>NC_137287.1:58675000-68020000 GCF_054371585.1 Giraffa tippelskirchi | reverse complement strand
TCCCCTAATCCAATTGAAACGCAGGTCTACGCAGATGAAGTAAACGGTACAGAACTTACATAACTTATAATTAAGTTGAAGTCTGCCTACCATTTGACTTTCTAATGAGTGTAATGAGATTACATGCCTGATAGAAGCACTTGTGCAAAAGCAACTTTCGTGTTTAATGAGGCCCTAATACAGGACAAAATCGAATTATTTTCTCTCGTTCCCAAATTCTTCCTCCAGTGTGAAATCTCCATCTTTTAGAGGGAGGGACGGGTAGGGCTGGAAAGGGTGAGAGGGTCCATGGTCAAGGGCCTCCTGGGAGCTTGGCGACCCAGAATCTCCCTGTGTCTGGCCAGGCCGCGCTGAGGGTCGAGCTCGCGGCCTCGCTTTAATTGCTCTTGGATGATGTCCATGGCACCCGCGGCGCGCGGGGAACCCCTCGGTGGGTCTGAAACTAGGTTAAAGCAATTAGCATGCTGCCGACATATTGTCCCTCGGCAGGGCCTTGGGTACCAAGGGAGATGCGCCAACGTACCTTGGCCGACCAGGCGGCTGCGGGCCGAGGAGTGGCATCTCGCTTCCCCAAGGCCTGCGAGGCGCCGGCGCTGTGGAACTGCCAGAAAGAGCGCGCCGCACGCGCGAGACCTTGCTCCGCGCCTCCCGCTCCGCACCCGCGCGGTCCAAGCGCGCGCGGGGTCCCGCACTCTGAGCCGCGCGTCCCGACTCCCGCTCGCAGCCGAGCGCTCCCTGAAGGGCCAGGGAGGTGCCCCTAGAGGCCTCGGAGATTAGTCCGAACCCTAGCTTCCTGGGCGCTCCCCGCTGCGCCCTCGCGCCTCTCCCCTTCGCTAGGGGGCGGTCCTCCGCTCTCCACCAGAGCCTCGCCTACGCCCCAGGCTGCTTGCCTCAAAGGACTGGATTCTGCTGGAGGCAAAACCAAGTCAATTTCAGAAATTACCCAGTTGCAGAAGCGGCAGAGAGGGCGTGCTCCTTTCTTATCTTATCACAAAGACCCTGGGTTTTGTTGGGAAGCATCCGAGAGGGGTCTCCGGCCCCAACCTGGTGGCTTTTCTCATTTCCTTTGAGTATATCTGAGTTCCATGTACCTGATGCTGTAACTGCAGAAGGGGTGGGTCACAGGGCAGCTTAACAGCAATCCCTTCTCCCTAGGGACTTCCCTGGTGGCTCAGATGGTAAAGCATCTGCCTACAGTGAGGGATACCCGGGTTCAATCCCTGGGTCGGGAAGATCTCCTGGAGAAGGAAATGGCAACCCACGCCAGTATTCTTGCCTGGAAAATCCCATGGACGGAGAAGCCTAGTATAGGCTACAGTCCATGGGGTCGCAAAGAGTCGGACACGACTGAGCGACTTCACTTCACTTCACTTCTTCTCCCCAGCCCGTGGAAGCAGAAAGGCGTCTTCCCTTTGTTAGCCCAGAAATTAGCCCACTGTCGCCACCGGACCCACAGTGTCCACTTTATACACTATGATTACCCAGGGTGCCCATGACCTTGGATAAGTCAAATGTCTCCCAGCCTTAGCTTCCCCATCTGAAAAAATGAGAGCAACAAATACTCCATGACCTATTTGCTTCCTAGGGTGTTAGGGCTGGGATGCAGATGAAGGGCTCTCCGAGGGAAATGAGGCCTAACCCTCTAACCCACTCCTTTTCAGCTAAATCTAAAAGTTGGCTCTTACTGTATATCTCCGTTTGGGGTCTCTGGTTCAGTTTTTTTTTTCTTTTTACAAAGTAGGTTAATTCATCTTTAAAGATACAGCTACATCCATCAAGTATAAAACAAATAACTTTTAGAAAACGATATGAATAGCATTTATTAACATTGCTTAGAAATAAACTGTATCTGGCAATAAATTAGCATGACGTTTTCTGGTCAGAGTTCTTCCAATAATGTAGAGTTCTGCCAAAGGTGCTGGGGGAGATCATAGGCTATTGCATATTTTAAGAAAATCAGGATAAATTATATAAATTATATATTTAAAACGAGATCATCTATTTCATTAACTCGACAGGATAATAAATAGATAAATAACAAACAGTTGATTGCCATTAGAAAAATGTGATTCTTAAGTTACATTTACATTATAGATATTTACATGTACAATATGCACACAGACAGAATCACGTCCTCAGGCAGGTCTGGGACTTCTCAGGACACAAACTCAAAGGGCGGTTCGTTTTCTATGTTGTTGAAGGAAGGCTTGCTGTTGAGTTTTCTGGGGTCCTCTGGGGTCCACACTTTGGCTGTTCGGATAATATTTTGTTCTTTGAGTTGTTTTTCATCAGTCCAAGAGAGAGAGTGTCCCGCAAGGGGAGGGAGGCCATAATCCGGGTCGCTGGGGGAGGGGGGCCCTGAGGGGGTGAGAAGAAAAAAAAAATCAGATTGTGAATGTCCAACTCTGCTCCCAGTACTGCCCCGCCGGTCCTCTGGGATCCCCTTCTGGGCGCTTTGACAGACAGCCGTCTTTGGTTACTCTGAACAACCTTCTTTCTCCACCCCGCGAGCCCCCAGCGCCCTCATCCCGCAATCCCTGAAGTTGCAAGTCTATCGGGGACGCGCACCCTCAGGGCCGCCGTCAAAGTGGCGGAAAAAACCTCAGAAACGCCAACTCCGGTTCAAGATGGCCGGTGCCCACAGCCCGCCCGTCTGTCCGTCCGTCAGTCAGCTGGTCGGTCCGTTCATCCAGCCCCCGCCCCAGGACCTTCCCATTCCCGCCCCCCAACCCTCTACGAGCTGGGAGGCGGACGCACTTACGAGTACCCCGGTGGCAGATGATGACCTTCTGGGCTTGGCTGCTCGGGCTGTCCGCACCCAGGCGCCCTCCGCCGCCGGGCCCCCTGCCGCCGCCCGCGCCGCCGCCGCGCAGGGGCAGGTCGGCCTGCACCAGCTCGCTGAGGAAGTTGATGTAGCCAATGGCCAGGCGCAGCGTGTCCACCTTGGAGAGGCGCTTTTCGTAGGGCAGCGTGGGGATGTGCGAGCGCAGCCCCTCGAAGGCGTCGTTGATGGACTGCATGCGCCGCCGCTCGCGCACGTTGGCAGCCTGCCGCAGCTGCTGCAGCTCCGCCTCGGAACGCACCCGCCGCCGCCGCCGCGCAGCCGCCGCCCCGCTCAAGCCACGCAGCCGCGCCCTGGGGGACAGCGCGGCCGCCCCGGCGCACCGGTAGGCCAGGCACGAGGGCGGCGAGCCGGGCGAAAAGGGGAAGCCGCCGGGGGGCGCCCCCGCCTCGCAGCAGTAGCCGCCGCCACCGCTGTCCTCCGGCTCTCCCGGGCCCCCCGGGGGCGGCGGGGCGAGCGCGTGGGGGGCCGCCGGAGGCGCGGACTGCAGCAGCAGGCACGCCTCGTCGCGGTAGCAATACTCGTGCAGCTGGTGGCTGAGGAACTCCACCTCGGCCTGCTCGTCGGCCAGTAGCTCATCGCCGTCCTCCAGAGGGTCCCGAGAAGACTGGTCGGTGAAGAAGTCCTCCTCGTCAAAGTAAGAGGACGGGAAGGCGTCCAGGCCCCCGGGGAAGTGCTCTAGCAGCACCGCGTCCATGCTCTGCGCCGCCGAGGGCCCGGGGGACTGCTGGCCTGGGGTAGGGGTGTTCTCTGGAAGTTTGCGGCTGCAGTTCGGGCTCGTCGGGCAGCCCCAGCCCTCCCGGTCCGGCGCGGGAGGCAGCGAGGACCGCCCCCCCCCCCGCCCCGGCCTCCCTGGAGTGCCGGCGGCCGCTGCTCTCTGGACGGCGCCCGCGCAGCGTTGGGGAGGGCTGTGGCGACCGGCTGAAGCTGAGGGCCGGCACGCGAGGATTCTTATAACTACATCCACAGGCGCGTGCCAGGGACCCGCGGCGCCAGCCAATCACCAAGTGCGGGGTGCCGGCGGGGAGGGGGCCGGGAGGCCGGCGGGGGCCGGGGAGGCTTTCCTCTCGAAGGGAGCTCCCGGGGCGAAGGGGAGGCGGGGCCGCGCGGCCCGGGGCTCCTCCCGCCCCTCTCCGCCAGCTCCTCGGGCAAGTACCTGCCGGGCGAGCGGCTCCAGGGCCACCTGCGGCCCCCGGCGGCCGCCGCCAGCTAGCGCGCGCTGCGCCCAGCCGGGCCCTTACGCCCCCGGGCTGGGGTAGTGGCGCGCGGCGTCTCGACGTAGCCACAAAACTCCCTAGAGGGGCGCGTCCGCGGCCCAGAACGGGAGTGGGTCTCAGGCGCTCCTCCGGGGTTGGCGCAGCGACTGCCGGCAGCCTGGACAGTTCCAGCGGTAGGTTTCGCCACCCCCACCCCCACGCCCGGAGCGCGAGAGGGCCTCCGGCCTGGGTTCCATTCCGGGCTTCTGTCTCACCGCCGAACCTTTCCAGGACTCTGGTCAAGTTTGCACAGTGTGTGCCGCTGGGGGTGGAAGGCGATGCGGCGCCTCTCCAGGCGCGGCGCCGGGGTGAGGGGCGCGCGCCTGCCCGGCGCTGCTCGGGATCCTGACTCCGGTGCCCGGTGCTCTGCGCCCGGCCTCTCTTCCCCTCCCTTTCCCCGCCCCGAGGGAAAAACGGGAACGCTGGAGAGGCCGCCTCCGAGAGCGGCTCAGCGGGGCACGTTTCTTCTGAGACCCTAGGGGTCCGGAGCAATAAAATCGGATACAAAAGGACTCAGTCGAATCGTCTGCTCTGGAGCAATCCGGAGGGAGGGCATGGAAGTAAAAGAGCGGAGTGTGAACCGTTTTCAAAGCCAGAGTCGCTCACCTTTCCGACTGACCACCGGGACCATCCTTGAACGACTTTTTCCCTTTCCTTCCCGACCTTAAAAAACAAACACACACATATGTATATATACCAAACACAAAACATTTGTGCTCTGGCCCATGACTGTATTACAGACAGCGATGCAACACGAATTACTCAGTTGAAAAGCAACAAAGAAACACTTCCAAGGTCGAGGCAATTCTGTTAAAAGCCAAGTTCCAGAGGGTTCAGAAGTGCAGCCGACCTCGCGAGTTCTCTCAACAGAAGACAGAGAGCCACCGCCTTCCTGGGTCAGCCGCTTCCTTTTTTCAGACACTTGTTCCACCAGAGGCTTCTTCTAGTGGGTGTTTGAATTCCTCTCAAAAGCCAGGTCCATGTCTCGTAGAATGACGATTTTAACAGGCATCCTGGTTTTAGACATTTACGTTGTATTTAACTGAATTCTGAAACCAAAAAAAAGTTAAGGGCAAAAGATACATAAGAACACCAGAGATTACTTTACCTTTAACTGCCAAGGACACAGAGAATTTTAACCCAAAGACTTACTGTTTTCCAGCAAGTTCTTTCCTTCGTTAGCTCATCCTTCCTAGAGAGGTGATTAAATTAAACTGAGGCAGATGTGGACAGTTTTCTTGTGTTCAAGACTGGGCTGTAATTGCCTGTATTTAGATTTATCTTTCTCACCTCAAAAAAAGGGAAGCTGTTTGGGAAGAGGAGTTCAAGGTCCAGCCAGCTGTTGGTGGCCCTTCCTCCCCTCCCCTCACTTGGTTAGATTAAAACCCAGTAGGGACATGCCCCCGGATCAGTCGGAGGACTTGGAGGAATAGCGAATGACCAGACTTCAAAGCCTTATCTGAAGTATTGATAATCATTCAGTGGAGGAAAGACTGGGGTTCCAGCCTACATAGGCTCTCTTTAAGAGGCTGAGAGACCTTCTCTGATGGATACAGATGGCTCTTGAGAAAATGTTTGTGTCATGCATATGTCAGGGAGCAGGGCTGGGGGACACAGAGAGTCTGTAAGTGTATATTTGGGGGATCTTTATACCCAGTGTGATTTTAACAGTCAGAGTCCACAGAAAATCATCTTCCATATACTTGATGAGTTTGTAGAAGGGCCCAGAACTTTACCTTGGGCACCCAAGTGAACTATGGGCACGTCCGGTGCTGCTGGCAAAGTTTACTGTCCTGTGAGGCTGAGCAGAGCTAGTTTGGAGGTTCTGGGCAGCTCCTAGGGCTGCATAGATGAGCCTGGAGGAAGAGGAAAAGAAAAGATACTCACTTGTTCCCTCCTCGCCCTTTCCCTCCCCACCCCCACCATTTTTTCCCTTAGAGAATTGTCTGCTGACTGGTCCTTTGGGGAAGTGAGGGTCAGGCCTGCAGATGTTGATACTGGGCTGCTGGTGTGGGCTGGCATGCTCACACACACACATACTCACCCATGCGCACGCACACACACACACACTCTGACCTTAAGTAAGACATGATTGTTCTTTTCTCT
Source organism: Giraffa tippelskirchi (assembly GCF_054371585.1). Classification (NCBI taxonomy): domain Eukaryota; kingdom Metazoa; phylum Chordata; class Mammalia; order Artiodactyla; family Giraffidae; genus Giraffa; species Giraffa tippelskirchi. The sequence continues at coordinate 68,013,796 of NC_137287.1, read as the reverse complement.
ACTAAAAAGAAGAAAGGCTTCACTGATAATAAAGGGAATTTTCTCTGGGTCACTGGAGGTCACAACAGTGTGGATGGCTGCCCTCTGCCTCTCGAAGCAACAGGTTGGCGGAGGAGATGGGTGGGACAGAGCCGTCTACAGACTCCAGCTCTCATTCCTCCCCCGCACTGCCCACCCCCCCCCAGCTCTGCACACCCCGGGTCCTCTAGGCAGTGGGGGAGTGTGGAAGGGAGCAAGAACACAAGGTTCCAGATACTTCAGGGCAGAAGGACAGGGCTGGTCCCAGAGCCAAAAGTTTCTCCACCCTCCGCTAAGCTCTAAGCTTCTCTGCTCCACCCTCTGTCCTCAAAAGACACGTCCCCTAACCTTGTTCCTGCCTCAGTATGAAATAACATCTGGCCCCTAAGACTGGACAGTGGCGAGGTGCTTGACTTTTTTTAGCGTCAGATCCTGGTGAAGCCTTGAGATTGTTTTCAAGTCTCTTAGCGGCACCTGTCCTCCTAGGCCCGGAAGGTTCCTACCACACTGCCTTTGGGGCTGCCAGAAGCCTCAGGCCGTCTTTAAGCTTCTTGGTTTCAGGAGAATGTCTGGCAAGGGCTGTGGGGCATTGCTGTGTCCATCTGCCCATGTGTCCATCGTCTCTGTCTCTCTCAGCTCTCTCTCTCTCTCTTGCTCCTTCCTTTCCCAGAAAACATTTGTAGTCTTCCCCTGGCTTTTCAGAACCATGACTGGAGGGTTGGAGCCCAGGTCCCTGTCTCCTGTCCAGAATGGATTCTTGGCAAAGCAGCCATAAAGGCAGGGGCTCCAGGTTCTCCATCCTTCGCCCCCCTCTTCATATGGCTCCACAGTGCTGAACACTCCTTGGCATATGTCCTCCCTGCGGGAGCCCCAGCTCTCCAGAAATAGGGTGCAGCTATCTCCCCACCAGCATCCCATGCTCCTCACTTAGTGCTTACAAGCAGGTGTGACTCATGGTCTGTCTCCCAACTTGAAAATGGGTCCATGTTAATTCCTCATTGACCCAAATTGTCCCCGTTCCCCACTCTTGAGCACAGAGGTGATACCAGGTGGCTGAATTGTCCTCACAAGTGTCTTGTTTTCCCTTTCTTTACCACTGCCCTCCCCCATTCTATGAAAACTTTCCTTCTCACTTGAGGGCCCTCATCAATCCAACCTGCATCCCTATATTCTTAGGAAAGGTTTGAAAAATAGAGTCATGGGAATGATGCTGCTGAAAGGCCTCTGAAGCCCAGAAAAATTTGGTGACTTCCCTAAGGTCACACAGCAGGTTACTATCAATCCCAGTCCATGCCAGCCAGCTGGTTCCACTGGCTGCTGAGAGCAGACTCACAAAAGGTGAATTTATATTGATGTGCAGTGTAGTCGGTCTGGGTCCCATTCTGAGCCAGCCCAGATTACCACACACCACCTTCCTGGCCTCTCCAGAGTCCTGGCTACACTGTGGATACCACCACACCTTCTGATGTGCTGAGAAAGGAACCACTGAATTGTGCCATTTCCAGCATAAGACACAGGATACAGAATTAAATATGGGCTCATGGGACTTTCTCTGCCCCCCAAAGTCACACTATATAGATTATGGATGATTTTTCCACTCAGAAAGTACACTCTGACTAGATGCCATCTTATTCCATCCTGGAAAGGACTGGCCTAGTGGATGCCAAATTCCTTGACATGACTTCAAAGGCCTTCCTTGAACTAGCCCCGCCTGCCTGTCATCCTCATCTTCTCTTTACTTTACCCTTTATTAACTTACCCTGTCTTCCAATGCCACTGTGACCTCTCTCTGGCTTTCTTTTTAAAATTTCTTGCATTAAATGAATTAGTTTGGCTGCACCAGGTCTAGTTGCCATACGTGGCATCTTTGTTGCAGCACAAGGGTGCTAGTTCTTCTAGTTATAGCATATGGAGTCTTTAGTCTTGGCATGCGAAGTCTTAGTTGTGGCATGTGGGATCTAGTTTCCCAACCAGGAATTGAAACTGGGCCCTGAGTCTCAGCCCCTGGACCACGAGGGAAGTCCCCCTACTAGTCTGAGCTCCTTGGTTTGGTTTGAAGCTCTTATGTTTATCGTAAGATGGGTAGAAGGAATAATACAAAGGTAGAAAAGATGGAGATGAGCATTTTGGAGGGTTTTCACTTCTGTTTATCACTTGTCCTCATAATGCTGCAAGCTGGAGGACATCCTCCTTACTTCAACCACTGAACAGAAGAAACTCGGCCATAAACCTAGGGCTCAATGGCCCGTCAGAGAAGGGGACCAAATTCCGCCCAGGCTGGTTGACTCCATATCTCACTTGCCTTACGTAGCATCTTCCTGCCCCTCCTCTGTCTCTACACTGAATGTAGCGGATGTAATATGATTTTCACACGGACCCTCTTGTTTGCTAACACAGCACTGGGAGATGAACTGGTCAGGTGTTTTGATTGTTTGCAAGCAGTAAGATTCAGACTCAGTCAGCATCCTGGAGTGATACAGCTGGCACCATGGAGCCACAAAAGCAGAAATGTGGATTTCCAGCACGAGAGTGGAGGGAGGTGTCAGCATTGTTTTCCAGGGTTTCTATCAGACATTATCCACTCTGAAGCTGCTCAGCCTTACAAAAAAGAAGAAGCTGAGCTGTGTACCTGGGAATGAGGGCAGGACACACACAGCAGCCATGAAACAGAGTGAAAAGCCCAACACCCAACACCCACTACATTCCTTCTTGCATTTCCCATTGTTAAACATTAATCTTTGGAGGGAGAAACACCAAAACGCTGATATACTTCTCCAAATAAGTATTTTCTGTCATGCCACAGTTTATTTGATGAATAAAGCTTCTGAGCTTTGTCCTTCAGTCTTGTTATTCCAAGAGGTGTTTGGTCTTTAGTAAGGTAAACACTGTAGGTCATTATAATCAGACTTCTGTGTTTTGGCCTCCATGGTGAGCAGTGAGAAGGCAAAAAAAAAAAAAAAAAGAATTTAATAGAAATTTGAAACTTTTTTTCTGTTTGTTTCTCTTTAAAGCTATTTTTTGTTTGTTTGTTTGTTTCATGTCCATCTGTAGGGCCTTAAGTGAATTATGGGTCTATGTTGTGGAATATTTGGGCTTCCCAGGTGGCACTCATGGTAAAGAACCCTCCTGACATTTCAGAAGATGCAAGAGACATGGGTTCAATCCCTGAGTTGGGAAGATCTCCTGGAGGAGGGCACAGCAACCCACTCCAGTATTCTTGCCAGGAGAATCACATGGACAGAGGACCCTGGTGGCTTACAGTCCATGGGGTCGCAGAGTCAGACACGACTGAAGCCACTTAGCATGCACACATTGTGGAATATTCAGCTGCCATAACAAATAAGAATGCTTTTGAGGTAACAATGTGAAATGATCTCCAGGATACATAATTAAAGTGAAAGGAACAAGAATAGCTAGTAATTTTGCATTAAAAAAAAAGAAGACAGTGAGTATATGTGAAAGCATTTGCTTAGGCAGCCATCCAATATCTCTAGATGGAGATGCCAGAAACTGATGACATTAGCTGCACTGAGAAAGGAACTGAGTGGTTAATGGGTAGACTTTTTCTTTAAAAAAGAAAAAAAAATTTTTTGGCTGTGCTGGGTCTTCATTACTGCATGCGAGCTTTCTCCAGTTGTGGCAAGCGGGGGCTCCCTAGTTGTGATGTGCGGGTTTCTCACTGCGGTGTCTTCTCTTGTTTTGGAAGACAGGCTCTAGCGTACAGGCTTAGTAATTGTGGTGCATGGGCTTAGTTGTCCTGCAGCGTGTGATGTCTTCCCCGTCCAGGGATTGAACCCACGTTCCCTGCATTGTTGGGCAGATTCTTAACCACTCGACTACCAGGGAAGTCCTAAAAGAAATTTTAAATTACTCATTAAACCCACCACATTGTTTGCATGGTCCACAGCCTCCACGTGACTGCTGCTAACATTTTGGTCTCTTTCCTCTGGTGTTTTTAGTTTCATATCTTGCACTTTTCACTTGGCCATCTCTCATCACCATTTCCCCATATCTTTACTTTAACAGACAGGTTTTAATGGTGGCATGATGGTTCATTGTAGGACTTTACCATTGGATAATTTCATTTTCACTTGAAGGACCGCTCACTCCTAAGAACTCACAGTTGAGTATCTCTCAGAATAGCCTTTGTGTTCTGCCTGTGGACTGACTTTCTTCCTTGCTTAGCAGGTGACTGTGATTTCCTTGGAAATTTTTCTATCTCTTCTCAATGATACCTTAGCTTTCACTCTTTTCAGTGATCCTGAAGATATAGGATATTGCAGTGGCATTTTTTTCTTGTTCCTTAAAATCCTGCCTAGAACAAAACTTCCTCAGCCAGGTTAATCTGTACTTGAAGAAGCTTATGCTGGCCCATGCCAGGTTCAAGCAGGCAAGTGCCTACTATCAGTCAAGTGTGTGTGTGCTCAGTCACTCAGTTGTGTCCGGCTCTTTGCAACACTAGGGACTGTAGCCCTCCAGGCTCCTCTGTCCATGGGATTCTCCAGGCAAGAATACTAGAGTGGGTTGCTATGTCCTTCTCCAGGAGATCTTCCTGTCCCAGGGATTGAACCCACATTTCTTAGGTCTTCTGCACTGGCAGGCAGGTTCTTTACCACTAGCACCACCTAGGAAGCAATTCCAGTTATTTAGAAAAGTTGCCTGTAAGTCTGGAATACAGTTTTCATGCTTGAACATTCCAAGAAATAAGCACTCTATACAAACCCTAGGCTTTTTTAAAATATTTATTTATTTGGCTGTACCAGGTCTTAATTGTGGCACATGGGACCTAGTCCCTGGCCAGGAATTGAACCCGTGCCCCTTGCATTGGAAGCATGTAGTCTTAGCCACTGGACCACCAGGAAAGTCCCCAGGCCTCAGGTTTTGCCACCACAGACCCTTCTCAGATTGGACCCTGCTAGAGGTTTGAGCCTATTTTTGTTGCAGAGAAAAGAGCATCCCGCTATCCACTGCCCCCCCTCCCCAGAGAGGCTGGGAAGCACGGAGCTCATAAGTGTGGGCTCTGAAGCCTGGCTGCCAGGATTCCAGCTGCTCTGCCACTGACTAGCTCTTTGGGCAAGTTAGCTAACCTTCCTGAGCCTCCACACCTGCATATATAAGAAGAAATTATTAATGTAACACTACTACCTCAGGACTTCCCTGGTGGTCCAGCGGTTAAGACTTCACCTTCCAATGCAGGGGTTTTGGGTTCAGTCCCTGATCAGGGAGCTAAGATGCTATGAGCTTTGAGGTCAAAAAACTAAACATAAAAAACAGAAGCAATATTGTAACAAATTCAATACAGACTTTAAAAATGGTCCACATTTTTTAAAAAATCTTAAAAACACACACACACAACTCCCTCATTGGGTTATTGTGAGGATTAAGTGAGTTAACAAATACAAACACATACTCAGTGCCAGGCACAGAGTAGTGTTTGTCTGATTTTATTTATTTGCTCATTTCTATTTATTTATTTAGCAGTAGTAGGTTTGTTGGGCTTCCCTGGTAGCTCAGATGGTGAAGAATCTGCCTGCAATGCAGGAGACCTGGGTTTGATTCCTGAGTTGGGAAGATCCCCTGGAGAAGGGAATGGCAACCCACTCCAGTATTCTTGCCTGGAGGGAGAATTCCATGGACAGAGGAACCTGGAGGGCTACAGTCCACGGGGTCACAAAGAGCCAGACACGACTGAGTGACTAACACAAAGTAGGTTTGTAGGCTCAGTAAACATTGGTGGAGTGGATGAGAATGCATCATTAATTACACATAGGAGTCATTAGTCAAGTAGGGGTCATTCCTCTTGGCCTTCACCCACCTCTATGTGATCTCCTGGATTTATAATGGACCAATATTAACAAGGGCTTCCCAGGTGGCTCAGTGATAAAGAATCTCCCTGCCAATGCAGGAGATGCATGTTTGATCCCTGGGTCTGGAAGATTCCCTGGAGAAGGAAATGGCAACCCACTCTAGTATTCTGGCCTGGAGAAGCCAATGGACAGAAGAGCCTGGCGGGCTACAGTCCATAGCATCACAAAAAGTTGGACATGACTGAGCAACTAAGCAATAAGAACAACAGCAAATATCAACAAATCTATCACCCAACACTGAGATTGACTCACCATAGACACTGGAAGAAGCACTGGATCTCAGCTGTTCTCATAGCTTTGGGAGGCAGTTAGGATTAGGCCTGGTGACAGCGTTTTGCTAAGGCCCTTGGTTCTGAGTTGGGGGAGGTGGAAAAGTGGTCCATTCACAGAGGATGCCCCCACAGAAAAGCCTGGGAAGGCATGGAGCAGGATGCCAGCCCTTAGCTGGGGGCGTTCACACAGGCCCGTCTCTGCTGCTTCTCTTTTGCATTGTCCTCCCCAGAGACACTGGTTAGCTGAACAAACACCAGGGCCTGGGAGGCAGGAACAGGGCGAGAGCTGGAATCCCCCTCTCACTCCTCCGTCCTCACCAGCCCTGCAGAGAGAAGCCAGACACCTTTCCTCACCTGCAAGGAAAAACTAGCCAGGCTTGTTACAGAAAGCTGTCGCTTTGTAATCCGCCCCTGCCTCTGTAATCAATGGCTCGTATTTATAGACTTTTCCCTCTTCATAACTAAGGGATGCTTTCCATACCCACGAGTTTGATTTTCCTGGGGAGGGTCCTATCACTGGACCTCTCTCATTTCTGCAGATCCATACTTCTCAAAGGGAGGCTCCACAAGTTAATTATGACTTTTAAAAATATATACTTACTTTTGGCTGCCCTGCATCTGCTGCAAGAGGGCTACTCTTTAGTTGTGGTGCATGGGCTTCTCATCGCTGTGGCTTCTCTTGTTGCGGAGCAGGGGCTTAGAGTGCAGGCTCAGTAGCTGTGGCACACCGGCTTACTTGCCCCAAGGCATGTGGGGTCTTTCCTGACCAAGGATTGAACCCAGGTCCCCTGCATTGGAAGGCAGATTGTTATACACTGGGCCACCAGGGAAGTCCAATTATAACTTCTTTTTACCAATCTTGTGACCATATGTAGATGATAATTGTTTTTTAGACATATTTATTTACTTGGCTGCACCGGGTTTTAGTTGTGGCATGTGGGATCTTTAATTGTGGCATGTGAACTCTTGGGCATGAGGAATCTAGTTCCCTGACCAGGGATTGAACATGAGCCCCCTGCATGGGGGGCAAGGAGTGTTAGCCACTGGACCATCAGGGAAGTCCCTGGAGATGATAATCTTAAAAAACACTGACAACAAAGGGTGAGCATATTCTGGGCCACCCAAAAACTTAGCCCTACATTGAACTTGGAGTCTGAACCTGAATTTGTGTTTAAGGCTGTGGTGTATATGCTTTATGTTCTAAGTTGCTTCAGTCGTGTCCAACTCTTTGCAACCCCATGGACTATAGCCCACCAGGTTCCTCTGTCCATCGCATTTTCCAGGCAAGAATATGGTAGTGAATTGCCATTTCTTCCTCCAAGGGAAGACCGTGGTGGGGCCAGTCTGTTTTAATTGCTCTGGCCTAAAGAAGATATACAGACATTGTGCTTGTGCCAAGAAACCAAATAACTACAAAACAAGCTAGATAAACAAAGCTATCATGGTAGTTTAATTAAACTGGGGGAGAAATGGATGAGACCCATAGTGGGCTGAAGATTGGGACCAACATCTTGTCAGCTTTGTAAGGGGCAAATGTCATTACAACTAGGTCATATCACATTAAATTAGTTAATTAGAATTTTATTGACTTGAAGATTTAAAAATATTTTAATGTGTTTAGTTTTGTAGTTATATAGGAAAAACACACATAAAGAGTTTATATCAATTTTATGTCTACAAATATTTAAGCAATTCTGTTTAAATTTTTTTTTTGAAATAATTTACAGCGTTGTGCTTGTTTCAGGTGTACATACAGCAAAGTGATTTATATATAGATATATACATTCATTTTTTACATTCTCTTCCATACTGAGTATAGTTCCATGCAGATCCCCTTGTTGGCTATCTATTTTATATATAGTAGTGTGTATATTATAATTCCAAATTTCTAATTAATCCCTCCTCCCCTTTCCCCTTTGGTTACCATAAGTTTTTTTTCTGTTTCTCTGAGTCTATTTCTATTTTGTAAGTAAGTTCATTTGTATCATTTTTTTAGATTCCACATATAAACGATATCATACATTTGTCTTTGGTTTACTTCAATTAGTATGATAATCTCCAGGTCCCTTCATGTTGTTGCAAATGGCATTATCTCATTCTTTTTGTATGGCTGAGTAGTATTCCATTGTGTATATATACCACATCTTCTTTATCCTTCACCAATTTCATTTTAATGATCATTTAAGCTGACATGCAGGACTCGTGAACGCTCTTATTATTGTTGCTTTGCTTTGTCTTTCTGTGGAAAGTGTGGGGATTATATATATATAAGGACATATATGCATCTATGTGTTATATAAATGTGTATACACACATATAAATGCATACATATATTCAGAGTCAAGTTTGAAAATACTGTTCTAGGTGATTATCAAATACATGTGTTTGATTTCACATGAAGGATTAAAAGGCAGAGAGGAAAGGAGGCAGGGGAGGAAAGTAAAAAGGACATGGAGTAGAATTAGAAAGGGAAAGAGACAAGAGAAAGAGTTTGAAAGTTTGAAAGAGGAAGTATTTGAAATATTTTTGTGTGGGGATGGACAAGCATGAACATTTGACTCACATAGTTCTGAGTCCAAATTCAAGTATCTGCTCCACCTCTTCCAGTTGTGTGTTACTGAATATGTTATTTAAACTTGCTGATCTTTAGTTTCATTGGCTATAGATATGGGAAGAAATAATAATATCTACCTTAAGAATTGCTGTGGGAAGTGAAATGATGTATGTAAAATATCTGATACAGAGTAGGCACTCAAAAAATGCCAGTTTCATCCTGTTTCCCTCTATACTCAGTGGGTTAACCAATAGGTTTTTCCTTCCCCCCCTCAAACTTTATAAAAATATAATTGACATACAACATCATATGTTTAATGTGTTCAAGGTGATGATCTATATATGCATATATTGCAAAATGTTTACCTAAATAAGGTGAGTTAACACATCCTGTTGTTTTTTCTATTATAGTGGGAACATTAATACTCTGTTCTTATACCAACTTTCAAGTATACAATATAGTATTGAACGCATTTTTTATTAAATGTCTATAAGGTACAAGAGAAAATGATATGAATAAGAGGTAATATCACAGGCATTAAAAAAACTGAAGGGTTCTATACCTTTGGTAGCTTTCACCTTGAGCCCCAATTGTCTGTATAAAGGAATCATTTAAAAAGTTAATTGTCTCCTATTTATTTTTACTGCAAACCTTGCATTATTATGGATAAAGTTCTGGCTTCTGTAACAAATATATAAAGACAATATAACATTTTTGTCTTTCTGGTAAAAGCCCAAGCATAAGCAACCTGAAGTTTATATGATGGCTAAATGCATAGGAGGTAGGGTCAAGCTTCCTTGTAATTTGTTGCTTTATTTTCTTGAAACATGGCTTCAAATCCTGAGTCCAAAATGGCTTCTCCAGCTCCTGCCATTATGTCTGCATAATGGAAGGAAACAGAAAGGGTACACTCCTTTCAAGATCATGGCCTGAATGTTGCCTGTATCACTGCAGTTCACATTCAATTGGCCTGACCCATCACATGGCCACATCTCCCTACAAGGGAAGGTGAAAATGTAGTCTTGAGTTCAGTGACCACATTCCCAGTTAGTACTTGGGATGTTAGCAAATAAGGAGAGAGAAGTATTCTGTGTGTCCATGGAGGGGGGAGGATTAGCATACCTTTGTTCAGTCACTCAGTCATGTCTGTCTCTGTGACCCCACGGCATGCAGCAAACCAGGCTTCCCTGTCCTTCACCGTCTCTGGAGTTTGCTCGAACTCATGTCCATTGAGTCGGTGACACCTTATCATTACCATTTTTGATTATCCACTCTACCGGTGAATTTATCTATTTATGCATAGATAATTGCATAGAAATAAGACTGTATTAATACACTGCATGTGCTAGTGGTAAAGACCCTGCCTGCCAATGCAGGAGACGTAAGAGACGTGAGTTCAAACCCTGGGTCAGGAAGGTCCCCTATAGGAGGGCATGGCAACCCACTCCAGTGTTCTTGCCTAGAGAATCCCATGGACAGAGGAACCTGGTGAGCTATGGTCCATGGGGCCGCAGAGTCGGACATGACTGAAGCAGTGTAGCACACACACATGACATATTTAAACATGCCCCATACCAAAAGAAATTTTAGGAAGATGAGTATAACTATATTAGATATCCTAAATGTTTTCCTGTAGCCCAATGGAACATCTTGTTCACTTTGGAGATTCTTAGTCTATATATGAATCAATTACATTTTTTTAAGCTGAATTGTCCTGTCATGTTAAAAGCATACAAAGTTAAAAGCAATGTGGAAATACTGAGAAAATGTAAAGGCACCCTGTTTTAAGGCATAATTTATTTATCTCCTCGAGAAAGATGTTTTATGCATCAACTATGTTCAGTCATTGTGTTAAATGTTGGGGGTCAGAGATAGTCTCTGTGCCTTAACACAGGACAGGGGTCCCAAACCTCCAGGATCTAATGCCTGATGATATGAGGTGGAGTTGATGTAATAGTAATAAAGTGCACAATAAATGTTATGCACTTGAATCATCCTGAAGCCATCCTCCCCACCCCCTCAGTCCATGGAAAAATTGTCTTCCATGAAACTGGTCCCAGGCACCAAAGCCTTTGACTGTGTGGATCACAATAAACTGTGGAAAATTCTGAAAGAGATGGGAATACCAGACCACCTAACCTGCCTCTTGAGAAATCTGTATGCAGGTCAGGAAGCAACAGTTAGAACTGGACATGGAACAGCAGACTGGTTCCAAATAGGAAAAGGAGTATGTCAAGGCTGTATATTGTCACCCTATGTATTTAACTTATATGCAGAGTACATCATGAGAAATGCTGGGCTGGAAGAAGCACAAGCTGGAATGAAGACTGCCGGGAGAAATATCAGTAACCTCAGATATGCAGATGATACCACCCTTATGGCAGAAAGTGAAGAAGAACTAAAGAGCCTCTTGAGGAAAGTGAAACAGGAGAGTGAAAAAGGTGGCTTAAAACTTAACAGTCAGAAAACTAAGATCATGGCATCTGGTCCCATCACTTCATGGCAAATAGATGGGGAAACAGTGGAAACAGTGGCTGACTTTATTTTTCTGGGCTCCAAAATCACTGCAGATGGTGATTATAGCCATGAAATTAGAAGACGCTTACTCCTTGGAAGGAAAGTTATGACCAACCTAGACAGCATATTAAACAGCAGAGACATTACTTTGCCAACAAAGGTCTGTTTAGTCAAGGCTATGGGTTTTCCAGTGGTCATGTATGGATGTGAGAGTTGGACTATAAAGAAAGCTGAGCATCAAAGAATTGATGCTTTTGAACTGTGGTGTTGGAGAAGACTCTTGAGAGTCCCTTGGACAGCAAGGAGATCCAACCAGTCCATCCTAAAGGAGATCAGTCCTGGGTGTTCATTGGAAGGACTGATGTTGAAGCTGAAACTCCAATACTTTGGCCACCTGATGCAAAGAGCTGACTCATTGGAAAAGACCCTGATGCTGGGGAAGATTCAGGGCAGGAGCAGAAGGGGATGACAGAGGAAGAGATGGTTGGATGGCATCACTGACTCAATGGACATGGGTTTGGGTGGACTCCAGGAGTTGGTGATGGACAGGGAGGCCTGACGTGCTGCGGTTCATAGGGTCACAAAGAGTCGGACACAACTGAGCGACTGAACTGAACTGAACTGAACTGAACTTGAATCATCGTGAAGCCTCCTCCCCACCGCCTCAGTCCATGGAAAAATTGTCTTCCATGAAACCAGTCCCAGGCACCAAAAAGTTTTGGGACTGCTGCCTTAATGCATTCTTAGGGTAGTAAGAGAGAGGGGAGAGAGTATTATAATCCAGCATAGTTAGGGCTACTGTTGAGGTTTAAAGGCTCAGCATGAAGGTGAGGGGTTGCCGGGGGGGGGGTGGTTCATAAAGGGAGCAGTATTGAGTTAGTTGAGTCTTGAGTGAGTCTGACCACGAGAAGAGGGGCAGAAGTATGTCCCTAGGAAGCTGAATAGGTTGACGAAAGTGGAAGGCCTGCAATAGCATGGTTTACTGTGGTTTAAGGATGTGTTTGCCAGCAAATCTGTGGGATGCTATAGACCCCACTGCAAGCAAGCCAGGGTCAGCACATCTCAATGGTCCTTTACCCATCTACTCTCTTGGTCCTGCCTCCATCCACATTTCCATGCCAGGCATGGTGTGGCCTTATGGTGATCACATCTATGCCCCACCAAGACTCGTGTCCTCAGAAAATGCCCAGTGCTTCAAATTTTCCTTTTTGCCCCTTTAAGAGCCAATTACTTCTGGGTCATCCATCTCAGTCAGAGGTCACTAAGGTGTAAACAACATATAGCTACCAGATAGTCATCTCTCTGGCATTTTATTAGTGCCCTTGAAAGATAATGCCATCCATCACAGGGCTGAGTTCTTACCATGTAGCCTATTGCAGTCACTATTTGGGGGAGAGTCAGAGACTGCCTCAAGAACCTTGAATCCCACCTTTATGTAGCCTTCAGCCAGCCTTGGAAACTCATTTCCCAGCATTTACTTCATGGTAAAATGTCTTCCTGCTTTTTTGTCTTCCTTGTATTTTTTCAGATATTTGGAACTATCAGACCGGAGTACAAACCCACTCTAAAAATCCAAGATGGAGCTAGGAAAATGTGCAGAGACGGCTAAGAGTGTTGAGATGTCCTGGGGGAAGCTAAGCTCTGCACACCGGTATCCATTTTATGACTTTTCCCTGCCCAGATTTAGAGTGACATGAGAGATTTCTGTTGTCATTGACCCCAGTCCTTAAGGAACACTTTTCCTCTTCAGCCAGGCAGATGTGAGCAGAGAAGAAAGGAAGGTGTGGAAGGATGACATTATGCTTTCTGGGTGCTTTACAGTAAGAATTAATCCAAAAAGGTTCCACTGTAAGACATCCCCTTCCATCATAGGATGTCCCCTCTGTCCAATGGAGCTGGACAGACAAACCACAGGTCTCTGTCTTCTTCCAGATGGGTCATAAGCTTGTATTTCCCTCTCTTCTTTGAGATGAGATGTGGCCATGTAATTTGCTTGGGTTAGTAAAAGATGAGTGAAAATGCCATGTCACTTCCAGGAGGAAGCTTTTCTTTTCCTTCATGTTCAATAGTGAAATTTTATTGTTGTAATTTCCCTGGTACTTAAAAAAATATTATTAGTAGTGATAATATTTGGGCTTCTCTGGAGACTCATCTGGTAAAGAATCCACCTGCAATGTGGGAGACCTGGCTTTGATCTCTGGGTTGGGAAGATCCCCTGGGGAAGGGAGCAGCTACCCACTCCAGTATTCTGGCCTGGATAATTCCATGGACTGTATAGTCCATGGGGTCACAAAGAGTTGGACATGACTGAGAGACTTTCACTTCTATTAGCAGTGATCCAAGTAAATTTTGAACACAATACATTCAGACCCAGGGCAGAAAGAATTATAAATAAACTCTAAACTGCTTTAGTAGGTCTGATTTTCACAGTGGTATAGGTTAGCAATTTTAAAACAACTTTCTGTGTGATCTAGGAGTGAATAAATGAGTAAATATATTGAGAATAATGAGAACTGGGATTTTCATTGTTAGAGAAGAAGTTGTAAACGTGGAAAGGAGAAAAGACTAGAAGGTATAGATAGAGACATGTGGATATAGATATAAACATAGAAGTACTTGTAAATGTATACGTACATTCTTTTTGTTTTCTCCTAGCTCTGTCTGCTAAAAAGGCCCTTGTAGCAGTGAACACGTTTTGTTCTTAGATCTTGGTTTCTAAAATCCATTCTCCACTTACAGGTTCCAGAGATCCTTAGAGAAATGGCTGATTTCGGGCAGGGGCAGACCAGGAGGAAGCTTTTTTTTTTTTAAGATTTACTTATTTATTTTTGGCTGTGCTGGGTTTTTATTGCTGCACGAGGGCAATGAGAATCTAGTATAGCCAATAAATAATAAAATACAAATATATGTAAATAAAAATATTTTATATATACATATATAAGAATGAGATAAAAATACAGATGACAGTTCTAATATTTTCCACCAGGGAAACCCCCAGGAAGAAGCTTTAAGAGCCTGTGTACTATTTGGGTCTGTTGCTTCTCTTTTCTGTAAGGATGGAAGAAACACAGCTTAAGGCAGAACATCTGTCAGCCTGGGACCTTAAATGACTAACAATGAACAGGGTCTCCCTGCAAACTCGAGTAGAACAGGAAATCAGGACTACAAATAAACTTCTGTTTTGTGAGGCCACTGAGATTTGGGAGGTGGCTACTCCAGCATAAATTGGCTTATCTGATGTACCTGTGTCAATTTTAAATCTCTTGGTTTCAGGTAATGGAAATCAACATGAACTAATAAACGTTAAAAAGGAGCTATGATATGGGATTCAGGATATGTCCTAGAATCCATGAACAGGAATGTAGCTAGGCCTCAGGAAGGCAGGAGTACCAGGAGTCTCAGAGACTGAAAATTCTCCTCCATATCAGTATGAATAGAAACCCATAATTTTAGCTGGGCACATGGACACTCAGAATAAAAACCACATTTTCTAGTCATTCTTGTAGCTCAGTGTAGTGATGAAACTGGCTTTGGGGTGTAAGTGATATTCACCTTTGGGGCTCTTTGAAAAGGAAGGACATGCCCCACTTTGCTACTTTCTCTCTTTCTACTGGTTGGAATGCCAATACAATGGCAGGAGTTGGAGCAGCCGTTTTGAACCATTAGTAGAAAGCTACATATTTAGGATGGAAAAGTAACTAGCTAAAGGAGACTGAGTCTCCTACATCATTTAGATCCCACATGAAGCCTGAAATGCCTAATCAGTTTTGTTTTAGTTTTGTGAGAGGGAAATAAATTATCTAATTTAAACCACTATATATTTCAACTCTTTTATAGAGCAGTCTAACTTGTATCCTAGTTAACATGCCATGGTCTGGAAAGATGCTAGGACATTCTCTCCATCTTCTTTGTGCTTCTTTCTGTTCTCCTCTGTGTCCCTGCTTCGTTCTTTTCTTTTTCTACGGATCAGTTTTCAGCTTTCCAAGCTCTTTATAGAAAACATGGCTTCCTCCAAGAAGTACCTTGTTTATTTACAGAACAAATGTTGAAGACCAATTCTGTGCTGAGAACTGTGATAAGCACTAGTCACAGAACAATAAATAGAACAGATCCTTTTTTCATGGAACTTACAGACTAGAGGGAACAGAGAGTAGAGGTTGAAATAAACAGGAAGCAAAAACAGAGAATGCTTAGCATGGCATTCGGAAATATCAAAGAACTTTGTTAAGGATGAAGTAAAGGAGATATGAAAATGAAATTGTAGGCAGGATCTAGATGAAGGAAGTTTCTAAGATGTGTTAAGGACTTTGGCATAAAATATGGACCAGATATTTCCAGAGTGTAGAAGTAGATCCACGGGGGTATTGGAAGAAAATATCTGAACTGTCATCTGTATTTTTATCTTATTCTTTTATATATATGTATATAATTTTATTTTATTATTTAATTATTGGCTGCCCTGGGTCCTCGTTGCTGAGCAGGGTTTCCTCTAGTTGCAGCAAGAGGGGGCTATTCTCTAGTTGCAGTGTGCAGCTTCTCATGGTGGTGACTTCTCTCCTTGTGGAGCCCAGGCTCTAGAGCTCACAGGCCTCAGTAGTTGTGGCACATGGGCTTAGTTGTTCTGAGGCATGTGGGATCTTCCCAGACCAGGGATCTAATCTGTGTCTCTTGCATTGCAAGACAGATTGTTAACCACTGGACCACCAGGGAAACAGTATCTCATTCTTTTAAAATCCGTTGGTCTGATTCTTTATGATCTATGTAATCAATTAGTACAGTAGCAAATGTTTGTAATTTATATGTAATTAATCAGGGAAGGATGCAAAGCCAGAGGTAGCATGATCAAGTCTGCCACTTAGAAAGGATACAGAAGCTGCAGGATTGGAAAATAGATTGGAGCAAAGCAAGATTAAAGGCAGGGAGACTGATCAGAAAGCTGCAGAAGAACAGCTAAGAGATTATGAGACTTGAACTAGGTGGTGGTCGAACAGATTGGAGAAATGGTTTGCAAAGAGAATTTTAGGACCTGGTGTCTTATTGACTGTGGGCTTGGAGGAGACAGAGAAATAAAAGATGGTACTGAGGATTCTGCTGTTGGTATTAGGATGAATGGTGGGCCTGTTTATTGCAGTTTTAGGTATGACGAGGTCAAAAAGTGTCCTTAAATTGAGGGCCATGGAAGTTCCTGGTGAAAATGACTAAATGAGTGAGAGTTCCAGAATGAGTGTGGGCCAGAATGCAGTGTGCTGAGGACCAAATAAAGATGAGGGAATAGAAACTTCCTCCTTTGGATAACTTATTCAAGAAGTTTAGTTGTGACCATCATGTTAGAACAGTGGTAATTTTTTTTTTAATTTGTTTTTCAGATGGGAAAGGCTTTCTTTCACCTTGTAAGGAATCTATTCCTTCTCCTTCATTCTCTCAAACCATTCTTTTCAGACACACACCCTTCTTCACCATTCCTTGTCCAATTTCTCTGTTACTTTAAGAAAAAAGCACTCAGTCATACTCAGAGATTAATTTTAATCAGAGGTGACATGTAAAAATAATGATGATGATGATGGAGCTGCAGAAGGAAAAAGAAGTTTCCAGATAGTATTAGATAATGAAGCAAGGCAGACAACCTCTGAAACTTTTGGGAGTATCTGGAGGCTTCCTACAGACACACCTAAGATTTCTGTCTGCTCATTCTCTTTTTCTAGTTGGCCCTGAAAATCATTAAATAATTAGTTATTTTTTTAAAACTGTCTTGCTTAATATCCTGGCAGTGGTGTTTGGGTTGTCTTGCGGTACTATTTTTCTTTATTAGAATTTTGGCCCCGTGAAGGCTCAAGGATCGACCTAGGTAGTACACTCCATTAACAATCTCCTCCCCAAGGGAAAAAGCATTTCCAGGTGTTCCTTTATAGAAGCCATTCTCGGCTTGCCGGGTCGTGAGGGGGTGGTGGGGGAGAGGGGCCCACGAGGTTACCTACTGAGGGTAAGGTCTTCCTTGGTTTCCTCTGGGTCGGAAGTGACTCTGGCGGTCCCAGGCCTCAGGCCCATCTGTGCACAGGAAGATAGACAGAGAGACGATGGACGGAAATGGGGAAAGTTCAAATTAAATCCGGGAAGGCCCCTGGGGACCCAAGTGGCCCGAGCAGCCCAACAGGCCGGCAAAATGCCTCTTCCTTGCCCGGCCCAGCGCCAGCCTCCACTGGGGAGTTTCAGTCTCCCGTGACCTCTTTGTGCCCTCAGCCTTGAAACTGGATTGGGGCTGGGCAGAAGCTCAAAGCCTCCCCCGACTCCCCTCTCCATCAAATGCAGCCCATAAATAACGTACTGCAGGCTCTGCCCGACCCCCCACCCCCAACCCCCACCCCGGCTGCTTTCTCTACCACCCCCAACCCCCAGGACCTGGGTCTGCGCCCCAGGCCGGCTGCTCTCGTTGCAGAAGAGAAAGAGCGAAATTGCGCGAGCGGCTGGCGCGGCGCGGCCTGGCGCCCCTCTCCGGCCCTCCCCGGCGTCCTGCCTCCTCCGGGGTGCTTGTATAGTGGACACCTGCAGCACGGGCGGCCGCCGGGGCTTCCCGACACAAGGCGCTGGTACCTGAGCCCTTGACTGGTAATGTACCATAAACGGCTTCTTTCAGGCCCTTTCAGAGCGGGAGCGCGGAGGTCAGCGTGTCTACAAACCCCTCTGTGTCCGCCCTGTCTCCCGGGCCCCGGGTGCCCGGGCCTCCAGCCGCAGAGCCCGCCGGCCCGTGGGAATCGCAACACTTGTGCCGCGGCTCGACCGGCAGGGCGGGCGGGGGAGGGAGACCACCCGCCCTCCCCCGGCCCGGCCTCCCCCGCCCGCCCCGCGCTCGTTCACAGGGCGCAGTGACTGGAACGAATGGGTGCTAGCGTCCTCGGACGCTCGCGGAAACCAAATGATGAGGAGGCAGGCGCCCCCGCCCCGCGGCCGACGCCCACTCCCCCCTAGAAAGGTACAGGATGACGCCTGGACTGGGCCTCCCTCCGCCCCCCTCCCCTGCCGGCGTGCGCGGCCCGCAGCCAGAGGCCGGGCTTCCAGGGGCGCGATCCCTTTGGGGGCGTTAGAGGGTAATGGTGGTACCTGTGGCTCCGGTGACCTAGAGTATGAGACCCAGGCCGAGGCTGTCCGCAGACCTGCGTATTCGGGGCCAGCTCTGGAGCCGGAGCCGCTGTTGCGAAGGGAGTGTCACTGGCCGTGGTGGCGAGGCAGCCATTCGCCATCTCCTAGGGCAACTATGCGCCCTTTTAGCGCACGCGGCGCTGAGACGCAAAGGTGGATAAAGGGGAAAGTGTCTCTAGTGTTTCCTCAAAACATCGTTCCGATATTTCCCCGAAATGGGGTGAGGGGATGACACGTCATGGAGAGGACACCCCCTCGCAAGACAGTTAGGACCACCTGTCTTGCCAACCAAGTTTCCATCTCCCCGGCTGGCAATGGGGACAGAGAGGAGAGAAGACATCGCAGGCGCCCGAAAACCGCTCGCGTCCGGGATCCGCGGGCGCCGCTGGCCAAGGTCACTCAAGTCCGGCGAGCGAGCCTTTGGCCAGCTGGAGAGCCGGCCCGGAGGGCAGGTGGGCGGACGGCGGCGGCGCGGGAGGGAGCGCACGGCCAGAGGCCAGTGCTCAGGCGCGGGGCGCCCCCTCCCGGGGCCGCAGGAACCCCGGGGTTACCTGGGGAGCCAGGCTTTGTCGGCCGCGCTGGCTGTCGGCGGCCCCAGAACTAATTAAACGTCTCTTTTGGCGGAGGGAAGGCTCGCGTCCGGCGGGGGTGGGGGCAGCCCGTGGGCACGGGAATAATCAGCGCCATTCTTGCGCTTCCACAAAACCCGCGGCGCAGCGAGAAGTGAACAGCGGCCGCCTGAATGGCAGTTTCAAAAGGCGACACCTGCAAGCGCGGCCGGTTGCGAATTGAATGGAGTCAAACGCGGCGCCCGCTCGTACCTGAGCTGCGAGCTATTAGTGTCAGGCGCGCCCGGGCGCCGGGCGGGGAAGCGCGCGGCCAGGCCGCCCGCGCTGAATGCGACAAGCTGCGGCGCGGCCGCTCCATGGGAATGTCGCCACTTGTGCCGCTCGCGGTCGGGAGGGGGTGCGCCGCCCTTTCAGAGACAGACACAATTAGGCAAAATGCTCAATGAACATTATAAATGATGTGCGATCGCTCTGCAGATTGCCTGGCAAATCAAATTATATGGTCGCTCGCGGGCGATTTCCATGTGCTTTTAAAACTTAAACAGGTATTCGCTGATTAAAAAAAAAAAAAAAGCCGACTCAGGGATTCCGGAAAATACGACTGAAAGCCTCGGTGTTGAATATTCACACGTCCCCTTTGTTAGAGATTGACTTCACAATGGGCTTGGGGAGGGGGCGCGTTTGCATGAGACACATTTTTTACTGTCTTACATACTGCAGAGGACGGCACCAGAAGTTTGCATTTATTACAACTCACAATTACAGTGGGACCCTCTTTTTAAGATTAAAATTCTTATAATGAATGACTTGAAAGCTACTGTCATTCTAATCAGATGGGGCGAAACATTCTAATCAGATGGAAGCTGGCCCGGTGCGCTTTGGGGAGGGGTGGAGAGAGACCCCCGCTTCTGCCTGGCACTGAGTGCTAACACAGGAGGGAGCTGGCTGGGGAAAGCCGGGGCTCCGCGCTCCACACAGCCCAGACTCTGGGCCTGGGGCGCAGCCGGAGGCTCCCCGGCTGCCCACAGGCCTCCCCAACGCTCCGGGAGGAACAGCGCACCGGGTTAGCATAAGCGAGCAGCGCCCTGCCCAGTGCGCCCAGGGCGGCTCCGGCAACAGCACTGGCTTCGGGGGCACCCCGCGCACCCTCGCACCGCCCCAGCTTGGCCCTGCGCTCTGCGGCTGGCGACTCTGGAGAAGGGGCAGCTGGAGGCGCCCAGATTGCTCGGACCCCCGCCGAGGCCGGGAGCTGCGCCTCAGGCGAGGGGCTGTCACCGAGGAAGAGCACAGTCGATTTTAGCTTCTGAAAAAGGGGGCAAGGAAGCGGCAGCAATCCGCTGCCTCACGTCGCTGCCGACCTCCATCTCATTTTCGATTTTCTACTCTTTTGGTTTTCAGATAATTGGGCCAGAGGGAGGGGTGCACAACCTGGATCCTGGGGACAATTGGCAGATATATATCTATGTATCTTGCTGAGGAAGGACCACCAGAAAGGAACACTGGAAATCTGACTGTTTTGGTTGGCCTTTGTCACTTATTCACTGTGTTCTCTTGGGCAAGTAGCTTAATCTCAGGCTTAGCTTCTTTATCTGTGAAATGGGAATAGTATTACCAACGAGAGATATTTGCCTTCGAGGATTTTTATTACTTAGTTGGGAAGGACAATCTTTATGGTAGGTTGTTATTGTTTCTTAGCCTTAAAGTCAAGAGCTATACACAAACTCCAAGATAAAATCTCTCACAAGCACGAATCTATAAAGTGCTGGGCGCGGGGCGGAGGGCTTCTCACCCATCTCCCCTCCCTGTCCCGGCAGAGAAGACTCGCCTAGTTGGGACAGGAGGCCAAGAATGCTTTCCCCAACTGCTTCTAC
The DNA here is from genome assembly GCF_054371585.1 of Giraffa tippelskirchi. Lineage (NCBI taxonomy): Eukaryota > Metazoa > Chordata > Mammalia > Artiodactyla > Giraffidae > Giraffa > Giraffa tippelskirchi. The sequence continues at coordinate 67,992,994 of NC_137287.1, read as the reverse complement.
GTGAGAAGAGGTGCTGGGAGTGACAGGAGGAGAATTTAACCAACATACAGCCCATCTGACAGCGTTTGTGTGAGTGGGTGTGCGTGCGCACGGGCCCGCACCTGTGTTCAGAAGGAGTCGATCTCCAATAAATTGACTATTTTTATTTCTCATTGTCAAAAGCTTTTCTGCTGGTAGCAGTGACTACTCCATAAAGAGCAACTTATGAAGCTCATTTCAAGAATTAAGATGGCATGTTTCATTGAGAAAGGGCATTTCTTTATTGCAGTTCTGGGGCGTGAGAGTTCTGCAATGGGGAAAGTTGGGGGATCCCGAAGAACCAGGTGCGCTGGCCTTGGTGCTGAAGGTAACGGCCAGGCCTCTGGAGGCAAAGTCCCTCAGATCAAGGGCCATTGTTAGGGGCTTCTCAAAGAAACCTGATCACACTCTCTTACTACCTCCTGCCCAGAGTGTGAGCTTGTTTTGTGTGTGTGTGTAAAATGGGAACCGCATGTTAAAGCGCAGTGCCTGAAGTATAAACAGGCACTCAATAAATTTTAGTTACTAAATTTCAGTTAATATTTGGACACCTTTCTCTTATCCCCTTCCATGAGTAACTTATTGAATTCAATGTGGGAAACTTTTTACTAAGTAATAGTCTTAGGATGTCTTAAAAGCACGTGAATTTTTTTCTAGCTTTCTGTCCATTGGATTTAAATATTATTTTGGGAGAGTTTGGATAGAGAGCAACATTAATCAAAGCCAAGAGATGTTCACCCAACGTTCTACTTTTGAATGGTAATTTGGTTCTGTACTATCTCTGGGTGCAGAATATGGTGATTCTATCTCAAGAAAAGAGATGATGACTGGGGCAGAGAGTTGTTAGAAAGGTACATGTGGTTTTAATTAGTGATTTTTTCTGAGGTCTCTGAGAAAACAGTTTGTACTGAATTACATTGATGATTAAGGCTTCATGCATGTCATTTGTGGGGAATATTTCCCTTGGGCTAAAACATGGTCAGAAAACTAAGAACCAATATTTCTGTTCACTTTTCTGTCACAAGATCTATTCAACCATTAAAAATCAACCTGCTCATTCAAAATAGGTATCAAGTGGAATGTGCAAATATGTGTATTTTAGTAATATAAGAAAATAAATAAATGGGAATATTTGGGTTGAAAGCAGGAAAAATAATGTGTAGTTGGGATTAAGTTTCGTGTACTTACTAGAGGTGGTCTCAAGTTTTGGCTCCAAATTTCCCAGCAGTCAATACAAAGAGGAAACACAATAAATCCTATGATTCACCAAAAAACAGCTATTTAAGTTACTGATGCCTGAGAGAATTTCTTCCATGTGTCCCCATAAAATGATGATGCCATGAACATTGACCTCAACAATGTCCCTAAAGCAGATAGATTTGGGCTGTGAGGACTGGCTCCTATTTTTGCTGTTCATTATAGCCCTGCACTATCCTCTTGTCTGAGTAAGGATAAAAGTGCTGAGAAAGGAACCCAGCAAATGTTATGCTTACCCACACTTTTAAAGGAATACTGGAATCTGAGTGTTGAAGACAAACCGTTCTGGAAGTCCTTACAGTACAGTTGTTGCAGCTTCTGAAAAATTTGCAAAAATGCTCTGGGTACCCAGCCTGGGATCCAAGGGAAGATCAATGGCATGGCTGCCCTTGGAGAAGACATGTTTGTGCTGGAGCCCTTGTAGCCATCTCTGGGCTCCAGCTTTACTGCTGATAAAAATCATCTGTTTAAACTTCACATTCCTAGGCCCCTAACATTCTGATTTAGTAGGTCTGGGTTGCCTCAAACATACATCAGATCTGAGACTACCCAGACCTCCTGAAAAAAAAACAAAAACACATATATATTTACAATCACTCTAGGTATGCAATGAGATCACCAATGTCATTTCCATTTCCTCTGGGACAGAGTTAAATCACAGTTCCCAGCCTCTTCCACAGCTGTGTGAGACTGGGTAATTGAGTCCTAACCAACAGAATGTCAGCAAAATGATGTAGATCCATCCCTTCTAGCACTGGTCCCTAAAACCAATCCCCCCCCCCTTTGGCCATGCCATATGGCTTGTGGAATCTTAATTCCCTGACCAGGGATTGAACCCCTGCCCATGGCAGTGAAAGCATGGACTCCTAACCATTGGATGGCCAGGGAAGTCCCTTAATACCACTCTTGAATTCTCTAAGTTGGCTTTTCCCCTGTCTCGTTATCTGCAGCTGGCTACAGAGCATCTGGCAGAGGACTCTGTGGCCCTGGACGACTGCAGAGACTTTAGGTGGAGAGAACCTTAGCCAATGAGTGGGAAGACCAGTTGCTAAAGACCCCTGAATTATGAAATGAGCAATGACTAGATCTTCACACTGTTAAGCCACTGAGACTTGGGGACTGTTCATTACAGCTTCTAGCTTTACTGGCCCTAATACACAAGGTTGATTCTAAAAAGATCCCATAACCATATTCAGTGAAGCACTACCTTAGACAAAACTATGGAGAAGAAACTCACTCAGCCTTCTGATGACCATTTATTGAAAGTGAAACTGTAGTCACTCCGTCATATCCGACTCTTTGAGACCCCATGGAAAGTGGCCCACCAGGCTCCTCTGTCCATGGAATTCTCCAGGCAAGAATACTGGAGTGGGTAGCCATTCCCTTCTTCAGGGGATCTTTCTGACCCAGGGATCAAACCCAGGCCTCCCACACTGCAGGCAGATTCTTTACATGAGTCACCAAGGAATTCATTAGCTTGTAAGAATAACTTGGATGATAAAGGTTCCCAGATGTAGTCCAGGTGAATGCAAGAATGGGGAGAAGTTTCTCCCTGTGTGTGCCAAGTCACTTTAGTTCTATCTGACTCTTTGAGAACCCATGGACTACAGCCTGCCAGGCTCCTCTGTCCATGGGATTCTCCAGGCAAGAATACTGGGGCAGGTTGCCATGCCCTCCTCCCGGGGATCTTCCTGACCCAGGGATTGAACCCGTGTCTCTTAGGTCTCCTGTATTAGCAGGCGGGTTCTTTACCACTAGCACCAACTGGGAAGTCCATATACTTGGAAGTCATGATTGCTATGTTTCCTGAATATTTCCCTCTTCTTTCTCTCTTGCTCCTGTAACCATTGGGGGAGAAAGATGGGTCTCAGGAAAAAGGGAAGAAGCAGCACTCACATATGAAGACAGACTGTTATGGGGCAGACACTGTATTTAATACTTTCCATGCATCTTCTCATTTATGCTCACACATATTCCTTCAAATCTGACATTCATATTCTCATTTTACATTGAAGACTCTAAGGCTTTGTTGGAATTATTGCTCTAAGCATTTGGAAACTTACAGGTGAGCTTATAGCTCTGCTCTTTTAAGGAATCTTGCTTGGTGCTAGAAGTGACCCTGAGCTGTGCATCTTCTCAATGGGAAGATAAAGGGGTGTAAACTAATGTTTAGTGGCATCCGTGGACTCGACCAGCAGTTTGGAGAGATAAACAGATTAACTGACCTGGTTCTGGGAGGAGCTATCCCAAAGGGACCCAAGATGACCTCCTTGAACTCTGATCCTGGGAAAGGGACATGTTTTGTGTAAAGAGCCTTAGAAAGAAACTATTTTTGGCTCTTGAAAAATCCATCTCTAGGGATCAATTCTAATGAAGCAGTTTGAAACAGGCAAAAGGCTGTACATGAAAAGCTCTGCCATGACATTGCCTATAGATAGAAAAAGAGGAAATAACCTAAATATTGTTCAAGTTGATATGCCACTTACTGATGCACCATTAAGTGAAATATGTGGTTATTAAAATAATTACATGGAGAGTTTGTAAGAACTTTGAAAATGTTTACAGGATAATGTTAAGTGAAGGATATTAATATATAGGTTTGAATAAATCTGACTACCATGAGAAATAAAACATCAAAAACTAGTCATGGAGAAAAGATTGGAAAGAAATATACCAAGATATTAACAGTATTTGTCTTTAGGAGAAAGAATTTAGAGGTGCTCTCCCCCCCCAACCCTTATCTGATGTTTTTCAAATGTTCTCTTAAGCTCTTGAATATGTTTTCTAATGGAAATTCATAAAAAAAGAAAATTTCAGAGAATTCTCTGGCAGTCCAGTGGTTAAGACTCTGTGCTGCCCAACAAAGGAAACTATAAGCAAGGTGAAAAGACAGCCTTCAGAATGGGAGAAAATAATAGCAAATGAAGCAACGGACAAAGAATTAATCTCAAAAATATACAAGCAACTCTTGCAGCTCAATTCCAGAAAAATAAATGACCCAATCAAAAAATGGGCCAAAGAACTAAACAGACATTTCTCCAAAGAAGACATACAGATGGCTAACAAACACATGAAAAGATGCTCAACATCACTCATTATCAGAGAAATGCAAATCAAAACCACAATGAGGTACCATCTCACGCCAGTCAGAATGGCTGCTATCCAAAAGTCTACAAGCAATAAATGCTGGAGAGGGTGTGGAGAAATGGGAACCCTATTATGCTGTTGGTGGGAATGCAAACTAGTACAGCCACTATGGAGAACAGTGTGGAGATTCCTCAAAAAACTGGAAATAGAACTGCCATATGACCCAGCAATCCCACTGCTGGGCATACACACCAAGGAAACCAGAATTGAAAGAGACACATGTACCCCAATGTTCATCGCAGCACTGTTTATAATAGCCAGGACATGGAAGCAACCTAGATGTCCATCAACAGACGAATGGATAAGGAAGCTGTGGTACATATACACAATGGAATATTACTCAGCCATTAAAAAGAATACATTTGAATCAGTTCTAATGAGGTGAATGAAACTGGAGCCCATTATACAGAGTGAAGTAAGCCAGAAAGAAAAACACCAATACAGTATACTAACGCATATATATGGAATTTAGAAAGATGGTAATGATAACCTTATATGCGAGACAGAAAAAGAGACTCAGATGCATAGAGCAGTCTTTTGGACTCTTTGGGAGAAGGTGAGGGTGGGACGATCTGAGAGAATAGCATTGAAACATGTATATTATCATATATGAAACAGAACGCCAGGTCAGGTTCGATGCATGAGACAAGTGCTCAGGGCTGGGGCAATGGGATGACCCAGAGGGATGGGATGGGGAGGGAGGTGGGAGGGGGGTTCAGGATGGGGAACACATGTAAACCCATGGCTGATTCATATCAACGTATGGCAAAAACCACTACAATATTGTAAAGTAATTAGCCTCCAACTAAAATAAAAAAAAAAAAGACTCTGTGCTGCCAAATCAAGGGGCGTGAGTTCGATCCCTGGTCCGGGAACTCAGATCCCACACAGTGTGTGGTACAGCCGAAACATTAAAAAGAAAACTTCAAGCGCAAGGAATTTGTTTTTAGGGAAATAGTTAAGAATTAACACTTTAAACTTTTCATCTTAGAAGTGTGAAACACAGCACACAGACAGTAAAATGTGTAAAATATACAACTCAAGAATTTATCAGACAAGCACCAGGTGGTCAAACCAGGGTGAAGAAACAGAGCAAGGCCTGTCCCCCAGAAGCCCCCTCAGGTCCCCTCCCAATCACCAACCCCTCCTAGGAGCAATGAATTTTAAACTTCTCTGGGAACTCCTTTCTTTTCTTTAGAATTTTGTCTCTAAGTCCGAATCCATAAGGGCTCTGATTTCATCTGTTTTTTGGACATCTTGTAAATGGAATCAGAGAACCTTCCTTTCTATCTGCTTTCTTTTCTCCAACACTCTGAGTAAGTGTATCATCCACGGTGCTGTGTTCACTGGAGAAGGCAATGGCACCCCACTTCAGTACTCTTGCCTGGAAAATCCCATGGACGGAGGAGGCCGGTAGGCTACAGCCCATGGGGTCGCGAAGAGTCAGACACGACTGAGCGACTTCACTTTCACTTTTCCCTTTCATGCACTGGAGAAGGAAATGGCAACCCACTCCAGTGTTCTTGCCTGGAGAATCCCAGGGGCAGCGGAGCCTGGTGAGCTGCCGTCTACGGGGTCGCACAGAGTCGGACACGACTGAAGCGACCTAGCAGCAGCAGCAGCAGCAGCTGTGTTCACGGCTGCGTAGTACTGCATTGTATTCATGTGAATACACCCATCATTCTGTAGCATTCTGCTATAGATGGTTCCAGTGTGCACTGCTATGAGTGATGACGCTATGAGCCCTCTTGTACAAGTCCCTTAGTGCACACCTGCAGACACTTCTTTGACTATAAACCCAGAAATGGAACTTCTGGGTCATGGAGTATGTGTGTCTTTTACTTCAGGAGATAACTCCAAACTATTTTTCACAGTGGTTCTGACAGTTTATACCCCTGGGAGCGGGAAGCATGTACTTGAACTCTTTTTGAAGTGGGAGCATATGGTTCATAAAAGGAAATTCAAGGAATTGGTTTTCAGCCCTTTCCTTTCCAGGGACAGAGTGGGGAAAGCTTTTGTATCAGATTACAGGGTCTCCAAGGCTCACCATGGGCGCCACCATCACTGTATGTCGGCTGACCAACATCTAAGCTGACCTCAGAGTAAATCTACCAACACAGTGAAAGCAATTCTCCACCCAGAGAACTGAAAGACATTCAGAAATAACACTGGGGTGAAAAGACTTAGACACTGAAGAAAGAGTAAAACTCTGGATCTAAATGGATCTCGCAGATGAAATCTTTTTCAGTAGTTCTCAATCTGGGGACTTTAGGAGGCCATAGAGGTGATATCTGGGGTTCATTGAATATTATTTTCAACATGAAATAAAAGCTTAGAGAAACCAACCATTTACTGAGGATTGAAAAGGGCAGGATTTCTAAAGCTTTCCGGCTTGGCTCTTGCCTGGAATTATTAATAGATGAATTCATAGTGAGAGTCTGGTTAATTCATGCTCATTACAAGCTTTGGCTGAAAGTCAGATGTATCTCTGATGAATAAAAATAGAAAAATTAGCTAAAAATTAACATATGCATAATCTCTCTCCTTCCTCTCACCCCCCACCCCCCACCTTTTTGGGCTGTGCAGCATGTGGGATCCTAATTCACTGACCAGGAATCGAACCCTTGCCCCCTGCAGTGAAAGTGGGGAGTCTTAACTACTGGACTGCCAGGGAAGTCCCCATGCATAATCCCTTAAGCCTTGGGCCCATGAGGTCTGTGGTGATGAAGAGGTTGGGAAGCATGGAAGGGTTTATCAGGCAGAAAATGGGAGCTCTCAGCAACCCCCAAACACACCCACAACTGCTGGCTCCAATAACTCCTTCTTGGTCATTCTTACTTCCTTGGGCAGGATCTCCCAGGGGTTCCCTTGTGTGATGATGATTTTTAACTATACTTGGGGGGCACAGGGTCTTAGCCTTTGACTGGCCTGTTCCATCAAAGTACAGTAAAAATTACAGAGATGATACCTCTGTAGGAAATACACCTTGGGAGGTAGAATGGATGTCACCAGATGATGGGTGGAAAGACTGTATTCATTTTCTGTGGCTGTCATTCAAATGACTGCAAACTTGGTGGCTTCCAACAATGCAAATGTATTGCCTTACAGTCCGTAGGTCCAGCCTGACACAGGTCTCACTGAACTAAATCAAGATGTCAGCAAGGCTACATCCCTTTTGGAGGCTGGTGAGGGGTGGGGAGTGGGTGATGGGGGAGGAATCTGTTTTCTTGCCTTTTGTGGCTTCTGGAGGCTCCCACATTCCTTGGCTTGTTGCCTGTCTTTCCAATGACATAGCACGCCTCTAACCAATTTTCCCCCTTGTCACACCTTCTTCTGCATCCTTTTCCCACTTTTAAGAACCATGTGGTCACATGGGTCCCTCTATCATTCTCTGGGGCCATCTCTCTGTCTTCCAGCCAGCTGATTATCAGCTCTAATTCCATCTTCCACCTTAGCTGCCCCTGATTGTGGAACCTACCATAGTCACATGTTGCAGGAACTGCTGCTAAGTCGCTTTAGTCGTGTCTGACTCTGTGCGACCCCATAGATGGCAGCCCACCAGGCTCCTTCGTCCCTGGGATTCTCCAGGCAAGAATACTGGAGTGGGTTGCCATTTCCTTCTCCAGTGCATGAAAGTGAAAAGTGAAAGTGAAGTTGCTCAGTCGTGTCTGACTCTTCGCGACCTCATGGGCTGTAGCCTACCAGGCTCCTCCGTCCATGGGGTTTCCCAGGCAAGAGTACTGGAGTGGGGTACTTCTCCGGTTGCAGGAACTAGGGTACAGCTATTCTCAGCTTGCTGTTATTCTGCCTACAGCAGACCATTCCTTACACAGGCTTGATTGACGTGGGGCGGGTCTCCAACGGGGAGGAGCCCTGGGCAGAGGCGGGAAAGTATAAAAACAACTGCCTCCCTGCTTGTTCCTGATCAGGCAGAGGTGCAGGAAGATGAGCAAGTCCTGTAAATGACCTGACTGTGCACTGCGGTCCTGGAAAGGACATCCTTGGGTTAACTCAATTATCTATCGACTCTCTGGGTGTTTTCAGGCCACTACCTGACTTGTTGCTGAGACACCAATGTGCTGGGTAGCGGTATGTTTGAGCCCTCTCCTCTTGCATCTCAGGAGACATATTGTCTGGAATGTTTCCGGGTGATGGAGGGACTGTGTGTGTGTGTATGTTAGTCCCTCAGTAACGTCTGACTCCTTGCAACCCCATGAACTGGCTCCCCTCCAGGCTCCCCGTCCCTGGAATTTTCCAGGCAAGAATACTGGAGTGGGTAGCCATTCCCTTCTCCAGAGGATCTTCTGGACCCAGGGATGGAACCCGGGTCTCCTGCATTGCAAGCATGCTCTTTACCGTCTGAACCACCAGAGAAGTCCAGAAATAACAGGTGGAGGGACTAAAAATACTATATATCAACGTGGTCATAACAGCTACAGTGAAACTGCTATGTGCCAGAGGTCAGCCCTAAGTCCTTCCTAGGCTCTGTCTTAATCTTTGTGAAAGTAGGCATCATCTATTACTACACGGATTTAGAGATGAGGAAAAGAGGCAGGTAGCCCACCCCGTTGGCCATCACTCTCCCGCAGGCAGGCCACGCAGGGCCAGCCCGGAGGCACTGTCGGCACATCCGGGTCTTTTCTGGAGAACGCGTGCCTCTCTGAACCAGGAGGCTTTGGGGTTGCGCTTTCTCAGGTTTTGCTAAGTCTCGCGGAGCGCACTTGGCTGCTTGTACCTTCTCCCTGCCAGCCTGGCAAATGGAAGCAAGAAGTTGTTACATTTCAAATTGAGCGGATTAAAAACATGCCAGTTCCCAGGAACGGATGGCAGACTGGCCCTAGGTGCCACCTGGCCCCTTCGAGGCCGCAGCGAGGCCGAGAGGGGCGGGGGTCGGGGGTGGCCAAGGGATTTAGGTCTCCTTTGTCCCCAAACTCTCGTGTTTGGGTGGGGCGGCATCTGTTGTGGGGGACGGCTGTCCTGTAATGAGGCTTGTGGTGCGGCCGTTTCTGCTCCCTGGCCTCGTTGGCGTGGGACCAGCCTTTCCAGGAAGGGTGTGAGCCTGATGCCCTCTTTTTGGAGGAGGCGGGGCAGAGCTCTGGAGATTGGCTTTCCAGACCTTCATTCTGAGGCTTCTTTTTACTCCTATGGTTCTCACTGGTCTCTCCTGCTGGAACCCCCACATGTCCAGGGTAAGGTGCCTGGCTTCCGCCTACATCAGTATCTAAGTTTGTGCTGTTTCCGGGTTCAAATTACTTTCTGCGTGTTACTGTTACTGCTCAAGGAATTTTCAACAATGCAAATACCATCCTTACTCTTTGGTATCTCTTCACTCACCCCAGTGCTGAAACAGAAGAAGCACATATATAGTTGCTTATTTATTTATTTGCTCATTTATTTATTATTTATTTATTTATTCTGCTGAATTCTAGCAGAAATGAAGCTGTCTGGATTGCTGACATACATGGACATCTGGTAGAAATAACAGATCAGCAACTTATGAATAACATGTATAAATATAAAATGCTTTTCCTGCTTTACTGAAAAATGATTTTCCACTATCTACATTTTATCCACCGAAACAAAGAATCATGTCAAAAAATTCTTTCAGCTGTTGTGTCAGTATCTCCTTTATATTTCGGAAATGTGGTATGCCTTCTCCTTCTTGAAAATGAGAACAATTCAGGCAATTCTGTTTTCCTTTTGTCAGCAAGCTCAGAGAGACCCCCAAACTTAGAGCAGTGATATTAAGTCCTCCCTGGGGGGCTCAAACTTTCCATTCTGTCCTTGGATCACTTTTGATGAGAAGTGGAGTGTTTATGAAGAAAGGGAAAGTAGATGTTATAGGAAGCTTAGGGATTGTGAGACTGGCTTACTGATAAGGAAGCATCACCGGGAGATGTTTTTAAAGCATTATACCTATGTTTTAAAAGATTATACCATAAACAAAGATGATTGTCTTCTTGTCAGAGCCATTTGATTCCTGATCCCCTCCCTCAGCTTCCTTCACTGGCATCCACAGGGAGCCTGGCAAGAGGGTTGCCATTGTGGACCCCTCCAACAGCCCTGAATGAAGAGGACTTCCACCCTGATCTGTGCAGCCTCTCCTCACCCGACCTGGTGATGGGAGTCACAGGCCCGCTGACACCAGTGAGTCAGACAGCCTGAGGCCAGAGCAGAAGATTCCTCTGACACTGGAAGCTTTGGCAGTAAATGCCTTAGGATTTCCATCTTTCCCGTTTGTTTTTCCCAGTCGTGAGTTTAGAACCGTGAGTGGGCTCTTTTCCAGAGTACTCGGGGCTTTAAAGCTTGTAACAGCCCCTGGAAGTTCTGCTGGAAGAGGACAGCCTTCACTTCAGCATGTTTAACTGTTCTGGCAGCCCCATCCTGCTGTTTGCTCATAGTGAGCTTATGATATACTGCAATCCTGACTCCCCGCCCCCTTTCCCTGGTGTCACTATCAACACCTGTCTCCCCATCCCACACTTGTGCAGAGGGTTTTCAGAATCTGCGAGCTGGATGTTAGACAGGGCGACAGTACATTTCATTTGTTGGTGGAGCCCATTGTTCTACCTGCTTGTGTTTTGTTTTGTTTGTTTTTGGCCATGCGGCATGCAGGGTCTTGTCTTAGTTCCCCAACCAGGGATGGAACCCATGCCCCCTGCAGTGGAAGCTTGGAGTCCTAACCACTGGACCACCAGGGAATTCCCATGATTGTTTTTAACAGCTTTATCGAAGACTAATGTACATACCATACAAGCCCATTTAAAGTGTACAATTCTGTGGGTTTTAGAATATTTAATATACTCACTATATACTATATCCATCACCACAGTCAATTTTGAACATTTTTATAATCTCCTGAAGCAACTCCACATCCCTTAACTGTCACACCTCTCCCCGGCTTCCTCATCCCTCCAGCTCTAAATAACCACTGATCTCCTTTCTGTCTCTATAGATCTGTCTGTTCTGGACATACCACACAATTGGAATCATGCAACATGTGTCCCATGTGACTGGCTTTCTCCTCCGAGCTTACTGTTTGCAAGGTTCATCCATATTGTACATGTATCAGTCTTTTACTTCTTTTTTAAAATTCAGGCATACATTGTATAATTTATTTTTAACTTTTAAAAATGGAATTGTAGTTGGCTTACAATAGTACATTAGTTTCAGCTGTACAACATACTGATTCACTACTTTTTAGATTATGCTCCATATAAAATTATTATAAAGATAATAATAATTATAAGATCCTCTGGGGGTAGGAAATGGCAACCCACTCCAGTATTCTGCCTGGGAAGTCCCATGGGGGAGGAGCCTGGCGGGCTACAGTCCACAGGGTCACAGAGAGTCAGACACGACTTAGTGACTAAACAACAACAACAACCAGCAGTATTTAAGAGTTACAGTTTCTCCACACCCTCTCCAACACTTGTTATTATCTGTCTGTCTGAGAATAGCCTCCCTAGTGGGCATGGAGTGCTGTCTCAAGGGTTTGATTTGCATTTCCCTGCTGGATGATGGTGTTGAGCACTTTTCATGTGCTTATTGTACATTTGTATATCTTCTTTGGAGAATTAGCTATTCCAGTACTTTGCCAATTTTAAAAATTGGGTTAATTTTTTAATAATAATAAGGTGTAATAGTTCTTTATATATTCTAGATAGAAGTCCCTTCAGTTTAGTTCAGTCACTCAGTTGTGTCGGACTCTTTGTGACCACCATGGACTGTAGCACGCCAGCCTTCCCTATCCATCACCAACTCCTGGAGCTTGCTCAAACTCATGTCCATTGAGTCAGTGATGCCATCCAACTATCTCATCCTCTGTCATCCTCTTCTCCTCCTGCCTTCAATCTTTCCCAGCATCATGGTCTTTTCCAATGAATTAGTTCTTTGCATCAGGTGGCCAAAGTATTGCAGCTTCAGCTTCAACATCAGTCCTTCCAATGAATATTCAGGACTGATTTCCTTTAGGATGGACTGGTTTGATCTCCTTGCAGTCCAAGGGACTCTCAAGAGTCTTCTCCAACACCACAGTTCAAAAGCATCAATTCTTCGGTGCTCAGCCTTCTTTATGGTCCAACTCTCATGTTCATACACGACTACTGGAAAAACCATAGCTTTGACTAGATGGACCTTTGTTGGCAAAGTAATGTCTCTGCTTTTTAATATGCTGTCTAGGTTGGTCATAGCTTTTCTTCCAAGGAGCAAGCATCTTAATTTCATGGCTGCAGTCACCATCTGCAGTACTTTTGGAGCCCAAGAAAATAAAGTCTGTCACAGTTTCCATTATTTTCCCATCTATTTGCCATGAAGTGATGGGACCAGATGCCATGATCTGTTTTTTGAATGTTGAATTTTAAGCCAGCTTTTTCACTTTCATCAAGAGGCTCTTTAGTTCTTCTTCACTTTCTGCCATAAGGGTGGTGTCATCCGCATATCTGAGGTTATTGATATTTCTCCCGTCAATCTTGATTCCATCTTGTGCTTCATCCAGCCTGGCATTTTGCATGATGTACTCTGCATATAAGTTAAACAAATAGGGTGACAATATACAGCCTTGATGTACTCCTTTCCCAATTTTGAACCAGTTTGTTGTTCCATGTCCAGTTCTAACTGTTGCTTCTTGACCTGCATACAGATTTCTCAGGAGCCAGGTAAGGTGGTCCCATCTCTTTAAGAATTTCCCAGAGTTTGTTGTGATCCACACAGTCAAAGGCTTTAGTGTAGTCAATTAAGCAGAAGTAGATGTTTTTCTGGAACTCTCTTGCTTTTTCAATGATCCAATAGATGTTGGCAATTTGATCTTTGGCTCCTCTACCTTTTCTAAATCCAGCTTGAACATCTGGAAGTCTCAGCTTGTGTACTGTTGAAGCCTCACTTGGAGAATTTTGAGCATTACTTTGCTAGTGTGTGAGATGAGTGCAATTGTGTGGTAGTTTGAGCATTCTTTGGCATTGCCTTTCTTTGGGATTGGAATGAAAACTGACCTTTTCTAGTCCTGTGGCCACTACTGAGTTTTCCAAATTTGCTGGCATATTGAGTGCAACACTTTAACAGTATCATCTTTTAAGATTTGAAATAGCTCAACTGGAATTCCATCACCTCCACTAGCTTTGTTCATCGTGATGCTTCCTAAGGCCCACTTGACAAGTCCCTCACCAGATGTATAATTTGCAAAAGTTTTCTTCTATTCTGTATGTTTTCTTTTCATTTTCTTGATATCCTTGGAAACATAAAAGTTTTAAAATTTGATGATATCCAGTTTATTCTTCATTCATTGCTTGTGTTTGTGGTGTCATATCTAAGAAACCATTTCCTAAGTTTATGAGTTAAAAAAATCTTCATCAGGGCTTCCCTGGTGGCTCAGTGGTGAGCTGCCCATGCAGGAGACTTGCGTTCAATCTCTAGTCTGGGAAGATCCCACATGCCCGCAGACTAGCTAGGCCTGTGTACCACAACTACTGACCCTGTGCTCTAGAGCTCAGGAGCTGCAACTACTGAGCCCACGTGCCACAACAAGAGAAGCCACTGCAACGAGAAGCCTGCACACCACAGCTAGAGAGTAGCTCCTGCTCTCCACGCCTAGAGGAAAGCCCAAGCATAATGAAGACCCAGCACAGCCAAAAACAAATAAATGAAAATTAAAAAAAATCTTCCTCTATCATCCAACATATATTTTCTCTTTTCCATACTGGTGTTATCCTCTAATTTAACAAGCTGATAATGTTTATCCTTATGAAAGTGTGTAATGAAATGCTGACTGGCACAGGCCTGAGCAGAGTGTGGTGGAGACTGCTAATTTCCTATCAAGCTTGCTTTTTTCCATGGTGATGAACTTGTCAGCCTGTGCATGGCTGCCCAGTGAGACCTCATTTCCCAGCAGTTACATGTGTCTTTGTGACCAAGTTGTCCTCAAAGCCAGGGCCAGTCCCAGCCACACAGAGGACCCCAAGGCTCTTGGAAATGGAAGGTTCCCAGGATGGAAGAGCCTGGGTCCCCAGATGACCACATGGAAAGAGCTGCCCACCAGCCCAGAACACTCACCCCAGGATATTACATGAATTAGAAATAAATATTTTTTATCTTTAAGCCATTGTATTGGGGGGGGGTGTTCCTCTTGTTACAGCAGCTTAGGCCTACCTAAGACATGAGATAAGCTACTCTATACAAATTTTCCTTAATTGTGAATTAATCGGCATCCAAGCTCAGCTGGTAAAGAATCCGCCTGCAATGCAGGAGACTTGGGTTCGATCCCTGGTTTGGGAAGATTCCCTGGAGAAGAGAAAGGCTACCCACTCCAGTATTCTTGGGTTTCCCTGGTGACTCAGCTGGTAAAGAATCTGCCTGCAATGCAGGAGACCTGGGTTCGATCCCGGGTTAGGAAGTTCCCCTGGACAAGGGAACAGCTACCCACTCTAGTATTCTGGCCTGGAGAATCCCATGGACTGTATAGTCCACGGAGTCGCAGAGAGTCAGACATGACTGAGTGACTTTCACATAGCATATAGTCAGTAAGCAGGCACACATCTGTGTAACCACTCTACCTCTAATTGCCGGGCAGAACTCTATGGTGATGCAGTGGGGGGTCCAGGGAGTTGTAGCATGATCCTGGGGTTCAAATCACATTCTTAGCTTATATCATTCATGACCTTGGGCAAGTTACTTAATCCTCCTCATCAATCTGAGGTCAGTCTTCTCAACTTTAAAACGTAGGTAATAGTAGTGAACATAAAAGTGCTAGTCACTCAGTCATGTCTAATTCTTTACGATCCCACAGACTGTAGCCTGCAAGGCTCCTCTGTCCATAGGGATTCTCCAGGCAAGAATACCGGAGTGGGTTGCCATGCCCTTCTCCAGGGGATCTTCCTGACCCAGGGATTGAAGCCAGGTCTCCTGCATGGCAGGCGGATTCTTTACCATCTGAGCCACCAGGGAAGCCCCAGGTAATAGTAGTACTTATTACTGATTTCATAGGGCATTTCTGAGGATGAAATGAGTTAATACATATCTAGTGCTTAGAGAGAGGCAGACACAGAGAAAGCCTTTGCTATTCCTAACTTTTCTTATTTTACACCCTGTTCATGAGAATATTATTTATTCCATAAAAACTGATTAACTCCTAGTGTGCGCCTTGCACTCCGTTGGATTCTGAGGCTAAAATTTTCTGGAGAAAATTAAGACAAATTTCTTTCCTCAAGACATTAACAGTTCAATAAGGAATTCAAATTTTAAATAATCATATAGTGGACTTGCAGATATAATTTTTTGCAAAGTGCATGGGATCTCAGAAGGACCCACTAGCCCCTGGCTGTGGGTTGAAAAGGTTTAAGGTGGGCACCAAGAAGGAGGGAGGGTGTTTTAAGAATTTGGTTGAAATTCAGAGGCACTGTTTTGCCGGCAGTTCCTGGCTACAGAATGCCCAATCATAGCCAATGCCAACAAGAGGATGTTGTTGACCTCAATAGACAGTCTGCTAGGCCTAAAGCACAACAGAAGCAGAAAATATGTATTTGTCTAGGTGGTTCTTAATGCAGAGCCAACCCCTATTACAGTGTTGTTGTTGTTGTTGTCCAGTTGTGTCCAACTCTTTGCAACCCCATGGATTATGCATGCCAGGCTTCTGTGTCCTTCATCATCTTCTGGAGTTTCCTCAAGCTCATGTCCACTGAGTCAGTGATGCCATCCAACCATCTCATCCTCTGTGGTCCCCTTCTCCTCCTGCCTTCAGTCTTTCCCAGCAGAAGAAAAAAATCACAGTCAAGTCCCCTTAAAAACAGATCCTTAAAATGTTGTCTGTTGAAAATATATGAAAAGTGATCAGCTCAATCTGGTAAATTGTTTATACTCATAAACCATTCTCTCATCCCCTACCCACCCCCTCAGCATTCTTGAGGATTTATTCCTCACTGTGCATCCAGTTAATGGTCTTTCTCAGGCAAGATTTCTCTGGTTATTCTACTCCCTGTTAAGAAGGCAGAGAATCTTCACATTGTTAAATATATCACCACAGCAGTATTGTTTGTTTGAAGTCTGTGAGTTGCTAGGTAAGAAGAGACAGAATACATATTTCTAGCACTATGATTACTTCTGATTTTTTTTTTTTTTTAATGTCTGGGGGATGGGGAAAGATGAGGAGGGAGGAGGTTAGCCAGCAGCTTCCCGAACCTCAGTGAATGATTCTAAAGCAGTCATTTGGCTCCCTCTGGTGGACCTTTTCAGAATTACTCATTTCCCCTACTAAAACCTTGTTACAAACAACAAATTCAACACTTGTTTGGAAAATGGAAAGATGCAATGTGACAATCTACCAACCCAAACTCTTAGTTATATGTCAAGGGTTGGGGGAACTGACTGATGTCTTCAGGTCAGTCTAGCCAGAGAAAGAGCTTAATGGAAGAGATAAAACGGATTCAACTCTGCCCTATGCAACAGAGATGTAGCATTTCAGCAATATTCATATATCAGTTTTCTAGTTACCAATCCTACCTATATCCTACCACCCTAGTCTACAGCGAAAAGCCCATTCAGATTCAGTACATCTCAGGGTCTCACTACCCCTCAGCCCTCTTTAAAAAATAAGTGTTCAAGGGACTTGTAAAAGTGAATGACGCCCCCTATTGGCTCAGATAAGTCACATTTGTGAGGTTTTTTTTTTTCCCCCTTCATTTGGAATACTCAGAATGTATGCCTAAACAGAGCTGTTTCTGAGGCTTTTAGACTTCCAGGACCCCCCTTCCCGCCCCCCCCCATTATTTGTATGTTTCTAATTGGTTGATAAAAGATATTTAATTACAAACAGTCAGTGAAGTTCCTGCACAATTTCCATTCTGTGCATTGTGTGTGCATTTAGCTGGTTGGTGGAATATCACAGGGGTGGAAGATCACAGGGGTGCCAAGGCTTTCTGGGGTCCAAGGAATGCCCCCTGGAGGACAAAAGCGGGTCCGGTAAGACTCTGCTCACCTTGTGGGTATTTCCTTCTACCTGTGGGGTCCTCTGAACTCCCTCCTCAGCCCTCAGGGCCAGGGCCATTTCCTGCCCACCTCTCTGTGATGCTATGTTATTAGATGGGACCAGTTGTGCCTGGAGCCCATTGTGATGGCTGAGTCATGGGACTCCAGGGAAGGGGTGTTTGTCCTTGGTGGCGTCTAGCTGTCCACAGACCTTGGCTTCAGTCCACTGACTCAGGGCAAGCCGGAGGCTAGTTTCTTGTGTGTTCTCATCTCGTCAGCCCCACGTGTCTCCTCTAACCTGACCAGGGCTGCCCCCTATTCCCATCCCCATACAACTTCTAACTGCAGTGGGAGAAAGTACTGAAAACTTAAAGGAGACACACTAAGCATTTGGGCTGTTAAATATATTTTTAATGATCAATTCTGAATTATAAAGTTGATCTCAGATCCAACAGAGGAGAATGACCCAAGAGGAAGGAAGGGAGTAAGAGAAATTTTAATTAAACAATTTATATACACACATATACATAGGTATAATAGGATCTATAAACAAAATGTACATATATATATAACATGTACATAGGAAAAAAAAATATATGTATTCTCTTTTCCTCCAGAAATGTCTTGAAAAGGAGAGACATTTTTCAATTTATCTAAATATGAGTTACAGCACTTAAGATTTAACCACAAAGAAAAGTGTTGACAGTGATTAAGATGTCTAGGAGTTTACAGATACTTAGAACACATTTCTAGATTTCCTTGAATAGGGATACAGGGTTGAAAAGAATCTCCAGAAATCTTGTTGGCCAGATCCTGCTAATCTTCTGGATGCCCCAGTGATCTCCCCCTTAAAGGAAAACTGTATCTATTGCTTTTTTTGAAAAGTCCTCGTGGTTCATGTGAATGACAAAACCCAGCTCTTATTCCAAAAATGGAGCAGAGTAAGTAAAAGGAGCAGGAGAAAGCCCTGTGCTCATGCAGCGGAAAGACCCCCAGCCCAGGTTCTCCACCCGACTGCTGGCAACGTCCCGGGGTGGGAGTGGCCTGACTGCGCCTGCTTGGGGCATGGCCCAGGCTGACCAGGTACCCAGTCAGGTGTGCCCCAGCCCGCTCCGGGCCAGATGGTACGTCATCTGAACAAGATGTTGGGGGTCACACAGGTTGCATGCTGTCTGACAACTTGCATGTTTTAAAGGCACCCACCCTCCACCCCCTGAGGACTCTCTGACAGATAGTTAGAGCTTTTGATTAGTCAGTGGCCTGAGTCACAGATCAGGCTCTCCTGTTACCCCGCCGTGAGCAGAACACATGGCCTTTGCACCTCCACCACCCTGGCACCCGGTCTTGGCGACAAAAAGCTCGATAAAACCTCAGGTTGACACCCACCGGTCGTGCCTGGAGAAAATCTGCATCCAGAAAGGGGTGACTGGGGAACCAGCAAAGGTGGCCCAGCCATCCACAGGGAAGAACTGCAGTGTGGACTCCAGGGAATGGAGCGTGCTGAAGGGATGGGACTTCTCGTTTACCGCTTCTCGAGATTCCAGTTGTCCTGTCTCAAAATGGCTTGAAGCACCAGACAATGCACACCTGTGGCCTCCCTTGTTTTGTTTCCACAAATCAAGCTGACTGGCATCTAGTTGTGTGACCTGGGACCAATTGTTAATTCCTCTGAGCTGCGTTTCCTCCACCAGGGAAAATCGAACTTGACTGTGCAGATCCACTTGGGTACCCACATTCTATTTGGTTTCAGTCAGACTTGAATTACAGGTATATACTAAATGCTACTTACTCATATATGCCACAGGGTGCAGAAGCCCTCCTTCCAACAGCCCTCTAAGGTAGGTCCTATTTATTACTGTGTCCAATTTTACAGGTGAGAAAACTGTGGCATAGACAGGTTAAAGGACTGTCTTAAGGCCACTCAGCTGTTGAGTGTCAGAATCAGGATTCAAATAGTAGCTGGCTTTGGAGGCTGAACTTCAACCACCTGCTGTGCCATGAGATCGCGCAGGGACCTGCCCTGGGCTGCACAGCAGGCAAGTGATGGATTCCGAATGAAAGTCAGATTTTGTCTGAATCTAGGAGAGTCCATCCTTTCACCACTCTGCTGTAACTAGCTCTCAAGTGCTGTTTCTAGTAGCAAACTCTTGTAAACATAAAGGCAAACGTCTAAGGGCAGGGCATTTGTTAATTAAATAAACAGTGGTATAGCCATGCAAAACAATACACTTTAATATTACACGGGAGAACATTTATTTACATGGGAAGGTGTTTATGATACATTAAGTGCAGCAAGCAGTTACAAAACAGTGTGTGGCTTAGATTTACATGCAATCCTGGAAAGAGTCATAACTAAACAGCCTCCTGATGAAAGTGAAAGAGGAGAGTGAAAAAGTTGGCTTAAAGGTCAACATTCAGAAAACTAAGATTATGGCATCCAGTCCCATCACTTCATGGCAAATAGATGGAGAAACAGTGGAAACAGTGGCAGATTTTACTTTTGGGGGCTCCAAAATTGCTGCAGATGGTGACTGCAGCCATGAAATTAAAAGACACTTACTCCTTGGAAGAAAAGTTATGACCAACCTAGACAGAATATTAAAAAGCAGAGACATTACTTTGCCAACAAAGGTCCGTCTAGTCAAGGCTATGGTTTTTCCAGTAGTCATGTATGGATGTGAGAGTTGGACGGTGAAGAAAGCTGAGCACCGAAGAATTGATGCTTTTGAACTGTGGTGTTGGAGAAGACTCTTGAGAGTCCCTTGGACTGCAAGGAAATCAAACCTGTCAATCCTAAAGGAGATCAGTCCTGGGTGTTCACTGGAAGGACTGATGTTGAAGCTGAAACTCCAATACTTTGGCCACCTGATGCGAAGAGCTGACTCATTTGAAAAGACCCTGATGCTGGGAAGGATTGGAGGCAGGAGGAGAAGGGGACAACAGAGGATGAGAAGGTTGGATGGCATCACTGACTCAATGGACATGAGTTTGAGTAAACCCAGGAGTTGGTGATGGACAGGGAGGCCTGGCGTGCTGCAGTCCATGGGGTCACAAAGAGTCAGACATGACTGAGTGACTGAACTGAACTGAGCTTGTAAACATGTAAACGTTCTGGCAATACTGATCCTGCTGAAGGTATGTAGATGTTGTTGTTTTTGTTGTCAGCTGCTAAGCTGTGTCCGACTCTTTGTGATCCCACAAACTGCAACACATGAGGCTTCCCTGTCCTTCACTATCTCCCAGAGTTTGCTCAGATTCATGTTCACTGAGTCGGTGATGCTATCTAACCATCTTATCCTCTGCCGCCCCCTCTTCCTTTGCTTTCAGTCTTTCCCAGCATCAAGGTCTTTTCTAATGAGTTGGCTCTTTGCATCAAGTGGCCAAAATATTGGAGCTTCAGCTTCAGCATCAGTCCTTCCAATGAATATTCAGGGTTGATATTGAAAGATTGTTGCTGAGCCATGAAAAACACTGGAATTCTTGGCCTCCAGAGAAGAGGAATTCAATCTGGGACCAGTGAGGAGGCTTGATCACTCAGAGCTTTTGTGTAATAAAGTATTATTAAAATATAAAAGAGACAGAGAAAGCTTCTGACATAGACATCAGAAGGGGGCAGAAGGAGTGCCCCCCTGCTAGCCTTTAGCAGTATGTTATACACCTATCAGCAAGCTGTTAATTAGAGAAAGGAGATGTCTTAAAACTCAGAGTGGCACCAGGCCCCTCACCCACAACATGCATTTTGAGATAACATTGGCATCAGGTGAGTCATCCCGGGCCGTAAAATGATTGACATGAATCTTGAAGAAAGGCAGGTTTCCAAGTAAATATACAGTTTTATTAACATAGATTAGGAGAACAATGTATGAGTAAAACATACAGATTTGTTGAGCCCTTATTGGTTCTGAGTCTTAAGTGGAACTGATTTGATGAAAGACAGAGTCTAGGGTAAATACATAGTTGATTAACATAGCTTAAGAGAAACATTTCCATAAGAAAAACACATTGGTTAGCTCAAGGTTTGAGAAAAATTAAGTTCAGGTGGAGCCAGGTGTTGTCATGGCAACACAGAATTTTAAGAGAAACCTCCTTTTAATTTTGTATACAAAGGATCATGTGAAGTCATGTCCGACTCTTTGTGACCCCGTGGACTGTATGTAGCCTGCCAGCCTCCTCCGTCCATGGGATTTTCCAGGCAAGAATACCAGGGAAGCCCCTTAATTTTGTGTAGAGAAGGGAAAATATATCTGACACTAGTAGTTTGTTTCATCCTGCTGCTTAAGGGAGAGATAAAAAACGTCTGACACTTGCAGCCTATTTCCTCCGTTTGGAGGCCCCTGGCCTTCCTGCCTGTTACCTTCTCAATATCCTTTAGGATTGACTGGTTTAATCTCCTTGCAGTCCAAGGGACTCTCCAGAATCTTCTCTAGCACCATGATTCGAAAGCATCAATTCTTCTGTGCTCAATTTTCTTTATGGGCCAACTCTTGCATTCATATGTGACTACTGGAAAAAACCATAGCTTTGACTATACGAACCTTTGTCAGCAAAGTGATGTCTCTGCTTTTAAATATGCTATCTAGATTTGTCATAGCTTTCCTTCTAAGAAGCAAGCAGGAAGCGTCTTTTAATTTCATGGCTGCAGTCACCGTCCACAGTGATTTTGGAGCCTAGGAAAATAATATCTGTCACTACTTCCACTTTTTCCCCTTTCATTTGCCAGAAAATGATGAGACTGGATGTCATGATCTTGGTTTATTCAATGTTGAGTTTTAAGCCAGCTTTTTCACTCTCTTGTTTCACCCTTATCAAGAGACTCTTTAGTTCTTCGCTTTCTGCCATTAGAATGGTATCATTTGTATATCTGAGGCTGTTGATATTTCTCCTGACAATCTTGATTCCAGCTTGTGATTCATCCGTCCCAGAATTTCGCATGATGTACTCTGTATACAAGTTAAATAAGCAGGATGACAGTATACAGCCTTGACATACTCCTTTCCCAATTTGGAACCAGTCATTGTTCCATGTCTGGTTCTAACTGTTACTTCTTGACCTGCATACAGGTTTCACAGGAGACAGGTAAGGTAGTCTGGTATTCCCATCTCTTTAAGCATTTTCCACAGTTTGTTGTGATCCACACAGTTACGGGCTTTAGTGTAGTCAATGAAGCAGAAGTAGATGTGTGGGAACTCGTATATACTGCGGGAGGAAGTGTATATTGGCAAAATTACTTTTAAAGCCAGCTGGTCAGTCTTGAAATATTTATACCCTTCAACTCAGAAATTCCAGTTTTAAATACATACCTTAAGAAACTCTTGAAGAAGTGCAGGATGCGGTTTGTGCATGGGATTTCCTGCAGCATTGATTGTAAGAGTAAAATGTTGGAAACAACCTAAATTTTAATAATAGAGGAAGAAGTAAGGTGCTGTATTCATACAGCAGTACTACACAGACCTGCCGTTAACCTGTGTAAAAGTTGGTTCAAAAATATGAACACCTTGAAAGGATTTTCATTTCTTCATTAAGATGTTTTTATTTAATAGGAAGAAGATGTTGACTTGACTGACACTTCTGCAGAGTAGTCCAAATATGTTTTCATCCAAACTGGGACAGTCTTAGGAGGGAAGGGACAACTGACAGATCAGTACAGCCAAGCACACGGGACATAAGGTCATCCTCAGGACAACCATCAGAAGTACTTTGTGCGGCCATGACCCAGCCAGCCAGCCACCCAATAGGCATTGTCATCCAGTGGGGTACTTACTGGGCACCTACTGCAAATCAGGCACATGTAGATCCCGAAAAAACTGCAGTGACCTTGACAGCCTTGGGGGCCCCTCTGAGCTAATAGCTTCACTGAGCGGACTGGCCCTGCCTAGGGCCCACTGCTCCAAAGCAGGACAACGGCAGAGTGTGGCTTTTCAGGCTACACGTGAGACTTGCTCTTTACACCAGTGAAGGGAAAGGGGTGGGGACGGACTGTGGCTGAATGGAAGCCAGGAAACCGTAATGGGGATGTTTGCAGCCCATCATTGTGACAAGAAGAATAAAAACATTATTTTTTTCCTATCAATATTTACTTCAACATTTTTAAAATTAATTTTTATTAGAGTATAATTGCTTTACAATGCTGTGTTAGTTTCTACTGTGCAGCAAAGTAAATCAGCTATACGTATACATATATCCTAAGAGGGGAAGAATGTTAAATAAGTAATTATATAATTTATCGGAGAAGGCAATGATATATATAATTTATGAACTGTAAATGTAATAAGTGATTTCAGAGAGTCCAGGGTGCAAGAATTGGGGGGTCTGACCCTGCCCAGGACCTCACAGGTTTTCCTAAGGAACTGACTGGAAGCTGAGACTTAAGAGAGAGACAGGAATGAGGCCAGTGGGAGGGACAAAGGGGATTCTACGAAGAGGCCCTTCTCATGTTGAAAAGAATGAGCACGCAGCATGTCTGTGGATTCAAACGGGAAGTTCATGTGCTTGGTTTATTTTTTATTTTCCTACATTATTAGAAAAAAAAAATCCCATCCTGCTCTTGAAAGCTGCATTTCATTGTGAGTATTTGACTCGGCAATAAAAGGCAACAAAGGGGACTTCCCTGGTGGTCCAGCGGCTAAGACTTCGTGCTCCCAGTGCAGGGAGTGTGGATTCGATCCCTGGTCAGGGAACTAGATCCCACATGCTGCAACTAAGACTGGGTGCAGCCAAATAAATAAATATTAAAAAAAAAAACAAAAGGCAACAAGGATAAACCCTAAGCAAGCACAGGGAATCAATCATACCCGGTATCTTGTAATAACCTATAGCAGAATATAATCTGCAAAAATACCAAATCACTATGCTGTATACCTGAAACTGACACAATATTGTAAATCAAATGCACATCAATAAAACATAAAAGGCTTTCTGGTGGTTTTGAGTAAAGCAGTCTGCAGACTCACTGGTTTCCTGGGATGTGCCCAGAGTTCCACGGCAGCCACAGAGCAGGGAGAATCCCTTCCTGATGCTGACCCTGGGGACAGACCCACCCCTGCTCCAGCACCGCATGGCCAGGCATCCTGGGACGTATGCTGCGGGTGGCCCCATGCCGCCGGAGGCCAGCAGCTGTGTTCTGTCAGGGCCCCTCTGCGTGTTTTTACGAGCTGACTGGTTTTGATGTCCCCAGCTCCTGCTTGCTGCTTCCTGTGTTAGGGTTTTATCTTTCAAGTGGCCCCGGAATTCTGTATGCGGAGGAGCACACAGTGATGGGACCCAGCTGGGATCATCATGAGACAGGGGCAAATCTAGCGCTGATGAAAATAGTCTTTTTGCCTCTGCCGGGCTGGCTCTGCCCTTTCCTCTGGGCCAGTAGTTTCACTGCCAAGATCTTACTGGGAATCAACCTGGGATGTTTGATGCAGGATTCATGACTGACCAGGGATGCTGGGAGCTTACCTTCTATCACTGGAGTGCTCCTTATTTCTAGGGCTCTTCGTGGACAGTTAAGGAATTAATTTTGCTTAAGATAAAATGAGTTTGTTTGTTTTTTTAATTAATTTTTTTGACTGCCCTGGGTCTTAGTTGTGGCATGTGGGATTTAGTTCCCTGACCAGGGATCGAACCCAGGCCCCCTGCATTGGGAACGTGGAGTCTTAGCCACTGGACCACCAGGGAAGTCCCAAGTCTCCTTAACTTTAAAGATCTTTTTACAATATTTATTTATTTATAAATAAATTGGGTTTATTGGGTTGGGTCTTAGTTGCAGCACACCTTTCGTTGGATCTTTTGTTACAGCACACAGACTATTTGCCACGCAGGCTTAGTTTCTTCTTAGCATGTGGGACCTTAGTTCCTCCACCAGGGATGGAGCCCACGTCCCCCACATTGTGTGGCAGATTCTTAACCACTGGACCCAGTGAAGTCCCTCTCTTAACTTTTAATTCCCAAATTACGATAATTCGAGCTTCTCTGGTGCCTCTCCTAGTGGCACAGATGGTAAAGAATCTGCTTGCGATGCAGGAGACCTAGGTACCATCCCTGGGTCGGGAAGATACCCTGGAGAAGCGAATAGCAACCCACTTCAGCATTCTTGCCTGGGGAAAAATCCCATGGACAGAGGAGCCTGGTAGGCTACAATCCATGGGGTTGCAAAGAGTCAGACACGACTGAGCGACTAACACTTAAATACACCTTAAAAGAGACATAGCTATCTTTGTGTCTCCCAGTCATTCTGGGGAGTCTCTGAAAGGGATTGTGGAGGCAGCCCCCAGCCAGTCTCTGGTGCAGTCACTAAGCCAGCTGCTGCCCCACCTCCCCTCTGCTGTGCAGCTCCTGGTGCAGGGTCTTGGGGTGCAGGGTGCGGTGATGTATCAGTGGTGGCTGCTATGAGGACACCAACACTGACCACTCCATCACCCCACCACTGACCCGGGGGGGAATGAGACACCGCTAGGACACCTGAAGAGGCTGGTGTAAAGGATGTTCCCCAACACTGTGCTGGACTATCTCCTCCCCTCTCTCCTAGTTTGTACTATTCTCCTTAACTATCTCCAGAAGACCTGCTTCTGATTCTTGTTCAAAATCTTACAGAGATTTTCATGAAAAGAGTTCCTTCCCTGGATAGTTCAAACCCCATCCAGGAGGCCTTCCTCTGTAACACAAATGCCCTCATGCATATGGATGAACGCAAGCAGATACAGGAACGTGCGTTCCCTATACTGACAGCATCACCTATACTAACAGCATCTGTTTTTGCCCCACCCTAAATGTTCCATCCCAGGGGCACCTCTGTGCATCTCGTGAGTGCACAGCAGAACACACAATTAGCTGGCTCTGATTTATAATAGGCAGGAATTAGTGGTTGAAAACCAACTTACATTAGTTTATTTATTGATTAAAGGTAAACTGAATCACCCATATCTTTTTTTTCCATATTTTTTTAGTTGGCCGAGTTGGGTCTTCATTGCGTCACACAGGATCTTTCGTTGTGGCACGTGGACTCTCTAGTTCTGGTGGGCAGGCTTTGGTAGCTGCAGCACACAGGCTTAGTTGCTCCGGGGCATGTGGGATCTTAATTCCCAGACCAGGGATGGACGGAACCTGAGTCCCCTGCATTGCAAGGCGGATTCTTAAACCTGGACCACCAGGGAGGTCCCACATCAGTTTAAAAGGCAAAATAATTGACAAAAGTGGACAAAATTACTGGAAAATACATTTAAATGTAGATTATTCTGGAGTGCACAAACATTAATAATAAAAGATACTAGTGATTTGAAAGATTGATTTTTGATCAACAGTCTTTCAGAGGTTTACTTAGAACCAAGGAGGAAATTTTAAATTCATGGAAAACAGTGTTAAGCAAGCAGAGTAAGCACAATGATTCAAAAGAATTAGGAAAATATCCCCCAATTTGGAAACAATTTTCTTAAAAAATACAGAAAATTCATAGGACTTGTAAATTTTATCATCCTCATCCAAACTCTTACATTAAAAAAAAAAATCACGGTAAGTAAAAAAATGCTTAAAGGCTCATAAAAGTTTGCCAGTATTTTGTTTGTATTTATGATTTTTTAATTTATTTACTGATTGCACTGGGTCTTGATGGCCGCATGTGGGCGTTCTCTAGTTGCGGCAAGTGGGGGCCATTAGTTGCAGTTCGAGGGCTTCTCATTGTGGAGCACAGGTTCTAGGGGTGCTCGGGCTTCAGTAGTTGCTTCCCACAGGCTCTGTAGTTGTGGCTCAGGGGTTTAGTTGCTTTGCCACACTTGGAATCTTCCCAGACTAGGGATCGCACCCATGTATTGGCAGGCAGAGTCTTACCCACTGTGCCACCAGGGAAGTCCCTGTATTTATTTTTATTTATTTATTTTACTATCTTTTACTTCTCTAGCTTTTACAGTTGGTTATTTGGTGTCATAAAGCTATCACGTATTTGGTTTGGAGGTGGAGCCACTTTTGTTAAGTGAAGACCACCTTGGGGGTTCCCTGGGCTCCTGGCTGCTTCCTGTCTATGGCAAAACATCTGACACATTGCTCAGCCATTCTAGAAGCATTGCTGAACTTAGACTGAACCATGGTCTAGGTTTCACTGAAGCCATTTTGGAGAGGGTGTGATCACCATGGGTGTCACAGGGACGGGGACCCCTCAGGGTCCTCTTGCCCATCCTCCCTGCTTGTGGATTTCCCGAGGGTCTCTGACCCGGGGAGGAAACCTCAGGGAGCAGCTCTGCCCCTGCAGTCATTGCTCCTGTCCTGGGACCATGTGTTAGCCTAGGATCTGGGGAGGCGGCATGCCTCATGCTCAGTGGGCATGGCCACACCAAGGACCTCTCAAAGGGGCTCCTCCTCCCAGTCCTGGCTCAGACCCCAGAGCCAGCTGAGGGAGGCTCCCCTCCTGCTGGGGACGATTCTTCTCCATCGCCCCTTCTCTCAGTGACCCTCCTCAGTGCCCACCCCCAGTTCAGGTCACCCTGCCCCTTGTCCTTTTCATCCCCCTGTTCCTACACCCTCTGGGGTACCTGCAGGAACAAGCATGAGGTCAGAAAGGCACCTGGAGGCAGAATTTCAGCATGGGCCGCCTCTCGTGGTCTCCTCCCCAGGGCAGGGCCTCTCCCCTCTCATACTGTCCAGGCGCTGAGGCAGATCTTGGCTTCAGTCCTCAGTGTTCCGGCTCCAGGAAGGCAGGTCTGAGGGGGTGCAGGATGACCACCCATTTACGTGGTGGAATGCTGCTGAAAATGGAGCACAGAGCTTGAAGCTCTCAGAGACTCCTGGGTGACCCCTGACTGTGGCCTTGCAAAGTCCTAAAGTCCATTCTTCTGCCCGAAATCAGGATTGTACCTGAGTTGTTATGCAAATTTAACATCCTAGAGAAGCCACCTAATACTGTTTCCACCCATGAAGATCACCTTGGGAGAGGCTGTGAGGTGTGAGGACTCAGGAACCTTGGGTATCCCAATCATCATGAGCTAGTTCAGTCTCTCTGGGATTCAGTTTGCTTAACGGAAAGACGCTTGCTCCTTGGAAGAAAAGTTATGACCAACCTAGACAGAATATTAAAAAGCAGAGACATTACTTTGCCAACAAAGGTCCATCTAGTCAAAGCTATCGTTTTTCCAGCAGTCATGTATGGATGTGAGAATTGGACTATAAAGAAAGCTGAACACCAAAGCATTGATGCTTTTGAACTGTGGTGTTGGAGAAGACTCTTGAGAGTCCCTTGGACTGCAAGGAGATCCAACCAGTCCATCCTAAAGGAAAGCAGTCCCGAATATTCATTGGAAGGACTGATGCTGAAGCTGAAACTCCAATACTTTGGCCACCTGATGCAAAGAACTGACTCACTGGAAAAGACCCTGATGCTGGGCAAGGCTGAAGGTGGGAGGAGAAAGGGATGACAGAGGATGAGATGGTTAGATGGCATCGCTGACTCAATGGACATGAGTTTGAGTAAGCTCCAGGAGTTGGTGATGGACAGGGAAGCCTGGTGTGCTGCAGTCCATGGGATCGCAAAGAGTCAGACATGACTGAGCGACTGAACTGAACTGAAAATGTACAGGGATTGGACCTAGTGCCTTCTCATTCTCTTCTCTCAGTGGCATTTTACGGTGTTTGGAGTCTGTTGGTGTCTGAGGGAACAGTCCTGATGACAGGATACTCTGTGTAGTCAAAGGAAGGGCTTTGCAGGTCATGGTCAGGGACCAGGGAGGACATGGATACCCCTGATCTCCTGCCAGCACTCACTCTGGCAGGTGGTGTCTTATCAAGACATCAGTCCCCAGCAGTGGAGATTGGAGAGGAGTCCGGTGACCCCCAGAAGCACGTCAGGAAAAGGCATCAAGTCTGGTTCTCAAGTTAATGATGTGCTAAGGGATTCACAGACAAGAGCATCCTCATCACTTGAGATGCCTTCAGTGATTCCGAGAGCTGGGCCATCGATGAAGATGCTGATCCCGAGCAAAGCCTAAGACCGAAATCAATCAAGCAGCCGTGTTTATAGAGTAATGTGAAGAAAAGAGATGCTTTTAATTGCTAATTGTTCTTGAGACCCCTACTAAGATTTTTTTTTTTTTAATGTGGCCTAAATGTTCTCCTCGAAGGCATGGGTGAAGGAATTACAGTTTATTCATAGGCTGACATGCTGCTGATTGAAGTACAAAGCAGGGTAATCAAGGTTGGTTTTGTTTTTCGCATATGGCTTTTAACATTTACAAAGAAAATGATTTCAAGGGGTACACGCTAGAAAGAAAGAAGCTGTAAACAGTTACCAATCAGTCAAATACTCCGATTACTAAGAATATCTCCGCCTCCCACCCTCATCTCTTACCACCCCTCCCCCATAATCAGCATATAAATGCAACAGGAATTATTCTTTTGTTCACAACTCTCGGTGGGGAGGGGATAAAGGGTCGGACTTAAGGGTGTCCTGAGCTCTGAGACTCCAGTTCCCTGGCTTGGATACCTTCACACACACAAACCTCCTTCCTGACCCGGGCAGGGAGGCAGCCTCACGGGATTACCTCCAATTCAGGTTAAATGAACAGAAGCCTCTTTGTCTTCCATCCCTGCTCCCCAGAACTAGACTCGGGGAGCTCCTCGATGGTGTGTTTTAATATGGGAGAAAGGTCAGAGAGCATGAGGACAGGAAATTGAGCTGACATAGACAGCAAGTCTGCAGAATGCCTTCTTCTTGGAAGAATTCCTCTCTTGCTGGAATATTGAGAAAATAGCCTTTTCCTGGAGCCCTGCAGCCCCAGGAGTATCTTGCAGGACACCTTACAATGTCAGTGGGTTGACAGGCCTGGGAACCTCAAGGTCACTGGTAATATAATGTGTTCAGATCCCCCTTGCATTATGGGGGGTGGATAACGCTGTTCACCCACCTACGCCAGGGCAGAATCAAGGCATAGTGACCCTTGAGAAACATCCTTGGACTATTTCTCAGGATAGGCAGTCTTAAAACCCCTCAGACCAATGGGGTTTTCCAACATACAGAAAGAACCCCTCCAGTCATCAACCAGCCTTCAGACTGAGGTCTACACCTTTTTAAGGCATGAGTGCCTTGTTATTGTTCAGTTGCTAAGTCATGTCTGACTCTTTGTGACCTCATGGACTGCAGCATGCCAGGCTCCTCTGTCCTCCATTGTCTTCTGGAGTTTGCTCAAATTCATGACCATTGAGTCAGTGATGCTATCTAACCATCTCATCCTCTGCTACCCCCTTCTCCTCTGGCCCTCAATCTTTCCCAGCGTCAGAGTCTTTTCCAATGAGTCAGCTCTTTGCATCAGGTGGCCAAAGTGTTGGAGCTTCAGCATCAGTCCTTCCAATGAATATGCAGGTTTGATTTCCTTTAGGATGGACTGGTTGGATCTCCTTGCAGTCCAAAGGACTCTCAAACTGGGTCACTTTTTAAGCTCAGTTTTTCAGCCAAGCCTAACTTCAGGACAAGATGTGTACACAGGTGGCAATGTGACCTGTGTCTGTTCCCTCCTTTCCTAAGTCCAATATTAGCCCACAGAACTATTCAGGTCTTCCATTGCCTCAAAGGAAACCACAGTTCACAGGAACATACACAGAGCCAGAAGAATGTCAGAGACAGGCAAAATGGAGCTCTGTCTACAAAACGCAGCCCTTCCTCCTGGGCTTCACTGCTGTTTTATTTTTTATTTTAATTATTTGTTTCCAAGTGTAACAGATCTTTGCCGTTTTCCCTGGGAGGTCGTATTCTTCTGGTTTACTGTCTTGGTTGGGGTGAGATGGGGGCACAGTTTGAACCTTCCTATCACGGTTGCCCTTGCTGCACAGATGGGGTCCTGCCAACTGGGAGGTATATGCATCCTGAGTAAGTACTCAGGGACTGGCAATGACTGCAGTGTGGGCCTGTGGGCTCAGTGATCCCCTGTTGAATGAATCTGGACCGGGCCCACGTGCTCTGTATACCCTGTGACCACGGTGCTTCTGGGGTCCCTGGAATCAGTGACAGCTCAGATCTCATATCCAACAGACCTCAAAAGTTCGAGGTTTTCTCCTCCCCAGTGTTCAGTGACCACAGCGCATGACTCTATTTTTCTCTGGGGAAAGACTAGGGGAATTAGTACCACCCTCAGAGACTTGTCTCAGATAATAAAGAATCTGCTTGCAATGCGGGAGACCCAGGTTTGATCCCTGGGTCTGGAAGATCCCCTGGAGAAGGGAATGGTCACCCACTCCAGTATTCTTGCCTGGAGAATTCCAGGGACAGAGGAGCCTGGTGGGCTGCAGTCCATGGGGTTGCAAGGAGTCAGACATGACTGAGCGATGAACGTTTTCACTTTTTTCAGAGACTTAAAGGATGTGGGGTGGTGTCCCCAGTTCATTTCCATTTAATGCAGCCTATTGAAAAGGGCTTCTCTGATGGGTCAGCTGGTAAAGAATCTGCCTGCAATGTGAGAGACCTGGGTTCGATCCCTGGGTTGGGAAGATCCCCTGGAGAAGGGAAAGGCTACCCACTCCAGTGATCTGGCCTGGAGAATTCCAGAGACTGTATAGTCCATGAGGTTGCAAAGAGCTGGACACGAATGAGTGACTTTCACTTTTTTCATTGAAAAGAGCAGACACCACTGTGTATTCAGACTCGAAGCCATTCTTCTCCTGGCTCCTCTTCAGTCACACAGGTCTCCTCTGTTTCTAAAGAACATATCTCCATGCAACCTTTACAGGGTGCGGCTCCCTCTGCCTGGAATGGCTCCCCTCAGCTCCAGGTCTTTTCATAGTACTTCTTAGTGATGCATCTCCTGACTATGCTATCGAAAACTATAACCTAGGACTTTCCCACTGGTCCAGTGGGTAAGAACCAGCTTTGCAATGCAGGGGATGTGGGTTTGATCCCTAATCAAGGAACTAATGACTTGATTACTGAGCCCATGCACTTTGGAGCCCTCCATGCATCGCATGGAAAGATCATGACACAATTAAGTCCCAAGGAAGCCAAATAACTATTAATTAAAAACACAAACCTGTAATCCACCCAACCCATCCTATCCTCCTTCTAGGCTTTTCTCCATAGCATTTAGAACCACCTAAAATTTTATTGTATTTATTAACTGATTCTGTTGCCTGTCTCCTTTATTAGAAAGGATGCTCCAAATGAGGGCAGGGATCAGTTACTGTGTTGGTGATGGCTGGGTCTCCAGTGACTAGAAAAGAGCCTGGCACAGGGCAGGTACCCTTTGGTGGTGGTGGTGGGTTAGTCACCAAGTCACGTCCGACTCTTGCAACCCCATGGACTGTAGTCTGCCAGATTCCTCTGTCCATGGGGTTCTCCAGGCAAGAATACTGGAGTGGGTTGCCATTTCCTTCTCCAGGGGATCTTCCTGACCCAGAGATTGAACCCGGGTCTCCTGCACTGCAGGCAGTTTCTTTACCGACTAGGTTACCAGGGAAGCCCAGGTACTCTTTAAATATTAGTTAAATAAATGATTGAATGATGAATGATGTGGGCTTAATTGCTCTCCACCCCCAGGCGACCCAGCCTTTTCTGAATGCTCACTGTCTCACTTCCTGTTAGAGCCCCACCCCCACCAGTCCCAACGTGCCTTCTGGTGGTCCTGTAGGCCAAGCAATGTAATTCGACACATGAATGTTTCATGCAAGTTCTATTTTTGTTTTGTTTTGTTTAGTCTTGAACGGGAGGAACATCCAAAGAATCTAATTTTTCATACTGATCAGAGTAAAAGCTGAATGATTCTTTTAATACCCTTTGAAATCATTTTGTTAGAAATTTTCTACATGTTTTCACACCCATTTTCTTGGGTGAAATGGGTTTATAGATCTCCTTCCTTTGTCCTATACTCTAGCTGTGACATGATTTAATGCTCATTGTTATGTTATTTTCCCAAATATTAAATTGACTTTCTCTCCCTCTGCCTTCCTCCTAGGATCTATGTTATGACACAGGAATTACTGGACGTTTGAAAGAACTCACTCATGAAACTCTCCAGGCCCACTCATTTTTGCAGGCAACGGTGAGTAATTTCTAGTCTCCTTCATGCACAGTAGTCTGTTCCGGTATTATAGATTTTATTACAGTAATTTTGATAATGTAATATTTTCTGCTAAAATCATCTATTTCACCTATATTTTTCATCTGAGCTCTACAGAGCCTATGTTAACAATTTTAAAATTTCCTGTATCTGTTTTAATACATTTCATATCTAATTTTAGTTCAGATATTCTTTTCTTCTAGATTAACTACTATAAGTTTGTTTTATACTGTTGTGTTTCATTGATATTTTACTCTACATTTCTTTAATGTTTTACTCTGCTGTGTTTCTTCCTAATTCATTAATGTCTCCTTTTAATTTGTTATTTCTTTATCCTATTTTCCTTAAGGTTACCTTACTCTTTTCTTCTAACTTCTTTATATGCACCTTTAACTTCATTTATTTTCTCTTATAAATAAAAAAAGCATTTAAGTCTATGAATATAGTATTTAAAAATCTATATTTTTTTATATGTAGTGTTACTGCCTAAAAGTCCTATAATAAAGAACTTGTCTGATCTTTGTCCTGGGTTCCTGGGCTGGAGCTCCTAAACTCTTGGAAATTCCCAAGTGATGCCTGAATCTTTGTTATTCATGATGAGCAGTGGATTCTACCTTAGTTTGTGCCAAAGACGTGACTCAGGTGGGGGCTGGTCTTGCTGGAAAGACCAACCATGTGATTATCAGGTTTCTGTTCTGAGCCATGAGATACCAGCCTGCCCAGCCTCCTGCCCTCCAGGTAGGGAAGGTGGAATAGAGATTGAGTTCAATCACATGAGCAATGCAATCAGTCATGCCAGGTAATGAAACCCCAGTAAGAACTCTGAACACTGAGGCTTGGGTGAGATGTCCCAGGATGGCAGTGCATCCTGACTGCACAGGGAGAGGGCGCCGAAGCTCTGTGCTGGGACCTCCCCTATGGTCTCTTCACTGGCTGGTCTTGGTTTGTGTCGTTGAGAATAAAGCTGTAACAATAAGCATAGCACATTTCTGAATTCAGCGAGTGTTGCTAGTGAATTATTGAAGCTGAGTGTGACGTAAGAGCACCCCTGGATTGTAGCCAGTTGGTCAGAAGTGCAGGTGGCCTAGGGATCCCCAAAATTTGCCACTGGAATCTGACATGAGGGCAGCCTCGTTGGGAATCATGCCCCAAACCTGTGGAGAGGGTGCTAACTCTGGATGGTTTGCATCAGAGCCACACTGCAGAGTTGCAGTCTATGCATTATTTAATATTTTTTAACACGAGTATATATTTTAATCTCTTTGCTCTAAGAGTTGTTTGATATTACTTTCAGATTCTCAATATAATGAGAAATAGTCATGGGGTGTTTTGTTTTTTATTTGTTGCTGTTTTGTGAACAAAGAGGAGCAGAGGTGTAACCAGCCCACCAGTCCAATGATCATTTCATCAGTCATAAGTCTCTGTAGCTATTCAAACGAGTCATAGTTTCAACTTCTTTATGACTCCTTCTTCTATTTTTCCACACTGTGTGTATGTGTGCTGATTTGATGGTGACGGGTAGGCATTTTCCTGGATATGAGGTTAATCTATAAAGTTGCTAATCCAATAAAAAAAAAATGATTGAGGTTCTCTTCAGTGACCAAAGAAAAACATGCCTAGAGAGGAGATGAAAACGACTTTCTATTACATTGCTATTATTCCTCTGCATGCATTACTCGGTGCTTCAGTGGGAGAATGCTCACACAGTTAGTACTTGGTTGGAATGAGTGTCGGAGGTCTCCAGAAAGCAGAGTAGACTGGGGCAGCAATCACTGTTTCTAGTTTTCAAATTTATTTTATTTAAAAAAAAAATTTGGCCATGCTGCATGGCATGTGGGATCTTAGTTCGCCCACTGGGGATCAAACCCACACACCCCCTGCATTGGATGCATGAAATCTTAACCACTGTTTCTATTTTTTAGTAAAGGTCTTAAATGAAAATATGGTCAGAGTGGAAACATAACAGATATGTGGCAAACACGCCTGAAATCAGGGAAATTGCCTGGAGAAAAAGTGCTGCAATGGTGGGCTCTGAATGAGGCAAAGGATATTTTCTGATAAGTCATTATTTTCTAATGGGTCTTTCCCACTCTCTTGGTCTAGGAAATTCTATCTGAAATGCTATGAGAGCCCAAGAGCTTGAATCATAGTCTCTGACAATTAGAGCAACTTCAATTTCTTTAAGTTGAGAGATGCAAAGAAAAAGAGAAGGAGCAGAGACAAGCAGAATGGGCCCCCTGAAAGTAAAAAGAAAATGGAAATAAACATTTAATATCAAGGAAAAATGGCCACCACATAAATATACAACTCGTCTTCCTGGACTTCCTTCTTTTCTAAAATAAATACATTTCCTCAAACTCTTATATAGGGATAAAAAAATAAAATATTAGAACCCAACTGACAGGCACAATGAAATTGGCACCAGGGATTCTTTTTTTAACCGACAACATAATATCTAGCAAATGTAATCTGTGATCCTTAACAATGATTTATATTTTCTATAATATGATAATAGCCAGCTGTTAACGCTGATTTATATTTTTGTAACGTGATCTCAACTGGCTGTAATATAATGAATATATTTTAAAACACACAAAAAGTTTAGGAGCCAGAATACAGCACATAAATTGTATTCATAGCCAGCATCTAGCACAAAATATCTTGATTTATCAGACACCACAGGAGGAGTTGAAAGGCCTTTGGCTGGAACCTCCCCCTGTCAGTAATTCACCAAAATGATGAGCTCAAGCGAAAGAGAGGAGGAACCTGCTGTATGTTCTTTAGACCTTTAGAAAGCATGGAGTTGTTACTTTGGCCATTTACACGAAAATCTGCCAGAAAGGTGATACTGCAGAGGTCAGGGGACTGTTAAAAATGCATGCCTGGGACTTCCCTGGTGGTCCAGAGATTAGGACTCCGAGATTCCACGGTAGTGGGCTCAGTTATGATCCCTGGTTGGGAAAATAAGATTCTGCATGCCATGAGGTATGGCCAAAAAATTAAACAACACATACTTTTTTGTTTGTGCATGTGTATGTTCATTCACCAGTGCTCCCATTGCAAAACTGGAAGATTCTACAGTGTCACCAGCAGGCCTTTGGTGTTGAAAAGTAACAAGGGCAAGATTCTTACCAAGAGAATCAATGTACATACTGAACCTATTAAGCACTCCCAGCCCTGGGACAGCTTCCCGAAACACATGAAGGAAAATGATCAGAAAAAGAAGAAAGCTAAAAACAAAGGCACCTGGTTCACCTGAAGCCCATGCTACTCCACCCAGGAAGCCACTTCATGAGAAAGGAGGCTGAGCTGCTAGAACCCATTTCCTGAGAATTTAGGAGAAAAATGATCTCAAGTTAAGAAGTGAGACCACAAAGCACAGCCATGAGAGTTTATAGGCTGGAAAATATTTAAATTAACAACCTTTGGCTTTAGAAAAATTTCTCAATGATGAGCCTCTATAACATCAATTTTGAATCTGTGTAGCTTTCTGGCAAATTCCCCAGGACATATCAGCTGAAGAATGTATAACGTCATAGAATAGAAATCCGATTAAAGTTCTGGAGACTATGCCAGAAAGGAGGACACACCACTAAGAAAAGTACCGGCAACTGAGAGTCTTACATCTCCACTTCCAAGAATAATGACTAAAATGCCTTCAGATGATTGTGCTTCTGCAGAAAACGATGAAACTGGACATCATACAAAGAGCAACTACCTGGAGGTACCAGAGAATAAAGGAAGCAAATGACCTCCAGTGAAGAATGCAAGCTTGCTTGAAGAAGGCACAATGGAGCCACACCAGCAAGTCTCATCTGCCCAGATTTTAGCCAGAGGCTAAGAAAAGCCTGTGGTGAGTGCTAGTTGGGGCAGGGAGTAGGTGGTGTGAAAGAGGAGTCATGGGAATATTAGAAAATATGTTGATAGTATATCATATAAATATGATAATGAAAATACATATATCAAAATTTGTGAGATGGCAAAAATAAGGTAAACAGGGAAAATTATTTTTTAATTTTAATTCTTAAAATATTTATTTGGCTGTGTTGAGTCTTAGTGGTGGCACTCAGGCTCAGTAGTTGCAGTGAGTGGACTTAGTTGCTCTGAGGCATGTGGGATCTTGGGCTTCCCAGGGGGCTCAGCGGTAAAGAATCCGCCTGCCAATGCAGGAGACACAGGTTCTATCCCTGGGTCAGGGAGATCCACTGGAGGAGGAAATGGCAACCCACATCAATATTCTTGCCTGGAAAATTCCATAGACAGAGGAGCCTGGTGGGTTACAGTCCATGGGGTTGCAAAGAGTCGGCCACAACTGAGAACACACACACATGTGGGATCTTAGTTCCCCAATCAGGGGTCGAACCTGAGTCCCCTGCATTGCAAGGTGGACTCTTAACCACTGAACTATAGGGTAAGTCCCACAGGGAAGTTTGGAATTTTAAATACCTATGTGGGAAAAGAAAAGTCTAAAACTCGATGATGTAAGCTTCTACTTTAAGAAACTACAAAAAGAAGAATAAATTTACCCAAAGCAAAGTTAAAAGGCTTTGGAGACTAAAATTGTGAGCTGTTATCCATGGGCAATGAGTGGCTAGCAGCATACCAGCACTCCCACCCAGGACAACAAGAACAGCCAGGTAGAACAAGGAATTATTTATTAATTTATAAATATGTAAATCTATTAAATTATTAATGATAAATTATTATCTCCATAGGCAGCAGAAAATTTCTGAGGTGACTAGAACTAAAGGGGATAAGATTCTTGTATTAGTTTTCTGTTGCTGCTGTACCTACCAACCACAAGCTGGGTGGCTTAAGACAACACATTTATTATCTTGCAGTTACACAGAAGTCTGAAAAGCATCTCACTGGGTTATAAAATAGATGTTGGCGGGGCTGTGTTCCTTTTGGGACGCTCTAGGGGGATAAGCCATTTTCTGGCCTTTTCCATCTCCTTGAAGTTGTTCCCATCCCTGAGCTCATGGTTCTCTTCCTTCATCTTTAAAGCCAGCAAAGCAGCATCTCTCTGACCCATGTTCCATCACCACCTCTCTCTCTGACCCCAGCCAGGAAAGGTTCTCTACTTCTAATAACTTGTGATTAGAATGGACCCATCAGAGAATCCAGGATAATCTATTTCCCTGCATCAAGGTCTTTAATTCATTCACACCTGCACAGTAATACAGAGAAAAATGGAACACTTAAGCTTCCTTTCTGTCCATAAAGTCTCAAAGAAAATGATGTAAACGTTTTCAGTAACAAATTATTAAAACTCAGTTTGTAAAAAACACTTGAGTTGCTATTACCATTGATGTAACCAATACCTACTACCAGGTGATCTAATTATTTTTTGGCATTTGATTTAGTCACTTTTGTAAGAGAGAAAATTCACAGATTTAGACAAAAAGCAAACAAATTTTAGTAAATATTTTATTTGGACATTTTAAAGTTTAACTTTGTAGTCACTTGTATTCATTATCACTGAAATCTAGCAGATTCCCATTGAAATTTAGTTGCAGGTAGAGAGGTTGGAACTAGAACGTTCAAGGCAGTTTATTAACGTTTTGGAAAAAAAAAATCATGCATCCCGTGGATCTCCAGGCGTGCTCCCGAAACCCACCTTGTCCACAACCCTCCTCCTTCTCCTCAATGCCTCCTTCCATGCTGGAACTGTGGAGTATTCTAATGCCATATTTTCCTTCCTCTTTTCACTTGATCTCTCACCTGTATATGTCTGGGAAGAATTTAACTGCGATGGAAAGTTCAGGGTCATTTTGTAGGAATTTTTTTTGGTTTATCTAGGGCCTCCAAGCGTCCCTAGAGAGTCATGTCCTCCGGTCCAGGCAAAGCCCACAGAAGTCGGTTTAATGGAAATAGTTGTCCCTCTGTCATTTTGTGAAATTCTAGTCAAAGCCAGAGCCAGGGCTGAGTTGACTCCAGGTACTAAATTAGAGAAGGTGTGGTTTGCATGGTGCCAGCGGCGAACTTAGCCTTGGTTTGGTACTTAATAAAACTACCATTCACAATGGATAGTCATTCACATCAGGCTTCCCTGGTGGCTCAGACAGTAAAGGATCTGCCTGCAATGCGGGAGATCTGGGTTCGATCCCTGGGTTGGGAAGATCTGGAGAAGGGAATGGCTACCCACTCCAGTATTCTTGCCTGGAGAATTCCATGGACACGGAGGCTGGCGGGCTACACCTCATGGGGTCACAAAAAGTCATTCACATAAATCCTGCAAATTGAATTTGGAAGTGAGGGAGTGGCGAGGGGGGGGAAGCGGACTCTTGGAGGTGGTCAGTGTTTCCTTGGCTTGAACGTGAGCGCCACACTGTTGATGCAGAACCTCTGCCCAGCAGGCCCAGGTCCATCGGGGAACACATGGCCGAGGTGAGCTTCACACTGCAAGGAGAGCAGCCTCTGTCATCTCTCACCAGGGACAAGGCTCTTTAAGTAAGACCCAGACAGATGAACCCCACATGGCGGGCCCACTCGCATCTTTGACCTCAGT
Organism: Giraffa tippelskirchi; assembly: GCF_054371585.1. NCBI lineage: Eukaryota > Metazoa > Chordata > Mammalia > Artiodactyla > Giraffidae > Giraffa > Giraffa tippelskirchi. Next base: position 67,953,100 of record NC_137287.1, on the reverse strand, counting down.
GTTGGGGGAAAGTCTATTGTATCAGAATTTGATTTAGAAATGAAAGGATGTAGAGCGCATGGGTTGGTAAATAGCTCTCTACTTGATTAGTGAGAATGTGAACAAGTGATTTAACTTAGGCCTTGATTTACTCATCTATGAAATGGGGATGATAATTATACCTACGTAACAGAACTGTTATTATGATTCATTGATACAATGCATTGGGACTTCCCTGGTCCCAATGCAGGGGGCCTGGATTCGATCCATGGTCAGGTAACTAGATCCCACATGCCAAAACTAAGGCCAGGGACAGCCAAATAGATAAATATTAAAAAAAAAAAAAGGCAGTAGCACAGTTCCTGAGTGAGTGAATCTTGTAGGCAGTATATTATTATTGCTTTTTCCACTGAAGACAAGACTAAGCTACATTTATCTGCTTACAAAACCAGAACATTTGAGCACCCAAAGATATCAAGTTGAATCTGCTGTCTGGATTTAAGCCACTCTCTCCTGCCAGGCTCCCAGGAGAAATAGCCCTGATGTCACCTTTAGTACTGCTCTGCTCTGCTTGTAGGTGACATGCTACAGAGCGGGAAGGGGGCAGAGAGATGCCAGCCACCCTGGACCTTCCTGCCGCTCTCCCTGCACAACAGAACGTGAAGGGCCAGCTCTTTCTTTCAGACCCTCGCTCACTCCCATCTCTGCAAGGCTAGAACCAGGCAAGGCTCCTTCTCCAGTCTACAGTGCCGGGAGTGATGGGAGAGAGGAACCGGTAGCAGCTCAGGAGAAACCCAAAGTGCTTCCATGACAAAAGCGCTCCCGTCCATAACACCAGATATGCAACGACAAGTGAGCTCTCAGCTGCACTCAGAGGCTCAGGGGAAACAAAGACACCCACCTGCTTACAGACGACCTCTGTGCGAGCTAGTCCCAATGAGGTGTCCGCACGTCTCAGGATCCCCGTGTTACTCTCATCAGAGCCAGACGTCCCGTGAGCCTCAGAGAACGAAGGCCATCCCGTGCCGGAGCAGAACTTCTTTTCAGAGCTGTGTTAGAAATCACGACACCTACAGCTGTGAAAACCACTATGAACAAACAAGGAGCACTGTGTGCCCCAACCCACGTCTCTACAGAGCACAAATTGATTCCCTTCTTCTCTGCCGGATCTCAAGGCCAGTTCTTTGAACCACAGGGGTCTGCCCCCTGCACCTCCACCATTCAAGATGCTGTCTCGTCACGTCAAAGATTGCTTGTTCCTTTGATTTCTTGTTCCCTCTCAAGCTTCGACAAGGACTAAAAACACAAGGAGCTTTGTGAACTGCTCCACGTTAGGAAACAGATCAAATGCCTGTGTTCAAAACGTAGGGAAGGGGGAAGTTGAAATGAAATGAGTGGTCAAAGGGTTTAGCGTATTGTGGGTTCAGCGAATCAGAGAAACATGAGAACTGATGAAACAGCCGTGTTCAGCCACAGGAACTTTGGGTTATCTGAACACAGAGCCTGACTGCCTTTGGGGATTCAAGAGTTGCCTCTGCCACTTCTTAGCTGTGTGAAACTGGATGGGCTGCTTACCCTGTCCAAGTCACAGTTTTCTTACCTGTAACATGGGGACAATAACATCTATGTTATAGAGAGGCACTGAGGGCTTAGGGAGCTATGCAGTGGAGCACGTAGTGATTAATAACCCTGGGCACCCAGACTCATCACTGCAGTGCAGTGACCCTCCCAGGAAAGCCCCACAGGAATGAATGATGCTGGGGGTAGGGGGTGGGGAGAACAGAGGTGCCAACAAAAGGAGGAGGAGGGCAACAAGCAAATCTACTCATCAGAGACCTACTCTCTAAGTACTTTGTTAGGTGAACTCCTTTTCTTTCTTTTTTAAAAAAATTTTGGCCATACTTTGCAGCATGTGGGATCCTAGTTTCCCTAACTAGGGATTGAACCTGCGTCCCCTGCATTGGAAGCAGAGTCTCAACCACTGGACCACGAGGGAAGTCCCCAAAGATGAACTCCTTTACATCATGCTAGAAAAACAAATTTCAGAAATTTAAATGGCAGGGAAATGGGTCTCTCTATCTGAGGGAGAGACAAGAAATGAATTGTAAATTATGCAAAAAACAAACAAACAAACAAACAAACAAAACTGAGTGAAAAGAGGGGCAAAGTAGCAAATAATCAAACCCCTAGACTACAAGCACAGAAGGAAGCTCAGTTTAGAGCACAAACCCAGCAGAAAGAGTCTAGGGTAAGTCAGTGACTCAAATACTCCGGTCTTGGGACCCATCTGTTACTAAAAAATTATCGAGGATCTCTGAGAGCTTGGTTTACATGAGTTGTGCCTATCAGCACTTAACAAATTAGAAATTATGAGTGAGAGTTTCAAAGATATTTATGCATTGAATTATTTTTTAAAATAATGAATTCATTATAGGCTAACACAACCTATTGTTACAACAGATAATTCTGTTTTCCAAATTGAAACAAACAGTGAGACGAGTTGCACTGTTTTATAACTTTGCAAATCTCTTTCTAAAAAATTAATTTTTATTGGCGTATAGTTGCTTTACAGTGTTGTGTTAGTTAGTACAGCAAAATGAATTGGCCATACATATACAAACGTTCTTTCTTTTTTTGGATTTCCTTCCCATTTAGGTCACCACAGAGCACTGAATAAAGTTCCCTGTGCTATATAGTAGGTTCTCACTAGTTATCTGTTTTACACATAGTATCAATAGTGTATATATGTCAACCCCAATCTCCCAATTCATCCTACCCCCGCTTTCCCCCTTGGTATCCATATGTTTGATCTCTATGTCTGTCTCTATTTCTACTTTTTGCAAATCTCTTTAAGGTCTAGCCTTAAAAAAATGACAACTGAATCTCCAGATGTGCTCATGCATTCAATCTGCTGAAACTTTGTTTTAACTGAAGTGTAGGAAGAGGATGTAGTCTCTTGGACGTGTGGGTGTGTGCTAAGCTGCTTCGGTCATGTCCGACTCTGTGCGACCCTATGGACTATAGCCTGCCAGGTTCCTCTGTCCGTGGGATTCTCCAGGCATGAGTACTAGAGTGGGTTGCCATGCCCTTCTCCAGGGGATCTTCCCAACACAGAGATCGAACCCGGGTCTCCTGCGTTGCCAGCAGATTCTTTACCGTCTGAGCCACTAGGGAAGCCCCATCTCCTAGATACACAGTTAGAAAAGAAAGCACCTCGAAAAGCCCTGGAAAGATCCCAGGAACTCAGGTACAGCTCTGAGGTTGACTTCTGAGAGCCTGGGGGTGTGAATCCGGGCTCTGGTATGTCTGTATGACCTTGGCAAGTTATTTAACCTCGTAAAGTCTCTGTTCCCTCATCCACAGAATAGTAATGGTGTTGTTGTCTCACAGAGTTGCTGAGAGGATTGACTGAGATGCTTTCTTCATTTAGCATTTTTACCATCATGTTGGACACATGGTACCTAAGTTAGTGGTTATGATTTTTTAAATATCATTATTATTAGTAGTAACAGGTATCCATGAAATTTGTGCAACCGTGGGTCCAATTAGAAGTGTCTGCATATTTAGACTGGGGCTTCCTAGGTGGCTCAGTGGTAAAGAATCTGCCTGCCAATGCAAGAGATGCAAGTTCGAGCCCTGGGTCGGGAAGATCCCCTGGAGAAGGAAACAAAAACCACTCCAGTATTCTTGCCTGGAGAATCCTATGGACAAAGAAGCCTGGCAGGCTACAGTCCACAGGGTTGCAAAGAGTTGGATACAACTGAGCACGTGTGCACACACGTACATTCAGACTGGGTTCTCTGCAACCCCTTTTCTTTTCCAAGGGTTCAAAAATATTCATCTGAGCCACTTTGGTCCAGGGAAAAACATTTTAAATATCTTTTAATCATAGCTTTTCCATCCTCAACATTATATATAAACTAGTGATCATTAAAGCAAATCTGATGGAGAATTATGAATATAATAATTTTTTTAATGAATGAATCTAAGACTAATAAAAAGTCATTTAAAACATTTTATGGGAAACAATAAACTTTTATTCATGCCATTAACAGAATCTGGAGATTTTACCAGGTAATATGAGAGGCCCATCATATATCATTTAAGAGTGAAAACTTAAATATTAAGGGCAATTAGAAATTGCAATATATATATTTAAATGATTAGCAGATTGTAAGGCCCGCCCTTGAGAAACTAAAACCATTCTGGATCATCTTTACTCTTAAAGGGAATAAAGATGTATATCATGTATACTCTTTAAGGGATTTCTTTTATTTAGTTTTGTTATATGTTTATTTGCTTTGTTTTTGTCATTGTTTCTAGAAACTCCATGGCCCCCAAACCAGCAGCAGAGGCACTTGATGATAACTGAAGAATTTCCATTCATTTGAAGGAATAGGAGCACAGAAAGGTTAACAATATTATCTAGTTCCTACAACACATGGGATGCCAGGATATTCTATAAAAAGGAAACTAACATCAGGCTCTCGGTTTCCTTCTATTCTAAGAAGATTTATGACCATGAAACATGTGATCTCACAGCAGATTTTAATAAACACATCCAGAATTGGAGAGGAGGAAGGAAGGGGAATAGAGGAAGGGGTTGAAGTCACATAATTCCAAGGTTAATGAAGTGACAGTCTGGAGTCCAGTGCTCTTGACCTGGAAACCCTGGATCAAATGACTCTGAGTTAAGTCAGCAGCTCCCCTGAACCATACTGGTTCAGCACCAAGGGAAGTCTGCAGGCAGCAAGGAGCCCAGTGGCCAAGTGGCTGTGACCCCTCATGCACTTGATTTCTTAACTGTTAATTTTGGTTGACTTTTTACCTCCTTTTGACTGTGTGCGAGTATTTGAAGGGATGTTCATTTCTTCTGTACCCTTGCTTTCTATTACTGAGGATGGAGACTGGGGACAGGAAGAGAGGGAAAACGAGAGGTGCAACAGGAATCCTGACAGTTATCTACCCTCTTGAATGGGAAGCACTGTCAGGAATATAATCTTCATTTATAGATTCTCGTTAATTAGAAGAGATTCTTAGGAGCTCCTCATTATCAAAAACACTTTTATGTATAAGGCCCTGAGAAGGCTCTGTCTATAAGAATCCCATTGCTAACATGTATCCGGTGCTTGGCATGTGTCAGGCATCGCTCTGGTGCTTTCATGTGTATTAATGCATAACTCAGTTACTCCTCCCGATAGCTTTATGAATTCAGTACTACTAACATGCTCATTTTACCGGTGGGGAAATCAAGGCACAGAGGGGTCAAGAAACTTGCCCAAGGTCACACAGCACTTAAGCCAGGATGTATATCTACAGGCTTCACCACCCTACTACATTGTCTCTCTTATAAACAAACGCATCTTTAAGAACACAGAAGGTTCTAGAACATAAAAGATTCTTATGAATATATTCTTATTTTTCTCAGACTAAGCTGCAGGAGGAAAAAACTAGAACAAACTCAAAAGTCCTTAAGAAATGAAAATGGAAACTGCAACTAAAACTAAATGATTAAAAAGAAACAAATAGGTTGGCAGATTGGCAGGTCAGTAAACTGGCCACTTGCTGAAAGGGCTTTTGGAGACCTGGCTGGTTTTGTTAGTCTTGGCTGCCTTGGGGATGGTCACTCAACTTCCTTAATTTGGACTAGCATTGTGCTAATACAGTAGCTACTGCTCATGGTGGTCTCTCACGTTTAAATTACCGTAAGTGAAATAAGATAAAAAATTCAATTTTTTAGTCGCATCAGCCACATTTCAGGTGTTCAATAGCCACATGTGATTAGTGGCCACCAAAGTGGATGGAGCAGATATAGAACATTTTCATCACTGCAGAAAGTTCTACTAGACAGAGCTTTTTGCTCTGGTCTCTCCAGTCCCTCCTTGCCCCAACACTCTGATTCCCCAACAGAGCCTGCGAGGTGCCCATGCTGGGCACTGGCTAGGAAGAAAGTGTCATCTTTACAGGTGCAGAAACTGGAACACCAATGAAGTCAAAACAACAAAGACTAAAACGTAGGAACATGTTTTCACAAGGATGACAGTCAAAAGCTAGAAACAGAAGCTCGGGCTGCTTACTACTGCATAGTCACAAAGCCATCTTTCACATGTTCACAACACGGTTGTTTGGCTAAAAGCAGGTTGGCCATCTCAAGGTCTCACCTCTCCCACTTTAAACAGAACCAAAGGTCAAACAGTAACTAATGGTTCAGAAATATGCGTACATTTTACCATTCCCAGCTTCCCCCAGGCCATCTTCTCAGCCTGACTGCCATCTTTGCTGTCTCTTCACCGGCCACTGACAGAGTGAATGAATCCAGGCGAAGTCCTGCCCTTCTGTGAGCATGAAGGAAAATCAATCCTGATCATTGCTCATTCTTGCAGACAGGGTTTGGCTTTCCAAATTCAGCCCCCATTAGCAGCCAGCAGCCCAGGAAAGCCCAGTCTGCTGAAAGCCCAGAGCACATAATGAAGCACTGCCTAATGGAAGATTCACAGAGCTGGCTTGATTTATATTTTATTCTAAACCAATTTAGGATTGATGTAAAAGAAATAAAAAACATCTTTGAACTTCTGAAAAATGGGACTTCAAAGATGTTTTCCTTTCTTCTTCATTGAATCTACTTTTTTAAGACTGTTTCCTGCATGTCTAAACAAAAAAGCCTTTGTTGAGAGATTTCAGATCCTGATTGACTTAAAAGAGGCTTTGAAATCAAGGGACAATTAAATTTACTTTTAGCTACATAGAAGAGGCATGTTATTCACTACTGTCAAGCACTGTGAGGAATCTATCCTCATAAAATTCTACATTTCCTAAATTAAATTATAAACCCATTTTTTTTCCTGGGAGAGATACAGTTTTAATCACATGGTCAAGCAAATACCATTATGGTTTAGATGTCTTTAAATACTTTCCCAGGGAAAAAACTAATAGCTTTATCTTAAGGTGCCCACCAAGTTTTTTTTTTTTGGTTTGTTTTTTGCTATTTCTTGTGGACACAAAAAGAAAGAATACAGGCTAAGATGTTAATGCTATAAACACTAGGAATAATCAAGACAGGTAAGAATCTTAAATGAACAGCCCTCCTTATGGTAACCAAGTCAATCGGGAAGGGCAATGAAAAAAATGGTTATGTATTGGGTTGGTGGAAAAGTTCGTAAGATCCTATGGAAAAACCCAAATGAATTTTCTGGCCAATCCAATATTTATCCAAGGCTCCAAAAGACAGAGTGGTATGAATTTTGAGGCTCATTCTCCTTTGGTACCTCTTGGTCTTTATCTCACCTGAAGAGCGGGCTGTCACAACACACACAGTGATACATCCCTGGTTCCTTGTTATTCAGGTAGATCCCACTGAAAGGCTGAAAGTAAATGAGATATATCACTGTTCAGGTTTCTCATAACACCGGCAGGACATGATACAGCAGATCTAAATTCACAGTTAAGTTCTCCAATGAAGGAATTTTTGTACTAATTTGACAAAGTGCAAGTATCACTGGAGATAAAATTACAACGGGCCCAGTGAAGCAGTCTGCAGGCTTGTTTACGACCGGCCTTTATCGTGCCAAATACTCAAATTATGACATTAATAATGCTTTGTATTTATATAGCACCTTTCATCCAAGAACATCAAAGCTTGTGAAAAAGCAAGAGAATGGGCCTCTGGATTGTGTTAGATCTCGGCCTCCATTTCAAAAGTTAATACAACAGGAATCTAGTCCACTGACTAAAATACTCTGAAATCTCCAATTAAAGACAGGATATAGATATATTAAAAAGCAAAGCTCAGTGAGATTAGGGTTGTACCTTTAATATGCTTCACGTGGTGTTTAGGATACTTCATACTGGATAAATGCTAAATAATGAGCGAGAGCCTCCCAGTGCCTAAGTTACTACTTAGATGAAATTACCACGTTAATTGTGGCTTAAGGAGTTTGCAGGTTCCGAGAAGAACAGGAGACTTGAAGCAATGAGTGAGCTAAGACTACTATATATTTTTTAAATGTTATTTGGTAAACTGATCTCATTGTTTGTAACAACAACAACAACAAAAGATCATTTTTGCCCAATTCCATCTTCTCTATCAAAGAAGTTTCAAGAAAGAGAAACTGTTACATGAGCCTCCTGTGAAAATCCACAAGCAGTGGCTGGTGGCAGGCACTGTCCTATTCTTTGGAAGAGAAGCTGAACACGGGATGGGTCACTGAGTCCCAGAGCTGATTCAGGAAACAAGTGGCCCCTTCAGCCCTCTCTAGACAAATCCCCAGTCAAACGTTCACATTCCCTGTGGTAGGAGTAACAGCACATTTTCAGGGAGCAGCATAACAGTCAATTTCAAATTAACCTACTGAGCCCACCATCTGGGCACACTTGGATGTTTTCCCTCTTTAAAAACCCTAAACATGGCTGCAGACATCAAACAGTAGTCTTTTTCTGGCCTGTCCCCTTGAAGGCTTACACCTCACGCTGGCACAAAGGGGTATCTGGAATGAAGAGGAAGTTTCGCCTCCCTCCCACCTGGGCTGAAGAGACAAACATGCCAAAGGGCTACCCAGATGTGAAGCTGATCTAGAAATGCCTACTTATGGGATCCGGACAGCCTGCTAATATTCACAGTATAATGTTTGATATTGCAGGACAGTTGGACAGAGGAAGTGACAGGGAACTGGTACCATAATAAGTAAAAAGAACACAAAAAAAATCAGACATAAAACAATCCTTCGCTGACATATTTTATGAAATAACATCTCTCCTCTGCCTCCTTGCCTGATTTCCTACTGTCCACCCTCTCATCCTTTCTCCTTAATTTTATACAAGTCCTGTCATATCATTTAGGGCCATACTCAGCTTCTATTTCACTCGCTCATTCCAGTATTACTTGAAAACCAAGTGTGTATCCAATGCTGGACTGGGTACTAAGGTTGCAGAGATGGAAAAACAAAACAGAACCAAACTAACCCATGCTTCCTGCACTAGGAATTTACTACCAAGTCGGGAAGAGATTTGAGCTGGCAGTGGTCACACCATGTGACCATAGTTCTGATGGGGAGGTTAGCAGGGAGTGGAGGGTACCACTAGTCCCTTTACTACTAGGGAAGTCTTCATGAAACCTTTCTGGACCAGGTAATACATGAGATGTCTGAGATCAGGGTTTTCTTTTTCTTTAACCTCTTATTATCATTAGTTTTCATTGCATGGCTGACGTGTTTATTACAGGAAAATGCCAAGACACTAAAGTGAGTTTTGAAGGATGAGAAGGAGTTAATCAGATAAAGGAGTTAATCAGATAAAGAAATTTCAGACGGAGCAGACTGGGCTGGGCTCACATCACAGAACAGAGCAATGTGGAGAAGGAAGACGAGGTTGCTGGAAAGTCAGAGAGGGCCAGATCATAGCAGCTTTAATCAGACCATGCTTCTTGTTGTTGTTCAGGCACTCAGTCATGTCCGACTCTTTGCCACCCCATGGAATGCAGCATACCAGGCTGCCCTGTCCTTCACTATCTCCTGGAGTTTGCTCAAACTCATGTCCATTGAGTCGATGATGCTAAAGAGTTTAAGTGCCATCTTACTGAAAATGGAAAGCCATTGGAAGCTTTTAAATTGGGTGCACACACACTCAGAGCTGGTTTTTAGAAGGAGCACTCAAAGGACAGTCAAACGGCCACCAGTTCAGGCCTGGATTTAACTATGGCAAGAATAGTGGAAATAAAAAGATGAGGATGGATTTAAGAATTGTTTTGAAGAGAGAACTGAAATGAGTGACTATACAGGGAAGGGGTCAGAGTCAGAGAAGACAGAATGACTTTCAAGATACCCCCATCCCTGGGTTTTCAAAATTTATCCTATGGACTAAATGTTTGTGTTGTTGTTTAGTTGATAAGTCATGTCTGACTCTTCTGCAATGCCATGGACTGTAGTCCTCCAGGCTCCCCTGTCCATGGAATTTTCCAGGCAAGAATACTAGAGTGGGTTGTCATTTTCTCCTCCAGGGAATCTTCCTGACTCAGGGATTGAACTTGTGTCTCCTGCATTGCAGGTGGATTCTTTGCTGCTGAACCACCAGGGAAGCCCCTAAATGTTTGTGTATCCCCCCCAAATTCATGTTTAAGCCCTAACCCCCAAGGTGATGGTATTGGAGGTGGCGTCTTTGGGAGGTGATTAGTTCATGAGGGTGGAGCCCTCAAGAGTGGGATTAGTGCCCTGGGAATAAGAGGCATGGGAGAGATGACCTCTTTCTCCACCACGTTGGGACACAGCAAGAAGGTGACCATCTGCAAACCAAGAAGAGAGTCCTTATCAGAACCAAATTGTTTGGCACCTTGATCTCGGATTTCTCAGCCTCCAGAACTGTGAGAGACAAATGTTTGTTGTTTAAGACTCCCCGTCTGTGACATCCTGCTAGAGAAGCCCAAACTGACAAAGACTATGGCCAACGCAGCCCAAACTAAGACTAAGGCCAACACGGCCTTTCCCTTCTTTGATCTTGTCGATACTACACACTTGTTGGAAACGGATGATACACTTAGATGATTTGCAGGTTATTTCACAGAGAACTATTTACAAAGATGGGGACAGGGTCAATGGATACCAGCAAGGGAAGCTGAAGCATCCCTGGGCCAGTGACAGAGAACACACTGCCGTACTGGCCTGTGGGGCACAGAGTAGGCAGAACCCATGAGGCCGAAGCTGGAGGGGCAGGCTGCCTGTCGGGGTGGGGGGTGGGGAAGCTGCAACCTGCATGGGAAGAACACAGCCCCAGGGGACCCTCGATGCCTGTTTTTCTACTGTGTCCTCTGATCTTGCTGGCATCTCCCAGGGGCCAAACTCAATCAGGAGTCAAGAGGGCAAGAGAGCTGCTTAGCCTCTCCAGAGTTCAGAGCAGAGTGAAGCACGTGGATGGCAGATCTGGAAGGCAAACAGTAACCTGGACAAAACCTAGCTTCTACTGACATTTGACTTAAAAAAAAAAAACATTTATTTATTTGACTGCACTGGATCTTAGCTGTGGCATGTGAGATCTTTAGTTGTGACAATGTGAACTCAGTTGCCGCATATGGGATCTAGTTCCCTGACCAGGGATCAAACCTGGGCCCCCTACATTGGGTGTGCAGAGCCTTAGCCACTGGACCACTGGGGAAGTCCCTCATATTTGATTTTTAGTTACTGTTCAGCTAGTCAGTGAACCCCCTTGTCATACCTGGCAGAGGGCTAGCAGGTTACTGCTGCCCAACAAAAAGCACATGCAACTGAATTTTAATTTTGAGTCACCAAATAGAAGGCTGAGGTGTTTCCCTTCTCTTTTCTTAGCCTCATGGAGCTTATGGAGGCTTATCATTCTGCAGCATTCTAAAAAGTTACATGTGGAAATGAATCAACTGAAAGGGATTTATAACATTACTTAAAATAATGGATGATGCTCATTTTGTAAAATGGCCAAATGCAGAGTATAACACACCATCTGTTTGAGAATCCCACATATTTATTCTCCTAAACATCTGGCACCTTATCTCCAGGCTGCCATTTCCAACTCCAAACCCTGTGTGGCTCTGTCTTTCAGAATAGGGCTAACTTATAAGGCTCTGGGAAGACACACAACTGCTCAGGGAATCACAGGTGGCTCTCTTGTGCTATCTGCATAATGGCAGTATAAGTGTCTTTCCTGGGCTTACCTGGTGGCTCAGTGGTAAAGAATCCATCTGCCAATGCAGGAGATTCGGGTTCAAATCCTGGGTCAGGAAGATCCCATGGAGGAGGAAGTGACAACCTGCTCAAGTATTCTTGCCTGGAGAATCCCGTAGACAGAGGAGCCTGGTAGGCTACAGTCCATGGGGTTTGGGGTTGCAAAGAGTTGGACACGACTGAGCACACACACACATATGCAGTACCTGCCCTATGCTGGGCTCTTTTCCAGGCACTGGAGACCCAGCCATCAACAACACAACTGACCGGCTAAACAACAACAGTCTCTTTCTGAGAGAAGCTTTTATTAAAATCTCACCCACAGGAAGTTTTCAAAAATACCAGTATTTCACCAGAATCTATGGGATCTGCTGGTCTATCTAATGACTTTGGCATTGGCAGTGAAGTTGAAGGTGAGACCATGATTATATGGCCCTAGCATATGGACCGCTCACCTGAATTTTTCAGGGACCGCTAACTTCAAAGATATAAATATCCTACAACATTCAAAACCGCTGTGCTGTGGTCCACTCTAGGGGGTCTGCTTCACAAATGAAAATATCTACTAACCTGCCTCAATAGCTATTTTCCAGCGGTCATATTTGGGCCTAAAACAAATGACTTGTTGTGAAACGCAGCACAGTAAAAATGGTACTATACTGAGTAACCACTGAGGGCTGCTTTCTCAGGAAAGGAAAGAAAGCTGAGGTTATTGAAGACAGTTTCAGTAATATGTCCCCCTCTTGGCCTTCAGTCATTCAACAGTCCCAACGGTTGATTTTTTGAGCACCCGCTATCTGCAGGGATATGTCATGTGCTAGGACGGCAGGTACTGAGCAGGGAAAACCCAGCTTGGGGCTGGGAAAAGGCTTCCCTTTGGGGGGTGAGATTGGGGCCAAGAGCTGAAAGGTGGGTTTGAATGAGCTGGAGTTCAGGGAGGACACAGGGTGAAAGGGCCTGAGGTGGGGAAAGCCCAGGGTCTTGGAGCTGAATGAGGAAAAGTGGCCAGATCTGAGGATGGGCGTGGGAGGTAGGGACCAGAGCTTTAGGGCCTTATTAGCCACTTTTAAACTTTTCTCTGTTACTTTGAAAACAAGAATTTAGAGTAGAGGGTGATGTGGTCAAATCTGTTTTCAAAAGATCTCTTTGGCGGCCGGGAGGAGAATGGCGAGATGAGGAGCAAGGACAGCCATGAGGAGCACAGTGGAGGTAGCTGCTTTTGAGCCAGGGATGGTGGGGCCTGGACCAGCCTACAGGGGAGAGAGGCGGAGAGAAGCAGGGTGATGAGAAGGTCATTCAGGAGGCTGAGTGGGTGGATGGGCCGCCGGAGGGCAGTGTGTCCAGAGAGAGGTTTCTGGCTTGCATAACTGGATGGATACTCATGGCCAGAGGAGAACAGTGGAGGGCACCAGATTAGCAGATAAAATGATGAGTTGTTTGTTTTTTTTTTAATTTTAATTGGAGGGTAATTACCTTATAATATTGTGATACATCAACATGAATCAGCCATAGGCATACGTGTGTTCCCTCTCGCCTGAACCCCCCTCCCACCTCCCTCATCCCTCCAGGCTGTCACAGAGCACTGGCTTTGGGTGCCCTGCTTCATACATCAAACTCCCACTGGCTATCTATTTTACATATGGTAAGGAGAAGGTGGGATGATCTGAGAGAACCGCAACAAGTTAGGTTTTGTAGTGAGATCGATTCCAATTTGTCATGTACCACACCCAACACGCCTACTCAGAAAATGTAAATGAATGTTGCTTACCGGCTCCGTCCCTTTTTCTCTCGTGACATGGAACTGCTCTGGTGTCAGCTTCTTCTGCCACTCACTCTTGGAGAGAGCCGGCTGATGTTTTGTAAGAGAGCCTGTATTGTTAAACAGGAATTTCAAAAAATGAAGAAAGCAAGGAACACTGAGGTTGACTTCCTTGGATTTGTCTAAGACAATTTAGTTATTTCCCCAAAGAATTAGAGTCATGCCTTCACTACAGATATTTGTATTTGAATTGTTTCTTTGTATTTCATTGCATTGTTTAGAATCTCAAACTAACTACTCTATAAGAGTGTATTTAATAGCAGTGGTTGACAAATTGCAAATTATTAGGTGGGTGCTATTGGCTTCAAATGATGTCTTTGATCAAGTTACAGATTTTTATGTATTTCTATATTATTAAAATATATTTTGCTTCAAGAAAAGACCCAGCAAGGCACAATGACCTTTTCTTGCTAAGCCTCTCTCCTGAAGTGCACCAGTTGTCAACAGAACACACCATAACTTCCCCTCTGCTCCCACCCCTTCCTTCTTCACAGAGACTAGAAAGCTCAGGTACAAAATGCTTTAATTGACTCATTAGTTTAGTAAGAGATGAGTAATAAGCAGAGAGCCAGTTTTCCAGTTGCACTGGGGCACAGAAGTTAAAGAGGCGGCTGAAATATGAAATAAAGCAGAATAAATTCTCCTTGGTTTGCTAAGTGTAGAAATCAATCCCTCTTCCATTATTATGTTCACAGGAGTAGTTCCTGTCAGGATACAGCTGGGAGTAGCTGAGAGACTGGAGAGAAAAGATCGTTGAACCAGTGGGTTATTAAACCCCTCTTCCTTGCTGGTTTATAAAGATATCTCTGATTTTGTTCATCAAAGGAGGTCTCTATTAAAAATTCTTCTTGTGTGAAAAAAAGAAGACTCCTACAGCACACATTCCTGAAAGGGAAACTGAGACCTACTATAATCTATGATTGGGCTTCATGGTTTTTATCCACTTGTGTCTTCCTTTCTTCTGCTTCCTACAGCTTCTATGTTACTTTTATTCCAATGAGTATAAACAAAGTAACTAGGATAATACCCTCTTTGGCCAAAGGGGGGGGGGACGGGGGGGGTGCAGGGGCGGGGAGTCTAACATCTATTATAATAATGTTCTAATCATCCAATGTTAAGAATGTGAAAGGATCTTATCATCTGCACACCTCAACTTACACAGGAGAAAACAGAGTAGTGAGCAAAGGCTTTATTAGGAAGGTGGCATTTTGGCACAGAGTTGAAGGAAATGAACAAACACATCAGGTGAATACCTGGAAGACCATTGCAGGCAAGAGAAGCAACAGGCTGGGTGTGCCTGGCATGTCCTATGAATAGCAGGGAGGCCCGAGCGACTGGGGTGGAGTCAGCAGGGAAGGTTAGTAGAAATGAGGACAGACATGCAATGGGGGCCAGATCACTTAGGGCTTTGAAGACTATTATTTCAATCAGTTAGTTAAGGCTGAGCTGGGTCTTCGAGGCTGCGCTGGGTTTTCTCTAATTGCGGTGAGTGGAGGCTACGTTTCATTATGGTTTCATTATTGTGGGTGGGTTTCTCGTTGCAGTTGCTGAGCACGAGCTCTAGATGCATGGGCTTCAGCAGTTGCAGCACGTGGGCTCAGTAGGTGTGGTGCACCGGCTTAGCTGCTCCAAGGCATGTGGGATGTTCCCAGACCAGGTATCAAACCCATGTGCTCTGCATTGGCAGGTGGATTCTTAATCACCAGCCCACCAGGGATGTTCAGGCCTTGAAGGCTTTTGTAAGAACACTGGCTTTTGCTCTCAGTGAGTTTGGAAGGCATCGGAAGGTTAGCAGAGGCATGGAATGATCTAACATATTTTAAAAGAATTAGTGGCAGATGTTCCAAAAAAAAAAATGAAGCAGGGTAAAGGCTGAAGCAGGAGATCCATTACAGAGGCAGGCCTTTACCCTGCTTCTTTTTTTTTTTTTTGGAACATTTCCAGGCCAGCTCTGAGAACCATGGCAATGTATGTCATGGCTGTAGTCTGATCATCATGTTTACTTCTTCCACCTGGTGGGGGTTTCAGTATCTATAAGACAGCTCACAGAATATGGCTCAGAATATTATCTGTATCCCTTGCTAACAGGCAGAGACCTGGGGTGGCAGCAGTAGAGTGGCTTAGAAGTGATCAGTCAGTGGACACAGTCTGATGGTGGAGCTGGAGGGATCTGCTGATGGGCCAGTTGTGGAGATGAGAAAAAGCAAAGGGTCAAGAGTCACAAGCCACAGCTTCTGGGCTCTGGAAGATGGGGAAGACTTCAGGAGGAGTAGGTTTGGAAACCTGGTTTTGAATTTGTTAACTTTTAAAATGCCCATCAGGTATTCAGGTGCAGGCGTCAAGTAGGCAGTTGGCTATATGGATACAGAGAGGGAGAGGTCTAAGGTGGAAATGTGAACTTTAGGATTCCTCAGCCCGAAACTGTTTTCTGTCTTGGGGGCTGTAAGATCCTCAAGTCAGTGAGTGTAGACAAAACAGAAAGGCTTGTACTCTGAGGCTCTCCTTGATATACAGGTTGAAGATACATGGAAGCAAGCAGAGAGGTGGGAAGGAAACTGTGAGATGCAGTGTCCTAGTGAAACAGAGCAGGGCCCTATGGTCCTTCCCCAACATGTCCTCAGTCTGCCTTTTGTCCGTGAAATAACTTTAGCCAAAGAATAAGTTTAATCAGGAACTTTCCTGGTGGTCCAGTGGCTAAGACTATGAGCTCCTAGTGCAGGGAGCCTGGGTTCAACCCCTGGTCAGGGAATTAGATCCTACCTGTCACAACTAAGATCCCAGAATAGCCAAATAAATAAGTAAGTATATTTAAAAAAATTAATCAGAGAAGTGAGAAAATACAGAAACAAAATAAAACAGTCAAGTGAGACAAAATAATAATGATTTAGTCATTAAGCAAAGTCAACGACTTTTAGTTCCTTCTCAAGGGATAGAGATAATATTCTGAACCATAGCCTGTGAGCTGTCTTATACTGAACCCCCCCCACCCCAGGTGGAAGAAGTAAACATGATAATCAGACTGCAGCCATGACATACGCTGCCATAGTTCTCAGAGCTGGCCTGGAAATAGAAACAGACCTACCCTGGAACTGAAGATGGAACTGTACCTGAAACAATCAATGACACTGATTAGATCACCTCATAAGCAATTTCAAGATGACTGTCAGAGCGGACTGTGCTGTTTCTGCATGCAGCCCCCTGCCATCACCTACAAAAGCTCTTGCGCACTGAAGCGGGGCGGAGGAGTCAACCTTCGGACCGCAGTCCTCCTCGGCCCTGCCCTGCCACACCCAGGTTGCTGGCCTCTGAAATTAAGCAAACTTTCCACCATTCCCGCCTCTTTATTGGCTTTTGAGCAGCGAGCAGCGGGACGCTACTTTCAGTTAGACTTTTCGTCTCTCATCATGGGACCGCTGCGCTCTCGCAACACCTGGCTCCCGGGATTCTCCTGAGCAGTGCTGCGGCCATGATGAAGCGCCAGCGTGGCTGTGAGGAACTGCTGCTCCTGGTTTGCTGGCCCCAAGAGGCGGGTATGAGGGGACGTTCCTAGCAGCTGCCGGATCCGTTTTGTTTCGGGGATCCTCCCTGTTTCTCCGCTGCTCGGCACTGGCTATCAACGTACACTTTTCCTCGGTGGAATGGAAACGTGTGTCTGGATGAGCTGACGAGCTCCAAGACCCAGTAAGTCAGTCCACCGGTGTGCAGCCGGGCTAACTTCTCTGTGAGCACAAAGTACTATTTGGGCATTTCGCCAATTGGTTCTGAAATGGGTATGATGTCGAGGAGCGTTTGTGTTGGGGACTCTGTTTTGGTTATTGTCTTGAAGGATTTATGACAGTTTTGTCTTCTGGTGTGTGAGTGTATATTCCATTTGTGTGATTGGTATCTTGTCTTTTATAAAATGGGAGATTTGGTTCAATTTATTTGAAAAATTTAAGCTATGCGATTATGATTAAAGAAAAAGAAAGATAATTTTTTTCAACAACATATGGCAACAGTATTCTTTAGGCGCCAGGGAAAATATGGGTTAAGATGAAACTCTTCCGAAATTCCAAAACTGGTTCTTTTTCAATATGTAGTTATGAAATATGTCCGTAAGTCTGCCTTACGTAAGTACTGGTATAACAGTTCAATTACTTTTTTGGGGTGTTTTTTTAAGGCTTTAAAGGGTTAAAAATTATAATATGTAATTAAAGTTACTAAAAATGATGAGGGAGCATTTCAGTGTGTAAAGCAAGTAGGATATGTGTTTTCGGTGAGAGAAGGAATAAAGAATGGAGGTATTTTTTTGTTAAGGAAAAATGATGATAATAATTTTGTCCTGGAGCTGGTTGTGATCTCGAAGGGGAGAGCAGTGAGAGATTCTGAAGAGAAAGCTTAGTTTCCTGCCCAGGTATTGAACCTGGGTAACCTGGATGACAGAGAAGGCAATGGCACCCCACTCCAGTACTCTTGCCTAGAAAATCCCATGGATGGAGGAGCCTGGTAGGATACAGTCCATGGGGTCGCTAAGAGTTGGACATGACTGAGCGACTTCACTTTTCCCTTTCATGCACTGGAGAAGGAAATGGCAACCCACTCCAGTATTGTTGCCTGGAGAATCCTAGGGACGGCGGAGCCGGGTGGGCTGCCGTCTATAGGGTCGCACAGAGTCGGACACGACTGAAGCGACTTAGCAGCAGCAGCAGCAGCCTGGATGAAAGACAGGAATCCTAGCCAGCAGACCACCAGGGGCAAGAGGTTAGAAGTAACGTGGTTCTGACTCTTTCCCTCATTTGAAAGCAAGAATGTTTCAAGGAGGCAGAAATTGCAAAAACAGGTACAAAGTTTATCGTTAAGAGTACACAGCACAATAAGTGGGAGGGCATACAGACAAATCATTTGTTATTTAAGAGAGAAGAAGAAATACACAGCTGGAGAGAAGGGGCTTGGGCACCCTCTCTAACAAGGAGGAGGGCATAAGAAGTAAGGCAGAAATACACACCCAGAGAGGAGTGTAGGTGTCCTGAATGAGAAGTGCAGTAAAAAGGTGACTTAAATCCCTTAATTGGACAGTCCTTCCCCATCTTTGTTTCAGTTCAGTCGCTCAGTCATGTTCGACTCTTTGTGACTCCATGAATCGCAGCACACCAGGCCTCCCTGTCCATCATAAACTCCTGAAGTTTACCCAAACTCATGTCCATCAAGTCGGTGATGCCATCTAGCCATCTCATCCTCTGTCGTCCCCTTTTCCTCCTGCCCCCAATCCTTCCCAGCATCAGGGTCTTTTCCAATGAGTCAAATCTTCCCATGAGGTGGCCAAAGTCTGGAGTTTCAGCTTCAACATCAGTCCTTCCAATGAACACCCAGGACTGATCTCCTTTAGGATGGACTGGTTGGATCTCCTTGCATTCAAAGGGACTCTTAAGTCTTCTCCAACACTACAGTTTAAAAGCATCAATTCTTTGGCACTCAGCTTTCTTCACAGTCCAACTCTCACATTCATACATGACTACTGCAAAAACCGTAGCCTTGACTAGACAGACCCTTGTTGACAAAGTAATGTCTCTGCTTTTTAATATGCTATCTAGGTTGGTCATAACTTTCCTTCCAAGGAGTGAGCGTCTTGTAATTTCATGGCTGCAATCACCATCTGCAGTGATTTTGGAGCCCCTCAAAATAAAGTCTGACACTGTTTCCACTGTTTCCCCATCTATTTCCCATGAAGTGATGGGACCAGATGCCATGATCTTAGTTTTCTGAATGTTGAGCTTTAAGCCAACTTTTTCACTCTCCTCTTTCACTTTCATCAAGAGGCTTTTTAGTTCCTCTTCACTTTCTGCCATAAGGGTGCTGTCATCTGCATATCTGAGGTTATTGATATTTCTCCCAGCAATCTTGATTCCAGCTTGTGCTTCTTCCAGCCCAGCGTTTCTCATGATGTACTCTGCATATAAGTTAAATAAGTAGGGTGACAATATACAGCCTTGACGTACTCCTTTTCCTATTTGGAACCAGTCTGTTGTTCCGTGTCCAGTCCTAACTGTTGCTTCCTGACCTGTATACAGGTTTCTCAAGAGACAGGTCAGATGGTCTGTTATTCCCATCTCTTTCAGAATTTTCCACAGTTTATTGTGATCCACACAGTCAAAGGCTTTGGCATAGTCAATAAAGCAGAAATAGTTGTTTTTCTGGAACTCTCTTGCTTTTTCAATGATCCAGCAGATGTTGGCAATTTGGTCTCTGGTTCCTCTGCTTTTTCTAAATCCAGCTTGAACATCTGGAAGTTCACCGTTCACGTACTGCTGAAGCCTGGCTTGGAGAGTTTTGAGCACTACTTTACTAGCATGTGAGATGAGTGCAATTGTGCAGTAGTTTGAGCATTCTTTGGCATTTCCTTTCTTTGGGATTGGAATGAAAACTGACCTTTTCCAGTCCTGTGGCCACTGCTGAGTTTTCCAAATTTGCTGGCATATTGAGTGCAGCACTTTCACAGCATCACCTTTCAGGATTTGAAATAGCTCAATTGGAATTCCATCACCTCCACTAGCTTTGTTCGTAGTGATGCTTTCTAAGGCCCTCTTGACTTCACATTCCAGGATGTCTGGCTCTAGGTGAGTGATCACACCATCGTGATTATCTGGGTCATGAAGATCTTTTTTGTATAGTTCTTCTGTGTATTCTTGCCACCTCTTCTTAATATCTTCAGCTTCTGTTAGGTCCATACCATTTCTGTCCTTTATCGAGCCCATCTTTGCATGAAATGTTCCCTTGTTATCTCTAATTTTCTTGAAGAGATCTCTAGTCTTTCCCATTCTGTTGTTTTCCTCTATTTCTTTGCATTGATTGCTGAGGAAGGCTTTCTTGTCTCTCCTTGCTATTCTTTGGAACTCTGCATTCAAATGGGAATATCTTTCCTTTTCTCTTTTGTTTTTTGCTTCTCTTCTTTTCATAGCTATTTGTAAGGCCTCCTCAGACAGCCATTTTGCTTTTTTGCATTTCTTTTCCATTTGGATGGTCTTGATCCCTGTCTCCTGTACAACCTCCGTCCATAGTTCATCAGGTACTCTATCAGATCTAGTCCCTTAAATCTATTTCTCACTTCCACTGTATAATGATAAGGGATTTGATTTAGGTCATACCTGAATGGTCTAGTGGTTTTCCCTACTTTCTTCAATTTAAGTCTGAATTTGGCAATAAGGAATTCATGATCTGAGCCACAGTCAGCTCCTGGTCTTGTTTTTGCTGGCTGTATAGAGCTTCTCCATCTTTGGCTGCGAAGAATATAATCATCTTTGTTTACATTTGGCCAATTATTTTTTTTTCAACTGACTGGTCCTTGGACCTTCCCCGTGATGAGTGTGCAACTTTTTGCTAAGATCACTCCCATCGCAGAGGCCTGGGGATGCATGTCCATGCTTATTATAGGGTGGGGCCCCCTCCCTTTTCAACCCCCAAGAAGCCTTCCTGCGCATGTGTAGACAGGGAAGTTTTCTTTGACCTCAGGAGTCGACACCTTATCTCTTTAGCCGAGCTCAGTTTTTGTCACTAGCTTTGTCACTGGAGGGTCTGGGTGAGAAAAAAGCTTGAATTTTATTCCACTTGACAAACACCAGCTGTCCAGCCCAGGAGCCTATGTATCTCCTACCTCAGTTTTTTCTGGATGGGGACAATGCAAATGGATACAAAGAGTGATAAAAGGTTTGTGAAAAAAAGGAACTTTGAGAAGAGTTTTATACTTGTCAGGAGTGACTAAGATAGGACTGGATTTAATTAGGTAAATATACTTTGTTATTAATAGTAAGCTGGTATAAAAGTGGAATTTGGTTTTCTTTCTCCTTGTTAAGAGATCAAAACTTTCCTGGAATATTGAGGTACTTTTGACAACAGAGAGTAAGTTTCTTTCTCTAGCTAACTTTGAGTATCCCAGAGGGCCTATAGGCATCTCAGAAGAAATGTTAAAATAACTAGGATTATTTGGTATGTTAAATTATATGGAAAACATTTGATTAACTTTCAGGTCATAATGCTGAACTGGGTAAGAAATTTAAAGAATTCTAATGGAAAGCTATTGTTTTGCTTCAAAGCATATTTTTGACCCCAATGTTTGAGATGGAAGTTATCACAGAGTATAATTACTTACAATGTGTACCACTGCTGGTTTTAAGTTTACTGCTATAAGTACATGTACAATGCTTGTGTGACAACTGTATATGTGATAAAATGTATAGACTATAAAATGTCTCCCTGTCAGCATACCTCGGTACTTCTTATGTCTGATTAGTTTTCCCTTAAGGTGGATAATTAAGTCCACAGCATAGGGTTAAATATAGCTATACTTTAATCCTTGCCATTCATTTATGTAATTATAACTAATGCTTATTGTATACCTACTAAGCACCAATATTGTGATAAAACATTTTTAGTTTTTTTCATTTATTCTGGATAATAACACTACTATTATCATTATCCTTATTTTATAAAGAAAAAAACAGGCTTGCGCTTACCATGTTCAAGACATGCCCAAAGACACACAGCTGGTGGGTGTGGCACTGTCAACACTGAAACCCCTTAACCACAAAACTATTAGCTGCCTATCATTCTCAATGGTTGCCTACTAGTTTGTTGAATTGAACTTTCATGATTTACTTAAGCATTCCTTAACTGATAGACATTTGGGTTATAGCCAGTTTCTCCTTCTTAAGAGTTGTGCTGTTAAAAGCATCTCTGCACATATAACTTTGTTCTTCTTTTGAATTATTTCCTTAGAATAAATTCCCAAGAGTGGGTGTCTGATAAGTGAGCAGTTCCTGTTATGTATTGGTGTCTGGCCAAATTTTAATGTTGCTGAAGAACGTCAGATTCCAGGGCAATTTATTAGGCTGTTTCGACAGCACTAAGTACAAACATAAAAGGGCAAATTTCCGCTGAAACCACCACCCTCTAAAAGAGAATGAGGAGGGCTCTGGCCCAGAACTGTGATGCCCGAACCACCACCTGTGGTTCTCAGGAAATCAACACTTAGCACTGAGTAGGTAAAGAACAAATAGGAGATTGGCTGACTAGAGACACCAGGGTGGGGTCTGAAGTCCGTGACCCCACGTCATATTTGATCAGCTCCCATTGCACCCTGCCAGGGCTTTTATTTATTTAACACTACATTTTGAAAACTTCAGGGGATAAAAAGAATTCCAAGTGACTGGGTACATTTACAGCACAGATATTTATCTTTAAATATCTTCAATGGACACATAACAAATGGATTCCAAGATGCGCTAGCTGGGGCAGTTGCCCAGAAAGGCAATCAACACATGGCACTGTGTCCCCCAAACTGGACATGAAATACAGTGCCAGCTGACCCAAGATCCCACTAGAGTCCCCTTTAGTGACTCTGTATGTACTAAAGGATGACGTGTCAGCGTGTCCCAATCCCACAGAGCAGACAAAGCCATGTCGTAGAAGAAACGCACACTTTTCCCCGGTCTGTGTGATAGCCACTGACTAACGATGGTTATCAGGTTAGAGTGGGGAAGGGATTACGAGTCCCCACGTTCCCCCTGGGTCCTGGAAACACAAAAATAGAGATCACAGAGCAGATCCACAGGCATGGAAAGTTAGAACTGCCTGCTTCTGAGACGCGGAAAGCAGCAGGCATAACTGGACGAGGGGGACAGTGTAATTAACAGAGCAGGAGTGGCTGCAGCGGAGAGCGCTCTGGGCGAGCTGCTGGCCCAACACCGCCGTCCTTCACCTGGAAGCCCGGATCCAGAGTACATTTTATACAAAAAAAACAAAACAAGTATGTGTGCACGTGTGAGGAGAGGGCCTATACTTTTCCACAAACCCTCACACGGGTCAGTGACTCCCCCGCCCACGCCTCTGCAAGTTTATAGCCCGCGGTCCTTAGATGGCAAGGGGTGAGCGGGCAGGAGCGCCCGGACGGAGCTTCCCGAGAATGGACGAGTCAGGTCCAGGACCAGCCGGCCGGGGGCCCCCGAGACCCGGCAAGCGAACAAAAATCGAAAGCCGGGAGGTTGGGGCGGGGCCTGCGAGGCCTACCTGCTTGCGGGGATCCAGCACCTGCGCGGAGGCCGCCGCAGTCCGCTCGGCCCCGCGCGGCCCACCCGGGTGCCTCGCGGAGAGGCAGGCCCCGCAGAGCCCGCAGGAGGCCCGCCATGACGCTGAGCGCGACCGGGCGGAGCCCACGCCACGGCCCCGCCTACTCCACGGGCCCGCCCACTCGCGTAGAACCCGCCCCCCCTCTTTGAGACTCGGCTGCACCTCCTTCCCGGTTCCTCTCCGGTCGGCACTGCAGCCACCACGACGCTCCGCCCCTTACCTTCCCGAGCTCCTGCCCCCGAACTCCTCCCCTTCCTGCATCCCCCCTCTTAATCCCTTTCTGCTCCAGTCCCTACCTGCCTCCCCTTGGCCTTCTCTGGTGCCCTCTGCTCACGTACCCCTCCTGCCTCCCTGCGTGCCTCCCCCAAACCCGTCCCTGCCTCTACCCTTGCGGCTCCTCCTCTGGTCCCACCTAACAGCATGCATTCCCACTCTGCTCCCCACCCCCAGCCCACTAATCTGTTTTAGTTGGTTTGCATTTTCTAGAATTGCTTATAAATGGAACCATTTTTTTTTATTTTGTCTGATTTCTTTCATGCAGAATAAATGTCTTGACACTCCTTCCAGTTTTAGCATGTAGCAACCGTTCATTCCTTGTTAGTGCTGAATACTATTCTATTTGTAGCCGTACCACATGTATTATCTAGTCACTTGTTGATAGATATTTATACAGGTACCAATTTTTCCTTATTAGAGATAAAGCTGCTGGGAACATTTCTGTACAAATCTTTGTGTTACCGCCCACAGTTCTTGGACTAGAAATTGATAAAGAGGCCAGATAAGAAATTCAGACAAGGCTTAACTGGGACTTGTGCTATAACAGGAGAGAGTGAAAACAAATAACAGGTGCCCTTGATCCCTCCCTGAGCAGGGGTGAGCTGGTTCCTTATATGGTGTGAGGGTAGGGGTGGGTCCAGGGGTCATGCTGGAGGGGTTCTTTGGGTGGTTTGCCCACCCTCTTGATGGTCCTCTGTGCAGGGTGTATGCACAGTACCGTGTTTTTGCTCCTGGCTCCTCAGCAATGGCAGTTGTGTTTTTGGTCTTTTTGTACCTTGTTGTTCATAATTTGTCCCAATTGCATGCACTTATTTTTTAGTCCCTTATAGTTTCTTTGTCTTTTGTTGCTGGAGGAGACATTTGTCCAGGTGCAAGCACTATAGCAAAGCATTCGGAGTCCCAGGTCCCAGCCTGTCTCATTTGTATGAACATGTGATTTCCCTTCTCTTGGGTAAATAACTGGGAATGGAATGACTAGGTCATAAGTGTAACTTTTTAAAACTACCAAAATGTTTTCCAAAGTGGTTGTTTCACCTTCCATTCTAGGGAGGGCCACCAGTCTTACAGACTCCACCATGGCTCCTGTCTTCCAGAAACACCCTCACAGATACACCCAAATTATATTTAACCCACTGTCTGAATATCTGCTGCCCCAGTCAAATTGACCCATTTAATTAACCATCACAGTCCCAAATTAGAAAAATAAATAGGAAAACAATAAGGGGAGTGATGTAATAATCTACAAAGATTCACTGTTACGAATGTAGGGAAAATTAATATTATCTATGTGGACAATACTCAGCTCTGATTGGACAGATGGCTAAAGGATATGAGCAGACGGTTTGCACAGGAGAAAATACAAATAGTGAACAAACACCTGGGAAAATGTTTAGCTTACCTAATAATTAAAGAATTGCAAATTGGAAGAGCCCAATACACTTCTTCCTATATATTAAATAATAGATTTAAAAAAAAAAAAGTAACAGTGCTTTGGAAATTCAGGTATACCCATGCATTGCCTCTATTTACAGGCATAATTTTTCTGGAAAGAAACCGACAACATATACCAAACATTATGGGAAACACCTGATTTATATTTATGCTTTTCATAAAGTGAAGTCACTCAGTCGTGTCCAACTCTTTGCAACCCCATGGACTGCAGCCTTCCAGGCTCCTCCATCCATGGGATTTTCCAGGCAAGACTACTGGAGAGCGTTGCCATTTCCTTCTCCAAGGGATCTTCCTGACCCAGATATCGAACCCGGGTTTCCCGCATTACAGGCAGATTCTTTACTGTCTGAGCCACCAGGGAAGCCCTACAAGAACTTAAAAAAAAAAAAAAGTTCAAAAGCATCAATTCTTTGCCACTTAGCCTTCTTTATGGTCCAGCTGTCACATCCATACATGACTACTGGAAAAATCATAGCTGTGACTATACAGACCTTTGCAGGCAAAGTAATGTCTTTGCTTTTTAATATGCTGTCTAAGTTTGTCATAGCCTTCCTTCCAAGGAATGTGTTCTAAAATCTGTCAGTATGCATTTACAACTTGATTTTATCATTCAGTATTTTGGTTTTTCAAAATTTATTGTGAAATACACAGATACAGATCTACTTCATTAATTTTTTTTTAATAAATTTATTTATTTTAGTTGGGGGCTAATTACTTTACAATATTGTAATAGATTTTGCCATACATTGACATGAATCAGCCATGGGTTTACATGTGTTCCCCTTCCTGGACCCCCCACCCACCTCCCTCCCCATCTCATCCCTCTGGGTCATCCCATTGCCCTGGCCCTGAGCCCTTGTCTCATGCATCGAACATGGAATGGTGTTCTGTTTCACATATGATAATATACATGTTTCAATGCTATTCTCCCAGAACGTCCCACCCTCACCTTCTCCCTCAGAGTCCATAAAATTGTTCCATGCATCTGTGTCTCTTATTCTGTCTCGCATATAGGGTTATCGTTACCATCTTTCAAATTCCATATATATGCATTAGTATACTGTATTGGTGTTTTTCTTTCTGGCTTACTTCACTCTGTATAATGGGCTCCAGTTTCATCCATCTCAGTAGAACCGATTCAAATGTATTTTTTTTAATGGCTGAGTAATATTCCATTGTGTATATGTACCACAGCTTCCTTATCCATTCATCTGCTGATGGACATCTAGGTTGCTTCCATGTCCTGGCTATTGTAAACAGTGCTGCGATGAACATTGGGGTACACGCGTCTCTTTCAATTCTGGTTTCCTCGGTGTATATGCCCAGCAGTGGGATTGCTGGGTCATATGGCAGTTCTATTCCCAGTTTTTTAAGGAATCTCCACACTGTTCTCCATAGTGGCTGTACTAGTTTGCATTCCCACCAACAGTGTAAGAGGGTTCCCTTTTCTCCACACCCTCTCCAGCATTTATTGCTTGTAGACTTTTGGATAGCAGCCATTCTGACTGGTGTGAAATGATACCTCATTGTGGTTTTGATTTGCATTTCTCTAATAATGAGTGATGTTGAGCATCTTTTCATGTGTTTGTTAGCCATCTGTATGTCTTCTTTGGAGAAATGTCTGTTTAGTTCTTTGGCCCATTTTTTGATTGGGTCGTTTATTTTTCTGGAATTCAGCTGCAGGAGTTGCTTGTATATTTTTGAGATTAATTGTTTGTCTGTTGCTTCATTTGCTATTATTTTCTCCCATTCTGAAGGCTGTCTTTTCACCTTGTTTATAGTTTCCTTTGTTGTGCAAAAGCTTTTAATTTTAATTAGGTCCCATTTGTTTATTTTTGCTTTTATTTCCAATATTCTGGGAGGTGGGACATTACTTCATTAATTTTAAATGCTGTATAGAATGCATTGCCCTGACAAAGCAGAGGATATCCATTATCCTACTTAGAGACAGTAGATGTTTTCATTCTTTGCTATTGCAAACCAAACTACCATGTTACAAATGAATGACTTTGTACAAACCTCTTTGTTCACCCAAGATTACTTTAGAAAAGACATCTAGAACTACTGGATCAGAGATTAATGCATCTTCTGCTTTCCTAGGACTTCAATAATTGCTCTCCAAAGTGGTGGTACCTATAATTTGTATGAGTCCATTTCCCTACATCTTCACCAATATTTAATGTTATGAGATTTACTAATGTTTGCCAATATGATGGGTGCAAAATCATTTTCAATTTCAAAATCAGGTTTCAATTTTCATTTCCCTGATTGTTAACAGGGTTGAGAATCTTTTTAGATGCTTAATAGTTACCAATTCACAATTTTTGTGAATAGTCTACATTCTTGTCTCTTTTTCTTTTAGATTGTTAGTTACAGCCATGTTGGAATTCTTTGTTATTAAGTATATCAATTATTTGATGATTACATGGGTTTTAATTATTTTCTCCCATTAAGTGAATTTAATTTTTACTTTATCTTTTACTATATCTTTTATATAGAAGTTTTAAGTTTTAAGTAGTCAGTTATCTACCTTTAGAGTTTGCTTATGTTCTTCTATTGCGTTTGTTCCCATACATGTGCATACATAATTTTACACAAACAGTACATACTACTATTATTAAAATATATGCATTCTTCTCCAACTTGCTTTTCTTACTCAATATTTTGTTTCAACATGTTACCTGTATCAGTCAGTCAGTCAGTTCAGTCGCTCAGTAGTGTCCAACTCTTTGCAACCCCATGGACTGCAGCACACCAGGCTTCCCTGTCCATCACCAACTCCCAGAGCTTGCTCAAACTCATGTCATTTGAGTCAGTGATGCCATCCAACCATCTCATCCTCTGTTGTCCTCTTCTCATCCTCCTCCTCTTCTCCTCCTGCCTCCTCTTCTTCACAGCATCAGGGTCTTTTCCAGTGAGTCCGTTCTTCACATTAGGTGGCCAGAGTGTTGGAGCTTCAGCTCCAGCATCAGTCCTTCCAATGAATATTCACTGATTTCCTTTAGGACTGACTGGTTTGATCTCCTTGCAGTCCAAGGGACTCTCAAGAGTCTTCTCCAACACCTCAGTTCAAAAACATCAATTCTTTGGTGCTCAGCCTTCTTTATGGTCCAACTGTCACATCCGTACACAACTACTGGAAAAACCATAGCTGTGACTATACAGACCTTTGCAGGCAAAGTGATGTCTTTGCTTTTTAATATGCTGTCTAGGTTTGTCATAGCTTTTCTTCCAAGGAACAAGTGTCTTTTAATTACCTATATGGATTTTTAAAATCTATTTTATTTCTTTTAACAGATCTTACATAATAATGATATTTTCTTATCTTCTAAAGCTTACAGTTTTATTTTCATATTTAAGTCCACCTGAAATTAATTTTTGTGTCTAGTGTGAGGTAAGGATCTAATTTTGTCTTTTTCTGTATGGAGAGACAATTGTCAGAACCATTTATTAAACGTCCGTTTATTAAACAGCCTATTCTGTTCCATTATCCTGTTTGTCTTTTTCTGTGCCAATACCCACGGTTTTTTTTTTTTTTTCTTTTTTCTTTTTTTTTTTTCTTTTCTCTCTTTTTTTTTTTTTTACCCACGGTTTTAATCCTATAATTTTATGTTAAATCTTACTATCTAGTGAATATGTGTCTCCCTTCTTCAAAAGCTCTTCTTGGCTATTCATTCATCCAAATGAAATATACGTTCACCTTTCATGTGAAATTTAGTTGTATAAAAATATTATTGAAGTGTTTGTTGAAATTGTATTGAATTTACAAGTTAAAGGGCAGACAACTGCTATTTTTGATAGTATTTATTAAAGTAATATGGCTCATTTATTTAGGTTTTAGTTTGTATTTTTCTATAGGTTTATTTTATTGATAAATGAGTTGATAAAGTTTATTGATAAAGGAGTTGCCCATATTTTGTTAGAATTATTCATAGAAAATTTGTAACTTCCACTGCTATTTTGTGTTTCATTTCATGTTCTAATTTCTAATTATTTGTTGTTTGTGTTTTTGAATGCAATTCTAGTACATTGTTATTTTATCTAGTCATCTTGACAAATTCTCTTCTTATATTCCACAGTTTTTCTTGAAGAGTTTCTTGAATTGTCTATAAAAACAATCTTATTGTTAGATCATCTTTCTTTTCTTTCCAGCCATTATCTTTTATTTCTTATTGTGCTGGCTTGGACTTCCAATAAATGTAGAATAGATGTAGTGAAAGCAGGCACCTTTGTTTTTTTCTGACTCTAAAGAAAATGATTCTAACATTTCTCCAGTGCACATGATATTTTTTGTAGATTTTTGGTGAACTTTACTAGGATGTGGATGTTTCATTCTGTTCTTAGTTTACTAAGAGATTTTGCTTCAGTGAGTGTTGAATTTTATTTGCTGGTTTTCCAGTATCTAGTGATACGGCCTTCCTCTTTTACTATGTTAATGTAGAGCATTACGTCAATAAACTTCCTCCTAATGTTAAGCCATCACTGAAATCTTGAGATCAACCTAGTTTAGTCATTATATTTTGAGTTGGCCAAAAAGTTCATTCAAGTTTTTCCATAATGTCTTGCAGAAGAACCCAAATGAACTTTTTGGCCAACTCAATATTTTTTTTTTTACACATTTTTAGACAGTTTGCCAGGAGAAGGCAATGCACCCCACCCCAGTACTCTTGCCTTAGCAGCCGCAGCAGTAGACAGTTTGCCAATATTTAGTTAAGGATTTTCACATCTATATTCAAAACTGAGTTGATTTTATAAGTTTCTTTTCTCATTGTGCCACTGCATGGTCTAAATATCAAACTTATGCCACCAAATGAGTCTAAAGGCTTATGGATATTGTTTACAATCAATCAATGTATCTTAATTTTAATGGCTTCAGTATTGTTTATATCATAGTTGACTTACAAACTGAAGAGAATACTGTGTGTCTAGTTTGTCTATAATTTTAATAGTGAAGATGTTAAATATTTAATAAAACCTATTTTTAAATAATCTGTTATTTTCCTGATTGATCTGACTCTGCCTCTATATCACAGGAGTTTTCAGGTCACATTGGTATGGCTGGCACTTACTTTTTTTTATTGAAGTTCAGTTCTTCCTCCAGAAGACTGCCATACTGACTGCTCTGAAGACTGGCATCATTTCAGATGACCTAGGTTGGCCCAGGGAACTTGAGGTTGGTCTTTGACCTCCTGGGCCATCTTCTCTCTATCCCCAGATTATGCTAAATCATTTTCTTCCATTAAAATGTGAAGGCTTTCTCTGCTTTCCATACTCCTTTTGGTCTTCTGCTTTCTAAGGCTAGTCTGAATTTGTTTCTGTGTTCTTTTGTTTTTTTAATTAATTTATTTTTTAATTGAAGGATAATTGTTTTCCATCAAACCTCAACATGAATCAGCCATAGGTATACATATATCCCCTCCCTCTTGAACCTCCTTGCCATCTCCCTCCCCAGCCCACCCGTCTAGGTTGATACAGAGCCCCTGTTTGAGTTTCCTGAGTCATACAGCAAATTCTGTTGGCAATCTATTTTACATATGGTAATGTAAATGTCCATGTTACTCTTTCCATACATCTCACCCTCTCCTCCACTCTGCCCATGTCCATAAATCTATTCTCTATGTCTGTTTTCCTATTGCTGTCCTGTAAACAAATTCTCAGTACCATTTTTCTAGATTCCATATATATGCATTAGAATATGATATTTATCTTTCTCTTTCTGACTTACTTCACTCTGTAGAATAGGTTCTAGGTTCATCTACCTCCTTAGAACTGACTCAAATGTGTTCCTTTTTATGGCTGAGTAATAGTCCATTGTGTATATGTACCACAACTTCTTTATCCATGCATCTGCCAGTAGACATCTAGATTGCTTCTGTGTTCTAGCTGTTGTACATAATGCTGCAATGAACAATGGGATACATGTGTCTTTTTCTATTTTGGTTTCCTCAGGGTATATGCCTAGGAGTGGGATTGCTGGGTCATATGGTGGTTTTATTCCTAGTTTTTTAAGGAATCTCCATACCATCTTCCAAAGTGGCTTTGTCAATTTACCTTCCCACCAACAGTGCAAGAATGTTCCCTTTTCTCCACACCCTCCCCAGCATTTATTGTTTGTAGACTTTTTGATGATGGCTATTGACTGGTGTGAGGTGATATCTCATTGTAGTTTTGATTTGCATTTCTCTAATAATGAGCAATGTTGAGCATCTTTTCATGTGTTTGTTCACCATCTGTATGTCTTCTTTGGAGAAATGTCTGTTTAGGTCTTTTTCCCACTTTTTGATTGGATTGTTTGTTTTTCTGGTATTGAGTTGCATGAGCTGCTTGTATATTTTGTAAATCAATCCTTTATCAGTTGTTTCATTTGCTATTATTTTCTCCCATTCTGAGGGCTGTCTTTTCACCTTGCTTATAGTTTCCTTTGCTGTGCATGCAAAAGCTTTTAAGTTTAATCAGGTCCCACTTGTTTACTTTTGCTTTTATTTCCATTACTCTAGGAGGTGGGTCATAGAGGATCTTGCTTTGATTTATGTCATCGAGCATTCTGCCTATGTTTTCTCTAAGAGTTTTATAGTTTCTGGCCTTACATTTAGGTTTTTAATCCATTTTGAGTTTATCTTTGTGTACGGTGTTAGAAAGTGTTCTACTTTGGTTCTTTTACATGTAGCTATCAAGTTTTCCCAACACCATTTATTGAAGAGGCTGTCTTTGCCCCATTGTATATTCTTGCCTCCTTTGTCAAAAATAAGGTACTCATAGGTGCATGGGTTTATTTCTGAGCTCTCTATCTTGTTCCATTGATCTATATTTCTGTTTTTGTACCAGTACCATACTGTCTGGATGACTATAGCTTTATAGTATAATCTGAAGTCAGAAAGGTTGATTCATCCAGCTCCATTCTTCTTTCTCAAGACTTCTTTGGCTATTGGGGTCTTTTGTGTTTCCATATGAATTGTGAAATTTTTTGTTCTAGTTCTGTGAAAAATGCCATTGGTAATTTGATAGGGATCACATTGAATCTGTAGATTGAGTTTGGTAGTATAGTCATTTTCACAATATTGATTCTTCCTACCCAGGAACATGGAATATCTCTCCATCTATTTATGTTGTCTTTGGTTTCTTTCATTAGTGTCTTATAATTTTCTGTGTACAGTTCTTTGGTCTCCTTAGGTAAGTTTGTTCCTAGATATTTTATTCTTTTTGTTGCAATTGTGAATGGGATTGATTCCTTAATTTCTCTTTCTAATTTTTCATTGTTAGTATATAGAAATGCAAGTGATTTCTATGTATTGATTGCTAAATTCACTGATTATCTCTAGTAATTTTCTGATACTATCTTTAGGGTTTCCTATGTACAGTATCACATCATCTGCAAACAGTGAGAGCTTTACTTCTTTTCTGATCTGGATTCCTTTTATTTCTTTTTCTTCTCTGAGTGCTGTAGCTAGGACTTCCAGAACTATGATGAATAATATAGTTATTCAACATAGTCATTCAACATGGTGAAAGTGGACACCCTTGTCTTGTTCCTGATCTTAGGGGGAATGCTTTCAGTTTTTCACCATTGAGAATAATGTTTGCTGTAGGCTTATCATATATGGCCTTTACTATGTTGAGGTAGGTTCCTTCTATGCTGATTTTTTGAAGACTTTTAATCATAAATTGGTGCTGAATTTTGTCAAAGGTTTTTTCTGCATCTATTGAGATTATCATATGACTTTTATCTTTCAATTTGTTAACATGGTATATTACATTGATTGATTTACGTATATTGAAGAACCCTTGCATCCCTGGAATAAACCCAACTTGATTATGGTGTATGAGCTTTTAGATGTGCTGCTGAATTCTGTTTGCTAAAATTTTGTTGAGGATTTTTGCATCTATGTTCATCAGTGATATTGGCCTGTAGTTTTCTTTCTTTGTGTTGTCTTTGTCTGGTTTTGATATCAGGGTGATGGTGGCCTCATAGAATGAGTTTGGAAGTGTTCCTTCCTCTGCAATTTTTTGAAAGAGTTTTAGAAGGATAGGTATTAGCTCTTCTCTAAATGTTTGATAGAATTCTTCTTGTCTCCCTGTCTACAAGAAACCCACTTCAAACCTAAAGACACATATAGACTGAAAGTGAGAGGATGGAAAAATATATTCCATGCAAATGGGAAACAAAAGAAAGCTGGAGTAGCAATCCTCTTATCAGACAAAATAGACCTTAAAATAAAGAAGATTACAAGAGACAAGGAAGGACACTACATAATGATCAAGGGATCAATCCAAAAGGAAGACATACAATTGTTTCTGTGTTCTTCAAGGGAGTCAGCCCTTATCTGACACACTAGCATGATCCTGAGAGCTGAATTCTGACTCATAGTAATTTCCCTGTTAGTCCCTCCTTCCACTTACTGTTCCATTTCATGAGCCTTTCTCTTTATCTATGCAATATAGTTTCAGGACAGTTTCCACTGGCTTTTTATCACATCTTTGAACGAACTCAGGTCTTTCCATGAAACCCTGATACCACCCTCCTGTGGCGGAGGAATATTAAAACACAAAGGAAGGACTAGATTTTCCTTCAGTTGCATTTTAATTTCACTGGGTCAACTGAACAAAGTTTTCAGAGGAAATATCATTTGTACCTTGTACATTTGAGCAACTTCAGCAACTTCTTCAGAACCATGGTGGCAAATCTCTGAGCATATTTACAGGGTAAGGTGAATCCTCTCTCTCCAGATGGCTCTCTACAAGTTAATCCCACTTCATGTTACTGGTGATTGAATTCTCCCCTGAGAAGGAAATTGTATGAGATCCACGAACATTTGATGTATGGATATTTCTAAGCAGCCTGACTTGGAAAAGATTAAAACAGCCTTGTAGTCCCAATCCCTCAAACCTCCTCACTGACAGGACCCAGATTTTAATCTGCTCCAGGTGGCTAAACTCAGGAAGGCTTATAGCTCTCAGCATCTTCAATTAATGCCAAGTGTAATCACCGTTGGCAGAGTGCAAGGTGTTCTGGCACATCTTGGGTATGGGTATAGAACTTCTCTGCCAAGTCCTCAGACTACTATCTCTTGGATTGCACTTTTCATAATCAAAAGCTACCATGATTAATGAGCTGCAGGCAATGGGTAATCCCCTATACTTAAAAATCAGAACCATGGGGAAAAAAAAAATAAGAGCAAATTCTACATAGCCCTGGGTTTCTCAACCTCAAAAGCTTTGTGCAGGGCCCTTTTTAGGACCTTTGCCATGCAGACAGCTGAGTCTGATTGAGTTGTGTTATATCTGAGTGTGAGAGAGGTTTCCCTCTGTTTTGCATCAGTGTGTGTATTTATTTTGATTTTGCTCATAAGTCCAGAGGCATTTGGAATTGGAATGTTTTAAAGTAAAACAAAGCATCAAAACATTGTATATGGAAAGTGATCACGTAACTGGATTCGCCTTTGCCTGCTTGATTGGCTTCTGGTCCGAGGTAATCTGAGGCAAGACGTTTCCAGAGCTCGTTATAGGGACAACTCTGCAATGGAAACTGGAGACAACCTTCAGCAAGTCATAGAAGTACAATTTATACTCAAGTACAAAAAAGGAAGTTCTACCTCAAAAAAAATTAGGGAGCTTCCCTGGTGGTCCAGTGGTTAAGAATCCACCTTGCAATGCAAGGGACCCCGGTTTGATCCCTGGTCCTGGAAGATCCTACATGCCATGGAGCAACTAAGTCCGTGTGCCACAACTACTGAGCCTGTGCTCAACAGCCTGAGAGCTGCACCTACTAAAGCCTGGGTACCTAGAGCCTGTGCTCTGCAACAAGAGGCGCCACTGCAAGGAGAAGCCTGAGAACCAAAAACGAAGAGTAGCCCCTGCTCACCACGACTAGAGAAAGCCCACGTGTGGCAACAAAGACCCACCACAGCCAAAAAATAAAATAAATAAATCTTTAAAAAAATTTGGTGTTGAATGTTTTTCTTTCATATGATGGCTGCTACAAGGTTAAAAAAGTGAAGTGTCCTGAATTCCACTGGAAAAACAAGGATTTCAGAGTTACAAAGCAGATGAAGGAGAGAATAGTCCTTGTATAAATGCCTCCTTAGATACCCTACCAAGATGATGGAGTTAAAAAATCGCCTCTGGACACTATAAAGATCGTACGTTTTTGATGTAGGTCATAACTTGGCTTGGCTTTTAACGACTATCAACAATTATGAGAGAACAAGAAAGTAGTGTTAGTGTATTTGGACTGAAGTAAAAAAAAAAAAGTAGGTCCTTGGCATCTCTTTCAATTTTATAAATTACTAAAGTTTGTATTTAAATTAGATTTTATTAGTCATTGTAAAATGGTGCATTGATTTTATTACATGTTGTTTTTAAATGCTGGAGAAATAGAATCCTAATTCTGTTTTATCACACATGACATAAAAGTGTTTGTAATGACTTTGTTTCACCAGACTCCCCACCAGTTGGGAATGTTGTCAGTCTCCTATTCCACAGTTTATAGATGGAGATAACAAAGCATGTGAATGTTAAGTTGCTCTTGTTCACATTACAATAACAGTGATGGGATTAAATTGCAGACATTATCTGTAAAGGAAAAATTTGCCTCCATATATGAAACCTGGAGCCCTCCAGTGTTTGGACAGAGAAGAGCTGTAGAAAGGATATCTCCCAACCTACAGAGAGTCCATACATGGGTCTCTATTTTGTCCCATTGGATGCATCCTACCCCTTTGTCTTGCTCTGCTGTAAATAACAACAACAAAAGAGTGTGTTGGGTTCCCCAGAGCACAGCACAGGTGGGAGGGCAATTTCTAAAGAAGGTGAGAAAATGAAAAAGGAAAACAGAAGGAAACAGAGATTATTTTCCATTCACCCATGTCTCGCACAGTCCAGTTTCACTGTACCCAGATTCTCCCTTCTTTGCCCGGATTCTCTTCTACATAGGCTCTTCTGATGTGCCCTCTGGAACTCTTTCTATCACAAACAAACCCCTGCTTTGAGGCTCTCAGGTTGCCTATGCCTACAATGCCTGGGACCTGGTTCTCTGTCCTGCCATCTATCAACCTTCAGGTCACTCTCCCACATTCACTGAGGACATCTGCACCTGGCCCTTTTTCCATTTCTCCAGCCTCACTGTGGGGCAACCTGAGTTCACACAGGGGGACTGTTCAACACCCTAACTGTGGGTCTGTTTAGCTACAAAGTTTAACATCTTCCTCTCTCTCCTTCAGGAGGCCAAAACATCACAATCACTAAGCCTGGCAGCTTAAATGAAAGATAATACACAAAGCTTTTTGTCTCAAGCAGCCACTAGAACACCCAAACATAGAATCAGAAATACCTCAATGATGGGGGAAATTGTTCTTAGTCCTAAAATGTATTATCTGAGGTAAATCCCTTATGATTATACAGTAGAAGTGACAAACAGATTCAAGGGATTATATCTGATAGACAGAGTGCCTGAAGAACTGTGGATGGAAGTTCATGACATTGTATAGGAGGCAGTGATCAAGACCATCCCCAAGAAAATGAAACGCAGAAAGGAAAAATGGTTGTCTGAGGAGGTCTTAAAAATAGCTGAGAAATGAAGAGAAGCTAAAGGCAAAGGAGAAAAGGAAAGATAAATCCATCTGAATGCAGAATTCCAAAGAATAGCAAGGAGAGCCATGAAAATCTTTCTAAGTGATCAATGATCAATGCAAAGAAATAGAGGGAAACAATAGAATGGAAAAGACTAGAGATCTCTTCAAGAAAATTAGGGATACTAAGGGAATGTTTCATGCAAAAATGGGCACAATAAAGGACAGAAATGGTATGGGCCTAACAGAAGCAGAGGATATTAAGAAGAGGGGGCAAGAATACACAGAAGAACTATACAAAAAAGATCTTCACGACCCAGATAATCATGATACTGTGATCATTCACCTAAAGCCAGGCATCCTGGAGTCCAAAGTCAAGTGGGCCTCAGGAAGCATCACTATGAACAAAGCTAGTGGAGGTGATGGAATTCCAGTTGAGCTATTTCAAATCCTAAAAGATGATGCTGTGAAAGTGCTGCACTCAATATGCCAACAAATTTGGAAAACTCAGCAGTGACCACAGGACTGGAAAAGGTCAGTTTTCATTCCAGTCCCAAAGAAAGGCAATGGCAAAGAATGTTCAAATTACTGCACAATTGCACTCATCTCACACGCTAGCAAAGTAATGCTCAAAATTCTCCAAGCAAGGTTTCAACAGTACATGAACAAAGAACTTCCAGATGCTCAAGCTGGATTTAGAAAAGGCAGAGGAACCAGACAAAATGTGGTCCACTGGAGAAGGGAATGGCAAACTACTTCAGTATTCTTGCTTTGAGAACCCCATGAACAGTATGAAAAGGCAAAAAGATAGGACACTGAAAGATAACTCCCCAGGTTGGTAGGTACCCAATATACTACTGGAGATCAGTGGAGAAATAACTCCAGAAAGAATGAAGAGATGGAGCCAAAGCAAAAACAACACCCCGTTGTGGATGTGACAGGTGATGGAAGTAAAGTCTGTTGCTGTAAAGAGCAATATTGCATAGGAACCTGGAATGTTAGGTCCATGAATCAACGCAAATTGGAAGTGGTCAAACAGGAGAGGACAAGAGTAAACATCTACATTTTAGGAATCAGCGAACTAAAATGGACTGGTATGGGTGAATTTAACTCAGATGATCATTATATCTACTACTGTGAGCAAGAATCCCTTAGAAGAAGTGGAGTAGCCATCATGGTCAACAAAAGAGTCCAAAATGCAGTACTTGGATGCAATCTCAAAAACATCAGAATGATCTCTATTCATTTCCAAGGCAAATCATTCAATATCACAGTAATTCAAGTCTATGCCTCTACCAGTAGAGCTGAAGAAGCTGAAGTTGAACGGTTCTATGAAGACCTACAAGACCTTCTAGAACTAACACCCCAAAAAGATATCCTTTTCATTATAGGGGACTGGAATGCAAAAGTAGGAAGTCAAGAAACACCTGGAGTAACAGACAAATTTGGCCTTGGAGTACAGAATGAAGCAGGGCAAAGGATAATAGAGTTTCGCTAAGAGAACACACTGGTCATAGCAAACACTATCTTTCAACAACACAAGAGAAGACTCTACACAGGGACATCACTAGATGGTCAACACCGAAATCAGATTGATTATATTCTTTGCAGCCAAAGATGGAGAAGCTCTATACAGTCAGCAAAAACAAGACTGGGAGCTGACTGTGGCTCAGATCATGAACTCCTTATTGCCAAATTCAGACTTAAATTGAAGACAGTAAGGAAACCCACTAGACCATTCAGGTATGACATAAATCATATCCTTTACGATTATACAGTGGGAGTGACAAGTAGATTCAAGGGATTTGATCTGATAGACAGAGTGCCTGAAGATCTATGGATGGAGGTTCGTGACATTGTACAGAAGACAGGGATCAAGGTAATCCCCAAGAAAAAGAAATGCAAAAAGCTAAAATGGCTGTCTGAGAAGGCGTTACAAATAGCTGTGAAAAGAAGAGAAGCGAAAGGCAAGGGGGAAAAGGAAAGATATACCCACTTGAATGCAGAGTTCCAAAGAATAGCAAGGAGAGATAAGAAAGCCTTCCTCAGTGATCAGTGCAAAGAAATAGAGAAAAACAATAGAATGGAAAAGACTACAGATCTCTTCAAGAAAATTGGAGATACCAAGGGAACAGTTCATGCAAAAATGGACACACAAAAAGGACAGAATGGTATGGACCTAACAGAAGCAGAAGATATTAAGAAGAGGTGGCAAGAATACACAGAAGAACTATACAAAGAGATCTTCATGACCCAGATAATCATGATGGTGTGATCACTCACCTAGAGCCAGACATGCTGGAATGCGAAGTCAAATGGGCCTTAAGAAGCATCACTAGGAACAAAGCTAGTGGAGGTGATGAAATTCCAGTTGAGCTATTTCAAATCCTAAAAGATGATGCTGTGAAAGTGCTGCACTCAATATGCCAGCAAATTTGGAAAACTCAGCAGTGGCCACGGGACTGGAAAAGGTCAGTTTTCATTCCAATCCCAAAGAAAGGAAATGCCAAAGAATGCTCAAACTACTGCATAATTGCACTCATCTCACACGCTAGCAAAGTAATGCTCAAAATTCTCCAAGCTAGGCTTCAACAGTACGTGAACCATGAACTTCCAGATATTCAAGCTGATTTTAGAAAAAGCAGAGGAACCAGAGATCAAATTGCCAACATCTGTTGGGTCATCAAAAAAGCGAGAGAGTTCCAGAAAAACATCTATTTCTGCTTTATTGACTATGCCAAAGCCTTTGATTGTGTGGACCACAAAAAAACTGTGGAAAATTCTTAAAGAGATGGGAATACCAGATCACCTGACCTGCCTCTTGAGAAATCTGTGTGCAGATCAGGAAGCAACAGTTAGACTGGACATGGAACAACAGACTGGTTCCAAATCGGGAAAGGGGTATGTCAAGGCTGTATATTGTCACCTTGCTTATTTAACTTATATGCAGAGTACATCATGAGAAATGCTGGGCTGGAAGAAGCACAAGCTGGAATCAAGATTGCCAGGAGAAATATCAATAACCTCAGATACGCAGATGACACCACTCTTATGGCAGTAAGTAAAGAAGAACTAGAGCGCCTCTTGATGAAAGTGAAAGAGGAGAGTGAAAAAGTTGGCTTAAAACATTCAGAAAACTAAGATCATGGCATCTGGTCCCATCACTTCATGGCAAATAGATGGGGAAACAGTGGAAACAGTGATAGACTATTTTGGGGGGCTCCAAATTCACTGCAGATGGTGGCTGCAGCCATGAAATTAAAAGACACTTGTTCCTTGGAAGGAAAGTTATGACCAACCTAGACAGCATATTAAAAAGCAGAGACATTACTTTGCCAACAAAGGTCCGTCTAGTCAAGGCTGTGGTTTTTCCAGTGGTCATGTATGGATATGAGAGTTGGACTGTGAAGAAAGCTGAGTGCCAAAGAATTGATGCTTTTGAACTGTGGTGCTGGAGAAGACTGAGAGTCCCTTGGACTGCAAGGAGATCCAACCAGTCCATCCTAAAGGAGATCAGTCCTGAATATTCATTGGAAGGACTGATGCTGAAGCTGAAACTCCCATATATTGGCCACCTGATGCGAAAAACCTATTCATTTGAAAAGACCCTGATGCTGGGAAAGATTGAAGGTGGGAGGAGAGGGGGTGACAGAGGATGAGATGGTTGGATGGCATCATTGACTCACTGGACATGAGCTTGGGTAAGCTCCGGGAGTTGGTGATGGACAGGGAGGCCTGGCATGCTGCAATGCATGGGGTCACAAAGAGTCAGACATGACTGAGTGACTGAACTGAACTGAACTGAACTGAGGCAAGGCAGATTTTCAAGCTTTTTGTTTCAAGTGCTAGGAAAGAACGTCCTAAAAATTTATCTTGAGTGCAACATAGTCAATGCGAATT
Organism: Giraffa tippelskirchi; assembly: GCF_054371585.1. NCBI lineage: Eukaryota > Metazoa > Chordata > Mammalia > Artiodactyla > Giraffidae > Giraffa > Giraffa tippelskirchi. The sequence goes on along the minus strand of NC_137287.1, from coordinate 67,912,331 downwards.
ACTAAGAACCTATTTATACGAATTTATATATAATAAGTTATGTATATAGCATATAAGTTATATATATAAGTTAGCATATATATAACTTATATGTATATAACTTATACATATAAGTTAACATATAAATGTTAACTTATTAAAGTTAATAAGTTAGCACAGTTAGCATGCGCTTTCCTCGTAGCTTGACAGTAAAGAAATCACTGCAATGCAGGAGATGTGGATTAGAGCCCTAGATCAGGAACATCCTCAGATCAGGAAGATGCCCTGGAGAAGGAAATGGCAAACCACTCCAGTATTCTTACCTGGGTTATCCCATGAACAGAGAAGCCTGTTGGGTAGTCCATGAGGTCACAAAGAGTCGGGTAAGACTTAGTGACTAAAACTAAAGTTTGCGTAGACATCACTGTTGATTTTGTGTGCCACTATGCTAACGTGATTTAGTGAACATAACAATATTAGTAAGATCTTTTTCCACGGGAAGTGAGCTACCCCCAGGCACTATTACACTTGGCCTGGGCGTTATTTGCTTTTGTTTTCTAATTGCTCCATCTGTTTTTTGTTTCTTTTTTAATCTCATTTCTTGAATTTTTTTGGATTGAGATTTTTGGTATTCCATTTCCCCCTTTCTGTTGGCTTTTCAAGTTTTTTCTTTTTTTTTTTTGCTAAAAGCTGTGCTAATTTCATTATATTAGCTCATGCTTTGAACAATATTTGGATTTAGATATTTGACCTTTTAAGTTATACCTCTTTGTTTTATTTTTTTAATGGTCGCCCTAGGAATTACCATATACATCCTTAACTTATCACAGCTCGTTATACCATTTCCCAGATAAAATCTTAAACCATATGCATCCACTTACTACCATCTCACTTTGTGCTGTTGTTGCTGTTATGCATCTTCAGCATACACTATAACGCCACGCACATTGTTTTATTTTTGATTTAAACAGTCAATTAGCCTGTAAAGAAAAATTTAAAAAACAACCAAAAAATATTTTTTTAAGTCGATCATTTCTGGTTTTCTTCATTCCTTTGAGCAGATTTGAGTTTCCAACTGATATTAGTTCCCCCTTTAGCTTGAAGAGCATCCTTTAGTATTTATTGTGAAACAGACCTGCTAGCAACAAAGTCTCTCTCTCTGTTTTTAATTTCTTTTTTTACCTTTATTTTTTTTGAAGAATTAGATTTTTTATAACAATTTTAAAAATTACTCTATAGTTAATTTACAATGTTTTTTAAGTTTCTGGTGAACAGCAGAGTGATTCAGTTTTATATATATATATGTATATGTATATGTATATGTATGTATGTATACACACATATATATGTATAGCTTTTTCATATTCTTTTCCATTATAGCTTATTATAAGTTATTGAATATAGCTGCCTGTGCTATACAGTAGGGCCTTATTGTTTATCTCTTTTATACATAGTACTTTGTATCTGCTAGTCCCAAACTTTTAATTTGTCCCTGCCCCGTTCACCTTCAGTTTTAATATACATGTATATATTTATAAATATATAAATATAAATAGATATATTTACATTTGACTTTGCTAGGTCTTCATTGTTGGGTGCAGGCATTCTCTAGGTGGGTGTGCTGGCTTCTCATTGGGGTAGCTTCTCTTGTTGCAGCGCACAGGCTCAAGAGTAGTTGTGTCACACCAGATTAGTTGACCCTGGGCAAGTAGAATCTTCCTGGACCAGGGATCCAACCCATGTCCCCTGCATTGGCAGGCGGATTCGTAGCCACTGGACCACCAGGGAGGTCCTCACCTTCAGTTTTGAAAAATATTTCTGCTAGTTAGAGAATTCTAGGTTGACAGACCCTCCCCGTCCCCCGACTAAACACCAGCACATTAAAAATGTCACTCCATGGACTTCTGGCTCCACTGTGTCTTAGAAGTTGGTGGTGATTTTTAGTGTCCTTCCTCTAATGTGATTTCCCTGTGCCACGATTTGGAAAGTGCCCTAAGGGAGATTGCAGGGTGGATGTGCCATTTCCTTTCTTTCAGAGATAACAGCCTCTAGCTGCCTGTTTGTCTACTGCCTGAGAACAGTTTTGTAGTTTTTATTCAGTTTTGTAGTTTTTATGTTGGGAGGGTGAATCTGATTCTTGTTACTTCTTCATGACCAGACCCAAAAGTCAGCTCAAGGGTTTTTAGGAATATAAACCTTCATGTATTGGGGGAAGGAACACCATATTTTCATTTGTCCATTCATTTTCCTAAGGTAGTACTGAAAATATATCTACTGATATTTAATTTTTCTCTCTTTTCCTTTTCTCTACATCCAGTTCTTTCTTTTTTTCTGATTCTCCATAATAGGAGTGCCACAAGGTTTGCTTATATGCAAACTGGAATTTTGGCAGCTACAGAAAAATGTTATACAACAGTAAGTCTGTATATACTAGAGTTTTACCTAAAAAGGAATTGGGGAGGAATTTAGGTATATGCAGCATTATAAACAGCTAGTTTTAGAAAGACCAGGAACACATAGCTGGCAGAAAACTAGTTTGCCTGATCTTCCTCCTATTCTCCTGTCCAAATGAACACATTCTTATTTCTCAGTATTCAAGAGTGGTCTCAAAACCCTGTCTTTTCTTCAGCAAAGCCATGGGAACCCAATTCAAGCTTCCTAACTTCCCTGAGCCTTTTGATTCATTTTCTAGTCAAGGAAAGTGCCTTGATCCTAAGAGAACAGCAGGACTTTAGTGGTCTATACTCTGAATTTGGTCATGGTTAAAGTGAAGCTCCACCCCAGAAAATCTATCCACACCACCACCAAGCTAGAGAGCAGTCAACCCATTACAGTTCATAAAATGATATTTTAAAAGGTGCAGTAATCTTAGCATTTATAATTAGGAACTTGAGTATAATACATAGCATAATAGGAGTTTATCTGCCTAAGATAATGCAAGAATTGTGCATTATATCAGAGTTATGCAAGAATTGTGTTGAATATCAGAGTAGAAGGGTTCTTAGGAGTCATCAGATTCAACCTTTTCATTTGCATTTTAGTCAAATGGGGTCCAGGGAGGATGAAGTTTTCCCCAGTCTCACATACCTAAAGGATCAGAGGCAGATTGACAGCATGTGTTATCTGACCTACAGTGTAGATTATGTTTTACTGTGCAAATGGAAGATTCATCTCTTCTGGTTCCTTTATCAGAGGTATATCTGATTTTCAGTAAGTTCTGTTCACCAGTGAACTCTGTAGGCAGCCATGGTGAGACAGAAATGACTAACAATCATATCTATTTTGCCTTGACTGTCTTGATGCAGTCTAACCTCCTTAATTCTTGGTTTACTGCTCTAAAGGCCTATGTTTTAATGAACATATTCATTTTTGTTGTAATGAATGCATACATTTTATTTAAAGTATCCACTTTACAGCTGAATAAGCAGGCCATTGCAGGTTATTTTCACTATATTTTACCTTGCTTTACTTACCCAGATCTGTCTGGGCTTTTGAATGACTGAATAGCAAACTAAAAAGCAGAAATTCACACACCATTTCTCTGAAAGCTAAGTTCACACAAATTCGATAATTATCCACACAGGGTGTCATCTATTTTTATGCCTTTGTAAATAAATAATCTTCACTTGAATAAAAATCATTTACTTCTTGATTCTGTAGTATTTATAATTTTCTAGAACTTTATATGTTCACATTGGAGAAGGAAATGGCAACCCACTCCAGTGTTCTTGCCTGGAGAAAGCCAGGGACGGCGGAGCCTGGTGGGCTGCCGTCTATGGGGTCGCACAGAGTCGGACATGACTGAAGCGACTTAGCAGCAGCAGCAGCAGCAGATGTTCACATTATGATATAAGAGACATCATCTGTAGACACTTAGCACTGTAACTGCTACCTCATTGAAGGACTAAGTCAACAAGCCTTTAGTAAACACTCGTGAAAATTCATAAAATAAAGGACATGATAGTATTTCTGTCTTCATAATGTCTCTAACCAAACTGGGCAGTCAAGATGCGCAGCTGCATGCACAGAAACATCCCTGTGGAGAAGCTGGGAAAGTCAGGGATGGTTTTACAGTAGTGAGATTGAAGTAAGTATGGAGAGAGACCCTTGAAGTTGATAGGAAAGCATTCAAAGCAAAGTAGCACAGCAAACAGATGCAGAGCAAAGAGGAGGCAGGCTGTCTGTGAGAACTACATTGGTTGAGAACATCAATAAGAACCAATGTCATCTAGCCTTCCTTGAAATCCAGGTACTCTACCCATTCCAGTGCATGCTAATCTTGTTTAACTTCCCCAAGAATATGGCTTCTATCAGAAATAGATATTATCCCTGCCACTCTTTTATAGATGAAGAAATTGACGTTCACAAACGTAAGTGATGTGCTCCAGGCTCCATAGCCAGTGGTAGGGGAGGAGGGGAGGGATGTGAGAATTTGATGGTCCAACTGCCTGGCTCTGCTTTCTGTTCTCTTAATCACTGTGCTCTCAGGCAGCTTCCGCAAGGGGGATCAGATATAACAGGAGTGAAATATCCTTATTAACTGTGTGAGACTATGGGACTGATTCTGATTTAGGATTTTGCAAATAGCACCAACGCTAACCCTATATGCTTTCACCTGCCTTGCAAACCAGAAGGCTGAGAAGATTTACACCCATTTAATATTATATTTTAGATTCCATTCAATGGTAAGTGACTTAAACTCCGCTTCACTCCACTTTTCAGCCTCAGGTCTGCCCTCTGCCCAACACTATCTTAAGATCACTATTTAGGTGTGGATAAAGTTTTATCATAACTGTGATTATTATAGCTTCCAATTTGGAATTTCTAACTTCCATTTCATAGAAGAGGTGAGACGTGGAAAAGGTCTTGAAGAAGTCAAGTTGAAGGAGTGATTGATAAGCATTACAGGCATAAAGGAAAATTCTCACCAAATCCCACTGGTTGTAAAAATATTGAATTACTATGTTGTACACCTGAAACTAATATAATACTGTAAATCAACTATACTTCAATTTAAAAAAGCTTTGGTTGGACCTGCTGCATGAAAAATCTTTTTTCTGGCATTAAATTTTTGTTTTGCTGTACAAGTTTACATCCAGGTTAGTATATGCTGGAAATCATTCCTTCTGATTAGGTGGTCAGAACTACTTGCAGCCAGAGTTTAATGTGGCTTTAGTAGGATTCTACTGTCCTGCTTTACTCTGTTATGATAAAGAATAAAACCTGAGATGTGATCACATCTGAATTTCTACCTATATTTTGCAGACGTGTCACATTATATACAAACAAAGAACACTGAACTCTCAGATGAATATCTGAGGATAATAAGATTGCCAGCAAATAATATCATTATACTAGCCAGTATTTACTTAGTCTCCAAAAGACAATACATTGTTTAATACTGTAATCTACCAAAACTGTGGATATTTACTCATGGATGTAAAATTATCCTAGCACTTAGGAAACAAGTACATGCAGGAGTAAGAAAACTTTTTCTATAAGAAAGTATAGAGTATGAGTATCCATGTGGGCTAATAATAAGTCAGCAGCATTTTTGAGGGTTCCACACTATGCTGGGAGATATATATATATTTAATAGTTGATATGAAATTCTTGTATAAACTCTGGTTTGTTAGGCCATCTCTTCAATCAAAAGTTCTCTTTCTTAGTTTTCTAATTAGACTTGAGTCATTGACCAAACTGTATAAGTCAAAGTATTTAATCCACCATCATACACACACACACACACACACACACATACACACACACACACTACTAATGAAAAGTTTTAGTCACATATGCATATTAATTAATTTCCCCCTGAGGAACACTCCATCAATCCTGACATACTAATGCCAGAGAAGTCAAGGTAGTTGAAGGTTGTCTTTTGGTCATGAGACAATATTTCCCTGTGTCATATGACATGATGCATAAGGAACTTTCTTCTCTAGGGTTAAGAGACAATGAAAGAGAAAACCATAGCATGTACCTCATTGATCACTAGTGGAAATCTGAAGATCGCATATGTCTCTTTTTCTTCTGTATAGTGAACTTTTTAGGAGTTACTCTTTCTAAGAGAAGTGAAACAGTATTCTAGCTCTTTCCCTGAGGACTTTGATTCTATTCCCTTTTTTGATCAAGTCAAATATATTCCAGAAGATGACTTAAGCAAACTCTGCCTTCTTTATCTGTTTTTTAACTTAATTCTCTCTTTTTCCTCAAGATAATTATTTATAAAACTTTCAGTGCTTGCAATAGACTTCATTCTGATCCCTTCGCTGGAGGCTTAACAAGTTAGACCAAAGGATGCTGGGAGAACTCATAAGAATACTTAGCGTGCATTCTCTGGAGTTTGGGGTGTACAAACACAAGAGGACTGTTGTCAGTTTTAGGTCAGGGGTGCCCAGTAGAGTACTCTGTACTGGCAAGTCTTGAACCATGATGGTGGCCTGGAAGAAGTAGTGTGCAGCCCCACCCCAACCAACTTCTCTGTGCTTCCTGAGAGAAGGGGGAAAGTATTCTAGTTATTCCCATGGCTCCACATGAAGGAATATGGAACCTGGAGGAAGGGTAAGAGCTGTGAGGCTTCCCAGGAGGTCCTCAAGCCAAATGATGGGGTGGTCCTTTCTGAGAAGGGGTCGGACATGTGGACTGCTAGAGAGGCAGAGAGGGAACTTAGCTGCTGCTCTGAGGGGTCTTCTGTAACAGAGGGGCTGAGATGGAGCTGAACACCATCTGTCTAAAGGGGAGAAGCCCCCTGTGAGGAGTTTACCCCATCAGCCCAAGTCACCAACTATCAGACTAAACCAAAGGCAAGTCAGAGAGCTGCCTTTCTGAGTTCCATAAAACAACATGTCAAACCCATCTGTTCATTTGCAGTTGGGTGAATGTCCAGCTATATATGGGCTTCCCTGGTGGCTCAGGTGGTTAAGAATCTGCCTGCAATGTGGGAGACCTCAGTTCGATCCCTGGGTTTGGAAGATCCTCTGGAGGAGGGCATGGCAACCCACTCCAGTATTCTTGCCTGGAGAATCCCCATGGACAGAAGAACACCTGGCAGGCTATAGTCCATGGGGTTGCAAAGAGTCAGACACGACTGAGCGACTAAGCACACAGCACAGCCCCAGCTATATACAGGGTTATTGCAAAGCATTGAAACATCAGTTCCTAAAAAAACATTTTATTATCATAACAACTGCTGCTTATTAAGTGCTGTGAGCACAGTGCTGCAATGATACTTTCCTTATCTTTCCTCCCCTTCCTGCTGGGAAGCAGATGGACCCAGGAGTGGGGCCACTACTCAAATCCACCTTGCTAGGGTAAGAGAAAGAAAGAATAAGCAAACCATGGTCCAGACCCCACTCCTAGCTCTTGGCCCCCAAACATCTAGCCTGTGTTAGGTACAGGGAGGAGCTTTGAATTTAGCTATATTCTAATGACTGAAAGTAACCAGCGATGACAGATTCTGCCAAAGGACATCATTAGAGGGGAAAAGCTCAGTTGACATAGCACCACTGAAACTGGTGGTTGAGGGGAAAATACTATCCTTATATTCTCAAAGAATTGAAATTCTTTGGTAAATCATTTACATATATACTTCATTTTAGAAAGATTGCCATCTAAGGTGGCAGATATTTTTCCCCTAAGTTTGGGATTTTAAAGCAGCAAGATTACTCTATCTAGAAAGTTAATTTATAAGTTATCAATCTTTTTTTCAGATAAAGTATTAATGCAGTTCCTACTTCATCGTTTGTCTTAAAAAATAAAATACAGAGGAATTACTGGGATCTGGGATGGATAGTGTCCTATTACTAAGTGAAGTAGGTTCTTCAAATAGAAGACATCTTGTCTCTTTAAGTATGAACTTACATTCATTCACCTATGGTCAGTGTCTTGAAACAGCAGTTTTCCGTATGGTGATCTCATGGATGAAATGCACTCATGTGTCTTATCAACGTGAGCCATTGAGCCCCCTCTCACCTGGAGGACCTGTCCCCATGAGTCACGAAAAATATGAAGTAGAGCTGATGAAAAATTACAGAACGAGAAATGGATAACCCCTTCTTCTTTTCTTTTGTGTGAATTCCTTTGCTTTGAGTAAAGAGATTTTATCATCCAGTCACCACCAACAATATCAAAGTAAATATAGACAAATTCCCATAATGTTAGCATACTACTTACAAGTTTGAGCCTCTGTTTTTGATGGTCTTTTGGTAAAATTTTCACCTTGGCTTTGTATCACTTTTCTTATAGTTTGTATTTTATCTCTGGTATTTGAAAATTTGGGATTAAAAACAATCTTTCATTATATCAAACATTTCACATTAAGTAACTGATGTCATTTCTACATAGCTTTAGGAACAAAGTGTAATGGCTTTTAAAGACTTGAATATACAAAATAAAATTGAATTCATTGCCAGTGTTCTGCCCTCAATTGTGGATACATGCAGGGGTTTTCTGGGATGTGTCAGGCACCACTGTGAAGAAAAGATGGTGAGAAAGGACGATGGAGTGAGCTGGGCAAAAAGTAGAAATTGTGACAAATGAACACAGACTGGGTTTCTCAGATTAATCTCTGACTTGCTGGTGAAGAGATTGAATTTGAGAAGGGCTGTAATAAATCAGGGGCTGTTCACAGTTACTGATTACTGAAAACAAGCCCCCAAAGTAAATCAGCTCTCCAGGATGTAGGCTGGCTTTGAATCCAGAGATGCACCTGTAGATCTCAGGGACCCAGGGGGATGCATGGGAGGGCATGCTTGATCTCATGGCAAGGAAAGCTAAAAGGGTAATAAAACATGATTTTAAAATGCTTTCCCCTTGAACAGCACTTAGTGATTTTTGTTTATCTCATCTTAATTCTCATACCAGCTGTGGAGTATGTTTTCCTGCTTTATAAGAGGCAAGTGACTAACCCTAGATCAGTTGGAACCACCACTCAGATGCACATCTTCTGACATCAATTCCATTTGTTATTTTCTCTAACAGGCTTGACTGGAAGGGTGAGGTTAACCCACCATGGCCAGGCCATCTCCCATAGATATGTACTTTCAACCCAAAAATTAGGAAAAAGCCTTCCTTCTGGTGAATTGGTATGCTTTTGTTTGATAGACAATATGAATTTGCCATTAATATTATGGCTGCTGAAAAGCTCAGGGCCCAATTTCTGGTCTAGTCTCCAATTTTGGAAATTGCATAAGGCCTTTTGATCATGTCTTTCCATTCTTTCCTCGTTGTTGCTCATTCTTTTCATTCACATTTTCTTATTTTAAGGTGGCATGCATATTATAAGCCTCTTCAAATTATTTGTGGAGCAAAGTAGGATATAAAATACCAATTAAAAAAGGCAAATTTGTGGCATTTGACAGCTTTAGGTTTCTGAAAGCAGAGCTATTGTTCTGACTCTTAGAAAACAAAATCTACATCTATCGTTTCACCTGTGCTTGGAAGAATATCCAGCTATGTTTAGTGATGTTGCAAAGCATTGGAGTGTCAGTTCCTGGCAAAATTTCATTATAACAACTGCTTTTTATTGAGTGCTGTGAACACAGTGCTGCTGGAGGTGCCAAGAGATGGGCTCATAGTCTTTGGGTTCAGACGGAAAGCATCTTTCCCTTCAGTGTTGAGGAAATTCCTGCTGGGAACAGGTGTAAGTCTGGACTTTGCATGTAATCACCTCATGTGTGGCAGGAACACCAGAGTTGTTTCCTCTGTGGATTTCCATGCTCTTCCATCTCCTGCCCAGTCTGCACCCATGGGAACCCGCAGCTCAGAGCTCCACTCTCTTCCTGGAATCTGACGATTTCTTCTTTCCTCTTCCTCCTTTCAGTTCTGAAGAGCAGGACCCCAGACTTCATGATCTCACTAGACCATGACATACACAGTCTTGAGATTCAAGGAAAACATGGCCATTCCTCTCTAAAAACCCAATCTCACCATATGAATCGATATAATTGAATATGTAGAACAGTTTAATGTGTTTTACTGTGAAGTAGTTTGACAGAATTTTTAACAGACACTGGAACTTACACCTCCACCTGAATTTGGATGTGTTCATTCTGTCTATTTTTTTTTAAATGATCCAATCATGAAGTCCCACATAGACATTTATAGGGGTGGCCTTTGGTGTATTGTCACCATCATTAACTGTGACAATGGAAATTATCAATGAATGAACACAGATATGGGCTAAGCTCTTTGCTGAGGTTGAGAGCATCTTCCTGATGCAAAGGACTCAGCTAAAGCTGCACCCTGAGCATACAATTACTCATTAATTACACATATAATTAAGAAATAGCCCCTTTGAATCATTATTCTACAGATCTGCAGGGCTGAAGACTAGGGAGTGAATGGAGAGTCCTTGTGATGCAGTTATAGGTAGGATTTGCTATCTCTTTTCCAATTTAAAACTCTTGTGCTACAATAGGCAATTTTTTCTCAATGTTTATTTTTTATTGACATTTATGATAAAGTCTTCAAAAAAGAATGTGATAACACTTTAAATTTTTTAAAAAAATTTTATTGAAGTAGAATTGCTTTACAATGTTGTGTTAGTTCCTGCTGTACAGCCAAGTGAATCAGTTATACGTATACATATATCCCTTCTTTTTTGGATTTCCTTCCCATTTACGTGACCACAGAACACTGAGTAGAGTTCCCTGTGATAATCAGTAGGAAAATGGGCAATTGAGAATAATAAAGCTAATGAGTGCTTCTGCATTTCTTCCCTTACTTTTGAAGTGTTGCATTTAGATCTTAACTCCTTACTTTTCATTCTCAGTCCCAGACATCTGAGAGATTCTGCAGACTTTGAATATATTCAATGTAAAGAATAGGGGGAAAATAGTTGAATGTACCTTTTTTTAAAACCTTTTTATTATTTATAATCGGCTATTGGGGTATAGCCAATTAGCAATGATGTGATAGTTTCAGGTGAACAGCAAAGGAACTCAGCCATACATATACATGTATTCATTCTCCCCCAAACTCCCCTCCCATCCAGCTTGCCACATAACATTGAGCTGAGTCCCATGTGTTATACAGTAGATTCTTGTTGGTTATCTATTTCAAATACAGCAGTGTTGAATGTACCTTTTTTATTATTTTCATTTTTTTGGCCAGGCAGCATGTGGGATCTTAGTTTCCCAGCCCATAATTGAACCCTCATCCCTGCATTGGCAGTACAAAGTTTTAACCACTGGACCACCAGGGAAATACCAGTTGAGCTTACTTTTATTCAGCTCAAATGCCCTCAATGTGGTGGGAGCTATGGCCCATTTCTGAATGTAGTGTTTTCCTTGTTTCTAATGACAGTCTTTCCAGGGCATGAAGAAGGCTAAAATGTAGGTCCCTATGGATTATTAGCAAAGAGACTTTAGAAATTCTCAAAACTGCCTGTATCCTTCAGTTAGGAGTCAAAATGGTAGTTAACATTGCAGAACTGAGTAGTATCTGCTGTTACCATATGTTGGGAAAGAAAGAGCTTAGCCTAAGTGGGAGATATCTTCCAGTTTTAGGTCACTGGTTTCCGAAGGGTGGCTCCAGACCAGCAGAAACAGTTTCTTGTTGCAACCACAGATCCTCTGGTTTTACCCCAAACCTACTAAATGAGGCAATCTGAGAGTGAGGCCCTATAATCACAAGAGGATATGTGATTCTGATTCTGCTAATGTTTGAGACCACTGCCCTGAGTCTAGTATGAGAACAAGTGCCCAGAATTGAATCTTGGTATGAGAGCAGTGAACTCACTTCCCCTTCTGGTACTGGAGTATGTCCAGGTTTAGTGAATGCAAAGTAGTAGTTAATGAATAGAACATAAAGGATTACTTTTCTTTTAAAGTACCTTGTGGTTTTGGGGCCACAACGCCTTGGCTTAAGTTAATAGCATCTGTAATTACTTAACTGTTTATAGTTAGACAATGATGTCAACAAATTGAGTGGTTAGCAGCCAATATTCTGGAGACACGCCTGAACCTGGGCACAGCCCACAGCTGATTCCTCAATCGTGACCAAGGGCACATCAGAGAAAAATGACCAGATCTTTTTTTTTTAATTGAAGTATAATTGCTGTATAATATTTTATGTTATAGGTATACTATATAATGATTCATAATATTTTAAGTTTATAGTCCACTTACAGTTATTATAAAATATTGGCTATATTCCTTGTGTTGTACAATGTCCATTTGTAGCTTATTTTATACCTCATGTCTTGTACCTCTTAATCCCCTACTCCTATATTGCCCTTCTCCCCACCTCTCACTTCTCTGCCCAATGGTAATCACTAATTTGTTCTCTGTATCTGTGAGTAAGCTTCTTTTTTTGGTTATATTCTCTAGTTTGTTGTTATTTTTTAGATGCCACATATAAGTGATAACATATAGTATTTGTCTTTCTTTCTCTGTCTGACTTATTTCATTAGCATAATATCCTCCAAGTCCATCCTTGTTACTGCAAATGGTAACATTTCATTCTTTTTTACTGCTGCGTAGTATTCCAGTGTGTGTGCGTGTGTGTGTGTGTGTTTATCCATTCATTTGTTCTGTTGATGCACACTTAGGTTGCTTCCACCTTGGCTGTTGTAAATAGTGCTGCTAAAAACACTGGGATGCAGAGTTTTTTGAAACGGTGGTTTTGTATCTTTCAGATATGTACCTGGAAATGGAATTGCTGAGTCTTATGATAGTTCTAGTTTTAATTAAAAAAAAAACTTCCATTCTGTTTTCCACAGTAGTTGTACCAATTTATATTCCCATCAACAGTGTTGGAGGGTTCTCTTTTCTCCACAACCTTTCCAACACTTCTTTTTGATGACAGCTACTCTGACAGGTGACAAACAACCAGATCTTATAGAATAAATTCTTTCTTTCTTTTTAAAAAAAGTATGTATTTTTTTTCTTGCAAAATTTCTTGAACTGCAGTAAACTCGACACTGCAGACAGTAGTAGTTTAGCACTTGAATCACCCAGTCTCTAACTCCTATCTGTTCTTTCTGACACAGACTCCCTGACCCTCATTTTAAACATGTGTCCATTCCTGCATTTTACAATGGTTCCTATAACATTTTGACAAGAACTTTACATCAAATCTGCAATTGAAAGATAAGTGCTGGTATCAGCATACTTAACAGATCTTCCTGGGCCTTCACCTTTAGGAATAGTCAGAAGAGTGTCTAGGGGCTTCCCTGGTGGTCCAGTGGTTAAGACTTTGCCTTCCAATGCAGGGGGTGCCAGTTCAATCCCTGGTCAGGGAACTAGATTCCACATGCTTTGTGGCCAAAAAAAACCCCAACAACAAAAAACAGAACATAAACAACAGAAGCAATATTGCAGCAAATCCAATAAAGACTTTAAAAATGGTCCACATCAAAAAAATCTTTTAAAAAAATTGTCTGTATCCAGTAGAGGGTCTTTCCCGCTTCATGAGCTTTCTCCTATTAATGAAATGGGCAATTGCCAAGGAGAAGGTTGGGGCCAGGATATTCTAGCCCCTGAACACCTGCCCTAGCTTTCTCCCTGTGTCTGCAACAGAGCTGCCACCACCTGACCCCAACAGCAGCCTCTTCATGTGCGAATTGTTATTCTTTCTCAGGAAATGTCACCTTTCCTCTTAGTTTCCCTGTTGTCACTAAGAGACCCAGGGACCTCAAATCAAATCAATTTGGAAAAGGTAGCAATTAGCATACATCAAGTAAGACTGAGGAGAAATGACTACCTGCATGAATGGGTTAAAAACAATCGCACTGGGTCACATATTTATGTCCTGCCTTTTGTCAGACACTTTCAAGCTTCTACTAATGTTACTTTAAAAATGTCCAAGTGGAAATACTATTCTCAGCCTGCCCGGAACTTGAGCCTGTAGCTGAGAAGAGGTCTTCCTATTCTCCCAGAACAAGCAGACAGTTATTAATGGATATGCTCACCCAGCTCATGTACATACTAACAGCTGTTAAAATTGCATTTGTACGGGATTGCATGAATGATTGATACAAGAACATACCCCACTTTGGCTAAACACAGGCTCTGATGATTTCATGACGATGCTTCCCAGAGTTCTAGGTTATAACAACCTGACTTTGAAAGCAGTCTACTCTCATCCTCAGCTGACTGTACAAAAGAGGTTTTCCATTGAAACAATCTGACATTTAAAGAGAATGGGGGGTCTCTGGCAGTGGAAGGAGCCAGCATTTGTGGCTGGGATTTCTTCGGCGCCTCCTGAGGCAGCTGTAGCCTGAAGCACAGGGTGTTATACTCAGAAATATTTTCTCTTCTAGTCTGGAAGGGGTTAGTTTTACTGCCTGAGGAGGGCAACTACAGAAAAGCAGGATATAGAGCCAACCCTGATTGTCCTGCTTGTGCATCTCCCCAAAGAGCATTCTTAATGCTCTTGAACTTCCATTTGCTGATCTTGAACTCATGTTCAAATATATAGCAGCAGCTCAAAGTGCCAGAGCTGGGTCAAGCCTCCACTATTGTTGAATCCACATCTCTCCTGCCTTTGGTTTTTCCAGTACCATCTCTGCATCCCTGTTTCCTCTGTAGTCTGTTTCACTCTGGTTTTTTGTTAGGGAATCTTACTAGGAACTCTAGACCAACTGGGGGGCTTCCCGGGTGGTGCTAGTGGTAAAGAACCTGCCTGCCAATGCAGGAGACACAAGAGATGCAGGTTCGATCCCTGGGTTGGGAAGATCCCCTGGAGAAGAAAATGGAAACCCACTCCAGTATCCTTGCCTGGAAAATTCCATGGACAGAGGAGCCTGGTGGGCTACAGCTCATGGGGTCGCAGAGAGTTGGACATGACTGAGTCACTGAGCACACTGGACAAATTGAACACTGTTGTAGAGTGAGGTGACTCTTAACAACTTTCTCTTCTTCTTACCTACTTAGAAAAATATTTTGGAGAGGGAGCAGAGGTGTCGAGGGCTTTGTTGTATTATTGAGACAGAATTATTCTTTTGTAACCTTCTTGCTCCTAAGGAAAGGCATCTTCACTGGTGAGGAAAGGTTTGTGGGATTTGGTAGAAGGAAGATCCCACTAGGGGGCGCTGAGAGCCTCAGGATAGTTCGTCTCTGTGCAGAGAGAAGGCCGGTTGCCAGCCCTGGTGCTGGGAGGCCTCTTAACTCCAGAGGCTCTGGAGCTGCTCCTGGAAGGCCTTCATCTGTCTGTTAATGGGTTTGACAGAGAAGAGCGCTGCCAGCCCCAAGATGGGAGGGTGAGGAGGAAGATTCAGAGAAGGGAAGGGAGGATGGACAGGAAGGATGATTTTTGTAGGACTGGGGCACTCCAGAGACCTTGGGATATGGTATTTTGGTGGACCATATTGGGAAGTGGGGAGGAGATAGGGAAGGAACCAGGTATGAGCTGAATTAGGAGACGAGGATGTGTCTCCCAGGTGCAGGAGGTCTCAGGCATCCTGTGGGCCTGGCTGTCCGGATCTCTCCAGGGTCCTTCCAGGCCCCTGTGTCAACCTGCAACTTCCCTGATTTTTCTGTTGCATTAGAGTCACAACTTGCCTTGCTCATGTCCTCCTCCTGGAAAATAACAATGACCATTTTGACTTCCATGTGTGCTCTACAGAAGCAGGACGTGAAGATGGAGAAGGGCGTTCTTACCGCTTCCAGCCCTTGAGAATCACATGTAGTTATTAATATGATGGACAGTTTTGAGCCACAGGATGAAGAACAAGGAAGAAATTTTATTTTTCTATTTTAAAATGTTTGAAGGACTTCCCTCGTGGTCCAGTGGTTAAGACTCCATGCTTCCATTGCAGGGGGCATGGGCTAAAAAAAGAAAAAAGTTTGAGACTCATAACAGTTGCTCTTTCTCTGCTGCAGGAACAGTTGTTAGCATCTATAAAGGATGATACCAGTTAATCCTGGCAGCAACCAGATGAAGGTATATCGTAGTCATTCATATTTACAAAAGTAAAATGACTCACCTGGATTCACACGACTAGCAGGCAGTGGAGCCAAAATTATGACCCCAGATACTCTGACTTTTGAGCCTGCCCTTATGTAATTTGCCAAAAATCAGTCAGTTTGGTGATGGAATTTGAATTTGAATTTAGAACTTCCATCTTCAAATCCTGTTGTATCCTATCCACCACCATTCCACAGAAGTTTTGGCCTCAGAACCTCTTTGCACTCTAATTACTGAAGGTTTTAAAGAGTAATTGTTTCTGTAGGTTAAATTAGTCACTATTTACTGTGCTAGAAATTACAACTGAAATTCAATTATTTATTGGTTCATTAAAAATAATAGTAACAAACCCATTCATGTGTGTAAATAACACATTTTTACCAAAAATATCTAGTTTCTGAAATAATTTTAAAGATTAATAATAAATTCATAACTATGTGAGGTGATGAATGTTAACAAACTTATTGTTAGTGATCATTATATATTACATTGTACACCTAAAACTAATACAAAATTCCATGCCAGTTATATCTATTTAAAAATTAGGAAATTTCAATTTTCTATTCAATATAAAGGTAATATTATTGATACAGAAAACTTTGTGATAATAGAAAAGCACAAAGAAAAGGAAAAAAGCAAAAATCCCCTGAAACCCCACCACCTAAAAATGAACCACGATGAATATTTTTTGTATATTGTTCCAGTCTCCCTTAAAGAACATAAATTCCAGACATTGTGTCTTCCAGACAATAAAATAGTAACTTAAATTGCACCGATTAAGAAATTCATACAAAATCAGAATGGGATAGCTCAAGGCTAAGCTAAGACCTATAGGGGAAAGTGAATGACTTTTGACCACATATTTCTCCATAAACAGGTTGGAATCACAGACCCATCATTTACGATCTAAGTGACCCTAAATGGACAGGTTATCTAAATTTCCAGCCTCAGGTTTCATTTCTACAGGGAAGATAATAATAGTATCCTCAAAGAATTGTAACTATAATTAAATGAGGAATGTATACAAATGCCTAGAACAGTATCTGGAATGTAAGTATTCAAAATGTTAATATTCAGTTCAGTTCAGTCACTCAGTCATGTCTGACTCTTTGCGACCCCGTGAACCGCAGCACGCCAGGCCTCCCTGTCCATCACCAACTCCCGGAGTCCACCCAAACCCATGTCCATTGAGTCGGTGATGCCATCCAACCATCTCATCCTCTGTCATCCCCTTCTCCTGCCCTCAATCTTTCCTAGCATCTGGTTCTTTTCAAATGAGTCAGCTCTTTGCATCAGGTGGCCGAAGTATTGGAGTTTCAGCTTCAGATGTTAGTATTATCACCATTTTAAATGATTCTGACACCCTATATCAGTTCAGTTCAGTTCAGTTGCTCAGTCGTGTCCAACTCTTTGCGACCCCATGAATCGCAGCACGCCAGGCCTCCCTGTCCATCACCAACTCCCAAAGTTTACCCAAACTCATGTCCATCGAGTCAGTGATGCCATCCAACCATCTCATCATCTGTCGTCCCCTTCTCCTCCTGCCCCCAATCCTTCCCAGCATCAGGGTCTTTTCCAATGAGTCAACTCTTCACATGAGTGGCCAAAGTATTGGAGTTTCAGCTTCAACATCAGTCCTTCCAATGACTATTCAGGACTGATTTCCTTTAGGATGGACTGGTTGGATCTCCTTGCAGTCCAAGGGAATCTCAAGAGTCTTCTCCAACACCACAGTTTAAAAGCATCAGTTCTTCGGCACTCAGCTTTCTTTATAGTCCAACTCTCACATCCATACATGACTACTGGAAAAACCATAGCCTTGACTAGACAGACCTTTGTTGGAAAAGTAATGTCTCTGCTTTTTAATATGCTGTCTAGGTGGTCATAACTTTTCTTCCAAAGAGTAAGTGTCTTTTAATTTCATGGCTGCAATGGTGACACCCTATATATTTCCTATTAAATCATATGTTCTTTTTGGCTTTAATATCTGCTGTATGTTGGTATTGTTGTTGTTTCTTAGTTGCTAAGTTGTGTCCAACTCTTTTTGCAACCCCATTGACTGCAGCCCGCCCGTTTCCTCTTTCCACGAGATTTCCCAGGCAAGAATGCTAGAGTGAGTTGTCATTTCCTCCTCCAGGGGATCTTCCTGACCCAGGGATCAAATCCACATCTCCTGCACACATCTCCTGCATCTCAGGCAGATTCTTTTACCACTGAGCCACGAGGGAAGTATATTGGTATGTTTATTGGTATGCTTAATCTTAAATAATCAGGCAATTCTGGAGACAGAGATAACACTCATCTTGGTATAATATTTAACTGCAGAAGATCATGTCTGTTCTAAGCATTATCATTTGCAGTTTTCTTCCCATACCAGAGTTTCTGATGAAGACATAGGTGTTATGGATCTTCAAGCTGGGCAGCAAAAGATCTGCATTCCTCCTGTCATTAACCTGTTATATGGAGGTAAGGACAGAATATGTGATCTGTGTGTGAGGAAGGGACTGACACTTGTTATTACTGCATGTCCATTAAACAGACAGGTCAGGGGAGCACAGCCTAGCTTTTCAAGCAGCCTCCTTCACAGTCTGGACGCTGGAAATCCTCCAGGGGTGGGCAACCAGAGCAGAGGCCAGGAGGATGGCCCTGTAGAGAAGTAGTTTTCTCTTTGTAAGGTATTCACTTAGCAGGGACAGTGCTGGGAGAGTGAACCACCTTTCATAAACAGTTGTACACCTTGGCAGGCTGGTGAAGATTCCCACTTGTAACCTGCCAGCAAGATGAGGAAGAAAGCAGAAATGTTTCCCAAAGATCAATTAATCTACCTAGTGGGTCAAGTAACCATGGATTGTTGGCACCAGCATACAGACAAAAGTAATGAATCTAGTATTTAAAACTTTTTTTCAAATGTATTTTTAATTGGAGGATCATTGCTTTACAACGTTGTGTTGAGTCATAACAACATCAATCAGCCATAATGTACATATATCCCTTCCCTCTTGAACCTCCCTCCTACTTGCCCCATCCTACGCCTCTAGGTCGTCACAGAGCAGCCCGCTGAGCTCCTGGTATTATACAGCAACTTTTCACTAGCTGTATTACACATGGTACTGTGTATATGTCAGTGCTACTCTTTTACTACCCTCTTCGTCCCCTACTGCATCCACAATTCCATTCTCTACATCTACATCTCTATTCATGCCCTGCAAGTAGGTTCACCAGTACCATTTTCTAGATACCATATATATGTGTTAATGTACGATATTTGTTTTTCTCTTTCTGACTTACTTCACTCTGTATAACAGTCTCTTGTGGATCTAATATTTTTGAAAGAATCCCCAAATTATATTTCATTGTTAGCAAGCCAGTTTCTCCCTTTCCTGCACCATGATAGGGTCTGTCATTGCCCCCAGATCTTTTCCCCTCTCTGTATTCACTCCTTTTGCCCTGTGACTTTGCAGTTTCTCCCACCAAAGGGGCCACTTGTGGTTGGATATTTCTTTTAGGATGATCCAGCATCTTTCAGGTAAATGCCCAAGGTGGCAAATTTCGCCCCTGCATTGCCTCCCACCCCATTCCTCCCCAGGATGACACCTGGGTGATCACAGGTCTGCAGGGGACCACAGGTGGGGAGCTGCTGGCATCTGGCTTTAAGGAGGCAGAGAATATTATGGTGGCACCATGGTCCCAGCTATTTGTCTCTGGTTACAAATTTCTTGTGCTCTCTGGTTTCTCTGTTCTGTCTTCAGTCAGCCCATGGACTTCTTCAGCCCCTTGGTGGGGCATTCAGTAAGTTCTAGACCCTCATGAAACATTTATGAAGACCTTGTGTTTAGCCATGTGACTTGCCTTAGCCAAAAGAATAAGGTTATAAGTAAGAGGATGCACCTAGGTCTTAAGAAGACTTGTGTGTTTTCATTGGCTGTCTTGTGATTCAGCCATTTCCATGAGAACATGGCTCAGGCATGCCCTCTGGTCTGAGAAGGGGAGTGAGAGACACATGGATCAGTCAGCTAACTTCCCGCCTGCCCACAAACATGTGAGTTAAATAAATGCTCACAAGTTTGATGCCCCTAAGATATACAGTTGTTTGCTACACAGCAAGAGCTGATGCACTGATCCATCATGAGGCTGCAGTAAGGAAGCAGGCAGATATGATGACAAAGGAAAAGCCTGTTCCCTTCACTGGTTGAACGTGGGGAGTCAGAGAAGTAAGATGGGAAGGTCAATGTCAAGCTTCTTACTTTCTCCTTGTTCTTGAGTATGAGGGTTTGGAAGGGTGAGATTTTGGAAAACCTGAGAATGTCAGGACCCAGATGTCTGTTTTCCTGTGTATAGAACGGAGGAATCGGTCATACTGGACACCTAGGAGTTGTCATCCAGCTTTGGCAGCAGGAGATGTATGGGCCACTGGCCATAGCATGTGGTGCTCCTGACTCTCCCAGTCTTCATAAATGTTTCATGAGGGTCTAGAACTTACTGAATGCCCCACCAAGGGGCTGAAGAAGTCCATGGGCTGACTGAAGACAGAACAGAGAAACCAGAGAGCACAAGAAATTTGTAACCAGAGACAAATAGCTGGGACCATGGTGCCACCATAATATTCTCTGCCTCCTTAAAGCCAGATGCCAGCAGCTCCCCACCTGTGGTCCCCTGCAGACCTGTGATCACCCAGGTGTCATCCTGGGGAGGAATGGGGTGGGAGACAATGCAGGGGCGAAATTTGCCACCTTGGGCATTTACCTGAAAGATGCTGGATCATCCTAAAAGAAATATCCAACCACAAGTGGCAAACCTTAAGTTTTCTCCTTGCTACTCTGGGTATCGTGGGGAGTGCACTTAAGAAGAAGTTTAAGCCGGGGAATTCCCTGGCGGTCCAGTGGTTAAAGGCTCTGTACTTTCACTGCTGAGGGCCCAGGTTCAATCCCATAACTGCAGCATGACAAAGAAAAAAAAATGTTTAAGCCACACATCAACTATGTGCCTGTTAGTCACTCAGTTGTGTCCAACTCTGCGACCCCAATGGACTGTAGCCTGCCAGGCTCCTCTGTCCATGGGGTTCTCCAGGCAAGAATACTAAAGTAGATAGGCATTCCCTTCTCCAGGGGATCTTCCTGACCCAGGGACTGAATCCGGGCCTCCCGCATTGCAGGCAGATTCCTTACTGAATCACGGGTGGCTCGCACGTCAACTATATTTCAATTTAAAAACTGAAAAAAAAAATAGTTTAAACCAATTCCTGAGCACAGTTTATTCTTTATTAGAATTCCCTTCTTTATAATTCTCTGTTTTCTCCAAATGGTAACACATGGAGGGTTTTAGTTTGCAAAGCAAGCCTAAAATGCCGTAACCCGTCCAAGACTTCAGCATACAAACATTTGCTCACCGCTACTAGTTAAAACGTCTTCCTTCAGCTGTTGGCTGTCAGCAGCTCTTTGCAGGCTGGTTTAAGTTGGACAGGACCGATTGTAAGGGAGGGCCGTGTGGTATTACCCATATGCTGTGTACCCGAAATTGCATTTTCACGGCGGAGGGAACAGGAGCGGGATCGCAAGTGGATTTCAGGTCAGTTCCTGATTCTCAGGCCAATGTCCTATATCCAGTTTCCCCTCCCTCGTTTTACATTTCAACAAAAGGCAGCAGCGCCTTGCGATCCCAGAGTTTATTTGGCCAATGTCATCTGAGTATGCGACGGGGTGATTTGTGGTGGGAGAGATGTGTCAACTGGGCCCAAATTGCTATCCAATACCCTAGACGTAAACTGCTTCCTGCAGGGTTGAAAAAGAGACTGAGGCTTTTGGAAAGTTTACCTTTCATTCTCTGAGGCCTTCCAATTTCTTGGTTGCAGCTGGATGTGCTCTCAGGTCAGAGGAGATACCCTGGGAAAGAATAGGGAAGGCCGGCCCAGCTGGGGGCAGTGGAAGCAGGGTCCTGCCTGGCTCCCAGCTCTGGGGCAGCTCACGGGACGCAGGAGCTCAGCCCTGGATGGGGGAGGAATCCTTCCTTCAGGAAGAGCCTTGAACAGCAAAAGGACCTTCCAGTTCCTGTATATTTTATCTCCCCAGCAAGCATCCTTTCACTAGTAGTTATCACAGATCGCCCACGTAGCAGCCACCAAGTCACATAAGACACTCAGGAGCCTTTTGCATTATTTCTTTGAAATTCATTTTCTGGGCAAAACACGTTTATATACAGCAGAGTTGCTCTGCTGTGTACCTGAAACTATCACAGCATTGTGAATCGGCTATATCTTAATGTCAAATAAGAAGTTAAAAAATAAAAAAAAAATTAAAAGACACCTATAATTAAAAAAACAAAGTAAAAGACATCAGCAATATTAATAATTATACCAAATAAAATGAGAAGAAAAAAAAAATCAGACACTGAAGATGAGCAGCGACCCCTTTTACTTTTACAAAGTAAAAGACATCAGCAATATTAATAATTATACCAAATAAAATGAGAAGAAAAAAAAAATCAGACACTGAAGATGAGCAGCGACCCCTACTTCCTTCCCCTGTGCTTCTTGACTTACGATCAGCTCTTGTTCTAAAATGCTTAGCTCTGTGACTTTCAAACCAGTGTCCTGGGTTTACATGTGATGGATAGAGTCCTTGTGACTTGTTCTGAATCCAGTTGAGAGTTGAAGGGATTTGTGAGAAACACAGATTCTACTTTGAAGGATTCCACTCAGGGATTGGAAAGGTGCCCTCACTGGCAGACAGGACTCTCCCCAATGGGGAGAAAGTTGCAGGGGGTGGGGGTGTGAGGGAGTTGCACTGGGAAGTACTTGGGTGACTTGCAAGGAGGAAATCCTGCACAGCCATTGCACGCCTGCAAATTTATCTCTCTGAACTACGGCCTCCCCATCTGTTCCAGCCTCTAATTACAAATGCAAGAAATAGCTAATT
Organism: Giraffa tippelskirchi; assembly: GCF_054371585.1. Taxonomy (NCBI): domain Eukaryota; kingdom Metazoa; phylum Chordata; class Mammalia; order Artiodactyla; family Giraffidae; genus Giraffa; species Giraffa tippelskirchi. The sequence continues at coordinate 67,889,523 of NC_137287.1, read as the reverse complement.
TGCAATGGCATCATAAAAAGGGGAAATATAAGTGATTTAAGAGCTGCTCTATGCTATGTTGTTCATGTTTTACACACTCCAGGCAAAGAGAAATTGTGCTCTCCCTGTGTTAAGAGAGTTCCCTCACATCAGCCAGTTTCTTATTTGGCTGAACTGTGGGAGAATTTCTATGAAGGTCTCAGGGCAGAGGACCCGGCCCCCAGGACAGGACACACCCAATGTGATTCTACCTAGGAGAGGAGGCTGGTCACTGTGGTTACTGTTTAAGGCCAGTCATCTGCCATGATTTCTGGATTATTTGAGCTCCCTGGGGAAATATATAATGTAGACATAGTGCTGTGAGTCTATCCAGGATCACTATAAATTATTTTCTTTTCAACTGTGCCAGTGATGAAATAAGGAGGGTTTCTCATGAATCATCTCAGTAAGGAGATGTGGAAAGGTACGTGCCCACACAAAGTCATAGATGTAATTCCCTTTTCTTTCCTCCTCCCTCCCCTCCCCCTCGTTCTCCTCTATCTTCTGTCTCTGACGTTAGAAGACCTTGGAAGTCACCTAGAGTGGCATCCATGTGGGAAAGAGGGAAGAGCACATGGTTTAGAGTCAGGGGCTGTTGTGCTCCTGGCTCCCAGTGGTCATGGAAAAAGGGGGCCAGTGACAACCTTGCTGAACCTCACTTTCTCTTAGGTGTGGATGGAATGAGCAGCATCTGCTGTGCTTCCCAGGTCTCTGCAACCATCAGGTGAATCCCTAGGTGACAGAGCTTGATAAACCAGGAAGTACATGCAGGAGTGTGCCCACTGAGCCAGCCCTTTTATTAGGGAAGTGAGGAACTCAGTCTCCTGCAGTGCTCAGATGAGGGTCTCACTCTTGCACTTGGTCCCGATATTCACCCCTCACCCAGAATGCAGAACACCCAGAATGGTGCTGACTCCTGGGGGAGAAGGCTGGGTGTGTCAGGGCAACAGGCTCTGGTGAAGGCCACCAACTAGAAGGCACTGTTTCTGAATACAGCATTACTGACACCTGTATTCAGAATCAGCATTGCCAAGGACTTAGAAACTTTGAGCAAATCAGTTTGCTTTTCTGGTTCTCAGTTTTTCTCTGCTGTCAAATGAGAAGTTTGAACAAGATGCTTTCTAGGAATTCTTCAAGCTTTGAAATTCTATCTTTGTATTGATACTATATCAATATTATTGAATGTCATGAACTAGTCTTTGATTTATTAACTGTAAATCTGAAACACACATCTGCTCTGGGATCCTTTGATTTCTCTAAGCATATTATGAATGTCATCTCCATCTTTAAAGGTGGTATATCTGCAATGAGGAAAATAATGTGAAAAAACTCTTTCTGAAGAAGTAAAAAACAAAATATCCAGTGGATAATTCATATAGTGTGTGTCAGTTGCTCATCTTGTCCTACTCTTTGCGACTCTGTGGACTGTAGCTCACCAGGCTCCTCTGTCCATGGGATTTTCCAGGCAAGAATACTGGAGTGGGTTGCTATTCCCTTCTCCAGGGGATCTTCCCAACTCAGGGATCGAACCCAGGTCTCCTGCATTGCAGGCAGACTCTTTACCATCTGAACCACCAGGGACACTAGTTCATATAGATGTGCTCTAAATAAGAATATTTAGGAGATGGTAGGAAAGAATTATTTTGACATTTGTTAAAGGGGTGAGGAAGACTTTATTTTAAAATTTCTTTAAAAATAATTTTATATATTTATTTTGGCTGTGCTGGGTTTTGTGCCTTTTTTCTAGTTGTGATGAGTAGGGGCTGCTCTCTTGTTGCAGAGCATGGGCTCTAGGTGTGCAGGCTTCAGTATTTGTGGTTCCTGGGCTCTAGAGCACAGACTCAGTCGTTGTGGTGCACAGGCTCTGTTGCTCCAAGGCATTAAGGGATCCTCGCAGACCAGGGATCAAACTCCTATCTCCTGCATTGGCAGGCAGATTCTTTACCACTGAGCACCAGGGAAGCCCTAAGGAAAATTTTATTCAGGACTATTGCAATAGCGGAGAGAGATTGGGCTTAACTGCAAATACAGTAATGGTTGCTGGAGGGTTATAGTTAAGTAGAGTGAGTGGATCAATGGATATAAAGTCACTAAGAGGAGATAAATCAAGGGAGATTCTTGCTCAGTTCAGTTCAGTTCAGTCCCTCAGTTGTGTGACCCCATGGACTGCAGCACACCAGGCTTCCCTGTCCTTCACCATCTCCCAGAGCTTACTCAGACTCATGTCCATTGAGTTGGTGATGCTATCCAAACATCTCATCCTCTGTTGTCCCCTTCTCCTCCTGCCTTCAATCTTTCCCAGCATCAGGGTCTTTTCCAATGACTCAGTTCTTTGTATCAGGTGACCAGAGTATTGGAGTTTCAGCTTCAGCATCAGTACTTCTAATGACTATTCAGGACTGATTTCCTTTAGGATGGACTGGTTGGATCTCCTTGCAGTCCAAGGGACTCTCAAGAGTCTTCTCCAACACCACAGTTCAAAAGCATCAGTTCTTCAGTGCTCAACTTTCTTTATAGTCCAACTCTCACATCCATACATGACTACCATAGCTTTGACTAGATGGAACTTTGTTGGCAAAATAATGTCTCTGCTTTTAAATATGCTGTCTAGGTTGGTCATAATTTTCCTTCCAAGGGGCAACGATCTTTTAATTCCATGGCTGCAATCACCATCTGCAGTGATTTTGGAGCTCAAAAAATAAAGTCTGTCACTGTTTCCACTGTTTCTCCATCTTTTTGCCGTGAAGTGATGGGACCAGATGAATGATCTTAGTTTTCTGAATATTGAGTTTTAAGCCAACTTTTTCACTCTCCTCTTTTACTTTTATCAAGAGGCTCTTTAGTTTTTCTTCACTTTCTGCCATAAGGGTGCTGTCATCTGCACATCTGAGGTTATTGATATTTCTCCCAGCAATCTTGATTCCAGCTTGTGCTCCATCCAGCCCAGCATTTCTCATGATGTACTCTGCATATAAGTTAAATAAGCAGGGTTACAATATACAGCCTTGACGTACTCCTTTCCCTATTTGGAACCAGTCTGTTATTCCGTGTCCAATTCTAATTGCTGCTTCTTGACCTGCATACAGATTTCTCAGCAGGCAGGTCAGGTGGTCTGGTATTCCCATCTCTTTCAGAATTTTCCACAGTTTATTGTAATCCACACAGTCAAAGGCTTTGGCGTAGTCAATAAAGCAGAAGTAGATGTTTTTCTGGAACTCTCTCACTTTTTTGATGATCCAACAGATGTTGGCAATTTGATCTCTGGTTCCTATGCCTTTTCTAAATCCAGCTTGAATATCTGGAAGTTCTCGGTTCACGTACTGTTAAAGCCTGGCTTGGGGAATTTTGAGCATTACTTTGCTCGTGTGTGAGATGGGTGCAATTGTGCAGTAGTTTGAACATTCTTTGGCATTGCCTTTCTTTGGGATTGGAGTGTAAACTGACCTTTTTCAGTCTTGTGGCCACTGCTGAGTTTTCCAAATTTGTTGGCATAGTGAGTGCAGCACTTTCACAGCATCATCTTTTAGAATTTGAAATAGCTCAACTGGAATTCCATCACCTCCACTAGCTTTGTTCATAGTGATGCTTCCTAAGGCCCACTTGATTTTGCACTCCAGGATGTCTGGCTCTAGGTGAGTGATCACACAATTGTGGTTATCTGGGTCATGAAGGTCTTTTTTGTATAGTTCTTCTGTGTATTCTTGCCCCCTCTTCTTAATATCTCTGCTTCTTTTAGGTCCATACCGTTCTGTCCTTTATTGTGCCCATTTTTGCATGAAATGTTCCCTTGGTATCTCTAATTTCCTTGAAGAGATCGTTAGTCTTTCCCATTCTATTGTTTTCCTCTATTTCTTTGCATTGATCACTGAGGAAGGCTTTCTTATCTCTCCTTGCTATTCTTTGGAACTCTGCATTCAAATGGGTATATCTTTCCTTTTCTCCTTTGCTTTTCGCTTCTCTTCTTTTCACAGCTATTTGTAAGGCCTCCTCAGACAGCCATTTTTCCTTTTTTGCATTTCTTTTTCTTGGGGATTGTCTTTGTCCCTGTCTTCTGTACAATGTCATGAACCTCCATCCATAGTTCTTCAGGCACTCTGTCTATCAGATCTAATCCCTTGAATCTATTTGTCACTTCCACTGTATAATCGTAAGGGATTTGATTTAGGTCAGATCTAATCCCTTGAATCTATTTGTCACTTCCACTGTATAATCGTAAGGGATTTGATTTAGGTCATACCTGAATGGTCTAGTGGGTTTCCCTATTGTCTTCAATTTAAGTCTGAATTTGGCAATAAGGAGTTCATGATCTGAGCTACAGTCAGCTCCCAGTCTTGTTTTTGCTGACTGTATAGAGCTTCTCCATCTTTGGCTGCAAAGAATATAATCAATCTGATTTCGGTGTTGACCATCTGGTGATGTCCATGTGTAGAGTCTTCTCTTGTGTTGTTGGAAGATGGTGTTTTCTATGACCAGTGTGTTCTCTTCGCAAACCTCTATTATCCTTTGCCCTGCTTCATTCTGTACTCCAAGGCCAAATTTGCCTGTTACTCCAGGTGTTTCTTGACTTCCTACGTTTGCATTCCAGTCCCCTATAATGAAAGGGCATCTTTTTGGGGTGTTAGTTCTAGAAGGTCTTGTAGGTCTTCGCAGAACCATTCAACTTCAGCTTCTTCAGCATTACTGGTCAGGGCGTAGACTTGGATTACTGTGATATTGAATGATTTGCCTTGGAAACGAACAGAGATCATTCTGTTGAGATAAATCAAGGGAGATTCTCACTAAGCCCACCCAACAGATTTCTTGCTAGAAGCAGGCTGGGTGATGAGATGTCAAGGATGGGGAATGAGGAATTTGATTAGATTTCAAGGGTGAGGGGACTCTCGCTGAACTGAGTTAGTAGGATTTTGGCTACAACTAGACTAGGCTAAAGTTTGGTTAAGGAAAATAATATTTGTCAGTGGGAAGAAATAATCTAATTTCTAGGACAGTGTAATATTTTTTAGGTGACTGTTTGAAATAATTATCCTATAATAAGTTCTCCATAGTTGTTTTACAAATAAATAATAGAGGAGGGGATGAGGATTTAGTGGAAGGATAAATTCCTGTTTGGTTAATGATGCAATCCTCAGATCCCTAGTTTGATGAGCACTCATATTTGTAAGTGGTTTGGAATCTTGGATTGAAAGACGTAGGGTGAAACTAAATCTGAATCAAGCCCCAGGACTAGCCCAAACTCTACACTTCTATGAAAATAGTGGCCATTACACAATGTTTACTATGCAAAGACAACTGACAGAATGTTTATTGTCTTGCTCGTGTTTCCACCATTTTGTAGAGGAAAATATTTGAATAACCCTGTATACTGTTGACTGGTGTTCAGAAAGTGCTAAGTGAATATCTCAGTATAGACATATGTCACATGGTCTACACTGCATGTTTCAATACCCTGCCTTCTTCATTACTTAGTTAGGATCCTTGGTTTTGGGAGTTCACTGACACTGCCTATGAAACAGTTCAAAACAGGGAACATGTTTTCTTTGATCTTAATCCACTATTTTAATTCAAGATTCGAAATGCAGACAATTTTGAGAGACAGATTTTGAACTGGAGGGCGTCAGTACAGTGGGTATCTGTTATTGCCTGTGCCCTCCATCCAGGCCTCTACTTCCAGGAGATTTGAGTTGGGCTGATTTTGGATCCAGTAAGGATGAGAAGGCAGGCACACTGTCTCTGCCTTCTAGGAGTTTCTGGTTAATATGGGAACGCTGCTCTCAGAGGGAATCTCACAAGTCTGTGAAAGAACACTCAGAACAGACGAAAGGTTAGCACCAACGGAGAGAAGTCAGAACATAAATCACCAACGGTCAAAGTCTAAGAAATAGTATGAAAAACGTCCACTTCCCTCCGGCATCCTCAGGGTGGCAAAACCTTCCAGAGGCAAAACAGAAAAATGGCAGAACAAAAGAAACAGCTTCCTCCTGAAAAGGAAAATAATGTAGCCCATCACCTGCAAATATAGAGGAAGGAGAAAAGAAAACCAAAGAGCCTTTTACTTCTCATTTATATGCATGAGTAAAAGTAGGTCCCCCATCTTTCCCTTGTTTTCCTCCAAAGAAAGCAATTTTCAAATCGTATTCAGAGATTGACTTTGCTACAGAGATGCAGCTTCATTTTATTTCATCTAAAAATAATTCTTTTCAATTATAACCCTATTTGAAGACAATGTCTTTTTAACTATTGAACAGAGCTTTTGGAGCTGTGGTGGTTCTGTGGCTCTGTGGAGCAGTCTGCCAGTTTAGATGTTTGTATTTTCTTCTATGCGTGTTCAGAGTGAAAGGGCCTCCTTAAGCTGTAAATGACGGGAAAAAGAATAAGCTGTCTGCTCTGATCCACAATCAGCATAACTCCAAGAGAGCATTCTCTGCTTAATCCGGACATGATTAATTCAGCCAAAGTGGATTTTTTAAATGACTAAAAATAAATTGTATTCCAGTTGCTTCCTGCTAAACCATCCTCAGTTCCTGCTCCCTTCTGTGGTTGTGGACAGCAAAATGGGGGACTTCTGGAATTCTGACCTAGCATTTCCATAACACCTCAGTGAATTGGAGGAGCTTTCTGTGTAATTAGCATGCAAATGTGCATTTCCATGCAGAATGGCAGACAAGCTCTCACTCTCCTGCTGAGGGACTGATTTTGTTAGAAGGCCCCAAGAAGGTGTGTTTTTCATTAAGACATGCTTGTGTGACTATGAACACAGGGGTAAATTCCATCTTGGCTGTAATTGGGAAGGAACCTTATGAGAAATGAGTTCTGGCCCCACAGCAAGTCAAAATGTCTGTGCCCTGGATTGGTCTAACATAGACTGGCTGAAAGATGCACACTTCTTAAGGAATGTTCATCTGGGGGCAACTCCTGCTTTTTGCATATTTAAAATTTTGTCTAAAGGAATTTTTTTTGAAAAGCTTCAGTGATTATCTGCAAAATAACTATATTAGGGGACTTTATTAAATCATGCAATCTCACTTCATTTATTATTTCTAAGTATGGCTCCCATAGGGCAGAGGGAATAGGGCCTTTGTTCTGTCTTCTTTTCATCCCAGGAAGGAGGTTGCCGGGAGACAGGACTGTCAAGGTTTTCTCTGGCGACATTCTCTTCTGTAAACAGTTCTGCTTGGAGTTTCTGAAATGTATATCTTTAAGACCAGATGTCTAAGCTTTCTGGTTTTGTCTTTGTTTGTGGGAAGACATTTTTCCTGTCGGGGGTGTGGGGACAGTCTGTGGCTGGGGTGACACATTCTGTCATACCTGAATAAGACTGAGTAGGGAGGACTTCCCTGGTGGCTCAGACTGTAGAGAATCTGCCTGCAGTGCAGGAGAGCTGGGTTGGATCCCTGGATTGGGAAGATCCCCTGGAGAAGGAAATGGCCACCCACTCCAGTATTCGCGTCTGGAGAATCCCCATGGACAGAGGAGCCTGGCAGGCTGCAGTCCGGGAAGTCTCAAAGAGTCAGACACAACTGAGCGACTAAGCACAGCACAGGGAAGACTTAGCCTCTCAGGCATCAGGGCAGCTAGAAGCTTCTGGGCAAGAAAGTGGCTGCCTGAAATTGAGTTCCGTGCCTTTTGAGCAAGGGAGAGCTGAGTTGGCTCTGAGATGGGGGTAGGAGTTAGGGGAAAGCTTTGTCCTTGAGTGGGTGTCCTTGGGTGGGGGAGGAGGATGAAAATGTACCACTTCTTAGCATCCAGGATGATGGGTAGCATAATTATTTTTTAAAATCTTTAAGGGGACAAGGAGTTTTCCAGGGGGCACAGTGGTAAAGAAACTACCTGTCAATACAGAAGACACAGGAGATGTGGGTTTGATCCCTGGATCAGGAAGATCCCCTGGAGGAGGAAATGGCAACCCACTCCAGTATTTCTTGCCTGGAAAATTCCATGGACTGAAAAGCCTGGTGGGCTATAGTCCATGAGGTTGCAAAGAGTTGGACATGACTGAGCGACTAAGCACACACATAAGGGGACAACAAGCTAATAGTGATTAGTTACCTCTGGTCATGGGACTGTAGGTGACAGTAGCTTCTTTATATATTTGTCTACATTTTTAAAGTTCTCTACGTTCTCTACAATGAGATGTATTACTTTCAGAATCCTAAACACTATTTTTAAGGCTCTCAGTCCTGGCAGAGGTCAGGAGGTATGGAGCTGGCAGTTGCAGGAAGGTGCAGAGGCAGGAGTGCAGAGCTGGAACCCTGCCAGTGACTCCCCACACCCTGGCACTGCAGCATGGCAAGGGTGGGGCCATCTGCTCCCCACCGAGCAAATCTCCCATCCTCCGCAAGGTGCTCAGAAAGCTGCCTCTGCTCCCCAGCCAACCCTTGCAGGGCTGTGGGGCCTGGCTTCACTGAGAGCTGCCCTTGACTGTGGTACCAGCTTCCAGCACATTGATTTATGGAGCTATTTGGTGTCAGGTAATTGCCCATCAATATCCTATTTATCACCCAGCTTGTCATGGGTTGTGGCTGCTATTCCATAAAACCAAGGCCTCTGAGAAAGGCCCAGTGACTCAGAGCACAGGGAGAGGACGTAGGAAATGTAGCACTTTCAAGTTCTTTTCTCCCCACTTTGTTTCTTGCCGCTCAGCCCTCCCTTGAACAGGGGGAGGCACAGTGGCTGCACCCAGGGCAGGGAGCTGGGGGTTGTGGGGAGACTTCTGAGTGCCCAAGGCTGCCTTCTGCTGGGAGGAGCTCCCTTGTCCCCACCCTTCTCCCCAATATCCTTCCTAAATTAGTGTGCTCTGTGGGGGGGTGGGGGGGTGGGGGGGTGGAGAGGGGTAGATTAGGAACAAAATCTGCATATTCAGCAGATCATTACATTTTTAAAAGTCCAGATTAATAGAATGGAAAGGAATATATCAAAACACAAATATTCTAGTTTGATAGAAAAATGCTTTTCTTCTTTGCAGTAGTTTCCATACTGTGTAGAATGAGTGGGAATCTCTTAAAAACAAAATAATACATCTTATACATGTTCACCGATACTTGAAATTCCACAATTCAAGAGTCATTCATTCAGTTTCAAGTTTTTTATGATTTTAAAAATGCAGGTTCTCCTAGAAGGTTTCTTTTACAGCCTGGATGAGGAGTTCATTATTCTGGGAAGAAGGCTTCGGAATTGACAGGCCCTGGAGAACAGGCTCTGAGGAGGGGTGGGGTGGGGGGCTGGGAGGGAAGAGTAGAAGGAAAGCAGCTTTCCTATCAGAGGGTTTGCCGGGGGTGCACCTGAAGGTGTCAAATATGAAGGTGGAGATGCTCCCTACTTTGCAGGCAGTGCTGAATTCCTGGGAAGCCCAGCTGTTGTCGGAAGCCCTACAGGTCAGGAAACACTGGACTTTCTGGGCCCTTCCCCTGCCCTTGAGTTGCAAGGGTTCTGTCAAGGCTCTTGCCTCCTCCAGTCCTTACTCTGTAGGGGGGGAGAAAAGGGAGCCAGAGTCTCCAGGTGTTTGACAAGAGAGTCCCATCTCTTGACACTGAGTGATTAAAAGTGATTTTTCTTTTAAGAAAAAAGAAACCTTTTATCATACTCCTGGGGCTGTCAGAAACCACTGGAGGTTTTGCTAGTCTTGCTTTTAGATGCAAAAGCAAGAAGGCATGCCTGTCCTCACCCTAGCTCACCCTTACAAGCCTGGGTGAGGAGAGGAAGGAGGTTTTCCGGTTGGTCTGGGAGGTGTTTTGATGGACTCTTCTCATTATATCCAGGGCAGCCCTCACTGAATGAAAGCAGGCTGCGAATCGTTTCTACCCGCAGATTCCCCTTTCTGTTGATTATGTCTGAAAATCTGGGTCCCTGGGCACGGCATGAACCAGCCAAAAAGGGCTAACGTTCATCTGGTGCTTTCTCTGTGGCAGGCACTGTTTTCTTTACTTTCTTCTTTTTTTTTTTTTTTACTGCTTTACGATTATTCATCCATATAATTCTCTCTGCACCCCAGTGAGAATGGAGCCATTGTCATTGCCATTTTCCAGGCAAAGAAACTCTGGGCCAGGAAGTCACTTGCCTGAGACCATCCGGTCAGTGGTAGCAGGGCCAGGCTAAGAACCTGGATGTTCAGTGATGGCCTTTGGTTATAACCATGACCCACACTGTCTCCCACCGTTCTGTCTGCAGATGGTCATTTCAAATTTTGCTTACATCTGTGTGTAAAGTCTTAAAAAATAATTATAATGGAATACCCTTTCCAGGCATTATGCTAATTATAATGTGCCAACAATTTACATCTGTAATTAGGAGACTGGGGAGTGAGTGATTCAGTTGCTTGAGGAGAGGTACAAATATTACTCCCTGTGGAAACCACATTCCCAAATCCCAAGAATAAAAATAGCATACCAACAAATACTGGTGCCCACTGGAAGCCTGTCATCTAAATATTTTCAAGGTCAAAGTATTTTAGTGATTAAATATCCCAATGGCATAAATCTATAAAGACAAGAAAGGAGGCAAACCCACCCAAGTCAGCCCATTTCAGTGCAGGGGAAGAAAAAGTCTTTTCACATTATCTTCCTGGGTCCTCTAGCTCAGTCCCTATAAATTGGACTGACAAATGCAGATTAACAAAAGAAAGACATAAACATTTATTTTTTATTTATTTTATTTTTTATTTTTTGTGTGCATATTTCTTGGAATACTTTTTTCTGACAGCTCCAGTTATTGTGACAACTGTGTAAATCTTAATTGATAATTAAATTGAAATACTTGCTAGTATTGCTAGTATTTTAACTATAATACAATGGAATTATTTTTTAGTATAAAAATAAATACAGACAAATTTTAAAAACTTAAAAGCAGACTACTGATCCTGAATTGAGTGGAGATGGCAAAACTAATATTAAGATCAGGATAGAACAGAAAATCAGAGACTGGAAAACAAATATTTTAAACTTCACTATGAATGGCAATTGCAATTTGCTGCAGAATAAAACAAAGAAGTTTTCTGTTTTGTTTTAAAGAAAGATAATAGAAAAACAGAGAAATTTATATCAAATATGATAAGTTCCTCCTCAAGTCAAAAAATAATTGACTAAATTTGTCACCTGATATCAGAATTGAACATCAATCAATAGAAATTTTAAAGATTTTTAACAATCTGATTATAATTTTGGCCAGCTATGAAATGGCTCAGATTCTTACACATACATACACAGAACCCTTTCTTGATAGTTAATAAAATGAATTATTATTTCACTTACTGAAAATTTAAAGAAACTTGTGAGGAAACTACTAAAAGTGATAATTTACAAAAAGTGGAAGATTTTCAATTAAGCTGGAAAACAATTGCCCATAGACTGGAAGACCTTTCTAACAACATCAAAGATCAGTTTATACAAAATTGAAAATTTGCAAGGATTTTTTTTTCAGCTTTTAATGGGTTGGGAAATCTAAGAGACACTTCCTAATAAATATTTGGGTATATGTTGTCTCAAATTTGCAACAAATGTCAACCCCTGGCCTAAAGTATGGAACTTGTGGCATAGATAGTTTTTAATCTTTCATACGCATTTATTTAATATAAGCCTTATGTTACAAAAGAGCTTTCATAAAGAAATGAAGACACCAAGACAGGTGAAACCTGAGAGTGTTCATACTAGGTTTGATGGAGACTAGAAATTGTGGGGAAAAACTGATGAGAGAAAACGATATGAGCTAATTGTAGGAAACTGAAAGTTGTTTAGTCGCTAAATCATGTCCAACTCTTTTACGACACCATGAACTGCAGCCCACCAGGCGCCTCTGACCGTGGAATTTCCCAGGCAAGAATACTGGAGTGGGTTGTCATTTCCTTCTCCAGGGGATTTTCCCCACCCAGGGGTAGAACTTGTGTCTCATGCATTGCATGCAGATTCTTTACCACTGAGCCACCAGAGAAGCCTGAGGGAAAGTTATCAAGATCTGTTTGTTCAGAGTCCTGTGAGTCCCTTGATCTAGGGAGATATAAGGACTCTCCTTTCCTCCTGGTATAAGGAGGTTGGCTCTCACTTAAGGTTCTCATGACCCCTTCAGGGTGATGGAGAAGGTCAGGGAGACCTGACCATTCTCAGGTGCCTGCACCTGCCATTCTCAGGTTCCTTCAGCTAAAAATGTTCAGTTTGCCAAGTTGCTGTATTTTGCAATCACATGTTCTCAGCCCTGCTTTCAGCAAACAACAAAGGTGAAATAATAAAACTAAAGCTGAAGGTATTCACAACCAAGACATTCTCAAATTTCCTAAACAATTTAGTTCATGTATTTTTAATTGTCTTTTTATAGACATGAAGACACATTAAAACAAAAGTTTAGTTCCAATTTTTTAAAAAATTGAAGAACAGTTACTTTCAAGTCTCCTGCTTGGATTAAGGTCTTAATATCCACACTTAGCCTTGGATGTGAAAACATGAGCTGAAGGAACACTTTGAGGTGCTCATCAAAGACTGACTCTGACCTTCTCTAGGAAACTTTCTGGTTCATAGCTGAACTCTGTGTGTTTTTGCATCCTTCCTACATGGCCTCTTTGACAGTGGTGCCAACTGTACATGAAAAATGATAACAGAACATGTCCTTGGAGGAGTCACTTTCCAAGACCTCTGACTTCAAGGGACCTGAAGTTCAGTCAGTGGCAGGCTGAAGGCAGACCTGGCTTCTCTCCTGGGGTGATTTATGTTAAGGCTCTGGACCAGGTTCTCAGCCAGATGCCATCCCCCCACCCTCACCCAGCCCAGGCCTCTGGGACTGTGCCAATAACTCAGCGGTGAACCTGAAACTAAGCAGACAGTCTGTATTAAGAGATTTTCCATGACCCTCTTCATTTCTTCCTTTCCTTTCTGTGGGATTTCACATTCGTGAGCATATCCTCTGAACGTGATATTGTAACAGCATAAGACTCGGCGATTCTGAGTCCCAGGGCACTCATTTCATAAAGAACATGCATCAGAAGAGAGCATTTGAGTTATCCTGTAAATGTTTTTAATTCACCAATAATGTTTAGTTAGCAATCATGGATCCTGGGCCTGGAGAGGGCTTTCCTGTTCCTAAATTTTGTGCCACTCATTTTTTTTTTTTTAATTTTTAAAAATGTTGATCTTTTAAAAAAGTCTTAATTGAATTTCTTACAATATTACTTCTGTTTTATGTTTCGGTTTTTTGGTGATGAGGCCTGTGGTATCTTAACTCCCCAGCCAGGAACCCACACCCTCTGCCTTGGAAGGTTAAGTCTTAAGCCACTGAACCACCAAGGAAGTCCCTGTGCCACTGCTTAAAGTCAGCTAGGATGCATGTGTGTGTTAAGTCACTTCAATTGTGTCTGAGTCTACGAGACCTTATGGACTGTAGCCCACAGGGTCCTCTGTCCATGGGATTCTCCAGGCAAGAACACTGGAGTGGGTTGCCTTGCCTTCTCCAGGGCCAGCTAGTATGGGTTCCATATTGTTACTTCTGAGAAGGAGCCTACAGTCCATTTCTAGCAATTCTTAGCTTCCTTTTAATTTATTTTTTATTCTCCTACTAGCTAGGGAAAGTAAAAAACTGCTCAAGGAAAGTCTCCTTACCTCATTCAGCAGTTCATTTTTTTCGCTTTCATCCTAATTCTCAAAGAAGTAAATAATTGCATACAAAGGATACAAACCAAGCTTTCTATTCTATAAGCATCTAAGGAACCAGCATATTTATCTTTCTTCCTATCTGCCTCTCTTTTATTTGTATTGATAAAAAGAGATTAATTTTTTTTCTAGAAAGCCAGACAAATGAAATCATACAGCTAGAAAATTCTGTATGCAAGATAATGACTATCATTGATTTAGCAGATACATGACTTGATAATACAGATATAAATGCATTCATCTGGATTTTTCAAAGTTTTTCTAAAAGTAAAGACTATGAAATGAAAGGAAAAGATAGGCACTAATTCAGATTTTTCAAAGAAAAAAACCCATAAATAAACTAATTGGACTATCACTCGATTTGTATGTCAGATATGTAAGTACTTAGGGAACACTGTTTGTTTCAGCTGTTCTCATCACTATGATTAATGACTACTTAAAAGTGCTCGATTCCATTTGTATGCCAGCTGTTCTTGTGTAAAACAAACTGGGACTTTCTCAAGATAGAGTCGGATTGTCTGCAGAGCTTGGGAGCTGATACCTACCAGTTAGAAAAGGAAACGGGTGGCTCTTAGCTCATCCTGATGAGATCAGATCCAGATGCTTGTGACTGAAATATATTCCTAAAGTGGATGCTTGTTGCTGGGGACTTGTAAAATCTAGGGCCTGCCCCACGCGTCAGTTCAGCTTAATGGAAAGGTTGAGCCAATCGGGAGCTTTATGCATGGTTAGAAAGTTAAAAAGACACAAAGTAGTCTTAACCATACAAACCAGTAGTATTTTCAAAGGGAAATTTGCAAGATGAGTCTTTCAAAATCACAGACAAGCTGGACCAAGCAGCAGTAAGAAGTTATCAAGCCGTGGAAGTAATGTTATGTCCTTTCCCAGAGAAGCGGCCACACACAGATCACATCCTGGGGGTAGGCAAGGTGTTGGTGATGGGGGCATGACTTCACAATTAGAAGATTGTATATGCAGGATCATGACCATCAACAATTTAGCAGATAAATGACATGAGAATATAGGTATAAATGGATTCATCTGAGATTTTCAACATTCTTCTCAAAGTAAAGACTATGCAATCAAAAGAAAAGACAGGCAGGGCTTCCCTGGTGGCTCAGTGGCAAAGAATCAGCCTGCCAATGCAGGAGACCTGGGTTTGATCCCTGGCCTGGGAAGACCCCACATGCCATGGAGCAACAAAGCCCTTGCACCACAACTATTGAGCCTGTGCTCTAGAGCCAGGGAGCCACAACTACTGAGCCCACACAAGGCAGCTGGTGAAGCCCATGAGCTCTAGAGCCTGTGCTCCGCAACAAGAGAAGCCACTGCAATGAAAAGCCTGCAAACCGCAACTAGAGAGTAGCCCCTACTTGCTGCAGCCAAAAATAAATAATAAAATTACTTTTTAAAAAAAAAAAGAAAAGAGAGGCATCATGGGGAATGATTTCAACCGTGAACTTCAAAGACATTGAGCAGAAATGCTCACTGCATATTCACTTCCTGTAGAGCAAGTTCAAAAGTAGCTGTGGATCACTGACTGTACCCTCTGCATTGAAACGCAAAAGGGAGTCTGAGATGGGAGTGATTTTCTTTACCACACAACGGCTTTCAAAAGAGTCCATGTGAAAATGAAACCCCTATTGTAGTCTTTAAGGTGAGTTAGTTTAAGACACTAAGACAGTCGGCAAATATTGTTCAGGCTGTCTCTGTGCTGGTCACTCTGCCTGTAAGGTGGATGCCAGACCTAAAATAGCTTTTTGTCTCATTGGGAGAGATCAACACTTAATAGCTAACAGTTGTCAAACGCTTACTATGTTTAGAGCTATACTGAATATGTCCATCCTCTTATTTATTCCTCACAGCAACCGTATGAGGTCATTATTATAGCTACATCCCCATTTTAGAGACAAGGATGCCAAGATATTTGCTCAACATCTCACTGTTAGGAATGGCAGAGGCAGGATTCTTGCACCCAAGTCTTTCTGATTCCAAAGACCAGGTGTGGTCTCAGCTGCTACGTGGTAGCCATGTGTATGAGGAAAGTTGCAGTGCCAGGCAGTGAGCATGAGTCCAAAGACTTTCTCACTAACACTCTTTTTGTGCTGCCAGAGAAAAGAAAAAGTTGGCCAATGAGTCACTGAGTTGATCTATTGTCACTTTTCTTGAAATAATATAGTTATAAATAGAATTGACTTCATACATGTTCATAAAATTTTAAAAATTTTGTATCAAAATGTATCAATATCTCTATTTTATAGATGAGAAAATCCATAAAGCCTCACATACTCGAAGAAGTGATGTAGCTGTTGGGAGACAATTCTCCCTGGATCTCCCTCTTTTCTGTCTTATGAAAAGAGGCTTCCTGACTGCCCTTTGCTCTAGACCCTGTCTTCAAGGATGCTAGTGAACAAGCCTGGGGAAGATAGTATAAAGGGTACATGCTTCCTGCCCTCTGAACTCAGGGTTCCTCTTCTGGGACACAACCCACTGCACTTGCAGGCATCTACCTGGGTCTGCCCATGAGACTTGGGAGCAAGGGCACCTGATGTGATATGCTGTCTCATGCTGCTTGCTGTGCAATGAAGAATAAAGTCCTTTGTCTCTGACGCAGGTATCTCATGTTTATGCCAACGAAAATGGTGGCACTTAGCTTGCAACTGGGGTGAAACCTCAGACCCTTCACACATCAAAGATAGGGAAATTTATTTACTTTTTTAGATAGGTCAAATTTATCCTCACCCTTAATTTTTTCTGTTTTTTTTTTCCCTCATTGCACGGCATGTGGGATCTTCATTTCGGACTAGAGGTTGAACCCATGCTCCCTGCAGTGGAAGCATGGTTTTTTACCCACTGGATTGCTAGGGAAGTCCCTGTCCTCATCCTTATTGAAAAATAAGGCAGCTGCTTTGGCATCCATCAGATTACTATCAAGAATATCCATCTTAGAACCCAGAGAAACCAAAGAAGACAAAATGCCCTTGTGTCTCTCTTTAACACTTATTCAAAATGCCCAGTGCTTAGTCGCTTGGTCGTGTCTGACTCTTTGTGACCCTATGGACTGTGCCATTCCCTTCTCCAGGGGATCTTCCCGACCTAGGGATCAAACTCAGGTCTCTGGCATTGCAGGCGGATTCTTTATCGTCTGAGCCACTGGGGAAGCCCAGGGACTAGGTTAAGTACAGTTCCCTCCATGTCCTTACCCTCAAAGTGCTCATCATCTAAAGCAACGGTTGACAAGCTAGCCTGTGAGCCAAGTCTGGCCCACATCTGTTTTATTAAATAAGATTTATTGTCTAGGTATGATCAACCAGCTGCTTCTGTGCTACAATAACAGAGTTGAGTTGTAATAGAAACTGTATGGCTTGCGAAGACTAAAATATTTACTATGTGACTCTTTAAGGAAAATATTTGCTAACCTCTGATCTAAAAGAAGAGATACATGAAGAATAAAGAATGCCCTCAAATCATGCTGAAGACAGAGGTGTGAACAGAACATTGAGAATAGAATACAAAGCTATAAGCACCCACATGTACTCACATAACCTCCCCATTCCTCCATGCAGACACACACACACATGTCATTTACATGCATGGTCTTACTTCATCCTTGCAGTAGCTTTATTAGATATAGATTGGGAGTGTCTCCTCTACAGATAAACTAGGTTCAGATTTAAAACTTTGCCGATTACTACCTGAGTGAACTAGAGGTAAGTTACTTCTCTGTGCCTCACTTGCCAAACATGGGTAATGTCACCTATACATCAAAGGGTTCCTGGAAGGATTCAGTGAAGGCTTAGAAGAGCCTCTGGTACATAGTAAACAACATGTAACTATTCATTATCATTTATCTCCATTTTCCAGATGAATAAATTGAGAGACAGAGAAGTTGAGTAATTTTTTCAAAACCACGTAAGTAGAAAAAGGTAGATGCAGAACTTATCCCCAACTCTAACTCACAAACCTGGGCTTTTTGCCACTATTATTATATTGCTTCTCAATAATAAAGGCTTATTAAATTTATAAGGAATATCAGCACAGTAACATTTCTTTACCTTTTCCAACAATGCTATTTTTCAAATTGTAATTTTTGGTTTATTGGCATATCGTACAGGTCCTTTGTACTGTGTGAGTTCTACCAGGGCCTTACTTGAATTTGCTATATTAATATATTCATTCCTGACACTTCAATGGTTGTCCTTTGAAGTCAAGTCTACTTTTATTATTAAAATAATGATGTTTCTGGCCTTAAAAGCATAAGCCTAAGCAAAGCTTTTGCTAGTGATCTATCTAAAAATATTCAGGTAATTTTAGATTAAGAATAGTACTTTTATTATTTTTTTTTTAGATTAAGAATAGTACTTTTAAATACTAAACTCAAGTAATTTGATACTATTGTATTGCTCTAAAAAATATTCCCCCAAAATATGCCCAATGGTGATATTCTCCATATAGTTTTCATATTGTCAGTTTATCTTACCCATATTATTCAACTGGGTTAGAACAAAAAAGGAAACAAACCACCAGTAAGTGGTTTATAGCCCTTCTGGGAATGGTTCTAAAGGGAGATATATTTCCTGAAACTCCTTACATCTTATCTCCAGGTATCTTCAGATTACTGCCTTTGGCAGACAAATAGTATGAGGAAATCTTGCTGAGAAATATGTTACTATTTAAATAATTTTATATCAATAAAAAGCCAATATCCATTTGATTTGACACATCATTTTGAGTTTCTAGAAAATATTTTCCATCATTGACAGTGCTGCTTTTTTGACAAGGAAATAACATATCTGAAACCTACTTACTAAAAGTAGAGGACAATTATTACCTAGAACCTAAATAAGAAAGATAGTATACCAAAACCATCTCTAAGATGAAAAAAAGAATGTGTGTTTGGTCTGTACCAGACTAAAAAATGTCTTGTCTACCTGAATAACATCACAGTGGCTCAGCATCAAACTTTTCCCTCATTCCATTTTGATGTTTGGCCATTGGCTTATGAAAACTCTTTCCAGAACTTGCCGGGAGGTTGTTTTTCAAAGATGTTATTTTCTATATTACATTTGTCATCTGTATGAAGCTCCCAAAGAAGAGTTCCCCTGGTCTTTGTTCCTCTTGAGAAGCTGCTCTGTGCTTTTATCTAGTGGACCCTGTCATCAATCATGTCACTGACAGCATTCCCCTCTGCACTGGCTGCCAGACAGCCGAGTCAAATTTTCACTTACCTCTAACAAGTATGCAGGATTTTCACAGAATGCGTTTTGAATTCTAAACTTAGTCTCAGACTTGTCAAACTTTCTTTTCTATACTTAACGCCTGTTGCTCATTTGTTTCTTACCTTGTTACATCTTATATACCTTTGCAATCCATCAAGAGAGACTTGGAAATGCTTTGATGGGTATGTATCCTATAATCTGTGCTCTGGTTCATGAAATTGGGTGATAAATACAATTACCACACCATTTAATGTAAGCAACTTTATTTTGAAATAAAGAATTACACATTCTTTGAAATTACACATTGGTTCACGCAGAATAATCTTCACCTTAATTCCTAAAATCAAACTCACTTTTAAAAGCCTTCTAGTAAAATGATTAGATGGGTTAGCTTTAGACTTAAGGTATGATGAGGAAAATGTTTATACTATATCAGATCCATTTTCTCTTACCATTTGGAATGCGTGCTTGCTCCCCGTTTTGTGCTCAGTACTGACAAAACAATCTCTCCCCAAAGATTTACCCTATTCTTATATTTCAAAACTTTTCAGAAAAGAAGAATTTTTAAGTCACGCAAATTTGAAATCATATTTTTGTAACCCAGCATTAAAATGTGCAAAAAGCAAATCAGAATTTTTAACTGAAGTTATGTTTCCAAGTCAACATAGACAAGTACCATGTATGAAAAGAGTTTTTAGGAATATTTTCAGTTCAGTGAAGTATACTAAACAGTGTTCTTCATGATAAATTTGGAAAAATATAAACCAGAAACTTTAGAAAGGACTTTGTGATACTAAAATAGATCTACAAATGTTCAAAATATTAATACTCTTACTTTATGGTAGTAAGAGGAGGGGACTGAAGACATGAAAGACCACTGACTTTATTTAACCACGTCTTCCTGGAGTGTCCTGAACATGAAGCATAGCAGTCACAGGGCACTCACTCTCTGGGAACAATAAGTGTGGGCTTTTTACACAGGATTAGCAAAGGGCAGAGATGCTCCTCAGGAAATGGGAGGGGCAGGGTGGGTTAATCTCAAGAATAAAAAGCTTTCCTTGAGCATAATATGATCTCATCAGACTGACTGCTTGCCAAAAGCCTGAAATCAGAAGCACAGCTGAGTCCAATCCAAGTGACCTCATTTCTACACAGGGAGAGCATTTCTAAGATTTTTATTTAAAGAAATAAAATCTACTGGTGAACTTCATAGAAAGGTATATAATGCATTTCTTATTTGAACCCCCTTTGTGTTCATTTGGAAGTTTAGAGAAATCTGTAATGATCTGCCTCACGACTTCTTAACTTTATCAGGGACCCTGGATGGAACATGAGGTCAACTATGTAAACTTCCAGGGGAGGGAGTGCCCCCATCACTCCCTTTCGGGATTCGTTCATCAGCTTAACTTCATTCCAGGCTCTGCCATACTCCCCGCGAACAAGAGAGCAGCCTACGCCAATTTTATCAGCCAGAGCCTGTGGGAGAAAACACGAGATCAACCAAGAGTGAGGAGGGGAGGGGCAGAGAAAAAGGCTTGGTTGAAAGACCCACCTTGCTTGAAGGTGAAATATACACTCTCGCAAAGAAAAAAAAAGTGCTTAGAAAGGAGGCTGGAAAAATGTACAGGGTTGTGACAGGAGTCGGTAAAATGTGTTAAGTTTCCTTGTTCCTCAGGATTCTGTGGACTTGAAATTTGTGTGTAGGTCCTGCTGGGAAGGAACATTTTTCAGGCAGGTATGCTGCATTGTATCAGCACAAGATTGATAATGTAATTGGAAAAAAGCTGTTCCATGGGCTTTCAGCACTACTGTGTCTATCAATCTTTCCATGCTCCTGGGCTGTTCTTTGGGTGTGATATGCAGTGGGATTGAAGAGAGGGATCAGATTGGGATGGGGTGGGAGGGACCTGTTTGTTCTGTGTGGTGTAGACTGGTGGAACTGGGCCAGCAGAACTGTGAGCAGCTGGTCCTTGGGCTGCCTGCTGCCCAGTCCTCAGGGGTTGCTTATGTTCCTTGGAAGCTGTCTCTTCCTTCAATTTGTCCTGATTTTAAAAGCACTTTTTAAATAATCTGGAAAGTTCCTAGCCCATCATAGGGGATAAGAGAGCTGACTGGGTTTGAATTTCAGTTCAGCCACTGACTAGCATCACCTTAAGGAAATGACTCACTTCTTTGTGCTTCTGTGTCTCCATCTGTGGGATGATAACAATGGTGTTACCACCTTCCTTGTCAGGTGGGTGTAAAGATCAACTGAACTCATGCTGTGAATGCTGGCACAGAGTAAGGGCTCAATAAACGTTCCTAGTACTAGAAGGCAACACTTG
The DNA here is from genome assembly GCF_054371585.1 of Giraffa tippelskirchi. Classification (NCBI taxonomy): domain Eukaryota; kingdom Metazoa; phylum Chordata; class Mammalia; order Artiodactyla; family Giraffidae; genus Giraffa; species Giraffa tippelskirchi. Next base: position 67,868,337 of record NC_137287.1, on the reverse strand, counting down.
TGTTGATTCGATCGTCTCTATATTTCTACATTCATGTCATTATTGATTGCTTACTGTGTAAAGACTGCTACCAGGGAGTCTTGGGTGAACCAAGATGATGGAGGCATGGTTGTTATTTTTAGGGCCTTACATTCCAAATAGTCTGATCAACAGTCAATGGTAGCATAACAGTATCTGGATGTTTGGTACTCCTGTGATATGTAATAAGAATTATATGTTTGGTTTTTGTCCAGCTCCTGGCAGAGAGCTTCTAAAACTCTTTGAATTTCCTAAGTGATGAGATCCATAAGGTGTCTTTTGTTATGTGAGTGAGGTGACTTTTGGACCCTACCTAAGAATGGGAGCTGGTTGCCAGGAGAATCAACTGTGTGAGTGGAGGGTTGGAACTTTCACTCCTGCCCCCCTGACCTCTAGGGAGGGGAGAGGGGCTGGAGGTTGAATCAATAGCCAATGGCCAATGATTTAGTTAATCACACCTATGCTATACATCGTTCATTAAAAACCCCAAACTCTTGGAGAGCTTCTGGGTTGATGAGCAGTGTCTTCAGAGAGCATGGAAGCCCAGAGCTCTTTTCTCACAGCCTGCCCTATGTGTCTCTCCTACCTGCCTGTCCCTGAGTTATACTCTTTTATAATAAATCACTGCTCTAGTAATAATAATAATAATATATTTCCCTACTTCCTGTGAGCCACTCTAGCAAATTAATTAAATCCAAGGAGGAGGTTATTGGAACCTTCAGTCTACAGCCTGGTCACTCAGATGCACAGGTGACAGCTTGGGCTTGTGACTGTCACCTGAAGTAGGCAGTGGTGAGCGGGGAAGCAGTCTTTTAGGACTGAGCTCTTAACCTGTGGGGTCTGACCCCATCTCCGGGTAAAGAGTATCCGAATTGAGTTGAATTGTAGGACACCCAGCTGGTAGCAAATAATTGCTTGGATGTGTGGAACAAGCCCCTGATCCCCTTGAAATTGGTCCTAGAATCATTTTACACTCACAGTAGGGGGTAGACACACACACACACACAAATATAATCATCTTTCCCAAAAGAGTATTTAGTGATCTCTTATTCCATATCAAGGCACTTTAAATCACCAAAACACCTCTGTGGAATACTATCGTATTCCCCATCTTTCAGAGAGTAAGACTGAGGTCAGACAATTTTCCCACGGTCACCGTAAGTGTTGACCTAACATGAAAGCCATGGAATCTATCTCCAGAGTCTGAGTTCTTGTAGGACCTTAGTTCTCCAACCAGGGATCGAACCCGGGGCCCTAGCAGTGAGGGCACCAAGTCCTAACCACTGAACTTTCAGGGAATTCCCAGAGTCTGAGTTCTTAACCTCAGCTGAGTTGAACCTGGAAGTTTCTGTTTACTTCGTAAAATGGGAAAAAAGGTCATTTGCTCATAGGAAGATGTAAAGATGGAAAGGCTTAGGAAGGAGGGCAGATGTTGGGGCATGGCTGCTGAGGAAAATAAGAAAAGCCCTTGGCTAGCTGGAAAAGGTGGCCAGGCAGCATGTGAACCACCATCTTGGATCCTGAGTTGGCGGTGGCACACCCCACGGTCACGTTCTGCAGCCTGAGTGTCATCGTGGAAAGGGCAGGCAGTTGGATCGGTCCAGGGTGGGCAGACAAGGCAGAGGAGGGGAAGGATGGGGGGCATGAAGATGAGGGAAATCAGGGAGCAGGTTATAAGGTCTGTGGACAATTTATCTAGGCTGCCATGGAGGAAAGGAGCTGGAAGAAAATGGGGGAGATGAACAGTATGTGTAGGGGGAGTGAACGATTTAGGAAATAGAAGGATGAGACATTTTACCAGGGAAAAATGTAAGAATCTTGAGTTCTGGGTCAGGACCCCAACATTTAAGACAAGGGTGGAGGAAAAGAAGTCTCCAAAGGAGACTGAGATGAAATGATGAGAGGACAGAAGTTACTGAAGAAAGTGGTGCTGAAGAAAGGGGAGGATCAATAACAAATTCTCTGACATATCAAACAAAAGAGACGCTAGATCATTATGATCCTTGTCGGGAGGGAGCAAGGGCCAGACTGCAGAGAGCTGAGGATAAAAGTGAGATCAAGGAGTTGAGATCACTCAGAATTTTTGACCAGGAATGAGAATTATCTTCAGACAGAAGCAGTGTAGTAGGTTTTGGCTCAGATAGGCATGGGTTCAAATTCCAGCTGTATCTCTGAGTAAATTCCTTGTCTAAGTATCAATTTTCTTGTCTTTAAAACAAAGGTAATAGTTCCAGCCTTTGGCCTATTTGAGACTGTTCATAATTATGTTTATCAAATGCCTGGTACATAAGCTCAAGATGACGACTGTCATGTGATGGGACTGTATACAGGAGTGGTTATAGAGATAATGAGAAAAGATTTACATTTTCTCTTTAGATAGAATGGACTTAAGTTTAGATTTTAAAGGAGAAACAGCTGACAGAGTAAAAGAGATTTAATCTGGGAGAGAAGAACTGATAGAGCAAGAAATCCCAGCAAATAGGAAAGACTGGCATTTGGGCTACAAATAGGATTAGCGTGAAACTGGAGGCAAAATGCAATGAAGTTTGTAGGTATTCAGGAGAAGGCTGGAATTTTATACATTTAAATCTGTGGTTCAGAAACCATTTTCTCGGCCCCTATTATATTTCAGACACTGAATACAATGCAGGGGAAAAAAAGATCACCCCCTCCCTTTAACCTCTTCTGGCTCTAGTGTCCTCATCTCCATGAATGATGCCATCATTTCCAGTTGCCCTGACCAGAGTCTGGAAATCATTTTCTTCTTCTCATGCATCCTCTCATACAACTGTTAGGCAGTCAGCAGCTTCTTTCAGTTTTATCTCCTGCGTCTCCCTCTAAACTCACCGCTCGTTTGCAGCTTCCTCCATGGCTTTTGTATCTGTCACCCAGACTTCTTGCTCCAGGGACCTTCCAGCTGGTCTTCCTGTCTCCAGTCTTAGCCACATTCTAATTCATTCCCTGTTCTGTAGCCCGAATGGTCTTTCAGAATCACGTTACCACACTCCCCTTAATGTTCAGTGGCCACTCACAGATTTTAGAATCAAGTGCAAACTCACATGGTGCTTTATCGTCTGGTCCTTTAGCCCATCCAACCCTTCCCTGCTTTTCTGGATCCAGACCTACTCTCCATCCCTCAAGTGGATCACTGACTCTCATACCTGTTATTTTGAATAAAATGTGTAGAACATCCTTGTCTTTCCTTCTTTCCTGCTGGAGTCCTATGCAGCCTTTAATGCTGAGGCCACATATCACTTCCTCCCCTGAAACTTTCCCTGAAGTCACCTGAGAACCCACAAGTCTGGCTTAAGACCCCCTTCAGTGCAGGGATTGTCACTTTATTATCCCTATATTCCTGACCTTGGAAGAGGCCCTGGTCTAGAGTTCAGTTCAGTTCAATTGCTCAGCCGTGTACAACTCTTTGTGACCCCATGGACTGCAGCACGCCAGGCTTCCCTGTCCATCATCAACTCCCGGACCTTGCTCAAATTCATGTCCGTTGAGTTGGTGATGCTGTCCAACCATCTCATCCTCTGTCATCCCCTGGTCTAGAGTAGGTGTGTCACAAATATTAAATGAATATGCTTCTAGCAGTCTGGTGAACTTACGTGTGTATGTATATACACATATATATATATGCCAAATATAAGTACATCTAAATGATAGTATTAGTATTACACAGTCAATTGTTAGCAACTGGCTCACTCCACAACGATGAAGACAAAACATTTTTACTTAATTGGAAATGAGGCAAAACATCTTAAATACCTTGAAAAGCAAAGCTCGATGGTAGAAGATTCCTTTTTTGATCAGTCCAATTGGTACAACATTGGATTTAAGTTGAAATTTTAGTTCACTTATATGAAGCTCCCAGCTGAAATCGTGTAGTTTTTCTTTTGGAATCTTACCGCCCATTTTTTCAGCCACATACCTGCATCAATTGCAGTGAGATTGAATCAGTCTAGTTTAATATTTCACTGTCTTCTGTGTAATTATACTTGTAAAACATGTTTTCCCTCTGATTTTTGTTCTACTTTATGTATTTACTATAAGTTAAGATTATGCTTGGGCTTCCCTGACAGCTCAGTGGTAAAGAATCCACCTGTAATGCAGGAGACACAGGAGATGTGGGTTCGATCCCTGGGTCAGGAAGAGCCCCTGGAGGAGAGCATGGCAACCCACTCCAGTGTTCTTGCCTGAAGAATCACATGGACAGAGGAGCCTGGTGGGCTACAGTCCATGGGGTTGCAACGAGTCAGACACGACTGAAGCGACTGAGTGCGCATGCATGAACACACACATACACACACACACACGGCATTAGGCTTACTCTCTTCAAACTGTCATATATAAGCTGAAATTCTAACAAATTTCATTCAGCAGGAAAGAAGAAATGATTGCTAATTTTCCTGATGTTTATAGCAAGATACATATCAATATCACATTGCATTTGTATCAATACAGTTTTTGAATGTTATCTTACTGTTGGAAAGTATTTTCAAATGTTTGGATCTGAATTGTCCTGACATATGGTCCTTCTTTTAAGGAATTTAAAACACATAGGACCACTGCATACCATTAGGTTCATAATTATTTTCAAGGAATTTTAAACACATAGGACCACTGCGTACCATTAGGTTTACAATTATTTTCAAGTTTTATCCTCTTCTTCTTTTAAATTTTATTATTATTATTTTTTTTAATTTAGAGAAAGACATATGGCATTTATGTAACACTGAAGTTAGAGGAGGGAGGAAGAGGCACAAAGGAAAAAATAAGTAACAATTACATGAGGAGGTGAGTTGGGGGTGTTGTACTTTGCCTGTGAGTTTCTCCTAAAAGTAGGCTCTCACTGAAGATGTCACTCAGCACACCTGTAAAAATCCTCTGTCAACTGAGGCTACTACATCATGGAGTAAAGGCAGAATTGCACATCGTTAAGAAAGGATTTCCTCTCGCTATTTGTGGAACCAACAAAGAAGAGCAACGGTGAAAACCAAGAGAAAGGATTGGGCAGAACACTGGCCTGTCAGCCAGCCAGGTATCCCACTAGGAGCCAAAAGCATGGGGACACATCTCTGTATCACTCTCTTGGTGTGGGCTCAGATTAAAAAAAAAACTGGGAAATGATGAAAACGATTTCTGATAGGAACAAAGCATGAGGAAATTTGACAAATGTTGAAATGAGCTAAGTCAGAATTCTGCTTGAGTCATCACTTCTCAAGGGCACCAGGAAAACTTCAGTAGCCAAAAAAAAGTTGCCTTCCAGAGCCAGCTGACAAGGAGTCAGTGATCTGGCGGCTGTGTTTCTTGCAGTTGTCACATCCAGGTTTGGTGCCTGCAACTCACTTCTATTTGGAGAAGGTACAAGCTCTCACAGAGACTGCAGCTGTTGCACAAGCCAGGAGCTCACGACTGGCTGGTGTCAGTCAAGACAGTGAGCCTCCATTTCTAGTATGTCTTAATCTCTGTCAGCTATAAGGTCAAGTTCTCAGTCTTCTCTTAGTGGAATCAGAGTAAACATTCTCATTTAGGAGGCAACCTCACTGTATTATACAGAGCACCAAACCATCTCTTAGAATACCCGCAATCCCACTTTAGAGCAATGTGAGACACAAAATATCGAACATATAACATAAAAATAGTGGATGGCCATTTGTATTAGGAACCAACTTGTGAGTTTACAAATAATTTACAACAGGATTCCTTCATTTATAACTTCTTTGGAATCACCCTGAAAGATGCTTTTCATGGTTTAGCAGGAGAAAATCACAGAGACATTTTTCTTTAAGTAATTTCTAGCTCCTAGTTCTGATTCTTGGCAGAAATATTATCCAAAATAGAAATGGAGGCTTTCTTTCCAATTCTTTGTGTTTCTGCTTCAGAGTCAGAGTGCTGTTAAAGTTCCATTTTATTATGGTGTAGTTGTCTGAAAACTGGCTAGAACAATGCAAATCACTAACATCAAAAATATTTTTCAAAAGCTGAAAATGAGTATGTATACACAGCTTACTTTGCAAGAACCTCAATCTGTTCCTTTATATTGGTGATGGGAAGTATGGATTTGGTCACTTCATACACATAAACACAGAAATCAGGATCAGAGGGAGGGAACCATTCTTTCTCAAGGCTTCCTTCTCCAGTCAATTTGGGTGCTGCTACAACCTCTTCCTCCTCCTTCACTTTTTCCTCTTCTTTTTTCCCTCTGCCTTTCCTTAGAGAATAAACAACAGCAGACAAAATAACAGTGAATAAGCACTAACTGTGCTCTGAGTTAATCTTAAGAGCATCATGGAAATATAGTATTTGCTATATATCTCAATAACCATACCCTACATATTTTTCAAATTTTCCATGACAAGGATAGGAGTTTTACAGTCTCTATATTTGTGGGAGAAATTATTTTTCAAGAGAATACTACATGATTGATACATATTATGAAAATCATATATTGCTTTTATGCATCATTTCTTATCAAGATATTTGATACACTGTAGGTATGCAATAAATATTTAACAAATTGGGGAAAAAATAGGTTGCCTCCTCAGGGAGTCTATGCCAGTCTTTTATCATCTCTTGCTGAGACCTTCCACAAGAAGGATTTGGATCCCAATTTTCAGAACAATTACCCAACACATGAGGGCTTCCCAGGTGGCACTAGTGGTAAAGAACTTGCCTGTCAATGCAGGGGACATAAGAGATGCAGGTTTGATCCCTGCTTTAGGAAGATCCCCTGGAGGAGGGCATGGCAACCAACTCCAGTATTCTTGCCTGGGTAATCCCACGGACAGAGGAGTCTGGAGGGCTATAGTCCATAGGGTCACAAAGAGTCAGACATGATTGAAGCGACTTAGCATGCACGCATATCCAAAACATGGTAACAGGCAAAAACAAAATAAGGATGGCAAGGAATTTTCATGTCATGCAGGGACAAAGACCTCATGCAAAGTTTATCTAGGGAAATGTACTTAGGGAAAACAGAATGTACTTAGTAAACAGTAAGGATACTGTTAAGTATCTAAGTAAGTATCTAAGTAAGGATACTGTTAAGGATACTGTTAAGTAAACAGTATCCTAACTGTTTACTCTCAATGAAAAGTTCCAGACTTAGAGAAGTTACTAGTTAACATACAGATTTTTGTTTAGTACAGATGCAAATTATTTCTGTTCAATGGAAAAGATACTCCCAAAGGTTACAATGTATTGTCCTGTAAGACATTAGTCATCCTGCAAGTTTTTAAAATGTAGCTCAGCAATCTTTTTCTAATATTCTTTAATTAAACTGGATATAAATACATATATTCTCAAGTGATCTTTGAACCAATATTAACATCTCACTAATTCTCTCAATATTAATTAGTTGAACAAACAATGACTGGAGTTCTCATTCTAAGTAACAGGGAGTAAGTACACTTCACCCTGTCTCTCCTACTGAATACAGTCCTAAAATCTGGACAGGGTACATGCAATAGCTATTTGAAAACTCTGAAAAGTAATTCATAGCAGAAAGATCAGAAAAGACCGACATTTGAATGACTACTGAATTGATGGTGAGCTTATCTTTTAATTTTCCTCCACTATTTTCCAAGCTGAAGTAAACATCACCCCAAGTCTGGAAGTGGGTATCAGCATGTAAAGAGAGAGCTCAAGGAGAAGTCTACTTGAGAAATAGGAAAGAGAGAGAATGGAGGAAAGCCCTGATTTTGATTCTTTTTTCTTATTTTTACCCATTCTCTTGTGCCCCAGCCCCTAAGGAATCTTGTGATGGTGGTGGCAGTGGTGACATTAAGATCCCTAAGAATCTAAAACTGCCTTATTCATGCTCAGTCCTCCTGCAGTTTGGCTGTGGATATGGATGCTGTCATGGCAAGAGTGTTGTAGCACAGGGTAAATGGTTTTTTTGGCTTAAGGACCAAAAGGGAAGCTCCAAGGAACCAGAACAGACAAGTGAGGTCATGGGGAGGGAGGAGCTCAGGAAAGCAACCCTATAAAAGTGTTTATGAATTCCTAGGCTTAAATCCAAGCTGTGTGCGCATAGTTCTGACCCTAAACAGCACTTACATAGATTTTGAAGATGGAACTATGGTATAGACCACTGCCCAAGTCCCAAATGGATCTCAGTTGGCACACATGCAGGGCTGATCCAAATAGCACTGCAAAGCCTTTGAAAATGGGACAAACAGTAGAATGACAACTGGTTGGAATTTGAAGACTGAAAGCAACTGGGGAAATTGACTGTTAAAACACACACACAAAAGAAACATTCTTTTTAGAATGTGTCTAAGACCCATAAATAAGAACTATAGGACTTATAACATATTACAATCTAATTACTCAACATATGAAGAGCCAGGAAAATCTCACCTCATATGGGAAAAGGCCATCAATACACATCAGTGCTGAGATGATACAGATGTAAAATGTTCCAACAAGTAAGGTCAAACACTCTTGAAATGAACAGGGAGTCAGAAAGTCTTAGAAAAAGAAGATATAAAAATAGAATTTGGAGCTGAGAAATATAATAACCAAAGCTTAAAAATCACAACTTTCTGAATAGGTTTCACAGCAAAGTGGAGACAACAGAGAAAATAATCTATGAACTTGAAGATACATCAATATAAAGTATGTGATATGGATAACACAGGGAACAAAAGATTGAAAAAGCAATTGACAAAGTCTCAGGGACTTGTGGTACAATAAAAAGAGCTAATATTAGTATCATCATAGAGTCAGAAGAAGAGGAAAAAGAAGGCAGTACAGGAAAAAAAATTGAATAAATTAGGGCTGAAATGGTTTCCTCAATTTGGTTAAAGACATAAATCTACATAGTCAAGAATTTCAGTGAATGTGAATAAGGTACACCCAAAGAAATCTACTTATGACACATTGACATCAAACTACTGAAAACTAAAGACTTGCCCATATAGGAAATCCCAAAGAATCTCCTGAAAAAACTCCGAGAACTAAGAAGTGAGTTCATCAAAATCTGAAGATGTAAGAACAACACACAAATCCATTATGTTTCTATATAGTGAAAACGAACATGTGGAAACCAAAAAAAAAAAAAAATTGGAGCACTCACAATTATGCCAAGAAAATGAAATCCTTAGGTATAAACTTCTCAAAACATGTACAGGATTTGTGTGCTGAATAATAAAAAGTGTTGTCAAAAGCAATCAAAGAAGATCTAAATACATGATGAGACGTCCTGTGTCCATAGATTGAAAGATTCAACATATTAAGATATAATTCTCCTCAAATGATCTCAAGGTTTAATGGAATTCCTGTTAAAATCCAAGCAAAGTTTTTTGTAGAATAGAAAATCTTATTCTAAGATGTACATGGAAAGGCATAGGCCCTAGAATAGCTAAATCAAATGTGATGAAGAATAACGTGGGAACAATCAAAAGTGATTGATAAAAAGTCTTAACTATATAGCTACAGTAATCTAGATAGAGTGATACTAGTTGAGGGACAGACACACAGATTAACATAACAGTAGCCCCAAACCCCCACAGGTACACTCAACTATTTTGACAAAGTGAAAGTGAAAGTCATTCAGTTGTGTCCGACTCTTTGCAACCCCATGGACTGTACAGTCCATGGAATTCTCCAGGTCAGAATACTGGAGTGAGTAGCTGTTCCCTTCTGCAGGGGATCTTCCCAACCCAGAGATGGAACCCAGGTCTCCCACATTGCAGGCGGATTCTTTACCAACTGAGCCACAATGGAAGCCCAAACATGTTGTAAGTTTCTTTTATCATGTCCTTGTCTGGTATTGGCATTAGAATAATGCTGGTATCATGAGTTGGGAAACATTCTATTTTCTGGGGAAGACTGTTTAGAGTTGGTGTTAATTTTCAAAATGTTTGGCAGAATTCACAAATGAAACCATCTGGGTCAGGAGATTTCTCTTTTGGGTTTTATGAAATCATCTTTTTTAATAATTACATAATTATTTTAGCATCTATTTCATCTTTAGTAAGTTGTGATAGTTTGTAGTTTTTGATGAACTGGTCCATTTCATCTAAGTTGCTGATTACAATTCTCATAGTAGGGTTGACATAGTTATTGACATTTTTAAAAAGCCAGCTTTGATTTCATTGACTTTCTCTGCTGTTTCTCTGTTTTAAATTTCATTGATTTCTGTTCTTTATTATTTTCTTCCTTCTAACTGTATTGAGTTTACTTTTCTAGATTCTTGAAGTGAGAACTTAGATTATTGATTTACAACCTCTCTAATACATTTCAGTGAAATAAATTTCCCTATCAGGATTGCTTTGGCTGTATTTTCATTCAATTCTTTGTATTTTTAAATCCTTTTGAGACTTCCTTTTGTCCCAGAGATCATTTAGAAGGGTATCATTCAATTTCCACATGTTTAAAGATTTTCTTCTTGTCTTTCTGTCATTAATTTCTAGTTTGATTCTATTATGATCAGAGAGCATATTCTGTAGGATTTAAACTATTTAAAAATTTTTTTGCTATGTTTTGTTTTATGACCTGGAGTATTATAAATGTTCCAAATGCAGCTGAAAAACTGTGTTGGTGATGAAATATTCCATAATATGTCAATTAAATCCTACTTATTTTGCTGTTGTTCAAATCCTTTATTTCCCTGGTGATTTTAGGTCAAGTAGTTCTATCAGTTGCTCAGAGGGGCATGTTGCAGTCCTCAACTACGATTCTGGATTTATCTGTTTCTCTTTTCTGCTCTATCAGTTTTTGCCTCACGTATTTTGAGGCTCTGTTGTTTGGTGCATATATATTAGATTATTATGTCTCCTTCATGGATTAATTTTATTATACATAATGTCCCTCTTTCTCTCTAGAATTTTTCTTTACTCTGCAGTTACTTTAATACATATTTGAAAAGCCTTTTCTGCTTCTTAAAAAATTAACGTTTACATGGTATCTTCTTCCATCCTTTCACTTTCAACCCATCTAGATGGATAAATTTGAAGTGAGTTTTTTTAAACAGTATGTAGTTGAATCATAACTTTTAAATACACTCTGCCAATATCTGCCTTTTTATTTGTTCTTTTCCTTTGTTTTTCTTTTCTTGCCTTCCTGTGCGTTACTTGAACATTTTATCCATCTTGATTTATCTATACTGTTTGTGAGTGTAGCTCTTTGTATTGGTTTGTCATTGTTATGGTAAGTACTGTAATAGACATATATTACTTATCACAGGCTGCTGGTATCCACATTTTATCACTTTGAGGGAAATATGGAAATGTCACATCCATGGAGGTCTCTTTACTTTCTCCACTTTTAAATATAATTTTCTTGAGTATCAGATATTATTATAATTTTTGTTTCAATCATCAAATATAATGTATAAAAATAAAACTCATGAGGAAACAGTCAATTGTATATATCCATATTTCAGTTCCTTCTTTCTTCCTAATCCTTCCAGATTCTTTCAGCATTTTCTTCTCTTTGGAGGAACTTCCTTTAGCCAGCCAATCTGTAAGGGTAGGCCAGCTAGCAATAAATTGTTTTCCTTCATCTGGAAATGCCTTTATTTCCCCCTCTTTATTGCTGAAGGATAGAGAACACATGGTTGATTCCTTTAGTGCTTGAAAAATGTACTGTTTCCTTCTGAGAGAAATCTTTGTATGCCTATTCAGTCACTCGGTTGTGTCTGACTCTGCAAGTCCTATAGCCTGCCAGGCTCCTCTGTCCATGGAGTTCTCCCAGCACAGAATACTGGATTCAGTTGCCATTTCCTCCTCCAGGGGATCTTCCCAACCCAGGGATCAAACCCACATCTCCTGCAGTTGCTGCTTGGCAGGCAGATTCTTTACCGCTGAGCCACCTGGGAAGCTAATCATTCAAATAGGTTTTCCATATAGGTAATCGGAATTTGCACCTTTATGAAGTCTGGATTCCATGACTCAGGTAGGCTTTCTTGGGTGGAGCTATGTCACATGAGAAAATCGCATCCTATGCTATGCTAGCAGAGAGGGAGGAAGGACTGGGAAGCCTGTGTGTGACTTCTTTTAGCCTTTGTTTATGTGTATCTTTTTCCTGCTGATCTTGCATTGTATCTTTTGCTATAATAAATTTTAGCCATGATTATATATTTGAAGGTCCCCAAATGGATGGAACTAGGCTAGTGTAGACAGGTAGATCTCCTAAATTATGTATTCATCAATATGGAGTATTCTGTTCCACTAGCAGTAAATTAGGGGTGGTAATTAACTTTAAGTATTACTTGAAGCATGGGGTGCAAGAGAGATCAACTCAACACCATTTGAGTTTTCTCTTTAATTTGGAGGGAAAAAAAAATACAAAAATAATCCAATCAGCTGCTATTGGAGAATTATACAAAACTCTAATCATAATAAATACTAAAAAAAGTTTTATATTTTCTAATTCAATATTTTGATGATTGGTGATATTGAGCATCTTTTTACATGCCTATTGGCCATCTGCATCTCCTTTTTGGGAAAAATGTCTATTCAAATCCTCTGCTCTCTTAAAATCAAATTGTTTTACTTGTTTGTTTTTGTTACTGAGTTTTATGAATTCCTTTTATATTTTGGATATTAACCTTTTATTGGATATATGGTTTGCATATGTTTTCTTCCATTTAGTAGGTTACCTTTTCATTTTGTTGATGGTTTCCTTTGCTATGCAGAAACTTTTTAGTTTGGTGTAGTCCCAGTTGTTCATTTTTGCTTTTTGCCTTTGCTTTTGAAATTAGATCCAAAAATTTATTGCCAAGGCTGAAGTAAATAGCTTATCATCTAAGTCTTTTTCTAGGTGTTTTATGGCTTCAGGTCTTACATTCTGAGTTAATTTCTGTTTATGGTATAAGATAGTAGTCTAGTTTCATTCTTATGCACACGGCTGTCCAGTTTTCTGAGGGAAATTATTTTAGAACAAAAATGTTTTAGGAAGTCACTGTGATGGGAATCAAAATGATTTAAGTACCAGAAATGTTAAAGTTTATATGCAGTAAAGATCTAAAAGTTGCCAAAGATGAACAGATTGGAAGGATATGTATTTCATATCCTTCTATTTGGAGACAGAAAAACATGCTTTTAAGTGTGTATAACAAACTCATATGCAATCAAATTAAATATTTATGAAAACCAGTCTGAATAAAAAATATAGTATAGATAGAACTTATAATTCCTTTCATGAATAGGTATAGTAAATATTTATTGTAAGGAGAATGATCTTTACAAGGAAAAGCTTTGGAGGGCATTAGACACGTTGGTTTCAGTGAAACCTAGGTAAATATCAGGAGGGTGTCTGAATAAACAAGAAATAAATTAATCACCTCTCCTAGGAGTGTTGCACCATAAACGAGAGTGCAATTAAAACCTCTGAAAACAGAAATAAGATGGTGGCTGGTCACCGAATGAGAGTCTCTTGCTCAATGATTTTAATTTATATGATAATAATATTCATCAGGAAAAGGAAATCCAGATTTTCACTTTCCTTGTCTGGCACCTCACACACAGTTTTCTCCCATCTCTTCTTTCCTCTCCCTTTCAAAAATTCAGCCAGTTTGTGAGTCTATATGTTTCATGATTCTTCGCCAGTATTGCTCAGCCTCTTTTTGTCAGTGTGACAATATTCTCTGTGACATTTTCAGATGAGTAGAGTTAAAATATTTTACTCTATATCTAGGGGTCCAAAGTTTTAACAGTCACAAGATGAGAAACAAAAAAGATAAACAACAAAATAAATCATGAAAGATAAACAACAAAATTATAACCAGTCTATTCCCTAGTTAACCAAGGGCTAAGAAGAGGGAAAGAGCCTGAACACACACTGATAACTTAAATAAGCCAGGTGGATTCTTCCCCAGAACCGCAGTTGGGGAGACTATAGGGAGACACCTGCCTCAGAGCCAGTCAATGTTCTGTCAAGCATGTGACATTAAGACGGCCTCCCTCACAAATACACATAAGAGATACAGACTGTACCTGACCGTTGTTATGCTTTAGAATTAAAAGACGGTCTTGGAACTGGGGCCAGGTTTGGTCCCATGGCAGATCAGAGTCACATATAAGCTACAGTTATGGGTGAGGTGGTAATCAAAAGAAAGTCAAGGTAGATAACAAAGCAATTGTAAAAAGGTACTGTGCAGGTGGAGAGAGAAAGAGAGGGAGAGAGATGAGCAGACCCTATGGTTATTGACTTGACTCCCAGCCTCTTTCATGTGCTGGATTTTGAGGGTTCTTCTCATCCTTGCAAGGCTGGGGTGGGTTTGGGCTCCTTGCGACTGGTTCATCCAGTAGTACTAACATTTGTTGAGTGTTTACTCTGGGCTGGGCTCTGCTCTAAACCCTTTACATTATGTCTCTTAACTCATTTAATCTTCTCAACACACTATGAGAAACAGACCGAAGGGGTCTTTTTTCCTCCATTTTACTGATGAGTGAATTCAGCCAGAGAGAAGGTAACTTATGTGTTCAAGAGATACAGTTTGTAAGTGGGGACCTTTTCCTGAAAAAGTTCAGATTTCTATTCTCTTGAACAAACACGAATGCCTTAGGTATGATAACCAAGCACTAATACTGGGGATGGAAAGAGAAATTATTTGAGTTAGAACATGTTCTTGTCCTCAAGGTGTTCTCAGTCCAGTGGAGGAGAAGCAAGAGAAGTCAAGAGAGGAGAGAAAGGAAACGGAAGAGGTGGGGAGGTGATGGGCAGCCAAAAACAATGAGGGCTGGGACAGCAGGAGCAGATCAGAAGCAGAGATCAGAACAGTGAGCCACAGAGACTGACAGGAGAAAATAAAGTCAGAAATTGAAAACACAAAGCTCTGAGGTCTGCAGAGGATGGCAGACAATTCCTTAGGAGACCTTAGGGGACAGTCTTGGTTTAGAAGGTAGATGCTCAAGTGTTTGTGTGTGGACCAAATAGCCTCTAGCACCCCAGTGGTTCTCAAGGGCTTAAGCCAACTCTAATTGAAGGGTCATGGAGTGGGGCAGGAGGTCTGAGTGGTTTTCTGAAGAATCCAGGAAAGAGTTCATGAGAAAGAATATGCATAAAAATATGTCAACATGTCAGTCAGTTCAGTCACTCAGTCGTATCCGACTCTTTGCGACCCCATGGACTGCAGCACGCCAGGCCTTCCTGTCCATCAACAACTCCCGGAGTTTACTCAAATTTATGTCCATTGAGTCGGTGATGCCATCCAACCTTCTCATCCTCTATTGTCCCTTTCTCCTCCTGCCCTCAATCTTTCCCAGCATCAGGGTCTTTTCCAATGAGTCTGATCTTTGCATCAGGTGGCCAAAGTATTGGAGTTTCAGCTTCAACATCAATCCTACCAATGAACACGTAGGACTGATCTCCTTTAGGATGGACTGGTTGGATCTCCTTGCAGTCCAAGGGACTCTCAAGAGTCTTCTCCAACACCACAGTTCAAAAGCATCAATTCTGCGGCGCTCAGCTTTCTTTATAGTCCAACTCTCACATCCATACATGACTACTGGAAAAACCATAGCTTTGACTAGATGGACTTTTGTTGTCAAAGTAATGTGTCTGCTTTTTAATATTCTGTCTAGGTTGGTCATAACTTTCCTTCCAAGGAGTAAGTGTCTTTTAATTTCATGGCTGCAGTCACCATCTGCAGTGATTTTGGAAGCCAGAAAAATAAAAAGTCTGTCACTGTTTCCCCATCTATTTGCCATGAAATGATGGGCCCAGATGCCATGATCTTAGTTCTCTGAATGTTTTAAGACAACTTTTTCACTCTCCTCTTTCACTGTCATCAAGAGGCTCTTTAGTTCTTCTTCACTTTCTGCCGTAAGGGTGCTGTCATCTGTATATCTGAGGTTATTGATATTTCTCCCGGCAATCTTGATTCCAGCTTGTGCTCCATCTAGGCCAGTGTTTCTCATGATGTACTCTGCATATAAGTTAAATAAGCAAGGTGACAATATACAGCCTTAATATACTCCTTTTCCTATTTGGAACCAGTCTGTTGTTCCATGTCCAGTTCTAACTGTTGCTTCCTGACCTGCATACAGATTTCTCAGGAGGCAGGTAGGGTGGTCTGGTATTCCCATCTCTTTAAGAATTTTCCACAGTTTATTGTGATCCACATAGTCAAAGGCTTTGGCATAGTCAATAAAGCAGAAATAGATGTTTTTCTGGAACTCTCTTGCTTTTTCGATGATCCAGCGTATGTTGGCAATTTGATCTCTAGTTCTTCTACCTTTTCTAAATCCGGCTTGAACATCTGGAAGTTCACGGTTCATGTACTGCTGAAGCCTGGCTTGGAGAATTTTGAGCATTACTTTACTAGTGCGTGAGATGAGTGCAGTTGTAGTTTGAGCATTCTTTGGCATTGCCTTTCTTTGGGATTGGAATGAAAACTGACCTTTTCCAGTCCTGTGGCCACTGCTGAGTTTTCCAAATTTTCTGGCATATTGAGTGCAGCACTTTCACAGCATCATCTTTGAGGATTTGAAAAAGCTCAATTGGAATTCCATTACCTCCACTAGCTTTGTTCATAGACAGCATTTAAAATACATGGAACAATATTATAATGGTTCCAACCAAGTGAAGAATGTGGTCCTGTTTCCTTTCCCTCTTCTCATTGCTTCATGAAGGGTCACAGGTTTCTGTGAGCAAGATGGGAAGGGAACATGGAAGTAAGAGGCAGGGGTAAGGAAAGGCTTACACTCCAGTCATTGCAGCTCACCACCTGCAAAGGCATCCACCAGGAGAGGGCAGAAATGTTCATTTTAGGTTGATTCCTACACATGGCTAGACTTTTAAAGGGTTGACTGGAGACTGCTATTTGCATTGTCATTTCTGAATTAAAGTGACTGTAGGACTTTACATTGGTCAAAGTGCCCTGAGTTCTCACCCAGAGGCAGGAGAAGAAACTCCCTCTGGGTAAGTTTTAAAGAGACAACAAGAGACACAAATAAAGGTAATTTTAATTACACTTTGTGAGTCCTGCTGAGCTCTATATCTTATCCCATGAGAAGAGCTTCCTAGTTAAAAGCCACCCTTCCCTTTCCCCAACTCTGTCTGTAATTAAAACTTGATGGGATTACAGTTAGAAGACTACAGTAAAGTATTTCCTACCTTGATCCTTTCTCTTTAGTGGTGCTTTTGCTAACAGCTGTATTGCGTCCTGAAGTAGGTTCTGATTTCTCTTCGGTGGGAGATCCAAATCCAGCACTAAAATGAAAACTATTTTCTTTTGTCATTTGAAAAAACCACAACCAATGTCAATCATATGAAAAGAACAATACGCTACATTTGCAAGACATTTTATAGGTTATAAGGCATTTTCACTTCCATTTTATGTTTTGATTCCAATCAACGAGAAGAAACAGGGCACCAGGCATTATTCCATCTACAGAAAAGGATGTGAAGCCTGATCATAGACCATGAGTCATGGGCTCAAGATCTTACTCTAGGTTCATAGCAGACAGAATGTCAAGCCAAGTTTCTTGGTTTTCATCCTGAAACCGTGTTACTGTGAGAAGAATAAAAATTAAGCTGCCAAAACCTAAAATCTAAATTTCCTTTTTACTTCCAAATTAAGGGAGAGAATTATTTGAGTGTAGACAAAACATCATTTTCTTACTTGGTCTTTTCTTTACTTGCTCTTCTTAAAGAAGATGAAGAAGAAATACTTCGTCCATAACCAACGTCTGATGACTTATCTTCTGTAGATGGAGGTGGAGAACTAAAATTTACATATTTGAAATTATGTAAAAATTAAAATAATTTGTCAATATTAACTTTGTCCTACAAAATAGATTTTTTTTTCCTGAAAAATTGTATTTAGAGCTGACTTTTAACAGAGACACATTATTTTAATAGCATAAAGGAGAGGTGAAGAAAAGATAAAATGAATACTATAAAGCTTTTCATGACCTAGAACCAGAAATAGTTTTTAAGATGTGTCACATAAAATGTATAGCTTCTACTATTTTTTATTTTATTAGAAAAATTGGGCACCAGTGGTATTCTTGCATCTAGTTCTGGAGATTTGTAAACATAATTCATCTTGGTTTGCTCCTCTCTGTTTATACTTTCTTCAGTTACTTGATGTTGCCAGAAGGGTAAGAATCCTTGACTGCAGAAATACATGTGGAGTTTAGTGGTAATGTGGAGTCAAAGAAAAAACTATGGTGGTGACTATTCCGTGGTCTTTACTATGTTAGGCTATGAGTTTACCGACCAGTATTTACTTTCATGGTGGTGCTAGACACAGGAAGGAATAAAAGATACCATACTGGGAACCTTTATGTATTCACATGATGATAGACAAAAATTTTGCTTCCCCATATCCCTGCTCCCCACAAAGACTCACACATCAGAAGATCTACTGTTAATTAAGAGTATAGCACGTTGGTCACTTGGTTCTTGTAAGCAGAGATCCTTCAAAGGCAAAAGTTTGGTGCCAGGATTTATCTGTAGGTAGTTTAAGAATTGAAAAGTAACATCTGCATGGGTTATATATTTTTAAAAAGTATACTGATATAATAGGTTCTCAATTATTTCAAGTATCTAATTTCACACACACACACGTAGAAATAGGAATCTGAAGCTTGTGGATGTCTTATCTTTGGACAAGATATACTCTCCAGTAGCCCCTACTCCTCACCCCAGCCCTGCAAGTCTCTGTAACTTGATACTCAGCTGTTCCACACCATAATGATCAGACTGGCTCATGGAAGTATTTGAGTTTGAAAATCCATCCACATATATAAGGGAGAGTTTATTGTCTGTAACAGTAAGTAATTATTCAACAGATCACCAAAAATGTTGTGAGGATGACTAAAAGCAAGCTAGATGAAGCCCTAAAGTAGCAATTTTATCAGCCTGGTGAAAAGGTTTAGACCAGATCACCTTGTGAGGTCCTTTTCTAATCAAGTAATAAATACCTTTCTTAGTCATGATTCTTTTAAAGACAGAGCATGTCATTCTTCTGCCCAGAACTCTGCCATATTTACCCATTTCATTCAGAGTAAAGGCCCACATCTTTGCAATGGTCTACAAGCCCATCATGAGCTCCTACCTCTGTGATTTTGTCTATTATTCCACCTCTGGTTGACCCAGTTCTAGCTTCACTGACTTTGATTTCCTTAAATGCTCCAACTGTGTTTATTCCTCATGCTTTCTGCATCTCCACTGATAAAACGCCTTCTCCAAGGATAAGTCCCTCACCTCCTTCAAATTTTTGCTCAGATGTTACCCATTCAGTGGGGCTAACTGACCTCAGTGTCAAATTATGACTGTCCACCCCAGGATCCTCAGCACGATAGAGCCCCTCGGTCCTTCTTTGCTCTCCTCCCCAGCCACTATAGTGGTTCTCATTTCGATCATGTGATACAATTTGTGAGATTTGCCGTTTATCATCTGTTTCCTCTCACTGGTACCACGGGAGAAAAGATCTTTGTCTCATTTGTTCACTGACGTATTTAAAGACTAAAATATCAGAAACTTAATATTTAGAATTAGTCAGAGCAGGGGTCCCCAACCTCCTGGGCTGTGGACCAGTATCCCCTGTCAGATCAGTGGTGGCATTAGATTAGAAATAAAGTGCACAATAAATGTCATGCACTTGAATCATCCCCAAACCATCCTCCCCTATCCCTGGTCTGTGGAAAAATTGTCTTCTGAGAAATTGGTCCCTGATGCCAAAAAGAGTGGGAACCGCTGAATCAGAGAGTTCTCCTTCATAAAGAAATTGTCTCATTAAGTTTTGTTTTTTGTTGTTTTTGTTTTTTTAACTCATGAACACATATATTTGCCAGTTCTTTTACCTGTTCCATGGCAACATTTTTCCAACAAGTGCTCTTTGGTGGTTTTTCTGCTCTTTCCCTCATTTTTCTTAAAGCATCTTTGTACTAATAATGTGGCACCTGTTCTTTTAAAATTACTCGTCATTGAATGAGAGCAGTCATTTCTCGGTGGTTTGTGTGTGTTCTGGAGGGTATGGTGGTGGCAGTGCCGGGAGAAGCAGAAGGAAGAGATAAAGTGTTAGGCTAGCTGTTCTGATTACTCAAAACGTCTCTAATTCTGTCACCATGATATAGCATTTCCTGCAAATATGGCTTAATTAGCTGTGATTCTTTTATGACCCTGTGTCCTCTGCTTCTTTGAACCAAATTGGTCCAAGAAGGTTGCTGCCACTAGCCCTGCTCGTCCCAGTTCCCGAGGGCCTGTCCACCCAGCCCCTGGCAAACCAAGCGCACAACGTTTGAATGTCCGAGTTGTCCAGCCCCCCAGGAAGCACTGATTTTGGATGGTGCTCTCTGAGATGGGTTACCACTCCTGTCCGGCTCTGTGCTTCTTCCCCTTTCTCATTCTTCCTTCCATATAGCTTCTGCTTGATCCCAGGGACTTTTAAATGTTTGAAGTCTGCAGATCATACTTGTTTCCTACTTCTGCCTAAAATGGGATTTGTAGGTTTTAAAAAATTTCTCCATTTTCCTTACTGCTTTTGGTTTCCAGAAGTAGAAAATGCTGATTTAGACAGTAATGTCAAAAAGTCTTCAAGATTCTAATGTTTAGCTTCCCATTTCTTTCAACATTAACACTGAACTACACTATAAGTTGTTTTAAAATCATAATCATAAATGCAGCTAAGTAAAAAATAATATTATTCTGCACTACATGTTATAATTCAGTATTCCAATATGGCTCATTTCAATGAGATTATAATTAATAAAATGAAGACTTATACTTCTATTGTTAACATTATAATTAACACGGAGCCCTAGAAGCAATATAAAAGAAGCTGATTCTTTTTTATTTTCTCTGAAACTTGAGACTAGCATTAGCAAGCTAATTTAAGTACAAGTAATTAAAATCTAGTTAAAACGGTACACAAATGCAAAATCTTATAGCCAGATGAAGTTTAAGGTTGAAGTTCTGATTCCCAAGTTTCTGTCTATAAAAATAAAAATTATGTCAGGTGGTTATAAAATTGCAATGTAATGGCATCATGATGAAAGAACTGATCGCCATATACTAAAATACAAATTAGTGCTGCCACTTACCCGACCATAATCATAGAATCCATCACTAATTATGTTACTTGATGACAAATAGCCAGTCTGGCTGTATTTCAGAGACAGGTGGTTGTTGAGCAGTTTGTTATAAGCTGCCTCACTGAATTTATTTTTTCGACTTACTGATACATTAATTTCTTCAAGGATATCTAAAGCCCTGTCAATAAAAGCAAAAATGACATTATTTGCCTTATATAAGCAATCCAACATTAAGTTCCCATTTATGTACCTCACTAAGATCCTGAATTGAAGAACTGAGATGGAAAGGTTAAAACCATCCCACCCATTTAGATAAACTAATCCTGACAGAATTGTAAAGACATATCTGCCCTTTTTGAGAACATATATGCCATGTAGTAACTTACATTCAAACAGTCTGAAAAAGACACTTTCAGAATAAAAACGTTGTTCATTTAAAGCAAAAATTAGTATTGGACTCCAATTTTTTTCAGCTAACCAAGTGATATATGCAAAGAATAAAAATGGTTAGAAATAGTGTAAACTTGTCTGGGGAACCTTAAAACCCTATTGACTGTGATGCTAAAGGCAAGTGACTCATAGGCTGTTGGTAAGGAGACCGATGTGGTGAAGCTGCTTAAAGGCATAATTGTAGTGGAAAAGTTTGGGGGGGACAGAAAAAGACAGATGACAGTCATGGCTTAACTGTTTAAATTCAGTCTTGAAAGGTGAGAGAGCAAACCAGGGGAAAGTGAAAGAGGAGCATTTATCAAGACAAAAAAGTGGAAAAGGAAATGTTGAAGATGATTTTGTGGAGGTGGTGAGGGAGGTATAGGACCTCGCTTCTGCAGGCAGTCCCTTCAGAGGGACTGTGACCCTCAGAGCTTCTGAATGACGCCCAGCAGCCTGAGGATGGGCATGGAAACTCTGCTGGACCTTCTTTGAGCCTGAAGAAAGTGTGTGTCCTTGATCTGAGCCAGACCCTCCAGGCCGTGCCACCCACCCGAGCCTGCACAACTCCATGGCCATGGGCTCGTCCCCGGCGCAGACCATCACGGCCCAGCTGGCGTTCCTCCGGACCTCCTCATTCTTGGAACGCAGGAGCTCTACCAACGGCTCCAGCCCACCTGCATTTCTCAGCTAGAAGTAGAAACCAGAATTTTACACATTAAGAGTATAGAACACAAACATTTATGCTTGAAAAAAAATCTCATTATTTGATTGCTGAAAGGGTGTTTAATATGTAAAAACATTTTAGAATGTGTCCACATGTAGACTTATTAAATTCAAGGGGAAGTAATCGATTGCAAAAACCTTAAGAGCCCAGTTTTCTGTTCAAAATCAACATGAGGGAGGGACTTGCCTGGTGGTCCAGTGGCTAAGATTTTGTGCTCCCAATGCAGGGGGCCTGGGTTTGATCCCTGGTCAGGGAACTAGATCCCACATGCTGCAACTAAAGTGAAAGTGAAAGTGAAGTCGCTCGGTTGTGTCCGACTCTTTGTGACCCCGTGGACTGTAGCCTACCACTCTCCTCCGTCCATGGGATTTTCCAGGCAAAAGTACTGGAGTGGGTTGCCATTTCCTCCTCCAGAGGATCTTCCTGACCCAGGGATCAAACCTGGGTCTCCTGCATCGTAGGCAGACGCTTTACCGTCTGAACCACCCGGGAAGTCCAAAGCCAACTAAATAAATAACAAGAAAATGGATATTAAAAAATAATTTATTTTATTTGGAGAATAATCACAATACTGTGATGGCTTTTGCCATACAACAACATGAATCAGCCACACCACCCTGAGGGAGGTCACTGTGATTTTACACAGGGCAGAGATGGGGCAAAGAACCTGTCCTCCTTCCCCTTAAGTGCAGTGTCCCATGTTCATTCACTCGGCTCCTCACCACTGCTGGTGCATTTGGCCCTGTGGTGGTCAGAACCATGGGCCCCCAGAGATGCCCTTGTACCCTGGAGAGTTCTGGCAGATGTGGTTAAGTTAGGGATTTGAAGATGGGAAGATTGTCCTGGATTATCAAGTGGACCCAATTTAATTACAAGGGTTCTTATAAGAAGAGGG
This sequence comes from Giraffa tippelskirchi, assembly GCF_054371585.1. Lineage (NCBI taxonomy): Eukaryota > Metazoa > Chordata > Mammalia > Artiodactyla > Giraffidae > Giraffa > Giraffa tippelskirchi. Next base: position 67,845,272 of record NC_137287.1, on the reverse strand, counting down.
AGATAAGAGTATGAGGAGTAGGGAAAGGAAATTTGTAGAAACAGATATTGCAGTAATCTGCTTGGAAGATAGAGGAAGGGGCCACAGCCAAGAAATGCAGATGGATGGTCAAAGCTAGAAAGGGTCAGGAAACAGTCCCATCAAGTCTCCAGAAGGATCACAGCTCTGTTAATATCCTAACATTAACCCATAAGACCCATTTTCAGACTTCTGACCTCCCAACTGTGAGATAACAGAATCATATCTGGCCACCTGATACGAACAGCTGACTCATTGGAAAAGACCCCGATGCTGGGAAAGATTGAAGGCAAAGGAGGAGGAGGCAGCAAAGGATGAGATGGTTAGATAGCATCATGGTTAGATAGCATCACTGACTCAACGGACATGAATTCGAGCAAACTCTGGGAGATGGTGAAATACAGGGGAGCCTGGTGTGCTGCAGTCCACGGGGTCCCAAAGAGTCAGACACAACTTAGCAACAGAACAACAACAATTGCTTTAAGCTACTGAGTTGTGGTCATTTGTTATGGCAGCAGTAGAAAACAGACATGGTCTCCAAAGCTGGGCAGGAGTAACCAATGCAGACAAGTGGCACCCATGTCACCAGACACTGTGACCAAGCCAGTCGTGTGGCCAAGACAATGCTGAAGCAGTTTTCCAGAGGAAGCTCCATTTTATCATTCATATTTCTTCAAGGAGTGAAAAAGAAAAAGAACAAGAAGAGAATCGGGGAGAACTATACTAATTACACTATTAAAAGAAATCACTCATGTATAAAATTATTCAAATGGGGGGGTAGAAAAGATTTGACAGAGCGCTTGTCTCCCTGTCTGAAATGTAATACTGTGCTATCTAAGCCTGGAGGACAAAGGAATATTCTACAGGTGTCTCTGTGTAGTATTTGAAAACAGGAGCCCTTACGAGATATGATCCACTTTCAATCATGTTCTTCTCAAACACAGGGGCTCTGATGGAGATTACACATTAGCACAGGTAACGTGGACAGCTTTGAAAAGTTTACTTGAAATATCTCATGCTTAGCAAGCCAAATTTATGAACATCTTTATTTCTGAGTAAAATACAGGACAGCAATCTGACTCCATGTGCTCTTTTGGGAAATCTAACTCGTTTATGAATTTCTCCACTCATTCCTCCATTCATTTATTCCTCCACTCATTCATTCAACAACTGCTTATTAAGCGTATAGTGTGCACCAGATACATATCAATGACATGAACACAGGGAATGGAAACTTCAGTTCCCTTCCCTAAAGCCTCAGGGAGTTTATGGTCTTACGTATGATGGATGCGGTGAAACACTTGAAAATGTTTCAAATAAATACAAGGTAGGTACCGACCAGAAGAAAGAAGGAAAAGGACACAAACGCTCACCTCTGTGCGGGCCTCCGCATCACACGCAGTTGCAGCAACGGTGAGGGCGGCTTTGCTCTGCACGATGGTGTTGGCTGAGTGCAGCGGGCTGAGCAGGGCGTGCATGACGTCATGGCTCTGGATGCCCAGGCGCAGGGGCTCCTGCATGGCCATGTTCGTCAGCACCGTGGCTGCGTTGGCGATGGCTCCGTCTCGTTTGCTGGACAGGGTGTTGATTAACGCGTCTATACCATCACCTTCTGCAGCGGCTCTGGGTCAACGAAGGAGAAATGAATGCTGTTCACTCCACTTCAAGAACTGATCTTTGGAGCGTACAGCTAAGCTTATAAAACAAACGAGTGCATAAAGACAATTTCAGAAAGAAATTAATTTACCTGGGTGATGAACCTGGCATTGAAGCACTGGGGATTTAAATGGAGTCTGGTGGGGGTAATGTCAGGTTATGAATGAATTTAAATAATCCTTTCCCTACATCTGCAGCTTTGGGTTGTAGAAAAATGCATGATTGCTTCTTAGAAACTCTACTACAGCTGTTCATTTTTTAACTCGGTAATACTTATAAGATCCAGAAATTCCAATTCAGTAGTTACTGAATTCTATTAAAATATTTCTAACCAGTAAGAAACCAAAGCTTAAATAGGAGGAATGAGTGAACATGGAAATTTAAGATCAAATTCTTCAGTTTGTCTTCTTTTTAAGTGAAGCTGTTAACTGTAGGTAGATGTTAACATGTTTGAAGGCAGCAAATCATTTTGATGGGTGAATGTTGCTTTTATAAATTAAACATCAAGATCAACATCGTGATATTGACAAAAAATAATTTTAGTAATGTAGGCATATCCAGTTGTTAAATTTCCTATTTCTAGTCTAAAAAGACTACCATCATCCATTAATATATTATCAACATTTTCTCACAATTAGAAATCCTAAACCTTCTTATACAAACACTATACTTTCTATAGTCTTTGCTTTGTAATCACTCAAAAAGCTCATAAAAGAGTATAAATTAAAAAGACATAATTTTAACGAGTGAAAGATTATCTATGTTCTTTAATGTTTGGAGTTGCTTCAATTATGATGTTTCAAGCAATAAGGTGTATAGAGCATCCTGGTTTTAAAGGAAGACCCCAAATTGTATTAAAAATCTGTTTAAATCATCATGGGAATAGAAGCAATCAAGACAATAAAAGTACACTTAAGACTCCAATAATACTAACATCTCTTTTGAGTTATATTTGACACTTAAAAAATTTAGGATCATATTAATAACCAAAATTGAAAAAAAAAAACAAACCTGAGGCTATATAGTTTAGCTCATCACCCTGCATTCTGATGAGTTCAATTTAATTTGGCTTTGTCACCTAAATTTGCTGATGGTGAAGGAGAATTAACGTGTCAAAACAGAAGTCATCACAATTATTCATCAGAGGGGTAGAATACACATATGACCTCAATAAGGAGACTGGTAGCTCTAGGTGAAAGGAAGCTGTGATTAGGCACAAACTAGCTCTGAAGGAGACTCAACTGCAGCCATTGGGCAGGAATGAAATGACATCATCTGGAGAATGAAGGGCTCCTTGGTGTTGACCTTGAAGGCAGCTCCCACCTCTGGTTTATATAAATCCATCCAGAAAACACACCATATTGTCACCAAGGCAAAGTGAGCACTCAGTTCCGTGTTTCTCCTCCTCCAGTCCCTGGTGTCTATTTAACCCTCTGTGTCATCTCCCAGTCTTTCTCTGGGAAAGCATCCTTTAAAATTTGGTTTGATGACAGGTGACCAAAATTTGGGAGGAAGCCCAAGAAAAATACTGAGAGGAAGGCTCTGCATCTCACTATGACAGACTGAGGGACAGCATTTAATTTCCTTTCCTAGAGGATAAAATAAACATTCAAGATTATTTCACATTACATCTCTCTTCTATTATTGACATGGTGGTCATTTGATTTTATGAAGAAGAGAAAATTTGAGGCTCTAATATAGTCTAAATTTGGTAGAACTGCTCATATTCAACTTACAGTAAAAATTGACATAAAAACTACCAGCAATAATTTAAAATTATGCATATCTTCTAATTAGTATATGCTTCTTCTTGTTCAGTCACTAAGTTGTGTCTGACTTTTTGTGACCCTGCGGACTGCAGCACACTAGGCTTCCCTGTTCATCACCCAACTCCCGGAGCTCCCGAAACTCATGTCAATTGAGTCAGTGATGCCATCCAACCAATCTCATCCTCTGTCACCCCCTTCTCTTCTTGCCCTCAATCTTTCCCAGCATCAGAGTCTTTTCCAATGAGTCAATTCTTTGCACCAAGTGGCCAAAGTATTGGAGCTTCAGCTTCAGCATCAGTTCTTCCTGTGCTTAAACCTCAAAATATTTTATTTCCTTTGACTTATTTTTCATGCACTTAATGTAATCCATTCCTTAAACCAAATACTTTGTGATTCTTAATCATTATAAACACACCTTGATTAAAATGTACTTAGTGGTTTTAGATGTTCACTTTTTAACACATCTTGGAGTGTAAAGAAAGAGCACACAATGACATCCATGAGAGAAGCCAGAAGTATTTTAGGTAAATGCATTTCAGTAAATTCTCAAAGGCTTTGTCTTTTGTGTGTATCAGGGAGTTTACAGAAAATTTAAGTTAGTACATAGGATCATACTCCATCATTTTAGTTTCTCTAGTTTATGTTTGGTTTTGTTTTGTTTTGTTTTTTAAAAAAAAAAACAACTCCTGGGTCATGGAGACACAGGGATTTTTCATCAGGTGTGCCTCCGCTCTCAGTCTTTCTGCTTGGATTTTGCTTCTCTCTTTCTCCTGTACCAAAGCATGTCTGGCCCTGGTTCATTTATAGTCTACCTTCTGCTCTTCCTTTGCTCTTTATGGAGGCAGTAAAGGGAAGTACATTTTTATGTACTAGCTGTTTAAAAAGCTCAAAGATTCTAGACACAGTGGAATATAGCTTTTACTAAATTGAACATAACTGCCAGCACCAAATCATACATGCACAGCTGGGAGAGCAATGTAATATAATGTGTACATATCTGTCCGTAATTTGCTATGTGCAGCTCTAAGTGCAAAATGCATAAATGAGATTAAATTATGATATGGAAAATCAAGCTATTAGTCTTACTTAAAAAAAACTAATTTCAGTTATAGAAATGGAGTGCAGAATTTGTACTTAAAAAAAAAGAATTGCATTAATTTTGTGTCTTTCAAACCCAGGACACTATGTCTCCTTTCCCCCGTGTCTAACGTATACACAAGCCAAATGCTATCCTGTTCTAAAACACATTTTCAGTTTCCTAGATGAAACAGCATTATTCAAATGGATAGGATAGAAGTCAAACTGCTTTGTTACAAAATACAGAATTACAGGGTCATATGTCATCACGACAATCTGAATCTATTTTCTGATATTTACTATCATTAGTCTCCATCCGGTTGACTTTAATCAAATAAGAGTTTAAAATGTAAATTCAAAAAAAACGTTTAACCAAACTAAAAACCAAATATGGGGATGTATAAAAACATCTATTTATATCATATGATATATGTAGATAGAAGTGAAGTTTGACATGTCATGTCTGTCAATTTATTACCAAGTCCTGACTATTTCCCTCTTCTGTATTTCTCAAATCCCTCCCTTTCCTCCGTCTCCATCTCTCTCTCTGAATCCAATCCAATATCCTATCTTAGGGATTGATGGAAGTTCTCTCCTAACACACTTTCCCCCTCATCCACTCCAAACCTTTCTCCATCTTACAGTTAAGTGATTTAAAAGATATACACACACATATATTTATACATATATATGTATATATACATATATTTATTTGGCTGCACTGAGTCTTACTTGCCACATGTGGGATCTTCTTTCTAAACCTTAGTTGCAGCACATGGGATCTAGTTCCTGGACTAGGGATCAAACCCGGGCCCCCTGCATTGGGAGCACAGAGTCCTAGCCACTGGACCACCAGAGAAGTTACTAAAGTGATTTAAATTTTTTTCACTTCTTTTATATTTTTATTGGAGTATAATTGCTTTACAATGTTGTGTTAATTTCTGCTGTATGACGAAGTGAATCAGCTATATGTATACATATATCCTCTCCTTCTTGACCCTCCCTCCCACCCCTCCCTTCCCATCCATCTAGGTCATCACAGCACGGAGCTGAGCTCCCTGTGCTAAACTGAAGTTTCCCACTAACTAGTTGCTTTGGCACTATGGTAAAGAATCCACCTGTGAGTGCAGGAGACACAAGAGAAGTAGGTTTGATCCCTGGGTCAGGAAGATCCCCTGGAGTAGGAAATGACAACCCACTCCAGCATTCTTGCCTGAAAAATTCCATGGACAGTGGAGCCTGGTGGGCTACAGTCCATGGGGTCACAAAAGAGTCAGACGCAACTGACTGACTGAGCACGCAGCCAAGTGTATTTATGTCAAACCTCATCTCCTAGTTCATATCACCCTCCCTACCTGACCTCGTGTCCACACATCTATTCTCTATGTCTGCATCTCTTGAAACTAGGTTCATTTTGTGCCATTTTCCTAAATTATGCATACATGTGTTAATATGTGGTATTTGTTTTTCTCTTTCTTAGCCATAAAAGGGAATGAAATTGGGTCATTTGAAGAGATTTGGGTGGACCTGGAGTCTGTCAAAACAGAGTGAAGTAAAGTTACTTTTTAAATAATAAATATAATCATGTTTCTCCTATACTTAAAGCTTCCACCATTCCCCATTGCTCAGGATAAAGCCCCAGATTTCTCATGTGTCCTCTGAGGTTGAGCATGAGTTGACCCTGTCTCCTCTGCCACCCCCACGCTCCCTGCCACCTCTCCCTGTCGCTGTATCCCAGGCCTTTCTGGCGACCTTGCCAGGCTCTGTGTCACCTCAGGGTGTCCTGACATTCTGGTCTCCCTGCCTGGACATTTCTTCCCCCAATAATTCCCATTCATCTTTCAACGTTCAGCACTAATATCTCCTCCTCAAGGAAGAATTTCTTGACCCCCAAACTAAGTTAGGTCTCTTTTTCACATGAGCTCAGAGCATGCGTTTGCTAAACATAAAAGTTTCTTTTTGTTTTAAAAAATGAGATTTTGGTACAAACGTTCATAGTCAGAGAATAGTAACCATCTCAAAATATTATTTCATGGCACATGTTATGGAAAGAATTCAACACAAAGTTTTTTTGTGTGTATTAAGTCCCCAAGCCCCACAGTGAAAAACCACTTACATCAGGGGCGCTAAGAATACTAAGGAAAAATTCGGCTGCACAAATAGCCATCTATTTTACGCCTCCCTGTATTTACTATGCTGTTTCATGTCTGTGTGCCTTTGCACTCATGCTCTCTTCGCCCCAAACGCCCTGCCCTTTTTCTCCCACACCTCTGCCTGAGGACCACCAGCTCACCCTACAAACCAGCTCACTCGCCCCTTCCTGGGTGAAGTTATCCACGTCCATTACTGCCCCTCCTTATTAGTCACTCCTCCTCTGTGTCTACGCCTGTTACCTACTTCTCAGGCAGCCTGCGAGTCTTTTTATATCCCCAGTGCTCAGAAGATCAATATGTTTTAATTGACTTGAATCACCTCAAGGGGAGTGATGAGAACTTCTGCAGGAGTTGAGAAAAAGAGAGGGAAAAGTACTCAGCTCAGTTTTAAGTTCACAAGAAGGGAGAGGACTCAACAGTATGGGGATCTCCGCTTGTATCACTTGAACAGCTGCTCTTGAAAGCGGGTTATTTCCTCCTCATCCCTGGGCTTCTCTAATTATAGAGTGAAGTCATTTTTATAGGAAGTTTAATAGCTGAATCTTGCACTTGACACAGTGTCTTTGGGATCTACTCCTTTCAGAAATCTAGGGATGTGGATATTCTGTCTTTGCCAACACGGTGGACTGTTTATTTGGGCTCTGTCGTCGGAGGACATGATTTGGTACCTCTCGGATGTTGATTCTTACTGCTGTTGGGAGACTCACACTTAACCCATCTGCAAAGGCTGGTTACATGAATCAAGGGTGACCTTGGGCCGCACAGAAAATCTGTTTAACAGAGCCCACATACCGGGGAATATGTGGAACCCGATGGAACAGATGGTAATATTGGCAATCAGAACCATGTTTGTTAACAGTGATTACAACCATTCCCACCAGCACGGCTTTTCATATGTCTCCGTGAGGTTTGTCACACCGAAGAAAGACATATTGGTGGCAGACACGCTGTGAGTGGGGCGGGGAGGTGAATGTGCAGCAACGACTGGGGGTTGGCGAGTTTAATTGCGGGTTCCCGCAAGTCTATACAGGTGTGAGGGGGGTGGGGTGTGGGCCGCTAAGAGAAACAGATCTCCTGATTATCACAGCCAGATTTGGATTTGGATTTGGAATGCTGTGAACAGGATTCCTGACTCTCATCCCAGCCAGCTTTTCAAAGGTAATGACCCGAGGAGTCGAGGGTGTTCGTTAAATTGATCGATTTCTGAGTCCCAAACAGCCGTCACCCCGAGGCAGCCCCACAGCTGCAGAAGACAAAGAAATGTGCCCCCTAACTCTGGCTGAATGAACCCCAGGATTGACAAAAGTAGCCAAGAGATTGTCTCTTTTCAAAGAAATATTTAAAGACGTTTATCCTGTAGCAAGGGACAGAATCATGATTAAACTGCAGGCAAAAATCTTAAAGAATGTAAAGTAACATTATTATTAAAGTGAAACCCAGCCATAAAAACAAATGGAGGAAGCTTTGCATCCTATAGCAAAATAAGAAAAAAAATGCAAAAAAAATTTTTTAAGTATGTGAAATCAAATTGTTTCCATCATACCGAGGTGCCCTAGGAGGTATGATTTGGGGGCTTCCAGAATATGCTTTTATGCTACAGTCGCTGCGAAATCATGATTTTTCCAGAGAAAACTGCTAGTCGCAAGGAGTCGAGTACACCCCAACCCAGCCCCTCCACAGAGAACACACAGGGTTTGGGTTTTTTTTAACCAATTACAAGGCAGTCAGTCAAGGTGCAGGGAAATCAAATGTAATTTTCTTACAAGTGACATGGAATCTTTATTGACCTATCTGTTCAATCAGGACACTTCACTTCCATACATGCCACCTTCTGTCTCAAAAAGCTGGCATGCCTGCCAATAATAAACTAGGTGCCATCAGGAAAGAACTGTCTTCATTTAACATGGCTGACTTGTCTCCTGATAAAATAGGAATAATGGTCAAGGTGTTAGAACATTCATAATAAGTGGCTTCTGCAGCTACCAAATGTTTCTGTTTAGCCTGGAAGTCAGTCTGTTTACATATCTGGATGTGACAGGGGCCACAATCCCAAAGTAATTAGAGATACCACGTTGTTGATTTTAACTAAATAATAAGGATGCTGAAATCTCTAGTGCCACTGCACATTAAAAAAAAAACCCCACCAGCCATTGCCAGGACTACCCTCAGCTCATCACCCTTGGCATTAACTACCCTCTAATGTGCTTCTTTGAAGAGACCCTCTTTGACGAGCTGTGTCATTCCTGTGACTCCTTTCACAACCCTGGTGTCATGTATGCCCCTCTCTATGATATTGTGCTGTTTTATTTAATCCATACTGTTATTGCCTCTGAAATTACCTTAAAATTATTCATGTGTTGTCTGTCTTCCTGTCCAACCTGTAAGCTTCATGAAAGCAGTTTCATGGAACCATTGTTCCCTACCGTACCCCTACAGCCTAGAGCAGTGCCTGGCACACAAAGAACACCCAAGTAACAGTGAAATAACTTACACAAGAAACCAAAATTCACAGATAATAACTTCCTTAGCCTTTGGGATAAAATGATAAAAGTGGTAAAGAGTGATCCCATCTATTCCTTGTGGAAATTTGTGTTCCAGGCTCTCTGTGAGCCTGGATCAAGGGTAATCACTTGGACATGCAAAATATAATCCAGATTCCATTTTTGTTTTGTTTTTGTTTTATAGTTAAGAAAGATAAAATATAGTGAGAGAATTGCTCAGGGAGCAAGTCAATCAGCAGACACAAAATTAAAACCATGGTGATCTAACTTTTAGTTCACTACCTATTTTTTTGCGATTATTAATATCTTAAGCTTTAAAAAATCTTGTAGTTTCTAGGGGGGAAAAAAAAAGCCAGCATCTATTTGGTTTACTTCATCATTCCTTAGGAAATGAGAAATAGGGGAGACCATTTTGATGCACAGCATTTTGGGAAATTCTTACTAACCTTTCAATACATTTTTTTTTCTTCTTTCTTATTCTCTTATAAAGAGAAAACAAGGATGAGGAGGACGTGAAGTGATAACGGGGAAAGGAACCTGGAAGAAAGGTGGAAGGAGGGAGGAAGGAGAGGAGGGGACGGAAGCTCACTTCTCCAAAGGGGGTGGAAACTCACTTCTCCAAAGGTGCCTCCACTCTGGCGGAATCCAAAGAGACCAGGAAGGCAGAGGGAAACATTTTGGTGGGAAGATTTGGAGAAGCTCAAAGTCAGGGAGATAGTGAGCAGAAGGCAGAGAAAGAAAAATCATGAGCTTTCTCTGGATGTAGGTAGCCGACTGCCTCAGCGTATAGTGTCCATCCCACCTCTGTGACCTTGAACAAGGACTGTCCTTCTGTTTCCTCATTTGCAAAATGGACATGATGATAAGACTCACTACATCCTAGGGAACACTTTGAGGATTTAGTGATACATTCCATGTCAAGTACTTAGCTCAGTGCCTGGCCACACATTCCAGCTATCATCATCATTTCATCATTGCTATCAACATCATCATCACCACGTCACCATCATTATCACATCATTACCCACGCCTACTCAGTGAGCCACAAGGGCAGAGATTTTCCTATAATCCTGTCTCCATTTCTGGGATCATGGGAAAATAGCATCCTATTTCCAAATTTGCATCTACGTATGAACTTTTCATTTTCAGACAACTTTTCAGCTAAACAGTCAAATCTCCAACCCCTGCAGGGCTGGAGCTGAAGCAATTTCCTCAAGCATCATACCCAAGTCTTTGCTTAGGCAACAAATGAGCAGTGAAGGCTGCTTTCAGAGGGATAGAAAATCATGGAAAAAGATTAATATAAAAAGTCAAGGATGAGTAAAAGTGGAATTTATGTAGGTATTAAGCATGGCTTCAACTTGAGAGAGAAAAGGATCACACAGTATAAAGTTATCCAAACTGTTTGATAATTTCCTCTTAAAATCAGTTACATTGGAAATTAAGCCTGAAAGAGGTACCAGCAAATTTAAAATAAGGTTATGCAAATGTAAGTCTTTGCTCTCCAGGTAATAAAAGCAGGATAGATAATTTTCTAATTGAACATTTCATGGGATTCACCTAGCCTCGACTGGTAGCTAATAAAATTCAAACTGTGAAGGTCGACTAGGCATCAACTGACACAAAATGGGGATATGGAATTGACTTGTTTCCTTGCAAAATCCAGCTTTTCATTCTATATATTCCTTAAAATCAGAGGCATTTATCAATATACAGTTAGCAGAGAAGGAATCTAGGTGCTAAGGTGGGTAGAAATAGAAAGTAAACTTGGATGGAAATAAGGAAAGAATACTGCTTAAGTTTACCATGAAGGTGCCTCCCATATATTTTATCTGTTAATTTCAGAAGGCTCTTAAGATAGTGAAGAACACTTTAAATAAGTTTTTTGCGGTATCATCCTGAATACAAAAGTTTGATACATCCTTACTACAAAACTGAACTTTCTAAAAGGAACTAACTCAAGTTGTCTTGGAGGATTCTCATCTTACGAGCATTTTAATTCAAAGGAGGTAGCATCTGACAATAAAGTGATATAAGTAAGAATTTTAAAACCAAATAATTTCTGTTATACAAAGTCAAGAGCAAAAAATTCAGCTCTGGAGTAAGTACCGTAACAAGATTAATTTATGTCGGTTAAGCGTATTATATTTATCGTATGCAGCACAGCTGATATTCAGCCACCAGGACAATGAATGTGTCAAAATATTTTGAAATGACTTCACCTTAAAAGGAGACAAAGACATGCATCTATTAACACACAGTTAGCAGTTATCTCTTTAAAAGCACCACAATGGAATGCTTTCCAGACCACGATCTTTCAATAATGTTTTAAAATATTATTTTAAACACACTGAAGAATATTTCGGGTTAAGTCAGTGTGCATTTTCACTAAAATACAGAGCAAATTTTCCATTACCTTTTCTGCCCCTCCCCCAACATCTTCCTAAACTGCCACTAGGGGTCAGTATGAAGACACAGTTCCTCCACTGTTAAAAGGAAAATGGACCGCTTGAAAACATTTTCCCCCCGCGGTGAAAAGCCCTAACAAAGACCATAACTGCACAGCTTTAGCATTACCAAGTCCAGCCCATACATCACGTCTGTAACATGAGTTTGCATTTTTCCTGAGACTGCATTTTAATGTTGTAAATCACAGTGGATTATTTCTATGGTCAATATTTCTTTGATTAAAAAAAAAAAGTATTGTAAATGACAAGATTACTTATTCCTAAGTGAATCTGTGTGGATTGGTCAAGAAGTATGATCTAGAACAGATGTTAAAGTTTATTTTCAAAAGGGTGATGGTATGCATCTCTAGCCATCTGGGAGATATATATATATCTTCCTGGAGAGGAATGGCAATGTGGAAGTGAATCTTGTGATGTTTTGCCAACTTTAAGAGAGGTGTTTTGTCCCCTCCTTTGAAATGACCGTCATCATTCATTGCACTGCAGCCTCAAGTGCACAAGAAAATATAGTACATCCCCTACATAGGAACCTTCAAGTTGTGAACTTTCAAAGATGCATGCGTACTCAGAGAAAGGAGGAGGAAGACATAATTGAAGAGCTGAAGAGATTCACAATGCAGGAAATGGCGGGGGGGGTGGTTCTTTATTTGAGGAGACACTGTTAGCTTTTGAGACACAGGACTCAAATGTTGCATGGTACACAAAACTTGCAGCAGCCATCAGGAATGCAATCCAGTATGTCAATGACAAGAGAAAAACCTACTACCCAGACATCGCTGGATCCTTTTTTCAAGAGGGTAGATAGAATTGAATCCAGCAAGGAACCAAAACCCGGGCCATCAGCATCAGGCATGAGTGAAACTGCAGCTTGCGCTCCATCTCCTATTGCTGATGACCCTTCAGCTCTACCATCTCCCACCTCCCCTTCCTCTTCCAGTCAGTAACTCTTCTTGCCTGTTCACCTGATGCCAGTCCCTGTGTGCCAGCCATTGTAATGTACTCCTGTACTTTTCAAGGTGCCGTACTGTGAGATTAAAATTGTTTTACTTTTTGTTTTTTACGTACTATTTGTGTGAAAAGTATTATAAACCTATTACCGTATTGTACTACATAGCCAATTATGTAGGTTGGATACCTAGGCTAACTTTGTTGAATTTATCAGCAAAATGAACTTACAAATTGAACTTACAAATAAGCTCTTGGAATGAAACTCATTTGTATGTAGGAGACTTACTATTCTAAAGAGTAGCACTAGTCTATATTTAAATCTGCAGAATAAAAGAAAGTAAAAGAAATATTTGTAGAAATAAATACATAAGTACACTACCTTCCACTAACCCTATTTAATAGAGGGGTGGATTTTTAAAAAAGCTTTGAAAAGTGGTTTTCAAACACTAGAGAGATTTAACATTCTAAGAAATTATTCAAGGTCAGGCCCTTCCCTGACAATACTGAATGGATAGAGAGTTGGGTCACTGTGAATAAACGAAGTGCTGTGTATTCTTGATGTTTTATATGTGGCACATGTTTAAAAGATTTTCTCTACATATTACATGAGTTTCTTAGGTGTGTGCATGCATGCTTGGTCACTTCAGTCGTGTCCTCCTCTTTGTGACCCTATGGACTATAGCCCACCAGGCTCCTCTGTCCATGGGATTTCCCAGGCAAAAATACTGGAGTGGGTTGCCTTGCCCTCCCTCCAGGGGATCTTTCCAACCCAGGGATCAAACCCAAGTCCTTTCTCTTTAACTGGCAAGTAGGTTCTTTACCAATAGTATGACCTGAGAGGCCCATCTTAGGCCTAGTACCCCAATAAATAATTCTACTAGATATTAAAATGATTCAGTTACTGCTTTATTTCTGTGTTAGTGAAGAGAAATATGAATACTGATAATACAGAATGACAGGTCATCCATATAGAATGAGGACATTGAAAATTTCCCAAAGCTCTCAACATGCACATCCGTATAATTCGAGGGCATTCTGTCTCTTCCTGGAGTCACTTTGGGGTGTTCTCCCTACTCATCCCCTCATTTCCTTTGTTGTGGTCCTGACCATAGGTCACATGATGGCAGAATGGTCCCTAGAGAAGAGTTGTCTCTGGTAGTGTGGAAGGCAGCAGTGGCCCAGCAGTCAATCAAAAAAAAAAAAAAATTTTTTTTTAAAGTAACCACTATATATGCTGCCTTGAGTCACTGCTATTGTGGGAAGGGCTATTAAAAACAAAAAAATTGGGCTTCCCTGGTGGTCCAGTGATGAAGAATTCATCTTGCAATGCAGGGAACACCAGTTCAGTCCTTGATCTGGGAAGACCCACATGCTGGGGGACAGCTAGGCTGTGTACCACAACTACTGTGCCAGTGCTCTGGAGCCCGTATTCTATGACAAGAGAAGCCACCGCAGTGAGAAGCCTACGCACTGCAACTAGAGAGCAGCCCCCACTCCTCGCAACTAGAGAACCCACTCATAGCAATGAAGACCCAGTGCAGCCATAACTAAATTTAAAAGTTTAAAAAAAATTTTAAACATTAAAAATAAGGACATGGAGATAACAAGTTCTCCAAGATTTAAGGAAATCACCCAGTTCTTTATGGAGATACCATGCAGTAAATATGAAGAATCAAGAGTGATTTAGTATGATATATATATATATATATATATATATATATATATATACACAACAGAGACTTGATTGAGCATTTTCTATAGCAAAACCATAGTTGCAGCTGGCCTCTCTATAAACATTAAAGTAACTGTAGTTATTACTTTTTGTAATTTAATCTTATTCATGTTTTATTTCTTAAAATAATTGTATCTTTTGAAAAATATCTAGTTGGCAATCGCATAATTTTCTAATCTTTTCACTGTTTACCAGTATCCAAAGTTACTTACTCTTGGCATTGGGGAATGAAAAGCGCTGAACACTTCTCATTTCTTGGAATAACTGAAAAACTCTAATTCTGATCAGATCCAACAGATGGCAGTGATGCTATAAATTAATAGTTTAAACTAGTCTAATATAGAGAATCTGCCCCTCAGGAAATGTCAACCAAAAACAAATGCTCTCGGTAGTTATGCAAATAATATAAAACTTTGATACGACTAATTGGATTTAAGAAGTACAACGTAAATATGTAGTTTAGCTGAAACAGTACTTCTTTCAAAAATAAACAACTTCCTCCTTTCTGAAAAGTGTTATAAATTGAGAATTGTCAAAAAGATTAACAATGAAGCAAAGAAAGATAATGGTGTCCAAAGTAACTAACTGGATTACATTTTTAATGCTTTTTAAAAAAATTATTTATTTATTTGGCTGCACCAGGTCTTAGTCGTGGCATGTGGGACCTAGTTCCCCAACCAGGGGCTGAGCCCAGGTCTACTGTATTGGGAGCTCAGAATCTTAGCCACTGGACCATCAGGAAAGTCCCCTGGGTTACATATTTATATAAAATTTGTTGTTTCTGTTTCCATTTCCACCTATTTCTTTCTATGGGGGTTGTTTTAACCTCACTTGTTACTTATTCACTTAAAAATGCTTTTACTCTTTTCCCTCCTATCAGTTTAAATAAGTGACTCCGGCTCTTCTTGTCCTCTTTTCCTGTACCCTCAAATAGTTATTTTTATTCTTATTCATTGCCTTTTGTCCACTCTGGTGACCTTTATTCTGCAGATAATACAGAATGAAAAGTATGGCTAGAAGACTCTTAAAACTAAGTTGCTCTCCACTTTGTGAATGAAATTATGTGAAAACAACACAATACAGATGATCACTTTCTATTTTAGTTATCGGCATTGGTTGATAACAGACAAATCTTCTTCCACTGTCATTCTCCTTTTGATTGTGTTGTTGGTGTGTGCCCATCCCCCACCGCACCCCCAAAATGCTATTATGGGACAGGGACTCCTCTAGATGCTTGTTGTGTGTCAGTGAATTAAACAAAGGTGCTGGGAGCTGGTCAGAGAACAGAATGAATGAGCTGTGTGTTGCTAAGAAAACGCTGAGAGCTCTGAGAAAAGGGCAGCAGGAAAGGAGGATGGAGAAGGTACGTGGGTGGTGCGCTGTGACCACAGTGGTCACCATCGGCCTTCTTGGGGTGGCATTTGGGCAGACGAGGGGGTGGGGAACTGCGTGGTGGGCATTCATGGAGTAGAAGAACATTCCATACAGAAAGGATGGTCTTTTAAAAGGCCTAAAGCAAAACACTCCTGGGAGGTGAACAAACTTCCAGAATAACTTTATTGTCTATTATACTCTTCATCTTTTTACTCCCTGACATTGGCTTGTTTGTTTATAAGTAACAGGGTTTGTGTTTGTTGAATTATTTTTTAAATTACACTTTCACTTATCCATAACTCAAAAATACCTGGAGACTTCACATATCCAGAACACACATGAGAACTATCAGAAAATAAAAGAAAGAAAAGAAAGAAATGGCCTGTGAGGACCAAAACACCACTTAGAGACGTGGCCTCAGGCCCTCCATTTTTGTTTTTATATAAAATTTGATAAAGCCAAGTTACCTGGTATCTAAGCTTTACACTGACTGAAAAGAAGGGATTTGAAGAGAACGTTGGCAGGGTTGGCCCTACCCATCAACTCTAGAGACAGCAGTGAACATTAACACTGCCAGCCTGCCGTAAGGAGTCAAGAAAATGTATCAGCCCAAAGGCGCTCCACCTGGAGGCTATCCTCAGCAGCTGGGCAAGCACCCGCCTTCCCTAAGGGGCCTGAGTGCACTACCATGGAGTGTATGACAGCCACTTACTCAAAATGATAACCACAGTGCGTCCCCTTCTCCCCTCCCAAGTTTAATGACAGTACAATCAGAAATTTGGAAGGGGAGGATTTTAGAAGATTTTGATTCAAATTCACTATATATTTTAAAAAACCTTTATTGATTATACAAGTAAATTTTCAAGTGTCCAGAAGACTTTATCTAGGAAGCCACATCCACAGACAATAACAACGAGGCAAGATCTTTTGGTACCAATTAAAGTCATAATTATTAAAGTTGAAAATCTTCCATAAAGAGGTATGGGTGGTCTGGTGGTTTGTCACTGCTACCAAATTTCTCATCATCATATTTTTATTTGTCTCTGTTTTTGATTCTTAGAACTTTGACATTCATTCATTGTCATATTATTTTATTACATTTCAGTGTGTTTTCTTTTGGAAGAAAGCAAGATGTGTGCAAATCTGAATTCAGGTATTTTAAGTTATAAAGTTTTATGCATATTATAAAATTGTGTTTTTAGATTATAAAAATACTTTGACTTTAAAAAAGTATTTGCCAATTTTGCCAAAATAAAAGTCATCACAAAGTATGCTCCTCCTTCCTCCAGTTGGTTTTTTTTTTTACTTTAGAAAATTTTGATTTACCCTCAACGTACATAAAGGAAATTATACCAGCATCATATGTTGCCATAACAAGCCAGTGATCATCTAATTCATGAGGTGAGTCTCCAACTCCAGAAGGTGCCCTGAGTTTAAGAATTCGAAATCCATTTTAGGCACCGTGAGATATGAATGTAGGGGAAGGGGTTACATTTTAACAACAAAACTGGAATTCTCAGCCCTTCCCTGCATTTTTTAAAAAAAAATTAGGCTGCTGCTGCTGCCGCTGCTGCTAAGTCGCTTCAGTCGTGTCCGACTCTGTGCGACCCTATAGACAGCAGTCCACCAGACTCCGCCGTCCCTAGGATTCTCCAGGCAAGAATATTGGAGTGGGTTGCCATTTCCTTCTCCAGTGCATGAAAGGGAAAAGTGAAAGTGAAGTCGCTCAGTCGTGTCCGACCCTTAGCGACCCCATGGACTGTAGCCTACCAGGCTCCTCCGTCCAGGGATTTTCCAGGCAAGAGTACTGGAGTGGGGTGCCATTGCCTTCTCCGAAAAATTAGGCTACCACATATCAAGTATCCCAAAGGCTACCAAAGGTACCTGGAAGACATCAGCTCTGGGTTTTTGCTTTCTTCTCTTACTACTAATACTTAGGTGTGATGGAAAAGTGACTTTCTATTTCAGTTCCAGTTACCCAGCATCAGAGCTAGGGACTCAGCCTTCGATCCTACAGTACATTGCTAGGAAAGGGGATGAAATGGACTGTTTCCAAAAAGTGATACTGGAAACACTCACCCATGCTGAGTTTGATATAATTTTTTAAAGATGATTTGAGTAGGTACTACAAATAACCAATCATCTTTGTGGTCTCTTCTGTTGTAGTTAGCTCAGGAGACCCTAGGAGACGACTAGAAGAATCAACAGTGGGGCTTGCTTGTTTTCATTCCTTTTGATTGATCAAAGAACCTTTTTCAACCCCAGTTCTCAGCATTTGACACAGACAGGTCAAATCTGACTCTGTATCTTTCTCAAAACCATTAATTTTCAGTATCTTTTAGCTCAAAAAGTCCAAAGTAAAAGCTACATAGACCTCAAGAAAACAATAAAACCACTTTCATTCAGGTCCCATTTCCCTTAGCAGACATAAGTTGGAAAAAGAAATCAGAATGTACAGTACATGATAGGTTAAAGAAATAACAGCAATTAAAATTGAAAATAAAAATTAAATTACAAAAGTAAAGCTGATTATCATAGAAGAAAAGTCAGGCACCATCTAGTCCTAATTGAACTCTCTGTGGACAAAATGGAACTATATTGGCAGATAACAAAAATTTGATAAATGGAAAATTGAGAGAAAATCTGAAGGCAGCTTCTTTGAGTATTACTTATCATCTTGGTTGTCTAGGATGTTACAGAAAACTGTGAAACAAGGTAAGCCAGGCAATCTCACATTATATCAAGACAGCTATACAATCTAGAGGCCTTTTAGAGTATTTTAGATAATATATAAATCTAAACGCACTGGAGATTGAAGCATTTTGGTGTCACTGATAAGATTTTTGCACTGGTGGGACTATACTGGAAAAATCATTGAGTATGCTCTTTTCAAATTGTTACTTACTGATATTCTAGAAATGTGTGTGCTTTCATGCACATGATGATGCACCCTGAATTTAGGAAATTATTGTGTCAAAGATTGTAGCTCTTAAAGGAACACAGTTTTGTTTTGATGCTTATGCATTTCGGCTACATTTTTATTGCGCAGTTAGATTTTTAGTCTTTCCATTAAAGTCTTATAAAATATTTGTGTGTGAGTAGAGAAAAAGAAAGGGTAAGAGATAGATGAACCATATGATGGGGGTGGCGGAAGATAATTTTAGCAGCAATGCCAGAAAAACATAATATGTGAATGTTAAAAACTGACGTAATGATACGGTTAATTTTATGGGTCAACTTGACTGGGCTAAGGGGGCCCAGAGAGCTGGTGAAACATTGTTTCTGAGTGTGTTTGTGAGAGTGTTTCTGGAAGAAGTCAGCATTTGAATGAATCAGCAGACTGAATAAAGACTCCTCTTTTCAATCTGGGTGGGCATTATCCACTTCATTGAGGGACTATACAGAACAAAGAGCGGGGGCTTCCCAGGTGGCTCAGTGGTAAAGAATCCGCCTGCCTATGTAGGAAACGCAGGAGACAAAGGTTTGATATCTGGGATGGGAAGATCCCCTGGAGGAGGGAACGGCAACCCACTCCATATTTTTGCCTGGGAAATCCCATGGACAGAGGAGCCTGGCAGGCTATAGTCCATGGAGTCATAATGAGTTGAATCATGACTGAGTACAAACACACAGAACAAAGAAGGAGGAGGATGCGGCAGCCATCATCTGTTTTCCTTGGACATCAGTGCTCCTGGTTCTCACACTGGGACTGACCATCACCACCAACTTTCCTGGTTCTCCAGGTCACTGATGGCAGATCCTGAGACTTCTCAGTCATCATAAGCTCATGAGGCAATTCCCATAATAAATCTCATTATACACACACACACACACATACACATCTTCCATAGGTTCTGTTTCTCTAGAGAGCCCTAATACTCATACCATATTTAGGGAGGGTAAATAATTGTTTTTTACTCTTCTTTATTTATTTAGGTTTTTCATTGAGGTTACATCAGTTTGTAACATTATACAAATTTCATATGTACATTATATTTCTACTTCTGTAAACACTATGGTGTGCTCACCACTAAAAATTTAGTTTCCATCCATCACTACAGTTGATCCCCTTTACATGTTTTGCATTCCCCCTGCCCCTTCCCCTCTGGTAACTATTGCTCTCTCTCTCTTTTTTTTTTTTGTATCTTCAAGTTTGTTTCTGTTTGGTTGGGCTGTTCATTAATTTTGCTGGCTAGTTTTTTATATTCCACATAAAAGTGAAATCAGATAATACTTTTCTTTCTCCATCTGACTTATTTCACTCAGCATGGTATCTTCAAGGCCCATCCATCTTATTGCAAATGGCAATAATCACTTTATTTATGAAAGTTGCCTTCTAGAAATTCTTACTGTTTTATAAGCAACCTTAGCTTCTGTAGAGGAAATAGCACGCCTTTGGAGTCCAATAATAGATCAGGCTTTAATTTCCAGCTCCTCTATTTGAATGAATATGTGTACCTAGGAAAATTAGGGAAACCTGCAGAGCCTCTGTTTCCTCAATTAGTAGATGGATTATCTTGACAATTAAAACTTTAAATGAATATAAATTACATGCCACCCTGTTTGGAATACAGAGGACATTCCTTTTCAGCGTTTTCCCATAAGTATTTACCGACGATACGTTGTTTTCAATGGACTTTTAAAGTGTTTCTCGATTTTATATAATGTTTGTCCTTTTAAAAACTGGTTCTTGAAATTTTTTTTCTTGATTTATCAATATTTGTAGAATGTTGTCCTTAGTATTTCCCAGCATTATCCAATTTTCTTTGTTCTGGAACCTTCTACAAGGCTTAGCCTCTTACCTGCATCAAATGTCTGACTTATTTTCCCAACAAGCCCAGAAACCCTTGAGATTTCATGATGTTTTTGGAAAACAGGCCTATCTGCCGACTCTTATTTTCATAAGGGTTCCTAAGGAATAACCCAACATAGAAGCATCTGAAAGGATATGTAAACTGCCTTGAAAGGCAGGAGATTACAATGAGCTCATCTTGGCCTGTTAAATATCCTACAATGAGTCAGTGTTGAATGAGTCTTTTTGTACTTACTTCGCATTAGCAGGATTGCAGGTGGTCAGATTTGCCAAGGCAAGGGTAGCAGCTTCCCTCACTTCTTCACTGTCACTTTTTAGCAACTGAATTAACTGAGGGATTCCTACAGAAAAAAGAAAAGTAAAATGTGACTTTACAGATATCCATGTGAAATAGAATATGGCAGCCTAAACATGTTCAGTGGAGAAGGAAATGGCAACTTACCCCAGTATTCTTGCCTGGGAAATCCCATGGACAGAGAGGAGCCTGGTGGGCTACAGTCCATGGGGTCGCAAAAGAGTTGGACACAGCTTAGAGACTAAATAACAAAAACAACATCTTCAAAGTGGCTTTTTCCAGTGTGCTTACCTTGATTATTGAAAAATTCTTTGCTGCCCGAATTCTCACACATTGCCGAAATAGCTTTGGAAGCGGCAATTTTAGTTCCATCGTTTTCAGAACCCAAGAGGGTTACAAGACATTTTTCGACTTCTAGCTCGTGAAAAAGTTTTCTATTTTCAGCTTTCATAAACCAAAAGGGGTAAAAAAAAATCAGAATTTTGCTGCAAAAACTGTGCAAATATAAAGACTTCTCCATACAAAAATGATGGGAATTCAAAGTATTTGTTAGCTTTAATCATAGTCTAAGCTAAACAAAATATATACCTATTTAACCTTTAGAACATAGTGAATATGCAAAATGAATTATGGGCATTGCACTTTTTTCATATTCTCTTATATGACATCAATAGTACGGCAGAGAAAATTCTATAATAAGAAAGAGGCAAGTAAGAAGACTTAGTAAGAACTTACTTAACACCAGTCATGTACTATATTCACACATGCTGTCTTCTCACTGAGCACAAAACCTGTTTATTTTAAATACAAAGCCCAATATTTGAAGAATGCCTAAGATGTACAAACCTGTGAGCTAGATGCTCAAGAGAAGGGCAAAGAAAGTAAAAATGAGTAATAAAGTGTGATTCCAAGTCTTAAGGAATTTATAATCATATTTTTTCTTGTTACAATACATGCTGACATAGCAAAAATGAAAATAATTTGCTAAGTTGCCATAAACATAACATAAACATAGCACAATTCTGTCTGAAAACAAATAAAGTACCTATCATGATATTCACCCCACTATAAAACACTAAATTGAAACCCAAGGTATTCTTAATGTTCTTTTTGTTCCTGATGTTTTTCTCTAAAATTTAGTTCGATTTTCTAATAAGTGACAGCCTCATTACTATACAAAAGCAAATACTACACTGAATTAAATTCAATGCTGTATTTAGAGTATATAGAATATTAAACAAATTTTTGTTTTGTGCTGCTTCTCTATTTAATCCTAAATAAATTACTATTTAATAAAAGCATATACTAGGCAATATTTACATTAAATCAAACTCATTTTTAATGCTATAATAAAAAAAACAAGCTGGAAAAGAAACAGTTTACAAATAATTTCTTGCTATTTACAGTTTCATAGAAAATTTTGTCATAAGTTTGATTCTCATTAATAGATTGCCAGGAGAAATATCAAAAATCTCACATATCAGATGATACCACTCTAATGGCAGAAAGTGAAGAGGAACTAATGAGCCTCTTGATAAGGGTGAAAGATGACAGTTGAAAAAGCTGACTTAAAACTTAACATTCAAAAAACTAAGATCATGCCATCCAGTCCCATCACTTCATGGCAAATAGAAGGGGAGAAAGTGGAAGCAGTGATGCATTTTATTTTCTTGGACTCCAAAACCACTGCAGATGGTGACTGCAGCTATGACAAACCTAGACAGTGTATTAAAAAGCAGAGGCATCACTTGGCCAGTAAAGGTCCATATAGTCAAAGCTATGGTTTTTCCAGTAGTCATTGTGAGCGTTGGACAATTAAGAAGGCTGAGCACCAAAGAATTGATGCTTTTGAATTTTGGTGCTGGAGGAGACTCTTGAGAGTCCCTTGGACTGCAAGTCATTCCTGAAAGAATCAATCAATCAAGTCAAACCAGTCAATCCTAAAGGAAATCAACCCTGAATATTCATTGGAAGGACTGATGCTAAAGCTGAAGCTCCAGTACTTTGGCTACCTGATGCAAAGAGCCAACTCACTGGAAAAGAATCTGATGCTGAGAAAGACGGAAGGCAAAAGGAGAAGGGGGCAGCAGAGGATGAGATAGTGAGATAGCATCACCAACTCAATGGACATGAATTTGGAAAAACTCCGGGAGATAGGGAGGATAGGGGAGCCTGGTGTGCTGTTGTCCATGGGGTCACAAAGAGTTGGACATGACTTAGCAACTGAACAACAATGACAAGTCTTTAATAAAGTCAATGTAAATGATTAAAATAGAAGGACATGTGACATATGCTCTTAGAATGTTAATGTACAAAAAAAGAATCAGTCAGTTCAGTTGCTCAGTCATGTCTGACTCTGCGACCCTGTGACTGCAGCACACCAGGCCTCCCTGTCCATCTCCAACTCCCAGAGTTTACCCAAACTCATGTCCATTGAGTTGGTGATGCCATCCAACTATCTCATCCTCTGTCATCCCCTTCTCCTCCCGCCTTCAATCTTGCCCAGCATCAGGGTCTTTTCAAATGAGTCAGTTCTTCACGTCAGGTGGCCAAAGTATTGGAGTTTCAGCTTTAGCATCGGTCCTTCCAATGAATATTCAGGACTGATTTCCTTTAGGATGGACTGGCTGGATCTTCTTGCAGTCCAAGGGACTCTCAAGAGTCTTCTCCAACACCACAGTTCAAAAGCATCAATTCTTTGGTGCTCAGCTTTCTTTATAGTCCAACTCTCACATCCATACATGACTACTAGAAAAACCATAGCCTGGACTGGTGGGACGTTTGTTGGCAAAGTAATGTCTCTGCTTTTTAATATGCTGTCCAAGTTGGTCATAACTTTTCTTCCAAGGAGCAAGCGTTTTTTAATTTCATGGCTGCAATCACCATCTGCAGTGATTTTGGAGCCCCCCAAATAAAGTCTGTCATTGTTTCCACTGCTTCCCCATCTATTTGCCATGAAGTGATGGGACCAGATGCCATGATCTTAGTTTTCTGAATGTTGAGCTTTTAGCCAACTTTTTCACTCTCCTCTTTTACTTTCATCAAGAGACTCTTTAGTTTTTCTTTGCTTTCTGCCATGAGGGTGGTGTCATCTGCATATCTGAGGTTATTGATATTTCTCCCAGCAATCTTGATATCAGCTTGTGCTTCTTCCAGTCCAGCGTTTCTCATGATGTACTCTGCATATACACAAACAAGCAGGGTGACAATATACAGACAATATACCAAAAACAGAGAATATTTTGGTAGAATAAAGATCTCTACAAAAAATGTTGATATTAACTTAGATTACATCGACATGTGGAATTAATTCATTACTCGTGCATATTTTAATTAACTTTTTTCCCCAGAGATATATTCAGAAGTTATAGCAACTAGGTTTCCACTTTTAGGTTAATACATGATTTGTCTTCTTTCAACAATGGTTTTTTAAAATCGCCCTTTTTCACAGAGGCAGTGTCATGGTCAGATGTCACTATCTTTGCAAATACTCTTTTGGCCTTTGTTCGTCTGATACACAGATATATGCTGAGCAATCTGGCCATCACTGGCACAAGGGAAGTCACTAACACTTCTGTTCATTTGTCTTAAGCCAATCATGAACCATGTCCTGTAATCCTACCATTTTAATCCCTTGCTCCTTTTATTTAAAATTGGAATTCAGTCAGGCCATCCATAACTGTTTCATTATACTTAAATCTCAAGTATATGGCCCCTAAAATGTTTTAAAATATATGTAGTCCTTATTAGTTTTCCCTGGATAACCAAGATCTCAAACTTTTCCAGAATCTCCAACTTAAAATGTCAGATGTATAATTAAGACTTCCATTATGGCACTAAATCAACTTTGCTAAACAGAACACCCTGAGTGGACTCCATCAGGAAAACTGACCAGAAGAATTAATTTGAAAAGGCTAACTTTGGAATATGTTGTTGTTGCAATAAAAAACAACAACAACAGTGTATATGCAATTATAGGAACAATTTTTTAAAAAATAATTTAAATACTGTGGGCAATTAGTTTCTCAACCCTGCTGGGAGTGTTCTCAAAATCCAGCTGTGTTCACCAAACCTCAAAAGTGCTAACTGCAGTGTGGCTATAATAGATTTAAAAGATGAATTAACATATTAACCAACTACCTTCTTTGAATTGCTACACTGAGAAGTATTTACATTTTAATTACACTGATAATAAATATGGCAAGGTAATCATATTACTAATAGAACAATGTCCTTTAAAAATAACATTTGTTCAGTATCACTAAAATAATAAGCATGAGGTTTTGTATCTGAAGATAAATCTGTATGTAATGATGCTTTTCTTACCCATTCTCAGAAGTTGCTAGTGGGCCACCTGTGCTCTTGCTGAGATGTTAATGCCAGTTCATAAACCTCATGGCAACGTGGTAATTAACGCCTTTCTCCTCCTGGTGCCAGGTCAAAGGCACACTGATTTAGGGGTGCATGTTAAAACTTTACTCAGTAAACAAAACTTAAAGAGTGTGCATTATGTGTTTTTGTTTGAACTGTGTTTTTGACATCGGGTGATAATTCTAATCCTAACCCTCGTCTATAAAAATTTTTTTGATGATGATGGAAAGTAAAAAGAGAATGTTATAAATGAATACTGATCATTACATTGTTCTTAAAAACAGTGTAAGGAGCAAAATTTGTAAAAACCTACTTATGAATGGAGTTAAGAAAACATAAATTGGACTACATCAAAATTTAAAACTTCTATGCATCAAAAGATACAATTAACAGAGGTAAACGGCAACCCACAGAATGGGAGAAAATATTTGCAAGTCATATTTCTGATAAGGAGCTAATATCTAGAGCATATAAAAAACTCCTACAATTCAATAACAAAAAATTCTAAACACATTTAAAACTGGGCAAAGGATTTGAATGGACACTTCTCCAAGATGTTTTAAGTGGCCATTAAGCACATGAAAAAGATGCTCAAAATCACTAATAATCAAGGAAATGCAAATCAAGACAGAGAGCTACTACTTCACACCTGTTAATATTAGTATACATATTTTTAAAGACAGAAAATATGAAGTATTGGCAAGAATGTGAAGAAATTGCAAACTTTGTGCCCCATTGATAAGACTGTAAAATGGTGTAGCTGCTATGGAAAATAGTATGGCAGTTCAGCAAAATAGTAAACATAGAATTACCATATGATACAGCAATTCCACTTCTGGGTATATACCCCCAAAGAATCAAAAGTGGGAACTCAGAGAGATATCTGTGCATCTACGTTCATAGCAGCATTATTCACTGCACCCAAAAGGTAGAACCAATCCAGTGTTGATTAGTGGATGAATGGATCAACAAATGTGGTATAAGCATACAATGGCATATTTTTCAGAGTTAAAAAGGGAAGGACATCCTGACAAGGACATCCTGACACATGCTGTAACATGAATGAATCTTTGTTAGAGGAAACACTGACTGAAAGCGCCCACCCTGCAGGCACCATAGTAACCGTTTCCGTGAGTTATTTTACAATAGGAGGTTCTCATAAGGAACATAGAGCTAACAAGCCACCACCAATTGGAAGAATTCGGGGAATGTCAAAAGGAGACACCACGTGTCCTACTATCTCCCAGAATCCTTCTTGCTGGCATCCATCTTGGCTGAGCAATGTGTAAGCCACCACGAAGGACCCTGAGTCAGAATGATTGGCCAGAGACAACCCAGAAACTAGTCCCATCACCATAAAACCCAAGCTATGTGGCAGAGCAGTTCTCTTGGGGTCCCTTACCCTGTTGCTCTCCTCTGGGGTGCCCCTTCCCAATAAAGTCTCTTGCTTTGTCAGCATGCATGTTTCCTGGATACTCCATTTCCAGATATTAGACAAGAGCCCACACTTGGGCCCTGGAAGGGTTTCCCCTTCTGCAACACTTTGCGGACATTCTGAGTGAAATAAGCCAATCACAAAAGGACAAATATTGTATGATTCCACTTATATAAAGTATTTACAGTCAAACTCACAGGGACAGGAAGAATGGTGGGTTGCAGGGGCGACAGGGAGGGAGAAGTAGGGGGCAGTTATTGATTCATGGGTACAGAGGGTCAGTCTTTTGAGACGAAGAGCCCCTGTGGTTGGATGGTGGTGATGGTAGCACAACAATGCAAAGGAATTTAATATCACTGGACTGTACTCTTAAAACTAGAGGTAAAGACCTGCCTGCCCATGCAGGAGACATAAGAGATGCAGGTTTGACCCCTGGGTCGGGAAGATCCCCTGGAGGAGGGCATGGCAACCCACTCCAGTGTTCTTGCCTGGAGAACCCCATGGACAGAGGACCCTGGCAGGCTACAGTCCATAGGGTCACAGAGAGTCAGACACGATTGAAGTGACTTGCATGCATGTACACTTAAAAATGGTGAAGATGGAGAATTTTATACTACATGTATTTTACAGTTTTTCAAAAAGGAATAAATAGCCTTCCTCTCCTTTTCTTCAAACCTGCTCTTCTTCTCCAGTTCCCCATTTCTGTGAGTGGCACCATTCCATGTCCAGCTGTCCAAGCCAGAAACCTGGCCTTGTCCTTGGCACCAATTTCCTTTCCCCCCACCCCACGCAGTCATTCAACAAACCCATATGGACCCTCCCAGGGTGCTGCAGGATCTCATGGCAAATGCCTCCAAGTCCATCTCAAACCCCATGGCTTTGTTTCAGGATCCCTTCTCCTCTCACCTAGGTCTCCACAGCAGTGCCCTTTCGATCTTTCTGCAAATGGTCGCACACACATCTAATCTCTTCTTCACTTGGTAGCAAGAGTGCTCTTTCTTTAAAAAGTGAAAAACTGCAGTGTTCCCTCCCTTCTCTAAGTCATTTGAGTGGCACCTCATTGCTATGAAAATAAAGTCCAAAGCCCTTAAACTGGTCCGTGATGCCCATTTGCATTTGATGCCTCATTACTTCTCCAGCCTTAACTCTCAGTTTCCTGCTGCATTCTATTCACTGGCCATTCTGAAAACTCTCAGTTCTGAAACTTACTACATTCTGTCCCTCTCTGACCTTTACACACTGTTCCTTCTCCTCAGAGCACTGCCCAGCCTCCCCAACCCCAGGACCTTCTTTGCCCAGCCAATTCCCATCATCCACTCTTACATCCTACCTAGCCTGTGAATCACCTCTTCCAAGAAGGCTTGTCTGATCCGAGTTGTGTTAGGTGACCCTCCTAGGGGATCTTCTTTGCCCACCATCAAGCACGTTTAACATGGCATTACGATTGTCTGCTTACTTGCCTGCCTTGGATTTGTTGACACAAACTGGGGGCTTAATGAATCATTAATAAACAAATTCATCAACAGCTCTGGAGAGGCCATAGCTCACTCACAGACACATCCCTAGGTCACTGCAGTGCCAGGAGTGTTAATTAGTAGTAGAACTCAAACATAAGAGCTCTCCATCTGGTGCTCTTGTCACAACTGTACCACATGAAGGGTAATAAACCCACTAAACTCACTATCACAAGAGAGACTGCAACCCAAAGAGACCTTATATAAAAATTTTAGATTTGACATTGCCCGTGTCTTTCCACTGCTCTCTCGTCTGGTCTCAAGTAGCTAAGAAGGCCTGGAATAGACAGAGAACAGAACTGACCAGGTATAACAAGGCCCAAGTTCCTTTTGGGAGAATTCTGAACTAAGCAATTTTTCCAGCATTAATTTTATGGCCTATCTTTAGAGTAGGCCTTTATGATATAACTCACGAGGTCACTCTCTCTATTGACTTTGTACTGAGTGGTGAACTTCAGCATACTGCATTAAAACTGGGCTTTGAAGAAATCCAGTATGGGTGGAAAAGGAAATGTTCCTCATAATACACACATGGACATATATACAGATGTGAATATATATGTTTAGGATATAAATCACTTAAACCAGTCAAAGCTGTCATCATTTATAAGAGGAGTGATGTGGAAGGGGAAAATAAAACCACATCCTTTATTAAATAAAATATACCAAATATACATAAATTGAAACTATAATTTCATCTTCGGTGCTCATGATGTAATTAATCTCTCATATTTTACAGGTTTATGTCAACATAGCTTTCCAGTGAAATGAAAAGTGTATTTTGTATATAGTATGAGCATATTATTTTTCATCGCTATATTACATGGCACAGCCAGACTCCAGCTGCAACTCAAAATTACTGTATAGATATCATTCCAAATGTGGATTTATTGAAATGACATTTTCAGGATCACAAACAGTGCATGCATTCTGTAAAATTTCAAAATCAGGAGAAATAAAGGCTTAAAACTTAATTTAGGAAAGAACTATCTTTTAAAAAAAGATGTAATTAAATCACATTGAGTTTATTATATCCTTGGTGAAGCAATCTCTATTTTCACTTATGGGCATTGTGATGAATTTCAGCCTTCAATATTAAGTATAGCACTATCCTCAAATGACCATTTAAAAGCAGACAAATACTCTAGCATTTTTTAGTACTAATCGGAATTAAGAATACAGGAGGAAATAGGTATGCTTAGTTTATATAAAATGAGACTTACGGTCATAAGCGGCTTTAGCAATTGCTATTGCTGCGTTCTTCTGAATTTCAGGAATTGTAGAGTTTTCTGCAAATGACAGGAGCTTCTTAAGACCCCCTGTTTGCTGAATCAGCACCATAGTATCCATATCTTCAATGCAGTTGGCCACCACAGAAAGAGCTTCTATGTGAAGGTCATTCAATTCCTAATGATAAAAGCAAACACAACTTTAGAAAACTGTAGTAAAAGCAATTCACACTTGCCAAATTTTACTACAAGGGGGAGCTCCAATCAGTTAGAATATAGTATAATTAATTTTGTTGTGACCGAGGCCTAAGGAAACAGTTCTGTTTATTAACATAACATCACGCTCCCTAACCATTTGTCCCATCTCTTCTCATTTCCCCTAGTTTAAAATATTTTGTAGATAAAAAATAATTGCTGGAAACTCTCAGTAGTGGTATCCCAGTGAAGTTGCTCAAACAGCCTTTCATCAACAAAAACTTTATCTTTTTAGGTTTTTTTTTAATTGGAGTATAATTGCTTTGCAATGCTGTGTTTGTTTCTGCTGTACAATGACAAGAATCAGCTATGTGCATACATATATCCTGGACAGCAACTTTAAAATCTAAAAAAAAAAAAAAATGGTTTTAGAAAAAGCAAACAGAAGCAGAAGGGAAGTACATTCCTTAAAACCTCCAGTTGGCAGAAGGAGTTATTGTGAGTGTGCGACTTTCTTGCCTGAGGAACCTCTAGAGTCCCCACAGCAGTGGAAAGTTGCAGCGTTGTATCTGAACTGTTAGAAATGTAAGGTAGAAATCCTTAAAGTGAGAAAAACACAGCAAGGATGCTCCACCACCATGGTATTCTATACAGCATTGCTTCTGATCAAGGAACTCACTTCATAGCAAGAGAAGTGGAGCAGCGAGCACATGGGCACAGAAGTCACTGGCCTTCCCAGGTCCCCACCATCCTGAAGCAGCTGGCTTGGTACAGTGGCCTCTGGAAGACTCCGCTACAACTGGGACTGAGCACAGGGCTGTATGTGCTCTGAAACAGCATCCAGTATATGGTGCTGTTGCTCCCATAGCCGCGGTTCATGGGTCCAGGAACCAAGGAGTGGACACGGTAGTGGCCGCACTCACTGTTACCCATAGCGATT
This sequence comes from Giraffa tippelskirchi, assembly GCF_054371585.1. Lineage (NCBI taxonomy): Eukaryota > Metazoa > Chordata > Mammalia > Artiodactyla > Giraffidae > Giraffa > Giraffa tippelskirchi. Next base: position 67,814,784 of record NC_137287.1, on the reverse strand, counting down.
CAGTAGCAAAATTTCTGTTTCCTGTACCCACAAACATAGGCTCTGCTGATCTAGAAATCTTAGATCCAAAGTGATGGATGCTTCCACCCAGAGACACAGCAATGATGAGTCCAGTCCACTGAGATGAAATGAAATCACGGCCACCTGGTCTCTTTGGGGGCCTCGTGCCTCTGAATCAATATGCAAAGAAGAGAGTTACTGTGTGGGTTGGGGTGACTGATCCCAACTATCCAAGGGAAATTGGACTGCTACTCCACAATATAGGTGAGGAAGAGTATGCCTGTAATACAGGGAGTCCCTTACATCATCTCTTAGGTAATATCATACCCTGTGATTAAGGTTGATGAAAAACTATAAGGACCCAATGCAGGCACAACTACAAATGGTCCAGACTCTTCAGGAATAAAGGTTTGGGTCATCGTGTCAGGTAAAGAATCAAGACGAGCTGGGATACTTGCTGAGGGCAAAGGGAATATGGAATGGGTATTGAAAGAAGGTAGTTGTTATTTATACCAACTACAACCATGTGATCAGTTACAGAAAAGAGGACTGTAATTGTCATGAGTATTTCCTTATTTTGTTATGAATGTGTGTGTGTATGTATGAAATATCTTTTTCTTTTCTCTCTTATCCCCTCAGGTAACATGAGATGTACTGACTTTATAATTTATAATATAGTATTTTTAAGATACTTTATTTTTTTAAATATTTATTTCTTTAGTTGGCTGCGCCAGGTCTGAGTCGCGGCACTCAGGATCTTTGTTGCAGCATGTGAGATCTTTATTTGCGGCATGTGGGATCTAGTTCCTTGATCAGGGATCGAACCTGGGGTCCCTGCGGTGGAAGTGTGGGGTCTTAGCCACTGAACCAACAGGGAAGTCCCTGTAATACAGTATTTAAGTAGGGGTAGTTTTATATCTTAGTATTTAAATTATGGGATGTGAAGGAAAAGAGTAAACATCACCCAAGGACTTTATACCCTCCTCTGGGAAAGGGGAAAGTGTGCTTTTGGTTGTACACAGGACAGTTGTATCATGTTAAGTGGAAGCATGATCTTTTATTCTTATTTGGAGATTAACGACTTAGGAGCTCTGTATGGATGCCAAATTGACTAGCGATGGACTTGTGATGTTGAATTTTTTGTTTTAACTTAGCTAGGCCACAATATCCAGATGTTTAGTCAAATGTTATTCTAGATGTTTTCATGAATGTATTTTTTAGATGAAGTTAATATTTAAATCAGTAAACTCACTAAAGCAAATTACTCTCCATCATATGTGGAAAATGACTCTTCTTGCTTTACCCTAGAGAAAACTAGAGCAAAGGGTAGAAGACCAACTGTAGGTGTTTCAAGATAAGACTATAAAAAAAATTTAAAAATCTTAAATCTTCTAAATCAGAAGATAAAAAAAAATTATTTTAGAATGGCCACTAGCATTAGTCTGATTTAATCATGCTGGTAAACTATGTAGCAATAACCAGATTAGTCCATTATACTTAATATCATGCTTAAATATAATAAAATTTCAATTTAAAAAATATTCCATAATATTCATTTATAACAACACTTAGGAGAGATACATCTTCTCATAGAGCATTGAATAAAGGTTACAGGTACCTTAGTTTCTAGGATCTTAATAAGCTGATCCACTCCTTGATTTTCTCTTAGCATGGCCCGGGACTCCTTATCATTTGTAATAACACCTAAGGTTTTGAGAGCCAGCAACTGAATAATTGGATATTCTGACTTCATGAGGTCTAATATAGGAGGGATGGCATTTAGTTCTTGAAGTGTTGCTCGGCACCGAAAATCCTGCCAGGAAAGACAAATGTTTAAATAAGTGATTTTTAAAGCAAAATATAGTCTCATGAATAGAGACATTCTATTTTCTAACAAAAAACATAAGTTATGTTCCCATCTTTTACTCCAGATTCATTTCCAAAATAGCTCACAAACAAATATAAGCAAACCCTCAACTGACAACACCAAAATATTCATATTAGCCCTAGAGACATTGTCAATAATAGGAAATACACATGATCCATGACTTCTCAGAAGCTACTGTTTCTTTGTTTTTGTCATTGTTCAGTTGCCAAGTTGTGTCCAACTTTTTGCAGCCCCATGGACTGCAGCACGCCAGGCTCCTCTGTCCTCCACTATCTCCATTTCCAGCTTTGCTTTCCTCTATCCATCCCACAACTGGCCCCTAATGTTAAGCTTTCTTTGGACATAAAAATTGTAGGTTGTTGCTTATTATGGGTTGAACAGTATCCCCTCAAAACGTGTTGAAGTCCTAGCCCCTAGAACCTCAAAATGTGGCCTTATTTGGAAATAGGATTGTTGCAGATATAATTAGTTAGGATAAGGTCATAGTGGAGTAGTGGGTATTTAGTGGTGTGCTTATAAAACCGGTGTCTTTATAAGAGGAGGGGAGAGAGCCAACAGAGGGAAAGATTGAAATGATGAGGCTGCAAACCAGGGACCGTCAAGGATTCAGAGGTGCTGTCAGAAGCTAGGAAGAGAAAAGGAAGGATTCCACCCAGAGTCCCAGACAGCACAGCCCTGCTGACACCTTAAAGTCAGAAATTCAGCCTTTAGAACTGGGAGGGAATAGATTCCTGGTGTTTTAAGCCAGTCTGTGGTACTTCGTTACAGCAGCCCTAGAAAATGAATACACTGTTATTAACTGGTACTTCTGTTACAAAGAATAGGGGAGCTAAGTCTTAATAAGGAGACTTAGGATGAAACACACAAACCCATCTGCAGGATTATTTAGGCCCATAGGACGAAGAACAGTCACCAGAGAAGGGACACTGCTGCACTTCCTCTTCAGTAAGAGTAGAGGTAACACCAGTGGGTATCCAGCCACATGGCAAGGACGTGCAGGGGCCAGGAATTCATGCTTTTGGGTGCCTTTTGCGATGAGTCCCTTTGTCATCTTTTGCTATTAATATGTATTTTCTCTAGACACTCTGTCTCTCAATGAACGCTCCCTCACCTTTGCTTCGATATCTCTTCTTTCACATTCTGTTGATGGCTATTTAAAATGGTGTCTTATACTTGCAGTTGATCTAAGGCTTATCAAATGTGTGTGGGAATTGTTCAGAAACCTGTACAGGAAAAGAAGCAGAGAAGGCTGTCCAAAGTGGCAGGGAGGTGACCTGCTGGTGATGTGACGGTGTGCCTGTTGGGTTGGGGATTGAGAGGTTGTAGGGGAGGGGCCAGAAGACAGGACAGGTGCAGGCGGTGGGGTGGAGGGGAGGATAAAGGAAACCAGCTCATTACAAAGGAAAGTAGTACCTTGCAAATGTGAGCAATGAGTTTTGTTCAGCAAAACTCAAGTCACTAGGTTTTCACCAACAAATAAGCCTAATCCAAAATCTTAGTAAACTGCATAGGGTGCAATAGGGTATAACCAACTGGACCACCAGGATTAGATCAATAGGTAAGCCCAGGTCAAAACTAGTTCAACACTAATATTAGATTTCCTGTTTTGGAAGAAATACATCTTACCTAGCATAAACCCACCTTAGTCTGCAAGCCATTCTATTCTTTTAAAATTAGGATATGATTCTAAAATGCCCTTTCACCTGAGGACAATTATTTTGTGGAAACTGAAAGTATCAACACTAAACTTCATTTTATTTTATTCTCTGAATGATAACTACTAAATAGTACTGAGATGAACTGATGAATCAAAACTGGAGCATTTTAATAAGCTTTTCCCTTTTTTAATGGGAAAATAAATTCTATAACCAGCTTTTGTCAAAACACGTTTTTATAAGTTAATCTAAAACTTCTAAACACCTGGACCAAGTTGTAAATGCACTCGATAGAATTTTTCTTCACATCCGGGTCTGGGCTGCTTAGCAGTCTGATGAGAGCCTCTAATCCACCTTGTTCAAATATTTGCACTTTGCTGGTATACTCTGCAGACATGTTTGCTAGGCAAAGAGTAGCAAATTCGTGGATAACGACTTCTTCTGTGTATTAAAAACAAATAACACAAGTATGTAAAGGCTTATTCAACCATTATTTTAAAGCACGCTTTAAAAACCAAAGCTCCACAAATCTTACTTTGGTTGGAGCCCATCTTAGTTTGAGAGATTTTAATGATAATTCACAGTTGGTGTTTCATAAACTATTTTCAATAGACACTTTAATCAGAAGTGGATAAGAAACCATTCCTCATTTTTTAAATAGATGTAGGTTGCAGAGTTACCTTCTGGAGCCAGCCGAGCAATCACAGAATTCATGACATCTAACTCCCTTAACAGTTTTTTAACATCATCTACAAAAGAAGAAACAGAATATTAATGTTTAATAATAATAATTATGGCAATGTCTGTGGAATAGTTCTTTATGAGATAGGTTCTAATTTTACAGATAAGAAAACTGAAGCTCAAAATCATACAGCAAGTAAAAGGCAGGCCAGGTCTGTCTGACCCCAGACAGACTCTAGCCCATGGTTCCTTGATTGCTCAGTTGTCCTACCTTCCAAAACACTAGGAAAGATAACCATAAATGTGCAAAAATGCCTAGAATACCATCGATAAAGTTGAGTTACTGTGCCCTACACTTGTTTATTATGTAACAGTAATTCTTTTTTTGTTTTTTTAGGGAAGATACTAAAAATATTTTAAAATTTAGATTTTTACTAAAACTAGTACAGAATGCCAATAAGAATTAACCTCAGCCTTTTTTCATAAGTACATCTTGTATTCATTCCATTTGATTATCACAAATGCCAAAAGTGTTTGGATATATTGACTTTTTAAAGTTCACTTTTGTCCTATTTATAGGAGCCTAATTAAAACTAGACAATTACACCTCTATTTCTTTCTTGCTCTCCTTAACTCCCTTTTTCTTAGAAATAGACCCAGCTGTTACTTCAGTTTTGCAGTTTCTCTTCTTGGTTGATTATCTCTTCTGTCAGTCAAAATCAGCACTACCAGAAGTTTGGAAAAGTTCACTTTGCAGCAGCTGAAGCATATGGTCTAGGGGATTAACCACTGGATATATATGCCTTTTCCTAGACACCTTTTCTGTTTCTCAACCTGTTGAAACTTCTTTCTCTCTGTTCTGTTCAAAATGACTCAAGAAGGCTAGTGAACTTATGTACGTGAATAGGCTTTCAGTACAAAAGAATAATTGAGTTTTGGGGAAGTGTAGGAAAGGTATTCCATGCTCTTGGATTACTTCTTAGTCACAATTTTTTGGTTGCATAATATTCACCATCTAATTTACTCTTGATTGTACATACTCTTTTACATCAGCCTTTTCCTAAGACGGCGAGCTCTTCTGATTGCTTTAAGTAATGTAAAGTCTGGGCTTACAAGGCTACTTCTCACAAGGATCCTGATGAAAGCGCCCTCTTTAGCTGACTTAATTAAATGAGTCTCAGTTATATTAAACTAAATACAGGTTTAAGACTTCACCTTCCAGTGCAGTGGGTTTGGGTTTGCTTCCTGGTTGGGCAGCTAAGGTCCCACATGCCTTGCGGCCAAAAACCCAGAACGTAAAACAGAAGCAATACTGTAGCAAATTCAATAAAGACTTTAAAAATGGTTCACATTAAAAAAAAATCTTAAAAAAATAAATACTAGCTGGAAGATAAAAGAAGATAGAAGCTCCTGTTTGATAAAAAGGTTTAACAAAGTAATTTGAATGCACGTCTTGGATGGCCCAGGCGTGGCATAGGCACATAGCTCAATCACTCTAGCCAAAAACAAAAAGAATTTATTTGAAACTGCAAAAGGGGAAGACAGTTTTCATAGCAAGCCTTTAGCACCTGGAATGTTGGAACATTCTGTTGATTCATCCACTATAAGCATGTGGAAAAGTGTATGAAGATACAAATTTCTGAAGAAGCATCAGTTATTTTAAGACTGTCCAAAGATGATGATTTAACCGTGCAGTTTCAGAGGTGTATTTATTTATATATTAGTCTGGAAACATGACTTCATTTTAGGTCAAATGACTGGTTGCTCATTTTTTTTTATTCCAAGTCTCCTTAGACACATATGAAAAGTGAAGCAACAGTTATTAGTATAATATATAATAGTGTTGGCTCTCTTAACAAAAACGGAGGTTCATAAGCAGTTGAGGATGTGGTGTGTTTTATCCATGTCACCAGATAGTTCAAATAGAAAATCAGCTAAAATGAAAGTGTTAGTTCCTCAGTCGTGTCTGACTCTTTGCGACGCCGTGGACTGTACCCTGCCAGGCTCCTCTGTCCATGGAATTCTCTAGGCAAGAATGTTGGAGTGGATTGCCATTCCCTTCTCCAGGGGGTCTTCCCAACCTAGGAATCGAACCTGGGTTTCCTGTATTGCAAGTGGATTCTTTACCATCTGAGCGTTAACCTCAATAATTGTTTGATTTTTTCACCTACTTCATAGACTCAAAAGGCCCTTAGAAATTCATTCAGTACACTTGAGGCTCAAGCACTCAGTGGAGATCTTGAAGACAGCCACACTCTTTCAATGGTTAAACTTTGCAGTTGCAGACTGCATTGGTCCTAGCACTGGTTACAGCCTAGTCAGCCAGCTTACAGATTGTGGTTTGACAGGTCTAAAAGAGCCATCTCATTTAGCATCCAAATGTAAGAGTATTTTTAACATTTGGGGGCCACAGACTCTTTTAGAAACTCATGAAATTCAATGTAAAAACCTGCTCAGAAAAATCTGCAAACAAATTGTAGGGTTTCACAGATGATAAACTCCTCATATAATGGAAAGATAAGAATATTGAATAAAATCAATAATAGAAACTGCTACTGCTAAGTCACTTCAGTCGTGTCCGACTCTGTGCGACCCCACAGATGGCAGCCCACTGGGCTCCCCTGTCCCCGGGATTCTCCAGGCAAGAACACTGGAATGGGTTGCCATTTCCTTCTCCAATGCATGAAAGTGAAAAGTGAAAGTGAAGTCGCTCACTCGTGGCCGACTCTTAGCGACCCCATGGACTGCAGCCCACCAGGCTCATCTGTCCATGGGATTTTCCAGGCAAGAGTACCGGAGTGGGTTGCCATTGCCTTCTCTGTAATAGAAACTAAGAACATAAAAAACAGGGGAAAAAAGTCACAGAGACCTAGATATTACATTAGAAAATACGAGTGTAAACAGGAATTTATAACTCTCCTTTCTCCCCCAAAATCATTTAGAAGGAGAACCTGACTTACCATGGACACTAATGCTAAAGATCATAAGAGATTTAGTGAATAGAAAGTCTACTGAACTATGAGTCAAAGAGTAAAGTTGTAATTTTAGCTCTCATCTCAGTTCTGCTACTAGCCATCTGCTTGACTTTGGGCAAAGAACCCAATCCTTCAAGGGACCCTTCTATGTTTAAAATGAGTTGCACAAGAGGCATTATGAAGCACTTTTGGTGTATAAACTCTGTGGTGTGTACACAGACTAAAACAGGAGAAATTTAAATATTTCCCCCTTTTTGTTGTTTATAAGTAATGTAATATGCCACATTCAATATGACAGAATTAGTCTACCAAAACCCCAGAGATGGATTTATAAAATAAATAAAATTAAAATGAATCCCTTGAGGTTAAATTTAAACAAGGATAATGCATCAAGTGAGATTACTTGATTATGATTTTAAAAGCAGATACTTACTATTAGAAGCTAGGATTCCAAATATCATAGTAGCATTTCTTCTCACAATTTTGTCTTCATGGGTGAGCAGCTTAGTTAAAGGTTCCACAGCTCCAAGTTCAAGGAGGGTTGCTTTATTTTCCTCACCTACCATCGCAGGTAAAATAAAATCAGAAATGGATAGCAAACTCATCAAAATTCTTCCTTGTGTCATTCCAATTTATTTGCCATTTGCCTTTCACATTCCTCTGCTTCTACACATATTTCTCTAGGATAAACTTTAGAGCAAAGGTATCCTGGATGCTTGCTGCTCTCCTTTCCCTGGATGTTTACAAAACTGGCTTCCTTCTTTGGTTCTTAGCTCATACTGAACCTCCTGAGGGGTCTCCTCTGACCATCCTACCTACTGTCTTCACAACATACCAGTCTTTCTGATTGCTCTTTTTCCTGCTTTATTTTCTTCATACCACTTAATGATCTCTGTGATTGTTTGCTTGCTCTCCTGTAACTTGATTTTCCATGAAGACAGATATCCTTTTTGTTCTATTCTTTCATAACTGCAGTGGCTAGCACAGTGCCAGTCATGTAATGGGCACTCAGCAATACTTACTGGCATAATTAATTATGAAAATTAACACACAGAATCTCCACCTCAAGTTCAAGTGTGTGTGGTGGAGTTTAAGGTGTTCATTTTTCACCCTACAGGTTCACCTGCAGCCATCATGGCTACAGCAAGAAGCCCCAGAACCAGAAGGTCAGTGAAGACCAGCATCAAGCCCAATTGTAGAAGCAGATTATCCAAACCCCGTAAGTGGGATATCATTCTGCAAAATCTGGAATAATGTTTAGGTCCTGATTAATTTCAACTTTTTAATTTCTCCAGCTACAAAGACACATATTTCATTTTCAAAATTAATTTAAGAGGAAAATATTTCTTTGCCTCAGTTTTCTCAGAGAATGAAAATATTTTGTACCTGAAGTTACAGGTTCATTCTGATAACACCTTTCTCAAAACACAGACTGTATCTTCCTATAGTCTATGGACTTGCCTTGTGTCTAAATATTTAAATTTGTCACTTGAAAAAAATATGTTGAAATATACATTGTTGATTACTACAAACATCCTTGTCAAATTTTCCATAATTTTTCATTTTATTGAGGTTCTAAAAGTTAATTTTTTAGATGAAAATATTTTGTGAAAAAGATTTTTTTTTTTCCGCTGTGCCACACAGCATGTGGGATCTTCTCTTTCACCAGGGATCAAACCTGAGCATCCTACATCAGAAGCATGGAGTCTTAACCAATGGACCACCAGGGAAGTCCCAAATAAATTTTAATTTAAGGCTAAACTTTAGGATACTTAAATAAATGGTGACTTCATAGAATCAATGGAGAAATATCCCATCTTTTACAATTTTCTAACAGAATTTTGGTATAATTGGTATTATTTCTTCCATAAGTGTTTGGTAGAGTTCAGCAGTGAAGACATCAAGACCTAAGTGTTCTTTGTGAGATATTTAACTACAAATTTCCATTTCTATAATCGATAAGGGGCTGTTCAGGCTATCTATTTTTCTTTAGTGAGCTTTGGGAGTTTATGTCTTAAAATGAATTTGTCCAATCCATCTGAGTGGTAGAACTTATTGGCTTTATATTGTTCATAATATTTAATTATCCTTCTAATATATGTAGGAGCTGTGGTGATGTCTCCTCTCTCATTCCTCATATCAATAATTTGTCTTATATCTTTTTATTTATCAATCTGACTAGACATTTTTATTAATTATTCTTATTCACCTCAAAAAACAAGTTTTTCATTTTATTGCTTCTGTCCAGTGTTTTTCTGTTTTTTATTGCTATTTCATTGATTTCTGATCACATGTATATTATATTCTTAACATTAATGCCTGGGTTTCATTAACTATTGTTAGCTGAGGTCATAGATTTGAGAGACCTTCTTGTTTTCTAACAGTCATTTGGTACAGTAAATTTCTAAGTACTCTTTTAGTAGCATCCTACACCTTTTTATATGCTGTGCTTTCATTTTCAATTTGGAGTTTCCTTTTATTTCCACTTTCATTCATAGGTTATTTAGAAGTATGTTGTTACTTTCTAGCTATTGGGTGATTGTCCAGAGTTCTTTGTGTTATTGATTTTTAATTTAATTCTAATATGGAATAACATATATTTTGTATGATTGGAATTTTAAATTTATTAAGCCTTGTTTTATGGCCCAGAATATAATCTATTTTGATAAATGTTCTGTATGCACTTGAAGAGAGTGTATACTCTGATGTTCTTAAGAGTGTTCTAAAAATATAAACTAGGTTAAATTCGTTTGTATTGCTGTTCAAATCTCTTATATCCATATAGATTTACTATCTACTGGTTCTTTCATTTATTGAGGTTCTTTCATTTATTTCATTTCATTTATTTCATTTATCAAATCCTGAGCTATAATTGTGGATGTCTATTTCTCTTTGCATTTCTAGATTCATATAATTTGAAAATCTGATATTAAGTACTTAACACAACTGTTTAGGATTTTTCATGGCACATTGATTAATTGGTCCCTTTATTATTATTACAAAATGGTCGTCTTTATCTCTGATACCATTCCATTTTTGTGATAGTAACATCGCTACTTCAGCTTTCTGTTGATTAGTGCTAGCATAGGGTATCATTTTTCCTCCTTTACTTTCAAATTATTTGTTTCATTATATTCTAAGTGCATTTTTTGAAGGCAGAAGGTAGTTTACTCTTGCTTATATCCAATAAAACACCCTGTCCCTGTTAACGTATACAGACCATTTACATTTAATTTGATTATTGATATGGTTAGGTTTAAATATACCATCTTGTTACTTATCTCATATGTGTTTCATTGTTGTTTTTCTTTTCTTCATTTCTGCCTTCTTCATATGAATTGAAATTTTTATGATTCTATTTTATTCCTTTGTTGGCTTATTTGATATCCTTGTTTTGTTATTTTCATGGTTGCATTAGGGTATGTAGTATATGTCCTAGCACAGTCTTCTTTCAAGTGGTAGTATATATTACTTCACATTCAGTACACTTATATAGTATACTTCCACTTTTTTTTTACCTTTCCACCTTGGTTCTGTGTCCTATATCTTACTTTTACACGTTTCAGACTGCACAATATATGATTATTATTTTTGTCTAAAATAACTAATTTGTTTTTTAAGTGATTTAGATAATAAGCAAAAAACCTTATATGTTACAATTTCAGGGTTCTATCTTTATTCTTCTTCCATATTTCCATCTGGTATCCTTTTCCTCCTGCCTGAAGGACCTACTTAATATAGTTAGTAGTGTGGGTCTCCTTGCAAAGAGCTATTTCAGTTTTTGAATGTTTGAAAAAGACTTTATTTCACTTATGATTTTGAAAGATATTTTTTCAGGGTGTAGAAATCTAGGTTGAAAGTTTTAATTTTTTTCAGTACTTTAAAGATATTGCTCCACTGACTTTTTTTAATTAAAAAATGTATGTATTTATTTGGCTGTGCCAGGTCCTAGTTGTGGCATACAGGATCTTTTAGATGCCACATTCAAACTCTTAGTTGTGGCATGTGGGATCTAGTTCCCTGACCAGGGATCAAACCCAGGTCCCCTGCATTGGGAGCACAGAGTCTTAGCAACTGGACCACCAGGAAAGTCCTGAGACTTTCCTTGTTTTTTGATAATTGGAGAATGTCCCTGAATTGGAATTTGATTTAAAAAATCATATTTAGACTCTGAGGCTCTAGGTTGGGGACAAATAACAGAAGTGAAGTACTATTTTCATTATGTCAAGGGCACATGTTATCTCTGTTGATATTGATTGTGATCACTTGGCAGAGGCAGGGTTTGTCAGGTTTCTCTACTACACACTTTCCCCTGTGTGTCCATTGTGTTCTCTTTGGAAAGATGTCCATGCACAGCCTCTAGTGAGTGGGAAGTTTTGTCCCACCTCTCAAGGGCAGAGTATCTGCATAAATTGGGATTATTCTGCATTGGAGATTTGTCTTTTCTCTCCTGTTTATTTACTTATTCAATCATTTTTTAATCTGTGTAATATTTATTTTTCTTCTTTGGGCTATAAATCTAGTATTGCATGTGTGCCTGTGTGCTCAGTTGTGTCCAACTCTTTGCAAATCCATGAACTGTAGCCCTCTGGGCTCTGCTGGCCATGGGATTTCCCAGGCAAGGATACTGGAGTCGGTTGCCATTTCCTTCTCCAGGGTATCTTCCCGACCCAGGGATTGAGCCTGCATCTCCTGCATTGGCAGGTGGATTCTTTACCACTGAGCCACACAATTGTTCCAGCTTTGATCCTTAGGAGCTCTTTCAGCTCCTGTGACATTTACAATTTTTTAAACTGCAATAAAGCCTTCAAAATTACTGTTCTACCCAGTGACTAAATTACTCTTTAAGCCTAGGGTAGGAACATAGGGAGATACATTATTTTCAGGTGATGCATTAAATGATATTCTTGTTGTCGGAAAGAATTCATGAGACAAGAAGTAAGTTAAAGACTAGGGAGAAAAGTGCCCATTATGTAGTAAATATTTTAAGAAACTAATGAAATTGAAAGATAAATTGAAAAAAATCCAAACCTTTTAAAGCAAATCTATAAATGGCTTCACATGCTTTAGCCAAAATTTCTTCTTCGGGAGAATTAAGCATTAGTACCACGGTTGCGACTTTTTTGCTTTCAACTGTTAATGGATCAAACTGAGAGGCAGAGAGAAAAATATCATAGCCACATATGAGTTTTAAAAAGCACATAAAACATGAATGGTGTCTTGAAACTTAAGGAGAACATAATCTTACAAAAAGGATGCGGTCACTGCCCACAAAGTGCATTGCAAAATTTGTATTTAAAAAAAAATGTCACTGATGAAGGGTTGTCAACATTGCTGGCTTTGAAATTCCTGGAGTATGGAGGGAAAAGCAAAGTATTTTGGAACCTGGCAGGTGTAGGCTCTCATTTTAGCCATGGGAAATCAAAAAAGTTACCTAAGCTGTTAGAATTTCAGTTTTCTTCTCTGAATAATGGGTATAATAATACCTATTGTGAAGGATTAAGGAGAAGATTAGAGATTATCTATGAATAGCATTTAGCAAGTTTTCTGGCACATAATAGATGCTCATTAAATAACATATCTTAGTATAATTCTTCATCAATACACAAGAATCCTTGATAACCTGTTCTATTAGATACTCTGGCAGTCTCAGTGATCAGTACCTACTTTCTAACCACTACACCATTTCTTGAAAAGCAGGAACTACATTTATGAGAAATAACTAAAAATTTAAAGAAAGCAGCAGATCACCAAAGGTAAAACTGGATAAAATCTAGAGCAAGGAAAATGTCAGTTCAGTTCAGTCGCTCAGTCGTGTCTGACTCTTTGCGACCCCATGGACTGCAGCACTCCAGGCCTCCCTGTCCATCACCAATTCCCAGAGTTTACTCAAACTCATGTCCATTGAGTCGGTAATAGCATCCAACCATCTTGTCCTCTGTCATCCCCTTCTCCACCTACCTTCAATTTTTCCCAGCATCAGGGTCTTTTCAAATGAGTCACTTCTTCACATCAGGTGGCCAAAGTATTTGAGTTTCAGCTTCAGCATCAGTCCTTCCAATGAATATTCAGGACTGGTTGGATCTCCTTGCAGTCCAAGGGACTCTCAAAAGTTTTCTCCAACACCACAGTTCAAAAGCATTAATTTTTCGGTGCTCAGCTTTCTTTATAGTCCAACTCTCACATCCATACATGACAATTGGAAAAACCATAGCTTTGATTAGATAGACCTTTGTTGGTAAAGTAATGTCTCTGCTTTTTAATGTGCTGTCTAGGTTGGTCATAACTTTTCTTCCAAGGAGCAAGTGTCTTTTTATTTCATGGCTGCAGTCACCATCTGCAGTGATTTTGGAGCCCAAAAATAAAGTCTGTCATTGTTTCCACTGTTTCCCCATCTATTTGCCATGAAGTGATGGGCCCAGATGCCATGATCTTAGTTTTCTGAATGTTTTAAGCCAACTTTTTCACTCTCCTCTTTCACTTTCATCAAGAGGCTCTTTAGTTCTTCACTTTCTGCCATGAGGGTGGTGTCATCTGCATATATGAGGTTATTGATATTTCTCCTGTCAATCTTGATTCCAGCTTGTGCTTCGTCCAGCCCAGCATTTCTCATGATGTACACTGCATATAAATTAAACAAGCAGGGTGAGAATATACAGCCTTTATGTACTCCTTTCCCGATTTGGAATCAGTCTGTTGTTCTATGTCCAGTTCTAACTGTTGCTTCCTGACCTGCATACAGATTTCTCAAGAGACAAGTCAGATGGTCTGGTACTCCCATCTCCTTCAGAATTTTCCACAGTTTATTGTGATCCACACAATCAAATGCTTTGGCATAGTCAATAAAGCAGAAATAGATATTTTTCTGGAACTCTCTTGCTTTTTCGATGACCCAACGGATGTTGGCAATTTGATCTCTGGCTCCTCTGCTTTTTCTAAAATCAGCTTGAACATCTGGAAGTTCACAGTTCACATACTGTTGAAGCCTAGCTTGGAGAATTTTGAGCATTACCTTGCTAGCGTGTGAGATGAGTGCAATTGTGCGGTAGTTTGAGCAATCTTTGGCATTGCCTTTCTTTGGGATTGGAATGAAAACTGATCTTTTCCAGTCCTGTGGCCATTGCTGAGTTTTCCAGATTTGCTGGCATATTGAGTGCAGCACTTTCACAGCATCATCTTTGAGGATTTGAAATAGCTCAACTGGAATTCCATCACCTCCACTAGCTTTGTTCATAGTGATGCTTCCTAAGGCCCACTTGACTTCGCATTCCAGGATGTCTGGCTCTAGGTTGGTGATCACACCATCATGATTATCTGGGTCATGACAATCTTTTTTGTATAGTTCTTCTATGTATTCTTGCCACCTCTTCTTAATATCTTCTGCTTCTGTTAGGTCCATACCATTTCTGTCCTTTTTTGTGCCCATCTTTGCATGAAATTTTCCCTTGGTATCTCTAATTTTCTTGAAGAGATCTCTAGACTTTCCCATTCTGTTGTTTTCCTCTGTTTCTTTGCATTGATTGCTGAGGAAGGCATTCTTATCTCTCCTTGTTATTCTTTGGAATTCTGCATTCAAATGGGTTTATCTTTCCTTTTCTCCTTTGCCTTTCACTTCTCTTCTATTCACAGTTATTTGTAAGCCCTCCTCAGATAACTATTTTGCCTTTTTTCATTTCTTTTCCTTGGGGTTGGTCTTGATCCCTGACTCCTGCACAATGTCACAAACCTCCATCCATAGTTCTTCAGGCACTCTATCAGATCTAATCCCTTGAATCTATTTGTGACTTCCACTGTATAATTGTAAGGGATTTGATTCAGGTCATACCTGAGTGGTCTAGTGGTTTCCCCTACTTTCTTCAGTTTAAGTCTGAATTTGGCAATAAGGAGTTCATGATCTGAGCCATAGTCAGCTCCCAGTCTTGTTTTTGCTGACTGTATAGTACTTCTCCATCTTTGCCTGCAGAGAATATAATCAATCTGATTATGGTATTGACCATCTGGTGATGTCCCTGTGTAGATCTTCTCTTGTGTTGTTGGAAGAGGGTGTTTGCTATGACCAGTGCGTTCTCTCGGCAAAACTCTGTTAGCCTTTGCCTGCTTCATTCTGTACTCCAAGGCCAAATTTGCCTGTTACTCCAGGTATTTCTTGACTCCCTACGTTTGCATTCCAGTCCCGCATAATGAAAAGGACATCTTTTTTGGGTGTTAGTTCTAGAAGGTCTTGTAGGTGTTCACAGAACTGTTCAACTTCAGCTTCTTCAGCATTACTGGTCAGGGCATAGACTTGGATTACTGTGATATTGAATGGTTTGCCTTGGAAATGAACAGAGATCACTTTGTCATTATTGAGATTGCATCCAAGGACTGCATTTTGGACTCTTTTGTTGACTACAATGGCTACTCCATTTCTTCTAAGGAATTCTTGCCCACAGTAGTAGATATAATGGTCATCTTAGTTAAATTCACCCATTCCAGTTCATTTTAGTTTGCTGATTCCTAAAATGTCAATGTTCACTCTTGCCATCTCCTGTTTGACTACTTCCAATTTGCCTTGATTTATGGACCTAACATCCCAGGTTCTTACGCAATATTGCTCTTTACAGCATCGGACTTTACTTCCATCACCACTCACATCCACAACTGGGTGTTGTTTTTGCTTTGGCTCCGTCTCTTCTTTCTTTCTGCGGTTATTTCTCCGCTGATCTCCAGTAGCATACTGGGCATCTACCAATCTGAGGAGTTCACCTTTCAGTATCCTATCTTTTTGCCTTTTCATACTATTCATGGGGTTCTCAAGGCAAGAATACTGAGGTGGTTTGCCATTCCCTTCACCAGTGGACCAGGTTTTGTCAGAACTCTCCACCATGACCTGTCCATCTTGGGTGGCCCTACACGACATGGCTCATAGTTTCATTGAGTTAGACAAGGCTGTGGTTCATGTGATCAGATTGGTTAGTTTTCTGTGATTGTGGTTTTCAGTCTGTCTGCCCTCTGATGGAGAAGGGTAAGAGGCTTATGGAAGCTTCCTGATGGGAGAGACTGACTGAGGGGAAAATTGGGTCTTGTTCTGATGGGGGGGGCCATGTTCAGTAAATCTTTAATCCAATTTTCTGTTGATGGGTTCAAGAAATTTAAACTTTGCTAATTTGTCATTCAGATGTGAAAAAGATAGGTTCAGGCATTTTCAAACTCAAGTATATCAACTGTAGTAGTAGTTAAGTCGTTAAGTCATGTCCAACTCTTGAGACCCCATGGACTGTAGCCTGCCAGGCTCCTCTGTCCATGGGATTCTCCAGGCAAGAATACTGGAGTGGGTTGCCATTTCCTTCTCCAGGGGATCTTCCCGACCCAGGAATCAAACCCGGGTCTCCTGCATTGCAGGCAGATTCTTTACCAACTGAGCTATGAGGGAAGCCCATAAAGATTGGGGAGGACAAAATAGAAACACAATAGTGGCATATCAATAAATCAATAAAATCAGTAAACTGAATTATAACGGTGGTCTGAATCACAGCATAATTCTGAAGAAAATATTTCTAAAGTAATGATGACATAATAAGAAACAAAAAGTTAACAATGCTTGGAATTAAAATTTGAGATTTTTTTTTTTCAACAAAACTCAGGTAAAATTTTATTGATTTTATCCTGGAATTTTAACATTTTTTGTTAATTGACTGTTTCCCCATTTGAGTGTATTAATAAGTTGCCTTGAGACCTGATCTATATGCCCAGGATGTAGAGGAATACTTGACTTGTGTATGTTATGTACTCAGTATTTGTCTGATAAATGAATGACTTTCTTCAGGAAAAGGGTTATATTATTTCTCTATCTTTATTACCTAGAACAGTACCCTGGATATATAAATACTCAGTAAATGCCTATAAAGGAATGTATTAAAGTGCCTCTGAAAACTTCTTTTTTATGCCTGTGGCCTTGAAATGCCTTCCTTGAGTGTTGTACTGTCTATTGATGCCAGAAAAGAAGATTTCAGATCTGAGGTTCATGAAGCCATCAGTGGGACAGGCTCCAGAGACAGTTTGTCTCTCTGAAATTGTGGGCAGAACTTTTGGTGTGCTTTCTGTAGGGAAAGAGTCCATAGTCACCATTCTATCCTCGTGAGGCCCCCTGACCCTGCACTGAACCCTTGAGAATCACAACCTCAGGTCACCTTTCCACCTAAGACAGTGCCCCTAGTATCCTGGATGGTTACCTTCCCTTACATTTTAGAACTTCCACTTCAGGGACTTCTGATATTTCAATATTTTTGAATTTAATTTTGCAAGCAAGTGAATGAACAGACTATGTTGAAGTGTAGATCTCCACCAAATGACTACAGTTCTCAGAGGAGCAGGGTATGCGGAAATACCTTTAAACATCTTTTAATTCTCCTTCTGTGGTTCAGAAAACACTTTAGTATTTTGTCACGTCTTCTGGTTATCCTTAAGAAAAAGGTGATGGGGGTACAAGAAGCTTAAAAGGAAGTTTGAGACTATGAGAATTACCATCGTAAGAGCTGCCAAAGAAGAAATATCAATATTTGGCAGAAAGTGGAGAAACTTGGCATGACACGCATTTCTCCTATAGAGCCTGCAGCGCTATAGTAATCTTTTATTAGAAAAGGCGCCGAGAATAAGATGATAGCTGTAACAGAATGCCACATGACTAAATAAATAATCCTGTGCTGTAATTACAGATTCCATCTGCTTTCCCGTGAGGAACTCATAGCGAGTCACCAACAAGCTGGTTGTGAAATCATAATTTCGCGCTCTGTACGGAATAAATGATGAACCAAAATTACTTACAAAGAGGATGAGAGAAAGGGGAAGTGTTTTGGCTAAGCTTTGAATTTTAAGTCCAGTCAATTAGAGAAGCCACGGACTGGTAGAGATGCTTTTCTATCTCTGTGAAGGAAACAAGACCATTTAGGATAAGACTGCCCAACAGAAGAGCAGTGATGGAAAAATCCCGATCCTGTGTTGTCTATGTGGCTCTTGAGCCTTGAACTAATGCGTCTGAGGTACTGAATTTTTCATTTTATTTTGTTGATTTTCATTAGTACAATTTCAATTATTTAAATGTAAATAACCATATGTGGCCACTAGCTTCCATGATTAGACAGCACATGTCTAAAAGAACATATAATTATAAAGCTGGACTCAGTGAAAAGAGATAAATCATGACAGTTGAGTGATTTTTATGGCCCCAACAAGGGCAAATAAAAGGCTTTTTTAATTTCTTTTGGAATATGTTTACGGAGTCAGTGGTCTCTGATCATGAGGAGCCAATTGCCCAGGAAAAGGGAGACAGATAAACAGAAGGAAGCCGAATGTGCCACCCTGGCACAAGCTTTTAGTACAGACTCTTTAAATATCAGCTAAAATCTGCAAAAGGGTAAAGGTTAAAATCAGTTTAGTCGCTCAGTCGTGTCCGACTCTTTGCGACCCCATGAATTGCAGCACGCCAGGCCTCCCTGTCCATCACCAACTCCCGGAATTTACCCAAACCCATGTCCATCGAGTCGGTGATGCCATCCAACCATCTCATCCTCTGTCATCCCCTTCTCCTCCTGCCCCCAATCCTACCCAGCATTAGGGTCTTTTCCAATGAGTCAACTCTTTGCATGAGGTGGCCAAAGTATTGGAGTTTCAGCTTCAACATCAGTCCTTCCAATGAACACCCAGGACTGATCTCCTTTATGATGGATTGATTGGATCTCTTTGCAGTCCAAGGGACTCTCGAGAGTCTTCTCCAGCACCACAGTTAAACTGAAAACCGCTAAAATAGCCTCTAATTTGCTTTACAACCTGAGTCATTATGAGGCTGGTGGAAAGGATCCAGAAAAACAAGCCCCAGGAGACATCCCTTCTTCCACGGAACTGGATTTGGTTGCTCAGGTAGGAGAGTAGGTTCTGCTATCGCTGGTGCCTCTGATTCAACACCCACCATACTTGGTTCCCACATGCACTTAACCAGAAGAGAAGGCGTTGACCCATTAACATAAATGTCTACTTAACTTGATACTTAACCACTAATATTCTAGAGCCAGATCACAGTCTATGAGTTTAGATTCTGTGGATTCAGTTGTCTCTGAAATGTAAGAGAATAAAATTTCCATGCTCTTAAACTCAAAGAGACCTGACCATAAATCATAATGGCCATGCTCTGCGCATCTGGGAACTTGAGGGGCTTGCTGGTCTTTCAAAGCTGATATCCCTGCCTCTTCAGACGTATTCAAGCAAACCTCAATAGTTTTGTAGGGTGATTGACAGCACTCTCAGCCACATCATGAATAATTACATGTACCAAGTTCTTATCTAATGCCTGGCACTGTTCTAAGCATCTTTTGATCACTCACCTAGAGCCAGACATCCTGGAATGTGAAGTCAAGTGGGCCTTAGAAAGCATCACTATGAACAAAGCTAGTGGAGGTGATGGAATTCCAGTTGAGCTATTTCAAATCCTCAAAGATGATGCTGTGAAAGTGCTGCACTCTATATGCCAGCAAATCTGGAAAACTCAGCAGTGGCCACAGGACTGGAAAAGGTCAGTTTTCATTCCAATCCCAAAGAAAGGCAATACCAAAGAATGTTCGAACTACCACACAATTGCACTCATCTCACACACTAGTAAAGTAATGCTCAAAATTCTCCAAGCCAGGCTTCAGGGATATGTGATCCGTGAACTTCCAGATTTTAGAAAAGGCAGAGGAACCAGAGATCAAATTGTCAACATCCGCTGGATCATCAAAAAGCAAGAAAGTTCCAGAAAAACATCTATTTCTGCTTTATTGACTATGCCAAAGCCTTTGACTGTGTGGATCACAATAAACTGTGGAAAATTCTGAAAGAGATGGGCATACCAGACCATCTGACCTGTCTCTTGAGAAACCTGTACGCGGGTCAGGAAGCAACAGTTAGAACTGGACATGGAACAACAGACTGGTTCCAAATAGGAAAAGGAGTACGTCAAGGCTGTATATTGTCACCCTGCTTATTTAACTTATATGCAGAGTACATCATGAGAAACCCTGGGCTGGAAAAAGCGCAAGCTGGAATCAAGATTGCCGGGAGAAATATCAATAACCTCAGATATGCAGATGACAGCACCCTTATGGCAGAAAGTGAAGAACTAAAGAGCCTCTTGATGAAAGTGAAAGAGGAGAGTGAAAAAGTTGGCTTAAAGCTCAACATTCAGAAAACTAAGATCATAGCATCCGGTCCCATCACTTCATGGGAAATAGATGGGGAAACAGTGAAAACAGTGGCAGACTTTCTTTTTTGGGCTCCAAAATCATTGCAGATGGTGATTGCAGCCATGAAATTAAAAGATGCTTACTCCTTGGAAGGCAAGTTATGACCAACCTAGATAGCATATTAAAAAGCAGAGACATTACTTTGCCAACAAAGGTCCGTCTAGTCAAGGCTATGGTTTTTCCATTAGTCATGTATGGATGTGAGAGTTGGACGGTGAAGAAAGCTGAGCGCCAAAGAATTGATGCTTTTGAACTGTGGTGTTGGAGAAGACTCTTGAAGAGTCCCTTGCACTGCAAGAAGATCCAGCCAGTCCATCCTAAAGGAGATCAGTCCTGGGTGTTCATTGGAAGGACTGATGTTGAAGCTGAAACTCCAATACTTTGGCCACCTCATGCGAAGAGTTGACTCATTGGTAAAGACTCTGATGCTGGGAAGGATTGGGGGCAGGAGGAGAAGGGGACGACAGAGGATGAGATGGCTGGATGGCATCACCGACTCAATGGACATGGGTTTGGGTAAACTCCGGGAGTTGGTGATAGACAGGGAAGGCTGGCGTGCTGCGATTCATGGGGTCGCAGAGTCGGACACGACTGAGCGACTGAACTGAACTATTTATCTAACCTTGCCCCACTGCTGTAAGTGGTTATGAAGTGGGTATCCCATGAAGTGGACACCATCATATCCTCACTGGGGAATACAGAGGTCAGGAGATTTGCCCCAGATCACATTTGGTGGGTGATGAAGGAAGGATTCAGACTTTGACAGTATAACTTAGTCACACAATATCACTGTTGTTATCGTTCAGTCGCTAAGTCGTATCTGACTCTTCGTGACCCCATGGACTGCAGCATGCCAGGCTTCCATGTCTTTCACTATCTCCTGAAGTTTACTCAAACTCATGTCCATTGAGTCGGTGATGCCATCCAACTATCTCATCTTCTGTCACCTCCTTCTCCTCTTGCCCTCAATCTTTCCCAGCATCAAGGTCTTTTCCAATGAGTTGACTCTTCTCATCAGCTGGCCAAAGTATTGGAGCTTGAGCTTCAGCATCAGTCCTTCCAATGAATATTCAGTGTTAATTTCCTTTAGGATTGATTGGTTTGATCTCTCTGCTGTCCCAAGGACTCTCAAGAGTCTTCTCCAGTACCACGATTTGAAAGCATCAATTCTTTAGAGCTCAGCCTTCTTTATGGTCCAACTCTCACATCCATACATGACTACTGATGCCCTACCAAATATTGCCTACTATGGTCATTTTTGCTAATAATTCTTTCATGCACTCAATCCACAGAAAGTCTTCTTTTTATTAAAGCATCACAAACAACCTTTCAGCCAGACTTGGAAATGATTTGTGAAAGCAGAATATAGTTGTATTTGTTATTCAAGCCATATCTTCCCCCCATCAAGGCATCTTCTCAGCTAGTATTCTCCTTTAGGAGAAGAAATGGAAAGCAATAAACCATAAATGCACATATCAGTATATGCTTTGACAATGAAAATACTAACAAATGCAAAGGGAGCTTTTTGTTTTAATCTTATCACCGAATAACCTTTTTTTCCATCCCCATTACCCATCTTAACCAGTAGATGAAAGATTAATAAAAATAAAAATCTTTGGAAACAGTGTTTTAGGAGATATAAAAGAAGGAAACTGCCATGGCTTGACAGAGAAACGTTTATTTTCTCAAGCAGTATATATCCCTCTTTTAAATCTGATATTTCGTCTATAATTTATACAACAAACCCTTCACAGACTTTGAAGAGGTATACCTTGGAACAAATTCCAAGTTCAGATAGTTTAAACTGTGCTATAGTGTTTTGAAATAGCCATGAAATTAAAAGACGCTTGCTCCCTGGAAGAAAAGTTATGACCAACCTAGACAGCTTATTAAAAAGCAGAGACATTACTTTGCCAACAAAGGTCTATCTAGTCAAAGCTATGGTTTTTCCAATAGTCATGTATGGATGTGAGAATTGGACTATAAAGAAAGCTGAGTGCCAAAGAATTGATGCTTTTGAACTGTGGTGTTGGAGAAGACTCTTGAGAGTGCCTTGGAATGCAAGGAGATCCAACCAGTCCCTCCTAAAGGAAATCAGTCCTGAATATTCATTGGAAGGACTGATGCTGAAGCTGAAACTCTAATACTTTGGCCACCTGATGCAAGGAGCTGACTCATTTGAAAAGACCCTGATGCTAGGAAAGATTGAAGGCAGGAGGAGAAGGAGACAACAGAGGATAAGATGGTTGGGTGGCATCACCAACTCAATGGACATGAGTTTGAGTAAACTCTGGGAGTTGGTGATGGACAGGAAGGCCTGGCGTGCTGCAGTTCATGGGTTTGCAGAGTCGGACACAACTGAGTGACTGAACTGAACTGATAGTGTTTTGAAGCATTAGAATTTATAATATAGAAAAGTAATTAGGTAATTAATACTGCTCTATCAGCTTTATTAACATAAAGTCAGAGTAGGGGAAGAATGGAAGGACCCTCAGGATAGTCAGGGACCATGATCACTGTTACACATGCCTTCAGTAGCCCTCAAGGCTACTGTGACCCAAGGAAACAAGAGCGAGATTTTTGTTAACCTGAGGATTGGAATTGTTTCTCAGTCCTTGACTGTGTTCCTCAAGGACTGGAGTAGAGACAGTACAAGCAAGACATTATAAAATTATGAAAGGTGTATTAGACAAATATGTCTATTGTTAAATAGTCCCTTAATTCTAATTTTAATCAGAAAGTGTTTGTCCTCAAGTACTGTGTTCATGACTCCACTTTCTGGTAACAAAATGTCAATAATGGTATTTTGCAGTAAAAATAAGGGTAATGCAAACTAGATGCAGTGATTAAAATGAGAGAATTTAGAACATTTGAGCATTATGTCCAACGGAGAGCAGCCAGATGGATGAAATTTATTAGGAGACCACACTAACCATCTCTGCAAGACCTTCCCAGACCTGCGCCGAAATGTTATCTGTACCCTTTGTTGCCAGCTACATTGAGGTATCATACATAAAAAGTTACGTAGGAGTGTGTGTGTGTGTGTGTGTGTGTGTGAGAGAGAGAGAGAGAATCTAAAGGATTCTCGGGATAACAGATCTTATTTACTGAGTGTTTACTACATGCCAGGCACTGTGAACTTCATGTATTCTATTTCATTGTAATTGATAGAGCAACCAAAATGATTTGGACATGACAGTTCTCATTTAAGAGATTTAAAAAAAAAAAAAAGACTGAAATAGCTTGGCCAGATTTAGCAGCTTCACCAAAATAACAGAGTTTATGAGAGGCAGACCTGGGACAGAGCTTACATTTGTAACCACAATGTTCCAGTGTTGTCGGGAAGACTCCTGCATTAACATCAGGTTCCTTCAGGCTGTAAATCTTGTGAGTCTGTTGACTATACATACTTTTTTCCCCATTCGCCTTTTATTTGAAGAAAACCACACCAAATGTCTGTTCCAAATAAGATTTTAAATTGAAAATTGTCCTAGGACATTTTTAACACAATCTTTCAGTAGTTCATAAACTTAAAAGAGAAATGATAGAACCCTGCTTTAATATTTTTTATTATAGCCTTTTTCCTTTTTTTTTTTTTTACTGTGCCTGGTCTTAGTTGTGGTATGTGGTTAGATGCAGCATGTGACTCTCAGTTGCAGCATGTGGGATCTAGTTACCTAAACAGGCATGAAACCCAGGGTCCTGTGCATTGGGAGCATGGAGTCTTAACCATTGAACCAAGGAAAGTCCCTATTATAACTTTTTAATTTAAATATTGTGATCACATTCCCATGCTATCAAACATTAAGTGACATCATTTTATCAAAATAGAATAATTTATTTAACTAAGTTTTTATTTTAAAACAATTTTGTCACTTCTAATTGTTTACTTTTGTGATCACTATTGCTATGGAAATACTTTTTTGTGTAATACATGCTTATTTACCTTGACCACTTTAAACCATCTTACATCTTCTAAGATCACCTCATCCCAATTGCCAACCTATTGGACATTAAGTTTGTTGAACGTTGCTTTTAAAAGGGAGAGACAAAGGTTTCTGTTTTGAAGAAGGTGTTATTTGAGCACTTGAAAGAGAAAAAGGTGGTGAACACAGACTTTTCTCTCCATAGGATTGGAAAACACAGGACTTCTGATGTCCAAATCATCTAAAGACAACCTTACATACATACCTACTAGCTATAGCATTACCTTCATTCATTTTTTAAAACTCCACTTAGATAATTAACATCAATGAGAGACTGGCAAATGTAAATTTAAAGTATTTGAAAAAACAAACCAAAACTATTTGTTCATTAACTAGGCTTATAAACATGCCATCCACATACTAGAAAAGCTAATAATTACTCTTTAATTGTGCTAATTATGTAATGACAATGTTGTAAATGTTTGTTTACATAATGTTAGATTTCTCTGACTAATCTTATCATTAGTCAGACTTTGGACTTCTGCCACTGTGCACTCATGTATATACTGGTACATGCCAAACTGTTACAACAATTTATTTTTAAATCTGGTTAACATGCTGCTAGTATTCAAATCAGAAACTTACCACATCCTTGGGAGGGGGCTCTGCTTCCTTCTTTACCTTTTTACCCATTCTGGAAAAAATGCCACAAATGGTTAAAATGTCATCTGTACATTGGATATGCACAAATCTCTGTTACCTACATACCTAGGAGGAAATTCTTCTAAATTTTAGCTAAAAAGAGACTATGCAATACATGTAGAAATGACTACACATATACAAATATGTTTCCTACATCCCAAGTTTCACAGTTTTAAAGGAACTTATTGATAAGATTGTTGGGCATTAGTCCTGGCTTCCGGTTTAGAAAGAAGAATACATTAATGACATAAATTTTACTTACATAACAGGTAATGATTTACTACACTTATAGCTCACTTGTGTAGTGTTTGGGAGATTAAATGCAAATTAATTTTGAGATCTGCAAGGATGTTCTGTCACAAAGGAAGGGATTTTTGTCTGCTTTCTTGCACTGATCTATCCCAAGCACCTAGAACAATGCCTGGCACATACTGACCAACTGACATAAAAATCATTAACTCTGTTGTTTGTAACTATTTTCTGAATGGTATCTGAGATCTACTAAGTCCAAGTGAACATTAGTGTCATTTTCCTAGGTAACAAAATGTTTTCTCTAATATATTCTATATCTCAATTTAAAAAAGTAATTGAGAATCTGAAAAGATGAATTCTAGGGAAATTGGGGTTACTCCTTGCAAAGACCCTTTCCCACCTGCCCTTTTGTGTCCAGTATTGTGAAGGAAAAAATTAATGGAACAGTATACATACTTGATATACCACAGAGGAGTAACTCCACCTGGGTACAGAAAACTTTCCAAGATACTGGTGACTGTTAAAATAACCAATTTCTCCAATGAGAGTTTATGGGGTTATGTTTGATATTAGGGCAATTTTAGATGGTATATTCTAGTCCAGGGGTCCCCAACCTCTGGGATCTAATGCCTGATGATCTGAGATGGAGCTGATATAATAATAATAGAAATAAAGTACACACTTGAATAGGTACAATGTTAACACACTTGAATCATCCTAAAACCATTCCCCCTACCCTGTCCTGGCTTCCATAAAACCCATCCCTGGTGCCAAAAAGGTTGGGGGCTACTGTAATCTAGTCTCAAAGAAAGTACTATAGTCTCAAGAGAAATTCTGGGAAGTAGGATACCTTTGGAGAGAATCTACAATGTCAGGGTTAGTTCAGATGGCTCATCAAGGGACAAAAGCAACTCCAAGCACTAAAGACACTAAAGACATATGTGATCAACATAATTGATCACATATGTTTAAAAGTCAAATGTTCATACAACTTCATAGTGACTTCTGAAAGACATCTATTCCAGGTCCCTAACTTCCAGTCACATATGTTTCAAGATCTTTGAGGCCCTAGGGAAGCCTATGCTGGGATGCACTACCTCATGCTATATCTAATATGTTAAAACATTAAAATACACCTATATCCCGCACTGAATATAATTTTCATCATTAAAAGTTTTGAAAATTTGCATATGAAATGACTCATCTGTTTGTACACCTGAAAATTATTGCAAAATGAGAAAATTATTTTCAAATCTAATATTAATAAAATACAATATTAATTTTTGAATTTTCTTTTCATATCTTAGGACCAGTAGTTTTTTTCAGATCTTTGACATCTTTCTCAGATACTTGAAAACCAGACAGATCCTAGACTTGCACTTATAATGTTTCAGGCAGACACATAGACTATTCTAGACAGATGAAAATCTTTCCTATGATTTCTTTGGGAAAAAGAGTTTCCATAGCTCTTTATAACCAATTCCAACATATAGCAGTCTTTGGTTTACAAAAGAATTCCTTATGAATAACATTCAAGAAGCAATTAAATTACACCTGTAGAAAGTTACTTGATGTCATCTGCTTTTCACTTGGGAACTTATTTTTCCCATCTCAGGAAGAGTGAATTTGAGTAACTGCATACTGAAAACTACGGAGGCTGTGATAGCCTAAACATACAGGATTACAGAGATAGAACTTGTCCCCAGAAGCATGGTTAAGTAGGAAGCATTTCTTTCTTTTTTTTTTTTTTTTTACCGTTTTGGGTATAATAGTTAATAGGGGAGAAAATACACAGCTGACAAGAGTCCAGAGCAGTGAACCCAAGAGATGACTCTCAGGTTTTGTTTTGTTTTTTTTAATTTGTAAATTAAACATTTCACTTAAAATCAACATGATGAAACTAAATTACCTTTTTATTCTTTAAAGCTACAGAGATGTCAAATTAAGAAAATAAATCCCTTTGATTTTTGAAGGAACCTAAACCTGTTTTTCCTATTTTACCACTTCTCCATTGATTTTTATTGTGCTAAAATACATAACAAATAAAACTTTTCCTTTTAACTTCTTTTAAGCTCATAATTCCGTGTCTACTGTTTACTTATACAGGTATCACATTACAGAGAATTTGGAAAACAAGGAAGGGCAAATGGAATTTTTTAAAAAATCGCTCAGAAATAAGCTCAGGAAGATCAGCACTAGTTTGAGATAGCTCATTTTGGTGTGCATTTTCTATAGTGATTTTACCTTCCTACTTGGACTTCTATCTGCAGTTCTCAACTTACCTTCCTGGGGGCATTTTCTTACTAAATTCTCAAACAGACAAGTTCTTGAAATCTCAGTCTCCATTTATTGCTTCAGTCATCACTGGATCAGCATGCCATTTAAAGCAATATTTTAAAGCCCATCATCCAGCCAGTCCCTTATTGTTAAGCATTTGTTTTCAACTTTTTGAAATTATGTGCAGACTGCAAATGAACATTCTTAGAGGTAAAATTTTCATCCTCACCTACAATTATTTCTTTAGTTTAAATCCCTAGCATAAAATAACAGGGCTAAAAGGTATGAACTTCACGGAATTGGACATGAAAACAAAATCTGTTTTGAATGTTCATAGTCTTGATTATTGGAATCATTTTGTCACAAATTTACTGATCCTCTTCGTGAACTTTCAGCCTTATGCGATCTTAAACGTTTTCTAACGAGATTTATTTTGAGAAGGTGTAGAACAACTGAGGACCCACTTTTTGAGTTGCTCAGAGTCAAGTAACGGAATCTTAGACCCTCAGATACCCGCTCTGAACCTCAGTTTTGTCACCTGTTTAATAGGAAGCTGTTGGCACGCTTATGAAATCCACTGGGACCCCAGTCTAATACTGCGGGCATAGGGCAGGGACCCAGAGGTCCTCCCAAGGTCTTCCCTCAGTTGCCCCGGATGCTCCTACACGCGGGCCACTTTCTCTTTCCCCAAGTCTTGCTGGGGCCTCTGCCCTGGGCCTCTCCAACCCCCCGGGATAGCGGTGCAGCCGCCCAATAGCCTTTACCTGCAGGGAGATCCAACCGGGCAACGGCTCCTCTGATCCGGCGGCGAACAGCACCAACCGCCGCCAGCGCGCGCCTGCTAGTCCGCTGTTGTGACTGGTTGCTAGGCGACAGGGAGCCGCGCCTGCGCAGTCAGCGCCCGCGTGCGCCTGGGCAGTGGAAACGCCAGCTTGGCTGCCCCGTAGCCCAACCGCGGTTAGAGGTAGGTACCTGAGAAGCCATGTGCATCCTCGGTGTCTGACTCCCAGGCTTTGGAGGCAGGATAGACACTGGGCATCCTCCCCTTCTAGTTGTTGAGAGCCAGCCCCAGTGACAACGAAATCAGGAAGCAGGGCCAACTCTGCTTCTGGCCGGAGAACTGGCTATGGATTCACACACTTTGAGGCGCAGGTGCGTTCTCCCAGCGAAGCGCCTCGGCCAGAGTCTCTGCGAGGTGACTTCCAAATGCCATCTTCATAAAATGCGCTTTGATTGACCTTAGCAAAAAAATCTCTCCCATCATCACCCCCAGTTTCCTTCATGCTCCTTGAAAGTCAAATGTCTTTCTCCATCCCACTTCCCTGGGAACAACTGATCTGTTTTATCTTCCTTTAATTTGCATTTTTATGAACATCTTATATATGGAACCACACAAAGCACTACCATTTCGGTCTGGCTTCTTTAATTTAGCAAATGCTTTTGAGATTTGTCCATGGTGTTACATGTATCTGCAGTTTGTTTCTGTTGCTGAGTAGTATTGCACTGCGTGGATGGACCACATCCATTTGCTGGCTGATGGACATTTGGGTTCTTCCCAGTTTGGGACTATTACAAATAAGTATGCTCTAAACAGTTATACACAGGTTCTTGTGTGAACATATGTTTCTCCTTCCTTGGGAAAATACCCAAGAGTATAATTTCTGGGTCTTATGCCATGTGTATGTTTGATGTTACCAAAACTTGCCAAACTGTTTTCTAAAGGAACTATACTATATTTGTATTCCCATCAACAATGAGTCAGAGATCCATTTGCTTTATGCCCTAAAACACTTGGTATAGTGTTTTAGAACACTTTTAGTAACACTTTTAGTTTTAGTCATCCCTTTGGTTATGTAGTGTTATTGCCTTCTGGTTTTAATTTGCATTTCCTTTATGACTAATCATGATGAGCTGATTCTCCATACTTGTTAACCATTTCAGTATCTTCTTTTGTGAAGTATCTGTTCAAATAGTTTTCTACTTTAACTGGGCTGTTTGTCTTATTATTGAGTGGTAAGAATTAACTATATATTCTGGATGTTGCTGCTGTTTAGTTGCTAAGTCATATCTGACTCTTTTGCGACCCCATGGGCTGTAGCTCACCAGGCTCCTCTGTCCATGGGATTTCCCAGGCAAGAATACTAGGGTGGGTTGCCATTTCCTTCTCCAGGGGATCTTCCTGACCCAGAGATTGAACCTGTGTGTCCAGCATTGCAGGCAGATTCTTTTACCACTGAGCCACCAGGGAAGCCCATATGTTCTAGATACAAGTTATTTATCATATGTGTAGTTTGGAAATATTTTCTACCCTGGTTCATTAGGTAATGAACCAGGAAAATGAAATTTAGAGACCATAATCTAAACATTAGGGTTGCTCACTGCTACTGAGTTGGTCATTCCTTCTAGGCCTTCTCAGAAGCTTGGTGAGACTCTGAATTCAGCACATTCATAAATCGCAATCCAGACAATGGTTGTAAGAGAGGAACTATCATTGTGTGTCTGTCCTAAGCACTCTTTGGTTCTCTAGCCATGGCTTCTACTGGGATCTTAAAATTGTCATTTTCTGTCTCAGAATCACTAAATATATTTAGAAGTAATTCACTCACTCCACGTCCCTTGCAGCCCTTTTGTCCACCACACAGTGCTATAGCAGTAGCCCCTTGGTCTCTCAAAACTGTCTCCAATAGGTACTTTTCTCTAGGAGACCACAAGTGACTCCCAATAAGACATCCTCTCAAAGTAAGCAAATCTGCCATTTTCAAATTCAGTCAAGTCAACCAACCAGTCCAAGATTTATATCTTTGAGCTTCTAAGATCAATAATCACTTCTGGTTTCAATTACTGTGTCATTTGAAGTTCCATTGCAGACAACAAAATCTATTCTAGTTAGCAGGGAATTAGAGATTTAGAGAATTGGTGCTAAGACTGGACAAACAGGTTCTAGGCTTAACATTCAGAGATGACCTTCAAAGCAATACTGCGGAGCATAATTCACAGTAACTATGACATGAAAACAACTGAAGAGTCCACTGACAGATGAATAGATAAAGAAAATATGTCTCTATGTACAATGGAAGATTATTCAGCCATAAAAAAGAAAGGACTCCTGTCATTTATGCCAAAATGGATGGACATTGAGGGCATTATGTTAAGTGAAATGTCAGACAGAGAAAGACAAATATGATATGATCTCACTTATAAGTGCAACCTGAAAGCATTAGAACTCATAGAAACAGAGTAGAATGATGATTTCCAGGGGCTGAAGGACCCTGGAAAATGGGAAGCTATTGGTCAAAAGGTATGCATTTTCTGTTATCAGTAAGTTCTGGAGATGTGATATACAGTAGGATGATTATAGTTATCCACACTGTATTGTATCCTTGAAAGCTGCTGGAAGAGTAAAGCTTTAATATTCTCACCAAGAGTTTCTGAGCTAAAAGAAGAATTGAAATTTGGGGTGTAAGTGCAGGTATAAAATAATTCTTTCTTTGCAAATTTGAAGGTTGGTTTGTTAGCTTAAAAAATATATTAACCAAATTTTGAACATCTTAATGAGCCTGGTCCAAGATTGGAAGGACCACAAGAAATATTATAATGTACACTGCCAACATTAATGAATTCAAAGGAAAAAATGATCACTCACTGATGTTTAGCAAGTGTTAGAATTGGAATCCTAAAAAATTAGTGAGATGAGTAGAGCAGTATCTTTATTCTAGAAGAAAAACGTCATTAAAATTTTGAAATAATATGAAAACATTTTAAAGGATTAAATATCTATTCATTATTGCAAATTATTTCAATGTTACATTTGCCAAAGAAAGTTGAGTTTTAATGCTTAAAAATTATAAACCTATGAAGTAAAATTTTGCAAGATTAAAGATCAGATTATCTGATAAAGAGCAATAAAGCAGTTTCATTCATTAAAGAAAAAGTATCATCTATTATTTGCTGCCTTTTTCTTATGTAAACATAGTTGCTGACCAAGGTATGAAGAATATGAAAGATTTAGATCAGGAATTACACATAGCAGTTTCCAGCTGCAAATCAGAAGTATGTATGTGTGTGTGTGTGTGTGTGTGTGTGTGTGTGTGTGTGTGTAAAATATTTACAGAAACAAATGCAACTTCTCATTTAAAAGTTATACTAATATTTCTACTAATTTTTTCTTATTGAAAATATGCAAAATATATATAATTTGATAATTTTTCTTCACCAAGCCCCATATTGACTCTTCAGAGTCCCTTCCAGTTCACATCAGTGTGGCTTACATATATTATCATTTTCCGAATGTGCCATGTTGTGGAAAGGTTTGAGAACCACTGATCTAAAGTCTTCTGCCCAGCCCCATGTTGGACTTACAGGACTTTGTCCCCAACAGTCTGAGTCCAGTAACTTGACATTATCCATATGTAGAGAACTCATCAAATAAGTTTGTTAAACAGTTTATCAATATAATAAGAGCTAGTCCCACCTCCCCTAAATCAGTGAGCTTTCTTTCCTGGTATTAAGGTACTTGAGCAACAAATTATCAGAACATTGTAGGTGAATAAAAATGAGGACTAGTCAAAATGAGAGATTTTGATGGATTTTTCCTACCCTATCAGAGTCAACAATTCTTTTGCATCTGGATTATTACTGATCTTCAGACTGAAACATTTTTCTCCCCTGGGCTCTGTTACGGCTGACATAGCTATTTGCATGGCTACTAGACATTTTGTCTCCTCATATTATGTATGCTTAAAAATCAGTCTCTTGGGAATTCCATGGAGGTCCAGTGGTTAGAACTTGGGCTTTCCCTGACAGAGTCCCAGATTCGATTCCTGTTTGAGGAACCAAGATCCCACAAGCCACGTGGCCAAAACAAACAAAAAAAATAAAATAAAAATCTGTGTCTTTAAGTATTGTGATTGTCATGCTTCATCCATAAGTACTGTGGTTTTAAAAATTAATTAAACCTCATAACACCATTGAATCTCTCATGTTAATGACTTGAGAGTCTTGACATAACAAACTTCATTTGACTCAATAGAAATGTTCCAGAAAACGTGTTTTTTAAAAAGAATTTTTGAAATCTAATTATACTTTGAGAACACTGAGAATTCACTATTTAGAGAAATCTGAAGATGAATCATTTCATATAGAAGAAGAAAAGAGCCCTTCAGTAAAAGAAAGCAATTATCTATTATTTATCTCTTAAAGTGAAAAGTGTAGTACATCTATAAAATATTAGGTAATTTATCATAATATGTTCCTTTTAATGTACTATTTGAATTCATTTCCATTCAAATTGAATTAGATAGTTGATTGTTATAAATCAATTGAACGTGGTTAAAGATAAACACTAAAAATGTAAACTTTTATTTGTAACATTCAGTTCAGTGTTAGCAGTGTAAGGAGACCCAGAAACAGTATGGTAACCCTTCACCTTTTCTAGGGCTTATACACAGATAGTTTGCCAACATGTACTGTAAATAGTTGCTATTTTTCTCCACAGTAGACTGCCACAAGGCAGTTTCTTCCACCACATTGTGTTATTTAAAAGTTATCTGCTTTTTTGGCTGCTGTTCAAGGGAGTTCTTTGCCTGTAAATCCTCTTTATCTCATGCTAGTGTTGAAGAGAAATCTTGGCACAATTTCAGTGCATTTGTCTTGTTGTACCAGAGGAGAAAAACATGAAGGGCCCCAGAGACTGACACTGTTCTGCAAATGGTTGTGAAACAGTGGGGAACCCTGTTGGCCATTCAGAAGGGTAATGCTACTAAGCACCCCCTGTGACAAATAAGATCCCCTCATGGGAAAGGCAGCCACACCATAAAAAAGATCACTGAAAAGCTCCAAAGATAGAGTTTCAAAGTAAACATCACTCATTGTGTACTTGAGTTGAAGCCTTTAAAATCAGCTTAACTTCGTGGACTGGTTCCATATGTAGTAGTCATTTAATTCTTAGTCTAGTTTTTACATTCTTGGACTCTGAACTCAAGTTTCAATACTTTGCACTATGGACATATCTGCCTATTTGTTGCAGGTTAGAGGTTTAAGAGAAAAAATAGGATGTATCCCACTTAAAGAAAGTCTGAGACAACTTATCCATTGAGATAACATCTCATTCTGTGAAGGATGCCCCAGAACAGTTCCTCCACCACTGGTCAGCCCTCTACATGGAATGTGTAACCTGTGCTTGTATATACACAGCAAGAACTGCTGTCAGAGCAACCGCTGGACATGAGGACATTTCCCCTAGTTGGCTTCTGGCATTCAGCTTGTATTTTAAAAGTTGAACAATTGTGTCTGTTTAAGGAAGGATCCCTTGAACTGAGAATAAGTGGGTTGATCTAAAATACAACCCAGATCAAGCTCGCCAGAATAAACTATGTTGAATATAATGTGGTTTGGGGGCTCCCCAAGAAAACCAGTGCATTAGTAGGAGAAGCTCTCTGAACTCGCCTCTTGGCTTGTTGTGGTCAGCTGTAAAGTTAGTACTTTTGAGACCAGGCTGTTGGATCTGATCCTTCTTTGTCTTTCTTAACCAAAGTAGCCAGAGATTTTAGCTGAATCATGATGATAAAGAAGGCAGAACATCACAGAATTGGTGCCTTTGAACTGTGGTGCTGGAGAAGACTCCTGAAAGTCCCTTGAACAGCAAGGAGATCAAACCAGTCAATCTTAACAGAAATCAACCCTGAGTTTTCACTGGAAGTTCTGATGCTGAAGCTGAAGTTCTAGTATTTTGGTCACCTGATGCAAACAGACAACTCATTGGAAAAGCCCCGGATGCTAGGAAAGATTTAGGACAGAAGGAAAAGAGGGCAGAGGATCCATTCAGAGGATGAGATGGCTGGACAGCATCACTGATACAATGAACATGAACTTGGGCAAACTCCAGGAGTTGGTGAAGGACAGGGAGGTCTGGTGTGCTGCAGTCCGTGGGGTCACAAAGAGTTGGACATGACTGAGCAACTGAACAGCAACATGACCGATACATGATTACTGTGAGAAAAGGAGATCTAGCTCAGGCTTTTCCAATGGCAGCTGGTGACTGTGATCTTGACCCAAGAAGTGTTCTTGGGCCTGAATTTGGGAGGCCTTCCTTATTTGAAGGGCTGAGCCACCTGCATGGATCTGGCTCCAAGGCAGGAGAGATAATAACTTTATAGAGACCATAGCTTCATAGAGTTTCACAGAGATCAAAACTAGCTCCCACAGTTGGGCAAATGGGTAAACCAATTTCCTGTAATAAATCTCTTTGTCCATAGGGATATAGATATCTCCACTAGTGGTCCTGCTTCTATGCTTCCCTAACTGATACACTGGAATACTTCTATCAGTTCATAAATGTTCTTTTATAGTAGTTCTTTCATTTCTGGCTATGGCTTTAAAATTTTGGACCTGTCTGCTTTCCATACTTTAGAAGAACCTCATAGTTTTTGTTCTTCAACTGTTACTCTTATCTTCTACAGTAGTTATGAATTTACTGTTTTATTATATTTATCTTGTCTTATTTCTAGGGTTTGGGAGGCATAGAATAAGGCTTAGGTGTGAGCTCAATCTGCTGTAACCAGATCCTTTGTTAGTTATTTTTTCTAAATAAAGTGTCTGGAGCCATTTTGTTTTTTAAAAAATTTAGAAAAATATCGTCATTATAGTTAAGCCTCCTTAGTTTGATCACTATGAATTTGTGAAAAGCTTAAATATAGAAATTTTGAAGGAAAAGAGTGAGGACATAACTTTCTGCATCTGAAAATGACTGAGAGGTAGGTTGATGTAATATCAGACTTAAAGAACCTTCAGTACATTCTCAAAAACAGACTTGAATTTCTCCCTATTTAGAAGAATATTCTGCTTAAATAGCAAATATCTTCCTATGAGAAAATTTTATTAGCTGCTTTATCTTAATTCTTTCATGTCACACTAACATAAATTTGATTTTATAGAAGAAAAAACACTGGAAAAACTATCATATGAAATTCTAAACTTTCAAATTAACAAAATATCTTGAAAAGATTGCCACACAGTAGACTTCCTAGAGTAATCTAAATTAACTTATCAATTGTTAGAAAAATGAATTTAGCCCAACTTAATTCTTAAATGAATTAAGCTGAATAATCTTTTTTCTTTACTAATTATCATTCAACTTTTGAATTAATTTTTATATTCTTTTTATACAATGACTAACATCCAAGGATAAGGTATATGAAGCGCTTTAAACTGTAAATCACCAGAAAGAGGTAAGGCAAAATTATTGTAATCTTTTGTTTAACCAAGCCATACTATAGTGGTCATTGTTTGGGAGTATATATGGTAATATTAAATCTTCCTTGTCTATACTATGAAGTTTTAGCAACCGAAGACGAAATAAAGTGTGCTGATGGCATTTGTGTACTAAAATCTCCCTAAGCCCTGACTTGCTTTTTCTTGGCCTTTCACCTCTTATAGTTAGAAAAAGAATGAAGCATGTTTGTTCTGGGCACCAACCTGCCAGATCTAAGATACAGTGCAGTGATGAAACTACTTTTGCTTCATCGACTACACTAAAGCCTTTGACTATGTGGATCACAGCAAACTGTGGGAAATTCTTAAAGAGACGGGAATACTCGACTACCTTACCTGAGAAATGTGTATGCAGGTCAAGAAGCAACAGTTAGAACCGGACATGGAACAACAGACTGGTTCCAAATTGGGAAAGGAGTATGTCAAGGCTATATATTGTCACCCTTCTTATTTAACTCATATGCTGAGTACATCATGCGAAACACTAGACTGGATGAAGCACAAGCCGAAATCAAATAACCTCAGATATGCAGATGACATCACCTTTATGGCAGAAAGTGAAGAGGAACTAAAGAGCCTCTTGATGAAGATGAAAGAGAAGAGTTAAAAAGTTGGTTTAAAACTCAACATTCAAAAAACAAAGATCAGGGCTTCTGGTCCCATCACTTTATGGCAAATATACGGGGTGAAAATAGAAACAGTGACAGATTTTATTTTCTTGGGCTCCAAAATCACTGCAGATGATGACTGCAGCCATGAAATTAAAAGATGTTTACTCCTTGGAAGAAAAGCTATGATGTAATAAAAGTGTATTAAAAAGCAGAGACATCACTTGACTGACAAAGGTTCATATAGTCAAAGCTGTGGTATTTCCAATAGTCATTTATGGATGTGAGAGTTGGACCATAAAGAAAGCTGAGCACTGAAGAATTGATGCTTTCAAACTGTGATGTCGAAGAAGACTCTCGAGAGTCCCTTGGACAGCAGGGAGATCAAACCAGTCAACAAGAGACAAGTCTGGCTTTTGTCCCTGCTCTTAGGAGCTAACTTTTATATGCTCGGAATGTCTCAAGTAATAGGAATGTGTGACCCCTCAAACCACATCTAACAGTTTATGCTAGTAAATGACTCTTGGTGGGCATTCTGATAGGTTATGCTAAGAGATGACTCAGTGTGGGGGTTCTTAATACATCAAAAGTCTTGAAGTGAGGACTGGCCACCCCAGAGGAACCAATCATATGATTAGAGGGTTGGGACTTTGAGCCATGTGATACTCATCTGACTCCAAGAAGGGGAGAGGGCTGGAGATGGAGTTTAACCCTGTGAGCCACAACTCAATCAACTTGCCTGCTTACTGCAGCCTCAGTAAAATCTCTGGACACCAACGTGGACATGGAGGCTTGAGTCTGGAGTCCTCTCAGTCCCAGATTCTGCCACATGCACGTCTTACTTTGGCTGGATCTTTGCTATAATAAAATTGTATAATTGTAATTGTGCGTATAGTACTTTCTTGAGTTCTGCTGAATCATTCTACCAATTTATCAAACCTGAGGGAGTCTCTGGGGACCCCTGTATTTGTAGGCAGCTAGAAGTGAAGGACTTCCCTAGTGGCTCAGATGGTAAAGAATCTGCCTGCAATGCGGGAGACCTGGGTCTGATCCCTGGTTGGAAAGATCCCCTGGAGAAAGAAATGGCAACCCACTCCAATATTCTTGCCTGGAGAATTCCATGGACAGAGAAGCCTGGTGGATTACAGCCCATGTGGTCGCAAAGAGTCAGACGCAACAGAGCCACTAACATATATATATATATGTCTGAGGTGAGGATAGCTCTAAGAACCCCCAAACTTCCGGCTGGTGTCAGACGTCTTGGGCAGACTTGGTAGTCTGGAGGACTGTGCCCTTCACCTTGAGCTGAAGTGGATGGACTTAAAGATTTGCAGGAGCTAGAATCCAAAGGATTTGGTGATTGACTGGAAGTTGGAGTATGGACGTGGGAGGTGTCATGGATGACTCCTAGGTGTCAGACTTGGGCAACCAGGTGCCATTTGCTGAGTCAGAGAACTCTGGAAGAGAATAGGTTTGTCAGGGAAACAGCCCAGCCTCAACTGGACTTGCTGCATTTGCAGTACCTATAAACCATGTGTTTGGAGGTGTTTACTATGAAGCTGTATTTATGTATCTGAAGCTCAGAGGGAAAATCTGTGCCATGGATATAAAGATATAGGAGTTGTTGGTATATAGGAGGTATCCGAATTCACAAGAATGATAAGCTTACCTAGGGAAGAATGTGCACAAAGAAAAGTTCTAGTACAACTTTATCTATGTACTCTGCTTAGATACATCGATCCTTTAGAGTTTTATCAGGAAGTAAAGGCTAAGGTGGGACCAAAAGTAGGTGGAAGAACCAGAGAAAGTAGAACTTCATCATTTCTTATACATGTGGTCGCCATCTTTCTCTTCTTTTTCTCCTTCCTCCTCAGACTGGAAGTTAAGGAGGGTTGTAATGGAAATGGGTGGGTTTTAGGCATTGTCTGTGTTTATCTGGTGATCAAATTCCTGCTGCCATTGAAAACTGCCTTCGCAGAACTAGATCTCCACTCCTTTTGCTAAATACAAGCGGTAACTATGTGGCTATCACTGACTTTTTTTTCCTCAGTCTGTTCATGTTTTTACTCATTGTTAGTACAGAGTGGCAACTCTCAAGTTCCTTACATGTAGAACTGGAAAATAAAAGCCCTCTTTCCCCTAATGTTAATGTTTTGCTTTAATGTAGTACATATCTAACAACTGATGAGTCAATATGAATGCATTATTGTTAACTAAAGTTAATTTACATTAGGGCTCACTCCTTGTGTTGTACATTCTCTAAGTTTTGACAAATGTATAATCACATGTGCCCACCATATTAATACTATCATGCAGAATAGCTTTCACCACCCTAAAAATCCCTTGTGTTTCACCTATTCATCCCTCCCCCCAATCCCCTGGTAACCGTTCATCTTTTTACTGTCTCCGTAGTTTTGCCTTTCCCAGAGTATCAAACCATGAAATGACATGGAGGAAGTTTAAACACATGTAGCTAAATGAAAGAAGCTGATTTTTAAAAGCCATATTCTGGCACTTCCCTGGTGGTCTAGTGGCTAAGATTCCATGCTCCCAATGCAAGGGACCCAGGTTTAATACCTGGTTGGGTAACTGGACCCCTCATGCCACAACTAAAAAGTTTGCATGCTGCAACTAAAGATCCTGAGTGCCACAACTAAGACTGGGTGAGGCCAAACAAATAAAATAAATAATAACACATAAATTATTTTTAAACAGCTGTATACTGTGATTCCAGTTATATCACTGACTTTTTTTGTGAGGTGAAAAGAGGTGTTAATTAACTAGATGGAGAGGATACTTTCATAATGTAGACATCTATCAAATCTCCCTGAAAGTAAAAATGAAAGTCACTCAGTCGTGTCCGACTCTTTGCGACCCCTGTACAGTCCATGGAATTCTCCAGGCCAGAATACCAGAATGGGTAACCGTTCCCTTCTCCAGAGGATCTTCCTGACTCAGGGACTGAATCCAGGTCTCCTGCATTGCAGGTGGATTCTTTACCAGCTGAGCCACCAGGAAAAATCAAGAATACTGGAGTGGGTAGTCTATCCCTTCTCCAGCAGATCTTCCAGACCCAGTAATCGAACCTGGGTCTCCTGCATTGCAGGCAGATTCTTTACCAGCTGAGCTACCAGGGAAGCCCATCAAATCTCCCTGATAGATATATTAAATATCTTAAAATTTTATATGTCAATTAAACCTCAACAAAGCTGAATTTTTTTTAAAAAGAAAAAAAGGGAATTTAGAACTCCCATTATTTTGTCTTGTGGTTTTCTTTTCTGGGAAGTGAGGGGATCTATTTTGCACATAATTATTAAGATTATATTAACTTATTTTATTACTGAATGTTTGAATGCCCTCATTCAACTGGGCAAAGAGTATCTCAGAGATACTCAATCAAACAGCAACTTTTCCAAAAGTCTTGTGGGGAATTAGAAAGGTTTCATTCCCGGGCTGATCTAGTGTTGCCAACCCATTTCCTGGTGAAGCCCCAAGACCCTATTGATGATATGGATTTCCATCACGTTCAGATACATCAGGGGTTAAATCATTTTCTGTGAGATAGAACAAATGATACAACATGGAATCCTCAGCCTCCTTCCCTCGACACCAATATTATAAAATGATTTCACTCTCTTCAGAATAGGTTATGACAAAACAGTCGCTAAGCTGTGGAAATACTGGGTTTTCGCCAATACCATTTTCTATCTTGAACCGCTTAAATAGCTCTGTGGTCGACCGGCTCTCATATGCTCTTCATTTGTCAGGTGCTTGAAAATAGCCTAGACACTTTTTTCCCCCCAAAGAAAGGCACCCTGCCGGGAAGGATGTGCCAGGAAGAAAGAGAGAGACATTAGGCTCACAGCAGGAGCAAGGCGTTCTATTTCCTGGGAGAGCCTTTTTGATCTGTGCTGTTGATGAGACTGCTCTCTGCTTGGGAAGAGCCTTTAAGGTGGCAGCTCTCTTGTCCCAGGCAGAGGGTCTTAAAGCAGAGGACAGAGATGTGTGACTGTTGTGTTTTTTTTTTTTTAAATATACTTTCATTTACTTATTTATTTTTGGCTGTGCTGGGTCTTCATTACTGCAAGGGCTTTTCTCTAGTTGCAGGGAGCAGGGACTACTCTTCGTTACACTGCGCCAGCTTCTCATTGTGAAAGTGAAAGTGAGAGTCACTCAGTCGTGTCCAACCCCATGAACTGTAGCCTTCAGGCTCCTCCATTTATGGAAACCTCTAGTCAAGAAATACTGGAATGGGTTGCTGCTTTCTTCTCCAGGGGATCTTTCAGACCCAGGGATGGAACCTGGGTCTCTTATACTGTGGGCAGATTATTTACCATCTGAGCCAACAGGGAAGCTTCTCTTGTTGTGAAGCACCAGCTCTAGGGCACGTGGGCTTCAATAGTTGTGGTGCGTGTTCCCAAGCTCCGGAGCACACAGGCTCAGTAGCTGTGGTACATGGGCTTGGCTTCTCTGAAGCATGTGGGATCTTCCCGGACCAGGGATTGAACCCATATCTCCTGCATTGGCAGGCAGATTCTTTACCACTGAGCCACCAGGGAAGCCTGAGATGTGTGATTTAGCCTCTTGCTTGCCTATGTTTGCTTCCCTGCATTCATGCTTATCCTCACCCTGACCCTTTCTGTGCACCGCCCCACCCCTAATCTGGCTCTAGAAAGACTTTACATCTGTAAATCTCAGAGGTAGCCTTCCAAAAAAAATTTTTTCCCAAGAAAAAAAATACATTAAATGCTTGAATGCTTGCTCTGGCCTCTCATGCTCCTTATTACACCAAGTACTTCCAGACCATATGTTGTATACCCAGTTCTTCTTATGCCAAGAGAAAATTTTGTCTGATCAAAAATGTTTACAGTATTCGCAAACTCCACGAAAGTTGATATAACTGAGAATAATTTTCTCATCATTACCCTACTCTCATATGTAATGGCCATGTGAAGAAAAAAAGTAGATTAAAAACCTGTCTGAGTCCAAATCATCTTATATTTGAAACTAAAGGAGAGCCCGGACAAATATAGATACAGCCAATTTTTTTTTATGTAGTCAGGGATGTTCTGCTTTCTCAAGCTTGCTTTCCTGGCATGATCCCATGAGGATTTCTTCATATTTGAGAGGGTCCGTAATCCGATTCATGGCCACAAATGACAATACCCTCAGCACCCAAGGATTGATTTTCAGCGCATCAGCAATATCTCCTCCTGGTTATATACGTAGATCCAGTTCAGGGAGAGAGAGAAGGAAAACAAGGTCTTTGTATTTATCTTGATATTAAAAGAAGCTCTAAGGGGATCATGAGGGACTTTCTATGGTTTTCTTAATGTTCCATCTCATGATCTGGACTCGAGTTAAACAGCTGTGTTCTTCATGAAAACTCATCCAAATGCACTTGGAATCTGTGCATTTTTCTGTACATTTTATGTCAATAAGAAGTTTACTTTTTAAAAATCTATTCATCTAATCTGCTTCCAGAAGTCTGAGAAGCAGATATCCAATCCTCGGCGAATCTACCAGAGCTGGGTTGTCAAGTCTGGTGTCCCCAGCCATATGTGGCTGGTCCAAGTTGAGGTGTGCTGTTAAGTGTGATATACACACTGGATTTCAAAGACATAATATGAAAAAAAGCAAAATATGTTATTAAGATTTTATATTGATTATATGTTACATTTATTTGGCTAGATAAAATATATTATTAAAACTAATTTGACCTGTTTCTTTTTGCCTTGTTATATGGCTACTAGGAAGTTATGTATGTAGCTCTCACTATATTCTCTTAGATTCTCTTAACTTTCCCGCTGGGCTGGGTATGGGATCAGTTAATATGGATCTTGGCTTTGCCCACTTAATTTTTCCAATTCCCATTGAAATATCACAGGATATTTTATGTTCTAGGGGAAAAAAGAATAGTTATTTACTTTGATTTGTAAATTTGGGTTACATCTATACACATTGTACTTGGCCTTTTAAAAAATTAACACTCAACTGAATTGTGAATTAATAACAGTGAATAGTGTAAAATGTTTTCATGTTAGAAATGGTAAAAGAAACACATCTAATATGAGCAAATGTGCAGAGTCAGTGTTCAGAGAATCATTAGTCCAAACCACTATGTCTAAGGGAAATAAATACATCCTTTCTTGGGTTTATAGTCTTCTCTTTTGTCTGCTATTTCTGCTTTCTGTTGGGTATTTTTTCAGGATTGATATTCAAGCTGTGAAAAGCATTCTTCCATCAGCAGAGTCTGGCACAATGGCAGGCTCTTCAGATAGCAGGGTTGGCATTTTTTAAATTCACTCTGGATTTATTAAATGGTTTGCAGCTGAGAAGCTGGATGCACTGACTTTCCACTGTATGAATTTTAAAAATGCACAAAGACAAGCATCTCCTGAAGAATTAAGATATTCTGTGGGCCATGTAATCAGCACATTATCAAAATATATGCTCTTTTGATTATTATAGTAATCTAAAAATTGCTAATTATATAGTAGCATGCTAACTGAAACGTAATTGCAGATAATATATTATTTGATGTGTGTTCCTGTTATTGGCAAACTCTGAGACTTGTTACTGATTATTCCTGGGCAAATTGAAATTTGTCCCCGAAGTGTTAGACTCAGTCAAGGCTAGAAGCACTTAAGCAGGCTTAGAAAAATGACAGTTTTCTCCCATGAGAGTCACTATGGAAACATCTATCAATGAAGAATATGAGAAAATTGGATACGGTAAGCAAGAGCGAGGGAAGACTTGGAATAAATGCATTCTTCTCTTTGCAGAGGTTCTAATCCTCACCCTTCACCTGTTCAGTCCCACTGAAAGAGCTCGAAGTTAGAAATTTTGTTCTTTTTATGTGTAACAATAACCATTTTTTAAAGTTTTTTTTGACGACCATTTTTAAACTCTTTATTGAATTTGTTACAACACTGTTTCTGTTCTATGTTTTGGCTTTTTGGCTACAAGTCATGTGGGATTCCCAGCTCCCTGACTAGGGATCGAACCTGCACTCCCTGCATTGGAAGATGAAGTCTTAACCACTGCACCACCAGGGAAGTCCCTGACACTAACCAGTTTTACATTTTATGTTGTTGTTCAGTCAGTCAGTCGTGTCCGACTCTTTGTGACCCATGGACTGCAGCATGCCAGGCTTCCCTGTCCTTCATCATCTGCCAGACCTTGCTCAAACTCATGTCCATTGAGTCAGTGATGCCATCCAACCATCTCATCCTCTGTCATTTCATAGCCATTGGAAGAACCAAATACTCGGCGTTGGTAGGACAAACTTACTCTTTGAAAGCAGCTGGACTATCAAACAAATTTCATTTGACATTGCAGTTGACGCAAGGATTGCTCTGCTTGTGTCACTGTAAACAAGGTGTTCAGAACAAAAAGAGTGGGGAAAATAAGAGGAGGAAAAAGAGTCTGTCAGGTAGGGGAGAGGGGAGGAAGGAGAATGGAATGATGCATCTTCTGGAAGTCATGAAAATCATTGAGATGAGTTTATCTAATATTTTATCTAAATGGTATTATCAATTGTAAGCCCATCCAAATTCTTTGGAAATTTTTCTGACTGGAAAAAGCAAGTAGAATGATAAAATACCTATAGTGAAGTAGTACTGATCATTAGACTTTGGAACCTCTTAGGTTAGGAAATTAAAATGTATTTTGATAATAGTAACTCAGAAGCCATATCTGCTAGGCTGCCTCCCCAACATATGTTTCTTCTTACCATTGTTCTAACAAGACCCCAACTTTCCCAGTAGCAAGGTTTAGGTGTGACTAACCTC
This sequence comes from Giraffa tippelskirchi, assembly GCF_054371585.1. Classification (NCBI taxonomy): domain Eukaryota; kingdom Metazoa; phylum Chordata; class Mammalia; order Artiodactyla; family Giraffidae; genus Giraffa; species Giraffa tippelskirchi. The sequence goes on along the minus strand of NC_137287.1, from coordinate 67,770,506 downwards.
ACCCTCAGCTCTAGGGTGAGCCCTGATTGGCTTTAGTAATTCAAGATATCCTATTTTTTATGAGATTTATTTAAAAATTTATTATTTTGGCCACACTGAACAGCATGTGGGATCTTAGTGTCCTGATCAGGGATTGAACCCATGCCCCCTGCACTGGAAGTGCAGAGTCTTAACCACTGAACTGACAGGGAATTGTCAAGATATCCTATTTTCCAAGCCACAGGGCATGGTTCAGGAATAGACATGTGATCCAGCTGGTGCAGTGAGATACAAGAAGAGATGTTTAGGAGCTCTCTGTGCAAGAATTATGTGAACTTCCTATGAGGGGCTTGCCCTCTCCCCGGAGAGACATGATCAAACTATCAGTCCCAGTTGTAGTTGGCAGAAGTCTTGAGACCTTTACAGGAAGCACCCTGAAAATGAAGTTGACTCTATGACACACACAGAGGAGACGTAACGGGATCCTTGATAGCATCTTCATTTGGTAAATCAAATTTTTTGAGATACATGCATTGTATATTGTATCAAGTGCATCATATATATATATATATGCTTTATATATATATATATAATATGTATATATTGCTTCTTTTTAACATTGTATTTTGAAATAATTTTTAGACTTATAGAAAAGCTGCAGAAGTACTCAGAGTTCCCATAGACCTCTACCCAGCTCCCTAATGTCACTACAGCTCAAAAGGTTATAATTTCTATCTTTAACTTGTCACTGTCCACCTTCAAACAATATTACACCATTTCACATAGAGTGTGAGTCCACTTAATCCCTTCCTATTCTTCGGGTTCTTATCATCATACACTTGATTTCTCCACGTGATAAAAACCACAGATATGTCCTCACTGATTCTGTTTTGCATAGTCAATTATTTTTTTGAATAAGGGGAAAAGTCATTAATATTTGCTCACATATTTACTCTTTTCAGTATTCTTCATTCCTTCATGTAGATCTGAGTCTTTATTAGTTTTATTAAGGATCATCTTTCAATGGCCTGGAGAACGAATTTTCTTTAATATTTTTTGTAGTGTGGTTTTGCTACCCATTAATTTTCCGTTTCTCTGTTTGCTGAACATTTCTTTATCTTTGTCTGTCTTTTTGAAAGCTATTTTTCCTAGATATAGAACTCCAGGTTAACATTTTCCCTCTTTAATCACTTTAGAAATGTTGTTTGTCTTCCAGTTTGCATTTTTTTCCTGATGATTCAGTGATATATATTTTCTTTCTATATGTAATGTCTTCCCATCTCTTATCCTCACACTAATTTTTTTATTTATTATTTTTTCAAAATATTTGTCTGCATCAGGTCTTCATTGCAGCACGTGGGATCTTTAGTTTTGGCATGTGGGATCTAGTTCCCTGGCAAGGGTTTGAACACAGGCCCCCTGCATTGGGAGCATGGAGTCTTAGCCATTGGACTCCTCATACTGGGGAGTCCCCCTCATACTGCTTTTAATATTATAAGTTTATCATGGTTTCTCAACATTTTGGTTATGATTTTTTTTCATTTGATTTGAAAATTTGGGAGCTATGATTTCTTCAGTCACCTTTTTCTTCAGATGACTTCTGTTTCCCTCTTTTCCCTCTTTTTCCACGCTCCAGTTACAGGAATCTGGACCATCTGATATTCACTTTCCTACAGGGTGCCTTCATTCCCATTGTTTATTTCCCATTATAGTTTGTTACAAGACATTGAATATATTAAATAGTTTCCTACTCTGTTCATTTTTTTCTTTCTTTGTTTGCTCTTCTTGTTTCAGTTTGGATGGTTTCTTTCTTCCATTGCTTTTAAGTTCATTGATCTTTTTTTCCCCCTGAATGGCTAATCTACCACTAATACCATCCAATACGTTTTTTATTTTAAATATTGCATTTTTCACCTCTGAGAGATTCCATTTCACTCTTTTTAAACTTTTTTTTTTCTCCTCACTACATTTCTGCTTTCAGGTAGATACTTGAACATATTTATAATAGTTGTGTTAAAGGCTTTTTCTGCTGATTCCATCATTGCTATCATTTCTGGACCTTTTTCTATTTTTTGCCCCTCTATTGACTGGTTTGTTTATTGGGTGCTGGATATTGTGAGTATTATGTTGTTGAGTATCTGAATTTTTTTCTTCTTGTGAAGGGTGTTGAGCTTTGTTTTGATTGCAGGCAGTTATTTGCAAGTCAGTTTCACCCTTTGAGGCTTGTTTATTAGCTTTTTACAGGTATGTCTAGAGTAGTCTTTAATCATATACTAATTTAATTCTACTACTAATATGTAACCCGTCTGGAATCTCTAACCACTGCTCCAAGTGTTCAGCATGGTCTTGGCATTCTGCAAAGTCAGACCCTGAATACCTCCCAGCCCTGCATGACCCCTGGGAATTGCTCAGCTTATAAAATGTGCAGATTTACACATTTCTGGAACTCTGTCTCTGCTGGTCCTCTCTCTGCACCCTGGTCTGAAAGAGGCTGCTAGTTCCCAAACATGCCATCTCTGTTAAGCTGAGGAGCCTGCCCCACAGCTTCCAGCTTCTAAACCACATGATCTCCATGCCCATCCTGACAAACAGATGCTTCATTCCTGCTTCTTTCCAAGTATGTCAGTTTCAATTAAGTTGTATTGTTGGAACTTAGAATCCCTGGTGGCTCAGATGGTAAAGAATCTGCCTGCCATGCAGGAGACACAGGTTCAATCCCTGGGTTGGGAAGATCCCCTGGAGAAGGAAATGGCAACCCAGTCAAGTATTCTTGCTTGGAGAATTCTATGGACAGAGGAGGTTTGTGGGCTACAGTCCAGGGGGTCACGAAGAGTCTTTGGACAGCACTGAGCGACTAACACTTTCACTTTCAAATCATACCTGGGACCCTAGCTCGTGCTTTGCTTTCAGTCTCTGAACTCAGTCTTTGGGGGAAAGACTTTTACTTCTCCAGCTCTGTCCCTTCTCTCAAGTACACGTGGTTCACTGTCCCCAAACTATAAGGAGTTTGTTGTCTCTGCCCATCATTGACTGAGGTGAGTGGGGATGTTCCTACACCAGGTGTCCCAGCTCTCACATCCCTGGACCTGCTCTGAAGTTAATACATACAGGAATCCATGCAGGTTGAAGCAGTTCTTGACCGGAAGAGGTTTGTACATCTACAGAGTTGGGATATACTGGGATCAGCATCTGGGAAGGTAATTTCACTCTCTCTCTGGGTTCCTAGAATATCCAAAATCAAACAAGACTCACCACTGAAGGGAATCCATTTCTTCCTGAGCCTGCCCTACCCGTGAAAGAATTTTATATTTTTCCATTAACATTCTTTTGACTTGATTTCTTGCAAATGAATGCCCTAATTTTTTAGGCACAGAGAGCATTCACCGCTTCCCTGCCCAGAGTTACTCCACAATGAAGCTAACCTGCTGGACACACCCTGGTGTGCGTGCATACTAAGTCACTTCAATCGTGTCTGACTCTTTGCAACCCCATGGACTGTAGCCTGCCAGGCTCCTCTGCCCATGGGATTCTCCAGGCAAGAATACTAGAGTGGGTTGCCATGCCCTCCTCCAGGAGATTTTTCCAACCCAGGGATCGAACCTGCCACGTCTCTTACATCTCCTGCATTGGCAAGCGGGCTCTTTACCACTAGCACCACTGGGGAAGCCCTTGGAGAACCTCAGATCCAATTACTTCTCCAATTTTGAGAGAAAGAGGTAGATGGACCAATGATAGGAGAAGGAAAATCCTAGTGCACAAACATTTCACAAAATATGTCAACAACCTAGACAAGAGGATGACCTACTTTATAGTCAAAAATTTTCAAATATGTGAATCACAGGACCTCCCCCACCCTTTTAAGCTCCTTTTCCAACATAATTCTATAAAACATACTGTGTCAAGTGACAACCCCCAGTAGTAGACGATAGTGTATTTCTGTCAAGAGGGAACTGTTGTAATATGGTTGTGTTCTACGAAGCTGGAGATATGATTCTAATTACCTCATTTTTCTTTTACTTTCTTTTATTCAGTGGCACACTTATCACTCCAGATCTAGATTCTCTGTGGAAGAAACTGATACTGTGCTCCAGAGTGATTTTCTCTGTTTCTCTCTACCTTTATCTTTGTAAGAGGCAATAGTTTGTCTACAAAAGTGTGTTACTCCACTATTACATTTTAGAAACCAAGACCTCTTAGAGACGTCTAATATGTATCCCTTATTTTCAGAGCTGCTTTATTCCTGAGGGCAAAAAAAAAAAGAGAGAGAGAGAGATAGCTGACCTAGCCCCCTGGCTAACTGGCAAAACCCTAACTGATTTTTCTTTTCTTAATTTAAAAGATGGCAAAATGATTTTTCTTTTTTTAATTTAAAAGAAGGGGATTTATCTGTGATGAATGGCCAAAAAATAAATGAGCAGAAGCCATGTACAATCAATTTGCCCAAGAGTCTGGGTGAAGCACTGGACAAGCACGCAGACTGCAGAGGATTGAATCCTGGCTTTTAAACCGAGTTTATGTCTAACTTTGGGCATAATATTTTATCTCTCTGATCTGTAAAAGGGAATAATAATTGCTAACTCACAGATTTGTAAGGATCATGTGAGAAAGGTTTTAGATGCATCTGTTACATGGTATTCATTTTTTTCTGTTAGTTTTTATTATATGTTTCCCAGAACATAAACTGTTTTGAAGAATCCTGTGCCTGTGTGCTAAGTCCCTTCAGTTGTGTCCAACTCTTTGCGACCTAATGGTCTGTAGTCCACCAGGCTGAAGAACAACCTTATAACAGTGCTTACAAAGCTTAATTTTTATCCTTTGGGGCAATCAAGTTGATGAAAAATGTTCAATAAAAATATTTGACATAGAATTTTTCACTAATTTTAACCTTAGTATTGAAATAGAAAAAAGTTATATGTTGACCAGAGAGATACTTAGAAAATATTCAAAACCAGAAGAAACCATGAAGTATTATTTTAAATGTTTTGTTACAAAGTTTTGCTTTGTTTTATTACAAAGGGAAATAAACATGAAAAGAGCAAATCTCATTCATAAACATTTGCCCAGAGACAGCAATATTTAAAGCAGCAATAGATAACTTTATCAGAAGTTTTGTGGAACATTTTTTCCCACTGACTTCAATTATGATTTCAAGAAAAAAAATTAGTAGTATGTCTTAAATTTTGTTTCAGGCCTATTTCATTTCAAGTTCATGCCATCTGTGTTTAAGACTGCTAGACCCAAATAACCATCAATAGTTGCTTAGGAGCCAGTAAATAAACTATGGTACATCCACACAACAAATGTCTACAGTTGAAACAGACCCCTTTGTGTTAATATGGGAAACCTCACCCTAGTATTAAATGAAAAAGTGAAATATGAAACAGTGTAACACCTTATGCTGGATGGCAAGTATATAAATCTGTATCTGTTGTATGCACAATAAGTCATACAGGAAGAATACAGAAGAAGCTCCCTTGCTTCTACTATGGAGGAGAAAAGGGTGGATAGGCACAAAAATAGGAGTGAGATTTTGTAACATATATATGTTAATAATATTTTGATTTTTTAAAATGTGATGGAGACCTATGAGAATATAGCTTTTTAAGGCCATGAAGATGACAGGAAAAAAAAATATTTAGTGGAAAAAAAGGTTCTGGAGAAGTAAATACAACATGATGACATTTTTGAAAAATTGCAAGTTTCTGTGTTCATATACACAGAAATATGCAGTGGAATTTTCACCAAAATTGTAATGCATGGTAAAGTTTCAGGTCATTTTGGCTTTCATGGTTATACTTTTCTAAATAATTTGAATATTTTTTATTTAAAAACAGTAAAATGGGACTTCCCTAGTGGTCCAGTAGTTAAGATTTAGCCTTCTAATGAAGGAGGTGCCTGTTCAATCCTTCTTCAGGGATCCCACATGCCTCAGGGCCAAATATCCAAAACAAAAAACAGAAAACGATATTGTAACAAATTCAATAAAGACTTTAAAAATAGTCCACATTAAAAAAAAATCTTTAAAAATTAAAAAAATAAAAACAGTTAAACTATTAATAAAGGCTGATAAAAATCCAAAAATCACAGGCAAAAAGAAAAAAAAAGCAGGAGAGAAAGAAAAGAGAATGGAAGAGGAGATTAGAAAAAAGTGTGGCTATAAAAATTCACGTCTTCAACTCCTTCAAGTCTTTGCTCACATTTCCCCTTATCTGATCTTACCAATCTATTAACAATGTGATCTATACCTCTCTGCCTACCCATCTGATCCCCCTTGTTCAGTATTTCTATTTTTCCATAGCATGTATCACCTTGCAACACAGTATTTTAACTTATTTGTTTAAGTACATTTTAAAAAGCCTGGCAGTTAGGAGATGTTCTATCAATGTTTGTTGAGTGAATAAATGAGGTCTCCGCTGAAAGTTGGTGACCCACTGAACTGAACAATAAAACTTGCTTCATTGAGTGACATCCTTGTTGCAGAAGGCTGAGAGTTTTCCTCACTTTGAATTTGCAGTTTGGTACACAAAAACATAGTTTTTAAGTCTTTGAGAGATGGTTCAAGGATAAGAAAGTTTGTAAATACATTCTGTACATTCTCATAAGTCTCTAAGGAAGTGGTGGTTGAGTTTTCAAACAAGAAAATTGAGTCACCTGTTCCCTTCTTTTTCATTCTGTATTCCATGGTTCCTATCATCTTTCTCTTATTTTCTTATTTGAGATGGATTTTGTTCTTGTTGTGATTGGGGCCTTAGCAACAGGAGATCATAGGGAGGGGGAAAGGTGTAGGATCTGAATGGGCTTGGGGCTGGAAATTGACACCTTAAGAGCAGTGGTCCTGTGTTTCCCTGGAGGTCCAGTGGTTAAGAATCTACCTTGCAATGCAGGGCCCACTGGTTCAATCCCTGGTCTGAAAAGATCCCACATGCCACTTGGCAACTGAGCCAGTGCTCCACAACTACTGAGCCCATGTGCCACAATTACTAAAAAGCCTGTGTGCCCTAGAGTCTGTCCTCTGCAACAAGAGAAATCACCTCAGTGAGAAGCCCTCACACTGCAACTAGAGAGTAGCCCGCACTGCTGCAACTAGAGAAAGCCTGAGCATAGCAGTGAGGACCCAGTCCAGCCCCAAATAAGTAAATAAATATTTTTTTAAAAGAGCAGGTGTCCCCAACCTCTGGGATCTGATACCTGATGGTCTGAGATGAAGCTGATGTAATAATAATAGAAACAAAGTGCACCTAAAAAAGACACAAGAATAAGAATGGTTAGGCAGAAAGAGTCCAAAGTGAGGCTCTTGAGAGAAGAACTTAGGAAATGTTCTGAGTCATCATTTTTTAAGACACGTTTGCAGAATATAAATTACCACAGTTATTAATGCATTTTATGTAAACAAAAAGGGTTCTGTATTCAAATCAGTTAAAGAAACACCGAGTTAGATGGTGTTTCTTTACCACAAGACTTCCCAGAGTCTTTAAGACACTGCCATAAAATGTGAATCTCCAAGAGGAGCTTTTCTTTGCAGCATTTCCCTTTTCTCTCTTTCTCTCTTTCTCTTTTTCTCCTGGAACCCATTTCTCTGCAGATCATCTTGCAGGACAACTCTTCCATTTGATAGAGGAGACTGATTAGAACTGGTCCCAGGTTTCTACCAAGCAGTTTGGGGTTCATGTCAGGGCTCCAAAACCAGAGGGTCAAGGTGAGCCTAATCCTCCATGGAGTGGCAGCAGAGCAGAGTGGACAGGTGGACTTGAAAGCCAAACAGATCTGGTTTGGAAGGCTCCCAAAACCACTTTGAGTTGGGCAGTTTGGAGCAAATGACTTAATCTTCTGCAGTCTTGTATTTCTTCCTCTATGAAATAGGCATCCTAACTGCCTAGGGTAGTGGTGAGGAGTTAAATGAGATTATTACAAAGCGCTTAGCATAATGCTCATCAGAGTGAAATTTCAATAAACAATAGTAGTTGTATTTAATTTGGGGAAGGGTCTAGGTTTTTTTTCTTTCTTTGGCCATCCTATGTGACATATGGGATCTTGGTTCCCCATCCAGGGATTGAACCAGCACCCCCTGCATTGAAAGCTTGGAGTCTTAACCACTGGACTACCAGGGAAGTCCCAAGGGTGAGTCTAGGTTTTGTTTGTTAGTGTTGACATTCTTTAGGCTGGTCCAGCTCTTCACTGGGGTGGAATGTTTTGCAACTCAAGGGGCATCCCTGTTTCCAAATTTCTCTCTTGACCTGCAGGGTCTGCAGTGGTAGAAATCATTTTGGATCCCCCCACCCCCCCCCCGCCCAAACAATGGCCTCAGGCTATTGCTTTCCTCCAGATCTGATTGGAGAAGCTCAGGCCTGTGTCCTGGTGAGCTTGTGAGCGAAAAGAGGCAACACCTCTTGCCAAGAGGTGTTGTGGCAAGCTGTCGCTCACAATATCTTCATTTCTTCTTCCTTTATCCTGCCTTTGCAGGACATGAAAAACATCAACACAAAGGCTGACCTTTAGTTAATGTAGCAAACTATATTAGAAAAGGGAGTTGAGCAGATAATTATTTCTTACATGTTGCCATTTTTTTCCATCACAATATTGAAGATTCCTTTTATGTTAGCTAAGACTTTTTATAAATTCCATAGAGAAAATGAATAGTCTTGTGATAATGTGGCATCTTTTTGGGCCCAGTGCATTAGCCTGCTGACACATAAGGGGCTATTTATTATCAGGAATTCATATTACCTATAATCATTATTGAAAACATAGCTTTCTTAGCCTGGTCTAGATAACCCTACATAGGTAGTGACAGCATATCAAAGCATTTGATTTACATGTTAATTCAATCTAATTTTTCCTAAACTGCCTTGTTCTTTTTTAATGTGTGGTTTTTCCAAAAATACTTGCTTGCATATGCTTTTCCTGCTCATAATCGGGTTGTTTGGAGCTGCCTAATAGGATCCAGGCAAATGGTTGTTTCCCATTTCCTCTAATAGGGCACTCCTAGAGTTACCTACTGGACATGTCCAGATATTTTGTCCAAGTTTGAAAGAGGTGGGTGTAACTTGCTCTTCCATATGCTTATGAAAATCAATATGAATGCTTTTTTTAAAAAAAATCCACAGGGATTTCCTCTTTTCTCCAAAAAGACATCTTTATTCCTAGCTTTCAAGCTGATTTTTCAGTCTTTTAAGCATTTAAATCAATTATAATTTCAAATAAGAAAGAAAAAAAAGTGTTTAAAATCAAATTATTTGCCAAAAAGAAAATCCAACTTGGATCTGAACTCTCCTGAGTTGTTCACTCAGTCAACAGATATTTATTGAGCACTGGCTGTTGTGCTCATTACGTAAGATGCAGAGAGTGAAATAAAGATAAATTAGTCACCATCACTTTCCTCAACAGTCCTGTAGTTCCATGGGTGAAATAAGACTTAGATGCAACTGTCTGTAGCAACACAAAGGGATCATAGGAATGAAAGAGAAGGAAAGGAAATAAAGTGCCATCCATCATAACTCAGAGAAAAAGAGATTAATTCTTCCTGCAGGAGGATTTGGACATGCTGAGGTGTATCCCTTCCAGCATTTTCTGACTCTTTCCATCAATTCTTGGTAATGCCTTCACTCTATGCCCTGATTGGGTTAAAAATGAGAACCAGACATCTCACAGTCCCACATGCTTCCGAAGGGACCCGGAGGTACACATTATATGAAGTGAAGTGAAAGTGGCTCAGTCATGTCCCATTCTTTGTGACCCAATGGACTGTAGTCTGCCAGGCTCCTCTGTCCATGGGATTCTCCAGGCAAGAATACTGGAGTGGGTTGCCATTTCCTCCTTCAAGGGATCTTCCTGACCCTGGGATCAAGCCTGGGTCTCCTGAGTTGCAGGCAGATTCTTTACCATCTGAGCCACCGGGGAAGCCCTGTAAGAACTTAAAAAAAAGAAAAATATAAATCAAGGTGTTGATTTTTAATCTAAAAGTTTAATTTTTTGTTGCATATATTAAATTAGAAACACCTCTCTTCAACATTAATATCTACAAAAGTTTAACCTAAGCTTTGAAACACTAGAGAAGTAATTTTCTTACTACTGCTAAAGGGCAGAAGAAAGATGATCAAGGCCTGACACAGGAGATGTAGACAGCAATGCAGGCTGAAAATGTTTGCAAACAGATACTCTAGAACACAGTGCTGTCATGAAGGAAACTCGGAACACATGAGTCACTTCCTCACCCAGGAGCAGGAAGCCCAACACCAGCCTGCTGATGAAGAGCAAAATTTAAAATAACCTAACTAAATTGGGGAAGTGGTCAGAATTCTTTTTTAAGTTCGCTGAAGATAAATGCAGGGTGGTACCTTCAGGACAGGGAAATGAACTCTGCAAAAAGGAGAGGAAAAGTGACTGGTTACAGGCAAGGATGTCTAAACAGGAGCCAGCAATGAAAATAGATAAGCTGGAGTCGGTCATAACAACAGCCTTTTCAAAACTGGGTGGTGGTGTCAGGATGCAAAAACAAGAGCCTGGAAGGGCGGTGAGGTGCCCTCCCTTTATGCTTGTTTTTCTCAAACTTTCCTGGAGCACAGGGTCCATTCCTGAGTTCTGAAGTTAGAAGGACACCAAGAACTTGGGGAAGATTCTATCCCTAAATTCAGCCAGGATTAAAAAGTAAGACCTATGCAAAACAGGGTCTGAGATTGTTCAGAAGAGAAAGTCAAGAGGCAACTTGACTGATTGGTGTCATTCATATATATATATGAATTATATATATATATAATTATATATATAATACAAATTATATATTGTATATTCGGCTGTTCTTTAGTTTCACTAGGGAGGAAACAAACTGTTTTAGCTGTAACATGAATATTTGGGGTTAAATATTCAGAGAACTGTCTCAAATGGAGTCCAAACCCTAGTGTAGGCACGTTTTTCTCTAATCTGAAAGTCCTCCTTTCTTGGGACTGAGGAGGGTGGTGGTGAGAGACCTACATGGGGTGGGTGTCTTTCTTTTCCTGGTTTGAATTAGCTTAACATTGGTAGAGATTTGCAGCTATTCTTTTCTTTTTCTTATGATTTTTAAGGCATTCTTCCTCTGGGATAGGGCTGCGGTCCACTTGGCTCCTTGCTTCCACTTCCATCCCATGCTATTGTTTCCTCTTGCAAAAAATAAATAAATAAATTTCACTTTTATGACCTTCTTGGTTTTCATTTCTACATCCTCTTCTGTCACTGTCGTCCATTAGCTTCTTGGTCACTCTCTCCCCCTTTTTCAAAGTCTTGGCATCTGGCCTATAAGCCCTACCACCATTCCCAGTAGCTTCACTGCACATGTGAGAATACTTTTGATCAAATGGCTACTCGCTCCTCAAGTTCTCATCTACACTACCTCACTCCAGGTCATCCACTCCAGTGCACATGCATTGACTGGGTGTTGCATCGCTTGAAACACCTCCAGCTTCAGAATCTCTGATGCAAACAATCTCTGCACATCACTTCTTCCCCTTCTGCTCAGTTCCTCCCCTGACATCATTCTTCAGCCTCATCGAGACTCAGTTCCTTGCACCAGCCTTAGGCTCACAGGGGTTGACCTTCTCCTGTCTCGACTTCCCTCCTCCTCCAGCAGAGATATGGTTTAGTGATTTTATAGCACTTTCACTAATGTTCACTACTCCCTTACCCTTTTAGCTTTTTTGTTTCCCTTTTCTGGAAAAATCCCATCCTTGATGAACCCAGTGATCTACATCCAGTCCCCAGGAGCTGAAACTTCCCAGGAAAGTGACATGAGAGCAAATTGGTTTTAGTGTCAGTGCCTAAAATTTCATGACTCAGATGAACCCATTCACTATGTTTCTCTGATTAATCCACTTTCTTGTTGTTATTGTTGTATAGTTGCTAAGTCTGACTCTTTGTGACCAACTCTTTGCAGCCAGCCAGGCTCCTCTTTCCATGGGTTTTCCCAGGCAAGGATACTGGAGTGGGTTGCCATTTCCTTCTTCAGGGGATCTTCCCGACCCAGGGATCGAGCCTGTGTCTCCTGCATTGGCAGGCTGATTTTTTACCACAGAGCCACCTGGGAAGCCAACTCATTCTCCAGCTTTCCACAAAAACTACTGCAAAGCTTCTCCCCACCCTTGTGACCAGCTGCCCAGTCACACACAAACACACAGACTCACCCTTCTCTCACTCTCAGCAGAAAATCTGCCTGCTGTGAAAATTAAAGCAACACGAGGAAAATTGAAGCTGTGATGGGAGGACTCTGTCATTGTCTGGATACCAGACATTCATAACTCTCCCTTCCCCACCCACCTCCTCAGAGACTTAACTCTCCAACAATTTTTCCCTCAAGGAGAATCTCTCACCAAGCTGAATCTTTGTGTTCTACCCAAGGGCCTCCCAAGTATTCAGCCTCTTGTACCGACTCAGCCATTTTTCCAGCTGTCCCATCACAGCCAAAGCACTTGGGCTTTCTAGCTTCACTGTCTCCCCTTTTATTTCACATGTGTTCCCAAGTCCTCCTTCTGGTGGCCATTCAGTTATCCATTAAAATCAGTCTTGCTAGGGTCAGCATGAGTTTCGTGTCCCTAGATTCAGAGGACATTCATAGTCGTCATCTCACTCCATCGCACAGTAGCATCTAATACGGCTGCTCCCAGTCTCATTGTTTGAAATGTGCTTTTTCCTGGGTGTGGGGAACACAGGGCTCATTTTCTCCTTACCTCTCTGGCTGCCCCCTCTCCTTCACACACTCATCGTCCTATACTTGGCCATTCAATATTCAACATACAGCGTCAGGTCCTCTCTCTCTCTCTCTTTTTTTCCCCACTGTGTTCTCTTCCTACACATACCGATCAATCAGAGTTTGTGGATGACTTACGAATGTCCATCTCTGGACCACACATTTCATCAGAGCTTCAGACCCATTTATCCACCTACCAACGTGTCATCACCATGTAGATGTCTCAAAGGTACATCTGCATTTCCAGAATTAAATCGTGACCTTCCCATCCACCAGCCCATGGTCCTCTTCTACTTCCCTTATTTCAGCAAAAAGACACTCTCATCTTTATTATTGTATAAGCAACAGGTATCTAGGAATCACCCTTAACCTCCCTTTCTCCCTTGCTTACACACTGATTCTAACATCTGGTCCTGTTGATTACATCTCCTAAATATCTCAAATCCATTCTCCACCTTAACCCAAGCTACCACCACTTGTCTATATAACTTCAGTAGCCTCTTCCTGCAGCTACCTAGTTCACTGGACTCACCTCCCAAGAACCACACTTTCCCCCTCTCCTCCACTCAGAAACCAGAGTGATTTTGGGGAAACAAAATTCTGAGAATGCCTTTCTTCTGTTTAAAATCCTTTCAGAGCTTCCATTGCTCTAAGAATAAAGCTGAAACTCTTAAAACTAATGTAATTTTGGATCACGAATTGTACTTGAATTAAAAAAAAAAAAAAGACAAAATTCATTGTCCTGCTTCTTCAGATGATGCCATGGTGAGCTTTCAAGATGTGCTTCTTCCTGCCACAGGACCTTTGCTCCTCCTGTCCCCTCTGTTTGCAGTTGTCACTTGGTGAGTTACAACTTCCCTGTTGCTCTAAGTCAAGGCTGTGCTGTACTGTGCTTAGTCACTCAGTCGTGTCTGATTCTTTGTGACCTCATGGGCTGTAGCCCACCAGGCTCTTTCTGTTCATGGGGATTCTCCAGGCAAGCATACTGGAGTGGGTTGCCATGCCCTCTTCCAGGGGATCTTCCCAACCCAGGGATTGAATCCAGGTCTCCCACATTGCAGGCAGATTCTTTACTGACTGAGCCAACAAGGATGCCCACGAATACTGGAGTGGGTAGCCTGTCCTTCTCCAGGGGATCTTCCTGACCCAGGAATTTAACTGGGGTCTCCTGCATTGCAGGCGGATTCTTTACCAGCTGAGCTACCCAGGAAGCCCCTAAGTCAAGGCTTCCTACTATCAAATATCCTCTAGTATGGTTTCAGTTTTACAACTATTGGTATGATTGTGTGACTAATGTTTTTCTACTCTACCTGAGGGGAGCTCTGCAAACACAGGGACCAGGCTGGCCTGGCTCACCACTGTCATGTCCAGTGCTAAGAATGAGGTAGACCATCCAAAATATCTGTTAAAGGAAAAAATGAATGCATAGATGTATGACCAGTATTATCCTTCGTGTGAATCTATATGAATATAAATTGACCATATAATTCACAACTAAATTCTTGGAGAAAGGATAGTTTTCTTTAAAAGCTGCTCTATGCATAATATGCAATCAATCCTTTGTTACCGACATGTTCCTCTTAGATTAAAAAAAAATCCAAATATTCTGCTTGTCTAGCAATTTTATTTCAGATTTCCCTAATGGTATATAATATTATTCCACCTCCCATGGAATTTGAAATAAAGGAAATATTTTGGTTTTCAGTTTGATACATTTGGTTTCTCTTCTTTTCCTTTTTTTCCCCACTCACTTACATCTAAGCTTCTCCTTTTCCCTGCCCAGCAGACTCTGCTTCCCACCAGGGCCTTCCAGGCTAGAGAGGGCTGCACCAGAGCTGGAGCTCAGCCATAGCGGTGATGGGCAGTCACAGAGGCAGCGTTGTCCAGGGCGGTGCCTGTTACTGTCAGAGCCCAGGACTCCTCAGCTCCAGTTCTAGTACATGTTGTCCTCACTGTTCTTCTTTGGAGGAGCTTTTTTATTATTCTAAACTTAGCTTTGCAGTCTGAGTTATTCCTATCTTTTTTTTTTTAATTGAAGTATAGCTGATTTATAATGTCTCAGGTGTACAGCAAAGTGATTCAGTTATATGTATATCTGTTCTTTTCCAGATTCCTTTCTACTATCGGTTATTATGCAATATTGAATATAGTTGCCTGTGCTATACAGTAGGTCCTCATTGCTTATCAGTTTTATATAGAGAAGTGTGTGTCTGTTCATCCCAAATTGATAATTTATCCCTCCCTCTGCCCCACCTTTCCCCTGTGATAACCATAAGGTTGTTTTCTATGTCTGTGAGTCCGTTTCTGTTTTGTAAATGTGTTCATTTGTATCATTTTTTTAGATTCTATGTATAAGTGATATCATATGATATTTGTCTTTGGCTTACTTCATTTAGTATGATAATCTCTAGGTCCATCAGGTTGCTGCAAATGGCATTACTTCATTCTTTTTTTGTGTGTGTGGCAGAGTCAATCCTGTCTAACCTCACATGCGACATCATATCTGTCCATATCTTCTGAGAAGATTTTCTCTGATGCTTCAAGCTGAGATAGACCTCAGTCCCAGAGGCTGGACCTTCTGGCTCTGTTCTCCAGGAAAGGAAGAATGTGTGCCTTGTGGGGTGACTCAGTACACATCTGCTTCTTCATCCTCCCCTTTCTCCCCCCTTGGAAGCCCGAAGCAGGAACATCCGTCCTCTCCATGCTCTTGTGCTCTGCCCAGCTCAGTGCAGTCTCCTTCATGTGCTCCTCTTCCACTCACCTCTTAAGCACTCGGGTTCCTCAGGCCACCACCTCGCATCTTCTCTTTGCGCTTTGTCTCCTCTCCTTGGGGAATCTCCTACTCTGAAATATGTACTGCCGACTCAAACTTCCTTCTTAATTTGTGGATATATGTACTCAACACACCACTGTTTTCACTGAACATAAAGCTGTGACAAGCAAAATAGGATGGGTGACGATTCCATAGGAAGCCTCCAGTCCCAGGGGCAGAGAGCCTTTCAGGGGCCTCCAGTTCCCATCATATAGGATCTACTTGACATTCACCAAGCTGAAGTTGTGCCTCCCCTGCAGCGGGGCTGCAAAAGTTGGACTATAAAGAAAGCTGAGTGCTGAAGAATTGATGCTTTTGAACTGTGGTGTTGGAGAAGACTCTTGAGAGTCCCTTGGACTGCAAGAAGACCAAACCAGTCCATCCTAAAGGAAATCAGTCCTGCATATTCATTGGAAGGACTGATGCTGAAACTAAAACTCCAATACTTTGGTCACCTGATGCAAAGAACTGACTCATTGAAAAAGACCCTGATGCTGGGAAAGATTGAAGGCAGAAGGAGAAGGAGATGACAGAAGATGAGATAGTTGGATGGCATCCGATGGACATGAGTTTGAGCAAGTTCTGAGAGTTGGTGATAGACAGGGAAGACTGGCGTGCTGCAGTTCATGGGGTCACAAAGAGTAGGACACAACTGAGTGACTGAACTGAACTGATAACATCTTTCAGAAGTAGCAAGTAACATTCTTGCCACAGCACCAATACAGCCCAGGATATTAGTATGCCTGATACGCTCATCTGTGTATTCTCTCTTCTGGGGTTTAGCAAGATACAGGAAACATCTTGTAACTCCAGAAAAAATTTCCTCACTAATAGATCCATAGAGAAACAGTCATCTGAAAAATCTAATGGTAGAAACATTCTGTCTGTAGTGCACAAGTATATTTGATCTTGAATGTTGTTTTATAAATGTACCCTTAAAATGGGCACTATTCACAATTAAATGATTGGATAAGATATAATTATTCATTATAAAACATCTGTTTGCTTTACAAAAGAAACATGAGCCCTGGAAGTCCTTGGTTTGGTATTTAATTTAATTAGTGAATTTAATGCATGTCTCTGAGATTGCTCATTTTACACTTCTGCTAAAGGAAGGTGGCTAGCTTGTCAGAAAGAATTACCTACAAATTGGCTAATTAATTGCTTCAACCGTTATACAGTGAGATTCACATGGAAATAGAAAAGGGCATTCTAAGGACAAAAAGTATCTGCATGGCCATCATACTTCTTGTCACCAGCTCTAAACAAATTTCTATTTGTGGACATCTAATCAGTAAAAGAACTGCTTGACTAATATAAAGCAGATTGGCTTCAGGAAAAAAAATATATATGGAAACTTTTATTATTTCTTATCTAATTAGAGAAAAATATCCAGTATCAAAAAACCAACTTTTCAACATTTAATATAAAATGAATGTTCAGAGATATGAATAGTGCTTACATGCAACAATTTTGAAAAAAAAGAACCAAATTAAAGACAACATCTATACAAGGTTATTTATATGTTTTCCAGACAAGATGGACTTCCCCAGTGGCTCAGAGGTAAAGAACCCTCTTGCAATGCAGGAGACATGGGTAGACATGGTTTCAATCCCTGCGTCAGGAAGATGCCCTAGAGGAGGAAATGGCAACCTGCTCCAGTATTCTTGCCTGGAAAATCTCATGGACAGAGGAGCCTGGCGAGCTACAGTCCATGGGGTTGCAAAGAGTCAGACATGACTGAGCACGACACCAGATAACACACACCAGACAATATAGTGGAAGCCTGAGGAATTTAAATCTTAACAGGCTAGAAGGATTCAAATAAAAAGGCCTTCAGGCTGACCTAATGTAGCATTTTACTGACTACAGGGTCTTACAAGACCTCTGGTTTCGAACCATGTCTACCTCAGCCTGCAAGGATAGCTCTAGACCTGCTGTGTTGTGCCAATGTTCCCAAAATCTGGAGAACGATGCCACCACATTGCATGTTTTAGAACCGTATCAACTCCACTCAAATTCCATTCAATTCACAATCAAATAGCTAAAACTTCCACATTAAAATAAATCAAAAGTTATTACCGATATGCCTCCCATTGGAGTCCCTCTGAAGGGGGCGTGCTTTAAAGTTCTGTAATCATACATGTTTAATTAAAGATGCCTCATCAACATAGGGTAACACGTGAACTCCATAGTTGGCATCCATACAAGAGCATTCATGCTCTGAATCCTGCTTCTTATCCGTCATCTAGTGAGCCGCCTCTCCTCCCAGACCCCCCAAGTCTAATGAATGTTGGAATGGATTTGATACCAGATTCAGCCATTTGTTAAAAGCTGATATGGTACGAGAGGCAATGATAGAATCTTGTTTTTACCTGTGGTTACAACTTTGTCAATCTTATTGCTTTAGACTTAAACTGCTACATGTCCTGGGCTGATTATCATGTAGTGGCATATTTCTGCAGCCTTCCTGAGGATGAAGGTGCTTTTTCCAAGTTCATCCAAGTTGGTAGAAGAATTAAATACAGAAAATGTGATGGGGGGACAGATCAAAGTGAATAGGATTCTGGCCTCTTGTCTGTTGCTGCCAGTGCCCTCAGAGATTGGAAGAACTCTAATCATCTCCAGTTTTTAACTAAATATATTGGCTAGGATTCCAAGTCACTTTGCTGTGAGACCAAAAGAGGGAAAGAAATCAGGCCAGAATACAAACTTCCATGATTAGATTTTTAAAATATGAAAAATTTAAAATATAAAAATTTCAGTATAGATGCCACTTGGTTTTGGGGTTAGCGGCAAAGCAGGTACAATTCTCTCCAGCTCTGGGCCTTTTGTTTCTTTTTTCACATTCAAGGCAGCAGAAAAAAAAAAAAAGCTTTTACGAGTTTAAGCAGTTCAATCTATAAAGATGTCGAAATGGTTATAAAATGTAATACTAATGACAAAAATAATCCTTCAAGACAAAATAAACATTGCAGAATCATAAGATGAAGCTGTTAATTATGTCTGTCCAAAATGACAGATTATATCAACTTAAACTAGGAAGTGAAGAAACTAAATCCTGCTAAGTTTTTTATTGGACCCTCCCCCCAAAACCAAGTCAATAATTCTTTCCTTTAAAATATGTTGTGATTAATGACATGAAAACAAAGAAGGGCTTCCCTGGCAGCCCAATGATTAAGACTTCCCAGACTTCAAGCTGTGTCTCAGGAAGTACCCTCCCCTGGACAAACTCCCTTGCCCTCAGGACATGATCATATAACCCCTCTCCAGGGACAGCCTGTACTCGTGACTGGCTAATGCAGGAGTATAAATACCTACACACTTGCCAACCCTCTCTCTCCCATCCCCCACACCTCCATTTGGAAAGTTCTGAAAGGGTCACTTTAATCTCTGAGCTTCACGTAGATGAGCCTGAGGCCTCTGCTGCAACTGCATCAGAATCCAGCTTCTTCCTCAGCCAAGTCCTATATTCCGCACACTGTTCCTGAGCGAACTTTCTGGCAAACATCTTACAGGAAAATCTCCTCCCATCTCTTGCGGAACCTGACCTGTGACAACGTGTGACTTCCAAGTCACTGTAGGGGTAAACGGCAAAATGCATAGTTCTTACAGCTAAAATAAAATTTAAAAGGAAACCAAAAATAATTTTTATAAAGAGTATTTTTTTAACCGAAAGCATGAAATGAGCTAACAAGATACATGTGTTCAAATTTCCTCTATTAGAAGACAAAGACTCTCCCAATGAATCAAAAAAAACAAAATCTGTGTCCTATTTTGTCAGTTATTTATTTCATAGATATCAGCTGAGGTCATCTTGACCTTTTAAAATTAAAATAAAATTGGCTCGAGCCTTTCATTCTGTGTCCTTCGGGAAGCACAGTGCCCTCCTCTGATATTTCTACAAATTCCTGGGCACTTACACTCTTGCTGTCAGTTTCTGTCCACCTCTGGACATGATCTCATTCATGACTCAGCATGGTTGTTTTCCTCTTTCCATGCCCCATCACTGCTACCCAAGCCCTTACCTTGATTCTCCGACAAACCTCTCACACAGAGCAGAGCTGTACGTTCAATCCCATTGGCTAGGGTTGGAGAGATGGTTTTAAACCACAGAAATTCAAAAAACTTAAAACTGGGTTTGATATTCATATTCTTAAATTCATGTTCTTTGATGCCAGTTTTTCATGGTTGTTTCCTGATACAATTTCCCCCTATAAAAAAATTTAGAGACTACTGAAAAAAATTTAAAAACTACTGAAAAGTCCAACAATAGGCAAAGAGTTAAATTGTGAGAGCTCCATATGGTGAGAAACTGGAGAGATTTTATTTTCAAATAATATTTAATGACTTGGTAAGATGTTCTTGGTATCGTAAGTAACAGTAGTTAAAAACATAATTGTGTATAGACAATTGTGTATATTTTGTGACCCCCAAATATATAATTTAAAAATTGGAAGGAAATATACTAAATGGTTAAGTGTAGTTTCTAAGTAGTGAGATTAACGTGTGTATTTTTTATACTTCTTAATTTTTTAATTTTAAACAACGAATACATACTACCTTTAGAATTAGCCCCAATAAGCAATGCCATTTTGGAATATCTATTGGGTAAATATTGTGGAGATTAAAATATCTTAATTATTTGGGTGGCTGGAATAAAGCAATCATTTATATTAATTATGCTCAAGCCTGTTAATTTCTTTATAAGGATAGGAAATCAGGCACTTCTGAAAAGAACGGCAAAAAAAAAAAAAAAGAATGGCGATATTTCCCACTGCTGTGCTGAGCATAGTGAGAAAGAGAAGCGGGGAGGGAGACAAACAGAGAGAGAGATCGACACCTTATTGTTGTTCACTTGGTCGTGTCTGACTCTTCGAGACCCCATGGATAGCAGCACGCCAGCCTTCTCTGTCCTTCACTATCTCCCAGAGTTTGCTCGAACTCATGTCCATTGAGTCAAAGATGCCATCCAACCATCTCATCTTCTAACGCCCCTTTCTCCTCCTGCCCTCAATCTCTCCCAGGATCAGGGTCTTTCCAATGAGTTGGCACTACATACCATTAATTTGTACTTGTAATACAACTGTGTCAAATACTATTTTATGTTAAATACAAAAAATATTTCTATTATCGTGTGTACCATTGTCTAATTTTTTTTTTTTTTATAAATTCACTATCTACTATAAGTAAATTGTAGAAGCTTAAAGAATTTTTTAAACTGGAAAAGAATGAATGGTGTTCTTCTGAGAGAACGTGAAATCTGAATTACAGAAACAGGTATATTTTACAGTGCTGCAAGGATCTCTTCTATGGAAAGGAAACAGTAACTGGGTCACTGATAATTATCAGTAAGACCAAGAAAGTGCAGTTTTCTCTTGAGGGCCAGCATAAGAGTTTCCCTGCAGGTCACACATTCCCCCTCCCTCTCCCTCTCCCTCTCCCCACACCCCATCCCAGCCATTCCTCAAACCCCCTCCCCCATAACCCCCATGAAAATGACTTCCCTGTAACATAACTGTGAGCTGCGGGCTCAAATGAACCAGCCCACTGTCCCGGGAACATGAAGGCTCTGATGGTGTCCATTGAGAAAGGCTCCGGCTTCTAATTAATAAGCCAGTGTTCCACTAAGGAAACAAAAGATGAATGATGAGCTCAAGGAGCTCTTATGAAGATGTCTTGTCTTTCATAAAGTCAGAGGAAATGGAAAGAGGAAAAGCATTTTTCCTAATTAGCTTCAAATTTTCCCTTCACCCACTAATCAAAATCTATTAGGAAGGAGATGGGGATTTTTTTGGCATTTTCCTCATCTCAAGCCAGCAGCACCCTCTTTGTCAAGGCAGAGCTTGACTGGTCAGACCCAAATTCACTGTTGGGTTTGGAGAACCCCACTAAAGTGGGGTTTGGAGAACCACAGATCTTAATGGGAAGACCCCAGGACTTCCCACCGCACCCCGAAATTCTGACTCAGCAAATCCAAAGCAAGCCTGGGGATCATTTTACAAGCTGGCCACTTGAAAAGCTGAGACCCGTATAGCAATGCTATGTGACTGTTTTAACAGGCTCTTGGTGATTTTGGAATATGAAGTTCTGGTAACTTCCTGGTTCCCAGGACCTCTGTTTTTACAGATAAATGTTTTTATTTACAGAATGTTTTTATCCTTTTAACAAAATATCTTGTTTTGTAAACTATAATCCTTATGAAACTGGTGAGAAGGTTGGAGATCTCAAGAAATCATCTAATCTTTCTCTTTCCAGCCAGACTGAATATAAATTTGGTGCCATCATGGAAATGATGCCTTTTGTTCTATTAGTTGAGAATCACTAGTGATAATGGTAAATATTCCCAAGACACACCATTTAGTGTTTATTTAAAAATATCGGTTGATGTGATTGTATAAATCAAGATCAGAATTATCCTTAATTATTGCACACATACATGTTTGTATATATGTATGGGCTCTTTAGTGACCAAACCAATTGTAAGACCTAGAATACACTTTTTAAAATATTTTTGCATGATTGTAAACATAATAGAGTTATATAAAATTCAAACATTACAGAAATATTTAAGGTAGACAGTGAAAATCTACCATGATCCCCAAAGCAGTCTCTCTATATATATGTATGTGTGTATATATGTATATATACACACAAATATATATGTTATGTGTATATCTAAGCTTTTCTTATATAAGGAACATTCTTAACATAAATGGAATTCTATAAAATGTAGTATTATACAATTAGGCAATACATGTTGGATTGCTTCCCTAGTAGTACCCCCTCCTACCTCCTTTGATAGCTGGATAGCATTCCACTAAATGGCTATATGATGGTTTGTTTAATTATTCTTATAAGGAATCAGTTTGGTCTATGTTTTTGTTTTGTTTGTTTGTTGTTTCTTTGTTTCTGGCTGTGCCACATGGCATGTGGGATCTTAGTTCCTCCACCAGTGATCCAACCTGTGCTCCCTGCAGTGGAAGCTTGGAGTCTTAACCACTCGACTGACAGGGAATTCCTTGGTCTACATTTTTACTACAAACAACACTCCCAATCCTACTGAATCTTCAGATTTTTGCCTGTTTGTCTCTTTTGTAAGATTTCTTCTCTGACCCCTAAATTAGATTTCCTTGCCTAATACATGCTTTGATAGCCCCACGAATCTCTCCATGGTTGCCTGATCCAACTTGACTATTACACATGTGTGATTATCTGACTAGAGTCTGAGGCCTCTACCAGATTGTGGGGTCATGTGTGCAGGGAGGGGTCTATCTGGTTTTGCTCCCTGTGTATCCACAATGACCAGAATAGTGTATGGAAAGTCGTAGGCTCCTCATAAATATTTTTCAAATGAGCCAATCTCCTTCCCCATTTCAAAAGTGGTTTCTGTACGATAAGTTTCTAGACAAAACTTATTAGAAAGCCTGACAAAAGGTATGATTACTGTTTTATTTTTTTTATAGATTTGAGTTTATAGTCATAAAAATATTATTCATGGTAGAAAAGCTTCAATTTGCCTTTCTAGGCAAGGAATATTGTTTTCTGTTGTTCTTTAGTCTCTAAGTCATGTCCAACTCTTTTGCAACCCCATGGACTATACCCCATCAGGCTCCTCTGTCCATGGGATTTCCCAGGCAAGGATCCTGGAGTGGGTTGCCATATCCTTCTCCAGGAGATCTTCCAGACCCAGGGATTGAACCCTGAGTTCAATCCTGCACTGGCAGGCAGATTTTTTACTACTGAACCAGCAGGCAAGCCAGACAAGGAATATAATACATAAATATAGTAGTGCCTATTAATATGTGATTTGAAATTAATATTCATATGTTGAGGTTATGCACTAGAAATTTTTACATATGTGGTGTATAATCAAAGAGAGGATCACACATTTGAGAAAAGATCCTTGAGGAAGGTAAGATTAGGTCCTGGAAGTAGACATTCAAAACCCTCCACTGACCCCTCAAAATTGTATCTACCAGTAAAACTGGTAACTTCCCAAGTGATAGAAAGAAGTTTTGTTTACCAAGAGGTACAATTAAGTTGGAGGTGAGCATGATTCCTCATTCTTTTAAAAATATCTATGCAATAACTCCCTACTAAAACAATAGAAAACACAGCCTCTGCCAACAAACAGAGCAAGATTTGATAAGCTTTGGCTTTCTTTTTCACTAACCATCACTACTACCCATCACAATTGGGTCCATCTATGGCTGATTACCTAAACTTGACCAGACACTTAACTTCTATAAAATTTCTCCTAGTTTTGGCCAAGTTTCTGGATAATCAGACCACTTTGGCAACAAAAATATTTTGTAGTTTCTGACAGCTGCCGGTATCCTCTGTATCTTCCTACTTTTATATCCAATAGTCAAGTTACTTATCCTATTTAGGCTATTTGTGCTGATTAATTGAATACATATTACCTTCCTAGTAATATTCCATTCTCTCTTTCTCTTTTGCCTCTCCTCACACAAACCAAAGAACAAACCAACTAACCACACCTTTCTACTGAGATGAGTAGAGAAGGCAGAGCTTTTTTGTTTAAACCTTTTCAAATCTGAAGATTTCTGTATAACTAACTTCTTTGGTATTTTCAACTATTCATCCTTTCCCATTTGAGAAAGAAAATTTCACTTTCCCTCTCTATTAGTCATCCCCTCCTTTAGCCATTTTTTCACAGTCCCTTCCCCTTTTAATTCCCTAGTAATGTGCAACTTTTAAAGTACTTGTGGCGCATACTTCCTTATTATCATACGTTCATCACTCAAATAATTTTTAGGTACACAAAAATATATTTAGAACTGCTCCTGGTTTTCAGATTTTCAAACATAATTTTACCTCACTATCTTTCCAAAACAAACAAACAATAAAAAACACTTACATTGCTTGTTTTCTCCATTCTTGCCATCTCATTAAACATTATTAAATGTTAGGTGTAGCCCTGGTGTTTAAATGATCCCTCAAGGAAACTATGCTCTCATCCAATTATCTTTCACTTGTTAATTCAATAAACATTGACCTTGGCTTTGTAGCAGGCACTGGGCTGGGCTACACCATGCAACTCACAAAGCAATAGTGGGATAGATTAACTAAGGCACGGTAACAGCTGCTACTCTCAGCAGAACTGTGGATCCCTAAGGCACCTTCCTGCCAGACACAACCAATAATCTGTTCTAGACTTTTCTTCACAAGATCACTGAGGGTCGTAACAGGTGTGGGGAAGACGAATGTTGTTACTAATATGTTTGAGATAAAACGGATAAGTAGTTGATCTGTTAATTTCTTAAAGTTTTACAAATTATTTATTTTATTTTTTGGCTGTGCTGGGTTTTCGTTTCTCACTTGGGCTTTCTCTAGTTTCGATGAGTGGGGGCTTCCCTCTAGTTACAGTGTGTGGCTTCTCATTGTGGTGGCTTCCTTTGTTGCAGAGCACAGGCTCTAGGTGCATGGGCTTCCGTGGTTGTGGCTTGCAGGCTCTAGAGTGCTGGCTCAGTAGTTGTGGTGCAGGGAATCAGTTGCTCCAAGGCATGTGGGATCTTAGTTCCCAGACCAGTTGTCAAACCCATGTCATCTGCTTTGGCAGGCATATTCTTAACCACTAGACCACCAAGGAAGTCCCTAATTTCTTAAAATTTTGCTTCAAACAATTTGCAAAAAGAAAACTTGTTTCTTAAAATTTTGTTTCAATTTTTCTTATTCGAAAGTGTGTTTCGTTACCTCATGTGGACTTATAAAATTCATTTATTGACATATTCATTTACTGAGAAGTGATTCTGAAAGTTTTTATAAAATAGGAAAAGATGGCTGAGCTGGCATTTCTTAGATGTGTAAAGTTGTACGAGAAGCCTAGAAACATTAGTATCAACAAAGATGTCAATAAAGAAGGATTTTCACAGCAAGAAAGAGATTGACCTAGTACCAAACAGCTTGTGGATGAAATTAATCTCTTTAATTTTTACAAATGATCTGCAACTCCCATTTGTACAGTTGGAGGCTCTACTTTGAGCCTTTCTGTCAGGAGCAATGACTCAAAAAGACTCTCAGGAAAAGTAACCCCCTAAGAGAATCAGCATGCATTTCAGAAATAGGAGGCTGATAGATATTATGCCCTAGGCAAGTGACAGTTGAATAAAGAGCAACAATGGTGGCCAAATATTTTCTTCCTGTTTCTTTGATAATAGCCCGTACTCACTTTGGAGGATGTTCAGCCATGATATTTGTGGTTAAATGGGTGCTGTATTCTCTCTAGTTACTAGGGAATCTACATTATGTATGAGGGAGAACTTCCTGACAGCAAACTAGTTGAACATTCTAGTGGAAAGTATGCCTGGTGTATTTTAGGTACTGTCCTAAATGACAGACTCTTTAAATGTATTCTTGTTGTACTATATTCCCATTGTATAAACATTCTTTTCTCACTATTCTTATGAATTTATGAAATTGTATTTTTGAAGAAAGGCTTTAAATTACTGGACTGTAACTCTTGTCCCCCTTATTTTTTTGTATACCAGCAAAGTGCCTGGTATACATTAAGTATTTGATAAATGTTGATGGAATTAAAAATTTAAAGGTGTTATTATTTGGTAATTTCCATAAAACTTTTCCAATTGATACATGGAGATCTTGTGGAAAAGAAAGGTTTCATTTTTTGCTAAAGTGATAAAACATTGACTAAGGAAAATGACCAAAATTACATAAAGACACATATCAAATTTCTATAGAAAGGCATTTTATTTTTCTTTTAAATTACATTGTGTATTTAGAGATCATAATTTTTTTTAAATATAACGATTAAGATGAATTAGTCATATCAATCATTTGTTGTTGTTGTTGTCATTGTTCAATTGCTCAGTCGTGTCCAACTCTTTGCGACCTTATGGACTGTAGCCTACCAGGCTTCCCTGTCCTTCACCATCTCCAGGAGCTTGCTCACACTCATGTCCATTGAGTCAATGATGCCATCCAACCATCTCATCCTCTGTCACCCCCTTTTCCTCTTGTCCTTAATCTATCCCAGCATCAGCGTCATTAGTAACACAATAGGAAATCTTATTTGACATATGGAGAGACTTTATTCTAGTTAATTTCAATACATATTTAGAAAAGCCTAGGTTATGACCAACCTAGATAGCATATTTAAAAGCAGAGACATTACTCTGCCAACAAAGGTCCATCTAGTCAAGGCTATGGTTTTTCCAGTGGTCATGTATGGATGTGAGAGTTAGACGGTGAAGAAAACCGAGCGCCGAAGAATTGATGCTTTTGAACTCTGGTGTTGGAGAAGACTCTTGAGAGTCCGTTGGACTGCAAGGAGATCCAACCAGTCCATCCTAAAGGAGATCAGTCCTGGGTGTTCCTTGGAAGGACTGATGTTGAAGCTGAAACTCCAATACTTTGGCCACCTCATGCGAAGAGATGACTCATCGGAAAAGACCCTGATGCTGGGAAGGATTGGGGGCAGGAGGAGAAGGGGACAACAGAGGATGAGATGGTTGGATGGCATCACCGACTCGATGGACAAGGGTTTGGGTAAACTCCGGAAGTTGGTGATGGACAGGGAGGCCTGGAGTGCTCCGATTCAAGTGGTCGCAAAGAGTCAGACACGACTGAGCAACTGAACTGAACGAAACTATTTTTTAAAGCATTATAACATGTTTTAATAAACAAAGACACTTGAACTTTACTCTCTTTCAATCCCAAAATGGATAGCATAGTGTCTATAAAACATGTGGAGAACTTAGCATTAAAAGTCTTGATTTGTATCTGAAACCAGCTCTGGTTTCTTCTATTCATTCTGTTTAGTTGGAATCACAGATGATTTAAAACAGCAGTCTTCAACCTTTTTGGCACCAGGGACCAGTTTCATGAAAGACAATTTTTCCACAGACCAGGGGTGGAGGAGTAGTTTTGGGATGATTCGAGCACCTTATTATTTATTTATTTATTATTTATTTCTATTATTATTACATAAGCTCCACCTCAGATCATCAGGCATTAGATCCCAGAGGTTGGGGACTCCTGATTTAAGGTGAACCACATGAGAACCTGGGTCCTCTATGCTTTTTTCAGACCTTTCCATGTGGTCTAATTGGGACAGCACCTCGTCCTGGTTCTGAATGTGTGGGAGGTGGTGGCTCTGTGTCAGATGGGTTGAACCTTTCATTTTCTCTCTCATTCTAGGCTTAAGGAAACTCAGGTCTGTACACTTAGTCTCTCCCAAGCATTGATATGAAGAAACAGTAATATCAGTGCACATGCATCATTTTTATGCCAGAATATGCACCATGATTGTGACAGCAGATCAAGCCTACTGTCTAACAGATCCCTGAATATTCTAATCCCCTCCAGTCATTCCTGCCCTCCTCACCTATGCCTTGTCTCCACCAGCCAAGTGGCTATGATTTGTTCCTGATGTGGCCTTCAGATTATGTTATTTTTCATGTCTATTAGGAAAGTCATACATTTCACAGAAAAGAAACCAGACTCATATTGTAATAAATTCACCTTTGTCGTGTGTGCTGTGTTATGCTTAGTCGCTCAGTTGACTCTGACTCTTTGTAACCCTATGGATTATAGCCTGGCAGGCCCCTCTGTCCATGGGAATTCTCCAGGCAAGAATACTGGAGTGGGTTGCCATGCCCTCATCCAGGGGATCTTCCCAACCCAAGGATCGAACCCAGGTCTCCCGCATTGTGGGCAGATTCTTTACCATCTGAGCCACCAGAGAAGCCCATATCCATCTTTATTCAGTATCAAATCTTATTAATCTAGCGCATGAGTGTGTTATCTTGTGCCCTAAACAGAGCACATGCTCAAGCCTTTCCTTTCATATACGTGTTTAATGATGTGTCAACTTCACTGTCCAGAAACTTTCATTCTGCTTCACAAGGGCAATCTATATACCGCCCATTCTGTCCCTTTGTCTTTTTCTAAAATAAATTCTTCCAGCGGAGCCAACGAAAGAAAGAAACACCCTGACCTTTCCCATACACCACTTGAACGAAAGTTCAGGACAAATTATTAGGAGAAATATTCAATTCAGCTTAAGGCACACACAGAAGCATTGGTTCAACTTCCTTTAAAAAATGATTTATTTATGGGTCTGAACTATCTATTTGCTTTGGGTGTAGACAAAATAAGTGGAATGTGTATATATAAAAAATAATAAACCAAAAACATTAATAAAACACTACCAAATATACTGTGCAATACATTTGGGGTTTTCATTTAAAGAATCAAAAAGGTCTTGTTTTCACAGAAGACACAAGAACCATCAGAATGTATTTATTCTGTTTCTAGCATGTCATTTTCCAGAGAGCAAACACAAAAATAAGGGCTCTTTCAGCCTAGACTATCACAATTCATCTGCATCCTAAGACAAGGGGCCTTTTCCAAACAATCGTTACGTTGTCCTTCCAGCAATAATACACTGTAACACTTTTCAGTTGTTTCCACAGAGTCATGGGGATTCATCCAATAGTAACAGCCACGGGCAAAGCAGGCAGCCACACCAGTGTAAACACATCTTTTACAGCTCCTGCATGGGAAAATGCCAAAATAGATAACACAGGCACAATGTGACAAATTATTATAGACTATTATGACCATGCTCCAGACGTGGTGGCACTTTCCGGAAAATTAGGATCAAATAAAATAGGTCCTTTTCTCTCAAGAACCTAACATCTATGCCGCTAAAGCATCTGTTTATTAAGTCTCACTCTAAACTGCCTGTTTATAGTTTGTATTTTAAGACATCCACGAACACCAAGAGTCTTCCATGCCTGAGGAGAGACAGAGCGGCTGGTTCTGAAACCCTCTGTGGCTTGATAGCGGTTCAGATACCGCTTTGCTTCACCTTGCTTTCAAATTCTCGTCCCAACTCCTAACCCTTCATTAAGAGCTTGGAGATGGCATTTGACCTCTTTTCTCCTTCAGCAATGTACCTGATTAGACCAATGTGGAAAAGAGATGCTCTAAGAGGGGGGAGAAAAAAGACCTTACACAGGGATTTTCCTTGTGGTCCAGAGGTGAAGACTTCGCCTTCCAAAGCAGGAGGTGCAGGTCGATCCCTGGTCAGGGAATTAAGATCCCATAAAAAAAAAGAAAAATCATAATAAAACAGAAGCAATATTGTAACAAATTCAATAAACAATTTTAAAATGGTCCATATTAAAAAAAAAAAAAAACTTAAAAAAACCTCATACACAGACTTTGCATCTATCTACAGTCATAGTCATAGAATCAATGCAGTCTGACCTGGCTGACTGAAAGGAAATTACCTCTCAAGTCTTCATTAGGGCATAGAATCCATGTACATCAAATGCTGAGATCATTATCTTTCTGTACGCTCAATCATATTTAGGCCTCGGCCCCTTATACCCATCTCCCCTCTTCCCGCCTACACAAAAATCAAGAAAAAGAACCACAGGTTGATTTGGGGCACTCTTTACCTGTGGGGTTCTAAGCTGAGGTGACACCTGCCTTCCTCCCATTCACCTACAGAGCAAGGCCAGCACGATCTGACCCAATGGCAAGGGCAGGGCCAAGCCAGACATAGATAATGATGTTGTGGCAAAGGCAAGAACAATTGCATTCACTTTGGGTTTTTTTTTTCCCCCAGTGATTAAATCATTTTTTTCAGATTGTTAGAGCAATATATGCTCACTTTAGAAAATCCAGAAAGTATAGACAATTATAAAGGAGCAAATCTATTGATTTACCTTCTAGTATGTTTTTTCCTGGTTCAAGAGTTTATTGACAATAGGAGTAGCCAATAAATTTTCACAAAGCTATCCTGCTATTTCTCTGCCTTCACGTCAACAACCCTGGAATTTAGTGATATTTCTTACACTTCATTGTAACTATCCATATACTTTTTTGTTAATGCCTTGTCCTTAAGGAAGTGTCTATCACATAGTAATTGGTCAATAAACATTTTTTTAATTGAGGTAACATTGGTTTATAACATTGTTTAAGTGTCATGTTGACAACATTATATTTCTATTTCTGTATACCCTACAGTGCACATCACCCCAGATTTAGTTTCCATTCATCACCATACAGGCTTCCCTGATAGTTCAGTGGTAAAGAATCCGCCTGCAATGTATGAGCCACAGGAGAGTCAGGTTCAACCCCCGGGACAGGAAGATCCTTGGAGGAGGGCATGGCAACCCATTCCAATATTCTTGCCTGAAGAATCCCATGGACAGAGGAGCCTGGTGGGCTACAGTCCATAGGGTTTCAAAGAGTTGGATGTGACTGAAGCGACTTAGCACTCACGCACATCACCATACAGTCGATCCCCTTTACCCATTTCTCCCCTCCCCCACCACCACACTCCTACACCTTCTCTTCTGTGACCTTTACCCTGTTCTCTGCATCTACATGTTTGTTTCTGTTTGGTTTGTTCATTTATTTTGGTTTTCATTGTTGTTGTTTGCTTCTTATATTCCACATACGAGTGAAATCATATGGTATTTGTAACTTACTTCACTTAGCGTAATACTCTCAAGGTCCATCCATGTTGCCACAAATGGCAAGATTTCATCTTTTTTATAACTGAGTAGTATTCTATTGCATGTGATATATATCTCACATCTTCTTTATCCATTTATCTATTGATGGACACTTAGACAGTTTCCTTATCTTGGCAGTTATAAAAATGCTATGATGAATACAGGGCTGTATGTGTGCTGACTCACTCAGTTGTGTCCAACTCTTTGCGGCTCCATGCACTGTAGCCTGCCAGGTTCCTCTGCCCATCAAATTTTCCAAGCAAGAATACAGGAGTGAGTGCCATTTCCTACACCATGGGATCTTCCTGATTCAGGGATTGAACCTACATCTTCCACATTGGCAGGCAGATTCTTTACCACTAGCACCACCTGGGAAGCCCATATAGGGGGCTTCTGCTGCATGGTTTTATAGCTAGCAAGGCTGCTTGCTTTTGTGGTTAAGCAAACATGCTTTCTTGAGTAGTCATTAAATTATAGGGGTCTCCCATATGTTTTCCATAATCCTCTAGTGGGATTAACTATTTGAGCATCTATTTTGTCCCTTCACTCTGTCCCTATCATTAGTATTTTAACTAGGGACCATACCTTAACATAAAAGAGCAAGTTTCAGTTAGTGGAATTCTAGGCACTGGGCACGCAGTGAGAGGAGTGAAGGATCAAATCACACCACTTAGTGACATAACGTGATGGGGCCAAGTACAACCTTTCAATTCAGCTCATATCCACACCAAGTCCTGCCTCTGGATCTTTCTAACTCTGTGACCCTGGGCAAGTAAATTGCCTAGTCTATTTCAGGTTCCATTTTCTTACCAATACAATGTAGATAATAGCTTTATCTTCTTCATAGAATTGTCAATGGAAATTAAATGAAATAATGCATAGAAAGTGCTTAATTCGGGGCCTGGCATATGAATTGGTCACATGACACAGAAGCTGTTGGTTAAAAGTTATCCATCTATCCTACAATCACAAATGTCTGGTGTTACAAAAAGCTTCCACATTCCTGCCACCCACTTACACTTAAGAAATATTTCACAAATATTCTAAGTATATAAATCTAACACTTTTGCATTTATAGAAGAAGCAGACTATTATTTAACTTTTGAAGAGCTTGTTAACCCTATTTGCCAACTTATATATTTATAGGATCTAGTTTCTATTTATCTAAATGTACTTATGTGTAACCACTGAAGTCCTCGTGCAACAACTAGAGAGTCCGTGGGCCACAAGGAAAGATCCCACATGATGCAGTGAAGATCCTACATGCCGCAACTAAGATCTGATGCAGTCAAAATAAAATTAATTAATGAATTAAATGTACTTATGGAGAGAACTAGAAATGTGTTGAACCGTCGGACTCTCTCCTTTGGCAAAATACAATGCTGATGTTAATAGGAACTTATAATTCAAAGACTAGCACAAAGGAGAAAATGAAGATCTGAGGACATTGGAAAATAACATCAGGGAAGCATCTTTAAAGACACAAGAAATGGTCAGTTTCATTAACTTGATGGGTGGGGGAATCCTTTCACAATGTACATGCATATCAAATCATCAGTTGTGCAGTTTAAATATCTTACAGGTTCATTTGTCAATCATACTTCAGTAAAGCTGAAAACAAATAAGACTACATCTTCCATCCAAAAAGGAAGGAAAATAAATAATTAAGACATAGCTGAATTTATTTTTTATTTTAAATTTTTATTGGCATTATCCCAATTTTATAAGTAATAGAATAACTGCAGAAAGAGGAGGGCACTTTATAGGTTACAAGATGTGTGGGGAGAAGCAGGATAGGCAGTGTGAACTGGCCTTGAATGAATTTGCAAAATGAGTTTATTATTATTATTAATTTTGGCTGCACTGGGTTTTCATTGCAATGCAAGGGGGCTTCTCTTGTTGTGGAGCACAGGCATGAGGGCTCTTAGTTCCCCCAACCAGGGATCTAACCCAAGTCCCCTGTTAGAAGGTTTGATTCTTAACCACTGGACCAAATGGAAGCCCCTGAAACATGACTTTCAATCTTCTTGAGTCCTGGAGGTAGCCTCCATAGAGTTATAGTTGTAGAAGTATATATATGCTCTGCTTTTGTGATGAAAATCTGATGATCCAAGTTATAAGCATATTATAATCAGAAAGAAGCTGCAAGGAACTTAGGAAGATTCCCTTTACCAGGATTTGTGACTGTAATCACAATCAGGGAAGAACTTTTTCCTCTAGCTCTCTAGGTTCTCATGGCTGGGCTAAGGATTAAATTGACCTGAGACATATTAACAGGAAAAAAATTCAAACAAAATTTTAATAGCATATATACATGAGAGACCCAGGAAGACTGAGTAACCCACCAAAATGGCTGAAACCCTCACCTTGAATACCATCTTCAGCTAATAAAAAGGATGTTGGGGTAATGGTTTGAAACCTCAAAGGGGAGGAGGGCAATTCACATAAGGTAGAAAAGCAAATCTTGGTAAACAAATGATTACTGAACCTGCAGAGACATGAGGACATACAGAGGAACTTAGACTTTGCTAGTTCCTCCCTGTCTTCACGCCTAGTTCATACTATAGTGTCTATGGTAATAATTCCCTTCTGGGAACAGGTCCTTTATTTGCATTTTTATAGGTAGTTAGAGGGAAGGTCAAAGTTTCTTCCTCAGTCTTCTGGGCCTTTATAACAATAAATATTTTCAGCTCAAAATAATCTATATGCCAAAGATACATTTTGGGGTGGCAAATTTTGCTCCCCTACATTTAAACATCTTATACTTTGCACCAAACAACTAACAAGTTTCCTTTCCCCAAATTTATCTAAGTATTTTCTGTATATCCAAATCAACTAGGAAATTCAACCCCTCCTTTCAAGTGTTAAACTAAAATTGTCTTCTAAACTAGAAGGAGGTTTGGCTCTCTACAGTAAAGCAAAAAAACGTTAAAAATGTCATCATTCAGCTAAAAAGATGAATCGAGCAGTAACCTCCCTAAACATAAAACTCAATGACAGGACCTATTTGTCCTCAAACCTAGTGAGATTTAACTCTCTGGTCACAAAATATGAGACATATTTTTATACAACAATTATTAGAAGTAAGTGAAGCAAAAGGCTTCAAGCTATTCCTCACTTTGATCTATTAATTAAAAGGATATGAAGGATCTATAAAGTACTGCAATGTGGTCCCTACTGCATTTAAAATAAAGGCTATGACCTTTTCCATTAGAGACAAATATGTATACCTTGAAATACTCTCTCTGACCCTTATAAAACTATCACCTTCCATCTCACGAACACCAAACATTTTCTGAATTTATTTACCATTTTAAAATTGAAATTGATGGTGGCTCAGATGGTAAAGAATCTGCCTGCAATGTGGGAGACCTGGGTTTGATCCCTGGGTTGGGAAGATCCCCTGGAGAAGGGCATGGTAACCCACTCCAGTATTCTTGCCTGGAGAATCCCCATGGACAGAGGAGTCTGGCAGGCTACAGTCCATGGAGTCACAAAGAGTCGGACACAACTGAGTGACTAAGCACAGCACAGCAAAGCTAAATGGGTCATAGGTGGCGCTAGTGGTAAAGAAACCACCCGCCAATGCAGGAGACATAAGAGACACAGGTTCTATCCCTGGGTCAGGAAGATCTGCTGGAGGAGGGCATGGCCACCCACTCCAGTATTCTTGCCTAAAGAATCCCATGGACAGAGGAGCCTAGTGGGCTACAGTCCATAGGGTCACAAAGAGCTGGACACAACTGAAGTGACTTAGCATGCATGCACGAAATGGGAACCCTAGGGAACCTCACCTCAGTGTCTGGAATTCAGAGCTTCATTGGACAAAAAGGAAGAGGTTTCTGAAAGGATCTCCTGTACCTCCCTTCCTCATGAAGCTTTTGATAAGGGAGGACTACCAATCACTCTGTGTTTGAGATACAAAGATGATAACAGTCCCTCCTTCAAGAGGTTCCAAGTCAAGGGAGGCAGGTGGACAGATACTGACATATCTATTTGTCAAATCTGTACACTGTGCAATGTCTCAGCTGTGCCATGGAAATCAAGTCCCTTGGTTTTTCCCCACACTTGAACCAGAGTAAGAAAGTGAAAACTTTGGGTGTCATTTTGGGGGCTCCAAAGGCCCTGGCACTAAAGTCTTTTATGTCTCATCACAGAAAGAATCAGTGAGAAGCAAAGTGATAGCTAAGAAGTGATTTATTAGAATAGGATACTTGTGAGGCTTACAAATGGGCAGGTGAGGGGGTTCTGCAACCCGAGAACTTAGTGGGCTACAGTTTTACAATCAAAGGAAACATGGGGAGGGGGAGAAGAGCTTGTTCTTGAGTAGATGTTGTGCTTCCATCATCAGCCCCTCCTCCGGGTTGAGCAGGGCCTTTTACTTGTCCCTACAGAGTCAGAGAGGTTGTCCCGGGGATCATTAACGTACCGAGCTCACTTGGCAGAATGTGGGTCTCATGCCACCATTGTTTGGGAGCATAACTAGTGTTTCTGTTACATGGTTTTGTTGCTAAGCAAGCCTGTTTTATTTATTTAGTGTGTGTGTGTGTGTGTGTGTGTGGTTAAGCACTTGCTCTCTTGAGTAATCATTAATTTACAGGGGTCTTCCTTATTTCTTCTACTTACAACCCCCTAGTGGGATTAAGTAATCCCCTACTTTGTCCCTTTACTCTGTCCATATCAAAAGAAGCCATATCTCTCTGAGATCAGCATGGTGGAGCCTGGGGAGGGAAACTCAGGGTCTGGAATTCTGGGTCAAACGTTCCTGTTCAGCAGCTATTCCCCTTGGGCATGAGCCTTGGGGATGATAGGGTATTTATTATCTTTTGAAAAACAGAGACACTTCCCTATAAAGCCTCTGCCTCTTTGCTTCTGGAGTTGCTGCCCTGCCCTGAATGTCTAAGTCAGAGCAGATTCTGATGGAAGGAATTTGGAGCCAGATGAGAGAGGAAGACCTGGGCTTCCTAGGTGGCCTAGTGGTAAAGAATCAGCCAGCCAGTGTCAGAGACATAAGAGACACGGGTTCAATCCCTGGGTGGGGAAGATCCCCTGGAGGAGGAAATGGCAACCCACTCCAGTATTCTTGCCTGGAAAATCCCATGGTCAGAGGAGCCAAGCAGGCCACAGTCCATGGGTTCACAAAAAGTCAGATAAGACTGAGCGCTGAGCATACGTGAGCAAGAGGAAGAAAGTGGTAGATCTGTCTGCAGTCTCTGGAGTATCTCCACATTTGAGGGTCTATCCATTGGCTCAGTTCTTGTCGAGCTTGTTTAGATGTTAATGGTAGGTTCCACACAGTGTGGATTCCACAAGGTAGAGTCCCCCTCCATTTGCCCACTTCCTTCAAAAATTAGTGAGTTTTTAATCACCTATTTTTGGGAGTATCATTGTTGATCTGTTTCTCCCAACAGAAGAGATTTAGGGCAGCAGAAGTGTGATAATAACAAACATTTGATTTTTGTCCCTGGTTCCTGACACCAGGTTCTAAAACCCTTGGGATTTCCTGAGTGATAGGAGCATCTTTTGCTATTCATTTTTCAACCACACCTGGGCTTTTTCAACCACACCTGGGCTTATGTTAATAAAGTAACACTTGATGGTACCCTAAGTAGCTTCAGGATGGGGACTGGTTGCCAGAAGAACAAGTCTTGTGATTAGAGGATTAGAACTTTCAGTCACTCCTCCCAGATGCCTTGGAAGGGGAGAGGGGCTGGAGATTGAGTTAAATTACCACTGACCAGTGATTTAAACCACCATGCCTACTCACTAGAACCTCCATAAAAACCCCTAAATAATGAAGAGCTTCTAGGTTGGAGGACACATCAATATGCTGGAAGTGTGACACACCCAGAGAAGGCATGGAAACTCCAGTCCTCTCCCCCATATCTTGCTTTAGGCATCATTTCCATTCAGTTGTTCTTGAGTTATATCCTTCATGATAACCCAGTAAATGTAGATAAAGTGCTTTCCTGAGTTTGGTGAGTTGTTCTAGAAAATTATCAAACCAGGGGGTGGGGAGTTTGTGGGATTTCTGGCAGACTTGTCAGCATTAAAGATGATAACCTGGACTTGCAAATGGTGTCTGAAGTTGCTGCAGACTTGTGGGACTGAACCCCGAGCCTGTGGGTCTTTCTAACTCTGGGCAGTTTGTATCAGAATTGAATTGAATTGTAGTACACCCAGTTTGTGTGCAGAAAGATGAAGAATTAACTGGTACGAGGAAACCCCAAGGATTTCGTGTAAGAGGGTTGTGAGTAAAAATGGTGCAGAAGAAGGAACCATAAGAATTCCTCTTTCCTAACTATCCCATTTCTCACAAAATCCAACCTTGGAGGAAAGAGAGCACAACCATGAACTAGACATGAGCAAAGAGAAAGATAAACTCTTGAACCATCTGACAACAGAAGGGTTAGGGTAACTAACGTAGGCAGATGCTAATGCAGAAAAAACTATTTATAATAATATATATAATAATATATATTTTAGACCAAAGCACCAACTGGTATAATACTTTTATAATTATTATGTGTTAATTATTATAAAATACTTCAATACAAGTTTGCAGGTTTTTTCTAGCTATGTCACTGTTATCTAATAATGCTTATTAACAAACCCCTTTTCTTGTTGGGGTTTTCTTCTTATTTAACTACTGGTATGTAGTTTCTTTGCTATTTAATTGATGGATGCCTGTTACAATGTAGATTTCAACTCAGTCCTTTAAGAATGTGTTTTGAATTTCTTCTGGAAAATGCTACATTTGGTAATATCTTGTCTCCCAGTTCCCTGGAAAGGTAATAGAAAGCCTCCAAATGGGCAGTGCTTTGTATTGGAGGCCTGACTCAAGTTCATTGATCCTCAAACTTACACATTAGGATCACCTGGGAAGCTTTTAAAAGTCCAGATTTCCAGGCAGCACCCCTGACCAATTAAATCCGAATCTCAGTATGAGATCCAGACAGAGACTTTTTTTTTAAACCAGTCGAATTTAGCAGTGGTGGGGTTGTATACCAACTTTAGTGACACTAATGTTAATAAGTTCTGGTAAACCATTACCATCAGACCAGCCAGGCACAGTCTTTTTAAAAACTCTTCAGGTGATTATGGAGTGAAGCCAAGGTTACAAACCACTTCTCTAGACAGAGGTCTTACCTGAATTTTACAACCTGGCCTTCCATGGAATTCTCTGATATAAAATGTGATTTAATGAAATAATTTTTCCTTACTCATCTTCCTATTTAATTTAATTTTTAATGTGCTGTGCTCAGCTGTGTCTGACTCTTTGCAACCCCATGGACTGTAGCCCTCCAGGCTTCTCTGTCCATGGGATTATCCCAACAAGGATACTGGAGTGGGTTGCCATTTCCTACTCCAGGGGGGGTCTTCCTGACGCAGGAATCAAACCCAAGTCTCTTTTCGTCTCTTCCAGTTGCAGGTGGATTCATTACCACTGCGCCAGAAGGGAAGAGTCTAGAAAACCTAAATAAATAAAACAAAGCAGCTGTTAAGGTGGAGTTCATGTGATTTCTTTCTGCTCATTCCCCACATTTTTCTCTCATGAGCCATCTCTCCAAGCTTAGAATAAAGGCCAAAGTAGGTAAAAATAGCAGTGAATGGTCCCCACTATCTCATTTCATGACCTTTATTGTTAGTTCCTCTTTTTTTGAATTTATTTTTATCTCTTTACTTGCTATAGAATTCTTCTACCTATATGGATACAATACTGAATTTACTTTGTGATTTGAAACAGTTCAGTAAAAGGGTTGGTGAAGTGCATGTTAACTCTATAAGCAAAAATAAAAATTAGTCATTTTAGCATGTGACCATCCTCGGGATTTAAAATTTTTTGTGTATGTGGTTTACATCCTTTATTCTATAAATGTGGTATATCACATTCATTTTTAAAAAATTTTTATTGGAGTACAGTTGACTTACAGTGTTGAGTTAGTTTCTGGTGTACAGCAAAGTGATTCAGGTAAACATATGCATATATCCATTCTTTTCCCATACAGGTAATTACAGAATATTGACTAGAGTTCCCTGTGCTATACAACAGGTCCTTGTTGGTTATCTATTTTATATATAGTAGTATGTGTATGTTAGTCTCAAGCTCCTAATTTATCACTCCCTATTATTTCCTGATGTTGGCTCTGCATGTTTAGTGACCAAGGATATTTTCAAAGTCCTTGGCAAATTTTTCTAGAGAATTAGTTAATACTATGTATCTGTGGTTCTTTATTCAACTTCATTCAGACTAAGCCATCAATTCTAAGTATTATCTAAAATCTGAATTAAAAGTTTTGTTGTCCCTTGATCTGATTCAGTGTGGACTGTAAAGTTCTCATGAAAATGGTGACCTCTTATTCACTCGTGTATCCCAGTGTCAATAGAGCACCTGACCCAGAGTCATGGCCCTTAAATGAATCAATTAAGGGTTAAATAATGAATACACAAATAGACAATGCTTGGATGCAAACAGCTAAGCACTTATTGAGGTCAAATCAGAGAGAAGATCACAGATAAGGCCGATGGTGTATGCCTACAACCAATGCATGGTTTTCAGGGAAAAAAATCGAAGTTCAGGCAAAACATCCACTATTTCTAGTCAATTGTCAATGGAGGTGATTATGCAGACATGAATGAACATTTCTGAGTAACCATTACATGCTGAGAGTAATAGAAAGTCAAAGCGAGTGGCATGCATAAGTCAAATTAGATAATTTCATGAAAGATGGAGATAACTGTGATTTAAGTCACTGAGAAAAGCTCTGTGGACTCAAGATAAGCCTTTAAACACCGGCAGGATTTAGAGATGGTAGGAGAAGGAAGAGGAGTCCAAGCTGGAAAATGGCAGAGGTAGAAGACTGGAGTTGTGGGTGATCTGGGGGAGCATGAAGAGGCAACCAGGAGATGAACCAAGCTATATTAGAAGTTTCTTGGCAGGGAAAATAGAGCAACTGTGTGTGTGTGTCTGTGTGTCTATCTGTCTGTGTATCCATGTGTGTTTAATGTATTCTGATATTTGAGTTTCATAATAATTTATCTGGTAGAAAATATGGAGGTGAGGAACCAGAAACAGGAGGCAGTTTATTGCTATGATAACCTACAGGTGATAAACATCTGTAAATGAGTATAGGTAATAAGAACTAGGGAGAAGGCAATGGCACCCCACTCCAGTACTCTTGCCTGGAAAATCCCATGGACGGAGGAGCCTGGTGGGCTGCAGTCCATGGGGTCGCTAAGAGTCGGCCACGACTGAGCGACTTCACTTTCACTTTTCCCTTTCATGCACTGGAGAAGGAAATGGCAACCCACTCCAGTATTCTTGCCTGGAGAATCCTAGGGACGGCAGAGCCTGGTGAGCTGCCGTCTATGGGGTCGCACAGAGTTGGCCACGACTGAAGCGACTTAGCAGCAGCAGCAGCAATAAGAACTAGAAAGAAAAGGTATTAAGATGAAGAGTCTAGGGCTTCAGCACTGGTGTTCCATGAAACAAGGAAAGGGAAGAGGCAAAGATGATCTAAGGCTAAAAAAATCTAAGTGATACTCACCAAATTAATAAGAAGATGAGAGGAAAACACAGATCTCTCAACATTTTAAGACAGCATCTAAAATCTTCTTGTTAGGAGTATGAAGACAATCTCAGGTAAACAAACTGGAAGCAAATATCTGTACATTTCAGTGATCAGATCTTGAGAAGATGTATC
This sequence comes from Giraffa tippelskirchi, assembly GCF_054371585.1. Lineage (NCBI taxonomy): Eukaryota > Metazoa > Chordata > Mammalia > Artiodactyla > Giraffidae > Giraffa > Giraffa tippelskirchi. The sequence continues at coordinate 67,729,778 of NC_137287.1, read as the reverse complement.
AATTCCTAAGGTAATTTTAAGCAGACATTTGATATAATTTATTTTCAGAGGCATAGATGTACATTATCTTCAATGCAATTAACTTCTAACTGAAAATATTCATCCCAATGTCTGACAAGCTTTCTAATATTATCAGGGAGAAAAAGGTTTTCAGTAGGGCAGTCATGTATATAACATGTTCTGAAGATTTATATCATCCTTGAATTTATAGGCCAAGGTACATCTTTAAGTAATCCAAATAAAACACAACCAGAAGGTGAAAGAATAGTCATACATTTCTGTATCAAACACACATTCTGAATAAATTTTATTTGTTTTAACTCTTTCAGATAGTAAAATAGATGGAAACATCAATACAATATTCTTTGGTGGGGCAGTAAAAGATATCCTTTTTAAATACTCCTAGCAATAATGTTTCCAGTTACCTATCACAGCAATCATGAATAGCAACTACTTGTATCATTCTGTAATGGTGGTAAGCAGTGCCAGTGTTCTCTGAATAAAAAGAATGAACTAAAGTCATTAGATCAGATTCTTCTATTTTCCCTTATCTGAGTCTTTACTCAGGCCATCTCACTAAAATCATCCTCCAAATGTTTAACTGTCTATTCTCTACCCATATTCAAAGGTCTGGTCAAATATCATTTCCCCCTTTCTGAAATTCAATTGCACTTGCTGTCTTTTACATCTTGTCTTTACTTTATTCAGGCTGCTAAAACCCAACACTCATAGACTGGGCAGCTTATAAACAACAAAAATTTATTTCTTACAGTTCTCGAGGCTAGGAATCAGAGATCAGGGTGCCACCATGATCATTTGAGGGTGCTCTCTGGGTTGCAGACTTCTCACTCTCCTCTCGTAGCAGAAGGGGGTGAGAGCTTTCTTGGGTCTCTTTCATAAGGGCACTAATTTCTTATGGGGACCTAATTATATCCCAAAGCTTCTGCCACCTAATAACATTATCTTAAGGGTTAGGTTTCAATGTATAAATTTTAGAGGATCATAGTCATCCTTTGTTGTTGTTTCATCGCTCAGTTGTGTCTGACTCTTTTGTGACCCCATGGACTACAGCACGCCAGGCTTCCCAGGCGTCCATAACCAGCTCCCGGAGCTTGCTCACACTTATGTCCATCGAGTCAGTGATGCCATCCAACCATTTCATCCTCTGTCGTCCCCTTCTCCTCCCACCTTCAATCTTTCCCAGCATCAGGATCTTTTCCAGTGAGTCAGTTCTTCGAATCAGGTGGCCAAAGTATTGGAGTTTCAGCTTCAGCATCAGTCCTTCCAATGAATATTCACACTAATTTCCTTTAGGATTGACTGGTTTGATCTCCTTGCAGTCCAAAGGACTCTCAAGAGTCTTCTCCAACACCACAGTTCAAAAGCATCAATTCTTCAGCACTCAGCTTTCTTTATGGTCCAGTTCTCACATCTATACATGACTACTGGAAAAACTATAACTTTGACTATACGGACCTTTGTGAGTAAAGTAATGTCTCTGCTTTTTAATATGCCTAGGTTGGTCATAGCTTTTCTTCCAAGGAGCAAGAGTCTTTTAATTTCATGGCTGCACTCATCATCTGCAGTGATGATGGAGCTCAAGAAAATAAATTTTCTTTGGAGCCCAAGAAAATAAAGTCTGTCACTGTTTCCATTGTTTCCCCATCTATTTGCCATGAAGTGATGGGACTGGATGCCATGATCTTTGTTTTTTGAATGTTGAGTTTTAAGCCAGCTTTTTCACTCTCCTCTTTCACTTTCATCAAGAGGCTCTTTAGTTCCTCTTTGCTTTCTGCCATAAGGGTGGTGTCATCTGCATATCTGAGGTTATTGATATGTCTCCTGGCAATTTTGATTTCAGCTTGTGCTTCATCCAGCCCGGCATTTCGCATAATGTACTCTGCATATAAGTTAAATAAGCAAGGTGACAATATACAGCCTTGACATACTCCTTTCCTAATTTGAAACCAGGCCATTGTTCCATGTCCAGTTCTAACTGTTGATTCTTGACCTGCATACAGATTTCTCAGGAGACAGGTAAGGTGGTCTGGTATTCCCATCTCTTGAAGAATTTTCCACAGTTTGTTGTGATCCACACAATGAAAGGCTTTAGTGTAGTCAGTGAAGCAAAAGATGAAGCAGTGAGGCAGAGATGTTTTTCTGGAAGGCTCTTGTTTTTTCTATGATCCAATGAATGTTGGCAATTTGATCTCTGGTTCCTTTGCCTTTTCTAAATACAGCTTGAACATTTGGAAGTTCATGGTTCACGTATTGTTGAAGCCTGGCTTGGAGAATTTTGAGCATTACTTTGCTAGCATGTGAGATGAGTGTAACTGTAGTTAAATATTCTGTAGTTGAATATTCTGCTGTAGTTTGAATATTCTTTGGCATTGCCTTTCTTTGGGATTGGAAGGTAGTGATGCTTCCTAAGGCCCACTTGACTTCACACTCCAGGATGTCTGGCTCTAGCTGACATCCTGGCTCCATCATGGTTATCTAGGTCATTTTTTCCCTTGGAAGGAAAGTTATGACCAACCTAGATAGCAGATTAAAAAGCAGAGACATCACTTTGCCAACAAAGGTCCATCTAGTCAAGGCTATGGTTTTTGCAGTGGTCATGTATGGATGTGAGAGTTGGACTCTAAGGAAAGCTGAGCACTGAAGAATTGATGCTTTGGAACTGTGGTATTGGAGAAGACTCTTGAGAGTCCCTTGGACAGAAAGAGATCCAGCCAGTCCATCCTAAAGGAGATCTGTCCTGAGTGTTCATTGGAAGGACTGATGTTGAAGCTGAAACTCCAATACTTCGGCCACCTGATGTGAAGAGCTTACTCATTTGAAAAGGCCGTGATGCTGGGAAAGGTTGAAGGCAGGAGGAGAAGAGGACGACAGAGGATGAGATGGTTGGATGGCATCACTGATTCAATGGACATGAGTTTGGGTAGACTCCAGCAGTTGGTGATGGACAGGGAGGCCTGGCATGCTGCAGTCCATGGGGTCGCAACGAGTCAGACACGACTGAGTGACTGAACTGAACTGAAGATCTTTTTTGTGTAGTTCTTCTGTGTTTTCTTGCCACCTCTTCTTAATATCTTCTGCTTCTGTTAGGTCCATACTATTTCTGTCCTTTATTGTGCCCATCTTTGCATGAAATGTTTCCTTGGTAACTCTAATTTTCTTGAAGAGATCTCTAGTCTTTCCCATTCTATTGTTTTTTTCTATTTCTTTGCATTGATCACTTAGGAAGGCTTTCCTATCTCTCGTTGCTGTTCTTTGGAACTCTGCATTCAGATGGGCATATCTTTCCTTTTCTCCTTTGCCTTTAGCTTCTCTTCTTTCTCAGCTCAGTAAGGCCTCTCATAGTAGCCTCTGGAAATTCTCTCCTTTATGAATACACAGGTAGAAGGCTGGGAGAAGAGCCTCCGAGCTTTCATGCCTTTCCACCCTTCTCCAAGGCTTCCAAGTACCCTTGTGGCTCCTGAAATCCCTAAGTAACATTAGTTCCTCTGAGCCAGTGCTCTCAAGATGTGCATGGGCATAAGGGGCTTTGTTTTTCAAAGAAAACAAAATGTAAAAAAGCTTCCTTAGGTCTCTAAAGAAAATGTGCCTTTGGTTCTCTTCCAGTAGGCTTCCCTGGTGGCCCAGTGGTAAAGAATCTGCCTGCCAATACAGGCAACACGGGTTTCAATCCCTGGGTTGGGAAGATCCCCTGGAAAAGGAAATGGTAGCCCACTCCAGTATTCTTGCCTGGCAAATCCCACGGACAGAGGGGCCTACTGGGCTATAATCCATGGAATCTCAAAAAGTCAGAGAGGACTTAGCCACTAAACAACAACAACAACAACAACAACAATGTATACTTAACAAACAATGGAACAATCAGTTTTTCGAGTTGCACCTTAGGAGTTACTACAATTAGAAAAGTCTTGTTAAAAGCCTGATTCTTCTCTTCTAAACTCACCCTCATCCTCCTCCTGCCCCTGCCTCCTTTCTTGTTTCTTAAACCAAACACTTGCTGGGTCTTACACTCCACTCCAGCCCTGACAACGAGATGTGCCCTTGCAGAACAGGGACCATGTTAGAAAGCAGTTTTGTGTTTCCCATAATCTTCAGGGCCGCCTTTCCCTCAGGGACTGTTCAGGACTATTGTTCAGTTACATTTAATCGGGCTGGAATAACCTTGTGTGAAAAGGGGTGTTGGGCGTTGTGGATGCAGAAGCCTCTCAATACACCTTCAAATGTAGGTGGAAAGGGAGAAAAATGAATGTATTAGGGGATAATTCCAGAAAGTGGGAAGGAACAAAGGACTCGAAGAACAAACAGACTCTGAGAGAGTCCTATGAAAGCAGCACCATCCGCGGATGACTACAGAAAGGAAGAGACGGTGATTATCCGAACACTCAAAAAGGCAGGCATACTGTCCTGGCCCAGTGCCAGGCGCACATGACACTCTGGCGAGGATTATCAGAGCTTTTCTGCTAAAGCAGGGCTCGCATGTGTGCTGAGAATGTGTTCTTTCTCTGGGCTTGAGGTGACAGACAGCCACATCACACACCATCCCTTTTTCCATCCTGGTTCCAGCCAAGCAATAAACCCAATCATCACCCAGTCTGTCTCAACCATGTGGTTTCCCCAGCCAGCTGAACAAAATATTTTCAGAATGTGGAATGTAAACAAGGTTCCCACTGTTAGCAATTCTGTGTCATTTACTTGTGGTTATTTTATTTTACTTTAAGTCACATTTAAATTCAAAAGATTGCCAGCCTGCCTGATGCATGTAAACAAATCAGAAATATAGATTAGAATTGCAACTGATTAGTTAGCAGTGAAAGTGTCTGTGTAAATGGAAGAAGAGGGGAGAAAATCTATTATGCTCCTGAGATATTGCTTCTCCACAGGAAATTCAATTGTGAAAAGGGCTTTAAAAGCAATGACTTTAGTCATCTGGGTTTTCTACACACTGGTTACAGTAAATGCTAATAGAATACCTAGGCAGAATCTCTGCTGGTACTCACGTGACACAGCTTCACAAAGAAAAACAGGGAGCTGTTCTGAGATGGGGGAAGAAAAGTCCTGGGAATCTGCCTCCCCAGACGGTGATTGCAAAGTGTGTGTTTCTCATGCTATCAAAGATGTTTTTCAAGAAAACACAATTTCCCAGGTCCATTATTTCCTGTTTGAAAGTATATGTCTACCATGTTTGCTGCTAAGTGATAAAGGTGGCAGGAAACTTCTGCTGTTTACAGAGAATCCAAGTCAAGACTTGCCTTCATTTATACATTTGCTCTGAAACATAGTCTGTCTTCCGAATCGATAGGGAGCTTAAATGAGGCATAACAATTGTGTTATTTACCCATAGCCTATAGGATCAATGTTTTCCTGGCACGATGCCATGAATTATACATTTTCAAAAGTATGTTGACCCATTATAGTTACCATCTTTTTGATATTATTTGCGAGCCAATAAGTTAACATAAAAATTTGCTTTAAAAGACATTTCTTTGAATCTTTCATGATACCTTCTGAATTGGGGTTAAGTTAGCAATGCTGGGGTCACAGAAAAATTGGGCAGATGTACCCCTGTGAACTCACCACATTCCATCTTCTCTGGCTTCCTCCTCCTTCAGCTAAAAGTAATCAGTTTCCAGCTCACCCCATCAGTCACATCACACTTTTTCAAGCGGCGTCAGCTGTATCAAGACTCAGAATAATCTTCCTCAGAATACAGAATAAAGCCCCGTGGAATGAGGTTGTATGCCTTACCAGATTAGGCACCTGGAGAATTAGAGGAACAATCACCTTGAACCACAAATTATTTGGATCATTTGGCAAAAGGGAAAGCAACTTCTTCTACCAGGCGAGTTTTGAAGAAGTTTTCATCTGAGAAGAAGGGAATAGCTACTTAGATGTGCTAGGAGATGTGGAGAGATGATAATCCATGCTTTGGGTTGAATGGCTCTACGGATAGGTTTTGGCCCCACACCTAAGTACTCTGACAAAGAAGTGTGAAAGTTCATTGTCATCAAATAAAGCCCAGAAACCAAACAGAACCTTCCTCCTATGAGACAGACAGAAGTTTAATATTCCCACACCTTTCTGATTCCTTTTATTTTATTTAAAAATTTTTTCTTATTGTTGGCTGTTCTGGGTCTTTGCTGCAGCACACAGGCTTTCTCTAGTTGCAGCATGCAGTGGCTTCTCTTGTTGCAGCATGGGCACTGGAGCTGGCAGGCTTCAGAAGTTGTGGTGCATGGGCTCTCTAGTTGTGGCACACTCTGACTTAGTTGCCCTGCAGCTGTGGAATCTTAGTTTTCCACCAGGAATAGAACCCACGTCCCCTGAATTGGAAGCCGGATTCTTAGCTGCTGGACCACCAGGGCAGTCCCTGGTTCCTGTTAGAAATGTAGATTCAACTCAATCTCTTGTTCATTTGTTCTGAAAACAAATCATTTATAATCAGTTGTGGAATAATGATTGTCAGTCTCATGGGAATATTTTGCTACACGGTTCTACCTTCTCTGTGTCTGCAGTCTCCTGTTTTTCCTTTGCATGAACCTCTTCTAATTCCTTTTAGTGCATGCATGGACAATGTGGAAGCCAGACTTTAATTAGGCATCTGCTTTGAAAAGCCACATCTTGAGCATTTTTGTGAGAACTGTTTTCATTGTGAATAATTCTTACTGAGAGAAGAGTCTTTCTTGATCTAACTTGAATTTCCTTGATCTAAATTAAAACCATGCTTGCCCATTTCACTATGAGGAGAAACATTTATTCCTCCCACTCAAAATTCCAAATTGGCCCATGAAGGAAGAGGTATCTACCTACACCCCTAAAGAGATATTGGAGGAAATGTTGAAAGGCTTGACATTCATCAGGCCATGTTGCACTCTTATGAAGGGTCACTATGTTCTGTCTGGCCTCAATTCTCCCTTCCTGGATGGACAAGAAGGACCAGTGCTCTCCTCTGCTCTCTGTCCTCCAAAGGTCACAACATGCACTAAATTCCACCCCATGCCTCTCTCCCCAAGGGAACTCTGGGGTCTGGAAATCTTCAAGGAAAGGAATGAGGATCCCCACGTCAGGCCCAGATTATAATCACTTTCTTTAACACACTTCTCCTGGGTTGGTGGGTGGGAATATACGCAGGAGGAGAGTCTTTCATTATGTTTAAAAAGTGTGCCTATTGGTCCCTGTGTGGTCATGTGTGCTAAGTCACTTCAGTCATGTCCAACTCTTTGCAACTCTGTGGATTATAGCCTGCCAAGCTCTTCTATCCATGGGATTCTCCAGGCAAGAATACTGGAGTGAGTTGCATGCCCTCCTCCAGGGGATCTTCCCCACTCAGGGATCAAACTTGCATCTCTTATGTCTCCTGCATTGGCAGGTGGATTCTTTACCTCTAGGGCCACCTGGGAAGCCCATTGGTCCCCATAAGATAGATCTTCTTCTTACAGAATACATTTATTTATTGGCTATGTCAGGTCTTAGTTCTGGTGCACAGGCTTCTCTTTCAATGTAGGGTTCAGGTTCCAGAGCATTCAGGCTTAGTAATTGTGGCACCCATGCTAAATTGCTCTGTAGCATGTGGGATCTTAGTTCCCTTGCCAGGGATTGAACCTACATCCCCTGAATTGGAAAGTGGATTCTTCACCACTGGACTGCCAAGAGTGTCCCTAAGATAAGTCTTAATTGAGTGTATCTGCCAGAGGCTGGAGGAGGGAGTGGTCTTAGGCCCTGCTGTGGTCTGAATGTTTGTGTCCCTGCCAAAAATTCATATGTTTGTGTCCCTGCCAAAAATTCATATGTTGAAATCCTAATGGCCAATGCAATGATATTAGAAGGTGAGGTCTTTGGAAGGTCTGGAGAGTGGAGCCCTCATCAATGGCCTTAGTACTCTTATTTTAAAAAAGACCCAAGACCCAAGTAGCCCTTTCCGACATGTTCAGACACAACAAGAAATCTGCAACTTAGAAGAGGGCCCTCACCCAACCTTACTGGCAGCCTAATCTCACACTGACAGCCTCCAGAACTGTGAGAAATAAATTTCTGTTGTTTACAAGTCACCTAATATGTGGTATTTTTGTTTTGGCATCCTGCATGGACAAAGACAGAACCCAACACCTAATATCCGTGTATTCTCCTTAGAGATTACTGTTCTTATAATTGAATTACATGCAAAATAAGACACTTGGAGTGATCCAAAAAGGATCATGCCCCGATCTCCATCCTGAAGAAGTTTTCAGATTTCTCTCTGTTGGTTGAATGATTCCAGGAGCCTTCCTGTTTCCTGCAGGCCTTGTTTTATAGCATAGTAATAATTTTATAGCTTCCTTTCTGGACATCTCTAGTTTCTAAACTGTGATTCTGAGAGTACATGGAGTATTTTACTAAGGTCCCATCAAAATGAAATACTACTTTGTGATCTTACAGAGTCAAAGCTTTGCGTTTGTGTTAAGCTTTAAAAATAAATATCCTTGTCTAAACAATGGGTACCACTCTGGCTGTTTAGGGAGCATCTGCAAGTGGATCACACTCCCTGCCAGGCTTACACCTCTGGTGTCGTTAGCTGGGAGCAGCTCTCCCAGCCTCAAACACACACACGGCACGAATCTCAGCACCCAGCCATCCTCTCTTGCTGTTTAGTTCAAGGACAGCACAGGTCAGGGAGCCAAATTACCCAAGAAGTTAGATGAAATGTCATTGTCAGTTCAAAATGTTTTGACCTGTGTTGTGAAACACAGCAGGGATTCTGTCTGAACCAGAGTCCTCCCGCATCCCAAGAAACCTCCTTTACTGCCCTGATACTCCCTCACTTCCCTGAAACACAGGGTACATGTTTAATCATTTTAAGTGAACCTTTTGTAAGCGTGGGGCTAAATTCAAGCCCAACAAAATGATGTATGCCTAGGCACTTGGGGTGGGACAAAAAAGATAAGGAGTATCAGAAGCAGAGAGAAAATCTTTGGAAAAGGATGGGAAAAGATTTTTTTTTTTAAGGCAACTTTTGATTACTTTAAAATTTAGCTCAAGTTAACTTTAAAATTAACTAAACATTCTGTCAACTGATATGGGTTTTCCTGCGGTGTAACTTGAAGCCTGCAGCATTCCCAAAGTGCCCTGTGGATGATACCCTACATGGGAGCTGCCATAAAGCGTGCTTTGGCTTTCAAGAGGCTGCAGTTTTATCTAGTTGTGTTCTAAAGCATTACAAGGGTATTGTGTTCTGGTCCAGGTGTGTTTTAGGGCATTGCAAGTTCTGGCTTTTATCCAAATCACAAAGGAAATGCTGAATCAAGCAGCTGCAGTTCTTATTTCTAGGATCACCTCTTTCTAACAACCAGGGCCCTCTTTTTAAAACGAAAGTAACAACTTGGGAACTAAACTATGTTTTCTTCTTTTTAAAATCTTGAGATTCTTGAGGTCTCTTCTGATTTCTCAAAATTTGAAGTTAATGAGCCTGCTTTAGTCAATATTCCGAGTATCTGTCATTTAAACTCTATCACCTCAAACTCCTCTTCCCAGGAGTAGGTCAATGTTAACAGTTTTGTATGTATATTTCTAGATCCATTTCTATGCACTTTTTATTGTGATAAAATATACATAATAAAATTTATTATGTTAACCACTTTGAAGTATATAGTTCAGTGCATTATGTACAAAAAAGTTGTGTGCTTCTGGATTTCTGTGTCATCCTTGTGCAGCGACCATGCCAATCTTCTCTGTGTGGTTCCAGTTTTAGTCCATGTGCAGCTGAAGAAAGCACTCTATGCAATTTTAAATGTGTGTGTTCCATGTTATAAATGTAATCATACCATACTAAGGAAGAAAAAAGGAAAAAAGAAGGTGAAAGACAGACATTCCTGGTAAAACAAAAAATTTGTGACCAGCAGAAATGCAGAAATGTGAAAAGAACTCTTCAGGAAGGAGGAAAATGATAACAGCTGGAAATTTTAATCCACAAAATGGAATAAATAATGCCAGAAATGGTAAACATGTGGGTAAATACAAAAGTGTTCTTTCACCTGCTTAATCTCTTTCAAAGATATCTGATTAAGCAGACATAATAAAATGAAGAGTTTATAATGTGCAGAAGCAAACTATGTGACAACAAATGCACAAAGGACAAAAGGAAGAAGGCAGAAGTGTCCTGTTGTAAGATTCTTACAAATCACATGAAATAATAAAATATTATTTAAAAGTAGACTGTGACTATGTATGATTACTTAAATAGCCCTAGAGCAACCACTAACAAAATGTTTAAAGGAAATATAGCTAGTAAGCCGGGCTTCCCAAGTGGCAAAGTGATAAAGACTCTTTTGCCAGTGCAGGAGATGCTGGTTCAGTCCCTGGGTCAGGAAGATCTCCTAGAGTAGGAAATGGCAACCCACTCCAGTATTCTTGCCTAGAAAATCCCATGGACAGAGAAACCTGGTGGGCTATAGTCCATAGCGTCGCAAAGAGTGAGACGCGAATGACTGAGCGAGCACACACATACAACTAGTAAGCCAATGTGCTAAGTCGCTTCAGTCGTGTCTGACTATTTACAACCCTATGGATTGTAAAGCCCGCCAGGTTCCCTGGATTCTCCAGGCAAAAATACTGGAGTGGGTTCCAATGTCCTTCTCCAGGGGATTTTCCCAACCCAGGGATTGAATCTGCGTCTCTTATGTTTCCCTCATTGGCAGGTGGCTTCTTTACCAGCAGCACCACTTGGGAAGCCCTAAGTAAGCCAATAGTGGAAATCATAAGGAATTGTGAAAAGATTCAATTACTACAGATGAATAAAGAAACAAAGGGAAACAAGGACAAAGAATAGATTGGGACCAATTGAAAACAAATGCCCAAGTAGTAAATCTAAACTTAATCACATCCATAATTACAGTGAATGTAAATTGTCTAAACATGCCATTATTACATAGATCAAATCATTATGTTGTACACCTAAAACTAACACAATGTTATTTATCAGTATAATGCAATTTTTTAAAAAAGCACTCCATTAAAAGACAGAGATTGTCAGATTGGATAAGAAAAATAGAGACTCAACTATATCCTGTCTAGAAGAAACTGGCTATAATATAAAGATATGAGCAGGTCAAAAACAAAGGGCAATTTTTAAATTATCTAAAAAGTTTACAAAAGAGACTAAAAAGATAAATCCATGCCACAGAAGCACTATGTAAATATTATCCACTGGCTATATGGCTACTTACATTGTAGAAAATTCTAAGGAATCTACCAAAAAGCAATTAGAACTAAGTGGATCAGAATTTGTAAAGAATTCACAGAACAGTAACAGGACAAAGACAACCTGATTTTATAAATGGGCAAAAGATTCGAACAGACACTTCACCAAAGAAGATTTACTAATGGCAGATAAACACGTGGGGGAAAACAGCCATTATCAATCATAATGGAAATGCAAATAAAACCACAAAAGGTTATCACTCTACATCCTCAGAATAACCACAATTTTTTTAAATGGGCAATATTGAATGTGGACAAGGATATGAAGCAACTAAGGCTCTCATATACACAGCTGATAGGAATGCAAAATGGTACAGCCACTTTGGAGAACCCTTTGTCAATGTCTCATGAAGTTAAATATACATTTACCATATGACCTAGAATCTGCTTCTACATATACACCCAAGAGAAATGAAAATGGACATCCACATAAAGACAGCAATGTTCATAACTGCTTTCTCCCTAATAGTCTGAAAACTGGAAACATACTACTTGTTGTCAACAGGTGACTAGAACAAATTATAGACCACTCCCTGGCAATGTAAAGGGACAGACTTCTGAGATGTGAAATGACATGCCACACTGAAATTGGGATTTGTTCTGGTTCTGTCACTCCTTTAACTGCACACACATACACACACACACACACACTCACACACCCCTCTGCCACTATATACCTGTTGAGATCAGGAACTGTTTCCTCTTCCTTCTTATTCCCAGTGCCTAGCACAGAGCCTGACCTACAGTGATTGCCCAGTAATTGTGTACTGAATGAAAGAATATTATTGCTTTTCAATGTTCATGATGTTCTTTTTTAAAAAAATTAATGGATTTAATGGGCTTTTTTAAACTCATTTATTTGACTGCCTCGAGTCTTAGTTGCGGCATACGGGCTCTTCATTCCGTCATGCAGGGTTCTCTCTAGTAGTGACACAGGGGCTCAGTAGTTGTGGTGCACAGGTTTAGCTGCCCTGAGGCATGTGGGATCTTAGTTCCCCAACCAGGGATCAAACCCGGATTCCCTGCATTGGAGGGTGGATACTTAACCACTAGACCACCAGGAAAGTCCTCAAAATGTTCGTATTAATGCCAAGTCAGCTTGCATATTTCTGAGGGCTTTGGGCTCTTTTCTCATGGATTCTGTTTGGTGAAGCACACACTCCACTTTGACTACCGGATGCCTGGTCGGCCGAGTTGACAAGAGCAGTAATGGAAGCTTCTGCACTCCTGCTTCAGTCTTTCCTCTTGATCCTCATAGGGTTGGAGCCAAGGTTTCTTCCATCCCTCCTTTGGGCTCAGGCACAGCGCCAGCCTCAGCCCCAGAGTTTGAATCATATGCTCCTTTGGCCAAGTTTTAAGAGCCAACTTGCACTTTGGCTGTTGCAATATGTTCTGACTCCTTCACATGTGGTTTGGGCTCATTGATATTCATGAACTTACAAACAGGAGACCTGTCTCACCGGGAGGCTGGGCAGTAGATGAAGGGCCATTTCCTGGTCTCCCTGTGGTGCTGGCCAGGCTGCTGTGCCCACTAAAAATAGCCCAGATGCTCCCAGAGGAATTCTTTAAGCCCCTGTCCAGATGGAACAGATCCTTCATCATTGAGCTTGGGGTATTTTGGCCTCCAGAGATGAATACCCAGAAGCCCATGTCACCCTGGAAGATACTAACTGCATTTTCACTTCTTGGGGCTCCTGATGTGTATTTCATTCAGTTAAAAATGTGTTCCAAGGTCCAGTGTTACACAGCAGCTAAGAAGGAACACCAGAGCAGAGAGTAATGTCCACGGTGGCAGAGGTTGCTGCAGTTCCATGGGCCAGCAGCCAAGGAGATTGCTTTTTCTTGGAATAGGTTAATATTTCTGCTTTTTATTTTCCTGGTTAGGTCATAGGCTCATAGTACAAGCATGTCTTTGCTTCCCTTAGTTTAGCTAAGCCATTTTCCAGAATAAGCACTCTAACTCCTCAATTGCATACTGGTGTGTACACATGCGTGTGTATATGTGTATGTATATGTGTGTGCAAATAATGTAGGGATCTCACCTAGACCAGCCACACTTTCAGGGAGTTCCAACACATGAGAGCCTCCTGCTAGTTACAGTAAGATAGCAGTATTGGAATTTTTATCTTCAGATTTATAGTACATCCTATGTACCAGGCACTTTGTTACATACTTTTCAAGGTTTATCTGCTTAAATCCTTATGAGGACCATGTGAGATAGGCCAGTCTTAGCCCCACTTCACAGATAAGGAAAGTGAGGTTAATCAAGGGAAGTAATTTGCCCAAAGTCATACCTGCAGAAGTGATGGAGCTGATTTTTTCTTTCTTTTTTTAAATGTATATTTATCTCCTTATTTGGCTGTGTTGGGTCTTAGTTGTGGCACATGGGATCTTCCTTGCATCATGCAGGATCTTTCGTTGTGGTGCACAGACTCTCTAGTTGTGGCCCATGGGCTTAGTTCCTCTGAAGCATGTGGGATCTTAGTTCCCTGACTAGGGATCGGAAGCACATCCTTTGCAATCCAAGGCGGGGTCTTAACCACTAGACCACCAGGGAAGTCCCATGATGAAGCTGATTTTCAACCTCAGCAATCTGGCTTCAGAACCATGCTTTTTATCACCACATGTGGAGACTGATGGGTCAGCCCTTGGAATAACACCATCAAATAAAAGAATGTGGACAGCAGCCAACTCTAATTTTATATTGTTGGCCATAGATGAACTCCCTTCTGCTCAAAGCTAAGGGCCCAAGTGTCTGGACTCTGACTTACAGCACTGGTTAATTTTTTGCCGATGGAACAGTTTGGTGTTTCTCCAACAGCCTCTAACCTAGATATGCACCAGAACTTGACCAAGGTTCCCTGATGTGGGAAGGTTGTAATGTTTTTTCTAGGAGATTGTGAAGAACTGTAACTCTGGTGGGAAGATAGACCTCTTGACTTCTGAGAAAGCAATGGTGGCAGCCATTCCTTTATTTGTTCATCAGATATTTTTAAGCACCTCTTTTGTGGGGGAGAGAAAGGCAGCAACAGACCCTGCCTTCATAGAGCTTACCACCTGGCAGAGAAGATAGCAGTACAATGAGCAATTGCAGTGATGTGCCTTGAGAGCAAAGCTATAGACAGGCCTGGGAACTATGGGTGTGTGAGCCTGGAGGACACCGTCTCCCATTGAGAATTCACATCAAAGTCAAGGTCGGGAGACTGGAAAGGTACAAATGCAAACTCCAGGATCAGCCCAATGATGAAGAGAGGTAGATTAAGAACACAAGGATGCTGAGGAGTGCCTCATCTGTCCTCCTTCCAGGTCATTTTAAGTGACCACCAAAATATGTTGTGGGCTTTTGTGGGCACCAGAGCAAAAGGCCCGGGGAGTTTCAGGGTTCTTGTGTTTCTGCTGGTACTCTGCAAGGGAACACTCTTGCACTGTTGATGGGAATGTAAATTGATACAGCCACTATGGAAGATGGTATGGAGATCCCTTAAAAAACTAGAAATAAAACCACTGTATGACCCAGAAACCCCACTCCTAGCCATATACCCTGAGGAAACCAAAATTGAAAGAGACACATGTATCCCATTGTTCATTGCAGCACTATTTACAATATCTAGAACATGGAAGCAACCTAGATGTCCATCAACAGATGAATGGATAAAGAAGTTGTGGTATATATACACAATGGAATATTACTCAGCCATAAAAAGGAACACATTTGAGTCAGTTCTAATGAGGTGGATGAACCTAGAGCCTATTATACAGAGTGAAGTGAGTCAGAAAGAGAAAGATAAATACCATATTCTAATGCATATATACGGAATCTAGAAAAATGGTACTGAAGAATTTATTTACAGGGCAACAGTGGAGAAACAGACATAGAGAATAGACTTATGGACATGAGGAGAGGGGAAGAGAGGGTGAGATTAAAAAAAAAAAAGAACACAAGGGAACACAAGGGTGCTGAGGAGTGCCTCATCTGTCCTCCTTCCAGGACATTGTAAGTGACCACCAAAAATGTTGTGAGCTCTCCTGGGCACCAGAGCAAAAGGCCTGAGGAGTTTCAGGGTTATAGTGTTTCTGCTGGTAGGCATGAAGAGCCAAGATATTTCTTATTCTCATTGCTAACATCCACCACCCTGCTAATTGGCTTTGATCTATAGAAACTTGATTACGTCAAGCCATTGCTAAAAGAAGTTTTCTTTTTTCCTCTAAATATCAAAGTTTTTTTTTCATATATTGGATCTGCCATCCTCCCAGGGAGAGTAATTCATTTTCCAGAGTTGACTTGTTCTAAGAAGTAAATTTTCATCCATTTTGAAAGCCTACCACAAAGTGACTTGGCAAAACCCAGAGAACAATTGCAATAATTAAAGACAGCATCTCAGGTTTTCTCCCAACTTTTCATCAAGTGCTCCCACAACAGAGGAGAGTCAAACCCTTGCCCCTGGGAAGTTTGGAACATCCTTACAGCTCTCATAAATTTCTTCGAAGTTTTTTGTTTTATTTTGAAATATCAACATTAATGAATTTTGCAATTAACTCTGTAACATATGCAATTATTTTAATATGAAAACAGTATATTGCAGATGAAATGTTGCCATTTGCAACAACATAGATAGACCTTAAAGGTAATATGCTAAGTGAAATAAGTCAGACAAAGAAGGACAAATACCATGTGATTTTGCTCACATGGGGAATGTAAAAAACTAGTACATAAGTGAACAAACTCAAACAAACATAGATACAGAGGACAAAGCAGTAGTGGTGACCAGAAGGAAAGGAGAAAAGGGGGAGTGAGAAATAGGTAAAAAGGGTTAACTATACGGTGACGGGTAGAAAGGAAAACTTTGTGTGATGAGCATGCTGTAGTGTACACAGAAGTGGAAACATAATGTCGGACACATGAAACTTACATAATGTAATAAATCACTCTTACCTCAATAAAAGATAAGAAAGACAAGCTGTATTTGCCTCCAAATCTTTGAGTAGTTGATGCTCCAGGAAAATGAGCAGGCTGAATGCTCCAGGGCAAGAAAATCCTTCTCACTTGTTTTCATTACACGGTGTTTGTTTTTTGGCCATAAAAACCACCAGTAAGTATAAAAAATTTATAGTGAAATTTGAAAATATTCCACAACGCTTAACAATGGTTTCCTCACTACTTTGGGCTAAGCAATCACAAATTTAACCCAGAAGGCTGAAATTCATCCTAGATCTCTTTGAATCTGTTTTTATTTATTTATTTGGCTGTGCTGGGTCTTGGTTGTGGCATGTGAGATCTTCGATCTTCCTTGTGGCATGCTAAATATTAATTTTTGCCATGCAAACTCTTAGTTGTAGCATGTGGGATCTAGCTCCCCGACCAGGGATCAAACCTGGGCCCTCTACATTGGGAGCGTGAAGTCCAGTTTAGCCACTGGACTGGTTCAGTTTAGCCACTGGACCACCAGGAAAGTCCCCTGTTTTTGTTTTTAATCTTTACCATGGGGACAAAAGTGTTTACCCCAAAAGATCGTTGTAAGGACTAAGTTGAATTAGCATATGTAAAGTATTGGGAGATCAAACCAGTCAATCCGAAAGGAAATCAATCCTGAATATTCATTGGAGGGGCTGATGCTGAAGCTGAAGCTCCAATACTTTGGCCATCTGATGCAAAGAATTGACTCATTGGAAAAGACCCTGATGCTGGGCAAGATTGAAGGCCGCAGAAGAAGGGGACAACAGAGGATGAGATGGTTGGATGGCATCACTGACTCAATTTTGAGTTTGAGCAAGCTCCAGGAGTAGGTGATGGACAGGGAGGCCTGGCATGCTGCATTCCATGGGGTCACAAAGAGTCAGACATGACTGTGAGTGACTGAACAGAACCAAACTGAAAGTATTAGGCAATGGACTTCCCTGGTGGCTCAGACAGTAAAGAATTTGCCCGCAATGCAGTAGACCTGGGTTTGATCCCTGGGTTGGAAAGATCCCCTGGAGAAGGGAATGGCTACCCACTCCAGTATTCTTGCCTAGAGAATTCCATGGACAGAGGAGCCTGGTGGGCTACAGTCCATGGGGTCACAAAGAGTTGGACAAGACTGAGGAACTACCACTTTCACTTTTTTTCAAAATATTAAGCAATAATGGATACCCCATAGAAATCTGTTTCTTTCTCATAGGTACATCTCAGAGCAATTTAGACAAACTGCAAAGAAAAAAATCAGTCTTGCTAAGTCTAGAAAAGTCAAAATACTTAACATTTAAAACAGATGATCAAGATTTTGGAAATTTCATTTCTGTTTTCAATTCCTCTGCTGACAATAAAAATTCATTCATTCTTCCTGTGCTGTGGCCTTACCATCCAAAAGTCACAGTAGGAATTCTGACTCCTTATGGAAATAAATGGATGAAAGAAAGACACTTTACACATACATCAGTGACTGCCCTGTGTATCATCCTTGACCATGGTTTTCCAAGTTTGATGGGCACCATCCTGATAGAATGAAAATTACTCTTCTTCTGGGAACAGATGAGAAATACAGGGAAAGGGGGTAGCAAACCTGCCCCAGGTGATTAAGTGACCACTGAGCTGGCCGTGATGGGAACGTTAATAGCCCTGACTTCCACATGTCACAGAGACCAGTCCATCTGTATAGGCTGATGCTAGGCTGGCAATTTGGAACAGATAGTCAAAGACTCCCTGAGCAACATTTTTTTTTTTTAAATTATTGAACAAGAAGACTGAAAAAGGGGAAGGAAAAATGTCATTGGACTTCCCATCTCTAACTTATAAATTCTGTATCATCAAATGACATTTAAAAGAAGAATCAATGATCATATACTATTAAAGTAAATGTACATGTTCTGTTTTTAAAAAGTGCTATGAGACCTAAAATGAGTTATGTAATGCAATAAATGAATTCAATAGGACTGTGAATGAGATAAACCTTCCTATTACAATTTTTGCACAGTAACTTGTAATGTGTTATTATTTTCTTATAAACAATCAGAGAATTTTTAATTATGTAGGTATAAGTCACTGAGAATTATTTTTAAAGCCATATTCCCTTAAAATAAATGTGCTAACTTTGACCATATTAAATGAAGGACTGTTGCAAAAGATTCATTAGACAGTATTACAAAAAACAAAGCAAAATCCTCTTAATAAGGCACATTCCTCTTCTTACCTTGATAAAGAGAGGAAAATATTGCATAAATTACTATAATGCCCTGAACAATGGTTACATTTCTTTGATAAATAAGATAGATGGAAATGGTCTAGAAAACAATAAGCTGGATATACAGAATGACATTTTATTGTGCACATAGAATTCTCATTAGTTATGGGTTAGATGTATTTAGACCACACAACTGTCGTTGGCATTTTCCTTAATCTATTTTGTTCGTTTACTGCCTTCATAATAACCACAGCGCCCTGCAAGTAGAGTCTCACAAATTTAATCTTTTCCTATTTGATTTCATTTTCATATTTACAAGACTATTTGGAAAAAAGAAGACCAGAGGAAAACTTAGATGCCAGATTGTCACATGAAATTAAATCTATGTCCTTAAAAATGAAATGGTGCACTCAGCGTGTGGCTGTGCTCTTTGCAGAATTAGATCTAGCTTTGTTTCTGGTTTTTCATGTTGCTACAAACTATTTCTCTCTGTCTGGAAAGTTCCTTTCGCAAATGATCTGTGCCATATTTCATTTAAATTGCAAGCTAGGATAATCATCTACAGCTCACTAACATTTCTAGAACAACTGTGTATATAGCTACGTTGGCTTAAAGAGAGAATGCTAGCTCATATGAGTAGTAAGAGACACAGATAGAAAATGCACTATATTTCTGCCATCTAAGCCATCTATAGCCATCTAAGGCTGATGTTAATTGTCGAGTACAGTCTTTTGTCTTGATTTGAGCTGTTAACACTTGAAAATCTATTTCCTGAAATTGGCTTCTTGTTATGAATATCAAGGCATGTGAATCTCAAATAAACATAGAGGAGGCAGAACCATTTTAATTTCCTAAGAGCCACAATCAGATGGTTATTTTTCCCCATTTGGCTGCACCGAGTCTTAGTTGCAACTTGAAGGGTCTTCTAGTTGCAGCATTTGAATTCAGTTCTGGCACATGAGCTCTAGTTCCCTGACCAGGGGTCAAACCCGGGCCCCTGGCATTGGGAGCATGAAGTCTTAGCCACTGGACCACCAGGGGAGTCCCCAGATGTTTCATATAATGTTGGGAATGATGTGAATTTGTTGAGTGCTCCCTATGTGCCAGGCATTGCGCTCAAGATTTTTCATGATTTCTCTCCTTTAATTGTCAAAATTGTACAAAGTAAACACTCTTCTCCTCATTTCACAGATGAGGAAATGGAGGTTTTGTGTCATTAAACAACTTGCCTGAGGTTGTACAGTCAATAAGTATTGAAACAAGGATTCGAAATTAGACATTTTGATTTCGTCTCTCACACTCTTAAACTGCTATTCTACCCCCCAAAAATTTTTTTCTGGGTAACTTTGAAAGATGCATCCCATGTATTAAAAGAAAATGAATTTGGAGCACATGAGAAAGAGAACAGAGAATAGAGAACAGGAATGTCAATGGGGCCAAGAATTAGGCCAATACATGAAGTGGACAGGATTCATTTAGCTTGAACCACAGTTTTATTCTACACCTTCTAGCATTCTTTGCAGAGACCAAACCCAATGATGGGGCCTATATTATCAAACCAAACCAATTGATCAAGAGAAGCACAAGTTTTCTTTATAGTCAGACGATAAAGACAGGCTCTTAAAGATCCTCATAAACAGAACTCTGTGTAATGAAATGAAGCCTATTTTCAACAGCGTCCTTACAGTAAATGTAATGGTGCATTTTGCAGGACTCTCTCTCACTGGTCTGCCAACATGGGCAAATAGCACAATTCATTTAAAGCAATTCTCCAGAAGACCAGCACCACACAGTCCAGATATATCAGGGCCATCAGCAAGACTGATGGGCACTCATGAACCAAGCAATTTGCTTTTGAAATAGAAAGCTAAACTGAAACACAAATAATAAATTTACTGCATAGTTTTCCCTCATTAAAGATAACAGCTTTTTGTCTGTACTTGTGATATATGTACAATATTTTTCAAGAAGTACCAGTGATGAAGCATAGAATTAATATTTTAAGCAAGGGGGAGTTAAAAGTAGTGTGTGGTTACTGGGGGGGTCGATCCCTTGGTCAACAAGGCCTCCTGGAGCAGGAAATGACAACCCACTCCAGTATTCTTTCCTGGGGAATTCCACGGACAGTGGAGCCTGGTGGGCTACAGTCCATGGGGTTGCAAAAGATTTGGATACAACTTAGTGACTGAACAACAATAACCTTTACAGGTATTCATGACTTTTGTTGTTATTGTTCCTTAGTCACTAAGTCGTGTCTGACTCTTTTGTAACTCTTTCCTTTTCCAGGGGGTCTTCTAGGACCAGGGATCAAACCCAAGTCTCCTGCATTGGCAAGAAGTTTCTTTACCACTGAGCCACCAGGGAAGCCCTTTAGAAACACCTAATTTTTACACCTACTGCTACACATTCCTCTCTTTGTCCATCTCTTCCATGTGACCATGACAGGAAACACTGTGGAAAACCATATGGAGTTTCTAGAAACCTGAAGATACAGAAGTAGACAAAAAAGAAGTTATAAAAGTCAGGTGAAGGTACTTCCCTGGTGGTCCAGTGGTTAAGAGTGCAACGTCCGATGTTGGGGGTGTGGGTTCGATCCCTGGTTGGGGAGCGAAGAGCCCACATGCCTCATGGCCAAAAAAACCAAAACCTAAATCAGAACCAATATTAGAACAAATTCAATACACACTTTGAAAATGGTCCCCATCAAGAAAATCGTTTTTTAAAAACAGTCAGTTGAAAAAAAACTATTTAGGAGATTGTATCATAAGGTCAAATTTCAAGACAAAGCTGACCTTTTTAGTAATCTTTGTTCCCAGATTATTTTGCCCCACACTATCTAAATTGTTTCCTGTTACCTTGTTAGACTACACACACACACACACAAAAAAAAAAACAGGAGAAATGGTTTGGGGCTAGCAAGAATCCTCTTCTTAAAACCACAGTTTCTTCTGGCTGAGTTAATGATTTTTGAGTCGTTCCTGTGTAAATATGAATTCGTTTAATCAACAACAGTTCTTCTATCACTTAGCAAAGGAGACTTTTCTGGGGGAAATACAAATACTCGAGGTATTTCAAAGCCTCCGAAAGAGAGGAAGGCAGATGCCTGATTGTTTTAGAATTTTTCCCAAGGTAAACTTTTCTTTCACCCAAGGAAAAGAGAAACAAATATTTTCTTCTATCATCCTCCTTTTTCTCTGCTAAGCAGCCAACACAAAAATAATCTGAGTAAAGGTAGCGTAAGGCTTCGGTCCCTCACTTTTTGGAACCAGGGACCAGGTTGGTGGAAGACAATTTTTCCACAGATGAGGGTGAGTGGGTGGTTTCAGGATGGTTCAAGCATATTACATTGATTGCGCACTTTATTTCTGTTAGTATTACATCAGCTCCACCTCAGACCATCAGGCATTAGATCCCAGAGGCTGGGGACCCCTGCCATAAGGGACACTTTTGTAGTTATAGAACAAATCTGTATCTTGACTGTGGTGGGTGTTACATGAATATATACATGTGATAAAATGGCATAAAATGAATGCACACATACAAGTGCATGCAAAACTAGTGAAATCTGAGTAAGGTGGGTGCATTGTGCCAGTGTGAATTCTCTGGTTGTGACACTGTAGTCTTGCAAGATGTTACCCTTGAGGGAAGAAGTGGGGTGATGAATATAAGAGATCTCACTGTATTCTTTCTTATTGCATGTGAGTCTACAATTATCTCAAATATAAAGGTTTTTAAAAGGAAAAAATAAGCTTAAATCTTCAAAATAGCTTTTCTTCTCTTTCTTTTATTTTGTATCTTTACAAGATGATGGATGTTCACTAAACTGTGGTCATCATTTCATGATATAGGTAAGTCAAATCCTTATGCTCTCCACCCTAAACTTATACAGTGCTGCGTGTCAATAACATATTAATAAAACTAGAAGAAAATAAATCTTACAAATGGATCGTTTTAAATTCCTGGTGCAGTTGTTGACCAAACTCACCCTGTGATTTCACATTGCCTTTGTTTATCTAGTTTGTCTTCAATTTGTCTTCAATTCTCATATATACCTTTTTATTTTTTCTCTACCTGAAAAAAAATCTTACCCTTTATGATGCAGCTTCGAAAACTCTTCTACAAATTTTTCTCTGACTCTGCTCACCTAACAGAATTGAATAAGCCTTACCTTTGCTTCCTTAGCACCTGGAATAGATTAATAAAAGCTGGTACATATTGAGCCCTTACTCTACACCAGGCACTTTAATCTTTACAACAACTCAGTGAGCAAGATATCGTACTCTCACCGTTTGACTGATGGAGGAATTGAGGCATTGAATTTGCCCAGTGTTACACAGAGAGCAGGTGGCAGAGTCAGCTTACGTAGCTGACCAGTCTAACTCCAGAGCCCACAGGGTAACTGATATACATCCTGCCTCTCCTATGAGCCACTGGTTATTGCTTAGCACATGGTATTGAGGTGTTTATATTCTCACCTCTCTCCCTTCTTTCAAAAGAAGAGTCGCCCACACTAGCTTTCTCCCCTTCTTCATCTCCCACTCATTAGGATCTGGGTTCTGCTCCCAGCACTCCCTTGAAACTAGAATTTGGCTCTATATCCACAAGATTCAATCAACTGCGGATCAAAAATACATGAGGGACTTCCCTGGTGGTCCACTGGTTAAAAATCCAACTTGCAATGCAGGAGACACAGGTTCGATCCCTAGCTGGGGAACAAAGATCCCACACGTGGGTGGAGAAACTAAGACCATGTGCCGCAACTAGAGAGTCCCTTGCACTGCAAGGAAAGATCCCACATGCAAGGAAGATCTCACATGCCACAACTAAGACCCAACACAGCCAAATAAATATATACTTTAATAATATTTTTTATATTTGGAAAAAACCCAGAAAGTTCCAAAAAGTAAGACTTGAATTTGCCACTCACCTGGCAACTATTCACATAGCATTTACACTGCATTAGGTATTCATTAGGTATTCTAAATAATCTAAGGGCTTCCTGTAGATAGCTCAATTGGTAAAGAATCTGCCTGCAATGTAGGAGACCCTGGGTCAGGAAGATCCACTGGAGGAGGGATAGGTACCCACTCAAGTATTCTGGCCTGGAGAATTCCATGGACTGTATAGTCTAGTTGAATAGATTAATAAACTAATCTAAATAATCTAAAGATTATTTAAAGTATATGATAGGGTGTGCCTAGGTTATATACGAACACAGTACCACTTTATATAAGAGACTTGAGCATCTGTGGACTTGGGTATCCTGGGGGTGGGGAGTGGAGGGAGGGCTGGTCCTGGAGCCAATGCCCCAGGGATACTAAGGAACAATTGTACACTCACAATGGTCACCAATGACCTAAAGGTTCTCAACACTTTTCTGTTTTCTCCTGACTTTTCAGTTATGCCAGGAACTTCTGAGCCCTCTCCCTGTCTAGAAACAATCTCTTCCCTCGGTTTCCCTGAGCTCCTGCTTTCTCTTTCTTCTACTATTGGCTGCTCCCCCATCTCCTTAGTCTCCTCGGCTGCCAACCCTTAAACTTTCATCCCTTCCTTTCCCCACCCCAGTTCATCCTTAATGTTCATCCCTTTTCTCTCTACATCTTCTTCCTAGGTAGTCTCCTCCACTCCCAATTATTTCTTCCTACCCAGATATTTCTTTTGACCTTAATATCCATAAAGCCAGGTGTTCCTACCCCCAACTCTATGTTTTCCTATGTAGACCTTTACCACAGCACCTCTTTTTTAAATTTATTTTTTCTTAGCACCTGGCATAGAGCAGGTGTTCAATAAATATATTTTTTAATAAGAGAACTTAGGTAAAAACAGATTAGAGGGTGTTTTGGTAAATCGGGCCAAAATGATGATGCTATAAACTATAAAACTCTGCTGGAGAAGAAACTGGATTTAAAGACAGAACAGGCTGGCCTTTGGGGACTGATTAAATGCAGAGCTGGAAGCGAGAGACAAACATAACTTACATGTGTCTGGCTGTAAAGTGTGCAAAGAGAGAAGGTTGGCCCTCCTCCTTCATCAGCTTTCCAGATACTTGCCAATATTTCATTTTATTTTGTTTTGTGCTGAATAAGATAGATTCCGGGCTTCCCAGGTGGCGCTGGTGGTAAAGAACCTGCCTGCCAATGCAAGAAACACAAGAGATGCAGGTTCGATCCCTGGATAGGAAAGATCCCCAGGAGAAGGAAATGGCAACCACTCCAATATTGTTGCCTGGAAAATTCAATGGACAGAGGAGCCTGGCAGGCAGTCCATGGAGCTGCAAAAAGAGGAAGATCTTCTCCCTAAGCCATTAGTTAACTGCACCAGTTCCACCAGCCTATAAGCTCCATGAGAACAGAGATCCTGTCTGTCTTATCCTCAGTGCCTGCCCCAGGCACCAGTATATCCTAGGCATGCAACAAATACGTATCATCTTCTACTGAGTATCTTCTATGCACCAGAAACTACACTACGTGCTTTACATATATTTTCTTTTTAAAAAATATTTATCTATTTATTTGGTTGCGCCAGGTCTTAGCTATGGCACTTGGGACCTTTGATCTTCACTGAGGCATTCGGGATCTTGTTCTCCGACCAGGATCGAACCCAGGTTCCCTGCATTGGGAGTAGGGAGTCTTAGCCACTGGAAGTCCTTATATTTTATTTTTTTCTTTAATACTCACTACAATCCTGACACCAAATTCTGATGTGTGGGGTCTTCATCCCACACCAAGCAATTCCTGGACACCAACTGAGTGTCCTGTAATTCAACTCAGTTCGGACACTATCTCCTTGAAGATAGATAGTGTCAGACCCAGTGGGTTAAGGGCTCGGTCTTACAAGACTGCCACTCACTTAAGATGCCCATGTCAAGCCCAAGTTGTCACCTATGCTTCAGACTTGGGCTGTAGATCCAAGGTCCTACAACCTGCTCTTAGGTCCTATTGATTTGCTAGAGCAGCTTATAGAACTCAGAGAAACATTTTACTCTGAGTTCAGCTTGTTATAAGAGGATGTGACTCAGGAAGAACCCTATGGTACAGATGCTTAGGGCAGGGCACAGGCTAAGGGCACAGAGCTTCCAAGGCCTCTGGGTACACAACTCTCTCTGAATCCCCAATGTATTCACCAACCCGGAAGCTCTCTTAACTCCATCCTTTTAGGTTTTTATTGAAGACTCATTAGCTGCTTTTCTGGTGGCTCAGCGGTAAAGAATCCACCTGCCAAGCAGGAGACATGGGTTCCATCCCTGTGTTGAGAAGATCCCCTGGAGTAAGAAATGGCAACCTGCTCCAGTATTCTTGCCTGGAGAATCCCATGGACAGAGGAGCCTGGTGGGCTACAGTCTATGGGGTCACAAAAGAGTTGGACATGACTTAGCAACTAAACAACAACAAGGGGCTTCATTACTCAGCATGATTGATTAAATCATTGGCTACTAGGAATTGATTTGACTTCCAGCCTCTCTCTCCCTCCCCAGAGGTCAGGGGCTGGGACTGAAAGTGCCAACTCTCCAGTCATGGGGTTGCTTCTCCTGGCCACCAGCCCCCATCCTCAGGTACAATTCAAAATCACCTCATTAACGTTACAGAAAACAGTGTGGTTGTTCTCTCAACCCAGGAAATTCGAGTGTTTTAGGAGTTCTGTGCCAGAAACTGTACAAAAACCAAACATATATTTTTTATTATACATCACAGTAGCACACTCATCAAAAAAAAGAAAAAGACTCATGTCAGGAGTGAAGATGGTTTGGAAAGTTTAGTTGGCTTGTTCAAGTCTCTACAGCAAGTAAAGTAGCTAGTTCAGTTCAGTTCAGTTCAGTTCAGTCACTCAGTCGTGTCCGACTGTTTGCGACCCCATGAATCGCAGCACGCCAGGCCTCCCTGTCCATCACCAACTCCCAGAGTTTACCCAAACTCATTTCCATCGAGTCGGTGATGCCATCCAGCCATCTCATCCTCTGTCGTCCCCTTCTTCCCCTGTCCCCAATCCTTCCCAGCATCAGGGTCTTTTCCAATGAGTCAACTCTTCGCATGAAGTGGCCAAAGTATTGGAGTTTCAGCTTCAACATCAGTCCTTCCAATGAACACCCAGGGCTGACCTCCTTTAGGATGGACTGGTTGGATCTCCTTGCAGTCCAAGGGACTCTCAAGAGTCTTCTCCAACACCACAGTTCAAAAGCATCAATTCTTTGGCGCTCAGCTTTCTTCACCGTCCAACTCTTACATCCATACACGACTAATGGAAAAACCATAGCCTTGATTAGACGGACCTTTTTTGGCAAAGTAATGTCTCTGCTTTTTAATATACTATCTAGGTTGGCCATAACTTTCCTTCCAAGGAGTAAGCGTCTTTTAATTTCATGGCTGCAATCACCATCTGCAATGATTTTGGAACCCAAAAAAATAAAGTCAGCCACTGTTTCCACTGTTTCCACATCTATTTCCCATGAAGTGATGAGACCAGATGCCATGATCTTAGTTTTCTGAACGTTGAGCTTTAAGCCAACTTTTTTACTCTCTTTCACTTTCATCAAGAGGCTTTTTAGTTCCTCTTTACTTTCTGCCATAAGGATGGTGTCATCTGCATATCTGAGGTTATTTATATTTCTCCCGGCAATCTTGATTCCAGCTTGTACTTCATCCAGCCCAGCGTTTCTCATGATATACTCTGTATATAAGTTAAATAAGCAGGGTGACAATATACAGCCTTGACGTACTCCTTTTCCTATTTGGAACCAGTCTGTTGTTCCATGTCCAGTTCTAACTGTTGCTTCCTGACCTGTATACAGGTTTCTCAAGAGACAGGTCAGATGGTCTGGTATTCCCATCTCTTTCAGAATTTTCCACAGTTTATTGTGATCCACACAAAGGCTTTGGATAGTCAATAAAGCAGAAGTAGATGTTTTTCTGGAACTCTCTTGCTTTTTCGATGATCCAGCAGGTGTTGGCAATTTGATCTCTAGTTCCTCTGCCTCTTCTAAAACCAGCTTGAACATCTGGAAGTTCACGGTTCACGTATTGCTGAAGCCTGGCTTGGAGAATTTTGAGCATTACTTTACTAGCATGTGAGATGAGTGCAATTGTGCAGTAGTTTGAGCATTCTTTGGCATTGCCTTTCTTTGGGATTGGAATAAAAACTGACCTTTTCCAGTCCTGTGGCCACTGCTGAGTTTTCCAGATTTGCTGGCATATCGAGTGCAACACTTTCACAGCATCATCTTTGAGGATTTGAAATAGCTCAACTGGAATTCCATCACCTCCACTAGCTTTGTTCATAGTGATGCTTTCTAAGGCCCACTTGACTTCACATTCCAGGATGTCTGGTTCTAGGTGAGTGATCACACCATCATGATTATCTGGGTCATGAAGATCTTTTTTGTACAGTTCTTCTGTGTATTCTTGCCACCTCTTCTTAATATCTTCTGCTTCTGTTAGGTCCATACCATTTCTGTCCTTTATCTAGCCCATCTTTGCATGAGGCAGGAGTTAAACCTAAATGGGTCTGTAAATCAACTATACCTCATTTTTTTTAATTTTTTTTAAGTGGGGGTGGGGCGGTAGATAGCTAAATGGGTCTGATTCCAAAGGCTACCCTTTGATGGAATGCTATATATCCTTCCTGTGTGTGTGTGTGTGTCAGTCGCTCAGTCACATCCAACTCTTTGCGACCCCGTGAACTATAACCTTGCACGCTCCTCTGTCCATGAAATTCTCCAGGCAAGAATACTGGAGTGGGTTGCCATTCCCTTCTCCAGAAGATCTTCCTGGCCCAGGGATCGAACCCAGGTGTCCTGCACTGCAGGCAGATTCTTCCATGGAGACAAATTTATGTAATAGGGAACAAACTTTGTCTACTATTACAAGTTAATTACTAAAAAGACATTGCCTATAAGCTTAAATTGTACATAGTAGCCCATCTCTGGGAACTCTGCCTCCCAGGTAATGATTCTTTAAGCCAAATTACCTCTGTTTACTTCACAGGAAGATCCTGAACAGGCGCACCTGGGAACAACTGCACAGAGGAAGAAACTAACAGATCCCCTCCAGAGTGCGGCTGAACCAGGACCTTATCCCCCCTCTTTTAGTGTAAAAGAAGCCTGAATTCTAACTTGGGCAAGATGCTCCTTTAGAACATGAGTTTGCCATCTTCTCTGTCTGCTGACTTTCCGAATAAAATTGCTGTTCCTTGCCCAACACCTCGTATCCTGATTGACTGACCTATCCTGCGGTGAGTAGGATGAGCTTGAACTTAGTAACACATTTTGGTGAAGCCAGCCAGGAGTCTTTCTGCTTGTGACCAGCTGGCCTGGCAATGAGGAATTCTCAAGTAAGGCCATAGCAGCTGCTGGTACCACTTGTCCTAACTATCTTCCCTTCAGAATTACCCAAAGCAACACTGGCTGCCCCAGCGCTTGGCAACTGGAGCAAGGAATTGACATCTGGGAGCTGAGGGACTCCATACAGCAGGGTAAGTGCTCTGGTATGTATAAACAGAACTTTAATTTCCTTCTTTTGGGGTCCTTTCCCCTCTGGAATAAGCTGATTTGTTTGGGGTCCTTTCCCCTCTGGAATAAGCTGATTTGTTTTATATTAGATTGGGGCACCCTGTTGGAGAGAGAAAATAATTGCTGGACTTTTACCCAATTTGTGGACTGGTTTATTTGGATCCTAGCATTTACGTGTGCCATTTGTGTTTTGTTTGTCTTGTATTTAGCAATGCTTGGCCTCAGTACCTATTAGGATCTCTGCAAGAGGGTTTAGGCAGGGTTATCTTGAGACCTTGTGTGCCACGTAGCATCACCCTTGCTGTGTTAATTATGTCGTTGGTGGCCTCCTATGTTGTTGGCCCAGTTCCAACAGTTCTCCAAAGAGTCATGTTGCAAGAGGGGTTGAGTTGATGGTTCCTGTGATACATAAAGCCCTCAGACAAACTTGAGAGTTTATTTAGGATATTCTATTTTGTTCTTTGGGGTTTTTTTTTTTTATATATCATTTTGTTTTGGTACGATTTCTCCATTTACAGACTGATGTCAAGTGGAAGAAAGGAACAGCCACAAAAAAAACCTGTCTGTTCTTGTCTGAATGTGGGATATTTTCATGGAGAAGACAAAGTTTCCACCTGGTTCCTAAAATCACCAAAAGGCCCATCCAAGAATTCAGCCTGGTTGGTTAATGCCAAGGCAAAAGGGCTTCCGTTTTATGGTTAGAGATGATTGATTGCTCTTTGTGGCTTTATGGTGGCCTTTGGATGGCTCTATAGCTATTCTGTGAAGAATGATGAAATCAATCCTCTAATGTGCAAGCATTTGTGCTATTGCATTAGTGTAGGAAAAGGTCAGACAGTCATCACCTCATGGTAAAAGGAACCCAAGGGAAAATCTTCACACAGGAAGGAAGAAAAAGGAGTGCATGCGGGCTAAGTTGCTTCGGTCATGTCCCACTCTTTGTGACCGCATGGACTGTAGCCTGCCAGGCTCCTTGGTCTATGGGATTCTCCAGGCAAGACTACTGGAATGGACTGCCATGCCCTCTTCCAAGGGTTCTTCCCAAACCAGG
Source organism: Giraffa tippelskirchi (assembly GCF_054371585.1). Lineage (NCBI taxonomy): Eukaryota > Metazoa > Chordata > Mammalia > Artiodactyla > Giraffidae > Giraffa > Giraffa tippelskirchi. Next base: position 67,699,822 of record NC_137287.1, on the reverse strand, counting down.
GTTGAACCTGCATCTCTTACATCTCCTGCATTGGCAGGTGGATACTTTACCACTAGTGCCCCAAAAAGGAAGCCCCAAAAAGGTGGATGAGGCTCTATTTCTGCAACCTCCTGCTGAGCTGGCCGTCCCAGCTGCTCCAGAGTTTATGTCATCCAGCCCCAGTTCCCAACACTGCGGCTTGGGTAGTGGTTGGACTGGTTCTCTCTCCTTATCAGGATCAGCTGGAAAATCCTTTCTCAACTCCTGGGACACAGGGGCCTGGTCTGGTATTCCCATCTAAGACCCAACAGAGCACACAGTTTGGGCCAGGAGCCATTCCCGGGGCAAGGCAATTTCCCTTATGTTGTATCCTGGAAGGCAGCAGTCCCCAGTCTTTTTGGCACCAGGGACCAGTTTCACAGAAGACAGTTTTTCCATGGACCAGGAAGGGGGCAATGGTTTGGGGATGATTCAAGCACGTTGCATTTATTGTTCACTTTATTTCTATTATTATTACATCATCTCCACCTCGGATCATTGGGCATCAGATCCCGGAGGTTGGTGACCCCCGCCATAAGCAACCTAAATACAACCAACCAACTGGCTGGGTGTCTATGCATAGTCCTTTCTCCACCAATTGTTTAATTGGACAATCCTTCTTACAGGGAGGATCCTCTCCAAAGGACAGAATTGCTCTCTATTTTTTTAATTGTTTTTTTAAAACTTTATATTTTGTATTGGGGTATCACCGATTAACAATGTTTCAGATGGACAGCAAAGGGACTCAGTCATATGTATACATGTATCCATTCTCCCCCAAGCTCCCTTCCCATCCAAGCAGCCACATAACACTGAGCAGAATTTCCTGTGCTATGTAGTAGGTCTTTGTTGGTTATCCATTTTAAAATATAGCAGTGTATATACATCAATCCCAAACTCCCTAATTATCCTTCCCCTCCCCCCATCTTTCCCCCTGGCGATCAAAAGTTCATTCTCTAAGTCTGTGCTTATTTCTATTTTTGCTACCCATCACCCTTCATGGACAGACATACACATTCTTCTCAATGTGATGCTTACAGGAGATGAAAAGAGAATGGTCATTGATAAGGCCAGGGAATCAGCATACCAGCTCCAGCTAACACCTTCAAATGGTGCACCTGAAGCCCACTTGACAGTACCTACTACTGAGCCAAACTGGGGCTCCAGTGAGGGATGGATGTCCTAATTAGAGCACTACTGCAGGTGTATCTCACCAGGCTTTGAAAGAGTTTGAACAAGATTCCAGAAATTGAGCAGAAACCAAATGAAGACCCTTCTGAATTTTTGAAAATGATTTATCAGGCCTACAGATGTTACACTGATGCAGATCCCAAGGTCCCTGAAAATACTGGAATGATAACTTCAGAGCAGCTCAGATGTCAGGAGAAATTTGCAAAGATTAGATGGCACATTCAAAATGAGCAATTCTCAATCAGAGATGTTGCTTTTGAAGCGTTCCAAAGGGAAGGACAGAAGAAAGAAGATGCAAAATGGAGCACCATTTTTCTGGCATTGGATCCCCAGAAGGTGAGTAAACTCCATAAAGACAGCTAGGAGACCTCACCCTGAAGCATAGTTTCTTGTATATTCTGAGTGTCCTATCCTTCTTTTGAGATGAGATCTACTTTGTAGAAAAAGACAAAGAGAGATCCAAAGAGTGGGGTTTCACTCTTGAACACACCTCGACTGGCTGAAAATGTAGGGTGCAAGGAATTGTTTGGATTCTTGCAGCATTCTTGGCAGTATGGTACAGCACATTCATACTAAAACGCATTGCAGGAGAGGTGCCGCCTTACAGTGGATTCAAAAGTATATAACGGGGTCTAACCTACAGGAGGCTATCCAGCAAGGCACTCAGAATTGCATGATTTGTGCTAAAAATAACCCAAAGTCTGCTATCAATCCTCCCAGATGGGACTCAACACAGAGAAACCCACCCCACAAAGGACTGTCAGGTACACTTTACTCAAATGCCTTGAGTCGCAGGAAATCTCAGATACCTGCTAATGTTTGTGGACACTTTTTCAGGATGGATAGAAGCATATCTTGCCTGGACAGAAAAGCCTCTGAAGTTGCTATAATCCTCCTTAAGGAAATTAGCCTCCGATTTGAATGAAAGCATTACAAATTACCCAACTTTGATGTTTTTTATTGCAAGAGTAATATCTAAAAATGAGCCCATGAGATAAAAAAAGATTCTTTTTCTCCAAAAAGAGTGAAATTGGATAGCCTACTAGGTCATTTCCTATTTATATGATCTCCCCTTCTTTAAAAAAAAAAAGGAAAAAGAAACCTGTTGTTTAATGTCCCAGAAAGTTTTTAAAAACAAGCAGTTTGTCCCTTCTTTTCTAAGCACCAGGCCAAAAATAGGAATTATTTGGCTTTCTCTTCTGAGGCAGATCTGTGTAAACCTAGCCTGAGAAAATCCTCCTTGCCCATTAACTAAGGGAGCTGTCACAATGGAATTCTGGGAATCACGATATGCATTTATACACAAACTGCCTGAACAGGAAACAAAGCTTGACCTGGTTTTCTTCAGAACCAGACTACACTTCTTTTCCTCTGCTTCCTTTAAAGATGAGAGGAGAAACAGCTTCAAACCAACACTGCTGTCTTCTCCTAAATGCTGTCAACTTGGGTCACCAAAAGGAAGATGGTCAGCTATCTAGTAAAATCTGATAGTATAGATATTTGGCCTCTTGATTGAATGAAAACATGTTGCTTATCAAAAAAGTACATTTACTAATAATATCTCATCTTTGTTGTGGGCTTCTAAGGCTCCTACGCCCCCCTATCCTAAGCATTGTATGTGCTATTTCATTTAATTTTCACAATCCTGTAAGGAAGTGCCATTTTACAGATGGCTAAACTGAGGCTCAGAGAAGTTGAATAAGGTGGTTACAGTTAGTGGCAAAGCCCAGTCTTAAACCCAGGCAATGGGACTAGAGCCATCACTCTTGAGCACTGGGCTCTAAACTTAAACTCAGTTATGAAACCAGAACAAGAACCTACAAATATTTTTTTTTAATATTTATTGAAGTACAGTTGATAAATAATATTATGTAAGCTATAAGTGTACAATAGAGTGATTCACAATTTTTAAAGGTTGTACTTCATTTATAATTATTATAAAATATTGGGTTTATACCCCATGTTGTACAATATATCCTTGTAGCTTATTTTATACCTAGTAGTTTGTGTCTCTAAATCCCCTACCCATTCATGGCCCCTCCCCACCACTGGTAACCACTAGTTTGTTCTCTATATCTGTCAGCCTGCTTCTTTTTTGTTATATTTACTAGTTTGTTGTGAGCTTCCCTGATGGCTCAGCTGGTAAACAATCTGCCTGCAATGTGGGAGACCTGGGTTTGATTCCTGGGTTGGGAAGATCCCCTGGAGAAGGGAAAGGCTACCTACTCCAGTATTCTGGCCTGGAGAATTCCATGCACTGTATAGTCCATGGCATTGCAAAGAGTCGGACACGACTGAACGACTCTCACTTCAGTTCATTGTATTTTCTTAGATTCCACATATAAATGGTATCTCACAGTATTTGTCTTTTTCTGTCTGACTTATTGCAATAAGCATAATACCCTCTAAGTCCATCCATGTTGTTGTAAATGACACAAGTACATACGAATGTTTAATAACACCACCTTAGCATATGCTTTATGCCAAATAAATGGGATGAACAGAGCTATCTATACAGACCCCAGAAAGAGTATGCTTTCCCGAAGTCCCTAATTATCCCTTCCCCCCAGCAACTGTAAATTTGTTTTGTAAGTCTGTGGATCTCTTTCTGTTTTGTAAGTAAGTTCTTTTGTATCATTTCTTTCTAGACTTCACAAATAAGGGATGTCAAATGATATTTCTTTTTCTCTGTCTGACTTACTTCACTCAGTATGACACTGTCTAGGTCCATCCATGTTGCTGCAAATGGTATTATTTTATTCTTTTTAATGGTTGAGTAATAGTCCATTGTATATATGTACCACAGACTTTGGAAATATTATGTACACACACTATATTTAAAAGAGATAACCAACAAAGACCTAGTGTATAGCCACATGGAACTCTGCTCAATGTTATGAGCCAGCCGGGGTGGGAGAGGAGTTTGTGAGGAGAATGGATACTTGTATATATATGGCTGAGTCCCTTTGCTGTTCACTTGAAAGTGTTCAGCTGAAACTATCACAACATTGTTAATCGGCTATCTGTTATTGTTCAGTCACCCAGTTGTGTCCTACTATTTGTGACCCTCCATGGACTGCAGCATGCCAGGCCTCCATGTCCCTCACCATCTCCTGAAGTTTGCCCAAATTCATGTCCATCGCTTCAGTGGTGCCATCCAGCCATCTCATCCTCTGACACCCTCTTCTCCTTCTGCCCTCAAGAATCAGCTATACCCCAATACAAAATAAGTTTTAAAGTTAAAAAAAGAAAGAGGATGCTTTGAGTGCAGCCAAGACTAGAGACTAGAAGGACTGGTTTCTGACTGACTGGATGTACTGATGCTTCCACCAACGTCCTCCACCCAGAAGCAGTAATAAAAACCTCTTTGGCAGGCTAGGAAGGAAGTCATTTTTTTGCAGACACTTTACATTGTTCTCTATGTGTGAAACCAGTGCAATGAACAGGCGTTCAATCCCAAGAGATGTGTGTAGAGAAATCATCAGTTTGCCATTGCAGATCTCTTTGATTCGCCCCCTTCTCACCCACTGGAGGGGCAGGTTCTTGGACCTCAAGCCCCTTCCGCCGTGGCCGTGAGTTTTCTAGGCTGTCAGTTTCTAGTGATGGAAAGTTCAAAATAAATGTGACTTATTATATGCCCTCATCTTGAACAGAAAGAAGAAAGGGTCTTTTTCCTTCTCTCATTTGAAATTGTCAGGTCTTCACTGCAATTTTTGGCAGAGCTTTCAGGAAATATTAAGTTAGGCTGAAAATTCAGAGATTCCAGTAACTTTCTGGGCTACTTTTAAATATCCACTGTATTATGAATACAGTCTAAAATCATCGAAACATTGATTCTACATATTTCACTAAATACAGCAACTGCCTAGAATCAGAATGGAGAACAATAATCAACTAAGGGGAAAAAGGAATTTTTATGGGAGCTAAAATGTCTTATATGATAGAAATATTTTAATAACTGCCAAGTACCTTACCCCACACAAATATTGACTTCAAAGAATTAGCAACATTAAAATTTTTTACTTCCTCCTTATCGTCCTACACAGAATATAGGCTTAAATCTAGTACTGTTAGATTTTTTTAAAGTGTTGACCATTTAACACAGCAACTGCAGCAGCCTGAATTGCAAACATGGATTATTTCTGGGAGTGCACAGGTAGCTTGTCCTCAGAGGACAGATTTGGAATCAAAGAAAAGGAAGTGATGAAGACAGCTTCATCTTCAGATGTAGCAACAACCAGGGTGTAACCAAATGGGAATTTGAGGGAGTCACATATTTTACACAATATATCACTTTTTGCTTTGTGGGGCCCATTTCATGCAAATAGGGTAAGATGTCACAACTACAGACAATTTACAAGTGAGGAAAATTCTCTCCTATCTAAATCCAAGCCTATGCAAATCGTATGCTTCTCCTTCACCTCACCATTGATCAGACTCTGCCAGCCACTAAACTGTGATCAAACATCTCCTTTATTGAAATAACCTGTTAGCATTTCATGAACAAGCCCCAAATATTCGTGAACTATTTTCAGTCATATTACTTATGAAACTATTTAAAACCCATTACTCTTGCCATCTCTTTCATAAGCTGAGTAGTAAGCACAGGTTATTTATATCTTGGCCCTAGAGGCACTAGTAATTTTGGTCTGGAGGATATTTGCCTTTAAGACACATCATGCAACTGGCATCAGTTTATTTAACTTTATGTCTACTCTCTTAATCTGTTGGTAGCAATTCTAGTTAGTTCTTGTAAAGGGTTGTATAGAGGGAATATATCGTGTCTTTATTTGATGTATGTAACTGAAGTGTCTTATGCTTTGAAGTAAGAATGGAGTGGTCTCTGGAGAAATCTGACTTGGACATTTACTGTCAACCATTAAACTGGACCAGGAAGCAAACAGGACTGACCCCAGAACAAAAATTATCCTGAGTTTTTTCCCTTTAAAAAGAGTCTCAAACTTCCCATTCTGTGTGGAATAGATGAAGAACGTGTTAGAACTGACATATACACGTCATAGAGAGAAAAAGAAACATTTGGGGGCATCAAAAGGCCTATTAGCATCTGGTCCAAAGTGTTAAACACACTTCGTATTCTTCCAGTTAACTTCAAATGATACACCCATGTGTGTGTCTGTGTGTGCGTGAGAGAGAGAAAGAAAGAGAGAGAAATGCCGGCCTGAGTGACGCTAGCTTCCTTCTCCATGGGTCTGCTGTCTCATTTTTCAGAAGTTCTTGCCTGAGAGCACGTTTGGGCAGCAGCCTTAGTATGTGAAGAAGTTATAGTGATGAGTGCACAACAGCTTGAAAACAGTCCAGGGCGAGTTAGTGTTCGGCAGAACTGGTAGGAGTCCTGGTCTTGGAAGGCGGAGTTCCTGTTCCTGGTGCCCTAGTTGTTCTCCTTGATTCTTCTTTTTTTAAAAAAAAAAATGTTTAGCTGTGCTGTGTCTTTGTTGCTTTTTTATTGTTTTGCACGGGCTTTCTCTAGTTGCTGTGAGTGGGTGCTACTCTTTGCTGTTGTGCCTGGGCTTCTCGTTGCAGTGGCTTCTCTTGTTGCGGCTCCCAGGCTCTAGAGCACAGGCTCAGTACTTGAGGCACACTGGCTTAGTTGCTCTATGGCCTGTGGGATCTTTCTCGACCAAGGATCAAACCTGTATGCTCTGCGCTGGCAAGCAGATTCTTATCCACTGTGTCACAAGGGAAGTCCCTGTTTTCCTTGATTCTTGATCCTCAGAACCCAACCCCTCTCTCTCCTTGATCATTATCTGTAGCCATTGCCTTGGACATCTTATTTTAGGCTTATTTGTCCGCGGTATTATTTTGATTTGCTAATCAGGTCAAAACTGGCAATAACAGAGTGAATCCTAAATACCAAAACTGAACCATACAAATAACCCTAGACCTCTTTCTCTCCCCACCTGTCACGTCCAGTTTATCACTTCATCCTGTTGAGTGTACTTCCTAAGCCCTTGTGAAATCTGCCCTCGAGGCTCCATGATCACCATCAGTTCACCTTAGGGCCTAATCACCCCTTACCTGGATAACTGCTCTGGGTCCTCTCTGGCCATCTCCGTATGCTCCACCTCCAGCCCCTCCTCCCTGGAATGCCAAGTGAGGAGATGCTCCAAAACAAAACTGCAATTATAACTATGCCTTGAATAGGATACAGAGCCCTTCCTCAGTTCCCATGGCACTGAGAAGGATGTTAATGCAGCTGGCTGTGCCCTTCAGCCTCTTTCCAGTCTCTTGGCCCCTCCTTGCTCTGTCACCCCTAGGCCACACACACCAAGCACCTTGTACCCTAGGCTCCTGCCCCACAAGCTCTGAACTCATTCTTTTCCTCCGGACACTTGCTCTTTTTGTGTGTGTGTGTGTTGGAGTATAGCCAGTTAACAAACAATGTTGTGATAATTTCAGGTGAAGGGCGAAAGAACTCAACCATACATATACAGGTGTCCTTTCTCCCCCAAACTCCCCTCCCGTCCAGGCTGCCACACCACATGGAGCAGAGTTCCCTGGGGCACTTGCTCTTTTGTACATGGCGTTCCCTGGGCCTTGGGATCTTGTTCCTCGTCCTACAACTATGAGAGCATATGCATCATACTGTAGAGTTATTGAGACACAGTAAAACTGGGTGGGGGTGGGGAATGCATAGCTAGTATACCTGTTAGAAATCAGGAAGCAAACACATGGCACCGTCAAAAAAATCTAATCCAAAATGAATGCTGTTATTGTTTAAAGCAAGTAAAAGGATAAAAATAATGTTTTCAAAGAACTGGAGCGTTTGAATTCTAGCCTTGGGAATGGTTTTTCTGCTCAAAGGAACAACTACTGTAATATCTCCCCAGCTCTTTGTTGTCTGAAAGTGCCTTCCTAAGCCCCTAATGACTACAAGATAACAATGTGTAAGAATTTTTTTCACCCTGTCTTTAGTCAACCTGGGTTTGGTGGGTACAGCGAGGCCACAGTCACAGCTTTTATACTCATTTTAAAAATGAATTCAGAATGGACAGATCTTCTCCCCTAGATATACAAGCAAATTGATAACCATACAATCAATGAGCTTAAAGGGCATAAGAAGAAAAAAAGTGCGATGTTAAGGGGCATATTGAGGAAATATCTAGTTGACAAGTCAGATAGATATCCTGGCATGTTCATCTCTCACCCCGGGAAGGGCTTGGTTTCAATTCCTCCTCTGCCCTCATCCCTGTCTCTCAATTTAGACAGAAACAAAGAAGATATGGAAAGATTAAACAAATAGATCTTTGTGAAACAACAGAGAAGAAACAAAGAAGAACAGTGGGATCTTGGCCTGGGAGGAGAGGGTGGAGGCTGTGTCTGCTTGCCTTCCTGGCTTTGGGGTGGGAGAAGAGACGAAGCTGCTCACAGGAGTTAGAGGAGGCGTGCCCACCTCCCCCCATCAGACCCTAACCTCAGCCCGTGGTGACGGGCTGCTCTTTAAATCCAAGAGCGTCCGATTTAGAGAGTCTTCGGCTGATAATACAGAGTGATTCTGGTGCTAGACTGCCCAGTACAGGTTCCGAATCTCTACCTACCAGTTAAATGACCCTGGACAAGTTTTTTAACTTTTCTGAGCCTCAGTCTCCTTCCTCATCTCTCACATGGACATGAAATCACACCAACCTCCTGGGATTGTTCAGATAGTAACAGAGTTAAGATAAATAGAAAGCATTCAGATGTTGGCTTCCCAGGTGGCACGAGTCATAAAGAATCTACCTGCCAGTACAGGAGACACAAGAGACTTAGATTCAATCCCTGGGTCAGGAAGATCCCTTGGAGAAGGAAATGTCACTCCAGTATTCTTGCCTAGAAAATCCCATGTACAGAGGAGACTGGTGGGCTACAGTCCATGAAGTTGCAGGGAGTTGGACACGACTGAGGGCACACACACGCACTTTGAGAAGATGAAGTTCCAGGAAAAGTTAGCTATTACTATGTTAAGCAAGTTAGTTAATTATCCTGGGCCTTGATTTTTCAACCTGGAAACTTGAACTTGTTTTTACGGACTGGTCATTAAAAAAATTAGAGTATTATGTAAAAGTTGGAAGAATATGAATTAGTACGTCAACTTGGGAGACGTATTGAGAAAGACTCTTAGTCACCAAAGTGTTTAACAAACAAGGAAAAAAAAAAAAACTGTCCACACTTAATCTTACTTCTTTCAAACACTTCACCCTAGAGACAGCATTCATTCTAGCTGCTCAACACATCAGCAGGCATAGAAGACAGCCATCTGCCTTGAAGAGATGAAAATGGAGTTTCTTCATCAACCCTCCAAGTTCCCATGAAATCCCAGTCCAGATGAGAGGCTGAGTTTGTATTCTTTTGAGCAAACTGTCTGAAAATTTAGAAGTTAACAATGAGCTAGAATTTAAGCACGGACAGTTCCCAACTTGATGATGGTTGTACTTTGAGACATTTTTGACTTTACAATGGGGTGAAAACAACCCAAATTCAGCAGAAACCATGCTGTAAATTTTGAATTATGACTTTTTTCCTGGACTAATGATATGAGGTCCAATCCTCTGTCTTGATGCTGGACAATGGCCAGGGCTTCTGGTCAGCCACCAGATCATGAGGATGAACAACCAATACACTTATAACCATTCTGGACCCAGACAGAAAGGTTTTTCACTTTCTTTCTGTTTGTCACTTTCAGTACAGTATTAATCACATAAGATAGTCAACAACTTATTATAGAATAGACTTTGTGTTAGATGACTTTACACAACTGTTGAGTAATGTAAGTGCTCTGAGCATGTTTAAGGTAAGCTGGGTTAAGCCTTGGTGTCCTGGAGAGTAGATTTAAGTGCATTTTCAACTTTTGGTCATGATCAGTTTATTGGGATGTGATTCCATTATAAGTCAAGGAGGATCTGTACATTTTATGCGCCAGATAACGCATTAGCTACATTACATGCCTACCGAGAGGAACCTTATTAGTAGAACTATAGTCTCCAATTTTACAGAGGAAATACTAAGGTGTCAAAAGGCTGAGAATTAATAAATGATCAGATCTGTCTGACTCCACACCCTCTTGGCTCAACCACTTTATTATATTGCCTCTTTTGCTCCTAATATATATATATATAAACTATGTAAGTATGTTGGAGGGGGAAATTTCCTTCTCTACCCTTCTTGAGTTTTTGTGGCTGGACTAATAATAAAATTCATACGAGACAGATTAACAGGAGAAAAAACAAATTTTCATTTGTGCAAACAGAAGTCTCAGGGCAATAAGACTTCTCAGTGGTCCAGTGGTTACGAATCTGCCTGCCAATGCAGGATACATGGGTTCAATCCCTGGTCCAGAAAGATTCCGCATGCCTTGAGGCAACTGAGCCCACATGCTCTAAGGCCTGTGCTCCACGATAAGAGAAGCCCACACCACATCTAGAGAGTAGCCCCAGCTCATCACAGCTAGCAAAAGTCTGTACAGCAACGAAGACCCGTACAGTCAAAAACAAATAAATAAATAAATGTATGTATATAGAATATATATACTTATTATATATATTATATACTAATGTATATTAAAGTGGTCAAAGCAGGCAGCTTTTATACTTTTTAGACAAAGGAACAATAAATCTGTGAGAAATTAACAAAGAAACTTGGGTGCCCAAGAAGTGAAGAATTTAAACAGAGTTTGGGCTTGGGGTCATAAATTAAAGAAGTAATTTAATTTGTTTATACAGGCTTCTTGGCCTGAATTCCTCTCTCTGGAGATAAGGATGTCCTTGCTCCACAAGATGCTGGGAGAGCACCTTTCTTATGGGAAATCAGTTTCCTGCTTTCAGGGAGACAGAAAGGAGGGTCAGAGTGTCCCTCTTGCATTAGTCATTTTAAAAGCTATTTAATTCAAAATAATCAATATACTATTGTGGTATATTTTGGGGCAGCCTACCCTGAGCTCCAATAAGTGCAACATTTGATATTACTAATTTTGAAGTATTTTTCAGTTGCCAAATCCATATTCTAAGAAACATTTACAGATTTACTAAATGTGCTTTCCCAAGAAGGCCTGTCCTTCTAAGATGACATCTTTTGTACATGTGTGGACTAAGTGCCCTTCTGAAACAGGAAATAGTGGTCTCAGGCTGTGCTATAGTCATGAATGTTTCTGTCCCTTCAAAATTCAGACTTTAAAATCCTAGCCCCTAACTTAATGCTCTTAGGAGGTGGGGCCTTTGGGAGGTGGTTAGCTCAAGAAAGTGGAACCCTCACAAATGGGATTTGTACCCTTATAAAAGAGGCTCCACCCCCTAATACCATCACATTGGGGGTTAAGTTTCAACATAAGAATTTTGAGAGGAAACATTCAGTTCATAACACAGTGTTTTGCACACTTCATGCTAAATTGCTTCAGTCATGTCTGACTCTTTGCAACCCTATGGACCATAGCCCACCAGGCTCCTCTGTCCATGGGATTCTCCAGGCAAGAATACTGGAGTGGGTTGCCTTGCTCACCTTCAGGGGATCTTCCCGACCCAGGATCAAACCCGCATCTCTTATGTCTCGCATTGGTAGGCAGGTTCTTTACCACCAGTGCCACATGGGAAGCCCCATAACATGGTGTTGCTGCTGCTGCTAAGTCACTTCAGTCATGTACAACTCTGCGACCCCATAGACAGCAGCCTACCAGCCTCTGCCATCTATGGGATTTTCCAGGCAAGAGTACTGGAGTGGGTTGCCATTGTCTTCTCTGTAACATGCTGTTATTAGATAATAAATTTTCCTTCTTTTTAAAGAGAAAAAAACAAAAATAACTTCTTATGGATCTTGCCAATTATTTCTTTCAATTGATAGGCTATAAAACTATTAACATTGGAACATCATTTGCAAAATCTTCACTAGTATTTAGACTGAAGACCTCATCTCTCTTTCATTGCTTTATTTTCTGAAATCACAAGAACTTGCTCATTTTATTTAAATGTATGATCATAATTTGATTTGAACAAACCAAGTGAAAAAAGATATTTTTAAAGCAACTAGGGATATTAAGTATGGACTGATTCACATGATGCCAAAGAATTATTGTTATCTTATAAGGTATGAGAATGGCATTGATTTTTGTTTTGTTTTGTTTTTTTTTAAGTCCATAGGTTTTGGAGACAGATACTGATGTATGTAGGGGTAAAATGACAGATCTGGGTGTTCCTTCAAACTATTTCAGCAAACCGAAAAAGTAAAAGAGAAAAGGGACAGAAGAAGCAAACATGTTGGTCTTGATAATTATTTAATGTGGCTGTCAAGAGACATTTGTGATTATATGAACTTTTTCATAATAAAGATGAATATCCGTGTGTGTGTGCTGAGTCCTCCAGGAGATCTTCCCAAGCAGAGATCAAACCTGTGCCTTTGACATCTCCTGCACTGGCAGGCAGGTTCCTTACCCCTAGCACCACTTGGGAAGCCCAAAGATAAATATCAGTTCAGTTCAGTTCAGTCACTCAGTTGTGTCCGACTCTTTGCAACCCCATGAATTGCAGCACGCCAGGCCTCTCTGTCCATCACCAACTCCCGGAGTTTACCCAAACCCATGTTCATCGAGTCGGTGATGCCATCCAACCATCTCATCCTCTGTCATCCCCTTCTCTTCCTGCCCCCAATCCTTCCCAGCATTAGGGTCTTTTCCAGTGAGTCAACTCTTCGCATGAGGTGGCCAAAGTATTGGAGTTTCAGCTTCAACATCAGTCCTCCCAATGAACACCCAGGACTGATCTCCTTTAGGATGGACTGGTTGGATCTCCTTGCAGTCCAAGGGACTCTCAAGAGTCTTCTACAATACCACAGTTCAAAAGCATCAATTCTTCGGCGCTCAGCTTTCTTCACCGTCCAACTCTCACATCCATACATGACCACTGGAAAAACCATAGCCTTGACTAGACGGACTTTTGTTGGCAAAGTAATGTCTCTGCTTTTAAATATGCTATCTAGGTTGGCCATAACCTTCCTTCCAAGGAGTAAGTGTCTTTTAATTTCATGGCTGCAATCACCATCAGCAGTGATTTTGGAACCCCAAAAAATAAAGTCTGCCACTGTTTCCACTGTTTCCCCATCTACTTCCCATGAAGTGATGGGACCAGATGCCATGATCTTAGTTTTTTGAACGTTGAGCTTTAAGCCAACTTTTTCACTCTCCTCTTTCACTTTCATCAAGAGGCTCTTTAGTTCTTCTTCAGTTTCTGCCATAAGGGTGGTGTCATCTGCATATCTGAGGTTACTGATATTTCTCCCGGCAATCTTGATTCCAGCTTGTGTTTCTTCCAGCCCAGCGTTTCTCATGATGTACTATGCATATAAGTTAAATAAGCAGGGTGACAATATACAGCCTTGACGTACTCCTTTTCCTATTTGGAACCAGTCTGTTGTTCCATGTCCAGTTCTAACTGTTGCTTCCTGACCTGCATACAGGTTTCTCAAGAGACAGGTCAGATGGTCTGGTATTCCCATCTCTTTCAGAATTTTCCACAGTTTATTGTGATCCACACAGTCAAAGGCTTTGGATAGTCAATAAAGCAGAAGTAGATGTTTTTCTGGAACTCTCTTGCTTTTATGATGATCCAGCGGATGTTGGCAATTTGATCTCTGGTTCCTCTGCCTTTTCTAAAACCAGCTTGAACATCTGGAAGTTCACGGTTCACGTATTGCTGAAGCCTGGCTTGGAGAATTTTGAGCATTACTTTACTAGCATGTGAGATGAGTGCAATTGTGCAGTAGTTTGAGCATTCTTTGGCATTGCCTTTCTTTGGGATTGGAATAAAAACTGACCTTTTCCAGTCCTGTGGCCACTGCTGAGTTTTCCAGATTTACTGGCATATCGAGTGCAACACTTTCACAGCATCATCTTTGAGGATTTGAAATAGCTCAACTGGAATTCCATCACCTCCACTAGCTTTGTTCATAGTGATGCTTTCTAAGGCCCACTTGACTTCACATTCCAGGATGTCTGGCTCTAGGTGAGTGATCACACCATCACGATTATCTGGGTTGTGAAGATCTTTTTTGTACAGTTCTTCTGTGTATTCTTATAATCATGTGTAATTATTCCAATCCTGTTGTCAGGTGCCACTGTGTTTTTTCTCTTATTAGCTTTATGGACTTGAATGATTTCCTCTTCTATAAAAACGAGGTGAGGGACTTCCCTGGTGGTCCAGTGGCTAAGATTCCGAACTCCCGATGCAGGGGGCCCAGGTTCCATTCCTGGTCGAAGAACTAGATCTCACATACCACAGCTAAGACCCAGCCCCAGCCAAATAAATAAAAGTATTTTAAAATAAAAAAATTCAAGTGTTGCTCAAAAATTAATTTTTAAGAAATTCTGAATCCTTTAAAAGTCTTATTTTATTAATTTTTTTGTTATATTTTATTAGTTAATGTTTATGCAACTAAAGTATAGCTTATTATGTTGCACTGGAAAAATCCTTCAGCCTGGACGGAGGAGCCTGGTAGGCTGCAGTTCATGGGGTCGCTAAGAGTCGGACATGACTGAGCAACTTCACTTTCACTTTCACTTTGTATCACAATTAAATTGATTAAATTTCTTCTTAATTTAATACAGTTTTATGAAATTCCTTTGAAATTGTGATACTGAAAATTTAGCAATTTTTCTGCAGCAAAAAAGATAGGTTTCTCTGTTACTATTATTAGTAATTTTTACAGGTGTATTCACTCTTTTATTGGTGTACTATGTTAAAATTCTTAATGAAATAATAAAGAATAATGTCTAAATTAGAGAAAAAAGTTTTGAAGGATGTGATGAATCAGAGTTGAAAGGGACATGTTAAGGAGAAAACTTATCTAGAAGACATGTTTTTTCCTAGCTTATTTCTCAGATCATCCTATTGATTGTTGAGTGTAAACACAGTGTCATAAAAGGTACTCATTTTTTTTTTAATTCACAGAAGAACCAATATGTTGTCTATACTTTTGCCACATGGACATTTCTAAAATTTCAATTAAGACCTAACATTTATCTTCACTAGCACACTCATGTGCCCAGACCCTTTTAAAGGGCATTGGAACAATTTCATAAGTTAAATCCTGTCAAAAATAACCTGTCAAGCAGATGACAAAAGGAATCCTTGCTTTGAAGCTTGGGGGAAAAAAATTGCCTTTCACTCTGAAAAATCATCTTCTTTAGGATCTGTTTCATGTTTCTTCAAACGTTTCATGTCAACCTTTCCTCAGAGCAAAATTTGAGATGAAACTGAGTAATTTATTGTCATGCTTTAAACATATTATATTTATTCTTCCCTTTGATACCTTTTTTCTCTGAGGTCCTTGGAAACATTGAGATCACAATGACTTGACTCTTCCCGTGGATATTAGGAAAGGGAACAGGATTAGCAGTAAGTGAGAAGATGGCAGGAATAGGAGGTGGTAGACCAAAAATGGGGAGTGCAGAAGGTAAAGTTTCTGAGCCTAAAAATAGAAGGTCAACCCAGAAGTGTACAGTTACAAATATCAGCAGAGGTATGGTCTTTGCATCTTCAAGAAACCAAGCCAAGTCCAATAGTCTGTTTAAAACCAGACAAGGGAAGAAAAGGCCTATTTAATGGGTGTCATGAACTATGGTCAGTAGGTTCTTCCCACGTTTATCTTATGTCATCTCATGACAACCCCATGAAATAGCTGCCCCTTTCTCCATACACAAATCAGAGACTGAGACTCAAAGCTCTTAAGTGACCTTTGTGCCACAGTAGAACTCTGCTTGTTCTAAAGCCTGTGATTCTCTCCCAGCAGAAATCACCTTACTGGAGCCCATTATACAGAGTGAAGTAAGCCAGAAAGAAAAACACCAATACAGTATACTAATGCATATATATGGAATTTGAAAGATAGTAACGATAACCCTATATGCGAGACAGAATAAGAGACACAGATGCATAGAACAATTTTATGGACTCTGAGGGAGAAGGTGAGGTGGGACGTTCTGGGAGAATAGCACTGAAACATGTATATTATCATATGTGAAACAGAACACCATTCCATGTTCGATGCATGAGACAAGGGCTCAGGGCCGGGGCAATGGGATGACCCAGAGGGATGGGATGGGGAGGGAGGGGGGTGGGGGGTCCAGGAAGGGGAACACATGCAAACCCATGGCTGATTCATGTCAACGTATGGCAAAAACTATTACAATATTGTAAAGTAATTAGCCCCCAACTAAAATAAATAAATTTATTTAAATAAATAAATAAATAAATAAAGCCTGTGATTCTCTCCCAGCAGAAATCACCTTGCTGCAACATCAAAGTCCTATTCTGTCTATGACTCATCATTTACTCAATTGTCATCCCAAATCAATCAACAGAGTATGAAAGAATGGATGTAAGAAAAACCTGAAAACTGAAGTCTTTTAAGCTAGAAGTGAAAGAAAATCAATGAGGAAATGCATCCAAATGGAGTGGAGACAAAAATCAGTAAATTTAATGAGATGCTTTAAATGACCCATTTATTACCCAAATTCATGGTTCTTTTTCTTTGCTTGGATCATAGGACCCTTGGAGATTCTGAGGACAGCTATGAAGCTGCATGTTCCTACAAACTTTCATAGGACTAAAGGACCACCACTTAAGTTTATTTGCGTTAATAGCCCTATTTTATATTATTCAGAGTGTAACATGCATTTAAATATGATAACGTTTATACATACAAATGAAGGACTTTGCAGATACTTTTATGTGCTCTACAACACAAATTGCCTGAAGCTTGACCACTGGTAATTGTTTAGCTTTTGGATGGACCATTGGTGACTGGCCTACTTTTGGACCCATCAATGTCAAGTGTTATTTGAGATTTGAACCATAAATTGATCTATCTTAAGGAAATTGCATTAGAAGAGGGCCATCTAAGAAGGCTGCTGTTGGTATATAAAAACAGTATCATACCCCTCAAAGTTCTAGGGGAATATACCCGAGAGTGAATGTGAATTCAGTTGTTAATTTCATTTTCACCTGTTAGATGAAGTGACATCCTAATTATTTCATGTAAATTAGTACAAGACAGGGCAGGCCTGACCCAAGAGTCTAAAACCTGACAGTGACAGTCTCCGGACATTGAATGTACTAGTTGGCTTTCTCCCAAAGGAGAAGGAAATTGTGAGAGGAATAGGAACTTCACCACCCACCAACACCTCCCTTCCCCAAAAAGTGAGAAGCAGCTAAAAAAGCACAGGAAAAAAGTAAGGCAGCAGATTGAGACAACAAGACAGCCTCCACACACAAATTTTTTTTAAAAAGGATGGTGGTGGAACTTCCATGGTGGTCCAGTGGATTAAGAATCCACCTTGAAATGCAGAGGACGCAGGTTTGATTCCTGATTGGAAACTAAGATGCTACATGCATCAGAGCAACTAAGCTGGCACTCTGCGATTAGAGAGTCCATGCTTCACAACAAAAGATCCCGCATGATGTAAGGAGAATCCTTATGACCTGATGCAGCCAAATAAACAGCTTAATAATTAGCTAATTTTTAAAAATACCCTCTTGCACTGTTGGTGGGAATACAGTGACTATGGAGAACAGAATGGAGATTCCTTAAAAAAAAAAACAAAACTAGGAATAAAACTACCATGTGACCCAGCAATACCCTGAGAAAAACCATAATTCTAAGAGACACATGTACCCTGATGTTCATTGCAACACTATCTACAATAGCCAGGACATGGAATCAACCTAGATGTCCATCAACAGATGAATAAATTCAGAAGTTGTGATACATATATACAATGAAATATTACTCAGCCATGAAAAGGAACAAATTTGAGTCAGTAGAACTGAGATGGACAAACCTAGAGCCTGTTATACAGAGTAAAGTAAGTCAGAAAGAGAAAAACAAATATTGCATATTAATGCATATATATGGAATCTAGAAAAATGGTATTGATGAACCTATTTGCAGGGCAGGAATAGAGATGCAGACATAAAGAAAGGACTTGTGGACACAGCAGGGAAGGAGAGGATGAGAGTAAATATATACACTACCATGTGTAAAATAGATAACTAATGGGAAGTTGCTGTATAACACAGGGAGCTCAGCCTGGTACTCTGTTTTGACCTAGAGGGGTGGGATGGGAGGAGTGGGAGGGAGGCTCAAGAGGGAGAGGATATATGTATACATATAGCTGATTCACGTTGCTGTACATGAGTTTGAGTAAACTCCGGGAGTTGGCTACAGACAGGGAGGCCTGGTGTGCTGCAGTCCATTGGGTCACAAAGAGTCGAACACAACTGAGTGACTGAACTGAACCAACAGCAGAAACTAACACATTGTAAAGCAATTATCCTCCAATTTTAAGAACAAGTAAGGAAAAAAAAAGGATGGTGGTGAGTAAGGTCGGGCTGGTCAAACAGCTCTACAGGCATCATACACATTCTTAGGTTAGAAAAACTCCAAAAACTGGTTTACAAACACAGCACTTGAGGAAAGTGAAACTAGCAAGTTAAATTAGTTTACCTTCATTCACTGTTATTACTTAGCTTTCCATATTTTTATACAAAGCATCTAGTATTTAATAGTACTACCAGCAGGGTGGTTTCTAGCTTTGGCTCTGCCCCCAGTTTGTTCTGAAAACTCAAGAACTTCTTTTACACATGAAGGGAACTAACAGGACTCTTTCAGTTTCTCTAGTTGTTCTGAGAGTCTGTAGTCTGCTGCAGATACATATGGAAAATTTTCCAGTGGTACAACAAAAACAGGAAATAGGAAACTGCTGGGCCAATTCAGATGAAGATTATTCTCTGCCCCTCCCTGCCTGAACTAAGGGGACAACCAGAAGTTAGTTGGTGCCAGTGGGAGTGGGGTGGGGGCGGGAGAGCGGGAAGTGGATGTGTGAATGGGTCATTCTTTCCCATCTAAACTAAAAATTAAAGCCTTGAGACAAATTCTGAAAGTAGGCAGTTTATTCCCGGCACCACTCAACTCTCTGCCTCTCTGTCCCGACCTTGGAGCCCCTGGCTGCATCTTTTCTCCAATTCTTCCCACCCTGCCATGAAAAGCATGGAGGCACTTTGCAGACTCAGCAAGCCCCAGCCCTCTGAAGTCTTTTCCAGAACCCCAGCAAACTTGGTACCCTGTATTTTTTAGATACTTTTAAGACAAGCAACCTTCTCGAGCCCATTTACATCAAGATATGAATGACTTAGAATCTTGTAACATTCAAAGGTATTTACATTTTTAAACACTATGTTTCGGACAGTAAAGAATCTGTCCACAATGCAGGAGACCCTGGGTCGGGAAGATCCCCTGGAGAAGGAATCAGCAACCCACTCCAGTATTCTTGCCTGGGAAATCCCACCGACAGAGGAGCCTGGCAGGCTACCATCCATAGTGTCACAAAGAGTGGGGCGCGACTGAGCAATTAACACTTTCACTTTTCACTTTCATCCTGGAAGGAAAGAGAGAGATGGAGAGGAAGAAGAGCAAGCCAGTTTTTCAACAGGTAGGATGTCGGGGAAAGTAAAATGAGATTTTAAAAGAGAGAGACAGAAAGAGAAAAGCCTTTAATTTGAGAGAGATCTGAGCACATGAATGTACCAGGGCTGAAGTATTAAATTCCTATACCTGCTTTACAGGGCTCCTTTTCTGAAACTGGAAAAACTAAATGCTCCTTCCTGGCCCCTCCTCCCCGCTGCTTGACAGCTGAGGCTCCATCGCGTAGATAAAGAATAAACATTTGCAATTGTCTGTTATTTATAAGTTAGGAACTGTTTATGTTTATAAGCGTTCTAAAATTCCACTTCCAAAATTGTGACTAATAATTCCTTTCTCAAACAGCATGTTAACGTTCAAACAGCAACTCAAGGAGTGGAAAAGCATATCTCTTGGAGTCGTTTTGCTCTTACACTGTTTCTGGTCTTCTGAAATAGTCAAAGGTGGAAGAGGGAAAAACACAGAAATTAAAAGAGATTCTTGGTGTCTGATTAGTTAAGAATTGACAAGTGCGCAATTTGGGAAATCACCCAAATGGCAATGTTTCTATGTTCCCTTGAGATTTATAAAAGTGATTTGGAAGCACATATGTGTGTGCTCAGTCACTTCAGTCATGTTCCGACTCTTTGTGACGCTATGGACTGTAACCCGCTTGGCTCCTCTGTCCGTGGGATTCTCCAGCCAAGAATATTGGAGTGGGTTGGCATGCCCTCCTCCAGGGGATCTTCCCAACCCAGGAATTAGATCTGCGTCTCCGGCATTGCAGGCAGATTCTTTACTGCTGAGCCACCAGGGAAGCCCTGTGTATACGTACACATGTTTGTGTATATCCAGACACACATCTAAGTCTACATATTTTATCATCCAAATGATCCCACTCATATTAATGGATAACATAATTTTGTAATCCTTTGCATTAGAATACAAACATTTAAAAACTATTGGTCACAGAAGATGAAAGCAGCAAATATGCTTAACATTGGGCTGAAATGAAAAATTCTAGCTTACATCCTTACCACACAGTTCTATTAACATCCAGACTTTTAAACTATTATGTAAACAACTGTCAACAGAAATAAAATATGCAATTGCTATTGCTCATGGCCTATTTTGAGCTCCAATTCTATCTGTGGTCTAGCAAAGGTTATTTTTATTATAGGCCATAGGCACAATAACCAGAATATCAAACACATACACTGTGTTTCCAAATGTTTGGAATTGTCTTAATCTGAACTTTTAAAGGGCCCTTCTCTACTGGATCGGCAAAAAGTCAAGTTGCTAGACAGGAAGACTGTTTAGGTGGTAGAAACTTCATTAAAAACTTAAGAGAAAGCAATCTAGTTTTTTCTTGATTTTTTTTTTTTTTGGTAGGATCTCATCCTCAGTGATAGAGACTACATTAAAGAGATTTATAAATTGTTACTAGTAAGAGAACATTTTTCTTACAAAAGGGCAAAGAAAAGTAGAAAAAGTCCCTAGGCTTCCCTTTGTCTATGATAAGCTTTTTTTTTTTCTAGTTATGTAACTTTCCCCTTGACATTATGCTAGATCACCATTTAGTGCAGTGACACCACCCTCAACCTTTTTGGCACCAGGGATCAGTTTCATGGAAGACAATTTTTCCACAGGCTGGGCGGGAGGAGGTGGGGGAAGGGGATGGTTATGGTGCACTTTATTTCTATTGATATTTTTTTAATCTTTAAACTTTTTAAATTATTTATTTATTTATTATTTTTTGTATTTGGCTGCACTGGGTCTTTGTTGCTTTGCATGGGCTTTCTCTAATTGCAGTGATCAGGGGCTGCTCTTCATTGTGGTGTTTGGGCATCTCATTGTGGTGGCTTGAATTGTTATGGAGCACAGGCTGTAGGCATTTGGGCTTCATTCGTTGCAGCACGCAGGCTCAGTAGTTGTGGTGCATGGGCTTAGTTGCCCCATGGCATGTGGAATCTTCCTGGACCAGGGGTTGAACCCATGCCCCCTGCATTGGTAGGCAGATTCTTATCCACTGAGCCACCAGAGAAGTCCTATTTCTATTATTATTACATCAGCTCCATCTCAAGTCATCAGGCATTAGATCCCAGAGGTTGGTGACCCATGATTTAATGAGCATATAGTCCCTTATTCAGCAGTATGATGTGCTCTGAAGTTCACACGGTCAGCACTAGGAAGACACACGTTTTCTTTGCACCATCTAGACACAGGTTGGATCAAGGGTGGCAACATTGGGTAGGAGTAAGCATTTGGAGTCAGAGATGGCTGAATTCAGATCCTGCTTTTTCCAATCATGAGCTGTGTGACCAAATGCACTTTCCTGAGCCTCGGTTTTCTCATCTGTATAATGAGGATAAGAGCCTATCTCATGGGTTGCGTGTTTGTTAATATGCATGATGCACCTAACATATAGCAGTAGGGTGGCTGTCATTCTTCTTAGAATGGCATGATATGATATAATGATACAAGAGCTCTAGTCTACCCTAATCTACTCTCTATAATCTGTGGGGATTTCATGGCTTTTGTGCATAGGACCGTTCTGGGTGAACTGTCACATGACAGAATAAATGAACTGCCCTTCATAGGCTCTTCAAAGAGTCACCACAATGAATAGGAATGGGGCAATGTAATATTAAGTTTGAACTGTCACCTAATAAGTTACTTTTAAATGCTAGCAAAATGGTGTAGTGAAGAGTATGGAATCTGTTCCCTCTTGATTGGCTCCCATTAGAAGCTCTGAATTTAAACCCAATTCCATCCACTATGAGCAGAGTAACATGGAACAAGTTCCTTTACATTTTAAAACTTCAGTTTCCTCATATGCAAAAAAGCCTGCTATGAGCATTCAAATAAAATAGTATAGATAAAAGAGCTGTGTAAGCGTACAGTTCTAAACACATATGATTACATTTGTAACAAAAATTAGCCATTCCGCAATGATATTCGAACCTCGCTATAAAATTACTCCCTAATCACAGAACTTAATGTAAGCCAGATCTTTCTCAAAGCTCATCAAAGATAATTGATGTAAAGAAGTATCTCATTGACCCCATTTTAAGGGGCTATGGAATATGAATTAGGATTATTGTATAGGAAGGCTCTTCTTATTTACTGTGCTATGTGACACAAGTCTTTTTCATATTTGAATTTTAAAAGTAATCAGTACAAGCCCAATAATGAACGCATTGAATATGATGACTAGTTAAAATGATTGCCTTCTTAAAAATGCTTTTTTCTTTATCTCAAAAAGCATATGTATGTATATGTATACGTGCATACAATTTTGGAAAAACACTTTGGAAGTTACAAATAAGCAAAATAAATTTTAATCACTTGGAATCTCACTACTCAGAGGGTAACCATTATTAATATTTTAAGATAAAGATTTCATATATTTTAATATATATGAATGTATTTAGAGAGAGAAATATAGATATCAGCTACAGAGATCATTAAAATGTTGTCTGAACTTTATCTCATAATATGACTTTTTTGTTCAGTAATTCAACCCGAATATTTCCATACCATTGCATTACCATTTTAGTAGCTTTCTAATATTTCGTTGAGGGCATAGCCTGCAATTATTCAGCTTAGACTACACTGTGAAATGTTTTGTTTGTTTTCATTTCTTTCTGTTTTGAACAGCAATGTCATAAACATTCTTGGAGCTACATTTTTCTTACCTAGTCTTGGTTATTTCTGTAGAAGAAATTGTGAAAAAAAGGAATTACTGATTCAAAGTGTGTGTGAAATATTACAACTTCTGGCAAGTATTGCTAAATTCCTCTTCTGAAGTAATATGCCAAACTGATGCCTTCATTAGTGTTTTTATTAGACTGCCTGTTTCCTCCTATTCTCTCTCTCTTTTTTTTTTTTACTATTACTGTATATTTTTATAACATATTCATTGAAGAATGCTTCAGTTCAGTTCAGTTGCTCAGTCGTGTCTGACTCTTTGCGACCCCATGGACTGCAGCATGCCAGGCCTCCCTGTCCATCACCAACTCCCTGAGTTTACTCAAACTCTTCTCCTTTGAGTCGGTGATGACATCCAATCATCTCATCCTCTGTCATCCCCTTCTCCTCCTGCCTGCAATCTTTCCCAGCATCAGGGTCTTTTCAAATGAGTCAGCTTAAGCATAAGTAAACAGAAAAGATTAAAATTTTTGTAATCTCAAGTACATGATTAACCACTGTTAGCATTTTGCCATACATCTTTTTAGTCTTTATAAATATTTATATTTACATTTATATTCCAGTGTGTATATTGCAAATTTTTACTTCTTTGGTGTATTTATTTTTCTTGTGAATTCATAAAAGTCCTCTTATGAAATACAAGTTACAATTTTTTTCCTGTTTTTTTAATCCTCTAAATTTTGTTCATGGTATATCTTGATGTACATTGAGTTTTTATTTTCATTATCCATGTGTATCCTTTAACCTTTTGTGTTATGCTTGAAAGGCCTTCTATATCTGATAAAAGTTTCTTTTTTGCTATTTCTTTTTTTTTAAGTTAGCTTCTTAATCCACCTGGAATCAATTTGACATCTAGTGTGAGGCTGAGAAACATTAACTGGCAACCCACTCCAGTATTCTGGCCTGGAGAATCCCAAGGACAAAGGAGCCTCTTGGGCTACAGTCCATGGAGTCTCACACAGTCAGACGCAACAGAAGCGACTTAGCACAGTGAGGCTGAAAATCAATTTTTTTTCTTAAATAGCTAGCCAATTGCTGTAATGCATTGCTTTTTTTAATTCAATCATCCTTTTGTGATCAGTGGAAAGGTCTTCCTCTTCCTTGCACTTTTATGCTGTGTTACTCTGTTTAACTGAGCTTTCTGGCTAGTACTGTGCCAGTACCACTGGTTTCATTATTTCAGCTTCATCATAAAATTGTCTACAGGAACATAGCAAATTCTGCCTTATTTCTCCTTGGGAATTTTTCTTAGCTTTGCTAGAATGCTAGTATTACCAATATAATAATTGCCTTTAAAAAATATTTTGACAGCTTGTTTAGAGCCTTATGATGTCACGCTGATAGAGAAAACCTTTTTTTCTAATTAGAAATAAGTCTGTAATGTATGTTCTGTCCTCTGTCCTCCACTGTGCCCTGTGTATGATGCCGAGGGACACCTAGGTCTTTTGTTGTGCAGTTTCTTCATGTCATTGTCTCCCCTCCAGGATGACTCTCTTGTGGGAAAGAGATTTGGCTTTGTTTCTGGTCATAAGTTCCCCACCACCTGGCACTTCTCACACTGTAGGCAATCAAAAAATTTTTAAGCTTGCTGAATAAATAAATATCTAAGTAGAATACACCACTTGAAAATATTTCATTACTCTCTAAGAGAGCTAACTTTGTATCATAAACTCCACTTCTATTTCCTTCCTTTAAAAAAATAGATGCAAACACACACACACACACACACACACACACACACATACATACATACTCCAAGGATTATACAGAAACAGAATTGAGGGTCTCAGGGAGTCACTGCAACTTCCCAAATGGAAAAAAAAAAAAAAAAGGCAGAGGGAAACAGAACTTCCAAAATATGTGGGAAACCAATTACATGTGGAAAACAGCCATTTTTGTATTTTCCCTGATAATGTGCGTCATTTATTTTTATGAAGATAGAAAACAAAGCAAGGAAAATCTGATCTCTTTGTTGTAACTCAACTGCTGATGATGATTCAGTTGCATCAGCTCTGTCCAGACGGCGTTCTGCCAACCCCAAGACACTTATTGACTCACGTTGGTACATGCAGTGTTGGCACTAACTGGTTCATAGCTTCCTTACTCTTCTTCACTGGTTCTTACTGTTTTTTTATCAGTAACTCTAATTTTTGAAAATTGTTTTTAAAGAAATGATTCTACCCATTTTCCACCAAAAAATTCTAAGCATTTCTTCTCAATCTCACCCTCCATCCATCAAGTGGAATTCTAAATAGTAGGAGCATAGAATAATTTAGCATTTCATTTTCTTCAATAACTAATCATTACACAAGATTGCCGGGAGAAATATCAATAATCTCAGATATGCAGATGACACCACCCTTATGGCAGAAACTGAAGAAGAACTAAAGAGCCTCTTGATGAAAGTGAAAGAGGAGAGTGAAAAAGTTGGCTTAAAGCTCAACGTTCAAAAAACTAAGATCATGGCATCTGGTCCCATCACTTCATGGGAAATAGATGGGGAAACAGTGGAAACAGTGTCAGACTTTATTTTTGGGGGCTCCAAAATCACTGCTGATGGTGATTGCAGCCATGAAATTAAAAGACGCTTACTCCTTGGAAGGAAGGTTATGGCCAACCTAGATAGCATATTTAAAAGCAGAGACATTACTTTGCCAACAAAAGTCCATCTAGTCAAGGCTATGGTTTTTCCAGTGGTCATGTATGGATGTGAGAGTTGGACGGTGAAGAAAGCTGAGCGCCGAAGAATTGATGCTTTTGAACTGTGGTATTGTAGAAGACTCTTGAGAGTCCCTTGGACTGCAAGGAGATCCAACCAGTCCATCCTAAAGGAGATCAGTCCTGGGTGTTCATTGGAAGGACTGATGTTGAAGCTGAAACTCCAATACTTTGGCCACCTGATGGAAACAGTTGACTCACTGGAAAAGACCCTAATGCTGGGAAAGATTGGGGGCAGGAGGAGAAGGGGACGACAGAGGATGAGATGGTTGGATGGCATCACCTACTCGATGGACATGGGTTTGGGTAAACTCTGGGAGTTGGTGATAGACAGGGAGGCCTGGCATGCTGCAATTCATGGGGTTGCAAAGAGTCAGACACGACTGAGCGACTGAACTGAACTGAACTGAACACATCTGTGATTAATACATATTAGAGAATTATGCAATTTAAAGCCACGATCCTGTCCATAGTTTGAAATTCACCAAAATAAATGATGGATAATATCAAACAAAATTTACCTACAAAGTACAAAAGGTTTTTTGCAACTCAGAAACTTTTTAAAGCTTTGATACTTAGATTTTTTTTGTTTGAAATACAATATTATACATAAAACCAGCACTTAGATAGTGTTTACCATGTGCCAAAAATTGTTCTAAGTGCTTTTATCATCCTAGTGACTAATGCTAAAAATGAATCCTAAGATGCCTGTACTGTCATTATCCCAATTTTTCAGATGAGAAAATTGAAGTACAGAGAGATTAAATAACCTGCCCAAGGGCACACAACTCATAAGCAGAGGCATGGAGTTCAAATCTAGGTAGCCAGGTTGAGCTTAACCACTACACTGTTTATCAGTTCTGGCTTTAAAATACAGAAATATTCAGAGACCATGAAAGCAGGGACTTTTATGTGAAATTACTGCATTGTTTGCCTGAAGGTGGTAATGAAACATGATCGATAAATTTGGAAATTAGAGTACCTGAAACTCAGAGCTAAAACTTTTTCTATCTTAATCTAATGTTTTACTGAGAATAAAAGTAATAGGTTGGAAAATTGGGAATAATCGAGAAAGTAAAAATAGATACATATTGAAATGTATGAATTTTTGAGGTAAAATATTTGGAATAATAAAGACAGAAATGCCGCAGGGCATCGTCAGTGAACTCAATGTTCTTGAGTTTATTCAAAGAAATGTGATTGGAGATGGATGGCAGAATGCAAGAACAGCTGTCAATGTGTGTAACACACACCCAGAAAATATCCTGGGCCACATTCAATAAAGCTCAGACTTTAAATGCAACATGATGTGACTGCTCTACAAGGCTTGACCTCATCGACAGCAAATCAGACTTGATCTGAATTACGACAGATGGCCAGCCTAATGAAGGCAGTGCCAACAGGAGGGAACATTTTAGAATTAAGTGAGGCGAAGAAGAGCCAAGAATGTTAAATGAACATAGTCAATCGATGGGTCTAATGATCACAAGGATTTGTGAGACTATTTTAAAACTTAAAAATATTTTCAATGTTACTAATTCTATATACAATAGAATTTGCCCATCTGTAAAGAAATTACCAAAATTTTAAAGTACTTATATGTGGAATATAGGTATAAAAATGTTGTATACTTTATAAAAAAATACATTGGACTTGGCACTATATTTTATTAGCTGTGGCTGAGAAGTTTCTGGAGATTATTAGAACACTGGGAATTGTGTCAAAGACTTTTTCACACAGGTGTGTAGTGAATCCAGTGGTTGACTGATAATTGCCTTTCAGATTTGGGTTTATCCTTTGCTTCCAAATTTTTATTATGTGCTAACATTATAGAAATTCTTTCTGAAGAACTTCAAAATGAAACCAAAGATATTTTTCTTTGCCTTCTAAACCTGAAGCAATATTCTGTTGTTTATCATCTGAATGAAATGATGAATATTTTTTAAATCATTTAGAAGAGAACTGATGAATAATGCCAAAATAACCTCAAAGAGTTTCAAAGTGAAATAAACCCTTTCAAAGGAAAAGAAAAATTCTAAGAAAAATAGATAATGGCTATTTGTATCAAATATTTTTTTACTTCCTAAGAAGAATAGAAAAAATTATTAGTCATAACTAAGAACTGAGTTCTCTATTATGGAATTTAAATATTTTTAGAAAGCAATTATAGTGACATGAAATAAATTCTAGTTTCACTACTTAAATGGAGTGAGCCATGAAATATAGCAATAACCAAACATGTGTAACTATTTTACAAGCATGAGGCAAATATGATCCTAGAACTTCAACTTGAATACAGCTACCAAAAGCTCAATTTCAGCTGCCATAGTATCAGCCTAAATGACCCTGGCTGGTTATTTAACATAATCTTTGTTATAGTGCTTTTGTGTCTGCTAGAGTTATTATTTATTGCTTTGATTTGGCCAGTCACCAAAGCAGATGCAGCCCATTTTTAAAGCTTTTCTTTCTTAAGACTTATTTTGAGTATTTACAGTACAGTCGAGGAAATGAAAGTATTTCCATAAGGGCAGGGTGTGGGGATGTCAATGGCAAGACTTAAGATTGGGGAAGTCCATGGCTATGGGCAGAAAGCTTTTGAAAGTTGTCACTAGGAGCTGGTGCTTTATCCTTAGAGTACTTTGGGATAGTGATATTGTCAGATAGGCATTTAAACAAAAGCACTCTGACAGCTGTCTAAAAAATGTATTGGGGGGAAAATAAAACTAGAGGCAAAGAGGTAAATGAGGAGACCAGAAATAGACCAAGAAAGACATGATGAGGGAATGGAAGACATTCAAGAGAAGTGCAAATGTTAGGCAGCTCCTAACAGTTGGAGACATAAGCTGAAGAGGAAATAACTTCTGAGTATTTAAGTGCATCTTTGTAAGGAAGAGTACAAAAGCCATTATTTCCGTGTACCCCCAAATGATTTCAAAATCATTGGTTGCCAGGAGTTGGGAGGGGAGAGAGGATGAAGAGGTAGAGAACAGAGGGTTTGTATGGCAGTGAAAATGCTTCAGATGATACTATGATGGATACACGTCAGTACATATTTGTCTAAGCCCACAGAATGTACAGCACCAAGAATGAACCCTAACGTAAATTATAGACTTTGGGTGATTATGTTGTGTCAGTGTAGTCTTATCAATTGTGGAAAACATGCTACACTGGTTAGGGGAGTGTTGATAATGGGGGAAGCTACGCGTGTGTGGGGGTAGAGGGCATAAAGAATCTTGCTGTAAGCCTAAAATGACTTTTTAAAACATAGATTCTAAGGACTTCCCTGGCAGTCCAGTGGTTAAGACTCTGCGCTTCCAATTGAGGGGGGCACAGTTGGATCCCTGATTGGGGAACTAGGATCCCACATGCCATGTGGCACATTCTAAAACCAAAAATAAATAAGTAAATAAATAATAGATCCTAAAGCAAATTTAAAAAAATTTTTTTAATTAATAATGATGCTCTTTAGACTTTATAGGTATGAAAATACATAATTTGCAAAAAAAAAAAAACAAACCAAAAACCTAGCCATCACCTTTGATAAGCCCTTAGAAACCTCCAATTTGCAATATCATATCAATTAGCAACAGGGACTTCCCTTGTGGTCCAGTGGTTAAGAATCTACCTGGGGCAACACTGAGGTCCAGTTACCATCCACCATCCTGGCACGAACTGGTATGATCGATCTCTGGCCTGATTGCTGCAACACTTTCCCTGTTCTATTCTGGCCCCCTTGAATCTGTTCTCCGTACTTCAGACGAATTCCAAAACCCACATCTAGCTATGCATCCTTCCTGTTTAAAATCCTCGTGTGTCCTCCCGTTGCTTGTAGAATCGAGACTCAAGTCCTTAACACAGTCTCCCAGGCTGTGCACAGCCCCACCCCAACCGACTTAGCCCCAAGCTGTTTCTGATCCATTCCCACCATCTCCTTTCAGTCCCAGGATCTACCATGCCTCCTGCTCACTCAGCTCATCACAGGACTGGTCAATAAATCCTAGAGACGAGGAGTTGAGGCAAGGGATATGGCTTTATTCCAAAAGTCTACTGACCAAGAAGATGGCAGGCTAACTTCCCAAAATAACTATCTTGTTGGAGTCTAGATGCAAGGTTCTTTTATAGAACATAGAGAGAGGGGTTGAGGAACTAAAGTCAAAAGACAGAAAGAATAGAGGGAGAGGCAGTGAACTTTGCAAAACATCTCCGGAAATAGCCAGCCTTTGGAAGAGATGTGTTCATCTCTTCTTTTCACAGGTGGGCAAAGTCCTGTGAGGCAGGCCATTATGTATATTTACAATAACAACAGCAGCAAAAAGCAAGTCAAATATACAGCTCCAACATGGAGTCAAAATTAGTTCATCTCTGCAACACTCCCTCTGCTCCCTGAGATTTGCACATATGGTCCTCCATCTATAATATAAAGCTCTTTGCCTGGTTAATTCCTATCCATCTGTATCAGCCAGCCATTATGGCTGATAAATACTTCAAAACTCAGTCTCTTAAAACCACAAATATTTGATCGTGGCTCAGATCGTTGGGTCAGCTGATGGTTCAGCTGCTCTGGGCCAGGCTGGACTGATCTCAGCTGGCTCACATCTGTGTGTCTGTGCTTGCTTAACAGGTCAGCCAGGGCCTGGCTGGTCTTGGGTGGCCTCATTCACATGTCTGGCAGTTAGCTGGTTGTTAGTTAAAAGGTCAGGGTTGACTGGGCCAGGTGTCTCTTAATATCCAGGAGCCTAGCTCAGCTTGTCAGAGTTTTCAGAGGGTGAACCATGAACCCCCTTAAGGCCTAAGTTCAGAACTGACTCACCATCATTTCTTCCTCTTTTTATCAGCTAAGAAGCATCATAGACTCAGCTCAGATAAAGACAGTTATGGAAAAAATTCTCCTGATGGCAGGAGTTGCAAGTCACCTTGCAAAAGGACAGAAATAATTGGGACAATTTTGCAATCATCTACCACATTATCTTTTAGATATTGGCTCTGGATAAGCTTCCTTGGGGGGAAAGCCCAGATTAAATCACACCATTACAAGCTCGCTCCAGGAACCACTGCTTCATTGCACTTGTCACAGTTGGAATTTCACATGTATTTGTGTGATTTCTTTTTTTTTTTTTTGCTTAAGATCTGTCTCTCCCTGTCTCTACCCTGCTTCTGCCTAGACTTAGAGACCAATGTCCATTTGTGCTCACCATGATGTCCCAGCACCTAGCACACAGAAGGTACTCAATAAATATTTGATTAATGAATTATTTTGTTTCTCATTGTGCTCTTTTTAGAATAGATTCCCTGTCTCCTAATAAAACGCTTTAAAAATGTGACTTTTTGCTTATTTGGGGGAGAAAGCCAGAGGGTATTGAGTCCTGTCCACAGCAGACCCCCCCAAGTGATAATGTGAGAATTATCACCTTTGGGGGGCATGTAGTCCAAAAAGAAAGAACTGCATGGGAAGCCACTGGGGACTAGGAAGTAGTTTTAGAACTTAATATGTTAAGACTCTCAGGTCTTCTCGTTTAGGCAGCACACAGGCATGGACAGGTGTCCGTGCACACACACTGGAAAAGCAGCAGGTTATTGAGAAAAGAAAATGACTTTAACATGCCCAGAGAACATCCAGGAATCTAACACTTGGGAGAGAGCTCAAGATTGAGGAGGAAGTTGGTGGGTTTACAGTGTAGACACTGGTGGTAATTGCAGACGGCAAAATAGATGAACTTAAACAGGGAAAGAGAAGAAGGCTAAGGATGGACCCCAAAAGATGATAATATTTAAGAGGCAAGAGGAACAAGCAAGGAGCATGAGGGACACTCAGAGAAATGAAAGCAGAACTAAGAAACAGCCAGTCTCAGAAGTTAAAGGAGGAAAGAGCCTCAAGAAGGAAGTGGCCTCTAGCTCCAAATGCATTTGAGAGGTCGTGAAGATAAGACGCAAGAAAGACTGGTTTCCAAATAACAAATGCTTTAAGGTTATGAATTCTTCCCCCTCAAAGGATTATTTCCACTGATATTTATATTCTAAAAATCTTAAATGTTGTGTAAGTTGCAAGAAGACAATTTACAATCACTGCAATTCATGTACTGTCATTTTGTGGACAGATTTCTACTTTTGATGATGAGGTAAGCCCTGTTCAAATTCCTTTCTCCTTCCCCCCATGCTGTTTGGCCTCTCATTTATATACATAGGTGAAATAAGTTATTTTGGAAATCTTCACGGCCCCCATGGCGGCAAAAAATACCGGTATAGCTTAAGGATAATTTATTCCCATATTCCACTTCGGTTAAATATCACTGTGGCAAAATATCTCTAAGAACACATTTTTTTTTAAGAAAAGCAAGACTATTTAATAAAACAAATAGGACATGTCCCATTTCTACCACCAAGTGAGAAGTCTCCTGCCAAACCTGATACAAATTCATTCATTTGTTTAATAAATGTTGGCTGTTGCCCTGTCAACTGAAAAATGTATAGACTTTTCCCCTAAGTTCTGTCTTTTCAGAGAATTGCAGTACAATCCATGAAAAGAGAGGAAATAGTAAGCAAGAAATACTGAACATTCCAAGCATTAAGGAAGTCCATGTCTTCCTTTGTGGAAAGGTTTCTAAAGTTGAGCTAATCGGAAGCACAATTGTTCAGCAACTTTTTTTTAAAAAAGGCTTTTTAGAAGTTTTATCAAAAGGTTTTCATATGGGACTTCCCTGGTGGTCCAGTCAGTGGTTAAGACTCTGTGCTCCCAGGGCAGGGGGCCCAGGGTCGATCCCTAGTCAGGGAACTAGATCCCACATGCCACAACTAAGACCCAGCACAGCCAAATAAATACATAAATAAAAAGATTTTCAGATCTATTATTTCACTTTATTATATTTTTAAGTAGTATTGAGCTGTAACAAAATGAGACATGTAGTAAAAGGGAAAGAGCCGGACTTCCATCTATAATCAGGTAGCTACACGAAAATTTTTCCAATAATTGAGCCTCTAACTACAGACTTTGATATTTCTACTCTTAGAGAGACCTGGGTTTTGGTTTTGGCATAAATTGATTCCTGAAAAAACATTTTAATTTCACTGTTGAATTAAACAGTGCTTTTGTTCCCCAGAACATCTATTCTATAAAAAAAACTGAGCCTTCAAAAGATTAAATGATTTGTCTAAAATTGCAAAGAGTAGAGACAAAACCAAGAGTAGCCCCAAGTCTTCTACCTCCTGGTTTCCCCACTCACCATTTATGCATGCATGTGTGCCCAGTCATGTCCGACTCTTTGCAACCCCATGGACTATAGTCTGCCCGGCTCCTCTGTCCATGGGATTTTCCAGGCAAGAAACTGGAGTGGGCTGCCATTTCTTCCTCCAGGGGATCTTCCCGACCCAGGGATCCAATTCAGATCTTCTGCATCTCCTGCATGGCAGGCAGGTTCTTTACTGCTGAGCTGCTCGGGGAGCCCCATAAGTATTTATAGTAATATGTAAATAAATTTAATAAACCAAATGTTATTTTAATCTAGTAGGATAACATTACCTAAGACGAATAACTTTTTAAACAAAGAAGACTTTTACAGTGTTGCTATCTTGTTCTTGAGGTTGTTGTTATTTGTTTTTAACAATGTATATCAGTAAGAGATTACACAATATTTGCATTTCAAAGAATTCATTAGAAAACATTTCAGTATTTACACTCAACCAGAGATTCTGATAATATTATTTCACAATGAAAATGTTAATGAGAACTTAATACTACACTATGGTAAATAATACTTCCTATCAATGTAATGTGAATCTTTAGAGAATGGATAGATTGTGAAAATAGCCATGGATTCTTCCCTCCCTCCATGCATGCCCTTGTGAAGTGACTATAGATTCTCCAGCTGGGACAATGGAGTCTGTTTCTCCACTCTTTGACTCTGGGCTTGGCCATGTGACTTGCTCCGGGCAATGTAACATCAACAAATCTGACGCAAGTGGAGACTTGAAAAGCACTTGCGCCTTAGATTCAGCTCTCTTTCAGTTCCTGGGGGTTCCACAACCATGTGGAAAAGCCTGGAATATTCTACTGGTGACTGAGATACTAGATGGTGTGACTCCCAGCTAAGAGATGAGCCTCCAAGACTACCGAGCTCCCAGCATACCAGGATACTGACCACAGATCCATGAGTGAGTCCAGCCAAGACCAGTAGAACTGAGCTCAGTGCAAACTACTGATCAACAGACCTGTGAGCTAATTGAAGCCACTAAGTTGTGGGGTGGTTTGTTACCCAGCAAAACCTAACTCATACAGGGAAAGAGAACAGAAATCATCAGAGATAAATTAATGCTTGGTAAACAAAGCTAAATTGGAAAGAAAAGCATTTTATCCTTTTTGTCTGAAACAGGAAACTAAAGCACAATGAAGTCCCACAACTTTCTCAAAGGTTTTAGTTATTTATTTTGTCACCCTGCACAGCATGTGGAATCTTAGTTCTCCAACCAGGGATCACACCTGTGACCCCTTTATTGGAAGCATAGAGTACTGACCACTGGACCACCAGAGAAGTCCCCGCATTTTTAATATAAGATTCAGTTCAGTTCAGTTCAATCACTCAGTCCTCTCCGACTCTTTGCAACCCCATGGACTGCAGCAAGCCAGGCTTCCCTGTCCATCACCAACTCCCGGAGCTTGCTCATACTCATGTCCATCAAGTCGGTGATGCCATCCAACCATTTCATCCTCTGTCATCCCCTTCTCCTCCCACCTTCAATCTTTCCCAGCATTAGGGTCTTCTCAAATGAGTCAATTCTTCGCATCAGGTGGCCAAAGTATTGGCGTTTCAGCTTCAGCATCAGTCGTTCCAGTGAATATTCAGGATTCATTTCCTTTAGGATGGACTGGTTGGATCTCCTTGCAGTCCAAGGGACTCTCAAGAGTCTTCTCCAACACTACAGTTCAAAAGTATCAATTCTTTGGTGCTCATCTTTCTTTATAGTCCAACTCTCACATCCATACATGATTATTGGAAAAAATCATAGCTTTGACTAGATGGACCTTTGTTGGCAAAGTAATGTCTCTGCTTTTTAATATGCTATCTAGTTTGGTCATAACTTTTCTTCCAAGGAGCAAGGGTCTTTTACTTCCATGGCTGCAGTCACCATCTGCAGTGATTTTGGAGCCCCCCAAAATAAAGTCTCTCACTGTTTCCATTGTTTCCCCATCTATTTGCTATGAAGTGATGGGACAAGATGCCATGATCTTAGTTTTTTGAATATTGAGTTTTAAGCCAACTTTTTCACTCTCCTCTTTCACTTTCATCAAGAGGCTCTTTAGTTCCTCTTTGCTTTCTGTCATAAGGGTGGTGTCATCTGCATATTTGAGATTATTGATATTTCTCCTGTCAATCTTGATTCCAGCTTGTGCTTCATCCAGCCCGGCGTTTCACATGATGTACTCTGCATATAAGTTAAATAAGCAAGGTGACAATATACAGCCTTGACATACTCCTTTCCCAATTTGGAACCAGTCCATTGTTCCGTGTCCAGTTCTAACTGTTTCTTCTTGACCTGCATACAGATTTCTCAGGAGGCAGGTAAGGTGGTCTGGTATTCCCATCTCTTTAAGAATTTTCCACAGTTTGTTGTGATCCACACAGTCAAAGGCTTTGGCATAGTCAATAAAGCAGAAATAGATGTTTTTCTGGAACTCTCTTGCTGTTTCAATGATCCAACGGATGTTAGAAATTTGATCTCTGGTTCCTCTGCCTTTTCTAAATCCAGCTTGAACATCTGGAAGTTCACAGTTTACATACTGTTGAAGCCTGGCTTGATAAAGTTTATAATAAAGATTATGGAACAAAAAAATCAAAATAGCTTATATACTAGCTGTGTTCCCATTACTATTCTGTAATTGTTTCAGATCACCTCCAGTATCTCTTCTATTAAGTGTATTGATTATGTAAATTTAATTCCCTACATTTTAGCTTATTTTCTAATTTATTTACTTCTAAGATGTTTTGTCAAGTTTCCTTTTATATTAAAGCAGTTCTTACTTATGTTTTTGAGAAATAAAATGCTACAAGTACAGCAACTTTTTCTTATCCTATTTATCTCTGTTCCTGTATGATTCAGGGAACCCAAACAGGGGCTTGGTAACAACCTTTTATCTTAACAATTGTCCTTACTACAATGGTGAATATCCCTCTTTTTATATTTTTATTTACCTATATATATCTCCATAAATAATATATAGGATTATTTTATATATTTTTTTAATATACACACTATAGGAAAGAAAAAAAAAAACTTTTCCTCTGTCTTCCTAGGTTTTGACTGGATCCTAGCAAATTAAACTGACAAAAATAGGTCAAAAAGGGAAAAAACAATTTACTAACACTCATGGTAGAAACTTAGTGATGAGAAATTCAAAGTGCTATTAGAACATGGGGTTTATATAGCATCTTAACAAATAATAATACATTTGTGGAGAAAATTGATAAGACAGAGGAAAAGGAGTTTAGGCTTTTAGGCCTGGAAAACTTTGTGAATGTAAATATAGGGGGAAATAATGGAAGACAGGGCTTCCCTGGTAGCTCAGTTGGTAAAGAATCTGCCTGCAATTCAGGAGACCCTGGTTCGATCCCTGGGTTGAAAAGATCAACTGGAGAAGGGATAGGCTACCCACTCCAGCATTCTGGCCTGGAGAACACCATGGACAGAGGAGCCTGGCCTGGTGGGCTACAGTCCATAGGGTCACAAAGAGTCTGACATGACTGAGGCAACTGAGTACAGCATAGCACAGTGTTTATTTGAAAGTTGCTAAGAGAGTACATCTTAAAAGTTTTTATACCAGAAAAAAATTTTATCTGTGTGGAATGACAGATACTAGTTAAACTTTAGTCATTTCACTATATATACATATCAAATATATATATATCAAATCATTATGTTGTACACTCCTTAAACTAATACAGTGTTATCTGTCAATTGTATCTCAATGAAATAAGAAGTTGCTCAGAATAATAGAAAGTGAAAGTGAAGTCGCTCAGTCGTGTCTGACTATTTGCAATGCCATGGACTGTAGCCTCCTCTGTCCATGGGATTTTCCAGGCAAGAGTACTGGAGTGGGTTGCCATTTCCTAGCAACAAAAGAGTTTTCCTCTTCCTGGTACTGGAAAGAGAGAAAGAGAGACTCGTCTACAAACAGAAGTGTACGTCCTGCTTTTAGCAGACACGGGGAGGGCAGGGAACCTTTTTCTCCCCGTGTATGTTTGCTGTTTCTTTCTTCCTTTTTTTTTTTTTTTTAAGATTTATTGACTTATTTTATTTTTTGGCTGTGCTGAGTCTTCATTGCTGTGAAGGCTTTCTTTAGTTGTGGTGAATGCTGGCTACTCTTGATTGCAATACACGGGCTTTTTGTTGCGGTGGCTTCTCTTGGTGCAGAGCACCGGCTCTAGACACGTGGGCCTCAGTAGCTGCAGTTCGACGGGCTCTAGAGTTCAGGCTCCTAGTTGTGGTGCCCAGGTTTGCTTGCTCTGCGGCATGTGGGATCTTCTCCAACCAGGAATTGAACCCATGTTCCCTGCATTGACAGGCTGATTCTAAACCACTGGACCACCAGGAAAGCCCAACTGTTTCTTAATTTATTTAAATGTGTATCTTTCTGTGATATTTTTCAATTTCAAAAAGCAGTGAAGCTATATCCCTTTATTTTTTTTCCAGCTTTACTGAGCTATATTTGACAAGGGATCTATCCATTTAAATACATAAGACCAAGTTCATTCAGTTTAGCTACTGTGAAGTCTTCAGTTCAGTGATCCATTCTCCTACTGATAAAATTTAGATTGCTTCTAGTTTCTTGCCATTACAGTAATTCTTCAGTGTATACCTTTGTGTGCGCTTCTATGAAAGTGAAAGTTGCTCAGTCGTGTCCATCTGTTTTCGACCCCATGGACTATACAGCCCATGGATTTCTCCAGGCCAGAATACTGGAGTGGGTAGCCTTTCCTTTCTCCGGGGGATCTTCCCAACCCAGGGATCGAACCCAGGTCTCCTGCATTGCAGGTGGATTCTTTACCAGCTGAGCAACCAGGGAAGGAATACGTAATAGCATTTACCAGAGAAGTTCAATAGCTGAGGCACAGGAAATTTAGGTCATCAGCTTCCCTAGATATTGTCAGATTGTGCTAAGAAGTTACCCTAATTTACATTCTACCAATTTACATTGACAGGAATGCAGTGGATAAGATTTCTGATTTCCTCACATTGTGACTAATTCTTTGCATAATTAGATTTTTAAAAATCGGTGCCAATCTGATGGTTGAGATATAGAACAATTTAGTTCAGAATAGATTTCTAGGTTGATAGTTAACTTTTACTCAGTAACCTGTGGTCATATGGCAGCTGATGCTGCAACTGAGAGACAGATATCAGCTTAACTGTCCTCCTTTTTAGGTGACATTTCTCTATCTTTAATCTTTGTCTTTGTCTTTGACATTAGGCAGTTCACTATAACATGCTTAGGTACTAATGTTTTAATTCATTCTAGTCTGGACTAGGTGTCCTTACATTAGAGCCTTTATAACTTATCATGATTGAAAATTCTCAATCATTATCTTTTAAAAGATAGTCTTCTGGTTTCTGTTTCCAGAAATTTGGTAAAATTTGGTGGAATCATCCAGGTACAGAACCCTTTTTAAAAAATAATTAATTAATTTCTTTATTTATTTGCTTGCTTTGGGTCTTAGTTGTAGCACTCAGGATCTTTGTTAAGCAGGTGGGATCTAGTTCCCTGACTAGGAATCGAACCTGGGCCCCCTGCATTGGGAGTGCAGAGTCTTAGCCCCTGGACCGCCATGGAAGTGCCAGAATCCTTTTAAAATGATGGATAAAATATAGGAGAAAACTTATTTCAAAAAGATATATCTCTGCTGTGGACAAAGTAAGGGAAAACAATCAGGCTGTAAAGCACTTGAAAGCACTATTTCAAATCACTCAAACCAGCATTTAACCTGAGGGCATCTGCAGATCCCTGATGGCCCAGAATCTGAAGGCCAAGCAGAGTAAAGGCCAAGCAGGCGGAGTCGAGGATGCCCATAAAAGTCAGAACCTTCACCTAAAAATGATTTTGTAAGTGGATGAACTAGAAAAGATATACCTTGAAAAAAAAGAGTATTTGCTTGTGTTGGTCTTGACTCCAGGTGAGGTAATAAGAGAGGACTGACAAGTCTGTAGCATTTTAGCCACAGTGTGTACTCACCCAGCTTGGGAAGCCAGAGTCCCGTTATTTGTATGGCAAAAATAGGTCCAAGTTGCATCCTCTCTAGAGGAACATACTTTAAATGTAGGTCCGAAGGAATGCCAAAATATTAATACCAAGTTTCAAACACACAGTTCTGTTAACACCTTGAGTTTAGCTCAGTGAAATCCATTTCAGACTTCTGACCGCCATAATCATAAGATAATAAATTTTGTTGTTTTAAGCCACATTTGTTATACACCTTACATGCTAATCCAGGCTCTCTTAGAGGGTTCCCTGGTTTGGGGGTGGGATGAAGTAGCCCCCTGACATGTCACAGTATTCTGTCCAATTTTCTGTAATTTGCACAGCATCAACAGGAAACTAAAAGCCTGGCAAAAAGCCTTAAGTTTTCCCGTGGACACAGTATTGTAGGTGTGCAGAAAATAGCCTGCCCAGTACTTATTGAGATGCATGGATTTTAGTTCCCCAACCAGGGATTGAGCCCACACCCTTGGCAGTGAGAGCGTAGAGTCCCAACCACTGACCCACCAGGGAACTTCCGAAAAAAATTTATGGTCATATAGGTATATATTAGAAAAGAAGAAAGATTATAAATCAATAAGACATATCAATCATTCAGTTTAAGAATCTAGAAAAAAGAAAAGAATCCACAGAAAGTAAGAAATTTAAAAACTAAAAACTATAAGATTAGCTTAATCAATAAAACCAATAATACTTTTTTTGAAAGGAAGAATAAAAGCACCTGGAATTTTGTCAAATAAGGTAAAAAAAAGAAAGCAAAAATATAGCTTGAAATTGTCATAACAGGATATTACTATGTAGAAATTTATAGCAATAAAATATAAAACCTAAGTGGTTAATTTTCTAGAAACATGTATATTATCAAAATTGAGCCCAGAAGATAGAAACCTGAACAGGAAAATAAATAACTACCCCAAAACCCTGAAATAGACACTAGGACAAAAAGGTTTGAGTGGCTTCTGCTATACCATAAATGAACAAATGGCTCATATTTTATTTTTGTTTATATAAATATGATAGGAAAAACAAGTAAAGTTTCAAACATGTCTGTTACCAAAACTATGTAAGATTTATTAATAGAATATTATCATAAACAATTTCACTTATGAACATAGGTATAATAAATTGTTAGTAACTAAACAAGCAGATTGTTACATGCATGCTGCTGCTGCTGCTGCTAAGTCGCTTCAGTTGTGTCCGACTCTGTGCGACCCCATAGATGGAAGCCCACCAGGCTCCCCCGTCCCTGGGATTCTCCAGGCAAGAATACTGGAGTGGGTTGCCATTTCCTTCTCCAATGCATGAAAGTGAAAAGTGAAAGTGAAGTTGCTCAGTCGTGTCTGACTCCTAGCGACCCCATGGACTGCATAGTGTCACTGAAAGAAAAAAAAAATGGATTCCATTGACAAAAGGGAGGGAAATGAGCAAAACACTTAGAAGTAAACCTAACAAGAAATGTATAAGTCCTATATGAAAGAAATTATAAAATTTTACTAAAGGTAATTTTTAAAAATGTTTATTTGGTTGTGCCAGATCTTAGTTGTAGAATGTGGTATCTAGTTCTCTGATCAGGGATCAAACTCGGGCCCCCTGCCTTGGGAGCATGAAGTCTTAGTCACTGGATGACCAGGGAAGTCCCTAAACATAATTGTTTTTAAATCTTAAAAAGAAAGAGAGAGAGAGGTGTTCTTCAGTGTGAAGTCTCAATATTTTAAAGTTGTAATATTTCAGTTTAGTCTATACATTTAATGTAATCAATAAGACAAGTTTATTCTCAAGTTCATGAGAAAGAGAAAATGCTTAAGTACAAATAACAGATTACTGGAATTGCAGAATCAAAAAATATTCCCATTTAAGTGAAAATTTTAATCCTAGGATGTATGTCCATTTACATCAGTCTATAGAGAAGAGTCTACTAAATATTATATATGATGTTGGACATCACCTCTGACCATGAACACAAATCCAGAGGAATTAAAAAGCTGTGGACATTTCTTTAAAAAACATAGAACTATTCAAAGAAAATATAAATATTTCTATAGTCATGTATGGATGTGAAAGTTGGACCATAAAGGAGGCTGAGTGTCAAAGAATTGATGCTTTTAAACTGTGGTGCTGGAGAAGACTCTTGAGAGTCCCTTGGACAACAAGACGATCAAACCAGTCAATCATAAAGAAAATCAATTCTGAATATTCATTGGAAGGACTGATGCTGAAGCTGAAGCTCCAATACTTTGGCCACCTGATAGGAAAACTGACTCACTGGAAAAGACTCTGATGCTGGGAAAGATTGAGGGCAAGTGGAGAAGAAGGCAACTGAGGATAAGATGGCATCCTGACTCAATGGACAGGAGTTTGAGCAAGTTCAGGGAGATAGTGAAGGACAGAGAAGCCTAGAATGCTGCAGTCCATGGGGTCACGAGGAGTCAGGCACGACTTATTAACTGAACAATTCAAAGAAAATATAAATATTTCTATAATCTTGGAGAAGAGAAACGGACAAATTTGATTATCTAAAAATGTAATAGGTCTTCAAAATAAATGACCCCTTAATGTTAAAAACCAGCAGGGGACTGAGATAAAATATTTTTTTTTTTTTTTTTTTTTTTTTTTTTGCAGCTCAATAAATTTTTATTATGTATACATCCCTGTAACCACTCAGTGCACAGTAAGGAGCAGCCCTCCTGCATGTGTTTTTAATTTAATGAACAGGACTAGACATTTGGTCAGAGAAGGCAATGGCACCCCACTCCAGTACTCTTGCCTGGAAAATCCCATGGACGGAGGAGCCTGGTAGGCTACAGTCCATGGGGTCGCTAAGAGTCGGACACGACTGAGCGACTTCACTTCCACTTTTTTTTTTTTTATAAATTTATTTATTTTACTTGGGGGCTAATTACTTTACAATATTGTAATAGTTTTTGCCATACATTGACAAGAATCAGCCATGGGTTTACATGTGTTCCCCTTCCCGAACCCCCCACCCACCTCCCTCCCCCTCCCATCCCTCTGGATCATCCCACTGCCCCGGCCCCGAGCCCTTGTCACATGCATCGAACATGGAATGGTGCTCTGTTTCACATATGACAATACACATGAAAATATTTACAACACGTGTACTGTTTAAAGGATTAACGTCCAGAATAAAGCACCACTACAAATCAATAAAAAAAACCCAGAAAGACTATGAACAGGCAATTCAAAAATTAATAAATATAGTCAGTGTAATAATGTGTGCCGTGCTATGTTCTAGTCCCAAAGGATTTATTTCCCCAGCTTCTGGGAGGGCTGCTGGCTGACTGCCCTCAGCTGTCAGTCTCTCTGGGAAGGAGCCTCAGCGGAAAAGAGTAGTCTCATGAAAGGGCATGTGCCTTCCCAGGGTAGCCTCCATTCAAGGACTGGGGGCACAGGGCTGGCCACCGTGCTCTAACTCAGGACAACTCCAAAGGGCCATCTTGGCGTCAGAGATCACCAAGAGGTCAGTTGAGGTTGTGCAGCCCAACTTGTCCCTCTGCCTCATCCCGCCCTCCTCCCTTCCCCCACATACCAGTGCCAAGTCAGTTGTGTCCAACTCTTTGTGACCCCACGGACTGTAGCCCACCAGGCTCCTCTGTCCATAGCATTCTCCAGGCAAGAATACTGAAGTGGATATTCCCCCAAGGAGAGTAATCAAAAGAGCACTCCCTAATAACTTCCTGCTCCCTGATCTCCATCTCAGCATTGGTTTCCTAGGACTCAACCTGCAACAGTCAATGAACATGGAAAGATGTCTTGCTCCAGTTCTAATTCATTCAAAACATGAAAAAAAAATTAAAAATCCTATTT
This sequence comes from Giraffa tippelskirchi, assembly GCF_054371585.1. Taxonomy (NCBI): domain Eukaryota; kingdom Metazoa; phylum Chordata; class Mammalia; order Artiodactyla; family Giraffidae; genus Giraffa; species Giraffa tippelskirchi. The sequence goes on along the minus strand of NC_137287.1, from coordinate 67,656,684 downwards.
TCTCATTAGATCAGCAACATTTTTAAAAACACAGTATCCAGGGTCAATGAGGGTGTGGGAGAAAGAGCGTTTCATACACTATCAGAAAGTAAATTATTTTTGTAAAGCAATTTGCTATAACCTGTTAATTCTACCTTGTAGGTACCTATCTTAGAGAAATTCTAGTACATTCATATAAAAAGATATATATGTAAATGTTTCTTTGAAACATTGATAGTTTGAGATGAACACATGCCTTTTAGAAAGAGATGGGAAAAAACCCTTTTGGTGCTGCTGGGAGATTTTCTCAGAGTAGGAGAGCAGCAGAATCAGTCCTGCTGTGGGCCAGAAGTCCCAGATGGTAGAAGATCTAGGCCTTGGTGACTGGGTGTGTCCTGGGAGGCTGAGAGCCTCATGGAGAACAACCATTAAGGGCCCTTGGCATGGAGCAGTGCTGACTGATTGAGGCTCCAGGTGGAAGGACCAGGAAGCCCAAACCCCGGGGATTCTCTTAGGGAGGTTGGGTGGCTTAGGGGAGAAGGGCAGATGCGAAGGGAACTGGAGTACAGCTGGGAAGTTTCCTGAACCCAAAGGCCTGAGTAGAACTGTGGTGTTGTAGAGGTCATCCTGGTGGATCCTAGGAGAAGGGGCCCCCCACAATCCATCAGTGGTCTCTATTGCCAGGCCACAACACATAAGCCCCCTGTCTCCATCCCGGGTCACTCCTAGGCAGAGGGCCATCAACTTTCACTGAGGATTTATCTAACAGAGACTGAGAATAACTCAGAGTTGACCAAGTTTATCTAGGAGGGATTTGACCAAGTTCTCTGCTGTTCAGCTAAGAACTGAGCTAAAAGCTCAATGAAGTACACAATGGACTAAAAAAACAAAAGACAGTTTTGTATCCATGAGATTTGTGATAATGAGACGAACCTGTTACTAAAATAAGGAAAGATCTCCAAGGCATTGTGTCAAGTAGAAAGGAAGCAAGTCATAAAACAGTATGTAAGGAATAGTCTCCTTTACTTACTATCCCCCACCCTTATCCTCAGTTTTGCTTCTTGCTCTTTTAGTTACTTATGGTCAACCTGGGTCCAAAAACGTTAAATGGAAAATTCCAGAAATAAACAATTCATATGTTTGAAATTGTGCACTGTTCTGAGTATCATGATGAAATCTTGTGCCATCCCACTCTGTCCAGCCCAGGACGTGTATCATCCCTTTGTCCAGCATATCTAGCCATCCCGATTATCAGATGGACTGTTGCACATGGCAGTGCTTGGGTTCAAGGACCCATATTTCCCTTAATCATGGCCCAAAGAGCAGGAGAGTGATGCTGACAATTCGGATTATGCCAAGGAGAAGCTGCTAAGTGCTTCCTGTAAGTGAGAAGGTGATCGTTCTCAACTTAATAAGAAAAGAAAAAATATCATATGACCAGGTTGCTACAATCTACAGTAAGAACAAATCTATCCGTGAAATTGTGAAGAAGAAAAAAGAAGTTCAAGCTAGTTTTGCTGTTGCACCTCAGACTTTAAATAAGGACTCAGTGGGTGATAAGTGCTTAGTTAAGGTGATAAAGGCATTATATTTGTACAATAATATTTTTTGAGAGAAAGCACTGCCATATAACTTTTATTACAGTATATGGTTATAATTGTTCTATTTCATTTTTATTTATTTATTTCAAGTTCATATTGCTCCACATCCTCACCAGCATTGGGTCTGTCAGTGGTCCCAAATTTTGACCATTCTAATAGGTGTGCAGTGGTATCTTCTTATTGTTTTAATGTGCATTTCCCTGATGACATTTGTTCTGAGGCATCTTTTTATATGCTTAATTGCCATCTGTATATCTTCTTTGGTAAGGTGTCTGTTAAGGCCTTTGGCCCATTTTTAACTTGGGTGTCTATTTTCCTATTATTGAGTTTTAAGAGTTCTTTATATAATTGGGTAGCAGTCTTTTATCAAATGTGCCATTTGCAAATATTTTATCTCTTAAACTGCTTTTCTCTCCAGGTTTGTTGAGATATAATTAACATACAGCACTGTAAAAGTTTAAGATGTACAGCATTATGATTTGGCTTATATACATCATGAACTGATGACCACAGTAAGTTTAGTGAACATCTATCATCTCATATAGACACGAAATTAAAGAAATAGAAAAAGTTTTTTTCTTTGCGATGAGAACTCTTAGGATTTACTCTCTTAATGGTCCTACAAAATGTTGTTGTTGAGTTGCTAATCATGTCTGACTCTTTGCAACCCCATGGACTGCAGCACACCAGGCTTCCTTGTCCCTTACTATCTCCCAGAGTTTGCCCAAGTTCATACAGCAGCATTAATTATATTTATCATGTTGTACCTTACATCTCCAGTACTTATAACTGGAAGTTTGTACCTTTTAGCCACTTTCATCCAATTCTCCCTCCTCCCACTCCCACACCTCTGGTAACCACAAATCTGATCTTCTTTCTCCATGAGTTTGTTTGTTGAAGTATAGTTGACTTATGAAATTATGTTAGTTCCTGGTACACAATTTGATAATTGTGTTCCAGTGATTTGATAACTTGATAATTATCTATTTGATTTGATAATTCTGTATATTCCAAATTGATCACCATAATAAGTCTAGATTCAATCTGTCACTATACAAAGAAATTACATAGTTACCGCATGCCCTACACTGTACATTCCAAATCTGTGACACATTTATTTTGCAACTGAAATTTCTATTGTACTATTAGTTATTGTTCCTAATCCCTTACTGTGCCTGATTTATAAATCAAACTTCTTCATTGGGATGTATGTGTTTGGAAAAAGCACAGCATGTACAGGGTTCAGTACTCTCTGAGAATTTGAGCATCCTCTGGGGGTTTTGGAACACCCCCCAGCATAAGGGCACATCACTGTGAACAGATGAGAGCAGAAGGAAGTGGGAGGGGGAAGGGCATAAGGGAAGGATGGAGAAGGAGAGAGAAGGGGAGAAGGGGTAGAGGGGTGGGAGGGGGACTTTCTCCTTTTAGTTCATGACTTTCTGTATATCTTAAACTTTTTACAGGGCTGAACTTAACTACTTTTTGTGTAACTACAACAATGAAATGAAAAGATGCAGTGATTATGTTGCATTTTTTTCTCTTTTTTACTCAAGTACCATAATTTCAGGACCACCCTCTCTGGCTCTGACCATCCAGTTTCCTCTCCTTCCTCTACCTGCACAGTCTGATCCAATGCTCTTCCTCTGTGTACCCCTTGGTCTTACTATAGTGCATGTATAGTGTTGGAACGGAGAAGGCAATGGCACCCCACTCCAGTACTCTTGCCTGGAAAATCCCATGGACGGAGGAGCCTGGTAGGCTACAGTCCATGGGGTCGCTAAGAGTCGGACACGACTGAGCGACGTCACTTTCACTTTTCCCTTTCATGCACCGGAGAAGGAAATGGCAACCCACTCCAGTATTCTTGCCTGGAGAATACTAGGGACGGCAGAGCCTGGTGAGCTGCCGTCTATGGGGTCGCACAGAGTCGGACACCACTGAAGCGACTTAGCATAGCATAGTGTTGGAAATGACTGGTTCATGGAATTATCTTCTCTACTAAGCTCTGAGCTCCTCGAGGCAAGGATGCATCTTAGATCTGTTTGTGCCCAGACCTCAACACATATGTGATATATGAATGGGGAAAAAAATTATCATAGACCTATTTCTGACTTCAGATTAAGTCCTTGAGTTTTATTTTATCAAGTTTTAAAATACTACTATTATGATCTACTTAAAATTTGAATGTGAAAGCTAAAGCAGAAAAAGCCTAAATGAAGACTGGAAAAGCAGGATTCTTTATTGAAAGTTAGTTCTCTGCCAGCTCTCTAAGTACAAGCCATGTCATATTTAAGATGAAAGCATGAATAAAGGGCATAGATATTATGGTTGATCAGCACTCTCCTATCTTTAAAATTCAGGTCTAGAGTTTTATGTAATAATGATTTCATCTATAGCCTTATTTTAGTACAATGTTTAAATGTTAACTGGCACAAAAATATTTAGGGGAATTAAAAGGTACTACTCTTCTGCATCTAAGCAACCCAGGAAGTCCAACCCCACCTCTCTCAAATTTAGGAGACATTACTAAGGCCCGCCGGTGGTAACAGAATGGACACTAGATTATGATGACAGAAGTTAACCAGCATTATATAGGCACCCAAAACCGAAACAGTGAGAAAACTCAGGCATAGAATTCTGAATCTTTATACAGGTGACAGAGAAGGTGCAACAGATTTGCAGACTTCTCTATAACTCTCAGGGGCACAATCAGGTGTGAAAATGGAGGCTCCCAGGTTTGGGAGAAGAGGTATGAGAACACAGATGTGTCTAAGGGGTGCCCATACAGTGCACCTCCCATCTCAGTGCTCTGGGCCTGCTTCTGCTTATGCAGGAAGCAGGAACAGCTAAGTTCAGGAACTGAGAGTGGCAAGGAGGAAGTGGAAACAGCCTGGGCAGGACTTGGGAATCTCTTAGGAACCCCTTGTTCCTCTTCCCCACTTCAGTTCTTCCCCACAGGAACTGGAGGACTAGATCTGCCTGGGGTTAACCAGCTCAGACCCAGGGTAGGAAGGCTTTTGTCCTTTGTTGAATCTCAAGGCTACTGTTTTCTATCTTCCGTTCCATCCTCAAGAGCAGCAAAGACCATGGGAAGCATCCCATCTCCAACTATTGGACGCAGCAGCACGAAGGCAGCTGTGATCATTTCCCTTATGCTGATTTCAGGTTGCATTTCTTTGGATGAGTTTCAGACATACACATCAACTCTTTCTCTAGGTTTTCTTTAGTGTAGTATCAATACAGCAAAAACTAGATGTGAGAATTAAAAATACGTTCATTAAAGCAGACTTTAGGGGAGATTTCTCTTTAGGTGCCTTTTCATGAAGAGCAGCAATCACTCAAACCAGGGTGCCCTATGGTTGTAGGAATGTTAAAAAAAAAACAAAACAAAAAGAACAAATAAGACAGTGACTGAGATCTTCCACTAAATTTCCCTTTAAGCAGCGAGGCCAAGTCAGCACTTTCTCCATACTTACCGACACTAAAACACGACTGCCCCTCTTTGATGATTAGCCCAGTTTTCCCTTATCTTTATTGTCAAGACATTAGTCCAGGGACCTCCCTGGTGGTCCAGTGGTTGAGACTCCACACTTCCAATGCAGGGGCATGGGTTCAATCCCTGGTTGGGGAAATGAGATCCCACAGGCCACATGGTACGGCCAAAAATATACATATATATATGAGTAGATTGAAGTATAAAATAAACATTCAATAGAGAGGATCAGCAAGCCAAAAGTTAACTAAATCCAAATCCTAATAAAAGTAGAAACATCAGGGCTGGAAAATGGAACATGCCTAAAGATGCTGCCAACATTAAAAAGATTGTGAAACTCATCAAGTCAGATATATTAAAGTGTACAACAAATCAATCATACCTCAATAAAGTGTTTTGTTTTCTTTTTTGAAAGATGTTAGTCCAAGCCCCCATCATCTGTTCCCTAAGTTTTCCTATAATAGTTATCTCACTTGTCTCTCTACTTAGACATTTATGATCCTTCAATCTATTGGAGCCACGGAAATCTTTTTTATAAACATATCCTCAGCTTCCCAAGGGCTCTCGTTACGCTGGGAATAGAATTCAAATCCTTGCCAGGGTCTCAGTGTTGGGGAGCCCTGCCAGCCTCGCCAGGCCTCCTTTGCATCCTAGAACAGGGGTTCTCAGGCTGATGGCCCCTCTGTCCAGGTTGCTCTTCACCCCACTGTTTCCTCATCTTTCAGGCTTAAGTATCTTTTCCTTGGAGAGGATTCCCCTGACACTCTGCCTATGTTCCATGAAGGTGCTGGATTTATTACCTTCAGACCCCTCACCACAATCTGTAATTGTCAGGTTTTCTGTTTACTTGCTTCTACTCTATGCTCTTGGACTGTAAACTCTGTGAGGGAAGAAGTCATATGTAGTTCCTACAATGGTACCTGGCACTAAGTAGGTACAATCGATAGATAGTAGTTTCATGAATGCATTTTTTCTGAAGTGTCTGTGAAAAAATAAATGAGAATACCAACTGTCTTTAACAACGGTCAGACTTAACTCGTGCTCCAGCCATAAGGGACTGGGGCAAACTCACAGGCAGCCTGCAGGGTTTGCTACCTTCGTAGTAGGGTCCTTGCCGGCCTCCCCACAGCTAGGGTCTCCTTGCTTTCTGCCTCTGGACACCGTGGACTTTTCCCTTAGCCAGGACTGAAAACTCAGGCTAAAATCTGATTCTTCTGGTCTTTTCATTCAGCCTTGACTCCTGAAGGTCACACTGATTGTGTGGCCCAGAGTTAATCAACAAAGAATGGAACCTCCCTGCTTCCCCAAACATAAGTGTCAGGCATTCTTATTTTTGGAGGCTCTACCCGCTCACTGTATCAAGCATACTAAAATGAACTCATATCTCACATTTAATACAATGCTAATACAATACTCTTGCTATAAAATATGTTAGAAAAATATTTATAATTTTGCTCTTAGAATTTTGGGCTATGACTGACATTTAGTTTTTGACTGGCTATTTAGTATCTTTTGAATCAACCATTGTATATACTTATAACATGAAACCAAACTCACAAATAGCTTCTGTCATGTCATTTTTATATAAAATCTAATAAACTTGATAGTATTATGTTATGCATGGTACACAGTTAATAAAATCTTTATTAGAATATTAATTTTGCAGTTTCCTTTTGGAGTCCATTTGTTTTCCTGGTTTCAAACTTCTTTTTTTAATTAATTTTTAAAATTTATTTTATTTTAGGCTGTGCTGGGTCTTCATTACTGTGTGCAGGCTTTCTCTAGTTGCAGAGTCACGGGCTACTCTCCATTGTGGTGAGCAGGTTTCTCATGGCAGTGGTTGCTCTTGTTGCAGGGCATGGGTTCCAGGGCACACAGGCTCAGTACTTGTGGCACACTGGCTTAGTTGACCCATGGCTTGTGGGATCTTTCTAGACCAGGGACCAAACTTGTGTCCCCTGCATTGGCAGGAGGATTCTTAACCACTGGACTACTAGGGAAGTCCAGCTTCTTAAAAAGAATAAAAATTCATTGATCCTACACATTGGGAGTTGGATGTCTAATACATAGAAACAACACTATACTATTTTCCTCATATTTGTAGCCTTCTTTTCTCTTAAGGAGTCTTCATGAACTCAGGGAGGAGCTTCCCTTCCCCCTGCATGTAGAAAGATGGCCTGTTCCACTAAGACTTATTTTAACAGTAACTGTAATAAATAGCAAGGAGTAACTTACAAAGCTGTTCTCTTATAGAATTTAGGCTACTATGTTAAATGCCATTACTGTGTTATTTATTTAATGAGGGAAGATGGTTGCATCTTTTAAAATTATTATAAAGATATGTAAATTTTAGACAATGCAGACATATATTTTAAAAATCATCCAAACTGCACCATGCACACACACACACACACACACACACGTACACACACACCACACACAGTATGATGTATTTTCTTCTAGTATTTTAAAAAAATATTTATTTATTTGGTTGTGCTGGGTCTTATTTGTGGCATGTAAACTCTTAGTTGCTTCTTCTAGTATTTTATGTGTATACATATACAAACTCATTTTATAATCTTAAAACCATACCTGTAAACAATTTCCACTCCACTTTTCCACTTATTTTAATATCATAATTATTTTATGTCATTACATTTTCTGTGAAATTATCAGTTTTATTGGTTGCACTGTAGTCTGCCATATGGATCTGCTCTAATTCATTTCATTGCTCTGTCAATGTTGGAAATTACTATTTCTGTTATAAATGTGTACACAATAAAGATATGATGCTATCAGAGGTTGATTACTCTCCTCCACTCCACTTCCTGTTCCTGACTACAGTCCTCATCTTCTGCTTGAGGAGTGGAGGGGAAGGTGAGGCAGGCTGAGAAGTGGTCACCCTAGTGTTGTCTTCTTTAGATCCTGTCTTCTCCCAGTTCAATCTGCCCAAATTAGGCTAACAGAAGAGCTGCCAACCAAGAGGAAGATTCCTGGAATTGCTGCCCCTGTCCTGGAAGTTCCAGCCAGCTGCAGAAGCCAGAAGAATCACCACTAATATTTAAAATGGGTGGACAACCCCTGCCAGCAGGTGCCAAACCACAGCCAGCCAAGGAGGGGTTTGGATGCCACAGCCAGACTCCCAGAACTCCCAGATGGCAAGCTGTGCTGCATCATGTCAACACCCTCCTCCCGAAAAGTAACTCATATGTCGCAGTTGAATTCTTGGATCTCATTTGCTCGGCTGGCATTTTGGCTGGGTTTGACTGTATATGCACTTTAATAATAGTCTTCCAAAATAACACCATTTTGAATGGCAAGACTCTGGATATCACTACAGAAGATTAAAGAGCATTGTCCCACATTCTGCTCTGATCTCTTCATAGAGCAGTGGAATGCATAACAGCTTCCAAATAGCACTAAGGAAGGTAATGAATTCCTTTTCTCAAGGAAGAATTCTAATTGGAATTATTCAACTGAGGAAGTATATTTTGATGAAAAAGGTAATAAAATAAAATAAATCAGAGCATCTACACTATTTCAGCTTCCATTTCTGCTATTGCATACTTTCAGTCAGTTCAGTCGCTCAGTCGTGTCTGACTCTTTGAGACCCCATGGACTGCAGCACACCAGGATTCCCTGTCCATCACCAACTCCCGGAGCTTGCTCAAACTCATGTCCATGGAGTTGGTGATGCCATCCAGCAATCTCATCCTCTGTCGTCCCCTTCTCCTCCTGCCTTCAATCTCTCCCAGCATCAGTGTCTTTTCCAACGAGTCAGTTCTTCGCATCAGGTGGCCAAAGTATTGGAGCTTCAGCTTCAGCATCAGTCCTTCCAATGAATATTCAGGACTGATTTCCTTTAGGATTGACTGGTTTGATCTCCTTGCAATCCAAGGGATTCTCAAGAGTCTTTTCCAACAGTATAGTTCAAAAGTATCAATTCTTCCACGCAAAGCCTTCTTTATGGTCCAACTCTCATATCCATACATGACTACTGGAAAAACCATAGCTTTGACTAGATGGACCTTTGTTGGAAGAGTAATGTCTCTGCTTTTTAATATGCTGTCTAGGTTTGTCATAGATTTTCTTCCAAGGAGCAAGCATCTTTTAATTTCATGGCTGCAGTCACCATCTGCAGTGATTTTGGAGCTCAAGAAAATAAAGTCTGTCACTGTTTCCATTGCATACTTTAGTTAACCTAACATTTTCACTACACTCTTCTAGGATAGTATATAAACTTGGTTACAGTAAAAGAAAGTTTTTGTTTTTTTAAAAAACAACAATCAGAAGTAAGTCAGTATTGAGAAACTTTCCATCTTCCCAATGTTTCCTTCCTTCTTCTCTGTGAACTTGGCTGCTGGAGCATTTCTGGCACCAACAGCCCAACAGGCCAAATGCAAGGAGATGGGAACAGCCTTCTCCTTGACTGACATGACCACATGCCCATCCAAAACAGAACTTCCTTCTTCTTCTTTAGCCCCACCCCTCGTCAAGACCACTGTGGAATGCTGATGGTTAGGTGCTTCCCTCCTTGACTATAAAAGCAGCCTGAATTAGGTGCTGAACCAAAGACATATTATTGTTTCATTATCACACAAACTCCAAAGGAAAACAGTGATCAAACTGCTAGGTTGTTAAGTCCACGTGACTTTACTGTCATCAGAGATGAGTGCAATTGTCCAATGGTTTGAACATTCTTTAGTTCTGCCCTTCCTGTGAATTGGGATGAGGACTGACCTTTTCCAGTCCTGTGGCCACTGCTGGGTTTTCCAGATTTTGATAGCATCATCTTTTAGGGTTTTGAATAGCTCTACTGGAGTTCCATCACATCCACTAGCTTTATTGACAGCAGTGCTTCCTAAGGCCTACTTGACTTCACATTCCACAATGTCTGGCTCTGGGTGACTGACCACACCATCAAGGTTATCTGTTTCATTAAGATCTTTTTTTGTACAGTTCTTCTGTGTATTCTTTCCATCTCTTCTTGATCTCTTCTACTTCTACTAGGTCTCTACATTTCTGTCCTTTATAGTGCCCATCTTTGGGCAAAATGTTCCCTTGATATTTTCAATTTTCCTGAAGAGATCTCTAGTCTTTCCCCTTTTGTTGCTTTCCTCTATTTTTATGCATTGCTTATTGAAGAAGTCCTTCTTGTCTCTCCTTGCTAATCTTTGGAACTCTGCATTTAGTTGGGTGTACCTTTCCCTCCAGTATTTTTGGTCACCTGGTGCAAACAGCTGACTCATTGGAAAAGTCCCTGATGCTGGAAAGATTGAGGGCAGAAGGAGAAGAGGGCATCAGAAGATGAGATGGTTGGATGGCATCACCAATGCCATGGACAAGAACTTGGGCAAACTTTGGGAGATGGTGAGGGACAAGGAGGTCTGGTGTGCTGCAGTCCATGGGGGTCACAAAGAGTTGGACACAACTGGGCGACTGAACAACAACAACTAAGTCCACATACAGTAGTATCTAACACTCAAGTTTAAATACTATGTCTAACTTAATCTAATTTCCCAATAGGTATTTCTTTCTTTCTTTCTGTAATAAACTGTATTTAGTTTAGATGAGTTTTGTTTTGTTTTTGTTTTGGTTGCACCCTGCAGCCTGCAGGACCCTAGTTGCTCTACCAGGGATGGAAACTGTGCCCCCCGAATTGGGAGCAGAGTCTCAACCGCAGGATCACCAGGGAAGTCCCCAGTAAAGTATTTCTAAGTGGAACACTCCATACACCCTTTGTGAGTATAGACTCTTGTAACTTTGATGTGAGAGATGGAAATTTCTTTTTCATTGCTTCACCAAAACTTGGCCATAGGTGCCATGAAAAAGCAAGTATGTTAGGTTCATTGGGAAGATTACAGGGTGAGTATAACATGGCCCCTGTCTTCAAAGAGTCTGTTCTCTCCCTCACAAGTCAGGAAATCACTTAAACCTCTCTAGATCTCCATTGTCTAACGTAGATAATTTGAGAACTGGGGTAGTTACTTTCTGAGGTCATTTCCGTGACTTGAGAACTGTGACACCACACACATCCTCCACGGAGTAAAAAGGTCATGTGAAAGGTCATTGGCAAAAGTCTTCTCATGACCTATTTACAAATGACATTACCTTAAATGCCATTCAAGGTGAGTTAAGTTACCAAAAACTCCGTTCCTTAATGATACTATATTAAAACTTAGAAGTTTCTAAGACAGTAAATCTTGAAGGTTCTAATAACACATGCACACACCCCCCCACACAAGTGTAATTATGTGTGATGTATGTGTTAACTAAATATATGGTGGTAGTCATTTCACAGTATAGATGTGTATCAAATCATTGAGTTGTTCACCTTAAACTTACCCCATGTTATATGTCAATTATATCTTAATAAAGTTAGGGAAAAAATTCTGTCCTTTAAAAACTACAAGCCTCCTCATTGTGCTATATAGAGTGGCTCAGGAAGTAAAGAATCTGCCTGCAATGCAGGAGACCATGATTCAATCCCTGGATCCGGAAGATCCTTCAGAGAAGGGAATGGCTACCCACTCCAGTATTCTTGCCTGGAGAATTTCATGGACAGAGGAGCCTGGTGGGCTATAGTCCATGGGGTCGCAAAGAGTAGGACTCACTTTCCTCATTATGCTATCTGAAAATGTCACGTGGACCTACATCTCCATACCTATGCCACTGTCTGCCCCTAACAGGGATGACCCCTGCGCACCCATCCAGACCTTGCTGCCCTCCTGAGTGAGACCTCAGCTGACAGTGGTCACAAGTATCCATCTTTCCTTCTTGTAGGTTCATTCAACACTTTGTCATCACTAAATTCAGCTTTTAAGCCTTCACAGCGAGCCTATCATCTTGCATTATTAATATACAGTTAAATCCAATAGACCCATCATAGAACAAAGTGCTGTGGAAGCACTGAGGTCGAATGGATTAATTTCAACTGGGAGAACTGTGAGGCACCAGGGAAGAGATAATATTAGAGCACAGTTGTTTTCATGAATAGGACTTGGTAAAGGGGTTAGTGTGGAGTGGTGATGAGAGGCAATAATCGATGATGATTCTAAGCTTTCACGACTGGGTCGATGATAATCTGTTAAACAAATGAACTTCTAGCTGTAGTAACTCAGTAACATGAATGCCATTTTCAATACAATAGAAAAATGAACCAATATATGAGATGTAGGACAATGTTTGACTTGGTTTTAGACAATTTTTAGGTGTCTGTGGGCAATCGACGTAGAGATATTCAACCAGGTACTTCTCTGAGGCCAGGGGAGAGTTTATGGGTTATTCACAGGAACTCTCTGTTCCCTCTTGGTTGTATACAGTGCTGTATTAACAAAGAGTGCTTTCCAGAGCCACTGTCTCAGCGGCTCAGAGAGGTTAACTGGCGGGAGTACTGGGCAACACTACCTCTCCTCACTGCGAATTTAGGATTTTTTTGTTTGTTTAACCACTAAGAGAGATGAGGGTTGAGGCCGAGGAAGCAGATTACATTTTGGACAGTAGTATGAAACAAGACAGAAAGAATAAAAGGACTTTAGGGCAACCCTTGTGTTTAAGGAACAAAGAAAAAAGGAGCAAATGAAGGTGACCACGTGACCTGTCACTTCCTACCCCATGAGGCTCATCAAGCTCCTTAAGGGATGGAGTCTGTCACGCTTTCTTTCCCTGAAAGCAGGGTACGAGAGTGCATAGTGGAAACCTCTGTACTTGAGAGGAGTAATAATGGCAGTAGACGTATAATGACTCTCCAGGTGGGCTGAGTTGGGTAAGTGCCTAGAACAGTATGATAACTGGGGAAGATGTAGGGACAGTGGGTTTTTAGACATGCTTGGAATGGCAGCTTCCTGATGTCGGTCATTAAGAAGAGTTAAATTTAGGTATATGTGGATGAAGACAATGAAAAGATTTCTTGGAAGGTGGTGTTGTTCAGTTCCTCAGTTGTGTCCAACTCTTTGTGACCCCATGGACTGCAGCAAGCCAGTCTTCCCTGTCCGTCACCATCTCCCTGAGCTTGCTCAAACTCATGTCCATTGAGTCAGTGATGCCATCTCGTCCTCTGTTGCCCTCTTCTCCTCCTGCCTTCCGTCTTTCCCAGCATCAGGGTCTTTTCTAATGGGCTGGCTCTTTGCATCAGGTGGCCAGTGTTGGAGCTTCAGCATCAGTCCTTCTAATGAATATTCAGGATTGATTTCTTTTAGGATTGACTGGTTTGATCTCCTTACAGTCCAAGGGACTCTCAAGGGTCTTCTCCAACATCACAGTTCAAAAGTATCAATTCTTCCACACAAACCCTTCTTTATGGTCCAACTCTCACATCCATACGTGACTACTGGAAAAACCATAGCTTTGACTAGACAGACCTTTGTCGGAAAAGTAATGTCTCCGCTTTTTAATATGCTGTCTAGGTTGGTCCTAGCCTTTCTTCCAAGGAACAAGTGTCTTTTAATTTCATGGCTGCAGTCACCAACTGCAGTGATTTTGGAGCCCACGAAAGTAAAGTCCGTCACTGTTTCCATTGTTTCCCCACCTATTTGCCATGAAGTGATGGGGCCGGATGCCATGATCTTAGTTTTTTGAATGAATGGAATGGATAAAAGGAAGGGGTATAGGAAACACTGCAGAGGATTTGAGGTAGAAGGTGAAATTCAGGGTGTGATTCTCCTGGTCAAGCCCAGGGCTCTGGATGAGGAATGCTGGGTCCTGTCTAAGGGAGGGTGATAGTGGTGGTGGGAATGACAGCGCAGCAGCTTAGACGGGAGTCTCACTTCTGCAGGCTTGTGGGAAGGCCCAAGCTCGGGGTCCAAAAGACCCGATGGGTAAAGGCACAGTTAGGATTAATAAGGTCACTGCTGGGCCACTTTGGGAGGCGGCCAACGCTGTGCTCTTTCCCTCGGTGCTAGGGAAGCCCTGGTCTCCACAGCGTTCCAGGTCTTACTAGCTTTCCCCATTCCTGGCATGGGTAAGCGGCGCTGTTCGGAGCCTCCTTTCTTCGCCTGACCACCGCCTCTGGGGGGCTCCTGTCCTCTGACCTCCCCACTCTCCCCACCCTTCCCTTTTCTCCAGGACGCCGCGCGGGAGTCCTCACGCTCCCCGCGCCGCACGCCCACCCCGCGGCCTCCTCGGCCCGCGGGGAGCTACAGCCGCGAGCTCGCCTGCGCCCCCGGGGCTGCCGGGCCGCTGCCGCCGAGCCGGAGCGCGAGGGCGCAGCTTAACGGTCCCGCGGCCGCGCCCCGCCTGGAGGCGCCGCAGCTGCTGCCCGCCCACCCGCCCCCTGCGTCATGACGCCAGCGCCCAACGCGGAAGCCACTCGCGGTGCGCCTGGTCCAGCCGCGGGCTGAGCGGGGAGCCGCGGGCGGGCGGGCGGTCGCGGGAGCCGAGTCGGGGCGCGAGCCGAGCGCAACCTTCTTCGCCAGCCGGGCCGAGCGGGCACCGCGGGCTGAGCGGGACGAGCGCACCGGCGGGCGGAGCGGGGACACGCCGCGCCGGGGCCGCCGCCGAGGGGGATGCGGCTGCCTCCCCGGGCCGGCGTGTAGAGAGGGCGGGTCCCCGGCCTCGGGAGCGCGGCGGTGGAGGGGACAGAGGCGGCGGCCATGGCGACCCCCAGCAACCTGGGGTCCTCCGTCCTGGCGAGCAAGACCAAGACCAAGAAGAAGCACTTCGTCGCGCAGAAAGTGAAGCTCTTTCGGGCCAGCGATCCGCTGCTCAGCGTCCTGATGTGGGGGGTAAACCACTCGGTAAGGGCTCGGGCTGCGGCGCGCAGTCCCTTTCCTCCTCCTCTTCCTCCTCGCTCCCCTCCTCCTCTCGCTGCAGCTGCTGCGGGGCGGGGAGCCCGAGCCGGGCTCCGGCCCTCCGGCTGCTAGCCCTCCCGGGCTGCCCGTTCGCCGCGGCGCTTGGGTGCCCCCAGCTCCGCGCGCTTCGCGCCCGCGCCTCGGGGCCGCCCGGGCGCGCCTCTGGGATCCCCTTGGGACCCTAGGGGCGGATGCGGGACGGGAGGGTCCAATTTGCATTTGAGCTCTGCGGCGAGTACCGGTATCGCCCCCCAGTCCGTCCGTCCGGTCTCCGGCCGATCTGTCCTCGCAGCCCGGGAACTGGGAAGTTTGTGCGGGGCACGACTCCCCCGGGGCTGTCACCTCCGGCGGCGGGGGCTGTTGGGGCCAGAGTGCCGGCGAGCCCTTCCTCTGCGGGGGCGGCCCGGTCCTCCGCCGTCGGGCAGGTGTACCTGTCCGAGGTTGGGAGTGTCTGGAGCCTCCCCGCACGAGGGACAGGGGCGAGAATACTGGAGATCGCGGAGCTTTGGGCAGCGGCTTAATGCTTAGGTCCTCTCCCCCGCCCCCGCCCTTTAAAGGCGATATTCTTGGACACGAGGAATCTTTCTGGCAAAGAAAAGGGCAGTGTAAATATGACACTGGCGTTTAGCATCTTTCCCTACTCCCCTCCCGCCTCGCCCTGCCGCTGTGCCTGCTGAAGAGATGCTTGGCGGGGCGTCTTGCTCCGCACATCTCCTCCCCCACTTTGGGGAGCCAGGCCGAAGTCGCCGCCTGCGGAAGGGAGGCCTGGGGATGACCGCAGGAGGGGGGTCTCGGCGGGCGCGGTGGAAGGCGGTCTTGAGTTGACCGCACCCGTTTGGAAGGTTTATTTCAAAAGCTGGAGGAGACGGCCTGGGAACGTTGGCTTGGAAAGGTTAGCCTAACACACAAGCCAAGGTGCTGAAGATGCGCGGCTGCGGGCTATGCGGACTGCGGTCTGAGGGTCCGAAATAGTCTCCTGCTGATCTTAACCGCGAGAAACTTGCAGTTTTAATCACCTTAGGATCAGGAAACCCGATAGGAGCTGTTGGCTGAGCCGTGAAAGTTTAAATGAGCCTGTGAATTTTGACCATGACCTACCCACTGCAGTCAATCGGCGTCTGGGGATAAGTGTATGTAAGCTTGTCTTCCGTACTTTTGATTTCGATGGATGTCTATGGACCCTTTTTACAGCATAATAGAAATGACGGAAAACCATGCTGGTCTTTTCAAAGAACATTCTCAATGTAATGAACTTAGTTGAAATGGTTCAAAAACATCGTATTTGTATTTTTCTTTCCCTAGCTAAGCTGGGGAAAGGGTGAAACTATTAGAATTGATTGATTGTGTTTGCAAGGAGTGACTTTTTAAGAAGGTTGAGACATGATTATTTCTATCAAGCCTAATGCTTGATCCACTGAAGTTCATTTTAACTTCCTGACAACTTCTTTTTTTTTTCCTGACAACTTCTTTAGCAGGCTTTTGCAACAGCAGACACTACTACATCATCCTCCACCCCCCCCATTTTATTACAGTAAATAAAATGTTATTTTTCCTATGTAATACGTGTACAGTTCAGAGTTATGTTTTAAATTTGTTAAGCTTTTTAAAATTATGTTGTTGTTAGTTGCTTTCTTTTTTTTATTTAATGTTAGTTCTGTATGTATGGATGCTTTTATCTCCTTTGACGTGCTGGTGTTTTGGTTAGGAGAGTGTTGTGTCTGAGGGTTCAACTTACTAAACTAGTAGCGATAACATGCCATTGAAAGAGCCTGCTCTCTGGGAATTTAGTCCCAACTCCAGTTTACTTTAGAAACCTTGTAGTTGTGTGTGTGTTACTTACTGTAGCCATTTCTGTTGGTACTTTGTATTTTTGCATTGCTACATTTGTTTTAGAATTTTTTGCTAATTGGAAATATTTTGAAACTTTGTAAAGTTTGTAAAAATAATATGTGATTTGTAGATAGTGCATTTTCTTTTGCTTTCAAGAAAGTTTGCAAGTCTAAGTGTAGTCATCCAGAGAAGTCAAGTTTCCATAGTATGAAATATAACCATGTTATTCATTCAACAAATATATATCATCAGGCATATTGTGGTAGCTTCTGTGCAAAAGACTGCTAAAAATGCTCCTCATGTTTTTGTCCAGATTATCTTTTTTTTTTTTTTTGAGGGCTCTGAGTTGACATAAGAAAGGGCTATTTCGCAGCCTTCTTTTTAAAAATGTTTCTTTTCTTAAAGATGAAATCTAAGCACTCAGATGCCATGTGTTTCTGGTTGATTTCATTTTAGGTAACAAAGTCTTAGATAAATGTTTTCATATGACCTTGTGTGCACCAAAGTCTATAGTATAGAATGAGAATATATTTGTCAGTTGTATTGTGTATGAATGGAGACTTTGGGAAAGCCTAGGAGAAGGAAATGGCAATCCACTCCAGTATTCTTGCCTGGAGAATCCCAGGGACGGGGGAGCCTGGTGGGCGGCCGTCTATGGGGTCGCACAAAGTCGGACACGACTGAAGCAACTTAGCAGCAGCAGCAGAGCAGGAAGAGATGATTCAAATCAGTCCTCTATATTTCTTCTTCTTTTTTTTAATATAATTTTATTAATTTATTTAATTTTATTTTTGGCTGTGCTGAGTCTTCATTGCTTTGTGCGGGCTTTCTCTAGTTGTGCTGAGTGGGAGTTACTCTTCATTGGGGTGAGTGGGCTTCTCATTGTAGTGGCTTCTCTTCTCATAGAGCGCAGGCTCTAGGCACTCAGGCTCAGTAGTTCCAGCTTGTATGCCCTAGAGCACTGGCTTAGTAGTTGTGGCGCATGGGTTTAGTTGCTCCTGGCATCGAGAATCTTCCCGGACTAGTGGTCAAACCCATGTTCCCTGCATTGGCAGGTGGTTTCTTTCCGCTGCACCACCAGGGGAGTCCCCTTCTGTACATTTATAATGTGATCGAAATTAATGGGAAAAGATGTGATGAAGATTGCAGTTTCTTGCTTTTACAATTTGTATTTGGAGCACTAAAGGGGAAACTACTACTCTGTAGTCATCTACTATGAGGATCATATAGACATCTTATAATGTTGGGAATCATCTACACACCACAGTAAAATGCTTGTTGGATCTGTGTTCCCATTCTTTTTCTAACTGTTCACCTTGGGCCTATTAACTAGTTTTGCATCGATATTTGTTCTGTGAAGTAAGGTTATTGGACTGGATGATTTCCAACTCTTTTCCCTAACTTCAGGATTCAACTACTTTTACAGTCAATTAGGTTCCTAGCATTGAGTTAGGGTCCCCAGACTAGAAAGAGTAATAATACATGACAAAAGAAAGAATAATGATAGAGTTGGACTATTATAGAAAGAGTAATAATACATAACAATAGTTACATGACTGTTATAACTTTGCAAATGCAGCCACTCTCAGGGAATTTTCAAGGCCATGACTAGAGGCTAGGAAATCTGTGGTGATGGCAAGAGATGTGTGAACTAAGAGTTTGTGGGATTGATTGTAGTTAGACTGCATTGCAGTCTGTTATGTCCAAGTCTATTTGATCGAAATGTAGAAACTTGCAATTAAGGTGGAAAATTTCAAGTCCATTGTGGTGGTAATTCTCAGTGACAAGAATAAGCTTGACTTTATGTGGTTAATTTGATATGTTACTGCTTTCTGACTTAGAATACCCATCAGTGAATGGACCACTGCCAATTTTTATTTTAAGTATTTTAAGTGGAGAATATAATTGAATACATAAAGGAAAAGATGACTTAAGAAGGTAATTTTGTCTTGTTACATTTGGAATTAAACTAAAAATGATCAGGCAGTTAGCTTCTTACAATATTTTTAATAGTGTGTGGAACATGTAGAATGATAGGAGCCAGGGCTTGTTTTAAATAGGTATTCTAAAAGATTTTTATGGGAGTGAAATAGCTTTTTAGAAATGAGTATTTAAAAGCCTGTTTAAATATCTATAGGAAGACCTTTTGGACAGGAAAAGTTTAAAGGACGTAAAACTTGCTTAAAACAAATGTAGTGTTTAGAAGTAATCAACATTAATGTTAATGTTTGGATTTTTTTTTTTTTTCTTTTTTTGGTTGCAAGCCATGGAAATGTGGATGAACACAAGGCAAATTCTGAAATATTAGGAGGGTTTTGGAAGTCACAGTGGAAGGATGACTTGGTAAGCAAACCAGGAGAGCAGGGCTAGGACTGGGCATCGTGAATAATTGGAGCCAGTGCCTGGGTGCTCTTAGGACTTTTCTGTCTGTTTTGGTTTTGTTCTTGCTCATAGCTGTCTGGTTTCCTCCATGAGCAGAGAGCTAGTGCTTCTTGAATTTCACTGTTTGTAATCCTCCCTTCCCCGCAAAGGGGTTTTCTGTCTCTGATTCTGTTAATAAAAATCCCATGGAAGGATTCTGACTGGTCCAGCTTCCATCAGTGGTGGCATTTCTTGGATCGAGCAGTTGTGAAAAGGTGACAGCTCTTGCTCATTGGAGTTGAGGAAGAACAGTTCCCCAAAGAATGGACAGGCAGCATCAGGCAGGTGTCTGTCCTAATACTAGAGCTGAGTGATTGTCTTGGTGCCCAGGCACCATGTTTTGTGTTTTGGCAAATATGCCATTTTCTGAGCTGAGCATTGTAGCCTTTGTTATGTTCTCATCAAGATCTTAGACTTGCAATGATATTGGAGAAAGAGTGATACCTTTTAGGTTCATGGGTTTCTATTTGGGCACTGAAAAAGATAAGGAAACTAGGGTTTAAAAGTGAAATGAATAACTGTGAAATGTTGACTAAATGGAATGGAATGAGGCAATTAAATGAAAACCATAATGAGCTAGACAATAGATGAAACCCAGTGAATGGAACCCAAATAACCATTCATTGAAGAACTAGTCTCAGACAGTTTTTTTTTCTTCCCTTTACTTTATAGAGAAAAGAATAATGCCAGGCACACACATGCAGAATGTATTATTAGGGAAATATTTTTATACCTGCTAAAACTTGGGATTATATCCTGAGAACAGAATACATTTTCTTCTCCAATTGTTGACTACCTTAGAGTGAACTTGAATATTCAGAATGATGCCCTTGGTAAGACAGTGATTTCTCTTTCTATGACAGGATTGTCTGCTACGTTTTTGCTGAAGCAAGAATTATCATACACAAAGAAAACCTACCTTATGTTGATTAGAAAATGTGGTCAACCAGAGTAGTTAATTCTGCCAACATACCTTTGGAAATACAAATTTTGGAATTTAAAGGAATTGGGACAATTTGGCCAAATGTCTTGTGCTCAGACAGATTAGGTTCAAATCCTGCCTCCATCATCGATAGGCTATTTGCCTCAGTTTACTCATTCTTACAATGGAGATGATGATGATGGCTATCTCACAGGATTATTTGGGGTCAAGTAAGATAATGTATTTAAAGCCAAGCCCTATAATTGGCACATGATAAGAATTCAGTAATTGTACCTTAAAAATGAACAAATTCAGATGCCATTAGGCTGGTAGCATATTAATCAGCATTAGACAAGTACTTCTCAAAAATTTGTTGTGTGTTTGAATCATCTGAGGACTTTTAAAAACTACCTCCTAGCTTATTTCCCCATATATACTTTTATTCACATTTCCTTGTGTGTGTGTGTGTGTGTGTGTGTGCGTGTGTGCGCGCGTGCGCGCGTGCCATGGACTGCCCCCCCATCCCCACCCCAGACCTCGGCAGTCCAATGAAGGCTGTGGATCCCTTCTCAGAATAATGCTTTTGAACAAATGAATGAAAATGGATAGGGTACATCCTACCTTCACAGATCTGCTGAATTCTATCCATGGACCACTTCTAGGGTTTGGAGAACCCAGTTAAGAACCATCGCAAGAGTAAGTTGAGGGTGGTGTGGGGTGGGAAGCCAGGAGAGCATGCAGCAGGTGAGAAGAATCGTACATGGTAGGAACAGGCATGTATGAATGAATTCCCTGCTGAGATCATAGTGCTAAGAGGTGGTGGGATTCAGCCCTGTACACTTAACCATGGAGCTGTGCTACTGGGCCGCCAGAACTTACTAATTTCTTGCCCTCTTTAGTGATCATTTCTTTCCTTCTTTAGCCTTAAAGGCTTTGACTAGATATTAGCTATTCATAAGGAGGAAAACAATTTTTCTTTTACAGAAAGAAAGTCTTTACTTATATTTGAAGCATCTAAGAAGAGAGCATATGTAAAATTTATTCATGAAAAATCTTATAGGAAGTTTTAAAACAGATTTCCCTATCAAGTGCTCCAGAGCCACCTATGGGTGGTGGCCACTGTGTTGGAGAAAGACTTTTTTTTTTGCCATCGTTGTCTCACTTTGTATTGGACAGTGCTCCCTACTCTGCGGTGCCGCATCTTGGAGCCATCTTTTTTTTTTTTTTTTCTTGTTTTCCTTCACTCCTTAGGTGCCTCGTGAGACTCTTCCTGTCCCCCTGCAGTCTCTCCATGTTGAGATGCCCCAGGACTTTGTCCAGTGTCTGCTTCTAGAACTTCAGAATGTGTTTCATCTGTGTGACCTTAGTTAGTCCTGTGACTTCCCATACTGATAACTGAGAAATGTGTATCCTCCCTTCTGATCTCCCCGCCAGCTCCATATTCAGTGTCTTATTTGATATCTTCACTTGAATACCTAATGGGCACTTCAGATGCATCCCCACCAGGACTCTTGGTTTCCCCCCCTGCCCTGCCCTACCTGCCCTGATCCAGTTTCTTCCTCGTCTCAGTCAATAGACCACCATCTACCCAGGTGCTCAAGCCCCAAACCCCGGAACCAACCTCGATCCTTCTCTTTACTCCCTCCTTCGTGACTCCTGCCTCCGAGTCCTGACTCTGCATCCGTCTCTCTCCCCAGATGAATTCTCTTCCTCTAGAACACACAGGAGGCTTCAGGTCTGCCTGTGATCACCCTGCCCTGTCTCAATCCAGTTCTCAACAGAGGTGGCAGGTTGCTCATCTTTCTGAAACGTCAACGATGTCCTGTCAGTTCTTCACTGAAAATCTTCCAGAGGCTGCCCTATGCACATTTAACTGGATCACTTTGCTGTACACCTGAAGCTTACAAAACATTATAAAGCAGTTATACTTCAATAAAAAATAAAAACAAACTTGAAAAGAAAACTGAACACTTTTCAAGTGGCTTGGAGGTCTTACCCGCCTTGCCCCAGTTTTCCCCTGTGCCTTCTCCCTTCTAGCCACACTGGTCTTTTTCTGTTCCTTAAATAAACCAAGCTCAGAGCAGCCCACCCCCCAGCTTCCACACTGTGTTTCTTCTTCATCTGTAATGTTCTTCCTTGGGCCTCTGAATGGTGGGCCCCTGCTCCTCATTTTACTTTCTTAGCTAAAGGCTTGCCTTCTCCTAGAGCCTCTGTGACCTCATCTGGAGAAGTCTCTCTGCTCTCACGTGGCTCTTAGTCTCTCCGTGACACTTGACACTGTGGGAAACAGAGTTGTTTACATGTTTATTATTTCTCTCCCCTGACTGGACGGTGAAGCTGTTAACTTCAGTTCTCCTGCAGCCGTTGAGACTTGGTCTTGTCACTGCTGCCTCCCCACATCCGGAATGGTGCTCGTATGTAGTAGGCGCCCAATAAGTACTGTGGAATGAAGAGTGGAGCCACTGGGTGCTCCACAAGGGGTATCAGGAGCCCTTCCGCATTGGATTTTCATCAGCACACAAGCTCTGTTTTTGCTAGGACTGAGCAGAGTGTTTAGAGCAGTTTGCTGAGTGGGTTGAGCAATGCCTGGGGGAGTGGGGGAGGCCTGCCTGCAAGCTGGTGATAAGAGATGTGGGGTAACCACAAGCTGATGACAAATCAAGAAGCCTGTGTCCACAGCCGCCGGGGAGAACTTTGCCTTGTGAACGTGGTGGAGAAGGTTCTGAGTCAACAGCCTCTCCCAGAACATTACCAAGTCAACTGTGTGGAAGACTACAAAAACATTGCTGAACAGTCTGAGACCCTAATGTGTAGAAGAGTGCACTGCAGGGTCATGTCTGGTCCAGCCCATGTGGTGGGAGTCTGTTAATGCAGGAGTCCCCAGCCTCCAGGATGGTTAACAATGCCTGATGATCTGAGGTGGAGCTAATATAATAATAATAGAAATAAAGTGCACGATAAATGTAATATGCTTGAATCACCCTGAAACCACTCCGCTCCCCCGCCCCAGCTCAAGGTAAAAATTGTCTTTGATGAAACCAATCCCTGGTCCCAAAAAGCTTGGGGGCTACTCTGTTAATGTCTTCCGGTACGCCTCCAAAAGGTCTAGCGTTCAGAAGCATGCCATCCATACGTGAAACTGAAGATTCTACAAACGTTGTGGAATCAGTGCCTTGGATCTTCCTGGGTATCTTTCTACAGTATTACGTTTCTGCTGGTTCTTAGTCATGGTGCCTCCTTGCCATGTTTTTTTGGTAATTTTTGCCATGAGCTGCTCATTTCCTATGGACAATATTTGGGGAGGATTTTTGAGTCTTAGGGTGAAAGGGTTTCCCTCTAATGAGGATTGTGTCTTGTTGCCAGGTGGCTAGGAGCACTCCAGACCAAGGCCATTTTAAACTAAACTCAGAGCTCGGGATTTTTTGGACTTGCTGGTGATATATATTTGGGCTGCAGTCCCATGGGGGTAGAATGGGTTTATTTTGGGATCACCTTTCCCCTGAGGCTGTAACCCTTTTGGATCCTGGCCTTATGGAGAGAGGGTTTCCTGTTAGATCCCCACTTTGGGTGGGCTCTAGGCGCTGACTTCTGTTTCTCTTCACCCACGGGACCCTCAAAGCCTTCAGAGTACAGTGGCTTCCATGGGAGCTGACAGCTCTTGCATCCCGTGTTAACTCAGATTTTGGCAAGATAACTCCTACCTCCTCAGCACTTTGATGCCTTTAAGATGTTTTAAAAATACATTTTATTCAGGATGTTTAGTTGTTTTTGGTGGCAGATAGTTCCACCTTATCAGCAGATATGGAAATCAGCATCAAAGTTTCTAAAGAGGACAAGATACAAGCAAGGGTGAAGTCAGAGACCCCAGGGTGCTTGGGTGCTTCTCTGTCCACTCCAGTGATCAGTCAGTGAGGAACCCAGTGCCACCAGAGGAGACCCTGAGAAAGTCATTGCTGTCTTCCAGGTAAGAGGCAACCCGAGTCTGAACCAGGGCAGTTCCCTGGTGGCTGAGAGAGGGTGTCTCCAGAGATGTTTGGGAGGTTGACTTGGCTGTATCTGGTAACTGCATGAGGGAATGGATAGGAAGGCGTTGAGGGTGACCC
Organism: Giraffa tippelskirchi; assembly: GCF_054371585.1. Taxonomy (NCBI): domain Eukaryota; kingdom Metazoa; phylum Chordata; class Mammalia; order Artiodactyla; family Giraffidae; genus Giraffa; species Giraffa tippelskirchi. Next base: position 67,632,547 of record NC_137287.1, on the reverse strand, counting down.
CAGGTTTTCTAGTTTGGGTACCTAAACTGTTCTCTTCTATTCATGCTCCATTACATTAATGGTTACCTTTTGGGCTATTAGCCCAAAAGAATCCATATTATCTGCACTTAAATTGCTCTTTTGTAGAAATGGTTATATTTGCAATTTTGATGTTTACATAAACCTTTACAGTTTATAGGTAAATCCAGCATTTGACAGATAATTCAGCATTTGACATCTTCAATCTAAATAAATTCTACCTCCACAACTAGGAGATGTGGTTTCATGGTCTAGTTTTAACTATATGTACTTCATTTTGTAAAAAGTGTCATTTTCATATCTAAAGTTCTTCTACCAATAACCTGTAATTGGTCTAGGGTACTTTCTTTCTTCCCTTTTTTTTTTTTTTTTGAGGTGTTTTCTTTAAGGCCTTAGAGGGAGAAGTATGAAAAAGACAGGTTTTTTGCTTGTAAGGAGTTCTTAGTCCTACTGGGAAGATAGACGTGTAATTATGTAAACAAGGTGCTAAATTGGTGAATTAATGAAACTGCCTTCAAGGTTTATTTGGTTGTAAATGACAGTCATGCAAATCAGCTTAGCTAGACGAAAAAACAGGGAGGGGTGATAGGGTAGCTCCTGGAACCTTAGGGCCCTGAGAGCCACACATAGACAAGGATCCAAAGCGTCTGCTTCCTCACTTTCTCTCGAATCTTTGCAAGACTTTTCCTGAATCTTTTCTCTAACAACATTGTCTTTTCTCAGCTGCTTTGTACAAGTCTTCCCCACACAGCAGCTGGGGAAGGGGACCCCCAGGTGCAAGTCCATTCAGGTGGCATTTAGTCACCCTGCACCTAATTTCAGACTTCTTAACAGTGAAAAAAAGAGGGAGTGACAAAGAAGAGAGTCAGTGGCCATCAGAGCAGCCAGCTGGGGCCATGGGGTCTCCCACAGCACAGGTTTGGCTCCTAGGTGGAGGGACAGTGACAGTTCTCAAACATTGGAGTCCTTCTGGGTGAGGGACCCCTCTCCCCTGGTTGTGTGCACAGATCTACAGATGACAAAGGCTTCATAAACTGTCCTGGGAGAGTTAGTGCTATTTGAGTTGGATTTTGAAAAATGTATTGGAATTCACCTGGTAAAGAGGCTGGGGAGGACGGTTATAGGCAGAGTAAGAAGTGTGTGGTTGCTGTTGTTGTTTAGTCTTTAAGTCATGTCCAACTGTTTGCGACCCCATGGACGAGGCTCCTCTGTCCATGGGATTCTCCAGGCAAGAGTACTGGAGTGAGTTGCCACTCCCCTCTCCAGGGGATCTTCCTGACCCAGGAATTGAACCGGGGTCTCCTACATTGCAGGCAGATTCTTTACCATCTAAAAAGCATGTACAAGAGCATAAAGCGCCTGTGTCATTTTAGGGACCTGCTGAACCTTTCTTCAGGTGCTGTTATGCTTCCCATATTCTAGTTTTACAGTTTTGTTTCCATTCTCTTGCATGTATTCCTATTTAAATTCCTTACTGTTTGCATTGATTCTTTTGAGCTTGGTTATATTCAGATCCTGCCTGCAAGTTGCTGGACACCCTAACAATCAGAGCTTAGTGCTGTTTGTAATCGTAAAAACATACTTTGTTTTTGTTTCCACCTGCACGTTGAGGAAAGCATTCCGTATGTACTAATGGACCCAAGGATGAGAGGCCTGGATGGCACTGCCATCACATAACCTGCACAGAGATGCCCGCGTGGGAGGGGCAGTACCACTGCCCACATGTCCCCCCAGCCAAGGGTTGCAGCAGTCAGAGCCAGACTCACTTTTTGTAGTTTGCCTGCACAGAGAAAACTCATCTTCTGATGTTCTCAGAAGTGGCCTGTGTGCCAGCAGCCTCCCTGCTTTTCTCAGGTCTGCTGCTGCTGCTGCTGCTAAGTCGCTTCAGTCGTGTCCGACTCTGTGCGACCCCATAGACGGCAGCCCACCAGGTTCCACCGTCCCTGGGATTCTCCAGGCAAGAATACTGGAGTGGGTTGCCATTTCCTTCTCCAGTGCATGAAAGGGAAAAGTGAAAGTGAAGTCGCTCAGTCATGTCCGACTCTTAGCGACCCCATGGGCTGCAGCCTACCAGGCTCCTCCGTCCATGGGATTTTCCAGGCAAGAGTACTGGAGTGGGGTGCCATTGCCTTCTCCGTTTCTCAGGTCAGGCATCCCAAATTTCTCATGTCGAATTCCTAAGGAATTCCTGGAGGAAGCCTACAGGTGGTGATTAAGCTGGACAGAAGAAAAGAAAGCAGAATTTCCTTTACAGATTTAAATCTACTCCAGAAAATGCATAATTACACAGGCTTTTCTGCTGTGTGCAAGCTTGCAATATGCAAATTAGTTTGCACACGTTCGGCAGATGGGGAGTGATGGCCTTTGAGGCAGAAATTGGTCCATACCCAGTTGTTCTTTGGGCACATTACTGTTTAATGCCTCCAGGTAACAGGATGCAAAAATACCTGACATGACCAACGGCAGCAGGCCAGAGACACTCGATCCCCTGGTGCTTGCTCTTTGCTTGACTCAGGTGGCCAGATCCTTGGTGTTGGAAGAATGAATTTCATGGTTCTGTCCAGTTTTTGTGCATTTGGTTCTAGTCTGTATAGATTCAGTGGTTCCTTACATTCTTTCCATCATGTGATCTTCACAATTGAATTTTTAAAGAAAAAGTCCCTTCTGTATTTCTTTGAAATTAAGCACTTCTGAATACAGGTATGAAAGGCTTTTAGCAGTTTATTTTTTTACACATTCTACAGGTTTTGAGTGGGCTGCCTAAAATCTATATTTAGTGTGTAAATAGAATCTAAAGTTTTTCAGGAACACATCTATCACAAGATAAACAGAAACATTTGTCCTTACAGTTTATCTTGCATACCTGCATGCCCAGATTGGAATCCCCCTACTCCCAAACACAAACACCATCACTGTCATCGTTTCATTTCCAGGGATAACCAGGTGTGGATGGTGTTGAAAGCCTTGCAGACTAAGTTATTCCTAGTCTTAAAAAACTTGAAGACACCAATCCAAATAAGCAGAAACTCAATTTCTTTACTCTTGAATTTTCCTGAGTAATTCTCCTCCAGCCCCACCACATTGCCCCCTCCGTCTGTCATAGTCCTGGGTGTCTGGGGTGTTCATGCATCTTTCACAAATCTGCCCTGACTCCTGAAGTTTCCATGCTCCCAAATAACTGGTTCCACTGTGCTGCTAATCAGCTTTACCTTTTAGAAAATATGCTCTAGCTTTTTTCTGTGCCCAGGAGCCTGAGAAGAAACTTTCTTTCCAACTGACCCCCTCCCTCATAGAACCGGACCGCAAGCTTTTACTCCATTAGGAATTGAAATATCTTTCCCCATCAAAACAAACAACCAGCCAGCCACCTTCCAAATGAATGCTTGGAACATTGAAACTCAACCCATTCGTAAAGTAGATTCTGCTTGCACACAGATGAAAAGTTCAAATGCTCTGGCATAGAAAGAACTGTTCAGAACAATTGTGATAAATCCAGAGGGCACTTTTTTTTTCTTGAGTACCTTGAGCCAAATTAGGAGGACAGGAGAAAATTCAAGAGACATTTTAAATGAAGAATATAGGTTAGGATAAGCTAGTATATGCCTTTGACTTATTCACTTTTCTTTTGTAATTTTAGCATCAGATATTCACAAATTTAAAACATGTCAGTAAAGATTTGATCCAGTAAATAGGCTATAGTGAATATTTTTATTTTGTGTTACATGGAACTTTTTTTTTTCTTATGTCTGTTCAGGTGAACTAGAGTTGTTCATGGTTTCAGTGGAACTTAAATTCTAATAAGAGGAGAGACGTGTGTATGTATGTATGTTTGTGTATGTATGGTATATCTTCTGTTTGAAAAATACTGACAAATATGGTGAAGAATTAACATGATCATTTTATCCAAAAGCAAACATTGTATATCTTTTTGAAAAATCTCTTTGAGATTATACTGTCTATATTTCCTCATATCACTGTGTTCTTCACAGTGACAATTTTTAATGACTGCCTAATGAAGTTTTAATAGTCTATACATTGGTTCCAGTTCTTGACTACCATAAATAATGCTGCAATTAACATCTCTTTATATAAAACTTCTTCCTATATTGAGTGATCTCCTTAGATTCCCCTTTGAGGGAGTTGATCAGAGGATATGAATATATTAAAGCTCTTGGTCCATTTTGCCAGGGTGCTTCCTGCGAAGCCTGCCCCAGTTTATAGTCCCAGCAATGTGGGTGAGAGCCCTTTCCCACATCTCCTACTCTGAGTATTTCTAAGTTGAGCAGAAAAAGGCTGGAGTAAAATGATACAATTTTCTTTGCATATGTCTTTTTAAGAGGATGCTTTAAACTCATTTCAAGCTCTGTTTAGAGGAGTTTTGTTGTTGTGGTTCTGCTGCTAAGTTGTGTCTGACTCTTTGCAACCCATGGACTGCAGCCCACCAGGCATCCCTGTCCTTCACTATCTCCCAGAGTTTGCTCAGACTCATGCCCATTGAGTCGGTGATGCCATTCAATGATCTCACCCTCTGTTGCCCCCTCCTCCTGCCCTCAACCTTTCCCAGCATCAGGGTCTTTTCCAGTGAGTCAGTTCTTCGCATCAGGTGGCCCAAGTATTGGAGCTTTAGCTTCACAGTCAGTCCTTTCAATGAATATTCAGGATTGATTTCCTTTAGGATTTACTAGTTTGATGTCCTTGTTGTCCAAGGGACTCTCAAGAGTCTTCTCCAGCACCACAATTCAGTTCAGTCACTCAGTCATGTCCGACTCTTTGCGACCCCATGGACTGCAGCACGCCACACCCAATCCAATGGCATTTATTGGCACACAAAATGCTTCACCTCCAAGTATCCTAGTCAGGAATTTGTTGTTGTTTAGACTTGCTGCTTCATGTCAGACTTGACCTATGGGTGATTTAAATGCATCTGTTCAGAAGATGTCATGGATGTTCACCGGAGTCCACAATCTGTGTGTGTGTGTGTCTGTATCACCCGTCTGTAGTCCTGTCATTGGCTTGCAGCTTGGGTCTGTGTGCATCCGCTCTGCTCTGCCCCACCTTATCTGATGTAAACACGTCAGTCACCTGTGCTGATCTTCCAGCCAACCTGCCGCCTGGCCAGGCCCCGGAGGGAAGGTTGAAGCTTCACTTGGTTTAAACTGTGAGCGTCCAGCTCCGTTCTGTTTATATAACTGGGATTTAGAAAGGAGAAAGCAAGGTAGTTTTTCCTTTCTGCAGAAGTGAGTGAGTATACTGTGTATTTTCATAACATAATAAAATTCCCTGTTTTAATTAACTCTTTTACACAATAGAAAAACTAACATTTCCCTTTTACTGAAGGAGAATTCCTGAGAACATTGAAGAAAACTGAAGAAACAAAGGCAGAACTCTTAGAAAGAAAGAAAACCTTCGAAGCCAGAGCCACCCAGATCACCGTGATTTCCACTTCATGTGGATGTGTTTTATTGTGACAGTAGCAGCTACAGTTGCCAATTTTCGGGCAGCCTAAATTACTATTTCAGATGGATGCAGGCTTTAAAATTAGCCTCTGGAGAATACATTTGTTTAAAAATTGAACCTTAATTGAATTTTTTTAAAGCTTGAATTAAATAGAAAATTAAGGGCTTTTTATAAGAGGTGGTAATATATATTTAATGTGAGTGATCAGTTACCTAAGAGAGAAATATTTCTATCCTATTACTATTTTAAAATATTAAATGCTTGACACAAAAAGTAGAAAATATTCTATCTTGTTAAAGAAATCTCTTTATTTCATGTGTTAGGGGTCACAGACCATTCTGAATAGGCTTTGGGACGTGTGTTGAATGAGAACCTAGTCAGTGTGACTTCAGTTAAATAAACAATATCAATTTTTCATTAATTAAAAATGAGAACTTTTAGAATTATGAATATAAATCTTTTATACCCCTTCTGTTCTAAAGAAAATACTTTGTTTCCTCATGTGAAAAATTTCTGTAAGAGTTCGAAAAAGTTTTAGTGCGCAGTAATATTTTGAATGGAATTGTTATCTTCCACTTAGCCAGAGTGGCCAAAAATACTATTGCAGAACAAATTCATTCCTATTTCTGAATCTCCAAAACAAAAGACCATTTAAGAATTCATTTCAACTTGGTTATTTATAAGAAGAAAAAACTGTTCTGATGGTATGTAGAATAGTCCTAAATAACAAGTTAACAAGCTAGAAATATTTACTTAAAACTATTGGATACACTAACTGAGAAGAGATCTAGCCTGTGTTTCCTTTAAAAAAAAAAAAAAAACCAAGACAAAGATCTTTCATAGTAAGACACAAATTGGAAATAATATGACTATTCATTAGTGTGAAACTTGGGCGAAATGAAGGAAGATGTATCTGCATATTGAAATATGTTGTAACTGTTAAACATGTTTATGGAGATGAATGATGTGCTCTGGAGAAGTGCATATTGAGTAAGAAAGTAGCCAGTGCATTTTAAAAATATTACATTTCTCTTTTTTAACTTTTTAAGCCTCACTGTGCAGCATGTTTGATCTTAGTTCCCCTACCAGGAGTTGAACTTAGTCTTTTTGTGTCTGTGATTACTTATATCTTTTTATAGCTTGATTTCCCCACCCCCACCATGCATTGCAGTGCTTTCATAGTTAGGAAAACAAGACATGTACTAAGGTGTGATGGGTGGAAAAAAATCTTTTACATCTTGAATTTGATAAGGCAGAAATAACTTGTAAATTTTTGTTTATGAAGTAGATATACTTCCTTGACACAAGAGATTGTTTTCTTTGGAAACAGGAAATCCTTTGATTAAAGGCATTACTAACTGTATTGAAGAAATGATTAAATAAATTATGATTCTAAAAGTTGTTACTTTTTGTGAGCTTAGAATAAACAAAGATAATCTGGCATGGTTACCACATATTTAACAGGTGTCCAAGTTTTTATTCTGGATCACATCAGTGAAAAAAATCTGAGCACATGCCCTCCATATTTGAATTTTTATTTATACATTTCATATGTGTACTACATTATTTTATGTTTTATAATATACAGATATTTTAAAAGGTTGCACTAAAGATAAAATAAATTTTAACAGATAAGAACTTGCTCCAGTTAAAAATAACATGAACATGTTGTGGGTTTTTTTTTTAAATGAAGGTACTATGGATGAATTTATATCATTGTTTTTAAAAATCTTGGTGAATACTTTGCAGTAAAGCAATTTGAAAGTCTATTCCTACATTCAATTTATTTTTCTGTTTGTTTTTAAAACTTAGATTAGCTGAAAAGAGAAAAAAAAGGTTACCTTACAAAGGTTTATTGATCCAAATGGATGAAAAGCATTATTGAAAAATTTTATTATCTAGTGATTCTCATTTTCAAACCATCTACCAGTTATGCGAGAGTTTTGGTTAAAATCTATCTGATAAATTTCTATGTTCATAGGTATTAGAGTTTATATTAATAAAGAAGGGGAGTTGAAAATAAAAAACCTTTTTATATTTATTGAAAATGTCAAAAGAGATTAGAAAGTATTTCTAAGTTTTCTGTAGATACAGAAGCACATCTTTTTTCAAAATGTGTTCTCCATAGCATGTTTGTTTCTTTCCAAAAGGCAGCTATTTTCCTGCACTAGTTAAAACCTCATCTTTACCTTGAAGGGATTGATTTAGTAACCTCACTAATAAAGAAAAATCTGCCAGCCCACTTGTGATCATAGAATAGGTCAATAATTTAGAACAGATTCTTCTATAGATTTTGCCATAAGGTAACTATAACACCTCTATTTTGTACAAAATATTTTTGTGGTCACTCTTCACCTCATTGCTTAAAGATTTTTTGGTTGTTTTTTTTAAATAAAACCACAAAGATGACATCCTACCGTAAATAAACCAAACGCTTAACATAGGGCCCTCTGACATGCAAACCCAAATGAGGGTGCTGATGTTGATTTAAGATGAATTTCTTTCCTTTTAAGGTAAAAAGAACCATAAACTGATGCTCTGGTCATTTTTTTTTTTCTTGCACCAGTAGATTGTCTGCTTACTCCTCCCCCATATACGTATCTTAGGAGAGTCTTAGATCCTGTACATGAATGAAGGAATGGAGGGGACTCCAGATTTACTCCTCTTTCATTAGATTCTTTTCATTTCTTAGATTCCATCTCAAAAATCATAAAATGTTAGAACCAGATAGAACTTGTGAATTTTTTCCCCCTAGTGACAAGGAATTTAGTCTTGACTCCAGTTCTGAAATACTTGCAGCAGCTCTTCCTTTCCAGTAATTATTAGAAATGTGGCAGAAAGCTCACTCATTTCTGAGACATTAGAGATGTGCTGCTTTGAAGTGTGTTCTCAAGTCACTTACAAAAGCCCTGTGGGTCCAGTGTTTGCTGAGAACTGGGTTTCCCTTCTGTCAGGAGCTCACAGCTGAAAACACAGGAAATAACATCCAACAGTCAAAGTCATGGACAAGCCCCCTCATCCTTTGTAGCACTGAGTGGGGCACACATCAATAAGGAACAGTTCTAAGTCGCAGGTGGCACTAGTGGTAACGAACCTGCCTGCCAATGCAGAAGGCAGAAGAGGCGTGGGTTCAATCCCCGGGTCAGGAAGATCCCCTGGAGAAGGAATGGCAACCCACTCTGGTATTCTTGCCTGGAGAATCCCATGGACAGAGGAGCCTGGTGGGCTACCATCCGTAGGGCTGCAAAGAGTGGGACATGACTGAAGCAGCTTAGCATACACTATACTGTATTGGACTACTTGTATTTTGCACAAATGATGGTGTTGCTGCTGCTGCTGCTAAGTCGCTTCAGTCGTGTCCTACTCTGTGCGACCCCAGAGACGGCCGCCCACCAGGCTCCCCCGTCCCTGGGATTCTCCAGGCAAGAGTACAGGAGTGGGTTGCCATTTCCTTCTCCAATGCATGAAAGTGAAAAGTGGAAGTGAAATCGCTCAGTTGTGTCCGACTCCCAGCGACCCCATGGACTGCAGCCTACCAGGCTCCTCCATCCGTGGTATTTTCCAGGCAAGAGGACTGGAGTGGGTTGCCATTGCCTTCTCCAAAATGATGGTGTAGGGACTTACATTTGATGATGAAAAGTAAGGAGTAAAAAAATTTTAAAAACTCAGTATCCAAAAAGTTCTGTAAGTCCTTCTGGAGGAAATAAAGGCCCAGCACCCTCTTTCTCTTGTGACGATGCATCTACACAGAAATACACTGAGGCAGAAATCAGTCATCCTGAGAAGGAGGAGAAAATGTAAGAGAATAAGAAGAAACCTGGGGTGGGGAGGACAGGACTTCCCTGTTGGTGCAGTGGTTAAGAATCTGCCTGCCAACACAGGGGACGTGGGTTCGATCCCTGGTCTAGGAAGATCCCTCATGCCACGAGGCAGCTAAGCCTGTGCACCACAGCTACTGAGCCCATGTGCCTAAACCCTGAACTTAGATTCAGTGAAAGAATCACTTAAGGATTTATCCATATGTCTGTCTACAACCACCCCCACACCCCCTTCTTTCTGGGCAAGGTTTTCCTTTTAGGAAAGTTCACAAGGCTGGGCTTGCTGGAACTCTTCTGGGGGCTGCTAGGGTAGGGACCCCTGAGCTCAGGGTCTGCAATGAAGAGTAGCCCCCCAAGCTCGCCACAACCAGAGAAAGCCCACGTGCAGCAATAAAGACCCAGCATAGCCAAAAATAAATAAAAATATTTTTAAAAATCCTACTAAAAAAGAAGAAAAAGAAACCTGGGGTTCTGTCATATACAGATGTGAAGAAAAAAGTGACGCGTCTAGAAAAGCACTCCCAGTTTTTGACCTCTAAGGTCCCGGGAAACAGTGCAGGAGGGAAGATGACAAGGATGTAGGAGGGCACAAGCTTCATGTCACCGGGCTGAGGGCAGGTTGGCCAGAAGACCTCTGGGATAATAAGCTGAATCCTAGCCACCATCCTGAATGCTGCTAGTGAACAGTATGGTGGGCAGTGTGGACAGCTGCTGTCACCTGGGCACAGACACAAAGCGCCTTTCGTGGTATTCACAGAGAAATGCCTGTGTGTGTCATCTGAGGGATCAGTGACATTGCAGACCAGTTGGCTTGTTGACATTTCTAGGTGTGTGAAAGGGGAAGGGCTCTGGGTGGAGAGGCCTGAAGCAAGTGGGGGAGGGGAGGGGGAAGGAAGGACCCAAAGCTCAGGGGGTCCCCGTCCCGGCAGTCCCCTGAAAGGTTCCTGCAAGCCCAGCTTTGTGAACTCTCCTAGAAGGAAAACCTTGCCCAGAAAGGAGAAGAGGGTGGGCTGTAGACAGATATATACATGAATCCTCAAGTGATTCCTTTATTGAATCTAAGTCTTGATTGTAATTGACTATTTGGAGATGTGTGATAAATTATAACAAGCCCAGATCTTTTGCTCTGGATTTCAGGCATGCACATATGTGAACTGAATGGAAATAGAAATGCCTCAGCCTTTGTGAGTAAAATACTTCATGCTTTTTGAGACTGTGAAGTTTTCCCATCATATGCCAGTCCTACAACAGAAAATATATATATAAGTAAATGCTGTAAGGTGGTTTTTAACTTTGCGCATGATATTTGAGACTGTGTATAGGTCGATTTGGTGCAGTCCTTCGTCTTAAGTATGTACAGAATCCTATTCCCTATTGATAGCACATTTTAACTCTTTTGTGTTATGTGATCAATTTCAAATTTTTCTATTCAAATTGCTTCCTTAATGTAGTCAGAAAATTTTCTTCTTTAAGAATATTTCATATTATTTTAATTTTGGTGGGCCCATTTACTCATCTCTAATAAGATGTGAACTGTATTCATTTTCAAATTTAAAATATTAAAATGGTATAAACCTACTCATTACCACACTGACCTTTATTCATGGATTAAAACAGAAAGAAGAGCTGCTGGCTTCAATTATTGATTGACTCTTTAGGATAACTGCCAGGAAGCAAATGGTCCTTTTTTACACCTGTTAATATCACTTTTCAAGTCTCTGAAAGGAACTCAGGAGTTCAGTGTCCTCTCCCTCCATTCCTTTGTGGGGTTTGATTAAGATATAAAACTATGTATAAAATAGATAACTAATAAGAACATACTGGGAACTCTACTTAACGCTCTGTGACCTGAATGGGAAGGAAGTCCAAAAGGGAGTTACATGCATGTGTGTATGTATATGTGTATGTATATATATATGAAAGTGAAAGTCGCTCAGTCGTATTTGACTCTTTGCAACCCCATGGACTGTAGCCCACCAGGCTCCTCTCTCCTTGTAATTCTCCAGGCAAGAATACTGGAGTGGGTAGCCATTCCCTTTTCCAGGGGATCTTCCTGACTCAAGGATTGAACCCACATCTCCCACATTGCAGGCAGATTCTTTACCATCTGAGCCACCAGGGAGGCCCATGTATACGTGTATGTACATGTATGGCTGATTCATTTTGCTGTACAGTAGAAACTAACACAATATTATAAGGTAACTATACTCCAATAAAAATTAATTTTCAAAAAAGATGTAATACTTGGAGCTGATTAGATTTCCTGCAGTAGATAAGAACAACTGTCTAGGAGTTCAAGTTGTCCAAGGATGCAGTCAGCTGCCTGGGAAATAATAAGTTTCTTATTCCTGAAATTCTCTGACTCTGCTAGGTCAGCACATTTCAAACTTTTATGCATGGTGGTAGACAAGATGCATAAACATTCACACCCAGAGCAACTCCCAAGGGCATACTGGGCTTGGGCAGCCTTCCTGATCCCCTAGCTCTAAGCCTACCCCTCACCCCTCGGTCAAGAATGAGGCAGAGAGATACAATGGTCTTGAGTCTACTTACGTTCATATATAAAAAGTACTTCATTACAAAACCATGTTACAAAATTACTGTTGGTGTCAGATTACCAGGAACACAATTGCTGACTGAGTACTGTCCAGTTACCAACGTTGGAGCTGACAGTGGCTAACCCCCAAGGTCTATCTTTATACAGGAGTGCCAGCACCAGGTGGCTGATAGGATTAGGTAGCTTTTAACTTTCTTTCTTTTCTTTTTCATTAAAGTATAGTTGATTTACATTATTACATTAGTTTCAGGTGTACAACATAGTGACTCATATTTTTCGAGATTATACTCCACTTCAAGTTAATATAAAATATTGGCTCTATTCCCTGTTCTCTAACAATCCGTCCTTGTGTCTAATTTTATATATCGTTGTTTGTACAACTTTTAGCTTTCTTGACCCTGGGGCTTCAATTCTGTTTCATGACCAAAAATTCGCAAGGAAAATTTTATTTTAATGACTCACTTTTCTTCTGAAATTTATTACAGTATACATTATGATTCAGAGAAGTAGACTGATGTCCTCATCCATTCCTCCTGCGTACCTGTGTAGCAGTAAATACTTGACCCAATATTAAGTATAAAATCACTGGGTAAATAAAAGCAAGTCAGTTGAAGAATATGCACAGATACTTTGTGAAACCCCTCTTAAAATTACAGGCATAAAATCTCTTGTGCTGTGTAATTATACATTTTTCGTTTTCATTCTACGTCTTTTAACACTATCAAATGAAAGCAGAACCTTAAGAATCAAAATCCTATGGAAAATGTAAACCTTAGTATTCCAGAAAAAAACATACCCATGGCTGATCTGCCATAGTTGACGTGAAATGACAAGATTGTCACCAGTAATGAGGGCTTTTTTCTTGGCATCTGTCACACAAGCATGAAAGTAATCCATCCTAACTCAGTGCTTTACTAGGCTGGACACTTGCCGAAACAGCCGACAATACGAGCAGTCAAGCAGCTGTACATGCTGGGCTAAAAAGAAACAGCTGCGAGCAAGATGGGTGAAAGAAATGCTCGAAGGACCCACCAGAGCACAACTTGAAATGATTTGGCTGGGCGGTGAAATGCTAGGAAACAGCAGTAATAGACTGGGCTTTTTCCCAGGCGTTTTCCAAGAACTTGAGGGTACTTTACAAGTGGTCCCTCTGCCATCCGCCTGAGACATCATAACAGTTTTCAGCAGGTGTCTCTGCTTCCAAGGATGATGCCCCAGGTGACTCTCATATCTGTGGACCAGGGAGCTCGTTGATAACAGGGAGCTTGAGCTGATAGTATGTATTGGGAGGGGGCTTCCGGTTTTCTGATAGCTATAAATGGTGTTTCACTAATATAGTTTCCTTTTGAGGTAGGAGATACCTTTAAAGGGATAAGGAGAGGTGGTAGATATATATAAACATATATATATATGATTATAATATATATTATTGTAAGCATATGCACACAAAATAGTATAATGACACAAGCAAGTATCGTTCAAAGAATAATCATAAACACACTGGATGTAAGCTGGGGCAGGGTGGGTAGGCACAGAGAGAGAGACTTTAAAAGTCTTTAAAATAGTCTTTGATTCCATTTATACGAGGTACCTAGAGTAGTCAAATTCATAGTCAGAACGTACATCAGTAGATGCCAGGAGCCAGGGGGTAGGCGTGTGGGGGGAGGGAAAATGGGAACATAGTGATTAATTTAAAAGGAAAAAAAAAAGTTTTTCAACAACTTTCTCTGGCAAAAGATGTGAAGGGTCTGGCTGTGAGAGATGGAACAAGAGGCGGGACAAAGGATACTTAGTGTTGACTGTTAAGACAACATATGTTGATGCTGGTTTTTAACAAAAGAAGACCCAGTCTGTGCTAACTTTGAGATTGCCTGAATGTATGTTTTGAGATTAAGCATTTGCAGATAGGAAAACAGCAGACTCATGGGCAAGATGAAGCAAAAGATGATCTGCCCCAGATCTGAAACTGAAGGAGTGGGCAAGCCAGTCTGCTACCACACGCGTGTACAGAAAATTGTAAAGTCATGCATTTAGAACCACCACAAAGAAAGAGTCTACATTATACAAAGCAAGTTACCGGGCTCCACACTTGTAGTTCAGGATGATTCAGATTGTTTTTAGTGGGTGTTTGGCTGATGTGCTGCCTGTTGTAGCTGATGACAGCCAGGAAATATGGGGTGGTTCTAGAACAGTTATAAGTACTTGAAGATTTTACGCTTTGAACCATAAGCACGCTTACGTGTGTGTGTGTGTGTGTGTGTGTGCGCGCGCGCGCGTGCTCACACTGTTTGGTAGAGAGCTACAGAGAACTGGAAAGGGTTAAGAGGAACAACTAAAAGACATTCCAAACCAGGAGAAGAAATTAAAATCAAAAAGTACTCTTCAGTCTGGAAAGACAAAGCTGTGCTTGCAAACCTAAACAAAAACCTAGGCTCAACTGACTTCTTTCCTAGCCCCTGCAGAAATGAACAAAACTTTACTTGTTGATACTTGAGGAAGAGTTTATGATAAAAGAAAATAACTTCTGTTTTAACATTTACAAAGCAGCTGTACCTTTGTCACTGGTTTGAGATTTACACAGCCCTGAGAGGTCAGGGCATGGGTCATCATTCATCTTTGATGGTTGAGAAAACAGCCCAGAGAGCCAGTTGGCTGAGTGGACACTGTTGGGGTGAGTCAGGAGCAAACATGGCTCTGACTCAGGCCCCAGGCACTGGTCCCACCTCTGTGTTTGAAAAACTCAGTGTCAATATGCCCCCTGTGTGAAGTCTGTCTCTTCACTAGCTTAAAATGGGACAGCAAACTCTAGGTAATGAAGTACAAGTGTAAAACATGACTTGTATTAAGATCCTAAAGGAAAGCCTTGACTGTAGTGGTATTAGCATCACTTTGGAAAGTCCAGGGCATAGACAGTAACCTGTCATCTCTTAGCTCCCCTGGTGAGAGGCTGGGGACTGAATAGGATAAGGTTACTGACTTGTTCCAATATAAAGTCTCCTCATTTTTATTTGTACTGTACTATCATGTAAAATAAGCTTCCCCTCTCTCCCCCACCCTCGCCTTGGTATCAGAGATGGCCTTTGCTAGGCAAAAAAACAAAACAAAACTGAACGATCCAAAAGATCAGTCTTGTGTGAAAAAAGGACCACAGGTAACAGGGGAGATGATGAGATGCTGTGTGTTTCCTGGGGCAGGGGTGATGCCAGTGTTTTCAGAGGCAGATCATGCATATTTAAAGATTATCGGACCATCTGTGCCTCTTTAGATGCCTGGTGAGAGGACCAAGTGTTCCGAACAAGGGTTAATGTGGTCCGTTGACCCCAGTGCACATCAAGTTAGAGTCGTCCTTCCCTGAATGAAGACTAAGAGGCAAATTCAAATGTGAGGAGTTTGCAAATTAGGCTCAACATCAGAGCCGATACTCATAGTATCTTAGAGGTTGTCTTTCTCTGTGTCCTAATCAGCTTGGTGCAGCCACCACCACCACCAATAGGGTTGTCTGTTGCTTTTGTATGTTTTTAGCTAAACTGAAAAGTGTCTTTTTGCCTGCACTTTTTTTTAGGTTCCTGGATACTGTTAATGTGATCATCAACATTTTTGTTCCAATTGAATAAAAGACTGCACTAGAAATAAAATGACCAGAATACGTAGCTTTCTAATTTTTAGGTAGCTGGCATTTTCTAGTATGTGGGCTTACTTGAGGTTGGAAGGCTGGCAAAGGAAACAAACAGCACTTTCTGTTGTCAGTAACAAAACAAAATTGAAGTAATAAGAAAAGTCGAACAGAAGGTAAAATGGCTCTTCAGTAGAGCAGTTTGAGGGCAGTGAGAAATTTGGTAGCTGCAGGTTGAATGTTCTACACAGGAAATGCATGTGGCTGTGTGTGTGAGGTACTCAGCAGAGTATTTCCTCTTTGGGCATTTTTATTACATCTTTTGAATTAACTCTAGCCCAGGGATTGGCAAAGTATAGCCTGTGGGCCAAATCTGGCCCCATTCCTGTTTTGTATGGCCCTTGAGCCAAGCATGGTTTCTACATAAAACCTAAGAATGGTTTTAAAAAAAAAAAATTAAAAGAATATTTCATGATGGGTGAAAATGGTATGACATTCAAATTCCAGTTGTCCACAGATGAGTTTTACTGGAACACAGGTACACTCGTTTTGTTTGTGTACCGCCTGTAACTGCTGTTGTGTTAGAATTAGGCCGAGTTGACTAGTCAAAACAGAGACCATATGACCTACACAGCCTAGAATACTATATGTCCCCATTCTAGCCAAATAACATGAAGGTCAGAAAGTAGTTTTTTCTTCTTTTTTTCTGTGATTTTTTTGGAATAGTTAAGTTTCAGCAAGCAATGTGATTTTTATCAGATGAAGGGGCCAACATTTTTTTCAGTAGAGTGCATCTCTTATAAGAACAGCAGAAAACAGGAACCAGATAGCAGCCTTTCACCAAACACAAAGTTTGTCTGTTGTGTTTCTTGCTCAGCAGTCGAGGGCTGACTCTTTTGGAAATGGGTTTCTTCTGGGTGTGTTTCCAAGCTGCCTACCGGCGGGTCCCCCAAGCCTCTCCCATTCTTGTATCACTGCTCCTCTCCTTGCAAGCCAGGGTCTGCTGCTCTTCCCTCTGAATCTGGCCCTTCTGAGTTGCTGTGACCAGTGGAATACGGGGTTTGTGATGCCGGGTGCCTGCAGCCCAGTTTCACCCTCTTGACTATCAGCTGCCAGGAAAAGAGGTCTCAGCTGGACTTCTCCCATTGATGAAGAGGGATGTGGGAAGGAAGGCCTTCCAGCTGACAGCCATCACCAAGACCCGGAAGTCAGAGTGGGTCACCTTGGGGTGCTGAGAGGAGCCCTCCTCAAATTGTGAGCTTTTAGGCCACTGTGCTTTGGAGTGCTTTGTTATGCAGTATTAGCCCATGGCAAAAGTCGGGGCATATTACTTTTTACTATGAAAGATGAAAGGAAAAAAATATTCTCTAATATAAGATGCTAATAAAGGATCTGCAGTTAACTACAATTGCATGCTTGAGTTCCTGGTACATGTGGGTTCACCTGAAAAAGTTAATAACTGTTTTTATGGCTGTAAAAATAATGTATACTTGTTGGAGAAAATTTAGCAAAAGGATAGAAAATCCTAAAGCATGTGATAATTAAATTACTCACCATTCTGCTGTCTAAAGAGAAAATCCTTATTCCAGCTTTTTATTTTTTTTACAAATATATTCTTGTTTTATAAAATTATATGTTGTTTTGTACTCTGATCTATTTCTGTAATATTATACTACCATTAAAGTACTTCAAAAACATGATTTTTAATGACCACAGCAGCCTGTTTAAGTACATTATGAAAAATCTACATAATTCAAAGGCATTTACTATATTATCTTCATTTTCTCGCCTAGGTTTGCTAGTTAGAGAATTTTTTTCTTAAACAGCTATACTGAGCTATAATTCCCATACCATACAAATGTACAACCTAAATACCATTTAAAGTGTACAGTTCAGTGTCTTTTAGGATATTCACAGGATTCTGTAATCATTATCACAAGCTAATTTTAGAACTTTTTATCTCCTCTAAAAGAAACATAACCTCATCACCCTCCCCACCCCCATCCCCAGCCCTTGTTGTTAAGTCGCTAAGTCATGTCCGACTCTTTGCAATCCCATGGCCTGTAGTGCACCAGGTTCTGCTGCCCTGTGCTATCTCCCAGAGTTTGCTCAGATTCATGTCCACTGAGCCAGTGATGCTATCTAACCATCTCATCCTCTGTCGTCCCCTTCTCCTTTTGCCTTCAGTCTTTCGCAGCATCAGAGTTTTTTCTAGTGAGTTGGCTCTTCACATCAGGTGGCCAAAGTATTGGAACTTCAGCTTCAGCAGCAGTCCTTCCAATGAATATTCAGGGTGGATTTCCTTTAGGATTGACTGGTTTGATGACTTTGCAGTCCAAGGGACTCTCAAGAGTTTTCTCTAGCACTACAATTCAAAAGCATCCATTCTTCAGTGCTCAGTCTTCTTCTCCAGCCCTAGGCAACCACAAATCTCCTTCCTGTCTATACATTTATGTAGCCTTTTGTGACTGGCTTCTTTCATTTAGCATAATGTTTTCAAGCTTCATCTATGTTGTAGCATATTCCTTCTTCTGGTCAAATAGTATGACTTTGTGTAGATACATCACATTTTATTTATCCATTTATCAGTTGATGGTATTTGGATTGTTTCCACTTTTGTGCTATTATGAGTAACACTGCTATGAACATTCATATACAAATTGATGTGTGAACATATGTTTCTGTTCTCAGGTATTAATCTAGGAGTGAAATTTTTGAGTCATGATGGTAACTAACTTTCTGAGGAATTGCCAAACTGTTTTCCAAGGCAGTTGTTTCATTTTGCATTATTGCCACCAACGTATGAGGTTTCTAATTTCACTACCTCTTTCCTAACACTTAATACCATATTTTTAATTACAGCCTTCCTAGTGGGTGTGCAGCGGTATCTCATTGTGATTTTGATTCATACTTCCCTAATGGCTAATGATGTTGAGCATCTTTTGATAAGATTATTGGCCATTTTTGTATCTTTTTTTTTTTTTTTTAAGAAATTTCCATTCAGACATTTTGCCCATCTTTCAATTAGGTTGTCTTTTTATTACTAAATTGTAACAATTCTTCTGAGTAAGTCCCTTATCAGAGATGTACTTTGCAAATCTTATCTCAAATTTTGTGGGTTTTCTTTCCTTTTCTTGATAGCATTGTTTGCAGCATTAATGTTTTCAGTTTTGATGTTCATCTGACTTACCTGTTTTTTGTTGTTGTTGCTTCTGCCTTTGGTGTCATATCTAAGAAATGATTGCCTTCTAAGAAATGATTGCCTTAACCAAGGTTACACAGATTTTAGAGAATTTTATTCATTTATTTTCAACTTACAGCTAGTACTGCCAAGACTTGTGTTTTTTGTTTTTAATGTTTACCCCTTTCAGAGCAATACATATGAAGCACATTCTTTTTAATGACTGCATAATATTCTATGGTGGATGAATAGACTATTTTCCATAAAGCAAGAGAGTGAAATTAATGCAGAAAGGTTTGGAAATAGCCACTAAGAAAAGTATCTCAGTGTGCCCCATCTTCCATTTGGATTTCTTTGAGGGGATCACATGAAGATACACCCACACCAGAGTATGTCCATGAATAAACTGATGGGAGTGCCCTGGGAAAGTGGAGCCCATGCAGCTTCTATGCTGAGGTTCCATAACTGGTATTTAAATTCTTCTGTATTGTTGAAAGGAGGGTTGGCAGGGCTAAGAAGGAGGTACCTGATGTTTTTCAGGTACTTGTGACAAAGTAAAGATATTTTAAAAATGAAAGTCAAACAATTAAAGTCAAATGTAATTTTTTGGTATCATTTATTCCTACCAGTTTAAAAGGAATGAAAAGCCTAGAGGAGTCTGAACTGACATTCTAGCCCTGTAAAATCTGTTTTAACATAATTACAGGTCAGCTTTTCATTTTAAAGAACTAGAGTGGCAGGGCATGGTTTAGTGTTTTTAGATTTTTAGATTCTTTCAAGCGTCCTTAGTGGCCTATCATATTTGACTGTGTGATGGAACACACTTGACCTCCTTTTAATAAATCTTCATATCATTGCTCTTACTTAGACTCCCATGAGAGGGCCACTTTGACACCTTAGTGACTGATTGAGAGTTATATTCTGGCTTCATTAAAATTTTTTTCTGATGGTTTTAGGACCTGTTATTCTCTGTTACATACGAGTTAAACTAAGTAAATAATTTGTAGTCAACTGGCGACTAGAGGTGATTTTGAGGGTATTTTTTTAAAAAACTTTCTATTAATGGAAACTTGAAGACTTTTCCAAAGTAGAGAGAACAGTGTACTGAAGCCCCATGAATCTGTTCCTCATCTTTAGCATTTAGTATCTCAGACCCAGTTCTGTCTTATTGTTCTGTGCAGTTCATCCCACGTGGCAGCCCTTAGGGCTGAACACATGAACTGTGGCAAGTCCAAGGTGAAAAGCACTCGCGTGGGTGTAAAACACCACCTACAGCCCCTTTGGACATTCTGCCCTCCCTCCTTGGGGCTCCTCAGGGAATCCTTCCCTGCCCCCATATCTGAATAAACATCCCCCCAACCCCATTCCCTGTAAACCCCTTGTTTGTTTCCTTTATAAGCAAAACTTTACAACTGGTCGTTAGTTAATTATTTGCTTGCCTGGTTAGGTTTCAGTCTGACTTTCCACCACCATGTAACTCCCAGGAGAGGCGGGCCTGGTGACTCGCCAGTGACTACCTGGTGAGTGAGCACACCCACCACAGCAGGAATGTGCAACCCAGGTAGCTCCCACACCTCCTATTTTGCAAAACATAATCGTCATCTCCTTTACTATCTTGATGTGAAATTCACAGATTATAGAAACTGTCAACACACATAATTATTTTTGAAAATGAACAGAATGCCCTAACTAGAATGTCAAAGAGAAATGTGAGTGATTTGTAATAAAATAAGGTGCTTTTCTTTTTCTGTTTCTGGTATTGGCAGTGTGACTTGTATCAGACTAACCCTCTGCCAGATATAGTTCTGAACTCTGGTTAATGTCCTTATAATATGCATATATATGTGCGTGCACACACACAGTAATGACAGTCCTGAATTGCTTGGTCCCTCAGTTACTTGCAGTCTCCCTTAAAGAGTTACCAAAGAGGCCCATCATGTCTGAGTCCCTTATACAAAAGCATAACCCTCATCCCCCCTACCCTGTTACCTCAGCTTTTTTCCCATCACTTAGTACCATCTGACATTCTCTTTTTTAATTTTTAAATTTTATTATCTGTCTCCTCAACTGAGAAGTTCCATGAAGGCAAGAGATTTTTCTCTTTTGTTCACCATATACCCCTAGCACCTAGAACAGTGCCTTGCAATGTAGTAGGTGCTCAGTCCGTTTTCATTGAACAGATGAGTCCTTTCCTTCTTGCTCTATTATTTTTCAGCAAGAAGGGCCTGTGAATAGCTGGACTGTGGGCAACTGTCCAGAAACAATGTGCCCCTTATCAGCCCATTTTTGAGCCCTCTGGCTAGCATCTCATCTTTGTCCTGGACATTGTGAAGTCTTTTTCAAAGTAAAATGATGTATCAGATGGAGACTCACTCACTATTTTTCCTGCCACATTCAGATTTTTATAGAATACCTCTCTTGATCTGGCAGTGTGCGCGTTCAGTGCCTTTTGGTTGAGTAAGTGAGCCAGATGGCTGAGAGGTGATCAGTTTTGATGGCTGACCTGTAGATTCTGATTCAGACTGACTGGTCCTTGACATCTTGGAGCCATGCACATCACCTGTTGGGAACAATGCCTTGTTAGTGGAAAGTTCTGTTGGTGCTAGTTTCTAAAAAAGGGGGATATGTTTTTAATTTAGATGTGATCTTAGCCTTTATTTCCTTTCTTTTTTTTTTTTTTTGGCTGTACTGGGTCTTCATTTCTCTAGTTGCGGAGAGTGGGGCTACTCTCCAGTTGTGGTGTGCAGGCTTCTTAGTGCAGTGGTTTCTCTTGTTACAGAGCATGGGCTCTAGGGCACACAGGCTTCAGTAATTGTGGTGCATGGGCTTAGTTGCCTTGTGGCTTGTGGAGTCTTCCCAGACTAGGGATCGTACCCATGTCCCCTGCATTGGCAGGTGGATTCTTAACCACTGGACCACCAGGGAATTCCCTTTATTTGCTATTGAATGCCACTTAGTCAAGAATTTTATCAAGTGGAAGAAACTTTGGTGAAATGAAAGCACATATTGTCTGGACCATAGTCTCTGAGCCAATACTGTCAGTGAAACAAGACATTGGGAAAGTGCTGTACACTGAAACTCAGGAGGAAAGAGGAAAGGCATGAAGAAGAGAAGGGGCCCAACTGCACACGAGCGTGTCACAGAGCGTGGGGATGGAGTGGTGGCGTGAGGTGCCACACTCCGCCCATCTGCTTGTGAATGGTAGTTGTGAATACTGACCAGCATTCTCAGAGTATTTAAGTAAAAGATCATGTAAAATAAGTTGTGTTACTTTACCAAAATGGAAATCAGTTTCCTTCTTCCAAGTCTTGAGATAAAGAAAGAGCATTCAAAGATGATGACCAAGACTTTAACACTGCTGGCCTTCTCTCCCTTCTCTGGATAGTGTGTAGGATGGGCATGACAGCCCATCCATGAAATTACAGTTCTCGTGTCATAAGAAATGTACTACAGTGACCATTTAAGGGAACCTCCTGCTTGTTACTTATGATGGCTTGCTTATTGGCCTTCCTTCTTTACTGTTTTTCTTCTAAGAGTTAAAGCAAAGGTGTTGGGTAAATAATTCATCATCATGGTGGCTCTTACACAAGACGTCCATTTGCCTGTTACTTTCTCCACTCAAGTATTAGTACTAATGTTCCCAATAACCAGTGTATCAATCAACATTGTATGAATAATAAACAGTGTAAATTGTAAGAATGAAGGACCAGAAAGACATCTCATACCAATGATGACCATCCTGAGCTGTGTTCTCTTGAGGCAATTAAATAAGTTCTCTTTGATTAATGGTTACCTTGGCTATCTTTGAATAGCCCAGGTAAAGCATAAAGCAAAATGTCTTAATAAAACAAAACTGGTTGGTTGTCCCAATAAAATTTTGTCCTTCTACAAGGAATCTATAATTATAAAATTATATTTTCAGATAATATTCACATCCATCCATTGTCAGCTGAGGCTTAGAGTAAGAACTGCATCTAGCTTAGTGACTGGCACAAAGTAGGTGCACAGTAAGTATTTGTTGAATGCATAACTGAATGTTGAGGGAACAGAATTTGAGTCGTAAAAGCAACTAACCTCCCCTTCTTTTGCTCCCAAGTCTGTCTGTCTGTCTGTCTCTCTTTGCCGTAGCATGATTCTTAGGAGTAAAGGTGTGTGAGAAACATGGAAACTGCTTTTAAGTAATTAATTAACTTTTTTGGCTGCACCTAGATGCGGCATCCTGGATCTTAGTTCCCCAACCAGGGATCAAGCCTGCACCCCCTGCAGTGACAGCACAGAGGCTGTAAAAGTACTGGACTGCCAGGAAAATCCCAGAAACTACTTTTAAAGGGACAGTTCACCAAAAGAAAGTGATATGAGATGAAAGGGATTACTAGGGAGACTAGTGTTGATACAGATGTCAAGGCTAGTTAATGTTTTGTAAATACCCACCATGAGCAAGACAGTATCTCAGCTGCTCGAAGATGTTAGGGAAAGTGCAAGCCCACGTCCCTGTGGTTAAATGTTTGGCTGTCAGCATGCACGGAAGAGACATGACACCACATTAGACACAGGAAGAAGCAGAAGTAAAGATTCTCTGTTGAACCAAGAGGGTGGAGTAGAGAAGGCTTGCTTGCACAGCACATTTCTGCAGAAAATAAGCTGGTCTTTTAGTTGGTGAGATGACTTTTCATTTGGCTGTACTATTCCTCTGGGATGGCTCTGTGAATTCAATAAAACAAAGCTAAAGAAAAACCTATTCTGTTTGAGGGAATGTATAATTAACCCATAGAAATTAGTGCCATCCAGTATATTACTGAGGAAAAAGGATTAAATACTGGTATGAATAAAAATAGTGTCTATTATTGTTCTCCCTGGGATAAAATTACAAAGACTGTCAATCATCCTGCATAAGGGTCTAGTTTATTATTGGCTGGGTTGGGAACAGTGCCTTCTGTCTCCCTATTACATAATAGTCCACAATTAGGTGAATAGTGGGATTTCCCCCTGCTCTTTTCTTAAGAGTCTGGTATGAGATGCTACAGGAACAGAAAAGGCAGCTGTGGTTGTTTTGGGATTGTGTTTGGTATATGTTTCTGTGCTGTTAGAATGATTTGTATACCTTTTAAAATTTCTTTGTGGGTATTGCATGCTACTTTTGAGTAGTATGCCCTCGACTTGAAACAAGACCCCCAGACCAGAATTGGGACACCTGGTTCTAGTTCCAGGTCTCCTTTTGACTTTTGTGGGTCATTTTAGTTAATTCATGAACACTGATTGCATTTTCTGGCATTACTTTCTGTGAAAACAAAGGAATGGAACTCAGTTCCTGCCCTTAAAAAATCTGTTTAGTTGAAGGATCATCCACAAAAACATAGTGATGATGTGTATGAACTATTATTTTGTGACATAGGGAAGGAACCCAAACCATCCTTGATGGGGAGCAGTGAAGGAGGTGATGTCTGAGTTCGTTTGAAGTTTCCACCCTGGGGGATCAAGTGATTTGTAGGGCATTTGGGCTAGGATCTTCCAGTCTTGCTCTGCCCTGGTACCTATGCCTAGAACTTCTCAAGTTGAAAACCATCCGTACTGTTGCTGTTCTCTGAGCTGTGACCTCCTTTCCAGCAGGAGCTTTGCCTCTTTCCACCACTAACCTTGTTCTAACTCAGTGGAGATGGATTATCCAGCCAGAGTTGTCCTTTCTCCTTCTTTCATAACAATTTCCACTTTAGAAAGGTTTCTTTTTTTTTTTTATCATTTATGCAAATGTACCTTCCCTTCCCTCTTTTTTTTGATCTTCAGCCTCTCCTCTTTTCCTTTTTATTCTTTCTCTCTGTGTACCAAAAAGATCTCCCCTAATTATAGCTGAAAAACATTTGTTAGCACTTTTGATACCCATCAGAGAATTTCAGAACAATACATTTTGAACTAAAGTGAGACTTAAGCAGAGTCCTCTATCTTCAGAGCTCTTGAAAGCTCCGTGAGTTCATGTCTGCACGCTAAGTTGCTTCACTCGTGGCCAACTCTTTGTGACCCCATGGACTGTAGCCTGCCAGGCACCTCTGTCCATGGGATTCTCCAGGCAAGAATACTGGAGTAAGTTGCCATGCCCTCCTCCAGGAGATCTTCCCAACCCAAGGTTGGAACCCATGTCTCTTATATCTCCGGCATTGGCAGGCAGGTTCTTTACCGCTGAGCCACATGGGAAGCCCTGAAAGCTCCCTAGAAATGTTTAAATCGTCTTTCTCTCCAGTTAAACATGTTTCTCCTAAATAAATGTAAACTGATAATTTTCTATATAATACTAGTGTATTATCAACTAACAAGAAAAGAGTGGGTATTAAAACCAGGAATGCTTCACTAAAAATGAAATACATAGAACAGATAATAGAGTTAACAGAAGCTAGACTTGAAGATACATCCCCAAAGTATGCTATTAAATTTTTGCTATTAAATTACGTCATTTGTTTGTCTTATAAAAACAGCCCAAACTATGTTTTTGCTTCAAACACCAAGAGGGGTAAAAATTTCTTACATAATTTCCATTAGTGTTTTGTTTTTGTTTAATGTCGAGTGTTGATGATAGAACAGGTATTGCAAAGGAAATTATTTTCTGATATTTTTCTGCCCTGAAACTGATATAACAGTATTTCATTTACAGATGAATTTCATTTGCATAGAATTTTGTGGACTAGTTTAGAAAACCAACTTCTGTTTGTGACATTAAATTTTAGAGAAAATGTATTCTGAATTGGGAGCTACCTAACTTGTAAACCAACAAAGGGCTTTCACTTTCTACCATATTGAAATGCAATCTAGAAACATTTAGTTCCTCTAGCAGAAGGAAAGCTTTTTTTTTGCTAATTAGCCAGGAGAGACTAATTTTCATTGAAATTAACCTATTGGCTTTTAATTAGTGATAGTTGCTGATGAAAAACACCTACCGAAAAACTTAAGAGAATTTTGAAAAATTTTAATGCAGAGATTTTAAAAGAACAATTTAAAAATGTTACTAATGTAAGTCCACTGACAACTTGAGGATTTTCCATGGCTAAGAGTCATATCAATCATGAAAGCATGACCTACTTTTAAAATATTTCAGAGGAGTTTTAAAACTGGTGTTCACTAAAATAAATAAATTTATAAAAAAAAAAAAACAAAAAAAAAAACTGGTGTTCAAAGTTTTCTTTCCAGTGTTCTTTTTACAAGTGAGGAGAAGTGTCTGAAAGACACATATACTTTCTAATTAAGAAATACAAGTAAAGGATTCGCTTTTAGAAGAGAGTTTTAATCATATAACCCATCCATATTAATGTTTTGGTGTGAAAATGTGTGTTCAGGGAAACACATGTAACATGAGAATTCATTCCTTTGTTAGGTGTTAATTGCTTTTATGACCGTTAGTTTTATAAATGATCCTTTGTTTGTTGAAGAATGATTAAAACCACATTGATGTGACTGTCTCACTTAAAACTTTTGGGATGAAAGCCAGCACATTCAAAGCCAAAGAGCTTATAGTGAGATCTTAAGGTATTTGCTACCATAATTGTAATTTCATTTTCTGTGAAATAATCACACGGTATTTCAAAAGTAGTATGCTGTATTTGAATACACACATCAAAATTTTCTCTTTCCTGTATGGGAAATTTAATTTAAGGCCATTTAATGGAATGAAATTGAACTCTATAGTTATTTTATTTTCCTTGCTACTTGATGGAGATCTTGCTCTTTCAAGCATTGTATGAAACCATTAGTACCCACATTCTTACTTGGCAAAATAAGGTGTTTTACATGATGTGGAACATATTATTCTGAATCTGATGAAGCATTTCTGTACCAGTCACATGTTATTTTCTTTTTTTTTTATATTAATACAGAGTTACAGTCTGAGGGTTAGAAATATTAGTATTTTTTCTTCTCATTTTATTCAGTATAATTATAATATTGTCAAAGTCTTTGTTTTTTAATTGTAGATAATGTTTAATTTCTTTTATTTTTGTAACTTTTTTTTAATATCAGAGTATAGCCAATTAATGATGTTGTGGTAGTTTCCAGTGAACAACAAAGGGACTCAGCCATACATATACGTGTATCCGTTCTCCCCCATACTCCACTCCCATCCAGGCCGCCACTTAACATTGAGCAGGTTCCCTGTGCTATTCAGTAGACCCTTGTTGGTTATCCATTTTAAATATAGCAGTGTGTACATGTCCATCCCGAACTCCCTAACTATCCCTTGCCCCCATCCTACCTCTTCCCCCCAACCATAAATTCCTTCTCTAAGTCAAAGTCTTATACTTTTTTTAAAAAAATAAGTTTCCTAAAGCAAGTAGTCAATTGTTTCCACCTGCCCTTTTTACAAAAGCTTCCTTGGTGGCTCAGGCAGTAAAGAGTCCACCTGCAATGTGGGCAACCCAGGTTCGATCCCTGGGTCAGGGAAGATCTCCTGGAGAAGGGAATGGCAACCCACTCCAGCCCTTTTTACATATGGCCCACAGAATGGCATCAGCCAATGATAAACTTTCTTGTAGAGAAGTGAACGCTGGTTATTCTGATGCTGTACTGGCATATCACCCATTAGTATAGAACTGTTAAAACTTTTCTGAAAGTTAATGGGAAAACATGTATTTGGGGAGCAAAGGAGTGCAAGCGACCACTTGAAAAGTTGTTTCAGCTGGGGCTTAAACTCCATGTCAGGGCCTGTAGAAAAGTAAGTTCCCAGAAATAGTGCAGTAAGCCTGTAGGTCCTTAACAAGAACCACAGCTGGAGTTCTATGGTGGCTGAAGCAAGCGTTTGATGATAAACCAGCTGCAAGATGTTGGCAGAAGGCTGTGTTGGCCTTTGGGTTTGGAGTTGCCTTCTGAGTAGAATTTTAGAGCTATTCCTTTTCTCTCTCTAAATATTTGATTATATCTTTTTGGACTGATAGAATTTCAAAACAGACTTCCTCAATGAGTGCTTCCCTGCTGCATAGAAAAGCTACCCTTAGGTAAATTGGGGAAAGAGGCTTTGAAAGATCCTGGTTTCCTTTATGACTTTGGTATATACATAGTTTTTTCCTCGCCTATAGCTTAGATGAGGAGAAGGCAATGGCACCCCACTCCAGTACTCTTGCCTGGAAAATCCCATGGACGGAGGAGCCTAGTAGGCTATAGTCCATGGGGTCGCTAAGAGTCGGACACGACTGAGCGACTTCACTTTCACTTTACCCTTTCATGCACTGGAGAAGGAAATGGCAACCCACTCCAGTATTCTTGCCTGAAGAATCCCAGGGACGGCGGAGCCTGGTGGGCTGCCGTCTATGGGGTCGCACAGAGTCGGACACGACTGAAGTGACTTAGCAGCAGCAGCAGCATAGCTTAGATGGCCAGCAAAAAAACTGGTTGATAATCAGTAAGTTAGTCAATGTATTTTAAAGTCTTTATAGCACTCCGAATTTTTCAGATGTTTATTTTGAAATCAATAGTAGAAAATTTTATATTATTTTCTGTGTTCCTTAAGTAGTTTGAATAATTAGGTACAAGTATTAATGGGAAGCAAAGTATTAAAAATAGCACAAACGATACCATTAGGATTTGGGGAGAGTGATTAAAATGTGGTCAGTGGGAATTTAGTTTTTTTCCTCAGGATATAAATGATAAGTCAATCTTCACATGGTCAGGTTTATTAGAAACCTGTCTCAAACATTATAAGAGAATGTTACATGTTTATAGTCCTTCTGGAAAATGATCTAGAGATATCTATCAACATTAAAAGTGTATATTGATCAAAGGCATGCTCCCAGTCCTGATCATCCCTCCCCTAGAAATAAAAGCACTGGGTAGGAAGGTTTTATAAATCAAATACATTTTGGCATCAGTGTATACAGTGTTAAAATATTGGAAACAAAATGTGAATAATCTTCAGTAGTGGAATGGCCAAGTAAATTGTAGTACATTCATACTCTGGAATATTAGGCAGCTATTAAAAATGAGTTCAACCAGTAGGGTGAACTCTGTGATGTGTTTCAGGGAACGGAAGTGTCAGCAAAGTATATGTAATAAGACTTTGTATTTTAAAAACACAAAGTATTTCTCTGCATTGCTTTAAAAAAAAAGTTCTTTTTTTTTCCCCCTCTGCTTTGCTTTGTCATATCTTCCAACCAAGCTGTCAACATTGGCTGTGAGTTTTGGGAGGGGCCAGAAGGTTAGGGGAATAAAGTGAAGTTTTTCTTTTTTTTTCTTTTCTGATAAGACAGGTACAGAGTCAGTTGTTTAAGTAAAAGTAGGCATATGTGTTGTTGTTTATTTGCTAAGTTGTGTCCGACTCTTTACAACCCTGTGACTGTAGCCTACCAGGCTCCTCTGATGGGATTTCCCAGGCAAGAATACTGGAGTGGGTTGCCATTTCCTTCTCCAGGGGATCTTCCTGACCCAGGGATCAAACCCTCATCTCCTGCATTGACAGGCAGATTCTTTATATCACTGAGCCACAAGGAAGCCCCATATATGTGTGTGTATGTATGTATATGTCTCTATATGAATGTGTTGAGTATATGCATAAAGATATATATGTAAAAATGTTTAAAATATTAATGGCGGTTACCTTAGGTATTATTAATATATTATAGTAATGTTTTTCTGTTTTTTTCTAATTTTTCTCTATTTGAATTTTTTCAAGAACCCCATAATATGGAGAAAAAGAAACCTTCTTGTATTAAGGAAAAAAAGAACAATGATGTCTGATATTCAGTTTTATGTTTTTATCATTATAATATAAACCCAAAACCTTTAATGAAATGTACTACCTTTCAAAGAAATGCAGAAATACATTTCTTTACAAGTGAAAATAATCTGTGGCCCTGAGATAGTAATTTGTATATATCATAAAGCTATTTCCTCTTGTGTTAGATCTGTGACATTATTAGTATTAAAAACTAAAAAGGAAAAATTTCAAAATTGTAGAATTTTTGTTTAAAAACACATAGACACCAAGCCAAAAACAGAAGGTGAAAGACTGATGGATGTAGCCACATAAAAATGAAACTGTTTTATAATCAGTGCTTATTATAGTAAAATCAAAAGAAAAAATGGAGCAAGCTTGCCTGCCATAAAGGCATACTATTCTATGTGTCTGTGATCAAGAAAAAAAAATTCAGTAGGAAATAACATAAACATGAATAAGAAAAACCACAGATAAAGAAACATAAATAACCAATAAACATGAAAGTGTTCAACTACAACGCGTATGTGTGTAGTTGCTCAGTTGTGTCCGTCACGACCCTATGGACAGTAGCCCACCAGGCTCCTCTGTCCAGGGGATTCTCCAGGCAAGAATTCTGGAGTGGGTTGCCATGCCCTTCTCCAGTATATAATGTATATATACACACAAATATGCATATCTCTGACCCAGTAATTCCACTCCTAGGAATTTATCATTATCCAGCTAACTAGAAACATCTTTCAAAAAACATCATGTCCAGTAATATTTATTATGCAGCTTTGTTTATAATGGCCAACTATGCAGATTATAAATGCACAATAAGAATGGTTAAATTATGATATGGCTATACAATCGAGTCTTATTAATACTAATGATGTAACTGTATTTATATGGAAAAGTAGTAAAAAATATTGCAAAATAATATATAGTATTATTTCCATTTTTATAATATATATATTTATAGAGCATTGCCTGGGAAAAAAGTCTGGAGGAATATATGTCAAAACATAATGACATTCCTGGGATGATGGAATGTGTGATTTTTATCTTCTTCTCTTTGTATTTTTTTTTTTTTAGCATTCTGAGATAACCTCCAACTTTTGATGAAATGGGGTACCTACATACAAATATATATCTGTTTTCAAATATAATATGTAATATGTTCACTTTCTACAATGAACATGTATTACTTTTATAATTAAAATAAAATGACTTTGTTCATTTGATAGATTAAGAAAACACCAAACAGAAATCCACATGGAAAATAAACAGAGTTCAAAGTTAGAGGGGAAGAGGAAGGTCAAAATAGTAAACATTTATTAGGCACCGTGTACTAGTTCTTTGTATACATTATTTCAGTTAAATATTCTTTTATTTAATAACTTAGCAAATATATATTAAACACGTACTATTGTGTTACAGTCACAACAAACAGACCTCTTGGCAGAAACTGGCTCAGAAATATGTCCTTGGAGATCATGCAGCTCGTTAACTGGAAAGCCAAGGACTTACATCCAACTAGAAGTGCCAGGATCCTCTCAATTTACTGCTGACCCAAATCTAGAGTGGTTAATCTACCAGTGATCCTGTACTTTTGGTAGGACTAACAGAATATGCATCCTAATTACAGGCTGATCCCAGAATATTGGAGTTTACCAGCTCCTCCCCTCCTCTCTTCATCCTGGACAACATCTTCTGGATGTTGGAGAACCGCATGTGGGCCATGCTACTCATGCCAGACCTTCCTCCATGTGTGCCTCCCACCCCATGTCCAAGCATGCAGATTCCTAGCATTGTCAGATGGTCAGATTTGAATGATTGTCGTTAGATGTCCCTGCCACTGGCTTTTAGCCATTTCTCCTCCCCCAACCCCTGACCTGAGTGCAGATAATGTGTTGTGTTGTCGCTCAGTCATGTCCACGCTCTTTGCAGCCCCATGGACTGCAGCCTGCCAGGCTCCTCTGTCCATGGAATTCTCCAGGCAAGAAGACTGGAGTGGGTTGCCATTCCCTTCTCTAGGAGGTCTTCCCAATCCAGGAATCAAACCTGGGTCTCCCACAGTGCAGGCAGATTCTTTCCAGTCTGAGCCACCAGGGAAACCCCTACTCTGTTACTATTATGTCTCTATTTCTTGTGGGGGCGCTGTGCATTTCTAAGCCATTCAAGTGGTCATCAGCTCAACCAAAGATTCCTTATACATCACTTGACTTCACATCTTGTCAAATAAGCTTTTAATCTAGCTCAGGAGTTTATTTTTCCCCTGGATAAATGATGATGTGCCTTACATATTAAAGGGCAAAGCTGAACACTGGAGGCCAGAATCCTTAATTACATGCAAAATGTTTTCAACTGCATCTCCTGGCATGCTCACAAGTATCAAGTTGAGGTTGCCTTTTGGAAACCTTGTAGCATAACATTTCAGAAATCCTCTTCATCCTTCAGCAGAATCTCACTGAGGTGTTGAACCCAAATCGGAGAGAACCCTTCTGATCTTACAAAAGGCTCCTGGTTCTCTGGGTTATATTTAGAGAAGTGGAACAAGGAAGGGTTTGGAGTGTGGGAAGAGAGGAGATAGAACTGATGGAACAATGTAGTCTGATAGAAAACCAGATCAAACAATTTCATCTGTGTATAAAAATGAAAGTGTAAATGAGGAGATAAGAAGTAGTGCAGACCTGATATTGACCCAGTATTGATCTGGTGCCTAGCCTAGATCGATTTTCATTTCTGCTCCCTCCAGTATAATACATGGTTACTTACTGGGGTTTTCTTGTTGTCATGCCTAGTGTCCAACTTTTCAGAGTCAGATGCTGTTGTTTCTGTGAAAGAATTTTTAAAAAATTAATTTTATTTATGTCATTTTTGGCTCTGCTGGGTCTTCTTTGATGTGAGACCTTTCCTCTAGTTGCGGCAAGTTGAGGCTACTCTCTCATTGCGGTACTCGGGCTTCTCCTTGACGTGGCTTCTCTAGTAGCGGAGCACGGGCTCTAGGACACGTGGGCTCGGTAGTTGCTGCTCCCAGGTTCTGGAGCACCGGACTCAGTAGTTGTGGCGCACAGGCTTAGCTGCTCAGCGGCATGTGCCAGCCTCCTGGACCAGGGATCGAACTGTGTCTCCTGCACTGGCAGGTGGACTCTTCACCACTGAGCCACCAGGGGAGCCCAGTTAGTAGGAATTTTTATTCTCATACACCATGAGCTCCATTCTGGCCTCTAACTGAATTGCATAGGAGTCTTTCCACATCCCATCCCCTTTCCTCATCTTCCCCAATGTTCGTCTGTGCTTTTCCCCTCGTGACTAGTTCTGTCATTTCAGCCTCTTCTCTCTGGTCCTCACTCTTGAAGAATCTTGAAGATTCTGCTTCAAGT
Organism: Giraffa tippelskirchi; assembly: GCF_054371585.1. NCBI lineage: Eukaryota > Metazoa > Chordata > Mammalia > Artiodactyla > Giraffidae > Giraffa > Giraffa tippelskirchi. The sequence goes on along the minus strand of NC_137287.1, from coordinate 67,599,854 downwards.
ATCTGCTCAGAAATACCAAATATCTATATCTATATCTATATATCACTTGTTTATTGACTGATTCATTCAGACAGCGCTTGTTGGGTACATACTGCCTATAACCAGATATCGAGGAAGGGGAAAAATAGCACTAAAAAGCAAGTTCTTTGCCCTCAAGGAGCTTATGGTTTAATTTAAAAGCTTATGGTTTAATTTAACTTAAAGGTTTAAATTAGAGGAGGGTGAGGGGAGGGATAGTTATTGAGTTTGGGATGGACACACATACACTGCTGTATTTAACATGGATAACCAACAATGACCTACTGTGTAGCACAGGCAACTCTGCTCAACGTTATGTAGCAACCTAAATGGGAAGCTGAAACTCCAATACTTTGGCCACCTGATGTGAAGAACTGGTTCATTAGAAAAGACCCTGATGCTGGAGAAGATTGAAGGCAGGAGGAGAAGGGGACGACAGAGGATGAGATGGTTGGATGGCATCACTGACTCGATGGACATGAGTTTGAGCAAGCTCTGGGAGTTGGTGATGGACAGGGAAGCCTGGCGTGCTGCAGTCCATGGGGTCCCAAAGAGTTGGACACGACTAAGCAACTGAACTGAACTGAACTGAACTGGGAAGGAATTTGAAAAAGAATAGATACATGTATATGTATAACTGAATCACTTTGCTGTACACTTGAAACTGTCACAACAGTGTTCATCAACTGGACTCCAATATGAAATAAAAAGGTAAAAGAAACATTTTTTTTAATTTAAAATTTTTTTTAAAAAAAGCACACATCGATTTAGGCCACTGATGTAGATGACCAGAATGAGGTGCAAAGAAAAGTGTTCTAGAATACAAAGGGCAGTGGGCTGGCTGCTTGCAAACCAGCAAGGGAGCAGCTGGGGAGAGAGAGAGGGCTGAGTGTCTGAGGGCATTCTGTGAGCCTTGAGCTTGTGTCCAGCTGTGATCTCCTCACCCTGTTGGTGGGATTTTTCCCTTTCTGCAAAGGAATCCCTTTACTGTCCAGGCGCACTGCTTCTCTGTTTCCTCATTTGTATCATCAGCCCTGCTCTTCCAGTATTAGGGCACATCACTGTTATAGTCTGCTCCCTCTTTCCTTCCGATTGAAACTTGGATTAAAATGGCCTCTTCTGAAGGCTTCTTGATTGGTTCTACCTCTGGGATGGGGCATATCTGGAGAGGGGAGGGTATCCTTGATAGTGGGGTTCCATAGCCCACTTCAGAAGAGGTGACATTGCTTGTCTTTGTTCTCGTGTATTAAGAGCATCCATACAGATAGGTATAGCCTAATATACACAAATCGAAGTTAAAAAAAAGATGAATTTGGAGAATAACTAGGTATCTTTCATGGGAAAACTCCACCTGATTGATTTTAGGTGCTTGCACATACCAAATGATTTTGTCATGTTGTGGTTTGCAACTGGAGATACAAATAAAGGGTTGTATAAAACCTAAGTTGTAAAAAACACTCAAGTCATTAACAGTGTAGATTAACTGACATTGGTGTCCAGACTCTATGGCATGTTTTTTGCTTTAAAAAAATCCTGCAAATTTTCTTGCATTATAGAGGCCATCAAGTATATTTAAATGTTTATTGCTGTCAGGAGATTGGAGAATGTCCAGATTATTATAGAAAAATGTAAGGAAATGCTGTCTGAAATTAAGATTAAAATTCTTGGAAATCATTAGCAAGATGAGTTCAAGGTATAAATCTCCTTACTTTCAGGAATAGGTCTTTTGTGCAAAATAAGGCAGGCCTATATTCGGTGTGGGTTGAATAGAATCCTGTGAGTCATAAAGCATATAGATCACTTAGATTCTTTTCTCTCATCTGCCTTCCTGTCTGCCTTAGAAAAGAAAATTAAATATTCAGGTGAACATTTATTGAACACTGATTATGTGCCCAGCATTGTAGCAAGGAGTGGGTGCTGCGAATGTAGGGATAAGTGAAACCGTGTTCATGCCGTCAAGGAGCCCACATCTTGCAGGGCAGACAGTCACGGAAACAGCAAAGCTTGTAAGGTATGATAAGGACGCAGCCTGTGCACTTTGCAGCTGGGATGGGCTGAGCTCTGCTGTGGGTGGGAAGTGTGTGGGCTGGGAGGGTGAGCTTCAGAAGACAAGGGACGATTCAGCTGCATGAGATCACCAGCTCTACCACAGCACATCACATGAAAGCAGCTTCTAGAAAGATCCCTAATCTGTCTGTCATGGTTTTCTGTCCAATTTGTCCGTAACTGAATTATTTTGCGGCTAAAAAGTGTAGAGTGACATGTATTGTATGTGAGTGTATCAGTTATGGGCTTCCCCGGTGGCCAGCACTAAAGAATCTGATTGCAATGCAGGAGCCACAGGAGACATGGGTTTGATCCCAGGGTCAGGAAGATTCCCTGGAGAAGGGCATGGCAACCCACTCCAGTATTTTTGCCTGGAGAATCCCATGGACAGAGGAGCCTAGCCGGCTACAGTCCATGGGGTCACAAAGAGTCAGACACGACTGAAACGACTTAGCACGCATGCATATTGGGTGACATATGCTTAAGAAAAGAAAAAGAAATCATGGACACCCTGGTTGAAGCTAGATTTCTCAAACTGAATTCAACTGTTAGAATGAGAAAGAGCCAGGACTCACCCCGCCCAGCCTCCTTGGGAGCAGAGGCCCGAGGGCTGGTGAGGGCTGGTGACGTGTCTGGCCCTCTCCAGATCTCTGATATTCTGGTTGGTGCACATTCCACAGCATTGAGCTGCCCCAGGCAGCCTCCGGGAGCCTGGGGAGCTGCTCTGGGGCCTTCTGGAGCCCTTATCAAAAGGACCCGAAGAGCTATGGGTTTTGTTGCAGGATTAAATACGACCTTGTGATCTTGGGCAAGTTATTTATCTTTTCTGAACTGTATTTCCTCTTCTTTCAAATGGAGATAAAAATTCATATCTAATGGAATTGTTCCACAGACATTATGAGATAATATATGTAAAATGCCTAAGATATTACTGGGTTTAGGATAGCGGCTTAGAGTTAATTAAAAAGGAAGACATTCTCATTTGCATTCCTTTGAGATCTTTTGCTACATAGCAACTATATAACCCCTGTGGGTTGATGAGATAGAGGAGAGTTGGTAAAAAATCTACTGAAAGAAGCTTCTCTCTCTCTTTTTTTTTTTAAACAGATAGGTATGGAATTTCTTCTAATTGTGGTTCTTGAATTTGAGTTATTTTATCTGTCTCACTGTATTTTGACCTTTCTGTGGTTTGAACCAACTATCCTTGTTTTTCTTCCATTCAACATAAATTTTATAAAGTTCTCAGATTCCTATTTGCATGCAAAACGTGAATGTACCATGGCTGATTTCTCCACCAGAGCATGGACTTAAAGTGTTAATGATGGTATTTTGTTGCAATTCCTTCCAGGAAGAAAGAAAATCTTTCTTTGCACTTTATGTCACATTCAACACTTGGAGTTATTTTTCAGAACTTGTTGCATTTTCTAATCGGCAATATTTTTCTAAAATGATTTATACTGTGGCATGACATTTTGTTGCCACATGTTCAACTTAGACCAAATCTTTGAAAGTCTAGTTCTGAAAAAATCAACAAACGTTGACAGAAAACAGTTTCCCTCTGGGGTGAGTCAAGTATCGATATTTTTGCATTTCACTCATAGCTGATTGCTTAGAAAACAATTACATGTTTCTTTTCTGTCTGTACTTTTGGTGCCACATATTTTTGTAGTACTGATCTCAGGATGGTTTGTAACCCCCAAAATAAGTTGATCTCTTTTGTAAGTCCATTTGAAAATGATTTCCTAGTAGTACCAGCTTATGGGACTTACCAGGTGGCACTAGTGGTAAAGAACCTTGCCCGCCAATGGAGGAGACGTAAGAGATATGGGTTCCAATCCCTGGGTCGGGAAGATTCCCTGGAGGAGGAATCCTCACTCCAGGATTCTTGCCTGGAGAATCCCATGGACAGAGGAGCCTGGCAGGCTATGGTCCATAGGGTTGCAAAGATTCAGACATGACTGAAGCAACTTAGCATGCACATCAGCTTATATCCATCAAAGAAAAGAAAAAGATACTGGTTCTGAAAGTTAGCATAATTGCAGTCATTTAAAAAGTCATAGTGGGCCTTCCCCAGTGGTCCAGTGGTTAGGAGTCCTCCTTGCAATGCAGAGGATGCAGGTTTGATCCCTGGTCAGGGAATTAAGATCCTACATGCTCTGGAGAAAGTAAGCTCACACTTGGGCCAAAATTGCTGAGCCTGAGGGCCGTAACTAGAGAGTCTAAAGATCATGCATGCCTCAACTAAGACTGGACACAGACCAAAAAGAAAAATAAAAACGTAGTAATAGTAATATTTCCATCTACTCTCTCCTATCTCATGCCTAGGCTTTTAGCTCTGCAGGTTGACAGGCCAGCTATGCTATATACCTTTCAAAGAGTCATATGTGGTAAAGAACACATTTCCAATATTCAAGTCTTCTTTTCCTTGGTGGGTATATTCTGTTAGAACACATTTACATAAAGAACAAAGAACAGGATGATTTAGTTCTAGAGATCTGTTGTACACCACTGTGCCTGTAAATTAGTGATACTGTGTTGTACACTTAAAAATTGGGTAGATCTCATGTTATGTGTTCCTTCCACAACAAAAAAAAAAGAAAGGAAGAAGGACACAATGTTTAGCACTGTAGACTCTAAATTAGTTTTAGTTTTTAGCCTTTTTTGGTTTTGTTTCTGTAAAAATAGTCTTTTCAGTGATGTGATGGGCCTTTTTCTTTGCTTTGGAGTGTGGAGATTAAAGTCAATATTTTGAGGGAATTTCCTGGTGGTCCAGTGGTTAGGAGTCCATGCTCTCACTGCCTAGGATGTGGGTTCCTTGCTCTGGGAACTAAGATCCTGAAAGTGGAGTGGCCAATAATAATAATAATAATAATAATAAAGACATCCTTTTGGAATCCTTCCGGTGAAGAGAGAAATTGCTCTTGGAGGAATTGTTATAGCCGCACAAAAGTAAAAAAGAAAATTAAAAAGGATCCTTGAAAAGGCAAATATTAGTCCATTGAAATTTGGAGGTGTTGGTGGAAGACTGGTGCTGTGTTCCTAAAAAATCACTCATTGCCCTAAGTGATTTGGGGTTATTCTCACCTGTTCTTCCTGGATGTCCAGAGGGACGGGCAGAGGATAGGAAGCCCAGCATTACCATCAGCATTGTCTCCACCAGCAGCCTGCGATGGGAATGATACTTAGGAGAGTGTCTCATTCCATTTGGAAGCCTGAGTTCTGAAAAGTAACAAACAGATGTTTGATGCGCCCACTGCGATATTACGTGATAGGACAGAAACAAAGCAAAATAAAACATGATCCTAATGTGTACATTAAACATCGAACACCATTCTTGATATTGTTGGTAACCAAAGGACACTTATTTGGGCTCAGGGAGTTTAAAATCCAATTGGTAAATCATTTAGAACTCAAGATTGATTTTAATAGCTCAAGTTGGCTTGATCAAGAGTGGAACTTACTGACCCACATATACAAAATCCAGGTGTCATTCAACCTCAAGGTTCCCAGGGTTTACCATTCCCTGCCATTTCCTTCTTGTCTCAACGTCACTCACTTGGCGTTTGCTTTATCTTCACCCTCGCGGTGCCAAGATAGCTTGAATTACTCCAGCTCTACATTTTTCATCATTGAATCCAGCAGGAAAGTGTCTCTTACCTTAATACAAATTTGAATCAAAGTCTTGGGCCTGACTGTCACTGGTTCAGACTGAGTCCTGTTTCTGACCCTGATGGAGTTCACATGCTCCACTTCCCGGGCTGGGCTGGGAATCAGAAAGGGGCTGGTTTCCCTAGGTAAGGACACGGGACGTTGTCACCAGGAGCTGAATAGATGCAGAGTGGCGAGAACAGCAGGTGTTCATCATTAGGGGACAGGACTAATCCAAGAGGAAAAGAAAAATAACATGACATTGAACAGTTAGGGGTGGTTCTGTCATTATTTCATTAAATATGCTATAGAAGTTGAGAGTAGCACAAAGGGAGGGCTAGAGTGATGAGGGCAAGAGAGCTTCTTAGAGCAGATGCACGTGAACTTGGTCCTTAGGATGGGCAGGATTCTCGGTGTGACTCTCCCAAGACTCTGATGAGGCCAATGGCAGGGATGTTCATATTGTCAGAACTGGTGGTGTCCCTGCCAGTCCTTTGCAAGTCTCCAGTGGAACCAGGCAACACTCCGTAACAAACCCAGCCCTTAGCCTGATAAAAGGACTGAGAAACCAAACCTTCCACCTGAGCAAAGCATGGGTGTGACAAAACACAAGGATCAACAATATTTTTTTGAGAAAGGAAAAAATAATGAGTTATGGTTCAGATGCATGTTAGAATATTTTCTAGCCATCTAGTCATGCTTACCTTTCTGAGTACCTATGCATCAAAATATTTTGAAGAATTTTTTTTTTTTTTAATTTGGCTACCTCAGGTCTTAGCTGTGGCATGGGGGATCTTTTCCTTGTGGTGCACAGACTCTCTAATTATGGCTCAAGGGCCCAGTAGTTGCTGTACACAGGCTTAGTTGCTCCAAGGTGTGTGGGATCTCGGTTCCCTGGACCCGTATTCCCTGCATTGCAAGGTGGATTCTTAACCACTGGACCACCAGGGAAGTCCCCTATTTTGAAGAATTTTTAAAGAAGAAAAAGTAGGCTGCGGAATGGTTTACTGTAGGGAATCAGCCATCTGCAAACTACTGAAACCAAAAAACCTAGAAGACATCCATCACAATGGTATGTGGTTGCTTCTGTCCTTGAGAGCCCCCTGTATTGTCAAAACAAATAAAACAGACTGCACAGCTGTGAACTGATCAGCTAAATCAAGAGATGGTGGTGGCGTCTGAAAACATGGAGCATCAGGCTTCTGCAGAGGTACAGCAGAACCACCGTGGTTGTCAAATTCAGGGCAGCGGTCACAGGCAGGTCCTCCAGTCCGTGAGGGGCTCCAGCCTGGAGGATACTGTCCAGGTGTGCAGACACAGGTGCAATGTTAGCGGACAGTGCCTGCCCCATTGGTTTAAGAACTCCTCTTCCCCTAGAAACCTAGGAAGCTCTGCTTCCTCAGTGTTGTTGTTCATTTACCAAGTCATGTCCGACTCTTTGCGACCCCATGGACCGCAGCACGCCAGGCTTCCCTGTCCTTCACTATCTCCCGGAGTTTGCCCAAACTCATGTCCATTGACTCAGTGATGCCATCCAACCATCTCATCCTCTGTTGTCCCCTTCTGTTGCCCTCAGTCTTTCTCAGCATCAAGTCTTTTCCTCAGTGTTGGGTCTGATTATTTTTCCACCTGGTAGTTCCCCAAGACCTCCATCACTTACCTTGCATGTGCCCCATCTCCTCCTTCTCAGGAGGTACTTTTTCCTTCATCCACTCATTTCTTTCCCCTGCCTTTTCCTCAGTGAAGCTCCAGACCCACTCCTGCCAGATCCTTCCTCCTTGGCTTTAATTTGAAGTATCACAGGCTTAACCTTTTCTGGTTTTCAAAACAGTCTCACACAGCACATCAGATACTTTGTGAAATAGCTGGATGGAGTTCTAACCCCTATTTCAAAGTGTGAGGAGAGGGTCAAGGGGTTTGCACCCTCCTGGAATTACCTAGGGGCTTCCCTTGTAGCTCAGTCGGTAAAGGATCTGCCTGCAGTGCACGAGACCCGGGTTCGATCCCTGGGTTGGGAAGATCCCTTGGAGAAGGAAATGGCAACCCACTCCAGTATCCTTGCCTGGAAAATCTCATGGACAGAGGAGCCTGGTGGGCTGCAGTCCATGGGGTCGCAAAGAGTCGGACATGACTGAGCGACTATGTGGCTCAAGATCACTTTACTTTCTGTGACACTGGGCTGATTCAGACTGGGGAGTGCCTTCATCTCACCAACAGCAGGACTGGATTCTTTGTGGGAAATTACATGATGCCCACCCTTGCATCTCTTTATAACTTACCTTTCTTTGAAGGCTTTGCTTCTCAGAGACAGCTGAATTAGTTCTGTTCAGTCTAGCTAAACCATCTTCCCTCCCACCATCCTTTTGTTCTTGTTGTTCTCGTTAAATCAAATTTTTTTTTATTAAGGTGAAATTCACAAAACACAAAATTAGTCATTTCAAAGTATACAATTCAGTGGCATTTAGTGTATTCACAATGTTATACAAACAACACTTCTGTTTAGTTCTAAAATTTTTTCATCACCCCCAAATAAGACTATATCCAGTAAGCCATCATTTCCCTCAGCCCCTGACAACTAACCACTCTGTTTTCTGTCTCTATGGATTTGACATTCTGGACATTTCATAGAAATAAAATCATATGTGAGCTGTTGGTACACATGTAATTTTTATAAATTTCATAAATGTTGCTCAATTGCCTCCATAGAGGTTGTGCCAATTTTTTTCATTTTTTCATAAATTTAATTTTTAAAAAAAGTTTTACTGGAGTATAGTTGCTTTACAGTGTTGCATTTCTATTGTACAGCAAAGAGACCGCCACCTTTTAAATTCTAAAATCTTAGTCCATGTCGAGAATGCCTTTCACAGGGGTAGTTGTTACTTGTTGTTTATTCGCTAAGTCGTATCTGACTGTTTGGCAACCCTATGGACTGTAGCCCACCAGGCTCCTCTGTCCATGGGATTTCCCAGGCAAGAATACTGGAGTGGGTTGCCGTTTCCTCCTCCAGGGGATCTTCTCCACCCAGGAATTGAACCCAAATCTCCTGCACTGGCCGGCGGATTCTTTACCACTGAGCCATCAGAGAAGCCCTTTGTAGCTGTTAATAGAATTCTCTAATCTGTAAGTTTTTATACTTTGTGATTGGAATCATTTGGCCACTCTAAGGCTCTGCATTTCTCCATTTTTTCCCCCTCACCTTCACACTGTAAATTCTTGGAAAGCAAGGGCTGTGTTTTCCATTTCCTTAATGGTTGACATTTCTCCTAGGGGAAGTTCAAGAAGTGTTGAGTGACTGACTGGCTGACCTTGAGGAAATAAAATCATTTTCATCCTTCAGAAACGTTTTCATGGCATTTCTGGAAATAATTATGAGATTAAATTTTCCTGAAAAATTTACTGAAACATCTGTTTTCCAAAATTAAATTGGAAGTAGGATGGCCTTGGGCATCTTTGCCCAGCAGAAAGTCATTTACCATTCCAGAACCCCCTAGCTGGGGGATTTCCTTTCTTCCCCATTATTAAAATCTATGGCCCTTGGCAAGAAGGGACACTGATGCGCTTGCCAAAAACCCTCCCTTTACAGAATGTACAGTCACTTTAGAGGCTACAGCTGATTGGTCTTGGCATTAATACTGACCTACATATCATTCTCACCTACAGTTATTCAGATTGCAGACTTTCACCAAAGTCGCCACTAACTTTGGGAGTGTCACATTGATATCTGTTGGAGCAATTGTGGGAATCTCAGAGCACTGCCTCCCAACAGGACTCTTTAAGCTGACCCAGGAGGTGTCCGTGCAGGTTTACCCTAAGCCCATCTCTGACCACTGGATGTTAGCAGCTGCTGATGGGCACACAGTATCTTGCCCTTTTCTCTCTGTCTCAGGGCAGCATGCAGTTTATCTGCTGAACTGAGCCACTGAGAAAAGATGAAGATCAGTGGATGGAACCCAGAGTGTGTCGGTGCTAACAGCTCACCTCCCCAGTGACACTGGCCAGTGCAGAGAAGACAGGAGTTAGAAGTTTGAGAGTCAGTTTTCTCCATCAGCCTGGCTCAGGGTCTCAGGGGGACCCCCTCACTGTGACTGGGTGGGGAGAACAAAGAGGAAGTGGCTTTGCTTTGCAGAATATCATCTGCCTGCCTTCCTCTCCTTCTCTCCCCCATGTCTGAGGCCAGAGGGAGGATGCACCTCCCTTTCCATACCTTCTTATCCGTTTTTGCTCCTCAGATTTATCCTTGGAGTCGCCCTGACTTTCATTCACATCCAGTAAGATTCATACCCCCAGGCATGGCCTTTCTCATCAACATTTTAAAGCAGCATTGAAGTAAGGCACAGAGCAGCATTTTCCACTGAGAATTATTTGTTCATTGTTCATTGAACCAAATATCATTTTCCATTTCCCTGTGTTGCACATAATACATATAACCTGAGTTAAGACTGAACTTAGACACAGTAATTGACTTTTTCTTTTCTAAAACAAAATTTTTATTGGAGTATAGTTGATTTACAATGTTGTGTTAATTTCTGCTCTACAGCAAAGTGGTTCAGTTATAAATATATATATATGTGTGTGTGTGTATACATACATACATACATTCTTTTTCATATTTTTTCTCCTTTATGGATTATCACAGGATATTGAAACAGTTCCCTGTGCTCTGCAGCAGGCCCTTGTTGTTTATCTCTTCTATGTGTAATAATTTGCATCTGCTAACCCCGGACTCCCAGTCCATCCCTCCCTAACCCTGCCTTCCCCTTGGCAACCACAAATCTGTTCTCTCTGTCTGTGAGTCTCTTTCTGTTTCATAGATAAATTTGTTCATCCCATATTTAGATTCCACATATAAGTGATATCATATGGTATTTATCTTTCTCTTTTTCATAGCATACCATAAGTCACATACCTAAACAAGAGACTATACTTTTGAAACCAGAAATCCAGATTATTAACAAAATCCAGCTCAAATATGGCCTCACACTGATAGATCACTGTTAGAGTGTGTCCTGATATATCACGGTGCCTATTTCCATTTTATAGTTGAGAAAACTGAGGCTGAAAAAAAAAAGAGTGACCCGACAGCCAAACATTGACACCCACTAATAAATTCCTCTGCTGGATCATCAGGTCAGATATCTGTCACCTGAGAAGTCCCCAAGGGATAACTTAAAGTACAGATAACTTAAAGTGAGACCGGGGGTGCTCTTTTCGGTTTCCTGCAGCCAATACTGGGAACCTTTTGTGACCAGGTGGGAGGGGAGGGTGGTGTAAATGACCTCAAGGGAAACACAGAAAAGAAGAGACTGGTGGTCCGTTGCTGAAGAAGAGATCTACTTAAGCATCTTGTTCTGGGCCAGCCCTCCCTCCTACACTGCATAAGGGGTCATGTTTGGTTCCTCTGATCAAGTTAATCCTCTGTTCTCTTGTATAGCCACGGGGTCCCTGGCCAGACAAGGTACCAGACGCAACATGGCACTTGCGTAGAAAAAAAATGGCAATTTGGCTCGTATTTGGGCTCAGAATATTTTCTCGCATTCAACAGTGACTCCTGTCACTGGCCTTTTTATGTGGAGCATGAATCATTTGATAGCCAAGTTAATATTTTCAAAATGTGCACCTAACAAAGAAACTTTTCTTGGATCGAAAAATTATAGTCAAAGGAGAAAGAAACTTAGAGACATCTTAGATTCATCTGATAGTAGAATACGGGAAAATGTTAAATTATTCATAAGTTGCTTGATAACTGGTGAATAAATGCATGACGGAACATTTAGAATTTGGCAAAGCCTTCTAGAGAATCCATTAAACAAATGCATGCATGCTCAATCTCGCATTTGCAAGAATTTCTGGAGAAATTTTCTGAAAAAAATGAATGACATATAAGCTAAACTCCAATTAGCGCTATGAATGAAAATATTCCAGTGCCTCTGTTAGTGTTTTTTCTTTTTAAATCGGGGCTTTCTGACGTGTAAAAATGAGACTTTTGAGGGAAGTCAGATCGAGTGCTTCTTGATGGTAAGGTATTAATATCAAAAATGTGCTTGTTGCCCCCAAGCAAATATCTCTGGGCTACATTCTCATGATCAGAAACAACTCTCTGCTTTCTGATTTCAGGAATGCGTATCTCCAGCTTTTATTGGCTACATTCATCTCTCATAGACATTGTGGTCTGGCAGAAGCACTTCTTGCTAGTTAGTCTTGGAGTAGGTTTTAAATCATTACATTCAATTATATTTGTTGCCTTGAAGCATGGGGAGAAAACACGCCTGTTTCAGACCACAAAGAGCAAGAGATTTTTGTAATGTTTGATTGTGGTTAATCAGTTTTCTGTTCTTCCTGGAGATAAACTGCACTGGAAACAAAAAAAAAAAAACAGATACATGTTTCAGGGTCCCCTCCCATAAACCCTGAGAGATGTATGAAAGAAAAGAATCAACCCAAATTAATGAGTGTTTTTCAATCTGCGGGGAAAATACTCAGAAAAGGCAGAGAGTTCATTGTCTGGAACAAGTGGTTAAAGATTTTCAAAGATATTCATAAAAATTTGAATGAGAGGAATAATGAAAAGAAGGTGTTCCATGGAAGAAATTTCTGTGATATTACTTTTCCTCTTCTTTGATACAGTAATAATCTGCATGCTTGCATGCATGCTAAGTTGCTTCAGTCGTGTCTGACTCTGCGACCCAATGGACTGTGTAGCCCACCACACTCCTCTATCCATGGGATTTTCCAGGCAAGAATACTGGAGTGGGTTGCCATTCTCTTCTCCAGGGGATCTTCCTGACCCAGGGATCGAACCCATGTCTCTTATGTCTCCTGCATTGGCATGCAGGTTCTTTACCACTGGTGCCATCTGGGAAGCCCAGAAATAACCTAAGGGCCGTTTAATGTTGGGTAACAGCATACAGACAGCATACAGATGGATTATGTTGATTTACCCCTTAATTAAATGAGTGTTAGTTGTTGTGCCATCTTAGTATTTTCTATACGTAGTATCACTCATTATTTGTTGCCTAATTTTTTTTCTTTTTACTTTACTTAGTCTATTTTAAGATACAGCCTTTGCAGAGAAAGAGAAAGAAAACTATCTATAAACACACAGAAGGGTCTGTTAATATCCTGCAGAGGCTCAGTAACTGGCAGAAAGATGTCAGACTGGGACATCCCAGGATGGCATTTAGGGGGAAGAGATCAAATTTGACTACCCTTGGAAGATGGGTAAATGTAGGAAGGGATTCGGGAGGGCTTTTAGATAAGAATGATTCACCATGAATAAAAGATATGGTTGAAATATTCCCCTTGATATTTTATTTTTACCTCCTAAATGTTTTTCTTGGAACATAAATAATTCTTAATTATTTTTCTCACATTGTTTTTGTTTTGTTGTTCTCAGCCCTCCGTTTCCAGGGCTGACTTTCCCGTACTACTCAGTGGAGGATTTATTGCACAAAATCCCAGAGGGTCACTCCACGTATACTTGTTGTCAGTGGCATATTTTCATACGGTTACTCATTGTGGCTTAATTTGCCAACTTCCTCCAGGGACCCGATGCACAGAAAGTCTTCACAATCCCGTCCTCCGTGACTTCTCAGGGCAGTTCCCTGGTTACTTGGAATGCAGATGCAATGGCTGATTGTGGGAAGAACCATTCTCATACCAGTCACTTCATTTTTTTTCCCCCTATAGTTGAAGACACATTGAATACTTGCCATTTTTTTGTTTCTGTTATCGTCCTTCACATTGTCTAGATCAGGTGGGTCTCAGGTGGGGTTTGAGAGGGGATGTCTCGAATATGAAATCTCAGGAGTGCGTGTTTATCTCTAATGAAAACCTCCTGATGTTCCTTTCGTTTGTCTGTGTCCCTGCCTCTGTCTCCATCCCAAACCCTTGCACGGTATAGTGGCACCTCTACTTTATGACCAAACAGGAAGACACACACAGTGTTTAGACACTGAGTTATCTGGAATAGAATAATTATCTATATTATTTAGAATGTGATTCTCACTCCCTGTGGGTGCTGCTGAGTGGCAGGCATTTGTGGACACACATACACACTCTCAGAGTTTGGGAAACAATGAGAATAATAATGATGTTGGGAGTTATGAAACCTTGTGTTTTGTGTATGTTCTTTTATTTATTTATTTTGCCCAGGCCTGGAGGCTTGTGGAGTATTAGTTCCCTAACCAGGGATTGAACCAGAGCCCTCAGCAGTGAAACCTTAGAGTCCTAACCACTGGACCATCAGGGAGTTCCCAAAATCTTGTATTTTTGTAATTCTACTTTTGCCAGAGAGCCATGGAGCCTCTTTAGAAAGTGGGTTTTGATCCTGGATACAATGTTTTTTCAAACATTGTAGTGTAAGTCAACAATATTACAATATTGCTTATTTATTTTAAGGAGAGAAAACATCTGTGAGGGTCAGCTGAGTTGACAACTTGGTCAACTTTCACCCCCTTTTTTTTCCTGCTGATTCTTTTCTGTAAGGAGACTCAGTCTATATACATTGAAGGCAGTAGTTAAGGAATATATTAGCCAATATATCTTGAGAATGATCTTGATAGATAATCCTCATCTTTCTTTGCTGCGTGCATCTAACCCTGGGGTTGGTCCTCACTCTGCAGGGTGGGTTGTAACGAGTAGCTTCCTGGAGATTCTTCTAGGGAGACTGTTGGCTCCCACCTCTCCCTGGGTTTAAAAGGGGAGGAAAACGTGTCCCTCATAAGTTAGAAACTCAGTGTAGAGACTGTAGCTTTTACTCTGATAAGTAGATGGCATTCTCAACAATTATTCTCAGCAGAAGTAAGGGTGGTCTTGATTTCCTGCCATCCAAACCCCTCTGCTTCCTGTCTCTCAGAGCCCAAGGCTGTTTGTAAGAAAAATGTGTGTACTTAACCCACCACCTATTAAATGAATGAAAGATACCTAGAAGCAAAATGCAAGCAAACTACAGTTCTTAGTTAAGTTCTTTTGTGTGAGGTCGAAGAATAAAAACACAGTGTCAGACCGTCTGAATTATTTTTTTTTAATTTAAAAAAATTGTATTGAAGTAGATTTACAAGGTTGTGTTCATTTCCTCTGTACAGCAAAGTGACTCAGTTACACACACACACACACACACACGTATATATATTCTTTATCTTATCCTTTTCCCTTATGGTTTATCATAGGATATTGAATATAGTTCCCTGTGCCATACAGTAGGACCTTGTTGTTTGTCGAATTATTTTAAAAGTAAGAATAGAATTGGAACTCCAAGAAAATCTTAACCCTCCCTTCTCTTGGCTCTTTCTCCGGCTACACTTGGAGACAGGCCTTCTCTCTGTCTTCACTGAGAGAAATGTCATGACCCCAGAGATGGGGCCTCATGCATGACCCAAGAGCCAGCCTGCAGAAAACAGAGAAGTAGTTTCTTCATATTGCCTATGGACAGCTGGCTTTCAGATGTGTCCTGTTTGTTGATCTGCTGTGCTCTGTCAGGGCTATCTATTTCCGAGGGGAGTTGATCATGAAATTAAAAGCATTTTACCTGGGTTATTGATTTCCCTAAATATTATACCCAGCTTACCCCGTCCTAGCTGAGCAGAAGGAGGGCTTCATCGCCAGGATACTAGGGTGCTTTCTGGGGACCAGCGCTGCCCTCACTGTGAGGAGCTGTTTCATCTTCCACTTCAGCCTCCTCCAGGCCAGACTGTGGAGGACGATGATGGCCTCTATCCATTATATCTTATCATCAGCTGTGGGGAGAGGCCAGGGTGAAGGTACCCAGTCCAACTCAGAAAAGAAGATTCATTGCACCTGCGTGGGGCTGGGGCCAGCCCTGGACGGGGCAGCTTTGGAAGGGAGTAGAGAACTCTGATGACCAGGGAGTAGGGTCCCAGTGTATAGACTCCTGGGCTTCCCAGGTGACTCAGTGGTAAAGAACCTGCCTGCCAATGCAGGGGACACAGGAGATGTGGGTTCAATCCCTGGGTCAGGAAGATCCCCAGGGGGAGGAAATGGCAACCCTCTCCATTATTCATGCCTGGAGAATCCCATGGACAGAGGAGCCTGGTGGGCCACAGTCCATGGGGGTCTCAAAGAGTCGGACACGAGTGAGTGACCGAGTACAGACAGATGTAAAGTCCTTACTCCTGGGATAACTCAAGTGGATGTGGAGAGGGATGTGAGTGGTGAGCAGGGCATTCAAAAGAGAGGGCTGAGTGTGCATTAAATGAGTAAATGTGAGATCTCTGGACGAGAGTATCCATTCTTTTAATGGATGAGAACATCCGCACTTTTAATGCCAATGTCACCACCTTAATGTGATCTTTGAGGATCCATTTCTGAGATAGACTGTGTCGTGATAGAATGGCCTTGGTAATCTCAGGACCACTTCAAAAGGGCTGTAGGCAAAAGCAGAGGCCTCTGGGCAGCAGGAGCCTCTGGAGGAAGGCCTCTTTCTCCCAGCTTTCCCACTGATGCCCTGAGCCTGTTGTTTCATTTATAAAATGAGGTGGAGGGGTGGATAAGGGGGTCTTGCAGGGTACTGGGTACCCTCCGGGTCTAAAACTGCTTTTCTGCCTGCAGCATTATTTGTCATAGAACATAATAAACTTTACCATAAGATTTGATGATAAATTTTAAAAGCACTGCTGTCCTACAAGCATATGTTCCACTTATCTATTAATGAGGTTCGATCATAGAAGAGATTTTAAAATATTTTTTCAAAATGGAATGTGAAACATATTATGTATTTTTTCCCCAAAATCTTTCTCTTGCTTCTTGGAACTGTGTATTGCCGTTTTGCTTGTTCATTTTTCCCGAGATCGCATTGGGCTCCACATCTTCGCTACATGTTTGTATCGAGTATTCAATATCTTTCTCTTTCATCTAAGTACAACTGCTTGTCCTCTATCTCAGCCGCACTTTGTTTCCACTTTGCATTAGGGAATACAAAACCAAGCCGCGTTTAAGCAACTTAGTTTCAATCACTGGGGTCTAGATTCCATTTTCCCACAGGCTGAGAAGAAGGTAAATAAATTGGATCTAGCAAGAAGCCTGAATATTAGGAAGTGCCCATAATTGTCTTTTTCAGCAGAACTCCATGAAGAGGGCTGCAAGTCCCCAAGGGGGAGCCCAGGTCACTGGGAGCGCTGCCTTATTACACAGCATCAGCGTAATCCACTCCTGGGGCCCTTTGTGGGGTAGGGGGTCCCTATCTGCCCGCCACAGCTGCCATCCTGCCAGCCAATTCTGCTGCCCCTTAAACCCTTTCAGTGTAACTTTTTATTCCCAAGAAAAAGACATATTGGCCAACAAGCTGACAGATCTACAGGATGAATCTCATTTTGCCCCACCCCTAGACTGGGATGCTCTTGTGTCTGTAGAAAGAGCTCTTGATTGTTGCCAAGGCTTCTTTTGGTCCTAAAATACCTAGTGCTGCTATCCGGGGAGAGACCGAACTCATGAATTTCCCAGAGGTAACATCGTCATCATTCTTCCATGATTTATGAGTCCCCATTGTGTTAAGCCAAACAAACATTTTCTTTCAGTATTCTAGAACTAATAAAAAAAAAATCCAGTGAGCTTCATGTAAAGGATTGTGTTTTAATAAAAGTGGTAATTCAAAACACCTGTTTAACTTGTGGCTCTCAATTCTAATCAAAGCTCTGTTAATCCTTTGCATGGGAGATCTTGATTTTTCTTTTGATTTTTCTTAAAAAAAAAAGATGACATACCCATTTGATTGAAATTTGATTTCTCCCAGTAAAACTGCCAGTTTTAATTAAGTTAGAAAATTGGAATACGACTGTGAGTTGGATGAAATTCAGCATAATAATTTCCTTCTCGTGTTCTGCTTGGAGAGACTATGGATTTGTACAGATGAAGACATTACATATCTAATTGTTTCCTCTTCTATGAATTAAATACAACTTTTTATGTCTTTTAAAAGATTATGTACTTATTTTTGTCCATACTGGGTCTTCATTGCTGCATGCAGGCTTTCTCTAGTTGTGGTACGCAGGATTCTCACTGCGATGGCTTCTCTTGTTGTGGAGCATGGGTTCTACTGCATGGGCTCAGAGGTTGTGGTGCACGGGCTTCGTTGCTCCTCGGCATGTGGAATCTTCTCAGACCAGAGATCGAACCTGTGTCCCCTGCATTGGCAGGCGAATTCTTAACCACTGGACCACCAGGGAAGTCCCAACTTTTTAGTTCTGTTGATACTCATTAAAGTTCTTTTATGTGTATTGAAGTAACAGATCATTGAAAAACATGTTCAGTTTTAGGCTATGCTGCTGCTGCTGCTGCTAAGTCGCTTCAGTCGTGTCCGACTCTGTGCGACCCCACAGATGGCAGCCCACCAGGCTCCCCCATCCCTTGGATTCTCCAGGCAAGAACACTGGAGTGGGTTGCCATTTCCTTCTCCAATGCATGAGAGTGAAAAGTGAAAGTGAAGTCGCTCAGTCGTGTCCGACCCTTAGCGACCCCATGGACTGCAGCCTACCAGGCTCCTCCATCCATGGGATTTTCCAGGCAAGAGTACTGGAGTGGGGTGCCATTGCCTTCTCCGGTTTTAGGCTATAGGTACCACTTTTTGTAGCTATAGCAAATAAGGATTTTGACTGGGAAAATTAAAGCAGTTTGGGGTTGTGAAAAATGGTGCCCTAATTTGACGTTTTAGACAGGGTTTTCATCTGTGATGGTGCACACTTTGTTTTTACTAATTTGCATTCTTGAATGTATTATCTGCTTTCCCCCCCCGTTCATTTCCCAGTCTGTTTGGACTTGATAAAAGTTGAGGATATACATACTTCTTTTTTAAAAAAAGTTCTTCGTCATGACTCTTGAATGGCACAAGTAAGAGAAATGCATTTATTTCGTGCCTCTCAATTAATTAAAGTCTTAATTCTTTTAAAAATCCTGTTGATTTCTCTTAAATATAAACAGGGGAGCCCAGGAGGGTGTTTTTGGCAAGCTGAGCTGTGATTTCTCTGAATACTTTTTGGTTTGCTTACTTTCATGGTAAAAGCTGACAATGATCTAAATGTGCTTCAGGTGTTTTTTCCTGGTCTCATTGGATTATCTGTATTTGCCTTTTAGTTTACTCGTTTATTTCCTCTGAAATCTTTGATTTGGAGAGTGTCCTTTTACTGAAGCTCCCCCTCCTTCCTGATCACATGTTTGAGTAAATTGTTTTTCCTATCAGTATAATCAGACTATTTATTTATTTATTTTTGAAGAATAGTTGATGTACAATGTTGTGTTAGTTTCTGGTGTACAGCAAAGTGATTCAGATATGTGTATGTTATTACAAGATATTGAATATAGTTCCCTGTGCTATCTAGTCATCACTGTCCTTTATCTGTTTTATGTATAATAGTGTATATCTCTTAATTCCATGCTTCCAGTTTATCCCTCCTGACACACACTCACACCTTTCTCCTTTGGTAAGTGTAAGTTTATTTTTTTCTGTATATTAATCAAACTAATTTGATTTTGCTCCTTCTGGTTGAAGGTATGGGCTAGTACCTCTTGCTCCGGCATCAAAAATATATTAATGCCTTCCAGCTTAACCATCCCATTAGTCACAGCACACCCTCAGAGTGCTGTTAACAAAAATACTTTATTTATTTTAACCAGCTGCCAGAGAGCAGTCAAGATTTAAAAATGTGGATAATGACAAGAACGATTCTTACTTGGGTATACTACTGCTAATCTTTTAGAGAAAAACTGTAATAAATATTCCAAGACACAGTGATTTGTAGATCATCTCCTTCTTTGAACGTCAAGGTCCCCCAAATTCCTTTAAAACGAAAACCAAAAAAGTGTGTCAGAGAATTTCTTGTGATTGAATATAGAATTACATAATAGAAAAGTGTCTTTTCTATTAATAGAACATAATAGAAAAGTGTTCTCCCTTCCCTTAAAAAAAAATCCTGTTGACTTAGGGAAATGGTAGAAGACAATTTCTATTTTAAACGTTTACTTTTTAATACTTATTTACTTACTTGGCTGTGTTGGGTCTTAGTGGCAGCATGCAGAATCTTCTTGTTGTGGAACTTGGGCTCTAGAGCTTGTGGGATGGGTAGTTGCATGGTGGGTTTTGTTGCCCCAAGGCATGTGGGATCTTAGTTCCTTGAGTCCCCTGCGATGGAAGGCCCATTCTTAACCACTGGACCACAAGGGAAGTCCTTAAATGTTTATTTTGAAAAATATTTAGATGGATCAAGAGAAAGGAGGGGAAAAAAGAAGAGGGAAGGAGAGACAGGGGGTGTGGTGGACTCTTCCTGCCCTTCCTTTTGATTTCACACTGAAATATGGGATACTTTCAAGACATTCTTCAAGGATAATTGAAAGCAGGAGATCAGGAAAATTGATTCTTGGAGAAGGGAGGAGAGAAGTTACTGAGAGAGGTTGTAAGTTTAAGTCAAATTAACCAAGGACTGTGGCCTTGGTGCTGTTCAGTCTCTCAGTTGTGTCCTACTCCTTGTGACCCCAGGGACCCCGCCCCAGGCTTCCCTGTCCTTCACTGTCTCCTGGAGTTTACTCAAATTCATGTTCATTGAGTTAGTGATGCCATCCAACCATCTCATCCTCTGTCATCCCCTTCTCCTCCTGCCTTCAATCTTTCCCAGCTTCAGGGTCTTTTCTAGGGAGTCAGCTCTTTGCATCAAGTGGCCAAAGTATTGGAGCTTGAGCTTCAGCTTCAGCATCAGTTCTTCCAATGAATATTCAGGACTGATCTCCTTTAGGATGGACTGGTTGGATCTCCTTGCTGTCCAAGGGACTCTCAAGAGTCTTTTCCAACACCACAGTTCAAAAGCATTAATTCTTCGGTGCTCAGCCTTATGGTTCAACTCTCACAGCCATACATGACTAGTGGGAAAACCGTAGCTTTGACTATAGGGACTTTTGTCAGCAAAGTAATGTCTCTGCTTTTTAATATGCTGTCTAGGTTGGTCATAGCTTTTCTTCCAAGGAGCAAGCGTCTTTTAATTTCCTGGCTGCAGTCACCATCCGCAGTGATTTTAGAGCCCAAGAAAATAAACACATATATAGAAACTATATATAAAACTATATATAGCTATAAAGAAACTATAAAGAAATTATTCAAGAGAAAGAGACAATGTAGTAGAGACAATGGAGTTCATTTAATATGATGTGCTTTTAATATTCCTCCGCTGTAGTTCAGCTGGTAAAGAATCTACCTGCAATGCAGGAGACCCCGGTTCAATTCCTGGGTCGGGAAGATCCCCTGGAGAAGGAATAGGCTACCCACTCCAGTATTCATGGGCTTCCCTGGTGGCTCAGACAGTAAAGAATCTGCCTGCAATGTGGAAGACCTGGGTTCGATCCTTAAGTTGGGAAGATCCCCTGGAGGAGGGCGTGGCAACCCACTCCAGTATTCTTGCCTGGAGAATTCCCATGGACAGAGGAGCCTGGCGGACTACAGTCCATGGGATCGCAAAGAGTCAGACATGACTGAGCAATTAAGCATAGCACACTTTTTTATTATAAAAAATAAACTTTTTTATTATATAGTGTTTTAAAAATCAAGACCTAATGCTTTTTATTTTAATATTAAGTTATTCTTAACAAGTACAGTCAACCAGAAAGATGAAACCTGATTCAAAATTCAGTTATTACTCAAAATGCAACCCTCCTGAAGCCTCATTGGGGATCATTAGTGCAAATTTCACTGTAGGTTTTGGTCCCCGGGGACTGTTCAGGAGAGGGATGAGGAGAGAATAAGGCAGCCAAGTTGCAGAGCACTGGGTCTCCAAAGGGCAGGTTTTCTGGAGGTGATGTTTGTAGATCCATCACCAAACTACCTTCTCGCTTATTTTTAGATTATCCATTCGTGTCATCCTGTGAATGAGGAATGCCTGTTTCAAAGTGTACTGCAAAACCCTCTCAGTAAACAAGCACTGCGCATCCTGGGACTCGGTGCACATCAAGGCTGACTGTTGCAGCAGTGTGGTTTGTGATCACTCTGGTGCTGGTGGTGGCCGGGCTTGTCTCAGCACCATGGTTAATGCCACCCTCTCGCCTGTGCAGTTCATGCTCCTTACCTGGATGATTCCATCCAATCATTGCACCTGACTTGACAGAGAGGAAAAGACCACGCACCCATGTGCACTAGGACATGAGAAAGGCTGACTTTCTTGAGGACAGTGAGTCTGACCTGTGCCAAGAGTGTGGTTTTGACCAGGCTGGTTTGTACGGCCCAGAGCACATCAAGCTGAAGGGTGGCAGTTCTGCGTTCTGGTTTTGACACGAAGAGTAATTAGTTTGCGGTTCTTTAGAAATGAATCACTTCTTTGGTTTTCATTTCCTTGTCTTTTGGTCATCTCTAGGGCCTTTCTGCCCTTAAATTCTGAAATCTGTATTTGTAGATTATTAGGGGTGGAAACAACAGGTGAGAATGTAACAGCTTATAAAGAGCCATCTGGGAATTCCCTGGCAGTCCTTTGGTTAGGACTCGGCGCTTTCACTATCCGGGGCATGGGTTCCATCCCTGGGTGGGGAGCAAAGGTCCTGGAAGCCTTGTGGCACAGCCAAAAAATAAAAATAATAAAAAGTAAAAAGAGCCATCAGGAAAAGGTGCTCAGAGGGACAAACCCCTATCTCAAATCATGGGGCCATTTTCAATTTTCTGTGGGTAGAGAGTCAACTTTTCACTCTGAACCTCAGACTTCTTCCACATTTGCTTTCTTGTTTCCCCACATGTATTTGCTTTGCCCCAATGTTTAAAATGTTCTGCAGCACTTAGTTATTGCTGTGCAGTAAATCACCCCATAACTTATTGGCTTAAAAACAACTCTATATCTGGTCATGATTCTGCAGTTAGGGCCAACCTCTGCTGGGCAATGCTTCTGGTCTCATGTGGCTAGCTCTGGGGGCCCACCTGGGCTGGCTGATCCCTGATGGCTCATCTCAGGGGTCTAGCAGTCAGCTAAGGCTGTCACAGTGCCAGCAGCAGCCCAGAAGGAGAAGCCCAGGACCCAGAAACTTGCAGGCTGGCACCTATGGTCTTGTCTCCTCTGCTGAGGTCCCACTAGCTGACACAAGCCTGGCGCATAGCCAATACCAGAGTCTATGTTAGGGTGTGGATGCGGGAGATGGGATTCACTGGGAATACCAGTATGCAGTCTCCCACACATTTATCCCCTTGTATTTTGGAAGTCTGTACTTCAGATTTGAAGTGCATGTCTGTATTCCTTGTTCTAGATATTAGTAAGCTTCCACAAAGTAACAGTGTAGTTTCTGCTTAACAGATTGTTGACCAGAGATGTAGCAATAGAGAGAGTAATACAACTAACACCACTGTGTGTTGTTAGAGCTTAAAATTGATCTAGGGTCCATTACACAACGCATGATTGTCATTATCATCCACATTTTGCTCCATTAGGTTTTTGTTCCAACCTTGTGTATATTATGAATGTAAAATTTTCAAAAATGATGCACTGCAAAATTTTGAGTGAAGAATTTATCAGTGAATTTTATGTAGATACTTTCTGTCATTGTCTGAGCAATGTATATACTAGTGTCTCAGAGGGTGATAGTTCTTCAGAATATAGTTCTGATTCAGACAATGTAAAGGTTAAACCAACCAAAGGACAAAAAACCTTAGTGATTGATTCTGATACGGAAAGTGAAAATGAATCTCACAGTGCTATAGGATGCTCCTTCGCTTCTACAGAAGAGTGGATGGAAGACAACATTTCATGAAAATTAGAAGACTTTACAGGCGTGTCAGCCGCAACCATTGAATGTAATAACCAGCAAAGTGTCAGTTTAGTAACAGAATTTATTTCTGGCCAGCCAAAATAAAAATTGCTGACCATGGGCATTAGTTTCTGCTGAAGTCCCCCAGTCAATATTAACAATATAAATGCTCTGCAGTGAAATGGGGAGGGGCGTAATGAATGATTTCTGATGGTAGGGGTAGATGTCTGTACCCATGAGTGGGGCCAGGAGGGAACGTGGCCTGCTCCTTCTGGTTCCTCTGTCTCTGTAAATGCTCCTTTTCAGGCTCGTTTGCCAAGTCCTCTTCCTGAAGATTCTTTGCCCATGTTCTTTTTTCCCTCTGATTGAGTCTCTTTGCAACATTATCAGTTTCTATAATGGCAGCTCTTCCTAAGGCTTTAATGACTCTCTCTCTCTGCAGGTTTACTTATAAATATTTTTGGCCTCAGAACCACATTTGTAGCTGCGTGTTAGACTTCTCCACATGAATAATCTGCCCACACCCAAAATAAGACATCTTCTATGTACCCCAAATCTACTTCTCTTTCTGTACTTCCTATTTTCGGTAGTGACTTCACTGTTCTAGTCTCAAAGGCTCAAAACCTCTTAGGCGTTCTGAGCCCTGCACTTTCCCCCTTCTCTTCTGGGTCCCACCACCACATCCTGTGCCCCAGCCCGTCGTCTCAGGCCCACACAGTGGCCTCCGGGCGTCCCACCACCACATCCTGTGCCTCAGCCCGTTGTCTCAGGCCCACACAGTGGCCTCCGGGCTTCGTCCTCCCTCCAAATTCCAGTCCACACAGCAAGGAGCTAAATCCCTAGATGACCCTCGTCTAATAAGCCCCAACTCAAGACCTTCTATAACACCTCACTGCCCTCAGAACAAACACCAGCCCTGTCCACCAAGCACTCAGAGTCTTGTCAGTTGATGCCTTGAAGTCCTCCATGTCCCTGGTAGTCCAGTGGTTAAGATTCCATGCTTACACTGCAAGGGGCGGGGGTTCGGTCCCTGGTCAGGGAACCAACATCCTGCATGCTGCCTAAGCCCAACCAAAATCCATGCCATTTCCCAAGTTAGTAACACATTCTCTTACGCAAACCCAAGTCCTTTCCCTCCTCCAAGGTCTATCTCCAATATCTCTTTAAACTCCGTGGATAACGGTCTCTTCCTGCTAGATGCTGATAGCACTTTAAAAAAAAAAAAATCATAGACTATATATTTTAGAGATTTTTAGATTCAGAACAAAATTGAAGGAAAGGTACAGAGTTCTCAGCCCACCCCCCCACTACCATCAACATCCTGCACCAGGCAGTACATCTGTTCCAATTGATGAACCAACATTGACACCTCATTACCAGCCAGAGTCCATAGTTTACATTAGGGTTCACTGTGTTGTACATTTTATGGGCTTTGACAAATGTATGATGACACTTACCCGCCATTAATTATCATCCAGAGCATTCTTCCTGCCCCCCGAACCTCCTGTGCTCTACTTATTCCTCCCTCTCTCCCCTGAAAGCTGCTGGCAATTTTCACTCATCTTACATAATGTCTGTTTTCATCACTTGGTTTTGAACCCCCCTCATCTTAGTCTTGGGCTTCCCGGATGGCACTAGTGGTAAAGAACCCGCCTGCCAAGGCAGGAATCATAAGAGACACAGGTGTAATACCTAGGTTGGGAAGATCCCCTCAAAGAGGGCATGGCGATACGCTCCAGTATTTGTGCCTGGAGAATCCCGTGGACAGAGGAGCCTTGTGGGCTATGGTTTATAGGGTTGCAAAGAGTCAGACACGACTGAAGCGACTTAACACACACACACACACACGCATACACACACGTTAGTTCTTTATTACATAGGTCTCTAAAAAATATGGATACATAGATTATATATTTAAAATCTCACTTAGGAACTTCCCTGGCAGTCCAGTTGTTAAGACTTTGGCTTCCAATGCAGGAGGTGTGGGTTTGATCCCTGGTCAAGGAGCTAGGATCCCACATGTCTCACAGCCCCCCAAAAAAATGCAAAACAGAAAAAATTTTGTAACAAATTCAATAAAGAATTTTAAAAAATAAAATCTCACTTTAAGCATAAAATCTCAGTAAATATCTCCTATGGAAGGTCTGGATTTGACTCAAGTTAGAATTTTTTGATGGGGTGGGGGCAGGGGGGACATAGCATCGATTTTAAGAGGTTGCTTTTGGAAGAGAACAATGAACCTTAACAGTTAGGGAGACATTCTTCAACTTAGTTCAGGTCAACAAGTATTTGGTGAAATCAAAGATGACTTTTACTTTATGTAGCAGTTATCTGTGCTCCTTCCTAAATGGTTCCTCCATAGACTGAAAAAAATCTATACTTCCTAAAAAACTTTGCACTCTGTTGAATGGAGAGACAGCGAGTTGGGTGGTAGGAAAGAACACTTCAGTGAATCCTTCTTTAGAGCCATCTCCTTTTCTAATGTAGAATAACTACCTCTTGATTAGTTTTCTAAATTCGGACTTTTTAAGGATGCTCTTTCATTTTAATTAAAAAGCAAGTACATACCAAACAGGTTAGCAGTGAGGGACCACAGAGCATGATACTGTTGCAAAGAGCTCAACAAAAATGTATACAGAGCTCTAAAGTTGTATGAACAGCACTATCAGCAAGTGTCTGTATGTTCTGCAAATCTGCAACCACTAAGGAAATGAAGGTGCACAGTGAGTAAGAGGTGCCATAGGGGAGGAAGGGGAGACACCAGAGAAAGACATCATCACGGTTTCTCAGAACAAAAGGTGTGATGAACCGTTATCTTAGGCTTCCTAACCGTCTTGAAGGAAATGGGCAGCGCTACTTCTGAAATACAGTCCTGTTTTGATCACACTTCCTCCCCCCACCCCACCCCCATCCTCTGGGGCTGGCTTCTTTGGTCCAGGCTGTAATTTGTGGCCAGATGTCTTCCAGGCACTCAGGGTTGCCTCAGACTCTCGGCTGCAGTGCATCTGCTCTGTGGAATGTCAGCTGTAGTTTCTCACTTCAGTTGCAGGCTCATCAAGTCTCTAGGCCAAATAAGCATTTCTTTTCCCCCAGTTTTATTGAGCTATAATTGACATATAGCACTGTATAAGTTTAAGGTGACTTGACTTACATCATGAAATGAATATCACAAGTTTCATGACATTCATCATCTCATATAGATACAAAATTAAAGAAATAGAGAAAAGTTTTTTCTTGTGATGAGAACTGTTAAGATTTGCTCTCTTGACAACTTTCGTATATAGCATACAGCAGTGTTAATTATATGTATCATGTTGTACATTACATCCCTAGTATTTATTTATATGAATAATCACATTTTGATGTAATGACATTTGTTTTAAATGAAAGTCAGCAAAGATTTGCTAAGGGTTTTCTCTGGGACAGCACCCCAGGGATATTGACGACAGTGACAGCCAGGCGCACTGACCAAGTGGCAGGCAGTGTTGTGGACTCAGTGCGTGCTCCCAGCGACCCCAAGCACATAGGCCCTGCTCCAAACACTGCATCTGAGATGCCTTGAAAGATACACTGCCTTCCTCTACGAGTGGAACTTTCACTTCCTATGACCAGTCGCCTCCAGGCTGGGGCAAGGGTTTGAGAAAACAAAGCAACCCTCAAGTGCTTAGGACCCACATTTATTGTCTCGCTTCTTCAGTTGTCACTTGTATGAAGTGTTGTTGGAATGTCAAATTATGAATTTCTGGATGTGGCATCATGGAATGACAGCCCAGCACCATCCAGTAGGGGGAAATAGCCCCCCTCCCCTGCTGAGTTCTTGTGGCTGCAGTAAGAATAAAATTGACAGAAGACAGATTCACCAGAGAAACAGAAACATGTTTTAATTTATGGGCACAGAGATCTCATGGAAATGGGACCTTAGACGTGGGAACAAAAAGCAGGCAGTTTTTACATGTTGTAGACAAGTAGATTTTTGAGGAATTGATGGGACAAAGAGACTTAGGTTTGGAGAACCCAATTAGTGAAGAATTTAGACAGAGTTTGGGCTTGTCAATTAAAGAAATAACCAGGCTTGTTTATATAGGCTTCTGGTGTGAATCCCCTGTCTTTGATGATAAGGGTGACTGTCTATCTCTAAATGCGGAGAAGGCACCTTTCACGTGAAATTGATTTCTTGCTTTAAAGGAGAGAAGAGAGTCAGAGTGTCCCTCCTCCTTTTATGTATATATGTATATAATTTTATTTATTTATTTATGGCTGTGCTGGGTCTTCATTGCTGCGTGGGCTCTTCCCTAGTTGCGAGGAGGAGGGGCTACTGTCTAGTCACGGTGCGCGAGCTTCTCATTGTGGTGGCTTCTCTTATTGCGTAGCACGGGCTCTCAGACATATTGACTTCAGTAGTTGCCACATGTGGGCTCAGTAGGTGTGGCACATGGGCTTAGTTGCTCTGTGGGGTTTCCCAGATCAGGGATTGAACCCGTGACTCCTGCATTGACAGGTGGATTCCTTACCACTGAGCCACCAGGGGAGCCTGGAGTGTCCCTCTTTGGCTGGCTGTTTCTTAATTAACTTTAGTTCAGAATAATCACTATGCCACAGAGGCACATTTTGTGGCACCCCACTCCAGTACTCTTGCCTGGAAAATCCCATGGGTGGAGGAGCCTGGTAGGCTGCAGACCCATGGGGTCGCTAGGAGTCGGACACGACTGAGCGACTTCACTTTCACTTTTCCCTTTCATGCACTGGAGAAGGAAATGGCAACCCACTCCAGTATTCTTGCCTGGAGAATCCCAGGGACGGCGGAGCCTGGTGGGCTGCCGGCTATGGGGTCGCACAGAGTCGGACACGACTGAAGCGACTTAGCAGCAGTCGCAGCAGCACCCAACAGCACCCCTTCTCCCTTGAGCTTCTTGCCCCTATGTCCCTCTGCACCCCAGCTCCCCTCTTCTCCCTATATCCTTTCCGGCAGGCTCGGAGCAGCACCCAGAAGCCGCAGCTTATGCTGAATGATGAAGGTGACTTTGTATTTTCCCTCTCAGACCAGGCAAAGCTGGGGTTTCTTCCATGAAGAATTTTTACCATGGGTAACTGGGTAAACCAAAAAGAGCGGAAAGTTGTATAAACTTCAAGTGGACAATTGTACTTTACGTGAGTTGTTTGGTTTGCTTTCTTTAGTAGTCATCTGCCCCTTAAGCAGTTTTCCTCTGGTTACTTTAAGTAACTGGACAGCTTTTGTTTATTTTTTTCTTTTTAAAATTTATGTCCTTTTTATTTATTTATGAGTATAAGACAAACAGCAGTTGACTGCCATGGCTGAGTGCCCGGGTTCTGGAGTTGCTCTGACCAGGTGAACAGAATCAGGCCACACTGTTTAGAGGTCACTATGACCTTGAGCCAGTCACTGAACTGCTTGCAGCCTCCGTTTTCTTATTTGTTTAGGGCTGGAGAGTGAAACAGTCCTCTTCATTTCACAGGGTTGTTAAAACGGTTGCCTAAGAAAGACTGTAAAGCAGTTTTCAGATACCTGACTCATTTATTTATTGTTGTTTTGTCTCTAAGTTGTGTCCAACTCTTTTACAACCCCATGGGCTATAGCCCACCAGGCTCCCCTGTCCATGGGATTCGTCCCAGGCAAGAACACTGGAGTGAGTTGCCATTTCCTTCTCCAGGGAATCTTCTCAGACCAGGGATCGAACCCACATCTCCCGCATTGGCAGGTGGATTCTTTACCACTGAGCCAGCAGGAAAGCCTATAGTAAGTCCTACATAAATGTTAGCCTTGAGGATGTGTTGTTAATTTTTAGAAATGATGAATGCCGAAGACAATAACGTGCTGCATAGATAGAATACCAAATAAATAAAAATAGAAAATAAAACCCAGCTACTTTCTAAAAGTAAGGCATTCCACCCCCTCCTTGACTAGAATTATTCATAAAACTTGATAATGTAACAGAGTCTAGAATACTTCGTGTCCTATTCCCCTTATCTTTTTCCCCATAATTTTAATTTTTAAAAAATAAGCCTTAAGGATTCATTCATTTATTCAGCACTGAGCCTGGTGCCTAGGCTATAGGTATGTATCCTACCCCTGAGGGATATGCTTCTTGCTCATAGAGTAGAACAGATGGTACTCTTATCCCTATGGGGCATGAGAGAAATATTCCAGTTAATACTATATAAGATGCATATGTGGCATCAGTTCACTTCAGTCGCTCAATCGTGTCCAACTCTTTGCCACCCCATGGACTGCAGCACGCCAGGCTTCCCTGTCCATCACCAAGTCCCAGAGCTTACTCAAACTCATGTCCATTGAGTCAGTGATGCCATCCAACCATCTCATCCTCTGTTGTCCCCTTCTCCTCCTGCCCTCAGTCTTTCCCAGCATCAGGGTCTTTTCCAGTGAGTCAGTTCTTCAAATCAGGTGGCCAAAGTATTGGAGCTTCAGCTTTAGCATCAGTCCTTCCAATGAATATTCAGGACTGATTTCCTTTAGGATGGCCTGGTTGGATCTCCTTGCAGTTCAAGTGACTCTCAAGAGTCTTCTCCGACACCACAGTTCAAAAGCATCAATTCTTCGGCGCTCAGCTTTCTTTATAGTCCAACTCTCACATCCATACAAGACTAATGGAAAAACCATACCCTTGACTAGGCAGACCTTCGTTGGCAAAGTGATGTCTCTGCTTTTTAATATGCTGTCTAGTTTGGTCACAGCTTTTCTTCCAAGGAGCAAGTGTCTTTTAATTTCATGGCTGCAGTCACCATCTGAAGTGATTTTGGAACCCCCCAAAATAAAGTCTGTCACTGTTTCCATTGTTTCCCCATCTATTTGCCATGAAGTGATGGAACCAGATGCCATGATCTTAGTTTTCTGAATGTTGAGTTCGAAGCCAACTTTTTCACTCTCCTCTTTCACTTTCATCAAGAGGCTCTTTAGTTCTTCACTTTCTGCCATAAGCGTGGTGTCATCTGCATATCTGAGCTTATTGATATTTCTCCCAGCAATCTTGATTCCAGCTTGTGCTTCATCCAGCCCAGCATTTCGCATGATGTACTCTGCATATAAGTTAAATAAGCAGGGTGACAATATACAGCCTTGACGTACTCCATATCCGATTTGGAACCAGTCTGTTGTTCCATGTCCAGTTATAACTGTTGCTTCTTGACCTGCATACAGATTTCTCAGAAGGCAGATCAGGTGGTCTGGTATTCCCACCTCTTTAAGAATTTTCCACAGTTTGTTGTGATCCACACAGTCAAAGGCTTTGGTGTAGTAAATAAAGCAGAAGTAGATGTTTTTCTGGAACTCTCTTGCTTTTTTGATGATCCAGTGGATGTTGGCAATTTGATCTGTGGTTCCTCTGCCTTTTCTAAATCCAGCTTGAACATCTGGAATTTCATGGTTCATGTACTGTTGATGCCTGGCTTGGAGAATTTTGAGCATTACTTTGCTAGCATGTGAGATGAGTACAATTGTGTGGTAGTT
Source organism: Giraffa tippelskirchi (assembly GCF_054371585.1). Lineage (NCBI taxonomy): Eukaryota > Metazoa > Chordata > Mammalia > Artiodactyla > Giraffidae > Giraffa > Giraffa tippelskirchi. The sequence continues at coordinate 67,568,947 of NC_137287.1, read as the reverse complement.
TGAACATTCTTTAGCCATGCCCTTCTTTGGAACTGAAGTGAAAACGGACCTTTTCAAGTCCTGTGGCCTCTGCTGAGTTTTCCAAATTTGCTGGCATATTGAGTGTAGCACTTTCACAGCATCATCTTTTAGGATTTGAAATAGCTCAACTGGAATTCCATCACCTCCACTAGCTTTGTTCGTAGTGATGCTTCCTAACGCCCACTTGACTTTGCATTCTAGGATGTCTGGCTCTAGGTGAGTGATCACACCATTGTGGTTATCTGGGTCATGAAGGTCTTTTTTGTATAGTTCTTCTGTGATTCTTGCCACCTCTTCTTAATATCTTCTGCTTCTGTTAGGTCCATACCATTTCTGTCCTTTATTGTGCCCATCTTTGCATGAAATGTTCCCTTGGCATCTCTAATTTTCTTGAAGAGATCTCTAGTCTTTCCCATTCTATTATTTTCTTCTATTTCTTTGCAATGATCACTGAGGGAGGCTTTCTTATCTCTCCTTGCTATTCTTTGGAACTCTGCATTCAAGTGGGTATATCTTTCCTTTTCTCCTTTGCCTTTAGCTTCTCTTCTTTTCTCACCTATTTGTAAGTCCTCCTCAGACAACCATTTTGCCTTTTTACATTTCTTTTTCTTGGGGATGGTCTTGATCACTGCCTCCTGTACAATGTCATGAACCTCCGTCTGTAGTTCTTCAGGCACTCTATCAGATCTAATCCCCTGAATCTATTTGTCACTTCCACTGTATAATCGTAAGGGATTTGGTCTAGTGGTTTCCCCTCCTTTCTTAAGTCTGAATTTGGCAATAAGAAGTCCAAGATCTGAGCCACAGTCAGCTTCCAGTCTTGTTTTTGCTGACTGTATAGAACTTCTCCATCTCCAATATAATCAATCTGATTTTGGTATTGACCATCTGGTGATGTCCATGTGTAGAGGCTTCTCTTGTGTTGTTGGAAGAGGGTGTTTGCTATGACCAGTGCATTCTCTTGGCAAAACTCTATTAGCCTTTGCCCTGCTTCATTCTGTACTCCAAGGCCAAATTTGCCTGTTACTTCACGTATCTCTTGACTTCCTACTTTTGCATTCCAGTCCCCTATAATGAAAAAGATATCTTTTTTGGGTGTTAGTTCTAGAAGGTCTTGTAGCAGGTCTTCATAGGACTGTTGAACTTCAGCTTCTTCGGCATTAATGGTTGGGGCACAGGCTTGGATTACTGTGTTATTGAATGGTTTGCCTTGGAAACGAACAGCGATCATTCTGTTATTTTTGAGATTACATCCAAGTACTGCATTTCAGAGTCTTCTGTTGACTGTGATGACTATTCCATTTCTTCTAAGAGATTCTTGCCCACAGTATTAGATATAATGATCATCTGAGTTAAAGTCACCCATTCCAGTCCATTTTAGTTAGCTGATTCCTAAAATGTTGATATTCACTCTTGCCATCTCCTGTGTGACCACTTCCAATTTGCCTTGATTCATGGACCTAACATTCCAGGTTACTTTGCAATATTGTTCTTTACAGCATCCATATTTACTTCCATCATCAGTCACATCCACAACCGGGTGTTGTTTTTGCTTTGGCTCTGTCTCTTCATTCTTTCTGAGTAATTTTTCCACTGATCTCCAGTAGCATATCAGACACCTACCAACCTGCAGAGTTTATGTTTCAGTGTCCTATCTTTTTGCCTTTTCATACTGTTCATGGGGTTCTCAAGGCAAGAATGCTGAAGTGGTTTGCCATTCCCTTCTCCAGTGGACCACGTTTTGTCAGAACTCTCCACCATGACCCATCCATCTTGGGTGGCCCTAAACGGCATAGGTCATAGTTTCATTGAATTAGACAAGGCTGTGGTCCATGTGATCAAATTGGTTAGTGTTCTGTGATTGTGGTTTTCATTCTGTCTGCCCTCTGATGGAGAATGATAAGAGGCTTCTGGAAGCTTCCTGATGGGAGAGACTGCCTGAGGGGGAAACTAGGTCTTATTCTGATGGGCAGGGCCATGTAAATCTTTAATCCAATTTTCTGTTGATGGGCGGGGCTGTGTTCCCTCCCTGTTGTTTGACCTGAGGCGAAACTATGGTGGAGGTAATGAAGATAATTGCGACCTCCTTGGAAAGGTCCCATGCAGGCACTGCCCCCAACCCTGCAGCAGGCCACCACCGACCCACACCTCCACCAGAGACTTCTGGACACTCACGGACAGGTCTGGGTCAGTCTCTTGTGGGGTCACTGCTCCTTTCTCCTGGGTCCTGGTGCGCACAAGGTTTTGCTTGTGCCCTCCAAGAGTCTGTTTCCCCAGTCCTGTGTAAGTTCTGGCGGCTCTATGGTGGGGTTAATGGCGACCTCCTCCAAGAGAGCTTATGCTATACCCAGGTCTACTGCACCCGGAGCCCCTGCCCTGGGTGCAGTCCACTGCTGACCCATACCACCGCAGGAGACACTCAAACACAGTTCTGGCTCAGTCTCTGTGGGGTCTCTGGGTCCTGGTGTGCACAAGGTTTGTTTGAGCCCTCCGAGCATCTCTGGCCGATTTGAGGTTTGATTCTAAACGTGATCTCTCCCCTCCTATGGTCTTGCTGGGGCTTTTCCTTTGCCCTGGACATGGGTTATCTTTTTTTGGTGGGATGCAATGTTCTGCTGCTGACAGTTGTCCAGCAGCAAGTTGTAATTTTGGAGTTCTCGCAGGAGAAGATGAGCACACATCCTTCTACTCTGCCATCTTGGATACATCTTGGCTTTGTGGCATAAGGGCTGCAAATTGACATGTAAGACCAAGTTAATTTCAGTGAACAGAGTACAGATGATTGGATAGAGAAACAATGATGGATGCTCTCTACTAAAAACACAATTTTAATTTTGTTTTAAATTTTTATTTTGAAATAATTTTAAACATATAAAAATGTTGCAAAAAATAATATAATGAATTCCCATATACCTTTCGTCTGGATGTTACCATCATACATAGCCAAGAATACATTAATAAAATCAGAACATTAATGCTGATACAATATTATTATGAATTGATAGATCTTATTCACATTCCCCCAGTTGTCCTATTTATTTTGGTTTCCTTTCTGGTTGCAGGATCACATGTTGCATTTGGTTGTCTTATCTCCTTAGCCTCCCTTCATCTGGACCAGTTTCTCTGTCTTTATAAATCTCTCTGGATCTTTGCACTTTTGATGAAGAACACTGACTGGTTGTTTTATGGAATGCATTCAGTTAGGTTTTGTGTCCTAATGATTGGGTTCAGATTGTGTGTTTTTCATCAGAGTGCCGGATTATCAGAGCGGTGTCCATCTCAGTGCATCATATCGGAGGACACATGATGTTGATTTATCTCATTAGTGGTGATGTTGACTTTGATCTCTTGATTATAGTGATTCAGCTTCCTCCACCCTATGGTATTTTCCCCTTTGTTATTAATAAGTATTTTGTGGGGAGATACTTGGAGACTATGTAAATATCCTTTTTCTCACCATATTTTTGCTCATTAATTTTAGCATCCATTGATGATTCTTGCCTGAAATAGTAATTACTGTAAATATTTGCCAATTGGCAATTTAAAAATATTGCCATCCTTCCTTCTACATTTATTAGTTGGAATTCTATTGTAAGGAATCACTTCCTCTCCTCTTCTGTCTGTCTTAGCACGAACTCATAGGTTCTTATTCTATGGATTACAATCTATTATTACCATTATTTATAAAAAGGTTATTAAAATCTATTTGGGAGAGGGATTATCAATACCAAGCGCAAGTGCATGTGTGTAGGACCACACCACACCATGGTCTTACTGTGCTGCTTTCTGGGCAGCAAACACGACTTGGCTCCTGACCTGTGAGAAGTTGGCATCTTAGGTCCTGCCAACATTCCTACATTCACTGGTATTTACTCTTGTAAAAAGAGTGAGAGAGTTGATGTGTTAAACTTGGCCCAAGTCTTCTGGCTTAACTGGGATGGAGGGCAGAGGAAGGTGAGAGGACTCAGAACTCAGGTACGGCACAGTAACTGGCAGGTGATGAGTCAGACCTCAAATTTGCACATCCCGGTTGAGTTTTGGTGGGTGTTGTGGTTTCTGAAACTAAGACTTGTAGAACATGAGTTTTCTGTTAGTCATTTTGAGTTTTTTACTCTCCTCTCTGGCTCATTCTAAAATTTTGCTGATAATCACACACTTGCCAGTGTTTTAAGAAAGAACATCCCAGTCATTGGTGTAAAGTGAACAAATACAGCAGTTCTAGAAGCTGCTGACTCGGTGGACTTACATTTACAAGGTAAAGCAGTTTCGCTCTCAGAGCCCCATTCCATGTTATCAAGATCAACTGTATCCTGTTAGACTTTTAACAGTCATTTAGTAACTCTGTATTTTAATATCCAATATCAATGTGTAACATATTCCAAAATGGCTGCAAGATAGAGCATTTGAAACAATCTTTGTAGCATCACAGTGTATAATACAGTCTGTCAGGACTCTCGGTTTTAGTGTTCTTTGTCATAGGGTTAGAGGAAAGAATATAAGCTGCATAATTAAACCATTATTGCAATCATCAGGGTACTGTAAGTCATTGTTAAAACTGGCAGTTGGTGGAGGAAGTGATATGGTATCGTTAGCAGCTTCCTATCAAACAAGGCAGTCTGTCCTCTAGATTCGATTCATGCTGTGGCCTCTGGTTGGAAACCTACCCTAGTGGGCAAGCAATTAGTCAGGAGGAACCTGCTTATCAAGTACAGAGCATCATGTACATGGTCCAATCAACTGAAAGGTCAGACTTTTGGGGAGGACATCTGTCTCAGTCCGTCTGGGCTTCTAGATCATAACACCATGGACTGCATGGCTTTTAAACAGCAAACATTTATTTCTCATGTTCTGGAGGCTGAAGTCTAAGGTCAAGGCTCAAGCACGGTCACATTTGGGTAAGGGCCCTCTTTCTGGTTCACAGCTGGCTTCTTTTCTCTGTGTCTTCACTTGGCAGAAGGGTGTGGCCATCTCTATGGGTCTCTCATAAGGGCAGCAGTCTCATCCATGAGGGCTTGTACCCCTCCCAAAGGTTCACCTCTACTACCATCATCTTTAGGAATTAAGATGTCAGCATATGAATTTTGAGGGGACACAAATATTCAGAATATAGCAATACCTAACACCTCTGTTTTCCATCATTTAGTGAAAGTAAAATAACTTTTAAAAATCCCACTTTGAAACAAATCTTTCAGAAAGGAAGGTTTCCCCCCCGCCTCTAGAATTGAGCACATCTATCGCCATCAGCAGGCTTCCCAGGTGGTTCCGTGGTCAAGAATCCACCCACCAATGTAGGAGACTCAGGAGATGCAGGTTCCATCCCTAGGTCAGAAAGATCCCCTGGAGGAAATGGAAACCCACTCCAGTATTCTTGCCTAGAGCATCCCTTGGACAGAGGAGCCTGGAGGACTGCAATTCAGGGAGTCAAAAAGAGTTGGACACAACTGAGTGGCTAACACACACATACACACACACTGCTATCAGTAATTACAGGCTCTGTCATCTTTGTTGTGAAGTAATACTTTACATAGGAAATATATATCCTTCTAGAGTGTTTAAAAAAAAGATAAGAGAAAATAGTAAGACTGGGTTAACAAATCAACAATTTGGAAAGTGTCATTTTCTAAAGCTTTGGTGAGGGTAGGCCTATCTTCTCAGTGAAAATTGTAAACCACCTCAAATATCATAGTTGGCTATTTTATTATTTGTATTTATTTTCAGTGCTGTTTACATATTATCCAAAAGTCACCCTTGCTTTTTGAAATAAATCATAGAATGTTTTTCTTCTTTTATTTTTTAAAATGTTTATTTATTTATTTAGCTGTGTTGGTTTCATTTGTGGTATATGAGATCTAATTTCCCTGACCAGGCCCCCTTGTATTGGGAGTGCAGAGTCCTAGCCACTGGGCCGCAAGGGAAGGTGCCTGTTTTTCTTTTAAATGGTCAGCCTATTTTATACTTAATTTGGTTGATATTTTGCTTTCCTTGAAATAAAAAGTCATCCGTTTCTAGCTTACTGCGTCATTTGGAATATCACTGTCTTTGTCTTTGAGTCATTCTGGGTCTCGGTAGCTCTTTATGAATTCACATTTTTAAAGAACACAGTAGGTAACATTTAACCCCGTGTATATAAGTAAGGTCTTACAAAGCATACTTATAGTAGCTGTTTTCTTTTTTCTTTCTTTTTTTCCCCTTAGCTTCCATAGTGTTTATTTAGAGATGGTGAGATTAAAGGTGCTTGTGTATCGAAACAATACATTCTTAAGCTTTATTGAGCTAAGTCTGATTACCGTTCTGTTCTGTTTGATCGGCTGTCAACAAATTATATGGGAGTGGAAGAAAGGCTTTGTTTTGTCAGTATGAGGAGTTATTGTTTCCTTAGTGTAGAGCAACACTTTAAAGCACTCAGGGTATCATTGTTTTTGTGGTTTCTGGGCCTTCGGATGGTGTCAGAGGTTTGATGATTTCAGTAAGGAATATGGACATTCTTTATAAATTTGAAATGCTATGCAGATGTACAAAAACAAACATCATCTTCTCAAGAATAGCTCAGCTGGTAGAATTAAGGGCCACTCCCCAGATGTTTTGGGTGTCCCTGGTGGCTCAAAGGTAAATATAGTGTTGGAGAATATTTAATTTACTTTAATACCAGTCAGTTAATCTTCCCATAAGTCATCTTGCATGCTGTCAGCCCAAACTTTGATAACTTGGTAAATAGGAATTTAGTAATTAGCTCTGTAGCTTTTGGTGTTCTGAGTGATTGATACAAATATCAGGATTTATCTTTGCTAGATAAAATATTCTAGTCCCTTTTAGGTTTATAAGCGAAGGATTTAGCTTTTAATTTGTTTCACAACTGTTTCTTGTTGTTGGTCCCTTTGGGGGGCAGGAATATACAAAGATGAATAAAATCCAGTTCCTACTCTTAACATGCTTATAATCTATTGGGGGAAAAAAAGATAACTATAGGCCAGTTTTTCTTATCATGAGAAATTTTGTTTTATTCTTTTGTTACAGCAAATGCCTAGAGTCTCCTAGTCTCCTTGGTTTGTTTTTAGATAAGAGGTCATTAGTGCTCTGGAATAATTGCTATCAATGAATATCACGGGGATTCTTTTTGAAAAAATATGTATTTACTTTATTATATTTTATTTATTTGGCTGTGCTGGGTATTAGTTTCAGCATGTGATATCTTTCTGTCTTTGTTGCAGGATGTGGAATCTTTAGTTGCAGCACATGGGATCCAGTTCCCTGACCAGGGATTGAACCCAGGCCCCCTGCATTGGGAGCACAGAGTCTTAGCCACTGAACTGCCAGGGAAGTCCCTCACAGGGATTCTTAAATTCAACAATAAAAGGCCTTGCTTATAGTTGAAGGGCAGCTGTGGAAGCACAATTTGTCATGTATCATAGTAGGGCTTTAGATGGCTTTCCTTCTTTTTGTCCATATATTTGACTTTAGTTTAAAAAATGGAAGTTTATTTCAAATATTTTTCAGTTCTCACATCCTTGATGGGCAGAAAAAGGCAGTGGGGTAGCTTTTGACTGCCTTCTTGTTCATGGTCTACCAAAGAGAATCTGATTTTTGTTTTCATTTTTATCTTGAATTGGTAGCAGTGAGCATCAGTAAAAGCTCTCATTCTTCACTTTCAAAGGTGTAACTGGTTCCTGTGTGTCACCACTGAACATTTCCTTCAGGTCAAAATGAGTTATTTGTGGCCAAAAGTGTCCTTTCCTGCTACTGAGTTGTTGTTTTGTGTCCAACTCTTGGCAGCCTCATGGACTGCAGCACACCAGTCTTCTCTGTCCTGCACTATTTCCCAGAGTTGGTTAGATTCATGTCCATTGAGTCAGTGATGCTATCGAACCATCTCATCCTCTGTGGCTCCCTTCTTCTTTTGCCCTCAATCTTCCCCAGCATCAGGGTCTTTCCCAGTGAGTCAGTTCTTCACATCAGGTGGCCAAAGTATTGGAGCTTCAGCTTCAGCATCAGTCCTTCCAATGAAGATTCAGGGTTGATTTCCTTTAGGATTGACTGGTTTGATCTCCATGCTGTCCAAGGGACTCTCAAGAGTCTTCTGCAGTACCATAGTTTGAAAGAATCAATTCTTCATCTCTCAGCCTTCTTTATAGTCCAATTTTCACATCCATACATGCTACTGGAAAGACCATAACTTTGTATACAGACCTTGGTTGGCAAAGTTTGATGTCTCTGCTTTTTAACAGGCTGTCTAGGTTTATCAACGCTTTCCTTCCAAGGAGCTACTGTCTTTTAATATCATGTCAGTAGTCACCATCTGCAGTTATTTTGGAGCCCAAGAAAATAAAATCTATGCTGCTTCCACTTTTTCCCCTTCTATTTGCCATGAAGGGATGGGACCGGATGCCATGATCTTAATTTTTTGAATGTCAAGTTTTAAGCCAACTTTTTGACTCTCCTCTTTCACTCTCATCAAGAGGCTCTTTAGTTCCTCTTCACTTTTTGCTATTGGAGTATTGTCACCTGCATATCTGAGGTTGTTGATATTTTTGCCCACAACCTTGATTCCAGCTTGTACTTCATCTAGCCTGGCATTTTGCATGATATACTCTGCATAGAACTTAAATAAGCAGAGTGACAATATAGCTTTGTTGTACTCCTGTCTCAGTTTTGAACCAACCCATTGTTCCACGTCTGGTTCTAATTGTTGCTTCTTGACCCACATACAGGTTTCTCAGGAGACAGGTAAAGTGGTCTGGTATTCCCATCTCTTTAAGAATTTTCCACAGTTTGTTGTGGTCCACACAATCATAGGCTTTAGCATAATCAATGAAGCAGAAGTCGATGTTTTTCTGGAGTTCTCTTGCTTTCTCTATGATCCAATGAATGTTGGCAATTTGATCTCTGGTTCCTCTGCTTTTTCTAAATCCAGCTTGTGCATCTGAAAGTCCCCGGATCATATACTGCTGAAGCCTAGCTTGAACGATTTAAGCATAACCTTGCTTGCATGTGAAATGAGCTCAGTTGTATGGTAGTTTGAACATTCTTTGGCACTGCCCTTCTTTGGGATTGGAATGAAAACTGCTACTGAGGAACACAGGCAAATTCAAGTCCTTTGGCCTCTCCCGAGATACTGAGATGACATGTGACAAAAGAAGAATAAAAAGAGAGCATGAGAAAAGTTAATAATTACAGCAAAACAATAAAATTTTGATTTTCCTCTACTAGAAATAAAAAATATTCATGATTCTCATCGAATTTCACACAGTATCTCCCTGGTTTTACCTTAAACAGGTTCAGAGGTAGAAAAACACAAATCATCAGAAATGAACTTACTCAGAGCTGACAACACATCAATTTGGAGTTATCTATAAGTCACATTTCTCTCTCATAAGTGTGCCTTCTACCTGAGAGGTGACTGATAAACTTTGTTCAGCTCTTTAAATCATGTTTTGAAAGGCAAGCATGCTTCAGACACTGAACCTTTAGGCTTCATGATCAAAGAGGAAGATATAGCTGAATGCAAAAGTGGACTCCTGAAGTTAAGGTAAAAAAAGACATTCCTGAGAAAATATTAAGATGTTAACACACTATTTAAGACCTGCCTTACCTCACACCTTACCTTTAGCGGGGCCCTGTGTCCTGTGTTGTCCCTGGGAGTGTACTTGTAATGCTGGCACAAGGAGAGAGTTAAATGCTCATCCACAGTCTATTCCTTATCATAGTGAAGACTAGTAGCTTCAAACGATTGAGAAAAAAAAGATGATTGAAATAGAATGAGGGCGAATTCCCCCGCATTCCAGTGGTTAGGACTCCATGATTTCATCTCACTGCCGAGGGCCCAAGTTCAATCCCTGGTCAGGGAACTTAGATCCCACAAGCTCACCTTGTGGCCAGATTTAAAAAATTGAAAAAGAAATATAACAAGGAAAGAAACATTTGGATCTTTTGTAACAGCTGAGAATACAGTTTCCTGTGCAGCCTTTTAGAAGTTTCCAGGTTTAAAATCCAGTGAGAAGTGCCTGGATTAAATCTGGTGTGTTGCAACCTTAATTCATGTTTATAGCATATTAATATTATTTGATCCAATTAGGAATTAAGATTCTCTGTCATCTAATTCTCTGGTGGTTTTTGCTTATCTGTTTTTATAGCTGGTAGAATACATAGACTGTAGTGGGAGAAAGTGGGGAAAGGAGAGACTCATTTATGCAAAACTTCTGTGATGGTGAGTGCTCTTTTTCCTAAAATAATGAAAACAAACAGCATTTTTTGTTCTTTTGATAGCTTATGAATTAGGAATATTTCTGGATAGGAGATCTATACTCATTGGTGTGACATCTTTTTCAAAATTAATGAATCATGAAATGGTGACAGTCTTTTTTTAAAACCAGGTTTTAAAAAGTGCTTGTTATTTGTATTGTTTGTAAAATACTTCAGTATATTTACTTGTGCGTATATATGCATCTAAGTAAAGGATTTAAAAGATCCTACTTTCAGCCATGACAAAGAAATTAGCCTAGCTAAAGACTATTTTTTAAACCACACCCCTGTGCCTTACAGCAAAATAGAAAATAAATTGTGTGTGTACAAAAAAAGTGATTTTCTGCATTTCAGTGTGATGGAAGTGTAGGAATTTTAACTAAAATCTAAGTTGAGCTTATCCTCAAATTTCAGAAACATTTTCTGTGACAAAAGAAATTTATGTAAGAAATGTAGTTTGGTATGTCTCAGAAACAATCTCCTCTTGTTCTGAATAAAATAGCTTTGGACTATTGTTTGCTAAACAATTATTTCTCTTTTGGACAAAACTTGAGTTGCCTGTTGGCTTTCATTTTTTAGAAAGTGCATTTACACATGCTTGAAATAATCTTTTAGGCTAAAGAATGTAACTCACCAGGAAAACATGACTAATTCAGCACATCAGATAAAAAGGCTCAGAAACAAATCATTCTTAAGTTTTGGAACAAAATGTATTTTAGAAGTAGGGGAGAGAAGGAGAAATTAACCTAGAAGATTATATACTAAAAGTGCAGTTAATCCCTCTCAATCATTTGATATAAATTTATATTCCCAACTTTCAATGGGCTTCCCTTGTAGCTCAGTTGGTAAAGAGTCTGCCTGCAATGTAGGAGACCCGGCTTTGATCCTGGCTTCCAGGTCAGGAAGATCCCCTGGACAAGGAAATGGCAACCCACCTCAGTATTCTTGCCTGGAGAATCCCATGGACAGAGGAGCCTGGCAGGCTACAGTCCATGGGGTTGCAAGAGTCGGGCATGACTTAGTGACTAAACAACCACCAACAACAACTTTCAAAAGTTGACTCCTGGCATGCCACCTCCCACCTGTATTAACCTGGCACGTCCTCCTGTAGACCCACAGAATGGAACTCAGCCAGACCCCTGCTTCCTTGTAAAATATGGGGCCACAGGGGGACTGAAGTGTCATCTCTTTCCATAGGGCACCCCCTTCAGGATTGCAGTGTCCAGTGTCAGAACTGTGTGTGTGATGTTGATGCAAACATCGGGCTTATTAGCACAGAGGAGTCAGTAACTCTGCCTTTTCTCATGATCTAAGGGAGGCTGTTTAATGTCTCTGCTGAGTTATTTAACTATTTCTCATCTGCCCAGTGAGAATAATCTTACATCATTGTTATGAGGGAAATAGCAGGTCTATCAGAAAGTACTGGGGATAGGGACGGTTTTTAAAATCAGCTGTTGCCCTGGCTCAATGAACGCCGTATGGTATGCCCACCTCTGGTAGCATGAATACGTGAGGATTACGTTTCTTCCTCAGTAGTGACCACTAAGGGCTTCCCAGGTGGCACTAGTGGTAAAGAACCCACCTGCCACTGCAGGAGTCATAAAAGACACGGGTTTGATCCCGGGGTCAGGAAGATTCCCTGGAGGAGGGCATGGCAACCCACTCCAGTATTCTTGCCTGGAGGATTCCCATGGGCAGAGGAGCCTGGCAGGCTGCGGTTCATGGGGCCTCAAAGAGTTGGACACAACTGAAGCAACTTAGTGTTTGCGTGCACGCACACACACACCACTAAATGCTCTGAGCAGCAGAGGGCGCACTGGCTCCCTGGGGGCACGGTTGGGGGAGCAGATGGGGAGAGGATTCATGTTGAGGTTTGACAGGCAACAACAAAATTTTATAAAGCAATTATCCTTCAATTAAAAAACAAATAAAATTTAAAAAGATACCTGGGGACTTTTTAATTCTCTAGAATGAAGCACACAGCCAAATTCCTGTTCGCCACCACAGTGCTAATAGATAGGGTATAATGCATGCATTTTGAAAAATTCCCCATAGAATAATGGACTCCAATTATTTTTGATCACACATCATGTGGGTGAAATTTAAGCATGCTAACATGTATGAAAAATGGTAAGATTAAATATTTTAAAATAATTTTAATACTATAAAGGTCTTTTGCCCTCATTACAAATGATGATTACAAATATTTTCTTGGGCTCCAAAATCACTGCAGATGGTGACTGCAGCCATGGAATTAAAAGATGCTTGCTCCTTGGAAGAAAAACTGACCAACCTAGACAGCATATTAAAAAGCAGAGACATTACTTTGCCAACAAAGGTCCATCTAGTCAGAAAAAAAAGTGAAGTCGCTCAGTCATGCCCGACTCTTTGCAGGAGATACGGGTTTGATCCCTGAGTCTGAAAGATTGTCTGGAGAAGAAAATGGCAACCCACTCCAGTATTCTTGCCTGCGAAATCCCATGGACAGAGGAGCCTGGCAGGCTAGAGTCCATGGGGTCTCAAAAGAGTCAGACACCACTGAGCAACTAAACAACAACAACATATAGTTGATTAACAATGTTATGTTCCAAGTGTACAGCAAGTGAAGTAGTGATTCAGTTATACGTATACATGTATCTATTCTTTTGCAAATTCTTTTCCCACTTAAATTATTACAGAATATTGAGCAGAATTCCCTGTGCTATATACAGTAGGCCCTTGTTAGTTATCTGTTTTAAACATAGCCATGTGTGTATGTCAGTCCCAAATTCCCAATCTATCCCTCCTCACTGATTCTCGGTTTTAATGGCTTTTGTTTACTGGCTGAAAACTATACTCACAAAGATTTATAAATGTAAGAAGTGTATCAGTGGCCACTTTTACTAAATCCTCATATGCCTTTTCTCAGCCCATGCTGCCAGTTTCACTTTTAGTTCACTTTCAGATGGTAAATTTTGGTGGTGGTTTAGTCGCTAAGTCATGTCCAACTCTTGCAATCCCATGGACTGTAGCCTACCAGGCTCCTCTGTCCACGGGATTCTCCAGGCAAGAATACTGGAGTGGGTAGCCATTTCCTTCTCCAGAAGATCTTTCCGACCCAGGAATCGAACCCACGTCTCCTGCAGTGCAGGCAGATTCCTTACTGACTGAGCTATGAGGGAAGCCCTCATAAATTTTAGTTTTCCTGAAAACTTCTACATTTACTGGAAGTTATTGTTGTTTTTAAAGTTTCCACAACTGGATTCAAAACCCAGTAACAAATGAGCTTTGAAACTCTTTGGCAAGATTTCTAATAGGTGAGAATATTCTATTTCTGAGTGTTTGAGTGTGCTAATATAGGAGTTTCCATATGACACAGTTACATTGTTTTTAGCTAAAGATCACAAAACAGTGGATACATTCCCCAACATCTGTTTTCTTAGAATCCTCTCTTTTCAAAGCTTTGGTTTCTCTTAAAAAGTAGTGATTTTCTTACATGATGTTGAGTCTCACCTTTACTTTGAAAGGAAGCTTAACATGTATTTGTCTTGCTGCTCAGTAGCATGCTACTGACAGTCACCTCCTACCCCTGCAAAGGTCCATGAATTTGGAACACTTGAGTTTTTTGCGAAGCAAAATTACATGCCTCATGTTTTAAATGCCACAACTTTTGAAGTACTTGGGCTCTTCTTCCATCTCAGCCATACACAGTAGTTCTGTGACTATATGGGATAATTTAGCAAATACATAATTCTAGAAACATGATAGAATCCTCTTCATTTTGAGGCAACTATAAAGCCAGTCACCTAGGCTACATAATTTCTTCTCAACCTCAAGTCTTCAAATGTTGACCAGTGTTTTCTATGTATCTGCCGGTAGTATTCACTGACAAAGAAACTCATTTGAATTTGGTGCCATATTGGTTTATAATGTACATTTGGCTATTTTTACTTTAAGTGGGAATAATGAGTGGTATGAGGTTTTTGATAGCTCAGTTGGTAAAGAATCCACCTGCAATGCAGGAGACCTGGGTTTGATTCCTGGGTCAGGAAGATCCTCTAGAGAAGGGATAGGCTACCCACTCCAGTATTCTTGGGCTTCCCTTGTGGCTCAGCTGGTAAAGAATCCGCCTGCAATGCGAAAGACCTGGGTTCGATTCCCGGGTTGGGAAGATCCCCTGGAGAAGGGAAGGGCTACCCACTCGGGTATTCTGGCCTGGAGAATTCCATGGACTCTGTAGTTCATGGGGTTGCAAAGAGTCGAACATGACAAAGCGACTTTCATTCATTCATTCATGTGGTTTTTAGTCCTTGGCTGTTGAAGGACCCTAGAAAGAAGTGTCTGTATGTTAATCATTAAATTAGTAACATTTTGTGGAGTACTAAACTGGTAACTTAGTATTACATGATGTTAAACATCACTGAAAAAGCTAAAGCCGTTTGATTTTGGTTGAGTGCTTAGTTTTTAAATGACGTGCCCATTTTGATAGCTGTCCTCCATCCGTCATCAGCTAATGGCTCAGGGTACAGTGTCCTAAGACTCAGGGAAGTGTGCTCATATCAGTTAACCAAAGTGGATGGGAGTCCATATTTTAAATAGTCTTCTCAGTAATTTCAGTTGTTCTTGAACTATTCTTGTCCTATCTGACTAAATCATCAGTTCTTTGAGAGAATGTATTAATACTAGAAGCACAGCTGTTAGTACTGCTGTATTCTTGTTAACTAATGCTTGTGTTTTTAATAATAGCTTCACTTGGTGATTTCTTTTCAGGTATTCTGTTAAGCACGAGTCTGTTTTTCGACGGTTGATTTATTAATAGCTTAGTCAAATCCAGATGGTACCTTCTGTAAATACAGCTAGGTGGGCACATGTAAAATGCAAGCTATTATAAATCACACCAGGCATAGACAAAGCTGGGGGTGTTTTCTGCTGCCAACCCCTCCAAAACATGGGTTCCTACTATTTCTTCAGGTTATCTCCCCTACAGTATAGAGCTCAGGACTGTTTGACATATGAACTGCTGAGGCCATATGTCAAACTGTATAATAAGTTTTGCAAAGTTTAATTTTCTTAGATATAAGATAAATAGAAATAGAAATGCTCCTACCTCCTTGCAGAGGAACATGTACTTCTTACTGAGAACCATTAACTTGAAGTTATATGATATGCCTCTGAGGTAGATACTTCTTGAGTGCTTTGGTTTTCACCTCCACCATTATTATGACAATAAATGTATGAAGAACTTTACCTCCACCCCAGGCCCCCACACCTGCTCCTCCAGCTTTTAGGTACTTCCTGCAAGTTTCGTATACAAATATATGAATATATAACATTTAAAAAAAAACCTGAAATGGGAATATATTAAAGACATCTTGCTCTTTTCACTTCATACTGTTTCTTAAAGAATTTTTCATAGTAGCACACACAGATACACATAATAATAATTTCTCCTGGTATTTATCCCTGTATTTGTAGGTAATGGGCTTATGCTGTTATGAATTTATAGATATCACCTGTTGAGTTTCTGCCCTGGTCTATGATGCTGTATAGCTTTACTACACCTTTTCATTTCTCCTTTCATCCCTCCTTTTGCCTAAAATAAGATACAGCTTTTGGTTAAAGTAATAAATGTTCCCCTTACTATGCTTACTTACTTGCTATGCTTACTATGCTGCAGGTTTTTTTGTTTGTTTTTTGGCCACACTTTGAGGCTTGTGGGATCCTAGTTCTCTGACCAGGGATCGAACCTGTGCCCCCTGCAACAGAAGCACTGAGTCCTAACCCCTGGACTGCCAGGGAAGTCTCTGCCTCAGTTACTTCGACTACTTCGTGAAGTACTGAACTTGGTGATTTAATATTATGTGATGTTGACTATTACTATAAATCATGGACTTCATTCAGTCCTTTTCTTCCATATTAGAAGCTTTCCTCCCGCATCTGCTGGTTCATTGTCATCCATTCAGATTTCAGAATGAGACGTGGGAAAACAGATCCCGAGCTCTGGGCACATGAAGTGCTCGACCTGGGGCCTCTACATGAAGGTGGGTGGGGAGGGCCAGCCTTTCTCTGGGGCTTTTCCTCCTGAAAGGTGTGCTCCAGTTGTCCCCGCAGGGAGTAGCCACCAGCTGCCAGTGTGCCTAGGGCAGAGAGGAGGGTAAGGGCTGCGGTCCCAGGGCTGAGAGCGGAGACCTCCACTCCTCCAGTGTCCCAGCCCGGCCATGCTCTGGGCCTGCCGTTCCCAGCTCTGAAGCCCCATGGCTTTGGTTCTCTAAAGAATCCATCGGGGGAGGGGGGGGCGGTCGGGGCAGAGCAGTGGTTGGCAATAAGCAATGTGCTTTCTATTACCTGAACCCCAGATACCAGGCCTCTGCAATGGTGAGGGCAAAGTGGCCACAGTGCTGAGTAGCATCTTTCTCTCCTCTTTTATTAGTTAATAATCATCTTTGTGTGTGTGTGTGTGTCTCTTAAAGATTCATTGAAATTTCTCCTCTTCTATTATCTGGGCTACAGTTTTCATTGTCATTCCTTTTTTTTTTCTTCTTCTTCATCTCAAGCTTCCTTGACTGTCATTTTAGCAGAGTTTCTGGAAGGGAAGGAGATAAAAATGCATGGTCAATTCATCATTTGACACAGGAATCTGGGAAAGTTATATAAACTGCATAAGGGTAACCTTCCTCACATTGTTCTTCCTTGTGCACTAAATCTAGCTGCCCCTCTGTTCTGCTGATGGAAAGGAAAACACAGGTTCAACTCTACCTGAATTAGGAATTCAGTGCTTCCCTTCTGGAATCTTAATATAGGTCCCAACTGCTAAAAAAAAAAAAAAATCCTCTTTAAGAAAACAAAAATGCTGAACTATATGTGTTCATCCCGTTCTCCGCCATCTGGTAGGCATGGCGATCTCTTGTTGATTTTTCAGCAGATGTGGTCCCCTGGGTGTGCTGGGGAGATAGCCATCTTCCATACTGGACCCCTCCCTGTCTTCTCCATAGCCAGCCAGGCCCCGCTCCTGGAGGGCTGTGGGATTTAGGGCCTCCTGCCAGAATTGCTGCCAGCATTGAGTCCTCCAGTGCCCTATGGAAGCCTCTCTTTCACAATCCACTTGGGGGACTCTCTGTTTATGGTGACCTCGTTGTAGGATGAGTATACAGAAAGCCATCAGGAAGTATTCAGTTTTTGTGGCATGTTAGATCTCTGACCGGAGAAGGCAATGGCACCCCACTCCAGTACTCTTGCCTGGAAAATCCCATGGACGGAGGAGCCTGGTAGGCTGCAGCCCATGGGGTCGCTAAGAGTCGGACATGACTGAGCGACTTCACTTTCACTTTTCCCTTTCATGCACTGGAGAAGGAACTGGCAACCCACTCCAGTATTCTTGCATGGAGAATCCCAGGGACGGCGGAACCTGGTGGGCTGCCGTCTATGGGGTCGCACAGAGTCGGACACGACTGAAGCGACTTAGCAGCAGCAGCAGCAGCAGCAGCAGCAGATCTCTGACTGTGAAAAGTAAAGTATGTTCATTTGTAACTTAGAAGGTCAGTGTTGTGTCTTTGCTGCTAGCATTCATGCCCCTCAGAGGAAGGAGGTTTGTATTCATTCTCCACTAAGTGTTGGAGTGTTTTGGTTGGGTGTCTTCAGTGGTAAGTATCAGAAACCTAACTCCTGCTGGCTTAGAGGGTGGGCTGGTGTGTGTATATGAGAAGGATGGCAGGGCCAGACTGGTGTTAAGATCCACTGGGTCATCTCCATGTGGCTTTTGCCTCTCTTATCCCAATCTTCCTGTGTGTCCACCTTGACGTCCCTCTGGAGACATAATCACTGGCAGTTCCAGGCGTACGTCTCTGTTTAGCATCCCTTTCACGTCTTTATGTTGATTTCAGGGAGGGCCCAAGATCCTGCCAGGTCCTTGATTATAATATTGGAGCTGTGGCTTCCTTTCGGTGTTGTCTCCGCCCTCCTACACCCATACGAACACCACACTTCACGAGGTCATCTGTTTCTTACAGGAATTAAGAGAATCTCTTCAGACAGTTGTTTCATGATTCATTTCTATATGGGAAACTGTCTTCTGTATGCCAGGCACTGGAGCTCAGGGGTGTCTGAAACACGGGAATGAGCAAAGACATCAGGCCCAAGACTGTAGGTAACGGTGGGGCCTGTTCCCAACTAGAGGGTACATCCCCACCGCTACTCAGCACTGGTGATAGTGCCAGGCAGGATGCCAGGTCTTTCCATTTTTCAAAGGAGCCAGAAATCTAAATCTGTATGTAAATTTTCTCTAGTCTGAAAAAAATTGGTAATTAATTCAGGCATTTTCTAAATCACAGTCTAGGCTAAACAATACATCATTTGCAATCTCTTTATCTTCTCCAATCCCTCCCCCCCTTTTTAAAGTATAAAGTGAAATGAAGACAGCAGGAGCAATGCGCTCAAGGGTGGGCTGTGATGAAGTAGCACAAGCACCAGGGCTCTGTCTCCTGGCTCCAAACACAGTGTCCTTCTGAATGGGCCACTGTCACATTGTTTTCATCACCTAATTTTTCTTGAATTTTCTTTAAAGCCTGTATTACCTCTGTAGCAGCCCATAAATCTTTGGTTTATTTCAATCATTTCTTGTCAGCTTCTTTGGGAGGTAAAATTTTAATGCGACTTCATTCTTCTGGTTGAAGTTGGCCACAGGCCAGCCAGTGAGAAACACCCATCAGAAGTGTCTGATTGAGCTTGAAGATACCAGGTTGACAGATGGTCTACAGTAGAGTATATGTCTGTGTTACAAATTAAAGATTCTAAGCAAGAGTTTAAGTACTCCTGATGATGTTTTAATTTTAGTCAAGTAGCCATTAATCAAAAGATTGATTTAATGATCCTTGTTCAACAGAAAAATCCCCTTAAGGGTATTAACTTGGGCTTTTGAGTGTATCAATGCTGGAACCGCAGATCTTTGTGCTCAGATTCTCATCTCCATCCAGTTTTGCTATCAGAGCACTTTTATTTGGCTCATCAAAATAAAGCATTCATTTTTTAGACATCTGAAGGAAGCTCACATTTCTAAAGAAGGGTTTAATTAAAATATACTTGTTTTGTCTTATCTACACACAGAAAGATACTAACTTTTGAAATATGGTCTTAGAAAATGAGTGTGATGGAGCAGGTGTTGAAAGTTGACCTCTTGCCTCAAGACAGATAAAAATACAATTCACAAACATTTCAACTGCCTGTTTTTTCCTGCCTCTATAGTTGGTTCTAATTTGCCATGTCTGCCCCCTGAAACCTCAGAACTTTCAAACTGCTCTTCAATTTACAATCTAAGTTGTAGTGAGAGCCACACCATTCCAAGAGTAGGCTTTGTGCTAGAATCATCAAGACATCAGCTTTGAAAATTCTGCATTATTTCAGCCTATATTCGTTACAAGATTACAAAATTGTTTCTAAATAAGAACCAATGTTTGTTAATATATGTATTTTAAAATATGGAATAAGAAAATAGATATCAGATAGTAAAAATCAGATACAATTTTTAGGTGATCTTCCCCCACCACCACAAACTTGCTAAGAAAATTAGTAGAAAACAGTAAGAAAAAAGGTATACTGCCTTTATTATATTCTTTGTTATTAGAATGTTAGGTTGCTACCACCATCATAAAATACGAACTTAAGTATATAAATTGGGGCAGTATCCCCATTTTATAAATAAATTGATGTAATACAAACAGTTGTTTTTTTTTAAATAAATTTATTTATTTTAGTTGGGGGCTAATTACTTTACAATATTGTAGTGGTTTTTGCCATACATTGACATGAATCAGCCATGGGTTTACATGTGTTCCCCTTCTTGGACCCCCCTCCCACCTCCCTCCCCATCCCATCCCTCCAGGTCATCCCATTGCCCCAGCCCTGAGCATTTGTCTCATGCATTGAACATGGAATGGTGTTCTGTTTCACATATGATAATATACATGTTTCAATGCTATTCTCCCAGAACGTCCCACCCTCACCTTCTCCCTCAGAGTCCATAAGACTGTTCTATGCATCTGTGTCTCTTATTCTGTCTCACATATAGGGTTATCGTTACCATCTTTCAAATTCCATATATATGCAATAGTATACTGTATTGGTGTTTTTCTTTCTGGCTTACTTCACTCTGTATAATGGGCTCCAGTTTCATCCATCTCAATAGAACCGATTCAAATGTTTTTTTTTTTTTTAATGGCTGAGTAATATTCCATTGTGTATATGTACCACAGCTTCCTTATCCATTCGTCTGCTGATGGACATCTAGGTTGCTTCCATGTCCTGGCTATTGTAAACAGTGCTGCGATGAACATTGGGGTACATGCGTCTCTTTCAATTCTGGTTTCCTCGGTGTATATGCCCAGCAGTGGGATTGCTGAGTTATATGGCAGTTCTAGTCCCAGTTTTTTAAGGAATCTCCACGCTGTTCTCCATAGTGGCTGTACTAGTTTGCATTCCCACCAACAGTGTAAGAGGGTTCCCTTTTCTCCACACCCTCTCCAGCATTTATTGCTTGTAGACTTTTGGATCGCAGCCATTCTGACTGGTGTGAAGTGGTACCTCATTGTGGTTTTGATTTGCATTTCTCTAATAATGAGTGATGTTGAGTATCTTTTCATGTGTTTGTTAGCCATCTGTATGTCTTCTTTGGAGAAATGTCTGTTAAATTACAAACAGTTTTTAGAAAGCTTGTTTAGAAGGTACCTGAACGGGGTGGTTATATAGGTATTGCACCTAATTCGGACAAATCTGTATACTACAGGCAGTCTACCTAATTTCTTTCTTTAAAAAAAAAAAACAACTTTATTTTATAACTGGGTGTTTTTTATTTTTATTTATTTATTATTTATTTGTTTTGGTCATACCAAGAGGCATGCAGGATCTTAGTTCCCTAACCAGGGATCAAACCCATGCCACCCCCAGCCCCCTCTTCCCCCCACCTCAGTGTAATTGTGGAGTCCTAACCATTGGACTACCAGAGAAGTCTCTACCTAATTTCTTAAAATGTATTATTTTAACCCTCAATGTTACTATATCTCTTTGCTTCCTGGCTCCCCCCAAGCTCTCTCGCTCCCCACCCTTTCCAGAAATAGTGAGGTCTGGACAGGAGCATGAAGAGACTTGTACAATCTCAGTGACCTTTTCTGGGTCACATTATGGAAAATATTTTCTTACAAGTGTACCTGAGGTCATCTTGTACACCTTTGGGGGAGAACCAGAGGAAGTTCCAATTCACATTTAAATGGCCCCTGCACTAGACTGTCCAGCTGTGATTTGTCCCAGTCAATCCTGGAACACCCTTAACTCTTATCTCATGGTGGTAGTAATTTTAGTTTTTGACTCATTCACTTTCTAAAGCCAGTGAACTCTAGGGCAGAAATGTACAGAGTAAATTATTGGGTGGGAAGAATCCTATGCTTATCAACCAGAGAGTCACAAAGGAATTTTTTTTAGAGGATGAGTCCAGTAAGTGGAAAGAATCTATTTTCAGACACTGATATGGGGGGGGGGGGGGCTTTTTTGTTTTTTTATCATTAATGGTGAATTTGTATCCCTTTTTTTAAGTTGTAAAGTCAGGATCCTTTTGTAGAAGCTGAAGCAATTGCAAAACTTGTTAAGTCTAGGGGATCTGGAAGTTAATTAAAGTTAAAATAGTATCCAAAATTACATTCATGTCGAGTCATGCACTGCAGTTCTTTTACCCCTTGGGTCTTTACTGATCTTGAATCCTGTGTGCTAATCTGGCCTGTTCTCATTGTTCAGCCTACCCACTTGATTGTTATTATAGTCGAATTGTGTTTTAAAATATGCACTCATATGTAAGTGGTAGGAAATGTTCGGGAGATAAACTAAGCCCTCTTCAATCTGTGTCTTGAGATTTTGAGGAGGAATATATAGGCCTTTTAAGATAATTCCCACTCCTGCCATGTCCAACTTGCCCCAGTCTGGGAGGTGTTCTGCCCACCAGCATGCATACCTCCATACCCAGCACTATGCCCTGTGGCTTCATGGTCTAGGCGCCTCTTATTTCATCTGAATGTGGCATAATTTGTGGTAAATTGTCTATTATAATCAGATTAAATGTCTCAGTGTCTATACTACATGTGTGAGATTTCCTCTTCTGTTTTTTCAGTGCTTTTTGTTTAAGCTTGCCTGAATGAAAACCAATAGAATTCTGTATTCATCTGGGGACACAGACAGTATTTAGAGTGAAATACATCTAAATTAATGAAGGGTCATTAATAATGCCTCACAATTTGTAAACATATTCTTGACTCAAAAAAAAAAGCCTTATAAATTAGTGCAGTTGATGTTTTAAATGTCTCAGTGTGAAAAGGCTGTGTGGGGACATGTCTGTATGCCTTACTTTAGAACCATTACCAGCTGGGTCTCACTTATTTATTTCTTGTCCAGCAGTTGTTTATTCTTCTCATTTTTGCAGCTTACCTGCAACTTGGTTTTCTTGCCAGTATGAATTCAGTGTTAGACCTGCAGGAATGACACCCGTTGCAATCAGCAGACTTAATCCACAAAACAAATAAGAAAACATACTTTACAGTGTTGGAAGTAACTTGAGTGGGATAGAAATTTGAATGTTTTGCTGAAGAGAGTGATCAAGATACCTTTTCTGAGTTGGGTCATATGGTATATTACAAAAGGAAAAGTTACATGACTTTTACTGTACCGTGTGTTAATCATATTTTTCATAAAGGAAAACTCAGCCATTTGCTTTAATACATAATTGCTTGAGAAATTTATTTTGTATCCTTTAAGGATACTCTTTAGGATTCATTAAGGTTTAATGGAACTTTGAGGAATATTTATTTTCCTTTTTTTTAAAATTGAAGTATAGTTGATTTACAATATTTCCCTCTTTTGAAATGATAAGGAATGTCAGAGAAGTGAACTTCTCAGAAATACAGGTCTTTCCAAATTTAGATTGCACTTATTAAAATTACAGCTGAGGTTAATTGTAGATTGTGGTGCATATTCAATTAAACACACATTTAATCATTTATTCTAAACATCTATGTAATTACTCCTTAGAGGAAAAAAAGGAGAAGACTCCTTTAGAAGCTTTTAACACAGTGAAGACTTGAATTGCGGGTGGACAGCTTCATTGCTTGCTCAGAGGCCATCAGAGTCTCCAAAGGATCTTAGGGTCCGCCAGCCTTGCTCTCTGACTTGCATATTTGAGGTAACTCATGTGAGTTGCCTGACTGAAGAGGGTTTAGGCAGGACTAGTTTACCCAATCTCACTAAGACTCAATTTTCTTATCTGGAAAATGGAGATAATACTAACAGCACCTACTCTGTTTGGTTGAAGATTGGGTGAGCTACTGTGTCTAGAGTGCTGAATGTGATGCTCGTCAGATAGCCACAAAGTGTGAGCAGCAAGGTTAATGCCAAATATTAACAGGAGTCAAGGTCAAGGGGAGCCTAGACCTCATCAGCTCCTCCCATCCTCCTCTCTCCACC
This sequence comes from Giraffa tippelskirchi, assembly GCF_054371585.1. Lineage (NCBI taxonomy): Eukaryota > Metazoa > Chordata > Mammalia > Artiodactyla > Giraffidae > Giraffa > Giraffa tippelskirchi. The sequence goes on along the minus strand of NC_137287.1, from coordinate 67,545,220 downwards.
CCCTCCATGTCAAGGGTATCTTCCCCTCTACACACTCCTCCCCACCCCCCACCCCCGTCCCCCCCTCACCCCTTGCAGAATTGTAATACAATCAGGAACATTTGGACACTTTGAACTGATCCTTTTACTCATTCTCCCATCCCCGCTTTGCCCTTGTGTCTATTGAGGTTCACAACAAAGCCGCTTTATTTAATGTCTGATGCTGGGCCCCGGCACCGTCCATGCTGATGCCCAATGGCTAAGCAGAAAGTCTGGGCTGGTCCACACCAGCCTGTTTACTACACTGTGCCTGGCACAGTGTAAACATGAACAAGAGACCCTTCCCAGGGCACCCGGAGACCCAGCCTACTGCTCCTCTGTGAGGGTATCTGCAATAAACTTTTACGATCACAAGCTTTATAGGACCATGGACATGACTGTCAGTACAAACAGAAAATGAAAAACTATTTGCCTAAGTGGTTTGACAACTATTAAGTACTTCACAAGAATAAAGTGATATAACACCTTTGTTGTGAGAGTTTGTTAAATATTTGTTACCCAAAGGAACCTTAAATGTGGCCTTAATAATAGAACTTCAGTTTATTATTTAAGTAACCTAATAAAAGTTTAATAAGTAAACTCCAAAAGTACTTTTATCTCCATAAATTAAAAACTATTTAGATTTCATGATGTGTGCCTCTTCCTGTGGGGGTCTGTTATTTTTTCCTCCAAAATAGTAATGGTTAAACCAAATATTTTTTATTTCTTTTATAAATAATATATAGCATATGTAAATGAAACTATGTGTTTGTGTCTCCAATATCTGTGGAATAGCTATAAAGCAGAAAGAAAAGTATAACTGCTTTGTTAAAATACTGATGTAAGCTAATGATGATAAACCATTATCTGCCAGTTTCCAGGTAGGCTATATAGAATGGTTAGACCAGGTAGAATGCCAAACTGAAGATTTTGAAACCCAAGAATATTGTTCTAAAATCAAGATCACAGTCCATCACCCTACGTGGAATACAGAAGAAACAGAATCAACCCAACCTTATTCAAGTTTATATAGCTCATTGTCATAATCTGCATCAGCTCATTCATGTGAATCAGTGACAAGAATATATTTTAGTTTGTGTGATGTCACAGTAATAGGTTACAGGAGAGAATTATCCAGGCCTTTCAGTGATCAGGCAGTGCTGTAATGAATATATCTGGTAAAACTGATGAATGACTGGTGAGTCCCGTATATAAAAAAATAAAATGTGCTTGTAGAAAAAAGATAGATAGATACACTATTGAAAAGTATCGTTTATTAATTAAGTGCTTCCTTTAAGCGGTAGGTCCTGTGGTTTGTGAAGTGTTTGTTCACAAGTCATTAAATCGAGCTACTCACCTGACCAAGGGGTGTGGGGAGAGGATTTGGGGGGAAAGAGAAACCCGACGGAAATGTGAAGGCATCGTGAAGCAAAGGCAGTCTGGACAAAATGCCCGTGGAGTAGCTGGTAGCTGTCTAATATTATACAAGTCAGTGTCAAATCCTCCTTGATGATGAAGGCCAGGCTGTACCAGGATATGCTGTCATCTGCACAGTGAGGCTTAGACTGGAGGATCACTAAAGGTCTCTCTTAATTTCATCATCGTATTATTTTTTTCATTTTTATTTATTTGGCTGCACCAGGTCTTGCACATGGGATTTTTGATCTCCATTCAAGTATGTGGGTTCTTTAGTTGTGGCATGCAGGATCTTTAGTGGTGGCACGTGGAATCTAGTTCCCTGACCAGGTTCCCTGGGCGCCCTGCATTGGGAACTCGGAGTCTTAGCCACTAGACCACCAGGGAAGTCCCAGATTTCATCATGTTATGCTTCTCCATAAACCAAGCTATAAGCGCAGTCAGCTTTGATTTCTCGTCTCTTTCTTCCTCCAATAACGAGGGCCAAGCGTTCCTCCTTCCTGGGGAATTCCTGTTCTGTAAAGATGGAACTTGTCGAAATGTATTGAAATGAAACACTAGTCATGCCTCTCCATCCTTCAAGAGCCACATCCGGCTTCACTGCCTCCCAGAAGCCCTTCCGCGCCCCTGTCCCAGCTCCCTGCCCTGAGTCCCCGGGACACTTAGTGTCTGGACTCCAGCTTTCCTTCTCTGCTGCTTCGTCCTTCACTCTGTGTGCCCGCAGCTCCATCGGCTGCAGCAGGAGGCTCTCTGTGGTCAGGGAGGAGGGTTTTGTACTGACTTTCCATTTCCGAGTGATTATCCTAAAATTAACTCCACTGCTCGTTCATTCCAGCTAGCAAAAACCTCAAACCCCAAGAAGCCCGGTCCTCCCAACTCAGCACCAGCTCCCCGCGGCCCAGCTCTGGGGAATGTCACTCCTCAGGTTCCCCTGGTGCCCTGTGCATTGACTATCATTGTGCCCCAGCTCCCAGCGCTGCCCCAAAGCCCAGCCGCGTTTCTCCCTTCAGGCTTGTTCTCCCACGTTCTGCAATCACTTTTTCCAGTTCTCTGTGTTCCCTCTAAGCCACCACATGCCTCCACCCTCAGCAGAGCCTCATGGCTCCTCCTTCTCAGAGAAAAAAGGAGCCAGTGGACGGGAACCCCTCTCCGCTCCGGTCAGCTTCTGCCACTTCTTCACGGCCCCCTTTCCCTCTTCTCCTTTTTTTAGCAAAACAATGGGATGGCCTTCTGGATTGTAAAACACTGTTGGCGACCAGATCAGTAGAAAGTTTGTGAATGTAGGAAAAGGGGGAGAAGGATTGAGGGAAGGAATTGAGAGTTACTGGTTTATTGGCCTTCTCTTTGTTTTATAAAAGGGGGGGGCAACATTTAATTTAACTTTTTTGTGGTGGTGAGGGAAAAGTAAAATGAACGTGGAAGTGCTATCAAAAATCTGTGATTCTAATAGCAGAATTAGTGAGTGTTACTATTTTGACATTGTTGCTTAGATACACTTTGTATGTACCTGTTGGCTGTTTGGAGGGGCTGCCTCCCCAAAGCCCGTTTCCCTCAGGCAGGCTCGGAGCCCAGTGACCCCAACCTCCCCAGGAAGAAACATCCCTTCTTTTGACTCAGCCCCTTTCTCCACCCTCACCATCTCTCTCCTTCCAAGCCTCTGAGAAACTAGCCTGGTCCAGGTCGGCCTCTCCCACCTCCCCTGTTGTCCTCAGTGTCCCGGGCCTGGTGTCCTTTGCTGTTCTCCACCAACCCCCCACCCCGAGGTCCCCCAGCACCTCCAGCTGCCATACTCCAATAATTGTCCTACCCCACTTCTCGGAAGCTGTCACCACCCTTCATCCCGTTTGGTTTTGACTCACTGACTCCTTGCTGCCCATGAGGTGACGCTGCTTTCGTTCCCTCCCTCACTGGCCGGTCTTCTCATTCCCCTTCACAGGCTCCTCTTCCTCTTATTCTGTGAACACTTGAGATTCTTCAAGGCTGCTCCTCAGCCCTCCCGCCCTCTCTTCCCGTCCACTCTCCCAGCCCCTCATCTGCCCCATGGAGAAACTGTGTCTTACACACAGTGTGTCTGCTTGTATCCCCTCCTCTCCTCCCCTGGGAATGTCAGACCCACAAGTTCGCCTGCATGCCTGACACATTTAAGGTGTTTCAAGAGCACATTAGTTTTTATATATATATTTATTTATTTTCATGTATTTCTTTGGCTGCACCAGGTCTTAGTTGTAGCACACAGGACCTTTAGTGGCAGCATGTGGGATCTAGTTCCCTGACCAGGGATCAAACCCAGGCCCCCTCATTAGGAGTGCGGAGTCTTAGCCACTGGACCACCAGGGAAGTCCCAAGAGCACATTCAGTTTAACAGGTTCAAAACTGGACTCTTCCCTTGAAAGGCTCTCTCTCAGTAGATGTTCCGTCTCTTGTCCTGTGACACAAGCCCGTGTTTACACCCCCTCGGTGTCTCTAGAATCTTCTCCCTTGCCCTCTGCCCTCTGCATCCTCCCTTGAAGCGCCCTGTGGTCTCTTACAAGCCTTTCAGGCTGTTCAGCCCCATCCAGTCACATGCCCTCGGGTTTCTGCATTCAAACACAGTAGTCTCCCAGCTCTCCAGTTACCTGCACCCGCTACCCCCAACTCCACCTCAGGGCCTTGCACCCTCGACCCTACTTCCTGGAAACCCCCTCCACCTGCCTCTCCCTGCTCCAGGCTGGCCCCTCCTTCACCTCCACCCCCGCCCTGGTCCTGCCTCTGTCCTGCTTGCTCATGGTCTGATGACCTCCTCCCTCCCGACACCTATCACTGTTGGAACTTGACATTGTGCACTTATTCCATTAATGTGTGGGCCTCTGTAGACACAGTGTGAGAATGAACAAGGGTCTCTGCATGGCACCCAGCAGAGTGGATGCTCACATAAAAAGGATGGATGTGGAATACATATCAGTGAGGGAAGTTCACAGATTACATATTCCACTGGGGCTGGAAGGTTGTCATGCTTTTTTTACCACAAAACATTTTTCAGAGCAGGAACCAGATAGAACAAAAAGGATCCCCAAAGTGTCTCTCTCCCCACTGGCTTTCCAAAGAGATACTGTTACCAACACAGATAGCAGCAGCATGAAGGAGGAATGGATGGATTTCCATGTTCCTACTTCTAGACTGAGTTTTGCTTTCTCAGAAATTGCTGGAAACAGAGATGTGATAGGAATCATTATGTTCTCTCCAACTTCTATTTAATTTGCTGAAAGCAATATGAAGTTGGTTGCTCCTTCACTTTTCCTTGTCACCCTGTAAATTCCCTTTGCTTTTATTTATTCTCTTCTATTTCCACAAGATATTGAGAAATGGATTTAATTGCTATCCAGCTTCATTCTAACTGTGCTTGTCGCAAGACTTAGTTTTCAGTTCTGATTCTTTTTTTCCCCTCTAAACTTTGACACTCCAGTGCTAGCATCAATATGTATAGATGTTAATTTTTCACAAATATACTCTGAGAATTATTTAATATTATAAGATACTTGAGTAAACTGAATGGGAGAGATACGATTTTAAGTTAGTCTAGTGTCTTGATTAAGTGGAAGTTTCATGAGTTTTTATAGGCCATAACACAAAGGAGATTTTAATAATATAGTCTGCTGCTGCTGCTGCTGCTGCTAAGTCGCTTCAGTCGTGTCTGACTCTGTGCGACCCTATAGACAGCAGCCCATCATCAGGCTCCACCGTCCCTAGGATTCTCCAGGCAAGAATACTGGAGTGGGTTGCCCTTTCCTTCTCCAGTCTAGAGTGGGCTAAAAGTGATGCCTGATAAAGTTATTAACATAATTTCATAGGCAGAGAATTATAATTTGGCTTTGCACAAATACAGTTGATACAGCATTATCCCAAGAAAATGATTTACTTGAAAAGGTTATAGAGATCATCAGTTTATATGGGCTAATGATTAAGGTTGTTTGTGGTGAATATAAAGTGGTTATAGGTTATAATCCAGTACAATGCATTTAAGGGATTATTTTGATTATCTTACAACATAAATATTCTCTAATTATATTTTATCATTTGCTGTTTTAAGCATCTGCTGCTCTTTATACCTGTGGTCCCCAAAATGTGCCAAGGTGCCCAGGGTATTGCAGCAAATTCCCCAGGAGTGCCCTGGGATATTTTAAAATTTCAAGGCAACCATGATGATCTCAGCATCTGTGAGACACCATGCAAACGACTAATTTGAGGGAGTTCACAATTTCAACTTCATACTACTTCCTGTAGTACAATGATAATCTTTGGGAAACTGGAATGTCAATGGTTATGTTAAAAAAAAAAAAAAAAACAAGTACCACTCACAAGTCAACGTGGATCCAGAAATGAGGGTTAAGTTCTGAAGTGGTGGATTTATCTTTGAAACTAGTAAAGTTTAACTAAATATATTCAAATTAGTGATGATCTGTCCATCTAAAAAACCTGACGGGCTGCTATGGTATCCAATCCAAAAATTCATGCAGGGCTCAACATAATATAATCTATCCATGAGATTTCCCAGGCAAAAATATGGGAGTGGGTTGTCTTTTCCTTCTGCAGGGAATCTTCCTGACTCAGGGATCAAATCGATGTCCCTTGCATTGGCAGGCCAATTCTTTACCACTGAGCCACCGGGGAACACACATTAAGTATTATGTGGATATAATATATATTTTATAACTATTGCTGATAGCTTGCATATACGTTTTTGTCATAGGGTTTTTTTTAAAGTATTAAATTATTTAATTTTCAGAACAAGCAATTCTTCAACATGATTCAAAAATCAAAAAGCATAAAAAGAGGACTTCCCTGGTGGTACAGGGGAAAAGAATCTGCCTGCCAAGGCAGGGGACATGGGTTTGATCCTTGGTCCAGGAAGATTCCACATGCTGAGGAGCAACGAAACCCATGAGCCACACCTTCTGAGCCTTTGCACTCTAGAGCCCTCGAGCCACAACTACTGAGCCTACTTGCTGTAACTACTGAAACCTATGCACCTCAACGAAACCCGTGAGCCACACCTTCTGAGCCTTTGCACTCTAGAGCCCTCGAGCCACAACTACTGAGCTTACTTGCTGTAACTACTGAAACCTATGCACCTAAAGCCCATGCCCGGCAACAAGAGAAGCCACCGCAATGAGAAACCCATACCCAACAATGAAGAGTAGCCCCACCTCTTGCCAAAACTAGAGAAAACCCAAGCGCAGCAACAAAGACTCAATTCAACCAAAAATAAATCAATAAAATGAATTTTAAAAAAAAGCATAAAAAGGAACACAGTGAGAAGTGTCCCCATCTTGGTTGATGGCAGCTCCATCTTCTGACTATTTAGACCAAAGTGTCTTTCTGACACTCCCCTATCCAGAACTGCAGAAAATCACATTGTCTCTAGTTTCAGTAAATACCCACAATCTGATTCCCCATCTCTAACTACACTATTGTCATCGTGGTCAAAGCAGGCTATTACAGGAATTCTCTGGTGGTCCAGTGGTTAAGACTCTGGACTTCCACTGGTGGGGGCCTGGGTTCCATTCCTGGTCAGGGAACTAAGATCCTGCATGCCATGCCAAAACAACAAGAATGGTAACAACAAAAACCAGGCTGTTACTATACTTCCTTGTAACTGGTCTCCCTATTTCCATGCTTGTGCCCCTGCCCCACCCCCATGATCTTTTTAAACCCTGAGTTAACTGATTTCATTGCTTTATCACCCAGAAGCTGCAAGGGCTCCCGTATCTCTCAGAGTAAAAGCCATAGTCTTTCTAGTGACATGCAAGGCCCTAGAAACCACTTCCCCTTGCTTGTGACCTCAGTTCTTACTGTCTCTCCCCTCATTAATCTGTTCCGGCCACATTGGCCTCCTTGTCCCAAGCATTCCAGGCATGTCCCCACCCCAGGGCCTTTGCACTGCCATGTTAAATCTCATCTGCTCCAAACTTTGGCCTACTGGAATCCACCCTATTTTAAATAGTTCAGTGACCCTCACCCATGTACTGATGAGCATTCCCTAGTTTTTCTGTCCTACTCTTTCTCCTTTTTCTATAGCCTTTTAACCTAGTAGATCATTTGTTTCTAACGTGGTAGTTTACTAAGTTTATTGTTTTGTCTTCTGAATCTTCCCACTAAAACAGAAGCTCCAGAGGGCAGGCATGTTAATCTGTTTTGTTCTACCATGTATCCCAAGCATCTGGAAGAATAATACTTGGCAATAATAGGTGTGCAACAAATACCAAGTGAATGATATTCAATATGTTGTTTAAAACCCTAACTTTCTTCATTTTGTGTCTGTCTGAACTATATCAATAAAAGCGTATGCAAATGTGCCTCTTTAATAACGGATTGCCCATTTTCCCTGAGGTTCTAACAATGTTTGCTCTATACTCTCAGATTAATTAGGTCGTTATACCATACGAATCCTGTCTTCCTGGCTAATTGAACCTTTTATCACTGTGTCCAGACCTTCTTTGTCCTCAGTAATGCTTTTGTCTTATTCATTTATTTGATATTAATAAAACTAGGCTAGCTTTCCAGTAATTTTTAGTACTATTTAATATATTTTTTCTATTCCTTAAGTTTTGATGTATTTGGCAACTTATGTTTTAAATTGTCTCATGCACATCACTTATAGTTTTTAATTCATTTTGACAACCTTTAGTTTTAACTGCTAGTTTATTTATGCCTATTGTGATTATGTATATATCCAGATTTATTTCTATCAGTACCTTTCTATTTGTCCCACTTTTGCTGTGCAAAAATTTTTTTTCTTCCTGCTTGTGTTTCTTTTAATTGAATTTTCTTTTCTTACTCTGTTTTTCTGTTTGGAAGTTATATACTGTGTTTCTTATTCTTTTAATGTTTGCCCTTAAACTTATTGCATAATACTTAAAGTCTACAGTTAATATCTTACCTCTCCTCCTGAACAGAACATGAGCACTATAACCACTATTCTTTATTTTTAAATTTTTGACTTGCCACACAGCATGTGAAATCTTAGTTCCCCGACCAGGGATTGAACCCATGCTCCCGGAATTGGAAGCTTAGACTGGACCACCAGGGAAGTCCCTTCTTCACACATTTTATACATAGTCTTAATTTTCTATTCTGTATCTGATTGTTCTACTAACTGAAGTCTTGAACATAATATCAAGTTTTCTGTTAACTCTCATGATTCTTTGTGACCCCAAATTTGGTTGAACTTCATCTGTGGGAATCCTGGAGAACACCATTTGCATTTATTTCCACTGGGCGCTGGGACCACTTTTGTTTCCTTTGAGAGTTCTAGTTTAGTGCTGAAGTCTTGGGTTGAGCTCCCCAGCTATCCTTTGACCCAAACTGTGAAACTGGCATTTACCTTCACAGAAGCCCCTCTTTTCAGGCTTACTTTATGGTCTCCACATGCCCTATGGATTAAACTCACTTTAGGGGAAGGAGCTGGTCTTAACGATTTCCTATACTTTCTGTGAACCCAGCAATGGATTAACAACTCTGCTGTATCAAGAAACTCATTTTGCTTTTTGTTTTTGTAACTGATGCCATGCATATTCCATTTACTTTGCAAAGATATCACTTTGCTGACAAAGGTCTGTAGAGTCAAAGCTGTGGTTTTTCCAGTAGTCATGTACAGATGTGAGAGTTGGACCATAAAGAAGACCAAGCACCGAATAATTGATACTTTCGAACTGTGGTACTGGCGAAGACTCTTAAGAGTCCCTTGGACTGCAAGGAGATCAAACCAGTCAATCCTAAAGAACATCAACCCTGAATATTCATTGGAAGAACTGATGCTGAAGCTCCAATACTTTGGCCACCTGATGCGAAGAGTTGACTCACCGGGAAAGACCTTGATGCTGGGAAAGATTGAAGGCAATGAGAAGAGGGTGGCAGAGGATGAGATAGTTAGATAGCATCACCGACTCAATGGACATGTATTTGAGCAAACTCCAGGAGATAGTGAGGGACAGGGAAGCCTGCAGTCCATGGGGTTGCAAGCTTAATGACTGAACCCATAAACTTTTAACATGATTTTTATTACTAGTAACCAGGGAATTATCACTTGGGAGCTAAATGCAGAAATAATTAACCAAGAGAAGGTTCAACTTTTTCAATCAGGTGTCAAAAGCTGTCCCAGACATTGATGGGAATGTAAACCGAGATGGATTAACCTCCTGTTCTCTGTAACCACATAAAGATGTGCTTTTGTCTTGACCCCTGTCCAACCCACTTTCCTGTTATCTAACCCCATGGCCGGATGTTTCTTTTCTTTTCTTCCTGAAGGTTCCTCTTCTGGTAAATTCATGTCCCACCCTAATATTTATTTTTAAATTAGGTCCCATAAGAAAGGTAAAGACCGCATGGATGACAATGTTGCCTTTTTGAATACCTCCAAAGTATAAATAAGTAGTCATATCCACTAATTCAACACATTATTTCTTTATATGGCTGCGCTGGGTTTTAGTTGCGGCACCCAGGGTCTTCGATGTTCATTGCGGCAGGTGGGTTCTAGTTCCCTGACCAGGGATCAACCCAGGCCCCCTGCATTGGGAACAGGAAGTCTTAGCCACTGGACAACCAACAAAGGAAGTCCCTCCACAAATATTTATATCAGAAATTAAAAGGCCCTCTTTCTCAGATAGTATTTACAGAGGGAAGTTGCCCTGGACATGTGATCAAAGGAGCTCTGGGTTGAGGTTCTGGAGAGGACGTGGGAGGATGGATAGAGAGGAGCCAGGACAGCTGGCTGTGAGGGTTCACCCTCCAGAACCCCTCTCTTGCCCCTGCCATCCTGGAGGCCGGTGCCAGGCAGGGATGAGCAGGGCAAGTTGGAGCTGGGTGTGAGGTGGGAGACCGTGGTGGTGGCCGAGGAGAGAGTGAGGGAAGCAGCAGGAGAGATGATACAGGATGGGAACAGGGAGGAAAGTGGTCTGGGAAGTGCGAGCATCCACCAGGTTTCCTTGGTAAATGAAGTGTTCAAGATAAGTGCTTCCCACCTAGATATTAACAACCTGTGCCATTTATTTTGTTTTTCTAGATCAATGAACTGAGCCATGTTCAAATTCCTGTTATGTTGATGCCAGATGACTTCAAAGCCTATTCAAAGATAAAGGTGGACAATCACCTTTTTAACAAGTAAGTACAAGCATGACCTTTTGTTGAACTGACGTGGCTGCCAGGAGTATGGTTTTTGTGAATTTCTATAATCACATTATTTTTCAATGGGTGGGAGTAAAGTTTTGCTGATGAAGTTAATCCTGTGATAAACATAACCATCTGTCATTTTCAGAGAAGCAACAGCAGGCCCTCTTGGGTAATATCTTTTTGCCATATGGCATATTGTTCTCTATGAATATCTTATATGTTAAAAGTGATATTCTCATTACAATTTAAATGTTTGAAGCTGTAAATTGCTTGGAATTTTTTTTTAGCAGCTATAGACCTCAGCTATAGACCTTACACAAAACTCTGCTGATGATTCCTTCATGAACAGAAATGACTACTTCCTAGAACAATAAGGAATTAAGGTGCATTTTTATAAAATGTAATTGGAAGGCATGTTGGGCATTGAGACTATTTCTCCCTCTTTTGAATGTCATTGTAGACATCATTAGGGAGCACCTTCTGTGGCACTACACCGAGAGCCGGACATACGGGGATGGATAAGAAATATCCTGCCCTGGGACTTCCTTGGTGGCCCATGGATGGGACTGTGCCTTCCAATGCAAGGGGCACAGGTTCAATCCCTGGTCAGGGAGCTAAGAGTCCTACATGTCTCAAGGCCAAAAAATCAAAACCTAAAAAAAGAAGCAATATTGTAACAAAATTTGCTAAAGACTTTAAAAATGGTCCACATCAAAAAAAAAAAAATAAAATCTAAAAAAAAAATTTTTTTTTAAAGAATACTCTGCCTTCAGGATGTTCACAGTCAAGCAAGTGATTGAAAATAGACACATGTACAAATTACCATCATTTCCTGTTGTATGTACAGAGTACCACGATAAAGGGATGTGTGTATGTGTGCATGTGTGAACAAAAAGGAGGAAGCAATTCTGAATGAGTGGGATGAACCCCAGAGAAATCTCTCCCATGTGAGGATCAACTGTGAAATTTCTTAATAGGGCCATTGTTCTAACGTGAAGCTGCTGTGTTAATTATTGTCATCATGCTCTTTAAAGGTTGACCTTTTGAGGAGGATCTTTCCATGTGAATTTAGAATTCGATATTTACAGAAAAGATAAAACAGGTCGAGCCAGGAGTGAGAGAAGGTCTTGTTTTGTAAGCTTTAGTCAGAAGGTAACCTATTAGAGGGCTTCCCTTGTGGCTCAGCTGATAAAGAATTTGACTGCAATGCGGGAGACGTTGGTTCTTTCTCTGGGTTGGGAAGATCCCCTGGAGAAGGGAAAGGCCACCCACTTCAGTATTCTGGCCTGGAGAATTCCATGGACTGTATAGTCCATGGGGTCGCAAAGAGCCGGACAAGACTGAGGGACTTTCACTTCACTTCAACCTGTTAGAATGTGGGGAGCATCGTTTGTACTGTCTGCTGCCCTCCCTCACTCTCCAAGCCTTTTGCTTCTCTTTCACTGTTTCCCCTGAATGTCTGTCCCTTCTGTCCCCCAGATCTTACTGTGGGTTGTAGCAGCTATAGCCTCAGTTCTCTTACACAAGCGAGTTCAAGCGAGTTCACTTCTCGCTTGAAGCCCATCTGTGCCTTCTGTGGGTAGGGAGCTCCAAGCACGTCGTTGGCTGCAGGTGAGCAGGATGGTGGCAGATTCACTGTTTGTACATCTGAACTTTATTCCACAATCTGACTGTTTCAGAGAAAACATGCCGAGCCACTTCAAGTTTAAGGAATACTGCCCCATGGTTTTCCGTAACCTGCGGGAGAGGTTTGGAATCGATGATCAGGATTTCCAGGTGAGTTGGTTTCATAACATTTATTTCAAATGGGTTTCATTCATGCCTTTTGCTCCGTAAAATAGAATTCATGTTTTTTTCATGTCAAGTTATTAGATAATAGTAACTTTCATTTTGTATAAGAATCTTTAAGTGTGCTTTCTGAAATAAAAGGTTCTTTCGGTTAGGGCCCGTTATACAGTATGATTTCATTGTAATTTCATTGCATTTTTTCTGAGGCCCCCATAGGGCCCTGCGGTGCAGAATGGTTTAGTGACAGAGCACCGCGGGGCTCTGTCACCAGCCGGAGCCCACCAGTCCACGGGGACACTTCTATGCTTGCAACCTCCTTCTGCTCTTGCGACCCACCACGTGAAGAGTGCCCTGTTGCTTTCCTCCCCATGTTTGCCCGGTTGTCCATTTTGACTTCTAAAATCGAGCTCATGGGCTGTCGGATCTGCTGATGCACGGTCATTTCTCCTGAAAGTGCACCTGGCATCAGTTACCTGATTTTCAGAGAGCTGGCCAGATTCGTAAAGGCCAAGGATTTTTTTTAAGAGCAGAAATCTAAGTCAGGAGATACCAGGGCTGCTTCCTGGTCTTTTATGACAGTCCAGTCATTTTATTGTGTGAATACTAACTTATTAAATGTAATTAATTAATTTCTACTTTTTGGCCGCACCACATGGCTTGTGGGATCCTAGTTCCTTGACCAGGGATGGAACCCCACCCTTGGCAATCAAAGTGTGCAGTCCTAAGGACTGGGCTGCTGAGAATTCCTGTACCAATTTATTTTAAATCTAGTAAACACTTTCTCTCATTTGCCCCAAACCAGAAATTCTAACCTATCCTGCATCACGTGTCCTATTCCCTGGGTGACCTTGCAAGGTGAATATTGACACAGCTTATCCTGTACTTATCCTGTACTTTCTCTTAAAGAATAGGTCCCCAAGGCAAATCAAGCTTAGTTAATACACTTTCCTATACATCTGTGGCCTCCCTGTCCTGTCCCACTGTTGAAAGTTTTCAAGAATTTCTCATAGACTCATTCATGCCTGAGACACCTTCAAACCACCATGTTTTGAAAATGGATCACTAGGTTGGGAAGGTCCCCTGGAGGAGGATGTAACAACCCACTCCAGGATTCTTGCCTGGAGAATCCCATGGACAGAGGAGCCTGGCGGGCTATAGTCCATAGAGTTGCACAGATTTGGACGTGACTAAAGCGACTTAGCACACACACACACCATGCTGGCCAGGCTGCAGGTGACATTCACTCCTTTGTGGACCAGGCCCAGGTTTCCCTGGAGGCCCAGGTTCTGAACAGAGGCTCCAGTGCGCCCCAGAGAGGGTGGAGGGGAGGCCTGCAGGGAGGATGTGGTCACGAGGTTTGCTTTTAAAAACTGAGGTGGAGCCAGCATTTACGTGTGGGCTTCGTGTGTAAGAGAGAAAGAACTTCAGTCACACTTGGACTTGACATTTACTGCTACAAAAGCAAGTCACCTTTAAAGAATAAATTTTGGAATAGTAATACATTAGAAGATATATATATAGAGAGAGAATATATTTCATATAAAATAAAAAGGAATAACTTTCCATTATGAAAGAACTGTTAACTACATTTCAAGAGGCCATGTGAAAATAAACTGTATACTTTAAAAAGAATAACAACTGATAACTGATTTCCTAAGAAAATCTCTGATTCTCTGACGCTGCATTCAAGTGTGTTTCTTCCTATGTTCACCTCCTCCCCTTTTTAAAAAAAATTTTAAATAAAATAGCTACACTGGCATTTCACAGAAATTGACTTTCAGGGCCAATGCTACAGGATCTTGTTAGATTCCTCAACTCATTACCACAGTGAAGTCATATTTCTTCTGAGAACCAGCCCTGTTAAATGAGATCTAAAAGGGACCCATTAGATCCTTAGTTGCTGAAATATTAGGACACGAAGCTGGTTTCCGTCTCTCTTCCTCCTAAAAACAAAACCATGTAAGTTGACATTTAAGTAAGGGCAAATAGCTGAGTACAAACTTTGAAGGCAGATTAGGCAACTGGAGGGTGATTCACATGTAACTGATTGGCAAGTCTGTTAAGCTCTTCGCGTGAGAGATCAGTACAAGGGAAAACCAGTGTGAGTGTAATTAATTATTTGAACACCACTCCTTCCCTCAGCCATGTTTGGTGCTTTTGGCATTTAGATTGCTGCTTTCTCTTTGGCAACTGTATTTTTTTTTTTCAAGTGGGTGTTTAAAGTAATTTCCCTAAACCAGACATGCGCAGTTCCTCCACATCCACGGATTCCGCCTACTGCGGGTCTAGTTGCAGTTGGTGAAATCAGCAGGTAAGGAGGGCCGAGAGTTCAGGCCTCCTCCCCGTTTCTGTGTTCGTTTCTCAAGGTCTATGCCTCTTAAAGTACTTCCAGCCGGGGCAGGGCCCCTAAGTTTAAACTGAAGACAAGATCTTATATGTGAGGCTCAACCCACTTTATTGCCTACTTGGTTTGGAAAAAGGGAGGAACTTGCGCCAACTCTGGCTCTGGATCGGTGCCTCCGGGTGCCTGCACACAGCTAGCCGGGCATGCGGAGGTGCTGCGTGCACGTCATCGGGTGGCGGTGCCTCGTGCACGTGTGTCGGTGTGTGGGGCGGTGGCGCCGTGCGGGGCTCAGACCGGAGGGGAGGTCGTGTCGGCTCCTCTGTTGTGGAGTCACTTCTCCCAGGACACTTCGTTCATTGTGGCCAGAACAGGTAACAGTTATCAATTGTCACCTAGTATCAAGTTGAACTCTCTTTTTCCAATCTGATTTGAAAAGTGGGATCAATGATCCGAAGTCTCGTCGTCTTTTGGAGACTCTGGATTGCTCCAGCAGCCCAGGCCCCTCCCTGTTCTCCTTGCCTTGCTGTGTTTATTTTCCTGAAGTGCTTGTTTATTGGACAAAGGACTTTTAAATCTATGTATAGTAAAGGAGCCCACTGTCCAGTTCACATTCAAACCTTCATATTAAATCAAACTCACATTCAAACCTTCATATTAAATCAAACACATAAATGTTCCGCCACCTGCTTTGCGTTTGTAAATGCCGTTTTGCTGCACCTGAAAACACATCAGTATCGATCCATCTGATCAAAGTAGAACATAGTGATTGAACAACTGACCTCCTCAGCCAACTTCTAGAACTGAGAAGCTTCCCTGCTGTCTCCATAAACATTTGTTATCTTTCCTTTGGTTTTGATTCCTTGAATGTCTTTTAAAAAATAGAACTTCCTGCTGTTAAAGTCAAGCAACTGTTCTAGAACACTCATTATTAACAAAGAGTATCACTTAACATACATATGTAAACCTCTGTGTGTGTGTGCGCGTGTGTGTATGTATGCCTAGTGGTTCCAGATTCAGAACTTTCTCCAACTTATTAGTGCTTGTTAAAATTACTTTGGTTTGTGATATGCTCAGGGTTGATATATATTCTTCCGATCATTGTTGGGACAATGTCTCTCCATGATCATTCTTTTAAGATGTCTTTCAAGATGAATGCTCCCCCGGAAGCCTCCACTGTTATTGTTGCTATAGTTTTTGTTTCTTTGCTCTCTGCCACTTTAAGCTCTAGTTTCCATAGGTGGGTGTTTTCATGCACAATTATCAACTCTGTGTGCTTATTTGCACCTACTGTGTGTCGGGCTCTGTGATAGACATAGGGAAAGCAGAAGAAGAGAAAGGATGAACAAATTCCTTTTGAAAAAAACTTATTACATGACAGATTCTGTAATGGATGCTGATGAGATTTACAGAAACCCAGATGTCTTGATTGTTAATGTTCTTCAAGAAAGAACAGCATCCCTCTTTGCAGTCTCTGAGTACCAGAGCCTGTTAATGACAGGCCTGGCAAGTCAGCTGGAGACTTCAGTTAAAATTTCAGAGCTGCAGAAGAGGATAGCCCAGTGGAAACCAAATTTAGGCAGGATTGCAATGGTGCAGTTAATGTTAAATACACCACATAATAGAAACCCAGCCCTCTGGCTCTTTGTGAAGGATAATGCCAGGCTTGCTTTTCCCCTGCTGAGTCTCCTGAATTAGAATCTCTTATTATTCGCATTTGATGCATTTTCTCTTTGTATTGGTAACAGAGGATTCTAATTTTAAAATAATTTTAAAAGCTAACGTTTTATTAAACTTTTCATGTTCTTGTTTCCAGTTCAAAAATAAAATTCTCAAGTGTCAGAAACCTTTAGTATGTACTAAACTTGGGGAAAAAATTCTACCATTATCTCTGAAGTCGATCATGGTGTTTGTAGTTTTCCCAAATACAATTGAAACTGTCTGAAGGCGGAAGCTGAGTGTAGCTTATTTACCAGGGTTGCAGGTCCAGGGGTGAGCACCAGCCTGGCTCTGGACAGTTAAGAAACATTTGAGGAAGAAAGGGAGGAAGGGCTGAGGGGACATTCCTGGGAGCAATGAGCCTCTGGACCAAAATGTGGAGGCCACAGCCAGATGGTGGTGGGCTAGCGGAGAGAAAGAAGGGAACTCCAAGTGGGAACTGGGAAAAAGATCTCCACTGGAATCTTCAGCCCAAGAGCAGCCCTGAGGATTTTTAAGATTTACTTTTTTTTTTTTTTGTCTGTGGTGGGTCTTCATCGCTGCACCCAGGCTTTTCTCTAGTTGGGGTGAGCAGGGGCTACCCTCTAGTTGCGGTGTGAGGGCTTCTCATTGAGGTGGCTTCTCTTGTTTTGGAGCTGGGGCTCAGTAGTTGCAGTGCATGAGGGCTTAGTTGCTCTGTGGCATGTGGGATCTTAGTTCCCCAGTCAGGCATCGAACCCATGTCCCTTTCATTGCCAGGCAGATTCTTAACCACTGGACCACCAGGGAAGCCCCAGCCCTGTGGATTTTGCACAGGGGAGTAATATGATGACATCTTGATTTTCTAAAAGCGAATCGAGGCTGTTATGTGTAGAATGCATCAAAGGGAGGTAGAGAAATTAGGAAGCTATGACATACCCCAACAAGTGAAGAGGCCTGAACCAGGGCACTTGGCACAGACAGGGTTGAGCTGAGAGCAGCTTCACAGGACAGGGAGAAGGGAAAGCTCAGGATCAAAGGACAGGAGCTGAGGTGTCAGACCCTTAGAAAGCAGGAGTCTGGGGGTTCTGGTCACCAGGGGAGGGAAGTGTGGGCATGGGGGAGGGGAGAGAGGAAGTTGAGTTTTTAGCCTGTGAATGTGGAGGTGACCTGGAGATGCCTGTGTAAGGCTAGTCAGCATGTAGTTGGACGACCCGGGATTGGGGTCAGGTGCAGAGGCCCAGATCTGGGGGTGATAGAGCCAGTGGTTCTCGTACTGTCTGCACTCCGAGTTTGCAGATTCGAGTCGGGTAAGCTCTTTTATTCCTGTGTAACTGTCTGTCATCTCTTGGGTTTGCCCTGTCCGCTCTTTCACAGTTTCTCCTCACATGCGTTGGCCTCTCAGCTTAGTTACCGTGAACCTCACGGTAACATCAAACAGAAATTCTGCCTGGGCTGAAAAATCAAAGGGCGCCCCTCAGCCCTCAGATTGGACAGGTCTCTGGATAGACTTTTGGGAAAACTCCCTCCCAGCCCGTCAGCATTCTCAGGTGTTTTTCATGTACTTTTTCTGTTGCTTCTTAAGTGTTGAACCAATTCCTGCCCCATCACAAATTGCCCTACCTGGCAACTCAGGCTGGTGTGAGCCCTCGTTTTCTGTTCCTGAACTCATGTTGGGTGAAGTCTTGCGATTTTCAGCCAAGTGCTGACAGTCACTTCCTCCCAGGGAGCTCCTGTCCAGGTTGGACGCTGCCTTGGACACAGGCCTCTTGTATTTTAGTCTCAGGCAAGTACCAACCCGAGCTTTTTAAAGGCAACCTCACGGTACTCAGACGTTCCTGTAACTCTTTGTCTTTCTCTGCTAGTCATTACCATTCGTTTCTGTGTTCTTCTTTTCTGCTCAGTTGTTTCATTATTAATAAGTGTTCAATTGCACTGTGTCTCACCCGCCTCTGCAATGAAAGCCATTCCACGCCTGGGATCACTGCTCAGACTTTCTTTGAAATTCCCCAGGAGGGTAACCCAAGGATTTAAACCCAGTGGGCTTTTAATCCTTGATGATGATGTTCTTGTTTGAGTGTTGGCCTTGCCCTCCCTGATGGGGTCAGAGAACCACCTGCTCACTCAGACCATCAAATGTAAAGCCAGAAGGCAGCCCGATCCAGGCTCTGGCTCCTGGCCCCTGGCCTGTGTGATTTGAGGCATGTAATTATAATTCTGAGTTGTCAATGGGGCAGCGACGGGCTTCCAGGTGGCAGGTCCATGAAACAGGTAGCCTGGCTTGGGAGAAAGAACATTTTCCTGGGCGTTGGGAGGCTGGTTTGCATCTTGGCTCTTCAGTGACGGTTGCTGTGACTTAATCCATGCACTCGGCCCTGGTAGGTCTCAATTTTCTCATCTGTGAAATGAGGGGGAAGAACGCCATGCTCTCTGAGGCCAGTAGGTGACTGTCACTCGGGTTCTCGTGCATGGTATTGCTGTGTCTTCCCTGTGAGGTGCTGCCTTTACAAGTTTGAGCATGGCAGAATTGATTTTGTACATGGCTTTCCCATTGACTGAACAGAAAAACTTCTACACATGCTTTTTAGCAGAAATTACAAGCTCATGTCAAAATGGGGGAGAAAAAAACCCCAAATGTCTGTAAGACTGTATGAGTAGTTCAAGAGAATTAAATGGTTCAAAATGCTTGGGTATTTAAAAATTGGATAGGGGACCGTATGGTTGGTAAATCACGACATTTTTATGAGAAGTCTAGAAAGATTGGTGGTAAAGATGAGCTAATTGACATTTCCTCCATCCCCCCTGGGGGCCCCAGTGATGCTGGGCCTCCCACTGTGGAAATAAACATCTTCAATGCAGACTTTTAGAGGCTTGGGGAGGAAGGCAAGCACCATTAATCCCTTTCTTTAGGGAAAGGAGAATGAATTTCCAATTATAAATGTAAGAAGGCCATTCAAGAGTGAGTTTTCATCTCTCCTCTTCCTTCATTTCCTGTTGAGTCTGACATAGCACTAGAGCTTCAAACACAGGTCTTGAGGTTTGAGATGGGGTTTTGCAGTGCTACCAACCAGGGTTCTTAGACTCCTTAATCTATTGAAATTGATCAGAGGCCAAATTCAGGCAAGGCTTTATTGGGACTCCTGTTGCTGCTTGAGAAAGTGAAACAAGTAACAGGTGCCTTCGCTTGCTCCCTGAGAGCACGTGAGCTGGTCCTTTAAATGGGGTGAGGGTGTGGGCAGGGCCAGGTCCAGGGGTCAGGCTGGAGGGTTGACAGGGTGGTTTGCCCACCCCCTTGGTGGTGCTTTGTGCAGGGCGCATGGGCAGTACCCTGGTTTTGCTCCAGACACCTCAGAAGTGGCTGTTGGGTTTTGGTCTTTTTGTCTCGTTCATAAATTGTCAGAACTCCTCACAGTTATTTTTAGTCCCTTATAGTTTCTTTGTATCTGTCGCTGGAGGAGATGTTTGTTCAGTGCAGGCACTGCAGCAAAGGGTCCCAGATCCCAGCCCGTCTCCTTAAGATAGTTGATGTATTTGGCTATGGAAAACGGGAGTGGTGGAACGTGAGTTGACTTATCTAGTGGCAGGATCATCCTGACACACAGACTAAGTTATCCTGTTCTTACATGCCCTGCATCTAATAGCTTGACTCTGGAACTTTCATTTTTGTCAGTTTATTTTATCCCTAGCTCCCCAGCAAGCCTGGCAGCATCCTAAGAAACAGCATGGACTTGCTGTCACATGTTCACTGCACTGGACTGAATAGAGAGCACCTACGATGCCACCTTGCTCACCCAGACACAGCCCTGGGTCTACCATCAGGCCCTCGGGGTGACAGGTGTGCTCAGGGGACTTGCAGGGAGAATGTCTGGACCAGTCACAAATGCCTGTGCCATGGATGATTGCATTGTATGAAATGTCCAGAACAGGCAGGTCTTTAAGAAAGTAGATGAGTGGTTTACTAGTTGGGGGGGGGGGGATGGCAGGGCGGAGGGCAGGAATGGGACTGACTGCTAATGGGTACAGAGTTTCTTTTTGAGGTTGATGAAAATGTCCTAAAATTCATTGTGGTCATGGTTTAACTGTGTAATTGTACTAAAAACCAATAATTAGTAGGCTTTAAATACGTGAATCGTCTGGTACATGAATTATATCTCAGCAAAGCCATTAAGAAAGAAGAATGTTTGGAGTTTAAGATTAGTTTATATTTGGTATGAGACCTTTTTCTCCTCCACCATTGATTTTGGCTGCCTTTTTCTTGATGTATGGGGCTTGTATTAAAGTATTTTCATTTAGAACAAGTGAATTTAAGGCATTACATAGTTTATAATATACAGCTATCAAATGTATAGAAGAAAAGGGTAGCCAGTGAATGAAAGCAGTTTCTGTGCATTTATCATTGAAAGTGAAAGTCTTAGTTGCTCAGTCACGTCCAACTCTTTGCGACCCCATGGTCTGTCCATGGACTTCTCAGGCAAGAATACTGGAGTGGGTAGCGGTTCCCTTCTCCAGGGGATCTTCCCTACCCAGGGATCAAACCCAGGTCTCCTGCATTGCAGGTGGATTCTTTACCATCTGAGCTACCAGGGAAATCTTATCATTAGATCACCCCAAACTAAAAGCAAATCATTATCCATTTCCTAGTTTCTGCAAACTGAAAGCAGAAGCACATTAATGAATCCTCTTAGTAGAGCAAGAAGGAAACCTAGAGACAATCAAGTCTGACTGTCTGTCTTAGCAGATAATCAAATAACAGAGTAAGGAGTAGGAGGGGCATTGATCGGAGGGGGCCCTAATGGCCCTTAACTTCTCACTGCTTCTCTGTCTACCACACATGCTGAGACCTGAAAACCTGAAAAGGAAAGAAAGGTAATCAAGAAAGGCTGGGAGCGACTACTTGGGCAGACCTTTGCAGATTTCTATTACATCTGTTATTTTCAACGTTGAATTAAGCCTTTTAAGGCTCTGCATGGAACTGGATTTTGTGGTGGCCCAGCACGTTCCGTAAATGACTTCCCAGATTGGCACCCCAAGATTGCTCTTTCAGACCTCCTCCTCTCCCCTCAAGCTCTCCTCCAGCCTGCCCCTGGTCACCCTTCTTGCCCTGGCTGCCACCTCAAGGTCACCCGAGGCCAGGCTATCTGGCTCCCTGACATTCCCTGTCCTGTACCTTCCAGTTGGTTGGCATCTTCTGCCAGCCTGCTTTGCCCCTCTCCTCCTCCTCAGGAAGGAGTCTCCCCAGCTCCCGCGCTTGCTCCGTCCTGTAGAGGATCAGACCACTCCTCCTCTGTCCTTCCTGCCCTTTGGTTGGAGAGGATGCCAGAAGCAGAGCAGGGGGCCATGTATAACCTTGCAGGGTAGGAATTTTCAACTTGAAACTTCTTTGTGTAAAATGTTTTAAATTCTCTTTTTCAAACTGCAACTGGTTCTTACGGAGGGCTGTAGAAAGTAAGCCATGAAATGGATGGTATGAGAGTGGCAAGAATGTGGTTCTTGATTCTCACTGGGTACACAACCAAAGGCTTGGCCAGGGTAAAATCAAGCATTAACTGGAGGGACTTTCCTGGCGGGCAAGTGGTTAAGGCTCCACTGCTGGGGGCATGGGTTTGATCCCTGGGTGGGGAACTAAGATCCCATAAATGTTGCAGCGAAAAGAAAAAGGGAAAGCCAACTAGAAGAACCCATTCTATAAGCCCTTCATTTTTGACTTACCAAATTACATAGTAATTTGTTATTATTGAGCTGTATCTCTAAATGTCTTCCACATTGAAATTTGCTATTTATAATAATAGCTACCATTAAGGAGTACTACTATTCCAGGCACTGTTATCAAAATTTTTGTCTTACCTCATTTAACCCCCAGGAAAACTTTTAATGGTGATGATTCTGTCATTATTACCTTTCTACAAGTACGGAAATTGAGGCAAGAAGAGCTTAAATAACTTGTCCAAAATCACTCAGTCTTAACTGAAAGCTCCAGCGTCTAATACCATGTTATACTGTCTTCTAGCTTTAGTATCTGGGCTGTTTGGAACTTGAAAGGTCGTCAGACCTCTCCTCATGACAACATGAATCTGAGAAAATAAGGATAAACTAAATCAGAGTGTGAATAAACTAAATGTAACACAGACAGTTTTGATATTTGGAACCTTCTTATGAGTGTGTACGTCAGGGGTTTAGAATGTCTGTTCTTCTGATGGCTTCTAGACTTGTAGAGGATGTTTCAGAAGACCAGTGGAGGGTTTTATTTCCACTTGTGTTGTCTTCGTAGTGTGACTTTGACCTTGAATCCTCACTTTGCTTTGTACTTTACACTTTTGAACTGAGAGGTTCAGAATCTCAATTTTGAGTTTGTAAAATGTCACCTTATTCCAAGAAAATAGAACTCTCTAAGGTTTGTCCATGATGAGGAATTTGTTTTCTAAGGAGAGTGGACCTCTCCAAACCCTAGGTAGATTTCACTGGGTAATTTTCTCATTAAGACAGATAGGGAGGTAAGGGTGAAGGTTTCCAAGAATAAATATTTAAGTTGGAAATGGGAATTATCTAGATGAAGAATAAGCCAACCACAGCCTTGGTGCTTTGGAGGCTTTTGGACGGATGAGATCTTCATCTCAGACTTGGCTTTTTAAACTAGGGGGTTAAATGGTGCTTTCAGCTAGAGCTTCACTCTTCCACATAAATCTTTTTGTTCTGACTTGCAAATTTTTTCCTTTTATTTTTTTCCTATTTGCTTGTTTGAGTATTGTTGAGAGTAACCCAGAGCATCCCCAGTGTGAAAGACTATTCCTGTTCCGTTCAGCCTTGGCATTCTTGGCATTGTGGTTGTAAGCAGGGAAAGGAGGAGAATGGGACAGTTTTAAAGATTAAGCCAGTGACCAAGAGAGAAAGCAGACCTCCAGCAATTCTCAGAACATGTGAATTAATTAAAACAGACATGATGAACTATGCCACATGGTTGGAAATGTGAAGAGTTCATAGGACTGACGTTGTCACCACTGTCTACAGGACCGTAGGACATATTACTGAGCGCCAGCCCTGTCTCTGTGCAATACAGATTGACTCTCAGCCCAGGGCTCAGCGCACATACTTCTCCTGTCCTTAAGCCTTGCTTCCAAACACATCTGTCTCAGCTCTTGCTGAGAGAGAAGACAGCCCCGTTTCCTTTCTGTCTCGGATAAAGCCAAGTAACGATTGTCCTAGGAGAAGTCAGGAGAGGTTTGTACACATGTTAATAAAAGCATAAATTGAGGATTCTGGGCTGCATTAGCATTGAGGCTGTTATTGATGGTATTTTTACACATTTTACGTGGCAAATTTGAAGAACAAAGACAGGTTTGGCCTTGTGCCAGCTGGCTCAGGCATTATATTATGGTTAGGAGGTGTTTGTCACCACGGAAAAAATCTATGGTAACAGTCCCATCCTAATGCCCTCCAGACGCATGTTCAAACAGGAGGCGGAGGCCTCTGCAAGGCCCTCCACGAACACTGACCCACTCAGGTCTCAAGCAAGTGGTTTCTGCTCTCTGGGCCTCTATTTTCTGCTCTATAAATTGGGCGGTTTGGAACAGTCTCCAAGGTTGCCCCCAGCTGTCATGCTCTGTGACGCTGAGGCTTATTTAAGCATAAGGAGACCCTTTGGGGTCTGGAGGTCACTCCCTGGCTGTTTCTCTCAGGTCTTTCTCCTCTTGGCTTCCCAGACTTGTCCAAGTGTATGGACAAGTGTGATGCTGTGGTCCGCTCTTCCTTTGTGACAAAATAGAGGACACTGAGGAATTTCAGCTTCTAGATAGCAGGCTGTTTGGACTGTGTACCATGCCCGTCCTCGACCTCCTTCTCTTAGCCTGCCCTCTCGTTCTCGCGAGAAGTCCAGAGAACAGCTGCCACCTCTGACGCCTTATTTCCGTGCTGCTCTGAGAACTGTTACCGTCTCCCCTCATTCCTGGCCCGGGTGTCCTGAGCCATTATCGTGCCACTGCTGAGAGGGCAGTCAGACTGTCTTCTCACTGGACTTTTGTCAGGAGACATTAAGTCACCTTGAGGCCTGTGCTCCCCTGCACGGCCTAGAGCTGCATGCCCTGTCTTCCTGGAAGTACATTTTAGAGTTGCTGGAGGTCCAAGGAGAGACCACCACCCCAGCTTACCCTCCATCACTTTACAGTCCTGGGAACTGTTGCT
This sequence comes from Giraffa tippelskirchi, assembly GCF_054371585.1. Taxonomy (NCBI): domain Eukaryota; kingdom Metazoa; phylum Chordata; class Mammalia; order Artiodactyla; family Giraffidae; genus Giraffa; species Giraffa tippelskirchi. The sequence continues at coordinate 67,520,661 of NC_137287.1, read as the reverse complement.
CAAAGAGGTTTACTGCCTTTGGGTATCAAGGGTTGATGATGAAGAGAATGTTCTAGGGTCCAGACCAGCACCTGCCTTAGTACTTACTGCTCTTCCCAACACACATACTTCTCCCTTATGTCAGAGGTTACGGAAAGTCAACGATCATGGTATTAATTAATGGCAAAAATTTAGCCTTGTCTTTGTAAATTGCCCCAAAAGGTTGCCTCAGAGGTTTTAGGCAGGAGCCTTAGGTATGTCACTTGGCTCCACTGTATCCCAATTTCATTATGTTCACATGGGAAAAGGCATCTGGCTCTTTCTATCCCATAGTAATGCTGTGGAAATAAATATGAATATGAATTTTTCCAGGCCTTAAGAGTCATTCTAAGGGCCACATATTTTGTGTAAAATTGCATTTACTCTTCTGATTGCTTGTCTAAAGCTTTCAATAAATCCAACTTACACATTTTTATATTCACAGCAATTTTAAAAAGTACATCCCAATTGTTGATAAAGTGTGCTGGTTCCTAATTTCACTGGTTATTAGAAAACAGCCTTCAAAAAAAAATCTTCCACACATTGGAAGCAGATATTGTGGGTTGGGACTACTTATGTGATTACTGAAAGATTAAGACAATCAATTTTAGAATTTGTGAAATTTTATATCCCAGGCCATTATGAGAGGGCCAATATCCTTATACAAAGTCTGTAATAAATAATTATCAGTGTCTTTGAGACTGAAAGGAAAGGCAAAGAACTTGGAAGGAGGTAGCATCTGTGCTAAGGAGTTAATACATTTTTAAAAAATATTTTTAAAATTTTATTGGAATATAGTTGCCTTATAGTGTTGTATTAGTTTCTGCTGTACAATGAAGAGAATCAGCTATATGTATACGTATATCCCTTTCCTCTTGGACCTCCCTCCAACTCTGCCCACCCGTCCCACCCCTCTAGGCCATCACAGAATACCAAGCGGAGTTCCCTGTGGTTGCAGGTTCTCACGAGCTAGCCGTTCTACACTTGGCAGTGTATGTATGTCAGCGCTGCTCTCCCAGTTCACCCCACCCTACCCTTCCCCCACTGTGTCCACGTCTGTTCTCTACGTCTGTGTCTCTACTCCTGCTTTGGAAATAGGTTCATCTCTACCATTTCTCTAGATTCTACATATGTGCATAAATCAGAAAGAGAAAAACAAACATCAGTAATGCATATATGAGGAGTTAGTACATTTTTGATTCTGCCTTTTCTAGCCCTTTACTTTGTAAATCCATACACTGAACATAGTATTATTAGACATTTCATTAGTGAATTAATACACTGAATGCAGTGAATTATTATTCACTGTAACGTTTTGCATTTTAACCAAACCAGAGTTGGACGGACTCTAGTGGGACTGGCATTCAGGCAGGCATGTTTCTAACTATAACACACTACACTGGACTCGTCATGCTCTGCTCCAGACAAATTCCATCGAGCCACGATTCAGGAGACTCTTTGGTTCTCACATGTGGTCTGCAGACCCGCCGTATCAGCATCATCTGTGCTTCAGACGCCCCACTCCACACCTGCTGGGTCAGAATCTGCAGTGTCATGTGATGCCCAGGTGACTCCATTGCCCATTAAAGTTTAAGAAGCACTGACTCGGCAGCTTTCAATTCTGTTCTCTCCCACTAGTCCGTGATAGAATGTTAACGCTTTCATATTCCATACACCTAAGAAAACAGTCCGTGAAACTGATGCTGCTGTTAATTCTTTCCTTTGCTAGCCTCTCTTCCCCCTCAAAAGTTATCCTACATGTATTGTCAGTTTTATAGTTTATAACCTGGTCTGCCTGTCTTTCATTAAGTTGATTATTCCTGCTTTGATTTTTATGCCTGAAAGTAATTTGTAATCTTACAGTTCCTAGTGTTCTTGTGTTATCTGGAATAACCTTTTACAAATGAATGTTCAGGAGGAAAAAGACCACTAGCCAAGAGCAGTGATTGCTTTTTTTGGCCAATGTTTAAAACCCCCAAAGAGGGCATTCACCTTGATTTTCTTCCCTTTTATTCTTAGTAGGAAGTGGTATAAAGGAGGATTTTTATTTTTCAGGGGAAAAAAAAAGAAAAACAATATAAGTAAGAATCAAATTCTTGTTAATATAGCCGTTTTCGTCCCCCAAATCCTTTTCCTACTTCTCAGTCCATCTGATGAATTTCAGCTGTCTTCATAATTTAATACAGCCAGATCCTTCTATTTAAAGGCATTGGGAGTTGCTTTTCTCAAGTTTTCTAATATGCTAAGGAAAGCAATTTTGGTTAATTGGCCAGGGAGGCTCTGCCCTTGCCAGGTGTGCCTGGTGGCATTCAGATCAGGCTGTGCTGTCTCGGGGTCTCGGGATGTAAAGACAGCGACCTCGGGGCCAGGGCAGGTGCTGGGAGTGAGAACGCGCTCACCTCTGTCAGCCCGAGCCTAGGCAGCCCCTCCACAAGCTGCTGCAGCTCCACAGTGTCATTAGACCTCTTAAGGCTCAGTCCTGGTTTTCATCTGGAAAAGGAAAGGTTAAGGAAGCTTATATTCTAGAAAGACGGGGAACTCTCCCTGACAGTCATGATGCAGTGATCCCATCTGCCTCTCTGAAGACATCTGCATGCCCCTAACTAGACAGACTTTGGATCACTGGGGCTTTGGAATGCCCACTTGGGAAGAGGAAGGTGGAGTGATGGTCTTTCTCTGTGAGTCCCTCATACGCCATCCAGTGGGGCCAGGCAGGGAGTGGAAGTCAGTTCTCAAGGGCACAATGAGCAGAGGTGAAGACCAGACTTCCTCAGATGCTGGGGGCTTGCTGATCCCAGTAAGCAGCGTAATATGCTTGGGGCAAAGGAGGAGAGTTCCCAAGGCCCTGAGAAACGAGATTCAGACAGGAGTCACCTGGGAGAGCAGCAGGGACTTAGCTAGTGGGAGTGTGGAGAGCCTGAATCTGCAATGAAATTCTAGATGCTGAAGTGAGATGAAGCCAGGAGAGCCCCCATTCACAGCCCCACCTCATCTCCTCCAGGAGATGAATTGTCCTCAACAATGACTCAAGTGGGGTTGGGGAGTAGACCAGGTCAGAATCTTCTAGAGCTGTGTTAGAGCACACCTGGCCAGGCCAGGCCCTCCCAGGGCAGCTGCAGACCCCAGGGTTTACTAACTGAGTCATTTCCTACTTGAGTAGTTGACTAGTTGAGAACTTGGGTTCGGTGCCAGCCACACTGCAGATGGATATCTGGATCTTTTGCTTGCTAAAGCTCTGTGACCTTGGCTCAGTTATTTTACATCTCTGATCCCCATCTCCTCATCTGTAAAACAACAGTGATGTAAATAGTAATTGTACCATAGGAGTGTTATCAGAGTTGGGAGAAGTGCTCTGTGCATAACTCTTGGCAGAATACCTGTTGTATAAGGAAACACTCAGTAAATGTAAAATATCCTTCCATGGCTGGAACCTAACTTTATTCAGAAGGAAACCTGAGCTCTTGTTCAACTCAAAAGAACAAGGTAAACAGAGCAACTTTGATTATAATTCTAGACGTTAGAGTCACTATTTTCATTTCATTAGAAGAACTAGCCATTTGAGTTACAATGAATAGAAAATGTCCTCCTCGTCAACTTCTTCCAAACACAGATTTTGGTTTTTTTAAACTTTTTATTTTGTAGTGGGGTATAGCCGATTAACAATGTTATGACAGTTTCGGGTGAACAGGGAAGGAGCTCAGCCATACATATACGTGTCCCCAAGTTCCCCTTCCCATCTAGGCTGTCACATAATACTGAGCAGAGTTTCCAGTGCTATACAAGTAGGTCCTTGTTACTGATTTTCAATATAGCAGTGCAAACACATATGTTTTTGAAAACTTGTGGTGACAACAAATGACCTGGAAACTGGTCTCTAACTGGTTCTCTTCCTTCCTCCCCTGTTGTCCATGGGAAGAATTCCCTGACCCGGAGTGCACCTCTCCCCAACGACTCCCAGGCCCGCAGTGGAGCGCGATTCCACACATCCTACGACAAGAGGTATATCATCAAGACCATCACGAGTGAAGATGTGGCCGAAATGCACAACATCCTGAAGAAATACCACCAGGTAGTGTTAGGGCGTGAATATGGCACCGTTGATGGCATTTTCGCAGCAGTCACCTTGAGAACTGATGTTTAAACCACACACTGCAGCACACACCCACACAGGCACACACACACACTGTTGCTGTTAACCAAAGGCTCCTCAAAAGTGTTTATATCATCGCATCAAGTACCAGCCTTGCAAAGTGACTTCTTCAAAGGCGCTGCTTGGTTGGATCTGTGGGCGCTGAGTGTCTGTGAAAGTCAGCTTCCTTCCTCTACGGTCCCGCTTTCTGCTCTAACATCAGAAATTGTTTCTTGCCAGTTGCTTATTCTTCTCAAATGTGATCGACTGCATTTTGCTCCAAGTGAGGTCAGTGAAACTCTTGAAGCTCCCTACCTCCTGTTTCTGGAAACTTGGAGCTCCCCTGATTTGTATTTTTAAAAACATTAGTCAGCCTCTAAATTCATTTAACATCTATTCAACCTTTATAACACTGATTCCTTTTGAAATCCATTCTACAATGCTTGCACTGTTGCCAATTATGAAGGAAATTTTGAAGCGCTGGGTTAGTACCACTCAGGCATTGGCTTCTGAATGGATGGAATTCTAGGATGCAGCTCGTAACCAGCCACCCACCGCTGGAACTTAACTGTCGTGCTGGTGCATCCTTTTCTACTTTCTTTAAATTGTCTCAGAACTTTCAAAGCAGTGTGGTACCTCAGTGACCGATGAAAACATATTATTCTGATAAGTGAGTCTGTTCAAATGCAGTGTGACATGCAATTCAGATACTAACTTCTCGATGACATCTCTGAGTTCAGAATTTTTTGATTTTTACAGAAGTCACAGTTTGAAAGGTTTCCTCTGGGGTGGTTACTGTAATGAACGTGCAGATTTGACATATCAGCAATATTACATAAAATGCATTGGGAACCAAAATATAAGTCTATTAACATGCTCCAGGGGCTGTCACAGCACTAAATATGTCCTTTTACTTCACTGCTACAAAATGGCTATTTTTGTAGTATGTTCTTTATCCAGAAAAAGCTCATTTCTCATTTCTTCATCGTCTATGTTTTTCCTCTTGTAAAAAGTCTTTTATTTTTACCTTTGGCTGCGCTGGGTCTTCATTGCTGCACACAGGCTTTCTCTAGTTGCTGTGCACCAGCTTCTCACTGTTGTGGCTTCTCTTGCTGCGGAGCACGGGCTCTAGGCATGCAGGCTTCAGCAGTTGTGGTACGCAGGCTTATTTGCCCCATGGTATCTTCCCGGGCCAGGGATTGAACTCTTGTCCCCTGCATTAACAGGTGGATTCTTAACCAGTGGCCCACCAGGGAGGCCCAAAAAGTATTTAAGATATAATGAAAGGATCTTAGTGCTAACCTTAAAACAGAGTGTTGTGGGTCAATTATTCTTCAAAAACAAAGACACTCATAGAAAAAGGGATCAGGTATGTGGCTACCAGAGGTGGGGGAATTGGATGAAAGCAGTCAAAAAGTACAGACTTCCTGTTACAAGATAAATACTAGGGCTGTAATGTATATCATTAATATAATTAACACTGCTATATGTTATATATGAAAGTTGTTAGGGAGTGAATCCTAAGAGTTCTCATCACAAGGAAAAAATTTTTCTTTTCTTTTGTAACTGTAAGAATGATGGATGTTCACTAAACTTAACTGTGATAATCATTTCTTGATGTATATGAGTCAAATCATGCTGTACACCTTGAACTTGAACAGTGCCATACGCCAATTACATCTCAGTAAAACTGGAAGAAAACAATCTTCAAATAAATAGAGGTAAAGGGTCTTCATGACTGAGAATCACCATTGCTAATACAATTTGCTTAAAGGACACTAGGTGGAAGGTCAAGAGACCTAGGTCATAGCTGGTCACAAACTGGCTAATTCAGGGATCTCTGAGCCTCAGTTTCTCCATCTGCATTTCATTCATTCATTCCTTTATGCATGCATTCACTCTTTTTCTTATTGAACTATGGTTGACTTACAATACTGGATGAGTTTCAGGTGTGTGGCATAGTGCTGTGATATTTTTATAAATTATGTACCACACAAGTTTTTATATTAGTATTGACTATATTCCCTGTGCTATGTATTTACTCTTGAGATAAAGGAGGTAAGGTGGCCTAGACTACTTTCAGGATTTACCACTAGTCAGAATTCTTTTCTTACTTTGGTGGGGACTGTCATTTCTTCTTTTCTTGCTTTTTATTGCTTTTACCTTCTAATGTGCTTCTGAACCAGCAGTCTGGTCTGGACAAGTCATTAGGCTTGTTCAAATCCTGTTATCAATAGACAGGACAGGGTCTCAGAGAGGGCAGCTCCTATGGAGTACATTGGATGGGCTTTCTGACAGCGTTGGTTGTGGCCTTTCTTTTTTTCTTTTCTTTTATTGTTCTTTTTTGTGTTTAAGTAAAATATATCCGGAGGTGCAGCTGTATTCTGGAAGGTTAAAATTACCCTAAGGCTAACCTCTGAAGGAGTAGTAGCACAGTGCTAGATGTTGAAAGAAATTCCTCCTGATTTTCTGATGAGCCAGCCTCACCAGCAGTGCCCGTGTGGCAGGTGGTTCAGAACATGAACTCTGGAACTGACTGCTTTGCCCCCAACCTGCTGCATGACCTTGGGCAAGTTACCTAACCTCTCTGTACCCACTTCTCTGTCCATACAATTTGGATGGTAGTGTTTCCTTCATCCCGTGTTGTATGGGCTTCCCAGGTGGCGCTAGTGGTGAAGAATCTGCCTGCAGTGCAGGAAGACTTAAAGAGACTCAGGTTCGATCCCTGGGTCAGGAAGATCCCTGGAGAAGGGCGTGGCAACCCACTCCAGTATTCTTGCCTGGAGAATTCCATGGACAGAGGAGCCTGGCGGGCAACAGTCTCCATAGGGCCGCAAAGAGTTGGATACGACTAAAACGACCTAGCAGCAGCAGCACCCTCCCTCATCTGGTGTTGTGCTAATTAGGGGAATTGATATTTATAACCTGCTCAGGACAGTGTCTGGTAAATAACAAGTGCTATGTCAATGACCGAATAAGATCTTTAAACACTTCTCTTGCACATACTCAGTTGCTAGTGTCCCAGTGTTGAAATCATTAGCTCTTTCAATCCACTAGGGGGCCTGGTTTCTGGTAGAGTGTGGCACGGATGCAGAAAAATTTGAAGATTCAAACTGTAAGAAGTTCGATTTCTTCCAGGCTCCAGCATCCTGCCATAGTTTTTATCTGCTGCCCAGATCCCACCCTGATTTTCACTGTGTGCTAAGAAAGCACAGCATCATCTTTCAGACCAGTGGAAAATTTATATTAAGCAGAGCAAACCTTTATGTTCCTTTTCCTTTGTTTTTCTCTCTTTTATACTTAGGAAAATAACTTAGTGTTTTGGTGTAAATACCCTTTTCTTCTCTAGATTTCTGTCAGGTTAGGACAAACTCGGGTCTTATAAATGATGATTATTGACTGATTAGCTAAGCAATGCTGGAGCATTCAAAAAGGAAAAAATTGGCCAAGAACCTTCTTGAATGTCTTATTTCTCCTACGTTGACTGATTTTTCTTTGTTAACTGACCTAAATTCATGGGAAGTTTTGGAATCATGTAGCTTCTTCAGCTTTAATTAAAATGGAGTCAGTGTCAGTAAAATTTTAAAAATTTTAGGGGAGGGAACAAGTTCCAATGTAGATAATCAAGAAATGCCTATGAAAATAGCATTAAGAATATCTTTTATGTTTTTGAAATGTAGGGTTTAAATTTGTTTTTTATTTCAAAGCGACTGAACTGACAAATTGACCAAGTAACCTAAAAATCCTTTCTTAACTTTTGTTATTCGGGAGACTGTTAGTAACTTGAACCAAATCTAGAAGTTATGCCTAAAACTGGAATCATTGTTGAAAAAGTTACCTAGTACGTCAAGTTTCAGTGTAGGATGAGGGGATGACGGCTTGATTTTTTTGGGTCTTCCTTGGAATACATCTTTCTATCCTCCCACGAAGGACAGTGGTGTTGGCCACAGAGAGAAACTGAGAAAACAGGCCCCACGAAAGCCAAAAGTTAAAACTAAAAAAATAAGAGTGCCGAAAGAGAAGTTAGACCCTCCATCAGCACTTCCCAAATTACTGATTGGAGACAGAGCCCCCACACAGCTTGTAAAAATTCACGTTCTGACTCAGTAGATCAGGGTGGACCTGAGATGCTGCATGTCATGGGCTCTCGGGTGATGCTGATGGAGCGCCTGTAAATGGCAATGCGGGACCCACCTCCTGGAGCAGGAGAAACATTCCGAGTCTGCTTGTTGGCTCTTTTTGTTCTCTGTGGAGGAGAGGCCGATGGAAATGTGAAAAGCACAGTAAAGTTTTACGTGTAAGCAGCTGGAACTGTGAGATTCACAGCAAGTAGCAGCAGAGCCCGTGTCTTCAGGAGCTGCACACACTCTCAGGAACACCAGGAGGGCACTGCCACCTCCAGGGTACCTGTGGCTCAGGGAGCACCCCTCCAGCTCCACTCTGCAGACGGGGCATCGCTGTCTGTCCCCAGGTTCTGGCAGCCGCACAGCCCACTTGCTGGCACGCGTTTCCTGCAGCACGTGATCTCCAGTTTCTGGAAATCCCTTTGCTCTTTTGTGTTTGGATACGGCCTGTCTCCCCGCCTCTCTCCAACATCTGTGGACTGGACATTCTCATCCTGGCCGCCACGGCTCTCACTTTTCCCTTCCCCTTTTCTGTCTCCAAACATCTCTGTTCAGTTTGGGGTTAATTCCTCAGCTGTGTTGCCCACTCCTCATTCTCTCATCAGCTGTTTTAATCCATGGTCTCCCCTATCCGGTGATTTTTTTATTTCAAAGATTTTATTTTTTCTTCTAGAAGTTCCATGTTAAAAAAATCCACCTGTGCACTCTTGATCATTTTTCATTCTATACTCATTTCTGAAATTGTATCCTTTTATTTCTTCAACTATTTTTAATACATGACTCTTCCAGTTCTATTCCTAGTAGTCCTAACCTCTGCCATTCCTGGGGTCCTGAATTTGCTGTCTCTTGTGTCTGCTGACTCTCAGGAGTGACTGGCCAGAGCAGAAGGCCCTGCAGAGTATAAGGTCAGGATACTGATGAGAGAGGGACTCTGGTGCAGGGAGAGGAAAGGAGTAGGATTGGGCAGAGTAGGAGGACAGGCTGCCAGGCAGGCCCTACAGGCCACAACCAACTGGTGGGGCCCTTCAGGGTCCTCCGTGTAGCATTGCCATGTCGGGCCCAAGGAACAGGAAGGCGGACCCAGAAGGAGCTGCCAACTGAAGACCGCTGACCACGCTCCACAGCCAGACAGCATGGCCTCCCAGAGCGCCTCACACCATGACACTTGGGCCAGCCCTTCTCCATTTCGGTTGTAGTCACTGAGTAAACACCAACTCCACTTATGGTAAGGTGTTTGGTTTTAGTTGTTTTGGTTTTTTGGACACACCGACCGGCTTGTATCTTAGCTCCCCAACCAGAGCCCTCAGCAGTGAAAGCTCAGAGTTCTAACTATTGGCCCACCAGGGAATTCCCTGATAAGGTGTTTGTTTGTTTGTTTTTCACAAAGTCATTTCATCTCTCATGATGACGTTATGTATGGCTCTTTATGCTGCTGCTAAGTCGCTTCAGTTGTGTCCAACTCTGTGCGACCCCATAGATGGCAGCCCACCAGGCTTCCCCGTCCCTGGGATTCTCCAGGCAAGAACACTGGAGTGGGTTGCCATTTCCTTCTCCAATGCCTGAAAGTGAAAAGTGAAAGTGAAGTTGCTCTGTCGTGTCTGACTCTTCGCGACCCCATGGACTGCAGCCTACCAGGCTTCTCCATCCATGGGATTTTCCAGGCAAGAGTACTGGAGTGGGGTGCCATTGCCTTGTCCATGGGTCTTTATAATAGCATAATAAACTGAGTTCGGAGCACCAGTGTTGGCATGTAGATATATTCTGCAATATATCAGTACTAAGAATGTTTGTAAATACTGCAGAGAAGTATTTATTCCTTTTAAGCCTGATTTTTATTAAGAAAAACAGTAAAATTTTGTGCTTACATTAGATTAAATGGAGTCATTCTTACATTCTTTTATGACTCTTGAAACCAAAATATAGTAACTGACATAGACCATTCTCCCAAAATATCAACTCAAGAAATGTTTGGATTATTTATTTGTTTGGTTCTTCTGAAACAAACCAATCCTTAGTTTCAGGCTGTTTTTTACTTTCTTCCCTCCCTCTCTTTCTTTCTGTCTCTCTCCTTCCCTCCCTCTTTTCCTCCCCCATCTCCTGTCGCGGCCTCATGTAAAGAACATTGTTGAAGTGATCTATAAACACAGGCAGAGGCACAATAAGAATTACAGATAATTTAACCTTTCAAAAACATTAACTGAAGCAAGACTTTACATTGAAGTATTAATTTGATGCTATATTAAATTGTCACTTCAAGCCTCTAAAAATAAAAAAAGAGTGAAACATGATAATAACAGCAATTTTCAAGAGCCAGAGCCCAGGTTCACACTCTCATGCAGAGATATAAATATTTATCCATTCCAGTACATTACTTAGAATCCTCTCTGCTGAAACCTTCAGTCAGCTGTGAATTTTTTAATGGCATTTCATTTTGCATAAGCAGCAGCAACAGACCAGGAGATTCATAAGACTTGTTATTCTTGTTGAGTACCCAAGAGCAAAGGAAACTGAGATCCTGTGGCTGTTGCGTTTTATATGTTTTCAAAATTCCAATTTCAGCATGTCCGTTTATCATTATAGTTCTGACAACCTGCTGTACAGGAAAAAAGTTCTAAGGGAAACTAATGAAGAGGTAAAATTTGCCTCTATTGGTGACACCAAAGAGTCATAAAAAACAAGACTATTTAAAGAGAATACAGAAAAAAGTAAAAACTGTACGGGTTACAGATGAACATTGCCAGCAAATACAAGTGTCTGAGAAGCACTCTTGAAAAAAACCAAAGTCACAGCATGAAAATTACAGCACAAGGTGACACAAGGCATCCAGCTATGAAAATGCTAAAGTGAAAAATACTTAATAAGAACAGTATTTTTAAAATGCAAACATAGGTAATGCAGCCAGTTTAACATTGAGAATATGGACACTGACTCCAAGAATACTTGGTGATGGTTTTAGTTCTGTACAGTAAGCATAAGAAGAATTAATGATGATCAGGGTCAGTTTTTTAAAAATTTGGGGCTGTTCCGTACCTTATTTAGATAGAAGGTCAGTGTCTTGGCTGAACTGCGAACATCTGAAAAGTTACCAGCTCAGGTGCCAGACAAGACCTTCCCTGTTTGATAGGAGAGAATGTGCCCTAGGGACTGAATGGTGGAAATAACCATTGGGCCACAGATAGGAAGGCCTCTGGGAAAGGGCGGGATCTGAGGAGCCACGGAAAGAAGGCTCTGCAGGCTTGTGTGTACACGACTGGTACTCTGCTAAAAGGCGTCATCCCTCTGTCTGTGTATGCCTTCAATTCCTGGTCCGCACGATGATGACCAGTGCTGCTGTGTTTGGCCCATTTGTGTCCTCTTACCTCCCTTGGGACCTCAGAGTGGCAGAGGACAGACGTCCACAGATTCATCTAACCTCTGGAGACGAGTCTCCCGGGCAGCACTAGGGCACAGCACCTGTCAGAAGTGAATTGAGATATTAAAGTGGCAGATAGGAACACTGTCCTCGGCCCGTGAGGAAAGACTGCCTTGTAGCCACATCAGGACACTGATGCAAAGTGAAAGAAATATCTACCCCTTTCTATTATTTTTTGGTTTTGGCTGTGCTGCGAGGCTTGTGGGATCTTAGTTCCCTGACCAAGATCGAAACTGGGCCCCGGCAGTGGGAGCACCAAATCCTAACCACTGGACCATCAGGGAATTCCTCTACCCGTTTTTAAAGAGTGACCCTCGGGATTAAGTCACTATTTCTCCATGCTGGTAGTTGCTATTTCTCCATTCTTCCAACAAGAATTGGAAACTAAGCATGTAAAAGGGAGGAAACAAAGATTCACCGCTAGATTGTCTTGTGATCACATCAACAATGTTAAAAAGAAATTAATAGATGCTGAGGCTGTTTTTAACTGTTAAAATAAGGGGTGCTCATGCCGAAAAAACCAATCATGAGACTGTAGTGCCCCAATACACATTTTTAAAATAATTTTTGAAGCATTTATGTACAGGTTCTTTTGTTAATTTGTCAGTGATTAAGCTTTTGAAGGGGAAGTGCTCAGAGTTTTGATCCTAAAAGCAACATAAGTGAGAAGTATAAATTTTTAGTGTCTTCTGTATTTACACAAGTATTACCATACTTTATATTAGAAAATGCACACACATAAACACACATAAACATTATTCATTTTTGGAAAGTCTGTTCTGTGGAGATGTGCTTTAAATTGGGAGTTCCTAGCCCGCATTTAAATAGAACCCACTTCTCAGGGAGCATTTGAGGAGCACGTCAGGTGAAGCCTGCCTCCCTTACCCTTTCCTTCCTGCCTGCCTCTCCCACCCCTCACCCCAGGGTCTTGATTTCATTTGGCTCCTGCTTGAGTCATCGCTGTCCCCCCAGCGCCATTTCCCTGATCTTCACACCCTTCACAAAGCCCCTGTGCTCTTAGTACTGTTATTGTGCCTCTTCTCCAAATGCAGAGACACAGAGAGGATGAATAATTCCCAAAGGTCAAACAGCTAGTGCTCGTGGTGCTAGCCCAGGAAGGCTGGAGCAGCATGACTGTGGCCCTGTGTTTACAGTCTCCCTTGATGTGGGATAACCTCCAGGACTTTGTGGGGTAGGGGAGCCCTCTGAGACGTGCCCACTGGTGTTAGGGTGTGTGCACAGCACTTAGTGAGTCAGCAGGTGAAGAACCCAAGGGGATTACTATCTGGGCCTCTCTGTGTCAACTCCCACATGCAGTGACCCTCATGCTCCAGTTTGGTGGTCTGCCAGCCCAGGTGCTCACAGACCCAGTGGGACGTTCCTCCACTGAAATGAAACAGGTCTTCTTTTCCCAGTGCTCCCACCCAGAAACTCAATTCATGGGGGAGGTTTTCACTCCTGCAAACTTTGATGCGGGAGTGCTTTATAAACCTTTGCAACCAACTGCTGCTTGTCAATACTGGAATCTAACATGATAGGCTTTCTGGGGTTGTGGTTTTGTACATGATTATAAACTTAGGAGTTTTAAGGTTTTTAAATCTCTGTGTTGCAAGGTGTTCAACAAAGAGCCTCATAGGTGAGCCTTACTTTTGAGTATAAGAGCATGTAGAAACTTGCCGATAAGGTGAATCAAATTTGATCTATGTTTAAAATATGTACTATTTTATTTAATCTTAAAGATAGAGGAGTTGCAGAATATAGTGTGTACGTGTGTTTTTCCCTGGGGTGGGGGTGAGGGGGAAGCGAATCAGTGAGTTCCTGTGTAGTAGTCAGGTGTCTTTCACATATTCATCAGTACGGATAGTGGTGTCTACGCTGATCCGGGCATTCTGTGGCTCTGTACAGAGATTTGGATCAAAGAGACATCTTCTGCCAGCAGCATTTTTAAAAGATAGGCCATGATGAGACTAAACTGAGCAGAACGGCACAAGGGGTGGGGTGTAGGGGGAGGGAGTTGAATGGCCAAACTGAAAACTGTGTGCCCCCCCAGGGCAGGGGGCATGTCGCGTGGGCCCTCAGATCACCTCTGCAGAGGCTCCCTCCGGGTAGACCTCAGATCACATCTGTGACTCAGTTTGGAGCACAGAGCAGACGGGCTGACATTGAGATTCCTTACCGGAGTTCTGAACGTAAAGAGTAACCGTGATCAGCGTCCTCTTCGGGAGGAGAAAGAGCTGCCCAGAACACAGGCACTGTGTGAGGTGTGCTGACACCCCGCTACCTGTACTGCTCACCCTAACCTTCTTGGTAGGAATTACGGTGCTTGTTTTCTGGAAAATGACACTGAAACGTAGGATGGTTTAGTAAGCTGCCCAAGATCCCATAGCTGGCAAATGGAGGCACCGGGACGCCCCTGCATATTCATCTCTCTGGCTCCAGAACCTACATCCTTCCTGCCGAACTTATGCGGCTAGACTCCCTCAGTCTCCATGTGGCCAAGGCCCAGCCAGCCAGCCCTCTTCAGAGGCACCAACCACTCCTTTTATTTCTTTACATCAGACGTGAGAAATCTTTTCAGCCAAGAGCTCTTTACCACCTGTTTTGTATTAGCAAAACTCAAGTTTATTGTTGTTTTGAAAGGTGAGAAATACAAAAGTTTCCTCTGATCTGACTTCAGATTAAGAACAAGTTGGGGGTGAAACTCTACTCAGAAAAAGCCATTGTATTGAAATATGTAGCTCAATTATGGTAAGATTTTTTTTTTAAGGCAGAAGCATCTTTAAAATCTTCCAAACTTTGGATGGCAAAAATCAAACTCCTACACTGATGCTGTACTTCTTTTCTTTAATGATAAAAATTAAAGGCTAAAAAAGAAAGTCTTAAGATGGCTTATTATTATCAGAGTTGATTATTGCAGTCTCTACCACTAAAGTGTGTGATAGGGCATTCTGATTACTTTCTTACTTTTATAAAAAGTGCATTCTACAACTGAAAAATTTGAGGACTGTTTTGTTTTTTTTAATGAAGGAGTTACCTTAAATGTCACCATTACCATGGTGACTATTCTTCCAGCCATTTGTCTGTAAACAGGCACAGTAAGTACAATTTTTACAACAGTAGGTACAAGTCATGCTAAGTTATCCTAGCGATTTCACACATGTCACAGGCATAAAAGAACCTTTTTTAAATCTTCTTTCCCCCTCGTTTTAAAGAAAGGAAAACCAAACGTTGGTAAGTACAGTGGGACCCAGTTTGTAAGGACTGTCTTTTGAGAAGTGTCTCCATCTGGTGGCCGTCATTGAAGACTGATAGACACATGTTGTGTTTTTGCAACTCTCTTGGAAATGGTGTTAGTGCTGGGATTTCTCCAGTGATGAATCCAGTGTGGGGCCAGAGAGTGTCCATCTGTCTGTAGAGCTTCACACGCTGCTCTGGTGGGAAATTTATTATTTCATTGACATGAATTTTTTATTCAGTGTCACTTGTAAATCTACAAAGTATTCATTTTAACATATCCAAAAAAGTATTAATTTTTTCATAAATTATTTTTTAAATTTTATTGAAGTAAAGTTGACTTACAATGTATTAACTTTTTATGTATAGCAAAGTGATTCACTTTTATATATATATATATATATATATATGTAAAATCTTGAAACCCAGCCTCCTGTGTCTCCTGATTGGCAGGTGGATTCTTTACCACTGGGCCACTAGGGATGCCTATATATATATATATTTCACATTCTTTTCCACTGTAGTTTGTCACAGAATATCAAATATAGTTCCCTGTGCTATACAGCAGGACCTTGTTATTTATCTATCTTATATGTAATAGTTTGCATTTAGTAATCCCAAACTACCATTCTTTCCTTCCTCTATTCATCCCCCCAACTCAGCAACCACAGGTTTGCTGTTTTGTAGATGCTTTGTACTGTATTTCACATTCCACATAGAAGCAATATCATATGGAATTTGTCTTTCGCCTTCTGACTTATTTTGCTTAGTATGATAATCTCTAGATCTATCCATGTTGCTGCAGGTGGCATTATTTCATTCTTTTTCATGACTGAGTAAATACTCCATTGTATATCATACCACATCATCTTCACCCATTCATCTGTTGAGAGACATTCAGGTTGTTTCCATGCCTTGGCTATTGTGAATAGTGCTGCTGTGAACACAGGGGTGCACGTATCTCAAAGAATTATATAGTTTTGTCTTTGTCTGGGTGTACACACAATACATTGTGGGACTGCTAGATCATGTGCTAATTCTAGTTTTAGTTTTCTGAGGAACTTCCATAATGTTTTCCACAGTAACTTCACCAACTTACATTCCCACCAACAGTGTAGGCGGGTACCCTTTTCTCCACAGCCTCTCTACCATTTGTTGTTTGTAGATTTTTTAATGTGATGGCCATTCTGACCAGCATGAGGTGGCACCTCAGTGTAGTTTTGATTTGCATTTCTCTAATAATTAATGTTTAGTAGCAAAAATGGCAGTGAATCTAACTAGGCTGATGTCAGATTAGTACTATACTGAAAAACAGTTTTAAGAAACTGTGAGAGTCAGTTATATTCTAGTTGATCTTCACTTATGAAAGACCCGTTTGCAGAGCTGAACCTGGATGTATTATTCCTGAGGTCAGAGTTCTAAATTCATCCTTCGATTTTTCAATATATTTAAAGTACTTAGTAGTGAGTCTTTTAAAAATAATATTGCATCTTTAATGAGAATGACTACAGGTAAAATGTAGTAAGTTACACATAGAAACCAGTGTTGATATTACATAAAAGGTAGAGATCTAAGTAGAAAACTATCTCTACTTCAAGAGAGGTTATTTAAGTAGTAGAAATGATTTGTTGTTGTTCAGTTGCCTAGTCATGTCCGACGCTTTGCAGCGCACCAGGCTTCCCTGTCCTTCACTATCTCCTGAAGCTTGCTCAAACCTCATGTCCATGGAGTCAGTGATGCCATCCAACTGTCTCATCCTCTGTCATCCCCTTCTACTCCTGCCTTCAATCTTTCCCAGCATCAAAGTCTTACTTTAAAATGTTTTCCCAAAATAAGTGCAGTTATGTTAACAATAAAATGTGATCAAGGATTTTCATGATAAGGCCTTGAGAGGTTGAAATAACATGTCTAAGAAAAGAAAAGAAGAAATGTTCAAAAGTTTACATCACATTTATTATGCAGTGTTTGGAGAAGGAAATGGCAACCCACTCCAGTGTTCTTGGCTGGAGAATCCCAGGGACGGCAGAGCCTGCTGGGCTGCCATCTATGGGGTCGCACAGAGTCGGACACGACTGAGGTGACTTAGCAGTAGCAGTTGTGAGTAAAAATTTTAAGTGTGTGCTCTTTACTGTTTTTCATTTTTTAAGGAAACACCCTTATTATGGCAGTTACAATTTACATTTAAACACACCTAGATTGGATGTTATGGGTTGTTTTTTAATGTTCTTTATACTTTAGGATGAAGGGCCTCCAGGGGAGATTCAGTGGTAAAGAATCTGTCTGCCAATCCAGGATACATGGGATCAGTTCCTAGGTTGGGAAGATCCCCTGGAGGAGGAAATGGCAACCTACTCCAGTATTTTTGCCTGAATGAAATCCCATGGACAGAGGAGCCTGGTGGGCTACAATCCATGGGGTTGCAGAGTCAGAAATGACTGGGCACATACATACATTCAATAATTTGTGATTTGAGCATCTTTTCCTGTGCCTGGTGGCCATCTGTGTTTTCTTTGGAGAAATGTCTCCTTATGTGTTCTGTTCATTTTTCAATTGGATTTATTTTGTTAAGTTGTATGTGCTATTTGTATACTTTAGAAATTAAGCCCTTGTCGATCACATCATTTGCAAATATTTTCTCCCATTCCATAGATTGTGTTTTCATTTTGTTTATGGTTTCCTTGGCTGTGCAAAAAGCATGTAAGTTTAATTAGCTCCCATTTGTTTTTATTTCTATTGCCTTGGGAGACTGTCTGGTGGCAATTTAAACATTAGAGTCTCAATAAGAAACAGAAAACCAGGACTAGAGCCTGACTCTCCCAGCTTCTAACACTGAGCTCTCTCCACAATTTCCTCTGTAATCTCAACTTTAACACTATCAAAGGCGTTGATCACAGTGGCCAGGTGATGCTGGCTAAACCTCATAAAGTCGTCATCAAGGCTTCTAGGAAGGAAGATGGAGGCCCCAGGTCATGATTTCACTTTAAAGGGATTATAGAAAGGACTAGTCACTTGTCCTCTCACCTCGTGCCATTATATACAAATTAGTTGGGAATGTTAAGAAAAAAGTATCTCTGGAGATAGAGTTAGATTTTTTTATCTGTCTGCAAGGTGCACTCAGACCTGGTCTTCAAATGTATAAACATGGTCATTTTCTGTAAATAAGACATTAATGGTTGTATAAACCATTATCACTTTGTAAAACACCATAGGCAGAGGAGTTATTTTATATCTGAACAAACAGCTTTTGACTGGATCATTTCCCCCCCATTCTTTCTTTCTTTCCTATGCAGTATATAGTGGAATGTCATGGGATCACCCTTCTTCCCCAGTTCCTGGGCATGTACCGGCTTAATGTCGATGGAGTTGAAATATATGTGATTGTTACAAGAAATGTGTTCAGCCACCGTTTATCTGTATATAGGAAATACGACTTAAAGGTAAGATTTTTGTTGTTGTTCATTAAGCTTGCTCATCCATGTTGTGTATAACTGATCAGGCTGAGCACTTAAGAGGCACCCAGAGCTCAAAGCACTAGGCAGCCAGCAGTGCACTTCACGTTAAGTGAGGATCTGATGGCTCAGATGGTAAAGCATCTACCTGTGATGCGGGAGACCTGGGTTTGATGCCTGGGTCGGGAAGATCCCCTGGAGAAGGAAATGGCAATCCACTCTAGTACTCTTGCCTGGAAAATTCCCTGGACAGAATTTTGGTAGGCTATAGTTGATGGGGTTGCAAAGAACTGGACACAATTGAGCAACTTCATTTTCTTACTTTCTTATTGTACCTATGAGAGATACCACATCTAATTTATTGAGCTAGTATGTACTGAACACCAGCTATGTGCCAGGCCCTGCTTTTAAGTGCTGGGAACAGTGTGATGAACAAAACAAACCAAATCTGCCCTCAACGAGCTGACATTCTGGTGAGCAAAGACAGATAAGTAAGTCACATGGTGTGCTAGGAAATGATCAGTGCCATGGACAGAAGAAAAGACAGGAAGGATGGGGAAAGGATGCAGTTTGGAATAGGGTGTCAGGAGGTGAGGGTCAGGCTGTTTCAAAGACTTGGAGTGGGAGGCAGACCACTGGAAATTCTGATTGTGGAGTGAGGGGCTCTGACTTCTGAGGTCACTGATGTAGACACTGTCCAGGTCAGAGGCTGACATACTGTGACCTGCCCGCATGGCAAGTTCAACTTGGCCATTTTTGTAAATAGCTTTATTGGAGTCCCACTATGTCTGTGGTTTCTGTATCATGTGTGGTTGCACTATAATAGCAGAGTTGAGTAGTTACCATAGAGACCATTTTGGACCACAAAGCCCGAAACACTTACCCTCTGACCCTTTCCAGAAAAAGTCTGCCAACCTCTGGTCTTCATCAGTCAGTCTCAAATTTTTTGATCTCAGACTCCTTCACACTCTTAAAAGAGGACCCCCAAAAGCTGCATATATAGGTTAATACTTACAATGTTAGAAATGAGAAAAATTTTTTAACTTAGTTTTTTTAAAATAGTAAAACTATTAATGTTAGCACATCTTTATGAAAAGTTATCTTTCAAATCAAAACGTTTAGTGGGACAGGTGGCATTGTTTTACATCTTTGCAAATCTCTGTGATGTCTGCCTTGGTGAGACAGCTGAAATGTCCTGTCTGCTTCTGCTGTCCATCTGTTGTCATGTTACTTGAAGTGTATGAAAAAAATCAGACCTTATACAAATATGTAGTTGGAAAAAGGGAGGGGTTTTTAAATAACTTTTTCAGAAATTTGTGGGTGTTTTTCTTTGATGGCACACCTAGACCTGACAAGTGGTAATTTCTCAAAGCTGAGTTACAGTGTGGAATCTGAAATCACATCAGTGAACTTTTTAAACCCATCAGTCTGTTTGCACACATTGATCTGAGTACATCATGCTTTCGTCATTTTGAACAATGGGTTCACCGAGTTATGAGCTCTTCCAAACACTAACATGTTTCATTATACAGTATCAAGAAGCCACATTAATATCACCACCTGCCTCATTAGAAAAGCCTTTATATATTGAGAAGCTGTCAAGCTCAGGGTGGTGGATAAGGTTTTTTAAAGTTTTCATTTTCACTTGAAAGCTTAAATTTTATCCGTGGGTTTCCTGTGAGATGACAGCACAAAGCTGAGCCAGCAGCTTTGTTCCTCTTTGAGCAGTGCCTGTCAGATGCCCAGATTGGAATAAACAGGTTCCAGTTGTTCTTTCATGTAGAAATGATTTCTGGAAAAAAGTGGCTAGTTCAGCTCATAACTCAAAACCATCCCCAAGATAACTGTCCTTAAACGTACCTGCTTTATAAATAAAAGAGCTTTGGGCATACTCCCTACACAGAATATTGAAAAGGTACATCATCCAGGGTCAAGACTTAACAAAACAGATACCATTGCTTCCTCAAGGATATTCACATGTTGTATGGCAAACTCTACTAATACCATTTGGTGCCACTGCTGGATCTGTGCTAAGCTGCCAACAGTTTTCCCCACCGTTGTTTTTGCAGTATCCATGTAAATGTCAAGGCAGAGAGTGTCTCTGCATTATTATAAAGATACTTTTGACTTTGCAGCACCCCTGGGTGCTGAACTATGCTTTGCGAAATGTTGGTCTAAGGGAGGGGAGATGTTCCAGGCTTATCTCTTACCTCCAAGTCATAGCTATTTTGTTCCCTGGAAACCTGAGCAACCCTGCAGGGCTCTTTGGAACCATCTCTCTCACAAGGCCCTTTGAAGTGTTACTAGTTCATCCTGTAGCATATTAGAGGTCCGTCTGTTGGTCTGACTCTCCCATGTCAGGAGCCCCATGTCACAGTCTTACTACGTGTTAGCTGTGTGCGAGATGCTGAACCTGTAGGGACCACAGTTCCTTCATCTGTAGAACAGAGATGGTTTTACCTCCCTTGCTGGGTTGTTGAGAGGATTAATGTGATATGTTTGTGTCACATCCAGCATAATGCATACAAGAAGAGGTGGATGAATTTTCATGCTCATCCATTCTACTAGTAAGTTTCTTAAAGACAATTGTTTTTGGTCCCACTTTATCCCCCTGAAATGCTTCAAATAGTGCCTCATTCAAGCAGACATCTAGTAAGCATATCTAGAGACTAAAAACTTGGTTAAAGATACAAAAATAATTTCCTCCCTTTGCCCATTAGCATAGGAACTCCTCAAGTATTACAAGTGCAGTAGCCAGGTATTATAAGTATTTAATACTCGAGTCTTCACCCCTCCCTTCTTTTAAAATAAGGGAACATTCTTTATTAGCAGTCAGTGTGTAAAGGAAGATATTGTGGCCCAAAATCAAAAACCTATAAAGGAAGGAAAACCAACCATTGCAAGTGACAGCTGCTGGGCTCAGCTGGCCAGAGGGCTTTCCCTTCACGGACAACTCACAGGGTTCATCCTCACTTGCTGGGTCAGCTTTGTGCTTCTCCAACGTGTCCCCAAGAAGCTTCAAGCATCATCCTGGGCTGGCCCAACAGGGTCTTTTAGATCCACCAGACCTGGGAACACTGAGCGTGGGGATGATGACGACCTGGCACCAGGGAGCCCCTGGCTCAGGCCTGGCCCCTCTCCCCAGTATGAGGGTCTCTTCGTCCGTGAACGACAGGTGACACACATCCTAACTAATGCCTGAGCTGCTTGAAGGCAAGATGGTCATAGAGTAAAAATGTTAAGAGTGAGCAATCTAGAAGCTACTTTAACATTGCCCAAGTCACATGCACATTCTTTTAATGACTGGCTAATGCAAGTATTCCAGGCCAATGTGTGTTTAACAGACAAGTAAGCAGCAAGCGCCACTGACCTCTGGTCATAGTTTGGGTGTCCGGTGCTGGGCCGTGATCCTTCCCCAGCCATTTACTCAGCAAACGTGGGCGCCGCTGTGTGAGACACTGTGACGGTCACCAAGGAGCACGGAGAAGGGATGCTCATTGTTGTTTAATATTATCAAAGTTAGGAACTTACTGACCATTCATTTCCTAATCTTTCTTTTGCATTAACAGAGGACAGTCTCTGTTCTTGAACTCTACCCTAAAGCCCTATCAGCATCTAAGACAGACTTAGTCGTGTTGGACAACACAGAACCAAGGGCATTATTTGAAAACCAGTGCAGTAGAGTAGAACTGCTGCAACCAAAGCTGTGTTTTCTTCTACTTATACCTTTGTGCTCACCGTAGAGGCACAAAAGGGGTGCAAGGAGATGTGTGTGTGAAGGGACCTCCAACGTGAAAGGAACCAAAAAGTCCCCACTGGGTCTTAGGAACCCTGAGCCAGGGAGATGGGCTGTCAGGGGCCAGGGTGCCCCACCTACAAGACGCAGTGTGGGAAATAGGCCCTCAGTGCCCAGTGGTCACTGCAGCCAGCTGATGGCCCACTGTACTTTGAAGACCCTCAAACCAACCATTTCTAGTGATGTAAGGAGGAGAGTGTGGTCTGACCCCGAGTTTAGAAAGGCGTCGTTCACGTGCCTGTTGGGTTTTCTGATTTCCACCAGCAGGACAGGAACCAGGGAAAAGACAGCACAGGTGACCCCAAAAAGGAAAGGGCTGGAGACAGAGACAGAAACTCCTATAGGGGGCGCAGCGCACACTCCCTCGGGGAGCGGACAGAGCAGTCAGTGCATGGCCATTTCAGAGCTCTGCCCTGGGACGTTTGCATGTTTCACGTGAAGCCAATGCCTCGCATGTGCTTATTTTGATCATCTCTGTTTCAGGGCTCTACGGTGGCCAGGGAAGCAAGTGACAAAGAAAAGGTGAGTGCCTGGCGTCTCTCTCCCTGGTCCTCGGCGTGGGGCCCAGCACCTCATAGTTCTGTCTCCTCCTCCCCTGTGGGTCTCGTTTCCCCTCAGCTGTGGCGGGAAGCTCTTCGTCCATCTGAGGAACACTCTCCTCCAGTTCTGTCCCTCAGGTTAGATGCCCCGTTGAACAATGAAGTAGCTATTAGTTTGAAGTGTGGGTGAAACATTTCCCACCAGCATGATCTTGAAAACACAGCCATCATCGTGATCCAAACGGACAGGTACAGCCCAGCACCTGGGTCCTAACCCCACTTTATGACTGACAGGCCAGGTGTGACCCTGAGCCAGTTTCCTTGCCTCCCTGAGCCCCAGTTTTCTCACCTATAAAATGATGGTGTTGAGCTTCAAATTCACCTGTAAAATGTTGGCTTAATGAGCTTCAAACTCCTTTCCAACTGTAAAATGTTTGTTAGAATATTTTTTGTGTATGAGGACTTAGGGACAGACGAGGAGACTCCTTACCTTTCTCTGAGTCACTGGACTTTAGGTAATACTTGAACCACATTTTGTCGATTATGCAGGACTCTAGACAGATTCAACAGGAATCAGCTTAAGAATTTGGGAAGCGGCTTTCTGTGTGTAAACCTAAGCAGCCTGAAATCGGGACATGTTTACATGAACGGTGCCTCTCTATTCTTAGCTATTCCTCATCATGCTGAGGTGTCTTTTCTTGACCAAAACTTTTGGAAGCTGGGCTCAAGGTTTGTGTTTCTAAATTAAATTCTTTTAGGCTGGTATTATTCAGTTTGGGTTTGAATTTTATAGATTTGAAAATCTCCTTTTACTTATTCATCGAGAAGTTTGTGAACATCTATGGTTACTGTCCTAGCTTAAGGGGCTAAAATAATGAACCACACAGACATGTCCAACAAAGTGACACACACATTAAATAGGAACTGACCAAATCAAGTGATAAGTGCTTTGATAGGAAACACATAGCAAGGGGACCTAAATCTGGCTTGGTGGTCTTCTGGGAAGAGCTGATTGGAAACCTGAAGGATGGGTAGGAGTTAGCTAGAGGAAGAGGCAAGAAAGAGCAGTGTGAGCAAGGGCACACAGACGGCACCACTTGGTACTTTCGCTGGAGGATGAGGTGAGGCCACCTTGCAGGACCGTCTGGAGAGGCGGCTGAAATAACCCAGAATAGATGGTGGCCTGACCTGGGGTGGTAGAAGATAGAGTAGAGAGAGATTTAGGAAGAAGAATCCACAGACCTCAGAGACTGAAGGAGGGAGGTGAATGGTGCCAGAGAGTGTATGTGGAGGGAGGGCGGGTTTAAGGC
Source organism: Giraffa tippelskirchi (assembly GCF_054371585.1). Taxonomy (NCBI): domain Eukaryota; kingdom Metazoa; phylum Chordata; class Mammalia; order Artiodactyla; family Giraffidae; genus Giraffa; species Giraffa tippelskirchi. The sequence continues at coordinate 67,496,650 of NC_137287.1, read as the reverse complement.
GACTCCCAGGTTTCTGGTTTGGACAGTGGGGTGGGTGGGAAAAGGGAGTAGATGGAGTAGTTGGAATTATCATCTCAGCATCAGAACAGACATCCAGTCTGCATGAGAGGCTGCAGAGAGGGCTTCAGCTGGGAAAGGGGGCTTGGGAACCTCCCAGGAAGGATGACCAAAGACAGGGCAGCGTTGATGAGGTCATGCAGGACTAGCCTAACATGAGAAAGGAGACACTCACTCAAGCCCAGGAAGTACAGGGAGTCCTGTACAAGATAAACCCAAGGAGGAACATACTGAGACACACGGTAACCAAACCAACAGAAATTACAAACAAAGAGAAAATATTAAAAGCATCAAGGGAAAAGCAACAATTAACACCTAAGGGAACCCCCATAAGGTTATCAGCTGATTTTTCAGCAGAAACTGCAGACCAGAAGGGATCCAGCAACATTCTCATTCAGATTTGATAGAGAAATCAAAAACTTCACAGACAAGCAAAAACTAAGAGAATTCGGCACCACCAAATGAGCTTTACAGCAAATCTTAAAGGACTCTCTAGCCAGAAAAGAAAAGGCAACTAGAAAAGAAAATTATGAATGGGAAACCTCACTAGTAAAGGCAAACATATGGTAAAGGTAGGAAATCATCCACACACAAATATGATATCAAAACCAGTAACTATAGAAGAGAGGAGTACAATGCAGGATATTGGAAATGCACTAGAAATCAAGGGACAAGCAAGTTAAAACAACCTTGTATTTATATATAGACTGCTATATCAAAACTTCATGGAGACTGCAAACCAAAACTCTACCATACATACACAATAAAAGAAAGCAATCCAAACACAACACTAAAGATAGTCATCAAATCATAAGAGAAGTGAACAAAAGGGGAAGGGAAGAAAGAAGACCTACAAAAACAAATCCAAAACTATTAACAAATTGAAAATAAGAACATACATATTACCTTAGGGACTTCCTCAGCAGTCCAGCGGTTAAGACTCCACCTTCCAATGCAGGGGACATGGGTTTGATCCCCAGTTGGGGAACTAAGGTCCACATGCTTCAGGGTGCAGCCAAAAATTAAAAAGTAATAATTACCTTAAATGTAAATGGATTAAATGCTTCCACCAAAAGACACAGACTGGCTGAATGGATACAAAAACAATATCCATATATATGCTGTCTATAAGAGATGCACTTCAGATCTAGGAACACAGAGACTGGAAGTGAGAATGGACAAAGGTATTTCATGCAAATGGAAATCAAAAAGAAAGGTGTAAAATAGCAATACTCATATCACATAAAATAGACTTTAAAATAAAGGCTGTCATCACAAGAGACAAGGAAAGACGCTACATAATGATCAACGGATCAATCCAAGAAGAAGATATAACAATTGTAAATACATGTATATGCAACATAAGAGCACCTCGATATACATAACAGCCGTGTAAGAGGAAACTGACAGTGACACAATAATACTAGGGGACTTTAACACCGTATTCTCATCAACAGACAGATAGATCATCCAGACAGAAAATCAATAAGGAAACACAGGCCTTAAATAATACATTAGACTAGACAGACTTAATTGATATTTATAGGACATGCCATATGAAAGCAGCAGAACACACTTTCTTTTCAAGTACACGTGGAATATTCTCCAGGATAGATCACATCTTGGGCCACAAGTCAAGCCTTGGTAAAGCTAAAAATTGAAGTCAGGTATCGTCTCTGATCACAATGTTATGAGATTAGAAATCAAACACAAGCAAATAACTTAAAAAAAAAAACATGAACACATGGAAGCTAAATGATATATTACTAAACAACCAATAGATCACTGAAGAAATCAAAGAAGAAATAAAAAAATACCTCTAGATAAATGACAACAAAAACACCACAATCCCAAACCTACAGGATGCAGTGAAAGCAGTTCTAAGAGGGAAGTTTATAGTAATTCAATCTTGCCTCAGGAAACAAGAGAAATCTGAGACAACCTAACCTCTTACCTAAAACAATGAGAGAAAGAGGAACAAATAAAACCCAAAGTTAGTAGAAGGAAAGAAATCATAAAGATCAGAGCAGAAATAAAAACAATAGAAAAGATCAGTGAAACTAAAAGCTGGTTCTTTGAAAAGATAAACAAAATTGATAAACTTTAGGAAGAGAAAGGGAAAGGGCTCAAATCAATAAAACTAAAACTGAAAAAGGAGAAGTTACAACTGATACCACAGAAATACAAAGAATCATGAGAGATTACTATAGACAACTTATATGCCAATAAAATGGACAGCCTAAAGGAAATGGACAGATTCTTAGGAAGGTACAACCTTTTAAGACTGAACCAGGAAGAAATAGAAAATATGAGCAGACCAGTCACAAGTACAGAAATTGAAACAGATTTTAAAACGTCCAACAAACTAAAATCCAGAGCCAAATAGCTTCACATACATTTAGAGAAGAGTTAACACCTATCTTTCTAAAACTCTTCCAGAAAATTGCAGAAGAAGGAACACTCCAAGTCCATTCTCTGAGGCCATCACTCTGATACCAAAACCAAATATGCCACAAAAAAAGAAAATTACAGGCCAGTATCACTGATGAACACAGATGCAAAAATACTCAACAGAATACTAGCAAACCAAATCCAACCATACATTAAAAGGATCATACCATTACCAAGTGGGATTTATCCCAAGGATGCAAGGATTCTTCAATATCTGCAAATCAATCGGTGTGATACACCACATTAAGAGACTGAAGAATAAAACCATATGATCATCTCAATAGATGTAGAAAAGGCTGTTGACAAAATTCAGCAGCCATTTATGATTTAAAAATGGGCATTGAGGGAAATTACCCTAACCTAATAAAGGCCATATATGACAAATTCTAATTTCTTCAAGAAAGTTAGAAACACCAAGGGAACATTTCATGCAAAGATGGGCACAATAAAGGACAGACACTGTCCTAACAGACCTAACAGAATCAGAGGATATTAAGATGAGGTGGCAAGAATACACAGAAGAACTATACAAAAAAGATCTTAATGACCCAGATAACAATGATGGTGTGATCACTCACTTAGAGCCAGATATCCTGAATTGCAAACTCAAGTGGGCCTTAGGAAGCATCACTACAAACAAGCTAGTAGAGGTGATGGAATTCCAGCTGAGCTTTTTCAAATCCTAAAAGATGATGCTGTGAAAGTGCTGCACTCACTATGCCAGAAAATTTGGAAAACTCAGCAGTGGCCACAGGACTGGAAAAGGTCAGTTTTCATTTGAATCCCAAAGAAAGGCAATGCCAAAGAGTGTTCAAACTACTGCACAATTACACTCATCTCACACACTAGCAAAGTAATGCTCAAAATTCTCCAAGCCAGGCTTCAACAGTACATGAACTAAAAAATTCTAGATGTTCAAGCTGGATTCAGGAAAGGCAGAGGAACCAGGGATTAAATTGCCGACATCCATTGGATCATAGAAAAAGCAAGAGAATTCCAGAAAAACATCTGCTTTATTGACTACGCCAAAGCCTTTGACTGTGGATCACAACAAACGGTGGAAAATTATTAAAGAGATGGGAATACCAGACTTACCATCTTACCTGGCTCCTGAGAAATCTGTATGCACATCAAGAAGCAACCGTTAGAACTGGACATGGAACAATGAACTGGTTCCAAATTGGGAAAGGAGTACGTCAAAGCTGTATATTGTCCCCCTGCTTATTTAACTTGTATGTAGAGTATATCATGTAAAATGCCAGACTGGATGATGCACAAGCTGCAATCAGGACTACAGGAAGAAATACTAATAACCTCAGATATGCAGATGACACCATCTTATGGCAGAAAGTGAAGAAGAACTAAAAAGCCTCTTGATGAAAGTGAAAGAGGAGAGTGAAAAAGCTGGCTTAAAACTCAACATTCAAAAAACTAAGATCATGGTATCTGGTCCCATCACTTCATGGCAAATAGATGGGGAAATAATGGAAACATTGACAGACTTTATTTTCTTGGGCTCCAAAATCACTGCAGATGGTGACTGCAGTCATGAAATTAAAAGGTGCTTGCTCCTTGAAAAAAAAGCTATGACCAACCTAGACAGCATATTAAAAAGCAGAGACATTACTTTACTGACAGATGTCTGTAGAATCAAATCTATGGTTTTTCCAGTAGTCATGTATGGATGTGAGAGTTGGACCATAAAGAAAGCTAAGCACCAAAGAAATGATGGTTTTGAACTGTGGTGTTGGAGAAGACTCTTGAGAGTCCCTTGGACAGCAGAGATCCAACCAGTCCATCCTAAAGGAAATCAGTCCTGAATATTCATTGGAAGGACTGATGCTGAAGCTGCAACTCCAATACTGTGGCCACCTGATGTGAAAAACTGACTCATTTGAAAAGACCCTGATGCTGGGGAAGATTGAAGGCAGGAGGAGAAGGGGTTGACTGAGGATGAGATGGTTGGATGGCATCACCGACTCGATGGACATGAGTTTAAGCAAGCTCCGGGAGTTGGTGGTGGACAGCCCAGCATGCTGCAGTCCATGGGGTTGCAAAGAGTCTGACACACCGAGCAACTGAACTGATGACAAACTCACAGATAATACCATTCTCGACAGTGAAAAGCTGAAAGCATTCCCTCTAAGATCAAGAACAAGACAAGGATGTCCACTATTGCCACTTTTATTCAATATAGTTTTGGAAGTCCTAGCCATAGCAATCAGAAGAAAAAAAAAATAAAAGTAATCCAAATTGGAAAAAAAGTAAAACTGTCACTGTTTGCAGATGACATATTACAGAAAATCCTAAGGATGCTGCCAGAAAACTACTAGACCTCATCAACAAATTCAGTCAAGTTGCAGGATACAAAAGTAATAACAGAAATCTTGCGATCCTATATACTGTCAACAAAAGAACAGAATTTAAGGAAACAACCCCATTTACCATAACATCAAAAAGAATTAAATACCCAGGAATAAGCCTACCTAAGGAGGCAAAAGATCTGTAATCTGAAAACAATAAGACTGATGAAAGAAACCTAAGATGATACAAACAGGTATACCATATTCTTGGATTGGAACTCTTACAGGAAAACATAGGTAGAACACTCTGACATAAATTGTAGCAATATCTTTTTTGATCCACCTTCTAGAGTAATGATAATAATAACAAAAATGAAAATGGGACCTAATTAAACTTAAAAGCTTTTGCACAGTAAAGGAAACCATAAACAAAACAAAAAGACAACCCTCAGAATGGGAGGAAATACTTGCAAACAAAGCAACTGACAAGGGATTAATCGCCAATGTATACAAACAGCTCATGCAGCTCTATTAAAAAGAAAAAAAAATCAAAAAATGGGCAGAAGACCTAAATAGACATTTCTCCAAAGAAGATATACACAAATGACCACAGAGAACATGATGAGATGCTCAACATCACTAATTATCAGAGAAATGCAAATCAAAACTACAATGAGGCATCACCTCACACCAGTGAGAATGCCATCATCAAAAAGTCTACAAACAGTAAATGCTGGAGAGGGTGTGTAGAGGGAATCCTCCTGAACTGTTGCTGTGAATGTAAATTGGTTTAACCACTATGAACAAGGAACAGTATGAAGGTTCCTTAAAAAACTAAAACTAGAACTACCATATGATCCAGCAATCCCACTCCTGAGCATATATTCAGAGAAAACCATAATTCGAAAAAATACATGCACCCCAGTGTTCATTGCAGTGCTAGTTACAGTAACTAAGATGGAATCAACCTAAATGTCCATCCACAGATGAATGGATAAAGCAGATGTGGCACATATATACAGTGGAATGTTACTCAGCCATAAAAAAGACCAAAATAATGCCATTTACAGCAATGTAGATGGACCTAGAGATTATGGTAAGTGAAGACAGTCAGAAAGACAAATACCATATGTTATCACTCATGTGGAATCTAATTTTTTTAAGTGATATAAATGAACTTATTTATAAAACAGGACCAGACTTATAGATTTCAGAAGCAAACTTAACAGTTACCAAAGGGGAAATGCGGGGAGGGATATATTAGAAGCTTGGAATTAACATACACACACTGCTGTACGTAAAACAGGTAACTATTAATAACAAGGGCCTACCATAGAGCACAGAGAACTACTCAATATTCTATGTGGGGAAAGAATCTGAAAAAGAATGAATATATTTATAACTGAATCACTGTGCCATAGTCCTGAAACTAACACAACATTGTAAATCAACTATACTCCACTAAAGCTTTTTTTAATAAATAAAAATTAAGAAGTGAGGCAGAGAAAGGAAACGGTGGTTCCTTTGACAGTTTATATTTTTACTGTGCACCAGTGACGGTATTTTCACACTTCCAACCTCTGTGTAAATCACCCTGAAGGCACCAGCTTTGACCTAAAGCAGCAGAAACGACGGACTGGCAGCTTCCGTGTTGCTACGTAAACGCTTCTTCCAGGTGCTGAAGACTCAAGTGGGTGTTTAAGTTTTAGTCCATGAGAAACTCAGAGACTCACTATTACTGGGATCTTCTCCTAGGAGAAAATAATCTGGGCTGTTTAAAGGACCACACACTAGCATTGAAAGAAGGCTTTCTGAGCATCATCAAAAGAAGCCGGCCCCCAAGTAAGCTATGGATGTGATGCCATGCGCTACACCACAGGGATTGCTCTGTTTTTACTTTGTTCCCAAGTCTCTTGTGATTAGAGCTAGTGGTCTCCGCACCACCCCCCCAATTTTGATCTCTTCAGGTTCTAGCTCCAAGGGCTTGCTTGGTCTGCTCTGACAATAACCAGTGCCAAGAAAGACAGTTACGGCCCATGGGGTGATTGCCTCAGAAGCCCAAATCCTAAAACAAGAACTCCTGTGAAGGAAAGCCACAGTATTTGACATGGCCGCGACGGTTCATCATCATCTGTCTGTCCCTCCCCATCTCTGCCTCTAGGACCACACGCTTCCCACTCACCACAGCCCCACTCCCTGCCTCACCAGAAACGTTCAGCCTTTTATTGGTGTAGGTTTCTGTGAAAAGACAGGAAATTACAGAATGTGTTTAACAGAAACCCAGTTTTCTGAGGATGCTTCTTATCATACATTGAATGTATGCAAACTGTTCCTCAAAACATTTCCCCGGAGGTGGACGTCAGAGACAAGAGGGACCTTGAGAGTCAGAGTCCGGTTTCCCCACCTCACGTGTGACAGATCCGAGCCTCGGGAGCCTCTCTCCTCACACTGCATCACACAGCTGGTGGCAGAGGCAAAACCTCACCAGGGTGGGGGGTGAGGGGTGTATTTTTTTTTTAATTAATCTCAATGTACTGGGATTTAGAAAGGTATGTAATAGTAACCAATGTTTGTTGAGCGTATAGTATATGCCAGACCTATTTTCAATTTTACATGAATTTGGTCATGTCATCCTGACCACTACTTTTGAGATGGGGGCTATTGCTACTTCCTTTGTGTAAATGAAGTTACTTGACAGACAAGCTCTAACCTGTCCCACAGGTCTGACATGACAAAGCCAGGTTTCCAATCTACAGTGCACATTTCTAACCTTCTAAATATTTAGGACTTCCTTTTTAAAAAAAAGAAAAAAGGATTTACTATCAAAAATTCATATCAATCCCATGAAGATGAACAAGGAAACATTTCACCACATTTCACTGGTAAAAGCATGTAACTCAAAACAACGTGGTACTAAGACAATTCATTGAGTCTTGATTTAAAAGTTAAAAAAGTAATGAAATGACTTCAAACCATGTTGGCAAAAACAACCAATTCATATTTCCTCCATTTGAGAAGTATACTTATTTCTGTAAATATAGTCTGTATTACTGTATCTTACACTATATAAACATTAAGACTGTTTATACAACAGCCCCAAGGAAGACGGCAATGCTTTCTGCTCCTTTTTGGGCTTGGGGTTCCTGATAGCTCTTCCTCCAGGAGCAGCAGCTCCAAAATGCCATCCACCCTCCCTTCTAGCTTATAGGCGCTCACTGGGAAAGGCTTAAAGACATGGGATGTGAAAGTAATTAAAATTGGTAATTGATAGAGATTGTGCCTGCTTTGACAACAGAATATCATGCCTCTCTGGTAAGGTAGTTTGTTTATAAAAGCTAGCAACAACCAAGATAATATTTACTAAACTGTAAAGATAAATGAAGTGAATCAATGGAGTTGAAGTCTTAAAAACCTTGGATTTTTAAACTCGAAAAAAATTCTTTGCTTTCTTTTTTCTGTCAATTTTCAGGTTTTCTTTCCATGATCAGTTAATATTTTTGACTCTTCTGAACAGCATGCTCTTGTCTTTATAAATAAAACCATAAATTATCAAAATAATCACTTATCTCTGGTTAGAAATAATTGGAAAAGGCTGAAAATATTTTCTACATTCTAGCCTTTTATAAATGAAATCAAATGGTTTGCAAGAATATTTTCATTGCAGTCGTATAATCATTTTCTGCAAAACTGCAAAGAACAATTTTCATGGAGAATCTCCACTGACGTGGTTTAATTAGTAATCTGGATTCCTAATTTTTCTTTCATTTGCATCATTGTAGTTGTTTTAATTTCCCATACTTTTCACTTGTTGATGACAAGTTTTCAAACTGTCATTTCAAATATTTCATGATATAGGTGCAGACAAGTCTCATCCCTACGATTTGAACTTGACACGTAATTAGTGCGATTTGCATTAGCATAATAATGAATATGGAACTGAAGGAAATAAAGAAGCTATTTTCCAACAATAATGGAATCGCTTTCATGGCAACAAGTATCAGAACATGCATGTACAGATGTCTTGAATTTTTTTTTTAAAAAAGAGCAGAATGGTGCTTTAAAAAAAAAAACACCGTTGTCAGATTCTGACAGCTGCTATGACTTGTTTTATTCTTTAATTCTTTCCTTTATTAATGGAAGGGCATCTTCCATTCATGGCTCCAGCAGTTTTGCCCCCTCTAAATGAGACAGAAATGCGAATCTCCCTGGTGGTCCATCTTTTCACAGCTGCGCTACAATTCCAGTGTGACATCAAATTAGTAATTATAGCTGAGCAGACCGCTTTTTACAAATGACAGTCTTAGCATGCTGCCAGCAAGCAAGCTACCCAGCAGGGAATCCGGGCAAGTAAAAGAAAACATAACTGGACTCATTTGATTTCTGGGAGATTTGACCTGACTCTTTAAAACGCCCATGTTCTTGAGAGAGAGTGAGTGAGTCCTGGGGATTTACACAGAAATGCATTTTGTTCATCGTTCTGCACCGTTCTTCTCAAAACTCATGTCTGGTTTTATTAAGTAAAGTAAAGCTTGTGTAATGGAGTCATTGGGTCACAATAAGAAGATTCCTTTTAACATCTAACCTTCTCCCTGGAACCTATTTGAAAGAAAACAGCTGCCGTGCAATTGGCATTTATATAACTATATTGGCAATAATCACTGTTGACACCTTGATAATGGGCTACAAAAAAGCCGCCTGGTCAATTCTTAGGAATTGTGAATTGTGCTAGCAATTAAGTGACTGTCACCATCTCTGACATTGTACCTATTATTGACTGAAGGTACAGGAAAATTCATCATTAATACCCTCACACCAAAAAAAAAAAAGCTTTCCTAAACCAGTTTTCAGCATTTCTTTTGTGATCTTTAACTTGTAACAAATTATAATTAATTACCACCTCCAGCTGGTTCTTTGGGATGAGTGAAAGGCAAGGTAACAAAGACAGTGAGCTCAGAGCAGAAGGAACAGAAACAGCAGTGCATTCTTCTGGGAATCTTCCTTTGCTATCAGTTAAGCAGCACTTCCTTTTCCATGTCAGTGAATGAGCAGTTAAAGGGAGGTTGTCAAGGTTTTCAGGTCCTCAACTCAGCTAATGCTTTAACCTTCTGTAAAATTTCTTCTCTCTCCAGATGCAAGTGACTTATTTCCTTTGCCAGACAGGGCTAGATATGCCTATCCCAGAACCCAAAGTGCAGGGGAGATTTTCCCATCGGGCAGAAACAGGGCCATCTGCCTGTTTCCTGGCCCTGAAATGCTGTATTAACGTAAAAGGGGGGTTGGAAGGGAAAGGCACCAAACCAGAGCCTTAGCCAATCTGAGTCCCAACCTCTGCTATGGCAATAATGGAAGTTTAGGGATAAATCTTTTGACTTTGTCTTCATTCGTAAAATTAAAGGATCTCATTGGGCCTCATGCTTTATTGTTTGTAAGAATCTCTTGATTCAGGTGACTCTTTCCCTCCTGCAAAGGTGCACCGCAGCTGACCTGACAATCACCAAAGTCCTGTCTGCTCTGGCCGTGGGTTATGGTGATTGCTATTACTAATGGAAAAAATGTTCTGAATTGTTACATAAGTCTGCAGATGTCTGAGCAGAGGCTTAGGAACCCTATAATGTAAACCATGGGGGTTATTCTGAGAAGTGGAGTTTTAAAGTTTGATTCCTTTGGAATTTGGTAAGAGTGGCATGTGAAGAGGAAAGATAACATGCAGTATAACTCCTGGGAGCTCCTCCCAGATGACAGCGTCAGAGGGCTCAGGCCAGTCTGGCTTATAGCAGTGTATAAACACAGCTTCAACAAACAATGCACTCAACTCAGATTATCCCAAGCACACAGAACCAATGCTGTTAGATGTGGGAATATCTGACAGTTTATGCAGTTGATTCTAGAAAGAGTTGGAGCAGAGACACAACTTCCAAAATGTAATATGGCTTGAATTTAAGCCAACCTGCTGCAGATGTATATAAAACAATGAAGTTCTGATAGTCACTAGACTGATATTAAACCAAAAACTATACAATTTAGCAAACTTCGTGCATTTTCCGACTTTGACATTTCTTAGATTATCACCATCAACATCCAGGCCACAGAATCTCCCAATCAGATGGAAACACATCTATTCTGTAGGGCTTGCACATGCTTCATCTGTCACATCACAGCTCACAGAGGAAAGCCAAACCATCACCATGCCACTTAACTGGCTCTTCTGAGAAGTCTGACAGTATTAGGAAAGGAGTAAGTTTCACTTTCTTAATATCAGCTTTTAAGGAAAATAAATAACCAACAGCTGGGTCCTGCCAGCCTTAACAATTCTAAATTGTAGAATTATGACAGGGCTTATCTGGTTTTGTGCTTCTTAGTTGCAGTGCTATTTCTACAAGTATGTTGAGGTATATTCTCTTTCTACATTTACACAAAAGAGGTTCAAAACAAAAATTATGTGAGACTTTCATATCCAGATGCTGGTCACAAATATATACATTCTCAGCATGAAAATTACTAGTTATTAATGACATGTTGGATCATTTCCCAAGCTATGAACTTGTGTAGACGTTCCACTTATGTTTTTAAAGGTTATATGTACTTTTTTGTGAGAAAACACCTGTTATCTTTGCTACTTCTGTCTGAACTTTACGCATATTCACTAATTTGCCTTTTCATGTATCAAATTTGTGACTTGGATGTTTTGAGAAGCAGAACTGATTTTATTATAAAATCTTTAACCTCTCTTACTACCCCCAAATTGATACCACATATGTGATGTTATTCAGGCAAATTATCTTTATCCCAGCTCCAATGTAAGGATTATCTAAAAAGCCTCTCCCTTACAGAAATATTTCTGGAGTGTATCTTCAGCCTTACAGACTCTGATTCTTATGAAGTTACTTCGGCAAGCCTGATGAAAGGGGGTTTATTCTTTCTTTGCATGTTTATTTTCATTTAGGTGAGCTTGGACTAACAAGTAAATCAGAAGCATCAGCAGTCCCTAACTTGAGACAATAACTAGTACATATTTTTTATGTTGTGCATTCAGCTCCGAGTGTAATATGGTCCATCAAAGGGACACCGGACAGCAATTTTGGACACCAAGGCTTACAATTAGACTTTTTAAAAACAGGTTGCCAAATGAGCACGTTGAACAAAAATTCGTTTCTTTCTGAAATACAAGTCCTTTAATCACAGGGTGCTATGCTATGCATCATCCTTTTCATTGAAACCTTCTGGTGCCAGAATCCTGTTTGCATTAAACACTTGAGTGTGATAGAAGTACATTCCATCTTCCTGTTACGGTTTCCATCCTTAAATGTGACTGTATTATATAAATTTTGGCTCTGAGCATTTTAAGTACATGTATTTTTTAATTTTACTGTTAGTAGCAATTTAATAGACTCTTTGTAAAACTTAATTGTAGAATGATGTTAAAAGCCAGTATATTTTAATTTGAATTCTGTATTTGAAGTTTTTGTCTGTAAATAGATTTTAAATATTTGATTTTAAAAATGTTCGAGTCATCCAAAAGATACTTTAGTGACATTAAAAAGCTAATGAAAATTTCCATGTAATTTCTGGCTTTACTAATAACTCTTAACACATCCAATATTATTAAACTCCAGCGAATGACAGCAATCATGCACCCAGTTATGGAATCCAATGAAATATAACATATTACTAACAGGTTACTTATATTTCAAACAAATAGAAAATTTAAATCCTTTTAGTAAGCATATTTTTGTTTTTGGAGAATGTGCAAAATTCAGTAATTTAAAATTTTAAAATTTATTAAAAGTGCTAAATACTTTTATATTAGAAGCAAATGCAAAGTGCAAATGCCTTGCACTTTCTAACACTCTTTCTACCATCCTAATGGAAGGAAGCAGAGCCCTGTGCTCCCAGGATCCATCATTCCTCTCTGGCCACCGCCTTCTGCTGAGCTGGCTACAGAGGCACAGTTCTAAAAACAAAAGCTCTGAACTTTGTAGCTCTTAGTTCTGAATATTTTTCCCTTTTTTATCTCAAACTGCTGGCCAAGTCTGTCCTGAGAGATCATTTACATCTTTTATTGGATCCTAGGGAATACTTACATATTCAGAAGTGTTTATACATTTAGAATACTGTCCACACATCGATTCTCTGTAAGCCCTGATGTAATTGTGTGTATACTTCAGCTCTCATGTCCATTTGTGTTTTAGTTGCACATAAAGCATCTTTGACCATGACCAATATTGTTAATAGTGTGTTTCTTACTATTTAAGAATATGGACTTGCTGAGTGACAACCTATAATACTGTGCTTTGAAAGAAACCAAAAACTGGCACTTTCCTTGTGGTCCAGTGGTTAAGACTCAGTGCTTTCACTGCCAAGGGCCTGGATTTAATCCCTGGTCAGAGAACTACAATCCCACAAGCCACCTAGCACGGCCAAAAATAAATAAATAAGAGACTTTTCGCCCAATAGTGTAGTTACAAAAAGCAGAGGAGGACATGTTTATAACAAAACAGTTTTCTTTTTACAACTCACAGCAAAAAAAAAACACTTTAGAAAGTGTTCCCAAGGAGCTTGCTACTCTCTAGTCTTTTGGGGTTGTTTTCTGGCTACTGAGATTTTAATTAGTGAATTTTTGCTTTAAGTCAGCAAAGTCACATTCACTAAATTACCCACTATTACCATTTACTCGCTGAGAAAAATGAAACCCATGAAAAATTAAGACAAAAGTCAACAAACTTTTGTCTTTGGTCATATATACATATAACTATTTTATTTCATATTAATAAATGCCGTAAAATATACTTTATTACTCTAAAATTTTAACTTACCCAGTTACTGTAAAGCAACATTTTATTCTCACTTGGATTTCAGTGAAGCTTTCTGGCTAGGGAGAGCTTCTGCAGTGACCAGAGGTCTTTCTGGCCAAGAGAATTCAGTCAAGGTCTGGAGAGCAGCCAAGGCAGGGGCGTACACAGCCTCTAATGTACCTTGTGTGACACAGTGAAGTGAAATAGCCTTGAGAACGTCATGGGAGGTGTTTGTGCCTAATGAGAAAACCTGAAAACACAGGCAGTTTGAAATGTGGCTTAGATTACTGATATCCCGGATTTAAAGAGCCTATTTTTTCTAGAAAACCAGGAAGGATAGAAGAGATGGATAAGTCTGTACTCTTCATTAGTAGGAAACACTTTTTAACAACATTGGTAATGGTCAAAACTGATGGGCAACCAAGACGCAAACTAATACCTAGTGAGTTCTCACTGCCAAGCACTGTGTGTTTCCTGTCTTTTCACTCAGACGCTAACCCTACTGGATAAGTGCTATTAATATTCCATTATATAGATGAGAAAACTGAAGCTTGGACGGATTGGGCAGCTGGATCTGAACACCCCAGCTGTTATAAAAGTGTTAAATATGCCAACTTTTTATTTTAAATCTTGCTCTGGATTTACCGATGATGAACTTTTCTCTAGATACACACACCATACTTGAGAATATGACCAGCAAATAACAAGAACATTTATATGTAACTCTCCATGTGGCAAGCAGAGCCCTAAGCTTTTTAACTTTACAAATGAGTGCAATACTCACAACAGTGTTGTCTGCTAATCCCCATTTAAAGATGAGGAAGCCAAGCCACAGAGAAGGTTAAGTAACTCGCTCAAGTCACACAGCTAATAACTGGAGGAGCTGAGATACAACCCAGGCGGCGCGGTTCCAGCCTGTGCTCAAAAGTGCATGCTTCAATCTGTATCCCAAGTAAAACCTGGGCCATACTGACTCTAGCTGCAGGAGATCACCTGGCAGAAAAGTACCAGGAATATTCACTGTGCCAATTTCATCCACACAACGAAAGCAGGATAGCTCGCTTACCGGGAGACCAGTGTCGCTCTGCTTATACCTTTAGCTGTGTTTGTACATTTACACATAACGTCAGTAGAGATGAATGCCGTTTTGAGTCCAGCCCACCCCAGTACAGTCACTTCCTGCAACAGGGATGTAGATGTGAGCTGTGCTGGCCTTGGTTTTACACACCTCACTCCCCCGGCCAGGGCAGGCAGACCAGGGAGGGCAGCGCAGGAAGAGCAGGACACCTCATCCTCCTTGGCACTGCCGCTTTTAAGCACCATGTGAGGTACTGGAGGCTCCCAGTCTACACAACACTAGCTGGGAGAACTTTAACGCAGAGCTAATAAATGAAGACTTAACCTACAACCACTTCAAAACAGGTGACTGACCGCTAGCTGGGAGCCAGCCTCCGAGTCCACAGTTCACAAGTGTTTCTGAGCTGATGTCTTTAGCCCAAGTGGTTTCCTCTGCCCTCTAGCTAGTTCTGCATTGAGTTAGAAAGGCTATGAAAGATGCCTATTAAAGAACCAGACCCAGAGACTTCGACGCTTTCAAAGCTCCCGTAAGTGCAAATAATCTGGTGTTGCAAAGCAAGGGGTGGGATCGGTTGCTGCCCACAGTTATTTATGTGCTGCTCTGTGGACATCACCTTTGTGGACAGTGTTAACACCAAGAGTTTATGATATTCATTAATTCACAGCAAAATAGTTTCCCTCATATAAAAAAAAGGTGCATCTTTAATATAAATGCTGCTCATTATTAGAAAGATATATTGAAATTTATAAGAAGTCAAGCACCAGGGTTTTCTTGAGGGTGTCTTGTTGTCAGGTGGCTTCAGTTCTGTCATTCAGCTCTTAGTAGAAAACAGTGAAGCTCTGTTTTTAAAGAAAATATTTTCTCTCAGCCTATAATACAGTTTTAAATCCATACCAGTTACTGAATGCTCCCAGCAATGACAACGACAGTAAGTGCCACTCGGCTCACTATTTAAATGTCACACAAGTTTTGGCCAAGATCTCAGTCATTCTGCTACAGGTAGAGTTGTGCTGAGGAGGACATGGCAATCCACTCCGTTATTCTTGCCTGGAGAATCCCATGGACAGAGGGGCCTGGTAGGTTACAGTCCATAGGGTCACAGAGAGTTGGACACGACTGAAATGACTTAGCATGCACACACAGAATTGTGCTAAGAGTCAGGCAGCCCAGGTTCCCATCTCAGCTCGGGAACTAGCTTACCAGCTCCACTTACCAAGCTGGGAGACCTTAGCTGTCTTATCTCACTCAACCCAGTTTCTCTATCTGTAAAATGAGGACGGTGAGAATTAGGGTGGTTTTGAAGAGTAAATGAGATGATGCACTTTAATAAATGGGTGCACATCAAGGGCTTAGCAGGGTCTCCCCTTCTGCATGTAGCCAGACAGCCTGCAGAGGTCCAGGAACTGGCCCCTGGCTAATAAGGGGAGGATTAAGGCTAGGAACCTCAGAATTCATGTCTCTTAAACCTTGGTGCTCCTAAGCACTCTGCCATTCTGCTGACACCGAGGGGTGGGCATCTGTGGACCAGCGTTGGGTTCCTCTAACCACTGCCCTAAGGATCCACATACACCTCTTGAGCCTTTCAGTAAGCCCTTAAGTCTCTTAACCAATCTGGTTGCCCTCTTTTGAATGTGATCCAATCTAAATACATCCCTAATGCCTGGAAATTTCACAAGTAAGCCTAGTAATATAGTACAGTGTGTCCAGAGTTTTATGAGGTAGGATTATATTCTCTCTGTCACATGAGGTAATTCTGCTGGGGCGACCCTAAAATGGCATTCGTTCGTCTCCATGAATGTGACTGGTACCCCCAACACAGATTGTGTATCATTTACTGCCTTGTCTGTAGCCTGGCAGCCCTGCCTTCAGGTTGCTTGCTCACAAACAAGAATCCCTCTCCTGTTCTTTGCTTACACTCATAAAATGAGTTGTGGAGTTTAGGCAGGTCTGAATCCTTAATGCCCCCCCAACACACACACACAGCCATCCCCTAAATGTAGACAAATGCCCATGTTGTCTACTTAAGGAATCATGATCCTTCTGTATCTCCTATGTTTGTATATAGATCTGGCTTCAGCGCTTTCTGAAGCACTCCAGTTTTTTATCTTTCCTGATGCTTAGCTTCTCACAGGCCTCTGAGTTTGTTAAAACTTCAGATCTTCACATTTCATTCACTGTGAAATTTCATTGTTTCAGTTCTAAGAAAATAACTTAGGGTCTATGTAATTGACTCAAACACTTAATAATCTTCACACTGAGAGTTTTCTTTCACATTTTATGTTTTTAAATGATGAATGACTAACTTAGGCAGTTAACCCATCTGGACCCTGGTAAGTTTTTGTGGTGAAGGATATTTCATTTCTTTAGATTTACTCAGCATAAAAGTATTTGAAAGTAGATCAGTCCTCAAGAACCGTATTATTTATCTGTATGCCTTACACACTACCTTGTTTTCTTGCTTTCAGTGTCTCTCATACAAAATTACAAATTCCTTTAAGGATAGAAATGTTCACCTATTCATTTTTACACTCCTGTACATGACAGTCATTCAGCAACCACTTATTGAATGGAATCTTTAGATTTCTGAGCTTTGCAAACATAATCAATTTGGCAGCAGTTATATCAAAATCAGAACTCACAAAACTGCAGATTTTCTCAAAGTTAAAATGAGTAGCAAAGCTACTGATTTAGAACTGCATAATACACATGCATGTGTGTCTACAGATAGACATGAGTAGTTTACACACATGTGTATACCTTACAAAATAGGAAGAAAAAGTGAGCAGTTCAGAGATTTGGAAGGTGGTTCAGCTTCCCTGGTGGTTCAGACGGTGAAGAATCTGCCTGCAATGCAGGAGACCCTGGTTTGATCCCTGGGTTGGGAAGATCCCCCGGAGAAGGGAAAGGCAACCCATTCCAGTATTCTTGCCTGGAGAATTATTCCATGGACAGAGAAGCCTGGCAGGCATGACTGAGCAACTAACACTTTCACTTTTTTTTTCAGTAGACATATGTACCCAGTGAGTTTTTTATACCTCTGAATGAGGGGAGGCAGTGTGGAAACCAGGATGGAGAGTATTTTCTTTCCTTGGGTTTTTTCCCCCATTTGGTTCACACTTAGGGAAAGGAGGCATTCATTAGTATACTAAGAAAGGCAAGGTATTATGTTGAATTCCTTTCAACTAGAAGAAATAAGAGGAATGGTAGTTTTTTTACAAGGTCAGTCAAAAGGACGGGGGGGGGGGTTGAACTCTCCCAGAATGCAGGTTGCACAAAGGTGAATAATACACACAACTTTAAAGCTACGTTGTTCTTGTTTTTTTGCTTGCGACCCATATTTTGAGAACCACGCATTACTTTGTGTTGGTCAGCATAAGTATAGTTTAGTTGCCAGCTCACTACCATCCTGTTTATTTTTAAAGGGTAGACATCTCATCTTAATATGCTTTATGCCAGAAGACATTTTTCTTCAATATTATCCAAGTGAAAAGAGGATTTCCTTCTTGGAGTGGTGTGCCAGAAGGTTTAGAAGGGCAGATGGCTAACCTCTGGCTGCATATTCTCCCCAACTCAGATTTATATATGATTATGGATGGTGCTTTTCTGAACAAGATAACATTTTATCTGTAACATGAACCCAGCAAAGGCCACCCCCAAAGTGTGTGTGTTGGCAGGGATGGTGTGGGGAGTTGGGTTGTACCCGTAAGAAAATCGAGGGTTCCTGACAAAGAATTTCAAGAATACTAATTCTATACTTAGAAGACTTCTTGTGAATCTAAGAAAGCCGTCAGGTTCATTCTTAGAAAACCATGAAATCTGTTACAAAAGCCTTATAATATGGAGTATGCTTGAACCTCCATTCCTAGTGGGAATGCTTCCAGTGGTCATAGCTCACTGACGCCCCCTTGCGGCACTCAAGCCACCTCACATGTTGCCTTGGGTAAGACCCCTCAGTGAGCAGGGCAACTCAGCCTCCGGGGTGGAAACTTAACCTCCAGGATTGGAGAGCATAGGAGTCCTTTAGGTTTTAGTCAAGCTCCTTCCTTATTCTTTTTCTCACTTTTTTTTTTTTTTAGGCAAAAGAACTGCCAACTCTAAAGGATAATGATTTCATTAATGAGGGTCAAAAGATTTATATTGATGACAACAACAAAAAGGTATTCCTGGAAAAGCTGAAGAAGGATGTAGAGGTAAGGGAAAAAAAAAAGTCAATATAAAGGATGGCCTCTTGTTTGAATGTCAACTCTACTGGGTTTTTAGGAGCTTTTAAAACCATCTATTTATATCTGAAACCAAGGCAAAAATATGTGTTGTACGTTAGCCAAAGCAGATATAAACAGGTGTAGCTCATATGTGATCTGATTTAAAAGAGAAGTGTGCTGATTCAGCAGCTCCCTCCTCCAGAGGACAAACGAAAGCAGGCACATGGTGTTTTCTGCTGGTGTCCCCTCCCCCAGGTTCCCATCTTCTTTGTGGTGGGGGTAGCCTGTGCGAGGTTACAGCCCCTTCAGACCCACTGCCTTTCCCCGTTCCCCAGCAACCAGGGCCAGGGTGGAGGGGACTGACTGCATTCTGTCAAAGACCAGAGCATGTTGACAAGTGTATGGTAACTATTTGAATTTGGGGTTTTCTCCATCTGAACCACATCTGGGTGTTAGAAAACACCAGCCTCTGTGAAGTCAGTACCATTGGGCCCATCAAGTCAGCCTTGCCCAGCATGGGAACAGCACAGAGGCAGTTTAGGACACCAGGGTCAAGGGGAATGTTGTGAGAAATAAAATACTATGTGGAAATGGCCTTTTAGTCTATAAAGGAGTTCTCTTTGTAAATATTGTTTTAAGTATTAAAAATATATCTTTCTCTATCTTTTATTTATTGTAAAGGCAGTGCAGTTCTCCCAATGAACTTCCTTATATAAATCTACTAGAAATAAACTCAGGAAAAAAGTTCTTTTTTTGAAGTTTGTTAGGTTACAAAACAGTGCAGAGAGTTCTAATTTAGACAGTTACTAAGCTATATGGTATTCTTAGCTGTTACTTTTGTTCATGTGTGCATTTTTTGTTTTTGTTTTTTTTTAACTTTGAAATACAGTTCCCCACATACCAGTACAGATCTGCTACTCGGAAAGGCTTTGTGAAAAGATTCTTTCTCGTGTCATTAAAAACAAAATGACTTGGGAATTCCCTGGCCGTCTAGTGGTCCAGCCGTTTCAGCTCCTTCACCACCAGGGCCTGGGTTCAATCACTGGTCAGGGAACTAAGATCTGGCAAGCAGTGCAGCATGGTCAAAAAAATTAAAACAAAAAATGACTTAAGCCAAGAACAAACAAATGTTATGGATTAGATCCATGAGGGCAAAAGCAGTATTATAATTTTCTTTTTAATCTCCTAACATCTTTCATTTAAAGACACATAGACTGACCAGATTAGTTCATGATTATTTTTAGATCATAAGTTACATTAAGAATTTTTTTTGCATTTTAACCTACATCGTATATATGCTTTGATTAGAACCTAGATATTGGTTATTTGTAAAGAGGACCACCAAGTGTCTTTTGTTAAAAAGTAGTTTTTCTCCAGTTTTTCATTATTCAGCATTTATTCTTCCTCAGTTGTCAGCAGTTTTTATTAAAATGCATATTAGTTAAGTATTTCCCTTTTACTTTGGGGTCAACTTGATCTGATAACTAAGTGCCATAGGTAGACATACTATTTGGGAGTTTTATTCATTATCCTGAAAGGCTTTGATCCTGAGAGGTAATACTGTTTTAGCAATTATGGTAAATAGCCCTTAGGGATATCTCATCTGCTTGCAAAAATGTTTTTTATCTTTTTTCCCTCTCAGCTGTATATCACTCTGATTTTTAGACTCCAGAAATAATGTAACTGAAGCCATTCAAATTTACAGTTGAATTACACAACGATTCTCTTTGCCTTTTCATTGTCTCTAATAGTGTCATTGATTAGAAGATTTGGTTAATTTTAATCCCATCCATGGCTCTCTCACTTGGCTGTTTTGTTTAAATGGAGGCAGGGCATAAAGCATTCTTTCATTTTAATAAAATTCTCAATGGTTGGTGTCTAGTTTTGAAAATCATGCAGAAGCATTATTCATTTTTTAAGCAAGTAATTATGGTAAAGTAGCTTGACATCTGATAGAATGTAATCTAGTTTCGTTTTCCATCAGTTCCATGGTTGCTAATTTAGCTGGCTGGCCTGTTTAAGTACAGGACAGGGGCGGGGGGGCGGGGGCGGGTGACTTAATGCTTTAAGTAAAAAATGAATTCATTACAGCTCAAATATTTCTGTAGGAAAGAACCTAGCCAGCTTTTCTCTGCATTTGAAATTCTGTTCTATTTATATGCTAGGCAAAGTAGCAAAGTATGTTAGTTCTGATAGCTTTACACATGAGCATATGTGAGCCCCTTTCCCCAAAGAAAGCACGTGATGGAGAATGGAAGGTCACTTTTGCCCTCTGACTCTCTTCTTGTCAGCTTTGACCATGACCATGGAGGGCTGGTCCTCATCTCTCATTGGCTCACACTGGGATCCAAATTTCCCACAAGAGACTATGCTTTGTGTCCCATGGCATCCACCCCATCACAGGCCATCTCATGCCTCACATTTTTTTTTAGGTGGGGGGAGTAGGGTGGAGGGGAGGGAGCAGCTATCAAATCACCCCTGATATTTCCCACAGAACTAGAACAAATAATCCTCTAAAATCTATATGGAACCTTTAAAGACTCAGAATTGCCAAAGTAATCCTGAGGAAAAAGCACATACTACAAAGCTTGTTGTTCAGTCACCAAGTCGTGTCTGACTTTTCACGACCCCATGGGCAGCAGAACGTCAGGCTTCCCTGTCCCTCACCGTCTCCCGGAGTTTGCCCAAGTTCATGTCCATTGAACCCAAAGCTACAGTAATCCAAACAGTGTGGTACTGGCACAAAAACAGACATACGAATCAATGGAATAGAACAGAGAGCCTAGGGGAAAAAACCAACACACCTACGGTCAAAGGAGACAAGAATATAAAATGGGAAAAAGATCATCTGTTCAGCAAGTGGTGCTGGGAAAGTTGGACAGATGCTCATAAATCACTGAAGTTAGAACACACCATCACACCAAGCATAAAAATAAACTCAAAATGGCTTAACAACTTAAAGATATGACCATAAAACTCCTAGAAGAGATCATAGGCAAAACATTCTCTGACATAAATAGTACCAATGTTTTCTTAGTCAGCCTCCCAAGGCAATAGAAATAAAGAAACAAATGAGACCTAATCAAACTTACAAGCTTTTGCACAGCCAAGGAAACCATAAACAAAATGAAAAGACAGCCTACAGAATGAAAGACAATATTTGCAAAAGATGCAAACAACAAGGGCTGAATTTCCAAAATATATAATCAGTTCATACAACAACAAAAAAACAAACAACCCAATCGAAAAATGGGCAGAAGATCTAAATACACACTTCTCCAAAGAAGACATACAGAAAGAGAGTTTATTAACAGCTCTTTAGCCATACAGTTTTCAATAAGTGTTTGTTTGTAACAGGGCTCGTAAAGGGGACACTAGCTCAGATTTGGCATAATGAGGAATGAATTATGAGGGAAGCAGGTTAGGTGGGATATTCTGAGGGACAAAGAAGCTGATCAAGGTCTGGCAAACGGTTATTAAGAAGCTGGAAAGCAGGGGAACCTAAAGATTATAAAGATTTTAAAATCTTCATGGTTTGAAATTTTATATACTTAAAAATCACTAATTTGAGTTAGAAGTTTAAAGGGATGAGCAGACAACAGCAAATGTGTTTAAGTTCCAAATATAAGCTGGAGACAGACCCTCCAGGCAGCCCTGAATCCCTCGTCTTCTTGGGGCCTGTCATCTTCAGCCCATAGTAGTTTCGAGATGCCCTACAGCAGCGACTTTCTCCAGCAAGAATCTCAGGTGTACTGCATATTGTGTGTACCTCTACTTTAGAAGAGATTTTAAATGACGTTTTGTGTAAGAGCTGGGGCATCAATACAGGCTGTTCAACACGTCTCCCCTCTTGGCACACGTCAACTGAACCTGTATGTTTAAGTTACATACTTGATGGAAAAAAGGCTTTTACCACAGTAACAACAGGGACACTTATAAAAGCCACTTCCACTGTTAATGCAAGGCACTTTCCATTGCCCCCACTACATTCTCTCTAATCCTTTCTCCACCACCGTGAGTTTAGTGGTGCTGTCCCATTTTATAATTAGAGTAACTGAGGTTCAGAGTAGTGAATTCATCATCAAGACACAGAGCGAATAGGTTCATCAGTACCATTTTTCATGGAATAGAGGCGAGGATATAGAGAACAGACTTGTGGACACAGAGGGGAATCGAGAGGGTGGGAGGAATTGAGAGCATAGCATTGACATATATACACTACCATGTGTAAAAGAGACAGCTAGTGGGGAGCAGGCGTATAGCACAGGGAGCTCAGGTTGGTGGGATGGGGGGGTGAGAGGGAGGGAGGCTTAAGAGGGAGGAGATACATGTATACATATGGCTGATTCATGATGTTGTACAGCAGAAACTAACACAACATTGTAAAGCAATGATACTCCTAAAAGAAAAATTCCATAAGAGATGGAGCAAGTAACATAAGATTTAATTGCCCATTTGACTCCAAAACTTAAGTTTTATTTAAGATGATCTGATACTTCGGCAAAGCTATACGTTTAACCCCTGTGCTATCCTTGGTCTTCTCCATTTGTCTCAGACACACAGATTTGAAGACTTACATAATCCCCATTTCTTATATAATCCCCACTTGGGGCTGCAACTCACCTCCTTAGTCTTGGGTAAGTCAGAACAACTTAGCAGATGATGCATTTTTCATCTCACTGATAGTTTAGTGGGTGATGCCAGGAGCTAATTTCACTTTTATTATCGAATACAAATGTTTCCTTTCTGGGTAAGGAATCCAAGCAGTGGTCAGACCACAGATCAGAGACCAAGGAAAGGAGCTCTGGGCCGGGCTGATGTTGTGAGTAGCACAGGTGCCACGGGAAGATGTGGGCCTGCAGACTCACTCTACTTCCTGGCACAGTACAGCCCAGGCTGTTACCCTTTCCCTTCCTGACCTTTGGCACGTTAATTACAGGAAGCCCCTTTTGTATTCTCCAAAATAGTTGAAAGTGGATTTGTACCTCATCCATCTGAAAGTCAAACAGACCTATATGTACAGAGAGACTCTGCTCTGCAGAGCAAGATATGTTGTAAATGACCTTACTTTGCTTCCAATGGGTGCTGCCTCTTGAAGTCTCACAGGAAAGTTTTTTGTTGTTGCTTTATTCTTTTTATTTGGTTTAGGGGGCTGTTTTTCTTAGAGGAAGGGGTCAGGGGAAGTTAGAGGAAAGGGACAGGGGAAGTAGCAGCAGGCAGCCCATTCACTTGTTCAGTAAATATCGAGTAGCTAGCTACGTCACTTACCTGGGAGTCAGGAGGGCAGCGATGGCGTCACCGAACCAGGTTCGTTTATGCCCAACATGGAGCCAGCCAGACGCCGGGATGCCGAGGTCTGCAGCAGAGGGCTTATTCGCAGGGCAGCCAAGCAGGAAGAGCAAATCTCCAGGCCGCCTCCCCAAGCCAGGGGCTCGCTCGAGGAGGTGTTTACTGGCCGAGGGGCAGGGCGGTCTGAGGCGTGGAGCGTGGGGAAAGAAGATTGGGAAAAGGTGCGGGAATCCTCGTTCGGCGCAGGCGTAAACCAGACTACTGACCTCTGCACGATCCAAGGGTGGAGCTGGCCATCCTCGCGCGTCCGAAAGGACCCTCACGCATGCCCAGTTGGAGGGTCGGCGGGTCTATCCTGCCTTAACCCGCTCAGCTCGAGCTCAACAGAGCTGATTCCAAGTTCCTAGAAAAGAACCAAGCAGACAACATTGTTCAGACTACATGCCCCTTGGAGGACCTAAGAGTCTTAAAACGACCTTGATTAGCGAAGGCAGGTGAGATGATCTGACTAATCATAATGCAGTTTCAAGGGCAAAAACTGTCAGAGCCCTTGCCCCCGGGGAGCCTGCAGGGTTTGAGGAAGATAGAGAAGTTTCTCAAATAATTTAATAAAATGAAAAAAAAAAAAATAAGTGAACGTGTTAGTCACTCAGTGTTGTCCAATTCTGGATCCCATGGACTGTAGCCCTCCAGACTCCTCTGTTCATGGAATTCAAGTGTGCAGCTAAGCCAGGTGTCCTTAGGGGAAAGTGTGCAGGGCACACATGCCCAGGCAGGAATTGGGACAGGCTTCCAAGAGCAAGGGCCCTGCAGCTGAGACCTCACGGTCTCGTGGGAGGTAAAGGGGCACAGTGAGCCAGTCAGAGGCCAGAACAGGATGCAAGATGGCCTGAGGGGTGATGAGACCAAACTGTCCAGGTCCCATGGAGGACATGAAAGTTTGTTTCTACCCTTTGAGAAATGAGACCCCATCGAAAGGCATGACAAGATCAAATGCTTCCCTCGCCAGAGGACCAGAAGGGGAAGTTCCAACAACATGCAGTCCTTGCCACTTCTCAGGGACCTTCTAAGGGCCAGAGGAAGCAGGGAGGGGGAGAAGGGGGCTTGTGCCTTGTCACTCTACAAGCTGAGCAGGACCAGGCCTGGCCAAGCCGCACCCACCCTGCACCCACTACATACACACGGGTAGATGTTGCCACCTGGCAACCCACATCTCCAGCTGTGCCCACACCTCTGGAGGGCATCCAAGGTGAGCACTGGGGGTGAGGGGAATAGGCCAGAGAGAGCTCCTGGATAAAAGGGCATGGGAAGGGGTGATGGAGGAGCCTCCCTGGCTCCTGCTCCCATCAGGACACCCCCAAGCAGGACTGAAGGAGGGTGTTCACCAGAGCAGTGACAGAGGCATTTGCTGGTTGATTGGGACATTGGTGCTTTTACTTATTTGTGATGGACAGCATAATACTCAGCTTCACTGAGTGTGCTGCCTTTCAAAGTGCTTTTACAAGCCAGATCTGAGAGGCTCCCCTGGCAGCGACGTGGGAGGTCCCTGGGTTCCCCAACAGCCAGTCGTAATTGTTGGGAGAAAGCTTTTCTTCCCTGTGTGTCCTCCTTGCCAGTCATGCTCTCTGCACTTTGGTGCAGTCCTCGTCGATGTGATGCACGCATCCCTCTCATCTTCCAGCCTTACAGTTCAGGGAAACAGCCTGGCTCTGAGCCAGCCCCAAGTGGGAGGCTGCAGCTTCACCTGAGAAGCTGCCGGGGACGAGACTGCACCATACGAGAGGCTCCTGGCTGCTCTGCAGGATCCTCTATGTGCGCTTCTGTGAGCTTGCTCTCTTTAAATCTGGGGTTGTGTTTAAGGCATAAATGATCGTGTCACTTCCTCCCCTCCAGTTTCTTGCCCAGCTGAAGCTCATGGACTACAGCCTGCTGGTGGGAATCCATGACGTGGAGCGAGCCGAGCAGGAGGAAGTGGAGTGTGAGGAGGACGGGGAGGAGGAGGGGGAGAGCGACGGCGCCCACCCTGTGGGGACCCCTCCCGACAGCCCTGGGAACACGCTCAACAGCTCGCTGCCCTTGGCTCCGGGCGAGTTTGATCCAAACATTGACGTCTATGGAATTAAATGTCATGAAAGTAAGTGGAGACACCACCCACTTTTTTTGTTTTTTACCATTGGTTTGATTTTTTTTTTTGCACTGTTAATCTACTGGTAATCATCAACCCATTAAAACCATGCTGTCCTGTAAGACTCCTTCTCAAGAGTCCTAATCAATTGATTTCAGGACAGAGTATATTAAAGGTAACTGTAATCTCTGGTTTTGAAATGTAATGTGATGAAATCCTTGAATTGTGAGATGTTGAGGGAACAGATAAAGCCACACAACAGTGTGCTGTGTATATACAACACCCATATGCATATGCTTGTGTAAATGTCCGTACCATATATAAGAAATATTTTTTTTCTTAGCCATCTTTCTTTTACGTGGATCTCAAGTCACAAGTCTGTCCTGAGCTAGCCACACACATGGTCCAGGCCAGACCTTCTGTGGACATCGTGTAGGGCAGGTATCCTTCCTTCTTGGGAAAGGAAGCTGAGGCTAGCCCAGGTGTGGGAAGAGCATCTCCAATTTGCTCCTGTGTATCTGTCCTCTGCGGTTCCTCCATTAAGGGGTCTGTGGCTCTCTTTGTGAAAGTGAGATTGATCTTAAGCCTCAAAATCTGGGTGATTGGATATTTATAGGAATATTACATGCTATGTTAGCTACTTATACATAAAAAAATTAATTTAGAGATAAACGCAGGCCTCTGGTTTTTTTAGTAATAAAAATTACTCAGTGGTTCATCATTGTTTTAAAGAAAAAATCTCATGGCATAGCAGCCAGGTTGAGTTTGAGTTCTGCTTTTTATTTTGCTCACCAAAATGGTTTCTTCAACACAGAAAATTAAGAGTCAAGTATACTTAAACAATAGTTCATAATTGAAACAGCAGCTTATTTGTGGAAATATGTAGAAGACAGGTATTGTAGATGATGTATGCCTTTATCCAGTTCTGATACTAGAGCCAATGAGCATTAGGAACAGTTACAGGTAACAGTAGAAAGTGAAAGCATAATTACTTCTATTGGGTTGGCCAAAAAGTTAGTTCAGAATTTTTCCGTAGCATCTCATGGAAAAACCAGAATGAACTTTTTGGCCAACCCAATTCTTGTTTTAAACAGTATTTCTTTAAAAAGCATTTTTCTTTATACCAAAGTAATATACAATCACTAAAGAAAATGCAGATGAATAAAAAACATAACAGTCTCACCTTGGGCCTCCGCTGGGGTAATATCCTGGGATTATATTCTTTTATACTTTTTAAATTGAGAGAGAACTGGCGACAGAAAGTTAAGCTGTTTCCTAGGGATACACAAGACTTTCTAACAGCCTCTCCTGCCTTTGTTTTCAGGCCTTGAATCCCTCACCCCTTCCTCCCTCAGCAGTTCACACTGTTCCAGGTGTTGTCACCATCTGTCCCACAATCATGTCTCTCATCCCTTTACAGATTCGCCTCGGAAGGAGGTGTACTTTATGGCAATTATTGACATTCTGACTCATTATGATGCGAAAAAGAAAGCTGCCCACGCTGCAAAAACTGTTAAACACGGCGTAAGTATCTCCGTTTGGTTTCCCTCTCTGCTCTCTGCTTCCTGTCGTGCAGGGGCCAGCGCAGGTCCACTCCTTTCCGAGGAGCTGCCCGGTCCTTCCATGGCCCGGGTTCCCTGCAGGGGCTGCACCCCAACGCAGAGTCAGAGCTCCCAAGGCCTCTGGCAGGTCACTGAGACCCTGCGCGGCTCTTCTGTTACCCACTGGGGTTGTTAACAGACATATGCATCATGAGAATATTACACAAATTCTTTTTTTGTTTGAAAAATGCTTCAAAGACAAAAGCGCTGAATAACAACAGCTGTTTTAATATGAAGTGCTTAGAACTGAAGAACTTAGTCTCTGCTTAAGATGCTTCCAAGATATACAGTATCTCTTTCCGCACAGTGGACTGTATTTTTTTCTATTACAGAAGGGTTTTGAGTGCAAGATCAAAGTTTAGTGATACGAGTCCCTCGCTTTTATTGTCCTTGCCAGGAATTCTCACTGTTCCTGGCATATGGTAACTTGTGGACTCCCGTGACAAACCTTGATAAGGATAACTAGTGTGCTCCTTATCAGGTGAAGGAGCTGAGGATGAGCATTTACGGAGTCACTTGCCAGGATCAGGTCACTAGGCAGCGTAGAGGGAGGACTGCTCCCCAGCCCCATCCCCCAATAAACCAGTGAGGCCCACTTTGCTGGCTGGACTTCACCAGTTGTGAATCTCCACTGTGCCTGCATTGTAGGACTCCATTTTGGCTTCCCAGGTGTGCTGAAAAGGCCACAAAGCCCACCACATGGGAATGAACTTGTGCTCTGGCTCGTTCACGCTTCCCCAGTGTGGAGTCAACCAAGATCCACCAGAACATCAACATCTATTAAAGGCTCTTTTTCTTTATTTTAAAATCAAACAAGGCTGTCATTCCAACAATGGAACCAGCCCAACGCCATATCCCAATTGCCACAGAAATATTTCAATCACATTGCCAACTAGTCACAGTGTTCCAGCTTTGTGCAGTGCCCAGAAGGATCTCACCCTACCCACTGAATGCATTGGAAATCCTGTCAGAGAGGAGGGTACTTCTCACACGAGGGTGGGCACCGCGGCCTTCTGAAAACGATTTCAAAGTCTGTGCCAGCCAGATGCACCACGCCGTCCCCGAATTCTGAGTCCAGTTCAGGAGGCTGGTGGGGGAGGTTGTCTCTGAAAGGCTCCAGTAACTCCGACACTCATCTCTGGTTGAAAAGCCTGGCTGTACTGCAGGGACGGAACTGGGCCCGAGTCCCTACCTCACCTGTCCAGTCATGTGACTTGGAGGAAACGCCCTGGCGCCCCAGTTCCCCCAGCTGCTGACGGGGCCCTAACGCCTTGCTGATGAGGTTTTGTGGTGAGCGGGCCAAACAGTCAGGAGAGGCTCTGTCTGTTCCCACCCTCCCTCAAACCTGTGTGATATTCTAGACCAGGTGAAACTGGAAATGTGCCCCTCCCCGGTATGTCACCAGCTCAGCTCCGTGATACAGCACCCAGCCTAAAATCAGGTGCAGCTTGCAAGAGCAAGACATTACTCTCTGCAAAGGAACGTTCTGTCAACCTGCTGCTGGGAACTGTTCTCTGCCTTCAAAACCGGGGCTCCTCTGTGGAGATCCCAGCAGCCCGGGCCAGGCATGGAAATTATAGCTTCCCCTGTGAGCTGCGGGTATCAAAATAGCACCTGGTGACTTGGTAAAAACTCTGGTCCTGCCCTTTGCAGCTCTGAAAGCTGGCCAGTAACTACCGAGGGTCTTCTGGTCTGCACTGTGCTCGTCACAGGAAACACCGCTGAGTCTCTTCGAGGGGCCGGCTTCCCAGCTCCAGGCAGGCCTCTGTGAAGGGGGACAGTGGCACTCCTGTGCCTGCGCCACGAGGACCAACCCTGGCCCCTCACGGGAAGTGCAGTCACAGCTGACGCCACCCCTGCCACTGCCACTCCTTACTTCTGAGCACCCAGCAGCTTACTTTGGTCCTGAAAAATGAACACGGTCCTTGTGTCCTTGACAGCGGAGTTTCCCTTTGGCCAAACGTTGCTGTTTGTGTCATTCTCAAGGTGTCTCCCATCTGCTCTCCCGAGAAACAGAAGTGTTGTCCCCGTGGCTTCTGAATGGAGGCCACACAGATGCCACATTTGACGGGAACATCTCAAACGTGGTTGGATTTTTTTTTTTTTTTTGGCGGCAGCAGTCACAGTGACTGAGATTCTGCCTCATTTTCACACCCAGATTCTTAAGAGTCTTGGTTATTCAGACCCGTATCCAAGATATTCTGAGTTACGAGTAGAGGCTGCACAGGTTTGAAAATGGCTGGCTTCACATTCAGCTGCAGTGGAAGCTGCTGTAGGTGTTGACCAAGCAGTTCTAACAGTATCACTGTTCCTCTTCTCTCACACTGCCCAGGCTGGTGCAGAGATCTCCACCGTGAACCCAGAACAGTATTCCAAGCGCTTTTTGGACTTTATTGGCCACATCTTGACGTAACGTCCTGCACAACTGTGGACAGACGTGAGCATGGGAAGGACAGAGGTGGCTTCAGCACAGGAAAAATGAACACCAAACTCAGTGAAGCACACCTCCTCGTTTACATCTTCAGGCCAAGATGACTGACTTGGGGGCTACTCGCTTTAATAGCTACCTGATATTTCCCAGCACCATTCTAGCTATTTCTGACGTGTGTGTGTCTGTGCGTGTGTGCATCTTAAAAATTGATTGATTAATGGAAACTGACCAGCTTTGGTCAGTGTGTGTTTGGGGCAACAAACCTCTGATTCCAGCTATGGACGAATGAATGAATGAGTGAGTGAGCGAGCACAAGAGGGGGGAGGGGGAGAAGGCAATGCATGTCAGACCAACCAGGTTGGCACCACACGATAAACTGTGGATCAGTTTATTTTCTGGAGTTGAAAGATGTGAGACAGTATTCGTAATAATAATGAAGATAATAATAATGATGATGATAATAATAATGATGGTGATTAAGAGGGAAAAAAACCTTACTGCAGATGTTACACTTCTACCACGCACGCTGACACTCCTTAATAGTTGTACCCGGGCGCTGGACAAAGGAGGCTGGCATCTCCCATGCCTCCTGGTTTGGGTGTTGGGACTCCCCGTATCCGGGGACAAATGCCCCTCCTCCAGCAGGAAGCTGATGCCCCTAGTGACTCTCTCTGTACATTTTCACCTCAGTAAATATGTCCAGGAAAACTGCTTACTTCTCTTTTCTTGCCTGGAGCTTCTTCACTGATAACACTCTTTCGTTGCAATACAGGAATTAATGCTACAAAATAAAAATAAAAGCTTATCTGAAAAGTGCATAGTTTTGGGCAATGGTATCTGCATCTCCCATGGTGGGAAGGTGAGCAAAGCATTTAGAATTCTCAATTCTCCTGTTGAACAGTGGTATTTTGTTATAAATTTGCCCTTTAACTGAAATCCTCAATATTACTGTTTACATTATTAGGAAAACAGGGATATTTTTGAATCTAAAAATTTAATGTACAGCACGTGATTTCTGAAGTTTACATGTAAAGTCATTTTACAATGTAGGTGAAATAATGTTTGTCATATTTTGAAATGTATCCTGCAGTCACGTTTTGGGGTGAATGTTTTATTCAAAGTACCAGGTAGGCAGTCTTTTACAGTAAAAAGAAAAGGGTTGTTTTCCTCCAGATGTACATTTATCAGTCTAATGATTTTTTTATTTTTAAAGAAAATGTTTAACCCAGATCTGGTTATGTAAGTTCATTGCCCTAAACTGTGCTGACTGTGTCTAATCAAGTTATAAATTTCCAACATCAATCATGTATTTACCAACTTCCTGGCATTTTCTGAAAGGCGTCAAGCTAAAATATTAGACTTGCTTAGGAATACGTTATCAACTTATACACTGTGCTAAAGCTGTGCCTTTGAAATTCTTTGTTTAAAATGTGAGATGATTTTTGTAGGCAGGTTCAGGAAAGAAGAAAAAAAAAACCCCACCCTTTAATAATTACTTGCAACTCAACAAATAGTCCCGCCATACTGCCTCTTCCAGTAACTTTACTTCAGGGCTTATCAAGTCTGCAACTGTGCCCAAAGTATATAGGTTTACTTCAGAAAACACGAGATCACACAGCCGGAATCTGGGGAGCGAGGCCATTCTACCACATCGACCGACTTCACTCAGAATTTTTATCCTCAGCAGATGACATTGACAGCACTGTGATCTGGTTGTCCAAATCTGTATTTCATGTGTCTAAATTAATTGAAATGGTGATTTAATATGCCCCCACTCCCACCCCGCCATTCATTCTGGCATCGAGTCCCTTTCAGTGCTCTGAAGTTAGGCTGTAGTTTCTTTAATCCAGGATTGCAAATGTGAGACCCTGAAGTAAAGAGAAGGTACCCACACATTTTGAGCAACTGTTTCCTTTGTGGCCCATCTGTGTATGCTTTTGGAAGTTTACAAAATGCTTTATTTTTGTCTGTAACAGTCTCTGTCATCCACCCTGTCGATCCGATCTTCGGACAGAGTGAGGGAGTTTGCCTTGTATCTTCTAGTGCTAACAGTACACTCCAGTTACGAGCCGGGCTTTACAAAATAAAGCACTTTGATGACTCACAAGGTGGAGTCTTTGTGCGTCTCTCTCAATTCTTTGTCTCTTTATTGCAAACAGAATTTAATGACTCAGTACTAAGAGTGTTTTTAGCTGATCCTGAAGAAGTAAAACTAAAATCTTTTCACAGGAGCTTTGCCTTCAACCTGTGAACTGTTATTTCACTAGTAAATAACAGAAACGTGACATGACACACGTGACAAAATTGACTTATTGAAAGATGGAGAAAAGAAGTCTCTTCAATGAATACCCTTTAAAGTGACACAGTTTTATTTTTTAAATCTACCAACCATAGTTCTGTGGGTCATTCAGCATCTTTCAAAACTTTACTGGAATGCCGTTGGTGGCTAGAAGGCTTTCTAGAGCGTCCCACTGTCATTGCGCCAGGTGAGCAAACACAGTTAAGCTACAGTAGCACTTGTTTTGAAAATGTGCAATTGTTCTAATGGGAGAGATGTCAGGGGATCATTTGAGCATCGTGCACTTTTCACATCTGCTGTGTGCACGCTGCTTCTCATGGAACATTAGATGAAAACAGAAGACTGCACCCCGATTAACTGCTCTGGTAGGAACACGCCAGGTGCACCCTCACACGCCGACCTCAGCTCAGCATGCTGGCGGCACCCTGGTCAGGACCTGCTGACCTCACATCACTCTCCTTCCCTTACTTTCAACAACCCAGGAGCTGCAGCCCTTCTGATGCCCACTCCCCATGACCACAGGCATCCTCCATGTATTTTTCAAGAAAATGTGCCACATTTATGGTAGTATTTATGTATTTCCTGACCACTTAGTATGTAAAATTGTGCTACTGTTTGTATTGATAGACTCCTTGTTTACCAGTGTATCAGTAATGACACTTTGGGGTATTGTGCCCCCAATCTCATTATTCCCATGAGCTCTGTGGTTTTTACTGTGTGATTTTGCACAGAGCAGGGATTTTTAGGAACATATATGCTACATTATAGCAAAGCTGACTGTGGTCATCAGGGAGCTTAAATTCCATTTTCTTTGTGGAACAGAGACATTCATTTTCATTTTGGTTATTTAATTTCATGGGCAGAATTCACATTAGTCCCAGAAAATTGGTTATTGCTAATTCACAGAAAGCCCAGAGTTGGTCTGAAGCATTAATCCTTCATGCAGCACTTTTGGAAATAGTGGTTAAAGTTAAATGCAAGAGATTAGGAACTGTATGTAATAATGAAGTGGTAATGCATATAATACAAAAATGTATAAAATGGAGTAGGGGAGTGGGAAGAAGGCAAGGCTGAGAGGTTTAAGTCCTAGAGTTCTTAGCATCTGTGTACTTGAGGCCCCAGGACCACTGCACACGGCCTCTCCAGAAATTCTGTAATCAGCACAAAAACAATGGTTATAGTGTGTGTCGTGCATGTGTACAGCCTTCTTCCAGCTCTCAAAATCACGCCCCGTCTCTTCCTCTCTCCCTATCTTAAACAGCACTTTATTCAGCTCCAGTCATGTGACTGCTATGTTAAAAACAGAAAAGTTACCCTCTGAAGGGCAGAAACCTGCTGCGCCTTTTGGATTCCCACACACAAGCGTTACCCGACTCCCCTGCTCACCCCGGCCCAGTCTCCAGCCCCTCCTCACACACAACTGGCATGGCCCTGTAACCAGCCTGGCACAGTGAAGTGGCCCAGAAGACCGGCAGAGTGTCTGGAAAAGTCGAGTTGACAAGTTCTCCTGAGTGATTATTGAAAGTTCCTTCATAAACGGAAACCCCATCATCTAAACCAAATGTCCTTCAGAAGTTCAGTCCTGTTTTTGTGATTCTATGAAAAATCCTGCCAAAGGGCTGTTAACATGCCATAGTCAGTGATTTTCTCACTCTTAAACACTCGTATTTAGTTTAATTTCATAAGACAGGGACAAAGGTTAGAATTTCTCCAAAGCCACTGTGAGATGTCTGTGTTTTATGGAATCCTACCCGTGCTGCTCGGGGAGGGGTCCCAGAAGAGGAAACCTTGGCCCAGAGAAGCAAAGGGGCTTGTCCAAGGTCACATGAGGGCTCATGGCAAAGCCAGGGCTGGGGCCTGGCTCTGTGGCAACTCCAGGCTGAAAGCTGAAAGCATGAGTGAGGGACCTGGTACCCCTGGGGCTAGACCTCACAGCCCTTCTGCTGCTTCTGGAGAGGCCTGCTGGGTATGCACCCTCCGGCATTTTACAGCAAAGGGTCTACATATTCCATTTTATGAGAGTCAACCTATATTATTCCATTTTCCTATCATTTTCTCCTGGTCCTACAGCATTTTATATTGTCATTTTTTAAATCAAAGGATCTCACTAGAGAATATAAAAATATCCCTAGACCTACTGAATGGCAGTCTCTGGAGGTGGAAAACCTGTAACTTAAATGCTTCCCAGGTGCTTCTGATGAATGGACCCCATTTGGAAAACACTGTCTTAAGTGATTAAACCCTCCCACTAAACTGAGCACCTAATTTTAAATATTTTTTGTAACACGATTCCCTCCCCCTCCTTCCTACCGCTCCTCTTCCCCCTTTTTCTGTTCTTGTAATATAAGAACAAGGCAGCTTCTTACTGATCAGAGCAGCTGTCCACCAACCACAGCCTAAGGGTCAAATCCAGGCCACCACATGAGTTTTGTAAATAAAATTTTATTGAAACACAGCCATGCCCATTCATTCACATATTTTCTATGGCTGCTTTCAAATCACAGTGGCAGTTTGTAGAGTTGTGTCTAAGACTGATGATCTACAAGGCCTAAAATTTTATTCCATAGCCCTTTTCGAGAAAGTTCACCAACCCCTGAAAGAGAGCTTCATTTCAGTATCACAAAGGAGTTTCTGCAATGGACTTCAGCTACAATTGCTGTTTTATCTACAAAGATCTTTCACCTCCCATCTGGAGAAACTGAGATTTCTTTCATTCTTTTACTATAAGCTGTTGTGATCATTGCCCTTGGTTTTTACCAAAGGCACACAAATTAAAGTAGGGAAAACCACTAGACCATTCAGGTATGACCTAAATCAAATCCCTTAAGATTATACAGTGGAAGTGAGAAATAGATTTAAGGGACTAGATCTGATAGAGTGTCTGATGAACTATGGACGGAGGTTCGTGACATTGTACAGGAGACAGGGATCAAGACCATCCCCAAGAAAAAGAAATGCAAAAAGGCAAAATGGCTGTCTGAGAAGGCCTTACAAATAGCTATGAAAAGAAGAGAAGTGAAAGGCAAAGGAGAAAAGGAAAGATATACCCATTTGAATGCAGAGACTAGCAAGGAGAGATAAGAATGCCTTCCTCAATGATCAGTGCAAAGAAATAGAGGAAAACAATAGAATGGGAAAGACTAGAGATCTCTTCAAGAAAATTAGAGATACCAAGGGAACATTTCATACAAAGATGGGCTCAATAAAGGACAGAGATAGTATAGACCTAACCGAAGCAGAAAATATTAAGAAAAGGTGGCAAGAATACACAGAAGAACTGTACAAAAAAGATCTTCATGACCCAGATAATAACGATGGTGTGATCACTCACTTAGAGCCAGACATCCTGGAATGTGAAGTCAAGTGGGCCTTAGGAAGCATCACTACGAACAAAACTAGTGGAGGTGATGGAATTCCAGTTGAGCTCTTTCAAATCCTAAAAGATGATGCTGTGAAAGCGCTACACTCAATATGCCAGCAAATTTGGAAAACTCAGCAGTGGCCACAGGACAGGAAAAGGTCAGTTTTCATTCCAATCCCAAAGAAAGGCAATGCCAAAGAATGCTCAAACTACTGCACAATTGCACTCATCTCACATGCTTGTAAAGTAATGCTCAAAATTCTCCAAGCCAGGCTTCAGCAATATGTGAACCATGAACTTCTAGATGTTCAAGCTGGTTTTGGAAAAGGCAGAGAAACCAGAGATCAAATCGCCAACATCTGCTGGATCATTGAAAAAGCAAGAGAATTCCAGAAAAACATCTATTTCTGCTTTATTGACTATTGCAAAGCCTTTGACTGTGTGGATCACGATAAACTGTGGAAAATTCTGAAAGAGATGGGAATACCAGACCACCTGACCTGCCTCTTGAGAAATCTGTAAGCAGGTCAGGAAGCAACAGTTAGAACTGGACATGGAACAACAAACTGGTTCCAAATAGGGAAAGGAGTATGTCAAGGCTAAATATTGTCACCCTGCTTATTTAACTTATATGCAGAGTATATCATGAGAAATGCTGGGCTGGATGAACCACAAGCTGGAATCAAGATTGCTGGGAGAAATATCAATAACCTCAGATATGCAGATGACACCACCCTTACGGCAGAAAGTAAAGAACTAAACAGCCTCTTGATGAAAGTGAAAGAGGAGAGTGAAAAAGTTGGCTTAAAGCTCAACATAGAGAAAATTAAGATTATGGCATCTGGTCCCATCACTTCATGGCAAATAGATGGGGAAAGTGAAAACAGTGGCTGACTTTATTTTTCTGGGCTCTAAGATCACTGCAGATGCTGACTGCAGCAATGAAATTAAAAGACACTTCTCCTTGGAAGGAAAGTTATGACCAACCTAGACAGCGTATTAAGAAGCAGGGACATTACTTTGCCAACAAAGGTCTGTCTAGTCAAGGCTATGGTTTTTGCAGTAGTCATGTATGGATGTGAGAGTTGGACTATAAAGAAAGTTGGGCACCGAAGAATTGATGCTTTTGAACTGTGGTGTTGGAGAAGACTCTTGAGAGTCCCTTGGACTGCAAGGAGATCCAACCAGTCCATCCTAAAGGAAATCAGTCCTGAATGTTCATTGGAAGGACTGATGTTGAAGCTGAAACTCCAATACTTTGGCCACCTGATGCAAAGAGCTGACCCATTTGAAAAGACCCTGATGCTGGGAAAGATTGAAGGCAGGAGGAGAAAGGGACGACAGAGGATGAGATAGTTGGATGGCATCACCGACTCAATGGACATGAGTGTGGGTAAACTCCAGGAGTTTGTGATGGACAGGGAGGCCTGGTGTGCTGCAGTCCATAGGGTCGCAAAGAATTGGACACGACTGAGCAACTGAACTGACTGACTAACACTGCTTTTTGATTTTGTTTTTTAGTAAATTGCTGTGGTTATTTAAAT
This sequence comes from Giraffa tippelskirchi, assembly GCF_054371585.1. Lineage (NCBI taxonomy): Eukaryota > Metazoa > Chordata > Mammalia > Artiodactyla > Giraffidae > Giraffa > Giraffa tippelskirchi. The sequence continues at coordinate 67,459,117 of NC_137287.1, read as the reverse complement.
TAACATCACAGTTACTGGTGGAGCTGTCTGAGAAACCCGTTTATAAAAGGGTCATAACTTTAAGTCATTCGATCAGTTTGTTGAAGTCTTGTGGAAAAAGAGGCGTAAGTTCTTCAACATATGTGATATTTTCTTAAGAAACAACTTTAATATCTTTATATATACTTAAAAATATTTTTTGGTCTCACACAGTATTAGATAAAGGTTCTGTGGCAACAAATATGTGCTATTTTTACTTAATTTTACTAAAGCTGATAGTACTAAATTATAAGAATTTGGTTGGACTCTGTTTACCTAGTTTTTTCCCCTTAAGCTTCTTGGCCTGTGGATTCAGTGCCTTAAATGACCTCAGATAGTTTCCCCCCAAAATTCCAGAAAGGAGCTTCTTCTTGCTTTGGTTGTACTTATACAATCCCCAAACAGGATTTGACCAGACAAAATAAGGGAATTTTCCATTTAAATTCTGATAAATGAACCCATGGGCTTCCCTGGGAGCTCAATGGTAAAGAACCCACCTGCCAATGCAGGATATGCAGATTCAATAACTGGGTTGGGAAGATTCCCTGGAGGAGGAAATGAAAACCCACTCCAGCATTCTTGCCTGGTAAATCCCATGGACAGAGGGTCCTGGCAGGCTCCATTCCATGGGGTGGCAAAGAGTCGGACACAACACATTTAACTTATATGCAGAGCACACCTTGCGAAATACCGGGCAGGATGAATCAGAAGCTGGATTCAAGATTGCTGAGAGAAATATCAACAACCTCTAGATATGCAGATGATATCACTCTGATGGCAGAAAAAGAAGAGGAAATAAAGAACTTCTTGATGAGGGTGAAAGAGGAGCATGAAAGAGCTGGCTTGAAACTCAACATTCAAAAACCTAAGATCATGGCATCTGGTTCCATCACTTCATGGCAAATAGATGCGGAAACAATGGAAAAGTGAGAGACTTTATTTCCTTGGGCTCCAAAATCACTGCAGATGGTGACTGCAGCCATGGAATTAAAAGACACTTTCTCTTTGGAAGAAAAGCTATGACAAACCTAGACAATGTTTTAAAAAGCAGAGACATCACTTTGCTGACAAAGACCTGCCTAGTCAAAGCTATGGTTTTTCCAGTGGTCATATACAGCTGTGAGAGTTGTACCATAAAGAAGGCTGAATGCTGAAGAATTGATGCCTTCGAAATGTGGTGCTGTAGAAGACTCTTGAGAGTTCCTTGGTCAGCAAGGAGATAAAACCAGCCAATCCTAAAGAAAATCAACCCTGAACATTCATTGGCAGGACTGTTGCTGAAGCTCCAATACTATGGCCACCTGATGTGACAAGCTGACTCATTGGAAAAGACCGTGATGCTGGGAAAGATTGAAGGCAAAAGGAGAAGTGGACAGCAGAGGATCAGATGGTTAGATAGCTTGACCAACTCAATGGAAAGGAATTTGAGCAAACTCTGGGAGATAGTGGAGAACAGAGGTACCTGGCATGCTGCAGTCTACAGGGTCACAAAGAGTCAGACATGACTTAGTGACTGAACAACAACAATTCATTCTTCTCCCATACCCTCCTCTCCCCACCCTCGATTGTGGAGTTGATTTCCTGAAAATGAGTAGGTCTTTCTAAGTCTCTGAAATAAATGAATAATCAGAGTGAATAGAAAATGTTTCTGCAGTGAATGCGGATGCAATGCTGGGCATGGAAACCAAAATATCCTCACACTGTCAAACACAAAGTCCCCCAAATCAAACACCAAGTGTTTAACACTGAAATAATTTTTTTTCTTTAATATTTTCCTACACAGACTTTACTTAGTTTTTAACTAAACAACATGCCATAAACTGAGCACTGCCTCTTTCAACCAAAAACAAGAAGCAGCAGACAATGCTAAGAATATACAAATGAATTGTCGAAACTGATCACAGCTCTAAAGACCAACCTCAGGGGCATCTGGGATTCACTGATGGGCCTCACATCCACTGTTTCCATGTGGGTGGAGGATATATATGCCATCAATGTGTAGATGCTATCAGTTTTGACCAGTCTTCCTGACTATGCTAAATAACGTTATGTAAAATGGTATTTACATCATCAGTGTGATGAAACTTAGTAATTCTGATGAAGTCTTTCTATAACTCAGGTGTTTACATTATGCTTTACAGTTCATGAAGCATTTTCCTTCACTTTCTCTCATTTAAAGCTCATACCCATGGTTTTGCTATTATTACTCTTCTCCTTTCACAGCTGAGAACACTGAGGCTCGGACAGGTTGGTAAGCTCTGAGGTAGTGAGTCACAGAGCCAGGTGGTCTTTGCGTTCTCTGCACTGCATCCCATCACCTCTACTTTCAAGTTTCCCAAACTATTAGAAGTCCTGTTCAATTTCCTTCCATTCACTGCATGTGGATTCAAACTGCTTCCTATACCTTTATACTTCATCTGATTTGGGCAGTCATTGTTGGCTTGCCTTGTTTATATTAATAGCTCTTGAAACCTGTGGCCTTCTGAGACTCACTCCCATGGCTTCCCCAGAGATCAGATAAAAACAATCAAACACTAATCCAGGTGTTGCTGTGAAGGTAATTTGTAGATGGGATTTAAGTCTATAATCAATTTACTTCAAGGAAGATTATTATAGACAACCTGGGTGGGCCTGATTCAATTAAGCTAAAAGGCCTTAAGCACAGACCTTAAGTTTCCCAGAAGAAGAAATTATATCTGTGGACAGCAGCTTCAGCTCATGCCTAAGAGCTCTAGCCCGTCCTGCCTGAGACTCTGCCCTGTGGGTTGTGAACTTAGCTAAACAGTTCCCACAATCGCATAAACCAATGCTTGCAATAAATTTAATATATAGCTCCTACTATATATTTTTTCTAATGGAAGATCAGATCTGATACAGATCTTCCAGAGCTTTTTCAACAACAAAGGGAAGAAGCACTTCTGGAATGGTGGGATGAAAACCTCTGAAAATCTACTCCTCCATGAAAGCATCAGGACTAGCAGAAACAGTCATACTCGACTTTTTCTGGACATTAGCCAAAAAGCATGCAGCAATCTGAAGAGTCTTTATTCAAGAAAATAATTGAATTTTGGAAAGAACAGTGAACTTTTTGAGTTTCCTCTTGGTTTATATAAACATTAAACGAGCTCCTCTGAGCTGAAATGAGAGTGAAGTCAACAAGATGGTGGCATAGGAAGCCCTAGAACTTCCTCCCCAACAAACACACCAATTCATCAGCAGTTCACAGACAAAGTTGCTTTATGAAAAATTCAGAAACTAACTGAAAAGCTCCCGCACCTGGGAGAACACAAAACTAGATGCAACAGAAGTCAGCAGGGAGATTCAGAGCTCCCTCTCGCCGGAGTCCCTGTACCTGGCACAGCACCGACAGATCAGGAAGAGACCCCCTCACTCTCTGCTTAATGCAGGGGAAGGAAGGGGTTGGCTTACACATCCAACACCTCAACTCTTACAAGCGACCTCCTCAGAGGACTAGCTGCTGCTTTTTTTTTTTTTTTGGCCATGAGGCTTACAGGATCTTAGTTCCCCCTGCTGCTGCTAAGTCGCTTTAGTCGTGTCCGACTCTGTGCGACCCCATAGATGGCAGCCCAGCAGGCTCCCCCGTTCCTGGGATTCTCCAGGCAAGAATACTGGAGTGGGCTGCCATTTCCTTCTCCAGCACATGAATGGGAAAAGTGAAAGTGAAGTTGCTCAGTCGTGTCCGACTCTTAGCGACCCCATGGACTGTAGCCTACCAGGCTCCTCTGTCCATGGGATTTTCCAGGCAAGAGTACTGGAGTGGGGTGCCATTGCCTTCTCTGTTAGTTCCCCCATCAGGGGCTGAATCAGGCCCACAGCAGTGAAAGCCTCAAGTCCTAACCGCTGAACCGACAGCAAACTCCTGACTAGCTCTGTTTGCCAGTCCTGGAGCTCTGACAGGTCAGGAACAGTTTAGCTGCCTGGGGAAAAACAGAATGGGAGCTTGAGCTGGCAGACGCCACAGACCTGCCCCCTGCCTAGCAGAGAATGAGTAGATGAGAAACCCCAGAGATCAGCACCCTCTAGGGAGGGAAAGAGTTGATCTGTGTGTCCACAGACTCAACTTCTCCAGGACTGCCCAAAGGACTAGCATCAGTCTTGATCTCTGACATGTGCACACAGTCTACCTGCCTGGCAGAGAACAGAGATAATGGTTTGGACTGACAGATGCTGTAGCATCCCCTCTCCCCCAGCCCCTACTCAGCTGACAAAAGCAACAGCAAGCTGCTTCCCCCTGAAGAGGGAAAGAGTTGGTAGAGACCCCCCAGGATCTCTAACTGGACTGACTGATGGGAGTTTTCTCCTGTATAAGACAAGCCCATGAAGACTAGAAGAGGTGCCTGTTTTGTCCAATGTACAGATACCAACACAGAAAGTCAAGGAAAATGAACAACCAGGCAAAAACGTTCAAAACAAAGGAACAAGACTTGTATCAAGACTTCATCAAGAACTCTTACAACTCAACTTATTAATAAAAGAGACAAATTTTTAAACGAGGAAAGAATTAGAACAGGCATTTCTTCAGAGAAGATACACAAATGGTCAACAAGCACTTTGAAAGATGCTCAATATCATTAGTTATGAGGGAAATGCAAATCAAAGCCACAAATCACTTCACCCTTGACTAGGATGGATATAATAAAAAAAACAGACAATAGCAAGCATTGGTGAAGATGAGGAGAACTGGAACACTCAAAACACTGCTGGTGGAAATGTAAAATGGTGCAGCCACCTTGGAAAACAGTTGGGCACAGTTCCTCAAATGGTTAAGCATAGTTACCATGCGACTCAGGAATTAAAGGTAAATACCCAAGAGAAGGGCTGCATTTCTTCTGGAAGCCCCAGGGAAGAATCCATTCCCTGCTTTTGAATTGATATCTGAAATTGATATCTGAATGTCTGAATTGGGATCTAATTCATTTATTTTCATTCAAAATGTTTACTTGATATAGATGTTTAGGGCTATGAATTTTTTTCTGATCACTGCTTGCTTCTTAAAATAGAAGTATATGCTCTCAATTTATAGGCTTTTCATTATCATAATTTTTCAGAAATTCTGTAATGTTTTTCCTATTTCCTCTTTAACCCAAGAGTTGTCTGATAGAAATTTTTTTTAATTTCCAGGTGGAAAAGTTTTTGCTGTTGTTTTTAGTTTCATTTTTAATTTCTAGCTTTCTTGTATTGTGTTCAGAAACTGTTACTAATATTTAACTTTGATGAAGCCTATCTATGCTTTCTTTATGCCCTAATATATGATAAATTTTTCAGGAAGGTTTTAAGAACTTTAAAAGCAGGTGGTCCATCTAGTCAAAGCTATGGTTTTTCCAGTGGTCATGTATGGATATGAGAGTTGGACTATAAAGAAAGCTGAGCACCGAAGAATTGATGCTTTTGAACTGTGGTGCTGGAGAAGACTCTTGAGAGTCCCTTGGACTGCAAGGAGTTCCAACCAATCCATCCTAAAGGAGATCAGTCCTGAGTGTTCATTGGAAGGACTGACGTTAAAGCTGAAACTCCAATACTTTGGCCACCTGATGCGAAGAGCTGACTCATTTGAAAAGACTCTGACGCTGGGAAAGATTGAAGGCGGGAGTAGAAGGGGACGACAGAGAATGAGACGGTTGGATGGCATCACTGACTCGATGCACAGGAGTTTGAGTAAGCTCCGGGAGTTGGTGATGGACGGGGAGGCCTGGCATGCTGCAGTCCATGGGGTCGCAAAGAGTCGGACACGACTGAGCGATTGAACTGAACTGACATTCTACATTAATAGGGAGTAGTGTTTGATATATGCTTGCCTGGTGGCTCAGTGGTAAAGAATCCGCCTGCCAACGCAAGAGATATGTGTTTCATCCCTGGGTCCCAAAGATCCCCTGGAATAGGAAATGGCAACCTGCTCCAGTAGCATTCTTGCCTGGGAAATCCTATGGACAGATAAGCCTGGTGGACTACAGTCCATGGGATCGCAAAAGAGTCGAATAGGGCTTGGCGACTAAACAACAATAAAGTATCTGATATACATCCGAAGGATGCTAAGACTCGGCATGCACAGTCCACTCTTTTCAGTGGTACTGTCCGAACTGTAGTCCACGATAACTGCAGGTCCCAGTTTTTGTTGCTTTGCTCAAGTTTACAAACACTTTCAGATGACCAATGGCCCCCACCGCCATCCCACACTATCACCCTTAGCTTCAGTCAGGTTGGCTCTGCTATTAAATCAGTGGCAAAGATTTCACTCACCTCTTTCTGATGACCTACAATTCGAATTATCCTGTAATCTTTAACGTCACAATCCTGGCCAGTGTGTACAACCCCTAAACAGTTCGTGCCCTGGAGCAGGCTCAGGGCGGCACGGAGCTTCCGGCGCAGCAGCACGCAGTTCCCCGCCGCCATCTCCCTAGACTGACCTTCGACCTGGCGTGCCGTTGCGTCAGTGCCCACGCACGCTCGCTCTATCATTTAATAGGCATCTTTTGACTCCCATTACTTACACAGCAACATACAAGCTTTCTCTGTTTTCCTGTCTTCTCTTCCCATTTTGAGTTGCACTACTTTCTCAGACCATACATATGTTTCTATATTATTCTTATACCCTAACTTTTATTTTAGCCGTGGATTTGCAACTAAATATAGGACATGCTCACCCTCAGTCCTTTTACACACGTTTGCTCAGTCATCTCTAATTAGGTGAATCTCATCCCACTGAGCCTCAGGTGAGACCCAGGGCTGACAACTTAATTGCAGCTTCATGAAAGACCTTTAGGCAGAGGTACCCAGATAAACTGCTGCTGCATTCCTGACCCACAGAATCTGTGAAGTCCCACAGAATTGCTATTTTAAGCTGCTAAATTTGGGGATAATTTGTTATACAACAATAGATTCCAAATACCCCAGGATATCTCAAAGTTGATCATACCAGTTTCATTTTGAGTGTGCCCTGTTGTTTCCTTTTTTAAAATACACATAACATAAAATTTTCCATCTTAATCATTTTTCAGTGTAGAGTTCAGTACTGTTAAGTAAATTCACATGCACATTCACACTGTTGTACACCCTCCAGACTCTTTTCATCTCACAAAACTGAAACTCTCTACCTATGAAGCAACAGCTGCCATATCCCTCCTCTCCCTGGCAACTACCCTTTCACTTTCTATGAATTTGACTACTCTGGATTCTTCATATTAGTGGGATCATAAAGTATTTCTTTTTCTGTTGACTGGCCTATCTCACTTAACATAATGTCCTCGAGTTCACCCATGTTTTAGCATATGTCAGAATTTCCTTCCCTTTTAAATAGAGTATTCCACTGTATGTATATACCACATTTTATTTATTTATTCATTCATTGACAGACTTGGGTTGCTTCCATCTTTTGGCTATTGTAAATAATGCTATGAATTTGGGTGCCAGTAGCTCCTTTTAATAGATTCGGGGTTTGTTGGTTTTTCCCAGGAAGTTTTCTTCCATTTTAATTTTAAATATCAGTTTAGTTCCATTGCTTTGATCTTCTGCAGGGTCTCCAAGTATAAAAATACTGGACCAACTTAGCCCTCCATTTCAACCACTTTTTCTGTAATCCATTTCACATCTTTATTTACCTAGTTTTCTATCTCTTGATTTTTTTTCTCTGTTTTTCTTCAATATCCTTTATTAAAATTTCACTAGAAGCTGTTCTTCCTTGGGTATTTTGTAACTGAATCTTCATTTCTGAGATTTTTTTCTTTTCCTATTGCTTTTCTGAGTTCCATATTCCCTTGTCTTATTTCTTACCTTTGTTCTTTTCATTTTTGCTCTTCATTTTTGTATTTCTGGCTCAAGATGTTTCATCAAATCCCCAAATGCTGTTTGAACATATTTTGAAGTATTACATTATAGTTTTCTTCAGCTTCACAGTCATTGTTCTGGAGAGAATTTTTACAGTCAGACTACTGTATGTTTTGTAATTTTACAATAGTTTTGTATGGATGTGGTCTGGCCTTGTTTATTTTCTTGCATTTCTTTAACAGGATGGAAGGAGGCATTGGCATGGCTTTTGTTTCTGCAGGATCCTTAATTTTCTCCTCTTGTTTCTTTCTTTTCCTCACTACCACATCTGCAATAAGTACCTTCTTTCTGTATGTAGTTGAGTCTCACCCAGAAGCAGTGCTTCTCCAAGAGGCGACTTCCTTTCCTACACACTCTCAAGCTGCTTTCCTGTAGCCAGTGCTATGAATTTCCAAGTCCTGACTTGCATTCAGTATTTTGCATTGGACTTTTTCTTTATAGAGGTAACCTTTCTGTCTTATGTACTCCTCTGCTCTCTCTCTTTTTTTTTAATTGAGTCTCTTAAGCTTCCTTTTCTCCACTGTCCACATCCAAAGGTTTGCAGTGGTGAGTAGATGAGGTGATGATGGGAGCTACTGGAATTTGGAATTTTCTATAGGTCATTTGAGCATGATGATAGTCTCTGTCTCCTCATACTGCTGAAGAGGTGGGTCACGTGTGGTTTTATCTGCTCTCCTTATTGGATTTATAGATATTTTGGGAGGGGAAGTGGGAAGATTCAGAATTAAGCAGCCACCATTGTCCTCCAAACCTGAAAGTTCTAACTGAGCTTTAAATGGTTTCCCTTGGAGGCTGGACCTGGGCCCTCTGTTCACTGTGTAAAACCAATTCTAGTCAACCTCAGCTACTTTCATGACTCCAGTACAATTTTATCAATTGTACATCATTAACTCCCACATATAATCTCCTACCCAAAACTTTAGCCAATTGCCTAATCATCCTCTATATCTGAACTTTTCAAAGGCCCTTTATTTACAGATTCTGAAAGTACCAAACTAAAGTCATGCTATTATCTTCCCCAAACCCAGGCTTCTTTTGGTGTTTCCTATCTTACTCTCTCCATTTAGGTATATAAGCCAAAGTCTTAGGAGTCATTCCTTCCCAACCTCAGTTCCATCACCCCTGCCACATCCAGTAATACCACATCCTCCTCATTCTCCCTCCTTAATGTCCCTCAAATTCACCTACTTCCTCCAAATCCATCCACCCTGTTTAAGCTCCAGGCTTCATCCAGTTGTTCAATCCACAAATCTGGGAACTTCTGTTATTTCTTTCCCTTACTACCATATTCCACTAATTAGCAGATCTTGCTGGCTTTTCCTTCTCAATCTCTCATTCCATTAACTTCTCTGTTTCCACTGCTACCCATCATCCCTCCCTGAGCATCCTTTGCTAAAAGTTATATTCTCTTCTTCCTAAAAGGTAAATTGAAGCGTGTCATTCACATATATAAAAACTTTCAGTGGCTCTCATTGTACTTAGAATAATATGCCCTCCTCACATGACCTGCCATGCCTCAGATCATATTGCCCCTGCCTGGGTTTTTTGCTTTTTTTCCTTAAAACTTATTATTGTCTTATTCCTTCAAAAGAATGACTTCTTATTAAAATATAATTGACATGTAACATTAATTTGATTTCAGGTGTACAAAATAATGATTCAATATTTGTATACACTGTATCAATATTCTATACACTGTATTCAATACGTGTATACACCATGAAATGATCACCACAGTAAATCTAGTTACCATCCATCTCCTTACATAGTTACAAATTCTTTTTTTCTTGTGGTGAGAACTTTTAAGATCTACTCTCTTCCCAACTTTCAAATACACAGTACAGTATGATTAACTTCATCGTTTTTTAGTCACTAAGTCATGTCCGACTCTTTGCAACCCCATTGTCTGTAGCCCTCCAGGCTCCTCTACCCATGGGATTTCCCAAGCAAGAATACTGGAGTGGGTTGCCATTTCCTTCTCCTCGGGATCTTTCTGACCCAGGATTCAAACCCCTGTCTCCTGCTTGGCAGGCACATTCTTTACCACTGAGCCTCCAGGGAAGCCTATGATTAACTTTAGTCACCAGCAATTTGTTCTCAGACTGATTTAAGGTTTGATTTCTCGGAGCCTCCTCTGGAGTGAGGCATGTGGTCAGGTGTCTGTGCTTCAAAGGGCTCTCACAGAAGACGGTGGGACCAGAGCTGTCCACCCAGCAGTCCAAGCACACGGTTAATTCTCCTTTCTCCTGGTGGCTGCGAGCCTAGATATATCTGCTTGTGCACTAAGCAGATAGGGTGATGTATGGCAGCTTTTAAAGCAGTTTTGTTTACAGAAAAAGTTGTGGATTCACCTTGAGCTAAATTCTCACTTCCACATTCTCCACATCCTCAAGTAGACTTTATAAGTCTGGTAATACCAGGTGCTGATTGGCTGGGCCTTCTTGTGGCTGAATTAAATCACACATGTCAGGGATGGTACCAGATGTAGATTCACCTCCTCATTATTCTTTGAATGAATGTCAGTTCAGCATTTATAACTTTTCTTGTGAAAAATATGATGTGAATCCTCATCCTGCCCCTTTCTCCTTTTTTATTTCCTCACTTATTTTCATGTATTTGTTATTCCCCAGTCAGAATTCTCACAGAGGCAAAAACAATTGAGACATGTGAATCAGATGTCAACAATAAGCCCTGAGTTTGTGCAGGGAGCAGCCTTAACAGTCAGCAAAGGAAGGGAGAGGTCTGTGTGGGCAGACAAGTTCCCAGACGCTTATAAAATCAGGCCTGAGACTTAGAAAGTGCTGCCAAGAAACAAGATCTCTGGATGAATAGAAAAGGCCTCCAGGATTTGATGATACAGAATTGGCATCATAAACTCTCATCTAACAAATTGTATGGAGCTCCTGCTATGTGCTAAGCTTCGTGTGAGCCACTGATGATGTAAAATAAATGAACAAAATCAAAAGGCTTTCAGGCTAGCATAAATGACAACTGCAATGTTCTGCCAGCACTGGAGGGCTAGGGCTCCCCAGGAGATCAGACTGTGTCCTGGGTGCCATTGTGCTAAGGGTCTGGACCCCTGTTCTTTGCTCTCTGCCTGTGGGTAGATCTGTGTCTCCCTTGAACACTCTGTGAGTGGACAGCTCAATGTTCTTTTTTCGTATCCCATCGTGAGAAGAGCACCGACTTTAAAATCACTCAGATTTGAGATGAAATCTCAGCTCTACAGCATGACCCCAGGCAGGCTTCTGAGCTTCCATTGCCACATTTACAGAAAGTGGATGATCTGCAGCCCGCATGGCTGCTTTGTGATGAAGGGAGATAACCTACATTATGCACTAGTTTTATGACCTAGCACATAGTAGATGCATGTGTTCCCCACAACACTCAGGACTCTGGGTATTCATGAGATATTCCTAATTTATTAATTGGAAGGAATCAATGGAATCCACTTCCATATAGTCATCTAACACAACAAATGAGTACCATATGGGTGGATGGTTGGAAGAGATCTGTCTGCATCCTGTCCTCATCCATGGTTTTCATTCCTTTTTATTTCTGAATCAAGTTATCAGAAAATGGCTCTTCCCTCTATTTGTTCTTCCTTTCAAACTTCCTTCCTTAGGTATTCTTATGCTGTCTCAGAGCAAGGTCACCCATGTCTAACATGTCAGAGCAAGGATAATATTTGGGAGTTATGATTTGATGTGTAGGTATGGTAAAGTAGGTTTCAAAGTAGTAGGAAAAAATGGGTCACCAAACAGGATCAGATTTTGCCCTAAATGAAGTGATATCTTTTCTGGCAGCTATAGAAAGCAACACGATGAGGGACTTCCCTGGTGACCCAGTGGCTAAGAATCTGCCTTGCAATGCAGGGGATGCAGGTTCGATCCCTGGTTGGGGAACTAAGATCCCACATGCCACTGAGCAACTTAGCCTGCTGCGCACCAGAGCTACTGAGCCCACATACGCCAGAGCCCGTGTGCCACAACTAGAGAGGCCCAGTACTGCCACTAAGACCCAACACAGCCAAGTAAATAAATAAATATATGTATTTTTTAAAAAGGCAGTGCAGTGATGAGAGGGTTATAACTGCGTAGAACTGGGTACCTGCCTCAGAGCCCAGGCTCTGGGGGGAAGGAAGGGGAAATAAAAGTGAGGAAGGAAGCTGACTCTTCACCCCAATTCTATGAGAATTTCCTCCCAAGATGGCATGACAGACTCTCACCTGCAACAACAGAAAAACACCTTTTGCAGGACCTGGTGTCCACACGGCTCTGACGGGTTTTCTCCTGGGATGAGAATTTTATCTGAAGGCGTCGTGATAACATGTTAGACATGTTTTTCTTCACCTTCACTTTGCCTCATCATCACCTAGCTCCTTGCTTAAGTCCTCCTGAAACCTTCCTTTTTGTCTAATGGCTTCCAGTCCGATTTTTCTCTACAGGTAAAACGTGCACAGACCCTCTGTCAGGGTGTTCTTTAGAGGATCTATGATGCAACTCAGAAAAAAATAAAAAAAGCTTTATTGGAGCAGAAATTTGGATAAAGCATGTTGATGGGGATATTTTCATCTTGAGAAGTCAGAGTGATGGTGTTGGTGAGTGAGAATAATTCTTCGCTTCTTGAATGTTGTAACTAAGTGAACCTTAGATGCTTTACTAAATTTAAAAGGCTAAATAATGAAAACTTTCCAAAATGTTTTTTGAAGGGCAATGAAAATGTTTTAAAAGTATAAGGCAAAAAAAGATGCCCAGCTCATTAAACTGTAAGTATAGGCAAAGTCACAAAGAGAAACTCAACGACATAAATCCCCAAATCTAAGTTGTTGTCTATGGCTTGATTCTTCTTGCTTCCAGAGGATCCCATTCTCAGAGCCTCCAGCAGCCACTGAGGAATCCCACTTAGCAAAGGTCAAACCCATCAACCAAGGTCAACACTGTGGTGGCCGCTCCAGCAAAATTCTGTCAAAACTTTAAGCACAGATTGGATAATAGCATGTTTCATAATCTAAAAGCAAGAATAAAAATGTAAGTAAAATAAATTCCTATTTATCAAGAATCAAAGTTATCTCAAAACAAGGGTTGGCAGGATGTCTTTGTTGAACTGTGAGGTGATAAATGATGACCAGACACCGCTCTGTCCTAAAGAGATTTATGGAGAGTCGCATCAATCATGGCTGGATTGGTTTGTGTGGTGTGAGTATTATCAGGGCCTCTGAACACTTTTTTGATATTAAGTGGTTCGTTTAGGGCATATTAATCAACTTAATCAGAAGTCCCCATTTCCCAATGATCCAAGGTGGTGTGGTGGGGAGGGGAGATCTACAAGGATAAGTACTGATTGACCTTCTTTGTGATCACAAAATCTTTCACTCCATCCATCGCATCCAGGAAAACAAATCCCTACAGATACCTGCGTCACTTCCCGGGAGCTCTGGGGTGCCTACAATTCCTCACCTCACCCAGCACCTCCACTGACTCATTTGTCCTTTTCTCCTTCTCCTCTGTTTCCATTCACCTGCTGGTCCAGTCATTTGTGCCAGAAATTGTAAAATAAAGCCAATTTTACAATTTGTTTTCCCCAAACTTCTCATAGGTGCACAAATCGACTGTTAAACGCTCGGGACTGAGACCTGTCCTCAAACGCATGACTTTCTCTGAGACATATAGGCTTTAATGAAACAAAGTATTCATTTATGCCCTGCTTCTCAAAAGTCTTGCTTGTTTTTACGGTGATTTCATGCTCAGAACCAAAGGCAGACATCACCTCATTTGACTGTCACGTGGGTCTCATGCATTCACCTTCTGGCACCCAATCATCACTCTGCTGCTCAGAGCCTACTCCTGAGACAGAGGCTGCCTAGATATTACAACTATTTCAAGTACCTTTTCAAAAATAAATTTACCAGAGAATCTCACTTTCCCTTCATAAATCCTCAAATTAGGGGAAAAAAAGAATTCATTATGGAGGAAATCTGAAATAATAGGATTACCTTCTAAGCAATTAAATACTTAACCGTGTTTTCACCCTGTGGATGCAAAACCCAGCCAGATGTCTCTTTCACACAGAACAATGTTTTAACAAGGTGAGGGCAACTTCTTTTGATGAATAAGCTTTAGTAGAGCTTTAACATGGCTCTTTATTTGCAAATAGTAAGTGTAACTTGTATAAATGTTCATGCAGTTGCAAACCTTGTCTTTACTTATTTTTTTTTAAACTTTGTCAGGAATCGCCTCTTTCTAACAGCAGCTGATGCTTTCTTCTCTAAATGATAACACTATTTTTAATTTGTTTTTAATCAGTAAAAAGCATATGCACATTCATCTGCCCTTGCTTTGCCAGGACTACAGGTGCTTGTCAACACGCACCGGATCTACTTTGTGTCTTTAAGTTAGTCTGTCTCCTCCTGATTCTTAATATATGTTGACTTGGAGAAACCGGTCAAGTCATTTTAAGGCATTTCAAAAATGTAACATGCCATCACAGGGCAAATAAATCACCATGATGAGTATGGAAAGAGTGGTAATGTTTACCGCTGAGTCCATTGCCCTGATGTGAGAGGAAAGATGGGCTGCGGGTGACTGGAGGTGAGGGGCAGGGTGCTTGGTGAGGCCACACTGCTCCTTCAGGGACATCACCTTCTCGATTTTTGTTTTTTGGCCACACCACGTGGCATATGTGATCTTAGTTCTCCAACCAGGGGTAGAATCCACGTTTCTCGCAGTAAAAGAGTCTTAACCACTGAACCACCACAGAAGTCCCACATTCTAGCATTTTTTGCATTTAACTGCAGTGGGACTGCCAATAGTCAATAACTCTTGACTGTTTCATAATGATTTCTACTGACATGCATGTTTCTAAATCTGGCCTGAATCAGCCTGTGGCACTGGGACTGATTTTAGAAATAATCTGAAAAGGGTCCTGATATGTAGGGGAATCTGATATGTCATGATAGTACTTAAGCCAGTTCTTCTGACTTTTACTTGAAACTCTTAATAAAGGCTCCTAAAGCCCCCCGGAAAGGTGGTTCTCCCTGATTTGCAAAGAACAAACAAGGCACAGAAGGTGAAGGACGTCTCCAGCCACTCAAGAATCCTGGGGCTACACTAGAAGGTTAGAATTTGATGGATCTGATTCTGAGTTTTTACATCTTGCTAGTGAACATTCTCCCTCTCTTTAGGCCAATAAGTCACAGTAACCCAGGAATTGATGTTGCTATTCCAATCTAATCATAAAGGTCATTTTCAGTAATGGGAAAAGGACACATTTGCATATATCACTGGCAGTCCATTGTCCTGTGAATACTGCCACGAGCTAAACAAAGGCTTCCTTTCGAAGGGTAATCATGAGGGAACTTCAGAATTCTTATCTGTCTCCACGGTCCTGAATATATGGCCCACGTCACAGTATAAAAATATGACTGTCAGCTCACGGCAAGTTTGTGTTACTCTAAATGCCACAGGAAGCATCTGTGTGTATGTGTGTGTCTCATCAAAGCCATTACTTACTATAGGCCATCATTTTTCCCTTATGA
This sequence comes from Giraffa tippelskirchi, assembly GCF_054371585.1. Classification (NCBI taxonomy): domain Eukaryota; kingdom Metazoa; phylum Chordata; class Mammalia; order Artiodactyla; family Giraffidae; genus Giraffa; species Giraffa tippelskirchi. The sequence continues at coordinate 67,443,720 of NC_137287.1, read as the reverse complement.
CCCTCTCTATAATTCCTGATTTTAAAAGGAGGAGAAACAGAAAGACTGGTGTAGGCAGAAATGTGTGGGGAAAGTGCAAATGTATGTATTGATTATTGCAAACTGCAGGGTTGACCTGGGTTGGGTTTTTTAAGCAACTTCTCCTAGTTGGCAGAAAACAAGGCCTGACAGAGGAGAAGATAAACATCACTGAGAAACACCACAAACAACTTCTGTCTCTTTTCAGCTTTAGCTGTGATGCACTGAAGAGCCCTCCTTCCCTGAGGCTGGGACCACTAGACACTGCATGTATTCATTTTCTCTTCAAGGTTTCCTCACTCAGCATCTTTCCTAACATCTATTTCCTCCCAGTCCCCAGGCCAGTCTTCAGATTTAGGAAAGGACTGGATTGGCTGCTGGCACTGGAAACTTTTCTCCATGAATGACTTTTATATGGTTTTGGCAGACATGTATAATATCAGCAGAGAGAGAGATCCCACTGGCAGGAGAAAATAAAACTTTAACATAACTGTAATGGCCTGAGTGGTGTTTTACATGTTCTGTCTGCTCAAGATTTATGTTAAAATCAACCTTGCAAAAGAGGTTTTTTTAAAGTCTATCAAGCTGCCAAAATTTAAACAGCTCTTTCTTTCCTATCCAATGACAGTTGGTTTAACAACCTAAATGACCTGGTACGAACTGGAGTTTCCCAGCAGTCAGAGACCTTGCAGGCCTGGTCTAATTTCACCAGGCAATTTTTCATTTACTTTGTAAATGTCTGAGTCCTTTTATCCTTTCTCTCTCTCCTGACTTCTCCTCCCTCCTCTCTACTCCTTTCGCTCTTAATCTATCCTCTTTCTGACCCAAGGGAAGTAATAGCAATTAATCGAAAGGCATTGAAATCAATGTTTTAATTTGGAGACCACATTTGGAAATGCTCTTTCTTCACCGTAAACCCCTCAGACATCTCTGCCAGTCCCTTGTGTTGCCATAATCACTCCTACACCACTAATTGCTGATGGTTTTTTCCTGAGTTACTGGCCATCACTATTCATGCACACCTTTCCCCAGCACTGCCAGGGAATGGGGTTGGGAAGAAAGGTACAGGTCTCCGCAATGCAGCTCTTTACATCCAAGAAGAAACGCCTCTGCCTCTGCATAACTAAGCAACATTTACATCTCCCTTAATTGCCTAATTAATCCTGCAATGGACACTTTTTCAATCTCTGTCTCTGACAGTCTTACAAGAAAAATTGTTTTCTGTCTAGGAAGTTCCTTCATATGGTTTAAGAATATACTTACCTCAAATGAGGACTGGGTGTCTAATAAGAAACCAGTCTAACAACAAACCAGGAATGTTTTCTTTCTTTTTTTTTTCTTTTTAATATATTCATCATGGAAATGCCACCTGCTTCCAAGAAGGAGCTGAGCCAGCGGAACCAGGCAGGCAGGTAATGAGTTTTCATGCTGACACGGAACCTCAGATGCCCAGTAAGTGACGAAGGGCTACAGGCTGCTGAGGGAAAATGCGAAAGCACTTCAATAACCACCTTCAAGGCAGAGAAGGAGGTTGGCCAGCTGTTTTCCATTGAGTGAAGCCAGAGGAGAGAGAGAGAGAGAGAGAAGCTGAGCTAGTGACGTTGAGAGAAAGGACAGACTTGCCAAGAAACCCAGGTCTGGGCTTTGAGGCTGGGCTGCCTGGCTCAGGAACTACAAGGACCAGATGAGGCCCCTCTGGATGAAGGGTTCCGTGCAAGGGCTCTGAACCCCTGCCCAGACTAGGACTTCTCTCCAGTTGAATTTACAGCGTTTTCTAATTGCTCCAACAGTTTATAAACAAAAGGCAATGGTGACAGCCATCAGAATGAGAGAATATGCTGCTCTGGCTGACAGCTCTGGTCCCTCAGTTACACCAGCCACGCACTGTTTCCAGATGTCTGAACAAGCAATAAAGCCCACAGTGCTTTATGGGGTGGGAGGGGTCATCATAGAATCTTCCACACATGGGACTTTCAGGTGGGGATTTCTTAGTGTGAGATGTGAAGGTGGTTGTTCCCTGAGAATATGGCAGGTTGGGAGAGGAAGCCTGTGTCCTGTGAGGACAGATCAAAAATGCAATGATGGGGCTTCTCTGGTAGTCCAGTGGTAAAGAATCTGCCTGTCAATGCAGGAGATTCGGGTTTGATCTCTGGTCCAGGAGGATCCCATATGCCTCAGAGCAACTAAGCCTGTGGGTCACAATTTTTCAGCCGGTGCTGTAGAGCCTGGGAGCCGCAACTACTGAGCTCATGTGCCACAGCTACTGAAGCCCATGCACCCTAAAGCCTGTGCTCTGCAAGAAGCCACCACAATGAAAAGCCCATGTACCACAATTGGAGAGTAGCCCCCACTGGCCACAACTAGAGAAAAAGCCTGAGTAGCAGTGAAGACCTAGCATAGCCAAAAATAATAAATAAATAAATAAAATTATCATTTTTTTAAATGCAGTGATGCGGAGGTTACCATTTGTTTTCTCATGGGGATTGACTCCTGCTCCAGCCCCCGGGCCTTCACCCCACTTCTACTGAGGTATCTGTGAGCTGCTGAGCAGAACTTTGCCCAAGTCCTCCTTTCAAGAACCAGCTGACCTAAGCCCTGAGTAACAAGATGAGATTTGTGCTCCAGGAAGATGCTCTGACAGCATAGACTGTAATGTCTAGTGCTGGGGCTGTGTACAGTGCCCTCCATTGGGCAGGAAGTGGTTCCTGTGGCTTCTATGACACATATACAGAAAGGCAAGGCTCCTACCTTGTGGCAGAGTTATATATAATGAGCATGTTTTCCTTTTATACTCAGAAAAATTCTCTTTTTAAAGCAAAAATATTACCAAAAAGATGAGACTGGCATCAAATTTCAAAGGAATGTTAAAGACCAGGACTAGCCCCATCACTCACTCTGCACCTAGACAGTGGAGCTCTGGAGAATAACTCCTGGGGTGTCTGTGATAGCACCATGTGGCAGCATCTACCATGCTGGCAGCCACTTTGTGGACATCGGGCAACCTACTCACGTGGTGGTTCAGCCTGCTGGTCCTCAGCTGGCACACTGGTCCTCATATGCTGGAGGTTTGGCAACTGTGGTCAAGTGGGCAATGGGGAGCAGGAGTAAAATCAGACATAAAACAAAAATCAAGAAACAGAAAGCTGAATCTGTGCAAACTGAGTGCAGAGCAAACCACAGAGACAAGCTGGGCTGGGGGGCTTACAAGAGTCAGAGGTGGGGACTGAGGAGTGAGTCAACACCAGACAACTCTCCCCACCCAGGTCTGGAGAACCCAAAGGTCACTACAGAGCTGAAGGTCAAAGACAAATTAGTAATCAGGGACACAGAAACACTTTGATTTGGGCAAATCCTGATTCAAATATGGGCTTCCCTGGTGGCTCAGACTGTAAAGAAACTGCCTGCAATGCAGGAGACCCGGATTTGATCCCCAGCTTGGGAAGATCCCCTGGAGAAGGGAATGGCAACCCACACTAGTATTCTTGCCTGGAAAATTCCATGGACAGAGGAGCCTGACGGGCTATAGTCCACAGAGTCCCAAAGAGTTGGACCTGACTGAGTGACTAACGCTACACTGACTCGAATATGAAACCTTTTATACTCTTTTTTTTTTGGGCTACACCTTGAGGCATGCGGGATCTTAGTTTTCCAGTCAGGAATAGAACCCATGACCCCTGCATTGGGAGCTCAGAGTCTTAACAATTGGACCACCAAGGAAGTCCCATAAAACCTTTTATAATCTTCCTACTGTTGGGAGAAGGTGAAATACTTGCTACAGTTTAGCAATCTGAGTTACCAAGCAGATCTTGACATCTAACCAATCATTTTGATGGAGTCATTCATTCAACTAATACTGCTGTGGACTGAATGCTGTATCTCAGCTAAAATTCATATGTTGAAACCTAATCCCCATTGTGATGGTATTTGAAGGTGAGGTCTTTAGGAAATGATTAGGTCATGAGGGTGGAGCCCTCATGGATGGGATTAGTGCCTTTAGAGAGCCCAGAAAGCTTCCTCACCCCTTCCTCTGAATTAGGTTACAGTGAGAACCTGTAAGTGGGCTCTCAGCAGACACCAAATCTGGCAACACCTTGATTTTGGACTTGCCAGCTTCCAAAAGTGTAAGAAACAAACTCCTGTTGTTTATAAGTCACCAAGAATATGGTATTTGTGATAGCAGCCTGAGCATATCAGGACACTAACTGAGCACCTATCACGTGGCAGGGACCCTGCCTGGTGCTGCAGATAGAGAATAAGAAAAACAAGCTGCTGACATACATTATGTCAGTACTTGGATGTTACCTTGGAAAAAGTAATTCACCATTTTCAAACAGTTGGAGCATATTTAAATTGTTCATTTAGCAACTGAGGTGCCGCATTTATAGAAAATCTAAGTTGTACCAGGTATTACTGTTGGAAAATGATTCAGTCAATAGGATGTCCTACTGGCAACCTGGATAGAAGGGGGAGCACCACATGAAATTTTCATTCCAGTCCCCTTCTCTGTGACTCAGGGTTCTGTCAGTACATGAACTGGAATTTCCTAAAAAATTAGCTTGTCAAATAACACAACTTAGAGAAATCTCTCCAGATTTTGATATAATTTGGCCTCCCTCATTCTGGTCCACTGTGATGGTTGTGTATCAGTGATGGTGATGGTCTGAGACTCACCTTAGGAGTCAATGAGAATCAATAGCATTACCAGTGCTTCTATGTACATCTGGATATTTTAGAGAAGTGATACTCTAATCACCAAGTTTTCAAGGTTAGGTGAAATCCTCCCTTTGTGACTTTTCAAGAGATCAGATACCCTTTCTTCCAGGGCATTTGCCTCATGCGTGCCCAGTTGTGTCCAACTCTTGGCGACCCCAAGGGCTGTAGCCCACCAGGCCCCTCTGTCCATGGGATTTCCCAGACAAGAACGCTGGAGTGGGTTGCGATTTCCTCCTCCAAGGGATCTTCCAGACCCAGGCATCGAACCCTCATCTCTTATATCTCCTGCATTAGCAGGTGGATTCTTTACCACTGAGCCACCTGGCTTCCTTGGTGCTACCATAGTTGAAAATTTACACTTATGTGCATGGTTATTTAATGTCTCTATCGATGTATGAGTCATGAGGGTAGATACCACGGCTGTTTTCTCTCACGATCTTATCCCCTGAATCTAATGTAGTGCCTGGAACAATGTGAGTCCTCCGCAGAGACCTGTGAAAGTGTGAAGGGTTGGGTGGGGTAGGGGCAGAGTGAGGAGGGACAGGAAACCGGAGAGAGGCGGGGAAGTCTGTTCTGAAGCTGCAGGGCAGTGCATGTTTCCCAGCTGGAGAGGTTTGTTTTGTGTCACTGAATTAAGCTGAAACTGTTCCTCTGAGCTCTCTGCCCAGAAAGGTTCCCAGGGAGATTCGGCCAGGAGAAATTTGCACTGGATTTGGAAGCAGAAGGGAAGTGGCAGGACATGCTGAAGGTCAGGATAGGACAGCAGGGGCCCTGCAACGCCTGCCCACGACCTGCTGGCTCACCAGTCGTTGTGGAGCAGCCCCTGGCTGGCAGGCTCTACAGCTCCCACTGAGCTCCAGCAGCTCCTGCCTCATTCCTGAGACCTCTGGTACCAGCTCCTCTGCAGGCCTCCTGGGACTCAAGGTTTCATTCAGTGAGAGAAAATGCAGATTCCAGAACCCTGTGGATTCCAGTCAGTCCCCACTCTGCTCCATTTGCCTCCAGACTTTCTTCCCTACTGCCATTCCTGCCCACCTCACGGACAGCCATCATCTAATTCCTATCGTAAATCCTTTCTCCCAAATCACTCTCAGTGCTGACTGCTTCCCCGAGAGCCCCAGTCACACCATCAGAGCAGTTTGAGTCTCTTTCTTTTGGGGGCAGTTGCTCCTATAAATTAAGTGCTTTCATGACTGATATTTATAATCATCCATAGCATTAGCTACCAATTACTGTGTGCCCGGCTGAAAAACCCACCCTCTACCACGCAGCTGAGGCAAGGATTGGAGCCTGGATCTGTCAGCCTCTAATGCCTGTATTCTTTCTGTCACGCCTTTTGTATTAGTAAGGCTTTATTTTTAAATTGGACATTTGTCACGCTTGAATTTCATCCATGAGCCATAGTAAGCTGATGTTTTTTTTGAGCAAAAAAACAAAACAAAGTGTAGGGCTGTGCTTAGTAAATAGGGCTGCCCTGAGACACCAGGTGCTGTCTCTTCAGCACTAAGAGGATCAATATGCTATTTGTGTGTGATTTTTAAGTGTGAGATGTCATGAATGGGGGACCTGAGGAAGTTTGACTTTCCAGAAGTGAATTCGGGGAATCCTTCGAGGGCCATGGGGCACTTACATCCATCACAGTGTTTCTCACAGTGCAGGGCACGCTCTGCTCACCACCACTTTCTTGGGAATGGCAGTTCTGTCAACTTCATGTTGCCTCTCCCACACCTACCACTGCACCTGGCAAACGAACAAATAAATGCCTGTTCTTCAACAGATGGGTTGTGAGCAGGTCTCCTTTATTCCACCCAGCATATCATTCCACCAGCGTACTCTTTTCTTTCTCTCATCACTGTTCTATCAGCCTCTTGGAATATTTTGATATATTTTTAGCCTGGCAATTCTTACTTCCCCATTAGGTCGATCAAATGGTGATATGCTTAGCACTTAGGGCCAGATTTGGGAAGTCTGTATGACAAAGAAATGAGCTGCATCTGTCCTAGCTGACTCATAACACGTCTGCCATGAGCCAAACCCCAAATTACATGAAATGATGTAATCGGAGTTAATTTTCAAATATATTTTACTTCCCATAAAAGACTCTCATGACAGACACTCCTTCTTATAGGTGGAAATCTACGTAACTTCAAAATACCCTCAAAATTAAAGGGAAACTTTTGTACAGTCAAATGACAAATGGTATTGCGAGATTTCACTCTTCTTCCAGTCTGCAGGGATGGGCCTGGGAAAGAATGCCGTGTGTCAGTCAGCAATCTGTTTCCAAAGTGACACATGGTTTTTTTGACAGGCTCTGTCATCTGGCTACTGGTGACAGGTTTTTTTTTAAGGAAGTTAAACTGTGACTTTCCATGCTTGCTGGTCGTTTGGAATTTGACAGTGAATTTGCTCATTTATTTTCCATATAAAACATTTATCCAGTCTTTATGAACCATGGACTTTGCTTCTATTGGACCAGCCCCTTTGGGGGATTAACAAACTAACAGTGATTTTTGGTAGATCCTTTCCACCTGCCAGGGTCTTGCTGTTTTCAGGGAGCTTGACATATCATATATCTATTCAGCCCTTTTCACCTTTGTGATTGCTCAAAAACAGTAAGTGGTGTCCCTACATTCAGCAAATATTTTTTAGGAACCAGAAAGAATACAAAAGCAGTGGAGGAGAGAGGGCCTGCCATGGTCATGAAGGGGAAAATAGTTCAGGAGGAGCATGTGGTGAAAGCCTGAGTGATCCAGGAGGGCTCCCTGGAGGAGGTGGGTCAGGTTTCTTTGAGCCCTGGGAAGCTGCAAGGTTTTAGAGACCAGTAGGGACTGATGACCAGAGGCCTAGAGCAATACATTTACTACAATTTTAAATTAAAGACTGATGGCTTAGTAAGGAAACAGGCAACAACAGAGTGGAATAATATGATCTAAAAATAGATCCACAGCCACAGAGACAGGAAAGGCCATCAAGTGACTTTAGTTGACACTTGCCTTGACTTCCCCAATTTCAACCATCTTACCTTTATTTCACTCTCAGTATTCTTTAGAAGGAGAATTTGTCAGAGACCTAAAGGGATTCCAGGTTCAAACCTGGATTTAGGCCAAGTGGGGTCAACCCTGGCTCCACTGCTACCAGCTTGAGACAGATAAGCCATGTAAGGCTCAGCTCTCTGAGCCAGCTCTCTGGTATTTAAAATGAGGGTCATAACACCTACCTGGACAGATTGTTCAGAATACTTAATAAAATTGCATTTTATTTAATAATAAAATTGCAGCCACAATGGCATGGTTTGATTCCTCTAGTACAGGAAGTACAGAGTGCCAAGTGTTTCTTTCAGTGAGGGTGTGCAACAGGCATGTATGTACTAAATGTTTACTGAATGAGTGACTGAACTCCTGAAACAAAGGTCCTTGCATTCCATTAAAAGCTACTAACAGTTAGATCAATGTGCCATTCACTTTCATATTCCAGTGACACTTGAGCTTGTTTTAAAGAACACCTATGACAGAAAATGCTCTTATCTAATACTTGACCTCAGAGAAGTAAATAGTTCTGGTCTTCTACCCAAATTGCCAAGCACGGCTGATGAACATGAGAATCTAGAATGCAACAACCATATTGAAATAAGTATTTGGCTGCCAAATTCAAACCTGAAGAATTATGTTACTCCCTTTCTCCTCCCATTGAGTTTCTTTTATGTATTAAATTTATTACAATGTTGTTTCTGTTTTCTGTTTTGGTTTTTTGGTTGAGAGGCATATGGATCTTACCTCCCTGACCAGGGATCAAACCCACACCCCCTGCATTGGAAAATGGTCTTTCACAGGGAAGCCCCTCTCATAGGGTTTTTCTGGGTCTTTACAATAAATGGCTACCTCTCTCTTCACATAGGAAGAAGATTAGGTGACTTTTTTAAAAAATATATAACCAGTTCATTGGTTTAAAGTAAATTGGCTTTCTTTAAAAGGAAGATGTACCATCCACCAGAGGACACAGTTTCCAACTCTTATGTCTCAAAGAAGGGCTTTGTAAACTGCTTTGACAGGCGAATGTTGAGATTTTTAAAGAGACATTTCAAGCCTCAGGTATACAGTCAGCTCATGGACACATTTCAAGAAGAAAAATACCTGTAGTGGTGTCAAAACTGCAAAAGGAAAGCCAAAGGATAAATAGATAATAGAGTGCAGCATATCAGAATGAGAGGGCGTGGGGTCAGGAACACTGACAGTGAACCCGTCTCAGTACAGATTCCTTGGTATTTGGACACCACCTGGATCAAATTAACTTCATGGTCCAAGGATATCCTGTTTTCTGAAGCTACTGTGCTTTGAACAATTTTGTAGCATCTGTTGGAAGTAAAATATAACCTGTACCAACTCACTTGAAATTTTTTTTTAACTCTGCCTCAGCAAGCCCTTCAGATGTTCTAAGAGTAGGTAACCCATTGTTGGGGTCGGAGCTTTGATGACAGCCGATGGTCTCCAAGAGAAATGAGAGGGCCCTGCTTCTGGCCACTTTTCCGGAAAGGAAGAGTGGCTGTGCAAATGTTAATGGTGGCCATGAAGTCAATGGCCAGCACTGCCTGACCGGCCACCAAGTGCAGGCACCGCTCTAGAAACGTTTTATTTCCTGACTTCTTTTTATACTTAGATTTGTTCCCTGCATATTTGCAGCAAAAAAACAAAAAGCAAACAAACAAAAAACGTTTCACGATGTCCACAGATACAGATTCTCCTACATTAAAAAGAAAGAAGAGAGGGATTATAATTCATTCCTGGTGCTGGCCCTGGCTACAACCCAGTTGTTAGTGTTACTCTTCAGGACTCTGGAGAAGTGAGAATAACCCAGGGGTGAACCTTTACAAAACAGGGGATTTGTGTGCGGTGGGGGCGGGGAGAAAGGGGGAATTTGGCAGGGGAGAGTAACACCTTCTAGTCAGGCCACTTCTCATGGGTGTGCACTTGGGCCCTGGTAACTACCTGTGACCAGATTTGTAAAAAAAAAAAGAAAGAAAGAAAGAAAGAAAACAAAAATAAAAAATCTCTATGAATGAGTCCTAAAAGATTCAGTGTTGGGGGAGGGGAGAGAGGTTGCTTGCTAAAATGCACATATTTAAGGCATATAAGCAGAGATCATATTAAATTAGGGAAAATAACTCTGATATACATGGTATTTCCACCTCAGAAAGCCTTTATGATTAGGGGAGAACAGTCATGTGTAGTCCCCAGAGGCTGTCTGACTACCTAGTAAGATACAAAAAATTTTTCTTTTCCATTTCGGGAAAGTACAGGGAGAGGGAAGTGAGGACTCAATCTGAGTTAACACTATCTACTCTTTCAGATTGCTCATGTTGATCCAATGAAATATTGTTTCTGTTCTTTGCTTTAAAATGTTTTTAGAACTAAAAAACATAAAAATCAGAGACGTCTATGCTGGTTTCTATTAAAATAAATATGTTTATTATTTTTAAAGAAAAATACAGAGGCCGCCACATAAGCTTACTTGTTACATGATTCTGTTTAAGAGCTTCTGATTTCAGGGACAGAAAATGCAGAAGTATGTTTCATTCGCCCCCGAAGCTTGAGCTTAACCTATTAGAGTTGAGGAAGAGCACCCCTAATTAACTGCAAATGATCAACTTCAATTAGTTTTGATAAATAATACTGTGTAATCAAATCACCACTGAGTCATCTGGCAGTGCTTTAAAATTGATCATTTAAATCATGGAATTATTCTCTTTAAATGTAGTCTACAAAAAAAAAAATCACAAAATCAGCCACAGGCTTGGACAATATTTTAATCACCTCTGAAAGACAAGCATTATTATAGATAAAATAAAAAAGATCATTCAAGTTCATTTAAAAAATTGACCCCTGTAAATAAATGGGCAAAGTATATTAGCCACAATTTACATGTAAGAGGAAAGACAAATTAGCAAATGTTTCAAAAATATTTCTGCCTGCATTTTGTAATCAAATAAATACACATTAAAACAACCCCACAGTCTGACTTTACACCTACCCGGGAGCATCTTTTTAAAGTAATTAACAACATCCAAGGTTAACAAGGAGAAGGTGGGGGTGGTTCTCTTCTTTGCTGGAAGGATTATACACTCCCGCAACCCCTTCAGAGAGCAATATGACTGGGCCTAGGAAGAGCCATAAGGATTCTTTTCTTCCCTGGAAACTGATCAATAAAAGACTACAGATAGACGCAGGGCAGCCTGATTGTCACAGAGCGACTGAGCGCCCATTGGAGGAGGGTGTCCTAAGCTGACTCTGAATCCTAGCTCAGCCCCTCCCCGTGTCTGCCACCTCCACTCAGTGCCTCAGATTCCAAGTCTGTGGAAGAAGACTGATAAAACCTATCTTCCGAGGTTTCTGTAAGCCTGAAGCAAAATCATGTAAACTTTTTTTTAAAGGATCATAGATTTTATTTATTTATTTGTTGGCCATGTTGTGAGGGATTCAGGATCTTAGTTTCCAGTCCAGGACTCAAACTCATGCCCCTTGCTGTGGAAGTCCTAACCACTGGACTGCCAGGGAAGTCCCTCATGTTTGTTTTTAAAGTGCATATTTTCTTGGTATGAAGTCTATAGAAATCATGAGATGTTTATAAAATAATATATTAAATAATATATAAAATAATGTTTACTCTTATTGAAATTCTTCACGTGAATGCAGTGTTCAAAAATAAAACAGATGTATAAGGGTAGGGTTATAGTTAACGAAACATGATTTTAATGTTGTCATGTTTCTATTTATAAAATTAAACTGTGTACTACAATCAGGGCACACACGAGAACAATTCTACACTTTGGCATATACTTAGAGCTTCCCTGGTGGCTTAGACAGTAATCTGCCTGCAATGCGGGAGACCCAGGTTAGAACCCCTGGGTCAGGAAGATCCCCTGGAGAAGGGAATGGCAAACCACTTCAGTATTCTTGCCTGGAAAATCCCATGGACAGAGGAGCCTGGTGGGTTACCATCCATGGGGTCGCAGAGTTGGATGTGACTGAATGACTTAACACTTTCACTTCACTTTCATTTTAGCATATTAAACCAACCAATGTACTTTGTAGAGAAGAAAAAATACTAAATCACTTTCCTAACCAGTCATTTACATCTACTTGGATCAAAATAGTTCCACTTTAAGAGAATTCTGTATTTCTATTAAACTAGGACTTCAGAAGTTGATTCACTCTGGCATAGATACAGATAAGATTATTCAGAAGAAGCAAAGAGAAAATCTTAAGAGGTACTCTGACTAAATATAGAGACATAGGAAAAATTTTGGAGTTACAAATTCTTAGGAGTTATTAGTAACTTCTTGGTCTAATTAGTCTTTTTAAAATTTTATTATACTAATAACCAAAAGCACAAGAATATGATATCATATGCTTTTTGGCAAATAAATATTCTGAGAATATTATTAGTTAATTAACCAGTCCCCCTGGATTTCAGCTTATTGATCTGTAAAAAGGAGCTGGTCATATCCATACATCATGATTATCTGGAAAATAAATAAAACAACGTATGTAAAGAATGTAGCACCATGTCTGGCACTCAGAAAACAGCTTTTCCTTATCTTCTCCAATCCTACCTATTCATTTTTTCTGAGAAAAGATATCATGCCCTAACTCTATGTGAGAATAAATGAAATAACATGCCCCCAAAAAGTGCTCTGAAAAATAAAGCACTCTAAAAACACAGAATACTATTACTAAAAAAAAAAAAAAGTCTGTAGGATTAGGGAACATGCACATGTCTAAAAATATTTTGAACTACAGCACAGCATTTAAGAATCACTGAAACAATAGCTTGAGAGTCAAATAATTCTCTCTGAAAATCTTTCATTGGCATTGATAAAAAGCTGTGTGTATATTAATCTAAGCATTCCTTTTCATTCTCTTTTTATTGTTTTCAACACATTATTTTACTTTTGGTTTTATTCTGTTCACATCTTATTTCTCTGCTTTATTACATTGATTTCAGTTAGCTTTATCCCTGCTGCCGCTCTCATTTCCTCTGATTTAAGAGAAAGATAAATAAGAAGGCAGTGCTATGACAAGCCAGACTGAAGCTTGAGGCAAAAGGAAATGTCAGTCATTCTGTTTTTATTGAAAAATTTTATCATTTGTTCATTGTGGATTTTTTTGTGTTGATGTTGATTTTTTTTTTTAAATATTGCATTAAAATGTTTATCTTGACCACTGAGTTATTTCGCATCTCCTGAAATTCTGTGCACAAGGCACATAGCTCATTCATCTTGCCCTCATCCCAGGCCTGCAAAAATGGCAGAGGGAGGTCAGAATCCTAGAAGTTGTCCAAATAGAATAGACGCAGTAGCCAAGTGCATATACACAGGGAACCTCACTTGATTCTTCTACTCAGGAAGAAATCTGCATGTGGACCATTCCACTTTCTGTCTTGCCAAAGACAGGAAGAAAGAGCAAAAGAGAAAAAAGATGTCTGAAATTTTTAAAAAACACACAGCCCTTTCTAGAGAAATCCACTCTGATGTCCTAAATTCAGTCTCTTGGCTGAATTTAGGATTTGGATTTGCTAGGACAGAAGAAGAGGCAAAAAAGCATCTTTGTGCCATGCTGAGGGTTAGCCCATGGGTGGAAGGGTCTCTAAACTCCGATTTGCTAGGAGAGGATGAGAAAATTTAGGGGAAATGCATTGAAATGTGAACAAATAGTACAAGGTGTCATGAAGGGAAAACCCTGGAAAAAAGTGTCTGGGTAAGACTGCCTCCTTTTGATTGTGAAGCTGCCAGGCATGTTTCCATTTTTCTCCTTCTGAGGGCACAAGAGGGCACAGTGAGTCACTGGGTTCTATCTGGGGCAGCTGGCCCAGCCTGGGATCCTTCTAACAAGGGAGCCAGCCTTCCACTCCGTATTTAGAGATAAGGCCCCAAGTGCCAAGAGGAAATACCTAAAATGAGAGACTGTGTGTGAATATGCTTTGTAGACTAAATACACGCAATTGTGTAAAAGGCACTGTCATCACTGACTCAAGGCGCCGTGGATGCTGGATGGCTGGTAACATGTATTTTCTTTGAACACTTTGGCTCAGCTGGATTCAGAGTCATTTGGGGCATAGGTTACAAGAGGAATGAATGGCAACAAATCATCGCATTTAACCACTTGCCACCTTCCTCAGCCTGTGGCTCAGCCACAGGAATCTCAGCTCCAAGGGTGAAGGGGTAGGGAGGAAAGAGAAAGAAAACTTAAAATGCATTCCTGCTAAGAGAGTGAAGAATTATCTTTCCAAATGAAGCCACTTGGCATTACTGACCACAGCTTCGGTGAAACCAGCTAAACCTGTCTGATTGATGACTCGGCAATAATTCACAGATTCACAGATTTAGTCAGATCCCGACTCTGAACTTTTACAAGCACTGTTACAGAACAACTCTGTGCCTCAGTTTTCTCACCTGTAAAGTGGGTAGAGCCATAGTCATGACCGTAGGGTTGTTGTGGAGGTGAAATGAGTCAGTACATGTTAAGTGCTTAACACAGTTGCCAGGTAATTTGACTCACTGCTTTGGTGAACAGCAGCTGAGTTGTAATTTTCATAAGCAGTTTGACAAACATCTTCAAATGCTTGTTAACTTCAGCCCTATCCATCAAAGACTGCCATTTGCTTTCTTCCAATACACCTTCCTACCTCATGCCAGTATTTTTCATGCCATTGGACTGAGGACATGAGGAATCCTAAGTAGCAAATCCGAAAATCCAAGCAAAAAAGAGAAAGACTCAATTTTTTTAGATCCCAGTCTCATTTTCTTGAAACCTAATCAGGTGAGAGGTGTAGATCAGATTGGCTGTTCAGAACTGGGAATGGGGTTGTGCCCAGGTATTTAAAACTCAAGAGACATTAAGGTCTGAGGTTGTCGAATGTCTAATGCTATTAAACATCACACCCTGCAGCTTCTGAGGAGAAAAAAAAGTCCCAGTCCTTGGCCTGCACTGATGAACAAGGCCAGCTGCTGGGTCCAGTGTCCACAGAGTCAGGCAAGTGTGGAGGGGAGGGAAGAGGAGAAAAAGGGGGACCTATCACCACCTGGGCAAAACCCCCTGTCTTTGTAAAAAGAGGCTTCTTCTTACTTGGGGAATGTCCTGTGGAAAGGCCTGGCTCCCCCTTGTCTTTGGCACTGTTGCCTGGACTGCACCCTGGTTCTTGTCAGGAGCCCACTAGTCTCTCTACCTCTAAGATGGTGTGTTTGCCAAACAGAAGTAAAAGTGAAAGTGAAAGTCAGTCATATCCGACTCTTTCCAACCCCATGGACTGTACAGTCCGTGGAATTCTCCAGGCCAGAATACTGGAGTGGGTAGCCATTCCACTCTCCAGAGGATCTTCCCAACCCAGGAATCGAACCCAGATCTCCCGCATTGCAGGCGGATTCTTTATCAGCTGAGCCACCAGGGAAGCCCAAGAATATACTGATATATTGAAGCCAAATTGTGTTTGCCAAACAGAGAGGAGATGCAGTTCCAATTCCAGGATGAAATACTGATTAGAGTTCACAGTGTCTATTGCTGACTTCAAAGTGACAGGTCTGGTATCAAGAGCCCAAGGTCAGACTCACAAGAACCCAATTCTCTCCACGCGGCCATGGCCTAAGTGCTTAACCTCTCTGGGCTTCAGTCTCTTCATCTGTGAATGCAAATAACAAGGAGTTGTTACAAGGAAGTGGTAAGAACAATATTGGCTCTAAAGTCCTACAAAGAGGAAGGTGTTACATTGTGATTCCTGTCAAAGCTCCAGGGGTTGAGAGAGGATCACGCCACAGAGCTCTTGTCTGGTCCAGTCTGGCGCCTCGACGTGGCTCAGCTGGTGGTGACAGACCCAGCAGCGTTCTGGGCCCTACTGTAGCGTTGCATCACCCCAGGAGGAACCGGGTTAGGCTGAGCCAGCACAATTCAAAAACTGCTTCCAGACTTGTACTGCCAGAGAGGACTTAGAGTTGTGGGTAGGGTTTCAGAGAGACAAGTTGGTACATGACTTTGATCTTTAGCAAGCTACAAAGTTTAACACAAAATACAAAAAGGGCAGATGGGGGGGGGGGGCGGGTAGGGGAGCAGGGGTGAGAGAGAAGAGAGATTCCATTAGCAAAGAACAATGTCCCAACAACCAGCTAAGCCTGGTGAAACCCTTCTTGGTGGAGATGAAAGAGTTTTCAAGACAATCAGAGAAATATTGCTACTATCAGATTTCCAGATGCTTCCTGGGCTCTAGGGACAGGAGGCCCTTAACAGCTGCCCACCTGCCACCACTGCCTGTCTCCACCCACCATGACAGAAAGAAGAGTTCAACAGAATGACTGTTACTCCTTGCAACCTCTAGGCCTGATTCTAAACAGGGAACTCAAGCCAAACTTCTCTTTAGAGAAGGCCAACTGCATGCTGTCTTCATAGAGCTCTGTCTTTTTTAACTCGACACTGGCTGGGTGCAGGAATAATAATAAAAATCCATGCCAGTCCAGATGCCCACTGCTGCCCCCTCTCTTTGTCTGGCAGCTCAGTGCCCTCAACATTACCTCCTCCCCCAGGCTCACTCTCCCAAATAGGTGACCTGGGTGCCAGCTGGTGAAAGCAGAGAGGGGAAAATGCAAAACCACAGTGTTAATGGTGGTAGCACTGATGCCTTGCCCTGACCACGGAAACTGGACCCTCCCCAACTCTGAGCCTCAGTTAACTACTTGATGTAGACTCTGGAGCTCATGTTCCTGCTACAGGAAACTGATTGGGTCAGCAAAAAACCCAATCTTGCCTCTGAAGTGACTTGGAGAAACTGCCTACTCTTCAAACAGACTTAGCACGCACAAGCATCCGACCTCTTTCTTACTTTTTTTTTTTTATCATTGCAGTGGACAGGAAACTTGGTGACAACCACAGGTCACCCTAATCTAATCGACACTTCCGGTTGAAAAGTGAGCGTCTTTTAACTGGGCCTCCTGGATGGGTTTGCATTTTTAATTAAAATAAAATGGGTACTAGCTTAACTGTTGAGGTTGTTTTACCTAAATCCTTATTTTGCATTTTGAACTTTCCTCTTGATGCAATTTAAATACGAATGAACCGAGTAAATGACCATTAATTCATAAACTCGCTAGGAAATGGACAGCACCTCTCTGTCATGGGCAGCTCTTTGCTGGCACACAACTATTCGAATAAGCGGCAATGAGAAGACAAGAAATAACGAGGCAGCTCGTCTTGGCCTTCGATGATGCCTTAGAAACCTGAATGAGTGATTAGAACGACGCGCCAATGGCCAGGCCTCCTCGAGCCTCCGACGGACCAGGCCTCCTCGCGACAGGGTGTCGGGCCTCCACCGCTTTTCCAAGAGGAGCGCGGTAGAGCTCCTCTGGCGTCCCGGGCGCTTGGGTTCCGCAGGGCCTTCCCCGGCTGATGGTTCCCGCCTCTGGGGAGTGAAGAGGCCTTCTTTCGGCTCTACCAGCCCTGGGGACACTCGGCGGAGGCACGAGCCTGAGTGTAGGGCTGCCCCGTCGAAGCCCCGCGGGCCGGGAAGCGGGAGCTCTCACCCCGGGCCTTTTTCTGGCGACTCCCAGGGCCCGGTCATCAGCGAGCCCGCCGTCTGTAGGCCTGAGCAATGGGCGCAGCCAGCGAGGGGCTGGACTTCGCGGGCTTCGCGCAGAAACCCCAGTTCTCAGCATCCGGGGTGCTCTGGGAGTGTGCACGGCACAGGGCACCAGTCCACGTACTCACCCCAACCTCCGACCCTGGGGAGCGCTCGCTGAACCACGGAGCAGCAGCTCTCCAGCAGGCCGGTGCCGCTTCACCGCGCGCGCGGCTCCTTAGGGATACAGGGAGGAGCGCAGCGGACTGGCGGGGCACCGGGTGGCCGGGACTACGATCGGGAGCGCCCAGGACGCTGGGACTGCTCTCCCGGGCGCCGCGGGGCCGAGCCCTTCCGCAGCCCGCAGGTCTCCCCCAGGACCGGGGCTGGGGCCTCCACAGGTGCCTTCGGGTCAGACCCGGAGCGGCTGCCCCCAGTTCTTTCAATCCCTCACACTATTGCTTAAGTAGCAGGAGGTCGGGGGGGTGGTGAGGGGGGATAGAGGCCAAGCCCCCTGGTAGCAGGAAAACAAATAGGGCGCACTAGGCGGCCGGGGATGAGGCGAGCGAAGGGCCGTCAGCTCAAATCTCTCCAGGGGTGATTTTAACACGCCGAGAGGCGCAGCATATGGTTTACATGTTGGGCGGAGGATACAAAGAACGACTTTGCGCCGATGGAGTCTCCTGACACCAAAACCTAGCATTGCCGACTTCGTGGGGCCTGAGTGGCAGGAGGCTGGATTTTTGGTTGAGTTGCAATTAAAGGGAGATAATTATGCCCCGGCTGTTCAGCTTATTAATATTTATAGCCTGGAGCCACAAGACCTTCGCTCCCTGGAGGCGGATTTTTCAACCCCAGGCACGGAGCCCGGATGTCTCCGCCGACAGGGGCTTCGCCAGTGACCCCAGGAGGAGAAAGTGCGGTGTGTAAAACAGAGCTCGTCCGCTTTCTGCGTTTCTCCTAATTAAGTAAACCGTGAAAGTTGAGCCTGGGTGTGGATGCGCCCCGCGAGTACCGCTGCCGGTGCTTCCCGAAGCGGCCCGGGCCAGCACCTCGCAACGCCTCCGGTCCAGCCCTAGACCCGGTGCCCGGCGCATAGAGTTTCAGAAGCCCAGTTATTGTTTCTATTAATTAATTACACAAACAATACCTTCCTGCAATAAGCCTTCTAGCCACTGGGACAGCCAGGGAACATGTTCCAATAACTAGGACTCAGGGTAAATGTCTTTTATGCTCCCTCCCTCCTCTTAGAGAGCCTGAGGGGCGAGTAGTAGTAGTCAACGCCGCTTGGCTTTGGGATGGTTCTGAAAAATGCCCACGTCGGGCTTCTGTCTGCATCTGCGGGTCGCCGCGCTGCGTTCCTCCTCCTGGCGTGATCCTAGGGCGTCGGCGAAGCGAAAGGGGCTCTCTGCGCCCTGCGTCGCACCCCGGGCCTGAGCGACGAGACGGAGTGGCGACGAAGCAAGGGCTGTGGGGCTGAACCAGCAGGGGCCTCTACCCCGGGGCGTCCGGCTCGGCCAGCAGGCTGAAGCGTTTGCAAAGAGTCCTTCGCGCAGCGTCTGATTTCTGCTTTCCTCGCAAGGCTGACGGGGACCAGGAGGATGCGCTTCTATCCGCCGGATAGGGGGTTGGGGGGGAGGGGCGGCGTCCGCGTGGCCCATTCTCAGGTAATAAACGCTTGGTTCCGCCGCGGCCCCGCCGCGTTCCCATGGCAACGCAGCGCCTCGCAGCTGCCCCGGAGTCCCGGCTGCAGGAGGCTGCGCTGCAAATGGAGCTCTTCGCTGTGGCCGCCGCGGCAGCCAGCCTCTTCCTGCTCCTGGTATTCCTCGTCTTCGTCTCGGTCTACGTCGGCTCTGGGCCTCTCCACCAGCCTCTGTCCCAGAACTGTTAAATGCAAAAAGAAATCTGTCGTTGCAAGGGGTGCTCCTAATGGAGCTGCCCACCACAAAGGAAGGTACCTGCTACCTTCTACGGGTACCGAAGCGGTCCTCGCGTCTGCACCCCGGCCCAGATGTCGCGACACAAGACACGGCTTCACAGTTCATCGGCCCTGAGGGCTGGTTAGCACCGACATCAATCAATGAGGAAGACTCATTGGGTATTAAAAGGGTGATCAACAGGCTCTTATTATAATGATAATGGATTGTAGCATAAAGACATATTTATCAGAGACGTGGATAGCATTGTAAGCGAGTTTTCTTCACACACCATCTCTCTACACACACACACTGACACCTGAGAAGAAAACGTTTTTGGCAGGCATGAAATGAATTTTTCTATTTACCCACATAAAGACTGTAACTCTTGAGTGGTGGAGTTAAACAGGACGGAACAGTGGCACTACATAATTTACAATGAGGAATCTGCTACTTCAAAAATAAAAGCTATACTGGTTCTTCAGTCCACTGCCGTTTGTATGTGTACAATCTTTTCAATGGGTTTTAGCCCAGTTAAAAAACAATAATGGTAATGATGATAATCTTCAGTTTTATTATGGGAAAGTAAATATGATAGAAGGGTAATCTGTTCAATGCTAATGTCCAGTGAATAAATACACTTGCTGTTTGTGGCTAATTACACTTACTGCTTGAAATAATGTTTACCAATGTTATTTTTGTTTTCTTGACATTCCAGCAGGGTCTTGGGTGACTGCCATATTATCCATTCTCTACCTCTTCTTATCCTGCTTTTTTCTATTTTTAAAATAAGTTAAAAATTTTTTAGAATAGTTTAGGCTTGTAGAAAAGTGGCAGCGTTTTCCTGTTCCCAGTCCCAGTTTCCCCTATTGTTAACATCTTGCATTAATAAGGTACTTTTGTCACAACTAATGAACCAAAACTACTATATTGTTATAAACTAAACTACCTACTTCATTTGGATATCATTCAAATTTTTCTTTTTCTGTTCTTAGATCCCATCCATGATATCACATTACATTTAATTCTCATGTCTCCTTAGGCAGTGGCAGGTTGTCAGACTGTCCTTGTTTTTGATGACCTTGAGAGTTTGAGGATCTGTTTAAATTGTGGTATAATTTACAGATAGTGAAATGCAGAGACTCCAAGTTATAGTGTTATGAATTTTGATAACTGCATATACCTCATATAATCCACATTTGCATAGAAAACATCAGTCTTATATTTGAAATGTCACAAAAAAAATGGTTTCGATGTATTTGTATAGCTTCTCCCACAAAGATACACAATTTACTAAAAATTTCCCCAAATATTTCAATTGCAACTTAATATTTAAAATTTTTCAGTTCCAAAGGATATTAAAGAGCTATTAACCTACTGTTATCTTAATGAGCTGTTGATCTCTTAGTTCAATAATCTTAATTGATGCTACTCATCGTTCTTTATTCTAGAACATTTTCTTCTCTGTGGAGAGTAGTCTAGCCGTGCTCCTTAAGAAACCAGACAGATTGGGGGATGAGTCAATCTGAGGACACTTGCAGGGATGGCTTAGTAATTTTAAAAAGCAGAGTCTTCATTTTTAAGTTCTTAATACTGAAGTGATGGTTAATGCACTCATTCATGCACAGCTCTTGGAACTGTTTTTAAGTACATTTCAGCAATTTTGTCATACCTCACTGATTCTCCTAATTATATAAAAAAAATGCTTCACACTTCCTTAAGTCCTTAAGAATTTGACACATGGTATAACCCTCAAACATATATTTTAAGTGATATGAAGTAACTTAGAACTGGGAAAGGAAAGGAAAGTCTTATACCCTTGTGAACATGGACACTATAACCCAGAATGTGTAACAGGTGAGTTCACAGATGAGTGAAGCACTCAATCACAGGCATACCTCATTTCATTGCACTTTGCTTTATTGCATTCCACAGATTGCAATTTTTTTCTTTTTTAACAAATCGAAGGTTTGTGGCAACCCTGTATTGAACAAGTCTATCTGTGCCATTTTTCCAAAAGCCTTTGCTCACTTCATGTCTCTGTGTCATATTTTGGTAATTCTCACAATATTTCAAACTTTTTCATGATTATATTTGTTATGATGATATGTGAGCCATAATTTTTGATGTTTTACTACTGTGACCTACTAAAGGCTCAGATGATGGTTAGCATTTTTTAGCAATAAAGTACTTTTAACTAGGTGTGTATGTTTTTTAAACATAATGCTATTATACACTTAACAGATTACAGTATAGTATAAACATAACTTTCATATGCACTGGGAAAATGAAAATGTGTATGACTCACTGGATCACATTATTAGCTCTATAACAGTGGTACAGAAACGAACCTGCAATATCTCTGAGGTACACCTGCAATAGAATCTTATTTCCTCTCATTTCTGTGGTATTTCATGCTAGCAGGTTCAGTGGATCATATTTTTTATGGCTAGTAATACAGAGGAATAGACATCAGAGAATACGTAAAATTTAAAGGCCATGTTTCTCCTCATTACTATTCACTAGTCATGCAGGACTATTTTTAAGAACCCCAGTAGGGTTGGAGCCCTGACCACATTTAGTTGAAGGTGGTCATGTCAGACGATGCTTCTGTCAGTAATTCCAGAAGCTGCCTTTCAGAAGAAATTTTTGGATATTATAGCTTTTAGAGTCAGGCCATTTTGTTTCAACACAATTCGGGCCCCATATTATCTTTCCCAGTCTACAAGTAAAAACCAAGCCAACAAGGGCAGAAGACTGTTCAAAAGGTATGGGTAGCGGTAAGCAGATGACAAAAGAAGATGCAAAGATATGTGTAACTAGCATGAGTATATTTTCCACCCATTCTAAAGAAAAAAATCTCAGTTCCTATCCAAACCAAGTAATATCAACAAATAACCTCCAGAAAGATAATTCTAGGGAGGAAGAGAATGAATTTTTTTGGAGAAGTAATGCCCTTTTAATGAAGCCTACCTTTATGTATAGCTAAGAAAAGACAATGTTAAACAAGCTAGCATCTGTGATATTTGATTATTTGTCTGAATTTGGATAAGTTGTGACTATCAGAAAGGATGTCAGAAACAGTCTGTGTTTTTCTACATGCTTACAAATTGTATTTCAGCAGCTGTCACTCATGGCTTAGTGTTTGGCTGAGCAGAACCACGGAATCCTGTGTGCACTGGGTCAGGCAGCAGTGACTAACAAATGTGGCCTCTGAGATTAGACAGCCAGGTCTACATCTAGTGCCACCATTGACCTGCAGGTGACCTTAAGCACGTCACTTAACTGTGCCCTCAACTGTAAAGTGGGATATTAATATCAACTTGATAAAATTGTTGTGAGGGTTAACATGAACATGAGTGTTATGAACATAACACTCAGAATAGGAAGCACATAGGAATCATTTAATAAGTGATAAATATTATCATTAATTTTACTGTTATTAATTTTTGAATAGCTGCCACAGCCAGGTAATATACTGCAATTTTCAGTAGTGTAAAAATCAGATATGTTAGTGCATGAAGCCTGAAGATCGAATCCCTAGGTTTGAGCCTGTTTGAGCTATTGTAATTAACAAGCTCTTATTTCTGGCCTATAATATTGATTGTCCTAAATGCTGTTGATTTTGCTGTGTTCTTTTTCATTATCACAAAAGAGATACAAATGAAAAGGAAATATAACTCCTGGCATGCCTTCCTCAAGCCCCAAGTGGCTAAGCTGTGTGATCACACAGCAATCCTGACATGATTCCCCCAGGAACACTGAAGACAGGGCACCTGCAAAGTCTCCTCCATTTTCTCAACAGTTTAATGAGTAATGACCATGTGTCAGGCTCTGTTCAGAGCTGACTTCATAAACAGATACAGTCCCCACCCTCAAGAAGCTTACAGTTCACTGGGGCAAGATACGAAAGTAAACATGCAATTAGCAGACAGGATGAGTGCTATGATAGAGGGAGCACAAGCAGAGAGTGCGCTTACCTGAGCCCAGACAGAGGGGCACAGGGAGGAAGGCCCAGAGAAGATACCTAATGTGGGTGTTGAGGAAAAACGTCACATTGATCCAGGTAAGTAATAAGGAACGCTGAGCTGAGAAGGATGGAGAGAAGGGTTGAGGCTCCAGAGGAAGAAGAGACAAAGCCTGGCCATCAGTTAGATATGGGGAGTGAGGGAGAGCAGAGGGGAAAGGAAGACCCCAGGTTTCCATCTGGGAGACTGGATGGATGGTAGAGCTGTTGATCGAGGAGAGAGAACAGGTTTAAGGAGGAAGATGTCTTGTCTGATCTCAGGTACAAAAGCTTGAGGTGTCCAGGAGACATGAACTTGGAGATGTCCAGTCTACAGATGGATACCTGGGCAATATCTGAGTTAGAAGCATGATGGAAGCCTGATTTCCAGGTGTTCTAGAGTGTCCTATATGATCATCCCTATAATCTTAACCCTCTTAGGTCAGGGAAATCTCCTGTAAAAAGTAGACTTACGGTTTTTATCTATAGGAAAAGAGCATTCACTCTGTAGAACATCACTTTATAACTAAATTGAACACATGTTCCAATCCTAAAACAAAGTACGTGCAGAATTATAGTCAGTTCCCTCATTTAGCATAGGATGTTTATTATAAAATGTCTCAAGGAGTTTTAAGAATTGTGAAAATGGATTACAGTGAACACATTTCCCTCCTGCCAGTTTCTTTGCTTATTCTAGAACACTAAGAGCCAAAGTACGAAGTTTTAATACCTGTGAACAAAGAAATCACTCCTACTGACTCAGATGGCCTGATTAGGGTGGGTGTTGAGGGAGAGAGGAACCCATAGCCTAGAACAGAGATGATGTGACATGGGAGGTGAGAGCCTGGGCATCAGAGTGGGAGGGGAAAGCTGAGTCCTGGCAGGCTTTACTATTTCCTAGCAGGCAAGGTCATACCTCCAAGCCTCAGTTTCTTCCTCTAAATATTGGATCCATTAGTGCTTTTCTTACTTATTATGAAGATTCAACCAGGTAATCCATGTCATAGCCTTAGCACAAATACCTGCAACATAGAATGTCTCAATAAATTTAGCTATTTATTATGGATGACCCACTTAACTGTCTTGGGGCCACATTTTATTTAGAATAAGTTGGTATCTCTTGGGTTATTTACTTCTCAAATTCTGGTTTCTTCCAACAGGCCATCTTAGGATTTGCTGTTTATTGTTCATAGAATTGTGCCTGCATTTAAAATAAGTGAAACTAGAAGGAATGGCCTTACTGATTTCAGGGACTTTACTTTTACAACAATAAAAACAGATATAAAGTTTTAGGCATCATTTCTTAGGTAAATTGAAATCATGCTCCACATTTCTCCTGAGCTCTCATGGCAACAGCAACAAAAGGCTTTTTCCCTGTCAGATGAAGACCATGCTTTCTGACTTTTGGTTTAGTTGACTTTTCCATCCACTCTCTAACCATCTCTGAAAAAGGCCTGAAGGTTGAACTCTGCAGCCTGGAAAGTGAAGCCAGTGCTTGTGTCAGTGACTTGCTGCGGCACTGGGAGCTTTGGTTAAACACAAGTATAAACGCTGCTTCTCTGAGCTCTGAAACTGACACACTACAACTCTGCTTCAAAAGAAAGCACAATTAACAATTTTGTTAAAGTTGGCATTTGGCAATAAGGATATATGGCCAACGTTCCTGCCAGCTCACGCCTAGGAGGGAAGACGTCTGGGAACAAGGCCAGTGAGAGGCTGGGCCTGGTGGGAGGACTACCACTCTGCATCGGAGGCCAGGACCTTTCCAGTGTGAGAAGAGCTCAGGAGAGCGCCCGGGGTGCAGGGTCCAGGAGGAGTGTGGTTCTCAAGTTCAAGCATTCTGTCCTCAAACTCTTTGGCAGCAATGCATCATGCAGGGTCTGTGGGGGTGCAGCAGACAAGCTTCCCCTCCTTCTCACACGAGACTGACACTGTGTTTTCTGCAGCTCCCAACTTTTCTTGTAAACTCAGTATACAAATCTTGTGTTGCCTAGTTATTGTCCTTCAGTTAAAAAAGAACTCCAGAGTAAACTGAGGGGTGTCAGGTTAGGAAGTAAAGGGTGCCGGAATCTGGTATAACATCCATGACTATTTTTGAGGCAGAAGAGTAAATATATAATAGATAAATATTTGTTGAACACTGAATCACTGCCTAGATACATGTCTGTTATTTCCTAAGCATGATAATGTATGAAGACGCATTTATTATCCCATTTTTGACAGGTCAAAGTGAGTCACATCAAATTAAGCAAAGAAGTCACCCTGGGCTAGAATTTCAGATCCTTTAATAATGAGTTGTGTACACACACACACACACCACTCAGTATCAAGAATACCATTTACATGCCAGTCAAAACTACAGTGAGGTACCACCTCACACCAGTCAGAATACCAATCATGAAAAAGTTTACAAATGACAAATGCTGAAAGCATGTGGAGAAAAGAGAATTCTCCTATGCTGCTGATGGGAATGTAAATTGGTCCAGTCAGTACGGAAAAAACTAAAAATGGAATTGTCATATAATCCTGCAATCCAACTCCTGGGTATATATTCAGAAAACTATCATTCAAAGAGACACATCCACCCACCCCTATGTTCACAGCAGCACTACTCACAATAGCCAAAAAAATGGAAACAGCCTAAATGTCCATCAACAGATGAATGGATAAAGAAGATGTGGTTTATACTCAAAATATACAATGGAATACTATTTAGTCATTGAAAAGAATGAAATTATGCCATTTGCAGCAATACAGATGCAACTAGAGATTATCATACTAAGTGAAGTAAGTCAGAAAGAGACAAATGCCATATGATATCACTTATATGTAGAATCTAGAATACGACACAAATGAACCTATCTATGAAACAAAAATAGACTCACAAACATAGAGACAGACTTGTGGTTGCCAAGGGGGAGAGGGTTGGGGAAGGATGGAGTGGGAAGTTGGGGTTAGCAGATGTAAGCTATTATATATGGAATGGATAAACCACAAAGTCCTACTGTATAGCATAGAGAATTATATCCAGTATCTTATGATAAAACATAATAGAAAAGAACATTAGAAAAAACTACATATGGGTATAACTGAAATCACTTTGTTGTACAGCAGAAATCAACACATTGTAAATCAACTATACTTCAATAAAGTAAATTGAAAAAATAAATGTAAAAAGAATATCATTTGTAGGATCTTTCTTGACAAAAATGCGGAAACTACGTGATGGGTATCATATATACGAAATGTTAAATTGCTTCCTGGTTTTATATTAAGCAAAAAGAGTAGAGCAAATTACCAGACTTCTTATTTTTCACACAATTGCTTGCCTAAGATTATTTCTATTTCTTAGGAAACAG
The DNA here is from genome assembly GCF_054371585.1 of Giraffa tippelskirchi. Classification (NCBI taxonomy): domain Eukaryota; kingdom Metazoa; phylum Chordata; class Mammalia; order Artiodactyla; family Giraffidae; genus Giraffa; species Giraffa tippelskirchi. Next base: position 67,417,117 of record NC_137287.1, on the reverse strand, counting down.
CTTGAACTATATAAGCTACACAACTACATTTTAAAAAAAATCATTTTCAGTGTAATCCCAGGAACATCACATGAGACACTTTCAGTATTTGCTGTCACCAGGAATAAAATACAGACAGAAGCACAAGCTTGTGTGAGAAGGGGAAGTGCCAAGTCAACGCACAACTTCAGTATTGTTATTAGTCCACTGTATACAGTAATTATATTTTTTAAACCAAAGCCTGGCATCTGATCTGGTAGATACACATGAGAGTAATAGGGCAAATATTTAAAACCAGAACAGTCTCAGAAAGTTTGGATGGTCGTCTTACTGAATTATTAAGCGTGAGAAAAGTATTTGGGGATAAACTGGACATGCTTGTACATTCTGTTACTATTGATTTTAATTGTACCTTTTCAGTTCTTGTTCTGTATACTTGCCTGTTTCTTAGAAACCTAAAATAACTATTAGTAGTGGCAATTCAACTTAAGAATCTTAAACCTTAAAATAGTAAATGTTAAACTTCAGATAACATACTGCTAGTTTTTCCCCAAGATAAACTCCAAAGACTATGTCTACAAAGGCACTGGAAAACTGTGTATTGAATAATGTCAATGTGGGCAGATGTAGTGGAAAATCAGATAGGAATATCTTTCCCTTTGGTTTAAAAATCTGTATTTTCTCTGAATTAGGTGGCTAATTTTATTTATTCTGAATTTCAGTTACTGCCAGATATGTCACTATTTGCTTGATTTGAGGGAAATATTAAAAGAACTCAGAGAATCATAATACCTGGAAAAATTTACTTACTGAGTACTTAACTATGTGCAAGCTTTGGTACTCAGATACAGAAAAAGAACAAACAGCCAAATCACCTTATGGCAGATTAGTTACTAGCCTCAAGAAGTCTCTGAGAAAACAGAATAGTAGTAAGGGGATGGTGGCAATGCAAGGTGGGATGGTTTTGACGTGCCAGGAGCTGAGGTCAGCAGCTCGCCCTGGCCTTCTGCAGCACACCCAATGAGTGGCCGAGTGACAACACCCAGCACGGTGCCTGCCTCAGGGCTCCGCTTCTCCGTAATCAAACCTTCCAAGAGTCTCCACTGAAGGATACTGCTCAGGATTCAACAGAATATATGTCACAGTTGAAAATATACTTCGTGGGGATCAAGATAGGTAGTCGTCTTCAGGATAAGTCTAAACTCACAGCAATCTGTTTCTGCTCAGTAAGTTCTTTTCTTTTTTTTTTTTTTAACTGGAGTATAGTTGATTTACATTGTTGTGTCAGCTTCAGGTATACAGCAAAGTGAATCAGTATTGCTGTTGTTCAGTAGCTAAGTTGAGTCCGACCCTTTGCGACCACACTCACTGGAGTACGCCAGGCTCTTCTATCCTCCACTATCTCCCGGCGTGTGTGTGAGTGCGCGCGCACGCGTGCACGCGCACACAGTCGTGTCTGATTCTTTGCGACTGCATGGACTAGAGCCCACCGGAGTATGCTCAAATTCATGTCCAGAATCAGTCACATATATATACACATAATCCACTCTTTTTTAGGTTCTTTTTCCATGTAGGCCATTATAGAATATTGAGTAGAGTTTGTAGGTCCTTACCAGCCATCTACTTCATATACAGTGGTGTGTATATGTTAATCCCAATACTCAATAAGGTTTTAATGTCAAGTCTTAAGAGAAAGTATGGGAGTGCAAAGCACAGGAAAGCAGGCACTGGACAAGCTACAAACTGTAAGCTAAATATGCATTCTTTGAATTAAAAATGATGTATTTGCTCATTTACATATTCCAAGTGTTTGATATTAGCCAAGCTACTAACGTCTCTGTGCCTCTTTTTCCTCATCTTCAAAATGGGATATTATTAATATCTACCTCACAGGGTTACTGTGAGGATTAAATGAGATAATTCATGTAAAGGACTTAGAACATTGCCCGCTACATGCTGCTGCTGCTGCTAAGTCGCTTCAGTCGTGTCTGACTCTGTGCGACCCAATAGACGGCAGCCCACCAGGCTCCACCATCCCTGGGATTCTCCAGGCAAGAATACTGGAGTGGGTTGCCATTTCCTTCTCCAGTGCATGAATGGGAAAACTGAAAGTGAAGTTGCTCAGTCGTGTCCGACTCTTAGCGACCCCATGGACTGTAGCCTACCAGGCTCCTCCGTCCATGGGATTCTCCAGGCAAGAGTACTGGAGTGGGGTGCCATTGCCTTCTCCGTGCCTGCTACATAGTGCTATTACATTTTAAGTCAAAATAAAAATAGTCTCTGAAGTAGAGATGTTAATAAAAGGGAATACATGCAATTTAAACCATTTGATTTGGGAGAAAGGCAGAATTTGTGTTCTAAATTTCCTTTATCTTTTACTTATTATTCATGTGAGAATTATTTACTTCTTATTATTCATGTGAGAATCCTGGCGGCCCCACAGTTAAGAATCCTTGCTTCTACTGCAGGCAGGTCTGGTTCAACTCCTAGTCAAGGAGCTAAGCATGTCTCACGGTGTGGTTCAAAAAAAATAGGGTCCTTACCTCTTAGAGATTCAAACTGGGGTGTTAGTGGATGAAATGATATAATAGCTGGGATTTGTTTAAAAAATAAGACAGTGGGTTAGGGCTGGAAAAGGAAGGAGGATAGAAATGAAACAAGATTGGCCATATGTTAATGGCTATTAAAGATGGCAATAGACATGTAAAGCTTCATTACACTTACCTTTACTTCTGTATGTGTTCAAACCAATATTAAATTTTTTAAAAATAATAAAGTCAGGATTTGTAGCTACTATCTGCTCTCATGTATAAATTCTCTGGTGGAGACTGAATGTTCAATTTTTCTTTTCAAACTAGGCAAGCATGAATTTATGTCAACCTGATGCAGGAATCATGTTGCTATGGCAACTCTTCATCACATTAAATGATCGTAGAGTCAAAATGGCAGCAGGCTTTCTCCAGGGGATGATCTGAGTATTGGAGAGAGAAAGCCATTCCAAAGACCCCTCCCAGCCACCCCCATACCTTCAAAGAGCCTCCATCTCCCAGCTACCATAAGGGATTGAGGAGTATAGATGTCAACTGAGTTGTGAGTCCAGAAAATTAGATGATGAGGAGCCTCTGGTGCAGACTCTTAGAAGAAGTCACCTAAATTCTCAATCTGTCAACTGGCCTTCATGTGAAGTAATTCAGGTGAGGGCTGCCAGTTGACAAGCAATGAGTTCTTCATAAGAAAACAGACTATCAGTTTCTTTCCTTTATGCCCTTTTCCAACGTGTGGAACTGGGTCAATAAGAAACCAAGCCCAATCCCAGCTTCCTGCAGGTGGGACTCTTTCTACAGAGGCCCACCGTGCACCTTTAGAATCACAAGGAAACCATCAGGTGGCCAGGATCTACGGACATCATTAAGTCCATGGCCCTGCCTTCAGAAGACTTTCTCTATGACATTCCATATGTGACCTGAACAGCCACATGAGGACAGAGGGACCCCAGGTAAGCAGCAGGAGGGTTCATTCCATGACACAGAACAGGCCATTTCAGCTTTGCTCCTTGGAGAGATTGGCTATGGTCCCCACCTCTCAATCTGTTTGCAAGAAACCGTGGGCAAGTTGTATTACCTCTGTGTGTACATTTCCTCACTGTGGTCCCCTCAAGGTTGTGATGAGAATGAAATAAGACAAAATATGAAGAAAAGCCCTGAAGAATATATGGATGATTGCTACTCATGAGAATGAGGGGAATTATAAAGCCACTTAAATCATCGCTTTTTCCCCCTTCTCTTCTTCTTTCCCTCTCTCCTTCCTTTCTCCTTTTCTTTCTGTCTTAAAAATTCTACAAACCAGGCTGAGATTTCTAGCATGTTCCTTGGAGACAGTCTCTTCACATTTTTAACAACTAGTTTATTTTTAAGTTCCTGGGTGTTAGTAAGCACCTAATACATGGCACACTAGTCTTCGGATTCAATCATCCATCAAATTCCCTGCTAGGGCCTCTCACACTAACTCACAGTGCTGTCTTTCTCCTTCAATCTCCCTCCAGCCAATCAAATCCAATACTTTGTCATGCACGCTATTATGCTGCATCTCTGAAAATTGCCTACGCTGTACAACCTGGAAAGCTAGTTACCTGGAATTTCATCTATTAACAATCAAGAAATCATCTTTATTATAGAAGTAATAAAATGTTTATTTTGGCTGAGTCAACATGGAGGATTTGTTTTTTGTTTTTTTCATGTTTTCCCAACACTTGGTGCTGGCTGCAAGAAACCTCCCACATCCTGCTTGGCATCAGGGATTCAAAACATTTTTAAAAAGTGATGGAACGTCTGTGCTGGTGTGTATTTTAATATCTCTCCATGGTTTTGAACAGGCTGTTTTTCAAGAGGCTGCTTCTGTTCTCTGTTTTTTAATTATTATTATTATTTCAGGTAGAAATGCTGACAAATGCAAACAGTCTTTAGTCAAAGCTCTTTATTTTTTTTCTTTTCACTCTTGAATATGGTCCTTCCCAATCCTGTCTTTGGTTTTCAGAATGCATGATGCTTGTCAGGCCTTTGAATGGTGTGTTAATTATAAATTGATTGAGCATGTCTTCATTTAGTTACCGCAGCATGGCTGGCTGTGGGGAGGGAGGCACATTCTCCTGAGAGCTCCCCACAGGGCAGTAAGAGGCTGAGCCCTGAAATGCAGCACACACAGCAGGGAGCCTGCAGGAGGGAGAATGTGGACCAGAGTATCCAGTGAATCCAAAGGGCAACAGGGACCCACTTTAAGTCCTAGAGTAGTGACACGAGAGCCTGTTGATAGCCATCATCTTGTGGTCTCCTTGTGACTAGGTTAAGTCTATAACAATCCAATCAGATCATAAAGTAATCTGCTTGATGGCTGGGCAGTCAAATGGCAAATAATGGTCTAGATAGGGCTCACATCTAAATCTAAGATGTGTCAGTATTAGACAAAGGAACTAACACACTGTGAACACACTCAACCCAATTATTTTTTAAAAAAAGCAGTGGAACACCTCCCTCATTTCTAGGAAAAATATATCAAGGATTTGTTGAGGAGAGGGTCATCTGGAATTAAAGAACTTTGTTAAGATCACTGTCTCCTAGTCATATTTGCCATCATCATGGAAAACAGACAAAACTCTGAAATTCATGCAACACTTTGCAAAATCCTGTACAAAGAAGAGGAAGCCTTTGAACAAAAGAAGTTTGAACTCCAACTCACAAAATACCTACAGAGGTATGAAAAAGATATAAGACCTATCATCCAAACAGATTATTCACTCACTGTAAATGTAGGACTTACGTCCCAGACTCACCAGTTTTGGAGTAAAAATGGTGTCCAATCAACGGTCAAAACCTCCTATTTCTCCAGACACAGCATCACTTGCTCAGCAGGGGCCCAGTCTTCCCCTCGGATCCCTAGAATCCCCCCAAACGTTTTCAGGACTTTGGGGTTGGGGAGGGACTGTTGGGCGGAATGGGAGTTGCTTCTCTGGGTTGCCACGTCAGTTGTACAATTTTCCTTCTCTTCTGCCTTCATGGCAGCTGTGGTGAGTGGCTGGTGTGCAGGAAGCTGGGAGCTGCAAGGCCGGCTCAGTCCACAAGTGGCTCCCTGAAGTTCTGTGTTAAGTGTGCCTCCCACTTCATGACTGCTGACATTGCCTTTTTTGCTCTCTGTGTTCCGTGGAAATTTCAGTGAAATAGTTCTTCATTTTATCCCTTCCTATCATCCACTGTAGGGATTCCCAGGTGGCTCCATGGTAAAGAATCTGCTGCCAATGCTGGAGATGCAGGAGACTCAGGTTTGATCATTGGGTCGGGAAGATCTCCTTGGGGAGGAAATGGCAACCCACTCCAGTATTCTTGCCTGGGAAGTCCCACGAACACATGAGCCTGGCAGGCTACAGTCCATGGAGTACCAAAGAGTTTGACATGACTGGCCAAGCATCATCCACTGTAATTTTTATAAGCAAGGGTTCTGATGCCAGACAAACTTGGAATTTGGGCCCCAGACACTCTACTCTCCCTCTTCATGGTCTAGGGCAAGACCACTGTAGACCACAAGAGTCGCCACTGAGCCTCAGTTTTTCCAGCTATAGAATGGGTATGATCATAATAGTGTCTCTGTGACTGGGATGTCCTCAGGGCTAAACTAATCAATCCATGTAAAATGCTAATCCTGTGCCTGATCCTGATCAGGCTCTCAGTAAACATGACCTGTTTCTGTCCATGTTGCTATAGCTGCTATCGCTGTAGCTGTTATTCAGACGACAGTCCTCTTTATGAATACATTTGGCCATCAGTCCAGGGGGACAGGAAGAGAATGATTTGCATGGCCCACACTATGCTATTGGAAAAACCCAGCCCCATAAAGCACCCAGCACAGTGCTTGGCATGTGGCATCTGCTCAGCAAGGCTGATTTCCCCTGTGGAAATGGTCCTTCCGTTCTTTTCACATGTATCTGTCACCAGTGGTCTGAAGGGCACAGTTGATTATATATTCTCTCCTTATATATTTTTTCCTTCTTTCTTTCTTATTCTTTTTTTAAAAAAGCTTTTTGAAAAGCATTCAAAATATCTATGTTGTTGTTGTTGAACTTCTGTGTCCCCAGAGCACCTAACTTGCTCTTAGAGAGCCCTGCCTGACCTGGAAACAGACCTGCTCAGTGTTGTGGGAGCCCCCACCCTCTGGCTCCACCATGGCCACCTTGGCCCCAATAGTGGCTACGTCGGCCTGCTCCAGGCTCTCTGCTCCCCCCATTCTCTTCTGTCCAGTGCAACAGGCCCCAGCTTGTCAAGAGTCTTCATGACACTGAAAGGAGTGCTCAGACTTTTTAAAAATACTCCCCCAAGTTCAACAGTCTTCAACATGGGCCTGCTGTAAGAACCCCATGCCTGATTAAAATGCCATGAGCCATGGCGTTTGGCTGGAACACCATCAGCAATCAAGGAAAATATTTGTTCTGCCTGCTGATCAGGTGCTCTGAACTTCAAAAGTGGAAAACCAATTGATGATTGCTTCTTTCTTCTGTGATTGGGGATACTAAAAAGTACTTGGTGGTAAGAGGCTGGATGCCTCTGCTCTAGTCAATTTTATTTTACTGATTTTCATGAAAATTACACGAGAGGGAGTAAAACAGGTTATACAAGAACATGAGAATATTATGAGTCTTTAAGGACAATGCCTGGTTTGCCTGAATCCCAAAAAGCTGATTTATTTTAGGCTGGAGGCCCTGGGGCACCCGTGCTTAGCTTCCTGGGTGGGGGGAGATGTACTGTTGCCCTCTGAGAGCAGCAAACCCCAAAGTCCTTTTTAGATGTCTGACCAGCGAGGTGGTGGAAGGCAGAGACACCTGGATGAATATTCCCCCACTCTGTTCCACTGCCCACCAAACCCAGGTCACCTCCTGCCTCACTCTTGTCTGCCAGCCAACTTCTCTGTGCCTGGCCAGTTATGGCACATGTGTGGAAATACTCTCCTGCCCCAGAACCCTGTGGGGAGCAGGTAGGGACCAGACTCCTCATCCCTCCCTAAACCATAGAGGAGGGCATAGGATAAGCTATTCTGACCACACTGGAACCTTCGGTTAAAAAAACTCATTCCTTACAGATTCATATTTTTTTCTATGATGACTCTGATCACATTGTTTGATGAGCCTTAGAATTAATACCATGGTCAAACCATGGAAGAGGTGAGTAGTCTGGAGGAACTATTTCACTGTTGGGGCAAGGTGATGGCTATTTTTAATTTTGTGATCTTAGACCTCATTATCACTCATTCTCCTAGTACTTTATTCTTTGGATTGGTCATATTAATAAATAAAGCATGTATAGGGAGGGATCTTTCTTAAAAGATGAGTTCATTCATCTTTGAAAGCATGTAGGATTTTTTTTAAGTGTCTACTTGGGAAAATGCTGAGGTGGCATTAATAGACAACAGTGTTTTAATCATGAATCTGATATATTTGTATCACAAAACCTGGTAATTTCAACAATAAAGCACTGTGATTATATGAAGCATTTTAAGAAACTGCTGAATATACTCATGAACCACATTCTTAATAAGATTCAATTTCAGCTCTCATTAGCAATACCAAATAAAATTGAGTGCACTGGTTATTTTAAGTGTATTTGATGTAAAGTGATTTTGTATTGTCAGAAAGAATATTGAGGAATGTTCTATAGTCGCTATCTCACATCCTGCTCTGGCTCCTGACTTGTATGTGTCTAATCATGAAAGATTTATACAGCATTTTATTTTTATTATGTGTTATCTTGAATTACAGATAGATACTTGCTATATTTTGCTTCCCACCAACCTTGGACTTGTCTGATCAACGTGAACCAGGGGCCATTCGGGATAAACACTGAGTACCAAGCTCAGAGCAGAGCTTGGGAGACCCAGGTGAGGTCCCAAGAGCAGGCTCCAGAGGCAGCTGCATCACTTCCCAGTCCCTTCTCTCCCATGGTTGCTGGTTCTGCAACTATCAAGGTCAATGACCTCGCATCTAAGTCACAAATGTGAATTTATCATGCAGTATGAGTTAAGACTTTTCAAACCTAACTTTTTTCCACTTTTGGCTGGATGACCAAGTACTAACTGCAAGTTTCCCTGGGACCTGAAGCAAGAAATCGGGCCATCTGAAAACAGCTACCACATGATCCTGCAGTCCCACTCCTGGGCACACACCAGAGAAAATAATAATTCAGAAGGATACATGCAGACTTCCCTGGTGGTACAGTGGGTAGGAATCTGCCTGCCAACACAGGGGACATGGGTTCAATCCCTTGTCTGGGAAGATTCCACATGCCACTGTGTGCTGTGTGTTTAGTCGCTCAGTCGTGTCTGACTCTTTGCAACCCCATGGACCATAGCCCACCAGGCTCCTCTGTCCACTGGGATTCTCCAGGCAAGAATACTGGAGCGGGTTGCCGTGTCCTCCTCCAGGCGATCTTCCCAACCCAGGAATCGAACCCAGTCTCCCGCATTGCAGGTGGATTCTTTACCATCTGAGCCACCAAGGAAGCCTGTAAAGCAACCAAACACATGCGCCACAACTACTGAAGGCCATGTGCCTAGAGCCTGAGAGCCACAACTACTGAGTCCATGCTCCAGAACAAGAGAAGCTGGTGCATTGAAACTAGAGTATAACCTCCCCACTCCCGCTACCATTCCTCCACCCCGCTCGCTGCAACCAGAGAAAGCCAGGTGCTGCAACAAAGATCCAGTAAAACCAAAAATAAAATAAATTAATTGTAAAAAAAAAAAAAATATATATATATATATATATATATGTATACATGCACCCCTATGTCCACAGCAGCACTATTCACAATAGCTAAGACATGGAAGTAACCTAAATGTCCCTCGACAGAGGCATAAATAAAGATGTGGTACATACATACAATGGAACATTATTCATCTGTGAGTGTGTATGTGTTAGTCACTCAGTTGTGTCCAACTCTTTGTGACTCCATAGACTGTAGCCCGTCAGGCTCCTCTGTCCGTGGAATTCTCTAGGCAAGAGTACTGGAGTGGGTTGCCATGCCCTTATCCAGGGGATCTGAGCCACCAGGGAAGCCCCATTCAGCCATAAAAAGAATAAAATAATGCCATTTGCAGCAACATGGATGGAACTAGAGATTATCATACTAAGTGAAGTAAGTTAGACAGAGAAAGGAAAGTATCATTTATCATTTATATGTGGAATCTAAAAAAATGATATGAATGAACTTATGTGCAAAACAGAAACAGACTCACGTAGAACACAAACTGAAGATTACCAAAGGGAAAAGGTTGGAGGAGAAGGGATAAATTAGAAGTTGGGATCAACATATACCCATTACTATATATAAAGTAGATAACCAACAAAGACCTACTATATAGCACAAGGAACTCTACTAAATAATCTATAATAACCTATACGGGCAAAGAATCTGAAAAAGAATGGACACATGCATATGTATAACTGAATCACTTTGCTGTACACCTGAAGCTAACACAAAATTGTAAATCAACTATACTCCAATTAAAAAAATATACCTGGCTATCTGTCACGTTTAGGTTTGCTCATGAAATATATTTCAACACATACACATGTTTAGTAAATACAACAGTCACATACTTCCTAAGAGCTTTCCTCTTCTTTTTTTTTTTTTTTATTCATTTATTTGGCTGCACCAGGTCTTAATTGCAGCATGTGAAATCTTCAGTCTTCATTGCAGCATACAGGATTTTTTAGTTGCAGCATGTGGGATCTATTTCCCTGACCAGGGCTCGAACCGGAGTCCCCTGCATTATGAATGCAGAGTCTTAGCCACTGGACCACCAGGGAAGTCCCTCCTCTTCTTAAGTAACTGGATGAACATGCAAAACATGAAAACACAGGAGAAATTAGAACAGAAGGCAAGACCTTAAAAGATGAACATATAGCACAGAAAACACTTACCAAGGAGGACTGGGGGATGCACTGACATGGGGAAGAGAGAATTATTTTCTGGGCAGGAAAACAGCACATGCAAAGGCCTGGAGGCAGGACGCACAAGAGGGCCGACTGGGCTGACAGAAGCAGAGCAGTGTGGGAGCGGAGGCCAGGCTGGGCCCAGTTGGAAACTGCCCTAAATTTCAGGGCTTCTCTGAACGCCCTGAGCAGCCATTGAAAGAAGAAGGTGGAAATTGTTTCCAGAAATACATATTATATATAGTTTGGGGTTTTTAAAAAAAAAAAAAACATAATTGCCATTGTCTATACTCTGTGTTATTGTTTGCTTTTTCACTTACCTGTGTATCATAAATATTTTTTTTGTTAAAAATAATTATTTATATATTTACCTAGGTGCCAACCCTGTGGCTCAGACAGTAAAGAATCTATCTGTAATGTAGAGACCCAGGTTTGATCTCTGGGTTGGGAAGATCTCCTGAAGATGGGAATGGCAACCCACTCCAGTATTCTTGCCTGGAAAATCCCATGGATAGAGGAGCCTGGCGGGCTATAGTCTGTGGGGTTGCAACGAGTTGGACACGACTGAAGGACTAACTACATTTTCATTTATTTACTTACGCAGCTGCTCCAGGTCTTGGTTCCATGTGGGATCTTTTAGCTGTGGCATGTAGGATTTTCAGTTGTGGCATGCAAACTCCTAGCTGCAGTATGTGGAATCCAGTTCCCTGACCAGGGATCGAACACTGCCTTTCCCACCCCCGCCACATTGGGAGCATCGAGTCTTGGCCACTGGACCATCAGGGAAGTCTCCATAAACGTTTTTAATGTTCTTTACTACAGCCACTTTTCATTGCAATTTTGTTGTTGTTCAGTTGCTCAGTCTTGTCCAACTCTTTGCGACCCCATGGACTGCAGCACACCAGGCTTCCTTGTCCTTCACCATCTCCTAGAGTTTGCTCAAACTCATGTCCACTGAGTCGGTGATACCATCCATTACAGCCAGTCATTCCATTATTCCCCTTTAATTCAAATATTTAGATTATTTTTAACCTTTTTTTTTATTATTATAGAGTAGTGCTAAGTTTTGTACCTAAAACTTTTCCCCCTATTTAAAAGCAAATCTGTGTCAGGATACATTCCTAGATGTCACACTGGCAATATGTGGCAATATTAGTTCCTTTGCTACTATGACTCTTGGATGGGGGGAAATCATTATCTTCAAGTTTTAGTTTACATTCCTTTGATGGCTAGGAAAATGTAATAGGTCTCCATATTTATCAGCAACTATTCTTAGGGCAATAGGTAAAGTCATAAAGTAATTTAGTGAACAGATAAAAAGAACATCAATTTACCCCAGTAAATCGATGGAATGTGCAAAGAAGCAAACAATTTTAGACTAAGCTAAAGTTATTTTATAAAACTATATTATTATTTAAAAATCATTGTGTTTTCTAAAAGCTAAATAAATTATTCTTTGGAAGAAAGGCATTAAGACAAGCTAATAAATTACATCTATAGATAGTGAAATCAAGTTATCTATATGGCTTAGATACCAGAGTAACCTGTTTATGTGGTTTAAGCACAAACCTATGCCTAAATCAGTGTCCAAGTATCTGAGAACTTGTCTATTCTACTAACAGAAATAGACTCAACTCATTTTATTGACCTCAGGATTGTCTGAAATGATCTCATTGGAGGGGAGCTTTGTGTCAGGCTCCACTGGTTTTAAAATAGATGCTTCACTGAGCCACCCCACATAGGAAAGCTGTGTTTTCCAGCCCATTAGGACAAGTTCACAAATCAATTTACAACTGTGTTCATGAAAAGCTCAGAGCAAGAGAGCTGGCAGAGTCCACTTCAAAGCCCACATTCTAAGAGGAAATCTGTCCCCTCCAGCTGCCCCCAGGATAGGACCTTACTCTTAAAAGATTTGTTTGAAATCTCTACAAAATCAGACTGGTCCTCAGTGGAACAATCACCACCACTGAGCCTCAGATGGCGCAGATACCTGACTCCATCACACGGAATGCCATCAGCCAGGAAAGGCTCTGGTGCTGAGTTGAACCTCCCTCTTCCCAGGGCTTGTTTCCCAGAGTTAAGGTGACCCATCCAAGGCCAGCCCAAGAGGGCTAGCCCTGGAAAGCCCCCGCAGACCAGCACAGGACTGGCCCATGGCAGGCACACCCTGTAGAAATCAGAATGTGGCCTCTCACTGGTGGGGACTCTGTGCTGAGGCCACTGACTGAGTCATAGTCAGGGAAAGTCTTTGAAATCCACAAATTGCCATGGTACAAAGTACCCATTGGCCCTGATGTTAGCGCCAAGGAGAAACACATGTGGACTCTTCTCTGTTGCCAGGCCATTCCTGCAGGTATTATAGACCAGAAACTACAACTTCCTGCCATCGGTGGCTATTTAGTGCCCTTGGGAAAGTCAGTCATTTAAAACTGGTTTTAGAAAAGACCGTCAGAATTCTAGATGCCACTCCAAACTGAAACACTGAGGATCATCACTCCTTTAAGCCCAGTCAGCATAGAACCACTGGAGATAAGGTTTAGCCTCTTAGCCACGGCAGTTTGTTCTTATCTTGGAACCTCTGTCATACTCGCATGCATCATATTGAAGAACAGGGAGCATTTTGCTGAAAGCTTCCATGTGGAAAGCCAGTATGACTGGACCCAGCCTCCCTGATTTAATGATGGTCTTAGGTAGAGTCCAAAGCAGGGCAGTGAGCAAAGGACCTGAGGAAGGATGAGAAATCTCTCTATAGAACTTTCTGCCTCAGGAAAGAGGGGCTTTTCATTTGGAGAGGGTTACTGTTCTCTTCCAGGCTCCTGAAACTAGATACCACCCTGGTGAGGGAAGAGGATGGAGAACTGGGACAGCACAAATAAAAGGATAATTAATCAGGTCGTTACTTGGCTTCCCGCCATAGCTTCCTTGGCAACACGGATCCTTCAGCTGTCAGCAATCAGTCTACAGGCAACTTTCAATTATCAACGCTCTTGGAGGCGGCAGTGATGTGGATAATCCAAAACAGCAGATAATCCCTCCAAATCATTTAATTTATCTTTTGAATGATTTTCACATGTACACACATGCAAACACACATGATTCTTTCCTTCCTCATTATGTTCTGCTTAGGCCAAAAATCAAATTGATGTGCATTCCTGGGCGTACACCAATTGATAAGGAGGCTGACTGAAGGAAGCTAGTCCTCAGATTAAACATTTTCTGTGGATCATCCACTCATGGATAATCAAGTGTTTAATATATTGATTTCATTCATAGACTCATAGGACTGGAAGGAAGCAGGAAATTATTCAAGTCAAACCCTTTGCTTTGCAGATGAATAAACTAAGTCCTAAGGCACTTGCCTAAAACCTTTTGGCTGGCTGATGCCCATGGACTGTCATTATTTCATTCACAAGACTTGGTCTTCTACCGAATTTAACCAGTTGGTGCCCAGTGGGGAAAACCACAGGACCCAAGATATACTGTCTGTTCAAGAGCTTCTCATGGGCTACATAGGAGGATGCTAAGGGACTGGAGGCCCAACCATGGCCACTCACTAGAATTGCCCAAAGAATATATATATATTTAATTCCCTGACCAATTAAATTAGAATCTGGAATTAGGGGTGGGCATGGCACGGGGGCATTGCAGCTGAGACCCAGGTGTGAGAGTTGAAAAAGGTCTCCAGGCAAATCCACTGTGCAGTCAAGGTTGAGAATCACTGCCCAGAGCCAGAATCCTGACCCCTTTTCCTACTAGCTACATAACCTATGAATCCTCTCCAATGGGATTTCCCTGATGATCCAGTGGCTAAGACTTCACGTTCCCAATTCAGGGGGCCTGGATTTGATCCCTGGTCAGGGAACTAGATCCCACATGCTGCAACTAAAGAACCCACACACCACAACGAAGACTGACGATTCTATGTGCTGCAACTAAGACACGGCACATCAAAATATATAAATATTAAAAAAAAAAAACACTTCCCCTTTCTGTGCCTCGTTTTTTGCCTCCAAAATGGAATGACAAGGATGATAGTTTAATAGTTGCCTTACTGAGTTGTTGGCAGGATTAAATGGTTTACTATATAGAAAACACCTAGAACAGTTCTGTTATGGACTAAACGTTTGCAGCTCCCCTAGAATTCATATGTTGGAGTTCTAACCTCAAATGTAATGGTATTAGAAGGGGGTATTATAAGACAGTTTGCTTTCTCTCTCTCTGCTCCCCTACATACGAGGATACAAGGAGAAGCCAGCCGTCTGCACACCAGGAAGTGGCATCTCCCTAGATCTTGATACTGGACTTCCCAGACTGCAGAACTGTGAGAAATAAATGCTTGTTGCTTAAGCCACCCACTCTATGGTCTTCTGTTACAGCAGCCCTAACTAAAACATGTTCACAGTACACACAAATCACTATATAAATGTTAGCTGTTACTGTTGTTGTTGTTGTTGTCATTACTGCCACGCTACTACTGTTACTATTCTATGAGGCCCTGAACAAGAAGGAACATGCTAGGGTACTTCTGAAAACACTGGACTTTAAAAGATACCCCTTCTGAAATGTTGGCTTGGGATCTTGAGATTAAGGGGGACTTCTTTACTCAACTAAATATCCAAGGAGAGGCATGTAAGTGCAAGATCTGGGAAGAAATAAATCAGCTTCTGAAAACACATTTGGCTTCAACTTGCGAGAAAGGAAGAGTATTTTGATGAGCTGGATTTGAGAACTATCTCTGTTTTTGTTTTGTTTTAAATTACTGCAGCATTTGGTTGTTTTTCACTTAACACTTACTGTGTTGATTTTAATCACATGCAACAGAATATTGTCAGAGTCCGAATTGAAAGGATTACTAAGGGACTTCCCTGGTGGTCCAGTGGCTAAGACTCTGCACCCCTAGTGCAGAAGGCCCAGGTTCAATCCCTGGTTAGGGCACTAGATCGCACATGCTGCAATTAAGAGTTCCCATGCTGCAACTAAAGATCTCAGATGCCACAACTAAGACCCAATGCAGCCAAATGAGTAAATACAGGCATATTTTTACAAATAATAATAAACAAATAAAGCATTACTGAATCTATACCACATTGTAGTCACAGCTTCCTTTGAGCCCATGTGAGGTATCTTACATTGAAATGAATGTCAAAATATGTATTTGCTTCCCTAGGCCCATAGTGTTAGGGAGCACTTTTGATATCAGTGTACTGGGGGTTTTCAGAAGTTTTATATTATAATTTCACTCTATGCAAGGAGTTTTTCGATTTCCTGTTTTATTTTGTTAGCAAACTGATGAGTTAGGAATTATCAGCTACTGGTCTTCGGAAATTGGCTTATCTACTGCTCCATAACAAAGTGGCAGTCAGTTTTGTTCTATGGAAGCAGATGATGTAAAAGCAGTTTCAGGCTAGATGAAACTCACATGCTTCTCATTAAATGATTCCTATAAAAGTGCTAGCAAATGGGCTTCTTTCTAAATAGAAAACTATTATTTTACAGAACATTTTTCTAGTAACACATAAAGCATGTATTTGTACATGATAAATGCTACAAGAGTTCAGAATTTATTTCACTTCTTGTGAAGAAACAATGTCAGAGTAAACCCACAATTTAAAAGACTTCTTTTAGTAGAGAAGTTTCAAAGAATTCACTGCACTTTTTTTTTTTTTTTGGTAAATCATACTGATATATTACCTACATACAGAAAAATGGACCAATCATAAGTGCACAGCCTGATGAATTTTCACCAAGTGTATAAACCTGTGTAACGAGTAACTTTATCAAGAAGCTGAATGTGACCAGCACCTCAAAACCCCACCCCCCCCATTCCCAGTGCCCTCCCCCCAACACCACATAACTATGATCCTGATTTGTAAGGCCACAGACTAGTTCATCTTTAGAAAATGTTTTTGTATTTTAATATAAGCACCTTACTGTTTTAGAAATGGGATCATAGAGTATGGATTCTCTTGCACCTGGCTTTTGTCTAACATGTGAGATTCACACATACAGTGGCATGTAATTGTAGTTTGTTCCTGTCATGGCTCTGTAGTATCCCCTTTTATAAATATGCTAGGACTTACTCAGCCATTCTACTAGAGATTGACACTTTGTTTCTAGTTTGAGGCTACTGTGAGTAGTGCTGCTATGAGGATTCTAGTACTTGTATACACCCTTCTATTGGGCTACACATCTAAGAATGGAATTGTCAGGCCTTAGAGTAGAGAGTATATGTGTGTTTAGCTTTACTAGATACTTTCTGTTTTCCAAAGTGGTTGTGCTAGTTTACATTCCCTCCAGCAGAGTAAGATCATTCCAGTTGTCCCGCATCCTCACCAATCCTTGATATTATGTGTGTGTGTGTGTGTGTGTGTGTGTGTGTGTGCACGCGCGCGCGTGCGCACATGCTCAGTCGTTTAGTCATGTCCAACTCTTTGCAACTCTTTGGACTGTAGTCTGTCAGGCTCCTTTGTCCATGGGATTCTTCAGGCAAGAGCACTGCAGTGGGTGGCCACTTTCTCCTCCAAGGAATCTTCCCAACTCAGAGATCGAACCCACATCTCCTGCTGTCTCCTGCATTGCAGGCAGATTCTTTACTCTCTGAGCCACTGGGGAAGCCCATATACCATTTTCATTTTAGCCATTCTCCCATTGGACATTTTTTTGAAACGTAAAGAACCTTATGAAATACGATATTGAGGAAAGCTAAGTGTGCCTTCATACCAGGCCAGGTCTGTCCATCTGCAGAAGGGGTGAGACAGGGGTTGCAGAGCATGACAGCAGACCCTGTCCCCACACATTCCGTGGTGAACGGAAAAAGAGAAGACAATGAAGGTGGCCCTAATTCTCATTTAGCGTGCTCTGATCCCTGGAACAATCCACAGATATTTGCTGAGCATCTCCCAGATTGGAGTCTCATCAGAACCCCAGAACCTGCCCTCAAAGAGCCCACGGTAACCTTGATGCTTTGGAAGCATGACTCTGGGCACAGGAAACAGGTCAGGGAGGGACTGAGGCAGGAGGTCCAGACACAGAGGAGCAGGTGCTAGAAACAGTGAGGCAGATTTTCTAAGAGCTTCATCTACTCAGTTTGCTCCTTTCTTTGGAAATGAAGACTCCACCTTAGCTTACTTTTGAGCTTTGTACTCTGAATGTTAAATACCGAGTTTCAGCTTAAGAGCTCCTAGGAGTTCTTGGCCCAGGACCCCATTTCTGGGTCTATCAGTCACCTTCATGGTTTTCTCTACATCTTTCTAGGGCACAGCTCCCCAGGAACTTTGAAAGTGAAAGTGAAAGTCACTCAGTTGTGTCCGACTCTTTGCGACCCCGTGGAATTCTCCAGGCCAGAATACTGGAGTGGGTAGCCTTTCCCTTCTCCAGGGGATCTTCTCAACCCAGGGATTGAACCCAGGTTTCCAGGAGCTCTAAATGCTTACAAACTTTTGCCACAAGAGCTCATTAAACACAAATCCACTTTCATGATACTGCTGGCTATCCTGCATCACACCTCTGAGAACAGAGCTTGGTTCTGGAGTTCAAAACTTCTAGCTGCAAAATCACAGCTCCCTGAACCTTAGTTCCTTCATTTGGTTCTGTAAGGATTACATGAGATAGCTTGTATAAAATGTTTAGTACGGCCCCCGCTAGATAATGGCAAGCAACAAATGGTAGATGATATTATTAGCTATTATTTAACATCTCACTTGCTGTATTTATCCAGAGAGAGATAGAGAAAAAGAGACAGAGATTTATTGTAACTAACTGGCTCACACAGTTATAGAGGTTAAAATGTCCAAAGGTGTGCAGTCTGCAAGCTGGACAACCAAGACAGACCATGGTATAGTTTCAGACCGAGTCCAAATCCAAAGACAGAAGACCAATGTCCCCCAACTCAAAGACAAGCAAAGAGAGAGAAAGTTCTCTCCACTCCCTCCACCTTTGTGTTCTATTCAGCCTTCAATGGAGGGTGAAGCCCCCTCATACTGGAAGGGCCATCTGTTTACTCAGTCTACTAATTAAAATGCCAATCCCATCCAGAAACACCCTCACAGACATACCCAGAATAATCTTTAATCAAATATCTGGGCACCGCATGGCCAGTGAAGTTGACACATAAAATTAATCATCACACTTGTCGAAGCACACGGTAGTTTGGGTCAAGTGTCTCAACTCTGATGAGGCTGCGCTGGTACCACAGATAAAGCCACATCAGGGAAATACTCCTTCTTGGCAAAGGCAAGTCAGGCAGATACACCCATGGACTGAGGAAGGGAGTTCAAGGAGTAATCTATTGTATTTTTATCTCTGAAAATTCTGTCTTCCAGAACCATCAGGTGTATTGACTTGATTCCAGTGTTCTAGGAATTTTCTTCCATAGTTTGTTAATTTCTCTACTTCTTCTGAAGTAAGACTATAGAGTGAAGACCAAACAGCATCAACCTTTCTGGTTGATTTGTCATTTTCCAAATTTGAACCTCAATTTTTCTCAACCTTGATCCTATTCTTTGACATCATTACTTTTCCCACTTCTTCTTTATATAGTTTAGGTCTCCAGATGTATTCTCAAACACTTTTCTTAAGTGGTTATTGTATAATCATGAAGTGAAAATGTTAGTTGCTCAGTCATGTCTGACTCTTTGCAACCTCATGGACTGCAGCCCATCCGGCTCCTCTGTCCAAGGGATTCTCTGGGCAAGAATACTGGAGTGGGTAGCCATTCCCTTCTCCAGAGGATCTTCCCAACCCAGGAATCGAACCCAGGTCTCCTGCATCACATGCAGATTCTTTACCATTTAAGCTCTATTGTATAATTCTACATAGTCCCAAAGGTAAGGTTGGAAAATACGGGCCAAGAAGCCAGCTCCTGGCCTAAGGAGGTTACAGCTGGATGTTGACACTTAGATGACTTGGTGAGATTATCTAACAAGTATTTATTAATATGGGGATTCCCTGGTGGCTTTGTCAGTAAAGAATCTATCTGCAATGCAGGAGATCTGGGTTCAATTCCTGGGTTGGGAAGATCCCCTGGAGAAGGGCATGGCTACCCACTCCAGTATTCTTGCTTGGCAAATCCCTTGGATAGAGGAGCCTGATGGACTGCAGTCCATGAGGTCACAAAGAGTCAGACACGACTGAGAAACTTTCACTTTCATTTATTAATATTCACTTGGATTAAGGAACCACGAAGGCCCCAAAGACCTGAAAGACTGCTCTTGAGGGGCTCACAACCATGAGGAGAAAATAATTAAACAGGGCACAAGGGCAGAAGAGTAAAACCAGGGCAACCAACACTTGTCTCCCCCTACTGCTTACAAGCTGTGTGACCCTGGACAAGCCTTTTATCTTCTCTGAGCCTTACTTTCCCCATTTGCAAGGTGGAAACAGTAAAACTCTTCTTTATTGCATACTGGGAGGATTAAATGAAACAACATTGGAAAAGCAACCAAGCACATTAGGTGACATAGCAGACACTCAATAAACTTTGAGTGTTTCAATCATATAGCAATACTTGCACACACTTTAAAAATCTCAAGATATGTTTAAAACTAGGGAATATTTTCGATTAATTTAAAAATCGAACTTTCACACGTATCATTGCCATGTTAACTAAACACACACTTAATGGCAATCATTAGTTCCAAGGACCAACTGACTAAGTGTTGGTAATTTGCAGGGTGAGAGTTACAGAGTGGGCAGGAAAATAGCCTATATTCACAGATTACTTTGAGCAAATCTGACCCCAAAAGCCCAAGTTTTGATATGTAATATTTAAGTGTCATAAGATATTTATCATATAAAAACATTGAAGACAATATTATGCTGAAGATACAGGTAATAAAATTTTCTAAGTAACCAATATTGTGCAAACTAATTCAACGAAGTTTTCTTTCTTTCTTTCAAAAACTGCCCATGTGACTATTACCACACCTTGTTTATTCACACCGATAAGCACTCTTGGAAACTCATAGAACTTTGGACTTTGTGGAAGTGAACAAACTTTAAAATGTACTTATTGCTAATGCTGTTGGTAATTGTGCTTAGAAACTGTTTTTTCCAAATTTGCTTTGCACCTGAGAACTGTCTGCAACTGGCAATAAATACTATCAATAAAATACTAAAGTTTAGTAGTTGTAGATTCAACTATCAGTTAAGTTGCTCAGTCATGTCTGATTCTTTGCAACCCCATGGACTGCAGTACATCAGGCCTCCCTGTCCATCACCAACTCCTGGAGCTTGCTAAAACTCATGTTCATCAAGTTGGTGATGCCATCCAACCATCTCATCCTTTGCCATTCCCTTCTCCTCCTGCCTTCAATCTTTCCCAGCATCAGGGTCCTTTCCAGTGACTCAGTTCTTTTCATCAGGTGGCCAAAGTAGTGGACTTTCAGCTTCAGCATCAGAACTTCCAATGAATATTTAGGACTGATTTCCTTTAGGATGGACTGGTTGGATCTCCTTGCAGTCCAAGGGACTCTCAAGAGTCTTCTCCAACAACACAGTTCAAAAGCATCAATTCTTCGGTGCTCAGCTTTCTTTATACTCCAACTCTCACATCCATACGTGACAGCTAGAAAAACCATAGCTTTGACTAGACAGACCTTTGTTGGCAAAGTGATATCTTTGCTTTCTAATATGCTTTCTAGGTTGGTCATAGCTTCTCTTCCAAGGAACAGGTGTCTTTTAATTTCATGGCTGCAGTCACCATCTGTAGTGATTTTGGAGCCCAAGAAAATAAAGTCTGTCACTGTTTCCATTGTTTCCCCATCTATTTGCCATGAAGTGATGGGACCAGATGCCATGATTTTCATTTTTTGAATGTTGAGTTTTAAGCCAGCTTTTTCACTCTCCTCTTTCACTTTCATCAAGAGGCTCTTTAGTTCCTCTTTGCTTTCTGCCATAAGGGTGGTGTCATCTGCATATCTGAGGTTATTGATATTTCTCCCTGAAATCTTGATTCCAGCTTGTGCGTCATCAAGTCTGGCATTTCACATGATGTACTCTGCATGTAAGTTAAATAAGCAAGGTGACAATATACAGCCTTGATGTACTCCTTTCCCAATTTGGAACCAGTCCAAAGTTCCATGTCCAGTTCTAACTGTTGCTTCTTGACCTGCATACAGATTTCTCTAGGGGCAGGTAAGGTGGTCTGGTATTCTCATCTCTTTAAGAATTTTCCACAGTTTGTTGTGATCCACACAGTCAAAGGTTTTACTGTAGTCAATGAAGCAGACTTGGGAGGCTCGGTGTGTGGCATAAGTCCTCTTGGAGAAGGTCACCATTAGCCCCACCACAGAGCCACCAAGCAGACGACCCACAAACTGGAGAACAGTTATACCAAAGAAGTTCTTGCACTGTTGCTGAAGTTCTAGGGCCCACCACAGATTCTCCAACCTGGGGATCTGGCAGAGGGACTGAGAACCCCCAGGGAATTCAACTTTGAAGACCAGTGGGATTTGATTACAGAACTTCCACAGGACTGGGGAAATAGACTCTTGGAGGGAACAAACAAAACCTTGTGTGCACCAGGACCCAGGAGAAAAGAGCAGTGACCCCACAAGCGACTGAGCCAGAGTTGACTGTGAGCGTTCAGGAGTCTCCGGCAGATGCATGGGTCGACAGTGGCCTGCCACGAAGTCAAGGGCACTGAATATAACAGTCCTGGGAGCTGCAGCATGCTGGCATAAGTCCTTTTGGCCTTAGGCCAAACTACAGGGAGGAAACACTGCCCCACCCATCAACAGAAAATTGGATTAAAGATTACTGAGCATGGCCCCACCCATCAGAGCAAGACTCAGATTCCCCCACAGCCAGTCCCTCCCGACAGGAAGCTTTCACAAGCCTCTTATCCTTATCCATCAGAGGGCAGATAGAATGAAAACCACAATCACAGAAAGCTAAACAAACTGATCACATGGATCACAGCCTTATCTAACTCAATGAAACTATGAACCATGCCATGTAGCGCCACCAAGATAGATGGTCATGGTGGAGAGTTCTGACAAAACATGGTCCACTGGAGAAGGGAATGCAAACCATTTCAGCATTCTTGCCTTGAGAACCCCATGAACAGTATGAAAAGGCAAAAAGATTCAACTATACATATGGAAAAAACAGATGTGTTCCTAAAAATTGACTAAGAAAGTGAATTTTTAAAGGGAATCCTCCTACACAGTTGGTGGGAATGTAAATTGGTACAGCCACTATGGAAAACAGTATGGAGGTTCCTCAGGAAACTAAAAATAGAATTACCAGATGATCTGGCAATCCTACTCCTGGGCATATAGTCAGATAAAACTATAATCCAAAAAGATAATGTACCACTCTGTTCATAGCAGCACTATTCATAATAGCCAAGACAAGGAAACAACCTAAACATCCATCAGCAGGTGCATGGATAAAGAAGATGTGGTACATATATGATGGAATACTACTCAGTCATAAAAAAGAATGAAATAATGCCATTTGCAGCAACACCTAGAGATTATCTAAGTGAAGAAAGTCAGAAAGAGAGAGACAACACCATACAATATCACTTATATGTGGAATCTAAAACACCACACAAATGAACTTATCTACAAAACAGACTCACAGACATTGAGACTTGTGGTTGCTAAGGACAAGGAGATGTGGAAGAGTGATAGACTGGGAGTTTGTGGATTAGTAGATGCAAACCATTATATATAGAATGGATAAACAAGGTCCTGTGTATAGCACAGGGAACTAAATTCATTATTCTGTGATAAACCATAATAAAAAAGAATATGAAAAAGAATGTATATATGTTTGTACATATGTACATACATTTGCTGTACAGCAGAAATTAACATAACATTGTAAATAAACTATACTTGAATAAAATAAATTTTAGGAAAAAGAAAGTGAATTTCTAAATATAAGCCCCCTATTTTCTAATTGGCTTTACTTATATTTCTTAATAAAGATGTTCCTTTGGAAAATATTCTAGCATAAACACATAACAAAACATACATACATACATTAAACAAAATTTTTTTCACATTGAGGTGAGGAGTAATCATTTCAATTCTGTTGTTTTAAATAGTTATTGTATGGACTTCCCTGGTGGTCCATGGCTAAGACTCCATGCCCAATGCAGGGGGCCCACGTTCAATCCCTAGTCAGGGAACTAGATTCCATATGCTGCAACTAAAAGAACCTGCATGCTACAACAAAGATTGAAGATCCTGCATGCTGCAACTATGACCCGTTTGCAGCCAAACAAATATATTTTTTAAATAATTATTATACTGCAAAGTGTAAATGCAAAACATTCAAGCTTTTAAAAGACTTTTTGTTGCTTTTAAACACTGCAATAACAATTTCATATATACATAATAATATGTAGAGGGTGATTCTTTCTGTGCCCACCTATCACTCAGCCTCAACAACCGTCAACCCCATGGCCAAACCTACCTCACTTACACTGTCATCCACTTCCTCCCTCCCATATTATTTTGAAGCAAATTCCAGGCATATACTTTCACTTATAAACATTTCAGAACTCATCTCTTAAAAATAATGACTACTTTCTTTTCAAAGTAAACATAACACAATTATCACATGTAAAATGATTAACAATAAGGCCTTAAAGTCATCAAATGTCCTATGTTCAAATTTCCAAGGTCTCATACGTGTCATATCTAAAATATTTTAAAAATCAAGATCCAAGTCATGTCCACACTTTGCAATTGTTTGATGGGTCTTCTAAGTCTCTCTTAAATTACTGGTCCTCCTCCAACTCTCTTTTTCCCCCTTGCAATTTATTTTCCAAGAAACTAGGATGTTTGTCCTAGTGGGTTTCCTCTCTCAGGATTTTGCTGATATTTCCTGGGGTGGCAGGAAAAGAAATTTTCTTCTCTATTTTCTGTAAATCAGTAGTTGGAAGCTTGACCCACATGTGTGATTTTTAAAAAGTTTTCTTTGGCTTTCCTCCTCTTTTATTCATTTAAGTTTTACCGAATACCTACTATGTGTCTGTTACTGATGGTTGCTATGGAAACAAAGATGCCTCAGGAATTTAGATGAGTGAAGAAAATGTATGCTAACAGAACTATAATCAATGTGTTCAGTGTTTAAAAAAAAAATGTAAAAGAGTTGCTAAGGGAGTGTCAGAAGGAAGCAACTGGCTTGCCCGAGGGACGCTTCTTAAGATGGTGACTTTTGAACTAGGTTTTGAAAGATGAGTAGGAGTTTTCCAGATGAGAACATAGAAATGAAGGGAAGGCAATTTCCAATCCAAGATAGCAGCACATCTGAAAGCAGAAAATTGTAAGGAAATAAACACACCTCAGAGATCTATCTGCTAAGGTAGGAGCTGACAGCAGAGTTTCTGACCTGGATGAAAAATACCTTGAACTACCTCTCCCCTATTTCTGCTCCAGGAAAGTTAGTCTCTAGAGGAGTCTTTTACAGAATTGGTCATCGCAGCCAAGGAGAGCAGGAGCAGAACATGGAAAAGATTCCAAAAGCAGCAGGAGAGAGAGTTCAGGAGATCTGAGCACTCGTGACAAAGCTTGGGCAGCACCCAGCTGGCCTGGCCTGTGCCTGGGACCTTTGACATGCTGAGACTGGCACAATATTTTACACGTGTATTCAGAGGCAGCCTTTGGTGAGATGGTCAGGGAATTACAGGTTATTCTGGTCCCCTCGGCACATTCCTCTCATCTCCTCTCATCTTGCTCCTATCTGCCCTGGCTCCCAATAAGGGCAGAATCTGATTCTGCAATATGAGAAGATGCCTGCAGGAGAAAGAGGACTGTAGGGAACTGTGGGGGAAGGAACATGAGAGAAGCAGAAAGCTCCTAAGGCAGCCTTCTAGGTACAATGTTCCTGGTTTCTCCCAGGCTGCCCCTCTGAGACTGTGTCAATACCACTCCAATCACTAAACTAACAACATCCCCTCCACCCCAGACTGCTGAACTATTTGTCACTTATTTTTAACATGTCATGATTATTTCCTCCTTTGGTCATGCTGGTCCATCTGCTACGATGCTCCCATCTCTCCCTTCTCCAACTGGCAAACTCATACTCATCCTTCAAGGCCAGCTCACTGGCCCTCATCCCTGGATGACTTGCCCTTATCACTGTGCTCTCACAGCACATGCACACATCTTGGCTCCTACTTCTGTCACTCCATTATGACCATCTGTTCATGTCCTCTGTTTCTCCTCCATTTGACTTTTCCAAAATGGGACTGTGTTCCATTCACCTTTAAGCCTCAGGGCCTGGAGTGCTGGCACATAAAGATATTCAGTGAGCATTTACAATGTGACTACCTGAAAGGATTAATTAGAAAAGCTTGGTCTGCATCCTTTCCCCACCCATCACCACCTCCTCCTCCCCCGGGCCCAGTTATAAGAGGGCACTGTAGATGGTGGTCTAGATATAATATCCTATATGGCTATTGTGGCATTGAGCCCTAAAACTAAGGCCCAATATCGGGTACGTCCTGACATCCAGGAAAAAATTGGGAGACCTCTAATGGCTAACCACAAGTTCCCTTCCCCACTCTGCTCCAAAAGACAAGGTCCCCCAGCCCAACAACCCTCATTAACTGGACCAGGTGCTAATCCCTAAACAGTGGATTTCAGTTCCCTGCCTCCCAGCCCTCAGAACTCAAATAAGCTAGTCACATCCTCTCATGGAAATCAGAGGGCACTTTGCCCTCTTGATACTACAAAAAAGCCTACTCCCCACCCTATGCACAGCTCCTGGTTGCTTATTCCATCCCCAGGTGCAACCTTTATGTGGCCCTGTGTGTGGTGTCCTCCTGCCCCTGGCTGTGAGTGTAGATGACCAATAAACTGCTGTCATTCTCATCTGCCCAGAGTCAGGGGTTGTGTGTCTGGCGATCCTTGTAATTGAAGGGTGAGAATCTCTCTCACCAATGGCATTGAATAGGAGGTGATTAAAACAACATTGATTCCAGAGGAATAGCAGTAATGGAGGGAAGTGGGGATGTAGAAAACCCAGCAGTCTTGGTTCATCTTCCTCATGAGTTTTCTATCATGCTGGGTTCCTGAGCTCTTAAGGTAGTACTGATGATCTGTACACCATTCTCAGTGTTATAGAAAAAGTCCTTACCAAAATGTGCATAGTAGTAGTAGTAGTGTTAGTCACTCAATTGTCCAACTCTTTGCAACCTGGACTGTAGCCCACCAGGCTCCTCTGTCCATGGGATTCTCCAGGCAAGGATACTGGAGTTGGTTGCCATGCCCTCCACCAGGGGATCTTTCCAACCCAGGGACTGAACTCACGTCTCTTACGTCTCCTGTGTTGGCAGGCAGGTTCTTTACCACTAGCACTACCTAGGAAAAAATGTGTGTGGACCTGGGTAAAAGTTTATGAATAACACTACATGTTGGGCAACCCAGATATTTCAAAACATGGCAGCCGTGGAGTGAAAGTATAACTTTTAAAAAGGTCTTTAGCTGGGAATATCTGTCTGGCTTAGACCAAGCTAAGTTTTGTGAGATCGCAGGATTAGACTCCAAGAGAGCTCAGGGCTGATTGCCTTATATCCCATACTGCTCTGCCCTCTTTAACCCAAATTAACTCAAGGGGAATCCATTCAGGAGCAGAACACTGCCCAGCTGGGGTAATCCAAACAAGAGTAGATTTCTTTGGCTTGAATTATTTCCATAAATGCATCACTTCCCACCTGGCATTAGTGTTAGGCTAGTGGAGTTATACTGCAACTGGCCTTCAAGTTTGTGACAGAACAGGCTCCTCCCAAACAGCAGCTTTGAGACAGAAACCACAAGTTCAAAATGCAAATCAGCATCCCCTCACTTAATAAGATGCTTACTAGATAATAATTCTTATTATACAAGTAATAGAAAAATGGGTTTCATTTCTGACAACAACCTAAAACTAAAATGAAGAAAACTCCAAGCTTTAGGAATCTAACAGAGTGATGTTCTCTCTTTAAAAAGGTTTCCTTGCTGAATTACTCATGTTTAGTGCTATGGTAACTAATTTCAAAAGTGACTTAGTGTTAGCAAAAAGTTCAGATATCCTCCGCAGTTCAAGTCTGTAATTCTCTGGGTAATTGCTCAAGATCAGCATGGTGTTACTCTCTGATGTATCAGCCACAAATAATTTCAGCCCAAAGTGTTCTGTCGTTTCTTGTAGATAATTTTTTTTTTTTGGCATCCAGAGGAGTTGGATACATCTGATAAATGTCTGAGACAATTTGGACGAGGTTTGAAATCATTTTTTTCTGAGTAAGGATAGTATATTAAAGGTAGAAAATGAGCTGTACTCATTTTTTCAAATTCCCTAAATATGCCCTAATATTTGCATGTTACCATGAGTGGAAATACTATTTTTCACTATTTCAATCTTATCTTACTCTATGGAGCACTTCATGAAAGCTAGCAATAACTCTTATGAGCCTGAAAGGTGGGTTTATTAATTTTGGTAAAACCTAAGTGAATAATGCTGCTTGTCTAGTTCCACAGCCCTCTTTACTCTTTCCCACCAGCACCCTTGTAGGAAACTCAGAGACAGCACTGTAGACAAAAGTGGCTGTGGCATAGCTGCTCTTCTCTTATTTTTTTCCACACAGTGTTGGAATCTATGTATAAATATTGCCCCATTAACCTTTATTACAGGCATTGACTTAACAGAGGAGTTACAGGAACTTGTCTACAGTCCCTCAGAACTAGAAACAGAGCACAGAAATCTGAGCACTGGAGATCCCTGGAAAATTCTAGAAAGCAAAGGGACACTGACAGCTCTCATAGTCCATCCTTCACTCCCACACATGCTTACATCTAAGTGAATCAGTGGGACCCAGGCTTGGGGCATCTTTTCCCCCAGTCTTCTCAGAGGAAGACTGTGGTCAGAAGCCTGGATTGCAATCCTGCTTTTATCACTAACAGAGTATCCTTTGGCAGAAAGGATACATAAAGTTCCTCTTTCTGGGCCTCACTTTCCTTGTCTGTAAAGACACTGGACCAGATGATCTTCAAAAGTTCAGATCTAAGCTTTTATGTACAGCAGATTATTTCTGAAGTTGGTTCCACAGTTTCTCCTACCTCTTACTTTTTTTGGATATACCTCATAGTTGTAATAAAATACATACATTTTGACAAATGTTCCCTGTGTATACTGTTTTTCTAGTCACTAAGTCGTGTCCAACTCTTTTGCGACCCCATGGACTGTAGCCCACCAGGCTCCTCTGTCCATGGAATTCTCCAGGCAAGAATACTGGAGTGGGTTGCCATTTCCTTCTCCAGGGAATCTTCCTGACCCAGGGATCAAACCCATGTCTCTTGCATTGGCAGGTGGATTCTTTAACACTGAGCCACCTGGGAAGCCCATATACCACCACAATCAAGGTACAGAATATTTCTATTATCCCTCAAAGTTTGCTCATACTTTTTGGCAATGATATGCTTTTTTCCGCCCCCTAGATGAGTTTACCTTTTCCAGAAATTCACATAAATAGAATCACACATAATATACTCTTTTGTATCTGGCTCCTTTCAAAATGGAGGAGCCGAGTATGCTACAGTCCATGGGGTCGCTGAGAGTCGGACACGACTGAGCGACTTCACTTTCACTTTTCCCTTTCATGCACTGGAGAAGGAAATGGCAACCCACTCTGGTATTCTTGCCTGGAGAATCCCAGGGATGGCGGAGCCTGGTGGGCTGCCGTCTATGGGGTCGCACAGAGTCGGACACGACTGAAGCGACTTAGCAGCAGCAGCCTTTCAAAAAGCAGAACCATATCCCCTTTGCAATGTGCCTGTACCATTCTCCCACCAAGAGTGAAATCTAGGGCTTACCTGGTGGTTCAGTGGTAAGGAATCCACCTGCCAATGCAGGAGACATGAGCTCAATCCTTGGTCTGGAGGATCCCTCATGCCACAGGACAAGTAAGCCCGAGGGTCACAACTACTGAGCCTGTGCTCTAGAGCCTACAAGCTGTAACTACTGAAGCCCAAATGCCCTAGAGCCTGTGATCTGCAACGAGAGAAGTCACCGCAATGAGAAGCCCGAGCACTGCAATTAGAGAGCACCCCCTGCTTTCCATAACTAGAGAAACACTGGTGCAGTGACGAACACCTAGCACAGCCAAAAATAAATAAAATTATTTTTACAAAAAGAGTGAAATCTATTTTCCAATCCTTTGACTCCATGCTGGCCCTTGGACTTGCTTTGACCAGCAGAATACAGTGAAACTGATGGTACGTAATCCCTTTTACTCCTTGGAAGACAGCCACCATCTGAAAATGCTAGACCAACTGAATGATGTGTGACCACATGGAAAGGGAGCAAGGGAACACTTGGAGTAGGACAAAGGTGCCCCACCCAGCTGACAGCACCAAGGCCCGGAAGTGGATGAGGTCACTTTGGGTCATCCAGCTGAGGCACCCCAGTCAAGACGACACGGAACAGAGCCATCCTCAGTGAGCCCTGCCTGAATTCCTAACCCAAAGAATTGTGAGAAAATAAAACAGTCTTTGTTTAAGCCACAAAATTTGGAGGTGGCTTGTAACACAGCAGTAGTTAACTGAAAAGGTGAGTCTTCTGCCTGTTTTCTTTAAAAGTCCAGCGGGATTTCTTTCAGGCCAAGACTATTAGCTAACTATATAAGTGTTTTACCTTAAATCTCTTCTACTCTCTTATTCCCTTTTCTTTCTTTTTTCTTTTTAACTGTGGTATATTTGGCATGCAACATTATATTAGTTTCAAGTGTTAATTAAAATGATTCTATATTTGTATATATTGTAGAATGATTCTATATATTGTATAGAATCTATATATTGTAGATTCTATATTTATATTCTATATATTGTAGAATGATCACCACAGTAAGTCTAGTTAACATCCATCACCACACAGTTACAGAATTTTTTTCTTTTGTTGAGGATTTCTAAGACTTACTCTTTAGCATCTAATAAATACACAATACATTACTATTAACTATAGTCACCATGCAGTACATTACATCCCCTCACAAATTATTTTATAACTGGAAGTTTGTACCTTTGATCCCCTTAACCCATTTCTCACAAGCCCCATCCTTCACCTCTTGCAACCATCAGTTTGTTCGTTCCATGAGATTGGGTTTTGTTAGTTTCTTTGTTTTTTAAAAATTCCAAATATAAGTGAAATCATATGGTATTTGTCTTTCTAACTTATTTCACTTAATATATTGCCCTCAAGGTCCATCCATGTTGTGGTCTTACTCCCTTTTCAGATTGTTCTTCCCTAAGGTATCATAAATTGCATCTAACCACACATTAACCCTGTTACTTACATAGACTTGAAAAATGTAGGGTGTTTTTCTTAGGTTTCACTTCTACAGGATTTAAAAAAAGTTCAAATTCTTTCCCTCTTCCCTTCAGATCCAGTGGTCTGGCATTTGAATTATAGCATATTCTACAGAAAAGGAGGCAGAGTTTGGGAGCCAACAGCTCTTACTTCAGACCTAATGAGCTGTATGGTTCTGGGCAAGTTTGAAAGCTTCCTACACCTGACTTTCTACATATAAAGTAGAAAATCTCATGTGCTGCTAGGGAAAAGATAAACTGCAAAAACATATGGAAAAGTTATTCAAGAGCAAAAGTACCTTTCATTTCCATAACTCTGACAGGTCTTCTTGCAATCTTATTTGTATGCCCTCCATGGGTCAAGTTCTCTGTCACAGGGTTCAACATGCAAGATACATTCACCCGTCACCTGGAAGACAAGATAAACACTATTTCTGCCTTAGAGCTTTTTGTTGGGAGATGTGAGCAATATGTGTTTATTAATATTTTACTTTGCTACTCTCCATAAATATTCTATGGTGGGCTACTATGACCCATTATGGTCAGGGAAAATCTAGTGAAGGGAACATTCTCACAGAAAGGTGAAAGCTGCAGTTTACATGAAGAGATGCATTGGCTTGTGGGATACTTAACCATAGGGCTTAAGACTTTTAAAAATCACCTTTAGTAGTAAAAGAATTATGGGAGTCCTATCTCCCTAAACACAAGTCTAAATCAAGAATCAAACTAGCCATAAAATAAAGGTTCAGTTCAGTCGCTCAGTCGTGACCGACTCTTTGCGACCCCATGAACCGCAGCACGCCAGGCCTCCCAGTTCATCACCAACTCCCAGAGCCTACCCAAACTCATGTCCACTGAGTCGGTGATGCCATCCAACCATCTCATCCTCCTGCCCTCAATCTTTCTCAGCATCAGGGTCTTTTCAAATGAGTCAGATCTTTGCATCAGGTGGCCAAAGTACTGGAGTTTCAGCTTCAACGTCAGTCCTTCCAATGAACATTCAGGACTGATCTCCTTTAGGATGGACTGGTTGGATCTCCTTGCAGTCCAAGGGACTCTCAAGAGTCTTCTCCAACACCACAGTTCAAAAGCATCAATTCTTCGGTGCTCAGCTTTCTTTATAGTCCAACTCTCATATCCATACTTGACTACTGGAAAAACCATAGCCTTGACTAGACGGACCTTTGTTGGCAAAGGTAAGGAAGCTCAAAAAGTTTCTGATTTGCACCATGAGAGTTACTTAGAAGCTTTGTTTGAAATATGAATCTTTCTGGGTTCCCCCCTGCCCCTCTCATTTTTTTCTTGGTATCCATTTATCCTGGTGTCCTAGGGCAGTGGTTCCCAAAGTGTAATCCTAAACCAGCAGCAGCACCATCCTCTGAGAACTTGTCAGAAGTGCTAATTCTCTGGCCCCACCCTTAATTTACTGAATCAGAACCTCTGATTGCTGGAACCTAGCAATCTGTGTTTTAACAAGCCCTTTCAGGTGATTCTGAAGCACTGAAGTTTGAGAATCGTTGCCCTAAACAGATACTTGAGCTGCCCACTGCACTGTTTCTCAAACTACCTTTCGTTAGAATCTCCTGAGAGCTTTACAAAAATACCAATGCTGGAACTCTAAATCCACAGATTCTAAGGTCATTGGTCAGGGGTAGGCCCATGAAATCAGTATTTTTTTAAAAGTCTCCCGGGTGATTCTAATATGCCAACCAGGGTTGAGAATCACTAGCATGTTGGGTCGGAGAAGGCAATGGCACCCCACTCCAGTACTCTTGTCTGGAAAATCCCATGGATGGAGGAGCCTTGGTAGGCTACAGTACCTGGGGTCGCTAAGAGTCGGACACGACTGAGCGACTTCACTTTCACTTTTCCCTTTCATGCACTGGAGAAGGAAATGGCAACCCACTCCAGTATTCTTGCCTGGAGAATCCCAGGGACGGCGGAGCCTGGTGGGCTGCCGTCTCTGGGGTCGCACAGAGTTGGATACGACTGAAGCGACTTAGCAGCAGCAGCAGCAGCAGCAGCATGTTGGGTAATTCAGCTCTAACCCTTAGGTTTGAGCAACTGGGGGTTGGCAGTAGGGCTGGAGGAGGGGAGGTGAGGGAGGACAGAGAAGCTGTCTGCTTCCTCAGTTCAGGCTGAAGGGAATTAGCAGGAATATAGGGATTGTTCAGAAGAACGTGTAAGCAAGTTTGAAACGTAACATATTTAAATGGGGAAAGGGGAGTACTGTAGTTAAGCCATAATCTTCAGGGAACGTTTGGGCCAGTGAGCAATTTTGGACTGAATGAAAGGGAAAAAATTTAGAGAAAAATGGTGAAAAAGACTAGTTAGTACAACTAAGAAAATTCCTTCTGCTACTATGTTGTGCATTAGAACCTTGTTGTACATTTCTCTTCCGAATCTCTAAGCCAACATTCAGTTTACTCCTTTTTTAAAAATCTGGAAAAGGAACACCTCTACTTTAAAAAATTTAATATTGGTACAGTGGCACAGTGGTAAAGAATATGCCTGCCAATGCAAGAGGCGGGAGATACAGGGATACAGGTTTGATCCCTGGATCAGGAAGATCCCCTAGGACAGCAACTCACTCCAGTATTCTTGCCTGGAGAATCCCATGGACAGAGGAGCCTGGAAGGCTACAGTCCAAAGAGTCAAACACGACTGAGCACACATGCATCCTATTCTCCACATAATATTTTATTGCGTTTTATTGTAAGACTGGTATGGTTAGGCAAAGTCTGGGTGAAGGAAACATTCTCATGGAAGGGTGAAAGCTGACTGAACAGTAATTATCTTCACCTATACAATAGCGAAATGAAGGAAACCGCAAAATCATTTTTAAACTTGAAAAAATTATAGCCATAAAACAAACATTTTAGAAATGGATTTTTTTGGTAAAAAGCTATGTTTTTAAAAGGATTTTATTTTTAAAATGGATTTCATCATGTATTTTTTATGTTCATATTTTGGATGAAGTGAGGGGCAGAACAAAGATATGTTTTGAAAAAAGTGGTAAAGGAGATGGCAGATGAAAGGTGAAAATAAGAAAAAAATAGGTAGTGAAAAGATGGAAGGGGTCTGGAAGTAGAACAATATAAAATAGGAATTTTTTTTTTTTTACTGCTTTATCTGCAACACCTAGAACAAGGAATAATGTCAATAAATATAGTACAGTTGTTGAATGAATGATCTTACATGATACCTCGTTCTGCATACCAGGATGAGAGGATTACTGGTTGGTTGAGAAATTAATATGGGAAATCTTAAATTTATTTTTTGTGAAGGACTTTTCAACCTTTGACAGGTATTATAAACTTTCCTGGCCAAAGTTTGGCCATTTCCTAACCACAAGTTTCAAAGAAATGGAGGTTGAGACAAGGGTAATTCTTTAGAGAAGCTGGCTGTTCACTCTCAAAGCACTCCACTCTCAAAGCACCCCACTTTCACTTCCTTTAAAATTAATCCATCATTTATGAATCAGCATCCCCTGGGGCCATTTATGAAAGGGCTCTCAGGTAGTAGAATTTAGCAAACTAATTTTCATGTGAAACACTCCCTAGATGTGTCTCCAACATGATACATGATACAGAGGGTCCAGCACAGAAAAATATTTGTGTGGCACATTGGTGTCCGTCTTGTGTTCTGAATGTCCCAAAGACCCATGTCTTGCTCATGAGACAGGCCACCTAAACCCCCAGATGGGGTTGAGCATGTGTCTGAGGGGCCCATAGGACTACTGAAAAAGGGTTTCAATTTTCTTCAAAGATTTTTAGTGGGTTCACCTCAGAGAATTAATCCCTAGAGTGAAGTGGAGAGCACCCTAGACGTAAAAGCTCATTCTTTTCACTATTCTCCTTTGCAAAATGTGGGTTTCACTATCTCTTGGCCATTCCTTACCAATCACTACTCTGAAATGAAAAGAGTGGGTTTGAGATCAATTTCCCGGTGTCACATGACTTTCGGTTTTGTGCTTCTCTCACGATTCCTTTAAAGAATTTGCCATGTGTTTTTCATTCACTGAGTCAGTAAATATTTACGAAGCCCCTAGTACTTCACCAGGCACTGTGCTAGGCCCCAGGCAACCACAGTGAACAAACCCCTGCTCACCCAGGGTTAGATCAAGTTGGGGAAGAGAAGTCAAACAATAAATATATAAAATATGCAACATCTAGCAGGTGGTAAGAAATGCTACGAAGGGAAATGAGATCAGCAGTGCTCTCAAAAAACACCCTCCTCCCCTCTTTTGTCACCGAGGCCGTCGTGTAACCCAACAACAGACGCCTTCGCAGCGGACTGGAAGCCCCTTTCTGAGGTATGGCAGCCTCCACCTTCTCTGACCGGGCAGTTTCTCCGGATATCCACTAAGAAGTCATAGAATAATGGGATCCCCAAATAACTTTAAACCCCATCCTCATGCCTACGTCTGAGGCATCAGCGTGTACTCAGCAAAACAAATCTCAGGGCTGAGTCTGTGTGAGCCTCGCCCACCTCCACGGTTTTCCAGTTCAATTCTTTCTGAGGGAGGAAAAGATGTGCTAAGCGTCCGAAGAGAACTCGGCCCCTCAAATATCAGATTCACTAAAGGAGATAGAGGGTAGCCCTCTACGACTCGGACGCCAAGACTCCAATTAGAATGAAAATGTCAGGAGAGGAAAAGCAGATTTTCCCGGGTTTAAATAACACGGAAAACATCGCCAGCGGAGCCTGCGGAGAGCGGCCCGGTGGCCATTCAGGAAGAGCCGCTTCGCCACAGCTCTTCTCCCGCAGACAAAGGCTCCTCGTCAGTCCCTCCGAAGCACCAAATTCGGCAGAAGAAAAATAGAGCCGCTGCTTCCCGTCAGGCAGCCAGACAATAGCTGCGACCAGGCCGCGCGTAGCCGGAGGGCACAGCACCGGCATCTTTGTTTCCACCGGGTCCTTCAAATCAGGCCTCTGCGGACTACGTGGAGAGACGGCCGCGGAGGAGGTGAAAGCGACTTGGCACCACTCCTCTCCCTAGTTCCTCTGCAGCGGCGACGCCGCCACAGCCAATTGCACGCTCCCCTCACCGACGACTGAGGTCCTCGGGCCCCGCGGGAAGTAGCGCCGTCCGCGCGGAGGGAAACGGCGCGCAGTGAAACGCCCGGGACCGTGACGCGTCCGCGGAAACGCGGCTCCTCCGCGCCCTTGCGCGCCGCCCGTCCGCGGCCCCGCCCCTACTCGTGGCCAGACCGGACAGCCCTGGAGGCCCGCTGCCCGGGTACGGTAGGATGGGGTACCCTTCATGGCTCCGGCCTCGCGGGCGGCCCAGCAAGGCCTCCGTCCCGCGGCGTTTGTCTGTCCCGCGGCTGTACACGGCCAGACCCACTGTTCCCCTCTCCAGCCGGACAGCAGGTGCCACAGATTGGGCTCCCGACCCGGGCGAGCGTGATAATCTGACTAGCCGGTGTCGGCCCCGCGTCCCTTCCCCAAGCTCCCCAGCCGGGCGCCCCTAGCCTTGGATCACTCTGCTGTAAAGCAGGGTAGTTGTGAGGGTTCCAAACTGGCGAATGCAGGTAAAGTGCCCGACGTTTAGCACACAGAGGAAGTTCTCCAAAACAGCGAAGCGTAAAAATGCACCCAGTTATCAACACGGGCAGCAACGAGGATGGCTCTAAAAAAAAAATGCTTGGTACAGGTGGGGGTAGGAGGTAAACACAAAAGACCTTAGTCTGTCCGATTGCGTTTATCTGAAATTCTACAAGAAGCAAAACTGGTGAGGAAAGCCGTTGCCTGAGGAAGGATGAAAGAGGCGAGAGGATGGGAGGCAGGGAAGCAGGAGGGAACTTTGGGGGAAATGGCACGATTCCACGCCTTGATAGGACTGGATGTTACAGGATGTGTGTAGTTGCCAAAATCCAAGGCTTTGTGGTCTTCAAATGGGTGGATTTTTTTATATTCTTGGGCTTCCCTAGTAGCTCAGCTGGTAAAGAATCCGCCTCCGATGCAGGAGACCCCGGTTCGATTTGGGGGTCGGGAAGATGCCCTGGAAAAGGGATAGGCTACCCACTCCAGTATTCTTGGGCTGCCCTAGTGGCTCAGACGGTAAAGAATCCGATTCCAATTACACCTCAAAAAATCTTGGGAGAGGAAGGGTTAAAGCAGTGGGTAAGCGTAGTGAGAAATATGAGACAGTTTGATGGAAAATAATTATATGTACACAATCTGAGAGCTAACTGTGCGATCTCTGAATTGAGTGGCTCCTCCTCTCCTAAGAATCAGTGAACACCAGCACTAGGAACAGCTCGGGTCCTAGAAGGATGCGCTGTGCCAGACCCAGCTTGTGCACCTCCCGGGTTTGCTCAGTTGCACCCCCTCTTTCATCTTAGCCTCTAGCTCAGTGCAGAGGGGCCCTGGCTCCTCCCACCAGTCCCAGACTCGGGTGAAAAACATAGAGGTTCGGTCTGTTCTTGTCTCTGGCAATTGCCTGGAGGGTCAGGGACACACCCAGAAAAGTGAGGCGTTGGAGCCCCGTGAGACAAACTTACAACAAAGAGGGCAGAGAGCAAGAAATAAATACCTCTCCTTTTTTCTCCATAGGCAGCAGGTCCCTGTGTGGCTGTCTAGAATCTGTCCTTGGGAAATGACTAAACAATCCACCTACACTTTCTCCTCAAGTTGTTTTCAGCTTTAGTGAAGCACTGCTTTTCATTGCCTTTCCCCTCACCCTTGCTGCCCTGGGGTCGTACCTCCTAATAAAATCTTAGCACTTAAACTTGGCCTGAGGCTCTGCTTTCCAGATAATCCTTTAGCATCCTTTGGGCTTTCAGTCTGTACAGTTACTGAAATTTTCACAGCCATAATAGCAAACAACATTAGGATTATTTTTAGCTCTTACGTACTCTTCTGTTAGCCCTGAACTGCTTCTTTACAAGACAATCGGTTGAAACCAATACTAAATACATAAATTTATGTATACTTGCTTCTGTGTTAGTAGAGATTAAAAAATTTTTTTTTCCACTTACTAGTTCCTAGTGGTGTTTTCTCTCAAGTAAATTCCTAGAGCACAGGCACTTGTATGTTTTAAACATTTGGAAGCTTAAAAAACTTGAGATGCAAATAAGTGCAAAAGGAAAAAACCGCTTTTCAATCATGATCATAAAGCTGTCAGTTGGGAAGGGTGGTTTAATTATATGTTTTTCAGTTCATTCATAAAACTATGTTCTATCTTTCCTAAAACCTAATTATTAGGGAAGGATATGTTAAACCCATTTACAGCAATGTCTTCTGGTTCAGAATGCTGTGCAAGACAATTTTTTTCTTTGCACTACTTTAAATATGGAAGACTTGAGTAAGTTTGTATTTTTAATGGTAACAGCCACTGGCTTTGTGGCCTGTTAACTGTAGGTTTGTCAGCCCTTTCTCTTCCCTCCCACTTGGCTTGCTAACCATCTGTAACTTGACCAACAGTAATTTGAGATGAGACTGGCCAGGGTCATATGTTAAATAGGACATTTCCACTTTCTTGACCACAAAATCCTCCCTTTCCTGGCCACTTAAACACTGTTACATAATTCTACAAACATGTGGATCTGATGATGATCTACATATGTTGGCAAAGGTTACACCTGCAAATCTACCTTTCTATCAGCAATTTTTTTTTTTTTTTACTAATGACATTTTTATTGTGTATAATCCGGTGTTTCATAGCATGTAAAAATTATTTTTAAAAACATGTTCTCTCTTATCTGCATCATTGATTTTTGCAGGGAAAACTTTGTCATCCTATCAAATGAACAATTTTTCATCTTTGCCTTTGAAAAATGTTTTATTTAGGGTTAATTTCAATCACAAGCAATCATGAAGCCAGGCTGTGTTCAAAATGTATTTAAATGGATTTTCACATAAAGGAAAAGCATTTTAAAATATCTTGACTTACAGACATGCGATATTAGAGGACATCCCATTAGGCAAATGTGAGACTTTCTCTTTAACTCCTAGCCCTTGATTCTTTCCAAATATATGAAGGCAGATAACATTCTAGCAAATGTATAGGTTTTATAGATCTTGGCCCTCTCAGAATAAGCTTGCTGCAATTGTCACTAAACATTTTTAAAATTCTTTCAAGTTCTATAAAGACACTGAGTCACATTCTTTTAAATGACATCATCAGGAATAGCAAATCTTTCTCTTTTGAGTGTGTATTTAATTTTTAGAAACACCCCACAGTCATTTGAAACCTGACCAAGTTTAGGAACATTGATTAGCAAGAGAACAATGAATGTGAAAGAATAAAAATAAGTGAAGTAATACTTCTTTAAAAATTAAACTCTGAGAAAAGAATTAAGGAAAGATTGAAGCAGAAATTAATGAATGAGAAAACAAGCCACAATTATTGATCAATTCCAAAAGTAAATCTTTGGAAAAAATAGGAAGAAAGTAGAGAAATATCTGCAAATCTAATTAAAAAAAGAAAATATAAATAAAATTATAAAGGGGAAAGGAGACAATAGATACAGAGAAGTTTGAGGGTTTTTTTTTAAAAAGAATTATCTGAAAATGCTATGTATATAGTTAGCTATATTCCAATATATTTTTTTTTCAGGAAAAATATATGTCACCCAAATTTTATCAATAAGTTAGAAAAACTAGATCAAAACCAGAGAAGAAGTCAAAAAAGGCTCATCTTAGAGATTTTATAAGCAAATTCTTACAAATTTTGAAAGACATATAATTTCCTTTCTGAATATATAAATATATTCATAAAATTTTGCTTCATAAAATTCATTTTATGAAGCAAATATAGCTATTAAACCTATCAAAAGGACAAAAAGAATAGTCAAAAATAAAAACTCACATAAATCAAATGCCAGAATTTCCCCCAGAAATATCAGCAAGTTATTTTCCATGAAACAAGTAATTTTTAATAAGGAAGATTTTATCCTAGAAATGCCAGAATATTTTAATAATAGGAAAATATTTGAAATAACAAATCATACATTTAGGCCATATAAGACAAAACCTTATCTCAATAGATGATAAAAATCTAACACCTACACCTCATTAAAACAACTAAATTTTTAAAAATCTCTTAGTAAATATTAAACCAATAGCCAACATCATATCTTTAATAAGATTTTATAAAAATAATGGGGCTTCTCAGGTGGCTCAGTGGTAAAGAACCCACCTGCCAATGCAGGAGACGCAGGTTCAATCCCTGGGTTGGGAAGATCCCCTGAAGAAGGAAATGGCAACCAACTCCAGTATTCTTGCTTGGAATATTTCATGGACAGAGGAACCTGGCAGGCTAGTCCATGGGGTAGCAAAAGAGTCAGGAGCAACTTAGTGACTAAACAACATAAAAATAATAATGGTAATAGTAGGACAGTCACAGTCAAACTGTAAGGAAGAGGAGAAACTATATAGTAATTCCTCAACCTCCCATCATCACTCCTTGTTCTCCTTCTCAAACATAACCTCCATTAACTGTTTCTTACATATCTTTCCAGAAACTTCCCATGCATGTAAAAGCATATGACTAAGACTTCCCTGCCGGTCCAGTGGTTAAGCCTCCAAGCTTTCAATACAGGGGAAGCAAGTTTGATCCCTGGTTAGGGAACTAAGATCCCACATGCTGCACAGGATAGCCAAAAAAAAATTTTTTTTAAGTATGTGACTACTGCCTTTTGAAAAAAAATATTAATAGAATCATACTATACAGATTATTCAGCACTTGATTTTTTCATTGTATACAGTATCTTGGACATCCTCCCATATCAGCAGATAGATGTACAAAAATTTTTCATAGTTTATTATTTGAATATACATGAATTATAGAACAGTTTGCATATATGAATGTGCCATGATTTTTCATTCACCTATTAGGAAATATTTTCTAGTTTTCTGCAATTCTGTACAGTTACATTAGCATCCTTGCGTATCTTTGCCTATTGGTACTGGTGTAGTAGGATTAATGCCTAGCAATGTAATTGCTGGATCCATTTCTGAATAGATATTTCCAAATTAGCATCTAAAAAGTCTGGATTAATTTACAATCTTAAATGTTTGCCAAAATATTGATAATTGTTGAAGCTAGGTAATGGGCAATGAGAGTTCTTTTTACTATTCAATCTTCTTTTGGGTGTATTTTTAAATTTCCATATCCAGTGATATGACAGGAGAGGCATTCTCATTAAAATCAGGTATAAAGATGCTCACGATCAACTCTATCCTTTAAAATTTATGCTGAAATAATTCTGACAAGAAACAGAAATAACAGGTAAAATATTGAAGACAGAAGAAAATTTACCTTTATTTGCAGATGTTTTGCCTGGAAAACTCAAGAGACATGATTAAAAAGCTGTTTAAAATGACTATTAAACACTAGTAATCTTTCCAGATCCAGTAATAACCTGTTGGGAAATATATATTTTTTCAAGATTCTATTAACATATAAATAATATTGGCAACACCTGGAAGGGATTAATGCAAAGAAAGAAGAAAAAAACATGAAAGCAAAAGATGTAAATAGATTGAGAAATCTGATATGCTTCTAGATAAATGTATCTATTTCTTTATTTGTGACTTTAACCAAATTTCAGTAAGATTATTTTTTAATGAAAAAAAAATTGCTGTTTGGAAGAAAAAACAGAATCATAGCCAGAATACTTTTGAAAACAAAGAATAATAATAGGAGATTCATTGTACCAGATGTTAATGTAAATTATAAAGCCAAAGTAATTACAGTGATTTTGAACAACTGAGAAAAGCTTGACAAATAGATGAATGTTTCAGAAAAAGTCCTGAAAGAAAATTTGATATGTCCATAAATGAAGCATCACCAATGAGGAGGACACAGATTATTCAAAACTGGCCTATAATTTAGTCCATTAGATGCTCACTTCATATAATTTACTGAAATACAAAGTGGATTAAAGAGGCAAACATGAAAGAATTAAAAGAAAATATAAATGAGTCCCTTAAATAAGGAATTTTGAGTGGGAAAAAATGCAAAATGATGGAAGATACATAGATGTATCTGCATAAACATTTAGAACATCCATATGTCAAAAATGAGAGGGACATTTTTGGATGAGATGGTTAGATAGTATCACTGACTAAATGGACATGAATTTGAGCAAACTCCGGGAGACAGTGGAGGACAGAGGAGCCTGGTGTGCTGCAGGTCCGTGGGGTCACAAAGAGTCAGGCATGACTTAGTGACTGAACAACAACATGTCAAAAATAACAATAAATAAAAAGTTGAGGAGTAGAAAGATATCTGTCATAAATATAAAATGATAGAGTTAGTATTTGCCGTTTCAAAGAAGAAATCCCAACACCTCTGGGGCAAACACAGCATTCTTATATTATGGGTTATGTCACTTTGAAGAAGAGAGTTCATTTGGAAGAATCATTTGTCCCATTTTTAGAATGCAAGGTTTTGCTTTTGATATGTTCTGATTTGTTTCCACCTTACTTCATGCGTACAAAGTGATGATATTTGGATTACATGATGATATTTTTTTTCCCAGTTTCTTTTTCAAAAGCAAACCCTAGAATATTGTGCTTCCCTGTCTCCTCCTAAGGGGTTCACTTGACTTCTCTCATTGCAAACCCAGGGGTAGACACTCTTACTATCCCCATTTTCCAGGTTAGGAAAGATGTATCTCTGTGGCTTTAAGTACGTAAAGGCAGCAAACAAAAGTATCAACATAAACATGTCTTTAGAGGAGAAGCTATGCCCAGTGAACACAATTTAGAGAGAGGCCTGTTGATCCACAAAGGTGTGTGCTCAGCCAGGATTCTTCATCCTGCCCCATCTTTAGCTCACAGACCACACCCAAGGGATACAGCCCAGCTTTCAGCAGTGCCTGAACGAGGACAGGTCCCAGAGGCCCCACTGAAGGGGGGAGGCTGGGAGGAAGTTCACAGATGTCTGCCCTTGTGCTAACACCTACTGGGGGCTCAAAACAGGGACTGTTTTGAGCATGTACTGACTTCATAAGCATGAACTGTCTCATGTAACCATCAGCAAACAGCCCCAGGACTTACGTACTCTTATGATTTCCATTTTCCACTTAGGAAACTGAGGCACAGAAAAGGTAAGCAGCTTGCTAAAGCTCACACAGCAAAGGAGTGGTTGAAACTGTATCTCAGTCACGCAGGTGGGGCTGGAGCCCAAGCCCCTTGGCCACAAGTAACCATATATAAAGCCCTTGTATCCACAGGAGCACATCTGACCCTCACAACATGGTAAGAAGGTCAGGAAAGATTCCCCTGATAGACTAAGGCAGTGGGAAGCCAGAAATGGGTTACTGGAGTTAAGTCATCCTTTCCTTTTTTTTTTTTTTTTTTTAATGATCTGTAAAAAGCTGACAGCAGAGCATGGATGGACATGTGATAAGGAATGACTGGAGGGGAAACAAGAGTTACAAAGCTTGGATAAGAGAAAGAAGTGCCCTGAACTTTAAATAGCTGAAACACAAGCTGCATGGAGGGGAAGGGAGCTGGGGAACAGGCAAGGGGAGGTTGCCCTGAGTACTGGAAGAATGAAAATTGTTCTAGCTCAGGAACCATCAGGCCTGTAGTGATGCTGGATGATAAACGGTGAAAGAAATCACGCCCACAAGCATTCTCATCATGTTGAACTCGTTTACCTTCCTGAAATACTAGCTCCTGGTCCATGTCACTATTTGTCTAAGAATCCTGTTATTAATTTATATCTCTGTTTATTTACCTGGCCTTTGTTAGTTTAGACAGCAAGGCTAGGAGTTATGTCCAAACAACCAACAAGAAGCTCCAAGCAAAACAGGATTTTCATGTAGTTTTAAAATACAATCATGGTAATAAAATTTATACCGGTACTTTCAGAATTGGCTCTCATAGAACTAAAATTGTATTAATTAACCTCTGAACCTGTTGCTTGTTTTTCAATCACCTTAAAAATTCCCCAGTGTCATGAATACAAGGGAACTT
The DNA here is from genome assembly GCF_054371585.1 of Giraffa tippelskirchi. Lineage (NCBI taxonomy): Eukaryota > Metazoa > Chordata > Mammalia > Artiodactyla > Giraffidae > Giraffa > Giraffa tippelskirchi. Next base: position 67,373,428 of record NC_137287.1, on the reverse strand, counting down.
CATGAGAGAAACACCCATGTTCTGATAAACTTACATCTATAAAAATGATCCATGTTAAATGCACTGGAATTCTATTTAAAAGTAGGAAAATAAAGAATTATTTTGCCGTATGACTGTTGCCCACTCATTTATCTGATTTTGTTCAAGTCTCAAATGATAGGTATCAGAAAATATATATTCTATACTCATTTCAAGGAGAAGGCAATGGCACCCCACTCCAGTACTCTTGCCTGGAAAATCCCACAGACAGAGGAGCCTGGTAGGCGGCAGACCATGGGGTCGCTAAGAGTCGGAAACGACTGAGCGACTTCACTTTTACTTTTCACTTTCATGCATTGGAGAAGGAAATGGCAACCTACTCCAGTGTTCTTGCCTGGAGAATCCCAGGGATGGGGGAGCCTGGTGGGCTGCCGTCTGTGGGGTCGCACAGAGTCGGACACAACTGAAGTGATTTAGCAGCAGCAGCAGCAGCAGCATACTCATTTCAAAATTTTTCTAAAATCAATGTACATCATCAATTGCAAAAAGAATTCCTTTACTTCTGTAAATTACAGCATTGACCTCAAGTTGTATGTAGTGTTATATCAGTATTGTAAGATTTATCATAAGAATATTGCCTAAGTATAAACATTTTCATCAATAAAGTTCTATCTAAATCCTCTCTCAAAAGTGAGTAAATTTCATGTAGTAAGTCCTTCCTAGCTTCCCTTTTCTGCTCCAAACCCACATTCTTTCCCTCTATAATTCTTGGCCATCAAAATCCTTCAGTGACCTGGAGCCACCAAACAGGTTTCCAGGATTTGATCTCAAATAGTTTACAAAAAAATGGGGGGATTGTTCAGACTGAAATATTTGGCTATGCCTCAGGGGAAAAAAACAAAAAGCACTCTTAATCCACAGTTTTGACAACACTGTTCTGATTTTTTTTTTTTTTCTGGTGCTGGCATGAATGAAATATAGGATGATTCATCCAATGAGAATTTGAATGCTGGTAGAAAACTGGACATAAATTCCAGGTGAGTTGAAGGAGAAAGAGATCGGGGACTTGTGGGGAAAACACAAGCTGAGAATGAAAGCAGAGATTCTATGAATACAGGAAAACAAACATAGCCAGGTTTGAACTCTAATATTTAAAGCCTGCTAAAGTCCAGTGACAGGTGACACCAGGATGGGAGAAGAGCCGAGGGTAAGAAGTTTCTAGGATGACTGTTAAATAGATGTAGCTCACTGATGAGTGTGCCCATGTGGGATTTTAATTACTCAGACATCTGTTTAGTGAAGTGTATACTAAATAGTGATCAAATACAGAGATAAAATTATGTGGGGAGGAGAGTGGAGATGACATTCATGACTCATAAAGGAGAGCTATCGGCCAGGAGAAAATCAATCCCGGCTTTACATCTCACCAACAGAGAAGCAATTATTTTAGATGTGGAGCTAGTTAGCATCCTAGGTCATGAATTTAATTAAATAACCTTCAGAAAACAGATCAAACCACTGTATTTAACTGTCAGTAAGACATGCTGCAAATTAATGGTCCAAATTCCTCCTCTTCTCTCCTTACAGTTGTCAGTGACAAAACAAGGTAAAAGAAACTAATAGTTGATGTAACAACATGGATGGACTTGGAGGGAATTATGCTACATGAACTAAGTCAGACAAAGACAAATACTGCATGATCTCACATGTATGTGGAATATAAAAAATACAGAAATGAATATAATAAAACAGAAACAGACACAGATACAGTGGTTACCAGTAGGAAGAGGGAAAGGGGGAAGGGCAAGTTAGGGATAGGGAATTAAGAGGCATAAATTACTATGTATAAAAGGATACATTAAACAGCACAGGGAATACAGCCAATATTTTACAGTAACTTTAAATGGAGTATAATCTATAGAATTATTGAATCACTGTGTTGTACATCTGAAGCTATTATAACATTGCAAATCAACTATACAATTAAAAAAATAATTAAACTAAAAGCCAGTTTTATCCTAAAAAAAAGTCCAAAGTGCCTTAATCAATGGGTAAATGCAATAGTTACAATTAAGACTGTCATTGATGCTTTTAATCTCTGAAATATGCTATGCTATGCTAAGTCGCTTCAGTCGTGTCCGACTCTGTGCGACCCCATAGACGGCAGCTCACCAGGCTCCGCCGTCCCTAGGATTCTCCAGGCAAGAATACTGGAGTGGGTTGCCATTGCCTTCTCCAGTGCATGAAAGGGAAAAGTGAAAGTGAAGTCGCTCAGTCGTGTCCGACTCTTAGCGACCCCATGGACTGTAGCCTAACAGGTTCCTCCATCCATGGGATTTTCCAGGCAAGAGTACTGGAGTGGGGTGCCATTGCCTTCTCCAGTGCATGAAAGGGAAAAGTGAAAGTGAAGTCGCTCAGTCGTGTCCGACTCTTAGCGACCCCATGGACTGTAGCCTAACAGGTTCCTCCATCCATGGGATTTTCCAGGCAAGAGTACTGGAGTGGGGTGCCATTGCCTTCTCCGATCTCTGAAATAGAAGAGCTACAAATCTGTTTTTTCTACACAGTGAATTTTGTTAGCAAAATAAGCCACAGTATACACAAACCTTTGAACTGCAAGGAGATCCAACCAGTCCATTCTAAAGGAGATCAGTCCTGGGTGTTCATTGGAAGCATTGGTGTTGAAGCTGAAACTCCAATACTTTGGCCACCTGATGCAAAGAGTTGACTCACTAGAAAAGACCCTGATGCTGGGGAGGATTGGGGGCAGGAGGAGAAGGGGACGACAGAGGATGAGATGGCTGGATGGCATCATTGACTTGATAGACATGAGTTTGGGTAAACTCCGGGAGTTGGTGATGGACAGGGAGGCCTGGCGTGCTGCGATTCATGGGGTCTCAAAGAGTCAGACACGACTGAGCGACTGAACGACTGAACTGACTGAACTTAATCAAAGTTAGATGACTGGAAAACACAACAAATCTTTCATATTTTCAAGGTCAGTTTCTAAATTTGACATCTTAGACTGGAGTTGGCCTTATCCAGGAATTTAAGGTCAGGGTTTATGAATTTAAGGAAAGGGTTGGAGATCTGAAAACACAACAGAAAAATCCTTCATTCTTTCAAGGTTAGTTTCTAAACTTGACATCTTGAATTGGAGATGGCCTTACCCATGAATTTAAGGTCAGGGTTTATGTTAAGCAGGACCTCAAATCAAGTTTAGAAACAAGCAAATCTTTAATCCTGTATTTAAGAGGATTGTTTGAGAGGAAAGGTTAGAAAAACAGATCAACCTCCTGTTGTAAATATGAGGTTGTCATTTGTTTTTACATATTGCATGAAATATGCCTGTTTGGTGTTCAGTGTCTTCTATCTATTTTACTCACTGTGTCTGGGCAAATGTGTTTATATTAGAAAACTCCACGAGGGCAGGAAATTTAGCTTTTCTTTATCATAAATCATCTGGTATAAACTCCACTTATCTCAAAGTATGGGGCCTGGCGTGCCCAATTGCTGGCCAAAAAGTGTACTCATTGACTGTCAGATTGTCCATAAATCACATATTGGTTTGTACAGAATGGAATAGTTGACAAAATTGTTTTATGCATCAATGCAAGCTATTGTCATAAGCATCTTATGAGTCAGCTGAACAAGTATTATCAGTCTTACTAATTGACAGACATGCTGCTGCTGCTGCTGCTGCTAAGTCGCTTCAGTCATGTCCGACTCTGTGTGACCCCATAGACGGCAGCCCCCCCAGGCTCCTCCATCTCTGGGATTCTCCAGGCAAGAATACTGGAGTGGGTTGCCATTTCCTTCTCCAACGCACGCATGCATGCTAAGTCGCTTCAGTCGTGTCCGACTCTGGGCGACCCTATGGACAGCAGCCCACCAGGCTCCTCTGTCCACAGGATTCTCTAGGCAAGAATACTGGAGTGGGTTGCCATTTCCTTCTCCATGACAGACATGACTAGAACCCAAATGTTAATCTCCTTTCAGGCATCACTGATATGTATGCACCTATTTGTGCAACAGGTGACTGAATGAATAAAGCTCAATCAATAGTAAGATTCAACTACTCTGTTCCTGAAGTCCTAAAAATAAATTGCTGTTCATCTAAGTTAAATGAGATATCCTAATGATAGTCGAATTTCAAATAAACTTCAGGGGCCAAGGAGGGGAAATAGTAAGACAGAGTTTGCTCAGGCCAGAGGGTTGGAATTGACAAAATTCAAACCAGGGGTGAAAATAACAAAGAATAGAGGACAAATGCTATTTTTCCTCTAGTATAAGTAGAAAAAAAATTTTTTAATCTCTTAATAGACTTTTCAAAGAATAAAGAAAGCTTCATTTTGCTTTAAGCCAAGAAATATTTCATAGCATACATTTTCCAAATTGCATATGATTACCTTGAAGCACCCATTCAAACTCAATTAAATGTTTTATTTTCCTTAGTTTAAAACTATTTGGTAAGTATGAAATGATGTAAGAAGTGAAAATTTTCAAACATAAAATATAATTGCAAGAAATACATAATGAGAAATTCACCATCCCCATAACATTTGCTAGACTGATACAAGGCAAAAAGAAATGGGATTATCTTGGGTTTGATGAAATTTTAAAAGATACAACAAAGCTACATATTATTAGAAAATGATGACGGAGATTAATCTAGAAAATATAAAAAAATAAATGGATAGGTTTCTTTTGAGAGGGGAAAAAAAAAAAGAGTCCAATTAGGAAACCTGAAGGCTAACCTAATTGGAAACTATGTCCAAGGGGCTCTCTGGTTATCATTTACTTCCTCTTCAGGCCTCCAGAGTAGATCACTGTCAGGAATGTCCCTTTAAATTAAAAAAAAAAAAAAAAAAAAGACACACAAGACTCCTGAATCCAATCTTATATTCCCCAAGGTTAGAAACACCACATAGGAAAAATAAAAAGGACAATACTAATGCTTTTTTTTTATTTAAAATTTTATCACAACTCCCTCTTATTTTCCTTTCAGCTCCATTTGTGAAAATGCATGTAAAGTCTGAGTTGAATGGTATCTTTTTCAAAATTTTCCTTAAATCCCTGAAAATCTGACTTTTGAAACTTGGGAATGTGAAGCTAGTACAAGGGAACACTGAGGAACCATTTTACTTACTTGCTTCAATAGCAGGCCTAGACTAAGAAGAAACCTTTCAGTGAAAATGAGAGGGATGTCTGCAATAATATAATGCTTAATATTGACTTCTATCCTGTTCAGCCCCAGGAAAGGTAAGGAAAAGTTTAGGGAAGAGTAAGATGAGAGGTAGAAAACTTAGGAGGAAGAGGAAACTTCCTAAATTCTTAGGAAAACCTGCCAGATTACCCACAGAGTTCATGTGTTCAGATAATGCATTTGTGTAACCAGCACCAGCATCTTTCAAATGCCTTGCACTTTGTCATCTGTGTCCTCTTGCAACTACTTCCCTTGGATATCCTTAGACTTCCCAAGGCCAGTCTCCTTGCCTGTGCCCATGAGGAACTGGCAAATTAATTAAGAGTTTCTAAACACTATCTTTCATCTATATCTAGTTAGAAGTGTGTGCATGTGTGGTCTTTAATGGAACAATAACAAATTTGTGAAGACCCTTTATTGTCTTTTTTAAATTTGCTTTTCCATCAGATCCTATGCAAAGGATCATGACCAGTTCCTCATACATTCAAACCACTAGTTTTTTAAAGTGTTACGTAAATTTAGAAAATATTATCCAAAAGTATTTCACATTGACTAAATTAGTATGTATTTAGTTCAAATATTTAGAAAGAGCTTTAACAAATATCATTCACAAATACTCTGCTGTCAATTCGAGCATAAAAATGTAACTTTGCTCAGTTAGTAAGTGGTTGATAGCTGTCCACTCTCTGCAGAAGTGTTTCTGAATATCCAGGGGAATAATACCTGAAAAAGAAAATTTTCTATTAGATTTTTGTGAAAAGATTTGGCACAGTAAGCACAAAAGATTCAATGTAAGATATTTATCTGAAATAATTCTTTGAATGAAATCTCTAATACACCAACCAATTATACCGCAGGAATGCTTTGCGTATGAGATTAGAAACGATCAAGGAAGAGAACACCACCTTACAAGACTGTACCAGAAACACAGCAAAACATTTAAGGAGTATCAATGAAATGGCAAAGAAAGGGTATTTTCAAAGTAGCCAAAGTATTGGAGCTTCAGCATCAGTTCTTCCAATGAATATTCAGATTGATTTCCTTATGGCTGACTGGTTTCATCTCCTTGCAGTCCAAGGGACTCTCAAGAGTCTTCTCCAACACCACAGTTCAAAAGCATCAATTCTTCAGCACTCAGTTTTCTTTATGATCCAACTCTCACATCCATACATGACTACTGGAAAAACCATAGCTTTGACTAGATGGACTTTTGTCAGCAAAGTGATGCTTTTTAATATGCTGTCTAGGTTGGTCATAGCTTTTCTTCCAAGGAGCAAACGCCTTTTAATTTCATGGCTGCAGTCACCATCTGCAGTGATTTTGGAGCCCAAGAAAATAAAGTCTGTCACTGTTTCCATTGTCTCCCCATCTATTTGCGATGAAGTGATGGGACCGGATGCCATGTTCTTCATAGTTTGAATGTTGAGTTTTAAGCCAGCTTTCACTCTCCTCTTTCGCTTTCATCAAGAGGCTCTTTAGTTCCTCTTTGCTTTCTGCCATAAGGGTGGTGTCATCTGCATGTCTGAGGTTATTGATATTTCTCTCAGCAGTCTTGATTACAGCTTGTGCTTCATCTAGCCCAGCATTTCGCATGATGTACTTTGCATATAAGTTAATAAGCAGGGTGACAGTGTACAGCCTTGATGTACTCCTTTCCCAATTTGGAATCAGTCCGTTGTTCTATGTACAGCTCTAACTGTTGCTTCTTGACCTGCATACAGATTTCTCAGGAGGCACATGGATCACAGAATTGTCTAACTCAATGAAACTATGAGCCATGCCATGTAGGGTCACCCAAGACAGACAGGTCATGGTGGAGAGTTCTGACAAAACGTGGCCTACTAGAGAAGGGAATGGCAAAGCACTTCATTATTCTTGTCCTGAGAACCCCATGAACAGTATGAGAAGGCAAAAAGATATGACACTGAAAAAGATGAACTCCCCAGGTCAGTAGGTACCCAATATGCTACTGGAAGAGTCGTGAAATGACTCCAGAAAGAAGAAGAGACGGAGCCAAAGTGAAAACAACGTCCAGTTGTGGATGTGACTGATGGTGGAAGTAAAGTTCAATGCTGTAAGGAACAATACTGCATAGGAACTGGAAAGTTAGGTCCATGAATCAAGGTAAATTGGAAGTGGTCAAACAGGAGATGGCTGTTTTAGGAAACAGTGAACTAAAATGGACCAGAATGGGTGAATTTAATTCAGATGACCCTTATGTCTACTACTGCGGGCAAGAAACCCTTAGATGAAATGGAGTAGCCCTCATAGTCAACAAAAGAGTCCAAAATGCATTACTTGGGTGCAATCTCCAAAATGACAGAATGATCTCTGTTCCTTTCCAAGGCAAACCATTCAATATCACAGTAATCCAAGTGTATGCTCCAACCACTAATGCCAAGAAGCTGAAGTTGAATATTTCCATGATGACCTACAAGAACTTCTAGAACTAACACCAAAAAAGATGTCCTTTTCATCATAGGAAACTGGAATACAAAAGTAGTAGGTCAAGAAATACTTAGAGTAACAGGAAAGTTTGGCCTTGGAGTACAAAATGAAGCAGGGCAAAGGCTAATAGAGTTTTGCCAAGAGAACACACTGATCATACGATACACCCTCTTTCAACAGCACAAGAGATGACTCTACCCATGACTAACACCAGATGGTCAATACCAAAATCAGATTGATTATATTCTTTGCAGCCAAAGATGAAGAAGCTCAATACAGTCAGCAAAAACAAGACCAGGAGCTGACTATGGCTCAGATCATAAACTCCTTATTGCCAAATTCAGACTTAAATTAAAGAAAGTAGGGAAAACCACTAGACCATTCAGTTATGACCTAAATCAAATCCCTTATGACTATACAGAAGAAGTGACAAATAGATTCAAGGGATTAGATCTGATAGACAGAGTGCCTGAAGAACCATGTACAGAGGTTTGTGACACTGTACAGGAGGCGGTGATCAAAAGCATCCCCAAGAAAAAGAAATGCAAAAAGGCAAAATGGTTGTCTGAGGAGGGCTTACAAATAGCTGAGAAAAGAAGAGAAGTGAAAAGCAAAGGAGAAAAGGAAAGATATACCCATTTGAATGCAGAGTTCCAAAGAATAGCAAGGAGAGACATGAGCCTTCTAAGCAATCAATGCAAAGAAATAGAGGGAAACAACAGAATGGGAAAGACTAGAGATCTCTTCAAAAAAAACTAGAGATACCAAGGGAACTTTTCATGCAAAGATGGGCACAATAAAGGACAGAAATGGTATGGACCTAACAGAAGCAGAAGATAATTAAGAAGAGGTGGCAAGAATACACAGAAGAACTGTACAAAAAAGATCTTAATGACCCAGATAACCATAATGGTGTGATCACTCACCTGGAGCCAGACATCCTGGAATGTGAAGTCAAGTGAGGGCCTTAGGAAGCATCACTACGAACAAAGCTAGTGGAGGTGATAGAATTCCAGTTGAGCTATTTCATATCCTAAAAGATGATGCTGTGAAAGTGCTGCACTCAATATGCCAGCAAATTTGGAAAACTCAGCAGTGGCCACAGGACTGGAAAAGGTCAGTTTTCATTCCAATCCCAAAGAAAGGCAATGCCAAAGAATGTTCAAACTACCGCACAATTGCACTCATCTCACAAGCTAGTAAAGTAATGCTCAAAATTCTCCAAGCTAGCCTTCAACGGTACATGAACTGTGAACTTCCAGATGTTCAAGCTGGATTTAGAAAAGGCAAACGGACCAGAGATCAAATTGCCAACATCCATTGGATCATTGAAAAATAGAATTCCAGAAAAACATCTACTTCTGCTTTATTGACTATGCCAAAGTCTTTGACTGTGTGGATCACAACAATAAATATATGATACAATAAATGGATCAAAAAAACTAGCAAGTGTAATTTAAAATTTTCTAAAACACTTGGAATAATTAAACCTCCTAAGGTGTTTTCTCCAGATAAAACCTAACATTCAAGACTTACTTTACTCTTTGTTAATTATCTTTATCTCTCCTCAGGTGCTTGACTTAAAAGTTCATAATTTATGTTACATTAATTTCTTCCACAATTTGTCAAGTTACTGTGGGTAAAAGAGCTATGTTTTCTCAATAGTGTGCTTATAAGCAGTCACAGATAAACATGTACATACATGCATACATAAAGAGCTACATTAAGGAATATTTCTCCACCAAAGTCTTGTGTGAGTGCTCAGTCGTTCAGTTGTGTCCAACTCTTTGCAACCCCATGGACTGTAGCCTGCCAGGCTCCTCTGTCCATGGGATTATCTCAGCAAGAATATGGGAGTGGGTTGCCATTTCCTTCTCTATGGGATCTTCCCAACCCAGGAATTGAACCCACATCTCTTGTGTTTCCTGCATTGGCAGGCAGATTCTTTACCACTGAGCTACTTGGGAAGTCCCAAAAGGCCTCCTACCCTTCAGAAAAATTGCCCCTAAACAGTGAGACTCTTCAAAGTATTCCTATACCAAGGAAGTTACAGCTGTTTCTCTATGAGTTAGTCACAAATTTTAAAGCAAGCCTTACCTTCTTAGGTCTTATAAATGCATTAGACACAAGGTAAATAGTTTTTATAGAAATGGTAAAGAGTGGATTCAGAAAAACCAAAACTTTAAAAATCATGCTGTTTCACATGGTAGCCACTAGCTACAGGTGGCTCTCGAGCCCTAGAAATATGACTGAGGAACTGACTTTTATATTAAATTTTAATTAAAAATATTAATAACTGATATTCAACTCAGTTATTGGAAAAAATTTAAGTGTGTTTGGAACAACTTGCATATCTACTTTTTCAACTGTAAACTTTATATAATCTAAATACAGATCATGTATTTCCAATGAAATTTAATATCTAAATTGAGATGTACTGGAAGTGACAAAATGCCCACCAGATTTCCAGAACTTAGTATAAAAAATGTCAAATAGCTCATTAGTAATTTTTATATTGATTAATAAATGCTGGAGTTTGTGTGGAGAAAATGGAATACTCCTACACTGTTGGTGGGAATGTAATTGGTACAGTCACTATGGAAAACTGTTCCTTAAAAAACTAAAAATAGAACTACCTTACAACCTAGCAATCCCACTCCTGGGCATATACCCCGAGAATACCATAATTCAAAAGACACATGCATCCTAGTGTTCACTGCAGCACTATTTACAATATCCAGGACATGGAAGCAACCTAGATGTCCATCAACAGATGAATGGATGAAGAAGATGTGGTACACATAAGTAATGGAATATTACTCAGCCATAAAAAGGAATGAAATTGGTTCATCTGTCATCATGTGGATGAACCTAGAGTCTGTCATATGGAGTAAAGTAAGTCAGAGAGAGAAAAACAAATATTAACACATATATATGGAATCTAGAAAAATGGTACTGATGAACCTATTTGCAGGGCAAGAATGGAGATGCAGACATAGAGAACAGACTTGTGGACACTGTGGGAGAAGACAAGGGTGGGATGAATCGAGAGAGTAGCACTGACTACCGTATACACACTACTGTATGTAAAACAGATAGCCAGTGGGAAGCTGCTGTACAGATCAGGGAGCTCAACTCGGTGCTTTGTGATGACCTAGGGGGGGTGAGAGGGAGGCTTAAGAGGGAGGGGCTATGTGTATACATATAGCTGATTCACTTTGTTGTATAGCAGAAACTAACACAATATTGTAAAGCAATTATACACCAATTTTAAAAATAAATTAAAAAATTAATCTTGAAAATAGCTTCCTGCTACATTACTATGAAGAATCTGCATTTCATAAATATAATTTTTTTCAGATACAGATAGTAACTTTCTTTTTGCCATTCAACATCTCTTTCTATTCTTTTATTGATGTAGTTGATTTACAATGTTGTGCTATACAGCAAAGTGACTCAGTTATACACATACAGACATTCTTCTTTTTATATTCTTTTCCATTATGGTTTATCAAAGGATATTGAATATACTTCCCTGTGCTATACAGTAGGACCTTGTTGTTTAAACATCCTATATATAATAGTTTATGTCTGCTAATTCCACCTCCCAGTCTTTCCTCACTCTTGGCAACCCAAGTCTGTACTCTATGTATGTGAGTCTATTCCTGTTTTATAGATAGGTTCATTTGTGACATATTTTAGATTCCACATATAAGTGATATCATATAGTATTTGTCTTTCTGATTTATCTCACTTATTATGATAACCTCTAGTTGCATCCATGTTGCTGAAAACAGCAATATTTCATTCTTTTTTATGGCTGAGCAGAAAAACATCTACTTCTGCTTTATTGGCTATGCCAAAGCCTTTGACTGTGTGGATCACAACAAACCATGGAAAATTCTTAAACAGATGGGAATACCAGACCACCTTACTTGCCTCCTGAGAAATCTGTATGCAGGTCAAGAAGCAACAGTTAGAACCAGACATAGAACAACGGACTGGTTCCAAATTGGGAAAGGAGTACGTCAAGGCTGTATATTGTCAACTTGCTTATTTAACTTATATGCAGAGAACATCATGTGAAATGCCAGGTTGGGTGAAGCACAAGCTGGAATCAAGACTGCCAGGAGAAATATCAACAACCTCAGATATGCAGATGACACCACCCTTATGGCAGAAAGCAAAGAGGAACTAAAGAGCCTCTTGATGAAAGTGAAAGAGGAGAGTGAAAAAGCTGGCTTAAAACTCAACATTCAAAAAATGAAGATCATGGCATCTGGTCCCATCACTTCATCGCAAATAGATGGGGAGACAATGGAAACAGTGACAGACTTTATTTTCTTGGGCTTCAAAATCACTGCAGATGGTGACTGCAGCCATGAAATTAAAAGGCGTTTGCTCCTTGGAAGAGAAGCTATGACCAACCTAGACAGCATATTGAAAAGCAGAGACATTCCTTTGCCAGCAAAGGTCCATCTAGTCAAAGCTATGGTTTTTCCACTAGTCATGTATGGATGTGAGAATTGGACCATAAAGAAAACTGAGTGCTGAAGAATTGATGCTTTTCAACTGTGGTGTTGGAGAAGACTCTTGAGAGTCCCTTGGACTGCAAGGAGATAAAACCAGTCAATCCTAAGGAAATCAACCCTGAATATTCATTGGAAGCACTGATGTTGAAGCTGAAACTCAATACTTTGGCCACCTGATGCAAAGAATTGACTCACTGGAAAAGACCCCGATGCTGGGAAAGATTGAAGGAAGGAGGAGAAGGGGATAACAGAGGATGGTTGGATGGCATCACCAACTTGACAGACATGAGTTTGAGCAAGCTCCAGAAATTGGTGATGGACAGGGAAGCCTGGCATCCTGCAGTCCATGGGGTTACAAAGAGTAGGACATGACTGAACGACTGATCTGAACTGAATTGAGTATTCCATCAACATCTCCTTTCTATCTGTAATAGTAGTAATTTATAATTTGTAATAATAGTCTCATTGATATAAATGTGAGCTTAAGGCAGAGAAACAATATATAGGGAACTATGAAAATCAAACACTTTCTATTAACAGTTGATAATTTACTTTGAACTCTGTATTTGGGTACTCTTTAGTAAAGCACATATTAAATTAGTACAGAAATGTCTCAATGACATTTCAGTTTCATTTGGAAAAGTATGTGTCAGTCAGAACATCATTTAATTTGAAGGATAAAAGAGATTGAGGGAGAAGCAGAAGTATATTTTGGATTTCTGTGCTATTTCAAAGTCCACATTTTTGCATAGTGGATATAAAAATCCCAATTTGAGAATAGAAAAACAGAATAACATTGACCTTCCCAAAATCCATTTTTCCTACCTTACTATTTCTTCTGGGTAACAGTTGTTAATGCTGTTGATATATTCTTGAAGGAGAGATCCAGGTTCTGCTTTTATCTCTTGCACCTTTTTAAGTCCACCACTTGTTACAAAAAGTCGTCGAGCTTTGCTATCATGTGGCAGCACCTTGAAAAGTGAAGCACATAAAAGTGTCAGCTTTTCTTTTCCAAGCTGGATTTTTACTCTTGAAAAGCAATAATATATAAGGAAATGAAAAAGAGAATTTATGTCTAATATACCTGGAACATAATGAGCCTAAATTTGTAAATGATTGCAAGAAAAATGCAGCCTTTTTGGAAATGTATCAATTTGGTATGCTGTGGAGATGGAATAAAGGCAATGAACAGAAGCAAAGGTAACAGAGGTCCAATCGTACAGGTATGATATAAAACAGTGGCTGTCCTTCGCTTACAGCCATTCAAGGTCTCTCCAAAGTTAAAGGCAAGCTCCTTAACAAGGCACAGAGGGTCTTCTGTGACTCAGGTCCTAAATACCTCTCCGAAGTCCTTCCATAACAACCTCTATGCTAAATTTTGTTTCAATAACCTCAGAGGGTGCGTCTGAACCATTTTTTGCTTTGCTTATACTGTTTCCTCTTCTTCGAAATCCCTTCTGCCCTCCACACACTTCTCCCATTTCTTGGGGGTAACTTCCTTTAAGAAACTTTCTCTGGGACACCCCTACTCTCTTTCCCAGGCTGAGCTGGGTACATTTCTTCTCTCAAAGCATTCTGTTAGACCCCTTTCAGTGCACTTGCCACATAACAGTTTAACTATTAGGGACTTCCCTGGTGGTCCAGGGGTTATTCAGACTCCGCACTTCACTGCAGAGGGCACAGGTTCCATCCCTGATCAGGAAACTAAGATCCCACAGGCTATTAAAAAATAAAAATTTTTAAAGTTTATCATGAAGTCTAGCACACTGAAGTGTTTTCTGATTGTTTCATCCAGTCCCCCAGCTCAATTATAAGGTTCCTTGAAAAAGAACTTGGTCTTACTATTTTTCATCTATCCCTTAACGCTTAACATGTAGGCATTTAACAAAACTAAAACTACAAAGGGATCTTGCTATTAGAGTGATAATACACATCAACTGGACAATAAAAGATGACACCAAGAGTTCATGTTTCTAAAAAACAGAAATGCCTATAGGCTTTAAATATTTTGTTTGGCCTGGAGAGTTTTTATTACCTCCTATCTTTTAAATTAATATCTTTTTATCTTCTGCCTTGCTTTCCTCTCTCTTTTCTAGTGCTCTGGATCCTTACATTAAGAAAGGGTAAAATTCTACCTGAAGCAAATATTCTTAAAGGCACATTTATAAGAGTATGTGGTATGCGGTATTGTGTTTATCTTAGCTAACTTCCACAAATCCCACTGACTTACTTTAAAAGTGACTTATTTTGAACTCAGTTCAGGCTAGTGTTTGTTTTCACAGCAAGTTCAATAAAACTAGAATATCTCACTCCTGGTAGCCTAAAAGATTAGAGTACAAAATGAAACTTTCAGAAATAATGTAAGCTACTCACAAGAGATGATGATTGTGATCCACTCGTCCCCTTACACCTTCCTCCCTCTTAGCTGATAAGATTAGCTGGTTGCTTTCTTACTTAGCATCCAGAAAACAAAGGTTTATTATTTTCTTTTTATTTCTTTTTTTTTAAATATATTTATTTGACTGTGCTGGGTCTTAGTTGCAACACGTGGGATCTTTGATGCGTCATACAGGATCTAATTCCCCAACCACGGATTAAACCTGGGCCCCCTGCTCTGGGAGCACAGAGTCTTAGCCACTGGACCACCAGGGAAGTCCCCTTATTATTTTCTTAGAAGGAAGAAGACAGAGCACAGGTGTTTGATACACAGAGCTGTATCCTGAGGGGGCTTCAGCAATGTAAAACCTTCTACCATCCAGTGACTATGGTGCTTAAGGAGCAGCAAGATGTTAGAGATCACAGAAATGAGTCAAAGACAGTATGATCTTTCAGAGGAATACCTAAAACTAGACCTATTCAGCTGTAGGGCCTAGCTTAAACATTTTAACAACATACAGTTTTTGTTTATTATTTGTAGAAATATAGTACACAACAGTAGTACCTCCTTTATATAGCCTTATAACTAACGCTTCAAGTGAATTTGGTCCCTATTCATTTTTATTAATTTTTTAAAATCAGCCTTAAGCACTTTTATGTTTTATTTTTCAAAAACAACTTTTTGGGGTTTTGTGGGGTTTTTTTTTGAGTGCCTGGGATTAGGCTAAACTCTATACATATAACAACTCATTAATCTTTAAAATGACCCTATAAAATAGGTTCTCTTATTAGCCCCAGTCTATGGGTAATTATACTAAGGTTTAGAGAGGTCAAGAAGTCGTTAAAGATATTGCTGCTAGTAGAAACCCAGGCAACCCAGCTCCAGAGCCTGAGCTCACAGCCACACTGAGATAATAATTTCAAAGATCCTATTTTCTTAAATCCAACCTGAACACAACCTGACCACTTCTTGATGAATTAGGGTCCCCCTCCTGGCCATCCATGGCTGTGGGAACACACACACTCTCTCTCGGCCTCAGCTGTCAGTAGTCAGTCCCTCTAGCTGAGCCCCTTCCAGCAGCATGACCTTTCCGCCTTACTATCTTGAGTCTGCAGTGAGCTAAGAAACATGACAGCCGTGCTGGTTAAAGAGTGGTTACCAAATAAGCCAATACATTCCAAATGATTGTCTGGAAGCACCTCTGGTAACTGCATGGATTTTGCAAAAAATACTGTGGGGATCTTTGCAGTTGTTCCCAGCTGAGTGAGACTAACAGACACCAGGAAAACTACCAAAGGGTTATGAGGTTTTCACATGTTGACTCTTTTACTCTCCAAGAACATAAAAAAGACAGTACAGAGGCTGTGAAGAAGCATGACAAAGAAGAAAGTGTGACTTATTTATGTGTGAATTTTATTAACTTATGTGAATTTTATTAACCTATATTACCCTCCCTGTCAATATGATCAGTAAAATCAAATAGTAAAACCCTGCCCCATCTTACAGAAGAAAACACTGACCCAACAGAAAAATGCAAATTAATACCTCGTTTTAATTCTCTTTCCCCACTTCCAGGCTAAGAGAGCGTGTCTTACCTTACTGAACTGTCCAACCACGTGCTTCAGAATATTGGGAGGGGCATCATACAAAAATGGTTCAAGAGCTGGTAAATAGGTGCATTTTTGTAAGATATTCTTTATGGCTTTTTTACTCTGTTGAAATACAAAGCAAAATATACCAAAGTAAGTAATCAATGAAAGCTTGACAAAAAGTCACGTCTTGTGTTCTGGAGTTTGAAAATGAAATGAAGAGCTTTATGATGAACTTAACAGCTGTTGGTGACAAAGTCTACTAATGTGCTAGTGAGACCGCATTCACTGTACCAGACAGCCTTACCCCAATCCTAACAGTTCCAAGTTGGTGACAGACTCAAGTTATTAATCAAGAACTTTAATGACAGTAAGAACCCACTGAGCTTTACTATCCTTCATCAAGAAATATACTTGATTTTTGACTATAAACTTCTGTATCAGGATGTACATCATTAATAATAATCAGTTGTATTATCCAGCATGAAACAAATATTAGTATATTAGTTAAGATTTTGTTTACTTGTCAATATCTGGGCTTAAGATTATTTAACAACACTATTGAGATATAATTTACATACCATAAATTCACTCATTTTAAGTGCACGGTTCAATGGATTTTTAGTAAATTTACAGAGTTGTGTAACCATTACAACAATCTAATTTTAGAACATTTTCATCATCCCAAAAAATCCCATGCCCATTTATAGTTATCCCATATTCCCTCCTCCACTTATCCCTACCAACCCCAGACAATTACTAATATACTTCCTGTCTCTATAAATTTTACTTTTCTGGACCATCCATATAAATGAAATCATAATATGTTAACTTTTGGTTCTGGCCTCATTTGCTAACTGTAATGTTTCTGAGGTTCATCCATGTTACAGCACATATCAGTGCTTCACTCCTTTCATTGTCAAATAGTATTCCATTACAGGGATTTATCACATTTTGTTTATCCATTCACCAGTTGATGGACATTTGGGTTAATTCCACTGTGGGATAATATGAGTAATGCTGCTATGAAGATTCACATGCAAATTTTTTCACTTGGGAAAATACTGAAGAGTAGAGTTATTGAGTGATAATGGTAAATTTATGTTTAATATTTTGAGAAACTACCAAACTATTTTTCAACATGACTGCAACATTTTACATTTTCACCAGTAGTGTAGGAAGGTTCAGTTCTCCATAGGATGATCAACACCTGTTATTTTCTGTCTTATTAATTATAGCCATTCTTGTGGGTGTGAAGTAATATCTCACTATGGTTTTGATTTGTGTTTCTCTACTGACTAATGATGTTGAACATCTTTCCATGTGCTGATTGGTCATTTGTCAGTGAAATGTCTATTCATTTTTGCCCATTGTTTAGTGAGGTTATGTATCTTCTTATTATTGAGTTGTAAGAACTCTTTATATATTTTGAATACAAGTCCTTGCTTGAATATATGATTTGCGAGTAATTTTTCAGTCTGTGGCTTGTCTTTTCATTTTTTCAGTAATGTCTTCTGAGGCATACAAGTTTTTCATTTTGATGAAATCCAATTCATCAGTGTTTTCTTTTATTACTTGTGCTTTAAGTGTCATTGCTAAGAAATCCATGCCTATTCCAAGGCTAAAGAGACTTACTCCTATGTTTTCTTCTAAGAGTTTTATAATCTTAATTCTTACATTTAGATCTATCAGTATTATCCATTTTTAGTTAATTCTAGTGTATGGTATGAGATAAGGATCCAAATTAATATTTTTGTCTGAAGATATAATAATTGTCCTAGTACCATTTGCTGAAAAGACTATCTTTTAACATTAAATTGCCTTGACACCTTGGTGAAACATCAGTTGACAATAAAAGGGTCCATTTCAGATTTTTTATTCTATTACTACATTGATATATATATATAGTCTTTCTGTAAGCATCTTGCTTGTGTAGCTTTATAGTAAGTTTTGAAATTGGGCAGTGTAAGTCTTTCTTTTTTGAGATTGTTTTGGCAAGTTCAAGTCCTTTGCATTTCTATATGAATCTCAGGATCAGCTTCTCAAGTCTTTTGAGGAAAAAAGACAACTGGGATTTTGACAGGGATTGTATTAAAAATATAGATCATTTTTAACAATATTGAATTGCCATTTTAACAATATCAAACTTTCTGATCTGTGAACATGGAATGTCTCTTCATTTATTCAGATCTTCTTTAATTTTTTTCAGCAATATTTTATAGTTTTCAGTGTACAAGTCTTATACTTCTTTTGTTAAATTTATTCCTAAGTATTTTATTCTTTTGATGCTATTATAAATGAAACTATTTTCTTAATTTCATATTTGAGTTACTCGCTACTAGAATATGGAATTACATATTCATCTTCTACCCAGTGATTTTGTTGAACTCTTACTAGTTCTAGTATTTGTGAATGTGTTTGTGTGTATTCCTTAGGATTTTCTACATACAAGATCATGTTATATGTTGGGTTTATAATGTATAAGCCTTTAGAAAATATGACTTGTATTTGGTGACTTATGGCTATGAGTGAAATAAAATTGTTCCTATAATTTTATTCTGTGAATTGTACAGAAATTACATGGGGTCAACAAATCCTTTTCTTTACCTAGGTCAGAAAATCAAGTAATGTGTTACTTTGAAATAATGAATAAGAGATTATGAATTTTTCTAAATGTCACACCATTTAGTAGTTAGTGTTTATCTTTAGACATATATAATATTACATGATGATGTTAGGGAAGGAATCATGGACTATCCATGTAGGGCAACTTGGGTTTGAGCCTGGTTTTCCTATAAACTAGCGTATCATCTACAATTCTACGTTCATTATTTTTTCTGTCATTTCTAAAAACTGACTCTAGCCACACTGATCAAAGCTCTTGTAGAAACCACAATAAGTGATTAGCAATACTACCCTTTTTTCCTATTAACAACACACATAAGAATAGTAATTAGCAAAACAAAATTGTCAATTCTAGACAAACACTTGATGCCACTTTGTTTTTCACAGAAAATGAAAGGAATAACAAAAAATTATTCATTGTTGTTTTCACTGTTGAAAATGGATGATCTTTCTTGAAAACTGCTTAAAATGAAAAATGCTTCTTTATTCAAAAGTTAATTTTATTCTGAAAGTATTCTGACCAAAGAGCTATAGTTATTTAAATGAGGGGGTTACACAGGAGTAAATCTTCATGACTCTGTGCTAGGAAAAGTCCTCTCACATATAACTCCAAAAGCACAGGAGTAAAAAAAAAAAAAAAAGATAAACTGAATCTCATTAAAATTTTTTAAAGACTTGTTGTAAACAATACCATCAATAAAGTGATAAGACAACCCAAAGAATAGGAAAAAATATTTGTAAGTCATACATCTGATAAGGACTTGTATCCAGAAGATGTAAAGAATCCTTAAATTCTCAATAATAAAAACATAAATAGCCCAATTTAAAAATGGGCCAAACGTCTGATTAGACATTTCTCCAAAGAAGATATACAAATGGCCAATAAGCACAAGAAAAAAAATTTCAGCATCCTTAGCCATCAGGGAAATGCAAATCAAAACCACAATTAGATATGAATTCATACCCACTAGGATGGCTACAATTAAACACAAAGACAGTAACGAGTGATGGCAATGATGTTGAAAATTAGAACCCTCATACATTGCTGGTGGGAATCAAAATCATACAACTACATTGGAAAACAGTTTGGCAGTTCCTCAAAATGTTAAAAAGAGTTATCATATGACCTCTCAAGTCCATTCCTAGGTATATACCCAAGAGAAATGAAAACATCCACACAAAAACTTGTACAGTAATGTTCATAGATGGCATTGTTCATAATGGTCAAGGAGTAGAAACAACCCAAGGTCCAAGCAGTAAATAGAAAAGCAAAATGTGGTATATCAATACAATGGAATATTATTTGGTAATTAAAAGGAAGAAAATATTGATATATGCTACACCATGGATGAACCCTGGAACTTACACTCAGTGAAAGAAGCCAGGCACAAAAGGCCACATGTATTGTATGGTTCTGTTTGAATGAGATGTCCAGAAGAGGCAAATCCTCAAAGACAGAGAGTAAAATAATGGTTGCCTGGGGCTAGACAGGGAAGACACAGAGTGACTGCTAATGGGAAAATCAAATAGACTGTGGTGATGGTAGCACCTGTGAATCTTCACTAAACCGTTGAATTATATAGTTTAAAATGTGTAAATTATATGGAATACGAGTTATATTTCAATAAAGCTGCTAAAAACAAAGGGAACAACCAAGACAATAGGAATATAATATTTAAATAATTATGTTAGAAATAGTCTTATAAATATTTGGATAGTTTTATAACCATTCAAATGCCAAACGAATTCCATCTAATACCTCTGAATCAAAACAAATGAAAATGCAACTGCCTGAATAGTTTCAAAATATATGTAGGTAAGATGATTATATAAAAGATACATTTTTTTTTTCAGTTTTAATAAGGCATTTGAAATTACATAGGTACAGGCAGATAGTAAGACCATGTGAAAATGTGCAAGAAATTCCAAGGGGCTGCTCTTGGGCTCTCCTGGATCAGAACCAATTAGAGAATGTTTACAGAAGGTTACATGTCTTTGGGACAAAAGTAACTTCAACATGGCCTTGTAATTTGAAAGCTGCTATAGAATAACAAATGAGAAACACCATTAGACAGTTCCTAAAGTTCTTGGATATTCCCTTTTGAGATAGTGTCAAATTAAAGGCTTTGGACTTTTACTATAAAGCTTTTAAAACAACTGATAGAATCCAAGAGACCTTGGAGAAGAAAAAACAAAAGGAATGATTAAGTCCCTCCAATAAGAAAACATTTTAAAGCCTTGGAAAGATTGATGACAGGATAATGATTGATAAATCACTTTTAATTTAATACCCACTGTATTTCCTGAAAGTAAATATTGTATCAAATAAAGGTAGAAGGAACCTTCTATTAGTAAACCTTAATGTTTTAACAAAACCACCTTTGTTAAACTAATACACAATAAAAATTATCTGACTTCAAAAAGTAATAAACTGTTTTTACTCCAATGATATTTATACAATATGGCATCATAACATTCATTAAAAATCAAGTTATATAAACTTGGTAGCATGTAAATAGTATATAGTGCTCCCTAAGAGACTATTTGCAAGGGTTTCTCAAACTATAATTACTATCTACTCTGCTATTAATTATTCATGCTGTAGCTGATGTGTTCTTCTATTTCCCTGGATCACTAGTGGTAAGGGTGGGGAGGATGAGAATTGAGGAGGAGGGAGAAGGAAAGAGGAGGAAGTAGGGAAGAGGGAGGGGGAGGGAGGAAGAAAGACAATGATGATAATGGGTTAAAGAAATTTGAGGTAAAAAGAGAATGACATACATAGGTTAAAATTACACATACGTAAATTATCTGTATTTAGACAACTCAAAACTGGAAATGGAGTTAGGTTTCTCACCAGAAAGTCAAAGAATCACAAAATTATTACACAGGAGAGGACCTTAGCACATTATCAATTTTACCATCTACCATGCTTTGCCAAGGAATAGACTCAACATTGGAGACAAGTAATAGAAATCGATTAAATCATTGCTTTGATATAGAAAGTCTTATAAAAATGGAAAAAGTATTAATCTTAGATATCAACTTCCCTCAATGAGTTTGTAGAGGAAAAAACATGTAAACATAATCAAATCAACATAAATTCACTTTTATAAAATTTATAAATCAAATAAATGACTCACTCGATAGCTTTCAGAGTCCCTCAAACTATGCAGTTCAAACAGATTTCCTGTCCTATTATACTATCTAAAGTTGTTGTAAAATGTGTTTTCCTATTTGTTACTTTATTGTCTTCCTTCAAATTTAAGAGTAATTTAACTTACTGTTCATTTTATTTTGAATTATTGTCTTTTCTGTGTATTTCCCTCAACCCAAGTTAATTCTGAGAGCTACTTTCAAGAAGTTACATGTTTTCCTAATAGGGAGTATGTTGGGAAACATTTTTCTTTCTTTGAAATTCTAAAATTATTTTTAAAACCCATTCTACTTTATATTCATGTTTAAGGAACTGTTTAAGTAGTTAGTAACATTTTTTTCAGAAATCCTCATTTTTTTAATGCAAGATTTTAAAATGTTTAATTTGGGGACTCTTATGGTCATTTCCTTTCAAGGAACAAATATAAGACATAATTAAAAGATCAGACAGACTTGGAGTTAGGAGAGGTCACTCGTCACTCATGCTTCAGGAATGCCTTTGGAGAGGCATTCCTTTTAAATTTTTTTAGGCTCAATTTTTAATTTAAAATGGACTAAAGTTCTCTCTGGCCAATTTCACCTCCAAAGTCCTATTATTCAATTCCTATTCCATAAGAAAAGTCAATAGAAATGTAGATGGCAACAATCAGACATTCATTTTACAAACAACTTTGTACTCACAGAGAACTTCCTTTAAAATTTATCATTGATTTTTAGAGACAAGGGTAATTCATTTCAAAGAGTCACCTCAATTCTTCCGATAAACTTATTTCTTGCCTCAGAAAAATGATATTGTTGGACTTCCTTGCGGGTCCAGTCAGTGGATAAGAAACTGCCCTGCAGTGCAGGAGACACAGGTTCCATCCCCGGTCCAGGAAGATAACATACATCTTGGAACAACTAAGCCCATGCACCACAACTAGTTGCAACTATTGAAGCCCAAGTGCCCTGGAGCCTGCACACTGCAACTAGAGTAGCCTCCACTCGCAGCAACTAAAGAAAGTCTGAGAGCAGCAGCAAAGACCAGCACAGACAAAAATCAATCAATCAACCTTACAAAAAAAAAAAATTGTCCACAATAAAAATTAAAACATTTAAAATTACATATTATAAGAATGAGTTAAAAATCTAACAAATCTTCATTAAAACGATGAAGAATTAAGCACTTACTTTCATTTGAAGATCCTCAGAACTTTCGGTTGACATGTACAAAGAGAGCAGAACAGGCAGAGTGTTTGTGACAGCGACGGCCCGTGCGTGCTCAGGAGTGTGTCTCCCAACGTGTCCCAAGGCCCAGGCGGCAGCAGCCTTAATATGGTCTTCTGATTCTTCTGACAAGCACAGTGACAACTGGGGTACACCCTGCAGTGTGGGATCAAAAGAGCGAGAGTTATGAACCCAGAGCAGGATTAAAGGGTCTTCCATGTCTCTCAGACATTAGAAGAAATCATTTCAGTCTTGATCCTTTTTTTCCTTTAAACGGTTCAATAAATGAGCACTTCACAGGGGCCGTCATTTTTCAAGTCAATAAAATGACTAGAACTAATTTACCTTAATTATCTGTAACAATCCAACTAAACTAAATATCTCTACTAGCGTTTGCTCCCCAAACAGAGGCATTTAACCAAAAAACAGATGCCACAGGCTAGTATTTAGGCAAAGCCAGATACCACTGTGACAAATTAAAAACGCATAGGAGTTTACAACGATTTGCTTTCTTCTAAACTAAAATAAGTTAATTTAGAATCTTTTTAAAAATTGACTTTTATCAAGAGATCCAAAAACAAAATACCTACTATAGACCCAAAATCAAATGAATAATATGAGCAAGAATCCTATTTAAGTAAATTTTAGGTGAAATATA
This sequence comes from Giraffa tippelskirchi, assembly GCF_054371585.1. NCBI lineage: Eukaryota > Metazoa > Chordata > Mammalia > Artiodactyla > Giraffidae > Giraffa > Giraffa tippelskirchi. The sequence goes on along the minus strand of NC_137287.1, from coordinate 67,349,655 downwards.
TTCACCAAAATCTTTCCTGAAATAGTAAATTTCCATTACTTTTGGTCAACATTTACACAATAATTTTACCCAATTTAATCTGACTGAATGTCAAAGTAGGGATGAGTACTTTTACTACACAGATGGCATGTGCTTGTATTTTGTAGTTCAAACTTCAATTGTAGCTAAATAAAACAGAATTAACTAGAGGGTCTCAAATGCATCGCAGCTTATATACCCAAAGAAGAGTCAAATAACCAAATCAAATTATAATTCATTCTGTATGGGCATAACTTTCTTACTTGAGATTACACTAAATTATCTAATACTGATAGTAAATTATCACCTTAAATTCAGTACCACAAAAGCCACTATCACATGGTCATCCTCCCACAAGCAAAGGCCAAATGATCATCTATAGTTTTTTTCCCTCCACCTTTAAATTTTTTTTTTTTTTAATTTTTTGGCCACACCACTCCCCGACCAAGGATCAAATCCAAGCCCCCATGCCTTGGAAGCAAGGAGTGTTAAACAGTGGACCAGCATGTAAGTCCCTAAATTTGGCATTTAAGATCAATTTCCAGAAGAGATCTGCCATATTACTTCTTTGACTTCTTTCTTACAACTAAAAATGTGTGTCAGCCCATACAAAAATGAAAAAGGTCAGAATCTTTTCTATCTTCAGAATGAGGCAACCTTCCAGAAAGTCCATACATCTGAGACATACCAAGAATGAAGAAGCAGGAGGAAAAGAAGACAGTCCCCAAAATGCTGACTTACTAGCCATGGCTGTTATGAACAGCAAATGAGACAAGAAGCGTGAAAGTGCTTTGAACGTTAGAAAGTATTATTTAGATGGGAGGTATTGTCAGTCCTGACAGTACTACACAGAACCAGACAGAATGACACAGTGCTGTGTGATCAGCCTCAAACTGCTGCTGCCCCCACCTTGATCTTCAATTAAATGAAAGACAACCAGGTGTGAGAGGCCACGGCCCCAGACCAAAGAGGGGGAGCACCTCCTGGATGGTCTGGGGAAGAAACACAGGAAGCAAAAGTAATAGCGGCTTCTTTCCTTGTCCTTCCTATGTGTGGACTTTCTGACAATCCACACAAGAACCAAGAATCAAGAATTCCAATAATATTCCCACCGTGACCCTTCAGAAAGCAGCACTACTGCCCTAGTCACTATCAAAGTCTTTGGTAATAGAAGAACAAAAGGAAAAGCTCAGGATAAAAAGGGAGTGAAGTAAAGTATTATCAAGGAATAGGTAGAAAATAAAGATCTGAGGCTCCTTTTTATTCTGAGGATTAGCAAAGGATAAAAAAAAATCCACACTTCTGTTTAACATACAGCAGTGGGTTTTCCATGCTGATAAGAAAGCTGCACCCTAGAGGGTTTCCAGAGACACTGGGAGCACACAGCCTTTGAAGCGTGCTTCAGGAGATCAATATTTACCCATTCAACAAATATTTTTTGAGCACCTACTACGAGCCAGAGTTACTCAATCTGGTAGGTTAATACCAAGTTGTAAACTGAGATAAGGCCAAATCCCTTGAGCAAGCAAACAGAAACACTGCTATCTGACATGTGCCCATGCACTCTGAATTGCCCATGTCTAAGAAGAGAAATTAGCTCCTGGTAGCTAAAGAAGAGAGACCATCCATACAAGATGATACAAACGACCACTGGGTATGTTAGTTGTCTTTAATCAAAGTATGCTTTACATATTTGTAAAGCTAATCCTTCAAGATACAAAATACATGTTACTTAGATACAGATAATACTAACACTCAGAGGTGCTGACATTTTATTAACATTAAACACTGAGTAAAACTTCAAACTTCCTGCCAAGTCAACCCTTAAGCATTGCTCTGGCAAACTTACTAGTAAGCCTGGAAAAAAGCTGGTAATTCTTTGTCTCTGATCAGTTATATTGTACACTCTGTGGGAGAGTATTAATCTGTGGTCTGTCTTAGAGGATCTCGCTGCAAGAATCAGGGGAAAAGGAAGCAAGGGCAAACCTTGGAAATGATGACTGCCATTGCCAGGTTCTCAGAATGAGCTGCCACGTAGCCGAGCAGCATGATGCCTGGCAGCCTTATGTTCCCTTTGCAGGACCCGATGCAGTCGATCACGGCAGCAATTCCCCCAGTGTTCACTATCAGCTGAGAAAGCTAAGAGAAAAGAGGGAGTGTTACATTATCATGGCCCTAAAGTATGAGACGATCTTTATTATTACTTTTTAAAAATATTTTGTAGAGGATATTTTGGTTTTGTTATTAGCAGTATTAGTTGACTGTGCCGGGTCTTCACTGCAGCATGCAGGCCCCACAGCATGTGGGATCTCGGTTTCCCCACCAGGGCCTGTACCCGTGTCCCCTGTATTGCAAGGTGGATTCTCAATCACTGGACCATGAGGGAAGTCCAGTGTAAGACAATCTTTAAATATTATGTTAGCATTGCCAAATTTTAAAATTTCAGACCTAAAAAATGGTGGTTCAGTGGTAAAGAATGCACCTGCCAAGGCAGGGGACTCAGGTTCGATCCCTGGGTCGGGAAAATCCCCTGGAAAAGGAAATGGCAACCCACTCCAGTATTTTTGCCTGGGAAATCCCATGGAGAGAGGATCCTGGCAGGCTACAGTCCATGGGGTCACAAAAGAGTCAGACACAACTTAGGGACTGAACAACAAAATCTGAAATATCATTCATTTCAAAATATCATTTGAAAGTATTATATTTATCAAAGAAGTATACAAGGGTAACAATCCTGCTATTTCTAATTACAGAATATGCTCACTGTGAGCCTCTCTGCTGTTCAATTTTTCTTACATGACTTTTATCCTTATCGTAATAGATGTCAAAGTTCCTCACATAAACACTAAACCTAGGGCTAGTTCATAACTAGCTAACTACTGAAACCGCCCCCCGCACAATGCGTGAGTATGAAGCAGGTTAATCACTCAATACTGAAAGATGAGGTCAAACTTGAAATATTCTAGCCTCATTATCCGTCCTTTGCTAGTAATGATCACTAGCTGTTGGCACTCCAATCTTGAAAAATCTCAACCAGATAAAGATGTTGGGTGAAATAAAGAATAAATACTGAAGAGTTTGGTGAAATGAAATTGATTCGTGAAAATATGCACAGAAAAAGACACAACTTCAGAATCTACCCAAGTTCGCTTCATCTCTATTCTTTTCCCACCTAAGAACCCAGAGCAGGAACCACGGCGTTTGAGTGGCTGAGCAGGGAGTTGGTGGTCTCTCCCAGCCTGGAGGGGCGCTGTCTCTCACTACACCCAGGTGACTGAGAGTGACAGGACAACCAAGGTCCACGGTCCCTACAACTTAGAAATGGAAAGCAGAAAATGATGAATGATTAAAAACTGAGATTTCAGACTCAAACTCCATTGCTACAACCCAGTGGTCCTCCAGTGGGGGCACTTTTGTCCCCTTGGAGACAGTTGGTAATACATGGGGACATTTTTGATTGTCACAACTTAGGGGAGGGGTGCTACTAGCATCTAGTGGGCAGAGGCCAGAGATGCTGCTGAACATTCACCCTACAGTATACAGACAGCCCCCCACAACAAGGATCATCTCATCCAAAACATGAACTGTGCTAAGGGTGAGAAACCCTCAGAACACATGACGCCACCCGGGGCCCTGTCAACAAACTCATGTTCTGCTTAATAACTAAAACTAACGGCATGTGGTTGTATTTTGAAGCTGATTTCTTTCCCTCTTGTTTTACCTCGGGTGTATGTTTTGCAATCTCTCTAATTAAGGTAGAAGCGTTTTTCTTCACGTATTCATCTTTGTCCTTCAGACAGGTAAGTACAACTGGAAAAATCTCTGCTTCGACCACCATTTCTGCCAGATCCACAGAATGTTTCGCAATCTGACTGAGAGCTGAAAGGACCTGACGCTGTTCAACAAAAACCAAACCCAAACGTTACACAGGGTCCACTGTGGAGTTCAGATTAAACAGCTTTGTATACATTCAAATTCCTTTATAAAGAAGAAGAAATAATCACAAATCCAACATAAGCTAAGAGTCTTAGCTTAGTCTTAGTCTTAGCTTAGGAAGTATTCACCTCCTACTCTTATACCTAAATACTCAATTTCTTAAATTTCCTAATTTCCAAGTTGAACATCTTAGTTCACACTATTGACTACTTAAATATTTACTTATTGAGGCTGGTCAAAGAATATGACCTTTGGGTGAATATTATTCTTAATTACGCACTACTTAAATCATTAGTTTATGTTAAATACAGTAATGTAATACAAACATGATCAAACAGAACTTTGGGCATGTTGCTGTTATCGTTTTAAAGAATTTTACATTGTCTAATTAACATTGACAATCTTAAAATCTTATAGAACATAACTATTATAAAAGTATAATTGGTGACTATTAACTGAAAATTAAATTTTAGAAAGCTTGAAAGAAGACTAATATGGCAATTTTCATAGGAAATGTAAATATAATAGTGGGCTAGAAAACCTTTAGGTCCCTTCTAACCCTGAGGTTTAATCATGACATGATTCCTTACTTTATTTATTAATTCTGATGCTACTTCTAGTTTTCAGCACTGCACATACTTTTCCCCAGTCACATCTTGATTGTCTAATCCTTACAGCATAGTTTCCACATACAAAAGGACCGAAATACATAATATACTCAGACCTGTTTTCAATGATAATTTACTAATTATCTAAAAATGTATACTATCCATCTGCACACGTTTCCATTTTCTTAGATTATCAGAATCCTGGTTCATTTGTTTCTCAACTTTATTTTTAAATACCTTCAGTTTAGCATCAGGGTTCAGGATCATCTGGGCTAAGTGAGCAATCACTCCTGCATCCACCACTGTCTGTGCTAACTCTGGAGAATGCTTGGCGATATCACTGAGGGCTGAAACAGCAATCCTTTTCAAAGCAATTTCTGGCTCCTGGATACAGAGCACTAAAAGAGGAACAGCTCCCGCATCCACCACAGCTTGTGACAGCTCTGTGGGTCCAAGAAAAGTAATTAAGTGAGTATGGGTGACTGACCCTTGTACAAGCCACTTTTCACCCTGACAGATACAGCAAAGGGAAAAGGGGAGGGTGTACTTCACTGTCTCGACATCTGCATTTCAAATCAGCCTTCCTGGTTTCATGAACCATGTGGGCCAATCGCAAGCTGAAAAGAATACAGGTCAATAGATGGACCTCCATTTACATGAACACATTTGAGGTAGATTAGGCTGAAATGGCTTGTTATTCTTTTTTTTTAAGAGAGTAAGCAGATGTCAGCTGTTTAAGCTCTGACAATTCTGCACTTCTCAATAGGCAAGCATTTTATGCATGGTTTACAATAACAGAGAAAATTAAAGTACCAAAAATTTACCAACCACACTAATTAGGCAGTATTTTGTGCTATTTACATGAGTAAACATTAACATGAATCTCATGCCAATAATGTCGATTTTTTAATTCCTTTCATCTTATCGTACTTTTAAAAGATTTTTTAAAACTTTGTACACAAAAGGTGCATTTTTGCTGTTCATACAAAAACACTTTCAAAAATGAGAACTACAACCAAACAACAGGATTTAATATATATAAATGTTAACATTAAAGAAATTAATCATAAGCATTTTATATGTCAGAAATAATATCTTTTGAATATACATGTTGATTTACTTGTGTGTCCAAGAATAATAGCTATAAAAAATAACACAGTTTTTAAATTATAGAGAATCCGAGGCAAACAGGCAAACCCATATATGTGTAAAAAATGTCTTTTCAGAAGCGTAAAATACACTACATAGTTACAGATTCTACTCTCGTGTTCATGGCCTCTCTTACCGAATCACATACACCCATTTCTACAATCTCTTCCTTTCAAATTATGTTCTCATTTTCTCAGATGTGTAGCAGCTTGACAATTTATATCTTTTTTGTTATTTTAAAAAAAAAATTTTATTGGAGTATAGTTGCTTTACAACGTTGCATTAGTTTTTGCTGTACAGCAAAGTGAATCAGTTATACATATATATCCCCTCTTTTTTAGATTTCTTTCCCATTTAGGTCACTACACAGCAGAATGTAAATTGGTACAGCCACCATAGAGAACAGTATGGAGAGGCCTCAAAAAACTAAAAACAGAACGATCATATGACCCAGCAATTCCACTCCTGGACAATTTATGTCAATAGCCAAATTATCAATTCAGCATATCACTTAGTCTTTAAAGAAAAGAGTCTTTAATTTTTCAAACAATTGGTAATATCACATTTTCTAAAAGGAAATAATGTTGGAAAATGAAGGTTAGTGTCCAACACTTGTTTTCCTTCAATTACTGTAATTATCTGAGAAGTCCCATATTGTATAAACGATTCATTCATTCTTTCATTAAACAAGTATTAATGGAAGGTTATTATGTGCCAGACTCATTCAATGCTGGTGCAAATGATACACTTCTACAAATTAACATTATGCTGATTGGCAAATATGTTTCAATTAAAAAATCCAGTGTGAAATATGAAATACAATGGGAACTTAATATGTAATCTTAAGAACCAGAGGCAGATAAGAGGAATATGTTTTTTAAAAAAAGGTGGGGAGGGGACTCTCTTGGTGGTCCAGTGGTTAAGACTCTGCTTTTACTACAGGAAGTATGAGTTCAACCCTGTTCAGGGAAATAAGATCCCACATGCTGCAGAGTATGGCCAAAAAGTAAAAATAAAAAATAATTTTTTAATCAAAAAAAAAAAGACAACAGCAGCAACTGAGTGGAATATCCACCTCAAATCAATAGAAGACATTCCTCAGAAACCTCTGAGATTCTACTGCCATTCCCTGAAGACCAACAATATAGCAGGTAAAGCAGGTGATCACTCTTTCTTCCCAAGGGAAAAGGGAAGAAAACATAAGGGTGTGATATTATGTAATTTCCAGATATAATTTTTATATTCTATTTTAATAATTAGCATGTTAATTTAATTCAATCCAAATTATACAGGTGTGGTATGATTGTTGCTGTTGTTCAGTCACCCCATTGTGTCCGACTCTATGTGACCCCATGGACTGCAGCATGCCATACCTCCCTGTTGTATGGTAACATCAACTTTATATAGTCATATTCGAGGATGCCTGGAATCTGTATATCCAGGTGACCCCTGAACAACGCTGGATTTGATCTATGTGGGTCCACTTGTAGGAGGACTTTTTCAATCATAAACTCTGCGGTACTACACCATCAGTGGTTGAGTGGATTCAGAATCTCAGATATGCAAGAAGTGATAATATGAGGGCTGACTATAAATTATACTCGGTTTTTCCACTCTGGGGAGGGTTAGCACCTCTAACTCCCACATTGTTCAAGGTCAACTCTACTGGGCTAAATATTTTATTTTGAGAAAGCGTAAGAATTACTTCATCTATGTATGTATTTTCACTTTTACACACCGTTTCTAAGAGTAAAGAATATGCAGTGAACAATTAAAAGTATGATTAATAAAAGCAAAGTTCTTTAAAACAAATATTATCGTTGTAACTCCCATACATTTTATTCTTTCCTTGAATGATTGAGTCCCATTATCTTCCTTTCCCTGAACTCTGTTATGAAAGAAGCCCCAGTTTTTCTAGCTTGTTACCCATTCCCATCTAAAGCTGCTTTCCATTCTTCCTGGAACAGTGATGCTAAATGAGGGGAAGGGTGGGGAGAGCACCAAAGAAAGAGGACCTGGATGGGGCCTAGCAATCAATGCTGCACTTGAGTTTCATACACTTTACCTCTCCAGTTTACACGGTCCTTCAAAACCTGGCTCTGCTCTTAGATGGCACACATTGTTATTAATAAACAATATTGTTCAATCACCTTCATACATATACTGGGTACAAGACGTACATACAAGTAAGAGTACATATACACATTACAATATAATAGGCCTAAATAACGCAAGCCATACTACTGGGTTGGCCAAAAGGTTCATTCAGGTTTTTCCATAAGATATTATGGGTGTTATGGAAAAACCCAAATGAACCTTTTGGCCAATCCAATATATTACACAAACCACAGGCTAACTATTTCATCCTGTCTCTACTGCTCTTTTTTCCTGCGGTATATCTTTCTTCTCTTCCATACCATTACTTCCTCTGGTATTTCTGTACCAGTCACAGTTGGCTTCTTGTCAGTCAGGGCATGGGCTTGTGAACCAATCCTGGCAAATGGGATCTGGGTAGAAGTCAGCTGGAAGCATCTGTGAGAGATTTTCCTCTGTAATAAACAGAGATACACAGGAGGAAACACCACCTCATCTGTGCTGTACATGGGCACATCTGCCTGCAACTGACATCTGGTAACTCCTACATCCATCTTGCAACTGCAATAGGAGAAATCGCCAATATGCTGAGGATGGCTGAATACAAAAATAAGAAACATCTGGGTCCCCCATGACACTGTTCAGCTGCATAACCAACCTTGGAATGGCCCTGACTCTGAATTTTGTGTCATGTGAAATGCAAAACATCCTCAGGCTTAAGCCACCTGTGGTTGATAGTCTGACTTACAGCCCCAGCCATACTGATATGATTCTGTCCTCTCTCAGGCTTGGTGTATGCACATATTTTGCTCTCTTTTCTGGTCATTTAGTGTTCGTTACATGTTTACTGCGTGCCAGAAACTGGGTTAGTTAGATCTTGGGGAAGCCAAATAGAGTAAAACACTGTTCTGTTCTGGTGGACTCTGCTAAAGGTGAATGTGTGAACAGACCGCAGTGCAGAGTGGGGCTGGGAGTCAAGTGCGTGGAGTGTTTGGGGAAATGTACACAGGATGCAATTTCAGGCAGTGATTCCCATTTTCCTTCCATCTCCCCTTTTCTTCTTCCCTATACTTTTCTACTCTTAAAAAAAAAAAGCAGGAATAACCAAAACCCTTACAAAAATCTGGTATACTTAAAAGTTAATACCCATAGAGGACTTCCCTGGTGGTCCAGTGGCTAAGACTGTGCTCCCAACGCAGGGGGCCGGGGTTCAATCCCTGATCAGGGAACTCAATCCCACAAGCTGCAACTAAAAGATCCTGCTTGCAGCAACTAAGACTCGACACAACCAAATAAATAAATACATTTTTTAAAGTTACTCCCCATAGGAGAAATCTCACAGAATTCATTTTAATTCTAATTTGGAAATGAGTTTGGGTTGTTTAATTATTACACTTTGGAAATCAAAGATTGATATGTACAGACGTTCATAAAAGTTTTGACCAGGGAAAAAAACAAGCCAAGAAATTTATCTTCAGTGTGGGAAAATATCTTAACCTCCTTGTAAATTTTAAATGAATCTTCAAAAAGTGAATTTTTAACAACTATATCTTCTTTTATGCAAGAACATGTGACATAATCACATACTGTTAGGTAACCAGCAAGATTAGAAGTAGTTATGCCAAAAAAAAAAAAATTAGAGCAAAAAGGTTTTATGTTATACTAACACATTAATAGGATTTAAATGGGGTTTATGGCACTATTGGTGATACATTTTCTTCTCTATTTGCCAAATTTTCTTCAATGTAATTTTTATTTAAAAATAAAAGAAATGTGAACATGTCCTTGACTATACACATAGCTATTGCTGGGTTAGCCAACCCTAACACTAACATTATTATTACTAACATTATAATTATTATAATAACATTATTATTGTTATATTATTATATATTATGTTATATATATATACACATACATATTATATGTTATATTATATTACATATATAAATGCTGGGCTGGAGGAAGCACAAGCTGGAATCAAGATTGCCAGGAGAAATATCAATAACCTCAGGTATGCAGATGACACCACCCTTATGGCAGAAAGTGAAGAAAAACTAAAGAGCCTCTTGATGAAAGTGAAAGAGGAGAGTGAAAAAGTTGGCTTAAAGCTCAACATTTAGAAAACTAAGATCATGGCATCTGGTCCCATCACTTCATGGCAAATAGATGGGGAAACAGTGGAAACAGTGGCTGACTTTATTTTTCTGGGCTCCCAAATCACTGCAGATGGTGACTGCAGCTATGAAATTAAAAGACGCTTACTCCTTGGAAGGAAAGTTATGACCAACCTAGATAGCATATTGAAAAGCAGAGACATTACTTTGTCAACAAAGGTCCATCTAGTCAAGGCTACGGTTTTACCAGTGGTCATGTATGGATGTGAGAGTTGGACTATCAAGAAAGCTGAGTGCCGAAGAATTGATGCTTTTGAGCTGTGGTGTTGGAGAAGACTCTTGAGAGTCCCTTGGACTGCAAGGAGAGCCAACCAGTCCATCCTAAAGAAGATCAGTCCTGGGTGTTCATTGGAAGGACTGATGTTGAAGCTGAAACTCCAATACTTTGGCCACCTGATGCAAAGAGCTGATTCATTGGAAAAGACCCTGATGCTGGGAAAGATTGAGGGCAGGAGGAGAAGGGGATGACAGAGGATGAGATGGTTGGATGGCATCACTGACTCGATGGACATGGGTTTGGGTGGACTCCGGGAGTTGGTGATGGACAGGGAGGCCTGGCGAGCTGCGATTCATGGGGTTGCAAAGAGTCGGACACGACTGAGCGACTGAACTGAACTGAACATTACTATTACAAAGGAAAAATAAATATAAATACTTTAGCTTACTTCTCAATATGGAAGAAAGTTTCTTATTTTTAAAAATGGTAGGAATGTATATCTCCTTTAAACAAATTAGGAAAGAATGCATAATTATTCTTTGAAAAATTACAAATATATTCTAGAAATACTATTCACTTTTTCACACTTTCCTTCTTAATTCATGCCTTTGTTACAGTTAAAATATTACATTTTTAAATGCTAAGTGTTATTCATTTTTAACAATTTTTTAGGCTTCAAATTGTCAGTGGAAATAAAGCTATCCAATAGCATCTTCCTTATTCATAAAAAATAATTAAAGCCATTGATTGCATGCATGTAGACAACTGATATACAGTCCTCAAATCTGATGGTCAGCTATTTTCAGCCGAGGAATAACTAGTTCTCTTCAGTCTCCTGAACACCTCATTGCTGAGTGAAGGAAATGAGGCAGCCATCTCTATGGAACTGTGACAAGCTCAGTATGACTTTAGATTTAATTTTTTAAACAAAAAGAGACACAGATAAAAGGGGGGACATTTAAGATCAACAACATTCATAAAATTACTAGTATCTAAAGCTGGATGAATCAAATATTATAAATGACTTTATGTGGACTAGACAGGAAGAACACAGACAGGAAAGTCCATCAGTGTATAATAGGCACAGCTACAACAGATAAAAACCAGGTGTATCAGGCAAAAGTGATTTTGCTTTAATAGCGCTCATCATGGCCTTAGGGCTTCTCTGGTGGCTCAGTGGTAAAGAATTCACCTGCCAAGGCAGGAGCTGCAGGAGATGCAGGTTCAATCCTTGGGCTGGGAAGATCCCCTGGAGAAGGAAATGGCAACCCACTCCAGTATTCTTGCCTGGGAAAACCCATGGACAGGAGAAGTCTGGTAGGCTACAGTCCATGGGGTCACAAAAGAGTTGGACACAACTAAACAACCACCATGGCCTTAACCCCTCTTAATTGTTACAGCCCATGGTTTGGTTAGATCAGCAGTGGTAAAGACAGGGCCCAAACAAGTAATTAAAATAAGTGAAGCCAGAGGAAAAATAACCAAATGGGGAGGATAGTAAACTGGAAAAACATATGCACCAGATACAAGGAGCACCAACTACTCAGTTTCTTCAGCCCAGCGCTGCCACATGGAAATGCAGGCCTACCGCTGTCAGGTCCTTGGATTTTTCCAGAGAAGCCAGACATCTGACTGCCTTGTTTTTAAGTTTTGGAAACTTTAAAAAACAAAAAAACACTGTGTAAGACAACATGTGTGCGTGCATGCTAAGTCACTTCAGTAGTGTCTGACTCTTGCAACCTCCATGGACTGTAGCCCGCCAGGCTCCTCTATCCATGGGATTCTCCAGGCAAGAATACTGGAGTGGGTTGTCGTGCCATGACCCAGGAGATCTTCCCGACCCAGGGATCGAATCCACTTCTCTTATGTCTCCTGCATTGGCAGATGGGTTCTTTACCACTAGTGCCACCTGGGAAGCCCCTTAAGACAACATAGCATAGGCCAAATAAAATACGTTCATCATTTTACAATCCTAGGCTTAAATCTTAAATCTTCTGAAATGAATTGTGGGGACTTTCTGGATGTGAAAAGGTGTAGTTCTCTCTACTTTTGATTCTTGAAGACATGTTGTGGAGTCATAAAGGAAGAACCACTATTGTGGTTATATAAGAAAATTCAGAGGTGAATTCCAAGAAACTGACGATAACCTAAAAAGTGGCCTGCAAAAAAAGAATTAATCTAAACATATATTATGATATTCAGCTAATTTTCCTGCTCACAATGACAATGTAGGAGTGAAGAATTTGAGCAAAATTAAGTGATCCATCATGAGTACTCACAAAAAGGACTCAAAATGAAGAGGTTCGTCACCTACTGCTATGTAACATCACATCAAACTCAGCTGCTTAAAACAGGAAACATGAATAGTCTTATTGTTTCTATAGGTCAGGAATCTGGGAGTGGCTCAGCTGGAGGTTCCAGCTGTGACCTCTCACGAGGTTGCAATCAAGCCATTAGCTAGAGCTGCAGGTATCGCAGGCTTGACTGGATCTACAGCATCTTTTCCCAGTACAGCCATGGAAATGTTGCAAGAAGGCATCAGTTCCTCCCTGTTTCTGGGTCTTTCCATAGGCTGCTCACGATGAGGCTTCCCCCAGAGTGAGAGATCCACAGGAGAGAACCCAAGACAAAAGCTGTAGTCTTTCATAATCTAACCTCAGAAGGGACATACCATCACTTCTGCTATTTATCATTGGTGCAACGTGGAAGTGGATTACATAGGGACGTGAATAGGAGGAGGCAGACATGGAAGTCAGCTAGCAAGAAACCTTTATTCTACACCAATACATCTGAGAGAGGCAACACTCTCCTGTAGTTAACAGTGTAGTTAACAGTTAACTAGAGCTATAATTCTGAGTTGAGAAGTTGACATCTCCAATTGCAGGTGGGAGTGTGAAAAAGTGGAAGGAATTTGCATAGTATTATGAAAAAAATCTCGGAGAAGGCAATGGCACCCCACTCCAGTACTCTTGCCTGGAAAATCCCATGGACGGAGGAGCCTGGTGGGCTGCAGTCCATGGGGTCGCTAAGAGTTGGACACGACTGAGCGACTTCACTTTCACTTTTCCCTTTCATGCACTGGAGAAGGCAATGGCAACCCACTCCAGTATTCTTGCCTGGAGAATCCTAGGGACGGTGGAGCCTGGTGAGCTGCCGTCTATGGGGTCGCACAGAGTCGGACACGACTGAAGCGACTTAGCATAGCATAGCATAGCATGAAAAAAATCTAATCTATGATTTTTATTTATCCCCCACCCTCACAAATGCCGTTTTTCCTACTCATTTCCATACCATTTCTCTCCACCCAGTCTTCAGAACCATCCATCTAACCCTTATACATGGGTTGAGTGTTTGAGAGATTAAAGATTAACATACATACATACATACATAATACATACATAAGTACATGCATATGCTTTGAGGGTTAAATAATTCTAGCTCCTTTAAAAAGTCAAGTGAGTCAAATAAGCCATTGATCTGGAATTAATGGAGCCTTAGTAAGAAATTACAATCAGCTGGAAAGATGGCACACTTATACAAGGCTCAAGTATTAAAAAAACAGCTTCAAAATATGGAAAGGAAAAGTCAAGAAGTGGAGATGAGAGAAAGAGAAGGTGGGAAAAGACAAAGGCTTTGGTATGGCCTTGGAAGATAATAAGTAGCATAAGATATAAAGCAATTTTTAAAACCCCAATTTTAGTGACTTTCAGTTTCGTACTTATAACTACTCAACAGCTGAGACTAGGCTGAATGGAAGAAGGCAGAACTACAGAGAGGGTCTGGAGGGCCCTTGGGATGAAACAATAAATTACTTGGAATCAGCTTTTTACAAAATATACTTTTTGTATCTAGAAATGTTTCCATTCATTTCCACTTGCTTTAGGGACTTCTCTGGCAATCCAGGTTAAGTTTAAGACTCCATGTTTCCAACACAGGGGATGTGGATTCAATCCCCTGGTCAGGGAACTAAAATCCCACATGCCATGTGGCACAGCCAAAAAAAAAACAAAAAAAACCCAAACAAAAAATACATTTCTACTTGATTTATATAATATTGCAACCATAATTGTAGTTTCACTCTACCTACAATCTGCTAAAACAGAACAATCATAAGTGGATTTTAAGATGTTTAAAAAGATTTTATTAAACTTTGAACCTTCAAATTTCACTGGCACTTGTTACTTGCTTCAGGCCTCTAGGAGCTCGGGCTAACAGAGGAGGCTAAACAGTAAAGGGTCAGCTGTGCCCTAGTGGAATTCTCTATGAGAACACACCAAGGAGAGCAGAAACAGAAACGAAATACTGGATGGTTAGAAAGTGCACAGGACGTTTTCATACAAGGGCTCCCTGGTCAGCAGTTCTTGGTGTGACTCCTGAGTGGTTCCTTGAAGTTACCCTTGGGCCTCCACTGTCCACTTTTATTCCTGAGGATGAGCTGGCCCAACAGTGTTAATAATTGCACAATATCCCACTGAGCGAATATGCTATAGTTTACTTAACCATCCCCCCAACTCAGGACACTTAATTGTTTTGTGGGTTTGGGGTTTTGCATTATTAAGTACAGTGCTTTAAGATTATGTATAAGTTAACCATTGCTACATACCAACTGACCCAAACTTGGCGACTTAAAGCATCATTTTCTCTCTCACGCTTTCTGTGGGTCAGAAATCCCACAGACTGCTAGAGCAGTCTAGCTGGGTGGTTCAGGCTTGGAATTTCTCGTGAAATTGCTGCTACACTGTCTGTGGGGGCCACAGCCATCTCTGAAGGCACAACTGGGGTAGGATCTGCTTCCAAGCTCACTCATGTAGTTCTAGAAAGCTCCATTTCTTGCTGGCTGTCAAAGACCTCACAACACAGGCCTTTCCATGGGCTACCTGAGGGTCCTCATGTCATAGCAGTGGCTTCCCTCCAAGCAAGTGATGAGAGATGCCCAAAACAGAATCCTTGTAAAGGCTTGTAAAGCTGGTCACCCATGCTCAGAAGTGGCAGACCATTGTTTCTGTTGCAGTCTAGTGGTAACACAGGTCAATCCTGGTGTGATATGGGAGGGACTGTACAAGTGTGAGAATGCCAGGATGTGGAACATTTGAGGGGCGTCTTGGAGGCTAGCTACCATGGGTCCTATATTCATACATACATATTACACACATTAAACAAACATACAGCATTCATATGTATGTGCATACATGTGTGTATTTACTTAAGACAGAGGCTCTGAGGAGGTGGTCCTGAGGAGAAGAATGGTGGCTTTTTTTAATTAATTAATTTTAATTGGAGGATAATTACTATAGAATATTGTGATGGTTTTTGCCATACATAACATGAGCAGGCCATAGGCATATATGTGTTCCCCAATCCTGAACGCCCCCTCCCACCTCCCTTCCCACCCTATGCCTCTAGGTTGTCCCAGAGCACAGGCTTTAGCTGCCCTGCTTCAGAGGTTCTTGATATTTTTAGATTAAACCACAAGAAACTGCTGTTTTTGTTAAGTCAAGACCAATCAAATATAGGTAATTTCATATAGGTCAAGGTAATAAGCACTGCAATACTGTTTTCCAAAGGGTATTATCAATATGGGGCCCCATTGACAATGTGCAAGTCTGATAGTTTGGCCACTTATAAAGTATATTTCAGCCCTTAAGTGGCTGCTTGAAGTTGACTCATCATTTATTTCTCCCCAAATAGTACGTTTAGTTCCATATTCCTTAACTTACTACATATTGCCATTCAGCTATACTAAAAACATGAATAATAAGTGACTTTTTGAGGCCACAGCATCACCACTTCATTGCCTTTTAACGAAAAAACACAGAGCACAGCACAGGAATTCTCAGTCAGTACTGGCTGATGGGAACATGAGCCACATATTTAATTTAAAATTTTCTAGTAGCCACACTTAAAAGGAAAAATAAGTAGGTGAGATTAATTTCAATAATGGAATAGAGTCACAGATGTAGAGAATAGATTTGTGGACATGGGCAGGGGTGGGGGGAAGGAGAGGGTGGGACTAATTGAGAGTGTAGCATTGACATGTATACACTATCATGTGTTAAACAGATAGCTAGTGGGAAGCTGCTGTATAGCACAGGAAGCTCAGCTCGGTGTCTGTGATGACCTAGGGGGGTGGGATGGGGAGTGGTGGGAGGGAGACTCAAGAGGTAGGGGATATATGCATTGTTTTTGTTGTATAGTTGCTAAGACCTATTCAACTCTTTGCGACCCCAAGGAGTGTAGCCAACCAGGCTCCTCTGTCCATGGGATTTCCCAGGCAAGGATACTGGAGTGGGTTGATATTTCCTTTTCCAGGGGATCTTCCTGACCCCAGGATCAAATCTGCATCTCCTGCATTGGCAGGCAGATTCTTTACCACTGAGACACCTGGGAAGCCTGGATATACGTATACTTACAGCTGATTCACATTGTTGAACAGCAGAAACTAATGAAACATTGTAAAGCAGTAAAGCAGTTATCCTCTAATTTAAGAATAAATTTAAAATAAAATTTTTAAACAATCACATTAACACAATATATCCAAAATACTATAATTTCAACATGTAATCAATATTTAAAAGTTTTAATGAGATACTTTATACTCTTTTCTTCACATAAGTCTTGGATATCCAGTGTATATTTTGCACTTACAGCATGTCTCAATTTAGCTGCTAAATTTTATTGGCAATGCTCGATCTACAGTATTTAGATTCCAAAAAGTTTACAGTTGAAAAAGTAGATTCACATATGAACGTTGTTCCAGTCATGCCTAAAATTTTCCTAATTATCAGGAACTTGTTGTTTATCCATTCCATATACATTAGCTTACATCTGCTAACCCCAAATTCCCACTCCATCCCTTTCCCAACCCCCTCCCTCTTAGCAACCATAAGTCTGTTCTCCATGGCCCTGAATCTATTTCTATTCCATAGACAGGTGAATTGATCTATTTCATAGATAGGTGTTTTGCCTATGATCTCTTCTAAGAGTTTCATTTGTGTCATATTTTAGATTCCACATATAAGAGATATCCTATGGTATTTGTCTTTTTCTAACTTACTTCACTTAATAATCTCTAGGTCCATCCATGTTATTGCAAATGGCATTATTTCATTCATTTTGATGGCTGAGTAGTATTCCATTATATACATGTACTACATCTTCTTATCAATTCATCTGTCAACGGACCTTTGTTTCCATGTCTTAGCTATTGTGAATAATGTTGCTATGAATGGAGGGGTACATGTATCATTTTGAATTAGAGTTCTGTCTGGATATATGTCCAGGAAGGGAACTGATGGATCATTCAGCAACTCTATTTTTAGCTTACTGAGGAACCTCCATACTGCTTTCCATAGTGCCTGTACCAACTTACATTCATACCAGCAGTATAGGAGGGTTCCCTCTTCTCCATACACTCTCAAGCATTTTGTTATTTGTGACTTTTTGATAATCACCATTCTGACTGGTGTGAGGTAGTACCTCATTGTCATTTTGACTTGCATTTCTCTAAAAATTAGTGATATTGAGCATCTTTTTTGTGTGCCTATTAGACATTTGTATTTCTTCTCTGGAGAAAGAAGACATTGAGGTCTTCTGCCCATGGTTTGATTGGTTGTTTTTGTTGTTGAGTTGTAGTTGTATGAGCTGTTTGTATGTTTTGGAAATTAAGCCCTTGTGAGTCACATTGTTCGCAAATATTTTCTTCCATTCTATAAATTGTCTTTTCGTTTGGTCTGTGGTTTCCTTTGCTGTGCAAAAGCTTGTAAGTTTGATCAGGTCCCATTTGTTTGTTTTTGCTTTTATTTCTATTGCCTCGGGAGACTGAGTGAAGAAAACACTGGTGCAATTTATATCATAGCATGTTTGCCTATGATTTCTTCTAGTTTCATGGTGTCATGTCTTAATGTTTGTCTTTAAGCCATTTTGAGTTTATTTTTGTGTATGGTGAGAGGGCATATTCTAACTTCACTGATTTACATGTGGCTGTCCAACTTTCCTAACACCACTTGCTGAAGAGACTTTTTCCCGTTGTATATTCTTGCCTCCTTTGTCAAAGATTAATTGATTGTAGGTGTGTGTGTTTATCACTATCAATGTCACTTTTTCCTTTTATATCTATGCCCCACAGAGTTCAGAGGTTATCTGGATATAACAAAGTTTTTAAAAACAAAGTAAAGATTCCCCTTTCTACCACAGTACAAAAACATAACTCACAATTTGTCTTTCACTTGATCCAAAGTAAAATCACCCAATATTTTATTCATATTCTTAAGATAATATTGTACCTTTTTGTTCGATATTTGGTCAGCTCTCTGGATGACCTCTATGCTCACTGTATCAATTCTTCCATATTAGATTATAAAGTCTTAGATGTGAGATGTTAGCCAACTTATTTTACCTTGTACAGTAACAAAAGATATGGTAACACAGACATAAGTGCCTCAAATACTTTTTGATAATTACAATGATGATGATGATGGAGATAAAGAAATTGCTTGCTAGCCTTATATATAAAGTTGTAGTTCTCAGTGACTTGGGGATCTGAGATTACAGAGTTATGTTTTATTGTTCCATATTCTGAATTCCAAAAAAAATGCAAAGAAAGCTTAGAAGATGTTATTAATCAAAAGTCTATACTTTAAAAATCACAAGAAATAAAAATACAGAAAAATTCACATGTAACTTTTTACCAGCATACAAACTAACCCTAAAAAAGACTAACAAATTCGGTAACCACTGAGTAAAAGTTACAATTAAAAATGTTATTTTAGGGCTTCCCTGGTGGCTCAATAGTGAAGAATCCACTTGCCAAAGCAGGAGACACGGGTTCAATTCCTGGTACAGGAAGATCCCACATGCTGCCAAGCAACTAAGCTTGTGCATCACAACTATTGAGCTTGTGCATCACAACTATTGAGCCTGTGCTCTGGAGTCTAGGAGCTGCAGCTGCTGAAGCTTGTGCTCCACAACAAGAGAAACCACCACAAGGAGACATCCACACACTGCAGCTAGAGAATAGCTGCTGCTCTCCAAAGCTAGGGAAAAGCCCATGCTACAGTAAAGACCCACCATAGCCAAAAATAAAATAAATAATAAATAAATTTATTTTTTAAAATGTTACTTTAACACATTTGGTGTCCATGTCCAAAGAACATAGAAGAGACATTTATTTTCACTTTTATTTTTTTTACCAACACCTAAATAAGGAGAAAAGTATTGGTAGAAATAAATGTTAGGAGCAAAATTGGTATAACATATAATCTCATATACATCATTTTCCTCTATGCTTATGTGTTCCTCAACCCCTCCAAGATAAAACAAGTTATAAAAGATGGCACAGAAACCAACTTATTATCTACAGGTATCACTAAAGTCTTTCAGGCTTTTAACACAGAATTACCATCCTCTTGTCCCCTTCTCCCCCTCCTTCCTTACTCTAAGACCTACAGTACAGAGTTCTAATTATCTCAGATATCTGTCACTAACATGTAGATTTTTAAAAAATTAAGTACTGCATTCTAAGCCTGTTCCACACGAGGTAGACTACTGGTATTTATATATGGGTGGCATGAGTGGCACAAGAAGAATATATGCAAAAATTCTGCTTTTTAAAATTATTTTCTCTTTTTATCATTTCATCATTCTAAATGACACAGAAAAGAATCAGGCCAGCCAGCTCTGTCTGGATTCCTCCTTTACGTTATCTACTTGGTGAACAAGACAGTCTACTCGCTGTTTCTGTGGAATCCTAATCAGCTGAGCCCGCTAAGCACTGCTCATCTGGGGCTGCAGCCATCCCCTCTCCTGACTACTACCAAGCAGGGAGGGAAGTCTCTCATTTGATTTAGGTCTTAAGGAGATAAAGCAGGTCCCTGGGAGACAGCATAGTCACACATGTGGAACCAGTCATCGGGAATTAAGAACAGAAGTATCTGGCGAGACTTGCAGATACTGCAAGGAGCTTAAGAAGAAGAGTGATGACCTTTCATACACTTGCCTTTCTCACATTATAAAAAGAAAGAATCTCTGAAGGCTTCTGAGTAATGGCCAAACAGCTCTGCCATAAACTGCCGTCTGACCAGAATAAATCCTTTAACCTCTCTATTTCAGTTTCCTCATCTGTAATAGGGTGATTGTGTTAATAATTAAAATGTTTAGGACACTTAATCCAACCTATTCCACTTTGCCAGGACTGAGAACTTGCCAAGGTTTACTCAGAGACAGCAAAGGTTTATAGGAAACAAAGTTTACAAGAGACAGTGTTTTTAGCTAAAGCTCCTAAACAGACACTTAAAATTTATTTCTTTTTAGCCCAAACATGGAAGAGCATTCCTCCAAAACACCTACGTGGCTCCACCTTCCTCAGGCTGCTGCCAGGCCACTGCCCCCACCTCAGTCCCCTAGTGCTGGGACGGCTGCCACACACTCCACCCAGGTCACTGGCAGCACTTCTCCACAGGTGCAAGGCTGGAGCCAGGCTGCCAGGCAGAGCGGGGAGGGAGGGCCTGGGCCCTCCCGATGCGAGCACTAAAGCAGCAGAGCCCACCGTTCCTCTGGCCTCACCCCTTATAGTTACAGAAGCAAGACGAGTCCTTGAAAATAATGAGAGATTTGACACTAGTTAGGTAAACACGCAACCAGGATAATTCTGCTGAGGGGGAGACTGTAGCGGGATAGAGGAAGAGCGCCAATCAGTCTGAGCCTTTCTTAAGGAACCCAAAACAGAAAGAGGTAGTTTACTTATCTTCAAAGAGGTATGTATTATCAAGTGTGTTCAGTAACTGGTGACTCTATCATGGAAATTTACTGAGGCAATTTGCCCAGAGTTAAAAGCAACACTACGACCATCATTTCTGATGGTTAGCCTCCAGTTTCCTTTGGTTATCTGTACAATGCCTTAAAATCTATATGTACAAGTAGCTTTTAAAAATTGTATTTTTCAAATAAGGAAACATCAGATAATGCCCACTGACCTTCCTCTTTTAGCAATTGTGAGTTTACTTTATTTTTGTTTCCTACATGCAAAACGTTTTCCTTCTATTGCCCTTAAAGGTCATTTCTTTTGTATCTCCTTTAAGGTTTATATTTCTTAAACTACCTAATCAAACAATTTATCACTAATTCCCAGAAGAAAACGCTGAATGAATCCCTTCCATCTCAATATATTCCATTCTTAGGAGATCATCAAGAAAGAAATCAGGTCATTTGAAGGTAAATCTTCTCTTTTCACTGGTATTCAGGATGTGAATTATGACTTACTGCTTACTAGATAACAATTCCCTTTCCTTCTGAGAAATCTATTCAGTAATCCCTTCTGGGAGCTTCTGGGTCCCAAGCCCCTAATGACTGTGAAATATTGAAATTACACTGGGAATTCCATGTGGGAGCCAGATTATAGCAAGAAATTGGAATGGAATCCCTTAGACAGAGCCTATTTATAAACTATAATCATTTAGCCTCAGATTCAACAAAAGGGAAATATGGAAAGGTTATCTATGGGCACCCGCCTGACAAGAGTATCTGCACGGTTGTCCTCAAAGTTCTTTTGCATCACCCTTTAAAATACTCATGTTATGATCTGTCAAGTCCTCTGACATTTAAAAAAAAAATGGCTAAATATACTCATGTAGTTTCCCCATGATAACCAGCTTCTAATTTAAAACACTGCCTTAGTTTTCTCAATCAACATGTGTTAAGCAATAGTTCTAAGGTGAACCTACTTGGAAAACCAAAATTTAGATATTAAGGAAATAATTTTATTGTACCAATTCTGAATCATTCTAAGCATGACAATAGTTTTCTTTCTTGATTTATTTTTACATCATTTTATTGTCTTCAAAAGTGTCATCATTTAAAAACCAAATTAAACATAACTATGGGACAGCCACTTCCTGTTTCTGTTTTGAATTTCTCATTCAATACTCTTTCAAGAAGTACGCAGTGAAACTGTATGGTACGGGGTTGACATATGGCTTTGGAGTCAGACAGATTTAGATTCCAGTTTTGGCTCAATCATTAACGTAACTTCAGGCATCCTGTATGTTCCACTCTCTTCCTCTGTTTAACAGGGAGAGTAATACCTGCCCTAAGTGAATCTGCAGCTAAAATGAGATAATATCCTGATGCATACCACACAGAGCCAGGCACATAGTAATTACTCAATAAACAGTAGTCATTATTTTATACATGCACACACATTGAAAAATCTAGAAAATGAATTTAAAATATTCTTCATTCTATAACCCTAGTAACACAAACATGTACTCGCTTGTAATTTATATCCACATAAGATTTTATTTTTATATCATTATGGCTCAGCTGGTAAAGAATCTGTCTGCAATGCAGGAGACCTGGGTTCGATTCCTGGAGTGGGAAGATCCCCTGAAGAAGGGAAAGGCTAGCCACTCCAGTATCCTGGCCTGGAGAATTCCATGGACTATAAAGTCCATGTGGTTGCAAAGAGTTGGACATGACTGAGCGACTTTCACACATACACACAATTGTAATATATAATTTTCTAACTTTTCACATTATAATCACTTTTTCATGTTATCATGCAGGATATTATAACTGTTGAATGAGATTCCATTAAGTAAACTTCTATAATTTAACCCCTAAATTTCTACCAAATATTTGAGGGGTTTTGATGTTACAAATAATACTATAATAACTTTTGCATAAATGCAGCTTCTTCATTCTGTGGGATTCTCACCTTAGGATGAATTCTCAAAGCAGGCTTTCTACAGTAACCATAAACTCTTTTATGGCTTAGATTTGCATGGCTTTCTACAAGTTCATACAATTTCTAGTGACTTTGTCAATAGAAACATCATCATGCCCTCTCAAATCTTCAGTTTTAATAATATTAAATGTATTGAATATTTTCCATGTACTGGCCTATCTCATCAATCTCACAAGTGTGGAAGTAGTACAACCTTTCTTACAGATGAAGAAGTTCAGTTTCAGACAGTTTAAAAGCCATGTCCAAGGTTACACAGCAACTAAAGACTGGAACTTGGACTCAAACTCAGATTCTAGCTAAGGCCACAGTGCTCTTAACCACTTGGTTTTTTCTCTGCTTTACTTTCAATGATGTTTTATTATGCAATTCTTTGATTACTAGTAAAGTTTTCATTTTTACATGTTTAAAACTGTTATTCTCTTATTGTGTTATTTGCATATTATTTAGCAACTTCTGTAAAGTGGTGGGGGCAATTTTGTTCACTGTGTATTTTCTACCAATCAAGTGTATCAGCACAACCTTCACACAAGAGGCCCAGGTCCCTTCTTGATGGCCTCACTGAGCTCAATTGATAAGAAAAGGTGCTCTTTCTCTTTCTTCTTCTTCCTGCCAATTTTGGGCTGAATACAAATATATTCTAGAAAGCTACCATGCCCACACCTTTTCAACATTATTCACTCATACAACACGGCTTTTGGCTACCTTGGAACACCCTGCCATAAGTGAGAGTGAAGACCCATGTCCCCTGGGGAGTAACAAACTCTAATAATTTTGTAACAGAACCAATTTACCAAGGTCTTTGAATCAATCAATATCTCATTCTCCCCATGTCCCCCGGCTTCCCACTCTATCTTCAAATGTCTCTTTTGCTAACTAAGATCAAGACTGACATGTATAGGGGCTTGGTTTTTTTTTTTATGAATTTGTGATCCAAACAATTTAGCCTTCATTCAAAACTTATCTCCCATAATGTATAGACATATCATTAAGACCTCATATCTATAGTTTACTAGTAAGCAAAACCAGGTTTACCTAATTAATGTAAACTTTAATAATCCTATTTTATAATAAGGGCCATTACCTGCATTATGTCTTGCAATATAGCCAAGTGCCCAGGCTGCAGCCTCTTTGACTCCAGGGTCAAAATCTTCCAAGCAAATCACCAGTGTGTCCAGTGCTCCACAATCAACTATTGCCTGGGCTAGTTGGGGAGAATGTTTACCAACTGCTCGTAACACAAAGGCAGCTGCTTTCTTGTAAAAACGCTACAAGGATAAATAGACAAAACTCAATGTGAATCAAGCTAAAACAGACCAAAACAAACATAAGAAATGACACTGATATTTGAAAAAAAAAAAAAAGCTCAGCAGTTTTTAAATACAAAAGATGAAAAACATTCTGCAAAATCATTTTGATTTTTTGAGGCTTCCCCATTGCTTTTGTTCAGTAACTGAACTGAAACAGTGTACATCTTTAATTTCATTTCAAATGTTTTGCTCTGAAACATGCATTTGGAAACTACATAAAATAAAATGTCAGCATTATATTTCCTACAGATTCATAAAATAATGGGAGTTTATGTTTGTGCATTACAATGAAAGGTATTGTTTGTCCTGTGGGAACTCCTAGATTGTTAGCACGTGCACCTAAACAGTCACCTGACAAATTCATTTCCTTTACTTGCCCTCAGTCTCTAAGCATGACCTTAACTAACCTTTCTCATGTCCCGTGTTGTCCTGAAATAACAACTATGCTCTGAGGTGCACTTAGCAATCATCAGATAAAGTTTCTATTTCTTCACAGTGTATACAAAAAAAGCAACTAGGTGACTACAGCAACTGTTTTGAAAGCATTCTATTTACATAGGCTAAAATATTAAAAATCAAAAAAAAAATTATATGAGAGAGAAAATACAAAAGGTATATTTTAACAGATTGTATCTCAAAATTAGGATATGTTGAAAAGATAAGGAATATACTGTTAGTAACAATGTTTTGATTTATTTCTTTAGTTTCTTAAATGTCAACATATATAGATATTAAAATATTTTTTATGAAGTCCAATTTTACAAGTCCATAACCAAATATCTACTAAATCATTACAAAAATTAGAATAGAATTTTAAAGTAGCTTTCCATAGATTATTTTCTCATGATTGTGGAAAAATAATAGTGATACATTTCTTGTCATTACTGTAAGCTGGTTTGAATGTATATTGCAGAATTTTCAAATTCACACTTTATTGAGCACCAATAGTTAGTATTAACTACAGTGCCTAGAATTCACACTCTCCTGTCTCACTCTCCCTTCCTCTTAACTTCTGCTTCTCCAAACCCGTAACTCTCTTCTCTCCTGGAATGCCTCACCAAAAGAACTGCCAGAAAAGAAAAGAGAAGAGAAAGAAGAAAGGATGGAAGGAAGGAACGAAAGAAAACCTGGAAGGAAAAGGGAGGAAAAACCAAACCAGAGGACTTTGTACACATAGAGAAGAGATTAAATCTCATGTGAGAAATGGGTTAAAGGCCTGGAAGGGGAAGGAGACAGAAGCCTGTGAAGATGCTTCCCATTCTCACTTTCTCCTCAAGTGTGCCCTGGTGCTTTAACTAATGGGTACTCATTCACACCTAGAAAACCTGTTGAGAACCTTCTATGTGAGATATCAAACACAGACCTTGCCCTCAGAGAAGGAGCTAAGAGTCCAAGCATTTGATGATAGAAAGAACACCTACGGGAAAAATACAATTTCTGTAACTCCTCCTAGAGATAAAAGTCATTAGCAAATGACTCTCCAATCTTAGGGAAAAAAAAAAAAGGCACATTTTAAAGCAATTAGAATTTTATTTCATTTTGGTAAAAAAAAAAAAATTTGGCCATTTTAAAGAGTACAATTCAGTGACATTTAGTGCATTCACAATGTTGTGCAACCATACCTATCCAGTTCTAGAATATTTTCATCACTCTAACAAGAAATCCCCTACATTAAGTAGCCACTTCTCACTCCCCTCTTCCCCCAGCTCCTGGCAATCATTAATCTGTGTCCATCTCTATGGATTTGCATTTTCTGGATACTTCATATAAATGGAATCATACAATATGTAGCCTTGTCTGGCTTCTTCCTCTTAACATAACTTTTTCAAGGTTCATCCATGTTGTAGGATGAACCAGTACTTCATCCCTTTTTATGACTGAGAATACTCCATTGTATGGATATATAACATTTACTTTATCTAGTCGTTCTTTTGGCTACTGCAAATAATGCTGCTATGAATGTTTGTGTTCAAGTTTTGCTTGAACACCTGTTTTCAATTCCTTTGGAAATATAACCAGGAGTAGAACTACTGGGTCATATAGTAATTATGTTTAACTTACTGAGGAACTGCCAAATTGTTTTCCATAGCAGCTGTGCCACTGTACACAACTTTTCCATATCTTCAATAACACTTGCTATGTTCCTTTTTTTTCTTTCTTTTATTTGTTATGGCCATCCTGGTAGGTACAATGCTGGCTCTTCACAGTTTTGATTTTCATCTCCTAATGACTAATGCCATTGAGTACTTTTTCATCTTGGCTCTTTGTACATTTTCTTTGGATAAATGTCTATGTGAGTCTTTTGCCCTTTTTTTAATTGAATTGTTTGTCCTCTGGTTGTACATGTGTAAGAAAAATAATTTAATCTTAAAGACATGTCAAGAAAGATATATCCCTAGGTTATGATAAAGCAACAGGATGGAACAAACAGGCAAAGACCCTACCTAGAGGAAGATCCTTAACTATTGTTAGGAACATAAAGGAAACCAGACAGGATGGGAAAAAAATGGAAGCACTCTTAGATGACCCTTAAAAGGCTTGACATGCTTGCATACTTGGCAAAAATGCTTTGTCAAACCTTCCCTTACATGCATTCTCCTTGCTTTCAAATGCTTCTCTTCCCCCTTGCTTCAAAGCTCTCTCTTCCATTGCCCATTAACTAGATTCAGATGGTAAAGAATCTGCCTGCAACCCAGGAGACCTGGTTTCGATCCCTGGGTCAGGAAGATCCCCTAGAAGAGGAAATGGCAACCCACTCCAGTATTCTTGCCTGGAGAATCCCACGGACAGAGAAGCCTGGCAGGCTACAGTCCATGAGGTCACAAAGAGTTGGACTGAGTGAATAACACACTACTGTATATAACTTATTTGCCCAGGGTGCCATATATCTTTCGAAGACTGATCCTATAACTTGAATAAGACCATATATAGAAGCACTACTGTGTGTATAATTCCATTAAAAACTTTAATGTGTTTTCTCCTATACTAACAGTAATGCAGAAAAGCTGTCTATTAGCCCCAAAGTAAAACACCCTAAAGGTATTATTATGTAGTTCAAAGAATTGAAGGTTGTATTAATATCCTAATAATTCTATGCCTACACACTTGCAATTGTACCTAAATTATCAATTTTTTTTAAATCCAAAACAAAAATCATATAACTTTGGTTTTAAAAAATTCTTACATTCTGTTCTGCCAGTGAATAAACAAGCTGTGGAAGAATGTCACCCTTCACGACTGCTTCTGCCAGGTCATCATTATAATTAGCCAGTCTCCCCAGAGCCAAAGCAGCAGTCTGTTGAATTGTTGGGACCACATCCAGAAGAAGAGGCCTCAGCAAAGCCATTACGCCTAAGTTACAAGAAATAAGAAATCAGCAAGTTTTAAATTAAAAAGCAAACATACCATTCAGCATATATGCAGATAGGAAAATGCAAAGGGAAATATCATTAAAAACAAACAAACAAAACCAATCCACTAAAAACTAATATGATATTAAGCAGCAGCCAACTGGACAAGGCATAGAATAATATAACCTGCAATTATCAAAGCAGCAGCCTAGCATGGAACTAAGAACGGCTTTGGAGAACCAGAGTTTAAATCCCTGATTTGGCAAACTCTAGCTGTGTGACGTCACGAGGAATGCAGAGAGAGGCTGTAAAGCACACAGTAGAAGGCCTACGTAGCAGGGTTATGGGGGTGGGGGTGGGGGAAAGGTATTGAGGAGCTATGTTCCTCCCCCCTTAACCCCACGTGCCCCGCCCCCCCAACAACAGCCTTTGCAAACCCTATCTCTTTCAGGGCTCAGTTCAGTTCTTTCCTCTCAAGTCTTCTGGTGGTTTTTTCTCTGATTCCAACCGACTTAGAGTCTATTACAGAAATTTTATCAGGATCTATTTCAGGGCCAGGTGAGCTAGAAGGGCCATTCGACTAGGGCTTCCCATTCATAAAGGGCTGTAAATTCAGATTTCTGACATTGTCTCCAAATAAATAAATCCTTTAAGATAAGGAAGTATGTCACATTACTAGCTCTCATTAATATTCATTCTAGGGTTGAATACATAGTAGGAATACCATCATTACAGCACAATAATAAAAGTAGCTTATATATTATTTTGTGTTAAGAACTTATTTTCTATATCAATTCACTGAATTCCCATAACAAACCTATGAAGTAGGTCCTATTATCTTGTCTGTTTTACAGATGTGGAAATGAAGGCTGAGAAAAATTAGGGAAATCACACAGCTAAAATGCAGGAGCAAGGTTAGAAATTCAGACATTCTTTATTCATACTTACTAAATAATACATAAAATTGGATGGAATTAATATGGAAAATTGAGGAGGTGGGGTAAATTATTTCATTTGGATCATTTTATTGAATATTCCAATTCTATATTAACTCTGCTGTGCTGTGAGCTCAGTTGTGTCCATCTCTTTATGACCCTATGGACTGTAGACCTCCAGGTTCCTCGGTCCATGGAATTTTCCAGGCAAGAGTACCAGAGTGGATTGCCATTTCCTACTCCAGGGGATCTTCTTTAGAATGGGCAGGCAGATTCTTTACCACTGTGTCATCTTGGAAGCAACCCCTTAATAAAGGTGTTTTAGTCTAATACTACAAAAACAGGTGACGACAGAGTTCAAACTAGAACAAAGTGCCGCTTGATTTTTAAACTTAATTTACAATGGGCTGTTCAACTTGCATGTTATTACACCTTTTGTTAAAAAATACCCCTGTGACCTATAAAAGCAGGTATCAGTTCAGTTCAGTTCAGTCGCTCAGTCGTGTCCGACTCTTTGCGACCCCATGAATTGCAGCACGTCAGGCCTCTCTGTCCATCACCAACTCCCGGAGTCTACCCAAACCCATGTTCATTGAGTCGGTGATGCCATCCAACCATCTCATCCTCTGTCGTCCCCTACTCCTCCCGCCCCCAATCCTACCCAGCATTAGGGTCTTTTCCAATGAGTCAACCCTTCGCATGAGGTGGTCAAAGTATTGGAGTTTCAGCTTCAACATCAGACCTTCCAATGAACACCCAGGATTGATCTCCTTTAGGATGGATTGATTGGATCTCCTTGCAGTCCAAGGGACTCTCAAGAGTCTTCTCCAACACCACAGCTCAAAAGCATCAATTCTGCGGCGCTCAGCTTTCTTCACCGTCCAACTCTCACATCCATACATGACCACTGCAAAAACCATAGCCTTGACTAGACGGACTTTTGTTGGCAAAGTAATGTCTCTGCTTTTAAATATGCTATCTAGGTTGGCCATAACCTTCCTTCCAAGGAGTAAGCGTCTCTTAATTTCATGGCTGCAGTCACTATCAGCAGTGATTCTGGAGCCCAAAAAAATAAAGTCTGACACTGTTTCCACTGTTTCCCCATCTATTTCCCATGGAGTGATGGGACCAGATGCCATGATCTTAGTTTTCTGAACGTTGAGCTTTAAGCCAACTTTTTCACTCTCCTCCTTCACCTTCATCAAGAGGCTCTTTAGTTCTTCTTCACTCTCTGCCATAAGGGTGGTGTCATCTGCATATCTGAGGTTATTGATATTTCTCCCGGCAATCTTGATTCCAGCTTGTGTTTCTTCCAGCCCAGCGTTTCTCATGATGTACTCTGCATATAAGTTAAATAAGCAGAGTGACAATATACAGTCTTGACGTACTCCTTTTCCTATTTGGAACCAGTCTGTTGTTCCATGTCCAGTTCTAACTGTTGCTTCCTGACCTGCAGATATATATTACCAATATTCTTTTGTAGTGTTATATCCAGAAACACGTGAAATAGAAATAAAAGGAAAACACAACATTTAGAATTAGACCAAAATAAGATAAACAGTACTATCAAATAACATAAGCAGAGAATAAGGATGCTTATCACAGAAACATTTAATGATGTGACCTGTGGCTTTTCTTGTTTCCCAGTTTTCTTCAGTGATCTTTTTTCTGTCTAATTTCACTTGGTTAGATCCTTTTACAGAAGGCCACTGTTGCAAGTTTGCATCCTGCTCGGGCTGGTTAACTTCGCAAGCACACAGCCCCCCTTCTCAGGCATAGGCCACAGCTCATGTTAAAAAATTCAGCACGTTCATGTGCATAAGTGTTGCTTACGTTATTCTCTACACTTTTTATAGAGATAATTTCTGAAGTATTTCACAACAATTCAATCTGCAAAAATAAGGTATTAGAATGACTACCAAATGTTGACATGGTTCCTTCTAGAAAGCTGGATCTAAAACCAACCATTTGTTGAACTCTTCCTTGTGGTTGCTTATTACTTAAGTTTTTTAATAGTTGTAAAATACACATAACATTTTAAGCATTTTCTAGTGTACAATTCAGTGGCATGAAACACATTTACATTTACACATGATTACAATGGTGTGTAATCATCACCACTATCTAGGAACCTTTAAACCACTTTCCACTACACTGCTGCTGCTGCTGCTGCACTACACTGAGGCTGCATCATTTTAAACTCCCACCAGCAAAGTACAAGGGTTTAAATTTCTCCCCATCCTCACCAATGCTTGCATTTTATTTTTTTTAGAATAACACATCCTAGTAGGTATGAAGTGGTATCTCCTTGTGGATTCATTTTTATTTCCTTCTCACTAATGATGGTGAATGTATTTATTGAACATTTGTGCATCTTCTTTGTTGAAATGCCTGTTTAAGCCCTTTGCCCAGTTTTCAATTCAGTTAGGGTTTTTTGTTGTTTTGTTCTTGAGTATAACTTGATTTTTTTATAATGAACATGTACCATTTTAAGTAAAACAGGTCAATACTCTAAAAAAGAAAAGCTAAATTTCTTAACATATATTTAAAGTTTCATAAAAATACATTAATGAGGCAAAAAAATATAAAGTAAAAATATGCTTAGAATAGTTTTAAAAGAATCATAAACTTGTTTTATGTTACTTTTTCCTGATGATTCTGGTATTCCCTTTTTTCCTCCTTTGATAGAACTGTCTCTTGAAATATAAATAGAAACTTAATCCATACTGGGTTATTAACCTAAAATTTTTAATTAAATCTCAAAAACTCTGAAAGTTCTATTATAAAGTTCTATTAGAACTTTCATAAAAAAGTAGTGAGAGAAATTATAGAATAGCCTCAATCAACCTTTCCCTTATTTCCTTTTAATACAACGTACACCTATCACTTGAATTTTGCAGGCCAATTGCATATATAAGCCAGAGGAAAAAAGGTTAAACATTTCTAAAGACAAAATAATTTATTCTCATATGTGTATAATTTATATACCAAACTTTATCAAAATTTTATCAAATTCATGTTATGAATTTGAAGAATGAATTCATCTATCTGAGTTTATACTTCTTATGCTTCCCAGGTAGCTCAGCTGGGAAAGAATCCACCTGCAATGCATGAGACCCCAGTTCAATCCCTGGATTGGGAAGATCCCCTGCAGGAGGGCATGGCAACCCACTCCCATATTCTTTTTTTTTTTTTTTTTTTAAGAGAAGAATGGGAGGAAGTTTTATTTCTTTTTCATAGGTGTGTCACTCAATTCCTTTTTTTTTTTTTATAAATTTATTTATTTTAGTTGGGGGCTAATTACTTTACAATATTGTAATAGTTTTTGCCATACATTGACATGAATCAGCCATGGGTTTACATGTGTTCCCCTTCCTGGACCCCCCACCCACCTCCTTCCCCATCCCATCCCTCTGGGTCTTCCCATTGCCCCGGCCCTGAGCCCTTGTCTCATGCATCGAACATGGAATGGTGTTCTGTTTCACATATGATAATATACATGTTTCAATGCTATTCTCCCAGAACGTCCCACCCTCACCTTCTCCCTCAGAGTCCATAAAATTGTTCTATGCATCTGTGTCTCTTATTCTGTCTCGCATATAGGGTTATCATTGCCATCTTTCAAATTCCATATATATGCATTAGTATACTGTATTGGTGTTTTTCTTTCTGGCTTACTTCACTCTGTATAATGGGCTCCAGTTTCATCCATCTCAGTAGAACCGATTCAAATGTATTTTTTTTAATGGCTGAGTAATATTCCATTGTGTATATGTACCACAGCTTCCTTATCCATTCGTCTGCTGATGGACATCTAGGTTGCTTCCATGTCCTGGCTATTGTAAACAGTGCTGCGATGAACATTGGGTTACATGCGTCTCTTTCAATTCTGGTTTCCTCGGTGTATATGCCCAGCAGTGGGATTGCTGGGTCGTATGGCAGTTCTATTCCCAGTTTTTTAAGGAATCTCCACACTGTTCTCCATAGTGGCTGTACTAGTTTGCATTCCCACCAACAGTGTAATAGGGTTCCCTTTTCTCCACACCCTCTCCAGCATTTATTGCTTGTAGACTTTTGGATAGCAGCCATTCTGACTGGTGTGAAATGATACCTCATTGTGGTTTTGATTTGCATTTCTCTAGTAATGAGTGATGTTGAACATCTTTTCATGTGTTTGTTAGCCATCTGTATTTCTTCTTTGGAGAAATGTCTGTTTAGTTCTTTGGCCCATTTTTTGATTGGGTCGTTTATTTTTCTGGAATTCAGCTGCAGAAGTTGCTTGTATATTTTTGAGATTAATTGTTTGTCTGTTGCTTCATTTGCTATTATTTTCTCCCATTCTGAAGGCTGTCTTTTCACCTTGCTTATAGTTTCCTTTGTTGTGCAAAAGCTTTTAATTTTAATTAGGTCCCATTTGTTTATTTTTGCTTTTATTTCCAATATTCTGGGAGGTGGGTCATGGAGGATCCTGCTGTGATTTATGTCGGAGAGTGTTTTGCCTATGTTTTCCTCTAGGAGTTTTATAGTTTCTGGTCTTATGTTTAGATCTTTAATCCATTTTGAGTTTATTTCTGTGTATGGTGTTAGGAAGTGTTCTAGTTTCATTCTTTTACAAGTGGTTGACCAGTTTTCCCAGCACCACTTGTTAAAGAGATTGTCTTTTCTCCATTGTATATTCTTGCCTCCTTTGTCGAAGATAAGGTGTCCATATGTGCGTGGGTTTATCTCTGGGCTTTCTATTTTGTTCCATTGATCTATATTTCTATCTTTGTGCCAGTACCATACTGTCTTGATGACTGTGGCTTTGTAGTAGAGCCTGAAGTCAGGCAGGTTGATTCCTCCAGTTCCATTCTTCTTCCTCAAGATTGCTTTGGCTATTCGAGGTTTCTTATATTTCCATACAAATTGTGAGATGATTTGTTCTAGTTCTGTGAAAAATACCATTGGTAGCTTGATAGGGATTGCATTGAATCTATAGATTGCTTTGGGTAGTATACTCATTTTCACTATATTAATTCTTCCGATCCATGAACACGGTATATTTCTCCATCTGTTTGTGTCCTCTTTGATTTCTTTCATCAGTGTTTTATAGTTTTCTATATAAAAGTCTTTTGTTTCTTTAGGTAGATATATTCCTAAGTATTTTATTCTTTTTGTTGCAATGGTGAATGGTCACTCCCGTATTCTTGCCTGGAGAATCCCCATGGACAGAGGAGCCTGGCGGGCTACAGTCCATGGGGTCACAAAGAGTTATATATGACTGAGTGACTAAGCACAATAAGCACAATTACATTATTATTTATTATTAGTTACTGTATTTAGCTAGTATACCACAAGTCTCCCAGTGCTGGATATCTTCAGTTTGCCATTTTAGCAGTAAGATATTCTACCCCAAAAAATATATTTCACTTGTCCACATACTCAAAGGAATTTTTCTGCTTTATATATTTTCTCCTCCCTTTTTCTACTTCATTTGGCTGGCCCAGCAAAAATCAGGTCAATAAAATGACACACAATTCCTTTTGTTTCTATTCCTATATTCAATATCAAAGTTAGGTTTTCATGCAGATGCTCTGTCATATGCCCTTGTTCAGACAATGAGAATTTTGAAAAATTTGTAAAAGCTAAAGTTTCCATTTAAAATATCTGAAAAAGGTCATTTTTACCAGAGAAAATATTGCCACGAATTTCTAGTCATTGAATTGCCTCTTAATGCTTCATAGTCTTCAATCCCCAGGAACATGTTTTTATATCCTACACAAGCTAAGCATACTTTGTTATTCTAATTTCAGATTTGTCCTAAAAATACAGATAATGCTGCAAGAGGAACTGAGGAAAGAAGGAAAGGAGGGAGGGAGGGGAGGAGGAAGGAGAAGAGCATATATAACATAAAAAAAAAAGTTTCCTTACCTGTCTGTCCATTAGGAAACCATGGTGATTGATCCTTGGTGAGTGAATGCATGAAAATATAGAGTACATAGGTTACAGCAGTCTGAATAACTGCTATAATATCTAATAAGACAACCTCCTCAGTGAGCAGCTAATGAACTCACTGGGGTCTCCACTGAAGGAACCAACAAGTACTACCTAATATTATATCTAATAGTAAAAGTAATTCATATATTATATCTGATATCTATAAGACAATTTTGTCTACCATATATAAATTCATTAAATGGTGTGAAAATGTTTATGAAATTTAACCTATAGGCTAAATCTTTACTATCTTCCCCACCCCCAACTTTATAGCTTTGAGTTTCTTTTCTGTGTTTCTTGTTCCAGAGCCGTACTGGAGACACTGCTTCTATTAATAATACTTACATTGTTATCTAGTTTTACAAAAATAAAAACCTCACAGATCATGCCCACAATTATTCATTCAAAAAATAGATCAAAGCTTACCAAGTGGCAAGAAATAGGGACCTCACACATGAGTAAAGGCAGCTCATGCTCTCAAAAAAGTATTGGAAGAAATTATAGAATAGCCTCAATCAACCTTTCCCTTAATTCCTTTTAATACAACATAGGCCTATCACTTGAATTTTGCAGGCCAATTGCCAGGGGAAAAAAAGGTCAAACATTTCTAAAGACAAAAGAATAACTCAGTTTCATATTACATGTGTATAATTTCTAAACATATTACTTCAATTTGAGGTGCTTTATAAAGATATTTAATATCTCAGTTTTGTTCTATTGAAAGCAAGTCTCTGCAAACCAGGCCTTTGGGTTCACTGAAGTCACAGTAAAGATTTCTGGCTGCCCTGGTGACTTATCTTCTTTTTTTTTTCTTTTTTAAATTGTAGTAAAATCTACCTAACATTAAATTGACCATTTTAACCACTTTAAGTGCACAATTCAGTGGCATTAAGTACAGTTGTAATGGGCCACCATCACCACTATCATTTCCAGAACCTGTTCATCATTCCTAACAGACACTATACACCAATTAAACAATAACTCCCCATATTCTCCACTCTCAGCCTGTGGTAGTTTCTACTCTATTTTCTGTATCCATGATTTTGCCTATTTTAGATACTTCATATAAATGGAATCATACAATATTGTCCTTTTTTGTCTGGCTTCTTTCACTTAGCAAAATTTTTTTAAGGTTTGTCCATATTGTAGCACATAATCAAAATTTCATTACTTTTTAAGATTGAATAATAGTGGTAAAGAATCTGCCTGCCAAAAAACAAAAAAACAAAACAAAACAAAATCTGCCTGCCTCGTTATCAACACAGGTGCGATCTCTGGATCAGGAAGATCCCCTAGAGAAGGAAATGGCAACCCACTCCAGTATTATTGCCTTGGAAATCCCATGGATAGAAGAAGCCTGGTGGGCTACAGTCCATGGGGTTGTAAAAGAGTCGGAAACAACTTAGTGACTAAACAACAACAATATTCCATTGTATGCATATGCATTTTGTTTGTCTATTCATGTGTTAATGAACATTTGGGTTGTTTCCACCTTCAGGTTTGTGAATAATGCTGCCGTAAACATTGATGTTCAGGTATCCATTTGAGTCCCTGCTTTCAATTCTTCTGAGCAAATGATGAGTCTGTTGTTTTCTCTTTTACATATATACCTACTACACCCATCTGCCTGGAGAAGACTAGAATGTTGGAATGAGGCCAGTACAGAGAAGAGAGGACATTGCTAAAAGGACTGCCTGCTCCAAGATGTTTCATGGGTGATACCTGAAAAGGAAACTTTTGAAAGGCAATCAGTTCAAAAATCTATTTTCACATGTATACCTGTGGCTGATTCTTGTCAATGTATGGCAAAAACCACCACAATATTGTAAAGTAATTAAGATAAATAAATTAATTAAAAAAAATTTATCTTCAGATGAAATTTTTGGTTTTAGTCATACTCTGCCTACATTGTTTTGAGATAGTTCACTCTAAAAGATATGGATACAATGATAATAATTAAGAGTGATGGAGTGGAGAGGGTGGCTGGGTGTTTTGTTTTTTTTTAATCAGAAATATAGTTTAGGTAATAGTTGCTACAACTGAACTCTGAGCATAAAACTTGAGTTTCATGGCAGCAAGAGTAAAAAGAGAACCATTCTGTGAAATAAAAGAAAGCATGAACAATTTTTTTCCCTGAAATCATAGGCCTAGCTTGAAACATAGTATTTAGAAAAATAGTAAAAGATCGACTGAATAAAAGAGTATAACCTGGGGACTTCCCTGGTGGTCTAATGTGTCAAGATATCACCTTCCAATGCAAGTCATGGAGGTTCGATCCCTGGCTTGGAAGCTAAGATCCCACCTGCCTCGGGGCCAAAAAACATAAAACAGAAAAAATATTGTAATAAATTCAATAAAGACTTTAAAAATGGTCCATATCAAAAAAAACTTTTAAAATAATATAATTTTATATTTAAAAAGTAACAGCAAAATGCACAATGTCTTCAATGATAGATTTTTAAAGTCATGGGAAAGTCTAAGTAGCTATTTTTAAACAAGCCCTCAAAAAAAAAGAGGGAATATTATTAGACTAAATCTACAAAGACAGTTCCATGGAAAACTACGTAATCTAGCATTTGTACACAATTAAAATAGTGATTCTAACTCGACAGTGAGATAGAACTTAGACTATACAGAAAAGTGGACAGAGATCATTTCCTTTGGAGACACAGGCACACATACTCAAACATAAATATCACTAGTTTTCACCTAGATTTTTAACAGAACTTGATTAAAAATAAATTCTGAATTGAGCCACCCTTATAAGACCGGGGTGTATGGCAAAACCAATACTTCACTTTGAAAATTAGGTAAGTCTGACTTGTGTTCAGATAGGCCAACTACAAAGCAAGGACAATTTTCTACTCAAGGTACGGCCCTGGATTTCTCCTAGGACCAGTACACCTACTTAACCAAAGTTTTGCTCCCCGTGAATGTGGAAGAAAAGTCCTTCACACAAAGTATGATTAAATAAGAACAAAAGGAAGTGTTAAGTATTCGCTCACATCAATCAACCAACAAATATCAAGGGCCTCCTTCTTCACTGAGCTTTACTTCACGTGTTCTCAAAAAGCCCAGGAGGGCAGGTGGTCAGTCAGAGGGCATCTGGCCTCTCTGGGCGAGGTCTCCCAGGCGCTCTTTGTGATGATGGCGGGTGTCAGTCCAACAAGTCTCTCAAGTACTCTCTCATGGTTCTCAACTTCCAGGGGATTAGACACTTTCTCTGGGTGATTTGGAAGAGCTCCTGGTTTGATAAGGCTTTCCTTAGAAGAGGAGGCCAAAAGGTCTTCTAGAACTCTGAGGCCAGTTTAAGCACTAAATACAACTTCCATTTCCTCAAATCTCCAGGTATTTATCAATTAAAGTTAGTCTTCGGTGTGTGGGCCTCCACTCAAGGTCCCACAGTGGTCCTCGAGGAGACCTCAAAAGCCATTACACATTGAACAGTCCCTAGTACCCAAAGGCCTGAACAGATGACGTATTTTAAAAGTTCACCCTGAGTGGGAATTCCCTGGTGGTCCAGTGGTTAGGCCTCCACACAGTCACTGCCAAGGACCGGGATTCAGTCCCTGGTATGGGAATTAAGATCCCACAAGCCACGTGGCTTGGCCAAAAAAAATAGTTAATACTGAGGTTTATTTGAAACTCCTAGAACATCTATGAATGGTTTTCTGATACCTC
The DNA here is from genome assembly GCF_054371585.1 of Giraffa tippelskirchi. Taxonomy (NCBI): domain Eukaryota; kingdom Metazoa; phylum Chordata; class Mammalia; order Artiodactyla; family Giraffidae; genus Giraffa; species Giraffa tippelskirchi. Next base: position 67,311,468 of record NC_137287.1, on the reverse strand, counting down.
ATGTAACACTGGAAGAGCACAAAGTCAGCTAGCAGTATGGAAATAGGTCCAAACAGTCCCAGTTTGGCCACTAACAACTCACTTAGAGATGAGGGCAATTATCCAGCCTTTGAGATTTAACCACAGTGAAGATGATACCTACTCTGCTCACCTGAGCTGTTATAAGAATCTAATCTAAGAGATATGAAAACACTTAGAAAAACAATTACTCCTTCCTTCATCCTCTTTAAACATGTTGAACATCTGCTCTATGCTATTATGTTAAGCAAAGAACTTAGTTAGTAGAGAAAGCAGAAATTAAACTATTACAATTGTGATAAGGACTATGAAAGAGAAATGTTAGAATCAGGGAAACATAAGAGACAACTCACTGGAAGGGCTCAAGGAAGGTCTCCCTGAGGAATCAACATCTGAATAGAGCTATAAAGAATGAGTAGGAGTTAATTGGGCAAAAATGTGTAGGAAAACGTTCTAGTCAGAGGAGCAAAGGCCTTGAAAAAACATTCAAATGTAAAGTGTTTTTAGAAAACACTGAAATAACTTTTCAAAGCCATTTAATCAGTGACATTAAACTTTAACCCACACAATTTGCCATTTCAAGAACCTACTCTTTCAGGTTCATGTACCGCTTGGATTTTTTTTTTTTTTTTCCCAGTCATCCAGCTTTTCCTAGGAAAACAGTGAAATCCTAGTCCTGGTTGTATTATTTTCTACTTATGTACAATGCTTAGATATCAAAACAGGAAATGTCCACATAGGAACAATGATTTGGGACACACAGTAAAACTCTGAAAAATCTTGTTTATAGGACATACTAGGTGCATACAAGTTCAGAATTTTTATAGTTCCCTGGAATATTTTCCACTTAAGTATATGTAAAAAGAAAAAATAAAAAACCTCTATCACTATCCTTAAAAAAAGAAAAACACTCCCCCTGACATTAAAAAAAAGTGCTTTAATTATCATACATTCAGAACAGTAAGACTTCTTTTATATTGGAAAAACATCAAATTTAACGAGCATAACTCATTAAGTTTTTTTGAAGTTGCTTCACTAATTAATTTTTGGTTCTAAAATCCTTTAGAAAAGTAGTTTTTGTAGGAGAATCATGCTTCATGTACCTCCCAGGATGTGTTTTCAATACATCATATATGCATGCTATAGGCTTTTCCTTCTCATAGAAATTGAAGTGCTAGATCATTAATCTGAAGATTTTCACCCTGTGCCAGACACATGTAATTTAAAAGCATTTTATGTCAACATGCATTACTTACTTTCTTGAATTATGAACCAAATAAATTGCCTCAATTTGTAAATTCGCTTCATACAGGTGCATATTTAAAGCGTTAGGCAAACTTTTCTATTCCTACTCTTTTGAAAATATGCATAACTTTTGATTTGCCATGTTGACCATTTGGGTATGGTTATAAGCAAAATATTACAAAGTATTATTTTAAACTTTACCCCTACTTTTCTTATATAAATAGCTGCTTCAGAAGAAGTTTATTTAATGTAGCTAAGCAGTTTAAAAATCAAGTTCTTGGGGCTTTTATTAGCTTATTTTAAAAGACCTTCTAAATAACCAAAGAATGGCCTGGCACTCCAGTATACCATAAAACATCTTTCTTATATTTTATAATTAAACAACCACTTCCAAATGCTGAAATTCTACAACTGGTACAAGTTACTATGTATTATCTCTAGCACTGCAGTCAAATGTTACTAAGTATTCAAAGAGGGGAAGTATTCAAATTCATTTTTAAATACCTGCAAGATTTAATGGCTCAGACATATAGGGTTTGAGGGTACATAATGAGCTTTTATAACAAACTCTTTAATGTTTTCATGTACGTTCTTTTGATTTAGAAAGAACAAAATCTAAATGAGGGGAAAAATCCAGGTTATAGACACACTGTACACAGTTTTCTAGTAAGTCAAACCTATTTTTGTCCAAATACTCTGAAGAAGATATCTTGCAACACTGTGTTTTAAAATTACTTTGGACATAATTAATAGAGCAAATTCTCTCATTAACACATCAAAAACACAATGAAAAAGATCACAGATTTTTAAAATGAAATAAAACTTCATGGATAATTTTCACCTCTAAGGTTTCTTTCATAGTCAGTGCATTTAAAAATTCTTAACAAGTGAACTACTAATTTATCATAATGTCTATATGGAAACTTCTTTCACATTATTTTGGACCCATGATACATGTTTATTTAAACAGTTTATTAAGGGAGAAAAGTGAAAAAACAAAACTCTCCCAGGTATAAAGACAGTGTATCAAAGTCAGGAATAAAATGTACTAGTATCTTATGTTACCAAAATGAATTCGCTTGACTGGAAAAACATTTATCAAAATATGTAATTCGTGTACACATATTGTGGCTCATTCAGATTCATCTTAAATCCATAGTGACTTTTGAAAAGGAAACCACTTAAATGTTTAACTGACTAATAAGAGCAGTTTTCATAACAAAGCTTACAGGGTTTTTTTATATTAAAAGGATAAATCTATTGGAATATTCATTATCTGTCTCTATTTAAAGTTATTAAAGGGGTGCTTAAGTTGAATTTAGATAACATGAAGTATGTTAAAATAAGTTCCTCAGGGGAAAGAAAAATCTTACCATTCCATCCTAGACATCCTAGACACTCCTAGAAATACTGTTTAGCCAACTGTCTGAGGATCTCAAGGTCCAGACAAGTTGACATAAAATTAACCATCACAGGCTCTCACCAAGTGGAGATAATTTCAAACTGTTAAGCTATATTACTTTTGTATTCCATTCTTTCCTAAGTCAGACTGTAAGCGAAATAGGTGGCTATTTAAGAATGTCATATCTAAGTCACTTTTACTTTGGTGATGACTTAGCCTGTTTGTATTGATTAAATTCCATAATATATTCTATAGTGTATACTTATGGGAAGAGATAATCTGTCACTCTTACATTAAACATGATATTCTGTATCTTAATAGTTATCTGTACAATCCATATTTCAGCTATCAAATTTCTAAAATAATGTCAATCATTTTCCCTTTTTAAGAAATCACGTTTTTGTTTAGCTGTATACATACTTGTCCAAAAAATCAAATATTTGTAAATAGCATGAGTAGGACTGGAAGGAAAAAAAATCCCACAAAAAAGTGCATTCAAAAAATGTAACATGCTCTAATAAAGTTAACATAGTCAGTGTATATGAAATACTGTATGTCCAGCACTGTGCTGGATACTTTGAGGAATATATGTGCATGTACACAAGCACACACATACACAGGCAGAAGAAGAAATGAATCCACATGAAACAACTGTAGAACAAAAGATTATCAGCTTTGAAAATTTCAAAATGGAGAAGGGATGAGTGGTTGCCCAAAGTTAGGGAAAAGAGGGAGGTAGGTGTGATTATAAAAAGGCATGACAAGAGATCCTGTGGTGATAATCCTGACTATAATGGTGATGGATACACACAGTATAAAATTATATAGACCTAAACACACACATACACACACTAGTACAAGGAAAACTAGGGAAACTAAAAAAAAAAAACACCTGATGGATTGTTATCAATGTCAATATCCTGGTTGTGAGATCACACTACAGTTTTGAGGCACCTGAGTTCTCTGTATTATTTCTTATCACTGCATGTACACTTACCTCAAAATTAATAGCTTTTTAAAGTGATTATAAAATACACTTTCCCTATTCTAACTACACTCCTCCACCACCACCACCCCCCAATAAAAGCATGCAATGAATAAGCACCAGAATCCCTCCCAGTGACAATAGAAATTGCCACCTAGCATAGTACTAATTCCCCTCAAAGAAACCGAGAGTAAACTGTGTGTCTAAAATTCTTGCCCTGGAAATATGTTCTTAATTCTCTAATTCCATGTTAATTTAAATGAGTTTTAAAGATAACCCATAAATTGAAGGTTTCTCGTGACACAGCAGCAATAAAATGCTACCTTCAGGTGGTGGTGGAATCATCCTTAATCAGACACAGAGGATGGAGAGAGAGAGAAGGGACCACCATTAAGAGAAAAGGTAAGGAGAAAATCACACACACATAACACACACATTCTTCCTCTGTTTGTGGAATCTACATAAGTTTGGATCAAGACGTGGAATAAGAGCACCACTAGAGATTTCTCAAAGCTAGGTCTCTGCCCACTTGGAATCTCTTGGAAAAATATTCAAGCATATCTTTGCTCTTTCACCAACACAAGGCGAGAAATAACGTATCAACCGCTCTGTAATTCCTTTGGTGTGAGAAAGTCAAGTCGAAGGTGATCAAATGCAGGGCATGCAGAAAAATGGGGCTGATTAGGGTAGATTCACATTCACATAAAATGACTTCCAGGCAATTCGTACAGTCTTGACTTTCAATCTGACATTTGCCTAGTTGCGATAAAGATGGAAATAGGAATGCCGGGCCCCTCTCATACCCACTGGGAAACTTGACCCGCAAAGATCCGCGAAAGAGACCGAACACTTCTACCGCCTCCGCAGTGGACTGGAGGAACTAACGGACGCCATCCTCCGTCCCCACCCTGCAGCTCCCTGACAGCCCAGCCAGCAGGGGAGCGGGGAGACGGGGACTTGAGGCGAGGCCAGGGGACACTGGGCGACGAAGGGCCTGGGGATATGGGGTGAGGGGCGAGGCTGAAAGGAGGGCCTGGGGCAACTAGGAATGGAGGTTTGGGGAGAGGACGGGGCTACAAGGGAGGCAGGACCCGGGTGACGCGCGACGGGCGAGGCGAGGCCAGGGGTGCGGAGCGACGCGGGTGCAGGCTGAGGGCTCACCCGCGTTCTGCAGCGTCTCGATGTTCTGGGGTCTGGTCGCCAGCTCCGCTACCATCTGGACGAACTGGGTCCGGGCTTTCTGGTACTGCTCGAACACTGAGAGGAGAGACAGCCTGGAGCGCGCCTCGCGGGGCCCGCGGGCTTCGCCGTCCTCCCTCCCCCGTCGGGGCGCCCGGGCCTACCTTGCAGCACCTGCCTCTGACTCATGGCGCCGGCGTCTCTGCTCCCGTCACCGGCTCGACAGTGCCCGACTCGACAGCGCCTGGCCTGCAAGTCTACGGAGCGGGCGACAGCGGCTAGAGCTCGGCCTCCGACGGCAGCGGCTCTCTCTGTGTATCCGCGTCTCCCGGGCAACCGACCGGAACCGGAACGCGGCCGTCTCGCGGCAACCGCAGTCCCCAGCGTGACGTCACGGCGCGGTGCCTGGGCGCCCTGAGCGGTCGGCGGCCGCAGGTGGGGAACTCCGCTTGCGCGGCTGCCCGGACGCGCGGAGCTCGCCCGACCGCCGCGCGCCGTCGAGGGTCACACCTTGTGGGCACAGGCCTCCGCCAGGAGGTCAGAGAACTTCACAAACCGAACCCAGACTTAACTGCAGCGGGGCAGGAGGGAGCCCCACGCGCCAAGGGAACTCGATCCTAGTGCGGCGAGACAAGCAAACTGCCGCGATGGAGTCGCCTGGGCTTCGACAGTCGAGAGAAATTTCACATATGACATTGTGTTATCTGATAAATACGTTACTGTCAGTGCTGCCTTCAAGTCAAATATTATCCCCTTATCCCCTATCCAGCAGGTTTGAGGATTCTTAGATGATCAGAATACCTAGGTTCATACACCTAATTATAATGTATTGAAAGCATTTAATTAGCAGTCCTAAAGATTCAATGAGAAAAGCAGACAAGGAAACAATATCATAAACGTCCTATCTTCCATGACTTTTCCAAATTACTACCAACTTTGCTGCTTCCTCATTTTTATGAGATTTTAAAAAGCATTTTGTCTTTGTCTTTTAAATGTAGACTTCATATGTTGCTGAAGGACGTTTCCAAAAGAAAAGAAGAGAGAATCTTTACCTGGAAAGTCTTGATTCACACTATCATAATCAGACTTCTCTAGCTGACATAACTTTCTTACCCAGTTTCTTTTAACAAAAGTTAGGTAGTCTATCACTGGTTTCTAGCTGGTCTGAAAACTATATACCAAATGTTTCAATGACAGGTGTCAACTTTAAATGTTCCTCCATCAGAAACTACAATTTCGCCAGATGTTGAGGGGATAGTCACAGCTGCTGCTGAGTAGTGCCGAGACAGGAAACCTCTTGATGTCTCTTCTTTAATAGAATGAAACATGCAAATTTAGCTGGTTCTCATATTTGGGATAAGTCCTATATAATAATCTTTGAAATCTCACTCTGACTTGAGCTCTCTGATGAAGTCTTGGTATTTTCTGAAGCCCCAAATAGTTGTCGAATGGACCAGCAATCAGAAAGAAGAATAAGTATGTTCAGTGGGATCCCTGCTACCCCCAGAACAGGTGCATGTCTTTTGCTTCGAAGTTCAGAAGCCAGTAATACCCACAATCCCTTTACTTAACACTGAGACATAAAGTCTAACAGTGATTCCCATATTTCCCTAAGGAAACAGGTCTTCTAAAATTAAAGTTTTGGTGTGTACTAATTTAGAGATGGGAGGGGGACAGATTGGACAAATAATTAAAATGGCAAATAAACCTTCATTGTAATTTTATTTTCAGTTCCTTGTTGCATTATGAAAAAAAAATCCCCTTAAAACTAAAAGGTTCTATGTTTGGTTTCAGTCCTTTAACAATTTGAACTCCTAAGCGACTACAGCTGCCATTTTTAGTAATTGTTTTTACTGTGTATTTTCCACTTTAAAAGCGTTGAGCCAATCGTGAAAAAAAAAAAAAAGTCTAAACCTGTAAACATGACAGTCTACTTATGGAACACTTCAAAGTTTGAAAACTTAAGTTAAATGGAATATAAATTATTTTTAACTATAGACTCTGAGTATTTGTCATTAACAGTGTCTGTGGTTTAAACTGTATTGTTCCTGATAAAACACAATATAGAATTCTTACTTTATGTCTGAAATTGGACAAACTAAAGAAGCTAGATCTTTGCTCTTTATTCTAGCTTTCTTTTTAGAAGTTTTCAAAATTAAATGGAGAAATGTAACATAGATTAATCGTAAAACAGAAAAGAATTGTTAGTAATTCAAATGTAAGATGGCAAAACTGGAAGATTACTTTTACTGACAGAAGTATAATTTCTGACCCACTTTTGAACTTACTAACTTTAAAATAAAATACCATTCTGTTTTACAATGTTAATTGTATGCCCAAGATGACATACACACCTCTAACAGTTAAGTAGTGAGAAAGAAAACTATTCAAAGAGATATTTCGATTTTAAAAAAAGAAAAGGTGCTATTAAGATTACTCTTCTAAAAGTACCAGGTGACTTTAAATACAGATCTACAATGTACTTGACACAGTAAGCTATATATTTGATTGAGAATGAAACATTATCTGAATTAACTTGCAAAAATGTTTCCATGAAAGATTTGTGTGGAAAACTTTGGCCCCTTTTGTATAAAGCTAATCACATGTAATTTCAAAATCATTTTTGCATCTCATTTCTCTTTTTATGAAAATGAGATTCAAAAAAGACAACATTCTAAAGCCAGTTTAAAAATCCTGTTGTTTCTCTTTAAGAATCTGCTTTGGGAATTCAGAAAAACCCATTATCATGGGAATATATTCTACACATGCCTAGAAGAGATTTTACTAATTTTAACAGATACGTTCTTTTTTCAGTTTCTAGATGAATTTTAAAAGTTAAAGCTTTATATGTGCTAATTAGATGTTAATTTGATATCCACATTTTGTAAACTGCTTCTAGATAAATCAAGTATATATATATATTTCTCTCCCAAGCCAAAAACATTAAATATCAGTGTGTGCCACACACTACAAATAACAGAATGTACCTGTTTTCTAGGACATGAAATCTAGTGGGAGATAAAGACATCTGAAGAAAGTTTAATTCATTAAACAGGCATATACTGCAGCCTGCCTTGTTTTAAGGACTACAACTGCACTCAGTGCTGTAAGTGCTTTGGGAACAAAGAAGATGGATTTAGGGTGACACAGGGGAAGAGGTGAAAATATCTAAAATATCACTTTAATAAAAGGTGTCTTGTTTTTAAGAAAAATTAGCTGACTTTTACCTAGATATGAAATCTCCTTTCTTCCTTCCCCACACCCCAGAAATTAAAAACACAATGGCAGTATTTAATATGCATTCATTTGGCAACTGCATGTTATTTTTCAAGTTATAAGAATACAACAATCATTTTGCCATGTAAAATCTAAAATTAATAACTCCATATATACATACTTGAATGAAAAATAAAGGTATTACACACCCCATAACCAAGTTGGTTTTCTCAAAATATTATCTGTAATGATGAAAGCAAAAACATGACATCTTAAATGTTGCTCTGCTCCTCTTTTGAGAAAAAAACCTCAGGAGTTTACATTTGGGTTTCAGCAGACCAACCAGTTGTGCCATCAAGTTGGTCAGCAAAGCAGAAGAGACTCAGACACTTCCATCCAAGATGGGAAGATTAATATTTCTATGCAGGTGCTGTGCTTGTGTCTTGTTTCCTATCATTTGCTTTTCAAGCCTTTTAAAGGAAACTCCTTATATTTTAAACTTTAAAGTTTTCACGTTTCTTTGTATTAAGGCCAGTAAAATGTTTAAATATTTGACAAATTTTGCTGGCTCCAAAGTTCTCAAGATGTGTCTGTAATGGCTTCCTTTTCCACTAATTCAGTGGATGCTGAGATTGAATTCAGCTTTTCCACTACCAAAGTAAACCATCATTAGGGGGAAATTCCACACACGAGTAAGTTCACCTCCAAAATCACCATATAGCACAAAGTGATGAAATTGATGATTCTGATATCTGAAATACAGCGTATAACACTTTCAAAGGCAATGAGACACCGCACAAAAGACAAATTATTGCCGCTCGATGTGCTTGTGTGTTATGTGAATATCTTCTTTTTAATGACTTGTGTGGGTTTTCCTTTAAGACTGTACCCAAGCCGGCACCACCAGATGCCCTCTAGGCGCCTTGCCTTAGATGTCAGTCGGCCACTCCTTCTCAGCACTCCCCAGACCCCCTACCCCTTTAAAATCTTGGTCTTGTTGCTCTCATCTCAAGCAAGGTCGGTACTATTCCTTTTCCATCTTTTTATTAGTACAGGACGCCAGGGACAAAAGATGGACGATGCCACAAAGGAAAAAATAAAAAATAAAAACCCTGGAGCCTCACCAAGCCCGCGTCTGGGCCAAGACCGAGGAGACGCGGCTCACGCATCCCTCAGGTGCGGTCCTGTCAGGCCCGCCGCACGGGGAAGGTTCTGGACCGTTGCCGCAAGGCTGGGGGCTGGCGGGTGTCCGCGAGCAATGGGCGCGGGGTGCCCGGCTCGACGGCGCTGGCCCTGGGAGGCGACTGCATTCAGAGTGAACAGTGGGGTGTCGGGGCCCCAGGGGAAGGGATGACGGCGATGCTCCACAGCTGTCCTCGGCTTTTCCTTTAGGCCAAAGTTTCTCAAACTCACAACGGGCATCTCCGCGGACTCCGCTTGATTCTAAACCGGGGAAGGGGGCGCGTGAATCGCTTGGGGTCAGGCAGTCGTCTGAATCAGAAACCCGCGAGGCCCCTGCTGTGGGTTGCTGGGATGGGCCGAAAAAGGGGTGAAGGGGTGGCAGGGCCGGGAGAATCCTGGCATGGAAAGGGCGGGGGCGCGCGGCCCGAGGGCTTGAGTGCGGAAGCGCCGCGCAGGCTCCGCACCGGCGGCGCCCCCCCCCGCCCCCGCGGGGCCTACGAGGGCGAGCTAGTGGGCAGGTCCCTGTTCCGACTGACTCGTGGCCCCGTGGCCCGCCGCCTGGGGAGGGATCCGGAGGGAGAAGGGCCGTAGATGCCGCCGCCGGCGTCTGCTGGGGGCGGGTTGCAAGATGAAGAAGGCCCGAGTCCTTTCGCTTTGCTTCCCCCGGCCAGGCCTCCAGCAAGCACCGCAGCGTTGCGCGGGCTCTCGCGGAGGAGTCCCGGCCCGAGCCTCCCCACGGCGCGGCTGACCCGTGGGCCCTGGAGTGGTGCGGCCAATTCGCAGGGGCTAGCCCGGTGCGGGCGGAGGCTGGAACCCCGGGACGAGAGGCCCCGCAGCGCTGCGCAGCCAGAAAAGCTCGCGGTGGCCGCTCAGGTCGGCCCTGCTTCCCCTTGACTTTCTCCTGCCGGGACTTAAAAGAGCCCGGTTGGCTGGAGAGGGGGGAATCCGACTCTCTGCCCCGAGTGGAGTGTGGGAATCCTACACCGCCTTAGATCTGCCAGCTTCCTAGACCCCGCGGCGCGGGCCGGAATCCGAAGGCGGGGTGAAGAGCCCAAAGCTTACTTTAAAAAAAAAGGGGGTATCTTACTGCGCATGTGCAAGCCTTAAAAAAAAAATTTTTTTGACGTCATTTCGCTACATCAAATCCCAAGCCAAAATCTCTTGCTCATTGATTACTCAGAAAAATAACTGTATGCTCTGATTCCTGGGAAATAGTGCAAAAGTACAAAGAGAAGGTGTTCAGGGTTTCTGCTTTCACAAAAATAGCACAGGCTGTCTATCCACCCTTTCCTTCGGTCCCCGCCCCCCAATCAGATTATCAGAGCCGAGAGGTAGCTCCGCTAAAATGTAGGCTAGACTTGGAAGTCTCAGTGGCACAGCTTCCCATTCTTTAAGTGGAAATACTTGCGCTATGATTTGTATCCTCCTTAGTCCAAGCAAGCTATGCAAATCCTGCCGTCTTTTTAAAAAATATACATTTCAGAGGAAACACCTGAATATGGCTAAACCTGAATTACTTTACCTCCTATTTCAGTGTTACCTCATGTTTATTTTTAAAGCGAAGAGTAAAGATTCTTATATGGACAACATAAAAAATTAATGACTACCTATATAAAGAAAATGCTAATGCCTTTCCCTTTAGTAAGACAGGAAATGAATTGTAAAGAAACACTTTGTATTCAAGAAGTGATCCCCCCCATGAAATAATAATAATTGCCTATCATTTTGATTTTAAGTGAAGGGTGAAGGTCTTGGAAGTTTACAAAGTTTGTGATGTCGGTGTATTTATGGTCAAATTCCAAAGAATCAAATTTACTAAGAAACTTTTGCCTTAAAGAATGCTTTGCAACATTAAGGACACCAAATGGAGACAAATTAAGATAGAGACTTCTTGTAGCACAACTGGATAAAAAAACACTGATTTTTAAAAATGTGATGCTTATGCATTTGCTTTAACTGTATGGCAAACATTTAACAGTGATACCAATTAAGATATCAGTTTTCTTTCTTGGAAAGGGTATTCTCAGAACCCACTGCAGATCATCATAACATGATAGAATTGGTTGCACTGAGGTTTGTCTTTAAGTTTAGAGAGCCTATGCAAATTGTGTGTATTAAAGTTCATGAAAAAGCATTTCCTTAAGCCTATTTTAAAGGTTGCCTGTATTATTCTGTTGTAAACTTACTTTATTCTAATGAATTTCCTTCGAAGTGTCCTCCAAAGTGATCATTTTAATTGGTGACTAATTTGAGGAGAAAGATTATTTGGCAAAAGGGAGTGGGGTCCCTTGGACCTGGTAGCCTCTTTCTCATTAGAAAATGATGGGATGAAGAGAACCCAAATGAAAATATTTTAAGATAACTGTCATGAGGCATATTTAGAAAGAAACAGCTGGAAAACACATTTTCCCAAGCTTACTCTAACTTCTTCAGTTACACTAGAAAACAAGCTGTAATAAATCATGTTCAAAGGGAAAGCACTCTTCTGAGTTAATTACTGATAACAATAATTTTCTGATTCAGGAACAGCTAGATGTTTTCTAAACATCACTCAATTTCCCCAGTAGCATTTAGGCTGAAGTATTTTGGGTAAGTGTTTATTGAACTTAGGAGTTTTGTTCAGAAGGCTGAAAAGGAGTCAAAAATTGCATGGTAGGATTCTATAGAAATGTAACCAGTTCCAATAAAAAGTCCTCTGTACAGAAGTACATTATGGAAATGACGTGGTTGTCAGACCTAATTGCTTGGCTTTTGAGTCCTCAGAAGAAATTCTACAGCCTTAGGAGGTGTAGACTCAAAAGCAGCAGCATTTCTGGTTTCAGTTTAAATAAAACAATGAAATCCATCATTATTCAAGTCAATAGCGATAATTCACATGAATATGAATGCACTTTGATCTTATCCTTCAATTCTTTGAAAGACACAGTCATAATGAAAAAGGGAGATAATCTCTTTAACTTGGTCCAAAGCAAGTTGTTGGAGCTTTTCTTTCTTGAAAGACTGTAGAAAGGAAATTTTCACTAAAGCCTTGCTTTCCTATTTTTCAGGTGGTGGGGTGGGGGTGGGGGGGTGTTTGGGCAAGCTACAGGTCATTATGTTGCCTCTAGGAATCAAATAGTGTTAACTTTCTTCTTTGAAGTAAACTGTCTGATATCATGAACTTGACATTTTCTGAAGCTTAAAGGTGAACCTCTGATAACATACCTAAGAGGCATTTTAGGAGACATGTTGATTTATTTGAGTTTACCATCAGGTATGATTAAGACATATTAACTATTTTCAGTATGTTTTAAAGATTAAGTTAAATAGGCTATTTCACTGTGCATTGTCTTAGTAGATTTGCAGTATCCAAGACTAGCCCCTTAAGAGTTCCTGATGAACTGTGAAGACAGTTAATGCCATGCCTGTCCTGTATGAAAGTCACTTTAAAACATCCTCTTATGCCTATTTAACCAATTTCCAGACACCTTTGGTGGGAAAATAGCAAAGTTACAAGTTCTTGTCATTCTTAGAATTCTGGAAACATCTGTCAGATATTTTTAAATACAATCACCACATTTGAAATATAATTAGGTAAAAAATATGCATGAGTGAGGATATCTGATTAGTACCACTAGCTTGGAAAATGTCTACCTTTTCACTGGAAAATGTTCACCTTTTCATTGAGTCCATGAAGGATATCCAAGCTTTATTGTAGCTGTTAGTAAGTTTTATTTATCATAAGGGTTGTTGAACTTCGGGAATCCTCTGGAAATTCAGTAAATATTTGTTGAGTTATGTTAAAAGGACCCTGGAGCATACAAAGATAAATAGGATAGGTGCTTGTCCTCAAGGAGCTTTAAACTTAATTTCAGCACATCTGTGACTTAGATTAAATGTCAATCTAGGAAGAACACTCCACTAACTTAATGGCTTTTTAAAACTGGGACATTTGGTAAAAGCAATGAAATTTGGCAACGCACCTATTTCCTGGGTTATCCTACTAGCTTAAGAGATTGTGCTGTATACTCTGAAGATTTTTCTTCAATAAAAACCTCTTTAAAACATTAACAAGAGTTCTTTAAAAAATTAAATCAATGTCCTAGAGCCACAGACATTAGAAAAGGCAGAAAGATTCCTAAGGGTTAATGTCAATTATTTTCTTTAAGCATCAGACCACTCAGTCCTCATTACCAAGGGCTGGTGTGGTTCATCAAATGAAATGAAGGAGAAAAAAAGTGCTCCATCCACTTCTGTAAAAGACAAGTATCTGGAGGTAATATTTGAAAGTTATATTATGAATTTCATGCAAAATATTCGTGGTAGAAAAAGAAGAGGGAAGACGGTAAGGTTTGCCTGTGGGTCTAACCCAGAGGAAAGCCATAGCTACTAAGACTAGACACCACCCTAAGCTCTTTGTGTCGATGTTACTAAAAAGGGAGTGGGCGTCTTGTCTTGACTTCTTTCTTTAGTACTATCCTTACTGCTGATGTCGAGAAAGGCTTCTTAATGGACTGCCACTGACAAAGAATTTCGGCTCAAGTTGGAGACAAGGGCACCTGGGGCTGGGACGAAGCCGGGCGCCAGGATCCCGGGGGCTCAGGTGCCGGCTCAGCACCGCGCTGCAGTGTGCTCCGAGCTTATTTGTCTATTGTCTGCCGGGAGGGCTGGGCCGAGCCTGGGGAGCTTGTTTTCGAGCGGAGCTGAGGGTCCTGGAGGATGAGGACCCCGGGGCGGGGGCGAGAGATGTCAGCGAGGGCAACCCCCAGGGTTCTGAATGCTAGACACCGAGATGTACGAGGCGGCGGAGGCTGTACCGGCGGCTGCAGCCTTGGCTGCAAATCGCCGTCGTGTGGTTGCTACTGGCAACCGAGCCTCTGCCGAGCGCGCAGACCCGCAGCCCCTGGAAGGAAGGTGGCGAGGGGAAGCGGCGGCGCCGCGGCCGTGCCGGCTCAGCAGCCCGCGGGGATCAGGTTCCCGCCTGCGCCCTGCGGTCCCTTCGGGCTGTGACGCTCGTAGGGCTCTCCCAAAGGGCTCTCGGGTCGAGGGTGTCGCTGCCTCGGTAGCGTCAAATCACTGGTGTCCTCCGCGAATGCAACATGGCAGCTCTGGCTCGAAGACTGGGGGCTCTTCCAGTCCGCCGGGGTTGGCGGGGGTCGCTGACTTCCTAGCGCGCCCTCCGCCTCCCTTCCGGGCTCGGAGTCCGCACTGCCGGCGCCCCCCCGCCTCCGAGCTGGGCCCAGCCAAGGGCAACCGCGCGCGGACTCGCCTCCCGCTCGCCCCTCGGCCCTTTGTTCTCCACCCGATAGGCACCTCTCGCTTCGGGGGCTTTTCATGGAGACCCTCGAAGACAGAGTGACCCAGGGTGACGCCCGCCGACGTCCTGAGACTCCCGAGAGGTGTTTACCTCCCCCGGGTCTCCGGAGGGCGCCGGGCCGAGCTGGAATCTCGAGTCCAGGAGGCTAACCCGACACTTAGGGAGGAGCCGGCTCTCGTCGGGTGCGTCCCTTCCCGCCAGGCCTGGCCCGCCTTTCTCTTCCTTGCTTCCGAGAGGTGTGAGGCTGAGAGCCCAGGGATGGGATGCGGTCCCTGCAAAAAAGACAATGTCCATCACCGCCCCACCAAGGAAATGAGATTCTCCTCGGGGGAGAAAGCTTCGGGCTCGCAATCTCGAGGAAAACGGGGAGGAAAACACTCGTTAGTCCTACGCTGGGCGCAACCCCTCATCACAATAGCCCTTGGGCGTTCGTGGAGGCCGGTGGAGCCCCGAGGAAAGGTCCCCGCCCCGGGTCGAGGGGGAGCGGAGAGGCCGAGCCCTCCACCGGGGGTGGGGGAGGGAAGGGGATCGCTGGAGACTAGCGGGGGGCGGGAGGTGGGCAGGGGAAATTTGCATCTTTAAGAACTGCGGTTCCGAAACGACCGTGCCACGTAGACCAGCCAGTTGTGAAGTTCAGCACAACGTGCTACAGAAATACCGAAATCCGCCACCAAATGGCGGCCCCTGCAGTCTGCGCCGATCAAGAGGACTCGCCGGGTGTCGCCCATTTTAGGCCGCTTTCACTTCTCTGCAGTTACCCCTACCCCTCTCCCCAAGCCGTCCCTCTCTCTCCCGGTTTTTGGGTGCATGTGGGAGTCCTGGGCCAGAAAAGCGTTTCTGCCCCGCGGAATCAGGCGGGCGCGGACTCTGCAGGAAACCGCTGCGTCCTGGTGGCTGTCAGAGGCGACGTCCCAACCTCCGACCGCCCGATCCTCTGCCCTGCCGGGGTTTCAAGGTCGCCGGACCTTTCAGTTTTGCCCTGGCGGGAGACCTAGGCTTCGCCTTTGGGTCCCAAAGTGTGGTCCTTCGCCCAGATCTTGAGATTCCTGTCACGCGGCCATTCACTTCCTCGACACTGTCGCCTGGTCAAGTTTCCTTCCCAAGATATTAGAGCCCGTTCCACCTATTAGACAAGTTCAACCCTTAAGAGGGTTAAGGACTCTCTCCCATCGGCCTTTCCAGTCCACGAAGCTCAGCCTTTAGGAACCCCCAGGATGGCAGTTTTATATTGATTAATAATTTGGCTTACAATTTTTTCCAACAAAACCCCAAACTCCAAGGACATCTTGTTATTGAAGGGGCAAGAGGATAGGGATTGAAGCAGCCACAGGGAAGAGGGCAAAACGAGACGATGATCTGGAATGGCCCCCATGAGGATGCGCTTCTGAGGGCTTTGCACGCGAAACCGCCGCCTCCCGGGGACATGGGACAGGGGGCCAGTTGCCGCGCCTCGGTGTCCCGCCCGGTGGAAAAGCTTCGGCCGGACGGGGGCCGCCTTGTGAGGTCGCACGCACCCGGCTGTCGCCGCGGCTCGCCACGGGGTCCGAACTTGGAGAAACGACTTCGTTTCCCCTCCTCCCCAGCCTGCTAGGGCCTGGGAATCTAGCTTTCAAAATTGGCGGGACCGGAGTTCGCCGAGCTGAGGGCGGTGCGAGGCGAGCGGCGCACGCGCAAAATGGCCTCCCGGTGCCCCGCGGCCTGGGCTCGCGAGCCGGGCCGGGCAGAACCCCACGGCGCGATCCCGGGCGGAGGGCTGGGCTGCAGCTCTTTGCAGTCCTCGGAGTGCTGCTAGTTAAAAAATAAAGCGGGGAGAAGGGTCGTTTCCTCTTTAACCCGTCTTTTCGGTGAATGCTCCCTAATTGGGAAGGCAGGTCATTTACCGGGAAAGGAAGGTCATTTTCTCCAGGCGGGCGTCCTGTGCCCTTTCCACCCGATACCCGAACAGAAGAAGCCTTTTTCTTTCCTTTTCTTTCTTTTTAAAAGCAGTTGCTCTTTCCAGCCTAATTACCCTCGCCCCCGCTTTATGTTCCAAGCCGCGCGGTGCGCTCCTGACTTCGGCTTTCTTTGAATATTTCCACTCTTGGGGGCACTTAGACCTGAGACTGGAGCCTCTAGATCGACATCGCTGACTCCAGTCACCTCTTTATCTGTCTCTATAATTTTCTCATTCCGCCCATCCCAATTTTCTACGCGTCTCGGGAGCACCCTGGTCCGCAGCCTTCCGAGGGTCAGTTGGGTTCCAGCTAACTTAGAAGGAGAGGGTCGGAGAGCGCCGAATCCGCACCGAATTTGAAATCAGGTTCCCTTTGAAGTTTGGAGTTCATGACGACCTAACAGAGCAAGAAGTAACTTTTTTAAAACATTGAAATGTAGGTGAGTCTGAGGGAACATCATTTGCTATTTTGGGGAAGTCCCTTCTAATAGCCTCTGGAAAGGGTATTTTAAGACAGGAGTCAGAAGAATGGAAGTAATTCAACTCGTTCATTGGAAGTTTTATTGAGTGCTTACTATTCCTATAGAGGGTTAAATGAGACTTCGCGTGAGTTTTCCACATGCTCTGGAACTTCTTGAGAAAACTCCCAACGATCCTGGAATAGCCTTTCCAGTGATAAATGACTTTTGATGTCGTCGACTTGATGAAGATAAAGTTGGTGGTGAAGTCTTCATGTGAGACCTCTAGAAATTGCACACTCAGAAAAAGAAACTGGTGCAAATAAAGGAAATCCGTTTCATGAACCAAAAGAAGAAAAAAACGTTAAAAAAAATTAACTGCGGAAACAGGAAACACTCGACTGTGTAAACATTTTCGGAGACTTTCATAATCAAAACTGGGCGATCTTTAAGGGAGATTTTTAAGGCGATGGAAAGGCTTCGCGGGGTATTTCCTACGTCTGATCTACTGGGAGGTTCTGCTATGTGATACTTTCTCTTCCTTGTAAAGGATCCATCTATCCGAATTCTGTGGTCCCAGTTTAATTTATTTTGGATGAATCAGGATTTTTTTTAAAAGCAGCCTTAGAAATAATCACCTGTTGTACTGTTCATTTTATACTTGAAGAAACATCCTCCAGAAATGACTTCATCTAACCCAAGAGCGTTACCTTGGAGCTGCGTTCTGTGCTCTTTACACCTTAGAAGTCTTAAAGGTATACACTTTTTTTTTCTCTTAATGGCCCTTTAAAATGTCGTTTCATCAAGACCTTTTGTTTTGGATAACACGCGAGTAAAATTGTATGGAGGAAACAATCATTGTACTTCAAAAGAACATGGAGCCTCCATTTCATGGAGCACTAAACTAAATCAGAATTTCCAACTGTCATTCCAGGGCAATGGAATACCCAGAAGAAAAAGATGTATTTTTAAAACTTTTAAAGTATAAAGAGAAATGGACAAAAATAACACTTCCATCACCTCAGGATTCTAAAGGAGACTAGATTCAATGTGCAGATTGTTTCTAAAATTAAAATCCCATCTCCTCTAAAGGTTAATTAACATAAGCTATTTTTAAAAAACCAAACATTTTCATTTCTCCTTGGCCAGTGCAAGTAGGATTTCACATGGGTTCTTTTTACGTTCCTATTAATTTTTCATACCAAAACTTTTTGATAGGCCTATACAGTGAGTGTACCAAAAGACCACAAGTGAACTGCAACTCTAATATTGGGAAAAGAATAAGAGGAAAGGATGAAGGAAAAGCCCTAATAGCTTACTCTGCCGGTTGTATTGTACCTCCAGAGGTCCTAACATTTGCACATACAAATATGGAAACGAAGCACTAAGGTTGGTAGGTGAAGTCAACTGAAGGGCAACTGTTTTTTTTCAACTCAAGAGCAATTAACGGCCGGCAATTTTAAAAGCAAAAAAGTACTTGTAAAGGGGTATGCATGTGTAAAGCAAGATAGATCACTATTTACACAACAGGAACCAGCCTCATTCTTTTTTTGCATTTAAGCTAAAATCTGTGAAATCAATTTAGGTGTTTTCTGTGGAATATTTTTAGCTCTAACTTTGTGGTATAGAATCCCAGAATACTTTTCAGAAGCAACAGCCAAACTTACAGCCGACTTTTCATGTTTCCTGCATTGACTACTAAGAGTTACAAAGTTAGCAGCTATGGGTTTTTATAAGGTTGAAATTTAAAGTGGTAGTTTAGCAAAAGTTTTAAAGCCTAATTGTCAAGCGTGATGGCTGGTTATCGAGAATAAAAAACATTGTAATCTTTCTTCTTTTTTATTTAAAGACAAATTTTAGCTGAAATATCCTTTAAAGCTTAAGCAATTTTCACATTGACTGGGGAAAAACTCCTCTTTCAAACAAAATAAATGGACATGTTTTCAAGCAGGAGAAAATAGTGTTAGGTAAGCTATAAATGCAGTATCTGATGTTTTACTAAGTAAATTCAAAAATAAATCCATAAATAGTTGAGATGTAAAGTCTTTGAGTTCTGTGTTGGTCCTACGACTTGGTTTTGTGTTAAGTCAAATGACAGTCCACTAGCACTTGAAGTTTTTAGCCTTTGAAAATATTTTTTCATTGTCTATATACATGGTCATATCCAAAGTAAAAACATCACTTGAAACTTTCATTAACTTTTTTTCTTGTCTTAGATAACATCATGAAACACTTGAGAAGAAAAGCCTAGAAAAATAAGTTAAATTCACCAAAATTGGCAAACATGAGTAACTTTTACTTCAAAGATTATAAAGTAAATAAACAGATACATCTTTCCATTGGGCTTTCAAGCAATTATACAACAAAGCATGTACTCTCAGCAACATCACTAAAACAGCAATGGATGTTCTTTAGCCTTTACCTGGTGTAATCCACAACAGGGTTTCCAAAACTTCTGCACATTGTGCTTTTCATATCAAATTTTTATTAAAGTCTTAGCTATTTTCTAAATGAATATCCTTTTTATTGGATTTTTTCCAATTACAAATGAAATTTAAATTTACATCTATAATTAGAAACAACACTTACAATGGGACTGTACAAATTTAGGTCAAAATAAAAATATATGTATTTTGTGGTTTCATAAAACTTTACTGTATCTTTAAAGAAAGCAGAAGTAACAGCAATATATGTAAAAGTAATGATTTAATGACTATAAGCAAGACAGAGCAATAGAATTGTGCTTCTTTTGCAGACAGGGGACAATGAAATGTTTAGCTACAATTTTCCCATACAAACATGAAACAATATTCATAGAGAATAAACACCCTCACAAATAACTGATGGGTGATGAACACACACCAAGTTCGACCAAAGCAAAACACAAACTGAAAATTTGGGGGATATTCATATTTTAAATTCAACATGCTCACTCTATTTAAAAACTAATACCTGTAGAAGCTCACAATAAATTGCTTCTATTTCCAGAAGTTACAGAGAGGGTATATTCCACTGTTTATAATTGTAAAAGCAATTCTTAAATTTGAGATTTCCACTATGCCACATATTAAAATAATTTTAGATAAAAATTTTCTTTCTCCAGCAATCTGGCTTATTTCAAAATCAGTCTTAGAATTACAGTGATCACTATGCATTTTAAAAACACATTAATTACCATTGTAAGCAATAGGAAATGATGACAGCATTTCCAAATTCCTTAGTGAAAAGTTTTCCTTTAATGCAGCAAATAATTTTAAAAGTAAAAGGTATTACTAGAGAAAAATCCATATTACGATAATACCAGTTGCTTCCAATGTAACAGAAGTTAGAATTAGATATCCACGTTAAAAATATTCTATGCTGATAAGGCTCAAACATAGGTATCTGCAAAGGTCGAACCAGTTGGGAGAATTTTAACAACCATCTCTGAATGCATGAAACACAATATTTTCTTTATAGTATTTATAAATATATCATACAATACTGTTTCCTGTTATGTCATATACCAATATGGCATTGTACAACAAGCATAATGCCATCTGATTCTTACAAAAGCGAATCATTTAAACAAGTCAGTAAAATAAACGGTAGTACCCGCTTTTAGGCATACAGATTGTAAAACTGAAGTTACTTTCCTTTGATCGGTTTTTCGTAGCAACAGAGAAGTAAAAAATCGAACAGGAATCAAAATGGCTAAATATGCGAGAAATTGTTATTCACAGTGACATGGCTACATAGAATGCATTATTCTATGCATATTCTTTCCATTTGTTGAGTTTCAAGATAAAAAGCACTTGTTTTCTACAGATTCACAAAACAGCATAATAACAAGAACAATCAAGGAGGATGTAATGGAGGTTTCGTTAGTTGAGATTAACAAACTACGGCCCAATGTTTATATCCACTGCAGAAGATTTTCAAATCCAAACAATGGTGACAGAAACCATTACACATCGGTCCTAACACAGAAAAACATCTTGCCTGCTTTCTCTGAAACTAATTCTTCCGAGAAATGATCTTTCTTTTTCATTAACGTCCATATGAATATCACATCTAGTCCATCTTTTATAGTCAAATTTAACTTCACTACAAAAGAAAGCAAATTGGACGATAGTCACATGTATTAGCATCTATAAAGCTGTAATGGCATGAAGATATCTATATAAATCAAGGGTTTAAAATTTCTTTTTCCCTCAACAGTCTCAGGTATCAACCAGAAGAAGTTGCTGACGACCCATTTACTGATGATTTTCGAGGTCTATTGGCAAAGGAAGATTGGTGGTTACCGCTGGGGCTGCTGCTGGTTCCATTCATAGTACTGGAAATGTGAGGAAACTGAGGATGAGGAGACTGGACTGGAGTGCTGGGACTGGGCAAACAGGAAGAGGTGGAGGGGATACCTCCTGCTGGGCTGTTGGCCTTGTCACTCCCAGAGTCACTTTCCAGTTCTCCAGTGTTTGTCAGTCCATCTCTCTGATGACTGATCTTCATTCTTTTACAAGTAGGTCGAACTCTGTATTTCAAAGGAAGTGGGCCATTCTACAAAGTTAAGAGGGGGGAAAAAAATCAGTCTTAAATCTTTAAGTACAGTTTACCAAAATAATCTATGAGCATCAGGTATGCTTAGTTACCCTTCTCCAGGTATAAATGTAGGCAATATCCATTAGTGTATAGTAATCTTTTAAAGGTTCCTCTTCATACATGACATCAATCTGTTAATAAACAACACTTCAATTATTAAGCATCACAAAGAATTATGGTGAATATAGATTTTCTGATCATCTAAATATAATCCAAAAATGATTAAAAAAAAAAAAACGCTTTTAAAAAACACTTTCTCCAAACATTTGGACAAAGCAAGAATCCCTCTTGGAACTTCAAATGAGGAAAAACTTCTTGAAATCATTAATGGATTTGCTTTCATAGCATAAAACAGGATCCACACCAAACATTTTAAGAGTTATTTTCAAATAAAGTACCAAGTTAAAAAAAAAAAAAATGTTGCTTTTTTGCGTTTAGAATGCAAAAAGAAAAAGGTCACTGAATTTTTTAAAAAAGCATTTACATAAAATGCATGAAAACCATAAAGTAGATACCTGGAAAGTATTAGGTATGTCCATTTTACTTCTGAGAAACTTTCTTAGGTGCATCACAGTCATTGCTGCTGGGCATCGTAAATATCTTTTATCATTCACCTAAAAGCATATTTAAGAAAAGTTAATTTTTTTTAAATTCCTAACTTTAAGATTTTTTTTAAGTCAATTAGATAGATGTTTGAGTATGATAAAAGGTACTAACACCAAAGCTGAGATTTGACTGTTCTCAACTATACTTTGAATGTGCTATTATTATAAATACTAGATGAACAGATTCCTTCAGTATATCAAAGCATTAAATAGTACTGAAAATATTTTGTAAGAATAGTAATTATATATAAATCCCATCTGTTAACTATCAGATATAGGTCAACTCTAAAACATCAAATATGATGATTTTCTTCTATTTGATAGGATCATCCTACCCTAGGATATTCGAAAGGGCAACATACACTCTCATAAAGTCGAGAATCTAAACAATGTGTTTTGGTCCATGGAACCTACCTCCTCCTTAGATTTCTCCTTGTCCTTGTTTATTTTCCGATCCAATCTAAGAAACAAATAATTTATTAAGCAAACAATGTATCTAATAAATATATTAGCATAAAACATATTTCCTAAAGAATTTACCTGTTCTGGTCAAAGAATTCAATGGATAAACTTATTATCTCATCATCAGTAATAATTCTCTTATCTTCGTCAGCAACTTCTCCTCTATCTTCGTTAGAGCCATTGGCAGCTATAAAGACATTTTAAAATTCAATTTTTAATATTTAAACATTTAAATGAAATATTGCATACATAGAAGCATGGAACTGTACTTTAAACTTAGTTTTAATAAATTACTGAATAAGTTCTCCCTCCAAATAAAATGTCTTTCCCATTCCAAAGAGTTTACCATCAGCTGAAGGATGAGCGGCATAAAAATCCCTTCTTCTCTTCATTTCATCTAAAGAGAGTAAAAAGACAAATATTTGGTATAGCAAGAAAAACCGGTAAATACTTTTAAAATGTTTACTTTTAAGCAAGTTACTCACTTTTGAAAAGCCCTGGAACTAATTTGTATACAATATCTTGAAGAGTTTTATCTGACCTGAGAGAATAAATTAGAAAATAAGTTTTCAATATAGCAAAAACTATAAATGTTCATACATTTCAACACATTCTTTGTTTTGTGTTATAGAATTTAACTTGATTGTGACACTGTCTATAACTACATCAACATAATTATGGGGATAAAAGTTCTTTATGTGGTAGAACTGTCTTAAATTAGTAGAAGAATATTTCATTTTACATTCACTAATAAATTCTTCACATTTCGCTAAGAGAAGTGTGCTTTTCAAATGACCAAACTAGCTAATATGAAAGAGAACAAAGAAGAGAGAATGGAAGCAGTTTAAACACATTCACTCTTGCCTGTCACAAGGTCAATAAAGCAATGCAAAAATGGAAAACTAATTCGATTTCTAAAAGATGGTTAAAAAAACTTAGAATCTGTTTAGTCATCATTAAAACGGCCAAGAAATGAAGGGGGCTACCCTCTACAAAACATGCATATCAGATGGGGACTGAAGAGTAAATTTTGTGTGAAGAAATAAACAAATTCAACAATTTTTGAATATTTATGTATAGATTTATAATTTATTACGTACTACAATTCCAATAAAAATTATAAACAATGATTTTTAAACATTTTCTTACCTTATATTCAGTAGTGGTCTGGTTTTGTGAACTTGGACATCACAGATAGGACAATACTTGCTGGTCTCCAGGTAACGCACAATACACGTTTTACAGACTAGAAGTAAAAACACAAATTTTTTACAGTTCAGGAATTAGATGCTAAACAATAAAATCAGTGTCAGAAACAGAGAACAAGTAGTAACAAAATGGTAACTGCCAAAAGGTATTTATAATTAAACAAACTCAGTTGATAGCCTGAGAATACTTACACAATAATATTTTATTGTATGCATTAACAAAAAAGTCATTAAATACAAGAGAAGAAAACAACTTCTTCACTTTGCACCAGCATTCTTAAGGACAGCCAGAATTGTTAGTTTTCAAATTTCAGGACAAGATGTTAAATATGCATGACACAAAAAGGTCTAAAACTTGGTACTCACAGGAATGTAGACATTCTATTATGGTTGTGGCATCAATGAAGTACCCTCCACAAAGCACACACATTAGGTGGGGATTTAGCTCAGTGATCTTGATTCTGGTTGTTCGATGCATTTCTGCTTGATAAAAGATCCTGCAAGACAAAGTAATACTGGCTATAATTCACAGAAAGAGAATCGAGATTATCTCCAACTCCCAGGAACCATACGCTCTCAAATGTTGGAGAAGTTGATAAAATGCATTTTTAACACTGTACAGCAGGATTGTCCCAACGTCTTCTACATAAGGAATTCACCGATCAGACCTCGATCAGTTCTACTGAAAAGATGAAAAAGAATCCAAGAAAAGTAGTATCTGGTCCCTCAGGTCATTCCAGGAGGGAGAAGAAAAGGTCTGAGGTGGGGGCTGGGAGCTGAGAGTTATTCGGGTCTCTTTCTTCCATTTGTCCTCCAGCCCAGCAGCCCCACGGCTGCTGCAGATGCAATACACTCCCCGCAGATATTTACCAACCGCGAGGGGTTGTTCCAGGACTCCAAATTTATCGTAAAACTTCCTTATGGCTCTTCGATCGAAAATCCAGGAGCATGCCCCCGCTTCCCGGGGGTTCCGGTTGTTTTAGGCGGTTCCAGCCACCAGAACCTGGCACGTTTAGACGCGATACAAAGGGAAAGCAAATTCTGCTCTATCTGCATCCCTGGCATTTCCGGAGCTGGGTGCTCGGGCCGCAGGAGAAGCACCTCGAGTCGGCCTCGGGCTGGGGCCTGAGCGCGCGGACGCCCGGGGGCCGGGATGCGAGGGGCGGATCCGGCGGCGCCCGGGGCTCCGTCTCGCTCCGGATTCGGAACTTGCCTCTGTCGGGGTTTCCATAGCAACTTACACTTACACTTGGCATCCGGCCACCGCTGCAACTCCGCGCGCGGAGCCGGGCCGAGCCCGGAGCTTCGGCGGGCGTGCGGGGCTGCCGGGCGGCGGCGGCGGCGGGCACGGGGGAGGGGCCGGCACAGCGCGGGGGCGGGGCCGGCGCGGGGGCGGGGTGGGGTGCAGGCGCGCGGCGCGGGGGTGGGGCGGCCCCACGAGGCCCCCTGACGTTGGGGAGCAGGATCTCGAGCGGGGCGACCCGGTAGGCAGCCCGGGGGACCCTGGAGCGTAAAGTGGTAAAGAAAAATGCAAACCGCACTCTCGGCCATTTCGGACACTCTTGGGGGCCTCTTTCCATGTGGACTCGGCGCGAAGAGATTCTTTCAGATCTTGACACGGTCTCTCCAGTTAGCAATCACTAGGTCAAAATTTTCACGAAGGGATCTTTTGAGAATTGCCAACTGTGCACTTAGCCCGAAACCATCAGGGCTCAAATTGCAGAGATGTTTATTGAAATGAACCTCTTTAATGCTTTCTTCTCTGGTAGGAAGTTCTTCTGCAGATTAGATGAGCGATACAAAGTTTTGGAAAGGCTGAAAACTGAAATCTGTTTTACCGCAGAGAAGGCGAGTACAAAGCCTTGTGTTTTACCTGAACTATGCTGGATGGAGACAAGAAAAACTACTTGAATCGACGATAGTGACAATAAGTTAAAGAACCATGTGACCAGCCCATTCCCAACGCTAAATCAACACCTTGTCAGCCCTGAGCATCCATAGCAGAGAAAAACAAATGTCATTTTCTCAGCCTAACCTCCAGGCAAACCTCCACACAATGAAATGACATCCCCAACAGATATCATATATTATAGAAAAGTCACGGGGGGGGTGGCGGGGGGAACTGTCAGCAACAATACGCCAGTGGACAATAAGGGAAGTCAATTACTTCGTGCAGTATGCTCGAAAAATGCATTTCTTACTCCCACTTCATTCATTTCAGAATCTGGGATAAGACCAAGCTTCCAGATTTCTCTGAAGCACATTCTCAAAGCTGCCTTGAATAGAAATCTAGGAACTGGTGAAACTTGAAGATGCATCTGAGGTTTTAATTCTCAGGGAATTTCAATGCAGAAGAGAGAAATACTAATCAACACAGCTCAATGGCTGAAACTAAAAGCTTTGGAGTACCGGGGGGGGGGGGATGGTAAAAAACAAAACAAAGCCTCTTTTATAAAAAGGGACCACAGTGGCAACCAGTGACTTCAACCAGAAAAACGTCATGTGTGACTCCTTAGTTATCTTTGGAAGACTTGTTTAGAGGAATATTGTCAACATATTGTTACTATGGGGTTACAGAGGAGTTGTGGGTGGAGCAGTGTCCCTAAAGAGTAGCAATATTTAATTCTATTGTACTTGGTGATTAAAGACAAGCCTTCTAGGTTCTGAAAGAAAACGCCCCTTGTGAAACAGCAGGACCTTTCCTATATAGATAGTTAGCAAGGTGATACTTCTGTCTCCATGTGAAAGCATCATACTAATGCCGGGATCCTGAAGTTCAGGAAGGGGCATTAATAAAAACAGCTGCCTGAATTTCTCCTCTATATAAAACCAACACCAAACACAAATATTAAGACAGAAAACAATCAGATTTAAGTCTCATGTACTTGACCAAAACCTTTTCAAATTCATCTTAAGTCTTAATTCACACAACTCCTTTACTTCAATTCAGAAGAATTTGGCCACAACCCTATAACCATTTATAGTGCTAGTAAGTATCACTTTGTTACTTGTGTAAGAATCAGTTCTTTATCTTTTTATACCACTTGAAAGCACTGGCAGCCTAATAAAGACTTTCAAAACATCTGACATGTTTGATAAGAGTTTCAGAAACAATCTCTTGCACCTTAGAAAGGAAAACCTTCTAGGTTCCACCACAGACATTGCCAGTTAAGCAAGCAAAAAGGTACCAAACATACTATGGAAAAATACTCAATAGTTAAAACTTCTCATTATAACATACTTAGTTGGGGCAGTCAGTTTAGTTGGAGGCCTAACACCAGTCATGTCAAAATGAAGGAAAACAGAAGCAAGTTCTTATGTTAACAATCAGCTTGACTATTGCAGTCTAAGAAATGCAAATGAACTCCATAACCCCAGTTGGAGCTCCCAGCCCAATACAAGTATGGGTAAAGTTGGGGTTAACTTGACTCCTACGGAGAATTTCACCTTTTAGGGGCACTGAATGCACATCCAAGAACTTAATGGTAGAGCATTAATGGACTTAAGTACAACTAACTGCTCAATTTTCTTACAGAAGCGTGTGTGTATGCATGTGTGTATACAAACACACACATGCATATACAGTGGCTTAATGGCTTTAAAGATACTGTTACTAGGCATAAATTTATACAGGTAGGTTATTTCAAACACCTTTGCACTTTGGTGCAGATGTATGGAAATGAACTTAATTATTTAAAAATTTATAAATTTACTCATAAAATCAACCTCAAAGGAATTCTACTTAAAACTCAAATGTTAATATAGTCTTAAGCTGGCATATGCTGTTAACAATTGGCATCCTTAAGTTTCTAGACTTTAGTGTGGCTTATGTTTCCAGAACATGGGGGTTAAGGTTCCTATAAAACATAAGTTGAACTACACATAACATTCTAGGCATCACCAACCTACATTTGGATTTGAATAAATATGCCCAGCATTTTGCCTACTTTCTGGGAAGGGGTTAATACATGCTTCTATTTCAGATACTGAACCGTGACCACTAAGCCCACTAAATCCTTTTATTGCAATTGGGAATGATCAAAGGCTCTATACTTGTTTACTTCCAATTATTAACTGTAAATCTCTAGGAAAAAGATCGTGCTACATGGCTGTCAAACCCAAAAGACTGCATAAACATATGCCATCAACTTTTTAGTGCTCCTTTCTCCAAAGCATCTCTTCACCACATGACCTATGCTGACATTTAGCAAAACCTATAAAACGTTGTAGACTTAAGTCATGGTTCTAAGTGCATCCCATACCAGAGGTGGAAAAAAAAACAAAACTGTAGTCTCTGAGACGGGAAAAAAAAGAAAAAGAGGAAAAAAGAGAGGAAACCTCTTGCAAGACTAACGTCCACTCACCATCATCACTCCAAAAAAAGCTCCAAATTTGAAATGCCCACTTTCCATTGAGCACCTCCGAAGTAATATTTGAAGAACTTATCCGAGACTCTCAACAAATAACACCTTGAAAACTTTACCATTTTAAACACAAACGCAGGAGACCTTGGAAACAACTGGGAACCGCCATCTTACAAGCCATCTAAATTCACCCAAGTGTCCCTCCAACTTAAGTTAATAACATTTTTGTTCGGGCTTCTTCCAGCCTAACATCCACCTTGGAGGGATCGCGGCCCCCCAAGCAACCCGTCCCTATAAAATGGGGGCGTTCTCTGGCTGTTTAAACCCCTCCAAAGCCCTTTCTTCGGGAGAGGAGGGAAGCCACTTGACCCAAGCAGCTCCCGATTTCAGGCACCCGTCCCCGTTTCATCAAAATCTACCTCTCAACAAAGGGCGCCGTGGCCGGGAGAGCCGCAGAGGCTGCAAATAGAAGTATTCTTCTCGGGGGCCATGTGCGTCGCGAGGGTGTAGAGGGGCGCTCGGGGGAGAAAGGAACTAAAACGTGGGGCCGCGCGCGGCGCGTCCGGGCTGGAGCGGGCGGCGGCTGGAGCGGCGCCGAGGCCGGCTGGCGGCGGCGGCGCGGCGCGGGCTGCGGGTCGGTCCCGGCGCCGCGGGAGTCGGCGGGCGGCGGCGGGCGCGCGCTCGCGGGCGCGGGCGGCGCGCGGGGCCGGGCGGCGCGCGGGGCCGGCGGGCGGCGGCGGGCGGCGGCGCGGGGCTCGGCGCCCACGCTGTCAGCGCCCTCCCGGCCGGCGCGGGCGAGGCGCGGTGGGGGGGGGCCGTTCCCCGTCCACCCGCGGCCGGCCTGAGTCCCGCGCGGCCCCCGCCGCCCCCAGGCCCCGTCCCGGAGGCGCCTCGCCTCCTACGTACCCGGAAAAAGCAGCCGGCGAGAGGCGATCGAAGCGGGCGGAAAAGACAATGAAAGTTAAAAGTCGTTCAGCAGAAAATGAATGTGAGCCAAGCGGCCATCTTGAAGCGAGCTGCAGACGCCGCTGTCAATGGGCAACGAGCGCAGCCGAGAGGAGCGGCGGCCGCCGCGCTCGGCTCATGCTGCCTCCCGAGCCCGGCCTCCTCCTCCTCCTCCTCCTCCGCCTTGGCCTCCTCCTCCTCTGCGGCCTCCTCCTCCTCCTCCTCGGCCTCCAACGCCTCCTCCTCCTGGGCCTCCTCCTCCTCCTCCTCGGCCGCCGCCGCCGCCTCCTCCCGCTCCGCACTCGGGGGAGGGAGCGCGCGGAGGGGGCGCGATCAGTATTATTCTGCGGGGCTGGGAGGTGTTTCTAATCCGGATCGGGGCTCCCTCGCCAACATCCCCATTGTCTCGCCCTGATCTCTGCCTTTAATACTACGATTATTATTTCATAGTTGCCGTTGGGGGGGAGGAGGGCGGGTGGGGGACGCCGTGTGTGTGCGTGCGGAGAGGCGGGGGGAGGGGAAGAAGGCTGAGGACGGGGGAGGGGAGGGTGGAAAAAAAAATGCACCGCTGAAGGCAGAGTGGAAACTGACACCGGCTCCAAAATGG
The DNA here is from genome assembly GCF_054371585.1 of Giraffa tippelskirchi. NCBI lineage: Eukaryota > Metazoa > Chordata > Mammalia > Artiodactyla > Giraffidae > Giraffa > Giraffa tippelskirchi. The sequence goes on along the minus strand of NC_137287.1, from coordinate 67,281,782 downwards.
CTCAGAGTCCGCCCGCCCCCTCCCCCCGCCACCCCCCCACCTGGTCACGTGCTCCCCTCATTCCTTAAGGGCGGCCTGGGAATTAGTGTCGGTGTAGTCGGGCCAGCGGCCGCCCCCTCCCCTCGGAGCAGCGCGACCCGACCCCCTCCTCCTCGCTCGGCGCGGCGGCGGCGCTGGCGCGGCTGCGGAGACATTTCTCCACAGCGCCACACGCGCCACCCTGCTCTCGGCGCGGGCATCGCTCCGGCCCCGCACGCAGCTCAGCCCACCCCAACCCCCGTTATTTCTTTCTTTCCACCGTCCGTCTCCGCCCGCGGCACACATGTTCGCGAGGAGACCGCCGGCCGACACCCCCCGCTCGGCCCCACGGGCTGCGGCCCAGACTCCGGCGCCGCGGCGCGGAACCTGCGCCCGAGTTGGGCTCGCAGAAACAACAGCGCCCGCCCCAGTCTTCCCGCGGCCGCGCCGGCCCCCTTTCCCGCCCGCCAGTGGCCGAGGCGGGGCGCGCGCGGGCAGCCGCTCGGTCCGGGCAGGGGCTCCGCGCGGGGCCGACCCTGCAGGGCCTCGGGAGCCCCGCGGGCGAGGGTCGAGCTGCGGGCGATCCCTCGGGCGCAGTTAACGGAACGGACGGGCTCCCGCCGCTGGGCGACCGCGCCCGCTCCCCCGTCCCGAAGTTGGGGTCTTCAAAGCAACCCCGGAGACCGCATCCTTTCCACTGTGTTTAACTTTAATCCTGAGGAGAGGAGATCGTTAAAAGTTAACGCCAATCGTGTCTATGTCTTCAAAGTAATAATTAACCAACTCAAATCCAGACAAACTCTCACCACTCTTTTTGTGGGAACAACTTATTTATTCAGAATGTAATACTGTCTACTTCCTTTTGGAAGACGTGGAAAAGATCAAATGGGATCAAGTGTACGGATAATACTAAAGATTCAAATACTTAGGCAGAAATTCCCTCTTAACCCTTCCACAGGTGTAAAAAAAATAAAGTGTCAAAACTTATGAGTGACAGAAATCCAAAAGAAAAAAGTCTGTTCTGAAGAGGACATCCAGCTCGCAGAAATAATGGTTCAGCGGACGGCAAGACGTTCCTGGTCTTCCTCTAGATGCGGGCAGATCGTTAACTTTCCCAAGTTACAACTGAGTTGCTCTTTCCAGGCTTTTCGAAGCATCTTTAAGTTTTCCTACTAAGTCCTGAAAAATGTATACCATGGCTCATTTTTAGGATAAAATGCAAGAAAGAAGTATCCAAACTTGAGAAAGATGCAAGAAAAAAGTCGGTAGACACTTTCTAAACAATTTAAAATTCAAGATGTTAAACCTTTGACAAACCACTATCAAAGTAAAGTTTTCCTCTAAAATATCTCATCTTCAAAATGCTTGCCCTCAGATGTGAAATATAGTTTCTAACTGAATCTTCTGAACAGGCAAGTTTTACCAAAATTAAATTTCTCAAGTTATCTAACAAGGATAATGCTGTATTCACATCTTTTGAAAGTTTAAAGTTCAATTAATGGTTACATTACAACGACTCTGCAGGAGATTCCTTTGGAAAAATTCGATTTCATCAAAATTTCAAGTGATGTCCTTCATTTTTTTAAGTGCTAAGAAATAAATTCGTTGTCATGTCCATTAATCAATGTAATTTTGAATTTCCCCAGTGTCTTACACAGGCAATATAAACAATTTCAGAATTTTTGTAACTTGTCCCTTTATAAAAAGTCATTTAAAACCACTGTTTAAAAATCATGTTTTGAAAGTTTAATTAAATTTCTGAAAGCAAAGAAAACATTTTTCAAAGCCAAGCTTTCTTTTCCTTTGTCCTACTGACTCAAACATATCACAAATAGAATTTACACTCAACACTACAAGTTTATTTTAATTGAAGGGAACGGCAAACCAGACCAGTTCTCTATTAGTAACATCTTAATTTCAAAAGCCTATTTTAAAATATTGCTTTTGAAGCCCCCTTCCCATTAATTCCTTAACCAACCTTCATTATCTACTGACAGATGGTTAATTTTCTTTTGAACTTTCCATGGGCATAATTCGCAATTAAAAATCTGTAAGAAGACAGGCATATTCACAGATCCTAATACTGTACCTGTAATTGTTCCATGTTGCAACTAAAACTAATCTCTGGGTGGGATCGGGAGTCAGTGTTCTAGGGAAGAAAAAAATGCTGTTTATTTAAATCAAGGAAATTGAAAATTTCATTATACATTCAATTTTTAGACAGGGCTTCTGAATAAATACCTCTACATTTAAGGTCACCAAATATGCAGGTCTGTACATCTTATCAAGTTGATTGGTCTAAAACAATACAACAGAGATTTCAGTCTTTAGCTTTTTTTTTTTACGTTCCCTAAATTGCCCTAGAGAACATTTGTTAAACTTTACCTTTATCTGATATTCCAAACGCCAAGAAACATCAGTTATATGAGGGAGAGATCTGCCTATACTGAAAAATACAATGATAGTTTTGTACATAATAGCTATAGAAAAACTTTCAGTATTTGTCCTTTACCAACAATGGTGTCTACCACCTCTTGCACCACACACACACAATTTTAATCCATTCTGAAGTTAAACACTGTTAAACTTTATTTCAAGTTCTGAATAGTAAAAGAGCATTTTAAAAATTATCTCAATAAACTTTATCTTTAAAAACATTAGCTTAACTTCAATTGTTTCACTTGCCCTTTGGCACCTTTTCTTTTGGTCTAGATCCCCGTTTTTTGTCCTGTTTTGTTTCACACCAGCACTCTCCATTCATACCTGCAAGTGAAAAGTGGCTCAGCTTGACACCTTATACAGTACCTACCTTTCCAGTAGGATTTCTAGGGAATTCCTATTATTCTGGTATGAAAAAAAAGAAAAAGAAAACATGTCTTTGCAAACAAAATAGAAGAAAAATAGTAATTGTTAAGTTTTAAAAATTTAAGTAACCTGATATTCCGTCCAAAACAATTCTATTCTCTCGCTGTCAAATTTACAGTCTTCTAGATAAGTGCTAAAAAAAAAAAAGCCAAAGTTTAGTCTCCATTTTAAAAGCTGAAATTTGAATCATAAAGGCACTATTTTAAAACAAATGGATATTTAAATAAATCCTGTACCTTAGAGTTGATTTGTCAGCTCTTTGCTTGCCAGCCTCCAGTATGTAAGTTGCAGCTGCTGCATGACAATGTTTTAAAACCACTGGGTCAATATGTTTCAAGTCTGGGTGATCTAAAATAAAAGTAATTGCCAATGATGCCTGTGATAATAAATTCTTTATAGTCCTGTTTCTAAAAAGGTATTTTCATTTGGTGAAGAACTCTCTTTAACAAGATAACAAGAAGAATTCAACTATAAGGACTAGAAATTTTAAGTAAATGAGATGAGCAATATGGTCAGTGGCAAAACAATGAAGAGCACACATCAATAATCATGCTGTTACCTGGTCAAATTATCTTCTTTTTATTTACCTTAATAAAGTCCTATTGTAAAATATACAGTGGTCATTCTAAAGCTGGATGGAGTAAATTCAGAGGAAAATAAGATAAATATTTTACATGGTGTAAATTTAAGAATGAACAAACTTTCCTTCTAAAGATTAATTTTAGGGTAGGTAACTGGCTCCACGGACTTTAATACATCAAAGTGGAGAAGAGGGAAAGAGTTCAAAATATTTTCAAGTTTCGACAATCTTTTTTTTTTTTTTTGGAGATTAACCCAGGTGGTGGTTACTATTTTCGTTTAAAGAACTTCCACTTTCATACTTTTTGTACACATGTTTAGCTCGTGAAACTATAGGGGGAAAAAGACACAAAAATTTGAATTGTTGAGATATTTATAATTAAGAAAATCATTTAAAAGCGATCTATCTTAAAATATGCCTCCATCCATACTGACACCGCACTCCGCAGTGACCGGACCATTTAAAACAGGCTTGCTTCCTGATAACTGATGAGGAACAAAGCATTATATACCACATTTTAAGAGTCTGGGCGTGGAACCTGTGCAAAACATGTTGAACTAGAGTGTTGGAATGATCAGAGGAACTTGCTGCTGCTGCTTCTCTAAGCTGGAAAATGTCAACACTATTTGACCGAGTAATTACTCTGGAAGCAGACCCTTTAAAACCTTCGCCAGCCTAGTACTGAAAGCTTGAATCGCAGGGAGCTGCCCTGAAGTCCAAGTGTCAAACAGTCTTTGCCCCAGACCAGAGTGAACACCTTAGATGTTTAGGCCACAAACAAGACTTGAACACCGGCTTTACAAAAGAACAAAGACCCTGAGAGGGAAAATCAGACCAGAAAAGTGTAGCTGGCGGTGTGCAGGTGCCAAGTGAGGAGAGAACAATGATCTGTGTCCGCTGTGGGTTCTGGCAGAACCACATCCCCACACTCCGTCCGGAGCGAAGGGCAAAGCCCGAAGACTTCCTCTTCCCGGGGCTTTCCCCTTCTCGCTCAGTCTCGCTCCTCTTCTCCGAGCGCCCCTCCACCCAGGCCGATCCAGCTCAGAGCCGAGCGGCTTACCTAGCACGGCCTCGTCCGCCTGGGCGTCCAGCAGACTCTGGAAAGCCGCCCGGAGGAGAAGCGTGAAGGTGTTGGAGTCGAAGGAGCCGGGATCGGCCAGCGTCTGGAAGCCTTTCTGCACATACTCCGAGAGCTCCATTGTGAGCGCGCCGTGACCTTCGACACGCGCACCACGTGACACGCGCCGCGCGCTCAGCTGATGCGGCCGCGCGCGCACGCGGCTGGGGCGGCTGGGGCGGCTGGGGCGGCGGCGGCGGCGGCGGCGGCGCGGGCTGCGGGCCTCCCCGCCCGGGGCCTCCCCTGCGGCCTCCCCGCCCGCGTCCCGACCCGCGTCCCAGGCCGTCCGCCAGCCGCCGCCGCCGCCGCCGCCGCTTCCGTCTCGCCTTTCCTTCTGCGCCCGCCGCCGCCGCGCCTCAGCGCGAGGGGCGGCCCGGGCGCTTTGTGGACGCGCTCAGCGCTCACCTAGGACTGTCACCGGCTCCCGCGGAGCCCGCGGGAGCGCTCCCGAAAGACCCCGCGGGTGGTGGTAACCGTGTCGGGATCCCGGCCCCCACCGGCCCCGAGAACTACTCCTTCCCCGCGTCCCGCTCAGCGCGAAAGCTGCGGGAAGCTCCAATCTAAGGCAACTGGTTGGTTTTTGGTTTTGAGCTTTTTTGTTTTTTAACTCAACTGCTTAACCCCCTAGCACTGCCCTTATGTGAATGAGACTGTAGACGTCTAATTATAATTCTTGCTTATTTCTCCTTTTTCATTGTCATTTCTGGAATACAGCAGTTGATTCCTTTCTGCTTGGGGCGGGGGTGTGTAAACACACGTATACATTCATATAGTGCGCGCGGGTAAGTTCTGTATTTCGACAACTGAGAGAATAATACCTTATTTACGAACACATTGGACAAAATGATAAAACAAAAATTTAGATGCAGCAGCAAATAAACACCTTTCCAAAAGAAACTGGTACAAATTTTGTGCTACTGTGCTCACAACATCTATGGGTCCTGCTTTAATAAGTCAAGCAGTCCTCAAATATATCAGATACTTATCTTAGTACAATACAGTTAAGAATGGCAAAATCTTTATTAGAAGTGAATGCCCACAATTTTGAAGCTTCAAATAGTGTATAAAGTAACTTCCCCCTTTATAGTTATACGAAGTTGAAGAACAAGAATGATTCTTTAAAAAAAAAAAAAAAAGAAAAGCACAACAAAGTAGATTAGGAGTTTTTTTGATCAAAAGAATTTAAAATTCTCTCGGGTGGAGAGGAGGGATAAGGAAGGAGGAAGATGTTTTAGTCTTCAGGAGGCATAATTTGAAATAGACTTAGCATGAAACACTTTTTAAGGCATAATTTAGGTGCTTATTTGAAAAACAAGTTCCTAATGAATACAGTCAACATTTAACCTTGCACCAATGGATAAAAAGCACCTGATTTCACAACAGAACGCAAATAGAATAATTCAGCATCAGTAAAGATTGAGTAACTACTCAGTTCTCCTTTGAAAGCATTGAAAGGCATGTGAACTAGCTTTCCACTTTGGTCAGCCTATAGGAACAGTGAAGAATTTAAAAGTCTCCCTTGAGTCTTTATGAAACAAACACCTATTAATCATGTTCATCTTTCCTTCCCATCTCTCTTTTCTTTCTAAACTCCCTGTTTTTCATCAGTAGTAAAATGTCAGTTGATAAATGTCAAGATATCTGATATGCATAAGGAATATTTTACAGGGCAGAGTTGTGTAAAAGTTAAACAGTATTAACAACACCCAAGCTCATTATGTTTGTTACACATATATTTTATAACCTTGCATAACATTGATTGTTAATACTCTAAAATAATTTGAGTTGATAACTGTAATCATAATTTGGTGTCAAAAAAGAAGGCAGTAATGCTGAGCATAGATTTTTTTTTAAATGCTATTTTAAAAGAGAAAAGTAAATACAATTAAATGTGAATTTCTGAGCATAAATGTTAGGAAATACACAAGAATTGTTTCTGTAATAACTGTCAGGTTACTCTCCTGTATGTATGTAAGTCCTTTCTTTTACAAAGCATTTGTCCTTTCTGCCTATATGTATTTCTGCGTTAGGCCTAAGTGATGGGTCCATTTCCAGCTCACACCAAAACTTTCACCATCGTGTTTTCTGATACTAGAAAAACCGAATTTTTCTCCTATAGCTACATTTATTTCAACTCCCTTTGAAGGAGGCACAGGATTAAGTATTTATTTGTAGATCATACATGTGTATGTTTAACAAGGAAGCCATTGAGATGCATTGAAGTATAATCATTAAAAGGCATGATTACATAGATGTAGGCTCTCTTCATTGCAGCAATAAGATCAGTATATTCTATATTATTAGGAAAACTATATATGAACACGTTCTGAAAGGGGGGGGAGCTATTTAAAATTTTTTCTTTGATCACTGAAAATGGCATTGGAGCTTTCACTAGACTTAAAAAATTCTTCAGCCTTAAAGACAATAGATTAAATTTGCCCTGAAAGAGCCTTTTAAAATAACAATTATATGCAGCTGAAAATTGCAAAAATAGATGTTCAAAGATCGTGTTAATGATGTATTTTTCCTTTTACACAGCAAATATTAAGATAGACAATGCTAATAAAGTTGGGTTTCTTTTTGAGACTCTACAAATTATGCAAAGACTTAGAAAGTATCATTTTAAATAATGTTTTAGAATGTTTTAAAATAATTGTATCCTTTGTGCTGGTTAGTTAATTTTTTTTTTTTTAGAAGCCAATTTAATATTGGCCTCTGTACCATGAGTATAATTTAAATATGCTGGGGCATTTATAGGATCTGTGTGGTCAGCTTTTCCCAGAGGCCTCCTTGGTACATTTGTTAGTTGCAGAAAACAATTTCTAGTATTTAAGTTTTAGATTGTATAAGTACTTTTGCTTTTGTGCAGAGAAAACTGAAGGAAAGTATTCCTTTAGACGAAAGAGTTCCTTGAACATCCACAGGGAGGAAAAAAAAGCCAATATACTTAAATGCTCATGCATCCAAAGGTTTTTATTGGCAAACATACTGTGTTCTAATGGGGTTCTATTTTATCCCTACCCATGGAATATCTGCTCATTTTTCAGACAGAAGGAAATTAAAAATGCTTAAATATTACACAAACACAAGAAACCATCTTCTGTCTCTACCCCCTCATATGGATTATTTGATGGTTAGTGATCTTAAAGCCTTGAGATAAATATTAATAAAACAGAATTTATTATTTTAAAGCTATTTTAGCCACAAATGGACATTTGGGAAGAATGATTAATTGAGATGCAAATGGTATATGAAAGTGTAAGTCAAAATTATTTCAGTCAAATTTATAAAATCTACACACATTCTTTTACTAAATATCTTAACTTGGCAAGGTGTAGATTGGGTCTTAGAATGTAAATGATCAAGTTTTTGCACATTTATGACAGCAGAGTTCAGTGATTTCAAATTTAGTCTTGTGGCACATATCAAAAGACCACATCGAGCATTCAGAGGGCACAAGAAAGCTTTAATTTTCAAATTAAGTGTTTAGTCCAGTGTCTAAGAATTTATAAATGATCATTGCTACAATAATTAATATAGGCAAATACAACCTTTTCCTTCCCTTACATCATATACCCTGTCCTGTATTTGAGGATTGGAGCATAAAACTCTAATTCATTTCAATGGAGTTTGTGCCTTAGTATGTGAAAGCAAGTGAAGTGCTAGTCACATTAAAGAAATTGGAACCATAGGAATGAAAATCAGTGCTACAGCATTCTCTAAAATGCTTATAAAATTCATGCTTATGGTTTTGTACAAATGTTTTGAATTTTCTCCCCAAAACTGTGATTCAAAACGTTTAGACTAGTTAGTACAATTTCTATTTAATAATTTCATCATTTAGTGGTATTTTTAAAACTTCACTTTTCATATAGTTGCCTCAGGAAAATATCAAACTTTAAAATGTGATATAACAGTAATCAAAATTAAATATTTCAAATCTAATTGTAATAGGTTAAATGATCATACTACTAAGAAACTGAGTTTCTTAAATAGATTAGTATTAGAGTATTTCTTTTGAAATTAAGAAATTATGATTTTGTTAAACTTTGCAAATAGGAAAGTCTATAGTCAAGATATTGTTTAAAAAGGAAAATAGTCTTGAATTTCTAAAGTAAAATTTGGGACTTATCATTGAGTGTCCTGCCTTGATTTTGTTAGCTTCTTGAGTCAGAATGAGATAATTCTATAATATTAAAGGAATGTACATAATAATCAAATGATAACTCTTGATGTTAAATCTTTGTATCTTAACAGTCTATAAATTCAAAGGATTTTCTGCATGTTGGAAAAGTCATATCTACTCTTCAGGGCTTCTGTTAGAAAGTTTAATCCCTTATTTTGAAGCCAAGCAACTAAAGTCACATGGGAATATCTGAGTCTCACTGACTAAAATCATGAAATCTTCAGCTAGGAAGAAAGTGGGGAATGGGTTTTTAAAAGGAAATGAAAAATTTTAAATGCTGTTTGGCAAGGGATGCAGACAAAATTTGATAAGGTAAAGAAATAAGAAACAAGGCAGGCAATCATAGTTCACAGTGTATTTCATGAGTAAAGAGCAGGTTGAATTATGTGTCTTAGAATTTCTCTACACAGATTAAAAACTATTTACTTTTAAATTCAGTAAGTGGTTGAAATGATGACAAAGTATCTTTTTGTGGGGGTTATAATAAGCAAGTTTACTCCTTGTCACATAATTTATATTTACTTCACCAGTGAAATAATATGAAAATTAGAAGCTGGCCAATCATCCAATAAGCTCTGTCAAATAGTTTAGATAATAAACAGTTTCCCCCTCAACAGCAGGTTGGTTTTATTCCCAACTTCAATTATAAAGATCACCACTTCTATTTCCCACTTCATTGATCTGGTATCAGCCAGAATGACCCACGCGTCAGCTAGAGTTGAATGAAAGTGAAGCATGGGCATGTTGAAACAAGTTTGATGAATATGTCTGATTAAGTCTTCCATATACATACAGACTGTCCTTCAAATTATTTTAAAGAGAGAGGGAGAGAGACATCGAATATTTCAAGAAGGAAGGGAAGAATAAAGGAAAAAAGGGAAGGAGAAAGGAAATTTTTTCCCTTGAAGAGAAGAAATGTCACAGAAAACTTATTTACTTTTTTTTCCTCTGACACAGTACATTATAGCAAGATTCTCTTAGTTCCACTGAATTCAACTAAGTCTCACAGTCATGTTCAAAATGGAACAAAAGATCTGTCATGTCCAGAACCTAACCAGTTTTAAGTTGGCTTATACTTACTCTAGAACAACAGAAAATATCTAACAGATTCCCTTCCTTTCTGGTCCTGGTTTTGGAATCTCTATTCTAACAGTGTATTTTCTCAGACCTCAGAAACTGAAGTTTTAAGTTTTGACCTGATCCGTGAATTCCAACAACAACAGAAAAGGAACAAATGGGCCTACCCAAAGGAATATTATTGTGTAAAGCTAGTATTTTTTTAAAGTTTGTACTCTGAGATCATACTTTTTATATATTAAAATTTGAAATTTAAGTAATATACAAAAAATTATACTTATTTTGTTTAAAGGAGTATCATTTTAAGAAAGAGGAAACAAAAAATAAATAAAAGAAGTATTTTGTAGACTATACTCAGGTAACAATCATCTGTACTGCTTATAAAATGAAAGATCTGACCAGCTTTTATCAAATGAATTATTTCAGAAGTTATGTGTATAATATAAGAATGTGTGATCTGAATTAAATACATTGCAGACACAAGAACAAAATATGCTTTTAACTCATTTAAAGTAAACACTTAAACCAAAATAATATGTTGAGAGATTACTTTGTAAAAAAAGTCTTGGGCGAAAGGGTTTTAATATTTTGAAAGATATATGATATTTTAAATAATACTGGGTAAGAATTTAACATTTTAATTATGGTTTTTTTGAATGGTATTTTCAAGAGAATACATATTTTTATTTCCCTTGTCAAAATAAAATGTAGACTTGAAACAAGTTTATAAGAAGTTCAGTCTAAAAATACTTTTAAAAATTCTTAGAATGACTGTGTTCAATTCTCTCACTTACATTTTTTGCATATATAGAATATTCTTAAATTTTGCTTTATTAATTTATTTTTAATTAAAGTGTAATTGACTTACACTATTATATCAGTTTCAGGTGTACAGCATAGTGATTTGATATTTTTATACATTATAAAATGATTGTCTTGGTAAGTCATTACCGTCTGTCCCCAAAAAAGTTATTACAATATTTACTGTATTCTCTATAATATATATTACATCCTGATAATTCGTTTATTTTATAACTGGAAGTTGTACTTCTTAGTCTCTCTCATCTATTTCATTCATCACCGTCCAACCTCTTTGCCTCTGGTAAGAAAATACTTTAAAGAGTTGATACATAACTGATTTTTACACCATAGTAAATGCTCAGAAAGTAATTTTATAGACTGTTGTGAAAACAAGTGCCTATGAAATAGATGAAAATTTCCATTTTTTTCTCCCTAAACATTTGATTATTAAGGTTAAAACATAACCACAGTTGTCCTAACTCTTTCAAGTGTTATTTTCAAAATTACATTCCTTTGTGTAAGCATTCTAACCTGTGTTTTATGGAAACTTTCCATAAATGGGGAGCAAGATTTATAAAGTCATTTTAATGTCATGAAATATCAAGAAAATAATGAGTGGCAACAGGGTAAAAGGGAGAATTGTATTAATACAGTCAATTCAGTCCATGTTATTAGAAACTTGGATTTGAGTTACTAGTATCTGGGTAATTACTCAACATTTTATTTTGTGCTAAAGTAAATAAGACTGGATCATTTGGAGCAACGGTGTTCTAAATCAAAATTAATCAGATAATTGGCAAGTTTTATTTGACTTGCAGTGTTCTATAAATTATAGACTGAGAAATGAGGAGAAATTTGCTAAAGAATAATAATGTCGATGGAAATACATGGGCAAATGAGGCCTAAGGAAACTCGGAATTTTCATATGTTTTTCTTAAAATCTGAAGGTGATAGAAGATTTTTAATGAGGCCCGACTACAATATATAGGTGAGTAGTGATGGACAGAGGGTTAAGAAAACTTGTTTTTGTTAAAATAGTAATTGAATTAAAATATTTGTGAATTGAAATAAAGAATTATTTATAAGACCAATGGTATCAATAAGGAGATGCACATTTTGTTTTATAAATTTCTGTATAAAGAATATAGAGTGTTCACTCTACAAAGGACTCTTTCTTTAACAGTGTATATGGAAATATTGATTTTACATATGCCAATTATAATAGAAGGAAAATAATATTTTACTGTGCATGTTATAATTTTGAGGTTTGCCTTAAATTACTTTTATAACAGGGTGGACATTAATAAAAATTTAAAATACCAAGAGTTGCGAGACATTTTAACCAATGATTAATGTATTTTTAGAAACCTAAAAGCATTATCAAACTAATACTTTTAAATTCATTTACATTTCATTTTGATTATTCTGTTTCTAAAAGTTGCTATGATCAATATTCAACTGTTTGTAGAGACTATGACATTCTATGGTGACTAATCTTCAAGGTGAGTCATAATGATAGTCTGTTATATTAAAATCAAGAGTGACTGTAGGAAAATAGTCATTTTGCAAGCAAACATCCTGTCAAGTAATGGCCAAGGTAGCAGGGAGCATATGTCTTAAAGTAACAGACTTAAACCTTTACTTATGCCTTAATTATCTGTCCATTGACATAAATGGTATAAAGACAAGTTAATTGTGTTTGTCTTAAGCTTTTTCTCTTAGCTTCCCTTTATTTTATTACAGTTTTAGAAAACAGTGTAAACAGAAAGACTTGGTTACAATTCCCAAAATGATAAAGGGAAAAAAAAACACAACTTTACATTAAACTGTTAACACAATGTCCTGCACAGCTTTACATTATGCAAAAAATTTAAGTGATCACTTGATCATTCCAGCTAAATACAATACTCAAAGAGCAGATAATGCTGCTCTGTGTAATAATGTTGTACCATTCTTTGAATGAAAAGAAAATTGTTACTCTCTTTTTTTCTTTCCTTCAGGATGTCTGAATAATTAGATGAATAATATTTTGGAAATGTGAGAGTTTAAATGGCAAATTTAGGATTAGAATTTATCCATGATTTCATGTTGAATGTCAATTTTTCAAATAATATACTTGATTAGGATAATAAGATTTATTGAAAAGAAATATAAAAAAAATCTTTTGTGGAATGCTTATCCAGAGATATATTCTGGATAAATAGGGAGATTTTCATAACTCTGCTTTAAAAGTTTATTTTTATCTTAATTGCAAGGATCACTATAAGGTTACATAAATAAGTTACAATGCCTTCTTAAAGTATACTGAAGCTCATGGAATTTAAACCTTTACATTTTTTACTTCTTTATTTTTTTACTTTGCTCTCCTTTTATAAAAAGAGTTCTGTTATTAGACAAGTACCTGGTACATAACAGATAGTAAAGAATATTTATTGAATGAATGAAAGCAGTATAGATCATGGAGTCAGAGGAAATTGGGTTCAGATCCCTCTCCCACCTTCTAGTTCTATGACCTTGGACTTACACTCAGAGTCTCATTTTTCTCAAATGTATAATGGAAGGAATAATGGCATCTCTTTCATATGGCTCTTGAAAAGCGTTCAGAGCCTAAGTATGTGCAAAGCATTCAGAGCCCAGCCTTAGCATGTGTTCCATGCATGCAATTATAACCAAATATTATAATTCTGTAATTCTGAATTTTGTTTTCACTGGCACAGATATTTTTTCCATGCAGATTTACAGCTGTTGTGCACATGATATAACCATTTGAGGACCCCAAGCATGTTAAGCCCCTACTTAGAAAATTAAATAAAAACCTTCTGGTCTGCCTACCACTTCTTTACAGTGAATCTGACAGAGCTCTTTTAATAGCAACAGTCAAAAGATACCCACAAAGACCTTGATGACAATAATTATCTTACCCTTCATTTCTTGGCTTCCCAGGAATCTCAGAATCCAGGCCAGCATCCATTATGGTCAGCCAGCCTCTAAACACCTCCCTCTTAAGAAAGCCTCATGGGGCCTTCCTTCTCTTTCCTCTGGTTCTTACCCTAATTTTTCTTTATCCATTCATTTCCTTTGTTAGCAACTCATTAGAAAATGTTCAGGAGCAAAGTCAAGACATCTTCACGTTTTCCTCTGGAACACCTCTCATTTATTTTTATCTTAACTGTAAGGATCACTGTAAAGTTATATATATTACACTGTCTTCTTAAAGTATATTGAAGTTTATAGGATCTAAACCTTGATTGTTGTTACAGCAACTGTCAGGGGGTTACTGTCTCATCCTCTAGTTAGAGTGATCCATGACTTGTGGTCCTTTGGCTCTGCTTGGATTATCTTTGCATAAGCCACATGCTTCCTAAGGCATTGAGAAGATAAAATACATTTAAAACAATAAGAAAAAAAGAACCCTTGCCTACCATGGAATGGAGGACACACACAGTTTGGAATGTGGAGGTTTGAACTCTACAACTCCAAGGTGTGTGTGTGTGTTAGTCTCTCAGTCATCTCTGACTGTTTGCGACCCCATGGACTGTAGCCCGTTAGGCTCCTCTGACCTTGGGGATTCTCCAGGCAAGAATACTGGAGTAGGTTGCCATGCCCTTCTCTAGGCGATCATCCTGAACCAGGGACTTAATCCAGGTCTCATGCATTGCAGGCAGATTCTTTACCATTTGAGCTACTCAGGACTCCAAGGTATTGAACAATTTAATGAGTTTTAGCAAATGTACACAGTCATGTAATCATACCACACTCAATAAGCAGAGCATTGGCATAATCCCAACAATTTCCTATCTTCCCCTTTGCAGCCATTACACTTGCCTCACCCCTGATCCCAGGCAACCATTGATTTACTTTGTCTCACTATAGTTTTGTCTTCTCTAGAATGTCTTCCAAATAGAATCCTTCAGTATGGAGTTTTTGTGTTTGGCTTTTCTTACTAAGTATATTTTTGGATGCACCTATGTTGATGTATGTATCAATAGTTCTTTCCTTCACCTATGTTGATGTATGTATCAGTGGTTCTTTCCTTCTTATTGTTAAATAGTATTCTGTTGTATGGATATACCACAGTCTGTTTCTTCAGTCACCAACTGGCGGACATTTAGATTGTTTCTAGTTTTCAGAGATTGTAAATAAAGCCTCTATAGAGATTTGTGGGCTAATTTTGTATAGACATATGCTTTATTTCTCTCAGATAAATACCAAGGTGTGGGACTTGATGTGAGTATGTTTAAGTTTACACTGATTGATTTTTACATTTTTGAAACTAACTGGCATTTGTGGTATAAATTCATCAAGACCTATTTGGTCATGATGTATTTATCCCTTTTATATATTGCTGAGTATGATTTGCTAATATTTGTTGAGGATTTTTTGTATATGTTCATGAGACATACTGGTCTTTAGTTTTCTTTTTTTCTAATAGCTAGTCTCCTTTTGGTATTAGGGTAATGCTGACTTCCTTCCTCTTTTATTTTCTGGAAAAGTTTGTATAGAATTAGTATTATTTTTTCCATAAATATTTAGTAGAATTCACCAGGGAAGCCATCTGGGCCTCCAGTTACCTTTGTTTTAAGGTCTTTAGCTATACATTTATTTTTCAAAGGGATATAATACTATTCAGGTTGTCTATTTTTTGTGTGTGAGAAAATTTCCACTTATCTGTTCATTTTCTTAATATTGTTCTTCAAAGATCAAAAGATTTGATATTAATTATAGTACTTAATGGACTTCCTTGGTGGCTCAGATGGTGAAGAGTCTGCCTGCAGTGCAGGAGATCCAGGTTCAATCCCTGGGTTTGAAAGATTCCCTGGAGAAGGGAATGTCTACCCACTCCAGTATTCTTGCCTGGTGAATCCCATGGACAGAGGAGCCTGGCAGGCCATATAGACCATGGGATCACAAAGAGTTGGACATGACTGAGTGACTAACACTTTCACTTTTTCATAGTACTTAGTACAATAGACAAGAGCAAGCAACTGTAAGTTCTTAATCAGCGCAGAACAATGAGACATCAGGAAGCTGAGTAGGATTCAGACAGGATCCAAGAAGGAAACTGGG
This sequence comes from Giraffa tippelskirchi, assembly GCF_054371585.1. Taxonomy (NCBI): domain Eukaryota; kingdom Metazoa; phylum Chordata; class Mammalia; order Artiodactyla; family Giraffidae; genus Giraffa; species Giraffa tippelskirchi. The sequence goes on along the minus strand of NC_137287.1, from coordinate 67,266,071 downwards.
GTTAAGGAGACCATCTAGCAGATAAGAGTCAGGGAGAGGTAGTGGCAGTGAAAACAAGGAAGAAAGGAGCACTTGGAAGTCACTTTCAAGAAGGAATTGACAGAACTTAGTCATGTCTGGAAGCAGGTAAAGATGGAGAGGGACACTAGAAAATGAACCCAAGATTCTATCTGAAGGGATGAGAAGGTCAAGAGTGCAGACAGACATGACTTGATGGAAAGGGTAGCCCTTTTAGAGGTTAAGATAATGCTTCATCTAGGGGTACACTGAGTGTGAAGTGAGTTGCTGTGGGAATTGACAGCAAAAATAGTATGAGAAGTAGGACAGTAGAAAAGATTTTTGGATTAGTGAGGTCAGGATTCCTCAGAAGGAATGGAGAATCAGAGAGTGTTGCCATATACAATATTAGATGCTCAGTTAAATGAGAATTTTTTCAAAAAAACATTTATATGTATTTGTTTATTTGGCTGTGCCCAGGTCTTAGTTGTGGCACACGGGATCTTTAGTTGTGGCATGCAGACTCTTATTTGTGGTCAGTTGTGCCATGTGGGTGGGCTTCCCTGGTAGCTCAGCTGGTAAAGAATCTGCCTGCAATGCAGGAGATCCCAGTTCAATTCCTGAGTCAGGAAGATCCCCTGGAGGAGGGATAGGCTACCCACTGCAGTATTCTTGGGCTTCCGTAGTGGGTTAGATGGTAAAGAATCTGCAATGCAGGAGACCTGGGTTCGATCCCTGGGCTGTGGAATCTAGTTCCCAGATCATGAATGGAACCTGGGCCCCCTGCATTGGGAACATGGAGTCTTAGCCACTAGACCACTATGGAAGTCCCAAATGAGAATTAATAAGGAATGAGTTGGGTTGGTTTTTTTTTAATATGTTTGCCATACAAAGCCTCACAACAACACTCCCAGGTAAGTACCATTATTTCCTTTCTACAAATAAGGGAACTGAGGCTAAGAGGGTTTTACTTGAGGTAGTATAGTATATTTTCATGCATTGGAGAAGGAAATGGCAACCCACTCCAGTGTTCTTGCCTGGAGAATCCCAGGGACGGCGGAGCCTGGTGGGCTGCCATCTATGGGGTCGCACAGAGTCGGACACTGTGAGGTGACTTAGCAGTAGCAGTAGCAGCAGTATAGTATATTGGTTTGATAATGTTTTAGCTAAACTGGAATTATTTTCTGCAAAATTTCTGTACTTGTATTTGTTGTTTAGTCACTAAGTCATGTCCGACTCTTTCCAGACTGTATGGACTGTAGCCCTCGAGGCTCCTCTGTCCATGGAATTCTCCAGGCAATACTGGAGTGGGTTGCCATTTCCTTCTCCAGAGGATCTTCCTGACCTAGAGATCGAACCCGCACCTCCTGCATTGGCAAATGGATTCTTTACCACTGAGACACCTGGGAAGTTCTGCACTTGTGTGGTTCTTGTCTAAAGTTGGCTCTGGAGAAATCTGTATAAGATTTGAAGTGAAGTGGCAGCCATCACCCTCAAAGCAGGCTGTCGCCAATGTCCTTGTTGACTCATCTTTTCATCTTGAGGCTCAGCAGCTCCCTCAATGCCCACCAGTCTCCTCCTTCAGATGCTCTTGATCCTGGGCAAGATTAGGTGCAGCAAGAGACACGGTGTGAAGGCAATACTCTATGTTACCATAGTCAGGTGTGCTTGCCTCCCGCCACTTGGCATTCAGCTTTCCTTCCTGACTGCCTGCCTTGCCACTCTGTAGGCAGGTGACTTCGGGGCCACCAGCCGAGGAGTCGGGCTTCAAGAATGCCCTTCATCAGCTTCCATTCATGTTCCAAGGTTAGCAATTTTCTCTCATCCTCCAACTATCCCCCTCCTTCACAGACGTTTGCTATCACATCTTCCCCCACATTTGTGTAATATCTACTCCCTGTAATGAACCCCTTAGTCCATATCAGTCCTAAGTGGTCCTGCTTCCCTGACTGAATGATTAACCAGTTAGGTACACATTGAAAGCAAGTTGCTGAGGAGCTTCTCAAGCCCAGGTCTGTCTGACTCCTTCTCACATTGAAAGAGCAATTAAGATTTTTATTTGGATGATACTCATTATGAAGCTTGGTTTATTGTTATAGATGACATAACTGGTTAATTGTTACCATGTTGAAATCAGGTTTCCCAGCAATTTGAACATGTTTTATGTTTCCTAACATTTTTGTTATTGTTGTTGTTGTTTAACATTTTATTTTATTTTTACTTGTCATGTTTGGCCACACCCCTACACGTGTAGGACCTTAGTTCCCTGACCAGGGATCGAACCTGGGCCCCCTGCAGTGGCAGCACAGAGTCCTAACCACTGGACCACTAGGAAAGTCCCCTAACATTTCATTTAAATTACAGCTGTTGTGTATATGTCACCTCTAGTGTTGCATGGTAAAGTTCTTCAAGGACCACATAAAACTTTCTCCTTATTTTTCAGCCATTATTTTGCAAGTAGCGGGTACTCAATAAATGCTTGTGACTTTTAATAGAGTAGCTAAATTCCTCAAAAATAGGCACACTAGTACCATGTCAAAATATAAACATGCATTTAGGGACACTGGGTGTATGCTGTAAGATGTGGAAGAGATATTGCTGCTAAATCAGATGCTTGTTTAAAAAGAGTGGCTAAGACTCCTTGTATAAAAAGATGAACAGTTTTGAACAGGAGTTGAACTACTGTTCAAAGCATTGGAATGTTCTTGTTACAAGCTGAGGCTTAGCTTCAGAACGAAAGACAGAGTCCTGCCCTCCCTTTGACATTGTAGTCTCATTGTAGAGAATTTTGTTACGTGGTGCTGCAAAGATCGGAGAAGGCAATGGCAACCCACTCCAGTACTCTTGCCTGGAAAATCCCATGGACGGAGGAGCCTAGTAAGCTGCAGTCTGTGGGGTCGCTAGGAGTCCGGCACGACTGAGTGACTTCACTTTCACTTTTCACTTTCATGCATTGGAGAAGGAAATGGCAACCCACTCCAGTATTCTTGCCTGGAGAATTCCAGGGACGGAGGAGCCCGGTGGGCTGCCGTCTATGGGGTCGCACAGAGTCGGACACGACTGAAGCGACTTAGCAGCAGCAGCAAAGATACTGTCCTGTTACAGATACAGCTCTCTGGGAAAAAATACGTTTTGTTAAATTTCTCTGATGTTTACAACTAATGGTTATAAACATGACACACTTTTAAGTGTAATTTGTATTAACATTTTTCCATCAGTTAAATTTTATACAATCAAATTCTAGACAACAAAATAATAAATCAAGCCTCAATTTATGGTGTTTGCCAGTTTCCATGATGTAAATACTCCCATGATGGTTGATGTCCGAGCTTCCGGTGTGATGTCACTGAACATGAAATCAGGAAGAAATGTGCTATAGATGTAAGAGAGTATATTACTTTGTTTTATAGATAATTTGTTTGTGAGTTTATATTATATAATTTAATATTCAACATTACATTTAATGACTCCTTACAAAATTCCTGAAACTTTAGCGATTACCTTTTACAAGCAGGGAAACCTGACTCCAGCGCAGTACTGCTTGGTGGCTACTCAGCCAGGAAACAGCACTGCTCCACAGAAGCTAGCACTGCATGCAGAATAGCTAATGGCACACAGCACAGCTGAGCACAGACCCTGTCACTGGGTGGGCACAGGAGGGTCCTGCTGGAACTAGTGCTCATTGTTGGTTCAGGAAACAGCCACCAGCTGGCATCTGTCACCAGAGCACCACACCCCTTGTGTCTTTTGTGTGGCTGATTCCCAGGACTTTGAACTGGTAGATGCATCTGACTGACAGCTCTCACTTAGTTCAGTTCAGGTCAGTCGCTCAGTCGTGTCCAGCTCTATGTGACCTCATGGACTGCAGCACTAAGCTCTCACTTAGGTGGAAAAAAGAAGTGTTTCTCATTTTCATGTCTCACAAAGTGAGGGGTTCTAGAAATATGGAGAAAGAGTCCAGATATTTGGTGACAAAAATGAGTAACAAGCATCTACCCAGTTCTATATTTCACCTGTATGGCTGTGGGAAAGTTGGTTGCTGGTTTGCTGTATCCCATGAGAAAGCACAGCAGTCTATCAAGAACACGTGTCATTATTCCACCATTCCATAAGGCCAGCTACTTCTGAGTGATGCATAAGTGAATTCCATGGGTACCAGCTCAGTGTCTTGGGCTTCCCTGGTGGCTCAGACAATAAAGAATCTGCCTGCAATGCAGGAGACCTGAGTTCGATCACTGGATCAGAAAGATCCTCTGGAGAAGGGAATGGCAACCCATGCCAGTATTCTTGCCTAGAGAATTTCCCATAAGGCCAGCTACTTCTGGGTGATGCATAAGCGAATTCCATGGATATCAGCTCACTGTAATACTTCTCTTAAGTTTTTGTTTGAATTAAATTTTTGATAATATGCTGCCTTTGCAAACATGTATCAGCTTCACTGACTATACAGGTGACTTAAATGGTGATGTGGAAAGAATCCTGTCCTTGCATCCGATAGGTTTGTTATGATGATCTTTATCTCTGTGACCCCTCAGGTATGGGGCTTGCTTTTTGGTGACTTGTTGGTATAGGGGGATACACAGGAAATGCTCCAAGGGGTCTGATTGTGGCCCTTCCTACCATCATAGTTCTTGCTCTTACTATGACAAGGAGTCATTCTTTCAGTCTTTCACTTCATCTATTCCTTATGCTCTTAGCAACAGATGAATGAAATCAGAGTCCTACTGGGCCTACAGAGATGAAAACAGATCAAAACTTTATTTCTCATTTTTATTTATTCAGTAACTACATCGTAGGTGTCTGTCCTATGAAAGACATCGTTCTGGCTTCTTGGGACACAGCAAGAAACAAAACAGACAAAAATCCCTGTCTTCCTGGAGCTTATGTTCTAAAAGAAGGTAACAATAAATTAACTAACTAAATAATATAGAACCTTAGAAGGCAATAAATTCTATGGAGCAAAACATCAGTCAAGGAAAGCAGATAGAGAGTTCTAGATGGGGAGGTGTTTGTACTTTTAAATAGGGTGCTCAGAGAAGGCTGTATTTCTGCTAAGATTAAAGGCAGCAAGGGAATAATCTCTATCCTGTAAACCAGTTTCATTCAGGAATGAATTAGTTCTCAGCCAGTTTCCAATAATCCCCCCAAAACATCTAGGTATTTGCCTCTACAATGTACTCTTCCCCTGAACATGAACAATGACCTTCAGGTACTATTGCGGAAATCCAGAAGGAAGATTCACAGTACTTATATGTATTGTTGTGATAGGATTTTCCTCCACAGGTCCCCACTCCCCCTTCAGTGCAGATGCTCAGGGTCACTGAACCAACTCAGGTTCAGAAATCAGGTAAATGGCAATGAACCCCCAATGCCAAGGCTCAGAGCAAGTGTCATTCACCAAGCTCATTAGTTGTTGGTTATTTCATCAAATAGTCCTTTAAGGGGCTGACCATCAATTTTGGTTCAAGGGACTGAATACTGAAATAGCTGCTAACAAAGATTCTTGTAGGCTTCACTCTTTTTACCACTCCGATTCTACTGTCACACACACCTTGCCCTGGTGACACTACTGTGGGACCTTGGAACACCCATTGCAAGTTCACTGGGGATTGAACCATTTCAACTAACATATGCCCAGGCTACACTGAACAGCCAGTACAATGTCCATGTGCTTGTTCTTCAGTGTTGGTACTCCCTTCACCAAGGAGTGTCTCTGGACCCTCTAAGGGTACACAATTGGGAATTGGGGGAGCAGCCTCTCCCTGATGGATCCACTCCAACATTTTATCTCTCTGCTTTTTGTATTGTTTCTTTGACATTATATCAGGGAATTTCTACTGGCATCTCAACTTTATTCAGCCAGGTTTCAGTCAACCAGCTGGGCAAAGCATTAGACCCAATCCTAGCTGCTGGCATTAGCACATGCAATAAATTCAGTCTGATCTAAAATTCTGCCCCTTAGTCTTAGCCTAACATCCTCAGAATCAGTTTCCAAAGTTTATAAATATAAATTAGCATAATTTTACAATTCTTCTGATACGTAGTCATTATCTCTCTTACTGGATTTTGTTATTATCACATATCTCCTCCAAGGCATGCTAGGGTATATATAATACATATTATTATATACTACATGTATTCTATATACTAATATATGCATTTCATATACTACATATGTAGTTACTTACGTATATATTTAGACTCTTCCCTTGTGGCACAGTGGTAAAGAATCTGCTTGCCAATGTGTATATATATATGTATATAATATGTTTACATAACTACATATAGTTACATAGGTATAAATGTGTGTAGTTATTGATATAAATGTAGCTGTACATAGTTGTATATATATACACACACGCATACACACATAACCACATGTATATGTAACTATATATCTAGATAGAGAGATAGGAGACAGACAATGATGGGTGGTGGAGGTAAGTTATGAGAAAAATATTTCTCACCAGGTCAAGTCTTTACAGAGTTTTCAAGCAAGGCAAGCAGAATCTTATCTGCTGTAATTAGCAAGGGAAACTCCATGGGGTTGGAGTTTCAGTATATACTGAGTCTAATCCTCCCATGTATTCATACTCCAGTCCTCAAGTCCTACACTTGCTTATTCAGAGCCTTAACTTGAACATGAGCAATCTGGTGAGGCTGGTACTTCACCTGGTACTGAAATTAGATAACTCACAAGATCTAAGTGGATGTTTGATTTTCAGTAATCTCAGCATTTATTTTGAGGTCTATCAGCCCTGCTACATAATATATAAGAGGTTCTTTAAGAATAATCATAGAAAGTCCCAGTTTGAGTCCTTGATAAAGTCCATTTTCTTTCTTTAAGCTCTCCCATACCATTGGAAGCACCAGTTCTACCCTACAGTCTTTGAATTCATCATATCTTTGAATTCTTCAACATCCCATGCTGTATTTTGGGGGAAAGCCATGGATTTATCAGTGCCACCTATGAAATATAATAGCATTTCATGCCAGGTGGCCATAGTTAATTGCACTATGTATTATCAAAGTTTCATCCTTCAAAACTGCTTGGTTGTTTCAAGCCCCATTCAGCCCCAACCTGGCCCGGCCACGTTCCCAGTCACTCTAGTTTTACTGTCCCCTACCCCCAGAGCACTGCAGAAACACCAACAAATTCATATATGTCTATCTTTGTGTTAGTCACTCAGTCGTGTCCTACTCTCTGCGACCCCATGGACTGTAGCCTGCCAGGCTCGTCTGTCCATGGAATTCTCCAGGCAAGAATACTCGAGTAGGTACCAATTCCCTTCCCCAGGGGATCTTCCCAACCCAGGGATTCAACCTGGGTCTCCCTCATTGCAGGCATATTCTTTACCATCTGGACCAATAAGACTCTGTTTATGTCACGGCTCTTCTGTTATAACTTTGCACATGCAGACATGTTGTAAGAAATTGAATCACAAGGATAAATAATTTTATATTATATCTATTTTTGATTTATAGTGGTTAAGAGCACTGGCTTTGGCTACTAGATCTGTAGTACACTTGTATGATCTTGGTTAAAGTACTCAGCCTCTTTAAGACTCAGTTTCTCCATCTGTAAAAATAGGGATAATAATATTTTATCTCATTGTTGGGTGATGTTGTCATGAGAATTAAAATCTATGAAGTTCTCAGTGGCACATATTAAACTCCAAGTTTCTGTTTCTTAAGTGAATCTCATGAGGATTTGGAAAGCACTCAGTTTCATCCGGACGACATTTACAAATGATCAGAAAATGCCTCAGTCTAATCTCACCCATTATCAACAACACATGATTAACAAGCAACACACAAACAGCATCAGTGCTATGGAGAATGTCAGTGTGGAATTCAGAGATCCACTAGAATGCTCCTTACGTGGAGGTACTGTGTCTTGGTTACCACTGTGTCTCCACATACCACCACACCTCACAGAGGGCATGGCTGGAATCAGGCACCGAACAAATATTTATTGAATAAGCAATGTTTCTTTTCATCTTGTCCCCAAATTCTAAATTGTCCCCTTTTTATTTTAAGCTTCCAAGCCCTATAAACAGCACACTCCCAATCAAAATCCCAGCAAGTTTTCCCTTTTTGCTTTATAGAAATTGTGAAGCTGATTCTAAAATTAATATGGAAAGGTAAAGGGTGCTGACTACCCAAGGTGATCTTAAAGAACAAGGTTGGAGAACTTTCACTGTCAGATCCTAGGACTTATATTACCAAACTTATAGTAATTAGGAAAATGTATTAGGTATTCCTGCATAGACAGACAAACCACCACACAGAACAGGGTAAAGAATCCAGAAAAAGACCCGTGCATATACGGTTATCTAATTTATGACCAAAGTAGCATTGCAGGCCAGTAGAGAAAGGATTGGTGCTGGATTGGTTGGATATATAAGTGGAAAAAAATCTTAACCCTAGCTTCACATCTTACACAAAAATTAAGTTCCAGGTAGATTGCTTGTTAAAGGGAAATTTACAGAGCATTTAGAAGAAAGTACAGGAGAAATATTCGTGGTATTGGAGTAGGCAAAGATGGCTTAATCACAATACAAATAGGGCTAACCAAAAAATAAGAACTGACAAATAGGGCTATATTAAAATTAAGAATTTTGTTCATCAAAAGAGACCCTTAAGAGAATGAGAAGGCAAACTACAGAGTGGGAGAAGATAAAACAATACACATATTGACAAAGGACTCATCCAGAATATGTAAATACTTCTACAAATCAAGAAAAGGACAGGATACCAATAGGAAAATGGACAAAAAGCTTGAACAGACTTTCACAAAAGATGATGTAAAAATGGCCAATAAGCTTATGAAAAGATGTTCAACTTCTTTAGACAATAGGGAAGTGCAAATTAAAATCAATTGATGCTACCAAACATTTAAAGAAATAATACCAGTTATTTTCAAATTCTTCTGAAAAAGAGGAAACATTTCATAATAAGAAAGTATTACTCTGTGCAAACCAAAACCACAATGAGGTACCATTTCACGCCAGTCAGAATGGCTGCTATTCAAAAGTCTACAAGCAATAAATGCTGGAGAGGGTGTGGATAAAAGGGAACCCTCTTACACTGTTGGTGGGAATGCAAACTAGTACAGCCACTATGGAGAACAGTGTGGAGATTCCTCAAAAAACTGGAAATAGAACTGCCATAAGACCCAGCAATCCCACTGCTGGGCATACACACCGAGGAAACCAGAATTGAAAGAGATACATGTACCCCAATGTTCATCTCAGCACTGTTTACAATAGCCAGGACATGGAAGCAACCTAGATGCCCATCAGCAGATGAATGGATAAGGAAGCTGTGGTATATATATGCAATGGAATATTACTCAGCCATTAAAAAAAATACATTGGAATCAGTTCTAATGAGGTGGATGAAACTGGAGCCTATTATACAGAGTGAAGTAAGCCAGAAAGAGAAACACCAATACAGTATACTAACACATACATATGGTATTTAGTTAATCGGTAAAGATAACCCTATATGCGAGACATCAAAAGAGACACAGATAAATAGAACAGTATTATGGACTCTATGGGAGAAGGTGAGGGTGGTATGATATGGGAGAATGGCATTGAAGCATGTAAATTATCATATGTGAAACGAATCGCCAGTCCAGATTTGATGCATGATACAGGATGCTCAGGGGTGGTGCACAGGGATGAACTGGAGGGATGGGATGGGGAGGGAGGTGGGAGGGGGGTTCTGGAAGGGGAAAACATGTACACCCATGGTGGATTCATGTCAATGTATGGCAAAACAAATACAATATTGTAAAGTTAAAAGAAAAAATAGATAAGCTAATTTAAAAAAAAAAGAAATATTGAGAAAAAATAAAGAAAGTATTACTCCGATACTAAAACCAGACAAAAATATTGTAAAGAAAACTACAGACCAATATTCCTTATAAACATTGATTAAAAAAATCATTAACAAAATATTAGCAAATCAAATCTAGCAGCATATTTAAATGATTTTATATACTATGACAATGTTGGGAATATCCCAGAAATGCAAAGGTGGTTCAACATAAGAAAATGAATCAACAAAACATACCACATTAATAGGATGAAGGTGAAACATTACATGATCATCTCAGTTGATACAGAAAAGGCATTGGACAAAATCTAAAACCCTATTCCCAAGAAAGCTAGGAAGAGAAGAAAACTTTCTCAAATGATAAAGGGCATTTTTGAAGAACCCATTGCTACCATCATATTCAATGGTGAAAGACTGAAAACTTTCCCTGTAAGATCAGTAACACTATGAGGATGCCTGTTTTAATCACTACTATTCAACAATGTGCTGGAAGTTCTAGTCAGAGCAGTTACACAAGAAAAAGAAATAAATGGCATCCAAACTGGAAAGAAGAAGTAAAACTATCTCTGATCACAATGGCATGATCTTATATATAAAAACATTTCAAAAGACTGTACCAAAAAGAAAAAAAAAGAAAAACTAGAGCTAATAAACAAATTTCAGAAAAGTTGTAGAAGTGTGAGATAAACATACACACACACACACATACACGAACAGTTGTGTTTCTGTACATCAGCAATAAATATATGGACAAGGAAATTAAGAAAACAATTTCATTCTCAAGAGTGTCCAAAAGAATGAAGTATTTGGAATAAACATAACAAAGGAGGTGAAAGACTTGTATACTGAAAACTACAGAACATTGCTTAAAGAAGTTGTAAATAAATGGAAAGACATCCTATATTCATTGAACAGAAGACAATATTGTTAAGATAGCAGCAGTACCCAAAGTGGTCTACAGATTCCAATGATAATTTTTACGTAAATGGGAAAGTTGATTCTCAAACTCATATGGAACTATGAGGGGCTATTAAAAGCCAAAAAAAAATTTTTAGAAGAACAAAGTTGAAGAACTCATATATCCCAATTTCAAAACTTACTATAAAGCTACAGTAAACAAAACAGTGTGGTACTGATATAAGACTAGACATGTAGACCAATGTAATAAAATTAAGAAATAAACCTGTACATCTTTGTATGTAATTCTTAAGAAGGGTGTTAAGAACACTCAGTGAAACTCGCTCAGTCATGTCCAACTCTTTGTGACCCCATGGACTGTAGCCTGCCAGGCTCCTCTGTCCATGGAATTCTCCAAGCAAGAATACTGGAGTAGGTAGTCAATCCCTTCTCCAGGGGATCTTCCTGACCCAGGGATTGGACCCAGGTCTTCTGCATTGCAGGCAGACTCTTTACTGTCTGGGCCACCAAACCGTATCCAATCAGTGGGAAAAGGACACTCTCTTCAGCAAATGGTTTTGGCATAACTGATCCACATGCAAAGAAATAAAGCTCAATCCCTACTTAACACCATATATAAAAATTAATTTAAGATAGATTAATAGTATAAATATAGAGCTAAGATAATAAAACTCTTAGAAGATGGTGGTAAATCTTTATGGCCTCAGATTTGCAATGGATTCTTAGATATGACATGAAAATACAAGCAACAAAAGGAAAAGAAATTGGACTTCATCAAAACTAAGAGCTTTTGTGCTAATGTCCAAAGACACTATCAAGAAAGTAAAATGATAACCTGTAGAATTGGAGGAAATATTCACAAATCATATATTTTATAAGGGCCTAGTATCCAGAATATATAAAGAACTCTTACAATTCAACAACAAAAAGACAAAAAATCCAATTAAAATATGGGCAAAGGCCTTAAATCTCTCTGCAAAGAAGGTATATAAATGGCCAAGGAGCACATGAGAAGTTGCTAAACATCATTTGTCTTTAGGAAAACGTAAATCAAGCCTACAATGAGGTGCCACTTTATACCCACTAGGATGGCTATGGCCATCCAGAAAATAACAAACGTTAATTTTTTCTGCTGTGGATGTAGAAAAATTGGAGCCCTAGTACATTGCTGGTAGAAATCTAAAATGGAAACAGTTTGGCAGTTCTCTAATAAGCTAAAAAGAATTACCATGTAACACAGAAATTCCACTCCTAGGAATTATATATTGCTAACTAAAAGAATTGAAAAGAGGCATTTGGAACTTCCCTGAAGTTCCAACTTCCAGCAGTTGTCTCCACACTCCCAAAGCAAGGGGCCTGGGTTCAATCCCTGGTTAGGCAACTAGATCCCACATACTGAAACTAAAAGCCCACATGCCGCAACAAAAATCCCAGGTGCCACAACTAAGACCTGGTTCAGCCAAACAGATAAATTTTAAAAAATAAATATTTTTTTAAAAAAGAAAGAAGACTATGCAACCAAATATATGTACATACATATTCATTGCACTACTATTCACAACTGGGAAACAACCCAAATGCCTATCAATGGATGCATGGATAAACAAATTGTGGTCTATGTATACAATGGAATATTATTCCACTGTAGAAAAATGAACTCCCGATACAACGTGAATGAACACTGAAAATATGCTGAGTGAAAGAAGCCAGAAGCAAAAGGGCATATATGGTATGATTCCATTTCTATGAAGTCCTCAGAATATGTAAATCCAGTGACAGGATGTACGTTGGTGGTGACCATGGACAGGTGGAGAGGAATCAAGGAATAGGGAGTGAATATTTAACGGGTGTAGAATTTTCTTTTTGGAAAATGAAATGTGTTAGAGCTAGACAGAGATGGTGCTTGCAGAACATTGCAAATGTGCTAAATGCTACTGAATTGTTCACTTTTAAAAGGTTAATTTGATCTTATGTGAAATTCACCTCAATTTAAAAGAAATATTAAACACACACACATATTGGTATAACCACTAGAGGAGCAAAACTAAAAAAGACAGAAATGCTCAGTCAGTTCAGTTCAGTTCAGTAGCTCAGTCACGTCCAACTCTTTGTGACCCCATGGACTGCAGTATGCCAGGCCTCCCTGTCCATCACCAACTCCTGGAGTTTACCCAAACTCATGTCCACTGAGTCAGTGATGCCATCCAGCCATCCCATCCTCTGTCGTCCTCTTCTCCTCCTGCCCTCAATCTTTCCCAGCATCCGGGTCTTTTCCAATGAGTCAGTTCTTCGCATCAGGTGGCCAAAGTATTGGAGTTTCAGCTTCAGCATCAGTCCTTCCAATGAACACCCAGGACTGATCTCCTTTAGGATGGACTGGTTGGATCTCCTTGCAGTCCAAGGGACTCTCAAGGGTCTTCTCCAACACCACAGTTCAAAAACATCAATTTTTCGGCACTCAGCTTTCTTTATAGTCCAACTCTCACATCCATACATTACTACTGGAAAAACCATAGCTTTGAGTAGATGGACTTTGTTGGCAAAGTAATGTCTCTGCTTTTAATATGCTGTCTAGGTTGGTCACAAATTTTCTTCCAAGGAGCAAGTGTCTTTTAATTTCATGGCTGCAGTCACAATCTGAAGTGATTTTGGAGCCACTGTTACCACTATTTCCTCATCTACTTGCCATGAAGTGATGGGACCAGATGCCATGATCTTAGTTTTCTGAATGTTGAGCTTTAAGCCAACATTTTCACTCTCCTCTTTACTTTCATCAAGAGGCTCTTTAGTTCCTCTTTGCTTTCTGCCATAAGGGTGGTGTCATCTGCATATCTGAGGTTACTGATATTTCTCCTGGTAATCTTGATTCCAGCTTGTGCTTCATCCAGCCCAGCGTTTCTCATGATGTACTCTGCATATAAGTTAAATAAGCAGGATGACAATATACAGCCTTGATGTACTCTTTTCCCTATGTGGAACCAGTCTGTTGTTCCATGTCCACTGCTAACTGTTGCTTCCTGACCTGCATACAGATTTCTCAAGAGGCAGGTCAGATGGTCCGGCATTCCCATCTCTTTAAGGATTTTCCAGAGTTTGTTGTGATCCACACAGTCAAAGGCTTTGGCATAGTCAATAAAGCAGAAATACATGTTTTTCTGGAACTCTCTTGCTTTTTTGATGATCCAGCGGATGTTGGCAATTTGATCTCTGGTTCCTCTGCCTTTTCTAAAACCAGCTTGAACATCTGGAAGTTCACAGTTCACATACTGATGAAGCCTGGCTTGGAGAATCTTGAGCACTACTTTACTAGCGTGTGAGATGAGTGCAATTGTGCGGTAGTTTGGGCATTCTTTGGCATTGCCTTTCTTTGGGATTGGAATGAAAATTGACCTTTTCCAGTCCTGTGGCCACTGCTGAGTTTTCCAAATTTTCTGGCATATCGAGTGCAACACTTTCACAGCATCACCTTTTAGGATTTGAAATAGCTCAACTGGAATTCCATCACCTCCACTAGCTTTCTTCGTAGTGATGCTTCCTAAGGTCCACTTGACTTTGCATTCCACGATGTCTGGCTCTAGGTTGGTGATCACACCATCGTGATTATCTGGGTCGTGAAGATCTTTTTTGTATAGTTCTTCTGTGTATTTTTGCCACCTCTTCTTAATATCTTCAGGTTCTGTTAGGTCCATACCATTTGTGTCCTTTATCGAGTCCATCTTTGCATGAAATATTCCCTTGGTATCTCTAATTTTCTTGAAGAAATCTCTAGTCTTTCCCATTCTATTGTTTTCCTCTATTTCTTTGCATTGATCACTGAGGAAGGCTTTTTTATCTCTCCTTGCTGTTCTTTGGAACTCTTCATTCAAATTGGTATATAAATTCTAAGTCCCATAATACTAAGGAAAGTGAAGCAATAGGGACTCTCACAAAATGATAGATATGTACATTGGTTGCAATTATTTGAGAAAACACTGCTTTCTGTTACAGTGAACCATCTGCACACCCTATGACCCAGCAAATCTTTTCAGTATACAGCTCAAAGTACTGAGTGGAAGAAGCCAGACACAGAAGAGTGTATGCTATATGATTCCACTTAAAGTTCAAATACAATCAAAGCTACTTTATGTTGATAGAAGTCCTCACAGTGGTTGGGGCTGAGGAGGTAGTGACTAGAAGAGAGTCACTCCTGGGGTGTGATGATGTTCTGTTTCTTGATTTGTTGTTCTTTACACTGGTATTTTCAGTTGATGAAAGTTCATGAACTACACCTTTATGATACATGGCCCTTTCTGTTACACTATTCCTCAGTACAAAATTTTAAAATACTTTTTTACAGATATAGGAGTGTAATTTATTGAGAAATGCCAAGTGCATCTGAATATCTCAAACTTAATTTCTTAAGAATCATTTAAAAAATTTTAAAAGAATGCATAAAGAAAACATTGTTTAGAAAATTATGTTTTGTTGAATTCCTTCTAATTGACCAGTTTGTACACCAGTAATATAGACTTTAAAATTTACAGCTGTTATTATTTAAAATCCTTGTTTACAAACTGTGCCTCACAGAATCAGAGATGTTTTCAGAGATTCGAAAACCATGTAGTATGGTCTCTCAAACAACAACATTTTTTAAAAGCCTTTATTGAATTTGTTACAATATTGCTTTTATGTTTTGGTTTTTTTTTTGGCCATAGGGCATGTGGGATCTTAGCTCCCCAGCCAGGGATGGAACTAGCACCCCCTGCATTAGAAGATGAAGTCTTAACCACTGGACCACCAACCAGAGAATTCCCAACAATATTTATTTTTATGGAGATGTTCTGGATAATCAGGAGAATCTGTTTCTGATGGCCTTTGAAAGAGTGAGGATGAATCTAGACTTCCTTGCCTCTAAAAATCTTAGGACTCCAGGACAACCTGGGTAATATAGGGGGGATCTTTGTGCCCTGTCTCTTTTGGGGGTCATAACAGCCACAAGAGACTTCCACTAGGAATTTTGATACCTATTTTGAAAGAACAGCACCATTTCATTTGTTTCTATTAGAAATAGAGAGTTTGGTAGCTGGAGAAGACCTCAGCGACGGTCTAATCCAATTCCCTAGTTTTATTACTTCGGAAAAAACCTAGAGAGGTAACACGAGCCACGTGATTCTCTGAATCTCCTCTCCTCCCATTTATAATTCAAATTATGTAACTTTAGGATTCAAAGTTTTGAAATAATTTTTAGAAAGAAAAACTCAAAACACCAAGAAAGTACCCCTCTGAATGATTTTTCTTCAAGAAAATTAGAGACACCAAGGGAACATTTCATGCAAAGATGGGCACAAAAAAGGACAGAAATAGTATAGACCTAACAGAACCAGAAGATATTAAGAAGAGGTAGCAAGAATACACAAGAACTATACAAAAAAGATCTTCACGACCCAGATAATCACAATGGTGTGATCACCAGCCTAGAGCCAGACATCCTGGAATGCAAAGTCAAGTGGACCTTAGGAAGCATCACTACGAAGAAAGCTAGTGGAGGTGATGGAATTCCAGTTGAGCTATTTCAAATCCTAAAAGGTGATGCTGTGAAAGTGTTGCACTCGATATGCCAGAAAATTTGGAAAACTCAGCAGTGGCCACAGGACTGGAAAAGGTCAATTTTCATTCCAATCCCAAAGAAAGGCAATGCCAAAGAATGCCCAAACTACCGCACAATTGCACTCATCTCACACGCTAGTAAAGTAGTGCTCAAAATTCTCCAAGCCAGGCTTCATCAGTATGTGAACTGTGAACTTCCAGATGTTCAAGCTGGTTTTAGAAAAGGCAGAGGAACCAGAGATCAAATTGCCAACATCCGCTGGATCATCAAAAAAGCAAGAGAGTTCCAGAAAAACATGTATTTCTGCTTTATTGACTATGCCAAAGCCTTTGACTGTGTGGATCACAACAAACTCTGGAAAATCCTTAAAGAGATGGGAATGCCGGACCATCTGACCTGCCTCTTGAGAAATCTGTATGCAGGTCAGGAAGCAACAGTTAGCAGTGGACATGGAACAACAGACTGGTTCCACATAGGGAAAAGAGTACATCAAGGCTGTATATTGTCACCCTGCTTATTTAACTTATATGCAGAGTACATCATGAGAAACGCTGGGCTGGAAGAAGCACAAGCTGGAATCAAGATTGCCGGGAGAAATATCAATAACCTCAGATATGCAGATGATACCACCCTTATGGCAGAAAGCGAAGAGGAACTAAAGAGCCTCTTGATGAAAGTAAAAGAGGAGAGTGAAAATGTGAGGTGAAAAGACAGCCTTCAGAATGGGAGAAAATAATAGCAAACGAAGCAACAGACAAACAATTAATCTCAAAAATATACAAGCAACTTCTGCAGCTGAATTCCAGAAAAATAAACGATCCAATCAAAAAATGGGCCAAAGAACTAAACAGACATTTCTCCAAAGAAGACATACAGATGGCTAACAAACACATGAAAAGATGCTCAACATCACTCATTATTAGAGAAATGCAAATCAAAACCACAATGAGGTATCATTTCACACCAGTCAGAATGGCTGCTATCCAAAAGTCTACAAGCAATAAATGCTGGAGAGGGTGTGGAGAAAAGGGAACCCTATTACACTGTTGGTGGGAATGCAAACTAGTACAGCCACTATGGAGAACAGTGTGGAGATTCCTTAAAAAACTGGGAATAGAACTGCCATAAGACCCAGCAATCCCACTGCTGGGCATATACACCGAGGAAACCAGAATTGAAAGAGACGCGTGTACCCCAATGTTCATCGCAGCACTGTTTACAATAGCCAGGACATGGAAGCAACCTAGATGTCCATCAGCAGACGAATGGATAAGGAAGCTGTGGTACATATACACAATGGAATTTACTCAGCCATTAAAAAAATACATTTGAATCAGTTCTACTGAGATGGATGAAACTGGAGCCCATTATACAGAGTGAAGTAAGCCAGAAAGAAAAACACCAATACAGTATACTAATGCATATATATGGAATTTGAAAGATGGTAACGATAACCCTATATGCGAGACAGATTAAGAGACACAGATGCATAGAACAATTTTATGGACTCTGAGGGAGAAGGTGAGGGTGGGACGTTCTGGGAGAATAGCATTGAAACATGTATATTATCATAAGTGAAACAGAACACCATTCCATGCTCGATGCATGAGACAAGGGCTCAGGGCCGGGGCAATGGGATGACCCAGAGGGATGGGATGGGGAGGGAGGTGGGTGGGGGATCCAGGAAGGGGAACACATGTAAACCCATGGCTGATTCATGTCAATGTATGGCAAAAACTATTACAATATTGTAAAGTAATTAGCCCCCAACTAAAATAAATAAATTTATAAAAAAATTAAAAAAATAAAAAAATAAAATAAAGAGAAATGTAATGTAATCCAAAAAAAAAAAAAAAAAGAAAATGTTGGCTTAAAGCTCAACATTCAGAAAACTAAGATCATGGCATCTGATCCCATCACTTCATGGCAAATAGATGGGGGAACAGTGGAAACAGTGGAAACAGTGTCAGACTTTATTTTTTGGGTTCCAAAATCACTTCAGATGGTGACTGCAGCCATGAAATTAAAAGTCGCTTACTCCTTGGAAGGAAAGTTATGACCAACCTAGACGGCATATTAAAAAGCAGAGACATTACTTTGCCAACAAAGGTCCATCTACTTAAAGCTATGGTTTTTCCATTAGTCATATATGGATGTGAGAGTTGGACTATGAAGAAAGCTGAGCGCCAAAGAATTGATGCTTTTGAACTGTGGTGTTGGAGAAGACTTTTGACAGTCCCTTGGACTGCAAGGAGATCCAACCAGTCCATCCTAAGGGAAATCAGTCCTGAATATGCATTGGAAGAACTGATGCTGAAGCTGAAACTCCAATACTTTGGCCACCTGATGCGAAGAACTGACTCATTGGAAAAGACCCGGATGCTGGGAAAGATTGAGGGCAGGAGGAGAAGGGGACGACAGAGGATGGGATGGCTGGATGGCATCACTGACTCAATGGACATGAGTTTGCATAAACTCCAGGAGTTAGTGATGGACAGGGAGGCCTGGCGTGCTGCAGTCCATGGAGTTGCAAAGAGTCGGACATGACTAAATGACTGAACTGAACTGAACTGAATGATCTTTCCTATGTCAAAGACAAAGCAGAGTGAATCACAGGAATTTTTGAGATTTAACAGATGATTAAATTAGGAAATTCAATTTCATCAATCTGTTAGGGTAAATTTACTGGAGGATTATATGTGACATTGAAATGACAGAGTTGAATGCATGTAAAGAGTTAAAGAGAAACTGATGAGTTACTTCTATAAAAGGGTCCAATTCTATATTTCTTAAAGAGAAACTTTAATAATCATGGAAACTTCTGGAGAAGGGAAACATTTTCTGCTCACAAAATGCCACCAAACCATTTCCTGCTGATGTCAAGTTATTTTTATTTTTTTTCAGAGAAAAAAATAAAAATAAATGGAAGATTTCATCAAAACCCTGTCAATTCTCTGGAATTCCAATCCATTTATATTAAACAGGGCATGAACTGACAAGCTCTTAAGCATAAACTAGGGACAGGGAGTCATTCTGATCTTCTCAGTTGGAATCCCTGTTCTCAACACCTATACTTGATGCACATACATAGTCCCTTGGCTGTCATCCTTGTGCGCATCTGTTGGCATGGCTCTCTGCCCACTCGCAAGTTTGGACTCCCGCCCTAGTGCGTAGGTGCCAGAGAATAACAGTTTACATGAGCAGCCTGTACCACAATATAAATGTGCTCTCTGGATATGATGTCCACTAAATGTGGACATTGGGTGGACCCCTCCAACCTTATTGGACCAGGCTTTTCATCATATGTTCTTGATAGAGGTCAGGGAGAAGAGGCTGAGGAAAGTGAGTTTCCTGGTTTTTAATGTTTTAAAACCTGCAGGTTAATTTCACTGGGGCAGCTCCCTCGACAAGGCGTGATCTTCACAGAAGTGTCAGCAAGGCTGTAGCCAGTGGGAGGAAACACCTCCAGCCCTTTTACAAGGTCAACCACAGCACACAAGTGACTCACAAAAGACTGTATTTGCTCCCTTAAATTTCCCAAAGGTCCAGAAGGCTAAATTTCTTTTGTTTACTTTTTTCTTCCAGGAAGTTTTTGTTTATGATGCCTCTTCATATCAGGCTTAGAAAAATAGATTCTCTGGGTGTTTCTGAGCTTGGTGTGGTTGAAATAGAAAAGATAAAACTCTATTCTATAGTATCTGCCAAATTCTTAAAAGGCTGTTGTTTATAGCTCGGCTAGAAATGTGATTATTTTCAAACATAAGGTCTTGAATATAAATATCATGCTCTTTCCTATATTTTTTAGTTCATATTTTCTATATGATACCTAGAAAAATGTTAGGAGTAGCAATGGAACATTAAAGCATAAGATTTAAAACTCCAATGCAAGAAAAATTAAAGTCAAATCTCTCGGACACTTCAAATATGGAAGAGAGGCTGGAATCATACATATAGAAGGAAACGCAGATTGTATAAGATCTGATGATTTATTCTTTGGTTCAAAAGAAAATGACTCAGGGGACTTCCCTGATGGACCAGCAGCATGGTACACACACACACACACACACACACACACACACAAAGTAAAGAAAATGACAACTCAGGTCATAAAACCCAGACAATAATCTTGCAGAACTCCTACAAAAAATATCAGGTGTCTTCCTATTAGAAAAACATATAATAAATAGTAATATCGATAGAAATCTAAGGTAGCTTTTGTGCCTTAGAAAAGTCCTGATGTAATTTTTATAAAAAGTTAGCAAGATTTGGGGGTTTGTTAACTTTCTGCTAAATGGTATGAATTTTCTTTTTCTATGACAATTCTGGTAAGCCAGAGCAAAAGGTATATATATATATATATATGTATATACATATATATATATAAAACCTTAAGCTGTTAACAAATATGGGTTAAGCAGTTATCATATGCCTAGCATGTGCTAAACACGAAAAGGGATACAAAACTCACTCATTAAATTCAGCATTTAACAATAGAAGGTTGTGGTGGAAGCAATCTGGAATTCAGTATCAATATGATTGTTTTGATGGTCCTGGTTACATCAATTGCCAGCTATGAAACCTCAAGCAAATCACTTTTTCTCTTTGAAGCTTGCTTTTCTTATCTGCAGAATGAATATAATAATGCCTGTCTTGGTTTCTTTTTTAATGTGGTTATGGTTACAAATTAGCTATGTAAAAGCCCTTTGAAAATCATATGATGCTCTAAAATTAGGAGGCATTATTTATCATCACACATTTCTGGAAAATTCCTTACCTTGTTCTTTGAAAAAAAATTTGTTGACTTTCAAGTTCTATGTAGGATACAAATTATAAAAGGCTGTGAGTGCTGGAAGTATGGATTTTATCACGGAGGTTGTAGTAGTTATTATCAATTTTGTAGTTAGGGAGTAAAATACTATCATTTGCTTATTTAATTAAATTCATGTAACTTTTATACATTTAAAAATCTTAGGTAGTTTTAGCTTATTCAGAATATTCTTATTTCATGACTAGTTTCATAAGCCCAATATCATCATCTTCATCTAACAGTTACTATGCCTTTTTTTTTTTTTTGGCCACACTGCATAGCATGCATATACTAGTTACCTGACTAGGGATCGACCCCGTGCCCTTTTCATTAGAAGCACAGAGTCCAAACCACTGGGCCGCCAGGGAAGTCCCACTGTGCTTTAAATATATTTACTCACTTAATCCTTGCAACAACCCCAAGTATAATTACAGCCATGTCTCATTTTATTGTGCTTCACTTCATTGCACTTAATGATTATTGCATTTTTCACAAAGTGAAGGTTTGTGGCAACTCTGACTCAAGCAAGTCTATTAACAACATTTTTCCAACAGCTTTGGCTCACTCTGTATGTCTGTGTTACATTTTGGTAATTGTTGCAATAGTTCAAACCTTTTCATTATTATTATATTTGTTTTGGTGATCTGTCATCAGTGATCTCTGATGTCACTGCTATGACTTGTTGACAGCTCAGATGATGGTTAGCCTTTTTTAGCCTTAAGGCTTAAATTTTCCAATTAAGATGTGTACATTTTTTAAGACATAATGTTATTGCACACAATAGGCTACAGTATAGTGTAAACATTAAGTTTTCTATGCACTGGGAAACCAAAAAATTCGTGTGACTCACTTTGTATTTGCTTTATTGTAGTGGTTTGGAACTGAACCTGTGTTGTCTCTAAGATATGCCTATACTATTATAGTTATTATTCTTATTTTATGAAGATACTAAGTATAGAGAAATTAAATGCTTTTCCCCAGGTTACAGAGCTGGTAAGTAGAAGAGCTGGGATTTGAATACAGGCAATCTAGCTTCAGTCTGTCTCTCTAATAAATAATCAAGTAGTATTTATTGAATGCCTTTAATATAACAAACACTGTGTTAGACAGATGCTGGGACCACAAAAAGGGAAAAAGCATGGTGGCTTCTCTTGAGTCTAACCTTTATGAAAGTTCTTGTTAATTATATTTTTTTCCTTGTTAGTCATAAATGCCCATTATTATTTATTCATTCAACTTTTACCTATTGAACATTTACTAGGGTCCTAGGCTTTGTTCTAGGTGAACAAAACCAACAAAATTCCATGCCTTCAAGGAACTGACTTGCTAGTGAGGGAGACAGACAATAAAACAATGAGTAAAACATACCTCAGAAGGTGATAAGTGTTATGGAGAAAAGTAGAGACAAGAGGTAGAGAATGTTGGGGAACAAGGTAGGGGAGGCAATTTCAAATAGGCTAATCAGGCAGAGTCTCATTGAGAAGATGACTCTGAATCTAAGACCTGAAGGTATCTATGAGGATATTCTGGAGAAAGACAGTTTTTGATGGAGGATCAACAATGTCACAGATCTTGAGGAGAGAGTATGCCTGGAGTGTCGGAGGAATAGCCAGGAAGCCAGCGTGCCCAGAACAAAGGATAGGGGAAAGATCTCACAAAGCATTTGAGGAGGTAGTGGGAAGTGACCAAAGGTTGGATAAAGAATGAAGGTAGAAATAGTAGGACTTCTTTATAGATTAGCTGTGAGGATGCGGAAAGAAGAGAGGAGTCAAGAATGACACCAACGTTTTTCACTTGAGTAATTTGGAAGGATGGAGTTGCCGTTCATTGAGATGGGGAAGATACTGGGATTAATAGTTTTTATTTAAGGGAAAAATCAGAAGGTCTGTACAGGAAACATTGAATTTGAGATGCCTATTAGACATCCATGTAATATTGAACAGACAGGGGGCTATGTGAGACTGGAGTTGAGGGAAGAAGTCTGGGCTAGAGATATAAAACTGAGAGTTGTCCCCAGAGGTAGTTCTTAAAGCCTAGAGATTGCTTGAGATCAGCTCAGGAAAGAGGCAGATCCAAAGGCTTGGAGGCTTGGGCTACATCAGCATTTAGAGCTCAAGTAGTTAAGAAGGAACCAATTAAGGAGACTGAGAAAAGCATCAGGAGGAAATTCAGCAGAAAATCCCAGCCATTGTTTGGAAGAGACACAAAAAGATCTTGTTTTGCTGTAAGATTCATGAGTTTCTCAAGACCATATTACATTATACTTATTTATCAAAACTTTGACAGCAGTGTATACATTTCTTTTTTTTTTAATGTATTTATTTGGCTGCATCAAGTCTTAGTTGTGGTACATGGCATCTTCGTTGCACGGGCTCAGTAGTTGTGGCACATAGCATGTGGGATTATTAGTTCCCTGACCAGGGATAGAACCCCATGTTCTCTGCATTTGAAGGCAGATTCTTAACCAATGGACCACCAAGGAAGTCCCCTGGCATTGTTTCTTTTTAGCATCCTGTTTGAGTGCTATGAAATATTTAGAAAATCAGTTGTACAACAAAATGACTTTTGGGGAAATCTTTATAGCCACTCTAGAAGTTTGAGTGTTCTTTAATAATAATAAAATGTTGCTTAAGAGTATGCAAATTAAACTTTCAACCCAGTTACTTAGATATTAATGTTTTGTTGGGTAAATGTGCATAAGATGATTGCTCTGTGGTTAGTTTTAGTGAGAAACCACGTAATATTTGCAGACAGGTAAGGTCTTAACTGCAGGATAATGTGAATCAAAGGAAATGTCTATAGTTTATATCATTTCAGTTGTCTGTTCTCTTTGCGCTGAAGTTTTCCAACTAGTTGAATTCGTTACTTGTCACATAAAGGAGATTAAGTATGTCAACACTGCAGCTGAATAATAGAAGTCTTGGAGCAAAAGTATGGCCATGCCTGAAGTTTTAATTTTAATTTCTAGGGAAGAAGATATAAAGACAGCAAAGGAAAAAGGAGATGAGGATTTTTAGCATTCAGGGCTGAATATGAAAAGAGAACAGGTACCCAAAAGGGCAAAGCCAAGAATGGAAAGGTTGAGTGTGTTTACATGTTACATTCTGCACTTCTTCAGAAGATAAATTGTTCTTCTCCTGTCTCCCCATCTTGGTAACCTCATAACTCATTCATCATACTCTCCTACTTAGGCAACTTCTGTATTTCGTTAACTAGAACACTCCTGCTAAGGAGCCATGTACTCCAAACCTGTTTGGGCAGCAGGACACACATATATTCTGGATATTAGCCGGGTAGCATCTTCCTGCTACAGTCTCTATAAAAACCATGTGTGCCAGACATTGCTATTGGCTTCAAGATCCATTCTCCCTTGCTTTTCTACAGGAACTCCTGATTTTTAGCAGACACAAGACCACCCAGAATAAACACTGCCTTTCTGAGGCTGTCTTGCCATTCCTTTTGACAGCATGCTCATTTTGAGATTTACAATAAGCCTGGCCTCTTTCATGAAACCCCCTCTGATTCATGTACCTGACAGGTGACTTCACCCTTCTGTGAATGTTCATGGGATTTGTCAGCAACTCTGTTATGACACTTATTCAAGTGTCTATGTACATTCCTTAACACTTCTACTATCCTATAAACTCTGTGGCCACATAAATTGGATCTTATTTATGTTTGGTTGCTTCATATCAAGTATTTCACAAGTAGAAGGCACTCAGTCATATCTTTTTGTATTAAATTGTGGAAACTGCTTCTGACTCCCTTCCTACCTGTTTTGGGCTCACTCTCTTGATGTTTTCTTTCTAATTTTTATTCTTTCTGGTAAAGACAATATAAGTGAATCTCAACAAATGGAACTTAAGACGTTCTTGCTTTCTTCCTGTCATCTTTTAATGCAAACGAAGAGGCTTATACTTATTTAATTAATTACATTTTGATTTAGGTCATTGGTGAAAGGCTTCCTAATATTAAACTCATCACTATTCTTTTGTTCAGGAACCTGGAATGGACCCCTACTTTTTGTGTGTCAAATCTGAATTCCTCTGATTTGTTTTTCAGTAGATTCCTTCATTTAGATAACCAATGTAGTTTGTGAAAGTCGGTCAGTTGTATCCGACTCTTTGCGACCCCATGGACTACACAGTCCATGGAATTCTCCAGGCCAGAATACTGGAGTGATTAGCCTTTCCCACATTCAGTGGACCACATTCTGTCAGAACTCTCCACCAGGACCGTCTGTCTTGGGTGGCCCCACACGTCATGGCTTAGTTTCACTGAGTTAGACAAGGCTGTGGTCCATGTCATCAGATTGGCTAGCTGTCTGTGATTGTGGTTTCAGTCTATCTGCTCTCTGATGCCCTCTCTCAGTGCCTACCGTCTTACTTGGGTTTCTCTTACCTTGGACATGGGGTATCTCTTCAAGGCTGCTCCCGGAAAGCACAGCCACTGCTCCTTACCTTGGACATGGGGTAGCTCTTCTCGGCTGCTGCTCCTGACCTTGGACTAGAATTTTCTTGAAGAGACTAAAGGTCTCTTCAAGAAAATTGGAGATATCAAGGGAACATTTCATGCAAAGATGGGCACAATAAAGGACAGTAATTGTATGGACCTAAAAGAAACAGAAGATATTAAGAAGAGGTGGCAAGTATACACAGAAGAACTATACAGAAAAGATCTTCATGACCCAGGTAATCACGATGGTGTGATCACTCACCTAGAGCCAGACATCCTGGAATGTGAAGTCAAGTGGGCCTTAGGAAGCATCACTACGAAGAAAGCTAGTGGAGGTGATGGAATTCCAGTTGAGCTATTTCAAATCCTAAAAGATGATGCTGTGAAAGTGCTGCACTCAATATGCCAGAAAATTTGGAAAACTCAGCAGTGGCCACAGGACTGGAAAAGGTCAGTTTCCATTCCAGTCCCAAAGAAAGGCAATGCCAAAGAATGCTCAAACTACCACACAATTGAACTCATCTCACATGCTAGTAAAGTAATGCTCAAAATTCTCCAAGCCAGGCTTCAGCAATATGTGAACCGTGAACTTCCAGATGTTCAAGCTGGTTCTAGAAAAGGCAGAGGAACCAGAGATCAAATTGCTAACATCTGCTGGATAATCAAAAAAGCAAGAGAGTTCCAAAAAAACATCTATTTCTGCTTTATTGACTATGCCAAAGCCTTTGACTGTGTGGATCACAACAAACTCTGGAAAATTCTGAAAGAGATGGGAATACCAGATCACCTGACCTGCCTCTTGAGAAACCTGTATACAGGTCAGGAAGCAACAGTTAGAACTGGACATGGAACAACAGACTGGTTCCAAATAGGAAAAGGAATACATCAAGGCTGTATATTGTCACCCTGCTTATTTAACTTATATGCAGAGTACATCAAGAGAAACGCTGGGCTGGATGAAGCACAAGCTGGAATCAAGATTGCCAGGAGAAATATCAATAACCTCAAATATGCAGATGATACCACCCTTGTGGCAGAAAGTGAAGAAGAACTAAAGAGCCTCTTGATGAAAGTGAAAGAGGAGAGTGAAAAAGTTGGCTTAAAGCTCAACATTCAGAAAACTAAGATCATGGCATCTGGTCCCATCACTTCATGGGAAATAGATGGGGAAACAGTGGAAACAGTGGCTGACTTTATTTTTTGGGCTCCAAAATCACTTCAGATTGTGACTGCAGCCATGAAATTAGAAGTCACTTACTCCTTGGAAGGAAAGTTATGGTCAACCTGCTGCTAAGTCACTTCAGTCGTGTCCTACTGTGCGATCCCATAGACGGCAGCCCACCAGGTTCCTTTGTCCCTGGGATTCTCCAGGCAAGAATACTGGAGTGGGTTGCCATTTCCTTCTCCAATGCATGCATGCATGCTCAGTTGCTTCAGTCGTGTCCGACTCTGTGCGACCCCATGGACAGCAGCCCACCAGGCTCCTCTGTCCACAGTATTCTTTAGGCAAGAATACTGGAGTGGGTTGCCATTTCCTTCTCCATATGACCAACCTATACAGCATATTAAAAAGCAGAGACATTACTTTGTCAACAAAGGTCCGTCTAGTTAAGGCTATGGTTTTTCCAGTGGTCATGTATGGATATGAGAGTTGGACTATAAAGAAAGCTGAGTGCAGAAGAATTGATGCTTTTGAACTGTGGTGTTGGAGAAGACTCTTGAGAGTCCCTTGGACTGCAAGGAGATCCAACCAGTCCATCCTAAAGGAGATCAGTCCTGGGTGTTCTTTGGAAGGACTGACGTTGAAGCTGAAACTCCAGTACTTTGGCCACCTGATGTGAAGAGCTGACTCATTTGAAAAGACCCTGATGTTGGGAAAGATTGAAGACAGGAGGAGAAGGGAACAACAGAGGATGGGATGGCTGGATGGCATCACCGACTCAATGGACATGGGTTTGAGTGGACTCCGGGAGTTGGTGATGGACAGGGAGGCTTGGCGTGCTGTGGTTCATGGGGTCACAAAGAGTTGGACACCACTGAGTGACTGAACTGAACTAGCCTTTCCCTTCTCCAGGGGATCTTCCCAACCCAGGGATTGAACCTAGGTCTCCCGCATTGCGGGCGGATTCTTTACCAGCTGAGCCATACAGATGTAATTCCCACCACTCCCAAAATGAGCCTTCACTCCCACCAGGTTAAACTCCTTAATGCCTGTTAAACGCTATGAATGTCCACCTCTGTTACTTTGCTTATTCTCTTCCTCAACTTGTTACTCTTAAGCCTCTTGCTGAAATCCTACTCACCTCTTAACTGCCTGCCTAAAGTTCATCTTCTCCTTTTAAATTTTACTTGAATACACCAGCACCTATTAATTGCTTTCTTTTTCTCACCTTCTGCTATATTTATAATGTAGAATTTTTCTTTTAATTTAATCCATTTAAAATTATGTTTGTGGTTTAGATCTTATATCCTCAACTATAAGCTCTTTGAATGTAAGAATACATATATTTAATTATGGCTAGTTATATAATCACCACATAGCAACTAGCTCAGGGCTGGGCATATAGAAGATTTTCAGTAAGTATTTATTTCTTGATGATTGATTGAATATAGAATTATATTCTATAACTTTGAATTGAATATAAACTAATTTTTTTATTTAAAAAAATATATTTATATAATGTGTATAATGTGTCCAGCTATACATCTAATTTTATTTTTGTATCACTTTGAAATGAACTGAATGCCTATCTACTTTTATCACTTCATTTTAAAGTGATTTCTGGAGAATGCTCTCTCTGCCATGAAAATAAAAACCTACAATGATAATTCTCTCTTGAAAATTCAATTAACATACAAAATTACATGGAATTAAAGAAACTTTTACAATTTAAGAAGCTTTTAATTTTATTGTATACTGTTTATCAAAGCCTAGTAATTCACTCTTTTCTGAAATGGAGACTTTTCAAATTCCAGATTTTATTGTTGGCATATTACATTGAATAATATCATACCCTCAAATTTTCAAAAAATAAATCCAAATAAGTAGTATTGATTATGAGAAAGACTGTGAATTAGTGAGAAGACAAAATTACAATGTAAAAAAAAAATGCATCTTCACTAAGAAAAGTTTTTTTCAGCACTGTGCTGATAATGTTGGTGATAGCAACCCCTTAGAGATTGCTATAATGATGCAATAATACTGATTAATAAGTACTCCTGAATAAAATACTTCTAAAGCCCTAGAAAGTTTATTATTTTAAGTATGAAAGCACTGTATTGTGGGACCCAATTTACACTTCAGGTGCATTTATAAGCCCTTTTAATAAAGCATGTCATTGTTGTTTAGTCGCTAAGTTGTATCTGACTCCTGTGCAATCCCATGGACTATAGCCCATCAGGCTCCTCTGTCCATGGGATTTCCCGGGCAAGAGTACCAGAGTGGGTTGCAATTTCCGTCTCCAAGGGATCTTCCCAACCCAGGGATTGAACCTGTGTCTGATTCTTTACCACTGAGCCACCAGAAAAGCCTTAATAAAGCATACGAAGGTAGAAATATAATCACAGTAGCAGCTAACTCAGAATTCACAAGATATGAATTAATTAGGCTGCATTCTACTAGCTATTAAAAACAAAGTGTTCAACATATAATTTTTTTGTTTTTTCAAAATTTAATTATAAAACTTTAATAGCTTTTATTCAAGATGAATATTTAATTCCATGACAAGAAGAAAATATTTTTTCCATGATTGAGTAGACTAGTCTAAATTCATGTTATCATCATAAAAGAATATTATTATAAAATGGAAAATTTCTACTATCAGCCTGGAAAAGTCTTAGTTCAACTTTGATGACTGGACGTCAGAGATCAGGTCTGAAAGGCAGTCCACACAGCTATTGTATTCCAGTTGCTATTCCTGAAGTTGCAAAGTGTATGCAGTTAAGAATTTCACTTAAAATTGTATACTAACATAGGACACAAATTTTCAGCAACTTGAAGAAAAGAATTATTCTTTGATTTTTGCATTAATCGGTCAAACTTATATGCTTGATTAATTGGAAAAATTCAGAAGCATGTGTAATTTTCATCTTATAATAGTCAAGTACAAATATCTTATAGTCCTTCATAAGCCCATACGGCCCCATTTATGATTAAGATTCAGGCCATTTTAGATCAGAATTTTAAGGTTTTTGGTCATGGTCATTAACAATCTTACAGAACAAATGATTACTTATTCTGATAATGGCATGTAAGGGATTAACTTAAAACAACGTAGAGGCCAAGTTTCTGAGCATGAAAATATGTAACATTCCAAATGGATTTAAATTTTGGAAATACCATTATTTTACTTTAACCACTAGGTCTAAAGTGCATATTTCTCTTATCTTTAAAACAAATGATTTAAAAGACTCTAAGGGTGATTAATTATGTTGTTGAAGCAGTAACATACCTTTTCTCAAATTGATCTTAAACATGTGTCTGTCAGCTTGTCCCCAAGGACTGTCTGGCATGATACTTGTCACAGTGATTTTAGAAATTAGTCAGCCATAAAGCAGAGGTAATGGAGATGCACCATTGTTTTCAGGAGTCAATACTCTACATTATTCTTAAATGTTCTTTGTGTGGTCTTTTATTCAGGACCCAGTATACCTTGGACCTACATTTGAACTGTGTTAAGAAAGAATGTGATATTTGCAAAGAAATTTATTGGCAACTGGATGCAATTATGAATTAAAGATATTTTAAATTTTATGTCATTTTTCCAATTTTGTCTTCTAGTAAAAGAGCTTTTTTGGTAAGCTGAGATTTGTCATTTGAGTCTAATGATCTAATTTCTTTTCAATGGAATAAGAGAAAAAGCCAACACTCGCACCTGGAAACCTGGCACTTAGGCATGAAATCAAGACGCCCATCTTTGTCACATATTAAAGCAGATATGGAAGACAGTGGACCTTCTCTGGTGGCTCAGTGGTAAAGAATCTGCCTGCCAGTGCAGGAGACGTGGGTTTGATCCCTGGGTTGGGAAGATCCCCTGGAGAAGGAAATGGCAACCCACTCCAGTATTCTTGCCTAGGAAATCCCATGGGCAAAGGAGCCTCTTGGGTTACAGTACATGGGGTTGCAAAGAGTTGGACATGACTTAGCGACTGAACGATGACAACAATGGAAGACAGTTTCCAGGATGGCTCCTAATGACCCCACCTTCTGGTTGTTCTGTCCTTGTGTAGCCCCCTGAGTTGGGCACAACTCTGTGACTCATTTCCAATGCAGAGAATCCAGCAGAAGTGACAGTGTGTCCCTTCCCAGGTTAGATTATAAGAGACTGCAGCTTTCCTCGAGTCACTTGTTTCTAATTCTCTCTTAGATTTTTCCCTCTGAGGAAAGCCAGCTTCCGTGCTGTGAGCTGCCCTATTGAGAGGTCTGTGCGGTAAGGAACTTAGGGAGGAACTGGGGCCTCAGCCCAACATCTTGGGTTCTCCAGTCCCTTTTGAGGCTGGAAATGGCTACAGACTCCTGAAAGACCCTGAACTAGAACCAGAGCTGGGGGCTAAGCAGCCCCAGACTCCTGACCATCTCAGAAACTATGAGATAATAAATGTTTGATGGCAATTTGTAATAAGGCAATACAGAGGTATTACTGAACATAACTTCTGACACTTTAACAACTAAAATCCATTGGACAGAGGCCCAGAAGCACCAGTTTTATGCCACATTCTACTCCATAACTCATAACATTATATAATATATGGAGTAGGCATTTAGCTAAACTCAGAGATAGCATCTCCTATTCCTTAATGTGAGATTTCATTTTCCAGAAGTCAGGAAAGAGCCTCAGCTCTGGTGTCAGACTGCCTGGGCTTCAGTCTTGACTATTGATTATCAAGTGTGTAAATCTGAACAAGTATTCAATGTACCTAAAACACTCTTCTTCACTTTGAATAGAGGCAATGATCATACTGTTCTGAAAACTGAATGAGGGGATTCATTGAAAGAACCTAGCACCCAGTACACACTAACATGGCAAATTACTATTATTATTGTCATCATTATCAGGTTAGAGAAAAGACAGTGGCAGCTTTTATTCCGAACATATTTTCTTCACAGCTTGAAACACAGTCACTTACTCTATAAAATAAGAACATGACTAAGTTCCTTTTCTTCAGAAGACTATTGCTAATATTTGTTTCATGTTATAATTTAATTGCCAGCTCTATTTAGAGAGTATTTCCATTCTTAAAATGACATTGATATCCCTTTTTTTACCCTTGAAATATTTTTGATTTATAAATGTCTTATTTGCTCTGTGATGAAGTTTTCATAAGTTTAACATGGGATGAAAAATGCAAGTAATAGAATTATCAGATTGATGACAAAACTTTTGAGTACTTCTTAGAAAACATCAGTGTTGCTACAACATGCATTATGTCCATAAGATGAGTGATTTTTTTTTTCAAACAGGCAAAACTACCCATTCAAATGAATTGTTTCCTTCAGAATAATAACTTTCATTCAGAATAATACCTTTAATTCATTCCACAAGCATGTGTTAGCACCTCCTGTCCTAGGTATTATTCCAGGTGCTAGGGATTCAGTGATAAACAAATCTCTGTCTGTGCCTTCAAGGAATTTGCAGTTGGAGACAAAAGAATTTCAAGCAACTTAGTGTTAGTTTAAGGGGTTCAGTGGGATAGGCTCTGGATGCTATAAAAAAATGGGTGTGGGAGAAGACTCCTTGGTTGGGGTGAAAGTCGAGATAGCTCCCGAAAGCTTAGCCAGAATCACTGGGCAGGGGGAACAGACAGAGCGGATGTTTGGTGTTCCAGTCTGGGCAGGAGCCTGGGGATAGCAGAGCACGAGGCATGTTTGGGAGGCAACCAGTATTCACTGTGGTTGGATTTTGTCAGGCCACAAGGAGAGGAGTGACCAGAGGTGAAGCTGGGGAAGGAAGCACAGTTCCCATCATGAAGTATCTTGGATGCCATTCCAAGGATTTGGGATTTTATGGGGAATGCCTTGGTGAGCCAAGGAATGACTTTAAGAAGAAAGTGTTCCCACGGGTGACACACTTATTCAATATGGCTCCTTTACTCAAAACTTTATAGAACTCCTTTTAAATTACATTCAGCTTACTCTTTTTAAAAATTATTTTTCTTGATGTGGATCATTTTTGAAGTCTTTATTGAATTTGTTACAATGTTGCTTCTGTTTTATGTTTTGATTTTTTGGTCATGAGGCATGTAGGATCTTAGCTCCCTAACCAGGGATTGAACCCTCATCCCAAGCATCGGAAAGCAAAGTCTTAACCATTGGACAACCAAGGAAGTCCCTAGGTCACTCCTTTGAATATTCTCACTGCTGAGAATGTTTTTGAGGGTTGACTGGATTTAGGGGTGGGATGAAAGGTAAGGAATGGAAAAGAAACCAGTGAGAATTGTGTTCTTTGTGTTCTATAAACAAAGTTGATGATGAAGCAGGTTAATATT
Organism: Giraffa tippelskirchi; assembly: GCF_054371585.1. Taxonomy (NCBI): domain Eukaryota; kingdom Metazoa; phylum Chordata; class Mammalia; order Artiodactyla; family Giraffidae; genus Giraffa; species Giraffa tippelskirchi. The sequence continues at coordinate 67,232,976 of NC_137287.1, read as the reverse complement.
AGTGAAGTGGTCAAAAATGTACTCTGATTATAAAGCCATGAGGTTGAATCTTTGCTTCTGATTGCATTTCATGGAACACACATTTGTACACTTTAGAATGTGTTCACTGGATGGCCACTCATGTTTTTAACTGACTTGGCAGCAGCCAATCACCCAGATATTTTGAAGGGATATTATCTCCCAGCCTTGGAAATGATGCCCTGGGAAGCTTCTAGTCTGGGTCAGGGCTCCGTAGTCAGAGCAGGGCTGTGGGGCAAAGTCTCCCCACTGTCCACACTTCAGACCACCATCTGCGCCAGCAGATGCATCTCGGTTTCTCACCTTGCTACACTGTCTACCAGTGTTTAAAGCATTTTTATATGCACTTATCTCCTCTAAAGTGCTGAGGACAAACTCTTCCAGTTCAGTTTTATGATGTGTGAAATCCTTATCATTATAGTAAGATGTTTAAAGCTGATACTGAGCATAAGTGTTATCAGTTCAGTTCAGTCGTTCAGTCGTGTCCGACTCTTTGCGACCCCATGAATTGCAGCACGCCAGGTCTCTCTGTCCATCACCAACTCCCGGAGTCTACCCAAACCCATGTCCATCGAGTCGGTAATGCCATCCAACCATCTCATCCTCTGTCGTTCCCTTCTCCTCCTGCCCCCAATCCTTCCCAGCATTAGGGTCTTTTCAAATGAGTCAACCCTTCGCATGAGGTGGCCAAAGTATTGGAGTTTTAGCTTCAACATCAGTCCTACCAATGAACACCCAGGACTGATGTCTTTTAGGATGGACTGGTTGGATCTCCTTGCAGTCCAAGGGACTCTCAAGAGTCTTCTCCAACACCACAGTTCAAAAGCATCAATTCTTCACCACTCAGCTTTCTTCATCGTCCAACTCTCATATCCATACATGACCACTGCAAAAACCATAGCCTTGACTAGACGGACTTTTGTTGGCAAAATAATGCCTCTGCTTTTAAATATGCTATCTAGGTTGGCCATAACCTTCCTTCCAAGGAGTAAGCGTCTTTTAATTTCATGGCTGCAATCACCATCGGCAGTGATTTTGGAGCCCAAAAAAATAAAGTCTGCCACTGTTTCCACTGTTTCCCCATCTATTTGCCATGAAGTGATGGGACCAGATGCCATGATATTAGTTTTCTGAATGTTGAGCTTTAAGCCAACTTTTTCACTCTCCTCTTTCACTTTCATCAAGAGGCTCTTTAGTTCTTCTTCACTTTCTGCCATAAGGGTGGTATCATCTGCATATCTGAGGTTATTGATATTTCTCCCGGCAATCTTGATTCCAGCTTGTGTCTCTTCCAGCCCAGCATTTCTCGTGATGTACTCTGCATATAAGTTAAATAAGCAGGGTGACAATATACAGCCTTGACGTACTCCATTTACTATTTGCAACCAGTCTTTTGTCCCATGTCCAGTTCTAACTGTTGCTTCCTGACCTGCATACAGGTTTCTCAAGAGACAGGTCAGGTGGTCTGATATTCCCATCTCTTTCAGAATTTTCCACAGTTTATTGTGATCCACACAGTCAAAGGCTTTGGCATAGTCAATAAAGCAGAAATAGATGCTTTTCTGGAGCTCTCTTGCTTTTTCAATGATCCGGCGGATATTGGCAATTTGATCTCTGGTTCCTCTGCCTTTTCTAAAACCAGCTTGAACATCTGGAAGTTCACGGTTCATGTATTCTCCAAGCCAGGCTTCAGTAACACGTGAACCGTGAACTTCCAGATGTTCAAGCTGGTTTTAGAAAAGGCAGAGGAACCAGAGATCAAATTGCCAATATCCGCCGGATCATCGAAAAAGCATCAGTGTTTTACATTCATCCTATTCACAAGTTTATGGCATTTGGAAGAAAGTTAGTATTTTTTTTCCCCAAGGACAACATATAGAGTATTTTTACCAAGGAACAAAACAGAAACTCATACTTGGGACCAATTTAAAGTATTCTACTAAAGTTGTTTTATAGCTGTGAAATGCTTAACCCCAATTTTTACTTTTCATATCTAGTACGTTGGTAGTTTTTCTTGTCGTTGTTGTTTATTTGTTTGTTAGCCGCACCCCATGCAGGATCTTAGTTCTCTGATCAGAGACTGAATCTGGGGCCATGGCAGTGAAAGCGTCGAATCCTAACCACTGGATCTCCAGGAAAGTCCCTGCTGATAGTTTTTCTAAGTTTGGAAATCAAATATCTTAGTAGTTTTTCTTCTTTAGCAGAAATACTCTTATAACCCTATCTATTTTCAAAAAGATTCTGCCGTGAGGAGAAAAGAGGCAATAGAAGGAAAAAACAAAAGTAAAGGAGCCAAGAAAAAGGAGAAAAAAAGAGTAGAAAAGATAGGATCAGGAGTCAGGAGTTTGTATTAGCATACAAAATAGATACAGTGAGGATGATGGTACTTTCAGGGAGAGGGATACCCATTTGCCATAAAGCTTTTTTTTTTTGTAAGATATATTTATTTATTGGCTGTGGTGGGTCTTCATTGCTGTGCATGGGCTTTCTCTAGTTGTGGCAAGTGGGGCCTACTCTTCAGTAACATCTTCTCATTGCAGTGGCTTCTCTTATTGTGGAGCACAGGCTCTAGGCACGTAGGCTTCAGCAGTTGCAGCTCATATGCTCAGTAGTTTCATCTTGCCAGCTCTAGAGTGCTGGCTCAGTAGTTGTGGTATACACACAGACTTAATCGCTCTGCAGTATGTGGGATCTTCCCCTACCAGGTATTGGACCAGTGTCCCTAGCATTGCAAGGCTGTCTTAACCACTGAACCACCAGGGAAGCTCTGCCTTAAAGTTTTTTAATAGTCAAGAGGGAAAAATCAACACCGCTGGTCATCATTCCCAGAATCTCAGTGGTAAAGTATCTGCCTGCAATACAGGAGACTCAGGTTTGATCCCTGAGTTGGGAAGATTTCCTGGAGAAGGGAATGACAACCTACTCCAGTATTCTTGCCTGGAGAATCCCATGGACAGAGGAGCCTGGTGGGCTACAATCCAAGGAGTCGCAAAGAGTTGGACATGACTGAACGATTAAGCATGCACAGCATAGATGATTTAGAAAAATCACATCACCAGAAAAATCACCATCACCAGCAGCAGCCTGCCTTTGGAGAAGCCTAGCAATTTGTGGTTGTGAGACCAAAGAAATTTATCATCCTCTAAGTACAGCTCATCAACTGTGAGGAAACCAAATAGACTATAAAGTACTTTATTGTGTGTTACCTAACTTGGTAATATTTTGTACTGAAATAGCTAGAGACAAAATCCAAAAAGAGACAAACTCAAGTGGAGTTAATAATGATTTAAGTCATTTTATAAAGAAGGGGCAATCAAGAAAGTTCCTATTTAATGACTCCAGCTCCACCCTACCTCTGCTAATGGACACCAGCAAGATGGCCAGCTTGTATCTGCCTCTCCTCACTTCACTCCATTTCCCTAGCTGCCACAGAATCTGGGAGCTGTAGTTTTTAGCCTCCCAGTCTCAGCTGTAGGGGAAGACACAGTGGAAAGAGGTTAGAAGACATACTGTGTAAATAAGTTCACAATATCTACCTCAGCAATTTTAATCCTTTGGATACTGATTAGTCTAAGAATAGGCATGGAATTCTGTTCTCGCTGATGAAATGGTGATGGCTATTTTTCTGGCAAGGGCTTCCCTTTTTCTTTTTAAAAACATTTTATTATTACAATGCTGTGATTTACAACATTCTGTTTCAGGTGTATGGCACAGTGACTCAGTTTTACATTAATATATTCAGTTTATATTACATATATTTACATATATCCATTCTTTTTCAGACTCTTTTCTCATAGAGGTTATAACAGAATATTGAGAAAAGTTCCCTGTGCTATACAGCAGGTTCTTGTTGGTTATCTATCCTATATACAGTAGTATGTGTATTTCAATCCCAAACTCTTCATTTATTCCTCCACCTTATGTTTCCCCTTTGGTACCCATAAGTTTGTTTTTGATGTCTGTTTCTGTATAAGTTCATTTGTATAACTTTTTAAACTTAGATTTCACATACGAGTGATATTATATGTTATTTGTCTTTCTCTTTCTGACTTACTTCACTTAACAGATAATCTCTAGGTCCAAGGGGCTTCCCTTTCTGAACAAAAGACAAAACTTGTGAAGGAAATCATTCTCCACCCATACCTCTCTTCTTATCTGGAACACAGATGCAATGGCTGGCAATGTAGCAGCCATTTGGAGAACATGGGATAACAAGCAAGAGAATGAAAGCTAATATGTTAAGGATGATAGAAAAGAAAGATAGAGCTGGGTCTTCAATGGCATTGTTGCATCAGACCTGGATTGCCTACCCCGGACTACTTTTATGAGAGACAAGTAAAAAGCTCTCTTTGTCAAAGTTATCATAGATGAGTTTTCTGTTGTTTGCTGCTGCTACTGCTGCTAAGTCGCTCCAGTTGTGTCCGACTCTGTGTGACCTCATAGATGGCTGCCCACCAGGCTCCCCTGTCCCTGGGATTCTCTGGGCAAGAACACTGGAGTGGGTTGCCATTTCCTTCTCCAATGCATGAAAGTGAAAAGTGAAAGTGAAGTTGCTCAGTTGTGTCCGACTCTTTGCGACCCGATGGACTGCAGCCCACCAGGCTCCTCCGTCCATGGGATTTTCCAGGCAAGAGTACTGGAGTGGGGTGCCAGTGCCTTCTCTGCTATTATTTGCTACTGAATGCATTCCTAAGACAGAACCTATTGCAGTATTCCAGGCAGACACAGGAGTGATAGGTGTGAAAGCAGAGAGAAGCAGTCAGACTCAGGATATATTTTGAAAGCAGAGCCACCACGACTTGATGATGGGTTGGCTGGAAACAGGAGGTAAGGGATAGAAGAAATCAAGGACGATGTCTAGCTTTTTGTCTAGATATGACAGATGGAAATGTAAAATCTTATTTTCATTCAGAACATGGGAAAATTCTTTCTCCCATCACTGCAGAAATAGCTAAGGAAGATAAAAACACTTTCCTGTTGCTCTCCTGACACCTGTTTTCCCTTGAGCCTAAGGGAAAATTGGGTAAACTCATGTCAAATAATACAGAAAAGGGTTGTAAATTCCTAACATCTATCATGGATCTTGTAGCTGGAACATACACATTCTCTTCAAAGCCTTCTCGTCATCAAAGCTTTTTTCCCCATTGAGGTCCAGGTACTCAAAACTAAATCCTGACATCAACCATTGTGTTCTGGTTTTTATTGCTTGCAGGAATAGACTATCATAATACTAACACTTCTAAAGAATATTATTAATTTCTTGAATCAGCAGGATAATGCTCTACAGCTGGATTAAATAAACATTCCAAACCAGAGCTTTTTTTTTTTAAGAATGTATTTTTTTAAAATGTCTACTATCATTACATACCTATATTTTAACATCAGGTAAAAAAAAAAGAAAGATGACTTTTTATGTTTTCTGCTGATTACTTGCATCGCAAAGGCTTTTCTTTTGCTGATGAGAATATCCTAGGAATGTCAAACACATTGCCTGCTGAAACCAGTTGCTTCTAAGGAAGATGGATCACCCCCCACACCTCCTAAGAGGGCAGATTTGAGGTACATGGATCACATGACCCCCTTCAACTCCTGTCCTGGCCCCAGCTGAAAGGACAGTAAATTCATAGGCGTGACATGGCATGACTAGGCTTGAAAGGGTGAACGGACCACTTAAATTCTCTCCTTGTCAGGAATTTGAAATGAAAAACTTTAAGTGAACAAAGCAATCTGCCTGGGAAGGTTAAACTTAAAAGTTATGAGGTATGGCAATGCCCTGAGAGCAGCTTGGAGGGCCTGAGAGGAAAATGAAGAGTTACACTGCTGTTTCCAGAGACAAAAAAGCCAGGCCCCCGTCCCTGGGGGTGGAAGATTCCCTACCCCTCCTCCCTCCCTTGCCCACCCTTGGGAAGCTGCAGGAGGAAACCGGATTGCAGCCCTGGCAAGACAAGCCTCAGTACCGGCACAGAGACACTCAGGAAGTGAGCAAAGCCCTCTAGGTGACCCCAGAGCAGGGTGTCTTCTGCACAGCCTCCACCCACAGGCCGCCCCCCATCCCTCAGTGAGCTGAAATAACTTGAGTCAGGCTCTTTCTTTTGAAACAGCCCAACTAAACCCCAAACAGTAACAAAAGTCTAATGTCTTTTAGAGTGTAAATAATAATTATTAATAATAATTAATTATAATGCCAGAATTATTGTTGTAAACAAATAATTACACCTTTGTAGTCTATCCAGGCTCATGCTCCCTAACTGCAAGCATTGTAGCAGCATATAAAATGCTTTCATATAAATGCCCCTGGGCAATATTTTATCCAAGGTGAACCCAAACCTTACAGGAGGCATTTCATTCAAACTGGAGCATTCTGTAAAACGGGATGTCCAGAGAAAACATCTGTGCAGCCTTACTCCACAGGCCTGGGCAGGGTGTTGTGTGTGAGGGGAGGAGGCAGACAGGGGCCTGCCTAACAGCCCTCAAAATAGGGTGGGATTGTGGCCCTCCACCTCCACCCCAGTAGGACAATTTTGTATCATTTTCCCCTCCTTGGGCCCACTCCCCATCCCCCTTCTCTCCTCTTCCCTTTCTACCCAGATGTTGGTTTCACCAGCCCAAAGGTAGCCTTTTATAGTGTGAAAGTATTTGCATGGAGAGAGGAGCCAAGAGTCGGACACGACTTAGCAAGTAAACAACAACAAATTTGCAGACAGTTGGAGGAAGCTTGAGGGAATATGGTAAAGTGGAATTGCAAGAAATCCAAATTGAGATATACATACTTAATATAGAATGATAAATGTTTCTGCTGATACAAGACACCGTTTCTGCCAGGAATCTGCCACCTGGGTCCTGGGGAAAATGGCAAATACGCAGGAGTCCTTGCTTCTCTCCCACACACTTCTCTGCCTGCCAGGTACCCAGTTAGTCACAGACTAACGGACTTCATATTTGCATTTTAAAGGAAAAGGCTGTAGTCCTTCCTCTCCCCAACAATTAATCTAAAGCAGGTGATAAGGGAGCTGCTTTATCTAGCTTCCTGGAAGATAGTAACGCAGGTCTTTCAAACTCCACCATCTCGTTTGACACTTTTTTTTTTTTTATTCCTCTCTCTCTTTTAAAGCAAATGTAACCAATTCAAATACCCCCATAAACTGTACTCATACATGGTCGCTAAAGCAAAGATAAAGTTTTCTTATACCTCTTTCATTTGTTAAGCAAGAGATACTGAACCATTCCTGATACACGCCAGCCTTCAGGAACCTCATCCTATAGTGACCGTGGGAAGTTTCTCTCTGGAGAAATGAGAACTTAAGGGTGAGAAAAAAAGAAAAAACCCCAACCATGCTGGAACCAGCAAACTAGCAGAGGAAGCAGCATACACAAAGGTCCCGAGTCAAGGCAAGAGCCTGAGATATACAAGGAATTAAAACAAGAGCCAGTGAGCTGGAGCATATTGAGCAAGTGGGAAATGGCAGGATTTGATCTTGGGGAAATATGTAGAGGGCAGATTGTGTTGGGACTTGCAGGCCACAGTAGTAAGTTCGAATTTTAGTCCAAGTATAAAGGAAGCCTTTGAGGAGTTTAGGCTGTACTGTCATAATATGTTTTATGTTTCAAACATGTTGATACTGGTTATATAATGTTCGGAAATGGGCAAAACTCATCTATGGCGATAGAAGTCAGGAGAGTGGTTACTTCTGGGAGGTAATGAATGGGAGGAATTATACGGAGGGTTTGGGGGATACTAATAACATTCTACTTCTTGAGCTGAGTGTTGGTTATACAGCTCTGTTCAGGGTGTGAAAATTCGTTGAGCTGAATATTTATGATTTATGCATTTTTCTGTAAAAATTTGACCATATACATACACACACACATAAGGGATTACAGTATCTGAGTGGAGAATATATTTCAGGAGCAATGTAGAAGGGAGACCCCTTAGGAAGTTATTACAGTAGCACAGAGAAAAGTACACGCTGGCTTGAGCTGATACGGTGACCATCAAGATAGAGAAGAGAAAGATAGGAGACATTTTGGAGTGAAATTGATAGAACTTGATGATGATGTAGATATAGGAATTTTACAAAAAGAATGACTTCGAGGTTACTGACTTGAGCAATTAGGTAAAGGGTGATGCAGTTCACTGAGAATGGGGAGGAGCAGATTTATAGGTAAAAGGTCAAGGATTTAGCTTTAGATATATTACGTGATTTTAGATGCCTGTGAAGCATTCAAATGGTGATATCAGGTAGGTTGTCTGGTAGATAAATTAGTGTTCAGAGGAGATGTCTCTAGAGAGGTGTAAGTGCTGTCATTGTAGACATATAGATGACAATAGAGTTATAAGGATGTGTGGGATCATCTAGGAAAACAGCATTAGTCTCCAGTCGTGTCCGACTCTTTGTGACCCCATGGATCATAGCCCACAAGACTCCTCTGTCCACAGAATTCTCCAGGCAAGAGTACTGGAGTGGGTAGCCATTCCCTTTTCCAGGGGATCTTCTCAACCCAGGTATCTAACCCATGTCTCCTGCATTGCAGGCAGATTCTTTACCACTGACCCACCAGGGAGCCCTAAGGAAAAGAGTAGAGACAGTAAAGCAGATGGACAGGACCGTGTCTTAAGGAAACTCATCACTGAGAGTTAAGGTAAAGAAGGAAGAACCAGCCAACGGGACTAATAAGGTGGGGAAAGAGCTGGCAATCATGTCTGCCTAAGAGGGCTGGCTGGTGCTGAGACTGAAAAAGATGACAGAAAAGGATCCACTGCATTTGACAGCATGGAAGGCCATTAATAACATTGGTGAGCATCTCTGTCACTTTATTCACTATTTTAAGCCTTGTTTCCTCAGCAAAATGTCTTAATAATTGTACCCTCTTCTCAGAGCCTTTAAGTGTGTAAAGCACATCCTACCCTTGTCTAATGTCTAACTAAATGTGAGTTGTTACATGAGCTAAGAACAAATGCTTGCATTTATGTAAGACAAGTTTACTAATATTCTCCTCATAAACTTATTATGAGGAATAATATGTTTTTAAAAGTAGATTTTTTTTTGGATTTCCCTGGTGGTCCAGTCATTTAGAATCCACCTGGCAATGCAGGAGACATGAGCTCGATCTCTGGTCTGGGAAGATTCCATATGCTCTGGAGCAGCTAAGCCCATGTGCCTGTGCACTCTAGAGCCCACGCTCTGCAACAAGAGAAGCCACTGCAGTGAGGAGCCTGTTCAGTTCAGCTCAGTTCAGTTGCTCAGTCATGTCTGACTCTTTGCGACCCCATGAATCACAGCATGCCAGGCCTCCCTGTCCATCACCAACTCCCGGAGTCCACCCAAACCCATTTCCATTGAGTCAGTGATGCCATCTAACAATCTCATCCTCTGTCGTCCCCTTCTCCTCCTGCCCTCAATCTTTCCCAGCATCAGGATCTTTTCAAATGAGTCAACTCTTCGCATCAGGTGGCCAAAGTATCGGAGTTTCAGCTTCAACATCAGTCCTTCCAATGAACACCTAGGACTGATCTCCTTTAGGATGGACTGGTTGGATTTCCTTGCAGTCCAAGGGACTCTCAAGAGTCTTCTCCAACACCACAGTTCAAAAGCATCAATTCTTCGGCACCCAGCTTTCTTCACAGTCCAACTCTCACATCCATACATGACTACTGGAAAAACCATAGCCTTGACTGGACAGACCTTTGTTAGCAAAGTAATGTCTCTGCTTTTCAATATGCTGTCTAGGTTGGTCATAGCTTTCCTTCCAAGGAGTAAGTGTCTTTTAATTTCATGGCTGCAATCCTGTGCACCACAGCAAAGACTGAGCACAGCCAGAAATAATTAATTAACTAAAAGAAAGATTTTTAAAAAGAAATTAGCTTTTTAAAAAAAGCTACAGATAACTCCACAATCCCTATACATGAATTAATTCTAGCTAAGTACATCTGGGAATCAGATGACCACAGCCATTCTTCAAGGAAGTAAAAGACTCCATAGTAGAGTTAGACACTATCATCCATTTGCTTATGTCAGAATCCTAGAGAGAGGTAGTTGGGTGTCAGTAAAAACCAGAAGAGCCATGTTGCGGAAAACATTATGATAAATTAAAGCACCATTTCTTTCGTTTTCTACAAGAGCACTATCTGCCTAGCTCCCTATGGTTACATTGCTGATGTCGATGCTTCGCAGATGTGCTGGGATTTAGCCAAAATTGTCACAGGGCTGAACAGAGGCAGTGGCCCAGGATGAAGGGATCCAATACCAGGAAAGACAGAGCCATGGGGGTGTCCACAGATTTTCAGCATGAAAGCCAAGACGAGTCCAGGAATGTGAGGCCTTGCTCAAGGCCTTCATTTTCTCCACCTTCCTTATCTGGAGGTCCAGTTCTAAGAAGACAAGTATAACTGGTTGCTGAGGCTGGCCCAGCACTGAGCCATCATGGGTACTAGAGATAGTTCCTCTATTCCTTTTTTTTTTAAGTCTTTGCTGAATTTGTTAAAATATTGCTTCTGCTTTATGTTTTGTTTTTTTGGCCATGAGGCATGTGGGATGTTAGCTCCCCAGACCACAGATCAAACTTGAACCTCCTGCATTGAAAGGCAAAGTCTTAACCAGTGGACCACCAGGAAAGTCCCTCCTCTATTCCTTTTAACTGTGTGTGTGCTCAGTCGCTTCAGTCTGTGTCTGACTATAGCCTGCTAGGCTCCTCTGTCCATTGGATTCTCCAGGCAAGAATACTGGAGTGGGTTGCCATGCCCTCCTCCAGGGGATCTTCCCAACCCAGGGATCAAAACTGTGTCTCCTCCATTTCAGGCAGATCCTTTACCGCTGAGCCACTGGAGAAGCCCATCCTTTTAACTGAAGTTGTACTAACTGACCAGGCTTTCAAACAAATGTGGTGGAAGGTCATCTTTGGCAGCCAATGAAAAAGAAATATTACTCATCAAATTAGTTAATAGAATAAATGGAAAGAAACCCTAGAACAACTCTGGAAGCACACAGGGACTCATTCCTGGACCATCTGACACCAGACCAGCTGAGAAGGAAACTCCCATCCACAGATGACAGGTCCTTCTTCTTACCAAGGGGCAGGTGGTGGGGTGGTCAGGATACCAGGAAAAACAGCATTGACTGCTTGCTGAGCCACTGTGTTTGTGTTACCCATTCTCCGGGATCAGAGAAACCAATCAAGATCATTTCAAAAACAAACACTAAGAAAGTTCAAAACACAGTTTACTTGTCAAGTCCAAGTTAGGAATATGGGAATGAAAAAAATTCAGCTAGCAATCACAAAATAGGAAAACAAAATCAAGTCAGTTACAGGGAGGAGACACAGGCAATTCAAATTGGACTTGGGAAGCAGATAACCAGCTAGGAAAAGTCTGGAGTCTGCAATGCCTGCATATGTCTGAAAGGGTGTCTTCCTTCATCAGAGGCCACGGTACAAGCTAAACAATTCTTTCACACACCAGCACAGATCAGCTTCTAAAATCAGCAACATGTCTCCCAGTCTCTTGAATTAATATAAGAAAGGCTGCAACATTGAGAAATGGTCTCCAGTTGTTTAAGTTTAAGAAGAGTTAGTTTGTTGAAACCATCTTTGATCATGGATAAGTTATTGAATGGCAAAGCAGGATAATCAATTATAGGGATGACAAATCAGCTAGAAATTACATTTTAATATTTTTGGTGTTGGGTAATTCAGTGATTTGTTGATATTTGTTCAATATTTAAGAACAAGGGGTACAATGAATTTCACTTTTATATCATTAGTATTTTGACCAACAATTCATTTTTTACTTTAAATTAGGGTGCCAAACTTAATTATTGATGATTCATTCATCTTCATTTGCTTGGAAACTGCCTGAAAAGTGCTAAATATTGCTTCTAAGATAGAATCTTGATTGATTGGAACCAGATTGTGAGAAAAAAAAAGTCTAAGTACAGTTTATATTTTAAATAACTGAATCATTACATGATTGTTTGGCTTTACTAACAATTGATTTTGAATTGACATATGTTCTAATTTCTTCACAGAATGGAACTCGTCATTAACGTAGCCAATTAAAAAAACCCTAAGATCTACAAAAATGATTTAAGAGACTGTCTTTTGTCATGATATATATGAATACAGCTCACAGTAAAGCTGAAATTTAGCAATCATCTAGTTAATTTGATTTATGTGGACAGATAAATTATCTCGTTGTCAAATACATAACCCAACCAATATTTCATTTTCTATTTTATACATGTGACTTTAATGATATGAGCATTTTACATTCAAGTTAAGTTTGCACCTAAAGTTTCTAATTAATTCATTTTTCCCCATGTACCTTACAGTGATAATTTAATTGTTCAGATATAAGGAATGGTATAAAACAAAGCAGATTATAGATCATTAAATGCTATTTTAAATGGGACTTGGTCACATCAGTTACTTTTGACCAGGCAAAATTGTGGGCAAAACGTTTATCTCTGTTCCTCAACAATTTTCCATCCTTAGCCCTCTTTCTGCCCCTTCCACCTCCTCAAGTTCTCTCTCCATTCACATTAATTTTTCTTCCATGCACCAGCATTAGCTCTGACACTCATTCAAAGGTGTAAATTATTGATAACATCTGAGAATATGAGTTTTGTTACTAGTAGTTGGATATTACCTACATTGTAACATCTAAGCTAAAAATCTGAAAGGGTCCATAAATGGGTAACAGAAGTATTTTAGAAGGACATACTCCTTGCAATTGCTCTTGAAATTGTACCAAGTGGCAATTTGCCTACTCCACCTCTGACAAAGGCAGGCAAGAATTCTGCACCAATCCCCTCTTCTCATAAAACTCTTGTGTTTTATAGAATCAGAGACTGTTTATTTTAATCATCTATGTATTGGTTTCTATTTTTCCTGCATCTTTGTAAGGAAGAGCATGGTAAAAGTTACAACATAAATCTTATGCTAAATATTCTAAATAAAGAATTAAAATGACAATCTCTAGATGCCATTTCAAATGATTGATTTTATTTCACAATGTTCATAAGGATACCTTACTTTAGGAGTTTTTTTTTACCCCCCATTAAGTTAGTTAGTTTAAAAAAGAATTAGGTAATCACTAATTCCTCATCAGAAAATAAATTATGTAAGTAGGCAAAATATCATTAGAAAAACAATTTGGTAGCCCCACTCTAAATTGCCTACAGTACAATGTACAGTATGCAAATGTTCATTCGTTAATTTTAGAGGACAGCATTTAACTGCAATAATTGAAAACAGTTCATAGCCTGTTCTGTGAAGAAACAAAACATTGTTTGTGTTAGTGTCAAGTAAGTTAATTATGCTTTATAATCTTCAAATGGAGCATATAATTGATTTATGAAATTCTGTTATCATTGCGTTTAGACCATTGTTAGTAACCAAGAATTCTAGTAGTTTCTGATTATTCTCAAAGTATGAAATCAGCTGAGTCTTCTATATGTTTAAAAACAATTCTGTTCAGAACACTTGTACTATAATGAAGTGAAGAATTTAAAACAATACATGAAAATGAAAATATAAGAAATCATGTTAAAACCACTGAAAAGATTACTTACTTTTATAAAACATTCCATTTATTGTAGTAATAATTTTTAATTCAGTAATACAATTATGCAACTTTTCTGTATTATTTGTAGACTTTTCATTAATATACCACTGAAGATCAATGGCTTAGATGCAGTTTTTATTTGTGACATGAAAACTATAACATTGTAGCTGATCAGCATTCTTTTACTCTGTTATTTTTAGATCTTTACAATTATTTGAGAAATTGAGGCATTGAACACATTGCCAAATATTTAGCTGAAAACAAACAAAAATGTTTTCAAACAAATGTAGATTTTTAAAAAGCAGTAAGATTACCTCAATAACTCCCATCACTATCCCTGCAACCACTATCAGCACTACATACACTTTTCTTAAAATGTTTTGGTATCATATACAGCCCTCTTAAAGCAAGACATAGTAAAATAAAAGGAACACTATTCCTAAATTTCCACTTAATGTAAAGAATTATAACTTTTGAACTTGCCGTATATCAATATTTATGTTCAACATATTCAATGTTCAGATGACCTTGAACTTCAGTAAATTCTATATATTTGATAAATGAGTGCAAGTGTTCATCTTAATTCTATGTTTAAAAGTTGTTAAAAGCTTTTAACTACATTTCTCATAAAAAATTAAGAAACAACATTAAACATTAACAGGGGAAATTTTAAGACATTTCATTATCTAAGTTTTTGATCATGGTTGGTATCCAGTAGACATAATCAGAAGAGTAATTAACAAAGCAATGGATTGGGAAGTGATTGCTAGAGAATATAAACTGTATTACTTTTTAATATTTTAGTACAAAAATAAGATCTTAGGAAGCTTTTAAATATTTTAGTAAAAAATAAGGTATTAGCAAATAACTTACTTCATGTTTTTAACTGAATGTTCTTAAAATGACAGTAGAATTATAGAAAAATGAAATTATTTTCTTTGCTATTTCCTGTGATTGTACATACCTTATTTAGACTTTTACATTTGTTTCTTATTAGAATTAAATACTTGAATGTATTCCATTTGCAATATCTAGTGCTAAAAATGTACTTCAAAATGTAAAAATTGTACATATTTGAAATTTAAGGTATTCATGAAACAAATAAGCAACATTGAAAATACTTAGTATAACATATTTCAGTGGGTTGAAGGAATTATCACTTATGCTATAACAAAGCAGGTGATTCTAAACATAAAGAAGTGCTTTAAAGATATTCAATAAATTACCAATATTGAGATTTTGAAAGAGAAAAAGATCAATAGGTAACGTTAAGAATAATAAAACAGTTTTGCAAAAATTTTGTATAAGTTGACTATCATATATTGGACATTTTGGATTTAGTTTTTTGCATTCCTAAGAACTATCTTGCCAAAAATTTGCTCTGAAGGCAATTTATATTAACTATCTTTCTAAATGGATTTTGAATCAAATATATAAGAGTTCTACTTAAGATTTGCCTCTTCTGTTAATTCTGAGACAGTGACTGTATGCTTTTTTTACAGGGTAAATCTATCCAATAGAGATGCTTTTCTTTTTGAATTGCACACTACTTTGCACCATTTAACACATGAAATGCACATGAGTAACTTAACGCAGTGAAAATTAATCAGTACATGAACTTATGAAAAGAAACCCAAGTTTCTCTTAAGTTTAGTAAATGCTTTGGAATGTTAAAAAACAAACAAACAAACAGAAAGTAGGCCTTAATACCTAATCAGTTGCATTCAGTGGCTAGATTTAAGAGTGGACAGAGGACCTATCAAGCTACAACTTTCAACTTTTATTTCTGAAGGAATTGATCCTTGACAGATGAGTTATTTAAGTTTTATTTGCTCTTGTATTTGGCTGCCATAAAATATCCTTTCTAAATGGCTTTAGAGTTTGCACTTAAAAAGAAAACTTATGATTAAATTAAAAGAAACATGGTGAGTTAAAATTATAAACTTTCCCACAAAAGAGGGAAGCACAAAAACTTGAGTAAATCCGAGAAACAAATAGAAACATGAGACTTATGGACAATGCTCAATGTAAATTTCATATACTGTCAGATGATAAATATGTGTTCCAGACTGGAATACTTTAATTTTTAAAATGTTTAAAATCTCCTACAGTCCTTTCTATCTGTTTCAGAAACTGAAGCTGCAATGTTATTTGTGAACTAGGCCTTATAGCTTTTCTATACTTTTTACTTCTTAATTTTGTAGAATCTTCTAAAACCATCACAGATAGCTCTCTGAGTTTGAACTTTAGCATTGATCTGCTTGTCTTTGAAAGTCACAAAAAAACACAAGGAGAAGATCACCTTACCTAAAGATGTCAAGACTAAAGTTGGAAGTTAGCCATCGAGCTTTCTCTTTTGGAAAAGAATTTAATCCTGAAGTAATTCTAAGCCTGCATTTTAATGCAACTTTTCTACTAGAAGAATACAAGAAACTGAGTGGGTTTCCCAACCCCACCCCACCCCTCTTTTGGGAAAGAGATGTTTTCCTTGTAGAAATCTGTAATCTGAAAAACTATTTATATAAAGGATCAACAATTGGAAATAGCCTAAATGTTACTTCAAAATTTGAAGGCCGGCTAATGTAGAAGTAGTGAGAAATTCGCGGAGTTCCAAGGTCCTAGGCAAAACGGCAGGTGAGCCCGCGCGTGAATGGCAGGCGGAGCGAGGGGATTCAAGGACCCGGCTGCGCGCATCCGAGGATCTTCGAAGGCGCCGAGTGTGGGTGGCGCGTCTGATATACTGCAGGGTCTGAGTTATCCGAGCATTCCAGGGGCTGGTGGCACGGACAGTGCTATGTGGTTAGAGTTGACCACGGAAAGGGGACGCAGTGAACCGGGGCGCACAGGAGTGAAGACGTTTCTTTTCCAGGTGCAAAACCAGGGAATCGCTGACCAAGACACCCTGGGACACTGTGGGGTTCGGTTACCATTGCAGTGATCCCCAGTCCACACTTTCACGGGCTCCGCTCCCCCAGCCTGTGGAAGCCGTCGCTTCCAGAGTCAAGCCATCACACCCCTGCGCCGGGAAGGAAGGAGAGCCCGGGAAGCCGGAGGTGGCGGTCCTGGCCCACAGCGCTGCGCAGCGCGGAACCCGACGGCACGTGTGGCCGCGGTGTCTCCTCAGCCGCCCCGCACGGGTCAGTGCTGGGAGCTGGGCGAGACCGGCCGCAGCTCCCGACTCGCGGCCTCGCTGCCCGGCGTCTCCCCCCACCCCCTACTTTGTCCCCAGAGGATCGTCCGTGGAGCTAGCGCTGAGGGTGCGGACGCCGGAGAGCCGGGGGCTCCTCTAGTGCCGGCAAGGACGTCACTTTGAGCGAAGGACAAGGTCATGGGCAAGTGAAGAAACAAGGAGAGGGGTACGAAGAGAATCTACCCGGGGCGCGTTGGACACTCTTACAATGGACACTATCAGTCGACGGAAACCAGCAGTTGAAGGTCGAGGGTGAGAAAACCTCACTTTCTGTTTCCTAAAGAGCCTCCCATTGCCCCAGAATTTAACCCCGCAGGAGCTTCGGGACAACCCCGCGCCGAAAATCCCTGGGACTCCCACCGCGCAGACTGGTGTCCCGGCCGCGTCCCGGACGGGCGCCCAGAGCCTGGCTCTGGGCCATCGTTTCTCTCGGGCCCGCCTGAGGTTCCGGGCCGAGCCCGGTCTTAGCCGTTCTTCCGGCTGCGGGGAGAGGCCTGGAGGCCCGGGCCCGGGCCCGGCGCCGCCTCGGGCAGCGGGGCTCCGGGTGGGCCGGGGACGTGGCCCCGGCGGGAGCGCGCGAACGAGGCCGCGCCACCCCCGTCGCAGGGCGCAGGTGGAGGTGCTCGGTGGGTCTCTGGAGCCGAGGCCGAAGGCGGGCGGGACCCCCAGCTATTCTGGGAAAGGTCTATGTTCGGGCGCCCCTCGTGGCTCCCCGGGCTCTGTGCGCCCCTCCCTCCCCGCCTCGGGTGCAGTCGGTCTTTTTCAGTTTCTTTCCTCGACGCTTCTCGATTACCCCAGCCCTTTGCGGCACGCGCCCGCCGCTAACCCCGCGGGGGGAACTGGAGAGATCTGCGGGCCCCGGGGGGTTGGGTCGGGTCCCCTCGGGCCGGGGACCGAGGAGGGAGGCCGCCCAGCCACCAGAAGGAACGGGAGGTGCGCTGGAAGTCCGGAGCGGGGAGGGGGCCGCGCGGGCCCTGCGTGCCTCCCAGTCTGCCCGAGCAAAGCTGCTGAAGCTGCAGAAACGCGCTGGCGCCCGTCCACCCGCTGCAAACAAAACCAAACAAAACGCGGCGAAAGGAAAAGCGAAATGGCGCTGCTGAAAATGGAGCCTCGGCCTCTAGGACGTCTTTCTTTTCTCCTCCGTCTCTTACTTCGTCAACTCTGTTTCTTGTCCTTTAACGCCCCACCGCCCCTCGGCTTTTCTCCCCGTAATCGCTACCCCATCACCCCTTTGCTTTTCTTCTTAACCATCTCCTTCCCCCGCTTTTCCTTCTTTTCTTTCCCCTCTCGGTTCCTCCTTCTCCATTTTGTGTCACAGGCGCTTCTCTTCTCAGTTCCCTTTCTGGGCTCGCGCTCCCCCGCCCGTCTCACTTGATGTTTTCTGCGTGTCGGGGAGCGGGAGTGGTGGGGACGGTGAGGCTAGGTAACGAATTGGTTTGGTGGAGACAGGGTTTTGTTTTGTTTTTTTTTTTTAGAACTCAGATAGCTCCTTTAATTAGTCGTGCGCTCGCCTTGCGCCCTAGTCCCCCGCGGTTTTGCGCCTGGACTCGCGCGGCGCCGTCCCACCAGCCGGGCGTCACAGACCTGGAGGAGACTCAGGGCTTGCGCAGAAGTTAATACCTTTTTGAATTTTTTTAAGCTTTAGAATATCGTTTTTGCCGTCTTCGTGGGCATGGTATACTTGGATAGATGGATCTCATTTTCCCAAGGGACTTCCAAGGACCATTTTAAGAGAAGCGTGTAGAGAAGAGGCAATGTTAATAATTTTTTTTTTCTTGTTTTCTTTTGAGCCGAGGGAACCCCAAGCACTGAGATACTTGTGTTTTCCAGGCCGAACTTTTTTGAAAATTACTTTTCCTTTTACATGCATTGTTGACTTTGATCCTTTTGAAGAATGAGGATGAACTCTGTTTAAAAAAAGAGAGATGCTTTTGAATACGTAACGCCCCAAAATGTGGTTCTCGCATAGTTTCTCCAGACGCTTTATGATTTTGAAGTTCAGGGTCTCTAAGCGGTGTTCAGTGAAACAGTGAGAAATATGTCGCTATGTAAAAGATAAAGCAGAAGGTGATATTTCCGGATTGTGCTCAATCGCAGTAGTAGAGTCTCGGGTTTGTTTTTGCTGGGGGTGGTGGTAGTGGTTGGGCAGAATGTGCCTTGGTTCTATTAAAGAACCAGCTGATAGAAACTATTTCAAGTGAAGGGCTTCAGTCAGTACAAAACTCTGAAAGCAGTGACATCATTTTCTGACCTGAATGTGTCTTTTAGTCATGGTAAAGAAAAAGGTTAGTCTCTATACAATATTTGAAAATAAAAAGATTTTGCTTTCCAGTATAATTATTACCAACTACATTTCACTTTATTTTCATATCTTCTGACTAGTTTGATCTCCTCTGTGGTCTGTCAGAACCATATCCTACAGAGAAAAATATACAAATGCTCATTCCTTACATGATTCTAGTGCTCCTGGAATTATTTGAAAAGATTTCAAAATTTCATAAGAAGAATCTCTTTAAAACTGTCTCAGGGTAGTAGTCTTTGAAAGAATCTTAGGATGGTTCTTTAAAATTTACCTTCCTTGGTTTTCATGAATTGCTTTGATTAAAGTTAGGTTATGTTCATACCTTACTTTCACACTATTTCTTCATGAAAGAAAAGAGAAAGGAAGTAGTCTTGGCAAGAACTAAACCAGTGCAACTAGGCCTTATTAAGATCCTAAATCTGTGAATTGGTATCCTCCTGGTATGTTTATCAAATTGAGTTTTGCTTAAACAGCTGACTTTATGTCTTTTAAAAATAGGTTTAATCCAGACTCTCACTTCTTTTTTATGCTTTTCTCTTGGTAGATAAGCAAAATGAATCTCAGTGAAAGGGTAGGTAGATTCTCCCCCCCCCCAGATAAGCTTTCTAAAAATGGGCAAACTTAGAAAGTTATTAGTGCCCTTTAATTTATTTTTTAATACCCTTCATTTTAATTGGAATGATTCAGTATTTATACCAAGTTAATCCTATGAAGATGTTATTTCCTGCTCAAAAGGGATATATTAAGGCACAATTCAGTTTATTTTAGATGGACAACTTTGTATATGCTCTAAGCAAGGGGGGGGTTGCCTAGAGAAAAGTCTCATTTATCTAGAATATATACATACATACTATTAGTAATGTTCAAAGACCATTGAGGCAGTGTACTGGGGAGAAGGGTATAAATCAAACATGGTATCTGATGTTGAAGAGTTTACACATTATAAGGAATGATTAGTTCTTTATTTTTTCTCATTTAAAAATAAACATCCCCATCCCTATCCCTATGGAAAAGAATAAAATTAGATCTCTACCTTACTCTACACACAAATTAAATTCAGATAGACTAAAAACCCAAATAAGAAAAACAAAACTTTAAAAATATTAGAAGGAAATATAGGAGAATATCTTTATGACCTTGGAGTAGAGAACAAGTTCTTAAAACATTGAGATGCACAATTCATAGAGGAAAGGATACATTGAATTATATTAAAATAAATTGTATACATATGACAAAAGACATCATAAAAGGTTAAAAGACAAGTGGAGACAATATTTCCAAGACATGGACTTGACAAAGGATTAATATTCAGAATGCATAAATAGCCTACATGAAGTATTTAATAATTTACATATAATTTCATAGGTGAAGGAACTGGGTAAGGATATACACATGTGAAATATAGTACTATTAACAGGAAGGATTCATTGACTTAAAAAAAAAAGTGATTTCCTTTTGGAGAAAAGGAAGGAGGGGAATAGGAAGAAATCCAAAGGGGATGTCCATGCTTTATAAAAAGATCAAGGGCAACTACAGCAAGATGTTAACATTTTTGTTCTTTCTACTTTATGATATGATTGTTACAATTTATTTAAAATCTGTAACATTAATTCCTAGTCCAACAAAAAAATGACACATTTCTTTATCTTAATTAGTAATAACTATTGTAAGATGGTGTTCACATACATGATGACAAAGTAAACACCATTCCTCGATGTTTTTCCTATACCATGTTCGATTATTATATGATATTCACATCAGAGATTCTCTAGTTTGATGTCTCTCTTTTGAAAGCTCATTTGTTTTCTGAGTAGATTAAGTAAGAGAGACTTGTTTGAAACTATGAATAAGCATAAGACTGTTTATTCTAATATGACTGAATCATTAAAAATACTTTTAAAAGCAAGCAAATTGAGAACTTTCCACATTATAAAACACTCTTGAAAAATCAGTCTCAGGCCTAGAATGTAAGGCATTATTTTAGCATCTCTAATTTCTTTTTGATGCAGATCAAGTATTAGGAATTGGTATTTTGGAAGTACATATGTGGCCTCATGTTCTCATTTTATATGGCAGAAGTTAATATAATGTGTGGAGCTTCCCTGTTGGCTCAGCTGGTAAAGAATATGTTTGTAATGCAGGAGACACAGGAGACTCTGGTTTGATCCCTGGGTTGGGAAGATCCCCTGAAGGAAGAAATGGCAACCCACTCCATTCCATTTTTGCCTGAAAAATCTCATGGACAGAGGAGCCTGGTGGGCTACAGTCCAAAGGGTTGCAAAGAGTCAGACATGACTGAATGGGCAGGCATACAGTGTATATTTCTACCATTGCTAGTTTTCATTAACAGAAGTTTTATTTGCTTATAACTTTCCCAGGGACTAGTAACTTTCACAGAGACTATTCATACCATGGTGACACTGAAATAATATAATACTTCATTTGCTCTGAGACTTCATGTTTGTATTAGGCCAACAAGCATGATAAAGTAACACAGTTACTGTTTTGGTTACTCATGTGTGAACTGAGTGAGGGGTGTCACACATTGTATGAACTCTGCCATATGCAGTGGTGTGTGTGTGTGTGTGTTTACTCAGTCATGTCTGACTCTTTGTGACCCCATGGATTATAGCCCACCAGGCTTCTCTGTCTGTGGGATTTCCCAGGAAAGAAAACTGGAGTGGGTTGCCATTTCCTATTCCAGAAATCTTCCCGACCCAGGGATCAAACTCATGTCTCTTGCCTCTCCTGCATTGGCAGTGTGCAGTGCCAAATACAATCATGTCAAGTGAAAGTGACTTGAAATGTATGATTCTTTGGGCACATATGGATCCTCCTAATTTTGCTAAAGAAATCTTTTGGAAGTTCTAGAGCTTTACTCAAAAACCTTCTATGACTCTCTATTGCCAACAAAATTACAGCCTGTCTCTTCTCTGGCATTAAGCACCCTGTAACGTCATTACGTTTGCATTTCTAGCCTCATTTCCAAAGGCTACTGAACAAGCTGTCTTTAGCTGCTGATCTATTATTATTTGTAATATGTTTATTTAGAAGAGGGAGTCTCTACTGTCTTCTCTTTCTCTCTCTTTTCTTTCTTTCTATATAAATTAGAATGTACTAGAAAACCTAGCTAAAACTGAAGGTTGGGTTTTTTGTTCTTTTGTTTATGTAACAAGTCCGTAGGTAAAGAATTGCTGGTATTTTCTCAGGGTTTCAGTGATGTCACAGCTCTGCAATTCACTTGACCTTTAACTCATGATTGCAGAATGGCTGCCACACTTTAAGTATCACATCTTCACCTTGGTGCAGAAGTGAAAAAATAGGCAGAAACTTGTTGCTCGTTAGCCTGACTCATGTCAAGGAGGTAAAATATTTTCCTAAAGCACCCCACCAAAGGATTTCCTCTTACATCTCATCAGTCAGAATTTTTATATAGTTTAGGAACTGGGCCCATTTTTCCACATCAAAGAGAATCTGCTCAATGCCTAAACAAAACTGAAATTCTACTTAGCCAGGAGGAAATGAGGGAGTGGCTTTTACTTAGACAGTAAACTCTGCCACATCTCCCAGTTTGCACCTCAGCATCTGCAAACTAGTTTGTCCCTATCACACTCTTGAAACACCTTTGACTGCTATCGTCTTTGACTTTTGAACTTTTTAATCTAGTGAACACTGTTTATTTTCTTACTTGCTTGAGCTTCTTCTGGGACTCACCCACATTCTCCTTGAAATTTATTCATTCATCAACTATCCACTCATCACTTACTATGTATCAGGCACTCTGATAGGTGAGAATACAGAACTAAACCAGGCATAGTCTTGGCCCTCCACAAGCTTATACGCAAGTGGAGAAGACAGGTGAACAGATAATTGTGAAAATATCAGAGATGCTATAATAGAATAAGATAAAGTTGGGCACAGAGAAAAGAGCAGCCATTTATATAACTCAGGTACTAGGCCACTTTTCAGGGAAGGAAGGGATGGTGCAGTCATTAACAAAGACAGTCTTACTGTTGCTTTGCTGTGGTCTCTGCCTCCCATCCTAGAAAAATACAGTTGTTGTTATTTAGTTGCTAAGTCATGTCTGACTCTTGGGGCCCCATGGCCCACCAGGCTCCTCTGTCCATGGGATTTCCCAGGCAAGAATACTGGAGTGGGTTGCCATTTCCTCCTCCAAGGATCTTCCCAACCCAGGGATCTAACCCATGTTTCCTGTATCTCCTGCATTGGCAGGGAGATTCTTTACCAATGAGCCACCTGGGAAGCCCAGAAAAACACAGACCTTTGTATAAAAGTGGGAGCAGATGAGGGCCAGAGGGCTGGTCTTCCCACTCCCCTTGGCCTGACAAATATATGTGAAATTCCAGAGAACGGTCAGTCAGCCTTTTTTTTTAGCTTCAGATCATCTAACACATACAGAATCCACCCAGTGTAGAGGTTATGGAGTGACTTCCCCAGTTTATTTACTTCATCTTGTGTTCTCTTGAGGGTATCCAGTCTCACCACTAAACCCTGGAAGGACCATGTCTCTGCTCTCTTAGATATCAGAGCCTAACCACTCAGGATGGCAGAAAGGACATATCTGGGTAAATACAAGCCTGTCTGCTGGATTGCAGGGTAGGACTGGGGAAGAAGTCAAGGCATGATGAGAAAGATGGGGTTGGAGAGGTAGGTACCAGTTCACTGCATCCTTAGTGTCTCTCTAATTTTTTTGCAATGCTCAAGACCAAGAGAAATACCTAACAGTTCCAATCATTAAGTTGCTAGTTCCAAATGCCACAATAGTAATTTGTGCAGTGTCTGATAGATGTTGCTGCATTTTCCTCAAAAAAAATAGTCTACAGCAAATCTGAGGTCACTGTGTGGTGCCCAAGGGTGACTTGGTTCACAGTGTGGGAATCATGCTGTAGGTTATTCAAGTTTTTTCATCTAGTAAATTACTCAATTTTGTATTTTAGAAAGACCACTCTTCCAGTGAACTGGAGGCTTGGATGGAGGGAAGATATGATGGGAAATAGGGAAATTATGAGTTAATGGCAGCCATTTAGGGAAGAAGTGATGAGGATGTAACATGCCGCATACTAATGGGAATGATATTGGATCTAAACTATCTTATGAAGGTAGAACAGATAGGGCTTTCTTATCAATTGGCTTTGGGAGAGAAGAGATAGGATAATTCCTAGATTGCAGGGTTGGCTTAAAGGGTATATGATAATAGGAATGTAGAAAAAGCATGTCTTGGGAGAAAGAGTTCCTTTTCTTGGCATGCTGAATTTGAGAGGATGAGATGGATGCATGGTATTGGACCTCGGGAGCAGATCTGGAAAAGAATTATAAATTCAGGGATTTTCCTGGTGGTACAGTGGTTAAGAATCTGCCCTGCAACGCAGGGGACATGGGTTCAATCCCTGGTTGGGGAACTAAGGTCCTACATGCTGAGGGGAAACAAAGCCTGAACACAACTAAAAGTCCAAACACTGCAGTGAAAAAAGATCCTGCGTGATGCAACGAGGATCCCGTGTGCCACAACTAAGACCTGACGCAGCCAAAACACTAAATACATTTTTTTAAAAAGAAAACCATTCTATATATATAAAGAAATGTACAGTCACAAGTTATTTATCTAGAGATTGGGGTTGGCAGCATGAGAGTAGACTAGGGAGGAAGCATCCCTGTGTTCAGAGTCAACAGGGGAAGAGGGTCCTGCAAAGCAGACAGGACGAGGAGAGAGGTCATGAAGCTTGAACAAGGCAGTGCATCTGGATGAAGCCAGGACTCTACTCTTAACCATTGTTCTGTTCAATAGACATCTGTGTCTCACATCTTCTGGGCTGGGACCCCCTGAGTAGAGCTTCCTAGGAGCAGCATCACAAAGAACTCTGTGTGGGCTTATGCTGCAGTGGAGACAGTGGAGCAGAAGGGGGAGGGCCTCAGAAGAGGTGGGTGGCCCATCTCCAAGGAGGGATCTCTGCAGCAGCAACACAGCCTTATGTTCAAGGAGCTGCCCTTGCTGGAGCCCCAGGAGAGGAGTGCCATTTTTGTGCCTACATTTTAAGGAAAAAATAAGGTAATGGTCTGTTTACAGTATCAAATATAATACACTGATAAAGTAAGAAGTGGTGAAAGTCCATGGGATCTGACCATTTGAGGGGTCTTGGTGACTTATCTAAATACTTTTCTGCAGTGTGTGGTGTTCAGTCGCCAAGTTGTGTCCTGCAGTAGAGGGACACAAACCCGAGGAGCTCAGGGAATAGCAAGGAAGACAGTCATGTAATATAATAAGATATAACGTTTCCTATCAGGTGGGGTAGCTTTCTCCTGCCTCTGTCATTCACTCACCACTTGCTGCTCTGAAGCATCTGTGCTCCTGGGTTCCATTTGAGTTCCTCTCTTCTCTGCTTGCTGTGTGTGTTTAATCACTCAGTCGTGTCCCACTCTTGGCGGCCCTTTGGATTGTAGCCTGCCAGGCTCTTCTGTTCGTGGGATTTTTCAGGGAAGAATACTGGACTGGGTTGCAATTTCCTCCTCCAGGGGATCTTCCTGACCCAGGGATCGAACCAATGTCTCCCACGTCTCCTGCATTGCAGCCCATTCTTTACCCGCTGAGCCTGCTCTTCCCCAGCAATTTCATCCCAGCTTAGGACTTTAACCAGCACCACTAGACACTTGATTTCTCAATCTATATCTCTAATTCCCTGACTTTCTGATCTTGAGTTCTGCATTTCCAAAACAATGTGTGCATGAGACTGGGCACATGCAAGGTTTTCAGTCAATGTGAACTGATTTAAAAGTTGATCCTAAATCAATGGATGATCTACAGACATAAATTTACATATCAAGCCACCACATTTTATAGAATAAATAGATAAGGAAATGTTTCCTGTCAGATTTATCACCAAATATCAATAATTAACCAGAAGACACGTGACAGTTTCAACATGGGAGTTGGGTTAGATACTGATAGTCACTGTAAATAATGGACTAGAGTACACAGATTTGCAAATTAGGGTGCAGGTTCCACTGCTAACTTTGGGCAGTTTAGCTAATTCTCCGCCTTTATTTCCCTGTTAGAAAAGAATTCAAAGACACAATTATGCTTCTTATTTTAATTAAAATATAATTCATGCATCATAAAATTCACCCTTTTAAAGTGTACAATTAAGGGTATTTACAGAGTGTACAACCATGACCACTGTCTAATTCCAGAACATTTTCATCATTTCCCAAAGAAACCCCATTCTCATTAACAATCACCCTCCAGTCCCTGACTTCTGCTCTGTATCTGTAGATTTGCTTATTCTAGACATTTCATATAAATGGAATCATACAATATGTGGCCCCTTCATGGATCACAGCCTTGTTGTGGCGAAGGGGTTTGCATAACTCAGTGAAGCTATGAGCCATGCTATGCAGGGCCACCCAAGACAGATGGATCATAGTAAAGAGTTCTGATAAAATGTGGTCTGCTGGAGAAGGAAATGGAATCCACTCCAGTATTCTTGCCTGGAGAACTCCATGAACAGAATGAAAAGGCAAAAAGATATGATGCCGTAAGATAAGCGCCACCCCCACCCCCACCAGGTTGGAAAGTGTCCAGTATGTTACTGGGGAAGATGGGAGGGCAATTACTAACAGCTCCAGCAAAAATGAAGCAACTGGGCCAAAGTTGAAATGACGCCTGGATGTGTGGATGTGTCTGGTATTGAAAGTAAAGTCTGATGCTATAAAGAACAATATTGAATAGGAACCTGGAATGTTCAGTCCATGAATCACGTAGATTGTATGTGGTCAAGCAGGAGATTGCAAGGGTGAACATTGACATCTTAGGAATCAGACAACTTACTTAAAAGCAGAGATAATCACTTTTCCAACAAAGGTCTGTATAGTCAACCCTATGGTTTTTCCAGTAGTCATGTATGAATATGAGAGTTGGACCATAAAGTAGGCTGAGCACCAAAGAACTGATGCTTTCAAATTGTGGTGCCTGAGAGTCCCTTGGACAGCAAGGAGATCAAACCAGTCAACCCTAAAGGAAATCAACCCTAAATATTCATTGGAAGGACTGTTGCTGAAGCTAAAGCTCCAATACTTTGGCTATTTGATGTGAAAAGCCAGCTCATTAGAAAAGACCCTGATGCTGGAAAAGATTGAGGTCAGGAGAAGGGGGGCAGCAGAGGATGAGCTATTAGATAGTATCACGGATTCAGTGGATGTGAATTTGAGCAAACTCCTGGAGATAGTGGAGGTTGGAGGAGCCTGGTGTGCTATATATAGTCCATGGGGTCACAAAGAGTCAGACAGGACTTAGTGGCTGAACAACAACAACAAAATATGTGGTCTTTGAGTCTGTTTTTTTTTTCATCTTTGCATAAAAAAAGAAGTCCAACCTACCATGAAGTTTTCAAAGTTCATTCATCTCACAGCTTATGTCAGTACTTTATTCCTTAAATACTTGATTCCTTAAATCATATTCCATTAATTGGACATAGCATATTTTGTTTGTCCAATCATCAACTGATGAACTTTGTTGTTTCCATCTTGAGCTATTATGAATAATGCTGCTGTGAAGATGATTGAGTTTTTGTGTGGCCCTACGATTTTAACTGCCTAGGAGTGAAATTGTTGGGTCATATGAGTCTATGTTTAACATTTTGAGGACATGTGGAACTGTTTTCAAAAGTAGCTATGACGCTCTGCATTCTCACCAGCAATGTCAAAGGGTTCTAATTTCTCCACATCCTGGTCACCACTTGTTTTTGCCCATCTTTTTTATTTTTGCATGCCAGCAGATGTGAAGTGATATCTCATTGTGGTTTGAGTTGCATTTCCTTAACAACTAATGATTTTGGGCCGTTTCTCCTATGTCTGATGCCCATTTGTGTGACTTCTGAAATATGTCTGCAGATCCTTTGCCCATTTTTAAATTGGGTTAGTTTTCTTTATAGCAGTGTAAGATTTTTTTAATATATATATTCTAGGTATTAGATCCTTATCTGATATATGATTTGCAGATATTTTCTTTTTCTATGGTGTTTTTCCCCCCTCACTTTCTTGATAGGGAACTTGAAAGCATAAAAGTTTTTAATTTTGATGACATACGTTTTTTTAAATTTTGATGACATACAATTTATCTATTTTTTTCTTTCTTGTGCTTGTATTTTTTTTTTTTAAGAAATTGTTGCCTAATCCAAAGCATGGAATTTAAGGCCTATGATCTATTCTAGTAGTTTTATGACTTTAGTTCTTACATTTAGGTCTTTGATTCATTTTGAGTTCATTTTTATATGTGATGTGAGTTAGGGATTCAACTTCATTCTTTTGTATGTGGATGTATAGTTGTCCCAGAACAATTTGTTGAAGACTCTTCTTTCCTTACTAAATTGTCTTGGCCTACTTGTTGAGACTTGATTAATTACAGATATCTGGGCTTTCAATTTTATTCCACTGATCTCCAGTTCTGTCCTTATACTAGTATCATAAATGCAATTCCAAAACCATAAAGTGAACTGTGTTGAAGACATTCTTATTCCCAAATTACTTGATAATTCAAGAGACGTCAGTCTGGATTTTCTTTCATACCTTTTAGAAAAACAAGCCTTTGCATCAAAGTCTTCCATCTAAAAATAACTAAATTATATGCATAAATCTAAATTTATTTACTTATTTAAATATTTACTGGTGTATAGCTGCTGGCTGCCCAGGTGGCTCAGCGTTAAAGAATCCGCCTGCCAATGCAGGAGATGTGGGTTCAATCCATGGGATGGAAAGATTCCCTGGAGGAGCAATTTTTTTCTGGGAAATCACATGGACAGAGGAACATGGAGTGCTACAGTCCATGGGATTGCAAAGAATTGGACACATCTGGGTGAGTGAGCACACACATAGTTGCTTTACAATGTTGTGTTAGTTTCTGCTATACAGTAAAGTGAATCAGTTCAGTTCAGTTCAGTTCAGTCGCTCAGTCGTGTCCGACTCTCTGCGACCCCATGAACTGCAGCACGCCAGGCCTCTCTGTCCATCACCAACTCCCGGAGTCTACCCAAACCCATGTTCATCGAGTCGGTGATGCCATCCAACCATCTCATCCTCTGTCGTCCCCTTCTCCTCCCGCCCCCAATCCTACCCGGCATTAGGGTCTTTTCCAATGAGTCAACCCTTCGCATGAGGTGGCCAAAGTATTGGAGCTTCAGCTTCAACATCAGACCTTCCAATGAACACCCAGGATTGATCTCCTTTAGGATGGATCGATTGGATCTCCTTGCAGTCCAAGGGACTCTCAAGAGTCTTCTCCAACACCACAGTTCAAAAGCATCAATTCTGCGGCGCTCAGCTTTCTTCACCGTCCAACTCTCACATCCATACATGACCACTGCAAAAACCATAGCCTTGACTAGACGGACTTTTGTTGGCAAAGTAATGTCTCTGCTTTTAAACATGCTGTCTAGGTTGGCCATAACCTTCCTTCCAAGGAGTAAGCGTCTTTTAATTTCATGGCTGCAGTCACCATCAGCAGTGATTCTGGAGCCCAAAAAAGTAAAGTCTGACACTGTTTCCACTGTTTCCCCATCTATTTCCCATGGAGTGATGGGACCAGATGCCATGATCTTAGTTTTCTGAACGTTGAGCTTTAAGCCAACTTTTTCACTCACCTCCTTCACCTTCATCAAGAGGCTCTTTAGTTCTTCTTCACTTTCTGCCATAAGGGTGGTGTCATCTGCATATCTGAGGTTATTGATATTTCTCCCGGCAATCTTGATTCCAGCTTGTGTTTCTTCCAGCCCAGCGTTTCTCATGATGTACTCTGCATATAAGTTAAATAAGCAGGGTGACAATATACAGCCTTGACGTACTCCTTTGCCTATTTGGAACCAGTCTGTTGTTCCATGTCCAGTTCTAACTGTTGCTTCTTGACCTGCATACAGGTTTCTCAAGAAACAGGTCAGATGGTCTGGTATTCCCATCTCTTTCAGAATTTTCCACAGTTTCTTGTGATCCACACAGTCAAAGGCTTTGGCATAGTCAATAAAGCAGAAATAGATGTTTTTCTGGAACTCTCTTGCTTTTTCGATGATCCAGCGGATATTGGCAATTTGATCTGTGTTTCCTCTGCCTTTTCTAAAACCAGCTTGAACATCTGGAAGTTCACGGTTCACGTATTGCTGAAGCCTGGCTTGGAGAATTTTGAGCATTACTTTACTAGCGTGTGAGATGAGTGCAATTGTGCGGTAGTTTGAGCATTCTTTGGCATTGCCTTTCTTTGGGATTGGAACGAAAACTGACCTTTTCCAGTCCTGTGGCCACTGCTGAGTTTTCCAAATTTGCTGGCATATCGAGTGCAGCACTTTCACAGCATCACCTTTTAGGATTTGAAATAGCTCTACTGGAATTCCATCACTTCCACTAGCTTTGTTCGTAGTGATGCTTTCTAAGGCCCACTTGACTTCACATTCCAGGATGTCTGGCTCTAGGTGAGTGATCACACCATCGTGATTATCTGGGTCGTGAAGATCTTTTTTGTACAGTTCTTCTGTGTATTCTTGCCACCTCTTCTTAATATCTTCTGCTTCTGTTAGGTCCATACCATTTCTGTCCTTTATCGAGCCTATCTTTGCATGAAATGTTCCTTTGGTATCTCTAATTTTCTTGAAGAGGTCTCTAGTCTTTCCCAATCTGTTGTTTTCCTCTATTTGTTTGCACTGATCGCTGAGGAAGGCTTTCTTATCTCTCCTTGCTATTCTTTGGAACTCTGCATTCAGATGAGAATATCTTTCCTTTTCTCCTTTGCTTTTCGCTTCTCTTCTCTTCCCAGCTATCTGTAAGGCCTCCTCAGACAGCCATTTTGCTTTTTTGCATTTCTTTTCCATGGGGATTTTCTTTATCCCTGTCTCCTGTACAATGTCATGAACCTCTGTCCATAGTTCATCAGGCACTCTGTCTATCAGGTCTAGTCCCTTAAATCTATTTGTCACTTCCACTGTATACTCATAAGGGATTTGATCTAGATCATACCTGAATGGTCTAGTGGTTTTCCCTACTTTCTTCAATTTAAGTCTGAATTTGGCAATGAGCAGTTCATGATCTGAGCCACAGTCTGCTCCTGGTCTTGTTTTTGCTGACTGTATAGAGCTTCTCCATCTTTGGCTGCAAAGAATATAATCAATCTGATTTCGGTGTTGACCATCTGGTGATGTCCACATGTAGAGTCTTCTCTTGTGTTGTTGGAATAGGGTGTTTGCTATTACCAGTGCATTCTCGTGGCAAAACTCTATTAGCCTTTGCCCTGCTTCATTCTGTACTCCAAGGCCAAACTTGCCTGTTATGCCAGGTGTTTCTTGACTTCCTACTTTTGCATTCCAGTCCCCTATAATGAAAAGGACATCTTTTTTGGGTGTTAGTTCTAGAAGGTTTGTAGGTCTTCATAGAACCGTTCAACTTCAGCTTCTTCGGCGTTACTGGTCGGGGCATAGACTTAATCAGTTATACGTATACATATATCCCTTCTTTTTTAGATTTCCCTCCCATTTAGTTTACCACAGAGCATTGAGTAGAGTTTCCTGTGCTATATAGTAGGTTCTCATTAGTTATCCATTTTATACATAGTAGTGTATATGTTTAGACGCTCAGTCATGTCCAACTCTTTTGCGAGTCCATGGACTATAACCAGGCTTCTCTGTCCATGTAATTCTCCAGGCAAAAATACTGGTTGTTGTTGTATTGTGTTAGTCGCTCAGTCGTGTCCAACTCTTTGCAACCCCATGGACTGGAACCTGCCAGGCTCCTCAGTCCATGGGATTCTCCAGGCAAGAATACTGGAATGGGTTGTTATTTCCTTCTCTGGAGGATCTTCCCAACCCAGGGATGGAACCCGTGTCTCCCGAATGACAGGCAGATTCTTTTACTGCTGAGCCACCAGGGAAGCCCTGAGCCACTTGGGAAGTACTGTATATGCATAAATCTAAATTTAAATGCTCACCCACATGAACCTTTTATATAATTCTACTTTTATGTTGATGATAATGGGCTTTGGCAATCTCTCGTGCATTCTATGAAGCAATTAAAAGTCAATTAAGAATTGAAACATTCAATTTCTTATTGTTAGAATGCTGAATATTAATTTAGAACCTAGTGTTCAACTTCCAGCAAAAGCCTTCAAGTTACTAAGTTTAAAAAGTATTTTTTTTTGTTATACCTTGTAAAATTAGACAAACAGTTTAAAAGGTCTCTAAATGTAAGGATTCTTAGAAATGAAAAATCTCCTCCTCAGGCAATAGAACCTCTTGATTTTGTATTTCTGTTATTGAAAATCTTAAAAGTAAAAAAGTTTAAAAATATTTCCAAGGAAAAAATTCTGTGGTAGCAAGGTGAAACTCATGCTGAGGAAAGAAATAATCCTCTTGGATTGACATAGACAGTTGTATTTCGTTCTGTAGCTCATAAAAAAAAGTTGGTTGTTTTTCCCCCTGAGTGAAATAGATCACAACCTCTTTCCTGGTCTTGACAAAGGAGGGCCATGGCACAAGGTTTCTGTAGAGATCCCTTGTTGAATTGTTTGTGGATCCCCTATTATCTCTGAGAGGATTTTTTATTTTTGTGATTATTTTGACAGTGCTAAATCCTTGAAAAATCTCTGCTCCCTGTGTTTTATTGATTATGCTTAAGAACTTTGTGATGGTTAATTTTATGTGTCAACTTGCCTTGGCCAAAGGATGCCCAAATTGCTGGTAAAACGTTATTTTTGGGAGTGTCTGTGAGAGCGTTTCTAGAAGAGATTAGCATTTAAATCAATAGACTGAGCAAAGAAGATCCCCCTGGCCAATGTGGGTGGGTCTCATCCAATCCATTGGGGGCCTGAGTAAAACAAAAGGCAGAGAAAGGACCTTTCTGTTTGAACTGGGACACCCATCTAATTCTGCCCTCAGACTCTGGTGCTCCTTTTCTTGGGCAGGATGGGGCTTACACCACTGGTTCCTCTTGGTTCCCGGGCCTTTGGGCTTGGATTGGACCTCCTGCTTCTAGATGGCAGGTTGTAGTTCTTCTTAGCTGTCATAACCTCAGGAGAAAACATTTCAGAATAAATCTCTTTTTCTATATGTATATATCTCCTATTGCTTCTGTTTCTCTGAAGACTAGTACAAACTTTTGTGGCAGCCCATCCAGGACAAGAGGTACCCTTATCCAAACCCTGATAAACCCCAGCAGCTCCATGTGAGTCTTACTTCACAGTTTCAGAAATTCATATGCATCTGTTCACCAAGAGGTTAACAGGTGAGGAAGATTTGATTCCTCATAACCAAGTGATAAAGGATTTTATTTTTGAAGCACAAAACTCAATGACGATTCACTGAGGGCTCCATCCCACTCCCAAAACCATAGGCAATGGTTATTCCCCTTTCTGGTGGCTATTTCTCAGGAGATGAAGTGTCTGGTCAGAGTGATTTAGTGAACATAAAATTAAAACAAAGAAGGGATAGTTAGGGGATTTTTAAATAAAATTTTAAATTATTATTTCACAAATATTTGTTTAAATAAATGAGATTATTCACATTGTATGATGTTGAGGAATACTGAGGTCTGTTTCTGCCAAACTCAAGGTCATTGTCACCTATCTCTCTGGGCTTGTTCTAGACTCTTTTTTTTTTTTTCCGTTTTACCATTGTTTCAGATTTATGTTACAGCACCCAGTTTATTAAATGTGTTAGAAGGAGCAAAAGCACCCAACCTGAATCTGTTTATGAGGGAAACACCAGACAGCCTGACATTTAAGGACATTTTACAACATAACTGGCCTGTATGCTGCTGAAATGCCCAAGTCATGGTATGTAAGAGACAAATAGACAGATTCAGGAACTTTACAGATTTTAAAAGACTGAAAGACAGGACAATGACATGCACATCATGATCTTGGATTATCTTTTGCAATAAGGGACCTTACTGAAACAACTGGTGAAACTGGAATAAGGTCTACAGATTAAGTCCTAATCCTCATAATGCTGTATCAATGTTAAGATTCTAATTTTGATCATGATTCTGTGGTTATGTAATAAAATTCTTTCACTTTAGGAAACACCTCAAAGTATTTAATGGCTATCACATTTGCAATTTACTGTTAAATCAGAAAAAGTTAAATATTGAGAGAAAGAGAAAAAGTTACAGTGTAGTAAGATAGTAACATTTGTGACATTTGGTTGAATTCTTTGTACTATTTTTGCAACTTTTGTGTCTGAAATCATGTTAAAAAAAAAAAACAACTTTAAACTAGTGGGAGATTTTTAAAGTCTCCAAATTGTTTAAAAACATGTCTAATGTACAGTTCTCAAAAACAAAACAACAAAAGAGGCAGGATAGCCTAACGGTTAAGAAAGTAGCCTGGGGACTTCCCTGATGGTCCAGTGGTTAAGAATCTGCCTTCCAATGCAGGGAACAAATGGTTCAGTCCTTGACTGAGGAACTAAGATCCCACATGCCTTGAGGGCAACTAAGTCCACACTTGACAGCCAAAGATAAATAAATATTGAAGTAAATAAGCATTTTTTTTTTTTTAAAGTGTCTGGAGTAACATGCCTGGATTTGAACCCTGACTCTGTCACTGGCTGTGTGATTTTGGGTTAGTTACTTCACTCTTTAGTTTCTCTACCTGTAAAACAGGGATAATAATAGTGGAAGTTACTTAACTAGGTCACTGTAAAATTTAAACAGGTAAACATTTGTAAAGGACTTGGAACAGTGCCTGAAACAAAGTCTTATATGTGTATTTGTTAAATGAATAAATCTAGAAAAGCACTTCAGCCTTAGCAGTACCAAAATCACCTTTAGGAATAGCAGTATTTTAAACTTTTTAAAAATTTAATTTTTTAGAAACAGTTGATTTGAACTTTTATTAGTCTCATCTTTGATCAACTTTGATCAACTGTTGTTTCCCTTGATAATCTCTGGTACTAAATTTTTTAGTCAGCTTCATAGTAGGAATCTGTGAACTCTACTAATATTTTACAACAGTACTGAATATAACTTTCATTTTCATTGTTATTTTCAATTATTCAATACATTTAGTATAACTAAGTCAAGTCCTATAGGAGGTATAAAGACATAACATTCCTGAGCTCTAGGCATGTACACAAGTTAGAAGGAGTTTAAATAGTACAGAGATGTCTGCCAATATAATATGAGGTTTGGCCAAGGAAAAAGCGCTAGATGGTTACAAGAAGGAAAGATTGTATCTAGTTGGATGGATCGAGAAAGGTTTCATAGGATGAGACCACTGTATGAGATTGAAGGAGAAATAGGCTTTAAAAGACAAGATGACAAAGGAAGGGTATTCTGAGAATAGGCATGAGAAAAAAATAAAAATGTACAACAAGAAGGAACAACAGGTGGTACCTTGGGCAAGTTATTTAAAGTTTGAATAGATTTAGGACTTAAATTTAAAACCATTATAAGCCTTAATTTCTTCATCTATAAAATGGGTATAATAGTAGCATCCATTTATTGGAGCTTAAGTTCTATGTAGGGAAATAGGAACATGTAGTATACCGTGTTAATATTAAGCAGTGAAAATGGGGGTGGAAAAGTGGAGACAAAGTCAAAGTTAAGAGATGTTGCAAAGGTAGAATCTATGACTTTCTGAATGATCCAAGGTAAAAAATAAATGATAAGGAACTTGGATGATACCAGGATTTCAACTGAGCTTCTGGAAGAGTGGTAGTGTCCTTTAAGGGCCACAGGGGGGAAAAAATAATCTTTTACCATATCCTATAAACACTGAGTTAGCGCTTTATTTGTGATATCTCATATTTGAAAAACATCCTTTTGGTGGGATCATACTTAAAATATACAAGAGTACTTGTTATTTACAGTATTCTAGGATGAATCATTTTGTAAATATTGTCAGATCTTTCAAATATGGATTTATTTGAACTTGCTTTGTGCTTTTTTAAAATAAAAAAATGACCTATGATAATGTTTATATGCCTTTGGAAACTTTAACAATGTTATGGTCAACTTTTCATCGAGTGAACAGTTCATTACATACCAGCTCTTTACCAGGTACAATGTTCTCAGTGATTCAGTTGACTTTAATTCAAGGTTTCAAAATCCATTTACAGGATAGTGGCCACAAGGAGGAGGCTATTCCCAGGGCTTTGGTCTGACTCCCTTTTACTACATAGCAGTTTTAAAATGTGACTTCAGTTAGTTTTGAAAATGGGTCTCATAGTTCTTTACTTGCTTTTAGAGACTACTAGTTCAGCATTCTGATTTCCTTGTGTCCCAATCTTCTCCCTATTGAGGTGATTTTTCTAACTCCCTGGATTTCAGTTTAAATTTTAACTAACTGGATTTTTCATTTTTAACAACTCAGTCACTGTCCTTTTGAAATACAGGAATTGAAAAGAATTAAGATCATGCATAATTGTGTTCATGAAAATCTTGTGGGTTGCGTCTTCTGTTGGTTTGAAACTGGAGGCATGGCTTCTGAGAGCACTGGAATCATGATACCAGGAAGGTCTATAAATCAGTGTGGGCCATCTTGCCTTGTATGTCAAGACAGGTGGATCCCATTTGCAAGATGTTCTTTTTCTCTCTTTTTTCCTCTCTGAGACAGAAATAAAATATAGAGGCCCATTAATCTGCAGAGGTCAGCTTCTTTGATAGGGCACATTCTTGGAAGAGTTAAAGTTGCAGTTCATTGTATATGATATACAAAAAGGGGGCAAAATGCCCAGTCCTTTGTACTTTTAGCAATTACAAAGACCTGAGTATTAATGAAGCTGTAAGAATCATTTGTTGTGGGTTGTCCTGAAATTTAAGGAAAAATGATGTGTGTTTTTGAAGTTAATCCAGTGGACTTAATTCAGCTTTAAAAACTGGGCATAGATATTAAGGCCTAAAATGAGATAATCACAAAGATTTAGATGACAACACATGCACTTATTTTTGTAAACGGGCATTTTGCATAAAAGTTACATTTGATATGCATGATGGGAGTGAAATGTTCATATTCCATTTAATATATGTTCTTTTGAAGAATTTACAAAGGGAGAGACAAAATGGCAAAGCTAATGAACTGCGGATATAGCAATTTATTTTCTTAAAAATATTAAACACAGAACTAGGCTTGAAGACTAAATTTTAAACAATATCCTCACATAGAAAAAAATTTTAGCATACAATGAGCTAATTAAATAATTAGTGTACAATGAGCCAATTATTTCTTTATTTTTTCTCATCAACTGTTTTTCAGCATCTCTCCTTTTAGAAGTTAAAATGTTAGCATGATGACTGAAGTGAGGAAAAGAGATTGGAGCTTTAGATAATCTCATGAATAGAACCATTCCTAATATTTCAAGCGGCAGAGAAAATATTTAATGAAAGGGTGGTGAGGTACTAGTTGCAGTCTGTTCTAACTGAACAGTAACAAGCACAATAGCAAAGGAGAGAATACTCATTTTGGTATTCAGAGAAGAAAAGCCAGTGTCTCGTAGTTTTTGCTCACATTAACAGGTACATAAACATTTAAGTATGGAGGTAGCATCATATAATGAAAGCAGACTCAATGTATGTTCTTTATAAGTACTTCCTGGATTTTTTTTTTAATTCAAAATTTTTAAATACATTTCTAAAAGTGGTTTTTTTTTTTTTTTTTTGAGGGCAGAGTGGTACAGCTTGGTATGAATTCACAGCTGTTTGATATCTCAGTGCTTTCAAGGAACTTCACTAATAGGTTCCAAAGCCAATTTAAGTTGTCTTATCAACCCACAGGAACTCAAAATGTTGATTGGACTAAGGCACATCACATACAACTTCTATAAATCAAGATATGAATTCATCCTCAAGGGATTCTAGACAGCAATTTAGTGACTGTTAAAAATTTAAATATAGATTTGTCAAGTGGAAACGAGCGATTCTCTGAGGTGGGAAGAGAGGGGGGAAAGTGTCTAGGGTTTTGAAGATTACCTCAAAAGGCGTCAGAACATATTCACACAAAGGGTAAGATTTTCATATAGTGTATTTACAGGGTGTAATACTTGCCACAGGTGTTTCTGTGTTAGGGATTTTCAGGCGTTAGTCATAAATCATACTTTTTTTTCTTCTTTAACTTCTCTTTCCTCAAATGGGGTTGTAAATATCCTGTGAAATATATGCTTTCAGTGGCATAGTTCAAATGTAGATGTACAGGCTAATTTCAGGGAGACTCAGGAGCGAATTTAGCAATTAACTACAGTGTACAGAAATTAAAGAATGTTACAGTAGCTTTTTCCCAACGTCTTTTTCCAGTAACAAAATGTAAGTGACGAGTAATTCCACTAGAGATTAGTACACAACAAATGGGAATTGCATATATGGATTTAATAATACCTGAATATGAAAATGAAGAAGGCAAATACAATTCAGATGATCTTGGGAATGCTACACAAGAAAATTATGAAAATTAGTCAGCAAAGCACCGGAAAGGGAGTTTGAAACAAAAGCAAAGTTTCTCAACTCATAAGATTAAAATTTTTATTTCCCTATAAAACAAACATAATAAATAGTTAACTCCCTGAAACAAAACGTTCCGAACGGGGGTGGTGGGGGTGGGGGTGGGGGTGGGGGTGGGGGTGGGGGTGGGGAGTAACAGTATTTTAACAGTCTTGCAATATGAAATTCTGCTCGATCTTGCTGTATTTTATAATTTTACAGTATGCTTAAAGGTGGAAAATAGAATTAAAGGGTTAGAAATGCTAACTGGAAAAATCGGACTTTAATGAGAGGAATCAGCAAGCAGAAAAGAGAGAAACATTCACGCGCTACCTTTATTATTCTTCATAAAGGTTATGGCTGGAGGCGGTAACCGCATCGGAGTCTCTGTGGCGCAATCGGTTAGCGCGTTCGGCTGTTAACCGAAAGGTTGGTGGTTCGAGCCCACCCAGGGACGCTCTTCTATTTTACAAGATTGTCGCCGGCAGTTTTGCACAAATCGTGGGGTTGAGGCCTCTGGGCTACGCTGAGCTGGATTTTCACAGCCGGTAAAGAAGAACCGCGGATCTCACTTCGCGGTCCGCGGGTAGGCTGAGGGGGGAAATTCTTCAGCTTCCGGGCGAGCAGGGGCCCCTCCTCCAACCGCCTCGCTCCCGGTGCGGCCAGGTGGGCGCTTCCTGCCAGCCCCGGGCCGCGCGTGTGCGTCCAGCGCCGTAAAGCCCCCGCGTCCTTTCACTTACACGCCCTTCGTTCCTAGACTCCGGCCCTCACCCGGTCACCAGGGCCTCTCGGCTCGTGCCCCGCCCGCTGGGCTCCGGCGCCGGGAGCGCGCGCTGAGGCGGGGCGGCCGCCGCGCCCGGCCTCGAACCCGCCGCCCCGGCTCCCGCGCGTCCTGAGGGGGCGGCGTTCCGCTTCAGGACCCTTACTGGGTCTGAGGTTGACTGAATGTACGTATTTAATGTCAAGTTCAAGCTGTACATTGACTTAAGACCCTCCAGGTGTTTGTTTTTTTTCGCCCCCCGTGTTGAATTGTGCAGCATTTTGTCTGCTCCCTGTCAACAAATAATCCCATAATTTAACTTAGCCTGACTAACCCTGGCGTTGGTAAACTCAGAAATGTGTCATAAATAAAGTCTTTGTGTGACACTATTGTAAGAGTATGTGTATATTTTACTTTTTCTACTAAAGTTTTAGAATTTAATAGAGAATAGAATATACCTGCAAAATGTCCCATGTATTCGGAAAGGGAGAAAGCTTTATTTTACAACTGTGTTGTTGTTACACATTAGAAAAAAAAAATGAGAACGATTAAAAGTGAAACTGCTAACATATTTTGCTTCGACATTCTATATGCATATTACCGTTTCACAAAGCTCTCGCAAAATAGTTACCTTGTACTTTGTTCTCTAAATATATGCTGCCTTGAGACTTAATCACAGGTTCATCATGATAATTATTGTCTTGGGTATAGATTAATTTGAAAGATGATTCTGGAGAAAAGTGGTATGTCTTATCCCTGAGAATATACAGTTATGCTCTTCTTCATATTTCCCCCAGGTTAACATATTAATAAAGGCTAATGTTTCTTGGGTGCTTACTACTTGCCAGGCACTGTTCCAAGTGCTCTCCTGGATGAAAGTGTGAGACCTGTGCAACAACCCTCCCAGGTATGTCCCATGGTTCCCATTGTACAGATGAACCAACTGAGTCTCCTTGTGGTGCTGAGTGATTTGCCTGAAGTCACATTTGGTTCCTAGCACAGTGCAGATTAAAACCCCAGTTGTCAGGCTTCAGAGCCCACACTCCTCACTCCTGTACTACCTACTCAGAAGTTCTCTCCTCTAAAATAGAGCTACTTGATTGATTAGTTTAAAACCAAAGGTAATACTTTAATTGGTTTTTCTGAAGTTTCATTAATATTTTGTTCCAAATTTCACAAAGGAAAGAAAAAAAACCCCACTGAACATTCATGAAATACTAAAGGGCATTGTTAAATCATGTATTCATTGTGCTGCTTCACTGTATTGAAGTGAAAACTGTGTGGAATGAAATCTTCCTGTGAAATGTGTCTTTGGAAAACAATTTGATAGCATTTGTGTCCAGAAGACAAGGTTAGAAATAGAGGTGAGTTGGAATAGCCCAGAGAAAATATGGAAGAAGAAAAAGAAGAATAGGTTCAAGCCAAGCCAAGGGGGGCTAACCCGGTGTCTAGGAATTCTCGGACCCCTGGCTGGTGTTTGGCCGTTGGGGTGCCCAGTCAGACCCCTATTTCGGACACCTTTGTGAGAGAGTACCAGGATTTGCACTTGACAGGGGCCTAGGTGGCAGTTTTAAATTTGATCCTAAATTTCTAAGTATATTCATACTTCACCCTATTCAGGCAGCTAATGGGATTTAGAGGCCAGAAAATAAAGAGAGAGGATTACATGAGAAGGGAGGTGGGGTGAGGAGTGCAAAACTGCCCTCTAATGTAAGTAGTTGATTTTAT
This sequence comes from Giraffa tippelskirchi, assembly GCF_054371585.1. Classification (NCBI taxonomy): domain Eukaryota; kingdom Metazoa; phylum Chordata; class Mammalia; order Artiodactyla; family Giraffidae; genus Giraffa; species Giraffa tippelskirchi. Next base: position 67,191,965 of record NC_137287.1, on the reverse strand, counting down.
TATGTGGGCAAGTGCTTAGTGATTTTCTTTGTTCTGGGCTGTTGCATACAGATAGAATAGATGAGAAACATTTTAAACATTTAAAACTTGCTTAAATATTTATGGATGTGTTGACTTTGTACAGTGTGTATTGGGTATAGATGTGATAAATGCTATTTCTGGGGAGCGTTATTTTATTCCCAGTTTCATGGGTCTGTAGTATCAACGAAGCCCAGGCTATGCCGAGATCATTTAGAGCATTAGTTAAAGTTTGAAAAGCGTTTAAAAGGCTTTGTTGAGCATCTAACCATGTTAAGTATGTTCTTGATGAACAGCGGTATACTTAAATTTAGTATGTCAAATCAGAGAGAAACTCATTGACGTAATGCAATAAAAGGTTAATCAAGTACTATGGTTTATACACACTTATTAGAGAAAGTCATAGTTGTGTGATTTAAAATAATTAACAATTTAAAGAGTTTTTTTTGTATTGTAGCATTTCTTTACATAAAGGAATTTGGGCGTATCCCACTTGGCTGAAATGTTTCTGTCTTCATTTGTAACACCTGTATCTGATACCATATGATACAAGGTTTGGGGGGGCAAAAAGCATTAAGCTGCAAAAGAAACACAATTGCCTTGTTTCTGCATTCATAGTACATCCTAATGAGTAATGCCCACGTGAATTTTAACTTTGTTTCTCTGAAGTTTGGTGGACTGTGTTGCCTGAAATGTTCAACTGATTGTTACAACCTGGCAGAGCAGAGATACATTGGTGGTAGAAAAAGCCATAATGCATTTAACTAGAAAATAGTTTAAGAAGTTGAAACCTTTCAGATAATTAAGAATGTTAATTTTATCAGCTGCAGCATTTCATTTAAAGTGCTTCAAGTTGAGCCTCTTTGGTGGTGTCCTCTTTTGGTGGTTTGTGTTTTTGTATATTGAAAACAATTGTGTGTGTGTTGTTTTACATGTATTTGGTTTTTACATATATTTGGTTTTTTAAAATTTTTGTTGGAGCATGGTTGATTTACAATGCTATGTTAGTTTCTGCTGAGCAGCAAAGTGAATCATATATCCACTCTTTCAAAAACATCTGTTGAACTTACAAGAAAGATGTGAGAATAAAGGGTATCTCTAAAATTTTACTACATACCTCAGTTTCAAATTGTTTTCATAGCTTAAATTTTTAAGAAAAGTCATTCAAATTTTAATTGTTCAGTATTTAAATTACAAAATGTAGAGATTCATATCTTTAAGAAATCTCTTAAAATATAATTTTAAAAGGAACTCTATTAATCTTAAATACATAAAGAAATGTGCACAAATCTTTAGGAGTACAACTGAAGAAATTTTTACAAAATAAACACACTTTTGTAATCATCTTGGTCAATATGTGAATCAATGTTAATATCCCATAAACCTTTCAGTCACCAAAGTTCAGTTCAGTTCAGTTTAGTCGCTCAGTCGTGTCCCATTCTTTGCGACTGCATGGACTGCAGCACGCCAGACCTCTCTGTCCATCACCAACTCCCAGAGTTTACTCAAACTCATGTCCATTGAGCCGGTGATGCCAAAATGTAACTTTTAAACTGCAAATATATGGATTATTAAGTTGAAGTCATTTTAAATTGTCATAGATCAGACTCAAAAATAAATTTACTACCAAACCCTATCAGATAAGTATTTACACATAAGGGTTAGGAAAAATAATAGGAATTAGAAATCAGTTTTCCATGCTTATTCACTTTTGACTTAGTCATCTATGACAAACTTGCTAAGAATAAGTTTGTGTTATTAAGCCAGAAAGTATGAGAAATTTACTATTTATCTGAACTGTTGGAGGCAGGGCTAAGATGGCGGAGGAATAGGACAGGGAGACCACTCTCTCCTCCACAAATTTATCGAAAGAACATCTGAACGCTGAACTGTTGAATTTTGTCTATAAGCAAATAAAGTGCTCTTCTATTACCCCCACCCATTAAAAAAGAAAGAAACAAAAACAACTTTGAAGACATTAGGGCATTTCAATTAATTTTTTTTTTTTAAATACATTTTAAACTTTAAAACCAAGATGAGATTTAAGATTAAAAGTTGCAATAAGAGATGAAGACTCTTTGGTCTCCCAAATAATATATTCTAAAATCTTAAGAATTTTGATCTTGAGTCCTCTGTTGGAGGAACACAAATAGTAGTCCCGTTATTTTGAAACTATATGTAATTATAAAGGAAAATCTGATCTGTGTAGTACAAAAACTATGCTTAAAGTTGTGGAAAGTTTAGCTTTTAATATGACTGAGGAAAACCATTCTAGAAAGAGTCAGCATGTAAGAATCCACAGAAAAGTTTTACTTTCTTCTAGCAAAATTCTTCATTGTTATTTATTAAAGTAGTGTATACCTAAGGTTATAATAATAAATATTTGTACAAATTTAAGTACAGTAATGTTTACTGCAACATTATTTATAATAGAAATTACAAACTGAAATATGCAACACTAATGGAAATAGTGAAATAAATTATGGTATATTAAACATTGGAATACTATATAACCATTTACAAAATGTTTCAGGAAAAATGCCTTTGGACAATGTTAAAATATTGCATTAGGTATACAAAGCTAGATTCAAAACTATCCAAAGAGCATGGTCCCAATTTTGTAATGAGACTGAATTGATCTATTTTCTCTAATGGTATAATATTATCAGTATTTTGGCATAGATTTATACCAAAGTAAGATTACACCAAAGTAAGAATATACCAAAATAAGATTATCAGTGATTTTTTTCTTTTTTATACTTTACTTTCCAAAAGTAAGTTTATTATCTTTAATGAACATGTATTATTTTTGTTAACTGACATCTTTATAACTTAAAAATAATGCCTGAACTCATAGTGTATATAAGGTTTTGAATTCTGTTTTTTCTCTCTTAAAATTAACATTGAGGGAGAATAAGGAGCTCAGATGTAAACCTTTGCATGTATGAGCAATATTTTTCAACAAGAGTACCCAGACCACTTAATGTGAAAAGACCACCTTTTCAACAAATAGTGTGAGGAAACCTGAATATCCACATGCAAAAGAATGAAGTTGGACCCTTACTTTACACCTTGTACAAAAATCAACCTGAAATTGATCAAATACCTAACTGTAAGATCTAAAATTATACAACTCTTAGAAGAAAACATAGGGGGAACACTTTATGACATTGGATTTGGTTCTGTTTATTGGATGTGACACCAAAAGCACAGACAACAAGAACAAAAATAGATAAATTGATAAACTACATCAAAATTAAAACTGTCTTTAGAAACAAAGGACACTATCAGTAGAGTGAAAAGGCATCCCATAGAATGGAACAAAATATTTGCAGATAATGTATCTGTTAAAGATTTAACATCCAGAATATATACAGAACTCCTATACTTCAACAATGGGAAAAAAAATCCAATTTAAAAATGGACAATATTTGAGTAGAAATTTCTTTGAAGAAGGTATACAAATAGCCATTAAGTATGTGCAAAGAAGCTCAACATCACTAACCATTAGGGAAATGCAAATCAAAACCACAATAGATACTACCTTGTATGCATTAGGATGGCTATCCTGAAAGACAAAAACAACAACAAGCAGAAAATAACAAGTGTTGATGAGGATGTAGAGAAATAGGAAGGCTTGTGCGTTGCTGGTGGGAACATAAGATGGTGCAGTCACTATGGAAAATAGTATGGCAGTTTTTCAAAAAATCAGAAATAGAATTACTATAAAATCCAACAATTCTACTTGTGAATACATACCCAAAAGGATTGAAAGTAGGATGTCAGAGAGATATTTGTATACCCATGTTTACAGTAGAATTATTCGACAATAGCTAAAATATGGAAGCAGCCCAAATTGTCAACAGATGAATGGATAAGCAAAATATGATACACACATACAGTAGAATATTATTTTGCCTTGAAAAGGAAAGCCATTCTGACACACACTACAACATGGATGAAGCTCAAGGACATTATACTATGTGAAACAAGCGTGTCACAAAAATACAAATACTGTATGATGCCACTCATAGGCGGTACCTAGAGTAGTCAAATTCAGAAATAAAGCATTTAAGATGGATGGTGGCTGCCAGAGGCTAGGGGAAGCAGGGGAGGGTAGAACTGTGGTTTAATGGGTATACAGTTTCAATTTTGTAAGATGAAAAGAGTTAGGAAGATTGATTGTACAGCATTCTAAATGTACCTATACTATGAACAGTGCACTTAAAAGGATTAAGACATAAAATTAATGTATATTTGTGCCACAGTTTTAGAAATGATATTTAGGGGATTTGTTTCCCCTTGTTATATAAGACCTACTATAAAGAATGTAAGAAAATAGGTTATTGATGGAGTTGTTTCTAGTGGTCTACTTATTTAAGAACCCTCCTTAAGGACATTTAATTTTTTTAAGAAGGTAGGCTCTCAAGGAGAGGTGGGGGAGGGGAGCAGAACTCCCCACTCCTTAAGTATGTGTTGTGCAGAGTGAGTTTCTTCCAAAGAGTACAGTATGGAAAGTGGCTGGAGGTGGGGGTGAAGAAAGAGTAGTGTTCCAGTGGAGAAATCTGAACACTGCCTCCAGCAGGGGATTAGGACCTCAAGTGTGGTAAGTCATGTTGATAGTTTGTACCCTTGGTATGACGACATTTCACATCTGTGGTCTTCCTCTCCCAAACTCATAATCCAATCTGTTCTGATGAAAACCTCTATCTGATAAAAAGATCAGGTCATTGTCAGTGCAAGGTCATCCTACAGAATGTTTGACCAGTACTCCTTGCAACTATCAAGGTCATCAAAAGCAAGAAAATCTGAGAAATTGTCACAGCCAAGAGGAGTCTAAGGAGACAAGTAAATGTGATGTGGTGTCCTGGATGGAATAAAGACATTAGGCAAAAGCTAAGGAAATCAGAATAACCTGTGGACTTTAGTAATAATAATGTGCCAGTGTTGATTTAAGAATTGTAACAAATATACTATATTAATGTAAGATTAATAACAGAGGAAACTGAGTGTGGGGTATGTGAGTACTCTGCATTATCTTCTTAATTTTTTTTTTTAACAAATATAAAGCTGTTCTAAAAAATAAAGCCTATTTAAAAAAAAATAAGGTAGCCCTCCAGAATAGTGGGGAGAGGACTGCATTTTCAATATATGGTATTGAGACAGTTGGTTCACAAATCAGGTTCCCAGGGAAACAGATACTAAGATGCTGGGATTTGGATACAAGAGGTGAAGTACTCTAAGGAAAAATGAGATTGGACAGGGGGAGGAGTTGAAATGGGATAGTTACAACAGAGACCCTAACCAATCCCACAGGGAACTCTGGAGCTCAGAAGACCTTTCAAAAATATCCCAGATCAAGACAAAGGTGCTAAGCCTCTGTACCTCCATACTAAACAGTCATTAGTTAAGTTAAATCGCTCAGTTGTGTCCGACTCTTTGTGACCCCATGGACTATAGCCTACCAGGCTCCTCCATCCATGGGATTCTCCGGGCAAGAATACTGGAGTGGGTTGCCATACCTTCTTTGTCAGGAACTCTTTACAGAATGGTAATTACTTTCCTTGCCTGCTGGTCTCTCAGCAAAAAGAGCTTGAAGTGACTTGGAGGCAGCCATGCTTTAAGTTTATGAACAGTCTTGCTGTGTCTCTTGGTGAAAGCAAGAATTGTAGATACAGGAAGCACAAATTTCTTAAGTAGGTTATTGGAAGTGATGGTAACATGTTCTACTCCTACATCCAAACCTTGGTTCCCATATATTTTATGTTTCCATATATTTTATTACATGACACAATATCATGTAATGGTCATTGACTTCAGGTGTATACCATGTCCCAAGGAGCAGCTATCCAGGGTATCACCTCTAAGCCAGCTTTGGCTTTGGTTCAGTTGTCTTCAAGTGGCCATCCCACTGCTCTCTCTGCCCAGCAGCTTCTGAATAATGTAAGTAAAGAAAAGTTGATCTCATGGTCATATGCCCATTGCTGCACCTTCTCTGAAGAAAGGTGGGTTGATGTGATACGGTGTGGGGCCCCAATCACTGATCGAGCACCACCTCTTAGATAGTGGTGTAGCTTAGGTTGTGTGGGTGTCATAGAGAACTGCCTGTACCTGGAGCATGTATTAGAGTCAGGAGTCACTGCCCCTGTCAGGGTGGAAGGGGTCCAGTGTAATCTATTTGCCATCACATGAGCAGTTGGTGTCCTTAACTGGTTACCATGTTGAGGACTGCTTGGTGTTAGTCTCTGTTATTGGCAGAATGAACTTTTCAGTAGTGGCAGCAACTGGCTCAGCCTTGGTGAATGGCAGTCCATGCTGTTGGGCTCGTCCCTAACACCATGGCTGTTCCATTCATGAGCTCGCCGACTCACTGTGGGGTGGTGGATCACAGATGCTGGCTGATGGGAACTGCCTTCCTTGTGGGAATTAACACACAATACAAAGAACTTCACATTTCATGTCCAATACCATTGGCTCATCCACATCCCTCTTCCCCAGGCCTCCTTTAAAAAAAAAAAATCCTTCTAATACACTGTATTTTCTATTTGTGTTCCCAGTGACATGGCTTTATTTTTTAATAGGCTTTCTCTAGTTGCGGAGAGTGGGGGCCTCTTTAGTTTCAGCGTGCGTGCTTCTCATTGCACTGACTTCTCTTGTTGCATAGCAAAGGCTTTTGGGTGTGCAGGCTTCAGTAGTTGTGGCACATGGGCTTAGTTGTGGGATCTTCCCAGACCAGGGATCGCACCGGTGTCCCCTACAATGCAAGGTAGATTCTTAACCACTGGACCACCAGGGAAGCCCCTTCCCCAGGCCTCCTTACCCCAATTGTTTTGTTATCTGTTGTTGCATAACAAACTACCCTTAAACTTAGTTATTACAATGTAATTATAGCTCATGACTTTGTGGTTTGGCTGGGCTCATCTGGGGGGTCTCCTCTACTTGTGCTGTGTGGGATTTTTCACTCAGTTGCAGTCAGATGAGGCTGGGCTGGATGCCCAGGTGCCTCATTTCTCCTCCGTGTGGCCACTCCATTGAGCAAAATAGCCAGAACTTCTTACATGTTGTCCTCAATGTCAAATTGCAAAGAACTGGAAGCTGCTTGACCTTCTTGGTGCCTACCTTTCAGAGTCCCGGAATATCACCTCCTTGCATGCTGTTTATCAATGCAGTCATGGGCTCCAGCCTAGATTGATGGGACATAAGCTTTGTCTCAGGTGGGAGTAGAAGTAGGTACATGCAGGCAGGGGCAGAATGATTCAGGGTTGTCCCTGGAGAATAGCTGCCACAGTCCACCCTCTGCCACAATTCACATTCCTCCCTTACACAAAACACAGCTCATCCCTTTTCCCAGGACCACCAGTTTCATCCCATAATGGCATCAACTTGAATCCAGGATTTTATCATCTAAATCAGGCATGGACATTGATGGATCTTCTCAGTTGTTTTTCTTTGGATGTGGCTCCTTAGTATGGTTCTTCTTGCTCTAAAGAGCTATAAATTAGAGCAGTTACTTGCTCAGGGATGATAAGACAAAATAGGAAAACTGGAATAGCCACGGGGGTGGGGTGGGGAAACAGGAGGCACACTGCAGTCATGATTTATGCGCTTCTGAAATCTCGCAGGGCATACTTCCCGGTCCTTCACGGTAGGCCAGTCCTGATCTCTAGGATTAGTTCCCAAGCCTCTTGGCTCTGCCCTGAGTCATCCTTCCTTGTCCATAATAAATAGCCCCTCTCTGAAGGTAAGCAGCTTTCCTAGCCTGCTTACTGCCTGCAGAAGTTTGAGGGTCTTGAGACCTCTTTTCATCATGAAATGACTATTCCTTTCAGTCCATGTGGATACAGTTTATTTAAAACATCATGCATTTTGTTTGTATCAGATCACAGCCAACTCCACTGGGTGAAAGCCACAGCTATGTATTTTTCTGAAAGGGGCCTGTGAAATTCCTCTGGGACTACGTCCTTGGGATTCTTAGAAGCCCTGTTGTCTGGGAGAGAGGCCATATGAGACACACCCAGAGGATTCTTAGAAGGCTCTTTGTTCAGCTGAAAGGACTTTATGACACATCACCTAAAATCTTCCTGAGGTTTCAACAAAGTGTCTCACGGTCCCACCCTTAATCTGAACTTGACACTGAGGTATGTTTTACTTTGTGTGTCCTGGATTTTATTTTTTTTCCCTTTCCCTCTGAGTCCATTTCTTACCTTGTGAATTGCTTTCAAATCCAGTACATCTTGGTTGCTTTATATTTCCTTTAAGTCTGCTCAAAAACTGTATACTTTCTTTAAAAAAAAATTTTTTTTTTTTTTACTTCTAATTACTTTTCATAGGCAGCTAAAAGCAAAAACAAAATAAAGCAAAAACGGTGTTTCAACAGTCTGCATGTAAATATCCTCAGCCAGACTCATGTTCCTTAGGTATCTTTTCTCTTTCCCAAAGTGCAGGTGAGAGTTTCATCACTGGGTGTGTCATATGTGTGTTTGCACAACATGCTGTTATGACATCATAATACTCAGGTCACCTTTCTTTTGGTCTCCAAGAGCAATTTCATTGCTGTCTTTCAAGTCTTCACTTTGATCTCTTGAAGGAGCTCCATTCTGGTCCCAATACTAATGCCATATGTTTTAGATTTTTGTCAAGGCAGACACCTTTTCAGGTACCAAGTTCTGTTTTAGTTATCTGTTGTTGTGTAATAAACCACTATAAAAATCAGTGGCTTAAAACAGCCCTTTTATGATCTCTCTTGACTCCATGGACTTAGCTGAGCAATGCCTTGATTGACGTCAGGTCTCATGGGGTTGTACTCAGATTGGGACTGGGACCAGATGCCTGGCGCTTGGCTTCTCCACCTGGCCTCTCTCTCCAAAAGACATCTTACCCTTCAAGGCTTCTCTGGGCCTCTCTCCATCAGGGCAGCCTAGTTTTCTTCTTGTTCTTTTGGCCGTGCCCCACAGCTTGCAGAGGTCTTAGTTCCCAGAACCGGGAATGAAACCAGGCCCTTGGCAGTGAAAGCTCGGAGGCTACTGGACAGTCAAGGAATTCCCCAGCATGGTTTTCTTTAAATGGCAGCCCGGGGCTCCAAAAGGGAGAGAGTGAAAGATGCTAGACTTTCTTGTTGCCCGATGAGCATGGAAGTCTCAGTGTGTCACTTTCTCTTCATCTTACTGATCAGAGGAGTTGCCTAGATCCTAGATCCACAAACTCCAGTTGTTCATGAGAGTAGAGACATGTATAGGGAACGGTAGGATAGTTGGGGTTTTTTTTTTTTTGAGGACATGCTACTACACCAATCTTCCAATCTTTTACCTAACTAGCCAAGCACTAACTATATTCTTTCCTTGGGCTTCCTTTCTCTCTATCTGGAGGGACCACCTGAAACTCTGCTCATTGATAGGCTTTGTCCTCACTGCTGCTCTGTAGTATAATTGGGTCACTGCTATCCAGCAGTGTAATTGGTGTCAGTCTTTGGCTTGCACCCATGCACTGACCTGATCCTTTGTAACTTTATTCAGCTCTTTTCCTCCATTGTCACCTCTTCATAAGAGACCCCGCCCCCACAATTGGGCCGTAGATGTTGGCTGAAGAAGAGGGACTGGGGCAATACTGGTGGGTGATGTGGGGTTTTAGGCCAACTGCTCCTGCATCTCCTTTGACCTTGATCCTGAAGGATCATTTCCATCTCATCGTGGATGACTGTGGAGCTGCTGGACTTTATAACATTGTGGGTCTGACAGACCCCAGCTCAGGATGGTGGTTCTGGTCTCATGATTACTCAATGATATTGTGGTCAGGTGCACTGTACCTCAACCCTGGAGTGTGTTCAAGGATGGGTTTTGGATTGGCTGCAGATGGCATGGCCTTGTTCCAGAACTCTAAGGGTCTATATTATGATTCTCATTTGTAGGATGGCCATTAACTCCACAAGGCACCTTTTCCCACCAGAGACACATCTGAGACCATGGGATATGTTGAATTGTATGGCCCTACTGGCAAGGCTGCTTGCATTACAGTCCAGACTTACAGCAGTACCATTTCCTGCTCTGGGCTCCACTCAGCCCTTCATGTCACCTGATAAATGGGTTGAAGCAGTGACATTCAATGTGGAACCTGAAGAGCCCTAGCAGGCATTGGCCATTTTCTTAGTGATGGGAAGTGTGAGATGCAGTACTTTGCCAATTACTTTCTGAAGGGGTCTCCCAACCATAGGATTCCTTGTAACTTCACCAGTATGGTGGCCTCTGCATATGGGATCCATTTCTGGACAGCATGTATCCTACCAAGGCCTCTGATGTACTTTGCTTTCTTGCTTATCTGCTTTGCCTGTCATGATGTCATCATTAGGGTGGACCACCTCACGATTCTGCAGAATGTCTAGGTAGTCCAGGCTGCTCAGACCATACAATGAATGGGGTGAAAGAATTAACATGACCCTGAAACTAGACTGGAAATTTAACTTGTGTCTGTCCCACATGAATGCAGACTGCTTCTGACCTTCCTTCCTGGTGGGATGGCCACACCGCATACACCCTGGACCTTGTTAATTGCAGGTACAATCAGGGCCACTGCTTGATAAAATTTGTGGCAGTCCACTATCATCCTACAGGATCCATCTGATTTTTGGAAAGATAAAGCCAGTGAATCCAACGCAGATATGGTGAGGACTTCCTCTGCATCCTTTAGAGCTTGCAGTGGCGGGAGTCTCTGCTCTTCTCCTTGTGACATGATATGGTTTTTATTTTCTAGCTGATTGGGGGCATAACGACGTACTTTCAAAGCTTCCATCTGACCTCTCCCACTAGGGTAGGTAGCTCATGCCCCATAGACCAAGGAAACAGTGTGGGGCTTTCTGCCAACTACCAAGTATATCCATATCAATTATGCATCTATGCATTCAGCACTGCTGTGTGGTCTCTGAGACCAGGACTCCATTTGTTACCTGAATCGTGCAACTACCCACTTGGGCATCAGTGTTAATTCAGACCCTTTGCCCTTGGAATGTCTGGGAATTCCTTTTTCCTCTATGTACTGGAGTGAACAGTTATGTGTCAGTTTGGGGGAAGGACTGGGAGAATCTTCATCATAAATACCGTATGTGGTAGGATTCTTTCTCCCAGGACATGGCCAAGTTTTAATCAGTGGGTTCCCAGCTTGAGGAATGGCTCAGATCCAGAATCTAGGCAGATTGTGGTTATCTTTTATTGGGGTGATTGTTCTCCATCCTTGAAGATCGATCCTTGACGTCTCTTGATTGCGTAGTTTGAGCACTATGCCTATTGGCTGCTTGTCCATCTTGTTCCTAAGGATACCATGTTCTGTGACGCATCTCCATATCTCAACAGGTCAGACACCCACCCTTCCCCACTCCTTCAATCTAACCTTGCCAGTGATTACAAGAATTGCCCACACCCTGCCCTCTATTCAACACTATACCACCCCAATTGCTATCAGGGAGCCCAGTTCTGTAGGAGCATCCGCGGTGTCAGCTCAGCCCACAGATGACAGCCACACTGACCTCGACAGTGACATTGGTGCCTCTCACCCTGGTGTTTGTTTATTCAGGAGCATCCCCTGGGCTCTCCCACAGAACAGTGTCGGTGAATGAGTTTGCTGACCTGACATAGTAATCCACTCTAGAACATTCCTCTGAACTTTTTCAACTTTTATTTTTTTGTCCACTGTGGCAGTTCTGGGATTCCCTCTTCATCAAATGTAGCCACGTTTCCTACAGGCTTCTCAGAGTCCCAGCATATGTTGGCATCATCTTCCAGGATACTTATTTAGGGTTAAATCCTGTGTCATAGTGTTGTCCATATCGATCAGCTTTCCTTTATCCAGCTTTGTCTTCCACTCACTTTGATCCGATACCCTTTGATTCAAACACACTCTTGGGACTTTGCTGGTGGTCCCATGACTGCCTCCGAGCTGTCAATGCAGGGAGGCCGGTGGGGGAGGGAGGGGCCCAGGTTTGATCCCAGGTAGGGGAACTATAGATCCCACATGCCACAATTAAGAGTTCACATGCTGCACGCAACCAAAGATCTTGCATGCCCCAACTAAGACCCAGCACAGCCAAATAAATAAATATTTAAGACAGATACACACACTCTTGGCTTTTGCTGGTACATGTTAGCTTGGTCCTGTGGCTCCTTTTGAGGGCATAATCTCTCCTCTTAGCAGGCAGGGTTACACAGGTTAAGTAGACTTAACCTTACTTATTTGTCTGATGGCCAGAAGGGAGGTGGGGGTGGGTCTGAGGGAAATGTGTTTATTCTTGCAAGACAGAGGACTCTGTATCATCTCAAAACAAGGAGGGAGGGGTGGCCTTTCATGGGGTGGGGTGGGCTAGTTCTGCAGGCCCAGAGGCTGGGGAGAATGGGGGGAAGTAGCATGTCCCCATCACATGCCGTAGGGTCAGCTCCTTCCCAATAAGCTCTGTTCTTAAACAGCAGATGGGCCAAGCCTGAGCATTCAGCCTCTTCTGAAGCTTGGCTCCTCCTGCAGTAATTGAGTCTTGGACTTGACCCTCAGCCTTTCCTGCTCTCCACTGATAGGAGATGAGAGTCTCCTTAAATGCTGCCAAAGAGGCTGTGTGATTTCACATTCATTTCTAATTGGTGATTATTTAACCCCAGTCTTTCATTGACTTTCTCTGGTGCATCCATAGTTCTCAGCAACAGTTTTCTAACTATTGCTGTTTCATATCTCAAAGTCCTGAGATACTGTGATGACTGGTGCATTCCCTTTTACCAGTATGCTACCCCTGTCCATGCCATGCACATTTTAATAACTGTACCACCCCCTAATGACAGAGACTGTCTGTGCCCCATTCTACACCAGGGATGGGTCTTCAGTGCCAGCTGGCCTGTGAGAATGGGTGATCCAGCTCCAGAATTTGTTTCAAAGAAATTTCTGAAATTAAATAACATGAACTTACCTGCTCAGACATGTCCGACTCTTTGCGACCCCATGGTCTGTAGCCCTCCAAGGCTCCTCTGTCCATGGGATTTCCCAGGCAAGAATACTGGAGTGGGTTGCCATTTCTTCCTCCACAGGATCCTCTTGACCCAGGGATTGAACCTGAATCTCCTACATTGGCAGGCAGATTCTTTACCACTGAGCCATCTGGGAGGCCCCATCCAGAATGTTGCCACTAGGATATTTTTTTGAAGAATAAAATGTATTCCATTTTTATTGTGAGTAGTTTTTCCTTAAAGATGTTGTCATATTTGATTCTATTTGTGGCAATTTATAGCAGGTTATATATTGTACTATCTTTTCTTTAGAAACATATTAGACAAATCTAGATTGAAAATAATTTGAGTGAATGTTTATTGTAAATACAGTTGTAGAAGCAGAGTTGGGACTAAAAGGAAAATACGTCATGTCTCACAAAATGGATTGAGGTGTACATTATCATGAATTTATTGCTTTTTGTTTGTAGATGCCAGAGCAGAGGGGTCTATTAACATAAGTAAGAGTTCATGGAATGACATTTTTTTGGGAAGAGGAGCCTTGAAACTTAAAGTCACTTGCAGATGAAACATTGAAACTTTGAGTTTGAAACTCCTCTCTGACTATCTGGTACTCATTATAGCATCCATAAGCCCTGTATCATGTAGTGACTTGCATTGTAGTTATTGCTACTGTTTTATCTTTTCTCTTAGGTATTTCTTAAAATTTTTAAATGTGGCTTATTAAAGATAAGTTGAGAATATAAACAAAAGGAAAAAAACTTAGGCTTAGTTGTAATCATATTGTGCATCCATTTTTGTGCTGTCGCTTTTCCTTCGTGTCTTATAATTTTACATGTAAATATCGTGTAAAAATAATTTACCCAGACAAGTATGTAATACATTTTTATTGACTGTGTAATATTCCATTTAGTGTGTATTCCACAGCACATGTAACTATTTCAATACCACTGAACATTTATAATGTTTCCTTTCTTCACTGTCATACATGATAATGAAATGTGAATCTTTGTATATAATGACTCCTCCCTCATATTTAGGATGAATTTCACAGGTGATATTTTTATGAACAACACTGCTGAGGCAGAGTGTTACTATATTTGGAGTTCTTGATATATGTTGCTAAACTGCCTTTAGCAAGGGCTGGGCCACTTTGCACCTTCACTGACAATATGTGAGAATATCTGTTTTGCCATCTTTCTGGCAGCAGTGAGAATTATCATTTAAAAACTATCCCCCTATTATTTTGATTGGTAAGGAGAGTGTCTCTTTATTGCTCTGGTTTGTATTTCTTTGGCTACTGGGGATGTTGATAATTTCCTCATGTTTATGCACTTGCTCTCTCTTCTGTGATATGACTGTGCGTGTTATAATAAAGCTATTTATAATATCATATATTGCTATAATATGTAGTATAGTGATAGAATATTCTATATATAGTATATTAAATAAATGTACTATGTATTGGAAAGACCTTGATGCTGGGAAATACTGAAGGCAAAAGAAGAAAAAAGTGGCAGAGGATGAGGTGGTTAGGTAGCATCACTGACTTAATGGATATGAATTTGAGCAAACTCTGGGAGATAGTGGAGGACAGAGGAGCCTGGTGTGCTACAGTCCATGGGGTCACAAAGAGTCGGACGTGACTTAGCAACTGAGCAACAACTATATGTTGATATAATTCACATACATACAATTCACCTAGTTATAGTGTACAGTTCAGTAATTTTTAATATATTCACAGAGCTGTGCGGTCATTGCCATGGGTAATTTGGGAGCATTTTCATGACTCCAACAAGGAATCTGAATCCCACTGGCAGTCACTTCTCATCTTCCTCGAAACCCACCCCAGAGCTGGGCAGCCACTCATCTGTATTCTCCGTCTCCCTATGTCTGCTTGCTCTGGATGTTTCATAGACTCATACAAACATTTCATAGGATATGGTATTTCAGGGCTTCCGTGGCTGACTTCTTCCTCTTAGCTTAAGTTTTCAAACTTCAGCCATGTTGTAGCAGATATCAGGACTTCATTCTTTTTTATTGCCCAGTAATATTCTGTCATATGGATTTTACACATTTTATTTCCACTCATCAGTTGATGGTTATTGGGGTTATTTCTACATTTTGATTATCATGAGTAGTGCTTCTTTGAACATTATAAGTTTTTTTTTAACTTTTTATTTTATACTGGAGTATTGCTGATTAATAATGTTGTGATAGTTTCAGGTGAACAGCAAGAGGACTCAGTCGTACATATACATGTATTCATTTTCCCCAAACTCCCCTCACATCCAGGCTGCCACATAACCTTGAGCAGAGTTCTGTGTGCTATAATGTGCAGGTTTTTGTGTGGACATGTATTCTCACTCCTCTTGGGCATATACCTAGGCATGCAATTGCTGGGTCATATGATCACACTGTATTTGAACTGTTGAGGAACTCCCAGACTGTTTGTGCATGATTTTTGCATATTTATCTTTTGGGATGTTGGTATTTTTCTTTTATATTTGTATGAGTTTTTATGTACAGCCAATATTAATCTTGCATACTTGCAGAAACTATTTTATCTCCATAGATTGCTTGTCTTTCATTTGTAATGTGTTGTGTGTGTATGCATGTATTTTTAATTTTTATATTGTTGGTTCTGTCAATATTTTATTTGTAATTTATTTCATTATTTCTCAGCTTTAAAAAACATTCTTCTGTAATGTTTGATAAATATCAAGGTTTCTTATAATTTTTCTATAATTCGATCTACAAAAAATTTCACTACTTCATCTATTTAGTTTATCTGAGAAAATGGTGTGAGATCTCCATTTTCCTAACACGTCTTCCCTCTCCTGATGAATTTGTGTACCTCTATTTTGGGGGGTGGAGCTTCCTTGATGGCTCAGTTGGTAAAGAATCTGCCTGCAAGGCAATCCTTGGGCCGGGAAGATCCTCTGGAGAAGGGAATGAAAACCCACTCCAATATTCTTTATCATTTATTATTTTTTAGACATACTAATATCCATTTTGTTTAGTATATACATTTTTACAGTAGTGCCACATGGTTTAAATTGTTGCAGGTTTATGTTTTGTATCTGAAAAAACAATCATTTTTCCCTTCAATTCTTCATCTCATTTAATTAATTATCTTTTTCAAAAATTTCTTGATGATTCTTATTTTTTCCAGATGTTTCCTGGATTTTTCCAAAGTCTTGTTATGCTTTCTAAATACTATTGGAATATGCATTGCTCTTACATTAAATGCCCAATTTGATTTTGAGAGACTTGACATTTTAATAGGATTGAGTTTTGTCATCCAGGAATCTTGCCTATCTCTCTGGTTACAGTGTTTTGAAATATCTTAGCCAAGTATCATGCTCATGTGGAAATTGTGTCTTGTTTATTTCCTCGCTGGAGTGGATCCAGGTTTTTTGGGGGGCTGCAGCTTGTGCAGTTTTGGAGCCATTCTTTAGGGAGAATAGTGAGGACTCATTATTATGTATTTTAATACGTTCTTAATGCCTTTAGTGGGCTTCCCAGGTGGTGCTAGTGGTAAAGAACCTGCCTTCCAATGCAGGAGACACAGGAGACTCAGATTCAATCCCTGGGTCGGGAAGATCCCCTGGAGGAGGGCGTGGCAACCCACTTTAGTATTCTTGCCTGGAGAATCCCAAGGACAGAGGAGTCTGGTGGACTATGGTCCATAGGATCTCAAAGAGTTGGACACGACTGAAGCAACTTAGCAATGCCTGTAGTAATAAGCCATTTACCGAACTTAGAAAATATTTTTAAATACTTGTCTAGTTTTCCATTTTGGAATTTCTATACAAATGTTCACACTGTATGCAAATAGCAATGGTTTTACATCATCTTTTATACTTTTTCCCATATCTTAAACTTCTTGAGAGAAAGGATTATAATTAATAAATGTTAGTGATGGATGATAAACACTGAAGTTATATTCATAGAGGACTCAGAAAGATGCATTTGATACTCACCGAATTTCATGCTTCAAATGAAACAAAATTTTGCTATACTGTAGGATGTAGCCAACAGTCCTGTTAAATTTGCCTTAAAGACATATATTTTATTGGAGTGTATAACAGCATATTTTGTATTGTAGACTGAGTTTTTAATACCATTTTAATGCTCTAAACTCAGAGTATATTTATAGAGAACTTTCAACAGTTTTCATTCCAGAAATTATTCAAGAAACTTTGTATTTGGCCTAGATTCTTATGCCAAAAATAGATTACCAAAATGGGAAGAAAACTTCCTAATGAAAGAGTCTTGAGATCATAAATAAATAATTAGGTTAAAAAGCCTCACTGGAGACTTCTATTTAAAAAACAAAGGAAAAAAAAGGGCAGTTTATTTGGCATATATCTTCTATTATTACAGCATTTTATAAGATAAGGGATCAGATTTTTATAGGCCATCTGAAAACTACACGTTTTAGGAATCTCAGAAGGCAATCTGCCTTATTCTTTAATGTCTTTGAATTCTAATGTAAGGTGTTGTAGGACAACAGAAAAAATAGACGGTTCAAGTTATTTCTTAGTTAACTGCCTTTGTTGGAACTGAAACAAGTTTTTGGAAAATTCACAAAATCCTATAGAACTCAAAGGAACCGTCGAGTCTGCAGAACATTATAGTTGATGGCCCTGGGAACACCACCCCGGATTCTTAATTATCCAAATAACCAAGAATTCAGGGATGTTTTTAGTAAAGTCTTTTTGTTTTGGTAATCTAAGACACTTATATACAATTAGAAGTGCCTAGAATATTATGATTATAACTGTTAGTTAAATTAAAGTGAAAGTGAAGGTCACTTGGTCAACTCTTTGCAACCAGGCCAGAATACTGGAGTGGGTAGCCTTTCCCTTCTCCAGGGGATCTTCCCAACCCAGGGATCGAACCCAAGTCTCCTGCATTTCAGGCAGATTCTTTACCAACTGAGCTATCAGGGAAGCCCTTAGTTAAATTAAATGTATAATTAAATGTCTGGGACACGGAGTTAAGGAGTGATGTGTTCAAAAGTATGTACCTTAAGTGGCATTAAGTAGCCCACCATTAAGGTGGAGGGAGAAAATCTTAGGGGTGCACCTGAAATTGTTTTCAGTAATCTGACTTAATATTAATTAGATTTTTGCCATTTCCTAAACAGAACAAAACAAAAGCATCTTAGAATTTATATGTGCTTTCAGAGTTGGTAATCATAGCAAAATCTGTAAGTTTTAGGAGCTTGTTTTAATGTAGGGGAGTTTTGGACAATTCTTCTTATAATTTTTTTTTCAGTACAAATGGGAATAAAAAGTTGATTACAGGCATATGTCAGAGATATCAAGGATTTGCTTCTAGATTACTGCAGTAAAGTATTCCACATGAATTTTTGGTTTTCCATTGCATATAAATGTTATGTTTACACTTTCAAGTGTGCAGAGGCACACTATTAAGTGTGCAGTAGCATTATGCCTAAATGTACACAGCCTAATTTTAAAATACTTTATTGCTGAAAAATGCTAAAAAAAAGTATAATGGTAACATCACAGATCACTGGTCATGGATAACCATAACATACAATAGTAATGAAAAAATTTTAATTATTGTGAGAGTTAGCATAATGTGATGCAGAGATAGAAAGTGAGCAGATGCTCTTGGAAAAATGACACCAATGGACTTGCTCAATGCAGGGTTGCCACAAGCCTTCACTCTGTAAACAGTGCAATAAAATCTATGAAAGACAGTAAGGTGAAGCGCAATAAAACAAGGTATGCCTATATCATTGTGAATTAGCACAGAGGAAATAATTGGTTGAGATGCACAACATTCTACTCAAATCAAAAAGCCTGAATTTGGAACAAAATTGTGAAAGACATGACTAAATAAAACTTCATAACCCTTAATAACCCTTAATTACCTTAATTGTGGCCAGACGAAAGGAAGAGATGAATAACAGTACAGTTGTTATAGCTCTTCCAGTGGAGGGCTTTAAATGGAATATTGTGATTAGTGTGTGGTTGCTTCAGCTTTAAGCTTTTATCATTGTCTAGTCTTTAAAACAGAATGTGCACTATCATATCTAAAAGCTCTTTAATTTTTAAAAACCCCAGAGAGCCTTTATGTGTGCTTAATTAAAGTTCAAATCAACCTTAAATGTGAATCCAAGACAGTTTTCAAAAGATGCTTACATACGGCCTGTTATCTGATTCACTCATACTCTGATGATCATCTCCAGTGGTTCTCACTCAGGGCAGCCCCTGCGCTGCCAGAGAGTTTGGAAATGAGGCGTATTTAGGGTTGATACAATGATTTGATATGTGGGGTACCACTGGCCCTTAGAGAGGAGGCAGTTTGTTTGGTGTTGCCCCAAACTTAACTCTGTTCTGCACAATGAAAAATACTCTTGAGTCCTGCTAGAGTTTTTTTTTCTTCTTCTTTTAATTAGATGGGTCCACTGGGAACCCCTGCCCTTTTATTTAAAAAATTATTATTTTATTTATTTTTGGTTGTGCTGGGTCTTCATTGCTGCATGGTCTTTTCTCTAGTTGCTGCAAATGGGGGTTACCCTCTAGTTGCAGTGCACAAGCTTCTCACTGCGGTGGCTCCTCTTGGGGTGCACAGACTCTAGGGCATGGAGCCTTCAGTAGTTATGGCACACGGGCTTAGTTGCCCTGCAACACATGGGTTCTTTCTGGACCAGGGATTGAACTCGTGTCTCCTGGATTGGCAGGCAGATTCTTCACCACTGAGCCAGCAGGGAAGCCCTCCTGCTGGAGTTTAAAAACATGCACTGAATTAAGGAATATGGTCAATGATACTATAATAACTTCGTTTGAGAATAGATGGTTACTGGACTTCTCAGGATGATTGTTTCATAATGTATGCAAGTGTCAAATCAGTATGTAGTACACCCGAAACTAACACAATATTGTATGTCAACTCTGTTTCAATAGAAAAAAATAAAAATAAAGACACCCTGAGCCATATCCTACTACAAATACATTAGTAGTACATTAATACTAGTGTAAATCAGTAGCCCTTCAGTATAAAGTAATACTGAAAAGTTCTATCAGAAACTACACATAAAGACTCATAATTTAGGAAAAGTTGTTATGGACATAATGTCGTTAAATGACATAAAGATATTGTGTCAGAATTACTGGAAAACTTACTCTGTATATCTTTAACATTTTGTTACTTTCTTCATCATATGTTTTTTTTTTTTTTGGCATTAATTGGATGTTTTAAAAGACTGTGTCAAAATACTGTTGATCTTGATTACTGAGTTTAAATTTAAGGAGACTTTGAAATTTTGTGCCCAAGGTGAGTACCCCTCTCCCTTCACCCTAGTCCTGGCTCTGATGTACACGGTTAGTTGAATAAGATATTAATGGAGTCAGTCATGCAGTTACTGCAAAAGCAAGGAAATCTTTTGTTCTCTGGAGCAAAGGTAGAAACTGCAAATCTCTTAAGCCATGCCACAACTTAAGACCCCCAAAGTTACATAGCATCTTTTTGCTGGATTCTGTTGGTCAAAGCAGTTTACGGGATTCTGCCCGAACTCAAGGAAAGGCAAAACAGCCTCATCTGTTGATGTTGGAGTGGCGAGGTTATATTGTCAAAGAACCTGTGAGGTGGGAGAGATTGTTGTGGCCGTCTCCGAAAACATCATCTATCACATACTGTGAAATGAAATTCTTACATAATAGAATCTATCTGAGGCCCAATGTTTTAAAAAATGAAAGCAACACCCCAACTGTAATTTAACAGAGGAATAGAAGAAAATAATTCATAAAATGCGTATTCAATATATAACTGCTCAGGTATGACTACACTCTAATAAGGTGGCCAGATTTTTTATTTTTCTTTTTTGGCTGTGCCGTGTGGCATGCAGCATCATACTTCCCCAATCAGGGATCCAACCCGCGCCCCCTGCAGTGGACGTGTGCAGTACTAACCATTGGACCACCAAGGAGGTCTCAAATAACCAGATTTTTAGAACCCGGCTGCCATGCTGTGAAGAGGCCTGAGCAGTCACGTAGAGGGGCTCACCTGGAAGAGAGGTATGGCCTGCGCTGATCTGCCCAGCTGAGCTTCCAGCCAGCACCAACTGCCAACTGTTGACATCTTAGCTGTTCTGAGCCTTACTTAACACCACACCAAACAGAAAAACTGCCATGTGAACCCACAGAATCATGAAAGTAATAAATTGCTGTTTGGGCTTGCTTGCTTTGCTGTCATAAATAAACAAAGTAGGCTATGGAAGGGGTACATTAGGAATATTCCTTATAAAAAAGGTTGTTAAATCTGATATTACTGGGGAATTTCCCTGATGTGTCCAGTGACTAAGACTCCATACTGCCAGTGCAGGGGGCCTGGGTTCAATCCCTGATCAGGGAACTAAATCTCACATGCTGCAACTCAGACCTGGCACCGCAAATTTAATTAATTAATTAAAAATCTGATATTGTTGAGAAACACTGTCACAGATAGTAAATGCTTTACAATTAGAACGTTTAAAAGATTCAATAACTTGCAAAAATGTATTTTCTAACTGAAGATAATTTGGATTAAAAAACCTTTCAACTCCCAGATTTAACAAGAGAACCAGTAAGCCAGAAACTTGCCACAGCCATGTCTGACTTTTTCTTATTTCCTCTCATTTTTTTAAATGAAAAGTTATTTATTCTCTACTGTGCTCATTCACTTCAGTCTTGTCTGACTCTTTGCGACCCCACGGACATAGCCCGCCAGGTTCCTCTGGCAAGAATACTTCTAGGGATCAGGGTATCTTCCCCACCCAGGGATCAAACCCATGTCTTGCGTCTCCTGCATTGCAGGTGAATTCTTTACCACTGAGCCACCTACTGGAAGACAGAAGAACACAGGCAGGGTAAGCTGTAGATCAGTGGTTGCCTACTTGTGGGTCAGAAATTACTGAGACCCCTTAATCCCATGCTTACCAACTATCAACTCTGTGCTAA
The DNA here is from genome assembly GCF_054371585.1 of Giraffa tippelskirchi. Lineage (NCBI taxonomy): Eukaryota > Metazoa > Chordata > Mammalia > Artiodactyla > Giraffidae > Giraffa > Giraffa tippelskirchi. The sequence goes on along the minus strand of NC_137287.1, from coordinate 67,170,001 downwards.
TTCTCCAATGTATACAGATGCTGTTATGATTAGGAAGATACAGATGAATTAAAAGTGTTACAATTTTGTAGTTTTTTGGTCATTATTCATTTTTCAGTTCTGGAGGTATTTTGACATTCAAACAGAGTTTTTATATTTGAAATATTGGGAAAACCATTGGTGGAAGTCCCTATATCCAGCTACTAACAGATTTGTAGCTGCTGAGATTCCTTCAAACCAATTAACAACAGCAAATTAACCACTGTCTGCTGTTCATTTGATTTTATGGGCCTTGACTTCTTCCTGTAAACTGAACAAGTATAGGAAAATTAATTCCACAGAAAAGTTCAAGAAGAAATTTAGGTGGCTTCCATAAGGTAACAGAGCTCTTAATTATCCACCATAATGAGATTGCTTCATGGAGTCATTTTTAGAAGGCAAAGACTTAAAAAAAAAAATTTGGCCACACCATACAGCATGTGGGATCTTAGTTCCCCAACCAGGGATGCAACCCATGCCCTCTACATAGGAAGTGCAGGATCTTAACCACTGGACCACCTAAAGAAGGACTTCTCACTGGAAGTTCTGAGAAGGCAAAGACGTTTTGTATAAAGGCCACTGGGAGAAAATAGAAAAGCTAGTGGGTGTATGAATGGAAATTTGTAGTAATTTGTGGTATATGACTTATATGCTGTAAGTAAATAAGAGTAGGTCTGGAAGTTCCACATTAGTAAAGGTTTATTAAATTTGAACAAATCTTCTAATATTTTTATAGTGCTTTGTATTTTCCAGAGGACTTTCCTGACTGTTATCTATCTCACAAGAGTGTCCTGAGAACTTAATGAGATGTTCTTCCCACTTATAGACCAGGACAATGAGTCCCAAAGTGAAACACAGAGCTAGGGCAGGAGCTTAAATCTCTGAGTCCTCATCTTTATGATCAAAAATTATAAAACGTGTTCTAGTTAGGTACTGGTACTGAATTTGCCAGTTCCTAATGGATATTAGCTTGATGTACTCAGCCAGAGAGAACCTGCTGTAATATCTATACAAGATAGAGGGAGAAGGATACATAATCTTAAAATATGAACAAAATCAACGTGGGCAATGTTATTTGAAAAACTTACACATTGAAGTGATCTCACATAATTATTATTCTTATTCTTTGATATGGACAGTTGACGATTTACAGAATGAAAAGCACCTTAAAACCCTTTTAATAATATTGACATTAATTTGTAACATACAGTGAAGTTAAGACAGTGTGCTTACTATATAATTTTATCTTCAAGGTGTAATCTACCATCACCAGCCACATAGATAGACTCTAGAACTACAATAGTCAACCTCCAACTGAGTATTTGTTATATGTTAAATAACCCGCTTCATTTTTCATAACTTAAACACAGGCCAACATAGATGTTTATCAGTGTAAGAAAAAGACCAAGGTTTAAAAGAACTATGTTGAGACCTGCTTGTGCAAGAAAAACTAGAAGACTATTTTGAATTGAAGTGAAAGTGTTAGTCACTTAGTGGTGTCTGATTCTTTGCAACCCCATGGACTGTGGCCCACCAGCCTCCTCTGTACATGAAATTCTTCAGGAAAGAATACTAGAGTGGGTAGCCATTCCCTTCTCCAGGTGATCTTCTTGACCCAGGGATCAAAGGCGGGTCTCCCACCTTGCACACAGATTCTTTACCATCTGAGTCACCGGGGAAGCCCTTGCATCAAAATTGGAAGACGCTTTAGATATATATTATTGAACATAGGTGCTTTCCAGTTTTTCCCCACTTTTTTTTGTTGGTGACCAATTGATATTCATCAACTTTTAAATTTTGTTAATAAGAACAATCCAAAGATGAAGTGAAGAGGAACTAAAAAGCCTCTTGATGAAAGTGAGAGAGGAGAGTGAAAAAGTTAGCTTAAATCTCAACATTCAGAAAGCTAAGATCATGGCATCTGGTCCCATCACTTCATGGGAAATGGATGGGGAAACAGTGGAAACAGTGTCAGACTTTATTTTGGGGGGCTCCAAAATCACTGCAGATGGTGATTGCAGCCATGAAATTAAAAGACGCTTACTCCTTGGGAGGAAAGTTACGACCAACCTAGATAGCATATTAAAAAGCAGAGACATTACTTTGCCAACAAAGGTCCGCCTAGTCAAGGCTATGGTTTTTCCAGTAGTCATGTATGGATGTGAGAGTTGGATGGTGAAGAAAGCTGAGCGCCGCAGAATTGTTGCTTTTGAACTGTGGTGTTGAAGAAGACTCTTGAGAGTCCCTTGGACTGCAAGGAGATCCAATCAATCCATCCTAAAGGAGATCAGCCCTGGGTGTTCATTGGAAGGACTGATGTTGAAGCTGAAACTCCAATACTTTGGCCACCTGATGCAAAGAGCTGACTCATTGGAAAAGACCCTGTTGCTGGAAAGGATTAGGGGCAGGAGGAGAAGGGGACGACAGAGGATGAGATGGTTGGATGGCATCACCGACTCGATGGACATGAGTTTGGATAAACTCCGGGAGTTGATGATGGACAGGGAGGCCTGGCATGCTGCGATTCATGGGGTCACAAAGAGTCGGATACGACTGAGTGACTGAACTGAACTGAAAGATGAAGTAGGAACAGGAAGGGGAGAAGGAGGAGGAAGAGATAAATAACTGTCTGTTGTCATCACTGTTTCACACAAGATGGGACACAGAATAAAGGACAATCATTTAAATTGGGCAGAGTTGTCTTCATGAAACTCCTTTCCTCACTATCCTGTGGAGTGGTGGGAATTTAATGCAAGCTTCACACACTTGCATTGATAACCACGGATGTAGGACCATCGCTTCATTTTACAGATGAGAAGATTAAAATTTCTCTCCAAGTAAATCCAAACATGGGACTTCCCTGGCAGTCCAGGAGTTAAGACTTTGCCTTCCAATGCGGGGAATTGGAGGGGGAGTGGAGGCGAGTTCAATCCCTGGTGGAGGAGCCAAGATCCCACATGCCTTGCAGCTAAACACACACACACACACACACAAAACAGAAACAATATTGTAACAAATCAATACTTTAAAAAGTTGGTTCACATAAAAAAAAAAAAGCCTTAAAAAAATCCAAACTTCCTTTAAGATGCATAGTTGATTCACAAAATAGTTTTTGTTGTTTCTTTTCTTTATTTAAAAACTTTTTTTTAAAGCAAGAGGGTCCTACTTCAGTTTCTCTGCTTATACTGGCCCCTTGCCTTAGAGATAATGAATCTAGAAAGGTTTAATTCTAGTATTCTGTAAAGTTTCCTGCTATCATGTCAAAAACAGTATTACCTTTCTGGTAAACACTGGCTTCTTTTCCTTTACATTTGCACTGCAGTTGTGCATAAAAATTTATTTCTCTGATCTGAAACCTGAACTCTGTTCTAGCTCCTGCTGTCATTAACCAGAAAAGTCAAGTCACTTATTCACATTAACTAGGTTGATGTATAAGTGGAATTTGGAACACTTTTATAATTTTGTTATAAGACATAATAGGATTTTTGTGACATTGTTATCTTCATAATGCCATGTCTGTTGTTGTTAGTCTCTCCAGTATAGAGAACTTTGTTTTCTTAATATATATATTCTGGTTTCTTCCAAATCTGCATACCTAGGAAAAAAGATGTTAAATTATCTGTTGAAATTGGACAGTATCACCAATCTTTTCTTCTCTGTCAATCCCTCCTACTTCATTTTCTTTTCCCCTTCTCTCATTTTTAGCTCAACTCCACTCTTCTCCCAACACATTTCTGTTCCCAGAGAGAGTTTCCAAACTACATCTTTTGAAATTCCAGTTTACCTTAACATCAATGTAGAATTTTTCATTGTATTAAAATTCTAAGAAGCACTTTTTAATATCAATCATTTACACCCTAGTATGAATAAGTTCATGTGTTTCTCTCCTGACCCTAAGATCTAATTTCTTTTTGAGCAAGAGAGACAGAGAGAGTGAGAGAGAGAAACATGAAGATAATGGATCTTGAAGAAGGGTGCCATCAAGTGGGGAAAATGGCAAAAGAATGGCAAAAACATTGACCATGAATTTCATCTACTTTACAGTTTACTTGGGACTGAACGTTGTCTCCATTTAAAAAAAATAAAATCCATCCGAGTAGTTAATCAGACTTACCTGCAGACAACTTGAAGTGGACCAAAGAGAACTACACCAAAGAGAAATTGGTGTAGTTATGTTTAAAAAAAAAAAAACCCATAGAAAATCATGCTTTACAAATAATGAACACAAATTCTTCCTGTTAATCATGGTGGATTGGGCAAATGCATTTATTTGTGTTCCCTCTGTAAACCGTACTCAAAGGATATTAAAGGATTAAAAAAGAACAAACCGACAAGAACTAAGAGAATGGGAGGAAATGACAACAGACATAAGATGTCAACAAAGACTGAACAAGTGGGGGAGTGATACCTGATTCAGCAGTATGAATAAGGTGGAAACCCTAGACTGCTGGTAGAGAGCCAACTTCTGTCTGCAGAACCCCAGAAAGCCCCAGGAATTTGCAGGAAGTAGGAGTCTCTCAGACAAGGATCCCAAAGTGGCACCAACATTCACAGACTTCTTGAGAGGCTCTACTTGGACTTCCAGAGCAGGTCAGCCACCTCTCCCCAACCCTTCAGAAGACTGGCTGTTTGCTCAGGAGAGTGTATGGATGATTCAGAGGCAGATACAGAGAAAACCAAGCAAAGGAAAATTACCTGGGGAAAAGCTATATGATAGAACCTTGTGTGGCTTTGATATGTAGATTTAAGATCCTAAGAATGAGTCATAGAAGGTTAACTGATTATGCTATAACTACATTGAGAGGAGGGAAAATGGTTTTGAGGCAGGAGGGAGATGGGCACCCCCTTTCCCCAGGGTAAATCGATAGGAGGTTATTCGCTATGGATCGGCAGGACAATTAAGAGAGAAGGCTGGGCCCTTGCCAGATCACATATTTCTCATTCTCAAAATCGGGAGACTTCCCTGACTACATGTGCACAGAAAGGCTCCTTGGAAGTCAAAGGGAAGAGATGCTAAGGGATGCTCTACTCAGAGGCCTCTTCAGTAGGATCCACCTTGGCTAAGAGATGTGTACACACACATGGGAGGATCCTGAGATCTACTAAGTATGGACTCTGAACCAAGCAAATCAAAATGATTGGCGAAAGGAAAACTGGAAGAAATGCCTCATGAAAGTAATTCAGACTGCCATGAGGGTGCAATTCAGGGACTCTCTGAGTCTGCCTCTATGTCTGTCCACACATACTATACTTTTCCTCTTAAAAAATACTTCAATTCACTCCCTTCCATCTTTGTGGGAATTCTTTTCTGCAAAGCCTGGACCTTATCACTGACTGCTGGTCTAGCAGCTAGAATTTGGTGCTCTCACTGCCGCAGCCCAGAAGCCCGGCTTCAAGCTGTGGCAGGCCAAGGCCACCCGTGATCATATGGTTTGTTTGGTGGGGGTGGATAGGTGAGCAGTTCATTTTCTGTAGAAAGAAATCAAAAGACAGTGTGAAGAACAGCAAACAAAAATCAAGGAATAGCAGAGTAAACTAGGGGCTTCCCAGGTGATGCTACTGGTAAAGAATCCAACAGCCAATGCAGGATACTCAGGAAGAAAGCTAGAGAGGTGAGAGTGGTACGCCTCTGGGGTGAGATTCCGGAGTGGGAAGTTTCAGCTTTACTCCTTGTAAAGTTTCAAATATAACTGTACATTTTTTTTAAGTTAAGAATTATTTTTTTGTTTTGTTATCTGCTTTTCCATAAAACACATCTTGGTATGAAAACCAGAAATCAAATGGTTGCTTCAAAAAAAATCTGTATTATTCTAAACTTTGACATAACTGAGGATGAAACTGAGAAAAATATTTCAGACTGAATCTTGTTCGGAAAGGTTAGACTTTATTTTCTTCCATCTTCTTGATTTTATTGGTTTCTTTGATTTTGTTTGTTTTTTACTCTGCTTGGTTCTGTTTTCTTCATCATAGTAAGAACCAAAAGAGTAACTTGCCAGGTTTTGTGTTTGTTTAAAAAAAATTGACATGGGAAAGAAATTTAGAAAATCTGAAGTTTATTATTTTTTTTGATCCTGAAAATTGAAGAAGGGTTGTAGAATAATCATCATTATGGTTTATAACTGGCTATTCTTTTCCTTTAAGCTTAGATTCACTGATGTTTTCTGTTTAAGCAAGGTAAGCAAGTTTAAAAGATAGCACAAAGAAACAAACAAGAACAAGAACGATCCTGCACTGAAGCTTCTGCTATGGAAGGGATAAATTGAGAAGTCACAATTTACTCAAGGAAGTAATTTGACTATATGTGATAGTTGTTGTTCAGTAGCTAAGCAAGTCGTGTTTGACTCTTTGTGGTGCCATGGACTGCAGCACACCAGGCTACCTTGTCCTTCACTATCCCCCAGGACAGAAGGTGTCCAGTATGTGACAGACTCCTCTACAAAGGGAAGCTGACTGCTAAGACAATGTAAATCAAGGGAATTCTTTTCATTTACATAGAAAGAAGAAAAGCACTGGAGAAGGTACAAATAAAGTTGGCATTTATATTGTCCCAGAATGACACTGAATTTTATAGCCAGTTAGTGAAATTGGAGTTTGAATTTTTATCTTAAATTGATAAACTTATCAAATTCCAGGCTATAAAAAAATCTGTTATCAAAATCCTTTCTCCAAATGTAAATTTACTTTAGGAAAAGGAGGGCAGGTATTTTAGATGCTAGAAAATGAGTGTGGGAATGATTGTCTTGGGTAAGCATCACAATATTTATTTTAAATTCTTTTGCAGAATAAACTAGGTCGTTGTTGAAAAAGACAATTTTGTCCTACAGTATCTCTTTGGAATCTGAGTCAATACATTGACCTAGTATGCAGAATTCTCAGTAAAACAAATGAATGTTAAAGTAAATATTTCCACACGATGTGTATAATTTATATACTTCAAATATACTTAGTGACTTAGTAGTGTTTACATATAAAAACATTTTTTAACTCTTTTATAGGAAATATTTCAACTAAGATACCTAAGTTAGTGTTTTTAGTGTCTCTTTGGTTCATTAGAAGCTCAGAAGAGTCAGAGTTTTGTGTAAAAGTATTTGGGCTTCCCAGGTGGCGCTAGTGATAAAGAACTCGCATGCCAATGCAGGAGAAGTAAGAGACATGGGTTCAACCCTTGGGTCAGGAAGATCCTCTGGAGGAGGACATGGCAGTCTACTCCAGTATTCTTGCCTGCAGAATCCCATGGACAGAGAAGCTTGGCAGGCTATGGCCCATACAGTTGCAAAGAGTTGGGAACAACTGAAGCGACAGCACGTTTGTTAAGAGGGAAAGCCTGGACAGTCCTTGGTAGTATGCTATTTAATATGATAAGTGGGATGCTCTTTTGTGTAGTTGGATTTGAACTGGATGCATCTCTGGTGCTGAAGATAGTCTGGCATTTGGTCAGGAGACCACTGCTAGTCTGGTCTTATACTCAGGGCAGTGTCACGGGCTCACCTCTAAACCATTTTGTGCTTTATACCATGAGCATCTGGTCTAGATCATTCACTTTCAGCTCTAAAATTATCTGATGATTAGTAGGAAAAATCCAGTTATTTAAGAACTAAGGCAGGAATTGATTTTCCTGAATTAAAAAAAAAATATTAATACTTATTTGGAAAAATTTCTGAAACTCTGCCATGGAAGAGGAGGAACTGTGTTAAAGCTTGTTTGGCCTCATGCTTTCTATAGTACAGGGAGATTAAAAGGCAGTTTAGTTTGGGGACAAATTTTGGGTTTGGATTCTGAAAGATTTCTTAATCCTGCATATTCAGTCGCTCAGTCATGTCTGACTCTTTGCAGCTCCTGGACTATAGCCCGGCAGGCTCCACTGAGCCACCTGGGAAGCCCTTTCTTAATATTAACATTGTTCAATTTTGTGAATAAAATATCCCAAATGAAAAAGCATGATGGCACAGATGGTGTGGTTCATTTGATGATGCTCTTGATCAGGATGACATACATATGCACACTACTGAGCTCCTGCTGTATGCTAAGCACTGTGCTAAGGACTTTGCATACATGGTATCATTGAATCTCCTCAACAGTGTGAAAGATAAATAGTGGTATCCCTGATTACTAATGAATAAACTGTGCAGTTTGAGTTTAGTTCAATTCTAAATTGCCTTCCCTTTAAGCAGATGTACTCCCTCAATTAGTTGCAGGAGTATATGTAGGAAAAAGAGTATCATTGCCTGTATACCTAGTGAGAACTTTTCCCTAGCTCTCTCTCCAGATCTTTACCAGGAAGAAATTATAATCGCAATTATAGTTTTGTGAAGTGTGTTCATAACATTATAGCTCCTTGTTCTTCCTGAGGAACCCTTGAAACTTTCATTATAGAAAATAGGAAATACCAACTCTATTCCTGCATTTCATTCATCAGACTCTTCTAAAATAAATGTGACTAACTGGCTACCCTTTCAGTCTGCCTCAACCCGTCCCCCCAGGGTGATGGGGAGTTCTTATTTATGTTACATGGTTGATTGGTTGTCATATTAATTTCCAGCGACTCAAAACACTGTGCCTAATACGCTTCCCCATAGAACTGCCTTTGGCACTAGAGCAGAGTCTGCTCTAAGATACTGCTTTCAATTTTTCACGTGTAGGTTTAATTAAATTTTGCTTTATTTAATTGACTATTCACAGCATTTGGAGACCTCTAAAAATGCAGCGTGTGGAGCAGGAGAAAGATTAGGCAAAATCTGCCTACAGGAAATCAGACTGTGCTCCGTGAGAATGGCATCCAGTACATGCTAGGGAGAGATTCCAAAGGACTTCCGCCCCATGTTAGGAAATGACATATGTTATATGTTTATAGCATACTTATAACTTCAAACTTGGTGTATTTGAATATGATTGAGTTACTTGATATATACATATATATCAGAAAAATGGAGGCTTCCCAGGTGGCTCAGTTGATAAGCAAGCCACCTGCCAGTGCAAGAGACCCAAGAGACATGGGTTTGATCTCTGGGTCAGGAAGATCCCTTTGGAAAAGAAAATGGCAACCTACTCCAGTATCCTTGCTGGAAAATTCCATGGACAGAGGAGCCTGATGGGCTATAGTCCATGGGCTCGCAAAGAATCAGATGTGACTGAGCATGCACATGCATGTATCAGAAAAATTACATATACATTTAATTTTTCTTTTCCATTATGGCTTATTGAAAGTGGAAAGTGGAGTCGCTCAGTCGTGTCCGACTCTGCGACCCCATGACTGTAACCTACCAGGCTCCTCCGTCCATGGGATTTTCCAGGCAATAGTACTGGAGTGGGCTGCCATTTCCTTATGGCTTATTACATGATATTAAATGTAGTTCCCCGTGCTATACAATAGGACCTTGTTGTTTATCCATTCTATTATACTTAAATTTTATGCATAGATTTATTTTTAAATGATATGGGAAAATAAATATTTTTAAAGCCTGAGATTATAATTTTATAATGTGTGATTATTTAATTTTATACATTAAAAAAATTAAGTATGTTCCATAACAGACTCTCTTAAAAGGAAGCATTTATTAATTGCAGTGTATACCATGTAAGATATATTAAAATATACAAAAGTTTGCAAATGAAAATATAGTACATTTTGGATAAATGTCATATTTTTATTTACCATGAAAATTAAGTTACACTCACTAAAAAATATTCATGATATGTGTAATCCTCAGAATTTTAAATCTACAACATATTTAAAATATTCATAGCTCAGCTTATTCCAAGTTGAACAGTGTAAATTTATTGCTAAACTCTTGCGTTAGTGGCTATAAGTGATATACTCCTACATGATTTCAATTTGTTCCAAATGGAAAGAAATGAATCTGCAAGAGCAGTTTTACCTGTAATACTTAAGTCAAGAAATCATTTGCGTGAATTCCCTGGCAGTCCAGTGGTTAGGACTTGGTGCTTCCACTTGGTCACGAGTTCCATCCCTGGTCGGGGAACTAAGATCCCGTATGTCCCACAGTGTGGAGAAAAAAAAAAAAGACTTCAGTTGTTTTCCTGAAATGGTGATGAGGTAACCCTGCTCTCCACACTGTCCTGTTACACTAGGAAACATTTCAATCATTTGGTCACCTGGATAATGTCAAGTTGGATAATTATTTCATATCTCATAACGTTGAGATATGTTGTCCATCTCTTCTCCAATTTTATTACCTAATGATGGCAATATTTATTTTTCTCAGTTTTGTTTGTGTGAGGTTTGTGGTATGGGTATCTGGTCCATAAAATTTACTTTGGCCAACTAACACTGAAACACTTACTGGGTTCTTCATGAGTAACTAATAAATTACTGTTGGTGAAAGGAGTACTTAATTAGCTCTAATCTTCACAGTAAGGATCATTAGCATTTAATGAGAATTAATAATTTCATAAGACATAGAAATATATTGCCCCAAGCCAAATAGTTTATAACCATAGTATCGCAAATTGGTATTTAAAATTAATGAGTCACATTTTCACATATTGTTAGATGATCTATAATATTTTTATGTTATACCTCTAGGTCCAATAGAATGTATACTGGGGTCATGTAATTTCATTGTAAATTATTATAGTTAACCAGACTTGAGATTCTACCTTCCTGTGAAATGCAGCTCTTATTCTCCTGGCCAATTTCTACTTCAGTTTAAATACCTCTTCCTTCTAGAATCTTCCTCTGATCCCCTGTGTCCATCCAACCTCTCATTCTTACAGTACATGGTTCCTACCCTTTCAGAAAACTTACTGCTGTCTGTAAACCTATACTTACTTGTGTGTTTCTGTGTGACTCTCTCTATATGTTTATATAGAGGCAAAGAGCAAAGGTAAATGATTTAACAAATGAAGAAACTTCTAATGTAAAGGACAAAGTCTCTTTTCTCTCCTTTACCCATAAATACATCAAGAATTATTTGGACACATCAGTCTAATCAGAGGGTGACAGAGGACGAGATGGTTGGATGGCCTCAGTGATTCAATGGACATGAACTTGGGCAGATTCCAGGAGATGGTGAGGGACAGGGAAGCCTGGTGTGCTGCAATCCATGGGGTTGCAAAGAGTTGGACACAACTTGGCATCTGAACAACAACAAAAATCAGGTCTAATCAGTTCAAAAGTTTCAACAGCCAACACTTGGATACACTTAAAAGTCTTAGGCTGTGTTGCCTAATATTACCTCAGTCTTTGGGCTCAAATACTTTATTTACCATTTATGGTGGTATTGAATAAAGATCAGCTTCAATTGTTTTTCTCTCTTAGTTAGCTATCATTCTTATGAACGGAATGGTAGCACTTAAATCTGAATATCAGCTTACCTGTGGATCAACAGAGTCTCTGAAGGTTCAAAAGTTATTATCTTACTGAAAGCATCTGACACTGCCCTGAATAATACTTCCGTTGTGTCTCATGTTTTAGCAGAATTATTCCAAGTTCAGTTCAGTTCAGTCGCTCAGTAGCGTCCAACTCTGCGACCCCACGAATCACAGCACGCCAGGCCTCCCTGTCCATCACCAATGAGTTTACCCAAACTCATGTCCATTGAGTCGGTGATGCCATCCAGCCAACTCATCCTCTGTCGTCCCCTTCTCTTCCTGCCCTCAATCTTTCCCAGCATCAGGGTCTTTTCAAGTGAGTCAGCTCTTTGCATCAGGCGGCCAAAGTATTGGAGTTTCAGCTTCAACGTCAGTCCTTCCAAAGAACACCAAGGACTGATCTCCTTTAGGATGCACTGGTTGGATCTCCTTGCAGTCCAAGGGACTCTCAAGAGTCTTCCCCAACACCACAGTTCAAAAGCATCAATTCTTCGGCGCTCAGCTTTCTTCACAGTCCAACTCTCACATCCATACATGACTACTGGAAAAACCATAGCCTTGACTAGATGGACCTTTGTTGACAAAGTAATGTCTCTACTTTTTAATATGCTATCTAGGTTGGTCATAACTTTCCTTCCAAGGAGTAAGCATCTTTTAATTTCATGGCTGCAATCACCATCTGCCGTGATTTTGGAGCCCAAAAAATAAAGTCTGACACTGTTTTCACTGTTTCCCCATCTATTTCCCATGAAGTGATGGGACCAGATGCCATGATCTTAGTTTTCTGAATGTTGAGCTTTAAGCCAACTTTTTCACTCTCCTCTTTCACTTTTATCAAGAGGCTTTTTAGTTCTTTTTCACTTTCTGCCATAAGGGTGGTATCATCTGCATATCTGAGGTTATTGATATTTCTCCCAGCAATCTTGATTCCAGCTTGTGCTTCTTCCAGCCCAGCGTTTCTCATGATGTACTCTGCATATAAGTTAAATAAGCAGGGTGACAATATACAGCCTTGATGTACTCCTTTTCCTATTTGGAACCAGTCTGTTGTTCCATGTCCAGTTCTAACTGTTGCTTCCTGAGCTGTGATGCTATAAAGAGCGATATTGCATAGGAACCTGGAATGTTAGGTTCATGAATCAAGGCAAATTGAAAGTGGTCAAACAGAAGATGGCAAGAGTGAACACCAACATTCTAGGAATCAGCACACTAAGATGGACTGGAATGGGTGAATTTAACTCAGATGACCATTATGTCTACTACTGTGGGCAGGAATCCCTTAGCAGAAATGGAGTAGCCATCATGGTCATCAAAAAAGTCTGAAATGCAGTACTTGGATGCAATCTCAAAAACAACAGAATGATCTCTGTTTGTTTCCAAGGCAAACCATTCAATATCACAGTAATCCAAGCCTATGCCCCAACTAGTAACGCTGAAGAAGCTGAAGTTGAACGGTTCTATGAAGACCTACAAGACCTTTTAGAACTAACACCCAAAAAAGATGTTCTTTTCTGCAAATAATTTAACTTTTACAAAATATCTTTAGGCTGAAATTCATATTAAGACAGAAAAAATTGCCTCTCTTTCCTGGATTGAGAACATCACCATTTTAGACAGAACTTGGTGATGTTATGAAGTGTGTACATAATGACATTTATGACATTTAATCCCTGCATCTTAACTTGACAGAGCCTCATTTCTACTCACATCTAGGTGGTCCTCCTCCTTCCGTTTTACTCAGTGTCACAGTGATTACCTTCTGTCTCCTCTTACCCTCCCCTTAACCTTCAGAAGATCTCTCCCGGCTTCAGAATCAAGTCCAAGTTCCTTAGGGCATGTTGGCTGTTGAGACCTGACATCAACCAATATTTCCAGTCTTAAAATCCTCTACTCCCTTCAGTAGATCCTGCCCTTGGTTCAAACCAAACACTTGTTTTATCTCTGCACAAGTTACCTTTTCCCAGCTCTGCGCCTTTGTGCCTCTTGTTGATGATGGCCATCTCCTTCATCTTCACATGCCAGAATCCTGCTGTGCTTCAGGGACCAGTCTGGTTGTCTTGTCCTTCATGGTGGTGTCCTAAGCGCCTGAGCTTCATCACCTTTCTCCACTCCTGTGCTCCAATCTGGAAGGGCCTCTTGTATCTGTGTCTTATTACATGACCTTCTACCCTGTCTCGTGCTTATTAAGATTTACTACTTATATCTGTATCTTGGAGAAGCAAATGGCACCCCACTCCAGTATTCTTGCCTGGAGAATCCTGTGGACGGAGGAGCCTGGTGGGCTGCTGTCCATGGGGTCGCACAGAGTTGGACACGACTGAAGCGACTTAGCATAGCATTAGCATATCTGTATCTAATCTCCCTTACTTTGGAAAATGATCACTGGGGGTTGGATTTCTGTTTCATTTTCTAAACTCCCAAAGTGCTTAGTAAGTGCAAGTTTGGCAGGATGCTGCAATGCTGAAGGAATTAACTATGATATAAATGCTATAAACATAGTAATGAAATAATTTTAGTTTCAGTGTATATCTGTCTTCTGTTGTGGTGTACTTGACACATGTGTGCTCAAATCTTATTTATGTTGTATTTTACCAAGTTTTCTAAGCCAAGAAAGGCAAATAAAGAGGGTCAGAACATGCTGCCTCACAGTGGGCTGCTTTGGCATATAGATTACTTTGAGTTGAAGACAATTGAGAAACAGCAGAAGCAGGAAGGGCTCTCTGCCCTCCTCCTTTCTATCTAAAAGCAGGTCACAAAGTTCCTGTGAGAAAGGTGCCTTCTCTGTAGCAGAAAGAGGAGAACACTCTTATCACCCAAGACAGGAAATAGATGTTGAGATGAATCTGTTAAAAAACCTTAAAGGATACATGTATATGTATGACTGAGTTGCTCCACTGTAAAACCTGAAACTATCTTTCAACATTGTTAATCAGCTATACTCCAACATAAATTTAAAGATAAAAAAAATGAAATCCCAAATGTAAAAAACTACTGTATAACACAGAACTCTACTCTGTGCTCTGTGGTGACCTAAATGGGAAGGAAATCCAAAAAAAGAGGGGCTATATGTATACATGTAGCTGATTCACTTTGCTATACAGCAAAAACTAACACACAGTACTTCAAAAAAAATTTTTTTAAGAAATAAAATGCAAACTTAAAACAACAATAACAGTAACAGAAAACTTTATTACAATAACCCTTACTTGTCCTTATTTTCCATCATTTACTTCCTTGTTACTTTCCCACAGTTCATCACCTATAGTCCCAACCCCCTTCTCCTCTGTCTTATTGCATCTCCAGTATTTCTCACTCTTTGTTAAAATGCTATGTAACCTCTCAGGCCTATCCACTTCTTTGGGTCTCCGTTTCTTTTATATGAAGACCTCTGTATACCCTAAGCACATTAATATCAAATAGAATGTGTATGCTTTTCTCCTGTTAACCTATCTTTGTCAGCTTAATTTTCAGGCCCAGCAACAGAACATAAGAGGTTAGGGGAAAAGTCTTTACTCCCTAACATAAACATTGTATAACCAAGATATATCTCCTTTCCCTAAAGCTCTGAGAACTCTGGAGTGTGTGTGTACACATGTGTGTGTATGTTGTGCATAAAGAATTCAGAATGATAAAGCCTCTGAGCATAGAGAAGGAGGGGATTCTGCCAGTATCTGTGCAATTATTATAATTTGCTAAGTCACTGAGATTAGGTACTTATCCTTCAGATCTTCCTGGTGATTTTCACAGCCTTAGTGATGGCTAGTCATCTTAGTTAAGTCCTAATATTACCTTCCAGAGTACCAGTTCTGCATTTCCCACTATATGCTGAAATTGGATGGGCTCTTAATATCTTAAATTCAACATCTTTAATACCAAATTCATCATTTCCTATCCCCTACTTCCTAACCTACTCATCTTGACCTTACCAAGCTCAGGACCCCATTACTCTTTGTAAAGAATATTAGAATAACTGTCTCACTTGTGTCTCCCCACTGCCATCCATACTACATTCTCCTGTCAGATGAACTGCCCTCCAAATCATGAATCACATTACCTTTGTTCAAAAACTTTCTTCTGTACTGATTTGTGTTCAGACTTCTAGCCTGGACTTCAAGGTCCTTGACTAGGGGAGAACCACAGTGACATTAGTAGACACAGCCAAGTGTACATGGCCAGAATGGAGCAACTACAAAGTGATTATCCAGCACTTTCTAGAATGTTCAAGGCACCTTGGTGATACAGGCCAGGAACAACCACCACACTGGTTTTTGTCTCTCTGTGGTTAAGCTGACCACGATCAAAAAAGAAACAACCGTCTCTTCTGACTTTTGCAATGTTTGATGATATCGTTTACTGGTAAATATTTAAGTTCTGCACTGTGTCAACTTAACATACTATCAGCAAACCTATTTTTAAGTCTTCCATAAAGAGAAAAAAAGTAAGTGGAAATTTGAGACCAATTTTCCTCGAGTATAAACTTATGGGGCAGAGAGAGAGTGAGGGACGAAGGCAGATAGTGTGGAACAGCTATTTCTGAGACTTCTTTTTCCTTGTGTGATTTAGTTTGTCTCTTGGTATTGATCAAATTCACGAAAAGTTATTGAGCTTCGCTTTATTTGCATGAGGAATCACAGCTTTGGTCAGACACTGACCAACCGTTAGGAGAAAATTGTAAACATGGTCCGATGGAGAAAAAAGAAAATTCCTATAAGGTTCACACTTAGTTTTGACCTTTACTTTTGCTCAACCCCCAAAAACATCTATGAAGAGTTAGGGTGAAAATACTGAAATGCTTTTTTTTTTTCTAGTGCTTGTAAGCCTTCCATGTCACATGATTTATTATTTCAAGATCCTGCTCATTTGAGATTAATTCAGTAAAAAGAAGAGACGAGCTTACCTGTTATGGATCTTCTCATCAAAATGTGATCTAAGATTTAGCTTCTTAATTTGATAGCTCCTCTATAACTAAATTGTGTTAACTACTGATGCCAAAGTTAATTATTCAGTATTTGTAAATTCTCAGTTAACAATGAAAGGAGCCTCTCTTTAATTGATAGTTGTTCTTGATTTATTGATTTTACTCCATCAATCTATTGTGTTTACGAATGGCTATTCTTTAAATTTGTTCTCAATTATAATAAAAAAAGAGAGAAATATACATATCTACTTTATCTAAAATTCTTCAGTGAATCCTCTCTTAACATACAGTGAGGCCTTGACTTTGTGCCTGCTTGAACACAGAAGTTTACGTCTCCCTGAAACTTCTCCCTGTTACAGAGCCTGCACCCCAGTGACCACAGCTTTTAATTTTTTGCAAGGGTGATCTAGAACTCTGGACTAGGATCAAAAAATTTTTGTTCTAGTTCTAGCTCTGCTTCCAACTAAGTGTGCTTGTTTACATATTTACTGTGTTTTCAGTTATGTAACAAGCACCCTCAAACTCACTGTGTGAAACAAAAGTTAAGACCTTGACAAAAAACCCGAATCTTAACCATATGACCTCTTCTTCATCTCATCTCCTGACCTTCCCTGATCTCATGTAACTCTTGTCCTGAAGCCTGTGTTTGTACGTTCTTTTTTCTCCCATTTAATGTTGTTTTGTGGCATCTATATGTTTTCCCAAAAGAATTTTATGTTTTAATTGTTTTTAACCTTGAAAGGGCATCAGTCTACCTCCAGACTTATCCATTGTATTCCCATGAGTTATTATTGTTTTAAGTCAATTTGAAGTGGATTTTTCTGGTACCTGCAATAGAGTGACTCATAACTGATACAGTGACCAGGCTTAACGAAATGAAGGACAGATCTCCCTCCACATTTGCTTAAAGGAGCCAGAGTGTTTTTAGATGACTTGTAGCAACATCCTTATGCACTCATGCTTCTCATACAGAGATGATGGGCAGTTAGGGCTAGAAGGGAATTCTCCTGTCAATCAAGCCCTTGAGAGAATTTTAACTAGACTATCTTAATGTTAACATTGCCTTAATTTATGAATGTTCTTCACTATTCCAAAATTTAAGTGTTGGATTTTAAAATGGTAGAGGGGGAGACTTCCCTGGTGGTTCAGAGTCTGCCTTGCATTGCAGGGGATGTGGATTCAATCCTTTATCAGGGAACTGGGATCCCACATGATACAACTAAGGCCCGATACAGCCAAATAAATAAATATTTTAAAATAAAAAATAAAATGGTAGAAGAACTAACAGGCTAACTCAGGGTGGTACTTTTTGTCTTCTGGCTGACAGTGAATAATTAATTGATTAAATAATTGAACAAACATCTATTGAAATAGTATGTGACTGAGTCTTAAAAGACCCTCATGCTGGGAAAGATTGAAGGCAGGAGGAGAAGGGGACAACAGAGGATGAGATAGTTGGATGACATCACCGAATTGATGGTCATGAGTTTGAGCAAGCTCCAGGAGTTGGTGATGGATAGGGAAGCCTGGCATGCTGCAATCCATGGGGTTGCAAAGGTTGAACATGACTAAGTGACTGAACTGAACTGAACTGAGTCTTGAAAGGTACTCAAGATTTGTTTTAATCAGGTAAGACACACAGACATGGACAAGATTGTCATGAAGAAACAAGTTTTTACTCATAGATCCCTAGGATCAGGAGATATGGCACAGTGTGCCATGCAGGGCCACATAGGGAAGTACCAGAGTTGGTCAAGAGGCAGAGGGATGTGAAGAGAAAACATGGACAAGGGCTCTGAGTGTAGTTTCTGCAGAAGGAACCAAGAAAATAGGGTAAGCAGGCTTAGGATTGGCTAGTTTGAATAATTTTAGCAGGCTTTTGGGTAGAGGGGCTGCCTCTAGTGGTTTGTTACCTGGCCTGGGGGTGATGAGGGTAAAGAAATAATTGCCTGGAGCCTAAGAACCCTAAGAACCCTTTGGGAGCTCAATAAAGGATATGGTTGAGAGTATGGGAATGGAATTGGTTGGTTTGCATATGAAAAGCATGCTTCCTGATGAGTCCTTTATTATGTCTTGGGAGGGAAAGTCTCTCTAGGATCAGGGAGGCCCCTAATGTTAAAACATCAAAATAAAAAGATGTGTTTGGAACCTCCCTGGTGGTCCAGTGGTTAAGAATCCACCTTGCAATACAGGGAGTGTGATACTTAGTCCCTGGTCAGGAAACTAAGACCGCATATGCCATGGAGTGCCTAGCACGTTAAAAAGCAGAGACATCTCTTTGCCGACAAGCTATGGTTTTTCCAGTAGTTATGTATGGTTGTGAGAGTTGAACCATAAAGAAGGGGGAGCATCAAAGAATTGATGCTTTTGAATTGTGGTGTTGGAGAAGACTCTCAAGAGTCCCCTGGACTGCAAGGAGATCAAACCAGTCAATCCTAAAGGAAATCAACCCTGAATATTCATTGGAAGGAGTGATGCTGAAGCTCCAATACTTTGGCCACCTGATACAAAGAGTTGACTCATTGGGAAAGACCCTGATGCTGGGAAAGATTGAATGCAAAAGGAGAATGGGGTGGCAGAGGATGAGATGGTTAGATAGCATCATCAACTCACTGGACATGAATTTGAACAAACTCTGGGAAATAGAAAGCCTGACACACTGCAGTCCATGGAGTCGCAGTGTTGGAGGACTGAGAGACTGAACAACAGCAAGCTAGAGGATAATATGAAGTCAGGGAAAGGAGAAATAAGCATATTTATAACTCAAGGAGATATTTCCAATAGAAAGAAAACAAGACTGGAAGTACAAGGTGATACAAGGTAATACAAGGTGAAGGTCGTAAGGGAAGAAGGAGAGGACGGCATTCAGGGCACATGTGTAGAGGTCCTTGAATATGAGAAGGGATTTCTGATCCTCTAAGACTGGGAGAAAGGGAGAATTTCTAAGAAGGAAACAGCTTTCATCATTTGATCTGTATATAAACTTGTGGGTCTCCACGTTTCTCTTCGAATAAACTTGGCTGCTTCTGACTGAAGCTAAGTTACTGCCACTTGTTTTCCTTTGGGCAAAAGCATGGCTCTTTCCCTTAGTCACTCATATTTAACATTGTTTTAAAAGTACTTGTATTAAGAAATTAAGGGAAAAACAACAAATGTGTGAAAAGGAATATAAGTATTGAATTTTTTTCAGTGAAGATGATATGGTTAAATAGCCTCACCATCTCAGCGGAGATGAACTTGAGCAAACTCTGGGAGATAGTGGAGGACAGGGAAACCTGGCATGCTGCAGTCCATGGGGTTGCAAAGAGTGGGAGGGCTTCTCTGGGGGAGTTCTGAGACCTGAAGGATGAATAGTTATCTAGGCAAAATGTGGGGCAAATACCATTCCAGGCAGAAGGAATAGCCACAGAGAAGGACTTGCAGAAAGTTTTGTCGTCTTGGGAAATAAAAGAAAGTACTGTGAGTAAAATCTGGTAGGAAAAGAAGGGCTGAAGAGGTAGGCTCTGTTAAAGATCTTGACTTTTATTCTAGATGCAGTGATAAACTACTGAAAGGTTTAGGGCAAGGCAATGTCCTAACCTAGACTGTGTTTTCAAAAGAGTACCCTGGGTATTATGCAGAAGGAAAGGAGAGGAACAGAGTAGAACTGGCAAATCCATTTTGCAGACTAGATTAGTAATGAAGTGAAAGATTATGGTGACTGAGACTAGTGAGTTTGCCTTGGAGATTGAGAGATGGCTATAATACTTGAATTAGATTTTCAGAGAAACCCTGCTAGTACATCATACCTATTCATTGTTTTACTGTATGGCCCACATAAGACAATAAAATGAGATAAATAAATTAAGGCATAAGAATGAGAAAATAAGGAATCTGAAAAAAAAAATGTCATTATTTGCGTATGACGTATATAGAGACCCCAAAGAATCTACAGAAAAATTATAAATAATGGGAGAGTTTAGTAAGATGTCTAAATACAATATTTAATTTAAAAGTGAATAGAGGAGGAAGTAAACACAGGAGAGGGGCTTCCCTGGTGGCTCAGTGGTAAAAAAAAACCTGCCTGCCAATGCAGGAGGCTTGGGTTCGATCCCTGATTTGGGAAGATCCCACATGCTGCGGATCAACTAAGCCCATGCGCCACAACTATTGAACCTGTTCTCTAGAGCCCAGAAGCCAAAATTACTGAGCCTACTCACTGCTCTAGAGCTTGTGCTCTGAAACAAAAGAAGCTACCATAGTGAAAAGCCCCAGGGCTGCAGCTAGAGTCATCCCCACTCACCACAACTAGAGAAAAGCCCACACAGCAATGAAGACCCAGCACAGCCAAAGATAAATAAATTAATTAAAAACAACACCAGAGAGAGGGGATGGCTACAAGTGGAGTAATGTCAGTTAAAAAGATAAAAAGAGAGACAAAAGGGAGGAAAAGAGAAAAAAGAGGAAAGAAAGAAGGAAGGAAGGAAATAAAAGAACAAAGATTAAAAACTGTTATACTCCAAGTGGTTAAACTAGATGGATAGGAAGTTGTGTTTGGAAGGGGGCATGAATGAATTAAGTTGGTGATATGATACAGTTCCTGATTGATCGAGGCATGACTTGAAAGTAGGTTATTGAGGTGGAAGAGGATAAGTCACCAATGAGGTATTCAAGGAATTGAATGACTAGCTCATGGGTCACTCAAGCTTGTGTCAAAATGACTCAGGATGGTTGCTTGAATCGGGATGGAGGAAGCCTAAAGCCAAGTGCTTTGTCCTTCATGAATGAGGGGGAGCAGATGATTGCTGTGGAGAAGGGGAGAGGGAGGTATAAACAGATGGTTGATTCTCCAAGGAGCAGGTGTTTTGCAAAAGGAAGAGAAAATAATGGTCTGGAACTAACTATAGGGAGGAGGGAAGATGGATAGAAAGGTCTTCCATTTGAGAGGACAGATATCTCTAAGGGACATCTAAGACTTTGGTTATGGCAAGAAATTGAAAAGTGAAGATGATTAAAAAGAGTTTGTTAATTATAGATCAAAATTTTGAAGAGCACTTGGCCAAGTGTCAATGCACAGTAGATGTTCAACACATAATTAATAAATCAACCAATTAATCATGAACATAGTAGAGAAGCTGTATCATCTCAAGCCTACAACCCAACCCAATTTGCATGTTACCACCAAATGGGCTATTTGATTCCAAGTGCTTCAGAGAGTGCTTTGCTCTCTTTATTTTAAAACTCCATTCAATATATAAATGTATCTATACATTCAATACTCAATGTATCAATTAACATGCTGTACATCTTAAATTTATATATTGTTATATGTCAAATATATTTCAATTAAAAGACAAACAAAAACAACTCCATTCAGTCACCAGGAAGATCCTCAGTTCTTAGTTGGAGAAAATGTCCTTTTTGGAATTCTTTATTTTTCTTATAGGGGGTTGTAGCCAAAGAGTATAAATCTCCCCGTCTTCATGTAGTTATCATTTTAATAATTGGGCACAATCTGATTATCATGTTTCTGCCAAACTGAAACTATTAAATGCTTTTAATAAGCACCTCATCTCATAGCCTCCATACCATCTAATTCTTCTTTTGAATTTTCTCTACTGACACACATAAATGCTATTTTTAAACTCATTTTTAAAGTAATATCTTAATCTGTAGACTTAGTGATATATTTTTTTTCTCCACATGTCACAGTTTATAGCATTTTTAAAGTCCTCTATGATGGCTACAAATGCTTATAAATTCACTGATTTATGCAGTGTATTTTCCTGAAGGGGAAAAAATGACCATATGAGAGGTTGGTGAATATTGGCTTTCTATCTTATGGTAGCATTTCATCAAACCAGTAATTAATTAAAAAAAAAAAAAGATCTAGGTTTATGTTTAACCTTAAACAGAACTTTTGAAATTCCAGATGATTTTTTTTTTTTTACTCCATACTGCTTCAACCCTTTATTTCTTAAACCATGCATTATTTCTAGTGAAGGCGCTTATCATTTACAATTCACTTTTTTTCCTTTATTTATTTATGGCTGTACTGGGTCTTCACTGCTATGTGGGCTTTTCTCTAGTTGCGGTGCTTGGGCTTCTTATTGTAGTGGCTTCTCTTATTGCAGAGCACAGGCTCTAGGGTGCATGAGCTTCAGTAGTTGTGGCACAGGGGCTCATTAGTTGCAGCTCTAGAAACAGGCTCAACAGTTGTGGTGCACCAGCTTAGTTGCTCCACAGCATGTGGGATCTTCCTGGATCAGGGACCGAACCTGTGTCTCCTGCACTGGAAGGTGGATTCTTTACCACTGAGCCACCAGGGAAGCCCTACAATTCACTTTAATAAGTTTTAAACAGCTTTATTGAGGTATAAGTGACATATAATATGCTGTAGATATTTAAAGTATATAATTAGATACCCAGGAAACTGTCACCACAATGAAGATAATCACCTCTAAAAGTTTCTGTATGTCTCTGATTTATTCTCTCCTCCGTTCCCTCAGTTTCCAGGAAATTTGATCTGCTTTATGTCATTAAGGATTACTTTTGCATTATCTAGCATTTTATATAAATAGAACCATAAAAAATGTACTTTTCTTTGGCTTCTTTCTCTTAGCATCAATATGTCAAGATTCATCCATGTTGTTGGATATATTAGTAGCTCATTTCTTTATATGCTAGGTAGTACTTCATTGTATGGATAGACTAATTATTTATCCGCTGATCTGTTGACAGACATTTGGGTTGTTTCCAATTTAGGATTATGACAAATAAAGCTGCTAGTAGCATTCATGTGCAAGTCTTTCTATGAACACATTCTTCCATTGATCTTGGGGAAATATCTAGGAGAAGAACTGTGGAGTCATACAATAGACATATGTCTAACTTTTTAGGCAACTTTCAAACTGTTTATAAAACTGATTAAAACATTTCACTTTCCCTCCAGTAGTATATGTATTTCATTTCCTCCATATCCTTGCCAGCACTTAATATGTTTATTCTTTTTAATTTTAGAAATTTAGAGGTACATAGTGTTGTTTCCTGGGGATTTTATTTTGCATATCCATATTGACTAGTAATGTTGAGTATCTGATCATGTAGTTGTTTGTCATCCACATATCTTCTTTGGTGAACCATTTGTTTATATTGTTTCCATTTTTATTAGGGCATCTTTTCTTATTATTGCATTTTGAAAATTCTTTATATATCCTGGATGCAAGTTGTTCAATTGATATGTAATTTGCAGATATTTTCCCCCACTCTGAATTGTCTTAGCAGAATTTTTTGAAGAGCAAAAGATCTTAATTTTTTTTAAGGTGTATTTGTTTGTTCCTTTATTTATTGGCTATGAGGCATGTAGGATCTTAGTTCCCTGACCAGGAGTTGAACCTGTGCTGTCTGCAGTAGAAGCATGAAGTCTTAACCACTGGACCACCAGGGAAGTTCCAAAAGCTCTTAGTTTTTATGAGGCCCAATTTATTAACTTTTTCTTTTATGAATTATGCTTTTGATATTATTTCTAAGAAATCTCTCCCTAACCTAAGGTCACAAAAATTTTCTTTTAGAAGTTTTTAGTTTTACATTTAGGTCTATGGTTTGTTTGAAGGTAATTTTCAAATACAGTTCTGTATTATAATTTTTACCAGCTTTGTTGGTATATAATTTAAAAACCATAAATTTCACCCATTTAAAATGTAAACTTAAATGTCCTTGATACATTCTGAGAGTTGTATAACCATCTCCACAATCTAATTTTAGGACATTTTCATCACTCTCCAAAGAGATCTTGTATCCATTAGTAGTCACTTCCTTTCTTCTCCACCCTTTTCTCTATCTCCCTAGCTTAAGACAATTGCTAACCTACTTTCTTTCTCTGTAGATCTGCTTATTTTGGGCATTTCATATAAATGGAATCATATAATTTCTGGTCTTTTGTGACAGGCTTTTCTCACATAGCACAAAGTTTTTGAAATTCATCCATGGTGTAGGATATGTCAGTATTTCATTTTTTTAAATTGACAGATATTATTGTATTTCATGATTATACTGGTTTTCATTTTTAAACTACTTAGATTATGGCCAGAAGTCATATTTTGCATGACTTTTAAGTTTTTTAACTTTTCAAGA
The DNA here is from genome assembly GCF_054371585.1 of Giraffa tippelskirchi. Classification (NCBI taxonomy): domain Eukaryota; kingdom Metazoa; phylum Chordata; class Mammalia; order Artiodactyla; family Giraffidae; genus Giraffa; species Giraffa tippelskirchi. The sequence continues at coordinate 67,145,622 of NC_137287.1, read as the reverse complement.
CTTGCTTTATGACCCAGAATTGAACTATCTTGGTAAGTGTTCTATGTCTATTTGATAAGAATTTCTATTTTTTTCCAGTTAGATGGAGTGTTTTATAAACATCAGTTAAGTCAGTATGTTTGGCTGTATTTGAATATATTGTATATTTCCTGATTTTCTGTTTACTTGTTCTGTCAATTATAGAGAGAGGAGTTTTAAAATCTCCTCCTTAATTTTGGATTTGTTTCTCCTTGCAATTCTATCATTTTTTTGTTTCATATATTTTGTATTTTTCTATTAGGCATATGAACATTAGGATTTTTAGTCCTCTTATTGAATTGATTCCTTAATTATTATAATATAACCTTCTTTATCCCTGGCAATATTCTTGCTTTAAAATTTCTTATCTGATCTTAATATCTTAATATGTGTTAGTTGCTCAGTTGTGTCCAACTCTTTATGACCCCATGGACTGTAGGCTACTAGGCTCCTCTGTCCATGGAATTCTCCAGGCAAGAATACTGGAGTGGGTAGCCATTCCCTTCTCCAGGGGATCTTCCTGAGCCAGGGATTCAACACAAGTCTCCTGCATCTCAGGCAGATTCTTTACTGTCTGATCCAGTAAGACTCTGTTTACATCATAGCTCTTCTGTTATAACTTTCCACATAGAGACATGTTGCAAGGAATTGAATCAAAAGGGTCTGAACCATCAGGGAAGCCAAATCTTAATATAGCCACTTTTAATTAATGTTTGCATGTTATATATGTCTTTTTCCATCCCTTCACTTTTAACCTACTTGTGTCTGTGACTTTAAAGCAGATTTCTTGTAGGTAGTACATAGGTGGGTCTTTTTTAAACCACACTTACCAATATTTGCCTTTTACTATGGGTGGTTCAGTTCAGTTCAGTCGCTCAGTCGTGTCCAACTCTTTGCCACCCCATGGACTGCAGCACATCAGTCCTCCCTGTTCATCACCAACTCCTGGAGTTTACTCAAACTTATGTCCATTGAGTCAGTGATGCCATCCAACCATCTCATCCTCTGTTGTCCCCTTCTCCTCCTGCCCTCAATCTTTCCCAGCATCCAGGTCTTTTCCAGTGAGTCAGTTCTTCGCACCAGGTGGCCAAAGTATTGGAGTTTCAGCTTCAGCATCAGTCCTTCCAATGAATATTCAGAACTGATTTCCTTTAGGATGGACTGGTTGGACCCCCTTGCAGTCCAAGGGACTCTCAAGAGTCTTCTCCAACACCACAGTTCAAAAGCATCAATTCTTCTGCACTCAGCTTTCGGGTCATTACATTTATTGATATGATTTGGTCCATCTTGCTATTTGGTTTCTTTTTGTCCTATCTATTCTTTACTTTCCCTTTTCTTTTATTCCGCTTTATTTAAAATTATCTGAGCATTTGTGTATAACTGGTATTATTTCTTCCTTAAATGTTTGGATAAAATTCTATTTTATCTCCTTTGTTGGTGTGTTAGTTATAATTTATTGTATTATTTTGGATGTTGCTTTACAGTTCATAGTATCCATCTTTAACTTTAAAGAGTCTACTGTTAAATGATACTGTGTTACTTCATGGTTAGTATAAAGAACTTTACAGCATTCTGTTTTCATTTCCCCCCTCAGACTTTTGTGTTTTTGTTATTATACATTTTACTTTGCACATGTTATATCAGCTCCACAATATACTGTTGTTATTTTTGCTCTCGACAATTCATTTTCTTTTAAAGATATTTAAATAATATTAAAAAAAGTCTGTTTTATTTACTCACACAGTTTCCCTTTCTGGTGCTGTTTTCTCCTTCTTGTAGTTTCCCATCTAATATCATGTTTCCTTCTGCCTGGAAACTTCTTTTTATTGTTTCTTATAGTACAGGTCTGCTAGTTATTAAATCTTTCCTTCTTAAAAAATCTTTCTTTTGCCTTCAATTTTGAAAGATGTATTTGTTGTCTATAAAATTCTAGTTTGGTAATTTGAAGGGGTGGTCATTAAATGTTTTACTCAACAGCTTCTGACACGTTGTTTCCTATGAGAGATTGTTATCATCCTTATTATTTGTTTTTTTCTGCATAACATGCCTTCTTCTCTGGCTGCTTTTAGTAATTGTTCTTTGTAAACAGTCTTGGCAAATTTGTTTATGATAAACCTTGGTTCAGTTCAGTTCAGTCGCTTAGTCGTGTCCGACTCTCTGCGACCCCATGAATTGCAGCACGCCAGGCCTCTCTGTCCATCACCAACTCCCGGAGTCTACCCAAACCCATGTTCATCGAGTCGGTGATGCCATCCAACCATCTCATCCTCTGTCGTCCCCTTCTCCTCCCGCCCCCAATCCTACCCAGCATTAGGGTCTTTTCCAATGAGTCAACTCTTCGCATGAGGTGCCCAAAGTATTGGAGTTTCAGCTTCAACGTCAGACCTTCCAATGAACACCCAGGATTGATCTCTTTTAGGGTGGATTGATTGGATCTCCTTGCAGTCCAAGGGACTCTCAAGAGTCTTCTCCAACACCACAGCTCAAAAGCATCAATTCTGTGGCGCTCAGCTTTCTTCACCGTCCAACTCTCACATCCATACATGACTACTGGAAAAACCATAGCCTTGACTAGACGGACTTTTGTTGGCAAAGTAATGTCTCTGCTTTTAAATATGCTATCTAGATTGGCCATAACCTTCCTTCCAAGGAGTAAGCGTCTCTTAATTTCATGGCTGCAATCACCATCAGCAGTGATTCTGGAGCCCAAAAAAATAAAGTTTGACACTGTTTCCACTGTTTCCCCATCTATTTCCCATGAAGTGATGGGACCAGATGCCATGATCTTAGTTTTCTGAACGTTGAGCTTTAAGCCAACTTTTTCACTCTCCTCCTTCACCTTCATCAAGAGGCTCTTTAGTTCTTCTTCACTCTCTGCCATAAGGGTGGTGTCATCCGCATATCTGAGGTTATTGATATTTCTCCCAGCAATCTTGATTCCAGCTTGTGTTTCTTCCAGCCCAGCGTTTCTCATGATGTACTCTGCATATAAGTTAAATAAGCAGGGTGACAATATACAGCCTTGACGTACTCCTTTTCCTATTTGGAACCAGTCTGTTGTTCCATGTCCAGTTCTAACTGTTGCTTCCTGACCTGCATACAGGTTTCTCAAGAGACAGGTCAGATGGTCTGGTATTCCCATCTCTTTAGAATTTTCCACAGTTTATTGTGATCCACACAGTCCTTGGTATAACTCTCTTTATTTTTCTTGTGTTTGGGGTTCATTGAGTTTCTTTGCTTTGTGATTTATTTGATCAGATTTGGGAAATTTGGGGCCATTTTTCCCTTAACTAATTTTCCCCTGCTGTAGACTCCGATTACACATGTATTTGGCCACCTGAAGTTTTACTGTATCTTGCTGATGTTTTGTTCATCATTTTTTTAGTCTTTCTGTGTTTCTTTTTGGATAATTTCAATCACTAAAAAGTCAAGTTCACTAACCTGCAATGTCTAATACAGTCATTAGATGCAGTGTCATTAATACCATTCCAGTGAATTTTTCATCTCATACATTGTAGTTTTCAATCTCTTGAAGTGTGGTTTGAGTCTTTAAAATATCTTCCATGTCTCCACTTAACATATTCAATCATCTTCTAACTTCTGAATATATAGAGTACAGGAACTCTAACAGTTTCTTGCTCACTGATTCTATCCTTTGTGTCATATATGAGTCTTTTTCAGTTGATTGATTTTTCTCTTCATTATGAGTCATATTCTCTTACTTCCTTGTATTCCCAGTAATTTTTTGCTGGATGCCAAACATTGTAAATTTTATGTTGTTGTATGTGGGATATTTTTGAATCTCTATAAATATTCTTGATTTTTTTCTGGGACAAGGGTAAGTTACTTGAAAACAGCTTAATCATTTTGGGCTGTACTTTTAAGGTTTGTTAGGCAGGACCAGAGCAGTGTTTAGTCTACAGCTAATTTTGGCCCACAAGTTATGAGGATCCCTCTCTGGATTGTGGGAACCAGAACTATTCCTGGTTCTGTGCAAGTTCTGGGAGTTTTCCCCTCTAACACTTTAAGAATGGTTCTTTTCTTGGCATTTGGTAGTTTTTTCCATGCATGTATTGATCAGTACTCAAGCTGAATACTCAAAGGATCACTCTGTAGATCTCCAGGGTCTCCTCTCTGAAACTATTTCCTCTCCATTAGTCTGCCCTGAGAATCTAGCTGCCTTGGACTCCCCACATTCCTAGCTTTACCTCCTCATTTTCGAGAGATTATTCAGCTCCATCTGAGTTCTTGTTTCCTGAATGGGGGCCTGGAAACTCTCAACAGGCACTAATGGAATAATTGTAAGACTCACTTCATGTGTTTTCCTGCCTCTCTGGACTCATCATTCTTTTTTGCTGCTGTTGAAGCCCAGTATCTTGAAGACTATTATTTCATATATTTTGTCTGGTTCTGACTTTTGTTTTTTTTTTCAGTCTGAAGGTGTGGTATAATAACAATATTTGGTCTTTTCCCCTGGTTCTTGGCACAAAGCGTCTAAAATCTTTGGCATTTCCTGAGAGACAGAAGTGTCTTTTGTTATTTATAACAGGCCCCTTTCATCACATCTGAGCTTATGCTCCTGAGGTGACAATGCATGGGGCCTGTAGATAGCTTCGGAAGGGGGCTGATCACCAGAAAGACCAAATAATTGGTCTTTATTAAAGATCAAATTATAGCTGACTTTTGAACAGCATGGGTTTGAGCTGCATAAGTCAATATATATGAGGATTTTTTTCAATAAGTATATTGCAAAAAAATTTTGGCGATTTACAAGCATTTGGAAAAAAACCAAAAACACCTCACAGATGAACCTTGTAGCCTAGAAATACATATAAAAATGTTAGGTATGTCATGAATTCGTAAAATATATGTAGATACTAGTTTATCCTTACACAGGCATAAGGGGAGTGATATTTAATATAAAATTAATGTATTAGTATGGTTACTGAGTTGTAGCCTTTATAATAAACCAGTAAATGTAAGTAAAGTGTTTCCCTGAGTTTTGTGAGCCATTCTAGCAAATTATGGAGCCTGAGGAGGGGTCATCGGAGCCCGTGGTTTATATCTTGTTTGTTGTTGTTCAGTCAGTCAGTCATGTCTGACTCTTTGTGACCCCATGGACTGCAGCACGCCAGGCTTCCCTGTCCTTCACTATCTCTGGAGCTTGCTCAAACTCATGTCCATTGAGTTGGTGATGCCATCCAACCATCTTATCCTCTGTTGCCCCCTTCTTCTCCTGCCTTTAATATTTCCCAGCATCAGGGTCTTTTCTAATGAGTCAGCTTTTCACATCAGGTTTCCAAAATATTGGAGCTTCAGCTGCAGCATCAGTCCCTCCAATGAATATTCAGGGTTGATTTCCTTTAGGATTGACAGGTTTGATCTCCTTGCTGTCCAAGGGACTCTCAAGAGTCTTCTCCAACACCTCAGTTCAAAAGCATCAGTTCTTTGGCGCTCATCCTTCTTTATGGTCCAACTCTCACATCCATACATGACTACTGGAAAAAAACATAGCTTTGACCAGATGGACCTTTGTTGGCAAAGTAATGTCTCTGCTTTGTAATACATTGTCTAGGTTTGTCATAGCTTTTCTTCCCAGGAGCAAGTGTCTTTTAATTTCATGGCTGCAGTCACCATCTGCAGTGATTTTGGAGCCCAAGAAAATAAAGTCTGTCACTCTTTCCATTGTTTCTCCATCTGTTTGCCATGAAGTGACAGGACTGGATGCCGTGATCTTAGTTTTCTGAATGTTGAGTTTTAAACCAGTTTTTTCATTCTCCTCTTTCACTGTCATCAAGAGGCTCTTTAGTTCCTCTTTGCTTTCTTCCATAAGCTTGTTGGTCAGCAGTATTTGTGATTGACATCTGGAGTGGGGGCAGTCTGTAGGACTAAGCCCTCAGATGTGTGGAGCCTGCTGCTAACTGCAAGTAGTTAGTCTCTGAATTGAATTTTTTAGGACCCAGTTGGTGTCAGGAAGAGCATCCAGAGAGGATAAATCTGGTCCCTGTGAATTGGCAGGGACCAATTACTTGGCTGGAAGTAAAATTTCCTTTTTTATAAGTGTAAATAAGTAAAATATTAAATTAACATAAAATTAACAACCCTCACTGAATGTTAAAAGAATGTACCTGTATTATAGAAGCAGAAATAGAATTTTTGGACAGATATGCACAATTTAAGTATAAGTTAGATGAAAAAATAAATGAAAAGATAGTATGGTATTTGAGTAAACTTACTAAATCCGCCACCCTCCCAAGTAAAAAGAAAATAGAAACTTAGCATGCAAAGTAGAGATGAAAAATCTGTTCTTGAAGAATACATGTAATTAAAAAAAATTAGTAGCCAATTTGAAAATATTTTTAACAACATATGAAATTAGTTTTAATATCTTTTATTTATTTCAGTATATCCAAAATATTATTATTTCAACATATAATCAATATAAAGATTACTAAGGAGCTGTTTTATATTTTATCCCTAGTAAGACTGAATCTGGCATGCATTTTGCACTTCGAGCATATCTCAATTAAGATTAATTGTAAAAAAAAAAAAGATAAGTCATGTTTCAGTTTTTCATTGATCACTTGTAGACAGTGGTCCCTTATGTTGGACAGTCAGGCTATAGAAGTACTTAATGAGACTATGAAATTTTTTTAAAAATAGGAAAAATAGGGTGAAGCACCAACACAAAGATGAAAAGAGAGTTTATTGTCAGTATCCTACCCATGTCCCTGCAGTCTTGCCCTCAATACATCTCTTCTTTATAAACCTGTGATTCCGGAGACTACATGTGACACTCTGCCACAGGTCATTTTTCTATCAAAGCAGTCTGCCAAGTCTGCATTCAGGGCAAGTGAAAAGTTGTGGTTTAGTCACTAAGTCATGTCCAACTCTTTGCAACTCCATGGACTATAGCCCACTAGGATCCTTCTGTCCATGGGATTTCCCAGGCAAGAATACTGCAGTAGGTTGCTTTTTCCTTCTCCAGGGGATCTTCTCAACCCAGGGATTGAAACCTGCATCTCCTGCAGTGGCAGGTGGGTTCTTCACCACTGAGCCAACCAGGGAAGCATGAGTGAGAAGTATCAGAATCTTAATGCTCCCAAGAACAGCCTAGAACCAGTGACAGACAAGAAATTGTTGGATAACTACCCCAGCTTCTTTTCCTCCTGGTTGGGATAATGCTGAGCCATGTTCTGAATGTCTCAAAGGACTCCCTCTAGTAAGTTTTAACTCCAGCTGCTTACAGCAGTTACTTGCTTGCTAACATTATTAGATTCTTTCCTTTTCATGTCTTACTTTCCTACCCCTTTATTAGTGTTTCCTGAAATTACCTCTCAAATAAATTGTTTGCACTCATATTCCTGGGTCTGCTCCTGGGGAATGCAAACTATGACACATAGTTTAGGAACAAATTGGGAGCCAAAACAACGCCCCTAAAAGCCATTAAAAAAATTAGAAACAGCAGAGAACAAAACAGACACAATGTAAAACCAATTACTAATATAGGAGAAAGGCTTGACAATCACAGGGTGTGCAGATTTTTTAAAAAAACAAATGAAAGCAACTTAAGTAGAAAGAAAGATATTTGAAAAGACAAAAGGCTAATTAGAGTAAAGGTAATTGAGGCCTTAGAATTGGAGAAACTAACACAAATGTAACAAAAATTGTACTTAAATTGTACAGAAAATGCCAATAGAAGAGAATTTTCCTGATTAGAGGAAGGAATTAATCTAGTTAGAATATCTTATTCTAGAAGAAAATGTTATAGGAACAGCTAAACAGATATATTCTAATGATTTTTCATTTTACTGATGAAGATAAAATTCTTTACATATCCAGACAGGTTCTAATTATTTGCCAGGAGAAAAAATCAGGATAGCTTCAGACTTCTCTAAGAATTATTCATTGTCTGAAAAGTGCTGAGAAAAGGAAGGTGAGATCCAAGAATGATTTTCTCAATCAAGGTGACTTTCAAATATGAAGGCAAGAAATAGGCAAGTAGACAATCTGTCATAAATAAGCCAAGACCTTCATGACCTTTTTGAAAAGACAAGAAAAATCAAAGCCAAATAACCAAAAAGTAAAGAGAGAAGCACAATAAAAAGACTGGTGATAAAACTCTATTAATTTAAATATAGAATTAAGGAAGCACTTATGGAAAATATGGTCACAGAATGTTAGTGTTATAAATCATAACAAGGTAAAAGAAATGGTAATATAACAATCGAAATCAGGAATGGAGGGGAAAGGAGGGACATGGGAAGAGATTTACTTGTGATCATTTCTTTGATATTCTTCTATAACTGAGACTTACAGATACAGTCTGAAGTCACTAAATCAAGAAATAGAGTTAATGATACTAAATAAAGTTATAATGATTGCAAAAGATTAAGAAAACCCCCCAAATAGATAATAAACCTTCAAAATTATCCAAATAAACACACACACATCTATAAAACTAAATACAGAAAAAATATTACATTTAGCAATTGGTAGTACATAATAGAAAACTTGGGAAGTAGAAATAGTAAACTGGTGGCCCAGTGGTTAAGACTCCATCTTCCAATGCAGTGGGTGTGGGTTTGATCCCTCGTCAGAGAACTAAGATCTCACATGCCTTGCAGTCAGAAAACCAAAACATAACGCAGAAGCAGTATTGTAACAAATTCAATAAAGACTTTAAAAAATGGTCCACATTGTAGAAAACTTGAAATAATAAATATTAAATATATTTCTTATAACAATACATATAAATTTATGAGAGTAAGTTCACCCATTACACAATGACCTAGATAGATAAAAGAAAAAACTTGCAAAATCAAGCCATGCATTTAGAAGAATGAAATACAGTTCAATTGCCAAAAAAGAGCAGATTCTTTGAAGAAGACATAACAAAAAGGCAAATAAAAACCAGATAAACCACTTGTTAGTACAGTAGTAAAAATAAAAGGAAAAGGGAAAAAAAGGACAAATACATCTCTAAAAAGTTAAAAATGAAAAAGAGGAAGTAACCATTGATATACAGGAAATTAAAAATTCTGAAAAAAGTCATTTGAAAATATAAGTGAAAAATACTGAATAACAGCCAATATAGGCAAACCTAAACAGACATATAGCAATTGAAAAATTTATATAAGAACTTCCTCTTTAAAATCTCCAGGCCATAAAACCATGGTTTCACTGTTAATTCTTCAATTAGTTTTAAAGAAAGAGATAAATTGGATAGAATTTACTGATTTCAAAAAAAGAAATCCTTCAAGTTACACTTGCAAAGAAAGTCTGACACTACCATCAAAACCTGACAGGACAGAACCAACTCACTTATCAATATTTAAGTAAAAATTTTAATAAAACAATGGCAATTGTAGTTCAGCAGTACTTAAGAAAATGTGCCATTACCAAATCAATTCCTCCCTGAACTGCAAAGGTAGGTCAGTATTAGGAAAACTATGAATACATTATGTGTTATGAATAACCTGAAGGGGAAAATATTTATAGTGATTTAATATATGCAGAAAAAAATATTTGACAAACTTCAACATCCAGTGTAATTATGAAAATAGAGAAAAAATTAAGACTAGATGATTTGGATTAGCAAATGTGAAGTATTATATATATACTGCTGCTAAGTTGCTTCAGTCGTGTCCGACTCTGTGCGACCCCATAGACGGCAGCCCACCAGGCTCCTCTGTCCCCGGGATTCTCCAGGCAAGAACACTGGAGTGGGTTGCCATTTCCTTCTCCAATGCATGAAAGTGAAAAGTGAAAGTGAAATCGCTCAGTCGTGTCCAACTCTTAGAGACTCCATGGACCGCAGCCTGCGAGGCTCCTCCGTCCACGGGATTTTCCAGACAAGAGTACTGGAGTGGGGTGCCATTGCCTTCTCCGATTACATATATAGGTAAATAATAAAGCTCTACTGCACAGTATAGGAAACTATATTCAATATCCTAAGATAAACCACTATGGAAAAGAATATGTAAAAGAAAAAATACATGTATACCTGAATCGCAACAGAAATTAACAAACATTGTAAATCAACTATACTTAAATAAAATACATTTTAAAAAAAGAATAGTTAACAACAGCAGAATACATGTTTTTCTCAAGTGAACGTGGAGCATTCTCCAGGATAAACCACATGTTAGGCCATAGAAGAAGTCTTCATAAGTTTTAAAAGGTTGAAATCATACAAAGTATCTTTTCTGATAATAATGAAATGAAATCAGTAACAAAAGGAAAACGGGAAAATTCACAAAAATGTGGAAATTAAGCAAGACTCCCTTGAGGAACCATTGGGTGAAAGAAGAAATCACCAGGGAAGTTAGAAAATACTTTGAGCCAAAAGAAAACAAAGCTCCACATACCAAAATTTATGGAATGAATTGAAAGCAGTTCTAAGAGAGAAGTATGTATCTGTAAATGCAGGCATTGAAAATGGACCGTATCATGTCAAGAAAGTTTCCTTCTACTCCTAGTTTATTGAGAGTATTTGTCATAAAGAGTTGGATTTTACCAAATGTTTTTTCTGTGTCAGTTGAGATGATCATGTGAGGTTTTTTTCCTTTCATTCTATTAATGTGGCGTATTAATTACATTGGTTTATTTTTCAGATGTTCAAACATCCTTGCATTCCAGGAATAAATCCCACCTGCTCATGGTGTTTAATCATTTTAAAATACAGCTGAATTCACTTTGCTAGAATTCTCTTGCGGGTTTTTGAAATAACTCATTGGGATATTGGTGTGCATTGTCCTTAAAATGTCTTTGTCTTACTCCGTTTATCAGGGTAATGCTGGTCTAATGGGTGAGTTAAAAAGTCTTCTCTCCAGTTTTTTTGTTGGTTTTTTTGGAAGCATTTGAAAAGGATAGGTGTTAATTTTTTTAATGTTTGGTAGATTTACCAGTGAAATCATTTGGTCCAAGGCATTTTTCTGTTGAGTGGTTATTTGACTACCAGTTCAATCTCCTTATTAGTTACAGATCTATTCAGATTTTCTGTTTATTTATGATTCAGTTTTGGTAGATGTGTGTTTCTAGGAATTTTTCCATTTCATCTAGGTTACCCAATGAGTTAGTGTATAATTGTTCATATTATTTTCTTATAATTCTTTTTATTGCTGTGTAATTGGTAGTCATGTTTCCATTTTCACTTATATTTTCAGTAATTTGAGTCTCTCTCTTCATTCCTTAGTCTAGCTAAAGTTGTCAAGTTTGTTGATCTTTTCAAAGAATCAACTTTGGTTTCATTGATTTTTGCTATTATTTTTCTATGCTGTATTTTATTTATCTCTACCCTAATCTTTATTATTTCTTTTTATCTGCTAGTTTTGAGTTTAGCTTGCCCTTCCTTTTCTAGTTCCTTAAGGTATGAAGTTAGGTTACAGATTTGAAATCTTTCTTCTATTTTTTTAATGTATACTTTACAGCTATAAATTTCTCTCTTAGCATTGCTTTCACTGAATCCCGTAAGTGTTGGTATATGAAATTTTGTTTTCATTTAGTTCAAAATATTTTCTAATTTCTCTTGTGATTTCTTCTTTGACTCATTGGTTGCTCAAGAGTGTATTGTTTAATTTCCACATATTTTTGAATTTTCTGATTTTCCTTTTGTTATTGATTTTCAGTTTCATTTCATTATCAGAAAAGATATTTTGTATGCTTTCAGTCTTTTTGAATTTACTAAGACTTATTATGGCCTAATATATGATCTGTCCTGGAGTGTTCCATGTCCACTTGAGGAAATGTGTATTTTGCTGCTCTGGGGTAGAGTGTTCTGTGTGTTTTATATGTGTGGAGTGTTCTGTATAGATAAGTTATCTATCTGTCCATCAAGTCTCTCCATCCACCCACCCACCCACCCCCATCTTTCTATCTATCTTAGTATGGGACATTTATATGTGTTAAGTAGCCTGGAAAATTGCACCCCTAGATGTTTTCATGGCTGGTTTCTCCTTATCACTCAGATCTATGCTCAGATATAACCTCAGAGAAATTTTCTCTGACCACAGTATCTAAATTTGCACCCCACCTCACCACATCCCCAGTCACTCTCTATCTTATTTCCTTGTTTGTTTTCTTCACAGCATTTATCACAATCTGAAATTACATGATTGTTTTGATTCTTTACTTGATTGTTTTTTGTCTCTCTCAGTAGAATGTAAGCTCAATAAAAGAAGAAACTATTTTGTTCACAGCAAGAGCTTAATAAATATTGATGAATATGTATTTGTTAATGTTTTTTAAATGTCACCTCTTCAAACTAGCACACTATTTTTACTTAAATAAATTTGTTTATATAATTGTTCATGCTGGGAGATTTGAGACACTGTTCTCATATCCTGTGTAGTTTTTCAATACTTCTTCCTCTGCTGAAGTTACTATTTTAAAACTTCATCAAAACTGTTTGCTCTTGGTTGTGTTGGGAGTAAAAATCTGGTGATCTAGATCAGTTTTCACTCTACCCTTTGCAACTTTATATGTTACAATCAAATCCTTACTAACTTTTTCCTACATTGGTATTTTAGATTTTAGAATAGCTTCTATTCTTTCCTGTATATGTACACTAGCTATGTTTTAGTATAATATGTAGTTCCTAGGATGGTTACTCATTAAACTAAGTAAAATTATTTAAGGAGATCTTAGAATTTCAGTATTTTTTGTTATTCATGTAAATTATATATATAATTAAGTTACATGCAATTAATTTTTACTACTGGCAGTTTGACTAATTAAAATGGATACCCTCTCATCAAAATTATGTGTTTTATGCCATATTTTAATAACCTATAAAGACAAAATTATTTGCTGTTTTTACTTTTGTATCTTACTGTTTTTCACTTCAGTTCGGTTCAGTCACTCAGTCGTGTCTGACTCTTTGTGACCCCACAGACTGCGGCACACCAGGCCTCCCTGTCCATCACCAACTCCCTGAGTTTACTCAAACTCATGTCCATTGAGTTGGTGATGCCATCCAACCATCTCATCCTCTGTCATCCCCTTCTCCTCCCACCTTCAATCTTTCCCAGCATCAGGGTCTTTTCCAATTACTCAGTTCTTTGAATCAGGTGGCCAATGTATTGGAGTTTCAGCTTCAACATCAGTCCTTCCAATGAATACTCAGGACTGATTTCCTTTAAGATGGACTGGCTGGATCTCCTTGCAGTCCAAGGAACTCTCAAGAATCTTTTCCAACACCACAGTTCAAAAGCATCAGTTCTTTGGCCCTCAGCTTTCTTTATAGTCCAATTCTCACATCCATACATGACTGCTGGAAAAACCATAGACTTGACTAGACTGACCTTTGTTGGCAAAGTAATGTCTCTGCTTTTTAATATGCTGTCTAGGTTGGTCATAACTTTCCTTCCAAGGAGTAAGCGTCTTTTAATTTCATGGATGCAGTCACCATCTGCAGTGATTTTGGAGCCCCAAAAATAAAGTCTGACACTGTTTCCACTGTTTCCCCATCTATTTGCCATGAAGTGATGGGACCAGATGCCATGATCTTAGTTTTCTGAATGTTGAGCTTTAAGCCAACTTTTTCACTCTCCTTTTTAGTGTTCCTTTTTTTCCTGTATATCAGTGTGTCTATTCATTGAGCCTACCAGAATTGCTCATATTCTTATGTGATTTCAATCTTAGATACAACCAAGCGTTGCACTTGACCTAATACCTGGCACTTCTTTTCTGCCTCAGTGCCTGTCTCTGACAACTTTACCTGTAAGCAGTATTTTAGCATCTATTTTAAAATTAGATTAGTAATTAAGAAGCAAGAAAATGAAATTGTTTAATATAATCTGGGGTCAAACCACTACCTTGTTCTTATTTTCTCCTTAGGCACACTACTTCTGTTGGTAATGGAAAACTAATGGCTGTAAGGGCCAAATATGACCCCTAGGTTCTGGAGAGAGGAGAAAGAGAAGTCTTCACTTAGAGGTGAGATTGTGCTTCACCCAGTCTTCATGCATCTTTAGATCCTACCCTTCTTGAAGCTTAGCTTCTTATTCTAGGAGGCCTACTCTTCTGTCTGGATTCCTTTAAGGAATTGTCATTCATATCATATTCTAGTAGCACATTCTGGTACATTCTGGTTTTGTAATTGTTTCATGTTGAAGTACTGTTTCCCTCTTACCCTAAATAATGTAAGCTTCTTGAAGGTGGGACCATGCTTTAATAAAAAACAAATAAACAAGCAACTATTGCAATAGTACCTTTGTTGTTGTTCGGTTGTGATGGACCGTGCAGAAGCATGGCCGAGAGGAGCTACCCCGGGCCAGAGGCTGGGGGTGGCGCCCAAGGCTGGGGGCAGCCTAGAGGAGTTACTCCAGGTCCAAGGAGTGGTGGCTGCATGGGCACAGGAGGGCCGGGAGGAGTTACTCCACATTGAAGTTCAGGAGGGGCCATCATGAGTAGATACCCCTTGTCCAAGGTAAGGAGCAACAGCTGCACTTTGCTGGAGCAGCCATGAAGAGATACCCCACGTCCAAGGTAAGAGAAACCCAAGTAAGACGGTAGGTGTTGCGAGAGGGCATCAGAGGGCAGACACACTGAAACTATAATCACAGAAAACTAGCCAACCTGATCACATGGACCACAGCCTTGTCTATCTCAATGAAACTAAGCCATGCCATGTGGGACCACCCAAGATGGATGGGTCATGGTGGAGAGGTCTGACAGAATATGGTCCACTGGAGAAGGGCATGGCAAACCACTTCAGTATTCTTGCCTTGAGAACCCATGAACAGTATGAAAAGGCAAAAAGATAGGACACTGAAAGATGAACTCCCCAGGTCAGTAAGTGCCCAATATGCTACTGGAGATCAGTGGAGAAATAACTCCAGAAAGAATGATGGGATGGAGCTAAAGCAAAAACAATACCCAGCTGTGGATGTGACTGGTGATAGAAGCAAAGTCCGATGCTGTAAAGAGCCATATTGCATAGGAACCTGGAATGTTAGGTCCATGAATCAAGGTAAATTGGAAGTGGTCAAACAGGAGATGGCAGGAGTGAACACCAACATTCTAGGAATCAGCGAACTAAGATGGACTGGAATGGGTGAATTTAACTCAGATGACCATTATATCTATTACTGTGGGCAGGAATCCCTTAGAAGAAATGGAGTAGCCATCATGGTCAACAAAAGAGTCTGAAATTCAGTACTTGGATGCAATCTCAAAAACAACAGAATGATCTCTGTTTGTTTCCAAGGCAAACCATTCAATATCACGGTAATCCAAGTCTATGCCCCGACCAGTAACCCTGAAGAAGCTGAACTTGAACAGTTCTATGAAGACCTACAAGACCTTTTAGAAGTAACACCCAAAAAAGATGTCGTTTTCATTATAGGGGACTGGAATGCAAAAGTAGGAAGTCAGGAAACACCTGGAATAACAGGCAAATTTGGCCTTGGAGTACATAATGAAGCAGGGCAAAGGCTAATAGAGTTTTGCTAAGAGAACGCACTGGTCATAGCAAACGCCCTCTTCCAACAACACAAGAGAAGACTCTACACATGGACATGATCAGATGGTCAACACCGAAATCAGATTGATTATATTCTTTGCAGCCAAAGATGGAGAAGCTCTATACAGACAGCAAAAACAAGACCAGGAGCAAACTGTGGCTCAGATCATGAACTCCTTATTGCCAAATTCAGACTTAAATTGAAGAAAGTAGGGAAAAACCACTAGACCATTCAGGTATGACCTAAATCAAATCCCTTATGATTATACAATGGAAGTGACAAATAGATTTAAAGCACTAGATCTGATAGACAGAGTGCCTGATGAACTATGGACAGAGGTTCGTGACATTGTACAGGAGACAGGGATCAAGATCATCCCCATGGAAAAGAAATGCAAAAAAGCAAAATGGCTGTCTGAGGAGGCTTTACAAATAGCTGGGAAAAGAAGAGAAGCAAAAAGCAAAGGAGAAAAGGAAAGATATAGCCATTTGAATGCAGAGTTCCAAAGAATAGCAAGGAGAGATAAGAAAGCCTTCCTCAGCGATCAATGCAAAGAAATAGAGAAAAACAACAGAATGGGAAAGACTAGAGATCTCTTCAAGAAAATTAGAGATACCAAGGGAACATTTTATGCAAAGATGGGCTCGATAAAGGACTGAAATGTTATGGACCTAACAGAAGCAGAAGATATTGAGAAGAGGTGGCAAGAATACACAGAAGAACTGTGCAAAAAAGATCTTCACGACCCAGATAATCACGATGGTGTGATCACTCACCTAGAGCCAGACATCCTGGAATGTGAAGTCAAGTTGGCCTTAGAAAGCATCACTATGAACAAAGCTAGTGGAGGTGATGGAATTCCAGTTGAGCTCTTTCAAATCCTGAAAGATGATGCTGTGAAAGTGCTGCACTCAATATGCCAGCAAATCTGGAAAACTCATCAGTGGCCACAGAACTGGGAAAGGTCAGTTTTCATTCCAATCCCAAAGAAAGGCAATGCCAAAGAATGCTCAAACTACTGCACAATTGCACTCATCTCACACGCTAGTAAAAGTAATGCTCAAAATTCTCCAAACCAGCCTTCAGCAATATGTGAACCATGAACTTCCAGATGTTCAAGCTGGTTTTAGAAAAGGCAGAGGAACCAGAGATCAAATTGCCAACATCCACTGGATCATCTAAAAAACAAGAGAGTTCCAAAAAAACATCTATTTTTGCTTTATTGACTATGCCAAAGCCTTTGACTGTGTGGATCACAAGAAACTGTGGAAATTCTGAAAGAGATGGGAATACCAGACCATCTGACCTGTCTCTTGAGAAACCTGTATGCAGGTCAGGAAGCAACAGTTAGAACAGGACATGGAACAACAGACTGGTTCCAAATAGGAAAAGGAGTACGTCAAGGCTGTAAATTGTCACCCTGCTTATTTAACATATGCAGAGTACATGATGAGAAACGCTGGGCTGGAAGAAACACAAGGTGGAATCAAGATTGCCGGGAGAAATATCAATAACCTCAGATATGCGGATGACACCACCCTTATGGCAGAAAGCGAAGAAGAACTAAAGAGCTTCTTGATGAAAGTGAAAGAGGAGAGTGAAAAAGTTGGCTTAAAGCTCAACATTCAGAAAACTAAGATCATGGCATCTGGTCCCATCACTTCATGGCAAATAGATGGGGAAACAGTGTCAGACTTTATTTTTGGGGCTCCAAAATCACTGCTAATGGTGATTGCAGCCATGAAATTAAAAGATGCTTACTCCTTGGAAGCAAAGTTATGACCAACCTAGATAGCATATTTAAAAGCAGAGACATTACTTTGCCAACACAGGTCCATCTAGTCAAGGCTATGGTTTTTCCAGTGGTCATGTATGGATGTGAGAGTTGAATGGTGAAGAAAGCTGAGCGCCGAAGAATTGATGCTTTTGAACTGTGGTGTTGGAGAAGACTCTTGAGAGTTCCTTGTACTGCAAGGAGATCCAAACAGTCCATCCTAAAGAAGATCAGTCCTGGGTATTCATTGGAAGGACTGATGTTGAAGCTGAAACTCCAATACTTTGGCCACCTCATGCGAAGAGTTGACTCATTGGAAAAGACCCTAATGCTGGGGAGGATTGGGGGCAGGAGGAGAAGGGGACGACAGAGGATGAGATGGTTGGATGGCATCACCGACTCGATGGACATGGGTTTGGATAAACTCCGGGAGTTGGTGATGGACAGGGAGGCCTGGCGTGCTGCAATTCATGGGGTCGCAAAGAGTCGGACACGACTGAGCGACTGAACTGAACTGTTGTTCAGTTGGTCAGCCATGTCTGATTCGTTGCAACAGAGGAGCCTAGCAGGCTACAGTCCATGGGATTTCCCAAGCAAGAATACTGGAGTGGGTTGCCCTTTTCTTCTCTAGGGGATCTTTCCCACCCAGGGATTGAACCTGAGGTTCCTGCTGCATCTTCTGCGTTACAGACAGATTCTTTATTGCTGAGCCCCTGGGGAAGCCCCATTAGTACCATAACTCTAGATTATATGTCCCATAGGATTAGACTTTAAAATGATGTGTTAATGATCTAGTTTGTGAGAGGACGTCTATTCATTTAGATATAATTTTAATGTTCTGAGTTTTAGGTTAGTAAATAGAAAAGGACCATTCTTTATGAGACATCATTTCTTCAGCATACTTTTTAAGTTCTATTCCCCCTCCTCACCCATTGTCACTCACCCCTTGTCATAATACTTGCAGCTATTTTTATAGAGAAGTTAAAATGTGCTAAACACTCCACATGTTACTTAAAGCCAACAAAAACCTTGCAAAATACATAGTACAATTGTTACTATTAATACTCTTATAAATATTATTATCAAGGTCTCAGTGCACAGAATTGTATTAAAATAATCTTTAGCTTGTTCATGATCCATATTTGTTTGTTTATTTATTTAATTATTGATTTTCAAACACCTATGATCCCACCACCTGAAACAAAATCTAGGACTATAACCTACATCTAATAGTTGCTCATCAACCTTCTCCCCGCTTCTTCCCATTGTGTTGTTCATTTGCTAAGTTGTATCTGACTCTTGTTACCCTGTGAACTACGTCCTTCACTTAGGTCATAGAAAAGTAAGTACTGGTCCCCACATTTTACAGGTAAGGAATCTGAGACTGCTGAAGGTTAAGAGGTTGGTTTTTTTTTTTCTTTTAGATCACCTAGCTAGTCAATGGACTATCTAGGTGAGTCTAATTCTAACACCTCCCCCTAACCTGCTCATGTGGTCTCCCAGTTGTTTGTCTGCAAGATAGCTGAAAAGTGGTGCTCAATGAAATAAAGTAGATACTGGCACTTAAATCCTGGAATAAAGAATAATGACTTAGGAGTGTACTGGTTTGGGCTTTCCAATCCAAACCAGTACCCTGGCACTATAGGATGATGGCTCCTGCTAAAAAGGGCAGTGAGAAGAAGGGCCAGCCCACCATCAACAAGGTGGTGACCAGAGAATATGCTATCAGCATTCACAGTGCATCCATGAAGTGAGTTTAAAGAAGCATGTACCTTGGGCACTCAAGGAAATACAGAAATTTTCCATGAAGGAGATGGGAACCCCAGATGTGTGCATCTACACCAGGCTCAACAAAGACGTCTGGGTCAAAGACATAAGGGACGTCCCATACCAGATTGGTGTGCAGTTGTCCAGAAAATGTAATAAAGATGAAGGCTAACCAAACAAGCTCTACACATTGGTTACTCACATGCCTGTCACCACTTTCAAAAATCTATAGACAGTGTGGTTGAGACCTAATTGCTGATTGTCCAATAAAGTTATTGAACTGCCAAGAAAAAAAGAGTGTACTGGTTTGGGGGACTTCCCTGGTGGTACAGAGGTTTAGAATCTGCCTTGCAATGCAGGGGATATAGATTCAATCCCTGGTGAGCCTGTGTGCTCTGGAGCCCGTGCATCACAACTAGAGAGCCCTAGTGCCACAACTAAGACCCAATAGCCAAATAAGTAAATATTTTAAAAAAGATAGAGTGTACAGGTTCACCTCCAGCATTGAGCTTGGTTTTGAGCCCTTTGTAGGTTAGCTCATCTCTCAGCTGTGCCATGACTGAGTATATTCCAGTTGGTTCAGGTTTCAAAAACCAAACCAAAAGAAGATATAATTAAGGGCAACACTATGTAAATTGCTTAAGCTTGAAAGAGAATGTTTTGTTTTTTTTTTTTCTAAATGACCACCTTGTTGCAAATGGCAGTTTTAAAATGGTTAATTTCAGCAAAAAGGCTTTATTTGTATACTGTAAGAACTCTCTTTTGGTCTTCAATTGATGCAGGCTGATGTGCAGTCTGATGTTCTCTAGAGGAGTATATATAGATTTATACTCGGTTGGTTTATTCTGCTAGTATATTGCACTACAGATGAGGACACACATGCATACACACACACATTCCTCCTGTAATTCTATACAATATAGAAGTGCAAAGTTAAAGACAGAGGCTAATTAGTGCGGCTTTAAGAAACCTGACAGGACAATGTGTGCCCGGATACCCAGAATATCAATAGAACTGAAAGTACATCTGTTGGACATCACAGGGGTTTGTCTTCAGATAATTATTTACTTTTTGGCTTTAATGGAGAAGAATGTCAAATATGATACCGGACACTTGTAGAATGATGTTCTGTAACAACAGACTTACACAGGAAAGGAAGAGTGAATAACTGGGCATCAAGTGTGATGAATGAGGAAGCTGTTATTATAACAAAGGGAGGAAAAGGTCTCTGTTCATAATGCCAAGTGTGTGCAGCACAAAGATCAGGATATTAGGTAAGATTTATGTAAATAATTTATTGAACTATATTTGCAGCTTCCTAAGAGAAATAATGTTACCAAAATAAAGCATGTCAACAACTTATCTGAGGTGCTTTACCTAATTCCCAATTGTACTAGGTGGGGTTTTTTTGTTTGTTTGCACTAACTTAATTATTCAGTACTTAGAAAAAATGTAGGCTGTTCAATGTGTTCTACACGTGTTGTTGTTCACCACACCCAGACTAGGGATTAACCACATGATATATTTAGTATCTATTTGGCTGATACAATGTTTTCAAAACTTACATTGATACATGTTACTGTTTCCTTTTTATCAGTGACAGGAATCCATCTTTTCCTCTTGGATTCCAGTTAGCTACATTGACTGCCTATGAAGTCAAAATGCCAAGTATTTTCTAACTTCTTCATAGTATTTTTTGCCCCCAAATAAAAGAATGCATGAAAACTTCCTCTGCTTTGTTCCAGTGTGAGTCTCAGTTTGTTTCCAATGGAAAGACTCTCTTTGAGCAGAATATTTCCGACGGAGCACTGAGCAGATTATCAGTTGACTCAGCACCTCCTGTACCACCAAGCGCAAGACCGGAAGAAACCAGATTTATTTCTGCCCTCAGACTTAAACAGAGCTCAGAGTCTGTTCTGTGCCTTTTGTCAAAAAGCACCATTTCCCCTCTGAACTACACAACACATTCTCAGCTCTTCCCAGGCTGGTACTTAAGTAGTACCATTCTAGATGCTTAGAAGAGAAGTTACTTCATTTCTTACAGTGGAGATCTTAGGGTGTTTGGAACTAATTCTCTCTCTGAACCTGTGTTCAGAAAGACTTGGATTTGGATAGGAGAGGGGAGGTAAATATTAAATAAATACATACACAAGTAATGTTATAACTGTGAAAAGAGTTGTGAGAGACTGCGACAGGTAGACCCTTGGCCAACCTTGTGGTAAGTAGGGTAGCTTTTCATTCAGGCAATTTCCCTAGTTAAACTGTTCTAATTTTTAATTTTAATGGCAATTTTCTAATTATACAAGTAGTATTTTTAAAGTGCTTTTTATTAAAAAACTGAAAAAGTTAGAAAATATAAAGAAGAAAAAAATATCACCTTAATCCAATACAGAGAGAAAAAAAAACCCAGTGTGTTTTCTACGTATCTATATGACATTGAATTTGTCTGTAGTCAGTTTTGCCACTGTCTTTTTTCATGGTTTCCTTCTTTGCTTTTATTTTTCAATAGCTTTCCCCTTCTGCTACCTCTCAGATCATTGTTAAGAATATTTTGGTCTTTCCCAAATTCTTTTGTGATTTCATTTTCTCTTGCTTTTAACTCTAATTCAGGCAGTTTAATTTTTCTTTGAGTAGCCAGTTGTTCCAACCCTATTTGTTGATCTTTTTTCTCACTAACTTGAAATGCTTTCTTTATAATATTCATGTATATATGTGCATCTGTTCCTGAATACTTCTTTTTTCCACTAAGAATTCTTCTGGTATCACCTGTTTTTACTAGAATAGCTTTAGACTACATTTTGTGAACTGATCACTCATGTGCAGCCCACACTGCACATAGTTAATGTGTTATGCTTCACATTCTTGAAAAAGGAGTGTCTACATGAATTATTTGGAATTACTCTGCATGGGAGATCTTTTTCTCCCTGTTTATTTCCTTATGTAGTTATCCATATCAGTGAGACTTATGTGTGTTTATTTGATACTTTGGGTTATAATCCAATACTAATTTATTTATTTTATTGCTCAAATTATTCCTGCCTTGACTCTTGGGAGATCTTTCAGTTGGCTCCTGTGTCTTTTTGACACACCCCTATCAATTTGGTTTCTGTAGTTTGGGTGTGTGTGTGTGTGTAACACTTTGTTATTTTCTGGCATTGTAAGATGCTCCAGGCTCATCTTGCATGTCCCCTAACTCAGCCCTAGAATGGGCCATTGGCCCAAGTATCTCTAACTCTTCAGTTGGAGAATGGTACTGGAAACAGAGATTGATCTGGGCATTCACTGTCATTCTTTGACTTTTGATCTTTCTGTAGCCTTATGTTTAGATATATATTCTGTAAATGTCATATACCTAATTTTTTGAAAATTTAGTTTTATGATCTTGGTCTTTCAATGACAGAGTCTAGACTATATTTCCTGTGTTTGTTCACATTAGGGCTCATTTTGTAGTACTACTAATTTGTCTTATTTCTGTTTTTTGTTTAATGGTTTTATTCTTTTTTCCTCCTTTACTGTCTTCTTTTGTATTGATTAATTTTGCTTATGTTCCTTCTGTCTCATTCTATTTTTCTCTCTGCTTGTTTGAAAAATTATATACTCTGTATATACTTTTAGTGGTTACCTCAGGTATTTTACTTGCATTTAACTCAGCAAAATCTGATGTTAATCAACATCTTTACCTCATTTCCAAACAATACAAGCACCTTTAAGATGCTTCAAATGTGATTACTTACTCTCATATCATAATCTGTTGTTAACTCATATTTAAATTCTAGCATATTTTCCTCCCAACAAAGTAAGCATTATATTTGGTTGTGCACATTCAATGTTTGCTTAGTTTTGTCCATGTATTTGTCTCTCTACAAACTTTAGAACCAGTTTGTTGATATCAGCAAAATAACTTGCTAGAAATTTTATTAGGATTGCACTGAATCTGTATCTCTGATTAGGAAGAACTGATATTTTGACAATATTAAGTCTTCCTATTCAGGAAAATTGAATTTATCTCCATTTATTTAGAACTTATTTAATTTCTTACATGAGGGTTTTGTTAGTGTTCCTTATATGGGCTTCAAGCATATTTTGTTAGATTTATACTTCAGTATTTCATTTTGGGGTCATGAATGTAAATAGTATTATGTTTTTAGTGTCAAGCTTCAGTTGTTCCTTTCTAGTATATAGAAAACAATTGACATGTGTATATTAACCTTATGTCCTGCAACCTTACTACAATTGCTAACTAGTTCCCCTCCCACTCATCCCAACCCCTCACTTGGGCATCTTTCAAAATTTTGTATTTGCCTTTGACTTTTCTGCAGTTTGAATACATGCCATGGTGTAGATTTTTGGTATGTGTCTTACTTGGTGTTATCAGAGCTGCCCAGATCTGTGGTTTGGTGTCTATCATCAATTTTGGAAACTCTTAGTCATCATTGCTTCAAATACTTCTTCTGTTCTCTTCTCTCTTTCTTCTTCTTATTCCCATTATGCATAGGTACACCTTTTGTAATTGTTCCACAGTTCTTGGATACTTAATTTGTTTTACATATTTTATTTCAGTTTGGGAAGTTTCTACTAACATTTCTTCAAGATCACTGATTCTTTCCTCAGCTATGTCTAGTCTGTTGATGAGTCCATCATAAGCATTCTTCATTTCTTTCATGGTGTTTTTGACTTCTAAGCATTTCCTTTTGACTTGTTCTTTGAGTTTCCACCTCTCTGCTTACATTAAACCATCTGTTCCTGCATCATGTCCACTTTTTGTTTATTACAGTTCTTAGCATATTAATCATAGTTGTTTTAAATTCCCAGCCTTGTCATCCCAACATCTCTGCTATATCTGAGTTTCATTCTGATGCATGCTTTGCCTCTCTTTTTTTTTTTTTTTTGAAAGCCAGATGGGATGTACTGGATAAAAGGAACTGAGGTAAATAGGCCTTTGGTGTGAGGTTTTATGTTCAATCAGGCCATGGGTTAGGCTGTGTTTACTATTTGCTAGGTATCAAAGGAAAAAATTGCCCCCTGGTGTTCTTGTTTTTATCTCTGCTGCATTTCTTCTGTTTCCCTAGAGACTTCTTCTTAAATGAGATCTGAGACACACAGTTCTTTCCATTGTATCCCCCTGTTATTTTACAGGAGACCTATTGATGATGGGGGTAAGGTATTGCCAGAAGAGAAAGCATTCTATAGTCCTATGATCAGGTCTCAGTTTTTTTTTAATTTTTTTGAGAAGAAATATTATCTTTATTTGAAAATTAAATGTTACATGTTATAACCCCTAAATATAAAAATTTCAACATAAAATTATGGAAATTTATAAAAGATTTGATAATTAATAATATCTAACTAAAATAAAATTAGAAAACTGTACTTAGGAATAAATACAACAGAAAGTAATGGGATCTATGTGAAGAAAACTGTACTTTTTTATTGAAAGATATAAAACTTTATGGAATATGATAAAATAATATCTAAGTTAATGTAAAGACAGTTATAGTCTGGAGGTAACTCAAAGTCATAAAGATATAACTTTTCCCTAAATTAATTATGAATGTGATAATATTCCAATCATACACTGAGTGATATATAATTTGTTTTTGTAACTAATAAATTCAAATTTGTATGAAAGAACAAAATGACTGAAAATTACCATGAAAAAATTACAAAAAAGAATTATGAAAAAAATTGAAAAAGAATAATGAGGAGTTCCTTTCTTTCTCGAATATTAAAACATATTTAAGGGAATGTTGAAAGACTAGAGATCTCTTCAAGAAAATTAGAGATACCAAAGGAACATTTCATGCAAAGATAGGTTCGATAAAGGACAGAAATGGTATGGACCTAACAGAAGCAGAAGATAATAAGAAGAGATGGCAAGAATACACAGAAGAACTGTACAAAAAAGATCTTCACGACCCAGATAATCATGATGGTGTGATCACTCACCTAGAGCCAGACATCCTGGACTGTGAAGTCAAGTGGGCCTTGAGAAGCATCACTACGAACAAAGCTAGTGGAGGTGATGGAATTCCAGTTGAGCTATTTCAAATCCTTAAAGGTGATGCTGTGAAAGTGCTGCACTCGATATGCCAGCAAATCTGGAAAACTCAGCAGTGGCCACAGGACTGGAAGAGGTCAGTCTTCATTCCAATCCCAAAGAAAGGCAATGCCAAAGAATGCTCAAACTACCACACAATTGCACTCATCTCACATGCTAGTAAAGTA
Source organism: Giraffa tippelskirchi (assembly GCF_054371585.1). Classification (NCBI taxonomy): domain Eukaryota; kingdom Metazoa; phylum Chordata; class Mammalia; order Artiodactyla; family Giraffidae; genus Giraffa; species Giraffa tippelskirchi. The sequence continues at coordinate 67,120,371 of NC_137287.1, read as the reverse complement.
ATGCTCAAAATTCTCCAAGCCAGGCTTCAGCAATACGTGAACCATGAACTTCCAGATGTTCAAGCTGGTTTTAGAAAAGGCAGAGGAACCAGAGATCAAATTGCCAATATCCTCTGGATCATCGAAAAAGCAAGAGAGTTCCAGAAAAACACCTATTTCTGCTTTATTGACTATGCCAAAGCCTTTGACTATGTGGATCACAATAAACTGTGGAAAATTCTGAAAGAGATGGGAATACCAGACCATCTGACCTGTCTCTTGAGAAACCTGTATGCAGGTCAGGAAGCAACAGTTAGAACAGGACATGGAACAACAGACTGGTTCCAAATAGGAAAAGGAGTACGTCAAGGCTGTATATTGTCACCCTGCTTATTTAACTTATATGCAGAGTACGTGATGAGAAACGCTGGGATGGAAGAGACACAAGCTGGAATCAAGATTGCCGGGAGAAATATCAATAACCTCAGATATGCGGATGACACCACCCTTATGGCAGAAAGCGAAGAAGAACTAAAGAGCTTCTTGATGAAAGTGAAAGAGGAGAGTGAAAAAGTTGGCTTAAAGCTCAACGTTCAGAAAACTAAGATCATGGCATCTGGCCCCATCATTCCATTGGAAATAGATGGGGAAACAGTGGAAACAGTGTCAGACTTTATTTTTTGGGGCTCCAGAATCACTGCTGATGGTGACTGCAGCCATGAAATTAAGAGACGCTTACTCCTTGGAAGGAAGGTTATGGCCAACCTAGATAGCATATTTAAAAGCAGAGACATTACTTTGCCAACAAAAGTCCGTCTAGTCAAGGCTATGGTTTTTGCAGTGGTCATGTATGGATGTGAGAGTTGGACGGTGAAGAAAGCTGAGTGCCGCAGAATTGATGCTTTTGAGCTGTGGTGTTGGAGAAGACTCTTGAGAGTCCCTTGGACTGCAAGGAGATCCAGTCAATCCATCCTAAAAGAGATCAATCCTGGGTGTTCATTGGAAGGTCTGATGTTGAAGCTGAAACTCCAATACTTTGGGCACCTCATGCGAAGGGTTGACTCATTGGAAAAGACCCTAATGCTGGGTAGGATTGGGGGCGGGAGGAGAAGGGGACGACAGAGGATGAGATGGTTGGATGGCATCATCGACTCTATGAACATGGGTTTGGGTAGACTCCGGGAGTTGGTGATGGACAGGGAGGCCTGGCGTGCTGCAGTTCATGGGGTCACAAAGAGTCGGACACGACTGAGAGACTGAACTGAACTGAAGGGAATGTTGCAATTACATGCTTTGTAGGTTTCAGTCTTTTAATGAGCCTGTGACACTGGCCTGTGATCTTTACAAGTGCTTCTCAGTTGTTTTGTTTACTTTCTTTTGTGGAGATAGGAAGGCTAGAATTAAATGTCATTTGTTATTTCACTTCACCCATATTCAGTTCAGTTCAGTCGCTTAGTCGTGTCCGACTCTTTACGACGCCATGAACTGCAGCATGCCAGGCCTCCCTGTCCATCACCAACTCCCGGAGTCTACCCAAACCCATGTTCATCGAGTCGGTGATGCCATCCAACCATCTCATCCTCTGTCGTCCCCTTCTCCTCCCGCCCCCAATCCTACCCAGCATTAGGGTCTTTTCCAATGAGTCAACTCTTCGCATGAGGTGGCCAAAGTATTGGAGTTTCAGCTTCAACATCAGACCTGCCAATGAACACCCAGGATTGATCTCTTTTAGGATGGATTGATTGGATCTCCTTGCAGTCCAAGGGACTCTCAAGAGTCTTCTCCAACACCACAGCTCAAAAGCATCAATTCTGCGGCACTCAGCTTTCTTCACCGTCCAACTCTCACATCCATACATGACCACTGGAAAAACCATAGCCTTGACTAGATGGACTTTTGTTGGCAAAGTAATGTCTCTGCTTTTAAATATGCTATCTAGGTTGGCCAGAACCTTCCTTCTAAGGAGTAAGCGTCTTTTAATTTCATGGCTGCAATCACCATCTGCAGTGATTTTGGAGCCCCCAAAAATAAAGTCTGACACTGTTTCCACTGTTTCCCCATCTATTTCCCATGGAGTGATGGGACCAGATGCCATGATCTTAGTTTTCTGAACGTGGAGCTTTAAGCCAACTTTTTCACTCTCCTCTTTCACCTTCATCAAGAGGCTCTTTAGTTCTTCTTCACTTTCTGCCATAAGGGTGGTGTCATCCGCATTAGTTAGACCCTAAAACCCCCATTAGTTAAGCTCTGGTAAAATATTTTCTGTTGAGGGCAGGCCTTGTTAAAAGAAGAACAGAATTATCTGGGCTTATTTCAAAATGGCTACTTTTTGCCAGAAATAGGAGGAGATTTTTCTCCAGTCTTCCCTGAGAGAATCTGGTAAGACTTTTGGAGGTAGACTCACAAAAGAGTTGTGTGCCCCTAACACTGGATCTCTTGGAATTTTTTAAGATATTTATTTATTTGTATTATTTTTGGCTGTGTCAGCTTTTAGTTGCAGGACTCAGTATCATCAGTGTGACTCACAAGCTTCTCTCTGGTTGTGGCAAGCGGGCTTAGATGCCCCTTGGCATGTGGGACCTTAGTGCTCTGACCAGGGATCAATCCCACTTTGCCTGCATTGGAAAGTAGATTCTTAACTACTGGACCACCAGGGAAGTGCACCCCCCCCAACCCTTGAATTTTTAACTCTTGAACTTCTCCACACTGAGTCTCCAGTAATTCATCAATTACTGAGAAGGTTTTCCTCTTCTGATACTAGTTCTTCTGGAAGCTTCTGCTCCTGTAAGTTGTATTCTCTGCATCTGTCTGTCTCTCCAATTTTGAGAAGCAGCAGTTTGACCTGTGACCTAATTTCTCTCATTAGAAGAGTTGTTGCTTTTCAGTTTGTTCAGCTTTTTCCTTGTGAAGATAGGAGTGATGATTTTCAAGCTCTGTGCACACTGGACTGCAAACTGGAAGTTCTTTGCATTCCTTTTTCTGTGTGTTTTTTGATTTTTCAGTGTGCCTTATTCATATTTTAAAGAATTTGGGATGACCTACAAAACTGATTGCGTGCATGTTATTTACATGGAAATTAGATATTAAAGCTATGAAAAGAATGAAACAAGAGTGCAATTTGTATTAGCTGTTGTAGTTACTGTGCCTGAATGTTACACTGGGCCAAGAATTTCCTGGTAGTGAAATCAAAAGAGAGAAGTATCATAAGTTACGTAGTTACCTTTCCTTGCCAAGTGAGCATACCAATTTTTGAGTCAAGACAACATCTCCTGCTTCAAAATTCTAAGGTAAGTCTACCACATGGAATAAACAAGTAGACATTGAGCAGTAGATATATAACAGAAACAGAAAATGTTTTCAACCATTGTTCACAGATGCATTTTTTTTTCATATTTTGTTTTATATTGCTCTTTTTTATGAAGGTCAATAGTGGTCTTCCAGTGAAGACCAACATTAATGTTTGATTCCATGAAGGCAGTTCTAAGAGTGTCTACTTTAATATGCTCTAAATGAGTATTAATATAAGATGACACTAGGCTGGAACCTTTACAATCTTAAGGAATGAATGGATGGCCTGAAAATCTGTCTTTATTAAATATAACTTTTCTCAGTGGGGCTTTAGAACTTGTATGTTAGCTGGGGCCCAATAAAGACACCACTTTTTCCCAACTACACTCTGAAATGATTGAAAAAATATACCAGTCAGCAGATGGAGGTCACATACATAACCTTCATTACTCATAAGGCTGATTTTGGAAATTGTGGCTTCTAAGTGTGGCCAAGGACACTCCACACTAGTGCACCCCAGGAACAGACCCTTGCATCTGTAGGGTGTGCAGCAACACTGGACCAGTGAAGACCTTCACAAAGGAAAAGATTTTCTCTTTCCCCAAGTGAAAGTGGAGAAATTAGGCCTGTGCATACCCACTTCCGACTTCCAAAGTCCCCAGTCAGATTAGCTCCTGGGGGTAGAGAGAAGTCACATATCTTGTTGTTGGGATTCTTCCCCAAGAAAGGAAGCATGAAGACTAGGGAAGAAGCATTCACACAAGTGGTATCTGGAAGGTGATTCAAGGCTCTTCTCTCTGTCAAGAGCTTTAAAGCAGTGGCTGTTGATTTCAGACATATTCATAGGGACTCCATGGCGGTCCAGTGGTTAAGACTTAGCCTTCCAATGCAGGGGGTGCAGGTTTGATCCCTGGCCAGGGAACTAAGATCCCACCTGCCTTGAGGCCAAAAACCAAAACATAAAACAGAAGCAATATTGTAACAAATTCAGTAAAGACTTTAAATGTGGTCCACATCAAAAATGGAAGAAAAAAAAAACCTATTCCTAACAGCAGTAACACTTGTGGATGTCACATCTGCATTTCAGTTATGAAAGTTGAGAGATTTAAGTAGCTGATCACTCAGATGGATGCTCACCACAGCTTGAGCTGGCAGACAGGGTTACCTATGAGCAAGTCAAAATCCTCCTCAGAAAGTACTGACAGGTGCTTGATTGGGACTTGCCACTTCTACACCATGGAGCATGAACAAAGTGACTTTGGCCTGGAAGACAAGGTATCGCCTGCTTTTAGAGTTGTAACAGAAGGTCAGTCATGCCCAGGCAAATGCCAGATTCTAAGCAGCATAAGCTCTTGGTATGAACACTGGCCTGCATTTGCTGAAAAATGTACCCACCCCCACCCAACTAGGTAACTAACACAGACTTCCTGAATCAAGCGAATGGAGAATTTAGCATTCTGCAATAAAATTCACTTTAGGGATTGTTGGAGGTTTGTGGTACAAAGGAAAAGATGAGAAATTGAGATAAAAGACATTCAGTGGAAAAAATAGCTCTATGTATAGGGTCTCCTTTCTGATTTGCTGCCAAAATATTAACCAAACTGTATCTTATTAAGCAACTCAGTAATTTGATGCTGCTGCTGCTGCTAAGTCGCTTCAGTTGTGTCTGACTCTGTGCGACCCCATAGACGGCAGCCCACCAGGCTCCCCCATCCCCGGGATTCTCCAGGCAAGAACACTAGAGTGGGTTGCCATTTCCTTCTCCAATGCATGAAAGTGAAAAGTGAAAGTGAAGTCGCTCAGTTGTGTCCAACTCTCAGCGATCCCATGGACTGCAGCCTACCAGGCTCCTCCCTCCATGGGATTTTCCAGGCAAGAGTACTGGAGTGGGTTGCCATTGCCTTCACCCAGTAATTTGATGGGTTAGCCTAATTAACCACTAACAGTCAAGTTTTAGTGACAGAACAGTACCACAAACAAGCATTGGGAACTGTGCACAGTAAGTGGTTGGAGCTGTTTCAGAGTTAAACTTCAGCTGGGTTGCCCAGAGCAGAATTTCCACCTTGTGCAGTTTCCTTCCAAGGGTTCCACTGGGAGCTTAATACAAGCAGCTGAAAAGTGTGTGTAACTGTTAGCTTTTCCATTTCTCTCAGCGAAGAGATTTAATTAAACTCAGTTATACACATAATTCACACATCTATGATTGTTCTTTCTAAGCCCCTTTCAATATTGCTTTGGCTGCTAATTGCAGCTTGCTTGGAGTGGAGGGGAAAGACTTATGCAGAATAAATACATTCAGTATTTTTGTCTTTGTTTAATAAAGATGGAGCTGATAAACACATCTAGTAATTAGGGGAGACTGCATGTATGCCCTGGAAGAAAGGAATTTGGATGATGATAATTTCATAAAGTTAGTGAGAGTCAGTATTATTATATACCCAGGAAAAATTGCATTCTTTTTCTTCTTGTTTGTTGGAGATGTCATGTTACAGTGTTTCAGAATCTGCATTTGATTTAGATTAGACTGAATGCTAAGTTCTTCACTGAGTAAATGCATTATAAAGGAAAGAAGAGAATTGGCGATTTCTGCTGAATTTCAGTTATCTATAGGTGCTCCTCACTGACTCCAAACCTATAGGCAGGTAGTACCTGCTTACCTAAAGCCAGATTTCAGACCATTCATTTACTTAGAAACCATTGACAGCTCTCTACTATCCACAGAATAACTCCTGTAAAAGCAAATTTAGTGAAAGAATTCAAGACCTTCCGTAATTTAGTCTGATTCTAACTCTCCAGAGACTAAACACTCATATTCAGTTCAGTCGCTCAGTCGTGTCCGACTCTTTGTGACCCCACGAATTGCAGCACGCCAGGCCTCTCTGTCCATCACCAACTCCCGGAGTCTACCCAAACCCATGTCCATCGAGTCGGTGATGCCATCCAACCATCTCATCCTCTGTCGTCCCCTTCTCCTCCCGCCCCCAATCCTACCCAGCATTAGGGTCTTTTCCAATGAGTCAACCCTTCGCATGAGGTGGCCAAAGTATTGGAGCTTCAGCTTCAACATCAGACCTTCCAATGAACACCCAGGATTGATCTCCTTTAGGATGGATCGATTGGATCTCCTTGCAGTCCAAGGGACTCTCAAGAGTCTTCTCCAACACCACAGTTCAAAAGCATCAGTTCTTCGGTGCTCATATTAGTGTAGTCATATTAATCTATGGCTTTTCTTCAGACCCTGCATTTCCCCTTGTCTGCTGTTGTTTGCTTAACCAATCCTTTATGCTGTATAGCTCAGTGGTTATAAGCACAGCCTCTGTGTTTCAGACTTTGCTCTACTGCTTAGTAGTTGAGCAATCTTGGACAAGTTTTTTGATCTATCATTGCCTCAGTGTATGCCTCAATAAAATGGAGCTAATATCTCCTAGTGTTGCCATGAGAATTAAGTGGAATATTGCATGTAAATGCCTTAGAATAGTGCTTGGCTCATAGTAAGTATGCCATAAGTATTAGCTCTGATGATCATGGTGATGATGGTCACGGTGATGGTGGTGATGAATAGAATGCCTTTCCTCAGCATCTATGTATTTAAAATTTTGCTCATTCTAGGTCAATTCAAATTCCATCTTCTCTAAGAAGCCATCCCTCACTTCCCCATATTTCTAGTTTCTATTTAAGTGGACATACATGGTGAAGAGTGATGGTAAATGAGAGAACCTAAGTAGTACTAACTAGCTTCATGAAGAAACTGAGTTTTGACTGACATTTTTGAATTCAGTGTTCATTAATGTAAGTTAATAGGGAGAGAAATGGTCAATCTGAGTGAAGAGGAGGACGAGGTGATGTAAGAAAGGAAAAAGCAGTGTTTATGTGGAAATGTCATGGGTTATTATTTGGGTATACATGAAGTCATCGAGGGAAGATGTGATTCTGATGCTGGTAAAGGGTGATGGCAATGTTTATCAGTCTTAACTATGGGTCTGCCAGGCAAGTCCCACTTATACACATTTGAATCAACAATTCCTCAAGTAAAAAGGCTTCATTTCTGGGAATTCCCTGGAGGTCCATTGCACTTTCACTGCAGGGGGCATGGGTTCAATCCCTGGTCAGGCAACTAAAATCCCACTTGCCTGCAAGGCGGCCAGCAGGGTGGAAGCCCAGTGGATGAGGGCTGGACTGGGAGAGAAGGGGAAAAAAAGACAGAAATGACAAAAGTCACAAGATCGCTACCCAGATGAGGCTTTAGGCTCCAAGGAAACACCCCTTATTGCTCCCAGAAATCTGTTTAGGAGATTTGCTGCAGGATATATTATTACCCTAATCCATTTCCCACTCAATTATTATTTTGCAAAGTAGAGTAAAACACCACTGAACATAAAGGTCATATTTACAGAAGCTCAAGCTTGAAAACCAAACAAAGCAGATTGCTTGTTCACCTCTACAGGCAAAGGTGTAATTCATACTGGTAGACTGAGACTGCCTGGTTACAAAAGGCCTTCTTCACACTTAAAAAGAGCCGGGAGACGCACCCAGTGCAGAATCCATTTATGAGTCCATGGGCAGGTAGAAAGCCATCATTAAATCCTGCTCGGCCCCTGGCAGCTCCACTTACTAGGTGGATAAGCACTGCAGCAACCTTGTTCTCAGCTTTGTATTGTGAATAGTACATTTAAAAATAAATATTTCGTGCTTAGAGCACTGCTTCAAAAAAAATCTGTATTCTAGTTAAAATTAGCTATTGAGAAAAGAGGTAGCAGCTTGCAGATTTGCAAAAAAGCTACCGAAGACTATGTATATAACACACACACACACGTATGTTATTTATAAAATAGTGCAAAGACTCTGTTGGGGAAGGAGTAAGTAAAGATGGAATCACAATTTGATCATCAAGATTACATCTTTTAAGTCATCCTGCAAATCAGCTCACATCCTCTTGGGGAAAATCAGGATGAACTACAAACATTGGTGTTTTGTTTTATGTTGTTTCTTTTAAGTGGTGTTTATGAGTTGATTTGCCATCAAAAAGAATTGAGGTGGGAACCTGCCTTTGAAGACAGGGATACAGTGCTGGTGGTGAAGAGGAGACCTGGGCTAAGGCAGGACATTGAGGTCCACCCAGTGTTTATGCCAAGACATGCTGTCTGGGAACAGCTGGGATTCTGACTACTGCCCAGTGAGGCATCCTCTTTCCTTTCCCTGGCTCTTGACTCACAACACAAACTGACCCTGGAGGATTTTTTTCAAAGTGTTAAAATGATACTGCTAAGCCCTTGTTTATGATTGCTGGGGATGCTGGGGAACCAGTTTTGGGGAATGAGTTGGAACCAGGGATGATGCTGGAAGAAGCAGGGACAGCTCTGGATACTGCTGGGAACCAGCCTGCGGGGTGGTGGGTGTCCCTGCAGGGCCCCCTCTGTGCCCTCAGTGCCCCACCCCCAACACTGCCAGCCCAGGTTGCTGTCCCCTGGGCTGGATGGACTGACTGTCTTGCACTTGATTCATGTCTGGAGTGGCTCTGTTTTGACCTGCTTCCAAGGAGACTGAGAATGTGGAGATCTCAACTTTTCAGCCTGGAGAAGGCAATGGCACCCTACTCCAGTACTCTTTTGCCTGGAAAATCCCATGGATGGAGGAGCCTGGCAGGCTTCAGTCCATGGGATCACTAAGAGTCGGACACAACTGAGAGACTTCACTTTCACTTTTCACTTTCATGCATTGGAGAAGGAAATGGCAACCCACTCCAGTGTTCTTGCCTGGAGAATCCCAGGGACGGGGGACCTGGTGGGCTGCCGTCTATGGGGTCGCACAGAGTCGGACATGACTGAAGCGACTTAGCAGCAGCAGCAACTTTCCAGCCACGTTTCCCTCATGATGCTCACAAGGTAGGGAATTCCTTGCCCAGAGGAATTCTGATACTAGACTGTAAAAAAAAGACAAAACACAATGATAACCTTCCCCAAATGTCCCACAGCTCATCAGGCTTAAGATGCAGTTAATCAGTTACTTGCTGCTGAACTCAAAATACAGCAAAAGTCCCCATCAAACTGTGTTCAAACCTTGTGGTTGCTGGTAAAGAAAAAAACCCCAATCTACAGACAGAAAAGACAAGTCTTTTCCTTCATTCTGCGCTGATGTTCGAGAAGTTCTGTACCTTCACACTAATAACACTTTAGCTTTTGTTTTTGGCCCCTTCATTTCGTGGTTGACTGTGGATCCAGGTCCACCAACAGCTATGCCCTCCTGTTGACTGTTGTTGCCTTGAGGGAGGGTGCACCCTTCCACACCCTGCAAATCAACCTCTAAGCAAGTTCCACTCTGTTCTTACTGCAAAGAAGAAGCTAATTAAAAGGCCAGACTAAAAGACCATAGAGGTTTTCTTCCATCCCCACATTCTGTAGAACAGACACATGGATGTTTGCATGATTTGCAAGAGAGAGAAACCCTTCAGCAGAGCAACCAGCTAAGTATTGCCCCGATGTCAGCCAACCCGTGTACAGTGTGGAAAATGAGGACACGCTAAATAAATCTGGAGTGTTCTAAACTGCATCTGTGCACATCTCATAAAGATTTACATAGGAGAAGAAAGGGAAAATAAAGAAAAAGTATGACTTTGGAGAAAGGAACTGTTTAAGCTGTCTGGCATTTGATACCGTGGGTGATATCTGGCCAAGGGCATCTGTCATAGAGATTTTTTAATGAAAGTGCATATCTGGCAACCTTCCCGTGATTTGTGGAATGTATCTATAGAGCACTGTCTTTACACTGGGTGGTCAGCCCACTCTCCTAAAGTTTCACTTGGCAGTTGGTTTTTTAACAAAATCTAAGTCCCAGAAAGGCCTCCCAGACTTTTCACGTGTTTTTCTCCTTGCGGCTGCTCACAGCTGACTCATGTCAGCGGTCACTTAAAGTCTGTTTTCCTTGTTGTTTACTGAAACGTCGGAGATGTGTCTCGCAGATGGCAGATTGTTTTAATGTTGGCTTATAACAAGTCATGTCAGTCTGTTTGCACTTCAGATATCCTGAGTGCCAGTTGAGCTAGAGAAGGGTTAACTCTTGGGGTGAGACGTCTTTATGATATTTTAGGGAAGAAAAAATATTTGTATATATATGTACACCTACATGCACAAATAAACGTGTGTGTGTGTGTGTGTGTGTGTGTGTGTGTGTGTATGTATGTATATATAAAATGACCTTAAGAAACCTGTGCTTTCAAAAAAGGAAGTGTGCTTTTCAGAACCCAGCAGTCAGGAGATAAAACTAGAATAATTCAGTTTAGCTACTAGGCCTGGGGTTCCTCAACAGATGTGATAACAGAATGTAAATATTGATATCCAGCTGTCAGCCCATTGGCCTTCCTCACAGAGGTTAGGTGAACTTGGCTTCCCTCACTGAGAGTTGGCTAAGGACCGGCAGGAAATTCAGACGAGAATATATTTATCGGATTTTTCCTTCTAAGTTTGAGGCTTAAAAAAAAACACCACAGAGGAAATACAGGGCTTCCTCTCCTACAGGTCTTGCTTGCTCACTCTTACCTTTCCCTTCTGTCACATTTCCAAGGGACCAAGCACTTGAATCCTTCTGAGTGCTTTTCTAATAGGTTAAATTAGACCTGGGTAGGCAGTACCTGACCTGACTTAGCTATAAGGCACAGAGCTTGACCTTGAGAGCTGCATGCTCGCCTCCTCCATGTCACCAGCCTCCTCACCTCCCCCAGGGTTTCCCTGCCTTTGCTGTCACCTTATTAGGGTCTGCCTCCCCATTTTACAGCCTGAGTGAGTCTTCCAAAGAGCCAATCCCATCATGGCAGCTGTATTTAATGCTCTCCAGGACTTTCCTGGTGGCCCAGTGGTTAAGAGTCTGCCTTCCAATGCAGGGAATGCAGGTTTGATCTTGGTCAGGGAACTAAGATCCCACATACTGCAGGGCAACTAAGCTCGCTTGCCACAAGAGAAGCCAGCATATGCCACAACTAGAGAAAAGCCTGCCTGCCTCAAAAAAGACCCAGCACAAACCAAAAAAAAAAAACAAAAACGGTAAAACTCTTTCACTGGGATGCACTTCTTGGTGGAGTCTTTTCATTTGGTTTGCGCTCTGATAATACACAGATAAAGAAAACATCAGGTAGTGTTAAGATGGAATAAAACAGGATAGAGGGAGAAAAATGACCGGGGCTGCTTTATCTAAGGTCAGGAAGTGCCTTGCCAAGAAGGTGACATTTTCAGAGATCTAAGTGAAAAGATGTGACCAGCTTTGTGTGGATCTGAGAGAAGATAAGCCTGGGAGGAAGGAATAGCAAGAACCCTGAAAGCAGCTATTTAGAGAATATTGGAGCCTGGGGAAAGGAAGGAGATCTGGAATCTACCAGGCAGTGGCAGAGCCTTCTATGTAGATCTTCTGTCATCATGATGGTAGAGTTTTAAATAGGGGGGATTTATGTAATCTGGGGTACAATTTAAAACACAAATCTCATTGGTTGCTATGTAGAGAATGAATAACCTACATGTAGGCAGAAGGAGTGGAAGCAATGACCTCAGTAACCAGCCTGTCACAGCAGTCCAGGAAAAAGATGCTGCTGGCTTAGGCTTAGGAAGTATCAGTGCAGAAGGGACAATGCACTGGATTTGAGATGTGGTTTGGAGGTAGAGTTAAAGACCTCACTGATGAGTGGAGGTGAGGGGGAGGACTACATGATGATGGAGGAGTTTTTGGCTTGAACAACTGGGGAGATGGAAATGCCATCTTTTAAGGTCAGAAAAATTTGAGAAAGAGCAGATCTATAGAGGAGGACACAAAGATCTGTGTCCTGATTTGGCCATGGGAGCTATGGGATAACTACCAGAAACCAAAGTGGAGGTGTTAGGCAGGCAACTAGATGTGCTGTCCCACAATTTAGGTCAGGAATTCCATGTCAGATTAGAAACAGAATGTAAACTTAAAAAGTAAAATGAAAAAGTGCTGAAAGAAAGCTATTTTTATAATCTTTGAGTGTTATAAAAATACTGTTTCAAATCATAAAAGGTTAACAAATTTGACTATATACAATTTTTGAGGTATTATTGACATATTAAATTAGTTTCAGGTATACAACATAATGATTTGATATTTGTACCTATTGCAAAATCATCATCACAATAACTTTAGTTAACTTTTGTTACAAGATTCCCTTTTCTCCATATCCTCACCAACACTTGTTTCTGCCTTTTAAATGATAGCCATTCTGCAGGTCTGATTTTTGAGTATTAATTTTATATCCTGCAAATTTACTGAATTCATTTATTGGCTCCAACAGTTTTTTGATGGGGTCTTCAGGGCTTTTATATGTAATATCATGTCATCTGCAAATAGTGACAGTTTTACTTCCTCCTGTTTAATTTGGATGCGTTTTACTTCTTTTTCTTGTCTGATTGCTCTGGCTAGAACTTCCAATACTATGTTGAAAAAACGTGGCAAGAGTGGGCATCCTTGTCTTATTCCTAATCTTAGAGGAAATGCTTTCTGTTTTCACCATTGAGTATGTTAGCTGTGAGCTTGTTGTGTATGACTTTGTTTTGTTGAGGTATGGTCCTTCTGTACTCTGTTGGAAGTTTTTTCTTTATAATCATAAATGGATGCTGAATTTTGTCAAATATTTTTTCTACATCTATTGAGATAATTATATGATTTTTATTATTTGTTTTGTTAAGGTGTGTCACCTTGATTGATTTCTGAATGCTGAGCTGTTGTTAGTTACATCCCTGGGACAAATCCCACTTGATCATAATGTATGATCCTTTTAATGTATTGTTGAATTCAGTTTTCTAATATTTTGCTAAGGATTTTTTCATTTCTGTTCATCATGGATATTGGCTTGTAATTTTTTTTCTGTGACACCCTCATCTGGTTTTGGTATCAGAGTGATGTTTGCCTTGTAAAATGAATTTGGAAGTGTTCCCTCCTCTTCTGTTTTTGGAAGAGTTTGAAAAAGATTGGTCTTAATTCTTTTAATGCTAAATAGAATTCACTGATGAAGCTGTCTGGTTCTGGACTTCTGTTTGTTGGGAGAGTTTTGATTACTGATTCAATTTCCTTACTAGTAATTGATCCATCAATATTTTCTATTTCTTCCTCATTTAGACTTGGTAGATCGTATGTTTCTAGACATTTATCCATTTCTTCTAGGTTGTGTAATTTGTAGGGGTATAATTGTTCATAGTAGTCTCTTATGACTTGGGTTTCCCTGATGGCTCAGTGGTAAAGAATCTGCATGCAATGCAGGAGAAGCAAGTTTGATCGCTAAGTCAGGAAGATCCCCTGGAGAAGGAAATGGCAATTCACTCCAGGCTCCTCCGTCCATGGGATTTCCCAGGCAAGAATACTGGAGTGGGTTATCATTTCCTCCTCCAAAGGATCTTTCCGGGAGACCCAGGGATTAAACCCATGTCTCTTGTGTCTCCTGCACTGGCAGGTGGATTCTTTACCACTGTACCACCTGGGAAATCCTAGACAGTAAATAGATCAGTCTTATTTTTTCAACTCATACAGCCACTCTTTATCTTTTGATTGGAAAATTTAATCATTTGCATTTAAAGTAATTATTGATAGATATGTACTTATTGCCATTTTGTTCATTGTTCTCTGGTTGTTTTGTAGTTTCCCTTTGTTCCTTTCTTCTCTTGCCCTGTTCTTTTGTGGTTTGATGACTTTCTCTAGTGGCATGCTCAGATTCCATTCTTGTTCTCTTTTGCATATCAGCTATAAGCTTTTGCTTTGTGGTTACCACAAGGCTTACATAAAACAACTTTTATTTGTAACAGTCTATTAAATTATTAACAACTTAAGTTTGAGTGCATTCTGAAACTCTATGTTTTTATCCCCTTCCCCTCATTTTAATGCTTTTGATGTCACATTTTACATCTTTTTATCTTGTGTATTCTTTAACTATTGTTGTCATAGTTATTTTACTACTTCTGTCTTTTAACTGTCATCCTACTTTTTAAGTGATTAATCTACCACCTTTGCAACATTAGATTTTTCTAAATTTTTCTATATATTTACTTTACCACTGAAGTTTATACTTTTCATATGTTTTCCTGTTACTAATTACTACCCTTTCTTTTCAGCTTAAAGAAGTTCCTTTAACATTTTTTGTAAGACTGGTTTTGTGATGAAGAATTCCTCTAGCTTTTGCTTGTCTGAAAATCTCTTTTTCAATACTGAATGACAACATTCCTGGGTAAAGTATTCATGATTGCAAGTTTTTCTTTTTTTCTACACTCTGAATGTATCATGCCACATCCTTCTGGTTTATGAAGTTTTTGCTGAAAAATCTCCTGATAGTCTTCATAAGAAGTTATTTTTCTCTTGCTGCTTTTTATTCTCCTTTTGTCTTTAACTTTTGACATCTTATAATCATGTACTTTGGTGTGGGTCTTTTTGGGTTCATCTTATTTGAAGTTCTCTGCATTTTTTTGCCCTGTTAGAGAAATTTTCAGCCATTATTTTTATGCTCCTTTCTCTTTCTTTTCTCCTTCTGGGGATCGTATAATATGAATGTTGGTCTGCTTGATGTTGTTTCCTATGTCCCTTAAGCTATCTTCACTTTTTTTTTCTTTTTGCTACTCTAATTAGGTGAGTTCCAATGCCCTTTCTTTCTTCTGTTTCATCTAATATGATGTTGAATTCCTCTAGTATATTTTTCTGTGCAGTTATTGTGTTCTTCAGCTCTTGATTTCTGTTTGATGCTTTCTTGTACTTTTTTATTTCTTTGTTTAAGTTTTTACTGTGGTCATCCATTGTTCTTGCAAGTTTAGTGAGCATTTTTATAGCCATTACTTCAAACTCTTTAAGGTGAATTACTTATCTCCATTTCACAAAGAACTTTTTCTGAGGTTTTATCTTGTTCTTTCATCTGGAACTTATTCCTCCATCTCATTTTCCTTGACTCTCTGCACTGGCTTTCTCCGAATTAGATAAAAGAACTACCTCTCCCAGTCTTTAAGGAGTGGCCTCGTGTAGGAATGAAGCTTATCATTCAATACTGTTCTGGCTCTCAAAGGTTAAGATTGTATCTCAAGCCTTTGTGATTGTCCAAGCAGCCTCTTTTATTCTTAGTGGATCCCAATAGTTAAGGTTGTGCCAAGATCTGTCAGTGTCCCAAAGGGCAGGATCTCAATCTGCACCTAGATTCAGGCTGATTGGTAGTCAGACTATCAGACAGGAACTTTTAAAGTATGTAAATATACATACAGTCCTGTGGGACTTCAAGCGTCAGTCAGTTCAGTCGCTCAGTCGTGTCTGACTCTGCAACCTGCAGCACGCCAGGCTTCCCTGGCCATCACCAGCTCCTGGAGCTCGCTCAACCTTGTGTCTATCAAGTTGGTGATGCCATCCAGCCATCTCATCCTCTGTCATCCCCTTCTCCTCCTGCCTTCAATCTTTCCCAGCATCAGGGTCTTTTTTAATGAGTTGACTCTTCTCATCAGGTGGCCAAAGTACTGGAGTTTCAGCTTCAGCATTAGCCCTTCCAATGAATATTGAGGACTGATTTCCTTTAGGATTGACTGGTTTGGTCTCCTTGCAGTCCAAGAGACTCTCAAGAGTCTTCTCCAACACCACAGTTCAAAAGCATCAATTCTTCGTCACTCAGCTTTCTTTACAGTCCAATATGACTACTGGAAAAACTGGGACTTCAAGTATAAGCCCTTTTAATTTGCTTGGCCACCATAGCTAAGCAAATTAGTGATGTTTCCTGACAGCAGCTGCAAAGAATCAAGGCATCAGGAGATACCAGCAATTTGGCACAAGGCAGAGGGAGAGTGCAAAGATGGTGACTGTTGACCTCTGTTCCCAGAGAGTTCTCCAGCAGGTTCCTCCCTCAGCATGTGTTAAGTTTGGTGCCTGCCTCTCAGGCCAGTGCTTTAAGATAAGCAAATAACCCCCTTTCACATGAAGTTTGGGCACTGGTCCCTAGGGCAGGTGAGTTAGAGTGCAGGAGCCCTTTAAAGAGCATTTCTGAGTTCACTGTAGCCTGTGGGTCTTATGGAGGTAAACCCTGATGATTTTCAAAGCTAGATGATTTAGGAACTCATCTCTCAGGTGCAAGTCTTAAAAGTTGGGGTGCCTGATAGAGTTCAAACCTTTTGTTCCTCAGGGAGAAGCTCTAGGATTTGAGTTCCCTTTCAGTTGTGGGTCTCCATTCCAGGGTTAGGGTTTATGGCAAGACTGTATCTCAATCTCTCCTACCCACTTTGATGTGTTTTTGTTTGTTTTTTTCTCATTTGCCTGATACGTAGGAGTCATTCCACCAGTTTTTCGGGGATTTTTTGGAGGAAGTCGTTTCATATGTATCTGTAGATTTGATGTGTCCATGAGTTCAGGATCTTCTGCTGCTACCATCTTGAACCAGAAGCTGAAAGATTTCCTCTTGATTTTATAAGAGAGATTAGTGAAGGAAGGAATCAAATTCATCCTTCAAGGCTACACACCTAGGAAACAAAGGAAAGAATGGTGCCAATCAGAGAAATAACAGAAAACAGAAAAACCTAGGAAAAGGGATGAGCTTGGCTTTAGACAAGTCAAATTTCAGGTGACAACATTTATCCAGATGACATCAGGTTCTCAGGAAGGTAGAAGCGTGAATCTGAAGCTTGGAGATGTCAGAGCCAGAGGCATAGGTTTGGAACTGGTCCATAGAGGGGCCCGGAGAAGGCAATGGCACCTCACTCCAGTACTCTTGCCTGGAAAATCCCATGGACGGAGGAGCCCAGCAGGCTGCAGTCCATGGGGTCGCGAAGAGTTGGACACGACTGAGCGACTTCTCTTTCACTTTTCACTTTTGTGCATTGGAGAAGGAACTGGCAACCCACTCTAGTGTTCTTGCCTGGAGAATCCCAGGGATGGGGGAGCCTGGTGGGCTGCCGCCTATGGGGTCGCACAGAGTTGGGCACGACTGAAGCAACTTAGCAGCAGCAGCAGCAGCATAGAGAGGCCATCAAAGCAGATGAAACTGCTTAAGGGACCACAGAGAAGAGCTAGATGAGAACAAGGCAGATTCTTGAACATTGTTCACACTGCTGAGTCTGAAGGAGGCAAGTAAACCACTTGAAAATGAAAAATATTCAAAAAAGCAGAAGGAGAAATGAGTAGAGGAGCATCACTCGCGAGATGACAGGTTCAGTGTGAGGATAAATAACCAGAGTTGATGTGTGGCTAGAATAAGCAGAATGATGAGATCAAAAAGGACATTTAGAAATCACATAGTTCAAACCTTCATTTTGTAGATGAGGCCACTGGGTCTCAAAGCAGTTAATTATCCTACCCAAGGTAACAGATACTAAGGTGCACCAACATAATTTTATCTTTGCATTTTAGTTGAGTGTTCTTCCAGCTGAACCAAACCCTGCTGTCCTGTTACTTTTCTGATTGTCACATAATTAATCTATAATATGTCAAGTTTAGGCTCTTAAATGCAGGAAACATTAAAAAAAAAACTAGATGAGAAAGTCTAAGTGCAACCTATTAGTATCCATAAAAAATGGTTCATGATATTATTGTATCAAGTTCAGGATGATCCTGTGAATGATCAATTGGAAAAGTCTAGTCATAAGATAAACAGAAACAGAAAATACCTTTTATTTTGTAAATACAAATTTATTTTCCTCATTATAAACTGACAGACACTTATTTTTAATAAAATAAAGAAAATTTAGAAAAATACATATTAGACAATAAATATCACTGATAATTCTACCACCCATAGACAATGACTAATATTTTGGTGATTTTTTTTCTTATGTTGTCTCTATTGGTTTATACAGTTGAAATCATACACAAGAGGCACTTTTTTTTTTTTCCTGTTGATCTTGTATAACAAACATTTACTGTGGTTGATGCTCATTTTTTGTGATTTCTTTTTATTTTGTTTCCGGATATAATTGATATGTAGCACTGTGTAAGTTTAATGTGTACATGATTGACTTATGTACAACATAAAATGATTATCACAATTAGTTTTGTATCATACAGATACAAAATTAAAGAAATAGAATTTTTTTCCTTGTTATGAAAAGTCTTAAGGTTTACTCTAACAGCTTTCACATGTAACATACAGCAACATCAGTTATATCTACCGTGTCGGATGTTACATCCCTAGTACTTACTGTGGCTGACACTTTTAAATACCTCCTTGTATCTACTCTTACCTTCTTTATGTGTTTATTTATGGCTGTGCTGGGTCTTGGTTGCTGCACTTGGGCTTTCTCTAGTTGCGTCGAGCTGGGGCTACTCTTCATTGCAATGCGCAGGTTTCTCACTGTGGTGGCTTTTTTTGTTGCAGAGCAGGACTCTAGGCACTCAGGCTCTACAGTTGTGGCAAATGGGCTTAGTTGCCCCAAGGCATGTGGCATCTTCCCAGGCCAGGGATAGAACCTGTTTCCCCTGCATTGGCAGGTGGATTCTTTTATTTATTTATTTATTTATTTTTTTAATAAATTTATTTATTTTAGTTGGAGGCTAATTACTTTACAATATTGTAGTAGTTGTTTGCCATACATTGACATGAATCTTATTCACTGTGCCACGAGGGAGGTCCTACTCTCACCTTCTTCATTACTAACAGGACCATGAATTTGCTTAAGGGGAAATTTAGTTATTTTCAACTAAAATATTCACCTTCCTGGAGCCCTTTACCACTCAAGGTGATGACACAGTTCTAGGCAGTGACACCTAAGGAGAGATTGCTGGTGGTGGGGGCAGGGGCTTCTGAGAAAGATTTTAAAGGAACAGACTCAGCTGGCATGTTACTTGTGGCCTTATGTCCCTTTCCTCTTCTGTCTGGTATGCATACATGATATGCTGAGGGTGAGGGGTATAGTAGCTACCTTTGAACATAAAGGTGAACACCACACATATAGATGGTGAAGCTAAAGGATGGAAAGACTTTGAATCCTTGGTTATATCATTAAGCATCCATATCGGCCCTGGACTGCATTTCTCTAGACTTCTTGATGTACAAGATAAAGGCTTTAAACCACAGTTGTGTCAAGTTCTCTATTACTTCCAGCCAAAAACAATATTGATGGATACATTTAGTGAATAAATTTTAAATGCTCCCCCTTGGCATCACAAAATTCTGTTTGCGTTTACCTGTTAACTCATGCTTCATCTTTCAAAAAACGTTCTGAGGTAGCTTATAAAAACTGGTACCAGTAGTACTGAACTGTTCAAACCATGGTAACAGGATATGATTGAATTAAAGTGAAACAAAGATAGTTATTCTAGGGAAACAAGGTGAAGGAGAGATACTGATGTTAAATCTAAAATTTACCTCCGAGTTTCTGGCACCAAACTGTTTATCTAATGCCTGAAACCTTACCAATTTATCAATTTCTTCCTAAGAGTTTCAAACAATATATCATGGGAATCTAAAAATTATGAAAGTCTTTTAAGGCAGCTTTTAAAAGATGCAGCAATTTTATCATAAATTGCCTATTACCAAATCCCAATATAAGACAGTATTCAAAATATCACATTATCGGGACTTCCCTGATGGTACAGTGGTTAGGACTTCACCTTCCACTGCAGGGAATGTGGGTATGATCCCTTGTCAGGCAGGTAAGATCCTGCATGCCTTAGGATGAAAAACCAAAACATAAAACAGAACCAATATTATTACAAAGTCAATAAAGACTTTAAAAATGGTCCCTATAAAAAAATCTTTTAAAAAATATCAAACTGTAATTCACGTTAGCCCTTTCTTCCAAAATATAATCTTAAATTGTCTGCTGCTATCTTGCTGTCTTTTGGGGGCTTTTCCCCCCATCGAAACAGTTGAGAGGAACTATATAAAATGGAAGAATTTGAAAGACAAGCAAGAACTTCACTCTTCTCTTCATGGTCTGTTTTCCTGTATGTGAAGTCAGATCAAAAGGAGAAGTCTTACACTGGAATACTTTGTCTGAAGCTTCCACAACTGTCGTTACTATGCCTGGCCTTATTCACCTGGAAGGCATTGAAGGACATTATATTAGTGAATCAGCTACTGTGTTCATTGTCCAGGTGTGGTGAAGACATCAACCACAGCAATTCTCAGTATTCTCATGTGAAAAACCAGGCAGAACATTCTGTTAAATACCCAAATATCAGGAAAAGTTTTTTTTTTTTTGACTGCATCGCGCAGCTCATGGAACTTCTCCAACCAGGGATTGAATCCGTACCCCCTGAAATGGAAGTGCTGTCTTAACCACTGGACCACCAGGGAAGACCCAGGAAAAGCTTTTTATGTTCTGGCTTGTTTTTCTGAAAAACTGGTTATTCTTTCTTCTTTCAGACAATGTAAATGTATAGTTAATCATATGTCTCTTTTTTCTTTGCCTTCCAGTAAACTTAGAAGTAAATTTGCAACCCAGCCTTTTCTGTAGGCCCAGAATTTCTGCCTAGTATTTATTTTCACGCTCACTTTTATTTATAATTTCAATAAACTATGTAATTTATAGTATATACACTATGCATAAATTTTTATTATATACATTACATGCAAGTATAATTTATCTCCCCTTCTATATGTTTTTTCTGGATATGAGTTTTTAAAACTTACATTTCATTATACATATGTGAATTCAAATCCTTGTTTTAGAATAGAGTAGAAATAATTAAATATAGGCAGTTGAAATAATTTTGTCCAAGTGTGTAGTTGTCTGGTTATCTAAATGAAAGGTTTGAACTAGAGAAACAAGGCATAATTGGTTACCATATACCTCTCAGATATCAATAATGAGGCTCTGAGCCAGGTATAGATAGCATAAAGTTCCCAACCACTGTCCTTACAAATGCTGGACAACAGAGCAAGGATGATAAGTCCTATAAATAGCCAGCTGTGTCCAATGCAATTCTAAACGGTCTCCACGTGTCATCTCAGCTGCTTCTCATAGCAGTCCCCCTTCCCCCTCTGGAGGTCAATTTTCTGATCATTGCTGTGTTATAGTGAGGAACCTGGGTACAGGGAGTCCTTGTGGTTACCTGAAAGAATGGCCATGGGTTACTTAGAGATCAGCTAGGTAAATGGCAAGGTTGACTACTGCTGTCTCAGGTAGAGATCCTGGGAGTGATCTTGCCAGCACTCATCTTGGGAAGCGTCTTTGTTTTGTTTGTTTGTTTGTTTTTAGTTGTTTAGAGTATTTTTTGGTTTGTTTATTTTGGATGTGCTGGATCTTAGTTATGGCACCCGGGATCTTTTCATTGTGTCATGCAGAATCTTTAGCTGTGGCATGTGGGGTCTTTAGTTGTGGCATATGAGATCTAGTTCCCTGACCAGGGATTGAACCCAGGCCCCTACTTTGGGAGCTCAGAGTCTTAGCCACTGAACCACCAGGGAAGTCCCTAGTTGTTTAGTTTTAATTTTCCATTATAAAATACAGTGTCATCAACTCCAGTCATCAGGTTTTACATTAGATCCTCAGACCTTATTCATCTTATAGCTGAAAGTACCCTTTTATCAACCTCTCCATGTTCCACCCCCCCCAGGCCCCAACTACTTTTCTGAGAATTTGACTCTTTAAAAAATTTTTACATTAAGTGATACCATGCACTATTGCATGGTGTCTTTTTGTGACTTATTTTACTTAGCATAATGCCCTCAAGGTCCATCCATGTTGTCACAAATAGCAAGATTTCCTTCTTTCTCCTGGCAAAATAGTGTTCAATTGTATATCTATACCACATCCATTCATCCACTGAGAGACACTTAGGTTGTTTCCATTTCTTGGCTATAGTGAATAATGCTGCAATAAAACTGACAAACCACTCCAGTATTCTTGCCTGGGAAATCCCATGGATAGAGAAGCCTGGCGAGCTACAGTCTATGGGGCTTCAGAGTCAGACCCAACTTAGCAGCTAAAACTTTCAAACATGGGGGTGCAGATATCTCCTTGAGATAGGGATTTCATCTCCTTTGGCTATACACCTGAAAGTGAGATTGCTGGATCATATGGTAGTTCTATTTTTGATTTTTTGAGAAAAGACTATACTGGTTTCCATAGTGGCTGCTCCCTTTGGGGAGGCATCTTTGGCTCTGCTCAGCTGCTGCTCTCTGGTACCTGGTTGAAAATGCTGAATTCTGCTCCATAAACCCAAGAGAGAACATCTTGGTCTGAAAGATGAAAGAACTTTTGGGACAAGAAGTAAGGGTCATCCCCTCCCACTATAACAGCACCTCTTCCTAATGCCTGTGCACTGTTTGGCTTTGATCAGGGCTGTGACCAGACCAATCCTAATGATTTTGTTTCAATCCCCCTGCTCCTGCCCCTGCTTAAAATCACCATAAACCAGAAAGGTCACAAGGGCTCCAAGAAGTGATCTCATCAACCCTCAGCTACCCAGCATGTGACACCTAAGCCACATCTACCCAGAAAGTCCCTAGGCACCCCAGTGTGTAGCCTTCACATTTAGGGTCTTCAGAAAAATCATACTGTCTCAGACCTGTGAGATGCTGCCACTTTTGTGCTGTTTCTGCACATACACAGTTGCCTCTTTCACGGCTACACATGCCTGACAGTTCCTGAAAACATTGTCCAGAGTCACCCAGCCAGACAGACCATGCAGAAAACCTACACATTTTGGGAACAGATTCAAGAAATAAGAGCAGGCCTCTTAAAGTGGAGCCAGGAGCTGTAACTTCAAACAGAAATTATCTTAATTAGCCAGCATGGAAAAACAACGAAGATGTTTGCATTTCATGTGCAGCAAGGCTCTCGCCATCAGCCCGTGCGCCTGGTCCCCCCTCCCTCTCTCAGGGATAAGGAGGCTCCCTGGACTTTGCAGACCTCTTGTTTGCAGACTCCAGCTGCAGCTCCTGCCCTCTGCCTTGTTCTTCCCCACTAAGGGTATAATTGAGTGCATCTCCCTTTTTGTTATTGTACGACAGATGAGTCCCTTCACTTTCCCAATAAGGAGATAAATAGCCACAAGCAAAAGATCTGGTTGGACAGGAAATAGTGCCGTTTCCCTAGTTCTTTCATGGCCAAGTTCTGTATTTTAAAATAAATATTATGGCTGTCAATGTGCTAATGAATAGATGACTATGCCTCAGAGGACCAGAGGGTAACTGCAGCTGACCTGACGCCCAAGGAGGGATAGTAATGGACAACATTATTTTTCAGGGACTGCACCTCCTCTAGCTGCCACTCCCAAATCTGTAATATAAGACAGAACTTGAAACATTTCCTTGGCTCACTCTCAGACGCATTCATTAGGCATTGCTGTCCTGAGGGAGCTTCAGGGAACCTGTTCAACTCCATGCCGCATAGGGGGATGGGGAAAGGAGGAGGGGGAAACCCAGGGCAAACACACGACTGAGGGGCTAAGCCCTTTTCTGATAAACTGGTCATTGGAGGTTGCAGGTCCTCCATCTTCAACGACACTGTTGGAGGGTGAGCAGGAAGTGGGGGTTCCAGATGAGATTTGTGGACTTCACCTGAGGGCTTGGCTACTATCCAGGCCACCTGGAACCCTCCAGGATGCCAGTCCAAGCTCCCTCGCAGCCTTTTCCTGGCTCAGCCACCAAAAGCGACAGCTGGGTCTACCTCTCTCTGGGCTTCACAACTGAGTCTGACCTCAGCCCACTTTAGCAAAGGTCTGGCCCGGTTCTCTGTTTCACAACTGCAGGAAACAGATCAGGGTTTTCCGGGTGATCTCATTGAACCTGCTCCTAACCCCCACTAACCTTGTCCTTACAAAGGAACACCTTGACCCCTCCAAGCAAATAAGTGGATTGGGAACTCAAAGCTCTGCAGCTGCCCTCTCCAAAGAAATGTCTTCACCAGTCTCCTGGCAAAATTCTCTTCCACACTTTAGCCCTTGTTCTCTGAGTAGGTGAGGGAGTTTAAGAGTCATTGGTAAATAACCTCTGTATCCCCCACCTGTAAATTCTGCACTGGGTGAGGGATGCCCTGTGTCGTCCTCTCGTTGGTATTCTCATTTCCACCATATAGTTCCCTCGGTTGACATCCAAGCCAGAATAGTCTCCCATCATGTTCTGCATGCATGACCTTGTCGAATCCTTAGTTGTAATGAAGTAGACACCATGATCCTCATGTGACGTCTGATGACACAGGAGGTTGTAAAGCTAGACACTGGATTCAAGTCTTTTTGACTCCAGTCCGTGCTCTAAACTGCCAAATTGGCTCCTTAGTTTGAATTCAATGCAAATGGTTTTGAAGTCAAATAAAATAAACTTGTTTGGGTTTATTTTAAATTATACTAAATGAAAAGAAATACCACTTAAAAGGAGAGCTGAATGATTTTGTTGTAATGTGAGTTCGTCACTTGAATACATTGCTGTAAGTTGTATTAGCAAACTGCAAGATTTAGGAACGCCGCGGAACAAATGCTGTTACTTAAATGAGCCCAAAGTGCCCTCTCTGTGTTGTTGTTTCTTCACTGGAGGCTGAAGCTCCTGAATTCAGTGCCAGATTCAAAATTTTATGCATCTGGTAATTTTAAAAAGTAGCCCAGAGACCTCTCTGGTGGTCCAGTGGTTAAGGTTCGGTGCTCCCAAAAGCAAGGGGCCAGGGTTCAGTCCCTGGTCAGGGAGCTAGATCCTGCATGCCACAACTAAAGATCCCACATTCCATAATCAAGACCCAGCCAGCCAAATATATATATATATATGTACACACACACATATATATATATTTATTTTTTTTTTATTTTTTTAAGTAGCCCAAATAAAAAGATTCTGAGCCATTTAGAGTCCACCTCTTTTGCATATCCTGTGAAACCTCACCCCACATCTGTAGTCATTGGTAAAATAGAACCTGTGGTTATAAGGCCCCAGGCTGCTACAGCTGGGCCTCTGAGACTACCACCATGTTGCTGAGCTGTGTCACAGAGACACATCAGCCACCTGGCCTCCCTCTGCCCTGGGAATTCCCTGGTCCTCCTTCCCTTCTGGGTGGTGGCCCCCCATGCTGAAGCCTTGGCACAGACTCCTTCTGTGGGGGGCTTCCCCACACACATCCCTATCCCAAGCACAATCCAATAAAGGTGTGTGTAGGTGTGCCCCTGCCTCTTGCAGCCACATTTCCCTTGATTAGCCCAAACCCCTCAAATCGTGACAGTTACACAATAAACGGGACAATGAATTCAGGAGTGGAGAGAAGAGATTGTGCGTTTTACTCTTATTTCTCCTTTGTTATTTCAAACTCCTTACTGTCACTAGTGTGTCCTCTTTTCTAGTTTCTTTAAGTCTGAGCACCTACATGTACATTGATCTGCCAAAGGTGGATCACAACAGCATTACCTACTGTTGTTCATTGTTCAGTCCCTAAGTTGTGGCCAACTCTTTGAGACCCCTTTGTGGACTGTAGCCCCCCAGACTCCTTCACCTACTAGCCTTGCCCTAAGAGTTATTTGCAAAAGCATGGATTTGATGTGTTGGCGCATGTTTCCAATGTACATCATGAACTCAAAACTGTTCTTCTATAAGCCCACATGTGAACTAAAATAATCTTCATACCACACTTTGGGAAGCACTGGCCAAGTTCTAACTCTTTGGAGTGACTCACATGGCCTTTCAAGGCTTTCTCACTCTCACTATTCCCCTGACACATTTGAGCTCTGGAAATACAGAACTTCCTTGAACTCGCCAGGCCATCTCACGGCTCTGCCTGTATCTGTGTTGTGGTCTGTGAAGTATCCTTCCCCTTTGTCTGTTTGGGATGAGACTGAGCTGGTCTATGACCCCAGGGAGAAGCCTTCGCCACTTCCCACCTTCTCAGTGGATCCTCTTCCCACCAACCCTCCTCTGCCAGAGTCCTCTGTCCACCCCTAGGCCTCTGCCGTGAATTTTACCTTTAACCAACTGACCTATTGTTTGCCTGTTTTTCTCTTTCTCATCCTGAAACCTCTAGGAAGTAAGGGGCTTAGAGGTTCTTGTATTCCTGGTGTCTACACTGAGGAGACACTTATTAAACGTTTTTTGAATCAGTGAAAAAGAGAGCAAGCATGATGAAACTAACTGCCATTCTGTTTTCCTTTTGTTTTAATGGCATCTATTGACCTGCAGTTTGTCTGTGGAAGTAGAGACAGCAAGAGAGGGATGGTGTGGGGGAGGAAAAGGGGCCTCTTGGGGCTCTTTTCATGATGATAAGTCCTTGAAAAAGTATAGGCTTCCATTTCAAGACAGAGAAATGAGAGTTCCCGTTTACTTCCCCAGTCTCTCAAGGTCCCACTGAAATAGCAGGAATCAATTTTTTTTTTTTTTTGAGGAATGAAAACATAACGGAGAAAGCAACAGGGGAAGTCACCTTAGGAGAGGAAGTTTGAGGAAATCCTGAGTGAGGAGACAGCAGGATAGGAAGCTTAAAGAAAAGAGAGCAGAGAAAAACACAGCCCAAAGCAAACCTTCCCAAGACAACACCAGCCCGTGACCCCCCCCCCACCCCCCAACAAATAAAAGAGTGGGAGGGAGCTGCAGCTAAGCCAGGGTGGCTAACTGATGAACTGTGTTTATTTCAGAGCAGCTGAGACGGGGAGATGTTGTCCCTCGCCCTGCTCTTTCTCCTTCCAGAGCATCCTGCTTTGGCTAAAACAGGGGCCTCCAAAGACAGTTACTTGCCTGTTGGGGCTTCTAGAATGGGAGGGGCCTCAAAAAAGGCAAAGCAGTTTGAAATAACTCTGGACCCACATGAGGGATAATAGGAGGGACAAAAGGGCAAAGTGGCTTTGTCCTAAATAGACGTCCAGTCACGTCCCTCCCCGTGGCCAATTCACAGCTGTCTTTATTTTGGCATCTGGGGTTGAGATGAGGCAGCCTGCCTCCTTACTGATACAAACATACAAACCCAAGGAAAACCTGCCAGGAAACACAGCCTGCGCATGTTCCTGGGGCCCTGGTCAGGCCAGAAGTCGAGATGATGGGAACCTGAGAGGTGGGTAGTGTGTGAAGACCCTCCTTCACGAGGCTCTCTGTTCTTTCACGGCTTGCTGAGCATGCCAAGAATGCAAGGCCCTGATCACTCTTTTTTTTTTTTTTAATTTTTGGTTGCACTGGGTTTTTGTTGCTGCTCTCGAACTTTCTCTAGGTGCAATGAGTGGGGAGCTACTCTCATTGTAGTGCCCGGGCTGGCTTCTCATTGAGGTGGCTTCTCTTGTTGCAAAGCACA
This sequence comes from Giraffa tippelskirchi, assembly GCF_054371585.1. Lineage (NCBI taxonomy): Eukaryota > Metazoa > Chordata > Mammalia > Artiodactyla > Giraffidae > Giraffa > Giraffa tippelskirchi. The sequence continues at coordinate 67,092,967 of NC_137287.1, read as the reverse complement.
GGCTCTAGGTGCAGACTCAGTAGTTGTGGCATGTGGGCTTAGTTGCCCATGGCATGTGGCATCTTCCCAGACCAGGGTTCAAACCCGCGTCTCCTGCACTGGCAGGCAGATCCTTTACCGTTGAGCCACTTGGGAAGTCCCCTGCCCACTCTTTAGGGTTGTATTTGCAGCAGGCAACCTTGAGGGATGAGATCATGTCTGCTGCAGGGATGAAAGAAGTCTCGCTTACTGGTTGCTATAAAACAGAAGATTCCCCAAACTCAGTGTTCCTCTCCTGTGACATGACCCTCTGTGGGTGCAGATGTTTGTCAAAGCCCCTCTGCATTGCTCTGTGCAAACTGGGGCCACAAACATACTACTCTGGACACTGATTTTGTGGTGAGTTTTTAAAAGTCTTTCATTTTGACCCAAGGGTCTCATGTCTCCAATGGCATGCAAGCAATGGCAAGCTAACTTGTTACCTTGCAAGTGGAGTAAAATCTCTGACCCTTTACAGTTCCTTTATTTTTTAATCGAAGTATAGTTGATTTACTATGTTGTATTAGTTGCAGATGTACAACCTAGTGATTCAATATTTTTATAGGTTAGACTATTTAAAGTTATTATAAAATTTTGGTTACATTTTCTGTGCTGTACATATATATCCTTGTACCTCATTTATTGGATGCATAGCAGTTTCTACCTCTTAATGCTCTGCTCCTATGTTGCCCCTCCCCCAACCCTCTTCCCACTGGTAACTACTAGTTTGTTCTCTGCATCTATGAGTCTGTTGTGTTTTGTTAAATTCATTCATTTTATTTTTTAGATTCCAAATATAAGTGAAAGCATATAGTATTTGCCTTTCTCTGACTTACTTCACTAAGCTTAATACCCTCTAGGTTCATCCATGTTGTCACAAATGGCAAAATTTTCATTCTTTTTTCTGGCTGTGTGTGTATGCATATATCAAGTGACCAAGTGTTAGTCGCTCAGTCATGTCTGACTCTTTGTGATCCCATGGACTATAGCCCACCAGGCATATATCACATCTTCTTTATCCGTTCATCTATTGATGGACACTTAGGTTACTTCCCTATCTTGTCTATTGTAAATAGTGCTGCTATGAACATTGTTGTGTGTTTTTTTTTTTAAATTAGAGTTTTCATTTTCTTTGGATATATACCCAGGAGTGGAATTGCTAGATTGTATGATATTTCTATTTTTAATTTTTTGTGGAACCTCCATACTGTTTTCCATAGTGGCTGTACCAACTTGCATTTCCACCAACATTGACTTAGGGTTTCCTTCTCTCCACATACTCACCAACATTTATTATTTGTGGTCTCTTTGATAGTAGTCATTCTGACAGGCATGAGGTGGTACCTATACCTCACTGTGATTTTGTTTTGTATTTCCCTGATGATTAGTGATTTTTAGCATCTTTTCATGTGCTTGTTGGCTATCTGTATACTATCTTTCAGAGAAGGCAATGGCACCCCACTCCAGTACTCTTGCCTGGAAAATCCCATGGACGGAGGAGCCTGGTAGGCTACAGTCCACGGGGTCGCTAAGAGTCGGACACGACTGACCAACTTCACTTTCACTTTTCCCTTTCACGCACTGGAGAAGGAAATGGCAACCCACTCCAGCATTCTTGCCTGGAGAATCCCAGGGAGGGTGGAGCCTGGTGGGCTGCCGTCTATGGGGTCTCACAGAGTCGGACACGACTGAAGCGACTTAGCAACAGCAGCAGCAGCAGCAGCAGGATACATGGTCAATTACAGAAAAATCTATTTTACTTCTATATACTAGAAAAAAAACCAGAACGTAAAAATTTTAGAAATACCATATAAAATGAAATATAAAATAGCACAAAACCCATTAAAAACCAAGGAACATAACTGACAAAATCTTTACACTGTAAGTACAAAAACACTGCTGAGGGAAATTAAAGATAATGTTTTTTATGGAATCTTAATATTGTATCCACAGATTATTATATATATATATTTTGGGTAGATATCCATTCTACCCAAAATATCTATAAATTCAATTCAATTCCAAGCAAAATTCTAGCAGGTTATTTGTAAAAATTGACAAGGTGATTTTAAAATTTCTTTAGAAATGCAGAGAACCTATAATAGTCAAGGAACTCTTGAAAGGAAACAAAGAAGGAAGACTTTAATTACCAAATGTCGATACTTATAAATTTATAGTGATTAAGAGTGTGGAAAGGATGAACAAATAATCAAATATAAACAAAGAATGCATTTGAGATCCAGACAGAGGTGATTTATTAACTGTAACTCAGTTAAGGGAAAGGATATATTTTTCAACAAATGATAATGCTGAGTTGAGATGATACCACTCCAATGACAGAAAGTGAAGAGGAACTAAAGAGCCTCTTGATGAGGGTGAAAGAGAAGAGTGAAAAAGCTGGCTTAAAACTCAACATTTAGAAACTAAGATCATGGCATCCGGTACCATCACTTCATGGCAAATCAGTTAAGTTCAGTCATTCAGTTGTGTCTGACTCTTTGCGACCCTTTGGTCTGGAGCATGCCGGGCTTCTCTGTCCATCACCAACTCCTGGAGCTTGCTCAAACTCATGTCCATCGAGTTGGTGATGACATCCAACTATTTCATCCTCTGTCATCCCCTTCTCCTCCTGCCTTCAGTCTTTCCCAGCATCAGGGTCTTTCCCAATGAGTCAGTTATTCACATCAGGAGGCCAAGTATTGTCAGCCCTTCCGATGAATATTAAGGACTGATTTCATTTAGGATTGACTGGTTGGATTTCCTTGCAGTCCAAGGGACTCTCAAGAGTCTTCTCCAACACCACAGTTCAAAAGCATCAATTCTTTACTTCAGTTCAGTTCAGTTCAGTTCAGTCGCTCAGTCATGTCCAACTCTTTGCAACCCCAAGAACTGCAGCACGCCAGGTCTCCCTGTCCATCACCAGTTCCCGGAGTCTACCCAAACCCATGTCCGAGTCGGTGATGCCATCCAGCCATCTCTTCCTCTGTTGTTCCCTTCTCTTCCTGCCCCCAATCCTTCCCAGCATCAGGGTCTTTTCCAATGAGTCAACTCTTCGCATGAGGTGGCCAAAGTATTGGAGTTTCAGTTTCAACATCAGTCATTCCGATGAATAACCAGGACTGATCTCCTTAAGGATGCACTGGTTGGATCTCCTTGCAATCCAAGGGATTCTCAAGAGTCTTCTCCAACACCACAGTTCAAAAGCATCAGTTCTTCGGTGCTCAGCTTTCTTTATAGTCCAACTCTCACATCCATACATGACCACTGGAAAAACCATAGCCTTGACTAGATGGACCTTCGTTGGCAAAGTAATGGCTCTGCTTTTAAATATGCTATCTAGGTTGGTCATAACCTTCCTTCCAAGGAGTAAGCGTCTTTTAATTTCATGGCTGCAATCACCATCAGCAGTGATTTTGGAGCCCAAAAAAATAAATTCTGACACTGTTTCCACTGTTTCCCCATCTATTTGCCATGAAGTGATGGGACCAGATGCCATGATCTTAGTTTTCTGAACATTGAGCTTTAAGCCAACTTTTTCACTCTCCACTTTCACTTTCATCAAGAGGCTCTTTAGTTCTTCGTCGATTTCTGCCATAAGGGTAGTATCATCTGCATATCTGAGGTTATTGATATTTCTCCTGGCAATCTTGATTCCAGCTTGTGTTTCTTCCAGCCCAGCATTTCTCATGATGTACTCTGCATATAAGTTAAATAAGCAGGGTGACAATATACAGCCTTGACATACTCCTTTTCCTATTTGGAACCAGTCTGTTTTTCCATGTCCAGTTTTAACTGTCGCTTTCTGACCTGCATACAGGTCAGTGCTCAGCTTTCTTTATGGTCCAACTCTCATATCCATACATGACTACTGGAAAAATGATAGCTTTGACTATACGGACCTTTCTCAGCAAAGTAACGTCTCTGCTTTTAAATATGCTATCTAGGTTGGTCATAGCTTTTCTTCCAAGGAGCAAGCGTCTTTTAATTTCATGGCTGCAGTCACTATCTGCAGTGATTTTGGAGCCCAAAAATATAAAATCTATGACTGTTTGCATTGTTTCCCTGTATATTTGTCATGAAGTGATGGGACCAGATGCCATGATCTTAGTTTTTTGAATGCTGAGTTTTAAGCCAACTTTTTCACTCTCCTCTTTTACCTTCATCAAGAGGCTCTTTAGTTTCTCTTCGCTTTCTGCCTTAAGGGTGGTGTCATCTGCATATCTGAAGTTATTGATATTTCTTCCAGCAATCTTGATTCCAGCTTGTGCTTCATCCAGCCCAGTGTTTCTCATGATGTACTCTGCATATAAGTTAAATAAGCAGAGTGGCAATATACAGCCTTGACATACTCCTTTCCCAATTCTGAACCAATACACTGTTCCATGTTTGGTTCAGACTGTTGCTTCTTGACCTGCATACAGATTTCTCAGGAGGCAGGTCAGGTGGACTGGTAGTCCCATCTCTTCAAGAATTTTCCAGAGCTGTTGAGATCCACACAGTCAAAGGCTTTAGCATAGTCAATAAAGCAGAAGTAGATGTTTTTCTGGAACTCTCTTGCTTTTTCTGTGATCCAACAGATGTTGGCAATTTGATCTCTGGTTCCTCTCCCGTTTCTAAATCCAGCTTGAACATCTGGAAGTTCTTGCTTCATGTACTGTTGAAGCCAGGTTTGGAGAATTTTGAGCATTACTTTACTAGCATGTGAGATGAGTCCAATTATGCAGTAGTTTGAACACTTGTTGGCATTGCCTTTCTTTGAGATTGGCATGAAAACTGACCTTTTCCAGTCCTGTGGCCACTGCTGAGTTTTCCAAATTTTCTGGCATATTGAGTGCAGCACTTTAACAGCATCATCTTTTAGGATTTGAAATAGCTCAACTGGAATTCCATCACCTCCACAGCTTTGCTCATAGTGAAGCTTCCTAAGGCCTACTTGACTTTGCACTCCAGGATGTCTGGCTCTAGGAGAGTGATCACACCATCATGGTTATCTGGGTCATTACGATCTTTTTGTATATTTCTTTGCATTCTTGTCACCTCTTCTTAATATTTTCTGCTTCTGTTAGGTCCATATTGTTTCTGTCCTTTATTGTGCCTATCTTTGCATGAAATGTTCCCTTGGTATCTCTAATTTTCTTGAAGAGATCTCTAGTCTTTCCCATTCTATTGTTTTCCTCTATTTCTTTGCATTGATCACTTAGGAATTGCTATTTTTTTGGAACTCTGCATTCAGATGGATATATCTTTCCTTTTCTCCTTTGCCTTTCACTTCTTTTCTTTTCTCAGCTATTTGTAAGGCCTCCTCAAACAACCATTTTGCCTTTTTGCATTTCTTTTTCTTGGGAAAGGTTTTGACCACCACCTCCTGTACCATGTTACAAAGCTCCATCCATAGTTTTTCCGGCACTCTATCAGATCTAATCCTTTGAATCTATTTGTCACTTCCACTGTATAATTGTAAGGGGTTTGATTTACGTCATACCTGAATGATCCTGGAATGTGAAGTCAAGTGGGCCTTAGAAAGCATCACTACGAACACAGCTAGTGGAGGTGATGCAATTCCAGTTGAACTATTTCAAATCCTGAAAGATGATGCTGTGAAAGTGCTGCACTCGATATGCCAGCAAATTTGGAAAACTCAGCAGTGGCCACAGGACTGGAAAAGGTCAGTTTTCGTTCCAATCCCAAAGAAAGTCCATGCCGAAGAATGCTCAAACTACCGCACAATTGCACTCATCTCACATACTAGTAAAGTAATGCTCAAAATTCTCCAAGCCAGGCTTCAGCAATACATGAACCGTGAACTTCCAGATGTTCAAGCTGGTTTTAGAAAAGGCAGAGGAACCGGAGATCAAATTTCCAATATCTGCTGGATCATAGAAAAAGCAAGAGTTCCAGAAAAACATCTATTTCTGCTTTATTGACTATGCCAAAGCCTTTGACTGTGTGGATCAAAAGAAACTGTGGAAAATTCTGAAAGAGATGGGAATACCAGACCATCTGACCTGTCTCTTGAGAAACCTGTATGCAGGTCAGGAAGCAACAGTTAGAACTGGATATGGAACAACAGACTGGTTCCAAATAGGAAAAGGAGTACGTCAAGGCTGTATATTGTCACCCTGCTTATTTAACTTATATGCAGAGTACATCATGAGAAACGCTGGGCTGGAAGAAACACAAGCTGGAATCAGGATTGCCGGGAGAAATATCAATAACCTCAGATATGCAGATGACACCACCCTTATGGCAGAAAGTGAAGAAGAACTAAAGAGCCTCTTCATGAAAGTGAGAGAGGAGAGTGAAAAAGTTGGCTTAAAGCTCAACGTTCAGAAAACTAAGATCATGGCATCTGGTCCCATCACTTCATGGGAAATAGATGGGGAAACAGTGGAAACAGTGGCAGACTTTATTTTTTGGAGCTCCAAAATCACTGCTGATGGTGACTGCAGCCATGAAATTAAAAGACGCTTACTCCTTGGAAGGAAGGTTATGACCAACCTAGATAGCATATTTAAAAGCAGAGACATTACTTTGCCAACAAAAGTCCATCTAGTCAAGGCTATGGTTTTTCCACTGGCCATGTATGGATGTGAGAGTTGGACTGTGAAGAAAGCTGAGCGCCGCAGAATTGATGCTTTTGAACTGTGGTGTTGGAGAAGACTCTTGAGAATCCCTTGGACTGCAAGGAGATCCAATCAATCCATCCTAAAGGAGATCAATCCTGTGTGTTCATTGGAAGGACTGATGTTGAAGCTGAAACTCCAATAGTTTGGCCACCTCATGCGAAGAGTTGACTCATTGGAAAAGACCCTGATGCTGGGAAGGATTGGGGGCAGGAGGAGAAGGGGACGACAGAGGATGAGATGGTTGGATGGCATCACTGACTCGATGGACATGGGTTTGGGTAGACTCTGGGAGTTGGTGATGGACAGAGAGGCCCGGCATGCTGCAGTCCATGGGGTTGCAAAGAGTTGGACATGACTGAGTGACTGAACTGAACTGAACTGAGTGATCTAGTGGTTTTCCCTACTTTGTTCAATTTTAGTCTGAATTTTGTAGTAAGGAATTCACAATCTGAACCACAGTCAGTTCTCGGTCTTTTTTGCTGACTGTATAGAGCTTCTCCATCTTTGGCTGCTAAGAATATAATCAGTCTGATTTCAGTGTTGATGTCCATGTGTAGAGTCATCTCTTGTGTTGTAAGAGGGTGTTTTCTATTACCAGTGCGTTCTTTTGGCAAAACTCTGTTAGCCTTTGTCCTGCTTCATTTTATACTCCAAGTCCAAACTTGCCCATTACTCCAGGTATCTCTTGAGTTCCTGCTTTGGCAAATAGAAGGGGAAAAAGCAGAAGCAATGACAGATTTTCTTTTCTTGGGCTCCAGAATCAGTGTGGATGGTGGCTGCAGCCATGAAATTAAAAGATGCTTGTTCCTTGGGAGGAAAGCTATGATAAACCTAGACAGTCTACTGAAAAGCAGAGACATCACTTTGCCAACAAATGTCCATATAGTCAAAGCTGTGGTTTTCCCAGTAGTCATGTATGGATGTGAGAGTTGTACCATAAAGAAGGCTGAGAGCTGAAGAATTGATGTTTTTGAATTGTCGTGTTGGGGAAGACTCTTCAGAGTCCCTTGGACAGTAGGGAGATCAAACCTATCAATCCTAAAGGAAATGAACCCGAGATATTCATTGGAAGGACTGTTGCTGAAGCTGAAGCTCCAATAGTTTGGCCACCTGATGTGAAGAACTGACTCATTGAAAAAGACCATGATGCTGGGAAAGATTGAAGGTGAAAGGAGAAGTGGGTGGCAGAGGATGAGATGATCAGCATCACTGACTCAGTGGACATGAACTTGAGTAAACTCTGGAGATAGTGGAGGACAGAGGAGCCCTGTGTGCTGCAGTCTGTGGGGTCACAAAGAGTCAGACACAACTTAGTGACTGAAAAACAGCAATAAGTAGATATACACTTAGGAGAGAACAAGATGGCAAAGGAGTAGGTGGATGTGGAGTTCACCTCTCTCCACGGATACATCAGGAATACACCTTCAGACAAAGAGGTGCATGTAGAACACCAGCTGAGAGCAGACAGAAGTACCTGACCAGAGGAAAAGAATATATAGAACCACGCACAACTCAGTGGGATGAAGGAACTAGGGGGAAAAACAAGAGTGTTAGTAGGACTGGTCCTGCCCTCGGCAGATGGGGGAACTGAAGCAAGGGTCTGATCCCCACATTGGGGCAATTGTGTGAGTCAGAGGAGAAACATTAAAGGCTGAGAGTGAAACAGCTGATCTGTGGCAGCCTAAATGGAATGAGAATCAGACAGTCTTTGCTGCAGCCATACATACCCCAGACAGGGATGCGGGACCCCTGGAAGGTGCAGCACTGGGAGCTGGAGTTTGGGGGTTGTGGAGCAATCCCAGGGTGAGGGCTGCTGTTGACTGCGGACAGACGATAGAAGGGATGTGAGTGAGGAGAACGTGGTGGGAAATGCCTGTGGAGGAAAGCCGGGCAGCCGTGGAAGCAAGGCGATACCGCTGAGTCACGCGTAGGGGGTGGAGTCATCGTCATAGCCTCCTTCTCCCCAGCATGGGCAGCTGAAGAATAGAACATCAATGCTTGACGCACTGAACTACAGGGCAGGACCCCACCTAGCGTGCTCCTTTAAGTGATTGATGCGCCGACTACAGAGTTGGACACCACCCAGGGTGCCCCTTTCAGTGCCTGATGCCTCCATCTACAGAGTAGGACCCCAGCCAGGGGGGCCCCTCTATGTACCTGACTTGGGGAACAACAGAGAAGGACCCCAGGCAAGGAAGCCCTCTAAGTGCCTGAATGGGTGGAGCTAATGAGAAAGACTGGCCAAAGAGGCCTTCTGATCACCAGCTACTGCTGCTGCTGCTGCTAAGTTGCTTCAGTCGTGTCCAACTCTGTGCGACCCCATAGATGGCAGCCCACCAGGCTCCTCTGTCCCTGGGATTCTCCAGACAAGAACACTGGAGTGGGTTGCCATTTCCTTCTCTAATGCATGCATGCATGCTAAGTCGCTTCAGTCGTGTCCAACTCTGTGCGACCCCTATGGACAGCAGCCCACGAGGCGCCTCTGTCCACAGGATTCTCCAGGCAAGAATCCTGGAGTGGTTTGCCATTGCCTTCTCCATCACCAGCTACTAGAGGCTCGAAAAAAGACTGATAGGTACATAACTCCTGCTGCAGAGGCAGTCCGTGTCCTTGTACACTTGACGCTGCCGGGGTCCCAAGTTAAGCAGCTTGTGCCACATTCACGCTCAACTCTCACTGGTGCAGAGTTGCCACCGGCAAAAAAAGACTTGCATCTATGGATGCAGGGTCACTTTGGTAGTGTCTGACTCTTTATGACCTTACAGACTGTGGCCTGCCAGGCTTCTCTGTCAGGGAGGGGAATTCTTCAGGCAAGAATACTGGAGCATATTGGCCAATACTAGTTGTCATACCCTTCTAGAGCACTATGTTTCCTGCTGCCCTAGGCGCCAACTCCCCTGAGTAGCTGGTGCTGCCAGAACCCCTGCAACCTAACCAGCTGCACCACCTCCACACCTGGCCCTCACAGGGGTAAACCCTCCACGGCAGCCTCAGGAGCAAACCCCAGTGGATGACCCACATGCAGAGGTGGAAATAAAACCAATTGAAACCCAGGAGCAGTGTGGCTAAGGAAGAAGACCCAAAACCTTCCCACCAGCTGTACAAGCTGCACATTAAATCCACACGATCAACTAGGAAGACTCTCTGTCTATGCAATTTATAAAAGGCCATTGAGAGCTCCCACAAAAGAAAAATCACTAGCTCTGATAGCTGTAGACATTAGAGGCAAGAACACACAGGAGTAAGACCAGATTAGAATGTGAGGAGCCCCCACACCAGGTCCAGAGATCACCAGTGTTGGAGGGCATCCTAGGGAGGTGAAGTGGACTTGACTCCCAGTGAGGGAAAGGACTCTGACAGCAGTGACTCAAGAAAAACATTTATTATTCTTACGTTTTGACTTGTTCTGTAGATTCTCTTGGATTTTTTTCTGTTTTAGTTTTATCCCCCCTCTGTTATAGTTGCCGATTTCATTGGCACTGTGAAATCTAATTAAACTTTTGAGGTTTTTTTTTTTTCCCTCAGTCACATTTTTTATTGTTGTTATAAACCTCTGCCTCTACATTGGGCTTTTGCAGTTCTGTGGTTTTCCTTTTTTTCCCCCCTTCATTTTCTCTTTTTTTAATTTTTCTTTTCTCTTTTTTTAATTTTAATTTTTAGTTTTTTAAACCTGTTATTTTTTTCTACATTGATTCCTTTGTTTGCTTTTTCTACGGTTCTTTTCCCTTTGCAGTTAATCTTTAATGCATATAAATCTTCTTTATCTACCTTCTTTATCTCTATTTAACTTTGCACATCTATTCTTTCTTTCTTTTCTTTCTTTCCTTTCCTCTCAACATATTTGTTAGCTTTATTTTCATTACTTTATTCCCCAATTAACACCTTGCTCTAGTTTGTTTTCCAGTTTGTGCTGTAGTTAGTTTTGTTCTGGTAGATATAATTTTGGTTTCCTTTGTTCTCCGGATCAATCTGTTGTACCTTATTTTTGTTGGACTGTTTTGATTTTGCTTATGGGTGTATATGTATATGTGTATATTCAGTCACACTTTTTATTGTTGTTATAAACCTCTGCCTCTATGTTGGGCTTTTGCAGTTCTGTGGAGTTTTCCTTTTTTTTTTTCTTTCCTTTTTTCATTCTTCTTCCATTTTTTTTCTTCTCTTTTTTATAACTTAATTTTTTAAATGTGTCACATTTTTTCTATATTTATTCCTTTGTTTCCCTTTCCTACTGTCCTTTTCCCCTTGCGGTTAATCTTTAATGCATATAAATCTTCATCTACCTCTATTTAACTTTGCATATCTATTCTTTCTTTCTTTCTTTTCTTTCCTTTCCTCTCAACATATTTGTTAGTTTTGTTTTCATTGCTTTATTCCCCACTTGGCACCTTGCTTTAGTTTTGTTTTCCAGTTTGTGCTTTAGTTAGTTTTGTTCTTAATTGGTCAATATAATTTTTTATTTCCTTTGTTCACTGGGTCAATTTACTGTATTTTTGTTGGACTGTTTTGACTTTGCCCATGGGTGTATATGTATATGTACACATATACATATTCCATTATTTTAATTATTACTTGCCTGATTTTGTAACTGCCATTTGTCTGGAGTTCATCTTTGGTTTTCGTTTTTAGATATTTCTTTTAATCTCACTTAATGCCATAACAAACTACTTGTGGAATCTTTATTCCTGAGCAGACATCAAGCCCTGATCCTTTGGAGTGGGAGCACTGACTCCAAGACCCTAGACTACCAGAGAACTAACCCTAGGGAGTATCAAATAGTGAGAACTCACACAAGGAAACCACTTGAATACAAGACCAGCATCACCTAATCACCAGTAGCACCCTGTGCAGGATGCCTCATCTAAACAACAAACCAAACAGGAATACAAACCCAGTCATCAGCAGACAGGAGTACCACCTCACTCAGCCTTGCCCATCAGGGGAAAAACAAACAAAAACTCAGCACAAAACTCTCCCTATGTGAAGCTTACACAAACCACTGGACCAACCTTAGCAGGGCAGAAACCAAAAGGAAGAAAGAATTCAACCTTTAAGCCTGGGAATAGAAAACCTAAAACACAATAAGTTAAAAAATAAATAATGAAAAGGCAGAGAAATACTGCACAAATGAAGGAACAAACTAGAAACATAGAAGTCAAAATAAATGAAGAGGAAATATGCAAACTACCTGAAAAAGAATTCAGAATGATGATAGTAACGATGATCAAAAACCTTGAAAACAAAATGGAGAAAATGCAAGAATCTAGTAACAAAGACCTAGAAGAATTAAAGAAAAAACATACAAACAACACAATTACTGAAATTAAAAATACTCTAGAAGGAATCAATAGCAGAATACCTGAAACAGAAGAACAAATTAGTGAGCTGGAAGATAAAATGGTAGAAATAACTTCTGAAGAGCAGAATAAAGTATAAAGAAGGAAAAGAACTGAGGATAGTTTCAGAGACATCTAGGACAATATCAAACGCACCAATGTTTGAATTATAGGGGGTCCCAGAAGAAGAAGAGAAAAAGAAAGGGTATGAGAAAATTTTTGAAGAGATTATAGTTGAAAATTTCCCCAACATGGAAAAGAAATAGCCAATCAAGTCCAAGAGGCACAAGGAGCCCCATACAGGATAAAAGCAAGCAGAAACATGACCAGACACATGCTAATCAAACTAACAAAGACTAAACACAAAGAAAGAATATTAACAGCAGCAAGGGAGAAGCAACAAGTAACATACAAGGGAAACCCCATACACTTAACAGCTGATCTTTCAGCAGAAACTCTGCAGGCCAGAAGGGAATGGCAGGATATATTTAAAGTACTGAAAGGGAAAAATACACAACCAAGATTACTGTACCCAGCAAGGATCTCATTCAGAATTGATGGAGAAATAAAAAGCTTTTCAGACAAGCAAAAGTTAAGAGAACTCAGTACCACCAAACCAGCTTTACAACAAATGTTAAATGAACTTATATAGTCAAGAAATACAAGAGAGGAAGAAGATCTACAAAATCAACCCCAAACAATTAAGAAAATGGCAATAGGAACATATATATCAATAATTAAAATTGGATTAAAGATTTACCAAGCATGGCCCCACCCATCAGAACAAGACTTAGTTTCCCCCTCAGTCAGTAAGCAAAGGAGTAAAGATATACCCATTGGAATGCAGAGTCCCAAAGAATAGCAAGGAGAGATAATGCCTTCCTCAGTGATCAGACTTCCCTGGTGGCTCAGATGGTAAAGCATCTGCCTACAGTGCAGGAGGACCCAGGTTCAATCCCTGGGTCGGGAAGATCCTCTGGAGAAGGAAATGGCAACCCACCCCAGTACTCTTGCCTGGAGAATTCCATGGACAGAGGAGCGTGGTAGGCTACAGTCCATGGGGTTGCAAAGAGTAGGACACGACTAAGCAACTTCACTCACTCACTCAGTGATCAGTGCAAAGAAATAGAGGAAAACAATAGAATGGGAAAGACTAGAGATCTCTTCAAGATGATTGGAGATACCAAGGGAACATTTCATGCAAAGATGGGCTCAATAAAGGACAGAAATAGTATGGACCTAACAGAAGCAGAAGATATTAAGAAGAGGTGGCAAGAATACATAGAAGGACTATACAGAAAAGATCTTCACAACCCAAATAATCACACTGGGGTGATCACTCACCTAGAGCCATACATCCTGGAATATGAAGTCAAGTGGGCCTTAGGAAGCATCACTCCGAACAAAGCTAGTGGAGGTGATGGAATTCCAGTTGAGCTATTTCAAATCCTACGTGACGATGTTGTGTAAATGCTGCACTTAATATGTCAGCAAATTTGGAAAACTCAGCAGTGGTCACAGGACTGGAAAAGATCAGTTTTCATTCCAATCCCAAAGAACGGAAATGCCAAACAGTGCTCAAACTATCACATAATTGCACTCATCTCACACGCAGTAATGCTGAAAATTCTCCAACCCAGGCTTAACAATATGTGAACAGTGAACTTCCAGATATTCAATCTGAATTTAGAAAAGGCAGAGGATCCAGAGATCGGATTACCAGCATCATCTGGATCATCGTAAAACCAAGAGAGTTCCAGAAAAACATCTATTTCTGCTTTATTGACTATGCCAAAGCTTTTGACTGTGTGGATCACAATAAATTGTGGAAAATTCTGAAAGAGATGGGAAGACCAGAGCACCTGAGCTGTCTCCTGAGAAATCTGTATGCAGGTCAGGAAGCAACAGTTAGAACTGGACATGGGACAACAGACTGGTTCCAAATAGGAAAAGGAGTACGTCAAGGCTGTATATTGTCACCCTGCTTATTTAACTTATATGCAGAGTCCATCATGAGAAACGCTGGGCTGGAGGAAGCACAAGTTGGAATCAAGATTGCCAGAAGAAATATCAATAACTTCAGATATGCAGATGACACCACCCTTATGGCAGAAAGTGAAGAAGAACTAAAGAGCCTCTTTATAAAAGTGAGAGAGGAGAGTAAAAAAGTTGGCTTAAAGGTCAACATTCAGAAAACAAACATCATGGGATCCAGTCCCATCACTTCATGGAAAACAGATGAAGAAACAGTGGAAACAGTGGCAGACTTTATTTTTGGGGGCTCCAAAATCACTGCAGATGGTAACTGCAACCATGAAATTCAGTTCAGTTCAGTCACTCAGTCGTGTCCGACTCTTTGCGACCCCATGAACTGCAGCACGCCAGGCCTCCCTGTCCATCACCAACTCCTGAAGTTTACCCAAACCCATGTCCATCGAGTCAGTGATGCCATCCAACCATCTCATCCTCTGTCATCCCCTTCTCCTCCTGCCCCCGACCCTTCCCAGCATTAGGGTCTTTTCCAATGAGTCAGCTCTTCGCATGAGGTGGCCAAAGTATTGGAGTTTCAGCTTCAACATCAGTCCTTCCAATGAACACCCAGGACTGATCTCCTTTAAGATGAACTGGTTGGATCTTCTTGCAGTCCAAGGGACTCTCAAGAGTCTTCTCCAACATCACAGTTCAAAAGCATCAATTCTTCGGCACTCAGCTTTCTTCACTGGCCAACTCTCACATCCATACATGACCACTGGAAAAACCATAGCCTTGACTAGAAGGACCTTTGTTGGCAAAGGTCTCTGCTTTTAAATATGCTATCTAGGTTGGTAATAACCTTCCTTCCAAAGAGTAAGCGTCTTTTAATTTCATGGCTGCAATCACCATCAGCAGTGATTTTAGAGCCCCCAAAAATAAAGTCTGCCACTGTTTCCACTGTTTCCCCATCTATTTCCCATGAAGTGATGGGACCAGATGCCATGATCTTAGTTTTCTGAACGTTGAGCTTTAAGCCAACTTTTTCACTCTCCTCTTTCACTTTCATCAAGAGGCTGTTTAGTTCTTCGCTTTCTACCACAAGGGTGGTGTCATCTGCATATCTGAGGTTATTGATATTTCTCCTGACAATCTTGATTCCAGCTTGTGCTTCATCCATCCCAGTGTTTCTCATGATGTACTCTGCATATAAGTTAAATAAGCATGGTGACAATATACAGTCTTGACATACTCCTTTTCCTATTTGGAACCAGCCTGTTGTTCCATTTCCAGTACTAACTGTTGCTTCCTGACCTGCATACAGATTTCTCAGGAGACGGGTCACCTGGTCTGCAATTCCCATCTCTTTCAGAATTTTCCAGTTTATTGTGATCCACAGAGTCAAAGGCTTTGGCATAGTTAATAAAGCAGAAATAGATGTTTTTCTGGAACTCTCTTGCTTTTTCAATGATCCAGTGGATGTTCGCAATTTGATCTCTGGTTCCTCCGCCTTTTCTAAAACCAGCTTGAACATCTAGAAGTTCACGGTTCACGTATTGTTGAAACCTACCTTGGAGAATTTTAAGCATTGCTTTAGTAGTGTGTGAGATGAGTGCAATTGTGCGGTAGTTTGAGCACTCTTTGACATTGCCTTTCTTTGGGATTGGAATGAAAACTGAGTTTTCCAGTCCTGTGGCCACTGCTGAGTTTTCCAAATTTGCTGACGTACTGAATGCAGCACTTTCACAGCATCATCATGTAGGATTTGAAAGAGCTCAATTGGAATTCCATCACCTCCACTAGCTTTGTTCATAGTGATGCTTCTTCAGGCCCACTTGACTTCACACTCTAGGATGTCTGGCTCTCAGTTTGTGATCATACCATCACGATTATCTAGGTCATGAAGATCTTTTTTGTGCAGTTCTTCTGTGTATTCTTGCCACCTCTTCTTAATATCTTCTGTTTCTGTTAGGTCCATACCATTTCTGTCTTTTATTGAGCCCATCTCTGTATAAAATGTTCCCTTGGTATCTCTAATTTTCTATCTAATTTCTATCTCTCCTATATTGGGTGCACCCAACACAGGAGCACCTCAATACATAAGACAAACACTAACAGACATAAAGGAAAAATTGACAGTAACACAATAATAGTAGGAGACTTTAACACCCCACTCACAGTAATGGACACATCATCAAAACAGATAATTAATAAGGAAACACAGGTCTTAAGTGATACATTAGATGAGATGGGTCTCATTGATGTCTTGAGGACATTCCATCCAAAAGGAGAAGAATGCACCTTCTTCTCAAGTGCACATGGAACATTCTTCAGCATAGACCATATCTTGGGTCACAAATCAAGCCTCAGTAAATTTAAGAAAATTGAAATCATATCAAGCATCTTCTCTGACCACAACACCATGAGACAAGATATCAATTACAAGAAAAAAAACTGTAAGAAACACAACCACATGAAGATTAAACCATATGTTTCTAAATAACCAACAGGTTACTGAAGTTAATAGCAATATAATCCTACCTCAGGAAACAAGAAAAACATCGAATAGACAACCTAACTTTACACCTAAAGCAACTGTAAAAAGGACAGAAAAACCCTAAAATTAGTAGAAGGAAAGAAATCATAAAGATCCAAGCAGAAATAAATGAAAAAGAAATGAAAGAAACAATAATAAAAATTAATAAAACTCAAAGATGGTTCTTTGAGAAGATAAACAAAATTGACAAGCCTTTAGCCAGACTCATCAAAAAAAAAAAGGGAGAAGAATCAAATCAACAAAATTAGAAATGAAAAAGGAGAGGTTACAAAAGATAATGCAGAAATACAAAGGTTTATAAGAGACTATTATGAACAACTATATGTCAAAAAAATGGATAACCTGGGAGAAATGGACAGATTCTTAGAAAAGTTCGATCTTCCAAGACTGGAGCAGAAAGAAATAGAAATTATGAACAACCCAATTAGAAGCATTGAAATTGAAGCTGTGATCAAAAATCTCCCAATAAACAAAAGCCCAGGACCATATAGCTTCACAGGAGAATTCTATCAAACATTTAGAGAAGAGCTAATGCCTATCTTTCTCAAACTCTTTCAAAAAATTGCAGAGAAAGAAACACTCCAAACTCATTCTATAAGGCCACCATCACCCTGATAACAAAACCAAACAAGACAACACGAATAAAGAAAACTACAGGCCAATATCACTGATGAACATAGATGCAAAGATCCTCAACAAAATTTTAGCAAACAGAATTCAGCAAGACTTCAAAAAGCTCATACATCCTGATCAAGTTTGGTTTATTCCAGGAATGCAAGGATTCTTCAGTATACACAAATCAATCAATATGATACACCATATTAACAAATTGAAAGATAAAAACCATGTGATATTCTCAATAGATGCAGAAAAAGACTTTGACAACTTTCAGCACCCTTTTATGATTGTAACTCTTCCAAAAATGGACCTAGAAGGAACCTACCTCAACATAGTAAAGGCCATATATGATAAGCCTACAGCAAACATTATTCTCATGGTGAAAAACTGAACGCATTCCCCCAAGATCAGGAATAAGACAAGGGTGTCCACTTTCACCACTGTTATTCAACATAGTTCTGGAAGTTCTAGCTACAGCAATCAGAGAAGAAAAACAAAAGGAATCCAGATTGGAAAAGAAGAAGTAAAGCTCTCACTGTTTCCAGATGACATGATACTACATAGAAAACCCTAAAGATAGTATCAGAAAATTACTAGAGCTAATCAGTGAATTTTGCAAAGTTGTTGGATACAAAATCAATACACAGAAGTCACTTGCATTTCTATATACTAACAGTGAAAAATTAGAAAGACAAATTAAGGAATCAATCCCATTCACCACTGCAACAAAAAGAATAAAATCTAGGAATAAATTTACCGAAGGAGATGAAAGAAGTGTACACAGAAAATTATAAGACATTAATGAAAGAAATCAAAGATGACATAAACATATGGAGAGATATTCCACGTTACTGGGTAGAAAAATCAATATTGTGAAAATGACTATACTACCAAACACAATCTACAGATTCAGTGTAATCCCTATCAAATTACCAATGGCATTTTTCACTGAACTAGAACAAAAAATCTCACAATTCATATGGAACACAAATGACCCCAAATAGCCAAAGCAGTCTTGAGAAAGAAGAGTGGAGCTGGAGGAATCAAGCTTCCTGACTTCAGATTATACTACAAAGCTACAGTCATCAAGACAGTATGGTACTGGCACAAAAGCAGAAATATAGACCAATGGAACAAGATAGAAAGCCCAGAAATAAACCCATGCACCTATGGATACCTTATTTTTTACAAAGAAGGCAAGAATATACAATGGGACAAAGACAGCCTCTTCAATAAGTGGTGCTGGGAAAACTGGACAACTACATGTAAAAGAATGAAATTAGAACACTTCCTACCGTACACAAAGATAAACTCAAAATGGATTAAAGACCTAAATGTAAGACCAGAAACTATAAAACTCTTAGAGGAAAACATAGGCAGAATGCTCAATGACATAAACCACAGCAGGATCCTCTATGACCCACCTCCTAGAGTAATGGAAATAAAAGCAAAAGTAAACAAGTGGGACCTGATTAAACTTAAAAGCTTCTGCACAGCAAAGGAAACTATAAGAAAGATATAAAGACAACCCTCAGAATGGGAGAAAATAATAGCAAATGAAACAACTGACAAAGGATTAATTTTCAAAATCTACAAGCAGCTCATATAACTCAATGCCAGAAAAGCAAACAACCCAAACAAAAAGTGGGAAAAAGACCTAAATAGACATTTCTTCAAAGAAGACATACAGATGGCTAACTAATACATGAAAAGATGCTCAACATCACTCATTATTAGCTAAATGCAAATCAAAACTTCAATGAGATATCACCTCATACCAATCAGAATTGCCCTCATCAAAAAGTCTGCTGCTGCTGCTGCTGCTGCTGCTGCTAAGTCGCTTCAGTCGTGTCCGACTCTGTGCGACCCCATAGACGGCAGCCCACCAGGCTCTGCCATCCCTGGGATTCTCCAGGCAAGAATACTGGAGTGGGTTGCCATTTCCTTCTCCAGTGCATGAAAGGGAAAAGTGAAAGTGAAAGTGAAGTCGTGTCCGACTCTTAGCGACCCCATGGACTGTAGCCTACCAGGCTCCTCTGTCCATGGGATTTTCCAGGCAAGAGTACTGGAGTGGGGTGCCATTGCCTTCTCCGATCAAAAAGTCTACAAACAATAAATGCTGGAGAGGGTGTGAAGAAAAGGGAACACTCTTGCACTGTTGGTGGGAATGTAAATTGATACAGCCGCTATGGAAGACGGTATGGAGATTCCTTAAAAAACTAGGAATAAAACCACCATATGACCCAGCAATCATACTCCTAGGCATATACCCCGAGGAAACCAAAATTGAAAGAGACACATGTATCCCGTTGTTCATTGTAGCAGTATTTACAATAGCTAGAACATGGAAGTAATCTAGATGTCCATTTACAGATGAATGGATAAAGAGGTTGTGGTATATATACACAATGGAATATTACTCAGCCATAGAAATGAATGCATTTGAGTCAGTTCTAATGAGGTGGGTGAACCTAGAACCTATTATATAGAGTGAAGTGAGTCAGAAAGAGAAAGATAAACATTGTATTCTAATGCATATATACGGAATCTAGGAAAATGGTACTGAAGAATTTATGTACAGGGTAGCAATGGAGAAACAGACATAGAGAATAGACTTATGAACATGGGGAGAGGGGAGGAGAGAGTGAGATGTATGGAAAGAGTAACATGGAGACTTACATCACCATATGTAAAATAGATAGCCAACAGGAATTTGCTATATGGGCCAGGAAACTCAAACAGGGGCTGGTATCAATCTAGAGGGGTAGGATGGGGCAGGAGATGGGAGGGAGGTTCAAAAGGGAGGGGATATATGTATACCTATGGCTGATCCATGTTGAGGTTTGACAGAAAACAACAAAATTCTGTAAAGCAATTATCCTTCAATAAAAAATAAATTAAAAAAAAAGTAGATATACACTTAAAAGGGAAAAAAAAGAATTTTGGCCTCTACTTCAAGATGAATCTTAAACCCAAGTGTGAAAATTGACACAGCAAGAGAATATTTTTATGACCTGAGGATGGATAATGATTTCTTATATGGAGAAAAAAAGATTGACAGATTGAACTCCTTGTTATATACCCAAGAGATTTGAGTTCCTATGTCCACAAGAAGACATTCAAGAATGGTCATAGTAGAATTATTCATAATAAAAACTGGGAACCACCCAAAATCCATCAACAATATAATAGATAAATTGTGGTATAGTCATATAGTAAAATACTACACAGCAGTGAAAAGCAAACCATGAATGAATCTCACATACTCTATGCTGAATGAAAGAAATGTGAATGGAAAGAGTATATACTATAGGATTCCATTTGCACAACATTCAAACACTTGCAGAGCTCATCTGTGATGATGAAGGAGAAAAGTGATTATCTGAGAGGGAATAGTAACTGAGAAGGGGTAAGATGGAGCCTCATAGGAGCTGAAATGTTCTGTAGCTTGATTCAGGTAACAGCAGTGGTTGTGGACATATATAACAATTTCTTTGAGTGGACTTAAGATTTATATGCAAATTACTGAATATAAGTTATACCTAAATTGAATGGAGAAAAAGAATTAACATAGTAAGTATTTATCTAAAGGTATAATGCTACTTTTTTTAAAGTTACTAAAAGAAAATGAAGAAAAAGAGCCACTCTCAGGATTGACTTGGGAAAGGAAAATTTTACTTTCGATTTTATACAGTTCTATGAAACTTGAATTTTACTTATTTGTTTAACTGTGACTTTTTATGGTACAGAAATTTCTTTGATTTTATAAAGTAGACTTTTTATTTTATTATATAAATATTTTATATTGTTACATTATGTTATACTTTTATTACCTTGCATATTATGTTATACTTTAAAAGTATCTCTCTCTAGGTGGGTGAAGTTATGGATCATGTTTTTCTTTTTCTACTTTTCTATGTTGTATGGCTTTATGTATAACTTTTAAAAATCAGAGGGAAAAAAAACTCTGAAAAGAAAAAAATGGAAAAAATATTTGGAGAAATATTGCCTAATTTTCCACATTAAAAAAATAGATTATTGTTGTTATTCTTATTTATCTACCCTGTCAGGTTTCTGTAGGGCTAATAGCATAGGAACTATTTTGATTTCATTCGATTGTTTTATCACACAAGCACACAAAAAAAATTTGGAAAATCTTCTCAATGATGTTTCTTTAGTGTGGCTCAAGATCACATCCACATGATCACCTGAAATGCTCCTTAAAAATGCACAGCCCTGAGCCACACCTCAGGACTCAATGATGAACATTTGAGAAATGTGGTTTTGTGGTCTTTCTGCATGAAAACTCTGACCAGGGACAAGCTTAGCTGACTCAGAGACCATTCAGGTGGGGTGCATGTGAGAGGGAGAGTTTAAGATTGTTTGGCCTGGGATCAACTAGAAGAAGCGCCTTCTGCTTAAATATCACTCATATTCCATCTTTAAAAAGAACACTGAGTTGGCCAAACCAAGTCCATCTGCAGGCCACAGGTCAACTATCTCTGTTAGAGGGCCAGCCTGTAGTTCTAGATAGTGAACCCATTTATAATCCTAATTCTTGGTTATCCAAGCATATCAACTATTCTTGTGACACAGATTATCCTATTTCCTAGATTTGTCATTACTAGGTATTAATTAAATGCCTCTTAATAATTTGATAAAATATCGAAAAGTGGTAAGAAAAAATAAAACAGATAAAGAGATAATGGAAGGGAAAAGACAGCCGAGGAAAAAGATAATTTGCTTTAAAAAAGGAGAAGTGTCAGTACTGATGGAAACCAAATTGGTGCTGGAATCTGAGGATTTTCTTGTCTCTTCTAAGGAGAAGTGTACAGTAGATTTTGTTTTTATACAGAAATCCAGAGATGACTGTTGTAAAAACTGAAAATAATAAGCAGCTAGAAGGGCCCAGATGTTTGTTTAGGCTTCTCTGGTCTCCCCAGAGCCCAGTTCATATTTCAGTGTGAGAGCACGACGCGTCCTTGGCCTGTGGCCACTGTTTGCATCACACCGAGGCGAGCTTGGATCAGAGTTTGGCCTAACGAGCATTTTGTTAACTTATAATTCATTTAGAGACATTAATTGAACCAGGGTGATTCAAACGTTTTGAACCAGCAGGGTTTAAGATGGATAACTCAACATCTCTGCAGTTTTCTGATGCATCTAAATGTCTATGGGAGTTCAAACATCTGTTCTAGTAAATTTCCACCCTCCATGTCAGCTTATTGATGGAATTAGCTAAATTTAAGTAAAATCATTTGGCAATCAATACATGAGTTCTTTCATGTGGTAACTTTAAACTACAATCTCTAACTTGAATTGTAATCATACATAATTTGCTCTGATTATAATTCCAACTAATTATTTTTATTGTTTAGTTGCTAAGTTGTGTCCGACTCTTTGTGACCCCATGGACTGTAGCCTGCCAGGCTCCTCTGTCCATGGGATTTCCCAGGCAAGAATACTGCAGTGGGTTGCCATTTCCTTCTCCAGGTGATCTTCCAGACCCAGGGATCAAACCCACGCCTTATTAATTATGTATACATAACAGCTATATATTACAACATAGTATATATATTTAATGTGCCAACATTTTGTTCTTGTGTTTTGAGGCAGTGATCTAAAACTTATAGACTTAGGACTTCCCTGACATTCCAGTGGTTAGGACTCTGTGCTTCCAGCAGAGAGGGTCCATATTCCATCCCGCGGTGGGGAGTTAAGATCCCACATGCTTCGAGGCACAGCCAGAGAAAAAAAAAAAATTAAAAGTTACAGACTTAAAATCTAATCAAGACAAATTAAAGGGGATTTTGAGTTCATATTCCCTTCCCTTTTGATTCCAAAGCCACTCAGACAACTATCCACTCTCACTGAAGCCTGGTAGAGCACCAAATACATCTGAATTCTGGGGCAGAAGTTACAGGATCAGAACATCACTGTGCACAAAGTTAGGGCTCAAAAGCTAGAAGAGGCTGTTTCTGTAGGGGGCGAGGGACAAAGACAACAGATTCCCATTGGGCTTGGGTTCAGGAGGTACCAGCTGCTTTGAGCAGATGCCTCTCTTCTAACATTGGCTGATAAAACTCAGTTCTTCACCCTCTGAGGGATTTTATATTTACCTAATGGTACGGATCAGCCAAAAAGACCACTAACCTTTTAAGAGGATACTATCACTTGAAGGCAGCACAACCACCAAATAATCAAAGCACTTGGCATCCAAGGAGGAAGACTTAGTTGAAGGGTTTTAGATGCTTTACATGTTTTACATGAAGTGTTACAGAGGAGAGGGGCATTGGGATAGAAATGTTTGTGTGCTACACCCTCCCTTAATAGCTACCCTGCAATCCTTAAACACATGATCATCATCCATTTAGAGTTAACTAGGACTTCTCTGGTGGCTCAGATGGTAAAGAATCTTTCTGCAATACAGGAGACCCGGGTTCGATCCCTGGGTCAGGAAGATCCCCTGGAGAAGGGATTGTCTACCCACTCCAGTTTTCTTACTTGGAGAGTTCCATAGAGAGAGAAGCCTGGCAGACTGCAGCCCATGGGCACATCTTTCAGCGGTATCACACAATTCAATGCTTTTCCTATTCCTTATAATTTTTTATTTCTTCCTGTTGAGATCATCAAGTTAAAGCCCAGAGTAATGGTTTTAGAAAAGGCAGAGGAACCAGAGATCAAATTGCCAACATCCGCTGGATCATCGAAGAAGCAAGAGAGTTCCAGAAAAACATCTGCCTCTGCTTTATTGACTATACCAAAGCCTTTGACTGTGTGGATCACAATAAACTGTGGAAAATTCTGAAAGAGATGGGCATACCAGACCACCTGACCTGCCTCTTGAGGAACCTGTATGTAGGTCAGGAAGCAACAGTTAGCTGTGGACATGGAACAACAGACTGGTTCCAAATAGGAAAAGGAGTACGTCAAGGCTGTATATTGTCACCCTGCTTATTTAACTTATATGCAGAGTACATCACGAGAAACTATGGGCTGGAGGAAACACAAGCTGGAGTCAAGATTGCCAGGAGAAATATCAATAACCTCAGATATGCAGATGACACCACCCTTATGGCAGAAAGTGAAGAAAAACTAAAGAGCCTCTTGATAAAAGTGAAAGAGGAGAGTGAAAAAGTTGGCTTAAAGCTCAACATTCAGAAAACTAAGATCATGGCATCCGGTCCCATCACTTCATGGCAGATAGATGGGGAAACAGTGGAAACAGCGGCAGATTTTATTTTGGGGGGCTCCAAAATCACTGCAGATGGTGACTTCAGCCATGAAATTAAAAGATGCTTACTCCTTGGGAGTAAAGTTATGACCAACCTAGGCAGCATATTAAAAAGCAGAGACATCACTTTGCCAACAAAGGTGCATCTAGTCAAGGCTATGGTTTTTCTAGTAGTCATGTATGGATGTGAGAGTTGGACGGTGAAGAAAGCTGAGCACAGAAGAATTGATGGTTTTGAACTGTGGTGTTGGAGAAGACTCTTGAGAGTCCCTTGGACTGCAAGGAGATCCAACCAGTCCTTCCTAAAGGAGATCAGTCCTGGGTGTTCATTAGAAGGACTGATGTTGAAGCTGAAATTCCAATACTTTGGCCACCTGATGCAAACAGCTGACTCATTGGAAAAGACCCTGATGCTGGGAAAGATTGAGGGCAGGAGGAGAAGGGGACAACAGAGGATGAGATGGTTGGATGGCCTCATCGACTCGAAGGACATGGGTTTGGGTGGACTCCGGGAGTTTGTGATGGCCAGGGAGGCCTGGTGTGCTGCGATTCATGGGGTCGCAAAGAGTCAGACACGACTGAGCAACTGAACTGAACTGAATGGCAAAAAGAAAAAAGAAAAAGAAATCAAAGATAACTCAAGATAAAGACAAACTGGTAATAAATACCAAGCATTTATCCTGCCTTTCCTACACAAGCTTACCTCCATGTATTAGTTTGCTGTGGCTGCCACAACAAAGTACAGGTGGCTTACATACCAGAAACTTCTCTCAGTTCTGGAGGCCAAACGTGCGAGATTAACTTGTCCTCTCCTGAGGCTTCTCTCCTTGTCTTGCAGATGGACACCTTCTTGCTGTGTCCTCACATGGCCTTTCCTCTGTGTGCAC
This sequence comes from Giraffa tippelskirchi, assembly GCF_054371585.1. NCBI lineage: Eukaryota > Metazoa > Chordata > Mammalia > Artiodactyla > Giraffidae > Giraffa > Giraffa tippelskirchi. Next base: position 67,067,723 of record NC_137287.1, on the reverse strand, counting down.
ATCCCTAATGTGTCTCTGTGTGTCCACCAGTCAGATTGGATTAGAACCCACCTTAATGGTGTCCTTTTAACTTTTTTTAAAGTTTTTTTTTTTTTAGTTGGAGTATAATTGCTTTACAATGTTGTATTACTTTCTTCTGTACAACAGTGTGAATCAACTGTGTTCAGTCAGTCATGTCCAACTCTTTGTGACCCTTTGGACTGTAGCCCATCAGTCTCCTCTGTCCATGGGATTTTTTAGGAGTGGGTTGCCATTTCCTCCTCCAGGGGATCTTCCCAACCCAGGGATCAAATCTGTGTCTGCTGTGTCTTCTGCATTGCAGGCAGATTCTTTACTTGCTGAGCCATGTGTAGACATATACCCCTCTCTCTTGAGCCTCCCTTCCACCCACCCTTTTAGGTCATCACCGAGCACTAAACTGAGCTCCCTGTGCTATTCAGCAACTTCCCACTAGCTATCTGTTTTACACATGGTCGTGTATATACGTCAGTGCCACTCTCTCAATTTGTCCCACCCTTACCTTCCCCCATTGTGTCCACAAGTCCATTCTCTATGTCTGCATCTCCATTCCTGCCCTGCAAACTAAGGACCCTATTTCTGTATAGTCATATTCTGAGGTGCTGGGGGTTAGGACTTCAGCATATGAATTTTGGGGGAAACAATTCAGTCCATAACACTTAAGGTAACCAAACAGTTGTTGAAGGGAAGTATTTCTTTATAGGGAAATTTGAATTAATAAACAAAGAAGGAATGGTAGAATTAAATATAATCTTTTTATAGTCTGTGACTGATAATATCACACAATAGAAGAAGACCAGACATTATATATCTAATGATGGAATGTTTTTGTCCAAAAAAAATCGAACATGAGTGTGAAGCTTCTAACTACCATTTTACAGATACCAGATCATATAGCAATCTCAGCTCTGGGTATATAAATATATGCAAAAGAATTGAAAACAGGATCTTGAAGACATAGTCACAAAACCATGTTCATTATAGCATTATTCACAAGAGCCAAAAGGTGGAAGCAATTTAAATGTCTATCAGGATATGAATGGAAAAAAGAAATGTGGAATATCCATATAATGGAATATTACACAACCTTAAAAAAGAAGGAAATCCTGTCACATGCTACAAAAGGGATGAATCTTGAGGACATTATGCTAAGTGAAATAAGCCAATCACAGAAGGACAAATTCTATGTGTTCCTACTTACATGAGGAATCTAAAGTAGTCATATTCTCCATAGATGAGTGGATAAAGAAGTTGTACATATATGCAATGGAATATCTCTCAGCCATAAAAAGGAATGAATTTGAGTCAGTTTTAGTGAGATGAAGAAACCTAGAGATATTATACAGAGTAAAGTAAGTCAGAAGGAGAAAACCAAACATCATATATTAACACATATGTATAGAATCTAGAAAAATGGTACAGATGAAAGTATTCCAGGGCAAGAATAGAGACACAATTGTAGAGAATGGACTTGTGGACCCAGCAGGGGAAGGAGAAGGTGGAACAAATTGAGAGAGTAGCATTAACATATACACACTATCATGTGTAAAATAGATAGCTAGTGGGAAGTTCCTGTACAGCACAGGGAGCTCAGCTTGGTGCTTAGTGACAGCCTAGATGGGTGGGATGGGGGAGGGTAGAAGGGAGGCTCAAGAGGGAGGGGATATATGTAGACCCTCGGCTTATTCAAGTTGTTGTGCAGCAAAAACCAGCACAACATTGTAATTCAATTATCCTCCAGTTGAAAATAAATTTTAAAAACTAGTCAAAGTCTTAGAAACAGAAAGTAGAATGTTGGTTTCCAGGGCCTTTGGGGAGGAGGAAAGGGGAATTGTTCAGTGGATATAGACTTTCAATTTTGCAAGCTGAAAAAGTTCTAGAAGAGTATTGTGCAAATGTGTACATATGGTTAACACTTGGAGTGTACACTTGAAAGTGATTAAGATGTATTTTTGACCACAATTTTTAAAAAAATTTCACCTCAGAGTTACATAAAAATTGATTTTATTTACATGGAAAGTTATGTAAGAAATGATATTATTTTACTTAACATCCTCAATCAGCAAAGCTGTAGTAACAAAGAAAGTAAGTAGCTGCCAGAGGTCTGGGGGAGGAAGCCGGGTATGAAAAGCAGTGTTCAGGAATGATGGAAGTCTCCTGTAACCTGAGTGTGGTGGTGGTTACATGAATCTCAACATGTGTCAAAATTCTTTTCCACTGTGCGCCATACCCTGAAATCAGTCTTTCTAAATGTTAATATTTTAATAAAACTTGAGTACAAAATGCACAATATGGGTCGTATGATTTTATGACTGGCATATAAGCCTTAATAGTTCTGTTTCATGTTGGCATTTAGGTGAGCAAAGTATAGTAAAGAGTCGTGTGTGCGTGTGTGAGTGCTCAGTTGTGTCCAACTCTTTTTCGACCCAGTAGAGTGCAGCCCTCCAGGCTCCTCTGTCCATGGGATTCTCCAGGCAAGAATATTAGAGTGGGTTGCCATTACCTCCTCCGAGGGGTCTTCCCCACCCAGGGATCAAACCTGCATCTCCTGCATTGGCAGGCAGATTCCTTACCACTGACCCACCAGAAAGCAGAGTCATTTTACAAGAGCTCTCTCTATATAATAATGACCATTTTAGCTTCTGTACCTCTTTCAACATTGTTCTTCCTTTACTGTGTTTTTTTTTTTTTCTAATAACTTGACTTGAAATTGTTTCCCATACAAAACTATCATTTTATATTTTTCCTGTTTAATTGAGAGGGGTACATGTATCATTCTATTCATCTACCTCTTCTGGTGTTTTTCCTCATATCATGTTTAACACTTCCCAGCTTGGAGTCCCTTAAACATGTGATTAAGGGTTCTTTTAAATCAATCTTCTAGATTATTTATGAAGATGTTAAACAAAGCTGAGTTTGACCTTAAACCCTACCAAGTCTGCAAATCTAAACCAAGATCGTTCACTCACATGCTGCTTCATTTTAAAGTATTCCTTGTTTACAGTCTTATCTAAGATCCATTTCGTGGTATCAGTAACGAAGAGAATTCATCTCCATTTCTCTAATGCGTACGCTACCAAATGCTTACCCAAAAGTCCAGATGTTTTACATCTCTTTGTCTATTCATTTGATAATTGTATGAAAAATGTGATCTCACAGTCCTCTTAGTGGCCACCTACAAGGAAGCAAGGAGCAATGTGAATCCCTTAGAATCAGTTTGCTCCTAAGAGTTAGATAATAAGTCAGTAAGTAAACAGAAGAAATGAGCGCTAAAGACAGATGCCTTCTACAGATAAGCAGATCTTCCTCAGCCTGGAGTAACAACATAGAAAAGGAGAGAGAGAGCAGAAGGAAGGAAGGAAGGAAGGAAGGAAAGAGAACAGTGAAGCAGAGAAGCTTCTTATTATGAAAGATAACAATACTTGAGTCCACAGACACAGTTAGAATTAAGCAAAACCTGTGATGAAAAGTAATAGACACTACAATGTGATGTCTGGATGCAGACACAAAGAAACAACAGAAAAGTAGAATCAAAGCTGCATTCTAATAAGAAATGCAGCTGTTTAAGATGCTGAGCAAGATTCATGATACGATGAAAGAAAATAATTGAAAAGAAAAAGCATCTGGACTCTTTCAATTGAGACAGAAATAATAGGTCCCTGATAAAATGAGGAGAGCTCAAAAAAGAAGAGCTAAACACAAAGATCCCTTGGAGTAGGAAATGGCAACCCACTCCAGTATTCTTGCATGGGAAATCCTATGGACAGAGGAGCCTGGAGGACTACAGTTCATGGGGTTGCAAGAGTCGGACTCGACTGAGCGACTGAGCATGCATGCATGTACGAACAAGTGAGCAGATGCTTAAACAGCAAAATTTAAATCTTAGTATTTGTAGGGTGTCCTAGAAACAGGTCTGAAACAAGGTGACTAGGCATAATATTGTCAAAAATATCTTCCATCTGTAAAAAAAATAATACATGAAATAACGTTAAGTCACATTTCTAGATGTGAGATTCTGGTGACTCAGTTTATGGAAGGAAAATGGTAAATTTCATCACTAATGGTGGTAAGAAACAGTATGTCTTGTTAAGGTAGTTATAAACTAAAAAAAAGCTACATTGCTCTGATTAAGTCATTCCTCTACCTAAAGTCTTTACATAACCTTGCCTGGGTGACTTTCAAGTCCCTTTGCAATGGGCTGGGCCCCTCTAGCACCTCCTCATCTATTCATATATCTAATGACTAACTTCTCTGTGTCTCATTACTACCTCACTACCATTCTTTCAGGAATGTTAATGATACGAAGTACCCAGTACCTGACACATAATAAGAACTTCACAAGTGATGATTTCCTCATTTTCCAACTCTCTTTCTCAAGAGCCCTATATTCTCCACAACACCAGATTATGAGAAGATGCTGTACTCATAACAGCTCTGTGTCTTTTTTCATAGACACTCTCTGAAATATCTTCAGATATTGTTTTTAATTTAGCACGATGCATTAATCATAGAGAACCAGATTCAATGTCTGTCTTTTTATCCTGCCAGGCAGAAATGATCACTATCTCTTAGTACCCAATCTTTTTGGCATCAGAGACTGGTTTCATGGAAAACAATTTCTCCATGAATGAGGAGGGTGGATGGTTTCAGGATGATTTAAGCACATTACATTTACTGTGCACTTTATTTCTATTATTATTACATAAGTTCCACCTTGGATGATCAGACGTTAGATCCTGGAGGTTGGGGACCCCTGTCTTAGCTGAGCCCATAGAACTCTGTTACTATTGCAAGAATTTCACCTATTTCATTGTTTTCTCTCCCCCTGACTGCAAACTCCCTGCCCCAAAGAGGAGAGCAACTGTATACCCAGAGTGTAACAAAAGTTGATCATTCATTCCATCACTAAACTCTGATTGAGCACCTATTATGCTACTAAGTGGATAAAAATTTAAGAAGAATAGTCATTGCATTCAGAGAACTCCAGTCTATTGTGGAAGAGAGGTACTTAAAGAAATACTATTGATAATGACTTTTGAATGGGATTTCAGGGGATTTGTGATTTCTTCTTAATGCTTTTCTGGATTGCTTGCAGGTTTATAACGAACATTTTGTTTATAAAAAATCAATATGATATTTTTCACTTGGAAGAAAAGAATTGATGATAGAATTCTGTAAGGCGTAATGGGGGCATCACAGAGAAAAGCAAAGGAAAGGCAGCTCAAAAGACACTTCCTAGGAGGTGTCAGCAGTGGGCTCCATCCACTAGAAACACTAATGAGTGAGACAGCGGATCTCAAGCCCGACCCCATTGCCCCACGCAGTCGTGCACTAAGAAGGCTAACCTGTGCTCACAGAATTATCTTCTGATTTGTCAGGACTTTGGTTTCTTAATTCATATCTCCTTTTTTAAAAAAATTTTATTGGCGTATAGTTGATTTACAATATTGAATTAGTTTCTGCTATACAGTAAAGTGAATCAGTTATACATATACCCCCTCTTTTTTAGATTATTTTCCCATATAGGTCATTACAGGGTATTGAGTCGAGTTACTTATGCTATATAGTAGGTCCTTATTAGTTATCTATTTTATCTATAGTTGTGGGTATATATCAATCCCAATCTCCCAATTTATCCCTCTCTTTCCCTCTCGTAACCATGTTTGTTTTCTACATCTGTGACTCTATTTCTGTCTTGTAAATAAGTTCATTTGTATCATTTTTTAGATTCCATATATAAGCAATATCATATGATATTTGTCTTTCTCTGTCTAACTTCACTTCATATGATAATCTCTAGGCCCATTTTCTGCCCATAATCTTCAAGCCCAAATTATGTGCTTTAAAACTCCACATCTTGGGTCCACATCTTGGGGACTTCCCTGGTGGTCCAGTAGTTAAGGATCTTCCTTGCAATGCAGGTAAATTGGGTTCAATCCCTTGTCAGAGAACTAAGATCTCACATGCCTCAGAACAGCTAAGTCTGTGCATTGCAACTACGGAAGCCCACACAGTCTGGAGCCTTCATGCCACAGCTGAGACCCAACACAGCCTAATAAATACTTTTTAAAAATAAAAATAGCCCAGATCGCATACCCAAAAAAAAGTATACTCCCAGACTGACTTTATCACACATATCTGACTTTATCACACAATTCCAAGAGGACTTTCAGATTATCTTGTATCTAATATTCTCTCACTCATTAATTTAAAACTACTTAGTATAGGGACTTAGCTGGTGGTCTGGTGGCTAGGACTCCACACTTCAATGTAAGGGGCTCAGGTTTGTTCCTTGATCAGGGAACTAGATCCCACATTCACAAGCAAAGATACCGTGTTCCACAACTAAAACCTGGCACAGCCAAAATAAAATAAAAATCCCGAGTATACCACCTAGGAGGTGTACTGTTGTGTGATCAACAATGGCTCATTAATTTCAAATATTATCTATATTTGAATATAGATAACTTGTATTGGATAACCTGTATTTTTATATTTCAGACACAGTTCCTCAATGTTTTTTTTCTATGATTTGCCCCCAGACTTTACCCCTACACATACTTGCCCCTCCTCTGAGGCCCTTGTCATTTCCTATCTGTAACGGCACGTTTTCTGTTACTGATGACTTTGATTTTTGGGATTAAAGGTGAATAAGGCAGAGTTCTTGTCTTTGGAGGACTTGCATTTGAGTCAACAGAGGCCTGAATAGAAGAATTGCTTCAGGTCCCCATACTATAGTATGATAGTTTCTTACAGGATGTAATGGAAAAATTCTCTACGCATCAAAATTAGGACCAGACATAATCACATTTTAGAATTGACTAGGCAAATCATCATTGGAGAAAGCAATTTACTGTTTCTCAGGGAAGATACTTAGTAATGCCTTCTAAGTTCTCCTACTCATTGTGCTGGTGGAGCCACTACAATGGGTTCAGACTGAAGGAACATTGATGGGAAGGGATTAAGTCAGTGGGTTCCGGTCCTTGCTGCTGAACACAAACTAACTGTAAGAATCTGGACAAGTTATTTAAAATTGTGGGTGCCTTATTTATAAAATACCAGGGTTGCTCCTGTACTGTTTGTGGAAATATAGATTGGTACAGCCACTATGGAAAACAGTGTGTGGGTTCCTTAAAAAACAAAAGATAGAGCTACCATATGACCCAGAATTCCACTCCTGAGCATATATATCCGGAAAAGGTGAAAACTCTAATTCAAAAAGATACTTGCGCCCCGATATTCATAGCAGCACTATTTACAATAGCCAGGACATGAAAGCAGCCTAAATGTTCATCAACAGGTGACTGGATAAAGAAGATGTGGTATGTGTATACAATGGAATTTTACTCAGTCATAAAAAAGAACGAAATTGGATCATTTGTAGAGACATGGATGAACCTAGAGAGAGTCATACAGAGTGAGGTAAGTCAGAAAGGGAAAAACAGATATTGTATATTGATGTGTATATATGGAATCTAGAAAAGTGGTATGATGATCTTATTTGCAAAGCAGAAATAGAGACACAGATGTAGAGGACAAATGTATGGACACCAAGGAGGGAAAAGGGAGGGAGTAGCAATTGGGAGAGTGGGATTTACACATATATAGTATTGATACTATGTGTGAAATAGATAACTAATGAGAACATAGTGTATAGCACACGAAACTCTTCTCAATGCACTGTGGTGACCTGAATGGGAAGAAAGGCCAAAAGGGAGGGGATATATGTATATGTATGCCTGATTCATTTTGCTGTACAGTAGAAACTAACACAACATTGTAAATCATCTGTACTCCAATAAAAATTAACTTACAAAATAGTGTAAACGCTTGCTTAAGCCTATAACATCTGGAAAGGTGTGAAGATACTATTCCTTATCAGAGAAAAATCGTGTTTTTACATAATCAGTTCACAAATACACATAGGCCATATTAAGTCACAAAACAGACAAGTTTGCTTTTTGCATCAAGTCCCCTCTCAGTACTTAGAGGCCACATCAGAGAGGTGTTTGGTAATCTCTTCTGTCTTTGTTCCCTCAGTGTTTTTATCCCTCACTCAGGCTCTCTCCTCCACCCCAATCCCAGCTAATTAACCACTTTGGTTTTCCTCTCAATAAAGCCGATTAGGCAGCATGAGTTTTGGGAGTGGATTTTAGGTCCTTCTGAGAAGAGAAATCCTCCACCAGACCAACTCCTTTTCCTTCTCCTGCTGATATTGATCACTTTAATAACATAAATACCAAAGGTTGTTAATGCTCTGTTTCTTTTTCCACTTAAAAAAGATCCTTCCCAGAATGGAGGGTGGGGAATGAAAAGAGGGATGCTGGGAGGAGAAAAGCTTGTCTGCTCCCCAATCTTAATGGAAATTAATGGAGACTAGTATCTTTAAAGGGCTTCCTTGGTGGCTCAGACAGTAAAGAATCAGCTTGCAATGCAGGAGACCTGGGTTTGATTCCTGGGTCGGGAAGGTCCCTTGGAGAAGGAAATGGCAACTCACTCTAGTATTCTTGCCTGGGAAATCCTACTGATAGAGGAGCCTGGTGGACTACAGTCCATGGGGTCACAAAGAGTCGGACATGACTGAGTAACACACACATAGAATTTCTAAAGGTCTTCCCAGGTGGTGCAGTGGTTAAGAATCCATCTGTCAATGCAGGAGATGCAAGAGACACAGATTTGATCCCTGGGATGGGAAGATCCCCAGAGAAGGAAATGGCAACCCACTCCAGTATTCTTGCTTGCAAAACTCCATGGGCAGAGGAGCCTGGTGGGCTGCAGTCCATAGGGTCGCAAAGAGATGGACACAACTGAGCACAAACCTGGAATCTGTAAAGCCTGGCGTTGCTGTTACTGGCACTCTTGATAAATAAGCTTGCTCTCTCTAGTGCCTGTGTGATTTCCATTCAAACCGACTCAGTCTCAAACAGGAAAGGAAGAACAGATTACATCATGTTACATTTTGAAAGATACAAGCACAATCGCAAGTGCATTTGGAATTTTTTCAGTTTAAAGTCTAGTTGTTTAAAGTTTAAAGTCTATGGTTTTATGTATTCTGGTATCAAGTTACGTCAGAGTGAATACCTTTGTCTTCATTTGATGGGAGTTGTTTCACTAGTGATTTTGGATTTAGTAGAAGTTTATACTTAAACCAGGAGTTTATATTTTAAAAGGTAAAAATTCACACAAAGCTAAATAGGAAAAGTATACTCCTAAGGTTCCTAATGTTTTCAAAATCTATCATGGACAAGAAACAAATGTCATGATATATGTTTTAGTTTTTAAAAGAAACATTTAGAGAAGAGGGACATAAGCCATCCAGTGTGGTAAAGGTAAATTTTCTTTAATAAAAGAGCTGTGAACTCAAACTATACTGTGAGGCCAAAGTCATTTTTACTGAAATACATCTCATGTAGTTATAGATACTACAATAATACACCAAGCAGTTCAGTTCAGTTCAGTCGCTCAGTCATGTCCAACTCTTTGTGATCCCATGGACTGTAGCACACCAGGCTTCCTTGTCCATCACCAACTCCCGGAGCCTACTCAAACTCATGTCCATCACATCAGTGATGCCATCCAACCATCTCATCCTCTGTAGTCCCCTTCTCCTCCTGCCTTCAATCTTTCCCAGCATCAAGGTCTTTTCAAATGAGTCAGTTCTTTGCATCAGGTGCCCAAAGTATTGGAGCTTCAGCTTCAACATCAGTCCTTCCAATGAATATTCAGGACTGATTCCCTTTAGGGTGGGCTGGTTGGATCTCCTTGCTATCCAAGGGACTCTCAAGAGTCTTCTCCAACACCACAGTTCAAAAGCATCAATTCTTTGTTGCTCAGCTTGCTTTATAGTCCAACTCTCACATTCCATACATGACTACTGGAAAAACCATAGCTTGACCAGATGGACCTTTGTTGGCAAAATAATGTCTCTGCTTTTTAATATGCTGTTTAGGTTAGTCGTAGCTTTTCTTCCAGGAGCAAGCGTCTTTTAATGTCATGGCTGCAGTCACCATCTGCAGTGATTTTGGACCCCCCCAAAATAAAGACTCTCATTATTTCCATTGTTTCCCCATCTATTTGCCATGAAGTGATAGGACCAGATGCCATGATCTTAGTTTTCTGAATTTGAGTTTTAAGCCAACTTTTCCACTCTCCTCTTTCACTCTCATCAAGAGGCTCTTTAGTTCTTCTTGACTTTCTGCCATAAGGATGGTGTCACTGCATATTTGAGGTGTTGGTATTTTTCCTGGCAATCTTGATTCCAGCTTGTGCTTCATCCAGCCTGGCATTTTGCATGATTTACTCTGCATATAAGTTAAATAAACAGAGTGACAATATACAGCCTTGATGTACTCCTTTCCTGATTTAGAACCACTCTGTTTTTCCATGTCCAGTTCTAACTGTTGCTTCTTGACCTGCATACAGATTTCTCAGGAGACAGTTCAGGTTGTCTGGTATTCCCATCTCTTGAAGAATTTTCCAGTTTGTTGTGATCCACACAGTCAAAGGCTTTGGCATAGTCAATAAAACAAAAGTAGATGTTTTTCTGGAACTCTCTTGCTTTTTCAGTGATCCAGCAGATGTTGGCAATTTGATCATGTGAACTAATTAGACTTAGTATGATTTCACAGTTTGCTTTCATTATATAGTTCATTATATTTCATTAGTAACACTTTGGGCCACAAATCCAATCAAGATTTCTTACTATCAGTCCATCACAAAGTTCTGCAATTCCAAATCCAAAGTATCTTTATTTCTACCACTTATCCCACCCCATCATCCCTTACTCAGACTATCAGCCTGGTCTCCTAATTGGTCTCCTCCTCCCTTCCACCCTGGTCCCTCTCCCATCTGTTATCCACATTACAGACAGAAGGTATGTTTGCAGATGAACACAGGTGAAAAGAAAGACATACTCTTTATTGTGACCCACAAGGCCCTTATGATCTGGCCCTTACCTGCTCCTGGGCTCTCATCCTGCACAAGGATGCTGTGTCTTTCAGAACCTCGTACCGGCCTCCTGCCACAGAGACCTGCACATGCTTCTAGAACCATCTTTCCACAATCCTCTCCCCTCCCCTCTTTACTTCATTAACTGCAAGCACCTTTCACATCTCAACTCAAGGGTCACTTCCTCTAAGAACCCTGCCCTGACCTCCTTCAACTAAATCTCTCTTGGTCTTCTTTTTTTTTTTTTTTTTAATTTGGCTGCACTGGGTCTTAGTTGGGGCACATGGACCTTTGATTTTCATTGCAGCGTATGGGGTCTTTAATTGTGACATGTGGGATCTAGTTCTCTGATCAGGGATTAAATCCGGGCCCACTGCACTGGGAGCATGGAGTCTTAGCTACTGGACCACCAATGAAGTCCCTGACTAGATCTCTCTTAACCTCCTCTCAACCTTCCTTCTTAAGGACTGTGATCAGCCCCATGTAACTCTCCTTCCTAGCTCTTGTCACAGTCACACTGCTTTATTGGTTTGAGATTAGTTGATTAATGTCTCTCTCTTCTACTTCAAAAAAAGAAAAAAGTGAAAGTGTTAGTTGCTCAGTGGTGTCTGACTCTTTGTGACCCCATGGACTGTAGCCCATCAGGCTCCTCTGTCCATGGGATTCTCCACGCAAGAATCCTGAAGTGGGTAACCATTCCCTTCTCCAGGGGATCTTCCCGACTCAGGGATCAAACCCAGTCTCCTCCATTGCAGGCAGATTCTTTATTGTCTGAGACACCAGGGAAGCCCTTCTTCTGCTTATCTGGCAGTTAAATGAGGAGAGGAATCAAGTCTTTTTGCTCACTCCAGGCCTAGAAGCATACTTCACATGTATTAGCACTCAATAAGTCTGTTGTATGAATAGCATGAAAATAGCCCCAAATATCAATAAATATAGGTACATTTATATTATATGAATTGAAAAGTATAGATACAAAGTTACTGTTATGCATGAATCCAACTATTTCGACAATGAGAAAAATAGCAAAACTTAATTAGGCTTTTGTTTGTTTGTTTACTGGGAAATCGTAAATCATTCAAAGGGTTGTTTTAACTAAAATGGTTAGTTTTTCATGCCATCTGTGAATATGAAATGGTCAGAATATGTATGTCAATCTCAAACTCTAATGACATTCTTTTTACCCTCCAAAGTTAAAAAATTTATTGGTTCATGATTTTGAAATATTAAAGTGATTTTAAATTCTGGCTTTGATTGAGTTTTACAGCTTTTTTAAAAATAAACTACTACCAAAAAATTAAAATGGGAAGTGTTACTGATGGTTAGCATAGTAGGCAAGATAGCAACAATTCAAGAAAACTAGGAGCATTGTGCTCTCTTTTCAGGTGGTTTCCCATAATTTATGTTTCTACTTCAATAAATATTGCTGTTTGGGAATTTTTCCTTGCCTGGACTTCATGCAGGTTTAAATGTGTTTAAAAATTTGGATAGTTAACTTTTATGGTCAGAAACATTTGATTCTAAATTTATTCCTTGGTGCTTTTAGTGAAGTAGACATGTGTGAACAGTCTGGAAGAAAAAATTCCATTACCACATTGAACAGAAACGGAATTAACTCCTTAATTTTCTGTGCAATCTTTTTTTTTTTCCTGAGCAGTCTTTGTGGGGAATTTCCTCTAATAGCTTGACTTTTCAAATAGAAAAAATTTACCCGGGTCAAATGTTAGCAGTTAGATACTTTGGTGATGTAGCACAGTACTCTTAAAAAAAATCATGCTAGTGATTTAAGAGCACTTCCTGTTTTTTGTTCAGGGGGATCCATATCATTTGAAAATAGTGCCTGGCACAGCTTGGGCATTTAATATTTGTTGAGTGATAAAATGTATATGTAAGTCTAATTTTAAAAGCTTGATTAGTCTATAACATAATTAATCTTTCACTTTGGGAAATTAATTCTTAATTCAGCTAATCTTAATAGCTTTGCAATAAGTAGACCTTCAGGCTCTCATGCTTTAGAGAAAATGGAGGCGTATTTCATTTGTAAAGAAGGGGAATTCTTTTCAGTGAGCTTTTAATGTCTAAAAGAGGCTGTGGGCCAGAATGAAATGTTCAGTTGCTTGTGGTTTAATTAATATTCAGTTTATTCAAACTTGTAGATTCAACTTATAGAAATTGATGTTTTATTTATAAATCTAACATTTGTATGTTAAAATACAGAATGATGATTTTCACTTTTTCTTTGGATGATCTCATAAACTTGACACTTTAATTTCTCCTAGTCTTTTATTTATGTTTAAATATCAAAGGTGCAAAGAATGATAAAGTACAAACTGATGCCTGCCACTGGCTTAAGAAGTAAAATATCACAGATAACTTTTGAAGTTCCCAAACTTCTTCTGAAATGTATTTTCTATCCCCATACACCACCACTATTCTGAATTACAGACTATAAATGTTTACTATCTATAATACAGTATATTGCTTGCGTGCTTTAAAGCTCTGTGAACAGTATATCACAGGTTGGGCTCTTTAGAAGCAGACACTGAAAGTGAGTGGCTTGTGGCTTGTCTGTGACTTGTCTTTTCATTCTTTTTTAAAAATGTAGACTTGTTTGCTAGATAGAAGTTTTTTTTTTACCCTTTTATGTGGTCAAATTTGTCAGTCTTTTTCTTCACGGTTTGTATTTTTTGGATCTTATTTTCAAAATCTCTTTCTATCTCAAGGTTATAAATATATTCCTCTACATGTTGAAGCTTTCTTGTTACCCTTTATATCTTTAATTCTTGTGATGGTTAATTTTATATGTTAATTTGGCAGGGTCACAGGTACCCAGATAGTTGGTCAAACATTGTTTTGGATGTTTCTGTGAGGATATTTTTGATGAGATTAATATTTAAATTGGTGAACTTGAGTAAAGCAGATTGCCTTCTCTAATGTGGGTGGGCCTCAACAAATCAGTTGAAGGCTTGGGTAGGACAAAAAAAAAAGCTGACCCCCTCCTGAGTAAGAGAGAATTCTCCAGCTTACTGCCTTTATATTTCATCTGCAACATAAGCTCTACCTGCCTTGTGGCCTTTGAACTGGGACATCAGCTTCCCTGGGTCTCCCATACCATTGGCCCACCCTGAAGATTTGGGGCTCACCAGTCTCTATAATTGTTTGAGCCTATTCCTTATAATCTATTTATCTATCTATCAACCTATCTGTTTGTCCATCCATCCATCCATCCATCCAGCTATCTAGCTATCTAACCATCCATCCACCCATACAGCTATCTAGTCATCTAACCATCCATCCATCTATCTATCTATCTAACCATCAGTCCCTCCATCCAGCTATCTGCTATCTAATCTGTTTGTCTTTTTACCTATCTACCCATCTATATCTTCTGTTGATTCTGTTTCTCTGGAGAATTATGAGAAACATAATCCCCCTTCAACCCAAGTAATTTTCGTGTGTGTATAGTAATTTTTGTGTGTGTATAGTAATTTTTGTATATGTATAGTAACTGTTGTGTATGTATAGTAATTGTTATGTATCTGTAGGAGGTACAGATTCAATATTACACTTTACAAACAGAAAACCAAGTGTTCCATCATCATTCATTTTTATTATAATTTCATTGCACTTTATTGATTTGGAGAGGATTGACATATTTATATGACTACATTTTTCTATTCTTAAATTTATTTAGGCTATAAAGTTCTTATACATATGTTTTAAATATTTATTCATAAGGACTTTAATTTTCATTCCAAGGTTCCCTTTGTTGCTAGTGTATAGAGATGGCATTGATTTTTTTAAAATAATTGATTTGCTTTTTCTATATCTACTGAGATAAAATTTAAAATTTTCCTTTAGTGTGGTAGAATGCATTAATTGATTTTTCTAATGTCAAAGTGGTTTTGCATTTCTAGAATTATCCATTGTATGTATTACTTATCTTTTGCTCTATAACAAGTCATCCCAAAATATAACATCTTATTTATTATCTCATACTGTTTCTGTGGGTTGGGAATCCAAGAATAGCTGAGCTGTGTGATTCTAGCTCAGAATCTCTTCTAAGGTATCAGACAAGGTGTTGGCTGAGGTTACAGATATTTGTAGGCTTGACTGGACTGAAGGATCCACTTCCAAGCTCACTCACAAAGCCCTGGGCAGGCTTAGCTCCTTCCCGTGAGAGATGCTCATGACACAGCTGCTGGCTTCACACAAAGTGAATGATCTGCGAGGGAGATCAATAGTTAGAAGCCATCACATCTTTAATGACCATATCTCAGGAGTGACACTCTATCACACTTACTGTACTCTGTTGGTAACATCCACCAACCTTGATACAGTGGGAACTACCTGGAGGTGGGGATCATAGGGGATCCTGGAGGCTGGCAGTCATGGTGTTTTATCCTATGTATCACTGGATTTCATTTTGCTAATATTTTACTTCTATATCTATATTCTTGAATGAAACTGGACTATAATTTTTCTTTCTCACTACCAAGTTTATACTAGCCTTGTAAAGTGAGATTAGTAGTGTTCTGTCTTTTCCTATTCTCTGAAGAAGTTTGTTTATATTATCAGAATAAAATATTCAGAATATCAGAATTATTTATTTCTTCACTGTTAGAATTCAATGGGGAGCCATCGAGTCCCCTTATTTTCCTTGATTTAGTTTCTTCAACTGCATTGAAGGATCATTTGGGTTTTAAAACCACTCAATTTGTCTATTTCTTCTTGAGACAGTTTATGTAAATTGTACCTTAATAAAATTCATTCATTTAATCGACATTTTCAAATTCATTGGCATAACATTTTTCATAATGACTTTTTATTCTGTATTCAGTATTCCTAGCTTTTATACTAATGTCCTCATTTTCTGATATTGATTATTAGTGCTGTCATTTTTTTTTTATTGGTCTCATCAGATGTTTGTTAAATTTATTAGGTTTTTTTAAAATCAGTCTTTGGTTTTGTTGATCCTCTGTGTTGCATGTTTTTGTTTATTTTGTTAGCTCCTGTTCTTATTTCTATAATGTCCTTTCTTCTACTTTCTTTGTGTTTATTTTGCTTTTCTTTTTCTATTTTCTTGAATTTTATTCAAGCTTACTAATTTTTAGCTTTTTGTTAATATGACATCTTAGACCATAACTTTTCTAAGTATTGCTTCAACTGAATCTCTTAAGTTTTGATATGTACTATTTTAATTATTTCTCAGTTCAAACTATTTTTTTAATTCAACTATGATTTCTTCATTGATCCATGAGTAACTTGTATATGTATTTAATTAATTTCCAAACACACAAAAATTTTCTTGATGTATCTTTTGGTGTTGTTGATTTCTAACTCATTGTATTATGTTAGGGAAAAAAAGTACTTGTGTTATTTCAATCTAGAGCATTTGTTTAGGTCATATAAACACCCTCTTCCAACAACACAAGAGAAGACTCTACACCAGAACATCACCAGGTAGTCAATACTGAAATCTGATTGATTATATTCTTTGCAGCCAAAGATGGGGAAGCTCTATACAGTCAGCAAAAACAAGACCAGGAGCTGACTGTGGCTCAGATGATGAACTCCTTATTGCCAAATTCAGACTTAAATTGAAGAAAGTAGGGAAAACCACTAGACCATTCAAGTATAACATAAATCAAATCCCTTACAATTATACAGTGGAAGTGATTCAAGTGATTAGACAGTGGAAATAGATTCAAGGGATTAGATCTGATAGAGTGCCTGAAGAACTGCGGATGGAGGTTCGTGACATTATACAGGAGGCAGTTATCAAGACCATCCCCAAGAAAAAGAAATGCAAAAAGGCAAAATGGTTGCCTGAGAAGGGCTTACAAATAGCTGAGAAAAGAAAAGAAGTGAAAGGCAAAGGAGAAAAGGAAAGATATACCCATCTGAATGCAGAGTTCCAAAGAATAGCAAGGAGAGATAAGAAAGCCTTCCTCAGTGATCAATGCAAAGAAATAGAGGACAACAATAGAATAGGACAGACTAGAGATCTCTTCAAGAAAATTAGAGATACCAAGGGAACATTTTCTGCAAAAATGGGCACAATAAAGGACAGAAATGGTATGGACCTAACAGAACCAGAAGATATTAAGAAGAGGTGGCAAGAATACACAGAAGAACTATACAAAAAAGATCTTCATAACCCAGATAACTGTAATGATGTGATCACTCAGCTAGAGCCAGCCATCCTGGAATGCAAAGTCAAGTGGGCCTTAGAAAGCATCACTACAAACAAAGCTAGAGGAGGTGGTGAAATTCAAGTTGAGCTATTTCAAATCCTAAAAGATGATGCTGTGAAAGTGCTGCACTCAATATGCCAGAAAATTTGGAAAACTCAGCAGTGGCCACAGGACTGGAAAAGGTCAGTTTTCATTCCAATCCCAAAGAAAGGCAATGCCAAAGAGTGTTCAAATTACTGCACAATTGCACTCATCTCACATGCTAGCAAAGTAATGCTCAAAATTCTCCAAGCCCGGCTTCAATAGTATATGAACCGTGAACTAACAGATGTTCAAGCTGGAGCTAGGAAAGGCAGACGAACAAGAGATCAAATTGCCAACATCCTTTGGATCATCAAAAAATCAAGAGAGTTCCAGAAAAACATCTACTTCTGCTCTATTGACTACGCCAAAGCCTTTGACTGGATCGCAACAAACTGTGGAAAATTCTTAAGGAGATGGGAATACCAGACCACCTGACCTGCCTCCTGAGAAATATGTATGCAGATCAAGAAGCAACAGTTAGAACTGGACATGGAACAACAGACTGGTTCCCAAAAGGGAAAAGAGTATGTCAAGGTTGTATATTGTCACCCTGCTTATTTAATTGATATGCAGAGTACATCATGCTAAATGCCAGGCTGGATGAAGCACAAGCTGGAATCAAGATTGCCAGGAGAAATATCAATAACCTCAAGTACACAGATAACATCACCCTTATAGCAGAAACCAAAGAATTAAAGAGCCTCTTGATGAAAGTGAAAGAGGGGAGTGAAAAGTTGGCTTAAAATTCAAATTCAGAAAACTAAGATCATGGCATCTGGTCCCATTACTTCATGGCAAATAGATGGTGAAACAATGGAAACAGTGAGAGACTTTATTTTGGGGGGCTCCAAAATCACTGCAGATGGTGACTGCAGCCATGAAATTAAAAGATGCTTGCTCCTGGAAGAAAAGCTCTGACCAACCTAAACAGCATATTTAAAAGCAGAGACATTGCTTTGCCAGCAAAGGTCCTTCTACTCAAAGCTATGGTTTTTCCAGTAGTCTTGTAGGGATGTGAGAGTTGGACTGTAAAGAAAGCTTAGCACCAAAGAATTGATGCTTTTGAACTGTGGTGTTGGAGAAGACTCTTGAGAGTCCCTTGGATAGCAAGGAGATCCAACCAGTCCATCCTAAAGGGAATCAGTCCTGAATATTCATTGGAAGGACTGATGCTGAAGCTGAAACTCCAATTCTTTGGCCACCTGATGCGAAGAACTGACTCATTGGAAAAGACCCAGATTCTGGGAAAGATTGAAGGCAGGGGGAGAAGGGGACTACAGAGGATGAGATGGTTGGATGGCATCACTGATTCTATGGACACGAGTTTGAGTAAGCTTCGGGATTGGTGATAGACAGGGAAGCCTGGTGTGCTTCAGTCCATGGAGTCACAAAGTGTTGGACATGACTGAGCGACTGAAATGAACTGACTGAGGTTGCTTTACTATTGAGTATATGGTCAATTTCTTTTTATATGAAACGCTTCACGAATTTGCACGTCATCCTTGCACAGGGGCTATGCTAATCTCTGTATCGTTCCAATTTTAGTATATGTGCTGCTGAAGTGAGCACTGTGGTCAATTTTTTTATAAATATTTTCAATGTGCTCATTATATGCAGTATTCAATATATGCTTATTAGGTCAAACTTAATAATTATAATGTTTAAATCCTATATATTTTAAAGAATTGTTTTTCCATTTCTCTATCAATTACTGAGTGATTATATTAAAATACCATATTATGAATGTGGATTTGTCTACTTCTCTTAATAGTTCTATCACTTTTTAAGGCTAAGTGGTTAGGTACACA
Organism: Giraffa tippelskirchi; assembly: GCF_054371585.1. NCBI lineage: Eukaryota > Metazoa > Chordata > Mammalia > Artiodactyla > Giraffidae > Giraffa > Giraffa tippelskirchi. The sequence continues at coordinate 67,048,669 of NC_137287.1, read as the reverse complement.
GAAACTTAACGCTGCTGAATCTACCAGTTGAAATGACCCTTTCATAATTATAAGTTACCTCTGTTTATCCTTAATAATGCACTTTGTCTTAAAGGCTACTTAGTTTAGAAGCAATGTGGCTTTTAATCTGGGCCTTCTAGTTTTCCATTTATAGTATAGTGGATTCTCCTGGATTCTCTTCTTTCCTTATGAAGGACCAGTTTGCATCTTCTTTCTATAGTAAGCTTCAACTTCAGCTTATTTCACTGTTCTTTAGAAAAAAAAAAAAGCTCATCTCTTTCTCCTTTTCTTCAAGTAAAACTGAATCCCACAGTCCTAATTGTTGCTTTAAGTAATGAATAAAATTCCAGAGTTGGCTCTTAAAAATGCAAGCCTTCATAATTACCAAAATGAGCTCAGGAGACATTTAGGAGAGGTGCTTTCTCCCTTGCAGCTACGAAAAAGTGACCATCCTTGTGTCATAAAACATGTGCAGAGAATCTGATCTGATGTGTATTGGGACTTGCATGAATATTTATAAATATATTAACTTGTTCTCTTCTTTATTATTAATATTATAAATTTATCCTTGGAAGGATAATACAAACAAAGACTCTGGAAATCATTGCTGTGTTCTCAATCTCCAAAGTGCTCTATAATTCTGATAAATTGTCTTACTCAATAATCTGATGCTCTCTAGATGTCATGTTGGAGATTTCCATATTTCTATACAGTATGAATACTTATAAGATTGTTCTGTCAAACCAGTAGAAGATTACTGGCATTTTTTTCCTTCTCTCACCTATATGATAAGAAGAATAAATGCCCATAACTCCACTAGATTTCTTATTAACAAAGAGATCGATCATCTTGCTCATTTACATTAACCAGCCTAATAGCTGGGCTTCAGTGTTTTTGTATTCTGTGTCCTGCCTTTTTATTGCCTGGATTAGAAGTTCCCAGACCTGAACACGGTATCAGTTGGCGGGTTTGCTAGACTTTTGTCTTTGTATTCGCATCTATGGTTGTGTTTTAAGAACTGCACCAGTGTTTATTTCACCTAATCAGGTTTATTTCTATCTACTCTCATGGGGGCAGGGGCATTGAGGGAGGGAGGGAGGGAGGAAGCCTACATCCTAATTATGCCTCTAATTTGTACCAAGTCTTTAGATTGTCAGAAACTGTTAGCTCTGATGGAGCATTCTGTTGTCCTCTCTTTATCCACCAGCCACATCCCAAGCTTTCTTCTGACCAAAAGGAATGAGCAATGCAGGGTTTCTTTCAGTTCAAGCTAAGACACTATTTGTGTATACAGCATAAAAGAATGGTTTCACATGGGACTTTGCACCTACCATCTATGTTTCCACTAGTTTTTAATTTTTTTAATCAAAAAATGTTTATGGAAGTATAGTTGATTTACTGTTGATTCAGGTGTACATCAAAGTGATTCAGTTATACATATATTTATTCTTATATATATATATTCTTTTTCAGATTCTTTTTCATTACAGGATATTACCTTCTTCTTGCTGTTTACTTTTTCTTTCTCACTCTTGCATCTGAAAAATCTGCCTAAGGATTCCTACAACTTCTGTCTCAGAATAATGCTTCTCAAATAACATGGAGGAAATTTTTGCCTCCCTCTAGTTTTATAACTGTGTGTATGTATGCCGTTACTCCATCTTATAATTTGTTAAGATGTTAACGGGAGAGAGAGGGAGATTCTGCAGTCCTGCCATTTTTTCACTGGAAACGAATACATAGATTATATATGTGTGTAATTTGATTTTAATAAACTCTACATAAGTCAGAGTTTTCCAAAGAAACAGACCAATTGTATATAAAAGGAGATTTATTATGAGAAATTGGCTTACACAATTGTAGAGGCTGCGAAGTCCCCTCACCTGACATCCCCCAATCCAGTCAAACTGACACATAACATTTACTGTCACAAATTCTGGAAGAAAATACGAGTCCAAAAAAAGAGTTCAGAACTTTTTCCAGAGGACAGTTCGCCAATTATTTACCAAAAATCTTTGACAATAGGAATTTATTCAAAAGTTATACTCACATAGGTTTACAACAGCATAGAAGTAGGGTACTTTGCTGCAGTATTGTTTCTAACTGCAAAAGATTTTTTAAAAATATACATATGCATGAAGGGCTTTCCTGGTGGCTCAGTAGTAAAGAATCTACCTGCCAATGCAGGAGACACAGGTTCTATTCCTGGGGCTGAAAGATCCCACATGCCATGATGCAACAAAGCCTTTGGGCCCCAACTATTCAGCCTGTACTCTAGAGCCCAGGAGCCACAACTACTGAAGCCCGAGTGTGCTAGAGCCTATGCTCTATAACAGGAGAAGCCACCACTCCTAAACACAACAAAAACAAAAGAGCACAAGGGAATTGGGACGTTTATTACCTTGGTTGTGGTGCTGGTATCACATGAGTTTGCATAGGTCCAGACTCTTCAAAGTGTACACATTAAGTATGTGCAGTTTTTGATATATAAATTATACCTTAATAAAACTATTTTTTAAAAAAAACTAGAATATTATCTATATGATCTCTTCTTCCAGATAAGTAATCCAAAATTTTCTAGCATTTTACTTTACTATTTCTAAAGGTAGGAGGTAGAATTATGTATGTATTAAAGACAATTATGGGGCTTCTTTGGTGACTCAGTGGTAAAGAATCCACCTGCCAGTGCAGGAGACACAGGTTCGATCCCTGGGTTGGGAAGATCCCACATGCCATGAAACAGCTAAGCCGTGAGCTACAACAACTACTGAGCCTGTGCTCTAGATCATGGAGCTGAAATTGCCAACTCCACAATAGACTGGATCCAAATCAGGAAATGAATATGTCAAGGCTGTATATTATCACCCTGCTTATTTAATTTATACGCAGAGTACCTCATGAGAAATGCTGGGCTGGATGAAGCACAAGCTGTAGTCAAGATTGCCAGGAGAAATATCAACAACCTCAGATATGCAGATGACACCACTCTTATGGCAGAAATCAAAGAACTAAAGAGCCTTTTTAAAAAATTTTATTTATTTTTTACTGAAGGATAATTGCTTTATAGAATTTTGCTGTTTTCTGTAAAACCTCAACATGAATCAACCATAGGTATACATATATCCCCTCCCTTTGAAACTACCTCCCTTCTCCCTCCCAATTCCACCCCTCTAAGTTGATACAGAGCCCCTGTTTGAGTTTCCTGAGCCATACAGCAAATTCCTGTTGGCTATCTATTTTACCTATGGTAACGCAAGTCTCCATGTTACTCTTTCCATACATCTCACCCTCTTCTCCCCTCTCCCCATGTCCATAAGTCTGTTCTCTATGTCTGTTTCTCCACTGTTGCCCTGTAAATAAATTCTTCAGTATCATTTTTCTAGATTCTGTATATATGTGTTAGAATATGGTATTTATCTTTCTCTTTCTGACTCACTTCACTCTGTATAATAGGTTCTAGGTTCACCCACCTCATTAGAACTGACTCAAATGAGTTCCTTTTTATGACCGAGTAATATTCCATTGTGTATATATACCACAACCTCTTTATCCATTCATCTCTTGATGGACATATAGGTTGCTTCCATGTTCTAGCTATTGTAAATAGTGCTACAATGAACAATGGGATACATGTGTCTCTTTCAATTTTGGTTTCCTTGGGGTATATGCCTAAGAGTGTGATTGCTGGGTCATATAGAGGTTTTATTCTTAGTTTTTTTAAGGAATCTCCATACCGTCTTCCATAGTGGCTGTATCAATTTACATCATTTACTAACAGTGCAAGAGCATTCCCTTTTCTCCACATCCTCTCCAGCCTTTATTGTTTGTAGACTTTTTGATGAGGGCCATTCTGATTGGTGTGAGGTGATATCTCATTGTAGTTTTGATCTGCATTTCTCTAATAATGAGTGATGTTGAGCATCTTTTCATGTATTTGTTAGCCATCTGTATGTCTTCTTTGGAGAAATGTCTATTTAGGTCTTTTTCCCACTTTTTGTTTGGGTTGTTTGCTTTTCTGGTATTGAGTTATATGAGCTGCTTGTATATTTTGAAAATTAATCCTTTGTCAGTTGTTTCATTTGTTATTATTTTCTCCCATTCTGAGGGTTGTCTTTCCACCTTGCTTATAGTTTCCTTTGCTCTGCAGAAGCTTTAATCAGGTCCCACTTGTTTACTTTTGCTTTTATTTCCATTACTCTAGGAGGTGGGTCATAGAGGATCTTGCTTTGATTTATGTCATTGAGCATTCTGCCTATGTTTTCCTCTAAGAGTTTTATAGTTTCTGGTCTTACATTTAGGTCTTTAATCCATTTTGAGTTTATCTTTGTGTATGGTGTTAGGAAATGTTCTAATTTCATTCTTTTACATGTAGTTGTCCAGTTTTCCCAGCACCACTTATTGAAGAGGCTGTCTTTGCCCCATTGTATATTCTTTCCTCCTTTGTCAAAAATAAAGTACCCATAGGTGCATGGGTTTATTTCTGGGCTTTCTATCTTGTTCCATTGGTCTATATTTCTGCTTTTGTGCTAGCAACATACTGTCATCATGACTGTAGCTTTGTAGTATAATCTGAAGTCAGGAAGCTTGATTCCTCCAGCTCCATTCTTCTTTCTCAAGACTGCTTTGACTATTCATGGTCTTTTATGTTTCCACATGAACTGTGAAATTTCTTGTTCTAGTTCTGTGAAAAATGCCATTGGTAATTTGATAAGGGTCTCATTGAATCTATAGATTGCATTTGGTAGTATAGTCATTTTCACAATATTGATTCTTCCTACCCAGAAACATGGAATAGCTCTCCATCTGTTTATGTCACCTTTGATTTCTTTCCTTAGTGTCTTATAATTTTCTGTGTACAGTTCTTTCATCTCCTTCAGTAAGTTTATTCCTAGATATTTTATTCTTTTTGTTACAATGGTAAATGGGATCGATTCCTTAATTTTCTTTCAGATTTTTCACTGTTAGTATATAGAAATGCAAGTGATTTCTGTGTATTGATTTTGTATCCTGCAACTTTGCAAAATCTACTGATTAGCTCTAGTAATTTTCTGATACTATCTTTAGGGTTTTCTATGTACAGTATCATGTTATCTGGAAACAGTGAGAGCTTTACTTCTTCTTTTCCAATCTGGATTCCTTTTATTTATTTTTCTTCTCTGATTGCTGTAGCTAGGACTTCCAGAACTATGTTGAATAATAGTGGTGAAAGTGGACACCCTTGTCTTGTTCCTGATCTTGGGGGAATGCATTCAGTTTTTCACCATGAGAATAATGTTTGCTGTAGGCTTATCATATATGGCCTTTACTATGTTGAGGTACGTTCCTTAAAACTATTTTGGAAGAGTTTTAATCTTAAATAAGTGCTGAATTTTGTCAAAGGATTTTTCTGCATCTATTGAGATTATCATTTGGTTTTTATCATTCAATTTGTTAAATATGGTGTATCACATTGATTGATTTGTGTATATTGATGAATTCTTGCATCCCTGGAATAAATCCAACTTGATCATGGTGTATGAGCTTTTTGATGTGTTGCTGAATTCTGTTTGCTAAAATTTTGTTGAGGATGTTGCATCTATGTTCATCAGTGATATTGGCCTGTAGTTTTCTTTTCGTGTGATGTCTTTGTCTGGTTTTGGTATCAGGGTGGTGGTGGCCTTGTAGAATAAATTTGGAAGTGTTCCTTCCTCTGAAATCTTTTGAAAGAGTTTTAGAAGGATAGGCATTAGCTCTTCTCTAAATGTCTGATAGAATTCTCCTGCGAAGCCATCTGGTCCAGGGCTTTTGTTTTTTTGGAGATTTTTGATTACAGCTTCAATTTCAGTGCTTGTAATTGGGTTGTTAATAATTTCTATTTCTTCCTGGTCCAGTCTTGGAAGATTGAACTTTTCTAAGAATCTGTCCATTTTTTCCAGGTTATCTATTTTATTGACATATACTTGTTCATAATAATCTCTTATAATCCTTTGTATTTCTTCATTGTCTTTTGTAACCTCTCCTTTTTCACTTCTAATTTTGTTGATTTGATTCTTCTCTCTTTTTTTCTTGGTGAGTCTGGCTAAGGGTTTGTCAATTTTGTCTATCTTCTCAAAGAACCAGCTTTTAGCTTTATTAATTTTTACTATTGTTTCTTTCATTTCTTTTTCATTTATTTCTGCTTGGATCTTTATGATTTCTTGCCTTCTACTAATTTTGGGGTTTTTTTGTTCTTCTTTTTCCAGTTGCTTTAGGTGTAAAGTTAGGTTGACTATTCGATGTTTTTCTTGTTTCTTGAGGTAGGATTGTATGCTATAAACTTCCCTCTTAGAACAGTTTTTGCTGCATTCCATAGGTTTTGAGTTGTCATGTTTTCATTGTCATTTGTTTCTAGAAATTTTTTGATTTCTTGAGTTTGATTTCTTCAATAACCTGTTGGTTATTTAGAAACGTTGTGTTTAATCTCCATGTGTTTGTGTTTCTTACAGTTTTTTTTCTTGTAATTGATATCTAGTCTCATAGTGTTGTGGTTGGAGAAGATGCTTGATATGGTTTCAATTTTCTTAAATTTACTGAGGCTTGATTTGTGACCCCAAGATGTGGTCTATGCTGAAGAATGTTCCATGTGCACTTGAGAAGAAGGTGTATTCTTCTCCTTTTGGATGGAATGTCCTGAAGATATCAATGAGATCCATCTCATCTAATGTGTCATTTAAGACCTGTGTTTCCTTATTAATTTTCTGTTTTGATGATGTGTCCATTGGTGTGAGTGGGGTGTTAAAGTCTCCTACTATTATTGTGTTACTTTCAATTTCTCCTTTTATGTCTGTTAGTGTTTGTCTTATGTATTGAGGTGCTCCTATGTTGGGTGCATAGATATTTACAATTGTTATGTCTTCCTCTTGGATTGATCCCTTGATCATTATGTAGTGTCCTTCCTTATTTCTTGTAATATTCTTTAATTTAAGGTCTATTTTGTCTGATATGACAGACAAAATATATTCTATGCAAAAGGGAAAAATCTACAACCAAGATTACTGTACCCAGCAATGATCTCATTTAGAATTGATGGAGAAATAAAAAGCTTTTCAGACAAGCGAAAGTTAAGAGAACTCAGTGCCACCAAACCAGCTTTAAAACAAATGTTAAATGGACTTATATAGTAAAAAAAATACAAGAGAAGAAAAAAGATCTACAAAATATATTTTTCCCATTTGCATAGAGTATATTTTTCCATCCTCTCACTTTCAGCCTGTATGTGTCTTGAGCTCTGAAGTGGGTTTCTTATAGACAGAATATATATGGGTCTTGTTTTTGTATCCATTCAGCCAGTCTGTGTCTTTTGGTTGGAGCATTTAATCCATTTACATTTAAAGTAATTATTGATATCTACATTCCTATTGGCATTTTCTAATTGTTTGGGGTTGATTTTGTAGATCTTTTTTCTTCTCTTGTATTTTTTTTTTACTATATAAGTCCATTTAACATTTGTTTGAAAGCTGGTTTGGTGGTACTGAGTTCTCTTAATTTTTGCTTGTCTGGAAAGCTTTTTATTTCTCCATCAATTCTAAATGAGATCATTGCTAGGTACAGTAATCTTGGTTGTAGACTTTTCCCTTTCAGTATTTTAAATATATCCTGCCATTCCCTTCTGGCCTGCGGAGTTTCTGCTGAAAGATCAGCTGTTAAGCATATGGGGTTTCCCTTGAATGTTATTTGTTGCTTCTCCCTTGCTGCTTTTAATAATCTTTCTTTGTGTTTAGTCTTTGCTAGTTTGATTAGTATGTGTCTTGGCATGTTTTTGCTTGGGTTTATCCTATATGGGACTTTTTGTGCCTCTTGGACTTGATTGGCTATTTCTTTTTCATGTTAGGGAAATTTTCAACTATAATCTCTTCAAAAATTTTCTCATACCCTTTCTTTTTCTCTTCTTCTTCTGGGACCCCAATAATTTGAATGTTGGTGCATTTGATATGGTCCCAGAGGGCTCTGAGACTGTCCTCAGCTCTTTTCATTCTTTTTACTTTATTTTACTCTTCAGAAATTATCTCAACCATTTTATCTTCCAGCTCACTAATTCCTTCTTCTGCTTCAGATGTTCTGCTATTGATTCCTTCTAGAGTATTTTTAATTTCAGTAATTGTGTTGTGTGTCTCTGTATGATTATTCTTTAATTCTTCTAGGTCTTTGTTAATTGATTCTTGCATTTTCTCCATTTTGTTTTCAAGGTTTTTGATCATCTTTATTATCATTATTCTGAATTCTTTTTCAAGTAGTTTGCCTATTTCCTCTTCATTTATTTGGACTTCTGTGTTTCTAGTTTGTTCTTTCATTTGTGCAATATTTCTCTGCCTTTTCTTTTTTTTTTTTTTTAAGTTATTGTGTTTGAGGTCTCCTTTTCCCAGGGTTCAAGGAAGTTGAATTCTTTCCTTGAAGAAGGTTGAATTCTTTCTTCCTTTTGGTTTCTGCCCTCCTAAGGTTGTTCCAGTGGTTTGTGTGGGCTTTGTATAGGGTGAGATTTCTGCTGAGTTTTTGTTTGTTTTTCCCCTGATGGGCAAGGCTGAGTGAGGTGGTGCTCCTGTCTGCTGATGATTGGGTTTGTATTTTTGTTTTGTTTGTTGTTTAGATGAGGCATCCTGCACAGGGTGCTACTGGTGATTAGGTGATGCCAGTCTTGTATTCAAGTGGTTTCCTTTGTGTGAGTTCTCACTATTTGATACTCTGTAGGGTTAGTTCTCTGGTAATCTAGGGTCTTGGAGTCAGTGCTCCCATTCCAAAGGCTCAGGGCTTGATCTCTGGTCAGGAATGAAGATTGCACAAGTGGTTTGCTATGGCACTGAAGGAGAGTAAAATAAATATTCAATAATGAAAAACCAAAGATGAACCCCAGACAAATGGCAGTTACAAAATCAGGCAGATAATAATTAAAATAATGGAATATACACGTATACATATACACCCATGAGCAAAGTAAAAACAGTCCAACAAAAATGAAGTACAGTAGATTGATTTGGTGAAGAAAGAAAATAAAAAGTATATTTACCAGTTAAGAACAAAAACTCACTTAAGCACAAACTGGAAAACAAAACTAAAGCAAAGTGCCAAGTGGAGAATAAAGCAATGAAAACAAAACTAACAAATATGTTGAGAGGAAAGGAAAGAAAAAAAAAGAAAGAAAGAATAGATATGCAAAGTTAAATAGAGGTAGATGAAGATTTATATGCATTAAAGACTAACTGCAAGGGGAAAAGAACAGTAGGAAATGCAAATGATGGAATAAATATAGAAAAAAATAATAATATGTTTAAAAAATTAAAATTAAAAAAAAAACAGAAAAGAAAAAAAAGAGGAAAACTCCACAGAACTACAAAAGCCCAATGTAGAGGCAGAGGTTTATGACGACAATAAAAAAAGTGTCTGAAAAAAAGAAAAAAAAATAGCTCAAAAGCTTAATTGGATTTCTTAGTGCCAATAAAATCAACAACTACAACAGAGGAGGAAAGAAAGGGGAAAAAAATCCAAAAGAATCTACAGAACAAGTCAAAAAATAAGATAATAAATGTTTTTCTTGAGTCACTGCTGTCAGAGTCCTTTCCCTCGCTGGGAATCACAGTCCACCTTCCCTCCCTAGGATGCCCACCAACACTGTGCTGATCTTTGGACCTGCTGTGGGGGTGCCTCACATTCTAATCTGGTCCTACTCCTGTGTGTTCTTGCCTCCAATGTCCACAGCTATCAGAGCTAGTGCGTTTTGTTTTGTGGGAGCTCTCAGGGGCCTTTTATATATTCCATATACACAGAGTCTGCTTAGTTGATCTTATGGATTTAATCTGCAGCTTGTACAGCTGGTGGGAAGGTTTTGGGTCTTATTCCTTAGCCACACTGCCCCTGGGTTTCAATTGTGGTTTTATTTCCACTTCTACATGTGAGTCATCCGCTGGGGTTTAGCTCCTGAGGCTGCCCTGGAGGGCTTGGGTTTGCCCCTGTGAGAGCCAGATGTGGAGTTGTGCAGCTGCTTGGGTCACAGGGGTTCTGGCAGCACCAGGTACTCAGGGGAGTTGGTGTCTAGGGTAGTTGGAAATATAGTGCTTTAGAAGGGTATGGCAACCAGTACTGGCCAATACGCTCCAATATTCTTGCTTGGAGAAGCCCCACTCTGAAAGAGAAGCCTGGCAGGCCACAGTCTACAGGGTCGCAAAGAGTCGGACAGGACCGAAAGGACACTGCACACATAGACGCAAGAATTTTTTTTTTTTTGCCTATGGCAGCTCTGCCCCAGTGAGAGTTGAGCATAAAGGTGGTGTAGCTACTTGGCTTGCAGGGACCCTGGCAGCGCCAAGTGTGCAAGGACAGAGACTGCCTCCGCAGCAGGAGTTATGGTCCTATCAGAGTCTTTTTTCGAGCCTCTTGTAGCTGGTGATCAGAAGGCCTCTTTGGGCAGTCTTTCTCCATAGCTCTGCCCATTCAAGCATTTAGAGGGCTTCCTTGCCTGGGGTCCTTCTCTGTAGTTCTGCACATCAGTCACTGAAAGGGGCACCCTGGGTGGGGTCCTACTCTGTAGTTCAGTGCGTCAGGTGTTTGGTGGGCCAGCCTCTCTGTTGTTCAGCTGTGGATGCTGGCGTGTGGAGAGACAGAGGCTATGGTGATTGCTTCACCACCTAAGCGTGACTCAGCAGTATCGCCTTGCTTCCATGGCTGCCTGGCTTTCCTCCACAGGCATTTCCCACCACAATCTCCTCCCTCACATCCCCTTGATCCGTCTCTTCGCGGTCAACAGCAGCCCTCGCCCTGGGATTGCTCCACAATCCCTAAACTCCAGCTCCCAGCCACTGCCCCTTCCAGGAGACCCGCATTCCTGCCCGGCGTTCGTATGACTACAGCAAGGACTGTCTGATTCTCATTCCATTTAGGCTGCCACAGATCAACTGTTTCACTTTCAGCCTTAAATGTTTCTCCTCTGACTCACACAATTGCCCTGATATAGAGATTGGACCCCTGCTTCAGTTCCCCCACCTGTGGAGGGCAGGTCCAGTCCTACTAACACTCCTGTTTTTTCCCCTAGTTACATCATCGTAATGAGTTTTGTGTGGTTCTATATATTCTTTTCCACTGGTCAGATACTCCTGTCCACTCTCAGCTGGTCTTCTGCATGCACTTCTTTGTCTGAAGGTGTATTCCTGATGTATCCATGGAGAGAGGTGTACTCCGCGCCCACCTACTTCTCCGCCATCTTTTTCTCTCCTAAAGAGCCTCTTGATGAAAGTGAAAAAGGAGAGTGAAAAAGTTGGCTTAAAACTCAACATTCAGAAAAATAAGATCATGGCATCCGGTCCTATCACTTCATGCAAATAGATGGGGAAACAATGGAAGCAGTGAGAGACTTTAATTTTTGGGCTCTAAAATCACTGCAGATGTGCAGCCATGAAATTAAAAGATGCTTGTTCCTCGGAAGAAAAGCTATGACCAACCTAGATAGCATATTAAAAAGCAGAGACATTACTTTGCCAACAAAGGTCCGTCTGGTCAAAGCTATGGTTTTTCCAGTAGTCATGCATGTATGGATGTGAGAGTTGGACCATAAAGAAATATGAGCACCAAAGAATTGATCCTTTTGAACTGTGGTATTGAAGAAGACTCTTGAGAGACTCTTAGACTGCAAGGAGACCCAGCCAGTCCATCCTAATGGAAGTCAGTCCTGAATATTCATTGGAAGGACTGATGCTGAAGCTGAAACTCCAGTACTTTGGCCACCTGATGTGGAGAACTGACTCATTGGAAAAGACCCTGGTGGATGGCATCATGGACTCAATGGACATGAGTTTGAGTAAGCTCCAAGAGTTGGTGATGGACAGGGAAGCCTGGCATGCTGCAATCTGTGGGGTCACAAAGAGTCAGACACGACTGAGCAATTGAACTAACTGACTGACATGCCACAACTACATAAGTCCGAGTGCCCTAGAGCTTGGGCTCCACAACAAGAGAAGCCTATGAAGCAAGGAAGATGCTGCACAGCTAAAAAATAAGCAAAATTATATATATATGTAAAAGAAATTCTTCTATTTATTGTTTGTTATTGGGAGTAAATCTCAATAAAATGTTCTGTGAGCTATTGTTATCTATTGTCATTCCAGAACCAAACTCTGTGGTCTAGTCCAGCTCAGTTCATCAGGTCTTAGTTAAGGCATGAGGGAATTTAGTTGAGGCCTGTGGGATCTAGTTCCCTGACCAGGGCCCAAACATGGGCCCCCTGCATTGGGAGCACAGAGTCTTATGCACTGGACGACCAGGGAAGTCCCTGATCGAGGCCATTCGTCCATTTAGAAATCAGAAACTACACACAGTATGAAGTTACATCATGACTTCAATCCTAAAAGCAGGCATAGGTGAGCTGAACTCTGACCTTACCACATACTGTTTGGGTGATCTATAAGAATGACTTAATTTTTCTGAAACTTTATAAAGTTCTTTATAAAATTGGGACAATAATGCTTACCTCATGATATGGTTGTAAGATTAAATATATTTGTATAAACTGGTAGGCCCTTAAGTACTCAATATTTCATTAGTTACTTTCTCTCTAATTTGTAGAGCACAATATAATCTTAGAATTTATATATATTATATAAATTATATCTCTAGTTGTGTGTGTGTGTGTGTGTGTGTGTGTGTGTGTGTATGTATATATATAAATTGAAAGTATTTTCCATTCTTGAACCTGAATAGTGGTAAAGCTTAGATAACTGCTATCAGGTCTTCTACTTTATTATTAATTCTGTCTCTTTTTTTCACAAATCATTATTTTAATGTTTATTGCTTTATTTTTAAAAGCTAATAAAAGAGAATATAAAAAAAATTTTATTTTTATTTTCTAATATAAGATTACCTTGGCCACAAATTTTAAAACTAAAGAGTTCTGAGTTTTATTTATTTTCACATTTTCCAAAAATACTTTTTCTATTGTGATGTGAAACAAACAAACAAAAAAATCCACCCAGAAATATCTCTTCCTGTAATCAGGTAAATAGAATAGTGCTCTGACTGACATACAAAAACAGACTAGAATATTAATAGGACTATTCTTCAAATCCGGGTCTTCAGAAGCTGACTGAGGTCAGTTTCCCTGGGAAACAGACTCTGAGATGAAGATGTGTGTGTAGTAACTGGTAGTGAGTCTTATGGGGCTGAACCCCTGTGAGGAAGGGGGAGGAAACAGGATTGACTGTGGGAGAAGCTGACGTGTGGTGGGGTCTCACAGGCAGCTCTGGAGCCGGGAAAGCCCTTCAGGAGGCAGTGGAGTGGGTCAGGGTGGCTCCGTGTTGTCCAGTCCTCAGCTATGAGCTGTCAGGAAGGAAGGTCGGGTGGTTCTTTTTGGCTGAGGGCAGTTCCCCAGGGAGGATTTAGCTGAGAGCTGGGGAGTGGGAGGTGGTGTGAGGGGTGCCTGAGTTGCTCTCTGTAGCATTCACTACATGCTTAAGTCAAAATATATTCAGACTTTCTTCAAATCATATTTTAGATGTGTACTGCAAACTAATGTCTCCCGAGTCACAGCAACAACCAAGTTCAGGGTGGGGTACCTTTCAAAATCATCTAGAACGGGAAAAAAAAAGGAAAATACTAGAATAAAATCCTCATTTGTTTGGAAACAGCCTTTTGTGAACAACATCATTGGTTTTGTTTTAAGATTTTTTTTTTTTAATGTGGACCATTCTTTAAGTCTTTATTGATTTGGTTACAATATTGCTTCTGTTTAATGTTTTCTGACCACAAGGCACATGGGATCTCAGCTCCCTGACCAGGGATCCAACCCACACTCCCTGTACTGGAAGGCGAAGTCTTAACCACTGGACCACCAGGGAAGTCCCAACATAATTGTTTAACATGCCAAATATCTTTAAAAACAACAACCACAACCCAGAAGACTGTTTCCGAATATACAGGATCCTCTTAGTGGCCTATTTCTCTTACTGTATCCCCTGAGTATTCAGTACTAGGGTTACGTTATTCCCCACCTCCTAATGCCCCAGAAGAGAAGCACAGATTTGATGTGACTACAAGTCCTGGGGCTATTCATGCAGAATCTCTGACAGTAAGAAGGCATGAGACTTTCAGTGACAGGTGGGGTATTTTAGAGTCCATGAGAGATGACCTTGGGCTAAACTCTAGTGCAGGAATTGATCACTTTCTTGAATCCACACTGAGAAAGAAAAGCAATAGATGAGGGTAGGAGACAATTGGGGAAGATGAGAGGGAGAGCTCTTTACAATGAAAAGTACAGAGAACTGTGACAAAGACTAATCCCCTCCTCCAATATTTATTTGCCCCCTTTCCCCCTACAGAAGTTCAGTTCAATTCAGTTCAGTCGCTCAGTTGTGTCCGACTCTTTGCGACTCCATGAATCGCAGCACTCCAGGCCTCCCTGTTCATCACCAACTCCCGGAGTTTATCCAAACTCATGTCCATCGAGTCAGTGATGCCATCCAGCCATCTCATCCTCTGTTGTCCCCTTCTCCTCCAGCCCCCAATCCTTCCCAGCATCAGGGTCTTTTCAAATGAGTCAGCTCTTTGCATCAGGCGGCCAAAGTATTGGAGTTTCAGCTTCAACGTCAGTCCTTCCAAAGAACACCAAGGACTGATCTCCTTTAGGATGCACTGGTTGGATCTCCTTGCAGTCCAAGGGACTCTCAAGAGTCTTCTCCAACACCACAGTTCAAAAGCATCAATTCTTCGGCGCTCAGCTTTCTTCACAGTCCAACTCTCACATCCATACATGACTACTGGAAAAACCATAGCCTTGACTAGACGGACCTTTGTTGTCAAAGTAATGTCTCTGCTTTTTAATATACTATCTAGGTTGGTCATACTTTTCCTTCCAAGGAATTTCATGGCTGCAATCACCATCTGCAGTGATTTTGGAGCCCCCCAAAAATAAAGTCAGCCACTGTTTCCAGTGTTTCCCCTCTATTTGCCATGAAGTGATGGGACTGGATGCCATGATCTTAGTTTTCTGAATGTTGAGCTTTAAGCCAGCTTTTTCACTCTCCTCTCTCACTTTCATCAAGAGGCTTTTTAGTTCTTCTTCACTTTCTGCCATAAGGGTGGTGTCATCTGCATATCTGAGGTTATTGATATTTCTCCTGGCAATCTTGATTCCAGCTTGTGCTTCTTCCAGCCCAGCGTTTCTCACGATGTACTCTGCATGTAAGTTAAATAAGCAGGGTGACAATATACAGCCTTGACGTACTCCTTTTCCTATTTGGAACCAGTCTGTTGTTCCGAAGTAGGACTGCTGAATTTCAAGTCAGCAAATGACCACCCAGAAGAAAGACATGATACTTCACCCCTTCTTGCCATTGGTTTTGCAGTAATGGGATTAGTTCTTAATGAGAAGTGAGTGAAAATACTTTGTACAATTTATAGTATAGGGATCGAACCCAGGTCTCCCGCATTGCAGGCAGATTCTTTACCAGCTGAGCCACAAGGGAAGCCCAAGAATACTGGAGTGGGTAGCCTCTCCCTTCTCTAGGGGATCTTCCTGACCCAGGAATCGAACCGGAGTCTCCTACATTGCAGGCGGATTCTTTACCAACTAAGCTACCAGGGAAGCCCTTAAAATTTATAGAAAGTGTCCTTAAATATGGGTTTCCCCAGTGGCTCAGTGGTAAAGAATCTTCCCGCGATGCAGGAGACACAGGAGATGCAGGTTCTAACCCTGGGTGGGGAAGATCCCCTGGAGAAGGGCATGGCAACCTACTCCAGTATTCTTGTCTGGAAACTTCCAGGCAAATAGGAGCCTGGTGGGCTACAGTCCATGAGGTCGCAAAGAGCTGGACATGACTGAGCTCAACTAATACACACAAACATTTATTCTAAATTAATAGAAGAAAAGTACTCAAGGGACTTCCCTGGTGGTCCAGTGAGTAAGACTCCACATTCCCAGTGCAGGGGGCCCGGATTTGATCCCTGGTCAGAGAACTAGATCCCACGTGCTGCAGCCAAGGGTTCACATGCCACAACTAAAGATCCTGCATGCCACAACTAAGACCCATCACAACTAAATAAATAAATTCTTTCTTAAAAAGAAAAATACTCAAAAAAGTTCTCATTTTCAGAATCTTTTAGAGCAGAAGTTTGATAAATATACTTTTATTTATTTAAACTCAAAGATTCATAGATAATAAAATAATTTGCTGAAGAAATTTGAAACTATCCTGTGCCAAGTGCTGTTCTAAACATTGCTGATACCACTGTGAACAGGACACACGAAGTCTGCTTTTGTGACCTTACATTGTAGTGGTGAGAGGCATTCAGTCAACAAATAAACATGAAACATGGCAGGAGGTGGTAGTGTGACCCCCAAGTAGGATAAGAGAGTTAAGGAGTGGCAGGAAATGCTTTCCTAGCAAGATTGTATTTGAGCACAGACCTGAAAGAAGTAGTAAAATCAAAAACACTTGGTTATCTGGGAAAAGAACATTCCAGAAAGAAATAAATACTAAGTGGGAGCAAGGATGACATGTTTGAAGAACAGTGAGGCTTTGTGGTTGAAGCTGAGGAAGTGAGGGGAAGAATATAAGAGATCCAAGGGTTTCTATGGTAAGAACTTAGGGCTTTCTCTTGAGTGGAGTGACTAGAAGCTTTTGAGGGACTTCTCTGGTAGTCCAGTGGTTAAGAATCCACTCTTCGAATGCAGGGGACATAGGTTTGATCCTTGTTTGGGAAACTAATATCCTACATGCCATGGGGCAACTAAGCCTGAATATCTTGCAGTGAAAGATCCTGCATGCCACAACTAAGACCTGACACAACCAAATATATGAGTAGGAGAAATGAAGTGATCTGAGTTATATTTTCAAAGCATCCCTGTGGAAAACAGACAGGTCAAGTGGGAGCAGAAAGACCAGGTGAAAGTTGATGGTGCGTAGATCAGGGATAGTTATGGAGAAGTGGTCAGATTCTGGATATATTCTGAAGGTAGAGAGGGCATGATTTCCTGCTGAACTGAATGTGTGGGGTGAGAGAATAAGGACTGAGGACTGAGTCTAAGATTTAGCCTGATAGGTGCTGTCTTGATAAAAATCTTGCTTATAAATTCCAATGTGGAGGCAGAGACTGGGGGACAGGGAAAGTTTTATGGGAGAAAGGGAAGGCACTTTTCAAGACATTCATTCTAGTGGTAACTAGATTCACTATGACCTTGCATGTGCCAAACTTACATGTATTCCTTCATCTTATTTTCACAGATATCCTGTGGAATGTCTATTACCATCTTCGTTTCACAGATGAGGACATGGTTGTAAGTGGGTTGCATAACTTGTCCAAGGTCACACAACTAGTGAGTGGCACAGTCACTATTTAAACCCTGACTCCAGGCGTGGGTTCCAAACCACTCTGTTACACAGACTTCAATGTTTCTACTCTTTCATCCTTTTAGAGTAGGGCTAGCAAATTAATCCCCACAGGCCAACTCTGGCTCTCTGCCTGTTTTTGTACAGCTTGTAAGCTAAGACTTTTTTTTTTAATCAAAAGAAAAATATTTCATAACTGTTGAAAATTATATGAAATTTGAATTTCAGTATCGATAGATAAAGTTTTATTGGAACAGAGTCATGTCCATTTGTTTACCTAGTGCCTATGGCTATTTTCAGGCCCCAGTGACAGAGGTGAATAGTTGCAGCAGAGACCATTTGACCCACAAAGACTAAAATATTTACAGTCTGGCCACATACAGAAGATGTTTGTCGACCTCTGGTTTAGAGAGTGATTTCTGTCATAAGTTTTATGAAATGCCTTTCTTGTGAAACATTTCTATTGTAGTTAATTTGTCTAGTGTCAAGAAGGTACCCCTCTGTGGAAGTTTGTTCAGTCAAAGATTAATTACTCATGTCGTTTTAAATTGAAAATGCAATATGCAGTGGAAGTGAACCCAGAGTCAAAATAATGGTAATAGCCTTGATGGTTCGCTCGCTCTCTCCTTGCTCTCTCTCTCTCTCTTGCTGTCTCTTTCTCTCCTCTCTTCCTCAAATATGGGCTAAATACCACTCAAATAACCTGTACACTTTGGGCTTCCCAGATGGCGCTAGTGGTAAAGAACCCACCTGCCAGTGCAGGAGATGTAAGAGACAAAAGTTCGATCTCTGGGTCAGGATGATCCTCTGGAGGAGGGCTTGGCAACCCACTCTAGTATTCTTGCCTGAAGAATCCCCATGGACAGAGAAGCCTGGCAGGCTACAGTCCAAAGGGTCCCAAATAGTTGGACACAATTGAAGCAATTTAGCACAGCACAGCACAACTTGTACATTTCAGGACATTGAGAACTCCTGTTATTTTGAAATTGTTAAAGAATTTATCTTTAGGGTCTTTTGTCGAAAATTTTAAGTTCCCAAATTTCTAGCTTTGGAATTATATCACATACTGAGATATGGACTCAGTCAAGTTTCCTTCTACTGAATGCCAAGGGTGAATAATCCTGATAACATCGATCAAGGGACAGTAGTTTATAGATGAACAGTTACTTTATTTCCACCAGAAAAGAATTATGTGAGGTCTACAAATATGATTCTCCCAGCAAAAAGCTTTGTAATGATCTAGTGTGGAGAGAAATAATACAGAAAACAAGATAAGAGCTACATACGGAAGGAGAGTGTTCAATCTGTGCCAAGAACAGAAAGGCTCTCTTAGTCACAGTTTTTATCTGTGAATCTAGAAGCAGCTGATGTTGTTAAGCCCAGTGTGTTTGTGTATTGCTATGACTTTTTCTGGCTTTCTTTTTCAATAAAAATCTATTTTATCTGAATTGAGCTGAAACAGCTTTTTATCCATGCCATTTTTGACTCAGAGAGAGGTGATAAATCCCATCCTTAGAGTAGACTTGAAAAGAGACTCACCTGAATTGCATTCGAATGTGAATGGTAAAGCTACATACTCCTCAGAGAGCAAGAACACGACCTTTTTGGTCATGCCGCATTGCCTCTTGTCATGCTCAACTATATCTTGCATATAAACCATAATGTAGACATTATGTGTATCTACTACTTTTTCATAACGTTTTCTTTGGGACCAAACTTTTGTTTAAAAATAATTGGACCAGTCTTGATGTGTGGACCAGTCTTGGTTGCATACTGTAAAATTCCATTTATACTTGTTTAGTCGCTAAGTCATGTCCAGTTCTTTTGCGACCCCTTGGACTGTAGCCTGCCAGGCTCCTCTGTCCATGGGATTTCCCAGGCAAGAATACTGGAATGGGTTGCCATTTCCTTCTCCAGGGGAATCTTCCCAACCCAGGGATAGCCAAAACCCACATCTACATTGGCAGGCAGATTCTTTACCACTGACCCACCAAGGAAGCTCCATTTATATAGCATTCTCTTTTTTGACAGCTTTTATTGATATATAATTCACATGCCATACAATTTACTCATTTAAAGCATACAATTCACTGGTTTCTAGTATATACAGAGTTGCACAGCCACTACCACATTCACACTTAGAACATTTTCATTAACTTCCCCCAAAACCACTGCACCTTTCAGCCATCACCATCCATACCCTCCCATTGCACCCAGCCCTAGACAATCACTAATCTACTTTCTGTCTCTATAGATATGTCCATTCTGGACATTTCCTGTAAATGGAATCATCCAGAATGTGATCCTTTGTGGTTGGCATGTTTTCAAGATACATCCACGTTGTGATGTCAATACTCTATTTCTTTTTTATTGCTGAATAATATTTCATTGTATGATATAGCCTGTGATACTTTTTAAATGACAAAAATTATAGACCTGAGCAATAGATTAGTGGTTACCAGGTGTTAGGAGTGGTGATTGTAGGGGCAGGGGATACTACGACTGGCTATGAGAGGATAGCATGAGGAATCCTTGTGGTAGAATTGTTAGTTATCTTGACTGTGGTGGTAGTTACACAAATCTACAGATGTGATAAAATTGAATAGAATTAAACACACACACGAGTACATAGAAATAGGACCTCTGAAAATTCATTCCTCTATAAAAGGAAAGAGATCGCTAGCAAAATTGGTCAAAATCAACTTTTTCAGAACTCTAGAAATTAACCAAATGCTTGTAACAATTTGAGAAGTTCTTATTCAAGAAAAACACTCAGTCATGGTAAAAGACATTGAGTTTTGCGGCACTTTAACCTACTCTGTTCTCATCCTCCTCTCCCCAGCTCCAGGGTAGCCTTGAAAGCAAACAAACCTGCAATCATGGTGAAAAGCAATAGCAACCACTGGAAGGGATAAAATGTTGGAGCTTCCCCAAAGCTCCACCGCCAAACAGCTGTCATTATGTGACCTGTCGGGCAGTTCCCTGGAAATTCCCACTCACAAGCCTTCTCTTTTGGATGCAGCTGATATTAA
Organism: Giraffa tippelskirchi; assembly: GCF_054371585.1. Taxonomy (NCBI): domain Eukaryota; kingdom Metazoa; phylum Chordata; class Mammalia; order Artiodactyla; family Giraffidae; genus Giraffa; species Giraffa tippelskirchi. The sequence goes on along the minus strand of NC_137287.1, from coordinate 67,028,316 downwards.
GAGACTTACTCCCTGCTCGTCTTTCCCTAAATTCTCCCCCCCGGCATAATCTGATGGAGAAACAGATCTATTAGGCATCCTGATAATGGCCACAACTCAAGTCGTTTTACTTCAGTCTGACTCCAGTATCTTGTTCTCATTTGGTGGGCAGGCAGTTGACCCCCTTGAGCATTCTGCACTCCCCATGGCAGCCATATATCCTGACACAAGAAGCTGAGACTGCCACAGATTCTAGAAGAGTGGTTGGGTTGTGGCACATGATTTAAGAATAAACACTGGGTTCAATTAACTGCCCACCCATTTATTCAATATACCTTTGTTGCACACACTCCCCATACACACTGCTTTGTACAAGGTGATGGAGATATGAAGGAGAACATGATGGATGGGGGATCCTGGCCCTTATAGACCTTTCCTCTGGAATGGAAAATTCTCTGCCCTGGGGTCAGTACTTCACTTCTAGAGTGGAGCTGGTTGTCGCTCTCAAACCTCATGTTCTTGAGACCAGAAGGATGGGAGAGTCCTCCTTACCCCTCAGATGCCATCTCCAGACTTTATCTCTCCCACCTTCCTCCAACGATCATATCATCAAACATCTTGCTGTCCAGATCATTGCACCTTAGTCACCGATGACTTTAATACCTGCCTCATTCTCTGTTCTTTCATCTCTACTCCTGTTTTTACTTTTTGAAAACTTATTCAACAGGCTCATGGATAATGCATTTGAGACAGGGTGAACCTCTAATTTCCTGTGTGCTTTCCATAAATTTCTCCCCTCTCTTGCCCTCTCTAGAAACTTGAAGGCTGTTTTTCTTTCTCACAGCACACAGTGAAGAAGAAGTGGACTCCAAGGAGCATCTACTGCACATGCGAGACAGAAAGATCCACACATGTTGTTGAGTATGCTGGGGCTCCAGGAAAAGGAAAGAGAAGGTATGCCGATGGTTCACAAGGAAGAGGAAAGTCTTGGAGGAGCAGAGTTCTTGAAAAGGGGAGAGAAAGACGCTTAGATGAAAGGACAAGGAAGTGAAGTGGACAGGACTTGGTACTGAGCCATCCTTACATGGGAAGGAAGCTCCCACCCACCGGGGCATCCTGCTTTTCCCAGGCTTATATTGTACCCTGGAGCAGAAGGTGGGGAACTTGGTCATCTTGTATGGGAACAGAGCCACAGAGGAAAAATTCATACCTACTGACCAAGATGGAACCAAAGAGGATCAGATTAGACTTTCCTAAGCCTGTGCAGGTTTTCCAGGTGGCACTAGTGGTAAAGAACCCGCCTGCCAATACAGGAGACATAAGAGATGTGAGTTCGATCCCTGAATCAGGAAGATCCCCTGGAGGAGGGTATGGCAACCTACTCCAGTTTTCTTGCCTGGAGAATCCCATGGGCAGAGGAGCCTGGAGGGCTACAGTCCATAGGGTCACACAGAGTGGGACACGACTGAAGTGACTTAACATGCACACACACAAGCCCTGCACAGCACTGACACACCCCATTGCCACATGTTTGTGTCATGGCCTTAGTTCCTTGACCTCTCACCACCAATGATCACTTCCTCAGCCCACTTCAGATGCCCACTATCATGATGACAGCCTCATCATCAGCCAAGACCAAACCTGATCCCACCCTAACATTCTCTTCCTAGCCGTCACCACGTACACTCTGCAATCTCCATGAACTTCCTGGTCTCTCCCTCCCTCTGTTCTCTAGGAAAGCCCCAGCCTAGCTAAAACCAACCCTCAGCCTGATCTGTGCCCATCCCTGAGCAGCGGAGGAGTGCTGGAGAAAAACATACAGCTCTGCTAAGTGAAGAGTCTCACTGCAAATCATAAATCACAAAAGGATACCCTGCACTAACCAGGATCTTATTTTACATCCCTGTTGTATCTGCTTTCCCAGCTCCAAAATGGCTGTTTTCTACCCTCTTTCCCATCAAATTCCCTGTGTGTGCCCCTCCCCCACCTCACTTCCTCACACAAGCATTCTCTCAGCCTTCCTTCACCAAAGTGACTGTCTTCTCTGCACACACCTCACCCCACAAAGCTCCCTGCTCACTCCTACTCTTGGGCCCCAGATCCCACCCCCTTTCTTGTTCTCAAGGGCCAGGCTCCCACCATTCCCCCAACTCTTCTAGACTTTTCCTGCCAGCATCCAAACACGCTGTAATCTGTCCTATGAAAAATAAAATCAAAACACCTCAAATGACCCCAGAATACTTTTCAAATTCCCCTCCTGTTTCTCTGCTCCCCTTCAAAGCAAAATATTTTGAAGGCAGTGGTTATAATCACTAGCATTTCCACAACCTCTCCTCAACACACTCCATGCAGTTTCCATCCACACCATCCCACTAAGACTGTTCTTGTCATGACCCCGCATGGCCTCCACATTGCCAACTCCAGCATCATGTCTATGTCTTCATCCTACTTACCCAGCACTGGATCCAGCAAACCACTGCAGCTTCCCTCTGCCCCTTGGAAGTCTGAAAAGAAAATGTCAGAGCTTCTATTTCCATCATTTTCTTTTCTCCAAACAAAGTAAGGAAGAAATTAAGCTTTACTAATAGGTAATACCCATTTTTATATTGGTGCCCCCACTTGGTTGCTATTTCAGACAATTAAGTGCTATATGTGTATGCTATATCAGACATACACATATGCTGTACAGGGAATGCTAGGGGGTGCTCCATAATCAGAGAGGTTTCTGTAGGCTGTCATTTATTTGTGCACAGTTGATGGGTTTACAGATTACATTATCTTCTTTTAAAAAGTGTTTTATTGTGGTAAAATATACATAACATGAAATTTACCATTTCAACCATTTTATTTATTTAAATTTTTATTGGAGTATAGTTGCTTTACAATGGTCTGTTACTTTCTGCTGTATAGGAAAGTGAATCAGCTATACATATACATATACCCTCTTTTATGGATTTCTTTCTCTTTTGGGTTACCACAGAGCACTGAGTGCTTGAGTACATAGCACAGAAAACTTGACTGAGTTCCTGATACAGTAGGTTCTCATTAGTTCTCTGTTTTACACATAGTGGTGTATATTTTGCTCTTAAAATGCACCATGTAGTGGCATTAAGCAGAGAAGGCAATGGCACCCCACTCCAGTACTCTTGCCTGGAAAATCCCATGGACGGAGGAGCCTGGTGGGCTGCCGTCTATGGGGTCGCACAGAGTCGGACACGACTGAGCGACAGCAGCAGCAGCAGCAGTGGCATTAAGTGCATTCATATTGTTGCACTATCATCACCACCATCTATCTTCATAACTTTTTAATCTTCCCCAACTATACCCAGTAATTGAACTTGTCCCGCTTTCCCCTCAGTCCCTGGAAACCATCATTCTAATTTCTCTCTCTCTCTTAATTTGACTACTCTAGATACCTCATAAGCAGAATCATACATTATATGTACTTTTGTGACTGACTTCACTTCACTTCATAATGGTTCACTGTAATCCATATAATCCAATGGATAAGCATAATGAATAAGATTTACCCACATTGTAGTATTTATCAGAATTTCTGTCCCTTTTCATGCTGAATGATATTCCATTTAATTATATGTATATAGTACATTTTGGTTATCCCTTCATCTATCAATGAATATTTGCTTTTTTCTAGCTTTTGGCTATTGTGAATAGTCCTGCAGTGAACATGGTGCACAAATACCTGTTGAATCCCCAGTTTCGGTTCTTTTGGGTATGTACCCAGACGTGGAATTTCTGGATCATATGGTTTTTCTATCTTGAATTTTTTGAAGATGAGCCATACTGTTTTCCACAGCAGCTGCACCATTTTACTGTCCTATCAGCAATGCACAAGGATTCCAATGTCTTCACATTCTCACAGTTATTTTATTTTGTTTTTTTGATAATTGCCATTGTAACTGGTGTGAAGGGGTATCTCACTGAGCTTTTCATTTGCATTTCCCTAATTACTAACAACATTGAGCATTTTTTCATATACTCATTGGCCATCTGTGTATCTTTTTGGAGAAATGTCTATTCAAATCTTTTGCTCATTTTTGGAGGTCTTTTGGGGTTTTTTTGCTGTTGTTTTTGTTGTTAAGCTGTATGAGTTCTTTATATATTCAGGTTATTAATCCTTTATCAGATGTATGATTTGCAAATATTTTTTCCCAAAACATGGATTGTCTTTTCATCCTGTTAATAGCATCTTTGATACACAAAAGTTTTAAAAATTTGATGAAGTCTAATTTAACTATTTTCCCTTTTTTGGCTGTATTTTTGGTGTCATAGCTAAAAAATCACTGTCAAATCCAATGTCATGAAGATTTTCCCCTAAGTTTTCTTCTAGAAGTTTTATGGTTTCAGGTAATACTTTTAGGTCTTTAATCCATTTTGAAATAATATTTTATGTGTTGTAAGATAAGGGTCCAACTTCCTTTTTTTAAATTGGTGGTTGCTCAACTGTTGTGATTTGGCTGTAGTCATGAGAGGAAGTGAGCTTAGGGTTCTTCTACCCTGCCATCTTGTCTCCTGAATTTTCCAACTTCTTTCTTTTGCACCTGGATATCCAATTTTTGTGGTCCTGTTTATTGAAAAGACTGTCCTTTGCTATTGACATTCTTGTCAAAAATCACTTGACCATATATGTAAAGGATTATTTGTGGTCTCTTCTATTCTGTTAACCTATATATCTGTCTTTATGCCAGTACCACACTGTTAAAATTACTGTAACTTTGTAGTAATTTTGAAATCGGGAAATATGACACCTCCAGCTTTGTTCTTTTTCAGGATTGTTTTGGCTATTCAGAGTCCCTTGAAATTCCATATAAATTTTAGAATAGATTTTTTCTATGTCTGTAAACAGCAAGGTCCTAATGTATACTGGAGTGGGTAGCTGTTCCCTTCTCCAGGGGATCTTCCTAACCCAGGGATCAAACCCAGGTCTCCTGCATTGCAGGTGAATTCTTCACCAGCTGAGCTACCAGGGAAGCCCAAGAATACTGGAGTGGGTAGCCTATCCCTTCCTCGGTGGATCTTCTTGACCCAGGAATCAAACCGGGATCTCCTGCATTGCAGGTGGATTCTTTACCAACTGAGCTATCAGGGAAGTCATTGGGATTTTGATAGAGATTGCAATGAATCTGTAGATCAATCCTATACTTTAGGTAGTATTGGTATCTTAACAATATTGTCTTTCCATTCATGAAGACAGGATGTCTTTCTGTTTGTTAGTGTATTCTTTAATTTCTTTCAGCAATGTTATGTTGTTTTCAGTGTACAAGTCTTTCACCTGCATGGTTAAGTTTAATTGTAAATATTTTATCCTTTTTGATGCTATTAAAAGTGCAATTGTTTTTTAAATTTCCTTTTCAGATTATTCAGTGTATAGAAACACAACTGATTTTTGTGTGATGATTTAAAATCCTGTGACTCTCCTGACTTCATCTATTTGTTCTAACAGATTTTCATTGTTTTGTTTTTTGTGGATTTTCAGATTTTCACTTATTTTTGAGTCTTCCTCTTCTCTCTTGCTCTCTTAGTCCTCTACATGCAAATAGTCACCAATTCATTTCAGTTTGTTTTGATTTCACAATGTTTCTAATATTTGACACTTTCTTTAGTATCATTATAATCAAGTGTGATTGAATGAATATTTGTATCCACAATGTCTAGGGCAATGTGTGAAGGAATTATTTTCTAAAATAATCCTCTTATCTCTCTTTCCCACTCAAACCTCTAGGAGCTCCATATAACAGTAGAGGCTCTAGCCTTCTCTCCCATCATCTCAGAGGCAGCACTGAAGTTTTGGGTTCAGGAAAACTTTAGGTGGAAGCAGGTATGCTGCTCACTAACTGTGTAACCATAGGCATGTAATGTAGACCCTCCCTGAAAACTGATGTTGATAATAATAATAATCTCAGAGAGCTGTTGGGAGGTATCTTAACCCATTTGGGCTAGTGTAACTAAACACTGCAGACTGAGTGGCTTATAAACAACAAGAATGTATTGCTCATAGTTCTGGAGGCTGGGAAGTCCAAGATGAAGGTACCAGCATGGTCACATTTTGGTGAGAACACTCCTTCTGGTTCATAGCTGTGTCTTTCTGTGTCTTCATGTGGGTGAAGGGACTAAAGACCTCTTTTATAAGAGCACTAACCCATTCATAAGAACTCCACCTCCCAAAGGCCCCTCCTTCTAACACTGTCTCATTGGTCCCCAACCTTTTTGGCACCAGGGACTGGTTTGTCAAAGACAATTTTTCCATGGACCAGGGTGGGAGGAATGGTTTCAGGATAATGCAAGCAAATTATATTTATTGTGCACTTTATTGTTACAACATTGTCATATATAATGAAATAATTATATTACTATATTGCAGAATCTGACAGGAGTCTGAACTCAGGCTGTAATGTAAATGATGGGGAGTGGCTGTAAACACAGATGAAGCTTTGCTTGCTTGCCTACCACTCAGCTTCTGCTGTGTGGCTCAGTTCCTAACAGGCTATGGACCTGGGTACCAGTCTGTGGCCCAGAGGTTGGGGACCCCTGCACTATCACATTGGGCATTATTATTCCAGCATGTGAATTTGTGGAGAGCAACACAGACATTCAGACCATAGCAGAAGGCTTAAAAAGGATGATGAACATAAAGCACCTAGTAAAACACTCCCCTTTTGCCTTCTCTCTTTCTCTAAAGCCACAGATAGGATCGATCTCCTGAATCCTCTTGTTCTTATTACTCCTTTGGCTCTTACCATCTCTTACCTTGTACTGTTTATTATCTTTTTATGTGTGTCTGTGTTATCTTCCCCACAAAATTTATAAATTCTATAGAGGCTGAGAGTTTGTCTTTTTTCTTTTTCCCTTCTCTTGTGCTTGTGTCATGTTGTAATACAATGCCTTATACATAGTAAATGCTTAGTCAATATTTGCCTTTTAATTGTTTGACATAATGAAATCCTTTATTGCTTGGTTTCCATTTTATTTCATGGAGTTCCCCCCTCCACACTTTGATTTTGAAAAAGCTGACAACATTTAAAAATAGCAAACAAAAAAGTAATGAAGACATCACTATATCCTGGAAGACTGCGTATATATCAACCAATCTATCAAAAGTGGGAAAAACAAAGATAGACTAGGGTTACCTGATAACATATCCAGTTAAATTTGAGTGTGAGATAAAAAAGAAATAATTTTTGTTAGTATAAGTATGTCCCATGTAGTATTTGTTGTTTATCTGACATTAAAATTTAATTAGGTGTCTTAAATTTTTGTTTACTAAATATGACGACCCTACCATGAAGGCTTTAAGTTTTTTTTTTTAATTGTGAATAAGCATTATTCTATGTTGAAATGAGAATATTCCCATGTGCTTAAAAGAAAATGTTTTGTTAAAAAAAGAGTGTTTTATGTCAAAAGAAGACAGCTTGAGATATCATTATAAAACAAACTTTAACCACAGCTGTGACCTTATGTGGATAGGATATGTGATGAAAAACCTGATGAATGGTAACATTAACTGAAATATCAACACCCATTTCTTTTGAATATAAATGAAAACAGTGATGTATCCATAAAATGCAATCCTATACTAAATGAAAGAATAGGTTGGGCTTCAAAATCTTTTATAGTGAGTGTATAAAATGATCATATTTGCATATCTAAGCCTTCTCAGAAATACTATTGCTCTACAGGTAAGACAGAACTTACAGGACAAATCTAGAGGAAAATTACAATTATCAGTGGCATGAACAATGGACTGGTTCCAAATTGGGAAAGGAGTACGTCAAGGTTGTATATTGTCACCTGCTTATTTAACTTATATGCAGAGTACATCAATGTGAAATGCTGGGCTGGATGAAGCACAAGCTGGAATCAAGATTGCCTGGAGAAATATCAATAATGTCAGATATGCAGATGACACCACCCTTATGGCAGAAAGTGAAGAGGAACTAAAGAGCCTCTTGATGAAAGTGAAAGAGGAGAGTGAAAAAGCTGGCTTAAAACTCAACATTCAAAAAACGAAGATCATGGCATGCAGTCCCATCACTTCATGGCAAATAGATGGGGAAACAATGAAAACAGTGACAGACTTTTATTTTTTTGGACTCCAAAATCACTGCAGATGGTGACTGCTGCCATGAAATTAAAAGACATTTGCTCCTGGGAAGAAAAGCTATGACCAACCTAGACAGCATATTAAAAAGCAGAGACATTGCTTTGCCAACAAAGGTCCATCTATTCAAAGCTATGGTTTTTCCAGTAGTCATGTATGGATATGAGAGTTTGACCATAAAGAAAGCTGAGCACTGAAGAATTGATGCTTTTGAACTGTGGTGTTGGAGAAGACTCTTGAGAGTCCCTTGGACTGCAAAGAAATCCAACCAGTCCACCCTAAAGGAAATCAGTCCTGAATATTCATCAAAAGGACTGATGCTGAAGCTGAAGCTCCAATACTTTGTCTATCTTATGCGAAGAGCCGACTCATTGGAAAAGACCCTGATGCTGGGAAAGATTGAGGCAAGAGGAGAAGGGGATGACAGAGGATGAGATGGTTGAATGGCATCACTGACTCGATGGACATGAGTTTGAGCAAGCTCCAGGAGATGGAGTGGACAGGGAAGCCTGGCGAGCTGTAGTCCATGGAGTTGCAAAGAGTTGGACATGACTGAACTGAACTGTCCTATCACTACTTAGGTGAACATAAATATAAATTGTACCTGTCAGCTGTATTTATTCAAGATGTCAGTGAGAATTTTTGTAACGTTGAAGAACTTTTGGACCTAGTCTTCATTTTGGCACCACATTAAAGTCTAATTTGTTTTTAAAAGTCATTTAATATATTTTAAAAGTCATTTAATATATACTGATCAAAATGACTAAGAATACCTACAGTGTCCCTGGTAAGTCAATGTTGCTTTAGACTTGTGACCCAACCAAATAGTTGCAACCAATGTAGGTCAGTTCATCACATCCTCCTGCGTGAACTGCTTGGTTCTACAAGGTGAAACATAAAGCTTGTCAAGCAGGTTGTAGCTTGCCTCAAGAGCTGGCTATTCTCCTATGGTTTGAACTTAGGCATTTCTCCAGTTTACTTGATTGTTTCGTTTTAGGAATCTGATCCATAATACAGTAGGTTATTACCCTCGAAGAAGGAAAGGAGTTTTCTTTTTCAATTCAACCATATTTATTGAAAACTTAATATGGGCTAGGCACTATTTGGAGGAATGAGCTAGACAGACAAAATCAGGCTCTCATGAAGCTTGCATTCTAGTGATTGAACTCACACAAAAGAAACAAAAAATGAATAAACAAGGAATAAATAACTGAGGGACTTCCCTGGAGGTCCAGTGGTTAAGATTTCACCTTCCAATGCAGGGGGTGCAGGTTTGATCTCTGATTGGGGACGTAAGATCTCACATGCCTTGGGGCCAAAAACCCAGAACATCAAACATAAGCAATACTGAAATAAATCCAATACAGACTTTAAAAAATGGTCCTCAAAAAAAAAAAAAAGATCTTTAAAAAAATAAAGGAAGATAACTGAGATTGGTAAATGCTAGGTAGAGGGTTGAATGGGGGGGGGGTGATGGAAAAGAGAGCAGCAGGGTGCCCTTTTAGGTTCAGGGATCAAGATAAGCCTACCTGAGGCAGTAGCAGCCATACAAAGATCTAGAAGAGTTCTGGAGCAAAGGGAGGGTGAAGGTCCTAAAACAGAATGAGCCTGGTATGCTCTGAAGGAAGATCAGTGTGATGAGAGAGAGGATGGTATAAGGTGAGGCTGCAGTTAGACAGAGGCCAGATTATGGAGGACTTTAAAAAAATGAGAATTTATTCTAAGTGTGATGGGAAGTCATGGGATTTTCCAATCAAAAAATAAATAAACACACAATATCATCATTCAAATAAAGGTGGTGTTTTAACAACAAGGAAAGTTTAAATACTTTGATAGAAAATTAAGCAATGGATAAAATACTTTTAAAAATTAGCCTTAAAACCAAAGCATTGATTAAACCAAGATTTTCTCTTAAAAAAATGAAGAATATTATCACCGTCTATCTTTATTGAGAGAAATACTGTTAAAAATGATGTGTAAGTTTAGAAATGTGGCTGAACATTATGTGATAAATTAAAGGGTAGATTTTAATTTCAATTTGTATGGACGCTTAGTCTGAACGGATGTCATAAGTGAGAAAGATTCCTCATAAAGTGTAAGTAAAATGTGAAGGGTTAGTCTCTCAGTCATGTCTGACTCTTTGTGACCCCATGGACTGTAGCCCACTAGGCTCCTCTGTCCATGGAATTCTCCAGGCAAGAATATGGGAGTGGGTTGCCATTCCCTTCTTTACGGTATCTTCCTGACCCATGGATCTATCCCAGTGTCCTGCATTATAGGTAGATTCGTTTACTGTCTGAGCCAAGAGAGATAGATCCAGATGCAAGAAGTGTATGGTTGGGTCTGCTATAAGTCATAGGCTCTTTTTGCATTTCCATTAAGCAATTGTGCAAAGATTTTTGCTAAAAATTTAGCTTAGTAATTCTCAATCTTCCCTGATGTCAAATAATTGTTCTTGGAAATGAACTGAAAACGAAAGGGTTTTTATATTTTTAACAAATGGATTTTTAAATCCACTGAAAATCTACATTTGGAAGATTTAAAACCAGTTCTCAAGAGTCCAGATAGGAGTACTTTTATTAGGGACACATAGCATTTTGGGCAAAAGAAAAATATCATATTTGTATAATGATGGGAATATTTCCAAATGCCCATTTCCCTACTTTCTCTGTAGTATGAGCTTCTTTCTCAGTCATTGTTCAAATATTGTCTTTACCTTACATAAAGATTCTATGTGGTTGAAAGGTTTTTAGAGAATTGCAGGCAGCATGCTACTGACAATAGTTTGCCATTACAAAGGAGATGAGAAAATTTGGCCCAAGTCAAGGTGCCTTCAGGGCACACCTGTGGGAGGCTGGTTGAAGCGGTGTGGGGCTGAGCACTCGGCGAGGTTAGTTTATACACAAGGACTTGACAAGATGCACCAAGTTACCTAGCACAGGCTGTTACATATCAGAGTGAAAAGTTGAGCCTTCAAGAGTGGTCAGTGGCTGGGCCATAGCTTGAAGACACACGAGAAAGGAGTCCATCAATTTACATTAAAACAAATAAAAGCAAATTGACAACAGAAAATATATTGCTTTATCTCTACATTTCCCTTTATCACTAATATGAAAGGGGTGGTCATAGGATGTTCCTTTAGTGTGTGCCTCTAAATAAACCCTGAGTGCTGACCTTTTGCAATTTCTTTTTCTCTTTAAGTGGTCAGTATTTATTTCAATATGATTTTGTCTGGATAAAAATATTCTGTAGGTGAACATATGGTGGTATCTGGTCTAATTCTGCATCCCCTGAAGACAGCCCTGGTGCCAGGAGGCTGACAGTGGAGATGGTGACCAGGCTCTGGCGAGCAGTGGAAGGAAAGAACAGTGGCAGATCTTACCAGAACACTGTGGTGTCCATTCTACCTGGGGCCTGATTTGAAATAGTGGCATTGTTATCATCAATCGATTCAGGGAAATGTGATCTCAGCAGGTACTCAGAAGCAGGAAGAGGAGATAGAAAATAAGCTAAGTGGGATAAAATGTGGTGGTTTGCCTATACCACAGATAGCTCGATTTAAAAACTCTCAGTTTCGCTTCTGTTACCAGGACTTTTATCAACATACAAGTGAGAAATAATCAAATATGCTGAAATTTCACAATATAGGACTTGCATGTGTTAGACCAAAATTTTCATCTCTTACCAATAGCTTACTATACTGATACTTCTGTTTATTGTCTATGGGTTATTTGTGAGTCTGGTGGTCTCCCAGCAAATTCAGGAATATCGAGGTCTCAAATGAGATAATTGATGAATTGATGTGCTTATCAGTTATTTATATAATTTTAGCATTATAAAATTAACAAATAGCAAAGCATTAATCAAGTCAACAAACCTGATTTTAGAAGGAGGTTAAGACCTGAGTTTATCAGTTAATCACATTGAGTTAACAAAAAAGTATAGCCAAGATACATGCTTAGGACCGTTTGTCAAAAAATACCATAAGCCAAAGCCATTGAAAGGCCAGCATGCTGCTGCTGCTGCTAAGTCGCTTCAGTTGTGTCCAACTCTTTGCAATCCCATTGACTGTAGCCCACCAGGCTCCTTTCTCCAGGGCATTCTCCAGGCAAGAACACTGGAGTTGGCTGCCATGTCCTCCTTCAGGGGATCTTCCCCACCCAGGGATTGAACCCGTGTCTCCTGAAGCTCCTGTATTGCATGTGGATTCTTTACTTCTGAGCCACCAGGGAAATGTCTGTGTGTGCTAAGTCATCAGAGGAGCATAGACAAAGGCTAAATTAGTATTTCAAAAGTTCAAATTATACTTTTCCTCCTCTTATGCAAGGGCTTCCCAGGCGGTGCTAGTCCATGGCGCTGCAAAGAGACAGACATGACTGAAGCAACTTAGCATGGACACTTGTGCAAACACATGAAAGAGAAAAGGGAGGTGGAAAATTTTTCAAGTGTCTAAAAATGATAGTAAATGAAAGGGCACTTGGTTAATGGTAATGTATAATTTTTTCTTTCATAAACATGATTCTTCCTTAACCTTAAATGCTAGGTTAGTATCTATATCTCTAAATTTGAAGCTGTTGAAATTCTAACAACAAAAACTGTTCATGCAAGGTGACTCCTTTCGAATGTCAAAAATAATCTTTGCCTGTAAGCATGTTCTTTGCCCCCTGGTGGTGAAATTCTTAGTATTTAAATTTTTTTTATAAGTTAAAAGACTCATTATGGAGTCTTCGCCCTAAAAATCCTTCTGTGGCTTACAAAAAATAAGAGAAGATTATATATTGAAGGGGAGGAAGATGAAGCTAGGCCAAAGGTATGGTTAAAAAAAATGTTTTTTAATTGCTCCTATCTTACCATTTGGAACTAAGCTTCCCTTAATCTGTCTCTTTTTGCTTCCATGTTGATTGCTAATTCAGTATTATTTTAAAACCACTTCCTTTTAATAAATTTAATAGTAAGCATTTATGAGGCTCGGAATTTCTAAGTATAATCTAATGCCTTCACTGTGTGGCATGTTGACCGAGGTGATCAGCAACTTTGTACTGTTTCCATTGTGTTTCAGTTTGGCATCACAAACAATATTAGGGCTCAACGGCAGAATGCCAAAGCCGGGCTGTTCAGCCTAGAAGAATAGATGATGAAGAGGCCTGTTAAAATTTTCTTTTGCAGACTAATTGGTGCTTTTGTATATGAGGAAAATACAACGATTGCTGTGCTAGGGCTGAATTGAGGCATCAGTAAGAGAGAATATCCTTCTTGGTTGGTTAGAGGAAAAAGAGAAATTCATTTTCAAATTTAAAAAGTGATTCATGTGAGTTGATGGACACCTTTGAAAAATGAATGATAATCTTGGAATTGTGTCAGATGTTAGAAGAAAGAAATTTTTACATAGAGTCTACTGAGGCACGTTCAAGTCTATGTAAAGGAGAAAACATCATTATCTGAAAAGACAGAGCTGTTTCAGGGAAAGACAATCACCAGTGAGTCTTTAATGACTTCATCGGTGAATGTGAATGTTTTCCCTTCCTTTTGTGCATTTGGGTCACATGCTTCTAATTAGGTGTCTATTGTATGTCCTTAAGCCGAATGTAGCAGGCAAATCACAAATAATATGTTTTATGGAATTGAAACAGAAAAAGGAAACTGGCTTTGAGAACTAGTCATTATTTTGTAAAGGTGGTCTTGTTTCTCACCATCTGGGGCAGACAAGTGATTGCATACACTTCCAGTGAAGTGGGCCTTCGCAGCCTAAGTTTAATAACAAATGACTAAAGACAAAATTTAAACATTTAAGAATAGATAAGCTTTATTTATGGAGCCCTTAATACAAGGTAGGAGGAAGTGAAAGTGAAAGTCACTCAGTCATGTCCCACTCTTTGCGACCCCATGGACTATGCAGTCCATGGAATTCTCCAGGCCAGAATACTGGAGTGGGTAGCCTTTCCCTTCTCCAGGGGATCTTCCCAACCCAGGGATCAAACCCAGGTCTCCCGCATTGCAGGCAGATTCTTTACCAGCTGGGGCACAAGGGAAGCCCAGAGACTTTCCATAATCATAATGATAATATTTAAATAGCAATTACTATATGCATGCGTGCTCGGTCGTGTCCAGTTCTTTGGGACCCTTTGGACTGTAGCCTATGAGGCTTCTCTGTCCATGGGATTCTCCAGGCAAGAATACCAGAATGTGTTGCCATGCCCTTCTCCAGGGGATCTTCCCGACCCAGGGATCGAACCTGAGTCTCCTGCGGCTCCCGCGTTGCAGGTGGATTCTTTACCACTGAGTCACCAGGGAAACCCAGCAATTACTATATACCAGGCTCTGATTATCTCCCTTAACTCCTACAACAATTTTGGTAGTATTTTATGGTTTTGGTAGTATTATTTCTTTTTTAGTTGATTTATTTATTTTTGACTATGCCGGGTCTTCATTGCTGTGGGGGCTTTTCTCTAGTTGCAGGGCACTGGCTTCTCATCACAGTGACTTCTTCTGTTGCAGAACATGGGCCCTAGGGGCTCAGCAGTTGCAGCTCCCAGGCTCTAAAGTGCAGATTCAGTGGTTGTGACACACAGGCTTAGTTGCTCCGAGGCATGTGGGATCTTCCTGGATCAAGGATTGAACCTGTGTCACTGAGCCACCAGGGAACCCTGGTTTTGGGAGTACTATTATCCTAACTTTTCAGAGGAGGAAACTGAAACACAGGGGTCACCCGGTTAGTAAGTAGTAGAGTCAGAATTCAAACTGAATCAACTTTGGCTCTGAAATCTGTATTCGTATGCACAATGAGATCATTTGAGTAAACAGTACATTATCCAGAAAAGTAAAATCCATAGTGTCAATATAATAGAACTAGATTTATTATGTATAACATGAAGAACATCTGTATTTATTTATGAGGAACTTCAAACGATTAACACTTAGTACTGCAATAAAAAGGGATTATTTTCAAGGAGGTTCTTCCCCAAAATACTGTTTTTCTAACCTTTGTCAACTCAGTGTAACGCTATGAATGCTGTTTGGGTAAATAAATTACTGAGTGAAGATAATGTTCCATTAGAGAACAATGATATCTTAAAACTAAGTCCATGTCTTTGAGAAATAGCCAATAGGCGAGCAAAAGAGAAAATTCCAAGATTTAATGAGAGCCAGGCATTTCAAAATCACAGGATTTAGAAACGGTGATTTTAAGTGAGATTTGGATTTTTGCTGTCATAAGTATTATATTTAAGTTTGTTTAATGTAGTTAAATTGGATCTTACCCAAAAGTGAGGGATAGACCACCTCTTTGAGCCCCACTGGTCTATGAAATTAGCAATGATGTTTCCCGTTGCCACCTGGTAAGGTGTGGTCATTTTGGTGTTCAAGTTCATGTATAATAAGATCAAAACTTCTTCGATCACCCTCTATGTGGATAACCATCCGACACTCTAGATTCTCCCTGCTTCCCCATTCCCATGTGTGTGTTAGTCACTCAGTCATGTCTGACTCTGCCATCCCATGGACTGTACCCTGCCAGGCTCCTCTGTCCATGGGATTCTGCAGGCAAGAATACTGGAATGGGTTGCCATTCATTACCAGTGGTATTCAATATATTCTTCCAAAGCTTCTTGGCCACACACTATCATGGTCACACCTTGAAGCTTGAAAATACCAGAACTGATAAAATTTTTAAAAATTCTTCATATAAGGGTTGATATAAGTCCCGCTGACTTGCAAAAGTCTCATGTTGAAAACAATTAGGTGTCCTTACAAACTTTAATTCTCTGTTTACTCTTTGGTTATTTATGTAACCCTTTATGTTGAACATTTAGCTCACTAATTTTCTGCCTTCCTTCTTTAAGACATTTAAGGCTAAAAATGGTCTTTGAAGTTATTGCCTTCACTACATCCCACAAACTTTTCTATAATTTCACTATGATATACTTAGGCAAGATTTTTTTTGTTTATTTGCTTTGCATTTTTCCTACTTGGGGTTTGCTAAGTTTATTGTATCTTTCTTTTTCTTTTTTAAACAGCCTTATTGAAATATAATTGACAACCACACAATACACCCACTTAAAGTATACAAGTGTTTTAGTATCAAAGTTTTTTAGTATATTCTCAAGGATATGCAACCACCACAATCTAATTTTAGGATATTTACATAACCCCTAAAAAATTACATATTCATTAGTAGACAATTCCCAGGCTTCTCCACTTCTAGTCCTCAGTAACCAATAACCTACATTTTGCCTTTTTGGTGGTGGTTTAGTCACTAAGTCATGTCTGACTCTTTGCCAGCCCATGGACTGTAGCCTGCCAGGTTTTTCTGTCCATGGGATTTCCCAGGCAAGAATACTGGAGTAGGTTGCCATTTCCTTCTCCAAGGGATCTTCCCTGACCCAGGAATCGACCCCAGGTCTCCTGCATTGCAGGCAGATTCTTTACCGACTAAGCTACAAGGGAAGCTTGAAAGTTTGCCTGTTCTGAATATTTCGTATAAATGGAATCTTACATTGTCTTCTATGTTTGGTGTCTTTCACTTGGCATAATATTTTCAAGGCTTGTCCATGTTACAGCATGTATCAGTATTTTCTTTGTTTAGTTGCCAAATAATATTCTGTTGTATGTATGTACCACATTTGTTTATTCATTCATCAGTTGAATGGACATTAAGTTTGTTTCCAACATTTTGGTATGAATAATGCTGCTATGATCATTTGTATACAAGTTTTATGCTTTTATTTTTCTTGTCTATATACTTAGAAGTGGAATTGCTAGGTCATATAATAACTGTATATTTAGTTTTTGAGAAACTGCCAAACTGTTTTCCCAAGGGGCTGCATCATTTTGCATTCCCACCAGCAATATATGAGGGTTCCAATTTGTATGTTTTCACTAACTTCTTTTTTGTCTCTCTTTTTAATTATTGCCATCATCATGGCTATAAAATGGTATCTCTTTGTAGTTTTGATTTGCATTTTCCTGATGGCTAATGATGTTGGGCATCTTTTGTGTACTTACTCACTTTTTTATATCTTCTTTGGAGAAATCCATTGCCCATTTAAAAAAATATTGAGTAGAAAGAATTCTGTGCATTTTCTAGATGTAAGTCCCTCATCAGGTATATGATTTGCAAATATTTCTACTGTTATCTTGGATGTCTTTTCATTTTCTTGATGGTGTTGTTTGTGACACAAAAGTTTTAAATTTCTATGTAGTTCAAATTATGTTTTCCTCCATCACATGCTTTTGCTGTCATATCTAAGGGACAACTGGCTAACCAAAAGTCACTAAGATTTACCCTTATTTTTCAAAAAAAGAGTTTTATAATTTTAGCTTTTATCTTTGGGTCTATGATCTATTTTGAGTTCATTTTTTTCATGTTTGGTTTCATGTCTTTCATTGGTTTTGCAAAATTTTTGTCTATTGTTTCTGTAATTATTTCTTCTGTTTCATTCTCTCTCTCCTCTTTTTCTAGGACCCTAGTTATATGTGTTTTGATTTATTCACTGTGTCCCACATGCATTTTAAGCTCTGTTCTTTCTGTCCTTTTTTCTCTCTATGCCTCAGTTTGGGTAATTTTTCTTGACCTGTCTTCAAATTCATTAATCCTCTGTTCTGTTGTGTCCAGTCTGCTGTTAAACCCAAGTTTTTTTATTTCAAATAGTATACTTTTAAATTTGAGATTTTCCATTGATTCCTTTTTATGAATTCAGTTTATGTGTTAAAATTCTGTACACTTTTTCTTTTATTTTATAACCTATCTATTTTATAATAGAAATTTTAAAGTCCTTATCCGGACTCCAGTAGCTGGCTTACTATAGGTCTTCTATTATCTACTTTTTTCTCTTCATATTGGTCAAATTTCCCTGTTTGTCTCACATCTCATAATTTTTTTGTCATATACCAGACTTTTATATTTAAAAAATAGGCAATAGAGATGATGATATTTTCCCCTACAGATGAAAATAGACAAATGAGGTGAGGGTCAGAGATTGAACTGGGTTGGGATTGGGTTAGAGTTTTGGTAAGATTCACTCAACTTCTGGTTTCTCTGTTTCTTAGGTGTGATTCCTCTGGGATTTTGATAAGAGAGCCTGCAAGGTTTCTATCTCCTCAGCCCAGCAGTTTTAGTTCTGCTTTTCAGAGGTTTTAAACTTAGATCTTTATCCTCCTACTCATACAACTTCAGAAATATTGCAGATGTCTTGAGGGGGAAGACTACTTGTGTATCTGAAGCAGGCTCCTCTTTTTAGGCAACATTCATTTTGCATGCACTGATAGAATGTGGGGAAATTTCACGCCTCCTACCCTTTAGTCCTTTGGGCTTCTGCGCTACCCTAGGACTCAGCAAATGTTCTGTGGGAAAGCTGGCTGGAAGTTTGAGGCTCCTCTCTACGTCTCCAATCCATTACACAACTCACATGACCGTTAAACATTTCACTGGCTTCTCTCTTCCTGTGTACACTGCCTCTATCCAGACTAAGCTTCATCAGTCAATGCCCAGGATCATTAAATGTCACCAGATAAGAAAGCAACTGTCCATTGGGAGCTTGCTTAGTTCTGGCATCAGCAAATGATTCATTCAGTTGCACTGTCCTTTAGGGCAGGGGTTCCCAAGCCATGGGAACAAGGCCACACAACAGGAGGTAGGTGGCTGAAACTGAAACCATCGCCACCACCACCACCCCCAGCCCCTGTTAGTGGAAAAATTGTCTTCCACAAAACTGGTGCCTGGTGCCAAAAAGTTTGGGAATTGCTGCTGTAGAGGACAAGACAGAACATGTGAATATGCCAAACTAGAAGTCTAAAATGAGCACAATAAAGGACAGAAATGGTATGGATCTAACAGAAACAGAAGATATTAAGAAGAGGTGGCAAGAATACACAGAAGAACTGTACAAAAAAGATCTTCACGACCCAGATAATCACAATGGTGTGATCACTCACCTAGAGCCAGACATCCTGGAATGTGAAGTCAAGTGGGCCTTAGAAAGCATCACTATGAACAAAGCTAGTGGAGGTGATGGAATTCCAGTTGAGCTATTTCAAATCCTGAAAGATGATGCCGTGAAAGTACTGCACTCAATATGCCAGCAAATCTGGAAAACTCAGCAATGGCCACAGGACTGGAAAAGGTCAGTTTTCATTCCAATCCCAAAGAAAGGCAATGCCAAAGAATGCTTGAACTACTGCACAATTGCACTCATCTCACACGCTAGTAAGGTAATGCTCAAAATTCTCCAAGCCAGGCTTCAGCAATATGTGAACCATGAACTTCCAGATGTTCAAGCTGGTTTTAGAAAAGGCAGAGGAACCAGAGATCAAATTGCCAACATCTGCTGGATCATCATAAAAGCAAGAGAGTACCAGAAAAACATCTATTTCTGCTTTATTGACTATGCCAAAGCCTTTGACTGTGTGGATCACAATAAACTATGGAAAATTCTTAAAGAGATGGAAATACCAGACCATCTGACCTGTCTCTTGAGAAACCTGTATGCAGGTCAGGAAGCAACAGTTAGAACTGGACATGGAACAACAGACTGGTTCCAAATAGGAAAAGGAGTACGTCAAGGCTGTATATTGTCACCCTGCTTATTTAACTTAAATGCAGAGTAAGTACATCATGAGAAACGCTCGGCTGGAAGAAACATAAGCTGGAATCAAGATTTCCGGGAGAAATATCAACAACCTCAGATAGGCAGATGACACCACCCTTATGGCAGAAAGTGAAGAAGAACTAAAGAGCCTCTTGATGAAAGTGAAAGTGGAGAGTGAAAAAGTTGGCTTAAAGCTCAACATTCAGAAAACTAAGATCATGGCATCCGGTCCCATCACTTCATGGCAAATAGATGGGCAAACAGTGGAAACAGTGTCAGACTTTATTTTTTGGGGCTCCAAAATCACTGCAGATGGTGATTGCAGCCATGAAATTAAAAGATGCTTACTCCTTGGAAGGAAGGTTATGACCAACCTAGATAGCATATTTAAAAGCAGAGACATAACTTTGCCAACAAAGTTCCGTCTAGTCAAGGCTATGGTTTTTCCAGTGGTCATGTATGGATGTGAGAGTTGGACTGTGAAGAAAGCTGAGCACTGCAGAATTGATGCTTTTGAACTGTGGTGTTGGAGAAGACTCTTGAGAGTCCCTTGGACTGCAAGGAGATCCAACCAGTCCATCCTAAAGGAGATCAACCCTGGGTGTTCATTGGAAGGACTGATGTTGAAGATGAAACTCCAATACTTTGGCCACCTCATGCGAAGAGTTGACTCATTGGAAAAGACCCTAATGCTAGGAAGGATTAGGGGCAGGAGAAGGGGACGACAGAGGATGAGATGGCTGGATGGCATCACCGACTCGATGAACATGGGTTTGGGTAGACTCCGGGAGCTGGTGATGGACAGGGAGGCCTGGAGTGCTGTGATTCATGGAGTCGCAAAGAGTCGGACATGACTGAGTGACTGAACTGAACTGAACTGAACTGAGACCAGAACAAGCAAGGGCATCGATCGTTTCAGAGTGGACCAGTGCTATTGGAACTGAGTAGGAGAAGCTTCCAGAGCAAAACCTCGTGGCAGTGAGAAACAGTAACAGTGTTGTACTGAACAGACTCCAGTTCTACTTCAGCTTGGCCTTGGAAAGAGAACCATTCCCTTTAGATGGAAGAAGTCCTTGGGGTTCTTGGACAACATAAGAATAGAGCTCAGGAGGGAAATACCAGATTGCTAAAATATCAAAGGCAATATGGCACCAGTTTCAAATGTTATACTGCACTTGATTTAATGGTCAAATTAGGAGAAAAGATGAATGTTGGGATATTATGTAAAAGTAGTGCTAAGATTATTGCTCTCATTTTATTTTTTTGTTTTACTCATTGAATAAACAGTAAGATAACTTAGAGACTTAGTAAAGTTGCCTTTCACTTTAAGAAAACTGATCTATCAAAAATCAAACTAAAAAACTGTAGGGGGAGAAATGAAGGTGGGGAGGTATTCACAGGATTCAATTCAACTAATTGAATGCTGCTGCTGCTGCTGTTGCTAAGTCGCTTCAGTCGTGTCCGACTCTGTGTGACCCCACAGACGGCAGTCCACCAGGCTCCGCCGTCCCTGGGATTCTCCAGGCAAGAACACTGGAGTGGGTTGACATTTCCTTCTCCAATGCATGAAAGTGAAAAGTGAAGTTAAGTCACTCAGTCGTGTCCGACTCTTCATGACCCCATGGACTGCAGCCCACCAGGCTCCTCCGTCCATGGGATTTTCCAGGCAAGAGTACTGGAGTGGGGTGCCATTGCCTTCTCCGAATTGAATGCTAGCATGTGTTATGTACTGTGCTCAGTACTGGGGATAAACAGAAAAGGTGATGTCCCTTGCTATGGACTGAATGTTTGTGTCCTACCCAAATTCCTATGTTGATGTCCTAATTCCCTATGTGGTGGCATTTGGAGATGCAATCTTTGGGAGGTAATTAGGATTAGATGAGGTCATGATGGTGGAGCCCAAGTTATGGGGTTCAGTTCAGTTTAATCGCTCAGTCGTGTCCAACTCTTTGTGACCCCATGGACTGCAGCACGCCAGGCCTCCCTGACCATCACCAACTCCCGAAGCTTGCTCAAACTCATGTCCATCGAGTTGCTGATGCCATTCAACCATCTCATCCTCTGTCGTCTCCTTCTCCTCCTGCCTTCAGTCTTTCCCAGAATCAGGGTCTTTTCCGATGAGTCAGTTCTTTGCATCAGGTGGCCAAAGTATTGGAGTTTCAGCTTCACCATCAGTCCTTCCGATGAATATGCAGGACTGATTTCCTTTAGGATGGACTGGTTGGATCTCCTTGTAGTCCAAGGGACTCTCAAGAGTCTTCTCCAACACCACAGTTCAAAAGCATCAATTCTTCAGCGCTCAGCTTTCTTTATGGTCCAACTCTCACATTCATACGTGACTACTGGAAAAACCATAGCTTTGACTAGACAGACCTTCTTTGGCAAAGTAATGTTTCTGCTTTTTAATATGCTGTCTAGGTTTGTCATAGCTTTTCTTTCAAGGAGCAAGCGACTTTTAATTTCATGGCTGCAGTCACCATCAGCAGTGATTTTGGAGCCCAAGAAAATAAAGTCTGTCACTGTTTCCACTGTTTGCCCATCTATTTGCCATGAAGTGATGGGACCGGATGTCATGCTGTTAGTCTTCTGAATGTTGAGCTTTAAGCCAACTTTTTCACTCTCCTCTTTCACTTTCATCAAGAGGCTCTTTAGTTCTTCGCTTTCTGCCATAAGGGTGACGTCATCTGCATATCTGAGGTTAGGGTGGTGTCATCTGCATATCTGAGGTTACTGGTATTTCTCCTGGGCAATCCTGATTCCACCTTAGGGGTTTGATTTCAAGTTGTGGGGTTAGTGTCTTTGTAAGAGGAAACAACAGCTCTCTGTCCCCCTCCCCCACACTGCCACCATGTGAAGGTATAACAAGAAAGAAGCCTTCTGAAACCTGGAAGAGGGTTCTCACCAGAACTTGACCATGCTGACACCCAGTTTGTGGTATGTTGTTACAGCAGCCCTTGAAGACTAAGATACCCCTGTTCTTTTATCTTTGAAAGTTAAGCCTCACAATGAATTTAAAATAGGATTAATTCAAGCATTATATTGTATTATTTTTAAGCATTCATAACTGTTTAAAAATATTTTTTAAACTCTACAGTAATGGAAGGATTTAAGTAAGGGTTTCCTCCTGGATACTGTTCTTCTAACCTTTGTCAAACACAACACTTTTTACTATGAGAGTTTTATTATTATCCTATCGAGCTTAATTCAACTGGTGGGATCCAAAATGGGAAAAAGGAGATCCAACTCTCAAAACTGCTGAAGCATCCTGAATTATAGAAGCATTTATTGGTTCCCTTCTACTTCCTCAGCAAGAGTAGGGAGTCAGGGAGGAGAAATGTGAGAAAGCTAAGAAGAAAATAACCTTCACACAAAAGAAAGCAATAGTGGTGAGGGGAAAAAAAAGAATAGGAAGTGAGGCACTGGTGGGAAAGAGAGAAGGTTTTTAGCTTAAGTGTCTTTAAAAACAGATGTCAATCGGGAAAGGAGCACCAATTGTAAATGGGCTAACGTGGGTAAGCTGCACTTACCCCTAAGATTCTGAATGTCTGTCATGCTTTTTACTTTCTACCTGGTTGTCTAGTTTATAGTATTATGCCTGTAAATATTATTTCATTATTAGAAGTATACTTTTTGTCTTGGTTCAAATTTTATTTCTTCTTCACCTCTCTTAAAAGGAAACTTTAGACTGCTCCTAGATTTGCCCCTTTCAAGCCCTGGGTTCAATTCCTCCTGTATTTTTGGGGATGGAATAATGAAATGTATGAACAGAGGCTGTAATCAATAACTCAAACTCAATTTTCAAATATGCTTTGAGTTTTCAATATCTGGGGGAGGATAAGAAGGTAGCCGTTTCATGGATACTTGGGACGTTCCAGATAGATGCGCGGTGTCTGTAACTGTCCACGTCTCTTAATCTGTACCAATATCCGTATGGCTCCACGGAGCACGCCTGCGACTGAGAAGCAGTTTGCTGAGGCCCAGGTCTGGGGCGCCGGCAACCCTACTTCCGGCCCCGCCCCCTCTCCCGTGGTTGCTAGGAGACGTGATGTCACCGGAAGCGAGGCCTGGGATAGGCTGAGGCTAGGGGAAGCCTCTCCCCCTTCACCGCGCTACCTAAGCGCCCGGCGCTGGCTCGCCAGCTGTTTGTAGGCCTGGGTAAAGGGTAAGGGTCTGCGGAGGCTAGGGCCGCCGGCGGCTCCGTCCGCGCTCTCACTGAACGAAGAGTCCGCCGTCTTCTGCCGCCCCTGCCTTCTGGCCAGGACCAGCCGCTGGGCGGGAGACTCCGGGGCGGCTGCCCGTGCTTCTGACTGACAGGCAGTGTTCCCACAGTCCGCGCTGTCCGCCACGTCCCCGGGTCTCGGCTGACGGCTCTGCGCGGCGGCTGACCTCTCCGAGCCCGGCGCGATGACAGCGCCCTGCTCCCGGCTGGCCTGGCTTCCTCCGCGCCGCCGGCCGGGACTCATGCCGTTCCCGCCGCCGCTGCTGTTGCTGCTGCTGCTGGCAGCCGCGGGGCCGGCGCGCGGCTGGGAGAGCGGAGACCTGGAGTTATTTGACTTGGTGGAGGAGGTGCAGCTCAACTTCTACCAGTTCCTCGGAGTGCAGCAGGTAAGCGGGGCCGCCCGCTCGCTCGAAGGCTGCATCTCCCGGGCAGAAACGTGCGGGTCGGGGCAGAAAGGAGGGGGTGGGGCGGGTTCTGACCCTGTTTTCTCCGAGGGAGCCGGGCTCGCGGGGCAAGACTTGGTCTTCTTGGGCTCGGCTGCCGTCCTCTGTCCGATTGTCCACGATCTTCTCCTAACCTGCCTCAAAGGGAATGGCCCGCTTTCCCCAGTCCCTCACCGCCCGGCTCCCCTTCTCAAGTTCCGGTCTCCGTGACAGGCTGGACGGTGCCACCAGCCTGGGGTGGGGAATCCCTTCTCTTTCCTCTGCCATTCTAGGGGAGATCGTTGCACCCTGCTGTGCTGAAGGAAGGAGGAGTGGTGGGGGTAGATCTTTTACTCTTAAACCCTTTCTCTTCCTGCCCCTCTGATTGTGGGAAAGGTAGTCGTGTCTCCCTCTAAATTTTCACCTTCCCAGTTACACTTATCCTTTTAAAAGCCTCCTTTCCTTTCTTTCCGGGAAGGAAGGAATGCCTTTTGGTTGGCGTCTGGGTTGCAGAAGTTTTTCTCGCACTGTACTTTG
This sequence comes from Giraffa tippelskirchi, assembly GCF_054371585.1. Classification (NCBI taxonomy): domain Eukaryota; kingdom Metazoa; phylum Chordata; class Mammalia; order Artiodactyla; family Giraffidae; genus Giraffa; species Giraffa tippelskirchi. The sequence goes on along the minus strand of NC_137287.1, from coordinate 67,003,458 downwards.
TAATGTGTGTAGCCTGTTGGATTAGGCATTCGTAGCCCCGTTTAGAAATCTGCAGGAACCTGAAGCCTCTACCGTGTTGTTCGGGAAGTCAGAGAAGGAGCCATCAAGTGCTTGGGCAGTAGAGGCACTTGGGGTGCTCCAGGAAGAGGAGCTCAGCCAGTAGCACAGGATCGTTTTCTTTTTCTTTTCGTTTCGTTTTCTTTCCTTCTTCAGCTCTAGACTTTAACTTATCCTTTTTTTTTTTTTTTTCTGGTTGCTTTCTCTCTGGGAGAGCTGAATGACTCCTACTGAGAAGATGCCATTTTACTGGTTTAACGATTATGCGGTGAAAGAATTTCAGACCTTCTGATTGAGCCCTTCATAAAAATGCTTTGAATAGTTAGGGGGCAAAAAGGTATTAATGTTTACCCACAACTGTTATTCAGGGCACACTTGCCGTGACCAGAGGTGAAATGTACATTTCTCCCCAACAGGTTTTCATAAATGTGTGTCAACTGTTCAGCTTGACACCAAATGGAAATTTACTTTTCAATTAAATATAAGTGAATATAAAAATGCTGTTGCCACGGCACCATGACTTTAACGAATTTCAATTTTGTAAGAGTTATGAAGTAGTTTAAACATTTCACCCTTAAAATTCTTACATGCAAACAATTTCGTGTTGTCTGTATTCATTATTTTCATCTGGTGCCACTTACTGCTAGTACAGACAACGTATATCTCATTTCAGAGTAAATAGTGATGCAATATGTGTAAGAATCATTAGTGAAATATAACTCTGAAGACTCTTAAGAATGCCTTTAATACTGAGAATATTTTTATTAGAATTTACCAAAATTGATTAAATTCTGTAGCTAGAGTCTTACGCATAACCTATCCAAAGATTTTGAAAGATATTTTTCCAGTTACTCAAGGAAACCTTTTAAGAGCCCCTTTAAGAGGATACAGAAACTTAGTAGCATTGTTTTAAATTTTAGATTATGTGATCTAGCTTGCATGTGAAGTCTCATAGAATCTTCATTTATAAATTCATGCAGTTGAATTTGCAGAGTTAATTAGGTAATGTGGACAACCAGAGCATTTAACTATATGGGCAAAGATGGGAAAATAAAGAAGCATAGGTAATTGAGAAGATTCCGTGTGGAGGTAGAAGTTGAATAGAAGGATCCAGAAAATTGTTTTCATCTGTGTTTCTCTACCCAATTGTTTTGAAATTGGAAAGAATGCAGAAGAAATTTTATTTTACCTAAGCAAAGAACCTGATTGGAACAGGTTCTTCACATTGACTCCTAATTTTCTTGGAAGACTTTAAGGAGACCAAAAATTTGGTAGAGACAAATGCAGCCTGTCTTAGGTCCATAATGTGTAATTTTCAGGCCAGAGACAGCCAATCTCTTTTGACTAGCCAGACAAGAGGAACCAGAGGTAAGCAGGTAGGTTACTCAGAGGTGGTGACCGGGCTCTATGCATTTAATCAGTTTGGTCATCATTCATTCAACAGAGATTTAGTTCTTGTCTACTAAATTTTAAGCACTGGGAATTGGCCAGTATATAAAATAAAACCCCTAAACTCAAACAAAACTCACATTTTGGTAGGGGGAAACAGATAGTAAACAACCAAACAAGTAAGTATAAATGTCAGATGCTCAGAAAAGGCCTCAGAAGGAAGTAAGGGAGTGAGCCATGTGGATAAATGCATTCAAGGAAGGCAACCAGTTAAATGCAGAGCTCTTGGAGCTTGCTTAGTATTTGAGGAATGACACGTCAGCCAGTGTGGCTGGAGCAGGGTGTATGGTGAGGACAGTATTAGATGAGATTAGAGTCATGGCTGGTCAGGGAACAATCTTCTAGGGCTTTGAACATCATTATAAGGACTTTGGCTATTATGAGTAAGTTGGGGATGGAGGGGGGTTTGAACAGAAGAGGTACATGATTTGATTTAAATTTCAAGGTGATCACTTCATTGAGCTGGAGATTATATGTATGTTATTAATTATTGGATAATTGTGTAAAATATAGACTGTACCTGTGTGGTGCAAAGTGGTCAGATTCTGGCTATAATTTGAACATAGAGTTGGCAGGATTTTGCTGATTGTTTGCATGTAAGATGTGGTGGAGGGGGGTTGATAAGTTGAAGGTAATTGGAAAGCTTTTTCTAAACCTCAGAAAGTCAATTGTCTAATTGCACTTGTTACTTATGGAGATGGAGAAGCCTGGAATAGAAGTAGGTATGGTTGGGGAAAAAAGTCAGTAATTGGGTTTTGGTCATGCTAAATTTGAGGCATCTAATAAACTTTCAGGTTGAGGTAGCGTGTAGGCAGTTGAGTATCCAAGTCTGGAATTGTAAGAAGGATTTGGCCTGTAGTTAATAAATTAGGGAGTGGCACTTCGTAGGTAATTTAAAGTCACAAAACCAGGTAAGTTCACCAGGGGTGTGTGCGCGAAGTTGCTTCAGTTTGTGTCCAACACTGTGCGACCCAATGGACTGTAGCCTGCCAGTTTCCTCTGTCCATGGGATTCTCTAGGCAAAAGTACTGGAGCAGGTTGCCATTTCCTTCTCCAGGTGCTCTTCCTGACCCAGGGATCGAACCCGTGTCTCTTAGTCTCCTGCATTGGCAGGCAGGTTCTTTGCCACTAGTGTCACCAGGGGAGTGAACATAAAAAGAGAGAAAAGAGGGGTCTGGGAGCTGGACCATGAGGGGAACCAGCAAAGGAAGTGGAGAAGGAACAGCCAGTGAAGTCAGAGGCAAACCAAGAAAAGATCGTCTTTTTCTCTTTCAGGTGGAGAAAGTATTTTAAAGAGAAGAAAGTGATCAGCTGGGTTAAATGCTGATGGTAGTTCAAATAAGATGAGCTCTGGATGTTGAATTGAACAGTGTGGAGGTCATTAGCTACTTCTGCTAAAGCTGTTTAAGTGGTGTGATGAGATCAGTAGATTAGTTTTGATTGGGGTAAGGAGAGAAGGAACAGGGCAGAATTGGAGACAATTGATAGAAAAATCTTTTTGCGATTTCCATACCCCGAACTAAACGCCGGGGATGATTAGAGACTGAATGTAGTGTCCATTTTATCCTCTTTTCCACCAGGTTTGAAGTAACTTGCTCAATCACTCCCTAAAATCTATAATTGGAATAATCAGTGCCTTTTAAGAACTTGAACCAAACCATTTATTCACTTATGACCTTGTGAAGTTAGTTGCCTCATTTTTAGGACAAATGGTATTTTCTTTATTTACTTCATAGCAGACACTTAAATATTCACTGAAAGAAAAATATAAACATAGTAACTAAAACTAAACAGTGATTTACTGAATAAGTAATTGCTTGACAGTTTTTATTTAATGGGTTATATTTATTAATATATGACCTTTTATTGCTCTCATAAAGCGAAGGAATTCCTTTCAATGTATTCCTAGGTTTCAAATTGGTTCTAAAAGATTTCAAAGGGATTCCAGAAGTTTTTAGTGGAGGGATGTTTACAGGTGACATGCCAGAGGCTCACTGTATTTTAGAATGACTTTAATTGTCCACAAGGCTTGCGTATTTGGATATTGCATCTTTTTAGAGGATACAGGGTAGACGATTAGAGGAATGTAGGGGGGAAAAGTGTTTATATCTTTCATTAGTAACTAAAATTCTAGATCCCCAAACAATATTTATATCTCCTCTAACAGCTCCTGCTCCTTGGACACCTGTATTTCTTGTGGGTCAATGGCAATTCTTCATTTTTTTTCATTGTCTTTGGGGCTATGACTTTCTTTATACTTTGTACAGGGTTCTAACCAACAATAGGTACTCCATAGTCATTAAAAAAAATCTTTGAATTGAAATTTTAACAAGTTAAGTTATCTTAAATTTTGCAGTGTTTACTTTCTGATGAAATCAGAGTACTTGGTCCCAATCATTACAGATTTCTATTCATAGAACTAGAAAATGTCTCTTTCTCTTATAAATTTTTAAGTAACTGCATCCTTACATTCAGATGAACACTGAAACCTGATTAAAAGAAGAAAACTATTAAGTGACATATGCTTACAGAATGTTGGACTTGAGGTTTTTAATCAGAGTTAATCTTTTAAGCTCTTCCAGTCTGTATTTCAGAAGCACAGATGTGTAAATACACAAAGTAGCAGCCTGTATCAGGGAGGGACAGTTACATTGCACTTATCCTATATGTATCTCCAAGGGGAGCATCTTCCTTAAAGAAACACTGAGGATCTCTTGACCCATCTCTTACATCTTTCCATGGATGAGTGAGTTACCTTGTTGGAGGGTGATGGCCTTTCTTCTGATTGGGCTGTATCAGTCACTCAGTTGTGTCCGGCTCTTTGTGACCCCAACGGACTGTACCCACCAGGCTCCTCTGTCCGTGGAATTCTCCAGGCAAGAATACTGTAGTGGCTAGCCATTCTCTTCTCCAGGGGATCTTCCTGACCCGGAGATTGAACCTGGATCTCCTGCATCACAGGCAGATTCTTTACGGTCTGAACCACTAGGGAAGCCCTTTGATTAGGGAGAGCTAACTAATTACAAAGCTGTAGGTAGTGAGGCTCATTTTCTTCTCTGCCCTAGACCAGTAAGAAAGTTACTATCTGGGCCAGACTTTCTCTTGAGTGTACTGTCTCAATGCCTAGGATGGAGAGGGAAGGGCAAAAATTGCTAGCAAGCCTATTTGGCTCTCATACATAATCTCAATTCACCAATAGCTTTCATCAATAAAGGTGCTCTTTGATCTCTATTTGCCTGACCTGTGTGTTCGGTTTTTTGGATGGGGAAAAAGTGCAGAGTCATTAAAAGGGAATTCTCAAACCCCGGCTCCATGCTTTTTAGAATTAAAGAGGAAGGTTTCTTTCATAAATGGCTGGTGAACCTGTACTGTATCAGTTCTCTCCAGTGATTCTTGTGTTAGATTCCACTGAGCTTGTGGTGTTAGTTGAATATAGTTCAGTCTGTCTCTAGTGAGTCTGTTGCCTTAGAAATCTGTCATGTAATAGTCACTCCCTGATTTTCATTGTAGAGTCCAAAATTATTAATTTGGAGAAAGAGATAATACAAAATCCGGAATGGTAGATAACCTTCGAGTCATTGATATTTCTGATGTAAAGCATATCATGTATAGAGTTAGAGCTGAATAAATGTTTGTTTAGTTGTATACGTATTTGCCTGAGATTGGATTATTGTAAAATTGGTTTTTCTTATGTACACACTGTTTAGTGGAGATTGCCTGGACCTACTTTATGGGGAAAAAGCAAGTCTATTGGGAAAGTCTTGCCACATAGTCTAGAACTGATTGAACGGAAATCCTCTTTTAGTTGTTTCTTTTTTTTTATGCTATTCTTTTCTTTTTTAAAAAAAGATTTATTATTATTTTTTATTTATTTTTGACTGCACTGGGTCTTTGCTGCTGTTCATGGGCTTTCTCTAGTTGCCGCAAGCGGGGACTACTCTTCGTTGTGGTGCACGGGCTTCTCGTTGCGGAGCATGGGCTCTAGGTGCATGGACTTCAGTAATTGTGGCTCGTGGATTCTAGAGCATGGACTCAGTAGTTGTGTTGCATGGGCTTAATTGCTCTGAGGCATGTGGGATCTTTTCATTCCAGTCCCAAAAAACAGCAATGCCAAAGAATGTTTAAACTACTGCACAATTGCACTCACTTCACATGCTAGCAAAGTAATGCTCCAAATCCTTCAAGCCAGGCTTCAACAGTACATGAACCAAGAAATTCCAGATGTACAAGCTGGATTTAGAAAAGGCAGAGGAACCAGAGATCAAATTAGCAACATCTGTTGGATCACAGAAAAACCTAGAGAATTCCAGAAAAACATCTGCTTCATTGACTAAAGCCTAAAGCCTTTGACTATGTGAATCACAACAAACTGGAAAATTCTTAAAGAGATGGGAATACCAGATCATCTTACCTGCGTCTTGAGAAACCTGTATACAGGTCAAGAAGCAACAGTTAGACAAATATGGAACAATGGACTGGTTCCAAATTGGGAAAGGAACACGTCAAGGCTGTATATTGTCACCCTGCTTATTTAACTTATATGCACAGTACATCTTGCAAAATGCTGGACTGGATGATGCACAAGCTGGAATCAAGATTGCCAGGAGAAATATCAATAACCTAAGATAGGCAGATGACACCACTCTTGTGGCAGAAAATGAAGAACTAAAGAGCCTCTTGATGAAGATGAAAGAGAACAGTGAAGAAGCTGGCTTAAAACTCAACATTCAAAAAACGAAGATCATGGCATCTGGTCCCATCGCTTCAGAGCAAATAGATGGGAAAACAGTGCAAACAGTAACATACTTTATTTTCTTGGACTCCAAAATCACTGTGGATGGTGACTGCAGCCATGAAATTAAAAGACGCGTGCTCCTTGGAAGAAAAGCAATGACAAACCTAGACAGTGTATTAAACAGCAGAGACATGACTTTGTCGACAAAGGTTTGTGTGGTCAAAGCTGTGGTTTTCCCAGTAGTCATGTATGGATGTGAGAGTTGGACTGTAAAGAAATCTGAGTGCCAAAGAATTGATGGTTTTGAACTGTGGTATTGGAGAAGACTCTCCAGAGTCCCTTGGAAAGCAAGGAGATCGAACCAGTCAATCCTAAAGGAAATCATCCCTCAGTATTCACTGGATGCTAAAGCTGAAAAGTGAGAGTTGCTTAGTCGTGTTGGACTCTTTGGGACCCCATGGACTATACAGTCCATGGAATTCTCCAGCTGAAGCTCCAGTATTTTGGCCGCCTGATGTGAAGCGCTGACTCACTGGAAAAGACCCTTATGCTGGGAAAGATTGAAGACAGGAAGAGAAGGGGACAACAGAGGACGAGATGGTTGGATGGCATTACTGACTCAATGGACTTGAGTTTGAGCAAACTCTGGGAGATGGTGAAAGACAGGGAAGCTTTTCGTGGTGCAGTTCAGGGGGTTGCAAAGAGTCGGACATGACCGAGGGACTGAACAACCACCACATGTCGGATCTTCCCAGACCAGGGATTGAACTGTGTTCCCTATGCTGGCAGAAGGATTATTAAGCACTAGACCACCAATGAAGTTCTTTCCCCTCACCTTTACACTAATTATGAGAACAATACTGGAATAGTTTGTCTTTTATTTAGCCACATCACTCAGCATGTGGGGTCTTAGTTCCCTGAGCAGGAGTGGAACCCACGCCTCCTGCCCTAGAAGCTCAAAATCTTAACCACTGGACTACCAGTGAAGTCCCAGTTTGTCTTTTATTATTCATAGACACACCCTAAGCTGAACAGGGAAATTGCAATTATTCATAGAGATAGATTCTAAAATCTTTTAATAAAAGTCACCACCTTACCCAGTGATTGGTGTGATATGAATTGCAACATCATATGTTTTATTCATTGTTGGGAATGATACACAGGATGGGATAGAGGTGAGGGTAGATACTTGACTTGATTGCCGAGAGGAGAACTTCTGTGGCAGTTGTAAGTAACACCAGGTGATAAAATGCCTAGTGTCTGTGTTAAGCCTGGTCTCAGCTCTGTGTTTTATCAATGAACTACTTATTCTACAGACTGCTACTATATGGTCTTGGGAATCGTTTTCTAAGTCAGGCCTTACTGGGTCTATTTGAACAATGATGACATTAATTAATTCCACCCAGAATTAAAAACAACTCCAAAGCTTTTCTTGTATAGAGGTGTGCAGAGATGGAAGTAAAGGAGTTGAAGTGGAAAGAGACTTCTGATTGGGTGAAGCAAGACCCCACACCCTTTTATAATGAGTCCATAGTCCTTTATTTTCATCAAAACACCACCTTGTGAAAGATGGGTCCTACAATAATGGATGTAAAATATGATTATGTTTTAAGTAACATCATAGTATGCCATTTTAAGAGCTAAATTTTTTTAAACTTATATTTACTGAAATTTTTGTGTAATCAGGTCTCTAGGATTTAATTAGAAATTTAATCTAAAATTTGTGTCTCATTTTCCTTAATACTATGTTAAATAAGGTTAGGACTCATTCACTTAACATTTCTGATTACCAGTATCCAGCAACTGGAATCTCTTATGTAATCAGACATGTTGCAAAAGCAAGGGCATGCCGCAGTCAACATTTCTGTTTAGAGAGAATATATGCATAAAACAATATGCTTCATTATCAGGCAGACTCCTATTTTAGTGCCAGTGAGGTAGTGGGCATAAAGTTATGTGCAGCTACACAGTCAGCTAATAAAATTTCAGTTAAATATTAAAGTTAAGAGTCTAAGATCAAGAATTAAATAAAGGACACGTCATGGTATAAGCTGCAGTATTAAAATGGAAAAGAAGCAGTACTAAATAATGCCACTGAGGGCAAACACTAGAATTCTAAAAGGGTGTAATTTTTTTATTTTAGTTAAACAAATTCTGGAATACATGCAGCTCCTGGTTATAGAAAGCACAAGAATTTTCTACATGAGACCCCACTGTGACGTGTAGTGAGCAGTTGTCAAAATGAGTTAAGACCAGAAAAATTGTTGTTGTCGTTTATTGGGACCATCTAAACAGACTATAGAAAAATCCTAGGGTTCATATATATGCCTGCTAAGGAGAGTTGACACTTCATATTTCTAGCCAATACTTAAGGACTTCATACCATTAAAATGGATCAGGTTAAGGATGCTATCCCATGACCAATTACAAAGAAGCCTCTGACTTTTTGGGAATGAAAAAAAAAAATTAAAATTTATTAGCAGTTATTTTCAGCTCCCAACTTTTAGTTAACAGATACAAGATTAGTGTTTAGGTTCTTCTCTGACTTGAAGTAGTGTTTTGTGTTAATACTAGTGATTAAATTTGATTTAAGGAAGTGACTATATGTATGTTTGATGTAGGATGACTGGCAATTGTTGCTTGTCCTTAAGTATGTCATAATGTTCAGATAATTGTCATGCTGTGCAGTTCTATAGCAGTTCCACAGAGTTAGTGTGACTTTTTGTATTATACCTTTGGAAATATATAAGGTTTAACTTAGAGTTAATTAGATCTGTAAATCAGTTTTTGTGGAAAGCTTCACAGGCTTTCAACAGTGCTGCCACTTCCCAAAACATTGTTGAAATTTATTTTGAATTGCTTTCAAAGCCTGTAACATATTTGACAGTGTCCTCATTAACAGTGCATCTTTAAGATGAATTTGACTTTTGCCTATGGCTAATAGTCATTTGGAACTAAACTTGGTGACTAAGTTGGGTTAACAAGCTGGGGTAAGTACCTTTTGGATTGATAAAGAGATCTGAAAATAAATTTCCAGTAAGGCTTATAAACTGTTTTGAGGACTGTTGTCAAAGAAAATTCCAGGGAAGTTTGGAGGGGTATTAACATGAAGTATTGGGTTGACTAAAAAGTTCGCTTGTGTTTTTCTGTAACGAACTTTTTGCCCAACCCAATAAATATGTAGGCTTACAAAGTAGCAGAATGTGTTCCAATAAATGGCTTTTGGAGTCCTTATTACTTGGTGGGTAGAAAATTTTTAAAAGAATTCTACATATTGGAGAAAAATACGTAAATAAAAATTATCTTAATTTTAGAGGTGGGAAAATATTGAGCTTAAACTATTCTGATTATCTGCCTGCTTTTAATATTTAAAATAAGGGTCATAAAAGTACTCGTTATATTTCTCTAATAATGCTAGTGAAGGCCAGAGTGGCAGAGGAACCAGTATAAATGTTAGGGATAGAGACAGTAAGTGAGACTATCACTGAAGGAGAAAGTAAGAAATATACAGAGAGAGGGAAATGTACATGGGGAAATAAACAACACATCAGTACAAATACTCTGATGGAATAATATCTCCATCTTGTGGCCTTTTTTGTATATTGTTGTTAAAAACGTTGAGGGGTTGTATTTTCACAACTGTAGGCATAAGTAAGAATAAAATATAAGTCAGATGAAAACAAAGTATGCGTCAGAGATATTTTGCAGTGTTTCGCGAGGCCCTTTGAGCCCAGGCCTCCTGGTGATGTGCAGTAAGCCAGTGTCTTGGGACATTGATGCCTTCCCTGGAGCAGCCTTAAGTGAACTCCAGAGTGTCTTTCAAATGTAATTTTCTTTGAAATGCCATGGTATGGAAAAGATTGGAAGAGCACCGTGAAGGCAGGCGGTTACAGTGTTTTTCTTCTATGGAAAATTTATAAGCCTGTATATATATGTGTGTACATATAAATGTAAAATTGTCCTATGTAATTACTCTCATCAAGATCTTTGCTCTACTAAAGATCGTTGTTTAGCTCTTTAGAACCAAAAGCATTACTTAACATATTGGTGAGAGAATCCAGATTTAAAAGATATCAAGAAGTCTTTGAATTAGTGTCTTTCAGTTACTTGATTACTTTGTATGGTGGAATGATCATTAAGCATACCCACAGTTTGTAGTAACTCAGAGGAATAGTTTAATGATTTGTAACAATCTTCTGTGTGAAGAGGATACACATATCTTTGGAATGTATAAATACACAAATTCCAAGTAGACTGAAGTAATATTTTGTGACACTAGGAGATAAGGAAGTATTTTACTTACAAATCCTGACTGACATATATTTCAGGTTTTAGACAGATGACATTCATTTTAAAGCCATTGATTTCTTAGAGCAGCACTGTTTGATAGATACATAATACACAAGCCACATATATAACTTAAAATTTTCTAAAAGCCACATTTTAAAAAGTAAAAAAGAAACAGATAAAATTAATCTTAATATATTTTACTTAATCTCATGTATCAAAAATCTTTCAACATGTGTTCACATTTTTTTAAAATTATTGAGACATTTTACACTTTGGCTTTTTTACTAAGACCTCAAAATTTGGTATATATTTTCACTTTACACTTCTTAGCACACTTCAATTTGGATATTTAATTTTGATTGAAAATACTTAACCTGTATTGAGATTTCATAGAATGTGCAGCTAACAAGTAGATTCATGTACTCAGGCTCTTCCAAACATACTTTAAAATCTTTACAGTAACTGAAGCAAGTGACATTTTAAAAATTTAAATATAAGTGACTCAAATAAAAAACTTGATTTCTGAGTTACACTAACACATTTCAAGTGTTCAAATATGGTTAATGACTACCACATTGGCTATCACAGCCTTAGAGTATGAACGTTTCTGTGTTGTATATATCTACATATTTTTGGATAAAATCACTGATTGCTGTTTCCATTTTGTCAAGGACATAATTTGTAAGTTTTGTTTTTGTGTTTTAACTCATGATAGTTGTTGTTTTGCTTTGTTTTTAGATTGTTCCAGTTGTGCTAGATATCATCTTCCTATTCTGTCCGATTTATCCATTCTTCTCTTTGGCCTATAAAGGCTGTTAGTATAGTCTGTGCTGCTCTTCTTGGCAGGGGGTTCAGAAGGTCCATACATAGAGGCCTGTTTGCTGAGGGTGTTTTCAGTAATCAGCTTCATCCAAATTGGTCATTTACTTTTGCTGACTTGCCTGTTACATTTTGTAATTTTTTAAAGTATTATTAAGTTAATATGTTAGGTCTTTAATGACACTCTGACCAGGAAATCACCAGTGTTCCTACTTTGTAATTTTAACTGTGAGGTTGCCTGGTCTCCCTAGTTACTCTGAAACTCACCCATCAAATGTATTATTAGCTATGAAATACTTAACTACATTCTCTACTGTCATCTATTTTGATTATTATTATATCTTTCATTAAATAATTTAAAAGAGATTTCCAGATGCAGTTCTATTTGTGCCATTCTTTTTGCTCTTTATACTATCAATTAGGGATTCCAAAGTCATCCTTGTCCACTGGCTGGCTGCCTTTGCCACCGCCACATAGCCCCTAAACATACTGCTTTATTTTGGGCTGATAACTAATTGCTGATCTTTTCCCCTTTTCCTTTGTAATTTCATAAACAAGTAAGGAAAGGAAGTAGATCATTATATTAGTGGTTCTTATACCTGGCTATTATTGTTTTAAGTACTCCTAGTGTAGGAAAGAAATTGCATTGTAGTCAGAGATACTAAAAACTCTATGCTAAAGGAAAAAACAAAAATTAAAAAACCGATATAGAATCCTGAAGTTAAAGAGACCTCAACAATATCTAACCTATTTCCTCATGTAGCAGTCTCTTTCTGTAGCTCTCTCAGAAGATGATCATCCATTCTGTTTTATTTATGGCTAACAATGGTGGGAGGGATTATGAAACAACCTGTTAAGTTTTTGATGAAAGTACTCAACAGAAATTTTATTCTTATGTAAAGCCCAAAATCATAATTCTTAGACCCACCTTCAGCTTTATTTACTGTCTTCTTTTGGAGTACCCCTGAATATATATATATTTCCTCTAAGTTATTTTCTTTAATGCTTTAAAATAAAATGCACCAGAGAAATAATTACCTTTGATTCTCTCCACAACAGTAGAGTTATTTTTTAAAAAATGAACAAACCACAGTTCTTTGTATAGCATTTATACCTCAATAAAGTTGTTTATTTGTTTTGTTTTGTTTTTTAAATACAGGCAAGCTGAGAAGCCTACTTGATTTCATAGTCTTTAGGTATGTATTAAATCTACCCTGGAGAAGACCTGAGCCACTATTGTTCCAGTTGTCTTGGAACTACACCAAGTGTGATTTGAGGTTACTATAAATAATTGTCTGGGCTCATCAAAGTTAGCAACAGAAAATTTCTGAATGTTGTAAACATAAGATCGTTTAGGGTATGCCAGCTCTGATAATATGGACCACAGGGTTAATTTAATTGTGCCCAGAAGTCTCAAAGCAAGACCCGTGCATACAGTTGTGCAGGTTGTGTGTCTGCTTCAAACCTATCAAGATATAAAGATGTTTTAGTCTGAGGTTTTTATGAAGAATTGCACATAGGTAATTAAACTGAAAAGGAAATAATTTCTCTTTCATAATTAAAATGTTATATTTAGGTAGAATTTTAGTTTTCAGGTCTATCCTAAGTGGGTGTTCTCTCTCCTTTCTATTCATTTATCCTCCCTAGAATCTGTAGTGGCTTTTACTCCTTTTCCTGAGATACCTAGACAAGCCTCAGGTCTTACATAGGCAGCTTAGGGCTCCCTCCTGAGGCCATTGCAGATCCAGATACCAAGCCTGCAGATTGCTTGGGCTGGTTTCAGCTGTTGTGCAGGAAGTGTGGTCTCTTAATATCTCAGATACATAGTATTTTATAAACTGTAGGTTCAGGCAGTGGCTTTCTCAACTTTTTACACCTTTTTTCAATGAGTGGTGGAGTCCCACTGCACCCCTTGGTTTCCAGCATCATCCTGGCTCTGATCCCAGACCTTTTGTAGAAGTACTTTCAGTCCTCATTGCTCTGTGGAACACAGACTTTTCATTTCTTCTGCCTGCTTCACAGGTGTGGAATCCAGGCTGTTAGCTTAAGCTCTGTTTGTGGCTACACGTTTCCATTAGTTTTTGTCTATAGAGATACTTGACTAGTTTTGACCATGGCTGTGTGGTTATGATTTTCTCTTCATCTAAGTACATATTTGGAGTAGGGTTTAGGAGGAGGTCCCTCAAGTACTTGCAGTGCTACTTTGACTCGTGAATATTTTTAAAGCTGCATTTCTTTTAAAATTATTACTATTTTTAATGCCATTTTCCTTTTATCTGAGAGCCTTTTACCACTTGTCATCCAGAAATATAGTCAGGCCTATTATGCACAGCAGTATAAGAGCTGTTACTTAGGCATTAAAAGGAACAGTAAATCATTCAGTTGTGTCCCTCTCTGTTCACTATTCCTAGGCTTGATCCAAGTCTGGGTGCTAAAACAGGCAAGTAACATTTCTAAAATAATCAGATCCAACAGGTTTTGAATATGGTAATAAGTAGGTCCATTTCTTCAGAGTGATGTATATGGCCCTGTTACTGGAAATGCTCGGATGAGAGTCCTGAGCTCTGTCTTGAATCTAGTTAGATTCAACTGTGCCAGGTGGGAAATAGTTATTGAAACTCAGGTACATGTCAGAAAAACCACTTCTGGAGGAAATGAATGGTTCTGAAGATATATACAGGTAATTTTATTTTTGATGATTTAAATATATTCCAATCATATATCTATTAAAAAGACTGTCTTTTTCTGGATGTGAATACTATTCTCTTGTGGCCTTCAAAATGCACAAAACAAAAAATAGGACAGTGAGGGTTAATCTCACTGAAAACATTTTTGTAACCAGCTTGGTAGACAGTACTAAAATGAAAGAGTTTCAGTAAATGTTAGCATCATGCAACATATTTCAAATACATTGTTCTTACCTGTATGAGGAGTTGTTCTTTAAATAATTTTTATTACTTTTTTTTAACGTAAAAGTAAAGAAAAGGGAAATTTTAAAAATCCATAGAAAACCAGTTTTTGATGTTTTTAACTATATCATTTCAAATTTTTTTCCTCATGTATGTATATATATATATTTTTACCTCAGTAACTTTGCTCATACTATTGACTGCCTAAAATTTCTTCCACCTCCAAAAGTACTCTATATGAGTACTTTTATGAGTAGAGCGTGCTAGCTGCTTTTTTAAAAATTGTGGTAAAATATGCATAACCTAAAATTTACCATTTTAATCCTTTTTTAAGAATTGGCATTAAGAATATTCACAGTGTTACACAACCATCATCACTATCCATTCCTAGAACTTTTTCATCATCTCAAATAGAAACTGTATCTATTTTCTAAAAATTACTTACCCATTCCCTCTTCTCTCAGGCCCTAGTAACCTCTACTCTATTTTCTGCCTCTAAGAACTTGCCTTTTCCAAATATCTCATATAAGTGGAGTCATACAGTATTTATTCTTCTGTGTCTGGCTTGTTTCACTTAGTCTTCAAGGTTAATCCATGTTGTAGAATGTCCCTGAATCATATTTCTTTTTATGACTGAATACTATTCCATTGAATATATACATCACATTTTGTGGAATACATACATTGATCTGTTGATAAACTTGCTTCCACCTTTGGCTATTGTAAATACAGTTGACCCTTGAACAACGTGGGTCTGAACTACCAAAGTTCATTTATGGATGCTTTTCATTAGTAAATAGTATAATATTATATGATCAAACAATTGATTGAATCTGCAAATGTGGGGACTGAGTATAAGTTGTATATAGATTTTTAACTGTGCAGAGCATCCATGCCCCTAAACACACACCTCCTCCATCCCCACCAAATATTGTTCAACGGTCAACTGGAATGCCACCTTCAACACTGGTGAATAAGTATTTGTCTGAGCCCTTGCTTTTAATTCTTTTGAGATATACCTAGAAGTAGAATTGCAGGATCATATGGTATTCTATATTGACTTCTTGAGAAGTTGCCAAACTCTTCCACCATGGGCTGCATCATTTTACATTCCCACAAGCAATGAACAAAGGTTCTAATTTTCTCCAGAGTATCACCAGCATTTATTTATTTATCTATTGATAATAGTTTTCATAATGGATAAGAAGTGATATCCTTTTCTCTAAATGATGGATGATGTTGAATATATTTTCATATGCTTATTGACTGTATATGTTCCTTGGAGAAAAGTCTATTCAAATAATTTGCCCATTTTGGGGGGATTGTATTTTTGTTGAGTTATGGGAGTTTTTGACATATCTTGGCTATTAATCCCTTGTCAGATACATGATTTGTGAACAGGGATTGTTTTTTTACTCTCTTGATAGGACATGCACAAAACTTTTAAATTTTGATGAAGTCCAAATTTATCTTTTTTTTCTTTTGTTCCCTGTGATTTTGGTGTCATGTCCAAGAAGTAATTGCCAAATCCCACTTCAAAAAGTTTTGCAATTTTAGCTCTTACCTTTAAGCCTTTGATCCCATTTTGAGTTAATTTTTGTGTATGATGTAATATAAGGGTCCAGCTTCATTCTTTTGCATCCATTTTTTTCTGCTTCCTGCTTAACTATGCTGCTACTGCTGCTGCTGCTAAGTTGCTTAAGTCTTGTCCAACTCTGTGTGACCCCATAGACGGCAGCCCACCAGGCTCCCCTGTCCCTGGGATTCTCCAGGCAAGAACACTGGAGTGGGTTGCCATTTCCTTCTCCAATGCACAAAAGTGAAAAGTGAAAGTAAAGTCGCTCAGTCGTGTCCGACTCTTCGCGACCCCATGGACTGCAGCCTACCAGGCTCCTCCGTCCAGCCTACCAGGCTCCTCCGTCCATGGGATTTCCCAGGCAAGAGTATTGGAGTGGGGTGCCATTGCCTTCTCTACTTAACTATATATTATCTTATTTAATCCTTAAAACAATTCTATCAAGTTAGGTATTTAATCAGTGAGGAAATGGAATTTCAAAGACTTCCTCAAAACTAATAATTGATGGAATTAGGATTTATACTCTTGTCTTTTAGGTTCAAAAATTATAACCATTATTTTGTATTATTTCTTACTATTCAAATGCTACCTTTTCTTTAAAATCTAGCCTAAATTTAATCCCTTTATTAAGATTTTCCCTACTCTTCCAATCAAATATGACCACTCCATGGCAAATTTTTGTATAGACTCTTAATTTGTAATAGTACACTGTAAATGGTATGTATTTAGTACATGGTGAGTGAGTTTTAGAATTGTACTTCAAAATAATCTAACTGGTACCCTTACATGTAAAATATGAGCAGAAATGAAAAGGGTGGAAATAATCACAGAAAAAGGTAATTCCATATTTTCCTTTTAAAAATCAATTGCACAAGTATAAAATGGGACAATCTAATTTGTCTTTAGTAAAGATGAATGCTGAAGTTTTAGTTGATCGCAAACTGGCATCAGGCCAACAGTATTATGCATCTGCTTTTAAAAACCAGTTCTAGGTTGCATTAACATACATACTTGATCATACAAAGTGAGAAATATAAAGCAGTCTAAAACAGTATGTTATATACTTTCCTGGTAACAAATGGAGCTTTTTAAAAGTGGAGCTATAGCATAGTAGAAGTT
Source organism: Giraffa tippelskirchi (assembly GCF_054371585.1). NCBI lineage: Eukaryota > Metazoa > Chordata > Mammalia > Artiodactyla > Giraffidae > Giraffa > Giraffa tippelskirchi. Next base: position 66,986,504 of record NC_137287.1, on the reverse strand, counting down.
CTGGGTATCTTGTCCAATGAAGAACATACTGAATGTGAAAAAGAGAGGCTAAGGGGGTGTATGATCTCTGACTTTGAATATTAGAATTAAGAGATACATAAACTGTTTACTTATGATCTTTCATTTTGGAATAATTTTACACTTAATGAAAAAGTGGCAAAAATAATGCAAAGAGTTCCCTTACACCCTTCTGCTAGTTTTCCCAAATGTCTTACATAACTTAATAAAATGATCAAAATCAGGAAATTAACATTGATACAGTATTGTTATAGAATCCCCCTGCATTGCAGGAGACCCCAGTTTGATTCCTGAGTCAGGAAGATCTGCTGGAGAAGGGATAGGCTACCCACTCCAGTATTCTTGGGCTTCCCTTGTGGTTCAGCTGGTAAAGAATCTACCTGCAATGTGGGAGACCTGGGTTCGATCCCTGGGTTGGGAAGATCTCTGGAGAAGGGAAAGGCTACCCACTGCACTCTTCTGGTCTGGAGAATTCCATGGACTGTATAGGGGTCGCAAAGAGTTGGACATGATTGAGCGACTTTCACTTTCACAGTATTATAACTAATAATAGTAAAAATCTTATTCAAATTTCATCAGCTGTCCTACTAGCATCTTTTTTTCTAGTCCTGAATCATAACATTTAGTTCTTATCTCATTGATGTTCTCTACTCTGGGACAGTTCCTTAGTCTTTGTTGTTCTTGACTTGGATACTTCTCAAGAGCATTGGATTAGTTATATTTTAGAATGTCCCTCAATTTGTTGTTGTTTAGTTGCTGTGTTGTGTCCAACTCTTTATGCCCCCCTGGACTGTAGCCTGCCAGGCTCCTCTGTCCATGGGATTTCCCAGGCAAGAATACTGGAGTGGTTTGCCATTTCCTTCTCCAGGGGATATTTCCCACCCAGGGATCAAACCCACTTGGCAGGCACTTTCTTTACCACTGAGTCACCAGAGAAACCCATCCCTCAATTTGGGTTTGTCTGATGTTTTCCCTTAACTAAATTCAGGTTATGTATGTTTTGCATGAATACTATGGAAGTGACGTTGCACCCTTTTCAGTGTAACATATCACTAGGCCCATGATGTCACATTACAGATGAGCTTCACTTTGATTTCTTGGTTACGTGTGCCAAATTTTTTCATTGTAAGGCTATTAGATTGGTACAAAAGTAGTTGCAGTTTCAGACCATGAATTTTATATCATTATAACTAGGCTTAAACACATCTTTATTAATCAAAATAGGAACCATTACAATCAACACATTTTTGCCAATGAGAAATGTTTTTTCCTGTAGCGTAAAAATCCACGCTTCAGGATTTGATGAACTCTTGGAAGCATTTTCCTTGCAAAAAGTTGTTGCGATGCTTGAGGAAGTGGTTGGCGAGAAGTCAGGTGAATATGGGAGATGAGGCAAAACTTTGTAGCCCAGTTCATTTAACTTTTGAAGTGTTGATTGTGTGATGTGTGGTCCAACATCATGGAGGAAGATTGGGCCCTTTCTGTTGACCAATGCTGGCTCCAGGTATTGCAGTTTTCGGTGCATCTCATCAATCTGCTGAGCATACTTGTCATATGTAATGGTTTCAGTGGGATTCAGAAAGTTGTTGTGGATCAGGCAGGCAACAGACTATCAAACAGTAACCATGACCTTTTTCTGATGCATGTTTGGCTTTTGGAAGTGCTTTGGAGCTTCTTCTTAGTCCAGCCACTGAGCTGGTCATTGCCAATTGTCATATAAAATCCACTTTTCGTTGCATGTCACAATCTGATCAAGAAATGGTTCATTGTTGTTGCTTAGAATTAAGAGAAGATGACACCTCAAAACGACGATTTTTTTGATTTTCAGTCAGCTCATGAGACACCCACTTATCGAGCTTTTTCACCTTTCCGACTTGCTTCAAATGCTGAATGACCATAGAAGGGTTCATGTCGAGTTCTTTGGTAACTTCTTGTGTAGTTGTAAGAGGATCAGCTATGATGATTGCTCTCAATTGTCATTGTCAACTTCCAGTGGCCAGCCACTACTCCTCATCTTTGAGGCTCTCATCTCCTTTGCAAAAATTCTTGAACCATCACTGTAGCATACCTTGGTTAGTGGTTCCTGGGCCAAGTGAGTTGTTGATGTTGCAAGTTGTCTCCACTGCTTTACGACCCATTTTGAACTCAAATAAAAAACTGCTCAAATTTGCTTTTTGTCAAACATCATTTCTATGGTCTAAAATAAATATAAAATACACAGCAAATAATAATTAACAAAAAAACAAATAGAGAAATGTGCATTAAAATGATGTTTAACATAGCCACATTTATTTAAGACTGTATTCCAATATTGACTGACAAAGTTCAACAATGTAAAACTGCAATTACTTTTGCACCAACTTAGTACTATTTTCCCTTTGTTATTTTTCTTGTGGGAAAATACTTAAAGATTATGCAGATATCTTATTTCTCATCATTCTTTTGCCCAGTAATTTTAGCATCCATTGATGATTCTTGCCTGTGGTCATTACCATGCTACTATGGTATTTACCAAACGGTGATTTTTTTGTTTGTTTGTTTCCATTATTCTTTCTATACTATAAGCAAGAGCTATCCCTTCTTACTGTTTGGTCAGTTACTTATGTCAGTATGGACTCATGAATATTTATTTTAATCTATGGGTTATGCTCCATTACTATCATTATTTTCTTACTCATATCACATTTAGCCATTAAGAACTTCTTCACATCAGATCCCTTGTCCTTTGTCTTACTTATCCATGTTGTTTTTCAGGGCATTTATTTTCTGGCAACACAGGATATTCCAGATTTGTCTTGCACTTTCGATACCCCAGCCCTGGAATCAGTCATTTCTCCAAGGAGCTCTGGTTCTTTTTATTAAAGACTAATATTTGGAAACCAAACTATGGGCACCAAGTGTGCTTGTTGCTTCTACGGTGTCCTTGTGTCTAGTATTGCTCACTGGACAGACTAGGAAATATATGTACACATATGGTTTGTCAGTGTGTGGATTTTGTGTCTTTTTTTGTTGTTTACTGCTTTAACATTTAGCACAGTATTTATCACTGTGGTTAATAGATATTCGTAACACACAATATAGAAGGGATTCCTCACGTAAAGAAGGTTAGACTAGATAACTTAAGGACTTTTCAGTCCCATAAATCTGTTATGTTTTGATTCTGAGAAAGGTAAGCTGGGGAATTAGGCAAAAAATCAGTTCATAATAATGAAAATCAAAAGCTATGGGAGAAGAAAGTTTTGATTATTATCAGAAATAGTGAAGGAATTGAAGACCTAAAACAAACTCTGCTCAGAATAGTAGGTAAGCAAGAGAAGATTGATAGTCCTGATAGTCCTTTTATCCATTATGCCTTTGTCGACTGACTTGAGTTACATCATTGAGCCTTGAGACAAATCCTCCAAGAAGCAAATGAGGATCTCCTCTTGACTAGAATTCTGTCTTTAATTTGCTTTCCATTATTTTCTGCTTTATCCAGGTAGAACAGATCTATTAACAGTTATTTTTTCTATAATACCATATTTGGCTTCTCCTGCTGCAAAATCATGCCCTGAAACTAACAGATTTTTAGGAGAAATAGGATAGAATAGATTCCTCAAAATCTATGGAACTTTATAATAAGCACTAATGAAAACAAAAAATACTTAATCTTCCACTAGCATTTGTATTTAGCATCATAGTCGGCCAGTTTTTAGAACTCTTTAAACTCTTTTGTTCCTGCTCCGTTATTTAAAATGTACATTTTTTAGGTCATTTGAATAAAAATTCAAAATATGATTCAGAGCAGAATGCTTTTCACTGATCTACAGGTTGAAAAATGAAGGAAATGTGCTTCTTCAACTGTATTTGTAGCTTCATCAGATAACTTTACATAGTTGAAATCATAGATGTTCTCAGAGCTACTAAACTAGGTACTGTTATGTGCTAGTTGCTCAGTCATGTCCAGCTCTTTGCAACCCGATGGATTGTAGCCTGGCAGGCTTCTCTGTCCATGGAATTCTTCAGCAGGAATACTGGAGTGGGTAGCCATTCCCTTCTCCAGGGGATCTTCCCAACCCAGGAATTGAACCCAGGTCTCCTGCACTGCAGCCAGATTCTTGACCGTCTGAGCCACGAGGTGTTCTTTTCTGGTGGCTCAAACTAGGTACTACTTACATTAAAGGAAGGCATTTCTGTAAAGTTTTAGGTTTTTTTTTTTTTTTAAAGTTCTTCATATGTTACTAAGGCTTTCTCTTTAATTGCAAGAAAGCTCATCTCCATTTAAAAAAATGAATGAGCTGGTTAGAGATCAAACTGGGCTAACACAACTTCTACAGTATAAGCACATCATACCCCTCTACTAATCACATAGAAGTAGTTCAAGTTAAAGAAGCACATGTCATAGCAGTAATTAACCTGCAATAAACTGAGTAATTGATTGCTATCAAAAGTGCACTTCAGTGACAGTGTTTAACCAGAGTTGATATTTGCATTTGCTTATAGCCTTAGATGTTTCTGATACAGAGTCTTTGAATAGAAGATGGCCCTGTGATGTCTGTAGCACTTTAACCTTCAGATTCTCGTGTTTTAGAGAGGTGCTTTTGGATTCTGGTTTTGTATATGTTTCCACAGTCTTTTATATTCCTTTCCCTTTTTCCTGTGCCTTCTTCCATGCTTCCATCTATTAGTCCCTGGCACTGTGCTGGTTTTATGGAATCTTTGAAAGAAGTATATAATGCCTGCCTTTTATAGAGAGGAGATAAATTTGGTTGCATTTCTAGACAAAATATAATCAGCCGATGGACTGCTCTGTGTGCGTGTAAACAGTAGGCCTGCCTGTGCTCTGGCATTGTCTAGTTTGGCTGAACATACTTCAAGCTTAAGAAGTTGCTGACCCCAGTCTGACCAGGTTCTGAGTCAATCCTTTCACTTGCTGATTGACTTTCCCACTTTACTGAGAGACTTTATGAATTTTGTAAATTACTGTATCAGTATGTGAGTACAACAAAATCTTGCTGCACGACCTAATGGAAACTCCTGGAGAGTCTGCCTGTTTTATTTCTCTCCCTCCCTCCTTATTAAAATTTCCCTCTCTTAATGGAGATGTGTTTCCAGGTGGCTACTGGCCTTTTATATTTTATATTTTTTAGTCGTCTTGAATATTGTATTACCCATTAAAAGTTAATAAAAAAAAAAACTCTGAATTAATATTTGGTTGGTGAGGAAAGAGAAAGGCGGAAAGTCTTGAAGTAGAAGAGCTTTAGAAAGAAAACTTTTGATGCTTATCTAATTTAAAAATAATCCAAATGTTCCTATACAGAAACTAGACATCATTTTAAAAGAAAACTTTTGCAGTTTTGTATTATCTAAATGTTGACTTGATGTACAGAATGTAGAAAAATAACTTGGGCATGGATCTTTTCCCTCGTCACTTTGAAGAGTATTTTCTTCATTTGTTTATTACTTTCCTGTAGATTTTTCAAAGAATTTTTATATTAGACAATCTTGTCATTTTTCCAAAATAGAGAAAAGACTGATTATCAGTCCTTATTATTCCAGGTGGGGGACATGGAGATCTGTAGTGATGTAAGGACTGTTTGTAGGGTCGGTACTAGAACAAAAGCTTGAGTTAAGTGTTGGCTGTATTAAGGTGTATTTGTTTTATTTAATGTGAAAAAATCATCATAACTGTCTCTTGTCTTCTGGGTATGTGTCATTTTGGTCCCGTGCACTGGGGATCAATTCTAAACTCAAGACCAAAATTGGCTCCAGAGATTAGAGGTTTCAGAAGAGAAACAGGAAGAGAGATCTGTACTTCTTCAAATCACACAAATACTTGCTTGGGTTAAAATAATAATTACTACTTTGGGAAACCATTTCTCATTCAGAATTTTATTTTAATCATATTATAGTTTATGTGTTCACAGAACAGAGAAGTGAATTCCTGAAGAAAACCTGATAATAGTTGCTTTAGAGAAACTGAGCTTTGTAAATTAGACTGTCTATATTTCCATTTTAAGCTAAATGTTACATGGTATAGTTTATTTCATTTTTCTTTTACATTTGGTGGTTTTCTTTTAAAAAACAATCAACTTAAGATAAAATCTTGAATCTTGTCTGGCATTGAGATACTAAGTACTATGATTTACACTTCTGAGTGTGAAAATATGTGGAGGGAGTAGGAGGCCTGCTGTGTGAGTGACCACCATATTCACTCCTACCTGCAAAGAAGCGTCCTGTGCCCTGGCTCATTCCTGAGAGCAGATTTGGAGTTGTCACTGCTCCTTACTACTGGCCCCATTTCCCCCTCATTGATGATGCTGGTCTCCATGCGCTGCTTTTGCAGTGGCTGTGTTGTTGCTTTTATGAAAGAAAAGAGAAGTAGGGGAACCTGGCCTAAATTCAGGAACAGACTTAGAGAAAGGCAAAGGCTGCTAGCCCTCTCTTCCTCCTCCTCCACCGGTTTTATCAAACTCTTGGCTTCAGTGAACAGCCTCTGTGCTAGATGAGGGCTGAATTCTCCAGCTCTTGCTTTTTGTTACCCATTGAGAAGAAATGAGAAAAGCCAGAACTGGGAAGAGTCCCTTGCTCCCAAAAGCAAGTGTAACCTTTCAGGTGGGTATTGATCTTTGTTAAGTTAGGAAATAAAGTATGTGTTCCTTTAAACCCCACTTCAAAACCATCTGTTGGCATTTCCCCAGTATTCAATTAACATTTTAAAAATTACTGCTATTAAGATTTGGTGATAAATAACATGGCCAGGAGAAGTTTTGGCATGGAATTTTAACTAATAGTGGGATGATATTGGTACCTTCAGGAGCTAGGGGTAGTAGGGAAAAGAGTGTTGGGGTTAATGAATAAATATTTATGTAAATTGCCTTAATTTACTATTCAACAGTACAGTTCTATACTTTTACCACTGGCCCTCTTTATCTCATAGAAGCAAGACCTTTCACACATACTAAACATCTCACAACGTTAGTCATTACCAAATATTTGCATGCTTAGTATATGATACCTTTCATAGAGTTTTATGGAGTGTGTGGAAGATATTAATACAATCCTTGCTCTCAAGTATAGTTTAAAGAGGATACCTGGCTGTATTTTGGAATCAGGAAGATGAATACAGTTTCCAGTGATAAAGGTATTACTGTCTTTAAAAAAGAAAATCCTATTTTATAGTCCTTCAAGATACAAAGTTTCCCTTACAGTAGTAAATTACAATTACTGATACAACTGCTTATGCAGCAGCCAGTTGATTTGCAAACCTCTTCAGTGTATTTCTCTATCACATTTTTACCCATTTAAATATGTTACTTTTTTCCTGATTTCCCCCTAATTTGTCCAGAAGAAATTTGAAGTGAACCTAACCTAAAAAAATCCTTTAGGCCAAAAAACCTGAGTAGTAATCAATTCATAGTTTAATAAAGGACATGTGTACTTTGAATTTCTGGATAACCTCTCTTCCTTTGAAAGTGTTCCTTAATTAAATCCAGATGAGAGTAGCAAGGAAGATATTCAGAACATTAAATAAAATGGATGTGCTTCATGGAATTTGCAGAATTCATCAATACATGTAACAATGATTTATAATTGCATGTGGTCCTAACACATATCAGTGTAAATCTAACAGAGGCACAGTAAGTAAGATAGCTAGTATAAAACGCTAAGGTGAAAGGGTTAATTGGCCTTGCACAGTTCAATTTGCCACTCTAGTGGCACTTTCTGTTGTCTGTGTAAACACAGTTGCCAAGTACTTTCCCACTATGCTGCCACCCTTTTATTTATACAGTTGAACCACCAATGAGGAATGGATCAGTTTACCAGTTGTTAGGCCTTTTCTTTCTGCCTTTTCAGCCCACTTCATCCTTTCCCTCTACACACCCCACCCCCCCCCCCCAGCTGTTGCTACATAATTCTCTAATCTTTCCTCAGTCTTTATGATTTTTGTGGGTTTTTTTCCCCCCCTGCTTTTTCTTATTCATTGATTCAAGTGTATGGGTTTGTGAAAGGTTGTTTGCTGAATCACGAAAAGACGCCGGGATTCTTGACCTCCGGAGGAGAAGAATTCAATCCGGGGCCAGAGACGAGGCATGATCGCTCAGAGCTTTTGTGTAATAAAGTTTTATTGAAGTATAAAGGAGATAGAGAAAGCTTCTGACATAGGCATCAGAAGGGGGCAGAAAGAGTACCCGCTTGCTAGTGTTAGCAGTGGAGTTATATACTCTAAGATAACAGGATTAGCCAGAAGGTTTAATCCAGAGACTGTCCTCAGGCAGGATATATTATTGTTATATAATCCTTGTAAAGACAGACCTACTCCCATAATTTACATTTTAAGACTCAGGCAGGATACATTATTGTTATATAATCCTAAGGAATGTAGAGAGAAAAGAAAAAAAAGTTTGTCCTTTCTTCCTCCTTGAGAATTCCAGACCCCTCTCTCCTTGGGGACCCCTAGACTTCTTATCAACCTGCCTAGGAAATGAGTCTCTCATTTGTACACCTGGTTCTGCTCATCTGCACCTCATCCTTTCTCATCCCTACCCCCATTCATTCATTCTATTCCAATTACTATCTTAAAATTTGCTGCAACTTCTCAATTTTTTTCAAGTAACGTTAAAATATCCTTTAAAAATTTAAACGTTATGTATCTAGCTAAAGGCTTTTCTAGCTGGACTTTACCTTCTGCCAACCCCCTACCCTGCTGTGAATTAATATATTAATATACATATACTCCTAGACCATTTTAGTTATCTTACATATGTATGTATACCTATCCATAATCATAATATGGTATTGTTGGTATCATTTATGGAATTTGCATAAATGATAAAATTCTGGAAATACTGTTCTGCTTGTTGCTTTTTTCACTCTATATTTTAAAGATATATGCATATTATATATCTAATTTAAACAATTGCTTCATAATATTACATTGTATTTTATATTTAAATTATCCAGTTGTGTGGATGGATATATAAGTTGTATCCAGTTTTCTCTCTATTTTAAACAATGCCACAGTGAACAGCTTTACAGATGTTGTCTTGAATAGCTACAGTTTCTTAGGGCAGCTTTCTCAATAGCAGGTAGTGAAATCAGGTTAGTAAGTTGGGATTTACATTCTGAAAAAGAATAGAAGACAAAGTGTCAAAGTAAAAGGCACTTATTTTTTCATGAGATATGTCACAACTCAGAACACAGTTATACAGAATGCATTTCCTACTGTAGGTCTCAATCAAATATATATTTTGTACTGTGTATCTCAGTCTGTTTTGGGTTATATATATATATATACTCAGAAGTAGAGTATCATGGGCTGGATCATAGGCTACATAAGGTTTTGAATTTTGTTAGACACAGCCAAATTGCTTTCCATACTGGCTACATTAATTTATACTTCTTAGACCCTAATTACTATTTTATATTTTAGTCAGAGTTTTACATTTTCTAGTCTTAAGGGTGAAAAATTCCATTTAATTTTAATTTTAAGTAGTGAAGTTGAGCATAAATTCCTTTATTACTAAAAAGAAAAATATTAAGACTCATCTGGTTGGTAGATCACTATTCTTGCAAATCATATTTCAGACTAGAGAGACCTTCATCTCCACAGTCTTTGCTGACACTTTTTAAAGTAGTGAACATAAAACTATATGACCTCAGTAAGTAATTACTACTAAATATAATTTTGTTAATCGTGCCACATTGTGTTACATTCAGGTTGGTCTCAAATTTGTTTTGAAACACAGTTCTCTTACCCAATGTGAGTAACTTCAGATAAAACAGCATATTTGAGGAATCCTCATAAGGATTAGATTCATTTCAGCAAAATTCTATCTATCATGCCTATTCCTTCTGTTGTGGAAGAGTTCTAGCCAAGTGCTAGGACATAGGTCATCATTTTGTGAGGATTACTGTGGACTGATACGATCTTAATATTGAGCAGAACATTAGAAAATAATGTTAGCTTAATTGTTATTACCTATCTGCTTCTGTTTGATTTTCTCTGGTAATAGAGATGCTTTCTTTCTAGACAGTCTTTTTCATTGTTAGTGTTGGTTATCAACATTTAACCTGACGCCTGTTGGTTTTATTCACCGGTGCCTTCAAGAGTCACATAGGAAAGACTATATGCTTCTTTAATTACGACAATTTAGTGTTGGAAGCAATAAGATTTCTTCTTTGTTATGGGAATTTTGATGTTTAGAGAGTTGAGAGACCAGAACACGCAACCAGTAACACAACTCAGTTTTTAGAGAATTGAGAAAATGGAACACATAGCCAATAATACAACCACCAACATCAGCACAAACTATCATTTCTGGGTTTATTACTTCCTAAGACTTACTCCATAAATTGCCAGTTTTAAATATTACTTCACTTCAGTTAAGTATGTGGTTTGTAAAGCTGTAAACAAAGTTGGAAGCTAATTTGAAAAATGGGGTTATATTTTGAAGAGCCTTTCAGCTTTCTTTCTTCCTTCCCTCCCGCCCTTCCTTCCTCCCTTCCTATTTGTCTTTTCTTAAGTGAGGACTTTTTACTAGAATGCTATTTAGATGATCTGGTTCTGTTTTTAACCTGAAATTACCCCATTTCTATTTTCTTGGTGTAGGGCATGAAATATACCAGCAACTATTCTCGAGTAGTAGAGACAGAGCAGAAATAGTTCTGAATTAAAACCAGTAGGTAATGATCCGGGGCTTCCCAGGTGGCTCAGTGAAAAAGAATCCTCCTGCAATGCAGAAGACTCGGTGGATCCCTGGGTGGGGAAGATCCCCTGGAGGAGGGCATGGCAACCCACTCCAGTATTCTTGCCTGGAGAAGCCCAAGGACAGAGAGGAGCCTGGCGGGCTATAGTCCATGGGGTCGCAGAAGAGTTGGACAGGACTGAAGTGACTGAGTGCACACATAGGTGACGATCAATCCATTTTATGCGATTCATGGCGGTAGCCTCCTGACCACTCGTTTAGAGCAAATAATGTTTTAAACTGGACAAATGGGAATTGTGTATAAGACTGCTTGGACAGCCCAGTGTTACTCTTGAGGGAAACAGATTAGGTTAATTTAATTTATAATTTTGTTTATTTTTAAGACAATATTTTTCTCATTTAAATTAATTGAATGCTCAAAATCATTCACACTTGGCACTTGCCTTCAAATGTGATAGAGCTGCTTCTTAATTTTAAGAAAGTTGTAATCAATGCATTTATTTTATATTTAAATGTGAACACTGAAAGAGCAAATTTATGGAATACTTAGCACTTGAATAAAGCTTTAGTCACTAATTCCTAATGAATTTTTTGTTGTTATGTTCTGAGATAGTGCTTCTCAAAGTGTGGTCTGTGGACTGATGCTGGTTTGTAAACTGTTACTTGTTTGCTGTGAGATAAACAGAACTGAGAGTAAGCATTTAGAAATTTTTATAGCAATTGACAAATTTTATGCCTTTTGAATAATAATAACAATTTGTGATTATATTTTATATATATCCTTGTCTTAAAATTTGTTCTTCCAGTAATTGATTTATATTATATTTTAAAGAATCTCCGTGAAAGCAAAACAAAGATTAGGTCACACTCTAGTAAGTAAAATAACTACAGTCGAGTGGAGTTCTTCATTTTCTGCAGATGTATATTAAATAAGGAAGATAAAGGGAAAGAGGAGATGATAAGCTTACATTATAGTTTCAACTTCTGAAAACTTTTCTAAGAACAACATTTTATTTTGTGTGTGAAATCTGTTTACATGATATATTTAGTAATGTTGCCTTATCTCAGCATGCTCCAGTTACTCCATACAGCTTATAATACCATCCAGGTTGTTCTAATAGTCTAAAGTTCTGTAAATTATTGAGATTTTTTTTTTAAATGCTATCTATTTGTGCCATTTGCTCTTTGGTTTTAACGATTACTTTCAATAAACATAATTTGAATAATGTCAAACTCTTTTAAGTTCAAAATATTTTCCAAATTAGTTTTAGAGGAGTTTCTTATGTGAACAGAAATCAGTTATGACAAGTTACTTAAAAAAAAAAAAAGTACAACATACTTTGTTTCTCAAAGGAAGAAGCTTAAAAAAATGACTATTGTGTTTCTCTTATATCAATTTTTCTAAGATAATATTTCTTATTTAAAAATTCACATTCTATTGCCAGATGTCCTTTTCTCCTGAATTCTCATAAACCTTAAAAATGCCTCTTTACTTAGTCCTTATAACATTAAAAAAGAGAAGGACAAGATATGACTCTTCAAAATGATTTTAACTTCTAAAGGTGAAATATATTGTTAAGATAAACAATTCATTGATGTAAATAATTTATTTGAATATCTTTTATTTCATTCCTAGTTATTATTTTGTTGCTGATGAGCCAAATCTAACGTTTGAAGGAAAACATTCATTAGTAGTCATTTTTTTCTAAATATATCTAAACAAATTATAAAATTAAAGGCATTACATCACATGTATGTTTAGACTGTTATTATATATACTTCTATGGCCAGAGTCATATCAGGATATACTAAAATACTTATTCTAATTAGTATGGAATAAATGTTTAGAAGCTACAATTCAGAACATTATTGTGATATAAAATATATATGAGAGATTAGCACTATAAAAAAAATCAGGGTATGAGTAAAAAAAAAAACCCTCACAATATTTAGGGTAAGATTCCAAACTCTTAGGTTGATAATTTTATCTTTTTTTCCTAACATAGTCAGTGACCTTACTAATTATCTCTGAGAAAATAATTTTAGGAACCTTTTTTGTAGAGGTAGCACAGCAGAAATCAACTCCATATTCTGTTGTGGTCCATGTTTGAAATACATCTTTGGTCTGTCAACTTTAGGTAGAGATGCTGACGTAGGAAGGAGTCTGTCAAGGTTTACAAATGAAAACAGTCATTATGGAAGGACAGGAACAAATATTTGAATAGGGTTGCAAGTAGTTTCTCCCCTCCTGATAACTTCAGATCCTTTATTTAAAGGTGTTTATTAGTCTATCTTATAACTGAGAATTTCCTGCTTCTGTTTGCTTTCTGGTTCTAGTGCTGTTGCTGCATTTTTCCATTAAAAAGACCAAACTTATATTTTAATACTTATAGAGAAATATGCAATTTTTTGTTTTTTCCTAGCCTCCTTTAAACAACTTAGGATAAGAGGGAAAATAGGCTATTGATTTATTAGGTAACTTTGCTTTCAAAATAAAAATTGGAGGGCCACAAAAAAGAGAATTTACCTAATTCATAAAGTTCATCCATTTTTATTTCGTAGTATAAAAATCACATTAATATAACTTTGAACCTATGTTATTTTTTACTTCGTGTTTGTAATAAATCTACCTGATCAAGAAAACTTAGAAACATCAAAATGCTGAGTAGCAAAAAAAAAAGCTAATTGAAATCAATGAGATTGTTAAAATTTTTCATGGTAACATGAATGATTTAAGAGAGTAACTAAATGCCTATTTTTAAGTTGTCTCCCCAGCCTTGCAAATTATATATAGGTTAAAGAAATTATATATAGGTTAACATAAAACCAAGAATTGAGTAAGTTCGAAACTCATCAGAAAACATTATACTTGATAAATTGGAAAAAAACTGTGAAAAGTGCCAATGCATATGATATGGGTTAAACATCAGATTTTTATCCTGCAAAATGCATGAACTCCTGGTCAAAAGTTGAGGTTGGGAGGAGGGGGGCATGATTTTATTGATGTTATATCTGAAGCTCAGTATTAAGATGTCCCTTTGTAAATTATATAGTATGGTGCTTTTCTGTCATAGCATGTTGTGCCATTATTTTATATATGACTTACAAAGAGAACACACTGTCATTTTACCGTTTAGAATTTTCATGTTCATCAAAAGAACTCTTACCAGAATTAGACATAGATTTTATTTATAACTCTTACATATACCTGAAAATAGAAAATACATGTGAAATAAATTGGTTAAGTGATCGTTAAAGTTCTTTATATTCAGATTCAAGCTCTTTTGAATCACTTTTTGACTCAGTCACCGATGTCCAGTTTTTCTACACGGAGTCTTACACTGTGCTGTATTTCCAGAAAAAAATCAGGCACTATTGGTGCTGCGTTCTTCAGTCAGCTTTGCAATTATTTGGCATTAACCTACTTTTGATATCCACTTTGGAAATGTTGGGTTTTTTGGGTTGGGAAGATCCCCTGGAGAAGGGAAAGGCTACCTACTCCAGTATTCTGGCCTGGAGAATTCCATGGACTGTATAGACCATGGGGTCGCAAAGAGTCAGACATGACTGAGCGACTTGGACTTCACTTGGAAATGCTGCTAAGAATGTCCAGTATTCCCCACCCTACCCTTTCCTCGCAGTTGTTTACTTCTTAGGAATTAAAAAGAGTGATCCAAGATCATTTCTAGGATTTTCTTCCTACACTAATTCTGCTAGTCTTGGAACTAGTGTTTTGGAGGTTCGCACGCACATGAGAAATGACAGCTGCCTTGTTACTGTCACTTGGAATCGCTACCACAGCAACTGTAATACACCAGCAAGTTTAAGATTCACCCTGAATTTAAAGAGTTTCGCATGTAGGGGAAATGTTTATTTTAAAACACAATGGCCAGGAGCTCAGAGTTGGATTGCTCTAATATTTACTAGTTATATCATCTCAGATAAGTAGCATAAAGTCTCTGAATCTTAGTTTTCTCATCTATGAGATAAGCAGCCCTTACCTTATAAGACAGTTGTGAGGTTTCAGTATTATGGTATATGTAGCATATACTACTTAATAAATGTTAGCTATTTATCTTAGTTTTTATGAGAATATAGTTTTATTGAGCTCCTTGTATACTCTGAAGGAAGTAATGACTTGTGGAGAAGAAAAGATACAGATAAATTTAGATACTGAGTGAAAGTTCTGGGAAAAAAATTACTAGAACTTTAAGTGGTACAATATAAAACTATTCAAATATGCATTTAAAATTAAGCAATGATATTGTATATAATGAGTCATTTTAGAAACCTGACACTAAGTTATTTCTATTGTTTTAGAAGCTAATTAATGATTTTAAGGTTATAGACTTTGAAATGCTACATTTTGTAACCATTATAAGGATGAAAGCTTAAAGCTGTTTTGTAGCCTTCATTTTGGTTTTTGATCTGTGATCATCCAATGCCATTCAGTTGCCACCTTGCACGATTTAAGAGAGTAGGCAGTAAATATGGTTTGTAGTGTGGTGGAATGATCCTGAATGATCCTCTCAATTGAAACAATTAATATACTGAATAAAATAGGAAAAAAAGTTAAATGCATTGCTCAGCTGGCCTAAGTTAGCATTCCTCAAAGTTTCAAAACTTGCCATCTCAATCCAGTTGCTTAGGAGAGAGGCAGAAACATCTCCTCTGAGATTTTGTAACCAGGAGTGAGTCCTCATAAGTTGGTGGTCCTAAGTTATGTTACTGTATAGGACAAAACCTCACGTGAGGAATTTAATTTGAAGTTGTTCTAATTGGCACAAGTCTCTTGTGCTAGTTATCCACCAAGAATTCCTAGGTTGTAGATGAATATATGGCTTATAGCTACCAAGCTGAAAACTATATTCACTAACTTCTCTTGAAGGTGGATATGGCCAAAGCTAAGATTCTGGCAATGGATTATGAACCAAAGTCATGTGTGGCCCCTCTGTGTTCTGCCTTAAGAAGGAATGCCTGTGTATTTCCTCTACCCTCCCTCCCTGCCTGTTTGTCTTGTGTACCTCTAGTTGATGAAAACTCGAGGCAGCAGAATCTGGACAGAGAGAGTGTAGTGTGTGTTGCGCTGCCCTTTCAACTCTGCGTGGCTTATTTCTAGACTATCACCTGAGAAGGAAATAACCTTCTATCTTATTTAAGGCACTATATTTTAGGATCTCTTTGTTACAAGAGCTTAGCCTGTATCCTAACTAATGTCCTCTAAAGAATAGCTAAACAGATTTGAAAAAGGAACAATTATTATTTGTATAAGTGAAGAAAAAAATTTGAAAGAAAAACTCAGTAAATTAAAAGAACCAGGGCTACATGGAGAAATGGTTGATTTCAGAACTAGATCAGGAAAGACAGAAAATGAATCTAGAAGATTGTGCTGCAAGAGAATAAGAAAGTACCTAAAACATGATAAAGTTGGAATACTACTCAGTAATTTTTTTTTTGAAAAATGAATAACCAATACATGTAATGTCATGGATGAACCTCAAAAACATGCTGAATGAATAAAGCCAGATACATAAGACTACCTATTGAATTATTTCATTTATATGAAATTTATAGAAAAGATAAAACTAAAAAAACTAATGAAGATGAAAAGTAAATTTGTGTTTGCCTTGGATTGGAAGTTGGAGTTGGGGTTGACTGCAGGTGGATTTGAAGGAATGTTTGGGATGATAAGTGTGTTCTAAAACTAGATTGTGGTAAAAGTTGCATAACTGGATAAATTTGTTAAAAGTCATTGAGTTGTATACTTCGATGCTGCTAAAAACATTTGAGAGATACTGTGAACAAAATGATAGGGTAGCAAAAGCTAAATTAATCATAGCAAAAGAAAAAAGTTAATAGTAAAGTAGTAGGCTTTAATTGTATGTAGATCAGCCTTCAGAGTAAAATTAGAGCCTTCCAATTTCTGGGAAGGTTTAAGAAGTGATACATCTTAATAGTTGATCAATAGTCTTATATTGGTGATTAAAATAATTCAGTATTCATTCACTCAGCAGTGGTGATTTATTGACTGCTTACAATGTGCCTGGCACTGTTTTAGGGTCACAGCATTGAATGAAATAGGCAAAATTCCTGCCCTTGTGGTGTTTACATTCTAGAGGAAGAAAATGACAATAAACTTGTGATTTTACACACACACACAAACACACACACCAGACAAAGTGCTGTGGAGGAAAATAAAGTGGAAAAGAGCTAGGACGTGTTGGGGGAGGGGTAGTCAGGGGACCCCTTATTGAAAGGGTGCTGTGTGAGCAAAGACCTACAGGAGGGAGGATGTGAGCCATGCAGGTGAGGGGGAAGTCCATTACAGATAAGGGACTGGCAGCTGTAAAGGTTCTGAGCAGGACTCTTGCCTGTGTGTTCAAGGAACAGCAAGGAGGTGTGGGTGGGGAAAAAGCCAGAGGGAAAGTGGTTGTGGATGAAATCAGAGATACTGCTGACTTTGTAGGCCTTTTAAAGGATTTTTGAGGTTTTAATGTGATTGTAAAACCTTTGGCTTTAAAAAAAAAAGTGTGGTAAAACGTAGAACCAAAAGTTTGCTTTTTAAACCATTTTTAAGTGTACAATTTAGTAGCATTAAGTACATTCACAGTATTGTACGGCCCTAACCACCATCAGTTTCTGAAGTTTTTTCATCACCCCAAACTGAAACTCCATACATACTAAGCAGTAACTTCCCACCCTCCCTCCCCCAGCCCCTAGTAACCTCTAATCTACTTTCTGTCTCTGTAAATTTACCTATTCCAAGTACTCATATAAGTGGAATCCTACAATATTTGCCCTTTTGTAGCTGGCTTGTTGCACTTAGCCCAGTGTTTTCAAGGTTCATCCACGCTATAGCATTTATAAGTACTTCATTGTTTTTATGGCTGAATAATTTTCCATCATACATATACAGACTATACTGTATAGTATATACATTCATCTGTTGATGACCTTGTGTTATTTCCACTATTGTAAATAATGCTGCTGTGGACATTGGTTTACAAAATATCTGTTTGAGTCCCAACTTTGGCAGTGTCTGGAGACATTTTTGGTATCATAACTGGGGCGGGGGGTGAGGTCATGTTAGTGGCATCTGGTGGTAGATGCCAAGGATGCTGCCAAACATCCGATAATACACCAAACAGCACCATTCCCCCAGATAAAGAATTATCTGACCCAAAATGTCAACAGTGACAAGATTGAGAAAACCTGCCTTATACCCAGACATACCACTTAGGTTCATATCTCATCCCTGCCCCTTACTGTGTGACTGTGGTGGTTATTTCATCTCTCTGTGCCTGTTTCCTTATCTGTATAATATTAATAATACCTATCTTAAAGGGTTATTGAAAGAGTACTTAATACATGTGAAACATTTTGAAAAGTGCCTGGCACGTATTAGGAGCTCACTGAATGTTGGCTGCCACTGTTAATTTAACGTGGTAATTCTTCAGTTCAGTTCAATCGCTCAGTCGTGTCCGACTCTTTGCGACCCCATGAATCTCAGCACGCCAGGCCTCCCTGTCCATCACCAACTCCCGGAGTCTACCCAAACCCATGCCCATCGAGTCGGTGATGCCATCCAACCATCTCATCCTCTGTCGTCCCCTTCTCCTCCTGCCCCCAATCCTTCCCAGCATTAGGGTCTTTTCCAATGAGTCAACTCTTCGCATGAGGTAGCCAAAGTATTGGAGTTTCAGCTTCAACATCAGTCCTTCCAAATGAACACCCAGGACTGATCTGCTTTAGGATGGACTGGTTGGATCTCCTTGCAGTCCAAGGGACTCTCAAGAGTCTTCTCCAACACCACAGTTCAAAAGCATCAATTTTTCGGTGGTCAGCTTTCTTCACTATCCAACTCTCATATCCATACATGATCACTGGAAAAACCATAGCCTTGACTAGACGGACCTTTGTTGGCAAAGTAATGTCTCTGCTTTTAAATATGCTATCTAGGTTGGTCATAACCTTCCTTCCAAGGAGTAAGTGTCTTTTAATTTCATGGCTGCAATCACCATCTGCAGTGATTTTGGAGCCCAAAAAAATAAAGTCTGACACTGTTTCCACAGTTTCCCCATCTATTTCCCATGGAGTGATGGGACCAGATGCCATGATCTTAGTTTTCTGAACGTTGAGCTTTAAGCCAACTTTTTCACTCTCCTTTTTCACTTTCATCAAGAGGCTCTTTAGTTCTTCTTCACTTTCTGCCATAAGGGTGGTGTCATCTGCATATCTGAGGTTGTTGATATTTCTCCTGGCAATCTTGATTCCAGCTTGTGTTTCTTCCAGCCCAGCATTTCTCATGATGTACTCTGCATGTAAGTTAAATAAGCAGGGTGACAATATACAGCCTTGATGTACTCCTTTTCCTATTTGGAACCAGTCTGTTGTTCCATGTCCAGTTCTAACTGTTGCTTCCTGACCTGCATACAGGTTTCTCAAGAGACAGGTCAGATGGTCTGGTAATTCTTACCTACAATCAAAGCTACAAAATTTTCAGTTTCTTTATGACTTGTGAACAAATGTCTCAGTAAAAATTTAAAGAATAAAATCACCGTATTCTGTAATTTTCATGTTACAAATATATAAAACAAAGAGTGGTCCGTTAATATCTATTTTAGCAATGTTGGAAAGTTTCTAAACATGATTATGAGACTTATTATGTTAACTACACTCCTACCTACTATATCATACACAAATAATATTTTAAAATTAGGTCATGAGTGATGCATCTCACAGAGCAGCATTCCTTGACCGGAGAGATTATTTCATTGGTCTTTTCCCTTAGGTTCTGTAGTTTGTAGCTTTGTTTCTTTGACAGTCTTAACTCCTGTAACATAGTTCAAGAAGTATGTGCTCATTTAAAAAAAAAAAAGTAAAGATATTAAAGTCAGAAATTGGATTGAAATCTAATTTGTTTCCTCATGGTTAAATTTTTTTCTTTTGCTTTTCACAGTGTTAAATCCTTATTCTGATCTTTCTCCATTCGTAGGCTGTGGAAGACATTTTTGGGACATTTGGCTATCACCACATCCTGAGAGTACAATGAGAATGTTCAGTTTATTAAAATCTAGATTATTTTTAGAGGTAATAGAAAATCCTTACTTCAGCTACATCATGGTTTTTTTTTTCTTTTAATAGCTGTTGTAATGCACTATAAAGTTCATTGATCTTAAGTACTGCTTTGTGTTTCTCACTGCTGTCCCTATCAGTGAAGTCATTTATGAACTGTGCTTACATTAAATGTATTACTAAACCACATAATATTTAATTCAAAGTGTTTTTGTGTACCCTGTAAATGGACAAATATCCAGAAAAGTTTCCAGTTTACAGGTAACAGCTATTTTCTAGAAACAGATGGCAAATCTGTTTTCTCCATAATTACTGAGAGAGTAAATGACACAGGGAAAAAAAAATAACCTCATTTCTTGAACCAAAGAAAGAGGGTATATAAGTGACAGATAGTACATAATTTTCTTTTTCCTGGGTGTTTCCACCCCATCCCCAACCCCCACCCCCCCACCCCCCCGCTTCTTTTTTTTTCCTTTTGAAGTTCAGTTTTAGTTTTTTACCACTTGATGGCAGTGATGGAGCTAGAGCTACCCTAAGAAGATTAGGGCAAGAAACTCATTATGAATAACAAAAGAGTAAACACAAAAGAAATCTCTGACATTTTAATATTATTCACATTTCTAGGTGATATTACTTATATTGCAAGTGACAGTAATAGGGGGAAGAGCCTCTAGATGGAGCTTCAGTACTTTCTAAGGGAGAACATTTGCTCTGTCTTTCCAAATACATGCTTTATATTGTTTTACATAATATATTGCATGCAGAGTAGATTAAAAAAATTTTTTTAAAGATAAATATGTCAGTTTTAACTAGGGAAGCCGATTCACCAAGTGCAGCAATCATTTGAAAAAACGGCTATTTAAGTATCTATTTCATTGTTAATATTTGTTGAAAAAAGTATGTTAAAATTGTTAGTCAAACGTTCCTAACTAGTCTTAGAATAAGCTTGCATATCTAATAAGTTAGTAAAAGACATTTTGTTAATAGAAAATCAGGTGCTTAAAATCAGTATTGCTTCATAATTAAACATGACCATCTATATTGTTAATTGTTATGCTTATTATCTATCATTCAGCATTTGAGCTCTTAACATATTTTTCCAATTCAATTCCCCAGTTTTAAAAAAATTAAATCAATCTAAATTAACCCAAATACCAAAATATTTTTTTTGGTAAAATACTCTTTTGAAGAACACACATGTTCTTTAAGTAGTGACTATTCCTACTCTCATCAGAAATGATTTTCTTTTATAGTTAGAGTCCATTATGACTATATGTAGAAGTCATTTTAATAGAGAAAAAATATGGATGTTATTGTTCTCTGTGTATTGTTGATTTGTATCTAATTCTTTTAGAATATGAAAAAACTGGAAATAAGAGTAGTAAGTTTTCTTACCTTCCTACTCGTATACCATTACCTGGATTAGTTTTGATGTCTTAAAAAGCATTTCAATAAATGTGTGCTGTTGGTTTTCAATAGGTATCTTTAGCCCTCAAGATATTAGCAAACTATGAGTAATATTTGGTTTGATAGTTACATGAGATACGTGTTTTTTGTTGAAGGAGAATGTATAACTGGAAAATCTTATGAGAAGCATGAAAAATGATTTACAGTGGCTTTACTTTCTTTTAGTTTCTTAAATTCTTATTCTCTATTGAGACCAAAACACTCACTGATACAGAGTCATTGCCAATAACTTTATAATTACATTTAATGATAGTGTTAGCAACAGTTGATTTTCTTCTCAGCTAGACAAATATTGTATAAATTCATTTTGGGGTGTGTATAAAGTCAGCTAAATTTGCAGCATACTTTGCTTGTGAATCACCTCCGTAGTAACGATCTCCTAGAAAGCCATGTGTTGCTTTGTGCCTTATCTTATTAAGTTTGTGGACTCTGGTAAGAAAGAAACACATTTCAAAAGCCTCTTGTAATTTTTCAAGCATTTCCTTTTGTTATTAATACCTCCTAAGCCAATATAATTACTTTAAATTAGCTTTCAGTTGTGTAATGACTTGGACTTGAAAAGATATGGTCTGTTTATCAGGGATAGGAGAACTCCAAATCAAAAATTGTTATGCTAAACCACAAATATCTATAAATGGTAACCTTACAATAGTAGTTCCTAATGAAATAAATTCATTTAAAATAATTATGGTTAAGTTTCAGCTTAAATTTTAACTTGAGGAATCTGTCTTGACAAAGGGAAACCGAAACATTTTGCATCTCTCAGAAGCACTTGCCCTTGAAGAAATCAGTTATACGTATATCAAGTTAATTATACATGTCAAACGTTTTTTAAAAGGAAAAGGGGTAAAGGCAGTTGTTATTGGCTACAGACAAGTTTAAAACTTTTTAATTCTGTGGAGGAAAAATTCCTGTGTGTTACATTGATGTTGCCAAGTTGCCTTTTCTCCTTTATAACCAGCGTGTTGGTGTTAGGTAGTATCATCTCTAGCATTTAAAGTTGACTTAGATTACTTGTTTTATCTTGGTGGTAGTAGCAATCGGCAATAAAGCACTCCTGCCAACCAGCACTTAACTGATATATTTAGAGTATTATACTCACTTTCAGTATTGAAAGTATTGAAAATGTTTACACTTCAGTAGTATAAACATCATTAGCAGTAACTTTTGTCCACAAGACAAAAATAAAATATCAATAGAAAAGGACAAACTTCTCATTTCTTTTTGTAAGTTTTTTTTGTTTGTTTCTCTGAAATGTAGTCTACTTAACAGGTTTTTATAAAATTGTATGTTGAAAGTATAATAAGTGCAAGGAAATCTGTAGCAGTTATTATAGTGTCTAATAAAAATCTTTTGTCAAAGCATTCTGTTAATATACCAAAAAAAGCGCTGACACAACCCCTGCTGTTAATACAGACTTCAAACAATGCAGCTTATGTTTGTCAGTTCTTAAAATGTGGCTGGACAGCTCTATATTTCCATTAGTTATATATGTGTTCTATTACTGTTTGTCTTTTCACTCGGTGGTGAAGTTTCTATTTTATATTATTATTGGATAATTTTCAGTACTACCTAAAATACAGTCATACAGCAGCTTGAGAAACAGTTTGGCTCTCTAGTTATTTTGTTTCAATAAAAATTTTATTCTTTTCATATATTCTGTCATTAAAGAATTTCTGCTTTATTTTGCTTTTGAAAATTATATATAGTAAAATAAGTTTCAATAAGTTTCACTTTATCTTATACCATGTGGCTACCTAAATAGCTATTGAACTACTTCCCCAAAGCTCAGTTTCTTTTGTAAAAAGGATTTTTTAAAATGAAATTGTATGACACAAATTACATCTTTGGGTTGTTCCCCCACCCTGGGTCTATCCCCTATCCTTAAATTTTTCATTGTAAACAGA
Organism: Giraffa tippelskirchi; assembly: GCF_054371585.1. Classification (NCBI taxonomy): domain Eukaryota; kingdom Metazoa; phylum Chordata; class Mammalia; order Artiodactyla; family Giraffidae; genus Giraffa; species Giraffa tippelskirchi. The sequence continues at coordinate 66,963,349 of NC_137287.1, read as the reverse complement.
AGTAATATATGATTATTTTTCTAACAACACCATGGCTTTTTAAACTAAAAAACAAAATATGTCAATGAATAAACCCTCTGAATTTTGTCCTTTATTTTCTTTAAGTTTTTATGAAGGTAATTAAAGCCATATTAATATAAGTGTAATTTTTATAGTAAAGGCATTATTTTACTTTAAAGTATAAATTTTATGGTAAACCATACTCTTTCAAATGAAATAGCCTTGATTTATGAAACAAATTTATATGCATCCAAATACAAGTTTGTTGTGCAAAAATTGTAGTTGTATATGTATCTCAAATTCATTGATATGTGAAAAAAAATTAGCTGAGACATATAAAGGAAATTCAGTTATGAATTGGTAGCTTATTAATACATGCATGCTCAATTGTGTCCTACTCTTTTTAACTAAATAATAAAGTTACACTATGTGAGGCAAAGAGTATACAAAGTGTGTAGAGTGGATTATATACATATATGTAATTGTAATATGTAAGTTATATATTTTGTGACGCATGAGGGTAATGAAATAATTAGTTATAATAGTAGTGTAAACATCAGGAACTGTGTAGAAAATTGCCAAGTTTCTGTTCATCTGTTCTATAAATGTCAGCTGGATAGTTTATTTTAATATTTTGGTAAGGCCTTAAATAAATCTGTTGACCTAGTCCTCTTGCTAGCGTATTCACTGAATTATACCACAAAAGTAATAATAGCTGAGTAAATCTATGTAACTGAGGATGACCTGTGAGAAGAAAATTGAATGGGCATTTATTATGTGTATGTAAAGAAACTAATGAAATAACTTTTAGGGTTCTTTCATAAAGTTTATTTCCTTATAGGCTAGCATAAATACTGCATTTAAAACTGAATACATTTTATCTTAATAGGTATGATGTTTTGATATGAAAATCTATAACTTAAACCCTTTTATACTAAAAAATCTTAACATGTCCAAGTTTATCTATAAATTAACAATACTTAAGTAATTAATCAGTAGTAATTACTAAATACTTCATAGCAATACATCAAATATTGTGGTTACAGAATAATACGAATTTAAGCACAAAGTGAAACTTAAATTGACCAAGCTTGCTTGATGTGCTGTTTTGCATTTAGTCATGATTGTTAAAATAGTTAAGAGCAGAGGATTAAAGAAACTTTTTCTTGTCTGAATTCCTGACTTCTTGATCATGGGTAGTTTTCTCTGTGTATACTAATTCCTCTTTCTGATTCATTATATACAAATAATCATTACAAAAGTATATGATTGCCGAGGTTTTTGAAGGAGAATGTTTTGTTACCAATATAAGTTCTAATTTGTCTTTTAAAAATTAGTTTGGCTTGACTTAAAATTTTTTTAATCAAATTGAATTTAATAGAGTTCCCAGAAAAATCATGTAGCCTCACAGATCTGTTATTTGTTAGTTAGCAAAGTAAGCCTGAATTATTCAGATAAGGACCTATAAGTATAGTTAATTATCATCATTCATAGTTTTGTTAGCTTATCAATTAAATCATTTCACACATAATTGTGATTTTAATCAGTAATAACATCCAGAGGTTGGTTTTGTTTTAATTTTGAGTACAAATATTTTTCCAGAAATTTTTTTCCAAGTTATTTATTTATTTATTTATTAATTTTTGATTGGAATATAGTTGATTTACAATGTTGTGTTAGTTTCTGCTGTACAGCAAAATGAATCACTATACATATACATACATCCCCTCTTTTTTGGATTTCCTTCCCATTTAGGTCACCACAGAGCACTGAGTAGAGTTCCCTGTGCTATACAGTAGGTTCTCATTAATTATCTGTACATATGTCAATCCCAGTCTCCCAATTCATCCCACCTCCCTGTTTCCCTCTTGGTATTCATGCATTTACTCTCTACATCTGTGTCTATTTCTGCTTTGCAAATAAGTTCATCTGTACCACTTTTCTAGATTCCACATACAAGCAATATTATTTGATATTTGTTTTTCTCTTTCTGACTGACTTCACTCTGTATGACAGTCTCTAGGTCCATCTACTTCTCAGCAAATGGCACAATTTGTTTCTTTTATATGGCTGAGTAATATTCCACTGGGCTTCCCAGGTGGCTCAGTGGTAGAGAATCCACCTGCCAATGCAGGAGACACAAGCTTGACCCCTGAGTCAGGAAGATCCCCTGGAGGAGGAAATAGCCACCCACTCCAGTATTCTTGTCTGGGAAAGCCCATGGACAGAAGGAGCCTGGCGGGCTATGGTCCATGGGGTCGCTAAAGAGTTGGACACAACTTAGCAACTAAACAACAACAAATATTCCAATATTGGGGTATTCCAAAATGTGGGGTACCTGTATCTTTTGGAATTATGGCTTTCTCCAGGTATATGCCTAGAAGCAGGATTGTTGGGTCATATGGTAGTTCTATTTTTAGCTTTTTAAGGAACCTTCAGACTGTTCTCCATAGCACTGTATCAGTTTACTTTCCCACCAACAGTGTAGGATGGTTCCCTTTTCTCCAGACCCTCTCCAGCACTCATTATTTGTAGATTTTTTGACGATGGCCATTCTGACTAGGTGTGAGGTGATACCTCATTGTAGTTTTGATTTGCATTTCTCTAATATTTGGTGATGTTGAACATCTGTTCATGTGTTTGTTGACCATCTCTATGTCTTCTTTGGAGAAATGTCTGTTTAAGTCTTCTACCTAATTAAAAAAAAAAAATAATGTATTTATTTTTGGCTGTGCTGGGTCTTTGTTGCTATAGGGCTTTTCTCTAGTTGCAGCAAGTGGGGGCTATTCTCCAGTTGCCGTGCACCGGCTTCTCATCGCGGTGGCTTCTTTTGCAGAGCACAAGCTATAGAGCACTTGGGCTTCAGCCGTTGTGGCGCGTGGTCTCCGTAGTTTTGGCTCCTGAGCTCTTAGAGCACACAGTCTCAGTGGTTGTGGCACACAGGCTTAGTTGCTCCAAGGCATGTGGAATCTTCCCAGATCAGAGATTGAACTTGTGTTTCCATTTGCAGGCGAATTCTTTATCACCGAGCCACCAGAGAAGCCCCTTCCACCTAATTTTTGATTGGGTTGTTTGTTTTTTTATATTGAGCTACATGAGCTGTTTGTATATTTTGGAGGTTAATCCCTTGTCAGTTGCTTTGTTTGTAAGTATAGTTTCCCATTCTGAGGGTTGTCTTTTTGTGTTGTTTGTGGTTTCCTTTGCTCTGCAAAAGTTTTAAATTTAATTAGGATTAGATCAATTCTGGGTGGGGGTGGAAGTGTGTTTAACTATTGAAGCTAGTTTGATTTCTCAGATATTTCTAATGTCATGATTCAAAGAAATGGGATATAATAAAAGTATTAATAGTAACCAGTCCTTATTTCCTTACCAACTTGTGGTCTTTAATGTTTAAGTTTATAGTTATGACTATTTGAAATTCTGCATATTAACTGCTTTTAAAGAATGTCAGAAACCATTGTACAAAGTAATTTTGGGAACAAAATAAATGACAAAAGAATCACTTAGATGTAATATCACACTAGTCTCCAAATCAGTGCTGATGGGAACTTTCTAATTCCAGACAGACTGTGTTTGGTGACCTGTAGTGTGCAGTAGGAATCAAAGGTCAAATAAGCTATGGTTAAGGACAGGTTAAGAACACCTCTTATTTAAAATATTTGCCACCTATTTCAGCTTCATTCTCCACTTCCTCCTAATTGGGGGCTTTCTAGCAAAGCAGTGTTACTAAAAACACATTCAATTAATTTAGAAGAGGAGCTCAAAGAAATTATATCTGTTTGGTGAGAGGTCAGACTCACTATTTACACTGAAGGCGATGTAATTTTAAATCTTTCACTCACATCAGTAGTTAAAAGTTTTAAAATTTGGGTTTTCCTTCTCTTTTTCTGCTTTTTAAAAACAAAACAATCAAAAAACAAAAGTAAGATTCCAGAAAGAGAAGTAAAATAACCCTAGCCAGTTTAAGAATAAAGTTTCAAAAAATTTCTCTCATGTTACCCATATATGAGAACCAGGAATAAATTACTGAAATAATTTCTGGATTAATTTGAGTATAGGGTTTTTTTTTTTTTCTCTCTACCCTTAACTAATTTAATAAATAATTTAAAGTCATCTCCAGATTCACAAGGCTTATGTCCTATTCTCTTTTGAAGACATAACATATGTAGTGGTATCTCCTTAGGACTCTAGTTTGCTGTTCCTCAATGATTAATGCTGGGAGAAATATCAATAACCTCAGATATGCAGATGACACTACCCTTATGGCAGAAAGTGAAGAAGAACTAAAGAGCCTCTTGATGAAAGTGAAAGAGGAGAGTGAAAAAGTTGGTTTAAAGCTCAATGTTCAGAAAACTAAGATCATGGCATCTGGTCCCATCACTTCCTGGCAAATAGATGGGGAAACAGTAGCTGACTTTATTTTTTGGAGCTCTAAAATCACTGGGGTTGCACAGAGTCAGACACAACTGAAGCGACGCAGCAGCAGCAGCAGCAGCAAAATCACTGGAAGCCATGAAATTAAAAGACACTTACTCCTTGAAAGGAAAGTTATGACCAACCTAGACAGCATATTAAAAAGCAGAGACATTACTTAGTCCACAAAGGTCCATCTAGTAAAGGCTATGGTTTTTCCAGTAGTCATGTATGGATGTGAGAGTTGGACTATAAAGAAAGCTGAGTGCCGAAGAACTGATGCTTTTGAACTGTGGTGCTGGAGAAGACTGTTGAGAGTCCCTTGGACTGCAAGGAGATCCAACCAGTCCACCCTAAAGGAGATCAGTCCTGGGTGTTCATTGGAAGGACTGATGTTGAAGCTGAAACTCCAATACTTTGGCCACCTGATGCGAAGAGCTGACTCATTTGAAAAGACCCTGATGCTGGGAAAGATTAGGGCAGGAGGAGAAGGAGACAACAGAAGATGCGACGGTTGGATGGCATCACTGACTCAATGGGCATGTGTTTGGGTAAGCTCTGGGAGTTGGTGATGGACAGGGAGGCCTGGTGTGCTGTGGTTCATGGGCTTACAAAGAGTTGGACACGACTGAGCGACTGACCTGAACTGAATGATTAATGAAGTTGGATACTTGTTCATTTGTTGGCCATTTGGATATAAAATGCACAAATCATAAAGTATTGTCTATTTCTGTGTAATATTGTTATATAGAGAGATAAGCTGGGAATTTGAATTTATTGATCACTCAGTGATCATCTAGTATAATTTTGATTTTTCACTTATCACTTCTCAGATTACTAAGTAAACAGTTACCTTGCATAAAACTGGAAATAATGAAGAGATAGTAATGTAGAAGAAAGAGTTAAATGTAGAAATAACCACTATGTACTTCATATCTTCTGATATAGAATGGCTTGGCAAAATAATACTGACTGAGTTACTAGTTCTGTCTCCCCTCTGTCTACATGTCCACTTTGTTCCTTAGTGTGACCTTCCTAGTACCTGTAATGAAGAGTTCAAGCCTAAAAGAACTCTCCTACCATCAGCTTGCATCTTTATTCCTGTTAATTCAAGGCATGCCCTTCTCAACTTTGATGAGTCATGACATTTCTATATCATCAGGATTTATAACATTCAGAGTCAGATGCTTCCAGCTTCCCACAATCCGCCCTACAGACTAGCTTCTCCATCTGTCATCTTCTTCATGAAGGCTAGTTTTTCTCTTATAATTTGGATTCTATCCGCACCTGCTCTGAAACATTCTCTCAATAACGCTGTACGTCACCTGTGTTTAAATTCTTCTATCAGCAGTCTCCTTCTCATCAGTGTTAAAAAGGAAAAAAAGCCCTTTCTCAATCCCACATCTTCTTCCAGTAGTCAGATTTCTTGAAAATATGTCCTCATTTCCTAACTTTCATCCATTCCTCATACCCCTCCAGTTTGGCTTCTGTACCCATTACGCTAGCAAAACAACCCATCCTGCGGTCGTTGGTGATCTTCAAAATAACAAATTCAGTCAATACTGTTTTAGTGCTCATTTTACACCAGTGGCAATAATGATACTGCTGACCGTTTTTTTATTATTGGAATAAAACTAAACTCTTCTGATTTTCTACCTAACTTTAGTTTTCTGTCATTATTTGCATTCTTCATACTCATTTAGGCCTTTGTATCTTATCACTCCATACTTTTTTCTTTAAGCAATCTTATTCATGCCTGGGTTTGATTCTTCTTCATGTACCAGAAGCTCCTAAATTTATATGTCTAGCATTAACTACTTCTTTGAGCTTCAAATCTGTATATTCAGATGCTTAATTAACAGCTCTGCTTGACTATTTCAAAGGTACTTCCTGCTTGATAAACTCATGATCTTCTCTACCCTCTAATCTTACCCTTCCAGTGTTCCCTATTTCTACCAATGGTACCAGTATCCTTACTTGTGCAAGTCTACACTACAAGTCACCTGTCATTTACATCTCCTTAACCTAATTCTCAGCAGAAGTTCTCTTAGTAACATTTCTTGAAGAATTTTTATTCTTCCCCCAAAGATAAGCTAAGGTAAACTCATTGCTACTCTTCTACACACTGAAGTTCTGTCTCTGTTGTGATTATCCTAGTCGTTTGCAATATCTCTTGAATTTTTCTGTGATTGCTATAGTTAGGAAGTCCTCACGATCAGGGAACTATGATGATCAGTTAGTTACTGCTGTAGACCTGTTCCACTCAAAAAAATGCCCAATGGCCATGAAGCTAGTGGTTGGAACCAGACTTTTTAATACTGTCCCAAAAAAACCTATGACCCTGTTTTCTAGCAGAAGTGGTTTTTGCCTCACTTTTGCATCCTAGATCCAAGTGCATCTAACTTCTTGAGTATGAGAAGATACTCTAGAAATTCATTGTTGAATATAGACAGAGCTGGATTAGAAAGAAGGTGGACTGAATATCACTATATATGCTAGAGGAGGCATGATATTTGAAGCAACATATACCTTCCACAGACTCTCATAGCAGGGCCAAAAATAGGGTGCTTGCCCGAGGATCAGGGGAGTGTTTGGACATGTGGCAAATTATATAAGGAGGCTGAAGGAAGGAAAATACTCAAGGCTTACCCTTAGATTTTTGGCTTTGGCTACTGAGTAGATAGTAGTGTCATTTACTACACTAGTGTACATTTACCCAGAAGGAAAAACTGGGAAATGAGGAAATTTTAAGAAACTGTATTATTTGTGCTTTTGTTGTTGTTGTTTAGTCGCTGAGTTGTGTCTGACTCTTTTGTGACCCCATGGACTATAACTCATCAGGCTCCTCTGTCCATGGAATTTCCCAGGCAAGAATACTAGAATGATTGCCTTTTCCTCCTCCAGGGGATCTTCCCAACCCAGGGATCAAAGCCACATCTCCTGAACTGGCAAGTGGATTCTTTATCACTGAACCACCTGGGAAGCCCAGTTGTGCTTTCTAGTGGGAACTTAGACTTGATCTCTCTCTTCAGGGATTTACAGTCCATACTACAAATAACTTGGAAATACATCCTGACAGTCCTTGAAGAAAAGGATTACATATCTATTTATTTGGAGATAGTTATTACTCTTAAAAAAAAAAAAGGAATTAATTTCAGAAAGCCAAATAAAAGCATTCATTATCATTCCATTGCATTTCCTGCTTTGCACTTTTACTTTGCAAATTGAACCACTTTCTTAAATGCTGTAGGAGATGGTCAGTACCAAAATCAGATTGATTATATTCTTTGTAGCCAAAGATGGAGAAGCTTCATACAGTAGTCAGCAAAAGTAAGACCAGGAACTGACGGTGGCTCAGATCATGAACTCCTTATTGCAAAATTCAGACTTAAATTGAAGAAAGTAGGGAAAACAACTAGGCCATTCAGGCATGCCCTAAATCAAATCCCTTATGATTATACAGTGGAAGTGACAAATAGATTCAAGGGATTAGATCTGGTAGGGTGCCTGAAGAACTATGGATGGAGGTTCATAACATTGTACAGGAGGCAGTGATCAAAACCATCACGAAAAAGAAATGCAAAAAATCAAAATGGTTGTCTGAAGAGGCCTTACAAATAGCTGAGAAAAGAGAAGCGAAAGGCAAAGGAGAAAGGGTAAGATATACCCATCTGAATGCAGAGTTCCAAAGAATAGCAAGGAGAAATAAGAAAGCCTTCCTAAGTGATCATTGCAAAGAAATAGAGAAAAACAATAGAATGGGAAAGACTAGAGATCTCTTCTAGAAAATGAGAGATACCAAAGAAACATTTCATGCAAAGATGGGTACAATAAAGGACAGAAATGGTATGGACCAATAGAAGCAGAAGATATTAAGAAGAGGTGGCAAGAATAAGAAAAACTATACAAAAAAGATCTTCATTACCCAGATCCTCCTGATCACTCACCTAGAGCCAGACATCCTGGAGTCCGAAGTCAAGTGGGCCTTAGGAAGCATCACTATGAACAAAGCTAGTGGAGGTGATGGAATTCCAGCTGAGCTATTTCAAATCCGAAAAGATGATGCTGTGAAAGTGCTGCACTCAGTATGCCAGCAAATTTGGAAAACTCAGCAGTGGCCACAGGACTGGAAAAGGTCACTTTTCATCCCAATCCCAAAGAAAGACAATGCCAAAGAATGTTCAAACTACTGCACAGTAACACTAATTTCACATGCTAGCAAGGTAATGCTCAAAATTCTGCAAGCAAGGCTTCAACAGTACATGAATCGAGAACTTCCAGATGTTCAAGCTAGATTTTGAAAAGGCAGAGGAACCAGAGATCAACTTGCCAACATCTGTTAGATCATAGAAAAAGCAGGAGAATTCCAGAAAAATACCTACTTCTGCTTCATTGATTATGCTAAAGCCTTTGTGTGGATCACAACAAACTGTGGAAAATTCTTAAGGAGATGGGAACAGATCACCTTACCTGCCTCCTGCAAAACATGTATGCAGGTCAAGAAGCAACAGTTAGAACTGGACATGGAACAACAGACTGGTTCCAAACAGGAAAAGGAGTACGTCAAGGCTGTATATTGTTACCCTGCTTATTTAACTTATTTGTAGAGTATATCATGCAAAATGCCTGACTAGATGAAGCACAAGCTGAAATCAGGATTGTTGGGAGAAATATCAGTAACGTCGGATATGCAGATGACTCCACCCTTAAGCCACAAAGTGAAGAGGAACTAAAGAGCTTCTTGATGAAGGTGAAAGAGGAGAGTGAAAAAGCTGGCTTAAAACTCAACATTCAAAAAACGAAGATCATGGCATCCGGTTCCGTCACTTCATGGCAAATAGGTGGGGAAACAATTGGAACAGTGAGAGACTTCATTCTGGGGGGCTCCAAAATCACTGTGGGTGGTGACTTGCAGCCCATGAAATTAAAAGATACTTGCTCCTTGGAAAAAAAGCTATGACAAACCTAGACAGTGGATTAAAAAGAAGAGACATTACTTTACCGACAAAGGTCTGTATAGTCAAAGCTATGGTTTTGCCAGTAGTAATGTATGGATGTGAGAATTGGACCGTAAAGAAGTCTGAGCACTGAAGAATTGATGCTTTTGAACTGTGGTGTTGGAGAAGACTCTTGAGAGTCTGTTGGACTGCAAGGAGATCAAACCAATCAATCCTAAAAGAAATCAATCCTTAATATTCATTGGAAGGACTGATGTTGAAGCTGAAGCTCCAATACTTTTTCCACCTGATGTGAAGAGCTGACTCATAAGAAAAGACCTTGATGCTGGGAAAGAATGAAGACTGGAGGAGAAGGAGACGACAGAGGACGAGATGGTTGGATGGCATCACCAACTCAATGGACATGAGTTTGAGCAAGTTCTGGGAGATGGTGAAGGACAAGGAAGCCTGGCCTGCTGCAGTCCATGGGGTCACAAAGAGTCGGACACAACTGTGTGACTAAACAACAACAACAACATGAGAAAACAAACCTTCTGTGTGGTAAATGGGCTTCCCTGGTGGCTCCATTGTAAAGAATCCAGTCCCCCTGTCAATGCAGGAGATGCAGTTTCGATTCCTGGGTAGGGAAGATCCCCTGGAGAAGGAAATGACAACCCACTCCAGTATTCTTGCCTGGAAAATTCCATGGGCAAAGAATCCTGGCAGGTACAGTCCATGGGGTCACAAAGAAGTCAGACACTACTTAGCAACTAAACAACAACAAATGTGAATAGAGTGGATTGGTTTCAACATTGATTCCTTCCTTCTAGTGTGCTTTATTGCACAAAGTGTGTCAAGTTAATAACTTTCTCAGACTCACTTGCAGTCAGTATGCTGGATGTAATAGAGCTTTGGCCAATACGATATACTTTGTAAATTTTGGAAGTTGGAAATCAGATGGAGGCTCTGCTTCTGCTGCTTTTGCCCTTTCTGTTAGTAGGCCTGGGTGCCTATCTGTTTTTTCCGTTGGTGTGGCATGGATTTGAAATCAACACTTTCATTGATTGTAGCACCTCACTTCCCAAGTCAGAGTGGAAGCATGCCAGTGGGAAAAGGGACAAACCATTTAGCAATAACAGTCAGTTGACTGCCATCTAGATGTCTAGCCTTGGCCCTACGGGACTATTTTCTGGGCCTGCATTGAGCAATTAGGGCTTCTGTCTTTGAAAAGAAGAGCAAGATACAGGAGCAAGATACAGACTAGCAAGAACCATAGTAGAGAAAAGCTCCATAAGGGGAACTGGTGCTCTGGGATTAAGGGCCAGTCTGCCTCTGAAATGGAGCAAATGCACAGTTGCATTACGTGAAGGACAAATTTTGAAAGTTCCCTGGATTGTCTTGAGAACTTGTCTGGGCTGAGATTTCAGATGAGATCATTTGGCCCTGCTGTTGGACAGCACAGGAGGGAGAGGCAGCAGAGAGGAAGGTAAAGCTGATATGTGACCATTTTCAAGGTACAGAAACCAAGATTTTAAGGGACTGTCAAGGCATTCTGGGTCTGGTATGTTTTATTCATCTTTCCAAAGAACCAGCTTTTTTTTTCCTTTTTGGTTTCATTACTTTCCATTTTTATGTTTATTTGTTCTTTCTTCCTATTTTCTTTTGTGTACTTTTGTTCTTTTTCTACCTTATTAGGCTGGGCACTTCATTCATTTTCAGATTGTCTTATTAAAAGAGTATTTTAAACTACAAGCATTACCCTCTAAGTAGAGCTTTAGCTCTTAAAGGTTTTGATGTCATATATTTTCCTTTTCATTAATTTCTAGGCAATATGTAATTTCAACTTTTATTTCTGCTTTGTTAAATTTTTTTTAAAAAAGCGTAATTTGGTGGTTCTGTCTCTCAAATTTGTTTAATATAGAACTGTCCCTCCTGCTCTGTGCCTCTGCCACTGAATTGGTAAGGAGACCTCTTTTTGAAAATAAATTAGCTGCAAAAATATAGTATAAGATAACTAATCTCATTACCAGAAATGGTGATTTTGTTTTGTGAATGGTTGATCTGATGTTCCTGCCAACTCAGTCCCCCAGTAATTAGATATCAGAAGCAGCTGTCTCCTGGGCTGCAGTATTTTGTTTATCTACATTTGGAGAATGCTTGCATTTTTAATCTTATGGGGAGGGCAGAGGTGTGTTCAACTTAAATAAACATGTTATTAATCCAGATTTATTTTGATGCAATTTAAAAATAAGAGGATGCAATGCATACCTCTTACTGCACTGGAAATTATCCGACTTGTCAACAAATTATTCTTACTTATCTTGACTCAAAAAAATAATAAGATACATGTTCTACATGAGCATCAAAAAGCAGGATTTTGATATAGACTAACCTTTTATGGGTTCTTATATATGGTTTAAGGCTAAGAAAAGTCAACTAAAGCTATCATCTTACATAAATTTTAGTAGTTTTCTCCAAAGGCAATTGACTTTGACAGTGATCTCCAGTGGAAGAACCCCTGCTTCTTTTGTAGCAGGTCAACCATAGAAGCCCAGGATTAAAATTTATTCTGAAGTTAATTAATTATTTTGCCCTGAAAATTTTATTTTTTTTAATATTTTTCTTTTTCAATTTATTTTTGTTTTTTTCCAATTTGTTTGGAATTTTATGTCAACCTGGTGTAAAATCCCATAGTTCTGAAGTTATGCTGAGCACAAGTTTCCTGCCTCATCCTTCTGGTCCTTACATGCTTCTGTTATTTAGTTCTTTTGCTGGTAAATGGACTTTTATCCAGGCACATAGTTTTTTGTTTTTTTGTTGTTATTGTTGGCTTTTTTGGGAAGGTGAAGAGTGGGAGTGGACTATGTTGACTGATAAATTTAAATGCAAAGGCCAGAGTAAAGAGGACAAAGTCATTATTAAGAGTTCAGCTTGGGCTTTTTACTTAGTAACATCAGATAAGAGAATGACCCAAGGATTTAGTCAGAAAGATTATATGGGATTACTAACTTTGAGGTAGTTAACCTTGGATAATAACATTTCACAAATTAAGATATCTAGATGTCGACCAGAGTTTGAAGTTCTTCAACTATGTGCCTAAATATATAGTTTGAATAACTGTAGTCTTGCCTCTTTACTGAATCTAATAGGTGTTCGTCACTTGGATTTAATGTTCTTGAGTTCTTTCAAAGCAATAGGGAGTTTTATTAAGAACACTGTACTTTGATAGGTCCTGGGTAAGGTCTTCTGATGTTTTGTTAACCACCTAGCAGACTCAAAATATATATATATACATAGATATGTGTGTGTGTGTATATATATGTAGGTGGATCTCAAATTTGCAAAGACACTGTAAATAGAATGAGTTTTAGATTATTGACAATCCACAGATACGAATCAGGGGTCAACAAACTACACTGCATGGGTCAAAACTAGACACCAGCTGTTTTTTAAAATAAAATTTCGCTGGGACAGAATCACACCCATGTTTATGTGCTGTCTGTGGCTGCTTTCTCACTGCAGTGGCAAAGTTGAATAATTGTAGCAGAGACTCTTTGGCCTGCAAAGCCTCAAATATTTAGTCTAGCCCTTTACAGAAAATACATGCCAATCCCTGATATAAAGTAAAATAAGGAACCCCTCTTGGGCCACTTAAAACAAAATTTTCAGTGCTCTTACCTTGCAAAGCTTTTATGAGGATAGAGATTGGGTTTATTTTGTTCACTACTGTGTCCTCAGTGCTTGTAAGTATAGGGACTCAATAAATATTGTCAAATCAATCAATAAAAGCCATCCAAATTCAACCTTACTCTTCTCAGTTCCTTACTTGTCATGGTCTAAAGTACAAATCCAGATAAATTGCAAGTCAGATTTGCCAAGTGTTAAAATGAAAAAGAAATAGTGACTTTTTAGCCTACACTTTATAACAGTTTTCATTTATTCAGCACTACTATGTGCCAGATGCTATAATAAGCATATTATATACATATATATGTATGTATATATATTTGCATGTATATGTGTGTGTGTATTCATTTGTTTTAACATTATTACTCCTGTTTTATAGATGAGAACTTGAGACTTAGATTTGTCCAAAATTACATAGCTAGTAAATGGCTTGGTTTATTTTCTTTTTTTTTTTTTTTTTTTTACATTAAACATATTTTTATTGTACTTAGGTTTACTATAAGTTTTTTTTTTTTTTTTTATAAATTTATTTATTTTAGTTGGGGGCTAATTACTTTACAATATTGTAATAGTTTTTGCCATACATTGACATGAATCAGCCATGGGTTTACATGTGTTCCCCTTCCTGGACCCCCCACCCACCTCCCTCCCCATCCCATCCTTCTGGATCATCCCATTGCCCCAGCCCTGAGCCCTTGTCACATGCATCGAACATGGAATGGTGTTCTGTTTCACATATGATAATATACATGTTTCAAAGCTATTCTCCCAGAACGTCCCACCCTCACCTTCTCCCTCAGAGTCCATAAAATTGTTCCATGCCTCTGTGTCTCTTATTCTGTCTCGCATATAGGGTTATCGTTACCATCTTTCAAATTCCATATATATGCATTAGTATACTGTATTGTTGTTTTTCTTTCTGGCTTACTTCACTCTGTATAATGGGCTCCAGTTTCATCCATCTCAGTAGAACCGATTCAAATGTATTTTTTTTTAATGGCTGAGTAATATTCCATTGTGTATATGTACCACAGCTTCCTTATCCATTCGTCTGCTGATGGACATCTAGGTTGCTTCCATGTCCTGGCTATTGTAAACAGTGCTGCGATGAACATTGGGGTACACGCGTCTCTTTCAATTCTGGTTTCCTCGGTGTATATGCCCAGCAGTGGGATTGCTGGGTCATATGGCAGTTCTATTCCCAGTTTTTTAAGGAATCTCCACACTGTTCTCCATAGTGGCTGTACTAGTTTGCAATCCCACCAACAGTGTAAGAGGGTTCCCTTTTCTCCACACCCTCTCCAGCATTTATTGCTTCTAGACTTTTGAATAGCAGCCATTCTGACTGGTGTGAAATGATACCTCATTGTGGTTTTGATTTGCATTTCTCTAATAATGAGTGATGTTGAGCACCTTTTCATGTGTTTGTTAGCCATCTGTATGTCTTCTTTGGAGAAATGTCTGTTTAGTTCTTTGGCCCATTTTTTGATTGGGTCGTTTATTTTTCTGGAATTCAGCTGCAGAAGTTGCTTGTATATTTTTGAGATTAATTGTTTGTCTGTTGCTTCATTTGCTATTATTTTCTCCCATTCTGAAGGCTGTCTTTTCACCTTGTTTATAGTTTCCTTTGTTGTGCAAAAGCTTTTAATTTTAATTAGGTCCCATTTGTTTATTTTTGCTTTTATTTCCAATATTCTGGGAGGTGGGTCATGGAGGATCCTGCTGTGATTTATGTCGGAGAGTGTTTTGCCTATGTTTTCCTCTAGGAGTTTTATTGTTTCTGGTCTTACGTTTAGATCTTTAATCCATTTTGAGTTTATTTTTGTGTACGGTGTTAGGAAGTGTTCTAGTTTCATTCTTTTACAAGTGGTTGACCAGTTTTCCCAGCACCACTTGTTAAAGAGATTGTCTTTTCTCCATTGTATATTCCTGCCTCCTTTGTCGAAGATAAGGTGTCCATATGTGCGTGGGTTTATCTCTGGGCTTTCTATTTTGTTCCATTGATCTATATTTCTATCTTTGTGCCAGTACCATACTGTCTTGATGACTGTGGCTTTGTAGTAGAGCCTGAAGTCAGGCAGGTTGATTCCTCCAGTTCCATTCTTCTTCCTCAAGATTGCTTTGGCTATTCGAGGTTTCTTATATTTCCATACAAATTGTGAGATGATTTGTTCTAGTTCTGTGAAAAATACCATTGATAGCTTGATAGGGATTGCATTGAATCTATAGATTGCTTTGGGTAGTATACTCATTTTCACTATATTAATTCTTCCAATCCATGAACACGGTATATTTCTCCATCTGTTTGTGTCCTTTTTGATTTCTTTCATCAGTGTTTTATAGTTTTCTATATATAAGTCTTTTGTTTCTTTAGGTAGATATATTCCTAAGTATTTTATTCTTTTTGATGCAATGGTGAATGGTATTGTTTCCTTAATTTCTCTTTCTGTTTTCTCAATATTGGAGTATAGGAATGCAAGGGATTTCTGTGTGTTAATTTTATATCCTGCAACTTTACTATATTCATTGATCAACTCTAGTAATTTTCTAGTAGAGTCTTTAGGGTTTTCTATGTAGAGGATCATGTCATCTGCAAACAGTGAGAGTTTTACTTCTTCTTTTCCTATCTGTATTCCTTTTATTTCTTTTTCAGCTCTGATTGCTGTGGCCAAAACTTCCAAAACTATGTTGAATAGTAGTGGTGAAAGTGGGCATCCTTGCCTTGTTCCTGACTTTAGGGGAAATGCTTTCAATTTTTCACCATTGAGGATAATGTTTGCTGTGGGTTTGTCATATATAGCTTTTATTATGTTGAGATATGTTCCTTCTATTCCTGCTTTCTGGAGGGTTTTAATCATAAATGGATGCTGAATTTTGTCAAAGGCTTTTTCTGCATCTATTGAGATAACCATATGGTTTTTTTCTTTCAATTTGTTAATGTGGTGTATTACATTGATTGATTTGCGGATGTTAAAAAAACCTTGCATTCCTGGGATAAAGCCCACTTGGTCATGATGTATGATCTTTTTAATATGATGTTGGATTCTGTTTGCTAGAATTTTATTAAGGATTTTTGCATCTATGTTCATCAGTGATATTGGCCTGTAGTTTTCCTTTTTTGTGACATCTTTGTCTGGTTTTGGAATTAGGGTGATGGTGGCCTCATAGAATGAGTTTGGAAGTTTACCATCTTCTGCAATTTTCTGGAAGAGTTTGAGTAGGATAGGTGTTAGCTCTTCTCTAAATTTTTGGTAGAATTCCGCTGTGAAGCCGTCTGGTCCTGGGCTTTTGTTTGCTGGAAGATTTCTGATTACAGTTTCGATTTCCGTGCTTGTGATGGGTCTGTTAAGATCTTCTATTTCTTCATGGTTCAGTTTTGGAAAGTTATACTCTTCTAAGAATTTGTCCATTTCTTCCAAGTTGTCCATTTTATTGGCATATAGCTGTTGGTAGTAGTCTCTTATGATCCTTTGTATTTCTGTGGAGTCTGTTGTGATCTCTCCATTTTCATTTCTAATTTTGTTGATCTGATTCTTCTCCCTTTGTTTCTTGATGAGTCTGGCTAATGGCTTGTCAATTTTGTTTATCTTCTCGAAAAACCAGCTTTTAGTTTTGTTGATTTTTGCTATGGTCTCTTTTGTTTCTTTTGCATTTATTTCTGCCCTAATTTTTAAGATTTCTTTCCTTCTACTGACCATGGGGTTTTTCATTTCTTCCTTCTCTAGTTGCTTTAGGTGTAGAGTTAGTTGATTTATTTGATTTTTTTCTTGTTTCTTGAGGTACGCCTGTATTGCTATGAACCTTCCCCTTAGTATTGCTTTTACAGTGTCCCATAGGTTTTGGGTTGTTGTGTTTTCATTTTCATTCGTTTCTATGCGTAATTTGATTTCTTTTTTGATTTCTTCTGTGATTTGTTGGTTATTCAGAAGCGTGTTGTTTAGCCTCCATATGTTGGAACTTTTAATAGTTTTTTTCCTGTAATTGAGGTCTAATCTTACTGCATTGTGGTCAGAGAAGATGGCTGGGATGATTTCAATTTTTTTGAATTTACCAAGGCTAGATTTATGGCCCAGGATGTGATCTATCCTGGAGAAAGCTCCATGTGCACTTGAGAAAAAGGTAAAATTGATTGTTTTGGGGTGGAAAGTCCTGTAAATATCAATTAAATCTAATTTGTCTATTGTATCATTTAAAGTTTGTGTTTCCTTGTTAATTTTCTGTTTAGTTGATCTATCCATATGCGTGAGTGGAGTATTAAAGTCTCCCACTATTATTGTGTTATTGTTAATTTCCCCTTTCATACTTGTTAGTATTTGCCTTATATATTGTGGTGCTCCTATGTTGGGTGCATATATATTTATGATTGTTACGTCTTCTTCTTGAATTGATCCTTTGATCTTTATGTAGTGTCCTTCTTTGTCCCTTTTCACATCCTTTATTTTAAAGTCTATTTTATCTGAAATGAGTATTGCGACTCCTGCTTTCTTTTGGTCTCCGTTTGCATGGAATATGTTTTTCCATCCTTTCACTTTCAGCCTGTGTGTGTCCCTAGTTTTGAGGTGGGTCTCTTGTAGACAGCATATATAGGGGTCTTGTTTTTGTATCCATTCAGCAAGCCTTTGTCTTTTGGTTGGGGCATTCAACCCATTTACATTTAAGGTAATTATTGATAAGTATGATCCCGTTGCCATTTACTTTGTTGTTTTGAGTTCGTGTTGAAACATCCTTTCTGTGTTTCCTGTTTAGAGAAGATCCTTTAGCATTTGCTGGAGAGCTGGTTTGGTGGTGCTGAATTCCCTCAGCTCTTGCTTGTCTGTAAAGCTTTTGAATTCTCCTTCATATCTGAATGAGATCCTTGCTGGGTACAGTAATCTGGGTTGTAGATTATTCTCTTTCATTACTTTAAGTATGTCCTGCCATTCCCTTCTAGCCTGAAGGGTTTCTATTGAAAGATCAGCTGTTATCCTTATGGGGATCCCCTTGTGTGTTATTTGTTGTTTTTCCCTTGCTGCTTTTAATATTTGTTCTTTGTGTTTGATCTTTGTTAATTTGATTAATATGTGTCTTGGGGTGTTTCACCTTGGGTTTATCCTGTTTGGAACTCTCTGGGTTTCTTGGACTTCTGTGACTATTTCTTTCCTCAATTTAGGGAAATTCTCAACTATTATCTCCTCGAGTATTTTTTCATGGCCTTTCCTTTTATCTTCTTCTTCTGGGACTCCTATGATTCGAATGTTGGGGCGTTTCATATTGTCCCAGAGGTCCCGGAGGTTTTCCTCATTTCTTTTGATTCTTTTTTCTTTTTTCCTCTCTGCT
The DNA here is from genome assembly GCF_054371585.1 of Giraffa tippelskirchi. Taxonomy (NCBI): domain Eukaryota; kingdom Metazoa; phylum Chordata; class Mammalia; order Artiodactyla; family Giraffidae; genus Giraffa; species Giraffa tippelskirchi. The sequence continues at coordinate 66,944,996 of NC_137287.1, read as the reverse complement.
TCGTTTATTTCCATCGTTCTATCTTCTACCTCACTTATCCTATCTTCTGCCTCCGTTATTCTACTGTTGGTTCCCTCCAGAGTGTCTTTTATCTCCTTTATTTCATTATTCATTCTATATTGACTCCTTTTTATTTCTTCTAAGTCCTTGATAAACATTTCTTGCATCTTCTCAATCTTTGTCTCCAGGCTATTTATCTGTAACTCCATTTTGCTTTCAAGATTTTGGATCATTTTTATTATCATTATTCTAAATTCTTTTTCAGATAGATTCCCTATCTCCTCCTCTTTTGTTTGGCTTTGTGGGCATTTCTCATTTTCCTTTACTTGCTGAGTATTTCTCTGCCTTTTCATCTTGTTTAGATTGCTGTGTTAGGCGTGGCCCTTCTGTATTCTGGTAGTATGAAGTTCCTCTTTGTTGTGGAGGTTCCTCACTGCGGTTGGGGTTGGACAGGTGGCTTGTCAAGGCTTCCTGGTTGGGGGAGCTTGTGTCGGTGTTCTGGTGGGTGGAGCTGGATTTCTGCTCTCTAGAGTGCAATGGAGTGACCAGTATTAATTTTTGAGATGTCTATGGATTTGGTGTGCCTCTGGGCAGCCTGTATATTGATGCTCAGGTCTATGTTCCTGCGTTGCTGGAGAATTTGCGTGGTATGTCTTGCTCTGGAACTTATTGTCTCTTGGGTGGAGCTTGGTTTCAGTGTATTTATGGAGGTTATTGGATGGTCTCTTATTAATTAATGTTTCCCCTGGCTTTCAGTCTTATTCTTGCAGTAGCCTCAAGACTTCTCCTTCCATACAGCCTCAATAATAAAACTTTTAGGTTAATGGTGAAAAGATTCTCCACAGTGAGGGATACCCAGAAAGGTTCACTGAGTTACATGGAGAGATGAGGTGGGGGGGGGGGTGGGTTGAGGTGACCAGGAGGGGAAGAGGGGAATTCAAATGTGGAGAGAGCAATCTAGCCAGTAAGCACTTCCCTCTGTGCTTTCCACAGTTTGGAACCCTCAGAGTGATTCACAGAGATACATAGAGAGGGGGGAGGAAGGTAACAGAGGTGAGCATGAGTAGAAAGGGAGGAATCAAGAGGGGAGAGAGAGATCTGGGCAGTATCCTGTTCCTGAAGTGTTCTCCGGTACCCTGAACACCCTCAGAGATTCACAGAATTTGGTTGAGAAGAGAAGGAGGAGGGTGGGAGATAGAGGTTCCCTGAGGGAGAAGAAAGAGCATCAATAGGGGGAGAGAGTGATCAGGCCAGTGATCACACTCCTGAGTAAAAATGGGTCCTAAAGATTGGGTTCTTAAATGTACAAAATTGATATCAAATATGTAAAACAAAGATTAAAAATCTAGAGTAGAGGTTAGACTCTTATAAAACTTACAATCTAAAAAAAAAAAAGAAAAGAAAAAAGGAAACAGTGTAAAAAGAAAAAAAAAACAGTAAAACAGTAAAAAAAGAAACAGTAAAAAAATGTAGAACAGGAAAAAAAACATTAAAAAAAAGAAAACACAAAAGGTATAAGATATATGTATGTAGTTTGCTTCAAAAATAGGGTTTTTTTTTTTTTTGCAAGTTAATAGTGGGTTATGAAAATGAAAGTTAAAGGTGTAATAGAGGACTTGAAGAAAAAGGAAAGAAGAGAAAAAAAAAATTTTTTTTAATTAAAAAAAAAAAATAATAATAATAGTAAAAAATATATATATCCCGGACTTTCTCTGGAGCTGTTGTGAGCAGTGTGGGATCTGCTCAGTTTTAGATAGATCCTTATTCCTGCTTATACTTTTCAAGATCTATAGGTCCTTTTCAATGCAGTCGGTATTAACTACAGGGATCTTAATCTGTTGGCCTGTCCCTTCCAAAGCGCTTCCCTCTGTTTATTTGGCTTCTGTTTGGAGATCTCTTCAGTATCTAATTTCCGCCCTGCAACAAAGCGGTGGAGGTGATCTCTTTAGGTTCGCTTGTTCAATCGTGCTGTGGGGAGGAAAGAACACTGCAAATCTGGCGTGTGTGTGGTAAGCTCGCAGTGTCTCGGCCGCACTGGGTTCGCCCCCGCTCACGGCGTGTGTGCTTTCCCCGTCTACCCTGCTCAGGCTTCAGGTTACTCGGCCGGGGAGCGAGCCCTGAGCTGCGTGCACTTCCCAGGTCTAAGCCGCTCAGGTTCAGGCTCCTGGTTACTCCACAAAGGCGCAGACTCGGTTTCGCCCGCGGCTTGTGCCGTCCCGGTCGGAGCTGCCCAGGCGGCCAGGAGTTTGGCGAGCGCGCTCTCCCCTGTTGGGGCGTTGCGGCTTCATCACCTCCCGGTCCCCGCCTCGGTTTACGGGCGTGCCCGGCTCCGGTGTGCTTTGTGTCAGTTCTGGGGAGCTGGTCTCTGGCTGCGACCCTCCCGGCGGCTGTCGACCTTCCGGGATCTCAGGCAGTCTTTGCTTAGAAACTGGGAGCCTGTTTGCAGTTTGGTAGGGGGTGCCCTCTCTGGAGCCGAGTTTGCCCCTTTCCGGCTCTGGCGGGCCCCGCCTGCCCGCTGTGTCCGGCGGGGGATGGGGCGGTCCGCAGCCGGCTAGCTCTCCTCTGGTATCGCTCAGTCCTTTGTTCTGTGAGCGGGCCGGCAGTGCCTTAGAGTTGGGCTTTTCGCGGGATAGTTCTCTCTCTCTCTCGCTGTCCCATAGTTTAGGTTACTATCTCACGTTAGCTCCCTCAGATTGCCCTCGGGGCACTCGGGCCCGGTCCTTACCCTAGGCAATGCCGCCCGCTCCTCTCCGTTCAGCCCCCACTTGCTGGTGGCGGATGATGCGAGCGTCTGGGGTTCTTTGCTGGGAGTTGCTTTAGGCATGTAATCTGTGGATTTTATTTATTTTTTCCCTCCCAGTTACGTTGCCCTCCGAGATAAGAAATCCTCCCCTACACCCGCGGGTGAGAGGGTTTCCTGGTGCTTGGAAATTCCTCCTCTTTTACGACTCCCTCCCCGGGACGGGTCTCCACTCCCTCCCCGGGACGGGTCTCCGTCCCTAACTCTTTTGTCTCTCTTTTTATCTTTTATAATTTCTCCTACCTCTTTTGAAGATAATGCGCTGTTTTTGTGGAAGCCTGACGTCCTCAGCCAGCCTTCAGAAGTAGTTTTGTGAAGTTTGGTCAGCGTTCAGAAGTTCTTTCGATAAATTTGTGGAGGAGAGAGTGGTCTCCCCGTCCTATTCCTCCGCCATCTTAGCCCCGCCCTCCGGCTTGGTTTATTTTCAAGCCCATTTTCATCCTAAACATCATAGTAAGTGGAAAAAGGGGCTAATCTAATAAAATCTAGAATGTGAACAAAATTTCTCTGAGATTTGTCCCACATCAAACAGCCTTACCAAATCTGTTCATAAGTAAATTAGATAAGAAATTTTTCATTTAGATTACTATATCTACCTCTAGAAGAGTGTTCCCAGGAACAATCGATACATTTTTAAACGCCTCTGGGTTGAACTGTATCAGATTATTACTAATCCCACTCTTCAGACTCCCAGAGATAACTGGTTCCATTTTGATGTATAACCTAACTTACATTAGAAGATAATTGAGGAGTGGCCATAAGATATGCCACTTTAATTCTAGAAGAGGTAGCATGGGATGTAAGACTAAATTTCTGGCAGGAAATTTCTGCCACCTAGTACCTATGCAACATTTTTGCAGATTACTTAACCTTAGTTTAAGTCCCAGTTTCCTCATTAACATAGAATAATTATACCTATCACCAAGGGTTGTAAAATTCAAGGGAGTTAACATATATAGTGGCTAGAATAGTGCCTAGCACATAGCGTGCAATAAAGATAACCCTGTATTGTTTCAATTTTTAAAAATTGAGATATAATTAATGAAACAAAGTTCACCATTTTAACCATTTAAGTGTGTACAGTTCCATGATTTCTAGTATATTCACATGTTATTCAGCAATCATCTAATTACAGAACATTTTCATCACCCTAAAAGAAACTCCCTATGTATTAAGCAGTCACTCCCCGTCCCCCTCTCTCTGCAGGCCCTGGGAACTACTGAAATGTTTTCTGTATCAATAGATTTGTCCATAAACGGCAAATGGACAATTGAAATGAAATCATATAATACATGACTTTTTGTGCCTGGCTTTTCTTCATTTGGTGTTTCTTCATTCAGCTTCCTTGGAGGATCAGATGGTAAAGCATCTGCCTGCAGTGCGGGACACCTGGGTTCAATCCCTGGGTTGGGAAGATCCCCTGGAGAAGGAAATGGCAACCCACTCCAGTATTCTTGCCTGGAAAATCCCATGGATGGAGGAGCCTTGTAGGCTACAGTCCGTGGGGTCGTAAAGAGTCAGACATGACTGAGCGACTTCACTTTCTTTCTTTCTTTCTTTTCTTCATTTAGCAGAGTGTTTTCAAGATTCATTCATATGTAACATATAAAGTACTTCATTCCTTTTATGTTTGAGTAATATTAATTATTTTGATATACCTACACCGCATTTTGTTTGTCCATTCATCAGTTGGTGGACATTGGGGTGTTTCTACTTTTTGGCCACTGGTGAATAATACTGCTGTCAGCATTAGCATACGAGCTTTTGTTTGAACAACAGTTTTCATTCTCTTCAATAAATACCTAGGACTATAATTACAAGGTTGTATAGTAATTCTTTGTGTGTGTGTCTGTGTGTTTTAAGGAACCACCGAACTTGCATGTGCGTGCATGCTAAGTCACTTCAGTTGTGTCCAACTCTTTGTGCCCCCATGGACTGCAGTCCACCAGGCTCCTCTGTCCATGGGATTCTTCAGGCAAGAATACTGGAGGGAGTTGCCATGCCCTCCTCCAGGAGATCTTCCCAACCCAGGGACTGAACCTGTGTCTCTTATGTCTCCTGTGTTGGCATGTGGGTTCTTCACCACTAATGCCACAGGGAACTGCAAAGTTTTAAATTCTGATTAAGTACAGTTTGTAAATTTTTTCTCTTGTTGCCTGTTGTTCTTATGTCATAGCTAAGAATCTGTTGTATTCCATCATTTGATTTACCTCTGTTTTCTCCTAAGGGATTATAGTTTTAGCTGTTATATTTGGGACTTTGACTCATTTCAAGTTAACTTTTTTATATAGTGTGAGGTAAGGGTCCAATTTTATTTTCTACATGTGGATATCCAATTATATCAGCATCATTTATTGAAAAGACTCTTCTTTCTTTATTGAATGATCTTGGCACCCTTGTTGAAAATGAATTGACCATAGATGAGAAAGTTTATTTTTGGGTGCTGAATTCTTACATTGAGCTATTTGTCTGTCCTTACATCATAACCATGCTGTCTTGATGACTGTAGTTTTGAAGTCAGGACATGTGACTTCCAGTTATTGCAAATTATTTTAGGACATTTGTTTTCAAGTTATTGTAGCTATTTGGGGGTCCCTGACATTTCCTTATGAATTTGAGGATTAGTATGTAAATTTCTGCAGAAATGCCAAGCAGGATTTTGATAGGGATTGCACTGAATCTGTAGATCAACTTGGAAATTATTGCCACTTTAACAATATTGTCTTCCAGTCCATGAACATAGATGCCTCTCCATTTATTAAGATCTTCTTTCATTTCTTTAAGCGATCTTTTATAGTTCATAGTGTACAAACATTACACTTTTGTTAGACTATTTCAATTTTTTAAATTCATTTGGATTCTCTTGTCAAGGATTTGTTTTCTTAATTTCATCTTTGGATTTTTTAATTGCTAGTATATAGAAATAATGCTGATCTTTATATATTGATCTTGTATCCTACAATTTAATAAATTTATTTATTAGCTCTAATATTTTTTCTGTGATGTTTTCAGGATTTTCCACACATAGGACATATCATCTGTGAATAGAGGTAGTATTAATTCTTCCATTCCAATCTGAATGCCTTTTGTTTCTTTTTCTCAACTGATTGTTCAGGCTAGAACAAATATCCCTCTTATTATTGATCTTGGAGAAAAGGTTTCAGACTTCACTATTTAAGTAGGAAATTAGCTGTGGTTTTTTCATAGATACTTTTTATCAACTTCAGAAAGGTTTCTTTGAGTCCGAGTTTGTTGAGTCGTTTGTTACTAAATGGTGTTGGGTATGCTTTTTCTGCATCAGTTGAGATGATTATGTGGTTTTGTTCTTCATTTTATTAATATGATGTATTATATTGATTGATTTCCATACCCTGAACCACCTTTGAATTGATTGCATAAATCTCACTTGGTCATGGTATGTAAGTCCTTTTTATATGCTGCTGGATTTAATTTACTCGAAGTTTGCTGAGGAAATTTGCATCAGCGTTCATAAGGGATATTAGTCTATAGGTTTTTTTTTTTCTTTTGAGGTGTTTGTCTGGTCTTAGTATCTGGGCCCCATAGAATAAGTTAACATTCCTTTCTCTTCTATGTTTTGGAAGAGTTTAAAGAGGATTGTGATTTCTTCAAATATTTGACAAAATTCAGTCATCTGGCTTTGAGGTTTCAGGCTTTTCTTTTTAGGCCATTGGGCTTTTTTGGGGTTTTGGTTTTTATTAATTAATCAATCTCTTTACTTATTATAGGTCTGTTCACTTTTTCTGTTTCTTCATGAGTCAGTTTGTGTGTTTCTGGGAATTTGTTTTATCTGGGTTTCCTAATTGTTTGGCATAATTGTTCACAGTATTCTTAGTGTATTATTTGATTTGCTTTTTCTTTTACAATAGATTTTAAATCTAGATTTTAAAATAGATTTATTGTCTTAGTATTTGCCATGGAGATTATACAAGTGACATTAATTGGTAGCAATCTAGTTTGAATTAATACCAAGTTGCTGCTGCTGCTGCTGCTAAGTCACTTCAGTCGTGTCCGACTCTGTGCGACCCCATAGACAGCAGCCCACCAGGCTCCGCCATCCCTGGGATTCTCCAGGCAAGAATACTGGAGTGGGTTGCCATTTCCTTCTCCAGTGCATGAACGGGAAAAGTGAAAGTGAAGTCGCTCAGTTGTATCTGACTCTTAGTGACCCCATAGACTGCAGCCTACCAGGCTCCTCTGTCCATGGGATTTTCCAGGCAAGAGTACTGGAGTGGGGTGCCATTGCCTTCTCCAATACCAAGTTAGTTTCAATCATATTAAAAAATTGGTTCCTAAATAGCTGTGTTTCCCTTCCTCATATAGTTATTGTCACAGATTACATCTTTATACATGTATGTCTGTGAACATACATCTATATTATTTTTATTTAATACATAGATTTATTATTGCTTTAGTAGTTTTTAAAATCATGTAAAAAATTGGAGTTCGTAACCAGAAATACATGAATATTGACTTTTATATTTATCTATATAGTTTTCTTTATCAATGTTCTTTATTTCTTTGTATGAATTGAGTTACTATCTAGTATGATTTCCTTTCAGCCTCCAGGTCTCTCTGCGGTACTTTTTGTAGGTTAAGACTACTAGCAATGAACTCTTTAGTTTTTGTTTACTTAGAATATCTTGATTTCTCTTTCCTTTTTGATAGATAGCTTTGCTGGATATAGAATTCTTGGTTGACAGATTTTTTTTTTCTTAAGCACTGTGAATATGTCATTCAATTAATTTCTAGCCTCCATGGTTTCTGATGAGAAATAGGTGTTAATGTTATTGAGAATTCCTTGTACATAATGAGTCACTTCTCTCTGCTATTTTCAGGATTCTCTCTGTCTTTGAACAGTTGGAGTATAATGTTCTTAGGTTTGGATTACTTTGTGTGTACTTAGGATTTGTTGAAATTCTTAAATGTGTATATTCAAGTCTTTTATCAAAGTTTAGTTTTCAGTCTTTCCCCCCCCTTTTTTTTTTGGCCCTTTTCTATAGTCTCCCTCTTGGACTCTTATTATGTATATGTTAGTATACGTAGTGGTGTCCCACGGGTCTTTTAGGCTCTATTCATTTTTCTTTATTTTTTTTCTTCTTCTTGCTCCTATATTGGATAATCTCAATTGATATATCTTCAAGTTCATAGATTTTTTTCTCTGCTTTTGGAATTCTTTAGTGAATTTTTTAATTTTAGTTACTGTGTTTTTCAAGTCCAGAATTTCTCTTTGCCTTTAAAATTTTTCTCTGTTGGTAGTCTCAATTTGGTGAGACATCATTCTTATTCTATTAGTTCTTTGTATGTGCTCTTGAGCATGTTTAAAACAGTTAATCTAAAGTCCTTCTCTAAAAACAAAAAAACAAACAAACAAAAAAAATAAAGTCCTTCTCTAGTAAATCCAAAGTCTGATCTTCTTCAGGGACAATTTCTATTCCTTTTTTTCTATGTGTGGGCCATACTTTCTTGTTTCTTTGCCTCCTTCATAATTTTTAATGAATACTGGATATTTTGAATATATAATGTAATTAGATTATTTTACCTCACCAGGTTTGTTTTTTGTTCCTTTGGTTTTTGCCTTTTTGCTGCTTGTGGTTGGTGGTGTTTGTCTAGTGATTTTTCTGAGTTAATTTTGTACAGTGTATATTCTTTGCCATATGTGGCCACTAACATCTGTTTGACTAGCTTATGCATCAGATAATGATTCAGCAGAGATTTCCTCAAAGATTTGGCACAGGAAAAAAACTAAAAGCAAAAAAAAAACCACCCTCAAAATCTTTGGTAGAAGATTCTGTGTATATGTTAGGACATGGCTTCAACACCCACCTAGGCAGTTTACAACTCACTCTTAGTCTTCACTTTCTGCGTGTGTACAGCCTAAAGCTCAGCCAGAAATGAGAATTTAGGGCCTTCTCAGGTCTTTTTGATTGGGTACTCTGCTTTGGGCATACAGGTGTTGATTGTCTAGTTTCCAAGGAATATGTGGGAGCATTTCAAATATCATATTCCAGTGCTCGCTTCAGCAGCACATATACAAATATCATATTCCAAGGCACCTCACTTCCCAGTCTTTTCTCCTTAGCTTTTTGATGTGTGTATTGTGTGCCTAACTGCCATCCCTTGCCTCATTTGACACCAGCTAGTAAATTTGCTGTTAAATGTTTTTCACAAATATCCTGAACAGTTGCCTGTCTGCCCTGGGATAGATCAGACTTTGGTAAAAAATAAAGGTAAGCCCTTTACACAGTCTGTCAGGGAATCAAAAGATAAGCCTAAACAAGCAACCACAGTTCTTGTAGAACAAAGTCTACTTTACATATTCTTAACACTAGAAACCCACACCAATAACTCAGATTGATAACTTCAAGACCCTTTCAGAGAATTAGCTACTTCTTCTTGACTGCCTGCTTGACTGATTACTGGAATCCTTTGACTAGTTTGCAGATAAGGTTGATTCTGACAGTTATTGCCAGGTTATTTGCTGTTTCTTTTCAGGGACAGGGACAGGCCCTTGGAGTTGCCTAGTCTGCCACTTTTGTTGATTTCTCATCACATTTTTTTTTTCCAGTTTTGGTGGACATACTTTTATAGTTTTTCTTTGTTTATTTTTGTTTTTAAAAGAATGACCATATATTTATTCTTTACAGAAGTCATCCAGATATTAAGATAATTCATAACCAGCTTGTCAAAAAAACAAAAACCATATCACATTTAGAAGGAAAAGGATTGAATCCTGTAGATTTGATCTGTGAACAGTGTTGAAGATGACCAGTTCACCCATAGTCCTATCAAGAATCCCTTCAAGCCAGGGAGATAAAAGGTCTCAATCATTGTGTATGTGAGATAAATGTTCTAACATTTGGGTCTGTAGTAGAAATATGGTGTAAAATGCGCTGTAAAAGCCAGCAGGTATCAGGATATTAACCTTTAAAACTGCAGTGGACCATATTTACATTGTAGTTGTGTGGATGTTTTCTATATAGTTTATCAGATCAGTAGAAGTGTAGCAGTTGTTCTCACTGCCTTTGCCAAAGCTGTAGCCCCCTGTGAAGTGAGTCAGCTGAAACCTACTAACTGAATCTTAAGAACCAACATGGAGAGCTATGATTCTGATGCAATATTTTCTGGGTTTGAATTCTGTTTTCCTCTTATTTGCCAGCCGTCTGAAATTGAGCAGATTACTTAAGTTTTCTTTGCCTCATTTACCTTGTCAGTAAAATGGGCCTGCTAACAGCTATAAGCTTTGCTATGAGGATAAGTTAAAATTCATTGAGTAATTAACTAAAATGTAACACATAGATAAGCTAGTTTGAGATGCAGCCTCTCTAGAGTATGTCTTTTAGATAGTGAAAACTCTTGAGTTTTTCAATTCTGTCCACTTAGGGTGAAGCTTATTGGTGAAATAAATTATGGGGCAGATTCTCACAAGAAAGATAGGCTGTATTTCTGTGCAGCCTGAAAGGCCCATTCCTAAGTCGGGAGAGAACTGCGGTATCTACAGCTGGATGCAAAACAAAAACATAAGGTTGGGGAACAGGATCCTATTGTGTGATGATTTGGGGGAACAGGAAGATGGATCAAGATGGTGCGATACAAAGTTAAAAAAACTGGATAAGACAAATGATGAAGGTTCTTGGGAGTTACTGAAGAAATAGGAGAGCCATCTGGTAACATTTACACTTACGCTATACACTGTAGCAGAAAACTGGAGGATTGGAGTCAGGTTGGCAAGACTGGATCTTAGGTGAGTGTTAGTAAGTCATAGAGCATGTATTAATTTTGTAACATAAGCAAATACATTAGATCTTATTTTGTAAGAAATCTACTTTTGAAATTTCTCTATGATATAGTCCCAATTAATAAAATCTAAAATTAAAGCCCCAGTTAGACAGTGAGCATTCATTTGACATTTGACCTCTTTGCTGGACAGAATCTCCATCACAGAGTTTCAGAAAAAAATAATCATTCTTTTCTACCACTTGTTAGCTATCATTCAAGTATAAAGAACACAACAATTCCATTGAGCATGTGAGAATGGATATTATAATCATATTACCTGCAAAACTTACTCTGCTAATTTTTTAGTTCTTCAACCCTCCATGAGTCAGAAAAATATTCACACCTAAGTTGAAACTTTAGAGTGGTGGCCTGGAGCAACAAGTCCCAGGAAATTGGTAATGAAAGTAATGGTTTGTAAAAGAGAGCTTGACAGACTAATTACTGTCTCACTTTGCCTTGCTCCAGCTCTATTTATTTAACAGCTATTTAGTTCCAGGAACATGGACTTTTGTTATGTTTGTTTTTTTTTAGTCATTTGAACTTTTTAGTATATCAGTTGACTTTTGTTATGTTTTTTTTTTTTAGTCATTTGAACTTTTTAGTATATCAGTTTTATGAATTAATTGAACAAATATTCATTTTTAAAACAAGATAACATTTAATAAGCAACTTTATTCTCATTTTGCCTCTCTATGAATATGTTAGTGTTTGGAATAAATTTTAAACTTAGTGGAGATCAAGTTTTATACTTGTGTGTTGTTAACAGTGTGTTGTTATTTTCATGTATTTTCTTTAAACTAGCTATGTAAAATGATGTTCTCTGAGTTTATATATACAAACAGGACAGGATTACATAAAATATAATTTTAATATTCATTTAATCCAAAGTACTCTTCCTCAACTGTCCTTTTAAAATATATTTAAACTATGCTAATAACACATAAATAGTGGGCAAATTTATTTCTGCAAACCAGACTATGGAAACTGGAAACTATTGAAGATACCCTGTAACGTACTTTAAAAAGTTGAGGATACTATCCATAACTATTTCTAATTATAGTTATTTTGGGCAAATGCAAATTTAACTGCCTTCAGATAGGCATAATTTTTGACATGTTGAAATTGAGATTCCATAGGTGGCTGCTCCATGGTAAATTCAATATAAATAACAATGAAGGAACCACATATGGTAAGCCTGGGCTTCAGACATTGGCTTTAAGATTCTCAAATAAATAAAGACCTTCTTTGAAGGCACACGGATGTATTAATTTTTAATTTGTTTCTTTTTGATCTCTTAATTGCTGAAAAAGATTTATTGGTTAATTTTAGGAAGGCAAGTGTTTGAAAAGTTTTGCCAAATACTGTCTTCTTTAAATGAATGTATGGTAATGAAAAGTTAAGAGGAGAGCCAAATTAGATTGAATAATTGTTCAGTCATGTGGGTCAGGCTAGTTGCATAGCCTGGTTGTTAGACTGATTGCTCAAATTACATTGCCTGGGGTCCTGCATTTGGTTGGCTGTCTTCTCAGATCTTAACAAGGTTCTGGGAATTTCTTTTTCTGACAAAGTTTGCTTTGTGTTTTTCCCCTCCCCCCCCCCCACTACATCCAGGATGCTTCATCTGCAGACATTAGAAAAGCATATCGTAAGCTTTCACTAACTCTGCATCCAGACAAGAATAAAGATGAAAATGCAGAAACTCAGTTTAGACAAGTAAGTGAAATATGCTGTTGTTATATATTTTTGTGGTAATTTATAAATAAATGTTTATGGTAAAAACAGTAACCTATATGTAGAATGTTTCCATTTAAAATGAAATTGTAGTTTAGAAATATTATGCATACATATTTATTCAGTTTTTTAAAAAATAATGCTTTTACCAGCATTTTTTATATTAGAATCTCAGTTCTTAGGGGGGGTCATAATTGTCATAATTTTCTTCTCTAAATTACAGTTTTAAAAAGCACATGTTAAGATAATTATTACTTTTGCATCTTTCGCAAAGATATATTTTGGTATCAAGACTTTTTTAACCTCTTAAAGTGCTACCAAAACCATAAAATGGTACTTATTAAGATTTTATCTGTTCACTGAGTGCATGGGCTTTTTGCATGTGCATTATAGTGTCTGTCTTCCTAAATGACTTCTTATAGGTGAAAGTATTTTTAGCGTGATGCTTCTGTTTTATCTAGTTGGTGGCCATTTATGAAGTTTTAAAGGATGATGAACGAAGGCAGAGGTGAGTGTTCATCTGCTTTTGAATTAAGAGGTTATACTTTGATGTCTGTTTATAAGGAAAAGAATTTTCTCATTAAACATTTTATTGTGTTAGTATTTTTATTTTATTTTCATTCCTTTCAAGAAATGCATTGTTTTTAAAATGTATGTTTAGAGTGGAGTTAATTTCTACTAAAAATATTCACTAGGTTTATTCAGTACTTAGAGACTTCAGGATCTTGCCTTCATTAGCTAATATTTTTAACATGAGTATCTATGCCCTGGAAAATTCAAATACCACTTGACTTCAAACAAATGCCTATTCATTTTTGATATATCAGTAATTGCTCCTTTCTGTGCTTGGGGGTCTTTCCCCCCTCAATTTCTTAAATGTTTTGCAATTACGTGACTAGAGAGATTCAAGTTATTACCTTTTCTCGGTGTTTCCTCATATTCAAAATAATAAACCTAATTTGTGAGTGAGAGAGCAGACTTGTGTAAGTAGAAGATAGGAGTAGAAGAAAAATATTTGCTTCTTTCTCCTGTTTCTTTTGCCTCCATCCCTTCCCTTACTCTCCTCCAGCGATTCTGTGTTTAGGTTGAATGTCAGACAGGAGGCTGCACCCTCTCTTTGAGATGTCTCTGGGTGCCTTTCAGAAGAGTAGTAATAGATTTTACAGTGGTTTATATGCTACTGACTTAGGAGCTTTCAGAGAAACCCTTTCCTCTGCTCTTCCAAATGTGTGGAATGTAGACACTACTGTGACAGGTTTCAGAGTTCTTTAAGTCAGACTCATGGTAAGAAATATATTTTGCATCATGCTTCAGGACACACAGACACAACTGAAACAAAAATGTCACAGAACACTTCTTATTGTGTGTGAAAGTCATATTTTTCTATTCTAGGCTAGTCTAGACTGTTCTTTTTTCTTTTTAAAAACAATGCTGATTGTGGTCTGCTAAATTGGTTTCATGAGACACTAGTGAGCTACCCTCTGCCGTTTGAAAATATTACTCTATTAAAGCTAGTATATCTTAAAGAAAATCCAAAACATTATGCAATGTGACGTTCTGAATCTTTCTTCAAATGTGTTACCTGGAATTATTCTGTATCCTACAGTGTCAGCTCCCACTCTTGGTTCTCATCTTTAACAGTTTAATTTGAATACCTCAGTTTGTCAGATTGCAAAGCAAGGTACTCAGGATATTCTCTTGAAGTGTTCTTTGCTTTATAACAAGGGCTGGCATTGGTCCAGATACCATAGCAGACATTCCTCTGGTTTGAGATAATCCATAGTGTTGAAAGAGTCCTAGAAGTGTGTTGAAAGAAGTGTTGGTCATTCTGTGCATATTTTCTAGTTGGTTTCTCTCACTGAGCCCCTAGTTGTGTTTCACACATCAAGAATGTGTCTGTAAAGATAGCTTTATTTAGTCTCCCTGCATCTCTGGCATCAGATTTTGGTTTTTTTGTTTGTTGTTATTTTAAGTCAGTAAACTTTGTAACAATTTCTTCCAATTACTGAAATTATTTATATCTTTTCAGAACAAATCACTTCTCATGTATAAATTGTTTCTTCATTAACACAGACTCATCAAACATTTTATTTTTAGGATTAGTTCCCTTTGCCTTTATTGTAGAGTGTTAGTAGAAAAAAATGGATCTGACAGTTACACAAACAGCTGTAGTATTTATACCCCTTGAGGCACAAGTAACTCTTTGGTAACTGGTTTTCCTTGAGGCAAAAGTCGTAACTAATCAAGCTGAGAATCACTCTTTCAAAGCTTGCGCCTGAGGCCAGGTGACCTATGAGTATTTAAACTTATAGGAGAAATGCATCTCTACAATTACTAAAAAAAAAAAAGCGCAGTGTTATCTTTTGAAAGAAGAGTGTCTTATAGTGATATTAACAAATGCTCTTTGGTATTGCAATCATTTATTGTAAATATTTATTAATAAATGCTTTTAAATGTGTAACTTTCCAGGAATTGTAATGGACTTATTTATTTATTTCCCTTATAAATAATTGTCTTTTCACTGAAAGCAGCCTCATTTAAAAAATTGTAGTAGAAAAGGGAATAACAATGAAGCAGATAAAATACTAGATTCCTTTTTTTTTTTAAGGAACAGGCAAACTTTATTTTTTAAACAGCTTTATTTAGGTATAATTTGCATACCATAACAGTTAACCTATGTTAAGTGTACAAATCCATGATTTTTAATAAATTTACAGAGTTGTACAGACTACTACAACCAGTTTTAGAAGATTACCTTCAAAACACTCCCTCAAGCCCATTTGCAGGCACTTACCATTCTGATCCCAGCCCCAGGCAATCACTGATCTCCTTTATGTGACTATAATTGTGTTTTTTCATATTAATTAAATCATCTAATAGTATTTTGTATCTGGCTTCCTATTATCAAAATATTTTTGAGGTATGTCCATATTGTAGCATATACCAGTAGCTCATTCTTCTTTATTGCTGAATAGTATTCCACATTCTACTTTCATTTATCCATTCATCAACTGATAGACATTGAGATCATTTCTGCTTTTTGGCTATGACTAACAATGCTGCTGTGAATATTCACACAGAAGTTTCTGAACAAATGTTTTTCATTTCTCTTGGGTAGATTCTTAGGAGTGTTACTGTGAGTAAACTTCTAAGCCATTTTTTCTTCTAAAGATATAGACTACAGCATGAAAAAACAAGTTTTCCTGGTTAGTATAAGGGAGATTAGTAAAGAAGTCTTTTCTAAACTTAAGTAACTTCCTTATTTTAGGAAGTAGCAGCTCAGCTATGTTCTGCCATATTATAAACTATTGCCAGTGTTAGCTGGAACAAAGTACCGAGATGATACTAAGCACTACATAGATACCCTAGATTGTGCTTTAGTAATATTAGGACATTTACTTTTATTTAAAATCTGTTTTAAAATTCTTCTGCTAACTCGCTTGTGCAACTTAGTTTTTTGGGTCTATTTTATGGTATATATTTGTAAAAGTTGAATGTAAGTGCTGTGTACCACAACTTTTGGCACATATATACATTTTATAAGGGAAAGATTAAGCTTGTTTCCTAGTTATGATCTTTGTACAGTTTTTACTCAGGTTCAAAATGTGGCCTAAATAGATGATGTTATTCTTTTAAGCTAAAAATTCAAACTTTTTACAGTGGGAGATTCACAATTTAGGCAAATACTAGAATTATTTGAATATTTATTTGCATAATATACATGTTTTCTGTTTTAATTTCATAGTTACTATTTTATATTTCAAGGCATGCTAATAATTTACATAATTTTTTCTTGGAATTTAAACATTTTTCGATTTGCTTTTTATGTTTATATTGGGCTAAATATATTTGATGAATTGCAGACTATAGAATGGAACTCACTAATGATTAAATAACCATTATTATGTTCATCATGTACATTTTAGAAAATCAAATGAAATAAACATGTATTAGGCTATATGTTGGATGTGTGGAATAGATCAATTAATATTTTTAATTTCTAAAATGATGCCTTTAGTTTCATATTTTTTTTACATTAGTGTATTTTCATCAAGAAATTTACTTTTGTATTTTCTTATAATATTCATACCTGTGTATATTCTTAATCTGGTTTTAACAAATTGTTAAGAGCAGTTTATATGAGCTTAATTATTTTAACAGTATTATGTGTTAGATATAGAAAAAGAATAACATAGTGATGTTTTCAACACATTTTTTCTTAATAACTTATGAATATATTGTCTGTGTATTTTAAGGATATCTTTATTTTTTCAGTGTTTCAGGAAAGCAGTGATTTATCTTTTAATAGCATATACTCTAAAAAGTGAACTATAATAGAAGCTATCTTCCCTTAAAATGGCCAGTCGTGTGAGCCATAATGTTCATTGATAGTAAAATCAATAGAGCATTGATTCTAAGCTTAATCCTTGGATACTGTTGTTTAGAGTGGCAGACATAGCCTAGTAAATATCTAGTTTTGTTTAATGTGTTCAGTGCATGAGATTCTGCTGTCTTGAATTTAGCTGTGCAGTAAATACAGTTTATATGTGGGGTAGAAAATAGTAGCTATTAAGATACATAGCATTTCAATGGTGATAAAATATTTGATACAAGATTCACAGCTATGAGTTTAGCTGGGTTTTCTTCTAATACTATTTAGATCTAAAACAAGTTTAACAGTAATGCAGTTAGGGAACTGTCACCACTTTCTTAGACGTTCTTTATTAATAGCCACACTTTTTACTTGAAGTTATTTCCTGGGAGAGATTAGCTGAAAATAATTATATTCCCCCTTTTTCCTCAACAAATCTGAAGTAGAATGTAGATTTTAGAATAAATTCAGGCCTTTCTTTATTGGATTTCATTCAGATATTGTAATCTTACATTATATCACTTGAAACTCTTTTTGCCAATATGTTGGTAATTTAAAATGAGTCAGTTTTTAGCAATAGATTTAAACATAGATTTTGAAGGACAGGAATGATAGCTTTTGTTGAAATCATGTTATATATTTATTTGTGTTCAAAAATTGCTATATAAATATTGAGAAAGAATATTTAACATCAAAATTTGGCTCAGCTACTACACAACCATATTTTAATTACCAGATTTTTGTATACTATAAAGTTTGCCTGTCTTTAAGACTTTAGTACCAGTAATGTCCTTTACTTTGAACATTGGTTATTCTGATCTGCTGTTATTTTTAATAATCTAAGTTGATCCTAAAGGTCAGGTTTTCTAGATAGTCCAATAAAATATATTTTGAATTTATAATCAGTATTTTTCTACTGAAAAAAGAAGTTGCCTGTAATAAATGCTCTGCTTTATTTTTTTAAGCATATCTCCAAGGTATCAATTTAATAACTATCAAAGTAGCTACTGCAGTTGTTGCATTTAAATTGATTTACATGTCAAGACTGGCAGTTTAGCAGCTGCGCTATTATTCGTAGATCGGTCAATTTACTTGAGAAAAACCTACTACTGAGTTCTACTGACCTGCCTGACAATATAGGCCCTATTTCTATTCCTGTAATTAGGCCTGCGACTAACTCAGAATATTTTTAATTAAAATATTTTGGTCAATGTGTTGCACCAAATTAGGCCTTTCAGTGAAGATTTAATTCTGGAAATAGTGTGATTAGAATATTTAATGAGTTGTGTTCAACTAAGATTAACAGGTTGTGTGTTTTGAACATACAGTATTTGCATGAGACCATTTTGAGTTTTACAGTCATAAATGTTACTCCTTATTTTTAACGTTAAAAATATT
Source organism: Giraffa tippelskirchi (assembly GCF_054371585.1). Lineage (NCBI taxonomy): Eukaryota > Metazoa > Chordata > Mammalia > Artiodactyla > Giraffidae > Giraffa > Giraffa tippelskirchi. The sequence continues at coordinate 66,926,898 of NC_137287.1, read as the reverse complement.
TGCCTCCATAATGTCTGATGGGTAAATTTAAATTCAGTTGAAATTTTATTCTAAAGGAAGTTGATTTAAAGTGAATTGCTAGGAAATTTGTTGTGTTCTTCCCTTTCAGCAAAGACAAAAAAATGTGAGGAAACTGCCACCTAAATGTTTACAAATAAACAGTTTTATTGAGAAATTGGTTGTTTCCACATCTCCTGCTAATTTGGTATTGTTTTTAATTCTTAAAAAGAACGTGAGCAACATAAAATTAAAAGGTGCCCCTTTTTAATAGACTTTTTATGTCTTTAAGAAGCTTTGATAAAAAATAATAACTATTTCAACCTTGAACTCTCATACTGAGATTCAAATAAAAGCACTAACTAGAAGATTTATCCTGAATGTGATTCAATTAATATATAATTCTTGGAAGCAAATAGAGCTCTTATCTTGATTTTTTCCCATTGAGATCCTTCCTTTTGTCGCTGACTTTCATGGTGGGGCCTCACTGCTGCCTGTGATGGAGAGGTGGACTATAAGCCTCCTTGAGTTTGGACATCATTCCAGGAGTCACGTCATTGGAGTGTTTAAAAACACAAGATCTGTATATCAGATCCAGAGTATATCACTGAGTGCCTTTTTGAAGGTTGTGTATGATTGAATGCAGTGTTTTGATTTACAGGCCATTGTAATGCTGGTAATCTGTATAAATGTTATATATTTTGGAGAAATTCTTTTCTCTTTCCTCTTTTTCAAGTGTTGACACAAATAGTTTTTTGCTTGTATTTTTAAACTCCGTATGAAAAGCTGTTCTATTTGCTCCTGTAGGTATGATGATATTCTGATCAATGGACTTCCAGATTGGCGACAGCCTGTATTCTACTACAGGCGGGTGAGAAAAATGAGCAATGCTGAGCTGGCATTACTTTTGTTCATTATTCTCACAGTGGGTCATTATGCTGTGGTTTGGTCAATCTACCTGGAAAAACAACTGGTAAGTATTGGTAATAAATCAAGTGACCTAGCCTCCTTAATTTTATATGGAATTTTAGACATTTATTTTTTCAACTGATAAAAATTTCAGCTTTCTTATATATATTCCTTATTCTAGTACTTTTGTACTCAACATTTAGTATTTGATGTTTCTGTTTCAAGAACCCATGACATAAGAAGAAAGTATTTCTTTTTAAAAATATTTCATTTTGAGTTTGTTACAAAATTTTGTTAAGGTGTAAATACCAAGCTGAAAATTAGAAGGTAGAGCTATGTTTTCCTCATTGTCACCTTCTAGATATACATGTTTTTTATGCAAAATGATTTAGAATGATGATTTTAAAAGCTTTTAACTCAGTAAAATTTGAAATGAGTATAATTTTATAATTTCAGAGATAAATTGGTTAAAAAATTATTACATTTTTGTTAGACTGATATACTATTACATAGTTTATTCTGCCTGCTGTGGGCTTTTATTTATATGCTAAAGAGAAACATATTTATCAGTATTCATGAATTAGCATCTGTTTACTCATTCTTTTTGAAGTGACATTATTAAAGTTGGATGAATGAGAAAAAGTAAGTTGAATGCCTTCTCTTAGAAAACTTTGATTGCTATGGAGATACACATGACTGACAGTGCTGAACTTCATGTGTGTTTAAGGACTGGATACCATGACAACAGTTATTGTTAAAGATTGATGATTTTACTTAATCATGTTGGACCCTACATATATTTGCATAAATGTTCTTCTATAATGTTTACCTTTCACAGAAGACTCTTGATAACATTTGAAGAGTACATGTTAATGATAACCTGTAACCATAATTTTTTCCACATTAAGGATGAACTGCTCAGTAGAAAAAAGAGAGAAAAGAAAAAAAAGACAGGCGGCAAGACTGTGGATGTATCAAAACTTGGTGCTTCAGAAAAAAATGAAAGGTGGGAACATATGAAAACATGTTTACAATTCGAAATTGTTTTAAAATATGTCTTTAATGTGATCCTACTTCATATGTGTATCCATTTCAAATATACCAACATTTACATCTGTATTCAGCTTATAAAAGACTAATAATGTTCCATAGTTTTAAGAAATAAATTCTAATCTTAAGCACAAGTTCTACAGGTTTTTCTCTTTGTAAAGTATTCATATATATTTAAATAATTAAACTCCTGAATTCTTGTTTAAAATTTTTCTACTGAACTTTAGAAAAAAATATTACTAAAAGAATCTGTCACTTTAGCATTTAACTCAGGAGTGACAGTATGTAGAGAGACAGTAATATGCAGTACACTCAAAGAGATACCACCATTTCTCCTATTGATTCATAGAAAGAAATAAAGGGTTTAAATAGTTCACACAGCAGGGCAGGAACTGGATCAATGTAAGATGGAGATCAGAGACTTTTCTGCCTGTCTTCTGTCCTGATGACATCAGTGAGTAATGCTTCAGTGAACTGCAAATGACATTAATTTTTATGTATTGGTTTGTTTATGCTACAGTCTTCATATCTGCTTGTCAGCACTTGGGGACACTGTGATGCTGTTTAGTCTTTTATAGCTGAAGTAATCATAAGGTCTAAGAATTCTTTTTGCCAAACTAATGAAAAGTCCAGGTTAGAAAGAGGGCTTTTGTGCCTTTATCTTTATAAGTTGATTATTCAAATCTCCTTCCCAAAACCTTAGTCTACATTCTCTTGCTTACTATATACATAGATGAATTTGTTGTTCTAATATATTTCTTGATGGAATATGTCAGATTAAGTGATAACTGTCATAAATATTTCATTGAAAAACTTTTTTTGTTGAAATAGCCATTCAAAACAGAGTTCATGATTATTATAAAAACATTCTGTTTTTCAACTTTCCATACTTTGCTTTTAGATTACTGGTGAAACCGCAGTGGCATGATTTGCTTCCCTGCAAGCTGGGAATTTGGTTTTGCCTTACACTAAAAGCATTGCCTCATCTAATCCAGGTAAAAAAAATCTACCTCTTTCAAATGATACTAGTGCTTTGATTTTAATTATTCATGAAATAATTTATGCCTGCTATCCAAAGGCTGAATATACAGTAGATGCTTCATAATGCTGATTGAATGAATAGTATTTTATAAGTATAAACCTAGTTTAGAATAGTTTTAAAATTTATTTAGGTATCTATTCCTTTAACTGTCTCTTAATGTTGCTTTTAGAACACCTTAGAATTCCAAGACACTAAAAAAGGAAAAAGCAACACTATCTTTAGGACAGATATAAAAGCAATAACAATTTAATCATTTAGGGCATATCCAGTAAAAACAGAACTCAGATACCTTGTCACCATTATTTTAAAAGCATTTAAGTAAATAATGTGGGAAAAAACACTTTGTGTAAGTATTTGTTTAATTAAGCAAAAGTATACATAGGTTACCATTTTGTTTGCAGCTTTAAGAGGAGTGCAGATATTTTGTCTTATACTGTAATCGAAGTTCAGTCTTGCTCAAATGATAGAATGTACACACCATATTTATATGGCAATTTCTCTTTATTTTATATTTAGCATAACAGTACATTTCATATTAGATTATCGTTTTGCTAATTTTAATTATTGCATCTGGCTAGAAAATTTCCAACACATAAACAGAATATTTGAAAGAATATATAATGGTTTGGTGTACAACTTTTGAGCTTCTTTGAAGTTGTAATTTTGGAGGAAATGTTTTCATTTCAGAAAACACAAAGAGTAAGAGCGAGAGATAATTTCTGTTTAACTCTACTTACTTTTTTCATCTAGTGGCTGTTTTTCCTTATTGTTTAAGGAAGTGAGTGACTCCATCTTCTATATTTTATTCTTTTCCTGTAATGATGGAAATTATATTTGAAGGGAAAATTAACTAAATGTTACTAGTGTTTCTTCCTAACTTTTGAGAAATTATTTACCAGTTCTTTGTCAAAATAGTTTATCTTAATAGTTATTGCGTACAGAATCATTTATTTTGTTTACATTTAATAGAGACAATTGAAGTATTTTGGTAATTTAAAAGTTTTTCTGAAGTTGTTTAGCGTATTGTTTATTTGGATAAAAATCCACAATCCTTGTATCCTGTGTATATAAGAGTAAGAGAGGGAAAATGTGTTTATCTTACTGGTATATTTGTGAGAAGATGTGACAGAAAAATATTTTAGGACATGATTTCTTACATTTTTAAGAAAATGATTATTTTTTGCTAGCTTTAGAATCTGTGTAATAGGCAAGTCAGAGTGCAGATCAATTTAATCGTCATGGGGCAGCATAAATATCACATAAAGTGTCAGTCTGAAACACTTTCTCTTTTTCTTTTTTTTTCATTTATTTTTAAAAAAATTTTGTTGGAGTATAGTTGCTTTATGATGATGTATTAGTTTCTACTGTACAGCAAAGTAAATCAGCTATATGTATACATATACCGCCCTCCCTCTTTTTTGGATTTTCTTCCCATTTAGGTCACCGCAGAGCACTGAGAAGAGTTCTCTGTGCTACACAGTTGGTTCTCTTTAGTTATCTATTTTATACATAGTAGTGTATATTTGTCAGTCTCCCAATTCATCCCACTCACTTCTTTGTAATTTTAATCTAAATCATTTGAAACAAAGTTTACTTGGTAAAATTAACATATTTCTTGGTTAGCATGCAGAGTAATTTATAAAAACAATCAATATATTAAAATGACTTAGATTTACAAGTTATTGTTTTGCCTCATTGCAAATTTGTAGAAAACTTGTAAAAGTAAGGAATTTTGTAAAAAACATTTTAGCCTCTTCAGAAACCTTCTAAAACTGTTGAATCAATTGGAAGTTTAATGTCTTTCTCATGTTCACTCAGAGAAGGCGATGGCACCCCACTCCAGTCCTCTTGCCTGGAAAATCCCATGGATGGAGGGGCCTGGTGGGCTGCGGTCCAGGGGGTCGCTAAGAGTCTGACACGACTGAGCGACTTCACTTTCACTTTTCACTTTCATGCATTGGAGAAGGAAATGGCAACCCACTCCAGTATTCTTGCCTGGAGAATCCCAGGGATGGGGGAGCCTGGTGGGCTGCCGTCTATGGGGTTGCACAGAGTCGGACACGACTGAAGCAACTTAGCAGCAGCAGCAGCAGCATGTTCACTACCAAAACAGTATAGTTGATTCTGATCCAGATTGTAATAGTGAAAGTATTTCAGATCAATAAACATACAGCGTATACTTTCACAAACATCAGCAAAGCAATATTGAATAGTTGCTATTAGGATTAGATTTTGTCTGCCTTTTTTTTTCTTGCAATCTTCTTTGATCTTTGTATTAATTTATCATTCATAAAATTGCGTACAATGAATACATGTGCCTTATCTACAACACTGAAGTTTTTATGTGGCACTTGTATGAGATCTTCTTAAATAAGGTACTTATGAAATTTATAGGAAGCCCTTTTTACCTGAAGCAGTCTGGATTGGTAACTAACACAGTGGTGATAAGAGTCCTACTAGAGCCCTCAGTATTTAAAAAAATGATACACATGACCTTCAGTGTTTTCTTTACCACTCTTGTGGTACAGGGCCATTGTTTTATTTTTAAGTAGGAATCCTTTTCTTGCATGAACCATCCCTATCATCTTGATTGAGAGGTTCGAAGACTTCCAGTGAATGGCCTTCATATTTGCAGAACCGGTACCCAAATTTTGTTGTCCTATCAACAGTTCTTCATTTCTAACCTTTTTCTTTCCATTCTTCCTCTAAATATCCATTCTTTGTTACAGTTCACATGCATGTATGGTTGGTTATCCAGTAGGATTAGTTTAGCAGGTTCAATAAAAATTTATTAAACCACAGTATCAGAACAAGGCACTTTAAAAGCCCTTACAGTCAGAGTTTATATCACATAAATTAAAATAATTGGGGCACAATATGATATATAAGCTTCATATCTGTAGTATAGACAATGACTTCTATAGATGTTCAGAGAAGTAAGATTGTCTCTATTTAAGATAACCAAGGAAAATTTGAGCCAAGTCTTGAAAGATGAGTAGACCACCTGACAGTGAAGTGCCCACTCTGTGTACTAGTTGCGTACAAAAATAATTTCATAGATACAGTAACTCCCATATAATTTACACATGTTGAGACTGAAAAAACCTGAGGAAAAATTGTACAACTGCTCTTTTTTAAAAAAGAAAATACCACATAGTCCATTACTGTCATCTAAGACTATATCCCAAGTTAGCAGACTCTGAATGTAGCCATTTAGGAGTTTAATAGATAAATCTGACAAATCTATTAAAGGACATTGAGACAGAAGAATGTTTCCGTCACACAGGTCTGTCAAAGATATGTATACATTGTTGGGAATGGGAAAGTTAAAGTGCATAGTAGGCAGATAGTACTCAAAATGGTTCTGTGATTAAGCAGGGTAGAGGTAAAAGTATTTCTTTGATAGCTCCCCTTGCATTTTGAGAAGGTCTTTATTACCTCCAGTACTGGGTTTTATTCCTTTCCTTTGCTCTGAAGAAGATATTGAAAAAACTGTAAGATGTAGTGGATTAGAAAAATGAGACCAGTAACTGAAAACGATTATACTTGACGCATATGAAATATCTGATGTTCAATTAGTAGCAAACATTTCCTAGATTGGAAAATCTTGAAAGGAAAGACATATGGATATTACTATATTTAGCAAAATATTATATCCCCATAGCATTCATGTACCCACATAGGCAGAAGTAAAAAGTCAAATGAGAAACCAAAGAAAAAGAATATGGAGAGTGTTTGTAAATTGACGTGTCCATAGAGATTGGAGAGAACATTATATTCAAGAGGAGTAAAATGCATGACTATTTGCAGAGAAGCTTTGGAAACTTGAGAAGAATGTGTTTATACAGCAAAAAAGGCAGGTGGAGTAATCAACAGAAGACATGCAATGTGAATTAGAATATAACAAGGAACTTGGTGTGTATCAGGAGAGGCATAGTGTGCTTTCAGGCTAGAATTTAATTTTAACATTAAAAGTATAGCCCTAGTGACACTCCGTATCTTCCCAGTCTGTGTTCTCACAGAACAGAAGGGAGTACACAGTCTCTTGGAATTGACTAAACCAGTCTTCTGTGTGGACTGTATTCAGCCTGTAACCCCAAGAAAATTTTCTGACCTCCAAAATGCCCTTAGATATTTTCTATTTGATCATATATATTCTGAAACATATTCATAGCAATGTGAGTAGCAAAGACTGATGAAATATAACCAGTGCTGTGTGCATATTTTCAGTTTAACTGTCTTTTTGTGTTGGAGCTTCATTTATTTAGGCCCATTAAAAATATACATTGCTAACACTGCCGATTTCTCATACAAAATCAGTAAGTACCAAATATCCCAAGTAATTACAAGTTACCAGTCTAAATCATAGTTCATAGTTCTCTAACTTTTCTGAGGTGGAAAGGTCTTAAGTATTCAGAATTTATTTGCTTGCTTGTTTGCTTGATGTTTCTGGGAATTCACCATTCAAATTGCTCTCTACTTGCTATGTTACATTTTTCAGCAACATAATCTATAAAACATACAACTCCTTTAGGAGTTCATTGCCTAAAATTGTTCATTTTTCTCATTTTTAAGTCCTGATCCCCCATCTTTGCTTACTACCAAGTTGATCTTATATGAACACAGACTAGAAATTATTGTAGAAAATTGCCAGCGTGCATATGTCCACCCTATCAGGATTTATGGCCTCCTGAGGAGCAGTGGCTGAGAAAACAAAAGAATCTTCTCTGTGGTGCTATGGCTTTTACCTTAAATTGAAAGTTGCCTGAGAGTAAAGGGAATACTGTACTTTATACAGCTGTTTATAAAGGGAGGCATCCTCCCGCCCAAGAAGCTTCTTCCATGGAAACAGCTCTGGGCAAGCCCAGGGGTTGCCCTCTCTACAGTCATGGCCCTTCATTCTAACCCCTTTGCTTCTGCTTGCTGGGACAGAAACCAAATAAACAAAACATTCACAGCTAATTAGCAGGAGGAAAAGCTTCTAAAAGACTAGGAGGCATTTGCAGCAAGCTTAGTTGCCTGCCCTTCTGCTCAAAGTTAAACACAGATTTTCCAAGGGATAAGGAAGCTTACAGTTTAAGTATTCTCAGAACTGTTTGAAAAATTTTTCAGACAAGCACACTTTACATAGAGAATACATAAACCAGTGAAAAAGGTTGGGAAAACTCATCTGAATTTTTATAAGGCTGAAACTACTGCTACAGAAGGACAAAGGGATACAGGAGAATTGGAAAGACCTCACAACATAATAAAGATTCCATTCCCTCCACCCTCTGAAAGGAGGCCATAAGATGTAATTATTCAGAGGTCCAAAGACAGAATATAAAGTAGAGTTACATAGAAAAGATTTTAAAACCACAAAATGTTAGTTAGGTAGGATGTTAGAGACACACAGTCTCATCGAGTCCATATTTTATAGCTGAAAAAAACTTAAGACTCAGATTGGTGAGACAGTTTGCCCAAAGTGAGAAAATTAGTTCATGGTAGAAATGAATCTCAAAGCTGCTGCTGCTGCTAAGTTGCTTCAGTCGTGTCCGACTCTGTGCGACTCCATAGGAGGCAGCCCACCAGGCTCCCCCTGTCCCTGGGATTCTCCAGGCAAGAACACTGGAGTGGGGTGCCATTGCCTTCCGAATCTTAAAACAGAGGAGAATAAATTTAAAATATAAGAAATATAAAAGCTAAGAAAGGCTAAGTTTTTTCCACTGCTGCATAGTGAGCTTGGTAAGTAGTCTCATGGTCTGTAAGCTATCTGATCTTACATTCTCTGTATGGATATTGAGGCAGGTTGTAATTTTTATAAAAGTTGTAGAGGATTCTTGCATTCAGTTGGGGCTGAATAGATGGCTTCTGTGGTCTCTTCTGTCTCTTAGCCCAAATGGAAAAGTCACTTTGGGCCTTCTATCTCTTAGAATACTACCGACTCAGGCACAGGAAAACAGAGCTTCTTGTTTTCTGTTTTATTTTTATTACTCTTGTGAACTTAGTATTATTATAGTTCTGTACAAAGAAAAACTGACTCTTATTCAAAGTATGAAATTTAGAAGTTTTCTTATATTCTTCACTGTAATTTTATATATTGTATGTAATTACATATTACATGTGACTCTTGAGATTATGTGCATGCTAAGTCGCTTCAGAGTTGGACATGAGTCTCTGCGACCCCATAGACTCTAGCCCGCCAGGCTCATCTGTCCATGGGATTCTCCAGGCAAGAATACTGGAGTGGGTTGCCAGTCCCTTCTCCAGGGGATCTTCCCGACCAAGGGATTGAACCTGGGTCTGCCACATTGCAGGCAAATTGTTTACTGTCTGAGCCACCAGGGAAGTAATTTTCTACATTATATGTAATTACACATTACATGTAATTCTGAGATTATACAGTCAGTTGGAGAACAAAATTTAATAACAGAGCAGTTGAATTTGTGGGCAGATTTTCAAAACTGCACTTAAACGATATTCTCCTGTGTTGAAGGTTATATGTAAGCTTCAGACAAGAGATACGTGCTGTCACACAGTCAAAGAGCAATGGAGTGTCCTCCATCCTTCTTGCACCTACCTCTCTTCAGAGTTCTTCCTGGAGGAGGAAACAGCAACCCACTCCAGTATCCTTGCCTGGAAAATCCCATGGACAGAGGAGCCTGGTGGGCTACAGTCCATGGGGTTGTGAAGAGTCACGCGTGACTGAGCATCTGAGCAGAGTTCTTCCATGGTGGTTTCCCTGCTCGTACCACTCTAAATTTAACCCCCTTCTTTCCTAAGATTTTTTTTTTTTGGATGGTTTAATATTTTAAAGTTTATACGGAGAAGTAAAAGTAAACCGAAACATGACAAGCAATGCCAGTTCAGCATGGTATTTTTATCACTTAAATATGTTTCAATAATGTTAAAAAGAAAGTTTTGTAATAAGGGATATCTTCCGTCTCATAGCTAACTAACCTTGGGAATACTCTATCTTTACAGTTTAGCTAAATTATCATCATCATAGAGCCTTTCCCGATCAGGCCAACTGAAAATTGCCCATTGTATATTCTCTGTACTAACTCTATAGCACTTGCTATTTATATCAACCAGGATAAACTGTGGTAAGGTGCAGATCATCTTAAAATTCCAGTGACTTGCACTTTGTTTCCAGTGTCTGCCACTTACGTATAATAAGGAGATATGCTGCTATAACTTGCCACTTAGGGACTCAGAATAATGATGTCTTCACCATCTTTTGGCTGAATGCATCTAGGGCCTGTGGCCTCCTTGCTCTCTATGGCAGGAGTAGGGAACTGGAGGTTTCAGCCTTTTTTGGTATTTGGTTTGAAGTGACATGTATTTCTAACCATACCCTGCCCAGAAGTAGCCCTATAATCCCATATCATCTCAAGAGAATAAGGAAATGTGGGGAAACAGATAGAACGTTGGGTGAGCACTGCTATCTCTTTCCATATTGGGTTGGCTATAAAGGACTTTTGCTTTTTAAGTAAAAAGACACATTTTTCATTTTCACTAAGAACTTTATGAGCAGTGTATTCTACTACCTTCTGCCATTTTTTCAGGCAACTTCATGATTCCATCTTCTCAAAACTTCTTATCTTTTTGAGCAAAAAGCTGTTCCAGGTGCCTTTTTGAGTCTTCCAGGGAATAGAAATTTTTTTCCTTAAGCGCATTTTTAACAATCAAAATAAATGGAAATCTGAAGGTGCAATGTCTGGTGAATATAGTGGATGAATCAGAACTTCCTAGCTAAGCTGTAACAGTTTTTGCCTGATCTTCAAAGAAACACGTGATCTTGCGGTATCCTGATGGAAGATTATGCATTTTCTGTAGACTTATTCCAGATACTTTTTGTCCAGTGCTGCCTTCAGTTGATCTAACTGGGTGCAGTACTTGTTGGGATTAATCATTTGGTTTTCTGGAAGGAGCACATAATAGAGGACTCCCTTCCAATCCCACCATATACACAACATTACTTTCTTTGGATGAAGACTGGAATTGGGTGCGGTTGGTGATGGTTCATCACTTATTACAGTCTCTTCTGTTCCAAATGATTGAACGGTATCCACTTTTCATTGACCATCACAAGTTGTTTTAAAAATGAAATGTCTTTGTTACATTTCAGTAGAGAATCACATGCAGAAATATAGTCAAGGTTTTCTTTGCTCAACTTGTGTGGCTCCCAAACATCAAATCCATTAACGTAGCCAAGCTAGTACAAATGATTTCAGCACTTGATTTGGATATTTTGAGTAGGTTGGCTGTGTCCTGCGTGGTACAGCATTGATGTTCTCAGTTAATGTCTCGATGTGATCATGTCAACTTCAACTGGTCCACCTGACCGTGGAGCATCATCCTGTAAGAAATCTCTGGCATGAAACTTTGCAAACCATTTCTGACATATTCGATCAGTCACAGCACCTTCTCCATTCACTGTACAAATCTCTTTCTTTGCATTTCAGTTGCATTTTTACCTCTCTTGAAATAATAAACCCTAATATGCAAAAAATGTTGCTTTTCTCCTTCCATCTTCAATACTAAAATGGCTACACAAAAATTCACCAATTTGATTTTTTTTATTAATGCAGAGTGATATGACAGCTGTCACAATACAATCTAACGATTGTTTTGAATAAAGTTAAAGACAACTAAGTGCTATTAGAGCTGTCTTATGGAAAAAAAACAACTGAACAATCTTTCTGAGGGTGCAGGGAATGTTAAAGGACCGTAAATTCTTAACCTGAACCTCTGTTTGAAATTTAAAGTATGTATCGGCATGGGAGGATGAGTAAGTCAGGTGTATGACATCTGTGCCCTTCAAAGACCCCAGGAGAAAGCTTTAATTTGGATAGGCATGGCTGAAAAGAGATAATCCCATTCTATGGTTTAAGTGTTCATGCATTTCCATCTGAATTGTGGTAGACCAAGGATTGAGTTTATTCCTTCACTTCCTGCAGAAATAAAACCCTGTCAGAAGGGTCTATAATTTATCTGCTTTAGGAATCACAAAGTCTGGGAATGTTACCCTAGAGTTATCCTTGATATCTCTCCTTTTCTTATTCCATACCAGTCAGTCATCAAGCTTTCATTTCTTTCTTTACAAATTTCTCACATCTTTCAATCTAGTTCAGTTCAAAAACACTTATTGAGTGCCTGCTGGATTCTAGATACTGTGCTCTGAGCATACAAGTTCCCTTGTCTCAAATTTCTCATCTTCTAGGAGAGAATACTGCGATACAAGCAACTATAGAGATAAGTTTAAATACAGAAGCAGTATACAGGAAAGAATTAGTCTTCCAGGGAAGGTCAGAAAGATTTGCACAAGAGGAGTGATGCTTGAATAGGGTTTTCAAGGATGAATAGGAGTTCTTGAGAAAAATGGTAGGGGAGCAAAATACTCTAGTTAGAAGGCAAAGCATATAGAAAGACATAGAAGCATAGCACTGTGTAGCCTGGCAGCTAGAAGTAGTACTGTTATAGAATAGATGAAGTTTAAGTCAAGAGGTGTTGAAAAATGATCTGGTTTTGCTTTTTTCACTGTTAGGAGCTTCATATACCTGGAACACCAGCTTGTTTATTTCCATGTCTGTGATTATTGAAGGCCTAGTCTTTTTCTGGGGGGACTCTGCTAAACTCTCACCTATCCTAAATGCCCCTCCTTGAGACTTTAGCCACTGTGTCTTGACACCTAAGTATTTGCATACTGTATGTGTTCTCAATCCTCAACTCTCAATGGAGTGACATATTTCACTTGTATCTACTTGGTCATAGATGTTTCATAATCAGATTTGCATATAGTGATTTTGAAAATCTTTTGGAGTTAAGGGACTAATATGAAAATACTGTTTGTACTTTGTCACAATAATATAATTTACTGTACTATCAAATAATTCAGTTCAGCAAGTGTGTTTTTCTGATTTCTGTCCACACACAGTATTGAGAAAATATGCAATAGAAGAAAACAGGGAGAGAATACCTCCCTTACGTTTCTGAGAGAAAAGGCTTTACTTAAACATATTTAATACACTCATATAATTTCTGGCTTTCATCAGTTCTCTAAGAGAGACAAATCATAGAGAACTGCTTATTCAATTTCTTCTGTTCATCATAAAATTTGAAAACATAAACACAGAGGAAAACTACTTATTAAATGAATATGCTGCTTTAAATTGAAGTTATGTGGAAAATACCATCAAAGGAAACTGACTTTTATGTTAATTTATTCGTAACTTCTTTTTTCAGGATGCTGGGCAGTTTTATGCTAAATATAAAGAAACAAGATTGAAGGAAAAGGAAGATGAATTGACAAGAGCTGAACTTGAAACACTTCAAAGTGAGTTTTAAACATTGTCTTACTATATTAACTATATTATATAAAACTGATTATTTAAATTTGGATTTTTCCTTAAATTCAGTAGTAATTAAATTTTCTGTGCTTTCTTTGCTACTCTGTAAATAGACTTACTTGCACTTAATGTACTACATGTGCAAAATACTATATTAGTAATTTCTGAACCACCCACAACTCAGTATCAGAAGGAGGGATAAAATTATCATGGGGTCATATAGTTCCTTTCATCTGTATGTTTGTGTGCTTAGTTGCTCAGTCGTGTCTGACTCTCTGCAACCCCATGGACCATAGCCCACCAGGTTCCTTGTTCATGGAATTCTCCAGGCAAGAATACTGGAGTGGGTAGCCATTCCCTTTTCCAGGGGATCTTCCTGACCTAGGGAGTGAACCTGGGTCTCCTGCAGTGCAGGCATATTCTTCACCATCTGAGCCACCAGGAAAGCCCCCTTTAATCTGGGTGGCATCTAAAATCTAGAAAGTCCTTAAACACTCCAGTGCTGCTGCTGCTGCTGCTGCTAAGTCGCTTCAGTCGTGTCTGACTCTGTGCGACCCCATGGACTGTAGCCTACCAGGCTCCTCCACCCATGGGATTTTCCAGGCAAGAGTACTGGAGTGGGGTGCCATTGCCTTCTCCGCTCCAGTGCTGCAGTTGTCATTAATATTTAGTGCTGATCACCAACTTGCTGTAAGCCTGAAAATGTCAATGATTTTTGTTTTGAAAGTCTTTATTTCATTTGTATTATTGTTATACAACATGAAAAACCTTGACTAAAGTATCAATATGTTGATGACTTCCACCAAACACTAGAGACAGTTCTTGTTGATTTTAGGAAGAGTTGAGCATACTGTTAAAGAAGGCATTTTCCCAGCCCTGGTCATTCCAGTTTTCTATATCTACATCCTTCCCACACATTCTTCCTTTTATAATGTTTTATTTTTTTTAACATGGTTTTATTTTTATCCAGAGCATTTAATACTACTTAACATTAATTTATAAATTAATTTTGTTTACCATCTGGTCCTCCCAATAGAAAGTAAGCTTCATGAGAGTAAGGATTTTATCTATTTTCTTCAATGTTATGACTAAGGACCTTATAGAATCCCTGGCACACAGTAGGTGCTTAATAGGTAATTGTTGATTGAATTCATGGAGGGGAAGTCTTCTTTTTATTTTTAATTTCAATATGAATGTTCTTGGTTCAAACTTCATTCCCCTCCAGCTACCTAGATTCCTAGAGAAGTGATATGGACTAATGTGGGCACAGAAAACTGTACAAACATTCTTAATAGTCACTTCACACTTACAAATGTATATAAATACGCAGGAAAATGGCAGCCCACTCCCGTACTCTTGCCTGGAAAATCCCATGGATGGAGGAGCCTGGTAGGCTACAGTCCATGGGATTGCAAAGAATCAGACATGACTGAGCGACTTCACTTGCATGTCTTAGCTATTCATGCAGCCCACAGAAGTCATTTAGCCAAATGAAGCTGGAAAAGAGCAACTGTGTTATTAGTATTCCCATGCAATTCACACTTGCAATGTATAGAAAAATAGCTATGGTAATTATCCTTCATAAAGTGAAAGTCTAGCTTTCTGCCTTTACCTAAACACCAACCATAGTTTGAGAAAAAAGGATTATGTTGTCTCCAAAACCAGAGTCCATTGCCACTACCTAAATGTGTGACTTTGAGGATTTTATTTTCGTTTCCTTATCTGTCAAAAAACCATGTGGGACTAGATGATCCCAGTGTTAGTTTTCTACTGTTGCTGTAACAAATGGCCACAGATCTAGTGGCTTAAATACAAATGCATTATCATACAGTTATGTGGGTCAGAAGTCAGACATGAGTCTCACTGGGCTAAAGTCAAGGTTATCACACAAGGCTGATTCCTTTCCCAGCTTCTCGAGGCCCCCACGTTCCTTGGATCATGGCCCCCTTCCTCTTCCCCAAGAGCTAGCAATGTTGCATCTCTGATTATTCTGTAGTCACATTTCTGTCTGATCATAACGGGGAGAAGTTCTCTGCTTTTAAGGACTTGTGATTAAACTGGACCAACTTGGATAATTCAGGATAGTCTCTCCTATCTTAAGGTGCTCAAGTTTAGTCCCATCTGCAAAGTCTCTTTTGCCATGTAAGGTAAAATATTCGCAGGTTCTGGGCATCAGAACACAGTCATGTTTAGGGGACCAGTTTTACCCTCTACAACCTTCAGGTGTCTGGGCAGCTTTAGAACAGGGACTTTCTTTATCATCTTTGTGTCTGCAGCATTTAATATAGCATCCTGGCACATAGTAAATGTTTAATAAATGGATGAATGACTAAATAGATGAATTAATGTAACCATGAATATTAATGAGTATTAATATTAATGATGCAGAAAACAAACTTATGGTTACCAAGGGAGAAGGGGGAGAGTTAAGTAGGAGACTAGGATTGACATATACACAGTACTATATATAAAATATAGATAACTAATAATGACCTACTGTATGGCACAGGGAACTCTTCTCAATACTCTGTAATAGGAAAAAAGTCTATAAGAGTGGGTATATGTATATATGTATAACTGATTCACCTTGCTATACAGCAGAAGCTAACACAACCTTTTAAATCAACTATATCCCAATAAAAATTAAAAAAAAACAAAGTTTCACAAATACAGTATAATATTCAGGTAAACTGTATAACTGTTTAAAGCAGACTCTGTTTAAGAGGGGGAAATGTAGGATGCTAGAGGATTACATATTAAGATTGACTGATGTGTGTTTTGGAGAGTAAGGGTGGACAAATGATTATTACTGCTATATTAATATATCCAGAAATGAAGCTGGATTTACAAAAGGTAGAGGAATCAGAGGTCAAATTGCCAACATCTGTTGGATCATAGAAAAAGCAAGAGAATTCCCCCCCCAAAATTTACTTCTGCTTTATTTGATATGTCAGAGACTTTGACTGTGTAGATCACAACAAACTGTGGAAAATTCTTAAAAGAGATGGGAATACCAGACCACCATACCTGTCTCCAGAGAAACCTGCATGCAGGACGAGGCAGCAGTTAAGAACCGGACATAGAACAATGGACTGGTTCAAAATTGGGAAAGGAGTATGTCAAGGCTGTATATTGTCACCCTGCTTATTTAACTTATATGCAGAGTACATCATGCAAAATGCCGGGCTGAGTGAAACACAAGCTGGAATTAAGATTGCCAGGAGAAGTATCAGCAACCTCAGATATGCATATGATACCACTTTAATAGCAGAAAATGAAGAGGAATTAGAGAGCCTCTTAATGAAAGAGAAGAGTGAAAAAGCTGGCTTAAAACTCAACATTCAAAAAACTAAGATCATAGCTTCTGGTCCCATCATTTCATGGGAAATAGATGGGTGAAAAGTGGAAACAGGGACAGTCTTTATTTTCTTGGGCTCCAAAATCACTGTGGATGGTGACTGCAACCACAAAATTAAAAGACGTTGCTCCTTGGAAGAAAAGCTATGACAAACCCAGATAGCGTATTAAAAAGCAGCGACATCACTTTACCAGTAAAGGTCCATATAGTCAAAGCTATGGTTTTTCCAGTAGTCACGTGTGGTTGTGGGAGTTGGACTATAAAGAAGACTGAGTGCTGAAGAATTGATGCTTTCGAACTGTGGTGTTGGAGAAGACTCTTGAGAGTCCCTTGGACAGAAAGGAAATCAAACCAGTCAATCCTAAAGGAAATCAGTTCTGAATATTTATTGGAAGGACTGATGCTGAAGCTGAAGCTCCAGTGCTTTGGCCACCTGATGCAAAGAGCCGACTCATTGGAAAAGACCCTGATGCTGGGAAACACTGAGGGCAAGAGTAGAAGGGGTGACATAGGATGAGATGGTTGGATGGCACCCCTGACTCAATGGACATGTGTCTGAGCAAACTCCAGGAGATAGCGAAGGACAGGGAAACCTGGTATGCTGCAGTCCATGGGGTGGCAAAGAATTGGACACTACTTAGTGACTGAATAACAAAACCAAAGATTGAAACATAAGTTGCTATTATAGCAATTGTTGAAACAGTTTTAATTAAATAAATCAATGAATAAATGAAACTTTGTAACTTTCATATAATTGCTATTTTTAAGTAAAGTTGTTACATAAAATTTTTCTAAGCCTTTTAAGACTAGTCAAAAAGTGGAGGTGAAGGGAATCCACATTTGCAGGAAAAGAGAAAAATGTCAAACTAAACCAAAATTTACCTGTGGAGGCAGTTTGAATACACTAATTTCATTGCTTTCATAGTCATGTTTTCATGACTGTTTTTCCAGAATTGTTCAAAGACTTTTGTTCTCCCTGAGAATTTGATAGCAGTTCTCATGCAGATTTAATAATGCTCTCTTTTTAAACTTTTTTAATTGAAGTAAAGTTGATTTACAGTGTTTCAGGTATGCAGCAGAGTGATTCAGCTATAATATATACTCTTTCAGATTCTTTTCCATTATAGTTTATTGGAAGGTATTTAATATAGTCCCTTGTGTCATACGGTAGGTCGTTGTTGGCTATCTACCTTATATGTAATGGTGTGTATATATATATATATATATATATATATATATATATGTTCATCTTAAAGACCAAATTTATCCCTCCTCTTTTTTCCCCTGTGGTAACCATAAGTTTGTTTTCTTTCTCTGTGAGTCTATTTCTGTTTTGTAAAAAAGTTCATTTGTATCATTTTTAGATACAACATATAAGTGATACAATGGACATTTGTTATAGTAATCTGTTATTGTTTAATTAAAATATTATGTAAAGAAACATAATTTTAAAATAGGTGAATATCTGTATGCCAGCAAAAATGTGTGATAGTCTTCTGAAAGGTTTGAAAATTCCCCATGTCTGATTCATGTCAATGTATGGCAAAAACCACTACAATATTGTAAAGTAATTAGCCTCCAAATAAAATAAATTAATTAATTTAAAAAAAACTTTGAAAATTCATTACCAGGTTATGGTTTCTTCAAACTGAAAATGATGAAACTAAATGCCAGAAAGCTTATTAAAAACAATACTTATCCTAAGCTCTGAGTAATAAGACTTCTGTTGCTCATGTTTTGGTATCAGTTCAGTAATAAATTTATTAATAGCAAAGGTGAAGGTATCAACATTAACAAAGTTAAAGAACAGTCACATTGCTGTTAATAATGTCAAAAACTGTCATGTATTTTTAAATGTAGTCTCTCATGGTTACATGCAAAGAATCTTTTAATTAATTTTGTTAACTTCATTACAGTGTTCTACATTGTATACTTTAGAACTAATACATAAAGGCCCCAAATCCCCCAGTGTGCATTTCATTTGCCCCCATCCTTCTTAATTTTAAAGACCATCACTGGAATACTGAGTTCATAATAACATTTCCATCTGCTTAATTGAGTAAATGCATCTCATGCAGATTAGCAATAGCTACTTTATGCTGCCTGTTTTTCATGACCTAATTGCTAATCTGCCCTCAAGTCTTCTGCTTTACTGCTGAGACTGTGCAGTGTCCTCTGAGGGCTACACCAGAGTTACACCGAGCGGGGTGTGGTAGTCTTACTAAAATGGTGTTTTAGAGGGGGAAGTCTGAAAAGGGTAATGTCTTAAATGTGTATCTTTCTTTAAGGAAGTCTTAATGGGAAAAAATGTGATCTATTTGAAAATTTTTGAGCATTTTCTTTACTACAAACTTTTAATCAACTTTATGTGTTTGCTGTAAATCAATTGAATATGTATTGATATAAGGTTTTTTCCAGTGTTAATATTTTATGCATTCTGAGTTTTAATCTAAGTCAATAGATGTGAGTTCTAAATACTATAATGAAAACCCATATTGTGAATGGAAAAAAAAATGAGTAATTCTATAAAGAAATTGATTGAAAGGTTAAAATTTAGACAGAGGGGATCAAGGGTGGAAAGAAAACTCAATATTTCCCTTTTTTTCCCTCTGTACTTATATGAGTTAAGAACAAAAGCAAAATCAAGTAATCAAAATCCTTCTTTTTTAAGAAGTGTTTCTTTTTTATCTGAAGAAATAATTCTTCCAGACATTATGTTTTTCTTCTGGCTTTGTAGTCCCCACCCCATACCCCAGTGATGGGCCCAAGTAGAGGTGCCAAGGGGACAGTAAGAACATGGTAGACAGAATTTGCCTCTTTAGGGTGGCAGGACGGGAAAACATTCACCTTCCCTAAGGTAATGGAAGACAGATTTCTATAGAAAACTCAGGCTTATGAGGAAAGGAGATGCTAGTGCTTATTTTTAAGTTGATTCAGGGACTGATGGAAAAGAGGACAAAGGAGATAGGGCAGATGTAATCCCAATGGGTTAGAACATTTTTCCTTTGATGATATAGGATGCTCATGGATGGGAGATTCCTTTCTGACATAACTTATGAAAAGGTAATATAACAAACAAATCACTAACTCCAGTACATTTGGAAACAAGACCAAATAAAAACTCTGTACCTTATATAATATTCTGTTGTACGTATATACCACATTTTGTTTATCCATTCATTTGTCATTAAACACTTGGGTTGCTTCCAATTTTTAGCTATTGTGAATAATTCTGCTGTGAACTTGGGTGAACAACTATGTCTTTGAACCCCTGGTTTCAGTTCTTTTGGATATATATCCAGAAGTGGAATTGCTGGATCATATGACAATTCTATCTTTACTTTTTTTTAGGAACCACTATACTATTTTCCATAGCACTGTACAATTTTACATTCTTACCAACAGTGTACAAAGTTCCAATTTCTCCATATCCTTGCCAGTGGTTTTTATTTTCTGGTTGGTGTGTGTGTGTGTGTGTGTGTTTCTTGTAGCTATCCTAATAAGTGTTTCTTTGGAGAAATGACTATTCAAGTCCTGTACCCAATTTTGAATCAGATTGTTTGTTGAGTTTTAGGAGTTTTCTGTATATTCAGTATATAATCCCTTATCCAATATATGATTTACAAATATTTTCTCTCATTATATGGGTTGCCTTTTTACTCTGTTGACATCTTTTGATGCACAAAATTTTAAAATTTTCATGAAGTCTAATTTGTCTATTTTTTTCATTGTCTGTGACTTTGGTGTCATATCAAAGAAATCAGAGTTTTAGATCTTACACTTAGGTCATTGATCCATTTTGAGTTATATTTTTATACCTTTAAATTAGCCTCATATGTCATTTAAGTTACTACTTTCCTTTTACGGTATCAGGGTTTTTTTTAAGTCACCATTTGAAAAGCTTGGACATACACAGGTACTGATGCAGTATGGGATAAAATATGGTACTCAATACCATGGAATTTCTAGATATGGTAGCAACCTTTTAAAGTAGAACTGTTCCCATAACACTGTATTCTTAATACACATTATTTTTGGCCATTTTTTTCTATTAGGCTGCTTATCCTGTCAGGTTATAAGATCTCTTTATGTATTCTATATATGCATATCTTCTGTTTGTACTCTGAATTGTAGATTATCTTCCCAAATCTGTTATTTCTCTCTTGATTTGTTTATTCTGTCTTTTATCTTTGTAGCATCTGGTTTTCAGTCTTAGTTAAGATTTCTGCTTCCTTTAAATAGTATAGTCAGTATTTTAGGTTTCTTTTTCAATATTTTTATTGTTTTGGTTTTTAAATTTAAGTCTCTTATGCAACTGTAATTTATTTTTGAAATACATTGTAAGGTTGTGTCTACTTTTCTTTCAAATTGATATTCATTTGTGCCAGCAACATTTATTAAATCCTTCTTCCACTGAACTGAAATATTTATGAATTCTCTGATCTGTTCTAGGAATTTGTCTCTTCATATGCCAATATCGTATTAATTTCATTATGTTGGTATTATAGTGCATGTAAACACATATACATACACATACACAGAGGATGGAGAAGATATGGTTCTAAGGATGGGTGAGTTTGACAGTAGTGATTAAGAGTAGAGTTGCTTCTCAGTGTCAACGCTAATCAAAAAGGGATTTAATGGAGAGGCCAGTTGATAAACTGATAATCATCTATTGATAACTACCCTTGATGCTGCCAGATTATATTTTGCATTTGTAAAATATTGAAAAGATGAATGTACACCCTTAAGAGCTAGTTTTCTGCCAAGTAATGTGTTAGGGGATATATAATTTTCCTCACGTCAACTTTATGAGGTTAGATTTTTTTTTAATATTTATTATTTATTTTGGCTGCACCAGGTCTTAGTTGCAGCACATAGGATCTTCAGTCTTCATTGCAGCATGTAAACCCTTAGTTGCAGTATGCAAGATCTTTTAGTTGCAGCATATGGGATCTAGTTCCCTGACCAGGGATTGAACCCAGGCCCATAGGGAACACGACGTCTTAGCCACTCGACCACCAGGGAAGTCCCTATGAGGTTAGATTTAACTCCCTTTTACAGAATGAAAATGGACACTTGTTCTAAGGGTTAAGTTACTTGCCCTGTATTATGCAACTCTTAGGTAGTAAAGGTAGGATTAAAACACTAATGCCCAGGCTCTTTTCACTATGGCTAAATGAAGTGTTTCATGAACAATACTTTGAAAACCAAAGATACATATAAATTGATATGGGGATTATATAATAATCATCTGCCATCAACATCTATGAGTTTTATTTTAAAACAATGCCATGGATAATGCACAATAAAACTTAAAGTTGATATAAGTAAAGTAATTCTATTTTTATGAAAGAACAATACATATTATGTTATTTCAATATAAGGTCTATGAATAAAATTTTAGTTCTTTTTATTATTTTTTTAATTTGTGCTTTTAAACTTTTTTTAGAACAGAAGAAAGTTAAAATAAAAAAACCAAAACCTGAATTTCCCGTATATACGCCTTTAGAAAGTACATATATTCAATCTTATGATCATGGAACTTCTATAGAAGAAATTGAGGAACAAATGGATGACTGGTTAGAAAACAGGAACAGAACACAGAAAAAACAGGTAAATTTAAAATATATGTATATTTATTTGTCCGTGTTGGGTCTTAGTCACGGCCTGTGGGATCTAGTTTCTTGACCATGGATCCAACTCAAGCCACCTGCATTGAGAGCATGAAGTCTGAGCCACTGGATCACCAGGGAATTCCCAAAACAGGTAAGTTTTTTGAATTTTGCTTTAATTGAGTAAATACATACTTAGAAGTACATAAAATGTATTAATAGATATAGAGCTCAGTAAACTATCTCATGGCAAACCAAGTTAAAACCTTTGTACACTAGTGTATTAAGTTACAGGGTCAACAAGTAAATAATTCTTATATATATATATATATTTAATGTCTGTATCAATTTCTAGCTCAGCAGCAGGATTGAAAACTTTAGTTACTTTACATTCTTGCCAACACTGGGTCAAGTCCACCACAGTAAGTGTAGTTAACATCCATCACCATACATGTTTACAAAATTTTTTTGGTAAACTTTTAATATTTACTCTCCTAGCAACTTTCAGATATGCAGTACACTATTATTAAGTATAGTCACTGTGCTATTGCATTCCTATGACTTACTTATTTATACGCTCTCATCCATTTCATCTACTCCTCACTGCCACAGCCCCACCTCTTTTAAAAAACAGTCTGTTCTCATTTTCTTAAGCTTACTAGTTTTTTGGGGTTTTGTTTTTGTTAAGATTCTTCTAGAAAAGTGAGATCATCTGGTATTTGTCTTTCTCTATATGATTTTTTTTACTTAGTATAATGCTGTCAAGGTCCATCCATATTGTCACAAATGGCAAGATTTCCTTATTTTTATGGCTGAATAATATTCCTGTGTGTGTCTGTGTATGTGTGTGTCACATTTTCTATATCCATTCAACCATCAGTGGACACTTCAGTACTTTCCATATCTTGGCTATCATAAACAGTCTTCAACAAACATTGAGGTGCATATATCTTTTCAGATTAGTGTTTTCACTTTCTTCAGATAAATACCCAGAAGTGGAACTTCTAGATCATTTGGTAGTTCTATTTTTAATTTTTGGAGGAAACTTGATACTGTTTTCCACAGTGGTTGGACCAATATACATTTCCATCAACAGTGCACAAGCTTTCCCTTTTCTTCATATCTCTGCCAACACTTGTTATTTCTTGTATTTTTGATAATAGCCATTCTAACTAGTGAGAGATGATATCTTATCGTGGTTTTGATTTGTATTTCCTTGTTGATTAGTGATGTTGAGCATCTTTTCATGTGTTGAGTATGATGTTAGCTTTGGGCTTGTCACATATAGCCTTTATTGTGTTTTGGTGTATTCCCTCTATAACAACTTTGTTGAGAGTTTTTACCATAAATGAAAGTTTTTGTCCAGTTCTATCAAATACATCTATTCAGATGATCTTACACTAAACCATCATACATGTGTGGCATTTGTTTTCTTCTTGTAATTGATTTCTAATGTCAATACCAATGTAGTAGGAAACGAATATGATTTGATTTCAGTCTTAAATTCAAGAGTTGTTTCGTGGACTAACGTATGATCTGTTGTGGAGATCCACGTGTACTTGAGAAGAATGTATATCTGCTGCTTTTTGATGGAATGTCCTGTCTATGTTTATTAATTCAATCTGGTCTAACATGTCATAAAGGCTAATGTTTCTTTATTGATTTTCTGTCTGGATGATCTACCCATTGATACAAGTAGAGTATTAATGTTTCCCAGTATGACTGTATTGCATTGCTGTCTGCTTATCCCTTTATTCTGTTAATATTCACTTTATAGATTTAGGTGCTCAGATTGACTTTTTTTTTTAATTCATAATTGCCCTTAAAATCCCTCCAAATTCATAATATACTCTTAAAATCCCTCCAACTGTTTGAGTGTATCAGTAGTTTTTCTTTTTAATCACTGAATAATAATCCATTATATTGAATAATAATCCAGGACAGGGAAGACTGGCTTGCTGCAGTCCATGGGGTCACAAAGAGTTGGACACGACTGAGTGACTGAACTGAACTGAACTGAATAATGCATAGTGGGTTAGTTTGCATGATATAACATATTATTTCTATAGGAACATATAGTGTATACTCTATTTTGAGATTTATCCATGTTCATATTTCTATAGTTTTCTCTTTTTAGTGCTGAGTAATATTCTAGTGTATGGGTACACTACAGTTTTTAAAATTTATTTATTAGTTGATGGCAATTTTATTTGTTTCTGGCCATTATAAATAAGTCTTCTATGAAGATTTATTGTATACATGTTTGTGTGGACTTATGCCTTCATTTCCCTTGGGTAAATGCCATGTAGTAAAATGAAGTTGCCAAACTGTGTTCCAGAGTGGTAGTAAATTTTACATTCCCACTAGCAATGTGTAAGCGTTGCAGTTGCTCCACATTTTGGCCAACCTTTAGTGTTAGTGCTGTTTTAATTTTAGCCATTCTAGTTGATGTGTAGGACTATCTCATTGTGATTCTAATTTTTAATTCTCTAATGGTTAATAATGCTGAACATCTTTTTATCTGTTTATTTGCTATTAGAATATCTTCTTTTATGAAGTCTCTCTTCAAATCTACAGCCCATGATTGTCTTATTATTGAGTGTAAAGTTCTCTCTCTATATATAAAACACCTTTGTCACCTATGTATTTTGCAGATATCTTCTTGTTTATAATTTGCTTTTTTATTTTAGTAATAGTGTCTTTTGAAGAGCAAAAGTCTTAAATTCAGATGTTCAGTTTATTAAATATTTTCCTTTGTACTAATTTCTTTTAATGTCCTAATTAAGAAATCTTTAGGGCTTCCCTGATGGCTCAGTCAGTAAAGAATCAGCCTACAATGCAGGATACTGCCTGCAATGCAGGAGACACAGGTTTAGTCCCTGGGTCATGAAGATCCCCTGGAGAAGGAAATCGCAGCCCACTCCAGTATTCTTGCCTGAGAAATCCCATGGACAGAAGAGAAGAGCCTGGTGGGCTACAATCCATGGAGTCACAAAAGAGTCAGACACGACTTAGCAACTAAACAACACCAACAAAAATAAGAAATCTTTACCAAACCCAAAGTTAGGGTTTCTTCCATGTTTCCATTTAGAATTTTCACTGTTTTAGCTCTTATATTTAGATCTGTGAGATTTCAAGTTAATTTTTGTATATAGTGTGAGGTGAGCATTCAGGTGTGTGTGTATATATATACACACACACATATATATATTTATATTTTACTATTTAGCTACCCAGTCTTCCAGCTCTATTTGTTTAAAAGATTATCCTTTTTGAATTCAGTTGCCATGGGGCCTTTGTTGAAAATATTATAATTGACCATATATGTGTTGGTTTATTACTGGGCTCTCTATTCTGTTCTGTTAATCTGTATATCTATATTTACACCAGTACAATTTGTATTGATAATAAGCTATGTAATAAGCCTAGAAATCAGATAGTAGAAATCCTCCAACTGTTTTCTTCTTTTCAAGATTGTATTGACTATTCTAGTTATTTGCATTTCTTTATAATAAATTTAGATTCAAGTTGTCAATTTGTACAAAAGATTCTGTTGGAATTTTTATTGTGGTTGACTTGATCTATAGATAAATTTTGGGAGAATCTGACATCATAAAAATATTGAATCTTGTGAGCCACACGGTATATCTCTTATCTACATCTTCTTTAATTTCTCTTAGGAACATATTTGGTCAAATTTATCCCTAAATATTTCATATTTTACACTATTCCAAATTATATTTTTAATTTCAGTTTCTGATGTGAGTATATGGAAATACTATTAATTTTTGTATATTAACCTTTTATCCTATAACTTTGCTACACTCAATTATTAGTCATAGTAGCTTTCATGAGGGATTGGTCTATAATTTTGTTATATTTTAATATTTTTGTGTGCTCTTCATATCAGGTGATAGTGGCTTCATAGAATGCATTGGGAAGTGTTCCTTTTTTCTACAAGTGTTTGTGTGGAATTGCATCTATTTTTTTCTTTAGGTAGCTTTGGCAGTTTGTGTCTTTGAAGGGGTTTGATTATTTCACCTAAGTTGTTGAGTATACTGGCATAAGTTTTTTATAATATTCCTTTATTATCATTTTAATATCTGTAGTGATAGCTTTAGTTTATCATATTGGTCATTTGTGTCTTCTGTTTTATTTTTGGCCAGGGTCTCTAGAAGTACATCTATTTTACTGATTTTTCTTTAGAAATCAACTTTTGGTTTCATTGATTTTCTGCTATTAATTTTTTCTTCTACTTATTTGAGGTTTAATATACTCTTTTTCTAGTTTCTTAAGGTGGATGCTAGGTCATCGATTAGAGAACTTCCTTCTTAGTATTAATAGTATAAGTTTCTTTTGAACACTGGATTATTTAAATGTAGAACTTTTTAGTTTGTATTTTTTATATATTTATATATTTGTAGTTTAGCTGTATCCCACCAATTTTGATGGCATGTATTCATTTCATTCAGTTCAAAACAGTCTAATTTTCCTTGTGAATTCCTCTTTGACTCATGTTTATTTCTAAAAGATAGATGTTTTTCCGGTATCTTTCTGTTACTGCCTTCAGTTTTTATAAATTTTTTTCATTATTTAAGTTTACAGTTTTAGAAATTTGGAATGTTCATTTAATTCATTTATATTTAGTATAATTATAATTACTAATACTTTGGGATTCAAATTTATCATCTTTGGGTTCACTTTCTACTTGTCCCTCTTTATCTGTTTCCTCTCTTGCTTTCTTTTGGATTAATTTTTAATTTCCATTTCTCTTCTGTAGGCTTGATGTCATACCCTCTTTTGTTCTTCCTTTTGTGGATAATATATAGTATTCAATATGCATCTTATTACAGTCTTGCATGAGTTCCAATTGAGACTCTCCAGACAATAAAATGATCTTTGACCCTTTACTTCATCTATTTTGTTTCCTGTATTTTGTGTTATGTGTTTTGTTCCCCAATATTTATATGTAAAGCCCTAACTCCTAATACCTGAGAAAGTGACATTTGTAAATAAGGTCACTGCATATGTAAGTAGTTAAAAAGAAGTCATACAGGAGCTTTTTATGTGTAGAACTGTGTGATAAAACATTTCATTTCCTGAAGTCCATTATTTCAAAGCTTGTATTATTTTTTCATTAGAATTTTTACCTATGGTTTCTTTGAACTGACCATAGAAATGGGCACACATTATACTCTCAGTAGATACTTGGTGAATTGATCAGGTGTCCAAAGAAATTTACCATGGTCACTTCTGCTGTGAGACCATAATAATAGGGAGAGTGGGAGACAAAATACTGGATTCTTAAGATTTGAAGACCTAAGTTCTAGTTTTAACATCACTGTTTATTACCTATATGATATGGACTAGATGACACCACCCTTATGGCAGAAAGTGAAGAACTAAAGAGCCTCTTGATGAAAGTGAAAGAGGAGAGTGAAAAAGTTGGCTTAAAGCTCAACGTTCAGAAAACTAAGATCATGGCATCTGGTCCCATCACTTCATGGGGAATAGATGGGGAAACAGTGGAAACAGTGTCAGAGTTTATTTTTTTGGGCTCCAGAATCACTGCTGATGGTGATTGCAGCCATGAAATTAAAAGACGCTTACTCCTTGGAAGGAAGGTTATGGCCAACCTAGATAGCATATTTAAAAGCAGAGACATTACTTTTCCAACAAAGGTCCGTCTAGTCAAGGCTATGGTTTTTCCAGTGGTCATGTATGGATGTGAGAGTTGGATGGTGAAGAAAGCTGAGCGCCGCAGAATTGATGCTTTTGAACTGTGGTGTTGGAAAAGACTCTTGAGAGTCCCTTGGACTGCAAGGAGATCCAATCAATCCATCCTAAAGGAGATCAGTCCTGGGTGTTCATTGGAAGGACTGATGTTGAAGCTGAAACTCCAATACTTTGGGCACCTCATGCAAAGAGCTGACTCATTGGAAAAGACCCTAATGCTGGGTAGGATTGGGGGCAGGAGGAGAAGGGGACGACAGAGGATGAGATGGTTGGATGGCATCACTGACTCGATGGACATGGGTTTGAGTAGACTCCGGGAGTTGGTGATGGACAGAGAGGCCTGGCATGCTGCAGTTCATGGGGTCGCAAAGAGTCGGACACGACTGAGCAACTGAACTGAACTGATATGGATTTTCATTTTCTTATTACTTAACACCATACAAAAAGTGTGAAATTATCTGATCTCTCTAACTTAGAGATAAAAGTATGTATGTTAAAACATTTTTTAAACTGAGAAACTCTAAAACATAAAGTTTTCCTTTTATTCCAGCCTTCTTTTGGATCTTCCTGTCATTTTCAAAGTTTTCATCTACATTTAAATTTTTCTTTTGTCCTTTTATTAGTGGAAAACAAATGAAGAGAAAGATATGACCCAGTTGACCTCTATGTTGTTTGTATTAAGAAAGTTGATTAACTTGGTTCAAGAGCTCCTCTGATAATCTCCCTAACTCATTTTTGTTTTGTCCAGTATATATTCAGAGTAGTTTTAAGTACCGTGTCTGTAAGCTCTCATAAAATATTGCTGTAAAATGAAATAATGGAGAGAGGATTTTATCATTATCATCATCTTCCTTTACATCTTGTATCAGATATTGTCCCATGTTCTACTGTACATCAAGTTGCTCATTTAACTCTCATAAGAACCCTAAGTTTCTGGAAAAAATGTTTGATTATCAGGAAGACTGTACTATATTTAGTTCAGTCATATGCAATTGCTGTTTTTTAAGGAAAAAAACATTCATTATCAGGAATTTTACACGGCTCAACCAGTGTAAGTAAATAGGCATTAATCCATCTATGGAATTTCTTAACGTTTTTAAGCTCTTGAAAGGGTCAAACCCAGGTAATTTCTCCCAGAATTTGCCATAGCTTTCATTAGTGGCAGTGCCGATAGCACTTTGAAGCAATAAGTGAAAGATGAAAATATTCAGGGTAGGAATATTGGATGAAAAGTGAAATGTAAAAACTTATTTCTGATTATAATTGTCTGACATAACTTTGTCATAGTCATTTTTTTTAAGTCCAATAGCAGATGTCCCAGGTGGCTCAGTGAATAAGAATCTGCCTTCAATGAAGGAGACGTGGATTCAATCCCTAGGTCAGGAAGATCCTCTGGAGGAGGAAATGGCAACCCACTCCAGTATTCTTGCCTGGAGAATCCCACGGACAGAGGAGCCTGGCGAGCCAGCATCTGTGGGGTCATAAAGAGTCTAACACGATTAAAGATACTGAGCATGCATGCTGCAATATTGGATGAAAAAACAAATGTAGTTCCTTCTGATTATAATTGCCTGATACAATTGTAAGTTGGTGATAGTCATTTTTTAACATATCTGAAACAGCGTAGTTAAATATTTTTAAGTCCAATAGCAGGTATCAGACATTTTTTATGTGAAAACAATTATTCATGTATATGATTTTTAAAAGTGGGGTTTTAATGAGGCAAAATAATTCCCCACCATAAATATTATAATAAATAAACTCTTCTAAAATAGTTCCTTCTTCATCCCTCTGGTGACCTAGTGGTAATGTTCTGCAGTGTTTTATGTAGGAGACATGCATTTC
Organism: Giraffa tippelskirchi; assembly: GCF_054371585.1. NCBI lineage: Eukaryota > Metazoa > Chordata > Mammalia > Artiodactyla > Giraffidae > Giraffa > Giraffa tippelskirchi. The sequence goes on along the minus strand of NC_137287.1, from coordinate 66,897,015 downwards.
ATTCCTGTTCTCGTTATCTCTCTCCCTGGGGCTGCAATGAATAAAATAAGAAATAAAATCACTATCCTCCATCCCTTTGCCATGGGCTGTACCTTGTCAGATTTCATAAGCTAAGCTAGATGGGGCCTGGTTAGTACTAGGATGGAAGACCTCAAAACAAAGTCTATGGAACACCCATCTTCTATGTAGCCACTATTTCATCTTCCTTGAACCCTTGTCTTAAAGTCATTATTGCACTTTCCTCTTTTCTATTTGATTGATTTACTTGCTCTAGGGGGGGAAAGAAAGGTCTTTAAAGTAAATGCATTTCTAGTCATTTAAATCAATGCATTTATTTATTTTCCCTTTTCAAACTTGAAAGACTATTTAATTCAAAAAGTGTTTGGCTGTGTTTTTGGAAAAGACAGTCATCCAACTAGCATTGTGTTTTATTGTCTAAAAGTTTGTTTTCTCGGGGACTTCTCATTTTATTTATCTCTGTCAAGTATTTTCTGTTTCTATTTGTCTTGAGAGATAGTGTTGCCCTTTTATATAAATAATATACAACACATGGTATTATTTTCAAAACACATATAATGTAACTGTGTGAAGATTTAAAACTTAGAATTGTTTCCTTAAAACCTAGATTACCTACATAGCCTAACTTTAAATTTTAATTAAAAAAAATTCAAATGCTAGTAATTTAAATTAATTAGGTCTTTGTGTATATGTGTATATATAAAATATAATGTCTATAATTCAGTTAAAAATGCACTGATGTTTTAACCATGAATAAACCCAATCTGCTTATTGCTATTGCACCCAAAACACACCCAAACACACCCTTCATGATTACAGATGGTACACGTGCATGCATGCACCCACACACACTCAAACATACGTGCATACCAAAGTTCTCTAACCCACTAGTTTTCTTTCTTTCTCTTTCTTCCTTCCATCTTTCCTTCCTTCCTCCATCCTTCCTTCCCTTCCCTCCTTCCTTCCTAATGACATTTTACACAGAACCCCAATATATGAAAGACAGATACAAAAGGCTGAGAGCTTCTCTGGTTAATGTCAAAATGAGGAAGGCTAGAGCCCCATCCATCTAGCCTCTTCCTCATCCCATGAGGCAAGACTTCTCGGATAAACCCTAAAGTTGTAAGAAACAAGGCTGCGCTGCCCTCCTCAGTTTCTCATTCTTCCATTATACACAGAAATTTAATGTTTTGAAAGAGTTATGGTGAGTACAGAAAATTGAGTAAAAAAAAACAATAAAATCAGGTTATTTTGAGAAAAGAGATACTTGAATAGAGATAATAGGTGTGTGAATGTAAAAAAGAGAAAGTCATTTAATTGATAAAGAAGGACATATATATCTTTATCAGGGAAGCAACTTCCAGAATGTTGTTCCTTTTAAAAGGTTGATGGCTGCTGTGAGCATGGGCCTGAAAAGTATTCAACAGTGATTCTTGGTGTTTTCTTATTCTACCCCGCCAAATCCTCTTCATTTCTGTTTAGAATGACTCCAAACCAGAGTCATAGAAGTCAGTTCAAGAGAGATGGCATTTTTTCTTTATGAAATACAATGCATTTTTTATGTTAAGGAAGTATTACAGAGTTTATCTAATTTGTATTTTAGTACCATTTAAGATAACAGTCCTTATATGTCATCAATGATATTTCAGAAAGTCATTTTTAAAGTATTTTATACTGTTACTCATTTTAAAATAGCCGTCTTCATGAAAATTTTTTAGAATACCCCATGGGAGTATTCTCCATGGGAGTGGTAGGTTGCTAAATTTTTTTTTAATCGACTCTTTGGAGAGAAAAAAGAAGTCTTTATTTTAATATTTGCCAAATTAAGTGGTAATTTACTCCCATTATGGCTGATTTGTAATTGTCAACAAGAAGTCACTGAAAGTGGAGTTGGAAGAGATGTGCTGTAGTAATGTTACCATTCTGTAATGTTCCCATCATGCAGATAAACTCAATGTGTATATCCTCAAGGGCATACATGATAAAAATGTAGTAAAATAATCAGGAAGCAATGAATCTTGACTACTACCTTTTTAGTATAATTTAATTATTCGTTTGCATTGATCACTGAGGAAGGCTTTCTTATCTCTCCTTGCTATTCTTGGGAACTCTGCATTCAAATGGGTATATCTTTCCTTTTCTCCTTTGCCTTTCACTTCTCTTCCTTTCACAGTTATTTGTAAGCCCTCCTCAGACAACCATTTTGCCTTTTTGTATTTCTTTTTCTTGGGGATGGTCTTGATCCCTGCCTGCTGTACACTGTCACGAACTTCCGTCCATAGTTCTTTAGGTACTCTGTCTATCCGATCTAATCCCTTGAATTTATTTGTCACCTCCACTGTATAATCGTAAGGGATTTGATTTAGATCATACCTGAATGGTCTAGTGGTTTTCCCTATTTTCTTTAAGTCTGAATTTGGCAATAAGGAGTTCATGATCTGAGCCACAGTCAGCTCCCAGTCTTGTTTTTGCTGACTGTATAGAGTGTCTCCATTTTTGGCTGCGAAGAATATAATCAATCTGATTTCAGTATTGACCATCTAGTGATGTCTATTTGTAAAGTCTTGTGTTGTTGGAAGAGAAATGGTATGGACCTAACAGAAGCAGAAGATATTAAGAAGAAGTGGCAAAAATACACAGAAGAACTGTACAAAAAAGATCTTCACGACCCAGATAATCACGATGGTGTGATCACTCACCTAGAGCCAGACATCCTGGAATGTGAAGTCAAGTGGGCCTTAGAAAGCAGCACTAAGAACAAAGCTAGTGGAGGTGATAGAATTCCAGTTGAGCTATTTCAAATCCTAAAAGATGATGCTGTGAAAGTGCTACACTCAATATGCCAGCAAATTTGGAAAACTCAGCAGTGGCCACAGGACTGGAAAAGGTCAGTTTTCATTCCAGTCCCTGAGAAAGGCAATGCCAAAGAATGCTCAAACTACCACACAATTGCACTCATCTCATACTCTAGCAAAATAATGCTCAAAATTCTCTAAACCAGGCTTCAACAATACGTGAACCATGAACTTCCAGATGTTCAAGCTGGATTTAGAAAAAGCAGAGGATCCAGAGATCAAATTGTCAACATACGCTGGATCATAGAAAAAGCAAGAGTGTTCCAGAACAACATCTACTTCTGCTTTATTGACTATGCCAAAGCCTTTGATTGTGTGGATCACAACAAGCTGTGGAAAATTCTTAAAGAGATGGGAATACCAGACCACCTGACCTGCCTCCTGAGATGTCTATATGCAGGTCAAGAAGCAACAGTTAGAACTGGACATGGAACAACAGACTGGTTCCAGATAGGAAAAGGAGTACATCAAGGCTGCTTATTGTCACCCTGCTTATTTAACTTATACGCAGAGTGCATCATGTGAAATGCTGGGCTGGAAGAAGCACATGCTCAAATCAAGATTGCTGGGAGAAATATCAATAACCTCAGATATGCAGATGACACCACCCTTATGACAGAAAGCAAAGAACTAAAGAGCCTCTTGATAAAAGTGAAAGAGGAGAGTGAAAAAGTTGGCTTAAAGCTCAACATTCAGAAAACTACGATCCTGGCATCTGGTCCCATCACTTCATGGGAAATAGATGGGGAAACAGTGGCAGACTTTATTTTGGGGGGCTCCAAAATCACTGCAGATGGTGACTGCAGCCATGAAATTAAAAGACGCTAACTCTTTGAAAGGAAAATTATGACCAACCTAGACAACATATTAAAAAGCAGAGACATTACTTTGCCAACAAGGGTCCATCTAGTCAAAGCTATGGTTTTTCCAGTAGTCATGTATGGATGTGAGAGTTGGACTCTCAAGAAAGCTGAGTGCTGAAGAATTGATGCTTTTGAACTGTGTTGTTGGAGAAGACTCTTGAGAGTCCCTTGGACAGTGAGGAGATCCAACCAGTCCATCCTGAAGGAAATCAGTCCTGAATATTCATTGGAAGGACTGATGCTGAAGCTGAAACTGCAATAATTTGGCCACCTGATGCGAAGAACTGACTCATTTGAAAAGACCCTGACGCTGGTAAAGATTGGAGGCGGGAGGAGAAGGGGACAACAGAGGATGACATGGTTGGATGGCATCACCAACTCAGCAGACATGAGTTTGAGTAAGCTCTGGGAGTTGGTGATGGACAGAGAAGCCTGGCGTGCTGCAGTCCATGGGGTTGCAAAGAGTTGGACACGACTGAGCGACTGAACTGAATTATTTGTTTATATAATTCAGATTTTAATGCTGAATGTGTTTAACAACCAGCTCACACAGTTCCTAAAACTTTGGCAGCTGGCTCTCACAAACTGGTATAAGTGGGCTCCAGCATACCACTGTCCTTGGGGGAACTCCGTTTCTCTACCTTTTACTGTATGTCTGGTTTAGCCATCCTTCATTATCTCCAAGATTCACTGTAGTTATGCAGATTATTTTGCTATTGGCATCTAAGGGATATTTAGAGACTATAAACATCATCCTGTTTTCTGCTTCTTTTCATCAGTTTGTCTATATTAAGGTATCATACTATTCTGCAGGGAAAAGGCAATGGCACCCCACTCCAGTACTCTTGCCTGGAAAATCCCATGGACAGAAGAGCCTGGTAGGCTGCAGTCCATGGGGTCGCGAAGAGTCAGACACGACTGAGCAACTTCACTTTCACTTTTCACTTTCATGCATTGGAGAAGGAAATGGCAACCCACTCCAGTGTTCTTGCCTGGAGAATCCCAGGGACAGCGGAGCCTGGTGGGCTTCCGTCTATGGGGTCGCACAGAGTCGGACACGACTGAAGCGACGCAGCAGCAGCAGCAGCAGCAGCAGCACTATTCTGCAGTCATTTAATATTTTCCTGTTACGTGTCTAGCAAGATGACTTTAAACCTGTCAAAATGATTATCTTCCCCATATCTTAACAACAGAACCAAAAGAAACAAACCCTAAGTACATTGGTGATAATGGTGAGATATTTTTGTTGCTACATCTTCACCTACCTAAAACTGCCTAGATTGATCTGTTTTGTTGGTAAGAACATGGTTTTCATTTCTAAAAGCTTTTTAATGTAATTAGCTTGATAACAGCTGAAGTCTCCAATGAGAGGTCCCAATCTGTTACCCAGCAATTAACTATTTGTAGTCATCATTGATAATAGCAGCTTGCCACTGAATATTTTCATCATTCATCAGCTTACCCTTTAATAAAATTATTTTACCTACGCTTTCTAAAGTGTATTATATTTTCAAAATAACTTGGCCATGGCAGTATTAGATCTAGACTTTCTGCCTTTTTCAAAAGATAAATTTGAACTTTACCTTTGGTTAGACAATCATATATTTTGCTGAGTTGGCCTTTTGTATTAATGCTGTTTATCACTTACGCTTCAAAAGAAAAGGAAAACTTTGTAAACACTGTCCCTGACTATTGTAGACTGGCAGGAAAGACGCCCCAATAAATGAATTAGTACATGATGCTATTAAAAGTGCGTTTCAGAGTTCTCTTGATCATCATGATGGAAAATGGCCAGCAGATTTGAAGTCACAAAAACCTAAGGTATTTGTTCACTACTTATGTGTCTGGTATTCTTAATTTATTAAAATTTATTTTAAATCTATTAAAATCACTTTTACAAACATTAAGCACCTATATTTTGTGAAATTCTTTTAGAGGTTTAACTTGTTTGATAACACTAGAGTACAAAAGATGTCAAACCCTCAGTATTTTTCAGAAACATTTCTAACTTTAAGCCCTTCCTCATCAGGGTCTGTGCGATGTCCATTGTTAGTCATTCTTTGGGACACTGTTCTTTTCCCACTTGTCTCTCCGAAAAGAGGTTTTCAGTCTGAGATTACTGCTTTGTTGGTTATCTGAGTAATGCCCTGCAATTCCTTCTGAAGTGAGTCCCACTTGCTTGTCCTGCTGGTTTGGCCAGTGTGGTATCTTTAGTCTCTGATACAGCAAGAAACCCACTGGCAGCTGCTCTCCTCACGCCAGGCTCCGCTCCCCTCATAGGAGTCTTTGCTCCTCTCACTCAGGATGACCAGGGGCCTTGCTCCCTCTCTCACACGTGCCTCCATACAGATATATCATCACTCCCTTCCAAATCCTGTCACCTCTAGGGTGCTGCGCACAACATCAGAGAACCCATGTACCTATCTACCTTTCCCAATGTTAGATACCCACCAAAATTATCGTATTCTTTTCTTCAGCTCCCTCATTCACACTCAGATTTTCTTTTCCATACTCTTTTCACACAGATGGAGCCTAATGGCTTCAGTAAGCACTGAATAGTTCTGAACTAGGACGCATTTGTTTAAGCAGTGGAAAAAAAAAGTATAGCAGATTTTTGTATCCCGCTGTATTAAATTTTTAGTAACTCATCCTGTTATAGAAGTTTTCTCTGAGTGGGAAAAGAGAATGAACATCACAATCGTCTATCTTATAGACTAAGATAAAATGAAAGCAAAAATAAGAAACTACTTTTGTGGAGACTGAAATATGTATACAAGATTTACGTATCAGTTTGTGTATATCACATTCATGCATATATTCAAGTACGTACGTGAGTATAGAACAAAGAACACTATGAGAATTACATGAAACAAATAAATAAAGGTGGCAGAACCATCATAACCCTTCAATAAAATTAATCTCAACTGGATAATTTTCTAAAAGAATTAGTGGTTTTATGGTTAAGGTGGGTGCTTATCAGCATGTTTTATTCTAGTAATACTCTAACACTCTAGTTTCACAGTGTCTTTCAAAGATTATTTCTTTGAGAAACTTTTTTTGAGCACTCCTTTCTTTTGTGATGGCTGTTTGAAAATGACTTTTTAAGAAACTCTCTACAATAGAAATAGTTTACAATCTTTTGTTAAGCCTGGATACCTTATAATTAATTAATGACTTCTACCACACCACCTGCTCCCTTCTACTTGAATCTTATCACGTCGGTGTTGCTTTGAAATGTGAGAATCCTTTCCTCTTGCTGCCAACTAATATGCTACTTGTTTTAGTCCAACATCATATTACTGATTAGCTGAATGAATACTATTTCCTGGGTTTTTTCCCTGTATCTCTAAATAAACCACTTTCGTCTTAGTAGGATTATGATGTTATAGAAAACATACTTAAATAAATTAGACTTTTTCTGCAGAAAGGAGACCATAGAAAAGATGAATCATAGTACAGTAAATGCTTTCTAAAAGTCAGTCTTTGATAATATTTAAAACATAACTAGGGATACCTGTGGAGAGAGAGTTTTTAAAAATCCAGATTTGTTTCTGATCTTCCTTTAATAATGAAAGAGTTTTTTAGCATTCTGTAGTCTAGGATTTAGTTTTTGTGTCTTGTATATTTCCCTTGCTTCTAGTCTTATTAATAATACAAGTATTTCAGGACCAAAATGAGATATAATTCTTATAATTACCTGGTCACTTACATTATTCCATTGTGTCACTGTAAACCACTTGATGGTTGAGCTTTTAACTTTATATCCCCTGAAGTGTCTGTCTATAGGGTAAATGTTAATTGAATTGAATTCACTTGTTGGATTAAACTGATCCCACTAATTTACTTCACTCCATCACTCAATACCCATTACATGTTTTTACCCTTTGTGTGTTTATCTTTGAATAGATTATCTTACTTCTATGATTTTAAATTTCCTGGCAGTATCTCACTATATTAGCAACTAGGAATCACAACGATAGGGCCAGTTTATTTTGATACTGGATTAGATTCAAGTTTCTGGACCAGAAAAGCAGTTTTCCAGTGTTGTTCTTTTCAGAAGAGATATTCTGTTACAACAATACTGTGAGTATTGAGAAAATAATAACTTGCTCTATCTAAATAAAATGCCCACAAGGCCAAAGTGTGTTCCCGATTGCTAATTTAGTCATCTGTCGTGTGGAGCAGACTACTCCCACAAATGTGATCGGTTTATTCTCTCCCAGGCTTACTCTGTATGTTAAGCTAAGTTACATGTATAAGACCCTTTATCAAATATACTGTGAAAAATCACTTTCTCATGACTCAGATACTCAAGGAGAGAAGAGAGTGAATTCTTAGAAGAAAGACATGTTGAGCAAAGACATAGGGGTAAGACATTTCAAAATATGTTCAAGGTAAGATGGTAGGCCATTGTGTCTAGCTTCCAGAACACAGTGAGAATATGCTGTGAGATAAGGCTGAAAAGACAGGTAGGTAACAAAATACAGAAGTTTAAGTTTACATTTTGTATTTTATATAGTAGAGAATCTTTGGATTTTGAGCTGAAAGTAGTGAGGTTTGATGTGCTCTGTTTTTTAAAGATGACTAGCAGCAATAGTCTGAAACTGTAGACTGAGAGTAGAAAGGCATTCCAGAAATGACACAGAAAGTTCAGATTTACCTATAATCATAGCTAACTATGATTCTGAATAACCCTGAACATTCATTGGAAGGACTGATGCTGATACTGAAGCTCCAATACTTTGGCCACCTGAGAAGAACTGACTCATTGGAAAAGACCCTGATGCTGGGAAAGATTGAAGGCAAAAGGAGAAGGGGGCAGCAGAAGATGAGATGGTTAGATAGTGTCACCAACTTAATGGACATGAATCTGAGCAAACTCTGGGAGATAATGAAGGACAGGGGAGACTGGTGTGCTGCAGTCCACCAGGCTCCTCTGTCCATGGGATTCTCCAGGCAAGAATACTGGAGTGGGTAGCTGTTCCCTTCTCCAGGGCATCTTCCCAACCCAGGAATCGAACCCAGGTCTCCCATATTGCAGGCGGGTTCTTTACCGTTTGAGCCACCAGGAAAGCCTGATAAATAGTGGCACCAAGACTCAAATTATCTATCTGACTCTAAAAACCATACACCATCCTCCTTCTATAATATAAATGTAGTCATCCCTGAGTATTCATAGTGGATTGATTCCAGGACACCATTCCCAACCCCAGGAGACCAAAATCCACAGATGCTTAACTCCCCTATATAAAATGGTATAGAATTTGCATGTAACCTATGCACATCCTCCCATATACTTTAATCTCTAGATTACTAATACAATGTAAGTGCTGTGTAAACAGTTGCTAGCATGTAGCATATGCAACTTTTGTCTTTTTGGAACTTTCCAGAATTTTTTTTTCTGATTATTTTCAATCCAGAGTTGGTTAATCTGGAGATGCAGAATCCACAGATATAGAGGGTTATCTGTATATTGTATTTTAATTATGTAAACATCTGTTTATTAGGAGAGAACCATTTCTTTTCACTTTTATGTCCCAGGGTCTTAGCACAGTGCCTAAAAAAAATAGTAGGAACTTCATTAGTTTAATCAGTAAACATTTATTGAGCATCTACTAGGCATTGTGCTAGGGTGTGCATATGATTCAGCTCTATTAGATTATTGCCAGTTTTCCTAAGTAACTATAACCAATGTAACACAGCAGTTTACAAGAGTTCCTATTGCTCCATATACCTGCCCACCCTTGGTATTTGTCGTTTTTTCATTTTAGCTCTTCTGGTGGATGTGTCAATGTGGGTTTTTTAATTGAGGAGAAATTCACATAATATAAAATTAACCTTTTAAAAGTGAACTGTTCAGTAGCATTCATTCACAGTGTTGTACAATTACCACCTCTGTCTAGCACAAAACACTTCATCACCTGAAAGAAAACTGTACCCATTAAACATGCACCCCTCATTCCCTACCCTTGCCCCATCAGCCTATCAACCAGTAATCTTCATTTTGTCTCTATGGATTTACCTATTTTGAATATTTCTTATAGTTGGAATCATACAGTATGTGAACTTTGTTGCTGGCTTCTTTGACTTCACACGTTTTAATATCCACATTGTAGCATGTACCTGTCCTTTTTATGGCTGAATAACATTCCATCTTATGTGTATACCACAGTTTGTTTATCTGTTCTTCAACTGATGGACTTTTGGACTGATTCTGTGTTTTGGATGCTGTTAGCAGTGCTGTAATGAATATGTGTGTACATGTATTTGTTAGAGTGAAAGTGAAAGTTGCTCATTTGTGTCCGACTCTTTGTGACCCCATGAACTATACAGTGCATGGAATTTTCTAGGCCAGAATACTGGAGTGGGTAGCTTTTCCCTTCTCCAGGGCATCTTCCCAACCCAGGAGTCGAACCCAGGTCTCCTGCATTGCAGGCGGATTCTTTACCAGCTGAGCCACAAGGGAAGCCCAAGAATACTGGAGTGGGTAGCCCATCCCTTCTCCAGAGGACCTTCCTGAACCAGGAATCGAACCAGGGTCTCCTGCGTCACAGGCAGATTCTTTACCAACTGAGCTATCAGGGAAGCCTGTTTGTTAGAGTACTTGTTTTCAAATCCTGTAAGTACGTGCCCAAGTGGAATCACTGGAGTACACTGTAATTCTGTGTTTAGCTTTTGAGGAACCCCTAATCTGCTTTCCATAGCTGTTGAACAATTTTACATTCTCACCAGCAGTGTACAAGGATTTTGTTTTCACATATCCTCATCAACACTTGTTATTTTCTGTTGTTAAACCATCCTCTGGTGTGCAGTGGTGTCTCATTGGGGGTTTGACTTGCACTCCCCAATAACTAACATTGTTGAGCATCTTGTCATGTGCTTGTTAGCTGTGTGTATCTTCTTTAGAGAAATGCCCCTTTTCTGAGTTGGGTTGTCTTTTTGTTGTTAAATTCATTATATGTTCTACATATTGGATACATGATTTGCTTATCAGATATGTTTATGATTCACAAATATTTTCTCCCATTCTGAGGTTTTGTTTTCACTTTCTTAAACATGTCCTTTCATGAACAAACTTTTAAAGTTTTGATGAAGTCCAGTTTATCTAGTTTTTCATTTGTGGCTTTTGGTACTATAGCTATGAATCCATTGTCAGATTCAAAGTCATGAATTTACTCCTTTGCTTTCCTATATGAATTTTTTGTTTTTAGTTCTTAAATTGTTGATCCATTTGCATTAATATTTTTGTATACTGTTCAAGTTAGGAGTCCAGTTTCTTTTTTTTTTTTTTTTTTTGCATGTTATATATAATATAATCTCAGCAAAATTTGTTGAAAAGACTTCCTTTTCCTATTAAATGGTCCTGGTAACCTGTCAAAAATCATTTGACCATGTATGTTAGGTTTCATTTTGGGGCTCCCTGGTCTGTTCGATTGGTCTATACGTCTGTCTTTATGCCAGTACCATTCTCTTTTGATAACTGTAACTTTGTAGTAAGTTTTGAAATCAGGCACTGTGAATCCTCCAGCTTTCTTCTTTTTCAGTTGTTTTGGCTTTTGGGTTCACTTGAGATGCCATGTGAATTTTAGGATGGATTTTCCCAATTGCATAAAATATGTGGGTATTTTGATGGAGATTGCTTTGAATCTGTAGATTTCTTTGGGTAAAATTCATATCTAACAACATTAAGTGTTTTAGTTCATGAATATGGGATGTCTTTCCATTTATATGCTTTTAATTTCTTTCAACAGTGTTTTGTAGTTTTTATTGTATAAAAACTTTCTTTCACTTCATTGGTTAATTTCTAAGTATTTTATCCTTTTTGATGCTATTGTAAAAGGATTTATTTCATAATTTCCTTTTCATATTGTTGATTATCAGTGTATAGAAATATAACTGAGTTTGTGTTGTTGTTTTGGTTTTTATTTTGGTTTTTTTTTTACTTCTTCTAGTTTTTATAAACCCATTTTTTTTGGCTTTGTTTTTTTCTTTCTGTTTCTGTCCTCCCTTTGAAATCCCTCAGTGCTAATCATCCTAGTCCAGTACCTCATTATCTCATGACTGCTAATAATTTCTTGACTATTATCCTATCAGTTCATCCTGTTTGCTTCTCTCCAATTAGATATTTTAAAATACAATTTCATTGGAGAGTCAGTCTTTCCTGTTCTCTTATTCATATTACTTCCTTTATCTGAATTCTTACAGCACTATTTCTATACCACTTAATCTTATACTTGAGTATATGATGCCTTGAATTAACTAGTGTTTCACTATAATTTTTTCAGTTAAAAACTTACTGACTGCTATGTGGGAAACAGTGTCACTGGGTGATACAATGATAAATTTTAATAAGACATACCCAATTTTGCCCTTAATATTAGCTAACATTTATTAAGTGGCTCTATGTGTCTGATACTGCTCTAGGCACTTTATGTACAACTCATTTAATCTCAGAGCAACCCCTTACGGTCTACACTACTATTTTCCTCATTTTACAGAGGAGAAAACTGAGGTAGAGAGAGGTAAAATAGCTTTTTCCAAATTAGTTATTGATAGCTAGTAAGTGACAAAACCATGATTCAAATTTAATTTGGCAACTTGGGAATCTATGCTCTTAGCCACTACAACTATATTACCTAGTTGAAAACATAAGACAGAAACCTAAATAAAAATGTTTTCAGGTTTACTATAACAGCTTTGTGACAGAGCACTTTTACAGTTCAAATGACAAGATTACTTCCACTAGGAAAAAAAAACAAAAGCCTTCTGAAGGATTTGGAAGTGGGATGGGGAGAAACATTCCAGAAAGAAACTTGCTTGATATAAAGCACTCTTGAGACAAAACTGTTAAGAGCATATTACCAGGCACGGTGAGTAATGCAGTTAACTGGAACAAAGGATGCTTGAAATGGTAAAGGAAATAATTTATAAAAGTGGGTTGCAGCCAAGTCATAGTTCCTGAATGTAAGATTAAAATGTTTAAGTCATATTTTGTAAGCAGTGCAGAGATATTTTTTTGTGTCATAGAAATGTTTGATTATAATAATGTAAAAGGTCAAAGGGAGGAGAAGGACTAATTAGAAAGTTATTGCCATAGGCTAAGTAAGAGATGATGAAGCCCTGAATAAGGTAACTAGTAGGGAAAGCAGAGACAAGAGGAGAGATCTTGTGAATCTTCTTGAATCTTCACAATTTGTCAACTGATTGGCTACACACAGCAATTGTGGGGCTGAGAGACTAAAAATGATAGTGGATGGTTGGAAGAGGTGGATACCATTAACGGAAATAGAAAAGAACATGATAGTTTAGGAAATGATAGTTTGGGAGAAAGGTATATAATCAGTTTAAGACATGCCAAGTTTATGATGCCAGTGGAAGAAAACATTCAGCGATAATGTAGAATTTAAGAGATGAAAATTACAGTTGTAACTATTAGAGCCCTTGATGTACATTAGAGACCTAAATCCAGGAAAGCAGGTAGAGAAAAAACATCTTGGGGACATACGGAAAAATCAATACCTCTGAAGGCATATTCCCAGAGTAAGAAGAACCAGAGATTATGGTAGATAAAATAGTAAGTGAGAGAGGGGGATGTTTCAGAGGGTAAAACAAATGTGGCAAAACATCAGCATTTATGAAATACAGAATGTGAGTGAAAATCCCTCAGTCGTGTCCAACTCTTTGTGACCCCGTGGACTATAGTCCATGGAATTCTGCAGGCCAGAATACTGGCATGGGTAGCCCTTCCCTTCTTCAGGGGATCTTCCCAACCCAGGGGTCGAACCCAGGTCTCCCACAATGCAGGCGAATTCTTTACCATCTGAGCCACCAGGGAAACCCAAGAATACCGGAGTGGGTAACCTATCCCTTCTCCAGCGGATCTTCCTGACCCAGGAATTGGACCAGGGTCTCCTGCATTGCAGGTGGATTCTTTATCAACTGAGCTATCAGGGAAGCCCTAGAACATGAGTAGTTGTACTTATACATGCTATTTTATATTCTTTTTCTCTTATATTTTTATTTTTCTTTGTTTCTTTAATTGGCTGTTCTACTTGAAATCACTTTGTAGTTGTTATATCTTATAGTGAATTCTAGATCCCTTCATAGCACTCAGATATCACAGATTGACTATGGTATCTACACATTTATATAGATATGGATAAAGTGAACATTAGGTTATTAGACTTAAGGGTAAATGTAGATTAGCCCTTAATAAGGCCCCCTTGAGAGATTTCTAGCACCACAAGAGACTGAGCTGATATGAATGAGCCCTGCCCTCCACTACAAGATGAAGTATTATCAAAAAAAAAAATACCAATCATAGCCTTGATTAAAAGAATAAAAGGGAAATTCAGTTTTGTTTTAATGCCAGTAACAGCTGAAAACCACAGTCATAAGCAGGAAATGACACCACAGAATCTAAGGCTTGGTGCCTGGGGTTTTAAATACCTACTTGAAGCAAAAATTGTGCCTTTGGGACTGCAGGCAGCTGGAATTGAGCCTCCTACATAAAGCCTAGTCTCAAAAGGCTACCATTTTGTGAAAGAATGAGAAAAATTCAATGGTCCAGAGATATTAAAACCCTTAGGGCCCTGACAGAAGCCAATGCAAAAACAGTTCTCTACCACAAAACTCAGGGCTTTGGGAGCTCTTGTTAAGGAAGTATTTTTAAAAGAATCAAAAACTTCAGTGAAGATGTGCTCACAATATAGTTATGAACTGTGAGGAAAGTCAACAGATGCAGCAAAGAAAACTGTCATTCTGAGAACAGAAGGTAAGAAACCTAATCTGAAAGATACCATAAAACTAATCATTTTAAAATAAAAAGATAAAAGAAGGGATTAAAACCTTAATGAAGAACATGCAAGATAAGAGGAAAAGTATAAATGAAATGTTCACTGATTTTCTTTTTAATGGTTGGATTAAACTGCTGAAATGAGAATTAGTGAAATAGATGATCTGGTCAAACCACCCAGAATACAAAACCAAGAGATCAGGAAGGAAAATATAAGAATGGTTAGGAGGAGACATGGGAGATAGATATATGCTGTACTTTACCATTCTATCTAATGACAGTTTTAGGAGGAGTGAATGGGGGATACAATATAAAATAATAAAATAATGGTTGAGATTTTCCAGAATCGACAAGAAAGGTAAGTACACAGTATAAGAAGTACACAGTATCCTGTACAGGATAAATAAAAATTTGCACTTACACAAACCATGGAGCAGCTGTTGAAGATTAAAGCAAATAGAAAATGTAAAACTAATTACAGAGCAAAAATTAAGGAAAACACCAGTTATAATTGGCTTCTCATCTGCAACAAAAGATGTCAGAAAAAATAGAAAAATATTTCTATTTCTCATTGCTTAGAGAAAATAATTGTCAACGTAGCATTTTATACCTTGTTAAAGTATTAGTTGAGAATAAAGATATTTTCAGGAAAATTAAGACATCAGTTTCCCATTCATAGACCCTTACATTGAAGGGAAATAAAGGATATACCTTGGCAAGAAGAAAGTTGAATACAGAATAGAGAGGGCAGCAGGAAAATGTTCTAACTCAAACATATTGAAAAATCTTAAGCACTAACTGTAAAATAAATTATTGTTACGATGATGACAAATTTGGAGGGGATTAAAAACAATGTGACAGCAATACTCAGGAGAAGGAAATCAGAAACATTTTAGCATCCTTGTATTGAATGCGAAAAGATAGGACACTGAAAGATGAACTCCCCAGGTCAGTAGGTGCCCAATATACTAATGGAGATCAGTGGAGAAATAACTCCAGAAAGAATGATGGGATGGAGCCAAAGCAAAAACGATACCCAACTGTGGATGTGACTGGTGATAGACGCAAAGTCCGATGCTGTAAAGAGCAATATTGCATCAGAACCTGGAATGTTAGGTCCATGAATCAGGACAAACTGGAAGTGGTCAAACAGGAGATGGCAAGAGTGAACGTCGACATTCTAGGAATCAGCGAACTAAGATGGACTGGAATGAGTGAATTTAACTCAGATGACCATTATATCTACTACTGTGGGCAAGAATCCCTTAGAAGAAATGGAGTAGCCATCATGGTCAACAAAAGAGTCCAAAATGCAATACTTGGATGCAATCTCAAAAACGACAGAATGATCTCTGTTCGTTTCCAAGGCAAACCATTCAATATCACAGTAATCCAAGTCTATGCCCCAACCAGTAACTCCAAAGAAGCTGAAGTTGAACAGTTCTATGAAGACCTACAAGACCTTCTAGAACTAACACCCAAAAAAAAATGTCCTTTTCATTATAGGGGACTGGAACGCAAAAGTAGGAAGTCAAGAAACACCTGGTTTAACAGGCAAGTTTGGCCTTGGAGTACAGAATGAAGCAGGGCAAAGGCTAATAGAGTTTTGCCACGAGAAAGCACTGGTAATAGCAAACACCCTATTCCAACAACACAAGAGAAGACTCTACACGTGGACATCACCAGATGGTCAACACTGAAATAAGACTGATTATATTCTTTGCAGCCAAAGATGGAGAAGCTCTATACAGTCAGCAAAAACAACACCAGGAGCAGACTGTGGCTCAGATCATGAACTGCTTATTGCCAAATTCAGACTTAAATTGAAGAAAGTAGGGAAAACCACTAGACCATTCAGGTATGACCTAAATCAAATCCCTTATGAGTATACAGTGGAAGTGACAAATAGATTTAAGGGACTAGACCTGATAGACAGAGTGCCTGATGAACTATGGACAGAGGTTCATGACATTGTACAGGAGACAGGGATCAAGAAAATCCCCATGGAAAAGAAATGCAAAAAGCAAAATGGCTGTCTGAGGAGGCCTTACAGATAGCTGGGAAGAGAAGAGAAGCGAAAAGCAAAGGAGAAAAGGAAAGATATTCCCATCTGAATGCAGAGTTCCAAAGAATAGCAAGGAGAGATAAGAAAGCCTTCCTCAGCGATCAGTGCAAAGAAATAGAGGAAAAAAACAGATTGGGAAAGACTAGAGATATCTTCAAGAAAATTAGAGATACCAAAGGAACATTTCATGCAAAGATAGGCTCGATAAAGGACAGAAATGGTATGGACCTAACAGAAGCAGAAGATATTAAGGAGAGGTGGCAAGAATACACAGAAGAACTGTACAAAAAAGATCTTCACGACCCAGATAATCACGATGGTGTGATCACTCACCTAGAGCCAGACATCCTGGAATGTGAAGCCAAGTGGGCCTTAGAAAGCATCACTACGAACAAAGCTAGTGGAGGTGATGGAATTCCAGTTGAGCTATTTCAAATCCTCGAAGGTGATGCTTTGAAAGTGCTGCACTCGATATGCCAGCAAATTTGGAAAACTCGGCAGTGGCCACAGCACTGGAAAAGGTCAGTTTTCGTTCCAATCCCAAAGAAAGGCAATGCCAAAGAATGCTCAAACTACCGCACAATTGCACTCATCTCACATGCTAGTAAAGTAATGCTCAAAATTCTCCAAGCCAGGCTTCAGCAGTACGTGAACTGTGAACTTCCAGATGTTCAAGCTGGTTTTAGAAAAGGCAGAGGAACCAGAGATCAAATTGCCAATATCCACTGGTTCATCGAAAAAGCAAGAGAGTTCCAGAAAAACATCTATTGCTGCTTTATTGACTATGCCAAAGCCTTTGACTGTGTGGATCACAATAAACTGTGGAAAATACTGAAAGAGATGGGAATACCAGACCATCTGACCTGTCTCTTGATAAACCTGTCTGCAGGTCAGGAAGCAACAGTTAGAACTGGACATGGAACAACAGACTGGTTCCAAATAGGAAAAGAAGTACGTCAAGGCTGTATATTGTCACCCTGCTTATTTAACTTATATGCAGAGTACATCATGAGAAACGCTGGGCTAGAAGAAACACAAGCTGGAATCAAGATTGCCGGGAGAAGTATCAATAACCTCAGATATGCGGATGACACCACCCTTATGGCAGAAAGTGAAGAAGAACTAAAGAGCTTCTTGATGAAGGTGAAAGTGGAGAGTGAAAAAGTTGGCTTAAAGCTCAACGTTCAGAAAACTAAGATCATGGCATCTGGTCCCATCACTTCATGGGAAATAGATGGGGAAACAGTGTCAGACTGTATTTTTTTGGGCTCCAGAATCACTGCTGATGGTGATTGCAGCCTTGAAATTAAAAGATGCTTACTCCTTGGAAGGAAGGTTATGGCCAACCTAGATAGCATATTTAAAAGCAGAGACATTACTTTTCCAACAAAGGTCCGTCTAGTCAAGGCTATGGTTTTTCCAGTGGTCATGTATGGATGTGAGAGTTGGACGATGAAGAAAGCTGAGCGCCGAAGAATTGATGCTTTTGAGCTGTGGTGTTGGAGAAGACTCTTGAGAGTCCGTTGGACTGCAAGGAGATCCAATCAATCCATCCTAAAGGAGATCAGTCCTGGGTGTTCATTGGAAGGACTGATGTTGAAGCTGAAACTCCAATACTTTGGGCACCTCATGCGAAGGGTTGACTCATTGGAAAAGACCCTAATGCTGGGTAGTATTGGGGGCGGGAGGAGAAGGGGACGACAGAGGATGAGATGGTTGGATGGCATCACTGACTCGATGGACATGGGTTTGGGTAGACTCCGGGAGTTGGTGATGGACAGAGAGGCCTGGTGTGCTGCGATTCATGGGGTCGCAAAGAGTCGGACACGACTGAGCGACTGAACTGAACTGAACTGATTGAATGGGAGAAGGATAGAGATACTGAGTAACTTTAGACTTTGTTAGTGATCATTTTTTAAATATAAGGGTATTCTTTAGTAAAACTAGTATGTACAACTTTTAAACCAATAGGTGGAGGAAAACACAGTAATAAAACTTGATCAATAGAATACAGGAAAAGAGAAGGAATGAAAGAAAATACATGGTAAACAAAAGCATAAGTTATAGAATAAATCCAGATATTTCAGTAAAAAACCCAGCTTAGATCAGCCATCTCTGAATGCCCCACAGATGCATATGCTAGATAAATGCATGTTGTTTTACGTACTAACAAACTAACAAGGTACAAACAAACATTTTGTTTAGTTAAAATTTAAATGTTGGCAAGTATGTGGAGGAAAAATGGGAAATCTCCACTGCTTTTGATGGGAATGTGAATTTAATACAGTTGTTGTTGTTCAGTCACCAAGTCATGTCTGACTCTCCGTGACCCCCTGAGCTGCACGCCAGACTTCCCTGTTCTTCACTATCTTCCAGAGTTTGTTCAGACTCATGTCCATTGAGTCAGTGATGCCATTCAACCATCTTATCCTCTTTCACCCCCTTCTCTTCTGCCCTCAGTCTTTCCCAGCATCAGGGTCTTTTCTAGTGAATTGGCCCTTCCCATCAGGTGACCAAAGTACTGGAGCTTCAGCTTCAGCATTAGGATTGATATCCTTTAGGATTGACTGGTTTTATCTCCTTTCTGTCCAAGGTACTCTCAAGAGTCTTCTCCAGCACCACAGTTTGAAAGCATCAGTTCTTCAGAACTCAGCCTTCTTTTAGGTCCAACTCCCACATCCATACATGACTACTGGAAAAACCACAGCTTTGACTATGGTTTTGATCGGATAAAGGCTTCTTTTGGAGCCCAAGAAAATCAAATCTGTCAGTTTCCACTTTTTCCCTATCTATTTGCCATGAAGTGATGGGACCCGATGACATGATCATAGTTTTTTGAATGTTGAGTTTTAACCCAGCTGTTTCACTCTCCTCTTTCACTCTCATCAAGAGGCTCTTTAGTTGCTCTTAGCTTTCTGCCTTAAGGATGGTTTCATCTGCATATCTGAGGTTATTGATATTTCTCCCTGAAATCTTGATTATAGCTTGTGCTTCATCCAGCTGGCATTTCATATGATGTACTCTGCATATAAGTTAAATAAGCAAAGCGACAGTATACAGCCTTGATGTACTCCTTCTCCAATCCTGAACCAGTCCATTGTTCCATGTCTGGTTCTAGCTGTTGCTTCTTGACCAGCATACAGATTTCTCAGGAGGCAGGTAAGGTGGTCTGGTATTCTTTTCTCTTTAAGAATCTTCCACAGCTTGTTGGGATCCACACAATCAAAGGCATTAGCATAGTCAATGAAGCAGATGTTTTTCTGGAATTATCTTGCTTTTTCTATGCTCCAATGGATGTTGGCAGTTTGATCTCTGTCTCCTCAGCCTTTTTTAAATCCAGCTTGTACATCTGGAAGTTCTTGGTTCATGTACTGTTAAAGCCTGTCTTGAAGAATTTTGAGCATTACTTTGCTAGCATGTGAAATGAGTGCAATTGTGTGGTAGTTTGAACATTCTTTGGCATTGCCCTTCTTTGGGATTGGAACGAAAACTGACCTTTTCCAGTTCTGTGGCCATTGCTAAGTTTTCCAGATTTACTGGCATATTGAATGCAGGACTTTAACAGCATCAACTTTTAGAATTTGAAATAGAAAAATTAACTCAAAGTGGATTTAGACTTTTTGCATCCTCTTCCTTATCCTGGGAACCATCTTACAGATGTACCACTTGTCATAAGGAAATCTGGATAAAACATGAAAATTTAAAGCCTTTACAAAGAAGCACATCTTCAGTGTACACTTCATCTATGTTTTTATTTTTACCTAAAATGTTTCTAATAGATTTGTTTGTGGTTTTCTAAGATGTTTGTTCAAGTCTCCTTGAATTTGATGTGATTAGTGAAGACCTAAGTAACATGTAATGGCAACCCACTCCAGTATTCTTGCCTGGAGAATCCCAGGGGTGGCAGAGCCTGGTGGGCTGCCGTCTATGGGGTCACACACAGTCGGACACGACTGACGCGACTTAGTAGTAAGTAACATGTATTTTTAAAATTATTATGATTTTATAAACTATTCCCCTATTATTATAATTTTCCTAGCTGTATTCTTGTTTTTATCCCTTTTCTGTAAATACATAGGTCTTCCCTTGTTGGTGGTTAATACTTGAGACTAACATATGATATTCTTTCAGTCAGTTGAACAGCTGTTTTCTGAGTACCAAGAATGTGTCTAGTGTCAACCTAAAAAATAATGCAGGAGGCTGCAAATAAGAAAAAGTGTTTATTTGGGGGTCTTAAGGATCAGGATTCAGGAAACACAGATTCAGGTAACCCTGAAAAGAGTGTTCTGAGGAAGACAGAGTCAGGGGCTTACGAAAACAAAAAACCAGAGGTTGCTAAAAGTTGCCTGGTGAGAATTATAATTGACCTGAGTCAGACAATATTTGTCCTTAAGGGATCACAAGTTGCTTTAGGGGTCTGTTAAATAGACTGTCACAAAGTTTTTTAGGGTAGGAGTCCTATAAGTAACTTGAGTTTCTGGCAGGTGTTCAGGATGATTTCATCAGGTCCAAAGGTCAGTTTCCATCCAGGCTGAGGCTTGCATAAGTCATTCTTTCTTAATGGCCTCCCAGGTCCATTTAAGTGAGCTATCTGAGCCATACTGACTCTATTTTTATTTTCCTTTCACACTAGGACTTGGCTATCAGATGACATAACAAAACTGGAAAAGAAATTACGGTATTTATACTAATGTATGGAATTTGCAAGTATTGTCATGACTGATGCTGTCTAAAATTGTGATCCTGCTTTAATTTTGTAGCAACATTCAAAAGGTATCTCACTTTCAACAGTTTGGCTTAACATATTGAAGTTTTTATGGCATTTCATTATACAATATATATGCCCACTGTCAGTGACAACACTTTTATAATTTAAAAAACTGAAAATGGATTATTGGGCTAAAATTGGGAAACCTGAGGTCTTATCCTGACTTCAAAACTGATTGCCCAGTGAGCCTGAAGAGGCTGTGTCAGCTTCTGTAGGCTTCAGTCTCTTCTATCTTAAAAAGAGTGTGTTGGGCTAGGTTTTCTCTGTGATCTCCTATAATTCTACAATCTTATTAAATATTACAGCATGCAGATAAACCATTGGAATGCAGCTGTTCTAAGGGAATGTAACTACTAAAAGTGTTACCCTTTAAGAAAGCTAGTTAGATTCCAGTGTACATATTTGATTCCAGTTACTAAACTAGAACCAGGTGTCATTCTGTTGAATAATACCTTTCACAAATACTGGATGCATTATAGTTGAACAAAATGGGAAGAATATTACAGATTTCCAATTTTCCCCATACTGCATACTACTTACCAATATATCCTTTTATTGTATGGCCTGATTTTTTAAAAACCTTTCCAGTTTCTTTTGGTTTCAGTTTTTTTTTTTTTTTCTCAAATAGGATAATAGAGAAAATTTTCTGCCTGTAGACAGAATAGTTGGTCCTTGAGGTCACATTTAATGTTAATAGCTATGAATCTATAAATTAAAATATCCCATCTCTTTGGCAGAATTTTAACTTTACTAAGCAAGAGATCTATCTTTTGAGCATCACTAATCCTGGAGAAATATGTAACTATGGTCACTGTCCACTCATGAGAAGTTACCCACTTTTCATAATACATCTAGAATTTATTGTCCTGCCTCCAAAGGGGCCTGGTATGCTTCCTATCTATTTTTCCTTTGGGTTCTTCTGCTTTTTTCCAGAATCCTCATTCAGTAATTATTCACTGACTGTATAATGTGCTCTTGGCACAGAGAAATATACCTGAAAGGCCTACTCCGTAAACTTTAAGAGATTATAATTCATACAAAGAAATAGTTATTAAAGAGATTGTCATAATTTTTATAAAAAGTGTATACAGTTACGGAGGGAGTACAGCAGAAGGAGTCCTTCAATATCTTGGGAGTTAGAAAGGCTTCACAGAGAAAACTACTCTTTTTTCTGGCTGCTCCAGATCTTAGTTGTAGCACATGGAATCATCGCTGCTGCATGCAGGATCTTTTAGTTGTGGCGTGTGGGATCTCGAGGGTCTCTAGTTGCGGCATGTGGGCTCTAGTTCCCTAACCAGGGATCAAACCCAAGCCTCCTGCATTGGGAGCACAGAGTCTTGTGTGCTCCCACAAGACTGGACCTCCAAGGAAGTCCCAAGGAAACTTATTCTTAATGTAGGAGTAATTTAATAGGTAGATAATGAAGACTAGGCACAGGGAAAATATTTTAAAAGGCATAGAGATATGAAACACTCTTGATGTGCAGCTAGTATTTTCAGAAATCTGAAGCATTAAGGTAGAGGCAGAGATTAAGATGAAGTAAAAGTGGAGAGGTAGGCAGGGGCCAGATACCCAGCCTTGTAGATACCTTACATAGGAATTTGGATTTCATCCTAAAGGAAATGATAAAAATTGGTGGATTTTTAATAGTGGATCAATTTGTGATGTCAAAGAGCTTACTGCATATATTGTCTTCTAGGAGTTGTATAGTTTCAAGTCTTAATGTTCATGTCTTTTAATCTGTTTTATGTATGGTGTAAGATAGTGGTCCAGTTTCATTTCTTTTGCATTTGGCTGTACAGTTTTCTCAGCACCATTTATTGAAGAGACTGTTTTTTCCCCATTGTATATTCTTGGCTCCTTTGTCATCAATTATTTGACCATATATGAATAGGTTTATTTCTGGGATCTCTAGTCTTTTCTGTTGATCTATATATCTGATTTTATGCCAATACCGTATTGTTTGGAGGAGGGGCTCCATTTTTTAATGCAATTTTTAAAGGTTATTTTCCATTTACAGTTATTCCCAAATACCAGCTATATTCCCTGTGTTGTACAATACATCCTTGAGCCTCTCTTATCCCCATAGTTTGTGCCTCCCACTACTCTGCCCCTTTATTGATGCTCCCCTCCCTACTGTGTGAGTCTGCTTCTTTTTTGTTTTATTCACTAATTTGTTGTGTTTTTTAGATACCACATATAAGTGATGTCGTATAGTATTTGTCTTTCTCTGACTTAGTTCATTTAGCATAATATCCTTCCAAGCCCGTCCATGTTGCTGCAAATGACAGAATTTCATTCTTTTTTACGGCTGAGTAGTATTTCCTGGTGGGTGTGTTTTTACCACATCTTCTTTACCCATTCATCTGTTGATAGGCACTTAGGCTGCTTCCATATCTTGGCAATTGTATATTATGCTACTGTGAACACTGGGGTGCACGTATCTTTTGAATTAGTGCTTTTGTTTTTTCAGAGGTATACCCTGAAGTGGAATTGCTGGGTCATATGATAGTTCTATTTTTAGTTTCTTTGAAAACCCCCATACTGTTTTCCACAGTGACTGCAGCGATTTACATTCTCACCAACAGTGTATAGGGTTCCCTTTTCTCCACATATTCACCAACATTGTTCATTTGTGTTCTTTTTTGATGGTAGCCATTTTGACAGATGTTAAATGATATCTCATTGTGATTTTGTTTTGCATTTCCCTGATGATTACTGATATTGATGATCTTTTCATATGCCTGTTGGCCATCTGCACTTCCTCTTTGGAAAACTGTCTAGTCAGTTCTTCTGCCTCATTTTTTAAATAGGGTTGTTTGTTTTTTTGATGTTGAGTGTTATGAGCTGTTTATATAGTTGGATATTAATCTCTTTTATCAGTCATATCATCTGCAAATATTTTCTCCCATTCAGTAGATTGTCTCAAATCATACTGTTTTGATTACTGTAGGTGTGGAATATAATTTAAAATCAGGGAGCATGATGCCTCCAGCTTTGTACTTCTTCCTCAAAATTGCTTTGGCTATTTGGGGTTCTTTGTGGTTCCATTCAAATTTTAGGATTGTTTTTCTGTTTCTGTGAAAAATACCATTGGAATTTTGATAAGAACCACATTGAATCTGTAGATTGCTTTGGGTAGTATTTACAGTTTAACTTATTTTTCCAATCCATGAACACAGACCATCTTTCCATTTATTTGTGTCTTCTTCAATTCCTTTCATTAATGTCTTACAGCTTTCACTTTACAGATCTTTTACCTCCTTGGTTAAATTCATTCCTAGGTATTTTATTTTTTGTAAATGGGATCATTTTAATTTCTTTTCCTGAGAGTTCATTATTAGTATATAAAAACACAATAGATTGTTTTAGATGGTTTTGTTTGCTGAAACTTCACTGAATGTGTTAGTGCTTACAGTCTTCTGGTGGAGTCTTTATGTTAGTTTTCTATATATTATATCATATCATCTGCAAAAAGCATTGTGATAACGTTGGTATATATCACATGGACTTGGGGACTTCCCTGATGGCTCATCAGGTGAAGAATCCACCTACAATGCAGGAGACACAAGAGACATGAGTTCAGTTCCTGAGTCTGGAAGATCCACTGGAGAAGGAAATGGCAACCCGCTCCAGTATTCTTACCTGGGAAATCCCACTGGACAGGCAGTCCAGTGGGTCACAGAGTCAGACACAGCTGAGCAACTGAGTATGCATGCATCACATTGATTGATTTGCACATGTTGAACCATTGGTGCATCCCTAGAATAAATTCCACTTGACCATGGTATATGATACTGTCAATGTATTAATGAATTCAGTTTGCTAATACTTTCTTGAGGATTTTAAAATGCGTTTATGTTCATCTGGGATATTGGCCTGTAATTTTCCCTTTTTGTGGCTTCCTTGTCTGGTTTTGGCATAAATGAGTGTGAAAGTGTTCTCTATTTTTTGGAGGAGTTTGAGAGGATTGGTATTACAGTTGACCCTTGAACAACATGGGGATTCAGGGTACCAAACCTTCACATGGTGATAAATCTGCATGTAACTTTATAGTCAACCCTCCATATCCCCAGTTCCACATCTGTGGATTCAACCAACTATGTTTTATGTAGTACTGTAGTACATACTTATTGGAAAAAATCTGCATGTAAGTGAACCCATGCAGTTCAAACCCATGTTGTTCATGGGTCAACTATAATTCTTTAAATGACCCATCAGTATGCTGACTACACAGGACTGATTTTAGATGTAAGGACATACAGACTGAAAGTAAAGGGATGGGAAAAGTTACTTTATGCAAATACAAACCAAAAGAAAGCTGGGATAACTACACTTATATCAGACAAAGTAGACTTTAAACAAAGACAATCATAACAGAGGGAGAAGGGTATTAAATAATGATAAAGGGATCATTCTAACAAGAGGATATAATTTTGCATTATGTCATTGATTAATCATTACAGTTTTTAAACTTGAATTTCAAAGCATGGCTGACAAGCAGGTAGACTAATGCATGTGCTCGAAAACAAAACAAACAAAAAACTAATTTGTACTGCCTTTTCATGAGGTCTTAAACTCAGTGACATGTTCTAAAATTTTTCTATTAACATCATGTTAGTCTTAAATATGATAAAACTTTATCCTAAGTAGTGTAATAGTGATATATCTAACTTTGACTTTCTACACTTTACTATTCTTCATTTTTCTCAAGACAATAAAGCTTTAGGTAGTAAATAGTAGTGTAATTCCTTATAAAGATTTTCCTACTTTTCAGCATTAAAAATAGAAAACAAGTTATAATGACTACACAGATTTTTTAACAAAAGTTTACCAACGTGCATTTTCAAAGAGTCTTTTTAAAAATAGTATATACATACACATGTTATTTAGTTGCTAAGTAGTGTCCCACTCTTTTGTGACCCTGTGGACTGTAGCCAGATACCAAGGGAACGTTTCATGCAAAGATGGGCTCAATAAAGGACAGAAGGGTATGGACCTAACAGAAGCAGAAGATATTAAGAAGAGGTGGCAAGAATACACAGAAGAGCTGTACAAAAAGGGTCTTCACGACCCAGAAATCGCAGTGGTGTGATCACTCACCTAGAGCCAGACATCCCGGAATGTGAAGTCAAGTGGGCCTTAGGAAGCATCACTATGAACAAAGCTAGTGGAGGTGATGGAATTCCAGTTGAGCTATTTCAAATCCTAAAAGATGATGCTGTGAAAGTGCTACACTCAATAGGCCAACAAATTTGGAAAACTCAGCAGTGGCCACAGGACTGGAAAAGGTCAGTTTTCATTCCAATCCCTAAGAAAAACAATGTCAAAGAATGCTCAAACTACTGCACAATTGCATTTATCTCACACGCTAGCAAAGTAATGCTCAAAATTCTCCAAGCCAGGCTTCAACAATACGTGAACCGTGAACTTCTAGATGTTCAAGCTGGTTTTAGAAAAAGCGGAGGAACCAGAGACCAAATTGCGAACATCTGTTGGATCATCGAAAAAGCAAGAGAGTCCCAGAAAAACATTTATTTCTGCTTTATTGACTATGCCAAAGCCTTTGACTGTGTGGATCACAATAAACTGTGGAAAATTCTGAAAGAGATGGGAGTACCAGACCACCTGACCTACCTCTTGAGAAATCTGTATGCAGGTCAGGAAGCAACAGTTAGAACTGGACATGGAACAACAGACTGGTTCCAAATAGGAAAAGGAGTACATCAAGGCTGTATATTGTCACTCTGCTTATTTAACTTATATGCTGAGTACATCAAGAGAAATGCTAGACTGGAAGAAGCACAAGCTGGAATCAAGATTGCCGGGAGAAGTATCAATAACCTCAGATATGCGGATGACACCACCCTTATGGCAGAAAGTGAAGAAGAACTAAAGAGGCTCTTGATGAAAGTGAAAGAGGAGAGTGAAAAAGCTGGCTTAAAGCTCAGCATTCAGAAAACTAAGATCATGGCATCTGGTCTCATCACTTCATGGCAAATAGATGGGGAAACAGTGGCTGACTTTATTTTTTGGGGCTCCAAAATCACTGCTGATGGTGACTGCAGCCATGAAATTAAAAGACGCTTACTCCTTGGAAGAAAAGTTATGACCAACCTAGACAGCATATTAAAAAGCAGAGACATTACTTTGCCAACAAAGGTCCATCTAGTCAAGGCTATGGTTTTTCCAGTAGTCATGTATGGATGTGAGAGTTGGACTATAAAGAAAGCTTAGCGCTGAAGAATTGATGCTTTTGAACTGTGTTGTTGGAGAAGACTCTTGAGAGTCCCTTGGACTGCAAGGAGATCCAACCAGTCCATCCTAAAGGAGATCAGTCCTGGGTGTTCATTGGAAGGACTGATGTTGAAGCTGAAACTCCAATACTTTGGCTACCTGATGCGAAGAGCTGACTCATTTGAAAAGACCCTAATGCTGGGAAGGATTGAAGGCAGGAGGAGAAGGACGACAGAGGATGAGATGGTTGGATGGCATCACCGACTCAATGGACATGAGTTTCAGTAAGCTCCAGGAGTTGGTGATGGACAGGGAGGGCTGGCGTGCTGCAGTCCATGGGGTCGCAAAGAGTTGGACACGACTGAGTGACTGAACTGACTGACCGACTGGACTCTAGCCTGCTAGGCTTCTCTGTCCATGGGATTTCCCAGGTAAGAATACTGGAGTGGGTTGCCATTTCCTACTCCAGGGGATCTTCCCGACCCAGGGATTGAACTCAAGTCCCCTGCTTTGTAAGGTGGATTTTTTACCACTGAGCCACACACACATATATCTTTTGTATAATCTAGTAAATAATATACTAAATGTTGGGTCTTAGTCATTTATAATTTTATCCAAAATACTTTTTTTTTGTTTTTCTTTAAGAACTTTAAATCTTTGGCTTCTTGTACTGACTTTTCTTGCTGGGGGCTGGGGGTGGCGGCCAAGAGGAGCTAGGCCAAGCTGGGGGCTGGGGTCGGGGGCAGTGGCTGAGAGGAGCTAGGCCGGGCCGGAGGGCGGGGGGCGGCGGCCGAGAGGAGCTAGGCCAGGCCAGGGGCTGGGAGCGGCTACCCCAGGCCCAAGGAGCAGCAGCTGTGTGGGCACAGGAGAGCCGAGAGGAGTTACTCCACATTCAAGGTCATGAGGGGCCGTTGTGAGTAGATACCCCTTGTCCAAGGTAAGCAGCAATGGCTGCACTTTGCTGGAGCAGCTGTGAAGAAATACCCCATGTCCAAGGTAAGAGAAACCCAAGTAAGACGGTAGGTGTTGCGAGACGGCATCAGAGGGCAGACACACTGAAACTAAAATTACAGAAAACTAGCTAATCTGATCACACAGACCACAGCCTTGTCTATCTCAATGAAACTAAGCCATGCCATGTGGGGCCACCCAAGATGGATGGGTCATGGTGGAGAGGTCTGACAGAATGTGGTCCACTGGAGAAGGGCATGGCAAACCACTTCAATATTCTTGCCTTGAGAACCCCATGAACAGTATGAAAAGGCAAAAAGATGGGACACTGAAAGATGAACTCCCCAGGTCAGTAAGTGCCCAATATGCTACTGGAGATCAGTGGAGAAATAACTCCAGAAAGAATGATGGAATGGAGCCAAAGCAAAAATGATACCCAGCTGTGGATGTGACTGGTGATAAAAGCAAAGTCCGATGCTGTAAAGAGCAATATTGCATAGGAACCTGGAATGTTAGGTCCATGAATCACCCGGCATTACAGGCAAATTTGGATGTGAGAGTTGGATGGTGAAGAAAGCTGAGCGCCGAAGAATTGATGCTTTTGAACTGTGGTGTTGGAGAAGACTCTTGAGAGTCCCTTGGACTGCAAGGAGATCCAGTCAATCCATCCTAAAGGAGATCAGTCCTGGGTGTTCATTGGAAGGGCTGATGTTGAAGCTGAAACTCCAATACTTTGGTCACCTCATGCGAAGAGTTGACTCATTGGAAAAGACCCTGATCCTTGGTAGGATTGGGAGCAGGAGGAGAATGGGATGACAGAGAATGAGATGGTTGGATGGCATCACTGACTCAATGGACATGGGTTTGGGTAAACTCCGGGAGTTGGTGATGGACAGAGAGGCCTGGTGTGCTGCAGTTCATGGGGTCGCAAAGAGTCGGACATGACTGAGCAACTGAACTGAACTGAACTAACTTTCTAGGTGGCCTTGAAGAAATTATTACATCTCTTTTTTTCAGTTTCTTAACCTTATAGGTGATGATAGTGTCACTGTTTTGGGAAGAGTAAGACGGGATATAAGACAGGATATTAGAATAGTGTAGCTAAAAAGAGACCACAAAGGTCACAGGTCCTGATTTAGGTCCTTTTGACCACTATACAGCATTACTCCACAAGCAGGGCTAAAGATTTAACTAGATGGAATATTTATTTGTAAATTAAAATAGTTTTAATACCAGAAAAAAACCAAAATGTTGTGATATACTACATCTTTAAAAAAATAATAGCACAACACTAAAATTTCCTTTTTTTGTATAATGAAAATTGTGTCATACAGTAGATCAATGTAATATTAACAGTCCTGAAATAGACGTAAATATACAATTGATTTTTGACAATGATAGCAAGACAATTAAAATGGGAAAGAGTATAGTCTTTTAACAAAAGGTACTAGAACAACTGTGAAATAGTAAATGAACCGTGACCCCTACCTTAACGTTAAGACTGGCAAAGCTTTTAGAGACAGAATGCTCGAGTCACTAATCATAAAAGAAAAAATTGACAAATAGGACTTCATGAAAATTAAAAACTTCTGTCATTCAAGAAGTGCCATTAAGAAAATGAAAAGGTACATACTGTCAGCTGTGAAGTGTCTGCAATTTCACTCTATTTGTAGACTAACAGGTTAGCCTGCCATAGCTTTATGAATGGTGATAGAAGACATAAGACTCCTGGTCAGAGATAAAGGACAGATTATTACTCGTAGCAACAGCAGTAGCCAGAATATCAGTAGTTCGTGTATTGAGCCTTTGGTACAGCAGGATGCTTTAGCGATGGCAGAGCTTCCACCTTGGCTTCTATGGCAGTTGGGTCACCAGTCTGGCCACGTGGCCAGAGAGCTGAGGCTGATCTGAATGTCTTCCACCACTATGGTAGGTAGTTTAACTGGTCAGTTCGAATAATCAGAAACAAATTTCATACCACCTTTTTCAGTTAGATGGTTCCGATTACAGGGATAACTTCCTCATGGAGGACATGAACTACAAGTCAGTTACCTCATTTTGGAGAGATCTTCTCAATATCCTGAGGGCTATATAACCTACCGGTGGTGTTTCCTTAAACACTTGAATGTCTCTTAGGACTCCTCCCAGGGTGTAGGTTTCAGGAATTGTTGTTGTTGTTCAGTTCATAAGTTGTGTCCAACTCTTTGCGACCCCATGCACTGCAGCACACCAGGCTTCCCTGTCCATCGCTATCTCCCTGAGTTTGCTCAAACTCATGTCCATCGAGTCGGTGATCCCATCCAACCATCTCATCCTCTGTCGTCTCTTTCTCCTCCTGCCTTCAATCTTTCCCAGCATCAGGGGCTTTTCCAGTGAGTCAATTCTTTGCATCAGGTGGCCAAAGTATTGGAGCTTCAGCTTCAGCATCAGTCCTTCCAATGAATATTCAGGGTTGATTTCCTTTAGGATGGACTGGCTTGATCTCCTTGCATAATGGCTAAATAGTAGTCCTGAGGTGCATGCAAATGATGATCTTGTAAAGAGAATTTATTTACAATTGTTGAGGCAGTGGGAATATATTATTGGATACATATGAGACTTTTATGAGTCCGGGGAAGAATAAGTTGACACTGCTTCCAACACTGTCTCCTGGCCCGGACAGTTCAGTTTTATATTTATTTATTTGGCTGTGCTAGGTCTTAGTTGTGGCATGTGGGATCTTTTCTTTGTTGTGGCTTGCAAACTCTTAGTTGGGGTATATGGGGTGTGGTTCCCTGACTAGGGATCGAACACGGGCCCCCTGCGTTGGGAGCACAGTCTTAGCACACTGGGCCACCAGGGAAGTCCCTGGGCCAGTCCAGTTTTAACAATGGGGTCTAGTCTTTGTTTTGTTGCGCAGCTACCTGAAGGTAGTCAGCCCAGCCTGTCCTGTGGGTCTATGTCACCAGCAGAGTCTAATTTTCCTTCCCCACAGAATGACTGAGTGATGGCCATGGGGATGAGGATGGAGGTGACCCTCAGAGGTGTTGATGGATGTTTTAGAATGGGAGGCATAGGATCTGGGCCATCTGCTGTTTTTGATAGCATCATCAGAAATATTTAAGGGAATAATGATCAAATTGTGGTACCGCCAGCTAAATTTAAGGCACTTGCAGCCATTTGAGAGGGTAGTACCAGGGCATTTCCTTCACGAGAGTGTTCAGGGCCTATTCTGAAAGACAGAATTATGAACACTCCTCACTTTCCCCACATCTCTCAGGATCTTAGCTGTTTCCTTTCCATATTTTGATATGGTTGTTCTCCTTCCAGTGCCATAAAATTGGGGTATTTCATTCTAGTAGCTATAGCTTTCCCATTTTTTTATCCCTGACCGTGTACCAAGACCTTTTTCCTGGAAGGGTCAGGTACAAAAGGAAAAAGTAATTTTATACAACTTACAGAGTTCCATTAGATCCCCCGCTTTGCATTGAATTGGTGACAAGTATAGATTTCCCTGTAGCTCAAATGGTAAAGAATCTGCCCGCAATGCAGGAGACCAAGGTTTGATTCCTGGGTTGGGAAGATCCTCTGGAGAAGGGAATGGCAACCCACTCCAGTATTATTGCCTGGAGAATCCCCTGGACAGAGGAGCCTGGCAGGCTATAGTCCATAGGATCAAGGATCACAAACAGTCGGACACGACTAAGCAACTGACACTACTACTTATTCAGTGAAGTGATCATGACCTAAGACCTTGTGACTCTAACAGGAGAATCTAGGTATCTGGACCAGAATTGAGGTTGAAACCCTTATGCCCCCTTTTGGCTGGACCGCCACCCATAAGGCATACCAGCCAGACTGGTCTGAGATTGTCAAAAGGGAAGGAAACATCATGCCAGAATCGGGGTGGGAATCCCAAATTTTCTAAATAAATCTCAATACCCTGCCTCTCCTTTCATCCTAATCATTACCCATTACCCAGGAAGAGGCTCAGATAGGATCCCTTTCTGGGGAAAGTGACATTTAGTGACCAACTGCCTTACTAAGGTGTAAATACCAGGAGGAGGTGAGGGAGATAGAGTCAGAAATCTTTTTTAATCAATTTTTGAGTTCCATCAGATACTTTAACTCTTGGCCCACTGTTGAGTGGCTTTTGCAATAAAAGGCATACTGTTGACAGACTGCAAACTGTCTAGAAAGCTGGAAACATGACAAAGATTACCTTCAAGAGCCACAGTGATGTGGCTGATCACATGGGAATGGCAAAACAGTAACTTGGAAAAGGGTCAGTGGTGAGGAGGCAGTTCTCCGGTCTACTCTCTGAGTACAGTGAGATCCTGTTGTTTTTTCATAGCTGGTCCTGAGGTTGGATACTCTCAGGTTTATGATTGGCTGAGCCACAATGAAAAAAGCCCAGGCAATGCAGAGAACCTTTGTGAATCAAGGGCCCCACTGAGCCAGCAGCTTTGCTTCAGGTGATGGAATAGAGAGGATAGCTGCCACTTTTTCATGTCGAGATCAGGTGCCAGAGGGGCGAGGCCAGCTGGGTTCTTGAACATACCATTTTCATTTAATCAGCAAGGCTTGTTAGGCCCTTCTCAACTTATGAGTCCCTGAATCCATGTTGACTCACTCCAAAATGTGGTATTAGACTGGAGAGTCACACCTTAAACCAGGCATTCTTTTTCAAAGTAGTTCAATAGCAAGCTAATAGATGCTTTTCAAAAAGGATGTGCTTACCTGATAGCTATCAGGAGCCAACAAGTCCGAAACCCAAGAGATGCCTCCAGGTTGAGGCTGTTTTCCTTTGCATGGGTTCCACTTGACAGAATCATTAGTCATAGACTTACAGCTCAAAAGAGTCACGAAGATGTGGGACTTCAAAAGCAGACCGCATGCCAGCAGCTTGCTAGTTGGGTACAAATGCAGTCTTGTGGGTTTGAGTCCCTTCAAAGTACACTGAGAAGTAGTTTAGTCCATTTAAAGTACCAGGTGGAATGCTGAAGTGAGACACATACTATATCCAATACTCAAAGATTGAAGTGCAAGTCACTCAGTCGTGCCCAACTCATTGCAACCCCATGGACTATACAGTCCATGGAATTCTCCAGGCCAGAATACTGGAGTGGGTAGTCTTTCCCTTCTCCAGGGGATCTTCCCAACCCAGGGATCAAACCCAGGTCTCCTGCATTGCAGGCAGATTCTTTACCAGCAGAGCCACCAGGGAAGCCCCTGATTTGAGTAGGGTGCTTTTAAGTTTTGATTTGGACAAGCCAAATGCAACTCTAGAGTTTTGGGTGACCTGTGATCTATATCAGGTGGTGAGGTCCTTGTGACCGACACCATCTATTTCATCTTTTTTTTAATTTGGCTGTGCTAGGTCTTAGTTGTGGCATGTGGGCCCTTTGATCTTCATTGCAGCATGTGGGATCTAGTTCCCTGACCAGGGATCGAACCTGGGCCGCTTACACTGGGAGCAGGGAGTCTTAGCCACAGCACTATTGCCACAGTGCTTTCTAGCTGAGGTCATGGGGTGTCCATTGGCTGGGTCAAGCTTACACAGTGCTGACCTTCTTTGTGGAGTTCACCTTAATCCAGAATGATTGCTCTTCCATCACTAACATCTCTTGATTCTCACTCAGTTTCTACATAAGGGCTGAGGACTTGTCCAGTGTGGTAGGCTGATCCCAGAAATTTACCTAGATTTCTTTGGGTTAATTTCTCATTCTCTAGTTGGTCACTTACATCAACATTGTAAATCCAGTCTGAAGTAATAAGAACCTGAATACTAATCAAGGCCTCATTCTTGGTTTCTTACAAGAGTTCATCTGTCTCTCACAGATCTCCCTGAAAGGATAAAAGTACCCATGGGTTGTGTTGTGTTGTTACCCACTCAGTCGTGTTCGACTCTTTGCGACCCCATGGACTGTAGCCCACCAGGCTCCTCTGTCCGTGGAAATTCTCCAGGCAAGAATACTGGAGTGGGTTGCCATTCCCTTCTCTAAGGTATCTTCCAACCCAGGGATCGAACCAGGGTCTCCTGCCTTGCAGGCAGATTCTTTACCATCTGAGCCACCAGGGAAGCCCAAAGTAGCCGTGACCCACTTCCAAAACCTCTAAGACCTTTTACTGTCATTTCCAAGTAGACTTGAGGTCGACAAAATATAGGAAAGACAGCCCAGCTGATTCCATTTGTCCTTAAGAGCAGCAGTCCCCAACCTTTCTGGCCCCAAGGTCCAGTTTCATGGAAGACAGTTTTTCTACAAACAGGGCAGGGGGATGGGGAGGAGGTTCAGGCAGTGATGCCAGTGACGGTTCGGGCAGTAACACCAGGGATGTGAGCGGCAATAAAGCTTCGCTCATTAGCCCACTGCTCACCCCCTGGTGTCCAGTACTGGTCTGTAGCCAGGGGTTGGGGACCCCAACTTAAGAGCATTATACAGCCTGCCCCCCTGAACTCCCAAGTAAACCAGACTTCGTTCTAATGATTGGCCTGATTTATGCCCGTGAATTTCTCTTCTTTCATGGTCATTATAGA
Organism: Giraffa tippelskirchi; assembly: GCF_054371585.1. Taxonomy (NCBI): domain Eukaryota; kingdom Metazoa; phylum Chordata; class Mammalia; order Artiodactyla; family Giraffidae; genus Giraffa; species Giraffa tippelskirchi. The sequence continues at coordinate 66,861,946 of NC_137287.1, read as the reverse complement.
TATGTGTGTCTGTCATTATCTGAAAGAGAGCAGAACCTTTTGCCTGAACAGGAACAGTACTACAATGAATTTTAGTACTTGCTGTTCTAGTGGTGTAGACCTGAAGCTGATTAGCAAGAGTGGTACGGAAGTGCCCCAGTCCAGAAGAGAGTTAGGAACACAGAGGCCACCTGTCAGGCAGCTGTCTTGAACCTGTGTCCTGGTGTTTAGCCTGCAGCCACCTCCACGATTCATACTCACTAACAGGCAGTAATAGAAGGGCCATTTGCCTCCATAATTGACTATATGATTTGACTATATGATTTGATCAGTGTACTCACTACAAGGTTCCCATGGCCTTCCCTCGGGTCTGTGCAAGGCTCTCATCCTTCCTCTTTCAGAACGTCATGTCTCTGTCAGAATCTTATCCTTGTCACCAAAACTGTAAAGAATTGGAGATTCTACTCCACTTGCAAGTAAATAAGTTAGCCGCCAGTTTCACGGATGCAGCAGAAGCCACGAGACTCTTCACCCGGAGATAAAGGACAGTTTTATCACTCACAGCAATAGCAGTAGCTAGAGCATTGCCATTTTCCTGCTGGTTACCACAGAGCGATGCAGAGGGACAGATGACCCCCTCATTGACCAATGGGTTGGATTACAGAAGAGGAATCCTGAGCTTAGGGAACCCAGATTTTTTTATAACAGTAAGCACAACTGTCTTTTCCTACAGAGGGAGGCAATTATCTCCCCTATACTAGACAGTAAGAATGTTTGCCCTTTGATCTTGAGGGAGACACTATCTCTTCCTATCACTGCCTGTCTGACGGGCTGCCTCAACGTCCTCAGTGCTTTGGCAGCTGGCTTTCGGTAGAGCCGAGTGATCCAAAAGAGAGCAAGACAGAAACTGCACAGTGTCTTCTGTAACCTACCCTTGGAATTCACACACTGTCATTCCTGCAGTATCTTATTAGTTACACAAGTCAGCCCTAGGCGTTGTGGGAGGGGACTGAAAAAGGGCATTTATGCGAGGAGGTAAAAATCACTGAGGCCCATCTTGGAAGCTTGTAACCACAGTGGTTACGTAAGCTGTTAACATCATCATTAGCTAGATAAAGAGTATATGGAAATTATGTAAGTCTAAAACTATTTCAAAATAAAAGTTGAAGAATTTTACATGAAAATACAAGTTACAGACTAGAAGAAAATATCCAAAACACATATATCTGACAAAAATCTTATGTCCACAAAATACAGTGAATTCTTACAAGTGAATAATAAAAAGACAGCCCAGTTAACAAATGAACAAAAGAAACTTCACAAAAGTTGACAATCAGTTGTCCATTAAACACATGTAAAGATACTCAAGATCATTTGGTATCTGGGAAATGCAAACTATTACCACAAGAAGATACATTTCATTCCCACCAGAATGGTCAAAAATAAAACAGCTGGTAGCATTAAGTGTGGGTGAGGATCTGGAGCAATTTATTGCTGGTTAGAGTATAAAACAATACTTTGGGGAAATACTTATGTAGTTCCTTAAAAGGTGACATGTATACTTTCTGTAGGACCTAGCAATTCCACCAGTGGGTATTTAGAGAGAAATGAAAACATATGACCACTGAGTGTTATACACAAATACCAGAGCAGCTATATGCATAATGCATAATATCCAAGACCTAGCAGCTGCTCAAATGTTTATCAGTAGGAGAATGGATATATAAATTGTGAATCAGATCTTTTTTTGGATATTATGAATATTTGCTCCCGGTTTGTGGCTTTTTCATTTTTTTAAGCAGTTCCTTGAAAAGACCGAAAGTTTAATTTTAGTAGTCCAGATATTTATGGTTTTACCATTTTAAAGCCATTACTTGTACATAACTAGTATTCTAACACAGAGAGAAGGTTGCCAAAACTTCTACAGTGAAGAAGTTTCTGGGGGGCACTAACAGGAGTGTCTGTTATTTTACAATTTGGACAGATTCTAGAACCTTTTGTTGGAGGGGGCCCCATTCGAGGTGAGCTAGTTTGCAAGTAAACAGCATAAAGTACAAGTTGTAAATGAGAGATGTTTCCTCTAGAATATAAAGCCTAAAAGAAGTTGTGGGTGGTGAGAGAGTCCATAGCTATTTCTTGACAGTGTCAAATAGATGGAGCAGCCTTCAGTTTCCCAGATACTTATAAGGAATTAAATCAAGGTGACAGGGTCCCACCCTATGTGTGAGGCAACAGCCCATCCCCTTTTTCTTGAGCTCCTTGTATCTATATGTCCTAAACAAGTGTGTCAAAGAGAAAATCATTAATGTCACACCTGAGTTCCTGGAGAAAGCAGGATGTGGTTAAGATCTTGCCCTCAGAGACTGTGTACAGTGACAGGTACTCCCATGTGCTCAATTGCTTTAGTCATGTCCAACTTTGTGACCCCACGGACTTATGTTTGCTAGGCTCCTCTGTCCATGGGATTCAGGCAAGAATACTGGAGTGGGTTGCCATACCCTTCTCCAGGGGATCTTCCCAATCCAGGGATCAAACCCATGTCTCCTATCTCCTGCATTGGTGGGTGGGCTCTTTACCACTAGTACCACCTAGGAAGCCCAGGTACCCCCATAGGGGCTGGGTAAAGTGTGTCCTTTGGAGGCGAAGCCAAACTGCAGTGAAGGGACTGGTGAAATAGGCATGGACAAAAAATGTTCAATAAATCTGCAAGAGCAAAATATTTACCAGATGCTGATTGGATGAATTTGGTTTCAGTGGGGCTGGCTATAGGGACCTTAATGAGGCCCACGGGATTAAGGTTGAGGTAATCCACTGTGAGGCACATTTGTTCTTACCAACTCTAAGAGCAGGCTAAACAGGGCTGTTAAATAGCAAAGCAGTGGGGATGATAACTGCTTCTCCAAATACATCTTGTCTAAGAGGTCTCCATCATTAAAGATTCTCTTTTAATTTACATTGGGCCATATTAACTATTTCACTGGGGGAGGAATAGGTCCATGGGTTTCCATTTTATCAAGATAATTTGTAAGTGACAAAGATTTAATTTTATTACTTGCTGAGTCAGAGTCCATGACCACTGCAGCACGTTTTAGGACAGTGGGTACTCTGATCATTAGGGATTTAGGCAAGACCGCAGTTCCTGTGGTTGAGGTAAAGCATACTGTTTGTCCTCTTTATCATGTTTAGTAACTTCCCAACAATTATGCAGAGAAGGCAATGGCAACCCACTCCAATACTCTTGCCTGGAAAATCCTATGGACGGAGGAGCCTGGTAGGCTGCCGTCTATGGGATCGCACAGAGTCGGACACAACTGAAGCGACTTAGCAGCAGCAGCAGCAACAATTATAGGAGCCACCTTATTTAAATTTAGTGGGATGCCCAGTGTAACTGTCATTTGAGCCCCATTATTGATTAAGGCCATGAAGGTTTGCCAGTTGTTATATTTCAGCAAATATTAAATTAATTCAGAACCAGTGTTATAGATGTGCAAAAGCCAATCTGCCCTTTTTATCCTTTTGTTGTAGAAATTCTTTTCAGTAAAATTTGTTACCAACTGTGCCAAATTGTGGACTTCCATTTCAGTTTTTCGTCACTTCCTTCTTGTTAGTGATTGAACTGTGTCCCCACTTCATTCACTGAAGCTCTAATCCCCATGCAACTATATTTGGAGATGGGACCTTTAAGGAGGTGCTTGGTGAGTGCTTAGTCGCTCAGTCGTGTCCAACTCTGTGACCCCATGGACTACAGCCTGCCAGTTTCCTGAGGGCACAGCAGGGCCCTAATCTGATAGGACTGGTGTCCCTATAAGAGGAGGAAGAGAGACCAGGGTGCGCTCTCCCTGCGTGCACACGCAGAGGAAAGGCCAGTGAGGATGCAGCGAGGAGACCAGGTGCAAGCCAGGAGGAGAGGCCTTATCAGGAACCAGCCCTGGTGACACCTTGATCTTGTAGAGCAAGCCTCCAGGACTGTGAGGAGGCAGACTTCTCCTGTTTAAGCAACTCTGTTCCAGCAGTCCTAGTAGGCGCGTGAACTCCCCATGTGTCAGGGTCTTTTGTTTGTTTTGGTTAGGTTGTTTTGGGTTGTTTGTTTTTTGGTGGTGGTGGTGGTGGTTACTGGATATTCTTGAGAGAGGTCTTCTCTACACTGCTCACATTTATAAATTTCTTCCTTCAGAGCCTCAAATCAGTGTGATCAGGAGTAGGGTCCTTGGCCATGACAATGCTTGTATTTTCAACTTGGCTGCTCCACAGGGATGCCATGGGTGTTTCTGTCTAATCCTCTGATCCGAGGATCAAGACACATAGGCAACAGATGCAGGAAAAGCATCTTACAGGGTCCTAGTGAGCTGTTTGCTTTCAGGAGTGTGAATCTCAGTAATTCAGCTCTTCAAACAGGAACTGCTGGTCTCCCACACAAGTGACCACCTTGTGGGTCTATGCAAGCTGTCTTTTCCCCTGAGCCCTATCTTTCAATATTTATTTGGCTTCTCTGGGTCTTAGTTGCAGCATAAGGGATCTTTAGTTGTGGTGTGCCAACTCTTAGTTGTGGCATATGGGATCTAGTTCCTTGACCAGGGATGGAACCTGTACCCCCTGCATTGGGGACCACCAGGGAAATCCCCGAAGTCCTCTTCAGGGCCAATGCCTGGTGGAGACACACAACCAGTAGGTCACAAGATCTTTCTCCTAAGTCTGTCAATCAAGAGACACAAATGAATCTGGGCTAAGTTGCAGGACCCAGGAGTACTTCAGGGAGGGCCCTGATCCCATACTCGCTGTAAACACCAATCATTGATGCTTCCAACTGTGGTAGGTTAAATCTATGACAGACAGTTGGTAGGACTCAGCAAATGCAGTATCAGGCAGTACACCAAAGCAAGAGAAGAAAACCCCAGGTAGTGGTGACCCCTCTGAACATCCTGCTTCTAATGCCAACTGCTGTGGCCACCTAGCAGGGACAGGATCACCACCTCCAAACCCGGAATTTGGTTCCAGTGTCAGGACTGATGTCATGCACACCAAGATTATAGAAAAGAAAGAGGCTTTCCCTGTTGGCCCAAAAATTACTTAAGAGAGCACGAAAAGGAGGCTGGTTTGGGGCTTTTTTTTGTGGGGTGGGGCGGGGATAAAGGTTCTTGTACACAGGGAGGGACTTGCAAGGTTCCAGTCTCCCAGGCTTCCTGAAAAGCTTGCCCAGATGTGGTGCATAAGGGAAGAGAGAGAAGTGAGACTTCAATGCTCTCGGCAATCAGACATCACAAGATGGAGCCAGCTCTTTATTACAATATTAAATTTGTTACAGTATTAAATTATGAAGATGATTCTAGAACACACTAGGTTACAATTTGAATAACGTATATCATAGTTTCAAGTAAGACTTCACAAATTTTTCCATGTAAAAACATATTTCTGGGAAAATATATCCCATCCCCTTAATTACATTTATTTATGATTACTCCGTTCTGAATGGCCACAGAAGGTGAGTGAAGGAATAAGAAAGGCAGAGATTAGTACTCTCATTAAAGAATTATTAGATTCTTCTCACACTCCCATCTTACTCCTCATGGCTCAACTGTTGGGGCTGCGCAATAAATGTCACAAACCAAATTATCCGTGGTTCTGGATGTGGTCGTCATGGGCCACCTGTGTCCCGACACCTGGTTTCACTCTGCCTTGGAAGGAGGGTGACTCTGTGGGTGTCTTCTCCTGCAGGACTGAGCTGTCGGCACTGTCGTCAGTGCACTCGCTTGTGTGGGTCCCTCGACCCACAGTTTTGTAAATAAGCCTTACTCAATGAAGAAAATAAGCACTCAACTAACTGAAAGGGGAAAAAAAAATTCTCCAATGACTTTGTTGGTCAGGTAGAGTTAATGAGTCCAAGTCCTTGCAGTGGTCGCTGACCCTTCTGTGATTTTACCTCCTACCCGTCGGGCCTTGTCTCCTTGCCCTGCCACCTTTGCTTGCTTTGCTCCAGCCACCCGGGTCCTCTTGTTCCTCAGACAGAACAAAACAGATGTGCCCCACTTCAAAGCGCTCTGCACTTTGCTGTTCCCTCTGCCTAATCTTTTATAGAAGCTGAATCCCCCCAACACTTAGTGGCATAAAATACTTTGAAAAGGAACAGATCAAACCTCTTTGAGTCCATTTCTCAAGGGCCCATTTACTACTGCTTTTAAAAAAAAAAAAAATTTGAAGTATTTGCATTGTCTTGAGCAGTGTTTCTCAAATCATCTATAGTAAAGGACCAGGTTTTAAAAGTTGACCAAGCTGTCATCCTATCATGCTGAATAGGACTGCAGCTCTCATTTGGTGTGACTCACCTGCTAGTTTGACAACTAACACAACTGGCTTATATTCTCTAAAGAGCGAGCCTGCTCTTGGTGGTGGTGGCAGTGTTCAATTGCTGTAAGTTTCTGAACTGTGTCACAGGAGGTTAACAAAACTTGTTTGCTGGTTGGCACCGGACCCCACTTTAGGAGCACTGATCCAGAGGGCATCTCTCTTTTGGCAAGATAGCTAAATCATAGATGAGGAGACCTTTCTGGTCACAGTGATGCTCCTCAAGGGTCACAACATTGTGGTAATACCTTAGGATAGGTTGGAGGCTTTTCTTCAAAGAAGAGTTTCTTTTCCTAAGAGTGAAAAGACATTCGTGAAATGATTTGTTTTTAATTTTGTTGTTTGGCTTTTTTAATATACTATTTATCCACATATATAGTCAATTAACTGCTCAATTTTCAAATTTGGAAATGAAAATTTAATAGCTGAAAGCCAAATGCATACTCTAAAACACAGTGTCAGTACAGATTATAGAATTAGAAGGTAGCTGGCTACTGGATCATTAGATACACCATCTACATTATTAAATATATATCTGATATTTTTAACTGGTTGATGCTATGTAAGGATATTATTTCTTAGGTAAAATCTGACCATTTATGAATTTAGTTGAATCTGTTAAAAATTGTTCATTCCAAAATTGTAAGGTCTGTAATTACATAAATAAGGATCATTAATAAGTTATTTCAACAAATATTCATTAGAATTTCACTGCTATTTATTAAATAGAAATAGACTTTGTCATTAAAGTATGAAAAGGCAATAAGTACATTTAACATTTTTCTTTTAATTGAGTCATAAGTTTTCAGTACCAAGTAAATTGCATGACACTTTATAATTAACATTTTATAGTCTAGCTCTGTGAGGGGAAAGGTGTGTGTGTGTGTCTCTGTGTCAGTCACTTAGTCATGTCCGACTCTGCGATCCCATGCACTGTAGTCTGCCAGGCTCTTCTGGCCATGGAATTCTCCAGGTAAGAATACTGGAGTGGGTAGCCTTTCCCTTCTCCAGGGGATCTTCCTGAGCCAGGGATCAAACCCAGGTCTCCTGCATTGCAGGCAGATTCTTTACCATCTGAGCTATAGGGAAGTCCCAAGGTGTATATAGGTTACTTAAAAAATATAGCATGCTTTCCCTACATCCTCGGACTCTTATCCCCAAGAATATTATGGATTTTCAAAGGCATTAAATCTTTGAACATAGCTCATTTTATGGCAAAAATCTATCCCAAAGGGGTAGAAAGAATACAGTTTAAATGTTATATCAGCTCTTACTTTAGTAGATCTATTTTGGAGTCCATCACATAAAAATCTTAAATACTTTGAAAATTATTTTTTATTCAGTATGGAGATTTATTCCCAGAGCACAGCTTTTCTGATGCAAAACTGGAATGCTTGTGTAGCCACAACAGCTGTCCCCACACCATGTGGTATCTTCCATTACTTTGCTGTAGAGATGAATTTTTGGCCCAGTGTCTCAGTAATATCGCACATACGTGGTTTTAAGTGGCAAAGCAGTATTCTTCTGCATTCATTTGACTTTCACAGCTACAGTTGGCTCCAGACTAGAACAAGGAGAATACATTCGCACTGTGGCCACCCTCATGGCTGCCATGGTAGCTGGATCACAGTAGGCTCTGTTGCTGCTAAAGACACAACCCACTATTACTGAGGAATTACAGTCAGCGAAGTGCTGTACGGCTGGAACAGAGAATAACAAACTGCTAAAAGGATTCTCTTCAAAGATTTCAGATTATGGTCTAGTTATTACTGATCTAGTTTTTTAATATTAATATTAAAACCATGGCTGTGAAATAACAGTGAAACTAAAGGGAAAGATTTTCAAGGTAGTTGATGATTTTCAGGCTATCTGTATAAATATTTGATTTAAATTTTTCCCTTTCCAGAAAAAAGTGGCACAGTCCTCTTAGACTCATTAAGAATTAACCTAATTTTAATTCCTTGTTAATGCCCATTGTTCATACATGCAACATATTTGGAAGGTCAATCTATTAAAAATATGTTATTTTAGTTTACTGTGTGAAATGATGGCATATATTTGTAACATTTTAGACAATTTTGTTTGTTCCAAGAATGTCTGTTATAATACAGAAATAAGATGATTTGATTTACTGTGAAATTGAACTGAGAGACGGTTTGAATACTGCATCTCTGTGCAACATCAACTTAATGCTTTCCATGGTACGACACTAGACTATTAAGCATATATAAAGTCTTCGTAATGCGTGCATTTCTGATATCAATCGGTATAATTATTAAAGTTGCAGCTTTTTAGCAAAAATGATATCCTAGAAAATCCAATTATGTCCCTCTAAATAATATCTGAATGATACTTTTTCCCTAAAGTAAAAACAAATAAGCAAAAAGTAAAAAAATAATTTTCAGTGTACATGCTTAAATGATCTGTTATGGAGAATTAGATTTCTGATATTCATTAAATATCAAAGAAACTACGACCATACTCAGTGTAGGCTACCTTTTTTATAGAAGTGAATTTATGCATGTTTCATAAGGGTCGTACTGATGAATATGTTTGAGGCTTTCAGCTTTTAGTGGATACAAAATAGAATGATTGATAAAATCCTCCCTACTATTGGCTATTATTTACTGACTCTTAAGTGGCAGGTTGTATTTATGCCAATTTATCTGCTTCAGGGAACATTCTTGATAGCAGAACAAAGTGAATAAAAGTAGTTTGCTTTGCAAATGAATGCAAATGGGAGAGCCTTTCGGAAAGCCCTTTAACAGGGGCAGCGCACTTTGATTCTGAGTGAAGCTGCCATTTGGACATGGTGAAAAGAGCACGCTTGAACCATTGATTGGGGGAGACAGTAAGAAGTCAGGAAGGGCCCGTTAAGCTTGCAGTGAGGCGGGCGGATGTCAGTGTGGTTAGAGCGCAGTGGGAGAATGACAGGGAGGATTAGTGTCAGGGAGACGCTGTGCTGGGGCTGCGGAGATAGTCCCTGGGGTCACTCACCTCCGACTGTTGTTCTGTGCTGATGGTTCTGTAATGCAAACGGCCTGATGTATGCCTGTTCATTATCGGAAATGGTGATTAGAAAAGGTATTTGTCTCAAAGGTTTCCTTACTTCCTTCTTTCTTTTTAATTAAAGGAAAATAAGGTGGTTTCCTCCATCTCTCTGCTGACTCCTAGAGTCTAGTATAACACCAGTGTGGCTACTGCCTCTGGTAGGAAACAGTGCTGTTGTAACATAAAATAATTGTAATGTCATTATCTGTTATTTGATGATGCTCTCTTTTGCTTTTCTCAGCTTTGGCTCTCACCAAGTGGTAATGCTCAATAAAATGCAGAGAATATGCACACTTATAATTTTGGCTTTTGCAAATAAGATTTTTATAATCTTTAAGGTATTTTAATCATTCCAGAGAAGGAAATGGCAACCCACTCCGGTACTCTTGCCTGGAAACTCCCATGGACGGAGGAGCCTGGTGGGCTGCAGTCCATGGGGTCGCGAAGAGTCAGACACGACTAAGCGACTTCACTTTCACTTTTCACTTTCATGCATTGGAGAAGGAAATGGCAACCCACTCCAGTGTTCTTGCCTGGAGAATCCCAGGGATTTAACCATTTGACCAACTTTTAAGAAGCTGTTTACCTTCTCAGAAAGGAAGTGTTACTTTGCATGGATCGGATGGTTTAAGTCTTGGTTGCAGGAGTTTCTATTTCTGCTCTCAAGTTTTATGAAATGCTAGCACTTGCTAAATTAAACTCCTTGAAAACAACATGATTTTTAGACTTACCGTTACATAGAATGAACAAAAAATACTGTCTGTCTCAGTTCTGATTTGGAATTAGTACATTTACTTGTTCACATTTTCATTTACATTAAAAAAGCAAAAAACTTCTTAAAAACTTTGAGACCTTCTATAGGAACCTCACATGAGGTGTCTGTGACACACAATGCGCTTCCAAACGACTGTCTTGCCTTTTTTTTTAATGTCTTTAAAAGCGTGGGTTCATAATACTGCTGCTTCATTATTTGGTATATATGGGAACATTCTAACAGTGTTCATTCTAACAAACATTCATAACATTAAATATGCAACTCAGACCTTCACTCCAACTATTAGATACATTTTAGCACTGTTATTTTTGCAGAAAGCCTGATGCTAATACTTGGTTTCACAGGCTTATTAAATGTTTTAGCAAACGTTGTCTGAAATGTTGTTCTTTAATGTTCTGCAGGCACCTGAATGGACAGAAGAGGACCTCAGCCAGCTGACAAGAAGTATGGTGAAGTTCCCAGGAGGGACCCCAGGTCGATGGGAAAAGATTGCCCACGAATTGGGTCGATCCGTGACAGATGTGAGTTCATTCAGATTTGCATTGTGTGGAGAGTGACAAACCAGAAAGAGCCACCTATGTAGAAGGCAGACATAGACACATCCAACAATCTTTGGAGAAAGGCTCCAGTCCTTTTAGGACCTAGAAGTAAACCATTAACAAAATAGGCAAGAAGTAGATATCAGCCGGTCCCCTGGTCTACAATTAACAGCTGTGTGAGGAATTCTAGTGTTTGGAGACTTAAGCTACTATAACCTAATCATAGAAAAACAATGCTAGTTTTTGTGTTTAGAGTGACCCCTTTAGCTATGGGAAAAAATATTGGGTTGGCCCAAAAGTTCGTTAAGATGTTATGGAAAAATCCAAATGAATATTTGGCTAATCCACTAGTTCTCTGATCAGAATTAGTTATATTTCAGCTGGATCTTGTTAACATTGAAGTACACACTGTTTTAGGTAGACTGGTGGTTTGCATTAGTTAAATGAGCAATATTCCAGTTATGTTCTTATATAAAGGATGATACCTACTGTTCATTTTCACAAGTTTAACAAGTTTAACAAAAAAAATTTTATATGCATATAACTTTGTAATTATATATAAAATAATTGTTTATACTGTAAATATAAATAATATATGATCCTATATAATTTAATATATATGATTAGTCATACCTACCATTTAAAAGACCAAATGTTTATCTGGAAAGTTTTAGATTTAACACTGGAAATTTAGGGCAGAGAATCTTATAAAAGTACCCACTACGGCACCAGGTATGTACTAAATATTCAGTAAATGTTTAATTTGAAATGGAGACATCTTTATTTTCATCAATATGATCCTTATTTTCATAAATAAATATTCTTTACTAAATTAACTTTAAAGTAAATCCTATAGATCTAAAATATTGAAGGAGTTTACTGAAATCAAAGATTCAGATTTCTCATGTTCATTCTATTACTATACTTTTGGGTCTCTTTTTGATAATGAACAATTTTAAAACCCTGCAAAATGATTAATAAGCACAACTACCAAAAAAACAAAAACCCACCTGTTGCATAAATGTTATTTTTCACAGTAAACTTTTCCAGTTTTTAATTCAGAAACAAAACATTGTTTGTTATTTTTTATTGGATAGGAGCTGCTTTGAAAATTTCAAATTGTATATTAATGTTTTGACTACCATATAGTAGGTTTTTTAAAATCACATTTAAAAGACTTAAAATTTTTCGTGAGATGTTTCAATTATTTTGATTTAAGAGTTAAAGCCTGATCATGTGGTAAGTCAGCCCTTGCTTATCTTATAACTTTTGGGGTTTTTTTGTTTTTTTTGCTTTTTCAAGATAAGACCAGTTATCTTAAGTGACTAGAAAAGGTAACCTTATGGCTTTTCTCTTCTGCTAAGAATGTTAGGGTATTATATGCAATTTATTATCTTGTTGTCAGGTTGTTTGTAAAGATAAGTTAATAATGGCTTTGCCTTATCAGTAATCTGACCAGATTAAAGATGTTCCATGGTTACTGATGTTTTAAGTACAATGATCCTCTGTATAACTACTGTTATTAAAAACTGCTAAAATACTTGAGTCATAAAACAGGCATTGGTTTAAAAGGGCCCCAAAACTTACACTTCAATTGGCTGATAAATGTCTCCTTTGAAGAGAGGACTGCCTTTAACTTTTAATAGTGCCCAATGGCAAATAAAAAGTAGAGCAGTATTTTAATGTATTGTCATTAAAATCTTAGCCTTTATTCTCAAGAGGAGAGAGATGAAAGTTTAAACGTTAATATTGTTGTTGCTTAGTCACTAAGTCATGTCCAACTTTTCTGAGATACCACGCCTGCCAGGCTCCTCTGGCCATGGAGTTTTGTAGGCAAGAATACTGGAGTGGGTTGCCATTTCCTTCTTCCAGGAGATGCTAATATACACGTAACCAACAGAGCCTTGGGATGGCTGTTTAGTATCACAGATCTAGAAAATCGAGGTAATTATAAAATATATATACCTTGGTGTAGGTAAAGACATCTTTCCACACTTTTGCAAATTCATCCCATAGTTTTTTTTCTTTTAGACTTAGCCAAGGGAGAATGATTCCATGGCTATAATATTAATAGATATTTTTTACTTTTATAATGGAAGTAGCAATCATGACTGTGAGACTTTTTTTCCCCAAGTATTTAGTTGTATTTTCATAATACCAAAAGTATCTTGGAAATACTTAGTAAGCCTAAACTTTTGGGGCACCGAAAGTGCCACGGTAACTTTTCTCTTAGTATACACATAGACAGACTCACATTGTATTTTCATTCTGTGAGCATCATCTCCATAGCTGGACTGAACGTTTCATTTCAGTAACATACACACAAACTGTAAGCCACTCTCTCTAAAAGAGAAGTGTCTGAAGACAAAACTTATTTAGTGGAACAGCGAGTTACACTGGAGCAGCTGAAATGGGTCTGGCTGATCTGATACAGTTCCTTTAGTACAATGTTAAGTGAAAGCTAACCACCCTGTAGAAGATCACTTATTTTGCCTTATAGTGTGAATTAATTAGATTTGTTTTCATTAAGTATTCGACCATTGAAAAGAAACCAAGTTCAGTTTGCTCTCACTGGAGCCTCTGCATACTGACCAGATCACCTGTACCAATTCTCTTCAGCTCTGCACATCTGTTCTTTGACCTGTTTTCTTGCTAAATGTGTAGCTTCAGGCAGAGCTCTCTTTCCTTCAAGAAACAATTGACCTTTTTTTAGGGAGGGATTAGAGTGTGCCCATGGTGGAATGTATATGTTCTTTATTTGGGTTGACAGATTACAATGAAAAACTCATTTTGCTCCTCAATTAAGGAGTTTTCAGTATTGTCATAATTACAAGTTAAATTGCTAGGTTCTAATCTGGATAAATACAAGGAATGTTACTAGCTTTATAAAAAAAAAAATACAAAATATATTTTAACTCAAATATACCTAAACTATAAGACTTAACCTTATTACAGATGAAATATTTTAAATATTAATATATGCCTTTCAGCAAATAATTTTGGTAACCACAAAGGACACCCAAATTGTAAAAACAAGAGAGGAAACAAACTGTCTGGCATGTAAAACCAATTTTAATGTGATTATTAGCTGTAGGTTTTTTAAATTAAGGTCAGGGAGCCTCAGATTTCTTGCTTGTGAAGTAGTATCTTTTTCTCTTGCCTGAAAAGGATGTAAACTGATTCTGCTGCTCTCCATAATCATAATCTCTTGCATTCTGGTTGTGATAACAGACCGATTGGAGATTTTCTGCCTGCTTGGAAAAGGCCCAGGTAGGCAGCAAAACAAAAGATAGATAGATAGATTTAAACAGACTTTAGTAATTAGCTTAGTGCCAATATGAGAGGTGTGTAGTTAGATAACTCTCCCGTATACAGGTGAAAAAGAGAGAGTATAATAAAATTCCTGATTTTATTTTCTATAGCCACAACTAGAGAGGAGATACTTGTTGGGGGAACTTACATTTTTTGAAACTGTCATAACAACATATAAGTGACTTATTCAGTAGAAAATAAGACTTTTATCAGTGAACTAAGTATACAGTATATATATATAATGCTGAAAGGCATATATTAACATTTAAAATATTTCATCTATAATAAGGGCTTCCAAAGTAGGTGTTTCAGTTTAGATGTATCTCAGTTAAAATATACTTTGCATTAATTTTTTAACAAATTACAAATTTAACAAATAACTTTCTATGTATTTATCCAGAGTAGAATTTAGTAATTTAACTCATATTTTGGCAAACATGTTACTGCTGTTACCTTTAGAGTCAACCTACTACTACACAAGTTGTAAAGGTCCTCATAGTCTCATAAACACAGAACGTTTTTTGTTTCTCATCATTGCTCATATAAAGTATATGAAAAGTTCTCTTGATGATCAGCCTTGTCTATGTTCCTCTTCCTCCCTCCCTCACCCTCTCAACCCTTAAAGATATTAAATTTTAGAAAGGAATGGGTCCTTTATTTCATTCTTCTTGCTAGATGAGTCACTAGCTAATCTAATAAATTTTCAATCTGATATTAATAGATAATAATGTTACCAAATCTTTCTCTCACACACACCTGTTATATGTCATTCCAGACTTCAGTCATCTTATACAGGCATACAACTACATAATTTTAACAGTATTAGTTTGTATTTTGCCCTTTTCACTTTGCTGTGAAACACAGACTTAGACTTCTTCCATGGCAACAAAGATCCACATTATTGTTCTAAACACCTACACACTCCCACGTTGTCTCAATATAATTATTTTTTGCAATTTTATTGGGATGTCTTTTTTTAATTCATTCATCTTTCCATTTATATATTTCCTTAGCTTGTATGCCTAGAAATAGAGCTGCTTGATTCAAGAATATGGATGTTTTTACAACCTTTGGTGACTCTAAAATTGGCCTCCAGAGAGGCTGTTCAGTTCAGTCGCTCAGTCGTGTCCGACTCTTTGCGACCCCATGAATTGCAGCACGCCAGGCCTCTCTGTCCATCACCAACTCCTGGAGTCTACCCAAACCCATGTCCATTGAGTCAGTGATGCCATCCAACCATCTGTAAGAGAGGCTGTAACAATATACAATGTCCCTGGTGGTGTGAGAGAGGACACTTTCTCATAGTCTCATTAACAAAATTTTTTGTTTTTCATCATTGCTCATCAAGTAAGTGAAAAGTGCTAGTGCACTGATTTCTGTAACTTACCTCCTTATTGGCCTCACTTTGAATAGAGTTTGTGTTAATTCATTACAATTTAAGGATAATCTTACCTTCTGCAGATGCTTTGCCATTTTATCTTGTTATCTTTGAATGTATTAGCTAACAATTCCAAAGAAATATTATATTGCAGATAATAGTGATTAGTCTTTTTGTTCACCATTTTAATAAGAAAACCCAATGTCTGATCAATTCTAGTATCAGTCTGATATGAGAAATACATTATTATGCTAGGGAAATTTTCTTCACTTTAATTCTTACAGTTCTAATTTTATTACAGTTGTGTTCAGGAATAGAAGTGAAATTTTAACAACAATTTTTTTAACATCCCTTGACATGATCTTATAACTTTTCTCATATGACCTAATAAGGATGAATATACTACCAAGGTCCCCCTTTGTATTTCCAAGATAAACTTTACTTGATCATATGTTATTTTAATAAACTTGATTTGATTTGTTATTTAGGATTCTTACATTTATGTACCACAGTAAAAGTTTTACAGAATTCTTAGTGTTTTGTTAATTGTATATCTTTAAGTAGGGTTATACCTGCCTTCTAACATCTAAAAAGTTGAGACAAACAAAAGTGTGCTATGAACAAAATGAGAACAAAAATGAGTATCCAAATAAATGAAGTAGAATGGCTGAAAGCTGTCATCAGGAAAATCCCCTTGAGAACAGAATAAAAAGACAAATAATTTTAAAACACTATAGAAAAGAGAAGCAATACAGGGAATCAGTCCAAAAGCTCAAAATCTGATTAAAAGGAGTTCCGGTGAGAGAGACACAGGAAACAGACATGAGGGCATTATTCAATGAGAGAGACAAAGAAGTTTTCCAGGATGAAGGAACGAACAAACACCTGAGACCAACTTGTGAGAGCCTTCTAAAGGGGTAGAATAGCTGGAAAAGATCCTGGGGAGCTTCATGAACACTGAGACCACCTAAGAAGACCTCTAAAGCTTCTCAGGAGAAAAACTCTCCAAAGTAAGGCAGTTCAGAGTGACAGCAGAGCACTTAGCAGCACTGGATTCAGACAGACAAGTGAACGGTGGCCTCACCCCTCAAGGGGAAACGGTCCTGAATCTAGAACAGAGCAGTTCCGATGATAAATACATAGGGTGAGGACTCTGCCCATTCTAGAAAGTTTCCTGAGATGGCAGTCCAGGAAATGAAGGATAAATCAATACAGGGGAAGACATGGAACCCTCGAAAAAGTGGACCAAGCCCAGTGAATAGAAATCCCGAGTCCCTACAGTGATACGGCTGGTGAAGAGCGCAGGAAGTCCACGTTGGATCCAGAGAACAAAAGACTGTGTGAGAGCAGCTGCAGAAATTTATATATGTGAACAAAAAGCAACTAGAAACTCCACAAACAGAAAACCACAGTCCAGATTTAAGTTCAACCATATCTCAGACTCAATTTCAGGCCACCAGATTAAAGCAAATATCACAGTAAAGTGATCCATACAAATTTTCTGGTTTTCCAATGCATATAAAAGTTAGTTATGTTTACATTATATTGTTTGTTAACTGTGCAATAGTAGTATATCCAAAAAATGCACATACCTTAACTAATTTATTGCTAAAAAATGCAAACTATTATCTGAGCCTTCAGTGAGTCATAATCTTTTCTGCAGTAACAACATCAAAGATGACCATAACAAATATAATAATGAAGTTGTTTGAAATATTGTGAAAATTACCAAAATGTGGCAGAGACACAAAATGAATAGATGCTACTGGGAAAAGGGTACCCATAAACTTTCTTGGGTGGAGTAAGTAGCCGCAGGTACACAGAGTAGCCACAAGCCTTCAACTTAAAAAACCACAGTCTGCCTGTGTACTAACAAACGGAATGATAGAAACAGCAGAAGAACCTGATAGTGATAATATTCTCTAATAATTATCACTATTTTAATAATTATATTACTAATTATTACATTTAAATAATTATATTACTAATCATTTTAGTGACACAAGAAACGTGATCACAGTGCAGCACTTGTCCTTTATAGTGAGTATTGTTTGCCAGATTGCAGTTACGTGAGATCTTACATATTTTATAAGTGGTTTTTCAATTTTTTAAATCAATTGTGGAAGACAATCACAAGTTGTCCATAAAATATGTCCTCTCCTTGTCTAGTAATAGAGAAGGCAGGCCCATATTTGCCCAGAAACACTGCACTTCCCAGCACTGTAAGCTCTGCAGTGGCTTAGTCACCAGTTTCTTCTCTGAGGAACGTTGAGTGAAGTAACCTGTGTTCCTGGGAGCTCTTGCTCCCTTTCCCTTCCAGGGCTGGACCAACAATAGCCGCAACCATGTAGACAGAGATAGTTGCCCTAAAAAATGGCAGGGAAGCATGACGGAAAGAAACTGAACATATGGAGTAAAAGAGAAACTGTAGATAGTGACAAGTGCTTTTTTCCATGAAGAAAAAGCAGAGTCAGAGGTTCAAGTGAAATTCTGAGGAATGTCCTCTTTCAGAGGTAATATTTGAGCAAAGACACAAAGCAACTGAGGGAGTGAGGTTGTGTGAGAAAGAGCGCTCCAGGTGGAAGAAACAGTGCTTGCAAAGGCCCTGAGGCAGGAGCATGCTTGGAGGGCAATGTGGCTGAGCAGGAGGGGATTAGAGAAGATGAGGCCAAAAGGTAGTGGAAGACCATACGGGACGTCACTGGTCAAGGTAAAGATTTTGAATTTGACTCTGAGTGAGACAGGAAAAGTTTGAGCAAAAGAGTGCAAGATCTAAAACGTCATTCTGACTTCTCTGTGGAGCAGATGCTGTGGCAGGGCAACTGTGGGAGCAGGAAAGTAGGCCAAGCAAGAAGCTGTTTCAGTTGTCCTCACAAGGGACAGTGGTAGTTTGGACCAGGGGTTATTGGTAGAGGTGGGAAAAACAGGTTGAATAAGCATGTTAGTTGGGTGTGTGTACTTGTAACCAGTACTATGAATATACAGATGGCCAATAGGCACATGAAAAGATGCTCAGTATCACTATTAGAGAAATGCAAATCAGAACTACAATGAGGTATCACCTCACACCAGTCTGAATAGCCATCATTAAAAAGTCTACAAATAATAAATTCTGGAGAGGGTGTGAAGAAGAGAGACCCCTCTTGCACTGTTGGTGGGAATGTAAATTTATACAGCCACTATGGAGAACAGTATCAGTTCATTTGCTCAATCATGTCCAACTCTTTGCGACCCCATGGACTGCAGCACACTAGGCTTCCCTGTTCATCACCAACTCCTGAAGCTTACTCAAACTTCTCCAGCACCACAGTTTAAAAGCATCAATTCTTCAGTGCTCAGCTTTCTTTACAGTCCAACTCTGTCATCCATACATGACTGCTGGAAAAACCACAGCTTTGACTAGGCAGACCTTTGTCAGCAAAGTAATGTCTCTGCTTTTTAATATGCTGTCTAGGTTGGTCATAGCTTTTCTTCCAAGGAGCAAGTGTCTTAATTTCATGGCTGCAGTCACCATCTGCTGTGATTTTGGAGCGCAAGAAAATAAAGTCTGTCACTGTTTCCATTGTTTCCCCATCTATTTGCCATGAAGTGATGGGACCAGATGCCATGATCTTAGTTTTCTGAACGTTGAGTTTTAAGCCAACTTTTTCACTCTCCTCTTTCACTTTCATCAAGAACCTCTTTAGTTCTTCTTCATGAGATGAACAACTTCTTCTTTGAGAACGGCATGGCAGTTCCTTAAAAAACTAAAAATAGAACTGCCATATGACCCTGCAGTCCCACTCCTGGCCGTATATCCAGAAGAGACAAAATCTATAGTTCAAAAAGATACATGCATCCAATGTTCATAGCAGCACTATTTATTTTTTTAATTTAGTTTTTAAAAATAATAATGTTTATTGTTTTAAGATAATTTCTAGAGTGATTTCTTATTCAGTGATAGGTAGCTGGTAAAAGAAATAAAGCACTGTAACTCACCTGAAGGTGATATTTTACCCATGCTATCTCATGGTGAAAACTGCCACTCTATAGCAGCTCTATTTATAATAGCCAAGACACAGAAGCAATCTAAGTGTCCATTGACAGATTAATAAAGATGTGATATGTGTACACAAACGGACTATTACTCAGCCCTAAAAAAGAATGACAAATAATGCCATTTGCAAAAACATAGGTGAACCTAGACATTAGCATATTAAGTGAAGTCAGACAAATACCATATGATATCACTTATATGTGGAATCTTAAAAAATTGTATAAATGAACTTATTTACAAAACAAATAGACTCATAGACATAGATAACAAACACATGGTTACCAAAGGGAATAGTGAGGGAGGGGGATAAATTAGGCACTTGGGATTAACACACTATTTTGTATAAAATAAACAAAGACCTACTGGATAGCACAGGGAACTATATCTAATATCTTTTAATAACCTATAATGGAAAAGAATCTGAAAAAAAAATATATATATATAACTGGGTCACTTTGCTGTACACCCAAAACCAACACAACATTGTAAACGTACTACAATTCAATTTTTTTAATGGTTAAAAAAAACTGCTCAGAAAAAAAATTTTTTAAAGAACTGGACAAAAATGCATGCCTCTTAAGTGTAGGGTACATGGTTTTTCATCAGAAGCCCTTGTTGTAAACTGCTTTTTTTAAAGTATGTATTACCTTCATTTTAAAAAGACTTAGAAATTTAAAGACAAAACATTTTACTTTTAGTATCTTTCCATGTCAATATATATAGGTCTACTTCTATCTTCTTAATTTTTATTATAAAAGCTTTATTGATTTACAGAAATAGAAAAACAGTCCTAAAATTTGTATGGAACCACAACAGATCCCAAGTAGCCAAAACAATGTTGAGAGAGAACAAAGTTTGGAGACATCACATGTCCTGTTTTCAAAATGTTATAAAGCTACAGTAATCAAAACAGTAAGGTACTGGCAGCAGATCTCTAGGTCAGGAGGGCAGTAGGAACCTTCAGCCTCTATTGAAACATTTGCCAGACCATCCCCTCAACAAAGACAACTTTACTAGAAGATTTCTAGAGCCATCTATTAATATGTTTGCTGTCTATATTTCCCTGTCAAAGGGCCTTAAGGGATGATTTGATTGTTCTAGCAAAGGAATAACTACTTACAGACCCCTGTCCTCCTTTCATTTGGTCCTTCTTTCATCTGGGTCTTCCTCCACAGAGGACACAGGTTAAGGTGGGGCAAACAGAATAATGGAGGGAGATGAACAAGGTATTTACCCAGCCTGCATACATTTCAGCAGGTGACAGGTATCACCCACAGGTCTCTCTGACACACACTGGGGAAATCAAAGTATAAAGGGCTTGAATCTACTAAATTCACCTAGTTGGTGATTGGCAGTAACTCAGGTAAAGCAGTGCAGAACTGGCCTTCTTGAGAGGTGAGGCCAAACTCCCACACTGTCAATACGTAAGCCTGTTTTCAATCGCTCTTTTCCTTACTTTAGCCAACACTGATTTTGAAGTAAAAAACTTTTAAAGCAATGAACAATGATTTTCTTTCTTATAAGCAATAGTCCTAGTTAATCTGAAATCTGTCGAACAAGTATGCAAGAAGTAACCACACTGGAAGCTCCTTGAGGTGGATAACACTAGATCTTTTATATCAGGAGTCCCCAATCTCCTGGATCTAAAGCCTGATAATCTTAGGGGAAGCTGATGTAATAGTAATAGAAATAAAGTGTACAATAAATGTAATGCACTTAAACCATCCCAAAACCATCCCCCCAACCCATCCACGGAAATATTGTCTTCCACAAAACCTGTCCCTGGTATCAAAAAGCTTAGGGACCACTATTAATATGTACACCACTGTTCTCAGTACAGTGATAGGCCAAGTCAATACTTAATAAATCTTTGGTGATTCAAATGAAATGAAAGCTATTTCATTAAGAATATCACATCTAGGAATTCCCTGTTGGTCCAGTGGTTAGAACTCTGCACTCTCACTGCAGAGGGCCCCAGTTCTATCCCTGGTTGGGGAACTAAGATTCCACAAGCCACATGGTGTGGCCATAAAGTAAGTAAATAATGTCATATCTAGTAAATCACAGAATATTTGATCTAAAAAGAAATCATTATTGCACTCTTTTGTTTTATGGATAAAGAAGTGGGAAGAGAACAGAATTTAAAAGAAAACCTGGCTTTGGTGTCCTACCACCACCATTCATGGGCTATGTGATTCTGTAGGTCCCTCCCTATATCATTCTGAGCTTCAGTTTGTCTGTCATCTGAATTTCACAGGGCAGCTGGGAGGTGACATATGAGAGCATTATGAAAATACTTTGCTATTATGAACCATTACACAATTGTAAATCTCTATAATAATTACATCGCAGATGTGAGTTACAGAAAGAAATAAAAGTTCAAGGCCACAAAGCTAGTTAACGGCGACCTGGGACTAGAACCCAGATTGTCTGACTCTTATTTAAGCTACACCATCATCTTGGTTTAGCAAAGACTTTCTTTTTAACCCTGTATTTAGGCAGCACTATTTGTTTGTTGTGCCTAGATCAGATATTATCTTCAAAGTGAAATCTTTTGGTTTTCTGAGGTTCTGGGTGATAAATCTGAGAGCTAAGTATTTCATGTCCCAAGATACTGGCCAATCCATGGGGCTATAATTCCACAGAGCTCTAGAAGTGGTTGCTTTCCTTTGACTACTTGAACCACAGAAATATTCAGCATCTCATTAAGCTCTCACTGAACACTTTTCCTCTTCCTCGGTGATTCACTCAAGCAAAGCATACTTGCAGACTACATGAAACATTTTCTATATAGACTCCCATTTACCATTCTTTTGTTTTTCCCTGGATCTTGTTTAGTGTCCTCTATTACTAATGTACTGAGTTTGTAATTTCTACTCACTCATCAGAACCTTATATCTTACCAAAAGGACAGATCCACTTTCAAGTCTAGATCCAATTTACTAGTTACAATGACATCCACTTTGAATACCATGGATGTTTTATTCATGAAGGGAACTGGTTTTTCACAGTATAATCTATGGTCTGATAGCATCATACTTTATGGTGGGGATTTATTTTATTATCATGAATTTTTTGCTTAACTCTGTCTTATGTATAGCTCAGAGATACATCAAGTCAATAGATGGTGAGTGACCCTTAGGCAGATGCTAGTAAGTGTTAATGCAATTTAAAACTGCTTCCTTGTGCTAAAAATTTCCTCATTTAAAAAAGAGGAAAGCGGGTAAACATATGTTGGGTTGTCACAATATCTTGCTGGTAAGACTAAAAATATTTGCAAAACTATACTACTGTCTGTTGACATTAGTATATTCTCTCAGTAAATGGGCCATCTACATTACTTATAGAGATAATCAGGAAGTTAATGGAAGGCCCTCTTTGTTAATGATTAAGATGAACACTATTATTATTTCTTGTATTTTCTATCCAGACAGAGAATCCAGAGAAAAATTTTAAAGACATTGGAGAAATAATAAGAATGAACAGCACTGCTTTCTACTAGTTGGAAACATTTTTCAGGTGGTTTATTTTATGTTCAGGTAACAGAGTGCCCTTTTTATTTGAAATTACAATAGTCCCTGATTATAACGAGTGATAGATTCAGCAGAAAGTTGGCCAAAATTAAATACAACCAAATGAAAATACAGTTGATCCTTGAACAGCATGACAGACATACGGATGCCCCACACAGTTGAAAATCCACATATAACTTTACAGTCAGCCCTCTGTACCCACAGTTCTGTCTCCTCAGATTCAACCAACTGTGAACTGTATAGTACTTTAGTACATTTTATTGGAAAAAAGCCACTTATAAGTGGTTCAAACCTGTGCAGTTCAAATCAGTGTTTACTTAAGGGCCAACTGGAATGAACCTCACAGTTACATAATTTTTATTATTAGAATACTTAAAATGTCACTAAGTCAGCCAGAATTTGAAAAATATAACTTGAGGTTATCACTAATAGCCAGTATTTATTTTCTAAGTTATCTGAGGATGCCAGAAATATGAGTAATACACTTTATATAGCTCAGAAAATTGGAAAATTCTTCTGTATATTGAGTAGAAATGTGCCACTATGTAACTGCTCACTGACTCTAACTGTGCCCTATGGAATATAATTTTCATTTTGTTAATTTAATTTTCTGTTACTTTCATCAGTATTTTCACTGGAAGGAATGAAACCTATTTTAAGTTTTTTTCATTCACTCCAGCCTAAACCCATATATCCCAGAATTGAGATTATAAACCCCCTATTTTGTAAGATATTTAAAGATAACTTTAGGTGTAACTACATGAAGAAACAGGATTATAAAGTATTTTCTGCTTGGAATCAGAACATGGTGAAACACATTTACCTACAATTCTACAATCCAGGTAACTTAATACACACGTGGACAGTGTTATCCAAAAGCCCACCTAAGCCAGTAGCCCACAATATTAATTTTTCTCATACTGAGGAAGAAGAGAAGCCTTGTCTATACGCACCCGTGTAGGAATATAGGTCTTCTCCCAAAAGGAAGCTAGAGAAAAGCCACAAACCTACATTAAGACAGACAAGAGACCATATCTAATATAACTGTATATGATATAAAAGCAGAATGAGTAACTGGAAAATGCATTATAGAATATGCTAGTGATAATACTAAACACTCATTACTAAACTGGCACTCATGTTATCAAAGTCATCTAGATCAATCAGAGAGAAATGGATTTAGTGAAAACCAAGTCACTTCCAGTATCATCTTTATTTTCAGATGACATGATATTACATATAGAAAACCCTAAAGATGCCACCAAAAAACTGTTAAGAATAAACTATTTCAGTAAAATGATAGGCAACAAAATCACTATACAAAAATCAGTTGTAACTCTGTACACCAACCAACAATCAAAAATAGCAATTAACAATTCCATATACAATAGCATCAAAAAGAATAAAGTGCTAGTTATAAATTTAACGAAGAAGATGAAAGATCTATACAATGAAAACTATAAGACTTTGATGGAAGAAACTGAAGGAGACACAAATAAGTGGAAAGATATTTTGTATTCATGATTGCATGCTAAGTTGCTTCAGTTGTGTCTGACTCTTTGTGACGTATAGACGGGAGCCTGCCAGTTCCTCTGTCTTTGAGATTCTCCAGGCAAGAACACTGGAGTGGACTGCCATGCCCTCCTCCAGAGATCTTCCTAACACAGGGATCAAACCCATGTCTCTTACATCTCTTGACTTTACCACTAGCACCACTTGGGAAGCCCATGTTCAAGATTGGAAGAATTTAATACTGTTAAAATGTCCATACCACCTAAAGTGATCTACAGATCCAAAATAAAACCTCTCAGAATTCTAATGGCATTTTTTACTGAAATAGAAAAAATAGTCTGAAAATCCCAGATAGCCAAAGCAATCTTGGAAAAAAAAAAAGCTGGAGGGATCACATTTCTGAGTTCAACTTATATTGCAAAGTGATAATAATCAGAACATTAAAACATAAAAAACATAATAGAGAGGCCAGAAATAAACCCATTGGTTTAAAATAAACCCATTGGTTTAATTAGAACAAAAAGTTTTACCATTAGTATGGAAACATGAAAGATCCCTAATAACGAAAGCTATCTTGAGAAAGGAAAACAGAGCTGGAGGAATCAGGCTCCCTGACTTCAGACTATACTACAAGCTACAGTAATCAAGAGTATGGGACTGGCACAAAGTCAGAAATATAGATCAATGGTACAGGATAGGCAGCAGAGAGATAAACCCACACACCTACCCTAACCCTATGCCTGTGGTGACCTAATCTATGACAAAGGAGGCAAGAATATACAAAGGAGAAAAGAATCTCTTCAATAAGCAGTGCTGGGGAAACTGGACAGCTACATTTAAAAGAATGAAATTAGAACACTCCCTAACACCATACACAAAAATAAACTCAAGATGGATTAAAGACCTAAATGTAAGACCAGACACTATATAAAGCTCTTAGAGGAACACACAGGAAAAACACTCTGAGATAAATCACAGCAAGATCTTTTTGTGACCCATATCCTAGAGTAATGAAAATAAACAAATGGGACCTAATTAAACTAAAAAGCTTCTGCACAGCAAAGGAAACCGTAAGATGAAAAGACAACCCTTAGAATGGGAGAAAATATTTACAAATGAAGCAACTAACAGAGGATTAATCTGCAAAATATACAAACAGCTCATGAAGCTCAATATTAAAACAGCCTAATCAAAAAACCTAAACAGACATTTGCTCAAAAAAAAAAAGAGGCACATGAAAAGATGCTCTACATCACTCATTGTCAGAGCAATGCAAATCGGAACAACAATGACATATCACCTCATACTATTCAGAATGGCCATCATCAAAAAATCTTCAAGCAAATGCTGGGGGGGCTGTGGAGTAAAGGGAACCCTCTTGCACTGCTGGTGGGAATGTAAATTGATACAGCCACTATGAAGAACAATATGGAGGCTCCTTTAAAAGACCTAATATAGAACTATTGTATGACCCAGCCATCCCACTGCTGGGCATATACCCTGAGAAAACCATAATTCAAAAACACACATGTACCACAATGTTCACTGCAGCACTATTTACAATATCCAGGGGATGGAAGCAACATAAATGTCCATTGACAGATAAAGGTATAAAGAAGATGTGGTACATGTATGTAATGGAATGTTACTCAGCCATAAAAAAGGAATGAAATTGGGTCATTTATAGAGATGTGGATGGCTCCAGAGTCTTATACAGAGTGAAGTCAGTCAGAAAGAGAAAAACAAATATTGTATAACAACACATATATGTGGAATCCAGAAAAATGGTACAGATGAACCTACTTGCAGGGCAGAAAGAGAGACACAGACATAGAGAACAAGCACGTGGACACAGTGGGGGAAGGAAAGGTGGGACGGATTGGGAGATTAGGATTTTACACGTATATCCTGCCCTATGTAAACACACAGCCAGTGGGAAGCTACTGCATATGTAGAGCACAGGGGACTCAGGTCAGTGCTTTGTGATGAACTCGATGGCTGGGCTGGTGGGCGGTGGGTGAGAGCGAGGTCCAGGGAGGAGGGATGTATGTAATACAGCTGATTCACTTTGTGGTACAGCAGAAAGACAACAGTGTAAAGCACTTATACTCCAAAAAAAAAAAATTCTTAAAAGAAATAAACCCACTGGTTTAGTTTTATTAATATGGGTAACTAATTTTTGAAAAAGCCAAGGATATACAATGAGAAGAGGATAGTCTGTTTAACAAGTGGTGTTGGGAAACTGGACAGTCACATGTGAAGGATGAAACCAGGCTTCTGTCTTACACCGTACAGAAAACTAACTCAAGACAGACAGACTTGAACATGAGACCCCAAACCATAAAACTAGAAGAAAATGTAGGGAATAAGCCCCTTGACATTAGTCTTCGTGTTGAGTTTTTGGATTTGACAACAAAAGCAAAGGTAACAAAACCAAAAATAAAAACAAGTGGGACCACATAAAACTAAAAAGCTTCTACACAGGAAACCGTCAACAAAATGAAAATGAAACCTATGGATTGGGAGAAAATACTTGCAAACTATATATCCAATAAGGGAGTAACATTGAAATATACGAGGATCTCATAGAAATACAATACCAAAAAAACCCAAATAATTCATTTATAAAATGGGCAAAAGTCCTCAATAGACTTTTTCCAAAGAAGACCTATAAGTGGCTAACAAGAATATGAAAAATGTGCAACATCATTAATCATCAAGGAGATGCAAATCAAAATACAGTGAGGTATCACCTCAGAACCTGTTAGGGTGTCTATTATGAAGAAAACAAGAGAGATAACATGCTGGTGAGGATATGGAGAAAAGAAAATTCTTGCAGACTTTTGGTGAGAATGTAAACTTGTACAGCCACTATGGAAAACTTTATGAAGTTTCCTCAAGAAATTACAAACAGAACTACTATATGATCCAGCACTCCCACTTCTGGGTATATATCCAAAGGAAACAAAATTGTTCTCTCAAAGACATCTGCACTCCCATTTTCACAGCAGCATTACCGGTGTATGGAAACAAAAGTGTTCTTCAACTGATGCACGTGTGCACAGAATGTGTTTATACACACACATGCAGTGGAGTATTATTCAGCCAAAAGTCAAGATTCATAGAAAAATTGCAGAAAAGTAGCTGCCAGGACTGGGAGATGGGGGAGATATGGAGAGGTTGGTGGAAAGGGATAAACTTTCAACTATAAGTTGAATAAGGTTTGAGGATCTAATGTATAACATGGTGACTATAGTTGATAACACTGTATTGTATAATTGAAATTTGCTAAGTGAGAACTTAAATGTTCTCAACAAAAACTAATGAAGAGGAATTCTCAGGAAAAAAAGGATCAACCATTTTGTGGCACCAGGAGATACGTTCTTGGCAAAGAGGATAGAATATTAAAATAATTGTTGAACCACATAAAATTGGAAAGTTGACCAGTTGTTTTCTTACATGTTTAAAATGCCTTTTTAAGTAGAAGAAAAGTATGGCCCCAAGATGATTATGGTGACATTTACCATTCATTTCATATTTAAAACTGAGGATCTAAAAGACTCAGATTATAGTAGCTATTGTTTTGTGTGGTATGGATAGTCCAGATTGTGATATATGCAGATAGTCCCTGACTTACAATGGTTCAGCTTGACTATTTTTCAACTTTATGATAGTGCAAAAGCAATGGACCTTTAGTAGAAACTATACTTCGAATTTTGACTTTTGGTCTTTTCCCAGGCTGGTGATATGCAGTACAATACTCCCCATGATGTTGGCTAGTGGCAGTGAAGTGATTATAAGTAAACAACTGATACACTTACAACTACTTGCAGTACAGTATTCAATAAATTACATGAGATATAAAATACTTTATTATAAAATAGGCTTTGTGTTATATGATTATGTCCAGTTTTAGGCTAATGTAAGTGTTGAGAGTATGTTTAAGTGACATGTTAGTTGCTCAGTCCTGTCTGACTCTTCGCGACCCCATGGACTGTAGCCCCCCAGGCTCCTCTGTCCACTGAGTTCTCCAGGCAAGAATACTGGAGTGGGTTGCCATGCCCCTTCTCCAGGGGATCTTTCCGACCCAGGGATCAAACCTGGGTCTCCTACATTGCAGGCAGTTTCTTTACCATCTGGCCAAAAGCTTTGGTGTTCACGTTCAGTAGGTTAGGTGTAGTAAAAACATTTTCAACGTATTCTTCACGGATCACTGCCTTGTTGTGGCAAAGGGGCTTGTGCAACTCAGTGAAGCTATGAGCCATGCCGTGTAGGGCCACCCAAGACAGATGGGTCATAGTGGAGAGTTCTGACAAAATGTGATCCACTAAAGCCTTTGACTGTGTGGATCATAACAAATTGTGGAAGAAAGCTCTTAAGAGATGGGAATACCAGACCATCTTACATGTCTCCTGAGAAACCTGTATGTGGGTCAAGAAGCAACAGTTAGAACACTGTATGGACCAACAGATTGGTTCAAGATTGAGAAAGGAGTACAACAGGGCTGTCTGCTGTCACCCTGTCTGTTTAACCTATATGCTGAGCACATCATCAGAAATGCTGGGCTTTATGAGTTACAAGTTGGAATCAAGATAGGCGGGAGAAACATCAACAACCTCAGATATGTGGATGATACCATTCTAATGGCAGAAAGTGAAAAGGAACTAAAGAGCCTCTTGATGAGGGTGAAAGAGGAGAGTGAAAGAGTCAACTTAAAACTAATATTAAAAAAAATAAGACCATGGCATCCGGCCTCATTACTTCATAGCAAATAGAAGGGGAAAATGTGGAAGTAGTGAGAGAGTTCCTCATCTTTGGCTCTAAAATCACTGTGGACGGTGACTGCAGCCGTGAGATCAGAAGGTGATTGCTTCTTGGCAGGAACACTATGACAAACCCAGACAATGTGTTGAAAAGCAGAGACATTACTCTGCCGACAAAGATCTATATAGTCAAGGCTGTGGTTTTCCCAGTGGTCATGTACAGTTGTGAGAGCTGGACCATAAAGAAAGCAGAGCACCAAAGAATGGATGCCTTCGAACTGTAGTGCTGGAGAAGACTCCTGAAAGTCCCTTGGACAGCACGGAGATCAAACCAGTCAATCTTAAAGGAAATCAACCCTGAATACTTGTCAGAAGGACTGATGCTGAAGATGAAGCTCCAGTATTTTGGTCATCTGATGCAAACTCACTGGAAAAGTCCCTGATGCTGGGAAAGATTGAGGGCAGAAGGAGAAGAGGGTATCAGAGGATGAGATGGCTGGATGGCATCACTGATGCAATGGACATGAAACTGGGCAAACTTCGGGAGATGGTGAGGGATGGGGAGGCCTAGTGTGCTGCAGTCCATGGGGATGCAAAGAGTCGGACACAACTGGGTGACTGAACAACAACAACAACAACCCCAACATAAGTCAAGAAGCCCTATACTGTATTCAGAATTCTCTGTCAGTACAAGGAGTAACCACATATTCTCAAAACCAACGCATGGATAATAACTTCTTTGGGAGGAGTCTTTCTGGAGTCGTAACAGATACCAAATATTGACCTCAGAAACCATCCCTTCAAAGGAACCACAATTTGATTTGATTTCTTTGTGGAGTAATTTATGCCCTCATGCATTTTGTAGAAAACAGAGCTTCAGCCAGCAATTAATGGAGTTTAACAGCTGGTTGTGGTCAGGTAAAGAGAGGAAGAGAGTCCTACAAATACTACTAGACTAGCATCCCAAGATGACTGGGCATCACACAACACCTATCCAAGAAACAACATCAGGCCTAATGCTGTAGGGGCAGAGAGCAATAGGCCTCACTAAGATAATCTAGCCATCCACTAAAATAACATGCAAATAAAACAAATCTTAATTGGGGGAGGGGTGTGGTGAGGGGAAATCACTAACCAGAACTGCTACAATGTATTACCTGAAAGTTCAGTTTTGAACAAAAATAATGAGTCATGAAAAGACAGGAAAATATGACCCACACATTAGAACAGAAGGCAAAAGAAACTGCCCTGGAAGAGGAACCAAGAGGGACTTCCCTGATTGTCCAGTGGCTAAGACTCTGAACTCCCAAGGCAGGGGGTCAGGGTTCAATCCTTGGTCAGGGAACTCGATCCTATATGTTGCAACTAAGAGTTCACATGTCACAGCTAAAAGACTGAAGATCTTGTATGCTGCAACTAAGACTTGGCACAGCCAAATAAATAAACACTTAAAAAAAAAAAAGTGACCAAATATATGATTTCACAGAAAAAGACCTCAAAATAACACTTGTAAACATGTGAGATAGAAATTATTTTAAAAAATAATAAAATAACCAATGGAAATTCAAGTATAATAATTACAATTCTAAAAATTCACTAGAGATGCTCCACAGTAGATTTAAACTGACAGAGGAAAGAATTAGCGAACTTAAAGATAGGTCAATGGAGAAATTCAAGCTGAGGGACAGAGGGAAAAACAAAAGAACAGTGAACAGAGCCTCAGAGAAAACATCAACATATGCATAATGGGAGTTAGGAGAGAAAGGAGGGAAAAAAGTCCAAAGAGTGTGTGGGTGAAAACTTTCCAATTTTATTGAAAAATGCTAACCTAAATACATCAGGAAACTCAGTAATCCTGAGTAGGATAAGTTCAAGAATGTCAACAAAAGATGCATCATAATAAAAATGCAGAAAGTCAAAATAAGGAGAAAATCTTGAAGGCAGCAAGAAAGAAATGACTTCTGACTTAGAAGAGAAACCCCTCCCCATAAGATTAACAGCTTTCTTCTCAACATAAACCATGAGGGCCATGGAATGGCATATTCAGAGTACTCAAGAAAAACCTGCCAACCAGAAATCCTACATCCAGCAAAGCTATTTATCAAAAAAAAAAAAAAAAAAGGGCAAAAATACTTTTCAATGTAAACAAAAACTGAAGTTCTTCAATCTGAAAGCAAGTGACCCCAGATGGTAATTTGAATCCACATGAAAAAGAGCACCAGGAAAGGTAATTAGGTAATTATAAAAGACAGTATAAATACATGTTTTCTCCTTAACTGATTTAGAAAGCAGTTGTAAATAATAGATACATGTTATTCTCAGGCCTATAACATATAGAAAGGTAATATTTGTGTAATACATGTACCAATAACAGCACAAAGGATGTGAGTGGAAGCAAAGCTATATGGGCTGGGTAAACCACTACAGAAGGTAAAGTAGTAATTTTAAAAGTATTACTGGGTTTGTAACATGAATAGATACAGTATATAAAATGGACATACTACAGTACAGGGGTAAAGAGAACAGAGCTATATAGCAGTAATGTTTCTATATATCACTGAATTAAGACAGTATAAATCTGAAGCTGACTATCATAAGTTAAGATGTATACGGTAAACCCTAGAGCAACCTCTAAAAAAAAAAACAAAATAAAGTACAGTTAAAAAAAAAAAGCTACATTAGAAAATATTCACTTATGCAAAAGAAAGCAATAATAGAGGAATAAAAAAAGACATTAAAAGTTAAGGTCAGCCACTTGTAAAAGAATGAAACTAGAACAATTTCTAACACCATACACAAAAATAAACTCAAAATGGATTAAAGATCTAAATGTAAGACCAGAAAATATAAAACTCCTAGAGGAAAACATAGCAAAACACTCTCCGACACAAACCACAGCAGGATTCTCTATGACCCATCTCCCAGAATACTGGAAATAAAAGCAAAAATACACAAATGGGACCTAATTAAAATTAAAAGCTGCTGCACAACAAAGGAAACTATAAGCAAGGTGAAAAGACAGCCTTCAGAATGGGAGAAAATAATAGCAAACGAAGCAACGGACAAAGAATTAATCTCAAAAATATACAAGCAACTCCTGTAGCTCAATTCCAGAAAAATAAACGACCCAATCAAAAAGTGGGCCAAAGAACTAAACAGACATTTCTCCAAAGAAGACATACAGATGGCTAACAAACACATGAAAAGATGCTCAACATCACTCATTATTAGAGAAATGCAAATCAAAACCACAATGAGGTACCATCTCACACCTGTCAGAATGGCTGCTATCCAAAAGTCTACAAGCAATAAATGCTGGAGAAAGTGTGGAGAAAAGGGAACCCTCTTACACTGTTGGTGGGAATGCAAACTAGTACAGCCATTATGGAGAACAGTGTGGAGATTCCTCAAAAAACTGGACATAGAACTGCCATATGACCCAGCAATCCCACTGCTGGGTATACACACCAGAATTGAAAGAGACACGTGTACCTCAATGTTCATCGCAGCACTGTTTATAATAGCAAGGACATGGAAGCAACCTTGATGCCCATCAGCAGATGAATGGATAAGGAAGCTGTGGTACATATACACAGTGGAATATTACTCAGCCATTAAAAAGAATACATTCGAATCAGTTCTAATGAGATGGATGAAACTGGAGCCCATTATACAGAGTGAAGTAAGCCAGAAAGAAAAACACCAATACAGTCAGTTCAGTCGCTCAGTCGTGTCCGACTCTTTGCGACCCCATGAATTGCAGCATGCCAGGCCTCCCTGTCCATCACCAACTCCCGGAGTCTACCCAAACCCATGTCCATCGAGTCGGTGATGCCATCCAACCATCTCATCCTCTGTCGTCCCCTTCTCCTCCCGCCCCCAGTCCTACCCAGCATTAGGGTCTTTTCCAATGAGTCAACCCTTCGCATGAGGTGCCCAAAGTATTGGAGTTTCAGCTTCAACATCAAACCCTCCAATGAACACCCAGGATTGATCTCTTTTAGGATGGATTGATTGGATCTCCTTGCAGTCCAAGGGACTCTCAAGAGTCTTCTCCAACACCACAGTTCAAAAGCATCAATTCTGTGGCGCTCAGCTTTCTTCACCATCCAACTCTCACATCCATACATGACCACTGGAAAAACCATAGCCTTGACTAGATGGACTTTTGTTGGCAAAGTAATGTCTCTGCTTTTAAATATGCTATCTAGGTTGGCCATAACCTTCCTTCCAAGGAGTAAGCGTCTTTTAATTTCATCGCTGCAATCACCATCAGCAGTGATTCTGGAGCCCAAAAAATAAAGTCTGCCACTGTTTCCACTGTTTCCCCATCTATTTCCCATGAAGTGATGGGACCAGATGCCATGATCTTAGTTTTTTGAACGTTGAGCTTTAAGCCAACTTTTTCACTCTCCTCTTTCACCTTCATCAAGAGGCTCTTTAGTTCTTCTTCACTTTCTGCCATAAGGGTGGTGTCATCCACATATCTGAGGTTATTGATATTTCTAACACATATATGTGGAATTTGAAAGATGGTAATGATAACCCTATATGCGAGACAGAAAAAGAGACACAGATGCATAGAACATTCTTATGGACTCTGTAGGAGAAGGTGAGGGTGGGACGATCTGAGAGAATAGCATTGAAACATGTATATTATCATATGTGAAACAGAACGCCAGTCCAGGTTCGATGCATGAGACAAGTCCTCAGAGCTGGTGCAATGGGATGACCCAGAGGGATGGGATGGGGAGGGAGGTGGGAGGGGGGTTCAGGATGGGGAACACATGTAAACCCATGGCTGATTCATGTCAATGTATGGCAAAAACCACTACAATATTGTAAAGTAATTAGCCTCCAACTAAAATAAATTCATTAAAAAAAAAAAAAAAAACAATTGAAGAGACTGAATCAGTAACTTAAAAAAAAAACTATTCACAAAGAAAAGCCCAGGCCTATATGGCTTCACTGCTGAATTCTACCAAACATTTAAAGAAGAATTAATACCAAAACTTCACAAACTTTCCCAAAAATACAAGAGGGGGAATACTTTCCAAAGCATTTTATAAGTCAGTATTACCCTAATAGCAAACCAAAGACAAGAGAAGAAAACTACAGACTAGTATTTCATATGAATATGGATGTAAAATTTTTCAAGAAAATATAGCACACTGAATCTAGAAACTTATAAAAATAATTAATACCCTAATCAAGTGGGATTTCTAAGAATGCAAAGTTGATTTAATATCTGAAATTTAATTAATGTGAACTCATCATCAGTTCATAGATCTTTCCTGTAGCTCAGATGGTGAAGAATCTGCCTACAATGCAGGAGATCTAGGTTCCATCCCTGGGTCAGGAAGATCCTCTGGAGAAGGGAAGGGCAATCCACTCCAGTATTCTTGCCTGGAGAATCCCTGGATTCTCCAGGCAAGAATACTGACAGGCTACAGTTCTTGGGGTCGCAAAGAATCGTACACAACTGAGCGACTAACACACACACACACATCATCAGTTCAGGTCAGTCGCTCAGTCATGTCTGAGTCTGCGACCCCACGGACTGCAGCACGCCAGGCTTCCCTGTCCATCACCAACTCCTGAAGCTTGCTTAAGCTCATGTCCATCAAATCGGTGATGCCATCCAACCATCTCATCCTCTGTTGTCCCCTTCTCCTCCTGCCTTCAATCTTTCCCAGCATCAGGGTCTTTTCCAATGAGTGAGTTCTTTGTATTGCTGCTGCTGCTGCTGCTAAGTCACACATTAGGTGGCCAAAATATTGGAGTTTCAGCTTCAGCATCAGTCCTTCCAATGAATATTCAGGACTGATTTCTTTTAGGATTGACTGGTTTGATCTCCTTGCTGCCCAAGGGACTCTCAAGAGTTTTCTCCAACACCACAGTTCAAAAGCATCAGTTCTTTGACTCTCAGCTTTCTTTATGGTCCAACTCTGACATCCATACATGACCACTGGAAAAACCTTAGCTTTGACTAGATGGGCCTTTGTTGGCAAAGTAACATCTCTGCTTTTTAATATGCTGTCTAGGTTTGTCATAGCTTTTCTTCCAAGGTCTTTTAATTTCATGGCTGCAGTCACCATCTGCAATGATTTTGAAGCCCAAGAAAATAAAGTGTCTCACTGTTTGCCATAAAGTCTCCCTGTCTATCTGCCATGAAGTGATGGGACCGGATGTCATGATCATATTTCTTTGAATGCTGAGTTTTAACCCAGCTTTTTCACTCTCTTTCACTTTCATTAAGAGGCTCTTCAGTTCCTTTTCACTTTCTGCCATAAGCATGGTGTCATCTGCATATCTGAGGTTATTGATATTTCTCCTGATGATCTTAATTCCAGCTTGTGCTTCATCCAACCCGGCATTTCACTTGATGTACTCTGCATATAAGTTAAAGAAGCTGGGTGACAATATACAGCCTTGTCATGTACTCCTTTCCCAATTTGGAACCAGTCCGTTGTTCCATGTCCAGTTCTAACTATTGCTTCTTGACTTGCATACAGATTTCTCAGGAGGCAGGTAAGGTGGTCTGGTATTCCCATCTCCTTATGAATTTCCACAGTTTGCTGTGATCCACACAGTCAAAGGCTAACTCATCATAAAATTATTATATCATCCCTGATGGCTCAGATGGTAAAGAATCTGCCTGCAATTCAGGAGACCTGGATTCGATCCCTAGGTTGGGAAGATACCCTGGAGAAGGGAATGGCAACCCACTACAGTATTCTTGCCTAGAAAATTCCATGGACAGAAGAGCCTGGCAGGCTACAGTTCATGGGGTTGAAAAGAGTTGGATACGACTGAGCAACTAACACTTTAACTTTACTTTCATCATATTAATAGAATAAAAAATAAGATTATCTTATTAGAAGCATCTTACAAAATCCAACACTCCTGCATGATAAAATAACAAATTAGAAATACGAGGGAAGTGCCTCAACCCAATAAAGAATATCTACTAAAAACCTCAGTTAAAGTCATGGTTAGTGGTGAAAGAGAGTATGTTTTCCTACTAAGATCAAGAATAAGACCAGGATGTCTGCCCTCACCACTTCTATTCAACATTTATGAGGTTCTAGCCAGACAGTTAGGTGAGAAAAGTAAGACTAAAAAGGAAGAAGTAAACTGCCCTTGTTTGCTGATAACATGATTTTACACTTACAACATGCTAAGTAATTAACTAAAAAACCAATGGAACTAATAAAATTAATTCATCACGATTGCAGGAAACATAAATGTACAAAAATACTTTAAGAAAATAATTTCATTCACAATAGCATCAAACAGAATACTTAGGAATAAATTTAACAAAAAGAAGTACACACTTCAAAAACTAAAAACATTGTTGAAAGAAATTGAAGGTCAAAACAAATGGAAAAATATCTCCTTTTCATGGATGAGAAAATTTACAGTTGTTATTTAAGGCTGCTATTCCCCTAAACATAAAGAGCTAAAACTATAAAACTATCATGTTGGCAGAAAAGTTCATTTGGTTTTTTTTCCATGACATCTTACAGAAGAAATCAAACGAACATTTTGGCTAGCCCAATCTTAGAAGAAAATAGAAGGGTAAGTCATGACCTTGGATTCAGCAAAAGTATTAAATAGGACAACAAAAGTCCAAGCAGTGTGCATATCATCAAAATTAAAAACTTTTATGCTTCCCAGGACACCACTAAGAACCTGAAAAGACAACCTACACAATGGGAGAAAATACTTGCAAATCCTTTATTTGATAAAGGACTTATATCCAGAATATAGAAAGAACCAACCCATACAACTCAATAATAAAG
Source organism: Giraffa tippelskirchi (assembly GCF_054371585.1). NCBI lineage: Eukaryota > Metazoa > Chordata > Mammalia > Artiodactyla > Giraffidae > Giraffa > Giraffa tippelskirchi. Next base: position 66,824,924 of record NC_137287.1, on the reverse strand, counting down.
ACAAATCTGGGGCTTCTCTGGTGGTCCAGTGGTTAAGACTCCTGAGTTCCCACTGCAGAGTGTGTGGGTTCAGTCCCTAGTTGGGGAACTAGATACCACATGCCATGTAGCACATAAAAAAACAAAAAACCCTTACCCAAATAAAAAAGGCTCTGAACAGACATTTCTCCAAAGAAAATATACAAATAGCCAATAAACATGAAAAAAAAAATGTTCAGTATCTCTCATCACTTGGGAGATGTAAATCAAAACCACAAGATACCACTTTACACCCACTAAGATGTGGAATAATACAAAAAAATCAGATAATGAGTTTTAGGAGGGATGTAGAGAAATCAGAAGCCTCACATACTGCTGATGTGAATGTAAAATGGTGCAGCCATATGGGAAAACAGTAGGACAGTTCCTCAAAAAGTTAAACATAGAGTTACCACATGACACAGCAATTCCACTCCTAGGTACATACTGCTATTGCTAAGTCACCTCAGTCGTGTCCGACTCTGTGCGACCCCACAGACGGCAGCCCACCAGGCTGCTCCGTCCCTGGGATTCTCCAGGCAAGAACACTGGAGTGGGTTGCCGTTTCCTTCTCCAATGCATGCAAGTGAAAAGTGAAAGTGAAGTCGCTCAGTAGTGTCCGACTCTTAGCGGCCCCATAGACTGTAGCCTACCAGGCTGCTATCCACCCACAAAAAGAAAAAAGATAAATGAAAACATATGCCCACACAAAAATTTATACACAAATGTTTATAGCAGCATTATTTATAATAGCCAGAAGACGGAAATAAATGTTTATCAACTGATAAATACATAAACAAAATGTGATATATCCACAATGGAATAACTATTCCCCAATAAAAAGAAATGAAGTAATGATATATGCTACGACTTGGATGAACCTGGAAAACATGACCTTAAGTGAAAGAAGCCAGCCACAAAAATGCACATATTATATGATTCCATTCATATGGAAGTCTGGAATAGAGGAATCTATAGATCCTCTATTAGATCTATAGAATCCATAGATCTATAGAATCTCTACAGGGATTCATAGTTGCTTACTGCTTGATGAGGAATGGGGTGGGATGAGGAGGATGGAGAATGATAGCTAATGGTTATGGGGGTTCTTTTTGAAGTGATAAAAATGTGCTAAAATTGGTCATGATGATGACTGCACATATCTGAATATACTAAAAACCACTGAATTATACACTTTAAGTGGATGAATTGTATAGTCTGTGAATTATATCTCAGCTGTAAAAAAAAAAAAAGTCTTCGTGTACTGTTCTAGAATAATCTCCAAAATATTTTGTTAAATAATAAGATGCAGGAGTTAAAAAAAAAAAAGAGTTCGTCCATATCCTATATGTAGGTTGTGTACCCTATAGTTACATGAATCTATAAATGTGTTAAAATTCATCGAACTGTACAAAAGAAGAAAAGGTAATTTTATTGTATGATGATGTAAAAACATAAAATCTTTAAAAGTACAGTAGAAATTGAGAGAGAAGATATATTGTCACCAGAGTTGGTAGTTCTGGTGGTGGACATTGGGGGAATCTTCAAGAAGAAGGTTACACTTGCAAGTACCTTGAAGGATGGTTTGGCTCTGGACATATATTTAAGGAGAGGTTTGATAAAGAAAATCATTTCAGACAAATGTTAACAATGGCTAAGAGTACAGGGTAGGGAATTTTTTTTTTTTTTTTAATTGGAGTATAATTCCTTTACAGTGTTGTTAGCAGGGTGGAGAATTTGTGACCATCTGGGGAGCGTTAAGATAGCTCAGTGGTTAAAAAAAAAATCCACCTCCTCCCAACACAGGAGACACAGGTTCGGTTCCTTGGTTGAGAAGATCCCCTGGATCTTTCCACTGCAGGATCTTCCCACTCCAGATTTCTTGTTTGGGAAATCCTATGGACAGAGAGGAGCCTGGCGGGCTACCATCCATAGAGTCGCAAATAGTCAGATGTGACTTAGCAACTAAACAACAAAAGGGAGCATTAATTGTTCAACAGGATGCATACAGGAAAGAAAATAGATTGTGGATTTCCCTGTGTGTCAGGTTAAGAATTGAACACTTCGTTGTATGGTCACTGGTGAGCCATCAAAGGTACTTGACGAGAACTCTGCCTTAGGGATATTATTCCATAGAACTGCTAACAAGTAAGTTTAGACCAGTTAAGAAGGCTGTTATATTAATTTAGTTAGAGAATGAAGGACTAATACAGGTGGTGGAGATCTGAGATGGGAACAGATGGAATCAATATTGTGAAGAATGTGGAGCTGGCTGGAGAGGAAGAAAAAAGTCCCCAAAATTGGCCCTTCCATTTTGAGCCTATGTAACTGGGATGATAATACTGTTAGGAAAAGGAAGGAAAAGCGGAGAAGTTATTGAAAAGCAGAGAGATTACTTTGTCAACAAAGGTCCGTCTAGTCAAGGCTATGGTTTTACCAGTGGTCATGTATGGATGTGAGAGTTGGACTATAATGAAAGCTGAGCACAGAAGAATTGATGTTTTTGAACTGTGGTGTTGGAGAAGACCCTTGAGCGTCCCTTGGACTGCAAGGAGATCCAATCAGTCCATCCTAAAGGAAATCAGTCCTGAATATTCATTGGAAGGACTGATGCTGAAGCTGAAATTCCAATGCTTTGGACACCTGATGCGAAGAGCCACCTGATGCAAAGAGCTGACTCATTTGAAAAGACCCTGATGCTGGGAAAGATCGAGGGCAGGAGGAGAAGGGGACGACCGAGGATGAGATGGCGGATGGCATCACCGACTCAATGGACATGGGTTTGGGTAGACTCTGGGAGTTGGTGATGGACAGGGAGGCCTGGCATGTTGTGGTTCATGGGGTCGCAAAGAGTCGGACACGACTGAACGACTGAACTGAACTGATGAGTTTAGGTTGGGATTTGTTTAGTTTGAGGAGCTAAGAGATCTCTAAGTAAGAGACTTAATGGCAGTTAGACAAGGAAGCCTGTGGTATGGTCAGCACCACACCCACAGATTAAACCAACCTTGCATGGAAAATATTTGGGGGTAAAAATCTAGAAAGTTACAAAAGGCAAAACATGAATTTGCGTCACACTGGCAACTATTTACACAGCATTTAGATTGTATTAGGTACTGTAAGTGATCTAGGGATGATTCAAAATATACAAGAGGATATTGTAGGTTATATAAAATGTGAGAAAGATATATGGTGATACAGTCAGAATTTTGAGTTGGGAAAGCTGGAAGTCAGGGAAGCTCACATTGGATAACCTCAAGTTTTTTCCCATAAAATAAGCAAGGTCATTCATAGAGTGGAAAGTAGGGGATAGAATTAAAGAGTGTTTCTAAGTAGCTTTAAATATTTTCTCTAATTCTGCCCTTTGTATGAATGAAAAACAAATGATCCACATCAACTATAATAGGTAATATTTACTGAGCCTTTAACATCTGCTAGGTATCATGCTAAGAGCTTATTTCAAACTTAAAACATCCCTAACAGACAAAAGGTATTAGCCGTTTTATCCACATATTACAGAGGGTAATACATGAGACAGACAAAGGATTGGAAATAGCTCCAGCTAATCAGAGGGGGAAGCAAGACCAAATACAAGATGTAACTATGAGCTGGTCACAGGATATTTTCTGAGGTTTTACTTTCAAATTTCTTTAAAGCAGTGAAATATTGGTTCAAGAATTTACATGGATTAAGGGGAATAGAATACAAAGTATGTATTCCATGTATACAATGGAATGTAACCTCAATAAAGTTAATAAATGGAGAGAGGATGGTTTAATAAATGCACTGAAGCAGATAACTATCCATTTTTTTATTTAATTTTGATCTCCTGTTTAAAGTATATATATAGCAGCAGTCAGAGCAGTGGTTGTTTATGGTAGGGCTGAGATGGACTCAGGGGCACAGGGAAAACATTCTAGGCTAACAGGAATGTTCTATAATTTGATTAGAATGTTGGCTGCATGTTTTGGTCAAAATTCATTGAAATGTGTATTTAAAGTCTGTACATTCCACTCTATGTAAATTTTATAGAAGTTTTAAAAAGGGAAGTCTATCTATAGACCTCTAAGACATCATTAAATTAAAAAAAAAGTTGTGGAAAAAATTAAAAAAGCAAACTGTAAGGTGAGACATACAATATAATACCATTTATTTAGAAGAAAGGGAATAATTCTTTCTGTGGACCACTCGTGTATATATATGTAAATGTCTCATGGTTTTTGGGTCAAACTGCCCTACTCCACCAAGAGGTCCTTCCTCCAGTATCAGTCTTAGTGCTCTCAGGGTTTCCTTCTGGGATGCAAAGAAAGACTTTTATATTATAACATCATTAGCTTAAGAGTAAATCTCTCCACTGTTTATAATATTCATTGGTATAATAGTCTCCAGTGAAGAAAGATACTCTTCCAGGAAACTGTACCTAAAAAACATGATGTGTTTGTATAATAATTTTGAAAAACTAGTACATCTTCAGAAGCAGCCTTGTATAAGGGGGATGAATGGGCTGAGTTCTTGTCCTGACTCTGCCACTTGATTAGACTGATAATTTGGAGCAACTCATTTAATCTGTCTGGGCTTCAGTTTTCTTTTGGTTAGAAAGAATGGACTGAACTGATGACTGAGGGTCCATCCAGGTCTAAGGTTCAATAAACTCTGTTCCTTCACACGGACCTTGTATGAAATAGGTCACCTCACCTACAATAAACATGTGGAAAGTCAGCTTTTCTCTTTTTTATTGTGAAACAGGTGACAACCAAAGCCAAGCAATTGAAGGATTCAGTTACCTGCTCCCCAGGTGAGTCAGCACCCATTCCATCCCAGTAATCTCAAGCTATGTCTTCAAAACAACCGCTCTTTCACAACTGCTTTAAAAATGATGGTGTTTAATAGCTGTACCCAATGGACTCTACTGGTCATCTCTTTAAAAAGGGTCCATTTACAAGCACCCACCAGCCAATCCAGCCCTGCGCACACAGTGGTGCTAAGATGTACTTAAATAAGTTTGAGGAGCTGTAGAAACCTTGTTCTTTTTTAGTATGGGGGAGCTGGGGGGAGGGGACACACGGGAAAGCCAGTCTATACTGTTTTTCCACGCTGACCACAGTTGCCACTGCACACACACAGCATCCTTGAGAACAGATCAAGCAGCTTCCCCAAGAATATATGTTTTTCAGAATCCATTTTCTCAAAGACTAAATGGAATTTTGTAAGAGCCCCATACTGTTTGCTTAAAACCAGGAAGAAGTGCCTCTTCAACCTTCCAACTCTACTTAAATACAGGTCCCTGTACTCGATGTAACCAGCCGGCAACCAGCAAACCCTGAGATCTGGAAACGTCTGCCTGGGGAGGACAGGGCGTGGATGCTAAGGGCTCAGTGGGGAGGGCATTCCCAATTGCTTTCCCACCAGGACAGCTGTTGGTCTGGAGTGAAGGCAGGGCCTGGCAAAGAGCATTCAGTGGAAGATGCTCCTCTCCAAGAGGGTCTCCAGAAACATGCTCTTGAAAAGGCAGCAGGGAGTTGGGTGGGGCGTGGACAGGTCTTTCTAGAGAGTCGGAGGTGTCAGGAGTATGTGAGGAGGGCAGGAAAGGTGTGGTTGAACATTTAGAGGGTCTCTGAGGTGAAGCCTGTGGGAAGCAGTGGTGCGGGAAGCAGGTTGGCACAGGCCCAGGGCCCCGGGCAGACAGTGAGCCCAGCAGAGGGTCTGACACATTCAGTCTGCTGATACTCGTGGAGTTAGCAGCAACCCTGGGTCTTGAAGAATATCCTTCCTAACCTAGAAAGTAGGCGGTTACTCCCTGCACATCCTCTGATCACAGCCGGACTCTGGAGGCCCCTGATTCGCAGAGTGGTGGAAGGACCACGGGCCGGCATCAAACAGAAGCGAGTTCAGATCCCCGCTCTGCTGCTGCTGAAGCTGACGCCCCTTCCCTGTACAACTGGGGTAGTGATGGCTATCTTTCTAGAATACTGGGAACGTTCAGTAAAATACATGCAAAATGCCCCACCCACTGTCTGCTGCGGTGGCCACACCGCCGTGGCTCTTGTTCCCTGAACCGACCTTGCCTCTCCTCCGTGTGTCCCTCCACACAGGGATGGTCAGGCTCTCGGAACTCAGATCCACAGCTCAGAACCCCAGGCCCGCCAGGACCACCGCAGCCTTGCCGGACAGCATCATCACCCAGCGGGAAGAGGGCCAGTCGGCCACGGAGGAGGAGGAGGAGGAGGCGGCCGAGCCGGGGGCAGAGGCAGCGGAGGAGAGCCGGCCACGGAGGCGGAGGCCGGCCCGGCCCCTCGAGCCGGAGGAGCGGGTCCGGGGAAAGAGGCAGAAGGACTTCGACCTGTCAGAGCAGCACGAGTCCAGTGACGAGGAGAGCCAGCAGCGAGAGCGAGCGCGAGCTGCAGAGGAGCCCTGGACTCAGAGCCAACAGAAGCTTCTGGAACTAGCGTTACAGCAGTACCCGAGGGGATCCTCTGACCGCTGGGACAAGATAGCGAAGTGTGTCCCGTCCAAGAGCAAGGTGGGTGACGCCGGAAGGCAGGCTTCTGGGGGCTCCAGACACAGGAAGTGGCTTGTGGCCCCAGCCGACCGTCCCTCATCTCACGCCTCCTCCTATCCTCTATCCAACCCGTCCTTCCCCTGCCAGCTGCCTTCCAGTAGGCTTCCTCTGACAGTGTGTGAATCTGTGCACTCCACTGAGCGTAAATGAGGTCGAGTCTAAGTGTCATCATTACACCGACCAGTTATTTCTCATCAAAAACCCCATGCACAGAACATAAACTTCCCCGTGACAATGCTGCCAACATTCTGGAGCCTTCATTCTGCCAGTGGGGGCTGGGCCGGGAGAAGGACTGACAGGTGGACACCAGGCCCAGGATCCAGCTTGTCTCTGCAGTGCTGTCCACCCAGTTTACAGCTCCTTAAACACGTCCGCAGAGGGTTCCCAGACACCAGCTCAGAGACGGGGAGGGTGGCCCCTGTGGAGAGGCAGGCTCCACCCGACCCCGGCCAGTGCGGAGCCTCCCATGTGATCTTCTCAACTCTGGCCCTACCTGACACATGGTCTCCTGGGCTTCTTTCTTCGTACCCACACCCTTTGTCTGAGACACCAGGAACACTGAGAAATCAAAAGACCCAATCTCTGTTGCCTTCTGTGCCCACCACTCAGTAGCCTGTGGGCACACTGATGTTCATTTACATTTTTTTTTAATTGAAATTCAGTGTTGGAAAATCTAGCTTGTGGCCATGGATGTCCCCATGTGTATAGGTCTAGTTTATCTCCTTTAAACTGATGAAGTTGAGAATTCCCGAGGAGAAAAATAAACCATTAGCAGTTGATATGTTTGAGAAACACAGCTCCTTCCTAGCCCCTCCAACTGATTTGCCAGAAGAAATGATTTTCCCTGAATTCCTCTAGCATTTGTGGGTACACAGGCATTTACAGGTGGGATGAATTGACAGTGGCTTAAAATGAAGGAGCTGCTGCTGCTGCTGCTAAGTCGCTTCAGTCGTGTCCGACTCTGTGCGACTCATGTACAGACCCATGGACTGTAGCCTACCAGGCTCCTCCATCCATGAGATTTTCCAGGCAAGAGTACTGGAGTGGGTTGCCACTGCCTTCTCCAAAATGAAGGAGCTGCAACCATGGATTCCTGGGGGTGGGATGCTCAAAGTCACTGCCTTGGAGTTTGGAAACTTTCCTGTTTCAGGGAGGAATGTCCTGCAAGGGTTCCCTTTAAGCCTGACATCAGAACCAGGTCCAGGGGAGGTTCAGCCACCCCTGCTGGCTTGCTGCCCCTGGGTGACTCCCTGGAAGTGGCCCGCAAGCCACTAGGTGACTGGGGCCTGAGAGAGGAGCCGTGTCCCCGGCAGGCCTGCTGCTCAGAGCCCAGAGCCCCCACGTCCTCCAGTGGAGCACTGGGCCACTGAGCACCACATCTCACACTCGGCTCTGCCAGAGGCAGAATAGTTAGGAAAAGGCTGATATTTTAGGCAGGTGGTCCTTGGGGATGCAGAAGAGGCACTTGTTAGATGTTTCTCTCGTAACACTACTAAAGCCAAAACCCCAGGAAAAGAGTGAACACTCATTCTTTGTCCCAGGCAGCTGATAAAGTCGTCTGCAGCAGACCACAAACCAGTGACCTGGTCTCCCATGTGACCTTAAGTCAGTGAAGGTTACGGTGCCTCCGGGGTGTTTCTGAACAGAAACAGAGATGGTTCTGGAAAGTACCCTGTGAAACAGGGAGCAGTGAGGCCGCGCCATGCTTCATCAGGGTCCTCACCCCAAGGAGTGGCAGCGATAGGCAGCTGGGTCTTCAGCTGCAGCCTGAAGGGCTGGAAGACCCGATGGTGCTGGGATGCGCCCGAGGAGAGCAGGGCATGCTCCCCGGGAGGTCCAGGCCGACAGGACAGCCCTTGGTCAGCACTGGGTATGGTGGGCTAACCCCACACAGGGCATGCTGATTGTAACTGTCACCCCACCACCTCTTTCTTTCTCTCCAGGAAGACTGTATCGCTAGATACAAGCTGCTGGTTGAACTGGTTCAAAAGAAAAAACAAGCTAGAAGCTGAATCCTCTGGAAGATAATGTTTACCTCCATTTTCCAAAAGGATTATTTTAAAAATCTTATGCAGAAATTTGCATTTTGTACCTCAGTATTTCTATACGTCATGTGCCTTAGTGAAAAAAAAATTAAAAATTTAAAATAAACATTGTGCTACATTGTTTAAACATACTGTGTTAACAGAGAAAAAACAGATTTGGGTATTTTATAGATTATTTTCTCTCTCATCACTGCAAAGCTTAATTTCCTGAGGACAAACAAAATAGTGCTTTTCTAACAGTCAGGCAAATGTATGAAGGAACATGAGTGAACTAATGTATAAGAATTAAAACATCATGTTTTCTTCAACCAAAGATCACACCTGTTGATGAGTAGCAGGATGGTATTTTGGGAAGATAAAACCTGGTTGGTGTATTGAGCTAGCTAGTAGTAGTGTGGGGTTATCTTAACTCTATGTATTAATATGTAGATTAATATATGTAATTATATAATACATGGATAAGTTATATGTATCTAAAAAAAAATAAGTCTAGATGCACACGGACATAGGTAATAAACTCTGTGGTTTGCAGAAATACATCCCCAACTATAGAATTTCCAGAGAACACACAGGCAAGGTTTTTAGGATCTGATGACTTTGGGTCCACTTTTCAATATCCAGGTTAAAAGTCACTATTTTGTGCTGTTAATTTTGATCGAACCGTCACCATCAGCTGTGCTGCACTCCTTTTTAAATATGTCATTTGCTCAGGACTTGGAAATAGTTTGGTAAAGTACAAACTGCCTACACTTGAAAACCATTAAAATCACCAGGACACATTTCAGGGAGGTAACAGATAAAATATCCATAAAGACATCGTTTTTCTCAGGCATTGAAATAAGGTTCCCAGAGCAGGCTCGGGTGGCACTGGCTCTGTAACCCTCTAGCCTGAGCAGGACACACGTGGCCCCAGGTCAGCCCGCCTCTGGTGCTGTGAGGGACCGGACCACTGGAGGCATCAAGAAGAGCAGTGGAGAAACAGCTCCAGGTCGTTGTTTCCACGAACTGAGTCCTCGGGCAGCAGCCCTTGAGTCTTATATGGGGCGGGGCGGGGGGGGGGGAGGCTTCCCTGCAGGTCAGGAGCCTGTCACAGTGGCACCAGGGCCAACAGTTTCTGCCCCAGGACTTTCTCCTGGAGCCAGTGGGGCTGTGAGGTTGTGACTGTACATTCACTGAGGGACAAGCCCTGCTCCCTGTTCATATGGGGTGTCTCAGTGAAAAAAGCTGATTCACAGAGGGAATCATGAAGGCATGGTTCTAGTGGCTTGCCAGGCCCTGGGTCCATTCTGTCTCTGGTCCGGCATCAGCCTGTCTTTCACACAGCTTGCCTGTCCAGCTGTGGCATTCTGTATCAAGATCACCCTTTTCACTTACGGTGCTTTGAACTGGGTCTCTGTTAACATGCATCCCCAAATCACATTACAAGATTTCTGGGCTTCCAGTGTTGGGAGACCCCCATATGGGTCTAGCGATGCCTTAAGAGGTACAGTTTAAGATAAAAGGTCCTAATTTGCCTACCAACATCATCTTCTGCACACTCATTAAGGAGGTGTCTCCAGCATGGTTTGTCCTGATGACTGCCCCTGCCACCAGCCCCTCTAAAACCAGAAAGGGGCCCTTTCTGCATAGCTGCCCCTATTCAGGGGACACAGAGCAGCTGGTTTTGTTGAGGTAGGACCAGAGGGCCTGGTGGGGAGGGTTCATGAGCGTAGCAGGACACAGGAGACCCATGGGTGCTTCCAAAGGAGGTCCCTGACAGGTCATGTGGGGACCAGGCCTGGCCCCCCTACCCTTCCTGACTCCCAAGGAAGCCCTCCCCAAACCCACCCCCCTCAAAGCCCCACCTTGTGACCTCTGTCTACTCACACCTCCAAGGCCGAGCTGTGTGACATCAGTGCCTTGTTTTACCTCTTTGTCTCAACTCCTTGTCTGGAAAAATAGAGACTAATGGCTGCAACACAGGTTGTATGATGACAGTCTGGCTTGTTGAAAACAATAAACGTTCCTTTTCTATCTGACCACCGGGACTTCCTGTTGCCATCATTTTCAGTGGCTGCTGACAGGGGTGACAGGACTGATGGGCCACCAGCCCATCCCATGCTCACTTGGCCCCTCACGGGTGGGAATCTCAGGCCCCGTGTGGATTCTTGGGGGTCTGGGGACCCTACCACATGGTATGCACAACCTTTTCCTTTTGGATGTGTGGTCCACATCTTTCACTAGGTGCCCCTGAAGGGTTTCTCACCCAGAAAGGTTAACTCTAGCCTCTGCTAGTGTGTTTACTCAAATGATAACCATGGAGGGCCCATGTGGTACAAGAAGAACCTGCAGACTTGGCCTCTGACAAAAGAGGTCCAGGACTTTACCTGGGAGCTCCACCCCACGCAGGTCCTGGCAGAGGGAACAGTGGCAGGTGTCTGCTCTGTGCAGTGCTTGCAAAGCACTGGCCTGGCCCTGGCACACCCCTAGCTGCACCCCCAGCCCCTCAGGCTTCAGGGCCTTGCCTCCATCCTCCCAGAAGCCTGAGCCTTTTCTCCTAGAGTGATTTTCATTTACTTTCTCCACCGGGGCAAGGGCTTATGGTTCTGTTCCTTACACCAGTGAGAGCACCGGTTTTCAAGTCCCGTCTCACATTATCCTGTGTGTGCTTATGAAGCCCCTACTGTTGGAGCAGGTTCCCACCAGAGCCAGCGCTGCTCTGAGGCCAAGTGCTGTCACCTGGCACAGGGACCGGCAGGGCTGGCTGCTTTCCTGGCTGTGCCTGATGATGCTTCCTCACTGAGACTCCAGGCGGATGACCAGTTTTTCTGTGACACTTGCCGTGGAAACCACCTAGAAGTCTCACTCTCTTGTCTCCTTGATTGACCCACGAGTGCCTGGCAAACATCCCGGCCCCACAAGACGAGCTCTGTCTTGACTGGAATACTTGGCCCATAGGCCAAGTCTTCCCCTGAGTTTCCTTCTCAGTTTTAGAAAAATAAGCAGCATCCCTGGTCAATGTTCTGGACGCCTTAAAAATGCCTCTTGCCTCTTGATATGTGCCAGCCCCACCCCCACACCAAGTCCACCCACCCCTTTGAAAGTGGAGAAGGAACCCCTTTAAAATAGGAACCACTTCAGCCCCACTTACACACCTATAGCGGAGCTGCAGTTGTTTGCTTCAGCAGTTAAATTTTTCCCTAAATCTTAAAGGGCACAGTTTAAATTGTAACGTTCTATACTCATGGGTAACTGCGTGTCCCAAGGGGCCAGGGACAGCCCCGGTTTATACCTGCCTCCCTGGACCCAGTTCAGAGCACCCCTCACACGGTCACCTGTCTGAGGTCCGAGAGGTCCTGCCTCACCCCCACCTCTTGACCACGCGGCTTCTGCATTTGTTTCGCGCGGTTTGGGCTGAGAAAGCTGGAGGACAGAGGGCAAATGAGCCCTGGCGCCCCCAGGACACGGCCGCCTGCGTGGGAACCATCCAGATGGGGTCTCCTGCCGCCAGGCAGGCTCCCTTTGCTCCCGCGCGCCCCCCTCACCTCCCCGGTGCCCCCACCGGCCCCTTCAGCTGCTTGCCTCGGGCCCCTCCTCCCCGCCGGCCGCCTGTGCCTCCACCTGTAGCTCGGATCACAGCGCGGCCTGGAAGCCACCCCACTGTCTTGGCAGGAGTCCCAGCCTCCTGTTTGAGTAAACTGCTTGGCCTTCAGCCTTCGACTTTATTCACCAGGGAGCTAAATTAACACGCTGTAAAACTGAGCGGCTGCGATTATTTTCCTCTGGTCTGGGGAAAAAAAGAATGGCTTCGTGTAGAACAGAAAAAGGGAAACCACTTTAGCAATCAGATCCCCAGGGGGAAGCTACCAGTGTTTCAAAGAGCCGTGTCCAAAGAGCACCCAGGCCAGTCCCCGGGCCGGAAGTGGGGTGAGCAGGCAGCTCCTCCCCCAACTGGGTGCCGGCCACTCTGACACCCCCGCCCCAGGCTCTGCAGGGACCCTCCAGCCCAGCTCCCCTCCTCATGCCCCCCGTGTCCTCCCACTCCAGAAATGAAAAGACACCAAATTCTTCTGCAGGGAAAGTTGACTGCTCATCTCTTGCTGTCACCACCTGTCAGAAGCCAGAAGCTCAGTGTCCCTTGGATTACTTCAGGAGTTTAACTCGATTAAGCCCATCTTTGATTAGTACAGTTTAAAAAGAAATCCTACTTTTACAGGATGAAATAGACAAAGACTGGAGTGTCAATGAGAGGGTTATCTTTTTAAATGAAGTATAGCTAATTTACAATCTTGTGTTACTTTCTAGTGGTACAGCAAACTGATTCAGTTATAATAGGTTATATATACATATATATATATAACCTATATAGGTTATATATACACATATATATATGTATATATATATACACATATATATACACCTATATAGGTTATATATATATATATATATATAAAACCCATATATAACCTATATAGGTTATATATATAACCTAGATAGCATATTAAAAAACAGAGACATTACTTTGCCAACAAAGGTCCGTCTAGTCAAGGCTATGGTTTTTCCAGTGGTCATGTATGTATGTAAGAGTTGGACTATAAAGTAAGCCGAGCGCCGAAGAATTGATGCTTTTGAACTATGGTGTTGGAGAAGACTCTTGAGAGTCCGTTGGACTGCAAGGAGATCCAACCAGTCCATCCTAAAGGAGATCAGTCCTGGATGTTCATTGGAAGGACTGATGTTGAAGCTGAAACTCCAATACTTTGGCCACCTGATGTGACGAGCTGACTCATTTGAAAAGACCCTGATGCTGGGAAAGATTGAGGGCAGGAGGAGAAGGGGACGACAGAGGATGAGATGGCTGGATGGCATCACCGACTCAATGGACATGGGTTTGGGTGGACTTAGGGAGTTAGTGATGGACAGGGAGGCCTGGCGTGCTGCGGTTCATGGGGTTGCAAAGAGTTGGACACGACTGAGTGACTGAACTGAACTGATAAGCCTTTTCACATTCTTTTCCATTATGGTTTACTGCAGGATATTGACTATAGTTCTCTGCGCTACGCAGTAGGAGCTTGTTAATTTTATATACAGTCATTTGAATCTCAAACTCCTAATTTATCCCTCCCCATGCCCTTCCCTTTTTGGTAACCAGAAGCTTATTTTCCATGTCTGAGGGAGTCACCTTTTTATTTCGCCTGTCCTAAGTTACAAAGGAAAACGAACAATCTCCATCATGTTTTGTTACTCAAAAAGAAATGTTTTGTAGAAATTAAGGTAAAATATCAAATTGTTTATCCCAAATTATCTTGATTCCAATCTGTGTTACAAAGGAAGATGTTCTTGCAGTGACAGATAGATGCCTCTAGACACCTGACCCCAGCTGGTCTTCTGTTTTAAAAGGCTTGGCATAGGAAACCCGATGGAATCCTCCTCTTTGGCTAAACTGAGATCTATGCTATTATGTTAACATTGGAGTCGAAGCACTGGATGTGGACTCTTGCCTGAGGCTGTCTTTCCGTACAGGAGAGAGGAGGGTTCTAGCCTGGGGTGGGACAGGATCTCATTGTGCCAATGAACCCAAACATGCTTTAATTCTGGGACCAGTCAGCTCCAAACCACTATCCCCCGCTCCCCGCTCAGCACCAGTGCCTGGCAGCAGAGAAATCCGCTGTCTGCAGTGGGCTGAGCAGCAAGGGTGGGGGAGAGAGGGCTGACAGGGCTGGTTCCTCCAGGAGCAGAGCCTGGCGCGAGAAAGGGCCGCCCAGCATCTCCCTCCTGGTCTCAGCTTGGACACTGACAACAAACCAGACCAGAGGTGCAGAGATGGAGGACCGTTCTGAGGGAGGAGTTAAACATGGGTCATAAATCAGAAGAACGAACTTCCAAGAACTCGAGAAGCACAAAGCTGAGAGCGCTGCAGGTGGGAGGGCCAGTGTTTACGAGGTCACGGGCCTGCCCACTGCGATGCTGAGGGCCGTGGAGCTGCTCTCGGTCCCCAATAAAACCCAAGACCGAGCACTGATGCCTGCAATTAAAGTGTCAAAGGTTCACACTGTGGTGAACAAGGCCACCTGATCCGCAGCTGGAAGAGGCCAGTTCTTGGAACACCAGCAAGGCCCATGACGGGGACCAGCCCTTTGCCAGCCTGGGCAGCTGTGAGGCTTCCCCCAGAACCAGGAAAGGAGGAGAACTAGGGGGATGGGGGAGATGGCCCAGAGAGGCCGGGAGGGTAGAGCAGCCGGAGGCGCATCAGGTTGTCCCTGGAGCTCCTGGAGCACCCAGGGCCAAGCCGCACTCCACCTTCACGGGCGGCCACACCCTACCAAGAGTTTGCAAAGACCCTGTGCACCTTAGTTTTTCACAGACCAACACACACACGTTCAGCTGCGGAAACACCTGTCCGTACTTGCTTTGGGAGAACCAGCAAGATCACTGCGGCAGAGCAGTGGCGGTGCCAAAAATGTAAAATCTCCTAATTAATCCGTCTGCTTGTTCAGTGAGCCAAGTGAGAAACAGCAGATGCATCAATCACAATTTGAGGGAAACCAAATTAACTCCATCAGCAAAAAAGTGAATGTCTTCCTTTAAACTTCAGAAGGACCAGCACAGCCAGAATGTATTCACGGCCGCCAACCGTGAGGTGAGGACCAGCATAGCCAGAATGTATTCACGGCCACCAACCACGAGGTGCCTTCTTACATCTCGAGCCTCCACTGCCTGGCCGTGTGAGTCGTCCTGTCACCTGACCCCTGCCCCTCACGCCACCCAAACTTCTTCTGGTCACGTCACCACACACCTTTGCTAACCACTGGATCCAGGAGGCGTTTTCACCAGGGGGCTGATTTCAAGTTTGATCTTTAGTCCTGATGACCAGCGGTGTCAACGTTCAATATTCTGCAGCTTCAAGTTTTTACAGAATGAAGTGGGTGTAAATTCAAGAAAACAGGGAGCCTTCCAGGCTCCTCCTCAGATCCTGCACAGGGGCTTCATCTCCCACCTGCCTTTTGAATCTCGCGGTCCCCAAAGGCCTGCCTCCAGTGCTTCCTCCTCGTGGCTGTCACCCACACAGTCTGCACTGGCCCGACGGGAACCAGCCTTTCTGTGCCCTGAGTCCTCGAGCACCGTCCTCTCTGCCCCTCTGGGTCCCCTCTCTGGAAATCAGAGGTTAGAAGTCCTCCAATAGAACTGAGAAGCAAGACAAGGCATCTTCATTGTCTGGAACCGGCGATGGAGTCTGTTCATTCCTTGCCCCTAAAAGCCTCTACCTGGTGCAAACAGCCTGCTGTTTCTTGCCCATTCTACTCAGGGGTCACCCCCTGAGGGACCCGAACATGCCTTTCTTCCCCACCCTCCACCTGATTTCATCGGAACCTTCAAAACAGTTTCCAGACCCACGGAGACAGGCCTGGGACGCTTTGCTGCAATGTTTCTACCTGGACACACCTCTCCTCCAGCAACAAAATATAAAGAAACTGTACGGGACTAAAAATGAGTGTGTGCATGTGCAGTTAGGACAAATTCTGGACCCCAAAGATACAAAGAGACCAAAAAACCCAACTGCCACTTTTGAAGAACCAGAAACAAAAACAGGGCGCCTGAAGCAAAAGAAGAGTATTACTCACGCCCCCTGCACACACCACTGTTTAAGGGGTCGGCAAACCACCAAAACCACCCTGCCAGCCTGACCCCTGGACATACCCCTACTCTCACATGTAAGAAACAAGCTCACCCCCTCTCAGTGAGGGAAACCTGAGAAGGGAACCTGCTGTTTGTCCTTCCCCCACCCCCCCAGCTACAGAGGGGCCCCAGTAAAGCCTCACCTGTATTTCCTGTCTGGCCTCTGATCAATTTCTAATGATTAAGGAGGCCAAGAACCCTGGTCGGTAACATCACCACAGTTTTTTGGTGCCATCGGGCTGGTAAATTCAAAAGAGTGACAAATTCCAAGGCCCTTAACTCAGGGGTCTCGGGGTCAGGGGGCCAAGTCCTCGCCAGCACCCACTGGGGAAGGCCGAGTGGGAGATGTCCCAGCTGCTGCCTGGGAATTAATGCAGAGCCAAGTCTTGCATGAAAAGCGGTCATGATAACTTGTCACTTAAAAAATGTATTAACCCCAACACCTAACAGTGTTACTTACCAGCACCTGGAGGTGGATGTACACGCTGGGGAACATTGGCACCTTGTCTCTTCTCCAGTTCTGGGTCCACACGGGGCGCCAGGCCCAAAGCAGCCAGGGGCGTGGGGCCAGAGAGTGGCCACAGCTGCAAGGCTGTCCCGGTACCACCGAGGCTCTGCCTCCAAGCACAAACTTGCCAAGCCTGAACTGTGACCAAAGACAGCTCACAGATCACAGAAGTCTTTATTGAACTTACAGGATTGTCAACATTCAGTGATCAGTAAGAAAGAGACATTTCCTTTGATGCCAATATAAGGTGAGGGATGGGACTGTAAGTGGAGTAACAGTTGGCATGCATTCCTAACAAGGTAAAATTACTTGAAAAATCTAATGGCTTACCAATGTTTGCAAAAGTTCACAACTATTTCATTTGGAAAAGCCTAATGTATAGCAAAACTTGGCGTCATCAATGTATATTTCATTTTCACTGAGTAAATTTAAGGTTAATAGTATTTGTCTCATTGAAGAGTTTTCACATTCGAAACACAAGTCCATCCCCTACTTTTAAAAGCAGAGTTCCATTTCGTTGTTAGGCCATTGTGGCATTCTGCCTACAATGCCAAGGGCTCTGCAGTCTGGCGTGGGGAGCACCCTGAGTCAGTGGTTATCTCGTCTTCTGATTGGCTGATGGAGAGCTTAAGCAAACAGCATGGAGACTTGTTTTCTGGGCACTCATGCCCAGTGCCTGCTCGTGACCCCATGAGCAAGCACACCTGCACAGAAGTCTCGATGGGAACCAGCCCACAGAACCCTGTGTCCATGCAGAGCACCCTTTCCCAAGGATCTGTGGTGGGCAATGAGCAGCAGGTGCTTAGAAACTTCTCAGAATGAAACTCAACAACAGGGAAGCAGGGAGCAGCAACCCAGGTGCATGCCATTGGCGGGGGTGGAATTAGGATACCCAGAACCTCAGGTAAGTTAGAAAAGTGGCTAAAGCATGGAGAATCACACCAAGACAAACAAACAGCCAAGAAAAGTGACTACATGTATATATAAGTATATAAACGAAAGTGTAAGTATATAAATGAAATATATATACATATTTCATTTCTTATACAAGAAAGGTGTGTGGCCAGTATTGTTTTGTTTGGAGTCAATGACTCAGAGTGAAAACCGAGGAAGCTGCCAATGAGCTCCTGTCCTCAGTCGTGGGAGAGACAAGACTTTCCAGAATCTGATAATTATTTTCCAGTTGTGTATCAGAAACCTAAAATGTGCTCCTTAATAAAGTGAAAAGCCTAAACCAGTTTTCCTTGTTCATTCAACACTTAACGACCAGGACCCAGTTACACAGACCAGTATACTCTACATAGATCAGTATACTGTGGTTCAGTAAGTCTGGGATAAAGGCTGACCATCCGCAAGGACCACAGGTGATTCTGATGCTCACTGAGAGCCCGCAACCATGAGTTTCTCTTTAACTTAAATGCCTCTGGTTAAAGCTAACTGAGTAAAGAAAAGAACTCATTCTTTACCAAGTACGAATACAGCTTTACTGATGTGACTTCTTTCCCTGTCTTCTCCACTGTGGTCATTCCCTCCTCTCTGCACCGGACGGTTTGAGGGGCGCTCTGTCTCACCTAACCAGCAGGCCGCAGGGTGGTTTGCTCTTCACGCTGCGCGGAGTCTAGTCCCGAGTCTCAACAACCCCAAGATGCAACCGCACCGACACAAAAGCACGAAGCACCCAGAGGCTCGTGGAACCAACTGACACGAGGCACCAAGGGCGTCAGGAGCTCCATCTTCTCCAAACAAGACGGATGTCACCAAGCAGGTGACACAGGGCTTCTGACCTCACTGTCCTCACAACAAGACGCCCCTAAAAAACCCTAGACCTGGCGGGAAGGGGTTGAGGCTGAAGCTCCGTCCACCCCACTGCCCTTAACTAGTAAGAGTAATGAAGTGCGGCCCCTGCCTCAGGGCCAGCACACCACCACCCAGGAGGCCCCTGAGCCTCCGAGAGTCCCCAGGTGGACATCCAGGCCCCACCCGGGCACCATGAGCTGCTTCACGAGAACCTCTACCCCAGCTCCACCTCCTCAGGAGCAGGGGAATCTGAAGGCCTCGACAGCTGGTCCGCTGTGGTGGAGACGGCACGGGGGCTAACAACCAGCCTCAGCCCACTGAACTCCTACCTGCAGAATCCAGGCAGCAGTCGCTCCCGGCGGCTCCGCTTGCCTGCGGCGGAAGAATCTCACCAGTGAAGCCGGCCCGGAGCCCGCCGCCGGCCCTGGAGTGCGTTTCCGCAGCTCAGGTTCAAGCTCACTCAGCCCCACCCACCAGAGAGGATGCCGGGAAGCTGGCGGACCGTCATTCGCGCCCCGCCCGCTGCTGCGAGAGGCTCTCGGCCCACCTGCCCAGAGAGCGTGAAGAGAACGCAGGGCCTTGCCCCAAAACAGACCCTAATAATAGCAGGCCCCACCTGCCCACAAGCATTACCAGCAGACATATCCAGAAACCTCAACAGAGCTGACTGATGAAAAGCTGTCTCTCCCAAAACAAACCTGTAAAATCTGGAAGAGAAGGCAATTTAGTCACAAAAATTCACATAAACATGACATCACCAAAGTAAACTAATAACTGACGCTAAATTAATGGACATCTATGAACTGTCAAAGAATTCAGAATAATCCTCTTAAGGGAACTACAAGAACACAAAACTATAAACAAAATTAGGAAAACAATTCGTGAACAAAATGAGAAGTTCAACAAAGAAATAGAAACCATTAAAAACAAAAATCCTAGAGCTGAAAAATACAATTGAAGGATTCAACAGCTTTAAAAAGACGAAGACGCAGGAGAAAGAATCATCCTGACCTAGAATACAGGACATTTGAAATTACCCAGTCAGAGGAACACAAGGGAAAAAGTGAAAAACTGAAGAAAGTCTTATGGGACACAATCAAAGAACCTACATCTGCATTATGGAAATTTCAGGAGAAAGTGGAAGGGACAGGAAGCATATTCAAAGCAATGTTAAAAACTCCCAAACCTGGGGAGAGGTATGAACAGATCCATGAGGTCCAAAAGACCCCAAACAGGTTGAACCTAAACAGGGCTACACTGAGACACATTATAAATATCAAAAGTCAAAGACAAGAGAGAAGTTAACATACAAGGGAAACCCCATTAAGAATATCAGCAGATTTCCCAAAAGAAACTTCAGGCCAGGAAAGATGAGAGATACATTCCAAGTATTGAAAGTAAAAAACTGTCAACCAAGAAGTCTGTATCAGGCCAAAGTGTCCTTCAGAAATGAAGGAAGGATAAAGATATTCCTGAACAAGCAGAAGTTGAGGGAGTCCATCACCAGGAGGCATGCTTTACAAGAAAAGCTAAAAGGAGTTGAGTGGAAGTAAAAGGATGCTAACTAACATCATAAAAATATGGGAAGGTAGCATGAAATTCACTGGTAATTGTAAACATACTTTCAAAAGTAGATTCTGTAATACAGTATGGTGACACATAATTCACTTACAACTCAAAGTTAAAAAACAAACAGTAAAAAGAACCATAACTACAAAAATCTGTTACTGGATATACAATATGAAAAATATGTAAACTGTAACATCAGTAAAATGTGAAGGGAGGAGAAGTAAAAGTGTGAAGCTTAGGACTTAAGCTGTGTAAGTTTAGTTATCAGTTTAAAATAGGGTGTGTTATAATTTTAAGGTATTTTATGTAAGACTAATGTAACCACATGGGAAAAATCTGTAGCAATTACACCAAAAAGAAAATGATGGAGAAGTCAAAGCATATCGATCCCCAAAGACCTCAAAACACAGAACAAGACACAGGAAAAAGAAAAAGGAACAAAGAGTCTACAAAACAGCTAGAAAACAATCAACAAAGTGATCATAGTTAAGTCCCTATCTACCAATAACTACTGTAAACAAAAACAGATTAAATTCCCCAATAAAAATAAAAGAATGGCTGAATGGATTAAAAAAAAATGATACAACAATATGCTGCTGCCTACAAGAGACTTGCTTTAGTCTTTGAGACAATTAACTGAGAGTGAAGGGATGGAAAAAGACATTTCTAGCAGAAGTAACCAAAAAGAAGCAGGGAGCGGTTGCTATACTTATGTATCGGATAGAACAAATTTTAAACTAAAAAGAGACAAAGAAGGTCATTATATAATGAAAAAGGGGTCAACCTATAGAATGGGAACAAATATCTCTAAATCATGTATCTGATAAGGGATTAATATAGCCAAAATATACAAAGAACTCATGCAACTCCATAGGAAAAAAAAAAATTCAATTTGAAAATGGGCAAAGAACTGCAACAGACATTTGTCCAAAGAAGACATACAAATGGCCAACAGATATATAAAAAGTCATTTGAAACGTTCCTCAACATCACTAAATCATTAGGGATATGCAAATCAAAACCACAATGAGTTAACACCTCATGCCTGTTAGATGGCTATTATCAAGCTACCATCTGATCCAGCAATCTCACTTCTGGGAACACATCCAAAGGAAAAAAAACACTTATGTTGAAGAGATATCTATACCCTTATATGTTCACAGCAGCATTATTAACATTAGCCAAGACATGGAAATAATCTAAATGCCCTTTAATGGATCAAGTTGCTATGGTATGTTCATGTGCATTTTTGCACGTGTGTGTGTGTGTGTGTGTGTGTGTGTGTGTGTGATGGAATATTATTCAGCCATAAAAAGGGAAGTAAATCCTGCTATTATGACAACATGGATGGACCCTGAAGACATTTTGTGTGCATGTGCGTGTGCGTGTGTGATTGATGGAATATTATTCAGCCATAAAAAAGGAAGTAGACCCTGCTATTATGACAACATGGATGGACCCTGAAGACATTTTGCTAAGTGAATTTAGTCAAACAAAGACAAAATACTATACGATCGCATATGTGGAATCTTATTAAAAGAACAAAACCTAACTCACAGAAAAGAGGTGGGGTGAGGGAGAGGGAACTGGACGGAAGTGGTCAAAACCTTCAAATTTCCAATTATAAGATAAATATGTATTAGGGCTGTAATGTACAACATGATGACTGTAGTTAACATGATATATAGGGAAGCAGTTAAAGAGAGTAAATTCTAAGAGTTCTCATCACAAGGAAAAAAACTGTTTTTGCTGTTCTTTTTCTGGATCTGTATGAGATGGATGTTTAACTATACTTACTATGGTAATTATTTCACAATATATGTAAGTCAAATTTTTATGCTGTATATCTTTAAACTAATACCATGCTGATGTCAATTATATCTTAATAAAACTGGGGAAAATGGCCAAGTTATAAACATTATTAAATTTTATTAACAAAAACTTTGTACATTTTCTTTAATACATGTGGAATTTTACATCTAAATAAAATAACAACACATTCAAAATTTACCATTTATACAAATTGTTACAGAATAACAACCAGTGGGTTAAATAAGTAAAATAAACCACACCGATTTTTTTTAATTATCTACAAAAGATTTGACTTTCTTTAAAATTCCCCTGAACATATAAAAATAAATTAATTTTACTTTTCAATTAAATCTACCAATTAGAAATATTACAAATCAAAATATCAATGTTATCTTATGAATTTTTCACAATACAAAACAGATCCACAAAACCTTATTTACAGAAATGAGGTAAGAACTGTGCAATGTTTAACCAAGAGACATATTGCAGAATTAACATGTTCTTCCAGCTAAGTACACAGTGGAGGTCTAATTACAGCTGGGTCTTTTTTCCACTAATAATTCACACATTCAAGAGCAGTTCAATGATTACATCCCCAATTGTTTAATTTATACTCGGCCACACTGTCACCCCAGGAGTGGGGCTAACCAACGTGGAAGCGCTGTAACACAGATTTCACCTGTTTCAGGAACTGCTGTGGTGGGTTGTTTTTTTTTGTCTTGTTTTGTTTGTTTGAAATCATTGTTAACAACGATAAGTTGTCTAATTTAGTTTAGATTTGGTAAGAAAACTCTTACCAAATCCACACACTTTTCTTGTGACTCATTAGTGGATAAATACCCAGGTAATAGCTTCACCTGAGCTATCTACAGTGGCATAGAAAGTTCTCAATAAAGGCAGAACCATGGGGAAGGCTGCTGTTGCTACTCAGCTGACCAGAGCCACTTCAGCACAAGGCAGGTACTAACAGGCACTTGATTCAGGCCAAACCCTACCAGCAGTTTCCAGAGTGGCCCCTCTTTCATTTTGAATTGAGCTGGTTCCCCCAGCAGCCTTAGAGCTCACTTAACTCAAGGTTTCTTCAAAATATGAGGTCTTAACACTAAAGAAAAAGCATTTAGCAAAAGAAAATTACCTTTAGCAGAAGCAGACATTTACCATCCTAACTTGATTACCAAAATTGGCCAAATCCCATTAGAAAGGAAATTTTTATAACAAAGATTGCCAAGTCCCAGTGGATGACCTATTTATTTGTAATATTTAACCAATAAAACTCTAGTAGAAGAAATTAAACAGTTCCTTGAAATTTAAGGTTTGACTCACAGAGCAAATGTACTGTAACTCAAACAAAAGATCATATTTCATGTTCCAAGTGGTACAATAAAATCAAATGGTTTATAAATGGAATTAAGTCTTAAGTTTTGCTAGTCATCTCTGCAATTTATAATCAAAATTAGTTGTGGACCAACTATATTAAATTTCTCTTAGGTTGATAAACTCATTGCCATGTAAATTATTTCACTGACCAAAGTTAACCATTAAATTTTCTTTCAAAGTTCAAAAAAATCTGGGAGAGGGGTAGGGGATATGGGAATTTCATTTCAGTGCAACAAAGCAACATCAACCAAAGCCTTACAAGAATGCTCTTGTGGCAATTAATCCTTTGTCGTGCAGCTGGTTTCTTGTTGCATTTCTTCATAGGTGTAGTAAAAGGACTGCAACAGCAGCCAGATGAAGTGCTAGGACAGCAGGATAGGCCATTTCTAGATGTTTTTTTCTCAAATGTCAACTTTTCTCTTGAGCAACAGGCCCACTTTTATCACTAAGTCTCTGCAGTTAAAACAAACAAAGTCAAGTGCATTAGCTAAAGAAATTTTTGGCCCACACTTGAAACAATCTCCTCTTAACTGAAATTATAACTGAGATAAAAGGTAGTATATATGGTTATTCCTTTTTTCTACAAGTCAGCATGGCTACTTTTCAGCATAATGTAAGGACATGAAAATACCGGTAAACATTCAGTTGATTTATATTAAATTCAGCAGTACACAAAGAGAGACGTACTCCTCTGAGGCAGGACTCATAAGGAATGAAAAGTAGAAATCATCCCTCCAAAACGGACTTTTCCACGGTAGTAGTAACACAGTCGTGTGGAAAATGAACAAATAAGGAAGTCATGGGTTCTGATCCCACATACATGCTATCTGTCCTCTGAACTTTAACCTCTTTGAATCTATTTTAAAAAACGGGTTTTTTAACAGTTTAAAGACTGGAACCATATATACTATTGTCTCTAATAAAGATGCATGCCACACAGCGGGATACTCATATTACTTCCCAGCCTTGCTTTTCTACATTATAGTGTTTACTATCATGATTTTCCATTAAAATACATTTCATATTGTATAACCTTTTTGTTTTTAACACAACAAAAAACTTTAGAGCAAAAAACAGTTAAAAAAAATCTAAATTAGTACAGAATCAATGAAATTTTCATGTCTGCAAAACTAGGTTTGTAATAATGATAATGACAGTATTCACAATCAGGAAGTCAGAGGAACAGTGGGGTAAACAAAAAGCATTGAAGAAGTAATGAAAACCAGTATACTTTATTTTGAACCAATTCTTGTTACTAAATACAAACTAAAGTTTCTGAAAACTAAAAGCACAGTAAAGAGCAAGGTTTCAAAGTAATGGGAAAGAGCAAACATTGTGACTTTGAACACCGTTTTTGCCAAGTCTCCCACCTCATTCTTTCCCTTCTTCCTTTTCCTGGTGTCCAGTCTCCATTCTATATCCCAATATCCTTCCTCTAACAGGGTTCTGCCCTCAACTGGAATTTAGGGGAAACATTTATACTCCAGTAAAGTAGACCTGATTGAAGGGGAGAATTAATAGAAAGAAACAGCCTTAAAATGTGTGCTACTGTATGTATAAGTACACTGTTCCTGCATCCATTTTTTTGCTATCGTTTACATAAGATTAAGAATTTAAATTTCATTACAATTGTGATTATAATTTACTTTCTATCCAGTAGAATAACTAGATTGCCCTAAAGTTTATATATTAATTTTATTGTAAGTATAATGCACATCTGAGCAAAAACAAAAACAATCCTAAATTATCTAGACTATTTCTATAGTTAAACAAATTCACTTAAACAAAGATTCTCAAAATACCAACTACTTATCTTTTGATTGGACTGTCTCTTATCACTTACTATACCAAAACATTTTCATTTTGAAAAACTGCTGAATTATAAAACAGCCTTCCAACCTTACGTGCAAATTCGAATTGATATGCTTAGGGGATATACAAATTGGCTTAGGTCCTTTCTGTTTACAATATCCAGCTGCTGAACAACTGGTTTTAAGAAAAAATTATCTGGGGGATAATATATTTTAAAAGAGAGAGAAGGAAAGAGGGAGGAAGGGAAGAAGGGAAGGGCCGGACAGACAGTCATCTCTAATCACTAAAATTGGCTCTGTGATTTCACTAGGTGTAACAGAACACAGATACTTACTGTTACCTTCTGACTTGCGTTGTCACCATGGATGGTGAGGAACGGGTTGGTGGCGGCTGGGTGAAGTGGAGGCGCCTGTGTGCCTGCGAGCAGGTTGTTGATGGGTATCTGTGTGGGCCCCGGGATCTGCAGCTGCTGGAGGTCAGGCTGGTGGTGCTGCTGCTGCTGCTGCTGGTGCTGCTGTACCAGCTGGTACAGGAGGGCCTGGTGCTGCTCCTTAAGCAAGAACACGTGGGAGGGGTGAGTGCCCAGCCCAGACAAGCCAGTGGAACAGCCTGCCTTGTCTCTTTTCTTCTTTACTCTGATACTAGGTATTGAAGTGATGTCAAAGTCGTATTACTAAGAAAGACAAGAATCTCATCTGGAAAAACACACTGCACTAGACAATAACCATCTACTGTAAATGTCAATATCATCAGGGACTGGCTTTATTTTCCAAATGGAACAAGCAAAAGTAAAAGAACGCCTATGCAAATGAGAATCAAGGAAAATGGCAATTTAGAGAAGCCACGGTGATCTGTGTTTGGCTTTAGAAATCACTGCATGGTGAAATCCCTCCTGTAATTCTGGGAACTTACAGAGTTATTTTATTATGCTCTTATTCTGAGAACTTTAAAAGTTATTTTAAGAGGTGGGTGCACATGTAATTGCAGTTTCAGATCATGTATTTTAAATAATTATAACTAGGCTCAAATACATCTTTATTAATCAAAATAGGAACCATTACAATTAACACATTTTTGTCAATGAGAAATAAATATGCTTATTCCTGTAGCATAAAAATCCACGCTTTGGGATTCGATGAACTCTTGGAAAGCATTCTCTGCCTCCTGATGGTTGTGGAAGCATTTTCCTTGCAAGAAGTCATCAAGATGCTTAAATAAGTGGTAGTTGGTTGGCAAGACATCAGGTGAATACAGTGGATGAGGCAAAACTTCGTAGCCCAATTTGTTCAACTTTTGAAGCACTGGTTGTGTGATGTGCAGTCGGGCGTTGTCATGAAGAACTGGGCCCCTTCTGTTGACCACTGCTGGCTGCGGGCGTTACAGTTTTCGGTGCATCTCATCGATTTGCTGAGCATAATTCTCAGATGTAGTGATTTCACCCGGATTCAGAAAGCTATAGTGGGTCAGACCAGCAGCAGACCACCAAACAGTGACCATGACTTTTTTTGGTGCAAGTTTGGCTTTGGGAAGTGCTTTGGAGCTTCTTCTTGGTCCAACCACTGAGCTGGTCATTGCTGATTGTCATATACAATCCACTTTTCATTGCACATCACAATCCGATCAAGAAATGGTTTGTTGTTGTTGCACAGAATAAAAGAAGATGACACTTCAAAACGACGAGTTTTTACATTTTCAGTCAGCTCATGAGGCACCCACTTATGCAGTTTTTTCACCTTTCCAATTTGCTTCAAATGCTGAACAACTGTAGAATGGTTGACATTGAGTTCTTCAGCAACTTCTCGTTTAGTTTTAAGAGGATCAGCCTCAATGTTGGCTCTCAATTGGTCGTTGTCAACTTTCGATGGCTGACCACTATGTTCCTCATCCTCAAGGCTCTCATCTCCTTTGAAAAACTTCTTGAACCACCACTGTACCGTATGTTTGTTAGCAGTTCCTGGGCCAAATGCGTTGCTGACGTTGAGTTGTCTCCACTGCTTTATGACCCATTCTGAATTCGAATAAGAAAACTGCTTGAATTTGCTTTTTGTCTAACATCATTTCCATAGTCTAAAATAAATACAAAATAAACAGCAAGTAATAAGTCATTAGCAAAAAAAAAAAAAAAAACAAAACCCATAAAGCGAGAAATACTCATTAAAATAACGTATAACATAACCACATTTAAGAATGTATTCCAATATCAAACAGTAAAGGTCAACAAAACCGCAATTACTGTTGCACCAACTTCTTAACTTTTAAAGTTCTCATTCATGCCAACAGAAAGAGTGCTCTCCTGACGTGGTTATCATACTATGCCTTCCAGCATTCCTAAGTGCTTACCGTGATGTGTCAGGCACTGTTCTGGGGAGAAGTGTTAGAATGTGATTCCTGCCAAGGGTCAAGTGAAACAGTAGTGTGAGAGAGACTGGGGGGTGGTTGCAGGGGGGGTGGGGGTGGGGGTGGTGGCCATGGGTGGTTTCGGGGGGGCTCTCTTGGTTACAGATGCAAGGAGATGAGGGAATTCTCTATGTGGATTGAGTGGGGTGGGGAGGAGGGCAGATGGTTCTAGGCACAGAGAATGCTAGCCAGTGCTGAGGGGCCCTGTGGGTGTAGCCAGCATGACCCAGGACAAGCGAGGAGACCGGGGCTGGAGTGGAATGAGCAGGACGGAGGCTGGAGAAGAACAAGGGCCTGCAGTGTGGCCAAGAACACTGGCTCTTCTCAGAGTACTGTCGGAAGGCAGACGAAGCAGAGGAGTGACACAACCTGACCTGGCATTTCTTGATGGATTCAATGTGAGGTGTCAGAAGAAGAGGGGTGAAGGAAAAACTGCAGGGATTTTTGGCTGAAGCAGCTGGAAGGATGGAGGTACATCAGCTGAGGTGGGGGCACCGTGTGACGGGTCAGCAGTTCAGTGTGGACATGGTATGCCTGCACCGTCTATTAAGAGAGCCAAGTGGCAGCACCAAGGAAGCAGTGGATATGAGAGCTTCAAATTCCAAAGAGAGGCCTGGTCTGGAGAAGTCAGTGTTGGCACAATCTTTAAAACCACGTAGCTGGAGGAAATCCCAAATTCTAGGACCCTCTGAAGTGAGAGGGGCTGAGAAAAAGAGGAGCACCCAGGAAAGGAAGCTAAAAATGAAGAGCCAATTAGGTAGGAAGAAAACCAAGATCCTAGGAGCAAGGGGAAGAGTTTTCGGAGACAGAAGCCGTTACCAGGGGAGACACCAGGTGGGAATGGACTGGGCTGAGCATGGGCAGCAGCTGGAGGAGGGTCCAGCATGAGTTTGCTCTTAAAGTGGGAGAGGGGAGGTGCCGCACAGGACCATTCCTGCCTACATGAAGTTCAATGCTTATCAATGAAGAAACCTCATCCCACAGTCTTGGCTGGCAAAAGAAAATATCAAGTCTAATCCACTCAGTCTTCATGGACTCTGGGTGATTGTGCTAAAAATTTCTTAATCAACCACATTCTAGAAACAAGACACCTACGTGTGACTATTAGAGTAAAATCTTAAATTAACAGGAAGAACCCCAAATAAATTGAAATTTCAGTATTTCATAATATGTGACAAGAGATAAGAAAACAAGATCACATTTTAGTGTAAGCATTTAAGAATTTATATGTAATCTATCCTCATACCACTTTAAGAACAGTGACAACGATCCAGAATTGTAAAATAGACATTTTCAATATATTTTTGACTAAAGCAAGAAAGTCGGTGGGTGTATTTTGGAAAGAAATTACAAAGGCTGAAACCTTGAGTTAATTAAAGGAGTTTCCTCCTAGTCTAACTCAGTGAGATGTGCAAGACACAGCTGGTGCATAAGATGCTTTAGTTCTCTCACCCCTCCTCCAACATGTCTGCTCCACACCTTTTCTCTCCTCTAACCACAATTTCCCTATCTCTGTCAGCTGATGACTTTATTTATAATTCCCATTTAAAAACTAAAAACATCAGAAGTGGGCTTCTTCAACTTCCTGTCATAAAACCCACTTACAGTTTCTGCACCTCCCTCTTACCAGGTGAAGCTGCTCCCTCCTGAAGTGCTCTGCTGCCCTGGCCTTACCCCTCCTCTCTCTGCACCAGAAAATTACCCATCAACATACATAGAGGGCTTCACTGGCGGTCCAGTGATAAGAATCAGCCTGCTAATGTAGGAGACATGAGATCCAGCTCTGGTCCAGGAAGATATCACATGTCACGGGGCAACTAAGCCCAGGGGCCACAGGTACTGAAGCCTCTGCACCTAGAGCCTGTGCTCTACAACAAGAGGCCACCGCACTGAGATGCCTGTGCACTGCAACTAGAGGATCCCTTGTTCGACGCAACTAGAGAAAGTCCACACATGCCAACGAAGACCCAGTGCTGCCAAAGATAAATTAATTTAAAAAAACATACAGATATGTTGTCATTTTCAAAATCAATAGAAAGACGCCCTTAGACGTCTTCCTAATGCTAATTGCTCTTTCACTTCTCTGCTCTTCACAGTAAAATATCTCAAGTGGCCCACTCCCTGTTTGTGTTCCCTGTTTTCTTTTGAACCACTCAATGAAGCTTTTCACTTCTCACTCAAATCACATTCTCAAAGAGTTCCAGACACCTAGTTTCAATGGGCAGTTCTTACTTGTCTCACTAGAGTATTTTACTCAGCTGAGTCCTCCCTGTCTTGAGAAGTTTCTTTGCATGGGCTCTAGGCCATCACTCTGTTCTAACTCTCCCCTCATTCTCTCCTCAAGATCCTTGACTGGATTACTCTCCTCTTTGAGGATGCCTAGAGCCCAGTCCTCAGACATCAGTCTTCATTCCCTACTGCCCTCAGCAAGTTGTGTGAATCTAAACATCACATATGCAGCAATGACTCCAAACTCCTTCCAACCTCATTCTTTCCTTGGACTCCAGACTCATCTAACTGCTTAATCTGTGTCACCTGAACATCTAAACAGACATCTCAAATCAGCATGTCCATAACACAACTCCTGTTCTCTTGCTAAAACATGGTGTTCCTCCTAATCTTCCAAATCTCAATAAGAGTCATCATCCAAGTAAATGTCCAACAAACCAGTCTTGTTGACTGTGTCTTCAAAATACACAATTCTAGACAGTTTCACAATGTTTATCTTGCTCTCATAAATCAGCAGCACCTGGACCACCCCCGGATCCCTTCTCCCCCCAACACACTCACACACTTCTTCATTCAGCAGCTAAACTAATGTTTTAAAATGTAAATTATTGTCATGTCACTATTGTGTTCAAAACCCTACAATTAATTCTTTAAAATCCTGAAAGGAAAAATGAGGATATATGCAAAAAGACTTTTTAAATGGGGATAATTATAAAAGCTAGGCAATTGGTATACCACACTCTCTACCACTGGTACACCTGAATGCTTATTTCCATAAAGAAAGGTTTAAAAAAAAAAATCACCAATGGCTTTCCATCACACTTAGGATAAATCTAAACCCCACACCATTGACAGCCAAACAAGGCAGCCTATGACCTTGCACCCACACCTGCCTGCTCTCCTCCACACTAGCCCAGTCATGCAGCACAGGTGCCCTAGTCCCTCGACCCTGAGTGCACATTCCCTTCTACCTCTGTGTCAGAAAGTCATGCTCCTTCACTTTTTATTCAGATCTGTGCTCAAAAGTCATCTGCTCAGTGGCTGGACCATCCTATCTACCATGGCTCTCCCCCTACTGTCCTCTATTCCCTTATCCTGCTTCATTTTCCTTTCCAGTACTCATCACTACCAAAAAATATGTATCTAATGTTCCATCTCCCCTATCAGAATGAAGCTACATGAAAAGACAAGTCTTGTTCACCAGAGTCTACCAGAGCAGCACAATAATGTTCTAATACCTGTTGATGAATCCATATAATTAATATCACTACAGGTATCATAGACTATACCATGTCACTTCATAAAGTGGGTAATCTATACCTACACACTGAATACTTATTATAACTTTGATCACTTGCTCCTAATAAAGATCAAATATTATCAAAAGGAAGAACTTACTGGTGTGAGCTGTTGCGAATTTAACAACTGCTGGAATTGCTGTTGATGAAGAAATATTTGTCTTTGCTGGTCAGAAAGTAATCCTAGTCCTGAGGCACTGAAAAATGATGAAAATTCTTACTTTCTACTGTAAACCTCTAACTTTTTTTTTAATGTAAAATGAAAGAACTTCTCAATTTGATGTTTAATAAGTTAACAAGTCAAGTTTTTTAACCATAACACTTTTTGAAAAACAACGATGTAAAAACTTCTTTCTCTCTCTCTGCACATATACAGGTAAACAAGAACTCACATTGTCAATAAATGTTTTGGTTCCCTTTTTATTGTAAACCAAGCAGGCACTAAGTTGTTTAATGGAATAAAAATTTATATGCACATGTAACACTTTATTTTCAATCATTCAAGGGTAATTTAACCCACACTAAGAAATACATATTAAAACAAAGAAAGAATCCAAACATACTAATAACTGATTTTACTTAAACTTTTTTTATGGTCCCGACTATCAGTAAAATTAAGCACCAACAAAAAGAGAGCCAGAAGAAACCGTTTACTACTATCCACTACAAGTCCATTTAAAATGATTTATTCCTCAAAAGTATGTGCAATAACAACATGGCTTTGCCATTCAAATGAAATTCCAGCACAATGAAACAGCAAGTCTCACTCCCTGGAAATTCAAGATAAATATTTGACCTTCATCTTATATCAAAATCTTTGATTACAAAGCTAACAAAGTTACATAGCTGAATTTTAAGAACCAACATTCACAGGTGATCTTCATTACAATATTACTCTGCTCCAGAATTTTTGATACATGAAGTTAAGAAAAATAGCATTTAAAACAGACATTACAGATCAAGACTGAAATTTTCAGTACAGAAAATATTTAATACTTATGTTTTGTTACTAAAAGTGATTTAACTTTGTATTTAATCTGAATTACTAAAGTGTCAAAAATAAATGGTTCCTGATATGATATATTTAGTTTGTGGATTTTACTTTCTTAGAGCACATCTACAAGGGACACATTAAAAAATCCCTAACTAAAGCATGGATAGCATTGGTACCATGTTGCTCTAAAAACCACAAAAGATACTTATAAGTTTCTTACCTGTTCGTCAGTGTAGCTGGCATTGGATGTGTTGCATTAGGTGGTACAGTTGTGTGGGTGAGGGGGGTAGGGTTCTGGGATATTGTGACAGGGGTCTGAATAACCCCATTTAAAGCTCCTACAATGCCATTAATTGCCAGTTGGTTACCTGGCAAAGCTCCAATTATTCCACCCACTCCAGGCACGGCAGGAATGGTGGATGTTACAGTCGGCATTCCACTAGCCAGTGCCCCCACTGTCACACCATTGACCTGCTGAACTCCACTAACGCCTGAGCCCTGCTGAGCTGGACTCTGCCCGGCAGGAGGTGGAGTAGAAAGAGCCGATGAGCTGCTGGTGCTTTGTCCGCTGGAGGTTAAGTCCTAACATAAGAAAGAATAGGAACCTAGTTGTAAACAACACAGCAAAACTGTTTAAAATTACTTTAAACCATTTAATGTGATATACTGTTGTTTGTAAGTAAAACACACAAATGAAATTAACCACACCAAAATTACCTGATTTAATACAGGAAGAGAATTATCAGGTAAAAAGCTGTTTCCTAGATGAGGGCTCTTACTGCTGTTCAAGGAATCAGTAGTAGGAGCTAGAAAGAAAAAAAGACAAAAAGAAACCTACTTACCTGTTGAATTACATTACATGTAAGATTAAAGGCTTGTCTAAAAGCTTAGTCTGAAGCCCACATTAAAAACACTTAAACAATAAGCCTTGCTATTCTTAAGACCAATTTGAATGAAAAAATCTATGTCTCTATTGAATATCATGGCTTTAAATCAATAGATATATATCATCATATACTTAAATTTTATCATTAAATTCTGTACTACAGATGTTAGAGCAAATTCAAATTGAACATTGAACAGGATTCTTTATGCTCCTCTAAAATAATCTTCATATAACTGGTCACCAGTTATTATTCACTTATTATGAAAAAGATAATGAAAAGTCCATCCTACCTTCCTTAGATCCACAATAAATTCATACTCACCATTCTGTGCTGAAAATGCATGCATTTGATGAGATGGGCTGGGGTTTGCTGTTATTGTTGGAAAAGGCACTGAGAGCTGTGCATTCAATAATTGAAGGCGTTCCTTTTTGGCAGTCAAGTTTTTAATCTGTTCCTCTAATCTTCGATTTTCTACTTGAAGTTGATGTAATGACTTCAGCATCCCTAAAACTAGCAGACATTTGAAAAAAGACAATTTCACACACAGGACTAGGAATTTTATGGACTTGTTTCAGTAACTTTAGAAATGAAACAGAAAAGTAGAAATTCTGTAAAGCATTTCTAAGTGACTAGGTTCTATTTCTAAATTTATATGCAGATATAAATATATAATATTTCTACCTATATAAGCATAAAGGGATATTGTTCCAACATATACTGTGTAGAAACTTTGTTGCCACTAACAAAAAAGCCAAATCTAGTTCAGGTAATTTCCATTCTCAAATAAAAACCACAAGAACATTTGATTTTCATCAAAATAAAAACCTAATTAAAAATTCAAAGTGCTCGCCATGATTTTTCATTAAAATCATTTTTTAAAGGGCAAAGAATCACACCAATATTCTTCGACACAAATAAAGAGCACAAGCATTTGTTTGCTGCTTGGTTAAACTAAGCAAGCCACCCGAAGACACTGGACGAGGAAGCCCAGCTGCTCAGCCTGCGGATCCACACACGCCCAGCAGGGAGCAGTGTGCACGCACCGAAGCCCTACTCCCGGCTCCCAGCAAAGGCGCGTCCTCTGCACATAGGCTGTCCTGTTTCACCACCTCAAATACTTTTTCCATCCCTGCCACAGCTTGGACCTCTCAATGGACAGCAGAGATGCCATGATGATGGACACTTTAAAGTTCTATGCATTAAAAAGTTGTATTTGTTTAACATGCCCTCAGGGCCTTCAAAAGACACAATTCTACTGGTACAGACACATACAGTCATTTCCCAAGGATTTAACTTTTATCCCTCCTCTTCAAGATCCCACACAGATCCCTTAGTGTACCCAAATGAGATGCAATAAGACTAAGCTAAACCTGTCCTCCAGCTATCCATGTTTAAAGGATTATCCCGGCATGAATTTCCTCACAATTAGCATTTTTTGTCAAGAGCACCATTCATAAAAATACCAAATTTACAGTACCCATCTAATAATAAGCAAAATATTTTGTTTTGTTTTAAAAAATAAATTTGTAAAAGCTTATACCCCCTCAAATTATTAGAAAAAAAATAAAAATAAAACATGCATTATTTCCACCAGATAGATATACAGATACAATATTAGGCCATTTAACATTAGACTACTTCTCTAGTTAACACTATCTGTACTAACATTTTTTCGATTTTGGCATTTCTCTCATTCACAGCTCTCCGTAATACTTAAAATTGTAAAGATATTAAATACGTATATATAATATACACTACATAATTTAGCAAGTAAATGATATAACTATTATGTAGTATAATATATATATAACTTAGTACTTATTCTTTCTCATCCAAATTATAACATCAAGAGAGTTGGCCTTACTTGACTATACATTTTTAAAAATAAATTCTGCAGTGGTGAGCAAGTTTTATTCAAACAATTAAGCTAAAAGAAGCTACAGCTCATATTTTTAGTAAAACTTAACTGATTAGAACAAAGTAGAATGTAGAAACAAAGTACTAATATTTTAATATTAATAATTATAAAAAGTAATAAGAACCAGTGAATTCTACAAGCCAGCAATGTTCATTATATCTTTTATGTCATCTAACCCTCAAAACAATACTGTGATATAGGTACATTATTATTCTCATCCTATAAGTGGAAAACTACAGCATACTGACAATAACACACTTGCCCAAGATCACACTGTTAATAACAGGTAAAAACAGAATTCAAGTCCAAGAGGTAAAACTGTAGCCTCTGTTCTATTAAGCCACTACATTACACTTTCTCACCGTATTATATAAGACATACATCATAATTTCAATGCTATTCTTGACAAAGTGTGACTTCTACATCTGTCCACCTGAATGTCTGTTCATCCATCTGTCCATCCATCTATTGCTCTTCCTTTAAAGACAAGAAGAGAATACTTACTGTCACTAGGAGTGCCCTGTTCTAATAAAAACTGCTGTCCTTCACTCCACTGCCTCTCCAGAAGCTGCTCTATGCTGGCTGCTACTGGGGGCAGGTTTTCCAAACTGCTGTTGCCTGGTTGGTCATAGCGGATCTGTAAGTTGCTTACAGGGGACCTGTTGGAAACATTAATCCTCAGGTTAAACAGGAGGAGGACCCTCCGAGGGAAGTATATTCACATTCCTCACCTTATGCTGACTCTTCTCCTGTACAAGTTTTCTAACATCAGGTTATCTAGGCTAAAATGATAAAACCATAATCTACCCTAAAATTAGTAATTACCATCCTTCCTCCCCAAGTGGTCAAAACCAAGGGAATAGCTGGCATACAGGATAAGTAAAAAACACTAGAAAATATAAATACACTACTAATAATCTCTGAAACTGGCAATAAAAGAACTTAATGCAACTTTATAAGACAAAAGGGAGAAAAACAGGATTAGAAAGATTCACACTGTACAGTTAAATGAATTTTTCCTAACATCTCTTAGATCTGTACTTCAAATGATAAGAACTTAAATATTCCAAAACAAAAATTACTTATATTAACATGAACATGGAATGTTCTCTCATTCAGTTTTTGTTTTAAATACGTAAATGTGCTCATTTCTGGTCTCCGGCCTCCATAATTACATAATGAATAAGGGCTGTGGAGTTTCCAAAGTATTTCCATATAATTATCTTCACACCAACCTAGTAGTGAGAAGTCAAAACCTGCCTTACTGGCTCTATTTCTATTTGAGGAAACGAGATGGGGCTTTAGTGACTTGTCCAAAGACAAACCGCTAGTGAGTGACAGAGCTGGCCAACAGCTCAGGGCCCCTCACAGCCTGCTAGCATTCTGCTGCAGCCCTAACACGCATCTTCACAAAAATCCCTTCAAATAAGAAGTTAAACAAATGAGTCTTTTTATTCCTTCCACATGTAAACACTGAGTGCTATACATACAGCTCCCTGTCCCTTCCCAAATAGTACATTATTGCCAGGATAATGTAGGCTATTTTATTCCAGGCTGATTTTTAAAGAATAATATACACTCAGAAATATGTGCTAAAAGTAATTTAGTGCCATTTTTTGGTGTTAAATCCTATTTAGCTAACGAAACACAAAGAACTACACAATGCAAGATAGCACTAAGGAATCTTAACTAATTTCTAGGGTTGCCTGTATGATATTTTAAATTTAAAAGGAGAACACAGAGATGCTTCTTCCACTAAACATATGAGCAAAAAAATCCATTAACTTTCTCCTTTGGGAAAAAAAGAAAAAAACAGTACAGAAGTAGCACAGCATAAATTACAGATTGGTCTGATGATGTTTTAATTGTGTACTTCAGACTCCTAGTTTCAAAAGAATAATATTTAATTTTCTGAAGAGTTCAACTGGGAAAAACAATACAACCTTTATTTCAACCAAGGATCATACAGGAAAAAAGGAACTACTGATGCACCACTAGAAAATAGCTAAATTAGAGGTTATTGGATGAATCTAACGTTAAAAATCCTCCTTAACAGACATTCCCAAATAAATAATAAATATACAAGCAACACTGCTTATATATATTCATGGTAGTCACTACATAAAATTTTTAAATAGAATTTTTAAACTTCCATAGTTGAAAAGATATTAAGTGGGTTTCTTCTTCCACCTGCTCCATTTTCACCCAGTCTAATATCACGCTTGAGGCAGAGTTTACAAAATTAGAGAACGGAGAGAACACAACTAGAAAATGGTATAGAAGTTGAGAGTGGAATAAAATTAATAAAAATACAGCCTATTAAATAATAAAAACATGTACTGTTAGCAAGAATAATCTGACATATATATTAATATTATAAATGATATTTGAACTCTCTTATATAATATCCAAGGTAATTTCACAGAACAATATATTTGCTATACTTCGTTTCAAACAATTTTAGAGGGATTTTAGAGACAAGTCATAAGAACTTCATTTACTGAATTAGGAACTAGAGATCAAGGGTTAAGTACATAGCCCACAACAGCGTTAAAACTGGAACCCAAAGTTGAAAGCCTGGAGTCTGCAGCTTTAAGAGATCTTAAAAGACTATTTTATAACCCAAAAAGAATTACCCAAATTAACACATTAATAGTACCTGCAGCTAAATATACAAGAGAGCTCAAATTGATCAGAGATCCAAGAAAAGGGTATGTCTTTTATAAAGCTTAGAAATCTAACCACATGTTTAATATTCAAATTAATTTAGAATCACTTTTCTTGACTGTCCAGACATGCCTCTTATCTACAGAATGCTTTTATAGCCTCACAAATGTAAGCTCTGCTGATATGAGATAAAGAAGTTTTCAAATCTGAAAATGTTTCCTTTGCTGATACTTTGCAGTGCAAATAATGCTTACCTTGGTGAGAGACTTCCTCTGGGTGAGCTTCCTCTGCCAGCAAGGCTACGGCTATTGTCTCCAAGATCTTGATCTGCAGTGTAAATATTTCATAGCTGATAAACTGACTCTCACTAGATGAGAGGTTTTAAGCCCTGGCCCTGATTCTTCCTAAAACATACATAAAACCTTTACCACTATCTTTGCAGTTACTACAAAAGTAGAAGATCTAGTATGTTGCTAGTTTAGAATTGCTGAACTGTGGCATGTAAGGCGTTGTCCCTACACGTTTTTTTGTGGGTGGAGAAGGCCATGGATTATGTTCATTCTTTCATTCCTTTCAATTTTACAGCACAGAAGCGTGGTTTCCATTTGCAGTACCCTCCCCTCAGCCACTTTTAATTTCTACGGTTAAAGTAATGAATCACAGCTGTGGACAGCTAATCTGTATGCTTATCACAGCAAATCCTTATGCTTTGTATATTTTAACACTTCACATTCCAAGACAAGTCATAAAATACATATGTATTACATAGAGCCACGCACCAAAACTAAAATTATATATATGTTACGTGGATCATTACACATAACACTAAATAACCAAATGGACAAAGACAAGTAGGAATACAGAATTCTGTATGCAAAAAGAAATTAATTTTTTTAAGATATTCCTGAGGTGACATCTAATATCTCGGCTTGAAAAATAATTTGTATTTCCCCTACAGTGAATTTCTTATAAAATCACCCTATTTGGCCTCTTTCAAGGTCGTCCTCCCCTTATTCTGAGTCAGGTGACCTTTGACCCTTCAAGGGTAAAGACATGACTGATCCATTCTTGGTGAACTGCTAAACCCATTCCCTTCCCCCAAACAGGCATGACTACTTGGACATGTCAACAAATCCTTAAGGGTGGAAAGAAACAAAGCAAATCCAGTGGCTCATTAAAACAGTACAAGAGGCAAATGCTACAAAATGTCAACTGGTAAAAATTCAGAGGATTACTAAACACTGTAGAAATTCTCTAACAGGATTTTTTTTAACCAAGTTTGTGTAATGCAATTTCATGAATTATGCAAATAAAGATTGAGGCTATTCACAGAAAGCCCAGTGTTATGCTGCTTTCATTGCACAGAACTGAGCACTGAACACATCAATCACAAAAGTCACAGGAGACACTAGCATTCCTGCCTGCTGATGGCTCTGCTTAAACATTTACATTTCAGATAGTGAAAAAAGCACAGATTTTGCAGCACAGCATACTATTTACTTCCAACTGTAATTCTTTTCATTTAAAAGGGGAGGGGGGGGACACACACACAATCCTCCCCTTCAGATTTTATTTATTAACCACATCTTTAGATTTTTCAAATGAAATTAGCCTGATGGGGGGGTAAAAGATCACGTTGGTGGAGGGGAACAGAATTTCAGAGTTTAAAAATTGTTGAAACCTTACCTGTTTGATTGTTTTCAGACTGAGCTATAAGAGCTGCCACTGATGAAGTTGAATTTAATCTATTGCCATACATATGAGATGATGCCTGATTAAGAGACGATCCAGATAGGGTATTTGCCTAAATGAAAAGAATTACAAGGACAAATTAATTATTGTATAAAATATCTTAATATTTTTCTTCCTAATAGACCTAGCAACAACTATTTTCTCCAATGTAAGAATGTAAGTAGAACTACTTCCTGACTTTCTAAAGTGCAAATTTCATTCTTGTTTTACTCAACATTCCAGTTTCTGAAAAGTTACATAACTCAAAAGAGAGAGGGAGCACTCAGACTGGCACAAAGTTAACTATTTATGATTTAATTTCAAAGTATTTATTTGATACCACAACCAGTGGCCTGGTAACCATGTGAACATATGACTAGTTATTTAATCTTATTAAACCGTTTAGAAAATAAGGGCAGGGAGACAACAGATGTCTAACAAATGCTTCAGTCTCTTACCTCACAGGCTGTCTGAGGAGGTCAAAAAGTTCAGCTTCTACCTTCAGTATTTTAACTACACAGAGCCGTATCTCCATCGCTTAACTCTGTCATTAGTAAAACCTGCACACTATTTTGTTACTTCCTATTTTGATAGACTTGGAAGCCTGCTGCTTTTTCTGTTTTGTTTTGTTTTTATTTTAAAAGAAAGCAAACAGGCATCACAAGTATGTTTTCTATACAATGCAGGGCTCAACGAATCACAGCTTTGCCCTGACCCCATATAAGGCACTGTCTTTCTGGCAGTAAGCCAGCTCTGCGAACTGAAGAGCTGGTCCACAGTTTGTAATTCATTCATGTTGCTAACCACAATTCTGAAGGCCTCTACTGGGACTTGTGCCAAACAAGCGAAAATGAACCCTTAAACAGATGAAGCTAAGGAGGCTGGCCAAAGTCTTGCGTAATCCAATGTAATAAAAATGCCTTCTTTGATGTGAATACTTTCTCCCACTTTCCAAGAATATTATAACCTTAAAAATGTGGCATTTTGGAAGCAAATCTCTTGTACACAAAACATTGCTAACTCACAGAAGGCTATCACTAGTCTGAAATTCTTTTCAGATTTAACAGAACCACACATTTCAAAGTAGATTTTTCTTTTTCATGAAGTGAAATCAAAACTTGAGCTTTTGTAAAATGAAATAGTTGTGTAGTTATAGAACAAAATTCTGGAAAATAATTTCAAAGAATTGAGGTGTTTTTAAGCTGAAAAACAGCAGAACAAGAGATGTGGAACATTTTGATGTGTTTAACAACACAAAAGAGACCAAGATGACAAAGCAGTGACAACAAGCAAAATATTACAGAGAATAAACTGTGCTCTGGAAAGACTCAGACCCTGACACTAATATTTGGCCTCTAGCCAACTTACTAAACATAAAAACTGGACTTTACAAGTCACAGAAATAGTCCCCGTGACACAGAATCCTGTCCTTGCTTTCCATTGTCTCAAAGGGTATATTTCATAGTTCATAATATAATGTCTAAGTTCAATTGGTCAATTTCTGGGATACATTTTTCTTCTCATTAAAGCTATGTATACAAAGTCAGTAGTTTGGATTATACAGTCCTGTTTCACAATCAATTAGCCCTCAGCAAAAGCTAAGTCATCACTTTAATCTGAAGATCACACTAGACACTTACCATGCATAGAATACATAAAATGTGTCAAAAACAGAAAGATAGGAAGACTTTCATTTTAACCTCTTCAGAAGTTAACTGCTTGGGAATCGGCTACTCATAAAATAACTTAGAACAAGAAAAATCCAGAGACAAACAGAAAGACCAGATGTTACTAGAAACCCAGTTTAAAATCTTGGGCACCTCACACTTAAAAATGCCCTTTGCAGAGCCAATTTACTCTTACTCTAGACATAATTCTAAAAAGATCAACTAAGCATATAACAGATTAGAAGTGGAAAATTAATTAGAAAGAGGAAGAAAAAGTAGTATCTTGAGACATTTTGTTGGCAGCAAGAAGTAACAGCTGATAGCAAGAGGGGAGAGAGAGAAAAATATGAGCAAGAAAGAGCGCGCTCCCGAGTGCTGGCCAGGCCTGGCTCCGCAAGCATGGGCAGGAAGGGTCGCCGTTCCTGCACCCCACCCAGTCTTTGGACTCTCGTGCTAGTGCACTCATCCACTGGCTGAATCAAAACTATTATCACACCAGTTGAACTGCTTTTCTAGTTCCAGTTTTCAGTTTTATGAGCTTTCTTAGTCTCTTGATAAGAATCAAAGATCCTATTCTCTTTCAGGAAGGGTTCCTCCTGTCAAGGGCTTTATATTTATCCTTGTTAGCTTCAAATTTCTTGATGTAGTCTCCAAATCATCATACTTTCTCAATCACACACTCCACCCACTACACTAACAGGTCAAAATGCAAAGCAGCACAGTGTAACTCATTTCCATAATGACTACCATCAGGAAGAAGATAAATCATTGTTAGCACAATTTCAAAGCAAGAAAGTATGGATTTTATAAAGATGGTAGGCAAAGGTAAAATAAATAATAAAAAAATTAGAAATACATTCTTCATTATCCCAAATGACAAATTTCTCTCAATTTTCTGAATGTTTAAAAATTACCAGGTAGTTTTTAAAATTATTTTATTTATCTAAATAAGGAATTTCCAAGAGAGACTGAAAATTACTAATTTTTACCATCTATGGTTTTGTGGTATGTGAGAGCACCTAAACCACTCTACATTAAAATTCAAGTCATTACCATCATTTTTAGAAGGTAACATGAGCTAGCAAAGACTCTACAAATGTCTGACACTGGCCAACATTTCTGAAATGATATTTACAAAGGTTACTGCTGGAAACTCTTGATAACTCTGCAGGAAACTTAGAGCAAAGAAACTCCCAACATTTTAGCTAAAAGATTCTACAACTTTTAGTAACAATAAAGAAGGAAAAGCGAGAGAGACAACCTACACTGATGGGGGAATATAAATTGGTACAGCCACTGTGGAGAAAAGTATAGATCTTTAAAAACCAAAAAGAGAGCTGTCATATGATTCAGCAATCCCACTCCTGGGCATGTATCTGGAGAAAACCATAATTTGAAAAGATACATGCACCCCAGTGTTCATAGCAGCACTATTTACAACAGCCAGGACATGGAAGCAGGCTAAATGCCCATCAACAGAGGAATGGACTACTACTCAGCCATAAAAAAGAATTAAATAATGCCATTTGCAGAAACATGGATGCATCCTGAGATTACCATACTAGGTGAAATAAAGATAGACAGAGAAAGACAAATATCCTATGATATTGCTTATGTGTTAGTCTGCTCAGTCATGTTCAACTGTTTGGGACCCCATGGACTAAAGCCCACCAGGCTCCTCTGTCCATGGAATTCTCCAGGCAACATTACTGGAGTGGATACCATTGCCTTCTCCAGGGGATCTTTCTGACCCAGGGATCAAACCTGGGTCTCCTGCATTATAGACAGATTCTTTACTGTCTGAGCCACAAGGGAATTGATATCACTTATATGGGAAATCAAAACAAAAAGATACAAATGAACTTATATACAAAACAGAGATATACCCACATACATAGAAATAAATTTACGGTTACCAGAGAGGAAAGGGGGAGGGGAAGGGAATAAACTAGGGTTAACATATACATATTACTATATATAAAATAGATTACCAACAAGGACATACTGTATGGCACAGGGAGATTCATTCAGTATTTTGAAATAACCTATAAGAGGAAAGAATCTGAAAAAGATTATATACACACACACCACAATTGAATCATTCTGCTGTATACCTGAAATTAACTCAACAATGTAAATCAACTATACTTCAATTACCAAAAAAAAAGAAAGTGCTACTTGTTTTTGGAAATAAGTACACACCTTATGGTACTTCAATTCTATCTTGCCCTGGAAAGGAGAATGTCCACTGTGGGCAAATATATTCTTGAGCCTGTTGGCACTATAAAGAATATAAGCTGTTAAACACTGGGGAGGCTGAGTGAAAGTATCTATAATACACATGAACTCAGCACTGTTTCTGCAACTTTTTCATACACCTAAAATTATTTCAAAATAAAAAGCTAAAACAAAACAGAATATGACTGCAAAAAACTGGTTACTTGGCTTTATAGTATTCTGATGAAATGAAGTAATCTACTCAAAATGTAAAAAGAGGTGTTAGTCAAGATTCACTTCCAAATATATGATCTTGGGTTTTTTCCCTCCCTAAGATTAATAACTGAAGGAACCACTTACACACAAGACGTTATACTATTCTTATTCCAAGATCCTAGTAACAGTCTTAGTAAGTGTAACAATTATTTTACAAGATGGACCCAAAGCAACGTAAAGTAAAAGTAAACCTAATAATTACTGAGGTAAATCTAAGTGACACTGAAGCAAAATATGCTTAGGTATCCAAGGAGACCTGGGCTCGACCCTTGGGTTGTGAAGGTCCCCTGGAAAAGGGAATGGCTGCAAAAGGGCAGACACGACTAAGTGACTTTCACTTTTTCACCCGAGAAAGAGAATACCCTTAGCAAATTTAGACTACTATGCTAAGCATCTAGAAAGACATGTAAGCTGCTACCAAGATAGTTTTTAAACTCAAAATCAAAGAAATTTAGTGTTTCCTAAGTAGACTGACACATCCTATTAAAATATTAACAAGATTAAAATTACATTTCAGCTTGAAATTTCCTATTAATAGTTCATCTCTTGTATTTCAAATGTCTGCTTATGACCACAGAGAAGTTTTTAAAAGAGCTGTAGAGTGAAGTGAATCTATCAAATTCCTAGGCACCTGGCTCATTCTAAAGGACTTAGTTGTGGAGGGGGAAAAAAATCAGGCTAAATCTATTCAATTATCTGAATATCAGACTTAAAAGTGGGTATTGATAGTTTTTTCCCCCCTCCCCACTGTTGGTAAAGGCAGAATGATAAAAGTATAAAGAAGTAAAATCAGGTTTGAAAGAGTAGTACCTATCAAAATTTCACCTTTGAAAAGTATCATAGCAATACATCATCTAAAGGTGAATGTGAAACTTCATGCTTCAATCATATTGGAAGAGGTCACAGCAAGCATTTTTTTAAATGCACAATTAACCTGTCAATAATCATTAAAGTCAAATAATTCAAACAAGCTCTAAAACACAGTAGCTTTCCTCTTCAAACTTTCCAACTCTGACTCCTGATTTAAAATTGCATTCTTCCAAAATACCATCAGCTCACTAAGCAGTATTATTTTAAAAACTCCTACTCCATGTATACTCTTACAGGAAAAAACTTTTCATTGTCACTCTATCTGCCATAAGCCAACCTATCGCACCTTGCTTGGGTGGGGCACTAAACCTCTGTCTTTAAGCTCTATCTGTAAAAATGGAGATATGAAATAGTAACTACCTCCTAAGAATATTATGAGAAATTAAGTTAATGTATGGAAGGCCTGAGAAGAATGCATGACACACAACAAGCACTCAAATTTTACCATGCTATTTTAAAAGTATTT
Organism: Giraffa tippelskirchi; assembly: GCF_054371585.1. Classification (NCBI taxonomy): domain Eukaryota; kingdom Metazoa; phylum Chordata; class Mammalia; order Artiodactyla; family Giraffidae; genus Giraffa; species Giraffa tippelskirchi. Next base: position 66,780,154 of record NC_137287.1, on the reverse strand, counting down.
TCCTAAGCTATTATGGCTTCCATCTTTTCCATTAACTTCATTAGAGAATATAAATTGCCAATTATATTCTGATATGAACATGGTTATATTTCAAAGAGCAAAACATTTCCCTGAGAAAAATTAGATAGTATTAATATCTTATTACGCAATGACATTTTAATCTATATATTTTATAATAATATAGCAATAACACAGCAATACTGCAAATATACTGTAAGAATTCAAATATTTTAATGACAATTTACACACAATTTGTTTGACTACAAAGGTTTCCATGAAAAATTAGAGAACAATGGAAAGTTTCATATGTTTTCTAACTTAATCCTAACTTTGTACTGTAAAATGTACCCTGATAACAGACCCAATTCTGTGTCAGCTACCACCATTGGGCTTTAATACTCAGCGTGTGATGAGAGAAGAAACCAAGTGTGAACAACTTTCAGGTCCCATGAGTAGGCTGACTGTTAAAGCTGTCAGGTTCAATTGCATCATTCCACTTTATTCAATGCCCCAAACTGCTCCCTAATTGTTAGGAGCTTAACGTATTCAAAACCATTGTTTAGGCTAATGCTGAAATGCCCCACAATTGAGTTTCTATAAAGTCGTGGGAGGATTAAATTGTAGTTAAACCATCAGTGAAGACTTATGATCGGACAACAGGACTGTACAGAATAACCACCAACTCTAAGCAGGTTTCTAATTGGTTAATATCTAATCAACATATCACTTATCTTTTGGAGGGAAAATTATTAAGTCCCTGAAGTGGCTGTTGACATAATTTAAGAACGGAAAAGATCTCATTCAACAGCTGTATGTAAAATGACTAAAATTCATCTATCTATAGTAATATGAAATTGTAAGTTTTAACAGAAAAGTTTAACACTATTTTTAGTAAAGGAAGTGCTTCTGTACAATTTTCTCACTGGCAATCAGTCTGTTTCTGTAACAGCTGAAATTCATATCAATGTAGTGACTATGAATTTCAAAGTACTTACAGTCTGCAAAGTACTTTTCTCACTTGAACTTCAAATTATACCTGTATTGCAGGTAGAATAGGTATTTAAAATATTCCATTTCATATATGAAAAAAATTAAAACCAACAAACGTAAAAGATCTACCCACCACCACACTAGTAGTAGTAATGTTCCAGGAAACTAGGATTTCTGACCCAACTTCTGCTATTTTGCATTGTGTCACACAAACAGACACAGTAAAATTCCTAACAACATCTTTTTTCGACAGAGACTCATCATCTATGTCCCTTAACCTCTTCATTATCCAATAGTAAGAAATGTTAGAAAGCACTTTTAAAACCTTTTCTGCTCAGAAAGATAACTCCTGCAAAATTTTAAGTCATGATGCAATTGTTTAAGACAGATGAAACTTTTATTCTGACCAATCAAGTCAGAGCTCCTTCAAAGACAGGTGAATCTGCCTGGGAAACTGAAGCATTTTCCAAACAAAATCAAAGTGTCCTACCAGACACTGTTTGAAAGGAAACCAGAATTAGATCTACACTAACTCCCCAACAACCATATCACACATACACACCAAAGTTACAGTCCTTGAAGCAAAAGTCTCAAAGAAATCTGCAAAACATTAGTTGCTAAGTTATACCTTTAAAATACTTCAGTTTATCTGCATTTGCTAAATATCACATAAATAAACCTTAAAAGTTGCTTCATTTAAATTACTTTTAAACTGTATCATTTGTATGATAGTAACATAGAAGAAACAAGAAACCATAATTATCTACCCAAAGACTGTATCCAAAAGCAAAATTCAGAATGTAAGATGTCAGAATACAATTATTTTCATTACATTCTGCCTTTAATTCTACTAAAGTAATCCTTCAAACAAAAGCACCTACATTTCTCCCCCAAGACAGAACAGAATGAACGTAGAACTGGGAAATAGTGGAATTTGAAAGGCAAAATGAAAAATTAATGGCACACCTACAGAAACTAATTTATATCTCCACCTATGATACAACAAGACAGAACACTCACCATTAAAAACATCACACGGACAGCAGTTCTATCTTCCAATAATGTTAAGAAACTATAATTGTAACTATAATGGTAATATACTGCTGATATCCATGAAGGAATAATCACCCTAAAAACAAGTTTATCAAGTAAAACAAAAGGATTTAACATCAAACAATATGAAACAAGGTTATCAGACATTTTTTAAAATTTTTTTTTCTTCAAATTAGGGGTGCTAAGCATTAGACTTTTTCTTCCAACATTTTTACAAGTGGCTCCTTTTTGCCCCATTAAAGGCACAAATCTAGTCTCAGTTTTTAATTTCCATTAGTTCTTTCTGATTTTATATCCCCAACCACTTGCCTGGAACAATCCTTAAGATATCAAACAAACCAAATAAGAGACCTGCTTGTCTTACTTAAAACCAAGGCCAGAAAGATCAAGAATGACCTCCGGATTTTTATCCTGCTGGCACCAAGACAATCACTAAAAATGACTACTTTCATAAAGTTTTGGGAGGGAAAGGAGGAAAGTCAAAACATCATTCAAATTTAACACCTTTATTTCTTTAAAATATTTGCTTGCTGCTGTGATGGTTTTTTCAATAACTGTGTTAACAAGTCTTCTACAATCATATTTTACATATCAAGAGTTTTAATTTACACACTTCAAAAGTGTGTAAGCACTACTCTTTTCACTTTTCAATCAACTACCTATAAAGAAACTCTAAATAAAAGGCTAAAGTGGAGTTAAACACACTGAATTGTATGATTTAAAAACATACAAGGCCTATATAGAAACAGAAATAAACGTGTTGTTTTGGAAAGAAGATTACCAAGTGCGTCACAATTTTAGGAGTTCTATCTAAATATTCGATTTATTCTAAATATTTCTGTATCCTTTCTTTTGCACATTGCCTAGAAAATTCACACTTTGTACATTCAAAACCAATACTATTGTCTCAGGCAGCTAAACTGAAGTAGTTTTGCACTCGATTCAACTCAGAGGTCAACCTGCCTCAGTTGCCTGGAGACTGATGGTTGCTAGAGCAGCACCAGCTAAGCCAGGCTAAATACGCTCTGGCGTGAAGGCGTTTACTGCTGGAGAGAAACATAGATGCAGCTGTCTCAGCATGTAGCATGTGAGTCTCACTGGATGATCATATTTATAAGCTACGCATCTTACTGCAACAGGGAAAGAGGATAAACAGTGAAGATTTTAATTGGACTGAATCCTGGATTACTTGCAACTATGATTTCTTTGTTCTTCAGTTGAGTCATATGTTAAGTGGAATGTTCCCTCTAGCTATAAATTTCTCTTCACTACCACTTCCCCCACCCATCTCCCTAATGCCAACCCTCAAAACCACAAACATAATGAATGGGAAGAAATGAGATTTTTGCTTAATTCAGCCTGGAATTAACCAGAGAGTAATTAAAACAGACTTTTATAAAGAAAAGAAAGAAAAATGCACATTGAAAATGTTCATGTGAGACTCTTTCCAAGGATATAAAGCTATCAACAGCATATGGTTACACTTAATTAAAAGAGATAAAACTATTTATAAGAGCCATTCTCTCATTTATCCTTTCACCCTCTCTCACCCTAAACCCGTGATTATGCCTACACCTCACCAAGGCTAGTGAAATGAGCTAGAGAAAAACTCTCCTAAACTAGTCAAACTCCCCTTGCTCAGGTTGAGAAGTTCACCAAATTGTAAAAGACAATACCATTCATCGTGCCATTGTTTTTCTGTGCTAAACTACTGTTTATTCCAATTCTTGACCTAATTAAAATGGTGACTATTTACACTTCACCGTTTCATACTTTAAAGATAACAATGCTATGCTTTGATGTACAGATTATAGAATATGCTGGAAAAGCATACGTATACTCTAAAGGCCCATACAATGTAAATTATGCACACATACATAAAGCATGAGTTTACAGTAACTTACAAACAACTACTTAACTAGTTGCTTATAATTAGACATTGTCTTTGTTAGAATTTTCTCAAACCACTGAGACTATTAGAGGCTTTGGGTAAAGTGAAAATAAAAATAAAATTATAAGAGAATGTCAATAAATAAAAGAAATAGGAATTTTAAATTATCACCTTTGAAGAAATCTGAGGGTTGAGGATGGGGAATGAAGAGTGGACTCTGTGTATGTGTGTGTGTGTGCACACGTGTGCACGCATACACTCATGAGAAACTTTGCCCATTTACTGTCCTATATATATAATTCAAGACTATTTCTCTGCTTTGACTCTAGGTCTTAGAGTATTCCTGTAGACTAGGGCACCTATCAAGTTCCAGATATAAAATGAAAAAGATTAAACAGATGCAAAATCACCAACATAGTTACCATTGCTTACAATTTTATAAATATTCCTTCTTATCCACTAGGAAGAAACCATATTAAGTATATAAGGACTTAAAGGAATCATTCATTCTCAATCCAATATTCTTCTGCTTTTTTAAAAAAATCAGACCGTAGATATTCATATATTACTTCTGTGATTTTAAAATTATAAAAGGAATTTTTTAAACCACCTAAGTCCAAAATTGGTTCATATTTTGTAAGTTCTTAACCCTCTTATCCTTATCCATCAGAGGGCAGACAAAACAAAACCACAATCACAAAAACTAACCAAACTGAACACATGGACCACAGCCTTGTCTAACTCAATGAAACTGTGAGCCATGCCGACCGAGTAGGGCCACCCAAGACTTGACGAGTCATAGTGGAGACTTCGAACAAACCGTGGCCCGCTGGAGAAGGGAATGGCAAAGCACTTCAGCATTCTTGCCTTGAGAACCCCATGAACAGTACGAAAAGGCAAAAAGATAGGACACTGAAAGATGAATTCCCCAGGTCAGTAGGCGACCAATGTGCTACTACTGGAGAAGAGTGGAGAAATAACTTCAGAAAGAATGAAGAGACGGAGCCAAAGCAAAAACAACGCCCAGTTGTGGATGTGACTGGTGATGCAAGTCAAGTCCAACACTGTAAAGAACAATACTGCATAGGAACCTGGGATGTTAGGTCCATGAATCAAGGTAAATTGGAAGTGGTTAAACAGGAGATGGCAAGAGTGAACATTGACATTTTAGAAATCAGTGAACTAAAATGGACTGGAACGGCCAAATATAACTCAGATGACCATTATATCTACTACTATGGGCAAGAATCCCTGAGAAGAAATGGGGTACCCCTCATAGTCAGTAAAAGAGCCCTAAATGCAGTTCTTGGGTATAATTTCAAAAATGACAGAATGATCTCTGTTCATTTCCAAGGGAAACCATTCACTATCCAAGCCTATGCTCCAACCAGTAACGCTGAAGAAGCTGAAGTTGAATGGCTCTATGAAGACCTACAAGACCTTCTAGAACTAACACCCAAAAAAGATGTCCTTTTCATCACAGGGGACTGGAATGCAAAACTAGGAAGTCAAGAGATACCCGGAGTAACAGGCAGTTGGAGTACAAAGTGAAGCAGGGCAAAGACTAAGAGAATTTTGCCAAGAGAACGCACTAGTCATAGTAAACATCCTCTTCCAACAACACAAAAGACAACTTTACCCATGGACATCACCAGATGGTCAATACCAAAATCATATTGATTGTGTTCTGTGCAGCCGAAGATGGAGAAGCTCTATACAGTCAGCAAAAATAAGACCAGGAGCTGACTGTGGCTCAGATCATGAACTCCTTATTACAAAATTCAGACTTAAACTGAAGAGAGTAAGGAAAACCACTAGACCATTTAGCTATGACCTAAATCAAATCCCTTATGATTATACAGTGGAAGTGACAAATAGATTCAAGAGATTAGATCTGTTAAGAGTGCCTGAAGAACTATGGATGGAGATTCGTAACATTGTACAGGAAGCAGTGATCAAGACCCATCCCCAAGAAGAAGAAATGTAAAAAGGCAAAATGTTGTCTGAGGAGGCCTTACAAATAGCTGAGAAAAGACAAGAACCGAAAAGCAAAGGAGAAAAGGAAAGATATACCCTTTTGAATGTAGAGTTTCAAAGAATAGCAAGGAGAGATAAGAAAGCCTTCCTCAGTGATCAATGCAGAGAAATAGAGGAAAACAATAGAATGAGAAAGACTAGAGATTTCTTCAGGAAAATAAGAGACACCAAGGGAACATTTCATGCAATGACAGGCACAATAAAGGACAAAAACAATATGGACCTAACAGAAGCAGAAGATATTAAGAAGAGGTGGCAAGAATAAACAGAAGAAACCTATACAAAAAAGATCTTCATGACCCAGACAACCACGATGGTTTGATCACTCACCTAGAGCCAGACATCCTGGAATGTGAAGTCAAGTGGGCCTTAGGAAGCACCACTACAAACAAAGCTAGTGGAGGTGATGGAATTCCGGTTGAGCTATTTCAAATCCTCAAAGATGATGCTGTTAAAGTGCTGCACTCAATATGCCAGCAAATTTGGAAAACTCACCAGGGGCCACAGGACCGGAAAAGGTCAGTTTTCATCCCAATCCCAAAGAAAGGAAATGCCCAAGAATGCTCAAACTACCACACAACTGCACTCATCTCACACGCTAGCAAAATAATGCTAGTGTTACTTTCAAAATTCTCCAAGCCAGGCTTCAACAGTACAAGAACCAAGAACTTCCAGATGTTAAACCTGGATTTAGAAAAGGCAGCAGAACCAGAGATCAAATTGCCAACTTCCGCTGGATCATCGAAAAAGCGAGAGTTCCACACCTACATCTGCTTTACTGAGTACACCAAAGCCTTTGACTGTGTGGATCACAATAAACTGTGGAAAATTCTTAAAGAGATGGGAATACCAGACCACCTGACCTGTCTCCTGAGAAATCTGTATGCAAGTCAAGAACCAACAGTTAGAACCAGACATGGAACAATGGACTGGTTCGAAATTGGGAAAGAAGTACGTCAAGGCTGTATACTGTCACCCTGCTTATTTAACATATATCCAGAGTATATCATGCGAAATGCCGGGCTGGATGAAGCACAAGCTGGAATCAAGATGGCAGGGAAAAATATCAATAACCTCCGATATGCAGATGACACCACCCTTATGGCAGAAAGTGAAGAACTAAAGAGCCTCTTGATGAAAGTGAAAGAGGAGAGTGAAAAAGCTTGCTTGAAACTCAGCATTCAAAAAACAAAGATCATGGCATCTGGTCCCATTCCTTCATGGCAAACAGATGGGCAAACAATGGAAACAGTGACTGACTTTTATTTTCTTGGTTCCAATATCACTCACTGTAGATGGCGACTGAAGCCATGAAATTAAAAGATGCTTGCTCCTTGGAAGAAAAGCTATGACCAACCTAGAGAGCATGTTGAAAAGAAGAGACATTACTTTGCCAACAAAGGTCCATCTAGTCAAAGGTATGGTTTTTCCAGTAGTCACGTATGGATGTGAGAGTTGGACTATAAAGAAAGCTGAGTGCCGAAGAATTGATGCTTTTGAACTGTGGTGTTGGAGAAGACTCTTGAGAGTCCCTTGGACTGCAAGGAGATCCAACCAGTCCATCCTAAAGGAGATCAGCCCTGAATATTCACTGAAAGGACTGATGTTGAAGCTGAAACTCCAATACTTTGGCCACCTGATGGGAAGAACTGATTCATTGGAAAAGACCCTGATGCTGGGAAAGATTGAAGGTAGGAGGAGAAGGGAACAACAGAGGATGAGATGGTTGGATGACATCACCGACTTGATGGACACAAGTTTGAGCAAGCCCTGGGAGTTGGTGATGGACAGGGAAGCCTGGCGTGCTGAAGTCCATTGGGTCGCAAAGAGTCAAACACGACTGAGCAACTGAACTGAACTTGTAAGTCCCACTTTTAAAAGAAAGAATAAAAGCTGCCCCCAAATTACTATTTCACATCATTAGGACAAAATCAGAAATGCAGAAATCTAAAAGAATCGGTTGGTGCCAACATCAGTTTGTGCTCTCATGAATATCAAGTAAAAATGTGTATTATTTCCACTTATGTCAATACAGGTTGAGACATTTTATAACTTCCTACGGGAAGTCCTATTTCATTTCTCTCTTACAATGAAACAGTTTCAAAAATGACAAAATAATATACATTACTTTGTAACACTGTAATAATTTACCTGAGTTGCAGCAACAGCAGAGGGTGCAGATGACCCAGCTGATGGGGAGAGAGCGCCCACTTGCTGTAAATGACCAGAAGGTTGCTGAGGTAAATGAGAACTGGAGACAGGAGTACTCGATCCTGAGCCAGATACTACATTTGGAAATGATACTGCTACATCACCGCTGTTATAAATACCTATAAGGGAAAAACAGGTCTTATTTAAATATTTTATAACTTAGCAGTCAAATCTGTCACAGACATGCAATATTAATCAATACGTTAGAGTACCCATATTTCCTCTTGACCCTTCCCACAATGACAAATTTTATTGGTTTAAAAACAAAAACCCAGTAATTAAATGAATAAAAACTGACTTTTCATAAGCACTTGTTTTAAAGAACCTAAGTCATTTTTTTCACATCAATGATGGTTTGTTAAGAGACAGAGATCACCTCAGGAGGTGCTCTGTAAAAATAATAATAAGGGTTTTAGGAATTCCTGAAAGAAATGACATGTTCGCTAAACTGCAAAATGAAGAAATTAGAAACTGTATAAAAATCACTTGGTAAACTTTTCAAAAATGCAGATAGTTAGGACCCAGAACTCATGAATTGAGAAGGTCTGAAATGATAGGAGACTCTGTCTTAGGAAGAACATCCCGATTACAGTGCAGAAAATAAAATGGAACAAGACTAGACATTCTAACAACAATAAAAAGCCTGATGCCACTGGTGGACACCCACTCAGTGAGAATAAAGAGAACTGGTGGATTCTGTAGACATTAGAGAGGTAAAATAAACAGGACTTTATGACTGACTGGATGGAATATCTAAGTAGGAGTTAGGGTGGCCAGGGACGTGGAATACTAGGTGTTGAATGCATTCACTTCAGAGAACACAGGAAAAGACTATAAAGACATGAAGCATTTTCAGTGGCACCACAGGGTAAAAGCCAGAAAGAAAGAGCAGAAGTAATCCAGTCTAGAAAAGTGGATGGGAAGAGGACAGAGAGAGAAAATGAACAAAAGTTGCTGCTGCTGCTGCTGCTAAGTCGCTTCAGTCGTGTCCGACTCTGTGCGACCCCATGGACTGAAGCCTTCCAGGCTCCTCCATCCATGGGATTTTCCAGGCAAAAGAGTACTGGAATGGGGTGCCACTGCCTTCTCCGAACAAAAGTTAGGAGGAAACAAAGAGTTACTTTAAAAAGTGCTCTGTGGGTTTCTTTTAAAAAGATGGGAGATCATGTTCTTATACTGATGACTAGGAGTCCAAGGAGAGGCTCTTTAAGGATAAAGGTTAAGAGACAGAAATCTCTATAAACCAGTGGGCTCTCAGTCAGGGGTGGTTTTGCTCCACAGGAGACTTGACAATGTCTGGAGACATTTTTGGTTGTCCAAACTAGGAGGCGCTACTGGCATCTGGTAGGTAATGGTGTGTGTGGGCTCAGTCATTCAGTCCTGTCATGACTCTTTGCGCCTGCATGGACTGTAGCCCACTAGGCTCCTCTGTCCACGGAATTTTCCAGGCAAGAATACTAGAGAAGGTAGGCAATTCCTCCTCTAGGGGTAATTGTCAGGGGATGCTGCTAAACATCTCACAATGAACTGGACAGCTCCTCACAACTAAGAATTATCTGGCCCCTGGAGTCAACAGCAAAAGAAGCTGAGAAATCTTGTAATAAACTAGGGCTCCTGGGAGGGTGGGAGGGAATAAGACCCTAAGAACCTAACACAGAGGAGACGGCAGAGAAAAAAAGAACCTCAGCGGGCTGTATTAAAAACAAAAAACAAAAACAGTGAGAAAACACAGCCCTTGAAGGCAATAATTAGTTATCTATAATGATAGTACAACTTACTTTGTTTCTAAAGAGTATAAATACTATCAATTCATAATGTATAAAAGTACCTATAATCTTCATACAATGGGAATAAAAAAAATTGGGACATTTTTAAAGGTCTTACAACTATAATTGAGGCTCCTAAGATCCTTTTTATATCTACTATTTCTCCAGGAAAAAAAAAAAGATAATTTATTCACTCAACAAATGCATTCATTTCCACAAACATCTGAGAGCTCAGTGTTTACCAGACATTATTCTAAGCCCTAGAGATACAAAGCCATTCAAGATATGTGGTCTCTGCCTTCAAGAAGCTTAGCGGAAAAAAGAGACAATTACAAAAGACTGTGAAAAGCACTATGATAGACATCCTCAGGAGGCTGGGAGTGCATAAAGAGGGGTATCTGACCCAGACCTGGAGGGAGAGACTGAGGGTGAGGACGGTGCCTTTAAAGCTCATTCCTAAAGAAGCTGCAGGACAGAGGAGAAGGGCAGTCTAGGAAGAAACATGCCACAGAGAGCCGAGTAGATTCCAAGAGCTTATATGTACCACCCATGCAGCTTAAGCAGAAATGAGGCTAAGAAATAAGCAGGAATCAAGAACAGTAAAAATTAATGTGTTAAAAATTTAGAGACAATAGGAAGCCACTGAAGGACTGTAAGCAGAAGTTTGGTGTGATCAGATTTGTGTTTCAGCAAAACATAAACCACGGGCACAAGGCTAAGAACAGTCTGGGAAAGAGGTGTAAATACAGATTGAGAAAGCTGTTAAGGGTTGCTACAGTAATACTGATGAGCAAAAATATTATTTTTTAAAAAACTTAAAGCAACAGCAGTAAAGAGACATTACAAAAACAACATTCACAGGACTGGAAACTAATTAGATTTGAAGAATAAAAAAAGAGAAGAGAGTCAAGAATGACTCTTAAGCACCAGTAAGTGGGTGTGAGAGTGGTAAATACAATTCAGTGAAGCAGGAACAGCAACTGAGAGCACCCAGCACTTGTTACGTGTAGGTCACTGTGCTAGCACAACAGACCAATGAAGTACTATTACTCCCATTTTACACATGAGCAAACAAGTTTAAGGAACTGAACTAACCTGTTTAGTGACCTAGTAGATGGTAGAACCAAGAGGCAAACTCATACAGCTATCGGACTTTACAACTGAAACCACTTCCTAAGTACATGTTTGAGGTTCAGGTTGAACATCACAGTCTTTGAGATGCCTGTGGGACACAAAACTCCTAGATGGTCTAGAAGAGAATGTGGGGAGTCTGAAACTTAGCAGAAAAATCAGGTCTAAAGATACAAGGATGTCAGAAGGATGTCAGGTCTAGAGATACAGGAATCAGAAGGATGACAAAGATAGAATAAGTAAATGTGAAAACTCAAAAAGGCTTTCTGCTGGCCTGTTAACTATAGTTCATATTTAGACACATAGAAACTTCACATTAAAAAGCCTAGATTTCTATTTTCTTCTGAAAAACCTGAAGTTCTGTTCACACTGTTACTGTATTCTGAAATAGCAACAATCCACTGGAGCTCTGGACGGGACACTGATTCTTTAACCCACCTGAGCCCCTCCATTCCTTATTCATCACCTTTTCCTCACTGTTAAGTATATGATTATAACAATCTGTGATATGGAAACTGGTCAAAGGCAAGGAATGGAAAAATGAGATCACCCAGGGAAGTTCTCAGTGTGATCAAGAGAAAAGGATTAAAGACAGGTCCTAGGGAACGTTACCATTTAAAGGGTAATTTTAACATTCAACAAATATTGAGGTACTAATATTTAAAAAGGCACTGAAGACAGCAAAGAGCACAAAGGAATTCTTCCTTCCAAGAACTCACAGTCTCACAGCAGAGCTAGTAAGTACTCATAAGCCACTAGATACAGGAGGGAAACATTAAGTACCAGAAGAAGATCATATGAGATGAAAAAGTTCAGAGGAACAGAATGGGGTAGAAGAGTTCCAGAGAGAAGTACTTGAACTCAAAATTTAAGTTTTAAGGTAAAAATACCTTAAAAGGTAGAGTGCTTTTTTTAAATATCAAAAAGCATATTATACATGGAATCTCCAATTACCAAATCTGAAAGACAAAAGTGAGCTGGAGGCAGAAGGCTGAAATCATAAGAGCACAAGTTTTTGCCTGAGACAAAAGTACGGGCTCTCCCAACCATATGATCTCAACTTTCTGAGCCTCTATAGTGTTCTTTTCTATAAAACCAAGATAATAGCTACCTTAAAGGTTTTTATTTGAGAATATCCATGTAAAGTCTCTAACAATGCTTAAAACACAGTTAATTTAATTTTAAGTCAGGAAAGTACTGTATTTTAATTGTCAGCTCCTCTGAAGTCCCTGTTGTTGTTGCTTAGTTGCTAAGTTGTGTCTGATTCTTACAACTCCTTGGATTGTAGCCCACCAAGCTCCTCCATGGGCTTTCCCAAGCAAGAATCCTGGAATGGGTTGCCATTTCCTTCTCCAGGAGATCTTCCTAACCCAGGGATCAAAACCACACCTCTTGCATTGGCAGGCAGATTCTTTACCACTGAGCCACCATGGAAGCCCCAAATGTCCCCACTACACTTTGAAAACTACAAATACCATTATCACAGCAATGGTATATCATGAAAGTGTAATATCAAAAAGCAAAACTGTGGTGTTTGAGGACCTTCTATCTCTAAACTTAAGTCTGTTTTTATACTGCATTAGCATGTACTTAAATGGGAAACTGCACAGCTAAACACACAGCAATCACACTTGGAAACTAGTGCTTAGGTTACTGCAATAAAATAGAACAAATCAAAATTTTCTTTTCTTATCAAGTCAGGAAAGCATGGAATTCTGAATCTTTTTTTGAAAATGAGGCTCACTTGCTCACCTCAACTCTCTCATACATCAGGTATTATGATTCAGCATTATTCACTAAGACCTCTAGATCTTTTTTTCAGAAAGCAAACGATCCTCTTTAGATTGTTCTGTACTTAACCTGAATCCTGCAATGCACAAACTCTAGGAAAATACCCTGAAATTCACCTGTTCAAGATAGAGTGGAAACAAAGATGCAGAATAACAGAGAGAGTGGCAGTAACATACTGATTCATTTATCCGTCCAAGAAATATTTATTTCATATGTGCTAAAATATAGCCACTATGCTAGGAGCAGGGAATAAAGTAGGGAACAAGATCTCTGCTCTCCAGGAATACACAAACTAATCAGGGAGGCAGACATTAAAACAAACACTTGACTATAAACTCTGCCAAGTGCTCTGATGGAAGAGAAAAGGGTGCCATGAGAGTGAAAAATCAAGAAGCAGAAAAAATTGGTCTGAAGAAATGATATACCAAGACCTAAAGGTTAGGTAAGTAGTTGTTAACTGAACAAAGAGTGAAGGAGAAAAGCTTGTTCAAAAGACAACACATACTCATTATTAATAATTTTAAATAGATGCGAAAGCAGGAAAAAAACTACAAACACTATTAATATTTTTATATATTTTCAAACTTTTCAGTACATAGCTAATGGTTTTGCTGTATACAGCTGCCTATGTACTGGATAGAGAATTTTAATGCTTTTATTAACTTACCACACACATTTTTGGGTTTCATTATATTTCAAAATGTTTTATATCATTTTGATATCAATTGAATATTGCAGAGTTGACCTGGTTTTACAATATTCCACAAATATTTATGTGCCTTATATGATCAGACACAATATGTGCTGCTAAACACACTACAAAAAAAAAGAAAACAGATACTATCCTTGCACTCATGGAGCTTACAGTGAAGGATCCACACATTAAATAATCACACAACTATTAGTGCTATGATGAAAAAGTAGAATGTGCTATGACAGAATATGAAGGGTAACTTAATTAAGATTCACAGTACAAAAAGAAAAAAAAAAGGATCAGCAGTAAAGAGCAGAAATCCTTAGGGGTGGTCTCTATTTTTACTTGCCTAGAATTAATTCAAATTTCTTTTTCAAACAGCACCCTATTTTCCATCAGGGATATACTCCTGGCCAGGGATGAATATGTGATCTAACCTGAGGTGGAGTATTTCTGCTGGGAACTTACACCTTGAACACATGCCCACCAGGGCAGAGAATGGTCAGACCTAAGTTAGCCTAATACTAATATTGCTAGTAGTCTACTAGGTTCTTGTTCACCTGGGCCTTGAAACTACCGTTTCTCTCCTCCCAAAGGTTTAGGATGAGGTTTTTCTACTAATTCTCTGTGTGGTATGATAAGCAAAGAAACAAGATACTCAAAAATTAAGCTAAAATCCAGCCCAAGAACAAGCTCAGGTAGCACCCTGCAAGCAATAAATGACTTGCCAAAATCATAGTAATGGAAAACTATTAAAGCATTTTAACCTAGAGAGTAACAAGATCAGAATAATATTTTCTAAAGATCACTCTGAATATAATGTGAACAATGCCTTAAAAGACAATAGAAGGGGACTTGCCCGGTGGCACAGTGGATAAAAATCTGCGTGCCAATGCAGGGCACATGGGTTCAAAGCCTGGTTCAAGAATTCCAAGTGCTGCGGACAAACTAAGTCCGTGTACCACAATTACTGAGCCCACGTGCTGCAACTACTGAAGCCTGTGAGCCCAGAGCTCATGCTCCGCAACAAGAAAGGCCACTGCAATGAGAAGCCTGCACACCACAACAAAAAGTAGCCCCCATTCACTGCAACTAGAGAAAGCCCACACAAAGCAATGAACACTCAACAGTCGAAAATAATCAATCTTTTTTTAAAAAAAACAACAGAAGAGTGGAATCAGGGAGCTAACTTTAGTTACTGCAATACTTGAGACAAAGGATTTTATTTAGCTTAAATTTGGTGAGAATTATGGAATGAGTGAAGCAGAGGGTCAGGACTGAGCCCCAAGGAATTTCAACACCAAATCAGGATGAAAGGGAAGCCACAAGAAAACTAAAAACAAATGATCAAAACAGTAGGACAACCAAGCTAAGACAAGAAGAGAAGGGGAAGTGATGTAAGATGATCATGAAAAAAGAAAGGTGAAAATACTCATCTGAACTTGGCAATGTGAAAGCTATTTCTGACCTAAGTGGAGTAGTAGTTGCAGAAGCCAGTATAAAGTGGGTTAAAAAAACAAAAATCAATCAGTCAACAGAGGGATTTGTTTCTGTCAATGAGGGAGACCAGACAATGTAAAAATCTTCCTGATTAAAATTACCTAAAAATGAATAGTTGCGCCCGTAAGAAAGAAAAAACCTTAGGGGCCAAAATGAAGAGGAAAAGCTTTAACAGCTGCCCTAGAGCAGCCTCTGTCAGAAACCTAGGAGCTTGGCTTTAATGCTCACAAGGAAAAGAGATAAAGCTTGGGTCTCCAATGGAGGAAAAGCTGAAATTAGTAAGACCTTGTTTATATAGTTTAGACTTTCCAAGGGCTAGACTTTGAGGGGAAAGTTAAGCCATTCCTTCCCAACTCCACCCCCAAAAGACTCTCACAGAACACAAAACCCCAAAATCACAGCATACACAAGGAGAAAAAGAAGTTTCTCCAATTTGATCTCAGCTTTGAATAAAGGATGGAAAATCTGCCTTGAGATTCAAATAGGTTGACAGCCTTGCCTTCAAATAGGTTTGGGGGGTTTGAATTTACACCATGTTCCTGGTCTGGTAAAACCCAAACATTAAATTAACATAAGAAGGGGTTAGGCAGTCTTGTTGCTCTCTGAAGGGAATATGCTCAACTCAGACTAGAAAATGAGCTTGCAATCCAAAATTAGAAAACAAGGAAAGAATAATCCTCTTTCTCACAAGTTAGCATACATAAACATTAATATCTGACTGCCTTCTAAGAACCTTAGAAAATAGAAACAACAAATAAGGATTAGGACACAAAGATTTCAAATGATTAAGAACCTAAGAAAAGGAATAAAAAATGAGAGAAAGAACAACATTCTATAAGAACCTGGGACTATCCTGCTGTGGTAAGCAGAATTCTAAAGATGTTTCCCCAAGTTTCCCCTCTCCTGGTTATTCAACCAAACACTAACCTAGGAACTGTTCTGAAAACACCTGGCAGATTGAATTAAGGTACTGATCAGCTGAACTTAAAATAGGTACATTATCTGGATATGAGGATGGGCCCAGTGTAATCAAGCGAGCCGTTAAAAACCGAAGAAGGGCAGGATAGCCAGTGGGAGATGCAGAAGAGAAAGCGAGAGAAATGCAGCAGAAGGGAAAGTCAAAAGAGATTCTAAGTATGAAAAGGACTCAAACCATCACGTAGGGACACATGTGCAAGGATGAGCAAGAAGCCTCTAGGAGCTAAGGGAGGCCCTCAATTGACCAGTATCAGGTAGCGAGGAAGCCTTAAAGGAACAGTGGAGACCTATCAGAAGGACATGGAGCCAGCTTAAAGGGCTCCCAATGGCTAATTGTGAACAATTTGAGCATCACAACAAGTGGATTATACTCCATACAAATCTGTTAAGTCCACAGTGAAATAGACTGAAAGTCTGAAGAGGAATGGACTATTTAATTTACAGTCTTTCATTTTGTTCTACAAATTATTAATTACAATGGGGGGAAAAATCTTTTCACTGGAAAAGTCTCATAATATGTCATCTGACAAAATGCAATGGAAAGATCACTTCAAAAATATATAACCTGAACCTTATAATTTAAAAAACTCAGGTAACATCTAAAGACTGGACAACCAGGCTAGTATCTAGATGCTAGTAATATGGCAGTGTTAATTTACTATTCATGATAGCTGTACTGTAACTTTATAGAATATCCCTATTTATAAGAAATACTCAGGTATTCATGGCTGATGGGGTACTATGACTGTAACTTACTCTCAAATGGTTGAGGAAAACAAAGTCCTCTATACTATATTTACAATTTTTCTGTAAGGTTGAGATTCTTTCAAAATAAAGTTATTTTTAGATGTGAGAAAAGAGCTAAAGGTTCTTAAAAACAAGAAAGAAAAAACCAGACCAGGTCCATTAAAAAAGAAAAACCCAAAAAGAATTCCTAAAATTTAAAAACATATTCACTAAACAGAAACAATAACAGACTAAAGAAATTATGAGTGAACTAAAAGCACCAAAGAAATTACATAGATATAGCACATAGAGATTAACAAGTGGAGATTATAAAAGAGAGGGTAAAGAATATGAAAGGTGAAAATCTTAAGTCCTCAAGAATAGAAAGAATAGGAAGAGCAATAATTTGAGATATAATGGCTACAATTGGGTCCAGAACTGACGATAGACGTAAATTCTCTCAATGAAGAAGCACAGAAGATCTTAAACAGGGGTGTGCACGGAAAACAGCCTGAAGCTTAGGCACACAAACAGGAATGGGATTAAAAGAGTCTGGGGTGTTTCTTCTTTTTTTTTTTTTTTAAGATGTCTTTTTTTTTTTTTTTTTTTATAAATTTATTTATTTTAGTTGGGGGCTAATTACTTTACAATATTGTAATAGTTTTTGCCATACATTGACAAGAATCAGCCATGGGTTTACATGTGTTCCCCTTCCCGAACCCCCCACCCACCTCCCTCCCCCTCTCATCCTTCTGGATCATCCCATTGCCCCGGCCCTGAGCCCTTGTCACATGCATCGAACATGGAATGGTGCTTTGTTTCACATATGACAATACACATGTCTCAATGCCATTCTCCCAGAACGTCCCACCCTCACCTTCTCCCTCAGAGTCCATAAAATTGTTCCATGCATCTGTGTCTCTTATTCTGTCTCGCATATAGGGTTATCGTTACCATCTTTCAGATTCCATATATATGCATTAGTATACTGTATTGTTGTTTTTCTTTCTGGCTTACTTCACTCTGTATAATGGGCTCCAGTTTCATCCATCTCAGTAGAACCGGTTCAAATGTATTTTTTTTAATGGCTGAGTAATATTCCATTGTGTATATGTACCACAGCTTCCTTATCCATTCATCTGCTGATGGACATCTAGGTTGCTTCCATGTCCTGGCTATTGTAAACAGTGCTGCGATGAACATTGGGGTACACGCGTCTCTTTCAATTCTGGTTTCCTCGGTGTATATGCCCAGCAGTGGGATTGCTGGGTCATATGGCAGTTCTATTCCCAGTTTTTTGGGGTGTTTCTTCAAGAGGAAGGACTAGAGTATGTTTAGATGTAGATGGTCAAAGATAAGTGATAGTGAAAGAGAGGGTAAAGAAACTAAAATGCCAAGATCTCTGAGAGGGCATAAAAAGGATAGATGAGATTAGCCTTTGACTGCAGAAAGGACTGGAGAGAAAGAAAAGAAGATGGATACAAATCAAGCAGGGTTCCAGAACTGGGTGTTGAGAGATCAAGGTTTTGCTGGGAATAAAAAAGACATCTAATACAGTGGGGACAGGGAAAGGGGAGAAAGAGTTAAAATATCATGGCAAAAATTGAGAGCTTCCTAGAGATGTGTACTAATGTTGCCAAGTAATGTAAATGTTACTCAAGGCTAATACCAGGAACCTAAACACTTAGCTCAGATGAAGTATAAAAATATAGGCGGTCAGGTTAATGAAGGAGAGTACTTAACTAAGAAGAGATAAGACACACCTAAATTGGTACCAATCATAAGCCTAGATGAGAAACATCATGAAGTTCATCAAACAGTGATTTATTTTTTAATTTCTTTACCTTAACAAAAAGGAAGGTGTAGTAGAAAAAAACATTGTCCAGTAAAATGAACAGCATAATCTTATTAGATGTGGCAGCTGTTAAAACAATTATTCATTCTTCATGAAAGATTTTTTGTTACTTAAATAAAAACATAAAAGTAATGACAACATTCAATTTTAGAAAGTGAAGACAAGGAAAAAACTACTCTCAAATCTTTAACATAGTTAATATGATAATTTTGTGTAATATTTTATTCTCTATTTATATTTCTGACTCTTCCAACTAGAATCTGAGCACCAAGAAAACAAGAATCATAAGAAATTGACAGTCTTTTACCATACAGTCAATTATTTATGCGTAATAATACACAACTTGTTGTTCTGGGTTTGATGTCTGGGAAAATATATCCTGGATATATTTTCAAGTTACTGGATAAACTTCCTAAATAAAACTCAATAATCAAATCTAGGTGATACTGTAAGAAATATGACTATAATTTTCACATTCCCAATACTTTCACTTTTTCGCTATGATAAATATCTCTGTCACTCTAGTCTTTTCATATGTTGTACCATTTCCTTAGAATAGTAATCACTTCTATTTAGTCCTTTTCGATGTCCTTAAGAAGCACTTCATAGTTAAGAGTCCATGTTTTAGAATTCTTCTCTTTCTTTGATATTTCTACATTTTCCCTATAATGTGTCCAGATGACAATTTTTTCTTCACTTTTTTCTTTGGCACTCCAAGGGCTGTTTCAATCTAAGAGCTCCCCCCTCCCCTTTTTTTAAAGGAAGTTTATCTCCATTATTTCTTCACATTATTTCCTCTCCTCCATTCTTTCTCTGCCTTTCTGGGGCACCTGTTATCTGGATTCTACTTCTATCCCTCATGTTGTTGTTGTTCAGTCACTCAGTCGAGTTCGACTCTTTGCAACCCCACGGACTGCATGCAGCACACCAGGCTTCCCTGTCCTTTTTTATTTTTTTATATATAGATGCTTTCCATTGTTCTACAGATTTCCTTAATCTGACCTACCCATTAATTATTTTCTTCCTTGGCTATATGCACTGCTATTTATTCCATATATGGTGTTCTTTATTTCAACCATTATAATCTTCAGTACCTAAAATTTCTATCTCTTTCTTTTTATAATGTTTTCTTAGTTTAAAATTATTTCCCCTCACATGTTTTATATGTTTATTACACTGATTTGGTCTCTCTCCATAGTTCCTTTAAGGACTGATCTGGGTAGAAGGTCAGATGTTTTGGTCTCCTAAATCTTGACACATCTAGCAACAACTTTCAATACGAGCTTTCTAATTTGGAATAAAAATATTAGTTGTTTCTAATAGTTTTGGAGCACGATGCATGCTCCACAAGCATCATGAAGAAAAATCTGAGAAGCATAATTCCAAATACTTAGCTGTTATTACATGAATATACTATTCTGTCAGGAACAGGTACATACATCAATCCACTCCAAGTAGCTAAATTCTACACTTTAAGCATCAAGTAAAATGTTCCATTCTCTGGATATTTCGTTCCCTCAGATGAAAGTAATTTCCTCTGACCTTGAACTCTTATTATACTATAGATCATTTAAGAAGCTATAACTATTATCTTGAAATTATTTATATACACAGTTCTTTTCCTTTTAGATTTTATGTTCCCTAAACAAAGGTCCATATAGTCAATTACGGATTTTCCAGTATTCACATATGGCTGTGAGTTGGACCATCAAGAAAGTAGAGCACCAAAGAACTGATGCCTTCAAATTGTGGTGCTGGAGAAGAGAGTCCCCCAGACTGTGAGGAGATCAAACCAGTCAATTCTAAAGGAAATTAACCCTGAATATTCACTGGAAGGACTGATGCTGAAGCTTCAATAGTTTTGACACCTCATGTGAAGAGTCGACTCACTGGAAATGACCCTGATGATGGGAAAGATTGAAGGCAAAAGCAGAAGGGGGAGGCAGAGCATGGGACAGTTAGATAGCGTCATCGACTCAATGGACATGAATCTGAGCAAACTCTGGGAGATAGTGAAAGACAGGGAAGCCTAGCATGCTGCAGTTCATGAGGTCACAAACAGTCGGACACAACTTAGCGACTGATGACAACAACAAAGGCAGGATCCACTTGCAGTATATACTTATTTCCCCAAAGCAATTAACCAGGATCTTAGATATAGAAACAATACATACTTGCCAAATGAAAAACAGCCAAGACACTCTTGAGGAGGAATGTTTCATACTGCAGATACTCACAGCCTGCAAGATCTTTATTATTAATATGCACAACTGATGTTTTTAGGAGAGAGAAAAGGATAGAGTAGATGCATACGTTAATTGGTTTAGAGTAGTGGATTTAGAATATATATGCTTATTCTCAACCATTCCAGAAGTAACACAGAGATACATTATAGAAATAGAGAACTGTTATAAATCATAGAATATGGTCTCAGATTCTTCTTTCTCTCAGTGAGAGAGAAGTGTCACAGATATAGAAAATAGCCTTTAAAAAAATCAAAGACTTAGGTAGGCTTCTAAATATTGACAGGTAAACAGTTTAAGGACTCTTAAAACCCAACATACCATATCTTAACAAATCCAAACAAATACAGTAAGAACATGATAGAGTTCTTCATCCCACCAACCATCCACATTTATGGAGAATTCCTTTCAGTTATCATTTCTGTGACTACAGGTCTCTAATGCTGCTTTACATGGGAAGGCTCCCAAGCTACATTCAGATTAATTTAACACTATTATCTATTTTAGAACCATGCTTGAGTTTGGTAAATACCTATGAATTTAAGTTCCTGCTCTGACAGTATAAGACTGTCAACACTATCTAAAGAAAGGACACACTTTAATTTTGAATTTTTAATAAACCAATTCCTAAAGACTACCATGAAGACAAGTTGAAAAACTTAAGACATTATGAGAAGGAAAAATCAGTAAAGTTAAAGTCAAAAAGGGGAGAGGTCAGTAATTATATATTTATTTTTCACTAAAATAAAAAGGTAGCACTCTAAATAAAGGTATTATCAATAGCAGCATCATTTAATTTAAAATAAATTCTTATAAATTTATGTCCATTTACACCAATTCTTTCAATGAGAACTTTTCAGATTCTTTTTCTTTTGTAGTTTCAATGAAATGCTTATACATTTCACTTTCTAAGTAAATAAGATGCATACTGCAAATGACTTTTTAGCCCCAGTGGCTGATTCACCATCCAAATATTAATATCCTTCTGTGTTTTTCACTTAAAAGTCTCGAACAGCCATCTTTCAGGTACTTACAGAGATCCACAAAGTAGCCTGGATGCTTTGAGATGGAAAAAAATCTTACTGTTTTATCTGTAATGTATATCTTATATTACTTAGCAAGGCTATATAGTAATTAGTCAAATTCCTTCCTACTTAGGAACAAATACCGAAATGAACAGCAGTATTTGTTGTATCTTGGGGTTTAACAATTCATTGTATAAAAATAACATACCAAGTAATTCGGTAAGAAGGAAAAACAAGTCTGTTGTGATGAAAAAAAAATTAGATCTAGAATGATCTAGATCCACTACTCTCAGTCTCCACACTATTCACAGCAACAGCTTCTCCCATCAGCGATGCCTCATTACGCACAGTTAATTTCAGATGATTCACAGAGGGACTGTGGAACCATTCTGTCTGGGAACTATTCATCCCTGTTCTTAGATCTCTACCTCAATTCTGCCTTGAAAGAAGAAGGGGACATATGTGAAGAGAAAAAAAATCTAGTTTCCTACAAATCATTCTGAATAAACCTGCGTAGGATCCCATTCTTGAGGGAGAATATTCCCCCCAAATCAATTAGCCTTCATATTGTTCTCAATCCTATATCAGATATCTATGAATAAATGGTTGACATTACTTTGTCTCCTCAATCAAATGAGATTTGTTTAATAAGCATGGTTGTGACAAACTATAAGCACCATAATTAGGGAATTTAAAACCTTAGTAAATGGGGCACTGAAATCAATTAGCAATATTACTGTGGTGAAAATAGATCTAAGCTCTTTAGCTACTTTAATCTACTATTTCAAAATTATATTAAAAGTGAGACTTGAAGCTAAACAATGAAGCAACTCTACTTTTGCAGCAAAGAACCAAGCTACTACTCTGACAGAAACAAGATGGCCTAATGCAAAGCTTAATTTCTCAAGAAAATAAACACATTACAGACATTATGTAAAACCTATTCAAGGACTATGTAGCAACTGACAACAATTTATTCATTCAACATTCATGGAGAGTCTACTAGATGATAAGTTAAACACCAGTGAAATAAAGAGTAAAATCCATTGCCTATGCTACATGGCTTTATAGTCTAGTGAGGCAGAAAAATGATAAACAAATAAATAATTAAACCACCTAGAAAGCACTAGAGCAAAATCACACTTGAAATAGGATGATGAAAATCAGGCTGATGATGTGCTAGGTTTTAAATGGACTATGAAACTAAACTGCAATCCTGTATACATAGTACTTGTTTCATCATTATTTTAAGTATTTTAAGTATACTTGCCAGATGAAATCTAGAGGTTAAATTTATAGTTCAGTAATATCATAAAATCTAAATTCTATCACTCAAGCTAGCTAGTTCCAAGGTACCATCATGAAACAAAATGTTATGAAATACAAGGCACTTAACTTCATAGACGCCTATTTCAAGTTTACCCCCCACCTCGTCCCATTGTTTTTTGAGCAAACTCCAGGAGACAGTGAAGGACAGGGAAGCCTGTCCATGTGTTGCAAAGAGTCAGATATGACTTAGCAACCGAACAACAAAAACACTGCTGTTCAAAGCAGTCAAGTGACTATTTTGCCTTTCCAAGCTGCCTTAAAAGTTTCCAAACTTTACTAAAAGACTTTTACATTCTGTCTTTCTCCTATCTATTCAATTCTCATTTTCTGTTAGGACAATAATTTTAATATTATTTCAACTCAAGTTTCCTAGATTTCTCTCATCACACAGAATTCATCCTACTTGAGGCTATTTTTAAAATATATATTTTGGCAAAGTGCTTTCCTAAAATTAATTTTCTTTGCATTGATGATATTCTTATTTTCTTTTCAAAAAGCACCAATTTCAAAAATTTATGGAATATTTTACACACTTTCAAAAAACCCACCACCATTAAGTCCTAAGATCTTCTATGAGAAACATCAAGAAATATGCTTAAAATTCAACATGACTATTAAACATACAATATGTCCTTGGTTCTTAAACTTTCATTAGTTTTTCAAAGCAAGTCTTACTTACTGAAATAGCAAATTTTAATTTTATAAAGTTCTATATAACAAGGCATTTTGAGATATATCAATGCCTTACTCCTTGGAAGGAAGGTTATGACCAACCTAGATAGCATATTTAAAAGCAGAGACATTACTTTGCCAACAAAGGTCCGTCTAGTCAAGGCTATGGTTTTTCCAGTGGTCATGTATGGATGTGAGAGTTGGACAGTGAAGAAAGCTGAGCACCGAAGAATTGATGCTTTTGAACTGTAGTGTTGGAGAAGACTCTTGGAAGTCCCTTGGACTGCAAGGAGATCCAACCAGTCCATCCTAAACGAGATCAGTCCTGGGTGTTCATTGGAAGGACTGATGTTGAAGCTGAAACTCCAATACTTTGGACACCTCATGCGAAGAATTGACTCACTGGAAAAGACCCTAATGCTGGTAAGGATTGGGGGCAGGAGGAGAAGGGGACGACAGAGGATGAGATGGTTGGATGGCATCACCGAATTGATGGACATGGGTTTGGGTAAA
The DNA here is from genome assembly GCF_054371585.1 of Giraffa tippelskirchi. Classification (NCBI taxonomy): domain Eukaryota; kingdom Metazoa; phylum Chordata; class Mammalia; order Artiodactyla; family Giraffidae; genus Giraffa; species Giraffa tippelskirchi. The sequence goes on along the minus strand of NC_137287.1, from coordinate 66,755,749 downwards.
CTCTAAGAGTTGGTGATGGACAGGGAGGCCTGGCGAGCTGCGATTCATGGGGTCGCAAAGAGTCAGACACGACTGAGCCACTGAACTGAACTGAACTGAATGCTAGAGAGTGAATAAAGATAGTAATCCAGTGTAACACTTCAGAATCTCAGCATTCTAACAGAAGAGTTTATGGGTTGTTGGTCCCCCCCCCACATATGTGAGACAAGTATGACTAAGATACAGATTATAGAAACAAAAACAATTGTCTGGAGCAGCAGTAGAAACAGAATGAAGAAAGCATTAGACCACCAGGTACACCACAAGTGCAAGGTTTTTTGTTTTTAGTTAATAATTCTATCAATAGATGGGAAAAAAAAATTGCAGGAGATAAATCTATGCTTAGTTTTAAATTCTGCTTTCTTTAGATAAAGACAGATGGAAGGTCATACCAGCAGATACAACCAAAGTCTAAATCATTGATTTTTGCAGAGAGCAGTCTACCAGGAAACTGACTAGGATATACTCATGCCACAAGAAGTGAGAGAGAAAGGTGAGCCTGGAGAGGCAGGTCACTCCAGGAAAAACTTCTTGTGCCTTGTTAAGGACAATGAATTTATCCCATCAACACCAGGATTTAAATAAGACAGTGACATGGTCAGATCTGCATCTTTAAAAAAAGATCTGAGATCAATAATCTAACTTTCTATCTTAAGAAATTCGAAAAAGAGCAAAAGAAATTCAAAGTAAGCAGAAGGAAAAAAAAAAGCAGAAATACAATAAAGAACAGGAAAACTATAAAGGAAATTAATGAAACCACAAGTTGGTTTAAAAAAACAAAACTGCTAAATCTTCAGCTAGACTGAAAAAGGAAAAGACTCAAATTACTATAATCAGGAATAAAAGGGGACTTTACTACATATCTTATCAAAAAAATTTTTTTAAGGATTGTAAAGAGAATATTATGAATAACTATATGCCAACAAATTTAAAAATCCAGATGAAATGGGCAAATTCTTAGAAACATCCAAAATACAAAACTGACACACAAAAAATACAAATGCCCAATAAAAACATAAAAAGATGCTAATTCATGAGTCATAAGGGAAATACAAATCAAAACCAAAATGAGGTACCATTTCACATCCACTTGGATGGCTATAAAAAAAAAAAAAAAAGGAGGTAGTAGTCTTGGTGAGGATGTGGTAAAACTGGAACCCTCGTGTACTGCTAATGGAAATGTAAAATGGTACAGCTGCTGTGGGAAAGAGTTTGGCAGTTCCTCAAAAAGTTACCATAGTGAACCAGCAATTCTACCCTACGTACACACACAAAACAAATAAAATAAAACCAATATGTTCACACAAAAACTTGTGTGAAAGTTAATAGCAGTATCAGTCATACTATTCAAGAAGTGGAAACACCCAAATGTCCATCAACTGATGACTGGATAAACCAAATATTGTATATATCCATATAATGTGTATCATCCAACCATTAAAAAACAAACAAACAAAAAAGAATGAAGTGTTGATATGTGCTATAACTTAGATAAACCTTATGTTTAAACACGAAAAACATTAAGTCAGGTAAAAGGAACCAAACACAAATTCCCTCTATGCGTAATGCCAAAAATAGGCAAATCTACAGAGACAGAACCCAAATTGAGGGATAGATTTCTCTGGTGGCTCAGTGGTAAAGAATCCACCTGCCAAGGGGGCTTGATCCCTGGGTCGGGAAGATCCCCTGGAGAAGGGACTGGCAATCCATGCCAGTATTTTTGCCTGGAGAATCCCATGGACAGAGGAGCGAGCAGGGTACAGTCCATCGGGTTGCAAAGAGTCGGAAACACAGACAGAGAAAATAGATTATTGATAGCCAGGATACGGGGAGGGAAGAGAATATACTAGGATTATGAGATTTATTCTGGGACTGATAAAAAGGTTCTAGGATTAGACAATGGTTACAACTGCATCACGTTGTGAATATGGTTGACCCTTAAAACAATATGAATTTGAACTGCATGGGTCCACTTATATGTGAATTTTTTTCAGTAGCAAATACTGCAGTACTACACGATCCTTGGCTGAATTCATGGATGTGAAAATAACTATAGGAAAGAAATCTGTATATGCAGGGCCAACTATAAATTATATGCAAAAAGTTTACATGTGAGGAGTGTCAGGACCCCTAAATCTTGAGATAGTCAAGGGCCAACTGTATACCAAAAACCTTTGAACTATATACTTTTAAATGGTTAAAATTGTAACTTTCATATTAAATAAATTTTATCTCACTAAAGATGCTGGGGGAAAAAATAAGATACTGAAGAAGTAGACCAAAAGTCATTTACTCTGAAAAAGGATGAAAGATGTAGGAAAAAGATATAAGGGAGTATAATTTTACACATACATGCAAAACAACTAAGCAAAGGAATTATAAACAAAATGCAGGGTAGTCGTTAACCATGGGGAATGCAATGGTGAAGAGTCTTCAACAGTGCTGGTAACATTCTATTTCTTAAATTGGCAGTAAATTCCTGAGTGCTCAAGTTGAAAAAGGATCTATGAAAATATGGCAAAATATTAACAGGTGTTATATCTGTAATAAATTCATGATGTCTGTACTTTTCTATAAATGTGAAATATTTTATAAATTTATTAAAAAGATAAAGGAGAATGATACAATGGAATGCAAGAAGCTTCAAAACAGAGTGACCAACAATATCTCTGCAATGAAATCAAGTAAGATAAAAACCTGACTATCTCCTGGAATTGGCAATCAGAACTGGTCACCAGTAATTTAAGAGAGAAAAGTTAACAAAAAAGGTGCAAAGCCAAAATTATTCAACAAATACATGTACAAGCAAAGGCTAACACTGGAAATGATTTAAGCAACACCTTCTTAAAGTACAGCAGATAATTTTAAGCAAATATGGTATGCAGAATACTGCTCCCCAAATCTGTCCCAAAAGTGCCCATGCCTTAATGTCCACAACCTATGAATGTGTTACCTTAAATGGCAAGAGACTACATAAATGTATGTAACTTAAGGACCCAGAGAAGCAGATCTGTCTGGGTGGACCCCATATAATCAGAGTCCTCACAAAGTGTATCTGAGAACCAGAAAGACTGAAACATGAGAGACTCCCCCCAAAACTGATGGCTCTGAAGACAAGAGACCACAAGGTAAGGAGAGCAGGCAGTCCTCCAAAGCTGGAAAATATACGGAAACAGATCTTCCTATACAGGTTTGAAAAAGGAACAAAACCTGCCCACACCTTAATAGACCCAGTAAGGTTCATGTCAGACTTCTACAGAACTACAATAAATGTGTGTTGTTTTCAGTTTCTGATAATTTTTTAGAACAACCACAGAAAACAAATATAAGAAGAATAAAATGGAATGTAAATTCTTTTTCTTTCCTCCTCTGGTGACAAGTCTCAAGCTTTTTATTGCTTGATGTTCAATATAATGAAGAAGAAAAAATTTTAAAGCTAACATTTGACACCTCATATCCATTAGGATGGTTACTATTAAAAAAAGCAAGAAAACAAATGATGGCAAGGATATTAGGAAATTGGAACTCTGAACACTGTTGGTGGGAATGTAAAATGGTGCAGCAACTATGGAAATCGGTATAATAGTTTTGCAAACATTAAAAATATAACTATGTAAAAAATAAATAAGCTACAAAGATCTATTATACAGCACAGAAAATATAGCCAATAATGTATTAATAACTTTAATGGAGTATAATCTATAAACATTCTGAATCACTGTTGTACACCTGAAACTAACAAAATATTGTAAATTTAAACAAGTATCACAAATACTTAAATTTTAAAAAATTAAAAAATAATACTACCAAAAGCTCCAGCAAGTGCACCTCTGGGTAAAGTGAGATTCAAAGACATATGAACAGCCACATTCAAAGCAGCTTTTTCACAATAGCCAAAAGGTGGATGCAACCCAACCATACCTTAACAGATAAATGGATAAGAAGTGCTATGTTCATACAATGCAGTATTAATATTATTCAGCCTTAAAAAGGAAGGAAATTCCAACACATGCTATAACATGCATGACTCTTGAGGACATGATCCTAAGTGAAATCAGTCAGTCACAAAAAAGACACATATTATATGATTATATTCACATGAGGTATCTAGAGTAGTCAAATTCATACAAAGTAAAATGGTGGTTGTCAGGGTCTGAGGAGGCAGGGAATGGGGAGCTACAGTTTTATCACTATAGTTTCAATATTTGTAACACTGAAAAATTCTGGAGATTGCTTGTACAACACTGTGAATGTATTTAACAATAACTGCACAATTAAAAAAGGTTAAAATGGAAATTTTTATGTGTGTTTTACCACACTTTTAAAAGAGAGACTTGAAAAAAAAGAAAACACAAACATATGGATATTTCCAACTAAGTCCAAACAACTCTCCTTCAATCCTCCATAGACTAAATATCAATTCACTAGGTGCCAATTCTACACTTATCTTTACAACTGAAAATTAAGTCCAGAGTGATTCCACAAGAAAACAAAAGACATCAATTTGGAAGGGAAAACAATAAAACCATCACTATTTGCAGATGGTATGCTGCTACACCCTACTATGAACTTTCAAGTTGTAAACTTTCAAAAATGCAAATGTGCATTCGCATTTGCATGTATGTAAGTTAGTTCACATGTCTGGCATGAACTACTGTACTTTTCAAGGTAATGCACTCTAAGATTAAAAATATTTTATTTTTGTGTTTGCTTTTTTATTATTTGTGTGAAAAGTATTATAAACCTATTACAGAACACTACTATGTAGCAGACTGTGGTAGTTGGGTTCCTAGGTTCACTTTGTTGGGACTTATAAACGCACTTAATTAAACTCTTAGAATGGAACTCGTTTGGATGTAGGGGACTTATTGTATAGAAAACTCTAGATACTTCAACAAAAAAATGTTAAAATGAATAAACAATTCAATATATTCAATATATCATTTCTATATACTGATAACAAACTAAACGATAAAACAACTCCACTAACAACTACATCATAAAGAATAAAATACCCAGGAACAAATTAAACCAAGGAGGTGAAAGATCTCTACACTGAAAACTAAAAGACATTAATGAAAGAAATTGAAGGCACAAATAATGGAAAGATATTCCTTATTTCGGAAAAGGCAAGGGCAACCCACTCCAGTACTCTTGCCTGGAAAATTCCATGGACGGAGGAGCCTGCTAGGCTGCAGTCCATGGGGTCACAAAGAGTCAGACATGACTGAGCGACTTCACTTTCACTTTTCACTCTCATGTATTGGAGAAGGAAATGGCAACCCACTCCAGTGTTCTTCCCTGGAGAATCCCAGGGAAGGCGGAGCCTGGTGGGCTGCCGTCTATGGGGTCACACAGAGTCGGACATGACTGAAGCGACTTAGCAATCTGTATTTATGAACTGGAAGAATTAATGTTAAAATGTCCATACTACCCAAAGCAAGCTACAGACTCCGTGTAATCCATATCAACATTCCAATGGTATTTTTCACAGAAATAGAAAAAAAAAAAAAAAATCTTAAATTTGTATGGAACCACAATAGGCCCCAAACAGCAAAAGCAGTAATGAGAAATAATAAACCTGGAGGCATCATGTACCCTGATTTCAACTATATTACAAAGCTAAAGTAATCAAAGTAGTATGGTATTGGCATAAAAACAGATACACAGATCAGTGCAACAGAATAGGGAGCCCAGAAATAAACCCAAGCATATATGGTCAAATTGTGACAAAAGAACCAAGAACATACAACGGGGAAAGGATAGTCTCTGTAATGAATGGCGCTGGGAAAACTGGACATTCATATGCAAAAAGTTGAACCTGGACCATTGACTTGATACACAAAACCCAACTCAAAATGGATTAAAGACTTGAATGTTAAGACTTGAAACCATAAAAGCCATAGAAGAAAACACAGGTGATAAGATCCTTGATACTGGTCTTGGCTATGGTTTTTTGGATTTGATAACCAATAACAAGGGTCAGCACTCATCTCACACACTAGTAAAGTAATGCTTAAAATTCTCCAAGCCAGGTTTCAGCAGTATGTGAACCATGAACTTCCAGATGTTCAAGCCGGTTTTAGAAAAGGCAGAGGAACCACAGATAAATTGCCAACATCCAATGGATCACTGAAAAAGCAAGAGAGTTCCAGAAAAACATCTATTTCTGCTTTACTGACTATGCCAAAGCCTTTGACTGTGTGGATCACAATAAACTGTGGAAAATTCTGAAAGAGACGGGAATACCAGACCACCTGACCAGCCTCTTGAGAAACCTGTATGCAGGTCAGGAAGCAACAGTTAGAACTGGACGTGGAACAACAGACTGGTTCCAAATAGGAAAAGGAGTACGTCAAGACTGTACATTGTCACACTGCTTATTTAACTTATATGCAGAGAACTTCATGAGAAACGCTGGGCTGGAGGAAGCACAAGCTGGAATCAAGATTGCTGGGAGAAGTATCAATAACCTCAGATATGCGGATGACACCACCCTTATGGCAGAAAGTGAAGAACTAAAGAGCCTCTTGTTGAAGGTCAAAGAGGAGAGTGAAAAAGTTGGCTTAAAGCTCAACGTTCAGAAAACTAAGATCATGGCATCTGGTCCCATCACTTCATGGGAAATAGATGGGGAAACAGTGGAAACAGTGTCAGACTTTATTTTTTTGGGCTCCAAAATCACTGCTGATGGTGATTGCAGCCATGAAATTAAAAGACGCTTACTCCTTGGAAGGAAGGTTATGGCCAACCTAGATAGCATATTTAAAAGCAGAGACATTACTTTGCCAACAAAAGTACATCTAGTCAAGGCTATGGTTTTTCCAGTGGTCATGTATGGATGTGAGAGTTGGACGGTGAAGAAAGCTGAGCGCCGAAGAATTGATGCTTTTGAACTGTGGTGTTGGAGAAGACTCTGGAGAGTCCCTTGGACTGCAAGGAGATCCAGTCAATCCATCCTAAAGGAGATCAATCCTGGGTGTTCATTGGAAGGTCTGATGTTGAAGCTGAAACTCCAATACTTTGGGCACCTCACGTGAAGGGTTGACTCATTGGAAAAGACCCTAATGCTGGGTAGGATTGGGGGCAGGAGGAGAAGGGGACGACAGAGGATGAGATGGTTGGATGACATCACCGACTCGATGGACATGGGTTTGGGTGGACTCCGGGAGTTGGTGATGGACAGAGAGGCCTGGCGTGCTGCGATTCATGGGGTCGCAAAGAGTTGGACACGACTGAGCGACTGAACTGAACTGAATATTCTCATTTCAGAACCTAATCCTATAAAACATTCAAGTCTCCTGTAAAAATACTCGTCCCAAATTGGGCATAATCTAAAAGACTTTTTTTTTAAGTCGCTTAGTCGTGTCCGACTCTTTGCGACCCCATGAACTATACAGTCCGTGGAATTCTCTAGGCCAGGATACTGGAGTGGGTAGCTGTTCCCTTCTCCAGGATATCTTCCCAACCCAGGTCTCCAGGGGATCTCCAGGGTATCATTCCCAATCCAGGTCTCCCACATTTGCAGGCAGATTCTTTACCAGTTCAGCCACGAGGGAAGCCCAAGAATACTGGAGAGGGTAGCCTATCCCTTCTCCAGGGATCTTCCCAATCCAGGAATTGAACAGGGTTCTCCTGCACTAAAACTGGATTCTTTACCAGCTGAGCTACCAGGGAAGCCCACTTATCCTTTGTTTAACCACTCAATGAAACAGAGAGGTAGAATAACAGAATTATTATGTTTTTAATCCTAAAATAAAATTCATATTCACGGTTGCAAAACAACAGCGAATTCCTGAACAAGAAACCAATAATCAGCTGCATTGGTAAGAGAAGTTGAAAAGAACCAAAAAAAAACCCATTTGCAAAACTAGAAAAAAGACTTTCATAAAGGAAGAAAAACACTATCACCATTTTGCCTTACAAAGAGACAGTAAAAGCCAAGCTGATGAACGAAGTTGACCTATTATCTTCCTACAGACAATCTACAAAAAGTTTCAAGATGGTACTGAACAATTGATTCAGAGCTAGGTTTCATTTCATCAATAGAACATGCAAGCTTTCAATTGGGATTCTCAACAAAAGGCAACCTTTGTAATAAATGAACCACCAGAGAAGATTCTAATAAAACTTACCATTGTGTATTGCATTCAGCAACTCTGAGAAAGCTTTTAAGTAAGGAAAAAAGGACTTCAGGTTAAGATCATTCTCAAACACACAAAAGAAATACATAGGTATAGACTGAATCAGTATAATAAAATCTCAATAAGTCTATCATGTATCATGTATCATTACTTAAATCATTACAAGCTTGGCTCCGTTTTCACACAGTATGAATTTCTAGATATTGCATTTCATTTGCCAATATATTATTTACTAAATTTTATGCCAGATATACTGTCATAATGATGATAAATTTCCTTAGTAGTAAATATATGTAAAGCTACTTTTAAAAAGACATTTAGTAGTCTAGTCTAATGTCTTTCTTGCTGAAAGTCAGTAACAATAAGATATAATTCTATATAGGTAAATCCACCTTTGGTCACACTTAACAATATTTATTGTCAAAAAAAAAACACAACTCATTTTAACATCCAACCTCATCAAACATTCTCATTTCCTAGATTTTAGAACAACAGTCTCAACATATGAAGTGGTCTAAGCAAAAAACGCTATCTAATGCCAATATACATATATGAACATTAAGATTAGTGAAAACGAAAATATTGAAAATATTACTTCACTGGGGAACAAAAGTCACAATTTCGCCAACAGAAGTACCATATTAAAAGGACAGCAATCAACAAAATTTGGTCACAATTTCACCGTAATATGGATTCTAAACACAGGACAGACAAAACAGCAAGTTAATCTATCACTGTAGGAGAAACCTACATAATTAAGAACCAACTGCATTTTAGAAAATTAAAACTTAAGGGTTCAGAGGTGGTGTAATATACTAGAAAAAGCACTAGAGCAGAAGTCAAAAAGCCTGGGTTACCAACCCAGTTCGACAACTTACTAGTTGTTGGACAAGCTCCATCATGCCGATACTGCATGGAAATTTCTGTTGGGAGGGAGGAGAAAGGAAATCAGCAAAGAAGTTGCCAGTGACTTAAGAGTAGAAAAGAAAGGGGCCAGAAAAACAGGAAAACATTCATCCAAAGTCTAACTGAGAAGGGCAAATAGAACTGTGTGAACAGAAATTATAAGCCAGTAATTGGGACGTCAGGGGTAGGAGGACCAAACAGAATGTAATTCTCACAATCTTAACAGGACAGTGTAGAAATATGTGTGCCTGCATATGTGGGCAAAGAATGAGGAAAAGACATAAGGGCTTACAAATGAATCTGTATAACAAATGTTTTAAGAATAAATAGATACACTACTATGAGGAAGTATAGCTAGGCAATGTGATAAATTTTATATAATTCATTAGATGAGAACAATTTATCAAAAATATCTGAATGCTGTATTCAATTAGAAACTGTAATTTAAGTATGAAAATTTAGTTTATATCTGAGCAGAAATCCATTATGACTTACTGTTTATGTAAATTTTATATAACTTACAGTTACGTAAAACTCATTAAACTACACTCCGCTTATTCTCTTGTACTTTTCATTTTTGATGATTATAATGAACAAGCAATTACTTTTATTCCTTTACTCGTCCCTTATGAAGAGAACTAGCAGAGGGTGACATGAGGCAATAAAACACTGCTAAAAGGAAAATCTGCTCAGAAATCTGGAATAAATTTCTGTATGATATTCCAAATGAAAAAATAATTGATAAAACCAGGACTAAGGGAAGGCTGTGACTCAAAAGACCTGGCCTACTAATCTGGAAACAACTGTTATTCACGTGTGGCCACCATCACTGGCCAGTTATTTTTAAAGAAGGGGTATCTGGGAATTCTCTGGATATTACGTTAACCAAAAACATGACCGGTAGGAACCATGTGTACCAGAGGGCCTTCCAGGCAACCATCATTCACACATCTACCTCAAAAGTCAAGTCTAATCATAATTTGAAATTAAAAAGTAAGACAAAGCAATCACTGTAATGTTAAAGAAACTGATATGAGATACTGTTTAAAGATCAAACACTTAGGCCAGTTTAGTTTAAGTCCTTTCCAAATAACCCAAGAAGATGAGCCATTGTGGGAGAATTTGCCACCTTAATGCTTCATTAACAAATGCAATACAAGTGAGATTTTAAAAGGCTACTGAAGAGATAAGACACACTATGTTCTAGAGAAATGGTATCTGCTTGGAATGGTGCTAAAAATAATCAAAGGACCTTGTGCAGAAAGATTTTGTCAATGGGGAATAAACTGGAATATGGCTATTCTGGCTTTTGATCTAATACTTTTATAGAAAGACAGCCATAACATAGGGCCAGAAATTTTCAGGTCATCAAAGACCAAAACAAAATCGGGATTTTCTAAGAAAACCGATTCCAAGGTATTCACTGGTCTTAGCCGTATCCAATATCTTCTTCATTTATAATCAATATAATCAATGTATACAAAATCATTAACCTTAAGTCATTAAGATAGATGTGAATTATGTTCACTAACTGTACCTACTCCTTGGTCTACAGTACTGCATTAATAACTCCACTCTTATGAGTCTATTATAATAATACTTTATATCTTTATGATTCCCTTATTTGCTTACAGAATCAGTCTATTTTTAATTAAAATATTTTATCAGAAAAAGACTTCTAAGTTTCACTTTACCAACATTAAGTAGATATGACATAAATAGGATCCCTTTCAAAGTTACATGGGCTCAGGTCAAACTTTCATAAACTTCATATTTCAGTAGAAACCAAAAGAAACTTCTAGAGGTGATCTACTCATATTAATAACTTATCTTTGTGATATCTTTAAGAGCTTAAGAATAAGTACATAGTATCACAACAGAATGACTGCCTTTCCAGAATCTCTTTTTACAGCATTTATTACCGCTAAAGAATTCCATCACTGACAGATTTCAGGTATCTTAACTGAGAAAGGTATGGCAGCACTCTGTTAAAGAACTAGCGACTAAGATTGAAAAAAACAAAAAGGGAAGAATATACTCTGAAAGGGCAGAGCATGCCCAAAGAAAACTAATTAATGCTAAACTATCGACTCTATCAGTTAATGAATACCAAATTTTTCTCACAAAAAATAACACGCTGATTTCTATGAAGAAAAAAATGCTAACTTTCATTTTAGTAAATCCTAAATTCTCCTAATGTGATTGAGATAAACAGGAAAACAGTAAAGGTCAAATATAGCATGTCAACTCATCCAAAACTTTCAATGTTTTCAAGGCTGAACATTTCAAACTTTCAAAAGACTTTCAACCTTCAACATTTCAAAAGACCGGGTGCCTGTTAATACCTCAAAAGAATATATGTAGGAAAAGAATTCAATCAAAAGTTTAATATAACCTATAAGCCAAAACTTACAACCTTGAGCACATTTTGTGCAAGTCACTATAAAACAGTAGGTCATTTATCAGGATGTACTGTGATTTATTTTAATAAAAATCTTACAATACAAATCCTCGATCAGTTCAGTTTAGAGGTGTTTTCTGGGTTTCTATTCTGACTGGATCTAGGCCTCCTAGAATAAATATCTCGACACATACGCTCTACTGTAATTTCAACATGTCATGAGAGAACTTTGACTACTCTTAAAATGCTATTTCTAACTAACAATTTTAAGAGAATCACATCATAAGGACTTGGTTGTACATCTGCTTTATATCCTAGTGGTGGTAAAAGAGGAAAAACAACCACCACAACAATAGCAGCTGTCCTGTCTATTTCACAAGGTTGTTCTAAGGATCAAATGAGATGGTCATTAAAGAGTTCTTTAGAAACTCTTAGGTGCTCCAAGATATACAAAATATTATTCCTAGAAGTTCGGACTTCCTCTCCATAAACCCATCCTGCCCTGTTTAATCAACGTTACTTCTATCCCACAAATACAAGCTTCTTGTTTTTTATAAAGTGTTTTTTATAAAGTTTACCCTTCAAATATACCTTAACTTTCTTTTCTGATAATAATGCTGGTCTTCTTTATCTGCCTACTCCAAAGTACAATACAGATTTCATCTTGTCCATGTTCTTTTCCAGCTAATTATATACCCTAAAACTAGCCTGTAATACTACATGAAAAGCCTTTAAAAAAATAATTTCACTTGCAACCTGGTAAAAACTCTTGAAAGACAAGGACAAAACTACACAGGATACTACTAAACACATGGTAGATTCTCAGTGATCACTAATTACTAACAGTATTCACTCTTTTTTTCTTTTTAATGTTTAGCACTTAATATTTTCAAAGCACTATGCTAGCAGTGGAGACAGTAGTGAACATGACAAACACAGGCCCTAACCTGCTGGAGCTAGGGTTACAGTGCATGTTACAGTTCACCTTATAGCTAACAAGTGTTTACAAGGTTCCCTGCATTGTTACTTGCACGTGAATCTTTTAAACAGAGCATCATGAAAAACTCTTGGTAACACAGTACACAGTACATATTCCTCCTATGACTTATTTATGTAGGAGAAAGTTTTCTGCTTGTACAATTACTAAGTGACTTCTCAATCTAAAATTAGTGCAAAGGTAAAATTAACATTTTCATACTAGTAGGAGGTAGTACTATATTGCAAGTTAAAATTATTGGCTCAAATTTTCTTGTTGATCCCATTACTTAAAGTATGACCGACAGTGTACTACCATGGTTTTAGACCCTCATCAGCAAACACCCCTTAAATTTTATAACTGTTACTGGAGTCAAGGAAAATGCATAGCTCCACCACTGAGAGCTGTGAGAATTCTGTTTACATTTCTTCTTCTATATAATGAGTAGTAATACTCTATGCAAGACAGTGTGCAGCATAAGCTAAGTTTCAACAGCAGTTAGCAATCTTAACTTATGGTAAGAAGACTTAATTCCTAAATATTCATGGCATCCAGCTAGCTTTTCTTAGGTAAGAATAGAACTAAGCTTATCAATGAGAGAGAGCGCTGATCTAACCATAAAACTTATTAAAATGTGTAAGATTAAATAATACATTACCTCAAATAGTTTTAAACAATCTTACTCCGTAATAATAGCTTTAACAAAAATCTATACAATCTTTAAAGTGATTTTAAAATACAGATTTAAGGGGGAAAAAAATCCTGACAAGTCTAAATTTCGTGAAATAATATTTATGGAATTTCCCCCTAAATTTCTGTTTTACCTACTGGTGAGGTAAAAGGGATACAAATCCATATATTTCTGCCACAAACACTGCTCTCTCAATGTAATCATTATGTAAAGAATATGATTTCCATGTCTAAAATCTCCCTAAATCAGTAACACATAGCAAAATCTTTCCAAGAATGTAAACTGGTATTTTAAGTCCATTAATTTGAGGATGTGTATTTCAACTGGCATCCAAATGCAATTTCTGAAATTCAGTTAACTCTTAGACTGTGCCCCTATGGATAGATAGGACACTGGTGAGGATCTCTTCCTAAGAGCAAATTTACACCTAATTTTCTCAGTATGTTCCTCACCTGATTCCTGTGCCTCTTTGCTAAAGATAAACATGAACTAAAAAATTTTTTTCCAAGGACATCTGTGTAAATTTATTTTTTGTGGCCAGGGGCTATAGCTAACTGCTAAATTCTTCTGGTCTCAAAGCAAATAAACTATATAAATAAAACATATATTCAAGTGTGCAAAATACTAAAATCTTTTCAATGAACTCATTTCTTGATGCAATTTATTAATTTTCCCCTCTAAAACAGTGGTTCTCAACCAAAGGCAATTTTGCCCCTTTCAGAACCCAAATGTGTTTTGATTGTCACTATGGGTAGTGGTAGGGTTTGGGAATCCTGATAAACATCCTACAAGGCACAGGACTGTGATGCACAGCAGAGAATTAGCCCAACCAGAATATCAATAGTGCCAAGACTAAGGAATCTTGCTCTAAACCCTCTTTAATGGTACTAAATCCTTCCATAGTTTCCACTCATTTCTCCAAAAAAACCTATCTAACAGGTCCACCACAGGCAAAGAAGCCAGCTATCAGAAATAAAAAGATAAAGAAATCCCTGACTGTGTGATCTTGGACAACTTATTTTACCTAAGTCTCAGTTTTATCAGCTGTAAATTAGAGGCATTCATAGCCCCTATGTCATAAAACTGTTCTAAAGATCAAACAAGATAATAAAGAATGTAACAGATGGCAGTTAATAAGTTACTAGTTTTCATATCTGACCTTTACACATGCTCTTTTCTCCCTTATAATGGTCTTTCTTATGTTTACTTACTGAAATGTCTGTAAAACTACAGAAACAATACAAAATGCTGTATTTATAATAAAATAAACATGAACACTCTTCACTTAAATTCTATTTATTTTTCCATACCATTTCCACCTATCCTCTCCATCTAACAGAACAGGCAAAATCCATAGTTTATTTTAGCCAACACTTCATCATTTCTACAATCAGAAATGTAAAACTGAAACATGGGTAAAATTCACAATGAACACATCTGAAGTCATTTATCTCAAATTGAAGATGTAATGTACAAAATAAATGCTGACATTTAGCTAAATTTCTGTCCTAAAAACAAATATCTTGAAATTTTTAAAAATTGAAAATAATATTTACATTACAAAGTATAAGTTAAAGGAGCATACCAATGTGGTAAATAACAGCGTTTACAAATTCATTCATACTATAGTAAAAATGATGGTAAAAACTGGTAGACACAATTGAAAACAAAAATGATACATAACATTTGAGATATCTCCTGAAATGGGATTTTTAAAGTCCATAAATTTAAATCACCTATCACTGACGGAAAAATATTCCAGATGGAGTTAATTCAACTAGAATTTGTGTCAGGAATTACTGAGAAAATAAAGACTAACTGAGGTTTAGGGAAAGGAAGCCCCAAAACAAATACCAATCAAAAACAGTGCAAACTCTCACACCGTAAATGTGAATTCTGAGTTGATTTCTAAAATACTACGGCAAGTAAAGCAAAAACAAAAAATGGGAAATTAATTCTAGGTGTTTCATAAGAAATGAATGACCAATGAACTGAACTATTTAGTCTATATTTAGTTAAGTAAAATTGGATTAGTGCCAAATGTCTTTTCCAAAGACCAAACTGTCCATCTAAGATAACATTTTTCATTAAGATAATTAAATGTCACTTAGCAACTCACAGTATTTTCATAACAATAATTTAAAACGATTTGCTTGTGAAGGTGAAAGGAGGATGGTGGTGGTGGGAGGGAGGAGAGAGGGAAACAAAGGGCTAGGCCTACCTGAACCAAGTGGAGAGGAGCCCACACTGAGGCTCTGCACACTCCCATTCCTGAGCGGCGTGGGGGATTTCTGAAGACTAGAGCTGGTTACACTTCCTGCAGCTGATGCTACAGACGACGTTGGTGAAGCAGAAGAAACTGAGAGATGAGAAACATTCTCTTGATTTTTGTTTCCTTTGGGTCTACCAGGCCCATGCTTACTTTGCTTATTTCCTTTTCTTTTCTTTTCCTTTACAGTTTCTTCTTCTATGCCAGAAGTTTGAGCCCGCTTATATCCTGCTGTAGGGAGGCTGGAATTACCCAAATCTCCAGATGAATTTTCAAAGCTTTTAGGCTGCGAAATAACAGCTGAGGCTGAAGGGAGACCAATTATGGAACTAAAACTATTTACCCCCCCTTCCTGGTTTCCAGACTCTCCTTTATGTACATCTTTGGTTGATGATGACTGCTGGGAGTGAGTATAAGTGTCATTACGCAGATCTGAGTCTGTAAAGCTCAAGAAATCCTGGGGAGACTGTACTGAACTTCCCGAAGATGATTTTACACTGCCTGGAGTTCCTGAAAAACTGCCTGTAGTAGGGGGAAAAAAAAAAAATGGGGTAGGAAAAGAAAAAATTGGATGCAAAAGTTCCCATGAGCAGTAAAAATGATACAATCAGCAAAAAGAGAGGATGAAAAAAACTAACTATAAAACCAAGGACATCAGTATATAACTCAGCCAAATTCTTTTTTAAAGATTACTGAGATCAAGTTTATCTATAAAATTATACTTGTCATTTTATAGTTATTAAATTGATTATTAACTCTTGAATTACAAGCTATTATTTGTACAATTACCAAGATATAAGATGTGGTCTTTTAACCTACCTATTACCGTGGTAGCATTCCTCAATTCTCCCCCAAATGCCTTATATATGCTGAGGAAGGACTGAAGAAGAGCAAAGTCTCAAGAAGACTTTTAAAGACTATGATTGAACTCTGAATGGCATGGGGAATTTTCTCTTTTTCAATTATTAAGATATGATTATAAATGTTCCCAACATATAGTAAGAACCAAAAGATGTTGCTTAAGTCGTTAAGTTCTGAGTTTTAACTTCAAGATAATGTTGGTGAATAGTATCACTCAGTTACATCTAACCCACCAAAACATGAATTTGATAAAAGAGTAATGATCACATGGAATAATCTACATAACTCACATTTCTCCCAGTCTACCTCTCATGGAGCTGCATAAAGAAAAGAGACCAGCCACTTACATTCTGCTACTGCTTTTATGAAAGTAAAATCATAGGAGAGGCACCTTTCATAAAATTTCCAAAACTGCTTATTTTCCCCTACTCTTTAAAGAATACTAGTAGCCCATCATGTCATTATGAGATATAAGAACTCAAAGTTCTTATTTACCAGGTGAAAACTAATGGCTGTGATGAAATAAGTTCAGTCCACCATTTCACTTTATCAAACCCTCTCGTCACACTTACCAAATGAAGTAACACACGTTTAGACTCAGTTTTGATCACAAATCTATTGTGTTTCATAAAACTAAACTATATCAGGTTTTAATTATTATACTTAGAAACAAAAGCTCAAAATGAAGTGTTCTGTTGGCAGTGGAAATTCCAAGCTAAATACTAAATTTTATTGCAAAGCACATTCATAGGTGATCACACATAAATTCACTTAAATATTCAGAAAGATATTTTTCCTTACACACAAGAAATAATTTATTTTTAACTAAAGTCTCAAGGTTTTGGTTTTTAAATTTTAAGTTCTGAAATGGCTCATTTAGAAAACAATAACAGTTCTAAAATTTAAGTTTCTCAAGAGAATATTTCCCTTATTCATTTATGAAATTATGTGTACTTCTGTACCCATTTTCAGGCCATTTCTGTACAGAAAAATATACATATTAAGAAGCCATTTACATTACATCAATCATTTAAGTATAACTGCAATTTGCCACTTAATTAGCAGCTATAAAGAAGTTCTTTATTATCCATTCTGATCTGTCACCATCTGTCTTTTTCCTGCACATTTTTGTTTTTACAGCTGATGTTAAAAGCTCACAACAGCAAGACAAATACTTTTAACACATTTGTATATGCAACACTTTAAATGTATATTTTCTAAAATTCACATACAATCCTGAAATTAAAAAAGAAAAAACACAATTACTTTCAATGCTCTACTATAAATTTCAACTTTTAAAACTTTTTAGAATATTACCTCAGATATGAAAACATAACACATCTCTACCATATCTTAACAGAAGCAGGAAAAGATTCCAATGTTGTTAAGTTTAAGAAAACAAGCGATTTCTTTTCTAAATGGATTAGTACTTCAAAGATACGATTAAAAGCTCAAAAATGCAATTTCAGCAGTACAGAATAAGGTCTCTGTTACAGAGAAGAAATAACTGAATTCTGCCAATCACATTCAAAATGTGAATGAAGTTACACTAAAAATTACAATTTTACGAGAATTCCTTGGCAGTTCAATGGTTAGGACTCAGCACTTTCATTGCCATGGCTTGGGTTCAACCCTTTGTTGGGAAACTAAGATCCTGCAATTCATGTGGCATGGCCAAAAAAAGAAAAAAAAAAAAAAAGTTACAGTTTTACTATTTATTTTCCAAAGTATCATAAAAATAATATACAGTAAATTTATTACACACAAAATAGCAAATTTAGCATTCCCTTTTCTATCTAACTTTCTGTTATATGAGGAAAAAGAAAAAAAAAAAACTTAGGACTTGAAAATCTTGAAATCCAAAAATAACTTAGTTTAAAATATATGAATATACTTTCTAATTCAGAGGTCAGTGACTAAGCAATCTTTCTACACATTCAAATTATGTCCTGGCAGATTTTGGGTGTAAGTTTTATCATCATCAAAAGTTTGAATAGGGTAAAGGAAAGGACAGCTTTTCCCCCTTGTTTACTCCTAGGGGTCAAAGGGCAGGATGGGAGGTGGGGGAGAGAAGAAGGCCTTTATTTTATACTTTATTAAATATATTTGTTTGGAACAGCTTTGAACATTTATATTTCTCAAAATATTTACATCCATGATAAAAATTATACAAAGTAAAAACCTAGAACATTTGGCTAACGGATTCTAAAGTCTAGCTGAGTTATTCTGTTCTCCAGAAAATACTGTTGCCATGTATTAAAAAAAAAACACAGCATGCCTTGTTAATTCTGAATATCAGTTAAATAGCAAATTATTTTTTCAGTATAAGTATGTCCCAAAAGAATGCGTAAAACATATTTACACTGAAAAAAAAAGTTGTTTAACTAAAACTCAAAATTGGGTATTCATAATTACCAAAAGATACGGGGCTTCCCTTGTAGCTCAGTCGGTAAAGATTCTGCCTGCAGTGCCGGAGACCCGGGTTCGATCCCTGGGTTGGGAAGATCCCCTGGAGAAGGAAATGACAACCCACTCCAGTATCCTTGCCTGGAAAATCTCATGGACAGAGGAGCCTGGTGGGCTGCAGTCCATGGGGTCACAAAGAGTCAGGCATGACTGAGCGACTAACACTTAACTTACATAGGCTGAGTAAAATTCTACTTTAAATATCAAGTTTCATAATAAATGCATTAATAATCAGTAATTATTATTTACTGAAAACTATTTAGCTACCCTAAAAATTACTCAGTACTTGTTCACTTACTAAAAATGTATACTTTAACAGTTCTAGTGTTCAACTGGGAAAGATAAATAAAAGCAACTTATAAAATAGAATGACTTTTCTATTGAGCATAAAGGAAAGGAAAACTCCAGCTTTTATTGTTTTTCTCCCCAAACTTTTAACTTCAATCCACATCTATTTTAATATTAAAAAAAATTATAGTTCAACTTTAGAAACACAGGTCACAACACAAAAGAAAAGCGAAGGTCCCAGAAACATTTTAAGAAGGAATATTAGTCTTTGAAGTAATCTTACTATAGCAACTAATCATAAAATAACCTTTAATTATCCAATAGTTATAAGCAAAAAGTAAATTCTTTTATAAAACTTAACTACTATTGATCATCATAAGAACAAGTATTTCAACTAAATCATCATAAGTAATACCTTGCTGGAAAGGACTAGCAGCTGATACAGTCGTTCCTGGATTTCTTCCACCAGGCTTTCTTCCCCTTTGACCTGAGCTGTGAGCTGAAGATTTCTTCCCTTTGCCCTCTGATCCTCTAGCTTCTGAAACATCTTTTGCACTAGTAGTGTGTGCAGAGACTTCCTGGAAATTTGCATTTGTAAATCGAGCTGCAGTATCTTCCAAGCGCTTCAAGGATCCAGATATAGAGTTGCTGCTAGTGCTTGTATAAGTCTAACATTTTGATTGAGAAAGGAAGTAAAAGGAAAAAGAAGTGATTACAATTTGGCTACAAGCAGAAGAAAGATGGCACATTAATAATAAATAATTATTGGACTTGTAAAATAAAAATACGAAAACTTCAGCTATAAGTCAGTCTGCCTAAGAAATCAAGCAAAAGTTTATTTTAAAGTCTGGTATAAATATTTCTTTTAAAAATGTAGATAATTTATAATATGGCTGTTTAGAGCATCAAACTGCAACAATTAGTAAAAGTACCTATTAGTTGTTTTATTTAGTGACTCAGAGTAAGCAACACAGAAGATATTTGTTTCTCAAGAAGCATCGTTTTCAGCAAGAACATTCCACTTCTAGACATGAAATTTAAACCAGTTTTAGTGCTCAGCACAGGAAGGCAACACCTAGAAAGAAGCAAGGTACTACAATTTCATTAGTGGGCCACATCCATGAGATTGTAAGGATCTAGCACAGGTCAGAGCAAGAACTTTTAAAATTCAGGTGAAGGCTGCTTTTCAAAAGGGAAAGCTTAAAACAGCTTAAAACCCCTGAAACAGAAACCATTTTTTCCAAGTATTAAGCAGAGGAAACAGTTACATTTTGCAGTCAAGATTTCTAAAAATTAATAAGTACAATTATACCATAAAACTGATTCCCAATCATCCCCTATATTTAGTTGGGAAAAAAAGGCAAGATAAAGACTGAGATCTCTGGTGGAACACAAGTCAAAAATCTGAAAATATGCAAAATTGAAATTTCCCAAACATAACAACCACTCAATACAAAACATCGGATAAATTCAAAAAACGAGAAAATGGTGATGATAAAATCAGGTTTGTTACCAAGTCATTTTTAGCAAATCAATGTTCAAAGAGTAGTAAGAGAAAACTTCAAATGTTCTGAAAACCAAATATCCTTTACTATTACTTTTCTGTTACGTGCCTCCCTGGTGCTACACCCATCCCATAACATCTCACATCCAAGAACAGATTTTCATCTTCAAATACAAAAGACATTATTATCTCATAAAAATTAATGACTGCTGTAATAAACTATAATCCACAAATAAGAACAAAGTTTTCAAAGTATGTTTCAGGAGAAAACAAACTCCCGTTTAACAAACCAATCGCATTTAAGCTGATTAAACTTCATGGATGACCTTAAATATGAGAAACTTTCCCATCCAGATAGGTCACTTTGGAAATCGCCTGAAATTTCCTTTTCAAATATTTTTTTCCCCAATAATTCGAGTTGATTCTGAGGTTTTCCATACCACTCATCTGACCCTAATGAAGTTTAAAAGTCATCTAAAGAAGACTTTTGAAGATGTTCTTCATTCAAATATTCTATGTGTCAAATAAGGAAAAGGAGAGGAAACTGGGTAGAATACCAACAACAAAAATAGACTAGCTTTCCTGGTGGCTCAGGGGTAAAGAATCAGCCTGCCAATGCAGGAGACACAGATTCAATCCCTGGGTCAGAAGGATCCCACATGCCACGGAGCAACTACTTACGCACCACATCTACCTGAGCCTCTGCTCTAGAGGCCAGGAGCAGCAACTACTGAGCCTGTGTGTCACACAACTGAAGTGCAAATGCTCCAGAGTCTTTGCTCTGAAATAAGAGAAGACTGCACACTGACACTGAAGAGTAGCCCCCACCTGCCATAACTAGAGAAAACCCATGCAGCAACAAAGACACAACACAACCAAAGATTAGTAATTAAAACTATTAAAAAAAAAAAAAAGGCTATCTGTTTCCACATATCCATCTAAATTAAGGCTAGTCAATCACCTTCAAGTTAGGCTTCAGCAGCATGTGAATCTAGAGATGTACAAGCTGGATTTAGAAAAGGCAGAAGAACCAGAGATCAAATTGCCAACATTCGAAGGATCATGGAGAAAGCATGGGCATTACAGAAAAACACCTACTTCTGTTTCATTGATTACACTAAACCCTCTGACTGTGTGGATCACAACAAACAGTGGAAAATTCTTAAAAGAGATGGGAGTACCAGACCACCTTAACTGCCTCCTCAGAAACCTGTCTGCAGGTCAAAAAGCAACAGTTAGAACCAGACATGGAACAATGGATTGGTTCAAAATTGCCAAAGGAGTATATCAAGGCTGCACACTGTCACCCTGCCTGCTTAACTTATATGCAGAGTACATCATGTGCAATACTGGGCTGGATGAATCAAACGTTGGAATCAAGATTGTCAGGAAAAATATCAACAATCACAGATATGCAGATGACATCACCCTAATTGCAGAAAGCAAAAAGGAACTAAAGAGCCTCTTGAGAAGGTGAAAGAGGAGAGTGAGAAAGCTGACTTAAAACTCAACATTCAAAAAACTAAGATCATGGCATCCAGTCCCATCACTTCATGGCAAACAGAAGGGGAAAAAGTGAAAACAGTGACAGATTTTACTTTCTTGGGCTCCAAAATTACTGGAGATGGCTACTGCAGCCATAAAATTAGAACATGCTTGCTCACTGGACGAAAAACTATGACAAACCTAGTCAGCATATAAAAGCAGAGAAATCACTTTGCCAACAAAGATCCTTCTAGTCAAAGCTATGGTTTTTTCCAGTAGTCATGTATGGATGCAAGACTTGGACCATAAAGAAGGCTGAGAGCTAACGAATTGATGCTTTCACATTGTGATGCTGGAGAAGACTCTTGAGAGTCCCTTGGACTGCAAGGAGATCAACCAGTCAATCCTAAATAAATCAACCTTGAATACTCATTGGAAGGACTGATATTGAAACTGAATCTCCAATACTTTGGCCACTTGATGCTAAGAGTCAATGCATTGGAAAAGACCCTGATGATGCTGGGAAAGATCGAGGGCAGGAGAAGGCGGGTAGAGGTGATGAAATGGTTGGATGGCATCACCGACTCAATGGCCATGAATTTGCACAAACTCCGGGAGATAGTGAAGGACAGGGAAGCCTGGCATGCTGCAGTCTATGGGGTCGCAAAGAGACGGACACAACCTAGCAACTAAACAATAACAAATCTTCCCAAGTCACTTAATAGGATACCCTTGCTTATTCTGGAACTATAAATATGTCATAAATCCAACGAAAACATGATATTTGGAAGAAAAGGTATTACAAAGAAAGCAATTAATGAAAATTACACAAATTTTAGTGACCAAAGTAGTAATAAATTAATCATAACATTTTATTTTTTATAAACCTCAACACCTAAGTTTCAAAAGATATCATAGGTTTCTTAATCAGAAAGAAAAAACTTCCAGCCATAGATTCTACCACTTAAAAAAATTGTACATAATGAAAAGGAAAAAAAAGGCTCTACAGGTTTTACTAAAACAGTCTTCTACCTTAATGCCAAGTTTGTAACTTAAGAGTATTTGTTTCACAACATGCTGTTTAAATAATATGGCACTGTGGAGTTCCATTACAACATACAATCAATCAAAACCAAGAAGGTGGAGGAAAAAAGTGTAGGCAGGAGGATAGCCAAGGGAGACACAATGAGTAGGCTACCAACATCACAAACCTGTTTTCTCAGTCAGTTTCACAACCTACATAACTCTTACATATAAGCATCTCACTGCTCTGAGAGCCATGATAGTGCTTAAAAATACATATTTTTCAAATAATTGGCCATAAAATACAAATTAACTACTTCAAATGGTACTCAACTAAGTAAATACAGCCTTGCTTATTTTCATTTCTACTAGAGATAAAATTGGGTATCTGGCTATAGTGACAGTCTTTAGAGAACTGCATAAACATTTTGTGATTTATAGGTAACCTAATGAATCTTTTAGGATAGACATTTAAAATATGTTTGATTTTTATTTCATAGCTAACTATAATTATTAGTCCTCAGATAGACATTTAAAATATGTTTGATTTTTGTTTCATAGCTAACTATAATTATTAGTCCTCAGATTAAACCAACATACCTACTAAATAGCATTAATTAGGAACAAAAAATATTTCTAACTTCAAACCAAAACTTTTAGATTCATAATTAGTCAAACACTTATCAGAGGTAACCAAAGAAATGGCAGTTACTTTTTTAAAGGTATAGTTGTCTTATGTTTTATTCTACAACGCTCTGTAATCCATGTTTGGGAGAGGAGGCACAGAGGGAATGGAAACGACCATAACTATGCCTTCCACCAACATGTTGAAACAGAATAATGCTGGTTCAATTTTTTTCTTAATTATGTACTATTAAGCCTCTTATAAAATTCACAAATTTTTCACTAGCCCAATTCTTAAAATACAACACAGACACTACCAAATGTGAAGCACAGAAACTGTAAACAAAACAAAGAGATTCACAGAATGGGAAAAAATACTTGCAAATGAAGCAACAAAGTATTAATCTCCAAAATATACAAAGAGTTCATGCAGCTCAATATAAAAAAACAAACAACCCAATCAAAAAATGGGCAAAAGATCTAAATAGACAAGTCTGTATGTCTTTCAATGAAGACAGATTCCCTGGTAGCTCAGCTGGTAAAGAATCCACCTGCAACACAGGAGACCCCGATTTGATTTCTGGAGAAGGGATAGGCTACCCACTCCAGTATTCTTGGGCTTCTCTGGTGGCTCAGTTGGGAAAGAATCTGCCTGCAATGTGGGAGACCTGGGTTTGATCCCTGGATTAGGAAAATCCCCTGCAGAAGGGAACAGCTACCCACTCCAGTAATCTGGCCTGGAGAATTCCAAGGACTGTGTAGAGTCAGACACGATTGAGTGACTTTCACTTTTAAAAGAAGACATACAGATGGCCAAAAGGCACATGAAAAGATGTTCAATATCATTAATTATTAAGAGAAATGCAAATCACAACTACAATGAAGTATCACTTGAAACCTGTCAGAATGGCCATCATCAAAAAAAATCTATAAACAATAAATGCTAGAGAGGGTCTGGAGAAAAGGGAACCCTCCTACACTGTTGGTGGGAATGTAAACTGATACAGCCATTATGGAGAATGGTATGCAGGTTCTTTAAAAAACTAAAAACAAAACTACCATATGACCCTACAATTCCACTCCTAGGCAAATACCTGGAGAAAACTGTAATTTGAAAAATTACATGCACCCCAATGTTCACTGCAGCACTACTTCCAACAGCCAGGACATAGAAATAATCTAAATGTCCAACAACAGAGGAATGGATAAGGAAGATGTGGTACATAAAGACAATGGTATATTACTCAGCCACGAAAAAGAACAATATAGGGACCTCCCTGGTGGTCCAGTGGCTAAGACTCTGCACTCCCAACACAGGGAGCCTGGGTTCAATCCCTGGCCAGGGAACTAGATTCCACATGCTGCAACTAAGATCTGGTACACTCAAATAAATAAAATGAATATTTCTAAAAAAAAAAAAGAACAATATAATGCCATTTGTAGCAACATGGATGGAACTAGAGATTGTCATACCAGGTGAAGTAAGTCAGACACAGAAAGCAAATATCATCACTAATCTGTGGAATCTATAAAAAGGGTACAAATGAACTTATTTACAAAACAGAAGTAGGGTCACAGATATAGAAAACAAACATATACTTACCAGGAGATAAGGAGAAGAGGGATAAATTGGGAGACTGGGACTGATATATATGTACTACTACATATAAAATAGATACCTAATAAGAACCTACTGTATAGCACAGGAAACTCTACTCAATACTCTGTAATGGCCTATATGGGAAAAGAATTTTTAAAAAGACTGTATATATGTATATGTATAACCGATTAACTTTGCTATAGACTTGAAACTAACAAAACATTGTTAATCAACTATATTCCAATAAAAATTTTTAGTTAAAATAAAAACATGAAACACAGAAAGAAGAAAGACTTTTTTAACATGTCAGTGACCTATGGGACAACATTAAGAAGCCTAATTTACATGCTACTATAATACCCAAAAAAAAAAGGGGCGGGGGATGCTGGTAGGGAAGGAAGGAAGGAGGAAAGGACTTAAAAATAATTATATATAGCAGAGGGGAAAAAAATAAAAACTACTTTGAATAAATAATAGCAGATAAAACTATAAAATTTAATGAAAACTATAAAACCTTCAGATCAACTAACTCCAAGTACAAGAAATATGAAGAAAACTCCATTACTGCACATCATAATTATACAGTTATCACTAAAAACCAAAAATAAAGAGAAAACTATAAAAGCAGCTGGGGGGGATGGTGAAGGAAAATGTCTATGTTCTAAGAAACAAGGATAAGGATGAAAACAGATTTCTCCTGAAAAAGATGCAAGGTAAAAAAAGAAGAGTAAAATCTTCAGTGTACTAAAAGTAACAATCATTAACCTAAAATTCTAAAGTGAGCTAAAATATCTTGCAAAAACACAGGCAAAATAATTGTCTTACAGATTTTTTTAAAAAGCTGACAGAACTAATCACCAGCAGTTAACACCATAGTAAACACTGCAGGTGGTCTTTTAGGAAGGAGGACAACAACAATGCAAATGTGAATGTACACAAATTAAGAGCACTAGAAACAGTAATTACATGGATAAATATAGAAGGTTTTTTAATTACTTGTCTCTTTTTAAAGTAATCAATGATTTAGAGCAAAAAATAGTAACAATTGTGAGGTTTATAAAATATGTAAAACTTTTAAAACATCACAGAAACAGGTCCAAAGCCAAAACAGTAGGAATGGAAGTGTAGTTTCAAGGTCCTTATATGGTATGTGAAATAGTGTCTATCTGTTGAAGGCAGACTCTGACAAGCTAAAGATGTATAAACCCTAAAGCAACCAATAAAAATTACACAATGAAAAATTATTACTAATCAGCCACAATGGAATCACCAAAAAAGGTCAATGAGAAAAACAAAGAAAATGAAAAATGATGGGTAAATTAAAAAGGATTAACAAAGGATAGATTTAAATACAACCATATCAATAATCACATTACATGCAAATTACCTGAACACTCCCATTAAAAGGCAGAGATTATAACAGTGAAAAAAGAAATTCAAGACTTCATTGTTGCCTACAAAAAAAACCCATTTAAACAATAAATATAGAAAGATATTAAAAGCATGGGAAAGACATAGCAATCTGACACTAATTCAAAGAAATCTGAATTCATAACATTAATATCAAAGTACATTTCAAACAAGAAATATAATACCAGGATAAAGATGTTTATTCATCAAGAGGATATAAGAATCTTAAATGTTTTGTAACTAATAAGAGACCTGCAAAATAAATGAAGCAAAAACTGAAGAGAAAAAAACAAAGAAATAACAAAATGTACAGTTACAGAAAGAGAGGTTCATTTCTTTTTCTTAATAATTGACTGAACAAGTAGAACAAAAATATAAAAATAAATAAGGACATAAAAAACTTAAGCAATAAGTCAACTTGACCTAATTCACATTTATAGAAAATTTTCATATAGTAAGAGCAGAACAAATAAATATTCTTTTGAAAAAGCACACATAGAAACAGATAATCCATGTTCTGTGTCATTTAAAAAACAAAAAAATTGAAAATGAATTATAACACAAAGATATTGAATGAGAAATCAACAATCTAAAATATTTCAAAAGTAAATGAAACGCTTCTAAGTAACCTACAGTCAAACAAGAAATCAAAAGGAAGTCATAAGATATTTGTTCAAATAAGTAAAATGAAAATACAACATGCCAATATCATAATTTGTAAGTGGTGCTTAGAACAAAGCTTTTAGCCTTAAATGTCCATACTAGCACTTCTAGATTCTAGTCAGCATTTAATAAGTAACTTTGAAGCCTTCATCCCATCCTAACAAGTAAAAAGCCTAAGAAACTGAAAAGTTAGTAACTCTTTTTTGATGCGTCAGAGAAGTCAGGCCACAGGGCAAACCCCCAAAATGTGACAGACAGATACAGATGATCACAGCACAGCCAAACAGAAATCTCCATAGCAACCAGTATCAGAGTAAGAAAACCTCAAGTGTGACTAACAAATTGCTGAAGGTTCAGTGTGTACAAGTCTGAGAGATAAAAACACACAGGACTCAATCATAGGGAAGCCCTCAAACTTTCCAAGTCTCACCTACAGGATACCTACCCAAGTCTTGATAGTGAATACCAGAAGAAAAAAATACACGTATGCTTCCATTAGGGAAGGGTTGGGGGGTAGGGGGGAGGCACATTCTGAAAAATGCTAAGGTATTCTGTTCTTCTTAGTAAGACCTGTTCTCAGGAGAATCTACTCTACCAGAGCATCATCTGCTGGGGTTGTACCAGAGCTTCAAGTACGTGGAGGAAGGGAAATATCCAACTACAACCCCCACCAGCATCCTGTCCCACCAAAGCAGGGTAGGGGGTGAGAATTACTCGGGGTTCACAGTCCAGGAGCACAGGCTCACCAAAAGACTGAGAACTAACCACAGGAATACAGAATGCTTTCTGTCCCTCTTACCATCACATTATTTAAAAAGGCCTACTTATCATACTTGCTTTTATCCAGTATATTACACACATCTTTTCACAGAAAACTATAAGGCACACTAAAAGACACATTTATAGCATGAAAAGAATAAACAAACATCAGAACCAGACAGATATGGCAGGATTGTGGGAATTACCAACCCAGGAATTTTTTAAATTATGATTAGTATGTTAAGGGTTTTAATGTAAAAAACAGCATGCAACAACAGATGGATATTGTAAGCAAAAAATGAAAAAGAAACTCTGAGATGGAGCCCATTATACAGAGTGAAGTAAGCCAGAAAGAAAAACAACAATACAGTATACTAATGCATATATATGGAATTTGAAAGATGGGAACGATAACCCTATATGTGAGACAGAATAAGAGACACAGATGCATGGAACAATTTTATGGACTCTGAGGGAGAAGGTGAGGGTGGGACGTTCTGGGAAAATAGCACTGAAACATGTATATTATCATATGTGAAACAGAACACCATTCCATGTTCGATGCATGAGACAAAGGCTCAGGGCCGGGGCAATGGGATGACCCAGAGGGATGGGATGGGGAGGGAGGTGGGTGGGGGGTCCAGGAAGGGGAACACATGTAAACCCATGGCTGATTCATGTCAATGTATGGCAAAAACTATTACAATATTGTAAAGTAATTAGCCCCCAACTAAAATAAATAAATTTATAAAAAAAAAAAAAAAGAAAGAAAAAGAAAAAAGAAACAGAAAAAATTAAAGAATCTTTGAGATCAAAAACTCTATAACAAAAATGAAGACTTTGATGTACTCATCAGCACACTGGGCATGGCTAAGAAAAGCATCTCAGAGCTTGAGGATATGAAAATAGAAAACTTTGAAAGACGAAAAGTGAAGAGAAAAAACAAGTAAGAGACACAGAACAATATCCAAGAATCACAAGACAACTATAAAAGGTGTAAACACAGTTGTAGTGGGAATACCAGAAGGAAAAGAAAGGAACAGAAGTAATATTTGAAGGAATAATGACTAGGAATTTAACCAAATTAAAGTCAGAAACCAAATGACAGATCCAAGAAGCTCTGAGAATACCAAGCAAGATAAATGCCAAAAAGCAAGCAAACAAACAAACAAACATAGGCACATCATACTGAAAATTCAGAAAATCAAAGATAAAGGAAAACACTCTCAAAGAACCCAGAAGGTGGAAAGCTTTACCTACAAAGGAGCAAAGATAAGAAATTACAACTGACTTCTCTTCAGGAACAATGCAAACAGTGGAGTGATGTAAAATATTTAGTGTTGAGGAAAAAAAACAAACAAACCAGAATTCTGCACACTGCAAAATTATCCTAAAAGAGTGAAAGACAAAGACAAAAAGTGAGATAATTTGTTACTGGTAGCCCTGTCTTGCAATAAATGTGAAAAATTCTTCAGAGAAGGAAAATGAAACAGGTCAGAAACATGGATTTATATAAAGAAGCACATCAGAGAAAGAATCAATGAAGGTGAAATAATTGATTTTTCATATTCTTAATTGATTTTAATAGTTTGCTCAACAATATATTTGATTACATAGTTATATATTCATATGCTTATGTATGCTCATGTGTAAGTGAAATGAATAACAGTATTGACAGAAAAGATAGGAGGTAGAAATTAGGAATACTTTGTTATTATAAGATACTTATACCACCATGAAACAGTATAGTGTTATTGAATATAGCCTTAGATACACTGTAAAGACATACTGCAAACATGAGGACAACCATGAAAGGAAAAAAAAAATACAACTGATATGTTAAGAATTGAGAGAAAAAGGAATCATAAAACATCCAATAAAACCCACAAAAGGTAGAAAATATGTGAAAGACAAAAACAGGAACAAAGACCAAGAACAACAACAAAAAAGTAAACGGCTTTTGTAGATACTAACCTAAACTGTATCAACAAATCATCGTAAATATAAATGGTCTAGATATACCAATTAAAAGATAGAAATGCTCAGAGTGAATCAAAAAACAAGACTCAAGTGTAGTAAACATAGAGACACACTGTGATTAAAAATCAATGGATGCAAAAAAAAATCAACAAATGGAAGAAGATATGCCACACTATCACTAATCTGAACAATCCAAGAATAGCTGTATTTCAGACAGAACAGACTTCACAGCAAGGAAAGTTAACAGGAATAAAAACTGACATTATATAACAATAAAGTTATCAAGACTACAAGATAACACAGAAATCTTTCATGTGTTTCTGCCTGACATCAAAATACAAGAGGCAAAAACTGATAGAACTACAAGAGATAAAACCACTCCTATAAGTAGAGATTTTAACATCCCTCTATCAGAATTGGACAAATCCAGCAGGCAAAGAATCAGTTAAGGACATACTTGAACTGATCAACATCATTAATCACGGGGATATAACTGACATCTAAAGACTATTGTATCCAACAATAACAAAATATACATTCTTTTCAGACTCACATGGCACATTCATTCACCAAAACAGATCACATTTTGCACCATAAAACACACTTCAACAAATCCTAAACAACAGAAATCTTATAATGTCTCCTCTAAGAGCACAATGTACATAAGAAAGAAATCAATTACCAGAAAGAGAGCTAAAAAGAAAAAAATCCAAGAATGCCTGGAGATTAAACAACACAATTCTACACAACATAAAGCTCAAGAGAACATTTTAAATATTATAAACCAAACAACAATGAAAATACAACATCGAAATTTGTGGGATGCAGAAAAGGCAGTTCTTATACTGAAATTAATAACACTGAATTCTTTTCTAAAAAACATTTTTTTTAGTCTTTATTAAATTTCTTACAAATACTGTTTTTGTTTTTTTGGCCACGAAGCATATGGGATCTTAGCACCCCAACCAGGAACTGAAACCACACCCCCTGAATTGGAAGGTGAAGTCTTAAGCACTGGACTGCCAGAGAAATCCCTAGCATTGAATTCTGTGTTAGAAAAAAAAAGACCTTAAATCAATAACCTTACCTTCTTCTTTAGGAAATGAGAAACAAACAGCAAATTAAATCAAAATAAGCAGAAGGAAAGATATAATGAAAATTCAGGCACACATCAATGAAATGAAAACAGAAAATCAACAGAGGAAAACCAATGGAACCAAAAGCTGGTGTTTGAAAAGACATATAAAATTGATAAATCTCTACCCAGGACAACTAAGAAAAAAAGAGAGGACACAAACTGCTAATATCAGAAATGAAAGAGAGAACAATTAACTACACACCTCTTGGCCATTAAATGATAATCAAAGAATATTATGAACAACTCTATGTCCACAACTTAGATAACCTGCTGAAAACTGATCAATTTCTTGAAAGACACAACTGTTAAAAGTCATACAACAAAAGAAACAGACAATCTGAACAGCCTATAGCTATTAAAGAAATTGAACCAATGATAAACCACACTCACCAAAATACAGGAAGCACCAGGTCCAGATGGGTTTACTGGTGAATTCTACAAAACACTTAAGGAAGAAATTACCCCAACTGTCTACAACCTCTTTTTTGCTATGATCCACACAAAGGCTTTGGCGTAGTCAAAGCAAAAGTAGATGTTTTTCTGGAACTCTCTTTCTTGCAATTTTGAAGATCCAACAGATGTTGGCAACCTAATCTCTGGTTTCTCTGCCTTTCCTAAATCCAGCTTGAACATCTGGAAGTTCACGGTTCACATTCTGCTGAAGACTCACTAAGAGAATGTTGAGCATTACTTTGCTAGCATGTGAGATGAGTGCAACGGTGTGGTAATCTGAGCATTCTTTGGCATTGCCTTTCTTTGGGATTGGAATGAAAACTGATCTTTTCCAGTCCTCTGGCCACTGCTGAGTCTTCCAAATTTGCTGGTATATTGAGTGCAGTACCTTAACAGCATCATCTTTTAGGACTTGAAATAGCTCAACAGGAATTCCATCAACTCCACTAGCTTTGTTCATAGCGATGCTTCCTAAGGGCCACTTGACTTCGGACTCCAGGATGTCTGGCTTTAGGTGAGTGATCACACCATCATGTTACCTGGGTCATTATGGTATTTTTTGTATACTTCTTCCGTGAATTCTTGCCACCTTTTCTTGATATATCTTCTGCTTCTATTAGGTCCATACCATTTCGACCCTTTATTGTGCTCATCTTTGCATGAAATGTTTCCTTCAGTTCAGTCGCTCACTTGTGTCCAACTCTCTGCAATCCCATGGACTGCAGAAGGTCAAGCTTCCCTGTCCATCACCAACTCCCGGAGCTTGCACAAACTCATGTCCATTGAGTTGGTGATGCCATTCAACTATCTCATCCTCTGTCTTCCCCTTTCCTCCCACCTTCAATCTTTCCCAGGATCAGGGTTTTATCCAATGAGTCACTTCTTCACATCAGGTGGCCAAAGTATTGGAGTTTCAGCTTCAGTCATCATTCCTTCCAATGAATATTTAGGACTGATTTGCTTTAGGATGGACTGGTTGGATCTCCTTGCAGTACAAGGGACTCTCGAGTCTTCTCCAACACCACAGTTCAAAAGCATCAATTCTTCAGCACTCAGCTTTCTTTAAATTTACAGCCCAACTCTCACATCCATACACGACTACTGGAAAAAACATAGCTTTGAGTAGACGGACCTTTGTTGGCCACGTAATGTCTCTGATTTCTAATACGCGTCTAGGTTGGTATTAGCTTTTCTTCCAAGGAATGAAATGTTCCCTTGGTTTTTCTAATTTTCTTGAAGAGATCTCTAGTCTTTCCCATTCTATTGTTTTCCTCTATTTCTTTGCACGGATCACTGAGAAAGGCTTTCTTATCTCTCCTTGCTATTCTTTGGAACTCTGCATTCAGGTGGGTTTATCTTTCCTTTTCTCTTTTTCTTTTAGCTTCTCTTCTTTTCTTCTTTTCTCTTCTCTTCTTAGCAATTTGTAAGGCCTCCTCGGACAACCATTTTGCCTTTTTGCATTTCTTTTTGTTGAGGATGGTCTTGATCATTGCCTCCTGTACAATGTCACGAAACTCCACCCATAGTTCTTCAGGCATTCTATCAGATCTAATCTCTTGAATCTACTTGTCACTTCCACTGTATAATCGTAAGGGGTTTGATTTAGGTCATACCTGAATGGTCTAGTGGTTTCCCCTACTTTCTTCAATTTATGTCTGAATTTGGCAATAAGGAGTTCATGATCTGCGCCACAGTCAGCTCCCGGTCTTGTTTTCGCTGACTGTATAGAGCTTCTCCATCTTTGGCTGCTAAGAATATAATCAATCTGATTTCAGTGTTGACCATCTGATGATGTCCATGTGTAGAGTCATCTCTTGTGTTGATGGAAGAGGGTGTTTGCTATGACCAGTACATTCTCTTTGCAGAACTGTGTTAGCCTTTGCCCTGCTTCATTTTGTACTCCAAGTCCAAACTTTCCTGTTACTCCCAGTATCTCTTGACTTCCTAGTTTTGCATTCCAGTCCCCTATAATGAAAAGGACATCTTTCTTTGGTGTTAGTTCTAAAAGGTCTTGCAATGGACAATGGAGTACAGGTATACTTTCAAACCAAGCTTTTCTCCAAATACATGCCCAGGAGTGGGATTACTAGGTCATATGGTAACTCTAGTCTTAGTTTTCTAAGGAACCTCCATACCTTTCCATAAGCCTATAATCTTGCCTATTTCCATAAACAAGTCTCATTCTTATAACTCCTTTTATCACAAAGATGCATTTTAAGATATGGCATCCAATGAGATCCTTTCATTTGCCAGCAGTTCCCAATAAAGAACAATTATCTATATGGGAGTCTGGGACTGACAGAGACACAGTGTTATGTTTAAAATAGATCACCAACTAGATCCTACTGTATAGCACAGAGAACTTTGCTCAATATTTTGTAATAACTTAAATGGGAAAACAATTTGAAAAACAATGAGGGAAAAAGAAAATATTGTATTTCAGTTCAGTCGCTCAGTCATGTCCGACTCTGCAACCCCAGGAATCGCAGCACGCCAGGCCTCCCTGTCCATCACCAACTCTCGGAGTTTACCCAAACTCAGTTCCATTGAGTTAGCGATGCCATCCAACCATCTGATCCTCTGTCGTCCCCTTTTCCTCCTGCCCCCAATCCTTGCAGAATTAGGGTCTTTTCCAATGAGTCAACTCTTCACATGAGGTGGCCAAACTATTGGAGTTTCAGCTTCAACATCAGACCTTCCAATGAACACCCAGGGCTGATCTCCTTTAGGATGGACTGGTTGGATCTCCTTGCAGTCCAAGGGACTCTCAAGAGTCTTCTCCAACACCACAGTTCAAAAGCAGCAATTCTTTGGCGCTCAGCTTTCTTCATCGTCCAACTGTCACATCCATACATGACCACTGGAAAAACCACAGCCTTGACTAGATGGACCTTTGTTGGCAAAGTAATGTCTCTGCTTTTAAATATGCTATCTAGGTTGGTCATAATCTTCCTTCCAAGGAGTAAGTGTCTTTTAATTTCATGGCTGCAGTCACCATCTGCACTGATTTTGGAGCCCAAAAAAATAAAGTCTGACACTGTTTGCACTGTTTCCCCATCTATTTCCCATGAAGTGATGGGACCAGATGCCATGATCTTAGTTTTCTGAACGATGAGCTTTAAGCCAACTTTTTCACTCTCCTCTTTCACTTTCATCAAGGGGCTCTTTAGTTCTTCTTCACTTTCTGCCATAAGGGTGGTGTCATCTGCATATCTGAGGTTATTGACATTTCTCCTGGCAATCTTGATTCCAGCTTGTGCTTCTACCAGCCCAGTGTTTCTCATGATGTACTCTGCATATAAGTTAAGTAAGCAGGGTGACAATATACAGCCTCAATGTACTCCTTTTCCTATTTGGAACCAGTCTGTTGTTTAGTCAAGTCTAAAACATGCTCATTACATATGTACCATTATGTTATGCGACACTGAGAAAAGAAAAATGCTACCTATTCAACCATAACCCACTTTTTTCCCCTTTGATATACAAATTTACTTTACACTAAAATGAAAGCAGCAAGGTTTTAAAAAAAAGGTGATTATAGCAAGGTTTCAGAATAAGGTTAATGCAAAAAGGGAAACTGGTTTCCTATATACCAGGAAGAAACAAGTTGAATTTGAAATTATAAATACAATACCATTTACAATAGGTAAATTAAATCCTTAGGTTAAATCTAACTAAATATATACAAGGTCTGTATGAGGAAGAAACAAAACTTTGATGAACAAAATTAAAGAACTAAGTAAATGCAGAATTTTTCCAAGTTCATAGATAAAAGTTGCTAATGTCATCATCAAAATGCCCCAACCTCATCTACAGATTCAAAACATTCTGAATCAAAATTTCAGCATTTTTTTTTTGTGTGTGTGTGAGTATTGATAAATTCATTCTGCACAAGAAGAAGCAAAAGACCCAAAATAGCCAACGCAATATTAAAACACAAGTTGGAGCACTGACATTAACTCAATTTCAGACTCACTATAAAGTTACAGTAATTAGGACATCATGCTGCTGCTGCTAAGTAACCTCAGTCGTGTCCGACTCTGTGTGACCCCATAGACGGCAGCCCACCAGGCTCCCCCATCCCCGGGATTCTCCAGGCAAGAACACTGGAGTGGGTTGCCGTTGCCTTCTCCAATGCATGAAAGTGAAAAGTGAAAGTGAAGTCGCTCCATTCGTGTCCGACTCTTTGCAACCCCATGGACTGCAGCCTAGCAGGCTCCTCCGTCCATGGGATTTTCCAGGCAAGAGTACTGGAGTGGGGTGACATTGCCTTCTCCAATTAGGACATCACAGTATTGATGAAAGAACAGACATATAGATCAATGGAACAGATATAGCCCAGAAACAGATCCACATAAATACTGTCAACTGATCTTTGACAAAGTGCAAAAGTAATACAATGAAATAAAGACAAGCTTTTCAACAAATGGTGCTAGAATATTAAATATGCACATAAAACCAAAAAAAAAGGAATCTAGACCCAGAACACATATCCCTCACAAAAATGAACTCAAAATGGACTACAAACTTAAATGTATAATAGAAAACTGTAAAACTCTTTATAAAGAGTTTATAAAACTCCTTGTCTAACTGAATGAACGTATGAGCCATGCAGCGTAGGGCCACCAAAAACAGAAGGGTCATGGTGGAGAGTTCTGACAAAATGTGGTACACTAGAGAAGGGAATGGCAAACCACTGCAGTATTCTTGCATTGAGAACCCCATTAACAGTATGAAAAGGCAAAAAGATGATAGTCAATTCCTAGGCAGGTTGATAAGAAGTCCGGGGTCCCCAAGGAGGAGAAAGGGGTATGGGGTTCTCCAAGAGGAGGAAAGGACAAACTTTTTTTTTTTCTTTCTACATTCCTCAGTCACCTAAAACGTTTTTTTTTTCTCTTTAAGCCTTGAACTGATGATTACAAAATTCAGTTTAAACTCTGTACTGGGGATTATGTTAACAATAACGTATCCTGCTTGAGGACAGTTTCTCCTTCCTGAAAACCTTCAGATTAATCCTGATATCTTAGAATGTATATTATGGGAGTGGGTCTGGCAGGATCTTTCTATTGTTAAATTGTAATCCTGTTATCCTAAAATGTAAGTTGTCCGAGTGGGACTGGTAAAATTTTCCCAAACTTGAGACATTCTTTTGATTTATTGTAATAACCAATTTAAAAAGTGTATAACTCCCTTACTAACACTCATGAGGGTTACACTCTCCATCCCTTTCTGATGTCTGTGTCAGGTTTCTCTGTCCCTTTTTATACTCTAATAAAAATCTACTACACAAAAGCTCTTGAGTGATCAAGCCTGGTTCCTGGTACCAGGAAGTTTAATCTTCTGAGATAATGAATCCAATACCCTTCACTGTAGGCTGTCAAAGATATGACACTAAAACATGAACACCTCAGTAGGTGCCCAATACGCTACTGGAGAAGAGTGGGAAATAACTCCAGAAACAATGACGGGACGGAGTCAAAGCGAAAACAACACCCAGTTGTGGACATGACTGCAGATGGAAGTAAACTCCAATGCTGTGAAGGACAAATATTGCATAGGAACCTGTGATGTTAGGTCCATGAATCAAGGTAAATTGGAAGTGGTCAAAGTAAAGATGCCATTGGAGATGGCAGAGTAAACATCAACATTTTAGCAATCAGTGAACTAAAATGGACTGGAACAGGCAAATTTAACTCAGATGACCCTTATATCTACTACTGTGGGCAAGAATCCCTGAGAAGAAACGGAGTACCCCCATAGTCAGTAAAAGAGTCCTAAATGCAGTTCTTGGGTATAACTTCAAAAACGACAGAATGATCTCTGTTTGTTTCCAAGGGCAACCATTCAATATCACAGTAGTCCAAGTCTATGCCCCAACCAGTAATGCTGAAGAAGCTGAAGTTGAACGGTTCTATGAAGAACTACAAGGCCTTCTAGAACTACGACCAAAAAAAGATGTCTGTTTCATTAGAGGGGACTGGAATGCAAAACTAGGAAGTAAAAAAACACCTAGAGTAACAGGCAAGTTTGGACATGGAGTACAAAATGAAGCAGGGCAAAGGCTAATAACATAGTTCTGCCAAGAGAATGCACTGGTCATAGCAAACACCCTCTTCCAACAACACAAGAGAACACTGGACACATGGACATCACCAGATGGTAAATACTGAAATCAGATTGATTATATTCTTAGCAGGCCAAAGATGAAGAAGCTCTATATAGTCAGAGAAAACAAGACCGGGAGCTGACTGTGGCTCAGATCATGAGGGAAAACCACTAGACCATTCAGGTACGACCTAAATCAAACCACTTACGATTATACAGTGAAAGTGACAAATAGATTCAAGCGATCAGATTTGATAGACAGACTGCCTGAAGAACTATGGATGGAGGTTCGTGACACTGTACAGGAGGCAATCATCAAGACCATCCCCAAGGAAAAGAAATGCAAAAAGGCAAAATGGTTGTCTAACAAGGCCTTACAAATAGCTTGAGAAGGGAAAGGCAAAGGAGAAAAGGAAAGATATACCATTTGAATGTAGAGTTCCAAAGAACTACAAGGAGAGATAAGAAAGCCTTCCTCAGTGATCCATACAAAGAAATAGAGGAAAACAATAGAATGGGAAAGACTAGAGATCTCTTCAAGAAAATTAGAGACACCAAGGGAACATTTCATGCAAAAATAAGGACAGCAATGGTATGGAACTAACAGAAGGAGAAGGTATTAAGAAGAGGTGGGAAGAATACACAGAAGAACTATGCAAAAAAGATCTTCATGACCCAGATAACCACAATAGGGTGATCACCTACCTAGAGCCAGACATCCTGGAATGCAAAGTCAAGAGGGCCTTAGGAAGCATCACTACAAACAAAGCTAGCAGAGGTGATAGAATTCAGTTGAGCTATTTCAAATACTAAAAGATGATGCTGTAAAGTGCTGCACTCGCCAGCAAATTTGGAAAACGCAGCAGTGGCCACAGGACTGGAAAGGTCAGTTTTCATTCCAATCCCAAAGAAAGGCAATACCAAAGAATGTTCAAACTACTGCACAATTGCACTCATCTCACATGCTTGCAAAGTAATGCTCAAAACTCTCCAAGTCAGGCTTCAACAATACGTGAACTGTGAACTTCCAGATGTTCAAGCTGGACTTAGAAAAGGCAGAGGAACTAAAGATCAAATTGCCAACATGCTCTGGATCATCAAAAAAGCAAGAAAATCCCAGAAGAACATCTACTGCTTTATTGACTATGCCAAAGCCTTTACGTGGATCATAACAAACTGTGGAAAATTCAAGAGATGAGTATACCAGGGTACCTGACTTGCCTCCTGAGAAATTCGCATGCAGGTCAAGAAGCAACAGTTAGAACTGGTCATGGCACAACAGACTGGTTCCAAATTGTGAATGGAGTATGTCAAAACTGCATATTGTCACTCTGCTTATTTAACTTATATGCAGAGTTCATCATGCCAAATGCTGGGCTGGATAAAGCACAAGCTGGAATCAAGATTGCAAGGAGAAATATCAGTAACCTCAGATATGCAGATAGCGCATTCCTTATGTCAGAAAGGGAAGAGGAACTCGGGAATGTCTTGTGAAAGTGAAAGAGAGTGAAAAATCTCGCTTGAAACTCAACATTCAAAAAACTAAGATCATGGCAACTGGTCCCATCACTTTGTGGCAAATAGACGGGGAAACAATGGAAACAGTGACAGACTTTATTTTCTTGGGTTCCAAAATCACTGCAGATGGTGATTGTGGCCATGAAATTAAAAGACGCTTAGTCCTTGGAAGAAAAGCTATGACTAGCCTAGACAACATATTAAAAAGCAGAGACATTACTTTGCGGACAAAGGTCCATATAGTCAAAGCTATTGTTTTCCAGTAGTCATGTATGGATGTGAGAGTTAGACCATAAAGAAGGCTGACCCATGAAGAACTGATGCTTTTGAACCATCGTACTGGAGAAGACTCTTGAGAGTTCCGTGGACTGCAAGGAGATAAAACCAATCCATCCTAAAGGAATTCAGTCCTGAATATTCATTGGAAGAACTGATGCTGAAGCTGAAACACCAATACTTCGGCCACCAGATACGAAGAACTGACTGATTGGAAAAGTTCCTGTTGATGGTAAAGACTGAAGGCAAGAGGTGAAGGGGATAACAGAGGATGAGATGGTTCGATGGCATCATCAACTCGATGGAGATGAGTTTGAGCAAGCTACAGGAGTTGGTGATAGACAGGGAAGCCTGGCGTAAGGCAGTCTATGGGATCACAAAGAGTAGAACACAACTGAGGGACTGAACTGCACTGATAAAACTGTTAAAAAATAACATAAGAGAAAACAGGATAATCCTTGTTTTGGTGATGGCTTTTCAGCTACAACACCAAAGGCATAAACTATTAATGAAAAAATTGGTAAACTGGATTTTCCTTAAAACTGGATTTCCTTAAAATTTAAGAAATGAAAAGAAAAAAGTAAAATGGAAAACTTGTACTCTGCAAAAGACACTGTCAAGAAAATAAAAAGATATATTACAGATTGGTACAAAGTAATTACAAAAGACATATCTGATAAAAAAGACTGCATCTCATATAAAGAACTCAAGAAAGTTAACAATAAGAAAACAACCAATGTTATTTTTAAAACAGCAAAAAATCTTAACAGACACCTCAGCAATATACAAATGACAAAAAACCATAAGAAAAGATACATGCTCTAGATCCTATGTCAGCAGACATAATTTAAACAGTATTAAAATAACACCAATGGCTTGGGAATATGTAGAGTAAAAGGAACTGTTACTCTTTGCTGATAGGAATGCAAAATGATTCAACTATTTTGGAAAACAGTTTGGCAATTTCTTAAAACAATTAAACATATGAGGGAATATATCTTGGTAGTCCAGTGGTTAGGACTCAACACTTCTATTGCCAAGGGCCCAGTTTCAGTGAGTCAACAGGGAACTAATGGCCTGCAAGCTGTGTGGTGAGACAAAACAAAAAAACAAATGAAACAAACAAAATCCAAAAAAAGAAAAACAAAAACAGGGACTTCCCTGATGGTCCAGCAATTAAGACTCCAAGCTTCCAAAGCAGGAGATGCAAGTTCCATCCCTGATCAGGGAAATAGGATCACATATGCCATGAGATGCAGCCAATGAGGGAGAAAAAAAAAAAAACCCAAACGAAAACTAAACATGTAATTCAGTAATCACGCTCCTAGTCTTTTACTGAAAGGAGGTAAAAAATTGGGTCCACACTAAAACTTCCACATGGATATTTATAGCAACTCTATCCATTACTGTCAGAACCTAGAAGCAACCAAGATGTCCTTCTACACTACAGTAGGTGAATGGAATATTCAGACAATGGAATATTATTCACCTGTAGAAAAAACTCAGCTATCAAGTTTTGAAAAGATACACAAATCTTGAATGTACATTACTAAGTGAAAACACTCTAGTCTGAAAAGGCTACATATTATATGAGTCCAACTAAATGACATTCTGAAAAAGCCAAAATTATAGAGACATTAAAAATTTTTGTGGTTGTCAGGGCTTGGGAAGACAGAGGAATGAATAGATAGAAGA
Source organism: Giraffa tippelskirchi (assembly GCF_054371585.1). Classification (NCBI taxonomy): domain Eukaryota; kingdom Metazoa; phylum Chordata; class Mammalia; order Artiodactyla; family Giraffidae; genus Giraffa; species Giraffa tippelskirchi. Next base: position 66,714,475 of record NC_137287.1, on the reverse strand, counting down.
CAATATTTTTAGGGGATGAAATGATTCTGTAGTGGTGGATACATATCATTACTCATTTGCTAAAAACCACTGAAAAGAATGTACATCAAAACTGAACCCTAGGCCAATGAGGCTTGAAACTTCTAACTCAACTCTGAAAATATAAAGAAATACCATATCATAAAAACAACAACAAAAAAACCCCACAGGAAATTAACAAGTGATATGGTATTATAAAGTTAATAAACAATTTGAACAGATTTTGTTCAAATTTCACAAAACTTCATGCTAGTGCCATTATTTGTTTTCATACCTTATTCAAGACGCCACACTGTATTTAATTGCATTGAGCAGCTTCAGCTGCATGCAACAAAGTCTGGTGAATTATCTTCTCATTTTTATTCTATTACAAATATTTTCTAATTTTCCTTGCTCTCACTTCTTAGATACACCCATCATTTAAAAGTGGACATTTAATTTCCAAATACGTGGGGTTTTGTTTCAAGTATCTTTAATATTAATTTCTCATTTTGATACTAATTTCTCATTTAAATGCTTTCTTCTCTGCAATCACTCTGCTTTTTTCAGTCCAACTTTATTGAGGCTTTTGACGACTTAAGTCAAAGATCTCTCTTAGTAAATGTCACATTGCCCTTGAAAATATGTGGGTTATTTTCAAATATCTTTTGATATTGATTTCTAACATAATTACACAGTGATAAAAGAACAGACTCTGTATGATTTCAATACCTTTAGGCCAGGAAATGTTTGCACCTTGTTTTATGTCCCCAGATAAGTTCTAGTGTCTCCTCGTTTACAGTCTATGGGAACTCGAATAGAATTTGTATCCTACTGTTGTGTGAAAATTTTATCAATCTTCATTATGTTGAATTGGCTCATATTTCAGGTCTACTATAGTCTTCTTAGGTGCTTGTTTTTAAAACAGTTTTCTCAGGAAGACTTACAAATAGCTGAGAAGAGAAGAGAAGCAAAGGGGCAAAAGAGAAAGGAAAAACACACCCAACTGAATGGAGAGTTCCAGAGTTTAGCAAAGAGAGCTAAGAGAGCCTTCTTAAGTAAATAACACAAAGAAATATAGGAAAACAATAGAATCGGAAGGACTAGAGATGTCTCCAAGAAAACTGCAGATACAAAGGGAACATTTCATGCAAAAATGGGCACAAGAAAGGACAGAAACAGCAAGGATTTAACAGAAGCAGAAGAGATTAAAAAGAGGTGGCAAGAAAACAAAGAAGAACTATACAAAAAAGGTCTTAATGACCCAGACAACAGTGTGGTCACTCATCTAGAGCCAGACATCCTGGAGTGTGAAGTCAAGTGGGCCTTAAGCAGCATTACTACAAACAAAGCAGGTGGAGGTGATGAATTCCAGCCTTTGATATTGAAAATCCTAAAATACGCTGTTAAAAGTGCTGCACTCAATATGCCAGCAAATTTGGAAAACACAGCAATGGTCATAGGACAGGAAAAGGTCACGTTTCATTTCAATCCCAAAGAAAGGCAATGCCAATGTATGTTCAAAATGTAACAGGAAAGAAAGGGGCAAGGCACAACTTTTTAAAGAATGACACAGCCCAAGGACACAAAAAAAATTACAATCAACTGGGATCAAGAGGGCTGAAAAGACTAGACCTTGATCCTCAATCAGTAAGTGAAATGACACACCCAGAGGTGCCATGACAGTTCCAACTCACTGTCAAAAGACCAAGGAATGGGCGGTGGCCGAAATCCTGGAAATCTCCATCCTTTCCCAAAAATCAGTGGAATAATCCTCCTATTCATTAGCACATGAAATTCAGTTCAGTTCAGTCGCGTCAGACTCTTTGTGGCCCCATGGAATGCAGCACACCAGGCCTCCCTGTCCATCACCAACTCTCAAGCATATGAGATTACCCAGCCTATAAAAACTAACCAGACCACATTTCATGGCCGCCCTTGTCCTCTGCAATGGCCCACACTCTGTCTGTGGAGTGTGCTTCCCTCTGAATCTGAATAAATCCATTTCTTACCTATCACTCTGTCTCTCACTGAATTCTTTCAGTGATGACACATCAAGAACCTGAGCTTCATTAGGTCCTGAAACCAGGTACTGTGGGTTTTGGCTGGGTTCGAGTCCCAAGCAGAGTTTTGGCTGGGTTTAAGTCCCCAGTTGGCTTTCGGCTAGGTTTGAGTCCCAGCACATGGGTTCAAGTCCCAATCTGAGATAAACAGTTTCAAAACTACCACACAATTGCACTCACTTTACACACTAGCTTCCTTGGACCTTCCTGGTGACTCAGTCAGTAAAGCGTCTGCCTACAACGCAGAAGACCGGGGTTCAATCCCTGGGTCGGGTAGATCTCCTGGAGAAGGAAATGGCAAACCCACTCCAGTATTCTTGCCTGGAAAATCCCATGGATGGAGGAGCCTGGTAGGCTACAGTCCATGGGATTGCAAAGAGTAGGACACGACTGAGCAACTTCACTTCCTTTCTTTCTTTGCATGCTAGCAAGGAATGCTCAGAATCCTTCAAGCTAGGCTTAAGCAGTACATGAACTGAGAAATTCCAGGTGATCAAGCTGGATTTAGAAAAGGTAGAGGAACCAGAGATCAAATTGCCAACATCCACTGGATCATAGGAAAAACAAGAGAATTTCAGAAAAACACTTACTTCTGCTTCCTTGACTACGTGAAAGCCTTTGACCGTGCGGATCACAACAAACTGTGGAAAATTCTTAGAGAGATGGGAGTACCAGACCACCTTACCTGCCTCCTAAGAAACCTGTATGCAGGTCACGAAGCAGAATGAGACATGGATTCACTGAATCCAAAAGATAATAATTTAAGCTTATAAAAATTCATAGCCAAACTGGTTAGAAAAAAACTATGAAAAACTGTCAAAACTTATTCAATGAGAAATAGATAACCTCAACAGCCCTATACTTCTTTTAATGATATTACAGTTAAAAATCTTCCTCTAAAGAAAACTCTAGGCCCAGATAGCTTTAAAAGTAAATACTAGCAAACATTAAGTAATATTACCTAATTTTTATATAAACTCTTCCAGAAAACAAGAGTAAATACTTGTAGCTCATTCTAATAAGGCCAGCACTCCCTGACACCAACACCAAAGCCATTGTAAGAAAAGCAATCTATTGGCCAACATCCCTCATGAAGAGAAAGTCAAAATTTTCTGTAAAATTTCTAAAAGTTGAATTAAACAGTATATAAAAATTGTAATACATCAAGACCAAGTGGACTTTTTATACAAACAGCTCATACAACTCAGTATCAGAAAAATAAACAACATAATCAAAAAGTGGGTAATACATCAAGACCAAGTAGGATTTTCCCAGGAATATAAGGTATTTTCTTTTAACACTGGAAAATCAACCAACATACTTTATCATATTAACAGATTACAAAAAAAAAAAAACTGTATCAATACATCTATTACGAACAAATAGTCTCTTCAGCAAGAGATGTTGGGAAATCCTGTCAATGAATTTAGAACACTCCTTGACACCATACACAAAATTAAACTCAAAATAGTTTAATGACCTAAAATAAGACATGACACTATAAGATTCCTAGAAGAGAACGTAGACAAAACATTCTCTGACAAATAGGAATTAATCAAACTTAAAAGCTTTGCACAGCAAAGGAAACCATCAACAAAACAAACAAAAGAAAAAAAAAGGAAAATTAAACAGATAGGAATTAATCAAACTTAAAAGCTTTTGCACAGCAAAGGAAACCATCAACAAAACAAACAAAAACACCAACAGAATGGGAGAATATATTCACAAAAAATACAAACAAGAGCTCCCTTTCCAAAATATACATACAGCTCGCACAACTCAATACCTGAAAAACGGTACCATTAAAAAATGGGCAGAAGACCTAAGAAGACATCTCTCGAAAGAAGACATACAAATGGCCAAAAGGCACATGAAAAGATGTTCAATATTGCCAATTGTTAGAGAAATGCAAATCAAAATCACAATAAATTATCACTTCACACTGATCAGAATGGCCATCAAAAAGTCAACAAATAAGAAACGCTGGAGAAGGTATTGAAAAAAGGGAACCCTCCCCTACACTGTCAGTGGGAATGTAAACTGGTACAGCCACTATGGAAAATACTATAGAGGTTCCTTAAAAAACTAAAAGTAGAGCTACCATATGGATCCAGCAATCCCACTTCCATGCAAATATCCAGAACCAACAATAAGAACTCTAATTCAAAAAGATACATGCACCCCAAAGCTTACAGCAGCACTATTTTCAACTGTTAAGTCATGGAAGCAACCTAAATGTTCACTGACAGCTGAGTGGATAAAGATGTTATACACAAACATACACAATGTTAACAGATCAGAAAACTCAATCTTATTAAGGTATTAATACTCCCCCTCCCAAATGATCTGTAGATTCACTGCAGTTTGATTCAAAATACTAGCAGTTTTATTTCTAAAAGCTGACAATCTAATTCTGAAATCCATATACAAATGCACAGAACCTAGAATAGCCCAAACTCTAAACGAGTACAATCTTGGAAGGTAGACTCTATCTGACCTCAAGCATCATTATAAATCTACAGTAATCAAGATTGTGTGGTACGGAACAGAATTAGAGTCTAGAAATAGGCCCATATACAGATGGTCAACTGGCTTTCAACAAATGGAGGTAAAGGTAATTTAATAAAGAAAGGACAGTATGTTCTAAAAATGGCTCAGGAAAAACTGAATTATCAATATTCAAATAAGTGGACTTTGATGTATAACTCACATCATACACAAAAATTAACTCAAAATGGATTGCAGACCTAAATGTAAGACAAAAATATAAAACTTTTAAAAGGAAACATATGCATCTGATAAATGACTTGCACCTGAAATACATAATGCTTCACAAAATTCAGTAATAAACCAATAAAAAGGGATAGGTGGTGGACAGATGTGGACACTTCACCAAAATAAATAAATAAATAGCTAATATTCACATGAAAAGACGTTTAACGTAATTATAGGTCACTGAAGAAATGCAAATCAAAATCCTTTAGTGTCACCACCATCCCTTTCTGGATTACTGCAATAACCTCCTAATGGCCTCCCTCCTTTCACTCTTGACTCTCTGTAGTCCATATAGAACAAAGAAGCCACAGGTTCTTATAAAACCTAAGTTAAGACCATGTTACATCTCAGCTCAAAACTCTAATGGCCCACTTTTCACTCAAATTAAAAACCTTCCACTGGCTTATACAGTCTTACAAGACTGGCCTCTCACCCTGGCCTCTTCTCCTACTGTAACCCCCTCACCTTCCTTTCATAGTACTGTCCCAGCTGCCTGTCCCTGTCTCCACTTGCTTTCATGTTAACCACATGATAATAATCTTAGTAATATTTAACATTTACTAAGTAATACTTACTATGAACCAGATATTGTTCTAACTGCTTTATATGCATTATCTCATTCAATTTCAACAATTATCTCCCCCTACTTTACGAATGATGAAACTGAGTTACAAAGAGGTTAATTAAAATTAACCTAAGAGTTAAGACTGTAAGTGGTGAAGCCAGAATTCAAAATCACAGGTGGAAGAAGCCCACTGCACAGCCCAAAATATACATCTCAATGATGCCCTCTACTTCTTAACATTCTTACAAAATAAGCATAGTTTAAAGAGAAGACAGGATAAAGGACTAAGAGAGGGAAAATCAATGTGCTTGATGTAGCGTCAGAGACATAAAATTGGTTAGGAGGAACCAGGACAATTCCACAAGTATTTTCAAAATGCAGCATGTAACTAGTTAAAAGGTAAAACTCAGCACAAAACTAGTTATTATGTAAATCAAAATATCACACTTAAAACTTACTTTTTCTGTAGTAACAGTCAAGGAAGGAACCAATGCAGGTGATGGTTCTGGTTGCTTCTTATGTTTTTGTTTGTGTTTGTCCTTTTCTTTATATTTCTAAAAATGAACAGAAGTAAAATACAATTTAAATTTAAATTGTAACTGACATATACATAATAAAGATGATATTTCTTTATAATTACATTCAAGTAATTTAAAATATTAATAAATACTTGTCCAAAAAAAAATTCACTTCTAATCAGGTATCATTTCATATATAAACAATACTAATAATATACCTATGGTATTACTACATGTATTACTATATATTACAATATATAGTACTACTACTGTAAGTTATATTAAGGTGATTTGTTTTCTTATCCTTGACCAACCTAAAAGATAAACTGAAGTCTACATTTATATCTGACAAACTATTTTTGTTCTATTAAAAATACCAAATGCTGTTGTATACATTTCATAAATAGTACTTTAAAATTTATATACACTTTGACATGCACTATCACCTCATAACGATATCAGATTCTCCAACACCATGCATTAAATTCTATGGCCCATAAACTACAAACCAGTGCACAGAAACTCAGACAAGAAATTCGTTTTGATGTTTACTCAGAAAATAGATGAAACAGTTATCTCTGCTAAAACTGATGAAGTGAAATATAAAAAGAATTCAATTAATAAGAAATTAACTACATATTAGGAGCCCAACTTTATTTAACATCAAAATACTTTAACCAAATTGTTCTCAATTGTTTGAATCAGAACTGTAAGAGTATTGTATGTGAAGTTTACCACTATTTAAAGAGTTAATTCAACTTATTTCTCACAGTACTTAAGTTTAACCATTCAGAGCACTTAATCTATTCAAAGCATGAATACTACCACTAGCCCTGCCCTAAAAGAGAGAGCATATCAGCAAAACAAAATGTGTACAAATTAAGGATAGATGTTTTACTATAATACCTAAGAATACTGCCTCTTTTTGTTTTTAATTACTGATTTAAGTATATAAGATCTCTCTCTATAGCAAAGTTAATACTTTAGAAAAAGAAAACATAAAATAACCTAGTAACAGTTTTTATTCAGACTTTTTAGCAAACTTTGTTACTCTGAAGTTATTTTAACTGTGACAGATCATAAGGAATCATGCCTCTAATTCTTTGTATGAGGATGTCATATACAAGTTGAGGAGCCAAGAGCTTTGAGAAGCCCTCTATGGCTTTCACCTTTGCCACCTTAGTTTCTAGTGATCATGTAGAAGGTCAGTTCACACTTTCCTGATAGAGAGGCTAGGTAGAAAAAGAGGCCCCATGGAGAAGAACTGGGGTTAACGCCAGCCTACAGTTACCAGCATGTCACTTGAGACATGTAAATAAGACTATCTTAGATCACCCAGCCAGCCATCAGCTGAGAGTAGATTCATGATTAAGCCCAGCTGATACCATGTGAAGGAAAGACAAATTGTGTGCTGAGCCCTACCACTAAAAAATGTACACCACTAAAAGTCGTCAAGTGGTTTACCAAGAACAGTAGATAATTGAAACAAAACCATAATTCACAACCAGGTAATGGGAGTTAATAAAAGTACAAATTAAAAGTAACACATATTGGAATTTTTGTAATCACCAAAATAACAAATATAACTATACAATCTAGTTTATAAATATGATCCTTGACTGCAGTAAGTTCTATATCAATACTTTTCTCCCATAAAGATAATACAGGAGATTCTCCATCCTTCTTCATGTTCTACTTCTCATACTGGGCTTTATTCATCAAGGGTACAAGAGCTGGGATAATTTTATATGTATTTTATAGAGAACAACACTGAAAAACAAGATAAATAATCTCACGGGGCTTCCCTGGTGGCTCAGACAGTCAAGAATCTGCCTACAATGCAGGGGACTGGGTTCAATCCCTGGATTGGAAAGATCCCTGGAGAAGGGAATGGCAATCCATTCCAGTATTCTTGCCTGGAGAGTCTCATGGACAGAGGAGCCTGGTGGGCTACAGTTCATGGGGTCACAAAGAGCTGGACACAACTAAGAGAATAACACACACACAAACAACAGCTACAATCTTGGAGAGAACAGAAGAGTAAAAACTAAACTATACATGTGTATGTATGAAAACATGAATATATGTAAGACATAATGGAATAATACCCCACTTTGGTCCTGTGTAATACACCAAGAAATAACATCCTGAGATTGTAAATGTTCACTGGGAGAGATTGTGTATAGATTACATCCACAATATAGGCCTGTGAAACATGAATCAATGCAGTGTAATGACTTTCACACTAAAGAGATAGGCTGATTTTAACAGAATAGGAAAAAAAATTCAGGAAAATGTTCAGTTATATCTAAATATTTAGCATATGACAAAGACGGGATTCCAAATCATCAGGGAAGACCGAAATTATTTAATAATACTAGAAAAGGTGGTTAATAATGTAGGAAAAATATACAAAAAACTGACAAAATCTAAACAGATTATTTTATAGTTAAACAAAAATTAAAATAATCTAAGAGGCTGAAGAAAATGTTTTTTAAAATTTGAAATTTAAAGAAGGAAAGACTTTTCTAAGCATAAAACAAAGTAAAAATCAGAAACAGAAAAGGTAGTTTTAGCTATTCAAATTCAAATACTTTGGCATCAATTTAAAAATCATTAAAAAGCTAAAAACAAACTGAGAAATAAGTTAACATGTTCTGTATTTTAGTGTTTAAAATGTTTATAAATCAGTAAGAAAAAATAAACATGCTATGAAACAATGCACAAAGGGCAATTCACAAAAGAAATGAGCCACTAAACAAAAACTGTGCAACCAAGCATTGAAGAACTAATGGCAATATTATTCTATTACCTAATTTTTTTTTTAACACCAAAACTGTTGAATTTTTGTTTTTAATTATAAGACCCAATGTTGCCCAAGTTACAGTGAAATGAGCACTTGCATACAATGCTAAAGAGAATGTAAATATGCAATGGACCATTTTAAACATAAGAGTTAGAAACCGTAGATATATTATCTGACTAGTAATTTCATCTTTAAGAAGTGAAGGTTCAAATATAGTTTATTATGCTACTGTTTGCAATGAGAAAAAAACTGTAAATAATCTAAATGTTCAACAACACAGGTGTGGTTGAAAAAATTATTATGCAACCATGTAATGGTCATTTAAAAAGTATGTTCTGAAGGAATATTTAAAGATCTGGTAAAATGATTAATATGAGTTTCACTTTAAAATTTTATGCAAAGAGTCAAGCTTGGGAAAGAAAAACAAAGCTGAAGATGTCACAGTTCCTGATTTCAAACTATACTACAAACTGTTGGTAATCAAAACAGTATGGTACTAGCACAAAAACAGATACAGAGATCAGCAGAATGGAACAGAGTCCAGAAATAAACCCATATTTATAGGGTCATTTGGGCTTCCCTGGTGGCTCAGACAGTAAAGAAACTGCCTACAATGCAGGAGACCTGGGTTCGATCTCCAGGTCAGGAAGATCTCCTGGAGGAGGAAATGGCAACCAACTCCAGTATTCGTGCCTAGAAAACTCCATGGACAGAGGAGCCTGGTGGGATCCCATGGAGTCCATGGGATTGCAGAGTCGGAACACGACTGAGCAACTAATACTATATGGCCAATTAATCTACAACATAGTAGGCAAGAAGAATCAAAAGGAAGAAGATATTCTCTACAATCAATAATGCTATGAAAACTGGACAGCCATGTGCAAAAGAATCAGACTACTTTCTCACACTGTATACAAAAAAAGACTCAAAGTGACTTAAACAGAAGACCTGAAACCATAAACTAAAAGAAAACATGGACAGTATGCTTTCTGACATTGGTCTTAACAGAATCTTTCTAGATATGTCTTCTCCGGCAAGAGAAACAAAGGCAAATATAAATAAATGGGCCTACATCAAACTGAAAATGAAAAGTTTTTGCACAGTGAAGGAAACGAAACAGTCATACTTGGAAACAATACATCTGATAAGGAGTTAATATCCAAAATATGCAAAGAACTCATATAACTCAATATGCAAACAACAAACAACTCAATTAAAAAATGAGTAGAGTACCTGAATAGACATTTTTGCAAAGACGACATACAGATGGCCAACAGACATATAAAAAGATGCTCAGCATCATTAATAATCACGGAAATGCAAATCAAAACCACAATGATATACTACCTCACACCTGTCAGAATGGCTATCATCAAAAAGTCAACAAATAGCAAGTAGTGGCAAGGATGCAGAAAAAAGAACATTTGTGAACTGTTGGTGGGATTGCAAATTTGTGTAGCCACTATGGAAAACAATATGAAGATTCCTCAAAAAATTAAAAATATAATTGCCTTATTATCCAGCAGTTTCACTTCTGGGTATTTACCCAAAGAAAACAAAAACACTAATTTGAAACAATATATGCACAATGTTCACTGAAGCATCATTTGCAATAGCCAAGATATAGAAGTAACGTAATTGGCCATCAATAGATTAAGTGCATAAAGATGCTGTGTGTGTGCCTATGTAACATTACTCAACCATTAAAAAAAAACCAAAAACCTCTCTATTTTACATGAATGGACTTAGATGGTATTATGCTAAGTTAAATAAGTCAGAGAGAGAAAGACAAACAACACCATATGACCTTACTTTTATGTGGAATCTAAAAAACAAACCAAACCAAAACGGAAACAGACTCAGATGCAGAGAACAAACTCGTAGGGTGGGACTGAAAACTTTCAGTTATAAAATAAGTAAACAAAGGGAGGTAGGTATAAGATATACCATAAGGAACATGGTCAATAGCATTGTTAAGAACACTGGAGACAGACGGCTACTGGACTTATGGTGATCATTTCATAATGTATGCAAATATCAAATTACTACATAGTACACCCAAAACTAATATAATACTACATATCAACTATGTTATTTCCATAAAAAATGAATTTAATAAGTGGATAAAAATTTTATGCAAGGAGAGAATAACAACGAGAAGGAAATAAACAAACACTAAATATTTTTATGTAAAGCCGTAGGTCAGGACAACTGGTGTCACTCCCAAATATATCAGTGTGTATAATTAACAATAAAAATAATCAGAATTGTAGCAATTTGTAATATACATATGTATATAAAATCTCACTTAATCCTTAAAGCAGCCCTGTGATGATCTATTTTTATAGATTAGAAAGGAATGGTTTAAACAAGTACAAAATAGATTCTTATCTATACCTCCCAAGAAACTTAGCTGAAACAAGAACTTCTGGAATGGGTAAAGAAATCGTTAAAGGAAAACTAAAGTACAAGACAGTAGAGATAATTCTTGAAATAAGAAATGTTTGGGCTAAGTCAGAAAGTGAATTCTAAAAGGAATGCAATATCGTGCTTGAGGTTACTTCCCCAGAAAAGTTTTAAATTAACAAAGATGTGCTCATATTAACAAAGATGTGCTCATAAAGATTTCATTATCACTAAGTGTGAAGAAGAGTTCATCAGGAAGCCTAATATTAGAAATTAAATTTATACTACGGTAAAGAGGATCTATGTTCAGTACTCCCAAGGCTTTAAATGGTGATTTAAAATCACATCAACTTTTTCCAATGTTAACAATTAAAAATCAAACAGAAACCAGTGAAAACAACAAACTGAATAGCAACTAAAACTGGGGGAGTGGTAGAAGCAGATAATACATTAAACCAAAACTAGCAAGTAAGCAGTGAAATAGAAGACTCTAGAAATAGAGCAGAAGCAGCCCTGAACTGAACTATAGAACTCAGCTATTAATAATCCTACTTCCAATTAGCTAAAATTCTGAAAATATCACAAAAACTCCCAAATGTGCAGAGAAACAACCTTTTCTTTTGCTTTTTCTGACTACTTAATTTGTTCTTTCTCTACCTAAAGAGTAGTGTAGGCTTTACAGCAGAAACAGGAAAAGCTAGGGGAAAGGAGAGTACTGACTCTTTGGAAATAAATGATCTAGGCTAGAAATGAATTATATAAAATCAGAGGGTATTCATAACTGTGTGAACTATCTCCACACAGTTAAGAGATTAAAATCTAGCATAAGATATTCAATCAAGAGTTAGGAAAGAGAGCTGAGCCTGGGGTTCTACCAAACACTGCATACTGTCCCAGCTGAGCTTATACACTGCACCCTTGACATTTCCTCTGAAATCAAAAAGAGACAAAGTACTTAGTCCTCAAACCCTAGCCTCAAAAATGGTGAGAAGAGATTCAAGAAATGGTCTTAACTCCGGTGGAGCAAATACCTAGAGCCTCAAAAACATGAGCAATAAAGGAAAAAGTTGCATGGCAAAGAAACTATAGCAGAAAAGGAAACAATATAAAGAGCATAACATGCAAAAGAGAACCAAAACTCTCAACCTACAAATAAATATAACTCAGCATAGAGATATTTCTCAAACTGTTCCATGCTAAGTAAAACTTCATTCTAATGTATGTTCAAACAGCACAAAATGAGATGATGAAACAAAATGGTTAAAAAAACCTCAGGGATTGTAGGAAATAAATCAGGGATTGTAGAACCAAAATAATTTTAAAACTAAAACAGAATTAGTAACTAAAATAGAATCAGCAAGAGAAAAAGCATACATTCTTGAGAATAAAAATATTGCTCTAAAAAGGGCATGAAAAAAATCATAGTAATGCAAATGAAAAATCAGCAGATTAACGTGTTCAGAGTGAATTCTCTGGCAGTCCAATGGTTAGGACTGGTGCTTTCACTGCTGTGGCTTGGGTTCAATCTCTGGTCAGGCAACTAAAATCACACAAGCCATGCAGCAAAGTCAAAAAAAAAAAAAAAAAAGGGTGGGGTGGGGGGGTTAGAGAGGAACATTTAACAGTTACATACAACAATAATCAAACGTTAAGTATAACTTCTGTCCCTAAAGTAGAGAATCCAATGAATGGAGAACAGAAGATGTATTTAAACATAAGAGCCTAAAAATAAAAGGGGGAAAAAAGAAACGCATCTTGAAAAATTCAGTTATAGAATGCTCAACAGCAAGACTTACTTTAGTTAAACTTAGCAGACTGCACGGGGGTCAGTGGGGTAGGACTGTCCCTGGTCCTCCCCACAGCAATAGTCCAGGTCCATTGCCTGAATTCTTGAAGGAAAGAAAGTGTCACCCAATGATATTATATACAGCTAAGATTCAGTTCAAAAATTAGGACAAGAAGAAAACATTTTCCATTATGAACAAACTCAGAGAATACAGGTCTTAAGAATGTATTCTTGAAAGAAAGTTACTGAACACTAAAGCTCTGTCAATTTAAGAGATGATATAAAGAACTCATTGGAGAAGCTGTGGTGAAAGGTAGTGACCATCTAACAAATTTAAATTAAATACAGAACAAATCCCTGAAACAACTGTGACGATTGTTTACAGAAGAGAATGTCTCAGACCTGAAAAATGCAACATAAATATCTTTAAAAACAAACAAACTGGATGGAAGGAAATGAGAAGAACACAGGGATATTGTTCGCCTTTCATAGCAGGAGCTCAATATAGATTGTGAAGCACATAGTTAAAATAGTTTGCCACCAAATAGTAACTGCACATAAAATCCTTCCTTGTAGACAAAACCTGGTTTTATTTCGCTAATCACTCTCTCATATCCTCAGATTTTCAAGCCCAGAGGTGAACATGGAATATCTAAGTCAAATTGGATAAATCTACCTCCTGAGCCACAGACTGCTTTAGGTCTGGGATAGATTTAAGTCAGGACAATAAAACAGAAGAGGAAATTTTCTGTGAGATGGTTGGGAATGTTCTCTCTCTTTAAAAGGTACTCCCTTGCTGTCTTCAGATACTCAAGTGTTAGGCCGTGACCCCTGGAACTGCAGTGACCTGACAACCATGCCTAGAGAAGCCAAGAGAACCACAAGAGAGACAACAATGCCCTACTGCCACTGAATTGACGATTGCTAAGTTAACCAATCTCAGAAAAACCTCTGAGCGTCTTATGCAAAACAAGCAATTCCATTGCTTTAGCAATATTCTCTTACAGTTAAAAGCATCTGAACTGGAAGGACGATCTTACTTTTCAGTGATTTTTTGAGTGCTTCAGTATCTCCACAATTAAAGGTAGAAGTTTAAGGAAATAGTATCTGTTGAGATAAGGAAATTTTATATGAAGCTCAATTTATCTATTTGCTTCACTTTCTTCTACAGAGCCAAGTAAATCTAAGTTTAATATTTTTTAAAAAACCAACAGTATTGCACCATTTCAGTATTTTTTATTGTTCTAACCATCCTTTCAAAATCTATTATCTATTTATAAAAATCTGGAATGTTTACTTAGTAATGATAGCTATTTCTGGATGGTGAATTCTGGAGTGTGTTTTTTTTTTAATTAATTTGCATTTTTAAAAACGCTTTGCCTTGTTTTAACTTTTTTTAATAATTACATATCCCTGGTGGCTCAGGCGGTAAAATCGTCTGCTTGCAATGCTGGAGACCCGGGTTCAATTCCTGGGTCGGGAAGATCCCCTGGAGAAGGAAACGGCAACCCACTCCAGTATTCTTGCCTGGAAAATTCCATGGGTGGAAGAACCTCATAGGCTACAGTCCATGGGGTCGCAAAAAGAGTCGGACATGACTGAGCGACTTCGCAAACAAAAAGAATGGGCTAAAATGAAGTACAGACAGCTAGCTATTCACCAAACCCATTTCTTTCCCTTATTCAGAGTATAACTAGACATTTCCCAGTTTCCTTTGCAGTCCAGTGTGGCATTTAACTGAGTTCAAGTCAACTGTAACACGAATGAAAAATGACGTGTGCTGCCTCTGGGCCTGCTCCTTAATAGCCTTGAGTATTGAGTGTCCATGCTCCTTCCTCTTCCAGGGATTAATACAAGGGAACACAGCAGACACAGAAGCAACACTGAAAAGGAGGCCAAGAAGCAAGATGGAAGGAACCAAAAGTCCTGACTCATGGCTTTTAAGAAAGCTGTTAATCAAGAACATCTGTTTTGGATGTAGTTGTGAATGAAAAATAAACAATGTATCAATCCTCATAATCTGAGAAGTGTCATATGTTAGGAGACAATTCTTACCTGAGTCTCTGCTCTTTCTTTATGTCTTACAAATAAATAAGGCAACGACTTGTCCATCATCTAAACTATCTTTTCAAGGTTGTTTGTATAATGATCAGACTTAAAAGACAGAATGTGTACCTTAGGAACAAAGGGTAGCCACATTAACTATTACAAAAGATTCAGGTGCCCTAAGCTCAGGGTTCCTCTACTGCAACAGACTGTATGAGCAGCTGCCATCTGGCCCTCTGCTCTGCTCTATGGAAACTGGGTCTTGGGGGAACTGTGCAAAAATACTGATACTCTGGTTACTTCTACTGCTTTAAGTAATATTATCTCTGATCCAAAATTCTCCTGTCTTCTAACTGGTTACCTTATAAGTAGGGTATACCTTATAAGACCCCTTTAGCATGCGTAGTAGGAGAAGAGGGCAGCAGAGGATGATATGGTTAGATATTATCACTGACTCCATGGGCCTGAACTTGAGCAAACTCTGGGAGATAATGGAGGACAGGGAAGCCTGGTATGCTGCAGTCCATGGGGTCTCAAAGAGTCAGACATGATTTAGTGACTGAACAACAACATATATACTATTAGTAAACACATATATATTTAAATATGTTAAATATTTTATTTAATAATATAACTATACAAATATATACATACATATATAACTATCGAATCACAAAAATCAAAGAGATTTTAGCTAGTACCTAAGTGCATCTAAGTGAAATATTTAAATGGTTAAATATGCAACAACACATATAAAATATACACTTTAGTTAACAAGTATAATACATAAATTCAGTAAGATAGCATTTAAGATATTCTATAAACTTCTGTGGGTTAGAGTTTGAGGTGTATGAATATATTAAGAACATATTAAAAAAAAAAAAGACAAAAGGCACTTCACAAATACAAGTATATTTATTTATTCTGGATTATCCAGTAGGCCCAATGTAATCACAGGGATCCTTAAAAGTGAAAGGAGTCGGAAGAAGAGAATCAACGGAAGATTTGAATATGGAAGACTGATCAGAGTTGCAACATTGCTGGCTTTCAAGAAAAGTGGATCATGAGGCGAGGAAAGTGGGCATCTCTGGAGACTAAAAAAGTTAAGGAAACAAACTATGTAAACACATGAAGGAACTGAATAACTGATTTAATGCTCACTTTAACTTCTTTCTGCCTGATTAACAAGTATATCCATTTTCAACATTTATTACTAAATCCTTTTCTTCTTCCAGGGGTAAAAGTCCTTACCATCTCTTCTCAATGACTCATCAGAGATTATCCCTTCTCATGACCTCAGCAGGGCCCTCTTACTTCATTAACATCCTGTGCTCCAGTTTCATTTTCCTCTTTGCCTATAAACGTACATGTACCTACTACATTATAGTCAATACAACTAAAACTATAATTCCTCCCAGATCAGTTCTTAATTATTCAAAAGTTGTCAATAATACTACCTTTATTTCACTAGCCTCATACTTAAACCTCTGGGTTTGTTTAAAAAGCATTTCACATGGTTTCACTGTGTTCAAGAAACCATATTAGGTCGTGTGGGGAAAACAGTAAAGTATAAAACATAGGGATCAGTTCTGAAACACAATATAGGGAATTCCCTGGTGGTACAGTGGTTAGGACTCCACGCTTCCACTGCTAGGGGTACGAGTTCCATTCTTGGTAGGGAAATTAGATCCCAAATGCCATGCAGCATGGCCAAAACACACACACAACCAAAAACACACAAAAAAACAACAAAAACCAAAAAACAATTTGGTCAGTTAGTGAGACATATAATAATGACAACCGGTAGTTTAAAAAAGTGAAATGAAAAAAATAAGAAAATCACATAAAAAATATCCACGGCAAGAGAGACAGTATGAGTCACACAAGACAAAGTCTAGCTTCACTAGAAAGCCAGAACTAAGTGTTAGATCTGAATTAAGATGAAGTAAGAAAAGAGGAAACTGAAAACTGAAGATCATTTGACAAAAGAACAATTGGAGCACATATTAAAATGCTTTAAAAAAGAAAAAAACAAAGTTTATTTGGAGGGAATGGGTAGAATATGACTCAAACAATTTTTCCCTTTTGTCACGTCTAATGTGTTAATATCTCAGTCCAGTCCAAGCAAAGCCTCATCACTTAACTCTTTCTGATGACTCTTTTCTACTATCAAATCAATCTTCCCATTTTAAAATATTAATTATAATGTACAATTATTAAAAATATTAATAATTTCACTTATTTGAATCAAATATATATCTAGCCTAACCCATCTTAAAACTTCAAATTCATATTTATGCCTTTAAAATGTTTCTCATTCCACCATACCCAAAGTGACTAAAATCAGTATTATCAGTTTCTCATTTTTATACTGTTTATTCATTATAACTAATAATTACAATGCTTGCTTTTCCCTCAAGACCCTACCTGTACTTATGGTAGCATGCCCCTAATCAAGACTGCCTATAACCATCCATCACCTCCAATATACATTTCCCCTTGCCCTATTACTACCAATCAGATCCCAGGCCTTATAGATTTTATTGCTTCAATACCTTGACTATCACTTCCCATATCTTTCCATTCATACAGCTATTAAATTCAGTTTAGACTTCATTACTAAACATGAACAACAAGGCTCTCTTTATTTTCTAGAGCCATGTTCTCCAATATGGTACCTACTTGCCACATGTGGCTATTTCACTTAATTAACAGTGGTCTAGTCTAGAACTTCACACTAAATCAAAAAAATTTAATTTTAATATGCTCCTCTCATTTTTCCTCTAATGTAACTATGAGACAATAATTGGTACACAGTGTATTTAACAATAATCAGCCCCAAGAAGATAAACAAAAGAGCAAAAGACCAAATAACTTATCACAATGAAGGAATAAAACTACTACTGAGAAAAGCAGAAAAAAAAAAAAAAAAGTGTTGTTAAGGATGTGGAGAAACTGGAACCCTGGTTGGTAGAAATGTGAAATGGTAGAGCTACTGTGGAAAGTAGTACTGCAGTTCCTCAAAAAGTTAAACTCATTAAAAAATAAACTTTTAAAAAGTAATTAGAAAAAAAAAAATTAAACTCAGAATCAAGATGTGATCCAGCAAATCCACTTCTGGGTATAAAATCAAAAGAACTGAAAGCAGGGTCTTGAAGAGATATTGTATACCCACCCATGTTCACAGCAGCATTATTCATTCACAATAGCTAGAATGTGGAAGCAAACAAGACTCCATCAACAGACAAATGAATAAGCAGAATGTGGCATATACATACAACAGAATATTCCACTTATACGAGGAATCTAGAGTAGTCAAATTCCTAAAAACACACAGTAGAATAGAGGCTGCCAGAGGCTTGGAGGGGAGTGGGGGTGGGGGGAGTGCTGCTTACTGGTTACATATTTTCAGTTATGCAAGGTAAAAAGAGTTCCACAGATGTATGGAGGTGATGGTCTCCAACAATATAAAGGTATTTAATGACACTGAACTGCACATTTTAAAATGGTTAAGATAGTAAGTTTCATGTTATGTATATTTTACCATTTAAAAAATTAGGGGTGATAACTGCTACAGAGAGAGAGAGAAATCTAGGGCCCCATCACTACACTATCATATGTCATATCATATACCAAGAATTCAAACAAGCTCACATAGAGAAGTATATTTATTAGCTGGAGAGCTGCCCCAAACTGCTTATATTAATTCATTCTGCTGACACACCACTTACTTTTTCTTTATCCATTCCCCCACTTAATTGAAATGCTACAACTAAGACTGAGATTGTCTTTTCAGCTTAAAAATAGGCTACAGCAGAAACTAACAGAATCACTTTCTTTTAAAATACAATTATGATTATTATGTCACAAAGGATTCAGTAAAATAGTAAAGTATTGTAAAAGTACTTTGTACCACTTCTGTATTATTTCAGGTTAAACTAACATTAATCAGTGATGAAACTACCTCAAACAATTAGGTAGTTGATACAAGATTAACACATAAAAGTGAACAGTCTTGGTACTTCATTGGTGGTCCAGTGGTTAAGAACCCGACTTACAAGGCAAAGTACATGGATTCAGGGAACTAAGATCCCACATGCTCCAGTCTGCCCCATTTACTGAAGCCTGCAATCTCTGGAACCTATGCACTATGAATCTGCATGCAGGCCAGTGAAAGATCCCACATAACTTTGCTAAGATCTGAGGAAGCCAAATATATGGATAAATATTTTTTAAAGTCAATAGTGTAAAATAAATAAATAAATAAATAAAGTCAATAGTGTTTATAAATAGACAATAAAAGAAGATATAATAAATATAGAAAACCCCTTTTAAAACTACAAGAAAGAAATTACAATAGTGAGAAAAGGAAGGTAGTGGCCAACAGACTAGTTTTTCTGAAACTCCATATAAAAACAGACTATTTAGAAAAACTAAAAACCCATGGAATAACATTTTACAATAAAATCAAATGCCAAAGTACTTCCATGAACCCCAAAATACAAACAGAGTGGAACAAAAAACTACAAGATCTGTACAGTAACAGCATTTGTGAGGGGAGAAGGAAGCCACAAGACAACTGCAAATCATCAGTGGTACCCACTGCAAAGCATCAAGGGCTGATTTGAGGACGGGGAAACAAGAAAGGGTTTTGTACTGGACAATGATAGATAAATGCAAGCAGCTCCCTCTAGGAAAGACTGAAGTGATGTCTAAAGTTAACCTTTCAGGCAGGGGTTCATTCTCGGGCAGAGACTTACTCCAGAGAGAAACAGTTTCTAAACACCATCCTCACTAAAAGAATATGATAGAATGGTGGGGGGAAAAAAAGTTATGATGCACTGTGAATACACCATTTAGGTGGTATTTCTCACAAAAGAGCTGGACACGACTTAGCGAAAAATCTAACCTAATCAAAGAGAAATTAAAAAGACAAATCCCAGTTGAGGAACATGCTGCAAAACAACCAGTAAGGAATCTTCAAAAATATCAACGTTGTGAAAGGTAGAAAAGCCTGAAGACTATGTTAAAGAAGACTAAAGAGACATTTAATACTTGATTGAATCTTGGATCAATTTCTTCTAAATCAGCTATAAAGAACATTACTGGGACAACAGTATATTGGATATAGACCATAGAAAGTAGATGCTTCATAAACATTTACTTATTTAAACACTAATGTCCCTTCATCTACGGAAAAGGAAATTAAACTACATAGGGTAACATAGGAAATAAATATATTAACAAATAAATTTATTATTAAGGGAAAAAAACTTGTTATAATCATAATACTATGATTTTAGAGAGTTGGAATATAACTCTAAACACCTAAATGAATTTAAGTCTTTACATTATATGTAATTTCAACCTTACAAAAATTGTAACTATTGCATATAAAGAAATTAGCCTTCAGCCAATTTAATTAGACATAAAATTTCATTTCGTGGGCATGGCATTTAGTTGATACAAGCAAGATCACGTTTACACTGAATAGCTGAATTCAAGCAAAATTTCAAAAAGACTATTCACATCTACTTGTAACTTAGCCTATCTATCCACTTTTAACAAAGAATCTTTCCCTTGTAAGTTACAAGTTCTTTAGAAATCTCATCCCCCCAAACACTAATCTAAGAAAGAACCTCCTGGAACAAAGTAAAGGTTTCATGAGAGATTCTTTGTATTAGCATTATATTAAGAACACATGAGAATTTCACCATTTGTACTAAGATCAAAAATAAATTCAATTTGTAATACATCTGATTTATCTAACTTTTAAAGAAATCTAATTATTAAACCTCCCAAGTAAAAGGCAGAAAGACTTAGGTGGGAAAAAAAAAAGATTCCACAGACTGTGGAGATAGGCATGCCTGATCTTAAATGCTGGCTCCATCATTTACTAATCAGTATCTCGTTTTCTTCAATTTAAGTCTGA
Organism: Giraffa tippelskirchi; assembly: GCF_054371585.1. Lineage (NCBI taxonomy): Eukaryota > Metazoa > Chordata > Mammalia > Artiodactyla > Giraffidae > Giraffa > Giraffa tippelskirchi. Next base: position 66,693,581 of record NC_137287.1, on the reverse strand, counting down.
ATTTGGCAATAAGGAGCTCATGATCCGAGCCACAGTCAGCTCCTGGTCTTGTTTTTGCTGACTGTATAGGACACTGAAAGATGAACTCCCCAGGTTGGTAGGTGCCCAATATACTACTGGAGACCAGTGGAGAAATAACTCCAGAAAGAATGAAGAGATGGAGCCAAAGCAGAAACAACACCCAGTTGTGGATGTGACTGGTGATGGAATTAAAGTCTAATGCTGTAAAGAGCAATAGTGCATAAACCTGGAATGTTAGGTCTGTGAATCAAGGCAAATTGGAAGTGGTCAAATAGGAGACAGTAAGAGTGAACACTGACATTTTAGGAATCAGCAAACTAAAATGGACTGGAGTGGGCAAATTTAACTCAGATGACCGTTATATCTACGACTGTGGGCAAGAATCCGTTAGAAGAAATGGAGTACCCCTCCCCTCGTAGTCAATTCAGTTCAGTTCAGTCGCCCAGTCGTGTCCAGCTCTTTGCAACCCCATGAATTGCAGCACACCAGGCCTCCCTGTCCATCACCAACTCCCGGAGTTTACCCAAACCCATGTCCATCAAGTCGGTGATGCCATACAATCATCTCATCCTCTGTCGTCCCCTTCTCCTCCTGCCGCCAATTCTACCCAGAATTAGGGTCTTTTCCAATGAGTCAACTCTTCACATGAGGTGGCCAAAGTATTGGAGTTTCAGCTTCAACATCAGTCCCTCCAATGAACACCCAGGATTGATCTCCTTTAGGATGGACTGGTTGGATCTCCTCGCAGTCCAAGGGACTCTCAAGAGTCTTCTCCAACACCACAGTTCAAAAGCAGCAATTCTTCGGTGCTCAGCTTTCTTCACCGTCCAACTCTCCATCCATACATGACCACTGGAAAAACCATAGCCTTGACTAGACGGACCTTTGTTGGCAAAGTAATGTCTCTGCTTTTAAATATGCTATCTAGGTTGGTCATAACCTTCCTTCCAAGGAGTAAGCGTCTTTTAATTTCATGGCTGCAATCACCATCAGCAGTGATTTTGGAGCCCAAAAAAATAAAGTCTGACACTGTTTCCACTGTTTCCCCATCTATTTCCCATGAAGTGATGGGACCAGATGCCATGATCTTAGTTTTCTGAACATTGAGCTTTAAGCCAACTTTTTCACTCTCCTCTTTCACTTTCATCAAGAGGCTCTTTAGTTCCTCTTCACTTTCTGCCATAAGGGTGGTGTCATCTGCATATCTGAGGTTATTGATATTTTTCCCGGCAATCTTGATTCCAGCTTGTGCTTCTTCCAGCCCAGTGTTTCTCATGATGTACTCTGCATATAAGTTAAATAAGCAGGGTGACAATATACAGCCTTGACGTACTCCTTTTCCCATTTGGAACCAGTCTGTTGTTCCATGTCCAGTTCTAACTGTTGCTTCCTGACCTGCAGACAGGTTTCTCAAGAGACAGGTCAGATGCTCTGGTATTCCCATCTCTTTTAGAATTTTCCCCAGTTTCTTGTGGTCCACACAGTCAAAGGCTTTGGCATAGTCAATAAAGCAGAAATAGATGTTTTTCTGGAACTCTCTTGCTTTTTCGATGATCCAGCAGATGTTGGCAATTTGATCTCTGGTTCTTCTGCCTTTTCTAAAACCAGCTTGAACATCTGGAAGTTCACGGTTCACGTATTGCTGAAGCCTGGCTTGGAGAATTTTGCGCATTACTTTACTAGCGTGTGAGATGAGTGCAATTGTACTGTAGTTTGAGCATTCTTTGGCATTGCCTTTCTTTGGGATTGGAATGAAAACTGACCTCTTCCAGTCCTGTGGCCACTGCTGAGTTTTCCAGATTTGCTGGCATCATATCTTAATCTTACGTATTCCTCCAGTTATTACCCTACTTCTCTCCTCTTAAAACTCCTTAAAAAGAGCTGTATCTATACTTCTTCATAACTACTTTATTCATCTACCAAATTCACTTAGCTTCACCTCTCCATCATTACATGGAAACTCCTTCTCTTCAACAACTTCTTTAGCATTAATCCAAAGTACATACAGTCATCCCTCAACATCCACAAGGGGTTGGTTCCAGGACTCCCTGACAATACTAAGGTCATGGATGCTCTAGTCCTTCGTAAAAAATGGCATAGTATCCACATTTAACCTACACATCCTCCTGTGTATTTTAAACTATCTCCTGATTATTTATAATACCTAATAAAATGTAAATACTATATAAATATTTGCCTGAGCCCAGTAAATTCAAGTTTTTCCTTTTGGAACTTTCTGGAATTTTTTTCCACAGTTGGTTGCATCCACAGATATACAACCCAATGGGTAAAAAAAACAGGCATTCAACTAGGGGGATGGGAACATGCATGCACACACCATGTGACATCTGAGGCCAGGTCACAAAAAATACTTTAGTTTTCACCATGCTGTCTCTTATTCTGGGAAAAATTCGATGAAAAGCTAGGTGCCATATTATAAGGACACTCAAACAGTCCTACAGAGAGGTCATCCAGCAAGAAACGGGTTCTTGCTCAGCCAGCACCAACATACTGGCCATGTTAATAAGCCATCTTGGAAGCATATCTATCAGCCTTAGTCAAGCCTTCAAATGACTGTATTCCTACCAACATCTTGACTACAATCTGATGAGACCGTGAGCAAGGCATATCTAGCAAACTCCATCTAAATTTCTAACTAAAACAAACTACAAGATAATAAATATTTATTATAATTTTAAGTCACTAAATTTTTGGGTAATTTGTTATGCTGCAACTGGTAACTGATACACATTTTTGTTACATGCATAGGATGCTACCATAACAACAACAAAAAAAACTAAAAATGTAGGAGTTTCAAGGAATTAGTGGGCAGGAGCTGGAAAGACTTTCAGGAAATGATGAGTGAAAGCCTAATAAGCATGGAAGAGACTATTCTCAGTCTTTCAGGGGGCTGCTAAGGAGAGCTAAAGGAGAAAAACCATTAATGTAACTGAAAAGTAGAGGAAAGGGGGTTCTAGTTGTGTAGTAACAAAGTTTAGCAACATTGGTGCCCTTGGTAACATAAAAAAGAGAAAATCTACTTAATGTATGATTTAAGTAAGGAGATTTTTCTAGGTAATATGTTGAAAGTGTAGTCTTTTTACTATTTATAGTAAAAAGCAGTATAGAGAAAAACTAAATTGCGAAGACCACTGACAAAAAGGAACCAATACTTTCTGGTTTTAAAAGATGTCAGTCTTTCCAAACAGCAATCAATACTTAAATAAGGACTAGCTTCCAAACAAACATAAAATCTAGGTGATTTCAGAAAATGCCTATATGAGAGCAAAGCCAACAGTGTGGCTGTAAAATCCATTGCTGAGATCTGGGAGAAGCTGAAACAACTTCAGGTGTTAGGATCATGAAAGACAACGAAAGGATGAAGAAACATTGCAGACTGGGAAAAAAAATAAGAGACTAGAACAACTGAATGCAATGTGTGATCCTGGACTGGATTCTGAACCTGAAAACAAGTTTCCCTCCTTTAGCATGGAGGACATCCAACCAGGATCTGAAGATCCAATAGTTCTGCAATAATGCTAATTTACTGCCTTTGTACTGCAATCATGTAGGAAATTTCTCTTTTTATTAAAACTATACACTAAGGTACTTAGGCTAACAGCATTATATTCGTAATTTACTGTCTAAAGTTCAGGGGAAAAAAAGACTACACACAGAAAGTGAGAGAGAAAGAAAAGGCAGGGGAGGAGAAGGGAGGAGACAAGAAAAGGCTAATGGGATGAAATGTTAACATCTTGAGAGTGTGGGTGAATAGCATAGAGAAATAATGTGTAGCATTTTTGCAACTCTTCTCAAAATTCTTAAGCTACTGTAAAGTTTAACATTTTGGGGAAAAAAATATGTTAATCCTTCTGACTGGCTGCCCAACATAGAAAGATAAAACTAGCATTACTTATAAAACTCATTAAATGGCCCCTTCTTAATTAGTCACATCTCCTGTCACTCTTCAGCTCCACCACACACACTCCAAATATTCTAAATTACTGTTCCTGAAAAGCCCTGGCCTCTCTTAACTCTCTGTACATGTAGAAGCTTAAAGCTTTAATGTAAGTGAAAGATTTCTAAAGGGAAGTAAGTACAAACACAGGAGGAGGTGCTAGGTAACTCTCAAAGCTGAAAATTAAAAATATATACATAGACAGAGAGAAGTAATGACAACTCTGTGATTAAGAGTTTTACTCCTTAAAAAAAAGAGAGAGAGTTTTACTCCTCCTTTAAGAAACACAGAAGTAGCCCAGTACTCTTCAAAGAGACAAAAAGTCCTAAACAAACGGGAAGTCCAGTCAGTTCCCTAAGGCTCACAAAACACTGACCAAAAAGCCTATCTCCCCCAACCTCCCATGACCCTAACAGTACTTATTCTAGCAGTAACTCGTTTATCTGTTACCAGTTATTAATAACAGAATGGAACCAAGGGCAAGTAAGAGGGTGGAATACAGGGCAGGAGATAAATCCCTCTAACTGAGTAGGGGACAGTTGGATTTCTGTCATACCTAGTTGGAACTGAGTATATTTCCATAAGATACACTACCACTAATAGTATTATGGATGTAAAGTACTGTAAGCCTAGTTCTATACTACTAATACAATATAAATTAGCATTGATGAGTGGGAGTAGGATAAAGTGAGGATCAAATGAACTGGTACAGATTATCTCAATGCAATAAATAACCACTGATTTCAAAACGATGACCTCCAATTTAGTCTTCAGAAAAAAAAAAATCCTTTCTGAAGCTGGGAGCCTCACAATACACCCCATGTCTCCAAATCTGATACACCTTTTCATTTTCTAACTCTCACCCATACCTGACTCTTCAGCAGTGCTTCTATAAACACAAAAAAGCTAGGCTTAAAAAAAATTCTACTTTACAATGAACACTAACATTAATGGGAAGATAGTCTTCATAAACAATAATTCATGATCCAAACTGTTTCATGACTGAATTAAGCCTCTTCTATACTAAACATAGGAGAAGGCAATGGCACCCCACTCCAGTACTCTTGCCTGGAAAATCCCACGGACGGCGGAGCCTGGTAGGCTGCAGTCCATGGGGTCGCTGAGAGTCAGACATGACTGAGTGACTTCACTTTCACTTTTCACTTTCACGCACTGGAGAAGGAAATGGCAACCCACTCCAATGTTCTTGCCTGGAGAATCCCAGGGACGGTGGAGCCTGGTGGGCTGCCGTCTATGGGGTCATACAGAGTCGGCCACGACTGAAGTGACTTAGCAGCATACTAAACATAGCTTTTAATTCATTTCATACACCTATTTTAAAACTATATATGCCAATTTTTAAATTTTTATAGAAACCATCCCTTATTCAAAGTTGAATTTCACCAGTAACTTCTCTTTCCTTGCTGGCATTTCACAGTTAATAACCAGTAGTAATATACCTTGGTCCACAAAGAAATTCTCTGAAAAGCAAAGACTTACGTATTTTTTTAATTTTCTTACAATTATATATAAAAAGTTAACATAAATTGATTTCATTTTAAAATAAGTGAGTTGGATAACACAATATTTAGTATTAAATACTCTTTATCAACACAAATATAACAATAAATATGTGCAAGAATGAATGCTGATAAAAGAACTCACAGGGAATATGATTCTAACACATCTTATGAACAATATCACCAAAATTCAGTTCATAATATATTTTATAATACTAAAATCTAAATAGATGATAAGTACTATCTGTGAAAACATTTTATAACATGATATGCATATTTTCAAGACAACAACCTACTAGATGTTAAAATCTTAAAAGAGGTAAGGAGGAATGAAGAGAAAGATAGCCTATAATATCCGATTTCTACAGCTATTAATATATTATCACTTAACATCAAGATACCATAATAAAAAAGTTGCTTCTCAAATATTCCCAAGGCAAGAAAACAAGTTTAACAATAATAATCTCACAGTCTTTAGTTATAGATTATCAGGAAATCACAAATTATTAGAAAATAAAAAGTACAAGTCAATTTTAAGTCTGATAACAAAATCAAATTGCACTAAACTCATATGTCCTAAAAGTAAATTTCAAATACTATTTACATGCTAATGAAAATAACTGCTAGAATTTAATGCTAAACAAGTTTGACTAAACACATTGTTTTTTAATCTACTATCCAATAACTGCAAAAACTCATAACATGAAAACTTTAATTCATTCCTAGAGAGAAAGAAGAATAATAAATAAATGTAGTCATCCATACTATACTGATGAAACACTGTACTATATTTAATAACTATGCTCTATAAATAACATGACAGGGCATATATCAAGATAAATGTGGTCATACAGCAAATACTTCTTTAAAGAAGATAATGCTCATGAAATGGCAGACCATAAGACCATCATTGGTATGACCTCCCTCTTTACAATTTATAATAAGCCCTATCTAAGACTTCCTCATTCGCGATTTAAAAGCTTAAAATTTCATGATGCTTGTGACAAAACCTGCTAATTAAACTAAATCTGCCATTTTTCCATCAGCAATGCAGATAATAATAGATAATAAAATCAAACCCTACTGTCACTATCACAAAACTACCTCGTTAAAGAACTCAAAATGAATGTTTACCTGCTACCTACGATCTACCAAAAACATACAAACTTAACAAATGTTCTGAAGGAGAATATGAGGTTATAATTATTATTCACTAATAACTGGAAAATTAAATTCAAACATGAGATTGTTAAGTGATTTACTTTTTAGCACAATCTGCAGAAATATGTTCCCAACTAGTTTACACCAACTGTTTAAGAGTAATACTCTTTTCTGATTGAAGAAGTTCTTCACTTCGTTGAAAATAATTCACAGTTGTATCCTTTTCCTATGTGGGCAATATGTCCTAAGGATGATTCTGTAATACTTATCATTAGTTTATTAAAAATTACTCATATCCTTTACAATAAGTAAAAATGTAAGAAGAAAACAGGTAAGTCAGAAAAAGATTAGTATTAGGCAAGCTTTTAGTCTTTTAAATAAATGACAAAATATCATCAAATAAATTGTATGACATTTGATCATTAAAATAATAAACCATTAGCACCATGGGGCAGTGGGGGGAGGGGTGGCGGCACAGGACAGTCAAGAATATATATAGAACTTCAAAACTGTTCTATATTACAAGGGAAAAGGCTGATGAGATTCTTTCTTACATATGAAATGAGTTAATAATATCTAACAACAAACCATTATTGCTAAAGTTAATCAAAGATTTCAATAGATAACCAGAGTAACACATGCAAGAAATTGCTCTCATGCCTTCAATCAAGTTTTTAGTGTTTCAAATTTTCAGTTGAAATGGACACGACCATATTCACAAATATGGCATACTATTTTAAACCTACTTTTTGACTTAATATGCAGTCAAAAATTTTCAGTACTTCAATGTTTTCATACAGCTATCAAGAACTTAATTTTATCTAAAAAAGAAAAAAAAATCTATTAAGTAGATGTGCTACATATTTAGCAACAACAAATCCACTTACTTTTTTCTCTTTCTCATGATGTTTATCCTGAGAGTGAGAGGAAGAATCACTTAAACTTTGATCATATGACCTATTAGTTCCCCGTTTGCTCTTTTTCTAAAAGAGAAAATATATATACATATAGGTATATGTATATAAAGTTTTAAATCTTTTTTGTTAGGTTAAAACCAATTCAAGTGTGAAATATTTTAAAATGTCTACTGAAGGAAAAAAAAGGCTATTTCAAACTACATAATCCAATTCAGACACCACCCATATATTATCTATTTCATTATAAAGGAAAATATAACCCTAAATCTAACATTAATGCCATATTTTTGTGCGTTTATTAAAATGTGTGAAAACAGACAATATTTTCAAATAAGCAGTGGTTTGTCATTTTATTACAAAACCACCTCATTACAGAGATCAACTATAGTTTTCAATGTCTGCTTTAAAATATAAAAGATATTTCAACAAAAAATAGAGAATACCATACTGAAGAAGAATGCCAACACCAAAAGAAAAGAAAAATTTTTAAGAGTTACTTTATGCCAGTAGGAAAAGTAAGAAGCCTTTTAATCTCACACTTTCAGTATTAAGGCATACTATTTTCTAAAAATTTGTCTCTGCAGTTCATATAGAGGAAGAAAAAAAAAGGAAATGTCAGCATTAGACTCATTCATTTTTCAAAGCAATACTAAAAGTAGCACACATTTGTTTAAAAGACTCACACAGATTCATAATAAAGTATGACAGAGTTATTTCAGGTGTTAAAACTTGGTGGTACCATAACTAATTAGTTTAAACTAGATAAAAATGACTATAAAAGATGATCAAATTTCTTGCAAACATACAGCTCATACAATCTTATTAAATTATTAAACAGACTTTTCCCCAGTCACCAAATAGGATAACAGCACATTAATAATTAACAAAGAAAAAATTCTATTTGCACAAATTCCAAAACCCATTTTCATTATTTCTATATTTTATCTGTAAGTTCTGATTTAGAAAATGAAGATTCCAATATGCTTTTAATAGCCTAAAGTAAATTTTTAATTTTACTATCTCAAAATTTCTCCTAGAAGACTTTGATGTTCTTTGACCGTCATTAAAAAAATAAATCAGTAAGTATATGTCATTTGGTATCTTCAATATCAAATAATATATATACACTCTCAATATTTTATATGCAAGAGCCAGAATACTGGAGTCATAAGCTGCTCATTTCATGAAAAAGTGTTCCTTTTCTAAAAAGAAACAGCCCTATTCACAGAGGAAAGGGAACAATAAAAAATAACAAGAAGACACTAAAGAAAAACAAAGAAGCCTTCAATTTTCAGTATACAAACCTGGTATCAACTACAGAGTGAGAAACAGACAATGGGGAATTAAAGAACTACTGATCCTTCAAACGAACAGAGACACAAAATGTACAATGATTAATCAAAGAGTACTAACTTATCCATGCTACTATGTGACAGTAAAGACTAATCAAATCTAAAATATTCCCAAAGTTGTATTTAAATATTTCTTTCTCAAGACCTTTAATGAAGAAGCTACAAAAGAGCCTTGTTTCAGTGTTACTATCTTCCAAGGAAATAAAAATGAAAACAAGTAATAAAACCAGTAATAGTAATAAAGCAAAAAGATGTGAAACAAGTGACAGGGAATCACAAATTACATAATCAAATGTCAAAAATTAAGTTAACTGAAAACAGTGGTAAATTATAAAGAGTTCTTTACACATTTTTATTTTCTACTAAATGTATACCAACATTTACTATTAACTATTAATATATATTCTAAAGTAGTATATTTTAGAATAGTCACCTTTGTAAATGAACTCAAGCAAAGCAAAATCTTCTAAAATTACTCGAGCTTTTAATTCCCAACAAACAATACACTAAGAAAACTCAATCTGGAGCAAAAGCAAACCCCCAAAAAGGGATGCTTTATAAAGACTCAAATCAAAGCTAATTATTATAATCATAAATTAAATTCAAGACAGATTCTTACCAGCTTACTAAAATGGTATTTACAGTAGCCACAATATTGGACGTTATCTGCACCATTACCTTCTTCTTCACAAAGCAGTCCGGCAAACTGAGCACTGAAAATAAAAGCCAGGTATATCAACAAAATTTAAACCATAGTATATACATGTGTGTGTGTATAAAACACTTTATGTATATGTATTTATGTATATGTGTACATATATACATAAAACTTAACATTCAATTCCAAGCATGCAGGTGTCTCATAAGAGAAAAGAAGGAAAATAAAAGGCTTCATTCTAGCTGAGACTAGGAACATTCCCCCCCATCTTTTGATTGCTATATTTTTAAAGCTATATACATGGTTTAAAATAAACTTTTTATCCATCTCTAACAAGGATATAGATTTTTGCATGCTTTAAAGTCACCAAATCGACATTAAATTTCTTGAAAGATATCCTCACCACCCCAAACTTAACACTTCATTTGACTTTCCAATCTGTATCACAGGTAAAATTAGAAAAAGCCAGGTATCTAAAGGGCTGACATGACATGTGATGGTATTCACCAATGAATCCAGATTATACTGTTAGAAGTAAAATGCTTCAAGTCATCACATAGTAGAGTAGGTAAGAAAAACAGAAGCTGTGTTTTTCTAGTCAAAAACAAGGAAGAAATGAAATTAAAACCTAAAGCTAAGATAATAATTTTTTAAAAATGAAGTGTTAATGTTTATAACCATCATATAGTCAGTTTGACCTTCCACTTTCAACATTCCAAAATTATAGTACTAGTATGTATCTCACAGCCAAAAAAAGGTCTTTCATCTTTGGGAAATTAAGTACAATATTAAGGGAATTTTTAATGTTTATTTTTTACTGAGGTATAGTTGAATTACAATGTTGTTAATTACTGCTGTACAGCAAAGTGACTCAGATATACATACATAAATACATACACACTTTTTCATATTCTTTTCCACTATATTTTATCACAGGATACTGAATGCAGTTTCCTGTGCTCTAACAGTAGGACCTTGTTGTTTATCCATCCCATATTTATTAGTCTGCATCTACAACTACTAGTCCCAAACTCTCAATCCTGCCCTCTCCCATCCCACTCCCTCTTAGCAGCCACAAGTCTATTCTCTATGTCCCTGATTAGGGAACTAGATCTAGAACCCACATGCCACCACTAAGTGTTTTCATGTCACAACTAAAGATTCTGTATGTTGCAACTAACACCAGGTGCAGTTAAATAAATAAATATTTTTATTTAAAAAAAAAAAGAACTGCTCATTTCATAGTAAATACTAAATGTGTATTAGTCACTCAGTCATGCCCGACTCTTTGTGACCCCATGGACTGCACCTGCCAGGCTCCACTGTCCATGGAATTCTCCAGGCAGAATACTGGAGTGGGTTGCCATTTCCTTCTCCAGAGTATCTTCCCAACCCAGGGATCAAACCCAGGTCTCCTGCACTGCAGGCAGAATTCCTTGTCGCCTGATCCACCAGGGAAACCCAAATACTCAATACATGACAGTTATTATCATTAATTAGTATTCTAAGGAAATTAAATTTATGTTTGTTAAATGCACAAAATGTTCCTTACAGTAGCACATATTACAAAACAATTTGGAAACAAAGTGTCTGAAAATCTGTGAAATGTTAATTAAATACCAATATCTGATAGGATATAATGTAGGCATTTCCATGCTGCTATGGACTGTATTTCTACCATCTCATCAAAAATTTTTTGTGAAAGAAATTATCAGAAAACAATGTTTCATTTAAACTGCTATTAAAATTATGCAACGAATATGTACATGGATAAAAATAAAGGAAGCATGAACAAAATAAAAATAGAAAGTCGTTTAAAAATTTAAGAAACTTTCTAAGGAATAGCCACTATAGTACAGAGAATGATGGTGATTGCTTTTTCCCCCCTCTTGAAATACAGGCAGTGAAAAAAAACACTATCATTCACTAAATTCTTACTAGTATTTTAGGCACTGCACTAAGTTTATCTACATCAGCTCTTGTAATTCTAATAACAAATCAAAGGGTAGGTAAACAACAGAAATATCTTAGGCAAAATAAAACTGAATAAGACACTAGAACCAGGGTTACTTACTGGAAATGCACTCTGGTAAATACACTCAATTATTAGAATTATTTTTATTACATAAGTAAATATAAACATAGAAACTATACCACCAAAATTTAGTTTAAGTAATATTTGGGTACCTAAGTCTTTAACTTACAAGGTATTCCCAATTTCAGTTCTGTAAAATGACAAAAACATACTTACCATGTCACATGGAAAGCCTGTCGACATCCATGTTTATTACATGTCATGCAAGCACCAGTGGCTGCTTTGCTTTCTCTTCCTTGTTCATCACAAATGTAGCAAGTCTTAGGGTAAAGAAAAAAAAAAGAAACAAAAACCTTACAAGTGCTTTATACAGATACGGATTTTATAGTTATCTTCACAGCTCAAAAATCAGGTTTACTAACTAATCTACTCCAAAATATAAATCTATTTTTTTCTATTTATATCTATTTTACAAGCAATACAAATATGAAAACATCAATAAAGACATAAATAGTCCTTGTAGGATTTCACAAGGCACAGTTTCCTAGACTCAAAAATCCCACAAGATAGGAGGAATCCTTACAGGCACTGAGGCCAGGGTGAAGAATATAGCTTATGCCACCTCGGTATTAAAATCTCTTCTCCACTATTTAACTGATTCCTGTAACAAAAATGTAAAACCAGGTGTCTTTCTTTTCTGCTGGAAATGAGCATACAGAAAGGAGTTGGATATAGGGAGCTGGGACTCAATGGGTGAAGGACAGTCCTTAATGAATGAGCAAAGTTCAGGTCATTCCAACCATTCACAAGAATCCCTTCCACATGAGCTATCAATCAGCCCTGCTAACCTGACATACTAGGTCTGGGAGGAAACGCTTTTAGGAGATCAGAGGTGCCCTCAAGAGCTACTGGCCAATGAACACTCCCAGCAACTTTGACTGACATCTACTTGGTCCTTTTTCTCAGGTGAAAATAGATGATAATGAAAGGCTAAATTATAAAAATGGCACTCTACAAGTACATAATGAATAAAATTATCAACTGACTGTAAGTACACAAAAAATTAATGCCTAACTACATATAATCAGATGATACAATTCTGAAAATAAACCCATCTGAATAAGGTATAACCTAGCCAACTTCAATAGGACCACATCTATTTTTTAACTTGGGAGAAGTTTCTCCCACAGTGCACTGTGGTGCCAAATTATACCATTCAATAATATTTACAAGAACACAGTTTCCAAAAGCCTAATATTTAGACAAGTAGGTAAATGAATTTCAACTCCTCTGCTGAAAGATAAGGATTGAGACTGAACTGAATTACAAAAATTACTTTGTATGTCTAAAAAGGAAAAACCCAAATTACAACAAAACTAACCTAGACACACTAACAATCACAAGAGCATCTCTAACTGTTCACATTACCAGAAGGCAGTATCAAACAATTAAATGGAATAATTTAACATACATATTTTAGCCTATAAATGATCAATTAAATTTTTAAAAGAAAAGTACAAAGCAGGTTGAAACAGTAATATTTTAAATGGCAAAATTCAGGAGCAATATGCAAACAGATCTCAAAGAGTATCTCAGTAACTTCCAAAACAGTTGACAGTGAAAAGACACCATCATTTGACCATTCAATAAAACTAAAAATTATGACAGATTTTACTTTTAAGGAGTTAGGCCTTCCAGACAAATGGAATAGCAGAGTGAAGAGGTCCAGGGATCCTCTCCTCAGTGAATTAAATACTTCATAGGTGAAAAAGAACCACTTAAAATCTCTGTATAGAATAAGCTGCGCGTGAGTGCATGTGTGCTCAGTCATGTCCGACTCGTTACAACCACATGGATTGTAGCCCACCAGGCTCCTCTGTCCATGGAATTTTCCAGGCAAGAATAATAGAGTGGGTTGCCACTTCCTACTCCAGGGGATCTTCCCGATCCAGGTATTGAATCTACAACTCTCACGTCTCCTGCACTGGCAGGCAGATGCTTTACCATTGTGTCATCTAGAATAAGCTACAAGGATATACAGTACAACACAGGGATAATAACTAATATTTTGTAATAACTACAATGGAATATAACCTCTAAAAATTATGCCACTATACTGAATATCTGTACCTATATAATATTGTATGTCAACTTAAGTCTCTGAAAACTGTCCTAATGGCATGCAGCAAACAGAATATTTTATCCAAGACAATCTACTAAATCTCATGAAGAACAGTGAGCATCTGTGGCACTTGAGCCATGATCTGTCCCCATTACCACCCTCACCCCCATAGCTCCCTGTGATGGCAGTTCCTTCCTGGGTAGTGCTGTCAAGAAGGTGAGGGCTCCCTCTCTCCCCTATCCAAGACTAGAGTTTTATTCAAGGAGGGTCAGGTCTCCAGTGACGCTTGTACGACTATTCATCCTGATAGCTCCTACTCACAGACTCCCAATCCTAACAATAGGCCAAGATTCCCAGTGTTCTATCAGCTTGCTCAAAGAATGGAAGCTGCATGCTAGGAGGGACAAGCTGGGCTACTTATACCCTTCCCTCCTGCCAGGACCTGTCAGAGTACAGGTGTCTGTCCAGGAGAAGCAGGGTGCTGTCTCCACCCCCAACTCCAGCGAAAGCACTAGTGCAGAGGTTCTGTCTCCACAGGGAGAAGGAAGAATCATTCTCTAGTGTGGCTACATTATCTAACATGCCTAATTTTTAACAAAAAATTATAAGACATGAAAAGAACAGGAAAAAAAAAAAGCAGGCACTGGTAACTGTCTTTAAGGGGAGTGAAGATGTTGGACCTAGGCAAGAAAGACCAATAACCAACAGAATTCTCGAGTTTAAAACTCACTAAAACACTCAACAGTAGATTTGAGTTGGCAGTAGGAAAGAATCAATAACTTTAAACACAGATCAACAGAGATTATACAATCTAAAAAAACAGATGTTTTTGATAATACCACCTAAAGAACAGTTTCAGAGAAATATGCTACACCATTAACTGCATTAACAAATGGTTAAGGAGAAAATTATGAGAGAAGAAAAAGGGACATAAACTGTATCTGAAGAAATAATAGCTGAAAACTTTTCAAATTTGATGAAAAACAATAACCAACACATCCAAAAAGCTCTGCAAACTCCATATAGGATAAACACAAACAGATCCATATTCAAATTAATGAAAGGCAAAAATAAACTCTTGAAAGCAAAATGGGCAAAATGTCTCATCACGTACAAGGAAACCTGAGGTCTTATTAGAAATAAAATGGGAGACAGAAAGCCGTGGAATAACATTTAAAATGCTGAAAGAACAAGAATCCTATATCCAGAAAAAGCTATATTGCAGAAATAAAGATAAAATAACAACAATATTCTCAGACCCCCAAAAGCTGAGATACTTTGTTTCTAGTAACAAGAACTACAAAAAGAAATTCCTTAAGCTAAAATCAAGTGACACTAGACAACCACTGCAATGTACATATAAAAACAAAGAACTCCGATTACTTACATCTCAATAAAGCTGAAATTTTTAAAAATATATATATAGACCAATTTAAAAACACACAGAAAGAGCTCTGACAAAGGCAATTCTGTAGGAAATAATAAAGGCAGTATTTTTTTTTAACCAATAAAATTCATTGTTTGTGGATAATGAACATATCCAGAATTTTCCACGGGTCAAAATCTCCTTTTCTCAGTCGAGTTTCTCTGTTCCAGGGCACAGTTTATCACTCTATACATAGTAACTTAACTAAAAACAGCAAAGGAAAACTCTGGGGACTGAAGCTCATTAAGGACTCAACACATTTTTACATCACTGATGTTTCAAAATGGCACAAGGTCATTCACACAGGCAGCTGTGGACCATTACATGCTAGAAGGCAAGCACTGGCAGGAATGAATAGGGACTGTGAAGGAATGGAGACTGCAGTGACACTGTGGGGCTTTCAGAGCCATCCATAAAGTGAGTCTTGCCTTTTAAAAAAAACACAGCTACTTCCTTCTCACTTTGTTAATTTAAAAAGTAATTACCTAAAACAATGTCCATAAATTGTACTGTTGGGACTATAACATATAGAAATGTAATATATGTGACAATGACAACACAATGAAAGAGAATGGGAATAAAGCTATTCTAGAGTAAGGAAATAATGTCAGATGGTAACTAGAACCCATAGGAAGAAATGAAGAGAAACAAAAATGGTAAACAGAAAAACACACACTCTATAAATACATTTGTGTGCGTCTTCTCTTAGTTTCTTTAAAACATGTAAGATTATATACAACAATAATTTTAACTATTTTGGGGCTTGTTTTATTATATAGAGACAAAATATCTATAACAGTAATAACACAAAAGTGGGGGGGAAAGAAAAAATAAATGCCATAATTTTTTATAACTTACTGGAGGTTAAGCAGATTCTATAAATTAAGATGAATATAATAAACCCAAGAGCAACCACTAAGAAAATAATCCAAGAAAATATAATTTAAAAGTACAATAGAAGATTTAAACCCAACCATAGTAACAGCACTGAATATGAAGGGACTGACAAACTGGATTTAAAAAAAAGGTTCCATATGCTGCCTATAGGATGCATACTTTAGGTCTGAAGACACAAGATAGTTAAAAGTAAAAGGATGAAAAAAGATATACCATGCAAAAGGCAACCAAATACAAGGCAGCTGAAGAGGTTCATTATATCAGATAAAAAATAGTCTTTGAGAGATTCTATAATAATAAAAAGGATGTAACAATTATAATCATATGTATATGCAACGAACAAGAGCTTCCAAAACACACAAAGTAGGGAAAAAGTGATTTGAAAGTTTTTATTTTCTCATTAAATAGCTGTTGGATTGAGAAGAAAAATTGTAAACTAAAGAATTATTGAGAAAATAACCCCAAACAACAAAAGTACATTTAAATAAAATATCAAGTATGTGAATAAAGTTATAATCAGAGGCAAATTCATAGCTTAAAAGTTTTCATTTTAAGTAGGGAAAAAAGTCATAGTTTGACCTAACATTTTAAATAAGAGAAACAATGTTCATATATCAAAAGGATTTAAGGCCTGATTCCAACTCTACCTAAAAAGTACAGAGCTGAGAGAACATCACTCCAAATCTATTAAGAAAAAGCCATTTTAAATTAAAAAAAAAAAAATCACAACTTTTCTTGAAACTATGGAAGATTTGCAGTTGCAAAGGCAACCAATTAGCCTGAAAGGGGACGCCCTCTCCCCTTCAGCCACCTGAAAACCACAAGACACTCGGAGACTATCCAATAATAATACAGCAACAGAAGAAGATGCGGAGGAAGAGGTGCAGCTAAGAAATCAGCTAAAATTTTAACAAACTGCTAAAGGCTGATTATGGGCTACTACAACAGTACAGAACCAGTGGAACCACAAACAGGAGTTAACACCCACTCACAGGCTCTACTCCATTAAGACTCACAAGAAGCTCTTAGGGGAAACTGGAAGCAAGGAGGCAAAACAACCGGAAAGAATCTCTATTGGTTGTGCAGGTATAAACGACAGGATTAGGTGCCACTGAGGGAAACACATGAAATCCCACCTCTTGACCAGACACTCCTTTCAAAAGCCCTGAGCATCTGAGGGATTGGCAGCAACCCTGCCACACCCAGGGCATGAGTAGACTCATAATAGTTAGGAAGACAGAGGAGAAAAATTGTTTACCCCTGAACAAGGCGCAAGAAAAATTCCTGCCCACAGGCTCTGTTAACGACATCATCAGAAACCTTCTCACACTTCAGGAGAGGCAGGAAGCTTCTCCCTCACAAGTCCTTCTAGAGATGTAAAGCAAAGTCAGCCAAAGGGAGGAGGCAATAAAATGGCAAAACCCTGAGGTCCAGGTACACAGAAAACCCCCCATGAGTCTAGACCAAAACAACAAAGAAATCAAAAGCCCAGAACATAAAATCATAAACAACAGCAATCTAGCACTAACGACCGGGGCGGGGGGGCACACAAAAGTGTGGCAAAAGGAAGAGCACAGAAAGAAACCAACCTCTGTGGCACAGAATCACCCAATACTCCAGCCCTCAACCTAAACATAACATATCATTAGAGGAATATAAACAGGCAGGGACACACCAATGGGTTCAGGAAACAGATCATCAAGCCAGCAAGAGGTCACACAATGTCACTGTCACTGCATTTTATTAGCCAAAGCAAGTCACAAAGCAGCCTGCATACAAGAGATAGGGTATTTAATGTTGGTGCAAACATAAACTGATGTAGCTACTATGGAAAACATTATGGAGGTTAAAAAAAAACTAAAAATAGAGCTATCATAGAAAAAGATACATGATCCCCTATGTTCTAAGCAGCATTATTTACAACAGCCAAGACATAGAAGCAACCTAAATGTCCATCAACAGATAAACAGATTAAAAAACACATGGTGTGGGTATGGCTGTGTGTGTGTGTACACAACGGAGTATCAGTCATTAAAAAGAATGAAATAACACCATCTAGAGCAACAATGGAGAAGGCGATGGCACCCCACTCCAGTACTCTTGCCTGGAAAATCCCATGGACGGAGGAGCCTGGCGGGCTGCAGTCCATGGGGTCGCGAAGAGTCAGACACGACTGAGAGACTTCACTTTCACTTTTCACTTTCATGCGTTGGAGAAGGCAATGGCAACCCACTCCAGTGTTCTTGCCTGGAGAATCCCAGGGACGGGGAGGCCTGGTGGGCTGCCGTCTATGGGATC
Source organism: Giraffa tippelskirchi (assembly GCF_054371585.1). Taxonomy (NCBI): domain Eukaryota; kingdom Metazoa; phylum Chordata; class Mammalia; order Artiodactyla; family Giraffidae; genus Giraffa; species Giraffa tippelskirchi. The sequence goes on along the minus strand of NC_137287.1, from coordinate 66,675,216 downwards.
GCACAGAGTCGGACACGACTGAAGCGACTTAGCAGCAGAGCAACATGGACGGACCTAGATATTATCATGCTAAGTGGATAAGCCATAAAAAAACAAATATATCACTTACATGTGGAATCTAAAAACAAATATACAAATGAACTTATTTAAAAAGAGCAACAGATTCACAGACATAGAAAACAAATCTATGGTTATCAAAGGGGAATGGTGGGATAAATTTGGAATCTGCGAGTAACATATACATACTACACTATATATAAAACAGGTAAACAACAAGGCCTTATTATATAGCACAGGGAACTATATTCATATGTTTAATAGCCTACAATATAAAAGAATCTGAAAAAGTATACATATGTATTTATACGTTATATAGATAGAATTGGATCACTCTTCTGAACACCTGAAACTAACACAACTTTGCAAATCAACTATACTTCAAGAAAAACAAAACAAACACTTCTCTTAATAGCTATCCACACATGTATGGCTGAGTCCCTTCGTTTGTTCACCTGAAAATATCACAACACTGTTAACTGGTTATACCCCAATACAAAATAAAAAACAGCTATCTACCACTAATCCTTTGGAAAAAAGATAAACGGAAGCAGGGTCAGCAACTTCTAAGTTTTCCTCTACTGTTATCGTCTTATAATTCAATGACACCACGTTTTATGGTGGGTTTGGTTTGTTTGGTTGGTCTATTATGACCCTTCCTAAACTTATAAACACTCATTCCTTCATGGCCAGTCAATAAATAAAAACTATTCAAGAGAATAAATTCAGGATATACATATCATCTGCCAACTGCTCCCTATGGAAATTGCAGCTTTCTAAACTAACAGCTTCTCTGACTCTAAAGAACCCAAGTCTCACCCAAAAAAGGTCCCAAATCCCTATGTTGCCCCAATTTTCCCATTTCTTAAAAATTACTGAAAGGTAATTAAAGGTAACATGCCGTTTATGTTTTTTAACAAAATGTTGTCAGTGAAATGAGGAGCAGATACAAGAAAATATGGGAGGTGAAAAAATAACAAGAATCTGATGACAAATGGTTCAGAAGAAACTGGCCACTCTATTTTATTGACATGTGGAAAACTTAGCAATATAAGTCGACACAGTGAATCGTCTGCAAGTGGATATACTACAGGTAAGTCTAGAAATCTTCCTTTTATCTCCCTTCTAAATCTCACAAGGTTCCAGGATTATTTATTATTCTTTGCACTGATTATGATAAAGTCTCTGAACTAATTTATTATTATCTTCTCTTTGCACCTATTACTCTAGTCTATGTTACTTTCTCTAAAATTATTGTTTGATTCTTTCTTCCACAGTCAAATTCCCTATTATTGTGCATAGCCCTTATAATATCTTTGTGTGCCCTACTCAGTTCCTTAGACAAAAATAACACCTCCTTTCATTAGGTTCTATAATACCTCATTCAGCTGTTTCATTATTTGTACACTATCATTATTATTTTCATACACTGCAGTTATATATTTAATTGACTGAGTGTCACATGGAGATAAACTCTATGTTTTACACAACTCTCAGCATCTAGCACATGCAAAGCAGGTCCATTTTAAGTGGCCAATGCATTTAAAAATAATCTCTACATTATCCTTTACCACCACCCATTAAGGACTGGTAACTTCCAAGGGAGTTTCCTGGTAGTCCAGAGGTTAGGATTTGGCGCTTTCACTGCTATAGCACAAGTTCAGTCCCTGGATGGGGAATTAAGATCCCACAAGCCATGTGGCATGGCCAAAAAAAAGACTGATGTCTTCCAAACTCAACAATCCATTTTCCAATTGTTCCTTTCATTTCAGAATTACATGTCCCCTATTAACCATACTAAATATTCATGAACCGGATATAATTGCTTTTAAGGTTTACTGTACTACAGATCATGCAGTCGCAACGAGTCAGACATGACTTAGCAACTAAACCACCACCATACAGACCAATAACCATAAACTTCCAAGAAACGTATGCAGCGTCTACATATAAGGAAAACTACAAAAAGGAAAAATATTTGACAGGGAGAGACACCGTATTTCTGGAAGGGGAGATTCAACACTGCAAAAAGATCAATTCTCCCCTAAAATGTTTCACTGTAACACCAATGAAATCAAAATTGTATTGTTAGTCCTAATGTTCATCTGAAAAAAGATATGCATGGTAATATTTGTTCTACCATGTACCAACATGTATTTAAAGCCATAGTAAATTAAAATAGTGTGCTACTAGAATAAGACTACAAAGATAGATCAGGGGTACAAAAAAACATCAGGAAAAGCCAAGAATTTAATAATCATTCAAACAGTATTCCAAATCACTGTGCAAAACGTAGTGCTGAAAAAGCTGACTAAACCATGTGGGAGAGGGAAAAGTTAGACATATATCTCAGCATATTCTAAAATTAACCTAAGTGGATAGAAGATTTGTATCTAAATAATTCATTCTTCCTTCTATACTCCCTTGAATACTTAGTCTTAAAGCCACGAGGTGGGGTGAAACATGGCAGCATCTATCCTACGAAGGGACGGCCCAACTCTAGAATCAGAGCCCCAGTAGGGGTGGTTCTCATGCAAGTGTTGGGGGTAGGGGTGGAAATAGTGTCAGAATGAGTTGTCAGAACCTGTGCAAAGTGAGGAAACCAACCATGGAAGGCAAAGAGGGGAGTTGTGGACTGAAGCTGAGCATTAAACCCCCAAAATGGTTTAAAAAGAAAGGCAGCCATGCAGGGAATCAGCAGCAACACAGAGTGAGGTTTGAGCCTAAACAAAGTTAGGATGGCCTCTGTATTACAGGATGGAAGCAATAAAAGACTTGTTAATAAAAGAGAGAATAATCAAATAAATATATTGAGGATAAAAGGAGTCAGGTTTCTCACTGTCTCACATGAGAGTCATAAAAACAAAAAGAAAATTAAAATGAACCCTGTGTTGTTAGATTAGGTTGAGGGAAATTACTAAGAAATTCCTAGAAATTTATGGTTGGATACATAAATAGACAGACACAGAAATACATATAGATATGTGTGTATGTACATATATCCAGATACTAATCAAAACTATCTATATGACCTCATCTACTTCAAAACATAAAGAAGATATAGATGTGAATGTGTGTGTATCTTTGCATCTACACACACTGAGAGGGCCTAAAAACAGTAACATCCTGTTAACACCTACCATCCTCTGGTAGTGAGCACACCTACCATCCTCTGGTAGTGAGCACACCTACCATCCTCTTCAGTTTCTAAATACCATTCTTACCTAAAAGGATTCAAAACTTCTCTGAGAAATGGTTATTCGAGGACTAAGAAAGCAATGGTACAAGATAAGCCTAGAACATACTGTCATGTCAGAAGTAAAGAAGACCTCAGAGAATGAGAGAAAGAAGTCAAAAGACACAGGAGAGCCTGAAGAGATCCCACTGACCAAAGCTGAGACAATGTAAGCATCACAATAAATGACAGTGATGGGGAATGACCCATTAAAACAAAATAGTAACACATAAGTCCTTATTAGTCCATACTGATATAAATAATTGGGAAGTGATGAAAGCGTCTCCTTAAAATGGAGTGCCAACTGATGAATGTAAATGTGGAATTAGAATACCCCCACTTGCCATCAATCGTGGTAATAGATTCATTAAGCAAAGAAGTAACAATGGATGCTAAAATTAGTGAATAAAAGGCACAAGAAACAAGGTATTTACATACAAAGTACTTCATTGTAAAATGCTTACTAATTATAATGGAAATAAAGATTAACCTCCCAGTGGAGAAATCCTGCGGACACCACCTTAACCAAGTGACCAAGGTAACATCACCAGTAATGGGAAAAACTGAAATCATGTACCACCTGACAGGATGCAATGAGAGGAACACAGCATCATTTCTGTGACATTCCTGCCAAAAACACATAATCTTAATTTAATCGTGAGGAAACATTATTCAAAACCATTCTACAAATAATTGACCTAAAATCTTCAGAAGCACCAAAGTTACGTAAGTCAGGAGACTTAAGGGACAAAAAGCAAACTGTGATCTTTTTGCTATGAAAAGACTCTACTGGGAAAACAAAAAATATGAATGAAAATTAGACAAATAATGATGACGCTTCTGGATTAGACAAATAACGCATAAATGTTAATTTCCTGATTCTGATGGGTGTATTCTGGTCATGCAGAAGTCCTCCTTTATAAGAAACACATACTATAAAAGTTATACTTTAGTGTAGAGAAAGATTCTGTGTGGCAACAAAGGCAGAAACAATAAAGAGTAGTTGTGTAAATTATAAAAAATTTTTAAACTTAAAACTAGAAAAAATTAACATGCTAGAATACCAACAATAATGACAATCATAAAGACAAAAATTAAAAAGCAAATATTAAATTATGGGCAAAAGCACTGACAGCAAGTATATAAGAAAAAAGAATAATTATCTTCAGTATAAAAAACATTTTGTAAGAAAAAATTAAAACATTACAATATTAAAATGAACAAAGAGCTATTCAAGGTCAATTAACCAATATGAATAACCTTTTCTAAAAAAAAACTTCAAAATATTTAATGTTATCAATATGGAAAGAAAATCATTCAAAGACTGCAATACTTTTCACTAAAAAGAATAGGAAACATTCTCCTAATGGTAATACACAGTGCATTTAACAGGACACAAGATTATGTTCAATCTCACATACCGCTAACGTGATTAATCAATTAGAAGTATACAGTATTTGTAAAATACACACAAAAATAAATCTAGGAGGATCTTAATGGAAAGATTCTACATGAGTTTTATCTTACATTTTTCTATTTCTCTGCATTTTCCAATTTTTAAAATAAATATAAATAATCTACATTACAAAATGTTTAATATTTTGAAATCTTAGCATTGGCTGCCATGACCCTTTCTCCACAGATGAAATAAATCAACAAGTACCTTCAGTTAAAAATGGTAACAGTATGTTTCAAGGCACAGTAGGTAATTTAAAAAAATAATAATCCAATATGCAAGAGAATGAAACAATAATATAAATGTACTAAATTAAGAAAAAGATACAAGAGAAAAAAGCAAACATTAAGATTATTTTTAAGGGAAAAAAAAAAAGAACAGTCTTGAGAGCAAAAAAATCATTTGGAGAGATGAATAAATAATATTCTGTGATAGGATTATTTTTTAAAACAGGATGTGTATCACCATAATGAATATTATACCAAATAATGATTAATTCAAATTTAATACAGTCTTAATGTCTGAAAGAATATAAAAGTCAATAATTCTTATTTTGTTTGTCTGTTATTTCTTTTTTTAAGTCAGTAATTCTTAAAGAACAATCTGTAAGGATTAAAATGTTAGGACTTTAAATACCTAGGTTAATATAAAAGGAAACATAGCTTTGCTTGTGTGCATTTGTTTTATACTCCTGTGACTTTAGTAACATATTTTAATAACTTTACCACAGTAATTATATTTTTTCCAAATCAATGGAGGCATTTAAAATTTTTAATGAAGGGCTATAACAAAATAAAATTTAACAATTCCTTTACACTTAACAGTTTTAAAACAAAAAGTTATATTCAAACATCAATAAAATAATATATACTGTACCTTATTATAACGATCATGTGGAACAGACTGTAAAACAATTGGTTCCATCGTAGAAACATTGGCAAACTGTACCTCTGGAATATACAGGGCACAAACCACATGAGCCCAACCTAAAAATAAGTAAACAAAAATAATGTCATTTTCCAGTTTCAACAAAGGTTTTTCAAACATAAATTATTAACTTTCTGAACAAATCCCTTAAATGCCCATTTAAGCAAACACACAACAAAAACGTTAACAAATTCGCACTACTAACAGTCAAACCACTACTGATAAAAGACTCTTAGTCATTTCCGCAGTTAGTGTGTGCAGTAACACAAATAAAAGGGAAACTTTGTTTTTGGCTGCTGCACCCATCCATCTGGGATCTAAGTTCCCGGACCAGGGATTGACTGAACCCGGGCCATGGCAGTGAAAGCCCAGAATCCTAACCACTGGGCCACCAGGGAACTCCCCAAGGGAAACACTTTAAAATTCAGATGCTGGCACTGACTCATTTTATATAAGAGTAAACTAAATAATTCAGATCAATACTTTCTCTGAGAAGCACAGAAAAGTATGAAGTTTTATAACTGAAAACCTAAAATAAAAACTTAAATACTTTAAATGTTAAATGTCAATATTAAATTTGTAATTGCTATACTAATGTTGATATTTTAAATACTAACATTCACTGTTTAACTATTTTAATATTTCAAATAATTGATATTAAATGTTGCTTCCTTCAGTTTTCAAAATGTGACTAAAGAAAGGTATGATGTGAGTAAAGTGCTGATGTGATAGTAAGGAATTTTCGGGGCTAAACTGCAAAAGGATGGAAGTCCAGGGCCTTAAGTACAACTCTGATCACTTTGCCACCTGGGGGACATTTGCTTATTTCAAAGAAAACAGCTCAGAGAGTGGAAGGTACTTTTGACAAACTCAGAAGGCTGAAAGTATAGGGATCTATGTCCCTGGACAACTAAGGGAAAAGAGGAACACTAGTAACTCCCTCACCCTCTTTCACTGGCAAACTGAGGGGCTGCAAGTCAGAAATGCCAATAAACTAAAAGTACACAGGCCCTCCAAGAGCCTGCAGCTGAGCTTTGATCATCTCAAGCTCAGAAATTCAACTCATGTAATCTTAAATTATCAACTGCCCCAGACACCAGACAGAAGCTAATATAAACCCTCTCTCCAGGAAAACAATGTCATTCATATGGCTACAAATAATTTCTAATACAGCGAGGAGATCAAACCAGTCAATTCTAAAGGAAATAAACACTGAATATTCATTGGAAGGACTGATTCTGAAGCTGAACCTCCAATACTTTGGCCATGTGATGCGAAGAGGTGACTCACTGGAAAAGACCCTGATGCTGTGAAAGATTGAAAGCAGGAGGATAAGGAGACGACAGAGGACGAGATGGTTGGATGGCATCACCGACTCAATGGACATGAGTTTGAGCAACCTCTGCAAGATGGTGAAGAACAGGGAAGCATGGCGTGCTGCAGCCCATGGGGTTGCAGAGAGTCGGACACAACTGAGCAACTGAACAACAACAATTTCTAATACTAGCTCATTTTCATTTTCAGCACAATGAAAAGTATGAAACACAAGAGAGACAAGACAACATGAATGAAAAGCAGCAAAAACATGAAAATCAAAACAGATTTGTATGTTGGGATTTCAGACACATTTATTTTTAAAAGTGTGCTTATTATATTTAAATACACAAAATAAAATATTAAAAATTCCTTCAAAGAACTGAAAACTCTAAATCAAAAATTACAGAAGTAAAAACAAAAATTTAAAACTAGTAAATGGGATTAACAATGGCCTAGACATATCAATAGTCAAAAAGAAAATTAGAACAAAATAGGTCAAAATAAAATACTCAACATTAGCACAGAAGTATGAAAAAGACAAAAAGAGGACAAGAAACAAAAACAACATAATAAACAGACCTAACAAGTAATTCGGAGAAGGCAAATGGCACCCCACTCCATTACTCTTGCCTGGAAAATCCCGTGGACAGAGGAGCCTGGTAGGCTACGGTCCATGGGGTCGCTAAGAGTTGGACACAAGTGAGCGACTTCACTTTCACTTTTCACTTTCATGCACCGGAGAAGGAAATGGCAACCCACTCCAGTGCTCTTGCCTGGAGAATCCCAGGGACTGTGGAGCCTGGTGGGCTGCCATCTATGGGGTCGCACAGAGTCGGACAAGACTGAAGCAACTTAGCAGCAGCAGCAGCAGCAAGTAAGTAGAGTCTCAGAGAAATATAAAAGAAATAAATGGTATGGAAGCAATATTTAAAATGATAATAATTAAAAACTTTCTAAAATAAAAAGATAACAATTCATAGATTGAATCATCACAATAAATCCCAAGGTAAATAAATATTAATATAAATCCACACACAGGCACATAATCTGTAGAACTACAGAAAACCAAAAAGAAAAATACCTGAAAATAACCAAAAGCCAAGTTATCACCAAAAGAACGGGATAAATAACAAAGCCAAAAAATATCTTTAGACAAATTCCCTCTAAAAGAAACACCAGACAATTTTCCTTGGGCAACAGAAAGAGGAAAAACAAATGACCCAAGAAGGAAGCTCCAAGATGCAGAGAAAAAATGAAGCATGATAAACACACAGGTACTTTTGACAGGGTATTGGCTGATGAAACAATAATAATACCTTCTTTCACTTAAAACACATATGACTGCTTACATCAAAAGTCTTGTAAAGTTTTCAATGTGTGTAAAACATTTTATTACTAAAGACTGGGGAAGAAGCAGGTAAAAGAGATCTATACAGTTCTGAGGTTTTCTACATTTTATGTAAAGTGGTATACATAGTAGATTGAACTATTTGTATGAAACTGTAATCCCTAGAGCAACTGCAACGGCTACATACATAATTATCAATACCTGTATATACAGAAAAGATATGGCCCAAATGGTAATCTAATAACATTAAATTTAAATGGAATTAAGTGTATTATTAAATGGATTAAAATACAATGCTAAAAACATTCATAAAATCAAAAATAAGAAAAATATCAAGGTTAAGAAGAAATAGTAGGAGACTAGTCAAGATGGAATAACAAGGACCACATTTATGCTTCTGCATGTAACAATGCATATGCCACCAATGCAAAAATTTTAAAAAGGGACAAAATAATTTAGACAATGTTGCTCAAGACACTTGAGTTTCCCTTGTGGCTCAGCTGGTAAAGAATCCACCTGCAATGAGGGAGACCTGGGTTCGATCCCTGGGTTGGGACGATCCTCTGGAGAAGGGAAAGGCTACCCACGCTAGTATTCTGGCCTGGAGAATTTGGTCTGTCTGGAAAGAGTCGGACATGACTGAAGCAAATGAGCACATCAGCAAAAATGGGGGAGCAGGCAGCTCCAAAGGCACGTTCCACCACAGAAACATCAAAAACTATAAGAACCAATTTCAAAGATTCTGGAAAAAAGAATGAAAGGCTTGCAGCAACCAAATGAATGCTAAGTCAGAAGAAAACAACTTAAAAACTGTGGGAAAGTGAAGAGTTCCCTCACCATCCAGTGGTTACGAGTAGGTGCTCTGACTGCCGGAGGTCTGGGTTCAATCCTTGGTTGGGGGAACTAAGATCCTGCAAGGGGCAAAAAAGCCAGCAAAAAAAAAGTAAGAAAGCTTTGGGAATTCTTACTTTCCCTTGACCCCTGCCACCCTGGATTCAGCAGAAGTCTTGAAGAGAGCACCTTGTAGACCCAGTGAACAACCCCAGCTCTAGTTTCTGGAGGAACAGAGCAGACTTTATTTGCAAATAATTGTGCTTCCCTATTTTAAAATGCCTGTGGGCTACTGAAGAACTAACACAGCTTATTCTTTGGACAAGCTCAGAACTCACGCAGGGCAGAAAAGTGGAGGGTATTCCTCAAATCATTGTATGGCAGACAAAACAAGAAAAAGGCACAGATGCCTGGGGCAAGAGATTATGGTTCACAAACATGCCAAGAGCCCAAGAGGAAAAGCTGGGAGGAATTTTCTCTTGGAAACTGGGAGCACTGGAAAGTATCTGTGCATTCCAGGGAATTTAGACAGCACCACATGCCCAGGGCAGGATGCATCTTCGTAAAAGACCTGATAAGATGCTAAACTTTAACCCCTGATATATCTCCTGGTACAGGGCAAACAGGAAGCAGAACTCTAAGCAGACTGGCTGGCCACTGAAGGAAAGAGCCCAGCACAGAGTCAATCCACAAACACTGGAGAGGTGTTTCTTTTTTCTTTTGAACCCCTCTCCCTTCTCACTTCTACTGCACATTACCTTAGCACCTAGTATTCAAGCAAGTCTCTGCCAAAACACTAGCTGAACACAAGCTACAAAAACAGACTTTAGAGATCAAAGTGACAAAGAAAGCACACTTAAAAAAAAAAAAAAACTATAAGAAAACCACTTAAAAGGCAAGTAACACCAAGCAACAAAATTAAACCATGAGTAAAGAATACTTTCCAGAGTCGCCATATCATAATAGTCAGTATGTCCGGTTTTCAAGAAAGAGTTACAGAGAATATAAAGAAAAAGAGCATATAGCCCATTCACGGGAGAATTTAACAGAATTTGTCCTTGCAGAAGCACAGACATTAAATGCAGACTTTAAATCACTGTCTTAGATATGCTCCAAGAGCTAAAGGAAAGCAAGGACAAGAAACTAAAGGAAACCAGGACAACGAAGTCTCAACAAACAGAGAATCAATAAAGAATCATTTTAAAAAGGAACCAAACACAAACACTGATGCTTAAAATTATAATAACCAGAATGAAAAACACACTAGAGGGTCTCAACAATAGATCTGAGTACAGAGGAAAAAAACTCAGTAAACTTAAAGGTAGACCAATTGAAACATTATATATATAAAGACATGAATCTACACATTCAAGAGGTTCAAGAAACCACCAGAATAAACACAAGGAGATCTGCACTGGAATAAAATAATAAATCACTGCTAAAAGCCAGGAAAAAGAGAATCTTTGAGAAGAAACTTGTTACATACAAGGAATCCTCAATAAGATTAAACAATAAATTTCTCATCAAATTCAACAGGGGCCATTAAGAGTGTGTACAATGGCATTTTTTAATTTCTGGAAGAAAAAACTTGTCACTTAAGAATTCCAAATCAAGCAAAATTATCCTTCAAATATGGAAAAAAACAGACATCCCAATGAAACACAAGGTGAGGGAATCTGTTGCTAAGAGACTTGCCCCACATGAATCTGGAGAAGGGTTTCTTCTGGGTAACCAAAAGAACACTGTTGTTCAGTCACTAAGTGTGTCCGACTCTGTGACACCATGGACTGCAGCCCACCAGGCTCCTCTGTCTATGGGATTTCCCAGGAAACAATACTGTAGTGGGTTGCCATTTCCTTCTCCCGGGAATCTTCCCAATCAAGGGATCAAACCCATGTTCCCTGCATTGGCAGGCAGATTCTTTAACACTGAACTACCAGGGAAACCCCCGGTAAAGCTTAAATACAGGTAAAAATTAAAGCCAACATTATGATAGTTTTGATTTGTAACTCATTATCTTTCCTACATGGTTTAACATCTACTTCTGCATCACTGACTACGCTAAAGCCTTTGACTGTGTGTGGATCACAACAAACTGTGCACAATTCTTAAAGAGATGGGAATACCAGACCACCTGACCTGCCTCCTGATAAATCTGTATGCAGGTCAAGAAGCAAGTTAGAACCAGACATGTAACAACAGACTGGTTCCAATTTGGGAAAGAGGCACGTCAAGGCTATGTACTGCCACCCTGCTTATTTAACTTATATGCAGAGTATATCATGAGAAATGCTGGGCTGAATGAAGCACAAGCTAAAATCAAGATTGCAGGGAGAAATAAATATCAAAAACCTAAAATATGTAGATGACACCACCATTATGGCAGAAAGCAAAGAGGAACTAAAGAGCCTCTTGATGAAGGTGAAAGAGGAAAGTGAAAAACCTGGCTTAAGACTCAACGTTCAAAAAACTAAGGGCTTCCCTTGTGGCTCACCTGGTAAAGAATCTGCATGCAATGTTGGAGACCTGGGTTGGATTCCTGGGTTGGGAAGATCTCTGGAGAAGGGAAAGGCTACCTACTCAAGTATTCTGGCCTGTAGAATTCCGTGGACTGTATAGTCAGTCCATGGGGTCACAAAGAGTAGGACACAATTGAGCGACTTTCACTAAAATGGAAAAAAAAAAAAAAAAAAACAACTAAGATCATGGCATCTGGTCCCATCACTTCATGGCAAATAGATATGGAAACAATGGAAAACAGTGAGAGACTTTATTTTCTTGGGCTCCAAAATCACTGCAGATGGTGACTACAGCCATGAAATTAAAAGATGCTTGCTCCTTAGAAGAAAAGCTATGACAAACCTAGACAGCACATTAAAAAGCAGAGACATTGCTTTTCCATACAGTCAAAGCTATGGTTTTTCCAGTAGTCATGTATGGATGTGAAAGTTGGACCATAAAGAAAGCTGAGCACCAAAGAGTTGATACTTTTGAACTGTGGTGTTGGAGAAGACTCTTGAGAACCTCTGGGACTGCAAGGAGATCCAACTAGTCAATCCTAAAGGAAATCAACCCTGAATATCCATTGGAAGGACTGATACTGAAGCTGAAGCTCCAATACTTTGGCCATATGTGAAGAGCCGACTCACTGGAAAAGACTCTGATGCTGGGAAAAACTGAAGGCAGGAGGAGAAGGGGACGACAGAGGAGGAGATGGTTGGATGGCATCACCGACTCAATGGACGTGAGTTTGAGCAGGCTCCAGAAGTTGGTGAAGGACAGGGAAGCCTGGCATGCTGCAGTCCATAGTGGTCAAAAAGAGTCGGACACAACTGAGCAACTGAACAACAAAATCATTTAAAAGATAAATGCATGACACAAATTTTGAAAAAACAACAGAAAGGTTGGGGGGTATAGATGTATAGGAGCAGAATCTTTGCATGCTATTGAAGCTAAGTTGGTATCAATTCAAACAAAGGTATTATAATAAATTTAGGATAACTGTAATCCTCATGGAAAGCAAGGACATACAGTTGGCCCTTGAAAAACACAAGTTTGAACAATGCAGGTCCACTTATACGTAAGTTTTCCATAGTAAATAATACTACAGTTCTACATGATCCAGAGTTGTTTGAATCCGTGGATGCAGAACCTTGGATATAGAGGAATCACGTATATATTTGGAGAACCAACTATACATTATATTTGGACAAAGAGTAGGCTAATAGTTGCCCAGGTTGAAGGTGCTGAGGGCAAATGAGAAGTGAATGCTAAAGATTACAGTGCATATTTCTGACCTGATAAAAATTCTAATTGTGATGATGGTTGCACAAGTCTTTGAATACTGTAAAAATCATTGAATTACATGCTTTAAATGGTTCGGTTGTATACTATGTGAATAAAGTTGTAATATTTTAAAAATCAACAATAGAAAACAACTAAATTTTTTAAAGAGGCAAAAGATTTGAATACATACATCACCAAAGATGCAAGAATGGCAAATAAGCACATGAAAAGGAGATCAAAAGTATTATTCATTAAGGAAATGCAAATTAAAACTACAAGGATATCGCAGACATAGAAAACAAATCTTGACTACCACAGGGCTTGAAGAGGAGAGAGATAAATTAGAAGTATGGGGTTAATAGATACACATTACTACATAAAATAGATAAGAAACAAAGATTTACTGTTTAATACTATATCCAGTATCTTATAATAACCAATAAGACAAAAATCATCTCAAAAAAACTACCACAAAGATATTCTTCTTTAATGGCAACTTGAAAAAAAACAAAAACAAACCCTGACTATACCAAGTGTTGAAGAGGATATAAAGCAACTGGAACTCTCAAATGCTCCTGATGGGAATGTAAAATGTTACAACCACTTTAGAAAATTGTTTGTCAGTTCCTTAAACAATTAAGCATGCACTTACTATAAACTAGCCATTTCATTCCTATTTACTCAAGGTAAATGAAGGCCTATGGTCATACATGCACTCAAATGTTAAAAGCTTCCTTTTCAATAGCTGAAAACTAAAAACAATCTGTCAATAGGTTAATAAATTGCTAAAACCATACAAAGGAATAATAGTGAACACCAAAAAAGAAATGAAATAATGATACACGCAACAAGAATTACCTCAAAATACTTATAATGATGGAAATAAACCAGACAAAAAGTTTGCATGTATATTATATACTTATTTGTATGTCTAGACACACATATAGACTCCATTCATAGAAAACTCTAAAAAACGCAAATTAATCTACAGTAATAAAAAAGCAGATCACTGGTGACCTGGAGGAGGCTAGAAAGAGGAACAGATAACTCAGATATACTATAAAAATATATAAGGAAAGTTTTGGGAATGATGGATATGTTCACTGACTTGACTATGTTAATGGTTTCATGTACATACATTAGTAAGTGTCATATATTCAAAGTCAATCATATCTGAATAAAGCTTTTTTAAAAGAATAAATCTCAAAACAGATCTCAACCCAACATGTATACGTATGCCTGAGTCCCTCTGCTGATCACCTGAAAGTATCACAACTTGTTAACTGGCTATACTCCAATATAAAACAAAAAGTTCGAAAGGAAAAAAAAAGTAAAATATTAATATTAAAAAATAGATCTCAATTCAAATTTTAATTTATATTAAATGTTAAATCATTTATACACATTAGTTAATGAGACAAGGTAGATTAAAGATTGAGAGGGACAGAGTAGACTTTAAAAAAAATGACCAAACTATATGCTGCCTATAAGAGAAATATTTTTGGGTTTCCTAGGTAGCCCAGTGGTAAAAAATTCTGCCAATGGAGGAGACACCAAGAGACATGGGTTCAATCCCTGGGTCAGAAGATTCCCTGGAGCAAGAAATGGCAAACCACTCCGGTATTCTTGCCAGGGAAATATCATGGCCAGAGGACTATAGTCCATGGGTTGCAAAGACTATAGCCCATGGGTTGCAAAGAGTTGGACACAATTTTGCAACTAAACAACAAGCCAAAAACAAAAAGAGAAACACTTAATAAATACAAAGACTCTGTTAAGTTTAAAGAAAATAAAACAAATCAATGGGGAATGATATATCCTGCTAATAGAAGAATATAAAGGCAAGAGTAACCATTCTGATATCAGATATATACTACAGAACAAACACTCCACAGATAGAAAGGGACATTTTATAACCATAAAGGGGTATCAGTAAAAAGACATAACAATTAGGAAAGTATATGTACCTAGCCTTAAAATATATGAAGCAACACTTGACAGGATTAAAGGAAGAAACAGACAATGTTCCAAACATAACAGACTTTTAACATATGATTTTCGGCAATTAATAGACGAACTAGATTCACCCCATCCCCCCAAATCAATAAAGACATAAAAGAGCTTAACAATAAAACTGTCTTGATCTAACTGACTACAACACTATATTCATTCAACAGTAGAATACATATTGCTTTTCAAATACATATGACACATTCACCAACACAGACAATATTCTGGGCCTTGAGATAAGTCTTAGTGGACTTTAAAGGACTAAAATCATCCAGAGTGCAATCGCTAACAATAAAGAAATTAAATTAGCAGCCAACAATTACCTATCTAGCAATGTAACTGGCAAATAAGTAATAGACTTCTAAATTTGAGGGTAAAAGAGAAAAGCAAGAGAAATTTGGAAAACATTTTGAACTAACAACAAATAAACAACATATCAGATTCTGTGGAATGCAATAAAAATGTTAGGAGGGAAACTTGAAGCTTTAAATATTTTTACTAGAAAAGATATACTTTTACTAACACTTCATGGCAAATAGATGGGCAAACAACGGAAACAGTGAGACTTTATTTTTTTGGGCTCCAAGATCACTGCAGATGGTGACTGCAGCCATGAAATTAAAAGACGCTTGCTCCTTGGAAGAAAAGCTATGACAAACCTAGACAGCACATTAAAAAGCAGAGACATTACTTTGCCAACAAAGGTCCATATAGTCAAAGCTATGGTTTTTCCAGTAGTCACGTACAGATGTGAGAGTTGGACCATAAAGAAAGCTGAACACTGAAGAATTGATGCTTTTGAACTGTGGTGTTGGAGAAGACACTTGAGAGCCCCTGGGACTGCAAGGAGATCCAACCAGTCCATCCTAAAGGAAATCAGTCCTGAATACTCATTGAAAGGACTGATACTGAAGCTGCAACTCCAATACTTTGGCCACCTGATGTGAAGAAGTGACTCATTTGAAAAGACCCTGATGCTGGGAAAGATTGAAGGAGGGAGGAGAAGGGGATGACAGAGGATGAGATGGTTGGATGACATCACCAACTCAATGGACATGAGTTTGAGCAAGCTCCGGGAGTTGGTGATGGACAGGGAAACCTGGTGTGCTGCAGTCCATAGAGTCGGACACAACTGAGCAACTGGACCAAACTGAACTGAACTAGAAGAGAAGATCTAAAATCAAAGATCTAAGGTGCCGCCATGAAGACGTCAAAACATTAGAGCTAAATACATACAAGGTATGTAGAAAGAAGGAAATCATAAAGATTAAAGGAGAAATCAGTAAAACACAGAAAACAGGCAAATAACTTTAAAAATTAAAGTCAGTTTGTTTCTTTAAAAAGGTGAACAAAACTGACAAATTCCAGATACACTGGCTAAAGAAAAAGGAAACCAAACATCAAACTCCAAAAACCGAAACAACAAAGTAAAACAAAATAAAAAGCAGAGACCACAAATCACCAACATTAAGAATAAAAATAGGGCTTATCACTACTGACACACCACTGTCAGTAGTGTGTCAAATAATAACAGGGTAATAATAATAATCACAAATAACAACAAGCCAATAAAAATAACAGGTTAATAAAAAATACTATACATATTTACTATCTCCAAAAATAAAATTTGGGGCCTCCCTAGTGGCTCAGTGGTAAAGAATCTGCCTGCCAATGCAGGAGACACGGGATTGATCCGTGTCTGATCCAGGAAGATCCCACATGCCTCGGAGCAACTAAGCCAGTGAGCCACAACTCACTCACGGGCTTACAGCCCGTGCTCTTGAGCCCACGAGTTCCAACTACTGAAGTTCTCTTACCCTAAAGCTGGTGTTCCACAACGAGAAGCCACAATGAGAAGCCCACACACCACAACAAGAATAGCCCCTGCTTGTCACAACTAGAGAAAAGCTCCTGCATCAACAAAGACTCAGCACAGCCAAAAATAATAAATAAATAAAATTATTTGTAAAAAATAAATTTTTCAGGGCTTCCCTGGTGGCTCAGTGGTAAAGAATCTGCCTGCCAATTCAGAGGACATGGATTCGATCCCTGGTCCAGGAAGATCACATACCCGTGGAGCAACTAAGCCTGTGGGCCACAACTGCTGAGCCCACACACGGCAACTACTGCAGCCTGTGCGCCCCTAGAGCTCATGCAGCCCAACAAGAGCAGCCTCCACAACAGGAAGCCCACATACCTGCAATGAAGAGCAGTCCCTGCTCGCTGCAACTAGAGAAAGCCCACATGCAGCAACAGAGACCCAGTGTGGCCAAAAATAAATAAATAAATATATCTTTATAAAAAATTAGAGCATACAGATTTTAATATTTTAAAAGCACATTAACAAACTTCAGTACACTGACAATGTTTTCAAGTGTACAGTTCAGTAGTGTTAAATCTCCCTCCTTTTTAAGGAGGGAGATTAATATCCCATTTTATGTATATAACACATCTTGTTTATCCATTCAGCCTCTGATACGCATTTGAGTTGCTTATACTTCTTGACTACTATGAATAGTTCTTCTATGACCATGAGTATACAAATATCTCTGAGAGACTCTGCTTCCAGATATATCCACTGGAAGTGGAATTGCTGGATCATTCTTTTTTACAGTAATCTTTTTAAATTTTTTGAAGGGCCTCTGTACTGTTTTCCATAGCAGCTATGACACTTTTACAGTCCCACTAACAGTGCACAAGGGTTCCAATTTCGCCACAGCCTCACTAACACTTGTAATTTTGTGGGTTTTTTTAAACAGTAGCCATTCCAAAGGTGTGCTGTGACCTCATTGTGATTTTTCATCTGCATTTCTACAGTGATTAGTAATGTTGAACACTTTCATATCAGTAATGTCACGGGGATATTTGTACCCTCTGACATGATGAGAAGAGGACTTAACTTCTGTGGTATTCTTTCCCCAAACCCTTAAACCCAATCTAGTCAGGAGAAAAACATCAGAGAAATCCAGATTCGGGGACATTCAACAGGTACCTGGCCAGTATTCAAGACTGTCAAGGTCATGAAAAACCAAAAAAGACTGACAAACTGTTACAGGCCATGGGAGACCAAGAGACATGGAAATTAAATGCAAAAGAACATTAACGGGAAAAAAAAAAAGATGAAAAAAATTTTAAAGTATAGCATTCAGTTAATAGTAACATATAATTGTCTCTTAGTTTTCACAGATATACCATGTTATTGTACAAAGTTAATAATGAAGAAACTGGATAAAGGATATACAGGAACTCTCTGTACTACCTTTGTAACTTTTCAGTAAATCTAAAAGTATTCCAAAACATTAAATTAATTAAAACAAATTAAACAAGCTGACTAAAAAAATTCGTAGAGAAAAACAAGTAGAGCCAAAAACACCATTAGCACTCTTTAAAAAAGAATTTTTTTTAAAGACAAGAAAATGTGGGAGAGCAGAAGAAAAAATGGAAGAGAGGAAGATAATAATGAGGAAGGGCTATCTCTGCAAGACATAATAGGAACAATTAAAACAGTGTAGTACTGGCCATGAAAAGACACATCACTAAACAAAATGAAAGTCCAGAAATGAAGCCAAATCATATGTGAACTTTGTATTTTTAAAAAGTGTCATTTGAATTCAACAGGAGAAATCAGATTATTCAGAACATGTATTTTGAACAAATGGATAGTCACCTAGGTGAAAAATAGCTCCATACCTCATAGTTCACATTGCAATAAATTCTGGATGGATCATTAACCTAAAAAAATTTTAAGCCACATACTAGAAAAAGCCTACCAAAGAGTGTGAAATAATCTTGGTATAGAAAATTGCCCTTCCAGTATGCTACCAAACCAGGAGAATTCTTTTTAATGATAATAACATGGTCACTTATCTCTGTATGGCCAAAGGCAAAATCAAAACACAAACCAGCATTTAGGAGGAAAAAACCCTGTAATACCCCAAAGGGCTAATTTCCCTAATACATTAAGAGCTCTTACATAACTATCAACAAATGTACCATGAGGAATGCACCAAAAGGAAAATGAGTTAAGAATATGAATGAAAACTTCACATAATGAAAATAAAAATGGCTTTTAAGCATATGAAGAGGTGCTCAACTTCTCTCAAAATAACATAAATGCAGATTAAGGCTATGTTTATTTTTACCCACCAGAAAGAAAAATATTAAAATATTAATACTGATAGATGGAAAGGGTTAAAAGCTATATTCTGAATCCCTCTTTCAGGCTCTTCAGGAAAATATCTTGACAGTTCTTGCAACATCAACCCTGAAGATAGATGACAGTCCTATAGGGTCTGCTATGTACTAATAACTAATCCCAGAATGCGTTTTAGTCTGCTGTACTTGGCTGTCAGAAATGTATATTGTATGACTTATAATTTATTGTCTACATCTATATTAAAATAAAAGAGCTAGCCACTTACAAATATAGGGGCTAAAATGTATGCTAATGTTACCTGTACTCGCACGTCAACCTTACAATCAAAATGCTGGAAACATCAAAACCTGCATCAGAGTTTGGAGGCCTCTGTATTGTAACTGTATATGCTTTTCCTTCACAGGTGTATTTGGTGGTGGATAAGTCGATTGTGACTTTTGAGTCTGATCAGTGATCCCAAACTGAAACTGACTCAGGTAGTCATGCAACTGTGCTGAGGAAACCATGTCGAAAACAGTCTATTCTCATGTAATGTCAATTAGTACATCTCAATAGAGGGGATATGGCAAAATCCACTAAAATTTCAGATGCACATACCCTCTGACCCAGCAATTCCTCTTCCAGGAATTTTTGCCTACAGCAAATCACCCACATATCTATGATTACATTGTATATGGTTATTCACTGCAGTATTGTTTTTTAAAAAAGACTAATAATAACTAAATGTTATTATGGTTAAATGGTTAAATAAATAACAGTTCATTTTTACAATTAAATAACATGCAGATGTATATGAGAGAGTTTTTTACTACTTATGTGCAGTGATCTCCAAGGTACATTATTAATGAAAAAGCAATTCATAAAACACTATATTCTACACATTTGTGTAAAAAGTGTTTATGTATGCAGAAAACAGCTCCAGACAGATATCAACAATGTGGTAACCTCCCCAGGAAGGAAACTACATGGTAAAGAAACAGGAATGGTAAGAGCTAAAAGCTGATAATTATATTCAATTTCCTACTGACATATACATTATTCAGCAATCTTACCATCATCTTAAACTCAACACATAAAGAGTACCTCAGCATTGATCTCTACTTTCAAAACAACCCTCTATCCAACACTCTCTAACTCAGTAAAAGACCATCGATATTCAGCTGTCCACAAAGGAATTTGAGCAACTCCCTTCCCTCATCTCAGCCCACATCCATTAAGTCATACAATACTACTGTTAGACAGCCATGATTTAAGCTTGTTCAGTATCCATTCCCTCTTCTCACTAGAATACCATGCTTGAGGAGATTCTATTTGTTTCTGGTTCTAATAACTCCAATATGCAAGCACTCAAGCACTCATTTTTTCCTCCAAATCTGTGAGTTATATCTTTTCATTTCTACTTTTCGCTTCAGATATCCAGATCTATTTCTGTTACTGACAACGAAATAATATACATGTTTCTTGAAAACTGGTAAATAAAGGTCAAAAATGAAGCATCTGGACTGATGACATCTCCAAGAGCCTGTGATCTTACAGAACACCAGAAAATGGAGCATACAATGTCAAAACCAATTTGGTCAGAACTCTACTCTGGAAGATAGTCAAAAGTTTATAGTACCAAGTAAACAACAAAGAGGCAACTTAAAAACTGTAAGAGTTTTGTGTCATTTCCAGTTGCCTAGGCTCTACCACTTACTAGCGTGACAATGGTCTTGAAGACAGCATCCCATGTTCCTAGTGCCAAACTCTGGCCGCTGGTTCCTGAAGGGGTGGAGCAGAGCTTGTCCTCAAAGAACTGTGGTTTTAAGTTTTAACCTAACTAAGGGAGGAGGACTGACTTAGGCATTTGCTCTTGTATCCTTTAACCTGGATGAAGTGTGTTTTAAGTTTAAGAAGTTAACTGTAATCCCCAGGATAACCATTTAAAAAAATATACATGGGAAACGAAGTAAGAATCAAAATCTTTTACAAGGAACAAAGAAGAACATTTTATACTGAAAAGCAGGTCAAAACACCAAGAACATAAAAAACAATTATAAACATACATGCACCAAACATCAGAGCTCCAAAATACATGGGCGGTGGGAGGAGAGAACAAAACTGAAGGGAGAAACAGACTGTTCTTTAGTAATATATCTCAAGTTTCAGTAATGAGTAGAACTTAGAAAACCACGAAAGAAATAGAAGAGTTACTACAACCTATCTAGGCTCAATATATGTATACAGAAAACTGCACTAAAATCAGCAAAATACACATTCTTCTTGAACACCCACAAATGGTTTCCAAGACTGATAACAGTACCAGTCACAAACAAGTGTCAATAAATTTTAAAAGATCTGAAATCAGATCTTACCAATCCACAGTAGAATGAAAATAAAAATCAATAAAAGAAGGAAAACTGGAAAATCCACAAATATATGGAAATTACACAATATTCTCTTAAATAACCGAGTCAAAGAAGAAATCATGATGGAAACTGGAATATACGTTAAGACAAATGGAAAACATATATAAATGACATACGAAATTTCACGTGATACATAGAAAGCAACACTCCAGTTAAATTCATACCTGATAATACCTATGTTGCAAAGAAGATGCTTGAGTAGGGTGAAATGCAGTGAAGGGAGTGACAGTTTAAATATACAGGATCTCTCTCTTTTTTTTTAATTGAGGTACAGTTGATTTACAATGTCATCTTAGTCTCTGGTGTACAGCAAAATGATTCAGACATATATATGTTTATATATACATACACACACACATAGGTATGTATATGTATATATTGTTTTTCAGTTTCTTCCCTTAGTTTATTATAAGATAATGAATATAGTTCCCTGTGCTATACATAAAATAAAGATAGCAATAATACAGCGTTTCTAATTATATACCTACCTTGCTGCTGCTGCTGCTGCTGCTGCTAAGTCGCTTCAGTCATGTCCGACTCTGTGCGACCCCACAGACAGCAGCCCACCAGGCTCCTCTGTCCCTGGGATTCTCCAGGCAAGAACACTGGAGTGGGTTGCCATTTCCTCCTCCAATGCATGAAAGTGAAAGTGAAGTCGCTCAGTCGCGTCCGACTCTTCACAATCCCATGGACTGCAGCCTACCAGGCTCCCCCATCCATGGGATTTTCCAGGCAAGAGCACTGGAGTGGGCTACCATCGCCTTCTCTGATACCTACCCTCAAGGAGCTAGAAAAAGAGCAAACTAAGCCCCAAACCAGCAGGAAAAAGTAAAGTGTAAAGATCAGAGATAAAACAGAAAATAGAAAAATAACAGGAACAATCAACAAAACCAGTTATTTGATAGATCAACAAAACTGACAAACTTTTTGACTAGGAAAGCAAAGACAAATTACTAAATTCAGAAATGAGTGGGAACATTATTGCTGACCTTAACAAAAATAAGAATTAAAAGAGAATACCATCAACAAATGTACACCAACAAATTAGATTACCTACAGGAAACAGACAAATGCCTAGGAAAATGCAAACTAACAAAAATGACTCACAAAAGAAAATCTGAATAGATCTAGAACAAGAGATTGACTCAATAAACAAGGAAAAACCTCCCAACAAAGAAAAGCACTGTACCAGATGCCTTCATAATTGAATTCCAACAAACATTTAAAGTGGAGAAGGCAATGGCATCCCATTCCAGTACCCCTGCCTGGGAAACCCCATGGACGGAGGAGCCTGGTAGGCTACAGCTCATGGGGTCGCAAAGAGTCGGACAAGACTGAGCGGCTTCACTTTCAATTTTCACTTTTCATGCACGGGAGGAGGAAATGGCAACCCACTCCAGTATTCTTGCCTGGAGAATCCCAGGGACAGAGGAGCCTGGTGGGCTGCCGTCGATGGGGTCGCACAGAGTGAGACACGACTGACGTGACTTAGCAGCAGCAGCAAACATTTAAAGAAATATAAACAGAAATCCTTCTCAAACTTCTGAAAAACTTGAAGAGGCAACACTTTCTAGCTCATTCTATGAGTAGTCTGACCCCTTGGACTGTAGTTCACCAGGCTCCTGGAAAAATGGGTATTAGATATTAAAGAACAGTATCATCAATACTATACATCAGGCACATTGTGGGATTTTGCTAACCACTCTGCAAATACAATTAGCATTTCTACAGGAAAATGCATTTCATGCTTCAAAATAATTTTGGAACAGAATTTAGAATCTTTTAAATACACACCAAATTTAGACTATAACACAGATGGCACTGCAAATCAATAAGGAAAAATGAACTGAAAGAAAGAAGGAAAGAAAGAAAAAAGAAGTCATAAAAATATTAAGAGAAGGGACTCCCTTGGTGGTCCAGTGGTTAGAACTCCACATTTCCACTCCATATTTCCACTATAAGAGGCACAGATTCAGTCCTTGGTCAGAGAACTATCCCACATGCTGTGCACTGCAGCCAAAAAACAAACAAAAAAACAAACTTAGAGGAAAATGTGAAAGTATTCCCTATATAACTCTGGAGTAGGGAAAGCCTGTTTAACTAATGGTTCAAAATATCAGAAGCCATGACACATAAGATTAATAAATTCAACTAAATAAAAATCAAAACCTTCTGTATGGATAAAAACCCCAAGAGCAAAGATTAACAGCAAGAATGAATCATCAAAAAAGCCTAATATGTGAAGTGCTCCTATGAAAGCTCCAATAAATCAAAAAGAAAAAGATCAACGACTAAATAGAAAAAGCATATGAAGAGATCACAGAAGGGACATGAATTGCTCTTAAAAACATGAAAAGATGCTCAGATTCAGTCATAATAAGAGAAATGCAAAATACAGGCTCTGAGATACTTTCACCTACGGATTACCAAAGACTGAAGAATAGGTTTTCATTCATTACTGCTGTTCATTACACAAACTGGTACAACCACTAAACAGAATAATTTGGGAATATCTACCAAAATTAACTGCAAAATCTCTTTGACTCGACAGTTTCACATCTGAGAATTAATAAAATCCCACAGATGTCACTGCATACAAGCAAAATGACATATATACAAGCAGTAGTCATAAACACAAAAGATTAGAAAGTCCATCAACAGATGACTAATTCCATAACATGCAGTAATAAATAAAGCTCTATACTGATAGTAGATAAATTATTTGGGGAAAAAATTTAAGATGCAAGAGAATATGCATACTATTAATCCATTTGTATTAAAGTTACAAAAATATGTGTCCTCATATTTATTGGTATATGCAGAAAAGTAATAGAAACTATGTTGGTGACAGAAAATTTACTGAGAAACTGTGTAGATGGTGAACAGAAGTAAGAGGGAGGGTTTTTAATATTTAAAATTTTGGATAATGTGACTTATGGTCTAAACATTAAATTTAAAAATACATATTGCTAGCCAAAAACACTATTTTTTCCTCTTATTTACTCATGTCATGACACTATTCTATGCCAAAAACACTTTATAGAGTTGGCTGCCCAAAATGGAAGTACATACTAACAGTAGCTTAATCTCTACTTTTTTGAGATTCATCAGTTACTTAATTTTCACAGTATGCCACAGATGAATAAATTGATGCCTACACATTTAAGAATGGTACTGAGCTATAAAGAAACATAGGATTTCTTTGAGAAAGGTAACTAAAAATGGAAATGAAAACTAGAAATACAAAAGGGGCCTTAGGAAAGCACACCAAAATTTAAGAGAAATCAAATTTCTTTATATTCAAACAACAAAGATCCACAGGGTGTCAAAATTAACATTCATTAGAAACATCATTTGTCTAGCAATAAACAAAAGAGGGAAAAAAGAATCTAAAACAACAGATTTTTATCTCTAACCAAGAAAAAAAAAGTGGCTTATTTTCCCAACAGTAATTTCTAATATAAGAAATTGTATCCATTAAAAAAAAAAAAACTCAAGATTTTAATTAGAAGTATGTGGATCATTGTACACTAAAAACACAAAACAAAACTTAAGTTTGTCCAAAAAGTAGAAAAGTTGTGTTTCAGTAAAAAGAAAAATATTTGAGTGGCCATCACTATTTGATATAAATGAATTACCAGATATTTTAAAATACATCTGCACTCCAGTTCTCAAGAAAATTTTTTTCAAATTTTCTGCACTTACCGCCATTATCTGTTCTTTTTAAAGCTCCATCCTTATGAGGGCACAGTTCACATCTCTATTAAAAGGGGGGGAAACAAAGAGATTTTTCAGATTACCAAAGTATAACATCTTCCCTGTAACTTCAAAACTATTCAAAATGTGGTAGTGGCATTTTCTCTTAGTTCCCACCAAGAATATTTCAGAAAGACCCTCACCAAGTAATTCTCTATGATAAGTGATCATCCTCAGAGTACCAGACAAGAACTTTTAAAAAGTAAAATTTAGTGAACAGTTAAATGTTAAGACTTTTTTCCTTCTTGTTGTATTAATAAAAATAAAAAGATTCTCTGAACACAGTATTTGGGCATGGTTTTTAATATTTGCCTCTATCCCTTTACTGTCTGAGTAGAATCAATCAGGATTATTACACAGTCAGTTGGATCTGGTTTCTCCTGAAATAAAGAGGCAAACTTAAATTCAGAATTTTGATTTAAGCAGCTTATGATCTCATATGTGCTGACCTGCCTTTGGAAGGCAAGAACTGCTCTAATTATTCCCATTATTCTTTTCATTCACAGCACAATGATACTCCGTAGTTATTATGGATCCCTCTCTCTACCACTCCCCACAATTTAAAACCAGAAATAAATACCAAGCCAGTATTACCATTTCTTTTCTCTACTGACAAGAGGACTGAAATAATTATAAAAATAATTAAAAGAGTTTTCAGTGGCACTGTCTTACTATAAAGACTATATTCCTAGAAGTCATAAAGTCATATATAACTACTTATTATCTGTACCCTTCCTTACTCTCCAAAGAGGTTTTGAAAGAGTCAATTCTTAGGTAGGTTGATGAAGTCCAGGGTGCCTGAGGAGGAAAAGGGGATTTGGGGCTGGAAAGGAGGAGAAAAGGACAAACGTTTTTATTCCCTACATTCCTCAGTCTTAGTCACATAAAACGTTTTTTGTTTTTTTTTCCTATAAGCCCAGAGCTGATGATTACACAACAAAACAACTCATCTTAAACTCTGTACCAAGGATTATATTTCACACCAGTCAGAATGGCTGCTATCCAAAAGTCTACAAGCAATAAATGCTGGAGAAGGTGTGGAGAAAAGGGAACCCTCTTACACTGTTGGTGGGAATGCAAACTAGTACAGCCACTATGGAGAACAGTGTGGAGATTCCTTAAAAAACTGGGAATAGAACTGCCATATGACCCAGCAATCCCACTGCTGGGCATATACACCGAGGAAACCAGAATTGAAAGAGACGCGTGTACCCCAATGTTCATCGCAGCACTGTTCACAATAGCCAGGACATGGAAGCAACCTAGATGTCCATCAGCAGATGAATGGATAAGGAAGCTGTGGTACATATACACAATGGAATATTACTCAGCCATTAAAAAAAAATACATTTGAATCGGTTCTACTGAGATGGATGAAACTGCAGCCCATTATACAGAGCGAAGTAAGCCAGAAAGAAAAACAACAATACAGTATACTAACGCATATATATGGAATTTGAAAGATGGTAACGATAACCCTATATGCAAGACAGAATAAGAGACACAGATGCATAGAACAATTTTATGGACTCTGAGGGAGAAGGTGAGGGTGGGACGTTCTGGGAGAATAGCATTGAAACGTGTATATTATCATATGTGAAACAGAACACCATTCCATGTTTGATGCATGAGACAAGGGCTCAGGGCCGGGGCAATGGGATGACCCAGAGGGATGGGATGGGGAGGGAGGTGGGTGGGGGGTCCAGGAAGGGGAACACATGTAAACCCATGGCTGATTCATGTCAATGTATGGCAAAAACTATTACAATATTGTAAAGTAATTAGCCCCCAACTAAAATAAATAAATTTATAAAAAAAAAAAAAAAAAGTATCCTGCTTGAGGACATGTTTTTCCTTCTTAAGAACCTTCTGACTAATCCTGTTATCTTAAAATGTAAATTGTGGGAGTCGGTCTGGTAAGACCTTTACAACCTTGAGACATTCTTTGATTTACTGTAATAACCAACTGAAAAAGTATCTAGCTCCCTTGCTAAGACTAGCGAGGAGGGCACTCTCCACCCCATTCTAATGTCTATGTCAGAAGCCTTCTCTGTCCTTTTACACTGTAATAAAACTTCTGCTACACAAGAGCCCTGAGTGGTCAAGCCTGGTCCCTGATCCTGAAGCTAAATTTTCTTCTTTGGAGATGATGAATCCAACATCATTCACCATAAACTATCAGTTTGAAGCATATAATACCATAATATAAATGAGCTACAAAGGAAAATAAAGACCAGGAAGTTAAGATAAAACAGTAAATAAGTACACAATAAGCTGGTTAGGGAGGATAAAGACCAAAGTAGTAAAATCATCTACATCCACCAGAAGCAGTTAAGGCATATACAAAACAATTAGATGTAAAATATTATATCAAAAACAGTCATCATGAGGGGAGACTACAAAACCAGGTTTTTTAAAATGCACTTGAAATTTAGAGGTCAGCAACTTAAAACAATCCTATATATATACAGAGTGCTATACCAAAATCTCATGGTAACTGCAAACAAAAATCTGTAATAGATAGCACACATAAAAAAGAAAAGGGAATCCAAACATAACACAAAGTATGAAAGTATGAAAGCATTAGTCACTCAGTCGTGTCCAACTCTGCGACCCCACTGACTATAGTCTGCCAGGCTCCTCTGTCCATGAGATTTCCCAGGCAAGAATACTCGAGAGGGCTGCCATTTCCTTCTCCAGGGGATCTTCCCAAATCAAGGATCAAACCCAGGTCTCCCATATTGCAGGCAGACTCTTCAATGTCTGAGACACCAGGGAAGTCCAGAAACATAACCCCAAAAAGCCATCAAATCACAAGAAAACAAAAGAAGAAGAATGGGTAAAAAAGACCTTCAAAACAAATCCAAAACAATTAACAAACTGGCAATGAGAACACATATATCAATAATTACCTTAAATGTAAACAGACTAAATGCTCCAACCAAAAGGCTGGCTGAATAGATACAGAAAGAAGATCCACATACATGCTGCCTACAAGAGACTTACTTCAGATCTAGAGACACACACAGACAAAGTGAGAGGGTGGAAAAAAGTATTCTAAGCAAATGGAAAAATCAAAAGTCAGGGTAGCAATGCTTGTATCACACACAGACAAAATGAGAGGGTGGCAAAAGGTATTATTCCATGCAAATGCAAAAATCAAAAGTAAGTCAGAGTAGTTATGCTTGTATCACACAGACAAAATGAGAGGGTGGAAAAGGGTATTCCATGCAAATGGAAAAATCAAAAGTAAGTCAGCTATGCTTGTACCAGACAAAACAGACTACAGACTGTTACAAGAGACAAAGAACATTATATAATGATCATACAATCAATCCAAGAAGATGAAACAACTGTAAATGTATATGCAACCAACACCAGAATATCTGAATACATAAGGTAAATATTAATGGACAAAAAAAGAGAAACTGACACTAATACAATAATGGTAGGGGACATCAAGTGCCCACTTCATCAGTGGACAGATATCCAGTCAGAAAAACAATAAGGAAACACTGACGGGCCAGTGATTAGGGCTCCACACTTTCAGTGCCAAGGTTCCCAGTTCACTCCCTGGCAACATGGTGCAGGAAAAGGTGCTCAATATTGCTAATTATCAGAGAAATACAAATAAAAATTACAATGAGGTATCCCTTCACAGTAGTCAGAATGGCCATCATTAAAAAGTCAACAGGATTTCCCTGGTGGTCCAGTGATTGAGAATCTGCCTGCCAATGCAGGGGACACAGGTTCAATCCCTGGTCTGGCAAGACTCCACCTGCCATGCAGCAACTAGGCCGAGGCACCACAACTACTGAAGCCCATGTACCCTAGAGTCTGTGCTCTGTGACAGAGGAGCCACCACAGTGAGAAGCCCTCATACCACAACTAGAGAGTAGCCCTCAAATAAGGTTTGTTGTTGTTTTTTAAGTCTACAAATAATACAGGCTGGAAAGGGTATGGAGAAAAAGGAACCCTCCTACAATGCTAGTAGGAATGTAAACTGGTGTAGCCACTATGGAAAACACAACAGAGATTCCCAAAAAACTAAAAATAGAGCTACCAAATGACTCAGCAATCCCACTACTGAAGGGGCATATATCCAGAGAAAAAACTCAAAAAGATACATGCACCCCAATGCAATATAAACAGCAGTACTATTTACAACAGCCAAGGTATAGAAGCAACCTAAATGCCCATCAACAGAGAAATGGATAAAAAAGATGTGGTGCGTGTGTATGTAGGGGTGTGTGTGTGCGTGTGTGTGTGCGCACATATATATACAATGAAATATTAGCCATTAAAAAGAATGAAATAATGTCATCTGCAGCAACATGCTCATCCTAGAGAGGATCATACTAAATAAAGAAAGTCAGAAATCAATTATCATATGGTATTACTTATACGTACAATCTTAAAAAATGATACAACTGAAACTTATGTACAAAACAGAAATAGACTCTCAAACATTTAGGAAAAAAACAAGTTACCAAAGGGGATGTGAGGAGGATAAATTAGGACTTTGGGATTAACATATACATACAACTATATATAAAACAGGTAAACAAAAAGGACCTACTGTATAGCACAGGGACCTATTACTCAATACCTTGCAATAATCTACAATGGAAAAGAATCTGAAAAAGACCACACACGTGTGTGTGAGTGTAGCTTGCTATATACACTGGAAACTAACACACTGTAAATTGACTATACTTCAATCTAATAAAAAGTAGATGTAGCTAATTTACGAAAAACCATTTAGCCTCACTTAGAAGGCAGTGGCACCCCACTCCAGTACTCTTGTCTGGAAAATCCCAGGGACGGAGGAGCCTGGTAGGCTGCAGTCCATGGGATCGTGAAGAGTCGGACGCGACTGAGCGACTTCACTTTCACTTTTCACTTCCATGCACTGGAGAAGGAAATAGCAACCCACTCCAGTGTTCTCGCCTGGAGAATCACAGGGACGGGAGACCCTGGTGGGCTGCCGTCTATGGGGTCGCACAGAGTCAGACACGACTGAAGAGACTTAGCAGCATATCCAAATAAATATGAATAGAAAAGTCACATAGAATAGGCATTTTTGCCCGCTAAGTTAGTAAATCTTTCCTTAAAAAATAATCCCTAATGTTCAAAGTGCAGTGAACATTTATTTTCATATACTGTTGATGGGAACTATAATCTAATTCTTTTGGAGAACAATGTAGCGATATGCTTCAAGAAAAATACTGATTCAATTAATTCACTTCGAGAGAGTCAAAGGAAATATAATAAAAACAGCAATTAAGTACCATAGCTTAATGATCTTTATATTCTTTATATGCTTTAATCTCAAGACATGAAAAGATATATGCACAAAAATATTTTATATAGCTGTTTATAAATTGTTTATTTTAACTGTGTAACAACGAGGAAGCTAATGCTATATTCACAAAGATTTTAAGTGAGTTTAAAAACGCAGAGAAAAGGACCTCCTTGGCAGTCCAGTGGTTAAGACTCCACCTACAATTCAGGGGACACAGTTCAATACTTGGCTGGGAAACTAAGGTCTCACATGCCCCATGGAGTGGCCAAAAAAAAAATAAAATGCAGAGAAGATAATTCTAACAGAAAACTACATGTTAATAAATAAAATACTATTACTATGTCTTCCCAAAAAAGGTAAAAACAGATATATGAGACTTGAGAGAAAAAATGATAATGAGAAAAGAAAAGAAGGTTAAGTTATAATTAGAGGCTGTACGCTAAGTTCAAGAAAAAAGGATCAAGATTCAGGACAACAGAAATTCTAGACCCTACAGTAAACCAATCCAACCTGAAAAGTTTCACACAGTAGGCTACAGCTATACATGTTACTAATAGAATTCCACAGATGTATTCTTATTTAGTGAGAGGTACTGTTAAAATACACAAGTAAATCCTGGTACACAGATTAGGAGACAACCCCCCCGCAAAACAAACACACACACACACATGAGCTTACCTTCTCCCCCGCACCCATTTTAGTTTTGGATTCCACAATCTCACATTTTACCAAGGGGGGTGAGGGAGGAGAACGTTTTAACTGAAATGGTCCAAACACACAGAAATAACGTAAGATGGTTGTTTCTATTTTACTTCATGAAGTGTAGTAAGAAAGCATACAACTATTTTCCATCTTTATAATGTAGGCATCAATTGCTAAATACTTTTTCTACTTTAAATTAGCTTTTTTGTCAAAGTAAAAAACTCACTATACTTCACTAAATCAAGTTCACCCCAAATACTGAACTTGCAGTTCAGTTCAGTTCAGTCGCTCAGTTGTGTTGGACTCTTTGCGATCCCATGAATTGCAGCACGCCAGGCCTCTCTGTCCACCATCAACTCCCAGAGTTTACCCAAACCCATGTCCATCGAGTCAGTGATGCCATCCAACCATCTCATCCTCTGTGGTCCCCTTCTCCTCCTGCCCCTAATCCTACCTAGCATTAGGGTCTTTTCCAATGAGTCACTTCTTCACATGAGGTGGCCAAACTATTGGGAGTTTCAGCTTCAACATCAGTCCTTCCAATGAATACCCAGGACTGATCTCCTTTAGGATGGACTGGTTGGATCTCCTTGCAGTCCAAGGGACTCTCAAGAGTCTTCTCCAACACCACAGTTCAAAAGCAGCAATTCTGCGGCACTCAGCTTTCTTCACAGTACAGCTCTCACATCCATACATGACCACTGGAAAAACCATAGCCTTGACTAGACGTACTTTTGTTGGCAAAGTAATGTCTCTGCTTTTAAATATGCTATCTAGGTTGGTCATAACCTTCCTTCCAAGGAGTAAGCATCTTTTAATTTCATGGCTGCAATCACCATCAGCAGTGATTTTGGAGCCCCCAAAAATAAAGTCTGACACTGTTTCCACTGTTTCCCCACCTATTTCCCATGAAGTGATGGGACCAGATGCCATGATCTTAGTTTTCTGAACGTTGAGCTTTAAGCCAACTTTTTCACTCTCCTCTTTCACTTTCATCAAGAGGCTCTTTAGTTCTTCTTCATTTTCTGCCATAAGGGTGGTGTCATCTACATATCTGAGGTTACTGATATTTCTCCCGGCAATCTTGATTCCAGCTTGTGCTTCTTCCAGCTCAGCGTTTCTCATGATGTACTCTGCATAGAAGTTAAATAAGCAGGGTGACAATATACAGCCTTGACGTACTCCTTTTCCTATTTGGAACCAGTCTGTTGTTCCATGTCCAGTTCTAACTGTTGCTTCCTGACCTGCAGACAGGTTTCTCAAGAGACAGGTCAGATGCTCTGGTATTCCCATCTCTTTCAGAATTTTCCACAGTTTATTGTGATCCACACAGTCAAAGGCTTTGGCATAGTCAATAAAGCAGAAATAGATGTTTTTCTGGAACTCTCTTGCTTTTTCGATGATCCAGCGGATGTTGGCAATTTGATCTCTGGTTCCTCTGCCTTTTCTAAAACCAGCTTGAACATCTGGAAGTTCATGGTTCGCGTATTACTGAAGCCTGGCTTGGAGAATTTTGAGCATTACTTTACTAGCATGTGAGATGAGTGCAACTGTGCAGTAGTTTGAGCATTCTTTGGCATTGCCTTTCTTTGGGATTGGAGCAAACACTGACCTTTTCCAGTCCTGTGGCCACTGCTGAGTCTTCCAAATTTGCTGGCATATCGAGTGCAGCATTTTCACAGATTCATCTTTCAGGATTTGAAATAGCTCAACTGGAATTCCATCACCTCCACTAGCTTTGTTCGTAGTGATGCTTTCTAAGGCCCACTTGACTTCACATTCCAGGATGTCTGGCTCTAGGTGAGTGATCACACCACTGTGATTATCTGGGTTGTGAAGATCTTTTTTGTACAGTTCTTCTGTGTATTCTTGCCACCTCTTCTTAATATCTTCTGCTTCTGTTAGGTCCATACCATTTCTGTCCTTTATCGAGCCTATCTTTCCATGAAATGTTCCTTTGGTATCTCTAATTTTCTTGAAGAGATATCTAGTGTTTCCCAATCTGCTGTTTTCCTCCATTTCTTTGCATTGATCGCTGAGGAAGGCTTTCTTATCTCTCCTTGCTATTCTTTGGAACTCTGCATTCAGATGGGAATATCTTTCCTTTTCGCTTTTCTTCTCTTCCCAGCTATCTGTAAGGCCTCCTCAGACAGCCATTTTGCTTTTTTGCATTTCTTTTCCATGGGGATTTTCTTGATACCTGTCTCCTGTACAATGTTAGGAAGCTGTAACTGTATAACAATCCATTCAGCTATACTGGTTTACTCAGATTGTGAACACCGTTCATTATATATACAAAAAGCAGTAAGACTATAATTGCAACCCCTCCCCCAAAATATACCATAGGCTAGATTAGAAGGATACATTCAAGTTTTAAGTTTGATCTTTCTCGTATTATATGAAAGATATAATTATGGCATGAAAAATTTTGTGTTGGATAAAGCATTTACCATCATTATTTCTTCTTTTAAGCAAAAGATAAAAAATAAATATAAATTAACCTATTTTCTTGTGTTTTAGAAAGATTCATGACTACCATACTAGAAATAAACACTCCTACACCCCAGGCAATGGCAACCCACTCCAGTACTCTTGCCTGGAAAATCCCATGGACGGAGGAGCCTGGTAGGCTGCAGTCCATGGGGTTGTGCAGAGTCGGACACAACTGAGAAACTTCACTTTCACTTTTCACTTTCATGCATTGGAGAAGGAAATGGCAACCCACTCCAGTGTTCTTGCCTGGAGAATCCCGGGGATGGGGGAGCCTGGTGGGCTGCCGTCTATGGGGTCGCACAGAGTCGGACACGAATGAAGCAACTTAGCAGCATACCCCAGGTTGGAGTATCTAAACAGCATTTCCTGAAGCAACCAGGACTCCTGATAGAAGTGGATGGTTCCAGGTCTAGGTCAAGTATGCCCTAAATACAATGTTCTATTAAATAGCAAGGAAGCTGTAAAAGATTGATATAATCCTGTCAAAAGGACCTATCTGAAGCAACCTAAAGAGGCTCCTGCTGGCCAAAGATGAAACCACTTAACGATAAAAGAGATAAAAAATGCAATAAACTGAAAGATACCAAATGTTTTTAAATCCATGATAAAATAAATTTCTACTTCTAAAATGCCTAAGTAAGCTTATAAGAGACAAACCCTTACACAGGATAAGCAGCCAGATGCTGGTTTCCCACCAGAAGTCAAAACTTGGAAGGGACCAGCAAAAGAAGAGTTCCCCCTTTTCTGGGACTTTTACTCTAAAGACAAGCCACAGTCAGCCTGTAGTGGCTCGTGCAGTCTTAATATCTAAAGAACCACAAGTTCAGGAAAGTGACATCTGAATCCAGAAGAGGAGAGAACCAAGAGCGGAGCCCCTGAATTTTTATGTATAGAATCTGCCTAAATCTCCCAATGACCTTGGACCAACCACCCCATGTAAAGGGCAGGTTAGAGTCCAGTTAAGGAAAAAAAGAAATGAAATGAGATTGAAGCAGTTGCTCAAAATATTTAGTAGGCAGCTTAAGTTCAACCAATTCAAGTGCCTGATAAAAACAGTATCAATTTCTTCAAAATGATTTAATAGATTTCAGACTTCCCACAAATATTCACAATGTCTAGCAAACAATTCAAATTACCTAATCAGAAGAAGAACCAGAAAATTGGTTGATCATACTCAACATAAAAGGTCATCAGTGAAAGTCAATCCTAAAATGACCTAGACACTGGAATCAGGCTTTACAGTAATAGCTAGTATAACTAAGTTCTATAAGCTAAGTGAAAATATACCTAGAGTAAATGAAACGAGATCTCAACAGAAGAAAAACAACTGCTGAACTACATAAAAATTCTGAAACTTAAAAATACAAAACATGAAGTGAAAAATTCATTGGATGGGCTTAACAGCAGAATCGAGATGACAAAGGCAAGAATTAAAGAACTTGAAGTTACTTTATCAATAGATAGAATCTATCTGAAAAAGAGAAAATAGTGAAAAAATGAAGAGCCTCAGGGACCTGAGGAACAGTATCAAGAAGCTTAACATGTATAATACCAATGGAACATTTCATGCAAGGATAGGCACAATAAAGGACAGAAATGGTGCAGACATAACAGAAGCAGCCGATATTAAGAAGAGGTGGCAAGAATACACAGAAGAACTATGCAAAAAAGATCTTCATGACCCAGATAACTGTGATGGTGTGATCACTCAACTAGAGGCAGACAGCCTGGAATGCGAAGTCAAGTGGGCCTTAGGAAGCATCACTATGAATAAAGCTAGTGGAGGTGATGAATTCCAGCTGAGCTGTTTAAAATCCTGAAAGATGATGCTGTGAAAGTGCTGCACTCAATATGCCAGAAAATTTGGAAAACTCAGCAGTGGCCACAGGACTGGGAAAAGTCAGTTTTCATTCCCATCCCAACGAAAGGCAATGCCAAAGATGTTCAAACGACTGTACAATTGCACTCATCTCACACGCCAGCAAAGTAATGCTCAAAATTCTCCAAGCCGGGCTTCAACAGTACATGAACGGTGAACTTCCAGATGTTCAAGCTGGATTTAGAAAAGGCAGAGGAACCAGAGATCAAACTGCCAGCATCCGCTGGATCATAGAAAAAGCAAGAGAGTTCCAGTAAAACACCTACTTCTGCTTTATTGACTTACGCCAAACCCTTTGACTGTGTGGATCTCAACAAACTGTGGAAAATTCTTCAAGAGATGGGATTCCACACCACCTGACCTGCCTCCTGAGAAATCTGTATGCAGGTCAAGAAGCAACAGTTAGAATTGAACATGGAACAACAGACTAGTTCCAAATTGGGAAAGGAGTACGTCAAGGCTGTATAATGTCATCCTGCTTATTTAACTTACATGCAGAGTACATCATGTGAAATGTCAGACTGGATGAAGCAAAAGCTGGAATCAAGATTGCTAGGAGAAATATCAATAACCTCAGATACACAGACAACATACACTTATGGCAGAAAGCAAAGAACAATTAAAGAGCCTCTTGGTAAAAGTGAAAAAGGAGCGTGAAAAAGTTGGTTCAAAACTCAGCATTCAGAAAACTAAGATCATGGCATCTGGTCCCATCACTTCATGATAAATAAATGGGGAAACAATAGAAACAGTGACAGACTTTATTTTGGGGGGCTCCAAAATCACTGCAGATGGTCACTGCAGCCATGAAATTAAAAAAGACGCTTGCTCCTTGGAAGAAAAGCTATGACAAACCTACACAGCACATTAAAAAGCAGAGACATTACTTTGTCTGTCTAGTCAAAGCTATGGTTCTTCCAGTAGTCATGTATGGATGTGAGAATTGGACTATAAAGAAGCACTGAAGAATTGATGCTTTTGAACTGTGGTGTCTGAGAAGACTCTTGAGAGTCCTTGGGACTGCAAAGAAATCAAACCAGTCAATCCTAAAGGAAATCAATCCTGAATATTCACTGGAAGGACTGATGCTGAAGCTCCAATACTTTGCCTACCTGATGTGAAGAATGGACTTGTTGGAAAAGACCCTGATGTTGGAAAAGACTGAAGGAGGAAGGAGAAGGGGACGACAGAGGATGAGACGGTTGGATGGCATCATCGACTCAATGGACATGAGTTTGAGCAAGCTCTGGGAGTTGGTGATGGACAGGAGAGCCTGTTGTGCTGCAGTCCATGGGGTTGCAAAGAGTCGGACATGACTGAGTGACTGAACTGAACTCAACATGTATAATTAAAAGCCTGGAACAGGGAGGCGGCAGGATGCGGTGTGTACAAATATGAGAATATGGCAGCAAAGAAAAGTTTGAAAAATAATGGATGAAAATTTCCTCTATTAGAAGAAAAATTTATGGATTCAAGAATCACAGTGAACCTCAAACAAGCAAAATGGCTTGCTGAAAAGCAAGCAAAAATCTTAAAGAAGCAGCCAAGAGAAAATGACACATCAAACACAGGGGAACCATAACTGAAGTAATAGCTGATCTCTCATCAAGAATGGAAGCCAAAAGAGTAAGACAGACATGATCAAAATGCTTGAAGAAAAAGAACCGTTAATCCAGAATTCTAACTAAGATATCCTCCAAAATGAAGGTGAAATAGATATTTTTAGGTAAGAAACAGTAAAGAGAATTCACCACGAGAATATGGACTACAATAAAGGCTAAAAGAAATTCTTCAGAATGAAGGGACACGGTACTAGATGAAAAACAAACATCTTCAGGAGGCAAAGAAGAGCACCATAAATGATATATATTTGGGTAAATAAAACAGACTTTTAGATCTTAATTCATATGATTATTGAAAGCAAAAATTGTAATACTGTCTTCTGCGGTTTGTAACAAGCAGATCTAATACATACAACAACAGTGTAAGTGATAATGGACAGTGGTGGTGTGATGTAAAAGAATCTCTAGTTATATAAGATTTCTATGCTTTACAAAAAGTGATACAATACTAACTAAAAGTGCATACACTAAACAGACTGGGGACTTCCCTGGTGGTCCAGTGGTTAAGAATCTACCTTCTACATACAGAATGAAGTAAGTCAGAAAGATATTAACACATACATATGGAATCTAGAAACATGATACTGATGAGCCTTTCTACAGTGCAGCAATAGAGACACAGACATAGATAACAGATGTGTGGCCATGGGGCAGGGATAGGGGTAGGAGAGGGTGGAACGAATGGAGAGAGCAAGAAAACATATACACTAACATATGTAAAACAGATAGCCAGTGGGAATTTGCTGTATGATTCAAGGAACTCAAACCAGGGCTCTGTGACAAGCTAGAGGAGTGGGATGGGGTGGGAGGGAGGTTCAAGAGGGAGGGGACATATGTATACCTATGGCTGATTCATGCTGATGTACGGCAGAAACCAACACAATACCGTAACACAATTATCCTTCAATTAAAAATAAATTAAAAAAAAAAGAATCCGCCATGCAATGCAGGGGACATAGGTTCCACCCCTGATGGGGGGAAGTAAGATCCCAAATGCCACGGAGCAACTAAACCCAAGCACTGCAACTACTGAGCCCACACTCTAGCACCTGTGTGCCACAAGCAAAGATTCCACATAATGCAACTGAGATCTGACAGGGCCAAATAAATATTTTTAAAATAAAGACTATTAAAAGGTAAGGAAATATACTGAAATTGCCAGAGGAACACTAAAAAACTGACAGAAACAGCTCTACAAAACTGATACCTTAAAAATTCTTCTCTACACCCAAAAAATTAAATTGGACACATTACTCATATGACATACAAAAGTAACCCAAACATATCATATACTTAAATGTAAGAACTAACACTGTAAAACTCTTAGAATGAAACTGGAGCAAATTCTTTAGTGTTGAATAATGTTTTCTTAGATACAACACCAAAAGCAGAGGCAACCAAAGAAATAATAAACTGGAATTTTCCAAATCTAAAAACTTTCATCCTGCAAATGATACCATCAAGTAAAAAATCCCACAGAAAACAATACTGACAAGTTACATATCTCACAGGGACTTATACCCAGGATACATAAAGGGCTCAAAATCCCTGGTAGTCCAGTGGTTAAGACCCCATGCTTCCACTGCAGAGGCCACAGGTTTGATTTCTGGTCAGGGAACTAAGATCCTGCATGCCACATGGCATGGCCAAAATAAATAAATACTTAAAAAAAAAGATACATATCCCAATTAAAAATTGTGTCAACAATCTGAATAGACATTTCTCCAAAGAAAACATGTAAATAACCAGAAAGGCCCATGAAGAGATGTCTAACAAACACTTAAGAAATACAAATCAACAACACAATGAGATACCACTAGGATGGCTAAAATCAAAGGCTAAAATCAAAAAATAAACAATAACAGGTAAATCCTGTTGGCAAGAAAGTAGAAAAATTAGAACCCTCATATATCACTGATCAGAGTTTAAAATGGTACAGCTGCTTTGGCAGTTTCTCAAAAAGTTAAACTAGTTACCACATGGCTCAAAAATTCCACAACAAAAAGAAATGAAACCATATATCTACACAAAAACATGTATGCAAATTGCTCAAAATAACATTATCCAGAATGGTCAAAATACAGATAAAGCATAAATGCCCATTAACTAATGAGTGAACAAATGAAATGTGGTATTATCCATACAATGGAATGTTACTCAACAATAAAAAGGAATAATGTTCTGATAACATGCTAAAACATGAGTGAACCTTAAAAACATTTTGCTAAAAGAAAAAAAGCCCCTCACAAAATACCTCATATTGTATGAGTCCATCTATATGAATTACCCAGAACAGAGACAGAGAGTAGATTAGTGGTCACTGGAATTTCAGAGAATGGAAAATGGGGAGTTGGCTGCTAATGAACAAAGCAGCTTCTTTTTGAAATGATGATAATGTTCCAAAATTGATAATGTTGAAGGCTTCACGATACTGTGAATATACTGAAAACTACTGAGCTGTACACTTTAAATGGCTGACCTTTATGATATGTAGATTCATTAAAACTATTTTTAAGTAATATTCAAATAAATTAAAAAGAAAAAAAGATGAAACAAATTAACTTCATAAAATGATAGATGTAAACCCAATCATGTAACTACATTAAATGTCAAGAGACTAACCTGAAGAGATTAGTTAAAAGACACAGTGTACTGGCACAGATATAAAAGTAAAACCCAACTGTATATCATCTGTTAGAGACATGCTCTAAATAGAGACACAAACAGGTTGAAAATAAAGGAATTTAAAAAAAGATATGCCACACAAATCAGAAGTATAAGATAGTGAGTAGCTATACTTAACATCACAGACAAAAGAAATTCCAAGACCAAGAAAATTAGTGACAATAATGAGAGACATTTCATAATAAGTGTCAAAATAATGAAGACATAATAATCATAAATGTACACTTAATAGCAATCCTTCAAAATACATATAGCAAAACCCATCGCATGTAAAAGATTAAAGTACACAATCCCACAAATGTAGTTAAGATATTTTAACACGTCCCCGTAATTGACAAAATTAGGATCCTCCCCCCCAAAAAATCATAATCTGAGCAATTCTAAAACCACAACAAAACACATTCCTTTCAGGTGACCTTGGCACCTTCACAATGAAACACCATGTACTGGGTCACAAAATAAGGCACAATGACTTAAAAAGAATGAAATCATACCAAGTATATTCCCTTACCACATTAGGGGGAAAAGCTACAAAATTAAAAACCTAAGATTCTACCTAAAGAACCTATAAAAGAAAAATGCAAATTAAACCCAAAGTGAGAAGAAGAAAAGAAATAGTAAAGAGCAGGAAAAAAATGAAATAAAAACACTAAAGAAAATTCAACATTAAAGATAGTTCTTTGGAAATATTAATAAAGTTGATAAAACTTCCAGCTAAACTAATTTAAAAGACACAAAATTACTAATATCAGAAAAGAAGGCATTATCATTATAAAACGCATAGATACTAAAAGACAAACGATTATCAACTTTACACTAACCAAGTCAACAACTTAGATGAAATGAGAAAACGCCATGAAAAATAAAATTTACCAAAATTTACAAGATGAAAGAAAATTTGAAGAGCCCTTTAAGATGAATCCATTATCAAAACTCTTCCTCAAAATAAAATCCAGGCTGAGATTTTTTTCACTGGTAAATTACATCAAACACCAAGGAACAAATATTAATAGCATCAATCTCACACAACACTTTCAGAAAATAGACTACTTCTGAAATCATATTTCAGCACGAAAAATACCAATGAATATACCAATACCATCGAAACGAAAAAAAGAAAAAAAAATTACAGGCTACCATCTGTCAAGTACACAGATGCAAAAAATTTAATAAAGTACTAACAATTTAAACCCAGCCAAAAAATATATATACATACATATATATATACATATATATATATATGGATAATATACTATGACCGAGTGGCATTTATCCCAGGAATATAAGGTTGATATAACAAATGAAAATAAAACATGAGGTTCACCATATTAGTTTTGTAAAAAAAACATATAATCATGTCAACAGATGCAGAAATTTCATTTAATAAAACAACATCCATTCATGTCATAAGTTGTCAGAAAACAAGGAACAGACGCAATCTTAATCTGTTAATCATACCTTTTCATTCTGTATTTTTCCTACTTTGGGGCCTTGCTGCCGGGGGGAGCTGCCCCTCCCAAGGCTAGCAAACTCCCAGAGACAGCGAACAACTCTCCAGCTTGCTTTCATATGCAAACCAACCAGTTCAGAGCTCATACCCCAATCATCTCTGTCTATTTTACACTGGCTATCTATTTCTCTGGCCCTAATCACCCCAGGGCCAGGTATCAGACAGCAAGCCCCTTGCCCCAAAGCCCTAGATACTATTCAAACTAGACAATCCTAAACCTGATTACCAAACTCCCTGACTACTCCTTCCCACAGAAACCAACAAAAGGCTCTGCATCCTAACTAAGGTATTTT
Source organism: Giraffa tippelskirchi (assembly GCF_054371585.1). Classification (NCBI taxonomy): domain Eukaryota; kingdom Metazoa; phylum Chordata; class Mammalia; order Artiodactyla; family Giraffidae; genus Giraffa; species Giraffa tippelskirchi. Next base: position 66,633,440 of record NC_137287.1, on the reverse strand, counting down.
GCCATGTGTCATTATACCCTGTCTCCTCTGGGGAATTCTGTAGAGTACAACAAATTACCTTTTCAATAGCAGTCATCTCCAGATCTGTTAGTCTTCCCTGCCTTCCATCTTAAGCAATAATAAAACCTGTATTTTAAAACAACCTGATAATGATCATCAATAAAAAGTCTACAGCTAACATAATTAATGGTGTAAAACTGAATGCTTTCCCCAAAGAATGGGACCAAGATTTAAGTGCATGCAACAAGTGAAGAAAAGAAAAAGAATCCAAACTGGAAAGAGGTAAGAAAGTTTTATGACAGGATCACTGTTAGAAAATAGAATTAAGTTATCTACAAAAACCTCGGTTCAATGCATGATACACGGCGCTCGGGGCTGGTGCACCGGGTCATCCCGGAGGGATGGAATGGGGAGGGAAGTGGGAGGGGGGTTCTGGAAGGGGAAAACATGTGCGCCCATGGTGGATTCATGTCAATGTATGGCAAAACAATATTGTAAAGTTAAAAAATAGATAAACTAATTAAAAAATAATAATAATAAAACTAAAAAAAAACCTGCACAACCAACGTGAGTTAAGCAAAGCTTTATGACACAAATTAAGAAACATAAGTCAATTATTAAGAATAATTAGAAACTGAATTCTTTAAAATATCCCATACAATAACATCAAGTGACATGAACTATTTAAAAATTAAGATAAATTTAAAAACCAAAGACATGCAAAACCAAAGGCTGAAAACTACAAAATACTGCTCATAAAAAACACAAAGATGACCTAAATAAATGGAGAGATATGCCATGCTAATGATCAGGAATATCTAACACTGGCAACATGTCAGTTCCCCTCAAACTGATCTACAGATTGAAGCAACTGCAGTCATAATCCCATCAGCCTTTTTGAGAAATGCAAAAGCAAATATTAAAACTGTAACATGGAAGTCCTAAGGACTTAGCAAAGAAATCCAGAAAAAGACTTAAGATTGAAGGGCTTAAAAATCTGATTTCAAGACTTTCCATAAAGTTACAAATAATCGAAACAGTGTGGCAATGATACAAAGACTAACAGAATAAAGATTTCTGAAATAGAGCCCACTTTTGCAGCCATGTGATGTTTCACCAAAGCAATCCAGTGAGGAAAGGAGACTCATCTCAACAAAATGGAGAAACAATCATATAAAGAAACAAAACCTACAAAACTTTTTTTGAGACGTATCACAGACCTATATATAAATTAGCAAAAAACAAAAGGTTTTAGAGGAAACAAAGGAAATTACCTTCATGACTTCAGGGTTAGGCAAAACTGTCTTAGCTCACAGTAAGCAATAACTATAAAAGAAAAAACTGATAAATTAGACTTCATCAGACTTAGACATTTCTGCTCATCCAAAGGCACAGTTAAGAAAATAAACAGAAAACAACAGACCTGGAGAAAGTACTTACAAAACACCCACCTAACAAAGGACTGGTATCCAAGACATATAAGGACCTTCTGCAATGCAAACAAGAAAAAGAAAAAAAAAAACCACACACACACAACAAAAAATCTAGACAAAGGAGGAGAGAAAGGAAAACGGCTAAAGCTTTGAACAAATCAAGAGAGACACATGAATGGTCAATAAACAAATTAAAACATACTCAGTATCACTGGTCAATATGAATATGCAAAATAAAACCACACTACCATCACTTCCAGTCAAGATGGAATGAAAGAGACCAGATTCAGCCCTCTGCATGAAATAATAAGAATCTAACAAAATGTATGAAACAAGAGTACTGAAGATTTTAGAAAAGCAATGAAAAACAGTGATCCCTGGAGACAAGAAACAAACAACACAAGCCACACATGTGCCCAGCTTACTGCCTTGAGAGTCTCCAGGCTGTGGACCAGGGAGAAGGAACCCAGGCAGAACCTGTGGGCTCCCCAAGTGGAGGAAATGGAGCTGGGAGTTCAAGGAAGTCAAGGTGGCTAGAGTTCACAAGGGAGACCAGCACTGAGTAGAAAGCTGGAGAGAGAGAGAAAAATGAAGAGATCTACAGAGGCTCACCCTAGAGTATGTTGAGTAACTAATCAGCACTTGCATGTGAGAGAACCATCCAAGGCCAGGGAAAGAAACACCAAAACATTTTGAAGTGACAGCACCCAGAACTCACACAAGGATGCAAATAATGGCTGTTCTCAAAAGCCAAAATAGAAAACCTACTAATTCACATTGCATCACCAGTACTCAGAAGGGTGATGCCTCAGAAAGTGGCTAAACGTAGCTCTTGTCCATTCAAACAAAACATAAAAACAAGACCCAGAAGCAACAAATTGTTTTCCAATAGTCTAACCATGTCATCGAACAAAGTTCAAAAAAATTTTTAGGCATAATCTATAAAACAGAGAATCTAGAAAGACAAAATTCACAATGACTGAAAGGTAAAAAAAAAAAACAAAACTTACAAGACATATACAGAAGCAGGAAATTATACCCCATAATAAAACAAAAACCATCCAAACCGTGAAATGTCAATCTTGAAACAAAACAGAATTAGCAACAAGCTTTTCAAACAATTATTATGAATACAATCCCTATATTCAAGGAGCTAGAAGAAACAAATATGTTAAGTAGTAACATCAAAGAATTCTTAAAAAGTGGACTTCTAGAGATGAAAATTACAAGGTCTAAAATGAAAAGCATACAGTATGAGATTTACAGTGAAACCAAGTAATACTTACTAACCAAAATGAAACACAGGAAAAAATACTTTTAATAAATTAACAGAGTATAAATTAGCTTTGAGATAACTTCAAGAAGCCAAATACACTTACAACTGGAGCCACGAAGGAGAAAATATAGAAAAATATACTTGAAGAAATGTCAACCATTTTCCATATTAGCTGAACACTATAAACAGCGAGACCAAAGTATTCCCAGACCATCTGACCTGTCTCTTGAGAAACCTGTCTGCATGTCAGGAAGCAACAGTTAGAAATGGACATGGAACAACAGACTGGTTCCAAATAGGAAAATGAGTACGTCAAGGCTGTATATTGTCACTCTGCTTATTTAACTTATATGCAGGGTACATCAAGAGAAACGCTGGGCTGAAAGAAACACAAGCTGGAATCAAGATTGCTGGGAGAAATATCAATTAACTCAGATATGCAGATGACACCACCCTTATGGCAGAAAGTGAAGAACTAAAGAGCCTCTTGATGAAAGTGAAAGAGGAGAGTGAAAAAGTTGGCTTAAAGCTCAACGTTCAGAAAACTAAGATCATGGCATCTGGTCCCATCACTTCATGGGAAATAGATGGGGAAACAGTGCAAACAGTGTCAGACTTTATTTTTTTGGCTCCCAAATCACTGCAGATGGTGATTGCAGCCATGAAATTAAAAGACGCTTACTCCTTGGAAGGAAGGTTATGACCAACCTAGACAGTATATTTAAAAGCAGAGACATTACTCTGCCAACAAAGGTCCGTCTAATCAAGGCTATGGTTTTGCCAGTGGTCATGTATGGATGTGAGAGTTGGATGATGAAGAAAGCTGAGCGCCGAAGAATTGATGCTTTTGAACTGTGGTGTTGGAGAAAACTCTTGAGAGTCCCTTGGACTGCAAGAAGATCCAACCAGTCCATCCTAAAGGAGATCAGTCCTGGGTGTTCATTGGAAGTACTGATGTTGAAGCTGAAACTCCAATACTTTGGCCACCTCATGTGAAGAGTTCACTCATTGGAAAAGACCCTAACACTGGGAAGGATTGGGGGCAGGAGGAGAAGGGGACGACAGAGGAGGAGATGGTTGGATGGCACCACCAACTCGATGGACATGGGTTTGGGTAAACTCCAGGAGTTGGTGATGGACAGGGAGGCCTGGAGTGCTGCGATTCATGGGGTCGCAAAGAGTCGGACACGACTGAGCAACTGAACTGAACTGAACACAAATTAGCAGAATATTCTGTTCAAGGACATAGGGAACATTTGCCAATCATATTCAGATAATGAAACACCTTTTAAATTTAAAAAAATTTAAGTCATAAATAGAATTTTCTCTGACCATAATCAATGATGGAAAAATCTAAATATTTAGAATGCAAATATACTTCTAAATAACCAATAGGTCAAAGAAGAAATTAAAAGAGAAAATATAGACTTTTTTTTGGCCACAACACTCAGTATGCAGGATCTTAGCTCCCCAACCAGGTATCAAAACTGTGTACCCTGCAGTAGGAGCAGAGATTCTTAACCACTGGACAGTCAGGGAAGTCCTTGGAATATTTTAAAGTAAATGAAACAGGAAAAAAAAAATTACCAAAACTTATGGAAGGTAATTTAAAGCAATACACGAGGGGGAAATTTACAGCACTAAATGCTTGTTTACTACAAAAGAAATAAATCAATGACTTCACCTCGTACCTTATGAATATAGAAGAGCAAAGAATAAAGATCAGAGCAGAAACAAATGTAATATAAAACAGAAAAACCAATACAGTCAACAATGAAATCAAAGGCTATGCTTTCTCCATTTCTGAAAGGATGGAACAGAAAGAAACACTTTTTCCAAATGCTGCTACTAAGTACAAGCAAAAACTGTGGACATTAAAAATAAAATAAATACATTCTGAAAGGTAGTAAGAAGATAAATTAACTAGGGACCATAAGACCCAAGGAACAACATGGCAGTGAGCTCCCTGGACTTTCTTTTTGCCTACTATATCCCATTCTCAGAATGGAATAAGTCAGCAACCCAAAAGCACCACTAGTTAAGTTCAGTCGCTTAGTCGTATCTGACTCTCTGCAACCCCATGGACTGCAGCATGCCAGGCTTTCCTGTCCATCACCAATCGGAGCTTCCTCAAACTCATGTCCATTGAGTCAGTGATGCCATCCAACCATCTCATCCTCTGTGAGCCTCTTCTCCTCCTGCCTTCAATCTTTCCCAGAACCAGAGTCTTTTCCAATGAGTCCGTTCTTCACATCAGATAGCCAAAGTACTGGAGCTTCAGCATCAGTCCTTCCAATGAATATTCGGGACTGATTTCCTTTAGGATTGACTGGTTTGATCTCTTTGCAGGGACTCTGAAGAGTCTTCTCCAACAAAAGTATCAATTCTTCGGCACTCAGCTTTGTTTACAGTCCAATTCTCACATCCAGACATGACTACTGGAAAAACCATAGCTTTGACTAGACAGACTTTTGTCAGCAAAGTAATGTCTCTGCTTTTTAATATGCTGTCTAGGTTGGTCATAGCTTTTCTTCCAAGGAGCAAGCATCTTTTATTTCATGGCTGTAGTCACCATCTGCAGTGATTTTGGAGCCCAAGAAAATAAAGTCTCTCATGTTTCCATTGTTCCCCATCTAGTTGCCAGGAAGGGATAAAACGGGATGCCATGATCTTCGTTTTTTGAATGCTGAGTTTTAAGCGAGCTTTTTCACTCTCCTCAATCACCTTCACAAGAGGTTCTTGAGTTCCTCCTCCCTTTCTGCCATAAGGAAAGCGTCATCTGTCATAAGCAAAGTGTCACCTGCATATCTGAGGTTACTGATATTTCTCCCTGCAATCTTGATTTCAGCTTTTGCTTCATCCAGCCCAGCATTTCACATAATGTACTCTGCATATAAGTTAAATAAGCAAGGTGACACTATATAGCCTTGACGTACTCCTTTCCCAAGTTGGAACCAGTCCGTTGTTCCATGTCCAGTTTGAACTGCTGCTTCTTGACCTGCATACAGATTTCTCAGGAGGTAGTTTAAGGTGGTCTGGTATTCCCATCTCTTGAAGAATTTTCCGCAGTTTATTGTGATCCACACAGTCAAAGGCTTTGGTGTAGTCAATAAAGCAGAAGTAGATGTTTTACTGGAACTCCCTTGCTTTTTCTATGATCCAACGGATGCTGGCAATTTGATCTCTGGTTCCTCTGCCTTTTCTAATCCAGCTTGAACATCTGGAAGTTCATGGTTCACGTACTGTTGAAGCCTCGCTTGGAGAATTTTGAGCATTATTTTGCTAGTGTGTGACATGAATGCAACTGTGTGGTAGTCTGAACATTCTGAACATTCTTTGGCATTGCCCTTCTTTGGGACTGGGATGAAAACTGACCTTTTCCAGTCCTGTGGCCACTGCTGAGTTTTCCAAATTTGCTGGCATATTGAGTGCAGCACTTTCACAGATTCATCTTTTAGTATTTGAAATAGCTCAACTGGAATTCCATCACCTCCACTAGCTTTGTTCATAGTGATGTTTCCAAAGGCCCACTTGACTTCACATTCCAGGATGTCTGGCTCTAGGTGAGTGATCACACCATCATGTTTATCTGAGTCATTAAGATCTTCTTTGTATAGTTCTTCTGTGTATTTTTGCCACCTCTTCTTAATATCTTCTGCTTCTGTTAGGTCCATACTGTTCGTTTCTGTCCTTTATTATGCCCATCTTTGCATGAAATGTTCCCTTGGTATCTCTAGACTTGGTATCTCTTTTCTTGAAGAGATCTCTACACTTTTCCATTCTATTGTTTTCCTCTATTTCTTTGCATTGTTCACTGAGGAAGGCTTTCTTATCTCTCCTTGCTATTCTTTGGAACTCTGCATTCAGCATTCAGATGGGTAATATCTTTCCTTTTCTCCTCTGCCTTTCGCTTCTCTTCTTTGCTCAGCTATTTGTAAGGCCTCCTCAGATAACCATTTTGCCTTTTTGCATTTCTTTTTCTTGGGGACGGTCTTGATCTGTGCTTCCTGTACAATGTCACGAACCTCTGTCCATAGTTCTTCAGGCATTCTATCAAGATTTAAACCCTTGAATCTATATAACTGTAAGCGATTTGATTTAGGTCATACCTGAATGGTCTTGTGGTTTTCTCTACTTTCTCAGTTTAAGTCTGAATTTGGCAATAAGGAGTTCATGATCTGAGCCACAGTTAGCTCCCGGTCTTGTTTTTGCCGACTGTATAGAGCTTCTCCATCTTTGGCTGCAAAGAACATAATCAATCTGATTTTGGTATTGACCATCTAGTGATACTCATGTGTAGAGTTGTCTCTTGTGTTGTTGGAAGAGGGTGTTTGCTATGACCAGTAGGGCGTTTTCTTGGCAAAACTGTTAGCCTTTGCCCTGCTTCATTTAGTACTCCAAGGCCAAACTTGCCTGTTACTCTAGGTACCTCTTGACTTCCTACTTTTGCATTCCAGTCCCCTATGATGAAAAGGACATCGTTTTTGGGTGTTAGTTCTAAAAGGTCTTTGTAGGTCATTATCTGAAATGCAGTACTTGGGTGCAATCTCAAAACTGACAGAATGATCTCTGTTCGTTTTCAAGGCAAACCATTCAATATCACAGTAATACAACTCTATGCCCCAACCACTAATGCCAAAGAAGCTGAAGTTGAATGGTTCTATGATGACCTACAAGCACCACTAAGCAGAGGTCAAAAAAAGATCCTGACAAAAAGCTTGGTGCAAGCAAAGGACCAAGAAGAGGACACAAAAGGTAGAAAGAAAACTTTTAGACAGTAGCTGTTCTACTCCAGCACACCACCAGAGAAAAGAACTGACCCCACCCATTTCTGCAATGATCAATTGGGGAATGAACCTAGACATCCACCTTTGTGAGACTAAATCATCTCAAGATTCCCAATGGGGTAGTGAAAGAGCAGGACAAGTACGGAATCAGGACTTTCATCCTTGCTGGCAGGTAATGAGCACCTTCCACCATGCTATCAATGCAGACAACATGGGAAGCCTGGACTTCAACCTCCATCCAGCAATAACAAGCAAGTCCACTCTGTCATCACTGGTATGAACTGAAAGTGAAAGTCACTCAATCCTGTCCGAACCTTTGCGACCCCATGGACTATACAATCCATGGAATTCTCTAGGCCAGAACACTGGAGTGGGTAGCCATTCCCTTCTCTAGGGGATCTTCCCGACCCAGGAATTGAACCAGGGTCTCCTGCATTGCAGATAGATTCTTTATCAGCTGAGCTACCAGGGAAGCTCCCTGGTATGGCATCAGTGAAAGTCTAGGGTTGAGTCAAGACGCCCACCAACACAAAGTGTCAAATGAGGCCACATGCACTGTGGAGATCAAGTACGGATCCATAACTTCCAACTTTGCTTGGCATTAATAAGCAGTTTCCCTCAAATGTCAACAGGGGCCAAGTAGGAAACCTGAACTTTATCCCTACCTGGTATAAGGATATGGTGTCCACATGCTGCCCCTGTCAGACAAGTGTCACAGAAGATGCAAAGCCCCATAATATAATACAAAACTGATCAAGTTTCAATCAAAAGTCAACACTGAGATGTTTTAAATTTGTTTGCTTGTTTTGTTTTCTGGCCACACTATGGGGCTTGTGGGATCTTAGTTCCCCAACCAAGTATTAAACCCACACCCTTGACAGTGGGAATGCAGAGTCCTAACCACTGGACCACCAGGGAATTCCAAGATGTTTGTAATTTTAACGTATGATAGAGATGTTATTATTGTCTAACAATTATAGACAACTGCAGGTACTGTCTAGAAATTATCTGATGAAGATTTTAAAGCAGACCTGATAAATATTATTCAACACACAATTAGGAACACAGAAATGAAAACTTCAGCAAAAAATCGAAGATGTAAGGAAGAGAACCAAATGGAAATTTCAGAACTGTGAAGTATAAGAAGAAAAAGAAAGAGTTCACTGGATGACTTTAAGAATGAAAAAAACAGAGGAAAAGAATCAGTGAACTAGGAAATACTACAAAGAAGTTACTCAATGTAAACAAGAGAGAGAAAACAGACTGAAAAAAAAAAAAAATGAAAAGAGCCTGACACATCCTTGGGACTACAAGAAAAAAAACCTGACATTCATGTCATCAATGTCTCAGGAAGGACAGGGGAAATAAGGTGGGACTAAAACAGTACTCAAATAAATAATAACTGAAAAATTCCCAAATCTGGCAAGACTTTATAAAACTATAGGTTTAAGAAACTGACCAAACCTCAAACAGGATATTCCCAAAGACATCCACAACTAAACAAATCCTAAGCAAATTTATGAAATCTAAAGATAAGGAAAATATCCAGAAAGCACCAAGAGAAAAAACACCATACTTACAGGCATACCTCAGAGATATTTTGACTCTGGTTCCAGAGTACTGCAATACAGGGATAACATGATTTTTTTGGTTTCCAAGTACATGTAAAAGTTATGTTTACACTATCCTGGAGTCTATTAAATATTCAACAGCATTATCTCTTAAAAAAAGAAAAAAGGCAATGTATATGACTGAATAAAAAATGCTTTTTGCTGGCACTTCCCAAGCCACCCAGTGATTAAGACTCCGCACTGCACTCCCAATGGAGGGAGTGCGGGTTCAACCAGTTCCCTGGTTGGGGAACTAAGATTCTGCATATCACACAGCAAGACCAAATTTTATATCTGTGTGTATACATACACCTACATGTTTTACTTCTAAAAAAATGTTAATCACCTGAGTCTTCAGCAAGTCATAACAGTAACATCAAAGATCACTGATTACAAATCACCATGACAAATATGAGAAAGTTTGAAATATTGCATTTACCAAACTGTGACACAGAGACATGAAGTGAGCAAATGCTATTAGAAAAATGGTGAAAAGGGGGCTTTCTTAGTGGCTCAGTGGTAAAGAATCCTCCTGCCAATGCAGCAGACATGGGCTTGATCCCTATTCCAAGAAGATCCCACATGCCACAGAGCAACTAAGCCCATGCTCCACTAGTATTCAGCCCGTGCTCTGCAACAAAAGAAGCCACCACAATGAGAAACCCGCACTCCACAACTCAAGAGTAGCCCCTGCTCGCCTCAACTGGAAAAATGCTCACATGGCAACGAAGACCAACACAGCCATATATAAAGTTTTTTTTTTTTAAAGGCACAGATAAACTTGTCTGCTCAGAGAAAAGTTGCCACAAAATTTCAATTTGTAAAATACAAAAACAAAAAATATGTATCTACAAGGCTTCCCGGTAGCTCAGTGGTAAAGATCTGCCTGACAATTCAGGAAACATGAGTTTGATCCCTGAGAAGATCCCACATGCCACAGAGCAACTAAGCTCCTGTGCCACAACTACTGAACCTGTGCTCCGGAGCCCAGGAGCCAAAAATTCGGAGTCCAAGCCCTAACTACTAAATCCTGTGCACCCTGGAGAGAAGTATACAGTATACAGTATACAGTATAAGTATACAGTATACAGTATGCACCACTCTAGAGAGAAGCCACTGCAATGAGAAGCTTCGTTGTAACTAGATAAAAGCCTGCTCAGCAATGAAGGCAGCACAGCCAAAAATAAGTAAATAATCTTTTTAAATATATGTAACACATTGAGTTCAGTTCAGTTCAGTCGCTCAGTCGTGTCCGACTCTCTGCGACCCCATGAATTGCAGCATGCCAGGCCTCCCTGTCCATCACCAACTCCCGGAGTCTACCCAAACCCACGTTCATCGAGTCGATGATGTCATCCAACCATCTCATCCTCTGTCGTCCCCTTCTCCTCCCGCCCCCAATCCTACCCAGCATTAGGGTCTTTTCCAATGAGTCAACCCTTCGCATGAGGTGGCCAAAGTATTGGAGTTTCAGCTTCAACATCAGACACATTGAAGCACAACACAAAATGTCTATGTAAGGAAAACCTAATTTGAATGAGAGTCGATTTCTCATCAGAAACCACAGAGGCCAGAAACACATAGCACAATAATCGGCACAGTAATAGAAAAAGAAATGGAGAAAGCACAGTAATAGAAAAAGCCTCCAAAAAAAAAAAAGAAAGCAAACAGTAAAAGCCTCAAGGAAAATTTTTAAAAAGTAGTCAACGGAATGAAAATTGTAACATATCAAAACTTCAGGAACATACCTAACGCAGCACTAAGAGCGAAATTCGCAACAGTGCATAGGAAAGCAGAAAAGTCTCAAATCAATAGAGTAATCTACAATTCTACCTCAGGAAACAAAAAATAAACCCAAAGCAAGAAAAAGGAAGCAAAAAGTAAATATAGAGCAGAAATCAGTGAAGTTTAAAACAGAAAAAAAAAAGAAGAAAATCAACAAAACTAGGTGGTCCTTTGAAAAGATCAAAAAATTGATAAATCTATCAACACTTGACAAATATGAGGAAAGAGACAGGGGCTATCAGTACAAATCCTGTAGATGTCAAAAGGATAAGGGAATGCTACCAATAACATCACACACATAAGTATCACAGCTCAGACAAAATGGATTCCCTTCTTGGGAAAACACAAACTACTCCAACTCACCAATCACAAAACTGGCAATTTGAATAGCCTTATATTTTAACTTCAAAAAACTATCCAAAAAATAAAAAGAAAAAGAAGACAGTCCAGATAGTTTCAAAGGAGAACTGTCTGAAATGTTTAAAGAAGAATTAACATCAATTTTATGCAATCTCTTCCAGAAAATAGAAAATGAGGGAGCATTTCCCAACTCATTTTATAAAGGTACTTTTAATCCAATACCCAAACTAGACAAAGAATAAAACTACAGGTAATAAAGCTCATGAATAGACAAAAAATCCTTAACAAAATACAATGCCTCTGAGGTCAGAAAAAAATACATCCAGTCTCATCAATCTTAATCAACATGGTGCTGATACAATTATGCATGCATAATAGGCACATAAATTAAGAAGGAAGAAATAAAAATAATCTTATTTGCAGATGACACAATTATCACCCTAACAAAACTCCCAGAGTAAGTGAAGACAACAAGGTTGTAGGATGCAAGATAAATATAAAAATCAATTGTTATTTCCATATACTATAAATGGGCTTCCCAAGTGGTGTAGTGATTAAGAACCTGCCTGCCGATGCAGGAGATGCAAGAGACGAGGGTTTGATCCCTGGGTCGGGAAGATCCCCTGGAGAGGAAATAGCAACCCACTCCAGTATTCTTGCCTGGAAAATTCCATGGATAGAGGAGCCTGGCGGGCTACAGTCCATGGGGTCGCAAAGAGTCGGACATAACTGAGCATGCACAAATACACCAATAAATATAAATGGACATGAAAATTAAACATACAACACTATATATAATTGCTTCCCTCAAAATTAAATACTTAGGGTATAAATACACAAAATGCGCACAGAACTTAGGCTGAAAATTACACAAAACTGAATGGAATAAACAAGACGTAAATAAACAGAAAGACACAGAATATTCATGGATTAGAAAATTCAACATAGTAAAGATGCCAGTTCTTCACAAATTGACATTCAGTTTAACAGTATCCTATCAAAATTCTAGCAAGATTTTTGGACAAAGACAGGTTACTCATATATATATAAAATTAAATTTAAACTCAACAATGCAAAGAAACTAGACAGCCAAAACAATTTTGAAAAAGAATAAAGTGAAATGAACTGTCTAACTACAAATGAACAATCCAAAAATGAAATTAAGACAACAATTAATTGCATTTATAAGAGCATAAAAAAAAGCAAAGAAAACCTTGGGAATAAACTTATCCAGAGACAAAGAACTTGTACACTGAAAACTACATAATGCTGCTAAAAAAAAATTAAAGATGACACAAATGTAAGTTTATGGATTGGAAGAATATTGTTAAGATGTATTCACTATCCAAAGTGATCTACAGATTCAGTACAATTGCTACCAAAATCCCAAGAACATTTTACAAAGAAACAGAGAAATAATTCCTAAAATTCATTTGAAATCTCAAGGCACCCTGAATCAACACTAAAATCATAAAAATGAAGAACAAAGTCAGAGGACTTACACTTCTGCATTTCAAAACATACTACAAAGCTACAGTAACCAAAGTGGTCTGCACAGGCATAAAGGCAGATATATAGAACAATGGAAAAGAACAGAGAGCCCAGAAATAAATCCTTGAATGCACGTGTCCAACGCACTGCAACCCTACGGACTGGGGCCTGCCAAGCTCCTCTGTCCATGTAATTCTCAAGGCAAGAATACTGGAGAGGGTTGCCATGCCCTCCTCCAGGGGATCTTCCTGACCCAGTGATCAAATCCACATCTCCTGCATCTCCTGTATTGCAGGTGGATTCTTTACCCTCTGAGCCACCTGTTGCTGCTGCTAAGTTGCTTCAGTCATGTCCGACTCTGCGCGACTCCATACACAGCAGCCCACGAGGCTCCCCTGTCCCTGGGATTCTCCAGGCAAGAACACTGGAGTGGGTTGCCACTTCCTTCTCCAACGCATGAAAGTGAAAAGTGAAAGTGAAGACGCTCAGTCACATACGACTCTTAGCAACCCCACGGATCACAGCCTACCAGGCTTCTCCGTCCATGGCATTGTCCAGGCAAGAGTACTGGAGTGGGCTGCCATAAGCTCTAAATTCTTGCGTACCTGGTCAAATGACTTTTGATAAAGAAGCCAAGCCATTCAATACAGGGGAAAAGCATGTTTTCAACAAATGATGCAAGGAAAAGTAGATATCCACATGCAAACAATAAAGTTGAAACCTTACCTTATAATGTATACAAAAATTAACTCAAAATGGATCAAATCCTGAATAAATGTGAGGATTAAAACTTAAAAAACACTTAAAAGAGAAAATGTAAGGGAAATCTTTGTGATACTGGATTTGGCAATGATTTCTTGGACATGACACAGAAAGCACAAGCATCAAAAAAAACAAAGATAAATTGAACATCATTAGAATTAAAACTTCTGTGCATCTAAGAACACTATCATTAAGAGTGAACAAACCCACAGGAGAAAATATTTGTAAATCATATATCTGATAAAGAGTCTAGATCCAAAGTAGATTAAAAGCTCTTACAATTTAACAACAAAAAGACAAACAACCCAATTACAAAATGAGCAAAGAACTGAAAAAGCAATTCTCCGAAGATTTACAAATAGCCAAAAAGCACAGGAAAAGATGCTCAGCATTACTAATCAGTATGGAAATACAAATCAAAACCACAAGGAGATACCACTTCACACCATTAACACAGCTCTTATCAAAATAATGAGCTGAAAGGGATGTGGAGAAACTAGAACCCTCATGTGTTTCCAATAGGAACATAAAATAGTACAGTCACTGTGAAAAACATTTTGGCAGTTCCTCAAAATGCTGAACACAGAATTATCATATAATCCAGCAATTTCACTCCTAGTATATATCGTATATATCCGAAAAAACTTAAAAGAGGGACTCAATGTTCACAGTAGCATTATTCACAATAGTCAAAAGGTTGACACAATCCAACTGTCCATCAAAACATGAATGGATAAACAAAATGTGAGGCTTCCCTGGTGGCTCAGTGGTCAAGAAACTGCCTGCTAAATGCAGGAGACTCAGGTTCAATCCCTGATCCAGGAAGATCCCACATGCCACAGAGCAACTAAGCCCATGCACCACAACTACTGAGTCTGTGATCTATACCCTGGGAATCGCAACTACTGAAGCTAGCAAGCCCTAGAGCCTGTGCTCCACAAAAAGAGAACCCGCCGTAATGAGAAACCCAGGCATCACAAGGAGAGTAGCCTCTGCCAACTGCAACTAGAGCAAAGCCCATGCAGCAAGAAAGTCCCAGCATAGCCAAAAATAAATAATTATTAAAAAAAAAAAAGTGATGCATACATATGATGGAATATTATTCAGCCATGAAAAGAAAATTCTGACACATGTACAACATGGATGATGTTAAAAGTTTTCATAAAAACTATGTGAAACAAGCTAAATACAAAGGACAAATATTGCATGATCACACTTAAATGAGATATAGATAGCAGACAAATTTCATAAAAACAGAAAGTAGAATACTGTAAGTTACCAGGGGCTGGGGAGAGGGTGGAATGGGGGGCTCTACTTTAATGGGTAGTTTCCATTTGGAATGATGAAAAAGTTCTGGAAATAGATACTGGTGATGGTTATACAACATTATGAATGTATTTAATGCCACTGAATTGCATACTCAAAAACGGCTAAAATGGTCAATTTTATGTTGTATACATTTCACCAGAATTAAAAAAGAAAACCTAACAATTGGAGAGCACTATGTTCATAGACTGAAAGATTAAAAACTGTAAACAGATGTCACAAACTGATTTACAGAATGAATGCAAAGCTAATCAAAACACCAAACGGATTTTTCATGGAACAATATGATTCTAAATGGTTATCAAATGCAAAGAGCAACAGGTAAGATAATAAAAATAAGAAGACAAAGACAAGAGGGAACTATCAACGCTTATTTTATTTGAGAAGGAAATATCAATGCTCATTTTATTTGATATCTCATGTCCACATTTTAAAAAGCTAGAGCAATTTTAAAACTGGCATTGGCACAAAGATAAGACAAATCAAAAGTACAGAATAGCAAGTCCAAAAAGATATCTACACATATATGATATGAAGGGCTGATTCATGACATGGTGGCACAGTACAGTAAAATAAAGAGAAAGGTGTTAAAGTAACTGGATGTTCCTATTTAATATAATATGTAATATATATTATGTGTATAATTTATATAAAATACATAAATATATAGTGTACATAAAATAAATGTTTTTGCCCTATTTTATTCTATACATGAAATCAAATCCAGATGGCTTGGTTATAGACCTAAATGTAAAAAGCAGAAAAAAAAAAAATTTCCTTTATAGGAAAATCATTTCATGACCTCGTTAGGACAAGATTTTACAAGTTGCAAAAAAACACTAAACACACACATACACAAAAACACAACCAAAAAAACCCACCTGAAAATTCTGACTACAGTGAAATTAAAAAGCTTTTATTAAAAGAATATAAAAACAAATCACTATCCCAGAGAAGCCATCTGCAAGTCACAAGTGAGAAAATCTACATGGCCTATAAATATACAAAAAGAGGTTTTACCATCATTATTATCAGGGAATTAAAGTAAAAATCACAATGGGACTAACAAAATGACTAAATTTAAGAAGACTGACATATTAAGCACTGCACTAAGGATGTTGAGCGAAGAAGCCATGCACTGATGGGAAAGTAAAGTGAAACAACCACTTCTGGAAAAGGACTGGCCTTCCTGGCAACCTAGCAACTCCACCTCTAGGACATATCCTAGAGTAATTATTTCTCAAGGCTTCTTGATCATGAACCACTCTAAGAAATACACTTTTCATTGCAATTCCATACACACACACACACACACACACGACACTGAAAATACACTGTCAACTTTTTTCCTGTTCTAATTTTTTAATGCTGGTTGCTCCCTGCTAAATTGATTTTATGACCCCTTTTGGAGCAATCCCAGCAGTTTGATCAGTTGTGAGCTAAATTTCTGCAGGTGTACAAGTACATTCACAGAAGTGTTCATAAACTGCACAACACTGACAAAAATCTACATGTACATCAACAAGAGAATAGACGGTGATGTAATTCACATACTGAAATACTATAGAACAAAGAAAATGAAGAAACTACAGATATATTCAAACTGATGAATCTCAGAGAAGTACTGTGAGTAAAAAATATCAATAGAGCATTACTCCATTTACAGGAAGTTCAAAACAGCCACAACTAAACAAAATACTGTTTAGAAATAAAACTCAAAAGAACAATACAAAATTCAGTAAAGTGCTTCCTTCTGATGAAGAGAGGAATGCACTGAGAGAGTCACACAGGAGTCAAAGGTATGGGCAATGCCTTACTTATTAAAGCTTGGTCACCAAATACATAGATACTCACTTGATTATTTTAACTGGGTAGTTCACTGTCTTTACTCTGCAACAAAGATCTTATAGTAAAATGTAAGTTAAAGTTACATGACTTCCATCGTGGTTCAGTGGTTAAGAATCTGCCTGCCATATGCAGGGGAGATCGTGCATCTCCCCAGGGATCACAGGTTTGATCCCTGAACCAGGAAGATTCCACATGCCTCAGGGCAGCTAAGCCCAAGTACCACAACTACTGAGCCCATGCATCACAACTACTTAAGTCCATGCACCTAGCGCCTGTGCTCTACAACAGGAGAAACCACAGCAACTGCAACTAGAGAAAGCCAATGGGAAGCAATGAAGACCCAGCTGCTGCTACTAAGTCGCTTCAGTCGTGTCCGACTCTGTGAGACCCCAAAGACGGCAGCCCACCAGGCTCCGCCATCCCTGGGACTCTCCAGGCAAGAATACTGGAGTGAGTTGCCATTTCCTTCTCCAGTGCATGAAAGGGAAAAGTAAAACTGAAGTTGCTCAGTCATGTCCAACTCTTAGCGACCCCATGGACTGCAGCCCACCAGGCTCCTCCATCCATGGGATCTTCCGGGCAAGAGTACTGGAGTGGGGGAAGACCCAGCACAGCAAAATAAATAAACAAATATTTTTTAACTCAATATAAATAAGTTATGATAATCCTACACACAAACACACACAAGTGAGAAAAGTAAATTAAAATGCATAGTGTTGGTCCAAAGAAATTAGGAATCGCTGTTTGAATATGAATAAAATATCAATCCTTTTATGCTTATAATGCACAACTATTTGTACAAATGACAAAAGAAATATATTTTGACATACATATCCATATATCAAAGAAATGGAGTGTGTTTGGGAAAAAATAAAACTAGCACTTCCCCCAAAAGTCAGTTGCCAAAAGCAGTCATCCATCCACAAACATTAATCGTACGTTGTCAAAGAAGTGAAGATTAAAAAAAAAAAACTTCTGGAACGTCTTAAGTAAAATGAAACTATTATTTTAAAGACAAAAGGAATAAGGTAGGGACTCGGGGTTAAAACATACATATACAATAGCAGAAAGTAATGAAAGATCCAAACATGAGGGAATAGTGTACTGATAGCTAATAATATACATCCTAATCCCATCACATTGATGTTATTTAATTTTCTCCTATTCTAAAATAATATCAAGATGAAAATATTCACATATACTTATGCATTAACACCTGCAGTTACTTGCTTGAACTATAATCCGAAGTACAGTGCTTAACAACATCATCTCTAGAGTGTCCAGGGTTCAAAACTTGGCTTGCCCACTTTTACGTGACCCTGAACAAATCATTAAACCTTCCTATGCCTTAAGTTGCCTCATCATTTAAAAAAAAAACAAACAACTCATTAAAATAGTGCCTATATTTTGTCCTGTTGAGAGGGTGAAATGATATATTCCTCTATACAAGCACCTGACAGTACCTGACACTATTATTAGAGCTTCACGGTATTTCACACATGAGGAAACTGAAGCTTAGAAGATAAACTTGCCCAGTCATAACTCTAGTCCACTTGACTCCAAAGCCCATGATCTTAACACTACTACTATACCACCTTGATAACTCAGCATCAGATTATGGATTTTTTCCTACTTATCTTTCTTTCTTTCTTTCTTTCCCCAATTATCAAAAATGAGCACATTTGCACTACCCTAAAATCAGAACAAAATTTTTTAAGTTAGAAGACAACAAATACTCTGGGCTTTGGGACGTAAGAGAACAGAAAAGCACCGGTAGCATCTGAGAACGGCATGTAGAAAGTCATCATTTGGAGTTATCTATCTATTCATGACTATGGGAGGATACAGTGCAGAAAATAAAAAGAGGAGGGGTAGGGACAATACAGATGGGAAAAGAAAATTTTATACCATGTTAAGGCAGCTGTAACTTCTACTTGTTCCTAGACCTATACATCACCATAAATATCTGAGCCTACTATACACACACACACATATATATACAGAACTAAATTTTTATTGTTGGGGGGGGTGTTTACCCAGCTATATCCTGTGCAGAAATTACATATGTGATAATGAAAATACTGTGAACCTGAAAAGAAATCTTTTCTGCAACAACAGTTAAGTAACACTATAGGAAGATGGGAAATAACAATCATACTTGCTTTAGAGGCAATAATCTTGAGATATGGGTAGGGGGGAGAGGCGACCGTACTGAAAGGAGGAAGGTAAAAAGAAAAGAAAAAAGTTCACTCTAAGAATGTGTACTATGCTACCTTTTGTAGAAAACAAAAGAGCCTATATGTGTATAAATAGGTACATACATAAAGAAACTAAGAAATGAATTAAAAGTTAGTTAACTATAGAGAAAGACAGAAAGCGAAACTGGACAAATAATAGACAGGTTTAGGGGAAAGAATTTTTACTGAATATCTTTTTTATATATTTTGAGTCATGTCAAATATATCATCTAGACAAAAAATTAGGGTTTAGGTTATGTCAGTGACTACAGAAGTAGAGAAATTAAATTTAAGATGCCTAGGATACCTAAACATAGATATCCAGAAGTGAAGTGAAGTCTCTCAGTCGTGTCCGACTCTTTGCGACCCCATGGACTGTAGCCTACCAGGCTCCTCCATCCATGGGATTTTCCAGGCAAGTGTACTGGAGTGGGTTGCCATTTCCTTCTCCAGGAGATCTTCCCGACTCAGGGTTTGAACCCAGGTCTCCTACGAACCTGGGTAGATATCCAGAAGGCATCTGCAAATATGGATCTGAAGGCTAGAACTGTCAGGTGCTAAGTGATGCCTAGAGGCATCCATACTCATGCATAAATTTACACAGGGTGAGGTAATCAAATAAACAGGCCAGAAAAGTAACCATGTAAACTTAAAATTTTCTTCAAGAAGTAAACAAGTAATGCCAAATAGGAATCCAAAAGGTCATGTTTAAAGAGGTAAAAGAAGAAAACAATTTCTCAGAAGTCATGAATAATGAGAGTTGCAAGAAAGATAGGCTGATCAGTTTTAAATGCTGAAGGTAGATTAAGTTTAATGGAAACAAAAAGAAAGTTTTGGATTTGGCCATGTGAAGCTAATAGCAAAAAATCAATAGAGTGACAGACTTTTTAGCAGTCAAATGTAATGATCTGAAGAATGAACAGATAGGAGTTTGTGGTATTTTAGGAATTTGTGATATTTTATTTATTTATACCTAAAATTTTTTCAGAAAAGGATTTGAGGCAGACTACAAATAAAGTACCTGCATTATAACAATAAGAAAATAGAAAAATGCACATTGAAAGCCAGTATGAGGGACATCCCCCTGATTCAGGGAAACTGCTCTTACCCCTGACTCCAACTCCAACTATGTAGTTCTAGTGAGGGTTGTCATTCTTAGTACCCTCCCCACTCCAGCCACAGGGATGGTGGTACATGATCCAAGACAGGCCAATCAGAGTCCTTCCCAGGATTCTTCAAGACAGCCCCTTCTTCTGGTAGAAGGGGCTAGAAGATGAGAGCCAAGAGCTGCCAGCAGTCATGGTTCCAGCCTCATGAAGTAGAGAGTCTGTAGTATGAGAGAATGAAATCAACACGCAGAGAAACAGAGATAAGAGGTGAAGTCCTAAACCCCACAGGACGAGGAGAAGAGAACAAATATACTAATAATCAGATTAACACAACTGATGTAACTAAAGACCAGATTTGGTTCTGGACTGCATGATAGCCAGAACAAAAAGAAAAACAGAATACTTATCATAGAGCTATCAAAAAGGAGAAAATATACCAGATCCTAAAGGTAGACAATTTTTCCTATGCTGTATTATATTTGTTGAACATGGATTTTTAAATAAATAAAGATCATTGAAAGACAAAACAGACAATGTCCATGATGAGAATCTTACAGCAAATGCAGATTACATATGCTACTGCTCAAATTAACTTCCCTGGTGGGCCAGTAGTTAAGACTCCCTGCTTCTACTGCAGGGCGCCTGGGCTGGATCCCTGGTAGGGAAACTTAAGATTCCCCAGTGCCACTCAGTGCAGCCAAAAAAAAGAGAATTAAGTTATATGTTAATCATTAAGTACAACTAACAGGCTATAGCAGGCAGCTGAAACAGAGGTATCAACTAATGGCTTTATTCTTCCAGAAGACTCACTAGTGAAAGAGGAAAGACAGAAAGGTGGAAAATGTTTAAAGGAAAACTAAAATCCATGGGAAGATTCAAAAACAATTGTGAGCTCAGTGGGGCGGGGGACAAGTAAAAAGGACAGGAAAAAGATAAAACAAGACCTAGGAAGAAATGGGAAAAGACTACATCATGAGCACAGGCAGTTAATTCCACTTAAAATTTAAAAATACCTCCTCTCCTTCTGAAAACTCAACTGAATGACATAAAAGGGCACAAATCACAAAGAGAAAACAAACATAAAGGAAGACAACAGTTACAAAATTTTGGGAGCTGGAAAGGAGACAAGCAGCAACTGATTTAACAGATCAGAAAAGGATGCTACAGTATGACAAGTCCAAAAGTAATGTATCTTAGACCACACAGCAGCAAAAACTAGAGAAACTTGAGGTATCACACATCAAGGGGTAGGGAGTTGCCATGCACAGGGGTGGTGTGTGCATCCAAGAGGGATGGGGTCAAGTAAAGCTAAAATTGGGGGAGATGAGATAAAATCTGAGAAAGCAATCACCAACACCCCCCCTTCCACCACCCCCCACCTACACGTGCACGCGCACACAAACACACACACGTGCGCGTGCCCGCATCAATTCCTTCACTATACACTACGCAAGTGCTGCACTCAATATGCCAGCAAATTTGGAAAACTCAGCAGTGGCCACAGGACTGGAAGAGGTCAGTCTTCGTTCCAATCCCAAAGAAAGGCAATGCCAAAGAATGCTCAAACTACCACACAATTTCACTCATCTCACATGCTAGTAAAGTAATGCTCAAAATTCTCCAAGCCAGGCTTCAGCAATACGTGAACCGTGAACTTCCAGATGTTCAAGCTGGTTTTAGAAAAGGCAGAGGAACCAGAGATCAAATTGCCAACATCTGCTGGATCATCGAAAAAGCAAGAGAGTTCCAGAAAAACATCTATTTCTGCTTTATTGACTATGCCAAAGCCTTTGACTGTGTGGACCACAATAAACTGTGGAAAATACTAAAAGAGATGGGAATACCAGAGCATCTGACCTGTCTCTTGAGAAACCTGTCTGCAGGTCAGGAAGCAACAGTTAGAACTGGACATGGAACAACAGACTGGTTCCAAATAGGAAAAGGAGTACGTCAAGGCTGTATATTGTCACCCTGCTTATTTAACTTATATGCAGAGTACATCATGAGAAACGCTGGGCTGGAAGAAACACAAGCTGGAATCAAGATTGCCGAGAGAAATATCAATAACCTCAGATATGCGGATGACACCACCCTTATGGCAGAAAGCGAAGAAGAACTAAAGAGCCTCTTGATGAAAGTGAAAGAGGAGAGTGAAAAAGTTGGCTTAAAGCTCAATGATCAGAAAACTAAGATCATGGCATCCGGTCCCATCACTTCATGGGAAATAGATGGGGAAACAGTGGAAACAGTGGCAGACTTTATTTTTTGGGGCTCCAGAATCACTGCTGATGGTGACTGCAGCCATGAAATTAAAAGATGCTTACTCCTTGGAAGGAAGGTTATGGCCAACCTAGATAGCATATTTAAAAGCAGAGACATTACTTTGCCAACAAAAGTACGTCTAGTCAAGGCTATGGTTTTTCCAGTGGTCATGTATGGATGTGAGAGTTGGATGGTGAAGAAAGCTGGGCGCCGAAGAATTGATGCTTTTGAACTGTGGTTTTGGAGAAGACTCTTGAGAGTCCCTTGGACTGCAAGGAGATCCAATCAATCCATCCTAAAAGAGATCAATCCTGGGTGTTCATTGAAAGGACTGATGTTGAAGCTGAAACTCCAATACTTTGGGCACCTCATGTGAAGGGTTGACTCATTGGAAAAGACCCTGATGCTGGGTAGGATTGGGGGCAGGAGGAGAAGGGGACGACAGAGGATGAGATGGTTGGATGGCATCACCGACTCAATGGACATGGGTTTGGGTACACTCCGGGAGTTGGTGATGGACAGAGAGGCCTGGCGTGCTGCAATTCATGGGGTCGCAAAGAGTTGGACATGACTGAGTGACTGAACTGAACTGAACTGATACACTACGAGGTAACTCACTCCCCCTCAGCGTAGAAAACTGCAGAAAGGGTAAACAAGAGGAAATCTGGACTTGGAGACATCACGCACATCTGAGCAAAGGGGTACTGAAAATCTAGTTCTAAATTGTGAAATTTCAGGAACCACTGGCTCAGAGTTGTAACCAGGTCTGTGAATCCCGAAGAGATGACTGGAAGATTTTCCTCTGAATAAACTAACCAGATGGTGGCATCCGAATAAAAGAACCCAGCCAGATTACCTATAATGAAGCCAATCAGCCACCAATTTCTGCCACACACACAGAGCTTCCAGTTACCTCAATAGGAGCTTGTCTTCAATTCAGATGGATGGCTACTGCTGCTAAGTCACTTCAGTCGTGTCCGACCCTATGCGACCCCATAGACGGCAGCCCACCAGGCTCTGCCGTCCCTGGGATTCTCCAGGGAAGAATACTGGAGTGGGTTGCCATTTCCTTCTCCAGTGCATGAAAGGGAAAAGTGAAAGTGAAGTTGCTCAGTCGTGTCTGACTCTTAGCGACCCCATGGACTGTAGCCTACCAGGCGCCTCTGTCCATGGGATTTTCCAGGCAAGAGTACTGGAGTGGGGTGCCATTGCCTTCTCTGCAGATGGATGGCTACAAGTCACTAAATTTGTAAGCGAAGTCCCTAACAAGACAGGCCAAAACAAATGGTACAAAGGAACTCGGAGTAAGAGTCCTAAGAGCAGAAGAAAACTTCAGAAAACCGAAACAAAACAAAAACAACCACCTGATTAACATCCTCATGAAGTTGAGAAAATATGCACCCAAAAAACAAAAGCAGATGATAAAAATTAAACATTCAAAAAGTATAAAAGAACCTTTGGAAATTAAAAGTATAATAAAATTTAGAAATTTAAGTGAAGGGATGGAAGATAAAACAGAAACTGCCTCAGAGAGTAAAACAGAAATAGATAACTTAAATAGCAAGATCAGTTCAAAAGGTCCAATATCCAAATAAAAAACAATACAGAAAAAGCAAACAATGACAACAAAACTGAGGACGTATCAGAAATAATTTCAGGGACGTCCCCGGTGGTCCCGTGGTTGAGAATCCACCTTCCAAGGCAGGGGATGCCGATTCGATCCCTGGTCAGAGAACTAGGATTCCATATGCTGTAGGGCAACTAAGCCCAAACACTGCTACTAGGAAGCCTGCATGCCACAACAGACTCAGTGAAATCAAAATGTTTTAAAAAGTTTTTAATTAAAAAAAAAAAATTCTCCCTTAACTAAACTCATGATTCCTAACATGATTTACCAGACTGAAAGGGACACGACGTACCCAGTACAATGAGTGAGGGGCAGCACACTACCATGAGAAATAGCAGAGATAAACTGGATACAGAAAACACACTAAATCCAGAGAGAACAATCCTATACAAAGGATTAGAATCAGAACTTCATTGGTCTTCTTAATAGAAACACTGACAGCTAAAAAGCAATGGACAAGTAGCTTCAAAATTTTGAAGGGTAGTTATTTCCAACCAAGAATTCCATACTCAGGCAAACCATCAATCAAGATGGTAAAACTTTTTTCCTTTTTTAGAATTTTAGAATTTATGAAGAATCGAAATGACAGACTACCTGATTCATTAAATAAGTGGAAAATTATGTAAGAAGTGCCTTCAAAGTATACAAAGATTTAGGAAAATGAAAATACAAGACAATTATTAATCCCAGGAAAAAAGAAAAACTTTAACATAAGAAAGCAATCATTGCATGCTTTTGACTCAGAAATGAACAAAAAATACTTAGTCATAAAAACACAAAATTTTCTGTTTACTACTACTGGATTAACCAAAATTTGTGGTATACTAAAAGACAATATCTAAAACTGATGTCAAGAATAGCTGCTTCTGGACTTCCCTGGTGGTTCAGTGGTTAAGAATCTGTCTTCCAATGCAAGGATACAGGTTCAGTTCCTGCTCCAGGAAGATCCCACATGCTCCAGAGCAACTAAGCCTTGTACCACAACTACCAAAGCCTGAGCACCCTAGAGCTCATGCTTCACAACAAGAGGGGCACTACCAGGAGGAGACCAAGCAAGGCAACTAGAGCAAGTCTGTGCTCGGCAATGAAGACCCAGTACAGCCAAAATAAAAAATAAAAATTGTTAATGAATAGCTGCTTCTACATTCCTTGCCAAGAGTCAAGCAGCAAGGTACTGTTTTGGTGTGTGTGAAAAAGAATCTTTTGGTACTACTAACAGTGCATTTATCACTTGGATAAACATAAAAATTAAATCTAAACAAAAAATGGAATAGACACAAAGGGCAATTTATCAATGTACCCTATGTTTTCATTTCTCTTACTAGTCATGTTGTTTGTTGTTGTTCTTTAGTCTCACACCTGACTCAAGTGACTCCATGGACTGTAGCCAGCCAGATTCCCCTGTCCATGAGATTTCCCAGGCAAGAATATTGAAGTGAGTTGCCATCTCCTTCTCCAGGGAATCTTCCTTACCCAGGGACTGAACTCAATCCCCTGCGTGGCAGACGGATTCTTTACCACTGAGCCACTTTGTAGGCAGGTTAGAAAATGATACAAACAAATGTTAAGCACTTACTTCCTGACAGCTATTATGCTAATCTTTTCTCACAGTTAAAAAAAAGGAATTCAAGAAGAGAGACAATGGAAATTGGTTATTTGCTATTCTATGTATGGTGGTAAGCACTAAATCTGTTAATTTTTTTTAAATCACCTCTTTTAAAGTTACAGGAACTTAGGATGCTATGCTGAATTCAAAAACAAACAGAACGGGGAATTCTCTGGCAATCCAGTGGTTAGGGCTCCACATTTCCACTGCAGGAGGCACAAGTTTCATCTCTGATCGGGAAACAAAGTAAGATTTCACAAGCTGAGCAGCACAGCATGACCAAAAAAGGGCAAATACTGGATATGAATCATCAGTAAGAGAAAAAAAAATGCTAGCAAATATTTAACTTTGAAGGCATTCTATTTAGAATATATAGGCTAAAAAACTTGCATGAAATAAGAAAAAGGTAAGTGACACTGAAGCTACTCCATCCTGGCTTCTTGCACTCATAAGTCAGAGTAAAGAAGATAAATCTGAAAACAAATTTTTAATTATGTAAGTAAAAGTAAATCTGGTGGTACAAATAAAAAAGAAGTAAAAGCTTAAAAAAAAAAAGTCAAAATTAATTGAAGCTGAGGCAGGCAATGAAAATAATTAATTTAATATGTACCTTAGAGGGTTGAGGATGATACCAGCATAGACCCTATATGTGCTGAAAAGTTCTAACCAAGTTAGCTGTGTAAGGAGAGGAACTGGTAAGGGCTGATCCTACCAAAGGGGAATCTATGCCAAAAAAAAGATGTACTGGACCACTAAGACCAGAGAAAGCTCATTTAAGAGGATAACTCAGGTGAGAGGAAAACCACTTTCAACCCTTCCGTCCTTGTTTCTGCCTGGAACATCTCTTTACAGTCACAGTGAATGCCATGCTGTGACTGTGGAAAACCATGTGTTAAGGTTGAATAATAGGAAGACAGAAAAAGTCTGATCCCTAAAGATTTCACAGAAGGGCTTCCCTGCAGTCCAGTGGCTAATACTCTGCGCTTCCACTGCAGGGGGACATGGGTTCCATCCGTGGTCAGGGAACTAAGATCCCTCATGATGCAGCCAAAATTAAGCAATTAATTAATTAAAGATTTCAGAGAGCTGTCACAAAGCGTTAAAATGCCTTTCTGAACTCTTTTTAAATAGGAAATTTATAAATTGCTAATTTGCAGATCACTGTAATCTGGTCTTTGTTACTAGCACCAAAAACAATTCTTAACAAATAACAGAGCAAATGCAAAAACCCCTCAGGGACACCTTCACAAACCCAGGTTATTAGCAGAAGAGGGATCACAAGGAAGACAATTCTTCAAGATTAGCTCACTGTTAAAAATTACAAAGTTTATGAGGACATCTACCACCACAGTTAAAAAACAAAACAAATGAAAAAATTCCAGAATCTGTGAGGAGTTTTAAAATAAGTATGCTTTAAATGTTCAAATAAGTAAAATAAATATAAATGTTAAGACAATGATAGCAAGATATTATGAAAAAAAGGCTAATTGAAAAATATAAAATAAATAGAAATTCTAGCTATGATTTACTCAGAAAAGAAATTCATTGACTGGATTAACAGTAAGTTTGAACACAGAGCTAAAAAGATTATCCATAATACAGAGGTAATAGAGAAACTGTAAAAGAGAAATTAAAAGACCTGAAGAAAAGGATGAGAATGCCAATTAAACACCTAAGTAACAGTTTCTGGAGAAGAAAATATAATGAGATGCTATATTTGAAAAGATAAGAGCAGAATATTTTCCAAAATAGATGAGAGCAAATCAAGTCTCAAGCAGGATAAACAGACAATCAACAGATTTCTTATTAGCACAAATAGGTACCAGAAAACAAACTAAAGTCTTTAGTTATAGGAAAACAACTATTATCCTAGATTTCAAACTAACATACAAGAGAGCAAAATAATGGCATTCTTAAGACATAAAAAGACTGACAGATTTTACCCCTTACTAGCCACCAATCATGAAAATACCACCAAAAATTTTCAAAAAGAAAATAACAAAAAGGGCAGCAACAGGAATAAAAAACTGAGTGGGGCAAAAACATCAGTAACGTTAAGTCCAAATTACAAATGATTATTTAAAAAAAAAAAACTACCACTGAAAGATTAAAAACAAGATGGAATTAAAATGTAAACAACAATAAAATGATTTTTTCCAGGAAGAAAGTGGAATACAAGGTGTCCTAAGGTCCCTTGCTTTGTTCAAAAGGAGTACAAAGATAAAATCCTGGACTCAGAGAAAAAATAGAAAGTAAGCACATTAAAAGTTTAAGAGCAATCATTTAAAAAAAAAAAAGAACTAGAATATAAAACCTCCAAATCAGCCCAGACTTTTTTTTTAAAAAAAGGAATAAAGAACACTCAATCACTACAAATGAAGGGAAAAAGGGGGGAAAAAGCAGGGAAAATAGGTAACAAAATGAAAACTTAAGAAATAAGTCCAAATGTATCAGAGATTATTATAAATGTAAAAAAAAAAACTTGCATGTTGGACTTCCCCTGTGGCCAGTGGTTAAAACCGAGTCCCACTCCCAATGCAGTGGACTCAGGTTTGATCTCTGGTCTGGGAAGATTCCAGATGCCTCGAGCCAACTAAACCCGTGAGCCCCAACTATGCTCTAGTGCCTGCCAGCCACAACTACTGAGCCCACATTCTGCAACTACTAAAGGACAAGCACCCTAGAGCCCATGCTGTGCCACAAGAGATGCCACCACACTGAGAAGCCTGCACACTGTAACTCAATAGGAGCCCACACTCACCACTAGAGAAAGCCAGAGGAACAGCAACAAAGACACAATGCAGTCAAAAATAAATAAAATAAATTTTTAAAACTTTCATAATATTCTTAGATTAAAAAAAAAAACAAGCTTCACTATATTCACAAGGATGTTCACTGGAACACTATTTGTGATTGTGAAAAATTGGAAAAATAGTGACAGTCGATAAAGGAATTAAATTACAGTACATTCCATGACAACAGTAAAAAGCACATAGAACTAGATGAGTTTATACAGTGCAGCAAATGTCACAAGTAGCTGTATCACTGAACACATATATAACATGATAACATTCCTGTACAATATACTACTAGGTGGTGTTTATGGATATACATGTAATAACAAGGAGTAAAACATATACGATGGCTCTACATATATAATGAAATATTACTCAGTCTTAAAAATAAGAAGGAAACCTTGCCGTCTGTGACAACAACAGATGAACCTTGAAGGCATTATGCTAAATGAACCAAGTCAGAGAGAGAAAAATAAATACTGTACGGTTGGACTTAAATATGGAATCCAAAAAAAACAAACTCAGAACAGACTGATAGCTACCAGAGGCAGTGAGTGGTGGTTGGGGGAAATGGGTGAAGGTGGTCAAAAGGCACAAACTTCCAGTTATAAATAAGTTCTGGGGATGTAGTGTACAGAATGGTGACTGTAGTTAACAATTCTGTATTGTGTATTTGAAAGCTAAGAGTAAATCTTAAAAGTTCTCATCAAAAAGAAAAAACAATTACAACTATGTGAGGTGAGGGATGTTAACTTACTGTAGTAATCATTTTGCAACATATACATATATCAAATCATTATGTTGTATACTCTTAACATTCCAATGTACATAGAAGTATAGCTCAATAAAACTGCAAGAAAAATAGAGACTGATCCCACAGACACTAAAAGGGTAATGGCTGACTCAGATTGGAGAGAATACAAAATGTATTTCAACTCAATTTTTTAATTTATTGTTCTCTTTAAGCAGAAGGGAAGATCTGAAGCAAATATGAAGAATGGACATTTATTCATTCTGGGTAGCGAACACACAGATACGCATTTTATGTTCTACTTTGCTCAGAACTATTTATGACAATCAAATGCATATTAACATAATTTGTAGAATTAAATATAAATATACAGTGTGGTTAAGTATGTTTCACATGGTTTTACAAATTTATAGTGATTTATGTGCATTACATATATTCAGTAAGAAAAAAACTTAAAACTGAAATAACATAATCCTAAATCAATCCCTAAAACCCTATTCATATTCCATCCACCAGTTCCTCCCTAACAATGTAAAAAAGCTAGGAGGAACTGCAATAAAGAGACAGAGCAACAAGAGAAAGTTACAGCTCAGTTCCTGGAGGAAAGCAATCATCTTTCATTTACAGCCAGAAGAGCAGGACCTAAATAATGCAAATCCTTAATGGGCTTTTGGCCATTTTATTTTTCTGGACAACCCACTTTCAACGTGTCTTCCAAGTAGAAAAATCTAAAATATCCTCTCTCTGTATCTTATTAACACTGTACAAGTAGGTAAAATTCCTAATAAATCTCTTCAGCCTGTGGTACATAAGAACACATACACTTTAAATATAAAAACAGTCACCAATGAGTGTTTTAACCTCTAAGCACTATGATTGCAGTTAATAAACAAGGAAATCCAATCAAAATATTTGTTCTCTTGAGGTGAAATAAGCAATTCAAGTGTTTTTTTTTGAACAATGAATGCCTATCTAACAAAGAGCTTCCCTTAAAAACCAACCAAACTTTTCCTCAATCACCATCTATTTTTATTTTCCTCTTTCTTTACTTTTTCAACATTTATTCTAACCCTGCAATCCCTGCTATTTTCCATGCCCTGTAACTAGGGTTCTGCCCAAGCAGGGAACTACAATTGCTGTCTCAAGAACTTGTCTTTGGACTTCAGCATCCCTGGCAGCAATGTACACTATCAACGACTCTTTAAAAAACAACTGCTTGTGTTGCTACTGGAACCTGCAGTTTCTCCTTTCCTGACAGTTCATTAGCCATCCTTGGTAACTTGTTCTTACTCTCCCAAATGTGAATATTCACCATAGTTCTGCTTTCACTCTTCTTTACTAGAGTAAATGTTGTCACTTGGTTCCCAATCTTCCTGCTATACAGCTCCAACCCTAACTTGTCTTCATTACTTTAACCCTAAATTTCCAATGAAACATCCTAGCAGCATCAAAACCAACATGCCCCAAACGGAACTTTCTTCACTCTTCAAATTTCCTCTCCATCCTCTATTACTATCAACAGCATCACTATCCCAGAGTGCTCAACCATGACATCTTAGAATCATCTCTGATTATTCCCTTTCCTTCACCCCACTTCCATTTCTGTCATTTCCTCCTCCAAAATGCTCCCTCCCTCCCTTCCTACTCCCTTTCTACTCTCAAATTTTTATATAACAGCAACCTAAGTCTTTCAGTTTCTAACCTCTCCTTTCAAAACCATTCTATATACAACCAAGCTATTTGAGTAAAAACTGCTTTATGGTTCTGGATTTTCACTCCTCAGTATCTATGAGCTCGTAATTCCCCCTTCTCTGAAAAGCAAGCTATCCCAAACCCACAGAGATTTCCCTGAGTCTGACCAACTCACCTCTACTCTCTAGCTATGGCTAACTAACTCATCCAGAACTAGAAAAGCCAAGACAGAGTTTTTTCCCATCAAAGGAACATGAGATTCCGACTGAAATTCAGTCTCTTGAGACAGGAATGAAGTATGGCCATCATTCACCACAGGAGGCAACGTACAATATACTGTGGTTGAGAGTTTAATCACAGCCCAGACTCCAATTAGGTATGTATTTCTCTCAAAACTACTAGGTCTTTATCTGTGAAATGAGAATAACAAAAGGGTATCTACTTCATGTATTTGACAGGATAATTAAAGAAGATAATTGGTATAGAACATTCAGCACAGTATCTGACAGTAAACAATAAAAAAGTTAGTTACTGACAGAGTAACTAGCAGAGAAAATCTGTAGAAAGGAAAAAAATTAAGCAGATACACAGAGAAAACCAGAAATAACATTAAGACTAATTCAATTCCCATTCTAACTCATGGATGTATTTTCAGGCTAGGTTTCTTGGCTACTATATCCTTTTAACAAGAGGATGCATACAAGTATATATGAGTATATATTTAACTATATACATATACAAAACTATGGCCTTATAACCCTACCTTTTATAACTGTACACTACAGGAATTCAGAAAAGACTGTGCCTGTTCTTTAATTAATGACCCCCACCCACATCCTGCCAAATAAAGCTTAAATAAAACATGTCTTCCACTGTACCTTTTAAGATAACTACCTTATTCACCTAGATATCCTGACCATGACCTCAGAAAGGAAAAAGGCATAGAAATAGGCAAGAAGTGGTATTTGAAGCAAACAATCCTGCAATTTTACCACTCCCATTCACCTCTTTATCCTCCCTCTCTTGATACCCACTTTCCTATTTTCTCATCTTTCTCTGGCCATGAAACTACTATGTCATGCCATGGAAGAGCCTAACCTTACTATCAATGTTTACTAACAAAGTAAAGCATAACTTCCTTTGCTTGGTTACCCATCAACCCCAAACCATAAAATGTTACAAAGGGCGAGGGGGGAGTAAATCTATACATAAATTAAGTCCTGAAATTTTTACAATTAATTTCATCCTCCACTTGCTAATTTCCATTTCTGTAATGTTAGAATAACTATAATTCTGCTACACTGCATTTTCACACACAAACATCACATATCAACAGACTAGTGCTCTGATTTCACAATCCTATATAGGCTACTCAGCCATTATTTCTGCTGATCGAAAATTGCCCAGGCAAAACTAAAAACCTCCATTCTTGCTCTCCATGTAGGTAGAGAGGTTGAAATATTTGCTTTCTAACTTCTGTCAAATTCTCTAGTCAACACCAAAAGGAAGAAACTATCACACTGCAAATGGTAATACTTTCATATGATTAATGAAGATAAAATCTATTCTTCCCTCATATTTCTAGAAGTTCAACTGGAAAAATGCTTTTGACCACCAAGAATAAACATTTCTCTCTCATTCTTACAGAAGGTTTACAGAAGTGTGCAGAAAGAAGGTTAGCCAGCCAAGTTAAAAAAAAGGAAGATTCTTATGCTGCTTTGCCAAAGGGCCTGAATGTCTGAAAATACTGAGCAAAGTTAAACTATACATGTACAGATGTAATAAAAAGAAATGTGAATCACTAAATACTTATGGATTTTTTTTATTCCTTAAACAGAACCTAGCAGAATTATCTCAGTATAACTAATGTATGTCCTATTGCCATTATGTTTAAACTATGATTAGCCAATTTAACCAGTAGGCAGGGCCAATAAAGCCGAAATACAACTTTATATTTTATCCTTTCTAAGTATCCATCAATATGCAGTTCAATTTGTTTTTCAGATCTTATAAAACCAGTTTAAAAATACAAGTCAATATTTGGCCCAAACTCAATATTTGAACAAGACTGAAAACCCTTCAAACTGAAACCTGAGTATGTAGCATCCTAAGCTACTCACTAAAGTATTTTCAAGTTTTTGATAAACAGTCCTTACCACTCTGGCCGCTCTCTCCTGAGATTCACATTTCCTGCAAAACCATGGTCCTGTGGGTACTTGAACAATGCCATAGCAAGCTGTTGGAAAACAGAATGTTTGAAAATAAGTTAAAGGTTGAATAACTATGGAAAATCAAATAATGTATCAAAGCCCTATTAAAGTAATATCTCTGAAACTATTCACGTAAACCAACTGCTTTGTAAAAAAACTAAAACATGTTACATTTATGTTTATCATTTATCACCAAGTTACAATTGTGACATTTTAAATATCAGAAAGGTAATTTTTTGCTATTTCATTTCAAAAGAATAAACATCACAAATCTTAATTATTCTTTTACAATAAAAATATTAGATAAAATTTAACACATTTTTACATAAATAAATTATTCATTCCTACAATGATTATATGAATATTCCCTAATTTAAATTCATTAATTCATTCCTATATCCTCAAGTTTAAATATCAAGCATTTTAAATACATGAAAATAAAAATTATTTTCAAATCACCTTTCAAAATAAACAAGCTATTGCAGGAAATGAAATGAAATGTACTGTTAAAAGTGAAATGCTTCTATTTAAATAAAATGTCCAGAACAGACATCTGCCTCTCTATACAGAAGGTAGATTAGTGGTTGTCTAGAACTGGGGGAGTTGGGGAGAAATGAGGAGTAACTGTTAATGGCTTATTAGGGTGATGAAAATGTTCTATAAAACTGCACTAACAAATCCAAAACTGTGACTATACTGAACACCATTGAATTGTACATTCTAAGTGGGTTAACTGCATGGTATGTGAATCATATCTCAATAAACTCATAAAAAACAAACTGCAGGTTTATTTCTAATGTATAATGTTAATGTTTCAACAAGTGATGTGAATACATATCACATACCTAAATCACAGTCTAGTTACTTTAAAAATTGTTTCCATATTAACGTTTACTTAACTCAAAGTTTAAAACTTGCCAAAAACCTAAGGCATTAATAATCCAACTGACATTTTCTCAAATGAACCTGCTCAGAGGAAACATGGAAATATATCAAATACTGGAAAGCATTTAAAGAATATAAAATCAACACAGATTTCTAAAACTCCAAAAGCTAAACTTTGAACCCCTATTAAAAGTAGTAGTTATTCATTTGTGTCCAACTCTTTGTGATCACATGTTTTGTAGCCCGACATGCTCCTCTGTCCACGCAATTCTCCAGGCAGGAATACTGGAGTGGGTTGCCTTTCCCTTCTCCAGGGGATCTTCCCCACCCAGGGATCAAACCCGAGTTATTCTGCATTGCAGGCAAATTCTTTATCGTCAGAGTACCAGGGAAGTCCCAACCCCTTTTAAAAGGTATGAGTAAAAATATTCTATCAACCAAGTAACTGGCGGTCCAGTAGTTAAGACTATGCCTTCTAATGCAGGAGATGGGAGTTCGATCCCTGGTCAGGGAGCTAAGATCCTACGTGCCTCCTACTCAAAAAATCAAATCATAAAATAGAAGCAGTATTGTAACAAATCCAATAAAGACTTTAAAAATGGTCCACATCAAAAAAATCTTATTAAAAAAAATACAACGTTAGTGTCCAAAAAACTTGCATTTTAATTCAGAAACACAGAGTAAATTTTCAGTTGTAAATGAACATTTTCTAAATTGGGAGATGAGACTACTTAGCATCATTTATCACCCAAATTCACAAGAGACACCTCCATAAGTACCAATGAACACTACAATGGAATATACCTGGTTCTCAGACCTTAAAAATCAGTAGTTTCAATTCACATTGTTTTCACTCTTAGAAAAGTGAGGTGTGCAACTCTGCGCTTCCTTGAAAGAACTGGGAATAAGTGCATCCTCAGGTGAGGTTATTTACTACCTCCTAAATCTCCCTTCCAGTTCTGAGATTCCATTCAATGAAGACTGCAGTTTAGTCCCTTAGGCTCAGGCTTTCTTTCGTTGACTAGCGTCCAATACACTACTAAACAACATCTGCATCACTCAATGCCAGATTCAAAAACGGGAAGGGGCGCAGGCTGGTGCCTAACAAGAGTACAAGAGCCACCAAAAAATTACCTAGGTTTTTTTCCAACCTCAATTCCTTACCACCTAAAATGGAAAAAATCAGAACCTTTCATGGCCAGAAAGCTATCTTATCAGTGTCCTTGACCTTTTTCTACATCCCAAAACTCACCGAATGGTAACACCCCAAAATAATACTAAGATGCTCCCCAAGTTCCTGGCGGCACCGCCACCTCCTCTTCTGTCCGGTCACTTAAGCTGCGGAAGCGGCCCGAGGCGGCCATCCCGACAAGCCTCAGCCTCCACCCGGGGCAACTCGGCGCAGCTCGGCCCAGCCGCTCCCGGGGGCGGCACGGCTGCGGCGGCAGACGCCTTCCGCCTCTTCTCCGCGGGAAGCGCCAGTCCGCAGCGGCGGCGGCAGGGTCTGGGCCAGAAACCTTGCGGTGCGCGGCCGCAGGGCAGCCCCGGAGGCCCCGACCCGCCCCGGCGCCGCGCGCCGGAGCCAGACTCCATGGCACAGGAAGTATCCAGACACTGCGGCAGACTGAGCGGCGGAAGGGGGAGGGGGCTCCACGCTTCCCAACCCGCACCCACGGCCGGGGGGCGCGCGCCCGGCCCCCCGCACCCCCTCGCCGCCGACCCCCGCCTCCCGGAGTCCACGGAACCGCGGCTCTGGGCGCAGGCGGCGGCCGAGTGACACTTGAGAGAGTGAGCGCAGGATCACATGACAGTGCAGGCCACACGCACTTTCTCCCACATGCACAGCCCACACCCCCTCCGCCCCGCCGCGGACCCTCAGAGTCAACCCCCGGCCGCGGAACGGGGCGGGGCGGGGCGGGGGGAGGGGCGGGAAGGGAACTGGCAGTTGCTGCCAAGGTGGGGGAAGCGGTGACGGTTGGGAGAGGCCGGGTTCGGCCCGGCGGGCGGTTGGGTGTTTACCTTGATGCACCGCGACGCTGCAGCCGTGCCCGTCGCAATAAACCAGGGGATTCTCGGCCCAGCCTCTCTCGTCTGAGCAAACGCAACAGCCTCCAATCATCTCCTTCATACTATGGGAGACCTCGTCCTCCAGTGACACGGGCCGGTCGCTAGAGACCATCTAAGAGGGAGTTGGGGGGGACCATTAAAAAACACATGCAAGCCAATGAGTGCTTACCGCCCCCGTACAGCCCACCGCGCCCCGGCCCCCCGCCCTCCGATCGGCCGCTCGCTCACTCGGGCTTTGCCGCTCAGTCACTCACGTTCCGCACAAGAGTCAGGAGCCATGTCCTTGCTGACTCCCCCCACCTCCCCTCCACCGCCTCCTCCGCCTCCTCCTCCTCCTCGTCGTCTTCCCTCCCCACCTCCACCCGGCCGCTAACGCTGGAGCCCGGAGAGGGCACACATAATCAAGCAGGCCTCCGCACAGGCGCACTGGGGGGGCTCCCGCTGGGCCAGGGGCAGCGAGGGAGGGGAAGGGGGTTGCGCTTCCTCCTCCGAGCGTCACTCAGCGTGCGCGCCCGCCCAACGGCCGGCGTGAGAGCAGGCCCGGGAGAGGCGAGGCCTGCGTGCGCGCCGCCGCGCCCGACCGGCAGCCCAGGCCGGCCTCCCGGCCCCTTCCCGTCTCCCGCGCCTCTAGCAGCCGCCGAGGTGTGCTGCGAGGGGGCGGGGTCGAGCGGAGCCGGCTGCGCGCCGAGGCCGGAACGAACCAACTGGAGGGCGCGGGGGCGCGCACGCGGGGGCGGGGCGTTGGGGGCCGTCTTCTGCAGCGCCGGCCGCGCGGGCTGCGTGCGCACGTCGCCAAGAGGCCTCTTTGGGAGGGAGGGTGAAAAGGGAAGATGCAGAGGGCCGAGAGGGAGGGCGGGTTTTGTCAGAGTAGCTGGAAGGGACTCCCTGGAGGCATCTGAGGACCAACCTGCCAGCCTTTGCCTCAAAAACTGGCCCATGGGTAACAAGGGTTGGGCAAGTCGGCCGCCTTTGCAGAAGGGCGCAGTGAAGCATGGCTTCCTGCAGTTGGCCGCGCGAACTTCACTGCATTGCCGTAGCCTGTCCACCCATTAAATTCACATCCTGGGCTCTACCAAAGTTCACCCGGTGAAACTGCCACCAAGTCTGCCACCCATTTACACACCACATTGGCCCCAGTGACAACTGAAAGTGCATCGCAGACAAGATCAAAAGCCTAAGTTAGGGTGGTACCCGATGAGGAAACAACACCTGTAGTACCTACCCTCAGC
This sequence comes from Giraffa tippelskirchi, assembly GCF_054371585.1. Classification (NCBI taxonomy): domain Eukaryota; kingdom Metazoa; phylum Chordata; class Mammalia; order Artiodactyla; family Giraffidae; genus Giraffa; species Giraffa tippelskirchi. The sequence continues at coordinate 66,596,292 of NC_137287.1, read as the reverse complement.
TTGCAGTGTAGGAGTACAAACGGTTGTTAAATGGTAACAATATAATGTAAGGATATGGAAAATGCGGTTTGAAGGAACCCAAGTTCTCCTAGTCAGTCACCAAATGATAGCTAACACCACGCAACAGTGGAGTTATTTCGATTGAGAATTTCTCTGATCTGGCTCTGTACTTCAAACTTACTCTTGCAAATTTGTCACTTTTATTAAGGTCACTTAAGTGGCGGAAAGATGGGAGGTTACTGCTCACAAATAGAAAATGGATCAGGCCTATCTGAACAGATTAATTCGCTGGATATTGCGCAGTTTTGAGCTGTGAGATCTCCCACTGTTGCCCTACCCCCTATGTATCCTGTTAGCCCAATATTGATTTTAGGCAACAACAAAAAAGTGTCTAATTTTAAGTTTAGCACGAAATAGGAATATAGATTGTTTAAACGACAAACATAGTTACAAGGCAAATTCATGACTGATGAATACCTTGCCTGTAACAAAATAAGTGTTTATCAAGTGTTGGCAGTATCATGTGAGGACCTAGAATATGCAGTTTTATAAAATGCTAAAAAATGAAGGAACCCAAGTTCTCCTAGTCAGCAAAAGATAATGGTTTAAGCTCGAACAGCATTCCAAGTGTTCTCATGGAGAAAAGAAAAATGGTGGCATGGCTGCTTTTTCCATTTGATATTAATTGCTAGAAATCTATTTAAGAATTATAATAGCTGTAATACAGTGCAAGCATATATTAGCAAATATATTCAAACACCCTCAAAGCTAAGTGAGATAGCTACAGTAATGCAAAGCTTTAAAAACGTACACTGAAAAGACAAAAAATGAGAATTCACTCAATTATATTAGTGCATTTTAAAAAGGTGATTACAAGATTACATAATAAAGCACATCTTTTGGAGGTTATGGTAATAATTAATAGATTTCCGACCATATAAGAATGATGTTCTTAAAATGCCATTGATATTTTTAAAACTAAAATCGCCTTCAAACCAATCTATACTGTTTCATGTATCTCTACCATATATCTTATTTTTACCCCTTTTTAAGGGAAACCAGTCCAACATCCAATTCCTGCTCAAGTTCAGACTCCTAATGAAGAGTAATTTTTAGTTAAAATCAACTTGAAACTTCCCTTTCTGAAGACTGCAGTCAAACCTTAATGCAATAAATTATTTAAAAATACATTCATTTTATTTTGAATGCATTGGAGCTCAGTTCTTGTGATGGGATTAATGTATATATAAAGAATGATAGGTATTTTATTCTGTAACACTTAATCAAAGAAATGCAGGTAAACACTTGCCATTTTCAAAACAAAATTTAAAAAATCATTTGTAACATTTTTGAAATTTAGACAAATAGAGAAAATACACTATTTCTTAAGAACAGGCCTTTATATAAACAGTAGCATCTAAAGCAGAAATTTTACCAAAGATGTACATATAAATGTTCATAAAATGTAAATCAAATTATTTAAAACCAATATTTAACATTAAATGTTGGGTTATGGAAATTGTAAGAAAAAACATAGAATATAAATAGTATATTCTAATTTTAACTCATGTACCAGATATAGAACTTTTTATGTTATACATCAAAAGTATAATATTTAATATACTTCTATAAAATATTAGGTGACAAGGAAGAATAACAGACATTACAAAGTAGTTCAGAGATACAGTTAATTATTAATTCAACAAGTATCTATTGAACATTTACTGTGAGCCAGGGAACATTTACTAGATACAGGAAATACAGCAGTGAGCAAGTTATATTTGTCCTTTGTGTGAGATACATATGCATGTGTTTGGTTGAATATGCTAACTCTCATACCTCAGAATGGATAAAACTTATAGTTAAATTGCCAGAATTGCTAAAGTTCAAGTAAGTTTCTAGAAAAACATGGCAATTGTAAAAAAATAAACAAGTTCTTGAGATTTATAAAATAACTTCACAGAAAACTACAATTTCAATCTTAAAATAGTTATCCTTTAAATCTGATTTCATGTTCTCAAAATATCCTTTGAAAAAGTATATCCAGTACCTGTAGAATAAAACAAAAGCCTGTGGTCCCAGTACACTTCTTCACATCACAGCAACAAACTCAGTATTGGCTAAGCTATTTCTCTGAACTAATCATCTGAGGCAAACCACAAAAAACTCAAGTAAAGTATTTTATGATGTAACCTCTAACCCTACTATAATGGAAAACTATATTTTCTTCCCATATGGGTAATATATCTTCTTATAATTTTCTTTATTCCTCAACCTAGTCACCAAATTTTTGGATTTGCTTTTCCATAATCATTTACTTTAGTAGATACTTATGAACGAAATATTTAAAACCAAATTTGGTTCCTGGATTAGTACTGCTTATATATATTTCCTTTTTAAAGTTTTATTTGCCTTCTGTTATTTTCCTCATGTTATGTTTAGTCTATTTTATCTATTGTTGAAGCATATTTCTTTAACAAGATATAGAAATTGAGGTATATTTCTATAATGTTAAGACTAAATGCACTTCTCTTAACTCAGATTCTTAACTTCCCTAAAGTGTTTAAAATTCAGTATTGACTTGGATACTAAGGTTTTTGAACAAAAAGCAATTATAAGAACTCATTCGTCTACTAAACCTCATCAGAAACTGTAATTTTCTAAATAAACTAGTTGGAAAAAGCAATAAGGCAATTTCTTATGATTTGCACAAACTTTAAAACATACCCTTTTAAAAGAATCAATGAATACAATTTTATTTTGCTCATTGGTACCCAAAATTTCATACTTTTTACATGAAAAGTTTATCAGCCAAATATTTATGCAAATATGGTTAAAATATTGAGGTATTTCTGATACCAGTTTTGTTATTTATCTCACAATAAGTGAGCACTGTATCTTTACAGGTACAACCCCACACATGGCACCTGTATCATGGATTACAATCAGAAATTTCATTAAAAGATATTCATTCCAATTATGTTTTAAATTGATAGTCCATTAATGGCTTTTGGAAAATTTCACTTAATAAAGCATATTAATTAATCTTACTAGGTGATTTTTTTAACTCAGCATACCACCCTAGCGAGTGTCTTGTATGCACGTAGTAGGCCTACAATAAATATTTATTTAATGCACAATATTGGTGTTTATCAGCCAATTGTAATCTGAGCTTTATTCTTCAGAGCAAAACAAGGATTTGTTTTCTACATTCAACTGAACTAAAATTTCTAAGTAATCAGAAATGATTAAGAAATTTTCAGAGAAGTTGGTTTATTTAAAGGTTTTCAAGAGTTGAAATTCATACAGGTGAAGAGTTTTTATTTACCCGGTAATTTAGAATTGTCTGTATTTAAACAGTCCTCAAATGTTAGCCACCTCTCCATGTAAAAGTCACCATTTTCTTACAAAACAGACCCTAACTTAGAATCAGTCATAATCAATATTATTGTTAGATACGCTTAATAATTTAAAAGTTTAGTTAGGTAATTCTGAAATTTAAATTGCATGTAATCTAAATTTTAAAATCTTTCTAAGAATCAAGGCCTAATATTTACTTTAAAGGGTTTAGTGTGGTTAATCTTGTGTTTGGCCTCAGAGCTACTCCTTTGCTGTAAAACTGATATGCATTGGCTGTATTTACATTTTTGGGTAAAACACCGTGTAATTACCAACAGAAAAATATATCTAAAGGATGCCTTTAGATCTGCTAGGCATTACATAAACCTCAATAATATTTCAGAATTGGGCTATTTTTTCCATGATGCAATAATACTTAAAGGTGTTACACTTTTGACTTTTCAGAGTATCATCAATATAACCTAAGGGCAGGAGTGTGAGGTCCATGTTCCCATTTTTTTAACTGACACTGAAGATTTGCATTTCTGTTATAATTAAAGTGTGATTAAAGTGACATATTTAAGTGTCTGTTTATAGGATACAATAAGGTTATCTGAGTGAAAAGATTCTGGACATAGAAAAGAGGAAAATCACTTTCTGAAATGGAATAGAACCTTGCAAGAAATGAAACATATCTGGGACTTAAAAAAAGAAAAGGAGAATCAGAAATTGAACTGAATTTCTAAATACTCTTTGGACCAAAGATTACTTTTGAAGATTTAAATGTTTTCCTCTCTGAAAGGGGCCACTGCTTACCAAATCCAGAAACAAGCCCAAGAATATGTTAATTAACTGCATTGTGTACCAGAAAGAAAGAGGTTGACAAATTCATTTTTTTATTCCTTCAATCAATAAAATGTTTGCCTAGTACATCTTAGATTTTTTTAATCTATAATGTGTATATTTACCTCTTGAAATTGTACAGTAACAGTGCCAAAGACCACCATGGCCCCATAGGGTGAATCTTATGAAGCTTAACATTCCTGGCGAATTAAACACACAAGCCTCCGATCGCTCTTTGTCAATCTTTACTGTGGCACGTAAGAGCCAAACTGTAGGTAATTTTTATATGGCGGCAATTTATCCCAATTAAAAAAGCAATGATCTTGGATGCAAGCACAAGTGAAAAATATAATGACAGAAAACTAAAGAAAGGTATTGCAAAGACTGACCTGGAATGCTACTTGTCCCTCTCCATCCCCACCCCCATTCATGCTCCTTTTTCCACCCATTTGTTGTTTTTCTCACAAGTATATCATGACTTGTAACATATTTTTTTTTAATTTAAATAACCCCCCCAAATGCCTGAAACACTAAAAGATGTAAAAAGATTCACCATCTACAATCAACTATGTAGCAGATAAACTTATAAAGCTATTCTAAATATTCAGACTTATAAATAAAAAATGTAAATTGAATCCAAGTAGTTGGGGAGGGGGACCATGGGAGGATGAGTGTGGAAGGAAGGAACAGATTGAGGATATCTAATTTCAACACCAATTTTTTTTTTCTGTTCAAATCTTTCCATAGTTACACTTCCAATGATTTCTTATATAAGAATTTCTCCCTATATTTCAAAAGAATTGAATGATTTCCTTGAGGAAATGCAAGTTTAGGAAGAAGAGCCGCATAATGAAAGTGTTACAATGCAAACCACTTCTATAGCATTTCAAATGCAAAATCACAACCACTACTACCTTTAACTGACTCTTAAGGGTTCTTTTCAAACAGATGCTATTTATGAACATCATCTGTTAACTTCTTTCTTGTAATTCAAAACTCTCATCAAATGATGTTTTCATGATGACGTGTAAATATAATATTCCATTAGAGATCAATTCTAATTGGTTTTTTAAAATCCACCTTCAGAAACCAGTGCTGTATAATACACAGACTAGTAATGGGCATTTTACAAGGAATTTCCGCAAAGTCTATTATAAATCTAAGTCGAAATTACTCTCTGGCCCTAGTGAGGTTTGAGCAAAAGGATTGAAATTATTTCTTCATGAGTTTTCAAGCACGATGACTTTACTCTTGTCTTCAAGACTCGCGATCACTTGTTGGAAATCTTCATTTTTTAAAACTGTTACGCTTGCCAGAAATATTTTTTCCACATGCCTCACAAAGGAAAACAGGCAGAGTTTCGTAGGTGTCTCTCAGTTCTTTCTAAAACGTGTTATAAAAGCAAATGACACGTTTTTCCCTTATGAATTTCAGTGTTATTTTGAAAACGCACTTCAGGTTAAGAATCCAAGCCTATTTTTGTTAGGGGTAGCTCAACCCAGCCTTTTAAAATTAAACTCCTTATATACAACAAAGAACTGAGTAGTAACAGACAGTGAAACGTGCTTTTCCGAACTCCTTTGAATCCCGACATTCATTTTCGAATCCATACATTTAAAGAGATTTAAAATAGGATACGATGGGCTCTAACTCTCCGGATCCAGAAAGAAAAAAATTTTTTGCCCACATTTGTCTCTATCTAGCCATCACTTTACAAACATATCTATGCTGCTTTCCCTCTTTTCTTGTGTGAGTCTCAGGCTTGCCCAGCTTCCTCCAACTTAGCGGCACGTTGTAAAGCCTCCTTCCTACGCGGTCTGGAGTTGGGAACCCCTCGCCAGCCGACACTGATCATAAAACTTGCCGACCCGACCCGGCCCGAGCCTTTTGCAGTTCGGGGAGCTGGGGGTGGGGGCAGAGTCCGATCTCGGGACCCCTCCCCCGAGAAGGACGCGCTCGGCAAACTACTGCGCGGCGGCTGAACAATGGGGGCGGCTGGGCGACCTGAGCCCGACTACAGCTTCATCGGCGGCCCCGGCCGCGCGCCTGGCCCCCGCCCACCTCGGCCCTCCCCGCCCGCGGTGTCGCGCTCGCACTGCTGGCGCAGCCTTCCTCCCGAGCGCCGCGGACGGCCCGGCTCGCTGCTGTCCCCGCCGCCGCCGCCGGCCCTGCCGCGCGCCTGCTTCCCGGCCCTGGGCTGGCCCTCCTTCCTCCGACTGCGACACCGAGGCGCTGCCTTCGGCGACTCCAGTTTTCGCTGCGGCCGCCTTCCCGCTATTTCCTGAATATATTTTCTCAATTTCTCCTTTATTTTCAGAAGTGGTTGAGATGTCTCACTTCCACCTTAATTTTAATTTCCTATTTCCCTCTGGAAAAGATCCCCCCAGGAAATCCAAAAATCTAGAAGGAACTACAGCAAATCCCATAAAACCTTTAACTCTAAATACATTTATCTTAAAAAATTTTTAATGCATTTATGTCGTCTAGCCAGGCAAAAGAATTCGCCCCTTTTTATTTCCTCCTTTAAATATTGTTATTTTAAACTCTCCATCAAGTGCATTTTGACGAGAGGGCAGAGAATGTGTCCGGCGGCATGCAGCAAACCAGAGGTTTTATCTTACGCCTCCCGGGACGGTAAAAAAAGTGGAACGCGGACGAGGGAGCTTCTAGGGAAGAAGCAACACAATTCGCTGGAGAACAAGCCAGGCCGGGCGGGGGGAAGCGCAGCGGGGGCGTCGAGGGCCCTCGGGCTCCGGGCAGGGGAGCTGGTCTGAGGAAGAGAGGAGGTTTTAAATAGCTGGGGCCGGGAGGGCGGCGGGCCCGCGCATGACAGGACTTTATGAGACAGGATGGAGCAGCGGATGAGATTACTTTGCTTTCTCATCTCCTAAGAAAAAAAATAAAGTTGGAGGGAGGCGGAGAGAACAGCCATCCTTACTTCCTCCCCACGTTTCCGCGGAAGGACCAGGGCTGCGGCGGGCTGGGAGAGGGCGCAGGACGTGGCGGACCAATAGCAGTCAACAGGTCCAGGCCACGGCAGGGCAGCGGGGCCGGGCCGCCGCGCCCCCTCCTTTCGGGTCCCCTCCCCCGCCTTCTTTTTCTCTCCCCTCCCGTCCCCTCCCCCGCAGGCCCGGCCCGGCAGGGGAGGCCGGTTCTGCACTCCTCGCCCCACCCGGCCCGACTGCGGTCGCGTCGGCTCGGGCTCTCGGGCTGGGGGTGGGGGTGGGGCGGGGGTTCCCTGCCGGAGAATCCTCCCCCGGGGCTGGCGGCGGGGAGGGGAGGCGGCGGGGGGGGAGGGGATGGAATCGGGGAATGGAGGATTAAGAAGGACTCGAGCTCGGCACGAGCGCGGCCGGCGCGAGGGATCCTGGGTAAAAAGTGGCCGCGCGGCACCGGGAGAGCGCGGAGAGGAGCCAGGGTCAGAGGTCAGGGCCCTGGAGCCCCGCTTGCAGAGCCCCCCACGTGAACGCAGCGAGCAGGAGGAACCTTTTTGTTTTCGACCGCGCCAGCATGCTCCCCTATTGACCGAGCTGCTTTTCCCGGGCCGCTAGAGAGAGGAGCTCCATCCCGGATCTCCTAACCCCTCCCCCCACCCCCGCCTTCCACCACCAACACACTACCCAACTCTACCCTTCCTCTCAACTCATTTCCCAGCCCCCCCGTACCGGCCTTGCAATAACGCAGTAAATTTGCTTTAACAACAAGTGGGGGTGGTTGCATTTACTCCTCCCTCTCCTCTCTCCTCCCCCTCCTCTTGCTGCGGCTCTTGACACTACTACAAACCAGGACTATAAACATAAACATGTGTCACTGTAACTGGGCAGGTAATATACGGATTTGGGGGTGGCGTGGAGGGGGGCTTGGTCGCCGCTGGGGGGGCAGTAAAAAATGTGTGTTTCACGTGCTCGCCAGCTTTGGGGGCTCCCCACACACACCGATCCATTTATATAATGCCGATGGCACTCGGTCACTTATTCAGCCACACAGACCCACAAAGGCCGACTTGCCGATAACCACTGTACCCCAAAGCAAATACATTTATATACGCCTCTCCTGTCCCAACTACTGCTGCCATTTCTTCTATCAGCAAACAGTAGCGTCGATACTTGAATCCCCTTTCCTTTGAACAAAATTATTTTCCACGTAGAAATAGAGAACATTTTTCGAGCTGAACAGTACGCCGGCTCTTTCCCCATAGACAGTAACCTACACATTTTGTGCGCAGAAATCCTTTCAAAAAGCAAGTAAGGCTATTTAAATGACTGAGTTTGAAATCTGTAATGTAAAGGTTCTTTCTTGGGCTTTCCCTTCTTCCATTTAGCAACTTCTAAAGTTGCTGGGGCTGGAGCTCTGGAGATACGCTACAGCAAGTCTTTATTATTATTATTTAGTCTATATTTACACTGCCGCTCAACTTTTCTCTCTTCGCTCAGCAAGCCTAGCAACAACTGCTTACGGTAGAGTAAAGCGAATCCCCTCGCAAGCTTTTTGGCTTGAAACAGAGGGAGATTCAGAAAATGTTCAGATGGAGAAGTGGTTCCCTTTGTTCTTTCATTGTTTCTCTAGGAACTGGTGGATACAAGGACAAACACTTACCTTCTCTTCTTTTTGCTCCCCAAACCAGACGTTCCCATCAGCCTTAAAATACACAATCCACCTTGAAAGTAACTACGAATGTCGGGAGAGTTTGTATTCCATTCTTTTTCTCTCTCTGCCCTCTTTTAGCGTAGGATTAAGTTGCCGAGCACGTTGCTGCAAGCTGTAGCCCCCCGCCTTAGTGAATCGGTCACGTTTAGGACCCTCTAAGTCCATCCTAATTCTGCCAGTAGAATTGAGGGTATTGGAAGCTCTAAACTTTCAAAAGGAAAGGGGTCCGCAAGCATCCAGGAGATTTAGGTATCCTCTGAAAATTTTTACCACTACATTTTTGTACCACATCACCAAAAGTATTTGCCAAGAAATACTAGATATTTCTTTGAGGAAACTGTGTGTGTGTTTTTTTGTTTAAGTTTCTACTTAGCAATGTGCTGCTTAGACAGATGGAGTAAAAAGGCAGGTTTGTAAGGACATTTAACGGAAGGAGTGGGTTTTCCATAATGTTTGCTATGCCATGTGTTTGTTTTTTTTTTTAAACACTACTGGAACTGAGAAAGGAAGCAAACAGAAATTTGAATTATAGCGTTTCAGAATGACTTAAAGAGAGGCACTTGCTTGAAATGAATTTGTGTAAAAACTGGCCTTTAAAGCAAAAAGTGAGCTTTTCAAAGTTGAAAGACAATTTTCACCCTGTGATTCCAAAATTTAACAAGTGACTTTCCTGGGTAGCATGTGATACGTGTTAGTGTTTAGTGTCCAGCCTGGTGGGCATTACTCCCCAAACCTTGTTTAAAATCTGATTATAATGTGATTTGTTGAAGTCATGAATACGAAATGATCCTTGTGTATCCATAAATGCGAACTTGGAGTTTTTTGATCTCCCGCTTTTTTGTGTGCACCCAGTAGCTGCAGCAGTGGAAGACAGTGATTGGCTCCAGGGCTCCTAGAAGAATTTGGGCTGAAGCCAGGGGAACAGAACCAGAGGATTCCCTTTCCAGAGACCATCAGGCTTCACAAGCGTATCTTTCCCTTTTCCCCTCTAGGGTGCTCAGAATTTCAGTGTGGCTTAAGCAGCCCATAGGTAGGCCTCAACACTGAATGTCATCACTTCAGTTCCTACATGTTTGGCTCTCCCTAATGGGAAATAAACAAAAATCGGGGTATCCCAAATAAATTGTGGATCCTGAGGTTTGTGGGTTATTGAATACACCAACACAGAACTCTATACTTTCTCAGATTTTTTTTTTTCTTTCTACATTCAGGATCAATTGTAAGAGGCCCTGGTGTCTCATAGGAAAATATTGCAACAAAACAAGATAATTGGGGGAAAGGCAGTTGCAGTAGGAAAAGTGGTTTTTCTTTGATAGCATTTAATTGGAATTAAAAGATTCTTGAGCTGTAAACATTCTTTATTTATTCAGCACACATAAGCAGGCATTGTTTTATCACTATCATAATTATGGTGTCCTTTAAACTGGCTGATAGCAGAAAAGATAAGGGAATGTGCCTGTACATTCAGATCAGGTCTTGCTCCTTTCTTTTTTTCCCTCCCAGTCTTCCTCCCCTCTCTCTTTACTCCTCTCCCACCCCATTCCTTCCATGATCACTAGGGTCCCCCACAGCCCTTGGGATGAGGAGAGCAGGAAGATTGTGGCCTAACCATTTCTTACATCATGAAAGTGATTTGTACCATACTCTAATTTGATGCAATCTATAACCTTCTTGTCTCCCACGTTTATAACTGCTTTTTGGCTTGCAATATGTGTTATCTGAAGAGTTGCCTATGGCTCACCTGTATAAAATCTTGTCCGCCAGGGTTTGTTGCTCTACCTTTGTCTAATTTAGAAAGCACACTCTTAGGGCTTTTTTAGAACAAAGGCTCACAAAACCCCCTCTACCTCCAAGGATTTGCAAATTTATAAAGGCTGCATTGAATTCAAGATGGGTCAGGGGGCAAAAAAAGGGTGGAAGGTCACCGCATTTTGATTATGGGTCAGTAGACAACATGGCATATACTCTGTGTCCCAAACTTCTGTTAAGAACAGGATTTTCAGATGCCTAAGAACAGAAGGATGGGCCCTTTTGGAGACCTGCCCTGATTTGTTTGAATGAGACAAAAAAGAAAAAAATTAAAGAAAATGTACTAAGTTATAATTTAAGTTGATCCTCAAGTTAGCCATTTCCTCCTCCTGCATTCTCATTTTCCCCTCCCCAAAAGCAAAGAACATGTAAAAGACATAAATTTAGGTAAGGAACTGTTGACTCTCACACAGGATTTTATTGTCCTATATCCTCAATTAATTCAGCCATATGAGTCTTGATTATTATTTTAGACTTTGTTATGTTTTATTATAGTTACTTTTGGCTAACAGTACAAGGGATTTCTTTTATTCTTCTAACCAGTGTACTTACATTGTGGAGGCCTTTGTGATGTTCCCTAGTCTTTTCTGTCTGAGTTCACTTTGAACAAAATGTGCCAGCAATCACTAAAACAAATGTATATGGTGAAGAGTTAGGTGCTGGTGGTGGGGTGGGAGGTTGGGGGGTTGTTCCTCATTTAAATTATGTATGTATGAGTGAAGGCTGGGAAGGGAAAGGATTATTTTAATGCTCTTCAATACTTTAATTATATGACATTGTAGTGTAGAAATGCAAAAGTACTCTTAGGTTTTCCTTCAGGTTTTCAAAAGAACTTTCCCCATTAGTAAACTACATCTGCAAATTGCTATTGCATTTCCCAGCTAACCATTTAAAAGACTGTAAATGCCGTGTGCATTACTTCGCTGCATAGGAAAGAGGTCAGACTGAATTGCAATGGTATTTAAACATAAAATATGGTGAAAATAAATCAAAATAGAACCTTTGAAGATAAATTTAGCACATTCACACAGGATAAGTAAAGACAAATATGTTCATATCTTCATAGCGCATCACTTTAAAAACTGAAAGTGCTGATTTTTTACAACAAATGCAGAAGTAAGTGGACATTAATATATTTCTATCTGTATTTGCCACAGAGGATTTTCCTCTAGCAAAGAGCTTTGTTTTCAAAGCTAAAATACTTTTTATGATAGTGTGTAGATTATGCATTCCTCCCTGAGTAAATAATCGCATTTAATTAACAAACTCAGTGCATATCTTACATATGCCTGAATTCTCAGTTAAGTAATTCCCTGGACCCTTGGAGATGAATATCCACATAAATGTTAATTTGGGCATATCCACCCCACATATGTATATGTGCTTCAGAAACATAGAAGTTGATATATCTTTAGAAAAAAAAAAAAGAATTTGAATACAGTCCATCATCTGAATGGGGTTCATCTTTGATTGTAGAGGCGGCTGACATGGTCAACATATTTATCAAAGAAACCCCCTGGCTTTTGAAGAATAGTACTTTATACATCTGGATCTGCACATCCAGGCAAAGTAAGTAAATTATTGCATAACTTTAAGCATAATTGATAACAGACACCTTTAATTTTTCATCCCCATTCTTTTGGCCAGCTTTCACATTAATAATCTAAGCCATAAATGTTGGTAGCTATTGATCGAAATCCCCTGTGTGCATGCAAATCCATCTTAAAGTCCCCTGCCTTTCATGTGTGAGCGCTCAGGGGCCTCAGCTAGATCTTTTTATCGGGATCGACCCCCAATGTGCCTGGAGAAGACCCCGGATATGCAACGTGTGCTGATGGCCACAAGAAAGCTGTCTGTCACATTCTGTGTGTGTGTGTGTGTGTGCATGTGCACACGAGAATGTGCACGCTCACGCCTTAACACACACACACACACATTGATAGGGAAGTTAAAGGAACAAAAGAATGTATTAGACAAGAAGAAAGGTGTGTAATAGGAGTATTAAAAATGTGTAAATGTGAAGGTATCTGAGTGCATATACAAAGATACTCACATAAATTGTATATATAGACCCAGTTCCCAAATCCCTTGGCCTTTATTTTTCTTCATTTGACCCAACAGATTGTAACTTTAGTTTAAAAAATACTATTATGCTAGTTTTAAAAACCACCCATATTGCCAGTATTTTAAAGGTGAAAGAGGAGGAAGGAGAGGAAAAGGTGATTTTGAAATGGTTACTAAATCACGTAGCCTTGTGCAGGAGGAATAGGACTGTGAGCGTGTGTGTGTGTGTGTGTGTGTGTGTGTGTGTGTGTGAAAACCTCAATAGGAATCGAGAACAACTAGTACTACCTGGCCAAACTAAAAAAAAAAAAAAAAATAGGACTCTCCAGCCAGCCTTTTGTAATGTGTTCTCAAAGGTTTTGTGAGTTTACTATTTCTTGGCTGTTTGACTCTTTGGTGGAAATCTTAAAGCTGGGGGAGGGGAATTGAACGCGGTGGGGTGAGAGGAAGAGGGCTGGCAGTATATAAGTGCATCAGGAGAAATTTTAAAAGGACATTATTGTCGCTGGCAATAGAAAGACTCTGCTCATTTTACTTTAAAAAACAAACACCAGCATCTGCTTTTCCTGGAAACTTTGCTTTCTGCTTAAACCTCTTGCATTTTGCCTCCTGCGAAAGTGAAAGAGAAATACGCGGTGTGATAGATCCAGATGCAAAAGAAAGCCAACTCGGTGGATGGTATTAGCTGTGACGAGGCATTGTTCATTGCTGCCTCTCGGTTACGTTTAAAGCCTGAAATATCACGAGATCCATTCAATGATCCTTCTCTCATTCAAGGGACAAAAATGTAATTTGCTGTAGCTCTGATTTCTTGGATGGAAATGCTAGCCTTAGATTTCAAAGGCAAGAACTAGACATCGCGGTTTGTACACACATTGATTAAGTTGAAGAGCGGCGATTACATCTGTGCTGAGTGCAACAGTAGTCCAGGGCTGACTTTTCAAATCCCAACCTCTGAGTTACAGACTCTCTTAAATAGAGTTCCTTAATTTCCGGATGCACTTCTTGAAATTCCCAATTCTCTTCAAAATTCCTGGGAAATTACAAGAAAGATGAGGGTGGGGGTGGGGAACTATGGCCGAGATTTCATGCAAACTACCTTTTTGTGTGTCTGACTCTTCGGTTTTTAATCTCTCTCTCCCTCTCTCTTTGAGCCATACCTGCTTGTGCTAGTCAGACCAGAGCAGGGGAAGCTGGAACTTTTGAATGTGAAGGAAGAAATTACTGTACAATTTTTTTCCTGCAGGCTCAGAAATATCCGTTTATTCTTTTAACCACACGGATGTGTCTATTTTTGGAAGAACAAGGAAACATATAAATGCCTGGGCTGCATTCATGCTGTAGTTCCAAACATCGAACAGTTAAGAAGATTTTGCCGAATTTTCAAAGCAGCCAACAAACTGCCTTGGGATCGTGGTGATGCGACTGGGAAGACCTTTGCTCTCATTTGGCAATATTTTGGATATCCTTGAAAATGACACCAAAATATGCTTTAATTTGACTAAGAAGAGGTTAAACAATATTGATATTCATCCAAAGTGATTTTTTTTTTAAAAAAGCAGATGCTTGGCTTTCATGGAAAAAAATGGGAGTTGTGGAAGATTCATTTAAACTACCAACCAAAAGCATCACAGACCACTGAAACAGTCTGCATCATACATCAGCACTTTCTTTTCATCGTTATTACTTAAAGCACCTTGGGCGGTTTACCTTTTCTTTTCTTTGCTACAGAAGCAATCTGCTCCATGGAATTCTGACCTGTTGTGAACAGGACCCTGGCTAAGGCTGTGCTGGGGACTCTAGGACCATCCTGCCTCCAATCCAGCCTGCTTAATTGTGAAAAGTGTACACATTTCTGGCTTATCTATGCTTTGTTATGGGTCTGACGTGAAACTACCTCCTCCCCACTCCACCCCCCAGCAAGGAACCAAAATTCAGTTGAATTGTTACAGTGTTTCGGAGCTGGAGCCTTGAACTGCTTCATTGGTCAAATAACTTTGTTTCTGTTTGTAAAAAGGCATTTGGGGGCGGGGGGGACAAGGAAAATCGAGAGAAATTCAAAACGTAAGTCTGTACTGGGATGGTTCACCGCGCGGATTTAACTTTGGAGCTCCCAGCCGGGCTCCTTCCCCACTCCCATAAGGGAAATACCAGGCTGTTCTGCACGTTTCGCTTAAGCTCCATTTTCCAAAGGAAAAGGGGGGTGGGATATATCTATTTAGGCTTGATAATGTTTTAAAAATGCTTTTCTTTGAGATGATAATAGCTATAGCGGTAAAATGCAAATAAAGCAAAAAATAGGCAATATTCCTTTAAAGGCGAATATACAAGGCTTTTTTTTTTTTTTTTTAAGCGTACACACACTGCTTCTGATGAAGTCTGTGAGTCAGGCTGTTTCTGAGCTCCGATAGTTTAATGGAAAGATTTATATACCGACTGTATTATTTACTTTGGGAGGGGAGGTGGCAGTATAAGGGTATGCTAATTAGTGGGAGATTTTGGGGGGAAGGGGTGGAATATCAATTTTTATTGCATCACCTGTCAGGAGTGTCCAATCAGCGCTGGCTTTAGGGGAATTAATTGATGAAGGTGTCTCCGGACGAGCTCACTTCACTCTGTCATTTTATTTGTAGCTAAAGCAGCGGCGGGAATAGCAGCTGCATGTCTTTTCTCTTTCTCCTTCACATTCCATTATCATAGTGCTCCAATGGAGAAGGAAGGAATAGAGGGGCCCAGGTACTGATCTGCAGCGGGGACTTAGACCAACACACTGGCAGAGCAGAAACCGGATGGTTTTTTCCCTCTTTTTTAAAAAAACGAAAACCAAAAAAAAAGCAAGAATCAAGTCAGTGTAATTTCATAGTTTTTTTTTTTTTCTTTTCCCCAATAATTTCGCCTTGAGTTTGGCACTCCCTTCGCCGGGAATAACAGTCTTTGTTATTTTATTAGCAGGATGCCTTGAGACACACGCAGCATCTGGTGGAGGATTAACATACATACATGTGTATGTATGCGTCACGTATATATTTACTGCAAATGGTGGGGATCGTTTAGTGCCCGACATGGGAGACCTGAAGTCAGGTTTTGAAGAGGTGGATGGCGTGAGGCTCGGCTACCTCATCATTAAAGGAAAGCAAATGTTTGCCCTCTCCCAAGTCTTCACGGATCTGCTGAAAAACATCCCGAGGACGACCGTGCACAAGCGCATGGATCATCTGAAAGTGAAAAAGCACCACTGCGATCTGGAGGAGTTGCGGAAACTCAAGGCAATCAACAGCATCGCCTTCCACGCCGCCAAATGCACGCTCATCTCCCGGGAAGACGTGGAAGCGCTCTACACCTCCTGCAAAACTGAGCGCGTCCTCAAGACCAAGCGCAGGAGGGTCGGCCGGGCCCTGGCCACAAAGGCGCCGCCGCCAGGGCGCGCCGCCGCCGCCGCCGCCGCCGGCCCCCGCCCGGCTTTCTGGAAGGACAAGCACCAACTTTGGCGGGGCCTGAGCGGAGCCGCGCGGCCCCTGCCAATCAGCGCGCAGTCCCCGCGCCCGGCCGCCGCCGCCGCCGCGCGACCAGCCGCCCATCTACCTCAGATTTTTAGCAAATACCAGGGCTCGCACTACCCGGAACTCGTGCGCTCGCCTTGCAAACCCCCTCTAAACTATGAAACTGCCCCGCTCCAGGGAAACTACGTCGCTTTCCACTCGGACTCTGCTTATTTTCGGAGCCTGCTGTGCAGCAAGCACCCGGCCGCCGCCGCCGCTGCCGCCGCCGCCGCCGCCGCCGCCGCCGCCGCAGCCGCCGCCTACTACCAGGCGTCGACGGCCGGGCCCCAGCCCAAGGCGGCGGCGGCGACGGCGGCGACGGCGGGCGCCGGAGGCCCGGTGAGCCTGACCTACCGGTGCAAGCGCAAGCGCGGGGGCGCCAAGGACTGCCTGCTCGCGCCGCACGCCGGCGCCCGCCGTCTGCTGCTGTTGCCCAGGTCCTACAAAGCCAAGGCGGCGGCGGCGGCGGCCGCGGCAGCGGCGGCGGCGGCGGCGGCGGCAGCCGCCGGGGCCACTTGCCTGGAGAGGTTTCATCTGGTGAACGGCTTCTGCCCGCCTCCCCACCACCACCACCACCATCACCACCACCACCACCACCATCACCACCACCACCGGGCCCAGCTGCCGCAACCGAATCACCATCCCCCTCATCACCACCGGCCGCAGCCCCATCTGGGCAGCTTTCCCGAGAGTTGCAGCAGCGACTCCGAGTCCAGCTCCTACTCGGACCATGCCGCCAACGACTCGGATTTTGGCTCCAGTGTGTCCAGCTCCAGCAACTCTGTGTCCTCGGAGGAAGAGGAGGAGGAGGGAGAGGAGGAGGAGGAGGAAGAGGAGGAGGAAGAGGAGGAGGGGGGCAGTGGGGCCTCGGATTCCAGTGAAGTCAGCTCGGAGGAGGAGGAGGAGGACTCGTCCACGGAGTCGGACTCGAGCTCCGGCTCCAGCCAAGTGTCAGTGCAGAGCATCCGTTTCAGGCGCACCAGCTTCTGCAAGCCTCCCAGCGTGCAGGCGCAGGCCAACTTCTTGTACCATCTGGCCTCCGCCGCTGCTGCAACCAAACCCGCTGCTTTCGAGGATGCCGGCAGACTTCCCGACCTCAAGAGTAGTGTCAAAGCGGAGTCGCCCGAGGAGTGGAATCTGCAGAGCTGGGCCCCCAAAGCGTCTCCGGTGTACTGCCCGGCCAGCCTGGGGAGTTGTTTCACAGAGATAAGGAACGATAGGGTATCTGAGATTACATTCCCACAATCTGAAATTTCCAGTATTGTAAAGAGAACTGACCTGACAATTAACTGCCTGGCGGAGGGGGCCTCTTCACCTAGCCCAAAGACAAACAATGCATTTCCACAACAAAGAATACTCCGAGAGGCTAGGAAATGCCTACAAGCAACTCCTACTACACACTGTGCAGATAACAACACAATAGCTGCTAGGTTCTTAAATAATGATTCTTCGGGAGCAGCGGCAAATTCAGAAAAAGATTCCAAAATCCCTCTTTGTACTGAATTTGCTACGGATTTGCCCTCTTCTTCGCCAACTTATCCCGAGGTGGATACAGCAGTAGTAGCAGCAACAACTAAAGCCGAGAATCCCTGTACTGACACCGGCGACAGGACATTGCCGTTTCTGCACAATATTAAAATCAAAGTAGAAGACAGTAGTGCTAATGAAGAATATGAACCTGACCTTATTACAAATAAGCTAAAGTGCGAGTGCAATGATACAAAGGGTGAGTTTTACAGTGTGACTGAAAGTAAAGAGGAGGACGCCTTGTTAACGACAGCCAAGGAAGGTTTTGCATGCCCTGAAAAAGAAACTCCTTCCTTAAATCCACTGGCTCAGAGTCAGGGCCTTTCATGCACTTTAGGTTCTCCAAAACCTGAGGATGGGGAATATAAATTTGGTGCCAGGGTGAGAAAAAATTACCGGACACTAGTACTGGGAAAGCGACCTGTACTTCAGACACCTCCAGTCAAACCAAATCTGAAATCAGCTAGAAGTCCTCGTCCTACAGGTAAAACTGAGACACATGAAGGAACACTGGATGATTTTACAGTTATAAACAGACGCAAAAAGGTAGCCAGCAATGTAGCATCAGCAGTGAAAAGGCCATTTAATTTCATGGCAAATTTTCCTTGTCCACCATCACTCATTATTGGGAAGGATGGGGATTTGTGGCCGGCGTATTCCTTAAACACCACTAAGGATTCCCAACCTCCTCACAAGGCCCATCCTATATGGAAATGGCAGCTGGGCGGTTCTGCAATACCTCTTCCACCTAGTCACAAATTCAGGAAATTTAATTCATAAAAGCGTTTTTGGAAGATATTTTCTTGAACCATACCTTCCTTTTGTTGTAAACTGCACAGGATGGTTTGTACAAGTCCATTAATGTGTTACACCTCTTTTGGAGTCCTGGTTTATCGCATTTTGAAGACAGAAATCGGATTACTTTTTTTTTTTTCCATTGCGGGTTTTTTTTTTTTTTAGTAGGGTGGGGGAGGGGTGGGAGAAGGGTTGGTTTACATTCCACAGACTATACTTCAGGCTAAAGACTCAAGTAAACTCAGTTATTACGGTAGAGCTGGAACACTTTACTGTTTCAATGCTAATAATGCACCCGGTACCTCAATTCAACTGCTACAAATAAATGTCAAAAGGTTGAATAATAAATATTACAATGAGCCATTAAGTTTATGCACTAGATTTCAGACCTGAAAGTGTAACTGTTAATTCAGTGAAAGTTTGTTAGGTTGCTTACATGGTTACACAGTGAGGTAGCAAGAAGTTTCTTGTGGGGTATCTTTTTCTCCCCTCATTTCCTCTCCAAGAGTAGTTGCACTTATTTTTTTTTTTTTATTGGAAATATTGGGGAGTCCTGAATGAATGCTGGTAACAGCTGCTTCACATATATCAAGTAAAGTAAATATAATATTGTCTTTTTTTTTCTTTTTTTTGTAAAGGGTGTAATTTTACTTTTACACCACTCCTTACAATTGGAAAAGTCCTTTTTGTGTCCTCACTCAGAATTTTAAATTAGGTGACTCTTACTATTGTCCTGCTTACCTTGTGGTCTGAACATGACTCCTCAAACTTGCAAAACAATTAAAATATTTCTCATAATAGCAGGATATTTTATGGTCTGACTCTTTATAGTGACAGAGCAGTAAAAAAGCAACCAAGAAAAGAAAAATGGGTCAGAATTGTTAGAATACCCCAAATGAAAAATAAGTTATTTCAGGGCTTTTTGGTACCAGAACTCAGGCACTTGGATTTTATTACCTTTTACTTTTTCTGCATCTCTCTAAACTTCTGTTTTCAGACCATCCTGTGTATAGAGCAGGAGAGTTTCTACTGCAAGTGACAATCAGAGGTGACTATCTATATTTGCACTTAAAATCAAAGTAGTTCAACATGCAAATTGTTAGGGTCTAGCCCTTGGTAAGGGCCATGCTGGTGTACTATGTTGTGATGATGGAAGCAGTAAATCAAAATTATGGAAATTTGCACTGTTGAAAAGCATGCTTTAGCTTTATTTTCAATTAAAAACACTGTTTAAAATTCCTGGTTCCATACATTTCTACTTATTCCAGATTGAAGAACAGTTAACAGGAATGAATGGTTTTGTTGACATTTTCACTTGTAATGTTTTTGCCTGAAAGAAATGCATTTATTGGGTGTAGTGTTTTGTTGTAATACCATGTGACGAGGCCAGTCAGGTTCTGTGCAGACCACTGGTGGGTTTCTTCCTAAATAACAAAACTTCACAAACTTATTACAAATCAAGTGCAAAAAGTTTCAGGTTGAAGAAAGGGAAACAGAGATCACTTGCTATTTTGCTGAAAGTTAAATCTAATAATTTTGGGTCCACCTCCCCTATCTGACAAATTATAGATCTCAGATCTTTGCCATCTTAAACCTAAGAAGTTGCATCTATAGATCATAAATCACAGAATGAAACAAAACATCAATGAAATGTTTACTGTGTGAATTTAAGTCACTATTTCTCATGGAAATTCAGTCTCCCCCCTCCCCCCTTAACCTTTTAATTCCTACTCCCTTTGAAATTTTCCTTTTGTCTATAAATGTTTCAGATAGATCTGGATGGTCTCAGCCCTAATTGCTGTATATGCTCTGTGGTTTTACTCTTTATTGTAAAGGACAGAGGCTGAGAGTACCTGCATCCAATACATTTGGATGGAGTAAACAGATGCTTTGAACTGCCTCCCTTCCTTTCCTTCTTGAATGTTGCCAGATGTAGGTTCACTGGATCTTTTTTTTATTGGGATGATAGATATGGTCAAAGTAAAAATTGGGGGATGTTATCCTTGAAATCATGTTTGTGTATAATTTCAAAGACCAGTACAAGTTACAGCTAAAGCCCCAGAAAGCTGAGCCATTCATTGGCTTCTCAGTCAGTTCTTGCCTCTTTGGAAGGCAGTACAGAATTTGGGTGCAGTCAGTTGTCCTGCAAAATCAATCTGTAAAAAGTGTGACACACACACACTGGAAGTCTGTAATTTCTACTCTTTAATTACTGCTAAGTCAAGAAAGTTTCAAGTATGACTACTACATTTAGACCAGTACTTTTCTTATTGGCTGTGGAATCATTGTGCCTAAATTCCAAATTGAAAGTATATTTGAAGCCTATAGATCTTGGGTGTGGGAGGACTGCGAGATGGAATAAGCACAATAATCACAACTTAAAACAAATATACCCTATGGAATCTCTGACATAAAATATCGGCCTCCAGCTTTGATACTTGGTCTCCAGCCCTCAGAGAATCAATAGTTTCAGTTTATAGGAACTGGAGAATGAGCAGCAGGGAGGCCGAGGCATTCCAGAGTGATACCATCAAAAAGGAAGAAATGAAATAGTCCACACAAATTTCTCCCCACAGTACCACCACAAGCCAGCCAATCACAGCAAAACCTCAGTTGGGGCTTCTGTTAGGAAAGTGTACCAAATAGTATTAAGTAACTTGTAAATGCAAAGTATTTCTTCCATTTTGAGGAGCCTCTTAGCTGTTTTCCTATTCTGCTGTATTCCTAGTACAGTTTATTTCATTTTGGTTGGTTTATGATTGATGACAAGATCTAGATTTTCTAAGATGTTATAAATGTCCTATTTGTTCAAAAACTTAAGACTTATAGAGAGAAAAACAAAAGTTATCTCCATCGATAAGACTGCATTTTTTACATTTAAATGTTTTCAGGTGAGAGTTGTTTTTTTTTAAGCACTATATGGTTCCAGGGTCACTGATTCCTGTGTCTAAGACAACACTTACAGGCATAAGAAAAAAAATGAAGGAAAGGGCTCTTTTTCTGACTCTTTTGTGGAAACAAGTTATTTTTGGTTTCCTGTAAAAGTAGTTTCCTGATAAGACTGTGAAATGAAGATTTAATTATTTTTTTAAGAGATGTGTGTACTCTTGTCTCCCACAGTCAGGTTATCTGCCTTTTTAGCAAATGCAGTTTGCTCTTTCTCAACTATTTACTTTTTAAAGTGGGTATTCTTTTGTACTGGCTTATTTGATTACAGTGAAGTAATCTCAATAATGGTTGTTTATTTTAAAATCAACAACAAGGAGCCACCACTAAACAGCAATAACATAAACTAGATGGGCTGGTGTGTGGATTTTTATCTTATCCATGTCTGGGTGACTTTCAATGGTCTAGAAACTCCTCAAAGTTTCAGGCACAAGAATTGGAAGTTTCTGCTGATGTGTAAACGCTAGTTTTGTGTGCATGCAGGAAGAGATGTAGACTAATTCCTCAAAAGCATTTTTTGTTTCTTTCAAAGAAAACAAAAATCCTCTATGGTAAAACAAAAATAAAACACAACTATTAAAAATAATAATAATAAAGCATTAGCATCTGCAAAAGACAGAAAACGTGGTGAGTTTTGCTTCACCTTGAAAATACTTCCTGCTGGAAAAAAAGAAAAAGAAATGTGAAAAAGGGAGCTCCTAGAGCCACACTGGCCTGGGGGGCGGGGGATATAAAGGCTCCCCCATCAACTAACCTCAGGAAACCTCAGGAAAGCGGAAAGGAGGAACAGGGCGTCCACTTTAGGGAGTCCTCCGGTTCACCCTGGCCTTCCACACCATTTTCCCCTTCCCTGGAAGGAAGCGCTATTTTTAATGCTAGCTTTGGTTTTGGTTTGCTCCCTAGGCCAGAGGGCATTTTGCAAACTAGCCTGGGGGGTGGGGACGTAGGGCAGATCTAGGAGGTGGAGGGGGGAGGGCTGCATTTTACCTGTTTGGCAAGCCCTCTTTTGCTGGGGGGTGGGGGGTGAGGAGGAGGGGGGCCCAGCTATCATTCTTTGCTCATGCCCTAGGCCCCCGCTCCTCTCTCGCTCCTTTTCAAACTGTGGCGGCCTCACAAGCTCCTACTTTAAAAGGCCTGAGATGTTTTGCATGAAGCCCTCACAATAGGGGTTGAGGGAATTGACAGTTTCAAAAACAAGGCGTTCAGTCCTTTCCAGCTGCCGGGCCCGCTCTCTCGCACCAACTCCCCGTCCCTCTCTGCTGGTGGCGTCCTCGGGAGCGGGCCGCCTCCCCCACACCGCCAGCCCGCGTTCCGGCCGCCCCACCCCGCCCCCAGGCTGTGTTTGTAAACAGGGGTCAGTGTCTAGGGGCTGCTGGCGCGGGGTTGGGGACTGGCGGGCTGGGTGGGGGGGAAGGCCGGGGACAACCGAGCGGGCCAAGGGCCGGCCCGGGGGTCGAGGGGGCCGAGAGGTCCCTTTCTCCCCCGCCTGCTGCAGCCACCGCGCTGACCCAGGGCAGCTCCCGGCTCTCTGGCCTGGGCCACCGCCGCCACCAGAAAGATGTGCAAATGCCGCCATTTTGCACGGTGGCAAACAAATTTCTTTGTGACTTTTTCTTCCCGCCCAGATCTTGCTCTCCTCCGAATGAACCAACCGGCTCCCCTGGCAGAAAGGCCCGCACCCCTCTGCGCGCGACCCCCAGCGCGACTCTTGAGGCCTCACGGCCGGGCGACCTCGTGGCCTGGCCCACCCGGGGCAGGGCAGGGAAGCCAGGGAAGCCGGGGCGCGCAGCCGGCCTGGCCCTCTCCCCAGGGTGGGCTCTCGGGGGCTGAACCGCCTCTGGGCGCTCCTTTTGTGTGGCCTGGAGTTATCTGCCACCCCCACGCACGCACACGCCGCCTGCCTATTTCTCACCTCCTCGCCCAGGCCTCAGCTCTCTTCCCCAAGCAAATGGGGCCCAGCTTGTCGCCTTTGGCAGAGGGCTGGCCAAGGCCTTCCAAATGAGTGTGCGGAACTCAAGTGACGACGAGATGGGGCTTCACACTGGGCCGGCCGGCGGGGCTGCGAACGACCCCTAGGAAGTGGCCCAAGAGCCCAGGCCGGGAGTCGGGTAGGGCGCGGGCGAGGCCCGGCGGAACCCCCCCAAGTCGGGGAAACGCGCCGGGCCAGGCCTGCTTCCTTTGGCGCCGTGGTACCCGTCCCTTGGAACCGCTCGGTGCGTCTGAAAGTGGAATGATGACCGGGAAACGTGAGACAGTGACCTGGAAAACCACTCTGGGTTGGGGAGGCTTGAGTGCAGCAATGCAAACAAAGCTGCTTGGAGAGGAAGAGGGAAAGCAGAGGTGCATCACAGACAGGTCACAGGAAAAGTGCAACAAGCTTGTTTTCTCGGGTGTTTAAAATGCAGCCCCAGTTGTAAAGTGTGTGAAATTACGCACTGGTCTCTTAAAGAGTGCCTAATTTATAGTAAATAGCAAGGTCTTTGTAAATGGCTTTATTATGTTGTTTCTTGTTAATTGTTGAGAAAATCCCCATTGTTGAGTGTGAAAGGCTTTATGAGCTAACCTGGTCCTGGCGCAATCAGAGGGCAGTAAATGGCCGCTCGGCCTCCGAGGCCCAGCGCGGAAGCGAACGCCGGCCGGGAGCGCGGCGGCGACCCCTGGAGACGCCGCCGGCCCAGAAGACCGTGGCGAGGGGCTCCGGGCTTTCGGGAATGAGAAAGGCGAGTTTTGAACTCGCAGGCCCGCCGAGAGCAGCTTGCTGAGTGCTGCGAGGAGAACCGGGCAGGCCAGGCGGCGAGGCCGCGGGCGGGCGCAGGGGACTCGGCGCCCCTCTCCGGTCACAGCCTGGACCGCTGGCCGCCGGCCCCCCGGGCGCGGGCTTGAGCCGCCCTGGCTGGGGCGGGGGGCTGGGGGCGGGTCGTGGTGGATTGGATCTTGGGCTTTGTCTCAGTTCTCCGGCCGCGTGGAGCGCGGGCTCCGGCCGGTTCGACCACGTCTGCCGAACGCCCAAAAATGCAGGGCCGGGGGACTGGAGAGGCTACAGACAGAGCGGTCCCCGAAGGAGGGCTCCAGACCCCTGCCTGCGCCTCGTCGTCTTTTGTTTAAAGCTTTCTTTCTCCCTTTCTCTCTCTCTCTTTCTCCCTTTCTTTCTCACGCGCGGTTTGTCTCTCCTCCCCGCCCCCCCACCCCCGCTCCCACCTCCACCAGGAACCTGAAATGGACCCAGAGGACAGGAGAAATAAGAGGAACCGTTTTTGGGTGTGCGTGTGTGTTTAAACAAGGGAAAGATATTTAATCTAAGATGTTCTAAAATATTCCTATCTCCTTTTCCCATCTCCAGCCATTTGGGACCCCGGAAGGGTATGGGCCAAACCAGGCAGGCGCTGGGTTCATCTGATTCGCTTGGAGCCCAGGACCCCGCCGGACCCTGCGGGCCTGGAGAGCGCCTCCCTGGGCTCGGCCCCGCCGCCCTCCCAGGACCTAAGACCCAGTGGGTCGGAGGGAAAAGCAGCAGCAGGCTCCCCCGCAGCCTCTGAGCTCTTACAGTGTGGCCAGAGGGAAGGGAAATTCTTCGGGAGCTTGCACTGGAGGGTGGAAAACCCTGGGTTAGGTGGACTGTATGTTAGGGCTTGGACATTAACAAATGCAAATCACAAGGAAATGTTAATTCCAGTCAGAAAAACCTATATTCAGCTATCTTCCTTCCCTTCTAAGACGGCCCTCTGCGCACTCTCGCTCTCTCACCAAATTAGCTATTACGTGAAATCCCCTTGGGTTTAAAGCACTTGTTTCGCGGATTCTCGTACAACCCATATTAACTATGCACTTTCTGCTATTCCTCTTGTGACTGTCCCTGCCTCTTCCTCCTTTGCGGAGAGTACGATGCATTTTATTTTAGTCCAATCGATACGTGCAAATACTGGGATAACGCAACCCACACTTCTGTGAGGGAGGCTGTTTTCAAAATTGAGTTTAGGGATCAGTACTAAGTCGGAATAGTCCAAATTGCACGAATTCACCAAATTCAAGCCTTGGGCTCCCAAGGCCCTTTCCTGATGAACGCACTCGGGAGCAGTTAACTGCGATTCCACCGTTCCTGCTTCTCAAAACAGAATGTTTTCCTCATGTGTCTTTGGCTTTCCATAAAGATCACTCGGTTTGTTTAGAAAACCACAGTCCCCAAATGTATGGAGTTAAACCCCTGTCAGTGGCTTCCATGCGGGAATTGCTGACTGCCATTCCTTTTCTTTCTCTACCTAGGACCTAATAGCAGCACTTAAGATCGCCAGAGTGGGTGCTCACTTTGCCCAGCTGAAGAAATGTTTCCTGGTCAGCAAGCAGCCCTGTCCTAGGCCACTACTTGACTCCCAAGACTTCTTCCCGGAACTGTTGAGGCTGCAGCACAGTGAAGGAGCTCTCTATTCTGCGGCTGCATCCAAGGCTTCAGGGCAGACTGATGCCTAACTGGGGGAAGGGAACTGTTTGTGCCCTTACAGGGGACATTAAGGCCAGAGGAGTGGAGGGAGAGAGGTTTTAAAATGGAATTAGGAGAGCCTGCTGCTTGCAGATGTGTGTTTGTCCACAGAGTCTGAAAAAAAAAAGAAAAACATCTTTAGGGGAAGCAGGCCAAGTACCTGAGATGCTCAGGTATTGCCGATTCCTTAGCTCCTGCTGCCTGGATCTTGCCCCAGTTGAGAGGACTGGAGCAAGACAGGAGGAGGTGGAGAGAGAATCACAGGCAACCTCGAGGCTCTCCAGTGAGACCCAGTTATTCATCTAATCAGTGCCATCAATATGTTTGTGTTTGACCCTTTTGGATGGAACAGGCTTAGCAGTCAGTACACTTAGACCCTAAAATATCGCCAGCCTTGCAGAGAACAACTGCTCATGCATCTGCAAGGCCCTCCCCAACCAGGATGCTCAGAAGGATGGGAGGGAAACAGGGGAAACCCTCTAAGTGGCTGCCTGCCCTCTTCCCCACGCCATCAAAACAAACAAACAAACTCAATTTTCCTGGAGTCTGGGTGGTTGGACAAGCACATGTGGGGCATGGAAGGGTTGGGATATAATTTCCATTGTGGGTGCTTGCCCTCTTTAAGATCAGTTTAAGTTACCTTTGGGAACAACACAATAATTGTGATAAGTGATGAGCAGAGGCAAGGAAAAACAGTAGGGAAGAGAGACTGCACCAAGCTTAGGAAGAAGCCCCCCTCCTTCCATAGAAGTTAGACATGATGCAAATATGTAGAGATATTGAAGCTTGTCAGCAGGCAAGGGTTTCAGTCTGAAATGACTGGAAAGGACCTAAATTCTTGGATCTCCCAGGAATAAAGGCGCATTTTACATTCATTCTTCCTTGCCTCTCTCTAGATTTCCTTTTCCTTCCTTTTCAAATGAATACCTTGATTGTCAGTGGTGCAAATGTGCAAGATTAGTTTTCTGCCTCTACATTGAATCTAAATGTGCAAACTAGGGGATGGTTAAGCTTTCAAACACCTAGCTATTAGACCCACTCAAAGTAAGAACCTGCATGCTATGCTAGAAATTGCCATAACAAGTTTTTTCATTTTTTCTTTATCATCTCTTTTTTATCTTCTCCCATCTTCTCAGTTTGTCCCCTTCTTCCCCTCTCCCTACCTAATCCTTGCACCCAGGAGAAGGCTTCATGGGGGAATATCAACAGTTAGCAACACTTTCTCCAGAGGTGGAAAGAGAGGAAGATCTGGACTTAAAGCAATGCTGATAGAGGCAGCCTGGGAGCCTGCAGTGACCCTGAGCTTTCTTGCTGGGGTGAGGGGCCAGAAATTCCCAGCCTCTTGTCCTGCATGTGTTGAGCTATTCCGGTTGGGCTATAAAAAACAGCGTGGAGGAGGGCTCAACTCCATAAACACACAGCTATGGTTCTAACATGGAGTACATGGCCAGACGCAAATGCAAAGAGATACTTTTTAATTTTGTTCCAAGTGTTATCCATCATGTGGCAAAGTGGTCTTCAGAAAGCCAAATTTGATTTTTATCTGTTATAATAAAGGCTTTAAAAAAAAACCATATATGATTGAAAATTAAAAGGGTGTATATCACTGCTACCAGAATGTTTCTCATCTGAGTTTAGAAAGAGAGGTGAAAAAAGAGAGACAGAGAGAGATGGTACTTCCCCCCCCAAATAAGGAAAAATTTTAAGTAGAAGAGCTTGGTTAACATGTGAATTGTTCAATTGCTTTGCTGCTCATACAATTTCAGGAAAATAAAAATATTTTGTCTTATTTTTTTTTAATCTTTTTACATCTGTATGTTTTGTAAATTCAGAAGTTGGGGGGGGTAGTAAATTAGGGAATTAGTTATATAGGCCTGCCACCTTCTTAGTAAAACGACCTCAGAAACATCTACTTTCTCTGAAATACCAACATTTCCTATTATACTATATATTTTGGTCTGTGGTTTGTAATTTAACATTACTATTGAATAGGAGAAAAACAACTTATTTCATATAATTTAAATGGGAGGAAAAGACACTTCATTATGTAGACTTAGGTTGCCAAGGGCTTCTAAAATCTTGTTCTTTGTATCAGTCTCTAGTTGATTTATCTGAATAGGATCCAATCCTATATAACATGTGGGCTACATATAATAGTCTGACAAGATGGAAGCATTTCTAGAGGAATTGGAAGCATCCTGATGGTGGATTTCCTATCTCTTCTTGTTTTGAAACATTAGGTAGTATATACTACAAGGTTGATTTAAAATGTGATCTCCTTCAAAGGAAAAAATGCAAAAATGATTATTAAGAAAAACAGGAAATTTTTAAAATAAATACTGTTAGAACCATTGATCCCAGTTACTTTCTATAATGTGAATGGAATCATTATGGCTGTTCCATTGACACGGTTTCTTCATTCAGGATCCTGGCCAAAGGAATAGCATGTCAATGTGTAAAATTCTAGCCAAAGATAAGCCATTACAATGGAAATCGCGATGTGCAAAGTCTTATTGAAGCCAATGAAATTGAGTGTAATATCCATACTGCATTCTCATCTGCTTGCCCCAGGATTTAGTATGCAGCTCTGCATTGAAATGAGATTATGCATATAAAATGCCAATATAGAATACAATGCTCAATAAAACATTAGAAAAGCAACTTACAGCCCACGTACATGGGCTTTACTTAAATTTGAACTTCATGTGCAAAATAAACCATAGCTCCATCAGAACACTAAATCTACACAATGTCCTCACTCTGGTTTTTCCTGCTGCTTTCTGCATGATTCCCCCACACCCCCTCCTATCCAAACACAATTCTTTTAAGGGCACTCTTCAAATCATCTAACAATTCCCAAAGGGTATTCCAGGAGTCTCTTAAAGTGTCTTTCTAAATTAAAAGTCCCCAAACAATTTAAGTGCATTTTTCAACCAAAAATATCAGAAAGTATTTGGACTTGCAAACCTATGGGTGTATGTGTAAAAAAAGAAGAAAGGGACCAAAGAGAAAACGCCCCCACAGTGGATTACAAGGTTATGGGACAGGTCACTAGGAAAGGGAAATAAAACCGAATGTTAGGTTGGGCTTGTAAATTATGCACCTTTCAGGGAAAGCGGTTTTAAGGTCTCTTCACTCAAGGGTTTTTTCCCATCCATTTTGCTATTAATTCTTAACTCTTGGTAGGCAGCTCTTTAATGAGGTTGTTTGTGGCAGGTTAATTTTCTCCAATCTACTGAGCTCCTCATTTTCCCTTTTAAGTGCAGTGCTGCCTAGAGCTTTCAGTATTTTCCATACCAGAAAACAAAATAAACGTGAAGTTGCTGGGGCTGGGCTGAGAATTAAAGGCATTATGTGGACAGAAAAACAGGAGGACTTGGACAGATGGCAGTGGGAGGGTAGAAATCAGGCTGAGTTGAGGGCATGAAGGAGAGAGAATTCAGTCTTAGGAGAGTGATGACCCTGGGAGTGTAATATATTAAATATTGCTGCGATCGATTTCAATATCCCAAGTGGACACGGGAATAAAAATTCACCAACAAGCTGAAGTGATTAGGAATGCTTTGTTGCGAGGGGAAAAATGTGATTTTCTTCAGATCCTTTTTGTTCAGGTTAGAAGAGGCATAGACAATCCATGTCTAAGCTCTGGACTCCCAGTTTGGGATATAACTCTAAAGGTTAGTCCTGTGTCAATGGTGCTTCTGCATCGTGAAAAGATGGGCCTTTGTACTAAGGAGGATTAACCATCAACCACAATTACAGGCTGGTGCCTCCAGGAGCTTTCCTCCCAAATCAGAGAAGGGTACATTTTGGGAAGGCTGCTCCTTGCCTGTGTATTAGTCTTTGTTTCAGTCACTCTGGGATGAAACAGTTGCATTCGCACAGTTCTTTCACTAAAATCCAGGGGGAAAGGCATAGTATGGTTTACAGAGGATTGATTCACAATAGCAGGACATAAGAACAGCCGTTGGGGCTTCGTAGGGGAGAAATATTTTTGAAATGTCATTCTGGGGCCAAAAGTATGAAACCCGTCATATATACAGGCACAGATACCCACTGCTGCACATGATTTTGTGAGTGACTTCAGAATTGGGAAGGGATTTTCTGTTCCTTTTGCTACCAGATCCATTTCTTAAACATTCATGCTATGGACTGTGTTTCCCTCAGTCCAGGAATCTGTTTAGGGATTTGGGGTAGTCGCTGAGGAGGCTGCTTGCGGGGGGGAGGGTATGTTTCCAGTCACTGCCTAATGGGCAATGCCTGGGCTCCTCACACTGGGGACACCAAGACTGCTGCTGGGGATGCACTGCTGGGCGCCTGCATGCAGCAGCAGCGGCCGCCACAGCTGCCCCTGCCTCCTCCTCCAGTGTGGTTGCCACAAATCTGGGAAAGAAATGCAGCATCATACAAAGGATTTCTTTAATGAGGATGAGTTCCTCAGAGTGACTGGGGGCTGTGGCTGCTGCTCAGGCCTTTCCTTCCCTCTGCCAGACCTTTCCCTACCCGCTGTATCCTCCCTTATACACTAGTCTGAGATTGGAAAAGTCCCCCAGCCCCAACCCAGAGGTTGATCTCTTTACTTTTTAATTTTTATTGATCTATTTCTTTATGGCTGCACTGAGTCTTCGTTGCTACGTGGACTTTTCTCTGGTTACAGAGAGAGTGGGCTATCTCTAGTTGCGATGTGAGGGTTTCTCATTGTGGTGGCTTCTCTTGTTGTGGAGCATTGGCTCTATCTAGAGCACGAGGGCTTCAGTAGTTGTGGCATGTGGGCTCAGGAGTTGAGCACATGGGCTCAGTAGTTGTAGTTCCCCAGGCTCTAGAGTGCAGGCTCAATAGTTATGACTCACAGGGCTTAGCTGCTTTGCAGCTTGTGTGATCTTTCTGGACCAGGGATTGAACATCTCCTGCATTGGCAGGCAGATTCTCTGCCACTAAGCCACCAGGGAAGCCCTCCCCCCCTCAAGAGGCTGATTTCAACTTTACCCTGGAAGCTGAGTGAAGATGGACTGGAAGGTCTGGGTAGGCTGGAATCCCTGAGCAGGGCAAAATAAAATACATTTGTATCTATCTATCCATCTTCTACTTCCCCTCTGCCTTCTCTGCCATCAGTCTTCCAGTCTTCTAGTCATCTTCTTCCATCCTAGTTAGGATGGCTAACTCCTACTTGGAGCATGGTCCTAGGGACTAGCCGTATTTCTGTATGAAGCTCTTCTTACCAGGGACTAGTCAGGGAAGTAGGAGCCCTAAGTCTCCCATTTCCTTTGCCCCTAAGTCATGGTTGGGTTAAGGCTGAGGTTCATTGTGTAACTCAGCACTTTGGCTCCTATAGCTGGAAACCACCAGGTTCTCTGCAGAATGATGACCTGCTACAGGGAGACCAAGCCAACCCCATAAAGCTGTTTATTTCCCTAAAGCTACATAGCTCCTTCCCTTCTTGAGGTTAGGGAGAGAGTGGGTTAGGTCCATACAGGACCAGGAGCAAACTATCACTCAAAAAAGTTACTTTGAGAAGCTAGAGTTTTTGAAACCAGTTACTTCTCTTCTTGAACGTGGAAAAGACTGAGTTAGGGGCAATTTGGATAAGGAAGGAATATCTCTGTTTTGCTATGATCCCCCTTGGCCTTCTTTTATTTTGCATTTCTTTTCCTTCTTCTTCATCATCATCAATGTCAAATCAGGAAGAAGGGCAGGTAGAAAGCACCAGTGGCCTTGTGCTATGAGGACCTGCGGAAGCTGACTTGAGGCTAGGCTGTGTCTGGGCAGGTGGCTAGGTGTGAGAGATCCCTGCTCTGGTATGAGGAGAGGAGCTCTGAGAGAAGGTATCTCCTGGGTAGGGACACTCCAGTCCAAGTTACTGAGGAGCAGGTTCTGCATCCAGGCCCTAAGCTCAGAGGTCCTGAAAAACCTGCCCTGCTCCAAGGTACCTGTTGCATAAAGCTGGCTGGGGAGCCTGTTCTAAGTCTTCGGAGTTAGGTCTGGCTTCCCCTGGGGCTGCTGGATTCACCTGTCATTACGCTCACTGCCCAGGGACCCTGACAAACCCCCACAATGTGAGTCTGAAAAAAGGGCGCTTAAGGTTCACTGATCTGTGTGTAGAACTTTGCAAAATTGCAAATAAGCGAGGAAATTTGTCTATTCTTGGTAAGGGAAATACAAGTGTGCACTTCACATGGAAGCATGAGAAAAAGAAGGGGGGAAAACTTCTGGCCAAAAGCCCCACTGTAATCTCCAGAACAATTTCATTTCCTTTGCAGCACCCTGGCTACCCTAGCCGAGGCCTCCGAGAGGTCAGGGAGGAGAAGGAGCTTAAAAGCGGGGGTGGGGGAGAGGAGACATGGCGAGGGCCCGGGCAAGGTCTCAGGTGAGGGCCAGGCCGGCTGCTGACCAGGGGACCGATGGGCTGGAAGGCCGCAGGACGGGGGAGGGGCAGAGCCTCGTCTTTTGGAAGGTTTTGGTATTTTCGAGAGGGTTTTTTTCGCAGGAATTCGCTTGGCCTGCCTCCGGGGTAGCTCGCTGGCGCTTTTCCCCGCCCCTTCTCGCCGAGCAGGTCGCAGGGAGCTCGGGTTTCCGCCGAGGCCCTGCTCCCGGACCGCCGGCACTCCGCCCGCCTCGGCGCGCAGGCCTTTCCCGCTTGCTGAGAAAGGGAAAAGCGCGCGCCCCGAGTGGTGCGGGCGGTGAGCGCGTCCGTCGCGGGCTAGCGCAGGTCCTCCGTGGTAGCCGAGCTGCCCTGGCCGGCCCTGTAAACCCGGCCGGCCGCCCAGGCAGGAGAGGGGGTCCCCGGGAAGTGGCTCCTGTCGGGCCGTCCGAGATCCCAGGGTGTCGCGCGGCTGCTGGGAACCCGCCGGCTGCAGAGAAGCAGGCCCCTGGAAGCTGGTTCTCTCCCCTCCAAAGGATGGTTGGTTGGAACTTTTGAACCTTTTGCTTTAAAGTGATTGATCATGTCCCATCAGAGAGCCGCTCCACCCCCGTCCCCATCTCCGCCGCCTTCCCTTGTCACCTCGGCTCTAACTGTGCGCAGAGACCTGCGGGCGCGAGGGTGGCGCGTTTGGAGATGCGAGCCGCAAACGCGAGCATTTGTATATGAATGATTGTCAAGCCGGCAGGGCCAGAGCGGTTGTCGCGATTTTGGATGAATCCTGGTGTATGAACCCATTACAGGAGGGCAGGATAGCGTCTCTGCACCCGAAGTCCTCTAAGAGAAAGACGCAAGTGACGCCTTTTCCCAGGAAACCGTCCCAGCACGCCTGCCTCCCTCCATGGAAGTCCTCGCAGGAGCGGGGCTCCACACTGGGAGCCTTCGGGGAACTCAGGATGAAGGCTCATAGCCTCTCTCTGACGTTGATCATTAATTTGGGCTGCTCGGAGCCAGTAACATACTCAACACCTCTGGCTTTGGGAACTGTCCCGGAGCTCGGATCCAGGCTCAGATGACCCAGGGCTGCGGATGGGAAATGCCAGTTTCGTAGGCTCTGGGATGCGTCTGAGTGGGCTGCGCAGAGCTCCCGGGGCAAAGGTTGGCTCTTTCTCGCCCCAAACAAATACTTGGTTAACTAGTGTAGACTAAACACATTAATGTTATTAAATGGGGTAAAATAGACGGGGTTGAAAGTGGGGGCATACCAACTGGACCCAGACCCGGTCATACTTCTCTTCCGGTGACAAGCCAGGATGCTCCCAACACGAAAATAGAAACGTAACATTCAACTGGACGAATTAATTTTTGACGGATTTATGGTATGATTTTCTTTCAAGCGCTATTCATTGGTTCTTTCGATCTGTAGTGCAGTCCAAAGACAGAAATATAAACAAGCACTTTCTGCTTTGCGCAAACCCCTTAACAGTATCTCCCAAGGAAAGATCAAGACACTTTGTGAATTTTCCCCAGATAATGCCTCATATTCCGAATGACTGATCAGAGAACTTCGGTATTGTTAAATAAAATGAGAGGAAGGCGAGTGACGTGGGAGTCGAACAATGGCATTTCTGAATCAGTTTGCTTGATTGACATTTGGGAGCTTCATGACCCCAGGGAATAGGACTCATTACGGTGAATACACCAAAACATCAACCAAGATTAGAACTCTAGATCCTGTTTTAATCCCATTTCAGTCTAAATTATAGTGGGAAAATATAAAATCCAAGAGGTGAGAATTACTCCATCATATATTGACCTAAAGTTTTAATTGCTCCAAGGGGGAAATAAACGTGGAAAACCGATATTCTTTTCATCACTTTTAGGAACAGCACTGACAATTAAGCAACGTGTGTTTGGGAGGGTAGGTACTAAGAATTTTAAGCGGTATAAAATATTTTATATTTATTTGGGGAGACATACTGAAGAAATGTATAGGGAGCTTTTATGCATCTGTGAGAGAAAAAAATATAATTCTTCTCTATTGGATAAGAAGTGAGGATCATGAGCAAATTGATGCTGAGAAATAATTAGATACCCTAAAGGCAGTCTAAATTTCCATTATTATTTGGAAGGCTTCTCTATTTCCTGGGAAGGGAACGTTTTTAACGTCAAAAGTTGTGTTAAATGTAAATTTAACCCAGGAAATTGTTGAGAGCTGAACTGATCGTCAAGTTGGAAAAGCGGAATGTGTTTGAGCAAAGTCTATTTTTAACCACAGAAAAGTGTGAGTGTGGGCTCTGTGTTAGGTGAGAGTATAGTCTAAGGCAACTTCACTTTACAAAAAACGTTGATTCTTCAATTGAACTTATCCTTAAATCTCAAAAGCGTGGAAGATTGGAAGTTTTAAGTATTATACATCAAACAGAACTGATGAACATAGACAGATGAAGCTGTGGTTAAAGATATTACAGTTATATTCTCCCAATTTTTAGCAGATAAACTACAGCAAAGTAGTAGGGGAATGTAACAAGAAGACATAAAGATAGACCAAATATGTTATAAATGATGGCCTAAAAAGGGTTGTTGCACAATGTAGGTTCACAATCTTATATACTGAGGGGTAGATTTTAATGGGAAGGCTCTCCGTTGCATGGGAACTGGGAATCATAAGAATTATTTATGTAGCAAGAAGGAGCAAAAATTAATTATTAGGAGCTCAATAATCACCAAATAAACTCTGAGCTTTGAGGTTAAAAATAGACAACTATCTTCATGTTCAATTATACAGTATCAATTACTAATACAACTGATGTTTCAGAGTCTCAGCAAGAACAGATACCATCTTCTATGGAGATATCTTGGTATTAGTTAATGACTGCTTTATTCTCATTATTCACAAGGAAAAATGGGGGTCGTGTCACACTAAAATTAAGATTATCTTAGTTTACCTGGGCTCTTAAACAAAGATCATTCAAAGTAATTATATTTTGAATTAACAGAGGTAGGCAATTTATCTCCCTATTTTTTGTTCAAAGACAGAAAATAAAGATCAGAAATAAGCAAAGTTTCATTTTGAAGACAGAAAGAACCAAACATGTCTTGACTTTTGCAATATTTCCCTTGCTAAAGGGGGGAAGAGGGAACCATAAAAGACGTGACTTTGCAAAGTCAAGTCCTTTTTAAAAGACTCGGATCGAAATTCTTGCTATGCAACAAGGATTCAGGTTTGATTAATTTTCTGCAAGCGACGTGACAGCGGTGTTTTAAAAGATTAATTAAAATTGAAGTGATACGGAGCAGGAATTCAACCTGCAGAGGCGTCCCAGGCGCCTTGGGGGGCTTTGCAAGCGACTCTCAAGCCCAAACTAACTGGCTTTCCCGAGCCTGGGACGTAACTCTCCGTCTCCTGGAGAGGAACGCGGAATTTGGCAAGGCGCCCGCCTGGCCGCCTGGCATTCCGAGCTGGCCGCCAGCTCTCGGGGGTGGGGACGGGGTGTGTCCCGGGGAACCCGCTGCGGAGAGAACTGCTGGCGCGGCTCTCGAGGAGCCAGTAAGTTCCAGGGTCACGCTGAGACGCCGGAGAGGACTCCGGGAAGCCTCCAGCCGATGGCCCCGGGCCTCCCAATCTCCGGGCGGAGAGGGGAGCGGGGTACCTACTTGGCACCCGGGCTTGTGCAGAGCCCATTCTACGGTTGCAAGAGCGCGGGGCGCCTGCCTGGCGAAGGCGCATCTGCAGCGCCCACGACGTGAAGGGCTCGGCCGCTGGGCTGCGGCCGCTGGGCCGGGGCGCAGGCGGGCCTTCACTGGCAGTCCTGCCTCTTCGCCTCAGAGTGGGGACTCCGAGAGGCCCTGCACTGGTCAGTCGCCCGGCCACGTCCCCTCACCTCTCCGCTCACTTTCCCGCCCCGGCTTCTCCCCTCCCCCCGCAGCCCCGTCCCCTCGCTCCACTGCACGACGCCTTCGCCCGAGTAAGAAATTAGCTGCGTGCAGCTGTAACTGTACTGAAGGAGACAATTGCAGGAGCCCTCGGGGTCGCGCGCGGCGGACAGGCGATGCGGGTGGCGCCCCAGAGAGTAGATGGGGGCAAGCAGGAGGCGTTTGTTTGCAGTTCGCCTCCCCGGGGCGCGAACTACAGTGTCTCCGTCTCTCCACTTGGGGGACTCGGGTCCTGACCGTGAGGCCGCGCCACGCGGGCCCTCTCCAGACTGCACGGGCAGGCTGGGTTGCGCGCCCGTGGGTGCACAGCCGCGTGGTGGGGGTGCGGGCCGGGCGGCCTCCGGCCCTCCGCCCTGCGGCAGCGCCGGGAAACCCCTGCCTCTGCGGCGTGTCCCGGGGGAACGCGGGCTAAAAGGGTCCCCGGGGATTCTCCGCGAAGCGGAGGCGACGTGGTTTCTCCTCCCCCTCCCTTCTGCCTCTCCCATCCTCTTCTCGGAGATCTCGGAGCGGCGGCGAAGTGGGAAGGGAGACCGGTAAAGAGACGGCGAAGGCCTGGAAGCGGGAACTGGGGGACTCCAGGCGGGACAGGAGGCACTGGGACGCGGAAAGGGGGCGTGGGGCCAGGAGGACTCGGCTTGGGAGGGCTGGGCGGGGGACGAGGCGAAAGTCCCTTCCTCTCCGAGTAGCGCAGGGGGAACTTCTTCCCCCGGGAACCCCCACCCAGCAGCTCCCAACCTCGAGAACAAAGGGTCTGGGAAGCACGGTCGGGGTCGGGGAGCGGAGGTGGAGGGAGGCAGGAAGGCAGGCAGTGGGGGCAGGGGAGGACGCCTCGCCACATTTCCTCTCGCGGCCGAATGACGGAAAGCTCCCTCCAGCAAACGCCTCTCTGAGGCCGCTTCCAAATCCGGGAGGGCTCGGGTTCCTTACCTAACGGCTGCACTCGCTCCCTTCCTCCCCCAGCGTCCCCACCCACTCCAGGGACCGCGGCCCGGGAGCTGCTAGGCTGGCGGCTCGCCGCGGCGCGGGCGGAACCGCGGGGCAGCAGCGCCTCCTGCAGGTGCTGAGCGCCTCCGCAGCCGCCGCGCAGCGCCGACTCTTAAGGTGGAACGGGCCTCGTTCCCCACCCGCGCTTTCGGCTATTCCGCAATCTTGCTTCCACCCGCGGCGTCTCCCTCAAGAAGCGGGCCTGGCGGTCCGGAAGGGTCGGAGTCTGATGGTTTCTGCTGCTATTTCCTTGATCCCTTGACCCCATTATCTGCAGATCCTCGTCTGCGGGTGCCCCGGTATCGATTTCGACAATCACAATTGATAATTCCCTGCTGGTGTAAAAGGATGCGTAAGTCACACGTCTGGGCTGAAAGACCAAAACGGCGTTTAACTTAAAAGTAAACTTTTATTTTCGTTTATTCAAAGCAGAAGGTCTGCAGGGAAGGGTCGCCGAGGGTTGTTGGCCAGTCCCTGGATCTTTCGGATGCAAGGGTTCCGGATAAGCCGGGCGGTCTGGGACTCGCATTCAGCGCCCACACCCCGCAAACTCTTGGTCAGGTACAGGTGCAAGACGCCGGGGAGGAGCGGTGGGCCCATAGGGAACCCCTCCTTTTGCATCTCCGGCGCCCCCGGCTTCAGCTTACTCTCGCCAGGAGAGCTAGTTAATTTGGTGAAAGCAAGGAATGTGGAGAGGATGGAAGAGCAGTTTTTCTTTCTTTTCGTTTCAGCTAGATGTGCGTGTGGGTATGAATTCATCGATTATTGGACAAGTGACCTCATCGAACTCGAGATTACTGGGGAAAGCCTACGAGCCCGGCACGTAGCCCGGGAAAACCCCGAGCAGGGCACGAACAAGCCAACTCTGGTTCCGGTGCCATCTGCAGTAAATTTCTCTCCTTTGCTCTTCGCTCCTCCGCGTCTTGGAGAAGGGTCCCCCAGGCGTTGTCCCAGGATTTCCGCACACCCAGGATCCGTAGTCTCAGAGGAAAGCTCAGGTCCCGGCTCCGGGAGGGCGCGGGGGAGGGGAGGCGGTGCGGGCGGGGGCTCGGAGTCTACCTGCAAGGTGGGAACCTACCTCCCCCGATCCCCCAGCCTCGGCTCCGCCCCCCCGGGGCCCCGCCCCAGGGAAGCCGAGGCCGCTGGTCTGGACCCCGGGGAGGAGCTCGCCCCGGCAGGTGCAGCAGGGTCACGCCTGCCCCGGGGGTTGCAAACCGCAAGCGAAAGTCGAGAAGGGTTGGAGCTTTGCCTCTAATCCGTTTTACACTGTGAAAACCGCAAAGCTGTCGCCTAGCCGGCCACTTTTTAATTGGGAGGCAAACAGACGAAAAACCAAAACAAACGCGCGAGCTGACTTTCCTTCCCTGTGTTTTTCCTTCTCAATGAAGAGTCCGTTCTCTGGTGAAGAGGGAAACGGATCCGCGCCCACGTTTTCTCCCTTTGGGGTCTAGACTGGCGGCGCCCCCAGTGCGAGGGGCGGCCGGGACCGGTGCCTCTCCCCACTCTTTTCCCCCACCTCGTGGTTCTCACGCGAATCCAGTCTCTCCACGGGTCACCCTGGGGCCAAACGCGCCGGGCAAGCTCCATCCGGCGCTTTCTTGCTGGGGGCGAAGGGCAGATAGATGGGGATGCTTGGGCACTGGGGGCTCGAAGCAATGAATTATCCCCGGACCCAGGTTCCCCGGTCGCCAGGCGCAGGAGGAAGAGGGGTTTGGGCCTCCAGTCCGCTGGCTCGGAGATCCCAAGCTGACTACAAGAAGCACTTGTAGTCTCGTAGCTTTCCCTGGGGGAAAGCAGACTTCAGTAGACACACCGCGCCGCGTTTGAGCAAGTTCTCAACTTGCCGAGAACCCTGCCGGGGGTGCCCCGCCCCGGGGGGAGGCCCTAGAGAAGTAGGAGTGGGGGTGCAGGAGACCACTCGGGTCAAGTGGGCCGAGTTTCAGAATAGCCAGTGTCGCCTTATCACGTTAATGTGTTAAGAAGGGTCCTTCGTGGAAAATCACTTTCAGTCAACTTTGTTGTGGAGTTATAAGGAGGGAAGGAAAGCAAAAGAAAGGAGAGAGACCTTATAAAAAAAACTTGGGGAAATGGAGTGGTCAGATGGTGGAGAGGGAGGAAGGCAAGGAAGGATGGCGAAGGCTTTCCTTCTTTGTTCTTTAAAAGCCCGAGCACTTTTTTTTCTAAATAAAAATAGAGAGCCAATCCTTCTTGGAGCATGGTTAGGTAACTGAGAGATACTGTTCATTAGTTCACTTTTAAAGAATTTGCTGGGTTGAACAAAATTTTTAGAAGGGTCTTTCTCACCCACCCCCTGCTTGAGCTCAACTCACTTTAACTTCAAGCAGATTTGAGATAAAAATTTCAGAAGAGAAAATGTGTGCATGTATCTGTACATATATACACATGCAACGGAATTTGTATTCCCTTTAGTCTATTTCTAAGACAAGTAATTCTATAGGAAATTACATATGATAGTTGATTTTTTCCTAGTATTGTATTGTCATCAGAGAGGAGTCCTGGATTATCTTTCTCTTCATTACCCATTAATAAATCTAAGAGAGAACTCATTGTACAACTGTGGCTCTTTTCCCTCTCTCTTTCTGACTGTCTTTCCCACATATGAACACACACACACAGAATATACATTATGTACAGATTTTTCCCTAATCAACCTGTAATGCCCATGCCCATGTTTCCATTGAAATCTGGAACATGTTGAGGACCTAACTTTTGTTCTTTGTGGTGTGTGCATTTTGTCAGGGATCTTTAGTAAACCAATAAAATGACTGTCTTTGCTTTGAATTTCTTTCTTTGTGATTAATGGAAAGTAGCATTAATGAATGGTTTAAACTATATTTTTATATCAAATATCAACAAATAATAATAAAAACTATAGTTTTCAAATGTTCAGAATGATGGCTTCCCATTTACAGTCATATTTTGGCAAAACTACTTCATGTTAATTGAAAATGACTAAAATATGCATTCTGTTTAGAGAGGTTTATTTACTGAGATTCAGTTCTAACAACTTTAACTATCTGGATCAAATTACTTGTCATTCCTTAAGTCATTTGAAGGAGGGGTTGGAAAATGAGAAACTGTGGAATAATTTTTGTCCTTTTCATAAATCTCTAATTAAGTCAGATTTTTGTGAAAAATAAAACTAAAATACAATTATCCGTTAAGGGGCCTTATACAATAATATGTGGTTATTGTAAAAAAAAAAAAAAAAAGAGTGCCCAATGTATATTTTAATGAAACCAGATGAATACAAATATAACTATTGTTGTTTTCCCAGTGAGTTTTCTCTCTCAAATGTAAGACATACAGGACTCCAAAACATGCTCTTTAATGTGTTCTGATAATAAGAAAACCCTGCTGCTTTTCTCAGAGGAGCACAGTTATCTAGGGGCAATGCCAAAATCATTACATAAGCCTTATCTTTCCTATCACATTATTGTCTGTATGAAATACCATCTTAGGAAATATATAGGAATATTATATTTGTTTCCAAAGCTTGAAAATATAATACAATTTGAAGTGTTGAAAATATGATTCTTAGTTGACAGTTATCTTAGAAGTTGTAAAAGTGTCCATCTTTTTTTTGAAATGACTTTAATAATGTTGGAAAGTAAGGAAATGTTTCAATAGCAGGCAAGACGTGATGAATGGACACAAGGAACAATGATGCTATTGACAAAACATACTAAGTTTTTAGAATTCTATCTAAATTATTGTTTTTTCCTTCTAGTGAAGAGGAAGAAACCTAAATGCATCAATGTTCATCAGATATAGGGTAATAAAAACATGGGCAGGTGACAGT
Organism: Giraffa tippelskirchi; assembly: GCF_054371585.1. NCBI lineage: Eukaryota > Metazoa > Chordata > Mammalia > Artiodactyla > Giraffidae > Giraffa > Giraffa tippelskirchi. The sequence goes on along the minus strand of NC_137287.1, from coordinate 66,555,208 downwards.
CTGTGGACTGTGACTGCAACATGGTTGTTAGTGTAGGTGAGTGAGTACACTAAAACATTTGTTCCTATTTTAAAAAGGTCTGTGGTCCTCAGTGGAAATAAGGGAATTTTGTAGAAAACTGAGGCCAAGAGGGAAAGAAGACTAAAAAAATAAATAAATAAAAATGTAAAAAAAGGAAATTTCAGTAATTAAAAAGCTATTTGTTTTCTGTTTTAGATTTGATTTTAGTCAGTTTTTCTTATAAGCTATTTAGATGAAATAAATGGAATGTTGTTTGATAGGCATATGCTCTGATACATTTTCTTCTTAAAGGATCTGGTTCCTGGCATTCAAAGGAAACTAGGATTCAAGTTAGTATTAGAACTTGAATTTGTTCTGCCAGAGTGAAAATTGGTTCCATTAGGCGTCAGTCACAGCACTCTTATAGTCCTGGCTAGAGCTGTGGATATGATGTATCCAACTAGCTGAAATAATAAAGTCTTAAGTGATGCTGGATGTGCTTTGGGAAGCCATCCAGGGGGGTTAATTTTTTTTTAATGAAAGTTTCCTAATTTTACAGTTCTCATAAATCTGGAACAAATCTGATTAAGGTCATCAGGGCAAATGAAAACTTAATGCCTGACCCTTTGGAGATAACATAATAAGAATAACTTAAAATGCAAAATATTCAGTTGTGTGCAATCTTTAGCACGGACTCATTCCTGGACATTTTTCTTATTCACTTACCAATATTTCCCTCTCATTGTAGATTTATAGTGCTCTGGGGGAAACCTTTGCAAGAAGTGATATATTAGATCTATCCAAAGCTTGAAAGTTAGTGTCTGACTGTATAAATAAAAATCTAAACAACACCATCCACTAAAAGGAAAATTAACTGTACCTTAAGTGAACAATTATACCTTATATGATAAGAGGGATGGGACAAATATGCATGTTATACAAAAGTTGATAATTCATTAAATATAGGAGAATTTCAACTAAATTCAATTCATAATACACATGTGGATTTATATATATACACATAATGATCATTCCTAAATTAAATAAAATTGATTGGAACCCTGGTGTGTTCCTTATATGAAAATCTTTGATAGCTTTCATTAAATAGTGAATTGTACATTATAAAAATTTAAAAAATACTAATAAGAAATAGAATACTAATAAGAAAAAAAGAAAAAATACTAATAAGAAATAGAATATTAGACTCAATATAAAAATTAAAATGAATTTAAACTGTCCTAATTTATTATAGAAATCGGTTTTCTGTTATTTTTCCTTTTGAGCAGAAAATTTACCAATTTATTATTTTGGCATCAATTTTTCCTGCTATGTATTTTGTTTTATTTACTTGTGAACCAACGTTATTAGCTAAATTTTAGTGCCAAATAACATAATCATAAAATTTCAGAGGCCATGTTTTGATGTGAATATTAATTCAAATTTAGAAGTATTTATGGATAACTTAGAAAACTTACTTACTTTAATTATTTTACTATTCTGGACTCATTTGAACTTCTTTTGTGTAAAATGGCCAATTTTCAAGACATGCTAAAAACAGATGCTATCTTCAACAATTTTTGTAATTTGGAACTTGAACTGAACCTGCCTAGGTGTTTAAACAAATGGTTGAAAGTAGAAAAAGGGAGTAGTTTGCATTTCTTTTGCCAATTAAGGGAAGGAAATGAGGAATATTCCTGGGAGTAAATTTAGATTATTTTTAGTTCTCACAAAATATCTTCTGGCTCCAAAAATCATTGAGCAACTTAAAAGGCCCCATTGACAGTTAATGGTCATCCAGCTTTTAACAAGTAGCTCTGTAGACTTAACCAGAAGCTGAATGTCAGAGTTCACTATTCCTATTTTGTTTTTTTTTTCCCTTCTAGATTCCTAGGAGATTGTTTTGTCCTATGGGAGGCCTGCTCTTCCCAAGTGTGGGGAAAAAATGCGATACAAAGTTTCATGAGTGTTGCTTTTGACAGCTTGTCTCAGAGGACTTAATATTCTAGGTGGCAACTGGCCAATATAAGTAGGAAACTTAGATAACTGCCAAGCTACAATACTGATTAAAATTCTGCCTAGCTAACTAGAAATCTAAAGGAAAGTTTTTACATTAAAAAAGAGCTAGGAATTGAATGGCTAGTGGTGAGGGACAACTATTCCTGGGGTGTGTGTGTGTGTGTGTGTGTGTGTGTGTGTGTGTGTGTGTGTGTGTGTGTGTGTGTGTGTGTGTGTATTTGTCAGGAAAGGATAAGCATTTGTTGATTTTTATAATAATCTTACTTAAAAAGTTATTTGACAATTAATTTAAAATTATTATGAGAGGAACTTCCCGGTGGGTCAGTGGCTAAGACTCTGTGCTCCCAACGCAGGGGGCCCGGGTTCAAGGCCTGGGCAGGGAACTAGATCCCACATGCCACAGCTAAGACCCAGCACAGCCAAGTAAATAAGTGAATATTAAACAAGTATTATAACAGAGTTGTTTGATAATAACCTTTCTTGAATATTGCTTTCATTTGTGCTTTAGAAATCAGAAGCACGTCATTAACAATACTTGCCTTTGTCTGAGCTATGAAAATAAAATAACGCAGAATCATGAAAACTGTTTTAAAGGTAGCAAGTTTGTCCAGAATGCACAGCCCTTTTCAATGTGAGTTTGCTTCTCCCATCCAGAAGTGGAATCTATCCTCACCTCCTGGGATGTGGGTTGGCCTTGTGACTTACTTTGACTAATTGGAAAAGGTGCAGGTGATGTTGCACAAGTTTTGGAATTAAGGCCTGAAGAGGTCCAGCAATCCCATTCCTGGGCATGTACCCAGACAAAGATAAAAAATACATGCACCTTTATGCTCATAGCAGCACTATTTACTATAGCCAAGACATGGAAACAACCTGTGTCCATCAGTAGATGAATAGATAAGGAAGATGTTATACATATGTTTATTACACATATAATGGAATATTACCCAGCCATCAAAAAGAATGAAATAATGCCATTTGCAGCAACATGGATGGACCCAGAAATTGTCATACTAACCAAAGTAAGTCAGAAAGAGAAAGACAAATTCTATATGATATCACTTATATGTGGAATCTGAAATACAACACAAATAAACATACCAGCAAAGCAGAAACAGATTCACAGATGTACAGAACAGACTTATGGTTGCCAAGGGGAAGGGGGTGTGAGGGAAGGAAGGAATGAGATTTCATGATTAGCAGAGGCAAACCATTGTATTGATTTATAGGATAGATAAACAACAAGGTCCTACTGTACAACATAGGGAACTATATTTAATATCCTATGACAAACCATAATGGAAAAGAATATGGAAAAGAATATGAAAAAGAATATGTATACATGTGTGGCTGAGTCACTTTGCTGCATAGAAGAAATTAACATAACATTGTAAATCAACTATACTTCAATAAATTTTAAAAAAGGAGGCCTAGGGACTTCCCTGGTGGTCCAGTGGCTAAGACTTCACACTCCCAGTGTAGGGGTCCTGGGTTCCACCCCTATTCAGGGAACTAGATCCCACATACTGCAACTAAGACCCAGGGCAACCAAATAAATAAATATTAAAAGAAGGCCTGGAGAAACTTTGCACCTTCCATCTTTGTCCTCTTGGAACACTGTGCCATAAAGAAGGTGGGGATGAAAGACTGTGACAGAGAGTGGGGCCCAGCTGTAACAGCTGTTCCCACTGACCCCAGCTCCCAGTACCTCCACCAGCTGAACAGCACTATGTGAATGAACCCAGGCAAAATTAGTAGAGGAAACACATAGCCAACAGGATCATGAAAAACAATAAATCTTCTTGTTTTAAGCCACTAAGCTTTGGGGTGGTTGGTTACATGGCAATAAATAACCACACTTGTCTTGTTAGCTGCAATTATTACAATCATATAAAGTTGAGAAGGAATTTGTTGATATAGCAAGTGTCCAAACTGTGATTGAATTAAAGAGCTCTCCATATTTTTAAGAGCCCGAGTTCGCACATGTGAAGCCACCACAAGCTCAAGGATACTATCTGTGATTGTTATCATGATAATTAATTTTCATCCCTGAGGTTGGGGAGATTTAAGGAAGTCACATTATTTAAGGGAGTCACATTGTATCTTCTGCACAGCAACTCAGTGAAGCAAGTAGGGTGGTTATGGTTATTATCTACATTTTAAAGATGAATAAATAGGCTCAGAGAAGTGACAGAAATGTTGAGATCAACATGTGGCTTGAGAAGGGATATCCCGGGGGAAATGTCAATGACCACATTTTTCTAAGTTGGAAAATGAAAGGATTGGATTAGAGGATTTCTGAAGTTCCTTTAGTCATGTCAGACAGAAGTCTCCGACTGGGTCACATTAATCAGGGCAAGTGGAGAGAAGGAATTTGGGACCGTCAGGAATAGAAGCCGAGAGACCCCAGCCTGTGTGAGGATTTGATGGAAAGCCATCATTTACTTCATTCATTCAACAACAATTTGCTGAATGTTTTTTACATGCCTAGCACTGCTCTAGGCATTGGAGATGTAGTGGTGAATAAATCCCACAAAATCTCTGCTTCCTTGGGAATTACTGGTAGAGGGCTTATGGCAACAAGGAAACAAAACCACCAATTTCAAAAAGAGATAAGTGCTTTGAAAAAAGTAAACCAGTAACCTAATAAAGAGTGATGGCAGTGGGTGTGGAGGGCACCTTGGCTTAGGTGGTCAGGAAAGTCCTCTCTTGAGATGACGGCTGACTGCCATGGGTTCAAGTCCTGGTGCTGCTCCTTATTAGCTATGTGACATCAGACAACCAAGTGACCTCTCTGAGCCCCAGTTTTCTTTTCTGTTGGGGCTAATCATAGAAATTTGTTGTGTAGTATCAATGAAGTAATGCATGCAAATTGTCTGGTACAGATAAGTCACTCAATGAATACTAACTTCCTTTAACTCTTCTTTCTTCCAATCAGGGTGGCAAGCTCAGACATGGCTGTGGTGTTCTTCAGTGGGGACTCTATTGCAACTGTATAGGATAATTCTTCATTGTGCAGGACTGCACATGTGCAGACCTGACTCATACCACCTAAATGCCAATAGAATTTCCTTGTCATTTTGACAGTCTAAAACCACCCTGTATCTGTTAGGTTTTGCTGAGTTAACAAATCATTTACAACTAAGTGGCAAAAAAATAAAAATAAAAATAAATAAAACTAAGTGGCGTAAAACACACAAAAAATTTGTTTCTCAGGTTTCACTGGGTTGGGGTGTGGGACTTCTACTTTGAGTTGAATTGACTGCGGTTGAATGGTCTAGAATGGCTTTCCTCACATATCTGGACCTGGGATGTCTGGGTCTCTCTGCATGGGGTCTCTCATCTAGGAGGCTAACCTGGGCTTCTTGCAGTGTTCCCAGCAACAAGTGAAGGCAAGTCCCCAAGATATAAACATTTTTCAAGTCTCTGCTTACATTACCTATGCTAATATCCTGTTGGCCAAAGTAAGTCATATGGTCAAACTCAAAGAGTGGACTCCGACTCTTGATGGGCAGGGAGCTACAAAGTCACCTAACAAAGAAACATATACACACAATGAGAAAAATCTGTGGCCATTTTTTTTTAACAGTTTATTAAAGTCCGTGCCATGGTTACAAATTATTTATTTCCTCCCACCTGTGAAATACACTTTTACACAATCCAAGACCCTCAAAACTCTCATGCCAATTGTTGTGTCAGACTTGAAGCAGTGAACTTTTGATCTTCTTCAGATGTCAATGTGGCTAAGGCTCTTTGGGTATGATTTTATTTTTTCTTTTAAAAATTGTGATAAAATATACATTACTTAAAATTTACCATTTAATCATTTTTTAAACTGAGGTATAGTTGATTTACAGCATTATATAAGTTTCAGGTTTCACATAGTATTTCATATTTTTTAAAGGTTATACTCCATTTATAGTTATTATAAAATATCGGCTATATTCCTTGTGCTGTACAATACATCCTTGTATCTTACTTATTTTATACATAGTAGTTTGGACCTCTTAACCCTCATCCGTATATTGCCCCTCCCCATTCCATTTCCCCACTAGTACCATTTAACCATTAAAAATTATTTATTTATTTGGCCGCCATTTGTCTTAGTTGTGACACTGTGGATCTTTTATTTGAGCACTGAGAATCTTTATTTGCAGCATGTGGGGTCGAGTTCCTTGACCAGGAATCAACGGTGTTCCCTGCCTTGGAAACACCAAGTCTTAGTTACTGGATCACCAAGGAAGTCTCCCATTTAACCATTTTTAAGTGTATAGTTCACTGTATTAAGTACACTCACATTGTTGTACAACTGCCACTACCCTCCATCTCCAGACCCTTTCTCATCTTGCCAACTAAAACTCTGTATATATTTTTAAAACTTAAACAAAAAAATTTTGGTCATGCTTTGAGGCATCTGGGACCAACCAGGGATCCACCTCCTGCATTGGAATCTTGGAGTCTTAATCAGTGGACTACCAGGGAAGTCCCAGACTCTGCACATATTAAACAGCTCCCTATTCCTCCCCTCCCCAAGCCCCTGACAATCATCATTCTACCTTCTGTCTCTATGTATTTGACTACTATAAGTACCTCATATGTGTGGACTCATACATTATTTGTCCTAGCTTATTTTTATTTAGCATACTGCCTACAAGGTTCATCCATGATGAAGCATGTATCAGAATTTTCTTCCTTTTGAAGGCCGAATAATACTCCTTTGTATGTATAGATCACATTTTGTTTATTCAACTGTGGACATAGCAATCACTGGTTCATAGCAATTTGGAAATCCATCTGGGCACAGGTAGCCAAATCCACTTGCTTTGGGGACAGGCAATGTTCCTTCATCAGCACCTGGTTCTGCTCTGTGGAGTGGCTTCTTTCTCTACAACTTTTTTGAGGCTGTTAGTTCTACCCTTGGAAATCTTGACTTTATTTTCTGAGATATCTTATTTTCCATAAAAATTGGCCTCTGAACAGTTGTCTCATCCTGCTTCTGGGCCATAGACTTGGGAGACAAAAGGTCTACTTGGATGATCTCAGTCTTTTTTTGGTTTGAGTTGATACAAGTCTCTTAAAACACTTTATGGGCTTTCTATGCATCAGATTTATAGTCTACTACATTAGATAAAATCATAGCTACAGTTCTGAGACAGGCCCACCCTTTAGACTTCTTCATAGCTATTTTAATAGCCTAGCCTATTTAGTTAGGCTTCTTTGGGACTATGTCCTTAAGATTTCACTATATATTACAATTATTTTTAAGTAGATAAATTAAGATTTTTAGTTGGAGTTTCAATATCAAATTCTCAAAAAAATACAATAAGTATACAGAAAAATAGAAGGCTACAGCAGACCTGAAAAGCAATATGAGCCAATTCAACATAATTAAGATTTACACAGTTTTCATACAACAGTAGGATACAAATTCTATTCAAGTCTCTATATACTATAAATTAGGAGATACTAAACATGTCCAGGGACATAAAACAAGGTGCAAAAATTTCACAGTCTAAAGGTACTGAAATCATACAGTCTGTTCTCTTATCATTGTGGAATGATGTTAGAAATCAATATCAAAAGATATTTGAAAACAACCCATATTTTTTAACATGCAAAAATTAGCCTTATTTCTATACATTTACAATGAACAATCAGAAAGGAAATTTTAAAAAATGAGTCCATTTAAAATAGCACCAAACAAAAAGAATCTAAAAAAGAGTGGGATATGTGTCTTTGTATTACTGATTCACTTTGCTGTACAGCAGAAACTAACACAACATTGTAAATCAACTATACTCCAATAAAAATTAATTTAAAAATAAATAAAATAGCATCAAACAGAACAAAATGTTGTTGGTCAGTTGTTAAGTTGTGTCCCACTCTTTGTAACCCCATGAACTGCAGCACACCAGGCTTCCCTGTGCTTCAACAACTCCTGGAGCTTGCTCAAACTCATGTCCATCGAGTTGGTGATGCCAGCCAACCATCTCATCCTCTGTCATCCCCTTCTCTTCCTGCCTTCAATCTTTCCCAGCATCAGGGTCTTTTCTAATGAGTCAACCTTTTGCATCACATGGCCAAAGTATTAGAGCTTCAGCATCAGTCCTTCCAATGAATATTCAGGGTTGATTTCCTTTAAGGTTGACTGGCTTGATCTTCTTGCTGTGCAAGGAACTCTCAAGAATCTTCTCCAGCACCACATTTTGAAAGCATCAATTTTTTGGTGCTCAGCCTTCTTTATTATGGTCCAGCTCTCACATGGTACATGACTACTGGAAAAACCATAGCTTTGGCTATACAGACCTTTGGTGTCTTTGCTTTTTAATATACTGTCTAGGTTTGTCATAGCTTTCTTAGGAATAAAGGCATGAAGCCTCAGTTGCAGCCTGCAACTGAGGTCAGGGATTTAGTTCCCTGACCAGGAATTGAACCCTGGGCCCCCTGCATGGGGAGCTCAGATTCTTAACCACGGGACCACCAGGGAAGTCCTCCACCTCCCTCATCCTTTACTTAGAAACCACTTCTGCTGTGTAGTAGAGACAATGCTATGTGGCCACCAAGTCAATTCATTTTCTTTCTGGAGCTTAGGAAACCCATGTGACCTATTTCTTTTGCTAGGTGGGGCCATGTGGCCAGTCCTGGCTGCTGCTGCTGCTGCTAACTCACTTCAGTTGTGTCCGACTCTGTGCGACCCCAAAGATGGCAGCCCACCAGGCTCTGCCGTCCCTGGGATTCTCCAGGCAAGAACACTGGAGTGGGTTGCCATTTCATTCTCCAATGCATGAAAGTGAAAAGTGAAAGTGAAGTCACTCAGTAGTGTCTGACTCTTCGCGACCCCATGGACTGCAGCCTACCAGGCTCTTCCGTCCATGAGATTTTCCAGGCAAGAGTACTGGAGTGGGTTGCCATTGTCTTCACCGAGTCCTGGCAAATGGAATGTAAATGAAGGTTATGTATGTTACTTGCTGGCTCACAGTGTCGAGAATCTGATGTGCCTTTCCCTTACATACCACCAGCCCCCCCACCACCTGTGCCCTATATGCCAGCTGCGTGATGCTGGAGTGGACTTGAATGGTGTGGGCACAATGTGGAAGCTGTCCTTGGGACACCTTTGGAGAAGAACATTGGGAAGTCTGTCTGAGCTGAACAAAACAGAAATACTGACTGTGTTTAAACACTGATATTTAGAGGCTGTTTGTCATACCAGCTGGTAATAAACATCCTAATTAATGCAGTTTGGGAATTTATTCCTATATCCCCTTTGAGGCTTGATTGAGTACTCCTCTATCTGTCCTCATAGCACTCTGTACTTAATCCGAATATAGAACTTCTCTTTATGTAACACAAATACCCATTTTCTCATTTCTTTCTGCAGCTTAAGCTCTTTGAGGCCAGGGACTGTATCTTGCTCATGGCTACCCAGCATCTGGCACAACTGTAACTGGCTTGCCAGCATGCAACGTTAATACAGACACCTTATTTCATCCTTTCTATTAATCTATTGAAGCCCTGCATTTTAATGATGTCCAGAATCTCTACTTTGAAGATGTCCTCCCCCTGCCAATCATCCATGGCTAGGAGGGGCTTATTCAGTCCAAAGGGATAAGTTCTGTTTTCTTTTTTAAAAATATTTATTTATTTACTAGGTCTTAGTTGCACCACATGAGATCTTCATCGTGGCATGCAGGACCTTTTGGTTGCAGTGTAGGTTCAGCTGCCCCGAGGCATGTGGGATCTAGTTCCCTGACCCGGGATCGAACCCACATCTTCTGCACTGAAGGCAGATTCTTAACCACTGGACTAACAGGAAAGTCCCAGTGAATTCTGTTTTCAAATGTCAGGCAGAGAAAGAGCTAGACAATTGAATCAATTCATCAGTAGGCTCTTGCTTAAGGCTGCTGCTCCTTTAATCACGGGTTTGTGACCTCACTGCACAAGAATGGTTTAGCCCAGATCTAGGCCCCATGGCTGGAAGAATGCCCCTACTAGTCCAGATCTCTGTGGAGGGCCACCTGTGGGCTCTCAGGGAACAGTTCTTCTGGTTCATATTCACGCCAGTCATTATTCCCAAGGCCAAACAATGGGGACAAGGCAGCTGGATCTAGAGAGGTACAAAGTATGTGGGTCCACACTCAGGTTCACATTCAGTGGGAACTCTTCCTCCTTGTGGCCTTCTAGGTGCTACTATGGGACCAGGGTCACCTGTGCAGAATTCTCCATCACGATGAGCTCCCTTCCGAAGCTGTTGACTGGTCTTCAGTCCCACCAGTTCTCATACCTTCAGAGTAGTTGGTTGCAAGGACACCAACTCACAGGGAAGGGGTCAGGGCTGGATCACTTTCCTTCCAGGATGCATCTTGGTCCCCATCCAAATCTGCACACAGTGATCACCTCTGTATACCAAGCTTTTTCAGGCCAGAAAAGGTCCTTTTACCTTTTCCCCCAGAGCATCAGGTGCCTGCTTTTTGTATATTTTGTTCTTTGTATATTTATATACCTAATAAAGGCCACTAAGGGATTTTTCCTGAGCAAAAAGCAGGTACATTGTAAAGTGATTTTCTTTGTTCAATTAAACCAGCAATTCTCAAACTTTTCCATCTCCAGAACACTTTTTACTCTTAAAAATTATAATTATTAAAAAACATTATTTTTTTATTTAGGCCGCTTTGGCTTATCTTTGTGATGTGTAGGCTTTCTCTAGTTGGGAAAGCTTCCCTGACCAGGGACTGAACCCACGTGCCCTGCATTGGAAGGTGGGTTCTTAGCCACTGGACCACCAGGGAAGTCTCACTCTTAAAAATTATTAAAATTTCATTTTGGAGTTCTGTCTATCTACATTTACTATCTTAGAAAGAAAATAAAATAGAGAAATTTAAAAAATATATATTCATTAATTCATCAAAAATAACAGTAATAAACCCTAAACATGTTAATGTAAATAAAGTATATTTTATGAAAATAGCTTTATTTCCCCAAATAAAAAGCATTTAGTGAGAACAGTCATGTTGTTTTACATTTTTGTAACTCTCTTTACTATTCAGTGTAATAGAGGGGACTAGATTCTCATATTTGCTTGGGAATTCAATCTGTTGCAATATATCGTTTTGGTTGAAGTACTTGGAATATGGATGAGTATTTTACTAGCCTTTTTAGATAATCATAACATTATTCTTTATATCACACCAAAAATTGATGAGTGGTAGTTTCTTAAAATTTAGTTGCAGGATAGAATCTGAAATCATATCAAACCCATTGAGCTACTTTCCACTTTGAACGGATCTTTTACCTACACATAATTTTGTCACATTGTGCACTGGTCACGTGGAAAAATATTGATCTACCCAATTGTGCAGATCTTCCAAATGCTGACACACCTCCTTAAACAATATTAAAAGAACTGTACTGTTACTGTCACCATTGGTTTCAACAGAAACCCCTTAAGTTTTGGGAAACTGTTAAGCTCAGAGTAACTGCTAGAAGTTTTCCAAAATTCTAATTTTCACTTAAAAGCTCAAATTTTATCACTGGCAACCAATACTGTCAGTTGTTTTCCTTGAAATGACAGGCTCACTTCATTTATGTTTGAGAAAATGTGCCAAATACTCAAGTCAAAATAATCGTAGTGAGTCTGTCAGTTCTTTCAAGTAAAAATAATCTTCCATGAAAAAAATGTTAGTTCAACCCAGACCTCATACAATCTTGGAAGTGCTTTCTCTTGGGGTATCCGTCCTACTTGGGTATGAGGCAGAAGTGTTTTAGTTTCATTTCATCACATAGAATATTAAAAAGATGTATAAATAGGATTGATATTTGATATAATTAAATGATGCCAACTAAAAGCAGCTTTATTTTTACCCTTTGTCTTTTTTATTTTTTTCCTGTGAATGCATAATAATAAAGAAAACAGGGAATTCCCTGGTGGTCCAGTGGTTAGGACTTGGCGTTTTCACTGCTGTGGACCTGGGTTCACTCCTTGGTCTGGGAACTAAGATCCTGCAAGCCATGAGGCAAAGCCAAAAAAAAAAAAAGAACACACCAGTACAGGCTGGTGCTAAGTGGCCAGTATTTTACTCACTTCTTTGCTTTTGTACCATCAGTGTAAATATAAGCAGTGGAAAAAAGGCAACTGACATTTTGGTAATATTATAAAAACAGTTTTGACCTTGCAGATCCCCTGAGAGGACTGTGGGGTCCCCCTAAGATTCTCAGATTTAAGAACTATTGAGTTCTTTTCCTGTTCCTTTCTTCTAATCAAAAAAAATTCATTGAGGTATAATTGACATACAATAAACTGCACATATGCTGTTGGCTTCTTTACCCAGGAAAAGCCTTGAGTTCTACTTTATCAGGCATACAGCATATGGTACACTTATTCCAGCTTTCCATGTATTCCCTGCCTCAGACTTGGAGCTAGCTACTTCTCCACGGAGACTTGTTCCCATTTAGTTAGGGATGGTATTTAGAATGCAAAATCTGGGTACCAGACATGCTGGTTGCTGCTGGATTAAGACTGCATCTAGGGACTTCTCTGGTAGTCCACTGGTTAAGAGTCCACCTTGCAATGCAAGGGACTCAGATTTGGTCCCTAGTCAGGGAACTAAGATCCCACATGCTATGGAGCAACTGTGCCCGAATGCTGCAACTAAGACCTGACAGACAAATAAATAAATAAAGTGAAAGTGCTAGTTGCTCAGCTGTGTTCAACTCTTTGTGACCCCATGGACTGTAGCCTGGCAGGCTCCTCTGTCTATGGGATTCTTCAGACAAGAATACTGGAGTAGGTAGCCATTCCCTTCTCTAGGGGATCTTCCCAACCCCGGATTGAACCTGGGTCTCCTGCACTGCAGGTAAATTCTTTACTGTCTGAGCCATACATATTTAAAAAAATAAAGATTGCATCTAAGTCATTTGAGTGGTTAGAACTAACAGAAAGAGAGATAGTGTAGGGGAGGAAAAATAATTTTTCCTGCTACTCTCTGTGTCTTGGCTGAGACTCCTGTAATAAAAGACAGATTAAAAAGAGAAATATGTAATATGTATTTGTTAATACATATACTTTAGTATTATACACGGGAAATACCCAGGGAAAAATGAGTAACTCTCAGAAGTAGCCTAGAACTCCAGCTTAAACACCATCTTCAGCTGAACATAAAAGAAATAAAGGTATGGGGAAGACGAGTCATGATGTGGCTATGAGGGAAAGCACGGTAAACAAGAGCACAGTTTGTTACGAAGCTTTACGTAGATGCCTTCTTCACTGATAAGGGTCTAAAGTCTACAGGATCAACGTCTGTCCTTGATAGAGAAAAGGGTCCCTTTTGCAAATCTGTGTCCTGTCTTACAGGGAGGGTAAGGAGCTTTTCTTGTATCTGTTTCATCTCAGTTGCTTTCAGCTCAAAATAGTGCTCATGTTAAAGAGGCATATTTGGGGGTGGCATATTCTGCTACTCTTCAACAGATAGATTTAAAAATCAAGTTCATGTTAGCATTTCAAATATAAGTTCAGGATATTTCTTTCTTTTTTTTTTAATGCTCCTATCTTTTTTCTCTCATGCTGAAAATCTTGGTACCAAATAACAGTAATATAACTATTTATTTTCTTGATCTTATAAGGTACCTGAAATAGTTTAAGAATAGTCTTTGCTTTTTTGGCCTTCATTTTTATTTATACATAAAATATTTTTATATTGGAGTATAGTTGATTTACAATGTTGTGTTAGTTTCAGGTGTACAGCAAAGATATTCAGTTATACCTATACATATACCTATTCTTTTTCAGATTCTTTTCCCATTTAGATAATTACCTAAAAAGAATCTGAAGAATAGATATATGTATATGTACAAATATTGAGTAGAGTTCCTTGTGCTATATACAGTAGATCCTCGTTGATTATTTTATATATAGTAGTTATACGTTCTATATGTTTATATATGTTTTATATATATATATACATATATATACGGTTAATCTGAAACTCTTAATTTATCCCTCTCCTTCTCATCCTTTTTTTCTTAAATTGAAGTATAGTTGACCTATCCTGGAGAAGGGAACGACTACCCACTCCAGTATTCTGGCCTGGAGAATTCCATGCACCGAGGAGCCTGGGAAGCTACAGTCCATGGGGTTGCAAAAAGCGGGACATGACTGAGCGACTTTCACATAGTTGACCTATAATTCTGTGTTAGAGAAGAAAATGTGTTGGAGATGTGACTACAAAGGAGAAAGTCCAAAGTTGTCCTTTTTTCTGGGGGTGGGGGGGGCGCACCTCACAGCTCGTGGGATCTTATTTCTCCAAACAGCAACTGAACCCTGGTCCTCAACAGTTAAATCACCAAGTCCTAATTACCTGTGGTTCAGTGAATGAACCCAAGGGAATTCCATCAAGTAGCCCTTTTCAAGAACAGGTAAGGGAATTTGCTAGGCGGTATAGTAGGATTGTCTGGCAGTGTTAATTATGTACCTGGGATTTGTGGCCATAAATTTAATGTGGCAACAATCTGAACAGTTGTGTGACTTCCTGCAAACACACAAGTTGCTTACATGCAGTCATGGGATATATGTGTAGGAGTCTAGCTAGAGTTGGGCCTTTCCAGGCAATTATAAAGAAGAGAGGGGCAAGGGGATTAAGGGTATTTTCAGGGGAGTAGTGTATATTGAGGGTATATTTAGGGTATATTTCAGGGGAGTAGTGCTGGATCATGGAATCTAAGATAAATAAAGAGGGAAGTGAGAACATGAGGTCAGTGATGGAAGTGAAAAAACAGGCCAATGGATTAAAGATTCTCATGAGGTCAAAAATAACTACAGCAATATGCGGAATCTAAAAAGAAATGATACAAATGAACTTATTTACAAAAATAAGACTTACAGAAACAGATTCACAGACTTAGAGAATGAATTTATGGTTACCAGAGGGGAAGGGTGGGGTAAAGAGATAGGCAGTTTGGAGAGGATGTGTACACACTGCTGTATTTAAAATGGATAACCAGCAAGGACCTACCGCATAGAACATGGAACTCTGCTTGATATCATGTAACAAGCTAAAGGGGAAAAGAATGTGAAAAAGAATAGATAAATACATATGTATAACTGAATCACTTTACTGAACACCTGAAACTATCACAACATTGTTAATCAGCTGTACTCTAATATAAAACAAAAAGTTTTGAAAAATAGCTAGAGCAGGGGATTGAGAGTTAGTAAGTGTGAAGGATAAGAATAAGAAGGAGAGGTCAAAGGGTAGGATGCTTTGAAAATATGATTTTGTGGAAAATGTTACACAGGATAACATGTGAGAATCAGCAGAAGTATGACACTGAAACAAGAGAGGAGAAAAAATACGTTTCTCTCAAGAATCTCCAGAGACATTGGAGGCATGATCCTAGATGTCCGACCATATATAGGATTGTATTTGAGTCATTTGAATTTAAATATTTTGGTCTGGAGTAAACCCTGAAGGCTAGAGGACTGGGAGACACCTAGGGGACTGCCTTCTTGGTTACATTTTGGGGTCTTGTCTAGAGCAGTACCAGGTTCAGGCTCTAGAGCTAAGCTGGGAGTACATCTTTACTAGGACTACCACACCTAATTGCTGGTGATATATTAACCTACACAGGACATTTTGATTCTTGACAAGACTTCAGAGTCAAAAAACTTACTGAAACTACTTGAGATGGTAGTTCACAAAGGGAAGATTTAGGGGGAAGAGAATATTGTATATGCAGGAGTGCATGCGTTTCCTAGAGGGATCAAGACTAAGAAATTCCAGAAATAGCTACTGAGAGAGGATCTTAGAATAGAGTGTAGATCTATAGCCACAAACTTCCTGAAAGGGGAAAGATCCTTAGCAGGTATGCTTTGATTGATCCAATGTTCTTCTTCTTCTTCTTTTTTTAAAAATAAATTTATTTATTTGGCAGTGCTGGATCTTAGTTGCAGCATGTAGGATCTAGTTCCCTGACCTGGGTGGGAACCTGGGCTCCCTGCATTGGGAGCACGGAGTCTTAGTCATTGGCCCACCAGCGAAGTCCCTGATTCAATGTTCTTATCCTGTTGCCTTTGCTGGGAGAGGATCTCTTACAGGCTGGGCCTATTCTGTAGGGCAGGCAGCCAGACAAGCAGTAGAGGCCAAATGCTGCCAGAAACTGGGGATATTGGATCAGGACAAGAGTTAAGGACTTTGATTTGTGACTTGGCTACTTCTCAGAGAAGCTCAGGGTGGCAGGTCTCTGGGAAAGGGTAGTGAAGGACAAGGACAGGATGCTGGTTGAGGCCACATGTCCTTTTGGAGCTTTGGATGAGTTGGTGGCTGTGACTGCTGGTACCACCGGGAGAGAGGCCGCTGTGATTCATACACCACAATTTGTGATTGTGCACTAGCGGGAAGTAGAAAAGACCTCTGCATTTGTCTTACGACTAAAGAGTTTTGCAGAGAGCTCTGAGACCAGGACAGGGAACTTTAAAGGAAAAACAAAAAAACAGGCTGTATTAGAGCCAGTGACTGCTGCTACTGTTAACAGTGATGTGCAGCATGTATAGAAGGCAGGAGTCAGAAATTAGCCCAAGAAGCCAGCGAAATCAAGTTTCCAGAATAGGAAGTGACCATGAGAGACGTTAACCCCTGCTTTCTTCCAAGAATTCTTGCAGTTATGGGGAAGGACACTAGATTTCCCCCTGTATACAGGAGGGTACAGTGAGACATTTTTATAATAGCATTTTTTTAATCTCATTTGTAAATTTTGTGTGTGTGTGTGTGCTTTAAAAACTCTTATGTAATTGCTTATTTTTTTAAATTAATTAATTAATTTGGCTGTGCCAGGTCTTAGTTGTGGCACTCGAGATCTTTAGTTGCAGCATGTGGCATCTAGTTCCCTGACCTGGGATCGAACTTGGGTCTTCTGCATTGGGAGCATGGAGTATTAGCCACTGGACCACCAACAAAGTCCCAATCGCTTATTCTTTAACTTTAGTTTTTGAACAGATATCAGATACACATGGTATAAAATTCAAAAAGAGATATACAGTGAAAAGTAAGCACACTTCTCAGTTTCCTAGCTATTCAGGCCTCCATTGTCATCAACGTTTTGAGTATCTTTTAAGACATATCTCAAGCATTTTTTAAATGTGAATTTATACATTATTTTTTTCTCACGCAAATGGTAGCATACTTTACATAATCTTCTGTACATCTTTTTTTCACTTAATGATATGTTTTGGGTATATCTTTTAATATTTCCACATAGAATTTTGTTTTTTAAATTTTGGCTTAAGTAGCATCACTTCTAATTATGATACCCTTCTTTTACTTTGGGTGTATAGAACTTGCCTCAGTCCACAAAACAAGTTACTATATTACTAAACCAGTTAGAAATGATAACTGGATATGATTGTAACTGATATTTCATACTTAGTGAAGTGAAAGTTGCTCAGTTCTGTCTGACTCTTTGTGACCACATGGACTATACAGTCCATGGAATTCTCCAGGCCAGAATACTTGAGTGGGTACCCGTTCCCTTCTCCAGGGGATCTTCCCAACCCAGGTCTCCCACATTGCAGGGAGATTCTTTACCACCTGAGCCACCAGGGAAGCCCATTTCATACTTAAGATCTATTTAATAATAATAACTATTCTCAATAAAGAAAATTGAGATCCAACTAACTATATGTATTATGATTCTTCTACCTCATAGGCTACTTTGATGAGACAAACTGTGATCACTAACTATGAATGGGAGTTAGAGGAGGGCCTGGAGAGGAGGAGCACACACACTACAATACATATTGTCACAGAGAGTGTCCCCAGGCTTGGACTTTTTTTTGAAAAGTTTTGGTCGCATCTCATGGCTTGTGAGATCTTAGTTCCCCAACCAGGGATGGAACTCTCACCCCTTGTACTGAAAGGCAGAGTCTTAACCACTGGACTGTTCTTTACTATTGTTCTTAGAGAAAATGTTCATTCTGCTGCAGCTAACCAGTCATCTTCTACACTAAATACTATTCCATGCCATGGAGGTGCCATGCAATAACTCCTGGGGAGCACCTTATACCACTTAGGAGACTTTAGGTCTCTGATCTGAAAGTGTCACAGTTAAAAAAAATATGTAAAAATGTAGGAAAACAAAAATGTAATTATCTAATGAAGTTATTTATGTCCATGGAATGGGTTTGCTTGTCACTAAAACTTGTGCTGGTTAGAATTTGGTGTATTTTATCTGCTGTGCTGAAATCTGCTGGTATTATCTATCAATGTAATTCAGAATCAATGACTAACATATCTTTAAAAGAAAATGATACCATCACTTCTGTAACATTTTTTTAAAGGGAACAGATTTTCTAACATTTTGTTCATAAATAAAGGTATAATAAATATTTCTATATTTATTTTCCAAATGTGCTGTTATTTAGAAATGTATTCATCAATCAGTTCATTTTTATTGAGATGTAGTTAACTCATATTTTTAAATTGGAACAAATTTTTTTGGTGTTAAATGGGATAAATCACTAAGAGTAGAATTGCTAGGTCAAATAAGTGAGTAAGTGCCAAGTTGCTTCAGTCGTGTCCAACTGTGTGACCCTATGGACTGTAGCCTGAAAGGCTCCTCTGTCCACGGGATTCTCTAGGCAAAAAATAAAGGTCAAATATTTAAAACAAAGGTGAAATAAAGGTCAAGAATAAAGGCAAGAATAGGTCAAATAAAGGTGTGCTTAAAATCTTTTTCTTTACTTTTTAAAAGCATTTTGGCCGTGCCACACAACATGTGGTATCTTAGTTCCCAGACTAGGGATTAGAACCCAAGCCCCCTGCATTGGAAGCACAGAGTCTCAACCACTAGACAACCAGAGAAGTCCCTTGCTTAAAATCTAAACAGCCATTGCCAAGTTACTCTCTAGATTGGTTGTACCAATGTGTACTTCCACAAGCTAATTTTTTTTCTCCCAGGCAGCACAGCTTTATTTAGAGGCCAAAGAACAGAGGCTAATTTTAATCTTGAAGTACAGATTGTCCCTAGATGACTGAAGGATTTAGGGTGAGCCAGATAGCTGAATTTCGCATTACATACAACCAACCTGTCTCTTAGATATATCTTTGGGAAATGTCACACCTGTGGCTACTCTTGTGGGTCATGCCAGGGGGCACTGGATGCCTTGCCATGCTGTTCATTAGTTTCTTTTGCTGGTTTCATATCCTCTGTCCACCCTTTAAGCTTTCCTTCTTGCTTGTATGTTTCCCTGGGTGATTTGACTCTTTCTATGGTTTTATGCCTCATGGATGCCTTCAAGAGCTGTACCTTTAAATGCAAACTCATGGACTCTTCATTCCCCTTTGTATTCTATTGTATGCACACTAGGAACCAGGATGCACACAAGAGTAAATTTTGATGTATATGAAGAAAAGTGAAGGAATATTCTATCTTGCATGAGGATGGAGTGGTGTATAAGCTTCAAGAGAAGTCAATGACTAGGACTTCCCTGGTGGTCCAGTGGTTAAGAATCTGCCCTGCCATATTTCAGACCATTTTGTTTATGAGAATGCAATGACAATGCACAGCTAGCCTATATATAGGCTTGAGTGTGTTAGAAGGAGGCCGCTACCCAAATCCAAGATAAATATTTTGGTGAGACATGAAAGATTAATTTTAAAATGTGTGAGAACAGTTTGAACTTTGAGTTTTAGAAATAGTCTTTCAGGTTCTTTCTTTCAATTTTACTCCTACTTTCTGTGTATACATATATAGACTGGTAGGAAAAGTAAATGTAATAACAAAATCATGATGTTCTGAGTTTCTGTTTTCTCTCTTACCTGGTATAATCCAAATTTAAAAAAAAATACTGTCTTATATCAGTTTTATTTATCATGAGAAGTCACATTCTTCAGCATGAAAACAGATAACCATCTATGATCAAATCTGAAACCGCATTCCAATATAAAAACGTTCTTGCTCTCTTTCTGAAGAGTGTTGTCATGCTGTTCAGGTTTAAGCAAGGCAGGTTTCTTCCCATTGGATAGCTGGGGGATGTTAGAGTAAAGCAGTCCAGCTGTTTTTGTATAAAATGATTTAAAAAAATCCTGGTGACCTTTTTCTGCCCTCAAATAACTTTAAGAACAGTTGGACGTAGAAACCTCAAACTTTATATATTCATGGCTCTCTGAGGAATACAATCATTGTTAGTTTGAGAAAAAGCTGAGTATTTTTCTGAGTTGGAAGGCTCTAATATTACATGTTTGCACATGCTTGGTATGTTACTCGTAGTCTGCTGATGAAAATTGATATGAGACTTTTATAGCATATGTGTAGATGCTGGTTTTTTACTTTATTTACCATGTCATAGAACTTACAAAGGCAAATGGAATTTATGCTGTAACCTTTACATTGAAGTTAAAACTTTACATCTGTTCAGCAATATAAAAACAGAGATCCTACTTCGACATCGCAGAAGTCATAGAATACCTTATGATGGTAACTCCAAGAACTGATCTCAGCTAAGTTCATAACCCATCAAAGGAGGCCTGAGTGTTCTGGTGCTCCATGGGAAAGGGTTTTTTTGGAAGGCTCCATAATAGATCTTCACATACATTCCAGATAGAGTCCTAAGTAAAGACTGTTGACTGCTAGTGTGGTCAGGCTTCTGACACTTGGGGTTTAAAAAATAACTTTCATCAGAGTTCCATTTAGAATGCAGAAGGCAGTTAATTCTTCACGGCCATATACATAACCCCCTGAATGTTTGGCTGCCACCCAAAATGCAAGCCCATTGTATCACCTTCTCCTCTGGTTTGAGTTCCATATTATTACATATTCTCTTTTTCCTATTCATCTTCCAACTGTTATACTCTGATCTCTGGAATCTTTTCCATCGAAAGTAAACCCTCCTGCAACCTAAGCCTCTTTCCTGGAGTCTTCCTCCATTTACTCACAGAGATGCTACTCCTTCTTACTATATACATTGATGGCAGTGTTACTTTACTGTACTTTTCATTTCTGTAAAAAAACTTCATAATGTTAATACTGAGTAATTAAAGGAAATAAAAATTATCCTTAACTCTCAACCAGGAGATAAACATGATTGCATTATTTGTTTTTGGCTGTGCAGTGCGGCATGTGAGATCTTTAATGCTGGACCAGGAATCAAACCTGTGCTCCCTGCAGGGGAAGCATGGAGTCTTAACCACTAGAGTGCCAGGGAAGTGCCATGGTTGCATTTTTGAGCATATCCTTCAGAACATGAGTAGTGATTATAGTATGTGTATTTTTCCCTATGTAACAATATACTGTAAGCTTCTTTTAAAAATTTTACTGTGAATTATTTCAAATATATATAGAAAAAATATACAGAACTCTCGCATATCCAGTTGCTGGTTTTATGAACTGTAAAAGACAATCTACTGGATATCTTCTGCATATCACTCCAGGTTCAATTTTTACCTTTCTGCACCCTGTAGAGGGGCCCCAGGAAGCTGGCTGGTCTGGGCTGATCCACTGGCTCATTCTCTGGCTTCTAACTGGTTTGCCCCATGGGAGGAACCTGTAGGAGGAGACGGAAGGTGGGTGAAGTCAGGGCACTTGTTCCCTCCACTCTTCAGTTCCATCCCTGCCATTGTTGCTTGTTAGCTAAATCCTTTTACTGAAAGCCCTAGTTCCTATGGGCTTCCCTGGTAAAGAATCCGACCGCAATGCAGGAGATGCAGCAGGAGCTGAGAGTTCGATCCCTGGAGAAGGAAAAGACAACCGACTCCCGTATTCTTGCCTGGAAAATCCCATGGAGAGAGGAGCCTGATGGGCTACGGTCCACAGGGTCACAAAAGAGCAACTAAGCAACAACAAACCTGGTTCCTATATGACAGTTGTCTCCACCTAGCTCCTCTTTCTAATGGTTCCGATAATCTCTTCATGCTCTCTGCTGTGATCAGCTCCAGGTTACAGCGCCATCCTTTGGTGGCTTTCTCAAATGTTGCTCACAGCTATTATGGGTTCAGTGATGTCCTTCCAAAATCCTCATGCTGAAGTCCTAACCGCCAGGATCTCAGAATGCGATCTTTTTTGGAGATGGGATCCTTACAGAGAGAATCAAGTTAAAGCGAGGTCATCAAGGGTGGGCCCTGATCTAATATGACTGGTGTCCTTGTAGAAAGGAGAAATCTGGATGCAGAGACAGACAGAGAGCAAAAGATGTGAAGACAGCGGGGAGAAGAAGGCCATCTACAGGTTAAGGAGACAGGCCTGGGACAGCCTCCCCCCACAGTCCTCAGAGGAAAGTAACCTTGTCAACGCCTTGGTTTTGGATTTCCACGCTCCAGAACTTTGTAACAATAAAATTCTGTTGTTTAAACCATCTCGCTTTTGGTGCTTTGTAACAGTGGCCTTACAAATCCAGCACCTTTATAAACAGTCCCTTTATTTACAACATTTTTAGATCAAATATTCTGTGATTCACTAGATGTGACATTGTTTTATTTTTTGGCCGTGCCACCCAGTATACCGAGTCTCAGTTCCCCAACCAGGGATGGAAGCAAGGATGGGGCCAGGGATTCATGGACTATTTTCCTGTCAATGATGTATGTGTGCACAACACTCTGAGCATATTTAAGGAGCCTGATTTGGAGCACTCCTCTGACATTGGCCCACATCTAGACCATTTCCACCCACAGGGAGGTGGGACGCCTCTGGAGCTGTCTGTCCCTCCAGGGTGCTGTTGTTTATTGGCTACTTTGACCAAAATCACCTGTGGAATCACCTGGTAACAATACTATTTATGTGCATAAGAATATTTTTTGTTGTTGTTGCTGTTTAGTTGCTAAGTTGTGTTCAACTCTTTGCAACCCCCATGGACTGTAGCCCGCCAGGCTCTTCTGTCCATGGGATTTCTCCCAGGCAAGAATACTGGAGTGGGTTGCCATTTCCTTCTCCATGAATATTTTAATCACCCCCAAAATTAGACCAGTAAGCAATTGTTGGCTTACTGACAACCAATACATATGGTTTGTGGAAATGTCTTTTATTATAAAGAGACAATATGTTTGTCTTCGCACTTCACCTGAAGCCTTTTAATTTCCAAATTATTTCCTTATTTGTTCCTAATTATTCATTAAATCTAATTTTTTTGGTTCTTTTTAAAGAATGTCACTAAAGAAGAGGAAACTTTTGATGTTACGGACTGTTAAAAGGGGAGCAAAAGTGCAAAAAGCTTTTCACTGGAAATACCCTATTAACACAAATAAAACTCTTCTCTGACAAATTAACAGTGTTGAAGGTAGTGAAATCAAGTTTCATGCTCACTTGCCTACCTTAGATAATTAGCGAAGTGGCTCTTTTGAACAGAATTAACTGAAGAAGAATGAGCAGTTTAGGAAAAGAGAAATTTAACAGCCTTGGGGAAAATATAACTGGAAATTGAAAATTCAATCCATATTGCATTTTGAGCTACTGAGTGCGATTTGACTATATGGAAGAGTAGCCTGGTAAATCCCTGCAACCACCGTCCATCTTAAAACACGGCACTGAAAGCCATGCTCGTCACTTAGGTTAGTATTTCACTGTGGCTTTCAAGATAACATGCTGTCCATTTTTAAATAACATTTAACATGTTCATCTCCCTTTGACTGAGCACTTATAGCAAAATTATTAGTGCTTATGGCTTACTGCAGACAGTATTTATGCTGTTTCCAGAAGCCACTTTTATCTGTTGGAAAAAAAAAAAAATCCCACTGTAGGATTTCCATCCTTTTAGGCTAACGTCTGACTCTATTAGCTCCTGAAGAGAAGAACCATAAATAATCTTCCCATTTTACATTCTATGCTTTTAGCTAAAGCATTAATCACAGAGGTTTTTTTCCTTTGCCTCATGAGAAAAACCAGTCTTAGAGTTTGAAAATTTGGTTTACAAAATATGGTTTTTAGGGTAGGGAGGAGTGGGGATTTGGTACAGGAAGAAGAAGGGGTCTTTGCTGGTCTTTACGAATTGAAAAAAAAAAAAAAAACCTTAGGGAACAAATGGGCCTTTTTCTTTCCAGGATCAAATAATATCTCAGACAGTTCCCTAGTAATACATTTGGAGGAGGGGAGTCATATTAACTCTTTCAGGTCAGAAGGTGCTATTTATTCATCACAGTAGAATCGTCCTATGGCCTGAGCAGCTGATGTGGCTCTGGAAGAGCTTAGTGTTTAAACCTGCTGCACAGGGTAACGTTAGAATAAGATTAAGGCTGATTAACAGTGTTTCTCTAAAATCCACATGCATACAACTTAATTATTATTATCATTGGTTTTTTTGCCATTGAAGTGACAGGTGTTCTTGGATATATTTGAATCATTAAACAAGCATGTCCTTTTTCTTACAAGGTGATCATGGGAGAGCAGTTTTGAACACAATTCTTGATTTCTCTCTTTTTTTTTTCCCCAAAAGGCACTACATCATCCTCAGGAGTTAGCCTGGCAGGGCTTGATGGTGCTAGTTCTGGTTCAGCCATTAATTCCTTACATCATTTGCTTCTTGCACTAGGTTTACGCTAGGTCAGTAACTCATTTCTGAGCCTTGCAAACTGCTTGTTTGATTTGATTTTACCTATTGACAAAATTTGCCTTTTGATTTTGTTAATGTTTCGATATGATTTCTGATATGACAGAAGGTTAGGTTAGCTCAGACTTTTAAGAAACAATTTCAACTGACTTGGATTAATAGCAGTAATAATTTACTAAATGGCAGTGGTATTCATCCTTAAATATATACCTGTTCTTAAAGTCTCCAATTTCTGTAATAGCTGTAAGTGGGAATAAAATGACTAAACTACCACATACATATATTTCCTATGCTTCTCAAAATTGCTTTAACAAACAACACATTTATATTTTCTTTCTAGTTTTCATGAATCTCAAAGAACTTTATTACATTCTTCTAACTTCAGTATTTCTTTTATCTCATTCTGTTCACCATTAAGCTGCTAGTCTCTCATCACTTAAATATTTTTGTCTCCATGAGACTCAACTTAATTGATAAATAAGCAAAAACATTCTTTCCATTAAGGAATAGTGTATTATTATTATTTTTTGCCTGAGGTCTCAGAGCTAGACCAAAACCTGGGTCAACTTGGTTCTAGTACCAGTTCTTTTTCCTTGTTTTTGCTTTTTTGGCTGCACTGAAGGGCATGTGGGATCTTAGTTACCCGACCAGTTAGTTCCTGCCCCCTGCATTGGAAGGGTGGAGTCCTAACCATAGGACTACCAGAGAAGTCCTATTTTTTCTTTTCTGATAGCATGAACTATGGGGGCTTCCCAGGTGGCTCAGTGGGTAAAGAATTCGCCAGCAATGCAGGAGACACAAGAGACACGGGTTCGATCAGTGGTCGGGAGGATCTCCTGGAGGAGGGCACAGCAACCCCTTCCAGTATTCTTGTCTGGAGAATCCCATGGACAAGAAGAGTCTGGCAGGCTACAGTCCATAGGGTCGCAAAGAGTCGACAGGTCTGAAGCGACTGAACACTGAGCATAGCGTGAACTATAGAATCCCAAATTTCCTCCTTGCCTTGGCTACTTGTGTGCTTAGAGCAAAAGTCTGTTCTCAGTTCTTAGAAACATTTTTTTTCTTTTTATTTCCCCCTCTTGATTCTGATTTTCTTTGTGTTTTAAAGCTCTTAGTATAGATATCTTTGTCATTCTAATCATTTTAAGAACGTGGTGGGCTACAGATAAAAACCCTTTCTAGGTGTTTTTCCTAAATCAGTAGACCAACAAGTATTTATTGAGCAAATGGAATGCTGTAAAATCTATATCAAACAATCTGAGGAATGACTTGCTTTTCTAGTGCTTTGGTAGAAAGTTCCCTGGCATCTTGACATGACAGGGAAGAGGGTGGGAAATCCTGAACAGTTAATGTTTTTTGTCAGACTAACGGAATGAGGACTCAAAAGAAAATTAAAGGTATAGGAAATACAGAAAGTAATATTTATTAGTTGGGCTTCCCAGCTGATGTGATTGATAAAGAACCCACCTTCCAATGTAGGAGATACAAGAGACTCAGGTTTGGTCCCTGGGTTGGAAAGATCCCCTGAGGAGGGCATGGCAATCCACTCCAGTATTATTGCCTGGAGAATCCCACGGACAGAGGAACCTGGCAGTCTACGGTCCAGAGGGTCACAAAGAGTTGGACACTACTGAAGCAACTGAGCACTCGTGTATATTTATTAGTTGCCTCAGACTGTAGATTAAGATCAATGCCCACTACTTACACAGTCCAGTTGAGATGGTCCTCCATATGCCTAGGGGGATGAGGTCTGGGACTCCTTCAGATAAATAAACTCTGTGAATTCTAAAGTCCCTTATATGAAAGGATGTAGTACAGTTGGCCCTCTAAATTCTCAGGGTCCATATCGGGGGATTCGACCAACCTTGCACTGGTTTTGTTCAAAATTGATTTGTGGTTGGTAGAATCCGCTGCTGTGGAATCTACGGATAGAAGGCAGGGTTGGGTGATTGTAATGTTGGTGCTGAAAGAAGGGACCATCAAGGTCAAATAGTCCTGTTTCCTCATTTTGTACTGATTCTCAGTGACAGGGTTCAGGACACATTACCCTAAAAAAAGGCATCTTGGCATATGGAAGATATTAAGCTGAAGACATTTGAGAAACAGAAGATGCAGGAAGAACTCTCTGACCTATCCCATCTCCCCTGAAGCAGGTTTTGAGACCCTCATTAGAGAAATGGCCTCCCCATATCCAGAGGAAAGGACCATCCTTATCTCCTAAGACAGAGGGACTGTGACAGGAATTTGATGATCAAGTCTTGCTGTCTCCCCAGTTTTCTACCTTTAGCGTGTATCTTTTCGTCCTATCAATTTTTGTGCAAGTTCCTACTCTTCATCAAACTTAGTATAAAAAGGCTCAGGTTTAACTACTTCTTTGGATTTCCATTTCCTTATGAGGACTCCTGTGTCATGTAAATCTTAGATGAAATAAATTTGTATGCTTTACTCCTGTGAATTCAACTTACAGGGTCCTGGCTGGAGAACTATTATAGATAGAGGAAGAGATTTTTCTTCCCCTACTCTGTCTCTTCAAATATTTTTAACATACTTACCTTAAACTCTTTTAAATAGTTTTACTAAAACCAGTCCTCGGGTATAAAGGACCAGCTTTGCCCTGTCTGCCGACATTTCCTCAGTGGTTTATTTCCTGGTGTGGTTTCTGATTTTTACTGTGAAATTATCTTCAGCAGGGGTTGTTCTGTTTTCTGTGAAAGTCTCTTGCGTGTTGGGTTGTTGGAGAGTTCCTACAGAATGTTTTACTTTTCCCCCTGACTGGGGACCTGTGGGTTCTGTAGTGTCAAGCCACTTTATACTTTTAATTTTCCAGCCTTGAGGTTCCAGTATCACAAAGAGCATGAATTTCAACCTCGTTTTCTGCACAAGCCGAAGGCCTGGGTTTCAAATTTCTCTCCAGTGACTGTTTTTCCATTCATGGGAGCAAGTTTCCTTGTTGCTTCCTCAGATGGGTGGGAAAAGTTTTTCTAGGCTCCGTTTCACAAGGGCCAGCCCTGTGTGAGTCCTGCCTTGACTTAGAGTCCTATACACCTGTCCACACATAGGTGTTAATGTCACAAACTGTTAAGGCCCATATTCAACTCAGATTCCCCTGTGAACATTTTGACTTCAGTTCGCAATTACCATCCTAAATTTTGCTCTATTCCTAAGAGTTTCACTTCTTGATTTCAAACTCATTTATGTCTTAACATAACAAAAAAAATACAGCATTCCTGTGAGGTCAAAGTGGAAGGATTTCTTACATTGGTTCAGTCTGCCAAGCTGACTAGAAAAGCAAATTTATTAATGAGGAAAATAAGGCCTAAAAAGGCTGAACTACCTTGTAGGTGAGGAATATAGTGTTATGAAGCTAAGGTACACATAATGCCATGAATGCTCAGATTCTACTTTCTTCAAAACCTAGAATACCTAGAGTTTTACATCGTATCCTTGGACAAAAAACAAACAAACCCCCCCAACACCCTGTATCTTCCTTTTTTATTGATTATACTTTCATAATGTTGTATGTCATTACTTTGAGTATTGTATTTGGATTGAAGGATACAGATGGCAGCAACACAATGGTGCCCTGGGAAATTACTTGCTGATACTATTTAATTGAGATCCTGGATGAGTTGGAGAAGAATTCGGAGTAGGGGCTGTAATAAGGAACTTCAGTGGTCAAAAATTTCTCATAATAAGAAGACATAACGGCAGCAGCAACATCATATTGAACCAGAGGTTTGAGAGGAAAGCCTAGAAAATCAAAAGAGAGTTTGGTGAAATGTGCACACAATCCATCGAGTGATAAGGATAAAACAAAATTTAAGCTCTCTGGATATCAAGATGTAAAGTTTCAGCTGATTGGTGGGGCAGGAAATCCCCAAAGTGAGTAGGTAAGGACCGACAATAAGCAGGCACCTGGCCCGATAAATTTGACTCATCTTAGGGTTATCCAAAGCACCAGCAGGTCCCAAGATCTGGCCAGAGATTCTGGGCTTCAGCTGCAGAACTAGCTGGTCTCACATGGTGACTCTGCCCTACTCTACACATAAGTGGAGGTACAGTCTGAGAAAAAACTCAGTCTCATGGTAGAGAAAAATCAAGAGTGTGCTATATTGAATATTCTTGGCCATGTATTTTAGGAAGAGCAGAGACAAAATGACTCTTGGAATTGGAACTGGGACTTATTTGAAATAGCTCTTTTTACTGGAATGAACATATAATTTGGAATTAATCAGGGTTTGGTTCTGACTTCAGGTTTTCTATTTCTGGTTTTATATATTTGGGTTAATTGTTTGACCTTCTTGAACCTCATGTATTTCATAGGTGTTTCATTAGCAAAATGGAGATGATGCAGAATTGTTTTCTGTGAGAATTAAATAAGGTACCTGGCACCAGCAGATTCTCAATAAAAGGTACTGATTATCATTTGGGTAAATACTTCATAAGAGGTAAGTGTCAGTATTGAGGAAAGTTAAGAATGTGATGTCCTTAAAGAGATCATGGGTGACCCTCAATCTAAATTAGTTTTCCTCTCATATTCTGTCATAAAGCTCTGTATTTTCCCTTTATAGCATTTGCTGCTATTGGTAACTGTACATTTATTATTTCTATGACTGTTTAACATAGCAGTTGCACATAGTGCTGAGTGAGGGAGATTACATGAGGGCTGGGAAGAACTCTATGTGTCCAACCAGGGAAGTTCCCACTTGGATCTGCTAGTTGTTCTTTTCAGGGAGCAAGGGACTCAGTGCTATTAGTTTTTCCAATTTTTCATACAACCCAGAATTGTGACTTTTTGTGGGAAAGGTCCTGGTCTTAAAATGTAGGGAAATAACTCAATTTAAAAAAGACATGGTGTGGGCCAAACAAAATTCATTTGTGGGTCATGATAGATCTGAAAGCTGCCAGCTTGCAATTTCTGGTTTATAACTGGCTCTTTGACCAGAGCTATGACTGTGTGTGTTATGTTCAGTGCTGTTTGTGTAGTGCCTGGTTCAGGAGCACGCATAGCGGGCACTAAATGTTAACTGAAAGGAACACAAAGAAGGAAGGAATGGAGGGAGGCAGGGAGTGGGAGAGAGAGAAAGGGATAAAGAAAGGGGGAAATAAAAGAAGGAAGAAGGAGAGAAAGAAAGACTGCAACTGGAATTTTTTTTCTTTCTTTAAAGTATTATATTGGAAAAATTGCCAATATCGAGAATAGTCTGGGTAAGTTGATAGATTTCATATTCAGGAGTTCTAAGTTAGTTAATATAAACTATAAGAAAGAAAAACCATTCACTGCTTCTCTGTATTATTTTTAGGCAAAAATAGAATTGTGAATGTTGTTCCTTTACAACCAAATATTAATAAAAATGAAAAGGTTTTGACTACCTCAGAAGCATAATTTGCCATATGTGAGTACTGTATTGAACAAACTGTGGGTTGCATATTGTCAAACCAATTTTTGTCTGCTGGGAAATAGACTTTAATCTCTGACCTCAAGTTTTATTGTGTAATGAGCTCACCAAATACACTGAATTGCAGATTTCCATGGTAGTATGATTTGTATACTGACTTGAACTCTGGAAGTCATTGCAGCTGTCATTTGGTGTAAAATAGGAAAAAACAGGGGCTTTGGGGAGCTTAGATTTCTATAGCCAATGGAAGGGGGGGAACCTCAAATGCTAGATTACTTAGAAACTGTCTAAATTGAAGTAGCTATCTTTGACATATTTGTAAATTTAAGGATTCCTAGAGATTTGTCTATAGAGATAGAAAATATGCATCAGTAACTAGAGTGGTCTGCTGGCCAGATTACCGAATTGCAAAATTGAAGATCAACGAATGTTCCTAATAGATACTTACTGTGAACTCTGCACTACATTAGGTACTAGAGCTCAGAAAGTAAGTATTAGGAGTGGTGGTGGAGGGGGCCATCTCTGTGCTCAAGGAGTTTACAGCCTAGTTGGGGTGCCAAGACAAATAATTGAGAAAGGATAAAAGACTCTGTGATTAAGGGCTAAACCGTGTATTAAACTGTAAGTATAACAGGAAATCACAGGGTAAAAATCACAGCAGGCTTTATGGATTAGGTAAGACATCAGCTAGCACTTCAAGAAAGTATCGTTATATTTTAGAGAAGGAAATAATATATGTCACTATCTTGAGCCTCTCTGCCTTTGAAAAAGTATGTTAATTCCTATCTTGGGCTTTTCTTTAAATAATAAAAAAACTGATTTCTTTGTCTACTAATAATTTCCATATTTAAAATATTTTTTTCCGTAACTCTCATATTTTACTGTCAACAAATCCTAGCGCTTCTTTATTCAAATTGTTTCTTACCAATAATATCCTAGTTGAGGGCTTTTCAGCAGCATGCATAATTTTTTAAAAATAACATTTAAAAAATACTTATTTACTTGGCTGTGAGGGTCTTTGTTGCTGTGAGTGGGCTTTCTCTAGTTGCAGTGTTTGGACTTCTCATTGCGGTGACTTCTCTCGCTGCGGAGCATGGGCTCCAGGGTGTGTGGGCTTAGTAGTTGCAGCATGAGGTCAGCTCTAGAGCAAGAGGTCAGCAGTTGTGGCAAATAGGCTTAGTTACTCTGCCACATGTGGAATCTTCCTGGACCAGGGATTGAACCTGAGGCCCCTGCACTGGCAGGTGAATTCTTAACCACTGGGCCACCAGGGAAGTCCCCTGCATAGATTTTGGTTTGTTTAACTTCTTTCAGCCAGTGGGAAAGCCAGAAGTAGAACCTGAATCCTGTGCTTTCTCTCTGATCATATGGTGTGGCCCACCCTCCACAGTCTTAAAACATGCTTTACTTATGGGTTAAGCCACAGCACATCCTTCTGAAGGAGTACTACGCAGTCATCATCAACTATGATTTATATTAATACTTATATCTATTGTTATGGAAGTCATTCATAGGAAAAGCAATTAGTAAACACAACCCCGTCTTTGTCAATACATGTTTTTATGTATATGTCTGCATGGGAAAGATCTGGAGATTTTCATCTAAACCATTAACAGTAGTTACTCTTGGGACTTCTCTGGTGGTCCAGTGGTTAAGAATCTGCCTTTCAATGCAGGGTACACACAGGTTTGAACTCTGGTCAGAGAAGTAAGATCCCACATGCTGTGGGGCAATTAATCCTGTGAGCCACAGCTAGAGGGAAGCCTTCACACCGAAATGAAAGATTCCAAGTGCCACAACTAAAACTCGATGCAGCTAAATAAATAAATAGATAGATATTAAAAAAAAAAACACCAGAAGTTGTTTTTAGTACTGGGGTTTTACATAATTTAGATTTTTTTCTTTGTAATTTCTCATTTTTTGACATTGATTATTATTTGTGTAACAGAAACTATGAAGGGCTCCTTATTGCTTATACAAGTAATTAGAAAGGTTAGAAACCCTGGTTGCCTATTTTAATCACCAATTATGATTATTAAAAAAATAAACAACAGTGCTCAGGTTCTACTTCAGACTGGTTACATTGAAATCCCTGAGGAGCAGGGCCCTGGCTTTGGCTTTTTGAGAAGCCTTTTAGGTGGTTCTAATGTGCAACCAGCATGACCTGGGAACATATTAGAATTAAAACATCTCAGGTCCTACCCCAGATCTATTGAGACAGGGACTCTGGGACTCGGGCCCAGCAAAGCTGTGTAAAAATTCGGCCAAAGTTTGAGATATTCTTCTTCACCCAGCCTTGATTTCTCCACACTTACTCTACTCTTTTCCAACCCACAATTTACACGCCAACCAGGAGCGATTATTGTATGTCTCCTGAGCTTATGGGACCAGGTCCATCTCTTTTCCCAGCTCTTCACTTTTCCTGGCATGTCAGCTTGCTTTCCCTTTTAGACATCAAATTTTATCCATTCTTCAAGGCCTAGCTCAGGTCTTCCCACCTCCATGAAGCCTTTTTGCAGCTCTCTAGTCCACCTACTACCACATCTTCCTCTTCTCTAACATTTATTTCTTCAATAAGTGTATATTTAATTCTTGTTTGTTTTTTTTTCTTCCTTGGAAGAAAAGCTATGACAAACCTAGTAGTACATTAAAAAGCAGAAACATCACTTTCCTTACAAAGGTCCGTATAGGCAAAGCTAAGGTTTTCCCAGTAGTCATGTACAGATGTGAGAGTTGGATCATAAAGAAGGCTGAGCACTGAAGAATTGATGCTTTTGAATTGTGGTGCTGGAGAACACTATTGAGAGTCCCTTGAACTGCAAGGAGATCGAATCAGTTAATCCTAAAGGAAATAAACCCTAATATTCATTGGAAGGACTGTTGCTGAAGTTCCAATACTTTGGCCACTTGATGCAAAGAGCTGACTCATTGGAAAAGACCATGATGCTGGGAAAGACTGAGGGCAGGAGAAGGGGGTAAGAAAAGATGAGATGGTTGGATGGCATCATCAAATCAATGGAGATGAGTTTGCACAAACTCTGGGAGATGGTGAAGGACAGGGAAGCCTGGCATGCTGCAGCCCATGGGGTTATAAAGAGTCAGACATGACTTAGGGACAGAACAACAACAACCACACTGCATGGCTTGTGGGATCTTAGTTTCCCGACCAGAAACTGAACCTGGGGGCCATGGCAGTGAAAGTGCTGAGTCCTAACCACTGGATCTCCAGGGAATTCCCTCATTCCTATTATTTGTGAAATATTGAGTGAAATGCAGAAAAACTATGTCAGAGTCCCTTTAAAGGGCTTTAACTTGTTTATATAAGGGATTAAAGATGGGAAATCAGACACTGAGGAGATAAGATGATAGACAATAGATGTGAGGTTGGAGATGTGAAAAGGGTAATTTCACAGGAGATGTGAAAAGGGTGATTAGAAGAGCTGTGAGACAGGGGCACTGGTAACTTGAATGTGGGTTGTTTGCTCCAGGAGATGACAAGTGAAGAGAGGAAAGGAAGAAGCTCTTCTGTATACCATAATTTTTAAAGGAACATTTTTTTACTCCTATTTATAAAAGTAAGGGGTTTAGCATAGGAAATTTGGAAAATACAGAAAAAACAAACAAAAACATCACTTGTATTCTTACTGCCTGAAGGTAAACACTGGTGTTAGTTCTTTGCTGTGTATTTTTTGTCTTTAAAAAATGACAATGTACATTTGTTGTTGTTTAGTTGCTAAGTTGTGTCCGACTCTTTCGACCCCATAGATTTATCCCACCAAGCTCCTCTGCCTGTGGGATTTCCCAGGCAAGAATACTGGAGTGGGTTGCTATTTCCTTCTCCAGGGTATATTCCTGACCCAGGGATTGAACCTGTGTCTCTTGTGTTGGCAGGTGGAGTTTTTTACCACTGAGCCACCAGGGAAGCCTGACAATGTGTGTAGCCATAGATAAAATATATTTTATACTACTATGATCATATTTAACATAACCCAAATTTTTGTCAGCAAAGTTTTTGTTAGTAAAATTTTTAAGTAAATACAATTTCACATATTTTCATGTCAATTTTTAATGATCATAATAATTGTCAGTGGTCATGGAGTACTCAACAATTTAGCCAATCTTCCTATTGGACTTTCTTTCATTTGTCTGCTTGTGGGTTCCATTTGTTCTAAATTCTCCTTTAAAATGCTCAAGCACATGTAGCATACTTTCACGAATCAACTGTCCAGTTTTTGGGAACCAGCTCTTTCTCTTCTGTCACTCTTCTGTAGCTTTTGCTCATCTTTCTGAGAAATTTCCTCAATGTCAGTTTTCAACTCTTCCATTGAGTTTTAGCTTCTGATAATATATTTATAACTTTTAAAAACTTTCTTTTCCCTGATATTTCATGTTTTTGTTTTGTTCTTGTTTTGTGGTAATTATTTTATCTCTGTAAGGATTTTTGTTTGTTTTGTTTTCTTTTTTAAAACTTTCTTCTCCCTACATAGTTCTTTTTTCTTTTTTCTCCTCCAAGTTGCTGTCTTTCTGTTTGTTGCTTTGGTGTCTGTAAAGTTAGAGTGAATAGTGCACAAGACCACCCTCACTTCTGATACCAATTGCAAATTCAAGGGTTCCTAAGACTTAGGTTTGATAATTTTCTTAAAGTGCTCACAGAACTGAAAGCTATGGTTTGGACTTCCCTGGATAAGTGGATAAGAATCTGTCTGCCAATGCAGGGAACATCATTTCAATCTCTGGACTGAGAAGATTCCACATGACAAAGAGTAACTAAGCCCATGTGCCACAGCTATTGAGCCTGAGAGTCTCAACTACTGAAGCATGAGTGCCCTACAGCCCATGCTCTGCAACGAAGAGTAGCCCCTCTCTCACTGCAACTGCCTACCCACAGCAACAAAGACCCAGCACAGCCATAAATTAAAATAAAATGAAAGCTTTTGTTTGGGACAAAGAAGGATGAGAGGGTGCAGGATGATGAGCCTTTGATTCCTGGGTGGCTACAGAGTCACTCATGGTATGGAATAGCAACACTGGTGTTACCAGTTACTGGAGGTAAAAGCTATCAATGGAATTTAGAAAGGATGAATCCGACTCCAAGGAGCAGACTCACTGGACACATCAGTAGAGTTCAGTTCAGTCACTCAGTCGTGTCCGACTCTGCAAGCCCATGGACTGCAGCATGCCAGGCTTCCCTGTCTATCACCAACTCCCGGAGTCTACTCAAACTCATGTCCATTGAGCTGGTAATGCCATCCAACCATTTCATCCTTTGTCGTCCCCTTCTCCTCCTGCCTTCAATCTTTCCCAGCGTCAGGGTCTTTTCAAATGAGTCAGTTCTTCGAATCAGGTGGCCAAAGTATTGGAGTTTCAGCTTCAGCACCAGTCCTTCCAATGAACTGATTTCCTTTAGGATGGACTGGTTGGATCTCCTTGCTGTCCAAGGTACTCTCAAGAGTCTTCTCTAACACCACAGTTCAAAAACGTCAATTCTTCGGCACTCAGCTTTCTTTATAGTCCAACTCTCACACCCATACATGTGACTGGACATATATGGAAATGCAAAATAACAAGAAACAAGCTAACTATACAATCCCTTGGTTATTATCTGAAACAGCTAAAATGAAAGTAAAAGAGAATATTGGGGCAGATCCTGACTCAGGGCCAAGCTTGGATTCTGAGCTACAGCTGCTCGCCTCTGGGGCATTACCAGAGGAAAAGTTACGTTGAGAAAACAGATAGTGAAGAAGGTTAGAGAATGCGGAAAGAGAGAACAGAGAGTAAAGAACTCACCCCAGCAGGACAGAAATCTCTAAATGGTGATTAAGAAATGGGATGAAGAAAGTGGACACTAATAGGGTCAAAACAAAGGTCTTAAGGCAGCACTCTTTGGAATTTGAATGGGTCATATGCATGAAAAGCTCCTTTAGGTTCCCCAAACCTGAGAGGTTCTAAGCAAGCCTGCTCTATCTATTCTAGTTTGGAGAAATTTAGAAAGCCAAAAGACAAAGAAGACAAACAGAAATTTGATCTCCAAACCCCAAGAGATAAGGATTCATAGGGGGCCTAGGTCTCTTAGCTTGAACCCTGTCTGAGGACTCAAAGCCAAGTGCACACGAGTGGGCAGAATTATCAGAAGTAGAGAAGAGACTTTCCTAAGATTCCTGGACATGGGAGCCCAATGCACGGTGATTCCAAAATCCTTTTTTTCTCTGTTTTTAAGGGTTGATTTATTTATTTAAACCCTTTGGGTGAACTGGGTCATGTCTGTTGGTTCAGTAGGATCTTAGATTAGGATTTCATTTGATTTTGCCTAAGATTTTTGGCATTGGGACTAGGAGCAAATACTCTCAAAACTGGAAGGGATGTGAGAGATCATATATGGGACCTGTCCCCTCCTTTCCCATGAGGTGAAGTTGCAGTTGGTCGTGAGAGGGGAAAAGTCTGGCTTAATATCATGCAGCCAGCGAGGGGCAGAGCTGGGACTGGCCTCTGGATCTGGTGATTCCTAGGCTACCAGTTCTTGCTACTACTACGTCCACCATCTTCTTAGGAATAAGAAGGAAGCCCCATCACAGAGCTTAGCCCAGGGTTTTCAAACCAGGGTCTATAGAGATGTGTTGGGGTTCTGTATACATCTGTCTCAAAGAATAAACTGGGAGATTGTGTTTGACATACACACACTATGTGTGTGTGCTTAGTCACTCAGGTGTGTCAGATTCTTTGTGATCCTTTGGACTGTAACCTGCCAGGCTCCTCTGCTTACGGGATTTTATAGGCAAGAATACTGGAGTGGGTTGCCATTTCCTTCTCCAGGGGATCTTCCTGACCCAGGGATCGAACTTGAATCTCCTGTGTCTCCTGCATTGCAGATAGATTCTTTACCTGCTGAGCCCCTGGGGAAGTCCTCATATACATAATACTCTATATAAAATTGATAACTAATAAATATCTACTATGGAAGAAGGCGATGGCACCCCACTCCAGTACTCTTGCCTGGAAAATCCCATGGACGGAGGAGCCTGGTAGGCTGCAGTCCATGGGGTCGCTAAGAGTCGGGCATGACTGAGCGACTTCACTTTTCACTTTCATTCATTGAAGAAGGAAATGGCAACCCACTCCAATGTTCTTGCCTGGAGAATCCCAGGGACGGGGGAGCCTGGTGGGCTGCCATCTATGGGGTTGCAGAGAGTCGGACACGACTGAAGCGACTTAGCAGCAGCAGCAGCAACAGCAGCAAAGACCTACTATATAGCACAGGGAACTCTACTCAATATTCTGTAATGACCTATATGGGAAAATAATCTGAAAAGAGAGGATATATATATATGTATTAACTGATTCACTCTGCTATACAGCAGAAACTGATGCAATGTTGTAAATTAACTATACTTCGAGAAAAAAAAAATTTTTAAAGCATTAATGTATATATATATTTTACTTAGAAACATTTTAAATGTTTGGTTGCACCACACAGCATAGGGGATCTTAGTTCTCTGACTAGGGGTTGAACCCTCACTCCCTGCATTGGAACCGTGGAATCAATCACTGGACTGCTATAGGGAAGTCCCAAAAAAGCACAAATGTTTATATTTTGCTAATTTATACCATAAAACACTGCTTTTACTGTATTAAAAATCCCTATACTGTTACTGTAGCATGATTTTAGGAGAGAGTAGAAGTATGTAAAAGTTAAATTCTTCCATCGTTGCCCAGAAGTCAGGACTTTGTTTCCTGTATCTTTCCTTCTGTTCATGATGATTTAAGGTGACAGCAAGGATATGGAGGATAGATAATAATGTTGTGGACTAACTTTTCAGGAGATAAAATAAAGGTGGCCTAGTAAAACACTTCCTTATTTTCTTTAGTTATGTGGGTTATGTGTTTTGCATTTTGTCCTTGGTAATGTGTTTATGCTGCTTAATCACGCCTAACACAAAAAAGGAAAAAAAACAAAAACAAAAACCAAAGTGACTGGGTGGGGGGAAGTAAAAACAGAAGGATGAAAAGCTATAAAAATAATGGGGAGAAAACTGAAGTGAGAGGACGCCCTTCCTCTGGCTTTCTTCTACCTCCCCACCCTCCTCCTTCCTTTTTTGTTTGAAGAGCATAATCCAATTAAGAATTCATTCTCAATGCTTAGAAATAAAAAGAGAAAAAAGATCACCTCCTTGTATTAAAACTTTTCTTTTTGTTACTTTTTATTTTCTATTGGAGTATAGCTGATTAACAATGTCGTGATAGTTTCAGGTGGACAGCAAAGGAACCGAGTCATACATTTACATGCATCCATTCTCTTCCAAACTCTCGTCCTATCCAGGATGCCACGTAACACTGAGTCAAGTTCCCTGTGCTATATAGTTGTTGCTGTTGTTTAGTCGATAAGTTGTGTTTGGCTCTTACGACCCCATGGACTATAGTCCAACAGGCTTCCCTGTGCATGGGATTTCCCAGGCAAGAATACTGGAGTGGGTTGCCATTTCCTTATCCCAGGGAAATCTTCCCACCCAGGGATCAAACCCACGTCTTCTGCATTGGCAGGCAGATTCTTTATCGATGAGCCATGAGGAAGCCCATGCTACATAGTAGGACCTTGTTAAAAATCACCTCCTTTTAGACTTTTTAATAGGTCTTTAAGGAGAATTAAGGTCAAGCATTATTGATTAGAAAAAGACAAGAGATAGGGTTACGTCTCTTAAGTACATTGTTATGTCTTAAAAAATACAACACTTACATAGAAGGTATAGACTTTGTTTGGATCTTGGTTTGACCAGAGCAACTATAAAATGTCGTTTCTGAGCCAAATCAGGATATTTGATTTTGGTCTGGGTATTCAGTAACATTAATTTTGTTTGTATAGCTGATAATAATGTGGTTATGCACAGTCAGAAATGCCCTAATGTATATAGGTGCATGAGGATATGATGTATGAGATTTGCTTGGAAATATTAAAATATCACTGCAATCAAAATCAAGGAAAAGAATGCAAAAAAGAGTACATGAAACAAGCAGGCAGAGATGGCACTTCAAGTATGACACTTGGATTTGAGGAAGAGCTCATGATACTACTCTGTATGCAATCCTTCAAAATATAAATTTAAAAATTTAAAATATACATATTTTTGTTTTTGTTTTTGGCCACACTGCGGGCATGTAGGATCTTAGATCTCTGACTCAGAGATCGAATCTGTTCCTCCTTGCATTGGAAATGTGGAGTCTTAATCACTGGACTGCCAGAGAAGTCCCTAAAATTATATTTAGAGTTCTGTAAGTTAAGTATGGCTGCTACCTCTGAAAAGATTTGGCTGTGCATGCTGTAAATGAAAATCCAAAAGCATAAATAAAGAGGGAATGAAAATTTTTAGGCAAAACAGCAAATGAGGTTATGGATGCTGACTCTACTTGCGAAAGGGATACATCAATAATGTGTAGAAGCAAAATGAGAATACTAACAGTAAAAATAGCAGCTAACACTCATAATAAATAGGCTTAGCAATCTTGCTGCTGTAATCAATAATATAGAATAATTGTGAGATCTTCATTCTCCTTAAAGATCAATTGTAAAGTTTTCTAAAAGGGTGATTTTTGAAAAATTTATACTGCCTCTATACATCAGACACAATTATATTTATTTTTAATACTCATCTTACTAACATGATCCCAATAATATTGATGATCCCAAAAATACTGGACAGTGTTAAGAGCACCTTTCTACATATGTGGAAACTGAGGTACAGAACTCCTAAGTGACTTGCCCAAGGTCTCCTGCCTGGGAAATGGCCAGCAAGGATTCTCATCCTGCCTGGAGACCATACTTTTTAACCTTTAAAATTCTGGCCAAGAGAAAAGAAATTATTTTTGGAATGCACAAAACCATGGCTATTTTGATCAAGGAGATTTGTTAGATGTTTTATAGTTATAATTTATGGTACATTGAAAAAGTAAAAATGCACCTGCAGCCCAACTGCTGTGCAGGTAGTTTCTGGAAATTTGTAGGATAACTGTGTTCAGAGTCACCTCTAGCAGTTGTGATTTGATTTCTCCCAGGTGGAAAACATGTCTTTTCTCACCCATTAGTGACTGCCAGGTAAACTCAGTGTCCCTTTGCTGCCTAAAGGTGACTCCTAGAAGAAGAGGAGAGGTTGGCTGCAACCAAAGCAATTGACGCCAGTGGCTTCCCTCACACAGAGCTTCTGCTGCAAACATTTTAACACTTTTTTTTTTTTTTAAATCCATGGCAACAGAACCATTACAGAAATTAGCTGCTATAGAGTAAGACAGCAGAGGATGAGACAACTGGAAAATGAAATCTATTTGGGAAAGTAGAAGCAACTTATAAATGAGCTCTTCTGTTCATCCTCAAGCATGCTGTCCACTGCACTTATGTGGGCCCATAGTTAACGAAGCTCTTTTCTCATAAACAAGCAGCAAGTGATCTTTTGAAAAAAAAAGAAAAGAAATATTAGCAATTTTTTAAAATGCTGAATCCTAGGTGTAGAGGGCTTCAAAATGTCTCAGGTATGTATTTCATGCCTGTGTTTTTGACTGTGATTTTTGCATGAGCAGGAAGAAGAGGACCCGATCTTGATATAAGATAAAGATGTCTTTACTCACAGTTCATGTCATAGGCTTCACAAAGCGGCATTTGAATTGTGAATACTGTGGTCATAGGAAGAGAAGAATGAAAATAAAAACAAGGAATCATGAAGATGGGGGAAGATTATAGGTTGTGCCTACATGGTTTATGGCAAAGGAAAGCAGTGGTGTCTGGCTCAGGACAGGGTTATGTGTAAGGGAATAGCTGCAGGTAGTAATTGAAATTTATATAGACTTTGGCTAAACTGTGACCACCACCCACATTATCCCCATAGTCTCCCAAGTCAGACATACCATTAAGTGTGATACAATCACTCTCACAACAGGGGCTACTAGTTAGAGAGAACTCCAAGATGGTTCCTGAAATGCTTGATGAAAACAAAGGACAAAAAGAACACCTCTATGCTCAGAAAGAAAAAACAGAATTGGTTTGCTGCAGGGCCTCTGGACGAACCATGTGACAATATAAGGGGCGTTTCCTTTCAGAGACCCTCCAGGTCAGGATCCACATGGTGTAGAATAGAGACAGCACTGATGAGAATATGTGTCAGTGACTATATTTATTGTGATATTATGGATTTTCTTTCTTTTGCAGAGACATACATATGTACCACTACCAGTATAACATATGTGTGCTTATTTGCTCAGTCATGTCCTACTCTTTTCAACCCCATGGACTGTAGCCTGCTGGGTTCCTCTGTCTGTGGAATTCTCCAGGCAAGAATACTGGAGTGGGTTGCCATTCCCTTCTCCAGGGGATCTTCCTGACCCAGGGAGCAAACCCAGGTCTCCTGCATTGCAAGTGGATTCTTTACCATCTGAGCTACCAGGGAAACCAGTGTAATAATAATGAATAAAAACGATCATTTACTGAGTGATTACTATGAGCTGATACTTGACTTGGGGAAGACATGAATTCCTAAAGGGATGGACAAAAATAACAGCGGCCCACTATAGCATTACCATTCTCATTCAATAGAAAAAGAATCTGAGGCTCAGAGGGGTTAAGTAACTTACTCAAGGTCACACAGCTGGTAGGTGAGGAAGCCCTGGTCTTGACACCTCATACTTTGTGGACATATCCAGGTGGCACAATTCTGGGAATCATGTCCTTTGAACGCATTTGTGTACAATATTACAATTTCTATATGTTTAAATATAAACATAACAAAGGCACTCTGAATCTTTGTTTCCATTGCTCCTATCAGGGTGTTTCTTGGTTCCCAGGCTCCGGTGCATTTTTCGTTTCAGTTATTGTATTCCTCATCTCTGTTTGGTTGGTCTTTATATTTTCTAACTGTTAAAAACTTAACCTCTTGCTCTGTATATCCACTCCTCCTGAGTTTCTCAATCACCTTCATGATCACTACCCTGAATTCTTTCTCTGGTAGATTCTCTTTCTTCATTTAGTGGTTTATTTTATTATTATTTTTATCTTTTGGTCACACCACATGGCATGTGGGATCTTAGTTCCCCAATCAGGAATTGAACCTGTGCCCCTCCGCATTAGCAGCACACAATCTTAACTACTGGACCACCAGGGAAGTCCCCCTTAGATCTTCTTGTGGGGTTTTATCATGTTTCTTAATCTGTAAGTTGTTCCTCTGTCTCCTGATTTTGCCTAAATGGCTGGGTTTTTTTTGTGTATATATATATAATATATACATATATATTATATATATATACACATATACATATATTTGGCCACACCACAGGCTTGAGGGATCTTAGTTCCCTGACCAGGGATCCAACTGGGGCCCTTGCCAAAGGAGTGCTAACCGCTGGACGGCCAGGGTAGGCCCAGCTGTTTGTATCTTTATGACTGTGGTAGGTTAGGTACGTTTCAGACCCTGGGGAGGTGGCCTTTGGAGGAGACCGCCTGTGTTTCCCCACAGCACACTCCCTCTCCTCACCTGAGTCATAAGCTCCGGGATCCCCCGAAGAGGGCTCTCGCATCCTTCTTTGGGCTGACTATGAGGGCGGTCTGGTGGGCTT
The DNA here is from genome assembly GCF_054371585.1 of Giraffa tippelskirchi. Taxonomy (NCBI): domain Eukaryota; kingdom Metazoa; phylum Chordata; class Mammalia; order Artiodactyla; family Giraffidae; genus Giraffa; species Giraffa tippelskirchi. The sequence continues at coordinate 66,512,689 of NC_137287.1, read as the reverse complement.
GGTTGGCCCCTTGGTCTGGTTGGTTGCCAGGCCCTGTCTCATGAGGAGGCGCCAGCTGCCTGCTGGTCGGTGGGACCAGGGCATGAAGTGGCTGAGGGTAGACCCCAGGGGGCTGTGGGGCTGGTGCTGCCTCCTGGCGGGTCACGGTCCAGAGGACTCCAGGCTGTTGGGTGAAGCCAGGTCCTGGAGTTTGTGCCAGCTTACTGGCTGCAGGGCCCGCGGTCCCAGAGCTGGTGTTAGAATGCTGGTGAAGTGGGGCCGCCCCTGACACGGTCGGGTAGGAAGTCCAGGATGTCCCGAAGCTTGTGTGGTTCAGCTGGAGGCGTCTGACCTGCTGGTGGGCAGGCGGGTCTGCAGGCTGTGGGACGGTGATTTCACCGCATCTGGCGGCTGCCCCTGTGGGAGCATCTGGCGGCTGCCCCTGTGGGAGCATCTGGCGGCTGGTGGGAGGCTAGAAGGGCTCCCGGGGGGCGGGGCCAGGCGCAGGGGATTCTGGGACCAGTCCAGACCACTGGCCGGCCGAGCTGCTCTAGTCGTCTGGTGGGCCCGGCACCGTCTCTGAGGGTCTTAAGGCAGTCTGACTGTGAGGAGTGGCCGTGTTCTATCCTGAGGAGTCCCATCACTGGTGCCTACAGGATGCTGGGCCGGGGCGGGGCTTGGTCCGCAGCTAATAAGCTAGAGGAAGGATTCTGTATGCTGGAAGGCTTGCCGGCATCAGTGTGCCAAAGACGGCTACCAGCGTCTGTGTCCCCAGAGTGAGCTGCGTTTCCTCCTGCCTCTCCTGGAGATGCTCTGAGATCAAAAGGTAGGTCTGACCCAGGCTCCAGTTGGATTACTGCTTCTTCCCTGGGTCCCAGAGGGGATGAGATATTGTGTGCGCCCTTTAAGAATGGATCTTCCCTGTAGCTCAGACGGTAAAGAATCTGCCTGCAATGAAGAAGACCCAGATTCGATCCCTGGGTCGGAAAGATCCTCTGGAGAAGGTAATGGCAATCCACTCCAGTATCTTGCCTGGAAAATCCCATGGACAGAGGAGCCTGGCGGGCCACAGTCCATGGGGGTCGCAAAGAGTCAGACACGACTGAACGACTAATACTACTTTAGGAGTGGAGTCTATTTCCCACAGCCCTCTGGCTTTTTTGAAAGTAAGCCTCGCTGGCCTTCAAAGCCAGATCCTCTGGGGTCTTATTTTCCTGTGCAGGAGAAGCTCCGCAATATAATTCTTTTCCAGTTTGTAGGTCATCCCTGGAAGTATAGGCATGCATGCTAAGCCACGTCAAAGCAAGAAAACTAGAGCAGGTTGCCATTTCCTCCTCTAGGGACCTTCCCAATCCAAGGATCGAACCTGAGTCTCTTATGCCTCCTTCACTGGCGGTAGGGTTCTTTACCACTAGCGCCACGTGGAAAACCCAATATACTTGACTCTATTGTGTGTCTGCCATTCCGACTGTTATCAAATTGGTGCCTGGACTCTCACCAGGGTCCTAGACTGGGTGGAGACCCCTTGTCTTGGCCAGGGTGGTTCTTTTTCTGCCCAAATTTGCATAGCCAGTTATGAAACTGATGCTGAGACTAGAACAGCACAACTTTATTCAACGGCCAAAATGGAGAAGCCGAAACTTAGTTTGCAAATCAACTTCTCAGCCTGACTTGGTAGAGATATCATATGTATAGCAGGGTCGAGACCCAGGTCTCCTGCATTTCAGGCAGACTGTTTACCATCTGAATCACCAGCAAAGCCCATAAAAGGAAGGAACTTGAGTAAAGAGAAGGAGGAATATTCATGAAATATCTGAGAACAGGGATCTGGAATCTGACTCCATCTCGGGTAGATAGTGTCAGAATTGCATTGAATTAGAGGACAGCCAGCTGGTGTCTCAGAATTCCTTGTTGGTGTGGGGAAAACCTCCCCCTGTACATGTCAGAATTGGGTCTCTTTAATGAGAGCCTCTTAACAAGTCCTGTAACAGGGGTGCTGTGCTGTGCTTAGTCATTCAGTTGTGTCCGACTCTTTGTGACTCCATGGACTGTAGCTTGCCAGGCTCCTCTGTCCTTGGGGATTCTCCAGGCAAGAATACTGCAGTGGGTTCCCATGCCCTCCTTCAGAGGATCTTCCCAACCTGGGGATCAAACCCAGGTCTCCTGCATTGCAGGTGGATTCTTTACCATCTGAGCCACCAGGGAAGCCCAAGAATACTGAAGTGGGTAGCCTCTGCCTTTTCCAGGGGATCATTCCAACCCAGAAATTGAACCAAGGAACAGGGGTGATAGCATCAAAATATATGATTTCTAGGGACTTCCCTGGTGGTCCAGTGTTTGAGACTCCATACTTCCAATGCGGGAGGATGAGTTTGATCCCTGGTTGGAGAACTAGGATTCCGCATGCCACATGGTATGGCCAAAAAAAATTTTTTTTAAATGTGAATTCTAACCAGCTTTGCATCCATGCCAAGTTACTTTGCCTTCCTTGAATATTTGTATTCTTATCTTTAAATGGGCAATAAACACATCTGTCCCTTAAAGATTGTTATGTTGACCAAATAAGAAAATATTTGTGAATAAAAAGCATCTTGCAGAAATTATGGTATAATTGAAAAAAAATTAGATTTTCCTTCTTTTGAAATTAGTGCCAGTTAGGCAGAAAATAGCAAAGTAACACTTCATGTGCTTGGCATCAGTGAAAGATTCATAAAAGTGAATTTTCTGGGTTAGTTAACTCTTTGAAATGCCAGCGTAAGAAAATTATACTCTGCATTACTGACCATATACTAAGTGAGAAATGTCCCAAATGATCATGGGGTCACTTTATTCCTCCACTTCTACCCCTCATAGCCAATTATCAATTAAGTTACGTTTGACTTCGCAATTTTGCTTTATTGTGAGGTTTTATTATATGTGGTCTTCTGTGTTCTTTACTTGAATATGCTGAAAATAATTAAAATGTCTGGGATCTTAGTTATCATTAAATACAGTTGGGATATGATCCAGGAGATTCTGTTCCTACAGATTGGTAAGATTTGTTGGATTATTGAATTTGCTTTTTATGGTTTTCTGACACTTCCTTTCTGCCAGGAATTTTTTTTCCTTCTTCTCCTTTTCTGCCAGGCTTTCTTGGTCACTTTAGTTTCTGTCAGAGAACTGAGACCCAGTAGTTCTTTGCTTGCTTGTAGATGCTCCTTTCAGAGAAGGCAATAGTACCCCACTCTAGTACTCTTGCCTGGAAAATCCCATGGATGGAAGAGCCTGGTAGGCTGCAGTCCATGGGGTCGCTAAGAGTTGGACACGACTGAGCGACTTCACTTTCATTTTTCACTTTCATGCATTGGAGAAGGAACTGGCAACCCATTCCAGTGTTCTTGCCTGGAGAATCCCAGGGACGGGGGAGCCTGGTGGGCTGCCGTCTATGGGGTTGCACAGAGTCGGACATGACTGAAGCGACTTAGCAGCAGCAGCGGATGCTCCTTTAATCTGTTATAGGTTAGAAAGTCAATAAATCAAGCTTATTAGAATTACTAGTGCTTCCCAGGCCATGAGCCAAGGGGAAAAGGTTATTTCAATAGGTTATAAAATAAAAAACAAAAAAGAAAATAGAAACAGCCTAATAACAAGATACTATTCTGGTGTCTCAGTCCTCACCTGCACTGTTGTGGGAACCCAACATTCAGATCTTTCCTTTTGAACTCAAAAAAGCAAAGAAACTTTCAGGTACCATTCACACTTCCTTCTTTATTCACCAGGCCATGGGCTCTTGCCTTGTGTGTGGTTGATGCGATGCCTGGCCATGCTGGAGGTACTGGGGTATCTGATGTGCGGCTGCGGCTCTCCTAGGAATGTACACCCCATTGTATCTGTCAGACTGACCCCAACCCCAGGAGTGTACTCCAAGGCATTGGGCTAGATTATTACAACCATGGCCTCAGTGAGCCAGGCCTCTCTATTGTCTCTCACTCCCTTTCAAGGTAATTTTGCTACTCTCTTTGTCAAGTGGAGAGTCTACCACCCCACCTATTAAATTGAAGTATAGTTGATTTATAATATTGTGTTAGTTTCAGGAGTACAGCAAAGTGATTCAGTTACATATTTTATTGTTGTTGTTTAGTTGCTAAGTCATGTCCAACTCTTAGCGACCCCATGAACTGTAGAATGCCAGGCTCCACTGCCCACAGGATTTCCCAGGCAAGAATACTGGAGTGGGTTGCCATTTCCTTCTCCAGGGGATCTTCCTGATCCAGGGATTGAACTAGCATCTCCTGCATTACAGGCAGATTCTTTACCACTGAGCCACTAGGGAAGCCCCTCAGTAATGTATATATACATATATATTCATATTCTTTTCTAAGTTATTACAAGATATTGAACATAGTTTCTTGCAGACAGTAAATCCTTATTGTTTATCTGTTATAGATAGGATTGTATATCTGTTAATCCCAAACTCCTAATTGATCCCTCTTTCACCTCCCTCTCCCCTTTGGTAGCCATAAATTTGTATTCTATGTCTGTGAGTCTATGTCTGTTTTATAAATAGATTCACTTGCATTACTTTTTAGATTCCACATATAAGTGATGTCACATACTTGTCTTTCTTTGTCTGACTTAAATCACTTAGTGTGATAGTATCTGGGTCCACCCATGTTGCTGAAAACGGCAATATTTCATTCTTTTTTTTAATTGCCAAGTAGCATTTCATTCTATATGTATACACCATATCTTTATCAAGTTATCTGTTGACAAACATCTAGGTTGCATTCAAGTCTTAGCTATTATAAATAGTGCTGCTATGAACATTAGGGTGCATAGATCTTTTTGAATTAAGAGTTTTTGTCTTTTCTGGATATATGCCCAGGAGTAGGATTGCTGGGTCATATGGTAACTCTGTTTTTAGTTTTTTAATAAACCTCCATAGTATTTTCCATAGTGGCTGCACCAATTTACATTCCTATCAGTAGTTACTGTGCCATCTCTTGTATCCAGGCTGCTTTGTGACTTGCTCTGACTAGCAAAATGTGGTGGAAGTGACACTGTGTGACGTCTGAGGCTAGACCCTGAGGGGTCTCATAGCTTTGCTTTTCCTCTGTTGAAACACTGCTGCCTTGTGAACAAACATGGGCTGGGCTCTTTGAGGACAAGAGACTGCACAGGAAGACTACACAGGCAGCTTTAGCTGCCCCAGTGGAATCCCCAGACATGTGAGTGGGAACACTGGGACAATGGCAATACCACTCCAGGATTCTTGCCTGGAAAATTCTATGGACAGATGAGCCTGTTGGGCTACAATCCATGGACTCTCGAAGAGTCAGACACGACTGAGCATGCACATGCACACGCAGTGCCAGCCAGCTATCAGCTAAGGTACCAATTGACTGCAGCTTCACGGTCACCCTACCTGAGACCAGGAGAAAAACTGCCTAGCTGATCCCAGTCCAAAGTGCAGAATTTTGAGCAAATAAACGGTGTATTGTTTGAAGTAACAACATTTTGGGATGATTTGTTATGGTGCAAAGGATAACTTGGGTTTCCCAGGTGGCCCCGGAGAAGGCAGTGGCATCCCACTCCAGTACTCTTGCCTGGAAAATCCCATGGAAGGAGGAGCCTGGTAGACTACAGTCCATGGGGTCGCTAAGAGTTCGACATGACTGAGCAACTTCACTTTCACTTTTCCCTTTCATGCACTGGAGAAGGAAATGGCATCCCACTCCAGTACTCTTGCCTGGAGAATCTCAGGGACGGGGGAGCCTGGTGGGCTGCTGTCTGTGGGGTCACACAGAGTCGGACACGACTGAAGCGACTTAGCAGCAGCAACCAGGTGGCCCAGTGGTAAAGAATCCACTTGCCAATGTACTGAGGAATTGATGCTTTCGAACTGTGGTGCTGGAGAAGACTTTTGAGAGTCCCTTGGACTGCAAGGAAATCAAACCAGCAATCTTAAAGGAAATCAACCCTGAATATTCATTGGAAGGACTGTTGCTGAAGATCAGATACTCTGGCCATTTGTTTTGAAGAACCAGCTCATTGGAAAAGACCCTGATGCTGGGAAAGGTTGAAGGCAAAAGGAGAAGGGAGAGACAGAAGATAAGATATGGTTAGATAGCATCACTGACTCAATGGACATGAATTTGAGCAAACTCCAGGAGATAGTGGACAGAGGAGCCTGGCAGACTGCAGTCATGGCGTCTCAAAGAGACATGACTTCAGCGACTGAACAGCAGTAACAAAGGATAACTCAAAGAGGAAGATAAGAAAATTCCTCATCCCCATCAGCCAGTGTTTGTGCTACTCCCAGAACTCTGCCTCAACTCGTCTTCATTTCACACAGAATAAGTGGGAAAGATTTTGCTTTACTTTCTCTTCTGTTTTGCTCTGTTGTCCCTCAGGCACTGACTCTTTTCAGAAGTGCCACTTGCTGCCACCCAGCCCTCATGCTCATCAGAGCCTCCCCCTGACCTTCTCCACCTGAGCTGTAGCTGGAGTGCTCACAGGGCTCCACTCCTCTGTAACTGAGGAGTCTTACTCTGATGGCTGGATAGATCTCAAAGGACCCTTAGGAACATGAAAGACCAGAGTAACCACCTCAAAATACCCTCCAGACACTAGTGAATTAGCCCAAAAGACCCAGTTTCTCTCTGTATTCTGGGACTCTGTTCCATTTACCCAAAGAGAGAAAAAACTGACAAAGGGTAAATCCCAAGTGGTTCTATTTTGAGCAAGATGTTTTATCTCTTTTTTTGGACTGTTCAGAGGCCTTTTTGTATTGTCAGGATACTTGGCTATACCCTGATTAGCTAAGGTTCTTCGGTAAGTGATAACTTCCAGATAAATAGTTTTCTGTGTAAGAAAGGTCTATTTTAAAACTAGAATTTCTTGTATTCTTGCCACTCCATGCAGGAGAATTTAGCCAAATGAGATTTTATCACTAGCATAACTGTACAGAAAATGGATTCCTCAGAGAAACCTTGTATGCCTTTGTTTCAGAGTGGGAATAAAAATGATAGGAATTTTAACCTCTTAGTAACTGTCCTCACTGTAAATTTGTCGCCAAAATATTAGTCAGAAAGTGACATAATTACAGCTAATAATAAAACAAAAAGTTATTTTTCTTTTATTTTGAGATGGCAATAAAAGATTGTAAAGAACATTTTGAAAATACAAGCAGTAAACAATTTAAAGACATAACTTTGCTGGCAAAGGTTCATATAGTCAAAGCTATGGTTTTTCCTCTAGTCACGTATGGATGTAAGAGTTGGACCATAAAGAAGGTGAAACATTGAAGAATTGATGCTTTTGAACTGTGGTGCTGGAGAAGACTCTTGAGAGTCGCTTGGACAGCAAGGAGATCAAACCAGTCAATTCTAAAGGAAATCAACCCTAAATATTCATTGAAGGGACTGATGCTGAAGCTGATGCTCCAATACTTTGGCCACCTGATGCGAAGAGCTGACTCACTGGAAAAGACCCTGATGCTAGGAAAGACTGAGGGCAGGAGGAGAAGGGAGTAACATAGAATGAGATGGTTGGTTGGCATCACTGACTCAATGGACATGAGTTTGAGCAAACTCTGGGAGATAGTGAAGAACAAGGAAGGCTGGTGTGCTGCAGTCCATGGGGTCACAAAGAATGGGACATGACTTAGCAACGAAACAACAATTTAAAAAAGGAAATCACTTAATCTCACTTTCAGAGATAGCTGTTGTCCATGTTATTTTTTACTGTGTCCTTCTAGACTTCAGTGCACATGCTCACTGATGAGAGTATCCTCAAAAGACAGAATGCAGGTCAGGTGTTTTTTTTTTGCTCCCTCAAATTTGTATTTTATTCGATCATTCAGTTAAAAGGTCACCAAATCAGGAATTGTCTATTTCACCTTAGACAATTAGGTGATTTTTATAGCAGCTTACTCATCATGCTTTGGGGAGGAGTATAAAGTATGATCTGTAAGACTAGGAATTTAGCTGTCTGAACTGCATAAAAAAGGAGCCTGCACACTAAGGAAACACTGGTCCATTCATGGAAACCAGGGGGACATAAAAGGACAGGGTCAAGTCAACAAAACAGCCTGTCAGTTGACTACTTTTTCTCTTCCAACTGTAGACCATGTGAATATTGGTTGTGGTCCCAAAGAGGGGACTATTACTCTGAGAGAACTACATTTACTCCACCTTGCTTGAGTATGCTTCAAGGCATTTACAATTTACTGGACTCTGAAATGAAATGAAGAAAGCAAGCAAGCAAGCCACTGTAACAGACAGGTGGTTTTCATTACGTATAACCATTAATCTTGTCCTGATTATTTATCAGACTATGTTACATTGCAATGTTTCCTTCATCGATTGATGGGCTATCACCACAAAATATGTCACCAAAGTAAAATAATTGTTGATGTGTTAATGAAAACCATCAGGGAGACCAGAAGCCTCCCCTCTGTAGAATGAGGGCAATGAGGGATCTATTTAGGAAGAAAGAAGGAACTGTTAATACTAATCAGATTGAACTACCTCTTTAATTCAGTCGTGTTTAGGATTGTGGAACAAAAGCATGGAGCTGTGTAAAGACCTATTGAATTACAGGAGCACTTTTAATTGAGCATTTTACAGTGAAAATCTTGAGTTTTTACAAAAGCCATTTTAAAGGGATGATTATTTTACAAATGATTCACAATATAGTTAACAGTACTGTATTGTATGCTTACGAATCTTACTGGGGGTTTGACTGATAGGGAAGTTGGGCAGGCGTCCATCTTGCTTCAGTCCCCATGGCTCGATTCCCCCTCAGCTTGCTACAAGGATAGATCTATGTTAAGTGTTCTTATCACTAATAACATTACTAAAAATAAATGATAAATAAGAGGGTAGGAAAAAACTTTCAGAGGCAATGGATAGGTTTATGAACTTGATTATGATGATGGTTTCACAAGTATATACTTGTCTCTAAACTTATCAAGTTGTGCATATTAAATATGTTTAGCTTTTAATATGTGAAGCTGCTGCTGCTAAGTCGCTTCAGTCGTGTCCGACTCTGTGTGACCCCATAGACGGCAGCCTACCAGGCTCCTCCGTCCCTGGGATTCTCCAGGCAAGAACACTGGAGTGGGTATATATGAACCATACCTCAGTAAAGGACTTCCCTGGTTGTACAGTGGATAAGAATCCCCCTGCCAATGCAGGGGACATGGATTTGATCCCTGGCCCCAGAAGTTTCCACAAGCCTCAGAGGCTGCAACTACTGAGGCCCATGCACCTAGAGCCTACGTTCCATGACAAGAGAAGCCACCACAATGAGAAGCCTGAGCACTGCAGCAAAGAGTAGCCCCTGCTCGCTGCAACTGGAGAAAGCTCAAGTGTAGCAAGGAAGACCCAGTGCAGCTAAAAATAAAAATAAAAAAGAACAACACACACACAAAGATTCACACTAGAGATTTTTTTAAAAAATTTGTTGTTCGGTAAATTTAGCATTTTGATTTTAAAATTTTGTCTGTAACATACTGGGAACATATTTAAAGTGGAAAATAAATAAACACAATACACTGAGTTTACAATGGAGGAAACAGGTGGGAGGATGAAGCCCCTCAGCTTTATCTGTTGGGTTCAGAGCACCTTTTACACATTGCTTAACAAAAGAAAAATTATACTTCAGCTATATTTCTTCTCTCATTTCCGTAGTGTATATGGAATTGGAATGGACTGAGTGAAACCTTTTTTACTATTAATCATGGAAACTGAACTCAGAGAAATTAAGAGATTGCCTAAATCAGCCAATGAATGGCTGGTTCTCATCATAGCCAGAAACACAAGTTAAGGCATTTGACTGCTAAGTTCAAATCCTGGCTTCTGACCCTTTTAAGCTACATATTCTTGGGCAACTGATTTCATTTCTTTGGGTCTAGGTTTTCTTATCAGTAAAGTAGAAGCTAAGCTTATCTACTGCAGAGAGATCCTCCCTGTGGCATACTTGGTGAGAAGCCTTATTTGTAGTAAGCACTCAGTTTTAACCGTGATGGCTGCAGCATTCTCAATAATAAAAACCAGGACTAAACCCCAACTTTTTTGACCTCCCCTTCTAGGGTCTTTTCCTTTACACATATAATCACAGATGATATTAAAATTTTTATCATGGCCTGGGCACTAACTGGTCAGAATAAACCCATACTACCAAGATGGCAGCCTTTGTGTTCCCTGCCTGGCAAGAAATACACAGGACAATGGATGGCCCTATGGTTCTTAGAATGGATGTATGGCTACCCTTTGTATTATTTTAGGGAGGCATTAATGACTGTAGAATAGGAATTACTTGTAGTGGGGCTGTCACAGACTGTGACACCTCAAATAAACCACACAACCTCTCTGTAGCTCACACTTAATACTCAAAACACTGTGCAAAGTTGTTATGGGGATCAACAAGGATCAGAAATGCAAAAGCCCTTTGAAAAAGGGTAAACCATTACACAAATGCAGGAGATTTGTGAAATACCTAAACCTTCAAGAAAACAGGTTCCAGGGGGAAATCAGCTAAGATCTACATACTTCTTCCACTTTGTAACAGTTTACACTAAACCTATCTATGGACTTAAAACATCACATTCTATTTCTTCATTTTTTTCCATTGGCCAAATCTATCAAAATGAAAGGTTTTCTGTACTTTTCTTTAGGAAGTGGAATTCTTCCTATTAACCAGAAATCATTTCTCTGAAATTTTCCTTCTTTCTGTAATGTATGCAGCTATTTTATAATAGCTTAGGTTAGTGAAATTTTCACAAATTACATCTGCAAACTAGAAACTCTGTGTGTTCTTTAATCTTACTTTTTTCTTATGCTTGACCAAACTTCTTTCACATGTGTATGATGAGTATCTAAACCCGTTCAAGGTTGGTAAGCACTGCTTTAAACCATATTACAGAACTGGTAATTTTTAAACATCACAGCAGCATGGTAAAGTTATAACCAGTGCTAAACATCTATTTTCAATTTATGGCATTTGTGCCTCTTCAGTAACACATTGGCCTTTTTCCTCTTTTGACTCAACTTCGTTTCTGTTTCTTATTCTCTTTATAGATTGTTTCAATCTGTCTCACTTCTGAGCCAACATTTCTGAGATTAGGATACCATTTGAGATCTTTTACTTACCCATGTCTTGCGGACAGATGCCTCCACAGACATTTACATGAACACACAGTCACATAGAGATCATCACACAAGGACTCAGCTCCTATCTTTGATCACACGTGTACTCGGAAATATACAAAGCGCTGCTAGAAATAATGAGGCAGTTGCTCACAACAGGTCTGTTTCTTTACCTTAAAGTGACATTTCACTCACTTTTCAGCACATTCTTCATTCAGATTCTCAGAGGTGCAAAAATTGTTTTTGCAAGTGTGTGTAGTTGTAGAGTGGATTGAGACCTGAAGAGGTCTTGACTCTGCAGAGATGATGACATCACACATATATGAAAACAATAAGAATAATAAAAAAACAATAAGAATAATTTAATTCTCACAACGAAGCCCCAATTTAGAGGATCTCTCTCCTCTCTAGTGCTACTGCTTTGCTGGTGTCTGAGAAGCATACTTGGTCCTTCTTTGCAGTCACCAAATTTCATTCGTGTATCAGTAACCATGGGGTTTCCTTGGTGGCTCGGTGGTAAAGAATCTGCCTGCCAACACAGGAAATGTGGGTTTGATCCCTGGGTCAGGAAGAGTCCCTGGAGTAGGAAATGGCAAGCCACTCCAGTATTCTTGCCTGGGAAATCCCATGGACAGAGGAGCATGGTGAGCTATAGTCCATGGGGTCGCAAAGAGTTGGACACGACTTAGTGACCAAACAACACTACATCCGTAACCACACAGATGCTGTGGTTCACATCAACCCTCCCCCAGGTGCTGGGCCTCAGACCTTTCTAATGGTCTTTGTTAGTTTCTAGGACGTGTCTACTCTGTTGCACTTTCTACTCTTCCTTACTGTTTTTTCTTTCTCCTCACCACTCAGAGGAGGCTCTTTGCTCAATTACTTCTTATCATGGTCCCCATCTCCTTGTTATTAGGGGTTGGGCTGAGGTGCAACCCCTGCTACCTCACAATACGGCACCTTGACATACTGAGTATTTTTGATGGAAGGAATTTGGGGTATAGCAGTTGCAGGAAGGATTCTCTCATCCCCGGTATTCCCCACAGTGGGTCATGAGTGGGTCTCCTCATGTGAGAGGTGCCCTCTTAATACCCAGAGGAAAGGACCATCTTTATCTACACAGATGGAGTGATGCCAAGGGGAATTCAAATGAACAGGTCTTACTAAATTTCCCCCAGTTTACCACCTTTATCTCATATCCTTTTGTCCCATCACATTTTTCCATACTTTCCACTCTTCATCAAATCTAGTATAAAAATACTTGGGCTTAACTGCTTCTTCTGGTCTTCATTTCCTTATGAGTTCTCCTGTGTCACGTAAAACTTATATTAAATAAATGTGTATGCTTTTCTTCTGTTAATCTGTCCTTTGTGAGTCCAGTTTACAGGCCTCCAGCCAAAGAATACAAGATGAGTTAGAGGGAGATATTTTTCCCCTCTTCTGCTTCCCAGGTGGCACTAGAGGTAAAGAACCCACCTGCCAGTGTAGGAAACAGAAGAGACATGGGTTTGATCCCTGGGTTAGAAAGATCCCCTGGAGAAGGAAATGGCAACCGACTTCAGTATTATTATCTGGAGAATCTCTTGGACAGAGGAGCCTGGCATGCTACAGTCCATGGGGCCGCAAAGAATCAAGACACAACTGAAGTGACAGCACGCGTAAGACTCGTGCAGTAGTTAATGATTCTATTCTAGTGCATAGTGAGGAGAGAGACCTTTCAGGGGTCTGTCATTTCATTTCATCTATGCCACTTACCTCTTCTCTCTGAGGGTGGGGTGGGCTGAAGTCTCACTTGTGAATGTGTTTGTTCATTCATATTTGTCTTACCCATCATTCAGTGACTGTGGTTTTTGAGTGAAGACATTATTTCAGGTACTGGAATATTTTGCACTAAGGCCAGTGTTGCTGCTCAAACCTCAAATAGATTCCTCCCTCAGACTGGGAACAGAATATGAGACATTTAACGGGCACAACACAGCGGAGATTATGGCAATTAAGGAAAATATAAACAATACCCATATTCAGAGATACCACACTCACCTGGGGTTTTTGTCTTGGTCTGCAATACAGTTCAGAAAACTCAAGTTTTCAGTAATACGAGAATGTGTCTAAAAATCACATATACAATGGCCACCTACTTTTACCTTGGGTATCTGAACCACAGCTATTTCATTTTGACTCTCAGATGCATCCCCTTCCTCCAAGGCCAAAGTAGATGTATAACCACATCAGAAAGGCCATAAAACAGGCTGCTCTGGTCAGTAAAATGTAAGTTCAACCATGTATAGGCCTTCTGACATCCCCATACCTCAATGTGTGCAGATTTTTCTATCATTCCCCCACACCCTCTTTCTTTCTTTAAAAATTTTATTTTGTATTGAGGTATAGCCAATCAACAATGCGTGATAGTTTCAGGTGAAGAGTGAAGGGACTCAGCTGTACCTTGATGTTGGTGTGCTGGCTCCTACCCAGGTTCTTGGTACTAGGCCTCCTTTATATTTGCCTAGTCAGATAGGGGGGAAACTAGTCAGATCTCATGAGCAGACTCAGAGAGTTATGTTAATGGGGGAACACTTTATAGGCTATACATTTTATCACTTATACCCAGTTGTCACATAAGCATTTTACATGTGCTTTTAGCAACAGATCTAAAGCAAAGAGTGTCACACTTGATAAGTAGTTGTGTGTGTGTGTGTGTGTGTATGTATATGTTCAGTCACTAAGTCACATCTAACTCTTTGCAACCCCATGGACTGCAGCATGCCAGGCTTCCCTGTCCTTCACTATCTCCTGGAGTTTGCTCAAATTCATATCTATTGAGTCAGTGATGCTATCTAACCATCTCATCCTCTGCCTTCAATCTTTCCAAGCATCAGGGACTTTTCCAATGAGTCAACTCTTCACATCAGGTGGCCAAATTATTGGCCAAAGTATTGGAGCTACTGTGACAATTTCACTGGATGACTTTCTTTCCATCTAGAACATCAATCAACAGATCTAGAATTTAACATCCACAGAAACATAATATTGTTCTTTCTAAAATTATCCTCATCTCCATCAAGCCAGATCAAGACTAATCTGTCTGCAAAACCAGCCTGATCAGTTGATCAAATAGACTCCTCCAAGCTGGCTGAGGGGGAACTCTTCAAGAGTCCCAGGCTGAATTCCCCCAAAGACCTCTCAAGTACAGGAGAGCCATGCCAAAGGTTTGATTGATTGATTGATTTCTCTTCTGGAAGCCCCCCAAGTTTTGAGATTCCTGCCCTTGCCAGGAGACAATCTTTTTCATTCTCCTGGTAAGGCCACTTGGAACCCAAGAGTCTGATTTCTGGGAGGACCAGGCAGAGAGAAAAAAACAATGCTTCAATTCTATCCACAGGTGTAGTTTACCCATTTGCTGCTGCTGCTGCTAAGTCACTTCAGTCGTGTCCGACTCTGTGCGACCCCATAGACGGCAGCCCACCAGGCTCCTCTGTCCCATTTGCTCTAAGTCATAACCAACTTGAGGGCAAGGGCTTCCCTCTATCTGGAAAACACAGGTCAAAACGAGTAACAATGCAGACAAAACCCAGAAGAATTATAACCATATTCACCAGTTCACTCAGTAATCAATCCTTTTGTTAACTTTTTAATGAAGCTATCAGGTCTTCCATTAAGATCCTTTAAATTCTTTACCCAGTTCAGCAATAGAATCTGAAATTTATCAAAGACCAGCTATTGTCAGAATGTCTTTCCTATGAATCTTCTTGAAGATGAAGCACTTTTGCAAAAGTAGGAGAATAAAACAGTAACTGTGTATAAAAGACAAAAGACTTAAAAAGACATGGTTAAGCACCAGATTACAATGTAATCGATAAAGAAACTTGGTTACAGTAACTAGAATTATGACTAATTATAATGTTATACTTTTTAAAAAAAATTTTTATGGGTGATCTTAGTTCCCTGACCAGGGATTGAACCCATGCCACCTGTACTGGGAGCACTGAGTCTTAACCCCAGACCTCCAGGGAAGTCCCTGATTATAATATTAACCCTTAAAAATCTTAATCTCTGGCAAAAACCAAGAAACAAGTAACTGTGTGTTTCCTCATTGGAAAACTCTGTGCTTTAGTCTTCCTCTCCTAAGCAGGCAAAGGTCAATAAACTGAGACCTACTCAGCAATTCATATTCCAAGATTTTATCCAATTTGAAATGACGCAAGAGTACTCTTCTTTCAACTTTAGTTTCAAGTTACCAAAATATGGAGAAACTATTTTAGATAGACATTAACAAAACAGTGACAGCCACCGCAAGCCCCGCATGCTAGTAGACAGCCACCCCAGGATTTCCTCTGCAACTTTCAGGATCACCCCTGGAACTTTAGGGCCCCACGTGTTAAAGAATGGCTGCCCTGGGGTTATACCTGTGGCTCTCAGGCCTCACCTGTTAGTGGACAGCCCCTGCAACCTTCCATTCCCTGGCACTCACAGGAGTTTCTTCAGTCTCTTGGCTGCTCAGCCAGTGGTTGGGCTGCACCCCTCAGAACTATGAGGCCTGTAAAAGAGCTGGGAGTCAGCAATCAGAGACGCTGATGGTTTAACGGATGTGGGAGCTTACGCGGCTGAAGCAAGATCCTGGAAGGACATGCCACTGTGTGTGGAGGACAGCAGGCAGGAAATGACACAGTGTTCATTCCTAGGGTGAGGAAGGGAGGAGTACCACTTATATTTGAATTGAGGCCAGGTGGGCTCATTAGTTGCCAGGGAAACCAGAGGGGCGGGCCCCTCACCACCTCCTTGATAAGCTCTCACTAGCTGGAGCCTGGGGCAGACATGTAGGAAGGTCGGTCACGTGAATAGAGTATAGGTGAGGCAGGTATTGGTTGGACGGGGAATGTACAGAGAGCAAGAAAACAGCCATCTTGAATGGCCTGACTATCAAGTGTGTATATGTCAATCCTGGTCTCCTAATTTGTCCCTCCCCTCTCTTCTTCCCCTCTTGGTAACCATAAATTTGTTTTCTGTATCTGTGACTCTATTTTTGCTTTGTAAATAAATTCATTTGTACCCTTTTTTTAAGATTCCACATATAAGCAATATCATATATTTGTCTTTCTCTGTCTTACTTCACTCAGTATGACAATCTCTAAGTCCACACATGTTGCTGCAAATGGCATTATTTCATTCTTTTTATGGTTGAATAATTCCATACTCAGTGGTGACTCAGTGATAAAGAATCTGCCTGCCAATGCAAGAGATGTGTGTTCAGTTCCTGGGTTGGGAAGATCCCCTGGAGAGGGAAATGGCAACCTACTCCACTACTCTTGCCTGAAAAAGAATGTCTAAGGGTCAGTAAGAGTTGGACATGGCTGAGTGACTGCGCATGCACACATACAATATTTCGTTGTATATATATGTAACATATCTTCTGTATCCATTCATCTGTTGATGGACATTTAGGTTGCTTCAGTGTCTTGCCTATTGTAAATAGTGCTGCAATGAGCATTAGAGTGCATGTACTTTTTTGAATTATAGTTTTCTCCTGGTACATACCCAGGAGTTGAATTGCTGGATCATATGGTAGCTCTATTTTTTTTTTTTTTAAGGAACCTCCATACTATTCTCCATGGTGGCTGTACCAATTTACATTTTCATCAACAGTATTTCCTTTTTCTTCACACTCTTTCCAGCATTTATTGTTTGTAGACTTTTTAATAATTGCCATTCTGATTGGTTTGAGGTGATACCCCCATTGTAGTTTTGATTTGTATTTCTCTAGTACTCTGTGATGTTGAGCATCTTTTCATGGCTTTTTGGCCATCTGTATGTCTTTCTGATTATAATAGACTGTTTGGCAGAGTTTGAAAATGCTAATCGCCTTTGAATCACTCTGGCAAGGTGGATCCTTTGGTCCAGTTGAAATTAGAGGTTTCCTGCCACATGCTGCAGTCCAGTGGAACTGCTCCAGAAGTCATGAAAGTCGTCACTGGAGAAGAATCTCCCTCTCTTTCTGTAATATTCAGGATCAATAACACATACTTTGTTCTTTTCACAATAAAGACATAATCTCAGTTGGGAAAAAAATATGTAAAAGAGTGTTCCAAAAACAGTTCCCAATTGGAAGAATATTTTTTTTCGAAGATACATGTAGAATCATGTCATCTTTATAGTAAGAGAAACAGTATAACTCAGTTTTGTTCTTCATCATGCCATGGAGAATGTAACCCAGAAAAGGCATTTGTCCTTTTCTTTTAGTATTGATTCGCTCTCTACACAAGAAAACTAACCCTCAAAACAGGTTAAAGTAATTCTTAGTAGTTATTCTGATTCTGTGGGGTTAAAGCTTGAGGAAAATTCCTTATAATTAGAGCTAAATGAACATACACATTCTTTCCCTGTAGAGAGCAGAGTCCCACAAAAATCAACCAGAGTCTAGAAAAGATGACCTATTACATGAACTTTCTTGTAGGTTTGCTATTTTTCCCTTTCCTATTTCTTTTTTTTGGGGAGTGTTTGCATTAGGGCTAAATGACAGATTTGTATCATCTGTAACCATCAAGTGCTTATTTTCTTGGGTGCAATTCCATCACCTAAAATGGCCTTTGTACACATATATATTTCTCTTCTTTAATAGAAACCTGATGAACTTCAGAATTTATTTGAAATATGTATTCAATATAAACCACTCTTCATTGTTTATGAAAGTAGAGCAGCACAGCAGTCTTCATTTGTTCTCAAAAATTTTTTCCTATTCTCTCATCTCATTCCTCACAACAGCCTTGTTCAGGCTGAGTGGAAATATTGATAAACGTGAAAAGATGCTCAACTTCCCTAATAATCAAAGAAATGCATATTAAAATGAGATAGTATTGTTTCCTCTCTCACTGGGACAGAAATGAAGGATATTAATCATCTCCATTGTGGTGAAGGAACAGGGCAAAGAGAACTCAGAACACGGGCCCCCACATCCACCCACCCCACCCCACAGCAGTCCAGCTCCGGGCCTTTGTAAGGCCTCTGCTCTGTTCCTTCCTGCTGCAAGGGTCTGTGAACCACCCCCTATTCTTGCAATAAATCCCTTCTCTCACTCTCTTTTTTTCACTTTTGTTTTTACCTTTTGTGTGTGCATGCAAGGAGTCTTGATATAATGTATACTTTTGCCTTCATTTCAAGCCATTTTCTCTTTATGGTATTTATTACTTGTACAGATTATCGCATGCCTCCATTTCATTAAGGACCAAACCATTGCCTCCATTGCATTAAGGCTACCAAACCATTTCCTGATTTCTTTCCTGGATCCTGTGCAGGATCATTTTTCAATTGTAGGTGTTTTCTGTGGGTTCTCTGGGCATTTTCCCTTTTTCCTCTAAGTGTGATTTCACAGACCACCAACTCCCCCTCCTTTTTCTGAACTTCAAACAAGAGACAGGGATCTATTCATACTTGATGTTTGCTCTCAGACCTTTAATTGCTGTGGATTGTCCTTGGCTCTGCTCACTATATGTACTTCCCCTTCTGAGATATAGAGCTGGAGGCAGATAGATACACTTAACCCTCTGCCTGTGTCTCCAGAGAAATTAATCTAGAGACTTCCCTGGGGTTCCAGTGGTTAAGAATCTGTCTTGCAATGCCGGGGACGTTGGGGTCAATCCCTGGAGGGAGAACTGAGATCCCACATGCCACGGAGCAACTAAGCCCGACCTGAGTTACAATTCCTGAGCCCACAAATCACAATTGAGTCCTTGTGTCACAACCAAGATCCTGAGTGCTGCAGTGAAGATTCTGAGTACTGCAACTAAGACCTGATGCAGCTAAATAAATAAATAAACATAGAAAAAAGAGAAATTAATCTAGTGGGGTTCCTGAGGTGCTCAGGAATCAGGCCTTCCTAAATCCTCCTGATTTTTCCTTTGATTTTTTGAGCCACTGGGACACAGAGACAATTATAATCCCCAAGATGGACCACATATTCCAGGGTAGATTGCAATCCCCATGATCTGCCACCCAGACTCTTCTTTTCTCTGATTTAACCTATAGAATTTTGTCTGTGGGGTTTACCTCCCAGGATGCAGTGCATCGCTGCAATCAGCTCTTCTCTCTTGTCCTGAGTTTTCTGGCCGAGAGACAGGGTGCACAGAGGCATCTTATCCTCCCTGCCTTACAGCTCATTATTTGTTTTTTTTGGTAGCCACAGACGCTCAGTCTCTGAAACAGGAAGTAGAATCCTAGGGAGGTATAACATGTCTTATTGCTTTTTTTAGTCTGGCTCTGGTTAGGCTTTTCTCGACCCAGCTTCATTGGCAGTAACAGTGGATGGAAATTTCTAACAAGCTTTGGCATTAGATTGCCTCTCAGTGTGAGTTTTCACTAGAGAGGAAGGAAGCTGATGAGGAATCCAGTTATCCTTTGCGCAGGACTCAGCAATGTCTTCCTATTGCCCTCCACATGAAGTTTACCCCACTCCCCCCTGGGTTTCAATAGTCTGCACAATCTGGTCTAATCCTGTAATCCATAACCTCTGCTCCAAGCAGCTGGCCTCCTTCGCCCGTGTATTCATGTCTCTTTTCTTCCTGGCAGGGTCCCTTTTTCTGTTCAGTTAAATCCTTCCATGTAATGCTGAGATCAAGTTTTATCTCCTTCTTGAAGCCTTTTGATGATCCCAGCCTACATCGAAGTCCTATATTTTCTTTCACTCATTCATTTATTCACTGAACAAATATTTGTTCCATGCTTGCGCTATGTCCATCACCATGTGTTAAGTGGGAATCCCCTAGTAAATAAGGCAGATTTATTCCCTGCCTTCATGGGACTGAAAGTTTAGGTGTTATACATGCAAAAATCACACAATAATAGATCTTTTCAGTCCTCTGTATAATCTTTATTAATCTGGGTATTTTTTTTTTTTTTTTGCAACCAACAAAACCGAGTTCTGGAATACAGGCCCAAACATGAATTTCTTGGGAGAGTCCTGGGGAACCTCACAGAACTGAAGGAGAGCTGAAACTCTGGCTTCTAGGGCTTAGGGAGAGAGAATCTCTGGCTGTCTCAGCAGTGGAAAGGTTTAGACTCTGTAGGGCAGTTCCTTGGCTCCCAGAGCTGCTTTTTTGGGTGTGGATGCTGAGTGTCGTGTCCCAGGAGAAGCTGTTGTGTTTAAGTTTGGGTCAGGTGATTTAGATCCAGGAGCCAGGTGGAGGTGGGTGAGGAAGCTGGGGCCACTGGGGCTTCTCTTGAGCAGGAGAGGGGCTTTCCCACAGCAGGGGAAGTCGTTGTGACCTGGAGCCACCCTCCTGTGGCTGCTGTGTTGCCCAGATGGCCCCTTCAGGATTGAAGAACCTATTCCCCAGCTGCTAGGACTGTCCAGGTCAGGTGGAGAGCCCCTAGCTGTCAGCCTCCCCTGGGGAAGCCACCTTGCTCTAGGTCAAGCTCCCCACCTGGGCATCCCATTCCCAGAGACTGGTAGGAATGTGTTGCACTGTCTGCAGGCGCAGCATGGGCCATTCCAGAGGGACCTCTCAGTGTCAGAGCTTCCCACAGACACAGCCCAGCCCAGCTTCTCCGTAAGCCCAGGCTGAGTCCTTCCATTCCCCAACAGGTGTGGCCCTCTTCCTCCCAAGAGCACTCCCCAAGATCTTCCCGTGCTCTAATTGCTGCCTGAGTCTCTTCCTGAGGAGCTTGGTCTGTAGCACACACCATGGAATTCACAACACCGGTGATGGTCGCACCCTTCTGCGCCTTATTATAGATTGTCTGGCTCAGTTTGTTAATTACTGCACGTCTTACTCATGCCTGCCAAACTAGATTACAGACTTCCTATGAGCAGAAACCTTAACATCCCTGACATGCAGCCCTCAACCCAGTTACTTCATGAGGCACCTAGGTATCGCTCAGAATTCACTGTTCACTGATGGATTGTGCTCAGATGAGGGACATGTCACAAAGCCTGCTGTTTTAGATGGGCCAGAGATTTATCAGGTCAAAAAAAACTCTTTTAAAAGAGGTTCAAACTGTAGTCAAGAGGTTTTGTCTTGTTTGTTTTTTGATTGTTTTCATCTGATTAGTGGCCAATGCATTGATTTTTTTGTTGTTGTTTTTCTTCTTTTTTCTTTCTTTTTAATGCATTGATTTTTGAGAGCAGAAAATCCTGATTAGGGAGAATAAATCCTTCTGTGATAACATCTTTTTTTCCCCTCTACTGTCTGGGTTCTCCTTTTTTTTTTTCATCTCTGGGGGATGCAGCCACATAACCTTACCAAACATACTTAAGTACATGATTTTAAGAGCTGTTTCATTTTGTTATGAGTATGTGTGTGTGTGTGTGTGTGTGTGTGTGTGTGTTTTGAGGGGAGCAGGGAGAGGAAAGGGTGTCCTAGACTGTGATGTCATATGTCCCAGTGACTTGATTTGAGTGCTGGCTGGGTTCACAAAAGCCATGTGCCAAGAAGAACAAATGGAAAGTTGGTGAAGGGCTCCCAGGCTTGAAGCTTTAAAAGAAGTGTGTTTTCAAGAAGAGGAGATTTCAGATTAAACCATCTCCGCAAGCACTTTTGTAATCATCCCAATTCCGAGACCAATAAAGCGAGATTCCTTGTGCCTAGAGAATATTCAGTTTTAAAAATGAAATAAAAGCATGACTGTCTGGTCCTTTTTCCAGTCTCTCAAACACTCCCACTCCTACTGCCATTCAGACGTGACACTTACAAAAGGAAGTGATTACCTCCTATCCATCAGTCACTGTGTAATTCTGACAATGTAAGAGTATTTCTTAGAGTAACCCCATGATGCTGGCCTTTCCTGCACTCAGTACACATGTGTAGTTCCATTTTAGAAAAGTTGTGCTGTGAGCACAGTAAGGAGCCCTATGTTTCTTCTCTTATAAATGTGCTTTTATGATATATTTTTTAATTGATTAAAAAGTGAGGGTAATAAATGAACATCTGATCCAAGTTTTAGCAAAGGACCCTTTATTGAGGTACAGGCTCTAAAAAGTTATTTTAGGCAAGTTCCCAGAGGCAGTTTTTTTAAACCATCAGGCTGGATGAGGAGACTGTGATTCTAATGAATTCTGCCACTCCTTAGAAATAAATTAAGAGTTTCCTTCCAAGTAGAGTAGCCAGTGGGCTGAGAGGTAATATTTTAAAATAGTTGAGCCCAAACATAAGCTGGATTTACATTTTTTTTTAAAAAAACCTATAGTTTGCTTTTCACATTTTCTCTCTTCCCCAGTGACTCTGGCATTGCATGGTCCAAGTGGCTTTCTCGCAGAGGTACGTTGAGCTCATTTTACGAGGTGTGGAATAGAGAGCCGGCCTGGTGCTTTGCCTGGCTGAACTTTCCATCCTGCCTTAAACAACATGGGAAAAGTCAGTGTGATTTATGACAGTAGTTACTGCTACCCTTTTACTTAGCTAGAAAATCCTCTCAGCTATCAAAAAACCCAAACAACCCCAACCTTCCAAACTGGTACCTTTTGAGCCACTGTCATGTCTACATCTTGACTAGTCATCTAAGTGATTCATTAATTAAATAAATTTATCCAACTAAGGAGCCTTCTTTGTAAGTGAAGGTACAGTGAAAATCAGTAAAGAGATCTTCTGACTACACCCAGTATAATCTTAAAGACAGGGAGGATCTACTAAACAGATGTCTGGTATGAGACTGCTTGGTTATTTTCATGAATTATTCCCATGTGTTGGGCAACAAAAGCCCAAGATCATGCAGGTGCTGGCTTCTGTAACATCCACCAAGGTCTTTTTGTGCTAGGGTTTTAGGTTATGTGAATCCATGCAGTAGAGATGAAAATTAGACTCAGACATAGACAGACCTACACACCCCTCTACCACTCAAAAAACACTCCCCAAAAGATCTAAACAGACATTTCTCCAAAGAAGACATACAGATGGCTAACAAACACATGAAAAGATGCTCAACATCGCTCATTATTAGAGAAATGCAAATCAAAGCCACAATGAGATATCACCTCACACCAGTCAGAATGGCCATCATCAAGAAGGCTACAAACAGTAAATGCTGGAGAGGGTGTGGAGAAAAGGGAACGCTCTTGCACTGTTGATGGGAATGTAAATTGATACAGCCACTATGGAAGATGGTATGGAGATTCCTTTAAAAACTAGGAATAAAGCCACCATATGACCCAGCAATCTCACTCCTAGGCATATACCCTGAGGAAACCAGGGTTGAAAAAGACACATGTATCCCATTGTTCACTGCAGCACTATTTACAATAGCTAGAACATGGAAGCAACCTAGATGCCCATTGACAGATGAATGGATAAAGAAGTTGTGGTACATATACACAATGAAATATTACTCAGCCATAAAAAGGAACGCGTTTGAGTCAGTTCTGATGAGGTGGATGAACCTAGAACCTATTATACAGAGTGAAGTAAGTCAGAAA
Source organism: Giraffa tippelskirchi (assembly GCF_054371585.1). Taxonomy (NCBI): domain Eukaryota; kingdom Metazoa; phylum Chordata; class Mammalia; order Artiodactyla; family Giraffidae; genus Giraffa; species Giraffa tippelskirchi. Next base: position 66,489,184 of record NC_137287.1, on the reverse strand, counting down.
GAGAAAGATAAATATCGTATTCTAATGAACATATATGGAATCTAGAAAAACAGTTCTGAAGAATTTATTTACAGGGCAGCAGTGGAGAAACAGACATAGAGAATAGACTTATGGACATGGGGAGAGGGGAGGAGAGGGTGAGATGTTTGGAAAGAGTAACATGGAAACTTACATTACCATATGTAAAATAGGTATCCAATGAGAATTTGCTGTATGGCTCAGGAAACTCAAACAGGGGCTCTGTATCAACCTAAAGGGGTGGGGTGGGGAGGGAGATGGCAGGGAGGTTCAAAAGGGAGGGAATATATGTATACCTATGGCTGATTCATGTAGAGGTTTGACAGAAAACAACAGAATTCTGTAAAGCAATTATCTTTCAATTAAAAATAAATTTAAAAAAAATCGCAAAAAAACATAAACAAGCACTCCCTGCTCACCAATGTTTCTGAAAGCTCAAGATGCCAGGCACATGTTTGCAAAAAGTTAGAGATGGTCATCAGTACTACTACCTTTTGGGGCTTCCCACGTGGCGCTAGTGGTAAAGAACCTGCCTTCCAATGCAGAGGATGTAAGAGACATGGGTTTGATCCCTGGGTTGGGAAAATCCCCTGGAGGAGGGCATGGCCACCCACTCCAATATTGTTGCCTGGAGAATTCCATGGACAGAGGAGCCTGGTGGGCTGCAGTCTGTGGGTCACAAAAAGTCGGACACAACTTAGTGACTAACACACACACACACATTCTATTCCATTTGTCCTTCAGTCTTTATGCTAGTACCACACTATATTTTGATTACTGTAGCTTTAGAATAAGCCTTGAAATTAGGTGTGAGTCTTCCAATGCTGTTCTCTTTTTCAAGATTTTTTTGGCTGTTTGGAGTCCCTTGAGATTCCATATGAATTTTAAGATGGGATTTTCTCTTTTTGCAAGCACATCAGTGGGAGTTTGTCAGGGATTACATTGAATCTGTAGGTTGCCTACAGTATAGTTTCTATCCTGACAATAGTAAATCTTCCATTCAAATGTTTTGTTCTCTTTGATGCCATTGTAAATGGAATTGTTTTTGTAACTTCTTTTCTAGATTGTTCATGATTAGTGTGTAGAAATGCAATTGATTTTTGTGTGTTGAATTTATATCCTACTATTTTGCTGAATTAATTTATTAGCTCTAACAGTTTTTTTGTGTGGAATCTTTAGAGTTGTTTACACATGAGATCATATCATCTACAAACAAAGATAACGGACTTTTTCCTTTCTAATTTAGGTGACATTTATTTATTTCCTTTTTTGTCTGTTTGCTCTGGCTAGCACTTCCAATACCAGGTTGAACAGAAGTAATGAAAGTAAGCATCCTTGTCTTGTTCCCAATGTTAGAGGAAAAGCTTTCAATCTTTCACCATTGAGTATGATATTTGCTGTGAGTTTTTAATATATGGTTTTATGATATTGAGGAGGTTTCCTTCTATTCCTAGTTTGTTGAGTATTTTTATCATGAAAAGATTTTAAATTTTGTCAAATACTTTTTGTTTCAACTGAGATAATTGTGTGTTTTTTTCCCCTTCACTAGGTTAATGTGGTGTATTACATTGGCATTGATTGATTTTATTTTTTTGGATGTTGAACCATCCTTGCTTCCAGGAATATGCTGCTGAATGCAGTTAGCTAGTATTTTGTTGGGGACTTTTGTATCAGGGTTGATAAGGGCTACTGGTCTGTAGTTTTCCCTTGTAGACTCTATATGGCTCTAGTATCAGGGTAATGCTGGCCTCAAGGAATGAGGAAAGAATAAGTTAAAAAGTTTGAGAATGATTGCTATTAATTCTTCTTTGAATGTTTTTTAGAATTCACCAGTGAAGCCATTAGGTCCAAGGCTTTTATTTGGGGGAGATTTTATTATTATTATTATTCTTTTCTATCTTCTTACTTGTTGTAGGTCTGTTTAGATTTTCTATTTCTTCATGACTCTGTAGGTTTTGCATCTATGAATTTGTCCATTTCATCTAGGTTATCCAATTTGTGGGTGTACAATTGTTGAAAGTATTTTCTTATAGTCTTTTTCTGTTTTTGTAGAGTCAGTAGTGATGTCTCAAGTTTTATTTCTGCTTTTGGCATTTGAGACCTCTCTCTATTTCTCCATTGTCTTTCTAGCTAAAAGTTTGTCATTTTTTTATCTTTTCAAAAACAAATTTTTGGTTTAATTTATTATCTCTATTGTTTTTCTGTTCTGTTTCACTTATCTGTGATTAAACTTTATTATTTCCTTCCTTCTGTTAACTTTGTATTTCAGTTCAGTTCAGTTCAGTTCAGTCGCTCAGTCGTGTCCAACTCTTTGCGACCCCATGAACTGCAGCACGCCAGGCCTCTCTGTCCATCACCAACCCCTGGAGTTTACCCAAACCGATGTCCATCAAGTCAGTGGTACCATCCAACCATCTCATCCTCTGTCATCCCCTTCTCCTCCTGCCCCCAATCCTACCCAGCATTAGAGTCTTTTCCAGTGAGTCAACTCTTCGCGTGAGGTGGCCAAAGTATTGGAGTTTCAGCTTCAACATCAGTCCCTCCAATGAACACCCAGGATTGATCTCCTTTAGGATGGATTGATTGGATCTCCTTGAAGTCCAAGGGACTCTCAAGAGTCTTCTCCAACTTTGTGTTTAGTTTGTTCTAATTTTTCTGGTTTCTTAAGTCATAGAGTTAGGCTGTTGATTTGAGATCCTTCTTTCTTTTTAATGTAACCATTTATAGCTGTAAGTATTTCCCTTAGCACCACTTTTACTTGGTCCATAAGTTTTGGTTTGTTGTGTTTTCATTTTAACTCATTTCTAAGTATTTTCTAATTTCCTTTCTGATTTTTTCTGTGATCCAATGGTTGCTTAAAACTATTTTGACTAATCTTCAGAAATTTGTGAATTTTCTAATTTTGCTTCTGCAATTGATTTCTAGCTTAATCCTGTTGTGGTCTAAGAAGGTATTTTTTAAAGTGTCTGTCTTTTAAAATCTATTGAGACTTAATTTGTGGCCTAAGATATGGTCTGTCCTGGGAAGTGTGTCACGTTCACTTGAGAAGAGTGTATATACTGTTTAGTAGAGTATTCTGTATATGTGTGTTGGGTAGAGTTGGTTTATTGTGTTAAGTTTTCTAATTCCTTTCTTCTCTTCTATCTAGTTGTTATACTGTTTATTGAGAGTGGTGATTGAAGTGTTCATCTATTATTGTAAAACTGTCTATTTCTCTTTTTAATTCCATCAAGTTTTGCTTCATATATTTTGATAGTCTCATTAGGTGCATAAATGTTTATAATTTAACAGTCATAACCTATGGTACTGAAAATTTTATTAACATAAATATCGTTTGTTTCTTATAAACTTTTTTGGGTTAAAGTCTATTTTGTCTGATATTACTGACAGCTCCTTTTTGGTTACTATTTGCATGGAATATCATTTTCCATCCTTTCACTTTCAATGTATTTTTGTCTTTGGATCTAAAATGAGTCTCTGGTAGACAGCATATAGTCAGATCAAATGTTTTTAGGTATTCTGCCAATTTTGTCTTTTCATTGGAGAGTTTAACACCTGTTTACATTTAAAGCAATTAGTGACAGGGAAGAGCTTACCCCTGTCATTGTGCTATTTGTTCTCTGTATACTTTATAGCTTTTTTTTTTTCTGTCTCTCATTTCCTGCATTATTGTCTTCTTTTGTGTTTGGTTGTGTTTTTTTTATACTGAAATATTTAAATTCTTTTCTTATTTCCTTTTGCGTATATTCTATAGCTATTTTCTTTGTGGTTACCATGGGAATACATTTAACATTCTAAGTTTATAACACTCTAATTTGAATTTATACCAGCTTGACTTCAACAAAATACAAAATTCTGCTCTTTTACAGCTTTGTCACCACCCCTTTTTGTTGCTGATGTCACAAAATTACATCTTGTATGCTCTGTGTGCCCCAAAACATAAACTAATAATTCTTGTAAATGCATTAGTCTTTTAAATTATGCAGAAAGCACATTTACGGTTACAAACTACATTCTTTTAAAAATGTATTAGTCACTTATATCATGTTAAAAGCAAAAAATTACAAACCATTGCTACAATAATACTAGCTTTAATAATTGATTCTTTACCTTTATTGAGATGCTTATTTCTCCATATAGCTTCAAGTTACTGTGTAGTCTCTTTGCATTTCACCCTGCAACACTTCCTTGTTCATTTCTTACAGAGCATATCTAGTGGTAATGAACTTCCTTAGCTTTTGTTTATCTGGAATATTGTAACTTCTCCTTCACTTCAAAGGACAGTTTTGCCAGGTATAGAATTCTTAAAGTGAAAGCTGCTCTGTTGTGTCCAACTCTTTTCAACCCCATGGACTATACAGTTCATAGAATTCCCCAGACCAGAATACTGGAGTGAGCAGCCTTTCCCTTCTCCAGGGAATCTTCCCAACCCAGGGATCAAACCCAGGACTCCCACATTGCCGGTGGATTCTTTACCAGCTGAGCTACCACTCAGTTGACAAATTAAAAAAAAAATCACTTCAACTATACAGGCCCCCTGCCTTCTGAGCTCCAAAGTTTCTGATAAGAAATATGATAATTTATTGAGGATCCCTTGTATGTGATGAGTCACTTCTTTCTTGTTGCTTTCAAGGTTCTTTCTTTGTCTTTTGAAGGCTTGATTGTAATGTATCTTGGTATCTTGGTGTGACTCTCTTTTGAGTTCATTTTACTTGGAGTTTGTTGAGCTTCTTTGATGTTTGTATTTATGTCTTTCATCAAATTTGAAATTTTTCAGCCATTATTTCTTGAAGTATTCTCTCTACCCCATTTTTTTCTTCTTTGGAGACTTCGCATATGTTGGTCTGCTTAAACATGTCCCAAGGTACCTGAGGCTCTGTTCACTTTTTTACAATCTTTTTTCTTTCTGTTCCTCAGACTTGATTATTTCATTGTCCAATCTCTAGTTCACTGATTCTTTCTTTGGCCTGTTCCAATCTGCTTTTGAATCTTTTATTTTTTGTAGTGGATCTTTTTTTTTAATTAATTAATTTTTTATTGAAGGATAATTGCTTTACAGAATTTTGTTGTTTTCTGTCAAACCTCTACATGAGTCAGCCATAGGTATACATATATTCCCTCCCTTTTGAACCTCCCTGCCATCTCCCTCCCTATCCCACCCCTTTAGGTTGATACAGAGCCCCTGTTTGAGTTTCCTGAGCCATACAGCAAATTCCTGTTGGCTATCTATTTTACATATGGTAATGTAAGTTTCCATGTTACTCTTTCCAAACATCTCACCTTCTCCTCCCCTCTCCCCATGTCCATAAGTCTATTCTCTATGTCTGTTTCTCCACTGCTGCCCTGTAAATAAATTCTTCAGAACTGTTTTTCTAGATTCCATATATGTTCATTAGAATACGATATTTATCTTTCTCTTTCTGACTTACTTCACTCTGTATAATAGGTTCTAGGTTCATCCACCTCATCAGAACTGACTCAAACGCGTTCCTTTTTATGGCTGCATAATATTTCATTGTGTATATATACCACAACTTCTTTATCCATTCATCTGTCAATGGGCATCTAGGTTGCTTCCATGTTCTAGCTATTGTAAATAGTGCTGCAGTGAACAATGGGATACATGTGTCTTTTTCAACCCTGGTTTCCTCAGGGTATATGCCTAGGAGTGAGATTGCTGGGTCATATGGTGGCTTTATTCCTAGTTTTTTAAGAAATCTCCATACTGTCTTCCATGCTTTTGAATCTTTATAGTGAAATTTTCATCATGGTTATTCCCTGGTAGCTCAGCTGGTAAAGGATCTGCCTGCAATGCAGGAGACCTTGATTTGATTCCTGGGTGGGGAAGATTACCTGGAGAAGGGATAGGCTACCCACTCCAGTATTCTTGGGCTTCCCTGGTGGCTCAGATGGTAAAGAATCCACCTGCAATGTGGGAGACCTGGGTTTGATCCCTGGGTTGGGAAGATCCCCTGGAGGAGGGCACGGCAACCCACTCCAGGATTCTTGCCTGGAGAATCCCCGTGGATAGAGCATAAAGAGTCAGACACAACTGAGTGACTAAGCACAGCATGGAACATTGTACTTTTCAACTCCAGAATTTATTTTTGGTTTCTTTTTAGGTTTTCTTATTCCGTATTGACATTTCCACTTTGTTCATACATTGTTTTCTTGAATTTCTCTGTATCTTCCTTTAGTTCTTTGAGCAATTTTTTTTGGTCATGCCATGTGGCTTTTGGGATCTTACTTCCCGGACCAGGGATTGAACGTGGGCCACTGCAGTGAAAGTGCCAAGTCTTAACCATTGGACCACCAAGGAATTCCCTCTTTGAGCATCTTTAACATAGGTATTTTTGAGTCTTTGTCTAGTATATCTGCCACCAGGTCTTTGGGGGGACAATTTCTGTTAATTTATTTTTCTCCTTAAATAGTTGTCTGTTAGTCTGTATGACTTGTGATTTCTTTTTTTTTTTTTGGTTGAAAACTGGATATTTGAGTCTAATAATACAGTAACTGTGGAAATCAGATTCTTCCCCTTTTCTTGGGTGTGCACTTTTTGTCGTTTGTTTTTGTTTATTTGATTGTTGTAGGCTCCCTCTGTGCTGAGGAACAGCCTGAGGTATAAAGTTAAGGTCTTCTCAGATCTTTTCTGAGCCTTTCCCTGTGTATGCATGATCACTTCCTAGTCATTCCCATTTATTCAATTATTTTTGGATGTTCTCATCTTTGATGTCTGGCTCTCAAGAGAGGGAAAAAAAGAGAAATAAAAGGTTAGGGGAAGGGCACTGACCTTACCTTTCTTGGAATTCTCTTGCGCTGGAGAGGTAGCTGTTTGCAACAATGGAGGAGGTACAACAACGGTGGCTGCTGCCTCTTTGTCTGCACCTCTGCGATCAGAAGCAGCAATCAGCAATCAGAGCACAGGTCCCAGATATTTAGAGGACAGAGTCCTTTCTGCCCACCCTGGCAACTCCAGACTGTGTGCAGGCTGCTCCACAAACAGGTGCAGAGCTGCCTGCCATGTGGCTGGGGTGAAGGACAGGTAGCTGCTACTGTATTAAGAGTTGGCACTGACTGAAATCAATCACAGTTTAACATCCAAGTCTTCCCCTGGGATTTCCAAGCCTTTAGTAGACCCTAGAGTTCCAAAGCAGTTATATCAGACAGATTCTGGCAGTGAAATTGTTGTTTAGGTGGAGACAGAGTCCTGGTATTTTCTATTTCACCATCTTCCCAGAATTCTCCCTTCCTCCCCTTTATTATTATTATTAATTTTTAAATAAATATTTGGTAAGAATGCCAGAGACTAACTTCTTGTGATATATTTTACACCTAATGCCAATACCCAGGTGTCAGGTCCTTCCAGTTGAGGACTCTTGCTCCCAACTTGGCCAGTGTAATTGGATCAGTGACTATTGAGGGTCAATCATTTATGAGGATATGGAATTTTTACCATTTAATAGGCACTCATTTGCTATTAGGGCTTCCCACGTGGTGGTAGTGGTAAAGAAGCCACCTGCCAATGCTGGAGATGTAAGAGATGTGGGTTCTGTCCCTGAGTTGGGAAGATCCCCTGGAGGAAAGCATGCAACACACTCCAGTATTCTTGCCTGGAGAATCCCACGGACAGAGGAGCCTGGCAGGCTGCAGTCCATAGGGTCGCAAAGAGTCAGACACAACTGAAGTGACTTAGCACACACGCACGCATTTGCTATTAAGGAATAGCCTGTCCTTTGTTTCAAAAGGTCAAAACACTTGTAGCCTTGGCAAAAAAGTATTTCTTGATTGAATAATAATGTCTGTTTCTCAAATTTAACCTATAGCAAAGTTTCAAATGGAGGAGCTGTGCTAAGTTGCTTCAGTCATGTCAGACTCTATGTGACCCTATGGGCTGTAGCCCCCCACGCTCCTCTGTCCATGGGGATTCTCCAGGCAAGAATACTGGAGTGGGTTACCATGCCCTCCTCCAGGGGATCTTCCTGAACCAAGGATTGAACTGGCATCTCTTGTGTCTCCTGCATTGGCAGGCAGGTTCTTTACCACTAGCGCCACAGGGTGACATGCAAATTTTTCAAATATTCTACATGTTTCAGCCAGACTAGTTTATGTAATGTGCTCTAGATAAATTCTGTACTCTCCTACCACTATGCTCATTAGAAAAAATGTTTCGGCTAACTACAATGTTCTTCCTATCTCTATCCGCTGAAATCTGAAGATGCATCTTACTTGCCTGTGCTTTGTTCCCATCTTTCCTTGTCTCCTCATCAGTATAGTGATCTCTCTCTTCTCTGAAGCTCCATTGCATTTTAATCATTCTTTTATGGCATTTAGTATGTGTTTTTTTTTTTGCTCTGAATGCCGCAACTAAAGATCCTGCATGCCCGGCAACAGAACATCCCAAGTGCCGCAGCTAGGACCCAGTGCAGCCATAAATAAATAAATCTTTAAAAAAACAACAACAATATGTCCTCTTTTGTACTGTTGTTATTTGTGTTTGTGTTCTAACAGACTATAACTGACATGAATTGGGAAGCACTACCCCAAAATATGTCACTTGGGTATAAGAATTATTTTGAGCTGAAGGCATTTATGTTCCTGAAATCCCTTATCTGCCTAAAAGCAGAGCCTCCTAAAATAACTCAATTGTCATCAATCCCTTAGGGCAACTCTAATCTTTTTTTTCAGGAGACAGAAGTCCAAAAGTCTAGAAGCAGCACAACAAACTATCATATCTCCCATCTATTCTCTTAAGATCTCATTTATCTTTTAAGAAATCATTTGTGTTTTCATAAATGCCTTTTCTGCCTTCTTCTAAGAAGTTATTTAGAAGGAAGGAGAAGAGAAGAAGTGGGGAGGGGCAAGATAGGGGATCAAGAGGTATGAACTACTAAGTAGAAAATAGGCTACCAAGATACAGATACATAGTACAACACAGGGAATATAGCTCATATTTTTTAATAACTATAAATGGAATATAACCCTTAAAACTGTGAATCACGGTTATGCATCTGAAACATATAATAATATTGTACATCAACTATACCTCAATAAGAATATAAATTAAAAAATAAGCAGTAAATATATATACTAAACAAAAAAAATTTTTATTTTCATAAATGCCTTTTCTGCCCCACTTCTAAGAAGTTATTTACTTTCCCAGAAGTGATTTCTCTACTCTTCTCCAGGCCCACTCTAGCCAGCTCCTTGAGTCACCTTTTTCTGTGAACTCCTGTGTACATACATAAATAAAAACCTGTCTTTTTTTTTGCTAATCTGTCTTTTGTCATCTTAATTTGTCGGCACCTCATCGCAACATAATAGGATAGAAAAAGCGTTCTTTTCTTCTTGACATAACTTTCTTGTTGGGAAAAGAGACAGTACATGTAGCACTGAAGATTTAGACAGAGTTGAGTATTTTAATTTTTTTAGTTTAATTTAAAAGATATTTATTAATTTGGCCGTGCGGGTCTTAGTTGGGACATGCAGGATCTTCCGTCTTCATTGCAGCATGGGGGACCTTTAGTAGCAGCATTTTTAGTAGTGGAATGCAAACTCTTAGTTGCGGCATGTGGGATCTAGTTCTCTAACCAGAAATCAAATCGGACCCCCTACACTGGGAGCACTGAGTCTTAGCCACTGGACCTCCAGGGAAGTCCCAAGTGTTGAGTATTTTTAAATTCCTACATTGCCATCTATCTTGAGTAAGTTATTCAGCATGTCTGAACCTCTGTTTACTTCATCTGTAAAGTGTGATAGTGACTTTACCTACTTCTCAGGGTTTCTGTGAAGGTTAAATTAGATAATGTATGTGAAGTGCTTAGCATAGTGTCTGGCACGTAGCAAGTATTCATTAAATATTAGGCTACACTTGTTCACATGATGTTTGTAGCCTTTGCAGCAAAGTTTTTATATATAATGACTTTGATTACTATTGAATTAGTTTGGATTGAATTTGGCATGTTTGGACCTGTAGGGGAGGAAAAATAATTTTCCCTCTACCTTTCTGAGTCCTTAGTTGATTTACAATATTGTGTTAATTTCTGCTGTACAGCAAAGTGATTCTATTATACAAACATATACATTATTTTTTATATTCTTGTTCATTATGATTTATCATAGGATATTGAATATAGCTTCCTGTGCTATATACAAGACTTTGTTGTTTATCCATCCTCTATATACTAGTTTGCATCTACTAATCCCAAACTGCCAGTCCTTCCCTCCACCACCCCTTTTGCCTTTTGTTCCCTATGTCTTTGAGTAGAAACAGAAATTTATTAACAGGTATACCTCATGTATACATGGAAGATACCCAGGCATAGATGAGTAACTCCCCCAGGTGGCTTAGAATTCAGACTTAAATACCATCTTAACAGGGAAAAGGGAGAGGGAATGCAGGTCTCTCAGGAGAAAGTAAATAATTTTTAGAAAAGGTGAATGGACACTCAGATGTTGAGTTGATGATAGTTTGTGACAAGTTTGTCTCATCTTCTCTTCTGTGATGAGTCAGTCTTCCTTGGTTCATGAAACCGCACAGCATGAGATTATTGACAATTGGATTCTTTTTGGAGGATCTGTTTTCAGGTAGATAAGGGGAGTTCAGGAAACACCTTTCTCTACATCTGCTGTTTTTCAAGTACCTACAGCTCAAAGTAATCAATAGATGAAAATAACATATTGTAGGGTGTCCTGATCTTTATTTTTGGATTCTATAACAGGACTTTATATAACCAACCAAAAAGAATGAAAAAAACCAACAGAAAGAAAGTTTTAATTCTTTCGTTCCCTTGAATTTCAGTGGCCCTTTAAACTATCACATGTGAAAAAGTGTTTTTGTTTCATCTTCTCTACTTGAGATCCTAAGTTTCTTGAGCCCAAGGACTGTGTTTATTTCCTATAGGGTATAAAGTAGGTAATCAGTATATATTTTCTTAACAAATGAATGATTCTCTTGCTACAGTTTGCCCTGAATTTACTAAACTCACCAAATAATTTATTTTGTGTTGGAGAGATCTAGCCTGATTTCTTAAAACAATTCCTACTGATCTCCAGTGGCCTTGAGCTGCAATGGCTTAGAGCCGGGCTTGGGTCATGGCAGTGAAAGCACCAGATCCTAGCCACTAGATCTGTGGTCAGTGACAAGGGCCCTGGCCTTTCAACTTTGCAGAAAAGAATTCCCACAAAGATGGAAAGTAATGAAGCATGTGAAATATTTATTAAGAGGAAAAGAGTACAGTGCGTTTGGATAGACACATGGGCAGTCTCAGAGGGAGAGTCCCTGTGTTGTGCCCTCAGAGTGGTTTGAATTAATTTTATGGGGCATTTCTTTTGGGTTTCCTTTGGCCAATCATTTTGATTTGCCTGGTTCACAGTCCATATTTGGTAGATCTTAGGATCCTCCATGTGTGCGCATGCATCTCTTAGCCAAGATGGAGTTTACCGAAAAGGGTCTGGGTAGAACATCCCGATAGGAACCCACTCCAGTATTCTTGCCTGGAGAATCCCATGGGCAGAGAAGCCTGGCGGGCTACAGTCCATCGGTACCAAAGAGTCGGACATGACTGAAGTGACTGAGCACAGAACAACCCTTGACATAACTCCCCTTTGGCCTTCAAGGAGTCTTACTGCACATGTGTGGTCGGGGAAATCTGACTTCGAGAATGAGAAATATGTGGTCTGGGCAGGGCCCAGCCTCCTTGCCTTAATTGTCCTACTATTCTTGTCTTCGGAGAAGGCAATGGCACACCACTCCAGTACTCTTGCCTGGAAAATCCCATGGACAGAAGAGCCTGGTAGGCTGCAGTCCCTGGGGTCGCGAAGAGTAGGACATGACTGAGTGACTTCACTTTCACTTTTCACTTTCATGCATTGGAGAAGGAAATGGCAACCCACTCCAGTGTTCTTGCCTGGAGAATCCCACGGACGGAAGAGCCTGGTGGGCTGCCGTCTATGAGGTCACACAGAGTCGGACACGACTGAAGTGACTTAGCAGCAGCAGCAGCATTCTTGTCTTGTCTTTCAAAGGGAATAAATCTCCAATCACTTTACCCGCGGCAGGGGGTGGTAGTGGTGGTGGTGGTGGTGTGTGTGTGTGTCATCTACCTCCTGCTTCACTATCATCATAGAGGCATCATGATCTTTCCTGAGGGTAAAAATCTGCCCCAGAAAAAGAAAATTATTTTTAGAACCAGAAATGGAACTCAGGAGTCCAGGTCAGCAGTTAAATCATTTAATTCTCATCTTTTTATGGATGTGAATTACTGGTAGCATTGAAACCACTCAAACTGCAGACTGGTCAGGCAGCAGCATTGGGATCAGATCAGGAGTTTGTGATGGGAAAGGTGGGAAAGTCATCTAGCTTCTATCCCTTCTGGTGCAACTGCAGGACCTGATGGTGGGGGTGGGGTGTTATCTTTTTATGTTTCAAAATAGGAGTGGAATGAGAAAGCAGGGGACTTAGAGGGTATATTTGCATGAGAATAGGCGATTGGAGAGCTGAGTAAAATCAGGGAAATTTGTGTGTAAGGCCACTGGGGTGTGTGAGAAGTATCGTGGTAAGCAGAAACAGAAGAAGCACAAAGAGAAGACCAAAACAATTTTGTCTGAAATATCCTTTTGTTTCCCCTTCTGATCTAGAAAATGACATGTCCTTCCTGAACAGTTGGCAGCACTGAAAACCTTTGATTTTTTCCATCTTTTTTTTCCTTCTTCTAGAGCTGGAAAGTATTTCTAAGTAATTGACACACAACGCACACTCAGAGAGCTTATTAAGGCAGCATCTGTAGGGTAACAGACCTTCCTTGCCTGGTCCACCCCTTCTAGCCACTGGAATCTGGATCATCACTGTTAGCTAGGGGTTTTCTCTGAATGTGGCTGTAACAATACCTGGAGGGTTCATTAGCATGGAATTTCATAGAGCTAATGAAGGTGTTAATTAAGATTGCCAAAACACTCCCATGGAAGGAGACCTAGTTCCAATTTACTCTGTGCTGAATGTAAGCACGATTTTTTTTATATAACAACGAGATACCTTACGGTGCGATTCTGCTATTAATTTATAATCCTTCGCTGCTGGGGACTTGGGGAAACCTTTAGCTGTGTGTGCCTAAGGGAAGGGTCTCTGCTGTGTCTATTCTCCTCTTTTGTCAGCCGGGTTGTGTGTTTTGTCTGCTGACCTTTTCAGAATGTCTCATGCCACTCTTCTCCAGCACCATTTTGCATTGGAATGGTGGCTTCGTCCAATCAGGGTCCTTTCCTTTTTCTACTACTAATTGAACATTTCATACAACAAAAATGCTCCCTTTAGAGCTTGAATAACAGAGTCCTTGTTACTGAGTAAAAGCTGTTAGACAGCTCCAGCGTGTGTGGTTAAGTGCCTGTTGTCTACTTTATGCCAGGAAAGGCTTTACTCTTGTTAAAAAAGAGACAACGGACCCCAAATGGAGTCACTTGTGCTAAATCCACATCAGCAAACCAAGACTTAATACCTAACCTAATTGGAGTTCTGACCTCACTTGGGGATATGACCTTTACCCAGTCCTCTGGAATTACCTGGCAGCACTAGTGAGGTTATCAGCTTGAGGGACCTGTTCCTTCCACCACAGGAAGATAACTTTCCTTGAAACATCCTACTCTTTGCTAGAAATTTCCTTTTCCTACCCCCTTATGACTATGAATACCTTCCATTTTGTATAGCTCTTTAGAGTTCCTTTCTTTTGCTACATGGGGTGCTACCCCATTCAAATGAATCATTAAGTAAAGCCAATTAGATCTCTATATTTTCTCAGCTGAATTTTTCTTTTAATACTCTGTATCTTTTTACTTTTCAAAATGTTGGGAGAGCTCTAAATTCTAAGGAGATGCCATTTCCCACCTCTTGGTATTGTTTTCTGGTGGTTCCTGTGCTCTTGAAGTCTGCCCCACCCTACAAAATGTTTTCTGAGCTCAGCCTGTACTGTAATTAACTAATTTATTTTGTGGCTAGTTGTCACAGATGGAGAAGACAATGGCACCCCACTCCAGAACTCTTGCCTGGAAAATCCCATTGACAGAGGAGCCTGGTAGGCTGCAGTCCATGGGGTCGCTGAGTCGGACACGACTGAGCGACTTCACTTTCACTTTTCACTTTCATGAATTGGAGAAGGAAATGGCAACCCACTCCAGTGTTCTTGCCTGGAGAATCCCAGGGATGGTGGAGCCTGGTGGGCTGCCGTCTATGGGGTCGCACAGAGTCGGACACGACTGAAGCGACTTAGCAGCAGCAGCAGTTGTCACAGAGTGCTTGGGCTTAGTTGCTAGGCAGCATGTGGGATCTTAGTTCCCGGAGGAATAATCTAACTCATGTCCCCTACATAAGAAGGCAGGCTCTTTAAACCACTGGACCACCAGGGATGTCCATCTCCTGTTCACTGTTTTATCTGCAGCGTCTGGACCTGCATCTGTCCCACAGAAGGCCTTCCATCAGTGGTTGTTGAATGAATGTTTTCTTCACACTGGGGCAGAAAGAAGAAGCCTATATACTTGCTTATTTGGGGGAGAAAAAGAAACTTCCAGGCTGAGTTGGACTTAAAAAGATTTCCCATTAGGAAGATTCCTGGCTGTAACAATAAATTGATGTAGCTTTAACTGCAGACCCTTTAGAGTTTTTCTGTTTAATCCCTTTGTGCTCAGGATCTTTGTAGTTTTTATTATAAATTTTGAAGGGAAGAGGTATTTAACAAAATCAAGTGCTATAAAGAATTTGGGAAATTATCCAGCTAATTCAGGAAAAGAAAATCATATATGTGTTCAAACATAAAGCAACATTGGATGTAATACCATTTCCTTTTTTTTTTTACGGTGAGAATAATGTTGTCAACTTGAATATACAAAGTTCTGGGGATGTCGAGGAAATAGTCCAATGTCTACTCATTATATTTAATTATTTAATTGCATATTTAAAATTTGATATTTAAAGTCACATACAGGGATGGAAAAATTTTAATTTATGCTATTTCAGACATCTTTGGCATCTGTTTTTTTTCATTATTTCCAGAGTCACATTTTTTCAGAACACTTTGTATTTCTGTCTAAATTGTTTGAGACAGAGCACTTTTTGAATCCATGAATGATGGGGGTCACTGGAAATTCAACCCAAGTCACAAGTAGCCTTTCATATCATGTTATAGCCAGTGGGTTTTTTATTTCTCGAATTGGCTTCCTGACTTACTCTGTGCTGGCCACAGCCTAACTACTTCCGTATTGCTTTTGTATTGATTTTTGAAAGGTTTGATTACAATGACATCCAACACTTGTAATTTTTATACCTCTAGACACTTAATGTATAACAACTTGCCCTTTGAAAAGTTCATTCCAAATGGATCCAATAAAATTCAATTTGGTTACATCTATAAGCATCCAAACTAGTATTTTTAAAAAAATTTGTTGAAGTATAGTTGATTTACAGTGTTGCATCAATTTCTGCTGTACAGCAAAGTGATTCAGTCATACATATATATATATTCTTTTTCATATTCTTTTCCATTATGGTTTATCATAGGATATTGAATATAGTTCTTATGGTATACAGTAGGACCTTGTTGTTTCAAACTAGTTTTAATTAAATTGAGGTTAATATGTGTTTCTCAAACAATATTTGGTCATTCAAAATAAAGTAATGGAAAGAGTACTTTACAATACGAAAGACTTCATGAGGACTCAAATATAAAAATTTTCCATTTTTTCTGAAGGTTCATTTGAGAAACATGTTAACTTGTGTTTGAGCTTATGAAGCATTTCCTACTGGGTATTTTGGGGGTGTTTCTGTGCTCTAGGCATTGCCACTTCCCACCTTCTTGAACTTGCCTCTTGCCTTCCTTAGACTTAAAAAGCTGTTAGGAGTCCTCCCACTTGGCTGGTCTTAACTTATGCCAGGTACCTCTATCTTATTAACAATCAGGCCCCAGTGGGACCTGCTGTTTTCCAGAGATTCTCCTTGCTCAGGTTTCTGGGAGACAGATTGTGAGATGGAGATTTGCATATACAAGTTATGATGAGGAGTGGGCTTGGTGTCAGCAGCTTGAGGGAAGGAGGCAGGACTGAGTAGCAGGAGCAGGGGGGCTGAAAGGCAGTGAGCAGGGCCTCAGCCAACCCCAAGGGGAGCTCAGAGATGGCCCTTTGGGTTGTCCAGATTGAGTGTCTTTGTACCAGGACACTTAACTGTCATTGGTGTGGTTGTTTTCTAGGGACTGGGAAGAAATTCAACTGTGACTGTTAGCAGCCAACAGTCCCAGCTGCTGGAGGAGTGATGTCTGTGTTCTGTGTTCCCCACTGTACCCCCCAATCTCACCCCACAAGAGGGAACTGGGCAGTGCATCGTAATGGGCAGTGCAGGGCTAGGACCTTATTCTCATGCCTTCTTGGAGCAGGATCTTATTGAACTTATCAGAGAAGATGTCCTGCCCTTTGAATTGCAGCCATATGTTTTGTTCTGGGAGATTTTCTCTTCTGATCACAGCCTCTTGGCTTTTCAAGATTTTAGTTATTGAATTATATGGGAATTATTGGATTGGCCAAAAGGTTCGTCATGATTTCTCCGTAAAATGCAATGAAAAAACCTGAACAAAATTTTTGGCCAACCCAGTACATGTGAAGCTCTGTTCCAGGCCTGGAGAGGGTATGGAAAGGTGAATTACACTAGGTGGTTTTCCTCAAAGGGATTCACAAGCTGGGAAATGGAATGGGGCTAATGAGGGCATGGGTCATAGAAAGTGAGAAAAGAGGGGAGGGCATTGTGCAGGCAAAGTGAACAAGTCTTCAGCACTGAGGACTAAACCCTAACCTTGTTTCAGGTAAAGTTTGCCTGGGCAGCATGATAGAGACAGCCTGTCCTCTCAGGTGCAGGCTTGGAGGGCAGATTTGGGGGAGGGCCATCTCCTTCTTAACTCAGAGGATCATGCATTTATATTACTGAAAAACTAGAATATACAGAGAGTGGAAAGGAAAAAACCCATGCTCTCCCCACCCAGATAAAATCATTGTTAATCTTCTGATGCATTTTATTCTCCCTCTGTCCCTCTCTTTCCTTTTTGAAAATGTGGGAGAGATGATCACTTTCTATAATTTTTGCACTCCACTTTTGGTTTAACACTGGCAAAGTGCAGGCAGGCTCCAGAGTACTACTGCTTGGGTTCAAATGCCAGCTTCCTCACTATGCATGTGACTTCGGACAAGTTAGTAATCTTTCTACACATTACTTTCTCATTCCTAAAATGGGAGCAATGAAAGGGCTTTTTCCAACAGGACTCTTATGAAGATGGAAAGAGCTAATGTTTTGAAGACCTTAACACCATTCCTGGCTTTCAGAAGTACTAAATGTTAGGAATGATTACTTTCCCTGTATTATTGCATCTTTCTGTATCTCAAATACGTCTACGTAATAGTCTGTCCCATGGTTGAACTCTGGTTTACTTTTGTTGGACATCCAGGCAGAATCCATTCTTTTATTGTTATAAAAAATGTTACATTGAACACTTTTGTGCATAAACAATCCAGGAATCTTGTATTTCTTTAGGCTAAAATCCCAGGAATAGAATTATTAGGTCAAAGGGTAAGCTCTTGACTTTATATGAATGTGTTTTACTATAAAACACATTTTTCTACAATTAAAATTTTGTTTATTTAATTGTGGTAAAACCTGTGACATACTATTAGTTAATTTATTACATATGTTTCTAAAGCATTTAATAAAACATGTAACTTAATGTGTTAAGAAAGGGTTTAGAGAGTATGGAATCCATTCTCCAAATTTATTTCCTTTTTCCTACACAGTCATAAACTGAAGACAGAAACCAGGCTACTCCTTATCTGATACCATCAGTTTTGTTCTGGGCGTATTACTTAGGAAGGGTCTAGAATCTCTGAATTTTGGCTCCTAAACTCAGATTTCTTAGACATTTCTCCACATTTTGCATGGAATGTCTTAACATTGATTTCTACATATGTATTTATTCACTTGGATGTTAGTTAAATCTATAGATACTTGGATAAAAATATCTGGAGCAAAAGATATTCATAGAGTTGATTGCCTTGCATGTCAATAGAATTTCTAGATGATAGTATCTCACAAATTTATAAAGTTTATTCATTGAGGAACCTTCCCAACACTTCAAACTCAAGTGACTTAGGAGCACAAGGACCTTCCTGGTGGTCCAGTGGTTAGGACTTGGGACTGTTACTGCCCAGCCTCCGGTTCCATCCTTGGTCAGGGAACTAAGATCCTGCAAGCCACATGGTGTGACCAAGCAAAACAAAACAAACAAACAAAACCCCAGGAGCACTGAACTAACAGAATTAGATTTTTATGGATTCTTCACAACTGCATGTTCATAATTATATCATCTGTGTTCAAAGATAGTTTTATTTCTTCTTAATCTGTTTTATTTAAGTAACTAAGAACTTGAATAAAATGTTGAATAGAAGTGGCAAGAGTAGACAAAAGAGTAGATACAAGGTTATTTAGATTCTTTATTTCTTTTGTATTAATTTTAGTAAGTTATATCTTTCAGAAAACTTTTTCCATTTTATTTAAGTTGTCACATTTGTTGGCATCAATTTTTTCATAATAGTCCCTATTTTCCTTTTGATATCTGTAGAATACATAGTATTGTTTGTGCTTTCAGTTCTAATATTAATAATTGGTGTTTTATCTTCTTTTTCATGTGATCAGTCTATCTAGAGGCTCATCAATTTTGTTTATCTTGCAGAAAAACAAGTTTTGATTTTACTCCATGTGTATTTCTAGTATATTGATTTCTATTTCATTTCTTTGAACAAGTTATTTTATAGCATGTTTCTTAATATTAAAATAATTGGATATTTCACATATTTTTTTATAAATTTCTAATTTAATTATGTTATGGTTGGCAAATATACTGTATATGATTTCAGTCCTCTTAAATTCACTGAAACTTATTTTATATCCTAGCATATGATCTTTACTGATGAATATTCCATGTCACTTTAAAAAAGATATATTCTGTTTATTAGATGTGGCTTCCATAAATGTCAACTGAGTCAATTTGATTGATTTTGATAGTGAGGTTTTATGTATCTTTACTGATTTTCTGACACTTGTTCTGTCAGTTACTGAATAAAGAGTATTGAAATCTTCTATGGGAAATGAGAATTTGTCTATTTATCCCTTTGGTTCTGTCAGTTTTGCTTCATGTATTTTAACACCATGTTTTTAGGTACACGCACATTTATAATCACTATGTCTTTGTGATGAATTGACCTTTTGTCAATATGAAATGTCTCTCTTTTTCTCTGATGAGATGGCTTGACCTAAAGTCTGCTTTGGCTGATATTAGTACGGTTGTTTCAGCTTTCTTGTGACTAGTGCTTGCATACCATGTCTTTTTCTATTGTTTCACTTTAAACGAAACTACATCTTTTTTAAAGTTGGGTTTCTTGCAGTCTGCATGTAGGTGGTCCTAATTACAGTAAGCATGAGAGATTTTAGTTTTATTCAACCTAAAAATACAGAAGGAATGCTATGTTGTGTGCTAAGTCACTTAAGTTGTGTCTGAATCTTAGTGACCCCATGGACTGTAGCCCACCAGGCTCCCCTGTCCATAGGGATTCTCCAGGCAAGAATACTGGAGTGGATTGCCATGCCCTCCTCCAGGGGATCTTCCCGACCCAGGGATCGAACCTGCATCTCTTAGGTCTCCTGTACTGGCAGGTTAGTTCTTTACCACTGGCACCACCTGGGAAGCCCAATGCTATGTTGCTTTATTTAATAAGAAAACTTATTATTTTAAACAAACAGTTGGATAGTATTTGACATGAAAAATATAGCACCCATATTTGAAAAATCAGCATACTTCACTATTTGTTTTTTGTTTGTTTATGCCCTTCATTTTCCTCCTCCCCATAAGCCAAGCGGTTAAGAATACAGGCTCTGGGTTCACATCAGTTCAGTTCAGTTCAGTCGCTCAGTCGTGTCCGACTCTTTGCGACCCCATGAATCGCAGCACGCCAGGCCTCTCTGTCCATCACCAACTCCCGGAGTCTATCCAAATCCATGTCCATCGAGTCGGTGATGCCATCCAACCATCTCATCCTCTGTCATCCCCTTCTCCTCCTGCCCCCAATCCTACCCAGCATTAGGGTCTTTTCTAATGAGTCAACTGTCCGCATGAGGTGGCCAAAGTATTGGAGTTTCAGCTTCAACATCAGTCCTTCCAATGAACACCCAGGATTGATCTCCTTTAGGATGGATTGATTGGATCTCCTTGCAGTCCAAGGGACTCTCAAGAGTCTTCTCCAACACCACAATTCAAAAGCATCAATTCTGCTGTGTTCCCATCAGCAGGAATCTAATCATGGCCCAACCCCTCTTTAGCCATGTCTCTTGGGCGAGTGTCTTAACCTCTCCATACCTCACTATTTTTTATCTGTATCGTGGGAATAACATTACCTTTCTAAGTGTTATTTTGACAAATAAATGAGATAATTTATGCAAAGCACTTGACCCAATGCTTGGTATATAATAGGTGCACAGTAACTATTAGCTACATTATTATTGTGATTATTATTTTTATTACTTCTACTACTAAACTTATGATTTATAGGAAGGAAGAGATCTGCTTTCTACAGCAACTTTATTAACCTTTACTTTATTTGGATTTACATAATCTAGCATTATTTATTCCAGGGAAATGGTACATAGGATGTACTGTAGTTAGATAATCAAGTTATTAAATGTCAAAAAGGGAGCTCTCTTCCAGGGAGTGGGCTGCAGTGGACTATACTTGCCTTATGTCTCAGAGAGATAGAAAAACTCATGAATGAATCCTGGGATCATAAATGGAAGGTTCCTTCTTTTGCAGAAAACTGAGCCTCAGACCCAGGTCAGCTTTGCTGAAGCCTGTCATGCCCCAACTCCACTGACAGAGCAGGAGAACCTTCCCAGATCAGAACACAGATAGTTAAGTTAGGAAATGATCTGCAAGTGGAAATTCGATGGTGTGAAGTCTGAATGTTTACTGAAAGCATGAGAGACTGGTTGGCCAGGAACAGAGAAAAGGCTTCTGCCCTGATTAAGAGTTTAGACAAGATCGTACTGCTCAAATGATCTCTGGCGAAGAATTATTATTATTATTTTTTACCTCCCAGTCCATTTTGCACTGTTTATAAAATATAGTAGAAATGAGTTGTTAGAAAAATACATCTAAAAAGCAAAGACATACAGAATACAAGTCTAACTTTTTCTTTATTATTAATTCAACAGACAGACATAATCTACCAAATTGTTATAAAAGTTACTACATACTTATTCTCAATTTCTTAACAAATTTTGTTGTGGATCAGTAACAAATTGTTTGCAGACTGGTCCTGTACTTTGGGGACCCTCCTATAGTGTACATTTGTGCTTTTATTCAAAACTCAAACAGTTGTGTCTTGAATTTAAGGGGAACTTCCCACTTACATATCAATTAATTTTAAAAAGTATTAATTTTAACATTTTTAACGTTTTTATTTAAAACCCATCAAAGGGACTTCTCTGGTGGTCTAGTGGTTAAGACTCTGCACTTCTACTGCAAGGGCAATGGGTTTGATCCCTGGTTGGGGAACTAAGATCTTGCACAAGTGCTGCTCTGGATGTGGCTGAAAGAAACAACCCAAAACACCTTTCATGGATGGATTAAATACATGCTATATATGAAATTAAATGAGAGATGCTTCCCTCTCTCAATAACTTATTGGCTAATAGAGGAGTGAATATCCCTGGCTGTGATATGGAAGGGAGGGTGGTACACTCAGGAGCACTGTGGGTGTGCTGCCAGGGGACCCAGGGTAAGGAGCATCCCTCCCATCAGTGGAGGAGTCAGGCGAGCTCTGGAAGAGGTGGCCTTGAAGCCTTGGGAAGATGCAGGGGCAGGCGTGCTGGAGGAATGAGTACCTCTCAAAAACCTTGGCATACTTCTTTTTTACATTTAAAACATCTCTGTCAGGCTGAGAGATGTTAAGAACCTCCACACAGAGAGAAATCGAAGCACAAATGTGCAATTGTAAAGCTCGTAGGTGACATTGAGCAATTTGTTATGGATTGAATGTATCCCCTCAAAATTCATGTATTACAACATGATATACTACCTCCCAATGCAATGGTGTTAGGAGGGGGGCCTTTGGGAGTTGGTTAGGATTAGATGAGGTTGTGAAAGTGGAGCCCTCGGAACAGGATTAGTGCCTTTTAAGAGTCAAGAGAGAGTTCACTCTCTTTCTGCTTTCTATGAGGATACACCCAGGAGGCAGTATTCTGCAACCGGAAGAGGGCTGTCACCAGGACTCCACCATGCTGCCCCTTTGATCTTGGATTTCCAGGCTCCAGAATTTGAGAAATAAGAAAGTGAAAGTGAAAGTCACTCAGTCGTGTCCGACTACACAGTCCATGGAATTCTCCAAGCCAGAATACTGGAGTGGGTAGCCTTTTTCTTCTCCAGGGGATCTTCCCAATCCAGGGGTCGAACCCAGGTCTCCCACATTGCAGGTGAATTCTTTACCAGCTGAGCCACAAGGGAAGCCCTGAGAAATAAATATCTATTATTTATAAACCTCCAATGCCCACCCCACCCAGTCTGTGGTACTTTGTTATAGCAGCCTTTGAAGTAAGACACAGGTTCTCTGGACTATTTAAATCTTTGTTTTTTCAACTGTGAAATGAGCCTAATAACATTAGCCTTGTCCACAGGGTTAGAGATAAATGCATAGACATTATATTCTTTTATAAAGGTACACATTGCTCTCTACGCCAGCCCTTCAAGAAGGGAAAGAAGGCCAAGGGGAAGAAGGTGGCCCCGGCCCCAGCTGTGGTGAAGAAGCAGAAGGCCAAGAAGGTGGTCAACCCCCTGTTCGAGAAGAGGCCCAAGAATTTTGGCATTGGACAGGACATCCAACCCAAGAGGGACCTCACCCGCTTTGTCAAATGGCCCCGCTACATCCAGCTGCAGTGGCAAAGGGCTATTCTCTATAAGTGGCTGAAAGTTCCTCCTGCAATTAATCAATTCACCCAGGCCTTGGACCGACAAACAGCTACTCAACTGCTTAAGCTGGCCCACGAATACAGACCAGAGACAAAGCAAGAGAAGAAACAGAGGCTGCTGGCCTGAGCTGAGAAGAAAGCTGCTGGCAAAGGCGACGTCCCCACCAAGAGGCCACCTGTCCTTCGAGCAGGGGTCAACACTGTCACCACGCTGGCGGAGAACAAGAAGGCTCAGCTGGTGGTGATCGCTCACGATGTGGATCCCATTGAGCTCATGGTCTTCCTGCCTGCCCTGTGCTGCAAGAAGGGGGTTCCCTACTGCATCATCAAGAGCAAGGCCCAGCTGGGGCGCCTGGTCCACAGGAAGATATGCACCACCGTAGCCTTCACACAAGTCAACTCGGAGGACAAGAGTGCCCTGGCTAAGCTGGTGGAAGCCATCAGGACCAATTACAATGACAGATACGATGAGATCCGTCGTCACTGGGGAGGCAATGTCCTGGGGCTGAAGTCAGTGGCTCACATTGCCAAGCTGGAAAAGGCGAAGGCCAAAGAACTGGCCACCAAGCTGGGTTGAGTGTACACTACTGAGTTTTCTGTACATAAAAGTAATAAAAAAGATTCTTCTTCTTCTTCAAAAAAATAAATGTACACGTACTTATATCACAAAGTTCTGACATATAATCTGATACATACTAAGAATGCAACAAAATGTGACAATTATTAAGTTATTATTAAACAACTGACCAAGGACCATTTGTCAGGTGAGAACTAGGGCTGTGGTTGAGGTCATTTTTGGAGGTGGGGGTGGGGATGGAAGGATTCTTCTCAGCATTCCTTCCCCCATTCTTTTGGTAACCTTCCCCTGGGGAACTGTCAGTCACCCAGGGGACTGACATTAAGAACTAATTTCATTAAGTTCTCATGGGTCTGCTTATCCACTGGCCACAGGGACCACACATGATCCAGATCTGGCCAACTGTAGTGCCCCCGTTGCTCTAGCTGCTGTGATTGGCTGAAGGATGGACACTGAATTGAAATCTGGACCAATCAGAATCTTTCACTGAGATTTATCTACAGGCAAGAAAAAAATTACCTTCTCTTTCAGACTTTCTAAGCTTGGCTGAAAATAACTGAGTCTGTTACAAATAGCAGAGCTTAGAGATGGAAAAAGGAGAGGGGGAGAGGGAAGTGAAAATCCCATTAGGTCTCTGAATTTACACCTCAACTTTCCAGTTATTTGGATCAGTACATTCCAAATGTTCTGTCGCTTGCACCTCTGACTAATGCAAGGACTAGCTCAGGTTTCCAGATTCTTGTTTCAACGTGTTATTTGTTAGGTCAGGGCTTTTAAAGAGACATCTCCATGATATACTAGTTACTCAAGATTATTTAGGAGAGATTCCGGGGTGAAGTTGTTGCATCAGGAGAATAATAAATTGGGAAGTTCCTGGCTGTCCAGTGGTTAGGACTTGGCAGTTTCACTGATCAGGGAGCTAAGATTTCTGCAAGCCATGCAATGAGGCAAAAATAATAATAATAATAATAATAAAGCAGTGGCCAACCAAAACACACACACACACACAAAACAAAAACAAAAAAATCAAATTGAGAGAGTAGCATTGACATATATATATATATATATATATATATATTATATACTACCATGTGTAAAATAGATAGCTAATGGGAAGCTGCTGTATAGCACAGGGAGCTCAGCTCGATGTTCTGTGATGATCTAGATGGGGGGGTGGGATGGGGTGGGGTGGGAGAGAGGTCTAAAAGGGAGGAGATAAATGTGAACATATAACTGGTTCACTTTGTTGTGTAGCAAAAACTTACACAACATTGTGAAGCAATTGTATGTATTAGTGTGTTGGTCACTCAGTCATGTCCAACTCTTTGTGACCCATGGACTGTAGCCCACCAGGCTCCTCTGTCCATGGAATTCTCTAGGAGAGGATACTGGAGTGGGTAGTCATTTCCTTCTCCAGGGGATCTTCCCAACCCAGGAATCAAACCTGCGTCTCTTGTGTCTCCTTCATTGCAGGCAGATTCTTTACTGTCTGAGCCAGCAGCAGAGCCCTGTTAAGCAATTATACTCCAATTAAAAAGAAAAAGAAAAAAAAAGAGAGAGAATTAAAAAACCCAGTGTGTGTCCTGCTATGTGAGAGCCTTAAATCCCACTGAGGATGCAAAACACTAAGAAATTAACCAAGGAAGCAAACAGCTACGACAAATGCCAAGAGATGTGTGCTAGGAGAGTCCAGAGAAGGGGGAGAGGCTCATGGTATCTGGGGACTATCTAAAGCTTTAAAGAAGGATGCACAGCTTCCCAGGTGGCTCAGTAGTAAAGAAACCACCTGCCAATGCAGGAGACCCAAGAGATGCAAGTTCGATCCCTGATTTGGGAAGATCCCCTAGAGGAGGAACTGGCAACCCACTCCAGTATTCTTGCTTGGGAAATTTCATGGACAGAGGAGCCTGGCAGGCTATATATAGTCCATGGGATTGCAAAAAAGTTGGACATGACTGAGCTTGCATGCATGCAGGATTTGAGCTGGGCACAGAAGGCAGTTCAGAAAAGTACCTTAGGAGAGAGAGCTCAGTAGTTGTGGTGCATGGGCTTAGTTGCTCCATGGCATGTGGAATCTTCCTGGATCAGGGATTGAACCCATGTCACCTGCACTAGCAGGTAGATTCTTCTCCACTGCACCACTAAGAAAGCGTCCCCCACCAATGGAATATGTTAAAGCAAATCCCAGAGATCAAATTATTTTACCCTTAGTGAAAGTGAAAGTCGCTCAGTCGTGTCCCACTCTTTTTGACCCCATGGACTTAGTCCATGGGATTCTCCAGGCCAGAATACTGGAGTGGGTAGCCTTCCCCTTCTCCAGGGGAACTTCCCAACCCAGGGATCAAACCCAGGTCTCTCACATTGCAGGCAGATTCTTTACCAGCTGTCCTACCCTTACGTGCTTTATTATTATCTTTAAAAGGGAAGGACCTCTTTCCCTAATATGAGCACAATATTATATTTAAAAGATAAAAAATAAAAAGTATTTAATAATGTGTTAAATATTAATATATAAATATATATTATATAATTATTGTAATTATATAATATATATTTATATATTTGTTATATATAATAATAAATAATAAATATTAAAATATTCCTTATATACTCTCTATTTTCAGTCCATGTTCAGTTTTCTCCATGTGTCTCAAGAACGTCTTTGTACTGATGGTTTATTTGAAACAGGATCTAAAGAAGGCCCACACGTATATTTGGTTGTCTCTTGAGTAGCTTAGCTGGTAAAGAATCTGCCTGCAATGAGGGAGACTTGGGTTCGATCCCTGGGTTGGGAAGATCTCCTGGAGAAGGGAAAGGCTTCCCACTCCAGTATTCTGGCCTGGAGAATTCCATGAACTGTATAGACCATGGGGCTGCAAAGAGTCAAACACAACTGAGCGACTTTCACTTCACTTCACTTGAATCTCTGGATGAAACACAAGCTGGAATCAAGACTGCCAGGAGAAATATCAATAACCTCAGTTATGCAGATAACACCACCTGTATGATAGAAAGGGAAGAGGAACTAAAAAGCTTCTTGATGAAAGTGAAAGAGAAGAGTGAAAAAGCTGGCTTAAAACTCAGCATTCAAAAAGCGAAGATCATGGCATCTGGTCCCATCACTTCATAGCAAATAGATGGAGAAACAATGGAAACAGTGAGAGACTTTATTTTCTTGGGCTCCAAAATCACTACAGATGGTGACTGCAGCCATGATATTAAAAGACGCTTGCTCTTTGGAAGATAAACTATGATAAATCTAGGCAACATATTAAAAAGCAGAGACATTACTTGGCCGACAAAGGTCTGTCTAGTTAAAGCTGTGGTTTCTCCAGTAGTCACGTGTGGATGCAAGAGTTGGACCATAACAAGGCTGAGTGCAGAAGAATTGATGTTTTTGAACTGTGGTGTTGGAGAAGACTCTTGTGTTGGAGAAGACTCTTGAGAGTCCCTTGGACTGCAAGGAGATCAAACCTGTCAATCCTAAAGGAAATTAGTCCTGAATATTCATTGGAAGGGCTGATGCTGAAGCTGAAGCTCCAATACTTTGGCCACCTGATATGAAGAACTGACTCATTAGTAAAGACCCTGATGCTGGGAAAGACCGAAGGCAGGAGGAGAAGGGGCCACAGAGGATGAGATGGTTGGATGGCATTACTGACTTGACAGACATGAGTTTGAGCAAGCTCTGGGAGTTGGTGATGGACAGGGAAGCCTGGTATGCTGCAGTCCATGGGGTCACAATGAGTCAGACACGACTGAGCAACTGAACAACAACTTGAGTCTCTTGAGTCATCAACAATAATTCTCACTTACTCCTTTCAAAAACTATGTATTTGTTGAAGGAAACTGCTCATCTTTCCCATGGAATTTTCCACATATTGGATTTGGCCACTTGTACCATCAGGGTGCAGTTCAAAACTCTCCTCTGTTCCCTGAGTTTCCTGGAAATTGGTCATAATGAGGTCCAGAGGCTTGATTCAATTCTGCTTCAGTTATTGTTGTTATTATCTTGAGGGGCGAGAATATTTTATAGATGGTGCAGAACAGTTCCTAATGCCTCTTATTAGGAACATAATATTAATATCTGGTTACTCCTTTTTAGTGATGTTACAGTTGATCAGCAAATTCTAGCTAAAAATGCTGTTGTGGCTTTTTTTTTTTTTTTTTACTTTCTTTCTGTTCCTCTCTGGGATTCTGAAACTGTGAGGGCTGGGCTGCTGGACAAATCTAATTCACAGACCAGGGCTGCACTCAGAATCACCCTTCCTCTGGGACCGGGGAGGCTTTTTTCCTGGGCCAAGCTTACGACTGACCTTTGTGTGCTTCCCTTGGGTGGTAGAATTTCCCAGGAAGCTATTCAGGCCCTCAGGCAAATAAGATTCTTGCCGGCCGGCCGGCCTACCAGTCTGTCAGACACTTCTGAATCCCTGAATGAAGTGAGGGAAGTCCAAAGAGATTTGTCAGGATGTGTGATATTAGATTTCTTTAGCAGGATTGCTTGTCGCTTTGCCACTCTCCAATGAAAAAAATTCCCACTGATTGTGTCTAAAGATGCAAAATAAAATGAAGAATCAAGGCAATTTCACAGGAAAATATGAAGCCATGGAAACTTATAAGGCAATACAGTGGGGCTTTTATTTTCCTTGATGGTCTTGAATTATATAGCTTGCCCTTTGAACTGGATAATTTGATTATGTAGTCAAATCCTTTGGGTAATTTAGGTTTGCCCCCTAGATGATTATGACTCTCCTGCCCTCCATGTAGGAAGATAATTGTGTCAGCTTCCGATTTTTTTAAACCTAGAGTTAAATTTGTATGATGGTAAGCTTTCAATAGAGGAAAATGGTTTTATGTAGATTGGTGAATGTGATGATTTAGTTTTTCATTCATTTGATTCAGCTGCTAAAGAGAGTTCAGCTTTAGAAATTAAGAAACTCTATACATGCTTTTGTCTTTTATAGGATCTTGAGATCCTTTGCGAAACACAGGGTAATAGGAAGCAAATGCATCTGCTCTGTCTTCATGTTCCCTCATAATACCTTGTGTTTGGGGATGTTTCATTTCTGTGTCTGCCCTAGGGGCCTCTTCTTTGTCAGGTGATATGCTGACCTTCTCCTGGATTAATTTCCACATTCAGACAGGTTTTCTTTTTTCATAAAACATTAGACAAAATGAACAAATGTTATGATGTTAAAATGTTTGGAGAGGTGTAATGAAGCGTTTTGTGTGTTTTTCTACATCTTTTCATAAAGTGGGCTTCTCAAATTTATTTACTCCATCCGAGGCTTTCTTTCTTTTTTTCTCTCTTTTTCACTGAAAGCTGAACTAGATGGCATCCCTCGAGGAACTTTATCTTATACATCATTGTTTCCCCAGTTCAGAGCACAGTGCCTGGCCCATGGCAGGTGTCCACTGAATATTTACAGAATGAGTTAATGAGTGAAAATGAACTTGGGGAATTTTCTTCTCTCTTTCCAACCTCAGATTCCCCAACTAGGGCACCTGGATTTATTCTGATTTTTATGAAACTCTGGATATCAATTATAACCCATTCCTTTTGCCTAGAGAGAGTTAGAGATTTATTTTTCTTAGATAAATGCTCCCCTAAATTCAAATTGTTAACTCCAGTGTCTGGGTAATCCTAGAATCAGGTTGGAACATTATGGCCAAGGGCTGTGACTATGAAAAAACTTCCAAGACTGAAGTCAAAGATAAAGGCACTGTATTAATTTCCTGCTGTAAAGTTACCGAGGTGGCTCAAAACAACAGGAATGTATTCTGTCACAGTTCTGGAGGCCAGAAGTCTGCAATCAATATCCCTGGGCTGAGACCGAGGTGCTGGCAGAGAGTCCCTCCCTTGAGAGGCTCGAGGGGAGAGTCTGTTCCCTGACTCTCCCAGCGAGGAAATGGTGCCTGAGGCTGCCAGGGCTGCTTGGCGGCTGCACCTGAAATATTTATCAGTTTTATTCCGAAAGTGGGTGGACAGAAAAGAATGCAAAATTTCAAGATAGAAATATGCCATTAAAAATTACTCTTTACAGCAGAAATTGCAACTATTTGCTAGTCTCCAATAGTTAAAGCTATAGTTTTTCCAGTAGTCATGTACAGATGTGAGAACTGAATCCTAAAGAAGGCTGAGCGCTGAAGAATTGCTTTTGAACTGTGGTGCTGGAGCAGATTCTTGAGAGTTCCTTGGACAGCAAGCAGATCAAACCAGTCAATCCTAAAGGAAATCAACCCTCAATATTCATTGGAAGGACTGATGCTGAAGCTGAAGCTCCAATATTTTGGCCACCTGATGTGAAGAGCCGACTCATTGGAAAAGACCCTGATGCTGGGAAAGATTGAGGGCAGGAAGAGAAGCGGACGAGTGACAGAGGATGAGATGGTTGGATGGCATCATCAACTCAATGGACATGAGTTTGAGCAAACTCCAGGAGCTAGTGAAGGACAGGGAAGCCTGGCATGCTGCAGTCCATAAGTTTGCAAAGTGTTGCACGACTTAACAACTGAACAACAACAGCAACAACAAGTACCCTTTTCTTTTTGTTGTGTACCCCCCCTCCCCTTCCTGAACTTTTAGCAGGGAGAGATGATGGGGACCAGCCTTTTTTGCAGCAGGTGGGGCTATACAATCTAGTTCTCACTGTTTGAGTCATCATTTTGGAGTCTCTTTGTTATAGCAGCTTAGCCTACACATGAACTAACACAGACAAGATTAGGAAAGAAGCTCATTTCTTGGTTTCCACTACTGCTGTTTGTCTATTTGCTAAGACATGCTGGATGACAGGTATTAAAGTTGCTTTGCACTGCTCTGTAATTTTACAAGGACAGTTCTTCATTGCAAAAGAAAATAGTTATCACAAGCTGTGTTTGTATAAACTGATTATCTTGTCTCTTCCATATTGGGTTCACTTATGCCTGCTTGAAAAGTCCTGTTTTCCTGTGAATTGCTAGCGTGGACTTTCATTAGTTAGTATGAATGTATCACCACTGTGTGTCGGTCCTACAAAGCCTTTTGGGGACTCTTGAGAAGAATTCATAAGAAATACAATTTCTCCTATGTGTGTTTAAATTCACAAAAATAACCTCTGGGACATTGGCTAAAGAGAATCTCTCCTAAACCCTATTGAAAACAGATCACTTTTTTTCCTTTATAAAAGAAAAAGATTAAGAAAGAAATGTTTTACAAAGGCAACTCATTTCAATTATTAAGAAATTTAAAAGCAGTTAATACAAAAAAAATTTAAAAAAGAACAAAATAGAATGAAAAGAAAACACAAAAATTTCACAAGCCTGCTATCCAGTTAGCAACTTGATATGTATCCTTTCAGTGCTTTTTCTATGAACATATGTACACTTACTAAAATCAGACTATATCTTTATTTTATTTTTGGCTGTGCTGGGTCTTTGTTGCTGCAGGGGCTTTTCTCTAGTTGCAAAGAGTGCGGCTACTCTCTAGTCACGGTGCTCAGGCTTCTCATTGTAGTGGCTTTTCTTGTTGTGGAGCATGGGCTCTAGGGCATGTAGCCTTCAGTAGTTGCAGCTCCCAGGCTCTAGAGCGCAGGCTTAACAGTTGTGGTGCATGGACTTAGTTGCTTCCGGGCATGTGGGATCTCCCCTGACCAAGGATCGAACTCATGTCACCTGTATTGGCAGGTGGATTCTTTACCACTGAGCCACCAGGGAAGCCCCAGACTATATCTTAGAGCACTTTGTAATTTCTTCCTTAAAAGAAAAACCAAGTATTTTTGGTAAATATCTCACTTTGACTAAGATGATTACCTTGGTAGCTGCAGAAGCAGACAAGGCTCTCATGGAGGGATGGTGGACCTCCTACAGGGTGAATTTGGGTTTCGTATGTAACATGTGCATTTCTGACTGTAAATGGTGTGAGGTAGGGGCACCATGACCTGTCTGTCACCTGCAGAAGCTTTGCTCATAATCTATAAGTATGAGAATCTGCTTAGCCTGTTGATTCAACTCTGAATCGCAGGCTATTTATTTATTCTTTCTCTTACATGATTGTAATGAGAGAGAGCTGTTTGCCTAATTCATTAAAAATAAGGATCTAATACTGTGCCTATGCTTCTTGCCTCTTTTCCTTTTGAAAAAATAAGAGGAATAGAATGTAGCTGTTGTTCTGAGCATTTACCAGGTGCCATGCACAGTTAAGCTCATCACACAATTGCATTTCAACCTCACAAAACCCTGTGGGGTAAATATTGTTAGTCCCTTAGTCCAGTTTCATGTTGCAAAATGGAGACTAAGAGAGATTAAGCAACTTTTACATGTTCTTAGAGCTAGTAAGTATCAACACTGAAATTTAAACCCAATCTGTGATTTCTAAGCCTACCTTTTAATCATGGTGCTTATTGTCTCCCAGAATGAAACTAATTTACTTTTGCATCTTATTCTTCAAATACCCCAATCCCATCAACTCTTTAAGACTACGGCTTGTAACACATATCATTATTTCATGTTCTAATAACAAGGAAAAGTGCTGCTAACTATAATTGTAAGATGCATTTCAATTTCTGAGAAGTAATCATGTGAAAAGTAGGTAAGTCTTAGAATCGATGAAATATGATAAAATTATAGAACTGCTTTTCATAGAAAAAAGAGGCTAATGCTGTGTTACCCACTTGCATGAGTGGTACTGACAATGTGACTTCTTGGCGGGTCTGGTATATTCTCAGGGTGAGTTTTCAAAGGCAGGAGCATACATAATTTCCAAGTTACTTGCAGAAATGTTGGTTATGTGGTTGGATTTGTTGCTGCAGTTGGATAAGTCATTATTATTCTTGCCAATGGTCCCAGAAGCTTGGAATCACCAAGCTGCCTAGAGCTGCTTGAAAATAATAATAGAAAAAGAGAACAGGGGCATAATGGATGAGGTATGTACAGCCCGTGTATCTGTGATTCTGGATGTAGGATGTGTACTTCTAGCAATTCTCTCCCTGCAGTGATTTATTGAACAATGACAATAGCAATGTTTTGTGGTTTCCAGGAAATATCAGCCAAAAAATGATCGCTGAAGAAGGAAATGAAATCGGTCCAGCAGAATTATTCCAGGAGAGTATAATGAGACCAACAGAGTGAACACTGAAGCCTTGAGACATGCCTGCAGAGAGGGGGTGAGAGCAAGAAGAGAAGGAGAAAGGTGGGGAAGGGAGCGGGTAAGAGAGAGGGAGGTGTGGGGAGAAAACCACAAGGGGTAAATCACAGAAGCTGAAGAAGGGTAGAATTTCTTAAAGCAGAGTTGGTCATTGGGGGTCCAATGTGATAGAAGGGTTCATTGGCTAATGACTATTTGTTGGTCAAAGTGGCAGAAACCAAAGAGGAACTAAAGAGCCTCTTGATGAGGGTGAAAGAGGAGAGTGAAAAGGCTGGCTTAAAACTCAACATTCAAAAGACTAAGATCATGGCATTCTATCCCATCACTTTATGGAAAATAGATGGCGAAGAAGTGGAAACAGTGACAGAGTTTATCTTTTTGGGCTCGAAAATCACTACAGATGGTGATTGCAGCCACAAAATTAAAAGACGCTTGCTCTTTGGAAAGAAAGCTATCATAAACTTAGACAGTGTATTAAAAAGCAGAGACATCACTTTGCCGACAAAGATCTGTATAATCAAAGCTATGTTTTTTTCAGTAGTCTTGTACAGATGTGAGAACTGGATCATAAAGAAGGCTGAGTGCCAAAGAATTGATGCTTTCAAATTGTGGTGCTGGAGAAGACTCTTGAGAGCCCCTTGAACAGCAAGTAGGTCAGACCAGTCAATCCTAAAAGAACTCAACTCTGAAGATTCATTGGAAGGACTAGTGCTGAAACTCTAATATTTTGGCCACCTGATGTGAAGGGCTGACTCATTGGAAAAGACGGTGATGCTGGGAAAGATTGAGGGCAGAAGGAGAAGGGAGCGACAGAGAATGAGATGGTTGGATGGCATCACTGACTCAATGGACATGAGTTTGAGCAAACTCTGGGAGATTGTGAAGGACAGAGAAGCCTGGCATGCTGCAGTCCATGGAGTTGCAAAGGATCAGACATGACTTAGTGACTGACCAACAACAAAAGAGAACAGAAAGCAATTGGAAAGCAGAGAAGACTCTCTTCCCCTTTATAATTTTATTAGAAATGTTACTGATACAGAAGTGAGGGTGGGAAGTCTCCACATAATTGCTGGATGGGACCTCATGATGTGAGTAT
The DNA here is from genome assembly GCF_054371585.1 of Giraffa tippelskirchi. NCBI lineage: Eukaryota > Metazoa > Chordata > Mammalia > Artiodactyla > Giraffidae > Giraffa > Giraffa tippelskirchi. Next base: position 66,455,346 of record NC_137287.1, on the reverse strand, counting down.
TTGTCTTATGGGTCTTCTAACCCTGGAGCTCACCTTCCTCCTCCTCCTTATATTCTGCCCTCCCTTAAGACCAGGACTCGTTACTTTCCAGATTGCTTCCTGCCTCTTGGGCTGAACTTTCTCAATCACCTTGTCTGGATTATTTTTCCTCTTCCTGCACCTTCAGTATGGACTCTCCCCATTGTTTATCCTTAACCCTGTTCTCTCCCCTCCCATTTATATGCTGTCTTTGGAAAATCCCATTTATACCCCTGGCTTCAATGATCGTCTATTTTCCTGCGATGCCTGAAACACACCTCTAGCCCAAACTCTCATCTCAATTCCTGACTCAGCCTCCCGTCCCTTCTTCCCTCCCATCTATTCTGTCTGATAAATTTTGCAGCAAGGTGTACATGGCCCAAGAGAATGTGTACTTCAGGCACTAATTTCACCCTTAGCCTGATCTTATGTTTTCTGCTTTCATTTTCCCTCTCCCTCTCCACTATCTCTTAGCTGGACTTCAATCGTTTTCCTGTCTTTCATCTCAGTTTGCTTTCGTTCTCTCAGTGTGAACTCTGTAACAGGCAAATTGGATCAAATCGGATGGAAATTCTTTAATGTCTCACCACTGCCTACAGGTTAAAACAAATGCCTTTCCCTGGGACACAAGTCCCTTCATGATCCGGCCTCTGATCCAGTCTCTGTCTACTTATCTGGCTTCATCTGTACCTGTTTCCCACTCAAGTTTTGACTCAGGAATGCTGAATTACTGGTAGCCATGGCTGTGCCATTTCTTTCCTTCTGCTTGGACAGGACCACCTACCCGACTCCATGCTGGACCAACTCACGCTTGTCCTCAGTTTTCTGACTCCCAGTCTAGATGCCCTATTACTCAAGCTCCAGTTGTACTTTTTTTAAAAAAATTAATTGATTAATTTATTTGGCTGCACCTGGTCTTCTTTGCAACATGTGGGATCTTTAGCTTTAGCATGCAAACTCTTAGTTGTGGCATGTGTGGTCTAGTTCCCTTGACTAGGGATCGAACCAGGGTCCCCTGCATTGGGAGTATGGAGTGTTGACCTTTGGACCACCAGGGAAGTCCACAACCCTACTTTTGCGTGTCTCTTTTACATCCACTATTGCCTCTTTATTGTCTGCTCTCCCCTGCTAGACTATAACGGTTACAAGAGCAAGGAATCCCATCTCATCATTGTAGTTTTTTGCTTAGTACTGTCCTGGTGTTAAAGAAAAGATTTTGGGTGTCTCTAAGGATAGTTGTGTCCACAAGGAGTGCATTTGGGCGTTTACTCTGATTTTCGAAACAGTCGTTCATTTAGGCAATATCAAAAAAATCAAATTCTTTCCCTTACGGTCAAGTTATATATTTATTTTGTTTATAAATGTAGGGACTTCCTTAGTGGACCAGTGGCTAAGACTCTGCACTCCCAACCCAGGGGACCTAGGGTTCAATCCCTGGTCAGGGAACTATATCCCACATGCTGCAACTAAGAGTTTGAATGCTGCCAATGAAAAAAATCCCATATCAGAATGAAGATCGAAGATCCCGTGTGCCACAGCTAAGACTCAGAGCAACCAAATGAATTAATAAATAGTAAAAAAGAGAAATCTAGCAGATCTCAACATTTCAAGTGTAGGATTTAATATTTGGTCCCATTTACAAAACCAAACTTCTGTGCATTCGAGACTGTAATTATGACCAAAAAGTATGTCGAGTCCCTTTTTAAGTACTTTAGACATCTGGCTGTTAAACCTACCTCAATGTTTAATTCTTATCAACCCAATAATTAAACATGTGACCACAAGTCACATGTAAATCATCCATTGTTTTCTGGGTCCAACCTGTGTTAGCAGCTTGCTCCCTGTCTGCTTCAGCTACAGCAGCCGTGGTTGGGAGCCCTTCCTGATCTTTAGGCCGGATATCCTGGCTCCTTCTCTGGAAGCTGGCCTGGACTGTTCCCCAAGGACGGTCCTCTTCCGTCCATCTGCAGAACTCTTCTCCTTCACTGAACAGCACCCCAGGCATCTAGCACAGTGTATCAGGGACTTCAATAAACTGTGCAGTGAGTTCGTGGAGAGTTAAGGTAGAGAGTGTTTATCTTGTTAACAACTGCAATGATAACACTGTGGGTTAGGGAGCATCTTCCCTGTTTACAAACCTTTTCCCTGAGAGTCACCTCTGGCACCTCCCAGCATTGCCGTGAGCTTAGAGGCACTCTTAGCTGCTTCAAAGGATAAGACACAGCCTATTTAACTTGCCAGAGTTCTTCTAACAGAGACCAGGTCACATCTGCGCATGGGTGATGCTTGCCTCGTGGACCTGTAAAATGAAAATATCTCTTTTCATAATGAAGTTTCTGAAGTAGTCCTTATTTTACAGAAACTCTAGCAATTAGCCAAGTTGGAACTGGCAATCCCCAGTGAAAGGACCAGATATTTCCTGTGCTATTGTTTCTATTTATGACAGAGGTGGCACAAGATTACTGGGGGAAGGAAGATTTTAACTGTCAGTCTACATTTTATTCCCTTGTGTGTGACCTGGCAGAATCCTGACATTGTGATCTCCTGAAGGTCATCTTGAACCTTATATGTGCCCTGAACTTTCCTTCCAACCAAATGACAACAGCACAGCCTATTGGCTATATCATACTTATGTGTATTTATATCTTACTTGCTTTTAGCAACAGCAAACCACAAGCCATCCTACTTCAGAAAAATCAAGATGCCTTTCATTTCTTTGGCAACTGCGTTCTTGGCTTTTTTAAATTTAATGAGAAGGTAGTGGAGAAAAAAATGGTTATCTCACACAGTACGTAGGCATTTTTTCAAACCAATCTTATACTTGAAAATAATTTTTTTTTTTTGGCCATGCTGTGAGGCATGTGGGATCTTAGTTCCCTGAACCAAGGATCGAAACCATATCCTCTGCAGTGATAGTACAGGTGAAAATAGTGGGAATCTAATAAATGAAATGTACTGTAATTCTTTCCTATATAACTCTTATATATCATTGTACCTGCTTACCATTCTTTTGCTTCCAACACTTACATACACATTAAAGAATTAAGTATGATCCTAAAAGAGAAAAAAATCAAAGATATATTAAGTATGTGCACTGCCTATTAATGTCTACTTATTTCAATATTAATGTAGTATCAAAAAATTCAAAAACAGATTATATACTAACAGGTTAATGGTAATTTTTTATTATATAAGGTAAGTACGTAAGCAATTCACATATCTTACTCACAATTTGGAATAAACACTAATGTAGTCTAGCAATAAGCTGGGTACTTCGTTTTGCCAAAAAAAAAAAAAAGAAATCGGGCATCACTAGTGAAGAAAAGCAGTGTGAAGACTCCTAGTTGTCTGCCAAACTCCATCCTCCCATTCTTCCTTAGTATTAGAGTGGTGCTGGAGATCTTGGCTGCATTGCCAGGGAATGTGTTTCCCACTCCCCTGCCTGAATCTTTACAGCAAAGATTGGCCACGTGATGCAGCACTCATTAATGGAGCCTGTGTGCAAGTTTTGGAAGCAAGTAAAATAAAAAGTATTTATTTGATTGCATCAGGTCTTAGTTGAAGCATGTGGGATCTATTTCCCCAGCCAGGGATCAAACTCAGGCCCCTTGCATTGGGAGCTCAGAGTCTTAGCCACTGGACCATCAGGGAAGTCTCTTGGGAGCAACTTCTGATTCGCTTGCTTACCAGGGAACTTCTGGTCCTGGACTCAGCTCTTTCCCCCTTTCTTACAGTCTGGCCTGGCCACAGCTTGGATAACCTTGGAAGCCCTGTGTTGAAGAACTGCCATCTTCAGGTCTGGAACGGGGGTAAACCCACTTGGAAGTCCCACACTGGACTGTTAGAAGGGCAAGTTCAGTTCAGTTCAGTTCAGTCGCTCAGTCGTGTCCAACTCTTTGCGACCCCATGAATTGTAGCACGCCAGGCCTCCCTGTCCATCACCAATTCCCGGAGTCTACCCAAACCCATGTCCATCGAGTCGGTGATGCCATCCAACCATCTCATCCTCTTTCGTCCCCTTCTCCTCCTGCCCCCAATCCTTCCCAGCATTAGGGTCTTTTCCAATGAGTCAACTCTTCGCATGAGGTGGCCAAAGTATTGGAGTTTCAGCTTCAACATCAGTCCTTCCAATGAACACCCAGGACTGATCTCCTTTAGGATGGACTGGTTGGATCTCCTTGCAGTCCAAGGGACTCTCAAGAGTCTTCTCCAACACCACAGTTCAAAAGCATCAATTCTGCGGCTCTCAGCTTTCTTCACAGTCCAACTCTCACATCCATACATGACTACTGGAAAAACCATAGCCTTGACTAGACAGACCTTTGTTGACAAAGTAATGTCTCTGCTTTTTAATATGCTGTCTAGGTTGGTCATAACTTTCCTTCCAAAGAGTAAGTGTCTTTTAATTTCATGGCTGCAATCACCATCTGCAGTGATGTTGGAGCCTAAAAAAATAAAGTCTGACACTGTTTCCACTGTTTCCCCATCTATTTTCCATGAAGTGATGGGACCAGATGCCATGATCTTAGTTTTCTGAATGTTGAGCTTCAAGCCAACTTTTTCACTCTCCTCTCTCACTTCCATCAAGAGGCTCTTTAGTTCTTCTTTGCTTCCTGCCATAAGGGTGGTATCTTCTGCATATCTGAGCTTATTGATATTTCTCCCGGCAGTCTTGATTCCAGCTTGTGTTTCTTCCAGCCCAGCATTTCTAATGATGTACTCTGCATATAAGTTAAATAAGCAGGGTGACAATATACAGCCTTGACGTACTCCTTTTCCTATTTGGAACCAATCTGCCCAGAGCCCCATTTTCCCCTCTTTTAAATATGCTGCTCCTCAGTCTCCTTCTCTGTACCATTCCTTCTGATACCCTGGCCTGTGGTTGGTACCGCCTTATCTTTTCATACAAACTCTTGTTAGGGCCTCTAATCTTGTCCCATCCCTTTGGGGCACCTCTTCAAGCCTGCCCTCTGCACAGCAGCTGAATGAACTCCCTGAAACGAAGCCTGAAGAGATCTTTTCTAAGAAAAGGACCATGGCATCCGCTCAGCCTGTGGGCTGCCCCTCCCCTCCAGCCCGCCCAGCTCTCCTCCATGGATGCTTTTCTAGGTAAGGAATGAATTTTCCTGATCACTCCTAACAGGTATTTTTACAGTTGGTTTTTTCAAATTAGTATCTAAACAAGGTTCTTACACTGCATTTGATTTTTCTTTTAAGTGTTTTTTCCCCCTGTATCAGTGCTCATCTCCCATTTCCTGCTTTCACTGATTTATTGGTAAAACCAGGTCATTTGTCCTACCTAATGAATACACCCTGGATTTGTCAGATTTCTTTGTTGTGGGGTCATTTAGTGTATTCTTTGTGTCAGATCTTTTAGCAGACATGCTAGTTTGGCCTAGAGAACAAGCTATGGGTCCTGGTTACTGATCTTATTACAGTACTTTAGATAAGCCTCTTATGTTCTCCAAATGTTAATCCTCCCCTTTTTCCCTTCCAGCTCCTCCATTCCTGTCTTTGTTTCTCTATCTGAAAAAAGAGGATGACAATAATATGTCCTACCTTCAGGATGGCATGAGAGTGAAATGAAGCGCTTTACGGAGTAAATATTAAGGTTCTTAGGAAGCAAGCACTATATAAGAATGATAAGAACAACTTTTCTTAGGCTGCTGGGAATATAGAGAATTTGGCAATACAAAAGCTTTCATGCCCCATGGGAGGAGGCATGAAGTCATTGGATATAGAGATCGATACTGTTCTTTTCCTCCCTGCATATATATCATGGTGTCTAGCCCTAAATGGTAAAGGAGGGTACAAAAAGAAAGCAATACAATTAGAAGTGTCACATCACATTAAGCTTATTCTGTTTGTCTTCTTCATTACTGCCTCCAATAACTGTGAGTGCCGTGTAAGGATCTAGTTGGCTCTTTACTCTGGATGGTGTGATAATAGCAAAATTGGATGAAAAGAACATTCTGATGTGGGAAACTGCATTGCAGATGATGATAAGAAGTCTGGAGAGGTGGCCAATGACCTCTCAGTTTGCACCAGTAGACCCTGAAATTTCAAGTCAGGAATTGCCATCCAATGCTGCTCTGTTGTCCTCCTTGCCATCTGCCTGCCCTTCAAACCGCTCTCTTTATGAACCAGGATTCCTGAACATAGTCTGCCACAGGGTCCTCTCTCCTATTCCGGTCAAGGCTTGAGCTGTCAGCATCTCCTGCCCTAAGTGAACAGGGAAACCCTTGGTCACAAAAAGGCTGGTTGCCATGTGTTCTGTTGGGATTTGACACCATAGCCAAATATAAAAGCTCAGGGCAGTCTTTTAAGTTTGAAAGACTGAAAAGTAATTTCAGTATTTAGAAGACACAGAACAGCATTTCTGCTTTGGCGTTTGCCCCGTGTTCTGGGGATACTGCTTGCAAACCTTGGCTCCCCCTCCTGGCATTAGTCACCGTGTCGCATTCTGTAAGCAAGAAACCCTGGGTAATCCATATAGCACTTGCTAAGGGCCTTATGAATGGAACATGATACTGAGCAAGAAACTCTTTACTTGGTAGAGTGGGCTGCATGGTATCCCCCCAAAAGGTATGTTTACCTGGAACCTCAGATTGTGGTCTTATTTGGAATAACAGTCTCTGAAGATGTAACTACGGTAAGAATCTGGAGACGAGATCACTCTGGGTTTGGGTAGGCTCTGAATCCAATGACGAATCTCCTTAAATGAGGCAGGAAAGTGGAATACATAAAGGCAGAGGAGGAGAGGCTCATGTGGAGACAGAGACAGATTAGGGTTATGCTTCTTCAAGCCACAGGACATCTGGAAGCACTACAAGCAGGGAGACTTTTCCCCCAGAGCTTTTGGAGGAGTGCCACCCTGCCAACACCCTGATCGCAGGCTTCCTACTTCCAAAATGTCTATTGTTTTTTTTTAATTGGAATGTATTTGCTTTACAGTGTTGTGTTAGTTTCTGCTGTACAAAAAGTGAATTAGGTATGTGTGTATATATATATCCCCTCCCTCTTGGATCTCCCCCACCCCTACCCCTCTAGGTCATCACAGAGCTCTGAGCTGAGCTCCCTGTGCTATACAGCATTTTTCCGCTCTTATGTTGTTCAGTTGCTAAGTGGTGTCTGACCCTATGGACTGTAGCGTGCCAAATTTACCTTTCTTTCACTATCTCCTGGGATTTGCTCAGATTCTTGAGTTGGTGATGCCATCCAGTCATCTCATCCTCTGCTGCCCTCTTCTCCTTTTACCTTCAATCTTTCCCAGCATCAGGGTCTTTTCCATGAGTCAGTTCTTCGCATCAGGTGGCCAGGGTATTGGAGCTTCAGCCTCAGCATCAGTCCTTCCAATGATTATTCAGGGTTGATTTCCTTTAGAATTGACTGGCTTGATCTTGTTGCTGTCCAAGGGACTCTAAGAGTCTTCTATCTATTTTACACTCGGTGGTATTCGTGGTGATTTGCTGCAGCATCCTAGGAGACTAATACCCTTGGCCTATGTGAAGACTTTACCCTTTGCCATTTAGTCACTTACAAAAAATTTGAACTTGAAAAATTATTTCCCTGTCCAGGTAAACTCCAAGTTATACTTTTCCATGAGCAGAAGCTGACAATTCTTAGAACAGTTCTTTCTAAAAGCTGAAGTTTTAGAAAGGAGTGATGAAGAGATTGTGACGTTTGATCCATCTGACCAGTTAGAAAGGATCTCAAAAAAAAAAGAAGGGATCTTATAGGTTTGCAGTGTCCTGGTGATTCGACCGTGGTCAAAAGCTATTTCCTCAAGTTTATAAATTCAGGAACAGTTTGTTTTTTCTTTTTTTGGCTGCACTGCCTGGCTCATGGGATCTTAGTTCCCAGACTAAGATCGAACCTGGGTCCTTGGCAGTGAAAGCACAGAGTTCTAACTACTGGATCACCAGGGAATTCCCAGAAACATTTATTTATTTTTTTTAATAGAGATATGGATAAGTTCTTGAGGGTAAGTTGCAATAAAAGTAAAGTCATGATAGAAGTGTTAGTTGCTCAGTTGTGTCCCACTCTTTGCAACCCCATAGACTGTAGCCTGCCAGGCTCCTCTGTCTATGGGAATTCTCCAGGCAAGAATACTGGAGTGGGTTGCCATTCCCTTTTCCAGGGGATCTTCCCAACCCAAGGACCAAATCCAGGTTTCCCACATTACAGGTGGTTTCTTTACCATCTGAGCCACTAGGGAAGCCCACATGGTAGAATTATAAACTAAAAAGATGATGTGTTAGGTTAGGAGACATGGCTTCCTGGGGATAGAAATGCTCATATACATTGTTCAAGGCTCCCCTTTTTAGATTTGAATTTCAGGCAAACCAAGTTAATCACTGGAAAATTGTTTGAGGCTCACCCATGTCCATATTCTCACCATGCTGGGCCTGGGAGCTGAAAGTTCTTCCCATTGAAATGTGAACAAAAGTGAGGTGTTACCTCTGGGCCAAGAGTCTGAAGAGTGGATTTACTTTCTTTACCCTCTCCCTCCTCTTCCACCTGCTCCAAGGACTCAGGGGAGGATGGAGCCACAATATTAGACAGTCCTGAGTCCCTGAAGGACTGTGTGGAGCTTACCTGTGACCCCCACTGTCACTGGAATGTGACTTGAGACAGAAAGTTTCATTGCTTTAAGACAATGTGATTTCAGCATTATTCACATAGGCAGCTAGTAATACATTTGGTGAGCATGAAATTAGAGCAAAGGGATTTGGGTAGTCAAGAGCATTCCATCCAGATGTGGTAAATCTGGTGAACTGCTCCTTCCCCACAATGAAGTCCAGCTCTCAAAGAACCAGCATATTCACGTTCTCATAGCTGGTGGCTCTCCACTTGCACAGTACTGGATAAACACTGACCATGCTTCCTCCTTGAGACTCTGATTTTTCTGGTCTCCATCCTTCTTCTGCTAAAGCATTCTCATCAGAATTGTCTAAGCTGCAGGCTTCTTATGTTAGAATCACATCTAGTCATGCTCTATGTCTAGTCAGTTGGATTAGATTTGGAGATTCTCAAGTTTCCTCTTTTGAGCTGTCTTTTCAGATGAGTGATCTTAACATTTGTATATCATTAAACACATAACTTTTTTCCCTTTTTTAATTATAAAATTAATGTATGAGATGGTAAAACACAAAAGATGAAACAGAAAAGTTACAAATCTCCTTTCCTGCTTTCCCACCCATCTCCAGAGGTCAATCCTGATAATAGTCTCTTGTTTATCCTTCCAAAATTTTGGATGTGTGGAGAGTTCCAGAAAAACATCTATTTCTGCTTTATTGACTGTGCCAAAGACTTTGACTGTGTGGATCACAACAAACTGTGGAAAATTCTGAAAGAGATGGGAATACCAGACCACCTGACCTGCCTCTTGAGAATCCTGTATGCAGGTCAGGAAGCAACAGTCAGAACTGGACATGGAACAACAGACTGGTTCCAAATAGGAAAAAGAGTACATCAAGGTTGTATATTGTCACCCTGCTTATTTAACTTATATGCAGAGTACATCATGAGAAACGCTGGGCTGGAAGAAGCACAAGCTGGAATCAAGATTACCGGGAGAAATATCAATAAGCTTAGATATGCAGATGACATCACCCTTATGGCAGAAAGCAAAGAAGAACTAAAGAGCCTCTTGATGAAAGTGAAAGAGGAGAGTGAAAAAGTTGGCTTAAAGCTCAACATTCAGAAAACTAAGATCATGGCATCTGGTCCCATCACTTCATGGAAAATAGATGGGGAAACAGCGGAAACAGTGTCAGACTTTATTTTTGGGGGCTCCAAAATCTCTGCAGATGGTGATTGCAGCCATGAAATTAAAAGACGCTTACTCCTTGGAAAGAAGGTTATGACCAACCTAGATACCATATTAAAAAGCAGAGACGTTACTTTGCCAACAAAGGTCCGTCTAGTCAAGGCTATGGTTTTTCCAGTAGTCATGTATGGATGTGAGAGTTGGACTGTGAAGAAAGCTGAGCGCCGAAGAATTGATGCTTTTGAACTGTGGTGTTGGAGAAGACTCTTGAGAGTCCCTTGGACTGCAAGGAGATCCAACCAGTCCATCCTAAAGGAGATCAGTCCTGGGTGTTCATTGGAAGGACTGATGTTGAAGCTGAAACTCCAATACTTTGACCACCTCATGCGAAGAGTTGACTCATTGGAAAAGACCCTAATGCTGGGAAGGATTGGGGGCAGGAGGAGAAGGGGACGACAGAGGATGAGATGGCTGGATGGCATCACCGACTCGATAGACATGAGTTTGGGTAAACTCCAGGAGTTGGTGGTAGACAGGGAAGCCTGGCGATTCATGGGGTCGCACAGAGTCATACACGACTGAAGCGACTTAGCAGCAGCAGCAAAGAGTTGGACACGACTGAGCGACTGAACTGAACTGATACATGCATGGGCTTCCCAGGTGATGCTAGTGGTAAAGAACTTGCCTGCCACTGCAGGAGATGTAGGAGACCCAGGTTTGATCCTTGTATCAGGAGGATCCCCTGAAGGAGGGCATGGTAACCCACTCCAGTATTCTTGCCTGGAGAATCCCATGGACAGAGGAGCCTGGCTGGCTGTGGTCCACAGGGTAACAAAGAGGCAGACATGACTGAAGTGACTTAGCACACATACATACATGCATATACTTAAAAACACAAAGAAATTGTATTTTTGTCTCTTATTTTTTTACCTTGCATTTTTCACTTTCCATTCTGTAATGTATCTTGGGTATTCTTGAAATATCAGAGATGAATAAACATATTTCCTGCCTCTGGAAGTATGGCAGGGGGCATCTTAAGAGAGAATATAAGTCAACTGAAAACTAGAGTGGCTCATCATTGAACAACGTGGGGGGTTAGGGGCCCCATTTCCCCCTGGTATCCTTGGGGGTTGGTTCCAAGATCCACTGTGGATACCAAAACCCACAGATACTCAAGTCCCATTGTTGGCCCTCAGTCTACACAGTTCTGCATCTGCAGATTCAACTGATCCCATGGTACTGTCCTCCTAAACCTTGGAAGCACAGAAACCTAATTTATCAATCTGTGAATTGCAGGGAGTGGAATGTTTCTCAGGGGTGGAGTCCCATGAACCAAACACAAAGAGTGATGAAAAAGCCAAAGTAGCTGCCAATTTCTTATGACTAAAAGGGCCAAGGGGACTGTATACTAGCAGTCTTGGCCAGCAGCAAAAGCAGGTTACGTGGGAAGTCAAATTCTGTAAGAGGAAGTTGCTTAGTGACCACAGAAATTGGAACAAAGGGAGTTCATTTTATAATTTGGATGTTTAATGATGCCAGGCTAAGATGATCTGATTCATCCATCCCCATAGAGGGAGATACCTGCCATCCCACCCAGGCAGGAGAACTGATGGGTTAGATCATGTCTCTGTCCCCTTGGTGCAGGGCCAAGTGCTAATCAAAGAGTTTTGACAAAACTACTAATCATAGGCTACAGGAAGTTTATCCCAGCAGAAATCTTGGTTGTAGGAGCTGAGCTAAGAAAATATTATGCTCATTTTGACACTGTAAATCAACTATACTCCAATAAAAATTTTAAAAATGAAAGGAAATAAAAATGGTTAAAGCAGTTAAAAAAAGAGAGAGAGAAAAAATATGCTCATTTTGATGAGGGTAAATGATTCTACTGCTTTCCCAGAAAGGAGAGACCATCTGTTTCCTTCAGTACCATGGTTCTCTGGTCCTCCTTGACTTTTCACAGACACCCAGGTCTTCTCCTTGACCACCGGGAGGGCCCTCACCTCCCATTATCATTTCCCTTCATATTTATCCACTGGGTCAGGCACTCAAGGGTTGCACTTCTTTTACTGACAAAGACTGCTATTTCAGCCGCAGCCAAGTGAAGAAACATCTGCAGCCCCAGCAGTCAGGCTGATTCATTGTCACAGGTGTGCAACCTGGCAACCCCGCCTGCAGCTTTTTTTGAACAGAGGAACTTTGAATTGACATGAGCTTGAAACCAAGTTGCCTCACTAATGATGATCCGTGTGGAACCCTGGCCTGTTACTCACCAGAAATGCAAACCCCAGAACATTCTAAAGGCTTTATTTTTGACCTCTTAAGACAATAATGTGATTTGAGAAGGGAGGGGGAAGTGTAAGACTTAAGTGGCTGGTCAAATAATGGGGGACTGTAACTGACTACTTCTGAGAAAGAAAAGAAAATAATGCTGACTTTGTGTACTTCACAGTAAATAGACTGTTTTTATACTGTATTTTATACAGAATTTGCAGTATCAATTCTCTTTAGAGTGTGTTTTCAAAAGCCAATTAGTAAGTGTGTTTACCTGGGACTTCCCTGGCAGTCCAGTAGTTAAGATCCTGTGCTTCCAGGGCAGGGGACATGGGTTCAATCCCTGGTCAGGGAACTAAGATCTTGCATGCCCTGCAGCATGGCCAAAAAATAAACAAACAAATAAAATCAAAACAAACAGTCTAAATGTGTTTACCTATCTGTTTAGGCTAAACTAGGCTACTCCTTTATGTGTATGTGGGGAAGGAAGTTAGACACTAATGTTTTTCTGGAACATTCCCTCACCTGATGTCAAATTTTCTATTGCTAATCCCATGTCTGGATTCCTCTCCTAGGGAATCTTGCATAACCCAAAACCTATAGATCTTCTGAGCAAAGAATGTTGGCTGACAAAACACAGGTTTTGATGTTTTAAAGTGCCACCAGGAATTTTTGTTCTTGTCTTTCAACAAGCTGCAAGACGATTTTTATCAATTTGATTTATCACTGTGAAAGTAATCTCATGGTAGATTGAATTTCCTCTGAATTTTTAAAGTGGTAAATGAATAAATTGATCCTTTTTAAAAATGTATATATGGGAGAGATGTTGCATAGTTATTTCTTGATTTGCTACATATAGCTTGAATACACTGTGTGCGTATTCATGGCAATTCAATTTCTTATTATACCTCAGGGGCAGCGATGCCCTCCTGATTTTGTTTTGTTTAAGATAGCATTACGTTTATTTTTAAAGCATGTTTTGGAGATTAGCATCTGTAAGACTGCATTCCCATATCATTTCTCTCTCTTCTATTGTGATTCTGCACATTTGTCTCTTGTTTCCTGAGATCCTCTTCCAATCTAAATCTTTGGAGCCACATTTTCCCTTTGGAGCTTACATTTTTTACGGTTGCTTAAAAGAAAACTCTTCACTGATAATGAGGGAAATGCAGACCACACTCACAAGGAAATACCACCTTATAACCATAGGATGGTTATTATTTTTTTAAAAAAACAGAAAATAACAAATATTGATGAGGATGTGGAGAAATTGGAATTCTTGTGCACTGCTGGAGGGAACGCATGGTAGTACAGCTGCTGTGGAAAACAGTATGGCAATTCCTCAAAAACTTAGACACAGAATTACCATGGGATCCAGCAGTTCCACTTCTGCGTATAAACCCAAAAGAATGAGAAGCAGAGACTTGAACAGATATTTGTACACCCATGTTCATAACCAGCATTATTCACAATAGCCAAAAAGTAGGAGAATCTGAGTGCCCATTGGTGGATAAATGAATAAACAAAATGTATGCAGGCAATGGAATATTCAGCTTTCAAGAGGAATGAAATTACAATACATGCCATGATGTGCATGAACCTTGAAGACATTATGCTAAATGAAATAAGTTAATCACAAAAGGACAAATATATGATTCCTTTTACAGGAGGGACCTTGAGTAGTCGAATTCGTAGACACAGAAGTAAGAAGGAAGAATGGTGGTTGCCAGGGACGGGGGAATAGGAAGCTGGTGTTTAGTGGGTTTAGAGCTTCAGTTAGGAAAGATGAAAACATTCTGGATGTGATGGTGTCCAAACAGTCCAGCCTGCCAGGACTAGAGAAAGGGTCTGGATGGAGAGAAAGTCAACTCACACTTAGACACTGAAGGGCAGGTCATTGTTTCACAAACTTGTCTGATCATCAAAATCACCCTGGATGATTCCCAGCTCTACCTTCTGCAATCAGAACATCACGGGCAGGTACTGGGAATTTGGTTTTGTTTCTTTTTATTATTTATTTATTTTTTATTATTTTGGGCTCCATTAGGTCTTAGTTGTAGCACATGGGATCTTCCTATGTGGGCTCAGTAGTTGTGGCGTGCCGGCTTAGTTGTCTACTGCATGTTGGATTCTAGTTCCTGGACCTGGGATCGAACCCATGTCCCCTGCATTGGCAGGTGAATTCTCAACCACTGGATCACCAGGGAAGTCCCTGGGTTTGTTTTAGTTGAGTGATTTAAGGGATTCCTAATGATCAGAAAAGTTTGGGGTTATGAACTGAATGTTTGTGTCCTCGCAAAATTTGTTAAGTTGAAGCCCTGACACCCAATGAGTATTTGGAAATGGGGCCTTCCGATGTACTTAGGGTTAGATGAAGTCATAAGGGTGGAGCCCTGATCTGATGGGACTAGTGTCCTTACAAGAAGAGACACCAGAAATTGTATTCTCTTTCTCTGTGTGTGTGTGCGCACACACACACACACACACACACACACACACACACACATAGAGGAAAGGCCATATGAGAACACAGTGACAAGGCAGCTGTCTATAAGCCAGGAAGAGAACACTCACCAGAAACTGAGTCAGCCAGCCCCTTGATTTTGGTGCATTTTGTTATAAACAGTATTTTTGGCTATTATTTCCCAGTAACTAGTCCTTAAATCCACATATTCATCTATATGCTTATTGGTGAAGTGAATGATTATATAACCCTCCTAACATTTCCTTCTTTAGGAAAAAAATCATTGGTGATATGCTGCCAATGAATTTGTGTTCTTTGAATAACTTGTGTTCTTTGAATCATGTATAAAACACAAGCAAATTAGAAAATGTCTGGGTTTCCTTTAATATACATACAAAATTGTTTTAGATGTAAAATCATGGGTTTGTTGCCTTTCAATTCTTTATCCCAGAGTCCTTCTCTATTGGTAATTGGGAGTGGGTGGGGTAGGGTGGGATTTAAGATCTTTTGCATTGCCTCAGTTGGATTTAGTTAGGAGCCACTGCTTTAAATCAAGACTCTCAGGAATCGACTATTTGAATATACATTTATCATGAGTGATTTTCCTATAAATCAGTAACTCTCAAGCTTTTCTGCACATCAGCCTCTCCTGGGAAGTGTGTTTAAAATATTGATGCAGAGCCCAACTTCAGGCTGATTGAATGGAAATACCTGGATGTGGAGGCCAGGCATTGTGTTCTTTTAAAGCATCCCAGGTAATTAAGAGGCTTGGAGAATGCTGAGAATTCGTATGAATGTATATTCTTGAATTCTTTGGGTCTATAAAAGAAACAGCAACCACCCTTATTATTAAGGAACAGAAATCTTATAGAGATGAAAACATTTAAAGGGCATATTTTAAAGGCATTGTTTTTGGAGAAGTCACTGGTTAAAGGCAACTAATTGCATGGCAGTCATAGTGAATAAAGAAAACAATGTCATTTATACATGAAATCCTCTGAATGTGTGCCTTCTACTTAACGATTCATATCATCCAGTGCTCCCATGAGAGACAGAATAAGGGGAGGGGTGGGGGCAGGAAGAGGGACAGATGAAGGAAACAGTAGGAGATGAAGCAGGCAGAGGGTGATATCAAGAGATGAGGGTGACAGAGGGGAAGTGACATTTCTGAGGGCAGGTGACAAGGGTCATGGAGAGCCAGCAAGAGACAGCAGGTGGGGCTGAGGTCAGCGGGGGAAAAACGTGACCAAGGAAGTTGGCAGCAGTGGTGTCGAGGCTGTGAGGCACAGGGGCTAGGATTCAGGAGCGAGTGGGGACAAGAGAAGCCATAAAGGAACTGGAGTCAGGGCATGGGTGCTAAGTCGCTTTGGTCACGTTTGACTCTTTGTGACCCTATGAACCGTAGCCCACCAGGCTCTTCTGTCCATGGAGTCCTCCAGGCAAGAATACTGGAGTGGGTTGCCATGCCCTCCTCCAGGGGATCTTCTGGACCCAGGGATCGTACCCTCATCTCTTATGACTCCTGCATTGGCAGGCGGGTTCTTTTACCACTAGCACCACCTGGAAAGCCCCTGGAGTCAGGAGACAGCTGTCAAATGGTGCCTTGGCCACAAAAAGAGATGGAGCCTCAGATCCTCAGACCGGAGCTCAAGTGCAGGGCTCCATCCTGTGGAATCAGTTGAGAGCTCATTTCCAGGTGAATAAGCACTGGAGGGAGGCAGCTGAGTGGTGAAACCAAGAAAGATAACCCCAGAAATCTAGAAAGGTCCCCTTGCCTGGGACACGCTTGGGACCAGAGCTTGCAGGTGCAGTGAAAGGAATTTTCCCTTTCCGATTCTGATTGAGTAGAATCCTCCTTGTCTCAACAAAGATCCTGTCCACCTGTAGAAATGCTGTATTCATCAGCTTTCTCTTCCCGCTTAGCCGTCTACGGCCCAGCTCTCCATCACGACCCTCAGTCCTGAGATAAAGGAGTGTGGCTGACCCACTCTGGCTACCTCTTCTCCAAGATAGAGAGGGTGCAGGGGTTTCCTGAATTGAAGAAACAAATGTTTTCACTTGTCTTTCATCTCCTAACTCATAACAGAGGAAAAGGCGAGCTCACCTCAAGTACTCAGTGGAGATGCTGGCTCAGGGATGTGACCCAGAGGAACAAAGCCAGACTCATTGTAGAAATGCCAGGAAGGCCCCAGTGATGCTGATAGTCTACTGGTGTAACCGAGGCACCAAATTCCCTATCACAGGGGAAGAGGAGTTTAGGGAGAGAGTGTATGTCAGTCAGACAGTACAGCAGTTATTTGAACTGGGCTGGACATGAGAATCGCAGCATTTTAAAAAATAGACTCAGATGCAGTTGGTAGATCTGAACCTGGGCGCAGTGGGTCTGCTTTTCAAAAGCCCCTGGTTGTTCTGGGCACACATGGCCAAGTTTGGGGGCTGGTATCGCCAGCAGTCAGAGGCTTTTACCCTGCGCCTCACCTCAGCATCACCTCTGGTGACCTAGCCTGCTTCCCCTGGCACAGGCTTGCTGGCAGCCCCAGGTTGGGGTGATGACAGGGCTTCCTGGGCCCCCGAGTGCCACTCTCTTGCTTCCTCATCTTGTGAGGGCTTCCTCTGTGTTCACTTGACTTGGACAGGGCTGTGTGCGTGCACGTTCTGGGGTGGCTGGTGAAATCTCTCCTTGGTCGACGTGTGAAACCCCATCTCTCCTGGCTCTTCTCCAGCAGGCTGTCTCTTGGCACCAGCTCAAGAATTCTGGGACAATGGAGGAGAATCCTTTCTTTTCTGCCTCTGGGGTCAATGCCCATCACCCAGTAAGGAGGGGTTGGAGCAAGGGGGCCTAGGGGAAGGTCAGTTTCAGGCCTAGAGTCCAAGAGAGAGAGACAGAGACAGAGCAACACACACACACACACACACACACACACACACACAGACATTAACTCATTAGTACCCAGTAACATGTTAGCATGAACTTCCCAGGTAGCTCAGTTGTAAAGAACCCGCCTGCCAATGCAGGAGACACAGGAGACACGGGTTTCTCCTTGGGTTGGGAAAATCTCCTGGAGGAGGAAATGGCAACCTACTCCAGTATTTGTGCCTGGGAAATCCCATGGACAGAGGAGCCCAGTGGGCTACAGTCCATGGGGGTCACAAAGAGTCAGAGATAACTTAATGACTGAACAACATTTTAGTGTGGACTAATGCATCAGAAAGGTACTTATTTATTTTTATTATTATTAAAAAAATTTGTCTTTGACCACAAGGCATGTGGGATCTTACTTCCTCAGCCAGGGATAAAACCCCTGTCCACTGCATTGGAAGCTGAGTCTAAACCACTGGACCGCCAGAGAAGTCCCAGAGAAGGTATTTATTGCCAGTGGTGAGGAAAGGAGACAGCGCAGATAGGTCTTCAAGGACTGTGACAAGCCTGAGAAAGGCCTTGTGGTGAACTTTGTTTGGAACGAGAGGTGGGGATGGATGGTGTCCAGGGCCCTTCGTGCTCTGGCATCTGTTTGTTCTGTCACCGAGTATCCATACTGATGCTCCCTCGGTGCACTGGGCACTATTCTGGGCACCAGGGACGCACCCAGCAAACAGAGCAGAGAAGGCCCAGCTCTACTGGGACTCACAGCCTGGTACCCACCATGGCAGCTCCCTGATGAAGGTGGTCCTGCCAGTGGCCACTCCAGGGGCAGACCACTGGACACCGGCTGAGGCTGAGACAGATGTCCTTCCTTCCATCGTCCTCAGGTCTGCTCTGAGTGGGAGTAGATGCCAGGGACAGATGGTGTCACTCAGCCGCACTGTGAGGGTGGCTGCTGGCTGGCCCCTGGGGTCCCGCATCCTTGGAGAGTGTTTCTGGGCACTTCAGCCCAGTAGGCGTCACTGTCCCTCGATGCTCATCAGATTTGGAGATCTGGCTCTGGGGACACAGGAGTCAGCCTTCTGTGTTGGACTGAACAGGACTGAAAAAGGTTGAAGGTCGGAGAGACACCCAAAGGTCTTAAGGAATTAAAAACAAGAACAGTATCTAGGAATTCAATGCTAGGTTTGAGTTTAAATAGACAGGTCATGTCATACCACACATTCTGGCTTTGGATTTGTAAAGCCTTAGGTTCAATAGCAAAAATCTGTCTGTGGCTTTTACTGTGTAGGAAACTGAAGGGAGCATACAAAGGGATACCAGGAAACCAGGAAAGAAAGGAAAAGAATGGCCAATTAGTATATTTATAAGGAAGCTAATTTTCATATGAAAAACTGAGAGATTCTTACTGGAGAAATTGACAGTTACTAAGGGCCCGCGTTTGGTTATTTGCAGTCTCTCCTTCGTTCTCCCAGGGAAAATGATTCAGCTTCTCTTCCTTTTTCTCATTCCTCGCATACCTTCTCTTTCACCTCTCCCCTGGCTCAGTTCTGCAAATGCTGGCATCCAAAAAACTATTATGCTGCTGCACAAAAGTGTCAGCTGTTTGTATAAGTCCTAGGCTCACGCGGCCGGTGAGACTGGACCCCGGTCCCCTTCTTCTCCTTTGCCTGCTGACGGCATTGCACCTGACTGGCCCCGGAAGATGGCCTTCTCCGTGTTTTGTCCAGAGGAGAGGCCCTTGTCTCCCTCGGTAACTTATCCCAAGCCTGATAACCTCATTGGCAGAGATTATTTCTAGCTTAAGTCACTCCTGTGGAAGCCGAAGCTCATTTCCTTTTGTTTGGCCCTCGCTGGAGACCGTGACAGCTGGTCTCCAGTCCTCTGAGGAATATCCCTTTAAACCTCGCAGGCCTTTGTGAAATGGCCTCTAGACTTTCTCTTCCTCAGACTGAGAATCAGAGCTTCTTTTCCCCAGCCCTCATGGGTCCTATTTTCCAGCCCCTTTCACATCTTTGTTCTTTGAATGCTCTCAGATTTTTCTAAGCTATCCCTCTTTGGAAGTTATTTGAAGGAAAACAACAGAAGGCTCTTTAGATATTCTCAGGACTGGCCGCCCTCTCACCTGACCACCAAGTTTTTTGCTCCCGCTGTCTGGGTGGTTTCTGGGGCCTTGACCCCCAGTCCCAGCTACGCCTGAGAGCTGATCAGCCTATCAAGAGACCAGAGGGCTCATCGGCTGGACCACAGGCCAAGAGCGTGAGCCCCAGCTCAACACTGGGCTCATCTGAACAGCTCCTGCAACTTGTCAGGCTTTCTAGGACTCGCTAAATGAATTCTTATCCCGAAACTGTCCTATCTAGACTTCTCTTGGACAGCAAGAGCAATCTAAACCCTGATTGCTAATGTAAAAAATCCCTTTGTTTAAGAAAAGAAAGAAAAAAATAAATTCAGAAAAGTTTAATGGTTATGTTGCAAATGATGCTTTGGGCACCTTGCCTTGTTAGTGGGGAGGAGGGTAGAAGTGACCAGGAAGTGGAGCTGGGGGTGTCTTGGGTGCCCTAGGATGTGAGATCGAGGTCCCAGATGGAGGACTCGGGGGGTGGGGATGGGGACGGTGAAAGCCTGTAGGGTATTTAGAGGAACAGATGTTCAAATAGAAATGAAGGACTCTGCTTGTCAGACTTCGGGACAAGCTGGTGATGGAGGCAGTAGGGACAGGCTTGGGATGTGACTGGTGTGAATGGAGACTGGGTCCTTCATGGGAATCAAAAGTGGAGAGAGGGAGGGTGGCTGGGCTCACTGCTGCCCTTGGCTGTGGGGTTGTTGTTGGCTCCAAGGCCACAGCATTCATGACGAACTTACTTTAGGTTGTGTGTGACCACTGGGTACATCTACTTGTTTCTATGGGATTTGTCTTCGGATGTTATCTAGACAGAAAGAATGATGAAAAGCTAACTGCCTTCCGGAACAAGAGTCATTTATTAATATATGTAATATATATTAATATATGAAGAAGTCACCTGGAAGTAAAGGCTGCAGCTGAATTACAGAATGTTTACATTTTTTAAATTATAAGAGAAATAAAAACACATTCATTATTAAAAAAAATTGTGGGGAGAGAGAGAGGGACGTCCTGGTGGTCTAGTGGCTAAGACTCCATGCTTCCAATGCAGGTGGCCCGGGCTCCGTCCCTGGTCAGGGAACTAGCTCCTGAATGCCGCAACTAGGACTTGGTACAGTCAAAGAAAGAAAGTCTAAGGTGAGGTCTGACATCCCAGGATCCAACCAGCAAGGATATTAATAAACTCCTTAGAATATTGTTGGCCTGGAGTGAGGGTAAGGAGAGCTCATTCAGAAAGAGCTTCCCTTTGTCAGAGACCGAAGGCTTTAAAATGAACTTTATTTAGAGGATCTGTAAAAGTGAGCTAGGAAGTCAAACTGGAGATAACCAAGACCCTCAGCCAAGTTAGTTCAAGTCATTGGATGCCATACATCTGTGACTTAACTAATGAGTGCAAGAGCTGTGCCTATGACACCGTATAATCTTTAAAAAACAAAGCATAAACAGTTAAATAGTTGTTGTCTGTCACCTTAAAAATAGTCACCTGGGGCCATTTGTTCAAACAATGTGAAGACTTCTTTTTATTTTTTTTTTTTAGTAAATATTCTCTTTTTTTTTCTTTAACATGATTTCATTTTATTATCTGTTTACTTATTTGGCTGCCCCAGGTCTTAGTTGCTGCATGCAGGATCTTCATCGCATCATGTGGGATCTTTCGTTGCAGCACACAGACTCTCTAGTTCCTGGGCTTAGTTGCTCCTCGACATGTGGAATCTTAGTTCCCTGACCAGGGATCAAACCTATGTCCCTTGCATTGCAAGGTAGATTCTTAACCACTGGACCATCAGGGAAGTCCCTTGGCTTTTTTTCCTAAGCCTACAACACAGACAGACTTTCATATACCTTTCCTGGTGGGGAATCTTCATCTTCTGAGAGTGTATTTGATTTTGAGGAGCAGTTGGATGTGATTGGAGCCAACACTGGGTAAAAGATGACTGATCCGGTTGGGAAGTGTTAAAGAAAACCAGAGCCAGACAGAAATTAGAGGTGTGAAAGTAGATTTTATTCAGGAACAATTGTAATGGGATAGAGAGACCTCAGTGCAGAATTGGGCTCCATTCTGAATGGACGAGTTGGGATTTCTAGCCAAGGAGTGGCATCAGTGGATGAAAAATTACTAAAGTTACATCCAGGTAAAGGGGAATTCTGGTTAAATGAACTTAAGATTCTTGCTGAAGGCAGGCAGGATGATGTGATACCAGCCAAGCATAGAAGATGAGAAATTTGATCCAGTATGGAGAGTGATCAGATATTGAGGGTGAGGGTCCTTGCTAAACCAATTTAGCAGGAATTTTTCTAAAACTGAGCAACATAAAGACTGTTGTAATATTCTAAAGGTTGAGGCCAAGCTAAGAAGAAGGTTCAGAGGAGCCTGACTAAAGTTTGATCAAGGAGGGTGTCTTATCAGATTTTTTTCTTTTCTTTTTTTAAATATCAAAAGTAT
Organism: Giraffa tippelskirchi; assembly: GCF_054371585.1. Taxonomy (NCBI): domain Eukaryota; kingdom Metazoa; phylum Chordata; class Mammalia; order Artiodactyla; family Giraffidae; genus Giraffa; species Giraffa tippelskirchi. The sequence goes on along the minus strand of NC_137287.1, from coordinate 66,433,390 downwards.
TTTACAGAGGCTTAGTCTGAGTTGAAGCCTTGAACTAGAATCCCCTCTTTCTGCAATGCTGAGAATCTATCAGACTTTGGAGTTTCTCCACAAGCTTGATGGACTGTTTGACCCGGGGAATGAATTCTGCATGAACAAAGCCCCTGATGTCAAAGGAACCAGTCCTCTCTGTCATTGGTTGTGATTTCGATATATCAGTGTTGTAGGTTATCCTGAGGTTTGGTGATTCCCGCTGCAGACCCTGACACTTATTTTCCAGGTCATATTGGAAAGCACATGGTTCATTGCCACTTACTCTATTCCTGAGGAATGTACCATTTGTTCAGCTGTCCTTAAAAGATAAGGACAAAAGAGGCATAGATCTTTTCCATTTCTATCTATCACTCAAACATGTGTGGTGCAACCTTCATGTTCAAGTTTTCTCTAAGGAAGAGTCTGTTTCTTTATCTAAAGTTAACTCTGCAGCCCGGTCAGTCACCCATGTGAATTAGCTACAGTCCTGACTGCCTAACATTTTTTATTGATCTTATGGATGCCATTCCTGCCTCTTAATTTGTTTTTGTTTAAAATGATTGTTCTGAAACAAACTCCATCTTTTTCCCAAACGCATCCTTTACAGTTTAATTTCATTTGATATTTTAGTATTCTTTGCACTCAATGATTCTGATACATAGTTTCAAGAGAAATAAAATATATTTCTTGATCATCATTTCTTAATACTCATTGACCAATCTTGAGAGGAGTAAGGTAGGAAGTGGACACTAGAGCCAGCTTTTGTTGAATTGTTACTAGAAGCCAGGAACAAATTATTTTCTCATTAAAACCTTACACCAATACAGTATACTAATGCATATATATGGAATTTGAAAGACGGTAACGATAACCCTATATGCGAGACAGAATAAAAGACACAGATGCATAGAACAGTCTTATGGACTCTGAAGGAGAAGGTGAGGGTGGGACGTTCTGAGAGAATAGCATTGAAACGTATATTATCATATGTGAAACGGAACACCATTCCAGGTTCGATGCATGAGACAAATGCTCAGGGCTGGGGCAATGGGATGACCCAGAGGGATGAGATGGAGAGGGATGTGGGAGGGGGGTTCAGGATGGGGAACACATGTAAACCCAGGGCTGATTCATGTCAATGTATGGCAAAAACCACTACAATATTGTAAAGTAATTAGCCCCCAACTAAAATAAATAAATTTATTAAAAAAAAAAAAAAAAAAAAACCTTACAAGGGACTCCCCCGATGGTCCAGTAGTTAAGAGTCTGCCTTGCAATGCAAGAGACACAGGTTCGGTCCCTAATCGGAGAACTAGGATCCCATATGCCTTGGAGCAACTAAGCCTGTGAGCCACAACTACTGAAGCCCACGTGCTCTTGAGCCTTCGCACCACAGCTAGAGAGACCATGCACAACAACAAAGATCCCACATGCCTCAACTGAAACCCGACACAGCCAGATAAGTTAAAATAGCTCCAAAAACCTAGCAGGTAGGTATTATTATTCCCATTTGGCAGAAAAGAATAACTGAGACTTGGAGAGACTAATTGCTACTTAGCGGTAGGGTTGGGCTTCCCTGGTGGCTCAGATGGTAAAGACTCCACCTGCAATGCAGGAGACCTGGTTTGAGAAAATCCCCTGGAGAAGGGCATGGCAACCCACTCCAGTATTCTTGCCTGGAGAATTCCATGGACAGAGGAGCCTGGCGGGCTACAGTCCATGGAGTCTCAAAGAGTCAGACACGACTCAATGACTAAGCACAGCACAGCACAGTGGTAGGGAAAGGATTCTAACTCAGGAGTTCTAAATTCTAGGACAGTCTAAATGTTTTAGACACCAAAAATCCAGTTCTCAGTGTCCTATGTTGTTATTAAAATGCTGTGTCTTGTTGCATAAGGAAGCTGTCTCCTCCGTCCTCCACAGACCCCGCCTCCTGTCAAATAGCATCTGCTGGTCATTCTCGAGGCAGGCATTTGGTCATTGGTTGGTCCTGTCTTTCTTCCAATCATTACAACTTTCTTTTCAGGACTGATTTTCCATGCTTTTAATAATCCATGGTACATTTACTTGGAACTCCCTAATACATTCACAGTGGCATTAAGGAAAACCCCCAAACATCATGGGCCGCAACAGAGTAGAATATGCTTACAAAGGTCAGGTCAACTCAGAGGACAATAGTGTGGTTACTTCCTGTGTGAGGGTCTCAAGTTCCTGTTGACTTCCAACATAGATCCTGCCTCCAATCCTAATAGCACTGGACTGTTGACTTACATACAAATATGCGAGTGTGTGTATGTGTTCATTTGCACACACAAACATACTTATATCTATTGTGTGTGGTGGGGAGGTAACTTTGATCCCTATATCTTTTTCTACTGTTCCTGACCTTACAACATGTGAAGGATGAATATAAGCCAGCCAGAGGCAGAGTGTTTTCATGGCGGAAAATGCATCAGGGAAGCTTTGAGAAAAGGAAAAGAAGGTTTTATCAGATATTTGTTAGTTGGGGGAGTGTGGCTCAAGATAGCATTGAAGAGGCAGCCAGGCACCAGCTAATCTAAGACACTTGTGTCAATTAGCTCACTTGATCTTACAGCAATCCTAGAAAGCAGATACTATTAGTGTCCACTTTTTACTAATGTAGAAACTGAGATCCAAAATGTTAAATAACTTTTCCAAGGTAGAGGATGAGATGGTTACATAGCATCCCTGACTCAATGGACATGAGTTTGAGCAAACTCTGGGAAATAGTGAGGTACTGGGGAGCCTGGCATGCTGCAGTCCATGGTGTTGCAAAGAGTTGGACATAACTTTGCAACTGAACAACAACAACAAGGTAGTTCACTTAATAAATATTTGTTGAATGAAATAAAAAGCACTAACTTCATGGTGTTGATTTGAACTTGGGGAAATCTTGAACCCTCAGCATGCAATTGGGTTGATTTCTGGATTCAGTTTTAAATACCTTAAAGTAACTTTAAATACCTTAAGACAGTGGTCCCCAACCTTTTTTGGCACGAGGGACTGGTTGTGTGGAAGACAGTTTTTCCATGGACTGGAGTGGGGAGTGGATGGTTTCAGGATGTTTCAAGCACATTACATTAATTATGCAGTTTATTTCTGTTACTATAACATCAATTCCACCTCAGATCATTAGGCATTAGGTCCCAGAGGTTGGGGACCCCTGGTTTAAGGTATAAAAATGTTTCTAGTGAACTGATGAATGCACCTTCCTTCTCCTTCAACAGTGATTCATTGGCACACGAATGAATTTTTGTTTGAACGTTGTTTTACTTCTCCTCTGTACATTGATATGGTATTATTAACTCTTAGATTCTGGAAAGAGCAGTGCCTTAATTTCCTAAGCCATGATGTCTCAATTCCTACCTGTTTCTGTCTTCAGCAGTAAATCATGGCTCTGTCATCACCTTGGGCCAGTTACTTAAACACTCAGCACATTAAAGAACCAATCAAGTCTGATAAGCAAGACACTGGAGGGTAACAGATGCTCTGTACACTGTCAGAACCTGTTGGAGTCTTCACAGATTCCGAGTCTGAGAACTCTGCTATGGTACAAAGAGAAAGTCTGATGGGACTTGCTTCGGGGGACATTAGTCATGGTTTTACACACATTCAAATATTTTAAGTGAATGTCATCAAATTACACAATATTGCTTTAAAAAGGACACCTTGATATCTTTCTCTTCTTCATTTCATACCCAATCCATCTTTTACTTCTTTTGGTTTTTGCCTTCTATTTCTGGAATCCTCCCATTTCTCTCCCTCTCTTGTCTTACCACTCACCTTGGCTTTCATTCTTTCTTTGTTTTTCAGCTGCACCGCTTGCGGGATCTTAGTTCCCTGACTGGGGATGGAACCACTGGACCCCCAGGGAAGTCCCTTTGGCTCTCATCTCTCACATGAATTGCTTCAGTAGCATCATAGCTAGTTTACCTTCCCCCATTCCGATTCCTTCCCTCTCATAATCCCACAGTGTGATACTTGACAGTATCCATCTCATCCTGATCCTCCCCTTCAGTGGCTTCCTGATACCCTAGTGCTAAGGATGTAGCTCCGGAAGCCATGCCTACAAATCCCTGCACTTGGACTCCTTCCCTCTCCAGCCTCATCCTGCCCTGCCACATGCTCCTTGTGTCCTGTGCTCCCCCAGGTAGCCTTCTCGGAGGCCCTTTACCATCCACGCTCTCCTCGCAGTATTATTCCCTTCTCTCCTCTCCCAATGCCCCCAGTCCTCCACATCTCAATGCAGGGGTCACTTCCTCAAGGAAGCTCTCCTGGACTAAGTTGGCATCCTGTATCTTTATGTTTACTTTGTGTGGTTATAGGTTAATATGTATCTTGTGTGTAAGGATTTAGGGGGACCATGCCTTTTGTTGCTCTCCACAGTGTCCATAGCGCCCAGTTAGAGGGTGGCACAGTGTAGGAACTTCATAAATATTTGTTGAATAAAGTGTGCAAAATCTGAAAGGTCACTATGCATTTTGTGCAATTTCACTTGAGTGCAATGTGGCTCATTTTAAGTGAGATGCCCCCTCAATCACAGCAGCATGCCCTGGTGGATGTGGACTGCTGCCCAGTAGCTAGAAGTCCTGGTGAAACCAAGCCCTCTCCAGCTTCCTGGCCCACCTCGAGGGCCTGGTGAGCAAATGCACTACGGGAAGCCAGGAAGTTCTTTACGAACAAGAGACGATATTATGGGTCAGATTCAAGAGCTGAATCACTCCAGCCCCCTTGAAGACATTCTTGTGAAAATTAAAATCTAAATTGTCTTGTGTGAGTGAAAAACATGGTAAGATCTGTGGACCAATGTTGCCTTTTTTTGTAACTGAAAGCCAGAAACAGAACTTACTGATGTTAGAGCCACACAAAACGCCATGATTTCCCCACGATAACTGTTGTGTCTTGAAATACACTTCACTTCTTTCAAGTGTGTGTTCTCCCAGGAGTAGCCCCATCTCTGCAATGTCTGGGGACAGGATGTGAAGGGGCCCAGCTTCAGCAGCCATTCTGTGCTGCTCAGGACCCCACGGGGTCATGATCCCTGAGGCTGGACCATCGAGGGCAGTAGGCACCACGGAAGGGTGTTTCTGCAGAAAGAAAGGTGTTTCTGCAGCAGTGCCACTTTTGGAAACACTAGAGATGGATCCTTGTACGGGTTGGAAGGACAATGCGAAGGGGAAGATTGGAGAATAGAAAGATAAGACAGGCCCAGGTGAGGCTTTGATTCTCTGACTGTTACTTTTAATAACATTGACATTGTAATTGCTGGTGAACAGATGAGGGGCTGGGGTGGGTGACTGAGTTCTTGGTTTCCTGCTGTCGTTGTGGGGTTCTGGGCTATTTTCTGCAAGCCTGCATGAACACAAACCTTTTCCTGGGATGATGTCAGAAACTTAATTAAAGTGACAAGAAATAAAGCTTTTATAGGCAAAGAGTCGCAGTGGAAAAAGATCCTATTTCTTGTCCCCACGATGCTCATCCATTTCTGAGTTGCTCGGGAAGGCCTTTTCCTGGGAATCTTTGCTCTCCTAGTATTTGTGTTGCTCTCTGGGATCTTTGGAACGTTGGGAGACCAGACCCTAGATTCTGGCCACTGGAGTCTAAATCTAGGCAAGTCAGATATAATTAAGACATTAAAGGGCCTGGTTAGTAATAAAGAGTGTGAAGACTATGACCAAGAGAGTGTGCTGTTTTTTCCTAACAGAGTTACATAGATACTGAGAACAGTACTTCGACGAAGACAAAATGTCTGCTGTTGATGGGACCAGACTCACTGAATTGTATCTATGATCCCTTTCTGTGTCAGCAGTGGACCTTCTGAGTATCTCAGTCACATATTTAACTTCCCTGAGTTTCTCCCCACCTAGTTTCCCAAATGAGACAATGCAGTACATCTCAGGATAAGTGTTTCAGTGAAGAAAGTGTCGGCATTATTATAAGGATTGTTCCTGGCATGGAGAATGACAGTGATGATGTGTTAATGCAAGAAAAGAGAACACTCTGCCTGGTGGCTATTCATTCAAAGGAGGAAAAAAGTGCATCCTAGACCACTCCACTGGCTCGTTGACCTTGGGTCATTTATCTCTGGGCGCTCTCTTTGCCCTCCTTCCCCCGAAGTCTATAACCAGCAAGGGCCTGGCTTCCTTATCTTTGAGGAAAGAGAAGTAGACGGAGAGGATGAGATTCCACAGTTCTGAGGTTAGAACCCAGGCAGGCCCCTTGAAAAACTGTCTCCATCTATAAGATTAGCTGAGAAGGATATGAGAGAGACTGTTAGTACCAGGGCTTCTTAATACACTTTTTTTTTTTTTTAAAAGATCATTCTTATTTGTTTTTTTTTAAGCATTTATTTTTATATATTTATTTGGCTGTGCTGGGTCTTATTTGCAGCACACGGGATCTTCGATCTTTGTTGCGGCATGCAGAATCTTTTAGATGCAGTAAAAGAACTCTTAGTTGCGGCATGTGGGATCTAGTTACGTGAACAGGGATAGAACCCGGGCCCCTTGCCTTGGTAGTACGGTGTCGGGAAGTCCCTCTTAATAAACTTTAGACATTAAAAAACATATCCTTATATATTTGTTGTTTTTGGGTGAGAATTTATATCATTTCACAGATCATATCGTTTCACAAATTCTAGAAGTAAACCTGTTTTCATGTACTCAGTCTAAATATAAATGGGTCAGTGGTGGAATAGAAGGTGTCTAAAGAGAAGACAGTGTCAGGGAGAAAAACCTTCTTCTCTGTCCTGTTTAGTGTTTTCCTTGAGGGCCTGCAAATTAAAAACAAATGACTAGTTAGCAAGAGAAGAAGACAGATTTAATTACCTACCTGGGCAGGGGCATTCACAAGGCAACGTGACTCAAGGAGGTGGCTGGATTTTAGGGTTTCTGTACCATCATCTTAGAGGATGGGGAGGGACAAAAGGGGGTACTTCTGGGAGGACAGTTGCTTTTTTGAAAGATAAATGGGCTCACAGGAGAAGAGATGGGCGACACGGTAGTTCAGTGACACTGTCTGCTTAGGTGAGGTGCTGTGTCTCTAGAAGAGACTAGAGTTGCTCTCTGGAAAGGGATTAATGGCAATTGAGTTCTTGGGGAAAGCAATGCTTTTAGGCAGATAAGCGATTCCAGGAATGCAAATGCCTACAACTCAAAATAATTCTTATTTCAAAGTGGCATATTTTCAGGTGGCAGGCCCTGTCCAGAGTTCTAATACCACCAATTCTCTGTTCAGGACTCTGCAACAGCTTCTCATCTTACTTGCCTTAAACCTGAATTCTTACCGCAACCCCTTTCCTCCACCCCAACCAATGCTGCTCTTCAAAAGGGCTGGAGTTGGGGGGCAGGTCTTGACTCTGGACCCCATTGGTCCTCTGCCACTGGGACCGCCTCTCCTGATGGAGTTTCCAGGATCCCGAGAGAAGGAGAAGCCTGGAGCATTCTACTATTGTCTTTCCACTTTCTTCTTAGCACCTCTCACATCTGATGTATGTTTACCTGTTTAGTCCAGGGAAGGAAAGGTCCCTGAGAAAAAGGACTTCGTTTTGTTCACCTCTCTGCCCCCACCCCGCAAAACGTCGCAGTAAATTGTGAGCAGGTGGACCCTCCTGCTGCCCCCCAAGAGCTTACTGTTTAGAGGGCTAGTTGACAGGAAAAGGACATCTCACTTCTGGCGCCATGAATACCAGGCAGGGCAGCATGCCTGGCTTGCCCAGCATGGGAGGTGGAGTAGAAGAGCACATTTCTGTTCTTCTCACCTCTCCATCTGTTCTAGGTACCAAATGTACCAAGTTTCTAGAATTAGGCTGAGTGATGGCACTGAAACACTGTTCCCTGTGGAAGATCCCCTGGTAACAATGGATCTGCTTTTTAAGTCTGCTTTGACTTAATTCCTGGAAGATTCAAGTATCATTTTTTCAATGTAATAAAGACGTTCTTGTTTGTGTGGTATTTGTATGAACTCTGGGTGTGGTTTGTATGAAAGAGGATAATGCTGTTATCAGTCAGGAGGTGTGGTAGATTTTAAGAGCCAGCACTGACATCTATTTTCTAGGTAGCGTCTTTTCTCCTTCAGCAAACCCCTCTGTGACTCCATGGAGTGCACAAGCGAATAAATTATTCTTTAGCCAGCCTCAATTGGGAATCTGTCCCTTGCAGGTGACAGACTAGTATAGGGGCTATGTTGACAGTGGGTTCATAAATGGATTGAATGAAGGTAGTTTTTTCTGACATTTGTCTATGTCCTTCTCAGTATTGGGCTTCCCTGGTGGCTCAGAGGTTAAAGCGTCTGCCTGAAATGTGGGAGACCTGGGTTCGATCCCTGGGTCGGGAAGATCCCCTGGAGAAGGAAATGGCACCCCACTCTAGTATTCTTGCCTGGAGAATCCCATGGACGGAGGAGCCTGGTAGGCGACCGTCCAGGGGTCGCAAAGAGTCGGACACGACTGATCGACTTCACTTTCCTTTTCCTTTCCTCAGTGTTTGGTATGACATTTAACATCGAGTAGGTGCTCAAAAAATTAGATGACTTGGAACTTCCCTGGTGGTCTTGGTGGTTAAGAATCTGCCTTGCCATGCAGGGGACACCAGTTCCATCCATGGTTGGAGAACTGAAATCCCACACACCAAGGAGCAACTAAGCCTGCGTGCTGTAACTACTGAGCCCATGAGCCGCAACTAGAGAGTCTGTGCGCCACACTGAAAGATCCCAATGATTCAGCAAAGATCCTCTGTGCCTGCAGCTAAGACCTGAAGCAGCCAAAAGAAAAAAATAAAATTAAATAACTTGAGATCCTTAACACACAAACATTCACAAAGAGAATACGGAAGTATATTTTGGCTAAAGCTGCAATCTTGGATGAGTATTAATTAGGAGTGTTTTGTTTTCTAATGTGGTATCGTTATAAAAACCCAGTGATGGCAGGATATGTACCCCTAGAAGAATCATTTCTCATTTTATATTGGCTAAGACTAGCCTTCATTTGCTTGCAAATAGCTGTCTTACAGAAAAAATCAGAAGGTAGAACCTCAAAATGAATTCCCAGAGGGAAGGAGATGCAGTCTGATGAGTGTAATAGTAACAGTAACCGTAATTACAGCATAACACTGACGCTGCAAAGCTGGGGTTGAAATGCTTTACATAATCCTCTCACTGAGTCTTTTTGGCACCTGTCCTGTAGGAATTCTCATTCCCATTTTACCGAAGAGGAAACAGAGGTTTAGAGAGATTGATTTAAATGAAAATTGGAGCAGGAGCCTAGAGAATAGCCTGGAATTCCTGCGGGGCTCCCTTGGGAGCTGTCCCTATTGCTGGAGGAAGATCATTAACCTCTCAGGGCCTTCGCTGCAGATTTGGGATTGTTTTGCCATCTCAAAGGCTTAAGGAGATTTATCATTGCTTTTAAACTTTCTAAGCTCAAGGTGCCTGTGCAAACAGTCAGGGGGCTATGATTCTAACCCCAAGTGGCAGGAACAGCTTTTCAAACCTGAATCCAAAACACTCTACACATAGGGTGACTTGTGTTACAAGGCAAATGCACTGGTAAATGAGGTACATCAGAAAACTCATCAGGTTTTCTTTTCTCTACCTTACAACTTTGAAAGTCCTCCTAGAAGTCAATCCATAAATGCCATGTAGACTTTCAGCAACTTCCGCCACCAGAAACTGCCCAGGGGGATGTGACCGTCCTTGGACACTGCTTGCTTGCCCCTTCTGATTTCTACACGTACTTTCTTTTCACTAATAGCAGCTTATCTACTTTCCTTTCAGACCAAGTAGGGGATGGGGAGGTGAGTTATGTTATCTGAAATCCTGAATCAAGAATCATGATAGGCAGATTTCATTCCCCCCACCCCCCCAGCCTCGAAATCATCTCTTATCAGTGTATCAGGTTGTGAAAAGCCAAACTGACTTGGTGATGGATTGATATTAGATGAACCAGGTTAACTCAATCTCCTTTTAAGTAACTGAGAGTTTTGGGAACATGGACTGTGAACATTCAGACAGTGTTATTCATTGTAAGGATACTTCCTCCATTTCCTAGGGGGAAACACACAGTCCTCACCTTCTGAGGTGGAGTTAGGAAGATGTGGGGACATATATGCACGATTATCAAGAATTTGAACATACTGGCCCATCTAAAGCACCAAGGGAATTCTGATTCTAAACACAACTGGAGTTTTATGGAGGCACTGAATGTGCAACAAACTGGGTGTCAGTCACCGTTAATGGGCCATGACTGATGGGAACCTTTCTGCCTCTTTCATCTTCACCCTGAAGGGTTCCCCCCACCACCACCCCAATGAAAACGTGCTAGAGGGAAAGGAGTTGGGATAATAATTTCCTTTCTTTCCCTCCTGTTGGCTTCTGCTGGCAAGTTCTCCTTTAATAAAAAGCATGATGGGCAAGTGTGAGAGAGTCTAGCTTGAAGTTGGAGACAAAACCCCATCGGAGAATGCCAGACATCCACTGGGGGAAATTGAAAACTGACTCCTTTCCCCACCCAAGGCAGCCCCCACCCTCTCTACTCACGCGGCTGCACTCGCTCTTCTACACCCAGACCCTCGAAGCTGAAGATTTTTCAAAGAAGGAGGGTGTGTCGATGCAGCTGCGGCATCAAACAAAAGCAAACAGATTAAATTAATTTAGGCTTCGAAATCAGTCCCATTCTCTAATTCATAAAATACTTCAAACACGGCGAGAAATGTCATCTCCCAGATGATTGAGGCTAATCCACTTTATCTCTTTTTTTTCTCTCGCATCTGAATGCAAACTATCAAGACATACCTCACCAGTCAAAATAAACTCCTCATTCCAAACGCTTCCATCAGCTTTTAATAAGAGTCTTCTCCACTCTGTACACAAAACAAACTCCTGTTTCGATCGCACTTAAGGGGCTGCTTGCAAAAAAAAAAAAGAGGGACGATGTACTCATTACAGTCTGTTAAGTTGCCAGCACTCGGCAATTAAAAGGTATGGCCCATGGAAACACTGCAAAACAGCAGTTAGTCTCATTGTCTTCTCATTAACAAGATTGTTATTTTAGCTCTCCAGGTACCAAGCTTCAGAAACAAAGCATTCTTAGCTCCTGGGGTACTCCAGGAAAACAGGGAGCTGTTGACAGCTAGAACTTGTGGAAAGGACCGTTTATACTATAAATAAATTTGCACATCCTTGTGGTTGCAATAAATACACTTCCACACCCAAGCTATTGGACTAGATGCAGAAACCATTTACAGGGACATGAAAAAAGTCTTGCCCCAGCAAACGACTTTTGTCCTGCTTACGAAGTCAAAGCGGGTGCTGCTGAATAATGATTACCTCCCCTCAGGACACAGAAATTTGGATTTTTTTACCTGCAGACAGGCTCTGTGGTCGACGCCACAGGCACAGAGCTAGAAGGGATGGTGGAGGCTGTTATTTGCACTCAGCCTGAGTTCCTCAGTGCTTGGCAATCATTTAAAAAATGATGACCCAAATCTTTACCATTTGCCAAGTGTGAGTACTTTGTGGCCAAGAGGAATGCGGCTCTTTGATTTGTGCATTCCTCCTGGTTTCCCTGTGTGGGTGGAAAAAAAAAGGCCAAGAATGTGAATGATTCAAATTCTCTTATGTTCTGAAGAAACCAAAGGAAGCCATGTATCTTTCCAATTCTGCCAAGATACAGTTTTAAGTCTGATACCCATATGATTTTTCTTTCATGAGATGGAGACCTTCATGATTTTCCTTATGACTTCATCAGAAAATGTGAAACACTGTTTTTCTATTTAGGTGAGTAGAGGAGGAAAAGTCCTTTTTAAGAGACTAAGCACAAGGGATTTTTTTTTTTTCTTAATGATAAAGACAGTATTTACTGTAAGATGAAAAGTGTAATTGCAGTTGCTTAAGGCTTGAACGGGTTTCAGGGAAAAAGTCCCTAAAGTTACTTTCTCAGTAAATTTCTCAGGGGTCTAGTGTTTATTTTAACCCAAGCCATAAATTTTCTTCCTAAATGCAGTCTTTTTGCATTGATATTGGGCTGTGAAAGAGACCAAGATCATCTCGCAATTTTAATGATACACTGGTTTACATTTTAATGGCCAACTTCCATTTTCAGGATTTTGCTAGATAAGACTGTACAATGCTTTGTTAATTAAACTTGATCTTGGAAAACGTGTACATCTTGTATAAAATAAACACACACCCTGAAATTCGTTGTTTTTAACGAAAGGCTCTCCCTAGATGTATCCTGTGTGGAGAGGAAAATAAAACCACTTTCAACTAGCAAGAACCAAACACCAAGTACGTTAAAAATCAGATGCCTTGCTCCTTATTAAGTCAGATTTAAGAGCATTACTAACTTAAAGCCTGACTGATTTTTTTCCCCACTTTTTTGGAAGAAAAACAAGTCTGGGCATTAAACCCATAACAGCAATTATTATCTGCATGTGGGTTTAATTATGAAAAAAAATCAGGTTTTTATTTTTCATAATTGTCATCACCATGATCCAATTTCCATGTCAAGCTTGGCTCTGAGTAGGAAGGCTCACAGGCTGCCTCCTGCTCTCCCAGGCTTCTCAGGCTCCATGCATGCCCTTCTCCTTGCCCAGTAGTTCTTTTAGCTTCTAGTGGGACCTTCTGAAAATGGATTATTGGGAGAAACTTAGCAAAGCTCTTAGGGAGAAGAACAATGTTAATGAGTTCTAGGCAAGAGGAATCCTCAAGATCCAGGACTGAAATCCAGTCTGGGGAAATGTGATGATTCCTTTTGCTCCGACAATAGCGCTGTGCATCAAGGTAGAATATCTGTGCAAACACCAGGGAGGGTTGTTCCAATTTCCTGTAGTCGTGTCTGTGTGTGTGTGTGTGTGTGTGTGTGTGTTGAGGACTATAGTGAATCCAGTATCCCTATTTGCCTCTCTTTAAAATTAGATTTTTAATTTTTTAAATATTTATTTTAATTTTATTTATTTGTTTGACTGCGTTGGGTCTTAGTTATGGCAGGTGGAATTTTTTATCTTTGCTGCGGCATAAGAACTCTTACTAGTTGCAGCACGTGGGATCTAGTTCCCCCACCAGGGATTGAACCCAGGCCCACTGCATTGGGAGCGTGGAGTCTTAGCAAGTGGACTACCAGGGAAGTCCCAATGTTATATCGTTTAGAATCTGCTTTCTTTTAAAATGGATTTGAGGCAACTTCCAAAACAAACACAATTGGGTAAAAATCAAGACTGGAAGGAAATAAGTCTAGATCAAGATTGGGGGCTTTTGGGTCCACACAGTTTCTGGTACGAGTATCAACTCTGCTCTTTGCCTAAGCAGCCATAGAAAATAGTCAAATCATCTATAGTGTTCCCTGGACCCATAAACAGGCATAGGCTGGATGTGCCCATGGGCTGTCATTTTCTGGCACTGGTCTAAAATCAGAATCTTAAAATTAAGCTAACGAAAATATTTAGGGTGAACTATATAACCCAAGGGCCTGCATATTTGTTCAACAGGGTGTAAATTCAGTTGGGAGTTTCCTAAAGGTCAGAGCAAAGAGGAACACTGGCCTTATGTTTAAAATCGCACTTTCCACAAGATGAAAGCACACCAGTTGCTCTGGAGAAGTCCTGGCCTTGTGGCTTCAATTATGTCCTGAGAAAGGGGCAATAGGTGGTACAAGGGAAAGAGTCCTCAGCATTGTAAATTCAACAGCCAGATTCATGGAGCTGCTGATAAGCATCCCACCAAGCCAATTAAGAGTGTGATTCTAAAGCATGGTCCAGAAAAAGTGGATTTTTGAGGACACGAGACACCCTACTCAGATTGCTGGTGGTCTAGGCTAGAATCAGTGTAAAATAGATACTGTTTAGCTAAAGGAACGAGTTGCCTGCTTGTCGTCCAGACAGCCTCTCTTGAATACTCAGTCGTTCAGCTCCCACCCAGCTTCAGGCTGGTGTCAGGATTCCCCAGTAGCCATAGGATGCTCATTCAACTGGGGACGACTAGGTCCCCGCTTCTTCTTTCAGGTTCAGGGCCGATCAGGTTTAGGTCCCCATTCCTGCTCTATCATAAAACACAAAAAGAAGGCAGACGGCAACTATTGTCGTGTCTTGTTATGACCTCACCCGCTGGATGACTGGTGTTATAGTGATCACCATTTATTCCATGGTTTTTAGGTGCCATGGATTTGCCTAAGTACCCTCCATACATCATCTCATTTCATCGCTACAGCCTCATGGGGATACAGGCGACTATTATTATTCCTTTTCTTTCAGTTGAGAAAACTGAGGCTCAGAGAGATAGTAGCATACTACTCATCGCTCATTAAGTATTTGGACTTGAACATAGGCTCTAAGTGATTTTCTTTTTACTTTTTTGGTCTTTTATTGAAATTGAAGTATGGTTGATATATAATAGTATGTAAGTTGTAGGTATACAATATGATTCACAAATTTTTAAACAGTTATGCTCTATAGTTATTATAAAATATTGTCTGTATTCTCTGGCTGTACTGTATATCCTTGTAGCTTATTTATTTTATACATAGGAATTTATGCCTCTTAATCCCCTACCCCTAACTTGTCCCTCCCCCTTCCCTCTCCCTACTGGTAACCACTAGTTCTCTATATCTGTGAGTTGGCTTCTTTATTGTTCACTAGTTTCTTGTATTTTTTACATTCCACATATAAGCGTCTGTCTGACTCTTAACCAAAGCCCTTCACAACCATCTCTCTCAATGTTGTTCTCACGACTTCCTGGTTTCCTGATCTTGACCTTCCTCTGTGGACTTCTCCATGGTCTTCAGATTTCCTGGATGCTGAGGCTCACTTGTCTGTCACTGGTTACTTCAGGGAGCGGCTCTTCAGCTTCTAGAACCCTTAGTAGGCCTTGGTGTCTCAAAGTAGTAGGACCTGGCTCTGGTTTTCACCTTAATTACTCGGTTCTTGACCCTTTACTTGGTTTCTCCTTCCAGGTAGAGACCACCACCTCCCCACCACCCTCTCTTGGTCATACTTGTCATTACTGCTACTGCCACCTGAACAAAAATGGACTTTTCAGTTCTTGTGCAATTCCTATAGTCTTTAACAACTGTAGTCTACATGTGGTTTTCTAATGACCAACAACAGTAGAGGTGTATACGAATGTGAGAGTTGGACCATAAAGAAGGCTGAGTGCCAAAGAATTGATGCTTTCGAATTATGGTGCTGGAGAAGACTCTTGAGAGACCCTTGGGCTGCAAGGAGATCTAACCAGTCAATCCTGAAGGAAATCAACCCTGAATGTTCATTGGAAGGACTGATATTGAAGCTGAAGTGCCAATACTTTGTCCACCCAATGCAAAGAGCTGACTCACTGGAAAAGACCCTGATGCTGGGAAAGACTGAAGGCAAAAGAAGAAGGGGGTGACAGAGGATGAGATGATTAGATAGCATCACGGACTTAATGGACATGAATGGGAGCAAACTCCTGGAGATAGTGAAGGACAGGAGAGCCTAGCGTGCTATAGTCCATGGGGTTGCAACGAGTGGGACATGACTTAGCGACTGAACAACAACTGTAGAGGCATAGTCAACCTCACAGTGACACAAATGAGATAATACATGGAATATCAGATATTAGCAGAGACTTCATAATAATGTTGGTAGCTTTTCACTGGCTTGGCCATGCGCCACAAATGGAGAATGTTGGTAATTTTCCACGACCAGCTCTGGGCTACAAAGAATGTTATTAAATAAACCAGTAAAGATAGAAAGATTCCTGAAATGGCAAGCATTTTCTGTCCCCAGCAATGAAAACTAAATATGCTATTCACATTGCAGACATGTATAACCCATTTGGACTGTTTCAGAAACACAATGGGATGGAATCAATGACTAAGAGAGAATAGAAAATAAAATCCACTCATTCATCCAGTCATACACAGGCTAAGAGAAAGTCAAGGTCGTAGCTTGGAAGATAATCTGAGGGCCAAGTCTAAAGAGAGGGGACAAACCAGAAATGGAAGAATTTGCAATGATGTAAAAAGCTAGAAGACATGAGAGCTGCTTGGAATGTGGCCTGAGGAATGGGTCAGGGTGAGAAGTTCAAAATTAAGACCATGGCCAGTGGGAGCACTAAACTCTGTGTGGCATGGGGGCCAGCTTGGGTGCCTGGAGCATAGGGACCAAGTGTGGTGACTCAGTGGCCCCTGAATAGGGTGATTCACAAGTCAGAAGAATTACTCCTTGGCTGTTAACCAATGCCTTACTCCATTCTCACAAGGTCTGAAATCGCATTAAAATAATAACTTCAGACACTTCCTGGAAGTGGAATAGCTTATCTTGAAAAATTTCAGTGGTGCTTTGGAAGTTGTACCAATTATCTACTGGTTAAAGGCACATTTTTGTAATGATGAATCTGTCCTTTGAAAAGCAGAAAATAAAGACAGTCCTCTTCACATTGCAAACTTGAACTTCACATAATGTCATAGTGACCCAGCTAGGATAACACTTCTTAATGCAAAATGCTCAACCAATTCACAAAATCAGGACAAAAAATGTCATGACCTACTGTGAGTTGTGTTAATTTTACACAGAACTTGGTATAATTTGAAGTCCTTGATGTTGATGGACCAGTCACTGGGATGTTGGCTGATATAGGATGGGTGTTGGTCTCTTTTTGCCCAACTTTGAAGAAGCTGTTACAGAGAGAGGGAGACTTCTCTAAGCCCTCAGGGGAAAATTTCTTCAGAGCAGAACCAAGTTTGGCAAGTCTCTGAGGTCTGGAGTGAACTACAATAAAATTTGCATTTATATAGCACTTCTTATGCTCTTGCTTTATATGTGCTCTCCATATTAAATAAAAACACAATTAAGAGTTAGTTCTAAAATACCAGGTCAAACATATCAAACAGAATCAGGAATGGCAATTAGTGCTAGAATACCAGAACAAACAGATGGCTATTGAGTTTGGATTTAAGAAGAGAAATAGGATGTGTCAGCTGCATATCAATAGAGGAGTAATTTTGGAGCTTGGGCTGACCGAGGCTGGAGGTTGGGCCACAGAAAGAGCCAAGTTGGGACAGTGGTAAGCCCTGTGCAGAGGGCTTATTAGAAGTTGTGAAAATTCAGTGCCCCCAAAGTTGTTGGGGATGTACCAAGGGTCAAGTGCTCTGCCCTGTGCTGAGGACCCAAAGACAATCAGACTTGAATGCTGTCTGCAAGCCACTTAGGGTCCAGTTAAAAAGAAGAATGCATGCGTGAAACCCCTTGAGGGACCGTCACTCTTCGTGGCCGTAAAAGTCTTTATTTCAGATATTAAATAAGTCTGTGATGCTCGACCCAAAATCTGAAAAGAAACTCAGCTCAGATCTCTTACCTGGCTCTTATCTGCTCTGAAACCCAAAACAGCACTGAAAACCGAAAAGATTTTCTTAAGGTGGAGCTCAAACTTTGTGATCTTCATTGGTCCCACTTGGTGTGAATATTCGTATGATTCACTGCAGAAATATTGATGTATTTGATTAGTGGAACTTATCCCCGACTCTGGTGGCTGTGTTACATCTAATCTATTATGGTGGTGTGCATTTGTATTACCTTTCTAAAATCCAAAAAGGTCTGAATTCTGAAATACATCTGACTCCAAAGGTTTTGGATAAAAGGTTATGACCTGTCATAAAACGTTTTCTTCCTGGCTTCCATTTCTTCACAGTGCATCCCCTAGTCACTCAATATCTGGCTTTGTTCTCTGGGATCCAGCTGAAATTGCTCTCACCATTACCTCTTTTTGCCAGAGTCCCTCCTTGTTTGTTTGTCCTGTTTGTTGTTGTTTAGTCGCTAAAGCCGTGTCCGACTCTTTGGCGACCCCATGGACTGTAGCCCACTGGGCTCCTCTGTTCATGAGATTTCCCAGGCAAGAATACTGGGGTGGGTTGCCATTTCCTGCTGTGCTGCAGGATTTTTTACCTGCAGGTGAATTTTTTACCCCTGAGCCACTGGGGAAGCCTTACTTCTCAATCTGGGTACTGACTCTTTCCTTGGCTTCATTCCAGGATGCTGTAGTAGTTACACATCGTGCCTCCTGCCCAAACCCCTGTTTTGTATGCACCTTTCCTTACCCCAGTGCTCCACTCATTGCCTCCCTCCTAGGAGGTTCTAAGAAATACTTGCAGTGAAGGAACTCCCCAAGCCTGCATCTCTCGTTTGTGCTCACTGCGCTCCCCCCCAACTCATCTGTTTTCAGCCGCCCCGCTGGGCAGGGGTTCTGAATCTACATATGCAAGTCTCCCCTGCCACCAGAATTCCTTTTCCATTGTTGCTTATGTTTACCCATCTCTTTACCTAATTGTTTTGCTAGCACCTCATTTTCAACATCTCCCCTCAAAAGTCACCACACACACTTGCATATGTGTGAACTGGTAGGAAGGGGACTGGGTGAGTGAGAGTGGCTGTTGGAGAGAGATTTTGAAAAAAAAACGACATCTTTTGATTATTGTACCACTGCAGGTATTATTTAAAAATAAAATAATTTATCTTTCAAAAAGGAGGACTATATGACGTTCTGGAAAAAGCAAAACCATGGATGGTAAAAAGATCAGCAGTTAATAAGAGGGTGGGGGAGATAGCTAAAGGGAGCACAGGGAATTTTTAGGGCAGTGAAATGATACCGGCTAATACTGTAAGTGGGGAACACGTGTCACTATAGTCTGTCAAAGACCACAGAATGTACAACACCCAGAGTGAACCCTAATGTAAGCCGTGGACTCTGGAGGAGGCTGATGATATAGGTGATGTGTCATGCAGGGTCATTGATCAGAATGAATGAACCACTTGTGGGGGGGGTGTCGATAGTGGGGCAGGTGTACCTGTGCAGAAACAGGGGCAGATGTGGGAACTTTCTGTACTTTCCGCTCAGTTTTGCTGCACACTAAATGCTGCTCTAAAAGATAAAATCTATTAATTGAGAAAAGAAAAGAGCTTGTGGGAAGCTTGAGTCTGGAGTTTTGCATGGAGGCTGACTATACTAATTGTAGTCAGTGTGGACAAACTGGATGATTCCTAAGAGCAAGAAAGAGTCTCCTTCTACCAACATCCCGTCTTTGTCCACTCACTCCGGCCAGGTCCTCTGGAGACCCTGTTGACTCCGTCTGGTCCTCCAGTTCAGCTCACTTCAGTTGCTCAGTCCAACTCTTTGTGACTCCATTGATTGCAGCACGCCAGGCTTCCCTGTCCATCATCAACTCCCAGAGCTTGCTCAAACTTATGTCCATCAAGTCAGTGATGCCATCCAACCATCTCATCCTCTGTCGTCCCCTTCTTCTCCTGCTTTCAATCTTTCCTAGCATCGGGGTCTTTTCCAATGACTCAGTTCTTCACATCAGGTGGCCAAAGTATTGGAGTTTCAGCTTCAGCATCAGTCCTTCCAATGAATATTCAGGACTGATTTCCTTTAGGATTGACTAGTTAGGATCTCCTTGCTGTCCAAGGGACTCTCAAGAGTCTTCTCCAATACTACAGTTCAAGGTCTAGTAAATCTGGGCCTCCCTCCCCTTCTTTTGGAAGGGTCTTTGCACTTGGCTTTGTGTGACTTTGGGGCCACCTCTGTGGGTTAGGCTTCCTTGAGTTCACCCCTGGAATTCTCCAGAATTAGACATTTCTCCTGGAGTTTCTGCCTCTTTTTCTACTGTCCTAATCAATATTGCCAGATTAAGATGCATTTCCCTGCTTTCTTTCCCTGCACCTGGGAGACAACTTCTCTCCTCAAAGAAACCTACAATGCCTCTCACATAAAGTAAGTCTGGGCTCCTTCTTGACTAGGGGAGACCCCAGTTTGCCATCTACACCTCCTCACCTCCTTGCCACCTGTCTTTCTTAGTTCTCTCAATTTACTGCCCCCTATTCCTCTCTGTCTTGTGTACTTCTTCAGCCTGCAAATTGTAGAATCTTCCTCCCCTTTCACTCTCCATCTCAAGTCCAACGCCAGTATGGACTTAGAATTATTTTGTTCTTCTAGAGCCTAGGGCCATGTTGGAAGCTTAACACTGAGCTCTAGTCTTTGGGTTTGGTGGTCATAGGAGTATGTGGGTGAACACTCATATGTAGAAATGAGAACTACACACTTGGAAGGGACAGTCGTGTAACTTCTGCTCTTGTGTCCCATAACGCAGGCTACTGCCAGTTTGCTGAGAGGGCATCACTGGGATTTCTGCTTGTGGAACAAATCTTGAAAAGGACCTGGGTGACCATAACTTGCAAGATTGACTTAGGTTCTAGGCAGTCTCTGGCAGAAGGTTACTTCAAAACTGGCCTCTTCTAGGTTCTCTAGAGGACCCTGTGACTTCTCAAGAGAGGCAGAAATGTTCCCGAGATGGGGCGCTATGGTATAAGATTAACCTCTCTGAGTTGTGGTCCATGTATGTTTGTAGAAAGTGGGTTTTACACTTGTGCCCCCAACTTTTTTATGACTCTTACAAAACTCAGGAGAGGCAAGAATATGAAATCATGTGAACCGTAGGCAGGATTCAACCTGCTGCCTGTGTTTGTACAGGCTGCAAACTAAGAGTGATTTTTGTAATTTTTAAGTATTGAAGAAAATTAAAAGAGGAGTCCCTTGTGACATGTGAACAGTAAATGAAATTCAAATTGCGGTGTCCATAAATAAAGTTTTATTGGAACACAATTGGAATACGCAGACTTATTGTCTATGACTGCTTTATGCTATCACAGCAGGTGTGAGAGGGGCCAACAGATGGAGTGGCCTGTAAGAGCCAAATAGTAACTGTCCAGAAAGTTGCCCACCTCTAATTTGAACACTTAATGCACAAAAAGCATTCTGATCCATGCCCTGATCTTTCTGAAGGGAACTGGGGCTTTAAGCTTTCTAATTGCCAGGCCCTGGAGTTGCAGGACCCCAGGGAACTGACATTCAACACAATGGGAAGAGTGCCCCCTAGAGGAGGCCCAGGATCTGATGCAGCTGGGGCGGAGTGGGAGAGGCCTGATTCTGACCATGGCCCAGCTGAGAGCTCCCTGGCTGTGCAACTCGAGGCAGATGGCCGAACTGTTCTGGGCCTCAGACCCTCCCATCTGTGCAAGGAGAGGGCTGAACTCTCAGGAGCTCTCAAATGTCCCCCCCTCCCTCTCTGCTTCTTCCTAGCAGAATCTTTACCCACATGAATTCTCACACAGACCCCCCCAAATAGAAGTGGTCCTGGCCTGGGTCCCTCAGTGGAGGACGGCCCAGGAGGAATTTGACAGCTCCACCCAGGCCTCTCAGGTAAGGGTTCTGTGGGTCTAGGTCCCCCTCACAAGGCAGCCCAGACCCACAGCTGGACCAGACTTCTTCTCTTCAGAGAGCTGATTGGTACCCACTGAGCGGTGTCACATACTCTGAGGCCACATATTCTGGCACAATCAACTAGAATTTGCCCTGGTGCCAGCTCTTCCCCTCAAGGAATCAGTCATCTCTCAGATGATCTTAATAAAAACAGCTAGAGAGTATTGTGCTTAGTGAAATAAGTCAGACCGAGAAAGACAAATACTGTATGATATCACTTACATGTGGAATCTAAAAAGTAATGCGAACGAATCTATATACAAAACAGAAATAGGCTCACAGACACAGAAAACAAACGTATAGTTACGAAAGGAGAGGGAGAGAGAAATTAGGAGTATGGGGTTAAGAGACAGAAACTACCACACATAAAACAGATTGTTGTTTAGTCACTAAGTCATGTCCGACTCTTTTTGACCCCTTGAACTGTAACCCACCAGGCTACTCTGTCCATGGGATTTCCCAGCAAAAATACTGGACTGCATTGCTGGAGAGGATCTTCCTGACTTAGGGATTTAACCTGCTTCTCCTACATTGGCAGGCAGATTCTTTTTTAAAAAATTTTATTTATTTTTAATTAAAGGATGATTACTTTACAGTATTGTGTTGGTTTCTATCAAACATCAACATGAATCAGCCATAGGTCTACCCATGGCAGGCAGATTCTTTACCATTGAGCCACCAGAGAAGCCCACATAAAATGGATAAATAACAGGATTTACTCTACAGCACAAAGAATTATACCTAATATTTTGTGATAACCTATAACAGAATATAATCTTCAAAAAACACCCAAATTCCTACACCTGAAACTAATGCGATCTTGTAAAGCAATTATATTTCAATGATGAAAAAAGCAGCTAAAACTTCCTGAGCACTTCCTTTTTGCCTGCAATGATGTGTCTTTTGTCATTTAATACAGACAACAACCCAACAAAATAGGTATTAGAATTGCTCCCGTTTTTCAAATGAGACAGATTCAGAGGACACAGTTGTAGAGTGTTCTGCATGAGAACATATGAGGTTTGGAGGCTGAATATAGACCCAGGCAGTGTGACGTCAAAGCCAATTTCTTTACAGGGAGCATGGATGCCTCATTTCTCTCAGGCAATTTTAGTCCACAGGTATGAGAATTTATTTATAACTCACTTGCTGTGGGACTCTGGGGACAGACTTAACCTTTCTAAGCTTCTGTTTCCTCATCGGTCAGATGGGAATAATGATAAGATCAATAATATTGTTGTGCAGATGAGTGGCATAGAACATTAGTGGGTGAGAGTTAGTGCCTGGCATTGCTCAACGCCAATGACCATTACCTTCTGTTGTCATCACTGATCGTCATCCACTGTCTCTTGTTTTTTCTGTCCCTGTGAATGTGAGGCTAAGAGCCTTTAACTGTGTTAAAATATGTTAACATATTTTAAAAACCAAAACATCAAACAGAAGCAATCTTGTAACAAATTCGATAAAGATTGTAAAAATAGTCTACATAAATTTTTTTTAAACAAAATTATTTAAAATATGGGCTTTATTCCCTGTGCTGTACAATATATCCCTGTGGCTTATTATTTTATACATAGTTGGTCTTAATCCCCTACCCCTATCTCGCCTCTCCCCTCTTCATGTCCACTGACTTTATGGAGGTCATTTTAAAAGACTCAGTTCTAGCCTGCTTTCTTCCCGGGGGTGGATTTCCTTTGCCCTAATGGCCAAGGTAGCATCTTGTTTTATTGAACCTCTATCAACAACAAATCAGCATAAGGATGCTCATTGATTGTTCTCTGTGTGTGTGTCTTCTCTTTTCATCAATACCACTGGGCGGGGACAGATATTGGCTACATAGGACAGTAGAAAAAGCGGGGGCTTTTTAATCTGAAATACCCAGGGTTTGAATTCTGAATCTACCCTTGACTAACTGGGTCCCTGGGTATGTTTTCTAAACTCAGCAAACCTCAGTTACTTCATCTGTAAAAAGGGGAAAGTAGTTCTTTTCTTACAAGTTGCTGTGAGAATGAAATGCAACGCTGTGCAGTGAAAAGTCCCCGCCCCGTTTTTGCACACATGATGGGGCTGTGAACTCCTTTGTTGTTTAGTCTCTAAGTCTTGTCCAACTCTTTTTCGACCCCGTGGACTGTCAGGCGGGCTGCCAGGCTCCTCTGTCCATGGGATTTTCCTGGCAAGAATGCTGGAATGGGTTGCCATTTCCTGCTCCAGGGGATCTTCCCAGAGTGTACTTCTTAGTTGTGCTCTAAAAACCATTCGATCAACTGGTAGCTCATGTTGCAAGAAGCAAGGTCAGTTTAAATATTTCTCCAATTTAACGTTCAGCAGTGCAGTGTGTCCCAGGGTGGCGGGACTCAGTTCATACTCACTCTCTGGAGGGTTTCATCTGTAAGGTGCCATGGGATCTGTAAAGATGAGGAGATCTATCCTGGAGGAGCTGAACATCTGATAGACGGCAGGAGACAGGGATGTGTGTAGGGTGTGCTGGGACCTCAGGCCAGGGCTCTGGAAGTTCAGAGAGAAGGAACAATCCTGCCTGGTTCTTATTCCACAGATGCTCACAGTGTAGCAGGGCCAGGAAAAACCAGGTGCAGGAAGGAGAAACAGTCTGAGCGAGGAGGAACCTTGGTGGCAAATAGAGGGTCAGAGATAAGAAGCAAAGACCTTAGTGTTTAGGACAGTGACAAGTCTGGGGCATTCTCTAGGTTGGGGGTCAGGTGTGTGCAGGTGGAATATTCAGCAACAGAGTTCAGTTGTGGAGAGTGTCTAGAATGGACAATTCAGATTTATTTGCTCAAGGGTGCCACCTGGACCAGCCCAATGTGGGGCCTTTTAAATTCCATCAACAGAAATTCCTGTGGTGATGTTAATGCCCCCAGCCCTATGTAGCCACTGAGTCATTGAAATACAGCCAGTCTAAGTGAGGAACTGAATTCTAACTCATTTCAATTTAAATGTCAAATAGCCACATGGGGTTGGTGGCTTCTTACTTGGATGCACAGGCCTAGAGCAGTTAGGGTGGGGTTTGCTACTGCACTAAGGTCACTCTTTGTGTATCTTACATGATTTCATTTAACCCTGGGAATAGCCCTGTTTCACCAATGAGGAAGGTGAGGTTAGAGGTCAGGGAACATGCCCAGAGTTTCACAGCCAGGAAATGACCGAGTGGGAACCAGGTATGATGTTCTTCATGAGAGATGAAATTGTGTCCAGGCAAGGCCAGTTAGTGGGCTTTGAACATCAGGGGGTTGCCTCCCCAGTTGCCTTTTAAGTAAGTAGGAAACCAGAGACCCCTGCCAAGGGAACAGAGATGCCAGGAAGCATTTACGTGCCCTCACTTGGGAGTCATGGAGCCAGTAGGCCCCTGATCACTGAATTCTAGCAACACAACCTCAAATAGGGAGGAAGGGTCAACATGAGGACCTTGGGCCACCCAACACTGGATAGCTCAACCTGCCTCTGACCCTTATTTGGCACCAAACCTCCTCTTCCCTCTGATTCTTTTTCCTTCCTGTGCCTGTTTTTTTGTGGTCCTACTAGGCTGTGAGCATCTCTAGGGCAAGAACCAGGTGGGACTATTCCTTCTCTCTCAACTTCTAGTGAATTTTGGCAAGGTAGAATATTCCAGAACAAAACAAAAACACTATTTTGGAAGGCACAGTTGGGGAGATCACTAAAGGAGTATTTTGGGCGTTGGAGTTATCACTGAGCTCAGGTTTGCCTAGCCTCACTGATTAGGGCTCAGCCTGCAATAGGGCTCCAACATACTACGTTTAGAGACATAAAGCCATCTTATTTGCAGTCTATCCTGGAGAAATTAGGATGATAAACAGGTCCTGTAGAGTCTGTGGAAACGTGGAGGGGAGTCCTTCAGGGCTAAACCCAGAATGGAGATGGTGAGTCTGAGTTTGCCAGAAGAAAGGCATCCATCCAGTGAGTCTGCCTTTAAGGGAGGCTGCAGAGGATGAGATATTTGGTGACAACCCGAATGGCCTCCCTCTTACCAGTGGGAAAATGTGGTCACAAGGGCAAGGTCAAGTAGGGAGAGAATGAGAAGAACTGAGAATCCTGCCCCCAGGAGAGCCCAGAGGACTTGTGAGCAAGGTTCAGCCTCCAAGGATGTATTAGAGTTTGCATCCTAGGGGATGCTCTGTTCTCTGCCTGGTGGTCTCTCTTGTTTCCTTGTTTTTGCTGCACCACAGAGCAATGCTTGGTAGAGGTTGTGGGGCATAGGGAGAGATGGTGCTCTCCTCAAAGTCAACAGAGATGGAGTATGGAATGGAAACCCAGCATCTCAAACTGGATCACAACCCAAAGGCTTGCAAGTGTACCAGTCCTGTGATACTGAATCCCTCAGATCAACTCAGGGGGAGGGAGTCCCCCAGGCTGGGAATTTTCTCTATCACATTCCCTTCAGGACTATTAGGAAGTTTAAAGTGAAGTGTCAGTTGCTTAGTCCTGTCCGACTCTTTGTGACCCCACGGACTGTAGCCTGCCAGGCTTCTCTGTCCATAGAATTATCCAAGCAAGAATACTAGAGTGGGTAGCCATTCCCTTCTCCAGGGGATCTTCTTGACCCAGGGATTTAACTTGGGTCTTCTGCATAGCAGGCAGATTCTTTACCCTCTAAGCCATAAGGGAAGCACGCCCCCCCGCCAATTAATTTTTAGTTGAAGAATAATCTGCCTGCAATGCAGGAGACCTGGTTTGATCCCTGGGTTGGGAAGATCCTCTGAAGAAGGGAATGGCTACCCACTCCAGTATCCTGGCCTGGAGAATTCCATGAACTGTATAGTCCATGGGATCGCAAAGAGTTGGATATGATTGAGCGACTTTCACTTTCCCTTTTCAATGTTGTGTTGGTTTCTACCACACATCAACATGAATCAGCAATAGGTATATAAATGTCCCCTCCATCTTGGACCTCCCTTCCACCTCCCCCCATCCCTCCCATTCTCCCCTCTAGGTTGTCACAGAGCACCAGGCTGAGCTCCCTGCGCTATACAGCAACTTCCCATAGAAAGTTTATTCTTAACACAGAAATGAAATCTATTTCCCTGAAGCTGCCTTAGATCTTTATTCCCCTTTGGAGAAAGTGAATTCCCTCTTTCCCAAGACTGGCCCTCAAAGGGAAAGTCCTGTTTCTTTGGAATCTTTGTCCTGGTTAAAGTGTTAAAGGTTGGTGCTCAGAGTTGCATATCGAGTCCTGGATGTGGTCTGTACAGAGTGGATGTGGAAGGGGAAGGGGGAAACTCCCACCTCCCCACAAACCACTGTACTATTAACCTTGTCCAAGAGGCTGAGAGCTCACTGGTTTCCCTGCTCCCAAGCCACTTTGGCTGGTTGTCAAATTCCATTATTTGAAACCTCCAATCAATGAATGACCCAAATTGCCTTCAGTGAGTAGATGCTGAGTAAAATCTCCTCTCTGGTACCTGGGCATCTGTTTGTTTGTTCTTGTTGGGGGGAGAGTAAAAAGGAGATTTGTCCATTTTGCATCTCTAAAGAGAGAGATGGCCAGTGTGGTCCTGGGCTTAAAGGCAGAATTTATCTTGCAATTAATGGTAGTTATTTAACAATAACTTAAATGTGCATACAGAACTGCCCTGGGAGGATGGATATAAAGGACTCTAAGAGTGACCAACAGGGACTGAACAGTTCACACTGTTCTTTCACTCTGATGATCTCATTCATTCTTCAAGATAATGCCATGAAGGAGCTGTTCAGGTACCCAATGTACAGATTCAAAAATCAACTTTTAGAGAGGAACCAATAGCTATCAAATGGAAGATCTGGAACAAGAACGAGGTCAGGCATTTTGTTTCCAAATTCTGTAGACTTTGTACTGCAGAGTTCTACCCTCCTTAATATAGATACTTCTGTTATGTAAATTGTTCAGTCCTAAGCAAGTCCTTACCAGAACTCACTAAGATAGTAGAAAGCATACAGTATATAAGAGGGTTGAAAGACTTGCCCTCAAGGAGTTCATGACCTTTTGTGATAAAACAAGATCTATCCACCAAGCCATTAGGAAGATATGGAAAATAGGCTCAAACTCAGATTATAAGCTTGTACAACGGTCTGTAAGTGCTATACTAACTTGAAGATATGCCACTTAATGGGAAATGTTTCATAGAGGAAACTTTAGTAGCTTACAGCAATTCCTGAGCAATTTAGCCCAATTAAGAAATTAATATTTGTCACAGAAGGATGGCAGAAATGTGTAGGGGAGTTGCAGTATCACTTATGTCCACCAGATGATGCCACTATTCAGTGAAATTCCAGAGAGTTTTGCTTTGGGGATACAAGTAACAGTTGTGGTAAGTTTAAGATAATGGCTAGAAAGATGGGTGAATCTGTTTCAGACATTAATCATTTTCTTAATGTGACTTTTCATGAAGTTCAGGCACATCAGTTGTAGAGAACCTGACAACAAACAGCTACTCAACTTTCTCTTTAAGTTCTGCACATGGTCTCATTTGCTGGGTCTCACCACCTTTTAGTATTTGCTCTATGCAAATCAAGTAACCATGAGATTTAATAGAAGGCAGCAAAGAGCCCTTCTGGAGACCAAGACTGGGAGAAAGGGCCGCCCCCTTGGAGGTAAACTTTTTACTTTGTTAGGCACCGGTGCTCACTCTATATGGAAATATAGTCCCTACAGCAAATCTTGGTAAACTACAGATTCAGCCCGGTGGAAAAGCCAGTATGGACAGCCTGATGAAATTATATTCAGCTTTAATGAGCTGTGGGCTCCATCCTAATGTGTTGATATTTTGTAATATTTGATAATGAAAGAGAATGGAGGCTTTGAAGTCAAAATTTCTGGTGTTACTGGATATTTTAAACTATGAACATTCATTATTTTGTTTGACAAATTGGCCTGCTTTGGAATATTAAACATATAGTCTTTAGGGGGTGAAGGAGATGAAAGCAACTGTATCTATTGTGCTCACTGAGGGTTTCCCAAGAAGCCCACAGCTCTTGCAGAGTTTTATCCAGGAGATCCCTTCCCTGGGAACCCAGCCCTTTCTCTCTGGAGCTGGCTGTGACAAGCACATTTACTTATGTCCTCTTGTGTAGGGCCCGTTTGCTTGAGCCCAGCCCGCCTGACCAGCCAGTCCTGCTCTGAGGACTCAGGCCAAGACACTCTTGGGGATGCCCTCATGCAAAGCCAACTGGGGAGGACAGATGACAAGTGTCCCCAGTAGGAACTGGGGAACCCCTGTAGTGTTTCTTTGCCTTCCTGTGAGAAGCTCAGCTTTGGCAGTGCCCCAAACACAATTTAGATGGAATTATTGATCAATAATGATTATGGCAACTAAGCCCTTTAAATAAATAAATAATTAATTATTATGTTTTAGGCATCATACAAACTGCTTTGGAGCTATTATTTTATTTAACTCTTACAATAGCCTATGAGTTATATGCTGCTAAGTCACTTCAGTCGTGTCTGACTCTGTGCGACCCCACAGACGGCAGCCCACCAGGCTACCCCGTCCCTGGGATTCTCTAGGCAAGAACACTGGAGTGGGTTGCCATTTCCTTTTCCAATGCATGAAAGTGAAAAGTGAAAGTGAAGTCGCTCAGTCATGTCCAACCCTTAGCGAACCCATGGACTGCAGCCTACCATATGCAGACCCTCAATTCACTTACTCCCTGGTTAGCAGTCTTTTTTTTTTTTTTTTTTATGTAGACCATTTAAAAGTCTTTATTGAATTTGTTACAGTATTGCTTCTGTTTTTTCTTTTGGTTTTTTTGGTCACAACGCACATGGGATCTTAGCTCCCGTTAACCTGTACCCTCTGCATTGGAAGGCAAAGTCTTAATCACTGGACCACCAGGGAAGTCCCCTGCTGCTGCTGCTGCTAAGTCACTTCAGTCGTGTCCGCCATCCCTGGGATTCTCCAGGCAAGAATACTGGAGTGGGTTGCCATTTCCTTCTCCAGTGCATGAAAGGGAAAAGTGAAAGTGAAGTCGCTCAGTCATATCCTACTCTTAGCGACCCCATGGGCTGCAGCCTACCAGGCTCCTCTGTCCATGGGATTTTCCAGGCAAGAGTACTGGAGTGGGATGCCATTGCCTTCTCCAAAGTCCCCTGGCACAGTCTTAATTCTATAGCTTCCACTCTCTTCTGAGCAGCCATGCACTATGGGAGGGGTGCCTTTCAAACACCAGGGCAGAGTCATGATTGGCCAAAAGCTGAGCCAATCAAATCCTTGGGGTGTCATTTCCCTTGCCAGTGATTGGTTTGGAATGAGCATGTGGTCAGGGCTGAACACCACACAAAGGCACCACTCATACTGTAGCCATCTGTTAACTGATGACAATGTTCAAGCTTGAAGATTCTGGCTGAATCATAAAGAGACTATCTCCCCTAGACCATTCTGTAATGACAACCACATGTTCTGTGTGTTCAATTCAATAGCCACTAGCCACATGTGGCTACTGAGCACTTGAAATGTGCCTGGTGTGACTGAGGAACTGACTTTTAAATTTTATTTAATTTTACTTGATCTAAGATTAAATTTAAAAAGTCCTATGTGACTGATGGCTGCCATATTGGACAATGTGGTTCTGGAGCATGAATCCATGTCAGCACCCTCCACTGAGAAAGCATTCAGGAGAGCACTGTCCAGAGCAAGCAGCTGGGTGCCCCTCAAAGCCACATCTTGTTTGGGGAAGAGGTGCCTTTCTCCAGTTTGCATAAAGCCAACAGCAGCTTACCCCTGAGAGTGATCCATCACTGGACAATGAGAAGGGAGGAGAGAGCTGCTGGAGGCTTCTGGGAAAACTTTCTTTTTCCGACTCAGAGAAGCAGCTCCCCTGTTTTTTTTCCTCCTTTGGTTGTTGCCATTATGTATTTAAAGTGTTTGGAACTGTAGCAGCCACGGTGCCACTACCCTGAAGAGGAAGCCAACACAGAGAAGCTGAATCTGGGCCCTGATGGGTGGGACTTAGAGGCTGCTCAGAGTTTGAATTCCCAGTCACGTGAGATTAAAAAAAAGAATCTGCTTCTTGGTTAAGCCATTGATTTAGGAGTCTCCATTATTTGAAGCTGAAAGCGATTTAACAAATACAGACATTTATTATATTGATTTTATCTTTTTTTTTTTGCTTTTAAACTTTTTAAATATAAAAATACTCATACACAATCTTCCAAACACAACTTCCGACCTTAAATGCTATTTCCCCCCAACTGGTAATTCTCAAATCTATATTTCAATATATTCCCCCAGATCAGATCACTGAGGTTCAGAGATTTTTTGTTTGTCCAAGGTCATCAAGCTAGTCTGTTGCAGATTTGGGTGGGAGTCACATCCAGGTCCAGCTGACTAAAATTCACACTCTTGATTAACGTGCTATAGCACCTTCTGAGTGGGTTACAAATTCCCTGCATTTCAGTGTGTAGCCTTTTGCTCTGTTCCCTGTACAAGCCTACAAGTTCCTGCTCCTCTGCTTCCAGTGGTGGGTGGCCTTAGACGTGGACCTGCCCTGTCTTCTGGGTCCTGTTTAACCATGTGTGGCCAGGACCCACTTTGCAGACATGGCTGCTCATTCCTCTCGGTCCTCAAAGGCAGGTCCAGGGGAGATGGGGCTGGAGAACACCAGCTAGTGCTGCCAATCCCCTGCAAGCCACCTGCAGACCTGATTTCATTAGACAGTTGGTTGTGACTCAGAACTCTCAGTTGGCATCCAGAGAGTGTGAGACCTGCAGGGAGAACCCTCCCTCAGGGGTGTGTGGAGGGAGAGAAGGAGGAGGCGTGGCAGCAGATCCAAGGACCAGGATAGGTGCGGTGATGCCGGACAGTGCCAGCCAGAGGCAGGACAAGGAGGGAGAGAGAGTGGCAACCAATCAGACCCTCTGGTTCCTACTTTTTCCTCTTCCCCGGGGATGGCATTCATTCTGGATCCTCAGGGCAGAGGACTCCCATCTCCTTCTCTCCTTGGGCTCAGCAAAGGGCCCAGATCCTCATCCTTAGGTGTTTAAAGACACTTCGAACTCCAAAGGTCAAAAACCAAGCTCAGGATTTTCTTTTGTTGAGTTTGAGTGATTTTAACCATAGTGCTTTCCCTAAAGGTTTGGGATTATTTGAGAAGAGACACAGGCATCAAAAAGGAAGCGTCGTTTGGCTTAAACTTCTGCTCATGTCTCTTAAGAACCCACATAGCTCATGTTTCAAGTGAATGGGAAGAAGGGCTGAGGACATTGTCTGCTGGAGGAGGTTGGCATGCTCTCTGCTCTCTGCTCCTGCGGGAGCGGGGGTGCGAGGCGATGGCCCAGGCCTCTTCTGGGACTCAAGTCCAGCAAATGCCTCTTCTCCGGACCCTCACATAGTGGACACACGCTGCCTGAAAGGCCTTGGAGATGGCCCGGTGCTGTCCCAAGATGCATTCCGGGACCGATGGAGATGCCCTTTGTGTCTCATCTGTGTCTTTCCAGCTCTCACCTCTGCTCCCAACTGTGTCCCTATGGGACCACCTCAGCGAAGACACAGAGTAAAGGGAATATGCCTCCAACCCCAGTCAACATCCAAGCTTCCAAATGCAAGACTGGGAACAGTTTCTTCAAATGTAGAATCTGGAAATAGAATAAAAATGGGATTAAATGGGATATGACACATCAAAGTACATAGGAATGCCTAGAATATAGTGGGCTTCTCCAGTGGCTCAGCAGTTAAGAAACTGCCTGCAATGCAGAAGACACAGGAGATGCAGGTTCGATCCCTGGGTCAGGAAGAGCCCCTGCAGGAAGGCATGGCAACCCACTCCAGTATCCTTGCCTGGAGAATCCTGTGGACAGAGGAGCCTGGCTGGCTACAGTCTATGGGGTCACAAAGACATGACTGAAGTGACTGAACATGCACGCATACTAGAACATAGTAAGTGTTCAACTGCTGCTGTTATTATTATCTTACCATTTTTATTATTATGAGAGCACAAAATACTGAACTGAATCTGTGCACCCACTAAAGACTCGATGTGAATAACACATCAGCACCTCTTTACCCCTACCCACCCCAGCCCTGCCCAGGGACCGTGGGAACTGTTTTCAGATGGACTTTCCTGCCCCTGACACTGGAGGAGGACCCTGTTCTGGTTAGCTATTGCCTTCGTGTAATCGCCTGTCTGGGTAATTGTCTCCAACATGCTATTAGAATGTCTACACTGCGCATTTAGAGAGCAGTTTGTAATCATGCTGTACTGGAAATCACCACACTCGCCAGCAATTATTCCGGAATCACAGGCTGGAAGGAAGGACAGAAGGTATTCAGTCCAGCCCTCAGCCCCGGTCCCCCAACTCAGGCACAAGCCGAGCCTTATCTCACAAATGAGGCTTTTCTTGGTAAATTTCTTATAAAAAATATGACCTTGCATCCAATCACTCCCTGAGAGCGCATCCGGTCCTGTACTTCACTGCCAGCAGCTTTGAATGAGTGAAAGGCCCAGTTTTGTTTCTTATCCCAGCTGAGTTCTGCTTCTCCTGGTTTCACTGGGTTTCCAGCTCTGGTGCCATAGGCCCTGCAAGGCCAACACTCTCCAGAGGCCCCATGGGCCACAGGCCCAGAGCCAGCTGTGTCTGGTGGGCAGTGGAGATTCACACAGCCCGGCCCTCCCCCAGCCCAGGGGAGAGAGGGTACGGTTGTTTCTAAGTCCTGTGCCCCATGGCACCTTCTTATGTTGTGCAAAGGCATTTTTTCCATCACTTTAACATCCTCCCTGGTGCAGCTTTAGCTGATGGCAGATTCCAGGCCACATCCATCCTCCTCCGACATTTTCCCCAGGCCGAGGTCCTTCATTCTTGGGGTTCATCTGAGCCGTTTCCATAGTGACAGTGACTTGTTGAGTTTTCAACCTCCCATCGAGGTCCTTGCAATTTGCCAGCTAAGCCACTGATCAGCAGGCGTGTGTGCCAGGTTAGTAAGACAAAGTCTGTTTTATTTCATCTTTGCCTTTTTTGTCTGCCTTCAGTTGGGGGCAGCCTCACAAAAGAGAGGGCCTTTTGGCTTTCAGAATTCTTCAGCCTCTGCTCATTATCTCAGGCGCTAGTTTGGACTGAACCAATTGCGGGGTAATTTCCTTGCTGTATCCCTGCCACCCTGGCCCCACCCTGGCAACAGGAGGGAGCATACCTCAGGTTTGGAGGAGGCCACTGGGAACTTCTTTTAGTTTGCATGTGGGTGTGTATTGGAGCTGACACTCCTGCCCTTTAGGTTAAAGGCAGGGTGCTCAGGATAAAAACATTTCCATCATGTTGCTCAGGGCCAGTTTTTAAAAAAATTTTTCCTGTTTTTTGGGCTGCCCAGCAGCATGTGGGACCTTTGTTCCCTGCCCGAGGAGCAAACCCATCCATGCCCCTTGCAGGGAAAGTGAGGATTCTAACTACTGGACTGCCAGGGAATTCCCATCAGGGTCCTTTTTTAACAAAAATAATTATATTTATTTATTTTTTCTCTTTGGCTGTGCTGGGTCTTCACTGTTGCGTGGGCTTTTCTCTAGTTGTGGCGAGTGGGGGCTACTCCCTAGTTGTGGTGCGTGGGCTTCTCATTGCAGTGGCTTCTCTTGTTGTGGAACATGGGCTCTAGGGTGAGTGGGCTTCCGTAGCTGTGACTTCTGGGTTCTAGGGCACAGGCTCAATAGGTGCAGAACAGGGGCTTAGGTACTCCATGTCATGTGGGATCTTCCCAGATCAGGGATCGAACCTCTATTTCCTGCTTTGGCAGGTGGATTCCTTATCCCTGAGCCCCCAGGGAAGCCCCCAGGGAAGCCCCCAGGGTCCATTGTTGAAGGTTAGAATCACAACAATTTTACTTCCCTGGTGGCTCAGACGGTAAAGCGTCTGTCTACAATGCGGGAGACCTGGGTTTGTTCCCTGGGTCGGGAAGATCTCTTGGAGAAGGAAATGGCAGCCCACTCCAGTACTATTGCCTGGAAAATCCCATGGACGGAGGAGCCTGGTAGGCTACAGTCCATGGGGTCACAAAGGGTCAGACACAACTGAGTGACTCCACTTTTTAGACAATGCTCTGTCACCTTCTCGGAGAAGGCAATGGCAACCCACTGCAGTAACTTGCCTGGAAAATCCCATGGACGGAGGAGCCTGGTAGGCTACAGTCCATGGGGTCGTGAAGAGTCGGACATGACTGAGTGACTTCACTTTCACTTTTCACTTTCATGCATTGGAGAAGGAAATGGCAACCCACTCCAGTGTTCTTGCCTGGAGAATCCCAGGGACCACGGAGCCTGGTGGGCTGCCGTCTATGAGGTCTCATAGAGTTGGACACGACTGAAGCGACTTAGCAGCAGCAGCAGCAGCTGTCACATTCTATGCACAGAAGCAGAAGCAGAGAGGCCTGGGAACCTCTTGATCCTAGTTGCTCTGATGCTTCCTTTGTGTACAAACTTACCTCATCCACCATTTCCTCAGGGTGTGTTTAGCCTAATAGGTGTAAGCCAAGACCTGCCGAAAGTATTAGTGATTCAAACGAACGCGTATCCCTGCAAGTATAACAACCAAAGGAAGCCAGATCAGAAGAGGATCAGAGATCAAAGCACCAGCGCCATCAACTCTCCCTCCTTAGTGACTTAAATGAAAACACTTCCTGTCTTCGTGGCTACAGCTGCACTTCTGCACACCTCCGTGGGGAGAGCTTGTTTCTTCTAGCGTTTTGCATGTTACGCCGCAAGATTTTATTGTTCGCTGCCTCGAGCTTTTGGAAGAATCTCTGAAGAAAATTCCTGCAGTCCGAATGATTGGCTGTTTTGTGCGCAGCTGGTTGAGGGAAGGCAGCCTTCTTGGCTCTCTGGAGCCACTAGGTACAAGTCCTGGTGCCAAAGAGTAGGGCTCAACCTTCAGAAAAATGTCTGAAAGCCCTGCCTGTACGGTTTCATCACGGGTTTTAACTGAGTGCTTGGGAAAACAGAGGAACACGATGCTCCAGAGCCTAAGGCTTCTTGGCTGCAAACCTACCAAATACTTGAACAACCGAACACGAAAAATCAAGGGCAGTGTGTAGAGCAGCATTACGGCACAGATCTATTTTAAAGGCGGGCAAAAGAAAAAGGGGGAAATTATCTAAATTAGAAGGAAAAGTTTCTAATTGCCAACAGGAAAAAAATGGAAAACATAGTGATAGAAGAAAGGAGCCTGTTAGACTGTGTCTGGAGCCAGCCGGCCCTGTTGGCTGTTCTGGCACACGGTGGGCCCTGGGCTCTCTCCAGAGCCTCCTCTGCCTTCAGGAAAGTGGCTCTAAAGCAGTTGGAGTGGGATGGCCCACTCCCGTCTGGAGTTGTCCTCAAAGGGCCAGAGGCTGCAGAAGCCTGCCTCCTCCGATGGAGTGTCCCGTTCTAGGGCTTCCTGGGGACCTCAGTCACAAAAGAATCCTTTCGTTTCATCCTAACCCACCTCGACTGGTTCAGGCAATGAGGACCCATGCTGCTTTGCCTAAGGGGAGGGCCCAGACCTCAGGCAGGACTAGGCCGGTTGGATCCAGTCATTCAGTGATATCACCGAGCTCGCGGTTTCTTTCTCTCTTCCTGTTTTGCCCCCCTGTGGTATCAGATTGATTCTGAGGCTGGTCTCTGTCTGGGTTGCAAGGTGGTTACCACCTGCCTTTGTCTGCGTGCTTCCTTATTCATGAGCTTCCCCAGTGGCTCAGCGGTAAAGAATTCGCCTGCAATGTAGGAGATGCAGCAGGAGCCCTGAGTTCTATCCCTGGGTCGGGAAGATCCCCTG
The DNA here is from genome assembly GCF_054371585.1 of Giraffa tippelskirchi. Classification (NCBI taxonomy): domain Eukaryota; kingdom Metazoa; phylum Chordata; class Mammalia; order Artiodactyla; family Giraffidae; genus Giraffa; species Giraffa tippelskirchi. The sequence continues at coordinate 66,397,338 of NC_137287.1, read as the reverse complement.
GAGGAGGAAATGGCAACCTACTCCAGTATTCTTGCCTGGAGAATTCCATGAACAGAAGAGCCTGGGAGGCTGCAGTCCATGCAATCACAAAGAGTCTGACACTACTTAGCAACTGAGCACGTGTGCTTCTCATGCATGTTCCAAGTGAGCCGGTGAGAGGCTCTCTCTCCTTCAAATATCAGACCCAAGTCTGCCTGTGTCCTCCCCCACCCCAGGTGTGAACTTGCAGTCCCTGTGGCCATGGAAACATCAAAGCTGATTGGTTTAGGCCTGGGTTACTACCTGTCAATGCAGGCCCAGTTACCCTCAGGAGCCCTCCCACTCAAACGATTCCTCTCTTTTCTGACTGGCTCAGCTGCATAGGGGTCTCACTTCTACTGCACCTCTCTGCACCCCCTCACTTCAACCTCAGCCTCAGAGGCAAGTTCCATGCAAGTTTCAGCTCAAGTCAGTGTCCCACCTCTCCGCACACACCTCATATCACTGTGCTTTCTGCCCCAGGATGGACAGGCTGAAGGTTCAGGGAAGTTAAAACCCTAGTGGCCCATTGATCAACATAGCTTACACCCTGGTACATACTTTTTAATGAATCTTTATTATGAAATTGCACGGCAGCTCCTCAGTGTGCATCACTGCTTCCAGCTCCCTTAGCCTCTCTACATTAATTTCTTCCTGCTCTCAGCTTGGTTCCCAGCTCCCCTGTGTCTTTTTTCCAATCCCTAACAGACACACTCAGCTGGGTATCATATCTGACCCTTGAACTTGATGTTCTCTCTCCCTGTATGTGCCTCTCAGGGGTTGTAAGGAAGTGCCCGTGAGCTATTGTTCTCTTCAACTTGTGGGATAGTCTGATAGGGCGTGGTGTGGCTGGAGCTCCTGGGAGAATCACCCTTAGGCTCCAGTTTATTTGTTTGGGGCCCCAGAGAGGAGAAGAGTCTGATGAGTGTCCCATGGGCCCCGAGGTGGAGGGCTCCAGTGACACCTGCTTTCTGGAACCCACCATGGTATACCTTGTGGCTAAGGGTTGATCAGCAGGACTGACCTCAGCAACCTACCGCAGAGTGGGTCGCTGTCATGGACAGGCAACTCTGGTGCGTCCAGTTCATGTTTCAGATCCCCAGGATAAAAGTCACCTGCCCAAGGACTGAGCAGTCTAGGGGTACGGAGTGGAATCCAGGAGCTCCTAGTGGGTGCAGCTCCTGGAGTGGTCCTAAATCCCTCTGCATACTTCAGATACTACACGAGAAATGTGGTGTCTACATACCGATACCATTTGGATGATTCAGTTCCTTAAAAACTCTCAACAAAAATTACGAGATCCAAAACAAATTCACCTAAACTTGAGTGGAATTTATTTTCTTTCTATCTCCCTGTAAGGAGGCTAATATAAAATTATCTGTCTATTTATCTATCATCCATCTATTTATATCTACCAATACATTTTGGCTTTTCTTGTCTGCCTTTAGTGCTGCTGTGAATTTCCGCCTATTCTGCCAGGGGCATTTACTTGCCTTGGGGAGGATTAAGATTATTATGCAGAAATGAAAATAGAAAGAACGAATCAATGTTAAGTGTTTGATATCCAAAATAGGATGTTTGAATCCACAGCAAGACTATTGAAAATCAGACTTTGAAATAGAGGAAGTGTTTTCTAAGTTTCTAAGCTCCTTTTAATGCATCAAAAGCTGGGGGATTTGAACATTAGTCTTCTCCATAAGCCAAGGCTATGATATATGTGGGAAGTGGTAGAATCTGGCGCCGTTCAGTCCCGAGGATGTAGAATGAAGAAGCACAGGAAGAGGAAGCCAGCATCAGACACATGAGTCCTGACTTCCTTCCTTGGATCAGCATCCCGGGTTTTAGATGAGGATAGAGGGAAGCTGAAAGTTGAGGAGGCTTTGTATAACTTGATCCCCATTTTGAGGTCTCTTGGAAAAGAAGACATAAGATCATACTCACAGGCTCCAAGTGGATATGACTTTTGGGGGAACACTTTTCAACTTACTGTGCAGGCAGAGGAAAAAATTAAACGTTGAAAATTCACCCAACAGAAACTGATCTAACTGAAATGGATTATTTCAACCTGATGAGGTCAAGATACCACAAACTGGCAGATTAAATAGCCCTTCCGTCACCCTGTCTACTACCCAAGTGGATGGGGGCTCATGAGAAGATGAAATGGTTATAGAAAATGAACAAGTTACATCTTCTAGTTGTATCTGAATAGCATTGAGGTTAAAATTGCCACATCACTAATATATCTCTCTAGCTACTACTTGAAAAGGAAATAAAAGAAACAGCTACTACCAAATCACTACAATCAAGAAAGAAGATCACAAGCAAAGAGAGTGTATTTTATGGGAGCATAAAGTGGGGAAGCAAGAGGAGAAAATGATTATAACTAGAAAACTAAGTTTGAGAGGAACAATTACAATTCATCAAAAAGTACTTCCTCTTAGCTCTGGGTTTCTTAGCAACCAAGAAAAGAAGGAAAAGATGAAAGATTATAAGGACCTTATTATTTAGTATAAGGAAGCATACCTTAATGCCAAGAGATGAAAAAAATGCTTTAAAAATACTAGATATCAGAGAACTCTGTCATAAAGGGCATTTATAGAAGGAACAGAGACTATCATGAAATGTAATTTCTTTAACAGGAATTCTGTAGGAAATTTAAGGACGTTTTTCTTTTGGCATCCCTTATATTTAACCTTAATCTAAGGGTATAGCATCTGTTTGCGGTGCTGAAGGCTTTTGTGGGAAAAGCTAGAATAATATAGTCTGAGTATATAACTTTCTAGGAAAAAATTTGGAGAATCTAGACGTTGTTTTTTATATAGACATTGTACAATATGGCAGGCACTAGCCACTATTTAAATTGGAATTAATTAAGATAAAATTAAATAAAAAATCCAATTCCTCTGTTACACACACCATATTTTAAGTACATGTGTCTAGTGGCTACTGTATTGGACTGTGGCAAGAAATTTCCTTCATTATGGAAGATTCTATTGGACAGATCTTAGAGGAATGTATGAATGTACCTTTTGGGTAAGAATTGTTTTGCAAGCAGATCAGTATTGAGCTCCCTGGTGGTTCAGATGGTAAAGAATCTGCCTGCAGTGGAGGAGACCTGGGTTTGATCCCTGGGTCAGGAAGATCCCCTGGAGAAGAGCATGGCAACCCACTCCAGTATTCTTGCCTGGAGAATCCCATGGACAGAGAAGCCTGGAGGGCTACAGTCCATGGGGTTGCAAAGAGTCAGACACAACTGAGCGACTAACACTTTCTTTCCAGTATTGAGATTGTTTGTGAGAAGTATGTTAAAATACAAGATGTTAGATAAACTCAGGAAATAGTTGGAAGGGCTTGTAAAGATAAATTTAATATTTTAATAATTGTTTTAAATGGTACTAAATAAAAATTAAAGTGTTTAAATAAGATCTTCCCTTTACCTAATACCATATACAAAAATGAACTCAAAATAGATCAAAGACCTAAATGTAAGACCTTAAACTATAAAATTCTTGTAAGAAAACATAGGGGGAAAAACCTTATGATATTGAGTTTGGCAGTGATTTCTTGGATATGACACCAAAAGCACAGGCAATGAAAGAAAAGAGTAGGCAAATTGGACTTTATAAAAATTTAAAATTTTTGTGCATGAAAGGATACTCTCAGCAGACTAAAAAGTCAACCTACAAGATGGGATAAAATATTTACAAATCATATACCTGACAAGGGATTAATATCCAGACTGTAGAAAGAACTCCTAAGAATCCACAACAACAAAACAAAACAATCTAGTTCAACATGAGCAAAGGACTTAAACAGACATTTCTCCAAAGACTATCTACAAGTAGCCAATAAGCATATGAAAATATGCTCAACATCATTTGTTGTTAGGAAATACAAACCAGAACCACAATGAGATATCACCTCACTCTCATTAGTGTTAGTCCCTCAGTTGGGTCCAACTCTGGGACCCCCAGGGGCTGTAGCCAGTCTCCTGTATCCATGGAATTCTCTAAGCAAGAATCCTGGAGTGGGTTGCCATGCCCTTCTCCCGGGGATTTTCCCAACCTAGGGACTGAGCCTGCATCTTCTGCATTGCAAACAGATTCTTTATCATCTGAGCCACCAGGGAAGCCTCATACCCATTAGGATAACTGTTACTAAAATAACAGAAAACAAGTGTTGGTGTAGAGAAATCGGCACCTCTTCTGCGTTCCTGGTGGGAATATAAAATGGTACAGTCACTGTGGAAAACAGTGACTAGATAATAGAATTATCGTTTGACCCACCAATTTCATTTCTGCACAAAAAGAACTGAAAGCAGAGCCTCAGATAGATATTTGAGTACCAACGTCCATAGCAGCATTATTAACGTTAGTCAAAAGGTATAAACAACCCAAATGTCAATTATGGGTGAATGAATAAACAAAATGTAGTATCCACAAACAATGGAATATTATTCAGCTTTAAAGAGGAATGAAATTCTGATACATGCTATAACATGGGTGAACCTTGCAACTGTTATGCTAGGTACTATAAGCCAGACATGAAAGTACAGATGAAATCATGATTCCTTTTACATAAGGTACCTAGAATAGTCATTCATAGAGACAGAAAGTAGAACCATGGTTACCAGGGGCTGATAGGAGAAGGAAATGGGGAGTTATTATTTAATGGGAACAGAGTTTCAGTATGAGATGATGAGGAAGTTCTGAAGGTGAATGGTGGTGATGGTTGCACAACAATGTGAATGTACCTAATGTCACTGAACTGTGTAATTAAAAATGGTTTAAATAGTAAATTTTATATTATGTATTTTTGTTGTTGTTCAGTCACTAAGTCATGTCCAATTTTTTGCCACCCCATGGACTGCAACATGCCAGGCTTCCCTGTCCATCACCAACTCCTGGAGCTTGCTCAAATTCTTGTCTATTGAGTCGGTGATGCCATTCAACCATCTCATTTTTTGTCACCCCCTTCTCTTCCTGCCGTCTGTTTCCCAGCTTCAGGGTCTTTTCCAGTGAATTGGCTCTTCGCATCAGATGGCCAAAGTATTGGAGCTTCAGCTTCAGCATCAGTCCTTCCAGTGAATATTCAGTACTAATTTCCCTTAGGTTGACTGTTTTGATCTCCTTGCAGTCCAAGGGACTCTCAAGAGTTTTCTCCAGCACCGCATTATAAAGCATCAATTCTTTGGTGCTCAGCCTTCTTTATGGTCCAACTCTCACATCTGTATATGACTACCGCAAAATCCATAGCTTTGAAAAAAAATTTGAAAAACAAAGGGAATCACAAAGTAAAGAGCAGTCTCTTTTCTATTGACTATGGTTGTACTTTCATGAGCTGCATGTGAATTGCTACAATTATCTGGCAACCAGTGCTAGCCTGTAGATGCACCAATTTGCTGAGGATGTTGAGGCAGAAAACTGGAAAAAGCCCATGTCTCTGGTGGTGTTAGTGAGTCTCCAAACCAATCCTGGAACTAGCCTACTTCCATACTTCCTGTTATCTAAATTCTCTTTATGCTAAAAAAAAAACCTTCACATATCTCTACCTAACTTTTAAATAGTTCACTTATATTCACCAAAGCTAAAAAATTGTCATACATAAAATGGACTTTTTTCTTTTACTCTACAGCTCTGTGAATTTAAACTATAGGGATTTAAGCTATAGGGATTTCCTTGATGGTTCAGTGGCTAAGACTCTATGCTCCCAATGCACTGGGATCCTGGTTGAGGAACTAAGATACCACATACCACTTCGTGAGGCCAAAAAGTAAAAAAAAAAAAAAGTGTAAATATAAATTACTGATTTAACTAAAACTTATGATATACTTATTTTGGGAGATTGGAGAGTGGACAGGGGAAGGTGGTGGTGTGGATGTTTATCTACTATAACAGAAAGTCCATAGAAAATATTTACTATTGAGAAATCACCATGCAGCAGTATACGTACATAATTTAGTAATAAGAAAATAAATATAAGAATAAGTTTAAGAAGTTGAAAGTTGTGACTCCCAAGGTTTAGGCCAGTGAAGTTATGGGAAGGGATGGGATGGAAGATTGCTACTTTTCATTATAATTCTTTTAGGTAAAAATTAAAAATAAATTACATCTTCATAAAAGCACCCTTTTCTCTCAAATTATTTTCTTTGAGTTCCATAAGTGTACTTGGTAAATGGGAATAGACTTTTTGTATTTCTGCTGGAACATCCTTACACTGAGGGTGGGAGAGTGTAGCATGCTCAGTGGGGCAGGATGGAGAAGGGAGCACAGGACGATGTTTGCACCTGTTCTACCCCGGGGGGTAGGGATGGCTGTGAATATTTAAGGTGATAATGCATGTTAAGTGGTTGGTGTGGATCCAATACCTGTTGGTAGCTAATAATGTTAATATGATAAATCAGCCAGAAGTGCCTACCTACCAAGAGGCTAGATTATGCTTGTCCTGCAGGTTGACAGACAGGCTACTTACTTCTTTTTTCACCAGAGATTTGGACATCTTGAATGAATGTCTACAATGATTTTTTGTTTAGGGGTATGTGTGTGTGCTATGCCTCATGGCTTACAGGATCTTAGTTTCCCAACCAGAGTCAAAGCCATGCCCTCTGCAGTGGAAGTGTGGGGTGCTAACCACTGGACCACTAGGGAAGTCCCTCCAGTGATCTTTAACCACATTCATTAGCCACTTCCCACTCCTGGGATGGGGAGCTGTGACAGATTCTATCTGGAGACTCACCAGAATGTGGCAATCAGCTTTCTTAATCAGTCCCCTGATCCTTCATTCCCTCAGGTGTGCATGCCTGAGAAACCCAAGGCCACAGGATTCTAGACCCTCATGAGATTAGAAATTCTTGAGACCTTAGACCTGGCTGTGAGAAAGAGCCTGTCCAGTTTCCAAGGCAGCAATATGCTAAGGATTCCCTGTTGCTTTTTTCTCTGGTCCTACCTGCACTGGCCCTTGAGAACATTCTATATGTCACTTTGCCTGTGACTTGGTTTACAACCACCTTAGGTAGAAGTATTTGAACAAATGAATCCTTTCTCTAGTCCTGACTTGAAAAACAGCAGTCAATTCTTTTAGCCACTTGATATATTGAAATGCTCTAGATACTTTGCACATACAAACTACCTGTAGATTGTTATAAAATGCCTCCTTTCTTCTATTTGTCCAAGTAAGTCGTGTATCCCTCAGCCAGTACAACAGAACGTTTTTAGAGGAAATACGGGTAAATTTAAGAACCAAGATGTGCTGAGAGAGATATGGGTTCGCAGATCTTGGTCTGACTTTATAAAACTTCACAGTCTTAGTCTTTTTTTCTTTCTTTAAAGATTTATTTTCTTTATTTGCTTGTCTATTTATTTTTTGGCTGTGTTGGGTCTTTGTTGCTGTGCCCCGACTTTCTCTATTTGTGGCAAGTGAGGGCTAATCCCTAGTTGTGGTGCTTGGGCTTTTCATTGCAGTGGCTTCTCTTTGTAGAGCACGGGCTCTAGGGCACTCAGGCTCCAGGAGCTGTGGGTCATGGGCTCAGTATTCGTGGCACACTTCTTATTTGCCTCGTTGCATGTGGGGTCTTCCCTGGACCAGGGATTGAACCTGTGTCCCCTGCATTGGCAGGCAGATTCTTTGCCACTAGACCATCAGGAAAACCCCACAGGCTTAGTCTTTTAATTCTTCTTTAATGCTGCGTAGGGTTGTCATCTTCTCGCTGGCCATACTGGATCCAGATGCCCCTGCGACCTGATTTCCCTGCAGGACATGAACCTCCTCATCCAGGATCTTGCTCTCCAGGTGTGGAGAAAAATTTCGCGGGCCAGTCTCTTTTTCCAGCCTCTGTCAAATGACTTCTTATGACCACGACAATTAAACATCAATATCAGAGCATTTGGCATGCATATACACTAAGGACATTTTTCTAGCATAAAGAGAGGGATGTCAGCCGCGATTGTGTTAGTGCTGTGCTGATGCTTTGCAAAACATCCATCCGCTCATGGGGCTCCGTGTAGGGAGAGATGTTTCCAGATGCTGCAGGAGGCAGAACAGCCTCAGACGTGCTGCATGGGAACAGAATCTGGGAGCTGAAGGAGTTCGGTCCACAGGCAGCTTGTTGGCCTGGCTCAGGCTGGCCTGGCCTCTTGCTCTTCTTTTTTTGCCCAGGCATCAGAGTTTTCTAGCTTCTAACTCTGTGAAGGAGGAGTTCATTGCGTGTTAGAGAGATACTCATATAAAATCAGGACAGAAGCTTGAATGTATGCCCAGGAATAAACATGTGAAAGGATAGAGGAACATGGTTCAGTCTGGGAAGAAATCCCCCTTTTCACAAATCTGTGAAGCTGAGAAAAATAAAGCAACAGAAGGGGCAGGAAATATGAGCGTGAAAACCCCGAAAATGGGGCTCAATAAAAAAAATGCTCCACATGCCAAAAGTTGTAGACAGTTTGGGAGAAGTTCTGGTACGGTTTTTCTTGCCCTGCTCTGTTTCTGAAATGAGTGCTCTCCCCCTGTTCTGGGGAAACATCACTAAAGACACTAAATCCAGGAAATGGAACTTTGTTGATGTTTTCTTCTAATCTTAAGATTTTTCTGATATCATAAACTAGCCAACACTGAGAGATGATATTTTAAATTCTGAGCTTGTAACTCTACTTGTTATTAATTTTAAAAGCATGAAAAAATAAATCCAGTAATAACTTGTAAAGATATTAAGTGTTACTTTTATATTTAATACATTAAATGTAATGACTGCTTTTTTTTCTTTTTTAGCAAAACAAGTGATTGATTTTCCTCAGCTATATTTCTATGCAATGAATCTTTATGATCTTAAAATAATAAAGGGATTTCTACTATGTAAAGTACATTGAAAAACTATAAATATGGGCATAATCCAACTGAATATTAAGTTTCTAGAGTTTCTAACTTGGCTGATTTGAACTTAGAAAATGTTCCTGATAGAAAGAGTGATCTCAGGTGTGGAAAGGTGGTTGCTGTGCTGTGCTTAGTTGCTCAGTTGTGTCTGACTCTTTGCGACCCCATGGACTGTGGCCTGCCAGGCTCCTCTGTCCATGGGATTCTCCAGGCAAGAATACTGGAGTGGGTTGCCATGCCCTCTGCCAGGGGATCTTCCCAACCCAGGGATTGAACCCATATCTCCTGCATTGCAGGCAGATTCTTTACCATCTGAGCCACCAGGGAAGCCCAGGAGTATTGGAATGGGTAGCCTATCTCTTCTCTAGGGGATCTTCCCGACCCAGGAATCAAACCAGGGTCTCCTACATTGCAGGCGAATTCTTTACCAGCTGAACTACCAGGGAAGTCCTGGAAGGGTGGTTAGTCCAGTCTATATAGTTCTATTTAGCTCATATTTTATGGTATCACCAGTAATACAGATATTAACTACCACTTACAATACTTAAAACATTGAATAATAGTTGATTTTCAATATTATATTAGTTTCAGGTGTAAAACAGTGATTTCATATTTTTGTACATTATACTCCATTTAAAGTTATAATATATTGGCTATGTTCCCTATGTTGTACATTACATTCTTATATCTTATTTAATACATAGTAGTTTGTACCTCTTGATCCCCTCTTCATAACTTGGCCCTTCCCCCAACCCTCTCCCTGCTGGCAACCACTAGTTTATTCTCTGTAGCTGTGAGTCTATTCTGTTTGGCTATATTCATTTGTTTGTTCAATTTTTTAGATTCCACATAAAAGTGAAAGCATACAATATCTGTTTTTCTCTAACTTAACTTCATTATGCAAAATGCCCTCCAGGTTAATCCATGTCTTTGCAAATGGCAAAATTTCATTTTTTTTTCATGATTGAGTCTATATATGTGTGTGTGTGTGTGTATGTGTGTATGATTGAGCAAATATATATGTGTGTGTGTATATATATATATATATATATATACTTCCCATAGGCTTCCCAGGTGGCTCAGTGTTAAAGAATCCACTTGCCAATGCAGGAGATGCTGGAGACATGGGTTTGGTCTCTGGGTTGGGAAGATCCCCTGGAGTAGGAAATGGCAACCCATTCCAGTATTCTTGCCTTGGAAATCGTAGAGACAGAGGAGCCTGGAGGGCTACAGTCCACTGGGTTGCAAAGGGTCAGACTCGACTGAGCATGCATGCATGGTATATATACACTACCCACAACAGTTTCAATGGGAAGTCTATCCTTACTTCTGACCAGGCTGGCCAAGATCATCCTCCGGTGACCCAAGGGAGAGGAGTCAAGGCCCCATGGGCTCTGGCAGATGGGAGTGGTGTGTGTGGGGATCCTAGAGAATGGACCCCAGAACTTTCAGAGGAGTAGCACTCCAGAGATTCTAGGTTTGAAAGTCTTGCAGGTATGTTCTTCCCATGAGCCTGCAGAGAGCTAGAGAAGGCTAAGGGGGAAGTGAGAGAGTAGCTGAGACCAGGGCTGTGAGGTCGGGACAGAGTTTCAAGGGTGTCTGTTCCACTGAGTAGCAACTGACTCGATTCACGAGGAAATAACTCGATCTCATCAAATGACAGTTTCTGAAGATTTTTCTTTTTAATTAAGACTAGAATATTCAGCACCCAAACATTAGGCCAAAGAGCACTGTAATGTGCTTGTTAAAAAAAAAAAAGGTAAGATGGGTTATGCCATCTCACTGGGGTAAATTGGAACAGAATTGGGGCTCTTATTCAGAGACTTTGGGTGGTAGAGATAACAACCTGGGCATCTCAAGATAGGAGATTTGGGTGCATCAGAATTATTAAAGCTCTGTAACTTTATCTATGAAACAAATAATGTATCTACCTGAAAAAAATTGTCTAGTGCAGTTTTACTCTATCATAGAAATAAGAGTTGCAGAGGTGTAGATTTAATAACGGAGAAGGCAATGGCAACCCACTCCAGTACTCTTGACTGGAAAATCCCATGAACGGAGGAGCCTGGTGGGCTGCAGTCCATGGGGTCGCTAAGAGTCGGGCACGACTGAGCGACTTCACTTTCACTTTTCACTTTCATGCACTGGAGGAGGAAATGGCAACCCACTCCAGTGTTCTTGCCTGGAGAATCCCAGGGACGGCAGAGCCTGGTGGGCTGCCGTCTATGGGGTCGCACGGAGTCAGACACGACTGAAGCGACTTAGCAGCAGCAGCAGCAGATCTAATAAAATGGTACTAAATCCAGGAAGGCTTTGAAAGGGAGTTTAGTCAAATATGCTGTAGCCCTGGGTTTCCTGTGTTGTCAAGGTAACCAGAGCCTTCGTTTTCTTGGTAACCTGAACCTGCCAAGCCAACATCAGAGACACCTCGCACTTTAGCTAGTCAGCCACCTGCCACTGAGTTACACAGGGTTTTTTTTTGGGCTGAGTTTCCTAAAAGAAAAAGCCCAGCTTTTCCTTTTCTCCTTCCTGCCTCTCATATCCTTCTTTATTTTATTTATCCTTCAGTTTTTTCTTTTATTTTAAATTCCTTATTGATAATTGTAGATTCCCATATAGTTTCAAGAAATAATACAGAGATATTCTTGTAAACCTTTCACCTTAGTTCAGTTCGGTCACTCAGTTGTGTCCGACTATTTGTGACCCCATGAAGTGCTGCACGCCAGGTCTCCCTGTCCATCACCAACTCTCGGAGCTTGCTCAAACTCATGTCAGTCGAGTTGGTGATGCCATCCAACCATTTCATCCTCTGTCATCCCCTTCTCTTCCTGCCTTCTATCTTTCCCAGAATCAGGGTCTTTTCCAATGACACAGTTCTTCACCAAAGTATTGGAGTTTCAGCTTCAACATCAGTCCTTCCAATGAATATTCAGGACTGATTTCCTTTAGGATGGACTGGTTGGATCTCCTTGCAGTCCAAGGGACTCTCAAGAGTCTCCTCCAACACCATAGTTCAAAAGCATCAATTCTTTGGCATTCAGCTTTCTTTATATTTGAACTCTCACATCTGTACATGACTACTGGAAAAACCATAGCCTTGACTAGATGGACCTTTGTTGGCAAAGTAATGTCTCTGCTTTTTAATATGCAGTCTAGGTTGGTCACAGAGAAGGCAATGGCAACCCACTCCAGTACTTTTGCCTGGAGAATTCCATGGACGGAGGAGCCAGGTGGTCTGTAGTTCCATGGGGTCGAGAAGAGTTGGACACAACTGAGCGACTTTACTTTCACTTTTCACTTCCATGCATTGGAGAAGGAAATGGCAACCCACACCAGTACTTTTGCCTGGAGAATCCCAGGGACGGGGGAGCCTGGTGGGCTGCCGTCTATGGGGTCGCACAGAGTCGGACACGACTGACCCAACTTAGCAGCAGCACCAGCAGCTAGGTTGGTCATAGCTTTTCTTCCAAGGAGCAAGCGTTTTTTAATTTCATGGCTTCAGTCACCATCTGCAGTGATTTTGGAGCCCAAGAAAATAAAGTCTCTCACTGTTTCCATTTTTTCCCCATCTATTTTCCACGAAGGGATGGGACTGGATGCCATGATCTTAGTTTTCTGAATGTTGAGTTTTAAGCCAGCTTTTTCACTCTCCTTTTTCACTTTCATCAGGAGGCTCTTTAGTTCTTCACTTTCTGCCATAAGGGTGGTGTCCTCTGTATGTCTGAGGTTATTGAAATTTCTCCCAGCAATCTTGATTCCAGCTTGTGTTTCATGCAGCCTGGCATTTTGTGTGATATACTCTGCATATAAGTTAAATAAGCAGGGTGACCATATACAGCCTTATGTACTCCTTTCCCAATTTGGAACCAGTCTGTTGTTCCATGTCTAGTTCTAACTGTTGCTTCTTGACCTGCATACGTACTTCTCAGGAGGCAGGTCAGGTGGTCTGGTATTCACATCTCTTTCAGAATTTTCCAGTTTGCTGTGATGCACACAGTCAAAGGCCTTGGTGTGGTCAATAAAGCAAAAGTAGATGTTTTTCTGGAACTCTCTTGCTTTTTCGATGATCCAGCAGATGTTGGCAATTTGATCTCTGGTTCCTCTGGCTTTTCTAAAACCAGCTTGAACATCTGGAAGTTCACAGTTCACGTACTGTTGAAGCCTGGCTTGGAGAATTTTCAGCATTACTTTGCTAGCATGTGAGATTAGTGCAACTGTCCGGTAGTTTGAGCATTCTTTGGTATTGCTTTTCTTTGGGACTGGAATGAAAACTGACCTTTTCCAGTCCTGTGGCCACTGCTGAGTTTTCCAAATTTGCTGGCATATTGAGTGCAGCACTTTCACAGAATCATCTTTTAGGATTTGAAATAGCTCTACTGGAATTCCATCACCTCCACTAGCTTTGTTCATAGTGATGCTTCCTAATCCCCACTTGACTTCACACTCCAGGATGTCTGGCTCCAGGAGAGTGATCACACCATCGTGTTTATCTGGGTCAAGAAGATCTTTTTTGTATAGTTCTGTGTATTCTTGCCACCTCTTCTTAATATCTTCTGCTTCTGTTAGGTCCATACCATTTCTGTCCTTTATTGTGCTCATCTTTGCATGAAATGTTCCCTTGGTAGCTTTGATTTTCTTGAAGAGCTCTCTAGTCTTTCCCATTCTATTCTTTCCTCTGTTTCTTTGCATTGATCGCTGAGGAAGGCTTTCTTATCTCTCCTTGCTGTTCTTTGGAACTCTGCATTCAAATGGTTATATCTTTCCTTTTCTCCTTTGCCTTTTACTTCTCTTCTTTTCTTAGCTCTTTGTCTTTGTCAGGCAACCATTTTGCCTTTTTGCATTTCTATGTCTTGGGGATGGTCTTGATCACTGCCTCCTGTACAATGTCATGAACTTCCATCCATAGTTCTTCAGGCACTCTGTCTATCAGATCTAATCCCTTGAATCTATTTGTCACTTCCACTGTATAATCATAAGAGATTTGATTTAGGTCATATCTGAATGGTCTAGTGATTTTTCCTACTTTCTTCAATTTAAGTCTGAATTTGGCAATAAGGAGTTCATGATCTGAGCCACAGTCAGCTCCCGGTGTTGTTTTTTCTGACTGTATAGAGCTTCTCCATTGGGTTTCCTACTGTGTGGAAACTTCTCCTCCTTCACGACTCTCTCCCCAGGACAGGTCTCCATCCCTAACTCTTTTGTATCTCTTTTTGTCTTTTATATTTTGTCCTACCTCCTTTCGAAGAGAATGGGCTGCCTTTCTGGGTGCCAGATGTCCTCTGCCAGTGTTCAGAAGTTGTTTTGTGGAAGTTGCTCAGCATTCAAATGATCTCTTGATGAATTTGTGGGGGAGAAAGTGGTCTCCCCGTCCTATTCCTCCACCATCTTGTCTTGTCCCAACCTTTCACCTAGTTCCTGTTAATTTAACACTTCACATAATTACAGTATAATAGTCACATGTTAAATCTATACAGGGCTGTGTGTCAATCATATCTCAATAAAAATGGAAGAAAAAAGTATAACAAGGTATCATTGTGATGAAATTGTTATGTGTTTTGGCTATGGTAGTGGTCATATGACTCTATACATGATAACATTGCATTTAAATATACACACGAGTGCCTGAATGTAAAATTGGTGAAAACTGAATAATGTTTGTGGATGTGGATTGTGTATATATTAATATCCTTCAGTTTTAATGAGATTTAATTGATGTACAGCCCTGTATAAGTTTAAAGTATATAGCATCATTGTTTGACTTGCCTCAGTATGTTTAATGCTGCTGCTGCTGCTGCTGCTAAGTCGCTTCAGTCGTGTCCGACTCTGCGACCCCATAGACAGCAGCCCACCAGGCTCTGCCATCCCTGGGATTTTCCAGGCAAGAACACAGGAGTGGGTTGCCATTTCCTTCTCCAAAGCATGAAAGTGGAAAGTGAAAGTGAAGTCGCTCAGTCGTGTCCGACTCTTCACGACCCCATGGACTGCAGCCTACCAGGCTCCTCCGTTCATGGGATTTTCTAGGCAAGAGTACTGGAGTAGGGTGCCATAGCCTTCTCCACAGTATGTTTAATGAGCACCTGGCAACTCATATAGATACCAAATTAAATAAATAGAAAGCAACTTTTTCCTTGTGATGAGAGCACTTAGGATTTACACCTTAACTTTCATGTATAGTGTATCATATTTGTCACGTTGTACGTTACATCCCTACTATTTATTTATCTTGTACTGAACGTTTGAACCTTCTGACTGCTTTCATCCAATTCTCCCTTCCCCCATTCTCCTTTATTGTAGAGGAAAAGCTATATTCACCTTCATGAAATTGTAAAACTGGATTATGACTTAAGATTTTAGAAGCGCAACTATTTGACGTCCATTTGCCTAAGATTGGCCTAAGTGCCAATCCACACAGTCATCTTTTTCCCTGAAATGACTTTGCAGAAAATAGGGCAATATCTATCTGGCTTTCTCTCAGCTGTATTGAGGTTGACATAACACAAGGCCAGGCCACAAGATACCACACTGTGAGTCAAGACCTGTTTTTGTTTGGCACCCTGGGAAAATTTAGACTGAAAGAAAGAAGAAAGGTCATGAACTGAACACATTTATCCAGAGGCTCCAATGTTCCAGGGATTCTGCTGGCTGCTGTCTGGGATGCAGGGACAAAGACAATTTAGTCTCTGTGCTCAATGATGTACAGGCTACTGAAGGACTTAAGACAAAAAAAAAAAAAAAAAAAACAATAAATAAAGGCAGAATATAATTAGGGGATTTCCCTGGTGGCTCAGTGGTAAAGAATTTGCCTGCCAATGTAGGAGATGTGGCTTCCATCCCTGGCCCGGGAAGATCCCACTTGCCGAGCTGCAACTGTTGAGCGTGTGCTCTAGAGCCCGGGAGCTGCAGTTACTAAGCCCATGTACCCTAGAGCCTGTGCTCCTCAACAAAACAAGCTCCTGCAATGAAAGCCTCACACTGCAAGTAGAGAGTAGCCCTCACTCGCTGCAACTAGAGAAAAGCCCATGCATCAGTGAAGACCCAGCACAACCAAAAATAAGTAAATAATAAATGAATAAATTTATATATAAAAAAGAATAGAGTTAGGGTCATCAGAGAGATATGAAAACCTGAAGAAAATGCTGCATAAGCTCCAAGTAAGAATAGACATTAATTTGATGGGAGTAGCCAAGAAAGCCTCATGGAAGATTTGAAATGGACTTTGACAAAATGGATGATTTTCAAGGAGGGTATTGAAGATGCAGGGTAGAGATGGACCCACAAATCATCTAGTTCAGAGGTGTAAGTGGTAAAGTGTGTAGGCTCAGGCTCCAGGTTGCCTGAATTTAAATCCCAGCTCTGCTGTATTCTACTGTGTGACCTTGGGCTAGTCACTAACCTCTCTGGGCCCCAGTCTTCTGTCTATAAAGAGGTGAGGATTAAATTCTTTAAGATATGTGAAACTCTTGGAACTGCTCTTGATTTATAGTAAATGCTTGAAAAATGTCAGCTATTATTATTGCTGCTGTGGTTGTTATTATTGTTAGTGGAGTTTAGAAGGAGGTGCAGTGCTTATGAGACTGGAGAGAGTTTGGGTTCATTTTGTGGCCCCAAATATATCAGACTGAAGTTTATACTTAATTTGATAAGCGATTATTTTTTTATTCTTAAAAACATTTTCTGTCGGTAAGTAAACTGATTGAAGGCAGGAGGAGAAGGGGACGACAGAGGATGAGATGGTTGGATGGCATCACCGACTCAATGAACATGAGTTTGAGCAAGCTCTGGGAGTCGGTGATGGACAAGGAAGCCTGGCGTGCTGCAGTCCATGGGGTTACAGAGAGTCGGACACAACTGAGTGACTAAACTGAAGTAAATAGCACCAGAACAACAAAACATCAGGAAGCAACAACAGTGGAAACTTCAGTTGTTAAACATTTGGTGTAGTCTTTTTTTTTTTTTTTGTATTTTCAGCCATTTCCCCCAGCTGCTAACCATGCTAACTTTTCCGCTAGGTGACTGAGACTGTGAGCGGCTTTGGGAATTGATTTGATACAAAACACCTGTAGAAAGAATTACTGAACGCTAATCTTGTACAGGTGAAGAGAAAATCGATTTGGAGAGGAACAACTTCTACTTTATCATACAAATAAAAACTCTGGGGGCCATGAATGTCAAAGCCACTGGCCTTGAACCCTTCTCTACCATAAAGGGCTTTGAGACAGTGCAATATATCATTTTAAAAAAAAAAGTCATTTCTTTTCCATGTTGTAATGTGTTCTGAGAGATTTGACTGATGACCTATATTTCAGGAAGCATGAATGATCTTCACGTCTCAGATGAAGTAGGCATGTCATAAATCAGTACATGATGTAGTAAAATGCCTTTTCTGCCTTGGTGCAGCCTTGATTCCTAATTATAGGTGTGAACAAGGTAAACATTTTATTTTTTAACAGCTGGCAATCTTTAAGAATTCTAGTGACCCCAGATGTTTTTATTTGCTGTTCTCAGTTCAGAGATGCTAGTTGATCTACTGCCTCGAATGACGAATGCCACCTTACATTCATTTTTTGGAGAACGATTGCTGAGTTCTAAAAACCATGCTTCCAGTTGTTCTGACCTCCGGATGTGTTTGTGTGACCTTTTCAAGGCCCTTGTTCTTTAATCTCTGTAGATCTGCTTCTTTCTCTCTGTGCAAGAGGTCTTGGGTGTTGGTTATACCTCATAGTCAAGCCTTGTTTTGGCTTCTTCTGGATGAAGCCAGCTGTTCCATGCCTCTTCCCTCTAAATAAAGTGATGGCTTTCAAGAGTTCTGAAACATTAAGGGAGAGTGCTGCTGAATCACAGGTCACGGAAGGGGGTGCCTGTGGGTTCAGCTGGCTTCTCTGAATCCATTAAAACTGGTTTGACCTTTTCTAGTCCCATGGCTTAGTGACTCATGAATACTGGCGAATTTCAACTTTATTTCCAACCCAGACTCCTTCCCTGAGCTTCAGATTTATATATCCCGCCGCCTACTCAGCACCTCTTGGATGTCAAATAAGTATTTCGAACTAATATCTAAAATAGAATTATTGACTTTCTCATCAAAACCTACTTGCCCTCCAGTGTTCTCAGCAAATGGTGCCCCGTTTCACACAGTTGCTAAGGACAAAAATCTAGGACTTGCCTTTTGTTCCTGTTTTTCCTTCATATCCCACATTCTGTTGTGTAGCAAGTACTCTGTTTTCAAAATATAACCCTGGTGGTCCAGTGGATGAGAATTCTCCTGCCAGTGCACTGGTTCAATCCCTAGTTCGGGAAGATTCTACATGCTCTGGGGCAGCTAAGCCCTAGTGTCACAACTACTGAGACTGTGCTCTAAAGCCCGCTCACAGCAACAAGAAAAAGCCCGTGCCAGCAACGAAGACCTAGCACAGCCAAAAGTAAAATTAAATATATATATATATATATATATATATATATATATATATACCACAAATATGATCACTTTTTGCTTCTGATACCACCACTGTTCCAATCTCAGCTGTAATCACATCTCCCCTCAGCTACTGCGATTTCCTAATAGGTCCTCCTGCCTCTACTCTGGCTCTTTTGTGGCACATTTTCATACAGAAACTGAAGTGATTGTTTAAAACTGTAAGTCACTCTCCTGCTCAAAACTTTGTAAAATCTTCCTAGGGCACCTAAGATCAAATCCAGGTTTGCAGCATGGGTTAGAGACCTACAAGATCTGGTTGCTGCTTTGCTCTCTCACCTCATTTCCTACAATTCTTCTTACTCACTTCTGCTGGTCATGCTGGTTGGCTTTTTTACCTTGGACTTGGCAAATTTGTTTTGCCTCAAGGCTTTTACTGCTTCTTCTAGGGAGGCTCTTTCTCCAGGTCATCACTAGCTTGCTCTTTTGCATCATTGAGCTAATTGCATCTTCTCCCACGACTAAAAATACTGTCTCCCCCAACATCTATCTTCTTATCCTCTCTTATATTTCTTTAAAGCAAATACTTCTAGGGAGTTCCCTGGCTTTCCAGAACTTCCACTGCAGGGAACATGGTTTCTATCCCTGGTCAAGGAACTGAGATCCCCACATGTCGAATGATGCAGCCCCACCCCCACCTCCCCCCTCAAAGCAAATAATCTCCATTATAAATAGTACATTTTATTATCTATGTATTTGCTTGTTACCGCCATTAGAATATGAATTACATGAAGGCGGCTACTTTGTCTTGCTCATCACTGTGTCCCCCGGAAGTGCCTGCCATAGAGTCAGTTCTTGATAAAAGTAAGTAAATGAGCTTCAGTCCTCCTGTTTTCAGTAGTTCATTACAGTGAATCAACTGATCTTCCTTTGTTCCATGGATGCTGCCTCATTTGGACTGAAAACACAAAACAGGATTGTAATAGTTTTCAGTGTTATTGAGTGATTAAGAAGAAATCAGCTTGTATGGAGTTTGCTTTCATTTTATAACACACTAGTGACTAGTGGTTTCCAATTTGTGGACGATCGTATGTTTAAAATCCAAGTTGTGTTGAAGTGGCCCCTCTCAATACAAGAGGGAACAGTGAGACTGTTGACATGTTCAGTCTTGAAAGCACCACTCTCTTGACAGGAACTTAAATTTTAATAAGCAATGTCAAAAACTCAGAAACATAGCATGCTAGGAAACTTTTATTTTTCAATTTTTGGTCTTTTTTTAAGTGAGCAGTTACTGTATCCCAGGTAATGTGCTGTATTCAGCATGCATGCTCAGTTCATTTTTACAACCATGCTCTAGGACAGGTATTATTACCCCTTTTGGAGATAATGAAATTGAGAATTAGAGAATTATGTACTTGCCGGAGGTCGTAGTCAAAAGCAGAACTGAGATTCAACCTCTGCCCTGACTCATTCCCAAACCCCAATTCTTTATAATCTCCCAACACTGCTTCCCACAGGGGAAACTCCAGTGAGACTCTCATAGGTATATCTGAATTATTTTTATGGGCTATCAAAATTCCAATTTAAAAATGAAATTGAATGTGTGCATCTAAAAATGCCACAGCAGGGATCTCCAACCCAAGAGATGGAATTAGCTGATGAACCATGAACTGGAGGAAGAAGAAAAGTTGATTCATTTTGAAACATGTTGTCTGCCAACTCCATTTGCAGACTTGCCACCTCAGGCAGAACAACGCGAAGGGAGTTAAGTGTAAAAAGGAAGGCTTCTGCTCTGGACAATTTCTGACAATGTCAGGCCACCATCTGAGGTTTACTATGTACCAGCCAGGCAGGTATCATCCTTGTTTCTTTCTTTTTTTTTTTTTTTAATGCATGGAGAGGCATGACATGCTCAGGGTTACCAGCTGGTGTGTTATAGAGATGTGACCGAAAGCTAGGTCCATCTGCTTTTGTCCACGCCATTCTCCATTTGGATATATCCCCTCCTACCTACTTTATAGACACATATTAGAAAGGAAACAACTGGGAGCAAAACCACTTAAAATAACATCAATTACTCTCCAGTGATAGGATAGCTGAGAGAGTTCCAGTATATGGTGGAATGGATGGTTGTGGTGTGGGAATATCACAGCAGATTGTTGTTAGATGTAACACCTTTTTCTTAAAATCTCTGTAATTCAGAGGAATTACTAACGCATTCCAGTTTATTTATTTTTAAAAACATATTTGATTTTTTTAATTTTTAAAAATTTATTTATTTATCTATTTTTTACTTTACAATATTGTATTGGTTTTGCCATACATTTTCATGAATCCGACATGGGTATACATGTGTTCCCCTTCCAGAACCCCCCTCCCACCTTATTTTTTAAAATATATTTTAAATTGGTGAAATTTTATTCAGTTCAGTTGCTCAGTCGTGTCTGGACTCTTTGCGACCCCATGGACTGCAGCATGCCAGGCTTCCCTGTCCACCACCAACTCCCGGAGTTTGCTCAAACTCATGTCCATTGAGTTGGTGATACCATCCAACCATCTCATCCTCTGTCGTCCCCTTCTCCTCCCGCCTTCTATTTTTCCCAGCATCAGGGTCATTTCCAATGACTCAGTTCTTTGCATCAGGTGGCCAAAGTATTGGAGTTTCGCTTCAGCATCAGTCCTTCCAATGAATACCCAGGACTGATCTCCTTTAGGATGGATTGGTTGGATCTCCTTGCAGTCCAAGGGACTCTCAAGAGTCTTCTCCAACACCACAGCTCAAAGGCATCAATTCTTCGGCACTCAGGTTTCTTTATAGTCCAACTCTCACATCCATACATGACTACTGGAAAAACCATAGCCTTGACTAGACGGACTTTCGTTGACAAAGTAATGTCTCTGCTTTTTAATATGCTATCTAGTTTGGTCATAACTTTCCTTCCAAGGAGTAAGCGTCTTTTAATTTCATGGCTTCAGTCACCATCTCCAGTGATTTTGGAGCCCAAGAAAATAAAGTCTCTCACTGTTTCCATTGTTTCTCCATTATGGAGTGATGGGACTGGATGCCATGATCTTAGTTTTTTGAATGTTTAGTTTTAAGCCAACTTTTTCACTCTCCTCTTTCACTTTCGTCAAGAGGCTCTTTAGTTCCTCCTCGCTTTCTGCCATAAGGGTGGTGTCATCTGCATATCTGAGGATATTTTTCCCGACAATCTTGATTCCAGTTTGTGCTTCAGCCAGCCCAGCATTTTGCATGATGTACTCTGCATATAAATTAAATAAGCAGGGTGACAATATACAGCCTTGACGTACTCCTTTCCCGATTTGGAACCAGTCTGTTGTTCCATGTCCAGTTCTAACTGTTGCTTCTTGACCTGCAAATATATTTCTCAGGAGGCAGGTCAGGTGGTCTGGTATTCCCGTCTCTTTAAGAATTTTCCACAGTTTGTTGTAATTCACAACAAATTTTATTATATTATTTTATATGGAACTTGTAAGAGTCAGGTCAGGTTAGATTATTCTGTGATAACAAACAGTCCCAATTCTTAGTGGTCTAAAACAATGAGTTGAGTTTTTTTATTCTCTTTGAGAAAAAGTCATGGCTTCATGTGTGGGGTAGGGAAATTTCCTGTTGTCAGGAAAATTGAGAGTATATTGTCAGATTATATATTGATCAGTCTTTGGATTGTTAAAAATAAAATCTTTCTAAAGATGTGAGTTGAGGGTGTGTATATGGGGAGGGTGGAAGTGGAGTGAGAAGAGGAGGTATTAGTTACAAGTGACAAAGTTTGTATATACATTTATAACTGAAGGCTCTATAAATTCCAAAGTAATCAGGACTGACTTATAGACTAGACCTTTTGGAGGGGAAGGGTGGCAGGGGTGAATTGGGAAATTGGGATTGACATATATACACACTAATATATATAAAATAGAGGGGCTTCCCAGATGGCACAGTGATAAATAATCCACCTGCCAATGCAGGAGATGCAAGGGATGCAGGTTCACTTCCTGGGTTGGGAAGATCCCCTGGAGTAGGAAATGGCAACCCACTCCAGTGTTCTTGCCTGGAAAACTGAATGGATAGAGAAGCCTGGTGGGCTGAGTCAATAGGGTTGCAGAGTCAGCTGTGACTGAGTGACTGAGCACACATATAAAATAGATAACTAAAAAGTACCTACTCTATAGCACAGGGAACTCTACTCAGTACTCTGCAATGGCCTACATTTGATTTTAATCTCTATTTAACAAGCAAGCACTTATTTATTTGTGTAACAGGCAAGGTCACCAAACTTGGCAAAGTAAATGGGAAAGACAGCTTTATAATAATGGCTACTATTGGTTGAAATTTTCATTCGTGGAATAATTGTCACATCTATCATGAAGTCTCAACAATCCTAGAATGAGTAGTATTAAATCCATTTTGTGGGTGAGGAAACTGAGGTTCAGAGCAGCTAAGTACCTTATCTAGAGTCATAAAACCAATAACTCACAGAGGCTGGATTTGTGCGATTCCCCAAAGCTGCATTTTTCCAACAGAGGATCCTATCAAGATTAAGGGTTTCAAATTATTAGAAGACAATTTGTATTTAAAACTTGCTGGCCTCCCTGGCAGTATCTGGGAGAGCTGCTCACCACCCTTAAATAAATAAACAGCTGCTGCTCCTCATTGAGTGAACTGTATAGAGTTACCCCTTGTGAAGAGCAGCTCCTTTGCAAATCCATGCTGTAATTTGGAGGGTGTCCGTTGTGACTTTTCTCTGGGGCTCATGTTTGGTTTGTTTTTTCTGCCTTGAACTATGGCTGGCTCTCACCTCTCCACTTGGGAGAATGTTCTAGAACTTCTCTCCAGGACCTCTCAAGTCCATTGTGTAAATATCACCTGATTTGGTGACCACCCCCTCACCAGTTTCAGCTTCTCTGGGTATGCCAGCTTCTGGGATGCTGGACAAAAGTGCTTGTCAAAAGTGTGAATACACCATGGAGTGAAAGTGGATTTATCCTGAAGCTAATGAGGCTTAAACAGGGCTCCCCAGGGCATGATCCCTTCCCAGAGGCACTGTGTTCCTATGGTAGTTGTTTTAGTGAGATTAGCAAAAGTGAGATATTTCCATTGCAGTTGGTTGGGACCATTGTGTCTCTTCTGACTTCTTATCATACTTCCCCTCAAGTTGAGTGGCCTTGTAAGTGGCCATAGGCCTTTTGCAGATCTGGCTAAACGAAGTTGAGTTGGGGATACATTTTGGGGGGCTTCCCAGGTGGTGCTAGTGGTAAAGAACTCACCTGCCAATGCAGGAGACATAAATGATGCAGGTTCATTCCTTGGGTCAGGAAGATCCCTGGAGGCGGACACAGCAACCCACTCCAGTATTCTTGCCTGGAGAATCCCATGTACAGAGGAGTCTGGTCCATAGGGTACATAGGGTTGCAAAGGGTTGGACATGACTGAGGTGACTTAGCATACATAATGGGTTATATTTATGTGGTTCAAAGTTAGGCTATAGACTAACAGTTGCCAGCTGTCTAGTGCAGCAGTGGGTATAAAATACCCTCCCACTTCTTGTAGGGAGAAGTCAATTCCATGTTGAAACTGTTTCTTTGACTTGCTTTTCATTGCTTTTGTTATTATAATCATACATAATGGCCTGCCTCAGAGAATCCTGCCCCTCTGCTTGACCTATAAACTAAAGTGCTTTTGTTCAGAACCCTGTCTGCTTGTAGATGGCCGGAAGGAAAAAATTAACACATCACCCTGTTTCCGAGCCTTGCCATTCTTGGAGATATTTGCAAGATTAATGGCCTCTTTACTTTGTTTTCTCACCTCCCCATCATCTCTGATCTATAAAAGAACTTGGTATCCAGACCCTGGTAAGATGGTTATTTTGAGACATTAGTCTGCCATCTTAGTCAGCTGGTTTTCCGAATAAAGTCATATTCCTTGCCTCAACATCTCATCTCTCAGATTCATTGGCCTTCTGTGGTGAGCAGAGTAAAAGCTTGGACTCGGTAACATGCCCACTGTGCCAACTGGCCTGATATTGTGAAATGAAACTGTGGGGCCAGAGGCCAAATTGTGATAGAAACCTGTCCTCTGGTCCTGGTGTTTCCAGGAGGCAGGGAGCAGAGGAGAAGCAAGTAAAGTTGGAAACTGGTCTGTGGATAAATATTGTAGTGGTGGGTCAGCCAGCTCATGGACAGATTACACTTATTTTTCTGGATTTTGTTTTATTTGTGGTATTTGTCTGGTTTTAAATATCTGTTATTGGCTGGGAATTCTTTTCTCATTCTAAATAAATATTTATTTTTATGCTACATTTTGCATTCATGATATTCTTTTTCTTAAAGAAATCACCTCTCTAAATTGTATAGGTTTCAGGCCCCATAAAAATTAAGTTCTGTCCCTTAAATTGCATGGAAATTCTTTTCCAGAAGCAGTTGCTCCAGAGGGTCTTCTGAAGTGAATTTCACAAACACCACAAAATGGCTATAATAAGACAATTTAATATATACATTCTTTTAAAATTTATGTATATGTGTATTTCCTTCCCTAATGGTTCAGTGGTAAAGAACCTGCCTGTCAATGCAGAATATGCAAGTTCAATCCTTGGATTGGGAAGATCCCCTGGAGAAGGAAATGGCAACCCACTCCAGTATTCTTGCTTGGGAAATCCCATGGGCAGAGCAGCCTGGTGGGCTTCAGTCTATGGGGTCACAAAGAGCTGGACACAGCTTAGCAACTGGTCACGCACATATGTATGTATGTATTTAATTGAAATATGTTGATATATAATAGTATATAAGGTAATATATACATTCTTTTTAAAAATATTTTATTGACATATAATTGATTTGCAGTGCTGTGTTAATTTCTGTTGTACAGCCAAGTGATTCAGTTATTTATATATATTCTTTTTCATATTCTTTTCCAGTATGGTTTATCAAAAGATATTGAATATAGTTCCCTGTGCTATATAGTAGAACCTTGTTTATCCATTCTGTATATAATAGTTTGCATCTGCTAATCCCAAACTCCCAATCCATCCCTCACCCACTCTTCTCCTTGGCAAATCTGTTCTCTGTGTCTATGAGTCTGTTTTTGTTTCATAGATAAGTTCGTTTGTGTCAGATTTTAGATTCCACATATAAGCGATATCATAAAGTATTTTTATGTTTCTGATTTACCTCATTTAGTATGATAATCTCTAGGTCCATCCATGTTGGTGCAAATGGCATAATGTACACATTTCTTGATTTGTACAGATCTAACAAAATTTTATGTGAATGTGAATGAACAGAGAAACCAAAACTTCATTTTAATTATTTAGATCTGACCTTCTTCTCATTTTAGGCATCAAGACTTTGGCCAAGTGACAGCTGATGTCTGTTCATGGAGTTAGAGGTTTTAGTGTAGGATCAGGTGAGGCGAACAGGGGGTAGGTGTGGGTATCACACTATATTGCCACTCACGGGCAAGTAAAGGTCCAGGGAGATAGTTGGATCCCTCCTTTAATTTACTATTATTAGCTTTTTTTTTTTTTTTTTAAAGAACACAGGATATTCTCTTCAAAGAATCTAGTGCCAAGGATCAACCTAGAAATACCAACAATGGTTAATTCTGGGATATTGAATTAGAAGTGACTTTTACTTTTTTACCTTTTAAAAATAGTTTCTGATCTTTATTTAAATATAATGTATTAGCAGTAAGAAAAAGAAGCATTCGAAGACCCCTTTGCTCATGGCACACACAATCCCATGGGTGTTTGTGTGTGTCTGTGTGTGAAACAGAGAGAGAGATTTTACTATGGAGTCAGTTTTCTTCCTTCCTCTTTTTCTCCCTTAGAATAAATCCATAAAGGCTTACTAGCATCTTAATAACTCTTTGGAAACTTCAAAGAATGCTTTATTTCATACCTTTTAAAACTGTGTGCGAGATACAAATTTTTTAATTTGAGAAAAACATAAGATAGGAAGAAATTGCCTTTGACTTTGACTTTTTGGTGTGCGAATGTGAGATACAAGCAGAGAGAGATTCACGAGTAAATTACCAATTAGTTATTGAGAATTGCAGAATGTCGGAGCAGAAATTAGGATCTAATT
This sequence comes from Giraffa tippelskirchi, assembly GCF_054371585.1. Classification (NCBI taxonomy): domain Eukaryota; kingdom Metazoa; phylum Chordata; class Mammalia; order Artiodactyla; family Giraffidae; genus Giraffa; species Giraffa tippelskirchi. The sequence continues at coordinate 66,370,949 of NC_137287.1, read as the reverse complement.
ATCTGTCTCTACGATTGTCATTCAAGACATGAATCTGCCGAGTTTTATAATTGTGGGGCAAATCTATTCTGCCTGAGACAATTCCTTTACCACATCAAGATTGTTATGAAAGTCCAGGAGAGGTGGATGGGTGGCTTTTAAGGATGCCCCCTTCCTTTCCTTCACAAGTGATGAGAGCGGCTCAGGCCAGTACCAGCCCAGGGTTGGACTCCCTCTGGGCACAGAACATAGAGGGCAAGCAGGTATATAAGGTGTGGATATTTCTCTAGTGCTTTTAAAGACGGAAATGTGTCTAATAAAAATAGAATAGTTCATTTAAAATATAAACTCCATTTTTATATAAACAGCTGCTTTTGGACTGTTTTTAGAGATTTTTCTCTTTACTCTCTGCTCTTCGGGCCGCCCCAGGCCTTCTTCTGCCCTGACACCACGCCTCAGGACATTCTCATTGCAAGGTCCTTAGAGCCCTCCCTAAATTGCTCCTTAACACTCCTGCGCTACTCGCTACTCATTAGTGTCTCCTCCTGTTTCCTTAAACTCCCTTAGACTTGTGTCTGCACACAGTATGCATTCAGATGGGTTGTCCTGAGCGTGCATTTCACAGATATTGTCCTTAGGTGTGAGCACATGCCTCTCTCCATCCTCCCCATCCTCCACTCTCCCCTTCCTCCAGCAGCACCACCTCTGCATGTGTGTCCAATCCTCTCTAAAATCCACTTTCTTCTGGTGCCTGCTACTTGGAGGCTGAGCCCTCTGCATCCTAAAAGAGCCATATCAGTTTGCAACAAAATGAAATATACTTCAAGAAAATGAAACCATTAAGTGAAATTTGACTGTGCAGCCTATTTTTTTTCTGCTTTCGTTGAATATTAGGGTGTAAAGAGGAACTGCACAATAGACCATCATTTTCAGTCCAACTGTGGATGATAGTCAGCATGAAGGGCTTGGATTACTGTGTGATTAAATGAGCTAAGATGTGGATGAATTCTAACATGGTGCCTGGCATGTTGCTGACATCCCAATAGTCAATCATTTCCTGCCTTTTGTCATGGTGGTCTGGTTACTTTTGTAGCTCTGTTACAGTGTATAGCTCTGCTCCATAAAGAATCACCAAGAACTTAATGAGCTGTATTTCCTCCAGTGCCATGGGCTGTGTCAACACAATGTAAACATTGTGACAATTTTTGAATGAATTGAGTTAACTGACTGAATGTTTTGAAGTATTGACACAGCAGTTGAAAGAGTGAGAAATGTAGTCAAGCCAGCTATTCCGAAGGATGAAAACGGCAACAATTTCAAAACTAGAATAAAATGTGAGAAGCCAGTGGAAGGTCAGTAGCCACAAGGCCATTGGAAAGCCCTTATGAAAGGAGGGGAGACACAGAAATGAAAATCTGAAGATTGTCCTGGGTCACTATGGAATTTTATCCCCTTTACCAAAGCTTCCTTAATTTACTCCAAAGGAACAGAAGTAGAAAGTGGGAAGTGTCACAAAATCTTGAGAAATGATGGTGATAGTTCATTCATTCTGTCCTTTAACCATTATCTGGCTTTAATTCCTTCCTCTGATAACTCTGAGGATGAGTAGAAGGTTGGAGCTGTGTCCAAAAATGTGTCGGGTGTTGGAAATCTTTGCAAGGAACTCTGGGGCAAGGATTGCCCTATTTGGGAGATATTTGTACTTCAGTTTGTTCAATGAATTTTCTAAAAGATTATAAAATTTTGTTTACAGGTATATGTAAATCTACAAGTTGTTATATTGGTATGTACATATTGTATTCAATACATAATAATATATTCAGTATTTTCTCTGTATGATACACACAAAATATATAGTTTTATACAGAGAATACATATATGGCATTATTTTTCAGATATACAGAAATAATACTATATGTACTGTGTATATAATTGTTGTTCTTGTTGTTTAGTCACTCAGTCAAGTCCTACTCTTTGCAACCTCATAGACTGTAGCCTGCCAGGCTCCTCTGTCCATGGGATTTCCCAGGCAAGAATACTGGAATGGATTGCCATTTCCTTCTCCAAGGAGTCTTCCTGACCCTGGGATTGAACCCATGTCTCCTGCACTGGCAGGTGAATTCTTTACTGCTGAGCTATGAGGGAAGCATGTATTTAATACTGTGTATTTACATATAATGTACAGTAATATATATAATAATAGCAATAGATATATAGCATAATATATAGGGTGGGTGGAGAGGAAGCGAGAATGAGAGAGAATTGAGTAATTTTAACCCTGAAATGTATTTATTAGCATGGATAACCTTATATAAGAGCAAGTACACTTGATGCTAACTTGGTGGGTTATTTCTGAAAGACTTCTGACCCAAGCATCATTGAGAAATTCTGTTTCCCCAACTACCTTGAGGGATGAATGAAGCCATACCAAAAGTCAGTTTCCATCCTTGTAATAACTGTTAGCTGGAGGATCCTTCTCTAGCATAAAGATCTCTCTTAGTAATGGCCAACTTAGTTGACAGAGGGAACTTTTGACACAACAAAATTTTACCTGGACTCCAATAGGTTTTTGAAGTTGCTGTAACTGGGTTTGGTGTAAGTGGAGACCACAGCTAGTTGGTTTTCCTCATCAGAGAGGCAAGACTGCTAATAGAGCCAGTCTAGGGACTTCGCTGATGGTCCAGGGGCTGAGACTCCATGCTCCTAATGTAGGTGGCCCCGGTTTGATCCTTGGTCCGGGAGCTAGATCCCAAATATTGCAACTAAGAGTTTGCTTGCCACAAATAAAGATCCCACATGCTGCAACTCAAGTCGAAGATCAAATGTGCCACAACAAAGGCCTGGCGCAGCTGGGTAGATAAAACAGATTGTTGTACAGCAGAAACTAACACAACATTGTAATGCAATTACACTCCAATTAGTAATAATAAAAAGAAGGAGCCAGTTAGGTCAGTTGGGGTCAAGGGTTTTGACTGCATGCATCAGTCAACTCAGTGAGATAACTATTTTCACTGTGTTTTTCCATTCCTGGATTTTCCCTCCCGACATGACTTTGATAAGAATGACCAAATCACTTGGTGCAGATGTAGCCTTGAGACTTAATCCCTCATCTACTTCCTCTTGTGGCCTTTATTCCCACTCAATGTGTTACAAACAGCAACAGTCACAGAAAACCCAAAGGAGGATGTGGGTCATGGTTTTGGCTTTTTTGCCACAGTATTTTATAGTGTTTCCAAAGAACCTAGAGGGCACGCTTGAAACAGTAAGTGCAACCCAGCTGCAATGAGCTCCTGCTGGCGAGGATAGCTATAAATGTCAAGCTGTAGGATTTTAAAGACTTTCAGTAGCTCCTACATAGCTTGTACATTTATAAGCATTATTGAGTTGGGAGATAATGACACTCACATGTTGAGAATAGAATATGACATGTTAACGTATGTTCTTCCTCTCTATGAGTCTCCAGAGTCCAATTATTGAAACTTAAAAATTCGATCCTTCAGTGCATGACTACAGAACCAGTGGGAATAATTAATACAAAAAATTTTAATGTATTTACAGGCCTTACAAAACACATAGAGTAATAGGGGAAAAACATGCTTGACAAAGACATTTAATTGTATGATTTTCACTTTGAACTTTTGAAAAACTGTGTATTACTATTTAAAAATGCCTGCCATGTTATATGACCTCATGTTAATTTTATTTCTGTGCCTTGGTGTAATGAGATAAATGTTGTCAAATCCATTAGAAGTGTATGTATTATGCTGAAGAATCTGGTTTTATCAGTTAGGACGTTCTCCCTCCAAGGAACAGAAAGCCCAACACAGATGATCTTAAACAATAAGGACATTTATTTGTTGGCTCGTGTAACTAGAGAAATGGTGGGCCTTAGGATAAGTTCATCTTGGTGGGTCTGGCTTTGTTTGGGGCAAATTCCATCATCTGTACTCTCTTTTGGGTGTTGGTGTAATTCTTAGGCTATTTTTCTTGTTCTGATAAAGAGGCACAGGAGCTCTTGGCCCGCATTCATAATTGGGGAAGGAGAGATGTATCAGCTGGGAATATGCTCTGCTAAAGAAAAGGAAAGAAACAAACAGAGGGAGGGAGTAGGATAGGGAGAGAGAAGCAAAGAATGAACTTTGTAGTAGCAACAGTTTGCTGCTGCTAAGTCGCTTCAGTCGTGTCCGACTCTGTGCAACCCCATAGACGGCAGCCCACTAGGCTCCGCCATCCCTGGGATTCTCCAGGCAAGAATACTGGAGTGGGTTGCCATTTCCTTCTCCAGTGCATGAAAGGGAAAAGTGAAAGTGAAGTCGCTCAGTCGTGTCTGACTCAGCGACCCCATGGACTGATGGTAGTATATTATTGGTCTTAAGTCGGGGGGGGGCAGAGACAGTCGCCAGGTTGATACAGCAGTGTGACCATCCCTTCCAGACCCAAGTTCTTTCCATCTTTCTGCTCCCCCAGCCTCAGCTTACAAGCCTCTGTCCTCATGTCTGCTACCTCATGGTCTCAACATGGCTGCTGAGCTGATAGACTCACGTCCATGGTTCAGGAAAGTCAAGTCTGCCCACTTATGCCAAGGGAAAGACAAAACTTTCCTGAAAGCCACACCCAATATACCTCTGCTTTTGTGTTACTGGCAAGTATTGGGTCACATGGTTACTGAGGCATAGATTTCTGGTTGCTTGCCCGGTGTCCATTTCTTCCTCTTCCTTATCAACAGAATCTGGACTTTTTTCAAAGCTTCAATATGGCCCTTAAAAAAATACACATCTTCAGGGACTTCCCTGGTGGTCCAGTGGCTAATACTTCGCACTCCCAATGCAGGGGGCCCAGGTTCCATCCCTGGTCGGGAAACTAGATCCCACACACTGCAACTAAGACCTGGCGCAGCCAAATAAATAAATAAATATTAAAACAATACACATCTTCACAGGTTAGACTTACTAAATCTACCCCAGACAAACAAAAACAGGATGCCCAGCATGAGTCATCCATACTTACACAAAACATGGCTTGTTGTTTGCCTGAAATTTGAGTTGAATGGAATGTCCTATATATTTTACCTGGCACCCTTATCCCAGGCTTCCTTGAAGGTAGCATGACCATGAAAGAGACAGTCTGCTAGAGGGGGCTTCCAGAAAAGCTTTTGAAGAAAGGGACCACATGTATCAGACACAGTCCTTTCATCCGCTTCACTTTGTCTTCCCCCTTCCTCCTGCCTGCACTTTGGACAGAATTATTAAAAGCCATCTTGCAACCAGGAGAATAAAAGCCGTTTAAGGATTGCAGAGAAATAAGGAGGAGAAGTCTGGTTCCTTGAGCAGCTCTGAATTGCCTACCCCTAGATTCCTTGTTACATAAAGACAAAGCCCATATTTGGTTAAGTCATGGTAGTTCAGTTTCAGCCACACGCTGCCAAATGCAGTCATAACTGATACAGCTACCCCTCACTGGAAGAGGGAAGGAGAGGCTGGCAGGTGGTTCACCAGACTTTTGTTTTCATCCTGCCACATAGCTAGACTACACTTCCCAGCCCCCTGCAGTTAGGTGGGGGCCATTTGACTGAGTTCTGGCCAATAGAATGTGAGTGGGAGTCGTGTATGTGACTTTCAGGTCTGAGTCCACACTCCTGCTTTTCCCTGAATGTCTGCAGCAGAACAAGGGACCCTAAGGAATAATGGAGACAGCAGATGAAAGCAACCTGAGCCCCTGATGACTTTGTAGAGGAGACCCTCCCCACTTTGTGCTGATCTGCATTGTTTGTTGTTGTTCAATTGCTAAGTAGTGTCCAACTCCTTGCGAAGCCATGGACTAGAGCATGCCAGGCTTCCCTGTCCTTCACTATCTCCGAGTTTGCTCAAACTCACGTCCATTGAGTCAGTGATGCCATCCAACTATCTCATCCTCTTGTTGTCCCCTTCTCCTCCTGCATTGTACTATAATATGAACAAGAAATAAACTTGTTTTAAGTCACTGAGATGTTGGGTTCCTTGGGGTCAACTAAGTCAATATTGCCTGTTGTAAGAGATGCTGCTTCAGGCCTCAAGTTCCGAGTAGGAATCATAAGACTCGCTCTCATTGGATCACACATCTTGGGTCCACCCTTTAATCAATGGAATGGACTCTGCTGATGGCTTAAACAAACCATTCCAGAAGCTGGGGCTGGGGCCAGCTTCTCCCAGGCATGTGATGAGTCAAGGTCCTGGCAGGAAACAGAGTAATTTGAGGAGAGTTTAATAAAATGACTGCTTACAAAAATGGGAGTGGGTGTAGGGAAACCATATGGTGCAGTATCCTGCAGCTAGTAAGAGCAGAGCCTTGGCACCCCTAGGCCAGAGGGTGGGTTGTGGTGGTGAAAGGTTTCCAGAACCTAGAGACAAATGTGGGCTTCCCTGGTGGTGCTAGTGGTAAAGAACACGCCTGCCAATGCAGGAGACACAAGAGATGCAGATTTGATCCCTGAGTGGGGAAGATCCCCTGGAGGGGGGCATGGCAACCCACCCCAGTATTCTTTCCTAGAGAGTCTCATGGACAGAGGAGCTTGGAGGGCTAGAGTCCACGGGGTTGCAAAGAGTCGGACACGACTGAATTGACTTAGGATGCATAGAGACAAATGTACCATAGGAACAGATAAGCTGTGGGCAGAGGGCTTTGTTTCCAGTCCTATGATCTTAGCTAGTCTGCAAGGAGGAGGCCAGAGGGAACAATATCTTGGCCTCGCCCTTATCCTGCTCCCCGATCTTCTACAGGGGCTCCCCATTGTCCAAACCCAACTGGAAGCCCAAGGACATGGGTGCCCATGACGTAGTCCATGCAGGTCAGGCTCCCAGGTCAAAGTGCAGTGGAGAAGACCTGCAGGGAACATCCAGCATGGGCTGGGTGTACAAGTCCATTATCCAGACCAACTCTGGCTTTGTCAGGATGGCAGAGGGAATAAGGAATAGTAGGGAGCAACCCATAGTTCTACCTCTCTGGTGACCTCTCAGGCCCTGGGAGGGCTAACTCCATGACTGTAACTTATTTTGGAGATGGAAGTCTTTTGGCCATATGACAAGTACATGGAAGGAATAGCTTCTGAATTTCCACTAACACATGAAAAATCCCAAGCTCTGTAAGATGTTGAATGACTTATTTATTAAAGCATTAGAGTTGCCAGGACAACAGAATTTAATTTAGTAGTGTTTGATTTACACATTTGCTTTAATTCTGCTGCCATAGCTACTTGTTTAATTCTGTCTCCTTAGGTTTTAAAAGTGTTCCTGCTAGGAGTAATTATGATATCAGTAATATCTACCACTTTAATATTTTTACATAATCCTGTGTCTGTTTTATTGGCCAGTACCTTTTGATCTCTTGTAATTGGTTTTATTCCAGGACATCTTGTAGCTGATGCTGAAGACAATCTTAAGTTTGTACGTTTAGTACTGAATGAATTCCCGTATTGATTCACACTTGATGGCTAATTGTTCATGCATAATCTTAGCATTATTTTTGTGCCTACTGTTATTAATCATAGCAGCCCTAGTAGTGCATTGTTAAATTATATGTTAAATTGTTCTGAAGGTTGTCATATATCTTCTGCTATGAAAACTTTCCTTAACTGGATGTTTATGGGGTTTTTAGTGACAATTGAGCTTTTTTATATTATAATATTTTTGTGACTTAGAGCAGGTAGTATTATTATATAAAAATAAGTAATTAATGCTTAGTAAAGAACAATCATAAATCTAACTATAAGATAAAAATAAAAATCATCTTTGTTCTACCACTTCAATATAACATTGATTGATATAGCTGCTGTTGTTCAGCCACTAAATTGTGTCTAATTCTTTGCAACGCCATGGACAGCAGCACAACAGGCTTCCCTGTCCTACACTATCTCATGGAGTTTGCTCAGATTCATGTCCATTGAGTCGCTGATGCCATCCAACCATCTCATCCTCTGCCGCCCCCTCTCCTCTTGCCCTCAATCTTTCCCAGCATCAGAGTCTTTTCCAGTGAGTTGGCTCTTTGAATCAGGTGGCCAAAGTATTGGAGCTTCAGCTTCAGCATCAGTCCTTCCAATAACTATTCAGGATTGATTTCCTTTAAGATTGACTGATTTGATCTCCTTGCAGTCCAAGGGATTCTCAAATTTTGAAAGGATTATACACTAATATATTGATTAATAAACCCATGAATATATAGACAATTAATTTACAACAAAGGAGCCAAGAACATCCATGGGGAAAGGACAATTTCTTCAATAGATGGTGTTGGGAAAACTGGACCACTATCTCACACCATACCCCAAACTTAACTCAAAATGGATTAAAGACTTGAGTGGAAGACCTGAAACCCTAAAACTCCTAGGAGACAACATAGACAGCTTGCTGTTTTGACATCAGTCTCAGCAATATCTTTCTGGATATGTTTCCTCAGGCTAGGGAAACAAAGCAAAGATAAACAGATAAGACTGCAGATGTCTCTTCTTATAAGGAAACTAATTCTCTTGGCTCGGAACCCCACCCCGATGACCTCATTTACCCCTAATTACCTCCCCACTCCAAATACTGTCGTACGGGGGGTTAGGGCTCCAACATAAGAAATTTGAGGGGCACATACTTTCAGTCCATAAGTGAGAATAAACCCTCCAGTAGTGGAATGCTGAAGCTTCTTCTACTCTGTCTCCTAAAGGTCCCAGCATGACTGAACCTTTGGTGCTCACGAGGGTAACCTGTTCACCAGGGTTCGCTGGCTTTTTGGCTTTCTTCTTTTGTTAAACTTCGGGAGATGGTGGCCCAAATAAACTTCTTGTCTTCAGATTCTTATCTGAGGGAATCAGACTTGACAGATTCTTTGGACCAATGGGCTTATTTCGGAAACAAAGCTGCTGCTGACCCTGCAGAAAGAGCAGGCTGCACACTTCCTGCTTCTTGTGCTCCGGGTCAGCATCTGGGAGGGAAGCCAGTTTACCTGTCAGGACACTAGCTCCAAGGGAGCCTGGAAAGGCACATATCAGGCAGTCATCGGAGTTTTCAGGCTGTCAGACTTGGGGAGGAGGTTCAAGCACTGGGCCGTCCGAAAGAACAATAAATGTTCTTTAGGAGGGGGTCTCTGTGTATTTTTGCGGGGTTACTCTCTTTTCCCCATATGGAAACAGGTTGTGTTCAGATCTGTTGGAAAGCCATTATAAGTATAGAAAATACGGATGTAATTTTCTCCTTTTATTCTTTACCATTCAGTGCCACTCTTCTGTTTCAATTACAAAGGGAGTAATAAGGCATTTGTTGCAGTTCTGCAAAAATAGAAAATTATCTACTGACCCCTCTTAGGCTAAAAGAGAAATGAAGTGAGAAATTCTTATCCCCAGATAAACACCCGTGGGGTTTCAGTCCACAAGTTGGAGAACTTTTTTTTATAAAAGCAATTTCTCAGTCCTTTTTACGCTAACTTATATAGATGACTGTAGATCCTCTGGGAAAATACTTAGCTCAGGATTTCTGAAGTTCTGATATGGGAGCTGTTAGCCATCTGGGCCTGACTAATGACTGTACAGAGAACATCTCGGGAGAGAGACACAATTTGTTAGTAATGGGGGAACAGCACAGTAGCATTCTTCTTCTTCGAGAATTCTTCCTGTGAGAGAAGTGGCATGTTAATCAGGGCAGATTTTTTAAAAGATCTACAGTCATGACTTGATTCAGGAATCTTCAAATCTTCAATTTGATTCCCAAGAATCTTACTCCCAATTCTGTAGTGTTAATTTTTAAGATGAATATGCAAATATGCTTCCAATAAATGCCTTGCCAAACCTACTGATCCTAACGTGCTGTTCTTCATCTGTAGGGACTTTTCTGTGGTCTGAGCAGAAATTCTTTGGAAGCAAGGTAAGCTGCCCTAGGTATACATTCACCAATGATACCATTACTTATTAAAGAAAACATTTTCAATATTTTAATATATACTTTAGAAACTGAAACAAAGGTGAATCAACTATTCTGTCCAAGTTTAATGCCAGTTGTGTGTTATATGTGTTTCTAGAATGTGGGTGGGTTGATAAGGGTCTCAGGGCATGCTTTTCACCTTGCAAAAAATAATAGCAGTGATAAAAATAGCTACCAGTTATATGATACCATTATAAACACAGAAAAATTAACTTCCATTTATAAGGGGCTTCCCTGGTAGCTCAGATGGTAAAGAATCTGCCTGCCATGCAGGAGACCCGGTTTTGATCCCTGGGTCGGGAAGATCCCCTGGAGAAGGGAAAGGCAATGCACTGTAGTATTCTTGCCTGGAGAATCCCGTGGACAGAGGAGCCTGGCAGGCTACAGTCCATGGGGTTGAAAAGAGTTGGACACGACGGAACAACTAACACACACACACCCCATTTATAAAGTGCTGTTCACATTTATTCACATTTAATCCTTATATTACACAAAGTGAAACAACTTTATGAGGTACTCAGCACAGGTGTTATTCTCTATGAACTCTACAGGCTTTCTCGGGTTGCCAGCATTGTTTTTTAAAATCAATTAATTAATTATTTTTGGCTGTGCTGGGTGTTTGTTGCTGCACACGGGCTTTCTCTCGTTGTAGCAAGTGGGGGCTACTCTCTAGTTGAGGTGCACGGGCTTGTTATTTGGTGGCCTCTCTTGTTGCAGAGCACAGGCTCTAGGCGTGCAGACTTCAATAACTGTGGCATGTGAGCTCAGGGGTTGTGGTTCCTGGGCTCTAGAGTACAGGCTTAATAGTTGTGGTACATGGGCTTAGTTGCTCCGAGGCATGTGAGATCTTCCCGACCCAGGGATTAAACCCATGTTCCCTGCATTGGCAGGTGGGTTCTCAACCCCTAGACTACCAGGGAAGTCTGAGCCAGCATTGTTGATTGTAGATGCAGGGATAGATGTTGACTCATGAGAGGACACTGGAGGACAGTGAAAGGTGCTAGAAAAATGTCAATAGAGGAGCAAGTTTGAAATGCATGGAACTACAAGCTTCTCTGTAGAATATTCTTTCAAATCTATGTTAAAAAAAAAAATCTGACTGAGGTTCTTTTCTCAACTTTCACGACAGTCCTAAAATTTTACCTGACGTTACCAAAAGAAATTTATGAAGTTGAAAGAAACTTTTCTAAGCTATCAATAGTAAAATATAACTTTTGGTGGTACTGTGGGGAAGAATATTGGTGTCAAAGCTATAGTGAGTGGAGTGGGTAGCACAGAAAAGGGACAGCATGCCTAGATGCAAAAACATGAAGCAGAGAAAGGAGTCTGGAGGAAGGAGGAGCTTGGGAACTGCTGTGGACTGAATATTTGAGTCCCTGTCCCCGTCCGCCCCCTGGGCTTCTCAGATGGTGGCAATGCTAAAGAACCTGCCTGCCAATGCAGGAGACCAAGTCTGTTGAACATCAAGTTCGATTCCTGGATCGGGAAGATCCCCTGGAGGAGGGCACATCAACCCACTCCAGTATTCTTGCCTGGAGAATCCCATGGACAGAGGAGCCTGGTGGGCTACATATGGTCCATAAGGGTCACAGAGAGTCAGATACAACTGAAGCAACTTAGAATACACACATGCACCCGAAATTCATAGATTGATGCCTAATCCCCAATGTGATGGGGTTTGGAGGTGGGGGCTTTGGGAGGTGATTAGGTCAAGAGGGTGGAGCCCTCCTGAATGGGATTAGTGCCCTTATAGAACAGACCCCAGAGAGTTCCCTCACCCCTTCCTCTACGTGAGGACACAGTGAGAAGATAGATGTCTGTGAACAAGAAAGTGGGTTCTCACAAGATACTGAATCTACAAGAGACTTGATCTTGGACTTCTTAGCTTCCAGAACTGAGAAATAAATGTTTGTTGTTAAGTCACCCAGTCCATGGTACTTTTGTGATAGCAACCTGACTGGATGTGAAGACCAAAGAGCCTAGGAAATACGGAAGGTTCTACTACTCCTGTTCCCTCTCCCAGTAAATCTCAAAGATCCGGGAAAGGAGCCTGAGTTTTTTCCCTGTCAAAGAAAAAAAGTTTTTTAAAGATTTTTTTTGATGAGGACCATTTTTAAAGTCTTTACTGAATTTGTTGCAACATTACCTCTGGTTTATGTTTTGGGTTTTTGGCTGTGAGGCATGTGAGATCTTAGCTCCCCTGCCAGAGATGGAACCTGCACCCCCTGCATTGGAAGACAGAGTCTTAACCACTGGACCACCGGAGAAGTCTCAAAGAAATGGTTTTAAGTCAGTTTTATTAAGCTCTCAGAGAAGAAGGACGTTTCAACAAGCTGAAGGACGTGGGGACATCCAAGCAGCAGATAGCTGTGTAACATGGGAGAGGCTTGTGTTCAGAGGAGATCAGCAAAGTGTGTGATAACCAGGATGTAGGACTCCACAATGGCTCAAGGCTGGACCCCCTGTTATCTGTATTTTACTTACACAGCTCTTGCTCCATCTGAGTCATTACATAAAAATATAAGTCAATATTGAATTGCTGCTTTCAAAACTTACGCGTTACTTCATCTTTATCCTCCATTCCCTAAGAAGAAAAGCTTTTAGACATATTGTAGAACAGCAGTTCTCAGTGCTGGCTGGCCATCACAATTACCTGTGGAGCTCTTAAATATATAAGTGCTAGCTGCAGATTCAGAATTTCTGGCAGCAGGGCCTTGGGCATCTGTATGTTTAAACAACCTCGCAGGGATTCTGATGCACAGCCAGGGCTGGGCGCCACGGCTGTAGAAAACCATTTGATAAAATTCACCAGAAGAGAAATAATCATTTTTCACAAGTTGAAGATCAAAATTCAATATGTCATTATTTTTAGTGAAATCTATGCCAATGTAGCCTCATCATGCTTTTAGTTGGTAAGTACAAGATCCACCATAACTGCTAACTGCAAATGTGAGAAAATGAAATAACGTCCTAGAAAATTGCACTTTATAGAACATGCTGTTGTGCATTTCCTTAGCAGTGGAGCTGAGGCATATATTAAAGAAGAATAGGATTCTACTGAAAAAATTTAGAACAAGATCCTGAGCTTTCTAAAGAATGTCAGTTATATTACTCATAGTATGCTCACTTCTGAGACTGGGTCCAAGTGACACTGATGAATGGTTTGAGAAAATTTTTTTTTTCCAAATCAGTTGTTAAGAAGAGTCCTGGTGCAGGACAGAAGCCGAACAGTCTTTGAAGCCAATGGAGTTTCGAGATCTAAAAATAAAGAGCTATTGCCAGCAGCAGTAGTGTCAAAACAAAGGCAATGAAACATACTCTTTTTTTTTTGGACCAGGGATCAAACCTGCACCCCCTGAAGTGGAATCTCAGAGTCTTAACCACTGGACTTCCAGGGAAATCCCTAAGCAAACTCTTTAGAAGATTTGTATAGGTATAATTTCAATTGATTACTTAAAATTTGGCTGTATGGCACAAAATATAGCCCTTGTGAAAGAAATTTTAACATCCTTACCAGAATCCTTATACTTGATATCAAATAGCACCAATATTTTCATTTGGTTATAACATATTTTGGTAATATTGATTTACTTAGCACTAATAGAATAATAACATGTTTATTTTAACTCCAGGGGTAGTGCAAGGGAGGTGTGTGGTTACACAATATAAAAGCAATGAAGATGGGTCTGTTTTTCAACTCTGGGAATTAGGTATGCAATTAAATGGCTGACATCCCGTATTTAGCTAGTCACTGAAACCTGTCTCACGTTTGAAGTGGCCTGGCAGGTTCATGGGTGGAATAAATTCAGAGAGTAAAAGTCCTTTCTGGTGACAGATAGTTGATTTAATTACTAGAATATGTTGTATATTTGGATATGTTGTGATTTTTTTGCTGAGTATCACCCTGACAACTTGGAGATTTATGTTTTTTAAAAAAAGCCTCCTAAGTAGGGTAATTTTATGGCTGTCACTCAAATTGAGCCAGGTGTATTTCCTCATTTGTCATCACCTGCTTTTCTTGTGGTTTAATCTTGCTGAGTGATGTCTCTCCAGAAAATTTGAGGATCTCACTCTCATAAGGATGGCTGTATCAACCTGACACTTCTTGGGAGACTGTTGGAGTAATTTGACAATAATCCTGAGGGGGGTGAAGAGAGTGAGCCAGGCATGGGGCATTTCTAATTTTATCAGTTAATAATTTATGAAATTCTAAAGGGGGCTTCCTGGTGGCTCAGGAAGAACCTGCCTGCCAAGGCAGGAGATGTGGGTTTGATCCCTGCGTCCGGAAGATCACCTGGAGAAGGAAATGGCAACTTACTCCAGTATTCTTGCCTGGGAAATCCCATGGACAGAGGAGCCTGGTGGGCTACAAACCATGGAGTTGCAAGAGTTGACGCAACTTAGTGGCTAAACAACAACAATAAAGAGCACTTAGAAAGGGGACTCAGTTTAGATTATGCCCTCTCCTTCTTCACTGATGTCCCATTTGTCTACCCAGGTCCTGTTGAACCAGTCTGGCTGTTGACCACCTGTTGAGTTCAACCCCGTCTGGTACCTCATGGGACAAACCCCATTCTTTTTCTTAAACTGTGTCATTAGCTTCTTATCTGATTTTCCTGAATTGGATCTTGCAGGTCTGACCATTTTGCTCTGTTAGGATCATTTTGGTAGCCAGTGATTTAAAATGAAAATTGAAAACCAAAGTATATGATGCAAAAAAAAAAAAGAGTATTTATTATCTCATATAACTGAATTGTGCAGGGGTAGATCTCAGCAGAGGCTTGACATGGCCTCAAAAAATAGACATAGTTTCCATTCCTGGTTTCTCTCCCAGGGTTGCTGCTGGCTCCCAGAATGGTCTTGTGAGATTTTGGAAAAGGTACTCTTCCATGAAGTAAACATATAAGTTATTACACTTTAGTTCTCTGATAAGAACAGTGATTACAAAGTTATTCTGTTAAGTTATACAAGTCAAATTATTCTATCTGAACTCATAAAAACTAGTAATTAGCTCCAAGTTAGTGAAGAGAAAATTGAAGTCTATACAATTTGATAATTTGTTGTAAAATAGTTACATGTTTTGCCTTTGGTATGAGTGCTTATTTGTTTTAATAACTTGTTTTTTATTAAAAAAGAAAGGTTGCTAGATTTGACAGTATTTCCTGTAACTTTGTAAAAGGCAAAAGATTCATTAGATTTGAAGAGAAACATGAATATGGACCTTGTAACTTTGTAGAATTTAAATATTTTAAAATATGGTTTAGTGTTGAGAAGCTACTTTCTTCAATGAGGAAAAATACAGTAAGTAGGCATTTTTTTTTAAAATAAATTTATTTATTTTAGTTGGGGGCTAATTACTTTACAATATTGTAATAGTTTTTGCCATACATTGACATGAATCAGCCATGGGTTTACATGTGTTCCCCTTCCTGGACCCCCCACCCACCTCCCTCCCCATCCCATCCCTCTGTGTCATCCCATTGCCCCGGCCCTGAGCCCTTGTCTCACGCATCGAACATGGAATGGTGTTCTGTTTCACATATGATAATATACATGTTTCAATGCTATTCTCCCAGAACGTCCCACCCTCACCTTCTCCCTCAGAGTCCATAAAATTGTTCTATGCATCTGTGTCTCTTATTCTGTCTTGCATATAGGGTTATCGTTACCATCTTTCAAATTCCATATATATGCATTAGTATACTGTATTGGTGTTTTTCTTTCTGGTTTACTTCACTCTGTATAATGGGCTCCAGTTTCATCCATCTCAGTAGAACCGATTCAAATGTATTTTTTTTAATGGCTGAGTAATATTCCATTGTGTATATGTACCACAGCTTCCTTATCCATTCGTCTGCTGATGGACATCTAGGTTGCTTCCATGTCCTGGCTATTGTAAACAGTGCTGCGATGAACATTGGGGTACACGCGTCTCTTTCAATTCTGGTTTCCTCGGTGTATATGCCCAGCAGTGGGATTGCTGGGTCATATGGCAGTTCTATTCTCAGTTTTTTAAGGAATCTCCACACTGTTCTCCATAGTGGCTGTACTAGTTTGCATTCCCACCAACAGTGTAAGAGGGTTCCCTTTTCTCCACACCCTCTCCAGCATTTATTGCTTGTAGACTTTTGGATAGCAGCCATTCTGGCTGGTGTGAAATGATACCTCATTGTGGTTTTGATTTGCATTTCTCTAATAATGAGTGATGTTGAGCATCTTTTCATGTGTTTGTTAGCCATCTGTATTTCTTCTTTGGAGAAATGTCTGTTTAGTTCTTTGGCCCATTTTTTGATTGGGTCGTTTATTTTTCTGGAATTCAGCTGCAGAAGTTGCTTGTATATTTTTGAGATTAATTGTTTGTCTGTTGCTTCGTTTGCTATTATTTTCTCCCATTCTGAAGGCTGTCTTTTCACCTTGCTTATAGTTTCCTTTGTTGTGCAAAAGCTTTTAATTTTAATTAGGTCCCATTTGTTTATTTTTGCTTTTATTTCCAATATTCTGGGAGGTGGGTCATGGAGGATCCTGCTGTGATTTATGTCGGAGAGTGTTTTGCCTATGTTTTCCTCTAGGAGTTTTATAGTGTCTGATCTTACGTTTAGATCTTTAATCCATTTTGAGTTTATTTTTGTGTATGGTGTTAGGAAGTGTTCTAGTTTCATTCTTTTACAAGTGATTGACCAGTTTTCCCAGCACCACTTGTTAAAGAGATTGTCTTTTCTCCATTGTATATTCTTGCCTCCTTTGTCGAAGATAAGTTGTCCATAGGTGCGTGGGTTTATCTCTGGGCTTTCTATTTTGTTCCATTGATCTATATTTCTATCTTTGTGCCAGTACCATACTGTCTTGATGACTGTGGCTTTGTAGTAGAGCCTGAAGTCAGGCAGGTTGATTCCTCCCATTCCATTCTTCTTCCTCAAGATTGCTTTGGCTATTCGAGGTTTCTTATATTTCCATACAAATTGTGAGATGATTTGTTCTAGTTCTGTGAAAAATACCATTGGTAGCTTGATAGGGATTGCATTGAATCTATAGATTGCTTTGGGTAGTATACTCATTTTCACTATATTAATTCTTCCAATCCATGAACACGGTATATTTCTCCATCTGTTTGTGTCCTCTTTGATTTCTTTCATCAGTGTTTTATAGTTTTCTATATATAAGTCTTTTGTTTCTTTAGGTAGATATATTCCTAAGTATTTTATTCTTTTTGTTGCAATGGTGAATGGTATTGTTTCCTTAATTTCTCTTTCTGTTTTCTCATTATTGGAGTATAGGAATGCAAGGGATTTCTGTGTGTTAATTTTATATCCTGCAACTTTACTATATTCATTGATCAACTCTAGTAATTTTCTAGTAGAGTCTTTAGGGTTTTCTATGTAGAGGATCATGTCATCTGCAAACAGTGAGAGTTTTACTTCTTCTTTTCCTATCTGTATTCCTTTTATTTCTTTTTCAGCTCTGATTGCTGTGGCCAAAACTTCCAAAACTATGTTGAATAGTAGTGGTGAAAGTGGGCATCCTTGCCTGGTTCCTGACTTTAGGGGAAATGCTTTCAGTTTTTCACCATTGAGGATAATGTTTGCTGTGGGTTTGTCATATATAGTTTTTATTATGTTGAGATATGTTCCTTCTATTCCTGCTTTCTGGAGGGTTTTTATCATAAATGGATGCTGAATTTTGTCAAAGGCTTTTTCTGCCTCTATTGAGATAACCATATGGTTTTTTTCTTTCAATTTGTTAATGTGGTGTATTACATTGATTGATTTGCAGATGTTAAAAAAACCTTGCATTCCTGGGATAAAGCCCACTTGGTCATGATGTATGATCTTTTTAATATGATGTTGGATTCTGTTTGCTAGAATTTTATTAAGGATTTTTGCATCTATGTTCATCAGTGATATTGGCCTGTAGTTTTCCTTTTTTGTGACATCTTTGTCTGGTTTTGGAATTAGGGTGATGGTGGCCTCATAGAATGAGTTTGGAAGTTTACCATCTTCTGCAATTTTCTGGAAGAGTTTGAGTAGGATAGGTGTTAGCTCTTCTCTAAATTTTTGGTAGAATTCCGCTGTGAAGCCGTCTGGTCCTGGGCTTTTGTTTGCTGGAAGATTTCTGATTACAGTTTCGATTTCCGTGCTTGTGATGGGTCTGTTAAGATCTTCTATTTCTTCCTGGTTCAGTTTTGGAAAGTTATACTTTTCTAAGAATTTGTCCATTTCTTCCAAGTTGTCCATTTTATTGGCATATAGCTGTTGGTAGTAGTCTCTTATGATCCTTTGTATTTCTGTGGAGTCTGTTGTGATCTCTCCATTTTCATTTCTAATTTTGTTGATCTGATTCTTCTCCCTTTGTTTCTTGATGAGTCTGGCTAATGGCTTGTCAATTTTGTTTATCTTCTCGAAAAACCAGCTTTTAGTTTTGTTGATTTTTGCTATGGTCTCTTTTGTTTCTTTTGCATTAATTTCTGCCCTAATTTTTAAGATTTCTTTCCTTCTACTGACCCTGGGGTTCTTCATTTCTTCCTTCTCTAGTTGCTTTAGGTGTAGAGTTAGTTGATTTATTTGATTTTTTTCTTGTTTCTTGAGGTACGCCTGTATTGCTATGAACCTTCCCCTTAGTATTGCTTTTACAGTGTCCCATAGGTTTTGAGTTGTTGTGTTTTCATTTTCATTTGTTTCTATGCGTAATTTGATTTCTTTTTTGATTTCTTCTGTGATTTGTTGGTTATTCAGAAGCGTGTTGTTTAGCCTCCATATGTTGGAATTTTTAATAGTTTTTTTCCTGTAATTGAGGTCTAATCTTACTGCATTGTGGTCAGAGAATATGGCTGGGATGATTTCAATTTTTTTGAATTTACCAAGGCTAGATTTATGGCCCAGGATGTGATCTATCCTGGAGAAAGTTCCGTGTGCACTTGAGAAAAAGGTAAAATTGATTGTTTTGGGGTGGAAAGTCCTGTAAATATCAATTAAATCTAATTTGTCTATTGTATCATTTAAAGTTTGTGTTTCCTTGTTAATTTTCTGTTTAGTTGATCTATCCATATGCGTGAGTGGAGTATTAAAGTCCCCCACTATTATTGTGTTATTGTTAATTTCCCCTTTCATACTTGTTAGTATTTGCCTTATATATTGTGGTGCTCCTATGTTGGGTGCATATATATTTATGATTGTTACGTCTTCTTCTTGGATTGATCCTTTGATCTTTATGTAGTGTCCTTCTTTGTCCCTTTTCACATCCTTTATTTTAAAGTCTATTTTATCTGAAATGAATATTGCGACTCCTGCTTTCTTTTGGTCTCCGTTTGCATGAAATATGTTTTTCCATCCCTTCACTTTCAGCCTGTGTGTGTCCCTAGTTTTGAGGTGGGTCTCTTGTAGACAGCATATATAGGGGTCTTGTTTTTGTATCCATTCAGCAAGCCTTTGTCTTTTGGTTGGGGCATTCAACCCATTTACATTTAAGGTAATTATTGATAAGTATGATCCCGTTGCCATTTACTTTGTTGTTTTGAGTTCGTGTTGAAACATCCTTTCTGTGTTTCCTGTTTAGAGAAGGTCCTTTAGCATTTGTTGGAGAGCTGGTTTGGTGGTGCTGAATTCCCTCAGCTCTTGCCTGTCTGTAAAGCTGTTGAATTCTCCTTCATATCTGAATGAGATCCTTGCTGGGTACAGTAATCTGGGTTGTAGATTATTCTCTTTCATTACTTTAAGTGTGTCCTGCCATTCCCTTCTAGCCTGAAGGGTTTCTATTGAAAGATCAGCTGTTATCCTTATGGGGATCCCCTTGTGTGTTATTTGTTGCTTTTCCCTTGCTGCTTTTAATATTTGTTCTTGTGTTTGATCTTTGTTAATTTGATTAATATGTGTCTTGGGGTGTTTCGCCTTGGGTTTATCCTGTTTGGAACTCTCTGGGTTTCTTGGACTTCTGTGACTATTTCTTTCCTCATTTTAGGGAAATTTTCAACTATTATCTCCTCGAGTATTTTTTCATGGCCTTTCCTTTTATCTTCTTCTTCTGGGACTCCTATGATTTGAATGTTGGGGCGTTTCATATTGTCCCAGAGGTCCCTGAGGTTGTCCTCATTTCTTTTGATTCTTTTTTCTTTTTTCCTCTCTGCTTCGTTTATTTCCATCATTCTATCTTCTACCTCACTTATCCTATCTTCTGCCTCCGTTATTCTACTGTTGGTTCCCTCCAGAGTATCTTTTATCTCTTTTATTTCATTATTCATTATATATTGACTCCTTTTTATTTCTTCTAAGTCCTTGATAAACATTTCTTGCATCTTCTCAATCCTTGTCTCCAGGCTATTTATCTGTAACTCCATTTTGCTTTCAAGATTTTGGATCATTTTTATTATCATTATTCTAAATTCTTTTTCAGATAGATTCCCTATCTCCTCCTCTTTTGTTTGGTTTTGTGGGCATTTCTCATTTTCCTTTACTTGCTGAGTATTTCTCTGCCTTTTCATCTTGTTTAGATTGCTGTGTTAGGCGTGGCCCTTCTGTATTCTGGTAGTATGAAGTTCCTCTTTATTGTGGAGGTTCCTCACTGTGGTTGGGGTTGGACAGGTGGCTTGTCAAGGCTTCCTGGTTGGGGGAGCTTGTGTCGGTGTTCTGGTGGGTGGAGCTGGATTTCTGCTCTCTAGAGTGCAATGGAGTGACCAGTATTAATTTTTGAGATGTCTATGGATTTGGTGTGCCTCTGGGCAGCCTGTATATTGATGCTCAGGGCTATGTTCCTGCGTTGCTGGAGAATTTGCGTGGTATGTCTTGCTCTGGAACTTATTGGCTCTTGGGTGGAGCTTGGTTTCAGTGTATATGTGGAGGCTATTGGATGGTCTCTTATTAATTAATGTTTCCCCTGGCTTTCAGTCTTATTCTTGCAGTAGCCTCAAGACTTCTCCTTCCATACAGCATCAATAATAAAACTTTTAGTTTAATGGTGAAAAGATTCTCCACAGTGAGGGATACCCAGAAAGGTTCACTGAGTTACATGGAGAGATGAGGTGGGGGGGTGAGGTGACCAGGAGGGGAAGAGGGGAATTCAAATGTGGAGAGAGCAATCTAGCCAGTAAGCACTTCCCTCTGTGCTTTCCACAGTTTGGAACCCTCAGAGTGATTCACAGAGATACAAGAGAGGGGGGAGGAAGGTAACAGAGGTGAGCATGAGTAGAAAGGGAGGAATCAAGAGGGGAGAGAGAGATCTGGGCAGTATCCTGTTCCTGAAGAGTTCTCCGGTACCCAGAACACCCTCAGAGATTCACAGAATTGGGTTGAGAAGAGAAGGAGGAGGGTGGGAGATAGAGGTTCCCTGGGGGAGAAGAAAGAGCATCAATAGGGGCAGAGAGTAATCAGGCCAGTGATCACACTCCTGAATAAAAATGGGTCCTAAAGATTGGGTTCTTAAATGTACAAAATTGATATCAAATATGTAAAACAAAGATTAAAAATCTAGAGTAGAGGTTAGACTCTTATAAAACTTACAATATAAAAAAAAAAGAAAAAAAGGAAATAGTGTAAAAAGAAAAAAAACAGTAAAACAGTAAAAAAAGTAAAACAGGAAAAAAACAGTAAAAAAAGAAAACACAAAAGGTATAAGATATATGTATGCAGTTTGCTTCAAAAATAGGTTTTTTTTTTTGCAAGTTAATAGTCGGTTATGAAAATTAAAGTTAAAGGTGTAATAGAGGACTTGAAGAAAAAGGGAAGAAGAGAAAAAAAAATTTTTTTAATTAAAAAAAAAATAATAATAATAGTAAAAAAATATATATCCCGGACTTTCTCTGGAGCTGTTGTGAGCAGTGTGGGGTCTGCTCAGTTTCAGATAGATCCTTGTTCCTGCTTATACTTTTCAAGATCTATAGGTCCTTTTCAATGCAGTCGGTATTAACTACAGGGATTTTAATCTGTTGGCCTGTCACTTCCAAAGCGCTTCCCTCTGTTTATTTGGCTTCTGTTTGGAGATCTCTTCAGTATCTAATTTCCGCCCTCTTTTGAAGATAATGCGCTGTCTTTGTGGAAGCCTGACGTCCTCTGCCAGCCTTCAGAAGTAGTTTTGTGAAGTTTGCACAGCGTTCAGATGTTCTTTCGATAAATTTGTGGAGGAGGGAGTGGTCTGCCCGTCCTATTCCTCCGCCATCTTAGCCCCGCCTCCGTAAGTAGGCATTTTATCTTTGAATCAGGAACATTGAAAAGTAACATACGTGTAAAAAGCTTCTAAATTTTAATAGCGGTTAATTTTCATGTTGAAGAAATCTTTTTGACAACAAATAAACAGTGCTACAGTATAAGTGACAGCCCATACAGGGTTCCTTACAGGACTGTAAAGATTTAAGGGCATAATGCAGGGGAAGTGTAGAATACTGTCCTTGAGAAAGTCCTCAATCAATATTGGCTATGACGTGCTGTGTTCAGTCGTGTCTGACTCTTTGTGACCCCATGGACTGTAGCCTGCTAGGCTCCTCTGTCCATGGGATTTCCCAGGCAAGAATACTAGAGTGGATTGCCATTTCTTTCTCCAGGGGATCTTCCTGACCCAAGGGCCAGACCCACATTTCCTGCATTGGCAGGCAGATTCTTTATCACTGCTCCACCTGGGAATATTGGCTGTAATTATTATCAATCATTACTCGCCTTTGGTGGTGGAATCCACAGCTTTTTCCTCCTTTTGTCCTTCTGGTTCTCAGTGGTTGCTCTAGAATTCTATAGAGAAGAGCTTTGGACAAGTAATCTGGCTGAAAAGTGCTCTGTAGGACTTGGCTTGAAGCCTTGCTTGCACAGCAAGCTCATCCCTTCTTCACTCTTGGATTGCGTACTTGGGTATTGGGGGAGGACAAAGGGAGATGACAGTGGGGATGGGCGCTGAAGCTTTCCCATTATGTTACTGGGTGTGTCCTGGCTGGTCAAAGATCTTGGGCTTTTGGCTCTGGCTTTCTAAACTGTTTGTAGTCATCGTTTTTCTGCCCAGGTCCAGCTGCTGGCTGCATTTACTCAGTTCTCTGACTTCTTGAATTCCCTAGCCTGCTGCCTCTTCCAGGTCTCCAGGAGCCAACCCTGCACCCACCCACCCCCATTTCTCTCTGCTTCCTCTTTCCCTGTTTACTCTCCCTGCTGATTCCTGAGAGCATGGGCACCTCCTCAGGTCATCTGAGTGCCTTCTTCCCTCTGTCTGGAATGTTCTTTCCCTTCTCAACTGTCCAGCAAACTTCTCATCCTTGAACACACAACTCTGGATCAACTGTGGAGATTTTCCATCTCTGGAGTGAGGTTGCCTTCAAAAGCAATCCCTCCGGGACTTCCCTGGTGGTCTGGTAGTTAAGAGAATTCACCTTCCATTGCAGGGGATGTGGTTTTGATCTCTGGTGGGGAACTAAGATCCTACATGCCACAGGGCAACTAGAGAGCCCTCATGTCATAAAACTGTAGAACCCACATGCTGCATGGAAAGATCCCGAGTGCTGCAACTAAGACCTGATGCAGCCAAGAGTAAATAAATAAATACTAAAAAGAAAAAGCAATCCTTTTAAAGGGCTCTCACAGTGTGTCACTGGTATTGAGGATGTTTGAATATTTTATCTGTTTTTAGACTGAGAGCACCTTGAGGTCAGGAGTTTTGTCCTTTCACTTTTTTTCATTCCTGGTGCTTATCACAATGACTGGTATTGAAAAAAAAAATACATCTTTGTTGAATTGGAGGAATGAATGAAGGGTCTAGAAAACCTAGAAGAACTTGCCTATACAGAAGTAGATTTTGTGAAAACATGGGAAAAGTGACTTACCCATAAGACACCCTCCATTGCATAAGTCATTAAAGAAACAAAAACCTCGGGGACTTCTCTGAGAAGAGCAATCCATCACCCTCTTCCCTGTAATGCTCCTGCTAAGCCTATAAAAGAGAAATTCTAAAGACTTGGCTTTACAGACTTTTTACTGTCACTCTTCCAGAGCCTCCTGTGTAATTTCCAGTTTTACGAGTTAGGGAAGCTTCCTATCATCAAAAGTTTTCTGGGAAAGCAGGTTGTGCTTACTAGGGGAGGGGCTGGGAAAACGACCTTGAAGTTGATGGGATTTTTTTTTTTTTTTTTTTTATAAGAGTGACTCACTGTATAGAATGTCTTCAGCTAAAAACAATAATATTTTAAAAATATACCTATTGTTCAAGGCTTTGGGCGTACAGTCAAATAATTACATAATAGGATTACAAAAGCCAGCAGCAGACGCTGGGTTCATTCTTTGCTTGCTGAACAGGCTTCTCCTACATATGCCAAAATAATAACAATGAAAGTTCCAATCAGTAAACTCAGGTGTTGTCCTGGTCATAGGACAGGATATCTCAAAGATAAGAGCTTTCATGGACGGGAAAGACCTTGGGCCTGACTTCCTAACCTGGTATCCAGGTATCAAAAAGAAATTTCAGTTCATTCCAATATTGAACAGCAGGTAATTCAAAGTCCAACATCAGAAGGCTTGAGTTTAGGTTCTTGCATTTATCAGTTGTGTAGTTTTGGATAAGTTGCTTACCATCCGAATGTCTCAAATTCCTTCTCCGTAAAATGATACTACTAGTGTAGAAAATTATTAGTGGAAGGGTAAATTACCCAGTATATATGTGACATGTTTAGATGAGTGCCTGGCATATTATAAACTTCATAGAAGTATTAATTGATGCTATGCCAGATTTAAGAATGCTTGGGGGAGGGGGCCCTGGTGGGAAATTGGTGAATTTTGTAAGAACACCTGTCCATATTCCTGAACCAATACTGAACCTCTTCAGAACTGCATCCCTCCATCATAAGTAGTTTTTAAGTGTTCTTTGCCAATAGAAGATACTTACAAGGCATTATCGGTTATAAGGGGGGTGGGTGGGAAGGAAATAATTACAAAGGAAAAAAATTATCAGAGAGCAGTGCCCAGTTCCTTTCTGGAAAAGTACCTATTTTCAGCCCTCAGAAAGAGGGGAAAGTTGAAATCTGAGATGGTAATTTGGAAGCATTTGGATATCATGTCCCTCAAACACTAAAATACATAGCTGGTTAGTAAAAAGGACACATCTATTCTATAGTTTTATTTACTTGCTAATAAAATAAGCATTTATTTCAGTCTATAAAGGCATCATAATAGTCATTCTATGCTCTTTGGATACATTTCTATATCAATATCAGTTTGGACTCCTAGATTTTTCTTAATGAATCTCTTCTTAATTATCCTTTAAATACTTAGTATAAGCAGATTATGACACTCATAAATTGCATTAACAGATCAATTACATTGCACAATCCACTTCTAATAGTGAACAAATGGATTATTTGTGCTTTAAGTTAGCTTTGAATAATCCTGCTTTCCAAATTCTTATCAACTAATCTGAGAGAGTACCAGATCCAGGATCTTTTGTTATATTTTCAGTCAATTAGTCACCAAATATTGAGCCAGAGGAGAAAAGCACCTTATCTACAGAGAAATAGAGATAAAAGTCATATTGGAATTCTGTTCAGAAGCCATGCAAACAGAAAGAAAAGTCAAGTGAAACATTTAAATCTGTCAGAAGAAAACCCCACCAACCGAGGATTCTGTATTCAGTGAAATTATGCTTCAAAAGCGAAGGAGAATTAGAACTTTCTCAGACAATCAGAGATTGAGGAAATTTGTTGCCAGTGGACCTGCCTTGCAAGAAATATGAAAAGAAGTTCTGTAGAAAGAAAGAAACCTGTGTATGTCAGGAAGTCAGGTCTAAATAAAACAGGAAAAATGTTAGAGAAGGAATAGAGGAAAGTAATATAAAACATTTATTTTTTTTTGTTCTCAGTTGATAACAATTTGTTCAAAATAATAATAGCAACAATGTATTCAGAGAGTTTAGTTTATGGATAAGTATTAATAAGATGACTGACAGCCATGTTATTAATATAAGGAACAGAGGGGAAGAACCAGAAATTCTCTGTTGTAAGTTGTTTGCATGACTCTTGAAGTGGTATAATGAAATTTGACAGAGGATTTGGGTTAGTTGTAAATGTGTGATGGAAATTCAAGGGCAACCACTAAAAGTTTTTAAAAATGTAATTGATACTCTAGGATCCTATCCTATGAATCATATGACATACTAAAAAAGGGAATCATATGAAATGCTCAAGAGAGAAAGGAGTGAAAGACAAAAAAAGAAACTCAGAACAAAGGCAAGGAATAGCAAACAGTTATAGATATAGTGGCTATTAAGCCAAATATATCAAAAGTCTTACTAGATCTTTATAATCAAAACCACCCCACCTAGTGAGGTGATTAAGAGCAAGGGCTGCAACCAGACTGTCTAGTGTTTTGGGACTTCGTCCTCTTTCTTAAACTCTGTCTGAATCATCATTGAAAAGGGTAGAATAGTAGTACCATCCTCAGAATGTTGTTTTAGGGTTTAAATGTGATAATATATATATATAAAACCTTTAGTATAGTGCCTGGCATATGAAAAATATTCAATAAATGCTACCTACTATAATTTTTTTGGACAGAATTAGAAAAAAATGTTTAAGTGCCTACTGTGTATAGACATAACATAGGTGATAAACTGCTACAATTTGAATTGTGTTTATTAAATAAAAATACTACACAACATATGCGTTTAGAAAAATTAGGACACCTATCAAGTATGTGTGTGTGTGTGAGAGAGAGGGAAGAAAAAATCCTACCATTCAGCAAAAACCTTGATCAAAAATGCCTTGATAAACACTCAGATTCTTTTAATGCATATAGGTAAACAATTTTTAAAGGGGATTGTTTTGCACATTATGTTTCATCTGCTTTTTCATTTCACATTCCATACATCTCTAACATCTTTTTATGCATAAAAACACATTTTTTAAGTTCTAAAAGTGTGCACTAATTTTATCATAAGTTTGAAGATTTGAAAGTCACTTTTTGCTTCACTGTTTTATTAAATGATGGGAATGCAAATGGGAATTACAAAATAACAGTTCACTCACCAGAAATAGAAACCACTGTAGACCAAATCTCTGATGCCTTTACTGAGCTTTCCTGGGAATTCAAGCAGCAGCAGAAACATAATTGAATTTTCCATTTTCAGCTGAAATGTTGGAAAGTAAAAAAAAAAAAAAAGACGAAAGGTCTACACAGGTCAGACATGAGAATTTTCCAAATAGCAAAATCCATTGCATATACTGCTGGAATTTTTATGAAAGCCATTTATGTGTCATAGGGTCTGAAGAAAATGGAGCCGAGAGAGAAGTTGAAATTATGTATGCTTTAGGTTGGTGGTGAACTTTGAGAAGCCCCCACCTCTTTCATTCCCTGACCACCAGGAGTCCCAGGAGAGAGTGGGACCTATATTTCTCCCCCATCAGCTTTTGCCCAGCAGGTCTTAGCAGTCTCTCTGGGAGATGGTGACCTCTCCATGCCCTGGGGCTCTTGTCAGTAGCTGAAACAGGGATGAGAAGCTTGGGTGTTACCAGGCACATTCTTTAAAATGTGAACGAAAGAAAAGCCTACGCCCTAAAATCTGTCCTGAAAACTGGTCGTTACTTCCTCTTGGTTCTACCTTTCTCTCTAATGGAGCCAGTGAGAGACCATTTGAATGACAAGTGGAGTTGCCGGTTTGAAGGGCTGTGGTGGAGCCTGATGGAGCCTGGGTGGGGTGGAGCCTGTGGAGCTGGAATTAATGTTAGACACCAGTCTCAAAAACAAAGCACCTTTATGCTCCGTGGAAGAGTTTTTTTTTTTTTTTTGGCTACAATAATATTTATTGTAGAACATTTGTACAATATTTGGAAAATATAGATAGAAAGGAAAATGTAAACCAACTATAATCCCACCCCTGTGGACATTTCACTCTAGCATTTTCTGTGCTCATTTACTTATATAAAATTAACAAAAATGAGATCATAGCGAACATGTTTTTATAACCTGTTTTTTTCATTTAACAAAATATCAGAAACATCTTTTCATGTCATTAAACACTCTTTAACATTATGTTTTACCTTTTCACTTTAATTTTAAGAGGTACTCCGTTATGGCATTAAGCCTCCGCTTTGTTTTATTTGAGCTTTAATACCTATTTTTATTGGACGAAGCTGCTCTAGCAGCAGCAGGAGGGGTTCAGGTGTTTTTTTTAATATAATGAAGGCACTTTCCTCCTGCCATCTCTATGTAGTCAGTTGCATTCATTT
The DNA here is from genome assembly GCF_054371585.1 of Giraffa tippelskirchi. Classification (NCBI taxonomy): domain Eukaryota; kingdom Metazoa; phylum Chordata; class Mammalia; order Artiodactyla; family Giraffidae; genus Giraffa; species Giraffa tippelskirchi. Next base: position 66,342,869 of record NC_137287.1, on the reverse strand, counting down.
CGTTTTGTTTATATACATGACTCATGCTGAAGAGCACTTACTTGCTCTGGTACCTACTGCTAATGGGCACCGTCTGTAACTCACATGTTTGTAAAAATGGTTAGGAGCAGACGCCCAAATTCGTTGGTGAGTCATCATTGCAAACGAAAGGGAAAACCACCTTTCTGATCTTTCCCTGAGATCTTGGCCTCTTTGCATCTGGGTGGGTTGCTTCTGATGGAGTTTTGCCACATAGCATCTTTTGCTGCAGTGTTTGAAATGGGAAAAGCTCTTCCACTGAAACATGATATTCATGAACGAAGTGAAAATGGAAGAAAAAAGTGTTGGTCACTTGAACTGTTAGCTCACTTTCCATTAGAACAGGTCTTTATTTCTTCACTCATGAAAAACGTGCCCTGCGATTATTTTCTCCTTATGTAAAGCCTTCCCGTGGAGCTCATTACCAAGACCTCAAGTACATTCATCAGTTGAGTTGATTTGTTCATATGAAGCAAAACATATTCTACTTCTGTCAGCTATGGAAAGGGCATTCATCCTTGATGCCTCTCTTGATTTTTCTGGGTGTTTGATTTTTATGAACTGTGTTTCTGGGCCTGGTGATTTCAGCCTCACTGTGGTTCAGGGCAGCATGCAGGCCACCCTCCTGGAGTTTCTCAGGTCCCTTTTCCTTTGTTTGCCTCTGTAATCCCCTTTGGGCACACTGGCAGGGTCTTGCACAGCAGCTCCCTCCCGCGTATCACCGTGCCCTTTCTGGGGCTGTCCAAGCTCTTCCTGCACCGTGGTTCCAACACATGCCTTGTCCTTCGTGGCTTCCTTTCCCATCTCTCCTCCCACCCTTTTCACTTTATTTCTTCCTTCCCCATCCTCTGTGCTCTTCTTCCCTTTCTGCACCTCCCCTCTCTGCCTTTTCCAGGCTGCCCTGCCCCAGCTTGATGTCAGCAGAAGGTGATACTGTTCCCAGTGTCATCACTCTGGCCTGAGCCCTCTAGAGCAAGCAAGCGCTCACCCTTGCCTGATTCTTTGACCTGACCCTGTTCCTACTACCTGCTTTTCCCATCTTAGGTTGAACCAGTATTATGCTGTCCAAGTGGCCACCAACGGCTATTAAGTGTGTGATATACGGCCGGTCACCGTGCAAGGTGCTGTCAGTGTAAAACACACTGGCTTTTGAGGTCTCAGTATGAAAAGGAAGAATTGTAAACCCTGTCATTAATTAAAAAAAATACCGATCACATGTCAAAGTAATAACATTTTGGATAAATTAGGTTAAATAAAATATATTACTAAAATATGTTCCACTTGTTCCTTATTACTTTTTAAAATGTGGCTACTAAATAATGTGAGATTCCACATGAGGCTCACATTTGTGCCTCTCACTCAGTTGCTCTTGGGCAGCACATGTACAGGTCTTTGAATGGCTGCCAGAACTTGCCATTTTCCAAATGCTAAGGGCTCAGAGCTTTGTTTTGAGGCCATGATGACTTCTTTGTTCTTATTTACTGTTGCTCCTTAGAAACGGGGATAGTATGTCTTAAAGACAAGAGTGTATACACACACACACACACACACATACACTTCTGATAATTTATTGTAAATTTAATTTAAAAGGAAAAAAATCCCTGTAGCCACATCTTATCTGGGTTTAGATTTTGATCTATATTCAGATCCAGATTTAAAAATACAAGTCTAGCCCTTCCCTCATTTTTGTTCTCAAGCTTCCCGTAGTATTCTTGATGGGTCAGGCCACCAAATACCTGCAAGGTCCCTGCACCCTGTGGGACCTTGTCTAAGTCCCTCTCCCACTCTTCCTCCGGAGCTGCTTAGATCTGATTCCGGGTCCACCAACAGGTGGACCAACAACCCAGAGATGTGAAACCATGACCTGAGTCCATCAGCATGTTTTTCTGATCTGAAATTGGGAAACAATAAGGTTGTTGCTTATAGGAGGTAAAGATGAAAAGATGCTAAGAGAAGCAGTCAGGACCTTGTGTGGCCATGGCCAGCCAAATTTATAAGGCAGACAGTATGAGTCAGTAAGATCTGTGAACAGGGAAAGCTATCTATGGGGAAGCATGCAGGATGGACAGGATAAGGGTGAGAATAAGCAAGTTGATAGTGACAGGGAGGAGACATGTGGAGATCAGCTGAATTGTCCCAATGACAGGTGTCTTAGTCTGATTCGGCTACTATGCCAGAAAGACTGGATAGCTTATAGAACATCACTGTGAGTTTCCTCTCATTGAGAATATTTGAGTGGCTCTCTTTTTCAAGAAACCAGAATCTAAAGGAGACACCACCTTCATTTGCATAATTTTTAGAGTTAATATATCGTTTTCCCATTAAATTATCTTTGAGCTTTAGATACTTTTCAGCTGCTTCCCACTCCCACTTTTCTGTTAGGTCCACATAGAATTTTAACCAACCACTCTAATCCTAGGCTTTTTTTTTAATACTTGAAACAACCCTCCATCAACTGTCCCTAAACCACATAATTTGATATGACTTCATAATGGTTAAATTTTATTTGCTTTTGAATATAGTAAAAGGAGGATGATCCCTTAATTTGTCACTAAACATAATTGCAATTCTTACCAAGCAGGTTAGAATTCTGCTTTCCTTTGAAATTCAAAACTGTTGCTAATTAGTGAGTCAGAACTTTGGTATAAAAAGTATAAGAACTTACTACAAGGTGTCAAATAAAAATTGTCACTCACCATCTGTCTCTGCAAGGATTAGGTCACTGGCCACTGCAGTCGCTGACCTTCAACACAGCCTGAAAGGAGTTCAGGGTGGAGACCAGGAAGGAGGAACTCTGTGCTCTGGGCAAAACTGGTAGAACAGCCCTTCACATAGTTATATATGTTCAGAAGATTTAATGAGCCCCAATTCTTGTCTTTTCTCATGTCTAGAAAAGACTAAAATCATTAACGGAGACATCTGTTTCTTGTGACTAGCAGCAAGTCTCTGCCAAAACATGTGCTTGACTGATATACCCCGTTCACTAAAATCATATATAATCTGACCCTCCCTCACCTCTTTGGAGCAGTTCCTCAGAGCTTTCTGAGAGGCTGTATCTGGGGTTATAGTCCTCATTTCGCCCCCAATAAAATTTAACTCACAACTCTCACATTGTGCATTTTTTTCAGCCAACAAAGGAATTAAAAATTTTTTTTTCTATCGCTATTTTTATTGGGTAAGAAGAGCATTTGCATTGATCTAATTCTTAATTGTGGCTTCCCTGGTGGTTCAGATGGTAAAGAATCCATCTGCAATGCAGAAGACCCAGTTTGATCCCTGGGTGGGGAAGATCCCCTGGAGAAGGGAATGGCTACCCACTCCAGTATTCTTTGCTGGAGAATTCCATGGACAGAGGAGCCTGGTGGGTTATGGTCTATGGAGAAGGGGATGACAGGATGAGATGGTAGGACAGCATCATTGACTCAATGGACGTGAGTTTGAGCATACTCCGGGAGATAGTGAAGGACAGGGAGGCCTGGGGGGCTGCAGTCCATGGGGACACAAAGTGTTGGATATGACTTAGTGACTAAACAACAACAATATTCTTAATTATTTCAGTGACAGAAAGCAATATTTTAACTTTTATTGAGCTATAATTGTTATATAATATTATATTAGTTTCAGGTATACAACATAATGCTGGAGAAGGAAATGGCAACCCACTCCAGTATTCTTGCCTGTAAAACCCTACGGACAGAGGAGCTTGGTGGGCTACAGTCCACAGAGTCACAAAGAGTTGGACACGACTGAGCTTGCACACTCATACAACATAATGATTTGACATTTGTATATATTATGAAATGATCATGATAAAATTAGTTAACATCTGAAACATACATAGCTACAAATTTTTTATTGTGATGAGAACTCATAAAATCTTTCTGAGAAACTTTTAATGATTTCTCACCTGCATTTCTCGCCAGTGCAGCAAATGTCAGGGAAATGGGTTCGATTTCTGGGCTGGGAAGATCTCCTGCAGAAGGAAATGGCAACTCACGACCATATCCTTGCCTAGGAAATCCCATGGACAGAGGACCCTGATGGGCTACAGTTTATGGAGTTGGAAAGAGTCCGACATGACTGAATCTACTTAGTACGAATTCAGGTAGTATATTAGTTATCTTGGGCTTCCATAACAAAATACCATACAGTGGGTGGCTTACACAATAGAAATTTATTTTCCCACAGTTCATGGAGCCCTTCCATGACTTGTATGATGATGAAACTTCTTAGAGGGTTGTTATAGAACAGTCCAAAGTGGATATGATAAATTGCTAAGCCAAGGTAGTTGGCAGTGAGTATAGTAACAGATTCATCAACTCTTTTGGAGATAAAGTTGACAGGACTGGGTAACTGGACAAGTTAGGAAGAGAGGAAGGAGTTTGGGATTTTTAGGGTTCTGGCTGGGAATATATGGATGTTACTCCTTGAGTTATTCTAAAGAGGAGGAGAAGAACCTGGAGAAAAATTTGTTGACTTTTTGAGCAACCCAGAATGTTTGTATCTACATGTGAGAAATTAACTGGAGAAGTGAAGCAATTATATGTAGACTTGCAGTAAAATAGGCCCTTTAATTAGGATAGGGGAGAGAGTGTGAAGGCCTGTTGTGCTTTAAACTACTTTGCCTTAGGATCGTTCCATTGGAGACAACAATAGTGAAGAATCACAGTCATCTTGACTTCCAGCTGCTTCTCTCAGCAGTCCTGAAACTCAACGGGGTCCTGAAGACAGAACAGAATTCACACATAGGATATATTAACTTCTTATTGCTGCTATAACAAATAAACTTATTGGCTAAAACCAACATAAATTTATTATCTCACAGTTCTGAAGGTCAGAAGTCCTAAAATGAAAATGGTGACAGGGTTGTGTTCTTTCTGGAGGTTCTGGGAGAGACTCTGCTTTCTTGCCTTTTCCAGCTTCTAGAGGTGAAAGAGGAGAGTGAAAAAGTTGCCTTAAAGCTCAACATTCATAAAACTAAGATCATGGCATCTGGTCCCATCACTTCATGGGAAATAGATGGGGAAACAGTGAAAACAGTGACAGACTTTATTTTTTTGGAGCTCCAAAATCACTGCAGATGGTGACTGCAGCCATGAAATTAAAAGACACTTACTCCTTGGAAGAAAAGTTATGACCAACCTAGACAGCATATTAAAAAGCAGAGACATTACTTTGCCAACAAAGGTCCGTCTAGTCAAAGCTTTTGTTTTTCCAGTAGTCATGTATGGATGTGAGAGTTGGACTGTAAAGAAAGCTGAGTGCCAAAAAATTGATGCTTTTGAACTGTGGTGTTGGAGAAGACTCTTGAGAGTGCCTTGGACTGCAAGGAGATCAAATCAGTCAATCCTAAAGGAGATCAGTCCTGGGTGTTCGTTGGAAGGACTGATGCTGAAGCTGAAGTTCCAATACTTTGGCCACCTGATGTGAAGAGCCTACTCATTAGAAAAGACCCTGATGCTGGGAAAGATTGAAGACAGAAGGAGAAGGCGACGACAGAGGATGAGATGGTTGGATGGCATCAATAACTCATTGGACATGAATTTGAGTAAACTCCGGGAGCTGGTGATGGACAGGGAGGCCTGGTGTGCTGCAGTCCATGGGGTCGCAAAGAGTCGGACATGACTGAGCGACTAGAGAGAACTGAACTGAACTGAACTGAGAGGCTCCTACATCCTTTCCCTTGTGGCCCCTTCCCTTATCTTCCAGACCTGTGGAGTAGCATCTTCAAATCTCTCTCTGACTTCTGCCTCCATTGTCACATCTCTGTTTCTGACTCTGACCTTCTCCCTCTCTCTTATAAAGACGCTCGTGATTACATTGACCCACTGGGATAATCTAGGATTATCTCTCCATCTTAAGATTCTTAGCATTTATCACATTGCATTGTAATTCATTGCTTATGTCTCCATCTCACTGGATTTAATTATAAGCAGACATCTTGCCTTATTCTCCATAGCATCCCCTTGTACCTAACATCTTGTCTACTAATAATTTTATGTTGAGTGGGTGAATGAAAATTAGTAATTGTTTCTATAACAGCTTCCGAATCTTGAATTTCCATGAATGTTTTTATTTTCCATTTCTCATTGACCCATTGTTGTTGTTATTCAGTTGCTCAGTTGGGTGACCCCATAGACTTCAGAACTCTTTGTGACCCCATGGACTGCAGCATACCAGGCTTCCTTGTCCTTCACTATCTCCCAGAGCTTGCTCAAACTCATGTCCATTGAGTCGGTGATGCCATCCAACCATCTCATCCTCTGTCGTCGCCTTCTCCTTCTGTCTTCAATCTTTCCCAGCATCAGGGTCTTTTCTAATGAGTAGGCTCTTCACATCAGGTGGCCAAAGTATTGGAACTTCAGCTTCAGCATCAGTCCTTCCAACGAACACCCAGGACTGATCTCCTTTAGGATTGACTGATTTGATCTCCTTGCAGTCCAAGGCACTCTCAAGAGTCTTCTCCAACACCACAGTTCAAAAGCATCAATTTTTTGGCACTCAGCTTTCTTTACAGTCCAACTCTCACATCCATACATGACTACTGGAAAAACAAAAGCTTTGGCTAGACGGACCTTTGTTGGCAAAGTAATGTCTCTGCTTTTTAATATGCTGTCTAGGTTGGTCATAGCTTTTCTTCCAAGGAGCAAGTGTCTTTTAATTTCATGACTATAGTCACCGTCTGCAGTGATTTTGGGGCCCAAGAAAATAAAGTCTGTCACTGTTTGCATTGTTTTCCCCATTGACTCATAGTGGTACTATAATGGTAAATGAGATAATTTCTCAAAAGGGCATAAAATCTTTGGAGAAATGCTTCATTAGGCTAAGGCTCACATACAGCTATCAAATGAAATTGTGAATTAAAATTTACCATTTTCTAGTTTCACCTACCAAATTGTTGGCTGAGAAAACTTGGTGAATTTGAGTCAACTGAAAAAAGTGTACACAATTTTACACAATGTCTGACAAATACCATTGTTGTTGTTGTTTAGTTGCTCAGTTGTGTCCGACTCTTTGCGACCCCATGGAATGTACCTGCTAGGCTCCTCTGTCCATGGAATTTACCAGGCAAGAAGACTGGAGTGAATTGCCATTTCCTTCTCCAGGGGATCTTCATGACCCAGGGATCAAACCTGAGTCTCCTGCCTGGCAGGTGGATTCTTAACCACTGAGCCACCTGGGAAGCCTGACAAATATAAGGCACATGATAAAACTGTGTAATGAGAGAATCAATCATTTATTAATCAGTAATGAGAGAGATGCTTTATTACTATATTTTTTTACAATTAATTTTTGGCCACACCAGGTGGTCTGCAGGATCTTAGCTTCTCTACCAGGGAGCAAACCTGTGTCCCCTGGGAATGCCAGGGAAGTCCTAGCTTTACTTCTAACGTGTATTTTAGAAAATAAAAAAAAATAACCCACACTGAATCTTGTATGTAAATCCATTATTTCCTTGTTGTTGTGATGAAACTGAAAGCATGCTCTTAAATTCCTGCCATTGGTCTATCAGTCAGCTTTTGCTGCAGTAATGAATAGCCCCTCAAATTTCAGTGGCTCACAGAAACAATTATTTCTTCCTTTACGTGAGGGTTGTGGACTTGCTGTGGCTTTGCTGGGCATGACTAGGCTTATTGAATTCATTTGGGCTGTACTGGCTAGACAGGTCTTTAAATTCTTGGACAAGAGAAGCAGGCACTCCTTGGGATATGCTCTTTTTACAGTCAGGTGCCAAAGCTTAAGAAGGTGGGAGAACAGAGGCAATCCATGCAAATGATGTAAAGCTTCCACTCTGATATGACATACAGCATGCCCACTGGAATTCCATTGGCTAAAGAAAATCACATGATCAAGCTCAGCATCAGTGCAGTGGAGAAATACACTCTGCCTACAGGAACTGCCTTCGGGAACCACGCTGAAGAGGAACAAAAAACTGTGAACCGATACAATCCACCATACTCTGCATCCTCTGATTGTCAAAGCCACTATTTGGCCTTTTGTAATATTAATTATTCTTTAAGGATTTTAATTTGGAGTTCAATTCATGTAGCTTAAATAATATAGGTAATTATAGGGACTTCAATGCTGCTGCTGCTGCTAAGTCACTTCAGTCATGTCTGACTCTGTGCGACCCCGTAGACGGCAGCCCACCAGGCTCCCCTGACCCTGGGATTCTCCAGGCAAGAATACTGGAGTGGGTTGCCAATAGGATCTGTATAAATAGGCCCCAGAGGTAAAAGTAAGCAGATCTGGGAAATTTAACTAAAGAAAAATTTTAATTTTTTAAGTATATAAATATTTTCATAGGGGTCATGGTGGTAAGTTTTTCTTTACATCTATGGATGTCCAAGCCAGCAGAAAAGGATTTAATTAGAGATATTGGCATATAGTTACCATAAGGACCGATTTCTTGACCAGTCAAGTGAAAAAGACATGAAAGGGGCAAAAGGTCTCCCTAGTGAATAATTAAATCATTCATCTGTTTGAAAGAGGAAGGCTGGACCAGATGACAGATTTCTGCCAATTCTCTGTTTATAGTACTTTGAATTTTGAAATAAAGAAGCCCTTTAAAGACAGATGGTATTAAAACTCTTTTTACACCAGTAAAATGGCAGTAAGAAACTTAGAAGCTGGCTTAATGTAGAAAATAGCAAGCAAAACATATGAGAGGAAAATATAACTTGAGTATTTACTATTTACTTTTGAGAGAATAAAACAGCATAGTTAATTCCATTTTTAATACATTCATTGGTCTTATACACACTTTCAAAAAACATTTAATAAGTACCTACTGTGTGTTGAGCATTGTGATAAGTGCTGGTTGGCTAAGAAATTATATAATTCATAGTTAAAAGATCTGATAAATCAGCTAGAAATGTCACAGATCAGTATCATGCTTCCTCAGAACTTTCTGCTTGCCAATTAAAAGACAATAGAATTTTAAACTATATTTTATGATGTACACTTATGAAAATCTAAGTGCTAAAAAAATTACTGTCTTCCAGGGGATCTATACCTTTTCCTTCCTCAGGCATTTCCTTTCTTTCTTTTGTTTTTTTTAATTCAATGTAGGTCCTTCCGCCTCCCAGTTTTATTGTGGTATACTTAACAAAATTGTAAGATATTTAAATGTACAGTGTGATGATTTGATGCATATGATTTGATACATTGTGAAAGGAAATCCCCATGGAGATAACACATCCATCACCTCTCACGTTTTCTATTTTTATTTGGGTGAGAACATATAAGTTCTACTTTCTTAGCAAATTTCAGTTCTACGAAAACATGTGCATGGAATATCTTTTTCCATCCTCTCACTTTCAGTCTGTATGTATCTCTAGGTCTGAAGTGGGTCTCTTGTCACCATGTTATAGGTAAGATCCTGAGACCTTATTCATAACTGAATATTGATAATCATTAACCAACCTCTCCCAATTTCAGTGCCCAGCCCCTGACAACCACTTTGTACTCTCTATGAGTTCCACTTTCTCCCCTTTTGTTTTTCTCCAAGATTCCACGTGTAACTAACATTATGTCTGGCTTCTTTTATTTAGCATAAAATCTTCCACTTTCACCCATGGCCTTAAGCATTTCTAATGAGCTCTGAGGTGTTTTTAAATGACAAGGGATCCTCTCTGACAGCAAATTATTGTTTTATTTGCTTTCGAGGTTGACTTGTGAGTAGGGCGAAGAGTGGTTCAAAAGCTGCTGCGGTGGTGGATGGATCTCTTTTAAGAAATGATCTGGGAGAATGGCATTGAGACATGTGTATTGTCATATGTGAAACAGAGCACCATTCCATGTTCGATGCATGTGACAAGGGCTCAGGGCCGGGGTAATGGGATGATCCAGAAGGATGGGATGGGGAGGGAGGTGGGTGGGGGGTCCGGGAAGGGGAACACATGTAAACCCATGGCTGATTCATGTCAATGTATGGCAAAAACTATTACAATATTGTAAAGTAATTAGCCCCCAACTAAAATAAATAAATAAAAAAAAATATGAATGATTATAACGGAAGGAATAATTAAAAAAAAAAATCCTATTAAAAAAAAAAAAAAAAGAAAGAAATGATCTCTTTTGAAAAGTCAAACAGCACAGCCTCATTCTGAATGGTATGTCATCAGCTTGCCTGCTTGAGGAGCTCAGAACTTAGTAGCTTTCTTTTCCCACGAAAAGCTCCAGCTATGATTTTTTTTTTTAAACAACTAATATTTGCTACAGTAGTTGCTGAGTGGCATTGCTGAACTTAATCTGTGTACCAGCAACTGGAATGTGTTTGCTTGTTTGTTACAACCGGCCTGTGATAATCCTCGCTGACACTTCCATAGTGTTTACCAAGAGCCAGGCAGGTTGAAACACTTCAGAACCGCTGACTCATAAAATCCTCACACTAGGAGAGCAGGAGCTGTTTTGCTGTGCCATGTTATTCCCATTTTGCAGATGTGAAAATTGAAGCATAGAGAGGCTATTTGCGTAGTTGTGACAGTAAATGGGAGGGTTGGGCTTTCAACTCAGACCGAATAGCTCCATTCTGCTGCGTTTTACAAAGCGAGTCCAACGACCTTATTAAAACAACAACAAACCGATTCTAATTCCATTTGATATCCTACACTGGGCCTTCAACTTGATTTCTGGGTCTGGTTAGGACCATGAGTTTGTAATTGCATCCCTTAATGGAGGTGAAGAACTTTTCGTAGACCCTACGGTGTTTAATTGCAAAAATACAGCTAAATGAATGACGACCGTTTAATTAATCAGGAAAGACTTGATTCGGGTCTAAAATGACCAATCGTTCTCCAAGAATAGATATAAAAAGTGCAGTGGTGGGGAGCCAGTGAGGACCCCATCCAGGGTCCGAGGACTTCACACGGCACGCGGGGGACGCTTTCTCGGGGAGAAGACCCGTAGGAACAGGGGCGGCACAGCCCGGGGCGCTTCGGGGACGTGAATCCCCAGGTTCCCCGCAGGTCTCCGGGCCCCCGGGCCTGAGCGCGTAGCTGCGCGCTCCTGGACCACCCTCCGGCCGGGAACTGGGCGCTGCGCCGGGCGTTCCCGCGCCGCCGCCCGCGACCCCAGGCTGGAGGAGGAGGGTGGGCGTACCCCCGCCCCGCGCTCCCCGCGACGTTTGGGTACCAAGAACGTCAGTCTGCCTGGCAGTGAGGGGTGGGTACTGGCTGGGACAGGAGAGAGGAGAAATGGGGGGCAAGGAGTGCGCGGGCTTGAGCCCTCCCCGCCCCCCGTTGTTCCCCAAACCGCCACCGCCGCCGCCCACCTGGCCGCTCCCGCTGCGGCAGCGGCCTGAGGCTCGCTCCCAGGCCTCCGGGTCACGCTGCCTGCGGAGCTTTCCGGGCGTCTGCCCTCCCCCTTCCTCCGCTTCGCCCGCCCTCCCCCGGGGCCCGACGTGCTCGTTCCCTGCCACTTCGGTCGGGGCGCGCCGGTGGGTTTGGCCTGCGCCGCGGCGGCGAGGCGGGGGAGCGAGTGAGCGCGAGGGGCGGGAGCAAGTGTCTGTGTGAGTCACCGGTACCTGGAGTGCGAGCGGCGCAGAGCGAGCGGCGCGGAGCCCGAGCGGGAGCCGAGCCCGAGCCCGAGCCCGAGAGCGCGGCCGACCCCCCCCCCGGCGCCAGGCCCGGCTGCGCACCCACCCGCGCCGCTGCCGCTTCCCCGCGCGCCGCGCCGCCCGCTCGCCCCCGGCCCCGCGCCCGGCCGCCCGCCGCCCTCCCGCCTGCCCGGAGGCGGTGCGGGGCTCGCCGGGGGATGTCACAGCGGCTCCTCGGAGCCCCCAGCCGCCGTCGCCGCCGCCCAGCCGCCGCCCCCGGGAACCGCGACAATGAACCCCCAGTGCGCCCGCTGCGGGAAAGTCGTGTATCCCACCGAGAAAGTCAACTGCCTGGATAAGGTGAGCGAGGGGGCGCTGGGCCAGCCGAGACCTGCCGGGCTCCGGGCTGCACCTGCTCGGAGAAGTTTTGGCATTTCGGTTGAAAAGAGAAGAGTGGGTTTGTGTCTGTGTGTGTGTGTGTGTGTGTGTGCGTGCGTGCGTGTGTATGTCTTGGCACCGGGTGAGGGCACACGAAGACGCCCGCAGGAGTGCCAGAGAGCACGCGTGGCCACCGTGATGTTGGAACCGGGAAGGGCTTTTGTTGGGGTGCGGGCGGCGGGGGTGCGGCGCTGCGCCGGCGTTGGCGGAGCGGCTGCGGAGGGCGCCTGGCCGAGTGCTGCGCGGGGCCGGGAGAGCCGGGGCTGGGACCGGGCCCCCAGGGGCAGTTCGGCTCGTCGCACCCCTCCCACATCCACTCGGACCCCTCCCTGTCCTGCACCCGCACCCCAAGGATCCGCCCGGATCCCCACCTCACCCCCGCCCCAGCGCCTCCCACGAAGGCGGCTAGGTGGAGAGGCAAATAGTAATTAATATGTCATGGGGCGGCCGCTGCCGCATTGCTAATAATAATCCCCGCCGGAGAGCCCGGGCTGAGCGCGGCGAGCCAGACCCACAGGGGGCTAATCCACCCGGTTGGGAATTCCAGAGGAAGTAGCTTTAGCCCAGACCCTGCAGCCCTGTTCCCCTACCCTTCCCGGGCGTGGATGGAGTTTAACAGCCCAGGAGAGAGACCCTGGCTCTATCCTAAGCGACTGACAATTGAACCTGGCGGAAGGCGGTGCTGGTGAAATTTGCCTGTGGTCACACAAATGCCTCTTAAGAGCACGCTGTCATCCCTATAGTCATTCCAGACAGAGTCCATCTTTCTTGCAATTTAGTGGAAGCTGGACAGGCATGGGGAGGCCAGGGGTACCTACATAGTGCGCCTCTTGCCACTTCGGGTTGCCTGATTTGCAGTGGACACTGTTTATCGAGATGCTCCAGACAATTTAGGCACTTTGAACTGGATTCATTTTCCTTGGGGCCACTTCACAGTCTCTATTTCTCCATTAACCAGGCGCAGAATTCCTTTTTGGCTGCTTACAGAAGTGTGATACAGGCAGAGCCCTTGGCATTTCTTCCATCTGAGTCTGTAAATTGCGGTGGGGATTCATTTAAAACTCAGTTTTAATAACTGCCTGCTTTATTTACTTAACTGAAAGTCAGCAGACGTCCACTGGTACCTACAATCATTTTGTTGTAGTATTTTCAGATAGGAGGACTAAAAATGTCTCCTTTCTGTCCTCATCCCGGAAAGAACTGGCATTGTACTGACATTTTAAACATTTATTTTTTTTTTTCAGTATTGGCATAAAGGATGTTTCCATTGTGAAGTCTGCAAGATGGCTCTCAACATGAACAACTACAAAGGCTATGAAAAGAAGCCCTATTGTAATGCGTAAGTATTGTCAACATGGTGTGCCAGGTGCGGGCACAGCAGCAGAGCTGAGAAGTGAGTGGATCTGCCTGTTCTGAAGAACTGGCTTACTGTTGTCACCCAGGCGTGGCAGTGACCAGTTATCTGTTTATGCCACATGCTCTGGGGCCATGTACTTTGTTGAAGGTCATTGCATTTTTGTCTTTCTAATGTGCTGGGTAATTTGTGTGTGTCTTCAAACAGAAGGTTAGTTCTTGAGATTCACTGTTGCAGAGTTAAGAGACATTGGTTTGAAGCTGAGGAACTTACACACCTGAGAACATGCAAGCTATGAAATGCATGTCAGATTTGCATTTTATTCATATGACAGGTTCCATTTTAATCATATGGTGTTGAAATGCTACATTTTCTGCCCCAACCTAGTCGCTTGGAGAAAGGAGTCTTGCTCCTTTGCTCTTAGCTGAGACTGCTCCGGAGATGCTGGAGCTTAACAAGGGAAGCAAAGAATTGAGACCTGGGTATTTCCAACTGATTAATAGTAGGTCTGTTGGTGGGGATTAAAGTTGGTAAGTTATCTTTGGTGGGCTTTTCTGTTGGCATGCTTCCAACCTATGTTAATAGTGATTAGGTAGCATTTATACAGTGCTTATCATGTCTCATGCCCTACTCTAAGCACTTTGTGCATACTGACTCATTTAATCATCACAGACCTTACAGTTTAGAGGGTTATTATTATTCCCATTTGTCAGATGAAGGAGTTGAGGCTTTGAGAGGATAAGCCTGGATAAGGGGCTCAGATCACTCCTGGAGCCTGCAAATGGTCAACATAGCCCAGTGTGTCCAAATGGCTACCTTGGCACCCTCCGCGTGTGTTTCTCCACTTTTTGAGCATCCTCCCACTCAGACTCTTTTCAACTGTGGGCTTTTGGCCCTGATGGCTGAGCCTTTTTCCTCCCAGTTCCTTTGTGGGGGCTTATCCAGCCTGGAGGCGGCAGGGGAGCCCTAGCCTTCTGGCTGGAACTTTGCCAGAGATTCATTCTCCCTGGAGTTTTGAAAACAGGTTCATTCAGATCTCCTGGAGATGGAGGGCCTGTGGTTCATTCCTGCTTCACTCATGGGAGTGATTTTTTCATAGATGGTAAATTTTTGGTAAACGGATGTAATGTGCTCATACTTCTCTGGTGAATAACTTAATTAAGAATCTCTTTGTATTTCCTTTGGTTCTAGTTTAGTGTTTACAAATAGACCATAAACTTGATTTTCAAGAAATCAGAAAAGGGTAGCATTGAACAGAATTCATGATTTGAATAAGTGAAGTCCCCAGATAGTTCCAAACCATTGATGTTTTCTGCCCTCCTGTATCATGCCTCTTACTTGAGTCACACAGAGCAATAAATGAGGTCCGTCATGGTCGCCTGCTTCTCTTAGAGGTGTGGAGTGTTGGTTAGAGATTAAAAGCAGGCAACAGTAACTAGAATGGAGAGCCCACCCTGCCCCATCCCACCCCTACGACCCATAAACAGGAAGATTGTTCTTTGGTTAAAGGAAAGTGAACCCTATAACTCTTCCAGCCTGTGGCCTGATTCCATCAGGCTGCTTGGGCCACATCAGGATTCTTTATAGCTTCACAGTCTGAAGTTTAACCCGGTGATAAACTTTGGTGGCCCTGGAGGAATGGGGAGGGGAAGGGGAAAGACAGGAAGAGGAAAGCCAGGAAAGAGAAAAGGAGAAGACAGCAACAAATATATATGTATATGCATAATGTACTTATGTGTGTATATATATGTATATAAGATATATGTATACTGTATACATATGAGCTTCCCATGTGGCTCAGTGGTAAAGAATCTCCTGCCTTCCAAGCAGGAGACTCAGGTTCCCTGGAGAAGGAAATGGCAACCCACTCCAGTACTCTTGCCTGGGAAACCCCATGGGCAGAGGAGCCTGGTGGGCTGCAATGGTGTCTCAAAAGAGTTGGACACGACTCAGCAACTAAACAACAACAACAAATATATGTTTATACGCATACATAGACATACACATATGCTCACACACACAAAGAACTGAATGAGGGAGAAAAAAGATGATAAAAATAAAAAAGGACAAAAAAAAGAAGTGTAACTGAAGTGGAGTTTTTGACTGCTTTGGGTCATTTGAAAGTTCAAAGCTTACTGCTGAGTTTCAGTTCACTCTAGTTAGAAAAGACTATCCGATTCTGCAGCAAGTCATGGTTGGCTGGTTGGTCCTCTGACTTCAGTGAACTAGTGCCCAGAACTGTGGAAATTTGGACCCCCAAACCAAAACCCTCTCTTTGTAGATAGGAAATATCCTGCTGTGTTGTTTCATAGGTCTGAGTCTTATTTTTAATACTTTAGGTGTATCTAAATGGAATGCTTACAGGTTTTCTCTCTAAAATTTCGTATGTACCTCTAGTGCTTTGTTATTAGGTTTAAGTTGGGTTTTGGGGGTTAGCAGCATCTCAGATGTTTTGCTTTAATGTCGGAACTGGTAGTCCACCTCATAGAGCAGAGAGACAAGGGAAGACAGAAATCTATCTTTAGCAAGTAGAGTTGACGGTTTAAATGTTTAATTTAGTTTTACATTCATGTCACAGCTTGATATGCTGTCTCCCAGAAAATGAGCCTGGCAAGCTTGCAGGTTCTACCTGCTGTTCAGGCTGGTAGGCCCCTATTCTTGACCCTTATTTTTCCAAGGGCACAGGCTGCCACGTAAATTCACTGGTCAGCGTGGATTACCCTCTGGAGATCCCAATGCCTTTGCTCTAAATCAGGTGCTGTATGTCAATCAGCTGTTCCCTGTGGTCTTGGCCAGAAGGGCTGCCATCATTTCTCTGGGTCAGTGGTGGAAAATTGATTCTCTGAAGCATACTGCTACCGGAAAATGAAACATTCTATGTCCATGTAAAGTAATATTTTATCTGCCCCTGGTTTGGCTCAGGAGTGAATATATGTACATACTTAAATGAAAATGACTGTTCTTCACCCCCTGTAACTTCTTATTGTGAAGATTTTCATACATACCAAATAGTTAAAAGAATAATGCAGTGAACTTCTGTATACCCTCCACTGAGATGTAACTGTTCTTAACATTTTGCAGTATTTGCCTCATGTGTTTATCTAGTTATCTATCCAGATATTTATTTATTTGTTGGGCCATTCATCAGTTTTAGGCATCATGTTAGTTTCATACATCAAGATATTTTATCCCTAAAAATGACATCACACAGGTACTAAGAATAAGGATATTTTTCTTAAGGAATTGCAGAGCCAGTATCACACTTAAAAATTTAACAAAAATTTCATAATAGCTTTTAAAATCTTGTTCATATTCACATTTCCTTCACTAGCCTCAGGATATATTTTGTAGCTGGTTTTTTTTTTTTTATTTAAATCCAGGATCCAATTAAGGTTCATGCTTTACATTCAGTTGTTATAAAAATGACAACTTTTCTTGATTATTGGAGGTTCACTATCAGTTGTTTAATTTCTGCTGTCATTTCTGTTGTTTTACATAACCTGTCAGAGCTTTCAGGAAAAGGACTTAAGTAGCATTTCTTGTAAAAATAATGCGTATAATTAACTTAAGAACCTTTAAAGTAAATATTAAAATATGCTGAAAAAATTTGAAAGCATAAGCAGACATTTAGGGTTTTTTAGGAAAACATAAAGGCTTTTCATTTTAACTGATACCCAAGGGCAATTTTTTTTTTAATGGAATAAAGTAGTGAGTATTTTCTTTAGTTTAAATGTGTTGCTTGTTTATATTCTCATGTGTTTAGAGAAGAAACAAGTTTTCTGTTTGATTTCATGCAAAGGAGAACATGTATAAAATGTAATTTGCATACTATTTAAATTTTGATCTTTTGATAGAAAGATCAAAGTATAGTGCACACTAGTTGTAAGATTAGGCATGATACACATTTAGTTCCCAATGCAGCGGTGTACCCTATTAAAATATTTAAAAACAAACTGATCGACTTGAGCACATGCCATGTTTCCACAAGCCTTTATGTTTTATCAGCAGGCAGTGGATTCTTTTGCACATTCAAGATTTCTTCCCATCATGGAACTTGCAAAGAAAAGAGGATTAGGCAATATTTTTATTGCTAATAAATCCTGGGAACATAACACTAGCTGATTAGACAAAAAACACAGCTCATATCTGTAGGTGAATTAGTATGCCAAGGTAAACTATAAATGTATTGCTAGCCAACAAGCCCCACAGAGAATATAAACCCCTTAAGGCTGTTTGTCAAATAAATAATTTAATGTATTGTAAGTGCCAGAATTGCATTTATTATATGTTTGTAAAGAACCTATTGGTTCTTGAGATATTCTGAGCAATATCATCACTTAGCAATGCCAGTGACTGACCATTTTATGTACTATCACAAAACTTCACGTTATTTTAGGTCAGTGGAAGGGCCAGTTTATGATGCCATCTCTTAGTGGAACACTGCCAATAATTTCCCCAAATCATCACTTTTGCAGGGATTTTTGGGGGCTGCCCGTTTGTCCTGACCTGCCCACATTTAATATCCCTTGTATCTGTGTCAAGTGTATCTTCAGTTAGGGGCCTGAAGGAACACAAGTGTCTGTACTAAATATGCTTCGTTATCCTTCCAAAGAAGCTTCCTTCTCACCAGATAGTTTCACTTAACATAATTTTGGAATAATTTAAAAATAAACCAGCAGGAGCTGTTCACTGTATTTACTTTCACTCTGCCTGTGTTAGCATTCTGTCTTGTGAATATTAATGGACTATCTACAGCCTGGATGATGCCGGGCAAGGTGCTCCTGGTTACGGGCCACTCAGAACGGTCAGCTCCGTTCAGCCAGCTTGCCTTGAGGGGGTTATCTAGGCCAGTGACCCAGCAGCTCTCATCTCCTGTTTCTCTGTTGGTGACTCTCCACTAGTGCCTTTACTAAGGGGACCTCAGAGGACACAGAAGGAAATTGAATTTAAACCTGAGAGATTTTTCCATCACATATTTGCCTTATCTCTGCTGACGCCTCCCAAACCTGGTTCCATAACACTCCAAGGACTGAGTTATCTCAAGGGGACTTAGGAAATTCTTGTTATCAGGTTAGCTTTAATTACTTAAGAAATTTTTATGAAAGGCACAGTGGGACAATTGGCAAGTTGGAGCCAGACAGAACTAAACTCGAATCCTGGCTCCATCATGGTCTACTGATTCTCTGATCACCGAGCTTGTCTTTTCACCTGTGAAATGGGTATGTGTGTGTGTGTGTATGAATATGTGTGTGCGCGCACGAGCGCTCAGTCGTGTCCGACTCCTAAAATGCGAATAGTAATGCTTAATCTGCAGATCTCAGTGAGAATGAATGAGACTGGGCATGTCAAGGTTCCAGCCTGGTTTCTGGCACATCACAGACCTTCAGAAAACTGTAGTGCTCTTATTTCCTTGGTGGTGCTTTATTGAGGGCTGAAGGAGGAAAAAGAGGATGGAAGGCGGAAGAAGAAGTTCCTTAGTACCTGGTTCCAGGACTGCCCCTCAGATACCAAAATCCGAGGCCACTCAAGTCCACGGTCAGCTCTTTCTGCATTGGTGGTTCTGCATCCTCGAGTTCAGCCACCTGGGGATCGAGTTCCACTGTAGTATTTATTGGAAAAAATCCACGTATAAGTGGATCCTTGAAGTTCAAACTCGTGTTGTTCAAAGAAATGATAGTCACACCTGTTAGAAGGTTTATACTAGTATTTTGCACACTATGGGTTGCCACACATTTGAGGGTTGTATCTAGAAGTTAAAGAATGAGGGAGAGAAGGGGAGAGAGAAAAGAAGAGGGGAAATATCAGAATGCATTTGAGTAGTGGAAGGAGTACTGTTTTGGCAAAGATTTTTTCAAGTCATATGTGTAAAGTGTGTATAGCATCATGATGTAAAAAATATTTTTACTGGAAGATGTAGTCAAAAAAGATTTGAGAAACCCTAGCTTAGTTCCCTGTTCTTAACACCCAACACATCACAGAGCATTGGAAGTTGCCAGTATGTACAGTGTTGTGCAGAAAGTGCGTGAATTCAGACAGCCACTGCTTTCCCTCTCTCTGTCTGTGCAACCACACCCTCTTCCATACTCAGCCATCCTTCAGGACTCAGCTCAGCCACAAGAGCCCTCACCATCCTATGGAGGAACCACGAGCCCTTTTCCTGCATGGCATGGCTCTGAGGGCAGCTGTCTTGCTTCCCCGGTATCTGCAGAGCCTGGCACTTAGCGCTCAATAGAGATTGGCTGCCTCAGTGAGTGTGATGGTTATGCTGCAGCCCAGGGTGTGGTCTCTGGCCTTCTCCCCCAGTTCAGGATGTGGCCCAGCAGAGCTCCTTCTAAGCCTGGTCATCTAGAGGAGCTGGCTTGAGAACAGACCTTGTAGAACCTGAATGGTGGTCCAGTGGCCAAGCTTCACCAGATCTGAATACCAAAGGATAAAGTCTCTCCACCGGAGGCATAGACTCACCTTTGCCAATCCAGAGTGATCATGATGAAATTTCCTTTTCATGCTAACGGGCTCGGTTTCAAAATATGATACCTTTCTAAAAGATTCTATATGGATGCTCATTTAGTTTCTTCTGAGTTTAATTATGATCTGTAAAATGGGATAATTTCTACCTAAGAGGAACGTTTATAGAAATGAAAAGGGGAAAATATTTGTAAGCCTCAGCACATCAGATAACACCTATTAGTATCCAAATGTTATCCCTTCCCTTTATAATAAATTGAAAGTTGCTTATTTCCCTTTTAAAGAGAGGAGAAAAATGTCACATTGTTAAAAGCAACCCTTTCTGTGGGAGGACATTGTGATACATAGAGGTTCTAGTTTGCATCAATTAGAATTCTGCCTTGTCTGACTTTTCGGTTGCCTACTGCATAGAGAAGATGAGACCTTCTGCATATAGACCTGATGTGACAGGCTGACAGTTGTTTTTCGTTTTGCTAAAACTGGATGATTGAAAGTGAGGGAAGGAGACACTTTATTTGAACTAAATAAAAAGGTTCCAGTGTCCATGCAAACTGATCTGATTCTCAGGTACCTTATGGAACCATTGACGACATTGGGTGAATTTTAGTATTCTTTGAAATCATTGTAGAAGGCTGTATTTACACGTCACGCCCTGAGTTCTGCCACGTTTGGAAGTATTTCCGTCTATTTATGATGATCTGTGTGTTACAGAATGATGTCAGGTTAGAAAAGATTTGGGCCTAAAGCACAGCGATACTTCCTAAATCACAGTGAGATGCAAGGTTAATGCAAGATATAGATGTGTGCGCTTAAAGGGGTATTGATTATGTGTCAGGGGCCCTTGTCAGGGTGCATTTCAGTACGTCCTTCTTTAAACGTTTTCACATGAGTGCTTTAAAGGACACTTGGTTCTTGGGAACGTCAGGAGGGTGAGTGAGGCAGACAGACCCACACATGACACCCCCATCCTCCAGAACTTCAGGGCCCCCTCATAGCTCAGTCTCTAGGGGCACAGGAAGTCAGATTTTTTTTCTTTTCCTTTCTGGTTCTGTTCTCCTCTGGTCAGTGTTACAGAAGAGCTAGGCTTTTTACAGTGGGGGAAGTGGGAGCTAGAATAATGTTGATGAGCTGAGTACCCAGAACATTTTGAGGATTTGGTAAAAGGATAATTTTTTTGGTTTTATTTTTAATTGAAATATAGTTGATTTACACTGTTAGTTTCAGGTGTATAGAAAAGTGATTCTGTTTTATATATATAGATATAGATAAATATGTGTGGTGGTGGTTTAGTCACTAAGTTGTGCCTGACTCTTTGCAACCTATGGACTGTAGCCTACCAGGCTCCTCTGTCGATGGGCTTCTCCAGACAAGAATACTTGAGTAGGGTGCCATTTCCTTCTCCAGGGGATCTTTCCCAGCCAGGGATTGAACCCAAGTCTCTTATGTCTCCTGCATTGGCAGGTAGAATGTTTACCACTAGCGCCACTGGGAAGCCATATGTGTGTGTGTGTGTGTGTGTGTGTGTGTGTGTGTGTATACACACAAGTCATATGTATATATATGTATACACTTTTTCAGATTCTTTTCCGTTATAGATTAATACAAGATTTGAATATAGTTTTCTTTGCTATACAGTAGATCCTTGTTTATCTATTTTATATACAGTAAAAGGATGATTATTGATTCTAACGTTCAGCTAATGAATCAAACAGTTCTGTAGCCTCTCTTGCAAAACTAGACATGGGGCAGAAGCGTAACCAGAAAACAGGAAGCTGTGGGGAAGGGCCAGGTCTGAACAGCAAGGAGCATTTATTCCAGCACTGGAAACCCAGGGTTCACTTTATCTGTGATCAGCTGTGTGGTTTCTTTAGTCCTTGAGAGCCTCTCATCATGTTCAGCTTCTGTTTACTTTTCCACACTCTCTGCCGACTCATTCCCATCGAACCGTAGGAGGAGCTAGAAGAAAACTAGTTCGATGGGTGTACTTTTGAATAGCCTGAGATCGATTTGTAGATGGATGGCCTGGAGGTATATTTCTGCTTCATCTCTGCAGTCTGAAAGGCTTTTAGACAGAAATCCTTGATCAACTCTTCTGATGCTCATTTTCCATCCAGAGCAGGGGCAGGTCAACCACACAGAGAGGTAGAGACATGGGATGGCCACACATGGCTGTGGGTCAGAGATCTGGGATGTGGAGTTAGACGGTTTCCTGCTGGTGTTGAATTTGGTCTTGAAATCTGATTTCATGATGTGTTACTGGATCAAGAGTGTGAACTGCACCAAGTTCAGGAAACACACAGGAGCATCAGGAACAGTGCAGCGAATGCACACATCAGTACGGTATAAACATGTATTTTTGATGGTCTGTTTGGATGCCTGGATCATCTCCTGGCTTCTCATCCCACCATCCATCCAGGGCCCCGTGTATCTCTGTCATAGTCTACACACTCTTTTTCCTTCTGTCCCTCCCCACATGTTTATCCTCTCTGTCCTTGCTCTGCTTCTGGCTCTCATACTCTTTCGTCAGTGATCAGAGCATTGTCCCCTACCTGATCTCTCTGTTCTAGTCTTTCTCGCTTTGTTTTTTTTTTTGCTACACATCCCATGTGGCATGTGGGATCTTACTTCCCTGACCAGGGATCAAACTTGTGCCCACTACATTGGAACCACTAGACCACAAGGGAAGTCCCTAGTCTTTCTCTTTTTGAATACTTTTTCTGTCACTGCAGTTTATCTCTTGAAACCACAGTTCTGGCTATATTATTCCCTTATACATGCACTTCTGATGGCTCCTCACTGCCTACAGAAAAACAAAAAAGGGTTTCTGACAGAAACCCAGTGCTTTTCATACTTTCTCCACTGCCTTTCACACTCCTCTCAAACCACACTAGCCTGCCAGCTCTGATGCCTTCATTAAGTTTCTTAGCTGAGGTCTCAGTATTCTTACCTGTAAAATGGGCATCATAACAGACTCTACCTCATAGGATTAAGGGTTCATTAGCATGTCATTCTAAATAATAAGTTTAGCCACAGTTTCAAGCATACAGTTCAGTTCAGTCGCTCAGTCCTGTCTGACTCTTTGCAACCCCATGAATCGCAGCACGCCAGGCCTCCCTGTCCATCACCAACTCCCGGAGTTTACCCAAACCCATGTCCATCGAGTCGGTGATGCCATCCAGCCATCTCATCCTCTGTCGTCCCCTTCTCCTCCTTCCCCCAATCCTTCCCAGCATCAAGCATACAGTAAGGAGGTATAAAAGTTAGATTTTCATTGTTATTAAGCTTGACATGGTGATTTGACCTTTTTCTCACACTATTCTTACTCTGTGTTCTATCCTCCCTTCTTTTAAAATTGCTTTGGGACCTCCCTGGTGGTCCAGTGGTTAAGACCTCACCTTCTATCCGATGCAGGAGGTGTGGGTTTGATTCCTGTTTGGGCCATTAAGTTCCCACATGCCCATGCTTCGTGGCCAAAAAGCCAAAACATAAAACCAAAGCAATATTGTAACAAATTCAATAAAGATTTTTAAAAAGTGATCCACATTAAAAAATACTTTAAAAAGACACCAAAAAAAAATCTTAAAAAAATGAAATTCCTTTAATCTTTAAGGCACATGGTCGTAACCACCTTTGTGAAGCCATTCTGCACTCTTAGTTAATTCAGTTCAGTTCAGTTCAGTCGCTTAGTCGTGTCCGACTCTTTGCAACCCCATGAACCGCAGCATGCCAGGCCTCCGTGTCCGTCACCAACTCCCGGAGTTTACCCAAACTCATGTCCATTGAGTCGGTGATGCCATCCAACCATCTCATCCTCTGTCGTCCCATTCTCCTCCTGCCCTCCCATTCTCCTCCTGCCCTCAATCTTTCCCAGCATCAGAGTCTTTTCAAATGAGTCAGTTCTTCCCATCAGGTGGCCAAAGTATTGGAGTCTCAGCTTCAGCATCAGTCCTTCCAGTGAACACCCAGGACTGATCTCCTTTAGGATGGACTGGTTGGATCTCCTTGCAGTCCAAGGGACTCTCAAGAGTCTTTTCCAACACCACAGTTCAAAAGCATCAATTCTTTGGCACTCAGCTTTCTTTATAGTCCAACTCTCACATCCATACATGACCACTGGAAAAACCATAGCCTTGACTAGATGGACCTTTGTTGACAAAATAATGTCTCTGCTTTTTTAATATACTTTCGAGGTTGGTCATAACTTTCCTTCCAAGGAGTAAGCGTCTTTTAATTTCATGGCTGCAGTCACCACCTGCAGTGATTTTGGAGCCCCCCAAAATAAAGTCAGCCACTGTCTCCACTGTTTCCCCATCTATTTGCCGTGAAGTTATGGGACCAGATGCCATAATCTTAGTTTTCTGAATGTTGAGCTTTAAGCCAAATTTTTCACTCTCCTCTTTCACTTTCATCAAGAGACTCCTTAGATCTTCTTAACTTTCTGCCATAAGGGTGGTGTCATCTGCATATCTGAGGTAATTGATATTTCTCCCTGCAATCTTGATTCCAGCTTATGCTTCTTCTAACCCAGCATTTCTCATGATGTACTCTGCATATAAGTTAAATAAGCAGGGCGATAATATACAGACTTGACATACTCCTTTTCCTATTTGGAACCAGTCTGTTGTTCCATGTCCAGTTCTAACTGTTGTTTCCTGACCTGCAAAACA
This sequence comes from Giraffa tippelskirchi, assembly GCF_054371585.1. NCBI lineage: Eukaryota > Metazoa > Chordata > Mammalia > Artiodactyla > Giraffidae > Giraffa > Giraffa tippelskirchi. The sequence goes on along the minus strand of NC_137287.1, from coordinate 66,318,388 downwards.
GGTTTCTCAAGAGGCAGGTCAGGTGGTCTGGTATTCCCATCTCTTTCGGAATTTTCTACAGTTTATTGTGGGCCACACAGTCAAAGGCTTTGATATAGTCAATAAAGCAGAAATAGATGTTTTTCTGGAACTCTCTTGCTTTTTCGATGATCCAGCAGATGTTTGCAATTTGATCTCTGGTTCCTCTGCCTTTTCTAAAACCAGCTTGAACATCTGGAAGTTCACAGTTAACGTATTGCTGAAGCCTGGCTTGGAGAATTTTGAGCATTACTTTACTAGCATGTGAGATGAGAGCAATTGTGCATTAGTTTGAGCATTCTTTGGCATTGCTTTTCTTTGGGATTGGAATGAAAACTGACCTTTTCCAGTCCTGTGGCCACTGCTGAGTTTTCCAAATTTGCTGACATTGCTTAGTTAATTACTGGACTCTTTCTCTGTGTACCCACTGTAGTCTTTATGTCTCAGTTTTATCACTTATCAGGAACCCTGCCTTGTACTAGAACTGTGCTTGTCTTCATGTTCAAGCTGGTTTCCTGCTGAAATTGGACTGTGAAGTTCTCAGCCAGTGTTGGAGCTGGGTTGGGTGTGGGGAGTTAGGTCAGCTGCAAGAGGTTTGCTTCTTGAAGGGATTATTTCTCATGTGTATTTCAGGAATTGAGAATATGTTGCAATGCTGCAGTGCAATTCTTTAAAAAAATTTTTTTTAATTTACTTTTGGCTGCACTGGATCTTCGTTGTTGCATGAGCTACTTTCTAGTCGTGGTGCACGGGCTTCTCATTGCGGTGGCTTCTCTTGTTGAGGAGCACAGGCTCAATAGTTTTTGTGCACGGGCTTAGTTATCCTGCAGCATGTGGAATCTTCCCAGGAGGATTCCTAACCACTGGACCACCAGGGAAGTCCTGGAAGTGCACCTCTGATGTGTAAGTGAAGGGTGCCATCCTCAACAAGACAGCCCTTGCTTCAGATGCCGCTAGAAGTTCAGTCGTCCCCAGGCCAACCACCCCTCAGACCAACTAGCTACAAATTTGGAGAGGGGGGTCCCCAGCCCCTTCAGATTTGACAGTTTGCTAGAGTGACTCACAGAACTCAGAAAAGTCCTACACTGAAGATTATTGTTTTATCAGGACACAGGCAGGACCAGTCCAGCAAGGAGACACATAGGACCTGGTGTGGGAGGGTCCTAGACCTGCCCTTGCTCTGTGGAGTCAGGAGCAGTCTGCCTTCCTCCTTCCCTCCCCACACATCCATGCATTCCCAAACCAGGGATCTCAGCCAGATCTGGAGCTTTGGTGTTCAGAGTGTTTAGTGAGGTTTCATTGTACAGGATGATGACTCTTTGGCCATGAGATTATTTGACTCCAGCCCCTTACCCCTCCCTAGAGGAAGTCCATTCACGTCACCCAACTCAAAGCTCCAGCCCTCTAATTGCATGATTTCTGGAGTGACCAGCTCCATCCTGATCATTCTGTTACTACAACTCAGGCATGGACCCCGGGGCTCATGAATATCAAAGATATTTCCAATTACTTGTGAAATTCCAACTATTTAGAGTGTGTCCCAGGAACCAGGGACTGCTGCTGCTGCTGCTAAGTCGCTTCAGTCGTGTCCAACTCTGTGTGACCCCATAGACGGCAGCCCACCAGGCTCCCCCATCCCTGGGATTCTCCAGGCAGGAGTACTGGAGTGGGTTGCCATTTCCTTCTCCAGTGCACGAAAGTGAAAGTGAAGTCGCTCAGTTGTGTCCTACTCTTCGCGACCCCATGGACTGCAGCTTACCAGGCTCCTCCGTCCATGGATTTTTCAGGCAAGAGTACTGGAGTGGGGTGCCATTGCCTTCTCCGGAACCAGGGACTAATGCTACTCAAATTCATGATTATACAACAGGGCTGCTTCTCACTGTCCTCATCAGATGTCCTGTTTGCATTGTTGAGACTGCCCTGCCCTTTCATATCATGAATGTTCCTATCCCATCATGACAAGAAGGACCATCTAAAACCCACCATATCTATGTAATCCATCAGTAGAGGCTGGGGAAGACATATAAGCTGTTGACAGTCTGCACACAGAAGGTGGGTGGGAGGACCTATTTGTGGAAGGACCCTTGATATAACTCTCTAGGTTTGGTTTTTATAAAGGAGCACGTCTTTCCTATCAGCAAGTTACATTCTTGAGGGCGGGAATGATCCCAATTGCCTTTGTACCCTTTGGTACCTGCTGTATGCTTGGTTACTGTCCCCCCATAGTGCAGATTTCACAGCAGCTCTGTTGGGGGTGCAACGAGCCCCTTTAGTTGTCTGAGCCATACAGCTCAGCCTCAGGCATCCCTCACTGAGAGCAGGCTCAATAGGAAGAAACAGACTTTCTTTTCATGAGGATCTGTGTGGTGATCCCAGTGGAGTGGCCATGCTTGGGCTGACAATACACATGAACAACAGCTACTACTTTCTCTGTTTAGGTGGAGTATGGAAATTTATAGCTAGATTATTGGTCACTGACATGCAGTCAAAAGGTGACAAGAGGAGTGCCATCTACAAAGGCAGTTGGTAAAATCACTTGGTCAAAACTATGTTTTTCCAAAGGTCTCAGGAGTGACTCCTGTGTTTTCTTTGTTTTTAAATTGGTTTAGAATGAACTTTTCTGTCAACCCAATACTTTTTGGCCACACCACATGGCACGTGGGGATCTCCACCAACCAGGGATCAAACCCACGCCCTCTGTGTTGGAAGCATGGAGTCTTAAATCCTGGACTGCTAGGGAAGTCCTTCACTCCTGTGTTCTAGACATCAGGCCACGTTTTCATTCACTTGCGGATCCATATACTTTTTTCCGGAAATAAGTATGATTTATTTAATCCCTGAAACAAAATATAATCAGGGATTAATTAATCCCTGATAAATGAAAAAGTCTTTACATCGTTTTATGGGGCTTCTCTCGTGTCTCAGATGGTAAAGAATCTGTCTGCAATGAGGGTAGATCTGGGTTCAATCCCTGGTTCAGGAAGATCCCCTGGAGAAGCAAATGGCAACCCACTCCAGTATTCTTGCCTGGAAAATCCCATGGATGGAGGAGCCTGCTGGTATACAGCCCACGGGGTTGCAAAAACTCGGACACGACTGAGCAACTACCACTTCACTTCATGGAAGCATTTACTTTTCTTTAGTGACTTTCTTCAATTCTGTCTTTTCTTCCAGATTTCCAGAACTTCAATAACAACTCAGCAGGATCTATGCTTATTCCCCCTCCTCTATGCCAAAGCTGAAGTACTCTCTCTCCCCCTCACCCCTACCCCTCTTCTCTCTCTCTCTCTCTCTCTCTCTCTCGCTGTATTAAACTCTTCTGTATTGCCACTGACGTAGTTCTCTGGTTTCCTTAACATTAAGTGAAATTCTATTTTAAAATGTCTAGATGTTTAAGGCACATAATAATTAAGGGTTATTCCTGTCAGGAATAGAAGCACCATATTAGAACAGTTCTTCCTCAGAGGCTGCTAAAGAAGGAAAATCCTGTTTAGAGGGTTTGCCTCTGTGTCTTTTTTTTTTTAATGGTAGTTATGTAACATCAGGTTTAATTGGCCAAGAGTGAGGAAGCTGGTTTGATTGTGTGTCTCGTGGTATCTGTACCTGAGGAGGTAAGTGGTCAGTGAAAGCACCCATAATTGTACACGGGGGCTACTGCCCAGGAAGTGTCCTGCACAATGGTGATTTGACAGATGTTGAAAGAGAAGCAGTTTGTTTTTTCTTCCTGCCATGATGAGTATGTAACAGCCACTGAATAAACACTTGTGGATTGACTTTAAAAGCACATTTGTGCTGAATGGGATATAGCAGTCCTCTGTTTGATAGTAAACCTCCTAACGCTGGCATCTTTCTCTGGTGTAGCCTGGCGGGTCAGGAGAGAGTGCTACTCAGGGTTTAAAATGTAATTCCCTGAACTCTGCTCAATGTGATGTGGCATCCTGGATGGGAGGGGCGTGTAGGGGAGGATGGATACTATGTATGGCTGAATCCTTTCCTTGTTCACCTGAAACTATCACAACATTGTTAACTGGCTATATATAACCCTATACAAAAATAAAAAGTTTAAAGTTAAAAAAAATTTAATTCCCTGCAGGAGAGAACAGGTGGTAACATAAAAGAAAGATCCCAGTGTACAAACTATCGGGTATAAGATAGGTTCAAGGATGTATTGTACAACACGGGAAATAGAGCCAATGTTTTGTAATAACTGTAAATGGAAAATAGCCTTTAGAAATTATATAGAAATAAGAAATTAAAGAGAAAAGAAGAGGAAAGGTTAGCAATCATTTTGAAGAGGCTGCAGAGCACAGAGAATAATAACTGTGGAGCCAGATGGCCCGACTTCAAATCCCAGCCTTGCCACTCACTAGCTGGGGAGCGTCACTCAAGAGTTCTTTGTTACAGTTTCCTAATCTTTCCTAATCTGTCCTTATCTGTAAGTGGGAGGCAGTGATAGTTGAGCACATTATTTACAGAAAATTCAGTACAGCACCTTATACCTACAAGTTCTCAGTATATAGAAACTATTGTTTGTTTGTTTTTTTTTTCTCTCTCTCTCCAGGTCTCTTCAGATAAAACTTTGCCTATACTTGTCACTTATTTCTAGAGTCAGGCATATCCAAAATGGTGGTGTGGTACCCACTGTCCATGTGTAAATGTCTTTGTACTTTGACCGAGAGTGGAGGAGAGGGGAAAACCCCTGGAAGAAAAGGGTGCTGGGATGCTGTGCATGGTATTCATTCTCAAGGCAGACTCTGTAGAAGTTAAATTTATAGTTTGACGACACCTCATTTTATTTTGTATGAGGATAAAGAATCTGTATTCAGTTCAGTGTTTATCCTTATTGCTTTAGGTTTTTCGGCAGGGGATGTCTACATCTGGAGAATGTAAATATGGGGTCTCACAGTACACTTGAGTAATTCAACTGAACAAATATTTGTGGAACTCAGATCCAGAGTGCAAGGCAATCTTGAATCATGTACAAAATTCTGAGGGACGTAAAGACAGCTATGAAACAGTTCTAACCCTTGGGTTTAAACAATACAGTCTATTGAACAAGATAAAAAGAAAGAAAAATAAGAAGTACCTGTGTGGAGGATGAGGAAGGATTGAGTAATCCTCAGAAGAGACCAACAGGGTAATATAGTGATGATCTCACCCATCTGTACCAAAGCATAGACGCTAACGATGGTTCATGGGATCCAGAGGTATTATGGGTCTGTGGTGGGGACAGGCTAAGTAAGTCCTGGTGGGGCTTGCTGTGCTAAAAAAGAAACAAACCTAATAGGTGGGTCCGTGTATAGAAGGTAAGAAAGTGGAAGGTGAAAAAATGATGGAGAACTTTTGGAGGAGGATGAAATGAAGGAGAAGCCAGTTTATGGCAGACCAGGGGCCACTTAACACAGATACAAAACATAACTGATGGTTTCTCCACGTGTGTACACTTTGGCACAGAGTCTAGAAGCTGTCTAAAGGGAGGCTTTACTGAGACAGCTGTTCAAAGATTAAAAGAATATCAGTTGACTGTTCGCTTTGCTTTTGTTTATAGTTTCCCTGTTTTCAAGCTGCTTCTGACTTAACGTGGAAAATGAGGAAGTATGGGCTGCAGATATCCTCGCAAGTGGTTGCAAGGATATTGGAGCAAGTGGTCTCTGCTCCCTTGATGCTCACCAGAGTGAGAGGAGACATTGCTGGTCCCACCACATCCCAGATTTCAGGAAACCTGTTCACAGTGTGTGAGAAGCAGAGGGGGCGTGTGAGTTCAGGAAGCCCCAGGTTATGAGGCAGCAGCCATGTAAAGTTCAGTCCCCCCTGTGCATCCAGGGGCAGGCACGGTCCTGGGCTCACAGTCGGCCTTTAATAAAGAATTAGTGAATAAATGAAAGAAGGAATAAAAAGAAAGGGGGCTCCGTTAACTGGAAGCCTTTGAAACATAAAGTTCTGATTGAAAATGTTAATTATTCCAGTGAGGGGGAAAATGAGTAACACCTCTTAAAACCAAAACATGCAAAAAAACAACATACGGCACCATGTTGGAGTCTTTTGAGCTCTGATTAGCATGACACACAGTTTAAAAGATGGGAAACTGAGAATTTAAAAATGCACAAACAGTCTAAGATTAGGGTCAGGAAAGCTAAAGGCCAACTTGAGTCATGGCTTGTGAAAAATTCTCGAGACAAAAGAATTTTAAAAGCTTTTATGTTCCAAGAAGGAGCTCCCAGGTAGTTCAGTGGTAAAGAATCTGCCTGCCAGTGTATGAGACGCAGGAGATGTGGGTTCGATCCCTGGGTTGGGTAGATCGCCTGGAGGAGGGAATGGCAACCCACTCCGGTATTCTTCCCTGGAAAATCCCATGGACAGAGGAGCCTGGAGGACTAAAGTCCATGTGGTTGCAAAGAGTCAGACAACATTGAGCAACTGAGCACACACATGTTTCAAGAAAAAAGCTGAACTGTGGCTTGGGGAAGATACTGGAATAATAAAAATGACATAGGAAAGAGTAGAATTATTCAGTTCCTAGTTAGCTTTCCTCTTTTCAACCAAGAAGAAGGTATTTAAAACTAAAAAAGACCCATAAGAATCATTAAGAAATTAAAGCCTAGGAGAGCAGGGTGAGGAAGAAGACATCAAGCCATTCTTCATGGTAATGAAAGAAGTTGGAATCTCTAGATCCAGATAAATCTCTAGATCCAGATGAATGGCATCATAGGGTCCTGAAAAGGCCCTGTGGACGTGGTCCTGGAACTGAAATCGTGGATCCCTCACCCTTGATGATGAGAGAAGATGTGATGGGGGAGTTACTAGATGGATTTGGGCGCTCAGCTAGGTTAGTTACTTCCCTTGGCTCTGCCTCTGGGCTCTCATTTGTAAAATGATGTCCTGACAGCCCACCTGACAAATGATCAGTGTCTCAGATATTGACAGTAATAGCACTTACTACCTCTTCTGGTTATTGTAAGGAATAAATCAGATTATCCATGTAAACAGTTGACAGAGTTGATATCATCTAAGTATCTGTTACATTCATTATTCTTTGAGAAATAATGAGTATAATTATTGGTCTCCTTGAGAAATTATCCACACAAGAGAGCTTTGGAGATGGAAAAATATTTCAAGTTTTAGAAAGGAGAAGAAGAGACAGATTGTAGAAATTACAGCCTAATAAATTTGACATTAATTCCTGGCAGAATTCTCATGTGGATAAGTTCAGAGATGGCTTGGGAAGATCAGCATAAAAAGTCCTAATGGCTTCTGTATTAGTTTTCTAGGCCTGCCGGGTGGACTACCATGAACAGGTGGCTTAAATAGCAGGAATGTATCATGTCACAGTTATGGAGGCTGCTGCTGCTAAGTCGCTTCAGTCGGGTCCGACTCTGTGCGACCCCATAGACAGCAGCCCACCAGGCTCCGCCATCCCTGGGATTCTCCAGGCAAGAATACTGGAGTGGGTTGCCATTTCCTTCTCCAGTGCATGAAAGGGAAAAGTGAAAGTGAAGTCGCTCAGTCATGTCCGACTCCTAGCGACCCCATGGGTCTGCAGCCTACCAGGCTCCTCCACCCATGGGATTTTCCAGGCAAGAGTACTGGAGTGGGGTGCCATTGCCTTCTCCGGTTATGGAGGCTAGAAATCCAAAATCAAGGTGTCCCCAGGATTGGCTATTCTGGGGGTGGTGGGCATGAGGGAGGATCTGTCCTGGGTCTCTCTCCTTTGCTTGTAGATGGTTACTGTCTCCCTGTGCTCTTCACATCATCTTCTCTCTGTGCCTGTGTTGAAATTTCTCCTTTTTTACAAGGACAGCGGTCATATTGGGTTAGGGCCCACTCAAATGTTGTTGTTCAGTCGCTCAGTTGTGTCCAGCTCTTTGTGACCCCATGGACTGCAGCACACCAGGCTTCCCTGTCCTTCACCATTTCCCAGAGTTTGCTCAAACTCATGTCCATCGAGTTGGTGATGCCATCCAATCATCTCATCCTCTGTCATCCCCTTCTCCTCCTGCCTTCAGTCTTTCCCAGCATCAGGGTCTTTTCCAATGACTCAGTTCTTTGCATCAGGTGGCAAAGTATTGGAGTTTCAGCTTCAGCATCAGTCCTTCCAATGAATATTCAGGATTGATTTCCTTTAGGATTGACTGGTTTGATCTTGCAGCCCAAGGGGCTCTAAAGAGTCTTCTCCAACACCACAGTTCAAAAGCCTCAATTCTTTGGTCCTCAGCCTCCTTTATAGTCCAACTCTCACATGCATACATGACTACTGGAAAAACCATAGCTTTGACTAGATGGACCTTTGTTGGCAAGGTGCCTGTGTTGAAATTTCTCCTTTGTACAAGGACAATGGTCATATTGGGTTAGGGCCCACAAATGACCTCACTTTAACTTGATTCCCACTGATGTTTCTGTAGATACAGCCATGTCCTGAGGTCCTAGGGGGTTAGGAAAAAAATTTTTTTAATTCTTTCATTTATTATTTTAAAAATATTTGTTTATTTATCTGACTGTGCCCGGTCTCAGTTGCAGCACATGGGATCTTCATTGCATCATATAGGATCTTTATTTGTGGCACACAGGCTCTCTAGTTACCGTGCAAGGACTCAGTAGTTATGGCTCATGGGCTTAGTTGCTCCTCGGCAGATGGAATCTTAGTTCCTGGACCAGGTATCAAACCCGCATCCCCTGCATTGCAAGATGGATTCTTAACTACTGACCACTAGGGAAGTCCCTTAACATATCTTTTTAAAGGGGAATTCAGCCCTTAACAGATTCACTAACGAAAGTCAAGCCAAGCAAAATAAGCCTTACTATTTTGGTGGCATAGAAGAAGAGAAATATATACAGAGTGAACTTAGAGTTTTTTTAAAAAGGTATTCAATACTCTTAATTTTCACAAATGAAATTTATGATGAATATATTCCCCCTCCTCCCATGCAGGCACTTGGTTTAATCTGCGTTTGAATTACACACCTTGGCTCCAGTATCTGCCTCTTCACTTGACTCCATGTTCTCAAGACCTCACCCTTATTTTCAAGGCTTTCTTCTTGTCCACCCAGGACCTTTACTTTGTGACATTGTGTGCCTTGTAAGCTTGTGAAGCAATTATGAAATTGTTCTCTGATGGATTGTTCCTGCTCACAGGAAAATGGCATTAAAATATTTATGGAGAAATGAATTTCAGTTTCCAATGGAAAAGGCCGGAAGAAATATGGTTTAAAATTTCATAGAAAATGACACCGTTCTCATTATTTTATTTTGAAAAGGAGGAGGGAAAAAAATCTCCTGACGGTGACTTCACCTTTTAGTTCATGTGAAAAATTCCGGTGTGGAGATTTATCATCGTAATATTTCTACCATTGAGGATTTATATTTTCATTTCAGAATTTAATTATTAATTTGATCATGAGACTTTCTCAGAACTTCTTTATTAAAACCTCTTTTATTATTTTATTAAGTAATGAAGAATTTCATCTGTGTTTCAAGAGGTAGTGGAGTAGGCTGACTTTTGTCACGTTGGCGTTTAAGTGTAAGCACTGGGCTCCTAAAAAGTACACGTCCAGGCCTGCAGGACAGGTGGATCCTGTGATAAGACTTGTGTGGGTCCTACTTTGTTTTCAGTAGCCGTGCTCCCTGCTTAACCTAGTCTCCCAGGTGAACCTTACTACCCGATAGAAATCTTATCCACTCAGCGAGTTCATGTGTATTTTGAAAAGCAGCACTTCTCCTCCACCCTTGCCCCCTGACTTTGAAAACAAATCCAAACACACTCCTCCTTTTTCCTCCTCATAATCAGATATTAACTTTCAATGCCTCCCAAGTCCTGTTGAGGTTTCTATCTTGAGTTAATTTTTTGGTAGCTCTTTGTCTATTTACACATGGCTGCATTTTGTTCCGCAAGAAGCTGAATGGAAAGCTCTTAAGGCTTAACAAAAAGACTTAGCCTACCTTTCTCCAGTTGTCCTGGTGTCTTTTTCTCCTCCCATAAATAAAAGAATGCCTCTAATTTTGTTTTCCTTTATAGTTTCTGTTGGTCCTTTCTGTTTTCACCACTTGAGTGGCCAGGAATTCAGCCTTGATATATGATGGACCTTTTTAATTTTTCTAAAAATCTTTGACCCCCTCAAAGAGGATTGCTGGGCCTGGCCTGAGACTGTGGTGCAGTAACCCGTCTGGCTTTTGAGAGTCATCAGAGGCTGGTGGCCTGGGGCCTGTCCACCTCTGTCCTCATGCAGTGGGGTGGCTAGTCTCTACAGAGGGATTGGTTATGAGAGGAACAGAAAAAGTGTTTTATAAATATCAAGGCACAGTGCTACATCAATGGAAGCAGGAATGAGCACCTACCTGACTTGCTTTTCCAAGTGTCTCTTGCTCAATTTTTCTCTTCTTTCTAGAACTGGCCAATACTTTATCCAGTTCACTGCTCTAGTTTTCCTTTCAAGTGTAGCAATTGTTTGAGGCTTAGCAATGCAGCAATTATGTGGGTTTTGAGTGTGCATTTTAAAGCTGAAGTGTTAAATTTTTATGGGCACAGTACTCATGATTTCAAAAGCGTTCTTTTCCAAAAGTGTATTTTTCAAATTGGAATATGCCTGTTCACATTATTTTAGGTTTTCTGTAGGACTGAAATTTTGAATGAGAGTTTGAGAGGGGAATAATATTTTTTTTCTGTTAGCTTTAAGCTTCAATTAAAAAACAATCCTCATGGTCAAAATCTTAAAGATTTATTTTATGATATTGTTACGAAAGATGGCACATACATCGTCTCTTTAACATTCTGAATCATGTTGAGAGGTGCAGTGTTTGTTTTCATACTCTGTTTACAGGTGCTATGCAAAGCCAGGAGTGTAGCAGGCAGAGAGGAAAACCTCTCATTTACATTGTGGCTCCCTTTCTAAGTTTGACTTGAGTGTTTGCTTTAAAGAGAATTTCTTTTCTGTATGAATAATATCAGGCATTCTCTTCTGAACTGAGGAATTGTTCTTTTCACAGTCAGTTTTTAGCAAACATCTTTTGCAAACAGTGAAACATTTCTGAAACACGTGTCATGAATTGTTCATTATAAACTTTCCTATTTTGCCTGTTCTAGTCTATGTGACTCTATTATACTATGCACCATTTAATAAATATAAATGCAGTCCTGCATCTTACTTTCACAAAGACTTGTATTTTATTTTTGTACATTCAGTAGTCTGCTCTTATGCTGGGGGATACGTTCCAGACCCCAAGTGGGTGCCTGAAACCATGGATGGTATTGAATCATATGGATACTATGTTTTTTCCTATATATGTATATATGATAAAGTTTACTTTATAAATTTGGCACAGTTGGAGATTAACAATAATAACTAATAATAAAATAGAACAATGATAATACACTGTAATGAAAGTTATATGAATGTGGTTATTTCTCTAAGAATATCCCATTTTACAGATTTAAAGCATTTTGCATCTTATCTAAGCACTTATCACTCACTGTGGCCATAACCTATGCAGTTTGAGGTGCAACAGCAAAACATGAAGATTTCTTTTTCCTTCTTCGTGATTTCACAGATAGGTTATTTGTTCTTGCTCTAGCTCATAGCAACTTCAACCTACAAATTTTTCCTTTCCTTATTAAGTCGGGAACTTTCACATCTCACTTACAGAAAGTGCTTAATGGCTTCTCTCTGGCATATTCAAATCACCAGCATCGCAACTCTTGCACCTAGGGGCCGATATTAAGTGACATAAGGGTCACTTGCACAGAAGCATTGTGACACTACAACCAGTGATCTGATACCATAGGTGGCTACTAAGTGACTAATGGATGGGATACACTGGCCAAAGGGATGATTCACATCCCAGGCGGTGAGACCAGGTGGCTCAAGGTTTCATCATGGTACTCGGAATGGCGCGCAATTTAAAACTTATGCATTGTTTACTTCTGGATTTTTCCATATAATAATTTTGGACTGTGGTTGCCCATGGGTCATGGAAACTTTGGAAAGGGAAACCATGTATCAGGGAAGACTACGGTACTTTTATTTTGAGAAGTTAATTTGTAATACATTAGCCTCTGTGAGGGCTTCCCTGATGGCTCAGATGGTAAAGAATCTGCCTGCAATGAGGAAGACCTGGGTCAGGAAGATCCCTGGAGAAGGGAATGGCTACTCATTCCAGTAGGGCTTCCCCATGGCTCAGCGGTAAAGAATCTGCCTGCAATGCAGGAGATACAAGAGACACAGGTTCGATCCCTGGGTCAGGAAGATCCCCTGGAGTAAGGGCATGGCAACCCACTCCAGTACTCTTGCCTGGAGAATCCCATGGACAGAGGAGCCTGGTGGGCTACAGTCCATGGGGTCGCAGGGAGTCGGACACGACCGAAGTGACTTAGCAGACATACACTCACTCACTCCAGTGTACTTGCCTGGAAGATCCCATGGGTAGAGGAACCTGGCATGCTACAGTCCGTGGGTTGCAAAGAGTTGGATACAACTGAACGACTAAACTTGTTGTGTGGTGTAGTGATTAAGAGCCCAAGTTTTGGATTTTTTGAACTTTTCAGTTTGAGCTCTGGACTCAATCAGTTATTGATTTCTCCAGCCTCAGTGTCCTTTTCTGTAAAATGACAGTAATAATAGCAGCTACCAACTGGAGTTGTTGAGAGATTTACTTGCAGATGTAAGTGCCTGATCCAGTGTTAGCTGTTAACCATTGGCAGTGTGCATTTATGAGACAGAAGATACATGGTGTGGGGGTCACAATTTGGGACCAGCAGAGATGTAGGATTCTAGGCTAGAGAAAACCACAAAGGATGGAAAGGGAGGTTGAAACTAAGGAGAGTAAGACCCCTTTGGTTCTAAGTACAAAAGGCAGTGTTGCTTTTCTGTTGGTTTATTCTATTATTCAGATTGTCAAAAGTAAGAAAATGGATATAGAGTGTATCTATTTACTTTGAGATTTCATTGAAAATGTTTTATTGGAGTAGAGTTGCTTTACAATGTTGTGTTAGTTTCTGCTGTACAGCAAAGTAAATCCACTCTCTGTATACATGTATCCCCCCCTTTTTGGATTTCCTTCTGTTTAGGTCCCCATAGAGTACTGAGTAGAGTTCTCTGTGCTATACAGTAGGTTCCCATTAGTTATCTGTTTTATCCGTAGTGTCAATAGCGTATATATGTCCAGCCTAATCTCCCAATTAATTTTTTGTTTTGAAGTCATTTTTCACTTCAACAGAATAAATAGGAAAAGATTTGTGGTCATTGGATTCCTGGACCGGAAGTTGATGCATCTATCTCCTTGTTCTCTCTGAACAGGAAGCTGAATTACTGTTCTGAGTAGAGTTTGTGTCTGGAACCAGATATGTCACCTGATCCACACTTGGCTAGACCAGCTAAATGTTTAGATGAAGGGCCATCTTTCTCTTTTTCTTTTTGGAATTTTCTGTTCTGGATTATTGTTGGATATTTGTTGATGAGGGTTGGAGGGTGGCTTGTAATTTAGAATCAGTTGGTCAGGGAAATCCAGTCCTTACATTTGAGCAAAACTTGGGAGAGGCCAGAGAATGAGCAGAAGAGTAATGTGATGTGTGACTGAGGTTTTTAACAGGATTGCTTTGGCTGTTGTGAAAATAATGTACAAATAGGCCCCCAAAGGCCTTTTCCTGGGATGTGTATGCTGAAGGGACAGTCACACATAGGGTGTGTTGATGTCATCTTTAGTGTAACCAAGGGTGTAATTTATCTTAAAAATTAACCCAGAGTTCTCATGAGGCCTCAGTCCTTAAGGGAGTTTTATCCCTGGAAATTGGCAGGTCATGAGGGTTCCAGAAAAGCGACAGAGTAGGGGGTTTCCATTATCATGGGTGACTAAGTACCACTTTTGATTTAAGCAAGGTGGATACTTGTGGGCATTGTTTTATGTGCAAAAATAGACCTTTTATTTCCTGAATGTACTGTAGGCCTGACTGGTCTAGAAGGAACTTGGAAAGATCCTATAGAATGATTGAGTCCTGTTGATTTCCCAGCAGACGACCTCATTCCTTTCCTTGCCCTCCCTCATTCCATCCTCGCCTTTCCTGCCCTTCTGTGATGACCAGGGCTGAGGGCATTGCCCTAACAGACTGTATATTTCTGAGTGGTGGTCATTAACTTCCCTCGGCTTGGCTGAAGAAACGTTCCTGTCACCTCTCTCAAAACGTAGAGTACCACCTTGGCACGCATGTGTTTTGACAACGGAACCTTGTTTTGCAGCTAGAGGCTGGCATGGTTCTACTTCCTATTAATTTTCTTGTGCAATTAAGGCACCTAGGAAAACATTTGAAGAAAGTTTTCATTTTGTGGTCTTATTATAAATACAATAAAGTGATTTGCCAGTCTGTTGGCTTTGGTGGTGATTTTTGTACATAAGGTATGCAAACAATGGTTATCACAGAGGTTATAATTGGGAGAACATGATGACTCTTACCTTTTGAACCCTTGGAATACGGAAATGGATTAACACAGATAACTGTTTGAAGTTTTCACATCTCATTTTTGTATTTGCCAAACACATCCCCACTGGTTCCGTTTCTTGGCAGTGCATGTGTTTGGAGACATGTGTGTTCTCCAGCGGTCATGAATGACTTTTCCCCCACATACTGCAGTTGTGCAGGTCTGTGGATGGTGCCAAACTGGGGGGATTCTTAGTCCATCATTTCAGTTTTAATTCCTTGTAAAATATTAGCAGTAAGGCAAAGTTATTTTACATCAAAGCAACTATTTTGGGGAAGTGGCAAATTAAATTTTATGGCTGCAGCTGTGCCGAATGGAACTTGTAGGAAGTTGAAGAGAAGGGAATGCTTACAGCACTGTGATTTAAATCCTTAGTTTAAGAAAGATGCAAGCTGTGAATAAACTAGGGTATTGAGATGTAGAAAAATATTTTTGTAAAGATGTGTTTTAAAACCTAGGTCCTGTTGTTTTTGCCTCAGTCTTTCAAAAACAATGACTGCTCTGATTTTGCAAAGGGTGTCTTTGTTCAGAAGTCAATATAACACGCTGGAAAAAAAAGGGTAACTTAGTAGGGAGTGTCCCTGATGGTGAGTACAGTCAGTCTTCTGTGTCTGCAGCGTGTGCCTCGGTGGATTCCACCAATCACTGCTAAGGTATGTTGAACCCTGGGGAGTGGAACCCTGTGACTGTGGGACTTGAGCTCCCATGGAGTTCAGCATTCACAGTGGGTCTTGGAACCAGTCCTCCTAGGATACCGAGGGATGACTGTATCCCTGTAACAGAGTGTGGCCAAGTGCAGCCCTTAGCAGAGGCCATCTCTGTGGGCCTGTTATCCCCTCTCCTCTCTGTTACCAGGCAGCGGTTACGAGGGGACCGTTAGTAGTCCTGCTTAGCTGTTGGTCAGTGCCACAGTGGGCCTCTCCCATAAGCAACCAGCTGTCAGTGAGCGATGGTTAGTGGTCCTGCTCAGCCATTGGTTGGCTCCAGGTCCCTCCCACATGCAACCAACTGTTGTTTGGCCTCACTGTGTGTCGGGCGTGTGAACTTGCGTTTTGGTGACATCACGGGTAAAGAATGTGAGAAGGAGCAGGACCTTTACTATATGTTGTTCCTTTAAGTACCACCTTCCTCACCCAGCCCCCCACCACATGACTTTGGTTAGTCTCTCTATTGTACACTTTTCTAGCCGTATATAGTTCTCCACAGCACTTATTTTATACTTATTTGAATGATGTGTTATTCTAGGGATTCCATGAGGTAAGGGAAAGTTTCATTATTTTTGTTGTTAATGAGTCATCATTGCCTATAGACAATGCCTGGCACAGTGATACATTTTGGCTCTTGATAGGGATTTTTTTTGATGAAGAAATCCATGAATGGTTGAGTATGGGAAGCAATAGAAAGGTCTCTTTCTACTGAGAAAGATTTAGGCTTATGTCTGTGGTTTCAAAAGCCTTGGGGCCAGGCAGCCCAAGTAAGTGAAGGAGACTGGTGATGGGCAACCAGATAGAATGTCCTGGACAGGTGCCTGCTTGGTGGGTGTTCACTTTCCTCCTTCAGTGAAAGCTAATTCTTCTCATTGTAGGGGTGTATGCTTGGACTGTGATAAATTTGAAGGACTCACCCCAGCAGATGGATTAGGTTGGGGTGGACTTAAGTCATAGAGAAGACTGGAAGGAAGGCTGTTGGCAGACCTGGAGTGCCAGGATGGTTTTTGAGCGGAGATGAGAAATCATCAGATGAGGGAGTGTTTAGAAAGAAAATTTTGGCAGCCGGGGATGTCTTCATGGAGAACAGAGGACTAGTGGGTTTTGAAGTTAGCATAAAGTCCTCACAAGAGCTAAATGAAGCAAGCACTGGGAGAAATGTGGTGGTCAGACCAATAGTTTAATATCTAACACTATTTTTGCAAAGACAAACATATCAGAAAAGCAAATTTCTAAAAAGTATACTGCTATTCATCGAAGTCGTTCTGGAATCCACAGAAATGGTGACTGGAAGAGGAAATCATGAGTTAAAGTCAGATTGCTGTGGGTTGAGGGTTGAGTGGGAAGTGAGAAAGGAAAGCCAGTGAATGGAGACTCCTCTTTTGAGAAGTTTTTCAAAAAAAGGAAGAGAAGAGTCTGGAGCAGAAACAGGGGCAGTGGAAAATACCACAAGATGCAAGGGGTAGGAGGGACTTACAGCACCTATGAGGATCCCTCTTCCTGAGATAGTGAAAGCAGGGTAGAGTGGGTGTTGATGCCCAGCTCCTGAGGTGGACATGGCCAGTGGACAGTGAGGTATCATCAGGAGGCAGGAGAGTGTGCAGGGCACTCGTTGAGAAGAGTGTGCAGGGTTGGGATTTCTGTCCTTGTGTGTAGGAGAGAGTCCTGAACTGCATTTCCATTTCCACTTTTATCACAGATTTTATTAACAGGTGGTAAAAGAATATTCTTGGAAAGATTGAGGGAAAGCTTCTTTTGCTTCTTTCCTTCTGACTTGAAAACTCACCAGAAGCCTTCAACACTTCCAGAAATCCTGAAAGAAGTGGTGGTGTTCAAAACTATGCCATGGAGGATATTTTGAACCTGTGGAAACCCA
The DNA here is from genome assembly GCF_054371585.1 of Giraffa tippelskirchi. Lineage (NCBI taxonomy): Eukaryota > Metazoa > Chordata > Mammalia > Artiodactyla > Giraffidae > Giraffa > Giraffa tippelskirchi. Next base: position 66,301,328 of record NC_137287.1, on the reverse strand, counting down.
GACACCATTGCTTTTCTGTGAAGGAGCCTGGTTTGACTAAAAGTCCAAGTCTAAGGCCTGTCTCGCAGAGCTGCAGTTAGCCTCTCAGTCAGATAACTGCATCTGTAGTGCTTCGGAAAATAATAGATCGGTACTGAAGTATCATAAAATATTATGATACTACTGTAGACATTCAGTAATGTCTTTGGAATCTGGTAAAACCTTAAGTTTACGAGTACTTTTTAATTTAAAAAAGTATTTTTGCTTTGCCAGACCATTGCTGTTTTTCCATCAGTGAGTTTTGGGCTAAGGTCTTTTCAGATTGTCTCATATTAAGTCAACAAATCTATTTCAAATGTGTTTGTTACTAAGCAACGGTTGCCAAGAGCCTCTGTAATTAAGATGAAACTTGCAAGGTAACAATGCCCAAACATAGTACCATTTTCACCATTTTCTGATAATGTTGAGAGTAGGATGAATAAAAGCTAAAGAAGATGCTATTTCAGTAAGAGCCCAGCATCTGAAATTTCTGAATATGTTGGCTGTCCACTGGCTCATCTGGGACAGAGTGTTTGTGTTTTACAAATCAGCCAGTGATTTTTTCTTTTGTGTCTGACATCCATATTCCTGATGTGAACCAGTAAGCACCCCCTGTGCAGCTGTGGCACAACTGGCCGTGTGGCGCCCAGACCCTCCTTGTCTGGACTTGTGCTCTGGCAAGCAGGGTGACCAGAGTGAGCTTCACGTGAGCTCAACTTCCTTGGCAGCCATGACTGACCTAGATTAAGCTGCGATGCAGGCATGTTATGTACTTTGCTTACCAACAACACAGTGTCTTTTTCTTTTGGTGATTTTTAAAAGAAGGCCCAGATGAATTTTTTCCTATTCGTTGTGCTTGGCTCATAGCAGGCGCTTTATAAATGCTCCTCTTTCCCTTCCTGGTCCATTCTGTTCCAGGGGCAAGGGAGTGGGGGCAGGGTAGAGTTTCCATGACAACCTGGTATTGAATGGCCTCCTTTCAGACCTGTTGTTAGATGCCCAAAGGGCCAGAGTAGAGGTCCAGACAGCCAAACCTCACCTCATGGATGGCTTTGCTGATGAAAGAGGAGTCTATCCCAGTCAACGAGCAATACTGAGTGACCCTCCAGCTACTTTTAAATTTGGCGCTTCCTCACTGGGGTTTCCGGAGAAGGCAATGGCACCCCACTCCAGTACTCTTGCCTGGAAAATCCCATGGACGGAGGAGCCTGGTAGGCTGTAGTCCATGGGGTCGCTAAGAGTCAGACGTGACTGAGCGACTTCACTTCACTTTTCCCTTTCATGCACTGGAGAAGGAAATGGCAACCCACTCCAGTATTCTTGCCTGGAGAATCCCAGGGATGGCGGAGCCTGGTGGGCTGCCGTCTATGGGGTCGCACAGAGTCGGACACGACTGAAGCGACTTAGCAGCACTGGGGTTTCTCCCAGCTTGGCCTCACTGCAGGGAGAGTGTGTGTCAGTCACCGAAGAGCACTGACCAGTACTTTAGGTGTATCATCTTGGGCAAGTCATGATCACTTTGAACTTTAATGTCTTTGCCCTTCCTCTGGGGACAGAAATCTTTGCTTGGCTCATGTAGTTGGATTTTCGTAGCAATTAGATGAGATAAGATATACGAAAGTGCAGTGAAGAGATATATATATGTATTCATTTATTCAACAAATACTTATTGAGTGGCTCCTATGGGCCAGGCACATTCTGGTTTCATAATGTATTTCATACCAGCACAGATAAGTAGATCTGCTTAGTTCTTTTACCTGGCAGTTTAATATTCCAAGGTATAGGTGTTCCATAATTTCTTTAACCATCCCCCAGTTAATGAACATTTAAGCAAACAGTGCTACATTGAACATCTTTATGCATATGTTTTCAGCATATGTGAGAACATTTTTCTAGGAGGGTATTGCAAAAGATCAAAAGGCATGCATACTTAATATCTTTATGGGTACTATCAAATTCTCCCCAAAAGGCAAATTATCTTTTCACCTGACATGTATAAGAGTACTCATCTTCTCATACCCTTGCAAATATGATCTTTTAAATTTTACTGATCTGTTGGATGAAAAGTAGTATCTTATAGTTGTGTTATTTTCAAGTCCTGATTTATTAATGAGCATCTTCTACTGTTTATTGACCAGTTTTCCTTCTTCTATGATTAATCTTTTTAGCTATCTCTTTATCTGTTGGGAGATATATATTTTTCTTATTAATTCAAATGGACATTTTATACATTTAAAACATGTCTGTATATACTTTTGAGGTGATAGGTCCAATGTTAATCACTATTTTACAGGGGAGCTAAGAGGCACATGAAGTTAAATAGCTAGTTACAGGTCACACAGCCAGTTGATGATGGGGCTTGGTTTATAGCCAGGCTCTTCCTAGTCCAGTGTGCTTTTGTTTGAGCAGAGAGGTTATTTGGGAGGCTCAGCAGGCCAGGGAGGGTGCTTTACCTTAGTGGTGGATGGCTAGAAGCAGCATGAAGGAGGCCTCTGGGTCACAGGGGCTGAACACAGGCTTCTCCAAGTGCCAGCGGGCCTGCATGAGTTACCTAATCCTGGGAAAAAGTGAAGATTGGGGGCTGATGACTGTGTCTTTGTTCCTTGGGAGGTGGATACAAAGGCAGAGGAGAGCAAGAGTGACAGCCCCTGTAGGGTGCTGCCTTTCCGCCTTCCAAGGGCACGAGTACCCTATGCTTCAGCTGCCTCTGCATTGCAGACACTGGAGGGTGTTACTATTCTTGATAATCACAAGAGAAACAGAACAAAGATCTTCTCCTTATTTGAGTTTTCTGCAGCACCTCTTTTGAATAATCAGAACTTTTTCCCTTCTGATTGAATCATTGCCATTTCCTTTTCTGTGTAAACTAAAGTTTTTCTGAAATGGCTTTATTTTAGGATTTTCTCTTCTTATCCTCATCTGGCTTGTGATGTATGTTCAACAGGGCATATCCTAGGGTACAGAGTCTAGCTTTTTTTTTTTTTTTTTTTTAAGGCTGGAAGCAACCTTAGGGGCCATCTGGTTCAGTTCACTTATTGAATCTAAGATCTTGTGAAGCAGAGTGGTTTGCCAAGATTACCCAATTATTCCAAATCAGAGAGTAGGACTGGGGACTCTTCAACTCTGTTAGGACTTCTGGAGCCATTTGACATGTTTCTGAAGTTTTTCTATCTTTTTCTTTCTTTTTCTTTTGGATTTCTTACCTTGAAAGTGAGGCTGGTGGTACTTACTTCACTGAACTGCTAGGCTAAGTAGTTATTTAAAAAGCATTTTCACATTTGAATTTTAAGCCTGTTTCTGCATATTTTTGAAAACCTCTTTTCACAGCTTCCATTATGCATATACCATGAACTTAGTCAACACTTGTTGAATTAATGAAAGGTTGACGTAGTTGTTATGTATTTCTCTAATTCAATAACACACACACACACACACACACATACACTTAATTTCAAAGTCACCACTGTATAACCATTTCAAAGTTATATAGTCTGGCTCCTGGTTTCAGACGTGGAAATATTTGAAATACTCAGAGTAAATAAAATTCTCCCAAGACTTTGAAGAATTTACAGAAGGGGATACCACGGCTTCCTTTCGGCATTCATTTTGATTTTTAATAATTGATCTTGTTAGGAGATTTCTTTGTGTTCCAGTCTCTGTTTCACAGGCTGCTGTTGCCTCCAGAGCATGCTCAGGGTAAAACCAGCTGGAGTCTGTACATTTACAGGTGATGGGGTGCCTCGGGTTGTGCTAAATAGTTGAGGCTGGTACAGCCCAGGGTGAAGCTGCAAGTGGTTTGTCTCTCTGGTTGTGGGCTCAGAGAAGGGGCAGACACATTTGAAGTCAGATATCTGTGTAGTGGGAACACCACCAGTAGGGAGTGTTTAGAAATAGGGGCTTGTATTACCAAGGAGAATGCTAGGAGAATTACTGTTCCTACAAGTTTCTCCACTGAATGAGGTCTTTTGTCCTGTTACAAAGAGTGATTCACAACCCTCTGGTCCTGGCCTGGCTGGGGTTGATATCTGGATCCCCAGGCGTGGGACCTGCCTTCTACCTAGAAGCATTTGGTATTAGGTCAAGAGGGAGATTTTCCTGAAGAGGAGATCTGCTGAGGAGGATGGGGTGGAGGAGATAACCCTGAGCCTCAGCCACCCTGTTGAGTTAAACTCTGGGGCAGGCGTTTGCTGTGGGCATCCCATGCTCTTGGCATTAGAGCCCTCATCTCAGGGGATATAATTGACTTTCGGTTCAAAGTAGAGGAAAGCTTAACATGCTTTAAATAATCCTTTCTCTAATTTCCCTTTTGTCCATTTTATTCAATCCAATTTTACTCTCTCAGATTTACTTTTCCAGCTTTTAATCATCTTTTGTGCTTCACTATCAGTGGGTTATTTTTGATATCAAAGAGTGGCTTAAAAAAAAAAACCCTGTTACTTTAATATTAGTGTTTCTTTCTTTGAAGTTTTAAAAAGCATAGTATTAGATATATAGAAAAGTTGAAAGAATATTACAAAGAATTCCTGTAAACTTTTCCAGATTTCTCGAATGATGACATTTTATCCTTTTTCTTCTCTGTTTTTGTTTTCTGAACCATTGGGCTAAGTCAGACATGATGTCTCTGTCCCTAAATACTTCACTCTGTATTTCCTGAAAACAATGAAGCTCTCTACTTAAATATCACAGCCTTATCAAAATTGTGAAATTAACATTAATACCATCATACTATCTAATCTACAGACCTCATTCAGATTTTACGAATTGAAACAACAGAGTCACTCTTAGCAAAAGAAAGTCCCAAACCATCAGTTTTTTTGAATTGTCATGTCCTTTTGCATGTCTTTAATTTGGAACAGTTCTTTCTTTTCTTTTATGACAGTGACATTTTTGAGCAGTACAGACCAGTCCTTCTTTCCTTCCTGCTTTCCCTTCTTCCTTCCTTCATTTGTAGAATGCCTCTTGTTTTACATTTGTTTGATGTTGACTTGTTATTAGATTCAGATTATTCATTGGGCTTCCCACATAGCTCAGTCAGTAAAGAGTCTGTTTGCAATACAGGAGACCTGGGTTTGATCCCTGGGTTGGGAAGATCCCCTGGAGAAGGAAATGGCAACCCGCTCTGGTATTCTTGCCTGGAGAATCCCATGGACGGGGGAGCCTGTCAGGCTACAGTCTGTAGGGTTGCAAGAGTTGGACACAACTGAGCAACTAAGCACACAGCTCACCCATTCATTTTTGGCAGGACTGAAATGACTACTCTTCTTAAATGATATGAACTTTTAATTAATATTGATTTATTAAAGTTGAAGACTAGATTTATTTTTAATTGATGCCTTTATTTTACTTAAAATGCTTGTTATTCTTTATGTAAATCTAGTAAGTAATGTATAAAATAAGAACAAACAGTTTTTGGATGTTTACTTTAAATTATGGCCAGTAAACTCAAGTTGGACAGACTAAATTCCCATTAAACCATTTCATTTAAAAGTTAATGACATTTTCTTAAATCTGTAAAGATTCATTTGTAAATGAATATATCCAATCTTCTTTTTAATCGCTTTAAATGCCTATAAAGTAAACTGAAAGACCTTCACATTGTTCTAAACATTCTAATACTGTTGGAAAACACTTATATTTTTCACTTATAGTCACAAGTCTGCTATAGTCTTGCATGTTCCCAAAGATGGCAGGTTCTCAAGCATTCCATATAATTTAATACCTAATGTACAAGGATGATTCTGAACTCAATACAAATTATTAGTACTATTGCCTTTATTTACTTCAGTATCTCTATATTTAATTCAAGACACATGCTCACTAAGGGAAGAAGATAGATTATGTGAGGTTGGCTGAGGTTGCCATGCTAATGGTTGGGGTAACTGGGCCACCATGCAGTTGTTCATCTGACGGAGATTTAGAATTGAGGAGGCATTTGTCTAGTTCTTTTAGAACTGCTTCCTGTGTAGCTCAGTTGGTAAAGAATCTGCCTGCAGTGCTGGAAACCTGGGTTCAATTCCTGGGTCGGGAAGATCCCCTGGAGAGGGAAATGGCAACCACTCTAGTATTCTTGCTTGGAAAATCCCAAGGACAGAGGGGCCTGGCAGGCTACAGTCCATAGGGTCCCAAGAGTTAGACACGAATAAGCACTATCTTTCTTTCTTTAGAGCTACCAGTAAGTCCATTTAATAATCGCTATGACAACAGAAGGCTAAATTCTGTATAGTTGCTATGACAACAGATGGCTGTCCACACCCTTCTGATAAGATGGGTTTTTCAGCCTTGGTCTCCTGTATTGATAGCCTTATATCCTTTCATCTGATTTGGGTAGACATACTTCTGCATCCTTATCCAGGTTGCAACTAATTTCCTCTACTGCTTGATTACATTCTGCATATCTTTAGTTCTTGGCAGCATTATATAGTCACTTTATTCTATCTGATTGGATTTTGCATTTCCTTTCAAATTTTTGGCCACAAGTCTAAAGCTTCATGCTAATGAAAATGTCTTTCTCTAATTTCTCCATGTTACTTTGAATTATAGCCTTCAGAGATTGGCCTGGATTCCCAGAAAGAGTTCCACTAGTGCTATGTAATTTGATTATGAGAATTCCTAGGCCAGCCACTGCTCTTAACATCTGAGAGCTCTGTGTATATATTGTAACTAGAGATGACAAAGTGTGTTGTTTTTGAATTTTGTTATTGAATTGCTTTTGAGCAGATTTGAAGGGTTAATCACAACTGAGCAGATAGGATCAAGTAGGAATAGATACTGTATAAGAGTATCAAAGTCATGGATAGTGGCTACTGCTTATTATGATGTGCTATTTACCTTTTAAAAAATCTAATTTCACTTTGCTTACTTATAGTGTCTGGGGTAATAGTCTGTTTTCTTGGCAGGTATCCTCTCCCATTATCCTCTTTTCTAATTCCCTACATTGCCCTCCTTGTGTTCTTGTCATCATCCATTGCCTTCAGTCTGCCTCACTTCCTCCTCTGGCATCTCATCTTGTTGAACTCTGACCCTTCTTTTGATTTTCCTAGAAGCCAAGCGTTGCTTGTATTTGCTCTGTGTTTTTTACCTTGTAATTATGGTAGAAGCATAGTTGAAGGCCCATATATTGGAAAAATTTCTTTTCTATGTCTCCTGGGGGTGCCCCTCAGTTTTACCTTATGAGTCACTGCATGTTGAGCTTGGTAGGACCCCAGAGGCCATGAACTCTATCTCTGAAAGCTGTTTTCTTGAATGTGTCTGTTTTGTCTTAGTCTTGGAAATTTGCAGCAGAAAATGGACACATTTTCTAGGTATTAAGTGTGAGTTGGGACAGTGCCATCAATTGTCCCAGTAATGCAAGACTGTCTTGGTTTCTGTTGTTTGAAGAAGGCAGTTTTATACTTCGTCCTTCCTTGTCTTCATGATTTTAGTCATCATTACCCTGTAGAAGAGGGACCTGGCAAAGAGGAGCTGACCATTGACTGTTAGAAATCCTGCTGCCTACGGTTCTCCCGTTGCTCTGCTCCTCTCTACATGCTCTATTTTGCTTTTGCTTATGTGGTACCACTAATGGGAAGTGGCTGAGGCAATAACCTCAGTGACCTTGACCTTCAATGAGTTTTAAAGGCTGAAAGCCCAGGAGGAAATGAGCAGCAGTCGCCGTGGTATCCTTTGACCCTGAGCCAGGATCATTTGGCAACCTGGACTAATTCTGCAAATCTCTACTTGTCAAAGGCAAAACCAGGTTGTTGATGACCAATGTTTCCCTCAGTTTTTTAGAGTTGTGAATGAATACTATGGCTATTTGAATGATTAACCATGAAGACTAAGCACACAAAAATAGTTTTGTGTAGTTGAATTCAGTGGAGTTTGAATGTTCAGATGAATACTCATTGAGTACTCATTGAGTTTGGATGAATACTCATTATCTACTTATTCTTATAATGCTAATAATAATAACTATTTGTTAAGTACCAGATACCAGATGCTTTGAAAAAATTTTTATTGAGTCAACAGTCTCCTGAAATAAGTGTTGTAATAATCTCTGGTTTTATGAGTAAGAGGTTAAATATGTTGGTCGGTCATGTCTGAGCAAGACTTAGAGTAGAGTCAAGACTTAGACCCATGTCTTCCTGGGACCAAAGACCATGCTTTAATCACTTCCCTGTAGGCATATGTTATGAGGAGTTATGTAATGGCTATTGTAGAAGGACTTTTCCTCACCACATTAAGATTTTGTGCCAGTCAGGGAAGTCAGCAGAAAGCACTGATTTAAGCAATAACCCTATGAATCCCTAAATACTTTCCCTAGATGTCTATTGATTCCAACAGTTAGTGACTCATTTTGGTAACAAGCAACTCTTCCTTACTAAGAAGAGTAAGACATCATATCAGTCATTTTGCCCTAACTATGAATTAATTTATTCAGATTGCTTTCCTAGCTACAAACTGCAATGTACTATTGAATAAAAGATCAGATGGTTGAGGGAGGAGAGATTGGAAGTAATTTGGGGACACAGAGACTGCTCAGAATAGAGCAAGTCTTCATGAGCCTTGTCTAACCAGAGGACAGTCAAAGGTAATGGGTTAGAAAGGGAGGAGAGAGGAAATTTAGAAGCTGGAAAAGGGCAGGTGTACAGAAAACTAGGGAGCCCCCAAATCAAGTTCACTTCTCTTCTGAGGATTCCTGTTACTGGAGTCCTGGTTGAGCCCTGAAGCCTAATGGAGGGCAAGGGCGAGGGTGTGAAAGAAGAAATAGGAGAGAAGTTCAACATTCAGCAGACATTTGGGGCTTTCTTAATAAATGGAGGTTTCTGAGCTCTACTGCTAGAGAATCTGATCCAGCAGGTGTTGGGATGGACCCAGGGACCTAGGTTTGATCAACCTCACTGGATGATTCTAATGCAGATGATCCAAAGACCAAACTTTTAGAAAATTTGGATTGCAATCTCTTCCACTGAGCTAATATAAAGTCTGCAGCCCAACGGCTTCTGGGAGGGTGTTGCCTCCCTCGCTGGAAAACTGAAAGTGCTTGAATAAAAGAAGGAGCTTTCTTTCCTTGAGAACTGTACTGGATCTAACTAGTCAAAACCCTTTAAGATCCAGAAAGTTCTGTCTCCGGGCTAAGGTGCCCTGCTCTTCCTCACCTCTTACTAGTTTCTGGTCTCCTCTTTTGTCCTGGCCCAGTTTAGGGTAAGAGTTCAGTTCAGTTGCTTAGTCATATCAGACCCTTTGTGACCCCATGGACTGCAGCACGCCAGGTCTCCTTGTCCTTCACCAGTTCCCAGAGCTTGCTCAAACTCATGTCTGTCAAGTCAGTGATGCCATCCAACCATCTCATCCTCTGTCATTCCTTCCCCTGCTTTCAATCTTTCCCAGCATCAGGGTCTTTTCAAATGAGTCAGTTCTTCACATCAGGTGGCCAAAATATTGGAGTTTCAGCTTCGGCATCAGTCCTTCCAGTGAATATTCAGGACTGATTTCCTTTAGGATGGACTGGTTTGATCTTCTTGCAGTCCAAGGGACTCTCAAGAGTCTTCTCCAACACCACAGTTCAAAAGCATCAATTCTTGGGCACTCAGCTTTCTTTATGGTCCAACTCTCACATCCATACATGACTACTGGAAAAACCATAGCTTTGACTGTATGGACCTGTGTTGGCAAAGTAATGTCTCTGCTTTTTAATATGCTATCTAGGTTGGTCATAACTTTTCTTCCAAGGAGTAAGCGTCTTTTAATTTCATGGCTGCAGTCACCACCTGCAGTGATTTGGAACCCCCCAAAATAAAGTCTCTTACTGTTTCCATTGTTTCCCCATCTATTTGCCATGAAGTGATGGGACTGGATGCCATGATCTTAGTTTTCTGAATGTTGAGTTTTAAGCCAACTTTTTCACTCTCCTTTTTCACTTTCATCAAGAGGCTCTTTAGTTCTTCTTAACTTTCTGCCATAAGGGTGGTGTCATCTGCGTATCTGAGGTTATTGATATTTCTCCTGGCAATCTTGATTCCAGCTTGTGTTTCATCCAGCCTGGCATTTCTCATGATGTACTCTGCATATAAGTTAAATAAGCAGGGTGACAATATACAGCCTTGACGTACTCCTTTCCCGATTTGGAACCATTCTGTTGTTCCATGTCCAGTTCTAACTGTTGCTTCTTGACCTGCATACAGATTTATCAGGAGGCAGGTAAGGTGGTCTGGTATTCCCAACTCTTTAAGAAAAGGGGAAGAGCAGCCAGTTTCAGAGAGCTGATGGTGGTAGGGTAGCCGCTGAGAACGTAGATCTTTCAGTGTTGAAACAGGGACAGGCGTAGATAGCTGGGAGGGTTGACCACTCTGTTAGCATGGAGGCCTTCACTGTGTCAGCCCATCCCACCTCTGCTGAGCACTCAGAAGGACTGTCGGCATCTCAGCCAGATGTGTGTAGCTCGACAGGCACGTTCCCATGTCAGTTGGAGCTGTTCCTTTTCTTTAGTGTAGAGCCCTTTTTGTGGCTCTTCAGACTCATTTCCTGCAGGTACAGGAGGCTGAATGCAGGTGCCTCACCTGGCCTTGGCCAGGTGACTTATTAATGCCTCATTTTTGTTAGATATTATTATGCCAAGAACCACTGCCAGCTTAACATTTTTTTTTCATTCTTTACTGAGGCTGTAACTAGGATATGCGTTTCCTGAGACTGAAGGAATTAGATCTTAAAACAGCCCCTTGGGAGGTTAAGGATGAGGAAACATCAGAGAAGGGGGTTCAGGGAAGATGGGCGGTCCTGGTGGCAGAGGCCCTGTGGCCTCACCTCACCCAGGGAATTTACTCTTTTGTTAGCTTAGAGTGACCCTAGTATATTCTTCCTGAATTCAGTTTGGAAGAGGAAAATGTGTTTTCTTGAGTGAGGAGTACCCTGCAGGTGGAGTTCAGGCTGCTTTGTTCTCAGCTTGGGCTCTGGAATGAAACAGGATCTATAGACATGGCTGTGTTTGAACTAAAATAATGCACTAGGGGTGTCCAGGGAGGAAGTGAATGAGTGTGTTGGAACTTGGACCAGTGATGTCCTCAGTTGAGGGAGGGCAGGGCGAATGAGCCAGCTGAATAAACTCATTTTTGATTTTTAAAAGAGGTGTAAAATATTGAAATATGTGTACATAGATAACAGAGTCTGAAAGGAATTCTTAAGAGGAATTCTGTTTTGTTTTTTTTTTTTGATAGGGACCATTTATTTTTTAAGTCTATTGAATTTGTTACAATATTACTTCTGTTTTATGTTTTGATTTTTTGTCTGTGAGGCATACGGGATCTTAGCCCCCTGTGCGTGTGTGTGTGCTAAGTCGTTTCAGTTGTGTCTGACTGTGTGTGACCCTATGGACAGTAGCCCGCCAGGCTCCTCTGTCCATGGTGTTCTCCAGGCAAGAATACTGGAGTGGGTTGTCATTCCTCCTCCAGGGGATCTTCCTGACCCAGGGATCGAACTCGTGTCTCTTACACCTCCTGCATCGACAGATGGGTTCTTTACTACTGGTGCCACCTGGGAAACCCCTTAGCTCTTTGACCAGGGATTGAACCTTCACTCCCTGCATTGGAAGGTGAAGTGTTAGCCATTGGACCACCAGGGAATTCTGTTTTAGGCCAAAGGATCGTTGTAGAATCAGAGTGGCATACCTCACAGGTGGAAGGGGAACAGCAAATCCTGGATGAACATATCCTGCTATTTGTTCCAACAGTATCAGAAGTCAGTAATCACCCAGGATGGAATTTGATCCCGGAAATTTTCCCATCCATAATATTTTGCATTTGCTCATATTAAAAGTAATTTGCAATTGCTAAACACACACTAATTGATGGGATAGTTGTGAGGATAGGAAGGACAATGTTCTAGAAGGTTTCTGACAAATGTGAAACCACCTCTGAATGGAAACTTGGTCAAATTCTGATAATTAGGAATTGAAATAAAAAAGATAGCCCTTGGGGAAGAAAGACTTACAGTTGTTCATGATGTGGGTTTACATGGATTAAATGGTATCTCCTGAAATTTATGAAACATGTAGGAAATTCCTGAAAAGAAACTGAGAGAATCAAACTTGTCCTCTGACTCTGCTGTTACTGAGTATTTCTGACGCTGTTGCTAAAATGACCTGGACACAAAAAGGCTACAGAGAAAGAATACTTTGCCCTTATAAAGAGACTTTGACTCTAAGAGATTCAAGTATCAATCCAGTAAATTCAAAAGTAATTTTTTGGTGTGTGGCATTGAAAATTTGGCACCTGTTATGTAAACCTGAAAGTTTGTGGAAAATAAAACAGAGAGTGACTTGTACACAGGGCAAAGATGACTGTCAGCAAAAAGTGGTCCCCAGTGGTAGGGGGCCTCTGGGATGCAAGAACACCACATGGGAGAATCAGAGGTGTTGTCTTGGAAGCCACATCATTGATCCAGCCTCTTTTTGTTGTTGTTCAGTCGCTAAGTCATGTCGGACTCTGAGACCCTATGGACTGCAGCACACTAGGCTTCCCTGTCTTCTACTGTCTTCTGGGGTTTGCTCAAACTCATGTCCATTGAGTTGGTGATGCTCTCCAACCATCTCATCCTCTGTTTCTCCCTTTTCCTCCTGCCCTCAATCTTTCCCAGCATCAGGGTCTTTTCCAGTGAGTCAGCTCTTCACATCAGGTAGTCAAAGTATTGGAGCTTCAGCTTCAGCATCAGTCTTTTCAGTGAATATTCAGGGTTGATTTCCTTCTACAGTGCTCTTATTTTGAGACCTGTATTTCTTTGGAAACTGTAGCCCTAGGATTACTGTAATTGGATCTTTACTGATAACAATAGCTAACATGGACTTGATGCTCACAATGAGCTGTAAACTGTTCTGAGAACTTTGCCTGCATTAACTCATAAAATCCTTGCAACTCTATTTTTTCTCTCCTGGTTTTAAGATAGGGAGGATCTGGGTACAGAAAAGATAGCAACTCAACTCAGAGTCACACAGCATGTAAGTAGTAGAACTGAGATAGAGTCTGACTTCAGAACTTGAACTACTGATTTGTGTACTGCATCCCCAATCATCTCATTTTGTTAAAAATAATACCTCCTTCTTTTACCTTGAAGCAGCAACTTGCACTGAGAAATTATGTGAGGGCTGCAGCCTTACAAACAGACTGAAGATGTCACAAAATGAAAGCTACCAAAAAGATGAAGTAGGACTCGTAACTCAAATCCTTAAAAAATATTAACTCAGAAATTAAAGTTATAAAACTCTTAGAAGAAAATAGGTATAAACCTTTATGACTGTGGATTAGGCAGGGGCTTTATATATGACACCAGAAACACAGTCAGAAAAGGAATAAATTGGACTCCATCAGAATTTAAAAACTCTCGTGCTTCAAAGGACATTCTCAAGAAACTGAAAGATAACTCATAAAATGTGAGAAAATATTTGCAAATTATATATCTGATAAATGATTTGTATCCAGAATATATAAGGAACTGTTACAACTCAATAGTTAAAAGATAAATAACCCAGTTAAAATTGGGCAAAAGATTTGAATGGACATTTCTCCAAAGAAGATATATAAAGGGCCAATAAGCAGAAGGAAAGAGGCTTAGTTTTGAAGCACATCAAATGTTGAAATGCACGTCAAAACCACAGTAAGATACTACTTCATACCTGTTGGAATATACACAGTCAAAAAGATGGACAGTAACAAGTGTTGGTGAAGATATGAAGAAATTAGAAGTCTCACAGTTTACTGGTGGGAATGTAAAGCAATGCAGCTACTTTGGAAAACAGTCCAGCAGTTATTCAAAAAGTTAATACAGAGTTACCATAAGATCCAATAGTCCTGCTCCTTGCTATATACCCAAGAGAATGAAAAAATGCATTCACACAAAAACTTGTGCATGAATGTTCATGCGCTATCATCCATAATAGCCCAAAGTGGAAACAGTCCATCAAACAAGCTGAATTCATCAAAAGTGGAAGTATCCATCACATTATGAATAGATGAACAAAATACACAGAACATTGTTGTTGTTCAATCACTAAATCATGTCCAACTCTGCAACCCCATGGACTGTAGTATGCCAGGCTCCTCTGTCTTCCACTCTCTCCTGGAGTTTGCTCAAATTTGTCTCCCTTGAGTCAGTGATGCCACATAACCATCTCATCCTCTGCTGCCCTCTTCTCCTTTTGTCTTCAATCTTTCCTGACATCAAAGTCTTTTCCGGTGAGTTGGCTCTTCAAATCAGGTGGCAAAATATTGGAGCTTCAGCTTTAACAACAGTCCTTTCAATGAATATTCAGGGATGATTTCCTTTAGGAGTGGCTGGCTTGATCTCCTTGTTGTCCAAGGGACTCTGCAGCATCACAATTCAAAAGCATCAATTCTTTGGTGCTGAGCCTTCTTTATGGACCAGCTCTCACATTTGTACATGACTCCACTGAAAGTGAAAAAGTGAAAGTATTAGTTGCTCAGTCATGTCCAACTCTTTGGGGCCCCATGGACTATAGTCCACCAAGATCCTCTGTTAATGGAATTCTCCAGGCAAGAATACTGTAGTGGGTAGCCATTCCCTTCTCCAGGGGATCTTCCTGACCCAGGGATTGAACCTGGGTTTCCTGGCAGATTCTTTACTGTCTGAGGCACCAGGAAAGCCCCACATGACTTTATTCAGCCCTAAAAAGAAATGAAGTACTGATACATGGTGTCCCATGATGAGCCTTGACCACATTAAGCTAAGTGAAAGAAACCAACCACCAAAGACTGTATATTGTATGATGCCATACAGTGGAAATGTCCTTGTCAGGCAAATCCACAGAGACAAATTAGACAGATTAGTTTTAACTCTTGGGTAAGGGGGATAATGGAGAATGTACTGATGCACACAGCATTTCTTTTTGGGGTGATGAAAAATTTCTGGGATTATGTGCAGGTGATTTTTTGAGAATGTACTAAACACCACTGGATTGTGCACTCTAAAAAGGTGAATTTTATGGCATTAGAATTACATCTCAGTATGTGTTTAGTTGTGTCCAACTCTGTGACTCTTTGGTCTGTAGCCTGCCAGGCTCCTATATCCGTGGGATTTCCCAGGCAAGAATACTGGAGTGGGTTGCTATTTCCTTCTGCAGGGTATCTTCCAGATTCAGGGATCGAATCTGCGTCTTGTATGTCTCCTGTATCGCAGGCAGATGCTTTACCTGCTGAGCCATCGGGGAAGTCCCTTTATATCCCAATATATAAGCATATATATATATATATACAAGAAATAAATAAAATAAAAAAGAAAGCTATATCTGCTCTTCTGTAAAAAGCTGGAAACAAGTCCTTATTGACCATTCAAAAAGCTCAACAGTAGGACATTTTACAAACTTCATTTGGAAAATAGGAACCAAGGGAAACTAGGATCCAGCTCCTCATCAAATGAGTTTCCTTCTCTTCTGTTTTTCTTCTCCTCACTCCCCCTCTCATACTTAGCTGTTGGAAGAAATGACTAGTTCAGTAGGGAGAAAAAAAGGTGGTGCTTCTGTTTCAATCACAAGGTCAGTGTTCCATGTCATGACGTGTCAAACACTCTGGAGGTTCCAAAATGTATCACAGAGCAACAACATTTTGCAATGTTGACTCTCTCCTCGCTGCCTTTATTAGTTTTGTGCAGTGCTGTGCTTTTCTCTGGCTGCCTTGGGTTTTTTTGGTTTGTTTGATTTTGTTACTTCTGCTTATTTATTTTGACAGAATCCTCACAGTGAGCCAAGTGAAACCCACTGAGACCTCACTGTGGATGATACACGAGGTCATTGTTTCAGAAACTTTGTTGTGTCTGCTAATATGCGTGGGGCTCATCTGATATTGGGCTGTAGCCCATGGTCAACCTTAATCCCAGCCTTTTCATACTGTTCATTCGAGATGGGGATCAAGTGGGACTTTGAGCACCAGGTTTTTAAAAAAGTTGAGATATAATCGACATGTAACATTATATTAAGTTTTAGTGTGCACCATAATGATTTGATAGATGTATATATTGTGAAATGATCACCACAGTAAATTTAGTTGACAGTGGTCATCACATATAGTTACACATTTTTTTTTCTTGTGTGATGAGAACTTTAAGATTTACTCTGATAGCGACTTTCAGATATACACTACAGTATTATTAACTATCCCTGGAGTAGGAAATGGCAACCTGCTCCAGTATTCTTGCCTGGAAAATTCCACAGACAGAGGAGCCTGTCAGCCTACAGTCCATGAGGTCAAAAAGAGTTAGATATGACTGAGCCACTGAGGATTATTAACTATAGTTATTGTGCTGTGCATTACATTACCAGAATCTATTTGTCTTAAACTGGAAGTTTGTACCTTTGGAACCTCTTCACTCACTTCACCCACTCTTTAATCCCCACGTCTAGCAGCCACCAATCTCTTCCTTGTGTCTATGAATTCGGTTTCTTTCAGATTCCACATATAAATGAGATTATATGGTATTTGTTTTTACCTGTCTGACTTATTTCACTTAGTGTAGTACCCTCAAGGTCCATCCATGTTGTTGTTCATGGCAGGATTTCCTTCTTTTTTCATGACTGAATAATATTCCATTGTGTATATACATCGTGTTTTCTTTATCCATTCATCTGTCTGTAGAACTGAGGTTGCTTCCATATTTTGACTGTTGTGAAGATTGCTACAATGAACAGGACCAGCTTCTTCCCCACCCCCTTTCCCCCACAGTATTTTTCTGTGCTTTGTGTATATTCTCACTTTTGTCATACTTTTTTCTTCTTTTTAAACAATCCTGGGCTAAATTGAAACTTAGGAAAGGTGTTGATAGTGTTCTTTGTTTCCCTGGATGCTGCTTTTGCTGCCTCATTTCCATTTTGAACTTTCTTTTTCAGATACTCATTCCTTTTATATTTTTACTAATTAATTTCCCTGATTGTGGAATTTGTCCCCTTCTACTTTCATTGATTCTTAACTGTTCTGTGTTCCATCTCTTAGGACCTGGTTTAAAGACTAAATTTCAGATGTCAGAGTCAAAATGGAAATTTTCTAGTTCCATCATTATTTCTGCATTTATTAGTTTGGATTCTTTTATGTGGATGAATTTTCCATCATCAATTGTTTGGTTATCCTGAAATATAGTTTGAAAAAGAAAAAACAGGATACATTATTCAGCCTTGCCTTTTCTTTATCGATTGTCAGAATGATTAATTTGGGGCCCTAGCATCTCTTACTAGTAGTTACCAGTGAGCTATCCTCTACTGTTATGAGGGTGGAGATGGAAGGACAACTTACCTATTCATTATAAACTCATGGACATTATAGATTTGAAGTGTTTGAATCAGTTGCAGTCATTGTTTTTGATATTCAAGTTGTTCTGACTTTGGCCAGTGGAGGCTCCTTCTAAATGGCTTGCATGTCTTATTGACACCATCCTAGCAGTCTGAGCCATTGACTTCTGGGCAGCATTTTCTACTTCGTTAAGTAATTGGATTAGTTGGTCTTTAAGATTCCCTTTAGTTCTAGCTTCCCTTCCAAAAAAAGCCAATTTTAATAGCCTACAATAAACTCTTTTATGCTGAAAATACACTATTTTGATTTTTTTCCCTTTTGGGTTCACACAGTGGGTGAACTAATGCATTGGAAAATATGAAATGTTTTTTTTTTTCTCCTCTGTGATCTTTTAGCTCCCACTTCTGTGACACTGGCTCAGGACACTTTCACTTCCACTCTGAGTTCAGTATCTAGGCAGAAAACAAAAGAAACAGTATAAATATTTCCAAACTTAAGGCTGTCCTGAGGCTGACTAAGGAAGTGTCTGATTTTGCAGATGGATTGTTTTCAAAATATACCAGCATTATGGTTGTTATTATATCAAATGTGATTATTTTTCTCACCTTCCAGTTGGGACACTGGCAGGAAGAAGGGATAGCTGCATTTTACGTAGCCCTGGTAAGGCAGAATGGGGAGATAAGGGGAGCTTGAAGCACCCCAATGAACTATTCAGGGAAGTCCAGAAGGCTGCAAAGCCAGCCAACTCTTGCCAGGTGGCTGAAGAAAGTCAGTCCCAGTCCTTATGATCCTGGAGCTGGAGCACGTCCATCCAGGCAGTGTATGAACCAGATCCAGGTGGCTGGGCCAAGTCCCTGAGGCTATCCCTGGGACCAGAAGGTATAACCAGAGGGAAGCATGGATTTAAATTCCAGGGCATAAGACAAAAGCTCATCATATCTGAGAAGAAGGAGCTGAAAATGAGTTTTTAATAAATGCTGGAAGGACACTGTCTCATACTCCACTGCCTATAATAAAACTTAAGAAGTGCCTGATTTTTGTTTCTGTCTGTGCCCTGTGGAGCACATGTGACTTCAAAGGCAACTCTGCAGGGTGCAGGGAGAAAAGATCATGGTTTTAGTTCTAATTTTGGCACAAATCCTCCAAACTATTTTTGATGGCTAGGAAACAAAACTTACAGTCCATCTAGATTCACTTGCATTTCGCAGGCCCACCTTTGTTTTCCTGCAGCAGCAGTTTTCACTTCTTTAATGTGTGCATTCTCCCTACTTTGAGGCTTTATTCTGTAGGAAAAAGACTAAGGTGACACTAGATGATTTCAAGTGAAGCCTGGGACAGCCTGGTTCATCAGTTGCCCCGCCCCCATGCCCTTCCCCAGATTTTTTCTTCCCACCATAATAGATGTCTTCAGAATTTAAAACAGTGGTGTGGATAAACAACAAAGTCATACTATATAACACAGGGAACTACATTCAATATCCTGTGATAAACCATAATGGGAAAGAATATAAAAAGTCTGTATGTGTATAACTGAGTCTCTCTGCCGTATAGCAGAGATTGGCACAACATTGTAAATAAGCTATACTTCAATAAAAATTTTTTAGAAAGAATTTAAAACCAGTTTATAAGACTGTTTAAAAAAAAGAAACACCCTTTTAATACGAGTCTTAGGTTGTGTAAAGGAGCTCCTGATTTCATTCCAAACTGATGGGACCACCTCGTTGATGACTGAGTGTAGCTTCGACCTAACGTACGTGTACGATGTGTGAGTTTGTGTGTGTTTGAGTTTGTGTGTGTTGTAAGTGTCTAGAGACCCAGAGATTCCATTAATTCTAGAAATGAGAGGCATCAAGGTTGTTTTCAATGACTCTGTCTCTCCCTTACCAGCACAAGATGGTTCTTTCAGGCATATTTTTGGGGTGAGTTTCCTTTGTGGCCTTTCCTTTGTGGCCTTTCCTTTGTGGCCCCCCAGCTACTCCTCCACACCGAGGCATCCATGCAGACTGATTCAGGCTCTGCTGTTTTTATTTCTTTTGGCCTGTTTATTTCTGATCAGTTTTTATTACTCTTTTCCAAGCTCTATTCCCTATTTTGTTTGAAACTTTGGATCACGATGTAGTTGGGCAGTGGTTCTGCTTGACCTAAAGAGTGATCCTAATGAACCTAAAGTGGCTATTTTTATAGCCATGAGGGTATCATGACTTCTCAAGAAGAAACTACCTCTCTGTGGCGCTGGTCTGATTACTCCAGGTATGCAAATGAAGGGTAAGATATTATTAGCTCCAATAGCTTTGGTATTAGACTTCTTTTTATCCCTATTAGTAACTTATAACTCCCTGGTCTTCCTTTCTTTACTCATTGTTAGTGATGTTCAGTTTAGTTCAGTCACTCAGTCATGTCTGACTCTTTATGATCCCATAGACTGCAGCATGCCAGGCCTCCCTGTCCATCACCAACTCCTGGAGCTTACTCAGACTCATGTCCATTGAGTCGGTGATGCCACCCAACCATCTCATCCTCTGTCGTCCCCTTCTCCTCCTGCTTTCAGTTGTTCCCAGCATCAGGGTCTTTTCCAAATACTCAATTCTTTGCGTCAGGTGGTCAAAGTATTGGAGTTTCAGCTTCAGCATCAGTCCTTCCAATGAATATTCAGGACTGATTTCCTTTAGGATGGACTGGTTGGATCTCCTTGCAGTCCAAGGGATTCTCAAGAGTCTTCTCCAACACCACAGTTCAAAAGCATCAATTCTTCTGCACTTAGCTTTCTTTATAGTCCAACTCTCACATCCATATGTGACCACTGGAAAAACCATAGCTATATGCAGAGTACATCGTGAGAAACGCTGGGCTGGAGGAAGCACAAGCTGGAATCAAGATTGTCGGGAGAAATATCAGTAACCTCAGATATGCAGATGACACCACCCTTATGGCAGAAAGTGAAGAAAAACTAAAGAGCCTCTTGATGAAAGTGAAAGAGGAGAGTGAAAAAGTTGGCTTAAAGCTCAACATTCAGAAAACTAAGATCATGGCATCCAGTCCCATCATTTCATGGCAGAATGATGGGGAAACAGTGGCTGACTTTATTTTTCTGGGCTCCAAAATCACTGCAGATGGTGATTGCAGCCATGAAATTAAAAGACACTTACTCCTTGGAAGGAAAGTTATGATCGACCTAGACAGCATATTGAAAAGCAGAGATATTACTTTGTCAACAAAATGATTCAAGACACAAGTTTATCTTTGACCTTGCAGAAGATGGTTACGATACTGGAAGATCTACAAGAGAGAGGACCTTGTCTGATTTAGTGTCCTGTCTCCCAAGAGCTGCATCTTAGCCTAGTACCTTGCACACAGTGAATTTTTAGTAGTTTTCATTGAATGAATGAAGTGGTATAAAGACATCCTTTGGTGTTGGCCTCAAAAAGGCATTATAAATGATACTCCAGCATACCCTTAGAAGGTGGACTTTACTATCTAGGAAGTATATGTTGGTCAAGTCCCACTACAACTAGATTTTTCATAAATAATTTGGGGTGGTTATTAGAACCAGCCAAAATGATTTTATTGAGTATCTTCTATGACTCCAGTAACAGAAGATATGTGAGACTTGATTCTTAACATTACAGAAGTTATGGATAAGCATATTCATTGGGGAGATTCATGTCAATGTATGGCAAAACCCACCACAATATTGTAAGTAATTAGCCTCCAATTAAAATAAATACATTAATTAAAAAATTAGAAAGTCAAAAGATAATATATAAGGCAGAAATATTGGAAGGGAGAATAAGAGGATATCTTCACTGCTGTTCTTCTTTTCTCTTTTCCTTAGGAAATTGATCTGTGTCATATTTTTCACTGATGTTGCTATCGATGACTTAATTTGAGTGACTCAATTTGATATCTGTTCTGGATTTCATACCTGGACACTGAGCATTTTTCCATCATCTCAAACCTCTTACTTCTAAACCTAACCAGATTAAGTTCCTTTTCCTTTTTCCATTATTCAGTTCAGTCACTCAGTCATGTCCGACTCTCTGTGACCCCATGGACTGCAGCATGCCAGGCCTCCCTGTCCATCACCAGCTCCCGGAGCTTACTCAAACTCATGTACATTGAGTCGGTGATGCCATCCAACCATCTCATCCTCTGTCATCCCCTTCTCCTCCTGCCTTCAATCTTTCCCAGCATCAGGGTCTTTTCAAATGAGTCAGTTCTTTGCATCAGATGGCCAAAGTATTGGAGTTTCAGCTTCAGCATCAGTCCTTCCAATGAACATTCAGGACTGATTTCCTTTAGGATGGACTGGTTTGATCTCCTTGCAGTCCAAGGGACTCTTAAGAGTCTTCTCCAACACCACAGTTCAAAAGCATCAATTCTTCGGCACTCCGCTTTCTTTATAGTCCAACTCTCACATCCATACATGACTACTGGAAAAACTATAACTTTGACTAGATGGACCTTTGTTGGCAAAGTAATGTCTCTGCTTTTTAATATGCTGTCTAGGTTGGTCATAGCTTTTCTTCCAAGGAGTAAGTGTCTTTTAATTTCATGGCTGCAGTCACCATCTGCAGTGATTGTGGAGCCCCCCAAAATAAAGTCTGTCACTGTTTCCACTGTTTCCCCATCTATTTGCCATGAAATGATGGGACCGGATGCCATGATCTTAGTTTTCTGAATGTTGAATTTTAAGCTAGCTTTTTCACTCTCCTCTTTTACTTTCATCAGGAGGCTCCTTAGATCTTCTTCGCTTTCTGCCATAAGGATGGTGTCATCTGCATATCTGAGGTTATTGATATTTCTCCTGGCAATCTTGATTCCAGCTTGTACTTCATCCAGCCCAGCATTTCTCATGATGTACTCTGCATATAAGTTAAATAAGCAGGGTGACAATATACAGCCTTGACATACTGCTTTCCCTATTTGGAACCAGTCTGTTGTTCCATGTCCAGTTCTAACTGTTGCTTCCTGACCTGCATACAGATGTCTCAAGAGGCAGGTCAGGTGGTCTGATATTCCCATCTCTTTCAGAATTTTCTGTAATAGCACTGTTCTAATCACCCAGGCTCAAAGACATTAATTGTTTCTGTATATACATATTTCCTTATGTTTATCAGTTGCCATTGCCACTCTATTCTGGATTGTGACTAGATCAAGAGAATAGAAGGGATTTTTAACCAAGTGAGCCCGTATATGCAGAGCACTTGTGGTAGACCGAAGGAAATAAACTGATGTCCTTGGGACTCGGATGGAAGACAGATGGGAAAGTTTTGACTTAATGGTACTGTGAGAGGTCTGTTTCAGGGAAAGAGATACAAGGGGAGAAATCACCACATTCTTTGGCCTGAAACTTATGTTACCCGTTAACTTGCTTATATTGGTATATCAAATTTGGTAATAAGAGTTTGTTTTAAATGTTTTGGAAAATCTTAGTATTGAAAGGAAGTCTATTTTTAAATTTGCATCTTCCTACTGCTGTGTTCTTCTGGCATACTGGTAGCTTTACATGCAAAACACATTGGTTCTTAACTCCATGGTCTCCAGACTATCTTATGTATAGCTGATGGCTAGTGGAATGAACAGTCATGTGTCCTGGGCTGTCTCTTGCTGGTGGTATTTAAACAGAGATGGCATTGCTGTTTTAGGTACTGAAGACATGCTCCTGGCATTGGGTAGGAGATTAGACTAGGTCTCTATGACCCCTTTTAAGATTCAGATTTTATCCTTTTATAGTGATTCATAACAATTATTCAGTAATTTATCTCTACTGTTATATATTGGTAATAAGTATACATTGATTTTGACTTTCTGTATTGCACCTTGGAAAGTATAAACACTAGCAAATGACATCCAAGAGTTGCACCACTGGCCGAGTGTTCATGATTACACTGTGAATATTGAATTAAACTAAAATATTCTTTTGACTTTGTCGACGTGAAACTTGGTGGTAGGTGTTGAACCTTGGAAGCACCAGCTTTAGCATTTTCGTGGCATTAAAGTGGACTGAGGGGACTCCCAGGTGGTGCAATGGTAAAGCATCCACCTGCCAATGCAGGAGACCAAGAGATGTGGGTTCAGTTCCTGGGTTGGGAAGATCCCCTAGAGAAGGAAATGGCAACTCACTCCAGTATTCTTGCCTGAGAAATCCCATGACAGAGGAACCTGGTGGGCTACAGTCCATAGGGTCGCAAAGGAGTCACACAGAACTGAGCAACTAAGCATGCACACACACACACAATAGTCTGAAGAGAATTAGCCTGAACAAGTTTATAAACTTATATTAAAGGCTCAGAGTATCTCTCCATAGGAGAGGTAGAAGGGGGTAGAAAGAAATACCTTTTCCTTCTTTGAATGAAAGCCATGCAAGACAAGGGATGAAAAGGTTTGATTTGGAGGTGCTTGATCGATACTGTAAAAAAAATGTTTCAGAGCCAAGCACACTTTAGGAATGATCTCCTGTGTTTTTTAGCCGTGTCCAATTTTCTGTCTGATACTTTCATGGTTTCTCCGCCTGCTTCAGGAAGGAAGCTAGAGGTTATTGTATGAAGCTTGAAAAATGTAGTTCCTTTAGATCCTTTGCCAGTATTCCATCATCATTTTGAAACAAAAACATGGTAAACATCCACAGCTTACACAATGGGAGAATTCCTTTGAACCTGATCTACCAAAGAGAGAGTATCTCCATAGCATCAAATGCAGAATTGTGTGTATCCAGCACTAGCACCAGGCTTCACTCAGGCACGTGCCCTTCCTCTGGAGTGCTTGGTCTCTCCAGCAAGCACCTTCATTCTTGTCCTCACCCTCTCATATAGGTGATCCTCAGTGGTTTTACAATCACAAAGTATTTTCAAAGGGTGCCTATTAATAAATGTAGAAGGAGTGATGGAAGAGAAAATCCTCATTTTATAATCTTGGTTATTAATAAGTGATTCAGGCAAGAATGATCAGTGGATGATAAAGTCAGCAAGTGAAAGATTGTTGAGGAACAGAATATTCTCAAAGGGTTGCCCTTTGGACTATTTGATTACAAAGGGAAAAAGGATGGAGCGTACTCCATACTCAGTGTGTGATCAAATTTAAGCAATCTAACAGCACCAAAAGAGGAACAAACTGCTGTCATGTACCCACTGACTTGATAGCCATGCCTGTCATTAGGTAGCATTCTTGCCTCAGATGTTTAACCTGCATCTAACGATGAGGAAATGATCCAAAAGTGAGGGCTTGTTTTCTTAAGAAATGCCAGTTGTCAAAGACCAAAAAAGCAGGGGAAGCTAGTTTTTGATTAAGGAGGCTAAAGGGATATGGCATCTAAATGCAGTGTAGATCAGGGAAACAGCTATTAAGAACATTTATTGGGTCACTTGGGGAAATTTGAAAATGGATTACATATTTGAAATAACATTGTATCACTGTTACATTTCCTGAATGCAAAAATTTTGTGTATGTAAGAGAACATCTTTGTTCTTAGGAGATTCATATTAAAGTGTTTGCTATTTAATTGTTATGATAAAAATATATATGATAATTTTTATTATATAATTTATATAACAACAATAACTCAAACATAATGCATTATTTTAATATATTATACATATTTGCTTTATGTATTATACACATTTTATATATTATACATATTTGTGTGCATGTGTAAAGCAAATGTGGCAAAATGTTGACAATTAGTGAGTCTAGATAGAAGGCATATTCACTGCATTATTTTTGAAATCATTCTGAGATTTGAAATTTTTCAAACTAAAAACTTGGGGAAACAAGAATTTTCATTTTAGGGATGAGGTAATGGAGAAAAATATTGAGCTATTAAACTCATGGTCTGAGAAAATGGCATTTTATTACTGTTGAACAAAGCAAAGTTAGGTGATACAGTCCATTGAAAATAAGTATTTGCAAACATAACTGTTGAGTGAACTTGACTCGGATAGTCTGGAATTAAGTATATTTAGTGTGGATAAAGGCTTACAGTAGGATGTCTTAGTCTTTCTCTTTTGTTTTCACAATATTGACTTTCTCTTGTGAGTGCTTAGCTCACAGGATTATTGTAAGAATTAATGAGATAATGTATGTGAAAGTGCTTTGTAAGCTCTGGAAATGATGTCTCCCAAGTTTCTTTGTGTTTAGGATATTATAACTTGTGCTAAATTAGAACACACAATGTTGTATCATTATAGAGAATATGTATTCGTAGGAAGACAGACTGGGTCAGTGACTTTATTAAGACTCATTCCACAACATATGTAATTTAGAAAAGTGAAGCTGCCCCTACGTAGATGAGATTAGCATAGTGCTACCTTACGGCTTGTCTAGAAACACTGTCTAAATACATATAACAAATAATAACTTCTTCAATAATGAGACAGAGCTTCACTTACTTCTTATGCTCATTTAACCAGTTGCACTTATGAAGAAATCTTTCCCCAGAGATTGGAAAAGAGCAAACAAGAGCTTTCACATAAGTTAATAGAACATTAGAGAAAAGCTCACAGTTCCTGCTGTGCTGTTATCTTGTGATAATTTCCATTCAGGCTTTTAGGGATGCTTTCAGAATTTTATTGTTACAGTAAATATAAAACTGAGTCAGTGTATATGGAGTACTTGGAATGAATATGGAAAAGGAACATTTTGCTCCTTCAGAGGAAGACAGGCCAGGATATCTCTAAAATGGTGATATTTTGACCCTGACTGAAAGAAAACTCTGTAGAAAGAAAGATGACAAGAAAGAAATTAGGGGGGAACAGATATAACCCAGTAGCTCAAGATTTTCTTGTCAGTTATTGAACTTGACAAGATTCTTCAGCTAGGGTAGACAGTTCAGGTGTAGCCTGTGATGGGTACAGGTTTCACTGATAATTAGCCAGAGTGACACTAAGTTGCTGTCTTTGTTGTTTGGCATATGAGGTGATTATGATGATGAATATTTTAAATGACAACAATCACTGAATAATTACTGTGTACTTGGAGGAATGTTAAATGCTTTATTTGTGTTTTCTCACTTAAATCTCACAACATCTCTACAAGATAGGTGTATATTTCTAATATTTTTATTTTATAGATAAGCAAGGTGAACTCAGAGATGTTAAATAACCTGCATAAGGTCACACAGAGAGCAGTGACAAAGTTGCTACTTGATCCCAGGTTGTCTGATTCCAAACCCTGTTTCATAACCACCATCCTATACTTAACTAACTCTCCAAAGTTGATATTGGAGACACAGATTAAGGAGATGTGGAGGCTTTTTAGAGATAAGACATGTTTTCAGTGATGATAGATTAAAAGGGACTGGAATAACTCTCAAAACTTAAAAAACTAAAAATAACTAGGGAAAATATATCATACAACAATTTTCAGACATTAGACAAGTGCTGCTGCTGCTAAGTCGCGTCAGTCGTGTCCGACTCTGTGCAACCTCATAGACGGCAGCCCACCAGGCTCCTCCGTCCCTGGGATTCTCCAGGCAAGAACACTGGAGTGGGTTGCCATTTCCTTCTCCAATGCATGAAAGTGAAAAGTGAAAGTGAAGTCGCTCAGTCGTGTCTGACTCTTCGTGACCCCATGGGCTGCAGGCTACCAGGCTCCTCCATCCATGGGGTTTCCCAGGCAAGAGTACTGGAGTGGGGTGCCATTGCCTTCTCCGGATTAGACAAGTAGCACAAAACAATTATCTTTCAGAGAAGGGAAACAAGATTGCTGTAGCTTCCTGTCTGGATTATATGGTTTCAAGTATATAACAGAGCCCAGCTGTTACCTTCAGTTGAGAAAACACAGTTCAGAGTTTGAAGAGGCTATGACTGCTCGAATTCACAGGCTAAGGTCCTGGATGAGAGAAGCTATAAAAAGTCAGCTCCAGAGATCTGCGGAGTTTTCAGTGAATAGAAAACTGCTTAAGGCCAGGGAAGGACATGGAGAGAATCAGATAGGCTCATTCCTGGAGCTCAGTAGTTTATATTTCACCACCCAGAGTGTAAAGGGGCTTCCCTGGTGGCTCAGCGGTCAAGATTCTGTCTGCAATGCAGGAGACGCGGGTTTGACCACTGGGTCAGGAAGACCCCTTGGAAAAGGAAATGTCAACCCACCCCAGTATTCTCGTCTGGAAAATTCCATCGACAGAGGAGCCCTGAGGGCTACAGTCCATGGGATCACAAGGGTCGGACACGACTTAGTGACTAAACTACCAGAGTGTAAAGACCTCCTAACATCCAGGGTATCAATTGGAAGTTCTCAGAAGACTATTGCCTTGGTTGTGTTGCAAAATTAGCCCTGAGACTGGTCTTGCTTAAAAAAGCTTAAAAGCAAGCCATGGAAGGATTAAGTTGTTTCCAAGTAATGTTACTGCATCCAGCACAAAGCCCCAGAGTATTTAAAGAACTATAAAACAACTCCAGCTTCAACAATGTAAAATTCACATGGTCTGGCAACCAATTAGAAGTTACCAACTTTCAAAGAAGTATGAAAAAATGACCCATAATGAGGAGACAAGCAATCTATAGAAAAAAGCCCAGAAATTGCACCCAGGAGCAGCAAAATATATTCTTTTCAAGTGCACATACCAAGATAGACCATATTTTGGCCATATAACAAATCTCAATCAATTTAAAAGGATTTAAGTCATATAAAATATGTTTTGGATCACAGTGGGATTAAATTAGACATCAATAACAGAAAGAGAGATCTGCAAGGAGATCAAACCAGTCCATCCTAAAGGAAAGCAACCCTGAATATTCACTGGAAGGACTGATGCTGAAGCTCTAATACTTTGGCCACCTGGTCACACTGAAAAAGACCCTGATGCTGGGAAAGATTGAGAGCAAAAGGAGAAGGGGCAGCAGAAGATGAGATGGTTAGATGGCATCACTGACTCAATGGACATGAATCAGAGCAAACTCTGGGAGATAGTGAAGGACAGGGGAGTCTGGCGTGTTGCAGTTCATGGGGTCTCAAAGAGTCAGACATGACTTAGAGACTGAACAACAACAGAAAGATATCTGGAAAATCTCCAAATATTTGGAAACTATGTAACATACTTCCAGAAAACTACTGGTTAAGAGGAAATCACAAATCAAATTAGAAAATATTTTTAATTGAGTGAAAATTAAAACAATGTTTTACAATTTTTGAGTAAAACATAAAACAGTGCTTAAAGGGAAATTTATAGCATTAAATGCATATGTTAGGTAAGTAGAAAGTTTCAAAATCAATGACCTAAGGTTAAGCCATAAGAAACTAGAAAAAAAGAGCAAATTAAAGCCATAGCAAGCAGAAGGAAAGAAAATATAATAAAATATGAGTGGAAATAAATGAAATATAAAATAAAAAATAATAGCAAAAACAACAAAAGCAAAAACTTACTTTCTGAAAAGAAAATTGATGAATCTCTAACTAGAATGATTAAGAAAAAAAGGGTAGGCACAAATAATCAATACTAGGAATGATATATACAACATTACCACAGATTCTATAGATATTAAAAGGAGAATAAGAGAATACTATGAACAGCTCTATGTCAATAAATTTGGCAACTTTTAGATGAAATGGGAACATTTCTTGAAAGACTTATATACTACAAAAACTCAAAAAGAGGCAAATTGAATAACCACATTTCTATTAAAAAGATATATTTTTATTTAAAAATGTTCCCACAAAGAAAGCTCCAGACCCAGTTGCTTTCACTGGTGAATTCCAGCAAACAATTGAGGGGAAAAAAATCAATTCTACACAAACTTTTTCAGAGAATAGTAGAGACCATGAGATCAGCATTACCCTAACTCTAAAACTAGATAGAGAAATTATAAGAAATGAAAATTATAGACTAATTGGCACTTGTGGTAAAAAACTCACCTGCTAATGCAGGAGACATAAGAGACATGGGTTCAATCCCTGGGTTGGGAGGATCCCCTAGAGAAGGGCATGGCAACCCATTGCAGTATTCTTGCCTGGAGAATCCCAAGGACAGAGGAGCCCGGCGGGCTTCAGCCCATAGCGTCACATAGAATTGGTCAAAACTGAAGTGACTTAGCAAGCACACATGCATCCTTCATAAACACGATGTAAAAGTTCTTAACAAACTAATCATATTCAAGAATATATGAAAAAGATAATACATTATGTCCAGATGGGGTTTATCCCAGTAATTGTGGGTTGTTTTTAAGTTAAAAAATTGTAAATGTTATTCATACCAGCAGAATAAAAAAATAAAACCTAAGTATATCTTAATAGATGTAGAAAAAGCATTTAACCACTTTAACATCCCTTCCTGATAAAAGCTCAGCAATCTAGGAATAGAAGGGAGCTCCATCTTGATAAAGGGCATCTATGAGGTTCCTGAAGGAGGAAATGGCAGCCCACTCAGGTTTTCTTGCCTGGAAAATTCCATGGACAGAGAAGCCTGGTGAACTACAGTCCATGGGGTCACAAAGAGTTGGACATGACAGAGCTACTGAGCACGTGCGTGCGCGCGCGCGCGCGCACACGCGCGCACACACACACACACACACACACATACACACACATATACATGACATATGTAAAGCTAATGTCTTTTTTGATGGTGAAAGACTGAAAGCTTTCCCCCAAGATGAGAAACAAGGCAAAGATATCTTTTTTTCACAACTTATATTCGACATGGTACTGGAAGTTCTTGTCAAGGAAGTAAGGCAAGATATAAAAATAAAAAGCACATAGGTTTAAAAAGAATGATCAGCTGCCTTTCTTTACAGACAATATGGCTATCTATGTAGATAATCTAAAGGAATCTAAAAAAAAGAAAATCTACTGAGCTAATAAGGAAGTTTGATAAGATTGAATGATATTTTAAGATCAACATACAAAAATTATTTGTGTTTCTCTATAACGGTAATGAGCAATTGGAATAATGCCATTTACAATAATAGAAAAAATGTGAAGTACTTTGGGATAAATTTAACAAAGATGTGTAAAAATAAGACCTCTACGCTGAAACCTAAAAAATGTTGCTGAGAAAAATTCATTAAGGCTAAATAAATGGATAGATATACCACGCTCATGGATTGGAAGACTCAATATTATTTTGTTAGTTCTCCCCAAATTGATCTGTATATTCAATATTTTCTCAGTTGAAATCCCAGTAGGCTTTTTATTTTGTAGAATTAGACCTGCTGATTTAAGAACATAACTTAAAAAAAGAAGAACTAAATTGGGACACATACGACCTGATTTCAAGACTTATTATAAACCTACAGTGTGGTAGTAGCATAAAGGTAGGAGATATATAGAGCAATGGAGAGCAATAGTTTTCCATAAAGACGGCAAATTAGTGCAACTGGGTAAGGAAAGATCTTTCAACAAAGGATACTGAAACAATTGTATAGCCATATATGTAAAAACATAAAAAGGACCATAAACCTTACCTCACACTACATACAAAAATTAACTTGAAGTGGATTGTAAGCTTAAATACAAGAGTTAAGACAAATTTCTAGAAGAAAGTGTAGAAAAAAATTTTAGTGACCATGAGTTAGGCAAATATTTAAAAAATATGACACCCAAAGCAAAAACTATAGGAAAAAAAAGATAAATTTTACTTCATGAAAATTAAAACTTTTTCCCCTACAGATACTAAATGAGAAACTTAGATAGAGACTGGGAGAAAATATTTGTGAAGTATGTATCACACAAGGGACTTGTATCCACAATATGTAAAGAACTCTTAGAATTTAAAAGTAAGAAGTAAAAAATCTCAAATAAATATGGATAGAAGAGTTGGAGAAGCATCTCTTTTTTTAACATGATTAGTTATTGCTGCTGCTGCTAAGTCAGTTCAGTCGTGTCCGATTCTGTGCGACCCCATAGACGGCAGGCCACCAGGCTCCTCCGTCCCCGGGATTCTCCAGGCCAGAACACTGGAGTGGGTTGCCATTTCCTTCTCCAATGCATGAAAGTGAAAAGTGAAAGTGATTAGTTACTCAGTTCAGTTCAGTCACTCAGTCGTGTCCGACTCTTTGCAACCCCATGAACTGCAGTACGCCAGGCCTCTCTGTCCATCACCAACTCCCAGAGTCTACCCAAACTCATGTCCATCGAGTCAGTGATGCCATCCAACCATCTCATCCTCTGTCGTCCCCTTCTCCTCCTGCCCCCAATCCTACCCAGCATTAGGATCTTTTCCAATGAGTCAACTCTTTGCATGAGGTGGCCAAAGTATTGGAGTTTCAGCTTCAACATCAGTCCTTCCAATGAACACCCAGGACTGATCTCCTTTAGGATGGACTGATTGGATCTCCTTGCAGTCCAAGGGACTCTCAAGAGTCTTCTCCAACACCACAGTTCAAAAGCATCAATTCTTCGGCACTCAGCTTTCTTCACCGTACAACTCTCACATCTATACATGACTACTGGAAAAACCATAGCCTTGACTAGACGGACATTTGTTAGCAAAGTAATGTCTCTGCTTTTAAATATGCTGTCTAAGTTGGCCATAACCTTCCTTCCAAGGAGTAAGGGTCTTTTAATTTCATGGCTGCAATCACCATCAGCAGTGATTTTAGAGCCCCCCAAAATAAGTCTGACACTGTTTCCACTGTTTCCCCATCTATTTCCCATGAAGTGATGGGACCAGATGCCATGATCTGAGTTTTCTGAACATTGAGCTTTAAGCCAACTTTTTCACTCTCCTCTTTCACTTTCATCAAGAGGCTCTTTAGCTCTTCACTTTCTGCCATAAGGGTGGTGTCATCCGCATATCTGAGGTTATTGATATTTCTCCCGGCAATCTTGATTCCAGCTTGTGTTTCTTCCAGCCCAGCGTTTCTCATGATGTACTCTGCATAGAAGTTAAATAAGCAGGGTGACAATATACAGCCTTGACGTACTCCTTTTCCTATTTGGAACCAGTCTGTTGTTCCATGTCCAGTTCTAACTGTTGCTTCTTGAAGAGATCTCTAGTCTTTCCCAATCTGTTGTTTTCCTCTATTTCTTTGCATTGATCGCTGAGGAAGGCTTTCTTATCTCTCCTTGCTGTTCTTTGGAACTCTGCATTCAGATGGGAATATCTTTCCTTTTCTCCTTTGCTTTTCACTTCTCTTCTCTTCCCAGCTATCTGTAAGGCCTCCTCAGACAGCCATTTTGCTTTATTGCATTTCTTTTCCATGGGGATTGCCTTGATCCCTGTCTCCTGTACAGTGTCACGAACCTCTGTCCATAGTTCATCAGGCACTCTGTCTATCAGATCTAGTCCCTTAAATCTGTTTGTCACTTCCCTTATACTCATAAGGGATTTGATCTAGGTCATACCTGAATGGACTAGTGGTTTTCCCTACTTTCTTCAATTTAAGTCTGAATTTGGCAATAAGGAGTTCATGATCTGAGCCACAGTCCACTCCTGGTCTTGTTTTTGCTGACTGTATAGAGCTTCTCCATCTTTGGCTGCAAAGAATATAATCAGTCTGATTTCGGTGTTGACCATTTGGTGATAAAATAAAAACACAGTGAGATACCACTGCACTCATGTTGAAATGGCTAACATTGAAGAGATTGACCATAGTTAAGAGTTAAAAAGGATGCGGGGAAATTGGAACTTTCAAATGTTCCTGGTGGGTATATAAAATATGAAGTAGTTTATAAAATAATTTAATAGTTTCCTAAAAAGTTGGATACTATACATACCCCATAGCCATTTCACTCTAAGATAAGTTATCCGAGAGAAGTAAAACATATGTGTACAACATATGTATATGAAGACTTGTTAGCAAATATTCATACACTTGTATCTTTTATTTCCAATAGCCCCAAACTGGAAACAATCCAAGTGTCCATCAACAGGTGAATGGATAAAATTTGATACATATATACAATTTGATACTATTTATCTATGAAAAGGAACAAAATATCAATACACTCAATAACATGTGCTATGCTGTGCTAAGTTGCTTCAGTTGTGTCAGACTCTTTGCAGCCCTATGGACTGTGAATCTTAAAATAATTATACTGAATGAAAGGAGTCTGGCAGTAACATGGACATGCTGAATGATTCATTTAAAATAAAATTCTGGAAAATGCAAACCGATCTGTAGCAACAGAAAGCATTTGCTGGTTCCCTGAGTTTGTGTTAGTGGGGAAGGAAGAGAAGATAGATTACAAAGGGATATGAGGAAATTTTTATGATGGAAATGTTCATTATCTTTATTGTGATGGTGGTTTTGTGGCATACACATGTCCAAACCCATTACATTGTACATTTAAAATATGTGCATTATATTGTGTGCCAATTATACCTCATTAAAGCTGTAAAAAGAACCCAACTTATACCACTGGTGAGACGCTGAGGTAGCATGTTAACAATTGTGGTAGAAGCCTAGACATTTAGAGCAAATGAGACCTTAGAGGTGATCTCTGTCATCACTGAGAAGTAAATGATTTGTCCAGGATACTCACACATCATTCAGTTACACTTATTTAAATGCTACATCTCATGACACTCCCCCAAGGATGTTAGTTCCAGGAAGATTGGCATGTCCTGTCCATCTTTGTGGCTTCTATTTTGTACATGGGGTGCTTAGTAAATATACACTGGTTAGTTGAAAGCATGATGTTTCCTAAGCTGAATTATAGATGAGAACTGCTTCACTTTCTTGATATAGTGGAAAGATTCACTCAGTTAAGTGGTAGATCTTATTACAATTTCCACTTATTAAACTTTTGGGAGTTTCCTTTGGGCACAAAGTTGTTTTATTGTCCTGCTTTGGTCTAGGAAACCCTCTGAGGTAGAACACATCCTCCATGTTACACAGGATCTGCAGGTGACAGAGAAGCCAAATAACAGCTTAGACAAGAGGAAAGTATATTTCTTAGTCACCTAAGTCTATGAAGCCATCAGAGACCCAGGCTGATTCTTGTTTGTCCACCATCCCTTTGTCTTTCCCTTATTCAAATGTTTCATGGTGACTCACCATGTCTGTTTTCCGTCCAACAAGAAGGCACGGGGATGATGGGAAATGGAAACAATGACCAGAAAGTTTCATCTGTCACTTCTGTGAGGATTGTTTTGGCTAGAGCTGCCACTCAGTCACACCTACTGCCAGTGAGCTGGACGTGAAGTCTTATTTTAGAAGAACAGAGAGTAGATATTGTGGGGTGACTAGCAGTTTGAGCCACAGGGAAGAATCTGAGTATCACAGGAGTCTTAGACTTACAGATAACTGGAGTTGAAGAAGGTCACAATATTGTAACATCACCTAATTCTTCCATTTTTGCTTCACTTCACAAGCGACAAAGAGAGAAGAGCCTGAGGGATGTGGCTCCGTCTTCTATCCCATTGCTAACACACCCCCTTCTGTTTCAGGCTGTGAATGATGGGGATGACGCTCTCTTCTCTAAAGTTACATTCTGATGGTTAATATTTCTGCCTAAAAGCCACAGAATGTTCTCCTGGAAGGTCAATAGGCAGGAGTGGAATCTCCAATAAGAAAAACTGCTACAGGGGCATCTGAGGAAGACTGGCAGGAAATGTGTTATTACCGTTTAATAACAGATGGTAGTTTAATCATTGCTGAGGACTTTGTAATACTGTTTAAAAAAAATCAATTGCATACAGTTTTGTGAAGCAGCTGATTTTAATTTTCACTTGTCCAAGGGTAAGAAACTGAGTCACAGAAGGGTTTATAATGAAGCAGCTCTGTTTAGCAAGTGAGTGTGTGGCACAGATCAATCCTGGAAACTCAAATTAGGGGTTTTTCATCCATTTCTTTGCTCATTAGGTCATCTTTCTTTTGGAAAAAATGAGAAGTGATCTAAAGAAAAAGAAAGAAAAATTAAGAACTTCCCTCTCCAAGCCTTGTGTGAATAGAGTTGACATTTCTCCTTGATTGTCCTGAGGTCGGCCCCCTAGAGTTTATGGGGGACTGGACTGCCTGGCCCTCAGAGCCGTGCATGGTGCTCTTTATCTTTTACACAGGGTGCAAAAGTGTTGCTTAGCAACAGTGATTCTTCCAGCTCTCACAAGTGCTGCAGCCCGAGGAACTGACAATAGAGTGGAGTTTGAGAGTGAGGTTCTCATTTTTCAGCTTCTTCATTGTGGTGAAGCGGGAATAAAGAAAGAAAAGGCAAATACGATGAAAGAATCAAAACCAACAGCATGGTGCAGAAAGGCTTTTGGCTGATGGTGGAGAATGGTTGAGCACCATGAATCCTACACATAATTAATAAACACTAGCCGGGAGAATTACAAGGAAATAATCATGGCAGCAGAGGTTAATTAGAGAAAGTAAAGAGACAGTAGAACCAGGTGGCCGGGCAGTCTGGAAGTTGCTGACCGACTGGGTGTCTCGAGCACTTTCATCTTCTGTTTCAGGGTTTTTTGTTTCCTTTTTTTTTTCTTGTGGTCCAGGTTACTGAGAAAGTTTTTAAAGGGATATAGAAAGGATGGAGGGAGGCTTTTTAAGTTTTTCCCCGACTCACTTATTGGCCACTCTGAAAGTGGCTTAAGCAGTCTCTTCTTGAGTTCTAAGTGTTTAAAAAGATGTTCAGGACCATGACTTTCAGTGGTGATCTTGGGTTGGTCTGTCTGTGGCTCGTGTGCTAGAGCTGAGCAGCACTGGACTCTTGGAAATGCTCCACGGCCTTCGAGGTAATTTTAATGTTAGAAATGCCCTCATTTCCTGATTCATAGTCTTTCTCACTCTTTCCATCATTTTCATGGAGATAAAATGGAGGAGCATGTGCTGACCACTCATATGAGATATTTCAGACCTGAGAGATTACAATCTTTCATATCAAATGCAGTTACAGCCCTTTGTAGAGCAGTTTTCTGAAGTGAATCAGATGGGTTTTTCAGAGCTGAAGGAAGTCAGAGGATGAAATAAATAAAAGCAGAGAGGAAATTGAAAGGGGTGTGTGTGGGGGAAACATATGTTTTCAGATGATATTTTAAAATAGATGGAGAGTTGATGAGACAGAGATACTGAAGACTGACTCCAGATGGCGGGAATAGCAATGGCAAGCTGGTGTGAAGGGACAGAATGCAGGCTGGCACCAGACGGGGATAGGAAGCAAGGGGAGAAGGAGAAAAAGCCTGTGGGGGAGACTGAGGGAGGCCACCATGCTGGTAGGCAGGGCGCTGAGAACTTTTGAGGTTATATAGGAAGAGATTAGAATTACTGAATCCACACCCATCACTTTCAGTTTGATTATTTACTCAGCAAGTACATGTCTTATAACAGACCTTTATTATGTTTATGAAAAAGGCAGATTTGACTTTGACTTCTTTGTTGAGGCTGTGGTTATAGGCAAAACAATATTTAAATCATCACCGATGAGAGGCCGTGGAGGAAGTGGACCAGAGGAAGATGCTATCAAATTTTGTTTTTTTTCTGTAAACAATCAAATTATGGTGGTACATGTTGAAGAATATTTATGCTTTCCTGTAACAGTCTTGTTGAGTCCTAAAAGACCTGAATTCATCTTTATGGGTTGATGATGGAGGTGGGGGAAGAATTATTGAGAGAGAGGAAATGGAGAAACAAGAAATTATTCCAATTCTAAGCATTAAGATGGTCAGAATGGCTTCCCATTATTAAGAGAGATAGAGAAATCCATTCACCTTCCCTTTGTGTGAAATGATGTCATTTTATTTGCATAATAATTTTTTTTAACATCACTGAGTTTCCTAACTCTGAATTTGGCATTATGATTTCTTTCATTCTGTGAGCATTTATTGACTGCCTACTGTGTGCGAGGAAGAGGTTAGGGCTGCAAAGAGGAAAACATCATAGGTTTTGCCTTGGTCTTTTGTGTGAATGAATGAAAATGTTTCCTTTCTCATACAGTACAATATCTGGGTTCTCGGCATGTGCTGCGGTGTTATCCACCTGAGAGGAGCCTACAGCTTGAGTCCTAACACTGTCATAAATCTACACCCACTCCACTCTTTTTCTGGACCCACTTCTTTTCAACTGACCCACTGCTACCGATATCTGCCTTTTCTAACAACTGTTTACACTTAGATAATTGTTGATAGCAGCACTTTGCTATCAAGCTTACAGAAAATATAAAGATTCAAAAGGAGATTATTATAAGTGTTCATTTTATGGAGGGCCGTGAATTAAAATGGCAATCCTTGTCTAGTCCATTAAACAAGGAAAAGAATTTGTATGCAAAAGGTGACTGCCTTTGTGTCATTAGAGTCTTTTGCATGGAGCTGTGACTATTATATCAATAAAAACTCTAGTGTCTTCATTTATTGTATGGTTCCTATCATGTTTCAGGGAAATGCCAGTAATTTCAGTGGTTGCTTTTGGGAGGGTTGCATTCCAGTGTCATCAGAAATGGGTTCAGCCTTATCTTTCCAGTTTACATTTCTCTTGGACTTTTTCATTTGTCCTTGTTTCTTGCCATGGAAACCTGTTTGTAAATCTTTTGTTGGTAATGATGTAGCCAGAATAGAACAGGCAGAGCCCCTGGTGCCTGACAATATAAAAAATGACTAGTTTAGCTGAAATGGAGGCAAGCCTATAGCTATAGGGAAGAGAAGGGATGCGCCCTGTTATTGAATTCATTTTATTTTCTAAGAGCAAACAAATAGTTATGGTGGATTTTTATTTGGAAACAGTAAAGAATTGACCATGTGTGGGCAAAAATTCCCAAAGTAGTGGTAGCTGAGAAGTTTAAAACTCCTACAAGTTAGTGAAATGAAATATATAACCCAAGAGGTATTACTTTTTTGACTTTAAGACAGTTTGCTGGTTATAGATACTGTGATTAAGAAGAGTAGAGGAACAGGTGGGGCAGCTAGGATGAAAGAAATGGGCTCAGAGTGAGGTGAAAAATAGAGACAAGTTAGGGAAAGATAGACTGATGTGATGAAGTGAATCTAAATCTCTTACATGAAAAGATGCTCAACATTGCTCATTATTCAGTTCAGTTCAGTCGCTCAGTCATGTCCGACTCTTTGCAACCCCATGAATCGCAGCACGCCAGGCCTCCCTGTCCATCACCAACTCCCAGAGTTTACCCAAACCCATGCCCATCAAGTCAGTGATGCCATCCAACCATCTCATCCTCTGTTGTCCCCTTCTCCTCCTGCCCCCAATCCTACCCAGGATTAGGGTCTTTTCCAATGAGTCAGCTCTTCGTATGAGGTGGCCAAAGTATTGGAGTTTCAGCTTCAACATCAGTCCTTCCAGTGAACACCCGGGACTGATCTCCTTTAAGATGGACTGGTTGGATCTCCTTGCAGTCCAAGGGACTCTCAAGAGTCTTCTCCAACACCACAGTTCAAAAGCATCAATTCTTCGGCGCTCAGCTTTCTTCACTGTCCAACTCTCACATCCATACATGACCACTGAAAAAACCATAGCCTTGACTAGACGAACCTTTGTTGGCAAAGTAATGTCTCTGCTTTTAAATATGCTATCTAGGTTGGCCATAACCTTCCTTCCAAGGAGTAAGCGTCTTTTAATTTCATGGCTGCAGTCACCATCAGCAGTGATTTTGGAGCCCAAAAATATAAAGTCTGACACTGTTTCCACTGTTTCCCCATCTATTTCCCATGAAGTGATGGAACCAGATGCCATGATCTTAGTTTTCTGAATGTTGAGCTTTAAGCCAACTTTTTCACTCTCCTCTTTCACTTTCATCAAGAGGCTCTTTAGTTCTTCTTCACTTTCTGCCATAAGTGTGGTGTCATCTGCATATCTGAGGTTATTGATATTTCTCCCGGCAATCTTGATTCCAGCTTGTGTTTCTTCCAGCCCAGCGTTTCTCATGATGTACTCTGCATGTAAGTTAAATAAGCAGGGTGACAATATACAGCCTTGACGTACTCCTTTTCCTATTTGGAACCAGTCTGTTGTTCCATGTCCAGTTCTAACTGTTGCTTCCTGACCTGCATACAGGTTTCTCAAGAGACAGGTCAGATATTAGAGAAATTCAAATTGAAACTACAATGAGGTATCACCTCACACTGGTCAGAATGGCCATCATCAAAAAATCTACAAACAATTAATGCTGGAGAGGGTTTGGAGAAAAGGGAAACCTCTTGTGTTGTTGTTAGGAATGTAAATTGATACAGCTACTATGGAGAACAGTATGGAGATTCCTTAAAAAACTAAGAATAAAACTACCATAAGACCCACCAATCCCACTACTGGGCATATATCCTGAGGAAACCATAATTGAAAAAGACACATGTACCCCAATGTTCATTGCAGCACTATTTACAATAGCCAGGACATGGAAGCAGTCTAGATATCCATTGTCAGGTAAATGGATAAAGAAGTTGTGGTACATATATACAATGGAATATTACTCAGTCATAAAAGGAACACATTTGAGTCAATTCTAATGAGGTGATGAACCTAGAGCCTATTATATGGAGTGAAATAAGTCAGAGAAAAACAAATATATAATGCATATATATGAAATCTAGAAAGTTGGTACTGATGAACCTATTTGCAGGACGACAGTGGAGATGTTGACATAGAGAGCATCCTTGTGGACACAGTGGAGGAAGGAGAGGGAGGGATGAGTTGAGAGAGTAACGTTGAAACATATATATTACCATATGTAAAATAGATAGATAGTGGAAATTTGCTGTATGACACAGAGGGTTCAGACCTAGTGCTCTGTGACAACCTAGAGGGGTGGTATGGGGTGGGAGGTGGGAGGGAGTTTCAAGAGGGAGAGGATATATGTATACCTATGGCTGATTCATATTGATGTATGGCAGAAACTAACACAATATTTTAAAGCAATTATCCTCCAATTAAAAATTCGTTTATTAAAAAGCATACTGTCAAGGGACTTCCCTGATGGTCCAGTGGCTAAGGCTTCCACTGCAGGGTGTGTGGGTTCCATTGCTAGCTGGGCAACTGAGATCCCAAATGCTGCAATCACAAAGAAAAAAACCCAGCAAATAAACAAACAAAAGATATATAGTCAACACTGAGGAGCACTAAAAAATTGTGCTGTCCTTTACAGACTAAAAATGGTCTGTCCTTTATAGACCCTTTAAGAATCTATAAATGACTTCTTGAGGCTAATCTAAGATAGTACACTCAGCAAAACTTTTTGAGGATTAAGTGTTCTGTTTAACTCATGCCCAGTTCTGGCCTCTTTGTAGAGGACTCTGAGGACTGGCTGGGGAGGGAAGCATGAGAAAACCAAACCCAAGTCTTCCCGGTCACTTTCTCCAAAAGCTGACCTCTGTAGACTACTGGCTGAGCCAGGATGAAGCTAACCAGTGGCCAGGGGATGAACACCACTGGGGTATCCTTCTGAGATGAGGCCTTGGAACCTGTATTTTACTTTATTTATTTTTAAATTATGTGAATTAAAAAAATTAATTTATTTATTTTGATTGGAATTGGGAACCTGTATTTTAAAACAAACATTAGCATCGACTTTGATACAGGTTGTCCCTGAACCACAGTGCTTCACAGTGTCAAATTTTGGCTGCAGTAATATAAATCATAGGGACACTTATACTTTGGATACCTTTTACTTAATTATAAGGAGTTTTCCTGTGCTATTCCAGCCACTGGTTCTGTCTGCTGGCCCTTATCTTTTCTTTGTTAACACTTAAGAGTAGCTGATGAGGAAGAATTCTAGTTTCTCATGCAGTATTATCATTCTTCCAGTTAATGAATCTGGTTCAGTGAGTTTCACTTTCAATACATGAGGCTTGGAAGCCAAGAGGTGACCATACTGTATCATCTGATGTTAAAAGAGACCTGTAAAACCATGCTACCACCAAAGAATGAAGTATTAGAAGAAATAGGTTTTAAGCAATAGCTGACTGCTGGTCTTCTCTAGACTCTTAAGAACTCATAAGAGCAAATTAAGTTGAGTAATGATGCTTAAAGTGTCAAACCACAGATAAATAGAATTTTCTATGGAAAGCTTGGAATGGAAAATAGTCTTTCACAAAAATGACACAGTGTTTCCTGGTTCTGAGAAAAAAAAAATCTCTGTACAAAAGAAGGTCAGCAAGAACTTTGGTGTGATTCATGGAGTATGAAAAAACACCTGCTGTAGAGGCTTAGGAAACTGGTCTAGGACATTTTAAAAAAGTTTTTCACAAGGTGTATATTGATTTGTGTATGAAGCAGTAGATTTTTCAGGAAAAAAAGATTTTTCTCCGCTTCTACTGGGTGAACTCAGATGTATTTGATCAAGATAGATATTGGTGGATACAGCAGCCAAAGAGGGGCTGCATATCTTTTCCCTTTTCTTGATTCTGTCAACTCTTTAATCTTGAAGAAAGCTCTGAAAACATTTTGACCACAGATAGTTGCACATTCTTTCTCCTATTTCAGCTTATTGGCAAGAGTGGCATTTTGGAAATGTAATTCAGTTTTCACGGGCTTAGCAGACTGAATAAACACTGATAGAGTTTTTTCACTGCTGGTAGAGGGCTGATGAGCTTGGCTCTGGGTCCTTAGTTCTTTCCAAGCGCTGTGTGATAGGAAGAGGAGGCCAAAGCAAACTGAGAGAGACCAGAAGCCACCTTCTCCTACCTACTTCTCTTACTTTCTACCCACAAGATGTTGTCTCACTCATGGTCCTCTGATAAAATACCTCAAACTGCCCCCTCATGGCCAGTAGAGTCCATGTGTTTCTTTGCATACTACTCCTCTGAGTCACCAAGATAGACAGAGCAAGGTGAAAAGAGACCAGATCTTGAGGAATCTTCATTAGTCTGTGTTAAAATGATACAATGGACTGACTGATTTTAAATGACTAGAGATGGTCTGAAATTTTTTCTCCTCCATTTTCATCCTCTTGGAAGATGCATGAGAAGCTGAGAAAAAATAAAATCCAATAAATTGAAAAAAACAATCTATATTCCGTCCTATTCTCGTGTTACAAACTTTCCCCACATCAGAGAGAATCTACTATGAGTCCACTTTGGACCTTGTCCATATGGGCTAGTTACTGCAAGTTTCAGAAAGACTTTGTTGTCATATAATTTCACCAATTGCTTGGCATGGGTCCCTGATGGACAGGACCAGAAAACTGATAACAGAAGCTGGTGAAAAGGCAGAGGCTTTTAATGTCTTATTCAATTCACTCTTCATAAGAGATATCAGATGTGAAGGGGCCTGGAGCAGTTCCCAGTTTTGATGAAAGTAAAGAGAGTCCAAATAGAAAGAGAGTTAAAAAGTGCTTTGAAGAACTGAAACTATTTGTATTAGTCAGGCACGCTGAGTACTGAAGGAACTGGCAGGTATCATTGTTAGTATTTTTTAAATTGTGGAGATAAAGAGAAGTCCCTGAGAATTAAAATATGTTAAGTGTTATGACTAGCTTAAAAAAACAGCCAAAATATTGATAGGTTTGACCATGGAAATTATAGATAATTCTAACATTGAGTACATAGATGATAAATAAAAGACATATCAGATCAAATTGTCAAATAAACTACTGTCATTTCTAGAGGAACCTAGTTACCAACTGAGTTTTGCATAAACTAAATAGCAGTTGACTAATCTAACTGCCTTCTATGCATAGAACAGGTAAACCTTGGGACAATAATAGATGTGTTCGTCTTAACTTTAGTAAGCTTTCCCTTGATTGAAGTAATGGTGTATAAATGAATTAATGAGTGAATATCACATCCATGAACATCTATCTTTGTTCCCACAACCAATGAAATGATATGAGGAGAGAGAGAACAAAGGGACTAGTTCTGCTTAATATATCCAAAGGTAATTTGTTTAAGAATTGGAGAATATGACATTAAGTTAGCAGATTTCATGGAGTCACTGATGCTCTGTAAAATATGAAAAGATTCTAGTTCACCTTAACAAATTGAAAAAATTATATGCTATACGATTATATTTGTTGCTGTTGTTTAGTTGCTGAGTCATGTCTGACTCTTTGTGACTCTTTGTAGCCTGCTAGGCTCCTCTGTCCTTGGGATTATAAAGGTAAGAATACTGGAATGCGTTGTCATTTCCTTCTCCAGGGGATTTTCTGGATCCAGGGATTGAAGCAGAGTCTCCTGCTTGGTAGAAGGATTCTTTACCACTGAGCCAGCTCAAGAAGAGAAGTGAAGTTGCTCAGTCGTGTGTGACTCTCTGCAATCCCATGGACTGTAGCCTACCAGGCTCCTTTATCCATGGAATTTTCCAGGCAAGAGTAGTGGAGTGGGTTGCCATTTCCTTCTCCAGGGGATCTTCCCAACCCGGGGAGTTGAACCCAGGTCTCCCACATTGCAGGCAGACGCTTTACCCTCTGAGCCACCAGGGAAGCCCAAGCCAGCCCAAGATTATATTAATTATGGGTAAAATGTTGGTAGCAAGTACCTGATGAAGAAGAACTAATTATCCTATAGTAGCAATATAAGCATAAGGTATAAACAATCTCAGTTGGAGGGATGGAGACTAAATGATTAAATTTGGGGAAAATTGTAGAGACTTGAAGATACTTGAAAGCCGATTGAA
Source organism: Giraffa tippelskirchi (assembly GCF_054371585.1). Taxonomy (NCBI): domain Eukaryota; kingdom Metazoa; phylum Chordata; class Mammalia; order Artiodactyla; family Giraffidae; genus Giraffa; species Giraffa tippelskirchi. The sequence continues at coordinate 66,257,626 of NC_137287.1, read as the reverse complement.
TAAAGATGTGTTTTTGTTTTGTATTTTGTAGGCGGCTTATTAGTCTCATACTCCATTTCTTTGCAATAGAAAAAACATAAAATTTAGCTATGATTCTTGAGCCTTTGTTCTTTCATTGATTGAAATGTCATAGCCACATTAAACACTCTTGAGGTTTTTTTTTAAGGAAAATAAGGATTTAAATTCAAATGTTCTAAATGGATAAAAGTTATAACTGAGATATTACTAGGGGCAACCCTTTTCCCCCAACAACACCAGAATTGCACTTGTAGACATATAAAGTCTTCTTAGCTAGTCATGAAGTCTTACCTTGTTTCCCTGCTTCCTTCTGTTTAGGGGCTATTTTAGGAAGCCAAGAAAGAGGGGATGGAGGCTTGGATCCAGACAGTAGAGGTAGGAATGGAAACTTGCAGATAGATCTGAGCAATTCAGGAGGTGGAATTGGTGTTGGGTTGTAGAGGAGAGGAAGGAGTCAAAGTTATGCTGAGATTCTAGTTGGGATGATTGATCAGATGGTGGTGGGACACTGTGTGTGTGTGTGTGTGTGTGTGTGTGTGTGTGTGTGTGTTTACGTGTAAGTGTGATGAACTTGGTCATGTTGAGTCTGAAGTGTCTGCTAGCCAGTTGGATATGTATATCTAAAGTTCAGTAGAGAAATGTATTTAGGCTTAACAGAAGGAAGTGAACAGCAGGGACCAATAAGCATGAACCGTGATTTCGGAACCAAGTGGGAAATGGCTAATAACACAACTAGATGGGGACAGGGAGGCTTCTCAACTTTCTAACAGTGGCCCTTGGCCCCAGGTGTCTTGGTGGAACACTGGTCACTGAGGTGGATAAGAACTTAAAATAAAAATGTTAAGTGTGACTAATTTGTTCATTATAAAAATAGATCCTTATAATTGAGGGGTAAAAACAAAGGAAGGAATGACCAAGTACTTGTGATTGAAAACATAGACATACTATCTTTGTTTATAGCAAGAATCCATGTTTGCAGTTTTACTAGGCAGAGATTCTTGTGGTGATACTGTTTTGTAAACAGTATCACCACAGAACATAGTGGCTCTTGAACAACATATATTTTAAGATTTATTTGTTATTTGTTTTGTTTTTTGGCTGCGGTAGGTCTTCATTGCTGCATACAGCCTTTCTCTAGTTGCAGCGAATGGCGGCTGCTCTCCATTGCAGTATGAGGGCTTCTCCTTGTGGTGGCTTCTTTTGCCGTGGAGCACAGGCTCTAGGGTGCATGGGCTTCAGTATTTGCAGCTCTCAGGCTTAGTTGCTCAGTGGCATGTGGCATCTTCCCAGACCAGGGATTGAACCAATGTCCTCTGCATTGCAAGGCAGATTCTTTTTTTTTTTTTTTTTTTTTTAGTTTTTTGATGTTTTGAGGTTTTTTTTTTTTATCATTTTTAAAAAATAAATTTATTTATTTTAGTTGGGGGCTAATTACTTTACAATATTGTAATAGTTTTTGCCATACATTGACATGAATCAGCCATGAGTTTACATGTGTTCCCCTTCCTGACCACTGGACCACCAAGGAAACCTGAACAACTTTTTAAAAATTTATTTTATTGAAGTATAGTTGACTTAAAATGTTGTTTGAACAACTTAAGTAATATATGTTTCTGACTCTACAGGAATTCCATTTTCCTGGGGGTCACAGTGCCCTTGGGGGGTGCAGTCGTCAGCCTTGTCCGGGTTAGGTTTGAGTGGTGAGCAGGACACCCATGGGACAGCCAGAAAGTGGATGCAGAGACCTGGGCTGGAAGTACAAGCTTGAGAGTCATCAGTGTGGAGGCAGTGTGTGTTCTTTGTATCTTTCAGTTCAGTTCAATTCAGTTGCTCATTCGTGTCTGACTCTTTGTGATCCCATGGATGGATCCCATGGATCCCATGTCAGCCCGCCAGGCTTCCCTGTCCATCACCAATTCCCAGAGCTTGTTTAAACTCATGTCCATCGAGTTGGTGATGCCATCCAACCATCTCATCCTCTGTCGTCCCCTTCTCCTCCTGCCTTCAATCTTTCCCAGCATCAGGGTCTTTTCAAATGAGTCAGTTCTTCACATCAGGTGGCCAAGGTATGCTGAGCTTCAGCTTCAGCATCAGTCCTTCCAATGAATATTTTAGGACTGATTTCCTTTAGGCAGTAAAACATGATATGCAGTCATTTTTAAACTTAAAAGAAGTCACAATTCTATAAAAGATTAAATATTAGAACCAGAAAAATATTTTTTAGGAAAACATCTGTTTTCATCTTATTTTAACTCTAATGGGGACTTTCATTCTGAGGAACAGTTGATAGTGTGTGGGAGGGGAGAGTTGAGGGAGGAAGGTAAGGCAGTGCTGTCCTTGGGGTGTGCTGGTGAGTTAAGGGCGGTCTCCGTCCTCCCACCTCCCATTTGCTCTTCTAGTCACTGCCCTAACCCTAACCTCCCGACTTACCTCTGCTCTTCACAGGTCACAAGTGCCCCACTTTGAGGGTAAATTCAGACGCTTCTTTTCAGTCCATCTTTCTTGGTCTGTCTCTAGCTCCCTCTCCCCACGCTCACCTCTCTCCTTTCTTCAGTGCTGTTTCCCCGAGCTCTGACCTGTCTTCTGTGCTTCCCACTCTGATTGCCCCCTGAACAGGCTCATTGGACCCCAGACTTCAGTTGCCATCTCTAAGCTGATGGTCCATTTTTGGTGTTCAGCTCGCACCTTGAGTTCCCCATCTGTGCCCTGCACACACCCCGCTTACATGTCTAAATGTGGGTCCCACAAGGGACTCAGACTTCATGGGCCTAGGAGTGGCCTCGTAGTTCCCCTACAGGCCTGCTGCTCCTTCTTTGTGCTTCATCCCTGGATGTCAGTGTGCTCCAGACTCCCCAGGACAGAAAAACACATGTCGGCTTTGATTTCTTCTCCTTCAACCCCTGAAAGGTCCAGTCAGATCAATTGGATCTCCTTGTCATGTCTCACTTTTTCTCTCTCCTCTGTCACCACGTGAGTTCCAGCTCTGTCCTTCTGCACCGGGAGTGCTGTGTCAGCCTCATGTTGAACCATTCCATCCCACCTCTAGAGCTCTGCACATGCTGCTACTTCTGCTACAAACAGCCTTTCCCCCTTCCTTACCTGCCCAGGGCATCACCTGTCCTCACTTCAGATGTTACTTCTGGGAAGTCTTTCTTTAACCCCTGCTGCTGCTGCTAAGTCACTTCAGTCATGTCCGACTCTGTGCGACCCCACAGATGGCAGCCCACCAGGCTCCACCGTCCCTGGGATTCTCCAGGCAAGAACACTGGAGTGGGTTGCCGTTTCCTTCTCCAATTCATGAAAGTGAAAAGGGAAAGTGAAGTCACTCAATCGTGTCCGACTCTTCGCGACCCCATGGACTGCAGCCCACCAGGCTCTTCTGTCCGTGGGATTTTCCAGGCAAGAGTACTAGAGTGGGGTGCCATTGCCTTCTCCGCTTTAACTCCTAACTATGGATTATTTGTCTCTGGAGAAGAGTTGGCAAATACTTTTTATTTCACTTGCCATCCTCAGTCAATTTTCTGGAATGTTGGGGTCAGAGAGATTCTGAAGTCACGTCCGTTCTCTATGGGAAGAGGGTGCTATCACTGTTCTTTGTTGGAAACACCTGTGATGGTATCTGCATCCCTTCTTTTATAGTCACTCTCATCGATGGTATTTCTGTTGACCGAATATTCCAGTTTCCTTTCCCATGGTTCCGTTCCCTGCAGAAGGATTGTTCCTTCCAACTTGGCTAGACTCAGGAGTGACCATTGACTTGTCTTGGCCAGTGAAACGAAGGCAGAGGCGATGGTGTCACTTCTGAGCAGAAGTTTTGTTAACCAGTATGTGGTGCTCTGCATCTCTTCCTGTCCACCAGGAGTGACAAAACTGAGATAGATATTTGGATCCCCCTCTGAGAATGTGCACCTTTAGGTAGTTCATGATAGACATGTAGCATGAGTGTCAGTGGGAGACACTGATAATTTGGAGTTGTTTGTTCACACAGCTTAATCAGGTCTATCCTGATTGATAGATGGTTATCTACATACAGTAGTTTAGTGGTGTTTTCTGTTTTTATAAATGGTCAGATTCAGTACAGAAATTGATTAGCCTATTTCAGAATATATCAAGAGCCATTTAATTAATTTTAAACTTCCAGTTCTGGGGTGATTTCCACGTGAATTTTTTCTTCTAATGATGGATTATGGCAAATCATATCTCAGGTGCTTAATTATTATAAAATCTCAATTATGTGGAGGTCAGGACTGCAAACCAGGGTGGAGAGCATGTCATGTAATTCCTGGGACCTCAAGCATCTGAAGTGGTTGTCATGCATTCCAAATAACGGAGCCCCAGGACATTATTACTTTATAGGCGCCAATTCAAGGGCTATTCAGTTTTAGTTGCACAGGTTTAACAAGCTTAGTTATCAAATTCCTCTGCCTTTAGCAGATTAGAGGCTACTAATTAAGAGAGATGGATTGTGAGTTTGACTTGAGGCAGTTTTACAAAAAACAGGGTGAAGAGAAAGTCTGGGAAAAAAAAAAAGGAGAGACAGAGAAAACTTAAGAAGTGATTCAAGATTTTATAAATCCCTGCCATAGGGAGGCTTTTAGGATTGCATCAGGCAGTCCTCTATGAATCAGTAGCCAGAGGGCCTCAGTGATAGTTTATAAAATGAGGATGAACTTGAGTCATCAAGAAAGAAAGTTTAATTATTAAGATGTATTATAACCTAACAGGGCAGAGTTGTCTTATGAAGATTAATTACAAAAAGTAGAAATGAGGTAAAACACAGTGTTAGTTTTCAGAAACCCCAGTCCTTCAGTTGTTCAACATTTATTGTTGATAACATTAGACACTGCTAGTCATTGGGGTCGCAAAAAGGTGTTAACTATCTCTGTCCTCCAGGAGTTCCCAGAGGTAGAAAAATAAATGAATGGGACATTGTATTGTGTGTTTCCCTGGAGGTGTACCCAGATGTGCTAGAAACTCAGAGGAGAGGCAGGCACATTCTTGGTGAGGGAGAGTAGATGCTGGATTAAGAGAGATCCGTTGCAAAAGATCCTAAAGGTAATCAGTCCTGGATATTCATTGGAAGGACAGATGCTGAAGCTGAAGCCCCCATACTTTGGCCACCTGATATGAAGACCTGACTCATTAGAAAAGACCCTGATGCTGGGAAAGATTGAAGGCAGGAGGAGAAGGGGATGACAGAGGTTGGATGGCATCACAGACTCAATGGACATGAGTGTGAGCAAGCTCCAGGAGGTGGTGAAGGACAGGGAGGCCTAGTGTGCTGCAGTCCATGGGGTCGCAAAGAGTCGGACATTACTGAACGACAACAACTTGCAAAAGAAATAGTTGGGAGACTAGATGGATGGTTTAGCAGACAAACAAGTTGGTTAGGATTGACCCTGGGAGTGGGGGGACAGATAGTGAGCACCAAGTTGCCCAGGCGTGAAAGTGTTGTGGCATGTTTGTAGTGAGGGCGGGCATGTGGTTCTAGAGGGAGATGAGGTTGACTTGCCATTTTCCCTGGGCTTGGCAGTTACACAAGGTGTGACTAGATTCCTTAGCACACTGGCAACTATTCTTGGTTTTTAGTTTCACCAGAAGTCTGATTTCTAATTTGCATTTTCAGAAACACAATCGCCAGGCCATTCTTTGGTATCAGTGTTTTAAAGACGATTTTTTTCTCATGTTTGAGAGGAAACAGCTAAGGAGCACTGATAACCTTGTAGAAGTAGCATCCTGCTATTTGAATTATGGGGTCTTAATGCAATTGCTAGAAAATTAGAAATCTACCATGTCATTGATTTCTCCTTTCACAGTTGTGCAGTTTTGCATAAGCTAATATTGACTGTGGGATATTTCTAAACACAAAACACTAAATACAAATGAGCTCTATTTTATGTTGGTCCTAATAATAAATAGCATAGAATTGAACCTTTAAATTTCTGTGAAAATTATGGTGAAGCACAGCCAACAGTATTGCTCCCATCTCTTTTGTTTCTTTTCTATATCACTGCACCAGTAGAATACTAAATACTGACTAGTGAAAACCAAATATTTATGGATTTTTTTCAAAACACATTTTATCAAAAGAGTATTGTGAAAATAAGGCAAAGTACAGATATAGCCCATTTTAAGAAAATCCTAAATGAGAAGTGCAGATTTCCACCCGCCCACAATGTATCTAAAACATTTTTATGTTTATTCATGATGTCCGAGTGCCTTGTCTACCCTGTAGAGTGTGATGCCAATGAGGAAGAAATATTTTTGCCTCCCTTCATCCTGTTCTCTGGCTGTCATGAGGTTCATTTGTATATATGTATTTCATATTTATATATTTACATTAGAATAAAATTTTACTTTAACAAATGTAAACATTTTAATCTTTATGGAGAAAAAAAACAATTTTCATGTCTTAATTAAACGAGCATTTACATCTTTGGTGTTTTAAAACACATTCACTGAAAATACGCTATTGTAAAATTCAGTGTTTCTAAAACAAGGAGAAGAAAGCTAATAATGTAGCTTAATAAAATCTCTGAAGTACATTATACTTTTGGAAGAAATACGGAGATTTCAAGAATAGAATGTGATGTAGTGTAAGAAAGGAAAATGGTTCTTCCCATGCAAGGTGAGCCGCTTTAGAGGGTGAGCTTTTCCAAATCTCTAGTTGTTTGTCTTCCAAGTGTTCACGGTGTTGGTTCATGGCTGTGAGGAAGCTGTTTTGGCCCAGCAAGGGTGACAAGCATGGTGATGCTGCCTGAGCAGAGAGGAGATCAGATGGGTATAACCCTTTCACATTTTTCTGCATTAACCCACTGGTCTCTTCTCTTGAAAGCGTTCATGTGTGACAGAGCTAGCCATGCATAAACTCCCCACCAGGCTTCCTAATGAGTTAACCAAGAACCATGACCAGACCAGGTGGTTAAAGTCACATCAAGGCTTGGCAGTGAACAGGCGTGCTCCAGGCTGGTGTGTGTGACCCCAGAGCTTTGGTGATTGTTGCTAGGGATTTAACAGGAGGGAGACAGCAAGGCTACTTCATTCATTCAGTGTTTCTTGGAAGTCTATCCTGACTAAGGTGCCGTGAGTTTGTAATGAGACTCTTCAGCCATTGTTAGTTTCATTTTTTCATTTAGAGCCTTGAGCTTTAATATGATCTTTTTATTCTTGGATAACCATTCAGTTATGCTTACTGAGTGTCTACTCAGTGATTTGCAGGCAGAGAAAAAGGAAGTCTAGGTTCTTACCTATAAAGCAGTCAAAGTGTATAACCGAGGAGAAAAAGTGTGTTAGTTGCCCAGTCATGTCCTACTGTTTGTGACCCCATGGATTGTAGCCTGCCAGGCTCCTCTGTCCATGGAATTCTCTAGGCAAGAACTAAGGAGAGGAGCAGTACAAACATAAGGCAATTGGGGAACAAGGCAAGAATGTACACAACTGCATCCGATACTCAGACTGTGAACTGATGCACTGAGTGGAACTGGCCATTTGTGGTTAAATTAAAGGATCAGAGCAATTTGAGGAGGACTCAAGGCCACTTCCATTCTCTGGACTCCAGAATGTAGTCTCCTAGTTGGGAGACTACATCAGTCTGGGACCTCAGTGGCTGATTTATCCATCCCGCAGTTGGTTTGGCCCTGGAAACATGCATATGGTACCCAAGTATGTGGGACCTGGTGCTGGAAATTCAGGTTACACATTTACACCAGAGACTTTCTTTTTCCAAGGTGGCAGCTGTGTTAGTCATAATGCTGTGGGGACAGGTGAGAGAAACTCAGTCCATAGTGGCTTCAGTAGGGAAGGGAATGCTGTCTCTGGAAAGGTATCAGATCTGTTGGAGTCTCCTAGGAAAAGCTGTGACCACAGTATGAAGAGAGAGCATCTTTCTTTTAGCATTGTATATGTATTTCAGGAAGAACTCAGATTTTGGGTCATATGTATCCCTTAAACAGATGACTATTGTGGGCAGTGGTGGGAAGGAGTGGAATCTATTCCTAGAAGAGGAACAGGGAAACTTCCTGAACAAACACAATAGCTGCACAGTTCAACCAATTTAAATAGACTTGCTTGCCCTGAAGTTATGCTATGCTGCTCCAGGTCTGCCCAGATAAGCTCTCCTAACTTACTTTGTCTTCTTATGCTCTAAAGACTCTTCGAAGCTTTTATATCCTAAGGGCCTCGAATGGCCTTTGGTGAGTGTTAACGTTTCTTCTCATCACCCTGGTCCTTGGTCCATGGAGCAGTCAACAAGAAAAAGGCACATCCCTTTTGCATTTCTCGTAATTTTCCCTTTTTAGGTAGATGTATTTTCAAGTCCTTAGGGATGGGGACAGTATTTTTCCCTCCTATGCTGGTTCATTGTTATAGGACCAAGCAGTGGAGTGGGATAAGGGGATGGCCAACTGCAGCATCAAACAATTTATTCTACTCTCTTTTCACATCCTTTTTTTAAACCTTTATTTGGGGAAACATTTCAAACTTACAAATTTTTAAGGTTTAATATAGAAAACATTTCTTTCTTTCTTGCCCCTGAACCATTTGAGAGTAAGTTGCTGGCCCCATGCCATGTCATCACCACCAGGTATTTTAGTGTGCCGTATAAACCAGGGCGTTCTCCTACATAGTCACAGTACAGTTATCGAAATCAGGAAACTAATATTGATTTGTTGCTGTCATCTAATCCTCAGATCCCTTTCCTATTTTGCAGCTGTCCTAATAATATCCTTTATAGCAGAAGCACCCAATCCAGGGTCATGTTTTGCTTTTCCTCGTCATGTTTCTTTAGCTTCCTTCAACTGGCAGCAATTCCTTAGTTGTTCAGTGACTTTCACCATGCTTTTGAAGGTCAGCTGCTGTTCCTCAACTTGAGTTTGGCTGATGTTTCTTCATGATTATACTGAGGTTAAGCATTGGCAGCAAGGGCTTCCCTGGTGTCTCAGCTGGTAAAGAACTTGCCTGCCAGTGCAGGAGTCTCAAGAGATGTGGGTTCGATCCCTGGTTTGAGAAGATCCCCTGAAGAAGGAAATGGCAACCTGCTCCAGTGTTCCTGCCTGGAAAACTCCTGGGACATAGGAGCCTGGCAGGCTATGGTCCATGAGGTCTCACGGAGTTGGACACGACTGAGTGACTAACACTTTCACTTTTATAGTAATATTTATCATCCCGGACCTTCATTCCTGGTCAGTACACACATACACACATACACACACACACACACACACACACACACACGTCAGGCAGGGTTTATGTGGCCATGGTGCTGTATTCTTTTCATTACCTCCTACATACATTTTTGATTTATTTCATTACTGATGATGTTCACTTTGTCACTTGATTAAGGTCGTGTCTGCCAGGCTTCTCCACTGTAAAATTACTTCTTTCCCTTTTAATTAATATAAACTTTGTTAAGAGTCCTCTGAGATTAGATATGTATCCTAGTCCTCATCAGGCTTTTAATTTGTTCACTCATGTATTTTTATCAGCACAGACTGATGATTTCCTCTCTCATTCAGTGGGTTATAGTCCATCACTATCATTATTTATTTTGATCCTTCAGTGGTCCCACATATGGCTAGTGTGACCCCATATAAACAGGTTTCTATGTCCTTCTGACACAATTCTGTCATTCTTTGGGTATCTCCTTAGGTTCTGACACATTAAGATGTTTTAGGTTCATCTGATATTTTCCCTGTCCATCTTTGGAATCATCTATTGATTCAATGATCCCTGGTTTCTAGTAAATAATGGTTTTAGAAACCAAGCATTAGGGCTTTGGTATGTTTATTGCTATGAGGGTGTTGCTACTCCCAAATCCTCTTTGTTGTCAGGGCTAGGAAATATATATATATCTGTGTGTGTGTGTGTTAAATATCATTAATTTTTCTATCTATGAGTTCATGCCAGTATCTCCATTTCCAGTTTTCTCCTTTTTCATGTTTGTAACTGGGTTCTTTGCCAGTGAGAAGCCTGGCTCCTGTCATCTTCTATATATTTACTTGCTTGACACCCCCTCCCCCCAATATGTAATAAGTTGCTTGTCACTGCTGCTGGCTGTCCCCCCAGCCACCTACCTGTGGGAGGCTCTGCCATCCTGTGCCAAGGCACTTTGGCTCTCCCCTACTTTTAATAGTGGCCACATCCATTTTTAGGCCAACTTAGGAAACAAATGGAAAGATTTCTTATCATTCAGTATCATGATCTGTAACTGCAGTATTGCTGGGGTTGGTAGATCTGATGGTGAAGTGATACTAGATCACATTTTAAATAACACATACCAGAGTGTTACTCTCTGGGCAGGCATCCTTTGTTGGAGAAGCCCTGTTGGGAGGTCACATACTCATGCCATTGAAGTTGCTGTTGCTCAAACAGGTTTGGAACACCTCCTTCTGGGACTGCTTTTATAACTGCTTTACGAGCCAATCCAGAAACCCGGCCTTGTCACTCTCCTGCCATCATCCTACTTAAAAGCAACCAGACCTGCTTAAACAGCTTTGGGAAAGTTGTATTATTTTCATTGCAATTATTTATTTACATGCTCATCTTTCCCACTAGACCGTGAGCCCCCTACGAGCTGAGGCTAACTTCATACTGCATAGTGTCCAACTCAATAGTTGTTGAATAATTCAATGAATGAATCTTATTTTTGGTTCAGTTTTCTCTAGCTTATGTACCAGATTTAGTTCCAAATGACTCAGCTGTTTCCAAAAATGAAATCCACCCTCAAAGTATGAGTATTTACCATAGTTGAGAAGAATCAAGAAGTACATGTCTCAGGCATTGAATGCAATATCAGAAGAGGAATTTTCACGGAGTTTTGAGGAGTCTCAAGAATGTATTTATAATGTTCTGAAGCACCAGTTTAGATGGTGATGATATTCTTTCATTGTACTTATGAGTTGTGTTCATTAAAAGATTAGCATCATTCTTTAATAGTCAGTTGTATTTTATATGCATCATAAACTGAATGCTGATAGTAAGATCACAGCCACCAGAAATACCTCTCTATGCTTTTATCATTCGCTGCTGGTGATTTATGATCAGAGTAGCTGTAATGTCACATAATGTTGTTCTCATCACTAAAGAGTGTGATGTGTGTTGGTCAATAATATAATAATTATTGATATAAAACATCCATGTTCTGCTCCTCCCCTGAGGAGTCTATCTTGTCATTGTTCAAAGCTTCCGTCACATCCCCTCATTATAGAAAAAAAGGAAAGACCAGAGTAGAACAGAGAGAGCTTCCTCGAGGGGTTGGGAGAACAGAATAATGACCATGTATGTCAGTGTACGTTACTTCCTCTGAATATTTATGTGACTGAAATCTTTAAAACACTTAACTTTGGCAGTCTTGAAGGAAGAAAGCAAAGTTGAGCAAAGGGAGGAATATGCAGATCAATATGTGTGGTTATGTGTCTGTGGGGCACATGGTGGGTGGGTAAGTGAAGACAGGAGGCATAGATCTTCTTAAGGGGTAGCTGCCCCACTTCAGTCCTTAGAGTTGGGTTAGAGGTTGCTGGGCCTCTGTGTGTACTGACCATGGGAGATCTTTCAGAGCCCCTGTCATGTCAGGACAGTGTGGGATTTGGACTTGGAGAAGGGGATGAAGCGCCAGTCCTCAAGCCATGAATTCTAACTGCACGTCTGCCCTTGAGCCAGTTACCCCTGTGAACCTCCCATTTCCTGTTTTTCCATTCAGATGGTCACACAGGTGTGTTGGGAGGCTTAATGAAAGCACCCACCAAATAAATCACATAAATGAAAGTCTATCAAAGTATTGTTTCCCCTGCATTTTATATTGTATTAAAAAAGCAAGATGATGGTACTGCTTCCTTTCCACCAACTCATTTGCTTTCCCAGTACTGGCCCACTCATGTTTCTACAAACAAGGGTGGTGCCCCAGATCCTTTCCAAGATTGCCATGCCCTATGGGAGATTCTGACCAGAGTTTGTAAGGAAGGTTTCGCAGAGGCAGGCTGAGATAGGCATCTTGACAGGAAAGTGGGATATCTAGACAGAAAAGCAAGGGAAGATTCTAAGAGAAGGGCATTTGCAATAGAACTTACCATTTAGATTTGGGAGTGATAGGAATACAGACATTCTAATATTTCTATTAAGGCTGTCAGGGCTTAATAAAGTTCCTCTTGGAGCCATAATCACACGTGCTTATTATGGTTGGATCAATTTATACACCCATCCCCCGGATCAGGAAGCAAACTGGAATCAACAGTGCCACCAAGTGGCACCAGGCTAATCAGCAAGTGGAAACACTAAGACAGCAGCTTCTTCCAGTACATTGCCCAAGTATCTATCTCTGTCTCTTTCTTTCTCTAAAAATATGATCAAATATATTTTCCTTGGCTGGATATAGAGAGAATGATCTGGAAAATGAACCTTCCTCAGGCATGTGGACTAGTATAGATGATTCTTCTTTACTAAGCAAATGAAGCTTTTGAAGGCCTGTCCAACTGAGCATGTCATGGAGGTAGAAACCTCTGCATATGTGTATACAGGCCATTGATAAAAACAGTGGCGTGGAGCTGTGTGTGTTGGGATTTGAGAAGTATTTCAAGGTGTATTGACCAGGAATGAAGGTCCAGGATGATAAATATTACTATAGATAATTCTAAATAGCACTGATGCTAAAAAGGAGTATATTTAGGAAAGGAAAACATTTATTATACTCTGTGGTCTTTTTATTTTTTTATTTAGAAGATTTGTTTTTCTGCTTGTAAAAGTGTTCATTGCAATCATTTGGAAAATTTATTATTTAAGAAACAATGTGTTTTACTTGTTCAAATACTTTGTAGAAAGTGAAAGTGTTAGTCGCTCAGTCATGTCCGACTCTTTGTGACCCTGTGAACTGGAGCTTGCCAGGTTCCTCTGTCCATGGAATTCTCCAGGCAAGAATACTGGAGTGGGTTGCCATTCCCTTCTCCAGGGAATCTTCCTGACCCAGGGATCGAACCTGGTTCTCCTGCATTGCCGGCAGATTCTTTGCCATCTGAGACACCAGGGAAGTCAATACTTTGTTTGTAACACAAAATGTTAATATTTTCAAGATATTCAGAAACCTACTTCATCCCTCTTCATTCTTCCATCGTTAAGACAAGAATATATTTGTACTTGCGCTGCTGTGTTTATTTTTAGGTCTACACTTATATGCAAAATGTGAGATAAGCTTCCAGCCTTGACTGTTGTTTTCCCCATTACTTATATTTTTTCTCACCTATAGAACATATTTTCTATATTCATCTTCCCCTCCACTCCTGGTTCTCAAAAGAGTATCTGTGAAAAGAGATTCTAGAATCAGTCTCTCAGTGTCCCTGCTATGACCCTGACTCTGCAGTATTCATTTTACTCCGTAGTTTGGCGATTTGTAGTATTGCTTTTCTATGAGCTAAAGCACTTTCTTGTGGTCATGAATGGTGTTGGGGAGCCCATCGGTTGGGCTGCTAAAAGGTTTTATCAGTCCTGTTGTGCCTAAGAGGCATTAACCCTGGAGGAGAGAGTTTTCTTCCTACCTTCTGGGAGTGTTGAGAGGAGGGACTGGTGCTAGGGGATTTCTGAATGGACAGAGGTGAGGCACAGAACATGGGGAAGGTGAGTGTAACCAGCAGAACATCAGATGAATTCTGTGAAAATGACAGTGGATTTATTTTTACTATTAAAAACAACTTACCTTACTGTGCAGCAGATATGAAGGGGATGAGTGAGGGGAAAAGCTTTTATTTATTCCCCCCCTTCTTTTTTTAAAAAGGAAGGATAGATGAACTTGATTTTTCAGTACTGCTCAGGACAAAAAGTAAGATGGACTCTAACAATCTTAGTTTAAAAGTTAGTATTGTAATGTAGGTCGTTTTTGGACTTGGATGCCTCTTATTTTATATATAATTTTTATTATGATAAAATACACTTTAAATTTGGTATTTAAACCATTTTAAGTGTCTAGTTCTGTGACATTAAGTATGTTCGCAGTTCACATTGTGGTCCGGTCATCACCACCATCCATCTCCAGAACTTTTTAATATTCCCAAATTGAAACTCTGTACCAGTTAGACTATAACTCCTCATTCTCTCCTCTCCTCCTTCTGGCCACTGGCAACCACCATTCCACTTTCTGTCTTTGAAATGATCACTGTAGGTACCTTATATACATGGAATCATGCAGTATTTGTCTTTTTGTGACTGGCTTAAATCACTTAGCATAATGTCTTCAAGATTCATTTGCATTTTAGCATGTGTCAGAATTTCCTTCCTTTTTAGGTAGTATTCCACTGTATGTATACACCTTTTATTCACCCATCAATGGGCATTTGGGTTTTCCATTTTTGGCTATTGTGAATAATGCTGTACAAGTGAGGTACAAATATCTGTTGGACTTCCTGCTTTCAATGCTTTTAGGTATATACCCAGAAATGGAGTTACTAGGTCATATGGCAATTCTGTGTTTAATTTTTTTGGAAACTGTCATACCGTTTTTCACAGAGGCTGCACATTTTATACTCCTACCCACAATGCACAGGGGTTCCAATTTCTCCACATCCTTGCCAGCACTTGTTAGTTTCTTCTTCTTCTTCTTTTTTAAAATAACAGCCACCTTAATGTGTGTGGAGTGGTATCTCATTGTGGTTTTGGTTTGCATTTCTCTGATTAATGATGTTGAGCATCCTTTCATGTGATGAGTGGCCACTGTAGATGTCCTTTGGAGAAATGTCCGTTCAAGTCCTTTGCTCATTTTTAAGTTGGATTGTTTGTTATTTTGTTGTTGAGCTGTGATATATTCTGGATATCAATCTTTTATCAGATGAAGGATTTACAGATATTTTCTTAGGGTGGCTATATTTAAGTGGATTGATGATTTAAGTGGATGGTCATGCTCTGGGCTGAGAAAATCTACCATTTGAACGATGTAACTTGGTAGACAACTGCTGAAGCTAATGTTTTAAGAAAATGAGGGTTACCCTCTGGACAGCCAGTCTGTGCTGGAGAGCAGGGACAGAATCTTTTCCTTTTGGGCGACCACACCATCTCCAGGGAGGACTGGTTCACAATGGTAAAACAGCTCCTGCTATGTCCCTTCGGTATGACTGGTTGGTTATGTGACATTATTGCCATTTGGTATAATATCACAGGTCACAGATGTAACTGTGTGAGACCCAAGTAATCAAGTTAATGATGGAGCTGGTCTTGTTATTTCAAGGGACTGAAGAAAAAAGAAACAGGCTCTCTGTTTACAGCTCTCCTGTTATCAGCCAGGAACACAGCCCAGTCAGTATCCAACCATTTTAAAGAAATGAAGAAACTGGTGGGTATTCTAGAGGCGTTTCCCCCTTAGCATTTATTTATGTAAGTAGCTGTCACTAGGTCCTTTCATGTGTTTGTAATTCAAAATGTTATCATTGTATTTCGAGAGTGGATTTTCTACCCTCATTTCAGAATAGAGAAACGTTGCTTCTATCTTATTTCTCTTTTTTCTTCTTTTTTGGGTGATAATCCTAAAAGAAGTAAAACAGATTAAATGAGGAGCAGCATTTGACTAGAGATGCACTAATAGTCTCTCAGTTAACAACATCCGCCACGAGGAGGACAGTATCGGTTTCTAGGAGGAACCTATAGAAGTCGTTGGCAGGATCTCTGCCTGTGATGAGCCACCAGTCTCCCTGAACCTGGGTCTAAGAAGGCACATGATGTGTGGAGGAAACATATTTATATGTGCAAGCTGACATAGTTAAAATTATGCATGTTTATGCTAAAGGATGTGCACTGGGTGTAGGGAGAAATTATGAATGGGTGAGGATTTTTGAGTATAGCTTTGAAAGACAGCAATAACATGAATTGGCATAAAAACAAGATTATAGTTGTAGTAGGCATTTTATAGTGTTGTCGTCTGTTTTCCTCCTTGCTATGTATAACAGGATTCGTGGAACAGACCACTAGGTCTGAGGAGTTTTTGGGGGATAGTAGGAGAAAGCAAGTAGGGAGACTATTGAATATAATAAATGAGGGCCTTTCTCCAGGGTTGAGGAACACACAGCCTCTTGAGCAGTCATGGAAGGCCTTTCCAGATTCTGTGGTCCCTCTTAGGGAGGCCACACAACATGCCCTCCTTTGTCCCAGCCTCTGTCCCAGCATAGGGGAGGTACCAGCTCATTTTGTTTGTAACTGGAGTAGAGTTAACCTGACAGCTGAGTGCTGAGCTGCTTGTGGGAGTTGACCCAGAGCCACCGTGGCATACCTTCGTGTGCTCCTCCTTCTGTTGCTTGTCCTCCTTGTGATGGCAGCTAAAAGCCCTGTGGCCTAGCTTGCCTCTGTGCAGTGTGCCTTTCCATTGTCCCAGCACCTGTTTCAGAGGATTTTATTATTGGCTTCTGATAAAAGTGGCACCTCCAGGGGAGTGGGTTGAATGGTAGCCCCCAGATATGTCCATCAAGAACCTCAGAATGTGACTGTCTTTGGAACTGTGGTCTTTGCAGATGTAAGGAAGGTACAGCTCTCTAGATGAGGTCATCCTGGATTAGGGTCAGCTCTTAAGTCCAATGACAAGCGTCCATCTAAGAGACAGAAAAGGAGAAGCCACACAGGGCCTAAGGCCACGTGAAGATGGAAGCTGAGAATGGAGTGATGCAGCCAGAAGCCAAGGATGGCCCGCAGCCCGCAGATGCAAGGATGAGAGGACAGAGTCATGGAATTGATTCTCTCTCAGAACCCTCTGCAGGAATGAACCCTGCTGAAATCTTGATGTCAGACTTCAGGCCTCCAGAACTGTGGACAGTTTTATTGTTTTGTTTTAAGCCTCCAGGTTTGTGGTAATTTGTTTGGGCAGCGCTAGGAAACAGCCCATTAGTTGTGCTGGACATGCTAGCTGCATGGTCCATACACAAAATAGATGGACACAGAGAGCTTCAGGACTGAAAGAATCCTAGAGACACTAAGTCTTTCTTTTTTTTTTTTTTAACCTCTGGTTGCATATTAGAAACAACTGGAGAACTTTAAAAAAGGTTAGATGCTAGATCCCTAAACTGAAAGCAGGCAAATCAGAATCTCGGGGGCCTGGGGTAAGGGGGTATTATTTCTGGAAGCATCGTGGGTGATTCGAATGCACAGCATGGGTTTAGAACCACTGATCTCGTCTGGCTGTTGTATTTTACAGATGAAGAAACCGAGACTGGGTAAAGCTGCCCTGTGGGCCAAAGAGATCCTTAAAACATCCTCCTGTGAAGCCTGAGGAGGGGGAGAAAAACAACTCATTTAGGCAGAAGAATGAGTGTGTTTGTGAAATAAAGATTTAGAGGGAAAGGGGGAAGAAGGGAATGAATTCATTTCATTTCAGGCTTTTGTCAGCACTAGTAATGAAGAGAGGGAGGAGGAAGAACTCATCTGCTAATATTTTCCAGGGTCCTCCGCCCCAGTCCTGTTATAAAAAGACAGTTTGTTCACACAATACAAGAAATGTACGCCAGTGGAAAGTATTTATGAATATTATTACCTTAATACCTATTTAGGTAAATAGGTATCACCTATTACCTAAAATGAAGATTTTTCAGGTTCTTTATTCCATTAATAAATTTAAATAGTCTAGATTTCTCTTTGGCGAAGGAGATGAATAGTTGTGTTTAAAGTCTTATTATGGGTGAGTGTTTTAGTAAATGACAAAGAAGATTTAATGTTCAGAGTAATTGTTGGAAAAAAAAAGAGTGTCTGTTGAAACAGGACCTTGGATCAGGGCTGTGGTATTAAATCTAATCACCCCACTTAGGCTCTCCCTCCTTTGGAGACTCATAAAGATAAGGGTAACAGGATAATTGGGATATTATGTACTCTTTAAAACAGCGTGATTTAGTCCAAGTAGGAATTGCTGGGGCTCTAAATTAATCCCCTGGGGAACAAATGAAAAATATATATGTGATATATTATCGAGGTATATATTTTGGTGGTTTGATATCTTGGAGTGTCTCACATTAATCTGTCATTAATTTTCACCAGGGCAGTCTGACAGTGATTAAAGCATACCTAGATAATCAGAAGCTAAAGAAGCCCACCGAGAGATTTACTTAAATGATCTAATCAGCTTTTCTTTTCATAGAAGACACAAAACTAAGGTCCTGATGACTGGAGGGCATTAACAATCCCAGGGCACTTTTCATAAGAGTCCGGGTATTTAGCCCCAGTGTCCTGGCCAAATTCCAACTCAAGTAATGCCATTTTGTCTCCCGAAAAGTCCCCCTGCAGTTCCCACTGGATACAGTATTATTCTTCCCTTCCTGTCCAAAGTGTGAGGCTTTGTGTGGATGTGGCACTGTGTGTGGCAAATCCGATGCTTCATTTCTTTTATGAGTGCCTGCGTTTTGGTTAAACTGCCATAAGTACATGGTAGTGGATATTTACAGGACTTGCACTAACAGAGGAAAATGTCATAAGATTTATTCTTTAGGAAAACTTGTTTATGTCTTCTGTAAAAAATGATGGTGTGATTAATTTTATTAGTCATCAGATATGAAAACAAGTATGTACATTTTAGTCTCTTTGTACCTTATTTTGTTCTATAGAAACTATTATGGTTGCCAGTGATCCATGCCAGGATGTATTAAAATGTGTACAACCAAGTGTTTCTTAGTTTGTTTATAAAATGTAAATAAAGATTTAGAAATGCTCAAAAAAGCATTAATGTAGAGACTTAAATGTGAAGTAATGAGAACATTTTGGACACCCTGGTTAATGGACCTAACACTCATTGAGAAAATTCTGATTCAGGGAGCAAAGAGATTAATTCTTTTGGCCTGAGCTCTGGTTTCATAACAGCAAACCTGGACAGCTTGACAACCTATTTCTGGAATCCTGTTTTTTTTTTTTAAGCATTCTGTTCACTTAGAGGGGAAATTTTCCAGTTGGTTTGTGTGAATGCGATGCCACAAGGGACAGCTGGCTGCTCTGCATGAACAGGATGGCTGATGACCCTTGGAAGTGCCCCATGGCATTTCTGTCCTGGGAGATTGAGAGAAACCAATACAGAACCTCTTGAGAGATTAAGGGAAACCAAGGCAGAAAGCTGGGAGAAAAGCTCGTTTAGTACAAATTGGAAAATGATCATGATAAAGATGAGAGAGTTCAAATGGTACCAAGAGATACCCTAAATATTTTAGGTTTTAAAGGTTGAAACTTGAAGCAAATTACATTATTAGTCAGTATTTATATGTTCAAATTCCCTTTCTCATTGTTTCCTCCTTTGACATTGGTCAAGACTTTTTGGTTGCAAGTGACAGGAACGCAACACTAACTAGCCTAAAGCAGAAGAGAGGATGTGGTGGCTTGCTACCTGATGGCTGAAGAGCCCATGTGTCAGTGGGTCCTGGGATTATCATCAGGTTTCAGCTTTTCTCTCTCTTAACTTTTTCTGGGTAGCCTCTTTCCTTGTGATGATGGCAAGATGGCCTTTTAGTAAGCTTCAGCCTTACATCCTAGCTGGCTCTTCAGAAAGAACTCTCCTTCTCCAGTAGTTTGAATGCATACTCCAAAATTATTTGCTGGAGTCTGATTTTAGTCACATGTCCATCTGTGTGGCCAGGAGGATGATACAAACCAAAGGAGTGGGGGTTCGACCAGCCACACGCTGGTGGGACTGGATCATTCCAAAGGGAAGAGCAAACTGATGCTAACAGAAGGGGGAAAATGGATGTTGCGCCTCAAATTGCAGATAAACATCACTGACATGTAAATTATAAAGCATTTATTTGAAAGTGCTCACCTGCACTTTTTTGCCTTTGTAGAAGGGCTCAACACATTTGACTATACATATATAAGATGGAGCATCGTGGGGCTGACCTCTTAGTCTTGTTGCCTACCGAATAGAGAAATTCACAATTCCAGTGTCTGTGCTAAATGGTCTTTCGGCTTCTACTTAAGTTCTTGGAAGATAATAAGTTTGTTACTCCATAAGTGAGTCTATTCCATTAAACATGTATTTATCTGTTTATTTAATTTTGGCTGGGCTGGGTCTTGATTGCTGCGTGTGGGCCTTCCCTAGTTGAGGTGAGTAGGGACTGCTCTCTAGTTGTGGTGCTCAGGCTTCTCGTGGAGCACGGGCTCTAGGCGTGTGAGCTCAGTAGATGTGGCTTGTGGGCTCTAGAGCATGAGTTCAGTAGTTGTGGCACACAGGCTTAGTTGCCCTCCAGCGTGTGGGAGCTCCCTGGACCAGGGATTGAACCCATGTCCCCTGCACTGACAGGCAGATTCTTTGCCATTGGACTGCCAGGGAAGTCTCAGTATATTCCATTTTAATAGGAAGTTCTTCTTTCTTACATTAAGTTGAAAATTTCCCTTCTTCTCTGTTGCCTTTGGGCTAATGGGCCCTTTTCTGCCTTTTGGAGTCATATGGAGTAAATGTAATCTTTCTAAGCCACAGTCTCATGTGTGGCTCTTTCAAATTCTGTTTTGTCTCTTGGCTACATAAACCTATTTCTGTTCATTGTACCTTCTCTCCCCATCTCCTCCTGCTCCTTCTTTTTTTAAAAAAATTCATATATTTATTTTAATTGGAGGCTAATTACTTTACAGTACTGTGGTGGTTTCTGCCATACATTGACATGAAGCAGCCACGGGTGTACTTGTGTCTTCCTGTCCTGAACCCAGAAACCTTATAGATGCTCATTATTGGAGGAAACTCTGTCTCCCCAATTTCATGGCAGTTGTTGGACATGTAGTTCATTTTTAGAAGTTTCTCAAGTTTCTCATGAATTATAGTTTGGGACTTGAAATAAAGAGTTTATCATGAAAGTGAATTTTAAAGATAGCACTCTCAAACACTGATGTATTCAATTTTAAAAGTAAAGTTATTTCAGAAACATAGGCCTTTAAACTTTTTTGCTGTGTGTT
This sequence comes from Giraffa tippelskirchi, assembly GCF_054371585.1. Lineage (NCBI taxonomy): Eukaryota > Metazoa > Chordata > Mammalia > Artiodactyla > Giraffidae > Giraffa > Giraffa tippelskirchi. The sequence goes on along the minus strand of NC_137287.1, from coordinate 66,236,740 downwards.
CTAAACATTCTAAAGATGGAACAAACGGGACATGATGACAGTAATTCTGAAGTGTCCTTAAATAGTCCTTGGATACAAATATTTAGTTAAATTGTAAGGATTAATGATTTTGTAGATCAGAATTAAGAGTCTAATATACACTTGACCTAGTAAATGAACTCTTAACAAGGGATGTCTCCTTGTTCTTCCTTGTATAACTGTGTTTTTAGTATGGTAAGTCCAAGCCAAGAATATTAAAATCTTGGCTTTTTAGAGGAAATTCAGAGGCTTAAAATAAAACTCCTTTATTAGTGATTCTCTACCAGCCATTTACATTTCTGGTCTTAGAGAAGATGTATATTGTTTTGTTTCCTGTTTTTTCCACTTTAAATTGGGCCTCTTTTAATCAGTAAATTTTGTTAATTCTTAACCTTTATTTTTGTTTATAAACATTAGCATGAATAAGATTGATCAACATTGAATTGCTCTCGGCTTTATGAGAAATACAGTAGTAGCAAATTTATTCATTTATCTAGGTGATGACTACTGTTTTCATGAAAAGTTCACTAATAATTAACATTTTCCCAACAACAGCAATATATAGTATATATTGTGGGTGAAAGTCTGGGGGAAAGGAAATTTGGCATCTTTAAGAAGCATATACACTTCTTATAAGATAGGGAGGAGAAGCCTAGTGGACTTTAAATGTTACCTAAGCCTATGAGAATGGAGTGAAGTGACCCAAGTCTTAGGAAGATTGTTCTGCACTCTCTCATTTTCCACACAGCTTAATGCTGATGTGGAAAGATTGATGGATCTTGAGTTGGCAGAACTATTAGTCTAAGAGGAGGATGAATTGAGGATGCAGGTGTGGAAGGAGAGAGAGGAGGGCTAACACGGTACCGGGTGGAAAAAAGGTGTGCAGCTGCTGATGCTAAGACCAGAAGAGCGACTTGTCACATGCGATTTCGACTGAAACCCATCACCCCGCGTTGTTAATGTTCTTACCTAGTGCAATTTCTTTTCCAGTGACTGTTCCAGGAATCACGTGCCAGATGAAGTGAAAGTGTTACTGGGCCCTATTACTAGTCTCATCTGCTCCCTCCCCTGGGGCTTTGCAGCTGCAGGATTAAAGACTAATCCTGAGTGACAGATGTAGAAGGGGGCAATCCTCATACATAGTAGGTGCTCAATAAATGCCATTGGATTTGAGTGAAGACATTAGTGATTGATGGGGCAGCTTGTGCAATAAGAAACATGAATCAAGACATGAACATGTTTTAGAACAGTTTCTGCCTACAATTCAAAAGGCAACATTCCAGTCCTTCTCCTCTTTCTTTCTTCTTAAACAAATACTTTCTGAACACCTGCTAAGTACTTAATTCATTTTAGGCAATGTGCATGGAAAAGCAGTTGCATAATCCCAGTTTTTTTTTCTTTTTTTATGAAACTGAGGCTGTGTACCTACTTTTTTGTCCTCTAACACGTGCTTTAAAAAAGTCATCTCAAATCCTCTCGAATTACTGCCAAGTTTGAAAAAAACAAAACAGCACTTTTATTCATTTGTGTGTAGAGTGTATTAAGCAGAAAAATGTGATCAATTTCATGATGTAAATAACAAAACAGACTTGAAAGAATTCTGTGTCTCTCCGAAACTAAAGCAAATGCTGTGGGTCAGATATTTCTCTTTACTCAGAGTGAGATTTCTCCCTGTTCCTTAAAGGCACTTGCATGTTTAGTTCAGTGCCTTTCAATGAGTCATTATCAGGCAGATTCGGATACACAGGGAGAGTATATTTGTACTAAATATTTGTAACAACACACCTTTCTAATACCAGTTAAAAAGCCCCTCTGCGACGTATTTCTTCACTCCAGTTGCCTATCTCATTCTCAAAGGTTATTTGCATGAATCAATTTCCTTGCTCAGGCTGCCTCCTCCCTGCTGCCCCGAACCCCCACCCCCAAATCTGTCTGCACATCTCTATGGCACCGATCACCATAGCATCCGTTTAGTAGTATCTGTGCTAATTATCCTGTCTTTAAGACACAGTGCCTTGGTTTGTTAGAACAGAATTTATACTGCATTTCCAATTATGGGCATTTATAGGTAATTGCTTAATTTTGATGTGGTAAGAACATGGTTTGCAGTATTTTTAGAAATAGTAATTAGAATTGCATTTCCCCAAATCATTACTTTAAAAACATCGATAACACTTAATGAAGAATTAGAATAACCTAATTAGTAAAAGTTAATAAAAACTTTCAGTTGCCTTAAATGGTCAATAAAACTAAAGGGGATTGTGTATATTGTTAATTTTTTTCTTAAGGTTGGGTCAGAGCCCTATGTACTGAATGTGAACTCATGAATTTCTTTTTCTGTATCCTTGGCCATTGTTTTTACAATTATTGTGGTGGTTGACTTGAATTATTTTTCTGAGTAGGAAACACCCTTAATAGATAGAAATCAGCACTTACCTTGGCTTTGCAGTAAAAATCTCAAAATAGCATAGAAGTTTTTAAGGAGTGAACAAATCTGTAGAAATCAGAAGGGAAATAATTATATATTTTTAGAAATCTCATTTGAATTCAAATTGTTTTTTGACCTCTACTATGTATTTTAATAGGTACTAGTTTTCTATTTTAAGCTTCCATCATTGCTGTGGTTTTTAAACAACAAAGCAAAACAAAACAAAAATCGCAAGTGGAAAAAAATCCCCAAACTGTAATTCTGGAGATACTTAAAAACATTTCTGTTTTGCAGTGAGAATCAGGAGGAAAATATAACCAACATTGATGCTCTGGGTTTGAATAGAGAACTTTGATAATCTCAGTCGTGTTTCTATAGATTTCATTAAAGAGACATTCCAACTTCATGTTACTCATTATGATTTACTTATTAAGTTTAATTAAATGTCATTCTAATGTTAGTCTAAAATATTAGGTATCTAATGATCTTCACGATCCAGATAATCATGATGGTGTGATTACTCACCTAGAGCCAGACATCCTGGAATGTGAAGTCAAGTGGGCCTTAGAAAGCATCACTACGAACAAAGCTAGTGGAGGTGATGGAATTCCAGTTGAGCTATTTCAAATCCTCAAAGGTGATGCTGTGAAAGTGCTGCACTCGATATGCCAGCAAATCTGGAAAACTCAGCAGTGGCCACAGGACTGGAAAAGGTCAGTTTTCGTTCCAATACCAAAGAAAGGCAATGCCAAAGAATGCTCAAACTACCGCACAATTGCACTCATCTCACACGCTAGTAAAGTAATGCTCAAAATTCTCCAAGCCAGGCTTCAGCAATACGTGAACTGTGAACTTCCAGATGTTCAAGCTGGTTTTAGAAAAGGCAGAGGAACCAGAGATCAAATTGCCAATATCCGCTGGATCATTGAAAAAGCAAGAGAGTTCCAGAAAAACATCTATTTCTGCTTTATTGACTATGCCAAAGCCTTTGACTGTGTGGATCACAATAAACTGTGGAAAATTCTGAAAGAGATGGGAATACCAGACCATCTGACCTGTCTCTTGAGAAACCTGTCTGCAGGTCAGGAAGCAACAGTTAGAACTGGACATGGAACAACAGACTGGTTCCAAATAGGAAAAGAAGTACGTCAAGGCTGTATATTGTCACCCTGCTTATTTAACTTACATGCAGAGTACATCATGAGAAACGCTGGGCTGGAAGAAACACAAGCTGGAATCAAGATTGCCAGGAGAAATATCAATAACCTCAGACATGCGGATGACACCACCCTTATGGCAGAAAGTGAAGAAGAACTAAAGAGCCTCTTGATGAAGGTGAAGGAGGAGAGTGAAAAAGTTGGCTTAAAGCTCAACGTTCAGAAAACTAAGATCATGGCATCTGGTCCCATCACTCCATGGGAAACAGATGGGGAAACAGTGGAAACAGTGTCAGACTTTACTTTTTTGGGCTCCAGAATCACTGCTGATGGTGACTGCAGCCATGAAATTAAAAGACGCTTACTCCTTGGAAGGAAGGTTATGGCCAACCTAGATAGCATGTTTAAAAGCAGAGACATTACTTTGCCAACAAAAGTCCGTCTAGTCAAGGCTATGGTTTTTCCAGTGGTCATGTATGGATGTGAGAGTTGGACGGTGAAGAAAGCTGAGCGCCGCAGAATTGATGCTTTTGAACTGTGTTGTTGTAGAAGACTCTTGAGAGTCCCTTGGACTGCAAGGAGATCCAATCAATCCATCCTAAAAGAGATCAATCCTGGGTGTTCATTGGAAGGTCTGATGTTGAAGCTGAAACTCCAATACTTTGGCCACCTCATGCGAAGAGTTGACTCATTGGAAAAGACCCTAATGCTGGGTAGGATTGGGGACGGGAGGAGAAGGGGACGACAGAGGATGAGATGGTTGGATGGCATCACCGACTCGATGAACATGTGTTTGGGTAGACTCCGGGAGTTGGTGATGGACAGAGAGGCCTGGCGTGTTGCAGTTCATGGGGTCACAGAGAGTCGGACACGACTGAGCGACTAAACTGAAACTGAATGACTTCGTGATCTGATATTAATTGCAAACTTAGAGCATTAGGTACCACGCAGGACAGAGTCCACAGTCCGTGTTTTTGATGGCCTTTGGGGAACGATGTGGGAGGACAGGGCCATGCATGTGACATATGCCAGGGTGGACACCCTCAGGGGTTAGGACAAAGGTGGAAAGGTATAAGGGAGCAAGGTCATGACTGCGTGTGTGGTTGAGAGTCTTTTTCAAATGCCAGGGGTTTCGTGGAGTCCTTCTTCAGTCCTTGGAGCAATTGAGCATATATAGTAATGTCTCAGGTGTACCCTAGGTGAAATCATTCCAACTCTCATATACCTGTGGCCTCTTGTGCAACCTTTATTTCTGATGCTTTATCTTTTGTATACGCAACTTTTGGTTCCCCTTTGCAGCAAAATCACTGTTGTAGATTTATCTTCCTGACCACAGCTTGGCCACTTGTACACTCTTCTCAAATATTCAAAGCACTAAAAAAATTTGATGGCACAGCACTGTTACCTTCCAGAGACCCCTTTTCAAGTTCTAGTTCTGTTGTGTTGTAGTTGTAACAGACCAGTGGGGGACTTAGGGGTTGGCTGGATAACATACATATCTAAATCCCTCAGATAGGAAACAAAGGAACACAATTTCTAACAGCACTCCTGGGCATATATAACAGATTCCTTTAAAAAATCTCATCTCTTTCTCTTTATTGCCTTTTCCTTCTTCCCCTCCCCCTAGCTTTTGCTGTCTCTCACCCTAACATGTTGTGATAGAGAGTTTTCTTAGCTCAGTGGCTAAGAATTTAGCTAGCTGTATTGATTTGTCACATTGCACCTGCTGAAATTCTAACGGAAGAAAACTTGGCACATGAAATAGAACTCAGTCTGATAAAATTAAACCTCACAGATTATACAGCAGCTGTGTACATATAGAACCCTACCAGAATCTTCATCACTGACTACTTCGATATGCTTGTTGTAGATCTTGGCTCCTTTCACTGGGCTTGCATTTTCCATGTTGGGAAAGCTCATCTTGGGATGGTCATTTCCTCCTGAAGAAGCAGACACTTGACTCACATGGCTGTGTGAGTGCATCTTTAGCTTCTGTGCATGAAGAGTGTGATTTACAGATTATTGTCTGTAGAGCAGAGCTGACTCAGGTACAACCTCTGCAGAGGAGAAACCGATGCCAAAGAGTCACTTGGTGTAGGTCGCTCAATCCTAAGGGACTGTGAGGCCAAGCAGGACCCAGCTACCTTTATGGGCAAAACATCATTTAAGAGAAGAATGACATTAGTGTCCTTTCTTTGGGGTAAATCTGAAGAGTGTTACTCCTTCTTAGGATCTCTGAACTTTTTTTTTTTTTTTTTTTTATGGCTACAGTGTTTGTGGTGCTGAAATAGAGCTGTCAGGTTTGAGAAAACTAAGACATTTTTTGGCTTATATACACTCTAAGAAAAGCACTCTGATATTCTCTCCATTATGATTCCTGGTTACAGGCACTGAGAATGTTGTCTTGAATGAGAGTTTGGAGAAATTTAGATAGATGAACTTGCGAAAAAGCTGTTTATATAAAAAAGCAAATGTCACTTCATGTTAAGAATTTCCACCTTTTTAAAAAATTTATTTGTTCACTCAAGACATGTGTTTTAAGTGTCTGCAAAGTCCAAGACCCAGTTTAGAAACTGGGGTTATAGCAATTCCCTTGCTCTCATGGAACTTCATTCTAGTGAAAGGACACAGAATTTTTTTTTTTTTTTTTTAAGGTGAATAGCTCACAAATCACATGGTGCTCAATGCTGTGGAAATAGTAATGCAGTGAAAGATAATGGTAGGTTGAGAGGTGGATTCCTGTTTTATGCAGGATAAAAAGAGATGGTCCAATCAGGGGATATTTGAATAGACCTGAAGTAAGAAGGTGAGCTGTGATATTTGGGGGAAAAACAGATATAAAGAAAGGAGGTAAAAGCATGGAGATGTGTTGAAAAAAGTAAGAACAATGAATGGAGAGAGTACAGGGAAGAGCATGTAGGGATTGGAAGAAACAGAAATCATATAAAGTCTTTTGGAAGATTTTAAGAATTTTGACTTTCACTAACTGAGAAGAAAAGGATAATGGTATCTGATTTATGTTATAAAAGTTCTGTCTGGTTACTCTGTTGAGGATAGGCTGTAGGAGGCAGGGGTATATGCAGGAAGACCCATCAGGAGTCAGTGGCAGTAATCCAGGTGAGAAACGATGGGGTTTGTGCGTTGGTAGTGAGAGTGGAAGAGATTGGAAGAGATCATGTTATAAATATGTTTTGCAAGTAGAGCCATCAGGGTTTACCTTTGAGATGTGGGTTATAGAAAATACAAGGAGACAGATATCCCATTTTTTTTGGTCTGAGAAATGGTTCACTGAGTAGTAATTTATGAAGATGGGAAAGGCTGAAGGAGGCAAGGTTTCTGGGGAGAATCAAGAGTTTGGTGTGGGACTGGTTAGGTTTTAGATGCCCATCAGACATCAGTGATGTGTGAAGAAGGCAGGTGGATACATCAGTCGGCAATCAGATATCAAGTCTGGGCTGGAGTCAGCATAGAGAAGATATTCAAAGCCACGAGACTGGTTGAGATCTACTCTGTGTGGATATATACAGGAAGGAAAAGGGGTACAGTGACTGACCCTGAGCCACCCCAAGATTAGAGAGATAAGAAACGAGCCATAGAGGCTTAGGAGGCTTAGCCAGTGTCTTACTTTCATACAGCTGCCATAACAAAGTACCAAAACCTGCGTGGCTTCAAACAATAGAAGTTTATCGTCTCACAGTTCTGGAGGCTAGAATTCTGAATCAAAGTGTTAGCAGGACCATGCTACCTCTAATGGCTCTAGGGGGGAGTCCCCCCTTGACTCTTACAGCTTCTGATGTTTGCTGGCAACCTGTGATGTTTGGTGACTTGTAGATGCTTCACTGTAGTCATGTAGTCATCTTCTTGTGTATCTTCACTTCGTGTTCCCTCTGTGCCTGTGTGTGTCCAAAATTTCCCCATTTCATAAGAACACCAGCCATGTTGGATTAAAGCCCACCCTAATGACCTCATCTTAACCTGGTTATATATGGGAAATCTGAAAAGACCCTATTTTCAAATACGATTACATTCTTAGGTCCTGGGGGTTAAGACTTCAACATATCTTTTAGGGGGACAATTCACAACAGCCAGCAAGGTGGTAAGAGAACCAGGAGAGTGTGGTATTCTGGAAGCCAAGTGGAGAACGTGCTCCCAACAGGAAGGATGGATAACTTCAGTCAGATGGGGCTGATGGAGCAAACAAGACGGGTACTGAGGACTGACCGTTGGCTTGATCATGTGGGGGTCGTTGGTGTCCTTGCAATGAGTGGTTTCAGTGAAGTGGGGAGGGTAAGAGATAGCAGCATGCTAATATACCAGCATGAAATGAACCAATAGGGAGGGGGAATATTACAGAGAGAGGGGGACAGTTCCTAGAGAGATGTCTTTGAGTTGGCAAGAGGATGTGGAATCTAATAGGCATGCAGAGGATGACTTTGTTGACAAGTCCTCCAGCTGATATTGATGCACGCCCACGTTGGAGAACTGCTTTCCAGATGATCTCTAGGGCCTACTAAAGTTCTGTGTCTTGTGATGTATCTTACCCCATTAGTTGTGTATGGAACCTCCCTTTTGTTTAGAATAATGATTATTGCCTTAAGTGCATGAAGAGTGAGTTCAGATGGATATGAGCACAGAGCATGTACAGGGAGTTGTGCCCTAGGGGATGGTAGCTCTCTGACTGTGCTTTGCTCTCAGGGGCTTAATAAGCTCTCCTGTCTCTTTAAACTACAGTTTCTGCCATTTAGAGGCACCTCTTTAGCATTGCCCGGGAGATCTGGCTGCATCCCCAACTGCTATTTTTAGATGACCCTGCATCACACCCCAGTAGAGTGACGAGCATGTCATGAGGACTTGAAATGTTTGTGTTTGGCAGGACTCAAATGCTGTCTGACAAATTAATGTCCTAATACTCAAATGCTATTATGTCACATTTTTGTACATTGAGTTCACATAAAATAAGGACGAGGATTTCCGTTAAAACTTTCCAAAGAAAACCCTCTAGTTTGGCTTGTCTGATGAGTGTACAATTTTATTTTGTTCACCCAAAATTGTAGCTGAAGGTTGGTGTTATCACTTTAGTGCAATTGGTCTTTGACTCACTTTTATTCCAAAATATACAGTTTCCAATAAGAGAACCATGCTTTCTTTCTCAATTCAATTAATGTTCACTTTCATTTTCCTAATACTAGGGGACTGAAGAAAGTTAAGACAAGGGAGGGTTTTAATCAAAGCAGCAATTGACTTTGGTTTTAGTAAAATAACTTGGTGTGAACAGATGTCTGGCCAGCCCAGAGAATTATGCTTTACTACGTGTTGAAACTAATTTGAGACTATTGACTGCACATTATTTGGTAGAAAATATGCAATTATTAGGGTTATATATCCCCTACTCTCTGAGGTTTACATTTATCAAGAGGACACTTATCCCCCTTTCCCCTTTGAAGTAGTCAGAAAGGATTTGAGTTACCTTTCAGTACTAGAAAGTATTCTCCTATTTCCTCTGAATGTGTCTAAGGAAATCTGGAAGGAGACTTACCTTTTAATACCCTGGGATTTTGTATCCTGCTTGTTAAATGTTAACTTTTTTAACATTGGGACATTCATCAACATCCCACAAATGAGCGTCTCTCTGTGCCCACCACCAGAGACACAGAATTTGAGGGGCACTGGGTCTCGTGGGGCTGACAGTCTGGTAAACAGCCTTTGCAACACATGCAGTAAGAGCAACAGTAGATGCAAGCACGGGCGCTCTGGCTGCCTCATGAGGGGACTTACCCCGAGTGCTGGGCGCAGTGGTCAGTGACAAGCATGGTGAATAGGGGGATGTGATAGCAGAGCTTTTCCAATATATGGTCTTTTAAATACTTAATAATAAGTTATAATACTATTTCACATTTTCATATTTAATTACTTTTATATCCATCTGTTTTTTCCTCCTAAGCACTCTACATATAGGCAGACTGGGAGAGAAAGTCAAGGCTTAGTGCCTTTGACCCACCCAAGTTCAGATGTCCTGGGCTTAAGGCTTAGCTCCTATAGTTACCAATTGTGCACAGGAGTATGGGATCTAAGCCTAAAACCCAGGGTATCTGAGTCCTGGTCCAAATGTCTTACACCCAGAGGTAAGGAAATCTTTGATTCTGAAGTGGATGCAATCCGATCTAGAACAGCTGATGGCTCGGCAATTACTTAAAGGATGTTTGAAATGTTTTTAAGTTTTTGCAAAATTGTTAATCTTACATGCAACTCTGATAGTATAATAGCTTTGCGATGTTTTAAGAAAGTTTAGCTTGAGATTTTGGACTGAGATAATTTTGTGTTTAATGTGGCATTTGATAAGCATGCCATAAACTAATGTTGATTCTTTTAGAAGAAGTTATTTTTTAAATGTATTATAAAACTAAATGCATACTTTGTCATTTCCTAAGGAGAAGTCAAAAAGACTTGTAGTTTCTCAAATATGGAATGGTATGGTATATAGTTTTTCCCCTTTCTTGTTTGCTCCTCTCTTTCCTTGTATTTTATATATTTATTTGGTTGCACTGGGTGTTAGCTGCGGGCACATGGGATCTTCAGTCTTTGTTGCGACGTGCAGAATCTTGAGTAGTGGCATGTGGAATCTAGTTCCCTGTCCGGGGATTGAACCTAGGCCCCCTGCATTGGGGGTGCAGAGTCTTAGTCACTGGGCCGCCAGGAAGTTCCTCCCCATATTTTAAAGCCTCATCTTTTTACATGGTTGAAGCCATTTTGTGTGTGTTTGAAATTATTTTTGATTACTTTAAAACTTGCAATAAAACTTTACTGGAAAGAATTGTTAAATACCATGTTTAGCTAAAGAAATTTCCAAAAGTCTAGAAGAGCAAGGGTGGATCATATGTGTTTCTCCCGGAGCAGAGAGAATGTGCTGCTGTCAGGATCACAGGCGGAATGAAAGGAGACGAGTCTAGCATATTTGAACCAACCTTGGTTCTTGACCAGAATGGGGAGAGCTAATGGACTGTGGCACCATAGCCAGGTCCCATAGCCTCTAGAATGAATGTTATTCATTTTGATAGTAGCTATTTTTAGTCATATTTCTGAGAAGACTTACAACACTGATTGCAGTTGACTCATAACATCTTTTGAAGTTTGTCTTTATTTCACTTAATTGATATATCTTCCAGTAGAAATAGATTTAAAGTTAGAACTTCCCCTTTGGTGGTAGAGCAAGCTGATTTTCGAGAGTATCTGATTTATTGAAGAAATTTGAAGAAACAATGTTAAGTCTAGTTTTAAACATTCTTTTCATGTCATATTATATTGTGAATAAATTAAGACTACAGGCATTTCTAAGAGAGTCTTACTGGGAACTCAGACTTGGGGAGTTAAGAGGCTATTGGAGTCATCCAGACTCCTAACAGACCTCAGATTTTTGGAACCAGTTTGTAGTAACCTGTATCTCTGCCAACATGTTAAGCTAGGACAAGGGTCCAGATTGGACTACTTGGCATTGCTTGGACATCCCCGGTGTCCTTCTGCTGCCTTCTTTCAAAGTGTTGCCTTCTCTACCCAAGATGCCCATCTAAGGTTCATCTAAGATGAACTGTTGCTACCTGTTCAAAGGTATTACCCAATTTTACGGCAAGAGTCAAATAACAACCCTCTTCAGGAAATTGTTCTCCCACCTCCACTTTTCTCTGAAACTTCATATAAACCTTTGTGCTTTTCAAAATGAAATTACTTATGTTAAAGCCCCTAGTATGTACCTCGCACATAGACACTTAAGGAATGTCAGCCCTCCATCTCGTTTTATTTTGCCTTGTTTTGTGACTATTTTGTGTATATGACTATTTTGCATTTAGCATTTAATAAAGTTGATCTTTTCTGCTTGTTTTAACAATAATTTATCATAGAAAATACATTATGCATGCAAAGGACTATACATTACATGCACATTTTAAAGATTCATAAAATTTAGCATTTGCATATAAGTTGCTGAGCTTACAAAATGGGTGGCCACTATTGCTGGAGCCCTCTGTCTTAGTCCATTCAGCTGCTGTCACAAAAATATCACATCCTGGTGACTTAAACAACAAATGTTTATTTCTCACAGTTTGGAGGCTGGGAAATTCAAGAGCAAAGAACTGGCAGGTTTAGTGTCTGGTGAGGCTCACTTCCTAGTTCATAGCTGTCTTCCTGCTGTGTCCTCATGTGGTCAAAAGGATGAGGGTTCTCCCTGGGCCTCTTTTATAAGGGCACTAACCCCATTCTGAGAGCTCCTGACCTGAGCTCTCCCTAGGACCCCACCTCCTATTGCCATCACATTCGGAAGCAGGATTTCCGCACGTGAATTTGGGTGGGGGACCTAAACATTCAGTCCATGATATCCTCTTTGACCACATTTCTCTCCTTCTTGGGGTAACTGCAGTCCTAAATTTTGTGTTTATAATTTCCTTGCTTTCTTTTGCAATTAATCTGCATATGGATAATTCCATAAAGAATCTATTTCCTGATTTTATGTCTTCTTGAGCTAGTAGACTGAAACTGTGTGTTCTCCTGACTTACTTAATTCCACTCAGTATTATGTTGTTGGGATTGAATCGTGCTGCTGTGATTTTCATGGTTGTGTAGTATTCCAGGGCACAGTGTATCCAGTTTCTTAATAGACAATGTGGATATAAATGTGAAAGAGTCTGAGTCTAGAGAATATACCTCTGAATGGAATTGCTGGGTCTCTGTGTGTTTCTAACATTTCTGAGTATGGTGCTACTTTGTTTTCTAAAGCAATTGTACTGAGTTATTCTTCTACCAGCTGCATATACTTGCTCCTATTGCTCCAGATTTTTTTCCCTACTGATTTTTGTTTTAAGATGAACACTTTTTAAAAAAAAAATGTTTATTTATTTATTTGGCTGTGCTTGGTCTTAGTTGCGGCACATGGGCTCTTCGATCTTTGTTGCAGCATGCGGGATCTAGTTCCCTGACCTGGACTGGAACCTGGGCCTCCTGCGCTGGAAGTGTGTTTTAGCCACTGGACCACCAGGGAAGTCGCTCCCTGCTTTTAAAGTGCCAGAGGATCATCACCATAGTGTTGTTTGCATATCCAGTTTTCAACGTTGAAACTTTCTCAAATTTGGGAAATATTAGATTCTGCTGCTGCTAAGTCGCTTCAGTCGTGTCCGACTCTGTGCGACCCCACAGACGGCAGCCCACAAGGCTCTGCCATCCCTGGGGTTCTCCAGGCAAGAGTACTAGAGTGAGTTGCCATTTCCTTCTCCAGTACGTGAATGGGAAAAGTGAAAGTGAAGTTGCTCAGTTGTGTCTGACTCTTAGCGACCCCATGGACTGTAGCCTACCAGGCTCCTCTGTCCATGGGATTTTCCAGGCAAGAGTACTGGAGTGGGGTGCCATTGCCTTCTCCGATATTATATTCTAGAATTGAGTAAATTTCCCCTTCTTCTCTGAAGTAATCGATGCTAGTTTTTATGAACAAGAGGGAGCACCATGTAGGAGAAAGTCCAAATGGAAAGCAGAGATTCCTGCCGTGAGCTCTGGGCCCACACTCACTAGCTTCCTGAGGCAGAATATTCTCTGCTGTGAAGAACAGAGAGTCATCCTTACATTATGGTGCGGAGATGTCTTCACAGTGTCTAGCCACGTTAGAGCTCAGTGACTGCAAGTTGCTCTATGCTTCCCGTCTAACTCGGCTCCAGTGCTAATGCGGCCGGTTTGAACATGGTTCATTGGTCTGTATTGTGATGAATCACCTAGAGACAACTAAGCCTCAGGACAAACAAAGCATTTGTCTGTGTAGCCGCAGGGCAGCCTGTAGCCAAGCTACTCTGGCTGATGCTAATGTGTGCGTCACCATGGTGCATCTACTTTGAGTCCTTTCTGGTAGTTTCTTTTCATTTTCATACAGGAGTCTGCCTGAATTCTTTTATAGAAATTGTGGCTACTTTGGGGGCTAATTCGATTGGATCATTTGGACTGAGGGTTTGTCATAGAGTTGGGTGGCGGAAGCAGTTGTGTAAACTGTAGTTTATTGAACACAAACCACTTACCGTGTGCCAGGCCTGTTTAAAGGACTTTATTAATTCACATCATCCTCATAACAACTCTGTTAGCTGCTTACTAAAGGGAACTGAGACCTAGAGAGATTAAATACCATGTCCAAGTGACAGAGCTGGTGGGTGGGAAAGCCAGGATGCAGCTAGACAGATGGTGGTTACCTGAAGCTAGTGAAGCAAGGGAGAGGAAAGTATCTTTTCCTATATGTCTCATGCCCATCGTGTGCCCTAACCTTTGTGTGTCAATACAGCATTGACACCAAAGTTGACAGTTGTCACTTTAACACCACCACCCATCCCCGATCCCAGCCCTGCTTCCTTTCTGTATGTGAATTAGTAGATTTAAAAAATTATTGCCAGCTGAACATCACCCTTTTTATAATGTCTCCTGAGGTCTCAGAGAATTCTTGCCAGTCCTCAAAACTGTAAATATTTTTCAGGAAATATAGTCACTAAACATATCCGACCTTACTCTGCCATAAGGGATACTTTCTGTTTTTCTTGTTAATAGTAGTAACAATAAAAACAAACAGAAAACCAGAACCAGCATAAACAAGATAAAATACCAGTGGATCCATAAGCACCCTGGTACTGTGTCTAGCTCATTAGCCACAGCAGTATCTTTCACAAGTTGGTTAGAAGCTCTTTTGAAAAAAATATTTTAGCCAAAGTTTCCATTTTTTCCTGTTTTGCTCATTTTACTCTGATATCCTTAGTGTTTAGGCATATTTGTTGATTTTTACTTTCTCATACTTACAAATTCTCACATTGATTTTGCTCAAATCTCAGGGACACTTTTAAAAATGAACTGGTAAATTAATGTGCATGTTGCCTTGGGGATTGTTATAGTAAGGGACCATTGAATGAGCTTTACAAAGAATCCAAGGGATTAGCTTAATTTTGTATTGGAAAAGTGAAAACAGCTCTACTCTCTCTCCCCCAACTATTAACGCTCATTATAAATGTTTTAAACAATATAAACAAGAAAAAAACTAACTGAAATTTCCATCCTCTAGAAACAATCATTGTTAGTATTTTTACGTATTCCCTGCCAGACTTTTGGAGTGTGTGAGTGCTTGTGAACATGTGGAAAATGCCTAGAAGGATAGACGCGATTTAAAAAAGTGGCAGGTGAGGTTATAACCAAGAAGTTAGCATAATACCTCATCCCCCTCTTTTTCCTTCTCAGGAATCTCCAAACTGCAAATCTTGTATTGTACATGGTCAAGATGGATGGGGGTCAAGAATGTTGTCAGTGAATTTTTTATGGTGACCCCAGCTCCTTTACTGCGGTCACCAGAGGGCAAGGCCAGAGCAGATGGGTCTTGAGCATTTCCTCTCTGCATTTAATGCTGGTGCGGTCACATTTAGCTGTGGCTCGAGCTCTCATTGGACGTGGGCAGGTGGCATTTCCACAGACAGTAGGCTAGAGGGGACCCATTCTGTAACACCCATCCTATTCCAGGTCTGGAATGAAACTGCTCTTCCTGATTTTTGGGGATTTCACTGGGTTATCCACACTGTTTCAAGACAAGGCCATTTAATCTTGGTTCAAGCATTCCTTCAGACTTAGCCCTGTGTGCCAAGAGCTTCTGTGTGCAGATGTTTAATTGATAACAGTCAGCTGGTGACTGAGTTCCCCACGTAGGGAATATCCCCATGTAGGGAGGAATTCTGCCTCCACACTGCCTTCAGACTCCAGCTGCAGTATTCAACACTTCTTGCTGAACTGGCCTTCAGATTTTGGATTTTCCTGCCCCTGTGACACAATAGTAAAGAATCCATCTGCCAATGCAGGAGATGCAGGAGACAAGAGTTTGATCCCTGGGTCAGGAAGATCCCCTGGAGGAGGAAATGGCAACCCATTCCAGTATTCTTGCCTGGAGATTCCTATGGACAGAGGAGCCTGACGGGCTGCAGTCCACGGGGTCACAAAGAGTTAGATAGGACTGAATGGCTGTGCATGCATGCACAATCACTTTAGCTGATTCCTTAAAATCTCTCTCTCATTAGTGTGTGTGTGTGTGTGTGTGTGTGTGTGTGTTTAGTGGTGGTGGTTTAGTTGCTAAGTCGTGCCCGATTCTTGCGACACCATGGACTGTTGCCCACCAAGCTCTTCTGACCCTGGGATTTCCCAAGCAAGAATACTGGAGTGGGTTGCCATTTCTTCCTCCAGGGGATCTTCCCAACCCAGGGATTGAATCTGTGTCTCCTGCATTGCAGATGGATTTTTTTACTGACTGAGCTACCAAAGAAACCCATGTGTCTATCCATCTCCCTATGTATCTATCTATCTATCTACATATGTGTATATATCTGTGTATTTATATATAGGCGTTTCCTTCTCCAGGGGACCTTCCTGACCCAGGGATGGAATCTGGGTCTCCTGCATTGCAGATGGATTCTTTACTGACTGCACCACCAAGGAAGCCCCTATATATATAATAATCCTATAATATAGGATTATTATAGCCCCTATAATATAGCCCCTATAATCCTACTGAGTCTTCTTTTTCTGGAGAACCTGACTAATACAGCAGCAGTTTACATCTTTACCACTTTGGTGTTTTAAAAATTCATGTGGCGCTAAGATCTGTTGTTCACTTTTGTTTACCTATTCCCTCCCCTCCCGCTCCACACTGCCCACAGGAAGAAATTTACCACGTCTGAGTAGAGTGGCCCTTGAGGGAAGAAGTGCTCTCTGGGAGATGCTCTGAGTGGCAGCCATCAAGAGCCGTCAGGGCACGTCTGTATTTACATGTTTTCCAGCCGTGTTTCCCCAGCATGTTGCGGATCTGTGACTCTCCTCAGAGGAATTTGGTATTCAGAAGTCAATAAACAAATTACATTGATCTGTAATGTGGGGCTGTCACAGTGACTGATGGAATACTAGCTCTTTCAGAACAGTGTGTGAGGGAGAAACAAGACTGAAGGTGCCCATGCAAATGACAAGGGATACTGCAAGAATTCAGTGCAGAATGTTCCTCTTGGTGGAGTTGCCACCATGGAAATTTTCATCTTGGAAAGCTGCTCACTTTGCATATTTTGACATACAGAAGTCTTTTGTCAGGTAGTTTCTGGATTTATCAGTTGCATAAATATTCTACAGTGTTTGCATGCTTCACAAAGAAAGGAAGCTTATAAGCTATACAACAGTGTTGTTGTGGGATAAAAGTGGTCCTCTTGGCAAAGTGAATAATACTTGAAATTTATATATCCTTTCATGATTTATTTCAGTTGATAGCCTTTGACAACATCACTCAGGCATGTGGGAAAGATATTACAACCCCTCTTTACAGTATGAGGAGAGGAGCCTCTTGAGATGAAGTGACTTGGTCAAGGTCACAGAGAATTAAGACATCTCTTCTGATTCATACAATAGTTGCTTAGGTTATTTAGGGACCAAATTTCTATAGAAGTCATCCAGTATGTTGTTGAGTCCCTACTGGGCACTTAGGCAATATTTACTTTATATCAATCTTATTTGTGGCAAAAAGAAGATTATATTAAAAAAAACAATTCTTTTTATAACTTCATTTGGAAAAGTATTAAATACAAAGAGATCTGTTATTGAATGGCCTTAGGTGTTATTAAATTTAAATTTTAAGGGGACCTTAAATTTCTAACAATTTATGGAAACTCACATTCTAATAAATCAATGTGAGTTTATTATTGATAGAGACTTCTTTTGAAATAACTAGAACATTGGTAACTCTGATATATATTTTCATTGCTTTCTGTCCCATTCTCCTCACCCACTCCCTGACTGGATATTGTCTTTGGGTGTAGAGCTTCCAGATAGGATGTGATTCATTCAAGTATTGGCAGACATTTTGACAAGGGATGGCTCAGTCGTCACTTTGTCCATAACCATATCCGGTGTGTGTAACTTTCCAGCCATCTTTTATATTTGTTCCTGAGTAAATCAGCAAGACTGTGTATGTGTATGGAGTGTATGTGTATTTAACTGACAGTGTTAAGTAAAAGTGACTAAATTTATGATCTGCTTTTCCACACAGTTTAGATTTGCAACTTTTTCATTATAGGGATGTTGTTAGTGATCAACTTCTAGTGTATCTGAAACGGCCACTTGACAGACATAGGCATAAAATTTGTATTCGGTAAATCATGCTTCCTTGAAAATAGAAAACTATAAAAAATGTACTAAAATTGTTTGTATATTTTTTTCCCCATTCAAATTGGATATCTCCCCTTTAATTATTAAATAAAGTAGCAAGTGATAAAATTACTAAAATTAGGTTATAACTTGGCACAAAAGAATCCAATTTTTTTAAAAGCAGGAAGCAAATGAGAAGTCACATGTCTGCCTTTATTTCTTGGCCAAAGAGGATTTTTTTTTAAGAAGTTGGACATTCGCAGTGTTTTTGGTGTCTTCTGAGTTTGTGAGGACCAACATAATAGCATTTTTGGATGGGTTTTCAATTTTTAGCAGTTAGTGATGCAAGACTGGGATTTGACACCTGAAAGAAGATAAGCATGTTTTTTTAAATGTGTAAACTGAATTTTCCAACGAATTATGATTTGTTCAGTACTTGAGTGGTCAGAACATAAATTTTTGGCTTCTATTGATTTACTGTAGTATTCCCTACAATTCAGAAACTGTAAAAAATGTTAGTGACTTTAAACAAATGGTGCAGAGTGAAAGTAATAATTTTAAAGATACAGTTTAAATTTTAACTGTAAAGTTTATGGAAGCCTTTAAGCATCCAGATATATTGGAAGTGAAAAGCTTAATTTCCATTTGAGCAAAGTAGTCTATAATTAACATTCTTTTGAAAATGTCTATTTTGGATCAGTTATACCTTTTTTTTTTCTACCAGTTTCCAATCAGCTGTTCACTGTATCATTCTTTCAGTTAATCAGTCTTTTAGTCACTCATCTTTCCATTCAATAGTTTTTTCAAGTTCCTTTCCTTCCTACCAGGAAGCATGCAGGCAGTTAGGGGTAATGGGATGTACACACATTCTGTCATAAACAAGTTACACAAGTGCTGCTTTGAGTGTGTGACTGGGAGATCAGAGAAGGGTTTATGGAACAGGGGCATGTGAACAGGGTCTGAAAGGATGGATCAGCCATTTGGCAGAGTGCATTCAAAGAAAATCAAATGCAAATGCATCTGGCTGGAAATCTTAGTGCTGACCAAGGAGTCTGTGAACACTTACGTGAATTTATTTTCTAGTCTTTTAAACTCTCCTTTCCAATATACATACTTAGGCCAAAGTGCTGCGTAAATGGGCATTTCTCAGGATATGTCCTGAGGAACACCAGTTGTGTGAGATGTTTCTGGCCAATGAGGGCCAAATCTGAGCAGTCCTGCAGTAAAGAACCTGTTTAACTTGGTCGATTCAATATATTTGATGACGAGTACCCTCGCCCCTTTATTTTGAACAACTTGTTAACATCCCATGGAGTCTGTTTTCCACGGAGCGTTATTTATGGAACATTGGTCAGCAATATTATCCAACCTTAGCTTTCTTATATTTCCTACCTTGTTTTAAAACAGTTCTGTAGAAAGGACCTTCAGGTAGTGGTACTCACGTTGTGGATATAGCCTGGTGGATCAGGTGTGTATATAATTCACTTTACATTTCTCTCCTCCCACCTTGAACTTTGACAACTTTGATATCTGATTGATGATAATAGAAGCAAATACATCATATATATATAATATATGTGATTACATAGCCTGATGCATCTATATTGAATAAATATAACAGTGTTGTTATTAGATACCTAATCATTACTTGTTGAAAGGATGAAGGTTTGAGAGACAAGACCTCAGTGTTCTGGCTTGGCAGATATTTTACTGAGGAGTAACAGTTACAACATTTGCAACCCTCTCAGTAGGAAAGGTGATGATATTAAAATATTCCCAGCTAGAATTCTTTTTGAGAAAATAGAAATTTAGTTTATTAATAAATTCATAATTCCTTTAGTCATGTATGTGTGTATGTACAGATATGAGTCACATGCATGTTATTTTGTTAAAGAGAAAATTAAATTTTGGAGAATGATATCTAACAATTGTCCCTTCTAAATGGGAAAGTTAAGCCTTCAAGGAAAGGAGCTAATTATCTTGTTCATTTTGCATAGAAAGCACACTTGGAGATCTTGGATTTTTATGATTGCAGGCTTTCAAAATTCTGACAAGGCTGCTTCTAAATTAGTCAATGTCAAGTGCTGTCTTTTTGTAGATTGACAACTGGTTGGTGTTGCTTCATTTTGCTGAAAGAAGAAAAGGATAAAAAATGGCTCCACCATCTGTTGTTGGGAATCAGGGGATGGGAGGGTGATAGTACCAGGCGAGGAAAGGGTACTGCTGAGCTGGAATCTCAGGTCCTTTCTCAGATACAAATTTTACTACATTCGGAAAAGATAAGTACTGTCAGATTTAAATCTGTAGAAGTGGTTATAGTTTATAAGAAGGTAATGGTGAAAACACATTCCTTTCTTGTTTGTTTACAGAGCAGCCTCTCCCCCTCCCCCGCCCCTTCATTTCCTGGGAAATGTTATTTTTGAGCCAGAAAGGCAAAGTCTTCCTCTGAGAACTTAATTAAATGCTTCAATGGAGTGAACTACTTTTACTTTTCATGTGGTTTAATTTTCTAAGTAAAAGCAAAGCCTGTCTGTGAAAGCCATTTGTTTTTGTTAATCAAAATTAATGTATAATGCTTATCAGGTGAAAAAGAAAATTACAGAGTTAAGAGCGTGTGGTCTACTCTGTGCTGGTAAATGTGTAACGAACGGCTCTCTGGGAACAAAAAGTCGAATTTGCAGTGTTTGCCATTTTCTGTGGTGAAAAGACTCCCACCATAGTTAATTTCAAGCCACCAACCAGACATCACAGAACATGGAGTTGGAAAGAGATACACAATAGTACAGATTATACAGTGCTTTCCTTTACAACACAGTAGATGCAAATAATGCCAAGAGCACAGATAATAATACACAGTGTGGTAGAATAATTATGAACTGGTGAGATTTGAATATTTATTACTTTAGGTTGTATTACAATTTATTTAACTCTGTTTATATAATTTAATTTTTAAAAATGGCTGTATTAGTAGCTTGCCCACAACATTCCTGAAAAATTAATGATTTACTCTCAGAAGGTAGCATGAGTTGGGTCTAGCAGGGTAGGCCACTGGTGGGGCAGACCTGTGTTAAATTTGTGTCTGACACTTACTAGTTGTTTGATAAGAGTACTTACCTCATAGGGTTGTTAGGATGAATAAATGAGATATTGAGTACAAGTCCTTAGAGTAATGCCTGACACCCTAGTAAGTGTTCAAAAAATGCAGGTAGTTATAATGTTTGATCTTTTACAAGAAAGGGAATGCATGATGGCTCTCTGTATAAGTTTCCTTCTAGTTATTTTAAACTACAAATGACCTTTGAGCAATGTGAGGGTTAGGGGCACCATATTCTGTGCAATTGAAAAATCTATGTATGACTTTGACTCCTCCCAAAACCTTACTAATAGCCTACTCTTAACTACCCCTGACATAAACAGTTATTTTGTATATTATATATATTTTGTATATGTATTATATACTGTATTCTTATAATAAAGTAAGCTAGAGAAAAGAAAATGTTATTAAGAAAATCATAAGGAAGAGAAAGTACATTCACAAAACTGTACTGTGTTTATTGATAGAGTAAGTTTATGTCATCTGTTCACAAGATGAATTGTTTGAAAGTACCAACACCAATATGGTCTTATATGATGTATAACACTGTAGATGTTGTATGTATTATAACACTTGATGTCAAAAGTGAAAAGATCATGTGAAAAAGAATTTCATATTTATTTACAGCAGTGTTCCATGCATTGATAATGAAGAAACATCAATATGATTGCTTTGTGATCACCTAGTGTCATTGATAGGATTGCTCACAGTAGCCTAGCCTATACACTAATGAATGGACCATATAAAATCTCCATGGCAGACAGTGTTGCAGTCAAATCCATAACACAGAACTGGAAACATCTTTATATTAAAAAAAACTCACCTGTGATGATAAACAGTTTCTCCACTTATGAGAGAGAGAGGCAAACCATATGGTACTGTAATTCTTTGAAAGCAAAATGATAAAACAGTAAGAAAACTAACAGTAAGAAAACTAAACAGTAAGAAAACTAAAACTAACAGTAAGAAAATTAAACAAAATGATAAAGCAGTAAGAAAACTAAACTAAAACAACATATGCCTATGATAGATCAACCTAGACAGCATATTAAAAAGCAGAGACATTACTTTGCCAACAAAGGTCCGTCTAGTCAAGGCTATGGTTTTTCCAGTAGTCATGTATGGATGTGAGAGTTGGACGGTGAAGAAAGCTGAGCGCCGAAGAATTGATGCTTTTGAACTGTGGTGTTGGAGAAGACTCTTGAGAGTCCCTTGGACTGCAAGGAGATCCAATCAATCCATCCTAAAAGAGATCAATCCTGGGTGTTCATTGGAAGGTCTGATGTTGAAGCTGAAACTCCAATACTTTGGGCACCTCATGTGAAGGGTTGACTCATTGGAAAAGACCCTAATGCTGGGTAGGATTGAGGGCGGGAGGAGAAGGGGATGACAGAGGATGAGATGGCTGGATGGCATCACCAACTCGATGGACATGGGTTTGGTTAGACTCCGGGAGTTGGTGATGGACAGAGAGGCCTGGCGTGCTGCAATTCATGGGTCGCAAAGAATTGGACACGACTGAGCGACTGAACTGAACTGAACTGGACTATAAAGAAAGCTGAGCACCAAAGAACTGATGCTTTTGAACTGTAGTGTTCAAGAAGACTCTTGAGAGTCCCTTGGACTGCAAGCAGATCAAGCCAGTCCATCGTAAAGGAAATCAGTCCTGAATATTCATTGGAAGGACTGATGCTGAAGCTCCAATACTCTTGCCACCTGATGCAAAGAACTGAGTCATTGGAAAAGACCCTGATGCTGGGAAAGATTGAAGGCAGGAGAAGAGGAGGACAGAGGATGAGACGGTTGGATGGCATCACTGACTTGATGGACATGGGTTTGAGCAAGCTCCGGAGTTGGCGATGGATAGGGAGGCCCAGTCCATGGGGTCGCAAAGAGTCAGACATGACTGAGCAACTGAACTGAACTGATTGAAATATTTTCAAATAATTAATAAGCACCATCATATTAAGTTGAACACCACTAATTTAGAATCTGAAAATTCAGATGAAAGTTATTAAAGTTCTTTTTTTAATTGAGTAAATCATTCAAACTATTTTTCTTGTCTGAACTTTCTGGATTTCATGGATAGGCAAAAATTAGTCTAAAACCAGAATTCTTGGTCTTCCCTTGCAGTCCAGTGGTTAAGACTCTGCACTTCCAATGCAAGGGGTGCAAGTTCGATCTCTGGTTGGGAACTTAGATCCCACATGCTGCATGGCATGGCCAAAAAATAAAACCAGAATTCTTTAATGTGTAACTTTTACTTTAGTCCAGTAAATAGTTTTGTTGATTAGAACGTTTATGGCTTAAAGTGACAAAATTTCACTAACAGTAGTTTGAACCAATGGTTCTCAATATTTTTGGGCTCAGGATCCCTTTAAACTCTTCAAAATTATTGAGGAAAAGTTTTGGTGTTTATTGATTGATATTTACCATTTTAGCGATTAAAGACTTTTTATGCAATAATTATAATTAAGTTTTCTGTGCTTTTTTTATAGATTGATCCTGCAAAATTAAATCTTATAAATCAACACTGAAAGTTAGGTTTTATAAATAATCTTCCTGGGAGAATAGATATATTTGTGGTTTGGTTCAGTAAGAAGGAAATATAATTAAGTCCCAGTCCAGAACTAAAATGTATCAGAAATGTAACTTTAATTTCCTATAATGACTTAATTTCTATTCAAGTCCTCACTCTGGTGGGGTGATGAAAACCCAGTGTTAAATAAACGTAAGATTTCATCCCCCTTTCCCTGTGATTGTGGCTAATTACTGGAAGGTTGCTGCAAGGGCCTTGGTGGTCCTTATCACCCGGTTCTCAAGGCCAGGCTCACACAGGTCACCCCCAAAATGTCTCTTGTTCCTTTGTCCACAGCCTTCTTGGTTCCAGTGGTTCTGTGTCCTGTCTGGAAGAATACACTGGGGCACTGTGGCCCCAGACTCCACAGGCCACTGGCTCTCAGGGCTGCCTGGGGCCCTTTCTGCCTGGACCTGGGGGCTCTGAGCCGGGCCTAGGTGCATAGTTCTCTCTCTGTTCTCTTTATTCCCTTCCCCTCTCCATCTGAAGGAATTCTCTTTATTTATGGCTGCTGTGTAGGGTCTTTATTGCTGCTGGGTTTTTTCTTTAGTTGCAGCAAGAGGGAGCTACTCTCTAGTTGTGGTGCACGGGCTTCTGTTTGTAGTGGCTTCTCTTGTTGCTGGGCACAGGCTCTAGGGCGCATGGGCTTCAGTAGTTGCGGCATGTGGCCTCAGTAGTTGGCGGCTCACGGGCTCTAGAGCACAGCCTCAGTAGTTGTGGAGCACGGTCTTAGTTGCTCTTAGTGGCATGTGGGTTTCTCCCAGATCAGGGATTGAACCATGTCTCCTGCGTCAGCCGGCAGATTCTTTACCACTGAGCCACCAGGGAAGCCCTGATGTTCTCTTAAGGGCGCTCTCTCTGTGATTATTTTCCCCCTCAAGGGCCACCTAGTATCATCTCCTTAATTGTCTCAGAAATCAGGAAATACAAAAGCAGAGACTAGCTGGCCCTTTCTGCTTTCTTCCTGTCATCTGCCAGTGAGACTGTGAACTCGGGAATGAATCAGAATGAGCAAGAGTTTGGGGAGACGGAAGGGAAAATACTGGGAGAAAAAAAATCAGTTGGCATTTCAGGAATCCTCTCCGACCATGTCATTCTGTGCCTTTAAATCCTGCCAGTCAAGAGTACCCCACACTTTGAGGTTTGAATAGATCCTCAGATTTTTTTTTTTTTCTTTAGTGATTTTTAATTTATTTTTTCTTGCTTGCTTCTTTAAGTTCTGTGTTTTTCAAGCTGTGGATTGGACCCATTCCTGGGCCAGGATATTGATTTAGTGGGCTGAGACCAGCATTAAACAAAAAAGGCTAACAGAATATGCTAGAACAAAGTAGAAAATGTTAGCGATCATCAGACAGGACGGATGTCATATTGTTTGGACACTTCCGTCTTATATACACTTGTGTGTATACTGGGTTGTGGGGTAAGATGTATTGCTTACTGTGAGCTCTAGTCAGGGTTTTAAAAAACACATTTTTAGCTGCCATTGAATTTAGTTATCTTAAATTTTATTGTTGGACTTCCCTTGTGGCTCAGCTGGTAAAGAATCCTCCTGCCATACGGGAGACCTGGGTTCGATTCCTGGGTTGGGAAGATCCCCTGGAGAAGGGAAAGGCTATCCACTCCAGTATTCTGGCCTGGAGAATTCCACGGACTATACAGTCCATGGGGTTGCAAAGGTCAGACACGACTGAGCGACTTTCACATTCACGTTAAAATTTTATTGTTATCATGGAAAATGTCCTGTTTTAATATTTGAAAAACAGAGTGCGTTGGTTGCAAACTTGTTGGCTTCATTGAAAATGTCCTATTTTTGTCTCATAGCTTGAGTGAGTGAAGTAAAAGTCTCTCAGTCGTGTTTGATTCTTTGTGACCCCATGGACTGTAGCCTGCCAGGCTCCTCTGTCCATGGGGATTCTCCAGGCAAGAATACTGGAGTGGACTGCCATCTCCCATCTCCAGGGAATCTTCCCAACCCAGGGATCAAACCTGGGTCTCCTGCCTCAGAGGCAGATTCTTTACTGTCTGAGCCACCAGGGATATATTAATAAAACTATTTACCTTCAAAATTTCAAAGCCATACTTTTGCTCATAAAACTGGTGATATTATAACTTTGTAGGCACACTTCCCCTTTTTCCCCCAAGGATTTCTGCAGATTTTCTTAATTTTTAGAATTCTGAAATCGCACTAGGGCATGTTAGAGTTTTCTTTTGCTAAGTGCTGCTGGGCACATAGTTTTCCTTTAGAGCTGAAGATCACTTCAAAATTCTCTCCGGTTGCCCCTTTGTAGTCAACGCAGTCCCTTCATCCCCAGCCAATGTGAGTCACTAATTTCAATGAGTATATTTTTATTTTTTGATTTTCTAGTAGCTCCTTGGTGTGTTTGGTTTCTCTTTTTTCCTCAACAATTTGTTCTTTGTTGAAATAACTTGATTATGTTGTAATATTCACTGGACTATGATATTATAGCCTCTTGAATGATTTTCAGAGTTCTCATGTGTAAATTGTGTTTCCTTCAGGGCTTGCTGGGTTCTTTTCTGTTCACACACACACTGTCTCCCTCATATTTACACCTCTGTCCTTTTCTTTCTTACTGTTGGATTATCTTACCCAGTTGGGGTTGGATGGCTGTCTGTCTATTTTTATGATTGAGGAGGAGGCTGAAGGGTGTTGTTGTTGTTGTTCGGTCACTCAGTCTTGTCCGACTCTTTGTGACCCCATGGACTGCAGCACGCCAGGCTTCCCTGTCCTTCACCATCTCTTGGAGCTTGCTCAAACTCATGTCCATCAAGTAGGTGATGCCATCCGACCATCTCATCCTCTGTTGTCCTCTTCTCAATCTTTCCCAGCATCAGGGTCTTTTCCAATGAGTCAGCTCTTCGCATCAGGTGGCCAAAGTATTGGAGCTTCAGCCTCAGCATCAGTCCCTCCAGTGAGTATTCAGGATTGATTTCGGTATGGTGTAGGTGTATCTCCACTGTAGTTGGGATGGTTGCTTCCCTAGCAGGTCTTACCTAGAGTGTGAATGCCGACAGTGGCCTTCTCCAGGTGCTGTGAGTTGCCAGTGGAGTCAACAGGCCAGCATCCCTAAGGTGACCAGATAGGACCAGCTAAGATGGAGAATCCCCTCAGTTCTTGGAACAAACAAACAGAACAAAAACAAACAAGCAAAGGCAAGGAGGGCTGGATTAAGTGCTTTAGAATATTTAACTCACCAACCCAGTGTCCACATCAAGGCCTGTTCTCCTTGTCTCAGATCTCAAGACAGGATTTGTCCACAAGCTGATCACTCACTTTATTTAGAGATAGGCCCAGTGTCTACTGGGTGATTACCTCTCCTTCCAGGGTGATTACCTCTCCTGCTCTGAATGGGAGGTAAATGGAGAAGGGAAAGAAATAGCCTGAGGAATTGGCTGGTTCTTCTAATACCCTGTTGACGCTGGTGACAGTTCCAGAGCCCCCTTATATGTGGTCGACAGTTCTGACTCTGTTCTGTTGACCATCAACTTAGGTGTCTTTAATCTTTCTTCTCTACATTCTGTGTTTTTAAACAACTAACATTCTCTCTCTCTGTATGTATGGATATTTATTATACTTGTATTTAGGTACATTTAAAAAATATTTCCATTGGACTTTGTGTGGGAAGTGCTTGGCTTACCACTTGAGTCAAATATATGGAAGGTAATAACTATATTTCTTTAAAAATACAGCACTTCATCCAGACCTTTCACAAACTCCCTCTTTTTTCCCCTGTACCATTAACCTGTGATGGAAAAGGGTTAAAGCTGCACATCTTTCTCTTCATCCGTGGCACTGAACACAGTGGCAATGTAATGACCTATTGTGTTTTTGTTTGATTATATAATCAATAGCAATGGCAACCCACTCCAGTACTCTTGCCTGGAAAATCCCATGGACGGAGGAGCCTGGTAGGCTGCAGTCCATGGGGTCGCTAAGAGTCGGACACGACTGAGCGACTTCACTTTCACTTTTCACTTTCATGCATTGGAGAAGGAAATGGCAACCCACTCCAGTGTTCTTGCCTGGAGAATCCCAGGGACAGCAGAGCCTGGTGGGCTGCCATCTATGGGGTCACACAGAGTCGGACACGACTGAAGAGACTTAGCAGCAGCAGCAGCAGCCATAAAAAAGTACGTTTAAAGAAGAGTTGATCTGTTTTGTGGTTAGACTTCCCTTCAGGAAGAGTGGTATGAATTAGTGATGTCTGCCCTGAGCCTGGGGGGTAACATGCAGGTGAAGTCTACACCAATATGCCAGTGGTGGCTCTTTTTCCTCTTCTTCGTTTCCCACAATTTATTTGATTTTTTTGGCCATAATTTTTCTGTGACTATAACGTTTTTATCAAAAAATTCACAACTGGGTATAATATCACATTTTTAGGTTTGCATAGATATTTCCAAAATATAGAATTATTTTATGCTTCTCCCCATCTTTAGGCTTTAAATAATTATTTTTATGGATACAGAGCATTTATCATAGAAATTATATTTATTATTATTTTTAGCAAAGGAAGATAATGTGATCTTGTGTTTTTAATGTTCTGTTTTTCTATGAACTTTGTTTTAAATATGAATGCTTTTTATTTTATTGATTTTTAATTGGAGGATAATTGCTTTACAATGTGTTTCTGCTGTACAACAGTGTGACTCAGCTGTAAGTTTACATATATCCTCTCCCTCTTGAGCCTTCCTCCCACTCCCACACTCCATCCTATCCCTCTAGGTCGTCACAGGGCACTGATCTGAGCTCCCTGTGTTATACAGCAGCTTCCCATTGGCTATTTTACACATGGTTGTATATATATGTCAGTCCTAATCTCCCAATTCGTCCCACCCTCTCCTTCCCACACTGGTGTTTTTAATATCTTTCAGACTGTGGTAATGCCTCAGATACTTGAGTCCCAGTTCTGCATGTGTTCCTCTTGGCTCTGGTCACCAGTGCCTTTTAGTGTTCCTGAGCACAAATCACAGAGCTGCCCAGACGCACGTATGCCCCTGTTTGTACATTCCCACCGTCAATATTGGTAACAGCATAGGCACAGACTCTTCTCCACCAGCTTGTATTTTTCTCAATAGCATCTAGAGGTGTGTGTGTGTGTGAGTGTGTGTATTAATTTCTCACCTTTTACACAGTAATGCAAAATCTAGGTGACATGTTCCAATAGCTGATAAGCATTTCATAGTGTGGTCGGTTTACCGTGTAATCCCTTTGATCCTGCCTTCTTTTGTAAACACACGATGGAGGTTACAATGGAGTCCCACAGAGGAAGTAAATCAGAGGGTGGCAGGTTTTTGACCCTTCCAGCCAGAAAGAGAATTTGGTAAATCGTTAGGTTATTGACTGCCCTTTAGAGAGCCAGGGGTTTGCTTTCTGTACCTCCTTTCAGCTGGGCTTGTATGTCATGTACAGGAGGCCTGCATTATCATAATCCATTTTTCGCTTTTATGTGACCTACCAGCAGCTCTCGTAAGCCTCCTTTCTGAAGAGCATTCCCCATTTACTTGCTCTAATTCACCATCTTTTTTTTTAAATCATAAATTTGATGTTTTGCAACCAGTGGCATTATTTGTGAGTTGTTTATGGAGGTGCTACAGGGAAGAAGATTAGTGGTAGAATTAGAACGAGATGATGGCTATGGAGAGAAATCCATGAATAGACATCACATCAGTGACATAGCAAGAGAATGAAAGAAGCATTTAAACTTGAATATGTCTTTAGCTCATGTTGAATAGCATTCATCATACACTAACAAATTTATACTAGGTTTTACTAGGTAGGAAATGTCCAGATTGATCCCAACATGTAAAAATGACACTATCTTAAAATGCCTCTATCCATTAGATGTTAATTTTTCTGGAATATTAGTAAAAATAATGTAGAATTGTTTTTACTCATGTTATTATCTAAGTTTTAAAACATTTGATATGAAAATTTCTTAACATATTATTGACCAGAGATGTATTATGGCCACAGGTGTTTGCTTATACAAAAATTCCCGGGTCAGTAATGTGTTAATTTTCCACATCTGAAAAGATAATCAAAATAGGATTGTTTTTGCAAATTATTAATAATTATGGAATTTCCAAGAACTTTTATTCAAGGGAAAAAGACTTCTAGGTTTTTACATAATGTGCCATTTTCCATGATAGCTCTTTAACACACAAAATCCTTATAGTAAAATGAGCGTAAGTTTTAAGATATTCTTTTGGAGAAAGAAATATAAATGGAGACTAGGGATGTGAGACTACATGCTTTGCCCTTGAAGAACCAAACCCAGGGGACTTACCTGGTGGTCCAGTGGTTAAGACTCCATGCTTGTACTGCAGAGAGTAGTACTAGTTCGCTCCCTGATCAGGGAACTAAGGTCATGCATTATGTGCAGAGTGGCCAAAAAAAGAAAAGAAAAGAAAAGAAACCCAGCGAGTGGCTTTGGGTGCTCAGGCTGTCTGAGACTGGGGCTCTAGGTGCGAAAGAAAATGGGAGAAACTCCCTGATGCGTCTGGCAAAGTGTGCTCAGGCAGCAAAAGCATTTACACAGGAAGGCCCTTGGCAATTTGGAGCTGGCTTCAGTTCAGATTTTTTAGGCAATGGAGGAGATCTTCCCTAAACAAATTTGTTAACATTTTAGTTTGGGGGGAACACAGCACAACGTAGCTGTAAATGCACCAGTTCCTATCTTTGTCCGAGTAGCTCCATCTCACCCTTCCTGAGGCCCCATCACTTCATGAGTAGGTCTGGTTTGATCCAGTCTTCAAAGCTGTGCCTGGCTCAAGTGTCCTCAAGCAGCATTTATCTCTGTTGCTCCTTTGCTACTGGAAGCCTTTCTGTGCAGAACGCGTGGCTCCTGGGCCCCCTGCTCCATGCCTTTTCTTCCTGGAGGTCATTGCGGTGTTAGCAGTCGTATCTCTTCTTTAGAGTGTGATGGCAGATCCCAGGCTAGGTTACAGTCTTTCTCTCTTTTTTTCCTCCTCTTCCCTCTCATCCTGCCTCTGTCCCCACCCCAGTTTCATGCTGTTTCCTTTTCTCACTACATCTGGGCTCCAAAGCAGGCATCCTCAGGGAAGCTGTATCCGATAGGGCAGGATCCATGTATGAAGAGTTGATTTTACAGCTGAGTGTTTTACAACAGTTTTTTCCTTGCTTTTTATGATTCTGCTGTCATTCCATATGGGACATGTTGGCCTCCTACTTTTTCCTGCATTAGAGGCAGACTGGTGGTCCTAGGTTCACACTGGTGAGTCCTGCCAGTGGTTCATGGCTGGGTCTGCTCTGAGACCCCTTTTGATTCTTGGGTGCCCACGATGTACTTACTGGTTGTTAGATTGAATCGGAGAAGGCAATGGCACCCCACTCCAGTACTTTTGCCTGGAAAATCCCATGGATGAGGAGCCTGGTAGGCTACAATCCATGGGGTCGCACAGAGTCGGACATGACTGAAGAGACTTAGCAGCAGCAGCAGCAGAGAGGTTGAATACCAGCCCTGTGTGAAGACTTTAATAGTGTTATTATCACATGTTTCATATTTCACATATTTGATATAGTTACTCATTTTGTATCTGCCTGCTTGACCTAGCAATGAATAGGAGAGGGGTGTAGAAAGCTCTCACAATATTGGTGAATATGCTAGTTTTCCCTGTCATCAATTTTGCATCTGCACACAATCTCTCTCTCTCCCTTTCTCTCTTTCCATATAGTTGTACACACATACACACACACATATTTTAAAAACTTTACATTTAAGACGATGCTTTTTTGGTGAACTGAGTCTTTATCACTATGTAGTGACTCTCTTCTTAATAATGCCTTTATTTTTAAAGTATATGTTGTCTCATTTTAAGATTGCTATTTTATAGTGGAGTTTAAAAATATGACTGTATATTGATTGTTTTTCCAGCAGTTGTAACCCATTTACAGTTTTGTGATTATTGAATTGTTTCTCCCAACTGTTAAATTTCTGTGCTGCTTCTTATTCTCTTTTGCTTTTATTTGCTATATTTGCTTTTATTCTATTTATGCTTTTTATTTTCTATGCTGCTGTTTATTCTATGCTGCTTTTTTCCTTTCTGTTCTCATTCTGGTTTTAATTTTATTGTTAGAGTTTTGGCACTTTTAAAAAACTTGATTTTTCTCTTTTATAGGATTTGAATTTATGTGGTATATATCTTTGTGGTTACCTTTAGGGTTTTATCATATATATTTATGCACAGTTTAAAATTCAATAATGTCTTAACCTTTCTCCTTAAGAACAAAAGACCTTTGAATGCTTTATTCTCATACTACCCTCTTGTCTTTTTGTCAGGTATTTTTGCTTTGTCTTGTTTCATACCGTGTTTGTGTATGTGGATGTATGTGTTCATATGCATGTGTATGGTGTATTGCATTTAGCATTTTATTTGCTCACCATTCCATTTTTGCATTTTAGCTTATCCTTCTGGAATTATTTTCTTTCTTGCTGAAGCATATCCTTTGTAAGTAGCTTCATAGAGAACCCTGGTGGTGGGCCTGATTATTTTTAAATGTTTTATTTCTCATTCTTTAAAGATAATTTTGAGTGATGTGGAACAGTTATTATTGCTACAAAATGGAGTTGTTCATAGTTGGAAGAAATACTTAAAATTATCTGCAAACCTTCTGTCATCTCCCCACTATCCAGTACAGTTCAGATCTTGACCTTTGGATAAAATTACCTCCTTGGTTAAAATCAGAGCATAAAAATATGGCCCAGAGAAAAGTCATCAGGCCCTCACCTAACTCAGAAAGGCCAAATTGAAGAGCCGATTTAATAACGTGAGGTCAGACCTTCTGCCCTTTAAATGTAGTTAAGAAGGTTTTCCTGGTGGCTCAGTGGTAAAGAATCTGCTTACCAATGCAGGAGACAGGGGTTCAATCCCTGATCCAGGAAGATCCCACTTGCTTTGGTGCACCTAAGCCTGTGTGCCACAACTATTGAGCCTGTGCTCTGGAGCCTGGGAGCTGAAACTAATGAGCCCAAGTGCTGCATAACTGCTGAAGCCTGCGTGCCCTAAAGTCTGTCCTCCACAACGAGAAAAGCCACTGCAGTGAGAAGCCCGTGCATTGCAACTAGAGACCAGCTCCTGCTTGCCACAACTAGAGAAAAGCCTGTGCAGCAGTGAAGAGCCAGCACAGCCAAAAATAAACAAATATATAAATATTAAAAATAAATATTCTTAGAGATGAAGTTGCATTTTCTTAAAGCCGATAATGTATTAAAAATGTGAATACCCTTCCTCTTTCATGAATGTTGTTAAGCAGAAGAGGGCCTGAGGTCCCCAAGACCACTCCTAGGTTTGATGATTCTCTAGGGGGTCTCCCAGCCTTCATGACTGTAATTTATTATAGTGAAAAGATACAGAAGCAGCAAAGGGAAAAGCCACATGGGGCAGAGTCCTGAGGAAACTGAGCACAAGCTTCTAGAATCTTCTCCCAGAAAGTCAGCATAGGGTGCTCTGAATCCCCCTCTTTGTCAAATGTTGCCAACCAGCTGAAGCTCGTTAGAGACTTCACTCCCCGAGTTTTCACCTGGGGGCTGTTTACATAGGCGCTTCTATCTGGCACGTACCCAAACTCCAGACTCCTAACAGGAAAGCGAGGATTCTGCTTCACTGTATTGTCTGTGCAAACAGCTTAGGCACAGTACTCCACTCTTATCAGCTAGTGGTGGCGGGAATGCACCCCCCCACCCCGCCCCAGAATCCAAATTCTTAGACATCAGCTGAGGGTCGACCTTGAAAGCTGGCCTTTCATAAATAGCATTGGGGCCTGCCATATTTACTCTTCTGCTCAGGGGCCTTCATGAAATAATGATATAACAACACATGCTTTTGACACCTGAGCTCTGTTCTTAGATTTCCTAGTTTGAGTAGAGCTGACAGTGTTCAAGGAAACAAAAAACTGGAGAGGGTGGGTAGACTTGAGTGCTGGTGAGGAGGAGGGACTGACCCAGATTGTGGACAGGTTTAGGGGGAGATGGCAGACCATTTGACTTTGCCAGGCAGATGAAAATGAAAAAACAAAAATATCAGAGATTGGCTGGAAACAGCTAGCAGTCTTATTAGTGGCCTCCTATAATGTTAGAAATTTATACTTATTATGTAGAGTTTCCCAGCCTCGACACTGCTGACATTTTGGAGTGGGGGCTGTCCTGTTCATTGTAGGATGTTCAGCAGCCTCCCTGGCCTCTGCTTGCTAGACGCCTGTAAGCGTGTGCCCCCTCACCATCTCCCCAGTTGTGGCACCAAAAATGTCTTCCAGACATTGCCTGTTGCCATCTGTCCTCCAGGGACAGTGACTGAGAACCATTACTACAGAATTTACGGTAAATAAATTCATGATGATCTTAGCTTTATATGTCTAAGTGGTTTACTCATAACTCATATTTATAGAAGCTTTCCATTTCATGTATTTCTAGCAAGAAGCTCAGGAGAGAGCTCGGCGTGTTTTATCGTTGTTACATAGATGAAGGCACTGAAGGCAGTGAGACACAGAGGTTAAGTTGCTTTGCAGTAAAGCAAAGAGAAAGTGATAGTAGAAGTAATAGTAATGATAATATTTTTTGTTATTAATTGAGTGCCTACTCTGAGCCAGATACTGAAATGCTCTACAGGTGTTCATTTTGCAACAAGCCTAGGAAACACTATCATTGTGTTAATTTTACCAATGAGGAACTTGAGGCCAGAGAGATCAAGAAACCTGCCCAAAGGCACCTAGTAGGTGAAAAAGCCAGGTCCAAACCCAGGCTGTTTGGCTCCAGTGCTCTCATGAACCCTGGGCTCTGGATAAAAAGTGAGAGATTCTGGGTTTTTGATGGTGTTCTGTCTCGTTACTGTCTCCGTGGAGGTTGTGCTGCTAAATTGTTTCAGTCGTGTCTGACTCTTTGCGACCCCTTGGACTGTAGCCCACCAGGCTCCTCAGTCCATGGGATTTTTCAGTCAAGAATACTGCAGTGAGTTGCCATTTCCTCCTCCAGGGGATCTTCCTGACCCAGGGATCGAACATACCTCTCTGTGTCTCCTGCATGGCAGGCAGATTCTTCACTTGCTGAGCTATCAGGGAAGCCCCCGTGGAGGTTGCCGTTTGCTTATTACACTGTTTTCCTCACTCTGCCCAGCTCTGGTCTCCTGTTTGCATATAATTTTCCTATATTATCAACCAAATCTCACAGAGATGAATAAATTCAAAAGTCTTGTTTTTGTGACCTAACTTTGCCGTTTCAGTTGTAGTCTTCTGTTATTATCTTGATTCTTTCTCTTTTTATTTATTTTTAATGTAGCATTTCATGGAAGCATGGATTTGTTGCAGCTGTCAGCCTCATCTTGACACATACACTTTGTCCAATTCCTGCATACTTCAGCTAAGAGGCTTATATTTATGATGCTTAAACATTTTATGATATTCTTCAGACCTTTCCACTAGCTCATAACACATATGAGAAATATGTGTTATTTCTCATGTTTCCATGATTGTATTTTATTATACAGGAAATGTATTAATGTACCAATTCACCCACTCCATCTTTTGTAATTTTTTTCTTTTTACTTTTTTTTACTTATTCCCTTTGAACATTCACTTTTCATGCTCCCATGCCTTCTGCCCCATGTTCTAATCCCTAATACGGACAAGGAGAAAATGTCACTCTTCCTCTAGGCCTAGTGAAGAAATGATCTTTCCTGAAGCTTTCTTTTTGAGACAGTTATTTTAGGAAGCCCTTCTACAATCATTTAAATACAGTATTTGGGAAGAGCTAGAATTAACCATATCCATCAGTTAGTTTTAAAATGCTTTGCTTCTCTGTTCCTGTGATCCCATGAGGGATCATTGAGCCCTCATTTTTTTTCTGGGTCTGTTTTTCTTTTGGGAGTGGGGTGTTGGGTGAGTGGGAGTTGAGACTGTGACTTAAGAGCAGAATATCATCAGATTAGTTTAGATGGACATTGCTATATGAACATGATGTTGAGAAATCCAGGGTTTTCATATGTGTCCAGTTTGGCAAAATTAATTAGGCTTCTCTAGATGTTGTAATTATTATTTTTAATATAAACAGTGTGTGCAGCCCTCTCTGTAATTACATTTATTACGTCTATGTCTCATGGTTCCAACTCATGAGACCACTCCACTGTCTTTTGCTTGTCAGGCATTTTCCCCCAAAACCTTACTCACTTGAATTTTGCTAGCTCTGAAGATAATTTTGGTCCCCAAAGTCTTAGGTTTTAATCTGTTATACTACACATGACTCCTAGTAGTTTCAGATATGAATTCCGCCTTTCTTCAGCATTTTTTATATTTTGGCTATTAATACTAGGTTGAATTTTTCTTCTGTGTCAAAAATTTGGATAGTTTCTTCTTGTAATGCATCTTTAGCGAAAGTTATCTTACCAGGAATTACAAAATCATTAAATTTTAGGATTGGGAAGATATTGGAAAAAACGCAAAGCATTGCAATCTGTTTATAGTCCTCAATGTAATTGTACTATGTATCAGTAAACGTGCTTTGGCTATCAGGTGAGCAGAGTATGTCCTCTTAAAAAAAACAGTAAAGAAAAACAGTAGAAGCTTTTCAATTTGTTTTTCTTTTCAAAGGTGTAAAACCTTGTTCCAAAAAGAACTTAGTTTGGGTTGCTGATTTCAAACATATTAAAGTGGTATTTTGTTTACATTCAGGTGTAAGTTCAGATCTCTCAGTTTTTCCATTATAAAGTCAAAGGGTGAGAATAGATTATTTTCATGAATGGTTACTTTAAAATTGAGAGATAAGTGTGGCAAGTGATGTTTTGTAAGTATCCAAGTAGACATTTTTGCCTAGTATGGACCAAATTCCAAATTGAATCCCAAATTCCAAGTTCCAAAAACCAAATTGAATCCCCCCCCCACTGCCAGTTCATTTTTCCATATTAGCATGCTGTTCAATAAAAATTCTATTTAGTTTTTAAATTATGTTTCCTTAAAAATTCTGTTTAATATTTATTTTGTGTTTAATTTAAAACATAATTTTTAACTTTTAAACATAATTTTTAATTAAACATAAATGACAGGAGAAAATTGTCCCCTCCAAATCTTCCCCTAAACTGAGTTGACCTGCAAGTTAGTACAATACAGTCTCAACTGGTCAAACTTTCTGTAACACATTTGAGAGTAGATTTTAATTACAGTTTCAAAAGTCATTAAAATGCATGCATACACTTTTTGAATTAAACATTATGGAAGTCCTGAAAATCTCTGTGAAACTTTATTTTACAGAATGTAGTTTGAAAAAGGAAATGTGTTAAGTTGTTATTTTAGCTTTAACGTATAGCAGTACATACATAGTGGCTACATGTTAAAGTCCAGTTTAGTTCAGCTTTCCAAGATGGAGTTGCAAATGGTCTGAAATACCCACGCTGAAGTTGTCTGTTGAGCTTCACCTGCCTGGAGCACAGTTGCCCCCAAGTAATCTATAAAAATAAAGAATCACTATGTTGCACACTTGAAAGTAATATAATATTGTATGTCAAATATACTTTAATAAATTAAAAAATCCTTGTAGCAGCCCCCAGTGTGTGGCTGACACCAAGTCTATGACTTTAGGATAAGGAGGGGAGACCTTGCCTTATCACAGCTTCCTCACTTGAATCAGTAACTCTAGTTTTACCAACATTTCACTAAACTTGACTGCTCTCTACTTCTTAGTCTGGATTAGAAGAAGGGAACCAGAAAGGCAGAGGACCGTGGAAGGCTGACTTCTGTGTATGAGAAATACTCTCTTGCTAGTCAACAGGCATAAAAGCGATCTCATGGCATTTAGGCCATCCTGACCTTTGTAAACTTTGAAAGCACTACTGTTTTGTATCATGCTCTGATCATGTCTATTTAGATGACCCTGAGTTATCATGGAAAAATTTAAATTAGATTTGTATCTGCTCTAAAAAGCAAGGAAATTATGGTGAAATAGTGAGGCTTTGAGGACTTTTGGGAAGCTGCAGGAAGAGATGGAGGGTGAACATTACCAAGAAGAGGGTCCAGGGAGAAGGAAGTGGAGGGATGGGAGCTCTTTGAGGGATGGCTCTGAGCTCCGCAGCTTTTGTGGTGATAGAGTCACAGGAGCCAGAGATGTACCCTCTGTGCCAGCTGGGCATAGGGAGGAGAGGCACTCACTCGTGTCTTAACCACACATGGGAGGAGACACCCTCACTTCACCACCAGGAGGGCCTGTGTGCTTGCGTACATGTCATCGAATATGATGTAATGCAGTGAAGCTGTTCTGTAGCCTGCCATGCCTTATGGTCATATGGCTTGACTCTCTCTCTTACCCTCCTCCCTCCCTCCTTCCCTCTCTCCTTCCTTCCCTCCTGTCTCTTCTTCTTTCTACAAATAGTTATTGAAATCATACTCATGCTGAGACAGACCCCAACAGATGTGGAGTGTGCTCTGACAAGGGAAAGATAGCCTGTCTTGCTGCTGTGGGACTTTCCTTGTACTATGAGACAGAGATATATCAATAGGAACATACAAATGAATATGAAAAAAATTATAATGGGACGAAAAGTACATTCCAGGACACATTTGTGAGACCAGGAAGGCTTCTTGGAGGAAGTGCAATCTAAGGCGAGAACTAAGAGATAAAGACGAGTTAGCCAAGAAGTGGGGTGTTCCTGGCCAGGGAGAAGCATGTGGGGGTAGAGGTGGGAAAGAGAAGGGTGAGCTCCATGGCCAGAGTGTGGAGTGTAAGTGAGAAGTTTGCCGAAAGCTGACCATGGAGGCCTTGGGGGATGGGAGGCTGGACTATTTTCTCTGATTAGTGGGAAGCATTGGGAAGGTTTTATTCAGGGGAATCAGATGATCAGGTTGGCATTTTGGAAAGTTTGCTTTGGGGAGTTGGATCAGAAGGGCAAAATTGGCAAGCATGGTAGTTACCTAAAAGATAAATGTGGCCTTTAATGAAAAATTTAGTGAAGACAGAGACGTAAATAGAATCAAGACATATTTAGGAGATGGAATCAATAGAGTTGGCAATGGATTAATTAGATGTGTGAAGAGTCAAGGTTACTCCCAGGTTTCTGGTGTGGACAACTGGACACTAATGGATGAAAGAGAGAATACAGGGGAAAGAATTCATTTTGAAACTGTAGTGGGGTGATGGACTGTTGGATATCAGACTGAGTTTGTGGTAAGCATGGGGTGTACACAAGTGGAAATGCCAGTGGATCTGAAACACAGGAGAGAAAGCTGGGCTAGAGATGTAGATTTGGGAGTGATTGGCATGATATTGGGGGTACCCAGAGCTGTGAGAACAAATGAGATCACCCTGGAGATCACTAAGAGAAGAAAAGCCGGTTAGAACCGTGAAGGAGGACGAGCAGAGAGGAGTCCCAGGAGACAGGGGAGGAACAGCTAGAAGGGGAGAAGCCAGGCCAGGAGTGTGGGGGGACAGAGACACCAATGGAAAAGGACAATTCAAGTCAGAGGAGAGGCTAAGCAAGAGGAAGACCAAAAGACATCTGTGGGATCCTCTGTTCCACCGGAAGTCGTTGTAACCTTAACCAGAGGAATGTCTGAAGACAGGAGCTGGAATGCATAGCGTTGACGAGAGAGTTGGAAGAGATGAGCAGAGACAGTGAGTTTAGGCCTCTTTGTCAGGAAGTTTGGCAGAAGGGAGAGAATGGACTCTGGAACCTCACGCTAGAGTAGTGTGGGTGGAGGGAGGACGGAGTCAGGAAAGCCTCGTGCGTGCTCGGGTGCTGACGGGAAGTAGCTCATAGAGAAGCCTAGGGTGAAATTCTGGGAGACAGTGGGGATAAGTGGGTCACAGAGGGTCCTGAGAACAGAGGAGGGCTTGGGATCCAGAATAGTGATAGACAGGACCTTACCTGAGAGGAGAGACACCTCTGCCATTGTGACGGAAGGGCAGAATAAAATGACTGGTGTTAAAACATAGTTTGCTGTCATAAGATTTTAATGATGTTCTTTAAAAAAATGTCTCCACAGACACTACCCCAAGCAGTCCTTCACCACGGTGGCAGATACACCTGAAAACCTTCGCCTGAAGCAGCAAAGTGAATTGCAGAGTCAGGTAATTTCTGAAAGGCCTGTTTTTGCTACATTGATTCTTAATATTATTCACAAGACCACTGTTCAGTTGTTGGACTCTTCACACCGGGTCACCAGCCAGGGTGCAGACTGAACGTGAGCCTGGGCGGGCATTCCAGGAGCAAGTGCCCAACGTCTGTTTTATTCTTGGTCTTGGATAACCCTGATATTCTTGATTCTGTTATCCACATGGGACTCGGGCAAGTAAATGAGTTCTGGTCAGAGGGAGTGTTTTCCAACAATATTGATTTATTTGGTCCTAAATATTTAAAAACATTTTATAAATAGCTTTTCCACACTGCATATGTAGGGGAAAAAGAGGTGTTAACTTGACCCAGTTGCAGAGAGTGTGGGGCTAACACCCTGTCTGTGTATCTCACACCAGCCACTAGCTTTGTTTTCATCCTGTCACTTTATTCAATATTTCTTTCATATGTCACGCTGACAGCATGAACAAAGATTAGAACACCACGATTGGCTCCCAGTCAACCATTTTGGACGGAAATGTGACTTCAATATGGCGAAACACATCGGTTAAGACTTGGGATTCAAATGACAATGTTTTCTTCAGGGACACGCAATCTCTTCTTGAGAAACCTAGGGCACTTTCACTCAGGGAAGTTTTCTTGCCTGCCCTGGTGTAGGACGATGCTCAGTGGCTAATGTGAGAGCCCACTGGTCAGCATCGAGGTAAAATAACACTGAGGAGCAGGGAGGGAAGGCTGAGTTGAGGGCCCCCTTCCACTGTTGATTGGTTGTGGCCTTGGGCCAGCCAGTCTGATTCTTTGTGCTTGTGTGAAGTGAGACAGTCTATCTGATCTTGCCTACCTGTCTTGAGGGTGGCTGCAGGTGTCAAATAAGTAGTTAGGTGTGAAAGCATTTTGAAAAGTTAACAAAAGATGATATGACTGTGGAGGCTGATGATTATTACCATGGTCCCTGAGAATCCTCGATGTGAAAAGGGAGAAGAGCAGAATTTGTGAAGGAGGAAGGGGTCTAGCTAACACTCTTTGAAAATGTCAGTTGTAGCTGTTTGTAATGAGAGTAGTCAGCTCTCAGTTGCAGTGGATCTAATTTATGTTCATGTGGGTTTATCTGATCACAGGGGAGATCATAGTTCCCTCCACCCTCTTTCTGGGGGGACTTGGGACCACTTCTCAGTCCACTTAATTAGCGAGAAAAAACTCAGAGTACAGTTTACTGTTGGTTAACAATGCCATGAAGATTTGGTTGGCAGTTAGTTTTTGGTTTATGTAAAATGCTAATTTTCTGTGTGCTAAGCCATTAGTTCAAAAAATTGAGTGCCGGCCAAAGAGAGGCACTGTTGCAAAGCCGGCAAGAACACCCCTTGCTCATTCACACCGCAGAGGGTGCCAGGACTTGGCTCCCGTCTGTGCAGATCCAATATGCCTTTCTTCTCCTCAAGTTAGGATTAATTAGATGATTCTGGAGAAGTACTACAAGCACATTGGAAAACAGAACTAAATCAAGAAATCAAATATTTGTTTCCTGCCTATTACATGTCCTTGTTATGTGCAAAAGAATTTATAATTAGTTAATCCTCCCTTCCCAGAGCTCGTGGGGTGTCTGAGGAAATAGGACTAACATGCTCCCCCCTCCACTCAAGCAAGCATGTTTCATTTGCAGTGAGGATTCAGAAGGGGAGGGATGAGTATGGCTTGGTCTGGTCATGCTTCATGCTAGAGGGGGGATCTGAATGGAGCTTGAAGGTTGACAGAGAATCTGATATGAACCTTGTCTCCTTCCTTGAGAGAGCACCTCTCTCCCTTTGGTTTCAGTTAGTGGCTACAGGTGCCATCTACTTGGTCCAGGAACAAGCATTTATTGTTTTCCTACCACATGCCTAACTCTGGAAAAGCAAAAGAAAAAAGGAGCTCACTGTTTCATGAAAGGCTGATTTTATTCTCCCTCAGGTAGGTAGCGGGCTGCAAACAAGGCAGAGCATGAATGTAGTTCATGGCCGGCGGGTCAGTTAGTAGAGGGAGGCACAAAGTGCTATGTGGTCTCCAAGTACTGGTCAGGTGAAGGCATCAGATTTTCTGTAAGATTTCGCTCAAAAATCATCTTCTCCGGAAAGAAAATGTAGGACTTCATCAGACAGACAGCATGGAGAAGTTCAACTCGATTTAGGAAGCATGTGTTGACTACTTATTATGTGCAAGGAATTGTGCTAGGTGTGGGGGAAGGAAAGGAAGGAAAATCACCATCATCACCATTATCATCGTCATCATCACCATCATCAGTCTTGCTGCATTCAGGGCACATAATTTTGCATGTACTATTTCATTTCCTCTCAAACAGCCCTATGAGACAGGAATTTATTATTATCCCTGTTTAGATGAAGCATTCAACCTTTAAAGAATTTAGAGAACTTGACCTTTTGAACAGCAAGGAGTTGAACTTGACATAGAACCTAGATCTGTGAGCCCCAAGTGTCCACAGTCTCAACCAGTACTCTGGTCACATGACTTGGAGAGTGCCTAGAAAAGGAGATGTGTAAGCAAATACTTGAGGTGCCAGCTGATAGTGCAGTGTATGTAAAGGTGGAATTTTGCGTAAAGTGCAAAAGTCACACATAGGAAGAAGTCCTTTCTCTCTCCTCTCTCTCCCCTTCCTCCCCTCCCCTTTCTTCTCTTTTCCCTCCTCCTCCTCCTTTGTGAGAGATGCAAGCACTTCTAGAGTATTTCTACCTTTTGCAAAGACACGGAAAGATACTTGCCCTAGTGGTAGTATTCATGACTGGCAATTCATTTAAAGTTAATATATTAAATGATTTGATTCTGTGGTAGAGCATATCCTTTGAGTTTTGATATCAAGAATTCTGAATGGCTCAACAGTTTTGGTGGAAAATTGGTTATTAATATTTTATTTACTTATTTTGATAACCCATGATGCTAAATGAGTCACATTACTCATCTGTTCATTACTCTGAGTTTTGAAATTCGGAAATCCTTTGTAATTGTTTGGTTAAAATTAATCCTTTTCTTTTAGTTCATTAGCTTACCAAATGAGCCAAAATGAAGGAAAAACAAAAACAGTTGCAGTCCAACTTAGGAAGTTATTTATGGTTACGTGTTGTTATCTTTTCCTTTTTTCTCCTCTGTCGTCCTCTTTTTGAGAGGGTTATGAATTTTGCCAGCCCCCCCACCTTTTTTTTTTGCCTGAGTGTTAGATCCTCTCAAGCTTTTTTGGAATCTGTATTAGGTGCCAATTGTCATAATAAAATGATATGAAATACCAGAAAATAAACAAGGAAACCATGGAGTTAGCTTTTTGGAACTGGTGACAGGCAGTGGCTTGCAGGCGTTATCTAGCTTGCAAATAACTGGTGCCTGTCCACACGGCCAGCCACTGACCCCAGTGGACGTGGACGGCCCTGGAACTTTGCAGTAGGGGTGGGGGAGGGGAAGCATTCCACTGTCATTAGCTCCCTTTCTGTCACATCTCGCAGGATGAACTACTTCCAAGAAATAACAGAACTGGAAGTTAGGCACCGCTACTGGCCCGCAGGAACCCATTCAATAAGGTGCAAAAGTGTAAACTTTTCCTTCCAGTGGTATTAGTAACATGTACTTTACCTGTGGAGCATCTGGCTTTCGCTGAATGCCTTGGGACAGCAGAATGTCATTGTTTTTGTGGGGAAGTGAGCCTTGAGTTCCAAAGACTTGCCTGGTAAACTAAACTTCCAGAACACAGCATTTTTGTAAGTTGGGCAGTCCCTAAGCTTTTTAAAAACTTCAGGTGAAAAGGCCCCTTAGGAAAGAATATTTTAACTTTTTATTTTCACATGATGTTGTAGCAAGTGTTTTTTCTTCAGGCTGTGTAGAATACTCTCAGTGGAAGAAAATGGACAGATGTTTTGAACATTTTTCATCAGGAGTCTGAAGACTTCTTAAAGCTGGGGAAATGGTTCTTCAAATGGAATTTTGAGGGGAAATCTTTCTAGGAAGAGAACAAAACAGGACAGTTGTGGCTGAAGCAAGGGAAGGAGGGGTGCAAACTCCCCTCCCTGTGTTCCCTCTGCTTCTCCCCACCCTCCGCTTCCAGGGCCTTGGGGTGAGTGTCTTAGGAAACCCTGGGCCTCTGTAGGGCTGAGTTCTGAAAATGAACGCTAAAACAAAGACACTTTCCCACTTGGTTGTTTATGTGATTGACTTAGTTGTTTGCAGTCCTGAAAATAATGGAGAATTGGGGTTCACTGTATTCTTAAATGGAGTGTGTGTGATTTATGAGTCCTGATAAGATGAAATTGAAGATGATGGATCAATTACGAATGATTCTGGAACCTTTGAGCCTTCGTTTTGTAATCTGTGTTGATTGTTTTAAAAATCATTTTGGGGTTTTATTTTATTTTTTAATATTGTTAGCATCTTTTTAAAATTTTTCTCTTAACAGAATTAAGTGAAAATTTCAAAACAATGTGAGGAAAGCAGTTTGGGACACTGTATCCTCTTATTTTTATCTTATTAATATCTTACTGTGATATTAACATAAGTTTGGTATCATTGCTATTTAGTTGCAGTTTGTCACATGACACATTCATACCCAATAGAAAGAGACTAGCAGTAGGTGGTTTGCTGAGTGACAGAAGATGAGCTAGATACAAATGTTTAGGAGGGAGATTGTGGAGGTCAAGTAAAGGAATAGTGATAACACCTATGACCTATTGCATCTAGTTCTTTTTCTCTAAAATGTGGATGGTATCTATAAACAAGGTTTATTTGAAGATTAAATTTGATGACATATGTATGCTAGGACTTTACCTATGATTCTTTTTTAATCTTCCATGTTTCTGTGGAGGCATACAAAACATGGTGCATAGGGAACAGGATATATGATAGTATGAAGGTGAGAAGGTAGCGTGATTTTTCTTTTTATAGGGAACATAATAGTTACACATCTCTGTG
Source organism: Giraffa tippelskirchi (assembly GCF_054371585.1). NCBI lineage: Eukaryota > Metazoa > Chordata > Mammalia > Artiodactyla > Giraffidae > Giraffa > Giraffa tippelskirchi. The sequence goes on along the minus strand of NC_137287.1, from coordinate 66,192,272 downwards.
GAATTAATGAAGGCATGTGTCTAATGCATACCTCTGGAAGGTCAAGGAGGTAAGGCTGTGTCCAGCATTCCCTTTCTCTAGCTTGCCCTTGGCACCTTTCTGTGTCTCCTAATTCTGTCTTCCATTTCCAGAGGGCTTGTCTCTCAGTTATCTGTCACCTAACCATCCAGGAAGTTGTTAAATTATTATTACCTAATGCAAGACTCCCCTCAGGTAGCAACTGCTTTTTAATAAGGTATCATTGAGGATATACTTCTTCAAAGCAACAGATCCATGACTGGGGAACATCACTAATTGTCGAAAGACAACCCAAGAGCTGTTTTGGAGTTCATCCTCTGCATGTGTGTCAAATCTCACCCCAGAGGTTCCCACCCAATCATAAATTTGACCTGAAGTTTTCATTTGCCACCCAGCACCAGTGATATGCTAAATTCTGTGCTAGATGTTGGGGATCCTGTAGTGGAGCAAAACCAGATAAAGCCCTTACTCTCCACAGATTTATGGTCTAGTGGGGGAGAGGATGATAATAAAAAATTAACGAACATAGGAAAAATTGAAACTATGACAAGGGCTACAGAGAGAGCAGTGTGTATTATCGTTATGTTTAAAAACATTTTCAGGGTGTTAGAGGCCTGAGTGCTTCTCAGCAGACACATACATAATGGGACCTCAGAGTGGCCTGCTACCTCCTGCCCAGCTGTGGATCCCATTTCTAAGTGTGTCTCTCTCTCTTCTGTTTTCCCCACTTTGCGATCTTAGCTGACAATTCTTTGCTCTTTGCTGGGTCCTCTTACCGTTCCTTATCTCATCTGACAAGCTCAGACTTCTAAACAGGAAGATTGTCTCTCCAGATAGTTTTTGTGGGTAATGCTTACATTCCGCTGCTCTTGGACAAGAAGCCTTTCATATTTGCTTTCTAATTTTCCATTTTCTTTGAACTTAATTTTGGCAGCTTTATAGTTCCCATCTTTTGATTCTTCACCATTTGATGCTGTGTTCTGATCCTACAGTGATGCTTCTTATTTCGCACAATAAGCGCTTTCTCACGTATGTAAAGGTAAAAGTTCACAGAGAGAAGCTTCGGCGTGTTTCTTTTCAAGGTTTTGAGGCAGTGAAAATGATGAGAGATTGTGTTTCACATATAGGAAGGGCTGAATGTGAATCAGTACTTCAAAGGAGAAATATTAATTCACTTGATGTGGCACATTTCTTTCAGGGAACATAACATGCTGTGCAGATGTTAACTCTCACCCCCACCATCTCCCACAAGTCAGATTGTTTTTCTCTTTCACTTCTGGATAAAATGATGTAAGAGGCAAAAATGTCAGTAGTGACAGACAGCAAAATAACCAAGATGTTTTGATTTGCTGTGTCATGATGGAGTTTTAGAGCCTTTCATCATAGGAGCCTGGTCTCCTCCTCATCCTCCTGAAATGACCCATATTCTTTCCATCTGTTCTCAGAGACCCAGCAGCGTGGTTGTTTGGTGCCCTTGGCTCATCCTGCCCCCCGCCCCCCATCATTCCCACAGCCCATGGTGGAGGGTGAAGGGTGGGTGGGCAGGCAACAAGCTACTTGTTTTTCTTCTATGAGACAGAGTCAGATGACTTGTCCTTTAATTAGACATTTGAGTATATAGCCTATCAATATTGTGGGTCTGGGGTCATGGGTGTAACAGCTGTGATGAGGAGACTGTCTTGAAAATACAACATCAATGTGGCTTTTCATCTTTGTCTTCTATAAATCATGTTCTGCCCTACTACTTCACACTTATGGCTCCAGAGAAAGGAGAAGAGCAACCCCCACTTTGAGAAGGAGGAAATGTGGTCCCAGGTGAAGGGGATGCCTCTCTTCCCTTCTGGCCATGGTAGCTTGTAGAAAGAAGGTGGGAAAAAATCAGAGGCTGAAATGTGACCTCCCCTCTCTCTTCTGGCTGAAGTCTCTGAGAGGGAAGACAGGGGAGGCATGGTAGATGGGAGGAGAAAGGCGAGAAGCAGAGAAGACCACCCCACAAGACATCCTGCAGGCCTCCTCCCACCTCCTTGGTATACTTGGGCTTATGCGGCGTGCAGGCAGGGAGGCAACCTGAGTGCTGTTTCTCAGAGTCTTAGTCCCCCATGTGGCACAGAAGGGGGTGGATATTCCGGTGTAGAGACAGTAGAAAGATGCCGAGGGTGCTTGCTGTAGAGCTGGCACGGGCAGTGCCATGAAGGAATAACGGGCCCCAGGAGCCAGGGATGGTGCGCAGGCAGGCAGGACCAGTGAGACCTCGGTGAGAAGCCAGGACAGACAGATGTGGTGCCAACACCACCAGGTCTTTTCTGAGCTGAGGGAAAAGACAACATGAGGTCACCAGCCATAGTCTTCGGCAGGACGCCAGCAGGGGCCCAGGGAGCAGGAGGGCAAGGAGATGCCACTGAGCTCAGAGGAGTTAAAGCAGAAAATGAGGGAATGTGGGCCTGGGTCCAGCACTTCACCCTTGCTTCCCTCTGAGGTCACTGTCTCATCATGGAATCAGCAAAACCAAATTTATTGTCCACTATTGGACTCAGAAAGGTCCTCTTGGTAGTAGCCAACAGCACACAGTAGGCCTGACGAGCGCACTGAATCTTTCAGCTCTTGTAAAGTGCCTGTGTGTTCTTTTGCCAGAAATTATTTGGTGTGATTATTATTTCATGTTATTTCAGAACTTTGCTTGTAGCATCCAGTGTCTTCAGAAGGACTGCCTGCTGGAGTTCTACATGGTCCTTGTACAGATGGAGACTGGCTTGAGAAACTCTGTGCAGAAAGATGACTGTGATGGCTTCATTCTTTAAAAAAGCCTTCATTTGGAACAATCACTGTGTTGTGTTCTGAAATGAGATCTCTACTTAAGCTTCCAAAAATATTGGTTTTTCTTTTTTTAGTGGGTGAGGAGAGCAATTAGAATTTCCCTCCCTTCCTTCATCCTTCCCTGCCTGTCTTAATTTCTGGTGGTCAAGCATAAGGGTGACAGTAGATCAGAAGTTAAGGTAACCCAAATTTGATCCTAACTAGTAGGGACATATAGGCTCTGTTTGACTGATGCTCTGAATTCCTATTAACATGCAATTATTTATATGTCAAGGGAATCTATTCTCTGCAAACATCTTCTAAGGAAAATTTAACAAGCCCCTTTAGCTGCAGATTTAGCTTCCTAAGCACACAGTACTTTTAGACACCAAGCAACTAAATATACTAGATTTCATATACTTAAACTACAGCAGTGAAGAACAGTGAAGCTAAGGATCCTATTTTTAATTAAGCAATCTTAGAGTTCCTATACAGGACTTCCCTGGTGGTTCAAATGGTCAAGAATTTTCTTGCAATGCGGGAGACCTGAGTTCGATCTCTGGCTTGGGAAGATCCCTTGGAGAAGGTAATGGCTAACCACTCCAGTATTTTTTCCTGGAGAATTCAATGGACTGAGGGGCCTGGTGGGCTATAGTCCATGCGATCACAAAGAGTCAGACATGACTGAGCAACTACCACATTCCCTTTTTCAGAGCCCCTATACAGATTTTTAAAATCTCTAGAATGGCTGCAATACTTTTAATCATTAAAACTAAAACCAAAGTAAGTCTTATCTGTATTTCTTCTATATGTTTTCTAAAGATTTGTTTAGAACTGGATAATCTCCAAGGCTCTGAGAATTTTAATTCTAGAATATTTTATTCTCTATAGGAATACCACTTAAGTCTTAGGTGTGTATATATACTACATATATTATTACACATAATACATGTAAAATGTTTATATGTATGTGTATATATGCACATAACATACACACATACATTGTGAATATATGTATACACATGTATATATGTATGTGTATAATATGCAGATACATACACACATATGTATACGTATATATATAATAATATAATAAAGCTAACTTAGGGAGACAATGTTTAGAAAATAGTCTCCTTGAAAACCTGCAAGACTAGAGCATGTGAACTATCTTTTCTCTTTTGTTATCAAATGACTAAGTATGATTTAATTCACTGCTGGACTCTGAAACAGCTGCACCATTTACAATCTTAGTTTCCATCATGTAAATGAGCTCTGCAGTTCCTGTGTCTTTTAGTCATTCCATATGTTTTAGGAACTAGCTGAGGTGAAAAGGAATAACAGAGCTGGTATTATTACTGGAAGGGAGGTAATGAGAGCTTTTTCAAAATATCACCTATTCCAGAGGGCAGATCACTCACTTTTCACAGTATAACGAGCAGAGACATCATTAAAGCTTTACCTGTTTTGACGGGCCTTACTCTCTCTGTAGTTTGTTAATTATATTAATGTTTTTTATATCTGTTTTCTTTATCCTTTGTTTCAGATTTTAAACCAGAAGCTAGAGGTCTTATTAATGTAGTAGTTATTACTTGATAACGCAGCTAAGCAGTTCTGGATTATATTTATATCATTTGATGATAAGGGTGATAATGTATGAAATGAAATAGAAACAAAGAAAGTAATTTCATAAAATAAAGAGTCTTATAAGAATGAAGAATTGGATACTTTCTTGAGAATACTTTCCTGAGACAGATGCTTCTCTAATTCTTTCTTGGCATTAGTTACAAATCAAGAAAAATCAAGACATTTTTGATTTCAAACCTTTACTAGCAAAGTAATCTTATTTAAGGACCCACACGTACTTCCTGTAATTTAATTCTCTATAAAGTTGCTTCAATTATTTATTGGTTTAAACTACATTTTCTGAATACCTCCTTTGACCAGATGCTGCCTGTTCTTGGGGTGAAGGTGTGTGTGGACAGAAGCCAGCAGTGTTGGAGAGGGGGACATGACCCCTGACTTAGAGGTGTTTATTGAGTTCCTCAACAGATATTTTCCCAAATTCTGTAAACAGTTGTTGTTGTTTTTTTTTTTCCTGCACTCTATTTAGCCTTCCCCTCACATGCTCCGCTGAAATATTTACCTTTTCTTTGAATGAGAGCCCAGAACGACTCTCTTTCCCTTCCAGTTCAGTTCAGTTCAGTCACTCAGTTGTGTCTGACTCTTTGTGACCCCATGAACCGCAGCACACCAGGCCCCCTTGTCTATCACCAACTCCCTGAGTCCACCCAATCCCATGTCCATCGAGTCGGTGATGCCATCCAGCCATCTCATCCTCTGTTGTCCCCTTCTCCTCCTGCCCTCAATCTTTCCCAGCATCAGGGTCTTTTCCAATGAGTCAGCTCTTCACATCAGGTGGCCAAAGTATTGACGTTTCAGCTTCAACATCAGTCCTTCCAATGAACACCCAGGACCGATCTCCTTTAGGATGGACTGGTTGGATCTATCTCCTTGCAGTCCAAGGGACTCTCAAGTCTTCTCCAACACCACAGTTCAAAAGAATCAATTTTTCAGTGCTCAGCTTTCTTTATAGTCCAACTCTCACATCCATATGTGACTACTGGAAAAACCATAGCCTTGACTAGACGGACCTTTGTTGGCAAAGTAATGTCTCTGCTTTTTAATATGCTGTCTAGATTGGTCATAACCTTCCTTCCAAGGAGCAAGCGTCTTTTAATTTCATGGCTTCAGTCACCATCTGCAGTGATCTTGGAGCCCAGAATAATAAAGTCAGCCACTGTTTCCACTGTTCCCCATCATTCTGCCATGAAGTGATGGGAGCGGATGCCATGATCTTAGTTTTCTGAATGTTGAGTTTTAAGCCAACTTTTTCACTCTCCTCTTTCACTTTCATCAAGAGGCTCTTTAGTTCTTCTTCACTTTCTGCCATAAGGGTGGTGTCATCTGCATATCTGAGGTTATTGATGTTTCTCCCGGCAATCTTGATTCCAGCTTATGCTTCCTCCAGCCCAGCATTTCTCATGCTGTACTCTGTATATAAGTTAAATAAGCAGGGTGACAATATACAGCCTTGACATACTCCTTTTCCTATTTGGAACCAGTCTGTTGTTCCATGTCCAGTTCTAACTGTTGCTTCCTGACCTGCATACAGATTTCTCAAGAGGCTGGGCAGGTGGTCTGGTATTCCCATCTCTTTCAGAATTTTCCACAGTTTCTTGTGATCCACACAGTCAAAGGCTTTGGCATAGTCAATAAAGCAGAAATAGATGTTTTTCTGGAACTCTCTTGCTTTTTCGATGATCCATCGGATGTTGGCAATTTGATCTCTGGTTCCTCTGCCTTTTCTAAATCCAGCTTGAACATCTGGAATTTCACAGTTCACGTACTGCTGAAGCCTGGCTTGGAGAATTTTGAGCATTACTTTACTAGCGTGTGAGATGAGTGCAATTGTGTGGTAGTTTGAGCATTCTTTGTCATTGCCTTTCTTTAGGATTGGAATGAAAACTGACCTTTTCCAGTCCTGTGGCCACTGCTGAGTTTTCCATATTTGCTGGCATATTGAGTGCAGCACTTTCACAGCATCGTCTTTCAGGGTTTGAAATAGCTCAACTGGAATTCCATCACCTCCACTAGCTTTGTTCATAGTGATGCTTCCTAAGGACCACTTGACTTCACATTCCAGGATGTCTGGCTCTAGGTGAGTGATCACACCATCGTGATTATCTGGGTCATGAAGATCTTTTTGTACAATTCTTCTGTGTATTCTTGCCACCTCTTCTTAATATCTTCCGCTTCTGTTAGGTCCATACCATTTCTGTCCATTATCGAGCCCATCTTTGCATGAAATGTTCCTTTGGTATCTCTAATTTTCTTGAAGAGATCTCTAGTCTTTCCCATTCTATTGTTTTCCTCTTCTTCTTTGCACTCATCGCTGAGGAAGGCTTTCTTATCTCTCCTTGCTATTCTTTGGAACTCTGCATTCAAATGGGTATATCTTTCCTTTTCTCCTTTGCTTTTCGCGTCCCATCTTTTCACAGCTATTTGTAAGGCCTCCTCAGACAGCTATTTTGCTTTTTTGCATTCCTTTTTCTTGGGGATGGTCTTGATTCCTGTCTCCTGTACAATGTCACGAACCTCCATCCGTAGTTCATCAGGCATTCTGTCTGTCAGATCTAGTCCTTTAAATCTATTTCTCACTTCTACTGTATAGTCATAAGGGATTTGATTTAGGTCATACCTGAATGGTCTAGTGGTTTTCTCCACTTTCTTCAATTTCAGTATGAATTTGGCAATAAGGAGTTCATGATCTGGCCCACAGTCAGCTCCCAGTCTTGTTTTTGCTGACTGTATAGAGCTCTCCATCTTTGGCTGCAAAGAGTATAATCAATCTGATTTCGGTGTCGACCGTCTGGTGATGTCCATGTGTAGAATCTTCTCTTGTGTTGTTGGAACAGGGTGTTTGCTATGATCAGTGCATTCTCATGGCAGAACTCTATTAGCCTTTGCCCTGCTTCATTCTGTACTCCGAGGCCAAATTTGCCTGTTATTCCAGGTGTTTCTTGACTTCCTACTTTTGCATTCCAGTCCCCTATAATGAAAAGGACATCTTTTTTGGGTGTTAGTTCTAGAAGGTCTTGTAGGTCTTCATAGAACTGTTCAACTTCAGCTTCTTCGGTGTTACTGGTTGGGGCATAGACTTGAATTACCGTGATATTGAATGGTTTGAAGAAATGATCTTTAGCTGCTTTTGAAAATAACTCTGCAGCACCTGTGCCCTTTTGTAAACTGTTTGTAGAGGTTGTTCCTTCTTAAAATAATGTTGATAAAATATTTTTAGTTGTTTTATGAACACAGGAAAGCTTCTCCAATAAAATCCACTTTTGGGGGGATTATCATCAGGAGAATTAAATTATGTCATCAGCAATATCCCAATCCTCTTGTTATTCTGCAGACTCCAGAGCAGTGGCTTCTCATTCTTTCTGGGTCATGGGACCCCTTTTGAAGTTTAATGAAAGCCATTGAAATTCTTCTTTGGAAAACATATAGAAGTACAAATATGCGAACTTTATAATTGCAGGGAGTTCATGAGTCAGCAAAGGTAATCAGAGTCCCAAGTTTTAGGGAGTGTGGTCAAGTCAGCCAGTGAGAGGAGCTGAGAAGCATAGGCTGAATTTAGAGGCTGGGCAAAGGCTAGAGGCTGGCACAGAGAGGTTATGGATTCACTGCCCTCTGAGCACAATTTTATCTTGATTAAAATATTAACTGTTTTGAAAATGTGAAATGTTACTACCTTAAAGAAAGCAGTCTGGCAACAACTGGTAAACCTTAAAAAATATACATACTCTTTGATCCAGCAGGTCCACTCCTGAAAATTTCTCCTGTAGAAAATGAAACATCAACATGTAAGGCATATGGGCAAGGATCTCTCAGTCAGCATTGTTTGTAGCAGCAAAAAACTGGAAACTGAAAGCCCATCAACAAGGTAGTAGTAGAATAAATTATGATAACCCAGACCAAAGAATATTATGCAGCCATTAAAATTTGGGATGTCCATATGATATTGCCCAATGAGAACTATAGACACAGAAAAGTGTATCAGTTACAGAACACTCCCTCTGTGCTTGTCTGTGTCTGTATTTCTATATGTCTGATTAAGATTATATGTGTAGGGAGAAAAATATGAACTAATATACACAAAGTGTTAGAGTTTGTTCTGAAAACCTATCCATGGTGAGCCAAACAAAGGAGAAAAAAGTTGAAATAATTTAAAAATGTATATGATAGCATTAATCCATTCTTATGTAATTATCTCTGTTATATCTATCTGCTGTTGCTGCTAAGTTGCTTCAGTTGTGTCCAACTCTGTGCAACCCCATAGACAGCAGCCCACCAGGCTCCGCCATCCCCGGGATTCTCCAGGCAAGAATACTGGAGTGGGTTGCCATTTCCTTCTCCAGTGCATGAAAGGGAAAAGTGAAACTGAAGTCACTCTGTCATGTCTGACTCTTAGCGACCCCATGGACTGTAGCCTACCAGGCTCCTCCGTCCATGGGATTTTCCAGACTGGAGTACTGGAGTGGGGTGCCATTGCCTTCTCCATCTATCTACCTATCTCTATTATCTATCCTTTGGTGGCTATATATGAGAAGAAAGAAAACAGTGATTTCAAAACATAATTGCTTATATGTAGTTAGCATTTCATTGTTTTACTTCCTTCACAGCTGGTAACACCAGACATTTTCAGTTCAGTCTTGTGGGGTTACTAGGGATCTCCCTGATGACTTAAGAGGTGAACTTACTGCTCTAAAGTTACTTGGTCTATAGCAAATGTTTGTTGGATGTCTATTTTACGTCATGTACTAGGCTTTTTGCTGGGGAGACTTGAAGAACTGAGGCTTGTGCCTGTCTGTACAGCTCAGGGACTGCAGCTGCATTTGAACTTCCTCCCCTCAATCTGCTATTTATCTGCTTGTTTGCTTGTGGGTGTGAGATAGAGAGCCCAGGTGCTGCTCTCATGTTAGTAAGAACCTAAGAATTTGGAGTAGATTTAAAAAGTAGATTAAAAATTTTATTTCTTTATTTATTTAGGCCACATGGCATGTGGAATCTTAGTTCCCTTGGTCAGGGATTGAACCCATGCCCCCCGCATTGGAAGTGGGGACTCAACCACTGGACCACCAGGGAAGTCCCTGAAGTAATAAAATCTTGATGTTTCTTCTTTTGTTCCATTAAAGGACCTATTCTCTCATTTTCCCTGTTTTCCTCAGAAATGCCCAGAGACCTCTGGAAAGGATAGTACTGTAAGGATTTTAGAGGAAAAAGAAGTGAGAGGTGCTTCCTGTAGATCAGTGTCTCTCAAAATTGCGGTTTCCCACGTCACTGTTGCCTGGTGAGTGTGTTGAAAATACTCAACTGTGGGCCTGGCCCCAGACTCACTAAGAAGGAAAGTCTAGAAATCTACATTGTTATTAATAGCCCTGTGTAATAATTCTTACACACACTAATATTTGGGATCCAGTTCCATCAAATTTTGCTGCAAATAATGAGCCCCCCTGGCATCTCTTCCCAGAATTTTGCCAAGAGTTTCCCATATCCTTAGTCTCCTTTCCCACATGGTTGTGGAATGCTTAAGTTTTTTGCCCCAGACATTGGTCCACATTTCCTGGTTTCTCATTCTGCCACTTTGTTGGATTGACTTGGAGTCGTGCACTGCTACCAGGCTTCTGAAAGTTAATGCCGCTGCTCAGGCAGGACCCAAGTCCAGGGAACATAGACAGAAGAAGGGATGTTTTACTTCAGTTTTAGGACTTTTAGGTATTTGACCCAGCAGATCTTCTTACAAGAACAAGAATTTTTCAAATATCAAAATGCCTTTTTATTTTCCTCTTTTTATTCTTTAGTGATGTCTGCGTTTTGAAGGAGATTTTGTGAAGAGAAATTTTCAGACAACATTGTCACTACCAAAACATATGATTTCATTCTGAATGTAGAGAAATCAATGTAGGTCAGAAAAAGACTAGAATGGTTTGAAAAATCAACAAATCTGATGGTCAAACTCGAATGTCTTTAATGGAATAGAGTCAGTACATACACACAAATAAGAGAATTTCAGGTTACAATGCATTTTGTTTGTAATAACAGAGGTAAAACCAGAATTTTCACACATGATGTAAATTTTTTTGGAATTCTTAATTCTTTGGACTGCTTCTGGCTTATTTATGCATATTCATAGTACAATCAAAAACTGAAAGTGTTTTTCAGACATCTGAGATTTATCCCTTTACAGTGGTTTCTTCCTCAATGCTTTTATCTAAAATGTCAAAAAATAACTGAAGCAAAGGCTAGTTTTTATGAAAAGCAGAACTGAGTGACCATTTTCCTGCATTTCTCATGTACCATGTAGACAATGACCTTAGTACTATTCTGATTAGAAAGCCCTGTCTGAGAACCTTTTAACTCCACAGCAGGATATATACAATCTGAGTCAATGCTAGAAACCCATAACGTCATCCCTCAGTCAATAATCATTGATTGAGTAGAGTTGGTTTGGGGGCTGTATATTAAATACCAGAAAGGGTACAGCAAGAAGAGTCATAGTATCTGCCTTTGAAGAACAATCTAATTCAGAAAGTAGTTCAAACGTGCATGCTATGACATGGTTCCGTAACAAAAGGCTCTTTCAACAATACTAGAGAACCCAACTTAAAGAGGTGATGGTGGAACTGGGAGGGTTTGTTGGAGAGCAGACACATGAGATGGCAGAGAGATACAGCTGAACAGGAGCAAGATGTGCAGAAAGGGGTGAGCATAATCCGTACAGTATCTCCGTCTGAAAAATGTCACCTGGAGGGGATTGGGCGGTCAGTCATGGGGTCTGTGCTTCCCATGGAGCACAAGGTGGAGAAGCTCCAGAAGGAAATGAGGTGTCCTCAGTCAGAGTAGTGAAAAAACTGTTGAAGAATCATGGTCTAGGGATTTTATGAAATTCAAAGCTTGGAGAAATTAAAGAAGTTCAGCATGATGAAGTGAGGGGGCTGAATCAGGATAGTGGCTATGAAAACAGGGAAGCAAAACTTAGAGATACTTTTGGAGGACATCAGGTATTACAGATAAGTTGGAAAAAATAAAGCCATATAGTGAAAATATTTGTGAAGGTATTAAGCTCATCAATCTGAGACATTTTACATTAGAGGGGAAACACTGACTAATGGTGGGGAATAAGCCTGATTGACTTTTAAATTTTCTGCAGATTTATGATCTTTAGAAATTCATTTATGAGACTACAAATATCATTGAATGGATCTTTCACATGGAAATATTCTACAGTTTAGAATAACTTTGTAGGCTTTCATTCAGTGGGTGGTGAATAAGTACCAGATGACAAATTCGGGTGTTTATCTTACAAAGTCATCTGTAGTTCTGTGAGACATTTTTTCCTGCCTGGGACACAAAGCTCTGCTACAATTATTTGTGAATAATTTTTTATGACTAATGTTAGTAAGAGTATTGTCAATTGCCATTTAAAAGAACAATGTTTCATCAACATAAAAAAACCCTCCCTCCTTCCCACATCAGAGCTATTTTCCTCTTGTCTAAAAGGTACATACTTCTTTTTAGAAGTTGACATTTACGCTGAGCCTAGTACCTTTTTCCTCTGGATAAGAAAAAAACTGCTTAGAAAAACCCAACTAACCAAACAAATCACCTTGATTACTACCTACAGAGAAAAAAAACTGGCATTATTTTTTCTCTTGTATGTGTTTTTAGATCAATCCATATATGAAAAATAGTTATGTTAGGAACTGTTTGGATATTTGGTGTAGTGGGTATAGGAGAATATATACATCAAATTGCTATCTAACAGAGCAAGGAAACCAGTTCATATTTTCTACTGGGAAACAAAGCATATGATGATTAAAAAGAAAAATAAAAGACTTAGGGTTGAAAGTGTCTTGAGCTGTCAAGGAACATTAAGCTTGTACAGTCGGTATGTGGAGTGCTGTTAGTCACCTCCTAGTTACTGATGAGAGGGCTTTACCAATGGTGGTATTACTTTCCTGGGTTTTTATTTCCCTGGAGTATCTATGATAATGCTGTACAGTATGTTGTAAATCATTTATTCTGCTAGACCATGAAATTATGTCCACCTTGCAGCTTGGAAAACCTTTGGGTAGGAAAAATCTTTCATCTGTGTCTCACTTGGCAGCTTCTTGGGCTCCCACTTGCTCTGAGCCTGTTCCATGGAATGTTTGTTGACACAGGTGCCTACTGCACATGTGCGAGTTGTCCTCTGGTGCCAAGTCCTGCCTCTCCCCATGGAATGTGGTGGCCAGGCAGTGTCAGCTTTTGGTCAACTGGCTAGCCCCAGTGTCCAGGTCTGACTTTACCCTCGCTTTTTCCTGACAACCTTCATCTCTCTGCCTTCTTGCCCATGACTTTCTGGAGAGAAAGTGGGCTCCATGGAAGCTAATAGGAGGATGCTTTGCAGGCTCTCCACCCCTCCTCTGTTCTTCCGAAGCTTTTCTTCTACCTTTGGCTCCCAGCAGGGACACCCATGACCATCTGATCACTTCCTTTTTTTAAACATAAGTAACATTTTTATTTAAAAAATGGTAGTGAAAAGAGGGACATTGTTTTACATATTTGCCAATCTTATTGTCTGGCTTTATAATAGGCAGCTGTATTCTCAAATTGTTTCTTCCTTTAATCTTTTTTGTGAGATCATATAACTTCTGGAAAACTCCACTGTATACTCATGAGAGAATGACAGAGAAAAGAATTTCACTGTGGAATGATAGGGACAGGGTAGGTGATTAACTAGTTAATCCCACCAAGGAATTAGAATCTGCCTGCAATGCAGGAGACCCAGGTACCTGGGTCTATCCCTGGGTCACGATGATCCCCTGGAGAAGGAAATGGATAACCACTCCAGTATTCTTGCCTGGAGAATCCTATGGACAGAGGAGCCTGCAGGGTAGCAAAGAGTTGTACAAGACTGAGTGACTAACTAACATTAAGGGGATTGTAAGTTTCTTCTTTGCACTTGGCTTTCCCTTTAGGGCATCCCTTCCAGATCTTTGTCCATCTCCCAAGAGGCAGAGCATCCAGAAGGACTGGAGATTTGTGCTCTGGTGTCCATGTGAAGTTTTTGCTTACTTAGATACATTCTAGGATAGCACTTTCTTGTTTCAAGGGCTTTTTTCCCCCGTTTGCAGTAAAGTATTTGACCCTTCCATCTCCAAATGTTCAGAGTTTAGATTTAAACAGATTCTAAATTTGCTTGATTTTTTCTGGCAGCTGTTTCACTCCCTCTTTTGCAAATGCTGACCTGCGAGTTGCTTGTTTATCCAGGAATGGCTTCTCCCTTTTCTGTTGTTTGCAGGAGGTCAGCGTCCTGCAATTGTTCATAGACAGGGAGGGTGACAGGCTGTCTCTGGCCAGGAAGAGTCACTTTTGACTGAGGACATGAGTCAAACCAAAATCTTCTTACCATGGCATTCAGGCACTCAGTTAAACCACGTGCTTCAGCTGTGGCTCGTATGAACCCTGTGTGGCTGTTCATATGGATAGCGCTGGGGTAAAACTGGCATTTCCCAGCATAACAATAATATTGAATAACTCCGTCGTGGTGGCCACAGCCCTCCTCAGCCCCCTCTGCCTAGTGGCCAGAGTCCTTTCTGAGTTAAGAGATTCACCAATCACGAGGATGGTGATGGTTGGCATCCAGCATATAACAATTCATGGCTGCAGTTAGAGCTTAATTTCCCCCAACCTTTCATCAGGGAAGGAAGCACTTTATAGTAAATGACGGTATTGCTTGAAGTCATCTGCCCGTGGAGCCTTCATTCTACTCCTTAGTCATTATGGTCTGCATCACACAATCTTTTCTCAAACATCAGCCTGGTGAACCAACGATGAAATTGCATTTCTTTGAATTAGAGTACAGATTATTATGGGAGGGGAAAAAAAAAAGACATCGAAGGGGAAATGTTCTTGTTTATGTTTGAATAAATGTGAAAGCTTAATGGCCTCAGAGGCAGTTAAAGCAGAGGCTGTAAGAGAACATGGAACCGTGGTTCCTCATTGCTTTAGACGTTTCTCTGAACGAGTGCAAGCAAAACACATGCACTTTTCAAATCCGGGGTGTATAAATCCCGGACATATAATCGTTCGATGTGTATTTCTTGTGTGGGTAGGAGTGCACAGCATCACTGATAGTTCTTATTTTGCTTTCAAGGCTCCAGTACACATTAGGCAGTCAATCAATGATTGTTGAAATAAATTGCAAAAGTATTCACTCGGAGAGGCACCCCCTCCCCCATTTCTTGCCCTCACACACCTTGACTTCTCCATGGCTTCTGTATGGTTAACAGCAGGCCTAGGGTTGGGAACTGCAGATGGGAATAAGCAGTTCAAACAACAGCCTGGGAAAGAGAATTACTGCTTGCTTGGGCTTCTTTATTTGGCTCTGACCCCGGGCCTTATCTGACCTGAATATCCAGTGTGATCACTGGATCCAGACACTGACCTTGCCTTGCTGTCAGCTTCCAGACTGTCGTGAGTGTGACCAACTCCCGGGTCCCTCATTGTCATCCTGCCATCTCACCTTTGCTGCTGTTCTCCTTATCTGTATACTGGACAGATAGGACTTACTTAATGGAAAATCAGGTGATTGAATTAAGTGACTTAATTGGGGCCAGTTACGGAATCAGATTATGGCTTTTACAGGGTATCTGAGTCAACATGTTGCAGAGTGCTAGAAGCAAAGCCAGTTGGATTTGGAATGTAGTATGCAGAGAGATAGTATTATTGCTGTGTGCTTTATTATGATTTCTATTTTTCCTCATAGCCATCTGCTATGTTATGTATTTGTTTACTCTGATATTAAGGATGAGACATAGATATAGCATTTCTATTATTCTACCATTCCTCCTGCCCTCTTTCACCTGCTCAATTCTTGTAGCAGTCACAGCCTGTGGTTTCTAAATGCCTGTGTTGTAAGAGCTCCAGCAAGGATAGAGATCTTGTCTTTGTTTTCTCCACAGATTCTAGATGAATGAATGAGTGAGTGAGTGGAGACAACATGAGACATTATTTAGTGAGTGATGAGGATGAGTTTTGTAGAGTGTGTCATTAAGTCTTCATGCTAACTTCCTTAGGTAAGCATGCTCATTCTCAGGTTGTAGATATGGAAGCTGTGCCTCAGAGAGGTTGAGTAAACCACCTGGAGTCACACAGCTAGTTGGAGCCCTTGTCAGCATTTGGCCTTATGTCTTTCTGACTTCAAAGCCCAAGCTGTTCCTTGGCTATCTCAGGCCAGGCTATCTCAGTGTAGCCATTCTTATGAATGACATTTCTGTGATTTCAATGCCATATCATAGCAATGCCCTGCCATTTTAGGTTTAAAATTCTCCAAGTTTTTTCTTCATGAGGTAAAATTTTTATATTTGGATTTTTAAAGTTGTAATTTCTGATAAATGTCTTATGGTTTCATTTTATTTACTTTTGTGGTTATTTTGACACTCAATTTGGTTTATGTCATTCCTGGAGCTATTAAATACTTTTAATTGTTTAAATTGTGCAATAACTTTTTGTTTACATGTCAGTAATTTTAGCCAGTTATTATTTTAACAGCTCTGCTATTTTGTTTACTTTATTTTAATTTGTGTTGAATAAATGTTCTCATATTTTAGCTTGTCAGAGTAGTTCTCAAGTTTCGGCTTACTGAGTTTTAAATTCTCATCTATTATTTAGGTTCATACCTCATGCATCTAATTTTTAAACTTTTTATTTCTATACTTTGACTGATCAGAGTATTGCCACTTAATTTATTATGAAACTGATGAAAGAAGAGTAAATTAGTTACAGTTCAAAGATGTTTTTTAAATTAGGCTTGATCACAGAAAACACTATTACATTAGAAATCCGAGTTTCAGTTAGCTATATTTCACCAAATAACGGCGAGAAACTGGTCAAACACATTCATACACAGTGTGCTGGAGAATTGGTGGCTACTCGTAAGTTCTTCAAGAGCTAATTTTTATTGACAAAGGTGTTTTCCATTTTGTCATATCCTTTGTCTTTCTCTTCTGAGACAACTCAGTGACCCAGAGCGCTCATTTACCCCATGGCTGCTATGGTGCTGCTTCCAGGAGCTCTGAAGTTTTGGTTTCTGACTTTGCTCGGCTCTGAGGAGAGAAGCTTCCCCAGCTAGTGCCTACAGAGTAGAGTCGACGGGATGCTCCGAGAGGGGCCAGGTCACTGCCGTGGGTTGGCCAGGGTTCACTAGGCATGTCCTTATGTACACACCTGCACGCCTTTATGAGCTTTATCCTGCGCTCTGCTGGTGCCAAAGAGGATTTAAGATCACTTTCAATGGAAGATACTTTAGAGGATATTTATGGGTATAATGAGAAAGGAAGCATGGCTTTTGAGAGGAGGAAGTGCTTTAATGGAGGACAGGATTTTGACAGGTGGTGGGAGAGACAGCAGGGCCCGGTAAATTCTGGGTGAAGCTGGAACTGTGACAGATGTGTTTACTGACCATCAGTGGGCCCAGGAACCTCACAGAAGATACAGAAGAGGAAGTCTGTGTATAAAGCACTTGAATAGTATGCTGAGGAGTCTGGGCTGTATCATCAAGCAGGGGAGCTACCAGTTCTCGGGGCAGGGGAGTGGTTTGCTGAACATGACTTTGCAGCAGGGTTAATCAGCAGGCAGCAAAGTGGAGATTGGTTGGGGAGAGATCTGAAGGAGGGAGCCAAGTTAGGAGATGCGTGCTGTAATGAAAGTGTGTGATAATCAAGCAGATCATCAAGGTAAAGGAATAGACAGAAGAGCGAACTCTGAAGGAGGCACAGAATGAATAATGTTGTATGTGAGGGCAGAAGGTGTTGAGCTCTAGAGTTTCTTTGGGAGGACCTTTCAATGAGCAAACCAGTTGGAAGTGAGGAGAGGCCCTTAGGCCACATGGCTGGCTGCTGTGTTCACATAACAAGTTGCTGCTTTTACTGAGATTGAGTGTTGACTTGGTGTGGTTTACAAGGGCAGGGGGTTGTCTGATGGAGACTGTGGCCACTTACCTCCCTATGCTGTACCCTCTTGGTGGTGCCACTGGGAGAGATAGAGTCCAGTGTGACTGAAGCCCTTGAGTAGCTGGAACTGTTGTCAGGCCTGTGGTCAGGGATAGATTTTCCAGGGGCCCATTGCCTCTGTAACCCCACACCGTAACATTTGAATGAATACAGGATTGAGAGTGAGTGAGTTCAGGATTAGCACTGCCTTGAAGAGTTTGGTGATTATTTAAGGGGAACTGACTTCCATATGGATGGATGAAACAGTGACATTCAGGAGAAAGCCAATTATTAATGATGGAAGCTTTCTAAGACCACATGCAGTTGCAATGTAGAAGGACTGATTTTTGAAAAGAAAACATTGATTATGCGTAGATAAGTTACACAAGTGTTGTTATAGTTACACATAACAAATTGTTATCTAGTTTGAACATTTGTGAAGTGGCCAAGATGGTGATTGATTGCACACTTATTTCAAAATGTGTTTTGAGGTTTAGAGAGAGAGAAAGAGAGCTGAGAAGAATCTCAATATTGAATCAGTGTTGATTCTGATTCTTTAAATTCTTTAAAGATTCTTTAAATCTTTAAAGAGCAGGATAACTGCTCTTTAAATTTCTTTAGCTTCGCCATTAGTTTTGACATTAAGTGATATATAAAAAATACCCCTGTGAAACTTTGAGTAATTTTGGGGAGGTTTTAGGTGATCTATGGCATTTTTAAGAAGGTACCTTATGCAGTTTAATGGCTTGGCTAGAAAGCTGACCATTAGACAGTCTAACCCCCAAGAGCAAGTGGAATGTGAAGGAAAGAATAAGGGTTTTGGAGTGATTTAAACTAGTGAAAGTGAAGGGGGATTCCCTGTTGGCTCAGGTGGTAAAGACTCCACCTGCAATGCAGGAGACCTGGATTTGATCCCTGGGTTGGGAAGATCCCCTGGAGAAGGATATGGCAACCCACTCCAGTATTCTTGCCTGGAGAATTCCATGGACAGAGGAGCCTGGTGGGCTGGGACAGTCCATGAGGCTGCACAGAGTCGGATATGACTGAGCAACTAACAATTTCACTTTCAAACTTGGGTTTCAACCTCTTTCCGTCACTTAACACTATGTGGTCTTGGACAATTTTCTTACACTCTTACCTACTTCATTTTAAAAAGGTGATTTTTGTCTCTCTCTTCAAAGGTTAGCATGAGGTTAGCAATAAAATATTCTGCAAGCAGGCCCAATACAGGTCTTGGCACATAGCAGGCACCTATCAAACATTAACTAGAGTTGCTTTGTCCAGGATACTGCATATTTCACTTCACTGTACATAGGGTGATACTGATCACTTTTGAAAATGACAGCTGTTTTCCTTAATTTTGAAAGTGAGATGAGGCTTGTGAGCAAGACAGGCATTCTGGAGGTAACATCCCCAAATCCTGTTCATTGTCTTCACCTCCTCGAGAAAACTCACTCCTGAAACTTGGTACAGGGAACCTGTAAGGTAGAATGAAAGAGCATGGATTCAGGTCTGGGTAAAAATGCTGACTGTTCCCTGCTAGTTATGTGGCTTTGGGAAGTATTCTAATTTTTGAGTTTGTTTCTCCTAAGTGTAGTTATGGTAACCACACACATGGATGTTGAAAGGACAGTACGGGATGATATGAATGATGATGTGTGTCTGAAGAACAGGAAGTCCCATGGGGCTGGACAGGGTAGAGGGGGTTAAAATGAAGAAAGGAGAACCAGATTATGGAGATGGTCTAGGGCATGTTTAGGTGTTCCTGTTTAGGTGCTATTACTTGCAAAGTTCAAAAACAAAAGGGGCGGGGGGCAATGGAGCTACTTGTTCATCATTTTAAAACTTAGTGAAATCCCAATGTATGAAAAATAGTGAAATTACTTATTAAATAATTTATCATGGATGGTTAAATAATCTATTAGCTTATGGAAAATATCCAAGGAGCAGCAGTAATTTGAGAGTTTAGAGACTGATGATAGTCTCAGGAGAGATTATTAGAGAAAAGTTAAATCAATCAGTTACTTCTCATGACCTGGATTGTCCCTTTCAATAAAGGAGTGTCTACTCACCTACTTTTTGATGAGTTATTGAATTAGTGGAATTTTAAGGAGGCAGTAAAAAGAAATAAAATGCAATAAGTCCCCTATATATGTACAAGTTTCATTCTGAGAGTGCATTTTTGTAAGTCCAATTTATTTGTTAAGTCCAACAAAGTTAGCCTAGGTACCAACTAACATAGTTGACTATATAGTACTGTATTGTAATAGGTTTGTAATACTTTTTACCCAAATAATACATAAAAAACAAGCATGCAAAATAAAACATGTTTAGTATTACAGTACAGTACCTTGGAAAGTACAATAGTTCAGCACATCACCTGGCATACAGGGGCTGGCATCGAGTGAAGAGGCAAGAAGGGTTACCGACAGGAGGAGGGAGGGAAGGTGGAAGATGGTAGAGCTGAAGGATTGTCAACCATAGGAGATGGAGGGCAAGCTGCAATTTCACTCATGCTTGGTGTTGATGGCACAGGTTCTGGTTCATTGCTGGATTCAATTCTATCAACCCTCTTGTAAAAATGATTCAGTGATGTCTGGGGAGTAGCTCTTTTTTCTTGTCAACGATGACTCAGTAGCACTGGATTGTTTCTGAATGGCTGACACAGCCTTCAAATACCATTCTATGTTCACGTCCAGTACTTCAAAACCTAACAGTGCTTCCTCAAATAAAGAAAACCCCCTTGCCATGTCCTGCATTGTGAATCTCTTCGGTTCTTCAGGTACTTCTTCCTCTTGTCTCTCTTCCTCCTTTCTCTGGGCCCCCAGTTCCATCATCTTCATTAGTAAGTGCCTCATGTTGCGTGTATTCACTGTAAAGCAGACGGCTATATAGATGGAGACGCACTATACAGTCAGCAAAAAAAAGACCTGGAACTGACTGTGGCTCAGATCATGAGCTCCTTATTGCAAAATTCAGGCTTACATTGAAGAAAGTAGGGAAAACCACTAGACCATTCAGGTGTGACCTAAATCAGTTTCTTAGGATTATACAGTGGAAGTGACAAATAGATTAAATGGATTAGATCTGGTGGACAGAGTGCCTAAAGAACTAGGGACAGAGGTTCATAACATTGTACAGGAGGCAGTGACCAAAGCCATCCCAAAGAAAAAGAAATGCAAGAAGGCAAAGTGGTTGTCTGAGGAGGCCTTACAAATAGCTGAGAAAAGAAAAGTGAAAGACAGAGGAAAAAGAGAAAGATGTACCCAACTGAATGCAGAGTTCCAGAGAATAACAAGGACAGATAAGATAGACTTCTTAAGTGAACAATGCAAAGAAATAGAGGAAAACAATAGAATGGGAAAGACTAGAGACCTCTTCAAGAAAATTGGACATACCAAGGGAACATTTCATGCAAAGATGGGCACAATAAAGGACAGAAACAGCAAGGACCTAACAGAAGCAGAAGATATTAAGAAAAAGTGGCAAGAATACACAGAACAACTATACAAAAAAGGTCTTAATGACCCAGATAACCATGATGGTGTGGGTCAGTCACCTGGAGCCAGACATCCTGGAGTGTGAAGTCAAGTGGGCCTTAGGAAGCATCACTATGAACAAAGCTAGTGGAGGTGATGGAATTCCAGCTGTGTTATTTCAAATCCTAAAAGGTGATGCTGTTAAAGTGCTACACTCAATATGTCAGCAAATTTGGAAAATTCAGCAGTGGCCACAGAACTAGAAAAGATCAGTTTTCATTCCAATCCCAAAGAAAGGCAATGCCAAAGAATGTTCAGGCTACTGTACAATGGTGCTCATTTCACATGTTAGCAAGGTAATGCTCAAAATCCTTCAAGCTAGGCTTCAACAATATGTGAATGAAGAACTTCCAGATGTACAAGCTGGATTTAGAAAAGGCAGAGGAACCAGAGATGAAATTGCCAACATCTGTTGGATCATAGAAAAAGCAAGAAAATTCCAGAAAAACATCTGCTTCTGCTTCATTGACTACTGCTTTGTTGACTAAAGCCTTTGACTGTATGGATCACAACAAACTGAAAAATTCTTGAAGTGATGGGAACACCAGATGGCCTCACCTGCCTCCTGAGAAATTTGTATGCAGGTCAAGAAGCAACAGTTAGAACCAGACATGGAACAGTGGACTGGTTCCAAATTGGGAAAGGAGTATGACAAGGCTGTATATTGTTACCCTGCTTATTTAACTTATATGAAGAGTTCATCATGTGAAATGCCAGGCTGCATGAATCACAAGCTGGAATCAGGACTGTGGGGAGAAATATCCATAACCTCAGATATTCAGATGATACCACCCTAATGACAGAAAGCGAGGAGGAACTAAAGAGCCTCTTGATGAAGGTGAAAGAGGAGGGTGAAAAAGCTGGCTTAAAACTCAACATTCAAAAAACAAAGATCATGGCATCCAGTCCCATCACTTCATGACAAATAGATGGGGAAACAGTGGAAACAGTTAAAAATTTTATTTTCTTGGGCTCCAAAATCACTGTGGACAGAGACTGCTGCCATGAAATTAAAAGTCACTTGCTCCTTGGAAGAAAAGGTATGACAGACCTAGACAGCATATTCAAAAGCAGAGACATCACTTTGCTGAAATGTCTGCATAGTCAAGGCTATGGTTTTTCCAGTAGTCATGTACGGATGTGAGAGTTGGACCATAAAGAAGGCTGAATGCTGAAAAATCAATGCTTTTGAACTGTGGTATTGGAGAAGACTCTTGAGAGTCCCTTGGACTGCAAGGAGTTCAAACAAGTCAATCCTAAAGTAAATCAATCCTGAATATTCATTGGAAGGACTGATGCTGAAGTTAAAGCTCTAGTACTTTGGCCATCTGATGGGAAGCGCCAACTCATTGGAAAAGACCCTGATGCTGGGAAAGATTGAGGGCAGGGGGGCAAAGGGAGGAAGGAGGATGAGATGGTTCGATGGCATCACTGAATCAATGGACATGAGTTTGAGCAAACTCTGGGAGATAGTGAAGGACAGGGAAGCCTGGCATGCTGTAGTCCATGGGATTACAAAGAGTCAGATACAACTCAACGACTGAACAACAACAGATTGCTATAGGAAGGAAATACCTTAAATGGCTTGGTATTACCTAATAATTCTAAAGCTCTGGGCCATGACGATGCAGTTCAGTGGTACATGAACTGATTTTGCATTGTTCCATGGAAGAGTCCTCTAAAAATCTCAAACTCACAAGGCTCATGATAAGTGTGAATGGCCCATGGATGCCATGTTAGACTTGGCTGGGTTATGAGCCAGAGGGAGCTGTGGTCCAAGCCTGCTGGCAGGGATTAGTGGTGTAGAGGAAGCTGGCCATGGAAAGGGGAGTGCTTCCTTCTTAAGATTAAAAATGGAAGTGTGTGTGTGTATCTGTGTGTGTGTTTGATATACTGTAAAGGAAAAAGAATTAGTACCACAAAGAGTAAGTGGGTTGAGACAGCAGGAAGAATTGCTGTGCACAGCATCTAGCTCATAGCTAGCCTTATCTACTCAGAGATAATTATTTTCAAACCGAGCAGCATTTGCAGAGATAGTTCCCGAACAGCTGTGTCAGCTTTAGAATGTGTGAAAACGGCTCAAGGATAAACCATAAAAGTAGGTTGTGGAAATTAAAAAAGAATTCAAGGATGTTTTGATAGGTAGAGGTTATTAGCAACAGTTTACAAAAATATAGAACAGGAAACTTGGGAATTCATTTCGTTTCCGCGGCATCTTCCTATTTATCTTCCTGATACATTTGTCTCCTCGGTTACCATAGCACTGCTCATTGGTATTCCTCAGCAATGCGGTGCTGCTGCGAGTCCCTTCGTAATTGCACTGAACTCGAGAATCTTCACTTTTTAGGCCTTGCCTGAGCTGAGGGTCCCTTTTGCTTCTGTGTGGCATCTTTAACCTTGCACCAAAATGACAGTGACTGTCCTGCTCCTTTTGTCTCACTGGCAGGATGGTCAAGCAGCCACCTTCATTCACATCTGATGCAATTACTAATATATTTCCTTTCAAGAAGGCAGTGCTCATTTTCCCCACCCCCGGGGACTATAAACATCATTTCTTCTGATATCTGTGCTGCAGGCTGTGTCAGCCCAGGGCTCCTCTTTTGTTACTGGGAGGTGCTGGGCATTTTTCAGAAGGGAATAACCATTTCTTTTCAGGAACGTTTTCCTTTCGCATTTCCCTGACTTTCAGCCTTTGTTTCAAAGGTGAGGGTTTTCTAGCACCCTCAAGTTTTTCCAACCCAAGATGAGTGTGTCTGCTTGGCTTTAGGAGAGGTGTTTGTAATAATGTACCACTTGCTAATTACTACTATGAGTTTGGCTTCTTAGATTATGGGCAGTGAAACTGACTATCTTGTAGTCTGAATTTTGAAGGCAAAAAGACACTGAATTAGGGACTTCCTTGGTGGTCCAGTAGCTCAGATTCCTCACTCCTAATTCAGGGGCTGCAGGTTTGATCCCTGGTCAGTGAACTAGATCCCACATGCTGCAACTAAGAGTTCGCATGCTGCAATTAAAGATCCTGAGTGCCATAAAGATCAAGGATCCTGCATGCCTCAACTAAGACCCAGCACAGACAAAATAAATAAATAAATAAATAAATATTTTAAAAAGACCCTGAATTAGTTATGCTTGATCATCTTCCTATTAATTACCACAGTGATTGTCGGCGTTTTAATTAATGTATATTATAGATGCAATTATTCTTTTTGGATCTTATGGATTAAATTCAGTGAAAGATCTCTCTGGAGATGTGTTAGCCATACTTTGCCTCTAGCTTCTCTTACATGGAATCAGTTTCAAGTTCAAATACATTTTGTCTGATAAATTGACTGCACATGGAAGAACTAAAGAGAGCAATTAGGTATGACATCAAATAAATGACTCAGTGACAAAGTATATTCCATTTAGGTCAGCACAGTTCAAAATGTGAGAAAACATGATTTAACTGGCTGGGCTGAAAGACAGTTTAAATTACCGTACGAGAAGAATCACTTTGCCTTCTGTTTGGTAATTGGAGATATGTAATATTTATTGTGTTTGCTGGGATACGATTCTGTTGTGGGATGGGTGTAGTTGTTTCTATGGGTATTGTTTAATATGACAATGTGCTGGCCCAATCTTTACACATAATGTGTGTTGCTTTTGGCCACAGTGAGGGCAGTGAGTGAGTGATGTGATGCTGAAGCCTGGTAAACCATGATAAGCGAATATAGTTTGCTCCTTAGAGAGCTAATGAGGGCGGCAGTGCCCTGGAGTAGGGAGTGGATGACTTCGGCAGTTAATTGCAGTGTTTTCTTCCATTCTTCACCTCTCCCTTTTAGAATTGTATGCCTACGTCTTTCCATGTGATTTTGTAGGAGCTTCCATTTGAGGAGGTACCATTGCCCCATTATTGTTGGGCATGACCGTGTACTTAAGCAGACATGATGCCTGCAGAGATCTTAGATGTGCTTCTGTGGTTGGTATGGCCTCTGGTGCTCCTGCATCCACTATGAGAAGAGTGTGTTCTGGATGGCTGCTGGCCTAAGGGGAGCATGGGGGGACATGGAACAGAAGCAGCACCTCCTGGAGCCAAGCAGATTGAGACTTGAAGACCTGTGAGCAAGAAAAATAAATGTGTAGGATTGTAAGCCACTGACTTTCAGGCAAGTTCATTATGAACCATAATTTTGGAGACAGCTGATAGACGTGCATACTAAAAAATAAATCCCTGCCTTTGTAAGAATTTCATTTGGGTTAACAAGCTCCTTTTATGTTAAGATCCTCGTTTTCACACCCTTCATAGGGTGTGGGTTAACATCATTCATGATTTAGTGGTGTCCTTTGGCTACCATGCAGTGATGTCCTTTGCTGGTTAGATTTCATGACCAGAGGTTGCATGAGTATAAACTGTTAGTTGCTCAATTGTGTCCAACTCTTTGTGACCCCATGAGATGTAGCCTGCTGGCTCCTCTGTCCATGGGATTTCCCAAGCAAGAATACTGGAGTGGGTAGCCATTCCCTTCTCCAGGACATCTTCATGACCCAGGGATTGAACCTGGGTCTCCTGCATTGCAGGCAGATTCTTTACCATCTGAGCCACCAGGGAAGCTTATATATTAATCTAATTAGACACTCCTAGTTAATTATGTATTGGGGGACTTTACATATTTTAAAGCTTTATGTTGGCTTTTTGACAGTTTTAAAGAGGAAATTTAAACAACTCAAAAAGTCTGTAAAAGAATTCTTAGTTGCATGTAATTAATTTCACTATAGTTTAGGGAGAGAATAAGTTTAGTAGACCATATTAGGTAGTTCAAAGATGGTGAGGACGGGAGAGAGAGACCCAGAGACTAAGCTGATAGGGTCAGTGCTCCCAGAGTGAACCACAACTGTGTCAGCAGGGACCTGGTATGTCTGGTGATGCAACTCACAGCTTCTGCTGCCTTCATGGGCTATTGGACCCTCAAACCTCTGCTGCTAACGTCCCTGATGCCCTGAGCCTGGGAACCTTTGTTATCACCCTTTTCAGAAAGAAGATTCTGCATCCTCAAATTCTTTTCTTCATCAAAGGCTCTTATGGGTACATCTGGTTGGTGGTGCCTAGATCGCAAGCCTGTATCCTAGCTGCATGGGAGCCTGAGGAAGTGAGTTTATAGCTTCTTCCTTAGGAAAGCAAGACTTACAATGTGGAAAAATACCGAAACTTAGGTAGGTTGTTCAGAAGATATCACACAGTCATAAAGCTTGAAAAAGTCTATATAAATCTGTACTATCTGTTTTAAAACCAACCTTTATTACTATTAATTAGTATAGTAATTTTTAAAAGGTGAAAATAAATGTAGTTTATCCAATTTTTTATAGAGTGATCATTAATATAAAGTAAAACTGCAGAGAACCTCTGACCTTATAGATATATATTTCTCAACTGGGTACTTTCTACAAAATATCCCAGAAAGTCAGATATCAAGTAAAAAAATTTGTACATCAAAATCTCATTGATTTAAATTCTACTTACTCAAAATTTGTGATAATCAATTTGACTAAATTGGTTTATTAGTTTTACAACATGGCAGTGTTTGTAACACTAAGTTAAAAAAATTCTCTGAACTTTAGAAACATCTATTTATGTACAATTCTACTCACTTTAACATTCTTCTGTTTCACCAAGCTAGGTAGCATTGTTTGATTTCCATTAGGGCTTGGCAGTCTTGAATCTACCTTTAAAAATCTGCTATCTAAACTCTTCATTAAGTCAGAGACTCAATTCCCCACTTAGTAATGGGAATGAATTCTAGAACATTTCATTGGCTTCAGAGAAAATTGTTTTTTTTTTTTTCAGAGAAAATTGTTAAATGGACCTGTGAGGAAGTATCCCACATCCCTCTATATGCCTTGGATGTTAATTTATAGTCCCTGTGTCCCTCTTGGGAAAAGCTGTCACATGTAAGACTGTGTTAGGATGCTAATTTGTTGCATGGAACAGCGTGTATTTGCTGGACAGGATGCTTTGGATGTGCCAACTATAGCACCCAGGTGTGTGGCAGGGAGCGTGGAATGGGGGAAGAAGAGAGAGCTATTTGAAGAAGTCCAGCAGAATGTGGAGAGGATGGAGCAGTCAGACTGGTAATTAGAACACCAGAGAGGAGATGAGTAACCTGCAGGAGGATTATGCACTGACAGAGTAAAACGAGCAGAGATTAGTGAGCAAGTCACACTGGGAGTGAGACAGGAAGAAAACTGTCATTCTTTGGGCTAGCTGAGCTTGATTTGATGAGTCATTTTAATTTGTGTAAATTCTTTTCTACATAGACTCAGTACTCTGAGTTTTCTTTGGCTTGAAGCTGATACTGATAAGTCACTTCAGTCATGTCCGACTCTGTGCGACCCCATAGACGGCAGCCCACCAGGCTCTGCCGTCCCTGGGATTCTCCAGGCAAGAATACTGGAGTGGGTTGCCATTTCCTTCTCCAGTGCCTGAAAGGGAAAAGTGAAAGTGAAGTTGCTCAGTTGTGTCCAACTCTTAGCGACCCCATGGACTGTAGCCTACCAGGCTCCTCCGTCCACGGAATTTTCCAGGCAAGAGTACTGGAGTGGGGTGCCATTGCCTTCTCTGATCAGTATATTATAGTTTGGGCTGCTATAACTGATAGCACAGGATGGGTGGCTTACATAGCACACATTGGTTTCTTGTATTTATGGAGGCCAGGATGTCTAAGATCAAGGTGCTGGCAGATAGTGTGTCTGGAGAGCACATGCTTCCTGGTTTATAGAGGGTCGTCTTCTCAATGTGTCTTCACGTGGTGGACAGAGAGCTAGCTCTCCACTCCCTTTTTATAAAAAAGATAAGGAAACACAAGCTTTAAATGACACAATAGAACAGATAGGTATTATTTACAGGACATTCTACCTGAAAGCAGCAGAATACTTTCTTCTCAAGAGCACATGGAACATTCTCCAGGGTAGACCACACCTTGGGTCACAAAGTAAGCCTTGGAAAATTTAAGAAAACTGATATCATATCAAGCATCTTTTCTGACCACAATGTTATGGGATCAGAAATCAGTTACAGGAAGAAAACTGTAAAAGACACAAACACATCATGGCTAAACAGTGCTCTGCTAAATAACTAAGTGATCATTGCAGAAATTAAAGAGGACATAAGAGTCTCGATGGTGTGGTGGAAGGAAAGTTTTCTTAGAATGGGATCATGACCAAGTATGAGGAGAGAAATAGGAGTTGTGAGCTTCTATGACTGTTTGAAGATTGCTGCTATAAACGGAGCAGAAACCCAAGGTTCTAAGGTATACAGTGTAGGTAGTGGTTCAACAGAAAGCAAATTTGATGATGATGGAGGGGCAAAGAGCAAAGTTCCTGACTGAGCAAGAAGGGATAGGACCCAGTGCATGAGTGGAGGGGTTGCCTTATCTAGGAGTCAGCACGGTTAGTCCTGCTGTATGAGAGAGAAGGCAGAGTCCTGTGGGCACAGATACAGAAAGGTTAATAAGATTTTTGGTGGGGAAATAGAGAAAATGAAGTTTTCTTCTGATTAGTTCCATTTCCACAGTGAAATAAAAGTAATCAACCAAGAATAACTGGCCCAGGGACCGAGAAATCATCAATGGAACAAAACAGAAGACTCCCAGTGGGCAGCGGGTGGGTATAGAATATTGTAGAAGAGTGCAGAAATAGTTTTTCTGAATAGTGAAAAAGTGATGAACTTGGGACAGCTTGTAAGGTCGCCAGACAGAGCTGAGGGTCCAGTTTAAATGATCAGATATTAAACTGTGATCAGACAGCACAGTTGTGTGTTTTCCTCTACTACATTGGGCCTTTTGTATGCAACACAGAGTAGCCAAAGAGTTGGGCTTTTACCAGGGCTGGGTTTTGCCAGGAGAGTACATCAGAGGATGCTGCTAAGTCGCTTCAGTCGTGTCCGATTCTGTGCGACCCCACAGATGGCAGCCCACCAGGCTCCGCCATCCCTGGGATTCTCCAGGCAAGAATACTGGAGTGGGTTGCCATTTCCTTTTCCAATGCATGAAAGTGAAAAGTGAAAGTGAAGTTGCTCAGTCGTGTCCAACTCTTAGCGACCCCATGGGCTGTAGCCTACCAGGCTCCTCCATCCATGGGATTTTCCAGGCATGAGGACTGGAGTGGGGTGCCATTGCCTTCTCCGATCATAGGATGAGAGGGGAAAAATACTTGAGGGTAATTGCTGGGAAGAGATTGTTATGATGAGCTATAGAATCTGAGATTTATGTAGAAGGTGTGAAGACATGGAGAGTGATGGACAGTAAGCAGTAGGTAGGGTCAGAAGATTGGAAGTCCTGATGAGATTAGAGAATTATTGAAGTTAAAGTAATGAGAAGAGTGACTTCAAAAGTAAATGGTGCTGGTGATTGATTGGGAGGCTTGAAACAGACTTTGGAGGTGGCACAGCTCTTGGCATCATGTTCCAGGCTTGGGCTATGGGAGTGGGAGGATGAGATGAGTGGAGGACAGAGAAGAATTGATCAAAGAGAGAGGATCCAGGATGTTGAATGCATTGCATGGGTGATGCTGAGGCCCCTTAAGAATGTTGACAGAGTGAAAGTAGAGGGTGGCATAGTGAGTCAGTGGTTAAATGAGGTGGTATGTTGGTGTGATAGCTGTAGAAAGGGTGCAGTGGGGTATCATCCAGCACCATGTACCCTAAAAGAGCTGGGAAGGAGAGAGGAGTAAAAGCCTGGGAGCAGCGATGAGCAGTAGTAGGGCCACTCACCCCAGCTTTGTGGGGCCTGGGAGAAAATATTGCCATCTCTTGAGGAGCTTCATGGAAAACCACATCCAAAGGAAATAGCCAGGGATTGAACAGAATTAATCTGATGGCTCTCATGAGGAAGTAGTGATCTTCTTTATAGTCACACTGTGGATAATCCTGTAGATAGTGTATGTATAATTGCAGCAGCATGGTATAGTATACCTTAGAAAAATTAGATTGAAGAATTTTGCTGGTGGTCCAATGGTTAAGATTCTGCGCTTCCAATGCAGGGGATGTAGGTTCAATCCCTGGTTGGGGAAGTAAGATTCCATGTGCTGTGAGGCATGGCCAAAAAGAAAAAAGTGGATTGATTTTTATCCATTTAATCAATGTTTAGTCCAACCAATGCCTTAAAAATGTAGTATCAGAAATAAACTTTTAAATTAAAAATGAATGCTGTTGCTTTGGGCTGGCTAATATAGGACTCCAAGATAGTAAGTCGATAGTACCTTTTTTGGGGGTGGGGGCTTGTTAATAACTCCCCATAATCAAAGGAGATAAAAAGAAGTTCTTTTAAATATAAAGCAGATGCATGGATTTATTCTCCTGCTTCTTCATTTTAATGTTTAGAAAAAGTATGATTTTCCTTTTTCATTCTCATGTGTTTCAGTTTTAAATTTTCAAGTAAGTTTTGACTCAGATATGTCATAGAAATTAATACTCAAGAGAAAACAAGGTTCTAGGTCATTGATCTAAACATATGTATGAAATTATGAAACTTTGACTTACTCATTATGATTCAATGCTAGTTTACTTCAAAACTTATAAATCATATATGTGTGTATCTGTGTTTTGATATATTAATTAGAGAACCACAGAATTTATTTTTGAAGGAGATTTTATATATTATTTAATTTAATCTTTCTTAAGCCATCGTTTAGGCTAATTAAACTATTGCAATGCCAGCACACTTGGAAAGATGACTGGTCTTGGGCTGCCTCTAATCCTTATACTGAGTTGCCTCTGTTAGGATCTAAACCAAAAGTACTTTGGAAATATTGAAAAGAGAATAGTTATTGAATTATGTTCAGCTTAATTATTTTGCTCAGATCAATGTAATATGTGAATTTCCATTACTGTTAGCCCTATTTTAAAGTTTTTGAGTAGGCTTATCTGGTTATTATGCACGCATACTAAGTTGCTTCAGTCGTGTCCAACTCTTTGTGACTCTGTGGGCTGTAGCCAACTAGGCTCCCCTGTCCATGGGATTCTCCAGGCAAGAATACTGGAGTGGCAATTGAATTAACTGAACTGTTGGGTTGCTTTGCATCAGTTATGTATATGATATGTGAGTTAGTTGATATATTATTTGCTGTTGTTGTTTAGTTGCTAAGTCATGTCTGACTCTGCGACCCCATGGACTGTAGCCTGCTGGGCTCCTTTTGTCCATGGGATTTCCCAGGCAAGAATACTGGAAATGGTTGCCATTTCTTTCTCCAGGGAATCTTCCCAACCCAGGGTTCAAACCTGTGTCTCCTGCATTGCACCAGATTCTTTACCACTGAGCCACCTGGGAAGCCCTTGAGATATATTATGCATATATATATTATATGTATTATGTAGATAACTCATATTTATATATGTGGGTTGCCTTGCATAAATAACATATGTTATTATCTGGTTATACTTTACTTATTTGGAGAAAGCACATATACATAATTACATATATATTGGAGCTTTGCAGGAGGACAGTCAATTTCAATGTATAATTATCTCTGATTCCTTTTAGCCTTTCACTTGCTTTGTAGAGCAAGGTCAGTTCTCCATGCTTGTAGTGCCACTGGGTCCAGAATATACTGTTACCCTCTACCTGAAGGGATGTGCATTTATACTTTTAATATATTGTACAAGTATTGTACAAGCACTGATCTCCATCCTGAATATTGTATGTTTAGCAGAGATGAGCGCTTGTAATTATGGAACATGGTTTTTGGTTTTGTTTGGTTTTGTGTTTTGTCAAATGTAACAGTTTTTTCCATACTTTGGGTATTCCTGACTAACCAAAATAGCAGCAGGACTCAAGGAGAAATTTTGCTGAAGTTTATCTGGTATTTAATTGGCACTTTAGTTTGAGATTTCATTGTAATAGAGTTGATCCATGTCCTGGTATTTTATGTGGGGATAATCTGCATGCTGCAGACCATGGGTTAGCAAAGAGTCGGACATAAGTTAACTACTGAACCACAACAGTCTTATTTGAATGTCACAGAGCCCAATTTTTTGAAAAAATCTTTTAAGCACAGTCTTCATTGGGTGAAGGCACCATCCTTCCTTGATCACTTTGCCCATGGGGATGCCAGGGTCTAAGGGAGACTGACGACATTATAGAAATGGGGGGGGGATTTTCCTTAGAGCATAAAATCAGGGTAAGAAAGGCTGCATTGGACCAGAGCTCAGCAATGCACAGGAGGAGATTTTCCAGGGCTTCTTGTAAACTTTGGATGAAAGGAGTGACCCTGGCTAATAGAGCCCTCAATTCTTCTCTTTTCTTCTTAAAGAAAAGTTGCATTTAAAGTTTTATAGGGTAAAAATTTCTCATTATCAAAACCTAGTGAACAAAAGATGTCCTTCTTGGTCAAGCTGAAAATTTTTAGCAGTTTGCCACTTCTCTAGAAGTAATAGTTTTAGTTCAAAATTTTATTTTGTTCTATATGAAAAACACAAATAACATTCCATTCCACTAGATTATTTAGTTTTGTCTTTAGGACCCTGTCAAACAAAATGACAACTATATTGTTCAGATAGCTTGCAAACAAATAATTTTGTTATTAAGTTTAAATAACATCATGATAATTTGATTTAAAATGATGGTGGAAATCACTGTAACTTTCACAAGTTTGCTATTAGATTTTTCTATGTGTTCTTTGTGTACCTATTTTTAATATAACCTTTACCTTTTTTTTGGTTTTTTTTTAGAAGTTTGTGGAGTTTTTTTTTTTTTTTAACTTTTGGTTGTATTTTTAAATGTTTGCCTGGAAAGCTTCAATGGAAGGTGCTTTTTTTCTTCTTTATAGGTTTTGACCAAAATTTAATTGGGTGAACTGTTTAATATTTTTAGTTTTTGATAAATGACATAGATTTACAAAATAAATAAATTAAGGTAAATTACTTTCTCTTTAAGAAAGTAATTGCTGTAAAAGAATTTTAAATACCAGCTCCCTGAGGCATTTAAAATAGGACTTGATTAACTAAAGTATAACTTACAGTTAACCATAAGAAAACACTATTTCTTAGCATTTGATATGTTTAGGCAATTTTTTCTTGGCTGTGTGTATCATGTGTTGCATTTTTCTGGAGCCTCTCATAGCAGAGGTAAGTGCATATGTCTCATTAGTTTGTGGTGGGGCTGCCCAGTTGGCCCATTCAGTTTATTAATGAGGCCAAGTTTCGGGTTCTATCCCTGGACAAGCCAATTACTGTAATTTCTCTCTACCCTGTACACATTAGATCGCACTAGTTATCACTGGATGCCTGTGAAGACAGGAACAGATATTTTGGGCACAAGTCTTTGCAATTTGAGAACAACTGTTATGTTTATTGCTATAGAGAACTGGAGTGATTAAGGAAAGAGGTATTTTTCCAAGTTCAATGTTCTGGTTAGCCAAAGGTTAATCAGAAAACTCCCTTTACTTCACTGATGAGTTTTGAAAAGAATCCTAAAATATATTGAAATGAAGCATGGTTGACGATTGGTGCACACTTTTGCGTTAGAACAGAAGCATACTCATTTTATTTTTATTTGGTGCTTATTATAAGCTGTCTCAGGATAACCATTCTCACCATCTTTCATGGTTAATTCTCTAGATGGTTTTATAGAATGGAGGCATGAATGCTTTGCGTTCTACAAGACCTACTGGGATCATCTATTTAATTTTCTCACCTTACAAGTGAAGAGAGAGGATTCTCAGGGAAGCTGCTAGGGTCACAAAGCTTGTTAGGCCCCACTCTAAGTTTAGAATCCAGGCACCTTCACCAGCTTGACGCACTCCCCCTGCACTGTTCCCAGGATGCGGGGGTTCCTACCACCCAGGATATCAGCTTCCAGCCTTAGCATTTTCCTTGTTCTTTACTTAGGTTATGGTTGGCCCTCTGTATCTGTGGGTTTGCATTTGTGGATACAGAGGGCTGACTGTAAGGGACTTGAGCATCTGTGAATTTGGGAATCTGCAAGGGGTCCTGGAGCCAATCCCCCTCGGATACCCAGGTATGACTGTATAGGTAAAAACATTCTAGTGAGTACTGTGAGTTCCTAAACTGTGAACCTTCCTAAGTTTATTGTCAGTTTGCTCAGATCCATGTAAAACTTGATATTCTTATTTACTTAAGACATAATTGTCCTAGTATGAGAATTTATCTGTTATTCTTTTTAATTAATTAAATTTTTGCCACACTGCAAGGCATGCAGGATCTTAGTTCCCTAATCAGGGATCAAACCTGTGTCCTCTGCAATAGAAGTGTGGAATCTTCACCACTGGACTACCAGGGAAATTCCAAGAATTTATCTATTATATCTTTATTTGGACATTTCTAAACAAAACTGTGATTGAAAAAAGAAAATATCAAAATGGCTAGAAAGAACAAAAAATAGGAAAGATTTTGGGGGGGAGGAGATAGAACTTTTGAATACTGATTATGTGCTGAGTAATTAAAAAGCTTATAGGTGAGATGCTTGTGACTTCCTGTTCTTAGGTTTTTAAGAATTCTGCATAATGGTGAAAACACCTTTCAACAGACACAGTGGGTGTACACAGCTGAATGACAGTTACACTGTTTTCAATTATTTTGTGGAATTACCTCCTCTTCAGAAAATTGTTTTAAAAAACATTTTAGTTATGTATTGTTTGCTCTGAAGTATGGTTTTTGCCAGCATCCCAGCCAATTCTGGAATACAGAATTCTTGCTCAAGTTTAACTGTACTGTACTAACTGCAGTCACTTGGGGAAAGGGACTCCCATCTGAGGAGTTGTTAAAAAATATTTAAACAGTGTTTTATGACTTTTTTGCTTCTTTAACTTTGGATTCCCAAACCACATGCAGGTGATTTGCAGGTATCTGCTATTTGGAATTACCAAAACCACTTTTCTGTTGGTGTGTATAATTGAGCTTCAATTACAAACAGCTGTGTTAAGTCAGCTCAACCAATGAAAAGTAGGCTAGTGAGAGGAAAATAATCTGGAAGGCTCTAAACCCTCTTAGAAATTTTATCTACTAGCAAAATGTATATGAGCATATTAATTAGGACTTTTTTTTTTCTTGCAAGTGCCAGAAAACTCAGTGCCACCTGGCATTATTATTTTTGTCTCAGATGCTGCAAGAGCCCAGGGGTGAAACTGGGTTTAGGGCAGGGCTTCCTGAAGGGGCTCAGAGGGTTTCACTGTAGCCCAATTTCTCTCCGTCTCTCAGTCCTGTGTCTTCGGTGACAGCTCCATTTTCAGGCTGGCTCACCCATGTGGCTGAAAGACGGCTGCCATGCCTTTAACCTACATCTCTGTAGATACAAGTTCAGTGACAGAAAGGCCCCCACCAACGAGGTCATTCTCTCTCTGGTCCTGGTTGGATATTATATCCATGGTTGAAAAATCGCTGAGATGGGGGGTGCACTACACTGTCTGGCCAAGTTACATAATCCACCTCTGGAGAGAGCTGGGGAAAATTGGGTTCTCAAAAGAAAGGAAAGGTGTTGTACCAAAAGAAGGGGTGATGGATGGTGGGTAGTCAGGAAATAACAAACAGTGACCACAATATAGGTGTTCGTTTGTGTTTTCCACCTCATAAAGTAATCATTATGTGATTCTGAATTTATTGTGATATGTCATAGAACCTTTCATTTCATAATACTAGGAAAGGAGTGAAAGAAACCAATTTTCTCCATCTGTGAAGCGAATATTAAAATGCCTTTTTTGGAGGGGGCTGGTATTAGTATCCAAAGCCACTTTGGGCAGGCTGTCCCACTGGGAGGACTTGTCCCTGAACTGATAAGTTTGTTTTTGAGTATCGTCTGTTCTCTAGCCCATGTTTCTCCCAACACATGAAGTCTCAGCTTGTACCCATGTAGTAAGACAGTAAATGAAATCACCTGTGTGTTAAAGTTAGGGGATCCACAGGATTTCAGAGAGGTAAGGGACTTCAGCAGATTGTATGAACAGTTCTGACCAGACTTGGGGAAATAGGAAATTCCTGCCTGTTAGAAGGGAGAAATGATAAATCTAAAATATGCTCCATCTGTTAAGATGAAGGCAGAAGGAGAAGGGGACGACAGAGGACGAGAAGGTTGGATGGCATCACTGACTGAATGGACATGAGTTTGAGCAAACTCCAGGAGATGATAAAGGACAGAGAAGCCTGGTATGCTGTAGTCCATGAGGTCCCAAAGAGTTGGACATGACTGAGTGACTGAACAACAACATAAGATGATTTAAAAAAAAAAAGATACTTAAATAGATACCAGCTCTTGCTAACAAAAGCAGCAAGAAGAGTTGTGTCCTGTGGCAGGACTTGCTAAGCCTCTGACCAAAGCCATTTCTAGGTTTCAGGGTGATGCTGGCAGTGCATAGATGCTTGTCCTCAAGGTGGGTGAGGCTCTCTCCGTGTTAGTGGGCCTAGCTGACAGAATGCTGAGTTTACCAGATAGGGCCCTGGTTAATGGTGGTCACCTCCCTGCTGCCCACGATGACCATGCCATCCGTGCTACATATCCATAACCTTGATGTATGTGCTGTAGATCTTAGTGCATCTGCCTGTTTCCATTTCTGCTTTCTTCTTCAGTTTTTTTCCCTGCTTTCTCAAGCCCTCAATTTTTTCCTTGTTTTTCCTGGTTCTCTCTTTTCTGAGCTTAGTGATCACTAGAGCTGGAGAGAGGTAACACTAAGCCTGTTCACAGATGACCTTTGGCTCTTATGGCCATTACCAATCCCAACACTGTACATTACTGTATTTTCTGTTAATGCTGTAGGTTTTATCACATGTAAACAAAGCAAGTCTATCTTGGCTCATAATCATAACATCACATACACATCTCTAATACTCCCTTTATCACAGAGATTTGCCATGTGAAATCAAGCCTGAGTTTTTGTTACAGTAATTGATTGAGAGTATTTATTGGTGACAGAATATGGGATAAATATGCAAAGTACGGACCGTTCTTATTACTAATAGAAATAGTGACATCATATCTACCTTTGTCTTTGCCATGATGACTTTATTTCTCAGTGAAAGAGAAATTACTATAAGGCTAGATTTGAAAAGGTAGTTAGCTCAAGCAGTGCAGTAAAGAAAGTTACTTCTTTATCCTTTAAAATTGTTTTGAATGGCATTTGTATTTTATTTTATTTTTTTGTCTGAGTTTCTAAGTATGTAACTTTTGATTATAGTAAAATATAGCAGTCCCCTCTGTATATCTATATACCTCTAATTCCTTCTCTTCAGAGACAGCCACTTGTAAGCCTTTGTTTTTCTTTGTAGCATGTCTATTCTATGCATATATTGCTATTTGTAAGCTTAATTTTTTTAAGAGATTATCTATTGATTTTTCGATATGGAAGAAGATTTATTCTTTGTTAAACTACCCGCTCCCATCCACTCAATATAGTTATGTCACATTTTTTGGATATTCGGTAACCTTTGTTTGCAGGCATACCTCAGAGATACTGTGGGTTGGGTGCCATGATAATATGGCAACAAAGTGAGCCACATGAATTTTTGGTTTCCTAGTGCATGTAAAAGTTATGTTAACACTATGCTGAAGTGTGCAGTAGCATTGTGGCTAAAAAAGTGTAATACCTTAATTAAGGAATACTTTTTTGCTTAAGAGTGCTAGCCATCACTGAGCCTTCAGTGAGCTGTAATAGTAACATCAAGGATCATTGATCACAGATCACCGTAATAAATGTGAAAATTATTAAAAAGTTTGAAACGTTGCAAGGATTACCAAAATGTGACACAGAGATACAAAATGAATAAATACTGTTGGAAAAATGGTGCTGATAGTCTTGCTCGAAGTAGGGTAGCTACAAATCTCCAATTTGTAAAAAAAAAATAGTGATGTCTGTGAAGTGCAGTAAAGCAAAGGACAATACTATGAGTGTAATTAGATTATTTATTGTTTCTGGCTGAGCCAGTGAATGTACTATGATTATACTTTTTTGAAAACCATTTTTCTACTGAGCGACTTCCCTTTCACTGTTCACTCGCATGCATTGGAGAAGGAAATGGCAACCCACTCCAGTATTCTTGCCTGGAAAATCCCAGGGACAGAGGAGCCTGGTGGGCTGCTGTCTATGGGGTCGCACAGGGTCGGACACGACTGAAGCGACTTAGCAGCAGCAGCAGAGTAGCTAATTTCTTTTGTATCTCCACAGTCAGATACTTTTAAAAGTTCTTTCACTAGATCTGTATGCATTCAGTAATCTATCAATTCTGTAATCTTTTTCTTGAGACATTTCTCCTGGAGCTTTTTGTCCCCAACTCTACTCTGTACTGCTTTTTCTCTGGGTTCATTCAATAGCTCTGCCCTGGGATTTTCCTTCACCATTACTCTCGGATTTCCCTTGCCTTTTTAAAAAACCCTTGGATCCCATGTCTTATTTCTTGGTTTACTCCCTCATTTTGGTGGAACATATCCTCCAGTAGCTTTCTGAGAAAAGGTATGTGATTGATAAAGATTGAGTCCTTATATGTCTAAATCACCCTACCCTCACACTTGGTCAATAGTTTGGCTGAGACTACTTCAATACTTTTCTCTTTTTAGGTAAAAGATAATTCTGGTGAGGTGTTTGTGTGTGTGTGTGTGTGTGTATGTAATCGTTTTGGTGAAGAGATTTAAAGGCATTTCTCTATTAATTTCTTTTTTTTTTTTTTTACTTCTTTACTTTTATTTTTTAAACTTTATGGATTATAGTTGATTTAGAATGTTGTGTTAGTCAGATGTATAGCAAAGTGATTAGTTATACATGTACATAGATTCATTCTTTTTTCAAATTCTTTTCTCATATACAGAATATTACATATTACAGAATATTGAGTAGAGTTCCCTGTGCTATACAGTAGATTCTTGTTGGTTATTTGTCTCATAAGTCATAATGTGTATGTGTTAAGCTCTCAGTTTATCCCTCCCCCCATCCATGTTTCCCCTTGGGTAACCATAAGTTTGTTTTCAATATCTGTAAATGTTTCTGTTTTGTA
Organism: Giraffa tippelskirchi; assembly: GCF_054371585.1. Taxonomy (NCBI): domain Eukaryota; kingdom Metazoa; phylum Chordata; class Mammalia; order Artiodactyla; family Giraffidae; genus Giraffa; species Giraffa tippelskirchi. The sequence goes on along the minus strand of NC_137287.1, from coordinate 66,153,366 downwards.
AATAAGTTCATTTGTATCATTTTTTAAATTAGATTCCACAAATGGGTGAAATCATATGATATGTGTCTTTCTGTATGTGATTTACTTCACTTAGTATGATAATCAGTCCATTCACATTGCTGCAAATGGCATTATTACATTTTTTTAATGGCTGAGTAATATTACATTGTATGTATGTACTACATCTTCTTTATCCATTTTTCTGTCAATGGTCATTTAGATTGCTTTCATGTGTTGGCTATTGTAAACAGTGCTGAAATGAACATTGGGGTACATATATCTTTTCAAAGTATAGTTTTCTCCAGGTATATGCCCAGCTGTCGAATTGCTGGGTCACCTGGTAGTTCTATTTTTATTTAATTTAATTTATTTATTTTTTTACTTTACAATATTAAGGAAGAAATTTACATGATATCTAAAGCACAGATTTTCTTTTTATCTGTTTTGCCTTTTATGATGATATGAAATAGCCTGGAATGAATGTTCTAGCAGTTTTGTATTTACTTACTTGAATTTGCTGTTGAATTTAGTTGGACACTACTTAGTGACTGAACAGCAACAACAAACCTGATGTTAATAAGCTGAATATTCTTCATGTAGAAAAGTAAAAGGATTTGGTGTTCTGATTATTTAATCCTGGATGAGCCTTTTCTGGAACTGGGATTAAAAGGCTTCAGACCAAGGCCATGGTTAGGAAGGTGGGGTATTAATGGTTGGATTAATTTAAATCTAATCCCAGCCAAAATCTTTCTCTTTTCAGGTAAAAAATAATTCTGTTGATTTTCCTTCAGTATTTTTTTTTTTTTTTTCAGTATTTGGTTTTCAAATGTCACTAAAGGAACGATAGTTTCATAGCTTGACTTCAGGTTTTCTTAAATAAGAAACACCAAGATTTAGTCTCATTTGCATCTCCATAAAAATCATATTTTAAATAAGCACCCAAGTGCATCCTGTATATTTTAGATTGACTGTTACTGCCTACTGAATATTCACATATCCATCATATTTTTGTCAAGTTTATCATGTGACATTCTGTGGATAATATCAGGCATGCAATGATCCATAGAAATTTCACTTGTGCAGAATTTGTCTAACTATTTTATGGATTTTTATTGCTTTCATGCTTATCTTCCCCATTTCTTTTTTAAAAAATAAATAGTAGTGGTGAAGGATATGGAGAGAAGTGAGTTGCATTTGCGATACTGATGAGGGAAAATTATTAGCATTTGAGACTGGGAGTTGGGTAGGATGAGGTGAAGGGAAAGAAATGACAGAAAACTGGAGACCTGGAAAGCAACTTGTTAATTTCACCTAGAAATGTCAAGAGTAGGATAGACTCACAGATCAAGTAATCTGATATTGATAAGATGTATATTCTTCCTTTAGAAAAGTAAAAGGATTTGGTGTTCTGATTAGAGAATTTGATCCTGCATGAGCCTTTCCTGGGCCTGGGATTAAAAGGTTTCAGATGAGGGAGTTGTTTAGGAAGCTGGAATATTTATGATCAGGTGAATTTAAATCTGATTTCAGTGTGTGTCCTTTACCTGGGGAATTGTCTCTCTAATTATATACTTTGTCATATTTATAGCCTTAATTTCTTCTGCAGTGTTTTCCAGAAGTGTTAGGAGCCTGGAACATTTAAGTGAAGAAAACAAGATTTTTTTAAAGGCTTTTTTGTTTGAGGGCCATGATTTAAAATTAATTTTTTAATGTGAAACATTACCTCAAAATATTTTATTCTTTTTTGGCAAACACTATTTTCCCTGTGTGTTCCTGAGCAAATACTAGAGATGAGCATTTGACTTGAGTTACAGACAAAACCAGGGATCTATCTGTTATTGCTTGCATTGTGTCCTGAATTAAGAAGTAGTACCGAACAACCTGACAGTGTATTAGAGCAAGTGGTGGTTGGCAGGGGACTTTCAAAAGTACCGTTCTATGCTTTTGTTCCAGTTGCCTTTTAAGTTAAATGCTAGTTGGAGCCGACAGACACCACTCTTTTCACAATTTTTTTCACCCCCAGTGAGAGGCCTTTGGGTTGTTTCGGTCTCAGCAGAAGAATGAGCGCAGCGACTGGGTTTGGTGGAGTCAAACCCACCACCACACTTTGTCTGGCTCTGGCTCCTCCTCCTCCCCTTTCTGTGGGCTCCCGGGCCAGGATGTCTGTAGGGACTCCCTCCTCTCCTGCAATCACAGATTTGCTTTCTTTGTGTGAGCTGTTATCAGTTTCAGTGGATATGGTTTGTTACCTCTATTTGTACTATAACTAGAAATTTGATAAGGTTATGTGCCTGTCAAATGATTTAGATGTCAGGTGCAGATGCCGCAAAGCAATTTTGACAAGTCAAACATTGTTGCAAAGAAGGGGGTTGAGGATGACCTGCTGATAGAAGAAAGTAAAACCTCTTTTGGCCTCAGTTTCTTTCTCTTTTAACTCTAGGTCAGTACTCTAACCTCTTTAATTTGTCCCTTCTTAAGTGAATGTGACATGGTGACTTCCAGCTTCTATCTAAAGGGCAGTGAAACGGAGGCCTGCCGTTGGAAGGTGGATGCTGGCATTTAGGGAGATTTGACTTTGGGTATTCTGATAAAAACATCTGGGTCTGGAAACTTTATCTTTGACTGAAGCTGAGATTAAGGTCTTAGAAGACAAGGTTTATTAATGCCAGTGTCTGTTCACATATACGTATTACAGAGAGCCTGGTATTTTTAGTAAGCAATGACCCTTTCTTTTTGGTGGCAGTAAGGGCCCTGTGCTTTGCAGTCCATTTATCGTCCTGTGTTCTGCAGTCCAGGACATGATTTGATGGATTTTGCTCACTGATTTGTCATACTGTCTTTTTGGCCACTTGATGCAGAGAGCCAACTCATTGGAAAAGACCCTGTTGCTGGGAAAGATTGAAGGAGAAAGGAGAAAGGGGCAGCAGAGGATGAGGTGTTCGATAACATCACCAACTCAGTGGATGTGAATTTGAGCAAACTCTGGGAGACGGTGCAGGACAGGGGAGGTAGCTTGGCATGCTGCAGTCATGGGGTCGCAGAGAATCGGACATGACTTACTGACTGAACAGCAACGACTGCTGGGTGAAGAGTCGATTGAGCCTCGGATTAATGGGTTTAAGTTTCTTAGGGCTTTCTGTGTTTTACTTCTTTGATTAAATAACTGTCTCTGAGTGATCCCGATATCTAAATCTCTTTACTGTCCACATCGAATATGTAGCTTTACCTTGGCATCTACCTCAGCAGGAAAAAATTCTCCATTTTGCCAGTGGCGTGTGGACAATAGTTATCCCCTTAAAGGTGAATATGATCAAGAGAGGCTGCTGGAGTTGTAGGCATACTTCCAGTATTTTGCCACTTGGTTTTGTGAAGTTGTGGAATGAATGTAAGCATTCAAATGTAACTCGTCTTGACAAGGGTTTCATTATGCTCTGCAAGCACAATTCAAAGAAATAATGAATTTATATTCAGAGTAGTTTTGTTTGAGTTTATTTAAAGAAATGAAACACACACAATCCCTATAATAGCTCTTGCTACTGAAGTATTGATGGTGCTGACAAAGAGAAAACTCAGACCAGATGGTTTCCAAACAGTGGAACCACCTGGCTCCCTGGCAATGCCAACTTATTCCTGTTTCTCAGATAGCTGCACTCTCCTGGACTGTGAAATAAGTGAGACGTTCATGGGCTCAAGCAGAACAACATTCCAAAATTGGAATTATTAAGAGATATTAAAACACTTATTCATATCAACTCAAAGAGGCCACTTTCTTCCATTTACATTTTTTTCCCTTTATCATTGTAACTTGAAAACTCACATTGCAAAGGAAAAATGCTATTTCTTCTTGAGATGTTCATTCTGGAGGGAAAAGAAAGACTCTTTGTCCTTCTTTCAAAAAGATAATACTTACTTATCGGTGGTGTGGCATGCAGGCTCTTAGCTCCTTGAATAGGGATTGAACACATGCCCCTTGCAGTCGAAGCATGGAGTCTGAACTACTGGACCACGAGGGAAGTTCTTTGTCCTTTTGAGAAATGGACTCAGCCAAACTCCATTAGTGTTTTTTGACCAAAGAGGAGACTTTTAGATCAACAAGGGAAGAATAGAATTGCACCTATAGCATCATAAAATGATACTTAATCATGAAACTTCACAGGAATATAACCAAGATAATATATTAATTGATGTGCAGACATGCAGTAACTTTTTAAATTATCACATTAAAGTTAAATTTTGGGATTTTCTTCAATTATTTAGTATCTGATTTTTTTGTATTGGAAATTAGAGTGAATTTGAAAGTGAAAATATTGAATCATCTACACGTGTTTCTAAGTTGATGCTTAATAAGATCATCATGTTAAAGTTTCATCTTGAAGTGGTTACCTTAGTTTTTTACTCACTCATTTGATGAACACCTACCAAACATCTAACTGATGGTGTTTGTAACCATTAAAAATTCAGATTCCCTGGAGAAGGGTATGGCAACCCACTCCAGTATTCTTGCCTGGAGAATTCCATGGACACAGGAACCTGGTGGGCTACAGTCCATAGGGTTGCAGAGCTGGACATGACTGAGCAACTAACACACAGACACACACACACACATACAAGTGGCTAATGTATGTAACATGTAAGATAATTAAAAAATTAAGATGTTTACACTGTTGTTTAAAATCTAGTCTTTTTAAAGAAATAATAACTATTTTCATCAAAATTGTTTCAATCTAAGTGAAGATCTTTGAAGTTTACAAAATATTCTAATTACTATCTTGTGGTGTGATAGGGAAAGAAGAGCAAAGGCTTCTGAGACAGCACATGTGGGTTTGAATCCTGACTCTAGCTCACCAGAAGGTGATGTTAGGCTTGTGTCTTCTTTTATAATTGGAGGAGAATTGTTTTACAATGTTGCGTTGGTTTCTGCCATACAATGATGTGAATCAGTCATAATTATATATATATATATGTATATGTGTGCATATATATATGTGTGTGTGTGTGTGTGTGTGTGTGTGTGTGTGTGTGTGTGTGTGTGTGTGTGTGTGTGTGTGTGTGTGTGTGTGTATGTATGTATCCTCCTCCTGAGCCCCTCTTCCCTCCCATTCCACTCTTCTAGGTCATCACAGAGCTCCAGGCTGGGGTCCCTGTGTTATATAGCAGCTTCCCACTAGTTATCTGTTACGTGATAGTATATATATGCGGTTTGTGTCTTCATCTCTAAGTTAGTTTCCTGTATTAGGTTGGATTCTGGGCTGCACAAGATGGAAAACGCAACTCTCATTCACTTGAACAAAATTATGATTTCTTTTGAGGATATTAGAGTACACAGATCCGTGGGCAAGAATGTACCTGTTTGAACTTTAGTAACAGTGTGGATTAGGACTCAAATGCCACCAGGCCAGGATTCTCTTTTGGCAGATGGGTGTATCTGCCCCTCTGGGTTCTAGTGATGGCAGACCTAGCTGTCGATAGTTCCAAGGCTTTGTACCTTAGAGTTTTACTTGGCAGAGGGAGAGACTCATTCTACACTTTGGGTCCCAAGACTGCAAACCCCTGAAACATCTGGACTTGGACTAGCTTGGGCCAGATGACTGACTGCCTTTGGGACTATCCTCGGTTGGTTAAGGAAGTGTGTCCTATAGGGAAATGACTCTTGAGAACTGCATGGGTGGACGAGGCCTGGGACCATTACCCAGAAGAAGGAGGTTGTGGGTGGACCCAAACAATAACGTCCACTACGTCTCTCATTTGTACAAAATGGTAAAAGATATGTCTTTTGCAGAGTGATTTTGAAGATGAAGCAGGATGGTCTGTCAGATGCCTAATATAATGCCTGATACCTTTATACAATAGTGCTTTAATAAATCATAGCTGCTATTCCATAGCAGGGAGGCAGCAAGCCAGCATTTCTCAAAACTGACGCCTGTAATCAGTGTGAAGCTCTCACTCTTAACTAAGAAGCATGAGAAGCCATAATTCTTCACTTCGTTCTTCAGCACCACTCGGGTGTTTATTTCTCATAACCTCTTCCCTGTGGAAGACTTGAATTAGGACTACATTTCTAGTTGTATTATCAGTATGTTAATAACCTGCAAACATTTCTAGGAAATTTATGTTTTAAATAAAATTCTGTATTAAGTATTTAATTTTTTTTTTTTTATTTTTTTTTATTAAGACTGCTGATGGAGATGAGTGGAGGTAGGGATTCAACCAGTGATGGTCAGGACTTGTATATTGGCCTGAGTGTCCTGAACCTTGCCTGTGAAAATATAACAGTATGTTTTCATACAGAAATGTAGTTACCGAGCAAGTGACATTTGCAAAAATAATTGGTGTCCCCCCCACCCCAGTAAACCTCTGCCATACCACACACAAAGAAAAAGCCTTGCTGAGATTCATGGGTTTTTCTGGGTAGCAAAAACTGTCTATCTTTTAAGCTATTCTCAGTGTCATTTGTGTGCATAGTAAGTATATAATGTATTTAGATTTATCCTTCTTTTGCATTCTTTTTTCCTTTGTTTTTGCCATGTTGCAGTTTTTATTTTCCTTTTCTCCCCAGTTTTGTAGAAGTGGGAGAAGCATGTTTTCTTCCAGAAAAACAGTCAATGTTGCCTGGTGGATAATGCCATTGCAGGTGTGGGAGGGTTGTTAAGGCCAATTTTAATAACATTATCAATCTGTTAGGAAGCAGGCACATGTAAGAAAGTGGGGGGGATCATCTGTCACTTTCGTCAGCTGTGACTCTGAGATTAAGAACAGGTTATTTTCACTTTCATAACTGTTTTGTGTTAGTTTCAGATCTCTTTGTTTACATTTCCTTGGTTCCTGATTTTATCCTTATTTCATTTCTTTACTGTAGTTTGAAGGTAGCTTTCTTTTCTGAAGACTGATTTGCTAGTTACTTTTATCCTAACTGGAAATTGCCCCAGTTTCTAATATTTTATAAATCAGAATATACACACAGGAATGTTCCCTGTTGTAACTTCTTATCCTTCCCTTAATTTAACCTTGCATGATATCGTCTGGTTCAAAATAATTTGAATAAAATTCTACTCTTTGTGTGAATTAGACTGTTTATATTGAAAAAAATCATAATCATGTAATGGGATGAGACTGGCTCTCTCTAAAGGATTAATAGTTAAGAGAACACGTGTCCAGAAATAAAAATTCATGAATTGTCTGAATTATTATATGTTATTTAAAACGTAACAGGGAAACATAAATCAGCAAGAGTCAGACTCTATGAGTCAATTACTCTTCAGGACTAAATCAGGTATTAGAATATTAATTGTTTTTTGCTTCTTTAGTACCTGAATAGTTAATTGGATGGTACTTTAGTTTCCTGGAAAAGTTAATCATCATCGCCAAATACTTACTGTACTCCCCAGAGTAATCCATAACTCATAGTCAGAGTTTGGTAGATTAGTTACATTTCTCTATTGTGAGATTCTTGATGAAACATGCATTTTGTGTATATATTTTGCACACCAGTTTTCTTTGTCAATGTAGATATGATTTTTCGGTTTGAACCAGTAGTCCCATCACTACAGGTGTATCTCTTTTTATTGTGCTTTTTTTTTTCCTACTGCATTTTGCAGATACCGAGTTTTTTACAGATTGAAGATTTGTGGCGACCCCGTGTCAAGCAAGTGTGTTGACGCCATTTCTTTTTCTGAGAGCATTTGCTCAGCTTCATGTCTTCGTGTCACACTTTGATAACTCTCACAATATTTCAAACATTTCCATTATTGTATTTGTTATGATGATATGTAACTAGTAATCTTTGATGTTACTGTTACAACTCACTGAAGGCTCAGGGGATGGGTTAGCAATTTTTTAGCAATAAAGTATTGCTCAGTCAGTAAAGAATCTGCCTGCAGTGCAGGAGACCGGGGTTCTATCCCTGGGTCAGGAAGATCTCCTGGAGAAGGAAATGGCAACCTACTCCAGTATCCTTGCCTGGAAAATCCCATAGACAGGGGAGCCTGGTGGGCTGCAGTCCATGGAGTCGCAAAGAATCAGGCATGACTGAGCAACTAACACACTATTTTAAATTAAAGTATGTATATTGTTTTTTAGACATAATGCTATTGCATGTTTAATAGACTACAGTGTGGTGTAAACATAACTTCTATATTCACGGGACTCGCTTTATGGTGGTATTTGCTTTATAGCAGCAATCTGGAATGGACCCACAGTATCCCCAAGGTATGCCTGTACCACAGCTCTGGCAACAGCCTTCTCCTCCCTGGCCTGGTCCTCAATAATAGAAAATTCAAATAATTGTTTCCTTCAAAAGAAATACCTGAAAACACATTTTTGGTGAAAAACAGGAACTGTAATAAACTTTACTTGGGGTGATAATTTTTGTCCCTTTTATGGCACTGCAGGTTCCATTACAGATAATGAATTGGCTAAAATTTTAATTTATGCAAATCTTCTGGCACCCTGTACTAAGAAATATTCAGTGATTTCCGCTTTCCTCTATGCTTGTTTACAGGACATCTTTTGTATTAATATATGTCTTCAGTTGGATTTTTTCATTTTGGCATTTTTTTCATTGTCTGATGAATTGAAAGATAATGGTAGGAGATGCCAGAGAGAGACTTCTGCCTCCTGTTAGCTCTATCACCTCCTCAAACTCCCTTCCTTCTGCAATAAAAATGAGCACTAAATTGTGTCCCTGCTAGGATTTATCTGAAGATGATATAGATAAAGCATATTTTCATTTCTATTTATTTGTTCACATTCTATTTTGATCTTCAAATGACTGAAGCAGCCCTCAGGTACAGGTGACATGGTGCTGGGCCCATGCAGTAGGAAGCATTCTCTAGATACTAAGGTGCTGTGAGCTAACACGAACTTACGGGAATTGAATGCTGCACTCTTCTTACACATGACCTGCCAGCCTTCCCACCCTGGCTTTGTTCATGTGATGTATAAACACTTGGTGCAGTGCCTGGATGTAATAGAGAGTTGGTAGATGGCAGGCATTATTATCATCATCTTAGTTAATTCTCACAAACGTGTTGTCAATGTTGAACTACAATTATGCTTATTTTGCACTTGGGGAAACTGAGGCTTAGAGAGGTTAAGTAACATGTTTAGGGTCACACAGCTATTAAGAAGTGGAGTTTATAAAAATTCTAACCTGGGCTATTAACCTCTAAGCTACACTTTAGTGTCTTAGGGGTGATTTTAAATTTTTTAGCTTATTGAGAAATTAATTAAGATGTGCTTTTTATTATGTATTCAGAGTATTTGTTTAGAATAAAATTTAGACTTAAGTGATTTTAAGGTAAAGGAACTCCAAAACTGATGAAGTTGGGTTGTGAATATACTTAGAATACTGACAAATCTGTAATTATTTAGTAAGTACCTCTGTACATAGAGTGGAAAGCTAATTGAAGGCTTAGAGATCTATGAAAATTATTTTTAATGCCTTTTAATTATGTTTAAAAAGGTAATTAACATTTTAATTCTATTTAATTAACCGTAAATTTACAAATTATGAGATTAATTTATAAAAAAGCAAATTCACTTTTGAGCTCATTTGACTTAACATTTGTTAAAATTAACTTCACCATAAAAAAAGCCTTAATCAGATTTTCCTTTGTAGTTGTTTTATTCCCAACTAACATTGTGAGATTAGCCAATTTTCTGCATTTTAGACATTAAAAATACAAAACTGAATAGTAATCAATCATGAAATAGTTATTAAGCTTTTAATATATGCTTAGCACGAAGCAGAATGTGATGAGATAGAAAGAAGCATATGGTACACATTCTCCAGTACTTTGAAATCTACTGAACTACACAAGATGGTACATAATTGAGTGGTGAATTTTGCAGATCAAACTAAGAATTTTGCATGTATTTGGAAAATGACATGACCCTCCCAGTCTCCCCTGGAAGAAAAGTAGAGTATCCATTGTGGCATGAAAGATCATAAAACTGGTCATTGATTTTATTGTATCAGATGGAGACGTTAAAATGTGTGAGATAAAGAGCAGAATAATATGAATCAGTCATAAATATGCCTGTAGATTTTAGGCTTCTGTTAAACCTTTTCGGACAAGGTAAGCTGCTTTACAGCAAATAACGTTCTCCTTTTGCTTCCTCTTCTGCCCCTGGATTCTTCTCAGCCCTCTGGTCTGTTGTGATTCAGCAAGAATCCTCTTGCACTACTAACATGGCTCATTAATCCACATTTGGAATCCTTTTAATCCTCTCTCAAGTTCTCTTTTCCTGCCTTTTTGCTTCATCTCGGTATTTGCCAACATAATGAAACAGCTTCATTAAGACGAAGAAACTTAGAAAGACAAACTTTCTAGCCTACGATGGCCGCTGACTAGGTCACTGGCTACTTAACGGAAAACCCAAGCGTTGTCTGTAAGCTGAAAGTATCAGCCAATTCCTGGCTCTGAGATTCTTTTTCTGTTTTCTTGCTCATGATTTTTCTTTATCCTCTGGTAAATTCAGTTTCCCCATCCAAGGTTTTAAAGCTCTGTCCCTGCTTTCGTTGAAAATATTTTTATTGTAAAATGTTTGATCAGTACAAAAGAATATATGGAGCATACATCTAAGTTTTACATCTTGATAATAAAAGGATTGCACATGGATCTACCTTCCAACTGAAGAACTTGAACATCACGTGAACAGTGCAGCTCCCAGGGCATCCTTCCATCATCAGGTCTCCTCACAGCTCTTCTGGATGTTATGCTTATTGAATCTCTTCCCCCATTTACTTACCACCATATGTGTGTATTCCTGGCTTGTTTTCTCCTTCACCAAAATGTTTCTGAGATTCAGCCATACGGATCCATGTATCTGTAGTTCATTTATTTTCACTCCTGGATAATATTATATTTTATGAATATACAATAATTTATTCATCTCCTGTGAATGGATTTTTAGGTTGTTTGCATTTTTTTGGATAATACAAATATTATACTGAACATGTTGGTCTATATTCCTAGCTGCTCATGGGCAAAGGTTCATTTAGAGAGAAACATACTCGGGGGTAGAGCTGTTGAACTGTAGGACATGCCCATCTTTGATCTCAATTAATCTCCTTTTGGTTCATCGTTCAACAATTTACCAGTCTTTGGTTCATTTGGCTTTTTTTTCATCAGAAATGACTTTCTGCCTCAGAATGACCTTTATCATTAGTCATTTTCATTTTCTTCATTTATTTACATTTGTTATAAGATTAATAATTATGACATTGGGGGAAAGAACTTATATCTCAGAATTAGCAAATAATTCAGTTGACAGCTCTGTTCACTGTTTTGATTTTTAAGTTTTCCTTTTCAGTCACTGTGAGCCTTTTTCTTAAGCTTTGCCAAACCGCCCTGGTTTCCAGGCTCTTTCTGTGTCTGAACTTGTGAGTGTTACTTACTGATGGCTCCAAACGCAAAATATCACTGAGCACGCACATGTTGGCAGAAACGATCATACATAAGCAGTAAAGGTCATTTTTGAAATTTATTAAGAAGGAGTAAACTAATATTTTCTAATGACCTAGTAAGGGGATGTCCCTGCTTGATGTTTCCATGTTATTTATGTTAACCCTCCAAACACTAGCATATTACTTCTTTTTCCCTTTTCTTTTTCCATTTTATAGCAGAGGATGAAGAGTGTTAGAGAAACTGAACAAATTATAAAAGATCACAGGACAGAATTAGGGTTTAAATTTAGGTCTTTTGGTTCTTGATTTAGGGTACTGATCTATAATACAGGAAGAGAAATGTGTATGTGTGTGTACATATTCATTTACATGTGTATGTAGCATGTCAATAGTAGGTAGCATTCAGTAGTTGAAATACATTTTTAAGATACTTCTGAAGAAAAATATGGCAATTCACATTGCCCATTGGGTATATTTCTTGCATTTGATTTTAAAAATTTAATATATTTAGTTTACTTTTAAAAATTGGAGTGTAGTTGCTTCAAAATGTTGTGTTAGTTTCTGCTGCACAACAACATGGATCATTTGAGTTTAAGAATGCATTTTCAAGGTGTGTTTGTTTAGTCTTGAAGGGATCAGCATACGGGAAACAAACTGCATTGCCTCCCAGGCACTGCATGTCCTTTCGCTGAACTCAGCAGTGTCTGGACTCTGTACTCCCTCTTCCTGGGTCCTTCCTGCCATTTCTGACAAGAGGTGCATCTCACCTGGCTAGGTCTCCCAAGGAGGCCAGCTTCTCAGGCTGGGCCCAGGAAGTCTCCTGACTTCTGTGGTCCTGGGACATTCTCTAATAGTGGTTCCCAGGTGGCTCAGTGGTAAAGAATCTGCCTGCCAAGCAGGAGATGTGGGTTCAACCCCTGGTTTCCAGGGGTTGGGAAGATCCCCTGGAGGAGGAAATGGCAACCCACTCCAGTATTCTTGCCTGGAAGGTCCCATGGACAGAGGAGCCTGGCGGGCTACAGTCCACGGGATCACAAAGAGTAGGACATGAACATACATGTATGGGGAGAGAGGACCAAAATTTCCTGCCTTCTTGCTGGTCTGCTGCCTCTGTTTTGCTCACTTCAGTGGGTTAATGCAGTGGCCAGAAAGAGCCTGTTAAAGCAGAAGTCCAGCATGTTGCTGCTCTCATACAACCTTCACCTCCTTCTGATCTTACTTCAGTGTCGCCTTCTCACTGAGGCCTTCCCTGATTGCTCTCTTTAAAAGGGCAGCATTCCTGACCCTTCTCATCTCACTTCCTGCTTTATTTCTCTCTTAGCACTTACCACTCATGTACCATGTATTCAAATTATATAAATCTCATGTCTTTTCTTTCTCTTCCACTGTAATGGAAGCTCTACAAGGCAGAGGTCATTGACTGTTTTCTTTGCTGTTTTGTTCTCAGCCCTGGAACTGTACTTGGCTCATAGTAGCTGCTCAGTAAGTATTTGTTGAATGAACAAAGGATTAAATATGTAAATATTTGAGGAGGACATTCCAGAGAATGACATTTCTAGAATAATTCACCATTGTTACTTGTAGAATCGTTATAAAATACTTTTTAACAGGATAGAGGACAAGAGACCAGAGATGATAATTTTAAATCCAATGCTGAAGGAAAGAAAAGGGACAGAGCAGGAGTTTGTAATAGCAACTGATATGCGGCTCAGTGAATACTTGTTGAGTTCATATTGAGTGAGTTAATATCTAAGAGTGCTGGGATGGACTGAATGTTTTTATTCTCCCAAAGTTCATGTTTAAACCTAATCTCCAATGTCATGATGTTAGGAAGTAGAGCCTTTGGGAGGTGATTAGGTCATGAAGGTGAAGCCCTCATCAATGAGTTTGGTGCCCTTGTGGAAGAGACCCCGGAGAGCTCCTTCATCCCCCACTCCATGTGAGACTACAGTGGAAAGATGGCCATCTGTGAACAAAGATGCAGCCTTTCTTCAGACACAGTCTGTTTGTACCTTGATTTTGGATTTTTCAGCCTCCAGAACTGTGAGAAATAAATTTTTGCTGTTTATAAGCAACCAAGTCAATGGCATTTCTTGTTATAACAGCCCAGATGGACTAAGATAAGCACTATGGATAGCAATTTCTTTCCAAATCAGATTTAGATCTGTGTTTCTTAGCTTGATCTCCCAGCTCTCCCTGTTTTTTCAGCCAATTGGAACCACGTTCAGTGCCCAAATAGGAGGTTCCTCTTGTACCTCTAGGCTTCCCAGGTGGCTCAGTGGTAAAGAATCTACCTGCAGGAGATGCAAGTTCGATCCCTGGGTCGGGAAGATCCCCTGGAGGAGAGAATGGCAACCCACTTCAGTATTCCTGCCTGAAAAATCCCATGGACAGAGAACCCTGGTGGGCTACAGTCCAAGGAGTTGCAAAGGGTTGGACATAGCGACTGAACACGGCGCTTGGATCTCTAGATCTGGGCCACCTTCCCTTGTCTGTGTCTACTCCCTTTCTTTCTCCTCTGCTCCCTCCCTTCTTCCCTTTCTTTATCATTTATTAACCAACTTGCACAGGTCAGGTGCTATGCCACGATTTTGGATCACAAAGCTCAATAAAATTTGCCTTTGTCCCTGAGTTCTACATGTTCTAGAGCAGGGACTGTGACTCCATTGTGATTGCAGTTCAGGGTGATAACTGCTCTAATAGGAGGTGAAAAACCATGACACTCAGGACTGGGGAAGACCCGTCCAGCACACAGAGCATCACCACTGGTGCTGAGCTTTAATGAATAAATGCATTATGCTTCCCAAGGGCTGAGCGTAAGAATCACTCTGTCAGTGACAAGGAATTCTGAGTGATCTTATGAGAGCCCTCTTCACATAGTTCTTACAGCTTTGCAGAGCCTGCGGCATGCCTCGTGGCAGAGACAGATTGTCACCCAGCACCTGCACAGATGGGGTTCAGGATTCATCTTCACCTGTGTGGTCACCAGATGATACATCCGAGGTGTTTTTTAGAAGTCTGATCATTCACACAAATCCAACAAAAAATAAGTATCTATCCTAGAACAAAAGTAAAATTTGCAAATGTAAACTAATAGCTGATTCTTTTTTTAAAATAAATTTATTTATTTTAATTGGAGGCTAAATACTTTACAATATTGTGGTGGTTTTTGCCATACATTGACATGAATCATTTGGCTTTATTAACCTTGATCTATCTGATTGTTATAGAACTGTTCTTTTTGATGTCTCATGACAGATATTAGGTAATCCTTTCAAGTCAGGCAAAACCAGTATTATAATGATAATACTGGACATTTGCACACAAAAAAAACGCCTCATACCTTCTCAAATTCCTCCCTGTGATTTACCTCATTCAGTCCCCACAACCTTATTAGTTAAGAAATTACCATACTCTCTAATTAAAAATGAGGAAATTTGGGCTTACAGAAGCTAGAAGACCTGTGAGGTGGCTGGTAAGTGACAGGGAAGGAATGTTAAATCAAGGCTCTTTCTCTAATATGATCCCCTATTTTTATAAACTCTTAAGTCATGTGCCATAAATAGAACCAAAGCATAGAAGTAAACAAGGAGAAATTCACATGTCAGTGTTTCTGGGAACCTTGTTGTTCATGTGTATACCTTGTAGGCATGGTGGTGGTGGCATATTAATCAGAATTCTTTTGGTTACTGGGGAGAGAGATATTGGCTCACTCATCCGGTAAGCCTGGTGGTTCTGGCTTTAGGAAGAGTTAGATTCAAGTGCTTGAATGATGTCGGGAATAACTCTTGGGGTTTTGCTCGCCTCTGTGTTGGCCTCATCATCATTGCATAGTGGCCAAATGAGGGCCAGAAACTTCAGTTTTACAGCCCACTAAACAGAGTACATCATGTGAAATGCCGGGCTGAGTGAAGCACAAGCTGGAATCAAGATTGCCGGGAGAAATATCAATAACCTCAGATATGCAGATGACACCACCCTTATGGCAGAAAGCAAAGAGGAACTAAAGAGCCTCTTGATGAAAGTGAAAGAAGAGAGTGAAAAAGCTGGCATAAAACTCAACATTCAAAAAGTGAAGATCATGGCATCATGTCTGATTGCTTCATGACAAATAGATGGGGAAACAATGGAAACAGTGACAGACTTTATTTTCTTGGGCTCTAAAATCACTGCAAATGGTGACTGAAATCATGAAATTAAAAGATGCTTGCTTCTTGGAAGAAAAGCTATGACAAACCTAGACAGCATATTAAAAAGCAGAGACATTACTTTACCAACAAAAGTCTGTCTAGTCAAAGCTATGGTCTTTCCAGTAGTCATGTATGGGTGTGAGAGTTGGACCATAAAGAAGGCTAAGCACTGAAGAACTGATGCTTTTGAACTGTGGTGTTGGAGAAGACTCTTGAGAGTCCCTTGGACTGCAAGGAGATCAAGCCAGTTAATCCTAAAGGATCAATCCTGAATATTTATTGGAAGGACCAATGCTGAAGCTGAAGCTCCAATACTTTGTCCACCTGTAGTGAAGAGCTGACTCATTAGAAAAGACCCTGATGCTGGGAAAGACTGAAGGCAGGAGGAGAAGGGGACAACAGAGGATGAGATGGTTGGATGGCATCACTGACTCAATGGACACGAGTTTGAGCAATCTCCGGGAAGGACAGAGAAACCTGGTGTGCTGTAGTCTGTGGGGTTGAACAACGATCCTGAACAACAACAAAATGAGCCAGACCATGGGGAAAGAGTAGCCCTTTCCCATGAGTTTCTACCACAGTCCCAGGTCTGGGATTCTTGAACACACACTAGATTATGTGTATGGGTTGATTCCTGAGTGCAGAGTGCAGGCGCTGACTGGTTGGATGGGGTCATGTTGTGAGGGCAAAGGAGACATCTACAACCATAAAGAGGAATCTTCTCCCTCTCTCTGTTCTCTGAGCTCTTTTTATTTTTTTTCAAATTAAAAAAATTTTTTTTCTGTGGTGAATGTCACATAAAACATACTATTTTCACCATATTTAACTGTACGGCTCAGTGGCACTAAGTATATCCACACTCTCACCATCATCCATCTCCTGAATTTTTTACCTTCCTAAACTGAAAGTCTGTCCCCGTTAAACACTAACTCCCCATTCCCCACTCCCTACCCTGAAACTCTTGCCCCCGGCTCCTGGCATCTACTATTTTTGTATCCAGTTGTCCCTCAGAATCAGACTATGCATACCTGGCAGACCATCAGATATAATATTTAAAATTAGACCTAAGTAGAGAGATAGGATGGGAGAAGGCAGTGGCACCCCACTCCAGTACTCTTGCCTGGAAAATCCCATGGATGGAGGAACCTGGTAGGCTGCAGTCCATGGGTCCCCTGAGAGTCAGACAAGCCTGAGCGACTTCACTTTCACTTTTCACTTTCATGCATTGGAGAAGGAAATGGCAACCCACTCCAGTGTTCTTGCCTGGAGAATCCCAGGGACGGGGGAGCCTGGGGGGCTTCCGTCTATGGGGTCTCACAGAGTCGGCCACGACTGAAGTGACTTAGCAGCAGCAGCAGCAGAGAGATAGGATATAAGTGGCTGGGAGTATGGAAAAGAGAGGGACTGATGAAGGGCTCAAAAGATCCCTGTGAGCTGTCAAGATTTACTGTGTGGACTGGTGCTTGCGTCGGTACTGAGCATGGTTGTGGGTCACTCCATTAAAAAAGGATTAAACATCTAAAAACTCTGCAAATCAATTATGGAGATAATTGTATATTCTTTAAAACTAATCACTTAACGAGGCAAGCCCTAATCAGATGAATCTTATGTGTCTTGTGAACATGGAAAGGACACTTAAATTGTAATTAACTTGAAAGGTATGATTCTGGAATTTAATGGTTTTTCTTTTTAGTTCTTCCTTTGGAAATTTCCATTAAAAAACAAACAAAATTCCAAGCTCATCACAAAAAGAATATGTGTTTGTGCCTTCTCTGAAACAGATGTTAAGGATGTTAGAACTTGGCTTCCAGATTTTTATTCTTACTGTTTCATTCCCCTTGCTCTTATTGTAACTTTGATGTCTTTCTTACTTTTATTATTTTACTGCTCTGCGCCCTGGCGTTTACTTCAAGCAAAGCTAAATGGCTTCCCTGCTTAGTTAGGCACAAAACCCTGAGAATGTGCCCATGTGCACCTTCACACATGCTGGGAGATTGAGGGTTAGAAGACTAATCTCACTCAGCATTTTCTGTAGCAGAAAAATAATGCAGTTTATTTGACCATTTACTTATGGAAATAAAGTAAGGATTTTAGTACTTTTAGACATTTAAATGAAAATGTGGAGGGAAAATTAGATATTCTTAGGCTAAAAGTGATGAGAGTGTGTGTATCTTTTTATTTATTCTCATCTGGGATTTTTTTTTCTTTTAAGCTCTTTAGATAAAGGAAAACTTCCAGTAGCCTCAAGGACAGTAATGCCTGAGAGAACTGAGTATTTAAAAACAAATATGACTCAACAAAAACAGTCATTCCATGCTCAGCTAAGGAGACTTTTCAAATTTATACAGAAAGTAACACTTGCAGAAACATATTTTTATTAGCTACCCTAAACATTAATTATTAATATGTTTTCATTTGAAGCTGGTAATTATGAATGTGAAAATGGGGATTATATGAATTATCAAACATATGTTTCCATATTTCTTGATAGTTAGGCTTTTAAAGAAATAAGAACAGGTCAAGTGATGTAACTGTCTCAGTCATTAACAAGCAGAATATTTAACTGGTGTCACAGGTATCGTCACTATGCTAATAATAGGAGATGGGACCCTGGTAAGATTAAGCACTGGCTGTTCTAGTTCTCTGAGGAAACTGTAAAATTCAGCCTCACTGGGTTGTAATTAGAAAGAAATATATTTAAAGACTGAAAAAAACTTCAGTACCTCAGTACACAGTATGCCAAGGGCATGTGCTTGAAGCCTTTTAATCTCTAGGTGTGGCCTGTTTTATAAATATTTCCATAAGCATTTACATATTCAACATTTGGCAGTACAACACTGTATAATCATACCCATATGCTTTGCCTTATGAAATAGAATGAAAACTTTGTTGGGACAGGGCTGCTGCTGATAATGTTGTATGTCTCCCTCATCCAAAGTGCAGTCCAGGCTCAAAATGATGCTTTGTCACTGACAAAACAAGCCATGGGACCAGAAGATTTAGCTTTCTCTTTCCACATTTATTTTTCAGTTTTAGTACAACTGTTAATGATGATAATGATAACTATTATGGAGCACTTGCTTGTTTCCTATGGGCTCAGTATGTGAACTAAGACATTTGATATTATCTTTCAACCTATTAAATACCGTTATTTAAATACTAGGGCTTCTAGGCAGCTCAGAAGTAAAGAATCGTCCTGCCAGTGGGAGACACAGGTTCGATCCCTGGATCAGGAAGATCCTCTGGGAAAGGAAATGGCAACCCACTCCATTATTCTTGCCTGGAGAATCCCATGGACAGAGGAGTTTGGTGTGGGCTACAGTCCAAGGGGTCGAAAAAGAGTTGGACATGACTTAGCAACTAAACAACAAATTTAAATACTGTTATTTTTGTCATTATCATAATTTTATGAATTAAAATGGCATCAAGGCACAAAGTGGTTGAGTAACTTGCCTAAGGCCACAAAGTGGTTGCAGGGACACAAACCAAGCAGTCTCGCTATTCACTGTATCACCTGCTAATAGAGCTGTTCCTGGAGATGCTGCTTCCAATTTTAGCAGCTGATATGGCCTCTGCCTATCCTGAGTGGGATTTATGATTCTTTTGTTGATTTTTCTTTTTCTTTCTTTTTGTCTTTCACTTCTAATTTTGCTAGGTCAAGTACAAAAGAGATTTTGAAGAAAGCAAAGGGAGGGGCTTCAGCATCGTTACAGACACTCCTGAACTACAGAGGCTGAAGAGGACTCAGGAACAAATCAGTAACGTAGGTGACCATTTGTTCAGTGATGTAATAACCCTGACTTGTATTTCTGGTGAGAAAGGGCAATTGGACAACTTGGAAGTGTTCTTACTGCTGTAAGATGCAAGCAGTACTCAGTGTCCTCAGAAAATATGCCAAGTTCATCTATTGAATTGCTTCCCTTTGATCTCATCACGGTTATCAAGAGCCTAACATTAATAGCAGTGACTACAGGCATACCTACTTTTACTGCGCTTTACTTTTTTTACACTTCACAGATAATGTGGGTTTTTTTTACAAATAGGAGATTTGTGACAACCCTGTATTGTCAGAGGATATTTAGCATTTTTTAGCAATAAAGTATCTTTTAATTAAGGTAGATACACTTTGGCCACCTGATGTGAAGAGCCGACTCATTGGAAAAGACCCTGATGCTGGGAAAGATTGAGGGCAGGAGGAGAAGGGGGCAGCATAGAATGAGGTGGTTGGATGGCATCACTGACTCAAAGGATGTAAGTTTGAACAAGCTCCAGGAGATAGTGAAGGATAGGGAAGTCTGGTGTGCTGCAGTCCATGGGGTCTCAAAGAGTCAGACATGACTTAGCGACTAAACAACAACAGCAACACATTTTTAGACACGTTGCACTATTGCACACTTAGTAGATGGCAGTATAGTGTACACATAACTTTTATATGTACTGGGAAACCAAAAAATTCGACTCTCTTTGTTGTGATATTTGCCTTATTGAACTGGTCTGAAACCGAACATGCAATATTTCTGAGTTATGCCTGTGTAATTCTGAATACACTTTTAATTTATTTAATTGGTTTATCAAGTAAATTGGCTTATCTAGCAAATCAATTTAATTAAATAAATTAATTGTGTATTTAGAAATAATAGTCATTGCTATTAAGAGATGTTATTGTAACTTAGCATCTTATTTCATTTTAAATGATTCTCAACTTTAAAATTTTTCCAGAATAGGGCTTTTATAGGTAAATGTTAAAGCCGATCAGTTAATTTTTTGTGGTGAGTAAGCATACAGAATATACACACAAGGTTAGGCATCTGGTGAAATCTCATGTTTGCTCAATGTGTGTATTCAAGATTTCATATTTTAAATTAGATATTTGTTGAAATGGCATATTGCATCTAATTTCTGAAATAAACATTTACATATGAAGTTGCTTTGAATTTGAAAGCTGCGTCTTGTTCACTAATAGCGTTTTCTTGGAAAAGAAAATTGAAACTAGCAGAAGTTCAAACCATATTAGGGACCAAAAAGTGTTGAGTACTTATTAAAAGTGGTAATCATGTTTCTTTATTATATGAAGTGTGTCAAAATTCATTTTTTCTAGCAATAAGTTAATTCAATGTGAAGTACTCCAGAGGAAATATGAATGAAAATCAGCAACCATTTATATTATATAAAAGTATGAACAAATATGCGAGACATATACTTTTTCATAAGAAGTCTACTTTGTGTGTTTCATGTACAGTCACCAAAATTTATGTGTCTAAATGTTTTAAGTTATGTAGCATTGATTTCTGGGAAATGTTTAGTTAGCAGGTTGTTTTAAACTCACTGGTATTTAGCTGTCTTCGTTATGTACCTACATATAGTAACAATTTGCAGATAAAACCATAGCATACAATCTGAGAAAGAATTTTTTCAAAAGTTCACAAACAGAATTATCTGATATTTAAAAAATTTGTTTAGGGAGTAAGAAGAGACAGAGACACTTTGTTTTGCTATATTCCCTAAGGTTTATCCATTGTTTGCTCTTTAAATGGGCATTTTATTTCAGCAAGGACATTTTCCTTTGAAGAGAAAGAGTTGAATTTTAAGGATTCAAGGCTTTTGTCCCTTAAGTTTTTTCACCCCATCCTTCCAACCCACCGATCATGGATACTGAAGATTGCCTCCATCGTCCTTCTTCCCCTTCATTCTTTCCTTAAATCAAAATCCTATTTTTGTTTTCTAAAATGCAAATTAGAGATATGTTTCACTGGCAGTTACATTCAGTAATGTTTCTGATTTTGGATTATTTTTGGAGAAGCTTTTTTAAAAAATAAAAGTGTTGCATAAAACAAAGTTACATCATAAATCTTCAACTATCACAAATTTATTTCAAAAAGAACTAAACATTTCTACTTAAGACATCCCTGTGACAGCTCACATAAGGATTGCAGTTGACTCAAAGGTAAGCCTTTTAATTTATATTCAAATTAAGTCATTATTCATATTTAATAAGAAAAGAACTGATCATTTCACCAACCTTTATCCTTAGCAGGAATATACATTTTATTCAATACCAGAGGCTGTTTGCAGATCCATTCTTAATTATGCAAAAACCCTTATAACACAGGTATGTATAAATTTATGTTTATTATATACATAGCAGTATATACAAAATACTGTTTAGATTAAGGTATCTTAATCTCATCTTAACCTATAAGGTAGATGCTGGTGATTTTAAAAAGTATGTAATTTAGATAACATCTTTTAAAACAAATTTATACAAAAGTCTTGGAGAAGGAAATGGCAACCCACTCCAGTAATCTTGCCTGGAGAATCCCATGGAGAGAGGAGTCTGGTGGGATACAATCCATGGGGTTGCAAAGAGTTGGACTTGACTGACAACTAACACACACACACAACAGTCTTGATGTTAGCAACCATAGCAGTCTTATAAGTAGTTGTTTTAGCCATGATGAGGCATATTACTATTTGGATAGCAGTAAGAAAATATAAATTTCATAATATTACTGTTAGGGGTTTATTATTTTTCTTTAGTCTTATTGAGAAATAATTAATATACATCACCATATAAGTTTAAGCTGTACAGCCTGATGGTTTGACTTACCTGTATTGTAAGATGATTAGGTTTAGTTAACATCATCATCTCAAACAGACACAATACAAAGAAAAGAAAAAAGAATTCTCCTTGTGATGAGAATCCTTAGGATCTGCTGTCTTAACAACTTTCTTGTATAATTTATAGCTGTGTCAACTACAATCACCATGTTGTATGTTACATATCTAATACTGATCTATCTTATAACTGGAAGAGTGTACCTTTTGACCACATTTGTTCAGTCTCCCCTCTCTCCACCCCTCTGGTAACCACAAAACTGACGTTTTTTCCTTTAAGTTTGGTGTGGGTTTTTTGTTTCTTCTTCTTTTTTTTTTAGGTAATGCATATAAGTGAGATCATATAGAATTTGTCAATAAGTCTATCTGACTTATTTCACTTAGCATAATGCCTTCTAGGTCCATCAATATTGTTGAAAATGGTAGGATTTTCTCCTTTTTATGGTTGAATAATATTTCTTTGTGTATGTGTGTGTGTGTGTGTGTGCGTGCATACATACTTACATATATCTTGAAATTTCTTTATCCATTTATCAATTGATGGGTACTTAGGTTGTTTCCATGTCTTGGCTGTTGTGAATAATGCTGCAATGAATATGAGAATGCAGATATCTTTTTGAGTTAGTGTTTTTGTTTCCTTTGGATACATTCCCAGAAGTGGATTTGTTGGATAATATGGTAGTTCTATTTTTAATTTTTTGAGGAACTGCTATGCTGTTTTTCATAGTGGCTCAACCAATTTACAATCCCACCAACAGTGCACAAGAAGTTAGGGATTTACTGTTGGAGAAAAGAAGCTGTTAAATATTCTGAGGTCTAGTGAGTTTATTATTCATTTATAAGGCTACAACTTCATGAACTTTTCCTGTGACCTCCCAGATTTTCCATATTACTCAAGGATCTTTTTTTCTGTAAGAAACATGGGCTAATCTGAAAGGTGGTATTTTGACTAGTCCAGTTTTCTGCATTACTTTCAGATAAACCTAAACCACTGAAGTATATTGGCCAAATCCAGACAGATGTTTTTGACCGTGACCTAGATTGTGTCTATTTTGGGAGGAAGAAGGTCGGATCGAGACACCAGAGTCTTCTTCTGATGCTGAGATGGAGTGGGTTTATCCTGAAAATCACAGGGGATATGAAATTTGAGCTCTGGGTTTAAAATAGGTTGATGTAGGTGTGTTAACTAAGTCAGGGTCTTCGTAATCTTTATTTTTCCATTTGTTTCATTTTCTTACTTGCTTTTAGTTTATCTTTGAATATTGTCTGGATTTTTCTGAACTGCCTTTAATCCCTTTTGGACTAAGGAAAGTATAAAGACATAATACAGTGGATTTAATGACAACTCCTAGGTGTTTTGGATAATATGTTATGGATGAGTGGGCATTTTTGATTGCTTGTTACTGTGTTAGAGTTATGAAATTTTTTTTCAAACATTCTCATATTCATTTGTCAAAGGCTTGAAATCATTTGGAAATGCCTACTTAGTCTGCGTGTGTTACCAAGGTGTGGGATGAAATACAACTGTAAATTTGAAATTGTGTGTAATGAAAAGGGTGAGAGCAGGTTTAGCCTTAACTTCTTTCTTTTGGAGTCTATAATGCCAGCATATTGAATCTGGGAGATTTATTAAATGCTGCAATTTAAAATTCTTCTACTATATTTCTCTCTTAGTATAGCTGCAGAAAGAATAAGAAGAGAGGCAAGATTTCACAATTTATGAAGTGGTTGGAATGAAAAAAAAGAACTAGTTCCCAATATACAGAAAAAAGTTTTCCTATGAAATTCCAGAAGATGTCTGATTGCCTACCGCACCTCCCCAGTTGTAGAGTATAAATTCAGGAATGGCAGAAATGTCTTAGTACATTCTCACATTTTCTTTACTTAGTGATATTTCAGAAAAATGTTCTTAAATGACAACATATAAACATGAATTGAGGAATTCCTGTGCCTTTGAATGTTAAAAAATTCTTTCTTCTGTTGTCCTTATAGTTCTGGCATAAATGTAAAGGCAGTTTCTAATTCGTGTGGTTACCACTTTCAAGTATATAAGCAGTGCATTCAGGAAATCTGCAGCCGGATAGTAAGGCAGAATCACCCCCAGACATCTAAGGGACTTAGTCCAGCCTGGAGAAGATTATCGATGTGTTTTTCTGTTTACACACTAGTATAAACTGCATTTTCAATTAGCTGAGACAGTCTGGGGATAAATTGTGAAACAAAATGATGAAGTTCAACCCCTAGAGACTGTGACAATCTTTGTGCTGTAGATAAAATCAAGATGTTTATTTTCTAATTTATTTCAGGTGGTGAAGAAATATTGTATGAAGGGGAAAGAAAAAAAGACCCAGATGACAAATCTTGTGTTTTACAGAGTGACTAAAATGGTAAGTATATCATTATGTGATTTGTCAAGATTTGTCCCTTGATTCACAGAAGAAATATTCAATGTGTGTGTGTGTGTGCGTGCATGCGTGCGTACACGTGCAAGTGTACCTATGTATGTTGGCTTCAGTGGAAAACTTTAGAACTCCCTTTCCTTAGATCACTGGCCCATAGACAATAGAATTTTCACCTGTTCTATATTCAGTCCCTTACCTGTAGAATCTATCATTATGGTTATCTATCCTGTTTCCCAAATATCCCCTTTCATTACTATTTTCACATTTAGCATACCCAGAAATGCTTACTTGCTTTACAAGAAAAGTTCAGGTTGAAGCCTCTCTTTTTTTTTTTTAACATTGTAGAAAAGAGTCTGTCTGTAATTTGATATTGAAATGTAATTGTTTATAGTTTTTTTGAGATAGCTACATAATTTTTCATTGACTTCTTAGAATGCAAAATAAATTATATGCCCATTAATAAGCTCACATGGATACTGCTGATTTAGTTCCCTGAGATTTTGTGAGTTGGCTTCAAAAATATTAGATTATTGGAGATAAACATGGCCTAATAATTGAATAGCAGTGTCTATGGACTATTAAAAGATTTGATTCAAAGGTATACTGAGTATAAAGGGTGAGCATGAGGGTAGAGTTGGTTATCTGGGGATCTGGTCTCTGTTTGTAATTTAAATAAATCATTTTGACAGAGACTGACTGTGGCCATGTTCAAGCTGCTGATGGTGTGAAATTGAGTTGTATGGTGGACAGAAGACAAGCAGTCAAGAGAAATCCCCAAAGGCAAAATTTGTTATGTAATTGGGTCAACTCATGCATGAGAAATGCATGCTAATTGTAAACTGGTAGCAAAATTATAGTGTATGAGGCAATTAGGTCTTATATGAACCTGAACAACTGATAGAATTTTTCTTTCTTTTTTATATTGAGCAAACATAAAATGGAACTTTTTAAAGGCTAGAAAGGTAAACACCATACAGTGTTGAAATAGATTGTTACTTTTGTTGCTCATACAAGAAGCATAACTGTTTTGTAACTAATGAAAACTTGATGGAATTTTCTGATTTTAAGTAGTGGAATCCTCTGATTTTGAGTAGTGAAATCTAGTACACCAGGTAGTTTGAAAGGAAAAATCCAGTGGTATTTTTGTTATAACTCCTAACTGGGCTGATTAACATAGATGATTAGTGATGAAGTCAGTGGTTTGGATTTAAGCCCTTGAAATCTAGTATTTTCTCAGAGTGAATCTGTGTGTTACTTTAATGATCCATGCTTTATCTTCAGCTTATCTCAACCAGTAACTCCCATGAATTCCTGAGTAACGGTAGATCAGTAGCATTGTCTTTAAAGCGAAGATTGACTATGTAGAAAGCAATACTGCAATAACATGTAGTTTCCTTATAATACCTACCACATATAGGAATGGTTTATTTGTTTCAAAACACTTTGACATACCCAGTCTAATTAGATCCTCTGAACAACCTCTCCTTAGGGAAAGTATTCCTATGAGGAATACTTATACTTTCACGAGAAAAAATCTACGGAAAATTATGTCTTGGTTCTTTCTCATCTAAATCTGTGGTTTCCCTTACACCTGGTTTTGTTTTATTTTTCCACCTAGGGCAGAACTTCAGAGGTTAATCTCTTCTTTTTATCCTCAATTTTTTACCCACAGTCACTTAAAACAACAAATATATCCCAGACCAGTAATTACTTGTGCATGGCAAGTACAAGAGTTTTCCTTGTAAAATGGCATTGTCTAAAGAGGAGGTTTGGGAAGAGCCCCCATAATAAAAGAATTAACACATATTATTTCTTTTTGGAAACAGAGATTAAGGACTTAGCAAACAATTTCTGAAGATCTTTCTTTTGTGAAATTCCTTCCCCCCAACATTCCTCTCTTTTCAGTCCTGCTGTGTTCAGGCCTTATCCTGCCTAAGTTATCACAGAGGTCTCCTAATTGGCCTTATCTCCTTTCAGCCTCTTTTGGTCCTTCCGTTGTATCTTAAACACTGTCACCAGATGACTCTTTCTAAAATACCTCTTTCATCATGACCCTAATTATGACCCACTACAAAACTTTCCCTGGACCTCCACTTTCAGTAGGATAAAGTCTAATCTTCTAAACTCCTTAATTTCTGACTCTAAGGACCCTCCACAGTCTGTTCCTAAATTGTTTTTCACCTTATCTTTCACTGCCCTTCAACACTATTCTTCCATTTCTTTTAGGCCTGGATCCTTACTCTGTTCTGGGCTTTTCATGAGTCTTTCCTCTGGTTTGGAACAATTTCACACTGTTCATCATATTTCCACCCCTAGTTCTCAGACATACTTTCAGACCCCAAAGAACAGTGATTTTTTTTCTTTTAATTGGAGGATAATTGCTTTACAATGTTGTGTTAGTTTCTGCTGTACAACAAAGTGAATCATCTGTGTGTATACATCTATCACCTCCCTCTTGAGCCTCCCTGCCGCTACCCTTCTTTCCCACCTTCTCTAGGGCAACACAAAGCACTGGCTGAGCTCCATGTACATTATACAGCAGCTCCTCTCTAGCGATCTAGAGATCTTATCTCTGAGGCATGACAGTGCTTTGACGATAGCCCTGTCTGTCCCTGTACCACCGAACTCACACATTGCATTCTACTTTTTGGCTTTAATTAATATTTCATGTGATATGTGTTTTACCTCTCTAACTTTGTGAAGATGAAGGTTATCTATGACTTTCTTAATTTATGTGTTGTGTCCCCAAGATGGTGCTTTGCATGTTACCTTTCTTGTCACTTTCTTTTTCTTGAAACCTCTCTTTGAAAGTTCTTAGCTTTTAAGATTGCTTTGAGTCTGTTTTTTTTTCCTTCTCCTTTTGTGCTGCTTGACAAACACTTATTTTTTACTTTCTCCTATTTTTACTTCAATATTCAGTGATTTATGTAGTTTTATCCAAAGATGATAGTAGTATTCTCTAAGTAAAGCAGGACCATTTGGTTTCTAATGTGACATTGAAGAATCTTATTAAATTAGAAATGCAAGGACTTCACCTGTTTTAAAAGGTTGTAGCCAAGGAACTCTTTTTGATGAGTAAGTACCTGAAAAAAACAGGACTTACAGTAGTCTGTTTGGGCCACCATAACAAAATATATTTTAGGCTGTGTGGCTTAAATGGCAAACATTTATTACTCATAGTTCTAGAGGCTGGAAGTTTCAGGTCAAAGTTTGTCTGGGTTGGGTTCTGGTGAGAGCTCTCCCTGGCTTGCTGAAGGAACCTTTCTTGCAGTGGCCTTTCTTCAGTGCCTGTGCATGAGAGAAAGAGACTTCTGGTGTGTTTTCCTCTTCTTGTAAGGATACCAGTTGAATTGGATCAGGGCTCCACCCATATGACCTCGTAAGTCACTTCAGTTGTGTCTGATTCTTTGTGATCCTATGGGCAGTAGCCTGCCAGGCTCTTCTGTCCCTGGGATTCTCCAGGCGTGAATACTGGAGTGAGTTGCTATGCCCTCCACCAGGGAATCTTCCCCACCCAGGGAGGGAACCTGTGTCTCTTATGTCTCCTGCATTGGCAGGGGAGTTCTTTACCACTAGAGCCACCTGGAAAGCCTCATTTAACCTTAATTACTCTCTTAAAGGCCCCCATCTCAAATAGTCATATTGACAATTAGGCCTTTAAGATATGAGTTGGGGGAGGGGCATGATTCAGTCCATAGCAGGACATAATGAAAAATGATCTACATAAAATCACAGAATAATTTTGAGATAAGTCATATACATTTTAGATATGCTTAGATATGCAAGCTTCTATCATAAACCACTGTCTTTAGTGGAGGTGGATGATACTGTCTGTTGCTATTCTAGGAAAACTTGTACATTTGGTTTTTAGGTTTTTTCCTATTTTGAAACAGAACAATCTTAACTTCAAAAAAATTCCTTCTAGGTCTTATTTCTAATCCTTAATTGAGGCCTTTCAAGCCTCTTTTCGTTTGTGATTTTAAGCCATAGTCATTTATGGAAACAAAGATAAATCATAGTAGTAGTTATACTTTTAAGTTTTCCAGGCCTCAGTTGAATTACATAGCTCAAAATATAGATTTCGCATATCCTGTGCTGGCAGTTTGACCTGGGTGGATATGAAGAAAAAAGAGGCCAGAGGTGTGACAATAGAGAAGAAATATTCCATGCCACAGGGAAAATCTAATAAAGACTAGCTTATTTTTTTTTTTTTAGATAAAAGTCTCAATTTCCAGTGCATTTTTACAGATTTAAAACTTAAAAAGTATCTGAATTTTCTTCCAGATTTTCTTATACCTTTTGGGACATATCTACAGTGAGCACATACTGATTACTGAAGAAAATCCAGACATCTTACCAGATACATTTGTGGAATCCCCAGATGTGACTGTCATTAATAATTATGCCACATAATTATCATTTCAATGGATTTTTGGAGGTAGGTTTAAAACCTGTTGTATTTTTCAGTTAATAAGTGTAATAGTCAAATGTCATTTTAACTTATTAGGAGGTCATGAGTCAAGGGAAATGTTATACAGAGATTTAATTTAAACCCTTTGGTAACCCAAGCCAAGTTTAGACAATTAAAGAAAATTGCATGATTGGAAGTTAGAAGCAATGATTTTTTTTCAAGTATATGCAGATACATTCTCTAATTTGCATTTCATTTTCCTAGAAGAATTATGTCATGAAAATTGCTTTTCTTTATTTTTTGCTTATGCTTCCAACCATAGCTTTCTTTTCTTTTACTGTTGTCAGAGTGGCTTTGTAGGCTTTTCCTCTTCTGTACAGAATCCTGTGCAATGATGCTCATAGAAGGATTGCTTGTAAAAGGACCTATTGCTTGTGGAACATACCCCCAGGCTTTTCCAAAGACAAGAAGTTACAATCATTTTTTTTTGTTTGCTCGTATTTATGATTTAGTTTTCCTCTTGTGGCTATATTAACTGTAACAAGGCCAACTTTTAATTTGTTTGAATTAAGCCTTTTGATCATTTCACTTTTAGAATTATGAAAGAGTTGGAACTTGCCTGTGTTTTGTAAACTGTGAAAAAGGATACAGATTTAAAAGGAAGAATAAAAGAAAAAACTTAAAGTATCATTCTGTTCTTAACACTTGTTATTTTTGATAGAATTTATTTACCCCCCCAAAAGTGATTTAAATATTTACTTTTGATCTATAATTATTATAGGTCTTTTGAGGGCAAGCAGCATTTCCTGTTCATGTTCGAATCCTCCAGAACACAATGCCTTGATTATAAAGCATAAGATAGAAGTAGAAGCTACCTTCACTGTTCCCTTACCTGTATATGTGTTTGTTAACATTATACATTTGCTGTGGACATCATATTGCACCAGGCCCTGTAGCTTGCAGAGAAAATGAGAAATTACTTTTTGCTTGCATTTATGCCCCATGCTAGAATGTGTGAAGTTGTTTGGGAAAGGCTTTCATGGAGAAGGAGAGCCTTAAAGCAATGTAAAGTCCTAAATGAGAAGAAGATGAGCAAAAGGAGAAAGGAATGAATATAAGGGTACAAACACCCAGAGTCTACTTGTGAGGGTACAGGAAGAGACACTATCACTGAAATGTAGACTGTTGAAAGAGTAGTATTGTATTTTCAAATGTGCAGATTTCAAATGTGTATCTATAAATCCCTCCACCCTCCAGATTCTACAAAGGAAACCACTTTTCAAACAATTGCTAACTTAACAGACATTTTGAGTGTTTACTATTAATATGTGCCAGGTGCTTTGCTAGGAGGTGGGAATGTATGAGGAATAAAACAGATATGACCCTTGACATCATGGAGCTTGTCGGTCCTCCCTATAAAAGGTGAGCACATGATTGCAGCACAATGATAAAGTACTTGATAGTATGTTAATATCAGAGGGATAACTAACCAGGTTTTGGAGGTAAAGGAATTGAACCCTTCCCATCACTATTTGAAAATAGTTTTTGAAGAATTTTATGGAATCATTTTCTTGAACAGTGATTCATACAGGTCATTTGTGTAGTAGGTGCTATCAATCTTGTTTTTAAGTTTTCCTGTCTCCTGTGTTTGTCTTCCCTATTCCCTGTTTGGCTGTCAATATGGGCTTCTAGAAAATATCATTCAAAATTAATCAAACCATAGTATTATATATAAAATGTAAAAAAATGCTCATTTATAGAAGAGTATTGATCAGCCTATTAATTTCAGGATGCCTTAAGAGATCAACACATAAATATTTGCATACATTTGGAAGTTCAGGTATATGTTCTCTCTATTTTGGTTTTCATTGCTTAAGAAGTTGAAAGGTTTTTTTTTTGTGTGTGTGTGTATGTGTGTGAATGAATATTTATTTGTTCATTTATAATTTTTCTGACCATCAAAGTTTATTTTATTTTTAATGCAATTTATTTAAACAAAAACAGTCCAAGAATACTTTGAAATATTTTTAAATAGAAAATACTATTTCCAAATATGAAGTCAAAATACTGGAATTAGAAGGTGTCACATTTCAGTGTTGGCCTTTAAAGAAAGTGTAACAGGCACTTATTAGATAATAAAAAATAGGGGAAATATGCTTGTTATGAACAAGCAATTGAACAACAATATTATGAACAAACAATATTGTTATGAACAATCTCTATTCATTAAAAATAGAATCTATATTCATTAGAATTATTAATTATTTTAATTTTTATTGCAAAATGTAACTGTTATACATTGTATCATGTTAGAGGTTATAAATGTAGTTTGCCATAGATTGGTAAGTATACACCAGAGGATGGTTTTCATTTGCTGGTTGAAGTGTTTTGAAAGTAAAACCATAGCTGTTTTTTTTATCTCTTTCCTACTCCCAACCTCTGTAGCTATAGTTTTGAGTTAAAAAATCTTCACAATCAAGTCCAAGATATTGAGAAAACATTTTGATTTTAAAAACATACATGGATGTGAAAGACCCATATATACACATGTGATGTGTCAGGTAGCACACATATGTAGAGTGCATGTACGGGTGTGAGTAGAGAGCTACTGAAAGGAATGGCTGAACATCGGTTGATGCTCTTGGGTTTCCACCTTTGGTGTTTTTGGCCCAGTCTGTGCTGACAACAAACCTCTGGGACATCCCCTCAGTGCTGTGGGGTCTTTTCCTGCCAAATATTGTTCTCTTGCAAGATTAAATAGCTGAATCAGTGTGGCCCGAATCTTGATCCTGCTGAGAATATTAAGACTCCTGCAGGTTGTAATACAGATTAGCTGGTGAGAGCTCTGTTGGAAAAATAAAGTGAGTTTCTCTAAATGAATTTAACAACTGCTGTGAACCTTTTTGTGTCTTCCAGCATGAATGTGTATCCTGGCAGTTAACCATTTATTTCCCTCATTTTCTCCCAAAGTTGTTCCAATCTACCCCTGGGCATTTACTGTAAATGTTTTCATAACTTTATTTCACATTTATGTTTCACCAGATAAGGCATTTGACGTGTTAAATTGCTAAGTACTGTGAAGGGTAGGTCATTATTTATTAAGAAGGAAATAAATACTTATAAAAATAATTTAATGTCACTTATGTGATTAGATGAGCCACACCACTGAGTTATTTAGAGTAAACTGACTAACCTATTGCATTCTGATCATAGGCTTTATGTTACAGGTCAGAAAACTCTGAAGTATTTAGTACAAGGCAGGACAGATGGCTAAAATTATCTGCACTGCTTCCAACCTCTATTCCATGAATATTTCTGCTTCTAGGCCTAGATGGTGATAAACTTTGAAGTGTCTAAATTCTACAAAGATTATGGTGTGTGCATGCGTGCATGCTAAGTCGCTTCAGTCGTGTCCGACTCTTTGCAACCCCATGGACTGTAGCCTGCCAGGCTCCCCTGTTCATGGGATTCTCCAGGCAAGAATACTGAAGTGGGTTGCCATTTCTTCACCTAGGGGGTCTTCCCGACCCAGGGATTGAACCCACGTCTCTTACATTTCCTGCGTTAGCAGAAGGGTTCTTTACATGGTGCTTTCCCTTAAATGAAATATATTAAAAAGTCAACACTAACAATGCTAACTCTAAAGCACATAACATATAGATAACCTGAAAATGATGAGTGGTTTGTTAGATTTTCTGATTGCAGACTTCTGGATAACTTCATCAAACTCTTTTCTGTTTTGGGGGGGCCCTCACCTCACTTATGTTTATGAAGCATGTGCTCAGTCTGCTCATGAGACAGTCCTTCCATCTGCTTCCTGCATTAGTACCCATTTGTCTCCTGACACCTCCTGTGTGTGCATGTGTGTGTGTGTGTGTGTGTGTGTGTGTGTGTGATTTCTCAGTACAAATGTCTGTGACTATGATTTGTAAATGCCAAAGCATGACACAGCTGTAAGACACTTAACCTGGTGAGTGCTGTGTTTACTTTTAAAGATTGCTCCTTAGATCATCACTGCAATTGTTACAATAACATCTTTGAAGTTAAATAGCTAGTTATTATTTTATAATTTGCCACCATAAGCACACCAGAAACTAACTGGGGTAAAGAAATGTCCTGAGAGGCACTTCACTGGCAGTCCAGTGGTTGACTCTAAGCTTCCACTATGGGGACCACGGGTTCAATCCCTGGTTGGGAAGCTAAGATCCCTCATGCCCCATGACATAGCCTAAAAGAAAAAAAAAATTGTCCTGAGAGATGGCACAAGAGGGGAGCAGTATCAGTTTGGCAGCTTTTAGCCTGTCTTCACAAAATAGCCAATACTTTGCAGTTACTTCAGATGACGGTGTCAGAGTACCGCCTGACCTTGAGTTTGTGTTTTCTAAATACTTTGAAAGTTAACTTGCAGCTCTACCACACTGTCAGGAAAATAACTGAGGCTCGAACCAAGGTCTCTTGACCTCTAGTCTATTTTGCCCTTTACTTTGGATGCATGACTCTGAGTTACATTGGTGAGCATGGTTGAAATTTGTAGTCATTTAGAAATAGACTTTTGAAGTGCATTTTAAAAAAGACTCCTAATTATAAAACTGTAATTCCTCTAAAATATCATCAGTAGCTCAAATAAAATCCGTCAGTTCAAGTTCACAAAATATTAATGTGTTATCCTTAGTACATACCATCAGGATTTCCATGCCTAGGACCCAGATTTCAGTCTCTGAGTATTAAGTTGATACCCACTTTTAAATTGTAAAATCTACTACACAAACAAAACTGTCTATGGAAACTTACGTACAGTTTAAATAATTACTATAATAAAATGGGCACCCATGTACCTAGTACCCCAGCTTATGGAAGAGAGCATTTTGGAACCTTTTGAAGGCCCCTTTGTTCCCTTAGGTTTATGCTCATCCCCCCTGACTAGCTACCGATGACACAAGGGCCACCATATCTTGAAAATACAGATTTTTCACATCAAAATGATGAGAAGATGGCACGAAAGCACAATCCCTGTACATGGGAACAGAGTACAGGTTTTAGAGAAAAACCTGATTGGCTTTTTGCACCATTAAAGCACACGCAGTCTGCAGGTTTATTCTTACTCAGCTGTTCAGGACTCATGTATGAGAGTGTCAGTCATTGTGACACTGTGCACCGCTGCACCCCTCTTTGTATGTAGATGATGCCTCCTCCCTGAACAGAGGACGGACATGGGGACAGATGTTCATGTAGGGCTCGCTCGGTGCCAGGCACAGTCTTCCATACTTGTTATTTTGTTTGTTTTTTGCAACAATCCCTGGAAATAACTGTCATTATCATGTCATGGATGAAACAAGCCCAGAGAGCATAAATAAATTTCCTAAATGCATACAACCAGTAAAGAACAGGGTGGAGATTTGATTCTAGGATTTGTGTGTGTGTGTGTGTGACTTCAAAAATACAGAATTTTCCCTCTACAACAGAATTTTGAGTTTGTTGAGTGTGTGTTCTATCTGGAGAGCAGATGTAAAAGATGTGAGCCTTTTTTTATCATACCATGTGGCTTTCGGGACCTTAGTTCTCTGACTAGGGTTTGAACCTGAGCCCCAGCAGTGAAAGCGCCAAGTCTTTACCACTGGACTGCCAGGGAATTCCCAGGAGCTTCTTTTTGTTAATTCAGCAGCCAACTCATCCTTAAATGGCATTTTGGAGGCCACATGTTGATATTAGGACCACATATAGAAGTTCCAAATTTGTTAGCACTGGAAACAGAGGTTTATCACCAATGAGTGGCATCTCCCATTCAAACATTCCTTTCTGTGCTGGGGTACAGGAAGCCTATGCATTATCCCAGACAGTGTGAGCGTGGTATCATTCATGTGATACTTGATTAAGACCTCTTCTGTTCCAGGATGCGCTTACCTTTCTTGTTCTCCCTACCTCTGAAGGTGCCTGCTCTGTGCTTGACACTGTGCTGTAAGCTGGGAACACACTATCTAAGCATGGATCCCTCACAGCCCAGATCACACAACACAGCTGGGTCAGCATGGTAGGAAAGAGAGTAGGTTTTGGGGTTTGAGTATTATAGAGTCAGGTACCCAGCCCTAGTGGGATGTGGTGGTGGTCAGAGGTGGTCACAGAAGAAGTTGGAATGAGATGTGTTTGAAAGAATGCATAAGAATAGAGACAAGCAAGGAAGAGATGATGGTGAGTGGTGAAAACTTCCCCCACAAGGGACCAAATATACAAGGAGTCAAGAATGAAATTGCATGGGGTGTGTGTAAAGAACTGCAAATACTCATTTTATCCTGATGATTTGAGGGAGTAACTATAAGATATTTTTTAGTAAGAAAGTGGCACTAGACTTTAGAGTCATTGTTTGTCCAAATGTTGGCAATGGTTTATCTAGTCCTGTTGTCAACTTGGACCTTTTATGGGTGGGGATGCACTGCAGTTGTCACCATAGGATCCTGAAGTCCATTATGTCCGGTTGTTAGGCCTGGGGTGATATATTTGTAGTATTTGTAGGGCTTGGCTTTTGCAGGACAAAAAAATTTTGATTTCTTGTATCTCTGTATTTTTAAGCTATGCCAATTAAAAAAAAAAGGAATGTAAGCAGTTTTGTGGCATGGATTTAGAACTGAATGACAAACGTTGAGCACAGGTGTCTGTATGGTATGTAAATAGGGTGGCGGTGTGTTCACGCCCCAACTGTGATACAAGCCTGGATGGCTAGTCTCAGACACAATGTCAGGTTGGCAGGTCTGAAAGTGTAAACCCATAATAAATATGTATGCCTTTAGCATTGCCTGCAGATGCTACATTAGTTTCATACAAATAGGGTGCGAAAATGTGTTTCTAAAATGTCTGCAATTGGGGTAGACTTATTATGTTTTAATAAAGGTTAAGTTTAAACATTTTTTGCTTTATTTCCAAAAGCTAGATAACAAACCAGAGTGCACTCACTTTAGCTCAAAAACTTAACTGCCTCTTGCTCATTGAATAGGCCAGAACTCATAGACATCAATCAGCACAGGTGACTGTGTTGTACATATAGATGGTCCAAGAGATGACCTGGGGTTCCTGTTGTCCTCAAGACAGTGTCTGGA
Source organism: Giraffa tippelskirchi (assembly GCF_054371585.1). Classification (NCBI taxonomy): domain Eukaryota; kingdom Metazoa; phylum Chordata; class Mammalia; order Artiodactyla; family Giraffidae; genus Giraffa; species Giraffa tippelskirchi. The sequence goes on along the minus strand of NC_137287.1, from coordinate 66,117,253 downwards.
AATAATCTTTTCTGGGAGCTTATAAGGATATTTGTCTGAGATTGTTCACTGTTGGCTCCTCCAGTCAGAATGCAAAGGAACAAAATCCTTGTAGTTGAATAGTTTTGAATGACTTAGTTTTTAATGTGTGTAAGAAATGGAGGACTTGATCCTAGTTAAAAGCAAAGGAAGTTAGTTTTGATCTGTAGCAAGATATGTGGGTAAGAAACAAGAAATAACTTCCTATGATATGTGATTTATATGATAAAGTCTTAAGGCTCTTTCAGCTTTTAAAATTACCTATTTCAGCAGAACAATATATCTCAATCATTATGCTTCTTTTCTTGTACATCTCAAATGGAGATGATAACATTTGAGCCTGATGGAAGCCTGATGGAAAAGCCCTTTGTATGATGCAGAAGAAAGGCATTGTTAAATAAAAACGTGAAACCAGGCTCTTGGAGATGGGTACCTGGAGGGATGGTTGGCTTTCCTTTTTTGTTTTTTTATAATTTTATTAAAATGTCATTGAGAAACCCGGGGAAAGCGGTGTAGTCTGGCTTGGGAGAGTCAGAGGGAGATGTGTGTGTGTCAAGGCGGGAAGGCTGGGCATATATCACTGAGTGGCTCTGCACTTGCCAGATGCTCTCTGAAATCCCTCCAGATCACACATTGAACACCAAGTGCTGGTGATTATTCTTGAGGATCCCAAAATGTTATATTTTGAAATGGGGATTAATACTGGGCAAAACATCCTCTTTTTTGTGAAAGATCCCATTTTCTTCTTCCTTATGGTTTTGTTCTTTTAAGAAGAATATTTGAAATGAACTGATGTTTCTGGGCCTGGAAAAGAGGCAACTTAACCTTATTCCAAAGGTGGGAGGATGTTCAAGTCTGTTGAACGATGTTGGATGACAAGGTCATTTTGAAGGACAGAATAGTCAATAATTAGAATGGACAGAAATTAAACGATAATGAACAGTAATCCTAAAGAAGATTAAAACACGGAAAACACTGCATTATTTATTTGGATTCAGTGCGAGCGTGCCAAGGGAGAGGCAGCTGGCTTTCTGCTCTTTGGAATGTTTGTAGACTAGAGAAGAAGCTGTCAATCAAATTTAAGCTCTCACTTGATTCTTGCTCTCAGGTCAGATCTAACTGTAAAGTGCAGTGGGGAATAGACACAGTTAACGATGTGGTTCAGGCCAGGAAAGACATGAACGGTAGAGACAAGCCGATCTGGGCTTGGATTCTTCCTGTACGTATTTCCGTATCACTACCTGCTATTTCCTAGGCTCTGTCCTCAGCAGAACTTCGGGCCTTAAGAGCTGGTTTTAGAGGCAGAAAAGACTGGGGTTTGAATGACAGCATCTCCTTTTATCACCTCTATTTCTCTAGCAAATAGAGTCATAAAGTTCTGCTTCATTTATTTCATTGTATCTAAGTTTCCACATCTGTAAAGTGGAAATTAAAAAATACCTTAACTTGCGCGATTATTATGAGAATTAAATATTAGCTCTTGTAATTAAAACACTTGGCATAGTACTCAGTGACTGATAGTTTTGTTATTATTGTGAAATAAACTGAAAATTGAGAAAAGATTTTGGCATGAAAATGTTTCAAGAGTCATTTCATTTTGTTTTTGTGGGAACAGTATCTCCAGTCTTCAAATTTATTACCATGTATAACCACTTTTTATTTTGTTTGAACATCCTCAAAATATTATTTTGGTTATGGTCACTCATAGTTTTGTATACAACGTCTTCATTAAACAACATGGAAAAATTTTCCTGGTAACTGATGCCTATTATAGAATTTTTATGGATGACTGTAGAAGTTGGTCCTTTCAGTGACAGTGTGCCTACTGATTTAATGACTCATGTATTGAGGTGAAAAAAAAAGATCTTCTCATTAATGCAGCTTGGCACAGCACATGTTATAAGTGTGCAAATAAATTGTTTCCCAGTTTAAACTCAGAAATATCTAAGATTTTTAGACAAATCTCGAGTGATGTTTGGCTTCCTCACAAGCATTATGATAAACATCAGGGTTATTTAAATGCCAGCTTTTAAAAAGATAGAGGAGGTGGATGGAGGATGGAGAAAACCCATGTTTCTGCTGGAATTCTATATTTTAACTTAAAAGGGTTGAAACTAACACTTCAGTCCTGCTTTTGCTTCATCAGAAGGCACAGATTCCAGATTCTATATTTGATCTGCAGGAGGAGATCTGTCAATGTCCATGGCTTTGTCCAGGTGATATGAATATTTTAGGGCAGGTTGCTGCGGTGGGCTTGCTCACGGGGGGTGGGAGTCAGGGTAGGGAGGTTAGAGAGGGTGGAGATGGTGGAGGGAGAGTGGCGCCAGCAGTTCTGTTATTTCTGTTCTTCCCCTGCGGTGCTTAGCGACTTTGATAAAGACATGCCAGGAATCATCGGCAGCTTAGTTAATATCAGTAGTACTTGTATGCTCACGGTTGATGTTTGTCATATTTAACACAGTCATGGCAGAGTCAAAATTTCTGTTATTTTTCATCCAGAAATGGATTTGTTTCATGACCTTTGTTATGGATACCCATGTTTTGCATAACACAAAATCCACATCTGAGAGGGGATTGTCGCTCCTTCCTCAGGGCGACTTTTATAACATTTATCACACTTTGGCGAAGAACTGATTTAATTTTCTTTCTCCCCAGTCAGCTAGACTGTGGTTCCTGAGCTCAGGGCATGTGGCCTGTCATATATTTAACCTCAGCACCAGACATTGTGCCTGGCATGTGTTAGCATCCAATAAATGTTTTAATGAATAAATAAAACTGTGTGATACTTTACTTCGCCAGTGCACAGCGTGTAAGTTTATTTTTCTACACTCCTTGATCTCCTCTCCTTCCATTTGGCTCCCAGAAGAGATATGTTGCAATGTCTTAAAGATTTATCTATTAAGGAAATGGTAGGTATATTGTATGTGCTGTGGCTGCAAATTATATGAATCAGAGTAGATGAACCGTTGAAATAGACAGTCCTCAGATCTGAGCATAATAAAGTTTATTCCTCCAATGCAGTGGTGGTGGTGGTGGGGGTGTGGTGGGCTCTGCTCCATGGAGTCATTCAGTGATCCAGCCCTCTTCTGTCTAGTGTCTCTGCTCTTGCCTGGACCTTGGACTTCCCCACTATAGATGAGCTACATCTAGCATGCAGTCAATCACAGAGAGGAACCACGGTGGATCATGGAAGGTGTTAGGGGCTTGGTCTGGCAGTTGTGTGTATCACACCCAGCTATATTTCACAGGCCAGAATTCAGTCCTCTGAACTCATTTAACTTCAGGGGGTTGGAAATATGGAGTAGTGGTATGTCAAGGAGAAAGGCAAAAAATGAGTGTTAGTGGCTGTGGTCGGTTTTACCCCTACAACGTTTTATCAAAAATCTGTCCTAGTTCAGTTCAGTTCAGTTCAGTTCAGTCACTCAGTCATGTCTGCCTCTTTGCGACCCCATGGACTGCAGCACGCCAGGCCTCTCTGCCCATCACCAACTCCCGGAGTTTGCTCAAACTCATCTCCACTGAGTTGGTGATGCCATCCAACCATCTCATCCTCTGTCGTCCCCTTCTCCTCCCGCCTTCAATCTTTCCCAGCACCAGGGTCTTTTCTAATGAGTCAGTTCTTCGCATAAGGTGGCCAAAGTATTGGAGTTTCAGTTTCAGCATCATCTTTCCAATGAATATTCAGGACTGATTTCCTTTAGGATGGACTGGTTGGATCTCCTTGCAGTCCAAGGGACTCTCAAGAGTCCTCTCCAACACCACAGTTCAAAAGCATCAATGCTTTGGTGCTCAGCTTTCTTTATAGTCCAACTCTTACATCCATACATGACTACTGGAAAAACCATAGCCTTGACTAGATGGACCTTTGTTGGCAAAGGTCCTAGTAGAGACAGAAAAAGTGTCAAATGCTTTGTGTGTCCTCTCAGGCTCTAAGATGCTCATCATGTTCTCATAAGAGCTGAATTTGAGTTTCAGGGAGAATTAAGCACTCTTCATAGAAGAGGTGATACTTTGGCTTGAGAACTCTTTCTGTTGCCTCTGTGAGAACTGTGGACCTGTCACTTAGGTCTGGCTCAGTCATGGATGAGACTCATGTCCAAACTAAAGTGGGTAGTGAGATCTTGCAATAATATGATAAAGAGGATCTAAGAAGTTCAAGTGTGAAATGCAGACTTGATTTTTTTCAAAGTTAATGAAAAAAATAGTCTAAAGTCAATCTGTGTTTTCCCAAAAGTACAAAAATAAAATGAAATCCATAGTGTACCCAACTGGCCATTTATTGAACTGAGAAGTCCAAAATGGTCACAAGGAAGTTAATTCCTAGTCACCCATCTCCTCTAGGTAAGAATTTTAGCCTGTCCGCATTTGAAATTGGAAGCTGGATGGAGGACAGGAGCCTACTGCCAATGGTGCTGTATCCAGATTTACTAAACTGTGGGGCATAGTTTATTGGGGGGGTACTTTTTAAAGTTCACATTTACCTGACACCTCTAAGGGTGAATCAGATGTATAATGTAATGGTATACAGCTAAGCTTTGAGGGTGGTGTTTTGTAAAAATTACTTTTGAGATATCTTTTTTATGAAAGAGTTTCTGAGTCCATTTGGTGACCTTAAAAATTGACAGTTCATTTGAGGTCATTGGTAACAGTTTATAAATTTACTCTGAAAGAGAACTTTAGCTTTCAGACCAGGAGAGATGCATGCAAATAGTGAATTATAAGTAACCTAAAGGCTTCAACTAGTTTGTGTAAATTCCTAGTTTACACCTACGAAATGGCAAACACATTGAGAGAATATAGCCTCTTCCAATGGATTGTGTCTTTTTTTTGGTCATTCAAACTTGTGCATGTATTTTATGAAGTGTTAATACAGTTAGTATCTAATGTTCCTAATTTATGCAATTGGGTATTTCATAAATGGGTTTTCTGCATGCAAGCATTTGTACACATTAATATTTATGCAAGTATTCAAATCAATGCAAGGGCATCTGTCTGAGTATGTGATAAAAATATGCATATGCATGAACATTTGCACCAGGGTATAAGGCCCCAAAGTTAGTGATTGCTGAGGTTACAGTTTTCAACTTTTGTCCTTTTAGCAAAATTTCCTTGACTGGAAAAGGCATGCGCAGAAATAGCACAAGCACTAATATTGACAAATGAAATGGTTTTATTTAGTAGTATTTAGTAGATGTGTGTAACAAGTCTAAAGACTTGTTAACAATGTGATATTTTAGAGAATAGAATATGTATTTTAGAATATGTAGCAGTTTTCACAAAGGGCTTTTATTCTCATACATTGCCAGTACAAAAAACATGCTATGAGTAATGAACTAATTTTTATAAGAAATATTCTATTGCTTTATTATTTATTTCTTAATTTTAGCTTGAAATTGACTCCAAGAAATACTTGGCTCAGTTAGAACAGGGCTTCCTTTACCTTTTTTAAGGGTGCATGTGAGAATGTAGAAGATTACAGAATGGATGGGGGTGGGGGTTGGATAGAGAGGAAGGGTTCCAATTTCACGTTCAACATGGTCATTGTTGATATGCTTGTCCATGTCATCTCAGGTGAGTCTGACTTCTGGACTCTTTCTCACACTGAAAAGCCTTGTGTCTGGGGTTCAGCCTCACTAGGCAAGCTAAGGAGTCTCCTCAAGGAGACCTGGACATTTCCAGGAGACTGCCATGAAGCACAGGGGTTGACAGACCTTACTGCTTGGTAATCTACTGACCCCTTCCCTGTATCTTTGCTAATCTGAGGAAAAATCTCTCTTTGGTCTCTTTACAGTTCTGATTCTGCTCTGTCTCATTATTAGGGTCAACTGGAAAAGTGTTTTTCTTGATTTATAAACTTATTTGTTGGTAAACTTCCAGCTCCTGATGTGAACAGTTCATGGTAGGACAAGAATAAACAGAGTTGATTCTGAAATATCAGTTTTGTAGTTTAAAGATGTGTGAAAGATTTCTTTTTTTACATCTTATTGGCTAGGGATTTAAAAGCTACCAGCTGTTTGGAAGAGATTGAGAATGATGGTGTGTCTTTGTCATGCTTAAGCAACATCTTCCCAGTGAAATTTTGCTTAGCTTATTTTAAGCTGAAATGCCAGGGAATTAATTTTTTTCTTATGAGAAAGAAAGGATTGAGAGAATTATGAATGACTTAGATGTGAATTTGAAAGCAGTTGCTTGCTCAGAGTTAGACTGTCCTTTCTTGAAACCCAGATAGTCTTCTTTTCCATGATTAACTGGGGTGAAGGTGCAGATTTTTGTTTCTGTGTTTCATATGTGGAGTTCAAGGCTATCATTATTCGAATAGCAGAAATGGCTAGTTAAAATGTTCCAGATCTCTAACAGGCATATAGTGTTACCTCTTTGAACATTTTCCAGTTAAATCATTCTAGGAAAGTCCTATGGTATAGCATTTGGAGCCTAAATCACATATTCTTCTCTGTGTTGGAGGAGGCTTGGAACCATTTACAAGGAGGGTTTTGTCTTACTTGTGAGTATTTGCTTGGTCCACCTGTAAGAAGAGGCCATCTATTTAGGCTTAAGACAGGAGTAGCTAGTGTAAAAGTTTTGCAGTAGGAAGGAGTTTGGTTGCAGGCATGAAGAGAAGGCTAGAGAGAGCAAAGAGGGGAGTGCCATAGGATTAAGGAAGAGAGTCTAGGCAGGGCCATGATAAAGAGTTGGGACTTTACTGTGACTATAGTGGAAGCTGTTGAAAGTTTTGAAGTAGGAGTGTGACCCAACTTGATTTACATCTTCAAGAATATTACCTTGGCTGATGGATGGAAAAAATGGATTGTGTGTGGCCAAGAATGAACACAGGGAATAATTATGGGGCATGGGTAAGATACCGTGGTTTGGACTAAGCTGGTGACAATAGAAATGAAGTGAAGTGAAGTGAAAGTTGCCCATGTCCAACTCTGCAACCCCATGGTGTATACAGTCCATGAAATTCTCCAGGCCAGAATACTGGAGTGGGTAGCCTTTCCTTTCTCCAGGGGATCTTCCCAACCCAGGGATTGACCCAGGTCTCCCTCACTGCAGGAGGATTCTTTACCAGCTGAGCCACAGGGGAAGCCCAAAAATACTGGAGTGGGTAGACTATCCCTTCTCCAGCGGATCTTCCCTACCCAGGAATCAAACCAGGGTCGCATGCATTGCAGGTGGATCCTTTACCAACTGAGCTGTCAGGGAAGCTGGTGGCAATAGAAATGAAGAAAAGAGGACAATTTCAAGTTTTACTTTGAAAGTAAGGCTCCTTAAGCCACATACTGAATGTGAGATGTTGAGAATGAAGGAGCAGAGAAAAAAAACAAAGATGTCTCCAGAATTTCAGTTCTAACAAATGACTGAATGGTGTGGCCATTTAACTTAAATGAGGAAGACTAGGGAAGGAACAAGTGTAAGGCAGAAATTCTATTTAGATATGAGCATCCAAGTGGAGGCAGCCATTAAGTTCTTCTCTCTACATCCTAACACTCAGGGGACAGGGCAGGAAGGAGGTATACATTTGAGAGAGTCATCAAACCTTGGATGGTACATACAGTATTTCAAACCTTGGGAAATGGCTGAGGTCACCCAGAAAGAAAGTGTAGAGATGAGAAGAGGACCCAGAACCAAGCACCAAGCTCTCCACCCTTTAGAAGTCTGATAGAAGAGGGAGAACAAGGCAAGATGGGTCTCATGAGATAACAGAAAATTAGGTAAATGAGAAACAGAAGCCAGGAGAAGAGTTTTTAAAAAGGTCAGAGGTCAACTGGCAAATCCTGCTAAGGTGGCCAAATAAAGGGAGGATGTTGAAATGCTCATTAAATTTGGCACCATTGAGGGAGTCGCTGACCTTGGCAAGGGTAGTTCAGTGGAATGGAGGTGATGAATTGGAAATAGTGAATAGAGGCCAGTTGTTCAAGAAGTTTTCCTGGGAGGGGCTGGAGATGGAGGTAAATTTAAGGTGAAAAGATTTGTGTTGTATGTATCACTTTTGTTATTGTTTGTTTTTTGCCTGTGTGTCTGTGCCAAGTTGCTTCAGTCATGTCCAACTCTGTGACCACATGGACTGCAACCCGCTGGGCTCCTCTGACCGTGAGGATTCTCCAGGCAAGAATACTGGGGTGGGTTGCCTTGCCCTCCTCCAGGGTATCTTCCCAACCCAGGGATTGAACCTGCATCTCCTGCGGCACCTGCATTGTGGGCGGATTCTTTACCACTGAGTCACCTGAGAAGCCCTTTTTTGCCTGTGGGAACTACCAAGCTTTGCTAACAACAAAGTATATTGCTTACATATTGAAAGGATGATAATTTGGATATGTAGAGTTAAACCATATTGTTAAATTAATTTCAGTTGATTTTTTAAAATTTTCTTTTAAAAAGTAGTTATTAGAAAAATTAAAATAAGACTCACATCATGTTTCTATTGGGCGGTGCTGTTTTGGGGTTGTGCCTGTAAGAAAGGCTTATATTTTAGGTGCATGCTTGGTCATGCCTAAGAGCAGTTCATATCTTACCCCTCAGGAAATGTGGCCTCAGAGGGTTGATGCTACTTGCTTAAGGTCTCAGGGCTGCAGAACTGGGATTTGAACCCTGGCTCTCTGGCTGCCTGCAGGCTGTGCCTTGGACTGTTTGTCACATGGAAGTCATTTTGTGCATTCTTTCTCTTGAGTTATTTCATGTTTATACTAGCAAAGGATATTTACATGGACACTTAAAGGACAGAATTTGGTTTTGAACTCAGGCAGCTGAAATTATGACTCTCTGGGTATGGTTTTAATGTACTGTTAACTGACTTTGTTTTGATTTAACTGAGGATACACAGTTTATAGTGAGGCCTCTCCCTGGCCTTGAACTCAAGGACTAACAGTCAGCTCTTTCATGTTTTTATTTACTACCAATGATGACCACTGTTTGCTCTGTGCACTGGATCTGCTATCAACCAGGTGCTGGCATGCCCTTAGTCCATTTTCCCACATTTGATGATACATTCCTTTTGTCCTGAAAATTGTTAAGCTTTCATTAGGGATCTTCATGAAGAAAAGAGTTATTTATTTTTTATAGGAATAATTTAAAGTTAATATAAATTTTAAAGGGTTATGACCTACCACAGTGATCTTTGGGCATCCGAAGGTCAGTGCATCTCAGACTGAGCTCGTTATCCATTTCTCCTCTTCTTTTTCATTCCCTGCCTTGTTTAATGTCATTGCTGTGCATCTAGACACTGAAATCAGAAACCTCAGTCATCTTCAACTCCGATTCTCTTCCATCACCCCCGGTGAGCCATCCTCAACTGTGGTGAAGTGATTCTCCACCTCCTTCCTGTCTCTCTCATCCCTTCTTTCAACCCACTGCCACTGCCAAGTTCAGATCTTCAACATCTTTAACTTTTCTTCCTGCTCCCATTCACTTATGATTGTTTACATGTTTATCTTTCCCATTCATCAGTCTCAGGAAAGGGGCCTTTGTCTCTCTTTATCTTTGAGTTTTTAGGTCTTAGCTGAGAGCTTGTGCTGTTGCAGGAATGTTCACAGGTTTTGATTCTCTCTTCATGTGCATCCTTCTCTCCCTCCCTCCCGAGTGCTGTTAGCAAAGCTTACTCAGTGTAACTCCCAGCTGGATGCACAGTCAGCAGCACTGTAGCAAGGCCTTCCTGAATGTAAGATCGCACGCTGTACCCCCATTCCCACTTGGTTCATGGGGATCCAATGAAAATCTCTCCCTGGCTACTCCAGCTAACGAGGGACAAATTGCTTTCTTGAAGCCCGAGTAATGTGTCTCTAGGGAATGGAACTGGATAGAAATCGCTAGAATATGATATCTGATACTCCATAACCTTGGGACAAACTGTGGATGATTTCCATGTAGGTATATAGGCAGAGCATTTGGCTCACTGTTTATGAGCCAAAGCGTGCAATAGAAAACTGAAGAGGAAGTAAAAGGAGACTCTTAAAGAAGTAGAATTCCATATAATCAAATCAAACAAGTTTAAATCCTCTGAAAAATTAGTCAAATTTCATAAGGACAGCAAAAGAATGCTCTTAATATAAACAATGCCTGGAGTTCCATGTTACCAAATTACTTCAGCATCTACTTGGGGTCTCTCTCCAAAAGGGGTATAATTTCAGAAATGAGTCTGTGTCCCTCCTGCCCGTGGTGAAAAAGGAACAGTTATTTCTGTCTATAATATAGCAGCAAAATAAGAGTAGCCACTTGGGCAGGTTTCTGTGCATCTGATGAAGAGATATTGGTATTTGTATACCGCCTATAGGATTTCATAAGAAGTATAATAGTTTAGCTAACAATGTGTTCTTTTTCTGCTCTTTCTCAATTTTCTGGTGGCAAGTCTCAGAAAGGTGGGTCCCTATGTTATAAATACCTGTTTTTACCCAGATGTGAGTGATCACACCTGCCTACTGAATAGGCAGTACTGCCTGCTGATCACAGACAGCCTACTGAATAAGAGTATTCTAAAAAAGCTTAGAACTTTGAAACAATGATTAGATGTTTAGCCAGAGAGAAAGAAGAAACGGTCCAAACTAGGGTCAGTTAGAGGAAACTCTGTCAAGATTCTTTGACATGAATCAGCAGTCAGTATGGTAACCCCCAACTCAAAATTATGTGCCCTCGATAGCTTCTGTTCTAGCTTCTTTAAAAAAAAATTTTTTTTGTTATTGTCCTCCCTGTAATTATAGTAATTGTGTTGAAGTTAGTTAGCAAATATCTCCTTTTCTAAATGTGAGAGTTAAGGACTTGTCAGTAATACATGTAATAATTAGTATGAATCAGGTTGCTTTCTTCACAATAAAGTTGATGAGTGAGGTCGACTACTCTGAAAGGAGGGAGGTGTGTTTGGTGGAGAGAACTACCTGCTTAGGAGGCTAGAGGCTTTGGGAGAGGGTATCGAGTGGAACTGGTCAGTAGAGAGGAAGTGAAGCGTTGGGCGGCTCTGCCCTGAGGACAGGAAGACTTTGGGGTCTGGGGTTCTAGATTGTAAGAGGGGAAGGGTAAACGTTTGCTTTTTCAAAGTGTTCCCAGGAGTCTTCCTAATGCACATCCATACGATGGAGTATTCTGTAGCCATTAAAGAAACAAGGTGGAAAATTTATGGTTAAAAAGAAAGAGAAGAACAGACTGTGTGGTATGCTTCCATTTCTGTATATAAATTTGAAAGATTATATAGGCGCATAAGGGGTTTCCCTGGTGGGTCACACAGTAAAGAATCTGCCTGCAATGTGGGAAGATCCCCTGAAGGAGGGAATGGTTACTCACTCTGGTATTCTTGCGTATGCATGTATCTGTGTGTGTGAGTATATGCAGAGAGTGTTTCTGGAAGATTTGTATAAACAGTAACTCTGGGAAAGGAGGCTGGGGACCTGGGTTTGAGAGAGGATTTTTTTTGTGTGTACAATTTTTTGAGTACAGTTTGAATTTCTATGCTCTTTACCTTTAAAATAAGAAAAGAGAACTAGTTAAATTTCTAGGGTTACTCTCTTACCCTTAGGAAAATTCGTGGGGGAGGGCGAAGTGGGAGGGGAAATTAGGGAAGTGGGGGACAGATAATCCCTGTGTCCTTCTCGCTTCTGAGTCACAAAACTCAGGGCTCTTGTTGTACCCCAGGACTGCTGTGGTTTTATTACCTCAGCTGGATTATGGTTAAATAAGCTTTTCTGGGCTGACCTGGAACTGAACTACTCTTTATAATCTCTTTCTATGGGGAAAACTCTACAGTGTTCCAGAGAACATGCTAAACTAAATTGTCTCCCTCATTCTTTCTCAATTTCATGTCTATTACCTTTCTTTTAAAAAAAAAAAAAAAGAGGACTTCAGACTTATTCCAAGAGACCCTATCTGACCACATTCTCACTCAGCTCATCAGAAATGACAGAAACACTATAAGCAGTTATGTGCTTGAATACCTACTAGTTTTTTTGTTTGCTAGTTTGTTTCCACAAAATACCTTATGTTTTGTGCTTTCTTCTCCAGCTGTCTTGTACTGTTTTTCAGAAGAAGGGTAATGCTTTTTTACTTGTTTGCATACCTGGTAGAGAACGACAGGCAGGCAAACAAGTAAAAAGCAAATATCTGTTGGATCAGTAAGTTAAAGGGTGGATACCTAAGCAGGCTGGTCACTGTAAACTAAATTTGGAGTGATGTTAGATTTGGTCTTCAGTCTCCAAGGATTGTTCTTCATTGAAAGAGAAGTCTGCAAATCTCGGAGACCTAGAGGTGGGGCAAGGCAAAGCTTCCTGAAAGTGTATGAAGTGCTTCTGTGCAGAATTAGAAGGGGCACCTCTCTGTGCAGATGAATTAGAAGAGGGCCAGTGGGCTTCCCTGATGGCTCAGACAGTAAAGAATCTGCCTGCGGTGCAGGGGACCCAGGTTCAATCCCTGGGTTGGGAAGATCTCCTGGGGAAGGTAATGGCAACCCACTCCAGTTTTCTTGCTGGAGAATTCCATGGACAGTGGAGCCTGGTGGGCTAGCGTCCCTGGGGTCGCAAAGAGTTGGACATGACTGAGCGACTAACACTAGGGGCTGGGGTGGATCCTCCCGTTTGTCCCTCTTGTTATTTCCACTGGGTTTTTGGCTGCGAGGACTTCCTGTGTCCTGGAGCTATGTCTGGCCGCCTACCTGAGTTGGTAAACAACAGATTTCAAGAGCAGCTAGGAACCCTGCGGAAAGATGGGGATGGAGCGACAGCTTCAACCGACTCTTTAGCATGCAGTCAGGTATATTGTGGTCACTTCCAAACAGCTATCCAGAAAACACTTCCTCATGAATATGAATGAGAGGCAGATTATACTTCTCAGCTATAGTCACCTAACCCATGTTTATTGAGGAGCTACCATGTGCCAGAAGGAAAAGCACTCTTCTCCACTCCACCCTTATTTCTGTGTGAAGTGTTCTATTTCTGCATGTTTGGTATGATCATTTTATTGTATATTATTCAGAATCTTTCTTATCAACACAAAGCCTTCTCTTTTTTTCCCTTGCACTTAATTTACTTGCTTTCTGAAGGACCAATTATAATTAAAAAGAAGAGGAAGAGCAATCAGAGGATGGCTACAGTTTCCAGCATCCGCCTTAGCTGTGTGAGTGCTCAGTGCACACACGCTGGGCTGCATGCTGGAGACCCTTCTCAGCTGTCCTCGTATTTGTAAGTTATCCTACAGTGCATTGGCGAGTCAGCTGCTAAGGCAGTTTGTGGACTCTCCTTCCCTGGAGGTCTTTAAAAATAGAACTAAATACCCATCTGTCCCGAATGGTTTTGATGTGGTCCCGCTGATTAGAAGGAATAGGCTAGGTTGTTCTGTCAAGGTTCGTTTTTCGTTTCTGTCTTGGGTGCTCTTAAGTGAATCGCTTTGCTTTTTGGTGGGGGGAAAGAGGGGTGTAAAGTGACACTGTGTGAATTTATTGATGCATCACGGTGCACATCCTGATGAAACAGAACACATTATATCCCTCTGGTGCTTTTAATGTCTCTGAAGCACTCGGTGCATTTGGAGCCTCCCAGTGACCCTATGAGGTGGATGGGGCCCTTCTTTGGGTGCCTGTGTCACAGAGGAGTTGGCAAGGCATCTGGATGTTGGCTTGTTGGCTCAGACTCACAGTCTGCGTGATGCAGAGCAGAGATGCCATTCCTGGCTGTCGGCTCTCCAGGTTCACGACCTTATCTCTTGACCCTTGTACTTCTTTGTGTTTTTGATGTTTACTCTGTCATAAGGTGTCCAGACATTTGATTTGGAGCCAATTTTTCTTTCTTTTTTTTTTTAAAATCTTTGTAACTACTTAGAACTAATACTTACTCTGTTTTTCCTTCCAAAAAAGTGCATTTTCAGATGAAATTGCGGTAAGGGTTATTGCCAACTTCACACAGACACATATGTTCATATTTATGTATTTATATGTATGTATATATATGGTTGTGGGTGGATATAAGAATATAGGAGAGTATGTATATATGTATGTTTAGATGTGGATATGTAGGTATAACTCTGTGTGTGTGTGTGTGTGTGTGTGTGTGTGTGTGGTCAGGGTACAGAAAAAAACGTAAACCCACTTGATAGTAAATGCATTTACTGAGATGTTGAGGTTGTTAACAGAACAGGCACCCAGAGACTCAGGGAATCATGACCGCATGTTGTACTAAAGCCTGTGGAGAACTGGAATCGTGGTATCATAGCTGTGAGGATGAAGCTGCTACCAGAGATAGGCCACTGCAGGAATGAGGGGTCGGGCAAGAAATACCCCCACTACTCCCTTACTCTACCTCTGACCTCCTTTCCCTGCCTTCCACAAGTAGAGAGCCTGCCAGGAAGTCCAGGAGATGGAGTGCTCAGGGTTTTCCTCCTAAGGCAAATGGAGAATAACAGGGGTGTGCTTGTGTGTGTGTGTGTGTGTGTGTGTGTGTGTGAGAAAGAGAGAGAGAGAATTTGTTCTTATTTTTCTAATTTCACCTTAAACCTGAAAAATTTGCCACAGATCAACACTACTCTGGATTCTCTTAACAGTTCAGGTAAAATCTCAACATTTGTTCCCTAAATTAGAAAAAGGCGTAAATTCACTCTCTTGATGATTATCCCAGTCTGTTCATGATCACAGATTGAAAATAGTCTTTTAATATTTTGATACCCATACTCACAAGAGTCGGACACTCATTTTTACTGGGTTGTCATTACTTCTGGGCTTTCCAGGTGGCGTAGTGCTAGAATCAGCCTGCCAATGCAGGAGACACAGGAGATGTGGGTTTGATTCCTGGGTGGGGAACATCCCCTGAAGAAGGAAATGGCAACCCACTCCAGTATTCTTGCCTGGAGAATCCCACGGAGGAGCCTGGCCTGCTACAGTCTGTAGGGTTGCAAAGAGTCAGACATGACTGAGCAAGCATGCATAGCATTACTTCTAAACATATTCAGTGGACAAGGCTAATAAACATGTATTTGTAAGAAAGAAAATGTAGTATTAGCAAAATAACAATGTTAATGATACCAAGTATACTGAAAGCAGCATGTCAGAATACTAGAAAGAATTCTTTTCTGTGTGGTTATGCTAGTTAATTTGGTGCATAGTTAGGTCCATTTTTTTTTCTGTTTGGTTTTAAATTTTGGAGGTTGCTTTTTGTAATTTTTGGTTATATTTTCAGTTATATAACATGTTTACATGATTTTCCAAAATCAATTCAGTTCAGTTCAGTCGCTCAGTCCTGTCCCAACTCTCTGCAACCTCATGGACTACAGCATGCCAGGCCTTCCTGTCCATCACCAGCTCCTCGAGTTTGCTCAAACTCATGTCCATTGAGTCAGTGATGCCATCCAACCATCTCATCCTCTGTTGTCCCCTTCTCCTCTCACCTTCAATCTTTCCCAGCATCAGGGTCTTTTCCAATGAGTCAGTTCTTCGCATCAGGTAGCCAAAGTACTGGAGTTTCAGCTTCAACATCAGTCCTTCCAATGAATATTCAGGACTAATTTCCTTTAGGATGGACTGGTTGGATCTCCTTGCAGTCCAAGGCACTCTCAAGAGTCTTCTCCAACACCACAGTTCAAAAGCATCAATTCTTCAGTGCTTAGCTTTCTTTACAGTCCAACTCTCATATCCATACATGACTACGGGAAAAACCTTAGCCTTGACTAGATGGACCTTTGGTTTTCCAAAATCGAAACTATGAAATGAAGTATTTTGGGAGAGATGTCACTTTTATCTCCATTTCTTCCTTCTTGGTTGGTCCCTTTCTTGATAAATATTGTTTTATTTTTTTCTTCTGATCAGTTTTGGTTCATCTTTTTCTTGTTTCTTCTCAAATATGTAAGTTATTGTTGAGGCATGAAGTCATGTCTGACTCTTTTGTGACCCCATGGACTGTAGCTCACCAGATTCCTCTGTCCATGGGGTTTCTCAGGCAAGAATACTGCCCTGGGTTGCCATTTCCTTCTTCAGGGATCTTCCTAACCCCATGAGATCAAATCCATGGGATCGAGCCTGCCTTTCCTGCATTGGCAGGAGATTCTTTACCATTGAGCTACTTTGGAAGCCCCAAATATGTAAGTAGCTGTGTTTAGCAGCTACTTGTGTATAGCACATATTATTCCCTGTATGACATTCAGTACACAGTCTTCTGTACTTTGTTTTTTCTCTATTCATGTATCCTAGAGAGCAGTCCATAGCAGTATATGGGGATCTGCCTTATGTATCTGACAGCTCCCTTGTGTGGCTGTAGTTTACTTAACCAGTCCCTTGTTGTTGGACATTTGAGTTATTTCCAGTCCTTTGCTGTTGGTCTTGTAATGAATAGTCTTGTACATACATTATCTCATATTTTTTACTACTACTATTAGGGGTTGATTTTTATAAGAGGAATGATGGGTCAAAGAGTAAATCATATGTAATTTTGATAGAAATTACCCAATCCACCTCCACTGGTGTTGAATAGTGTGTGTTCCCAACAGTAATATACAAGAGCTAGTTTTTCCCATCAACAGAGTACGTTGTAAGCTTTTGGAGCTTTCGCTAATTTGAAAGGTGAAAAATGGGATCTCATGTTGTTTTAACTTGTACTTCTTATATCATTAATGAAGTGAAACATTTTTCTTATGCTGAGGACCATTTGCATTTCTTTTTCTATGAACCGTGTGTTGACGTTTTGTCTGAATTGGGCTATTGATCTTTTCCTTCTCAGTTTTTAGAAGTTCCTTATAAATTGGGGCTATTATTCCTGCATGATATATTGCAGTTTTTTCTCTACTGTCATTTGCTTACCATATTTTATTAAGTATAAGTTTTAATTATTACTTATTTTTATGCAGTCAAATTTATCTTTATGTGGTTATTCTTTTCCCCATTGGATCTGGATTTTGAGATAGGAATAGCTTCCCACTTCCAGGTTATAAAGTAAGCCCCAGCTGTTTTCTTCCATTGTTTCATTTTGTACGTTTAGATCTCATTTGAATTTGTCTTGGTGTGAGGTATGAGCAGTGGATCCAATTAAATATTTTCCCATGTTGTTCTGACATTATTTACTGAGGCATCTTCCTTTTTTCCCAATTGCTGGAACACCCTTTATCATATGTATTTGTGTCTGCCTCTGGATAATTTATCTTATTCTATGTATTAATGCTTCAGGAACATAGAGTTCTAATAACAGAAGCTTTATAGGTCAAAAATATTTTTAAACAAAAGTCATGATGCCTTGATTCCTGTGTTTATAGAAACATGAAGTTCGAAACAGAAACATTTTTAGAAATACACTCGAATGAGCTACTTTATTATTTCATTTTGCAAAGATGGGGATTAGGTCTTCCAGAGGTCATATAGACTCATCCAAAATTACCAAAATGATTATCAGATAGCCAGCAGTGAGACTAGAACCCATATTCTCAGCTAATACACTACATGATTTTCTCATAAAAATTTGATTTTCTCAGATAATATAGGTAACTAGTCTCCTAGCAGGGACCTAGAGCCAGGTCGGATACTTTCTATTGTTACAAAATATTTTCTTAGTTCTGAATATTTAAAATAACTCAAGATTTAGTTTATTTTACTTATAATATGTTCATTTTAGAACAGTTAGGAAAGAACTCTACTACTGATTCCCAGAAATATATTAATATTTTGGTCAGTTTCTTTCTGGAATTTTTTTAAATGCCAAAATCTTTTGTTTTATGAGAGTGTTAAGTGAAAACAATTTTGAGAGGATGACAATAACATTAAGCCTTTATTAAGCACTTACTTAAGTGCACTGATTAAAGTGTTCTAAGTACATTCTCTTATTTAATTTTCACAGAACCCATCTAGGGATGCAGTCTTTTATTATTTCAATACTTCTTAGGAGGAGTGCTTGGCTCTGAGAAGTTAAATAGTTTGCACAGTCTCACAGAGCTGGTAATAATGTGTTCTTCTAGCCCCTATATTTTAACCACTATGCCACTATGTCCCATATATACAATCTTGGACCCTATTATTTTATTAATATTTTAATGGGAATGTTTGTTCTTGCTTCCTCAATGGTCATGTTAAACTTCATTTGTAATACCACCTTGCTCTTAATGCAGTTAAATTGCTTATATCAGATTATAAGAAGATGGAGTTTAAAATATTTTTTCTTGTTTTTTTTTTCTTCAGATATTATTCATAAGATCTTGGCTTCTACACAAAAATATATCTTGAAAATAAAATAGAATTATTATGGCAGAGGCCAGTGTGAGACAGAAGAACACATTGATTTTTATAGACATGGTTGCTGCTCAACATTTTACATAAGGTTCAGAGGGAGTTTACTTTCCTATGTTGACCGAACAGTCTCCCTGCAAAGTTTGTTTATATTAAATTTGCATAGCTACCTTTTTTACTTTTTTTCCAGTCTTTCCCAGATCCAAGTTGTCTCAAATTCTGAGTTAGAGATGAGGTACACTTTGCATGGTGATGTGTGGCTGAAGAGTGAGTAGTTTGGAGCTCTACGTGCAGTCAGAAGTAAATAAAATTGAAATTTCTTGAACCTGCCTCAAATTGCATCCTAGCTCAACACTGTACATTCAGTTGTGATATCAATAGACACATCAGTAAGAAAGATGAAAAATGATAGAAAAGACATTTTCAAGAGAGAAATGCTTTCAGTGTATCAGGCTAGTGTGTAAGTACAGTGTTAATGACTATTACAGAGACAGTGATTGGCTGGCAGCATTTTAAGTGCAGTTTTCTATGTTTCTATGCTGGGAGAGAACACAATGGTAGATTCTGGAGTCACAACCTGCTTTTTAACTGTATAAAACGTTTATACTCTCATAAACTCTGTTCTAGGTACACATGGATTATTAGGTTAAACCAAGGTAATTTCTGTCATCAAGAAGTTTACCAACACAGCACTGTAAAGCAATTTTCCTCCAATTAAAAGAAAAGAAGTTTATGATTTAGTGCACTGAACTCTTCTTTTTCACCATGCAGTGCCTATCAGTTAATAAAATTCTGAGCTCATTTCCTGGTATATTTTATATGGATTGTAGCCTACTGGGCTCCTCCGTCCATGGGATTTTCCAGGTAAGAATATTGGAGTGGGTTGCCATTTCCTTTTCCAGGGGATCTTCCTAACCCAGGGATTAAACCCAGGTCTCCAGCATTGCAGGCAGACACTTAACCATCTGAGCCACCAGGGAAGCCTATAAATTACAATCAATTAGTAAAATTTTCTATCTTAAAGTTCAAGAGTAAAAAAAGTTGTTGATAGACATTGTCATGATTTTCCCTGCATGTCAATGCAGCACAGGATGTATGTTTCCTGTTTCAAATATCATTGATCTGTCACTCCAGTGGTAGAGGATAAAACAGTCCATTGACATGAGGAACTTCAACTGGGACATATTTTATCCCTAAACGAAGTTAGAAGCTTTTAATCGAGGGAGTATTTGAAAGTTAAATGTTTGATTCAGAGTTGCCTAGAAAGATTTCGTAATAAGACCACAGATAGTCCTATATTTAATGTTTTTATGCTTTAAATGTGATAATTTGCTACTCTTTCTACCCTTCCTTCTTTTGTATTTGTTCCAGTCTAGTTCTGTTTCAGAGTTGTATAGACTAAAAATTGGGAACTCCATAAGCAAAATTCTGGTCTGTAGTTCTAGAATTCTGACATTTAGCAATCTGTACTCATCAAACATCTAGTCAAATTAGATGACTGATTAATCACTTTATGATTCATTATGTTTCACTTCTCCCTAGAAAATAAAAAACTAGTTATTTCTAAAATTAGAGATGACTTAGTTAATAAGGATTATAATATAAAGATAATCTTTTATCTTATCTTACTGGGCTTCCCAGGTGGCACAGTGGTAAAGAATCTGTCTGCCAGTGCAGGAGATGCAGGAGATGTAGGTTCAATCCCTAGGTTGGGAATATACCCTGGAGTAGGAAATGGCAACCCACCCCAGTACTTGCCTGGAAAATCCCATGGACAGAGGAACCTGATGGGCTACAGTCTGTGGGGTTGCTAAGAATCAGACATGACTGAGCACACATACACCCATATGCTATGTAACTGATAAGGTTATTATAACATTTGAAAATGAGTTTTAATAATTATGTTTTTAATAGAGTGTTCATTAACTCTTTAGATCCAAATATATTCTGTTAGCTGCAGGTCTAATTTAAAACATCAACCTTGAAATTTTTAAAGCCTAGTGCCTTATATGGGGCTTCCCTGATAACTCAGTTGGTAAAGAATCCACCTGCAATGCGGGCAACCCCGGTTCGATTCCTGGGTCAGGAAGATACCCTGGAGAAAAGATAGGCTACCCACTCCAGTGTTCTTGGGCTTCCCTTGTGGCTCAGGTGGTAAAGAATCTGCCTGCAATGTGAGAGACCTGGGTTTGATCCCTGGGTTAAGAACGTCCCCTGGAGAAGGGAAAGGCTACCCACCCCAGTATTCTGGCCTGGAGAATTCCATGGACAGTCCTTGCGGTTGCAAAGAGTCAGACACAACTGAGAGACTTTCACTTTCAAGTACCTTATATAGTTAAATGTCTAAAAAAGTATTTGCTGATGAAATATTATTGTAATGATAAGTTCATTTATTTTTATTCATATTTCATTAATAGATCCCAGCTCTATACTATAAAGAAGTTTTATTAGGAAAATATATAAAAAATAAATCTTGAGAGCTAATTTAATCAGTGTATGCTTAATTGGCTATTAAAGTTGTCCTGAAAATTTGAAATTATTTCCATTATTTTTACTCTCATACATTTCTTTTAAGGTTTGAACATCTGTTTGGATGTGTAGTTACCTCTAGTTCAGAGTGATTATCTTATCAATAAATTAACAATCCATACTAGGCCCTTAAGTTAATAAATCTGGAAAATAAATAAAATAGATTTTTAAAAGAAACATGTAGTTTACTGAAATTGATACTAGGGGAATTAGAAAAGCTGAGCAAAGTAATAACTAAGGAAAACATTGAAAAATATCATGAATAATTATAAAAGGCTCCTGTCCCTGATCTTTTCTTAGGGATGTTTGATTCTAAGAAATGGCTAAAGAAAAAAGGTAGATTTTTAGGCAGGATCTAGGATACTGTCATAGAAGACAGTTGTAACATATACGGCTGAACTTCATGCGAACTGTGACATTCTTAGAAAGCAAGTCTTCTTCATCGTGTGTTCTAGGGTTCATATGGTTCTTTGTCTATTTTTCTGAGCACAAGATTTCTTAGCTTGCTTATTAGCATATGGATGAAAAATAGCCACCCACCTGAATCTACCTGACCTTATAGCTCTAGCTCTCATCACCATCTGATTATCTGCAGCTTAATGTCTTTTGGTTCAGTCTCATAAACCCTGTCTAATCGCTCATTGACTGGCCAATGCACTTCTCCCCGAGGGAGGTATTTCTGAGCGATAGCTGAATAGTCAGGTCATGTGAGTCATAGTCTCATAAGAGCCTGGGACCTGAGAGTGGTTCACATAGGTAAATTTACCGATATGTGTGCTATAGCTTATTGATGAGTCCATCCTACTTTCAAGGAACAACTATTTCAAAGATACATAAATTGGCAGAGAGCACACAAAAAGTAACAGCCTCAAAAGAAACTTCAGTTTGTAAACATAAATGACTCTAGTCATGAACACATTTGTGCATGTTTGTCTATGTATTATTACATAAACAAATGCTATAAAATTATATTTTTTCAAAGAATAATCTATAAAAAGCAGTATGTAATCTGAGAATGCAAGGATGGTTCAATATTAGGATACCTGTAATATAATATAATAAAACCAATATGCTGTCTGTACTAAAAAAATCAAATAAGAAATGATATCTGATGCTGAAAAAGTATTTGGTACAGTTCAACAATTCCTGATAAAGTATTTCAAAAACTTGACTTTTATGCTTTTTGCTATTTGAAGTACACTACGAACATTTATTATTTTTATAACCAGACAAAAATATGTAAAAGTTTTTAAAAGTCCTTTAGGACAGATAATTTTTTTTTGTATTCCAAGTTTCTTATTCATCTAATAGTGTCTCAATAAGTATTTTAAATGAAGTGTCCCATCAAAACAAAGTAGTCTAGGTTTTGACAATTGTTAAGAAAATGGAATAGAGAGAATTTTTCTTTTTCTCTCAGAACACCTTGTTTCAGAAGTGTACCTTTTCCTGTTTATAGCACGAACGACCAATAGCGTCCTTTGAGGGTGAATTGCTTTTCTTTTAGAAGATGCCTTTGAAAATTGTTCTCTCTTTCTCAACGATTCACTTCTGTGGACTCTGGCCTCTTTTCCTGAACTTAATCGGTGCCCTAATGTGACAGCTATGCATATCTAACTGATAGCTGATACTCCATCTGAACAGTTCCATCTTAGATTCAATATACTTGTGCCTGAGCCCATTTCCCTTTTTATCCAGACAACTAAAAATTCCTTAGAACAACCTCTCTCTCATTTTCACATCTTGTCTGTTGCTCAGCCTGCATTTTCAGTGTCTTCTGAATCTTTATCTCCATTAGCTTTCGTGACCCTAGGTATAGGTTTTTATTTCTTGCCTGGACTGTTTTTCAGAAGTCTTCTGATATCCTCTTTCCTTCCACTTCAGTGTATTTTACCCACCTTACAATTAGAGTAATCTTTAAATATTGGATTTCTATGTCACCCCCCTGCTTAAAACTTTGTGAAGCAACATTTCTGATTGGATTATGTTTAAAATTATTGCCTGGCATTTGAAGCTGTCTTCAATACTGCCTTTCATGTATTCCTTACTCCTACATCTTCCCCATGCACGCTGAATTCATTTCTCATTGGGGCCATAGTGTGGTCATTCTGTTGTCTTTTCTCATACTTTGCCTTCCAGCCTCCCTATTCTCACTTATGAAAAACTAATTCATCCTCATAATGTGCAGATCCAAGACAATGTGCATGAAACTTTAGAGTCTCCCTGATATTTGTGATTTCCTTCATTCTCTGAGCTGTCACAATGCTCTGTAATTCTCTGGTGACTTCAGTGTATTTTCTAGTTGTTTATCTCTGCTCATGGATTAAAAGTTCCTTGAGTGTGAAAAACTAGATTTTATTGTTTTGTATTCTCATAATGCCTAACATTTATATATAATAGTTCAAACATTAATATTTTGAATCAAATACTGAATTATTTGAAAATAATGTATTTATGAGCAGTATAAATTTGTATTTGAAACTTATCACTGCCATTGACTCTGAAGTATTCCTTTGGGAGATAGTAATACAACTGAAAATATAAAACAAAACTAATAAAATTGATCATCTATTTTGCGTTGGTCATCTAGTGTCATTTTTAAAAAGTTATTTTTATTTTTTCACACATTTACATTCATATTTGTAGGAAACAAATATTCTTAGTGTGAAGAATAATAAAAGTCATTATTATAACCTCAAGAGAGTATGTTAGTTAAATTAAAGGCTAAGGAAAGGTAGTACTTAACAACTTCTTTCCCCGTTTGTGATAACATGAAAACTTTATTTCTTTATCCTGAGTCAAGCTGCCAAGAAATTCTTGCAACAGATTGAATGCTATGATAAATATCTGCTTTTTAGAGCTTTGGACAGTGTCATTGCTTGAAAAGCAAGCTTGAACTCCCCATGAGATCATTGGAGAGATAAATGCCTAAAAGCTTTTCAAAGCAATACTCTTGGCTCTATCAGAATTTAATTTCCCACTGATTATGTTTATATCAATTTTGGAACACATGGCTAGGAATATACTCACCATAGTTACAACACCAATAATTCCCATGCCTTGGGACTACATCACTGTTTTATGTGCATATGGAATCCACTTATATTTTCTTATATGTAAGTACCTGTACCTTGAGTTAAATACTCTGTTTTTAGACTAGACTATGAAAATGTTCTTGTACTGGTTTAAAGGCTGTGTCTTTTTAGTATTTAAAAACATTTTGATGTATGTGGGAATGAGCTTTATAAATATCCTATACTTTGTCAGCCGCTCAATCATACCTGATTAGGTTCTGACCTGTAGTCAAAATACACAGGGTGTTTTTAAAAGTAGATTCCAGCTGTATGACATCACAGGGTTGAATTCACACAATAGATCTAAATGGTGTGGCACTGCAAAAATATGTACAAGATCTTGGTCCTGATGATATTTTAAGCAAATACTGTATCCTTTTGAGCTTTAGTTTAGGGGTCCTGATAGTATTTACTTTCCAGAGAGATGGTGAGTATGCCAGGAGGTGAAACAGGTAAAGAATGTAAAGAACTTACCATAGTGTCTACTATTCAACATAGGTGACTTCTATTTCTTTTGACCAAAAAAAAACCAACTGATTTGATCAAAAAGTTTGTTGATAATAATGTTGTCATCTTTGAATGTTTTGTACCATGGTGATTAGTAGATAAGGTAAATTTGGCAATCAGATAATCATACAAGCTCAGAACTAGAAAGGCTGGCCTATTTTTTACAGTTGAGAAATTAAAGGACCAAGGATGTAAGTGGACCATCCCCCCAGCCACCGCACAGCACGTGAATAGCAGAGTGGGGTTTTGGACCCAGATCTTGGAACTCCTCCTTCTGAGGCACATTTTCCACTCACATATCGGAACACTTCCTTCCCATGTGATGGCTCTGTGATTGCAGTTCATTCAGTGAGCAGCTAGTGGGCTTCGAATCTCTTCTGTCCTTAGTCAGTCTTGCCTGGTCACTTGTAGTGTTTTTGCCAGGTTAAAAAGTAGAATAAGTTCTGCTATCATTTTGGTGTGGAATATGATCTGATGCATGTGTTCTGTTTTTTTAGTATAACATAAACTTGAGCAGAAGCCCATTACAACTTTTTTCATGAGTCAGTTATGATCTTCATCAAATCATGGCCCAAATACAACCCCTGGTCCTGTCTCTGAGATACAAACATTATAAAAACCTGTAATTTACTTTAAAAGATACATTTTCGATGATATTTTGAAAACTATTTAGTCCTTATAAACATTTGAATATTTAAACAAAGATAGTGTTGTTTTTGGACAAGTAAAAGAAAATGCTGAACTTAAAGATATAATAAAAAGATAAATTAAGTATAGAACTAGTTAAAGCATAATCTTCTTTACAAGAAAGTCTTGGCAACTCCATCCCAGTAGATTAGATTTCATAATACAGATAATTTACCCCTTACAGGAATTTGCATTTTGAGTTGGCCACATTTAATTGGTAATCAATTAATCTTATAAAGTTCATAATCTTATAAAGTTTATTTAGATAAACTAAAGGCATTATAAAATTTATTATTATATTTAAAAATATATTTATATTTAATTATTAAATTAAAATATGTGGTTCCCTTATTCCTGACCATTTATACAAGGGAATAATATAAGTACCATAAATAACTGTCAAAGGAAATAACATATCTAGTGATTTTAAATCATAACATAAGAAGCCGAGTACAACCTTGATCAAATGCACATATAGTGATATTTCTAGAAGAAAAAATATTTCATAGGATTATGACAATAGTGATATAGTATCAAAGCTTAATTAAAAATCTTGAAACAAGATGTCCTTGTAACTTCATTAAAGCATGTCAGCAAAATTACCTGCTTTTCAGCAAACTTTATACCTAAGTAAAATTTTGACATAAAAAAGAAAACCTTCAAAGTGGGAATACTGTTTGTAAATTTCACTTTTTTGGACAGTTTATAGTAGAAAAGCTTAAAAGTAGCTACTTCATGCTTTAAAAATGTAGCTCTACAAGAAATGGCTAGAGAACATGCATTTAAAAAATTATCCATATTGGTAAATGAAGTTCTCGTTTTCAGCTCAGGAGTGCATATAAGGCCAGTATTTCTTTTATACAATTATGATTGCTCTTAAATTTGGGGATGAATTATTCCTAATATCCTAGTCTAAATCTAGAGAATTTTTTAGTTTTTTTTTGTACGTTATCTTCATCAGTTTTGTGTAAATCAGAGAACCCTTACCATAAAAGTCATTACTATCACACTATTTTCAATTACTGCCTACTATATTCTTCTGAACTGTTAAGTATTAAATCGCATTAAAAGAAAATACACCAGATCTTTTTGGGTGTCAAGGCAGCTATGCAGAAAGGGTAGGCTCTATTTGGATACAATAAAATTTGCCTCTTAAATTATTTTCCATTCTGCTTCCTTCATTTTGTGTTGCAATACCTTATATGCATCTGAATCATCATTAAGAGGACCACAGACACAAACTTTATGATCTCAGTATATGATGATCAGAAGAGAAAAAGCATGGCTCAAATAAATTTGAATCTTATTGTTTAGAATGATTTCAACATGCAGGTAAGGAACAGAATAACACTAGGACATAATGGTTTATCTTGAAATGACTATTTTAAAATTTGGAACGTTAGTCTCTCAGGTACTGGAGAAAGAAATGGCAACCCACTCCAGTATTCTTGCCTGGAGAATCCCAGGGACAGCAGAGCCTGGTGAGCTGCCGTCTATGGGGTCACACAGAGTCGGACACGACTGAAGCGACTTAGCATAGCATAGTCTTTCAGGTTGCCTGGCCACCCATGGTCCATTTACTATAGGCTTTTGTTGTTACTCATGGTGCTTCGTGTGTGGTGCTTGTAACAGTTCATCCCATTCAGCTGTGCTCCACCCTCCATTCCTCCCTCCCTCCCTCCCTCCTTCCCACCCATCCTTCTTTCCTTCCATTCTTTCCCTGGGAGAGATGGTTGTTAAATATTTGCTGGATCACTATTGTTTGTAAGTGTACCATTAATGAATGAAAAGTAGGAAAGCTTCTCAAATTAGGTTCCTGTCAAGTCAAGGATGCTCAAGATGCTTTCACTGTTCCCTGCTTCTACTTTTGCTTCTAACTCAATTGTCTCCAAACCACAAGTACTCTTCCCTTCAAGAAACATCAGTAATGACCTTTCCTCTGAAGCTGGAAATTGAAAAAGATAATAGAAAGTAATATTGCTAAAAGAAATCAGTTGGTCAGTGCTCTCTCATCGTTCTATGTTCTAATAGGTTTTATACCCTCTGAATAATAATACAGACATGGGTTTGAATCTCTTACTGTGAGAACTGAAGTGAATTCTTTCTTCACCTCAGTGTCTCATCTGTGAAATGGATGTTGGGAGGATTAAGTAGGATTGTGTATGTAACGCAGTGCTTTGCTTATGGCTATTACTCTTTCATGTCCTCTCAGAGAACCTGATAGGAACCAGTAGAGGGGGCTTCTAAGAGTTCTTGACTACCTTCTTCCATTTGTATATGAAATTCATTTTTCTCCAAAATTTTCAGCAGAGTTTGTATGAGGGATAACGCAAATGAAATTTAAGGCTTTGAATATCATTTTATGTAGCAGCATTTTTGATTCAAAGCACTTCATGGCATTTGGATATTATTAAAGACTCAACAGTTTGAAAATATCCATTTTGCTGGCTCCATTAAGGAAAGAAGCTGGGTCCTCTGTGGAACAGAAATAAGAGATGCTGTGTTTCCCCTCATTGCTCAAGATCTTTTCTATTGAGTATTTGAGGAAGTCATGTTTTTAATATAAAGTCTCATTTCAGTAAAATACTTAGGTTCTTTAAGTGATCTATCAGCTTCTTTATTAAAATCTCATACTTCACTATGACATTGCTTTACAGCGTGGTTTAAAAAGAACTTACCTGGCCAAATTGATGAGCAAATTGGTGGTCCGAATTACATGATGTGAGTTAAAAATGTGACTTAAAAAAAAAACAAGAGTATTGACGGAGATATTTCACCATTTGGGCTTTTGTTATTTAGATAGAGAAAGAAAGAGTGAATATCTATTATTCATCACATAATTATCTATTTATTAAATAATTAAGGAGTGAATATTTATTCCAAAAACTGCTGGAACTTTAAGTGTGTCATTCTCATTAATGAAACAAGATAGCGTTTTGAAAATACACCTTTGGTGAAGTTAATTAAAACATAATTTAAAGAGTTAATTCTTTATTTATAATAACAATTTAAACTTCTAATAAAATACATTCCCATGTAAAGAACTCTGATTTGGATAGTTCTGGAAACTAAAATAGATTGCAGTTTTTATTGCTTGCTTATTAGGATTCTGAAATTCTCTTCTTAAGAAGTTTAATTTTAAATGTACTTTTTTCACATCTAAGGTATAGATGTGGAGAAGGAAATGGAAACCCAGTCCAGTATTCTTGCCTGGAGAATCCCATGGACAGAGGAGCCTGATGGGTTACAGTCCATGGGGTCACAAAGAGTCAGACACGACTGAGTGACTAAACAGCAAGGTATAGATGATCAAAAATGAAAAAAAATAGCTAGTGATTTCCAGTCTTATAGCATCATGGCACAGCTCTACTATCCACTTTGGAGCCACTATCCAGTAGGGCTCGTCTGAAGTAAGGCATGCTGTAACTGTAAAATTGAAATACACTGAATTTCAGAAATATAAATAGGGTAAAATATCACAGTACTTTTTATACTGATTATATGTTGAAAGATAAAATTCTGGGTACATTGAGTTATAGGAAATATATCATTAGTTAATTTAATCTGTTTCTTTTGTGGCAACTAAAATACTTAAAATTACATATGTGCCTCACAGTACAGTTCTGGACAGAGATACTCCAGAGAGTGCTTTTGGAAACAGTTAAAATAGCATAAAGAGACTTTGCCTGGGAAAAGTCACTTTATGAGCAAATCCAAAGTAGGCCAAGCATACTGGGGTTATGAAGAAAAATCTTGCATACACAATTTAAGGAAAAAAAAGGTAGATGGAGAAAACCACTTGTAGGTATAACTAGTGTACAAAATGATAGAAAATTGATAGCTACAAAATTATTTGAACATTGATAAAAAGCTTTTAAAAGCATGCTGCTACATTTTAAAAAATGCAGTTTTATTTTTTAAAAATTTAGAAGTTGAAGTATAGTTGATTTACAATATTGTTAGAAAATGCAGCTTTTTAAAATCCAACAAATTTATCATAGTATTAAAAATGTGTATTTTAAATTGAATATACTGATGAATATTGATTTTCACATGTATATTCAGTATCTGAAATATATTGGAGATATATACAAAAGCTAGTACAATGCATTACAAAGTATATAGATGCTTAATACATACATATTGAGCAAATATGTAATTGAAATAGAAAGAGGTAGAGATTTTTATTGGTGTTGTTCACCAACATTATCTGAGGATGTTAAAATTAAAATAGTGCCAGACCCATAGAATGAACACAAGAAATATTTGTGAAATGAATGAAGTTAGGCACACACACACACACTAAATCATAAAGAATATAAAGTCCTCAGAGAGAAATTAACACCAATATATGTTAAACTGCTGCTGCTGCTAAGTTGTTTCAGTTGTGTCCGCCTCTGTGTGACCCCATAGATGGCAGCCCACTAGTTCTCACTAAAAGGTACCAATTGTTTTAAACATCACTAACTTTATAACTGTCTTAATGATACATTTACTTTAATTATGGTCTTATTTTGATAGTGTCTTATATTTTGAGTTACACATGAAGAAAACTCCATGGAAACAGTTGGAACAAAACTCAGGAGTTAGTGCTTCAAAAGTTACAAACTTGTAAGGGTCAGTTGTGTTGTTTTCCTGATATTAACCAATAATGAAATCATGACTTCAGGATAGAGATACTTAGCCAGCTTAGGTACAGTAATTGGATGCTTAAGGTTCAAGTAGAAATATCGATAACACTTGTTTAGTAAAAAGTAGAAAAAAAAGTGCTTTTTAATAATAAAATTGTAATTATAGCAATGTAGAAGTGTGAAACTTATAAGCACATTTAACATAATTTTCATTTAATTGGGGGGATGTATAATACAAATGTATTTCCCTTGCATATTTTTCATTAGATACAACTGGGGATAATTTTTTCAGTATGAGTCTTCATTAAGTCCAGGCAAGAGGAATATTTCAGTTGGCCAGTGATAAAATGAAGGGCTAAAAATTAAATTCAAGGCACATGAAAGTGTAAAGTAGGTGTAAAGAGGTTTCTGTGATTAGTTGACCAGGAAATGTGTTATTTTAAAAGTTTGTGACTCAAACCTACTTAAGATCACTGTGTTAGGTAAGTGATTCCCATACACATACTACGTGGAGTTCTCCCTGCCACCCTCATCTCTCCCCATTTTATGCTCCAGTGACTCTGAAATCTTGGTTCCTCCAACTTTATATCTGGGTCTCTGCAAATGTTCTTTGGACGTCTCCCCTATACCCCATTTCTTTGCCTAATTCTGGCTTAATTATTCTCTCTAGGGGGAGATCTGCCCATTACTTGGTTTCTGCTAGATCTTCTTGCTCTGAGCTCATGTAACTCCCTACTTGGGTTTTAGAGACATTATTATACTTTCTCCAAAAAGGGTTGAATTGTTTCACATATGTTTACACAAGTTATTGTTCCAATGACTGTTTTCAGTATGGCTTCAACTCCAAAGCCTTTCCCTTTTTCCTTGACTATAAGGACTTCCTCATTATTTCCACATTTTAATGTATGATTCTTCCTGTCTGGAAACATGACAGAAACAGCTTTTCTCCATAAATGACTAGGAAATTATTTACTGTGTTTCCATAAAATCCATAAATCATGTAAGCAGGACATGCTATGAAT
Organism: Giraffa tippelskirchi; assembly: GCF_054371585.1. Taxonomy (NCBI): domain Eukaryota; kingdom Metazoa; phylum Chordata; class Mammalia; order Artiodactyla; family Giraffidae; genus Giraffa; species Giraffa tippelskirchi. The sequence goes on along the minus strand of NC_137287.1, from coordinate 66,086,622 downwards.
TAATTGGGAGGACATCTATCTCTGAAGGGTTAAAGAATTGCCAACACTGATCAAGCCCACTCTCTGGCTCTTGATATGGTGTTGACAGTCAAGCAAAGAGCTTCTTCAATAAATCCACTCTCATATTCAAGTTTTTCCAGATGTGAGAAGTAATTAAGTCTTTGCATTTATTGAAGTCTTGTATGCTTTTCAAGAGGAAACTGGCAGCTGTGATGAATTAACTCTGCTTGAGTGCATGTGTGTGTTATGTGTATGTGTTTTGCGTGTGAATGTACATATATACAAGCACACATGTGGCATTTGCCAATAGTCAAATGAGATCAGACCTTTTTAAAAAAACAAAACAAAACAAAAAGCTAATTTTCATACACACCAAAAAATTTTACAGCTATAGCTCACAGTTTAGAGAATATGGCTTTATCTAATATGACTTTCTTAATTTTTACTTTTACTGTATGTCAAAGGGAAGAAGTGAAATTATTTGCATCTGTTAAAGGGTTTTCTTAAGGAAAGGTGACACCATGATTCTCATAAAACATAAAATGAAGACATTTCAAAGATTTTAACTCATTAATTGAGGGCACCAGAAAGATATTACAATAGGTTAAAGAGTGAATTTGAAGAACCAAACATAAATGAGTAATGGGAAATGATGAATTGAATTTACAGATAGCTACAAAAGGATCTATCAAGAAGCCAATAATCAATTACTCTTCCCCAGGACACAATTAATTTGCATTTGTATGGCTAAAGCATCATTAACATTGTTATCAGTTTTCAATAATTTATGGTGTGGATAAATAGTTTAAAAATAGTGAAAGTCCAGATTAACCAGAAGGTAATGCTAGATAAGACATGATGTAATTTTTTTTTTTTGCCAATTTCAAAGTCTTTCACGTTTTTCCCTGACACCAATCACACAAAACTCTAGGAAAAGCATACTTTTCAGAATAGCCAAGCTGTTTTTTTTGTGCTTGACACTTTGGTTCTGATTAGAAGCTACCCAGAAGCCGTTTAAACCTTGGGCTTCTCTTGGTGGGAAGGATTTCAGAAGTGCTTATGGTTTTGGCTTTGTTGTTATTAAATTGGAACAAATAACTCAAGTAAGTAGCAAATTGAACCAAAGTCTTTCAGTTCACTGGGTGCTTATGTTAATGTGGACTCTGAATGAGAGGACTCTTTTTTTCCCTTTTGTCAATATACTTAGAAGAACAGATGTTTAAAATTTTGGCATCCCAACCATCCCCAACCTGCAAATTGTTGTGCCAAAGATTGTTTGTGGTTTCTTGTTTTTCTCTTCCTCCAACACAAGTGTAGATGTGTGGCTTTCATTTGTGAGTAGGATCTATATTTGTAAAAATAGGAAGTTGAATACAGAAAAACACTATTAAATCTGATTTTAGCAGAGTTCCCTGTGCTATACAGTAGGTCCTTGTTAGTTATCTATTTTAAACATACAAGTGTGTACATATCGATCTCAATTATGTGGCAGCCTGGATAGGAGGTGGCCGAGTGGCTCTGCTGTGCACCTGAAACTATCACAACGTTGTTTATCGGCTGTGTTACTGTTGTTGGTGTTTAGTCACTAAGTCATGTCTGACTCTTTGTGACCCCGTGGACTGTAGCCCACCAGGCTCCTCTGTCCATGGGTTTTCCAGGCAAGAATACTGGAGTGGATTGTCATTTTCTTCTCCAGGGCATCTTCCCAACTCAGGGATCGAACATGCGTTTCCTGCATTGGCAGAGGGATTCTTTACCACTGAGCCACCAGAGAAGCCCCATTAATCAGTTATACTCCAATATAAAATAAAGTTTTTAAAAAAATCTTATTTTAATGGCAAAATTGGTAATGGTGACAATTATTCTGTTGCTTTGCATCCTTTAGGTTTGTAATTAACAAATAGTAATGAAATAGCCATTAAAAAGGAGAGGATAGACTTAATGAACGTTAACTGTAAAAATAGATTGGGCTAATAATAAGCAGGACTCTTCTCTTTTATAAAGAAGACAAATTGCCCTAGAGAGCTTATATTTCTTGTTTCAAGAAACGATTTCTCCCCCTCACCTATTAGTCAAGTTCTCTTTTAGACTAGATGCCAAATGGTGAAGAAACACATAAGGCAAAAGTAAAATAATCAGGGATTCAACTGAGAAGCAAGAACCTTCTGGGGATAGTCATTAAAAAAAAAAAAAAAGGCAAAATGAGTACTTGAAAAGACTGCCAAGGCAGGCAAGCTTCTCTCTCATCTACCATTTAGGGGATTATGTTATAATAAGATATGTTGAATTAATTTTTAAACTGAAAATATTCAGTTTATCTCTAAATTTCGCTCAACACAGAGCTGAATCTCAATCTATTTCAGTTGTTTATTATAGAATTTCATTTCCAAGTCACTCATCACCATGTTAGGGAAGAACCACGTGTTCCATCACTGTAGAGAACAGAAAGGAGAAAAAAAGTGAAATAAATATGAAACACTTCTCAAAATTCAAGAGATTCTTCTTGTATGTGACCTTAAGAATAAGAAGACAGTCAGACACTGCATGACTCGTGATGATGGTGTAGACTTACTTCCTTGGCCAGGATCTGTGTCTCCAGAGACCTGAATTACCCCTGGGACCTGTCAGTTGTTATAGAATTAGATTTGCTTATACATAAACATCAAACTATAAAAATATGGAAGACTTCTGTACTACAAATACACAAGTTAGCTCTTGTCTTTGGGTGGTTATGCTGCATGAAGACTTCCTGGCCTTTAAAAACATATTGAAGGTTTAGAATTTACTCTTTCAAATGAGAGATCTTTTGATATCAAGTTCTTTCCCTGGAACTGTGTACCTTTATTAGATAGTTGAAAACTGTTGTGTTTGTAATGGGCTTTCCCATTTTTAGCTGCTTTCCTTTTATTAACTTTGGGCAATTCAGTTTTTCTGCTTAATGATGGAGACTTTGAGCCAGACAGGGATTAAATAATTTTCCCTAGAGGATGTGGGAGAGCCAGACCTGGACCTCAGGGGGTGTCTAGCTGTAGATAATATGATCCCATCCTTGGTCTCATCCTCAATCAGGGCATGGGTAGAGTAGGAAAGTAAAAGGTAGATGACAGAAATGAAATGCTTGGTAAGTAAAAGGGCTTAACAGCTATGCAGATATGCCCTTTTGGCTCAGCCTAAGGTGAAAATATGTATTAAAATACAGCATTTAACATGGTTTAAAAAAAAAAAAGGAAATTAGGGAATTTTGAAACATGATAGCTATCCATGAAGAACACTTCCTTCATATTCCCAAAGTCCCATTTTGAAGCTATTAAGAGACCTTTACTGTGATGAAGTTCAGGGCTTAAAATATTTAACAGAAAATTTTACATGAATTTTATATCATACCTGTAGGTAAAAAGGAAAAAAATGCATTCAATCAAAAGTAGTAATGTATCTAGCTTGCCAAACATTCCATTAAGGAGTTCCTACAGCAAGTCTTGAATGATTTTTTTAAAAAAAATTTCCTACCTCATTTTAGCACAAATTAAATTTGACTCACCATTGCATGTCCAACATCAAATTCAGTACCTGGAATAACCACATTTCTTTGAATGAATGAACGTAGGACTCTAGTTAAATTTTGGTCCTAATGCTCCACTAGGTAACTTTGTGAATAAGACAAATAATTAATTTCTGTTGACATCAATTTTGTTCTGTATGAAAGAGAGGGAGGGCTTTAGCAGGATAGACTTCTTAAGGACCCGTATAGTTTTAAAATTCTGATTCTAAAATCTTACATGGAAAATTTGTGCTCACATTGTATATGGCATTTGTTTTTGATTTCCAAACTTCTGTGCATAATCTCAACAGATTATTTTCTTCCAGCACAGTGGAGAGACAATAAGAATTTGTTGTATGATGGAAAATGAGAAAATAGCAGCCACTGAAGTCTGACCAAGGTAATTTACCATAGAGAGGAGATGTCACCATGAGCTTTGCAAGTACTGTCACCTCAAACACTAGCCAGGCAGTGCATCTTAGGCAGCTTTGGCAAGATTTTCTTCCTGTGCTTCTAGAAGTTTGCAAGAAAAGCTTATAAAAAAATACGCTCTTCCTATTTCCAAATAAATATAATGTAATATAGTTTCTATAGAATACTATAATAGTCTTTTGGCAGAGGGCTTGAGGGAAACAAGTAGAGTCCACACATTCTTCTCTTTTATGGAACAAATATAGCATACAGAGAATTTCCTTATAGAATTCTCTACACTGGCATGACATGACTATGATTTTATTTTATTTTTTTATATTTTCTTGACCATGCCATACAACATTTGGTATCTTAGTTCCCTAACCAGGGATTGAACCCTCTCCCCTTACTTTGGAAGCATGGAGTCTTAACCACTGGACCACCAGGGAGGTCCCCATGACTATGATTTTAAAGTTAAAGTTTCCAGTTTCAGCACCCTTGGGGCATTTCTTCTTGTCATTTTGCTGGTAAGCAGGTTATGTAATGCCACTAAGTTTGCATTAAAAGTCATTTCATAAAACGATCAACAACTCTTAATAGAACACAACCATTTTTTCAGAATAAAACAATGTTTCTCTAAGTAATATTTCACAGAAGTATGTTAGTTTTTTGCAGTATGAAATGTCAATAAAAGAACAGATATGTAGGTAGGTATGTAAGTGGGTAGTAGATAGGTTAGATTAGATTAGATGAATAGGCTTTCGTTTTTGGGAATTGCTGGGTTAAGCAAACTTAAATAGTTTTCTTGGTTGTGGGTCTTCTAAGGTGTAGTGTGGGAGCTTCTAATGTGTCATTATGCCTTGTGGATCTCTAAGTGGCAGGGGTATAGATTAGTATACAGGTTTCCCCAAACATGTTTGCTTAAGAAACCCTCTTTTCCCCTTCAGAGTATTCTGCAGAATTTTAGCCTCATACAACACAATTTGAGACATCTATACATGATGACTGTATAGAATTTTTTTCTTTTCAGAATTTTTAGGCAAGGCCAAGGCAATTTAAAAAATTTAAAACTAAATATGATACTAACACAACATTATAAAGCAATTATACTCCAAAAATGAAAAAAGAAATAGATACGCTATTAAGAGAAAACATTATTATGCTTTTCTGCTTGGAATGTATTTTTTGATTAAAGTTATGTTTTATATCATTTGTTTCATTATTCAGCATAGGGTATTTTTTTATTATGTCCCACACTGATATGCTACGGCTTTATAAATAGTAGTTTATCCTAGGATTTAAAAAACGAAATTGATAAATTGAACTGTATAGTCTTAGAACTAACTCAGTTGACATTAAAGGATTTATTCTGAGAAATACATTTTAAATTATATAACTGGAGATACATACTGCATTGTAAATATTGTCATAGTTTATTCTTCTAAACCTTTCCAAGCATGTATTACACATTGAGAAATATATAAATATCTAGTGAAATTTGTAAAAATTGACCCAATGGGCAGAATTGAAAGAGAGTAATTATTATTTTTTGAAATGATGATGTTTCTAGAATTCTTAAATAATGTATCAGCCTATGTTAACTATAGCTTCTCATGTTTAATGATGTTTACAATTAAAATAATACAATAGCAGTGTATGATTAACAACCATAATTAACTCAGAATAGATTCTTCAAAGTGGTTCAAAGGGCTTTCCATGATAAATTACTAGCTTTTAATCAGCTAATATAAAGTATTTTTTTAGACTGAAAAAGTATATATATGTCTCATAAAAATTTTAATTTAACTTAATGCAATGAGTTTAATGATCCAGATTCACCATACCAACTCTGGGGTATGTCTGACATTCCAGTGAAAGCTTTATTTAGATGGAGTTGAGGAATCTTTGAGATAGTAGGCTTTACACTGTATTATCTTGAGTGTTATAGCTGAGTGGTTTTCCCAGAATCTCTAAGTCTTGTTCAAACTATTTTATGAATGAATTAAATTCATGAAATGTTAATAAACTTGTCTCAGTTTAAAGAATGTTGACTTGAAAAGTTCACAAAATTGAATTTTGCCTATTAAAATATTCTTTCCTCTTATGAGGCTAGTCCTTGCCAACCTCAGTGATCCGGTTCTATCCACTCACACACAGCTGTGATAAGGAGGGTGAAGAGTGAGCTAAATAGGGAGGAGGCCTGGGCAAGGTCATTTCTGCCAGAACACAGAGATGCCAAGATCTCAAGGGTGCTGCAGTATATGAAAAGGAGCTGCACTCGTGAATTTAATACATATATATATACACACATATATATAAAGAGTAAGAATGAGGGTTCCTGTATTTGAGGACGTGAAAGATGAAACTGAAGAAGAAAAAACAGGGGAAGAAGAAGGTGAAGAAGACAAGGTGGGTGAGAAGACGCTTGCTGAGGCGTGGTGTTTGTTCCTTAAAGTTCATGATGAGAAAAATGTTACCTTTCCTTTTTCCCTGGACAGGTATTCTTTAAGCCTGTTATTGAAGACCTGAGTATGGAATTGGCCAGAAGATGCACTGAACTCATTAGTGATGTAAGTGGCATAAGTAATTTTTATCTGTTTTGCCTTGCATATGTGGCATGGAATCAGAGAGCTGAGGAGAAAACCCTGAAATCATTGATTTAAAACCCAGTGATTTTCCAAATCATGGAAGTAAGTCCAGAAACGTTAGATGGTTTTCCCAAGGTCACCTAGACAGAGAATTTCTGTGGGGACATGTCTCCATGTTCTTAAGCCAGAATCTTGTCCCTTCTTGAAGTTCACTGTCACTCTGGCATGAAATCATAAAGCATCAAATTTCTGAACATATTCCATTGAGAATACAAAGCCTTTTACAATTTGTGTAATGATGTAATTTGTTTTGAGAGGATCTCTATCTAAATGACTGGTTTTTAGCAGTTTGAGTAGCTTTTATGGAATCCGATGAATCCAGTAGGCTTCCAGACCAGAAACATGCATGTATCTATGTGCATCTAACATTTATTAGCAATTTAGGACTCACAGTTTACTGAACTGCATGTTGAGAACTCTGAACTGGATGTGGATGATGCTATTAATGAAAGGAGCATTTTTGTTGGACTTTTTTTGTTAACTGGAATCAGTTTATGTTGCATATCGAGGGCATCCTGGAATTACAGAATTAAGTAATATGGGGAAACTCTGAGAGATAGTGGAGGACAGAGGAGTCTGGTGTGCTGCAATCTATGGGGTCACAAAAAGTCAGACACAATTTAGCGACTGAACAACAACAATCTATATATTTTCTGTCTACCTGTTTATCTAGAGTAAATATGTAAACTAGGATGGTAGAAGCAAGGGAAATGTGTTCTTCTCTTGGGATGAGAATTTAGATGATCCTCACTGGAACGGTTGTAAGAGAATCGCTGGTACACAGGGAAGATGGCTCATGAAGCGTGAGCAGGTGCCTGTCTTATCTAGAAAGGGGAGCAGAGAACTGGTTGTTTCTGTTGTTGTTCTTAAGCAAGATGATCAGAATAGTTTACAAACTTTTATTTGCAGAGGAAATCAATCCTGGGCCATATAGTCAGTGTTCTCTAAAATCAGCCTGCCTGAGTAGTTTAACAGGAACCCTGGGCAGGCTGGCGGGACACAGTTCCTAAAGGGAAGCATTTCAAATACTAAGATTAAGAAATAATAACACATTTGAAGTGCTTAGTAAATTGTCTGGAACATTGTGAGTAAAGAGATGCTAGCTGTTATTAACGATTGTCTCTATAAGTTAATTTTTTATCCATCCAATCACATTTTATATATGATTCTGTGTTCCCTTCTGGTTTGTTAGAAGAGCTGGGATGGTGGAAATCAGACCCCTTCCTGTATACTTGACATGTAATGTAATTAAATTTTAAATTGAGTGTTTCTTTGTGCCATTTCTTAATATTTGTCACAAGCTACTATATGTAAAAGTTCTTTGTAAGCTATAATAATAGTGAAATGATAACAGCAACAACAGTGATAGTAAAGGCAGCAACAGCTAAGATTTATTGAGGACTAAGTGCCAGGTAATGCAGCTTATGAGGTAGGTTCTCTTGTTTTCCCATTTTAGAGGTGAGGGTAAAGAAGGCTCCGTCCGAGAGGTTAAGTAATTTGCCTGGATCACACAGTTAAGTAGTGGGGAGTAGGACTTGAACATGAAGCCCTGTCTCTTAGCCATCTGCCATGTTATCTGTCCTATAGCTTTCATGCAAAGTTTACCTTAGCTTTATTATTATGTATTACACCAATATTAGTAATGTGACCATTTAAAACTTCAAGTTCTGTAACTCTGGAAATAGTACCTCTTCCAGTGTTGTTTTGTCTGAGGTGTATTTGTGGTTGAGTCAAGTTCCATGGTGTAATGGTGAGCACTCTGGACTCTGAATCCAGCGATCCGAGTTCAAATCTCGGTGGGACCTTCCTACCTAGTTAGAAGAACACTTTTGCCCTTCCTCATAGCTCAGTTGGTAAAGAATCTGCCTGCATTGCAGGAGACCTTGGTTCGATTCCTGAGTCAGGAAGATCCCCTGGAGAAGGGCTAGGCTACGCACTGCAGTATTCTTGGGCTTCCCCTGTGGCTCAGCTGGTAAAAGAACCTGTCTGCAATGCGGGAGACCTGGGTTTGATCCCTGGGTTGGGAAGATCCCCTGGAGAAGGGAAAGGCTACTCACTCCAGTATTCTGGCCTGGAGAATTCCATGGACTGTATAGTCCATGGGGTCACAAAGAGTTGGACACGACTGAGCTACTTTCACTTTTGGACTTCCCTGGTGGCTCAGACCGTAAAACGTCTGCCTACAAGGCGGGAGACCTGGGTTCAATCCCTGGGTCGGGAAGATCTCCTGGAGAAGGAAATGGCAACCGACTCTAGTATTCTTGCTGGAGAATCCCATGGACGGAGAAGCCTGGTAGGCTACAGTCCATGGGGTTGCAAACAGTCGGACACGACTGAGCAACTTCACTTTCAAGTTATATAAACTATTAAAGTGACAACTTTAGTTAGTAGGTGATAAGAGCATTTCTCAGTGACTTCAAAACCAATCTTGTAGTGAGGGGCGATAGCCTTTGCTGTTTTGACAAAGCGAAAGCCATGTTATTTCACTCTCATGTAGGTGAAGTCAAATACATGAGAGTAATTTCTGTTTATTATAGGTTTATATTGCATAGCTTGTTCCACTTAAATATTTAGATCATATTACTGTGGCCTAGTTTATATCTGTGTACATGTTTACATTTTGTTTGCAAAGAGAATTTCATACTTACTAAGATACTGGTTCAATTTTTGAAATTTTTATATTTACCAATGAACAGTCTGAACAATTGCTTTCTTTGTTTCTAAAAAAAAAAGAATCAAGAGTTTGTACAATCATTTTTAAATCAGATTTTAATTTACCCTTTCTGGAAGAGTTTCAGGGATTAGACTGAATCAAATTTCTATTGTTTTTAGAAATGTAATTAAATAGTATTATTAAGTAATAACTTGTTCATTCACACTTGGTGTCATCAATGTTTTTATATGGAGCAGATTAACTTAAATTTGAAATTCTTTTCTTTGTTGTGTTGTCTGCATGACTAGATGGTGGTCTAAAATGTATATTTGAAATTGCATCAATATGGGGCTAAAAACAAATATAGAAAGGATGAATTGAGTTAGATTGGAGCTCCAGTCAAGTCTTTATTATGTCTCTGATAGTGTCCATCTGTTCGTGCTCACATTTAATTTAGTCCACCAGTCTTTGACCCGGTCTCAATCTTAAAGACAAGCCTTCAGGGACTTTAGTTTTGTTTTATAATCCTTTATATCCCAAGGGAGAAATCCATGTGTTTACCTGAGCGGTTTTGTTTGTTTGAAGGCAATCTGTTTGCAGCTTGTCACCATGTGAATTTGGTTTTCTGTTTGCCTGCTTTGTCGAGTCCTACATCTTGAAGCTTTAAGAAGCTGGCTCACATTTTCTTATTTATATTTATTTAGCTGCATCGTGTCTTTGTTGCAGCATGCGGTATTTTTCATTGCAGCATATGGACTCTCTGGTTGCAGCCTGCAGTCTTAGCTTCTCCACAGCATGTGGGATCTTAGTTCCCTGTCCAGGAATTGAACTTGCATCCCTTGCATTGCAAGGCTGATTCTTAACCACTGGACCACCAGGGAAGTCCCAGGCTCACATTTTCTTGACCAAATCGCACAGCTAGTGAGACACTGACCTGGGATTTGGAACAAGGTCTATCTGACTCCTAAACCTTGGCCACCACGATGTCCTTTCTCTGCTGTTGTGTGCCAGGCACTCCACATGCGATACTACATTTCATGCCACAGTGAGCTAGTGCCATAGGCCCCGTGAGCCTTAGTTCAGAGGTGGTGAAACCTGGCACTGAGTATCTTGTCCTTGGCCACCTGACTAGTCAGGGATGGGGACAAGATTCAGGTTTAGATCTGGCCAAGTCCAGTGCCTGGCTGGTAGCCCCTTACTACTCTGCTCCATTTTCCAGATGAGAAGGTTGGTTTCATGGATTTCTCTTCATGGCACAGTCTCTCTGCATCCCCTTCATTATCATTCTGATCATTCCTCTCTGGACCTCTTTGAGCTTTCATGTGTCTTTATCAGGATGTAGTAACGAGAACTCTGCACAGAGGTCCAGATGTGCATGGCTGTGATTATGAGTAGGGAAGCATGCTGTTTCCTGCCTGCTTTGTGATGATATTTACAGTTTCTTGGACTAAGGGGGGCTGCAGAAAGCCATTAGATCAGCCTCAGTAAGGACAGCATCCTCAGCCGTTTCCAGTCCTAATTTCTGACTTGTAGCTGATCACGTAGGGCCCATCCTCTTTTAATAGTCCGAGTGATTTTCCCTTGCTAGGGTTGATCTAATCTGTAGTGGCCCACCCTCTGGCACAGCCCTTTGAGGGCTTCTGCAGTTCGTCTCTTTCAGTTTACCATTTCCCTCTCCATAAGAGTGCAAGGTCATCAGCAGACCTGCAGACTTGGCTGTATCATGCCCCTGCCAGATAATTCATTAAAATGTTAAATAAGAATGGCCTGGTGATAAGTCCTGGAAGGCTTGCACTGTTTAGAATTCTCCATAGAAAGAAATGTCTGTTTTTCAGATCAAATGGCTTCATTTTGGGGATCAGTATGAGACATTTTTTAAAAAAAAAAAATTTTTTTTGTTTTGCCTTGCCTAATTTCTGCTTTGCACATGCTCTGCCCATACCGTGGGGTTTCCCCTCTGCATAGCTCACTTCCCAATCTTGAAAGACACCTGGCTCTCTGAGGCAGCCTTTTTTATTTTTCTTTTAGCCATGTAATGCTCTTTATTTCCCCAGATATCCTCTCTTTGGTAGTTTGTCCCGTTACTCAGCTATCTAATCAATTCCTTGAATAAGTCAAACCCACTGACTGCACTGAGCAGTCAGCATCATGGATCTGGGAGCCTTTTGTAGGGTGGTCATAAAAAATAGTAGGTTAAAATGGAGCCTTTGTATGTTTCTTGTAAATTGGGATAAAGAGTCTCTGCAGAGCAAGTGAGCCCGCATCTGCCAGAAGCCTCTGACTCAGTGTTTTGATTCAAACCTTTTTAGGGTGTTCATTTGTGTGGCAGCAGGAAGAACATTTTCCAGGCAAGTGAACATTGTTTATTGTGGGTAACCCTTCCCGATGCTGAAAACATGGGATTCCATGGTTACCCCTCCAGAGAAAGCTCCAGTGGTGTTCAGAAGCCTGGGAGAGCAGCCTTGGCTCTGAGTGCCTCAGATAACACACAGTGCTGGAGCCGCAGTTCTGTCTTCCAGGGTTCATTGCATTTAGCCAGTGTGGTTCCATTTGTGAAAAGACTTCCTAGCTCCTTCTGGTTAAGAATGCTTGTAAAAGGAAATACCCTCTAACATTTCTGCATTTGACTTCCACTTTCGGCCATTAGCTGGTCTCATACTAAATTGAAAGAAACTAGGCTAAGAAGAGGAAGCACACTCAACTAATTTAAGTCAAACTGTAGTTGAGACATGGTGGGATTAATGGGTGAGGTCAGCAGAAAGTAAATTATTTAGGGCATCTTATTGACATTAAGTCATCAGCTTTGGATTGTGTGTTGGTTATGAGTGCAGATGGCTGCATAGAACACGGAAATCCTAGCACAGATGCTTAACAGATAGATGACTATTTTTTTGAGGTGAATCCTGGATGAAGGGGCTTCAGCCTTGATGTTATCAGTCTCTCAGGCTCCTTTCCTTCTGCTCTGCCATCATTGGTATGGTGGTTTATTGTCTTGTGATGGCCTGGTTCCTGCTGTTTTCCTGTGGTTGGGGAAGACAAAAGGTGGGCGGGCGAGGTGTCAATGGGCTGTGTCAGCAAGTCTCTCCCCTTGTACGAGCTTCACCAGTAATAATGCTGGGGAGACTTCCAAGAATGTCTCATGGCCAGAGCTGGGCACCTGTCCTCCCCGACCGATCACTGGCCAAAGGGAATGAGAAAGCCATGCCTGTCTCAGAGCAATTTGTCCTTTGCGGCTGCGGTAGGGGCGTATCTCCTCCCGTAAATACACTTGAGTTCTATTGTTAGGAAAGAAAGGGATTGGAGAGGCAATCTATCCAATAGATGGGGCCATCTGTTAGATTTGGAATTGACTGTCTATTCAGTGATTTTTATTTTACCTAAGATTTAGTGTTAATCATCGATGTAGTTCCCTTTCATCTATTTTTTCCAATTCTCCTAGTATATGAAAGCTACTAATTCGTGGTATTCTTTATATAAAAATTTAAGATGATATGCTTACTGTCTCTCATATTGTAAAATTCATTAGAAATGCAATATGAGTGACAATAAGCATATAGTAGGTGTGTGTGTGTGTATCTTTTAAATAAAGACCAAAGAAAGGAATGGAGAGCACACTCAAGACTGAACTATTTGCCTGCATAGCAGAGGAAGTAAATACTTCACCTTTATCCCTAGCTCCTGTCTGGAACATTCTGCTCAAGTCAGAGCTTATCAGAGGCTGTAGCCACAGCACATACCACTTCTGTGAAGAATGTGAATGGGAGAGGGAAGAGATGGTGGCAAAAGATAAAAATAATGAGCCAAACTTAAGCCTAATGATAGCTTATTTTCTCTCATGCTTAATTATGTAACGGAGATACTTTTTTTTCTCCTTATGATCAAAATAGCCTACTATTTATCATAGTGCCATTAACAGTTTAATTACTAGTGACTGAGGACGGTGATTTGCAGAGACCGAAAATTATGGCTAATTTCTGAGAAGGAAAAAAAATAAAGCAATTTAGTGCTCAGATAAGATAAATATATTCTAATGCTGATTTCATGAATAGAGCAAATGTTTAATGTGGTCAGCATCTAATATCTGAGGCATCGCCGTGAAATAAGGCATTTAAAATAACGTTACTCAGTATGTTCGTGGCTGGTTATACCTCAGGTCAAATAATGCCCCTTAGGTCTGTTCAAATATGGTAAAATCTCTATGTCATGTTAAAGTGTAACATCAACATTAGTCATGTTCTGTAAGAACCAGGTAGTGTATACCGTTAAACTTCACTTTTAGGCTGTAATTAGGGAGGCCACGTAATGTGTCATCTGAACTATAACATTTTTTTCAGTCTAAGTATTTACAGTCTTGGGTAGATAAACATGACTTTATTACAGGGTGATACAACTTTCAGCAAATTACCTTCATCCTCTCAAATAGTTATAAGTTTTGCCTGCCCAGTTTTCAGATTGGATGGCAATTAGTGTGACAGTGGGATTACATTTCAGGTCCCTCTCTATAGTTCCTGACTTCTTTTTGACTTATCTGCCCATGTGGGATCTTCTCGCGGAGTAATCCTGGCCTCTCCTGAGGGGGGAAAGAGGGACTCCTCTCACTAGTGAATTGGAAAGAAGAAATGAGGATTGCTCAGCTAAGCCTTTCTGCACTTTGTCCCATTTGTCTTCCTGCCACCACAAGGGGGCATTCTGCAGTGATCTCCACAGGTGACAGGCTTTCTGGGTGATTCTATGCTTGGGGGAGGGGAGGAGGTTGGGGAGGCCTATGGGTGCTCATAAATTGGATATTCAAGCTTTGATTTGAGCGTAATTAATTAGTAACCAGAATCCCACTGTGGCCACAATTTATGCCCCCTCCTCTAATCCAGCATGTCTAGGTAATGGTGCTAACAGTAATCTCCATTTGTTTAATTTCATTGTCTTCTTAATTGGTCACATCTGTCCTGATGACTCCTAACTTTAGACCCAGAGGTAGGCAACTGTGTTTCTGTTTGACCACAGGCTTACCTGTTAGGGTCTGTGGCTTAAAGTAACAATAAATTAGGACAATTGTATGAGTGAAATGGAGAATTTTTTTTTTTTTTTTAAAGATGTGAGTTAAAGTTTGTGTGTGTGATATGACATAGCTACACAGAAAATGTGTAAATTGGATATACCTATTTTATATACATCTGCTATACTTATTCCCTCGAACTTGTATATTGGTTCTCAGTATTCAAGTTATCTTGAGAAAGGTCATGCTTAGCACAGAACTAGATTTATTTATTGAGAAATTGTAGCATGGTTTGAGGAAATCAAGTGATAAAAGAGTGTGCTGAGTATGCAATACTTTGTTGTTGTTATTTAGTTGCTAAGTTGTGTCCAACTCTTTAAAACTCCATGGACTGTAGCCTGCCAGGCTCCTCTCTCCATGGGATTTCCCATGGATTGGGAAAATCTGGAGAAAGAAGTGGCTACCCACTCCAATATTCTTACCTTACCACTGGGCCACCTGGGAAGCCATGCTTCTTTTTAAAATAAAGATAAAATTAATTTTTAAATTGATTTTTTTGATGTATAGTTGCTTTACAATGTTGTATTAGTTTGTACTGTACAGCAAAATGACTTAGCTGTATGCATACATATATCCCCTCTTTTTTGGATTTCCTTCCGATTTAAGCCACCACAGAGCACTGAGCAGAGTTCCTTGTGTTATACAGTAGATTCTCATGAGTTAGCTATTTTATACATGGTACCAATGTTTCTTAATTATGCTGAAGAAGCTGGACAAATGGGACCCATAGTCAGTGTGGGTCCAACACACATGATCCTTCACGGTAACTGTCCCCTTGCTTATCTAAAGAGCAGCCTTTTTCTTACCCTGCCTCATCACCTTTGTCGTTCTGGGCTGGATATCAGTTTATTTGATTTGGCTTGTTTTGAGCATCATTCCACACTGGAATATTTATTTCAGAAAATAGACTTGCGCAGGTTAATTCTTCTTTTCAAAAAGGGAGCATTAAAATTGTTTTTTTTTTCTCTTATGTAAAATGTTCTCCCTTTTAGATCCATTATAAAGAAGAGTATAAAAAGTCTAAAGACAAGTGCACATTTGTGACTGACACACCTATGCTAAACCATGTAAAACACATTGGTGCTTTCATTTCTGAGGTAAGGTATCAAAACTTTTTAAATGGCTTGGATTATTTTCTATTTATGTAGATAAAAGTTTGCGTATTAAAATTAGAGAATAATGTTTCGGATAATACCACTGAATGTTGATATTAATAATATCTGTATAATTGTGTAATTCTATGCATTATGTCAATAACTCATGTAAACTGGTAGCTTATTATCTATTGTTGATATGTTTTGTTGTATATATCTATATTGACTCTAACCATTTTTTATTTTATTTTTTTATTTTATTTTTTTACCATTTTTTATTTACATCAAATTAAAAGGGAATATTTTTATTCAATAGAAAGTATTGGCAAAATAGTTCCAGAAGTTCCATTATTTTACTTCTTAACAGACTTATTAGATATAAATGATCCAATCTCATTTTGAAAATAAGTCAAACTTGCCATAAAATGTATCTATGGTAAGTAACTTCAGATCAATTTGAACTATTTTTGGTTAGGATCAGTTCAACAGAGATACCTGATATGAAACCATAGAGTAAGAAATGCGCTATGTTCATTTTCCAGCTGAAAAATCGTATAATCTTTTTCTGAGAGCATGTAGAACTGCAGCTTATGTTGTCTTATAAAGCACAATGTTAACACTGATTTCTGTGATGAGGCAATGCCAGTGTCTGTGAATAGAGCATTTTGAAGAGATAAACTCGAAAAGAAGATGATTAGATAGTGTTGTAGATGACTGACCTCTAGTGTTTTGTAAGTTATGTTGGAAAAAGATCAACATGATATTCTTGGGATTATTTCTGCCAACATGAAAGCATTTGGAAGAAAACTGGTAGATTTTAAGTATGAAAATCTGAAGAGTTATGGAAACACAAGGCTTACACAAGCTGTATGCTCAATGAATCAACACTCAAATTTGGCTCCAAGTAGGAGTAACATCAGGGACTTGTGGATAGAGTGGGGAAAGCCACAGTTTTGTTTACTTGTGTAAGCTATTATATATCATTTCTCCTTCACAGAGAAATGCTTGGTGTTCTTAATTATTAATTGAGTCTTTTTCCTAAAGGAGTTAACTACAGAGAAAAAAAAAAGGAAGAGGGCAATCTGTTACATTCCTTTGAACTTAATCTTCCCAAGAGGAAATAGTGAATGAGTGTCTCTCTTTATGAGTAATGACTGAGATCATTTAGAGGCAGTGCAGATTGTATGTGGGAAAGTGCAAAAACAGCAAAAAAGCTCCCCCACCCCAGCACCCCGCCATTGTGGTGGAGGAAGTTAAGAAGACTTGAATAAAGGAAGGCTGTCCTTTGTGTTCAGGTGTTAGACAAATTCTAATGACTTGTGTTTTCTGGAACAGCTCGAATGTCTCATTCTCATATATTTTTTGATGATCAAATATATGAAATTGTTGATACACACAAATAGAATTACTTTTAGAAATATGCATGAGTTTAAGTAGAAAAATAGCCATTATTTAATTTAAATTGATTTAATTAAAATTTTCACTTGAGGTATAATTGACATAGAATATTATATTAGTTTCAGGACTCCATATTTGTATACACTGTAAAAAGACCACCACAGTAAGTCTGTCATCATATGGAGTCACACATCTTATTTCTTTTTTTTCCCTTATGATGATTACTTTTAAGATTTACTCTCTTGGCGACTTTCAAATATGTGATACAGTTTTATTGACTATAGGCACCATGCTAGATTTTATGTCCTCACGTATTAATTTTATGACTGAAAGTTTGTGCCTTTTGACCCCTTTGCACCCATTTCTCCCATCCCTCAACCCCCCCCTTCCAGTTGTTATTTGCTTATATGTTTGACTTAAAGGTTTTACCATGATAAATTGGATTTATTTCTTCAAATATGAACATCAGGTTCACTATCTGAGATTAAAGTTGACTTTATATATTTAAAAAATTTTATTGGAGGATAGTTGCTTTACAATGTTGTGTTGTTTTCTGCCGTACAACAAGATGAATCAGCTATTCGTATACATATATCCCCTGTTTTTTGGATTTCCTTCCCATTTAGGTCACCAGAGAGCCTGGAGTAGAGTTCCTGAGCTATACAGTAGGTTCTCATTAGTTACGTAGTGTATACATAGCAGTGTATATATGTCAATCCCAACTAATTTGTTTCCTAAGAAAGTACTCTTCTTTATTCTCTTTCAATATTCACAGTAAAAGAAAAACTAAGACATATTTATTTTTCTTTTCTTTCTTCCCCCCTAGGCAAAATACAAAGGCACCATTAAGGCGGACCTTTCCAATTCTCTTTATAAGCAGATGCCAGCCACAATTGACAGTGTCTTTGCCAGAGAAGTTACACAGCTACAGAGTGAGGTATGGTTCTCCTAAATTGTTGTATAATTATGTAAATCAAATATATACCTAATACACATTGTTTAGCATTTTATAAAGAATTGTTTATCTTAGATATTAAATATGGAGTGAAACTTTGGAAGCAACTGATTCATGTTCTGTCAGCAGTCACTGATAGTGATGGTCACTGATAGTGACAGATAGTGACAAGGACCTGCCAGTGTGTTAGTTACATGATACAGTCTTTCCTAGTCCCATTCACCACTACTAACAGAGCAAATATGAATCTTATTTAGATAATTTACTTAGATTACAATCTTAGAGCAAATATTAAACTAGTCTTTGATTTAACTTGTGAGAGAACATACCCATAGCTTATTAAAAGTCAGATAAAGAATTAATGGTTAAAGTCAGGATCCACAGATCTGTGCTCCCTCAATTAGACAAGTGATTCCTGAATTGTTTTTTCTTGTGGATGGTGTTTTCACTTAGACTATCTCAGGCTCCCAAAAAAGCCTCCACCAGGTAGAAGTGGCTGTTTTAATGATTGCAAGGTGCAGACAGACTTAAGAACTATCATCATATAAACTCATTTTGAATTCATGAGAGTTTAGGAGTAATTTTCCTTTTAGAGTACATTAACACAGAAGGAATCCTTAATGCATTTAATCTATTGTGTTCCTTAAAACAGAATTTCAAAATAGAATATTTCACCTCTTTCTCACTCATATTATTGCTATGTTTTCTTTAAAGTACACTCTTATTTTTTTTTTTTGATTACTTTATTCATCCATAAGAGAGCAGGAGCCTCACCTGTCTTGTTCCCTGCTCCATCCCTGTGCTTAGGAGTCTAGGGACTCCTAGAACACAAGGGATGTATAATAAATACTTGTAAAGTGGATTTTTGTTCAGTTGATTGGTTTTTTTTTAAAGAAATGTTTCCTTTTACATAGTTTATATTTTTCATGCTACATTTTTGGTTAATAATAATAAATACATAAAAATGCTCACTATGTGTCAGCTACTGTTCTATTCATTTCACATATATTTATATCATTTAATGTTCACAACTCCATGAGATAGCCTCATTTTGGAGATGTGAAAACTGAAGCACAGAGAGGTTAGGTGACTTGCTCAAGGTCATACAGTTAACAAATAGCAGAGCCAGCATATGAACATGGGTGAATTCGCTCCAGAGTATGGGTTCTAAGCTATATCCATTACCACTTCTTTCTTACTATTTCTACCCCTCTTTTTTTTTTTTTTAATTAAACAAGTTCACTTCTTTCTCCAGAATCCTTTTATTTTTAAGTATAGGATATGTAGATAATTTTAAAATAGTCTGAAAATAGATTACTCTTGAACAACACCAAGTATAGTTATTCTTTGCAGAATATCTTTAAGTGCTTCATTATCACAGACTTAAATGTCCACTGTGTACCCAGCTTGGCAGTAAGCTAATCTCAGCTGTGCAACATGAGGCTAAAAATATATGTCAGGGCTCTGCATGGCTGACCATGACTAATATGCCTGCCCTTTTTTTCCTACCCAACATCTGATAACCCAGCCCTTGCTAATCATACAGAGTACTTTATAAAGCAAATAATTATAACATTTGATATTTGACAAGATTTTTGTGATAATAATAATAAGCAACAGTTATACAATAAAGAAAAGAGACAATCTTTTCTTAGTTTTGTACTTGGGAAGGTAACATTTTCAGATATTTACATTCTTAATTGCTTTGGAAGTGCACAACTTTTCTCAAATTTTTATGGCATAAGCATGTCTATAGTACACAACTATGTGTACATAGAACTTAACATAAAAAGTAATCCATATTGGACATTTTGGAATCTGTTCCTATTTTTTTCCAGAATAGACTGCCACTTAATTGGTAACAGGTATTATTCTAGAATAGAATATGCACCCTAAGAAAGAAATATATGTGCTCTCAAGAAGCATCACTGCCCAGGGTCATAATTAGTCTTTGAACTTGTTAGAGAGGAAATACCTGGATTCTGAAGAAGGTGTCTATTTCAAAGATTTATGTAATTGTCATAACATTTCTTTAGATACACATAAATCTATTTTATTATTGTTAAAATTGGAATTCTCAGAGCTTACCTGATAATGACAGGCAAGAAAGTAGAACAATTTAATAGTATCTGTGATAATTAAACAACTAATGTTTTACTGTGTCTAAATAGTGTCAGATTTGTGGCAACCTGAATTAGAATATGAGGCAAATTCTAAAATATAAGCATATTCCAGTTTCTAGTGAAAAGTATCCTAAACTTTTGATATTGGGACAAATTATTATCTTCAAATCAATTTGCAAACGTTCTCAAATGCTTATATTCAGATTGAAGTAATAAGGTTAATGCTCCTTATAGAAAATGACTGATACATGGAAATCCTTTTAAAAAAAGACATGTGGAGATTTTAGGAGGACATATTGTTAGATAACTCTCACTAAAAATTTTACAAGTATCACAAAGAAAGGTTCTGGAAATGGATGGACTGTGCCATGAAGTGGTGAGACCCTTCTCACAGGGGCTGTCTCACGCTGAGGCTAAATAATCCCTTATCACAGAAGTGATACAGGCTGCTCAGGCATCTGAATGGCGAAGATTTATGAGCGCTTTTGTTTGTATCTACAGTGACCACAAGGTCCTGTTTCCGGAGCTTCAGGGTTGCCTGTGTTATGGAATTGGCTTCCCTGATAGCTCAGTTGGTAAAGAATCCGCCTGCAATGCAGGAGACCCCGGTTAGATTCCTGGGTCAGGAAGATCTGCTGGAGAAGGCATAGGCTACCCACTCCAGTATTCTTGGGCTTCCCTTGTGGCTCAGCTGGTAAGAATCTGCCTGCAATGGGGGAGACCTGGATTCGATCCCTGGACTGGGAGGATCCCCTGGAGAAGAGAAAGGCGACCCACTCTAGTATTCTGGCCTGGAGAATTCCATGGACTGTATAGTCCACGGGGTCGCAAAGAACTGGACACGACTGAGCCACTTTCACTTCAGTACCTATCTAGTAGTTATGAAATATGCCGCAAATCAGAACTATAATACATCTTTTATATGTAGAGATGAGATATAAACATATAAGATGAAATATATAAGATAAATATATATTCATTGTGTAAACATATTTACATATAGTTTATATAAGACTATTTCAAATATCTTCCCCTAATTAGGTGTCTAGTGCCATAGCAACCTTAACTCACAAGGTATGAAGAACGCAGTGTTAGCCTAGGGAAATGCTACACAATAATGACACATCCTAAGAAATCAAATTTATTAGAAAATTTATTAGCTCAACATACGTTTCCATTAGCTATTTTAAGGATGAAAATTAATATGATAAATTAAAGTTCAGCTGCCTCCAATTTGATGTAATCTTAATTCTAAAGTGGTGCTTAGTAGCAGCTATAAATGAAATGACTATTTTAATGCAGCAAGTAGAAAATTACATAGCCTTTTTAAGAAAGAGTGCTCTTTAAAATTGTGCTTGATGACTCACTACTTCTGTGATAACCCACAAAACGATCAGCTGCATTGGTTGTGTTTATAATGTCACAAGTACCACAGTCAAAAACACAGAATCAACCCGGTATCCAGCAGAAAGGAAACAGGCATATGCTAGTTCTTTTTACTTATAGCAGTTCTCATAAATGTTGTTCCTTGACTTAAGAGACTTGGCCACCCATTAAACTCCTCCCCCCACCAAGTTATAGAATGTAATGGAACTGGGATGATGGGCTTTCTCAGTCTGAATGGAGGTTCTTAACGGGTTTCTGTTTAACGTAATTAATTGGTGAAAATTTTAAAGATATGTTGATCAAAATTAGATTTCCTGATGGAGTAAATCAGTGAACAGACTCTAGCAAGATGAATTATCCTTGGAATAACATGAGGTGCTGTATGGGAGGCTTAATAATCAGATGTAGGAACAGAGCTAAGCAGGGGTGAACAAAACTTAGGGGCATTCGTTGACAGAAATCTCAACATAGTAATCAAAAGGAAACTGGCATGATCTATGGATATATTAACAGCATATAGCACATTAGAGATGATAACCTAGATTAAATTGAAGAATTCTAATTAGGACCAGTCAGGCCATATCTGGTATATTGTGGACACCTTAACAAAGAGGTGGAACAGTTGGAATTTGTACTTTTGAGAGTGTGTAGGGTATACAGGGGTTTAGTGCCTAAATCTGCATGGATAGTCTGGGAGTGGAAATCACTGAGAGCTGGGTTCCCACATTTAACGTTCTGTCCTGTGAACTAGAATCCTCCTGTGTGGCTAAATGGTTGCATTGCTGGGGAGATAGATTTGAGTTTCATTAAAGGAGGACCTTTGTGTCAGAACCTTCAAAATTTAGAAACTGTGATGCCCAGGTTGAGTTCTCTTTCACTGGAAGTTTAAAAAAAAAAAACTTCGGTGGGGAAGTCAGAAAAGAGATTTGAACTTGGATGGTTGTAGTAAGCACTAAGCACACACATTTTGCACCAAGTAATTCCAATTCCATTTAACATCTTATCATTAAACTTTTAACACATATTTTAAATTAATTTAAAAGTAATTCATTAATTTATTCTTGTTTTATTCTCATTCATTTATTCACTTATTTATTTGTTTATTCACTCACTGGACAAATGTTTATTACAGTTTATGTCAAGCACTATTCTGGGTTATAAGAATTTAGTGAATTAGACAGTTGAGTTCTAGTAAGAGAAGACATAAAATAAGTAATTTTACAAAAATGAAAGCTTGTAATTTAAACTTATGAAGGAAATAAATAGGATAATATAGGAATAGACTACCTGGAAGGGGATAATTTGCTGTCTTAGGGATCTTCTTTAATTTTTAACTCTGTTTTTGAGTTTGGTTATTTCTACTTCTGAAGTACTTCTGATTATTCTCACACCTTCTCTCCAACCAAGTGTGGGGCAGATTTAACGTGGTAGTGAGGGGTGGCATTGCGAAGGTGCTTATTTCTCTAACAGAGAACAAAGCTTGACATATGTGAGACTTTCATTGTATTTTCTCCGAAAGGTTAAGGCTTTTAATAAGGTTTATTTAATATTATAGTTGTGCCTCCATAAAATTATAAGTCAATTAAAAAATGAACAGTTCACTTTTAAATATCCAATTGTTTCCCCAGTTTTGTCATTTACTTTCCCAGGATTTAAACCTTGAATATATATTGGCCTAAAACCTCTTGGTTGTGGAAAGATTTCCCAAAACTATAGCTGATATTTAAGCTAGGGAAATACAAGTGGGGATTTTAGCGTGTGGACAAAAACTTTTGAAATAAGTGACACAGAGTTGGAATTAGGAGTCTAAACAGAAGCACAAAGATTAAAGTATTGTGTATATTATTTTGTTATAAAGGCGTAGGCAAACTTGACCAAATACTATGTAAAATCCTAGCAAAACACTGAAATTTAACAGGTAAGAAATTTCATACACCTCCAAATGAAACTAACAGTTATTTGGTTTTTTCTCCAGATTGCCTACAGGCAGAAGCATGATGCTGCCAAAGGAGACTCAGATTATGCCCACATGAAGGAGCCGCCTGAGATCAAACATGCCATGGAGGTCAATAAGCACCAGAGTAACGTAAGCAAACTATTCCTCATGATTTTCTGGAATATTGTAGTTAACTCGTGTCAGGACTAGTAGATAAGTTGTTGAAGTTTAAATGTTACAACACTCCTGTTCAGAAAGAACTTTAAATCTTTTTTTTATCATTATCTCTCCATGTCCATTCAGAAGCACATCTGAATTATTCTGTCACCGGTTATTAAAACCTTGTAGAATGCCTTTAAAATGTCACATACTTCTTGCAGACCTGGAAATTGGGTTTTCAACAGCCTTTCCTATAGCTTCCTTGTCATGATGGCGATGCTCCCTTGGTTTCCAGTCTAAAACTGCAGAAGAACTGGTATGCTAGGGAGACTAAACCCCACTATGCTTTCTTTTGGAATGCATGTGGGGGCAGACTGTCACAAGACCCAAGAGGAGCAGGAAGACAATAGATGCCTGATGGCCAGCTTAGAAGCAGAAGCCCAGAGAAAGGAAACAAGCCTGTAGCGAACACATTTCTTCTTTGGCTATAAGGTAGCTAGTACATCAACGCTTTCATGTGTTTACTCAGCTATCACTACTGTCTTGGGGGCCTACAAGAATATTTTTTCCTGAAATTGCAGTGGAAGCTTATTTGTCTCCTTACCATGAATTCTTTGCTTTCTAGAAGAAATGTAGGAACTGTTTGTCAGGTTCTTTATGGGTTAGAATCAGTTAAGATAAAGTGTTTGCCTGTGTCATCTCACACAGGCTCTGCCCCATCACTTAGTTCTTTTACTGAATTGTGCCTCCAGAGCCCCAGCTGTGCAGCATCTCTTTGTAGGATGGCAACAGTCATCTGATATTAAATTGCAATAGGTCAATGCTTAAGTAAAAACTGAGTGAGGTTTTACATTTTAATTCAAATGTATAAACATATGCCAATACCAAAAGTGCTTTTCTAAGATGGTTTAAGATTGATAAGAGATGAAGAAGCTACATGTCTGTAATTACCAGCAAGTCCATTTTATCAGGAGGCTTTATAAGAACTTCTGCTTACACAACGACTATCACAGCCATAATAACAACCACTTAGTGAGCACTGCCATGCACAAGGAACTGTGCCAAGACTTTGATCATTTCCAGTTCTCACAGAATCCATGTACTGATTCCCATTTTGTAGATGAAGAAAATGAGACTGAAGAATCAAACTCCCCAGTCCACTCTTTCTGTTACAATCTACTGCCTCCCTCTTAAAGGTCACTCTGGTTATTGTGTCAAGATTTTAAATGAAATTTTTAAAATATAGGTCAAAATAGGTTATCATTAGAATTCAGATCAATGGATCCAGTGCTCTTATGGGAGAGAAAAGCTGAGACCCTGAGCCTCCACTGTTTTGAGCTGAAGAAACTTTGAATTTCTGTAAATGGTGTGGGTTAGAGGGTGGTCGTGGTGGTCTGGGGAGGTGGCTGCCATTTTACAGACCCTCAGGAGACACTATCTAACTCTATAATTCAATGAAATTCAAATACAGAAGTTCCTTATCATGGAGCTGAGGTTATTATTTTAACTCTGCCTTTTCTTTTAAAAGGTCTTTGATTGAGGGATTGAGGGAATAGAGTAGAAAGCCCCTTTCTCCTCCATTCAATACTGTGTACTTATGGGAGAAGGATGTGTTTACTTACACTCCTCTGCCTGCTCAGCTCAACCTTTACATGCAAAGTTTGAACATATAATAGGATTTAGAAAGTGTTTAAGACTGTTTACTCAGATTTAAAGTGAGAATGATATTTGTATTCTACCTGTGAAGTAGTTGATATTCCCCTAGAGTCAAGTCACTTAGAATAATACATTTGTTGTCCCTACGATATGAAATTTAATCGTGGGTCTTGAAAAACACAGGAAAGCAAGAATGTCTCTTGGTTCAGTAGGTGAGGCCACAGCATCTCCACGAAATACAAAACTGTGTCTCCCATAAGACTTCAGTAAAATGAAATTCATTTGTAGAGAGTTTAACTAACAGAATTACCTTTTCATAATGTGAAATGTCTCTTTGCACTGTATTAATGACTTACTAATTTAAAACAAAATGTGTTGTCACACGTGTATCTGATTTTCCTAGAAACAATACATGTCAGCATCTTGGCTTTTCTGTTTATGTTTCCACCAAAATCAAGTCAACTTTCTGATGTCTGTTAGAGAACCAAGAAACTGGGACAATTACAGTTCAAAGCTTTTAATTTCTACCTCCTTTCTGGTCAGACTTTTTATTAGAACATTGATCAATGGGCCAGATGGAATCATTTTTCTTTCAGAAGCTGTTTGTCCTTTATACCTTTGGAGATGTGAATAAGCAGGCTGGGAAGAGATTCTTTGTGACAAGCCGACTAAATTTCCACCTCGGAATAACTGAGAGTTCCAAGGGGAAGAGTATTCTAGGGGCAGTGGTCTTTTCTTTTACCCCCAAGTTCAATGATCATGAAACAGGAAAAAATAATTTCTCATAATATCCTCCACTGTCACATAGGTCAGAAAAGGAGTTGAGAGTCAGGCCAGGGATAAAAGGCTTCTTTTGCCACATGTTGCCTGGATAACCTTGGACAAGTTACACGTATCTCCAAATCTGGTTTATTTTTTTTGTTCATATGTAAAATTGGGGTAATGAAATCTACCTCAGAGAGCTCTTGCAAGTGATAAATTAGATATGATATGTAAAGGGCTCTGTTGAAGAGCCAGTTCAGAAAATACTAGTTCTGTTTAGTCCTCCTTCAGTTTTAAAGAGTGATTTAAGAGTTTAGGGTGATATCATTATTAATTCAAAACAATGAAACGAGGTTAGATTTCTAAGAAGGCCAAATCAATATGAAATTTATGTTAAGAACCATTTAGGTCAGAAAGGCATATTCACAAGGTTCCTGAACCCATTTAACCACCTATCTTGTTGATACTGTTATCAAAAAATGATTAAAGACAGCTCATCTGGCTTTTATTTATTTATTTTTTTATCTTCAGGGATGTACCCCTGCCAAATTTTTCTAATGTAATTAAAGAAACTGGAGATATTCTATCCTGTTACTTTCCCCTAAAGATAGGTTTGAAATGAAAACCTCAGTAACATTATTAGTTTTCATCAATCTTATCAGAGGCATGAAGAGCAGTACTTCTAAAGTTAAGTTAAACAAATTTTAACTGCCATTTTAAGTTTTATAAATAATGTGATCTGTGTAGATTTGTGATGAAATTAGAGTGGTAAGCTTTCCCAAAATACCATATTGGTAATCAATTCAATGTGTATTAGAAAGAGGTATTCATCAGGGGAAACCAAAGACATAATGCTCTTTTCTTTTTTTTTTTTAAATAAATTTATTTATTTTAGTTGAGGGCTAATTACTTTACAATATTGTAGTAGTTTTTGCCATACATTGACATGAATCAGCCATGGGTTTACATGTGTTCCCCTTCCTGGACCCCCCTCCCACCTCCCTCTCCATCCCATCCCTCTGGGTCATCCCATTGCCCCAGTCCTGAGCATTTGTCTCATGCATCGAACATGGAATGGTGTTCTGTTTCACATATGATAATATACATGTTTCAATGCTATCCTCCCAGAACGTCCCACCCTCACCTTCTCCCTCAGAGTCCATAAGACTGTTCTATGCATCTGTGTCTCTTATTCTGTCTCGCATATAGGGTTATCGTTACCATCTTTCAAATTCCATATATATGCATTAGTATACTGTATTGGTGTTTTTCTTTCTGGCTTACTTCATTCTGTATAATGGGCTCCAGTTTCATCCTTCTCAATAGAACCGATTCAAATGTATTTTTTTAATGGCTGAGTAATATTCCATTGTGTATATGTACCACAGCTTCCTTATCCATTCGTCTGCTGATGGACATCTAGGTTGCTTCCATGTCCTGGCTATTGTAAACAATGCTGCGATGAACATTGGGGTACACGCGTCTCTTTCAATTCTGGTTTCCTCGGTGTGTATGCCCAGCAGTGGGATTGCTGGGTCATATGGCAGTTCTATTCCCAGTTTTTTAAGGAATCTCCACACTGTTCTCCATAATGGCTGTACTAGTTTGCATTCCCACCAACAGTGTAAGAGGGTTCCCTTTTCTCCACACCCTCTCCAGCATTTATCGCTTCTAGACTTTTGGATAGCAGCCATTCTGACTGGTGTGAAATGGTACCTCATAGTGGTTTTGATTTGCATTTCTCTAATAATGAGTGATGTTGAGCATCTTTTCATGTGTTTGTTAGCCATCTGTATGTCTTCTTTGGAGAAATGTCTGTTTAGTTCTTTGGCCCATTTTTTGATTGGGTCGTTTATTTTTCTGGAATTCAGCTGTAGGAGTTGCTTGTATATTTTTGAGATTAATTGTTTGTCTGTTGCTTCGTTTGCTATTATTTTCTCCCATTCTGAAGGCTGTCTTTTCACCTTGCTTATAGTTTCCTTTGTTGTGCAAAAGCTTTTAATTTTAATTAGGTCCCATTTGTTTATTTTTGTTTTTATTTCCGATATTCTGGGAGGTGGGTCATGGAGGATCCTGCTGTGATTTATGTCGGAGAGTGTTTTGCCTATGTTTTCCTCTAGGAGTTTTATAATTTCTGGTCTTACGTTTAGATCTTTAATCCATTTTGAGTTTATTTTTGTGTATGGTGTTAGGAAGTGTTCTAGTTTCATTCTTTTACAAGTGGTTGACCAGTTTTCCCAGCACCACTTGTTAAAGAGATTGTCTTTTCTCTATTATATATTCTTGCCTCCTTTGTCGAAGATAAGGTGTCCATAGGTGCGTGGGTCTATCTCTGGGCTTTCTATTTTGGTCCATTGATCTATATTTCTATCTTTGTGCCAGTACCATACTGTCCTGATGACTGTGGCTTTGTAGTAGAGCCTGAAGTCAGGCAGGTTGATTCCTCCAGTTCCTTTCTTCTTTCTCAAGATTGCTTTGGCTATTTGAGGTTTTTTATATTTCCATACAAATTGTGAAATGATTTGTTCTAGTTCTGTGAAAAATACCATTGGTAGCTTGATAGGGATTGCATTGAATCTATAAATTGCTTTGGGTAGTACATAATGCTCTTTTCAAAAATGATATATGTACTTTCTTAACATTAATAAAAACTTATCAGCAGACAAAATTTCTATTCCATCAAAAAGAGAAAAATCTTAAGGATAAGTAAATCACTAAAAAGATATTGGAAAAACATTTATTATCCTGTAATTCCCTAATATGACTTATAGAAACAGTGCTTTTAGAATTTAGTATTAAAATAGGTATATTAGGTTTTCTTCATCTCTAAGGCAGAATAGTTAATAGTATCTATTCTGCTTTCTTCATAAGATTGTGGTGGTGATAAAATTAATCATAAATATGGAAACTTTTATCAACTCTAAAATGCTTTTATCAACAATGATAATACTGCTAATAAAGATAAAGCTCCATCATTTAGAAAATTGAAAAAAATGTGTTTTCTGATGACTGTCAGATCCTCTGTTTACTTATATTTCAGAGATTTATATTTTCTTTGAAAAATAATGTTTACAACTTAATTATTGAATAGATTTTTACATGCAACATACCTAAACAGAAATAAGCCTTATTAAGTTGGAATTTCCAGTCCATGTGCCACTTAATGACACTTGGAAAGCTTCTCTAATGTGAAAGTTTATGATAAAAGAATTTCTTGAGGATGACTAAACTGGTATTTTGAGATTATGACTAAATACAGATCATACTGTCCACTTCTGTCCTACAAACCTATCCTATCCAGCAGTTTCTTCTCACGAAGAATCGTTTTAACTTTCACCAGAGTAGTAAAGGGAATGAATAAGTTTGGGGCCAGTTGGATTTGATTTCTTTTACTCTATCTGCTCACATTGCCCTTGGCTCCACAGGTGTCTGTCTGTAGTTTCCATGCTGCCTAGCATCCCTCAGTTCTCAATCTTCACATCTCCAAGTAATTGCATTTCACTAAGGACCATCATGGTGGAGGTTTGGCTTTTTTCTAGTTTATTAACTCACCTATTGAAGAATCTCAGATCACTGTTGTCAAAACATGAAAAGCTTGGTGCAGAGTCACTGGGAGTCCTTTGCTCCGTGCTCTGTCTGGCTGTACATGGATAACAAAGGTGTCCATTTCACTTCATTTTCAATATCTAATTGAAAGTTTCTCTTATTGGCCAAGTCCAACCAAGAATGATACAAGAAAGAAGATTCTTCTGGATAACTAGTTCCAGCCTTGGGAGGAAGTGTTGATGGAGCTGAGTTGAGTACAGGCTGGCACAACAATGGTGGGGTGAAGATTTACTAAATTTGTGTGTTTAAAGTGTGTAGAACTACAGTCCCTGGCACATGGGATACCCCGCGTGAATGTAAGGAACATGCAAAAGACATGGCCTTATGAAACAAAAACAGAAAAATTATTAGGGGGGAATAAACTGAGATTAAAAGACAATAAAATGAGATGAAAATGCAAGCTGAGAGGGAAAGTGAACATGGTAATATAAGGAAGAAATTCCATGACAGATTTCAATAGAATTAAAATTTTTAAAAATTTAACTATAATTGATTTATCAATATTGTATTAGTTTCAGGTGATAGAATTAAAATCTTTATTGGAGGCAATAAAGAATAGATTTGACATTGCAGAAAAACATATGAAATGGAGACTACACTTGGAGTTTGTAGATTCAGTAACAGAAATCCATTTCACATTAGCTCAAGTGAAAAATGAGAATTTACTGGTTTGTGTAAAGCTACCTTCAGGCATAACTGGCTCCAGAGGCTCCACAGTGTCACGAGGACCCCCTACTTTCCCTGTCTCTTGGCTCTTCTTCCTTCTCCATGACTTCATTTGCAGATAAAATCTGTCTTGCTGGTCTCAAGACTGGTATTTCCAAAGCTAAATCATCTTCACAGCAGCTGATCCCAGAGGAAAGGACAGCAGTTCTTTGTCCCCCAGCCTCAGATCCATCAATGACTCTGACCTTGCTTGTTTATGTGTCTGCCCTCTATTTAATCATAGTTTCCAGAGGGTTGGGGTATCTGATTGGATAGCCTGTCACGTGGCCACTTCTGTCACCAGGAAGGAAGGCTGCTTCTGATAGCCTCACCAAATCACATGGAGGGAGGAAGGGAGGGGCAGTTTCCAAATAAAAAATGCCTGGCAGATTTTTGGGTTTCCCAGGTGGCTCAGTGGTAATGAATCCACCTACAATGCAGGAGATGAGGGTTTGATCCCTTGGGTGGGACGATCCCCTGGAGAAGGAACTGGCAACCCACTCCAGGATTCTTGCCTGGGGAAATTCCATGGACCGAGAAGACTAGTGGGCTACAGTCCATGCGGTCACAAAGAGTTGGACATGACTTAGTGACAAAAACAACAACAAAAGGTGGATTTAAAAAAAACAGCGAACACATGTCCACTACAAAGTAACAAAGGAGTAATTTAGGAAAATGATACAGATTCATGGAAATGGGCAAAGAAGTAAATTCACTGGGGGGAAAAAAAAGCCAGGCGAAAGAGATCAAGCATGTAAAGTAATAATTCTAGGTGCTCCTGAGGAAGAAACCATAGTTGGTCTTTTTGAAAATATTACATACTGCTTACAGAAATTTTTCCTGAGTACAAAATAAATGTATAAACGTGATATTAATGTGATAATTGTGTTTTAACCTATATAGGACCTATAGAAGATAAGGATGAAACTTCATTGAAAGCTATAATAAGAGATTTAAAGAAATGGAGAAATATACATTTTCCTCCTGGGAACAGACTAAAATATTGTTGAGATATAATTTTCCCTAAAATTATTTGGTTAGTTTAGTGCAGTGTTCATTAAAAGTCCATTTGTTTCCTTTGTGGAACTTATTAGAATTAGTCTAATGTTCATTAGTGAGAATAACTAGTTTAAATTAAGAAAAAATTTGAAATAGACGAGTAATAAAGGCAACTTGGATTTAATGAATATAAATCCTTATGACTCATTCATTTAAGAAATGTGTGAGTGAGGCAGTGAATGTGAAGTCCTTAATATGGTACCTGGTACATAATGAACTGGGCTTCCCTGTGGCTCAGCTGGTAAGGAATCTGCCTGCAATGCAGGAGACCTGGGTTCGATCCCTGGGTTGGAAAGATCCCTTGGAGAAGGGAAAGGCTACCCACTCCAGTATTCTGGCCTGGAGAATTCTATGGACTGTGTAGTCCATGGGGTCACAAAGAGTCAGACACGACTGAGCGACTTTCACTCACTCACATCATAAACTGCCTAAAACGACTTCTTATTTCTCCTCCTCCTTTTCCCTTCTTCCTTTTCCCTCTTTGCCCCTTCCCCTTTCATTGCTCCTCCCTCTGCCTTGTTTTTCATTCTCTCTTGTCCTCTGAGGACATGATAGGGAGCAAAACATTAAGTGAAGCGAGGTAAAATAAATCATGGGCCCTCAGGCCTGCACCTGTCCTGGGTTGATGACTTTTAGGAACCCCTGTCTTCTTATTCAAAGCAGTTTTATATAGAACACCATCTTGCCATGAGAAGACTGCCTGGAGAATGGGAGCCCATCCATTGTTCCAATTCAGTGAGCATTTAAGGTTTGATTACTCAGAGAACACTGCATTTAGGGTTTGGATTATTCAGAATACACACACACACACACACACACACACACACACATATTCTGCTGCATAACATTTTTATTCTTTCCTGGTTCCGATGGGCTGAAGAAGGGAGAAAATACATAGTGCAGACGTTTGAGAAATGTCAGATGAGTTTCCCTCAGCCCTAAGTCACCGGTGAGGTGGAGGAAGGTGAGTAGTCTGCTCAGGCCACGTTATCTCTACACCACCCATGTTCAGACATCCTTGCAGGGAGCCCAGAGCCGAAGTTTGTGGCTCTGTGTCCCTCAGCATCAGCCCCCAGTTCCTGGGGAGTATCCCCAAGGCTTGATATCCTGGGAGATCTGTAGTGACCAGGCCCCTGGGCTTTTCTCCTATATGGCTCCATGGTATCCGCTTGTTTGAATTTGCAGCTCATGTCAATCTTAATATTTGTTTTGAGTCACATATGCCGGCCTCTAATTTGCAATTTACATGGATGATGGGGCCCCATTCATTGTCCCAGTCCCGCCGCCTTTGTTCTGTTCACCTCTCTCCACGCAGTCATTAGGCTGAACAGCATGTAATTAGGAAACCCATGTAAAGCATAGATTTCTGAGAGGTTGCAGCTCTTTTCAAAAAGTAAGGGTTTCCATTTTTACACTCATTCTTTTGTAAACAAAAAGACATTCCCCCCCATGGCTTTCATCTAAATGTAGTAACTTAGAAACAGTCTTGTAGGTGGGTAGTAATTTTGGTTTGTTTTCACCTGAGAGTCCGTTTTTGTTTACACAGCTTGTGTTTAACTCTGTGCAGCCTGAGGTTGATTGGCCATCATTTGTAGATGAGTATGTTGCTTTTTGAAACCAATCAAAATTGGCTTATTTTAAATCCCTGAAGATTTTAAATTTACCCAACCAAATAACTCAGTTTTCAGCTTTTATCTTTTGCTACCTGTGTGCACAAAACCGACTTAAAATTGCTTGTTAAGCCTATGAAAATAGAAGCGGTGAAGAAAACAGATGCTATTGCCAAAATTATGCTAATTATATTTAAGCTGTGTTCACTTGTCAGACAGGTTCATGATTATAAACATAGTTTAGTTGATGGTGAAGCCAATGCAAGATCTTAAATAGAAGTGTATATACATGCTTCATTGAAATAAAATAATATAATGCATTAGGGAGCCTATGAAAGTATTAACACATTATCATTCTTTATACTTGATATTATTTTTTAAAGAAGTAAAAAAGTACATTTTTTAACACTGTAGGGTTGAAAGAAAGATAACAAGATACATTACTAGTATCTAGAACACTGATTTTTGGTGGTCAACTAGGGAATTCATTAAAATGCAGATTCTTGGGCCCCATTTAGCAAAATTCTGTTACAGAGGATTGAGGATGGACTTCAGGAATCTAAATTTTTAATAAGTACTCTAGATGATGCTACTGCAGAAAGTTTGCAGGCAACATTAGAAGTACTTGTTTTGAGGAATTTCCTAGAGGTCCCAGTGGTTAAGACTCCGTGCTTCCACTGCAGGAGGGTTCAGTCCCTGGTCAGGGAGCTAAGATTCAGCAAACTGTGTGATGCAGCCAAAAATTAAAAAAAAAAAAAAAAGGATTATGTTTTGGGAAATTTGTGGGAATTCCCTAGGACTCCAGGCTTTTACTGCCAAAGGCGCGGGTTCAATCCCTGGTCTGGGAACTAAGATCCCAAGATCCCACAAGCTGCACAGTGCAGCCAAAAGAAAAGAGAAAAGAAAAAGAAACACCTGTTTTGTACAAATGCAATTAATTGTGCATTCTTTATAAATTTTCAGTTGTACATTTCTATGTTCTACCTTTTATGTCTTGAAAAAGTGAAGACAGATTTTGAGAATGATCGTTACTACACGCTTTGCATTATAAATTTAATAAAATCTAATGTAATGGACAAGTTGACCAGCCCACCCACTGGTGAATTTGCCAAATAGAACTTCATCTTTTCAGTTCATGATTGGTCTCAGGAAATAGAGAAGCAGATAGACAGTGAGATGTTGCCCATCAGGAGTTATATGAATTCGCTTCTGGTCTCTCCTCCCATTTGTCAGTCAAGTTATTTTGAATGAACACTGTCACCTGAAGCATATTTGGCAAAATTTATATATATATTTCTCTTTAAATCTCTGTTTTCTATACTTTGGTTTGATTGTATCTAATGTGCATTCAGAGGATGGCTATTTCTTTTTTTTTTGATGGCTATTTCTTAATGTGAATCCTTTTGTTGTTGGAGGATCAAGTCATTGCAATGATATTTACTGGAATAAAACTGTCAGCACCCACCTCTAGGCCTCCCAGATAAGGGGCATTTGAAGAGTCCAATCAGGAAAGGAAGAGAAAGGTGTGGTTGGGAGTGTGCAAGGCACAGAGTTCCAGAGTTTCACACATCCTCACCCCAGGAAATGACTTTCTATATTTGTGTGCTGGAGCTTATCCTGTATCCATTGGGAGTCAAGACTGTGTGATCGACAAATTAATGCTCTTGATTGAGAACACTCTATATGTGAATATGCCTATATACACTTATCCACAATGACATGCTTTTAAGGGTAGTGTATGTAAAATCCTGTAAGCTTCGGTTTTGTGCCATGGTCTTGGAATTATATTTTTATGTTGTATGAATTCAGTTCATATGCAGTAATGTCAATGAGTCATTGGTATAGTAAAAAGGGAAATATAGTTATCCAAATAGATGTTGCACATAATAAAAATTTTTTAAAAGTTATGATCAGTGAGTTTCTTAGATGATTATGGCAAGGATAAATTACGTTAGGGACATTAAAGCTAACAGCTGTATGATGTTACTCATTTTCTTTTTCTTTTTTTCGATCAAAACCGTCTCTTCAATCAGATTTTTTATAGAAAAGATGTACAGGACACCCACATGTATAACGCAGAGCTTGACAGACCAGACATCAAGATGGCAACACAGATCTCCAAGATCATAAGTGATGTAATCTCTCTTTCTTATCTTGTACAGAATTGATTTCTTATTTTGGTGGAAGACAAAGCATGGCTTTGGTAGTTGGGTGATTAATTTAATTAGCAAAATTTATCAATCTGAATTAATGACATCTCAATTTTTTATCTGAATTATCTCTTTGATTGTGTAAATTATTTGGATATGTGCAGAAATGGATCAAACTTGACTTGACTATGGCTTGTGTTGTAATACTTTAAAAAAAAGGAAATACTACTCAGGCCTAAGATAACGTTCACATGTTTCAGCCCGAGAGTCAAGTTTGTCATTTGTCTGGTTCCCTATTATCTCTCATCTTGTCCCAAAGAACTTCACTTTGGCCTTTTTTTCCATCTTGTTGCTGTTAATTGTGCAGGTTCTTGTTAGTCAGCATTTACCCATGCACATTTCCTGTGCATCATGGCTGTTTTTCTCTTCCCTAAGACATCCGTCTTGGTAAATACCATTTTACTTAAACATATTTTACATTCTGGTTAAAAAATGATGACTTAACTTAAACCAAATGATTTATTTTAGTACCATAGGTTGTACTCATCTTAAAAAATCAATAATTATTTACTAAATTCAGCTGCATGTTAACCAGATGGGGTTAGATCAGTTACTAAGACATATGTATGCAGAATGCAGGGTCTTAATTATCTAGAAATTCCTCCTGGATAACATAAACACAATGATGATGCTGACTGGACTCACAGACTCAAACTTAGTAATTATTTTACTACGAAAAACATTGTTTTTATAAAATCAGTTTCTTCTTAGCAGTCAGCATTTTAGTATTTGGTGAGTTGTAAGGAATATTTTTTTATGGGCTGATGGTCTATTAATTTTATTTTGGCTATTGTCAGTGTAATTTTTCACTGGAAAATAGAAATATCTGACATTTTCTTATTCATTTTAGGCTGAATACAAGAAAGGGCAAGGAGTAATGAATAAAGAGCCTGCTGTAATTGGAAGACCAGATTTTGAACATGCTGTGGAAGCTTCTAAACTTTCTAGTCAAGTAAGCATCTAGCGATATTTCACAATGATTTTATTCAGAGATTTTGTTTCTAGCAGCACTGGAAAATATTTTACTTTAGATAATGTCTCTAATGGCAAGAATATACAAAGATAATGTTCCTATAACCATATCAGATAGGATTACAATAATTGTAAATTTCGGTAAGGGATAAAATATGTCCAGTTTTGAGCATGAAACTAAGTGTTCTTTTCCCCTGGCTCAAATTCTAGCTTTTTCCAGTGAGTTCAGCCATGTTGTCACATTTCCTAGAATTTCTGGAACTTAATGATAGTCATATCAATTAGATTAGATGAATAATTAAATTTCTATCTATATGTTCATAAACAGAATTTTTAACTTAGTAAAAAAAATGACAATTTTCTCAATGTTTAAGTGCTTTAATCACAAATTTGAAACCAGGTAATGAAAATAAAGAGAACACTGAAATCATTAAAAGGATCTGAAGAAGTGTACAGACATGCCATAGTTTTGGCTGAATATGTCAATAGATAAAAATTATAACTTTCCCCAAATTAATACATAAATATCATGCAATTTCAATTAGAATCCAGTAATTTTTTTGAAGTATGGATAAATGATCTTAGAGTTTGAATGGCAAGGAAATGCCTGAAACTAGCCTTCAAAAGTATTAAAGTAAAGACCAGTGAAAGGGAATTTACATTGTGAGTTATTATAACATAGTATAAAACCACTGAAATTAAATCAATATGGAATTGATATATAAGAGATAAAATAATCAGTAGGTTAGATTAGGGAATCCTGAAATAGACTCTAATGTGTATAAGAATTTAATATATGATAAAAGTTTTGGTTTAAGTCAGTGGGAAAAAGTTGTATTAGTTAATAAATGGTGCTGATGTAACTGGCCATCCTTCAGGGTAAAAATAAAATTGGACCTGAATCATAAACCATCTACAAAATGAATTCCAGATGGATTAAAGATATGAATGTAAACAAAAAAATAATTTTAAAATCTTAAAAGAAAATCCAGGAGACTGTATATACCACATAGGGATAACAGAGTTATTCTTAAAAATGGAGATCCAGAGGCTCCAAAAGAATAATTAGACATGCTTGTCTATATAAAAATTAACAATTCTTTTAATGGAAAAAGGTAACATTTGTAAAGTCAACAGTGACAGCAAACAGTAATTTTTATGCATGTATATAGTGTCTTCAACTTTGAAAATGTCCTTTCTTCAAGTTGCAAATGTCTTAATTGGGTTACATTTCAAAACGGAGAGATGTAAATGAGGAGAACTATAAAATCTAACTGAAGAACATAAAATAGTATCTGGACAATTGAGAAGACCTGCCGTGTTCTTAGCTCTGGAGGGCCTGAGAAGGGCTGTGATTCCGAGCTTTTCTCAGTCCAAACAACACTTGCTGAAGAGAAGGGGGTATTGGCACACACCTGGTAACTCTTCCAGGATTGCTTTAGATTTTCTGACTTAGGATTTCAGCCTTTTCTGGGGGCACAGAGGTCTATTGGTGGTGTAGAAAAGCTGTGCAGCTTGGCTGGGTAATTAATAAAAGGGCTGTGGAGCTGGACCCCTGAGCTCTTGGTTTTGCTGCTGGCTCATCGAGTGACTTTGGACAGGTGGCTTAATTTCTCCGTCTGCAGTTTCCTGACCTGTAAAATGACATGGAGCCGTACTGCTTCTTAGGGTTGTTGTGAGGATTAAATGAACTACTGTGAGCAACTTAAAATATTGCCTGACCCATAGAAACACTGCATCATTTTCCAGGAATAATTTTACCATAGCTATTCAGAAGAATTTTCCACTCTGCATTTTTTTTTTTTAATGAATTCATGCACAAAATGAAGCATAGTAAGACTGGCCCTTAGATTTTAGTGTTAAATTTTTTTCTTCACAGTCTTATTTGCAAGTCCTTGGAAAAAGTTTTAGGGGCTTCCCAGGTGGCTCAG
The DNA here is from genome assembly GCF_054371585.1 of Giraffa tippelskirchi. NCBI lineage: Eukaryota > Metazoa > Chordata > Mammalia > Artiodactyla > Giraffidae > Giraffa > Giraffa tippelskirchi. Next base: position 66,048,757 of record NC_137287.1, on the reverse strand, counting down.
TGGTAAAGAATTTGCCTGCCAATGCAGGAGATTTAGGTTTGATCCCGGGGTTGGGACAATCCCCTGGAGAAGGAAATGGCAACCCACTCCAGTATTCTTGCCTGGGAAATTCCGTGGACAGAGGAGCCTGGTGGACTAAGGTCCATGGGGTCACGCAGTCAGACACGAGTGAAACGACTGAGCATGCTTGCACTTTTTTTAGGCAGACTTAAAATCTCAAATCATTTAACAGCCGAATGATTAGATATTTAAGCAGCTTGTAACTTGCAAGTTACATTGTATCTGTCATCTTCGTTTTTTAATGAACTTTTTGCTTATCTCATGGTGTATAAACTCATCAGAAAAGGGAGAAACTGGGCAGATGAATATTCAGAACTTCTGGAATGAACTCAGTATGATCTTTTGTATTTTCAGGTGCGTTGACTAAAAGCAAAGGCAGAAAGTGTAGTTTCTTATTTTCATTGACAACTTTGAAGATCATGTATTCTCTTGCTCCTGAACTAATGACAGAATATGAATACAGGCGCATACAAAGGCAAGGAAATATGCAGAAGGGAAATAATTTAAGAATGTAGTAAGCTGGGAAGCTAGGGGAAGGATGCAGGATGCCAGGGGGAGAGGGCAAGACAGGATTGTGAGAGAGAAGGCGATGATGGACAGTGCCCGTGGTGTGGAGAGATAAGACACCCTGATGACAAGATAGAAGGAGAAAGCGAGAGGGCACAATTCTCCCATTTTATCTGGAAACTGAGCTCTGTGGGACTGAATCCAGAAAAGGTAATGAATGGAAACAAAAGTCATTCCTATGTTAACTTGTCCAATAGCTTTGCTTCCGTAGTTGTAAACTTTCCCTTTTTAAAGTCTAGGGGAAACATAAAATAATGGCCAAGTAATGAAAAGAAAATCAGTGAACAATAGAAGTGAAATCTCATCTGCCAAGATAAAGAGATATATTTACAAGTATCTTAAGTATTAGGGCAGTAGTTATTGAAGTCATCATCTTAAAAAAAATTCTTCTGAGTGGTTGTTTTGTAAACAGATTCATTTATCATCTTAATTTATGAATTGAAATTTGTTTATGTGATGAATGAAATACCTTTAGTTTTATAATATCAGAGAAAAATTTATATTTATAATAATTAGCATTTGTTCTAAAATTGCATGTGATTTATTTAAAAGAGTGGGTTTTAAACCTAAACATTACTTCTTAGATTGCTGTTAAAACTGAATAGTAACTATTTTCCTTCAATTGTAAAGGGTATTAATTGGCTTGAAGGATCTCCCATTCTGGGCAAGCACCCTTCCATCCTCCTCCCCCCAAACTTTTGGCTTAAATGTCACACCCTTGACTTGCTGATTTAAATTATATTGCTCTATTCCTCTTTATTCTGCTTTTCTTTATAGTTCTTAACACAGTATTAGTCATATAAAAGTGTGTGTGTGTGTTTATTAAATATCTGCTTCACTACCGCTCAATAGGCTCTGTGGGGACAGGGTTTAATGGCATTGATGGCACAGATTAGGCTTTCAAGAAATACATAGAGACCAATTAAACACATTTCTCTAGATCATTCATATTTAGTACAAAGTCAGTAAAATATTATTTTGTCATGAAAATAAGGGCAGGGTATATTTTGTGTAAAATTCAGACTTAAACTCACTGACTTTATGATGACTTCTACATAAAATTCTGTTTTACTCTCCTCCTCAATAGCCTTTAGTTCAGTTTCATCCAAAATTGGAGGCAATTGCTCCCACGGATGTGTGGCATTGTGTTGTTGTTTACTTTCATTTTCACTGATAATTAAGTGCACTTATCCAGTTTCCCATTTCTTTCCTGGCATTTTCTTCTGTGGCTCTGATGAAAGGCTTTCATTCAGGGTCGGCTCTTTTTCTGCTCTTCTGGCCCCTTTGTGAATCTGAGCGATAGGTGATGCCATGAAGCCCAGTACATTTTGTGCTGAAAGCTTCGAACTACTGAGTTGGGAAATCAGATTTGAGCCATTTAAACACAGCCCTGCCTGGATGCAGTTATGAGGGACTAGGTTAAGTTCAGTCATTGTGGTTGAGCAATTCAAGTGTTTTCTCCTAGTCTGAACCTCTGAAAGTTCTACTAAGTCTGTGAAAATTCCTTACTAAACTTTTAAGCATTTCATCCCACTTGCCTACCCTGTATTTTTCAAAAGGTGGCAGGTATTAGGACCACTGGATATGATATTTATAATGTGAGTAAAATCAGTCATAGGTGGAACTTTTTGTTTGTTTCCAAAGTGATTGATTTATGTGTAAAGGGGTAACATTATGCCTTAAAACCATAGCGAAGTCACCAAATACCTATTTCCTCTTGTCTCAAGTGGTCTTGAAACCGGAAGGAAAAATACCATGTTCCATGGTTGAGTCACCCATTATAATGAAAGGAAAGCATCCTGATCTCTTAGGAGATGCGAGTGTGCGTGAGCAGGTAGACACGTAGATGTGTGAACTGTGGATTGATGGTAAGATAGAATGTTCTGTGTGTGTGTAGTTAGTGAGTGAACCAGTCAGAAGGTGAGTGATAGGACCTGTTTGAACTATTTGGCTATTTTCTTAGTTCATTTATGTGCAAACCTTACAGCACGATAAGAAACAATTGAGTGTCAGTGTCTGGTAAATGTATTTTTTATGGAATTCAGTTATTTTACTTTTTGGTTAATTAATGAGGGAAACTCTTACATTCTTGTTCTTTAGGTACCTTTTGAATCAGATAATGCAGAGTTCTGAAGGTTAGGATAAGATAAATTTCGTAATACTTTGCTGATTATTAAACTCATTAGAAGTACATGAATGACAGGTACACTTTAAATAATTAACCTTTAAATAACCTGGAAAGGTTATTTCCATTTTAAAATTCAAATTTTAAGGTTTATAGCCCCAGGCATAACTTTAAGAATAAAGTTTTCATAAAAATCTATTACAAGGCTATTAAAAAATTTGGAGACACTATGGAAGTTACCTGGTCCTGATTTTCAATGAAATAATCCCTTCTCAATGTAACCCATCCATTTATTCATTCAAGCAAAACAGTTACTGAACAGATATTACATGCTTGGGATTAGATTTTCAAGGGTGAACAGGAAAGATATAGCCCATGCCTTCACTGAACTTAGAGTCTAATGGGGAAGACCAATAGCCGGAGACAGTTTTACAAATAATTGCAGCCATGTATGATGAGGGACCACATAAATGTGGAGTGATTCAAAAATATATCAGCAGTAAGTATTCTAGATTGGAAGGTCAGAGAGGGCTTTCAGAAAGAAGTTACATTTGGGCAACTGCAAGATGTGTAGAAATTATTCAGGTGAACATTGGGAGGAGGTAGGGAGAAGTAATTGAGCGGGAAAGCAGAAGATAGTTCTGCTGGTGGAGAGATCAGCTGATAGAAAACTTCTGTTATAATTGGCAGAAATCTTGTTGGCTGCAGCTTCTACCTGTCAACACTAACTTTACCTTTGGTAACAGAACAAATGCTGTTTTTCTATTTTTGCAAATATTTGAAGACAGTTTCCCACTGATTCCCAAATCTCTTCCAGTTTAGCACTCTTTAAGGGTAGCAAGTGATGCAGAATGTGCATTAGATAAGTAATTCCTAAATGAGCTAGTTAATGAGGAAAAGTGTGGCAGGAACTGCCACACTTTTAAAATACGTATTTATATGTGTTTAGTATAATACAGATACAATATATTATTTTTATATCTATTGCTTTTCATTTGCTTTTACCTTTTTTTCTCTTCCCAATAGATTGTTGTTCAAATCAGTTTAGCAATGACTGTGGGGATTGTGTGTTGGGGGAACAGATTTGGGAAATTAGAGTATTATTGCTCCAATACCTACCTGAGGGTGTGAGTGTGAAAAGATGGTTGATTGCTTACCATTTTCATCATTAATCTATACATTTCTTTAAAGAACATATATTAAGTGCCAGATCCATTCAAAGTACTGTTGGGTACTAGGGATACAAAAAAGAATAGAAATCTATTTCCTGCTCACTGTTTAATGGGAGAGCAGATAATTCAACTATGTCCAAAACTTAGAAAATAGTCTAATCTTGTATTTCCAGGGAAAACTCACCTTTAACAATAGGTTACTATTCACAACAATATACTTGTAAAAATATACTTCAGATTTATCTTCTATATCTTTCAGAAATCGATGAAAATATTCTACTTAAAAAAATAGGTTACTATTACTAAAGTTTGTCCTGTAAAACATCAGGTGAAAAAATGCAGGGTTCTGTTTGTATTGAAGTATTTAAATCTACTCAATTAATTCAGCTGAGCAGTGCTGGCTTGCATCAACTTTTCTTTCAGTTATTCATATTCTTCAACCTCAGGTATACCACAAGTGTCTTAGTTATATATTAGCTAAATGGCAAGAATAGGTTACATGATGCTTGAGCACAGAGGGTTTGTCATTCTACCTTTGTACTTCCCTCTGTAGTTCTCAGCACCGCCACACTAGAGCAGACACAGCACAGAGTGGGGGTGTTAACTTGGGAATTTGTCTGACACATTCTCAACTGTTATTAAACCTGGCGTTTGCTCTTTCCGAGTAAATGTATATTTCTGAAAAAACTGTAACCAGTTCACGTGGTGATGATTCCTTCCTTCCTCTATTCATTAAACATTGAGCCTGCGTCGGATTCCTACTTTGAATTAGGATGAGTTTCCTGCCTGAGTTTGGGAATGCTGATGTGAGCCCAGACACTCCCATCAGGCCTGGAGCTGGTAATCTCTTCCAAAAGCAAATCTGATGGAGTCACATACACGCGTGAACTCACTTCTGGTTGGGCTTAGCATAAAAGACCAGGATCCCTGACATAGCAGCAGGGTTCAGTGGGACCTGACATTCCCAAGTAATACTTCCTTCCGTGTTGCCTCTGGGCTTAGTGTAATGGTGCTGAGAACTACAGGGGGTACAAAGGCAAAATGATGCACTCTCTGTGCTCAAGGATCATGGAATCTATTCTTGCCATTTAGCTAATATATAACTAAGACACTTGTGGTGCCTGAGGTTGGGGACTTATGAGTGACTGAAAGGATACTTGATGCGAGCCCATGTTACACAGCAGGATCAGTTGATTAGATGGAAAGAACTACCAGCTGAGAGTGTCCCTGGCACCGCAGCATCGGGCAGAATGTTTTCCTTGATTGCTGGATAGTGTTGGTGGATCTGGCTGAGTCGGGAGTGCCATTCTAGGGGAAATCAGTTCAGAGAGTCTACAACCATAGTCAAGTGAATACCTGTCAGGCACTAAAACCTAGAAGATTAGGCACTAAAACACAGATTAGAATGTTGTGAAAAGCACCACAGCAGTGGGGTATTGAGGAGTGGAATTGTGTGTTTAGCGGAGGACCAGGTAGGGAGGATCTTGGCTTTGGTGCCAGTTACTGTGGACAGTAGTGAAGGAGATCTAAATTGACTGCTTTGGTGGTGGTGTCCCTGATTTCAAGATAAAATAATTTTCTAAAACTTGAAGCTTTTCTTGTTTTAGAGAGGCCTCATGTATTAATTATAATAAGTGAGATTTTGCTTGAAATTATAAGATAATATGATGATCAAAAAGTATTATTAGCAAATGAAACTGCAACAGAAACTTGCATGTGAACTGTCTTGAAATGTTTTCCAAATGTATTCCCACCAGGATTTTTATTACCTCCCTCCCAGAGGTACCAGCATGTATCCCTGAGGGAGACCATCACCCAGTACACACTAGATTAAAAGAGTAACATGAGCTGTTCCCAAACCACCTTTTTCCTAAAGGTTTCTGCAAGGCGGAGTCTTAGGATGTATGGATAAATGTGCATTCTGAATGTTGTAAAGAAAGAAATAAGATAGTGTAAGAATCATAATATAATAAGATATAAAAGGACAAAACAGCTTACTTTTGCTTTTGCCTACCTGCATCCTTTCCTGGCTACAGGAATTAAAGCAGTTAAATAATTAAATAAATGAGACTAGCTATTTTTGTTTTATTTTAGTAAAGAATTGTTTAGTCGCGTTCAACTCTTTGCAGCCCATGGACTGTAGCCCACCAGGCTCCTCTGTCCATGGGATTCTCCAGGCAAGAATACTGGAGTGGGTTGCCATTCCCTTCTCCAAGAGATCTTCCTGATCCAAGGATTGAACCCAGGTCTCCTGCATTGCAGGCAGATTCTTTACCATCTGAGCCACAAGGGAAGCCGTTTCATTGCCTTAAGGATAGTTTAAAAAAAAAAAAAATCCACAGGGAAAGTTGGAGATGGTTCTGCCACTGAACACAGCTGTGGAGTGAAAGCAGAGAAATAATAAATGACATTAAATAGGCCCAGGATGTTTCAGAATACATAATCCCTAACAATGAGTGTTTTAATAAGTGGGAAATGATGAGAAAAAGGTAGGAGCTCTGTCTTGCATTTGCAGTCATTCTTTTAGGAAAATTCGTATTCAAATTCTGATATTTGGGACCTGTTTTCTAAATGTGATAGATGTTAAGACATTTGTGGTCTCGATTTCTAATTGATCACAGATGTTAGGAATGCAGAAATGGAAACTGACATTTTAAAATCCTGATATTCTATATAATTCTTGTTAATAGGATTTGAGTTCATGCCTAATTGCATTTATGATCCATGTTCAAGTAGAGGTGTTTTTTAATTAAAAAAAAAAAACCTTTATGCCTAATTAAGCTTTATATGGAGGGAAAATACTAGGTATTTAAACTGTGCTGTCATACATTTTTAAGGTAGCTTTTATCTGATCTAATTAGAAATCAAATGTGTTGCTTTGAAAGCTTGAAGGTAAACGTGCTGTGTAATTTTTCCGTTTTTTTCTTTTATGGCAGATTAAATACAAAGAAAAATTTGATAGCGAAATGAAGGATAAGAAGCATCTTTACAATCCTCTTGAAAGTGCTTCTTTTAGGCAAAGTCAGCTGGCCACTGCCCTGGTGAGCAATGTAAGTTGCTTTCTGCCTCATGATTGGTAATTTGCAGAATATTATTTTCAGTATCTTTTGATTCTTGTGTTCTGATAGACTTGGCTGTGTGGTAATTATGATACTTAATCAAGATCATGTAATTTCCAAATAATTTTAGAAAACACTGAAGCCTATTTTCTTGAAGCTTTTCTGAAAAAAAAAAAGTGTTAGTGATTACTAATTAATAAATAGGAATAGTTTTATTAGCAAAACTATTAGTATTATAGCTGATCAAGAGTTGAAATAGATTATAGAGTTTTTCAGAAAAGCAGTGTGTAGTATCATAAATTAATGATTATGACAATAGTTAGCCCATGTAATTATGCTCATGAAATTGTGAATATTGTAAAATATACCTGGAACATAGTAGTATATCACAAGGAAATTTCCAGAAATTGTGGTTGAGATGGCTTACAATTTCTTTCTTATCTCTTATGTAAATTCTGTGAAATACCTCTTCATAAGATTTGTTTTCATTTCATATCTTTAAAAATGAAGTTTCAATTTATAAGAAAAGATACCTTAATTTTTTATTAGAATTAGGAAGAGTATAAAAACAGGAACATAGAAAAATTACTTTACTATAGTTGAATGATGCATAGAGTACCTTTTTAAATATTAAGTTTGACTGTTGTTGAACTGTTCCTTTGTTAGAGCATTTAAACCTTTCAACTCCTGTTGTATCTGGGGGACTTAGTATATTTTACTTTCGTTCCTGTTTAGAAGGTATTATAATTTGTGTTCATTAACCAGATGTTGTTACCCGCAATTGAAATGGGTGTTTCTGTCTTTTAGGACCTTTGGGAACATTCTAATAATTCATTTTTTCTTATCTGATTATTTTTGTGTGTGTACAAACCATAAAACAAATAGGGTAGGAATATACTTAAAAGAACCTCCAGCATGGTATTGAAAGCTCAAGGTCTAGAATCAGTTGTCTGGATTTGAATCTTGCTCCACCACCTAATAGTACAGTTTCGTCTTTCTGTGTCTCAGTTTCCTCCTCTGTAAAATGAGGATACTTAAAGTATTTACTTGCTAAAATTGTAGAGTGTACTTAATACATATAAAGTGTTTAAACAAAAAGTGTTTGACTCACAGTAAGTGCTTAATGTTTTCTATTATTAACATTTAATATTTCCAAAGCAGTTGATTGAAAAGAAAAGGTCTACATAGTAACAGGATGAAAACTACCAAAGGTTCTAAAATTGACACAAAATATAACTGGAAGACAGTGGTAATTTCTAAAGAGTAAAGCTTCTATTTTCTTTATTTTTTGAAAGTAGGATTTGTGTTAAAGTTACTTGTTTCTGTTAACATCACCCTATCTGAGCATGTAAACAATAAAAGGAGTTATCAAAATACTTTCAAGTCCCTGGGAAGAACTTTTATTCATTCAGTAGTAAATGAGCACCATCTAGTGGCTACTTGTGAATTCATTTCATTTCATACCATTAAATAATACTTTGTTGTGTTTAAAATAATAATGGCCATAATGCAAAAGCATAGTATTTTCTCCTCCTAGATGGTATTTTGTTCCATGTTATTTTCATAGGTGAAGTACAAGAAAGACATTCAGAATATGCATGATCCAGTTTCAGGTCTCCCAAACTTGTTCTTAGACCACGCTTTGAAAGTCAGCAAAATGCTAAGTGGAGTAAGTGGTCGTTTGTTGGCTAGTGTAGACCTGTGACTCCGTGGCGCCCACGTGTCTGAAGTGCTTATGAGCGCACCTGCTTCCTAAGGCGAGCCTGGCCTTCACTCCCCTCTCAGTAACTAACTTCATGAAAACTCGTGTCTGTTGCTTAAATCCCACCCAGGCTGTTGCTTTACAAAGCTGGCTCTTTAATATCTCTTGAATACAAACTTTCTTGTGGAATAGCTACTCTTCCAAGTGTTTACGTGAGCATCCTTTCTGTCTTTCTCCTTCCCCTTTCTTTGAAGTAGATTGAAGTCACTTGGAGGTCAGGCTCTTAAGTCAGCAATCTTTTATTTTATGCAGGCCAGAGCAGAGTGTCTGGTACTCAGAAGGTCTCAGTAGCGTAAAAGTTGTCTTAGTCTGAATAATGTCTTCTCTAAAAATAAACCCCAAGAGTGTTTGCACTGCTGCTGTACTTTTAGTCTTGTGAAGGTTTCTGTGTTTTCTTCAACACAACAAGGAGGGGAGGGTGTCCTAATTAAAATATCTGTGTCCGCTGCCCAGTGGTCAATTGCATCAGAACTTAGCTCTTAGATGCTGTTCCCAACACGCAGTGCATCTGAACCCTGATGTCACTGGCTCTCATTACTGATGATCCTGGCTCACCTGTGCCTCTGTTTCCTACACCTCAGAATGCCCCATGTCAGGATGATGAATGCTAATTTGACCTCAAGTTATTTCTATGCCTATTTTAATAATGACTCACTCAAAAATTATCTGAATTTATTATATATCTGTCTTGGATCAGGCACAGATTTGATGGCAAAGTATATCATCAAAGAATGTGAAAAAGTGGAAACAGTCATCTTCAGGAGATGTGCGCACAGTCATGGATGAGAAAACTATGTAGTTATAACCTGCTTTCCAAACCGTTAAATAATGAGATAACAACTTCAGTTCAGGTTTAAAAATGTCTACATTTGGCTTTGATATGTTGAAACTTCTGTTCATTATTTTGTAATCCTCTTCTTGAAATGTTATCTGTGTGAATTCATATTCATGAAGGAAATTAATTAATTAATTATCACTGGTCTTTGGAGGAAAAGCAGCCCATTATTCTTTCCCATCTGTTGAGCAGGGATGAAGGTTGGGAGACTGTCAGGTGCAGAATTAGACTCAGTCCCTGGACACTTAATTCCCTCTGTCCTGCCATTTCAATGCTCATCCTCCTCTGTACAGATGCTCCTAGACGCTCCTGTTTCTTGAGCGACTCTGCTTCAGTTGCACATTTTTAACCACAACTCAGAGATGTGTTTCTAAAAAAAATCAGTATGTTTCTGAGATCTGAGTCTCTGGTTTTTCATAGGTAGTCTTTGCTCATCCAGCTTGATCATTGCAGTCGCATTTGACCTTGACTCTTCCTCATCCCTGTTTGGGTTAGTTTCCTTTGGGGGTGAGGATTCATGTATAAATAAGTCAGCAAAAATGTCATGGTCGTAATTCAAAAATTTGGATTACCATGAAAAATGTAGGCCACTCATAGGCAATATTTCTTTTTGAAAATATTGACCTTTATTTTATAATAGTGGTGAAAAACAGTAATAGTAATTGTTTCTATTTTCTCTTCGAGAAAACCCATCAAATTCATATATTATACTTGTTTTATATACTACTTGTAAAGTTTAAATCTTCATTTTTTCTAGATCATATTTTTTCTGCATAGAAAAATTGTAACTGACCAGTTGCTTCATGAAGAGAAAATTTGAGTCAAAAACGGTGTTACTCTGAAGTCTCTACTTGTTAAAGTTGCACGATATTACATTGGTTCAAATTTATTGTATGTCAGAATTGCCTTCTTTTAAATTTTAATGTAAAGAGAATTAGAATTTTGTTGATTTATAAAGGCAGCTTAATTTTAGTAAAAGATTGAGTAAGAGAATGCTTAAACAGGCATTCTATCAGAATTAGTTGTCAGTTTGTTATAAATGGCTGGTTTTTTAAGACCTCTAAATGTCTTTGATATAAATTGTAATTTGAAAAATTTTACTGTGTAGAGTAAAATTAGTGCTTTATTAGTTTGTACAACCATACTGACTAAATTGGGGAGGATATTTTTCTTTGGAAAATAAAACACTGTTAGCTTTCAGGTTTGTTTTTTTTTTATAACTTTGCATAAATTAAAAAAGTGTGTATTGTGTTGCTCTGTGTAACTCCCACTAGGAGGCAACAGAGACTATTATATAAGAAAAAGCAAGTATTGATCATTCTTTTGCAGATCTTAGTTCAAATAGGGTGACTTTCTTTGTTTTAAAACAGGAGTTTCTGAAATTCTCTGTAACTAAAATAGATCATTTAGTGAGGGGCAGTCTTTTTTGACCTTTCTCAATCTATAACCATTATTTCAGATACAATTCTAGACTTTATTAGTTCTGGATTTTAACTTAGTAATGGAATGTATCCTAGCTTGTTACATGCATTTCATGTCTATTTTATAAATATATTTTATAAAATTACTTCTAATCAAATCATAACATCTCTAAGTATATTGTTATTCTTTGAAATTATCTTTTAAAAAAATTAGCAGAGAAGCTAAAATTCAGAACTTGTTCTCTTTGGTCAAGATGTACTATGTGAACATTTTCATGAGCTTCCTGGGGGTGCTATTCTCCCTCAAAGTATTCTGGTTAGAGTTTGGGAGATACATGTCTTAGTTCCTTAATTGACTGAAAATGCCTCTGGGGACCTTGCTGTGTCCCAAGGGAAAGCAGTTTTCCTGTGTAGGCCACTTGGACCTTCCGTCCTTCCCATCCTTGGCACTGAGACTTCCTCTTGTTTCACTCTGGATCACTGGAGTATATCCTAGGCCTAAGTGTCCTAGCTTTTTCCTGCTCCCTTTCTAATGCTGCTTACCTCTCCCTCCACTCTACACTAAATTGCCATTTTCATTGAAATCCTCATTGTCTAAGAAGCGACCAACTTTAGCTTAAATCTCTGTATACCTGAGTCTTTGAGAGTTACCATTTACCTCTAAAGGTCTTTCCCAAATAAGGCAAAATTACTAAGTGTCCAATCTCCAGTGGTAAAAATCAGAAAGCAATGTTTGTCTTTTTGCTGCCTCCTGTGTTTAGAGTCCTACACTTGCGAAGTTTGGCATTCTTACCCATTCTGTTCTCTTCCAAATTCACCTTTTTGTCTGTATGTCTAAAAAGTGTCTTAATGCAGTTTTCACCTTAAAAATCCAACCAACCATACCCAGATTCCTTGGTTTCTCTTTCAGGCACCTGCTACCTTCTCCTTTTAGGAAAGTTAGTTGAATTATTTCTCTCCCTCTCATTTTCCTTACGATCCGTTACATACAATTTTTTTTTCCTTTCCTGACTCCAGCTTTCCTTTCATCTGTTCTTTTCTTTCCTTCTCTTCTTGTAGATGAAGTTATTAATAAATACATTTCTGATCTAGGATAAGGGCAAGACAAATTGCCTTTATTTTGCCCACTTTGCCTGTTCACACAAGTTATGGGCTTTTCCACTGTCACTTCCCAGTGCTGCAAGTATTATTTATGTTGTGTTTAGAGCCAGCAGTCCTCTGCTTGTCTTGAGTGTTTTAGATGCTGTTCACATGGACCACCTGGAGCTGGTCTATCTCCCATTGTCGCTTTAGCTCAGGGTCAGCCATCTACATGGCCAGTTGACAGCAGATGGGAACTTAGTAGCAGCTTTGCAACTCTTGTTCGCTTGCATTTTTCAGTGTGCCCTCCTAAGTATTAGTTGCTCTTAACAGACCCTTCTATTCTTACTTTATTTTTGTGTTCTCTTTTTTTAAGCGAGAATATAGAAAAGATTTTGAGGAAAACAAAGGCATGTATCATTTTGACGTGGATGCTGCGGAACACCTGCACCATAAGGGCAACGCCATGCTCCAGAGTCAGGTACGAGGCCTCCCCTGCCCGGACTCAGTAACACGCATGGCCAGCACCTCCACTGAGAACGTGTAGCCACGGGGAAGGATGTGCATCGTGAGAAAAATCTCAAACTCTGTTCTCTCTGTATTTATTAAGTTAGGGAAGCTTGAACCATGTTTCGACAGGCAGGCATTTCATAATATTATAGTTACTATACACAATTTAAAACTTACAAGATATGAGTTAATTAATTAATGGTCAAATCTCATAATAATTAAAACTTTTGTAGTGTACTGGTCATTTTGAGCTGCAAAAGTATAATTTTCCAGGCATAAAGTGTATTACAATTTTTCAACTCAGTTGTAAGTGTATTAAAAATGGGAAATTATCTTACCAGTGTATTTACCTTAATGTTTCTTTCAACTATGAAATTCTATGTACTCTCTGAAAGAAACTTTTAAAAATATCTTTTTCCTTGAATACATTAAAGTTGATAACTTTTTAAATTCTGAATTTCAGTAATTGAAAAAAGATATTGTTTCCAGCATCTATTAAAATAAAATTTACATCACTCTTTTAAATATACCCCATGGAACGTAAATCCCATAATGATTTGATACCCACCTTCATTTATTTAAAAAATATACAAACCAGCTCTCCTTTAAGGTATGGAAGTATATGGTTTTTTTCTCTTTGCATTTTTATTTTTATTTCGTTTCCCCACAACATTTTACCCTAACATAGTGTCCACTTTCATAGTTCACTTTCATTGATCATTCTATTACACTTCTCTAAAACAAAAATATTACTAAAAACAGGAATTAAAAAATTTGGTATATGTCCTGCTACCACAGAGTTCTAAGTTTTGAAAAGATTCTTTTAAAAAAAATAAAATTATTTTTATTATAATGCAGCTTAAGAACCAATTTCATTAGTAATTTATATATATATATAAGGATTTTAGTGAAAATACATATCTCAATAAAATGAATCATGATCAAAACTAAGAATTTAATTTAAAAAGGTGTATTGCTAAAAAAGCCAACCACTCTTGCAGCTTGTGGAATATAGTTCTAGTTTTTGTTTTTAGGAGATAGAAAATGTTGATCATTTTATAAATCAAAATAGATAAGGGTTGGTTATAATGAATAAATAATTCATGATAGGATATTATTAAATAATGCTTAGCAAAACTGAAGGAAGTCACATAAAAGCTGTGTGTGTGTGTTTCATTCAGTGTCTATGGGAAAATTCATCAGTCCTAAAGAACACTGTCCTTCCTTTGTCACAAAGACAGACAGTCACAGCTCTGGTTGTCTTCTTGTTCATGATTTACTGATAGGCATCAAAGTTATCACAGCGATCTCTCTTTGTCTCTTTCTTCCTCTGTCTCAGCCTCTCTGTGTCTTCTCTCTCTCTCTCTCTACATATATGTACCTATACATGTGTGTATATTAATGGCATATGTGTATACATGTATCACTCCACGTGTGGTATCTATCTATCTATCTGTCCCATCTGTTTACATATACAAGTCCTAGAACTACATTATTTAAATCTAAACCATTCATATCCCTTAAAAACTTTAATATGTTACCTGTTTCCTTTCTTTGTATATCATTAACCACAGAGAACCTAGTGATCAACCTAAATGGCCAGAATAATGTGATTTTTAGAAAATAGGGTGATCAATTTTGCACATATATTTATTTTACTTTGCTCTGTTTGTATAAGAGCTTGTGAGCTTTATGTGCTATTTATACTTTTTTTTATGAAGGTGAAGTACAAAGAAGAGTATGAGAAAAATAAGGGGAAATCGATGCTTGAATTTGTTGAGACACCGTCATATCAAGTTTCAAAGGAGGCTCAGAAGATGCAGAGTGAGGTGAGTCTTTTTGTTTTGCTATCAACTGTTAAGTGCAAATTTGATGTTTTGTCATTGAAAGAGTGATTCAGAAGGTTTAGTGCGTCCGAAAGAAAGTATACTGCACTGGCCAGACCAAGGAATCTGCACTATAGACCCAGGCTTCTAGTCCAGGTCATTGATTTTTTTTTTCCTGGCCCTCAGTTTCCCAGTTTTTCCCATTTGGCAAATATGAATGCTAGGCCAGGTGAGCTCTTGCATTCTGTGATGATAAAATTGACACTTTCAGGCTGCATCCGTGTAAAATTATGATGAGCAGATAAAAACTAAAAGGAAAACGAAGGGATGGTTCCTTTACTTACCTTTTTTTTGTAATGAGAATAGAGCTAACAGTTGTTAAGTACTTACTCTGTGCTAGGTGACGTGCTGAATGTTTTATATATGTTGGCTCACTTAATCCTCTCAAGGTAATGATGCTAGGTAAGTATATTCCTAGACTGATAATGCATCCACTGAAATTAATTGTCTTACCTAAAATTACATATCTAATAAGTGCTAATAGGTAAAAGTCATAAATGATTCCCTTTTTTCCTGTTAATTTATTTAACTGATTCTCCCCCTACCCCTGGCTAATAATCAGTGACATCAGAAAGTTTCAAGGAAGTCTCAAGACATCAAGAGAAGAGATCAATTATAAGGGTTTTTTTTTTTTTCTACTTATCCATTTAATTCTCTACTGAAGATAATGCTAGGTCACATCCACATAGTCGCCTGACACTGGTTCCTGTCTATCCCAATGAGATTTCTTCTGTTGTATTTTTGGGGGGGGTGGGCAGTAGGGGTGAGGGTGGGCAGAGGGAAATCAGACACCAGACACAGATGGTTTTGTCTACAGACACATCCAATTTCTGTGGGCACAACCAAGTTTTTACTTCAAAGGGACAGAAGTAGTGGGCAGTTACTATCAGCTGGTTACAACCACAGTGCTAGACTCCAGGCATGCTCAATGGGCAAATCCTCTCTAGTTTTTAAAAACAACATCAAAACGGGGCGAAATGATAATTTATTTCTTCTTTTTATTTGGCTGCACTGCATGGCTTGTGGAATCTTTGTTCTCTGACCAGGAATTGAACCCCAGCCTTGGCAGTGAAAGCACCGAGTCCTAACCACTGGACCTCCAGGAAATTCCCAAGAAATGATCATTTCTAGGCAGCAAAACCCTCCTAGGAATTTAGTAAACATTACATGTGCTTTGTTGAAATGTTATGATTCATCTTCTCAGACAAAGGGCATGCAGATTACTGTGACTTGTTGAATTTCAGAGTTGTTTAATTTCGTCTTCAGGGGAGAGAGGAGAAAATAATTACTTGTATTTTTCATAGCTCGTGTTTTCTTGAGCCAGTAAAGGGGAATTTGATCAAGTATGGTTCAGTGACTGTTTTACCTGAATCAGTCATTTCTTTTTAAGTGAACTGACAGAGCAGGAAAACTTGATCAAAATTCAAAAGCCCTACAAAAACTCACATTTAATGGGATGGCTCACTAGAATATCTGTTTGGGCTGCTCTAACAAAGTACCACAGACTGGGTAGCTTAAGCAATAGAAACTTATTTCTCATAGTGGTGGAGGCTGGAGGTCTGAGGTCAGGGTGCCAGCATACTGAATTCTGGGGTGCAGACTGCTGCCTTCTTGTATCCTCACATGATGGAGAGCAGGGAGAGGAAGGAAGCAGGCTAGTTAGTGACGCTTTGAAGGACATGAATGCCATTCATAGTCTCTCATGTATGATGGCCTCATCTAATCCTCATCACGTCCTGAAGGCCCCACCTCCTAATGTCATCATGTTGTGTGGAGGTAAGGCTTCAACATATGGGTTTTGGAGGGACATATTCAGTCCATAGCACCTTGTCTGCGTTTTGAGAACAGTGTATCAAGTATTGTATGTATCCTTCACGTCACCTTCTTCTCTTTCATTGCTAGTTGCTGTTAGTGCTCATTCGTGTCCATCATTGCTCGTGCCAGATTTCAAATTAATTTCCCTCTGTCTGTTGTCAGTGCTCCACAGCCCAGATAAAGGTTTCTACTTTCATGAGCCATTTGGGTTCTCTGGAAGTTTAAGACTATATGAAGTTGTCAGGTAAAATTACCCAAGAGACCCAGGTCTCAAAAATCATGTTACTTTTCTGACAACAACATGAAGAAGGAGGTACTGGTGTCTCAGGTTTACCCTCGTTCTCTCCTGGCCCTGCTGCACCCCACTTCCCTGTACCTCAGTCACAGGAACACCCACGCTGAGGACCCTTGTACCATTCTGGTCTCATGGTTCCTTGATTTTTTCTCCTGTACTAGTTCACTTACTTTCCTCTCACCAAGAAATCCTGGAATGTAAATGCATGATTAATATATCCTAATGTTGCATTTCTGCATTAGGAATGATGGTAGCATGTGATCTGAGATATTATGTTAAGGTTGAAGTTATTTTCCTGTTAGTAAGAAGACTCAGAGGTAATAGAATTATATAAGAAAAACATCAATTTTGTTCCAGGAACTCTTGTTCTGTTATCTTTTCAACAGTCACTGGTATTTTCTAAATTTAAAATTATGTGGTCTTATTTTACAGAAAGTTTACAGAGAGGATTTTGAGAAGGATATTAAAGGAAGGTCATCAATGGATTTAGACAAGACTCCAGAGTTTTTACATGTAAAGTACATCACCAACCTTCTGAAGGGGGTATGATCCTACTATTTACTCTATAGTTCTGCAAAAGAAATTTAAAGAAATAACCCAGAAAATATGCACTAATAAATTCTCTACTAATTCTCTAATTCACTGTTTGAGTTATTCATCCATTACTCTTTCCTTCACTTTGACCTTTACTAACAGAGTTTTATGTTTTCATTAAAAACAGGAAAGTGTTAATATTTCCATTTAATGTTGAAGGACTAAATTACCCAGATTTCCTTGAAAAACTTGAAAAATACTTTGATTTTATGTTTGGCTTGTAGCTTAGAAGCACTATAAGTAGTTTTATAGCTTTACAGCAGTTAGTTTTAAAAAAAATATTTTCAGTGTGGATGAGGTTAGCTTGATTCTTTCAAATTTAGTTATTATAAACCACATATTAGAACCAGCTTTTTCTGTAACTTCTCTGCAGTGTTCTTATGACATTTGATATCAGAAATAAGGTGATGTGTGAAGGTCTGGATAAATGGTACGTTTATAAGTGGCTTGTGTTCTGAGTAGGGAAAAAATAATATATTTAGCATATATAGCATAAGAATTCATTTCCATTTTTCATTTTATACTCAGCAGCATTTCCCCCCAACCCCTAAACTTAGTGGTGCGTTTTGGCTCACAATGTTATTAAATTTGTTGAACACTAAGGCCCTCAAATCTAACAATTAAAAATACCATGTTCACAGTTTAAAAGTTTTGTTTTTGTTTCTGCTTGTTTAAAATAGTTTCTAAGTAACTTGGAACTCTTTCAGTTCTTTGTTTAAATAGTTTCTCTTTACCTTAAGAGAAAGCATCAGAGAACTCCATTTCATCCTAAATTTTGAACGGAAGAAACTATCCCTGAAAGAAATGTCTTAAACCAGTGGAACAGAGTATAATTACCTGCATAGATATTAATCATCGTGAACTTCTTTAATAATGAAATACCAACTGGCTTTAGCATTTAACTACTCATAGAAATTTAATGTGATTCACTGTTGTAATGTATGCTGGGCTGAAGTAGGCATATCATGGAAGAGAATTCTTGCTACCCTATCTCTTCTCACTTCTAGTTCCTATAAATTTTTTTGAAGTTAAAGGGTGATCACGTGACAACTTCCTGCTATTATTGTCTTCTATTTAAATAATATGCACTCTTTACATGAATTTTTTAAAAGAGTCTTTTTATTATTTACATACAAATGAAAATGTGAGATCTATTTTGAGAATTGTAAATGACTTTAATATACATGCTATTGCCATTTTCTTTTATTTTTCCTTGTGAATGAATCTTATTTTAGACTTATTGATTCAGAATGTATGCATCAGTATAAGAAAAAAGCCCAGACACTATGATTAAAAATCTTTTAATTAAGTTACTGATACTGATATCTAATTTTAAAAAGAGACTCATGACTTAATGAAATTGTGACTTCGTTTTAAATGTGTAAGCATTTAGCTTCAAGTTGTCTTTGCATTCTTTATGGTTTTTGCATTTCTGTTGTCATATAATGTGTCTTTTTACACTTAATTTGATTCCCTCAATTGTCCTTGACACTGGTATAGCAAGTATTTTTATTTTCACTTTGTCCATGTGAAAATCGAGGCTTAGTTACTTAAAGTCCTGTTGAAGGTCACAAGACCAACAAGTGAAAGAATCCAAGTCATTTGACTCCAGAGCTCTTTCCAAAATTACATGCAGGTCATTACAATGTCTTGTAGGTTATTAGTCAAGCAGAGGACCAGCTAATTTAATTAAACTGGACAAAGAGAAAATGACATCAAATGAACCCTAGAATTAACTAGAACATGATTTCTTATCCTTAAAGGAAGTCTCATCTTTCATCTGGCAAGTTAGTCATAAAGGCAACTTAGCTGAATTGGATTAAGATGTACATTGTTTTCATAATTTGATTAGTAAGAAGACAGAAATTCATTAGCACAAACCAAAAAAACCATATTATATGTACAGATTAAAGACATTTGGATCTACTTAAAATATTATGTTAAAATGGGTGAAATTCAGACTACATATTATCAATCTGTAGGAAATTATTTGGTTTTACAAATCTTTGAATAAAATGGAAACAAAAAATTGGCTACATCAGTCCTTTTGATTTTGTAATTTTTCATTCTTTTCCAATTATGTTCTTTTAATGATTCATATTTTATAAACAGCTTTCGAAGAAATACTTCAAGTAATTAGTAAGACGCATGCATTCTTTAAGACCTTTCTTACCATTTAAAGGGAAGAGGGGTGGGATGGGGAGGGAGATGAGGAGGAGGTTCAAAAGAGAGGGGATATATTTATACCTATGGCTGATTCATGTTGAGGTTTGACAGAAAACAGCAAAATTCTGTAAAGCAATTATCCTTCAATAAAAAGTAAATAAATTTTAAAAAAGGGAAGATATCTTTTAAAAATATGGCTCCAATATGGTACCAAAACATGTGGGAACACAGGATAAAAGAAAAAAGATTGATAGTATTGGAAACCACACAACCATGACTAAAAAAGAAAATGAAGTATCTGTAGGAAATAAAGAGCATGAATGCTCAGAAATCTGGTTCATTCCTTTCTAGAAATATTTTCTTTCTGTGGTCTCTGGAAACACATATAAAACAGTATATAAATTAAAGAGTTTCCCAGTAAATTTCAAGCAGTAATTTTCTTGTTTCATAGAAAGAATATAAAAAGGATTTGGAAAATGAAATAAAAGGGAAAGGAATGGAGCTTAATTCCGAAGTACTTGATATTCAAAGAGCAAAACGAGCATCTGAAATGACTAGTGAGGTGAGTTCACTTATTTAACAATTGAGAATATATGAATTTTCAGCTAATTTCCTTGTCTGTAAGTCTTTCTCAGAGATTATACAGTTGACCTTTGGACAAAATGGACTTAAACTGTACAGGTCCACTTATACATACTTTTCAACTGTAAATTCTGCAATTCTCCACGGTCCATGATTGGTTGAATCTGTGAATGCTGAGGAACCTTGGATGTGGAGGAACCTCTCATGTGGAGGACTGACGATAAGTAATAGGGGAATTAACCCTCTTGTTGTTTGTGTTAAATGTATATAAATGTTCCGCAGCTTTTATGTGTTAAGATGGTAATAAGCAGTTATGTCCTAGTAATCTTTTTGCAATCAATGAATTAAAAAAAAAAATGATGCTCACCATCTCCTGTCTATGTGGTATGAGAAAAATGAATATTTCCTAATTTCAGAAAAATTCTGTATACTTAACCAAAATAATTGAATAAGATTTAACTTCATCTTTTAAACTAGTGAAAGGCAGATTAGGAAGATGGTCTGTTAGTCACTACAGTTTAAAAGTTCACATGCTCACTGGCTGTCCAAGTCCTTGGCTAGCTACTGAGTCTACTTAAACCTCTTTATATAATGAAAGTGGCCGTTACTCACTTTACATGAAATTTTTAAGAATGAAATGCCTCTGAAGTGCTGTAAATCCTTTAATCCTTGTGTTATCTCATTACTTTGATAGCAAATAATGATACTGTCTTTGAGGAGAGTCTAGCTGACTTTAACAGTGAAGAAATTTAAGAATTTATCCACATATGTCAATAAACCATGGTAATGATAATGATGATCACAATGATAATGTTGACGTGACCATATTAGTCAGGTTGCAAATGATAGAAACCCAAGTCAAACCTGATTAAGAAACTGTTTTGGTTTAAGAACAGAGAAATCTGCGGATCACATGCAGGTTGGAATTTGAAAGCTGTCCCTTTTCCTTCATCTTTCTCTTCTGTTATCTTCACTGTTGCTTTGCTCTTGAGAGGCTGTTTCTGTGTGATGGCACCTCTTCACGACAGTCATGTCCAACTCTTTGTGACCCCATGGACTGTATAGTCTGTGGAATTCTTCAGGCCAGAATACTGGAGTGGGTAGCCTTTCCCTTCTCCAGGGGATTGAACCCAGGTCCCCTGCATTGCAGGTGGATTCTTTACCAGCTGAGCCACAAGGGAAGCCCAAGAATACTGGAGTGGGTAGCCTGTCTCCAGTGCATCTTCCTGACCCAGAAGTTAAACCAGGGTCTCCTGAAGGCAGATTTTTTTTTTTACCAACTGAGCTATCAGGGAAGCCCCCTCTTCATGACAGGATAACTCTTATCTGTGGGCACTAATCCCAGTAGGAAGTGAGCATCTGTTTGCTTACAATATGAGTAAGGTCTAAGGATTGAGTCTTACTGGGTCACCTGTCTTATGCCCAGACTCAACCCAATGATTCTCTCTGGAGTCAAAGGAATGTCATGTGCTGATGATCTAGTATGTTTCTCATGGTCACCATCGTTCAGTTCACTTTCTAGCAGTTTAATGGTGTTTTAAGTATAAAATATTCTAAATTGATATGTGTTTTTTAAAGATTTATATTCATCTTTGGCTTATGTTTTTTACATAAATTAAAAGAAATATTAAAAAAATTTTAGTAGAATTAAAAATATATGTAGGAAAAATCACACTCACCCCAGAACAACCCACCCAGAGTTGATGGATTGAGAGAGATTAGAGGTAATTCCTTAAGGGAAAATTGTGGAACTTTTTGCCAGAAGATGCAGAAACAACACTGTCCACCGTGATGTCTTTGACTAACATTGTCACCACACTTATCTATAGCAGTGATTTTCTATAAATTTTTTTCTGTTGTGGGTGATATATCTAGTGACATTCAGAGTTCAATTTTGTAAATTACTTATCAATAATACTTGGGAAAGATTTTTCAAACTCTCAGTGGCAGAGTTCATCCAAAGAGAGTTGATGGCAAGACAGTGGAGGAAGCACCAATAAACCAGGCCTTAACATGTGGATATAGGAATAAAAAACTGGAAAAAAGCTATCAATTACTGAAAACCTACTCTGTTCTGGGCAGTAGGCTATATGCAGTCTCAGTGATCCTCACAGTGATCCTGCACAGAGGAACTATAATCCTCATTTTGCAGATGAGTAAACCAGAAATGTGAAGAAACAGTCCCAGTATCACACACGTGGCCACGAGTGCTCTGACCTTAAAGTCAGTCTTCTTTCTAAAACATCAACTCAATTAAACTTGCCTTCTGATCCTTCTGGCCCCAAGACAGTTGTCAGTGAAGATTGTCACCTGGCAATTGCCTTTATATAGCAAATATCTTGAGAGTGTATATACTCTTCTTCAGTGAGGATAGTGAATATAGTTCTAAGCAGTTCAGAAAATTTAGGTCTAGGTGATCATGAAGTAAGCTCTGTTTTCTTCTTTAAAAAACAAAACATAACATGTTTAGCCATTTTTGGTATCATTGAATACAGATATGTCTTTGTCCCCTCAGTGTCTGAGTATTGCAAAATGTTGCTTTTTTATAGAAAGAATACAAGAAAGACCTGGAATCAGAAATTAAAGGGAAGGGAATGCAAGTTGGCGTTGACACCCTTGGAATTCAGCATGCCAAAAGAGCTTCCGAAATAGCGAGTGAGGTGAGTATTGGGAGTGAGTGATGTAGACCTTGAGGCTCCTATTTTGGAACTTAACAAATCATAATAACAAACTGATTGATACACAGACTTTTTCAAAGCTTTCTGTGACTAGTTTAACACTTTGGAACGGAAACCATCCACAATCATCATGCTTACTGGAAAAATTTACAGTTTCTGCTTTGCTCATTAACTTCAAGTATGTCAAAGAAAACTTGGAGAAGGGCATTTTAATAGAGCACACAGACACAGACATGGATACACTTTTTTACTTTATCCCATAATACAAGTTTCATGTTAACTTTACTCTATGATTAATATTTTCATACCATTTTCTTTGAGGATGGATCATGTGCTACTTGGCACATTTCATTTCCAGCTATGTGAGCAGAACTTGAAAATCACTGAGATTGTAACATGACAATGATGCTATTTCTGTTTGTTTGGTTGTGTGTTCTCAAAATATGCTGTGTTGACCTCAACAGTGTGTCTGAAATTTCTGTAGAATCAGCATTTTGTGTTGAAGTTCATTCGTCTAAAACCATTTTTTCTTCATGTAATACATGAACGACAGGATATTGAAGTTTTGTCTTAGATGCTATGATGTGATAGATGAAAAATAACAAAGTTGTAGGAGTCAGATCTTATATGTATTTTTCGAATGAAATAGCCCAGGATCAGTTCTACATCTCTTGAACTCCCCCAGAAAATTTGAAAATATAGAAGGGGCACTGGAGCAGAGAGTGTTTGGGAAGAGATGATTTAGAAGAAACATGTGTAAAGCGAAAGTTGGGGTGCAGACTAAGGGGTGCAGCTCCTGTACCTCAAGGCTGGCTGGGGTTGAGGCTCCAATAGCACTACTCTGAGAGCTACGATGTGACATTTGCAGTTCGGCAGAACTGGCTTAGGACTGACTCCCACCCAGGGAATCTGGAGGCTGAGAAGTAGCTGAATAACTACCAGGGGAATTACTGCTGTGCTGAGATCTGCCTCCATCCCCAGGGTTAGATACTGGCCAGGGGATTGGAATGGCAATAACTTTGTTTCAGAGAAAGAAACTAGGGATGGCCTAGAATTCTTGACCAAAAGGGATTCTATTTAGAAATGATGGGAGTAGGGTGGGAGGATGCATGCTGAACAGGGACTTGAAAACCTTCTGCCCCTAATTCTACCCCTAATTCTGTCATCCTCCTGAGAGATAGCCATTGTTAGGAATTTTCTGTAGAGCCTTCCATATCTATTTTTCTGTGTATATGTAGATAACTATACATTTTTGCACAAGGAACTGAAAAAAAAAACCTTAAATAAATACCATGTACTTTCTGCTTGCTTTTCTCACTGAATATTATGGACCCTTTTCTATGTTCAGTTCAGTTCAGTTCAGATCAGTCACTCAGTCGTGTCCGACTATTTGCAACTCCATGGACTGCAGCACACCAAGCCTCCCTGTCCATCACCAACTCCCGGAGTTTACTCAAACTCTGGTCCATTTAGTCGGTGATACCATCTAACCATCTCATCCTCTGTCATCCCCTTCTCCTCCCACCTTTAATCTTTTCAGCATCAGGGTCTTTTCCAGTGAGTCAGTTCTTCACATCAGGTGGCCAAAGTATTGGAGCTTCAGCTTCAACATCAGCCCTTGCCAAGAACATTCAGGACTGATTTCCTTTAGGATGGACTGGTTGGATCTCCTTGCAGTCCAAGGGACTCTCAAGAGTCTCCTCCAACACCACAGTTCAAAAGCATCAATTCTTTGGTGCTCAGTTTTCTTTATAGTCCGACTCTCACATCCGTACATGACTACTGGAAGAACCATAGTTTTGACTAGATGGACTTTTGTTGGCAAAGTAATGTCTCTGCTTTTTAATATGCTATCTAGGTTGGCCGTAACTTTTCTTCTAAGGGGCAAGTGTCTTTTAATTTCATGGCTGCAGTCACCATCTGCAGTGATTGTGGAGCCCCCAAAATAAAATCTGTCATTGTTTCCACTGTTTCCCCGTCTATTTGCCATGAAGTGATGGGACCGGATGCCATGACCTTAGTTTTCTGAATGTTGAGTTTTAAGCCAACTTTTTTGCTCTCCTCTTTCACTTTCATCAAGAGGCTCTTTAGTTCTTCTTCGCTTTCTGCCACAAGGGTGGTGTCATCTGCATATCTGAGGTTATTGATATTTCTCCCGGCAATCTTGATTCCAGCTTGGGCTTCATCCAGCCCAACATTTCTCATGATGTACTCTGTATATAAGTTAAATAAGCAGAGTGACAATATACAGTCTTGACGTACTCCTTTCTCCCATTTGGAACCAGTCTGTTGTTCCATGTCTAGTTCTAACTGTTGCTTCTTGATCTGCATACGGATTTCTCAGGAGGCAGGTCAGGTGGTCTGGTATTCCCATGTCTTTCAGAATTTTCCACAGTTTGTTGTGATCCACACAGTCAAATGCTTTGGCATAGTCAATAAAGCAGAAGTAGATGTTTTTCTGGAACTCACTTGCTTTTACGATGATCCAGCAGATGTTGGCAATTTGATCTCTGGTTCCTCTGCCTTTTCTAAATCCAGCTTGAGCATCTGGAAGTTCATGGTTCACGTACTGTTGAAGCCTGGCTTGGAGAATTTTGAGCATTACTTTACCAGTGTGTGAGATGAGTGCAATCGTGCAGTAGTTTGAGCATTCTTTGGCATTGCCTTTCTTCGGGATTGGAATGAAAACTGACCTTTTCCAGTCCTGTGGCCACTGCTGAGTTTTCTAAATTTGCTGGCATATTGAGTGCAGCACTTTCACAGCATCATCTTTTAGGATTTGAAATAGTTCTACTGGAATTCCATCACCTCCACTAGGTTTTTTCGTAGTGATGCTTCCTAAGGCCCCGTTGACTTTGCATTCCAGGATATCTGGCTCTAGGTGAGTGATCACACTGTCGTGATTATATGGGTTGTGAAGATCTTTTTGGTGTAGTTCTTCTGTGTATTCTTGCCACTTCTTCTTAATATCTTCTACTTCTGCTTCTTAATATCTTCTTTTCCATATTACTTCATATAATTCTACCTCATTGTTATAGATAAATTGTGTTCTGTAACATGGATATAAATATGCAGCCATTTGCCTTTAATGTCCTGTAAGCATTACCACATGTCAATGACACTTAAATGTTTTATAACAGGGACTTTGCATAACATACTGAAAATCTCATTTTTTCCTTGGATCTGCTCCCTTCTTTCACCCCTTCCTTTGCAAGTGGTATCAGTGAAATACCAGAAGTTACTTTGATTCCTCTTGTCAGCAAGTTTTATTGACTCCACAACCATAATGATTTCCTAGATCCATCTACCTCTCCCCACTTTTGTCCAAGCCACCATCTCTATCTCCTAGATCATTGCAATAGCTTCCTAAACAAGATTCTGCTTCCAACATTGACCTCATTCTCTACCCAGAAGCCAGAACAATCCTTGAAGAGTTGAGTTTTCTGATTTCTCCCACTGAAAACTCTCCAGTGGTTTCCAGTCATGTGCACTATGGGCACCATACTCCTTGTTCTGGTATGGTGCCATACTCGCCCTCCTGCTCGTTCTCAACCCCTGTACCCTTCTTCCCTTGCTCATCATAGTCTAGCCTTATAGGCTCCAGGCTGGCTGCACCTCCACAAGTTTTACGGTCTCTATACAGCTCTGTTTCTCCCTGGAAATCCTTCCCCTTGTCTTTGCATGGGTGACTCTTTCTTGTCCTTCCTTTCTTAGATTTATTAGTACTTCCTTATGGTGCCCTCCTTGGGCTTCTGAGTAACTGACTATCTAGCAACTATCAAATCACTACTTATGTTTTCTGTTATTTTTGTTATTATGAAGAGAATGCAATATCCAGTATTTGTTCAAGGTCCTGGATTGGACTATGGGGGTGGGATGGGGAATTTGGAGCTGCTGAAAAGTCCTCAAAATCATCCTCATGGGACTGAACTTGAAGCCAAAAGAAAGTGTACTTTCTCTGGAGAAAACAATGTGGAAAGAACAGAAATGTTGCATTTCACACTTTTACCTAAGAATCTTCTATGACATATTCCTTTTATGACACGTTGGAGTGTTGCAGGTTTCCTTAGAATGGTAATACATTACTTTATTCAGAGATACACTGATTGAGATGTCTCTGTATACCTTGGGACTATATTTATTTGATACTTGAGCAACACAGGACATTAATTCCCATATAACTTATGGTCTGCTCTCTATCCATGGTTTCTCCACACCCACAGATTGAACCAACCACAGACCATGTAGTGCTGTAGTATTTACTATTGAAAAATATCACCATACAAGTAAAGCCGCACAGTTCAAACCCACGTTGTTCAAGGCTCAAACTCACTAGGAAAATGGTACATTTTAGTTATTAAGAACCCACAGGAAAAACAGGCCTTGAAGAGTCAGCTGTACTGTGGCCCAGACCAATTCTGGTGATGCTGTATCTTTGTCATCCAGAGTCTCATTTGCATGTAATTATAGCTATGTTGCATTTTGCTCAAATGACAGGTTCTCAAGTCCTTTTCAGCCAGACTTCAGGACTTTGCTATAGTTCAACGTTTGTTTTTTCAAGTGAAGTGAATGTGCTATATTGTTACACAGATGACCTCTCATAGTTCAACTTTCCTGTACCACTGGGCTTGACCATGTGACTTTTATTAACAAATCTGACTCAGGCTCTTGGAACATAGATGTCATCATGTTTTTCTTTAAGTTTTTCTAAGTTCTAAGCTATTTTATTATGCATCAGTATTAGCTGATGTGACTAGAGTCCATGTAGTCTATTTATGTGCTTTTGAATGCTTTTAGATTTGAAAGTTCATATTGGAAATATTAAATGACATATTTCTACCATGGAATTTTGGTGGTAATCTATGACCAATACCTCAGTTTCTACATATATTGTCCTTCAAATGAAGTGTTTTGCTTTGGGGTCTTAGCTAAAAACAGAGCTTTCTACAGGCAAAGTGATAATTTAATATTATTAGTTTGAATGTTAAACATTTTTACCTGAATGTTTAACTTTATTATTATTTCACTTCAGGAAAGTGAAACTGAGACTGTAAGTCAGTGAAAATAGGCAGATTTATGGGTAGCAGACTTATGGGTAGATAGTAAATAGCATTTCTCTAGATTGAAATTTTTGTTTACGACTTCTCTAAAGTTACAACATCACAAATAAGCAAAACAAAATTTACCTTATAGCATGGAATCACAAATCTTGAGTATGTCAGCATAATAGGAAATAATTGTTTTTGAAGAAATTTAATAGGAGATAGTCAGTAGTTTCCTTTTAATATAATTTTCATTGAAGAATAACATACATACTGAAAAATGTTCGATTATAGGAATAAGGATAATCAGTAGCTTTAAAATGTGACAAGAGTATCTTAAGACAGTTGTGTCTGTATAATCATGACATTTTACAGGTAACATATAATCCAGCCCAAAAAACAGATAATTTTTATTGTTCTTGTAACCCAACAGTAGAGGAATTCTTGGGCATGGCTTAATCTAGGACTTACACAGTGTGATTCTGTTTTAGTTTCTGGCTTTCTCTTCTCAGGCAGGCTTTCTTCTCCCATTTGCAAGGAGGCGCATGGCAGCTCCCAGGGCTGCAAACTTCTCCATTCATGTCCAGAAGGAAAGAAAAGTCTCTTGATACATTGTGTCGAAAGAGAAATGTTCCTTTCCTTAAATGTGCCAATCATGAAGGGCCAGGGGTGAGGTATAACTATTTTCTTCAGCCTAGTAGGGTCCTTGCACTGGGGCCAGTCTCAGCCAAGCTGGAGGGCTTAGAACAGGAAGCAGTGAGTTGCCCAGTGACAAATCAAGGAGCTAATGAAGGAAAAACAGGAGTGAGATTCCAGGAAGCAACCAGCAATTATTCACTACAGAATGAGATATGAAAATTTTTTAAAATCAATACATATTTAATTAAATGTTTGCAAAGTATAACATTTTGTCAACTAGTCAATAGCAATGTAACACATGTATTATAAAGTTACATATATATTATCTTCCATAAGAGATATAATTATACTTTAATATAGTCTATTTAATATGGATTGGGGCTTTGGCCAGTAAAGATAAGGAGAATATACCAATGGCCAATAAGCACATGAAAGGATGCTCAACATCATTACCATCAGTGAAACGCAAAAGAAAGCCACAGCGATGTATTACTTCACACCCACTAAAAGGCTAGGATAAAAAAACACAGCTTATAACAAGTGTTAGTGAAGTTGTAGAGAAATTGGAACCCTTCTTGTGTATTGCTGCTAGGATTGTAAGACGGAATACTCACTTTGGAAAACAGTTTGACAGTTCCTCAAAAGGCTAAACAGAGTTACCATATGACCCAGCAATTTCACTTCTAGGTTGTATACTCAAGAGAAATGAAAACTTATGAGATGTGACATTTTTACACTCACATTTTATTGATATTCATTGAGTTATATATTAACCAATATTTTATCAATTTATTGAAATATAAAATATTTTCCTTCACCTCCTTCTGTTTTCTTTCTCAAGTCAGGTTAGTAGAAAAAAAGCTGCCTGAGTCCTTGTGGTCACTCCAAGTTGTGTTCTGCCACAAATTAAGTCTTTGTCGTTTCCTAGAAAAAAAAGAAGTGAATTTAAGTCCAGCTTATTTCTAAAAGCCATGATAATGACATCAAGTTTTTCAATGCAGATTTTCAAATTATTGTAAGACCCTAATTTCAGGTTTTATTTTCTGCAGAAAGATTATAAAAGAGATCTGGAGACTGAAATTAGAGGGAAAGGCATGCAGGTGAGCACAGACACTCTTGATATCCAGAGAGCCAAGAAAGCATCTGAAATGGTCAGCCAGGTAAGAAACTAATGGGACACAAAGTTTAAAACAAACACATCAAATTGTATACAGAAGAAATATAAATGGTGTTTCCACATGTATGACGTTGAGATTCAAACATGTAAATATCTGCATTGCTATGGAAAGCCATGCGAAGCTCTGAAGATTGTTTTCTGTTCTTTTAGAAAGAATATAAGAAAGACTTAGAAAATGAAATTAAAGGGAAAGGAATGCAAGTGAGCATGGATATCCCGGATATACTTCGAGCCAAGAGGGCATCTGAAATCTATAGCCAGGTTGGTAGAGAATGAAGATGCTCAGGATAATATATTCTAATATTCAATCACCTTCTGCTCCGTGTGTCTCTGTGATTTGTGTCTTTTTGAGGGCTTTCTATTCAAAGTCAATGCACTCTATTATAAAGGAACCACTGACCAAACTTGATTGTCTCATTAATGAAAGGGACAACTTCTGTAGATTCACCTCAACAAACATTATTGAGCATCAGAGCACCCCTATTAGGTCTCTCTGTTTTGAGTCCAAGGACATTTTGACCTTTTTATTTCCATTTTTTGATTCCATTGTGAACTTGGCTCTAATGCTTATCCTGCAAAAAAATACAAAGAATTTTCTTTTATCCACTTCATCATGTATATTTTAATTTAAATAAACAACTTAAACTAAGAATAAGTTAAACTGTATAAGGTCTAAGGTGAAATTGAAGATTAATCAAAATTTAATGGAAGATCTAAGTTTTCTTGATAAAATTTAATTTGCCAAGTATATCTGTGATATATCTGCCAGAAAACTGGATGTAAGAGAAATAATGACTGCAAAAGAAAGTATTTAATGGGAAAAAAAGTTATTGATAAAATCTGATTTGGGCAAAGTTATTCATTAGTGAATAATTTATTTGCTATAATATTTGCTATAAAAAGAATGAATCCCAATGGAAAAGTAGTATAAGGGAATGAAAAAAATGCAATGAAGAAATTGAATTTGGCTAATGGGGTTTATGTTGAAATAATTTTTAACAAAATTTGACCAAATTTGTCAAAATTCTGACTAACATAAGCAAGGAATTGAAACATTCACTGGTTCAAAATGAGAGTGTCACAGAACTCAGGTTTAGGAGCTAGTCTTGCAAGAATCCACTGAGAGACAAGTGGTGAGTAAAAGAAAAGATAGCTTTACTGAGGGGCCAGCAATCCTGGGGAGAAGGTGGACTCATGTCCCAAAGAACCAACTATCCCCTGCCTATCAGGGGCAAGAGCTTTTAAAGGGGAATTTTAGGGCTGTATAGGCAAAGGGAGTTGGTGATGGACAGCGAAGCCTGGCGTGTTGCAGTCCATGGGGTTGCAAAGAGTCGGACATGACTGAGCGACTGAACTGAACTGAGGCAATGGGATGGGGGCTGTGAGCAGAGAAGAAGAGTCAGCTCTGACAGTCGTCTTGAAATTGATCATGTGGTGGTCTGATCAGTGTCATCTTGATTGTTTTAAGTACAATTAATCTTCAGTTCCAAGATTGGTTTGTTCCCATTTCCTTGAGTCCAGTTCTCAAAATTGTGGCAACTTATGTCATGGCTATAGTCTGTTTCATCATGTAGTTAACGTCTTCCACCTGGTGGAGGTTTCAGCATTTACAAAACAGCTCAAAGAATATGGCTGAAAATATTCTCTTTAGCTCTTGAGGAAGAACTAAAGGTCCTTGACTTTGTTTAATGACTAAATTTTATTTGCTTTTGTTTCATTGCTTTCCTTTGTTTCTATATTTCTAAATCTCTGATGAAATTTATTCTCTGACTAAAGTTTTTCTATAGACAAGAGACAGGTGGAGGTAATGGGGGAGTGGAGTCTCTCCTGGGAAGTCCCCATGGGGTCCTGCTCCATTTCAAGGGTATCGTGATGCCAGAATTAAGTATTTATCAAAGGAGCTACCTGCTTCTCAGCCTTCTTCAGTGACAGAGCAGTTGGGATGGTCCTGAAGTGTGTTCATCTGTCCTCAGTGTCTCATGATGGCACACGAACTTGGAGAAGTTGACACTAGCTGTATCAGCTGAACTAGAAATCATAAATTCTTAAAACAAGCATATTGCCATTTGATTCAATGGAGAAAAGTTGGCAAACTCATTCATGCATTCAGCAGATACTTCTTGAGCACCCATTTACATGCAAAATCAGACTTGGATTTTTGCCTTTGGGGAACTACTGGGTAACCTAATTATCAAATAATCATGCAAATATAGGATGACAAATTATGGTATGTCCTACCAGAAAGTAAAGATAACAAGAGTAAACCCTTCCCATAGGAAGTGGTGCCTGAGTTGTTAGAATTCCTGCTTTAATTTAACAGTGTTGATTTTTTGAGTGTGATATGAGGGTACATCTGATTTTAAAGAACTTTAGTTATTTGAGATACAAGGGAATGCTTAAAAGGGTTTAATGATGCTGTGGTGCATTTCAATGTGAACAATATTCTCCTTTCTTAACAAGCAGCAGTATGCCATGTAGTTACCTTCACTGACTTTGAAACCAGAGTGGCTGGGTTGAAATCCTGGTTCTGACACTTAGCTAGTGCCTCAGTTTCCCCAAGAGTGGATAATAATAATACCTGCTTGTGGAGTTATCGTTCTCTGATCTTCTAGGAGGTAGCTGTCATTCATCAGGTAGCCATTCTGGACTCCAACCTTACTGCCTTGCCTTCCTTGTCATGCTGTCCAAAGGCTGGGGCTGGAAGCTTCTCTGACTCATTAGGGCCTGCATTAGCACCGCTTCCTTTTTACTCCACTGCTGGAGCTGCTTTCCTGTTTCTCCACTGCTGGAAAGCCTTCCTTGCTCTGGCCTCAGGTCTTGGGCAGCGCCAAGCCTCTCAGAAGCTCCAGGATTGTATTTCACAAAGGAAAAGGCTGGAGGCTTAGGTATGGGGCCAAGAGCTACAAAGAGTGCAGCCTTGCAGACCAGAGCCTGTCCCTCCACTTTGGCCTCCTGACACTCTGTTCCCCACCCCAGCCCTAAGACCCCGCAACACTGCCTGCCCTTGGCCCACCACAGCTTCCTCCCACCATTCCCTCTTCTTGTTATTGACAACCGTCCCCAAGTTTTGAAACCCAAAACCCCTGAACCCCTGCATACCCCCAGCCCTCGCCTCTGGTGCGAGCTGAAGCTGGAATACCAGACCACCTGACCTGCATCCTGAGAAATCTGTATGCAGGTCAAGAACCAACAGTTAGAACTGGACATGGAACAACAGACTAGTTCCAAATCAGGAAAGGAATACATCAAGGCTGTATATTGTCACCTTACTTATTTAACTTATATGCAGAGTACATCATGTGAAATGCTGGGCTGGATAAAGCACAAGCTAGAATCAGGATTGCCGGGAGAAATATCAGTAATCTCAAATATGCAGATGACACCACCCATATGGCAGAAAATGAAGAAGAACTAAAGAGCCTCTTGATGAAAGTGAAAGAGGAGAGTGAAAAAGTTGACTTAAAACTCAACATTCAGAAAACTAAGGTCATGGCATCCGGTCCCATCACTTCATGGCAAATAGACGGGGAAACAGTGGAAACAAATGACAGACTTTATTTTTGGGGGCTCCACAATCACTGCAGATGGTGACTGCAGCCATGAAATTAAAAGACACTTGCCCCTTAGAAGAAAAGTTACGGCCAACCTAGATAGCATATTAAAAGGCAGAGACATTACTTTGACAACAAAGGTCTGTCTAGCCAAAGCTATGGTTTTCCCAGCAGTCATGTATGGATGTGAGAGTCGGACTATAAAGAAAGCTGAGCACCGAAGAATTGATGCTTTTGAACTGTGGTGTTGGAGGAGACTCTTGAGAGTCCCTTGGACTGCAAGGAGATCCAACCAGTCCATCCTAAAGGAAATCAGTCCTGAATATTCATTGGAAGGACTGATGCTGATGCTGAACCTCCAGTACTTTGGCCATTTGATACGAAGAGCTGACTCATTTGAAAAGACCCTGATGCTGGAAAAGATTGAAGGCTGGAGGAGAAGGGGATGACAGAGGATGAGATGATTGGATGGCATCACCGACTCAATAGACATGAGTTGGAGTAAACTCCGGGAGTTGATGATAGACAGGGAGGCCTGGTGTGCTGTGATCCATGGGGTTACAAAGAGTTGGACACAACTGAAAGACTGAACTGAACTACTATGTAAATGCTGGCACTAGTAGAAGGTATTGCCTAGGATATATCTGAGCTCGTAATAGTACATTTAGTAGCAAAAGGAAAATTGAGATTTTTATCTGTAGTATGAAATGCTAGTACCTTTCCTTAGTCAAATGTATCTTTATCTGAAGTAGGAAGCCAAGTATAAATCTAGAAGCATGAGGACAAGTAAGCAAAGAGAGTCAGGTTACTGGTAGGAGTTATAAGGGCTAGTTTGAACAGGAACTGGAACTGCTCATGAGAGAGTGGGTTCTAGGCTTAGGACTTCCATAGAGGTCCAGCCATCCCAAGGTGTTTGAATAGTCTTGGATGGGAACCATTGCCTGAGAGAAGGTGAATGTGTTTTCCTAGACTGTTTGCTTACTCTGTTTGCATATGCTGTTTATTTTTACTGTTGCATAAATACATCAAAGAGTTGGACAAGACTGAGCGACTGAGCACACACACACAAACACATCAACAACTGAATTAAATCCTAAGGCATAATTTAGAGCATGTGGGCTTCCCTGGTGGCTCAGCTGGTAAAGAACCCACCTGCAATGCGGGAGACCTGGGTTCGATCCCTGGGTTGGGAAGATGCCCTGGAGAAGGGACAGGCTACCCACTCCAGTGTTCTGGCCTGGGGAATTCCATGGACTGTATAGTCCGTGGGGTTGCAAAGGGTCGGACATGACTGAGTGACTTTCACTTTCAGGTATAGCAGAGTTGAAAAAAGTAGTACCATTTTCTCTTTGTCTCTGTCTCTTGTATATGCGCACACAGAGTTTCAGATTCACATTCACTTTATATTTTTAGAAAAAGTATAAAGATGAGGCAGAGAAGATGCTTTCTAGCTATTCTACTGTGGCAGATACTCCTGAAATTCAGAGAATTAAGACAACTCAACAAAACATTAGTGCGGTGAGTAGCCATTGTCTCTTTCCAGTTGTCACCTTGAAACGATGTTTTGAAAGGGGGCCTTTGTTCCTCAGTCTGATTTTTTTGCTGCCTTGCTTGAATTTTCTGTCAAATGCATATCTTTACTTCTTTTAAATCATAAGAACACCAAATGTTCTTACAACTGATAATTTATCATGATTATTTTACAATTACAGATTCAAATTTCCTTTTTAGGTACAAGCAACAGCTATTTTTAACCAAATTTTAAAATTTCACTCAGGAAAGAGATCTTAATCTTACACACGTATTTTACTTTGAAGATAAAAATAGTCATAATGAAATGATTGCCTTCCTGGTCATTGATTAATTACCATGATAATATATCTAGGGATTTACTAGTTTGTAAGCAATTCCTAAGGGCTTCCTTGGTGGCTCAGTGGTTAAAGAACCAGCCTGCCGACTCAGATGTGGGTTCAATCCATGGGTCAGGAAAATCCCCTGAAGAAGGAAATGGCAACCCACTCCAGTGTTCTTGCCTAGGAAACCCCATGGACAGAGGAAACTGGTAGGCTACAGTCTATGGGGTTGCAAAAGAGTTAGAAACCACTTAGTGACTAAACAACAACAATCAATTCTTAAACTTTGATATTTTTGTTTTGAGGAATAGGAATTTTATCAGCACCATTGATTAAGATAGTGGGCTTATATATAATGGGTATATGAACTTGAATTCTAAAATAAAAATTGATGGTACAGCCAATATTTTAATGTAGAGTTAACTTAGTGGTTAAGCAAATGTTATTAAAAATATAAATTTTATTATTTCTGAAAATTTCTGGATTATTTTCTACTTTCTAATAAATTGGAAAACTCTAAACTCTGCAGGTATGCTGTTCAGGTACCTCTAGGGTCTTCACAGGCAGGCTGTGCTAAGAGATGTAGGAATCTTGCTGGAAGAGAGGACGAGGGAGAAGAGTTGTGTGGCCCTTACCACCTGTGATTCCAGATTTCTAGCTTTTGCAGGGGAACATCTCATATGTCCTGCTCTCCTGACCCACACTGGGACCTACTGGTTAACAGATATCAGGAGAGTGAACCCAAATTCGGTGCTCTGTGACAACCTAGAGGGACAGTGTAGGGAGGGAAGTTGGGGGGCAGTTCAAGAGGGAGGGGTCATATGTATACCTATGGCCAGCTCATGTTGATGTGTGGCAGAAACCATCACAGTATTGTAAAGAAATTATCCTCCAATTTAAACGTTAATTAATTTAAAAAGAGAGAGAGTAGTTCTGGCCTCGAATGACTTCCTTATAATTAGTCTGTTTTTCTGTAGGACACTTTGTTTTTTCTTTTGCTTTGTAGTTGAAAGGGGTAGGTGTTGGTACGGATGGAGAGACGTGGGAAGGTTTAAGGAATAAGTGGAAGATAAGGAAAACAGGCTGACTTAGTGTTGATGCTGATAGTAAAGCTAATATTTTCTTTGAAGAGAACAAGACTGTCTTTGCTCTCACTTGAAGAAGAGCAGTTACTTGAAACTTCACGCTGGTTTTGAATTAAATGGTAACTGTTTAGTGAGCTTTTATAATATGTCCTTTAGTTTTTCTCAGCTGCACATGCGTCATATATTTGTATTTGAAGAAGAAAACTTATATTCTTAGAGCAAGTAATCTGCAGCCATGTAAGGTACCAGGCATACCCTAGAACAGGTAGTAGAGGTTTACTTGTAAAACAGTGGAATACAAAACCAAAGTTCTGCATTTATTCCCATGATGGATTATTTAATTGATTAATGTAACATTGGTTCTCATAAATAGAAGCTGTATTCACGTTACTTTAAAACTTGAGAAATTTTCCTTTACAAGAATCGAATCTAGGACTTGAATTCTAATAAGCTTAGTTATTCTTTTCCTTCTCTTATAATAAAGGTATTTTATAAGAAAGAAGTAGGAGCTGGCACAGCAGTAAAAGATACTCCTGAGATTGAACGAGTGAAGAAAAATCAGCAGAACATTAGTTCAGTAAGTTCTCTATGGCACTGATTATCCTTTCCAAAAGCAAACACAAGCTAGATAAATGTTTTTAGTTCTTTACAAAACTAGCTGCCTTTTTCTTTTTTCTTCACTTTGTTGAAACACTGTTTCATCAAATATCAAAGACCTAACTTTCAGAAGGAAACTGTAGCCTTGTTCCTCTTGAACCTAAAGCAGTATTTCATCTTGATATATATATATCATAGTGCATAAGAGATAGATCACTTTAATAGTACAGTAATGAAATCTAGGGTTAGATTTCATCCTTTTGAACAGAGTTTTAGCTGTATTACATTTTTCAGAGAAAGGATACTTTTCAATACCTCCCCACAACTTGGAGGAAAGAAATTTTATCCTGATAGAATGATTAAAGGGACTAGAACATTTATTTGGTGGCTTAAGAGGTTTCAAAGGCCCCATTTACCTTCTACTTCTTTGAAGAAAAGCACACACCTTCATTATAATTTGTAAAATAAATTTACCCCCCCTTCCCTAGTGCCCTTTGAACTTGGGGGAAGGGTAGAGGAGGTGCTTAATGTTATGGATTAAAAACTTCTTCACTCAGTGCTTGACATTTACAGTGGATCATTGCTACCCTTACCAATAGGTGTATTTGGTAATAGTTGTTATACAGTCATCCCTCGGTGTCCACAGGGAGTGGTTGCAGGACACCCCACACACACACACACACGTAGTCATTCACACATACTCACACCAACATCTGCAGATGCCCATGTCCCTCACTGTTGGGCCTCCACATCCTCAGGTTCCACATCGAGGATGTGAGGAGCTTGCTATTTAGTTTCTTGTTGAGGGTTCTTTCTTTATATCTCCTTCCCTGACCATTCTCTTCACCTTCACCCTTGGAGGCAGAGTTTCTTTAAGTCATCCAAGTCAAACTGCCTTGATTAAACGCCTTTGTCAGGAACTCTGATGGTTACCTGGCACCCTAGAATATGTGTGCACTGATATTTGTGGAGACAGGGTAGGAAAGGTAAGGTCGTGCTGTGGTAAACAGACTTACAGAAAATGAACTTACAGAAAAACTGCAGAATGCGAGTGCACTAGAATCTCTGTACAGTGAAGGAATCTGATTTCCTGAAGAAAGCATAAGGAAGAGGACCTGGCAGTGAGCAGGCTGATCCACCGTGGCAGGAGTCTGTGTCAGGCAACACTTGAGTTTGGTAGAGAAATTAGTTCAGCTGAAAAATGTAAAATGATTATTTCCTTCACTTCCAAGTGATAATATTTGAAATGTACCCATCAGTGTACTGGGGTATAATGTTATAAATGTTCTGTACTGCACAATTCTATTGCCTATAGCGAAATGACTGTGCCATTTTGATTAGTTTGGAGTTGTATGAAAAACAAAGATGTTCATCTTGAATCGTGTTTAGTGTCTCACCCTAGGAAAATCACACAATCTATCATTTCTTCTCCTGGCATCCCCCTGCCTCTTCTAGCAAACAATAAACGCATAGTTCTGTATCTCTATGAGCCTGAGCCATAAACTCCTGCTTAGTATTCAAATGGAAAGTTGCCCTTTCAAGATTAGCAAGATTTGTCAAACCAAGATAGGATTCTCTAACATTTAAAGATCTCGACATTTTCCACCTCCAGAGTACGAGCCTTTTGAGTATTAGCTTTCTCTCTTAAGAACTGTTTTGGAATCTTACTCGGAGACGGTCTGTCTCAGTGCACTCTTAATTTAACTGTTTTGGATCTGGCCTAATATTGGCGGTTTTACTCATATCACCTATGAAACATACAGATGCTAAAACATAGATGATAGTGAAGATATTTAGGTATTGTTTCTTCGTGACTCTCAGCATGAATTTCAGCCTTAATCATTTTAAACATTACCAAGTGATTTCTAAAATGTATTTTGCGTATATCTAAGTCTTTGCTAAATTGCAACATATGCCACTTGAGTCTAGCTGATGTGTCCATATTTATATGTATATGTATGTCCTTTTTCTCGATTCCAAACTTCCTTGCATTTTAGACGTATTAAAATACCATGTGATATGCTAGCATCACTAATCATTTTATAAGTTTAAAGGGCTTGTCTTGGGCATAATTGTGTGCTGGCGTTATCATTTATCTGGTTAATCTTCCTCTAAGTAGACTTGACTGAGGAGCTTTTGACTGTTGTGACTGCCAGGATATAGGCGGGCTTTACATAACATGATTGTGTGGTAGAAGACACTTCCTGGCTTTCTGCTACTGGCCCTTCTGTAGTGATCAGCACTCAATGGCCTCTGCTTGTAGTATATTTCCTCCCACCTTCTTCTTTCTCTTCTTTTATTTTTTTTCTTATTCTAGATTATTTGTGTACTCTCAGTCAGATAAGCAGTGTTTCCAAGACTTAGTAGCTAACTCAGTTTGACTCTTGCCTCTAAAGACCATGGTGAGTACACAAATAATAAATAGAAACTGCTTTTAGTATAGAAAAATAATGAATTATTATATTAAGATAATTTCTAAAATTTTTGGTGCATCTGCCTGATGATAAAATTTATTTTTATAAGCAGTATATGCTTATTTTAGTTAAAAAACCTCTCCAGTGATGGATAGGTGAATAGATATGGGTTTGTTTGTACTTTAAGATAAAGGAATCCTGAAAGCACCAGATGAAATAAAAATTTGTGTTCTCATTGAAGGAAAATTAATATTGGAATTAAAAAATAGGCTATGTGATAGTTAAAAATGAAGAATTCTTAACTATTTTTTAAAACTTATGTTGAATAAGACTCACATTTTTTTTTTTAAATAAATCATGCAGGTAAAATACAAAGAAGAGGTGAAACATGCAACAGCCATTTCAGATCCACCAGAACTCAAGAGAGTTAAAGAAAACCAGAAGAACATCAGCAATGTGTGATCACATTTCTTTAAGTATTGTTTTCTGTGGGCGTGACACTTGCACAGTAGAATGAATTAGAATGAATGCCACTGTAGGAAGGCTAGTTCCTGAAAGGTGGAGATAATTTCATACATCTTTGTGTTGGGCTAGCATTACACCAAGCATGTGTGTTTGCTTATTAAAGAACATGGTGTTGAATGCCTACTCTGTTCTTGTTCTTGGGGGCATTCAAAGATGAATGAGATACACCTTAAGTTTAGAGGCTGTGTGTATTCTCAAGGTCTCTAGGAGAAACAGCTGTGGGGATAAATAAAGATTGTGCATTAAGTGCTCAAAAATAATTAATATTTGTTAAGTGCTTACTACCTTTTTGGGGTTCTTTACATGCAATATCTCATTTAATGTTAAATAATAATTCTATTTTCAATGTGCTGGGGAAATGCGGAGAAGGAAGGCTTTGTCAGTGAGAGAGAGGAAAACCTATGGAAAAAGAGTAACATTTGAGCTAGATCTTGAAGAATTAATAAATGTTTGGGATGGATTTCATGAGGAAGGGCCCTCCTGGCAGTGCAAACTGAATGTGTTCATGATCTAAGATCTGTTCAAAGAGGGGAAAGTTTAGTGTGATGAGTCCTTGGGGTGGAAGATGGCAGGAGAAAGATGATGGAGAGAGAAAGCATGATTCAGACCACGAGGGGGCTGCCGGCAGTGCCAGTGTCCCTGGTTCAGGTGGCCTGCTGATGCTCAGGCCTTGACTTATGAGTTAAATTGCTTTAATGTGTTCCTTTTTTTTTTTTAATTAATGTTTATAGGAGTAAAGTTGATTTACAATGTTGTGTTACTTTCTGCTGTACAACAAAGTATATCAGTTATACATAATATCCACTCTTTTTCAGATTCTTTCCCCATATAGGTCCTTATAGAGAATTGAGTAGAGTTCCCTGTGCTATACAGTAGGTGCCTATTAGTTATCTATTTTATATATAGTAGTATGTATATATATTTTATATATAGTAGTATGTATATGCCAATTGCAATCTCTCAATTTATCCCTCCCCCCACCTTTGGTAACCATAAGTTTGTTTTCTACATCTGTGATTCTATTTCTCTTTTGTAAATAGGTTAATTTGTGCCATTTTTTAGATTCCACTTATAAGATATGATGTTTGTCTTTCTCCAATTTGCTTCACTCAGTGTGACCTAGAGATTGTCATAATATATCTCTTTTTGTAAAAGAAGAGTTACACAGGAAGCTCAGCTCAGTGATGAGCTAGAAGTGTGGGATGAGGGTTGGGAGGGAGGCTCTAGAGGGAGGGGATATATGTTACATATAGATGATACATATTGTTGCACAGCAGAAACCAACACAAGGTTGTAAAGCAATTATCCTCCAAAAATAAAATAAGAGTTTACTAGTTTTCAATTTATCATAGAAACATAACACTCTCTTAACATAACTATTTGAAAATAATGAGTTAACTTAATAAAAAAATACTAGAAATCACAGCTCAGGTGATACCTTGCATGGCATATGGTAAGTGGTGGATACATGATTGAAATTTAAATAACTCTGGAGTGGAGAACAATGTGGGCTTTGGACTGTTGGTTTGATCCTAGCTCCAGACCCTACTTGCTGTATATCCTTCATAAGCCACTAACCTGTCCAAGTCTCATTCTCCTCGTCTTTAAAACAGGGACTAGAATATTAAGTGAGATATTGCCTGTAAAGCACTCAGCATGTTTGTGAGTGGATGAATGCAATACATGACGCGTCTCTGTATCAAATTTCTGTCCCCAAACTTAGATCTACTAGAAATTGGCTGCAACAATTTCTCTACATCAGTGATGCTGTTCAACAAATGTTTCTCCTCTGAACTCTACCCAGAGTCATCTTTCTTTGTATCCTGCCATCAACAAAGATTACTCTGGACCTTTCCTCTCTTTAGGCAATTATCCGACACAGAATCTGCCTAAACTCTCAAACTGCATACCATGGCACAGAGAAAGAAGTCGCATTGGCAAGAGCCTGACCCTTTGTCATTTATTTTCCAGGCTTATCAGATATCTGTTCACTTGCACATGCACTGCTGAGGGTGTACATCTCAAGTCCATTTTATCTGCAGGCCTTGTGATGTCTTGCAAAAAAAAAAAAAATTCCCTCACAATAAATTTAAGCTCCAAAAAGTCATCAAGACTGTCCCTGTGGAGTTCTTCATAATGGGATTTTAACCTCTAGTTTTCCTTTTACCTGTCAGAAATTCATTTGGTGGACATGCTTTCTATCTCCCTGTGTTGGATCCTCATTTATTTCCTGGAATGTTGTGGAATTACTGGGAAAGCTGACCACAAATGTTGGACTCTGATCCCCTACTCTGTGCAGTAGGTCAGAAGTATCTCCATGATGGGACTTCCCTGGCACTCCAGTGGCTAAGGCTCCACTTTCCCACTGCAAGGGGCTAGGGTTCCATCTCTGGTCAGAAAACTACATTCGTACTTGATGAAACTAAAGATTCCATTTGCGACAACTAAGACCTGGTGCAGTCAAATAAATAAATAAATATTTTTTAAAAAGAAATATCTCCACGACACTGGTCAGAGCATGGTCTTCCAATGTTGGAACTTGGTGGAAAAGGAGGTTCAAGGTTTCTTTTTATAGTGACAACCGATAACTGAGGTGCAGGCATAGGACTGGCATAGCCCTTCTTTCTAGTGATGAATCCAGAATTTTTATTTTTAAATGTAAATATTATATGGTCCTTTGGTAATGTCATTTTAGTACTGTGAAGAAATGAACTCACAGAAGCGGTCATTTATCATTACTGATAGGATAAAACTCCGAGAGGCCACCAAGAAATAATACAGTTTGAAGAATAACAACCCAGGTATAATTCAAAACATTCGGGCAAGGAAAAGCTTATTTCCAGGATCACCGTGATGATGACGTCTATTAGCAAAGCATCTTTCCCTGTAAAACCCTAGCAAAGATGTCAGCTAACGAGTGCTCTGTGACGTTTCTTTTCACCAGTTGCTGTGTGTTAGCTCAGTCTTCCTTCCGGTAACCCCACACCACCTTGCGTTTGTCTCCCAGCTCAGGTACAAAGAGCCGTGTGACAGAGCAACCCCGGTGAGCATGACGCCCGAGATAGAGAGAGTGAGGAGAAACCAGGAACAGCTGAGCACGGCAAGTTGTTTCTGTTTCGCTCTTAGATTTTGCCAAACATTAGCTATTTTTATTCTTGGCAATGCTTTCTGAAAAGCTTTAGACGCTCTACATCTTGGTCATTCCTTGTCTACTATCCCATACTGAGGGGTGGGACTGTGGCACCCTTGTGGGAGTCCAGGAAGTTGGGAACTGCTTTGCTACTGTTCAGTCATGCTTATTTCTTCAAGAAATCTTTTTTTAAAATATTTTTTCATGTGGACCATTTTCCAAAGTCTTTATTGAATTTGTGACAATATTGCTTCTGTTTTATGTTCTGGTTGCTTGGCTATGAGGCATATGGGATCCTAGCTCCCTGCCTAGGGATCGAACCTGTACCCCCTGCATTGGAAGGCAGAGTTCCAACCATTCAACCCCCAGGGAAGTCCCTATTGAAGAACTCTTCATTAAGCAATGCGGCAGGCATTATCCTGGTCACTGGTACACAGAGATAGATAAGATCCCTTCCGATCTTCATGGGCCTCATAGTTTAGATGGTAAATCTCTAAAACTACATGCAAATCTAAAGACCTGGAGAGCAGCATAGTGGGTATATTGTCAGTCTGAGAAAAGAGAAAGTTGTCTATTGGCATAAGGAAAAGAAGACCTGACTTGACTGGGGTTCTGAGACATAATGTCATGGCAGGGAACCTTATAAATAAAACAGAAAACATCAATCATTTAGTGATCTGTTGCTAGTAAAGCAAGGGTAGTTAATAATCGTGAGATTCCTCTGCTGTGGACCCTGTGCTAAATGTGTTATGTGACTCAGTGGGGTAGGCATGATTTATTGCTCTGGTTTGTAGGTGTGGGAAACTGAGTCTTTAGAAGTCAGAGGACGTGCAAGAACCCATGGTTTGTGACAGCAGGGCTGAGATTTGAACCCAGGCCTCCCTGAATTCAAAAATCTCTCTCAAATGTGTCCCTTAATAGTTATTTTTCCCATTTTTTGACCGTTTTATGGAACTTTTACCATTATAAACAATAACCTTCTTCTTCTGAAATAGATAATTTTGAGACACTATAAAATTGAAGAGTGACTTCTCTCAGATGGAGGGAAAAATCAGGCTGAATGCTGCTTTATCTTTATAGTATCCCTGATGGTGGTATGAGTGAGGGGTCTTCAGCTTCTACTGAAGGTGGAGGCTCCAGGGTCAGAATAGGAGTAAATGGCCTTCCCAGGCTGCTGTGGCTACTTCACTATAGTTCTCTTGTAATGATTTTTTTTTTTTTAGTTTTAATTTTTTTCCCTATTTTTTGTCCACACACAGCATGCAGGATCTTAGCTCCCTGACCAGGGATCTAACATGTGGCCACCACTAGTGGAAGTTAAGACATCACGGTGTCTTAACTACTGAACCGGCAAGGAAATCCCTTGTAATGATCTCATTACAGTGTCTTCCCCTTGTATTTCTATTACATTTAGTCGTGGTCTTTGCAATTAGTTCTGGTATTGAAGAGAGAAATATTTATTAAAAATCATTTTTAAGGAGCACAACCAGCACTTGCTGCTTGCCAAGTCAGAAGAATCAGAAGCCAGATGTAGATTTGAACTGAAAGGTTGACACACATCTACTATGGGAAAAATTATGTAAAAAATAGGGGTAATTTTGAGGCTTATCCTCTGTTGGTATTTGGTTGGAGACCATTCTGCTATTTATTAAAATTCATATTAATCCTCCACAGGTAAAATACAGAGGAGAGATTAAACAGGCGACTGCAATTTCTGACCCACCAGAGCTGAAGAGAGTGAAAGAAAACCAGAAGAACCTCAGCAATGTGTGATCTTAGTCACTTTTTTCTTATGAAAGCAAACATATTGTCTACATGTCAATGAAGGGATTGTGTTTACAAAGTTTTCATGACCTTGAGTTGATTGCCTCTGCTCTCAATTGACTGTCAATTTATTGGAAAGTTTTCAGGTTGTTAGGTGTTGTGGGTCCAGCCAGACATGCCCTGCTCAGAGTTCCCAGTGACTGCAATGTGATTTTTGTCTGCAGGTTATTGTATATCCCTCTTATCTGCTCTTCATGCTTGCAGTTTCTGTGATTCTCCAAAGGGATGCCATGGCAGTTTCTGGCATCTTGGCTCTACAAATAAGCTTTCCCACTCCCTTTCCTCCAT
The DNA here is from genome assembly GCF_054371585.1 of Giraffa tippelskirchi. Classification (NCBI taxonomy): domain Eukaryota; kingdom Metazoa; phylum Chordata; class Mammalia; order Artiodactyla; family Giraffidae; genus Giraffa; species Giraffa tippelskirchi. Next base: position 66,004,025 of record NC_137287.1, on the reverse strand, counting down.
ATGTATTAATAAATGTATTCGTGTTCTGTAGCCTGTCCAGTCCCACCTCCCACTCACAGCTATCATCATTTTATTTTTGGATGATGCTGGGAAAAATTATGAAGTGTGCCTGGCTGAATAGCTCACATGAAACAGGTCCATTTTCAGCGCACTTGTTCAGGGCTGTCAAGTTTTACTTAGACACCAGTTCTTGGCCTGTTCTAACTCCTTTCTGTTATGTAATCTGTGGATGTAGTTTGCTGAGAGAGTCCTTTTTTATTTTACTTTTATTTATTTATTTATTTATTTTTAATTTTTTTTACATTACAATATTGTAGTAGTTTTTGCCATACATTGACATGAATCAGCCATGGGTTCACACGTGTTCCCCATCCTGGACCCCCCTCCCACCTCCCTCCCCATCCCATCCCTCTGGGTCATCCCATTGCCCCAGCCCTGAGCATTTGTCTCATGCATCGAACATGGAATGGTGTTCTGTTTCACATATGATAATATACATGTTTCAGTGCTATTTTCCCAGAACGTCCTACCCCCACCTTCTCCCTCAGAGTCCATAAGACTGTTCTATGCATCTGTGTCTCTTATTCTGTCTCGCATATAGGGTTATCATTACCATATTTCAAATTCCATATATATGCATTAGTATACTGTATTGGTGTTTTTCTTTCTGGCTTACTTCACTCTGTATTGTGGGCTCCAGTTTCATCCATCTCAATAGAACCGATTCAAATGTATTTTTTTAATGGCTGAGTAATATTTCATTGTGTATATGTACCACAGCTTCCTTATCCATTCGTCTGCTGATGGACATCTAGGTTGCTTCCATGTCCTGGCTATTGTAAACAGTGCTGCGATGAACATTGGGGTACATGTGTCTCTTTCAATTCTGGTTTCCTTGGTGTGTATGCCCAGCAGTGGGATTGCTGGGTCATATGGCAGTTCTATTCCCAGTTTTTTAAGGAATCTCCACACTGTTCTCCATAGTGGCTGTACTAGTTTGCATTCCCACCAACAGTGTAAGAGGGTTCCCTTTTCTCCACACCCTCTCCAGCATTTATTGCTTCTAGACTTTTGGATAGCAGCCATTCTGACTGGTGTGAAATGGTACCTCATAGTGGTTTTGATTTGCATTTCTCTAATAATGAGTGATGTTGAGCATCTTTTCATGTGTTTGTTAGCCATCTGTATGTCTTCTTTGGAGAAATGTCTGTTTAGTTCTTTGGCCCATTTTTTGATTGGGTCGTTTATTTTTCTGGAATTCAGCTGCAAGAGTTGCTTGTATATTTTTGAGATTAATTGTTTGTCTGTTGCTTCGTTTGCTATTATTTTCTCCCATTCTGAAGGCTGTCTTTTCACCTTGATTATAGTTTCCTTTGTTGTGCAAAAGCTTTTAATTTTAATTAGGTCCCATTTGTTTATTTTTGCTTTTATTTCCAATATTCTGGGAGGTGGGTCATGGAGGATCCTGCTGTGATTTATGTCAGAGAGTGTTTTGCCTATGTTTTTCTCTAGGAGTTTTATAGTTTCTGGTCTTACGTTTAGATCTTTAATCCATTATTTTACTTTTAAATTTTTTAAAAAATTTACTTTTATTTTTTGGTTGCATTATGTAGCATGTGGGATCTTAGTTCACCAAACAAGTATCAAACCTGTGCCCCCTGCATTGGAAGCATGAAGTCTTAAGCACTGGACCACCAGGGAAGTGCCTGAGAGAATCCTTTTTTCGAAGTCATTAATAATAAATTGTGTTCTTTGGAAAAGGAAATTTGAAAATCTGTTAGATGCAAAGAAATCTTTTATTCTATAAACCTTTAAAGTCCTTTGGCCAGATTATAAAGGAAAGGCAGTTTACTGTTTGGCATTGTCCCTGACAACTGTATTTTGGAGAAATAGATACTCACCTTCTCCTAATGTATTCAGAGTCACAGTTGATGTAACTCCATTACTCTCTGAAGGGAACATGGTTCTGGAGAAGGAAGGATGGAGCATTAGGGAGCATGCTGGCCTTATGGATCACCATGGTTACCACTTAGGCATCATGGCCAAAGTTCTGCCACAGTTAATTACTAAGAAACCATAATGGTCCAACAGCTTTCTATATGGGTAAGAGTACCTTAAAGTAACATCCGTGAAGATATTTTTTACCTTACTCCTTTGTGATGAAATGCTTATTACAGCTTTACTGATGGTACGCCCATGTAATGAATACATTCTCAGTGATTCTCTGCCATAAGATGAATTAAAATAGAATGATTTAAGATGCAAGCATTCTAAATATAACTAGACCTCTGATGGGTCAGTGGTAAAGAATCTGCCTCCCAGTGCAAGAAACACCATTTCAATACATGGTCTAGGAAGGTCCCCTGGAGAAGGAAATGGCATCCCACTCCAGCATTCTTGCCTGGAAAAAACCCCATGGACAGAGGGGCCTGGCGGGCTACAGTTGATGGGATCGCAAAGTGTTGGTCATGACTCAGTGACTAAACAACAACAAAGACCTCTGCTAGCCTCCTTCCCCCACCCCCCGCAGCTTCCTATCCTTGCTTAGCTCTTTAAAATAAGTACTATGAGACTCTTGTTTAGTTGAATTGATTCACAGTGCTGTGTTTTTTTGTTTTCCAAAATGATAGGTTTATTATAAATCTCAGATGGGAAGAGCTACAGTTTTAAGTGTAACTCCTGAAATGGAAAGAGTAAAGAAGAATCAAGAAAATATTAGTTCGGCAAGTTGTTTTATTCACTTGGGGCTATCATATCATGAAGGACATGTCCTTTATTATTTATTTGCAGACCAAGAAGCTTTTGTAAGATATGCAGAAAGTACATGTGTTATTTCAGATGACATCTGAAAGCCGCCACTGTCTTAACTTTACATTGTCCTGAACCCTACTGATGTTTCCAGATGTGACCAACACTTATATTTAAAGTTTCGTTTTAAACTGAATTATGTTCATTTAAACAATGAATCATGTTATTTTAGCCAGTGTCTTTGAAAGTGGTAGTCTTTGATGTATAAGTTAAACAATTATCATTTTACAGATGTATTCCATTGAATGTTGATTGTTAAGTCCTCTCTGCAAAACAAAATAAGAAATGAATCATTACTCCAAAGTAAGGACTTAGAGGAAAAAACAATCTTTAAATATATTTAACATAGAAATTGGTTACTCACTGAAGTTCCATGTTGCATGTCAGTGTCTTATTTGGGGAGTGTGCCTTCTCTCAGGAAATACCAGGGCTTCCGTTCTGAGTGCACATATGCCCTCCTGTTTGCAATAATCTGTATCCTGATCTTATACAGAATCAGCTTCACAAAAAGCAGTGTTCTGATAGTCAGATGTCAGAAAGAGCTTTATGCCTGGGAATCAGCATTTAGATTTTAAACTGTGCAGCTCTCTAATGGCATTTCTGCCCAGAGATGCTGACTGTATTCAACATAAATTGCCTTTAAGCTGTGGCTGTTTAGAGGGAACCTAAGATGGATACTTAATGATTCTTACCATCTGCTCTGGTCAAATAAAAGGAAGGAAATATTCATAGAGGTGTGTTTGTTATGCATGCTTCCACAGTGTTATGGTGGAAAATGGGGAAATAGAGAAACAGAAAAAGAAATTTAGGTTCCATTTAGTTTTGGATTTTCTCTATTGATAAAGTATTTCCCACTTTTACAGACTCATGGTTAGTGGATGTTGGTCACTTACACATTTGTATTCAGTTGGTAGAGAGATTTAGGTCATCTTTGCTGTAGCCTTTAAAGGAGACCATCAAGAGTAAAATTTTAGCTCATTATTCTAGAAGGAAATGTAATTCACTAAAAAAGTTGCCTGGGAAGTTGTATATGCCTCACTCATTTGGAAAGCTTGAAAAACTTATGTAATTTTTAAATTATAGCTGTATTTTTGTTAAGTATGTTCTAATGATTTACTTTGCAGGTAAAATATACCCAGGACCAGAAACAGATGAAAGGGAGACCAAGTCTGATTTTAGATACACCTGGTCTCAGACATGTCAAAGAAGCTCAAAATCATATTTCAATGGTAGGGTCCAACGGGTCCTCCATCCATGACTAAAACGTACTAAGGAGTGGCAGCACCCAGTGCACCGACAGCGTTGTTCACCATTAATCTGGATAACTAACAAAGCATGGAAAGGCCCATGGGCCCAGCCTTTGGGGGGAACTTTCTAGTCTTACTGACATGTACGGGAAATACTTAGTCTAATAAAATAATTTTTCTCAGTGATTTTTTGGGGTGTGTTTTTATTTCTAACATGACTACTACTATAAATGCATTTTATGGAAGATACTTGCTTGGACTTTTTTTTCAATTAATATTAAGGTGAAGTTTGGTGTGTTTACATGTTTAAAGAATATAAAAATATGTATTTTTTAAAAAACAGTGTCATGAGATATATTTTATATACCATAAAGTTCACCCATTTAAAGTATACAAAGTGGTTTCTAGTATAATTTACAGAGTTAAACAACCATCACCCTAACCTAATTTCAGAATGCAAAAAACACGTGTTTTGAAGTATTATGTTTTTGTAACTATATACAAAGATTATGTATATGGTTATTTGTAACTTGCTCTCTTAATCTAATTTTAAATAATATTGCTTTCTTAAATAATTGTATAGAAATAGCTTATCATTTTATTGCATACTTCAGTTTAAGAGATAGGAAATTAACTTATACCTAAGTGAGTACATTTTAGAAAGTAACTAGGATTTGAAAAATAAATCTTTCAACACTTCTTACTTATATACAAGCTTATATATTAAAAGAGCTGCTAACTGTAATGATGGAAAACATTGTGAAAATGTCAGCACTTGATATCTGATGCTAGGAAACTGAAATTTCATAGATTATTTTTGGAATAATTGGAAAAAATACATTTGTATAGAAAATAATCTAGATGCAGCTGGTATAATAACTGTCTTTATATTCAAATTTTGTGAGGTGTGGAGCATTCAGGAAATTTCAGTTTGAGTTACTATGGTTTTTCCCTCTTTCAGGTGAAATATCATGAAGATTTTGAAAAGACAAAGGGAAGGGGCTTTACTCCTGTTGTGGATGACCCTGTGACAGAGCGAGTGAGAAGGAACACCCAGGTCGTCAGCGATGCCGCCTATAAAGGTGTCCATCCTCACATCGTGGAGATGGACAGGAGACCTGGAATCATTGTTGGTAAGCTGACTGGCCTGCTTGGCAGGTCTGCAGAGTCAAAAAGATTGTGCTTTCCCTGTTTTTATTAATGGAATTCGCTTCCTTATTCATCGGACCCCTCCTCAAATGCATGACGTGGTGCCCAGGTGAAAGTGGACCAAAGGCAAAGTGTTGTTGTTTGCACCATGTTGGAGGAAATTCATGGCCTTTCCAGGTGTTGTTGCAGATTCATTCTGTAGTTGGACATTCTGTCTTTAATAACCTTCTGGTCTTGGAGTGTTCCTACTTGCTATGCAAAGAAGCAACCCAAATATCAGACATAGGTGATAATGAAGATTAAGCAATTATTTTGTTTCCCTTTAGCTTTTGTGGGCTTCCCTGGTAGCTCGGGTGATAAAGAATCTGCCTGCAATGCAGGAGACCTGAGTTTGATGCCTGGGTTGGGAAGATCCCCTGGAGAAGGGAACAGTTACCCACTCCAGTATTCTTGCCTGGAGAAGTCCATGGAACAGACCATGGAGTCGCAAAGAGTCAGAAACAACTGAGCATCTTTCACTTTCACCTTATGTACTGATCAGTAATTGTACTGCAGACACTGTCTGCATGGGTAACAGAGCAGAAGTAACCCCATATAGATCCTTTGATGTCAAATAGACATGCCTGAGAGATTCTGATGGCTTCCACAACGTGAGTAGCTTATATTTTTTTGACTATTATTTCTGAACTGGGAGAATAGAGCTGTCTGAAAGTCTCACAAATCAGAGAGAAAGGAGCCTCAACCTGCTGTTCTTTCTTGTCATCCAGGGAAAATCTTAGGAACATAGTGTTGAATGGTGACAGAGTGAGCAAGGTTTGTACTAAAAGCTAAGAAAGGAAAGGAAAGTTACTGATTTTTTTCAATTTGTTCAACATTTGTTTCTGTTGTAGGGAGAGAAGTTTTTTTATTTTTTTTTTGTTTTCTTAGACAAAAACGTTTTAGTTGCCACTTACGAATTACTCGCATGTCCTTAATCAGGAGTTTTAACCCAACATTTTCCCTGTTTCAGTGTGTGGAGAGCATGAGTGATGAGGGTTTGGGAATGTGGGGAGTGGTGTGGTGTGCATGTGTGGTAAGTCACAGGCTCCCTGTGGAAGGTCAACAAAGAATAAACCAGGCAACTTATATTTTATCACAAGGTTTTCTTAGCAAATCTTGCGAGTATGAATATCCCTCCGTTCTCTGAAGTCTGCTGCACAGTTGGTTTGCCTATATTACGTGCTTGCTTTTTGCATATGCCCCTTTTCAGACTTTTGTTTGACTCTCTTGGGTGCTGACTTTTTTTTTTTTTTTAATTCATTCTTGATTTGTTGATTTCTTCCTTTGGTAAAAGACCTCAAAGTTTGGCGCACAGATCCTGGCTCCATCTTCGACATTGATCCCCTGGAAGACAATATTCAGTCTAGAAGTCTACATATGCTTTCTGGTACTGCTTACATTTTGAGTTCCTCCCCATTTACATGGTGTTTGTCCTCAAAGTGAAGCCGCTATGAGCTGTGCAGGTTCATTGTGCCTTCTGTGTAATGTAAATTTTTAAGTTTGGGCTTCGAAAAATGAAGAAAGTTGCTGTGCTATTTAATATGCCACTAATCATTTATGAAAACAAAACTTACAAAAGAGCTTTTTAATATATCTTAGATTAGTTCTAGATTTATTTTAAAGGTGTCTAGAGCTTACTTACACTTCCTCTTTATTAGTGAATATGATTTTAGAAGTTCTCTGGGCTTTGAAATGCACCTATTTGGACTGCACTAAATTGCTAACATAAAGATTTGTTTTATGAAAAGCACAACATTTTAAAGATATAGTTATTTAATTTAAGGAATTCTTTGAAGACTTTTATTTAAAACAGAGGAGAGATTTTCTACATAGCATCGTGAATGTCTTAAAATAGGTTTTCAAGTATCCTGAAAATTTCTCTCTGAGTTTTTATAAAATGCAAAATTTGTAGTTTACATAGGAAGTTTATTTGACTTTTAACTTCAACTGTGTGTTTATAATTAAAAGTAAAACCCAAATGGTTTGGATATTTGGGTATAGCGATAGCAAGGGTTGATCTTTGTAGGCTTTCAGACTGCATTTAGCAAACTGAAGATTTGACAGTTATGTGACTATTTTAAACATATAAATAGATCTATCAATTAGGTCCTTCTCTGCCCCCAATTGTGACTCCAAGTTTAATTGTTAACATTAACAAAATTGAAAGCCCAAGGCAAAGTAGGAATTCCAATATTTTTATAGTAATTTGATCCACATAATCAGCCAAATTATCATCTAAATTTTCTAAAAATAAAGAAAAGGCAACAAATGCTCTATCATTGGTGATATTTGAAAAGAACTATTTATAACCAAACCTTTGATAGGAATTTACTAATGTGCCAGTGTTTTCTTAGTTCTTGTCAATTTCCCATCCCTCATCTCTCCTTTAAATTTTAGACCAAACTGAGTGTGAATGATCATTAAGTCATTTGTGTTGTTGATAACATGTGCTGAAGTTTGGGAATAGATGGCTAGAATTTATAATACCTGAGCTTTGTGGTTGTAATTTAATGAGGGATTACTTTTCTTCCATTTTAAATTTTTAAGTAATTTTTTTTGGTTTCTTTGTTCTTCAAGTCACTTAATCACAAATATGAATATTTTCCCTCCAATATAGAAAAGGCGAATCTTTATAGGAGACAACGGTCTCGGTCTTACTCGAGCAGTACTTTTGGTACAGGTCTGGGAGATGACAAATCAGAAATATCCGAGATTTACCGTAGCTTTTCATGCTGCAGTGAGGTAACAAGACCATCTGATGAAGGAGGTATCAAACATTAACCACTCTCAGAAGTCTCTTTTAATGTATCACAAGTGTGTCTTTGACAAATTCTTCACTTTTGCACAAACATATGGCATGGATATATTTGAACATTTTAAATTATGTTTAGAAAGTTGAGTCTTTTTAAAAAACTACTAATATGCATTTTTGCATGCTTGTTTTTCCTATCTTTCCTCACTGTTTTCACTAAAAATGGATCTTTAATGACAACAGGGTCTTGGGATCTGCTATGTGAATCTGTTTCACAGGAGTTGTATGTGATGGATATACACAGCCAGAGTGGAAACTTGAGTTCTGTGGAGTTCATATCTGATTTCCATTAAGGAAAATCAATCTTACGGTTATATTTGAGTGGCTAAGAGAGTGCTATGAATTTGTGTGTTTAAATATTCATATACAGTTGCAGACAGAGTTAGATCTTGCCAAAAAGAAATGGGGTATGTACTTGGGATATGAGATTTTTTAAAAATGGAAAATACTGCTGATTGTTAATAATCTTTGTATCTTATATTACTATCCTTGTCCTCTACATTCTTCTGTTTTCTGGATCCAAGCTGATGGCTTAGGTCTAGAAATTGGTGGTTGAAATTGTTTTCGATGTTAAACTACTCTAGCTGTTATTAAAGGTTAAGACTAAGGTACAGCCACATTTTAGTGTTGTGGGGAGGGAGAGAGGAATGAACACAGAACAAAAGGAAAACTGAATTTCCATTACAACCAAAGGCCATAGCGCTGAAATCCCTAAAGCAGGAGATTGTGAAGTGGAGGAATTTAACATCTTGGGAAAAGTAATGTGACTATGGACCTGATGAAACTATGAAATCTCTTACAATTGAGTAATTGTTTTTTTGCACTCGTAGGAAAAACCCCTTTGAGAAGAAAATCAATTACAGTCAATAATCTTAAATTGTACATTCAGACTTGCCTTAGCTTTGTAGAAAGATTTTTCTTTTCTTAAATTTCAGATAAAGTGAGGTATAATTGACATATAAAATTGTAAGATATTTAAAGTGTACATCGTGGTGATTTAATATACGATACATTGTGAAAGGATTCCCTCCAGTTAGTTAATTAACATATCCATTACCTCACAAATATAGCTTCTTTTTTTCCTTTGGCGAGAACACTTAAGTTCTACTCTGTCAACAAATTTCATTTATACAGAAAAGTGTTATCAACTATAGCCACTGTGTTATTCTTTAGCTCCTTCTACCTTATTCATTGTGTAGCAAAAATTTGTACCCTTTTACCAATTTCTACCTATTTCCCCCTGCCTCTGACAATTACTATTCTGCTATCTGCTTCTATGAGTTTGACTTCTTTTTTTTGGTTTGATCTTTGTAGAAAGTTTTTAAGAGTCTCCTTTCCCTATGCTTCTAATGTTTATGGACTAGTGTTTCTTTCTTGTAGATAAGATAAATGTTCGAGAGCTCCTCTTTCAGTGTCTGCTTATCTAACAAAGGATTCAGTAACTTTATTTTTTTTGGCTTGGGGCTATTGATTTCTCCCTTCCATGTCCTCTGACTCTAAGAGGTACAGAATAATATTGATGCCTGGTAAGATAAATAAAACCCAAAGCAAATACAAGAACAAATTTCCATCAACCTTATTTAACTTTCTCAATTCAACGTAGTAAAACTGATGTCTCTCCCAAACGCGACGTACCTTAGAGTCTTTGCTTCATCAGGGACCCTTTAACTTCATGTCTGAACACACAAACACAGCATTCATTCATTTATTCACCAAATGTTTGAGTGCTCCTTGTGCATCAGCCAAGAGCTCAAATCTGGCAGTGTACATAGCAGTGAGCAGCAGAGATATGCATCTGCTCTAAGGGGTTTGGAGTCTGGTGAAGACCCTGACATTGAGCAGATACTTACCCAAGTAATCTATAATTATGAACAGAGTAAGTGCTCGGAGGGGAGCATGTGGGAGGCCACAAGGGGGTACTCCATCTGGCCTTGATGTCAGGGGAGCCTTCCTCAGGGAAGGAAGATTTGAGCTGAGATGTGAATGCTAAATGGAAGTGAACTATGCCAACGGGCTTTGGGAAAATAATGTTTCTCAGAGACAGAACAGAACACAGAAGTGGTGCATCAGTGAGACGTTCAAATGGAGGCATCGAACAGGCAGTTAGAGTCCAGAGGAGGAGGCTGCCCTGGAGATCAGTGGGAAGCCATCACCTGTGTCCGTGATCAGGTCTTGGATCCATCTATGCGGAGAAGGAGAGTGTGAGCCCCCGCCTGCAGGTTTCTCAGCTCCGTCTGTGTCAGGGAGGAGTTTGGCACTTGTCTCCGATTCTGTTGGCTCATCTAAAACCCCACTGTTGTTGGGTTATCTTCTCTTCCTCCTCTCAAGCCCCCACCACTTTCTAATTATTTCTAGCAAGAGGACCCTACACTATGCCAAAATGAACAAGAAATGTCTCCATTGAAAGAAAGTATACATAAATGTTCTTATATTTATAATGGAATTTGAGTAAGAGTAACACATGGTTAAGAGGGAATAATTACATTTTTTAAAGTGGAGGAACATCAGACTCCGTGAAAGGTGGCAGTAGGAAGACTTTTGGCAGGAAGGAGTGTCTGCATAACTTAAATAATGCCTGGTAAGAAAAGCTGACTCCTTGGAGGTGTTTATAACCTGTCATTCTCAGTCACCTGTTAAAAGGCTTGTGTTTGGTGACATTTCCAGTTTTGGAAACTTGATATTGAGGTAGGAAGCAAAAGTAAAGATGTACCAGTAAGTTTTTATAACATTAACACAGTGGCATACCCACAGTGTATCGAGGTTAATTCAAAAAGATTTGGGGATACCTGGGAATATGCTTCTAATTTTAAGTGAAGCAAATCATATTCTACTGATTGGTACCTTATGTCTGTATTCAAACAATCAGTGACATATCTAACTAATAAGTCCAAAATTGCCTCCTCACCTTCTCCACAACATTCTGCTGCTTTTCCAGGCTCCCCGGTTGCTAAGTAGCAACTGCAACTTTGCAGATACTAACTTCACATCCTTAGGAATCATCCTCCACACTTGTCTTTTACTCACATCTACATCCAAACCATTAGCAGATCTTGTCGGCTCGCCTGGGACGAACACATCCAGAATCTGACTGCATGGTCCACCTTTGCCCTTGGCCTCCCACCCTTTCTCCATTTCAGCTGCTGCCCCCTCTGCCTCCAGTCATCACAGAAGTTTCCAGACGAGTTTCCAGCTTCTGTTCTTGCCACCCCAAGCCACCAGCCCTCTCTCTGACTTGGTCTGTTTTCTACCTGGCAGCCAGAGGGTCTTTAGGAAACACCTAAATCTAACACCAGTTAGATCACATCATTCTTTTGCTACCATCTCATTCTGAATAAAACACAAATTCTTGCCATTGCCTACAGGGCCTTCTTCCGACCTGGGCCCTGACTGCCGCCCTGAACCATTTCCTGCTTTTCTTGGTTCACTCATCCTCTCTCCTCATCCCAGTCTCCCTGCTTTTTACCCACCTTTGCACCTGCATGTGCCCCCAGCTTGGAATACTCTCCCACCTGCTGCACCTGAGCTATTTGCTTGTCTAGACCCATTTTTCTTCATATTTTTGCTCAGGATCACTTGATCAGAGAGACCCTCTCTAACTACCAGATATAAAACAGCACTGCTTCCCATTCTGTCTGGCCCTTTACTCTTTGCTCTTTGTTCATAGCACTTGACACCACCTGAGATATATATTTATTTGTTTATGTGCTTGTCTGTCTCTCCTAACTAGGATAGATGCCCCATTGTGAAAGTGAAAGTCGCTCAGTCGTGTCTGACTCTTTGCGACCCCATGGACTATACAGTCCATGGAATTCCCCAGGCTGGAACACTGGGTAGCTTTTCCTTCCCCAGGGGATCTTCCCAACCCAGGGATCGAACCCAGGGCTGGAATATTGGCTATTTTGTTGACTATTACTACTCTGTCTCCAGCTCTTAGAATAAGCACTCGGCAAATATTTCGTGAATAAATGAAATGGTCAAATTAATATTTTTTTCCATTCATTCCACTCCGTTTTTTAAACAAATTGAGATATAATTGACATATAACATTGTATTCATTTTAGGTGTACAAAATATTAATATCTGAAAAATTAGAGCTACATATATAAATATATGTAAGTTTTTTAAAAAAAATATGAAATTCTGTTATGCAAGGCTTTCAAGAAAAGCCTTCCATTTTTGTTTTGATATGTTTCAATAATATAAAAGCATAGCTGTAAGAGAGAAAAAAAGACCCTAAAGTGGAAACATTCCCAGGATAGTTTCTTTTCTGGTGGGGAGGCAAAGAAGTAGTATCCATGAGGTCCTGGTTGCTTTGAAATTTGGGGTCCCCTTTGAAATGCATGCTGTGCTGGGCCCTAGTCAGGAGGTGCTGAGTGAGTCTGTAGAAGGAGGTAGCTTTCATGGTGATGACAGCAGTTTGATGAAAACCTTTAGTGTCCTCCGTTAAACACATACATTTGTTTAAACACTATTCTGAAAATTGGAAGGGACTTTAGAACAATCCTTATTATTGGTAAGATGGGGAAAAAAGAGAATGTTTGTATTTAGAGATGCCATCTTTTTCTTTATTCCAGATTGCACTGATTTCTTTCCATTTAGGTTAGAATTTCATATGATAAAAAGTATGATGTCCCAGAAAGGTGACCTTTCGTGTTGGGCTGACTCCCTGCTGTTGAGATGGCGTGTATCACAGCAGCTCATCCTGTGCTGGACAGAATGGTGTGCAGGGGCAGGAGGCTTCATCCCTCTCTCACACTGCTCGGTCTGGGGTCTCGGGAGGTCACCTAATCTTACCCAGCTCAGATTCCACTTCTGTAACAAGTAGCTTTTCTAAGATGTTTTACATTTCCTAAGCCAAGTGCCATAATTGAAATAAACTCTTTTTTTCTTCTTTCTCTTCTTTTCTGTGTATGAGAATGTGTTTATGTCCTGAAGGTGACCTGCTTTACTTTGTGTATTGAATGACTGGACAGTTATGAGAATCATAGTTTCGGGGTCCTTTTTCTGAGTTACAGGAAATTTAGGTTGTTAGGACAAAGGGTTAAACAATCAGCTCATTTCCTTGAGGCAGAAGTACAATATTTTCATCATTCACATTTGGTTTTCATGAGCATTAACATAGAAGCCTTCTCTTTTACATTTTTATCATTGTTGTAGTTATGCACTTCTCATGATAGTTTCCCATCTTGCTTTGATTGCTGAATATTTTCATTTTCTTATGGGATTATTTTGGGCTTTCTTTAGTTTTAGGTCTACTTTCTAAGATATTACATTACCAAGGGGCTTGCATTTTCTATCTCTACTGTGTTGCCTTGCTTCAATAAAGGAGGCTTTTATTTAAATGTCATCTAATTTTGTTTTGATTCTTGAACGATATTATTTGAAATTATCTTTATTGCCTTTTGGTACTAGATTAGGTTAACTTATTTTCATTTGACACACATTTCCTTGAGTGGAAATAATCCTGATGATTTCTGCTTATTTCACTGCAAGGTTTTCTTTGATCTTTGTGTTTGTCTTTAGGTCACTTGCCGGCAACATGTATTTGCCTTCTGGTACTGCTTTGTATTTCTTTGGTTTCTTTTAATTCACAGTGTTTTGTATTACTTATATTTTTATGTGTTTGCCATCTCACCCAGTGTTTACTCTTCTAGTTCAGTTTTGCTTCAGGCATTTTATGTGTTTCTATTTTCCTCTGGAGCATAAAGGGGATGGGAGTGTGATGGGGAGGAAAAGCGGTGCACTTTTCAAAGCTGACCTTCTCAATGTCTCAGCCTTGTGAACTTTTCCATTTTGCTCTGGAAGGATCTTATTGGACCAGAATCCTCATCCTGCCTTAAGTGATGGAAAACAAGTTTCTGAATTCTGGGACAGTCCCAGCTAGGCTGTGCTTTATAGCATTCCATTCCATATAATATGTCCTCAAAAGATGTTAGGTTGCAAGAGATGCTTCAGTACCTTCTGGAATTCTCAGTTTATGGTCTGTAGATATGCCAAGAGGGCAGTGCACCAACTAGATAGCCAGTAGCCCTGGTTAAACACCCATAATTCCATTTGTCCATTAACCAAACATTTATCCAGTATTTCCCATATTTGTGAGATTCTGGAAACACAAATATAAAAGATAAAGTTATTGTCATCAGTGAACTTGCATTTTGGTGGGTAAACCAGATGCATGAACCCATTGTGCTCAGGAAGGCATTATGATGGAGAGTTAGAATCAGCCAGGCTGACTGATGGGAAAGAAGTGTTTCAGGCAGAGAAGTAGCACGTGAGAGAGAATATAGCACATTGGAAACTTAATGTGTTTGGCATACGTTAAGCCCGGGCGCTGTGCATCTAAGAGATGAGCCAGAGCCAGAGAGTGAGTGCTGCTGAGCCACTGTCTCTTCAGAGGCAGAGTTCTGCTGAATATAATTGAATATGGTTTCTTTGCATGTTTCCTTGGACTTCATTGTGCAGGAAACGTAGAGGCTATTTAGAGGACCAGTTACCTAGCCTGGTAAGCCACTGAGTCTCTGCCTTGGAAGTTTAATCCACTGTGGGAGCTTGTCTAAGCATCCTTTCTGCTTTGAATAATCTAGATTTTTACCAAGAGTCTTGACTCTTTGGGCATCAAATGACCACAAGGTCTTATCAGTCTTCTGGAGGGATTACTGGTGTAGAGACAGCCCTGTGGATTTTTATTTCAAATATCACAACTACTCTTATTGTTGACATTTGTCATTTGTATAGAAGAGCAGAAACACAAAAACCTAAGCACCTTCCTTCCTACTCTAAGACTTCCAGACTCCAGACAAAATAGTCAACAGCTGGATATTTATTAGGGATCTTAAATTTTATGTCTAGAACCAAAATCTTATTTCCTATCTTCCCCACAAAACAAACAAACATCTTCTCTTGCCTTTGTTCACCAGCTCAGCTAATAACACAATAGTTCACCTCAGTGCTGAGGCAAAAACCATGGCATCCCCCGTTACCTTTCTTCCCCTCACACTTCACATCTAATCCATCTGTAAGCCTGTTGGCTCTATCTTCAAAATGTGTTTATGCCTCATCCAACCATGTCTCACCACATCCACTGCACCCCAAGAGAATCACCATCCTGTCTCCTAGAGGTTGCGGATATTAGCTCCTGGTCTTTGTAATTCCATTCTTACTTGTTTGGGCTGGCCGCCACTCGGCTGCCAGTGACCTTTAAAAACTTGCACCTGATCTCATTACATCTTTGTTGAAAGTAATATAATGGCTTCAATCACACTGTGTCTAAAAAACCGAGATCCAGTCTGCAAAGTGTCAAATGGTCTGGCCCTTGGTCTTGTGCCCTGTTCATCTTCTCCTGGACCACCTACTCCAGCCACACAGACCTCTGGGCTATTGATGTTAGGTGTTCTCACATGTGGTCCTTTGCAATATCTGATGCCTTTGTCTGGAACAGTCTATCCCAGATATTTCTGTGGTTTGCTCACTTCCTTTAGGTCTTTGATTAAATGTCAACTAATCAGAAAAGAGAAGGGGGCGACAGAGGATGAGATGGTGGGATGGCATCACCAACTCAATGGACATGAGTTTGAGCAAACTCCAGGAGATAGTGAAGGACAGGGAATCCTGGCGTGCTGCAGTCCATGGGGTCGCAGAGTTGGATATGACTTAGTGACTGAACAACAGCAACAACAAATCAGAAAGGGTTTCCTTGATCACTCTACCTTGAAATCTCTCAACCCACACACACCCATAACTATCCCTTTGCCTTGCTTTATTTTTCTCTATAATTCTTTTCAAGCTTTATTGAGGCATAATTGACATATAAATTTCACATCTATTTAATCTATAAATTTTGATGAGTTCAGACATGCACATATGCCTTTGATACTGTCACTACATAAAGGTGATGAACATGTATACCACCTCTAAAAATTTCCTTGTGTTCTTTTGTGTGTATATTTGCATGTTGTGAAAAGAACACTTAACATGAGGACTACCCTTTTAAAATATTTTAAAGTGCATAATACAGTACTGTAAACTGTAGGTGCAGTTTAGACCTCATATTAGATACTCATGTATATTGTAGAATATATAAATATATTCTACTTAAATTTAATCTGAAATTTAAAGAAACCACTTTGCTGCATGTGTTAAATCTCTAAAACTTGGCATTAGTCTTTAATTTATTAGTGTTAATTAAAGTTAATTTGACTTGAATGTAGCAGTGCAATAATAATCCTTATTATAGTTTTTTAAAAAGAAGTCATGTAGAATGTATCACCAGAATGTAACATTGAGACCTATGTTTATTACAAAACCTAAGCCAGCTTTCATAACCTTTCATAACCAAGACATCAGTAAATTACTCCTATATTAACACTTCCATTCTCATATAAATAATTTTCCCTCAGTGTTTTGTTTATTGAGGACATCTGTTCTCAGTAGGGATTCGATAGAGTAGAAGTGCCCATCAGAATTCTGAAATTCATGCCTTTTATGGCTCCTCTCTCTGTGTGCTCTAGCTTCTTGTTCAATCATGAAATACATGGAGACAGAGAATTGAACGGACCATGTGGCTTTCCTTCCGGTGCCTGGCACAGGACCAGGAGTGCTCAGTGAAGAGCTAGAACAAGTCATCGCTTTCCTAGGCTCAGTGAAGACCACTAGGATCTGCCTTAAGTTCCTGAAGGACAACAGACATCATGGAGAGCTAGATTTGCTATGACACTGGGAACAGAAATGTTAAATGCAGGCACAATAATAAACTGCTAGTGTATTTTGAAAGGGATGGGTATGTATCCAATCAGCAGCGTTTCTAAATATCTTTTAATATGAATAGTGTCCATAAAGTCACAATACTTTGCCCAGTATTCACATTAATTTTTCTGTTGATTCTCTTTCCCACTGAAGATTTCTGTCTTATGATTTATAGATGGTTTTATGTCCCAAGTTCATGTTATTGGTTTTCAGTGATGAGCATTTTTAAAATTAGATAACCAGAACAACCTACAAGAAAATACACTCTGGATTTTAAACTCTTTGCTTTCATTTAAGATAAGTTTTCCAGTATTTCTATTTTTGCCACTAATTCAGTTTTGTGATTACTGATTGACAACCCTTAATCTCCTGAAAAAAAATCCAGTCCTTTCCAGCCTGACTTCTGTAAATAAAGTACATTCAATAAGAGAATCCCAGTCATATTATTTCCCTTCTGTGTATTTGAGTGTTGTTTCCCATCCAGTTTTGAGATGTCTGCTAGAATCTGTCAAAAAAGTGATGGTTTAATATCTTCATTTAAGTTTAGGGCTTCTCTGGTGGCTCAGTTGGTAAAGAATCTGCCTGAGGGTGGGAGACCAGTGTTTGATCCTTGGGTCGGGAAGATCCCTGGAGAAGGCAATAGTTACCCACTTGCCTGGAGGATGCTATGGACAGAGAAACCTGGCAGGCTACAGTCCATGGGGTCACAAAGAGCCTGGGGGGCTATGGTCCATGGAGTCACAAAGAGTTGGACATGACTGAGCAACTAACACTTTCACTTTTACTTTAAGTTTAGGAAGGTTTAAGGAGTTGATTGAAATACTGAATTTCTGTGGTGAAACTAATCTATAGGAAAACAAATGATTCCTTTATAATATAAAATCCAGTTAGTAGAATATTACATAATTATATTTAGCCATTTAGTCAGTACCCATCTAGCCTGGGAAAAAAGCACACAATGTAAATTGTTAGAAACTCTTCATTAGTTGTTGCTCCCCCAAGGAAAAGGTTCAGGGCTCTGACTGAATTTGAATTCCTTAGAGAGACTCATATTCCTAGTATCAATGGACTTGGAATGAAAGAAACGTCGTAAGTTTCCTTTTCTGAGTGTGAAGTTGGGGAAAGGATCAAATACTAATGAATAGCACTTGTTCCAAGATACACATGTGTCTTTCATTGATTTGCCAAAATTAAATCAAAGGATTCCATATGTGTCTGAAGGAGAACCATCTGACACTTGAAGTAGCAAACAATAAAACTTTAAAAATATATTTCCTGTGAAGCTAAGTTGATTGGGAAAAAGAGAAGGTTTGATCATCAAGAAGGATATAAATGTGGCTATAGCATCTGTGTCAGATGAGTAAGCTTTGAAAGAGCTTTATAAATCGTAAGTGGCTACATGTAAAGGAGAGACGGGGCATTCTTGCTTTTTTGTTTAGTATTTTATTATTATCTATTATTAAATATTGTTAAACATTAGCAATGAAGATGGGAAGTGGTAGTTTGGGTTTTTGTATAGATCAAAATTAAGGTCCAAGTTGGATAATAGATTGAGTGTACATATATATTTACATTTCTGTCTTACACATAAAACAATCAAGTTGTAATCTTATTTTTGTAGTCACAAATTTCCCTATTCTCCCTCAGCTTCCTATTTCATCCAGGAACCCACATCCTCCCGCCCCAAGCCCCAGGCTAGTAGGTCATAGGGGTTGGATCCTGGCTTTACAGGAACTACTTAAAATGTCCCCGGGCTGACACAGCGATGGATCGCGTTCCTGGCCTTCGTTTTTCTCATTAGCTCCTGCCATCCAGGCTCCTTGTATGTGCTGCTTCTCTTGTGACCAGATTTCCTATTTCTTATTGTCTGATCTCTGCCCTCCTCCCAAACACTGTTTATGCTGCATTTCTCAGACATTCTTACTCTTGATTTTTATCTTACACTGTATACCTGACCTTTGTATACCGAATTTATTTACTATTCTGTCAGGCACTTTCCTAGATCTCGTCTCAGTGTGCTTATAAATGTGTGCCTTGATCACAATGACCCCTTATTCACCTCCCTGCCTGACTGGGACTCTTCATACCTGTCTGTTTCTCTAGCCCCTACCACTCACCTTGAACTTAGAGCTTGGGCTCTGGGAAAGCCAGACGATCCAGCTAAACTGACATTCAGTTTTCCACATCTCCCTATCTTCAAATCATATCAGAGGCACATTGCATCAGTTTTATGTTTTTTCATCGGTTGAAAAACACGTCTGCTTATTCACAAATGTAATCAATACTGAGACGTGTCTAGATGTGATTTTTATTGTGGCTTGTTACTAAGGCAGTCTAATGTAAAACTATTCAGGAAGTCCTCATGGATTGATGATGTTCCTTAAGAGTTAGTATCTTATTAGTGCTAGAATAAACTTAATGCATAGTCCAGTTTTATATCTTTAAGAATATATTACATATATTGATCCAAGAAGTATTTACAGAATTGCTTCTTCGATAGTGTAATGAGATTTTCTTTCATTGTACTTGAATAATGATGAATCTTGCTGTGTAAGATTGATTTACACAGTATCAGCAGAGTGGTCACTGAGGAAAATTGGGATTTGCTGTGAGATGACTTTTCAGTCATGGCATAATTTGTGTGTAATAGCTAGTCTCAGTGGTATGGCTTACCTAAATGGGAACAGTGTCCCTATCTACCCGCTGTCCTGAAGTTCTTTATTGCTTTCATCTTATGAGAGAACTGCCCCAAATTTCTTCTTGTCAGGAAACCACATACATATCCACAGTGTTCATTCCTTTTTTTTTTTTTGTCTTATTTTCGAGGTCTGTGTGCATGTGACTGTAGATACAGATATGTGCAATGTGGATTTTGTGCCTTGAGAATATTATTAAAGACTCTCTAATTTGGAGCAGAAATTATTTCCTTTTCTATCAGTGACAGACCTGCTTGTATTTGTGGTTTGGGTTATGGTTATAGTTGGGAGATTATTCTGGCTTTGATAGCTAAAATTTAGAAATACATCTGAGAAAAAAAACTATGCAAATTGCAATTCAAATGTAAATGTAGGAATGAATTGACTAGATTATTCTGAAGCACAATAGCAGATATTCTTCAATCCAAAGCATTCTATTTCTATTCAAACCACATTATGTGACAGCTCAGTTCTGTCAGTTCAGTCATTCACAGACTGAAGTTTTCCAGAGAAAAAACAGTTAGCTTTGAAATCAAAACATATTGCTTTTCTGGGTTTTTGAGATTAATTAAGTTTAGCTGGAAGATAATTTAACATATAACTAATATTGTGTCTTTTTCAACATTTAGGAATTGCAGAGTCCCAAAACAATATTTCAGAAGTTCTTACTTGAGACAACTATGCCAAATATATAAATAAAATGGCCAAATGTATGTATGTATGTATGCATGGTTCTAAAAAGTACATAATTCATATATATTTTTCCTTTTGTGGTGAACAAGTAATTAGGAATATTTAACTAGCCAACATATTTGATTGAAGCAACATTTTAAGTCTGTCATTTAAGTTTAGGGAAGAAAATGGTTAGGTAGTCTCCTGGGCTTAATTGTATTTTCGGCTAGATTCTTCATATGTCTGTGGGAATCGATTTGTCACTATGCTGATGATGACTTGAGGCAGTCACATTTTTCCGGCTGTTTCTACAGAATGATTTTGAAAATTGTTAGGTGGCATCATGATGGGGGTCTTTGCTGCTTACTGCAAAAGTAGTTCAAGTCATATTAAGAGATGTGACTTGAACATAGACTTGAAATTATTCAAACAGGGTAAGGTGACTGAATGACAGTCACCCTGGGTAACGTAGGATAGTATTGGCCACAGGAAGAAGATTAAACCCACATTCACATGCACACTCCAGAGACTTATCAGAGGCCACAATGACCCTTAAAGATATCTAAAAGCTGTTGCTTCAGAAGTGATGCTACTGTCTGTGATTTCAGCTTGCTTTTCCAAAAGTGAATGAATTATCCTCACTATAATTCATTCCAGGGATGTTCAGGGACACCTCATCAACCACAGACGTGGGAACTTCTTGTGGAGTTTGTACCCTACATTTACCACAAAAAGTCAGTGACAACTGGAGTTGCCTCTGAGATCATAAGAAGCCTGCCTTGTGCTTCTCCCTGTTAGACCTCTTTCTGTTTATTCCCCTCCCTCTCGCTCCCGTCTGCCCCACTGGTGGGAGTGTATGGTTGATGCTGACTCTTCTGACTTAAGGTCAGGCCCTCTCCACGTCTAGAAGCTCCTCTCTACACCGTAGAGCTCTTCCACGTTTTTGAATTCATAATGCATATTTGTAGATGCATCTTTTGCTATCTTGGCATTTTGCGCATGATCATGTTGATGTGGTACAACCCAGAGTTTAGTTTTTGGAGTCAGATTGTTAGCATTTAAATACTAGCTCCTATGTGGCTCTGATATTTTTGACCAAGTTACTGAATCTTGCTAACCTTTGGACTTCCTGTCTGTAAAGTGGGCATTTACTATCTGTAAAGTGGTGATGATTCCACCAGTTTGTATATGTGACACACTAGGCACAGGGCCCCACATGGTTTAAGGAGAGGAACCAACCATGCCAACTTACCCAAGACTAAGAGGGTTCCTGGGAAGCAGAACCATCAGTGCAAAACCAGAGAAAGTTGCAAGCTGAGTTAGTCCACCTAGTTGTAAGCAATTCATTTATATTATTCAATACTTATTGTATTTATATTTTGTATTCCTATGTTACATCTTTCCCCTGTTAGGTCTCATAGAGGCTCATATCTAGGTGCTTAAACATCTTCGTGTGTACTGCATTTTCCTAAAAGAGATTTACATTACCTTATGGTAATAAAATTCACATACAACTAGAAAATTAAAACAAAGATGACATGGAGGAGAAATCGTTAGGAATGTAGCATCGGCTTGAGAGATAATTTTTGATTTTGCAAAGACAGTTTTTAAAAATGTGTTCCGAATGCTTAGAACAGTGTGACTAATAAAAGAGGTTAACTGTTACCTCCAGGAAAAAATTATACACAAAAGAAAATATAATCACAGATTGCTACTGTTTAATCAAGTGATCAAGCAATCCCAAAGCGCAGTGTGGCTGCAGGGCTGTCTTGCCACACTTCCATAAATCCAGCTGGTAAGAAAACAAAGAAACCTTTATACCCACAACACAGCAGGCAGCATGGGCTTCATGTGGCAAGGATTCTGATTCCCTGTGCCCCTCCACCCTCTGAGTTGCAAGGACAATATGGCAGCAGGTGGTGGGTGCAAGCCCAGGTAGATGCTGAACACACAGAGGCTGTGTGTCGCAGCTGAGAAAGGCTAAGCTTAGGAAACTCGCAGTCATGTAAGAGGATTACTAGCAAACCTGCCCAAATTTTGCCCCACAGGGAGACACTATCTATATCAACCCAATTAGGAATCAAGTCTTCTCTGGGGAGGAAAGGGAGATTTTATTATTGGAAAGACATTTTTTGACTGCAAAGCCTTCATTTCCTCTCAGATGGCCCTGCCCTGGTCAACACCCCAAAAGTGGGGACTTTGTCCACCCCTCCATCATTGGTGCCATGTGGTGCTTGCCTCACCAAGAGTGTCGCATGTTAGCCCCTCAGTTATCCTGCAGTGAGCTTCTTTTGGCTCAGCTTTCTTCCCACAATCCCCAGTTGTTCCTTGAGTCCTGAGTTAAATATTTGTCTCCACAAATAAGGACACTTATCCCACTCATGAGAGCTCCATTCTCATGACCTAATCACCCAAAGTCCCCATCTCCAAATATCACCACATTTTGGGATTAGGATTCAACACATGAATTTGTGGGGATACAGACATTTGGTCCATTGCAGGAGGAGAGAGGGAATTTGGGAGTAGCATAAATAGGGTCACACGTGCCCCTAAATTTGTTTCAGGTGGAGAAGAAGGAATCCAGTGGTAGCTTAGTTGCTCTTCATGTGACTGCCCATTTGAATTGCTTGGAAGATTTAAAAAAAAACACCAGTGTCCACTCCTTCCCACTCCCGCTCCCACCGCGGAGACTCTGATTTACTTAATAGGGGTGGTGGGGAGACATGGACAACAGCCTGATTTTAAAATACTCCAGGTGAATTTAATATGCAGCCAGTTGAAACTCACTGCAAGTAACTGAATCCTCTCTGTCTCTTCCTTTTTTCCCATAGTGACCTGGTGGACTGTAGCCCACCAGGCTCCTCTGTCCATGGGATTCTCTAGGCAAAAATACTGGAGTGGGTTGCCATACCTTCCTCCAGGGGATCTTCCCAACCCAGGAATCAAATTCAGGTCTCCAGCATTACAGGCAGATTCTTTACCATCTGAGCCACCAGGGAAGTCCCAGATAGGATCAAGCTTATTGTTTAATATTTACTTCAAAACTAACAGCATCTGCATACTTTCTCTTTTAAATTCATGTCTTCATTCAATTTAGCAATCTTCCTGTGCTTGTCTAAATTTGTTGGTGTTGTTTAGTCGCTAAGTTGTGTCTGACTCTTTGCAATCCCATGGACTGTAGCCCACCAGGCTCCTCTGTCCATGAAATTTCCCAGGCAAGAACCCTGGAGTGGATTACCATTCCCTTCTCCAGGGGATCTTCCTGACCCAGGGATCGAACCCAGGACTTCTACACTGGCAGGCAGATTCTTTACCACTGAGCCACCAGGGGAAAATAAAACCTCATTAAATTCTTTGACATGTATTAGCTGATAAAACCATAGTCAGGTGTTAGAAAATATGATGATTTCATTGCATCTTGTATTAGTTACTGGAAAATTCCTGAGGGCTGATTTTCTCCTTATTCTAGATTTTTAAAAATGCCTGTAAGTAAACCCACAATTTATTTTCTCTGTGCATGTTATCTGTAGTAGCTCTAGACTTAATGCTTGTGTCCCTCCAAACTCATAGACTGAAATCCTTACCCCCAGTATGATGGTAATGTGGCCTCTGGGAGGTGATTAGTTTGTGAGGGTGCAGTTCTCGTGAATGGAATTAGTGCCCTTATATAAGAGACTCCCCCCATATAGATAAATAAATAATAAAAACAAAAGAGACCCCACACAGTTCCATCACCCTCTCCCCCTCCTGCCATGTAAAGGACTCAGTGAAAAGATAGCCTTCTGTGAATCAGGAAACAGATCCTCACCAGACACCGAACCCGCTGATGCTTTACTTTGGACTTCCCAGCTTCCAGAATTGTGAGAAAGAAATGATGTTGGTTAAGCCACCTAGAGTGGTATTTTTATACCAGCCCAAATGGTTTCATACCAGGCCAAGACATCGGTACAACATGATATTTATTTTTATGTTCTGCATTTGAAATTTGACTATAGTAATGACTATTACTCTATAGTCATTGTGAGGCTGTCAAAACCTCCACTCTGTCTGTAATGACCTGAGACTTTTATTGTGGTCACTGTGCAGAGGTGGTTATTCTGATGCCTTCCTGGTTAACCTCCCAGCCTCTGGATTTTTATTCTATAAAGTGGAAATACAATGAATGACACGTGTATTAGAGGGTTGTTCTGTTTTGCTAAGGGGCAATATATAAAGCACCAGGCACATGGAGGATACCTCCGTAATACTCCTTTTCTTCTGCTGCTTACTCTTGGTACCTCCCCAAGACGGGACATTTTTGGGTGTGCTTTTTCTACTGCTAATTGAGGTAATTCTACTTTTTCTTCATTAAATTTTTTTTGGTTCATTTACTCTAATCTTCACATGTTTGCATGTATTTCCTTATTTATCTAGTTTCAGATTTCTGAAGGCTCCTAAAGATTTTTCTTCATACATTTTCACCTTCTGTTTTATGGTCTTCCTGTGTACTTCTTTACCTTGATTTTCTTTCCTTCCATTGTAAGACTAGACCCTAAATAGAAAAATATTAGTGTTGGCTGTTTATGGAAGAATTTATTGGGCACTAGGAGGGAGATTTTGGTTTTATAAATACTATGAATGCATTCATGCTAAGTTGCTTCAGTCTTGTCAGACTCTTTGCAACCCCATGGACTATAGTCTTCCAGTCTCCTCTGTTCATGGAATTTCCCAGGCAAGAATACTGGAGTGGATTGTCATGCCCTCCTTAGGGGACCCTCCTGATCTCTCTTATGTCTCTTGATTGGCAGGCATGTTCTTTACCACTAGTGCCACCTGGGAAACCCTTATAAATATTACAAGACATTCAAATAGAGCCCCAAATCTGCAGAGCTTTAGTCAGCTTCCAGATCTCTGGTCAATCTCTGGTTTATCAATGTGAAATGGAAGTTGAGTCACACTTTCATATTTTGTGGTTGCCTGAGTATGATGAAAGCTATTGTTTTTTGGCCTTTATTGTTTTGAAATAGAAACTGCTTAACCTCGAGACTCCTGAGGTTGAGCATCAGGAGTCTTTACCATCATCTGTGCCAGTGTGCGTGGGGACTGACCACTAGTGTAATAAGGAAGGCACTGTGCGTTCTTCTCTTTCTTAAGAAATTCTTGTTCATTGCAAAATTAGCCTAATATCTTGCTTTTGCAAAACCGATTGAATTCTATATTTTCATGAACAATATCTCATACTCATCTTTTACTCAAATTTTATTAAGGAGTAAACCCAATTTCCAGAGCCATTGCTTGAAATTTCCTTTTGCTTGTTCCACCTATGTTTCATAAAAAACATTAATGTAGCAAAACAATAAAAAAGCAGTATTTGTGCCTGCTTTTAAATAGGCATTTGCTTTTAGTAAGTTGATTCCTCTGAGCTCTCAGTTATATTTTTATAGTCCTAATAGGAGCTTCCTAAAAGATCTTTTATCGTACCAAGTGTGAGGTAAATAACAAGTTTGATAACCCCAAAAGGACTTGTGTTAAATAATGTAGCCAGAGAGGGAGATGAAAATAATCACTAAAGGTGTGAGGAGAGACCATAAGGACAAGATAGTTTGTATTTACTCTGAGATTTCTCATTCTAAACTCTTCTGTTCTTTCCAACCCATGCATATTTAGGATAAACACTTTCTTCTCCCTCTGTATTTCACAGTAGCTACAGATTCCTTTCGGAGGTCAGATTTGAACAATTGAGTAGGCATAAATTTACTTCATTTTTAAATGCCAAAATTAGAGAACACTTTTTAAAACAATTTTTATTGGAGTATAGTTGATTTACATGTTGTGTTAGTTAGGTGTACAGCAAAGTAAATCAGTTATACATATATTCATTCTTTTTTAGATTTTAGATCTTTTCTCATATATATTATTAAAGAATATTAAGTAGAGTTCCCTGATCTATACAGTAGGTCTTTATTATCAATTTTATAATGGTAGTATGTCTATGTCAATCCCAATCTCCTAATTTAGTCTTCTCTCCTTTCTCTTTTGGTAATCATAAGTTTGTCTTCTATACCTATGACTCTATTTCTGTTTTGTAAATAAATCCATCTGTACCACCTTTCTAAATTCCACATATGTGTGTTAATATATGATATTTGTTTTTCTCTCTATGACTTAACATGACTTTATGACAGTCTCTAAATCCATCTACATCTCTGAAAGTGGCACAATTCCATTTTTATGGCTGAGTAATATTCCATTGTATATACGTGCCACATCTTGTTTGTCCATTTCTCTGTTGATCGGCATTTACGTGGCTTCCATATCTTGGCTATTGTAAATAGTGCTTCTGTGAACATTGGAGTACATGTATCTTTTCAAATTATGGTTCTGTATGTAGAGAATACTTTTAAACAGCATTTCTTGAGTTGTCAGTACTGATGGGTGCTAAACCTGTGTAAACTTAAATGTGTTACAGCCTATGAGATAGCATATTTAAGAATTTTTTCATCATTGTCCTTTCTTGATTTTTTTCCCCAAAATATTTTAAGATGATTGTGCTTGACTCTGTACATCAAAATTTAAAGGTCATAGTTAAATAGTGTGACAAAGGATTGAGGGTTTAATTTTTAATTTTAATTAATTTTAAAGGGTTACTTATTTAATCTTAAGTATTCACATATAGATCAAGATAATAATGAAGAAATGACTTGTTTAAATGGATAAAAACCCAGTCCAGAGCTGCTAGCTGGTCATGCAGTTGGAGTCACTGATTAATATGTATTTAAGGAAATGCCTTAAGTGTCCTGAGCCATTTCTTTAATTGGGCATAGGATAAATATCCAAGACCATCATAGCTATAGGAGGACAACTGGTTTTATCACTCCTCTAATGCCTGCATGCTTTGAATGTAGTGGACAGTGATAATTGTTCACATCCATGCAGGCTTACCAAGTGACAGGAAGGGTAGTAAGCTCTATGCACACATGACGTCTTTTAAATATTTGCTGATAGTCAAGGGAGAAAATAAATGAGTGGTCAGTGCTTTCTGCTTCCAACATAAGGGAAAGCTGTTTTACTCAGCTAATTAATTAGGTCTGGATTTTTATGGAAATTATTTTTTCTTCATGAGTGAATTTTGACAACATTCTTGACATCTATTAACGTTAAACATTTAAATTGAGTTGATAATGTTAAAAAGTGCTGTTTTCTGAAGTATTTGATGTTTAATAACTTTAGAATATACTGCAATCCAAGTTAAGTGCTTTCTCTAGAAAGACATTAAATAAACACAATTACAACATTATAATATGAATTAATTCAAGAACTACTTTAAAATCTCCATTTAACCTAATATCACTATTATATGGAGAATACGTTAATGATTTTTAACTTTCTGATGATTAAACCTCTTTAAAGTTTGATGTTCTCATATATCATTAGAATGAGTATGCCACTTATAAAATAATAATTATTCATAATACCCAAGAATTACATCTGCTTTATTCTTTTATTATAATGTCCTGAGTAAATCAACCATTATAGTAACTTTATATACTCAACCTGATTGAACAAACAAGACAATCTATTGTGGGTTTTTATAGGACTTGTATCATACAAGTTTTACTATGATGAAGGGAATGCCTCCTAAAATACCTTCATGTATAGGCCGTGATTCTGGTTACAAATACACACTACTGATTTTTGTGGGGTTTTATCTAGCTTCTGTATTAGTTTCTCTAGAATTCTGTTTTCCTCAAAACAGGAACTATGTCTTTTGAATGTCATTAATTAGTGTGAGACTAGCACAAACTAAGTGAATACTCTCTTTTTTTAATGTAGAAGTTTAATGTTTATGAAATTCTTTAAGTGGTTTGGTTCCTAAGGTTTTGTAACATTATTCAACTGACTTATAGCCAAAATAAAATGATTCATATATGATCCATATAGTCTACATAAAATTTTCTTTACTGCTTAACAAACATTTGTTTCTAAACATATGCTATGTTTACCATCTTTGTAAAGGTAACATTCAGCAGTATGTCTCAAAATACTGAAAGCATCTATTGTTAAGTATTCAATATTTTGTGAAAACACTTATATCCTGTCACTGGTTTGACAATCCAATTAAATTCCTTTAAATTTCTTTTTTTTTAATTGACATATAGGTGATTTGCAATGTTGTGTTAGTTTCAGATTTAAGTGATTCAGTTATACATATACATGTAAATCTATTCTTTTTCAGATTCTTTTCCTTTCTAGGTTATTATAAAATATTGAGTATAGTTCCCTATGCTATACAGTAAGTCTTTGCTGTAAATTCCTTTAAATTTCTTATTTTTATTTTGGAAAATGCCTACAAGGATCATACAGCCAAGTGAAAACATGATTTTTTAAAGAGATTATGGAAATTTTTGTTATTTGTGTTGTTTTAATATATAGCATCTGCAATAGAGCATTACAAGCATTTCTAACATGTATTTGATTGCATGTTACATTGATTACCTATATATGCCCTTAATGACTGAAGTTTATAGTACCCTAGAGATCACTTATAACATCACTGCTCAAATTTCATATGACACTGAAAATGGCGTTTTGTTCCAGAATTGTCTAGCTGAGCATGGGGTTACTTGAGGGCTTGGGATGGGTACTTTGAGGCTCATTTTAAGGATTCTTTGTGTGTGTGTGTGTGTGTGTCTGTTTAATGTCCAGCACCTGTTCTTCCTGGAGCCTACCAGCAAAGCCATTCTCAAGGGTATGGGTACATGCATCAGACCAGCCTGTCATCTGTGAGGTCAATGCAGCATTCACCAAATCTAGTAAGTGCCTGATTGAAGTGCTCCTCCTTCCCTGGTCTTCATAATATAAAAGCACATGGAATACAGTTGGATTGAATATGGTTCATTTTTTACATGAAATGTAAGTGATGATGTGTTGTCATTTGTATAGCTTCTTCTAAGGAAATAGAAGGAGGTAGAGGATATATAGAGGTAAACCACTGAGAAGGGGAAGCATGATGTGAAAACATGTAAACAATGAAACATACTAAGACTCTACCAATATTCTGTCCTCATTGTTACCTCATGATTGGAAATAGTCAACCAAGTTCTTCATTCAGTAAAAAATCACAAATATTTGGTCATGTTAACTAGTTAATCAGAATGGCCATGGAAACCTGAAGGACACGGTCAACATATGTCTTTGAGCTCTCCTCTTGGAAATCTTGGAGAGCTGACTCATTCATTGAATGGAAGGCTTGGAAGCAGATTCCAGACCACTTAGTCCAGTTTGGCATCTTATGATGAAATTGCTTCTCAAGCTCCTGACACAGTCTGTTGGCCTTTGTCTGTGTCTGTAGAAATAGGTGGCCCTTCTAAACAGCTTGTAAGATATCTTTTTAAAATATATTTGTAAAAGTATAGTTGCCTTTAATATTATATTAGTTTCAGGTATACAACATAGTGATTTGGTATTCTTATAGATTTTGTACCATACAGAATTATTATAATATTATTGACTGTTTCCCTGTGCTATGCATCACATGTCTGTGACTTATTCCCTTTAACTGGTGGTAAGGAATCTTTAATCACTCTAAAATTCTTGCATCTCAGCCAATTTCCTCAGTCTACGAATGCACTTGATTTTGAGGTTGTCTGTTATTATTAGCTAAATTCTTGGCCTCAAATGAAAACAAATATAGTAAAACTCAACTCATTATAACAGGGATTTAATTATATGTACCTCAATATTCATGACATTTATATGCTAAATGTCTCCTATCACATGATACAAAATCCTATTGAGTATATTATGGATTTTTTTCTTTTTATTTTTTTGAAATATTTAAAAGTAGAAACAAAATTTTTTAGTAAAGTTCATCACCTCTGCCAGGGGACCAATGGTTGTAATGACTTAGCAGTGACTTGGGCCTGTCTGCCGCTATGGTAGGTTTTGTTCTCTGAAGAATGTGGACTAGGGGAGAATCTACATAATCTAAGGTCTCTGGGCTTATCTGAAGCTGGGGGAGTGGCTTTACTGCTTCAAAGCTTACTTTTTAAACAAAGCTTTTTATTTTGTATTGGGGTATAGCCAATTAACAAACAGTGTTGTGATAGTTTCCGGTGAACAGCGCAAGGATTCAGCCATACATACCCCCCAAACGCTCTGCCCTCCATCCAGGCTGTCACGTAACATGGAGCAGAGCTCCAAGTGCTCAAAGCTTACTTTTTGACAGTAGCTGTTGTATTTAGTGGCTTGCTCTGGTCCACAGTATTACCCCTTTTGCCAGACTAGTAACCTTGAAATGAACACAATCAGGATAGACAGTAGGCTCCAGAAATAGATGTGCTCCGAAAGGTTCCTGGTAGTTCCTTTATGTGTGGGCTGGTTTGTCACGGTTGGCATTTGTAGCTATGACTGTCTTGGTGTCCATCGTGTGACCCCATCTTTCCTTTCTCAGAGGACCTACCGAGCCATGTACGATTACAGTGCCCAGGATGAAGATGAAGTCTCCTTCAGAGATGGTGACTACATCGTCAATGTGCAGCCCATTGACGATGGCTGGATGTATGGCACGGTGCAGAGAACTGGAAAAACCGGAATGCTTCCAGCGAATTACATTGAGTTTGTTAATTAATCATTTCTCCTTGCCCTTTGAGCTTTGTTCTAATGTGTACTAAACCCAATCTTTTTAAAAGATAGAAGATACTTTTAAGACAACTTGGCAGTTATTTTACAATAATCTATCCTTACTTTGACAATTAGACACGCAGGTACCAGGAAGAAGGAATGATTTCTGGGCTGAAAAACAGCAGCATTTTTGGTAATTCGTATAAACAAATAATTAGGTCTGGAGACCTGGTGCTGCTAGTTGTGTTAATGGTTTCCTTTGATTGGCTATTGAACCCTTCTGGGATAACATATTTTTGTAGACTTTAATAGAGATGTTGATTGTCCCTTAAATGTCACAAATATATGAAACTTCTTAGCTGTCACTTTGGAATCACCAGAAGCCAGTCCTCTTAATTCAATAACACAGTTGATAATTTAAAAACCATTTAGATTTTGAGTCACAAGGCAATTTCCAATTCAAGTGAAAATTGCCTAAATATAATAAATGTGAGCAGTGGAAGAATGACAGTTCAGTTAAAATTATATTGACTGGTGGCCTTAGGGATCTAGAAACTTTCAATGAACAAAGAAATTTCCTTGTTCCCTGGGCTGACTTGGGTCTATTTATTTCTCATTTGTACCGAGGCATATCCTATTCTCCATTTACATTCTATGAACCTAAGTACACGCTTGGCTCCATAGAATGTCAGGACCAAATAACTTCACAGCTACTCTGCAAAGGGCAAAATTTAAGGTCATCTATGTTATTTCCCTAATACTAATAGCCTTTACCCTGTTGCATGTCATGTAGGTTCAAGCTTCTGTAACATAGGCAGCTGCACTGCCCTGTTCCTGTTATTCAAACACCAAGTGTGGCCGATAACCTAAAAGCCCTCCCCTCTAGATGCCAGCTCATCAGAAAAGCATAACTTGAAAAGTTGCTTGAGATTCTCCTGCT
Source organism: Giraffa tippelskirchi (assembly GCF_054371585.1). Lineage (NCBI taxonomy): Eukaryota > Metazoa > Chordata > Mammalia > Artiodactyla > Giraffidae > Giraffa > Giraffa tippelskirchi. Next base: position 65,972,318 of record NC_137287.1, on the reverse strand, counting down.
GCATTGCACTCTAGTTTTGAAGGATTTACACCTTAGGACATAGATGTATACGCTAGCAAATAAGTGATTTAGGCATTTATTGAACAGCTTCCATTAACTTAATGCCACTGTTGACTTAAAAGTTAAGACTTCCTAGAAGCCAGTGACAAAGCTGGAATATGAAGTGTGCTGGGAGAAACCAGTGAACAAAAGATTACCAGCTGCACACACAGAGAGACAGGTGATCTGGTTTCTTATTTGGGAAAACAGTATTCAGATTTGGATAGAAATCTAGCTACAGAAATTGCTTAATGAAAAGACTTCCTTTCCACTTTCTGGTTTTTATTTTCTAAATCACATTTGGAAGTGAGATGGGGATGTCACCAGAGATTTGACAAGTTGTTCATTAAAAAAGAAATTGTTGTCACATTTTAATTTTCAAATGAGTGACTTTGCAGGCTCTTGATGGATTCACAGCCATGACTGTCATGTCATGAAATTTTCACCTGGAGTCCACAGTCAAGTTCACTGGAGAGATTCACGCCCATCAGCAACTCTGGGTTTTTCTGATTGTGCCATTAGTGAGACTTGCAACAGAGTAGCAGTCATGTAGGGTCTGACTCTACAGCTATGATGAAACTGAAAAAGCAAAATGTAGTTACAAACATGTAATCAAATATATGGGCCTTGGGGATACCTGCCTTAGTGATATATTCAAAGAAATTAACAAAATAAGCTGTAAAACATCTTTTCTTGAAATGTTTATTAGTACAAAGGCAAATATTAATTCATTTACACCTTTGAAAAGTAAGCACATAGTTTTGAAAATCTGTAGTTTCATTTTTATCAGGCTAAAATAGTAATTAGATAAGCTTTATTACACTCAAGCAACATACTATATGACACTGATGTAAAACTGAGAAGAGAAAAATTCAGGCAAATAACTAAAGGTTATTTGAGGGGGGTTTACAGATCACCACATAATCAGCTTGCCTGATTTTCTGTCATTGAAATGATCAGTTGTGATTCAATTGATTAAACCCCGTACTGGTTTTGGTGTTTTATACACAAACCAACGAAAACAAACAGAACTTGGAATATTCTTGCAAAAATTCCTTTGCATTAAAACTGAGGGCAACAAGCTAGCTTAGTTTTATTATACCATTAAGTAAATATTTATGATTCACCCAGAGAGACTACTTTTTGTGATTATAAGAGAGTAGTTGTTGATTAAATCTGCAGACTAAATGTGGGACGGGTACACGTTTTGATAAGTAGCACATTTATAGGAAGCTCAAAGGAAACCAATTTGAAATGATGGTTATAATGGGGAAATAGTCATAAAATAACAGCTTGATGTTTCATTGTTTTTCTCTTCCACTTATTTCAAAATCAGATTCACTGAATGTAAAAGTCAATACTTATTTGGGGAATAATTTTCCCCAAATTTTAAGCTTCACATAATGTTTGCATAGCAAGATACTTCTGCTTCCAGCCTTTAGGAATTAAGAACTGATCAGAATTTAACTAGAGGGCAGTTATTTTACAATAAAGACTGATGGACAACAAGTTGAACACTTTCCTGATGCTATAATTTGATGATGTTTTCACTGTTATTAAAGCCTGTCAGGATATTAAGCATCTCAGCAGAAATACAGAAAACAATATATGTATAAAACCAAAGTGCTTTTTTTATAGCATCATTTTCAAGACAGCATCCTTGAACACCTTTTCCCCTTTCCACACGCCCCCATCTTGTTTTCAATTTGGCAACAGGTATATCCTACGTAATGTGACAGCTCAAGAAGGGTTTTGAAAAAACAAGTCTTTTAAAAATCAAGTTAAAGAGGGCTGTAAATGCCCAAGCACAGAGAGCATGCACCTGATTTTCTAATTGTGATGTGTTCTCAAACCTGATAAAAGCACAAGGGCAGTCTGATACGCTTTTAAAAGGTCCCGAAAACAGAACTCAAAGGATCATCTCTCTCTTGAGCAGAGCATAGCAACCGAATATATTGCTTGTGGTGTAAGTTTTTGTAGTGAGCGTTTTTACTAATTTTTTTTCTCTGGGAAAGCTTTCTATTTCTAACTTGTGACAAGGCACGTCTTCATGTCTCCTTTTTATTGTTTACACATCCGCAGTGTAGCCCACTTGGAAATAATTATCTGGTTGTCAGATCTCCACACTCTCCCTGCATCTTCTCAGGCTTCCCCCACCTCAGAGACCACACAGGAATTTGCAAGCACAGTTCCCAGGAGCACCTTTTATGAATGTGGATGCAGTTAGACCAGCCCCTCTCTTGCCGCCAGGTTCATTACTTGAGGATGGCAAACATGCAGTTTTGCCAGTCTCGCTACAGTCTTTCTTTCCTTATCTTGTCCGTATTGAGCTCGACAACACTCTGGGATTTGGGAAGAAGGTTTCCCTAAACACACAGTGGAAGCTTAAGAGGCGCATCTTTTCTTCAGGTTTGCCCATCTCCAGTGGAATGTTTTTTAATGAAAAGATAAAGAAAATGTGTGTGATCCTTTAATAACACCCTCTATATAAAGTGGATATAGTTTATACCAAAATTATAATTATATAGAGATAAAAAATATCAGTGCCTTTTTGATTACCCTTGTTTATTCATTATTGTCTTGGAAAGAAAACCAAGCAAGCAAGCAAGCTTCTGCCTATTCTATAGTAATATTTTATTATATGATTATTGGTATTTTTGTGGTGGGGAAGTGAGATGCTCCTGACGGTTAGGAAAGGTGATAACTGATTGTATTTTGCCTCTAGAGGTTTAGAACTTTAGAAAATACCGACTTCTTTCGTCTATTTCTGAAAGGTTCTTTGTGGATTTATATATAGTTGAGATGCATAAACATAAACGTTAGGTTTGAGATTTAAAATCCTATTGTAAGTTAGAAGAATTATGTTATGAGGCTGAATTCATTACACCAGATGAAAGTCACTTCGTAAATCCATTATACCTTAGCTATTTGCTTCTGATAATCTGAAAGTGGCTGGAGTATGGTTGCTTGGGGTAACTTGACATGGAGGTGAGAAAGCTTTAGTTAATAAGAAGCTCTGTAAACCAAGTGAAGAATGCTAAAATGAAAGTCTTTTTTTGAACTATTCCACACCCATTAAAGGTTCTTTCCAGGCAATTGTCCACTAGCACTGATTCAAGAAAATCAAGACATTGTATGATGCTTCTGTGGCCATCATTCCCTGATGCTTAGACCACTGGATCCACAAGCCTGGAAGGACCCCTAAGGCAAATCTATTCTCCAGTTGTCCTTGTTACTTCAGTATCTTCATGGGAATTCTGTGTGCTTTTTGTGTTTGATGTATGGTATTCGATTTGCATAGTATACACTTCTTCGTAATCCAGTTGCTGTTAAGGATGATTTACTTTAAAGGAAAAGAGAAAACTACATCATAGTCCCCTTCTTTAGTGTTCATACAATGAACAGCTGAGCATTTATAAGTAGCACCAAGTGTATTACAGGCAGGGTGTGGAATCTTTGCTCTTCGACCTGTGATTAAAACATAAACTTGAATCCTTGTGCAGATTGGTTTCTTTTTGCTTCAAAATATGTAGAATTGTGGTTGATGATTAATTTGCAAGATTGTACTAACTTTGAGAGCCTACAGTTTTATAGAAAACACTTCATATTTTAAAATGAAGGAGCTTACAGAATGATACGTTATTAATATAATTTGGCTTTTGTTATGCAAATTGTTAACACCAGCTATTAAAATATATTTTAGTAGAAATGCTTTAATTCATATTTTTTCCTCTACACTGTGAATCTTTAAGCCTTGGTGGACTAGAGCAACATCGTGCTGCCCAAAGGACTAACCTATGCAAACTAGTTCACATTTTAGTGGATGTCACAGTAATTGTGTAATATGCCGTTATTTCCCCCTGCATAATGTACAGCAGCACTGAAATAACACATCCAGCCACGCATCGTGTATGTATAGACAGTTACTCACAAACCCTTGAAGGCTACCATGATCATTAGTATTATCATTCGTGTAAGAGCAGATTGCTAATTTATCTATTGAAACCATTTGAATGAAGTCAGAACAAGAATGACAGATGGATGCATCGGCCATGGCTCCCAAGTGGTCCCTGCAAGTGTTCTCCTGTGATGAAGCCTCGTTCTCAGATGCACTCTCTCCAGGGTATTATTATTCTGTGTCTTTGTTCTGTATTTGTAAAACATTACAACGCTTTAATTTCCTATCTTTACACATTTGGTTTGCTTAAATAAATGCAGGATGTAACAAAATGGTTCCACTTGTCAGTTCTCACCTTGGTTTCTCAGAGCAGTGCTCACTGATAATACCCCGGGTGTGGGTTTATCGTGACAACTCACGTCAAATCACCTCAAAGGTCTGTGCCGGCCTCAGACCGCTTACCTTGGTGAGCCGTTCAGAATGTGTCTTCCTCCTACACATAAACTTAGCTTTAAATGAAAACAATAGTATGCTTTTTCAAGCTGAGTCTCTTTCTGATTTTCTGTCAAAGTGCTACAGTAATACATCATCATAGTTCACTGCTTCCAAGACTGACTTCCTCATATGTCCTCAATAGTACGGCTTTAATTTACTTGTGTTTGAAAGATGAAAGAAACAGCTTGCAACAAAGAGTAGAAAATGCTCAAACTGGGTACACGAAACAGGAAGATGCTCTGTTTTTCCAACTCAGAATGGCTCATTTATCATAGAGGATAATTGCTTTTTCCCCTAATTTTACCATAGTTGGAAAAACCGAGTTTGTTCCTTTTTTTGCCCTCATGTAAATCTACTGAGACCAGGGTATTAGCTTTATTGTGTTATTTTGTAACAGTTCTTTGATAGTGCCTAAATTCTCCCGATTATAAACCGATAAACTCTGCTGATGACACATTTAGTGCTCTTGCGCAAAGAATACTCTTCCTAATCTTGAATTTTCTGTTTTTCATATTCCAAAAGTATGAAATTTTTGTATGCTATTAATCATTAAACATACTTATAATATTTCAAATGGTAAATCAGCTTATTTATTTATTTGAAGAACTTACTTTTTTTCTCTCAAAGTTTTTTTCCCCCCACTGTGCTCATAAATTTTACTCTTTGGAACTCAAGCTGCAGAGAAATGACCAACTTAGCAAGATTTTTTTCCTGAACTAAAATGATTTAGATTTAGAATAAGGTAATCTTATATTTTTATTAACTTAAAACCTTGTGAAGCCAGTTTTACAGATAATTGAGACATATATGACCACTAGAAGTCTAGCAAAGTAACTTTTTACAAAAATACTCATGCATAGTAAATTGAAAAGTAGGTAAAAGGGAAGTTTTGTTCTTTTCTTTACATAATCTGCTTCTTCTATGCAGAGGGATTGAATAGAGTTTTGTGATGGCAGAAAACTGGATAGTGTCCAAATGTGAACTTCAACTACTTTCTGCAGTTCTCAGCACAATTCTCAGGCCTTTGTCCATTTATATTTGTACTTGGGAGCAGCAGAGTTCTGATGAAAAAGAGAATAAGAAAATGGGCTTAAAGGGTGAAAAGACAATATTAGAACAAAAGACCCGGTTACTGATTTTTTATTTATACCATGGCATTTTGATCTTTGCTTTTTTTCACTCTTTTTTTTTAAGTTGCAAACATGAAAGAGACTAGTAGACTAAAATAGAGAAATGAGCAAAATCTGAACACCTGTTATTCCATTTGAGAAAATAAGGAACTTTTCTGCATCCCAAATTTAGTGATTAGATTGCTTTTAAAATGGACTCGTTTCTGGTTCTTGAGTCAAGATAGCCCACTTTTTCCAAAGGGTTGCTCTCCAAGGCCATGTTGCCCTAATTAACTTTCATTATCTTGTCACTCTGGTGACAGGCGACTAGATGGATGTGACCTGACTGGTCTTTTTTTTTTTTTTTTAATAAATTTATTTATTTTAGTTGGGGGCTAATTACTTTACAATATTGTAGTGGTTTTTGCCATACGTTGACATGAATCAGCCATGGGTTTACATGTGTTCCCCATCCTAAACCCCCCTCCCACCTCCCTCCCCATCCCATCCCTCTGGGTCATCCCATTGCCCCAGCCCTGAGCATTTGTCTCATGCATCGAAACTGGAATGGTGTTCTGTTTCACATATGATAATATACATGTTTCAATGCTATCCTCTCAGAACGTCCCGCCCTCACCTTCTCCCTCAGAGTCCATAAGACTGTTCTATGCATCTGTGTCTCTTATTCTATAGGCTGCCCAAGAGCCCTTGACAGGAGCCACACAAGAACTTTACCCAACAAGGAGGATGGTCACTAAACCTGTCCACATCTCCCTGGGGAACCCAAGTATAGAGCTGGTTGGTTAACTGGTGTGATTACTGAAAACTGAGAGCCATAGAGAAAGAAGGAGGAAGTCAGGAGTAAGTGTCACTGTGAGTGAGTAGAAAGCACGAGATGGAAAGAAGAGATTACGACAGATGGAGCAAAAAGTAAAGGGCATGGTTGGTGGTAGCATGAGCCCTGAAGATGGGAAGACGCTGATTCTTGTTTAAGGCAGCCCCTAAGATTCAGGAGCCCCATCCCCTGTTGCAGAGGGAGTGACTATTCTCCATATCAGAAGCACACGGTTCCATTCTAGTCTTGCTGCCTGTGGGACGCCACCTCCTCTTATCTTGATAAAGAACAGATTGCATGAATGTTAGAAACACTTGTGGGATGTCCCCAAATGAGACACCACAGGTGACCAATGTGATTGAAATGCCAATTACATTTTTGCAGTTGACGTGTTGCAACGTTGTCTTAAATCATTTTGTTTTCTTTTACAATGTGGCATATTTCACTGTATATATTCCTACTGAAATTCACTTTAGTTAGAAGTTGTTTCCCTGGGCTCTATGAAAGGTATCAATAATTAATAACAAAAGAATTTAACTTCAACCAGTGGGTTTGTACAAAGAAAGGATTGGGGATTTGGAAAAATATTCTTATCAATTTCTAAGTGTTGGGCAAAGAGCATGGGAATGACTGGGCTCCCTTAGAGAATGACACAGCCACTTACGTCCCAGGGACAAAAGCTGAATTGTTTCTGCATAGCTTTCAGAAATACCTAATTCTTCCAGGTTTCCTCAGTGATAGTTTCTGACTAAGGTGGGTGAAGCAGTGACTGTAACTTATTCATTCAACATATATTTATTCAGTGTTTATGTGATTCAAGGAATAGAACACAGGGACTTTCCTACTATACTGGTAGGGGAAACAATTAAACAACCAAGGATATACATTTATCCACATGTGTATTGTTGTGTATACTTATACAGCTAATTGCTTCATTGCAGTTTGAGAGGTGTTGTGAAAGGGAAGCCTAGTCCTACCCGAGTTCTTGTAGCTGGGCAGGGGTGATCTGTGGACTCCGTGGGGAGGGTGTGGAATACCCTGAGAAGCTGCTATTTGAACTTAGAGCTCAGTCCATCAAAGCCTTAGACATGTGGGAAAATTTAGTCACTGGCAGCTAATGGAAGAAATACTCTAGTCTCCTGCCCAATTTTAATTTAAATAGCAATGCAGATTTTTGTAGTTTTCATACAGTTAAATTTTCATGAACTTAAGTTGGGTTACAGATGTGCATGAATAGGTGTGTATGCACTACCCTTTGATTATTCTAATTATGATTTAATTCCACTTAGAAAGTCAGCATGTTGCAAAGAGTTAATTATATACACAAAGTTTTATAGATGTGCAATGCTTCGCTTCGTTTTTTTGATAATTGATTATTATGTAGAGTTTCCTGTGTCCTTATTTCCTCCCTGAATATTTTTAGAAAGCATGTGCTTACTGGAGTTTACGGTCATACAGTGAGCAGCAGAACCATTGATTAAAATGCTGTTCTCTCCTGTTTTAGATTCCACAGATTTGGGAAACTGTCATTCCATCTAATATGTGATACAAGTTAGATTTGCAACATTAACTGGGCAACACAGGGAAAAATCACTCACAAAGCAAGTCAATTGTTGATGATTACTTATAATAGATCCTTGCTCAGAGGTAAATCATAGCTTTGTTTATAGAATTCTGGCAAGATTGTTCATCATCTGGCTCTTTCAAAAGTCTGACGATATGTTTGCACATTTTATCTTGGGTACCCTTCAGTTCAGTCGCTCAGTCATGTCCTACTCTTTGCGACCCCGTGAATCACAGCACACCAGGCCTCCCTGTCCATCACCAACTCCCGGAGTTTACCCAAACTCATGTCCATCGAGTTGGTGATGCCATCCAGCCATCTCATCCTCTGTCATCCTCTTCTCCTCCTGCCCTCAATCCTTCCCAGCATCAGGGTCTTTTCCAATGAGTCAACTCTTTGCATGAGGTGGCCAAAGTATTAGAGTTTCAGCTTCAACATCAGTACTTCCAATGAACACCCAGGACTGATCTCCTTTAGGATGGACTGGTTGGATCTCCTTGCAGTCCAAGGGACTCTCAAGAGTCTTCTCCAACACCACAGTTCAAAAGCATCAATTCTTCGGTGCTCAGCTTTCTTCACAGTCCAACTCTCACATCCATACGTGACCACTGGAAAAACCATAGCCTTGACTAGATGGACCTTTGTTGGCAGAGCAATGTCTCTGCTTTTTAATATGCTATCTAGGTTGGTCATAACTCTCCTTCCAAGGAGTAAGCGTCTTTTAATTTCATGGCTTCAGTCACCATCTGCAGTGATTTTGGAGCCCCCAAAAATAAAGTCAGCCACTGTTTCTACTGTTTCCCCATCTATTTCCCATGAAGTGATGGGACCAGATGCCATGATCTTAGTTTGCTGAACGTTGAGCTTTAAGCCAACTTTTTCACTCTCCTCTCTCACTTTCATCAAGAGGCTCTTTAGTTCTTCTTCACTTTCTGCCATAAGGGTGGTGTCATCTACATATCTGAGGTTATTGGTATTTCTCCCAGAAATCTTGATTCCAGCTTGTGCTTCATCTAGCCCAGCATTTCTCATGATGTACTCTGTATATAAGTTAAATAAGCAGGGTGACAATATACAGCCTTGACGTACTCCTTTTCCTATTTGGAACCAGTCTGTTGTTCCATGTCCAGTTCTAACTATTGCTTCCTGACCTGCATACAGATTTCTCAAGAAGCAGGTCAGGTGGTCTGGTATTCCCATCTCTTTCAGAATTTTCCACAGTTTATTGTGATCCACACAATCAAAGGCTTTGGCATAGTCAATAAAGCAGAAATAGATGTTTTTCTGGAACTCTCTTGCTTTTTTTGATGATCCAGCGGATATTGGCAATTTGATCTCTGGTTCCTCTGCCTTTCCTAAAACCAGCTTGAACATCTGGAATTTCATGGTGCACGTATTGCTGAAGCCTGGCTTGGAGAATTTTAAGCATTACTTTACTAGCGTGTGAGATGAGTGCAATTGTGTGGTAGTTTGAGCATTCTTTGGCATTGCCTTTCTTTGGGATTGGAATGAAAACTGACCTTTTCCAGTCCTGTGGCCACTGCTGAGTTTTCCATATTTGCTGGCATATTGAGTGCAGCACTTTTACAGCATCATCTTTCAGTATTTGAAATAGCTCAACTGGAATTCCATCACCTCCACTAGCTTTGTTTGTAGTGATGCTTTCTAAGGCCCACTTGACTTCACATTCCAGGATGTCTGGCTCTAGGTGAGTGATCACACCATCATGATTATCTGGGTCATGAAAATCTTTGTTGTACAGTTCTTCTGTGTATTCTTGCCATGTCTTCTTAATATCTTCTGCTTCTGTTAGGTCCATTCCATTTCTGTCCTTTATCGAGCCCATCTTTGCATGAAATGTTCCCTTGGTATCTCTAATTTTCTTGAAGAGATCTCCCTTGCCCCAGTTAAATTCATGATCAATAATAATTTGGATGTGTTGGCTTCCTTCAACAATGCCTAATATAATGCTTGTTGCAGGAACACTTTGTGCTATTCACAACCACTTCCTGGCTGCATGTACACTTTCTTTTAGAAAGAAATGTTTTGACTTTCAAGATGGTGCCCTGCAAAGTGATTTCTGAACTTCTCCATCTCTTCATTGTGCTGCTTTTCTCCCAGAAGAGTAGTTCTGATGATCCAACTACAGCATCATAATTTGTATTGTAATACAAAGTTTCTTTTGTTTTCAAACCATATGCCCACTGTTTTACATTCATTTTAGTGGGGTTGGGAGAAGAAGTGCTTGAAAACCTGGAGGAACAAACTTGTTTTGTGTGATGCATCCCATAGTCCAGGTGAACATGGCTTCTCTCTGCCTGCAGCCATCCTCCACCCAGAAAAACAAGGAACTGGCGCAGGAAGGCTTTTCCATCTTCTATGACTTAAGTCCTAAAAACGCTATGACAGTGGAGGAGAGGATGGCTCCTGTGAGGATTTATTTTTCAAAACAGGTGAATGAAAAAATATATATGGCTTGAGAACTTCATTATAGTGTATCACCTGTTAGTATTATTGAAAGATTTCCTGTTTGAAGAATACCGAAACATTTTCAGAACTTCAAATGGGCCTTCTGATCTTGATAGGCTACTTGTTCATGACAGAGACCCTAGAATTGTGTTTTCATAATGTAGACTCCTTAAGCATTTGACAGAATCAATTTATTGTTATATTTATGCACAGATCCAAGATCTACATGTGATTGATTAGGGTGGAGGGGAGTTATCAGCCAAAAGAAGTCCTATGCCAGACCTGACCGTGTCAGGTGAGTGAGAGAATACCTGTGGAAGAACAGCATCACAGGAAAGAGAAGGAAGGACGTAGCCAGGGCAAGGGCAGATGAAGAGCCCAAGGCCTCACTTGGATGAAAACCTGAAGTGTTAGCTTCAAGTGGAATTAAGTCTTTCAAAATTATTCCAGTATCAGGAGGTAGAGTCTCGCTGTATCGGCCTTCTTTTTCTTCCCACTTCCCATGCAGTCTCATCATGTCCACAAAATTAATACCAGCCTCAGCTGTACCACCGAACTTTTCTGGGAGAAAGATAGATTCCAGAAAGCATCTGAAAATGCTAAAAATTCGCTTTGCACGAGTGCAAAGTTGGGATATAGTCTTTGAATTTAGGATTGTCTGATACCCCAGACTTTATTTTTTTTCTTTTCTTTAAAGTCTGAGAAAACTGTGTTCATTGGAGGACAGCTGAGTAGGTCCTGCGGTCTGTTGAATCTGGGTGTCTCACATCTCTGAGTGGGATGCGTTTTCATGGGCAACACATGTGCCCTTCCAGGCACATGGCCTTTGGACTCACAGATTTTCAGGGGGAGCAGAGACCATCAGTTCAACACCCACCTTCGGGAAGACCTGGCATGATTGTCTCACTGTACTGATTAGAAGCCCAGGGTGACTCTGTCCTAATCAAGTGGCTGGACTTTGAAGGGTGGATAAAAAGCCAGCTCCTCTATCTTCCATCACCACGCCCCTCCCCTCAAACGCTGTGGCTCTTGATATCCGCTCAATCTGTTCACATGGGAAGGAGGAGAGTGAGTGCTTATCTGAAGCTGCCCTTGTTGTTCCTTTAATGTCCCAGCACCAGTTCTGCTGCACAGCTGTGGGCTGAGGAAAGTGATCCCAGGCGGTGCCTGACTTTGATCACCCAAACTAGGGCAAGGACTCTTTGGAGGAGCAGAAGAAGTGATGGTGTCCAGACTCTCCTATCACAGGTTGGGAAGGCAGTATCTCATTTCCTTTAAGACTCTGCAACTGCAAATTAAGATGAAAGGAGAACAAGGTCTTCAGAGCACTGATCTGAAGTCAGAATGCGTTCTGTTCCATGTCCAGCCCTTTCTTCTCCTGGGGGGACTTTAGTAGGGTGAGGGAAGCTGCCATCTGGTCCAAACTCAAACCTCTTGTTGTTCGAGTAGTCAGAATGCCTCAGGACTGCTAACCAGCTAGTGTAAGTGTCATTTCCACAAGCACTTTTTAAACACCTAAGTGTTTGTCCACTTGTGATGCCAGCAGGCATTGGATTTGCCCCTTCCCAATTATGAGTCATTCTGTTTTCCCCTTCCTTGTCTTTCTTTTCTCTTCCATCCCTTCTGGTTCCTGCTTTTAAAAGAATGTGTTGATCCTCTAATTTAAAAAGTAATCCGTATCAAGAGGGAGGGGATCTATGTATACTTATGGCTGATTCATGTTGTACCGCACAAACCAACACATTGTAAAGCAATTATTCTGCAGATAAAAATAAATTTTAAAAAAGTAATCCATCCTCACTGTAAAACATTCAGAAGAGTAAAGGAAAAAATGACCTCTAAGTCTACTATCAGAAACTGTGGTGTTGATGTGTATCTTGTAGAATATTTATTGATACATATGCATATATTTTTAACAGTAATTGTCTTATAAACAATTTTGTGAACCTTTTCCCCATCTGACATTGTATAATGAAAATTTTTTTATCATTGAATAATTTTTGGAAAATATTCCATCATATATATAAATTATTTAGCCCTCTTACTGGACATTTACATTGTTTCCCTTTAAAAATAATGCAGTGTATATTTTCATATTATTATTTCCATTATTATATCCTTTAGGGTAAATCCCATCAAAATGGAACTGCTGGGACAAAAAGATTGTATGATTTGAAGGCTTTTAATAAATACTGTTATTAACTTGTCATTTAGCACAATTTACAATTTGGATACCTAGTATCAATAGATTGTTCCTCTTTCATATCTTTTATTTCCGTGATTGCTAGTGAGGTTGAACATTTTCTTCACATGCTTACTGGCTGTTTGCAGTTCATTCCCTGCTGTTGTTTTGGGTTTTTTTTATTTTCAGTTTGGTATATGTGACCAAATTGCCACCCAGAAATTTCTTCTAATTTATACTGCCATTAACAGTTTGTGGGTTTGTTGCATCAAGTCCTTTCTGACATTGAATGCTATTTGTTTTAATTTTTGTGAGTATCCCTTTTAGTTACAGAAACTGTTTTATGTCTGGTGAGTGTTTATGCCATTATTTTTACATATGCAATTGCTGTGTGTTAAAACCTCACAGTACAGAGCAGAGAGACAGACAAGATTTTGCAGGAGTGGAAGTAAGAAAATGCAGAGAGGTTGGGAATAAAGGAGAATGGATGACTAGGAAAAGAGAATAGAATCACATTAGTCTGCTAAGGCTGCCATAACAAAGCAGTTGTTGTTGTTCAGTCTCTAAGTCATGTCCAACTCTTTTTGACCCATGGACTGTAGCACATCAGGCTTCCCTGTTCTTCACTATCTCCCAGAGTTTACTCATATTCATGTCCACTGAGTCAGTGATTCTGTCTAACTGTCTCATCCTCTGCTGCCCTCTTCTCTTCCTGCCCTCAATCTTTCCCAGCATCAGGATCTTTTCCAATGACTTTGTTCTTCACATCAGGTGGCCAAAGTACCTGGAGCTTCAGCTTCAGCATCAGTCCTTCCAATGAATATTCAGGGTTGATTTCCTTTAGGATCGACTGGTTTGATCTCCTTGAAGTTCAAGGGGCTCTCAAGAGCCTTCTCCAGCACCACAGTTCGAAAAGATCAATTCTTTGGGGACTGGGTCACTTAAACATCAAAAAATTTATTTTCTGGGGACTGGAAGTCCAAGGTCCAGGTCTGAGCAGGTCTGGTTTCTTCGGAGGCTTCTCTCCTTGGCCTGCAGGTGGCCCTCTTCCCCTTGTGTCCTCACATGCTCTTCCCTCTGGGCTTTTGTCCAAATTTCCTCTTCTTGTAAGGATGCCAGTCATATTGGATTGGGGCCCATCCTTATCACCTCATTTTAAATTACTTACTCTTTAAAGACCTTGTATCTAAATACAGTCACATTTTGAGTTACGGGGGGGGGGGGATTAGGAATTCAACGTATAAATTTTGAGAAGACAAAGTTCAACCCATAATAAGAATGAAAAAAGTCCATACTTGTGGGCAGCCAGACACAAACAGGTGTATCTTGGAAGGGACTGAGTTTAGAAAACCTCAAAAATAGAAGGTCTGTGCCCAAGGAAGACATTTGAAAGATAAAGAAACTAGGAAGGAGAAAGGTGAGTCTACTGACCCAAAGTCACAGCAAGTTAGTTATAGACTAAGACAGGAGCCCAGGAGGCGGGATTTCAACTCCCCTGGTTTTCCTGTTGCCTCACACTCCCTCAGGAAGCTCAGCTCTGCAGTGTGGCTGTGCCCTTGGGCCCCTCCTGCTCTGACTCCAACCCTTGGCAGTGATCTTGAGCCAAGAAATTCACTGCGATAGGCCCCAAATCCCTGTTGCTAAATTACACTCTGCAGAAGGATGATTTCCCACCTCTCCCTTCTCTCTCTGGTTGAGCCAATGTAGCAGGATCAATTTCACTTGAAGCCCTCTCTGGAGGGAGCTCACCTCCTGCTCCGCTTCTCCACCAGAGGAGCTGGGTTTCTATACTGATACTATATGGAGGTTCAGGCTCCTCTGTGCCCTACATCCCACTTCCCTCACCCTTTCCTCACCTCCAAGTCCTCTCCGGAATTTTCCCTTCCCACCTCCTTGCATACCTGGTTATAGTCACAGAACACTAGACCTCAGTTTATGTTTGCTTAACTACATCTCATTTCTGTCTCTCTTTCGTAAGTTCTAGAAACTCCATCTCCCAGGAGGGTAAGGACTGAGACCTCACAGCTGGTCGGTCCTCTCGCATCACCACTGGATCCTCTCTCTACCTGGTTATTGTGTGTAGCCGCCAATTCAGTGTTGATCTGTGCAAAAGCCCCCTTCCTAACTGTCCTGTAACAACATGGCTTATTTTCCATTTTCTATATTCATTCTTGCTTAATATAGAAAACATTATTCAGAGCTAGAAGTATATAGTACTTAGTCGGGAAACACAACAACTTAATAAAGAAATAGAGCATCCATTTTTGTCAACACCGATGATAAATATGTCTTCATTGTCTAAGCTTCCTCTCACTTTAATCAGATTGTTTTCAGGATGCTGTATGGCTAGCAGACCATGAACTCATGGAGATGGCTTATTATGATGGAGGGATGCCAAAGAAAAGAGCAGTCGTCTGGGTTGACAGTTACAGGCTGAAGAATGACACCACCTTAAGCTTCTTGGAAGGCACTACCTGACACCTGCGCCTGAGTTTCCTGATCTGTTTAACAGAGATAAGGTTTCCCTTTTGTGCAGGTTCTTCATATCCTGGTTGTAAAGAACTTAGCACAGACAGCTCATACTAGATGTTTAGTGAATGGCAATGGAGACCATAGTGGTCTTCTCTGGGTGATGCCCTTGTCAGTTGTTATAAAATAGAACTGGTTTCCATCTCATCTTCTAGGTGGCCATTGAGTGGCCAGTAGCAAAACATTAGTGCAAATCCATGCACTCAGTGAGAGCAGATTAAATATTAATCGCTCACTAATTAAGAATAATGAGAAAATACAAATGCATGTAAAGACTTCCAGTATTGGGTTACAAGAGGACCTGGACAGAGTAATTATATTACTTTTTAAATATTTAGATGTTTATGCCAATAAGTTGTTTAGTTGTTAGAGATATCTGGCATATTTTTACATACTGTACTTTGTAAATTAACATTTAGGTTATTAATTTCAGAAGCAGAAAAGTAGTGGTACATGGTGACCTTTAAAAATGCATAGCTGATTGAATCCTGGCATTCAAACACTAATAGATTTAATTATATGAAAGTGACACAAGAGGGCAGCTGTGTACTGTTTCTGAATATCTTTTGCTACAATAGATTAGGCTAAAATTGAATATGTGTTTAATCAGTATGATAGGAAATTATCTTTCATAAACATTGCATAGGTGTCATAAAATTATTTTATTTAGAAATAATTTAATTCTCTGTACCACTCAAATCCTTATTGGCCAGTAAAGACTGACAAGTAATGATACAATTAATATCCTGGAGAGTGAAAAAGTTGGCTTAAAGCTCAACATTCAGAAAACTAAGATCATGGCATCTGGTCCCATCACTTCATGGGAAATAGATGGGGAAACAGTGGAAACAGTGTCAGACTTTATTTTGGGGGGCTCCAAAATCACTGCTGATGGTTATTGCAGCCATGACATTAAAAGACGCTTACTCCTTGAAAGGAAGGTTATGACCAACCTAGATAACATATTTAAAAGCAGAGACATTACTTTGCCAACAAAGGTCCGTCTAGTCAAGGCTGTGGTTTTTCCAGTAGTCATGTATGGATGTGAGAGTTGGACGGTGAAGAAAGCTGAGCGCTGAAGAATTGATGCTTTTGAACTGTGGTGTTGGAGAAGACTCTTGAGAGTCCCTTGGACTGCAAGGAGATCCAACCAGTCCATCCTAAAGGAGATCAGTCCTGGGCGTTCATTGGAAGGTCTGATGTTGAAGCTGAAACTCCAATACTTTGGCCACCTCATGCGAAGAGTTAACTCATTGGAAAAGACCCTAATGCTGGGAAGGATTGGGGGCAGGAGGAGAAGGGGACGACAGAGGATGAGATGGTTGGATGGCATCACCGACTCGATGGACATGGGTTTGGGTAAACTCTGGAGTCGGTGATGGACAGGGAGGCCTGGCGTGCTGCAATTTATGGGGTCACAAAGAGTCGGACACGACTGAGTGACTGAACTGAACTGAACTGATTATCCGTAGTTACTACATTGACATAGAACTTGTTGGTGATGCTTAAAGATCATTTGGCTGATCTGAGGATGAAGTGGGAAGATGGAGGCAGGGGCTCATGAGCCAAGGCACAACCTGGTCCCCACAGGAAGCCTGTGTGTAGGAACGAAATGTGTGTCTGGTACACCAGAGTTTAGCAGTCCTGTGGGGCTGGACAGGAATATCTCAGCCTCCATGTTTTCTCATGGATCTTGGAGGTTGGCTTGCTTCTGGTACCTTTGTTTGTCATCTTTGAACCCACAACGAGTAAATATCCTGCATGATACCTGGAGAGCAGTGATGTGACCTCTGTCTGCGTGTCCCTTCCTGGGGCTCAGAGAGGTCCTGGGCATGAGGATAATGTGCCTGAGCCAAAGGGCCCTGAGGATGCCTAGGATGTTCCAAGGCCTGAATTACATCCAGTTTAAGGGGCTTGGGCAGTTGCATGAGGACAGCAGAAGATAGGACTGTGTCTCACTATAGATCAGGGATAGATGTGGGATGGATCTCTTGTGCTTCAGATGTGGTTTTGGAAGGATCAACCTGGTTTGTGAAAATGGGCAGCTGCAAAACTTACAGAGTTTTTATCAAAGTGAATGTAAATGGATCACTGTTACTTAAATCACTTCAATAAGCATTTACTAACTTTCTACCTGTGTCCAGGTCCAGTTCATGTGGGTGCAAAGAAACTACCCAGGGTTTTCTGACAAGAATTGAATTCATCAGGTAAGGGGTAGTAGTAAGGAAATAGTATGCTGTATGGCCATGGGGTCAATAGTTTGTGCTGCAGTGCATTCTGGTTTGACAAATTCATAACAATACTAATGGAGCCTGAGGGAAGATACCCAAGATCCTGGTGCACAGTGTGTATGAATCCATGGGGAGAAAACATAGTGAACCAGTACTGGTCATGAGGGAAGACAGGTCAGAGGGGGAGTGGCACAGAGATTCAAGAACTGACTATGGGGCTGTTCATCTAGAAACAACAGGGCAGACTGTGTGTCGTAAGGTCCTCATGCAGGTCCAATTCAAGCACTAGGGACAAAATATAAATGAGCCGGGTAGTCAAAATATCAAAATGGGCATAGTGCATGGGGTTTTCAATGAGAAGAAACAAGGAGGTAACAAAGCTCAGAAATTGAGAAACCAGGAACAGCAAATAGATGGGGAAACAATGGAAACAGTGACAGACTTAATGTTCTTGGGCTCCAAAATCACTGCAGATGGTGACTGCAACCATGAAATTAAAAGATGCTTGCTCCTTGGAAAAAAAAGCTATGACAAACCTAGACAGAGTATTAAAAAGCAGAGCCATTACTTTGCTGACAAAGGTCCATCTAGTCAAAACTATGATTTTTCAAGTAGTCATATATGGATGTGAGAGTTGGACCATGAAGAAGACTGAGTGCCGAAGAATTGATGCTTTTGAACTGTGGTGTTGGAGAAGACTCTTGAGAGTCCCTTGGACTGCAAGGAGATCCAACCAGTCCATCCTAAAGGAAATCAGTCCTGAATATTCATTGGAAGGACTGATGCTGAAGCTAAAGCTCCAATACTTTGCCCACCTGATGTGAAGGGCTGACCCATTAGAAAAGACCCTGGTGCTGGGAAAGATTGCAGGCAGGAGAAGGGGATGACAGAGGATGAGATGGTTGGATGGCATCACCGACTCGATGGACATGAGTTTGAGCAAGCTCCAGGAGTTGGTGATGGACAGGGAATCCTGGCGTGCTGCAGTCCATGGGGTCGCAGAGCCAGATATGACTGAGCAACTGCACAGCAACAACAAGAACAGCATGAAGATCAGAGAGTGAACCATGCCACCACGAGTCTGGATGTGACTGATCACAAGTCAGGAAACACTTTACTTTTTGTGCTGGTTTAAGACAATTTTCCTGGTAAGGACAAGAACATCCCCACAGCTGCTTGTTCTCTGGAGAGTCCCCGATTTCTAGCAGAGTAGAACAACCTATATAACAAAGGAATTGCAGTCTCAGATGACTGGAAATAGAGAGCAAGCCTAGATTCATGTCATAAGTTCATGTCTTCAGGTGCAGCCAAGTTTCCTCCCAGGGTGCTGGAGGAATTCAAATATGCAATCAGGGAGTTACCACTGGTAATCTTTAAAAAATCATGTACAACAAGAGAAGAATCAGAAAGCTAATGACAAGTAAATGTCATAAGTTATGAAAAGGGGTGGACCCCCAGATTACAGACTATTAACTTTGGTCAACGTTTGGTCAAATTATAGAATGAATTTAAAGCAGATGTCTTATGAACACTTTGAAAGGAATGTGTTGACTGCTAGAAAACATGGAGTCACCAGGAACAAATCATGCCAAACTAACCTCATCTTTTACAAAAGTATTTTTACTGAGTTGAGAGATCAGGGAAGTAACATAGACCTAGTGTTTCTTGGTTTTAGGAAAGTGTTTGACAAAAATCAGTCACGATATCACTGTGGATAATATGGCAAAATACACAGAGTAATTAAAAGTACTCTTGGATGGCTGGGACTTGTTTGAAAACTGTGCTCACAATGTAAGAACAAAAAATTTGCTACACAATGACATCTGGTGAATTCCCCCACTGACTCTTGCAAATTCTTTCTGAAGGACCTATGAACACTGAGGGAAAAAGAAAACTGAAACTAGGACTGCCTACCACATTAGATGCCAGGATCAAGGCGCTAATTTTACCAAATTCATGGCTGATGAAAATGACAATCAATAATCTATAAATAACTGCCTACATGTAGGTAGAAAGACCTGTTCTTTTCTCCTCCTCTCCTTAGTCTCTGCTTTAGGAACATGGATTCTATAAAACTAGGAAACTGGATATCTCCTCCTTCTACATGGGAAGAAAGACTCCAGACACAAAGCACAACAAATTCTAAGAATAATTCTACAAGAAATGAATGGATTTACAGGAAGAAAATTATAAAACTTGGCTAAATGATATAAAAGTATGAATAAATGGAGAACCCTATTCCTGAATGAAAAGATCAGACATCATACATGTGTTATTTCTTCCATAATTAATTACAAGTTTAATAGATGTTAACAAAATCGTGAAGAATTTCTCATTTTGGACTTGACAAAGATACAGGGGGAAGAGACTGAGGACAGAGGGAATGGCCTGTGTAAGGCCCCAAGGTAGGAGGACCACAGAGTGTCTACAGAAGCTCAGAGTAGCCTGGAGAGGAAAGCAGGAGAGTCATGAGCTAGTTAACCGGGAAGGCAGGTGGCTGGAGTACACAATGGCTTAGAACCTCATGGATGGTGTTGGTCTTTATCCAAAGAGCCATGAGAAGTTATTAAAGGTTTTTAAGCAGTGAAATAAAATGATTACATTTGAGATTTTAAAAGCCCACCCTTCTGCTGTGTGGAGAATAAATTGGAGGGGTGGCAGAGAAGAGGAGAGAATCTGATTAGCAGGCAGTAGCAATAATTGGGTGATGTGGTTGTACTAGGCTGGTGGCAGTGGCAAAAGAAATAGAAGAGAAAGTTGACTTACTTGAGTTCACCAGAGCATCCTGAAAACCAAGGCTGTGATACTACTGCTGGAAAATTGGACAAGTTTCTATATAAATGTCATTCTACTCTTATTATGGGAGTGTAGAAGGGAAATACAACAGTCTTGTTATAAAATCTTCTAATTTAGGTAGTGGATGTAGCATGTTCTAGATGTATGACTGCAGGCAAGTTATTTGAACATCATGAACCCTGGTTTCCCCATATGCTCCATGAGTTTATTAATACCTGTGTGCAGAGCTGTTGGACTGTGTGGTAGGCACTGCTGTTCGTCTCCAAATATCTATTTCCCCCTTCCTCCAGAATAAAATAAATTTTGGCTGAGCCAATGGCCATCAAACAAAAATTCATTTCCTGGGCTCTTTGTACTCAGATATGGTCATGTGGCAAGGTTCTAACCAATGCGACCCAATAGAAGAACTGAGTGCTGGTGTCCACAAACCTTCCTTAAGACCTGGCAACTGCTCTGCCCATCTCTCTTTTTCCTTCTCTCTTTCAATATCGCCACCTGGAAGGAAATGCTTCCTTGAATCATGAAGTTGAGGGCTACCTCTTAGGAATGATGGAATTATAAGTGAGAGTGTTTGATCCCTGAAGAATCCAAGAAGATCCCCAGGCCTGAATCTTGTTTTTCTGTTTTGTTGCTGTTTTTTGGCTTTTCTATAAGACAGAAAAATCACCAAAGAGACTTTCTGTCTTACTAGTGATCTAACTTTGTTCTAGCTGTTACCTAAAGACTAGAAGATGTAACACATGTGAAATGCCCAGACACTGTAAGCCACCTCTAATATTTTTGTCTTCATGTGTCTTTCCCACAAAAAGAAAAAAAAAACACACAAAAACTTTATAGTTCTGCTCTCCAGTTCTGGAGAATTTAATTGTCCTCTTAAATTTCTGTTCTTCTTAGACTCTGGAAAACTGGATTCTATCCAGGAGAAAATTCTCAAGGTAGTGAGCAGGCCTGGAAACTGCATGATACAGGGAACAGTTAATTACAGAAGTTGTGTTGCATTTGCTATTTTTAAGGGAAGTGTGTCTTTGACTGGATCTTGGGAATCTCAGATGAGTGAGATCCTGTAGTTTCATTTGGAACCGGCTTATCCTCAGCAGGCCTGGAGGCCACAGCTAGTGCTCTTAACCAGGGAACTTGGAGGTTTAGGAGGGAGTTGAGGTGGCCGGCACACCCACAGCCTGGGTGAGGAGTGAGGCCCTGAGAGGACGGTTATGTACAGGGGCCCTGCCCCTGACCCTAACCCTCATCTCTGCCCTGATCAGACCACTCAGAGATCAGCAGTTTTCACCATGTCTCCCAGGGGGTTGTGAGGGTCTGTGAAGGTGTCTCAGGGGCTGCTACGGGGGTGAGGCAGGACAGGAATCAGCTTCTTCTGTGAAGTTCTGGGTGGTATAACTTTTGGAAAAGGATTAAAGGCTTAAACTTTTTGAAAATTTACATGTAGAAAGTCATTTTGAGGACTTGAAATCCCAAGTGGAGACTAAGAATGAAGCACCATGGATTCCCATTCAACCTGTTCAGTCGGCTGCTCACAAACATGCCAAGTTGATTTGAATTTACTTCCGGCTTACAGCCAGCCTCCTTCAGAAAGGAGCCAGAGCTATGAACAGAGTGTAAGTGAAAATGCTGAGTGCAAATAGGAGTCCATCTGAGGAAGCACATAAGCCACGTTGCTAAGTGCACGTCGGCATCCGCATAAAAGAAACTGTTCAGTGGGGAATTAGTTATACCAATGGCTCTGTTTTGATGTCAGCAATAACACTTTACCACAGGATCAGGAGTAGTGGAAAGGAGGTTCAGAAGAATAATGTTCAAATGGGTGCTTCTAGGTTTATTCTTATTGTGACAGACGACCTTTGATGACCTCAGACCTTGATGGGCCCTTCACACGTGGCCTGAATAGATGCACATCAACCTGCATGTGTCCTAGGAAATTTCTGTCCCTTCCATCCCTCCCTTGCGTCGTGTGATCCTGTCATTCAAAGTGACTTGCAATGATCAGAAGGAGACATGGTCTCCCACCCCTGCTTGCTTTCTGCTCCAAAAGCCTGTCCCCTCTGCCCCCCAATTTAGTGGATAGCTGTCATTGCACTTGTCACAGTAGGGTCCGTCTGCTTCTCTACCTTCCCAACTAGGCTCAGACAACTTTCAACTATTAATAGTATGTTGGTTTGTTTGTTGTAACCACTTTATCCCACTAATAGTCTGGCACTCAGAAGGTGACTGAAAATGTTTGTTGACCAGTTGAGTTAATTCTCCAACTCACCAGCCATTGTCACAAAGTATCCTGTCCCGAGTATCCTGTACTCTCAGAGACTTTTGTTAACTGCAAGGGCAGCCACATAATACAGCAAAATCTTGCGAGCTCTTCCAGTGCTCCAGGAGGTCTCTAGCTGGGTGGTATACAGTTGCTTTGTCAGACAGGCAGCCAAGAGTAGAGAAAACTCCAAAAGTGGGGCCGCTTTCAGCTGGCCCCCAACTTGCTGTGTGACGTGGAACAAGTCTCCTAACCTTTCAGGGTCTTACTTTCCAGACTCTTTCACACTCAACAGCATGGTGAGTCTCACAGTAAGTCAGGGAGGGTGCCCTTGGGTAGCTGTGTAGAACACCATGAAGGAAGCATGAAGGATACAGATAAACACAGGTGTTGAGGGGGAGTATCTTCTTCTCTAGTCTCATGTGGAGGACGCTCTGTTTGGAGTAGCCTGTTAGATGACAGCCTCTGGTCTTTCCTTGCTTTGCTTCCTCTTGTACCTGCAAGGGTTGGAGAAAAGAGTCCTCTCCCCGGGGAAGGCACTGAGCATGCTCAGCCCCACCCCTTCTCTTTGTAACCAATCTTATTTCAGGGGGCATGGCTTCTAGTGTGTCCTTCCATACCATCTGCCAGCCCTCAACCCCAGGCGGCTGCCTTGAGGTAGAAGCCTGGAGCAGTTAGTGGTGAATGGGTGCTATGGACAGAATATTTATGTCCAGTTCCCCTACTCCTAATTTGTATGTTGAAACCCTAATCCCCCATGTGATGGAATTTGGAGGTGGGACCTCTGGGAGGTGATTAAAGTTAAATAAGGTCATGAGGGTGGAGCCCCTAAAATGGGATTAATGCATTTATAAAAATAGGAAGATTTCTCTCTCCTTATGCCTACACTACAACAAGGAATGGCCATTAAGGAAGTACAGGAAGAGAGCCAAAGAATGAGAGCTAAGTACCTGACCTCTGGCACCCTAATCTCTGGCCTCATTTCTAGTCCAAGCTCTAATGCAAAGTGCCTTTACTGTCTTCGCCAGGTCCAGTGACTTTTCTGTCCCTCCATTTCTTAAACTTTAAAAGGCAGGTGTTGGACTAGTTGATCTTTCTAAAAGCTTATGAATCCATGGTTGGAATCCACCCAAAGAAGGTTCCAAATGAACAGGGAGTCTTTTATCTCTGGTAACTGCAAGAGACACTTAATCAACTATTCAATACCCATTCACTCTTTTTTTCTTTAGTAAGAAAGCTCAGTTTCTATTGGCTAAGAACAAGAAGAAAGAAACTTGGCTTCCCTTGAAGATAGGAAGCTTTGTGTAAGTCTGAGAAGGCTTTGTAAGGAGGCAACAGACAGCTCTTAGGTCCTCTTTTGCCCTTCTTCCTTCCTCCTGCTTCCTTGGAATTTAGAAACACTGGCTGGAGCCCCAGCAGCTAGCAAGGATCAAGAAACCATGTTGACAGTGGAAGCCACTGGAATGGTTGATAGAAAAATAGAAGGACCTTGGGCTGTTGATGACATGGTAGAACTGCCACACAAGCCCTAAACTGCCTGCCTCCAGACTTCTTTTATGAAAATAAAAAAAGAAATCACTGTCTTTCTGATCTTTGTTGCCAGGAGTTAAATGAAATTTCTAAGTAATACAACTCATTTCTCATAAATGATAAATCCTTCAACAGGATGGAGAGTCTAAATCTGCAAAACAGTATCATCCACTTAGCACATCTTAGAACAGAAAGGATTAATCTGCTCCCCAAAAATCTATGTCTTAAATGGTGAGAGAAAATTAAATTCTTCTTTGCTTTTGGTTGCCAGTGGCATGATAGAACTAGAGATTCTTAGTTTCAGTCGACTCACTCTAGCCATTAGTTAAATATTTCAACCAGCCCGATCTGAGTGTTTCTTCAGACATCTCTAATAGTTAACAACTGTGGATCCAAATAAAACCTGTTGGCCAAAAATTCTTTCAGGCTGACAGAATGTACTAATCTCTGCCAAATATGAAATAACTCTTAGTCATTTTAGATGAACACTATAAAGCATTACAGTCGAGACTTCATGTGTTTTGCACCCTTATGAGGTAAGTAGTGACAGGAAA
The DNA here is from genome assembly GCF_054371585.1 of Giraffa tippelskirchi. Lineage (NCBI taxonomy): Eukaryota > Metazoa > Chordata > Mammalia > Artiodactyla > Giraffidae > Giraffa > Giraffa tippelskirchi. Next base: position 65,947,830 of record NC_137287.1, on the reverse strand, counting down.
ATAGATATTCAGCTAAATCAAGCAAGTGACATTCCTTTTTAAGCATCTCAAGATACTTCTACAAGGCTCCCAGATGCAATAAAGGTAGGGCTTTCCGTGAAGAGTGCTGTGACTGTTTCTTCCACATGACTCTTGATGGCAAGTGTGGCATTGTGGGCAGCCATCTGGATGGGAATTGGGATTCCTGGACTTGAACATCAGTTTTTCCCAGTAGCAGCATGACTCTGGACAAGACATTTAGCATCCCTGAGCCTCTGTTTCCTTAACTGTAGAAATGGGGTAATACTCTTTATCTTATAAGGCTACTTATAAGATACTTGTAAGGATGAAGTATCCAATACAGGTGAAATATCTGCCACGGGACTCAGTGGAGAGAAAGATGCTATTTAATAAGCACTATGGGATGTTGAATTTGCATTGGTGAATAAGCATTATGTTGAATGAAGTTAGAAGATGCTTGCTTCTTGAAAGGAAAGCTATGACAAACATAGACAGTGCTTTCAAATTGTGGTGCTGGAGAACTCTTGAGGGTCCCTTGGACTGCAAGGAGATCAAACCAGTCAATCCTGAAGCAAATCAACCCTGAATATGCATTGGAAGGACTGATGCTGAAGCTGAAATTCCAATACTTTGGCCACCTGATGCAAAGAACTGACTCATTAGAAAAGACCCGGATGCTGGCAAAGATTGAAGGCAGGAGGGGAAAGGGGAAACAGAGGATGAGATGGTTGGATAGCATCACCGACTCAATGGACATGAACTTGGGTGAACTCCAAGTGGTGAGGGTCAGGGAGGCCTGGCGTGCTGCAGTCCATAGGGTCACAAAAAGTTGGACATAACTTAGCAACTGAACAACAGCAAATGTTGAATCTGAGTCTTACGTCCCCAGATTGGTTATCTGGAATCCCAAATTTCATTCTACAGCATTTGAAGTATGGATTAGGCATGTTAAAGTGCAGTCAGACTTCTCCAGGACATCCGATGTTCAAATAAATTAGCCTCCCTTGCCCTTGCTAGCTGAAGGAAGTAACTGATGCTGTTTAGGTGACTGTGACCCAGGGGGGCCCTGGGGAGGACCCGCTGATGGCTCCAGTGGGGGCAAGTGTGGCTAATAGTGTGAAGGGCAGTGTTGGAGTTAAAGTTTGACAAGTTTAATCATGAGCAGGAGAGCGTAATGCTTTTTGGAAGGGAAAGCTCTCTAATATGGGAGGGCTGCCTTTTTTGCACAGAGAGGTAGTGACTGACGGTGGTAGCCCAACGGGCATGCATTAGTCAGTGTGCCAGCCGCCTCTGAGTCCCGCGTGGGAGTTTTTATGGAAGAAGTTCCAGGTGGAAACAGAAGCTCCACAGGAGCAGTGAGACTTTACATGATGAACTGCTCCCTCCCACGGGGTGTTCTCATCTGATTCTTATTACAACCCTGGTTTGCAGCCAAGGCAGGTAGTCTGGTCAGGAAAAGAGAAGTTAAATGGCTGCGCTTTTGAAGTAGAGACTAGAACTCAGCAGGAACTTGGGTCTATTGTGAAATTAGGAGACAACAGCATCACACTTCACACATAGCTGGTGGCAGTAAATGGTCTTATTGATGTTACTGACAAGAGGATTAGGCCTGGGGTTCTTTAGCCTCAAAATGATGCTGAAACTCAGCTTCTGTGCACTGGTGCCAATTGGAATCCTGGAGATAAAGAGTTTTGAGTGAAATAGAGAAGAATAACTTTATTGCTTTGCTGGGCAGAAGGGGCTAATGCCTCAAAACTGTGTGTTCCAACCAGGAGGGATTTGGTGAGGAGTTTTTATAGCAATGGTTCAAGGGTTGGGCTGCTGATAAGGATCAGAGTTTGTGCAGGGTCTGCACTCCTCTAATCTGGCCTCAGGTGGTCTCCTGATGAGTTTCTGTGGCTCAGGAGATCATCAAACTGTAACCTTCTCTCTGGAATGAAGAATGCTCCATCAAGTAGTTAACATCTTCCATTTGTTATGGAGTCTAGGTCTGCAGAAGAGCTCAAGATATTGCTATCGCTTGAGGCAGAACCAGGCTCCTGTCCCAAGGAGCAGCACTATTGTTTCTTGGCTACTCCTCCCTTATCTCCGCATCCCTTCCCTTCCCTGATTAGCTACTATTTGAGCCTGTCCTTTGAAACTCCAGGGAAGGTCATGGAGGCTGAAGTCTGTTCCCTATAAACAAGAAACATGGGGGGTGGGGAAGGGTGGGGGAGTGGAGAGGGCACAGAAAGGCTTCCATGCCCAGAAGCCCCACAGAGTCCTGCTGGGTTTCAGAACTAAGAGAATTCTTAGAACTCAGTTGTGCTCTTTAAGAACATGTGGAAGAAGCCTGCCAGCTGCTTTCCATCTTTTCTGAGAACAAATAAAGAGGAAATTGGTTTCAGCCACGTGTGGAATCTGTACATTCATCTTCAAGTGAGCTTTCTCCTTAAAATAAAAAAAAAGAAAAGCCTCAGGATGCAAGCTCTGCAAAACCAGTCAATAAAATAATCAAATTAATGGCAGCAATAATACGTTCAAATGGAAGCTAACACAACCCTTACCGTGGAAGCAGCATGTTTGCATCATGTTCAACTCAGGTGAGAAAGAGTATAAACTGGGCATTCTTGTCAATACTCACATCACTCCCAGCCCACATCCCCCAGCTTCTAATAAAGACCAAGGGACTGGACATCTTCTATGTACATTACCTGCCTCCAGGGAAGCACACGGTTGACAAGGATGCAGGGGAGGATTTATAGCCAGGCCTCTGAGCATTTTGTGTCCATAATTCACTCCTGCAGTCTTGAGGGCTGACCGTCAGCTTGTAGTAACAGTCAGGGCTCGTGATTCAACGACCTGGTTTATTCATAGTCCTTTTGCTTTTTTTCAGACCTTTGAGCTCTGGACTTAGGCAGCCGTCTGTGATCCTTCTTTCCTTTTTCTTCCACCTTTACCAGTTTACTCAACACCTCCCCCTTCCTCTCCTAGTCCCACAATGTCCTCAAGATCAGTGTCCTGGGGGCTGGTTCAGATTCTGAATTGGCAGGTGTAGGTGGGGCCTGAGCCTCCTCTTTCCTAACAAGCATCCAGCTGTGGCTGCTACTGCTGGTCTATGAGCTACATTTTTGTGGCAAGGCTCTAAAATCCCCCTGCTTGGCAAGAGAGCCTGGTACCCTGCTCTGCATCCTCCCAGCCAGTTCAGAGGCCTGACCCAAGGCTCTTGTGTGGCGGGAATAGAGGAACTGAGTGAGGCCAAGTCAGAGCGAAAAAACCTGCCTTCTGAGATGGGCTGAGCGCTGAAGGAAGTGAAGAAGTATCTCATCTTGAGAAACTCAAAATTTGCCTTTGTCTCCTGCAGTCAAGGTTAAGTGTTTAACTTTGGACTCGCCTAGAGACCAAAAGTTGACTTTGGACTCACCTAGAGATGAGTACAGGGTAGGAAATTACACCTGGAAGGTTCTTGAGCCTTTACATTGTAGGATCCAGGAAAGGATGAAGGAAACAACGAATCCCAGGTGTTTGGTACCATTGTTTCGTACTCCCAGGTTTTTATTTATTTATTTAGCCAAATGCCCCAAATTCTAAATCACAGTAACATTTTGAACATTTTCAAAGCACAGCTCCAGCAGGGGTACTTCCATGTACACATAGACTTTATCATTGTAATGATTTTCCTGTTCTATGTGCAATGAGCCAAGAGAGAGTCTTCAAAACCTTTTTTTTCTTTATAAACAAAAATGCATTTTCTCCCTGAAATATTCATTTAAGTAACTCAGCTACCTACCCCAGGCTCATGATAAATTATTTAAATAATTGCTTTATTTCTCTGCTTCATTTTGCTAATGTAGATCTGGCTTTTGCTTACAGATTTATTGCCAGCTTTATGTTTTTCAGGGAATTAGAAATAAAGTGTTGGTTGTTTCATTGGGGTTTACTGGTGAGGCATTAGGAATAGCTCTATGTCCTCATGTCCTACAATTAGAAGTGTGTGTGTATGTGTGTGTGTGTGTGTGTGTGTGTGTGTTTGTGTGTGTGAGTCTGATTATCAGATGCATTAGAGACAACTTTCATGGAGGTGGATAATAAGGGAGAGAAATCTCTAAGAGCATTGGTTGAAAGTTCCTGTACAAAGCTGTAAATATTTCTATTAAATATTGCGTTTCAATTAGGCTGTCACACTTAGTTTTCCAAAAAGCAATGTAGTATATAAGTCCATTTTCCCATAACTTTGCTAAACATGATACAGAAGGAATGTTTCCTTCAATGTGACGTGATGTCTGGTAAATGCTCGGTAAAGACATCCACACGTCTCCACTGAAGATGTTCTGACCTGGGATTGACTCGACTTCGTTCTGTTAACTTGTGTGATGTGATGTGACTTTAGCTGGAGGTCATTTGGTTGGCATATCTGGAGAGGAGGAAAGCACATAGAACAAGTTTGGGAGTGATGCTCCAGCAGCTTGATGGTAAGGAATGGCGAGAAAAGGAACCCACCAGTTTAAAATATCCTGATGGCATCTTAGGTCCCTGAGTGAGAGAAACAAGAAACGGAACAGAACCTCAAGGAATCAAAAGCCAAAACGTACAGTAGACATATGGGCAAAGGGAAAGAAAGAAACCATACATTTGAGAAATTGTTTAGGGCTTCTGAATAAGACTACAGCACGTCAATCTAGCCTGATTCCATTTTTCCCAAAACAGTCAAAGTGGGAGGAAGTGAGCCAGCTTTCTTTCTTTCTAACTTTCCATGGGTGGGGCTCCCTCCCTGAAACACACAACCCAGGATTTCTGCATAGGAGGGGCAAAGGCTCTTAAACACAGCACTGTTTAAATAGCCACTTACAGACATTAAGTGCAGGCTTTAAGAAACTATTTTTTGTCAAAACCAATAGCACTCTGTAGAAATTGTAGTCACTGCCAGTTCCAACACAGTGTGCTCTTTGGAAGGTCTCAGTGTCCTTCACTGGACTATTTATTACTAAACCTAACAATCAGTGCCTGAAATTTTCTTTTACCTTCAGTGACTTCCACCTTGTGGGTCTTGCAGCACTCGGGCCTGTGAAGCTGAAATTTTCCAGGCTCATTGAATTTCTTGTGTGGAGAAGGCAAAGCTGACTTTTAAAATATCCTGTAACACCTCAAATATTTTCTACATGCCTGGCCTGGCCAGAGTCTTTTAGAAGGATTCCAACCTCACCCCATGATCCAAATGATTTCGTTTGAAGAACACTCAATGCAGCACTGTTGGTGAGCATTTTTTCTTCTTATTTAAAATCATTGATGAGCTGCCGATGTGTTCATAAAGTTGCAAAAGACGTGTTTGTTTTTTTGTCGTTGTTTCTGTGGCTACTGCCATAGGCAGCTGCTGCTTTGGAATCTGAGAGCTGTGTTGGACTTTGATCACAACTTTGCTTCGTGGATCTTTTTTTTTTTTGCTTCTGTCTTCTCGTCTTTGCCTCATCCACTCAATTGCCTAATCCAGAAAACCAGACACCGTTCTGGACTTGTGGCGCCCCCTTTTCCCCTGCATCGAATTTTCTCATGGAGAAGCTAGTCATTTCTTTCCCTAATCACATCTTGCTTGTATCATTTCTCTCTGCTGAAATCTATTGTCTTTTGGATGAAGTCCAGTCTTCATCCGCCCTGATCATCTGTCAACCTCTCCTCCCTCAGCTCTCTCACACCTGCTGTGCGGTACGAATCCTTTAGGCCTTGCTCCTTAGGCGACCCTTGCCCCATGAGTCCTCTGCCCTTAGACACAAGCATGCTGTCATCACCCAGATGGACCACATGACAGAGCCCTCCTCTTCCCAGCTCTGTGTGAACCTGATGTCCTTGTTTCATCCAGCGTGTCCTTCTGTCTCTCCAAAGAAGTCTGCCTTGGGCTTCATCCTGTACAGAGCTTGCCCAAGGAGGACAGAAAATTTTACCTGTCTCAATCCTAGCAGGGTCTTTTCTTTGACTGCCTTCTACAACAATGGCCATGGAAATAAGACTTAATACAATCCTATTCTTTCATTTGCTCACTCTTATTTATGGTGACCCCAGTTGCTTATGCATCTGGAATGTTGGCATTCAAAGAATCCCTCATGTGCTCTACAAACCAAAGGATCAGTAGGCTGGCCCTCGAAGTTGTGATGGCTGAGCACTTCATGACCCAATCTTGCTTCAGTTCAGTTCAGTCACTCAGTCACGTCTCACTCTTTGTGACCCCATGAACTGCAGCACATCAGCCTTCCCTTGTCCTTCACTATCTCCCGGAGTTTGCTCAAACTCATGTCCATTGAGTCGGTATGGGGGCATCCTCTGTTGCCCCCTCCTCCTCCTGCCCTCAATCTTTCCCAGCATCACCGTCTTGCTTAGTGGATACTAATATCATGACTTATGTATAGAACCCATAAATTAGACCTATTGTTTGTGGCATCTGGCTAGGTTGTTTTTTCCCAAACCAGTATCCTAAGATCATGGCATCCGGTCCCATCACTTCATGGCAAATAGATGGGGAAACAATGGAAACAGTGAGAGACTTTATTTTCTTGGGCTCCAAAATCACTGCAGATGGTGACTGCAGCCATGAAATTAAAAGATGCTTGCTCCTTGGAAGAAAAGCTATGACAAACATAGACAGTATATGAAAAAGAAGAGATATTACTTTGCTGAGAAAGGTCCATCTTGTCAAAGCTATGGTTTTTCCAGGAGTCATGTTTGGATGTGAGAGTTGGACTATAAAGAAACTGATGCTTTTGAACTGTGGTGCTAGAGAAGACTCTTGAGAGTCCCTTGGACTCCAGGGAGATCAAACCAGTCAATCCTGAAGGAAATCAGTCATGAATATTCATTGGAAGGGCTGATGCTGAAGCTCCAATACTTTGGCCACCTGATGTGAAGAACTGACTCACTGGAAAAGGCCCTGATGCTAGAAAAGGCAGGAGGAGAAGAGGATGACAGACAATGAGATGGTTGGATGGCATCACCGACTAGATGGACATGAGTTGGAGCAAGCCCTTGGAGTTGGTGATGGACAGAGAAGCCTGGCATGCTGCAGTCCATGGGGTCACAAAGAGTCGGACACACTCTGACTCACACAAAGAGTGACTGAACTGAACTGAAACCAGTATCCTGAGGAATTGGTATCATCTCAGGCAAAATTACATGAGAAGCCATCTCTGATCAAATATACCTGGCAAGAATAATATACTGTAAACATCACTATACCTCTCTAGAAGGAGTTTATAGTATGGGAATTCCTCTAGAAAGGAAATCCATTTAGTAAAGAGTTTGAGTCTTTGTCCCAAGGTGAGACAGCTAGTTAGTGAGGAGGCTGATAGGAGAACCAGATGTTCTGTAATTCTTACTGCAGTTGTTTACACAGACTAGGCCATGGTAGCTCCGAATCTTCCTGGCTGGAGGTTACAGACATTTGGAAGATGCAGCCACCAGCTAGACCACAGGAGTCTACAGCAGGCAAGACAGACACTGTGGCATATTAAGTCAGTCACTTGAAGCATCATAATCTAGTGGACACAGAAAGGTCATTTGGGAAACCAGTCTCTGGATAATGACTCTTGATACCAAATCAAGTTACCTAACTAAGACTCTGTTTCAAAATAGAATTACTTTGAGTTTTCTTCAGCTGTGTTCTCAAAGTAATCACTCTTCAAAGAAGACGCAATAAGCCAGAAGTCCATCTCATAGGATGGCACATTGAGATTTGAGAATCTGTTTCTGTTCCACATATCCTATTCCTGCCATCTCACACTTGGCAGACAGATGCCATGCATTATGCAGCAATTTCCTGGAGGGTGGTTTGCATTACCAGTATCCTGCTCCCTTACTGAGGTTCAGGACTGCACAGGACTTTGAAGCACTGTTAACTTGAACCAATTTGATTATCTAGTACTGAAAGCTCATAAATCAAAAGGCAGGTGCTTATGACTGTAATAAAATATTAACTTACATCTATATGTCACAAGCAAACATTAGAATATACTAAAAATTATGAAAAATGTAGTTTTGCAAATGTGTTTTTGCCACAACTGGCAATTTCATTAAACGTCTTTGATGTAGGCTCTGTAGTCTATTCAAAAAGAGATTTTGAAATTTGAAGAGAAGTGATTCGTGTATCTTTGCTGTCAAGTTTAGGTTGTCTCATACTGAGACTATGGGACTTGTAATGACATGGAAACTGTTTGACTTGATAGAACACAAGAGTGGGTGAATTGTGCCCAAATATAGGACTATGCTGCAGGTAAGGAGGTGAGGAATGTACCTTGAATAAAATTTATTATGCTTCTACTATGTCCTAGATTCTGAGAGACACATAGATAAACTTGATGGAGGTTTTTCTCCCTTAAAAGAATTTAGTATTTCCAATCATGGTGAAACTACATGTACACAATAAAAGGTAGGGAGTGAGAAGTGTAAGAGTTACTTCCTCTTGAGGACTATAGGGGAGCCTTCATAAAGAAGGAGGGATAAGGACTTCCCTGATGGTCCAGTGGATAAGACTTCACCTTCCAATGCAGGGGATACAGGTTCAAGCCCTGGTTGGAGAGCTAAGATCCCATATGCCTCAGGGCCAAAAAACCGAAGTATAAAACAGACACGATACTGTAACAAATTCAATAAACCCATCAGCAGGCGAATGGATAAGGAAGCTGTGGTACATATACACAATGGAATATTACTCAGCCATTAAAAAGAATACATTCGAATCAGTTCTAATGAGGTGGATGAAACTGGAGCCTATTATACAGAGTGAAGTAAGCCAGAAAGAAAAACACCAATACAGTATACTAACACATATATATGGTATTTAGTTAATCGGTAGTGATAACCCTGTATGTGAGACATCAAAAGAGACACAGATAAATAGAACAGTATTGTGGACTCTATGGGAGAGGGCAAGGGCAGAATGATATGGGAGAATGGCATTGAAGCATGTAAACTAACATATGTGAAACAAATCGCCAGTCCAGGTTCGACGCATGATACAGGGTGCTCGGAGCTGGAGCACCGGGATGACCCAGAGGGATGGGATGGGGAGGGAGGTGGGAGGGGGGTTCTGGAAGGGGAAATCATGTACACCCATGGTGGATTCATGTCACTGTATGGCAAAACAAATACAATATTGTAAAGTTAAAAAATAGATAAATAAACTAATTTAAAATTTAAAAAAAGACTTTAAAAATGGTCCACATTAAAAAAACAAAGAATAATTTTTTTAAAAGAAGGAAGGATAGCCTGGAGAATGGATGGGTTTGGATATGGAGATGGGGAGACATTCAGATGAGGAAATGCTTGGACATGAAGTGTGTAATCACGGACATGCAAGGCGACAAATTTTCTACTTCTGTGTCATCATTGTGTCTGTCTCATTCGAATCTTACTTTTGGAGCCTCAGGATTTCTCCTCCATTTCTATTTTCTTAGTTAGAATCATATTAGTATCTTTATTCTTACATTTGTATAGTCTGCACTGGTTCTCAGTTGTGTGTTTGACTTCACAATTTTGATTAGATGCTGTTTTGAATCTATAGTTTTCTCTGTGTCTTGTAAGCATGTTGAGGGTGAAGGATTTGCCTAATTTGCTTTTGAATCCCAGATCCTGACACACAGTCATTATTAATAACAGTTTACTGAGTAAAACATGGTAGTTCCATGTGCAATAGTGCAGCTGACCTGGTCATGCCGTTTTACATATTAAACCTCTCTTGGTGCTTATCTTATAGAAATTAAGGCATTCTCTGGCTCTGTTCTTCTCAGCACTGTCTTATCATTAACTTGTTTGAGTTGAAAGGAGACTGATCATCTAAGGAGGACATCAAGAAATTAAAATTACAGGCTAGTATTTCTTATGAATACAAATACAAAAATCTTTAACAAAATATTAGTGAATAGAATTTGGCAGCATACAAAAGGATAATGCATCATGTCTAGGAGCTAGCTGTGTCTCCCTGCCAAAATCAGACATTGTAGTTCTAACATTCTAATACCCAGGACCTCAGGGTGTAACTGTTTGGAAGTAGGGTCTTTAAAGAGGGAATTAAATTACAATGCAGTCATTAGGGGGACCCTAATCCAATATGACTGGGGTCCTGGTAAGAAGATAAAATTCGGACACAGACGCACACAGAGGGAAGACCTTGTCATGACACAGGAAGAAGATGACCATCTATAAGCCAAGAAGAGAAGCCTGGAGCAGATCCTTACCTCGTGAACGTCAGAAGAAACCACACCTACTGGGCTGACACCTTGATCTGGGCCTTGAAGTCTCCAAAGCTTGAGGAAATAAATTTCTGTTGCTTAAGCCAGCTAGTCTATGGCATTTTGTTATGTCCACCCTGGAAAAACCAATATGCATCAAAACCAAAAATTAGCAGAATAAAGAAAAAAATCACATGATTTCAAATAGGTTTAGAAAAGACATTTGAAAGAATCAAAACCTATTTAAAATTATAAACTTTCAGCAAAGTAGAAATATGATATGTTCTCAATTTGGAAAAGGGCATCCACCAAAAACTTAAAAGGAAACTTGAATGCTTTCTTGTAAGATCTAGAATGGGACAAGGATGCTTGCTGTCACCACTTCTATTTTATGTTGTTTTGAAGATTATCGTCCAATAAAGTAAGAAAAAGAAATAAAAGGCATAAATATTAGAAAAGAAGAAATGAAACTACCTTTATTTGCAGATGACATTTACATACAACAAAAACCCTCAGGAAGATGCAAAAGAACAACTAGAATGAACAAATTCTCAGAAAACAAGGTCAATATACAAAAATCAAACATATTTCCATAAATAATAACAAATACATGGAAAAAATTTTAAAATCATTTGCAATAGCATGAATCTTAAAATTCTTAGGGATAAATTTAACAAAAGATGTGCAAGTTTACTTTACTGAAAATCATGAAATATTGCTGTTCATGAATTGGAAAACTCATATATGTTGAGGCATCAATTCTCCCCAATTTCATCTAGAGATGCCACTTATTCAAAATACAGCATTTGATGGGCAAAAATGACAAGCTGATTCTAAATTTGCATGGAAATGCAAAGGACCTAGAATAGTCAAAACAATATTGCAAAATAATAAAGCTGAAAGACTTACACTACTTCATCTCAAGACTTAAAATTATGGCAACAAAGAAATAATAATGGCATCCTGTAGACAATGGAATAGAATAAAGTTTAGAAATTAGCCCTACACTTACATGGTCAATTGATTTTGACAAATGTGCTGAAGCACTTCAACAGGGACCAACCAATGCTGGACCTATTGGATAAACTGGATGAACTGTTGAGAAAACTGGAAAAAGGTGGCAGAGAAGTTAAATAAATTACTCAATGTGACGCAGATGGGTCATGACTCCTAATTTGGTGGCTTGGGGTAGTTTCTATTGCCTACAACAGATACTTTGAAAATAGCTTGGTACCTTTGTTTTTAGTTTGTATAAAAGGTAGCCTGAATTTATATGGCTAGGTAATATCTCCAGTATGTTTTCTGATATTTAGTTCATTACTTAGGATTATTGAGATTTAGCAATATGTGTCCTCCCAGGATGGTACACACCCAGCTGGCTACATTACATATAGTCTGATTTAATAAAAAATCCTAACAGTGAGACTCTTGTTTCTCAAGAGTTGTTTTTACCTAGCACTATCTTAATGCCATTAAAGAGTATCTGTTTTCATTTTCTTTTTTTTTGAGTTCTTGGCTTCTTATGTGAAACTCTTCAGATAAGCAATTAAAAAGAATGAGTGCTAGTTTCTCCTATTTAGATAATTAATGAATTACAGTAGGATAAAGGTAGAATTGGATGAAGGCAGAGGGAAATGGATTGAAAACCAGGTCAGAAAATCCTGGGTCTGAGCATTGCAAAGTTTTATGTTTTCTGACAGCTTGAATCCACAGGAGATTTTTATTTTCTGAATCCAGTTGGATAGTTTTTAAACATGCTTTTGAAAAAGAGTGTCATGTAGAAAGCTATGTAAATATGGCAGAGCATGGGCAAAGAGAATACTGATGATTAAAGATATTCATGAAGGCGAGGCAGAATGGGGTAGGTAGACAGGTTTCAGAAAACAGCAAGAAATCTGGATTGGGTGGGTTTGTGGCCTACATTCACCTGGACAAGGGTTCTGACATGCTAGAGAGATAGGTACTCTGGAAATCTCTTGTATATGTTGGAAAATTTCTGATATTTGGGGGCTATATAGTATTTGCAGTAGCAATTCCATAGGAAGGTAGTATCCTAGATATGGGAAAGGACTTTGAGATCTCCTTATCCAACCAGATACAGAATATAGAGGAAGCAACTGAGGCCAAGATAAGTTAATTATTCTGACTTAGTCAGGCTGATGCAGCCACTGACTCTTCTGGAGAAGGAGTCCAGGTGTTCTGATGCCAAGGGCAAGGCTGCTGTCTTTGCATCCTGTCACCTGACAACTTCCATACCTTTCTGCTACCCCCAGCATCCAGGCAGTTTTAAAGATATAAAAGAATAGTAAATGAGACTTTTCTGGTCTTGGATTTTTAGCTGACAAGAACACATTCTAAAGAGCAGTGTTGGCATCTCCATGGGCAGGGCTTGCTAATAGGTGGCTGAGACATAGTCATAGCCCCACAGCCACCTGCAGCCATGTGGGTGAAGAGTTGCCACTTGAGCATCTTACACACGGAGAACACTAACATCTACCACTCCAGCACCATTCTGCCAAGACCTTGTGTCTCCCTAAGGTTTTTGGATTCCTCTCACCCCAACCTTAGAGAAACCACTAGCAGCTCTTGATTGGGGAGGATGTTGAGGGAGGAGGAAAAATATTCCTACTCTAGGTTTTTTAATGTGGATAAGCTCGGAGCTATGGGGAATGGAAGGAGCTGTAGGTGGGATGACAAATGGAAAATTTTAATACGTGGTTATGGACTATTTGTTAACATTCACTTGTTTATTAGGACCTAGGGTACCTAGAAGAAATTATAGATTCTTCCCACATCATGGTGGGGAAGGGAGAGCCATCAGAGCATCTTAGAGTGAAGAAGAGAGATCAAGTTGTTTCCTGTTTGTGAGTTAATTGAGCCCCGCTATTCCATGACATTGGCTAAACTCTTCTGGTTATTTTCACACTCATGAAGCATCTGTAGTCTTATCTGACTCACACTTTACTGGAGGGGGACTTCCTGATACAGCTGAGTTTGGGGTTGGGGGAATAGTCTATCTTCTTGGAGATCACATGGGGCTATACCTGCAGTCATGAAATTAAAAGATGCTTGCTCCTTGGAAGAAAAGCTATAACAAACCTAAATAGAGTATTAAAAAGCAGAGACATTACTTTGCTGACGAATGTCCATCTAGTCAAAGCTATGGTTTTTCCAGTAGTCATGTATAGATGTGAGGGTTGGACCACAAAGAAAGCTGAGTGCCGAAGAGTTGATGCTTTTGAAGTGTGGTGTTGGAGAAGACTCTTGAGAGTCCCTTGGACTGCAAGGAGATCCAACCAGTCAATCCTAAAGGAAATCAGTCCTGAATACTCATTGGAAGGACTGATACTGAAGCTGAAGCTCCAATACTTTGGCCACCTAATGCAAAGAACTGACTCCTTGGAAAGGACCCTGATTCTGGGAAAGATTGAAGGCAGGAGGAGAAGGGGATGATGAAGGATGAGGTGGTTGGATGGCATCATCAACTTGATGGACATGAGTTTGAGCAAGCTCTGGGAGCTGGTGATGGAGAGGGAAGCCTGGTGTGCTGCAGTCCATGGGGTTGCAAAGAGTTGGACATGACTGAGTGACTGAACTGAACCTCTTCTATACCTGTTGCAGCATGACTGATCAGGCTTCTATGAAAGAAAATGAATTTTTGACTCTATCTTCTGAGACATAGGTGGAGTTTCCTTCCTAGGCAATTGAGCTCCTGTAATAGTATTGGTCACTGATTAGGAGGTATAGCCCTAAATAGGAAGAGATTCTATCTGTTGTCTAAGAATTATGCTTCTCAAATTCTGTAAATGCAGAACTCTAGTAGTTTCTTAAATCATCAAAATTTCTTCAAGGACATTAATATGGAAAAATGTTTAAAATAACAAGCAAGAAGACCCTTCAAGAGTGAAACATTTTGTAAGAGCTTCAGACTGCATATAAATTGGAATGATTCTAATTAATTCCCTGAAACTAAAATCTTTAAATCTGACATCATCTGAAACTGGTACAATCTCTAAAGTCTGATTCTTTGCTTTAAGTTTTTACTCAATTATTATTTTTGTTTCCGGGGAAAGTGTATTTTTAGCTTTGAAAAAATGTAATGATTGCACAAATTCTTTTCAGCCCTGTAATTCGGTTGGCAGTTGTTCTATCTATGTGTATGTAGATGGTGGGAACATAACTTTCTGATGAATTGTTCTTTTTTTCCATTCGATAAAGGACTTTAAAATATATTCTTGTTCTGTCTCCAAATACAAGTGGGTCATTATTTCCACTTCATTGTATCCTCAAAAAGATGAAGTCTTGTTCATGAGCTGTGCAGATAAGATGGTTGGCTCCAAGCATACTGTCAAAAGTGCCATATCTTGGCTCATTGTGTTTTCAAGCAACATGTTGCTCTCAACAGCTGTCAACCTAGGGTTAGGGCCTAACTTTGCTACCTAAGGCTCTGCCCTATTTCCTCTTTATGCAGGATGTCGACAAATTATATTCCTATTCCTCTTCCTGAATACTTTCTTTTATTTGAATTTTATTTTGACTTTTATTGAAATATAGTTGGTTTACAGTATTATGTAAAATTTGGGTGTTCAATATATGAATACAGTATCCAACTCCTTGTGACCCCATGGGCTGCAGCTTACCAGGCTCCTCCGTCCATAGGGTTTCCCAGGCAAGAGTACTGGAGTGGGGTGCCATTGCCTTTTCCGATCTATCTGCAGGGAAACACTGTTAGGATGTCTGTGGTCAAGTGAACGTGGCCGGAGAAAATGGAGCCATCCCACTGATGTCTTCTAGTGGGTACTCAGTAAACTTATACTGAACTAAGCTGGAGGATTTTGGCTTCACTTTCTGAATATGTGATTTTCTCACTGAGCTGGAAAACCAAAGTGACATCCATGTACTTTCAACCAAGCTGTGCCTCTGCTGGTGAAAGTATTATTATTTTGAAATTGAAATGAAATATAAAAGAAACTACTTTAAGCAAAATAAAGTTAAATTTACCATAAAGTATTATGTGAAAGTCACTTGGTCATGTCTGACTCTTTGAGACCCATGGACTATATAGTCCATGGAATTCTCCAGGCCAGAATACTGGAATGGGTAGCCATTCCCTTCTCCAGGGGATCTTCCCAACCCAGGGATTGAACCCAGGTCTCCCACCTTGCAGGCAGATTCTTTACCAGCTGAGCCACCAGAGAAGCCCAAGAATACTGGGGTGGGTAGCCTATCCCTTTTCTAGCAGATCTTCCTGACCCAGAAATTGAACCAGGGTCTCCTGCATTGCAGGTGGATTCTTTACTAGCTGAGCTACCTGGAAGCCCCATAAAATGTTATACTTGACCACAGCTAAGAATGTTGATATTTTGCCTGTTTCCTCTGTTTCTAATTCTATGGTAATTAATAAAATAAGGGTACTGATAAAAAATGTTCTTATGAGTCCACAAATATTAGCTTCACTAATTAATTCACTTTAGGGATTCCTTATTAAAAGATTGTGTGGTTTTGAATTTGTAATGGAAAGCATCCGGTTTGGTTTTTTGTTATTCATTGTCATAGCATCAATATATTGAAGTCACACTCTTGTTAATGGATTTCATGGTCGTGACCTCTTCAGAAACTTGCTGTAGAATGTGTTGTTTTGAGTTTTCCTCCTAATGAAAGTATCTTCACAGTAATTTTGAGAATAACAGCAATAATTAAAGATTCCTGTGGATGGAAATCAATGAAGAAAATGATGGCCTGGCCTCCTGTTTAGTTACTATTGCTAGGTAGCTTCAGTCATGTCTGACTCATTGCAACTCCATGGACTGTAGCCCACCAGGCTCCTCTGTCCATAGGATTCTCCAGGCAGGAATACTGGAGTGGGTTGCCATGCCCTCCTCCAGAGGATCTTCCCAACCCAGGGATCAAACCCATGTCTGTTACATTTCCTGCACTGGCAGGTAGAGTCTTTACCACTAGTGCCACCTGGGAAGCCCCTAGTTACTATTGTATTGTAACAAATTACTGGAAACTTAAAGACAGAAAGCCACCATTTTATTAACCTAATATATTGTTGGCTTGATATTTGGAAAGAGCCTCTGGGAATAGGTTGCCTCTGTTGTATGATATCTGGGACTTCAGTTGGGAAGACTTGATGACTGGGAAACTGGCATTATCTGAAGGCTGATTTGCTAACAGACTGGCAGCTAGTGCTGCTTTCAGCTGGGATCTCATCTGGGGCCAGTGACTAGAACACGTAGACATTGATTCTCCATGTGGCTGTTTGAGCATCCTCACAGCATGGTGCCTGGGTCCAACAGCGAGTGCCCTGTGGGAGCCGGGCAATAGATGAATCATCTTTCATGATCTGGCCTCAGAGGTCACATTGGGTCATGGGAGCCCTCATCACAAGCCTGCCCAAATTAAGTGGAGGCAACATAGACCCATCTCTCGATGGGAAGAGTGTCAAAATGTCACTGAAAGAGGGCCAAATGTATGAAAGATACCATGGGCATCTTTGGAAAACACGACCTGCTCCATCTCTGCTGTGCAGTAATGAGGGATGCATGCCAAGACCCTGTGGCATGGTTTCCCGTGGCCTCCTGCTGTGGTTTGGCTACTTCCCCATATTTTACAGAGTGTGGGATTAGCTCTCAATTGATTCTAGTTTACAGCTGAGATTGTAAACCAAGGTGTGATGATTAATTTTGTGTGTCAACTTGACTGGCCCAATAAGGTGCCTAGATATTTGTTCAAATGTTATTCGGAGTGTGTCTGTGAGAGATTTTTGGAAGAGGTTAACATTTGAACAGGCTGAGTAAATTGAGTGAAGCAGATTGCCCTCCCTACTGCGGGTGGCCCTCATCCATCCATTCATTTGAACAAAGAGCCTGACACCTTCCCTCAAAAAAGAGGAAACTCCTCCTGCTTGGATGCTTTAGCTGGGACATCAGTATTTTTCCTGCCTTCATATTTGAATGTAAATGTCAGCTCCTCTCAAGTCTTGAGCCTGCTGGCTCTCAGACTGAAATCAATACATTGGTTCTCCTGGGTCTTTGGCCTACTAATCCCCAAACTTGGAAATTTTCAACCTCTGTTGCATAAGTGAATTTCGTAAATAAATTCTCTATTCATCTATATATCTATCTAACTATCTATCTATCATCTATCTATCTACACATCCTATTGATTCTATGGAGAACTCTGACTCAAACACAAGGATTTAGGGTCTAGCTTCTTCTTTTTTTTTTAAGGTTTTGTTTTTTTTTTAATGTGGACTATTTTTAAAGTCTCTATTGAATTTGTTACAATATTGCTTCTGTTTTATGCTTTGGTTTTTGGCTGTGAGTATTGTGGGATTTTAGCTCCCTGACCAGGCATCAAACTTGTGTCCTCTCATTGGAAGGTGAAGTTCCAACCACTGGACAGCCAGGGAAGTTCCACGGGGGTCTAGCTTCTTGCCAGCTCCAACATTGAGGTACCATTCAGGATAGATTTCAGGCCCTCCAAAGTAATAAGGAGTTATCTTCCTGGCCTCTCAGTTTTCCGCCTTGATCCTGAAAGTGGAGAATGGCATGGAAGACTGTGGTCTCCTGAGGGTGGGGATAACAGACAACGAGAGACTATCAGCTCAGTCTCCATCACTGTGATGATAAGTGACAGGAGAAGTCATGGTGTAGGAGGTACTGGGGGACATGAATGTACCTGATAATGAAAGCACACCTCACATCAATCTGGATGTGGCATATGTTCATTGGCATTAGAATGCAAGATAATTGGCCTGGAAAACGTTGAGTGATTGAATGAGTTAATTCTTCACACACATCCCCTTCAGCAGAGGTCCTGTGATATTTGAGAGGCTGTAGTGATGGATAGATGTATGCTGAAAGATCATAAAGAACTCTCGAGATTAAAATGAAGGCATCTGAGCAGAGAATGAAAGGGAAATCAGGCTGAGCATAAATAATGTGAAATCAAACGTGTTTCTGGCAATGGGATGCTTTGCCATTTGTGGGGGAGAACTAGCTGCAAAATCCACACAGTCAGCACGTGGCTGTTACCCAGTTACTGTTAGGAGAGGCACGAACTGTGGTATGGAAATTAGTTCAGCTCATTCCTTGCTCATGCTGGAAAGACGATTGACCTGTGTGTAGCATGTACTTTTATTCTCAGACAGGGAGTGATTTGGTAGTGTTTTGTCACAGTGTTCATAAACCATTTGTCATCTTCTGATGAGAGAGTTTGCATTATTTAAACTGAAAATGGAAATTACTTCTTTTGTTTTTTTTTCCAGATGATTGAACATATGCAGCATTTGAAAGGTTTGGCATACTTTGCCTCATGCACTGAACACACACACACACACACATACACACATATGAGCTCTTTCTATGATGATTAACTGCTTATTTGTGTGTATGGGAGAGGTAGGCAAGGAGAACGACATCACTGAAAACAAACCACTTCATATTTTGGATGCCAAACCTGCTGAAAACCACAATGTTTTCTCAGTGTGCAATGAGACAGCTGATTCTGGATGAACTCAATTTTCCAGTCCAGGGGTCCAAATAGTGTGAAGAAGCTTTCTGAAGGTCACATGAGGTCGAGAGAATTTGTCTTCTACCCTTAGAACAGTGCCTGGAAAATTCTTCCCCAAGCTATCAATATTTCACAATGTTCTGAAAATATTCTTAGGTTATTGATCATGCCTAAGCTATTGCTTATGATCATCCTTTTATCCTTTGATACTTTTCTTAAATGTTTCACTTCCAGCAGGTACATTTGTACATTAGATTAGAAACTCAAGGGTAAATTAACTTATTTGCAAAAGTCTTTTTGGATTATTAATTTATTTGAATAATTTCTAGAGTGAATTTTAAAATTAGAAACTCTCGTTTAGTATTACTTTTGCTTCCCAAATCTTCCTTTGGCATTAAAATATTTTTGGTATAAAATATACAGCAATCATTAGGTTTCCATCTGTGATACATGGTATGATTCATGAAGAACTCATCATTGATTGGAAAGTTAACTAACCAGCAGTTAGTGAATTGGGTTATTTTGCTCCTAAGAACGGAGAAGGCGATGGCACCCCACTCCAGTACTCTTGCCTGGAGAATCCCAGGGACGGGAGAGCCTGGTGGGCTGCCGTCTCTGGGGTCGCACAGAGTCGGACACGACTGAAGCGACTTAGCAGCAGCAGCAGCTCCTAAGAAGGGTATTTGTTGATGCAACAGGAGATCAAAAGCATTGGTGCTTAATGGACTAAGGGCACCAACCCTCTGTGCAGTTGAAAATCTTCGTGTAACTTTACAGAAGTTTACAGCTTTACAGCTATAACTTTACGGCTGACCCTTTCAACCAGTCGCAATCGACCACTATCGTGTGGTACCATAATAAGTGTTTAGTGAAAAAAATCCACATGTAAATGGACTTGTACAGTTCAAATCTGTTATCCAAGGGTCCATTTTGTTTATAGTTATTTATTTAAAATGTATTAGTAGTTAAATTTTTTTAATTTTAATTTTTTTATTTATAGCATGCAGGATTCTTAGTTCCCCAACCAGGGATTGAACCCATGGCCCCTGCAGCGGAAGCAGAAAATCTTAACCACTGGACAGCCAGGGAAGTCCCAAAGGGTCCACTGTGTTTAGAAAAAACACACCAAATAATTAGACCAAGGGCGTTTTTTAAGGCAACTATAAACTAGGAAAAAGGAAAAACATTTTAACCATGGATTTACACTTAGTGTTTCAGGAAAAAATATAGATACATTTTTTCACATAAATCAATAGCAAATAATGATTTACTACTTAACTTAGTGATATACTGGAAAGATGAGTGAGGGATGGTGTTGTAAGAATATTGTAAGAAAGATAAATCTTTATCACAATGGCAATAAATAATGTCTAACATTTAGAAAATTAAGATGCAAAAATAATAAAACATGATAATTTAGAAAAACAGAGGTTACCAACAGAAGTCAGACCGTAGTGAGTTAAAAAAAAAAATCAGGACTGGGAACTGGGCCTAGAGGTGATGAGAGATACACAGAAGTCACTTTGAGACATCTGATACTTTTTATTCTTTTCCCCTTTGATTAATGAAATGAAATTATGTGAATGCAAAATAAATTTATTTATGTAAATTGAAAAAGAATGATAGGGTATCCCTCAGATGAACAAGGCTACTTAGAGCTGTTATCTGATTGGCTTTTGAATAGAATTTTAAGTTAGGAGTAAATATCCAAAAGAGAGAGATCAGGGAATAATTCAATGATTAATAGTAATCAGTTTCACTTGCTACTGAAATATCAACTCTTTGAAGGCAGTGGCAATCTGTTTTAGCAACAAACTAGACTTGTTTGCGGAGAAGGCACTGGAGACCCACTACAGGACTCTTGCCTGGAAAATCCCATGGACGAAGGAGCCTGGTGGGCTGTGTCGCTAAGAGTCAGACACGACTGAGCGACTTCACTTTCACTTTTCCCTTTCATGCACTGGAGAAGGAAATGGCAACCCACTCCAGTGTTCTTGCCTGGAGAATCCCGGGGACGGCGGAGCCTGGTGGGCTGCCGTCTATGGGGTCGCACAGAGTCTGACATGACTGACGCGACTTAGCACCAGCAGCAGCAGACTTGTTTGGGTACAAGTCAGTAAATGGCCTTTCTCTGGTCTTTCTCCTGCCCGACTGATGTCTGAGCTGTTGTCTCATAAAAACGAGTTTCCTCTGGTTTTTAAAGGAAAGACAGTCTCTTTCTTTCCCATCCTCCCTCCCTCTCTCTCCTTCCTCCCTTCTTTCCTTTCTTCTCTCCTCCTCAACCTCTTCCTCTTCCTATTTTACCTCCTCATTCTTCTATTACTACTTCTTCTCTTCCTTTTTCTTTGTTAGATGAGTCCAGTGCACATCAATATTTCTCACTGGTTCTTGAAACCTCCTATATAATAAGCTCATGAAAAACAGTTTAATGAACAACCTGGACTTAATAGAAGTGAAGTTATAGAGCACATTGATTTTTTCCTCAATGACATTCCTAGGATGGTATCTTTGATGATCTTATAGATTTTTCCTTCACCTCTGTGTGTTCATGTAGAGTCTTAGGTTCAGATTTTTAATGTTTATTTAGCTATAATAGAAAAAAAAAATGAAATGTAGCCTTATTGATCATGAGTTTTTCCCCATCCTCTCAGCTCCCAGTGTGACATAGGATTAGAAGTCTACAGTGAGGAAGGGACTGTGACTTGACATTTAAGCTATTATCCTGGGTTTTGCATTTCCTGTCCTTTGTGTTGCTGGTCCTGACTTCTCCAGGACTGGATGAATGGGGACAAAGAGGGGCGAGCTAAAATCTCAGTTGGCTGCTATTGTCTGCATCTCTCCCTTGGTTCCCAAATGCCCTTGGTTGTGGTAAACATTCAAGACTGACTTTCTCTCGTAACAAACATTTCTTTTTCTTGTGAGAAAACACTTTCCCATATTGGCTTTGAAACTGGTTGCTGTGTCGTGAGCTGCCTGTGGAAAAGGCCGTGTGCAACGAGCCGAGGGCAGCTCCCAGTTAATAGTTAGCAAGATACTGAAGCCCTCAACACGACTCTCATGAGGAACTTGAAGTTGCCTGTCTCCACGTGAGATTGGAAGTGGATCCTCCCCGAGTCGAGTCCCAGATGAAACCACAGTCCCAAACAGCTTCTCAACTGCAGCCTTGCAGAACACACAGTTTAGCCATGTCTGGACTTGTGACCCACGGAAA
The DNA here is from genome assembly GCF_054371585.1 of Giraffa tippelskirchi. Lineage (NCBI taxonomy): Eukaryota > Metazoa > Chordata > Mammalia > Artiodactyla > Giraffidae > Giraffa > Giraffa tippelskirchi. The sequence goes on along the minus strand of NC_137287.1, from coordinate 65,925,909 downwards.
TTGTGCCTTGTTTCCAAAGTTTATGTTCTTGTTTTTTTACAACCACAGGTAACTAATAACTCAAACAGATTTCTTCATACATCCTCCCTCCTGAGGTTTCCTGTCATACTCTGACTAATATCTTATTACTTACCCTTCTGAGGCTCATCCCCCACAGCCTCTTTCTGGTGGGCTCACCTAATTCCTTGGCACACATCTTGGGCAGTGTATCTTTCAAGATAAATCAAGTCCAGCTAAATTCTGTGAGGTCTACTCTTTTCCACGGGTAAATTCATCACTGGAAAGGCATTTTGCTTTCACGACAGCTTCTCTAGTTACTCTGCTAGCAGGACAATCCAGCCAGTACAACTTCTGATCTTTAGAATTTCTCCAAGTAAGGGTCAGGCAGAAGTCTCTGTGTTGCTTGAACTCAAAGGGACACATATTAGGTTCTTTCAAGATATCTGTCTCCACACTCTTCTAGGTCCCTTAGTAGAGAGGGACCCATGTATTTACATAGCTTGGCAAGCATACAGTCAGATGTTTCTGTCTAGAAAACGTTCCCACATTCTTTGAGCAGTTCTCTAGAAGCCATCTTTACTTGGCTTGAGGTTGGGGTAGGGGAGCTGAAGTCACCTCTCTGTTTTTTATTTTATTGTATTTGTTTATTTGGCTGCTCTGGGTCTTAGTTGCGGCACATGGTATCCAGTTCCCAATCAGGGATCGGACCTGAACCCCCTACCTTGGAGCATGGAGTCTTAGCCTCTGGACCACCGGGAAAGTCCCTTGTTTGTTTGTTTTTTAAATCACCTGTTACCATGTTTTATATTGATCATCCCCTTTCTTGAGAATATGTGAAACCAAATACTTTATATTCTCAACTCTGAAGCTTCAGCCAAAATTCTGTGATGACAAGACAAACTTAACACCTTGATAGAGTCTTCATTTTTTTAATTTTATATATGTTATAAATATTCATCTTTCCCTTGCATCATTGTAGTGTGTGCAGGGGACCTGGAAGTGTTATTTTCAAAAAGGAAAAGAATGTAAACAAGTAACCTATTATTGCCAAGGGAATAGTCTTCCTTTTAACCTCTTTCACAGAAGCTATTAACTTCACTTTCAAAACACAGAGAAAAGAGAAACAGCCTGTCCATATTGCTGAGCATAGGGTCTTGAGGGATAATTGGACAAAAAGATTAGAAAAATCCCCAAATAGTTACGGGGATCTGGAGGTCAGAAAGGATGAGAGGAATCCCTGAGAGTTAAGATTAAGGACAAGCAGGAGGAGAAATGGCCAATATTCTATTCCTTCACTCCCACACCATGGCAAGTTGGATTGATTATATGGGCACATGTGGATATCCTTAAACTAAATGAAAATTAATTGTATGATTTCTCAAGTTTCATAAGCTCTTCTCAATTAGACCCTTTTACTCCATTGTTCAAGTTTAAGTAGCATTCCAATGACCCAGGTGGGCACAGAGTCATCTGGAATTCCCAAGAATTGTTTCTGGTTAGGAATGTAAAAAATGGGACCTGGTGATATGAACCCATAGGCAAGTGATGCTCAAACACTAACCATCCTTAAGTTTAGGTGGGTCAATCGTTATTGATATTGTGACTTAAAAGGATTTATTCTTGGTCTAAGGCTGCGATGGGGGATTTGAACTGGGGCGATAGTTGATTGGGTGACCTAGTCATTATCATCTCCCCAGTTTTCCACGAGTCCATATCCTGGGGTTTGCTAAAGTGCTGTCTGGCAACCAATGTGTCCAAAGCAAAGTGGGGTAGAAACCATTCTAGAAACAGGCATTCTGGTGGACATAGTTGGCACTTTTGCGTCAATCGTGCAGAGCATTTTTAGGTGTTTCTCTTGAGTTATTTGCTTGAATGTTGCATACTGGCCTTTCCTACAATCTTGTCCTACTGCTGCTGCTAAGTCACTTCGGTCGTGTCTGACTCTGTGCCACCCCAGAGACGGCAGCCCACCAGGCTCCCCCGTTCCTGGGATTATCCAGGCAAGAATACTGGAGTGGGTTGCCACTTCCTTCTCCAATGCATGAAAGTGAAAAGTGAAAGTGAAGTTGCTCAGTCGTGTCTGACTCTTAGCGACCCCATGGACCGCAGCCTGCCAGGCTCCTCCATCCATGGGATTCTCCAGGCAAGAGTACTGGAGTGGGTTGCCATTGCCTTCTCCGATCTTGTCCTACAGGCTTTAATAATACTGGCTTTCAGCTCTTATAGTATGGGAAATGCCTATAGGAATCTTTTAAGAAAGTTCTGCCTAACAAGTCTGACTTTTACCATAAGGGGTGTCTTGTTAAAGGTGACAGAAGATCTCTATATAAACTTTGATTTTATTATATTTTTAAACTTAGAGTATAGAAGTCAAGTTTAGTATTATAGGATGTTTCTGATGTTTTCTCTGTATCATTTTTTACTGCTCTGCTGAAACTGTACCTTCCTTTTGGTTATTATTATCACAGAGGAACCAGAAGTTGAAGAAAAGCCAAGTGATTTTTCTATTTATAAAAAATGTCCTGCATAAGTTCCTTCTGGCTTCTCTTCATTTTTGTGTTTCTTACTCCTGGAGTTTTTCATTGTGTGCAGCTGATGAGTGCAGTTGACTGCTAATCAATATTAGCAGCCAGAGTAGTAAAGATATTACTGAATTATAAATGATCTTTACAGATACATTTCAAGAAGCAATCAGTTTTAGAGCTGCATTTGTTATCACATTGTTGACAACCTTGATATCAGGATTTTAATATCCTGTAGGATAATGAAATTTCTACCCAATACAGATTTTCTCTGTCTTTGTACTATAATGACTGGATATTACTTCAGGTGGGTGAATGGTAATATTTTCCTGGCCTCTTTTCATATTAAGGTTCTTAAGAGGGTTTCTTTTTTTTTCTTTCTTTCAAGCCAGAGGAGTTCATAGACCTAAGGATAAAGTAACAAAGGAGAGGTGCTTATCCGAGAAGAAAAAATCCTGTTCTCTTCGCTTCCAGCTGGTTCTGTGCTCCTGGCAGATAGCCTGTTGGTTATGTTGGGGCTGTTGATCTCTCACCAGCAGTTGACAGTAACAATGACAAGAATCTAAGGAAAGAAAGTGCCTTTGTAGAGGTACACACTGAAGGGAAGCTGGCTGATAAGCTTGTTTCATGGAAACATAAAGTCAGAGTATCACAGGATCTAAAATAGGTATGAATTACAGCAATTGCGATGGCCCAGGAGGGGAAATGACCCTCACTTTGCTCAATTTGCTCCTGCTCTCTCTGCAGCTCTCCTATGATACAATGTGTCTTAAATTTTTCTGTTTCTTTGTTTTATTTATTAAGATAAAAACAAATGACAAAAAAAGATAAAAAGAAGAAGTCAACCTTTTTAGCCTCTGTTGATATTAGTGGCCAGGACAACATATTTTTATCTTCTGAAAATCATTATCTTGGAATGCCAGACATACACTTTCTAATGAGATTTGCTATAAATTATTACCGGTATTAGTTAATGAGCTTTGCTTGAATATCAGCTTGTGTTTAGAGCACTCAACCAGGCCCTCTTAATTTTCAGCTCACACCTGCTGGCATTTAATTATATTCCATTGTATATAGACACCATTCATGTGCATGAGTCTGGTTTCCTGAATCATCTTGTAATGTCTGTGAGTCAGAGACTCTTCTGAGTTATCTCTTCTGGTTATCTCTTCTCTTGATTTTTCCAAAGGGCGTAGCATGTACTGCCCACAATAGCTGTTGATAGAATTGAGAGAAAACAGCTTATGGTTGTTGTTCAGTTGCTAAGTTTTGTCCAACTCTTTGTGACCCCATGGACTGCAGCACATCAGGCTCCTCTGTCCTTCACTATCTCCTGGAGTTTGCTCAAATTCATGGCCATTGAGTCAGTGATACTATCTAACCATCCCATCCTCTGCTGCTCCCATCTCCTTTTGCCTTCAATCTTTCCCAGCATCAGGGTATTTTCCAATGAGTTGGTTCTTCACTCGTATGACTTAATATTTAAAAAACATTAAAAATGGGCAGAAGGCCTGAACAGACATTTTTCCAAAGAGGATATACAGATAGGCAACAAGCACATGAAAAGATGCTCAACATCACTAATCATCAGAGAAATGCAAATCAATACCACAGTGAGATATCACCTTACACTTGTCAGAATGACTGTCATAAAAAAAAAAAAATCTACAAACAACAAATGTTGGTGAGGGTGTGGAGAAAAGGAACCCCAACACACTGCTGTAAATTAATGTAGCCACTATAGGAACCAGTATGGAGGTTCCTCAAAATACTAAAATAGATAGACTTACCATATGCTCCAGCAATTCCACTCTTGGGTACCTATCTGAAGAAAACAAAAACACTAATTTGAAAAGATACTTGCACCACAATTTTCATAGCAAAATTTTTATAATAGCCAAGATTTGGAAGCAACCTAAGGGTCCATATATATCTCCACAATGGAATATTACTCAACCATAAAAAAGAATGAAATCCTGCCGTTCACAACCAGATGGATGGACCTAGAGGGTATGATGCTTAGTGAAATACATCAGCTAGAGATAGACAAATACTGTATATTGTCACTAGTATGTGGACTCTTAAATATAAAACAAACAAATGAATATAACAAAACAGCTTACAGTTATAGAGAACAAGCTAGTGGTTACCAGTGGTGAGAGGGAAGAGGGGAGGGGCAAAATTGCAGTGAGGGATTAAGAAGCACAAACTACTATGTATAAAATAAATAAGCTACAAGGATTTAGTGTACAGCAGAGGAAATATAGTCAATATTTTGTAATCACTTTAAATGAAATAAATCTATAAAAATATTGAATCACTATGCTGTACACCTCAAACTAATATAATTTTGTATATCAACTATACTTCAATTTAAAAGAAGAATAGATTTGAGGTATGAAATCAAAATAGGGTTGTTGTAGTTAGTACTAGTTCTTTTGGAAGTGAATTTAGAAACTGGGTCAACTTGGTGCACTAGAAAGAAGAGTTAAAATTCACGAGTGCAGTAGAAACTCGGGAACATAATCAAACACAGCAGACTTCCATGCTTTAAGCAAAAAAGGAAGCTGGAATGGCCTGCAACTTTTAAGCCTGAACTTCTGAAAATCTTGTTGAGGCCTAAGAGATTAGAGAGTAGTCCGACTGAAAAGAATCCTTAGTTGGGGAGCAACTGGAGTGAAAAGTGCTCATGAACTGAGAAGCAGGCAGTGGAACTGAAAGGAAATAAAAAGGAATTTTTATGAAATGATACTAGCAAATTTAAGGAATATGATATAGAAGCTGCAAATGAGACATGCCATCAAAGGGATGATGACTACAGAGAGACATCAGAGAAAAATATATGCTTCTCTATTAGCAGGGATTTTAATGAATGAGAGAAGTATAGAATGTATGAAAATGTTGCCTAACTAACAGGATATCTTTCCTACCAATGGCAAAGGCCAGGGTCATAGATGGGGATATGTCTTATAAAATTATTGCTATAATGAGATCCTATGACAGGAGGGAGTGGTTGTCTGTGGGGGTGAAAGCTCTGGAGCCTGTTAGCCAATGACAAGTGGTTGACACTGCATTCCTAAGGTATAAATAGCCTAAATTAATTACTAGGGTTTTTAAAATCTAGTCATTCTAGACCACTCGCCCCTGCACCAACTCAGTCTCTTTCTTCTACATAACAGGAGCGCTGGCAGCTACATTACGGAGAAAGCAAAAAGAAATTGAGAATGTTCTAAATCTCATACATATTATGCATTATGCCACCTAATTTTTTAAGCGATAGTGGAAATTTTGTTGCTGATAGAAAGCTAGATGGGGTGAGCAATTTGGGCTTCCACACTAGAATATGATTTCTAGGTTTGTGGAATAATTTAGTACATACTCCAACCCCTGTGATTAACCATATAGAAGAATATCTGTTCTGTGTGCTTAATGAAATTGAATTAATCAGCGTAGCTTGCTTAACTGCGCTTGAATTTCTGAGTGGATCGACTTTAAAATGAATTTTGAACTTTTAAAGATTGTGATCCTACACACACCTTTCAAGTCTTGTCATTTTGGGGTGAATGGCCGGTTAGTCTCAGGAAGTCATTTCTTATTTCCACGGGCTTTATGTTCACCCATGGGGGACCCTGAAGGCCCATATAGGGTGTAGTTCTCTGTGGATTTTGAATTAGTTGATTCCTCTTGGCAATTAGGGACCATTAGCTTAAGTAGAACAGAATGGAATAAAGAGAATGAAAGAACAGAAGACTGGTGTTCCGAGGTTACCTTCTCTCTGGCAAGCAAGCCATACACCCTGCAGTCTCTCTCCTCCACTGTGAAACCATGTGTAGTTCAAGTGAACTCTACTTGTAAATTTTCTTTACCAAAATGATCTTTGTAAAACCCAGACTGGTATTTCATCCTATTTATTAGTGATTATCCCTATCCAAAATGTTTAAACCTTTTATAACCAGATACTAGGTCCAAGCCTGTATCTGAGAAGCCATAAACTCAGCATGTTGGATTTTGAAATGAGAAATCAAAACCCACACAAGTACTCATTTTATTTTATGGCTTCTTTGTCCAACATAACATCCTGTACTGAATTTATATGCCTTCCTCACTGAGAAACACAAGCCTACTAATACTGACCACTTTACAGTTTCTCATTTTAAAATATGCTGTAGTCTTCAGTAAAAACTAAGGTTATTTTTATAACTACTAATTGCAAAGTGTTCCCACTGCAACTGGTATTATTTTATTTGTTCTTGTCTATTTTGTGATACGTGATTTTTTTTTATTGTAACATAAAGGAAAAAGAAATAAAATGAAACATAACCTGGACTACTTTTCAGCTATGGCAGTTGCTTTTTACCGTTTTGAAATTTCTCAGTCCCAAACCTTAAAAGTGCTATTTTAAAGATAAGGGCATATATCAAAAGGCAGAAAAAGGGTCAAGTTATAAAAAAAAAAAAAAGTTTTTAAAACGTCCTTAATAGCTAAAAACTTAGAGTTCAATAGTAAAATCAGCAACTTGGGAATTGGTGATTGTTGTAGAAAAATGAAGACATCGGAAGGAGTGGATAGAAATTACACAGAGCTATCTCTCTCTCTCGAATCACTAAGTCGTGTCTGACTCTTGCAACCCCATGGACTGTAGCCTGCCAGGCTCCTCTGTCCATGGGATACTCTAGGCAAGAATACTGGAATGGGTTGCCATTTTCTTCTCCAGGCGATCTTCCCAACCCAGGAATTGAACCTCGGTCTCTTGCATTGCAGGCAGATTTTTTTTACCAACTGAGCTATACAGAGCTGATGCTGCTAAGTCACTTCAGTCGTGTCTGACTCTGTGCGACCCCAGAGATGGCAGCCCACCAGGCTCCCCCGTCCCTGGGATTCTCCAGGCAAGAGCACTGGAGTGGTTTGCCATTTCCTTCTCCAATACATGAAAGTGAAAAGTAAAAGTGAAGTCACTCAGTCATGTCCGACTCTTCGCAACCCCATGGATTACAGCCTACCAGGCTCCTCCACCCATGGGATTTTCCAGGCACGAGTACTGAAGTGGGGTGCCATTGCCTTCTCTATATACAGAGCTACTACTTACTAAATGCAGGGTCACTATTTCTACAGCTCATGCAAGTGACCAACCAACTATTAGAAACCCATGTCCCCATGAGGTTGGAGAGATTGGGTTTTTCATTACTGGAAAAGAATTGTTCTCCCATTGGCTAAGCTGATATTTGTCCTTTAGGATGTATATTTTTTGCCCTTAGTTCTCCTCCTTCCTATAGCCTAAGTCCTCATTCTTTTTCTCACCTGGGCCTTCAAATAAATTCTTTTTTTAGTAAATATCCTGAATTAACCAAGGAGATGGTATTCCTCCTACTTGTTTTGATTCATACTCAGAGTAGAAAAAATTATATTTTACATCATAACCCATCATATACACATGTATATATATACACATGTATATGTGTGTGCATGATTACAATTTTTTTCATATTCTTTTCCTTGATGGTTTATCACAGGATATTGAATATAGTTCCCTGTGCTATACAGTTGGACATTGTTGTTTATCTATATGTACCAGTTTGCATCTGCTAATCCCAAACTCCCACTCCTACCTTCTCCTAACCACTCCCCCTTGGCAACCACCAGTCTATTCTCTATGTCCCTGATTTTGTTTTGATTTCACAGTTAGTTTCACTTGTGCCATGTTTTAGATTCCACATATAATGATATCATATGGTATTTGTCTTTTCCTTTCTTACTTACTCACTTAGTATGATCATCTTGAGCTGCCTCCATGTTGCTGAGAATGGTATTATTTCATTCTTTTATATGGCTGAGTAGCATTTCATTATATTTATGTACCGTATCTTTATCCATTCATCTGCTGATGGACATTAGGTTGTTTATGTGTCTTGGCTATTGTGAATAGTGCTGTTATGAACATGGGGTGAATGTACCTTTTTGAATTATGATTTTTGTCTGGATATATGTCCAGGAGTAGGAATGCTGAGTTGTCTGGTAATTCTATTTTTAGTTTTCTGAGGAACTTCCAAACTGTTTTCCACAGTGCCTGTACCAACTTACAACAGTGTAGGAGGGTTCTCCTTTCTCTACCCCTTCTCCAGCATTTTTTATTTGTAGAGTTTTTAATGATAGCCTTTCTAACTAGCATGAGGTGATACCTCATTGTAGTTTTGATTTGCATTTCTCAAATAATTAGTGACGTTGAGCACATTTTCATGTGTCTTTTGGCTATCTATCTTTCTTCTTCAGAGAAATGTCTGTTTAGGTCTTCTGCCCATGTTTTGATTGGTTTATTTGTTTTTATGTTGAGTTGTGTGAGCTGTTTGTATATTTTATGTTTTACTGATATCTTAAAGGGCTTGGTGAAAAGGGGTCCATTCAAAAACACAAGAATACCAAGGGCAGAGCTGAACCAAACAGATGCTACTCAGAAACAGAAGGAGAACTCAAAGTAGCAGCTCAGACTTTTGAACTTGTGCTCAAGGGTGGTAGTTATAGTTTGAGAAACCCACAGTTTAAGAACCACACATCTCCTCTTCTCATAAGCACCATTCCCATACTTCCAGTTCCAAGGGTATAAGCATTGCCCTTGGGTTAGGAGCCAGGCTGAGGGACAGAGCTACCATGTGGTCCAGTTCAATGACCAATCCTCAGTGTGGAGTCAAGGGTGATCATTGTCAGCTTAGAACTCCACAGATCAGGAAATGGCTGTTGCTCCTGGTGGGTTCATTACAGTGAAACAGAAGAAATTGCTTGACAATCTTAGCACTTAACTGCTGCCTCCAATCAGTGCACATTTAATGAAGGACACACAAATTAATTAGTGTAAGTTATAAATGCTGAATAAGTGAAAGTAAAAGAGAAAGAGGTGAAGAAGGTGACTTCTGTGTTTTTTCAGGATCAGGAGAGTTTTCTTTCATTAGAAATAGCTTTGGGAATGACAAGTAATATGTGAAGAAAAAAGAAATATTACTTCTCGCACATGGAGTAATTAAGTTAAAAATTCACAGTTGAAAATAAAACCTAAGTTACTTATGAATATTGTTACATGGCAGTGGAATTATGCAACATTTCCATCTATTCTATGTGATGAACTATCAACATAAAAATAGAATGATGATGAAAAATATTAAATTAGCTTTGAACCCCTGTTGTAAAGCACAGAAATGTTTCTGTTTTTTTTTTATTTTAATGTGTTAGGCTTAAAAGGCTGGAAAGAGACCACAATATGTGAAAGCCAGAGGGATTTTATATAATATTTTGTTCCTCCCTTTTGGCAGTTAAGTAAGCACAAATCATTTTTGGAAAGGGATAGGAAGGAACAACAGCACACGTTTACAGCCTAAACCAGAACAAAAACAGCATGTTTTAGTGTCAAAAAACAGTCTCATTTTTCCAAGTTGACTTGGAAATATCATTTCTTCCTCATATAGTCATAGTCTCCCACTCCATCATACCTTCCTCCTCCCCCTTCCTCTTCATTATTTAAGAATTTCACTGTTCTTTAAATAGCTTATCTAGCAGGATGATCACACAACCTAGTTTGCCAGGCACAATCAACCCTGAATTGTATCAGTTGCCTTGGGATTCATCCAAGTTGTGTCCAAATTCTTTCAAATATATTTTAACAATTATTAATAGTTTCATTGATATGTTTTTAATTATGATTAATCTTACTATTAACAGCTGTATTTACAGTAAGGGTGGAGGTTGATAGAACTTCATTTTATCCTTTCATCTTCTGCTATGGTCTCATCCCATGTTATGTTAAAGGCATGAGTGAATAGTTTTCCCATTAATAGCCTGAAAGCATGGTTAAATATGAAAGACCACAAACAGTAACCAATGTTTCTTTTTATGAGTCTTCCCAGACTCAAGATAACTAATAATATCCTTTTAAGGACATTAATTTTTTAAGACATCCAGTGATAAAGCCTAGTACTCCTGGACACACAAAGGGTAAGTAACACGATTCCTTCTTGTTTCAGATAATGATAGAATTATTTGCTGCCTGTTACCTGTCGTTACTTGGTGTATCAGCTAGTTGTCCCTTAGCTTTGCTATAACCTTCAAGATGTATAAAATCATCAGGCTGCTGGTCAATGAAATCAGTGGAAAATGGGAAATTATATTTGTGTGAGAGCTAGAGGCTAAACATTTCCACCACAGAGAATTTAGAGAGTGGTCTGCGTGCTCTTACTCCAGTAACTCATTCATTCTAGAGGATAAATCTACCACTATTTATTTCTTTCATTATTTGGCAATTAAATTTTTTTTTTACAACAAACCATCCAGAACTGACTTAAAATGACTTAAAAAAGAGAAAGAATCCTGTGGTAAACTGTAATGGAAAAGAATATTTAAAAAATAACGTCAGACCCAGAGGGATGGGATGGGGAGAGAGATGGGAGGGGGGTTCAGGATGGGGAACACATGTAAACCCATGGCTGATTCATGTCAATGTATGGCAAAAACCACTACAATATTGTAAAGTAATTAGCCCCCAACTAAAATAAATAAATTTATTAAAAAAAAATAACATCAGAAAAGATGTACATGTTTTCTGAAAAATTAAATACTGATTTTTAATTTTCTCAGACAAGTTGACGATGAACATGTAACTTATATTTCTCATCTGTGAGGCAGATGACAGTAATATCAGTGACCATATGAAGACCAAAAGACACAAATTTATCAAGGAAGCATCTTTATCTTTTTAAAAATCAATTATTTTAAGCTAACAAGTTATCACAGGCACTGCAGAAGTTCTGTTTAGATGTCTCCCTGAGACGCACAACTTTTCATTTAGATCAAATAGATGTTTTGGTCATGGCTTTGGAGTAAGGGTCATCTTCTAGATTACACTGCTTGGTACGTGAAAACTAAATTTATCTTTGTAATAGAAAGGAAATGTGCTGCAGTGAGAACTAGTTATTATTAAGAAACTTGCCTCCTACTTAGGATTATCATAATCCAAAAGGGTTTATCCTAGAGCATGATCATGATGCTGTTCAGTTGACAGTAATTATCTAGTCATTTTCTCACCTAATCCTTGCAGTAATTCTGAGGTGGCCCTGTTGGGTCTTAACGCCAAATTTTCTAATTCCAAGTTTAGTACTGTTCCTTTGGTCTTTCACATTCATTACCTGATTCCTAAACTGTCTGGCTTCTCCACACCACAGGCTCTATGGTCTTGGCTTCAGATCTCTGAAGATTCTCATTTATTTTAAGTGTAATCCATAAAGGCAGTATCTGGGTCATATTAAAGAGAGCAACGGCCCTGGAGTGGGTCCCTGGGTTTCTTCAAGTGCAAAGTGGAATAGTAACAGGATACAACTTAGAGAACTGTTGGGAGGATTAAAGAGTTAATCAGTGAAAAGTGGTGGCAGACAATAGACACCAGAAATGGTAACCATTTCGATCAGACATCACAGGACAATTCAGTAGATACTGAATGAACACCATCAGTGAACCAGACAACACTCTGGGAAATGCACAGCTAAACTCATGTTCTCCTCTGTGAGAGCTTACCGCCAGTGGTGGAGCCAGAGAGAGAACTATGCATAGAAGAGAGGCACTCGAGAGGTTTTGTTCTGTGTTTTTTTCCTTTAAAAATATTTTTATTTTTATTTTTTTAAATTATTTATTTATTTATTTATTTTAATAAATTTATTTATTTTAGTTGGGGGCTAATTACTTTACAATATTGTAGTGGTTTTTGCCATACATTGACATGAATCAGCCATGGGTTTACATGTGTTCCCCTTCCTGGACCCCCCACCCACCTCCCTCCCCATCCCATCCCTCTGGGTCATCCCATTGCCCTGGCCCTGAGCCCTTGTCTCATGCATCGAACATGGAATGGTGTTCTGTTTCAAAAAAAAAAAAAAAAAAAAAATTTTTATTTTATATTGAGGTATAGTTGATTTACAACTATGTGTTAGTTGTTACAACTATGTGTTGTGTTAGTTTCAAGTGTATAGCAAAGTGAGTCAGTTATACATATACATATATCTATTCTTTTTCAAATTCTTTCCCCATATAGGTTATCAGAATATTGAGTGGAGTTCCCTTTCCTCTACAGTAGTCTTTGTTGATTATATATTTTATATATGGTAGTGTATATATGTTAATCCCAAACTCCTGATGTATCCCTTCCACCCCCACAACATTTCCCCTTTGGTAACCATAAGTTTGTTTTCCAAGTCTCTGAGTCTGTTTCCATTTTGTAAATATGTTCATTTGTATCTTTCATTTTTTTTTTTTAGATTCCATATATGGTGATACCATATGGTATTTGTTTTTTTCTATCTGACTAAACTTAGTGTGATAATCTCCAAGTGTATCCATGCTGCAAATGGCATTATTATATTCTTTTTTTATGGCTGAGTAATAGTCCATAATCCTCTCCAGCATCATGTTTATTTTTAAACAGTTTTCCTGAAGTATAATTGACATACAATAAGTTGCATATATTTAAAATGCATGATGTGGTACATTTTGGCATATACCTGTGAAACCATTACCACAATCAAGATAAGGAACCTACCTATAATTCCCCAAAATTTCCTTCTACTCCTTCAAAGTCCTTCCCATCCCTCCTAACCCCTATTCTCAGGAATTTCTTCCATTAGAGATTTTTTCCTTTGGATTAAGAAGTTATTTTCTATTAAGAGAAAATCCTCAGAGAGATAAGATAGTCATTTATCTGAACCTTTCCAAATGCACAGCTGGGGGTTGAGGTGGATGAAGTAAGACATAGAGTAGGGAGAACAAGAAACCACTACATGATGGAAAGTGAAAAGGTGATGAAAAAAATTAAAAAAAAAGAAGTAGGAAAGGAGGCAACCATTGGAAGTCAGAATTTTATTTTGATTGATTGATTTTGCTTTTTTGTGGGGGGGATATCTTCACAAGATAAGAATTAAATTGAATAAAAATGGCGACTAGTGCATCTTTGCTGAGCTGCCCAGAAAGCTTTGATGACTGAAGCAGAGAAATGGAATAAAAATAAAGTAAAAGGTCACAAGTTAAAGCCATGCAGTTGAGTGGAAATCACTGACTTATCCTTCATTTTCTGCAGTCCTGAAGCTGACATGGTATTAGCTGAAGTGAGGACAGGCATGATGTAGATTGCAAGAGAGAGAAAATCCTCTTTAAGTGCTAAGAAAAAGTAGGTGCCGGGTACCATGGGAAATTGTGAATACACACCCAACTCAAACTCAGAGCAGAAGTGTGCCTGAAAGCAATGTAAAAAAGAGAGAGACCAGGGAAGACTCTCCACCCCAGACAAATCAAGAGAACAAAACCATTCTAATGTGAACGAAAAACTAGACATCAGAAAAAGTACCCAGTGCTGGGAACAATGATTCAGAAAGCAAAAAGAAAAAAAGGAAAGGTGAACAGCTGAGGTGTTGATTTTGAATGCTTGGCAGTTGCACCCCACTTCCTGTCAAAACTCTTGCTGATGGCAAAATTCTTTAAGATTTCACGTTCTTGCAAACATGTTACCCCTTACAGATGCAAGTCTGTCATCCCATGGCTTGGTCAATTAAAGCAAATGATTATGTCAACCTGTGTTTGATTGAAAGTTTGTTTTTGTAGCCACCAGGAGAAAAGTCAGTTAGGCAGTTCTCAACTCTAGGCGACAGGCTAGAGAAGGCAAAATGAACAGTAGTGGATTCTCTGAAGCTTACTGAGAAGTTTTCTTCTTCGGAACTGAGTACTGAATGCTGATCTCAAGTGGAGGGGCATTTCCTCTTAGAGCCAAGCTGTAAACATTCCAGGTACGAAAATTCAACTGCAAAACATCCAGAGTATAAACAGATGTTCAGTACAGCATTGTCTGTGGAAGAGGACTTGGGGGATGGCTTAATTGTAGCACCCCTGTGTGGAAGCCTGAAAGGATTACTTTAAAGCACTTCATGAATATTTATTTAAGTGGTAAATAAGGATGGCTGATGGGTCTCTATCTCCAGTATCACAATATCCTGGGAGAAGGAAAATGTTGGAAGTGGTGAGGTTCTTACTGCATGTGTGTCAGTATCACATTACTTACAAATGGCACAACCATACCGAATTGTAGCTTTTCTCCCCCAAATCGCCGTTGTATTTTACTACCCACTCTATTCTCTTTTAGTTGCTGCTTTTTACTTTCATTGCCTATGGAGCAGTTGAGTTTTCTTTCCTAGACTCGCAGGTGGGGATATATTATCGCATGCTAGCTGAGCTCTGGGAAGCATGCCTCTGGTCTCCAATGAGCCTAGGATCCATTTGGTGGAAAGTTAGTTATTTGCGGCTTTTCATCCTGCTGTTGAACATGTTTCCTCTTACTTCCAAGATCTCTCTTCTTGCTTTTCCTGCTGCTAGAGGCCTCATCTGGTCCATCCACCCTGTTTTGTATCTTGTTCCCTCTGAAAAGCTTATTTCATCACCTTCCAATGAGACACTGTGATGTTAGTGGACATAAATTTATGAATGATTCTCCCAGATAAAATTCTTACCTTTAGCCAGGAAATCTTAATATTTAGGTACAAGTGCTCAGTCATGTCCAACTCTTTGCAACTCCTTGGACTGTAGCCTGCCAGGCTCTTCTGTCCATGGAATTCTCCATTCTCCAGGCAAGAATACTCGAGTGGGTAGCCATTCCTTTTTCCAGGGGATCTTCCTGACCCAGGGGATCAAACCCAGGTCTCCTGCATTACAGGCAGATTCTTTACTGTCTGAGCCACCAAGGAATCTATATGTTCTATATGCTGTCTAAGATTTTGGCTACTTGGGAGCTATTCTTGGTAGCAGAACCTTATCACAGTCTCAACGTACAAGAATTTGTAAGTTACAATAATTTCTTATATAGTTGTTAGTTCTACTTAAAGTGTTTTTCTTAATTAAAAGAGTCATAGTTTTAAATCACTTTAACTTGGACTTTTTGTTTAGCCTCCTATACCAAGAGGGCACTGAAGACCAGCAAAATTCTCCTGCAGATAGATCCTAAGCTTTCAACTTGAGGTTAGATTTATCCTTACTTTCCCAGATCAAAGCTGAGATTAGCAAATGTTTCTAAATCTAATTCACAAGTTGACACTTTCTGACTGGATTCTTTTTCAATCCATTTCAAATGTATGTTTTAAAGCCCAAAGATGGCAATACTTTTTTTTCAAAAGGAGAAAGGTAAAAAGGGAGGAATTCCTCGCATTTTGTGCCACAGCTCAGTGAAGAATCTTTGATAATTGCTACACTAACTCACTCATCATACTAAATACTCACTGGATTAAACTGGGTTGAACTGAGGTCTGTATTTGAGAAATTATAATACGACTTTTATGCCCACTCTGTTTTTGTGAATTTTGAAATTATAGGGTTTTCCCAGTCACATGTCTACCAAGTAATGTAACAATCAAGGTTCTGGGATCATGTTCTTGTCCCTGGATCTTTTTAGTTTATTCTTCTCATCAGGTCATATCTCTCAATCTATAGGTTCATGTCTGGTCTTCAATTGTTTCCAGGAGGTGCGTCCCTGGCACTTTCTCCCACTTCACAGAAGTTCTTTGAATCCAGATTTGTACATCAAATAACTCGGCTTTGAAATCTCCAGGCTGCGATCTGGGTCCCTCCAAAGCCACAGCTGTGACTTGTTTCCACAACATCTTGAGGAGACATGGTTGGTAAACACTGTTTACACAGCCTCCTCTGTCTCCTTGTGTTTATTTGGCTGGACTGTATGTTAGGCAAGCACCACAGAAGTTTCAGCAATTTATGTCATTTTGCATTTCACATGCTTAAGTTTTCTCCACCTTGAGAGGCAGGATCTGTTACACTATGGTTTTCCTGTGTGTCACTGATCTTTGCTTCATGAAGAGAGTGTTATCTCAGGATTTCTGGCCCATCTTTAGGGTTTTCAGGGGAAAGTTAACAACAATGCTTGTGTTGGGGAGGAAGAAATTTTCCTCTGCCCTTGTAGGTTCCTGAGTGGTCTAAAAATTAAATTGACTTGAGCCAGATGAACAGGAGAAATTCAAAGAAAAGTTTAATAATGTACACGTGAGAGAGACTCAGGTAAACTGAGTAACTCGCCAAATGGCTGAAGCCCTCCCTTAAACACCATCTTCAGTTAAAGACAAAATAGGATGTTGGGGGTAGTGGTTTGGGACTTTAAGGGGGAGGAAGGAAATGGAGCATGCATGCATCTGTGCTAAGTTGCTTCAGTTGTGTCCGATTCTTTGTGACCCTATGGACTATAGCCCGCCAGGCTCCTCTGTCCACGGGATTGTCCTGGCGAGAATGCTGGAGTGGGTTGCTATACCCACCTCCAGAGAATCTTCCTGACCAAGGAATCAAACCCATGTCTTCTGTGTCTCTTGCACTGGCAAGTGGGTTCTTTTACACTCTGGAGATAAGAAAAGCAAATGTTTGGTAAACAAATGTTTGCTGAGCCTGCAGAGACAATGGGACACAGAGAGGACCCTGATTTCTAGGCCCTGCCAGGTTTTCCCCACCACATTCAGCCCAGAATCTTTGCAGACATGTCTGGTGATAGCTGTATTCTAGGAACAGGTTCTCAATCTAAATTCTTTTAGGCAGTTAGGGGCAAGGTCAAAATTTCTTCCTGTGTCTTTTGGGTCTGGATTGTTTTCAGCTTGAAAGAATCCACATGACAAAGAGACATTCCGGGTGGCAAATCTTGCTTTCCTACATTGGCTGGTTTTCATACGTGCTGTCTTGTGCTTCTCTTCATGACCCAATGAGCACACAATGAGATAGGAGACGCATCAAGTTTCTGGTAGATGATGGAATTTTTTCCTAGGCTCTTTTTAGTGGCATACAGCTACTTGGTTTACCACTAAGATCAAAGTTAACACTTCATTTTTACAATATACTGACATTTCGATGTACCCGTAGTGTATCATTTAAAATTTTTTTCTTACAAATTCATACCAATGATTTTTGCACTGTGTCCTGGTTGAAGGCAAACTGTATACTCTCTACTCTAAGTGCAGAGTCTAATAAGGAAAAACTCCTATTTGAAACTTAAGAACAACTGTAATTCTGGAAAGACTGGAGAACATGTATCTTCCTTCTTTGATTTCTACTTTCCATTAGCCTGAGAAAAAGCCTGTTCTTGTTGCAGGGATGACTGGATGGAGAAGGGAGCAGAGATTGGAGGAAGATGGATAACCATTTAGTTCCTCCAGTGGCCTCACAAAAGCTTTTAGTGACGTGAACTCCTAAAACATCAGAGCAGACTAGTGTTCAAATATAGACACTCCAACTTACCTCAAAGCTAAACACACATTTAAAAACATTATGCCTTTGTGATTAAGAAGGGCATCACTGCTCCCTTTCAACATGTTGAAATTTGGGAATTGAATGAATGTTTCTGCTTAACAATTTTCCTTATATTTTAAAGGGTTTTTTTTTTTTCATGTGGACCATTTTAAAAGTCTTTATTGAATTTTTTTTACAATACTGCTTCTGTTTTATGTTTTGGTTTTTTGGCCACAAGGCATATGGTATCTTAGTTCCTTGACCAGGGATTGAACCCACACCCCCTGCATTGGAAGGCAAAGTCTTAACCACTGGATCACCAGGGAAGTCCCTCAACAGAGGACAAGAGGGCAACAGAGGACAAGATGGCTGGATGGCATCACCGACTCAATGGACACGAGCTTGAGCAAACTCATTTGGAAGATAGTGAGGGACAGAGAAGCCTGGTGTGTTGCAGTCCTTGGAGTTGCAAAGAGTCAGACATGACTTAGTGACTGAACAACAACAACAACAACACTTGTAGATAGAGGTAGAACTCTTAAAAAATATATAAAAAAGGAAATCTGACTTCTTAGCTATAGCAGTTCACATCCATAATCTTCTCCTGTTCACCTTCACTCCAGTTATTAGCACCTGATATTTTGCAGCTGACTGAGTCAGCTGTTGTTCCCAGGATTCAGGTGGGGATAGAGTGACATTTCAATTTTTGTATCAGAGTACTTTTGTAAGCCCAGGTGTAAATATGTAGCAGCAGGAGATGCAAAGAACTAAGGAAAAGAGTTGAAAACAGACAGAACCTCATCATTCAGGTAGACATAAAATGCAAATTCTAGTCTGCAGCATGGAATTCTGGAACACAGTCCATCCATTGTCTTTCTCTCAGGTGGGGTGTTTTATATCTGCAGAGTATAGATAAGTGAGGTTAGTACTAGCTCAGAGTGTCTTTGTCAGTGGGCCATCAGGGCCACTCAGAGATGTAAATTTGTCTTCCAAAATGGTCAGATTACTAAATTATCTTCCCAATTCCCATGTTCAGCCCCATTTTCTGAGTCCTAAGTTAGGAGGGCACAGCTATTACTTTTGAACTCTCCACTGTTAAGTGTCCAGAACTGAGGTACTCAGGACTGTATCTCCTTCCAAAATGTGGTCCCTAATTACTTTAGAAACACTGCTCAGGCCCTGTGCTTCTCATATGAGAGGCCTGGGATGGTAATGTGTTTTGTACTTAAAGGCTAATAACTATCTCTCCTGGAAGGGCCTCTTGGGACCAAAGGTAGAATTAAACCATCATTGTTGTGACACCTCTGGATCGGGGTTTGACTTCTAAGATCTGTTTAGTGATGCATTCTTTTTGAAAAGTTGCTCATTTGAAGTCTCTTCCAAAAACTATAAAAATATCTTTCCCTTTCAATCTCAACTCAAATCTCAGCTTAAATCTCTCTGAAAAGCTTGCATAGGCTCCAGAACTATTCCTGGGGGGCTTCAGTTTGTTCATGCAGCACATCTGGGACAGGAGGAATATCATGGTGCAAATTTCCAAGTGAACTCTTGACCAAGAGGCTTTGATCTCCACCTACACTTGAGAAGGAGAAGTGAGTAATTCTGTTTCCATGGTCAGTTCTCCTTGGGTTTCCTCTGGGATGTGACCAGAGCTTCACAGGGAGGTGCAAGTGGTCAAAGTCTTATTTTCAGAATTTTTGTGCTGCTAGAAGGTCTTCAGCCACTTCCCCTTAGCTGCCAAATAATGTTCCAACTCCTTAGTCTGGCTTATAAGGTCTCTGAGCTTGTTCCGTTGATCCATAGTGACATTTCAACAAGACCATCTTTCATTGGGAGGGGCTGCCCTATGCATCACAGGATGTTCAGCATGCATAGTCTTCCTGTTATTCTGACAACCAGACAGGTCCACATGCCCCCCCAGGAGTTGGTAATATTCCTGGTCAGGACCACTTTTTCAGAGTATGGCCCTGGTCTACCTTTCCCACTTATTTCCTGTTATTCCAATAGGTGAATACTATGCCCTAGACATAGTGTTTGCTACTTGCCTCTGTAAAGATGAAATGAGATTAATAAAGCAACTTCTATACTCTTTGCACCTAGTGAAGGGTCTGTAAAGGCAGGATGGCTTCCACACTTGCATGTGTCTCATATACAAGTTTTCTCTTATCTTCATTACATCATTCTGGGTGTAATATACATTTCTCACCTATGAATATCTGAACCCTACCTTCTTTTAGGTACAACTTATGTGATATAGAAAAATCTCTCTTAATCTCTTTATCTTCTAAGTTCTCTCACTGCTCAGGGTCTGTGTTCGGCACTCCAGGACTTAGCTGGAGAGACAAATAACATAGTGTTTACTATGTGGCAGGGGCGATTACAGTAAAGGAAGCATAGACCTCAGGGGTCATGTAGAAGAGTCTCCATGAAAGATTTTCTGCCAGATGATGCTTGCTTTGAATTTTGAAGGCGAAGTATTGATTAGACAAAAAGGGAAGTGGCAGGCATATTCCAGCTAGAGACAAAAGGCATGTGTGAAGGCCTGGTGCTAACAGTTCATTCTGGTGGAAGTAACCATAGCATATAGAGAAACATCAGGAAAAGAGGCAAGAAATGTATTCAGAAGCCAAACCATAGAGGGTTTTGTTTGATGAACAATGGAGTTTGGACTTCATTCTGCAAGGTCTGAATGTAGTTGAAAGATTTTGTTTCACTTTTCATCTTTCTCCACCTTACTTTATAATGGCATATTTATATGTGTAGTATCCAAACTGGACTGTATCTTCCTCATGGATAGAGCCTACTTTTGTTTCATCTTTGTGTTCACTATAGAGTTTACAAAAACACTTTGCAGAGAGCAAATTTCCCAGGATTGTTTTAAATTAATCAGTGAATGAAATGGTATCATTTTTTTCTCACTTATAGAGTGCTTAGTCATTTGTTTCATTATAATAGACTGACAGGGGCAGTTTGGATTTACCTTTAAGCTCATTTATCAAGTAACTTTTTTTCTTTGTGTAAGCAGTTGGCTTCCAGTAACTTTGGGCAGTTGTCATAGTCAGTTGTGAGTTGAAGCATCAATTCTTTGTTCTATTATTCATGTTTGTATTCATAAAACACATAAAGTGTGTCCTATAGTCAGTGATCATCTGGGCATGATAAATCAGAAATAAAAAAACAGAGTGATTAAAAATTTGGGTCTAAGACCCATAAAACCCTTCTTTTTTCTTTGGAAATACAGTAAGTCCCTTACATACAAATGAGTTCCATTCCAAGAGTGTGTCCATGAGTTCAATTTATTCAACAAGGTTAGCCCAGGGACCCAACAAACACTGTTGGCTATATAGAACTGTACTGTAAAAATTCACAGAAATAATACATAACACAAACACAAAAAATAAAGAAACCGTTTTTAATCTTACACTAAGTAATTTTATAGACACATGAACCAACGAGGTATTGGACAGGCGAATGCACGTTCCTATCTTTGAAGGTTTGCATGTAGAGGACTTACTGTAACCTGAACCCCAGATAATCCTGTCTCTCTGTCGTGAAGGCTAGCAGACTCCAGCCTAATGGCTTCTAGAGGGGAAGGGAGACTAAGAAAAGTGGTTTCTTCATGGAAAAAGGCTTGGTCTTTATTCTCCAAACTGCCAGCATTCACACTCGGACTTATCTCAGTTGACAGAAAATTGGAGGAGAAATATTTTCACATCCTCCTGGGCCCTGAGACTGGAAAGCAGACAGATCGCTTCATTCCCAAGGAGCTGAAACTGTGAGTGATGAATTATCTTTGTCAAACATATAACAGTACAAGTTTCTGTCATCTGTCTATTTACACTTACGCATTATCTACAGAGCTCATTGTTCTCTTCATTATTAGGAAGGAGGAAATAGCTAGAAAGTCTCAGGGTTCTGGACCAGGAGGAAGGTAGTTAAATAGTTAAATTTAACCTTGCATATCCCCCAAGGCTTATGGGAACTCCTGCTGGGAATAATTTTTATAGCTCTCATGGTCAAGATTAATTAAGCTGATTTCATGTTTATATGAAGCCCTCATAAGGAGGTGAAACTTTCAAAACAATGCTGAACTTTGAGCAGGCCATAAACTTGTTTTACCAGCTTCTTCATTTGCTAATTTAAATGAATAGAGAAAAAGATCAAACTTCTGTGTGCTCAGTGCAAATTAGTCTGCCCAATTAGAGGATTCTGTAGGTCTATGAGAAGGTGATACTGTCTTGTTTGTGTAGTTTCTCACTGATTTGCAGTCTGTGATATAGATGGAAATAACGTGAGGAAGAAATGGTATAATATGTGTGTTCTGAAATGCCATGTGGCCATTGCTTTTTCATGCAGAAGTTTTGAAAATATTGGTAAGAGTTTACAAAAGTTCTGCCTCAATCTGGTCTCATTACAACAAATTATTATACTGAATTGACTCATGTGATCCTGAAACATAGATAGTCTCCTGTTAATTTTATGGTCATTATATGTCCGTGTTACTTTAAGGTAGAGTGTCTCAACTTGGGAGCTACTGACATATTGGGCTGGATAATTGTTATTATCAGGACTGTCCTGTGCATTATGGGATATTTAGCAGCATCTCTAGCCTCTAGCACTAAACAGAATAAGAACTCCCATCTCCACCCCTGGTCAAGACTTGACAATCAAATATGTCTCTGGACACTGCCAAGTATCATGGGTGGAAGGTGAGCAAAATCCACAGCTTTAAAACATACTGCACTTAACAAACATTCACTAAATAGAATTATAGCCTTAAAGACATTAAGAAATTTACCTCCACAGGTTACATAACTGTGCAATTAACCATCATTCACCATCTTTCCTTACACAGCAAATATTTATCTAGACAATAATTCAAAACAACAAATAATACTGAACAATCACTGTTTTGAAGGCTCCCTGCATCCCTGGCAGCTTAGTTGGTAAAGAATCTGTCTGCAAAGCAGGAGAGGCGAATTCGGTCCCTGTGTCAGGAAGATCCTCTGGAGAAGGAAATAGCAATCCACCCCGGTATTCTTGCCTGAGAAATCCCATGGACGGAGGGTTACAGTCCATGGGATCGCAAAGAGCAGGACACCACTGAGTGACTAAACCACCACTAGTGGGGATACTGACCAATAGCTAAATGAATAAAGTATTATATTAAAATTAGACTATAGCTTTGTATTCAGATTTGTCACTTGGAGAGGACATTTGCTATGAACTAAACAGCACATTTCAGCAAGTATTGGGACAAAACTCATGGTCAGGCAGGGATTGGACACCCCAAGCCTTGGTTTTGTATGCTGCTGTCACTCATATTTTATCCCAAGTTTTAAAATAAATTATGAAGAATTCACATATACTTTGAAAGAGTTCAGCTTCCCCAAAAGATAAGGGAAGCCTCATGCTTACTTACTTGTTTGTTTTGGCCACTGTCAAAAAAGACTTAGCATTTTTATAATAAAAGCATAATTTATAACTTGCTTTTCTCCTACTCTTCCTGGGAAAACTCATTCATACCCATGGCTTCAACAATCACTTATATGTTATGATGGATACTTTTTTCCTGTGTCCAAAATTTTTTTTATTGAAGTATATTCACACAGTGTAAATTGTATATACATTCACAAACACAAATTGTACACTTTAAACAAGTATCATTCAGTAGTTTCTAGTATATTTTATTTACAAAGTTGTATAACTGTTGTTTTTGTTTGTTCTTAGTCTCAGAGTTGTGTCTGGACTCATTCGAGATCTCAGGAATGTAGCCCTCCAGGCTCTTCTGTCCATGGGATTTCCCAGGCAAGAATACTGGAGTGGGTTGCCATTGCCTTCTCCAGGAGATCTTCCCCACCCAGGGATCGAACCCACGTTTCCTGCATTGGCAGGCAGATTCTTTACCAATTAGCTACCTGGGAGGCCCTGTATAACCATTGTACTCAGTCAATCAGTTATGTCTGACTCTTTGGGACCCTAGGGACTATAGCCCACCAGGCTCCTCTGTCCATGGAATATTCCAGGCAAGAATACTGGAGTAGGTTGCCATTTTACCACTATTTAATTTCGAAACATTTTCATCACCCCTAAAAGAAATCCTGTACATATTAACAATCAATCTCTTCTCCCCAAATCCTTGGCAGTCACTAGCTACTTTGTGTCTTGATAGATTTGCCTGTTCTGGAAATTTCATACAAATGGAATAATACAATGTGACTGCTATGGTCTGAGTGTTTGTGTCCCCTCAGAATTAATATGTTGAAATCCTAATTGATGGTATTTGGAGGTGGAGCCTTTGGGAGTGATTAGGTCATAAGAGTGAAGCCCTCAGAAATCCCATAGAGCTCGTACATTCCTGCTGCCATGTGAGGTTATAGTCACAAGGCTACCATCTAGGAAGTGGGCTCTCACCACACACTGAATCTGCCGGTGCCTTGATCTTGGACTTCCCAGAACTCTGAGAAGTAAATGTTTATTTCTTATAAGCTGCCAAGTTTATGGTATTTCTGTTATAGCAGCCTGAGTGGCCTAAGTGGTTTTTTTTGTGTGTCTGGCTTAGCGCTTAGCACAATCTTTTCAAGGTGTGCTTTCAACTCAAGACCTACTTCTCTAACCATCTGCTTCATTGCCTAACCTATGCCTTCCCCTGCTTGGTCTGGATAACTGACCCTTCCTCCCAGACTATTCCTGTTCTGTTAACGGTGCCCCATCACCCAAGCCATAAACCTGGAGACTGTCTCTGATGACATTCAACTGGTGGAGGCATCTTGTCCATTTAGTGTCAGTGCCTTAACTCAGATCTTCATTATTCTGCCCCTAGATTTGTTGAACTACCCCTTAGTAGATTGTTTTGTTTTCAGGATCACTTCTCTATAATCATCTGTTGTCACTGTCTTGCCTGCTTCAGTTCCTCAATGGCTCCCCTCTGCCCTCACAAGGTTAACCTCCTCAATCATGCCTCTTCTGATATGACCCTTTCCTACGTCTCCAGTCTCTTCCGTTACTTTCCTCACCCATTTTCTAGTGTAACAAAGTGTTCATTTTCTCAAACTTTCTGTGTGTTGTAACTCTGTCATTGTTTTAGCACATGCTGTTCCTTTGTTCTAGAATGCCTGGTAGCTCCTTTTCTCCTCCTCCAAGAAGCCTTCTCTGATGTCCTCCACCTTCAATATGGGCATCACTTTTTTCTGTCATGCTTCCTTGTGTCACAGCAATTACCACACTGCAATTTGCTGTTTCTTACCTGTCCCTCTCTCTAAATCGTGAGCTTGCTGATGTAGGAATTGTGCCTTTGTGTTAGTCTGTTACAACTGATGTAACAAAATACCACAGACCGGGTGACTTAAACACAGAAATTTATTTTCCTCCTAGTTGTGGTGGCTAGAAGTCCAAGATCAAAGTGTGGGCAGATTTGGTTTCTTCTAGGTCTTTTGTAGACAGCCATCTTTTCTGTATCCTGATCTCTTCTTGTAAGGACACCAGTCGTATTGGATCAGGACCCAACTGAATGGTGCTGTTTTACCTTAATGACCACTGTAGAGTCTCTGTTTCCAAATGGGGTCACGTTCTGAGGCCTTGGGGGTTAGGACTTGCATGTGTGAATTTTGGGAAGGCACAGTTCAGCCAATAACAGCTTTCCATTTCACTTCACCAACATCTCGTCCTTAAGTAGACTCTCGATTAGTATTTGAATAAATGAAACAGTAAAAGATCAAAGGTCATGGAGAATAAGGTGATCAGGAAGAAGGAGGGAAAGAGAAGAAATGTATGTGTAACAAATCAGACCAGAAACCCAGGGTCATGATGTTGCTAAATCTTTGTGTCGCATTTAGTGCTGGGCTCAATTCTGACTTCTTGAGGCCAGGGAAAAAAGGAAAGCACTAAGAATTACGTTACAGTTTATAAATGATTATTTTAAGAATAGAGAGTTAACACAATTTAAAGCAATAGATATATTTTATAATTTTTAGTTTTCTCCTTTTCTTTAAGGGTATTCATTCTGACTATTTCTTCTGGATTTTTGGAATGTGTTTAAATTTAGAAAACCAGAAGAACTCTGTTCTAGGACTTATAAAGCTAGTTATAAAACTTAATTTCATTTATTTACTTGGCCAGGTGGGGGAGTGCAAATCAGTGGCATTTCAATAGAATTCACTTCTAAAAATGACTTTATTATGCTTAATAGAAGCAGGGTTGTTGCCACATTCTCTGTTTCTACCCTCAGTGTGATTAAATCCTCCTGCTGAGAATTTAACTTTGCTTGAAGGAATTGATGGGAAACTAGAATCAGATAGGAAACCATTCATTAGCTTGTGCTTTGTTTTCAGGACAGAGGACTTCTATAAGGTTGTGTCTAATTTAAGAGTCCAGCAAAGCTCTTTGATTTTGAGTGCCATTGACAGTGAGAACCACAGACCCTTCAAGGTGGTCTTCTGTGACATCCAGTCCATCCAGCGCTCAACTTCTTCCTCCAACAGATGAGGAACTTTGGCAAGGATCTTTATGGAATGATCTGCATTATCATTTTGAAATTTTTGGATTCTGGGGTATTCCAGAAATTAGTGTTTCTGATATTCTCCCAACAATTATAGTCTAGTAACTGACATCACTATCAATCATCATGATTATTGCCAACATTAATTGAATAATTAGCGTGTGCTCAGGCTGTGTAGAATGAGCACTTTGTATGCATTATTACTTCATATAATCTTCACCACAAAAGAGGTAAATGCTCTTATATCCTTATTTTATATAAAATATTACTGGGGTTTAGAAAGAATCTCTAACTTGCAGCTAATAGACAGAGGTGCTTCCAACTGAATGCTGGTTATGTGGTTTTGTGGTTTGGTTATACACTCTAACCATTATGTTATACCATAAGCATAAGTATTTGGATAGGACTGCACTTAGACTGGACTTGTTCCGGCAAAGCTGGATTTTTGTCTCACGGGTTCATGTGTAAGTGTTAAGAATTTATATATGTAAACCCTTCCACATTTTTATGCCAAGATAGTAGGATGGATAACAAGAATAGAAAAAATTATAGATGATTCAACTTGCGACAATAAGAATTAATTAAGTTCAAATCGTTAATTTTGTTTACATATGTAGAACATAAAAATCTTGCTTCGTTTACTAGCTTTTTCTTTTACTTTGTTATAAATTTGTGACTTACTTGAGCTAAAAACATCCCTGACTTCGGTGAGAAACTTTATATTAGGCTAAAATTTATTTATGTAAAATAAGCTGTGTTAAACTAGATAAATTACCAGTTTGCCTTGTGACTCAGTGATGCATTTCTTTTTAGTTATAAATCCCTTGGAAGGATCAAAAGATTCTTTTTGTTCTTTATACTTTAATGTGAAGCAATTTTATGAAGTCTTTTCTCTCCTAAAACCCAGCTGGTGGAGCTGGCAAGGAGGGCAGACCTGAGCATGGTCCCTCTATCTCTTGAAGACAATAGTCACCAGAGACAAGGAGTGAGGAGACTGGGGAAAGAAATATGGAAAGAGCAGCAGGCCAGAGACTCAAGTCATCAATTTCTTAAGTTGGTCTAGGACTGGCCCTGCAGCAAGGAAGAAATGAGTTGATCCAGATCTACCATCTCCTTTGGCACATGCCTCTTGGCCACTTATTTCCATATTCTGACTAGAACATGGAATGAAGAGTGGAACCAAGAGTTCCATTATTGACCAGCTTTGTAAGTAGGCAAAGTTTGAAGGCCTGCCTAGAAACTTGCTTCCAGTTGTAACACTTTATATGGCATCATACCTTCCATTTACACCAGCTTTTGGAAGGGGTCTTTGGAGCAATTCATGATCTACCTGCCCCTATACAAGCCCTATCTTAAGAAGACAAGCCATGAGCAGGCACTGATGGGGAGCAAACGTTGAGGGATACATTTAATTTACATATAGTAAAATCTCATCCTTTGACAATTGCATACAGTTGTATAATCAACATAATCAAAGAATAGTTCTATTATCCCTCAAATTCCCCTGCGTTCCTTTGTTTCTTTGTATTCAACCCTTTTGCAGCCTCTGGCAATCACTGATTTTGTTTTCTGTGCCTGTGATTTTGCATTTTCAGAGGAAATTGAATCATACAGTATGTAGCCTTTTGAGTCTGATTTGTTTCACATAGCATAATGCATAGGAGGCTTATCCATGTTTTCACAGGGTTCACTAGTGATAAAAAGGTTCCTGCTGAGTAGTACTTCATTGTATGTACTTGTTTATCCACTCAGCAGGTGAAAGGCCTTTGTGATAGTCCTTAGTTTTTAGCAATTATGAATGAAACTTCTATAAATATTCGTGTGCAGATCTTTGTGTGAACCTAAGTATTCATGTTATTTCCTTACTTTTAATGTGAAATGCACTTAGGTCAATGAGAAGCTGCAGAGAATCTCTAACTTAATGAAGAATCGATAATGACTCCTTTTAGGAAATTGAGAAACAGATAAACACTCAACTGGGGAAGCGGGGAAACAGGAAAACCTCATTAATTCAGCCTGTATTTCTTAGCTGACAACTGAGCTTATAAGCATTTATTTTGGCAGAGCATATATTTGGAAGTAGATTCAAGTCAAAGCAAAGAAAGATGTTTGGCCAACGCCTTTAAAGGAGGTCCTAGAACGAGATATTTTGTGTAAAGAAAGCAACCACACAGTTTGGTAAAATACATCTTTTTTTTTAAAATGATTTCTCACCAGTCAGTGATGAGGATTAGTCAAATCAGCTTCAGCTTCTCCTCTATCAATATCTATCCCTGTGTAACTCAGAAAGGTTAGAAGTTGATTGGTTTTGAAGAGCTAAAAGTGTGGACCCCAAGAAGACAGGTGGAAATGGTTCTATCCAGTTGGTACCCGGGTGAGTTGTTTAATGATGTTACTGAAAGTGTCATGGAAGCCACTTTGCTAATGAATTAAACTCACTGTGAGCCCTACTGGTTTGTACAGTCATGATTCTCTTGCCCAGAGTAAGGAAACCCAGTGAACAAGATTCCCTACAGAATAACACATGATAAGACTCTTTAAGATTTTCTGTCACTTTCTTCTCAGGTTTCCATGCAGCCTTCCTCAGCTTCTTTTCATAGATCAATTCCTATGTAGGTGTTTGTGAGTCATTGAAAGCAGAAGTAAACATTATCTGAAACATTTCTTTGGAGGCCAAAGACAAAGGAAAAGTTACCTCTGATTCATGTAGATTCTCTTATCCTTTTGTTTTTATATCAACTACAATGTATAGATTTGAGAAATTGTCCTGGGTTCAAACCCTTTGTGGTGGTTACACATTTACTAGGTACCAACACCATACTTTTACTTCTTTTCTCAATGAGTGTTTTTGTTCCTAAGGGGAAAAAAATGTGTTTTGCTACTAATTGAATGTTGTCTTTGAGTTGATATATCATTCAGCCTGCAATTTGCTTTCTTTGCCTTACCTCCAGGCTTTTGTTTGTTCTTTCTGTTTGTCTCTAAGGAAGCTGACGTGGATGCAGGCTGCCTTGCCATGTCAGGATCTTTTTGAACAACTGTCTGGTCATCTGATAATCCATTTCCTCCTCCCACTCACAAAATCCCACAGAGATGACACTTGCCCAGGTTTACACATATGGCTGATGTTCACAGCTTGAAATTGTCCAAGCTATTTGAGTTAGATTTTTATTTTAATGAATGCTTATTGTTTTGCCCAGAGATGAAAGTAAGGTGTTAGAAAACTCTAGATTTCTGGGTCGTTAGATCATTTAAACATTAGTTCAATCACGGCTGCTCTATTTTTAATGGAGGAGCATGCATTCAGTTCAGCTCAGTTCAGTTGCTCAGTCGTGTCTGACTCTTTGCGACCCCATGAATCGCAGCACGCCAGGCCTCCCTGTCCATCACCAACTCCCGGAGTCTACCCAAACCCATGTCCATCGAGTTGGTGATGCCATCCAACCATCTCATCCTCTGTCGTCCCCTTCTCCTCCTGCCCCCAATCCTACCCAGCATTAGGGTCTTTTCCAATGAGTCAACTCTTCGCATGAGGTGGCCAAAGTATTGGAATTTCAGCTTCAACATCAGTCCTTCCAATGAACACCCAGGATTGATCTCCTTTAGGATGGATTGACTGGATCTCCTTGCAGTCCAAGGGACTCTCAAGAGTCTTCTCCAACACCACAGCTCAAAAGCATCAATTCTGCGATGCTCAGCTTTCTTCACCGTCCAACTCTCACATCCATACCTGACCACTGGAAAAACCATAGCCTTGACTAGACGCACTTTTGTTGGCAAAGTAATGTCTCTGCTTTTCAATATTCTATCTAGGTTGGCCATAACCTTCCTTCCAAGGAGTAAGCGTCTCTTAATTTCATAGAGCATGCATTAGTGAGTACAATTCAAAAATATCCACCTGAAAATTTCAGAAGGTCCAAAATGTACTTGAAGTATCTGATTTCAAAAGTTCCTTTGAGCTTTTAAAATTCCATGTTAGTAGATTGTATGGTTACCACAAACAGCCAGAAAAGTAGTTCATAGAAATATTCGATCAGGAATAAAGCAAATGCATTTTTGACATGTAGCACCCCAACTTGAATAAAAGATTCAAGGCAGAATTCTTCAGCTGGGATGATGACCTATTTTATACACGCTCTCTGCCCACTGGAGTTGTGACTGGCCTTTTGGGCTCCATCTGGCTTGTTATGGCAATATTTGGAGGAGGATTTAACTAGGAACTGTACAGAGATAAAAGGATTTTGAGAATGATTGGACTCAGACTTTTCATATCTCCAGGGCTTACCTAACACACTTAATGGTCCATAAAAAGTTTCCAATAAACTTATTTGAAACAGAATTAACTATGGAATGATAATAGTAGTTCACCATACAGTTAACTGAAATACAATTATGCTGTGAACCAGACATAATACACAGTGGTGTTCTGATAAAAACTTCTAAGCTTTCCATTCTTTCTCAATAGAAATTGGTGGCATCGTCAGCCAAGTAGGTCTGGGGAATTCTCTTATTTCATCTTATATGATTCATGTTCTGCTGATTCTGTTTGGAAAGTCCTGCGCCAGACTTGTCTTATGTCGTTCTGAATTGAAACTGACTAATGGACATATGCAGAGAGATAAAACTAACTATATTTAAGCTTTAAAAATTCAGGAGCTTTAGTCTGAACTTATGCCAAAAATCTCAAAGTTCACCCAAAATAGAGAGATTTGACCATTGCTTTCCGGGTGGTTTCTTCTCCATCCAGCATTCTGCAAAAACACACACTGCTGTGACTTATCACCCCAGCGATGGTGTGGCCCCTGATGTCCTGGTATCACAGGTCTTCTCTTTTTATCTTGGTCTCTTGCTCCATGGCATCTTTGATCCAGCCACTTAGCAGAGATGGGAACTGTGTTCTTAGTTTTTCTTCTTCTGTTGGGAAGAGTAACTTGAACTTTGGGACTGAGCTGAAAACATTCTCTGTGTTGCAGGAAGTCATTTTGCATTCCCCACCTCCCATGTAACATGGCACCATCCTCTCTTGGTGAAGATGCTTCCTCCTTTCCCTCATTTCATACCTACCCTAAGTGAGCAACATCACACCCCAGAAATGCCTACTGTTTTCTTCTCTAAATACTAGAGTGAGAATCCCCACAGAGAAGAATATGGAGGAGGTGGAGGAGGTGACATGGAGGAGGGGATGGTATTCGTAGTGGATTTTTTTATATACCTATGTTTTAATAATACCCACTACAGAAAGTAAAATGTGACACAAAGCTTCTAGGCTGGTAAAGAGAAGATACACAGTAAGGGCTCTTTTTTCTTTTTCTTTTCTTTTCTTTCCTCTTCTTTTCTTTCTCCTTCCCCCCTTCCCTTCTTTATTTCTTTTCTTCCTTCCTTCTTTCTTCCCCCCTCCCTTCCTTCCTTTCTTTCTTGTTTAAGGAAGATGGAATTGTTAGTTTGTCACACATTCCTTCTCTGCATCCCATCTCCTGGACTGATATTCTGATTGGTTGGTGTGGGTTTGACCCTAATGTAATCCTCAGGGTTCTGTTCACCCTCCATATGCATTGTTTCAAGTGTCCTGTGCTTTCCTGATCAGCATTTCCCCTTCCACCTGCACCTCACGTGGAAATGGGAACATCCCCATACTTGTTCCAGGTGGCATTCCTTCCCCTGCCCCCTTCTCCCCGTGGCCAGCCTGGGTCCCACACCCTTAGCAGCTGTGAAAGCACAGTCAGACCTGGTGGCCAGCATTTCCTCATAGGGAAGCTGTGTCCAAACCCAGTGGGTCAGAAGTGAGAAACACACACCCATTTTTCAGTCAGAAGACCTTAAGCCAACAGTTCAGCATTTAGCCTCATAAGTAGGGCATCTGTGACAGACGGTGACAGAATTTATGATGGCTAATGTGAGGGAAAATTCGAAGTCCTTGGGGCTAAGGAAGGAAGATTCCTTTACATAGGCGGGAGGGCTATTTGATGCCCTTGTCATGCTTTTAGAGCATTTTTATAGTTCGGGGTGGGGGGAGCATTGCAAACAAAATCAAAAGCTTAGTGTTTTGACAAGAGTGAGGGACCAGATGGAATTTCAGAGTTTCTGCATTTTTTATGTTTTTTTAAACTAATTTATTTGATCTTATTCAACTTCCTTTGAGATTCAATTTTCCCAGAATCATAACTGGAGCACTTCTTAGTGAAAAAGGGAAATTGCTCTCTTTGTTAGAGAAGTTGAAAGTCTCTTGTGTGGCTTTTAGACATTTCTTTAAAGTTTTTTTTTTTTTTCCACTGGTTTTACTGGTTAGGTACTGGTCTTAATGGCATCTCACCATCTTTCCTTTCAGAACTGCCTGTAACTTTCTTCCCATTTCTTTGCAGTTGCATCTCTCCTCTTCTGTGCTATTCTTTCCTGCAATAATTTGAACTGAAGCATATCAATCATATATTCATATCTTTTCTCCCTTGATTAGGTGAGAGTGTTAGCAAATAGGCACTCATTCATGAAATTGATTTTTAAATAATAATGGTGTGAACTCACTAGGTAAAGTGTCCCAGATCATCAGAGCTCTCACAACTCCTCTCAGTTCAATTTGGGTTTATTGTGACTGACACTTCCTCAGATCTGCCTCTGAGCATTAATGTCAGCAGCGGTG
The DNA here is from genome assembly GCF_054371585.1 of Giraffa tippelskirchi. Taxonomy (NCBI): domain Eukaryota; kingdom Metazoa; phylum Chordata; class Mammalia; order Artiodactyla; family Giraffidae; genus Giraffa; species Giraffa tippelskirchi. Next base: position 65,892,977 of record NC_137287.1, on the reverse strand, counting down.
AGAAAGAAAGCTGTAGCCCTTTCCTGGGAATAAAATCAGGACCACAAGAAGAATCACAAATACATATATTTTTTCTGGTTCCTCCTCTATAGCCCTGCCCTGCCCATAGCCCCTCCTTAAGTTCCTCCAGAGAAGCTGAGTTATTCCTAAATGATGTTTCAGATGTGTTATGAACACGATTCTTCTTATCATGTGGCACGGTGGTCTGCCCTTCATTGTGGGATCCCCTGATGATTCCTGGGGGTGTAGCTAACTGGTTGCTGCAGATACAGCTTCTAGAAGACTTCAGAACACTCTCTGTGTCCAGTGTCAGGATGCTGTCTCCTCCAAGAAGTGTGGGATCTCATGCCTGATTGCTGGGCACTGATGCTGTTGGGACTTGAACTTTTGGTGCCATTGATATTTTGATCTTTAGTCCTGTGTTTTATACTTTTGCCCATGAATACATGGGTGAGAGGTAGAAGGCTCATACATAATAGAACTTTACTGTGCTTGGGATGGTCCTTTTCAATGAGAGGCCACTCTTCTGCTGTTGTTGTTTAGTTGCTTAGTTGTGTCTGACTCTTTCTGACCCCACAGACTGTAGCCCACCAGGCTCCTCTGTGCATGGGATTTCCTAGGCCAGAATACTGAAGTGGGTAGCCATTCTCTTCTCCCAGGGGAATCTTCCCAACCCAGGGATCGAACCCACGTTTCCTGTATTGCGGGAAAATTCGTTACTGCTGAGCTACCAGGGAAGCCTGACTCTTCTATTACCAAACATATATAACTTAACTCTCTTGATATGATTCTCCCTTCTCCCCATTAACCTCAGGATAATTTTTGGTTCATCTGATAAATGATCTTCTGAGGATTTTATCCCAACCATTCTCCTGTCATTCCGAAATCCTAAAGTGAACATAACTTAGGTTAATCTAGAAATCCTTCTTGGGCAGCTCCACCCAGATTACCCCATGAGTTCCACCCCTCTTTCTCTCCTGGAGCCCTGGGGTCTACCACATGCCAGTGACTTTGCCCAGGCCATCTCCTACCTGAATTCTGCCTGCCTGGTCACACAGTTGAATCTTCAAGTCTATGGGAAGATGTACGGTGATGTCCATCCAGACTGAACCCAGAAATCACCCAGGACTTTCTAATGTGTGCTCAGAATGGAGAAGCCCTGCATTAGGCAAGGAGGTACTTCTGAGTTGGGTGAGGTTTTGGTGAGTAAGGAAAAAAAGCATAGTATGAAAAGAAAGGGATATTTTCAGTAGATAACACAGCAGTTCATAAGGAAGGTAATGCCATGGGATACTCCTGAGGTCCTTGTGTATTAGATTTCTAGGGCCACCGTAGCAAAGCACCACGTGGTCCCTCTGAAGACACTAAGGAAGCCTCCTTGGCTTCTAGCCCTGCCTCCTAGTTTCTGGGAGTTCCTCAGCTCTTGTCAGCATAACTCTCACCTTCCCAGGGCATTCACCCTGTGAGCATGGCCTTTTAAAAATTTGAACAAATTGATTTTATTTATGTATTTATGTATATGTAATATATATGCATGTATAATAAACAGATAAAATGCACAGTCTATTCAGATACTCATGGGCTGTTTGTGACACCTTATACGGCTGCTGCTGCTGCTGCTAAGTCGCTTCAGTCATGTCCGACTCTGTGCGACCCCATAGACGGCAGCCCACCAGGCTCCCCCATCCCTGGGATTCTCCAGGCAAGACCTTATACAGCAGTGAACTGCTTTTATCAATATAAGGACACTGGTTATACTGGATCAGGGGCCCCACTCCATTATGACCTTGTCTTAAGTAATTACACCTGTGATGACTCTCCTTCCAGATAAGGCCACATCTAAGGTACTGGAGGTTAGCAATTCAACATAAGCACTTGGGGGAGAGCATAATTCAAGTCTGCTTTCTGCTTTATGCCTGGATGTGGAACCAGTTTAAACTGAAAGTCAGACCAAGATACAGCTCCTACCACTGCTGGGACCAAAGTACTATTGTGGTGTTTTATATAGACATGACCTAGATGTGCTTTTCAAAGATTCTGAATTTCTGACTTTTTTCTCCAAGATAAATATGGTTCCTGAACAAAAAATAGAGCTTTAAGATTCATGTGTTGTGCCATTAAGGGGCTGTCTGAAGGTAACTAACCTCATAGTGCTAGCTAAAAATGAGAGGAAAATAACACAGAAACAACTTTTTAAAAAATTTATTTATTGGTTGTGCTGGATCTTTGTTGCTGTGCAGGCTTTTCTCTAGTTGCACAGAGCGGGGTCTACTCTCTAGCTGCGGTGTGCAGGCTTCTCAAAGTGGTGACTTTTGTTGTTGCAGAGCACAGGCTCTAGAGCCCAGGTTCAATAGTTGTGGTTCATGGGCTTAGTTGCTCCGTGGCATGTGGGATCTCCTGGACCAGGGATTGAATCTGTGTCTCCTGCATTGGCAAGTGGATATTTTACCACTGAGCCACTAGGGAAGCCCAGAAAAAATTTTTTTAAAAGGAAGTTTTACTTGTGTTACTATTAATAATATTCATAAACCAAATAGCATTCAGACAGACACTTTTAATTCAGAACTGCAAGTATGAGAAAGATTTTTGGGCTTGAACCAGCATGTATTTTGGCCACAATTATGATTTAGAATCCTAACAGGATGTTAGGGAGCTCTGTGTTCTACTGTTGAAAGGGACAAATCTCCCGTGCACAATTATTTAAGTCACTGCTCACTTAATGATCAAACTTGAAATTGAACAAGTCTTTCCAGTATTGACTGTGTCAAGGCAAGAACTCAGGAGATGAAGGAACTTGCAGACTTAATTTTTCAACTTGCTGTAACTTAATTTTTCACCTTGCTACAAGGTGGGGGGAGACGTCTGCTTCTAAGAGTGGTTTTGAGAAAACGCTTAAAAACTCCTACTCATAAGCCAGTCTGTGTATTCAAAGCAGGGACTTCCTTGTAATCACTTTGTAACATGCCTGGCAGTTTGGAGATGGATGAGCCATCTTGTGGGAGCTGAGTTTGGTGCTGGAGGGAGGTTGGGCCAGGGCCTTGTGAGTTGTGATTTGAGGGCTGCACTCCGTGACACACACCCTCCCTTCCCCGCCTTTACTCAACTTCATTTGTTAAGCATTTGCCGTCATGGGATTCAGTGACTAAACTTCCACTCATAGATGGTGTGTATAGGGACTCCTTGACATTACATGGGTTTATATGATTAAATCTCTCTCCTGTTAATTAAATCCACAGCAGAGGTTGTAGCTTTAATTGTGATCTCTGACTGATTCCCAGTGAAAGATAATGGTTTCTCATTTGATGATGCCATCATTCCTATGCTTCTTTCTGATACAATTAAAGGTGTCATTTGAGAGTGGTAGTCCAGATATTTCTACTTGTTTCTAGCACTGTCTGAAATAGGAATGCTTATTTATTTGGGGCTGACTGCTGTTCAACCCTTATTTGACCTATGGCAGTAAGGGGGGCGCCAAGAAATATGTACCATAAAACATTCATGACGAGACTGTGGGATTTATACGAGAAGGAGGTGGGGAGAGAGAAGCAGACATCTTGTTTTCTCCTTTTCCTCCCTCCTGAACTCCAGTCCATCGCTAAGCCTCGTCTTTTCTACCTCCAGCTCTGTCTGAAGTCTGTCGGCTCCTCTCTACCTGCCCTTCTCAGGCTAAGCCGCCCTCGCCCTCACCATGATCCTGCACCAGCCCTTCCTGCCATTCCTCTGCTTCTACTCTCTGTCCTTCAGACCCTCCACTGAGAAACCTGGGTCACCATTTGTGGGAGCAGAAATCTGTCCTGGGCCTGCTCACCCTTTGACTAAACTCTAAACTCAGCCTGTGAGGTGCATCGTGGGCTGTGCCTGGGGTCCCACATACACTGTCTTCCAACCCAACACACGCCGGGCAAACTGCTCTCCTCATGGGTCTTCAAGCCGGTTGAAACTCCTCTGTCTCAGGGCCTTCTGCCTGGAACACTAGGCTCTCACCACCATGCCCTGCCAGCACACACATGTGTGTGTGCGCAGAGGTTTACACACACACACACTCACTCACACACAACCTGCTTCTCCCATCATGCCAGTCTTGATGCCAACCTCTCCCCTTTAAAGAAGCCCCCGGAGGCCCCATGTCTGAGTGTCTTCCCTCCTCTCACTTTCTGCCCCTTCATCTTGTTCCTGGCTTTCACATCCATCAGTTTTGTTGTGGAGTCTTCCTTCTTTCCTTACTTCTTCCTGTCAATTTTCTCCACTAGGTGAGCATCTTGTCAGTTTTCTTTTTCAGCACATACTGTGTTCTTCACACAAGCCTGGAAAATCATAAGCACTAAATATTTGTTGAATGGATAAATGAGACATGTAGAAAGCAAGGGGAAAGAAAAGAGAAAATTGAGGATAAATGGGTCTTCCTCACCCTCATAATTTTAAAATTGAAAAAAGCTTTTGATTTCAAAAAGAATTATAGAGAACACTGTAGGCGAATGGTTATTATATAAACTATCTACTTGGATCATTACCTGTAATTTGTCTGGAAATTTCATTCTAAGGACTGTGTGTTTTGAGTAGCACTTCTGCAAATGGAATTATGCCATGATAAAAATGCTGGCTTTTTAATTGGGAAAGAAAAAAAAGAAACTTGGAAAGTAATTTTTCTAGATGAATCTCCAGTATTTTTTGTATCTAATAAGATATTAATTCTGCATATATTTCTCTTCCTGGCTTTCAAGACTTGGTCTACTTTTTCCCAGATTACTAAATGATCTTATTTCTTGTGGTGTTTCAACTATTCACCCTTAACTACATTCATTTATTCAACATATATTTCTGAGTGCCTACTATGCTCCAATACTTTCCAGACTTTTGTACTAATTTCCATATTATTTCCATTGTTAATGCTACTTTTCCAGACTGGAAAATCACTTTATATTATTTTTTCCATTCGGCTTTCAGATTCTAGCTCTGTCCTACTTTTTCTAGGAAGCCACTCCTATTTTAACTCCATGATAATTCCTCCATATTTAAAACTCTTCTTGCATGCGTGGTCTGTAACAGCCATTTATGGCTTAAATTATTTTTACTTGGAATAGTTTGCTCTCCAGAGACAGACAAAAGGATTTGGGGACTGGAGACACTTACCTGTCTTGTACACACCATCCTACCTAGTAGAATTCTGGGAACATAGTAGGTACTCATTAATTATCAGTGGATTTATTAATTGACCTAATTGCTCCTGTGGGTACATGGGAACCATAGCAGGTGAGCCCTATGCACCAGAGGCATCTATCCTGCTCTCTCAAGAACTTGGGAGTCGAACGCAGTGGATGGGCTTACTTGTGTTTGTGACTGAATGGAAGCCAAAGAATTATCAATATATGTTTGAGCCCAAAGGGATGGTTACTGATAGCTGAGACAAAAGATATTTCTTCCCCAAATCAATGCCATGATGTCCAAACACCATCCAGGGAGGAGGAGACTTCAGTCCATTGACATATGGATTCATTGGCAGAGCTATTCCTGTGGCTGGTGAGAGAGTCTGAGGTATTATTCACTGTGAGATTCGTTTTAAGATCCTCTTCGCTTCTGAGTTCTGCCTCTGTGCTTGCCGTGAAACCCTCTAATAACTCTGTCTCCCATATGCTTGCTTCTCATTAGATAACCATAAACAGGCATTCAGACTCCATAAACCTGATTAAGGCAAGCTTACCTCTGAGGGTTGGCAGAGCTACTTCCAAAGGGCTCCGGGAAATCAGGTTTCCTAACCTGCTAGCCTGAGACCAGTCCTTGGGCCGTAGTGACCTCATCAAGGTAATTGCAACCTTGTGGGAACTCTCCGAGCAGCCAGCCATAACATTCGAAACTTGTTAAACTCTCTCCAGATAGTAATTTTAACCTGCATCTTGCTGTGGTTTATTTGAATAGAGGGGAGGAACATTCACTCCTTTGCACCACCTGCCTCTCTCTGGCAGCAATTAGGGAGAAATCTTCATCTAGATTTCTCTATAGGGGAGCAGGACAGGGTTGGGGGGTGGTGAGCATAGTCTATTTGTGCTACTGTCTCCCTCTCTTTCGTTTTAGGTCAGGTTTCTTGAGCTGCAGAATTTCCTTCAAGAGAAAAACAAATAAACTCTCAACCCATGATGGCTTTGGAATTCCCCAAAGTCATCTTAACATTCATATCAAATTCTGTCACTTGTTCTTGAAATCCAGGAATAATTTTTAAAATTACTTAGACTAATTTTCCTAAAGTCAATAGCACACAGATCAGGAAAGTAAAGTGAGTTTGACAGGTGAATTGCATTCAACAGGAGCAGGGGGGAGGGGAGGGGGCGGGGGTTGGGGGGATTCTGCTGCTTGTTGTTTTTCAAATGTTTCTTTGCACTAATTCTGCCGCGGTCACCCCGACGTGTCTGCTGCAATAAGGAGACTCGGCAAACAGCAGGGGCTCCAACAAAAATATATTTGAGACTTATTATGCTGTTATGGAAGAAAATTAAATCGACAGTAAGGTACCTCTTTAATTTTGTAAGGAATTTTTGAGAGAAGCATCTGTTTCACCATCACATATGCTATTTAACTTTCTTCTCCACTTAAAAAAGAAATTTGAAAATATCAGTGATACTCCTTTTCCTTAAGGAATTTTAAAAAAATTAGAATTCACTACTCTGCCTTCAAACAAAAACAGAATTATTGCCTCTTTAAGTAATTGGTGAGGAATTTCTGTGAAGACAAAGGGTCCTGTGAATCCCAGCTTGTCTGTGGCATCTGAAATACAGACAGATCTGTGATTCTGAAACATTTATTAACATTTGGACTTGGGTCTCTGTGAGCTGGTAACATGGTTGAGAGAAAATTGTATGCCCTACTATATAGTTTTGCTCCAAGGCATTACCAGTCATCTCCAAGGGTATTAGAGGATATTAAATTTCTTAGATCAAAATTAATTTAAATATCAAAAGATATATTGAATTGAATTGAATCCTTGAATTTCAAAAGATATATAAAGTGTGAATTAGAGAAAGATGTAAGTGACTCCTACCATCAGAGGAGTATAAATCAAAATCATGTCATAGGTGGGCAGTGCATGCTTTGGTTTGCAGTGTTGACCCCATGGACTGTAGCACCCCAGGCTCCTCTGACCCTGGGACTCTCCAGGCAAGAATACCTGAGTGGGTTGCTGTTCCCTTCTCCAGGGGATCTTCCTGACCCAGGGATCGAACATGGGTCTCCTGAATTGGCAGGCGGATATTGTCTGAGCCACTAGGAAAGCCCACTGGTCATCTTATGCTATGTTTGTTTATATATGTTATTTCATGTCTGCATAAAAATAAATCACCATTCTTTAGAGCAAAGAATGTTCACTAAAGTGCATAAAATACCTCTGAGTAGTACCGTGACTAGGTAGAGGGAACAATTGCAAAGCCAAGAGTGAGTGCTTCTGATGAGTGAGGGGTTTCTTGGGGGGAAGGGCAGATGTCTATGTTGAGGCATGAGGTGGCTTTCCCGGATTCGGAAACTTGGCTTTCTCCGATAGATGGTCTTCAAATTGTTGAAGAGTCAGGTAAGCAGATTTGGTCTGAAAGAAAATTATGAACATGAAAAACATTTCTCTGAAGATCCAGCCATATCTTGGGAGAGAAACAGAAAGCGTCTAAAAATATTTGTTCTTTTCCAAAAGCAGGTTGACCTGACTTAATGTTGAGCATCTCTGCTGGGTGACTTCAGGCACAGGATGGGTGTCATGGGGCTTCTGCTTGGGAGAGTGAGAGGAGGGGGGGCGGGGAGTGAGACACACGGAGGAGTCCTGGGCCAGCCTGGGGTGGTTGGGAATGGGCGGATGGGCAGAAGAATGTTGTCTAGATCTGATCTGGATCAATGTTGGTCTTTAAGAAGGTCTGCTCCTGGAGGTCCAGCGTCTTAGAAAGAGTGTCAGTCAGTGTCAGTTGGGTGTGTGTGTATCCATACAATTTACTGGGGTTCCTGCCTGCAGCACTAGGAATACAAGCTAAAGGATTCAGTGACTAGAGAGAGGCATAGGGCCAAGTCAAGCTGACTGGCGTTTATGATAAGGTTTCCCTAAGAATTTAGCAGAAGCCCTGTCAGATGGACTTGGACAAAGAGTGAAAGTCACCTGACGGCCCGTGTGCAGTAGGCAGGCAGATGACCTGGGCTCACCACAGCCTCCCTGGGCTCTAATTTATTTGCAATGAGAGCAGTTTCAGGTGGTACTGGTTGGTCCATGAAAGCCTACTGATCGCTGGCCCACTTCGGTTAATACTGATTTAGGAACTTGTGTGGGTGTGCAACCTTGATCCCACCTGCAATCATCCTAGCCTTTGAGACTCAAATAAAAACTATTTCCACTCTACAAAGGGGCTTCCCCCAGTGGCTCAGTGGTAACAAATCCACCTGCCAATGCCGAAGATGCAGGAGATTCAGGTTTGATCCTTGGGTGACAAAGATTCCCTGGAGAAGGAAACGGCATCCCAGTCCAGTATTCTTGCCTGAGCAATCCCATGGCCAGAGGAGCCTGGCAGCCTACAGTCCTTTGGGTCACAATGAGTCGGACCACAACTGAGTGAACACTCAGTGGTGAGTGAACACTCACCACTGTACAAGTCCTAAGATGTCCAGTGTCCTTGAAATATCTCTGAGTTTTTGGTTGCTGTTGTTTTTATCTATTTTTGCAGTGGACGGTTAGGGGAGCTAGAAAGTTGTTTTATGTGGTCTCTACTGGCTCTGAGCTTAGCTTCATTGAACCACATCGGTCTCTGAGTGATCTTGCTATGTTTTCCAAGCTCTTTTTGTTCGGCCTTATGCACAAGGCATTCTCACTGACCTCTCTCAAACACAAAACTGTAAAATGCAACACAATTTTAATGACATTTTGTAGCAATACGATGGTTAATTACCTTGCTGTCCACAGATAATTAACCCTCAACTTACAAGTCCTCGTGCATTTTGTCACTGAGCGTTTCTCCCTGGCCAGTTTCGCCAGTTTCCAACCTCTTACCATGTTCCTCAATATTCACCACCTTTCTTTTCCCCACTCCTCCCTTTTGCCTCCAAACTCCTGTGAATTTTTTATTCAAAGTAGATTAGCTTTCTCTGTGTTTTAATAATTCTTTTCTCAGCTGCAGGTTGTGACCAATTATTGGGCTGAGAAATCCATTTCGTTAAGTGAAACAAGCATTTTAAGAAAATATAATCAAATAGGAAATACCCGAGTACATTGCTCATGGTGAAGTGGAATTTTTCTGTAGATTTCATCCTATCGTGAAGTGTGTTTTACTCCACCGCTGCAGGCTATGCAGTATAAAGCTTCTTTCCACTCACAAGTGTTCTAGCAAGGTCTTTTCCAAAACAAATGACATTGTCCTGTTGCACTGATTCTCAAAAACCAAATCCACTATTCATGGAAAACTGTGCTCCACCAATGCTGCTATGGCAGCATGGGCTTTAAAAGCTGTTCTCAGGGACTTCCTTGGTGGTCTGGAGGTTATGATGTCACTCTTCCACTGCGAGAGATGTGAATTCGATCCCTGGTTGGGGAAACTAAGGTGTCACATGCTGCTCAGAATGGCCAAAATAATAATAACAATAATGAGAAGTTTCAGAAAATCTTGGCATGGCAGGAGCAAAGGCTCATGTGATGATATCTTTCAGGGCAACAACCTTTATTTAAATGTGTGTTGATCTTCATTTAGGAAAAAATCCAGCTGATTCCTCAATTTCATGCTACTCCTCTGTTACTAAATACTATAAAGATAGAGTGAAGAATGTGATGAGGGAAATGGAGATGATCTCACTTAATTCAGAGATTCCTCATTTAGGTTATTGGTGTCAGTATTGCCCAACTGGGACCTTCCAGGTCAGGGTGCTGAGATTAAGTGTGTGTGAGTGCTGGCATTGGGCTGGCAAAGTGGGAGATAAGTAATTAGGGTAAAGGACTCCAGTTTGATAAGCAACATAAGTTGAGATAAAAGAATTTAACAACTTGTTTTGTTTTCTATTTGGATCACAGAGCAAGAATTTCCATTTAAAATGATGACTATTTTAAGTGGAGGTTAATTACTTTACAATATTGTAGTGGTTTTTGCCGTACATTCACATGAATCAGCCATGGGTGTACATGTGTTCCCCATCCTGAACCTCCTTCCCCATCCCATTCCTCAGGGTCATCCCAGTGCACCAGCCCTGAGCACCCTGTCTCATGCATCAAACCTGGACTGGTGATCTGTTTCACATATGTTAATATGCATGTTCCAATGCTATTCTCTCAAATCATCCCACCCTCGCCTTCTCCCACAGAGTCCAAAAGTCTGTTCTTTACATCTGTGTCTCTTTTGCTGTCTCGCATATAGAGTCATCGTTACCATCTTTCTAAATTCCATATATATGTGTTAGTATACTGTATTGGTGTTTTTCTTTCTGGCTTACTTCACTCTGTATAATAGGCTCCAGTTTCATCCACCTCATTAGAACTGATTCAAATGCATTCTTTTTAATAGCTGAGTAATATTCCATTGTGTATATGTACCACAGTTTTCTTATCCATTCATCTGCTGATGGACATCTAGGTTGCTTCCATGTCCTGGCTATTGTAAACAGTGCTGCGATGAACATTGGGGTACCCATGTCTCCTTCAGTTCTGGTTTCCTCGGTGTGCATGCCCAGCAGAATGATAGTTCTTGCATGTGTGCTCAGTTGTGTCTGACTCTTTGCAACCATGTGGACTGTAGCTCACCAGGCTCCTCTGTCCAGGGGATTTCCTGGGCAAGAATACTAGAATGGGTTCCCATGCCCTCCTCCAGGGGATCTTCCCATTCTAGGGATCGAACCCACATCTCCTGTGTCTCCAGCATTGCAGGTATAGTCTTTAAAATGATCTTCTGCCTAGCACTTATTCCTAGATCAATATTCCTATAAAATTAGAACTGTTCACAAACAAATTCACAAAAGTAATTATGAATAATTCATAAAGTACACACAGGAGTCGTAGGAAGAAGTCTTCATATGTAACAATGATTTGAAATTCCAGGGACTTCCTTGGTGCTCCAGTGGTTAAGACTCTAGACTTCCAATGCAGGGGGCACAAATTCAGTCCCTGATTGAGGAACCATGTCGTGCAGCACAGCTGAAAAAATTGAGAAATAAAAAAACCTAAAAATAAAAATTCCATTTTTCCTTGCTGAGTAAGACTGCATGATTGATTGGCTCTGGACACTCAAGGCAAGAGAGCAGACTCTAAGACTCAGGATACTTTAAAATGTTTATATCGTCTAATCTAGTGTTCCAAGTCACAGAGAAAACCAGTTCTGTGCAGCTCCATCCAGTTTAGGGGAAGGAGTACTTTGTTGTAGCAGCAGTCAATTAGTACAGATGACACCTTCTTGGAAGATGATTTCTAAACCATTAAGTATTCAGAACTATTTGTAAAACATATTGATAGACTTATTACAATACTGCATTGTTATTAGAATCCATGATGCTAATGCTAGCTGAGGAAGGAGAGCTTTGGCCAAAACAGATCATAAAGCTTTAGAGTCTGTCCCATTCATTGTGTATCTGTGGTTATTTTCTGCTCACTGACCAAAAATCTTTATGGAAGTTTGATTACAAACAGTTACTGCCTATAACCAACTCCATTTATAGTAAAGGCTATTTTAATACCTAACAATAGAGGTCTCTACTTTAGACAGATGCTATGAAATTTCCAGTGTCAGCAGTAGCAATGATGCTATTTTTCAATTACTAGAATGCAAGGCAGCATTTATTCCTTTTTATTTTTCTTGAAAGAGTACCATATTATTCTCCCTTTGGGGAAATAGCCAATGTCCCTGTAGCACACTTGGTCATTTTATGAGGCTACCAGAAGTAAATTGTGCATCATCTTCCTTATGCTACATTTTAAACCATCATTAAGAAGTATTAGTTTCCACTTCTAGCTACAAGTTAGGAGTACCTTTATTTCTGCTGAAACAACAAGACATTTTTAGATGAAACCTCCCCCCAACTCCCCAGTTATATTTTTCTTTAAAACCATGGAATAGCGATGGACTCAAATATAGGTGAAAGAATTAAATTTCCCAAAGACTAGGGCTTCTTGGATGAGCAAGAGACAGAAGATATTATCATAAATGCAACCAATTTTTAAAAATTTTTATTAAAAAGTTTTATTTTTATTTGTTCATTTATTTGGCTGCATTGGGTCTTAGTTGGGGTACACAGAATCTTCATTGCATCATGAAGGATCTTTTGTTTCAGTACACGGGCTCTCTAGTTGTGGTACCAGAGCTCGGGACTTAGTTGCTCCATGGCATGTGGGATCTTAGTTCCCAGACCAGGGACTGAACTTGTGTCCCCTGCATTGCAAGGTGGAGTCTTAACCACTGGACTACCAGGGAAGTCCAGCAACCAGTTTCTGTGTTGGGAGCAGGTTGGGCAGATGAGAGATCCTTCCAGGAAAGGACAACCTTTACTCTTTACCTTTAGGTTAGGAAAAAGCAACCAAAATTTGTACAATGGCATGCTGCATTTGGATTTTGGATTTGGAAAGGTTTTGGGAGATGATGAGGGCTTCCTTGTGGCTCAGTTGGTAAAGAATCTGCCTGCAATGTAGGAGACCTGGATTCGATCCCTGGGTCAGGATGATCCCTTGGAGAAGGGAATGGCTACCCACTCCAGTGTTCTTGCCTGGAGAATGCCATGGACAGAGAGCCTGGAAGGCTACAGTCCATGGGGTCGCAAAGAGTTGGACACAACTGAGGACTAACACTAACACTTCAGGAGATGGAGATGGGAGGCAGCTAGTGAAGGATGCTTGTACAGATGGAAGCAGGCATCTGGGTGAGTGAAGTAAACCAGGCAGGGTTCTTCTTATTGGTCTCTCAGGAGATGGTGGTGGCGAGGCTTTAGGTTTAGAAGGCACAATGGTGTTACCAAGATCACACGAGTTTCTGGAATTCCCCTTGGGTGTGAATAATCTTGTAAGAAAGACATATGGAAGCCATGTATCCCCAGGACTTAACATATATGATTGATGTCTAATAAGTATTTGTTGGCTGAATGAATGAATGAGACAAATAGTGGTGAAATTAAATAGTTAACTCTGTAGAGGGGAAGAAGCATAGTCTTTACCTCTTGAGGAGTCCCTGAGAAGAGAGAGCACTGTGTAAATCCACAGAAGAGACACCGAAGGAATGTCTCCTTCGCTCTTGAACAACTTTGTGGTTCAGATTTAAACACAAATCATGTTCATCATTACAGAACTTAGCATTGTTTTAGTGAAGTACAGAAAAGAACTATAACATAAACAACTGCCCTTCTAGTTTTAACATGAAAGACAAGCACATTTGACTTATCGAGTCAGGAACAAAGTCTACTTTGCAGAGAGGCATCAGTTCAGTTCAGTCGCTCAGTCATGTCTGACTCTTTGCGACCCCATGAATTGCAGCACGCCAGGCCTCCCTGTCCATCACCAACTCCCGGAGTTTACCCAGACTCATGTCCATTGAGTCGGTGATGCCATCCAGCCATCTCATCCTCTGTCGTCCCCTTCTCCTCCTGCCCCCAAACCTTCCCAGCATCAGGGTCTTTTCAAATGAGTTAGCTCTTCGCATCAGGTGGCCAAAGTATTGGAGTTTCAGCTTCAACATCAGTCCTTCCAATGAACACCCAGGACTGATCTCCTTTAGGATGGACTGGTTGGATCTCCTTGCAGTCCAAGGGACTCTCAAGAGTCTTCTCCAACACCACAGTTCAAAGGCATCAATTCCTCTGCACTCAGCTTTCTTTATAGTCCAACTCTCACATCCATACATGACCACTGGAAAAACCATAGCCTTGACTAGATGGACCTTTGTTGGCAAAGTAATGTCTCTGCTTTTTAATATGCTGTCTAGGTTGGTCATAAATAGGAGACTATTAATTGGATTCTGGATGGTGATGATCAAAAACGGTCTGTCTATTACTGTTGTCTGGGCCAATTAATTATATGGATCCTGGGAGATTCCTCCTTGTGGCTCAGTTTGTTCTTTCTTAAAAACAGGACTTAGAATTTCTGAGGTGTTAAGTGAGAAGGGCTAATAGATTGCCAAAAGCAATTTTGGTTGGCCTTCAGAACAAGTTGGAGCTTGCTACCCAAAGGGTATGAGCAAAGGAGCTGGTTCCTAATGCATCTGGGGAGCTCATGCGGGCTCAGTGAGACCTGCATGGAGAAGCAAGCAATGCCTAGATGCCCATCAGAGGGAAAGACCCGTCTTCCAGGGACTTCCTAGTGGTCCAGTGGTTTAAGACTCTGCACTTCCAACGCAGGGTGCGGGGGTTCTATCCCTGATCTGGGAACTAAGATCCCACATGCAGCCAGAAAAAAAAACCCAACCTTCCAGCCCCTGATGACCTGTGTCAGGTTTAGTCAATTTCTTTGTCCATATAATGGGGGTAATAACATGAAAAAATCACTTGTAACTGTTTCCAAGCTGCTAAATTGCTTTAAAAAAACAACTTTAAAGGCTCAGAAGGGGAAGAAAGCAAGACCTTTTGAAGAATTAAAATTTGGAGGATAGTCTGCCTATGATGTCCAAGTTATTTAAGCCATTTTGGGAGCCTGTACAAAGTACGTAGGTCATTCACCTCTCCTTTACTACTACAAAGTTGTGTTTGCATGTGTGTGTGTATGTGTGTGTGTATGTGTGTGTAAACTACCATTACCATTCTGGGAGCAGCTTTTACAATGGCAGTTACTGTCAGGAACCCTCAAAGTCTTAGCCATCACCTCTGTGTCAGTGGTTCTCAAAGTGTGTTCCAGGGACTACTTGGAGGGGGCATGCCAAGACTCTCTCAGGGGAACCGCAAGGTCAAAACTATTTTAATAACTATGCTAAGATATTCCTAATTTTTTTCCATTCTATTTGTTTCAAGAGTAAATAGCAATAGAGTTTCCAGAGGCTACATGTCACATTAAGATGCTATTTACATTAATGTGTAATAAATTCATCATTGCTATTTAATAAATAAATATCTAAAAAATTCCCCCTTTTAATTTTGAATGTTGTAAATATTGATAGATGACCCTCATAAACAAATACACTTTGGAGGCTCTCATAATTTTTAAACGCGTAAAGTGTTCCTGAGGTCAAAAACAGTGGGAACTGCTGCTCCATGGTAACCTAGAATCATTGAACTATGGGACTTGCCTTTCTCTACCTGAAAAAGCATACCTAAAAGCTCTCATCTGCCCCCGTCCCCCGACCATATGACTGACTGACAAAATCTGAGGATGAAAGCCAGCCCTAGAATCGGGAGACATGAGGCTATTTGCTTGTGAGGCTTCTCCTGGCTCACCTGGGCTGCAGGGTGTCCATGTATCTGAACCCACTGAGGAACCTGATGCTCCCTACCCGCAGACCTCATCTGGGCTCCTGCTAGCTTCAGGCCTTTTCCTGTTGCTGCCAAAGCCTGTGGTGCTTGGTGGATGCTCTCAACTGGTAGAGACTTTGCTAACCATGGGAAAAGAGAGAAGAGAACTAGGTTTGGAAACATAGGTATTTGGGCAGCTGAGAGAAGTTCTAGACTCTTTTGGTCCTAATTTGTCTAGACCTGTCTGCTCTTGCCTAAGACACCATGAGGTCCTCTGAGTGCCCAATCTCTAGAGTTATGGGCTTTGCAGATAGGTTAAGATTTTTTCTAAAATGAATAATATTCAGTCCACATACACATTCAAACTTTTTGCTGACCTAGAATATCTGCTAACTGCGTCTTTAAGTTGGACTCAACCCTCTGGTGATTAGCTCTCTACAGGATATGAGCTAATCACCCATCATGGACTCACTTGAAAGTTTGTTGCTGTTTCATTTGACTTGCAGCTGGTGAAACAAATCTATTGGTGGTGGTGGTAGTGGTGGAGGTCAGAAAGGTCATTCCTTCTCTACTATGACTCGTTTCTCCCAGCATTTAATTATAACATTTTTCAAATACCCAGTAAACTTGAAGTATACAGTGAACACTCATTTTCTATAGCCTGGCTTCTACCACTATCTGTTGGGAGCCGTTCTGGAACTACTGCCGGATGACAAAGTCACGGCACCAATCAAGAAGAAACTGCAAAGTGGTTTCTCTCCAGGATCAGAACCTTCCCTCCTTCCTGTTTCTATGCTTCTGTTGTGGCTAGCTGTGTTTCTTTCTTTCTGTTGGGAGCCTTTCTGGATCTACTGCCGGATGACAAAGTCACGGCACCACTCAAGAAGAAACTGCAAAGTGGTTTCTCTCCAGGATTGGAACATTCCCTCCTTCCTGTTTCTATGCTTTTGTTGTGGCTAACTCTGTTTCATTCTTTGATGGCTGGAGTGGTAGGGGCTTCCATGATGAGGTCATGAGAGTCCAGGAAAAAGAAAAATGATCCCTTGCTCCAGAGAAACACTTCAAAAATGATTAACCTATTGAGGCCCCTGGCTGTTGGATCCCTAACACTCAGCCAGGGAACAGGCCATGATCATTTGGAAAACAAGCCCTAAGCCTATTGTGACTTGGCCTCATGAGGAGATTGTAATTGATGACTGGAAAACTTGGGTCATGTATCGGGGTTAATTACAGAAACTAAGCCTATTGCCTTTTCTCATAAAGATTGGGACGCTAGAGATGATTGTGCCCCTTAGAATCTAAGCGTAAATGGAAAGAAATATGTGAATTGTATTGTAAATGGTTTGTAGGTAAACTGCAAAAGACTTGTCCCTGCCAGAAATAGCCTTGTGTTATGTGGGTAGATGGTAAACAAACCACCACTGACAATGGCTGTACTATGAGAAACTTTTGCCGTTAGACACTGCTATAGTACTTATTCACTGAAGCAAAATGCTGTACTCACTGTAGTAGCAGGCTGTACAGAATAAGTAGATGGAATAATATGATTCATAGACTATATTTTAGTAGAATAAAAATAGGTTTTGGGGTAAACATGTAACCAAAATGTGACAATAGACTAGGAAAAAGCTTTTAACACATCTTAGAATCAGGGGGTGTTAATCTGAATGGAAAAATATTGTAAGAATCATTACGTAGAAGAACATGTGCTATATAAATAGAGACTAAAGCAATAAATGAAGGTGAAAGAGGAGAGTGAAAAAGTTGGCTTAAAGCTCAACATTCAGAAAACTAAGATCATGGCATCTATCTGGTCCCATCACTTCATGGGAAATAGATGGGGAAACAGTGGAAACAGTGTCAGACTTTATTTTTTTGGGCTCCAGAATCACTGCTGATGGTGATTGCAGCCATGAAATTAAAAGACGCTTACTCCTTGGAAGGAAGGTTATGGCCAACCTAGATAGCATATTTAAAAGCAGAGACATTACTTTGCCAACAAAAGTCCGTCTAGTCAAGGCTATGGTTTTTCCAGTGGTCATGTATGGATGTGAGAGTTGGACGGTGAAGAAAGCTGAGTGCCGCAGAATTGATGCTTTTGAACTGTGGTGTTGGAGAAGACTCTTGAGAGTCCCTTGGACTGCAAGGAGATCCAATCAATCCATCCTAAAAGAGATCAACCCTGGGTGTTCATTGGAAGGACTGATGTTGAAGCTGAAACTCCAATACTTTGGCCACCTCATGCGAAGGGTTGACTCATTGGAAAAGACCCTAATGCTGGGTAGGATTGGGGGCGGGAGGAGAAGGGGACAACAGAGGATGAGATGGTTGGATGGCATCACTGACTCGATGGTCATGGGTTTGGGTGGACTCCGGGAGTTGGTGATGGACAGGGAGGCCTGGCGTGCTGCGATTCATGGGGTCGCAAAGAGTCGGACACGACTGAGTGACTGAACTGAACTGAAAGCAATAAAGATTATGGTCCTTGCGCCATCAAAAACTCTGTCTCCTTTCTTTCCTCTCCCTGGCGCCATTCATCCCTTGGGTACCCCTGGACCAGCTGGAGTGGGACTCCGGCAACTATCCTATTTGATTTGTTGCTCATCTATCTAACCTTCTATTCAGTCATTAAATGTAATTTTTAATTTAAACTTCACCAAACAACTTTACCAAAACAAAGAAGAAAATCTTATTAACTAAAGAATTTCCATGTGGGGAAATAAAATCTAACTTAGTAAATTTTTGTCTGAATCACTTAAACCATTAGAAGCAAAATATTGATATCAAAACCCACTGTTTGGAAATTTAGTACAAAGATGGTACATTTTGTCATAAATACTTCTCTCCTTATTTTATAGTGAGGATTTGTATGTTCACTGATTTTTTTCCCCTGGAAATGTTCCAGGTATCTTAAGTTATGAAACCAATACTAAAAAGCTATTAGGAGCAGCTGATTGAAACTTAGGCAAGAGCTGGGGCCATTGGGTTTTCCTGGGTGCAAAAAAAAAAAAAAGTTCAATGCTTTCAACATTTTAAAAGTACAGAGATTTGGACACTGGTTTTTCAGTAGGAATCAAGTTTTAGAGAGAAAAAAACAACACTTAACTTGCCTGCTGTTATTGTTGTTCAGTCACGAAGTCACTCTTTGTGACCCCATGGACTTCAGCATGCCAGGCTTCTCTGTCCTTCACTATCTTCTGGAGTTGGCCCGAGTTCATGTCCCTTGAATTGGTGATGCTTTCTGCCCATCTCATCCTCATCCTGGACACTTCTAATTTATCATTTTCTACTGTACTTACTTTAAGGTTTAGGAAAATTAAAAAATCTCAGGGAATAATGGAAGTCTATTCAGTCCACTAAGATTCATCTTCTTTTAATATTTCATTTCCCTCAGGACTCTGGTTACAGTAATTATTTCTTAAAAAATCTCCCGGTGTTCATGTTTTGCCATCTTTTTCCAGTAAGTTTTGTATATACAAACTCATGATTTTTCTATAATTAAAACAAGGGTTGGGTGTGATTTTATGACATCTGTTTCAAATTTATTTTTCTTTATTTTGCAGTCATGCATGGAACTTTCCTATCTGTCTTTTGAAGAAATGGTAACTGAGTTTGGTGTTCACTAGGCGAGTTAAGACTTTATATACAAGAATGAAATTTCTCCTGAACTGTCTTTTATAGGCTATAAATTCAGTTTTTATAAATTTTAGTTTTTATGGTTTCTCCTTATAGTTTCCCTTTGGCCTTGTATCCATAGCCTTATCTTATTTTAAAAGTTTGCAAAAAATCTGGTAAAGCCAAAAGAGACTGGCCAGAACTGGCCATCAACTCCTAACCCTGCTGTCAAATTTAATCGACCTGGTACCTTCCATCCTACTCTTGGTTTTTGAACAATAATATTTCCAGCTGGGTCTTGACAATTTGAGGCACTCACAACATTTTCTCCATTACATTGACATAATTTCAGATGCCAGTGATCAGTGGATCCCCGAATGCATATCATATTTTTATATTCACTTTTTGCATGAGACAAGCTGAAGTTCATTTTTTACTTTTCTATATCCTAGAAAAGTCATTTAAATGAAAATCAGTAGTATTCATCCTTCAATAATTGTGATAAGGAAGTCACACCAGCAAGAAGGTATTTCCCCACCTAGAGTACTGATTTCAAGATTCCATTCATGTTAAAGTGGACTTACTAATTTCAGACTCTCACCCTACTTAGGAAACCTCATATTTCTAAATAACCTAGATCTGGGCAAACTCTTAAATAGGAAAATCACAACGTCGTCATTTAGGTGGCTTTGTTGTTAAGCCTAACCTATAAAAAGCAAAGAAAATTGCCAGAGGACATGAGAATTACATGGCTATTTAACTATATAATAAATATAAGCTATAGATTCAGTTAATGAGTCTTAAAAATAGGAGAGCGCTTTACCATTGTCTCTGCTTTAAAAAAAAAAACAGCAACAGTCTGGATCTGGCTTTCTGATTCTTCCAAGGTGATATTCAATCCTTGTGTTAAAAGAAGTGATTACCATCAGACCACAGGATATGAGAATTCTCTGACCAGCTCACGTCTCCAAGTAAGCATTCTCTTGTTGGTAATTTAATAATCTGTATCTGCCACGTTACTGCTCATTTACCAAGCAGAATATTTTATATTGTCTTATGAAAAACAAATGCCTTTTCTTCTTGAGAGAGCAGCATACTATAGAAACTCCCTGGAGGTCGAGTGAGGAGAGCAGAGGAAAGTTTTCATCCTAGTGTGGCCTGCCTCTGCACTTTAGATTCTTCATTGCCTGAGGCTGGTCATGCTCGTTTCACAAATTTCAGTTGAAGTAGGTGGATGGAACCCCCTGTTGCCTAGGGGGCTTGTGACTTTTATTCTCAGAAGTAGAGGTAGATATTCCCTCTGTAGCTTAAGGGATTCAGCTATGTAAACCCTTCCAGTTCGAACTTTCATTTTTGGCCTTTTCCAAATGGGTTGGTTTATAAACACCACTCAAACCGTGCTTACACATTATGCATTTTATAAAGAGACCATCTTATTTCATGATTTTTTAGTGTAGGTAAAAGCATCAACTGTTGTTTTTGAAAACACAAAGAGAGCACCTCTCTTGTGTTTCCTTTGGTTGGACCTGGTGACCTGGATCTCTGTAAGAGTTTCTAGGTGACATGTGTTTATGAACTCAGGTGTAAGTAACCACTCTCTTCTACATGAAATTTCTGAAGTTAATTTGATTATGTGGTTGATGGAATATAGAGAGAAGTTTCTCTTCTTCCAGTTAAGTTACACCAATTGGACTAGACAGATGGCTATCACTCTCAAGACTATATGTTTCAGATTATGGTAGAAACAGAAGCTGGAGGTATAGGGGCTGAGAAAGGGAAGAGTGGATCCTTAATAAGCTTTCAACTTTAGTTTCATTTCCTGGGTCAAATTTCCAGTTTTTAAAAAATTCCTTAGGTCCTTATTTTCTACTGTTTATCTGTATGAATCTATACCTGACAAATTTATTCCTGTCAATTCCAGAAGCTGAACTTCCGGTCTGTTTGAGCCTGAGCTTGAATGTCTTGATTACAAATGATTTATTGATGAAATCAAAAGTGTTGGCCTTTGTGGGGAGGATATCGGCTGTGTGTAGACCTTTATCCTAAAGAGCAGGCATGGAAGGTCCACATGCAGTGACCACGTGAAGAGGTGGTGGGATTCGGGACTTCTGTAGAGATTGAAGATAGCCTTGGTAGGGAGGTATATTCTGTAGGGGGAAGGGAGCCTGTGTTATTGAGATTAAAAAAGGTCCCTCTTAAGCCGTCAAATGCTTTGTGTGCTATTTTCCAGAGTTTTTAATGTACCAACCTCACAAACGTAAGCAGGCATTCCCTACCTTTTCAGAAAAGCCTAGGACAGAGAAGAAAAGGTTACATCTGACAGGCGAGACGGCAGCTTTCCTATAGTCCTGCTGAGCATGTCGGCGTCTTGGTTGTTTGATGGGCTGCTTTTGTGCTGTGGGGTGTCATCTTTTCTTATTTTGGTGCCTGATGAGAGAGAAACTGGCACAAGACTCATGGGAACGACGTGAACTGTGGGTTTGTAGCATGTGTCAATAATATGTCTCCGTCTTCAAACACCGCCCTGAGATCACTTTCTTGAATTTGATGGTTGAAATTTTAGCTGAGTAAGCAGAGGGAATAAATAGGCACCCAGCCAAATGCACCGTTATGGATAATGAGCAAGAATCTGGTCCGTTGCTGGGACAAGGAGGCATGTATTCTGCTCTGAGATTGCCCTGAGTGAGTGGAGGGTGTGTGGTTGAGCAGGTGGGGGTGAGGGTGAGGAGAGGTGAAAGGATGGCCAGGGAAAGAGAAAAGAGAGGCATCATGCATACAAACTCGACCTCATTTTGTGGAAAGACCTTGTAAGTGATGGATGTGGTGGAGAGACCGTTCTGAGCAGCCAGCAGCAGTTTTTAAAAATGTCACAGCAGCAACTCAAATGCATTATTCTCCATTCAAACAAAGATATCAAAGAAACTCAATGGCGGGACTAAGAGAGAGGCAATTTCTGGGGAAAATAAACAGGTCTGAGGCAGTTTAATGAGCTCCTTAGCATGAGGCGAGGAAAGTAAGTGGTTAAGTGAAAGAAAAGAGAATTCAGTCAGCAAGCAGGCCTCATTTGAAAAAGTTTCCAGTTCTGAAAAAGTGCTCTTTGGAAGGTGAGCTTGGGGACATTTGTGCCGTTCCATCAGCACCAGGGTGTCTGTAAGGACTAAGAACCTGTCATTTTAATCTGCATGGCGTTCTTTGTTCTTTTCTATAATTATATTGTTCTTCAAAGAGGAAGCCAAGTATGCTGGGGAGATTTCTCTGAAAAAGAAAACCTGAGCAATCTCCACAGGGATGAATTGCTTGTAGTGAAAGAAACCCTTGATCATGATTTTCAGATCATTTCACTCCTATCAGAGAATATTCCCTAAGAAGGCAACGTGCGCTATTTAAGAGGTTCTCCTGAGGTCGTGTGGCTCCCCCCAGGTGATGAGCTGGGGTGCTGAGAGCTAAGGTGGAATGTGAAAGGGGGGCAGGGCTGGGCTCTAGTTGGGAGGTGGGGCTGGTCCCCAAAAAGGGCTTCTTTAGGGTCTCAGATTAGGGGATTCTTGAGAATTAAGTAAGTAAGTTCTAAGGCCTATTTCCACAATAAGAGATGAAGCTGCCTTCTTAGAGCCATAGAAGAAGGAAATGGGGAGAGGAAAGGCCATGGTGAGGTAAGAGTCTGCATCCCATTTACAACCAGAGCGACTCTGCTTGACTTTGCTTTGCTTTAAATTTCTGTGTGCGATTTCATATACCCAACAGTTGGGAAGTATAGTGGATGCCATGGTGCACTGCCCAGATGCTCGCTTTAGGGCCAGGCAGTCATTGTCCCAGCCACCAGGGTGTTGGCTGATGACAGCTCAGAGCTGAGGCCCTCTCCTGCCCAATCACAGGGGCAGCTCACATCTGATGACCAAGACCCAGCCCCCAGCCTTAGTGGGGAGCTCATAGAAGTTCCAATCCAGCTTCAGAACTCGGGGGACCGGCTGGGTCTGTGTCATGACTGCTTCCCAACTTCCCTCCACCCCCTCCTCCTGCTTCCCTCAGTCCCAAGAAGGTGTTGCTCCAGACAGCATCTTCCTATTGAAGTGGTTGTAGCCAAGTCTCCATCAGAGAGTTGGTTTCCTAGAAAAACTGACTAGAGCAAAGAAGCCAGAAGACATTTGAAAACAACTGGACTCAGTGGTGGCTGTAGTTCTTTGACTCTGTATGTTATTCATTCAAGAAATATTTAAGGAGAACCTACTCTGTGCCAAGGATTGTATGATTCACTAACCCTGTGACTAGAGATGTTGGAGAACTTTACAGTCTTCCAGATGCCTTGATTAAACTTGACCTTCTCCCATGTATAGTAAGTCCCCCACATAAGAAGGAGTTCCATTCTGAGAGCATTGTTTGCAAGTCCAATTTGTTCGTAAGTCCAACAAAGTTAGCCTAGGCACCTATCTAACACAATCGACTATACAGTACTGCCGATACAGCATTATAGGTTTATAATACTTTTCACATAAATAATAAATGAAAAAACAAACACAATATATAAAGAAAACAGTTTTAATCTTACAGTAAAGTATCTTGAAAAGTACAGTAATACAGCACAACAGCTGGCATAGAGGGGCAAGTTCATATCTCTGAAAGTTCACAACTTGAGGGTTTGTATGTAGGGGACTTACTGTATAATCTTAGAATACTCTGTACATTGTTATCTTGAATGTCAAATCTGCCTACATGTGTTTTTTTTTTTTTTTTTCTCCTGGGGATTTCCCCAATGGCTCAGAGGGTAAAGAATCTTCCTGCAATGCAGGAGACACAGGAAGCATAGGTTTGATCCTTGAGTCAGAAAGATCCCCTGGAGAAGGAAACGACAACCCATTCCAGTATTCTTGCCTGAGAAATCCCATGAATGGAGGAGCCTGGTGGGCTCCAGTCCATGAGGTCACAAGAGTCAGACATGACTTAGTGACTAAACCACCACCACCATGGAATAGATTTAATGTTTTGATTTAGTTGAAAATTTTGAAAAATAAGGAAATTTCATATAAAATCAAGACTCTATTTGCTTCAAAAAACAGATCTGACAACACAAGACCTGGGCTCCTGCAAGAAAACAATCAGCTGGAGAGAATTAATGGTTTTCCTTAAAACTAGTCAAGTGGGCCTTAGAAAGCATCACTACGAGCAAAGCTAGTGGAGGTGATGGAATTCCTGTTGAGCTATTTCAAATCCTCAAAGGTGATGCTGTGAAAGTGCTGCACTCAATATGATAGCAAATTTGAAAAACTCAGCAGTGGCCACAGGACTGGAAAAGGTCAGTTTTCGTTCCAATCCCAAAGAAAGGCAATGCCAAAGAATGCTCAAACTACCGCACAATTGCACTCATCTCACATGCTAGTAAAGTAATGCTCAAAATTCTCCAAGCCAGGCTTCAGCAATACGTGAACAGTGAACTTCCAGATGTTCAAACTGGTTTTAGAAAAGGCAGAGGGACCAGAGATCAAATTGCCAATATCCGCTGGATCATCGAAAAAGCAAGAGAGTTCCAGAAAAACATCTATTTCTGCTTTATTGACTATGCCAAAGCCTTTGACTGTGTGGATCACAATAAACTGTGGAAAATTCTGAAAGACATGGGAATACCAGACCATCTGACCCGTCTCTTGAGAAACCTGTATGCAGGTCAGGAAGCAACAGTTAGAACTGAATATGGAACAACAGACTGGTTCCAAATAGGAAAAGGAGTACGTCAAGGCTGTATATTGTCACCCTGCTTATTTAACTTATATGCAGAGTACATCATGAGAAACGCTGGGCTGGAAGAAACACAAGCTGGAATCAAGATTGCCGGGAGAAATATCAATAACCTCAGATATGCGGATGACACCACCCTTATGGCAGAAAGTGAAGAAGAACTAAAGAGCCTCTTGATGAAGGTGAAAGAGGAGAGTGAAAAAGTTGGCTTAAAGCTCAACGTTCAGAAAACTAAGATCATGGCATCTGGTCCCACACTTCATGGGAAATAGATGGGGAAACAGTGGAAACAGTGTCAGACTTTATTTTTTTGGGCTCCAGAATCACTGCTGATGGTGATTGCAGCCATGAAATTAAAAGACGCTTACTCCTTGGAAGGAAGGTTATGGCCAACCTAGATAGCATATTTAAAAGCAGAGACGTTACTTTGCTAACAAAAGTCCGTCTAGTCAAGGCTATGGTTTTTCCAGTGGTCATGTATGGATGCGAGAGTTGGACGGTGAAGAAAGCTGAGTGCCGCAGAATTGATGCTTTTGAACTGTGTTGTTGGAGAAGACTCTTGAGAGTCCCTTGGACTGCAAGGAGATCCAATCAATCCATCCTAAAAGAGATCAATCCTGGGTGTTCATTGGAAGGACTGATGTTGAAGCTGAAACTCCAATACTTTGGCCACCTCATGCGAAGAGTTGACTCATTGGAAAAGACCCTAATGCTGGGTAGAATTGGCGGCAGGAGGAGAAGGGGACGACAGAGGATGAGATGGTTGGATGGCATCACTGATTCGATGGACATGGGTTTCGGTGGACTCCGGGAGTTGGTGATGGACAGGGAGGCCTGGCGTGCTGCAATTCATGGGGTCGCAAAGAGTTGGACATGACTGAGCGATTGAACTGAAAACTAGTACCCATTCTATTTTACCACAGTCCCCACTATGCCCTATTGTATTCTAGTTGGCCCATGATACTTACTTCTACTTCCTTCTAGGTCTCAATAGGCATTCAAATTTGTGGCCCATTTCTCAGTGACCAGGTCCACAGTGTTTTCTCAATCTCCAGACCATTCCTAATGATCCTGGATTGGAAGACCTTGTATCTCTGACCTGCCCAGTCCATTGGAAGGATCATCTCAAAAGTACCTGACATTCTTCTTTTGATGCACATCACTGAAAAAAAATTACTTTCATTCCTCTAGTTTCCTTCATTCTTGAACAAGCTTTTGAGAAATGATCATTCGGTGTGCCTGCCACGTTGAGCAGAGGGATCATTAGAGAATTTGTGAGCGGAATCCATTCGCACAGCTCCATGCGTTCCTTCAACAGCCAAGGACTCAAACTAGAGAGGTCTAGGGTCCCCCGAGAGGCAAAGGCAGGACTGGAGCCCAAGTTTCCTCCCACAGTCTAGGGCTGTGGCTCCAGGCTGTCCTGACTCTGGCATTTTAACTCAGGGCAAATGAAGACACAGCAGGAGTCGAGCCTTGGAAGAAGTTCTGCTGAGAGAGACAGATTTGTTCTGGCAAAGTTAAGGACATTGACTGTTATGCAGACTGTTCATGGAAGTCTTTGGCACTGAGTCCAAGTCAAATTGGGTTAAGAGATCCAGCCCATGGACTGAGGAGAAAAAACCTAATCAATAAATCAACTGGCCTGGAGAGCTCTGGATGCTCCTGAGCAAGCCAGGAGGGACCAGGAATTCACCATGCTCAGATTAGATAAGACACCCCTCCCACCAACATATCACCAGAGATAGGAGTGGAAACAGGGCCTGAGGCTCTGTCCCTTTCAGCCAAGTCTCAGTTCATACCCACCCCAGTATAAATCCTGCCAATTAACAGTAGTATCCACTCCTTCCTAACAATGCAAATGAGCCACATGAACTGTCTGCCTTGAGAACATCAAGACTCTTCTCATCATACTCTTTATGTTTACTCCTATCAGGAAGCAGAGAATTCGAACCCCCAGACTCTAATCATCACGCATCATTTTTTTGCCTCACTTCACTTGCCTGCTTCCTTCCTGACATCACCTGCTCTGTGGCCTCCATCCTCAGCCTTTCTGCTGACACCTACCATCACTCGCTCACTCTACCTGAGACCAGGCCTAGCCCCCTGAACACTGTGTCCTCCCCAGCAGCCCCTTTGAGTCATGGCCATTTCCTTTCCTACAGCCCTCCTCCCAGGAGGTCTAGAAATGGGAGAACTTGGCTCCTTGCTTCTGTGTCACTTGCAGATTATGCTCTGCCTCTCCTCCTAAAACGCCTCAGCAGAGCTCTAGGCCCAGCTGTGTTCCTGCCTGTGGTGACCAGATCCTCAGGCTGTTCAACCCATGATCCTTGCATGCTTAGTCATCACCAACCCCCAAGCCACCTCCCTCATTCCTTGATTTCAGTCCCTGCCTCCCTGTCACTCTCTCCAATGGTGTCCTGGTATTTATGGTGATTTCAATATCCATAGAGGTCAACTCTGAAGTATTGTACCTTGGCCTTTGAATTTTTTGGTCTCCTCTCCTCCGATGACATGGTCCTCAGCTAAGCACACACCATATCAGTTGCCGTTTTCAAGAACTGACCCTTCTGTCATCTTTGTAACTCCAATATTTTATTCTCCCAGTCCCCTCCCTGTGTTTCCCTGCTCACTCCCTCCAGGATCCCAATGTCAGCAATTCCTTGCCCCTAATAAGGCATCCACTGATCCTACATTAATTTTGCTGTCCTTCATTACCCTCACATCTGTCCTTTCTGTCTTATGCAGCTTAGACTCCGTGGTTTGTCATCATATTCACTCCCTCATGTGAGCTGTCTACTCCCTTGCTCCTTTCTCCTTTTGTTGTACTCACCAGGCAAACTCCTGTGCTCTGATCAATTCCAGCTCTTAGCCTGCCCATCACCTGCCATGGTTCTGCTGAGCATGGGTGCAGAAAAACACAGCTGTGCAGACTGATCACATCTTCAATTCAGGACACTGAACTGTAAATGAATCTTGAGTGCAATCTGAAAATCCTATTCAGATTCCTTAGAGATTCACTCTCATATTCTTCTCGAAGAGTGTTTTATATCTTTCCCTGGATCTTCAAGCCTCTAACACCTCCTCTAATTCTCATCTTTCACTGGTGACCTTGCTTCATATTTCACTGAGAAAATGGAGAATTCAGAAGACAACCTTTATAAGCTCCCACTACTGCATCGACTTACTGCCTGTACCTGGGTCTTAGCCCCAGACCTTTTCCTGGGACGGGGGTGACTCCTGGCTCCCCTCAAAGGTCGATCCTTCCATTTGTGCATGGGAACCATCCTCCTCGCGCGCTCAGGGACAGTGTGCCGACATTTCTCCTCTCTCTCCTCTGCATGTCAATTCCCCCATCTCCACACTTTCACTTCTATAGTCTAAAAACATGCCAGTAGTCCTCTTATCCTAAAAAGCTCATCTCTCAGCTCCGTGTCCCCTCCACCTCCTCCTTTTCTTCACAACAGTACTCCTGGAACAGACTCCATGGTTAATTTTGTGAAACAACTTGGCTGGGTTGTGGTACCGAGATACTTGATTAAACATTTACTCTAGATTCTCAAACCATTTCCTAGCTCTTTCCTCACTCATTCTCTTCCTCAGACACACCAGACCCTCATTGCCTGTGCTTGTCCTTTGCACTTGCTGACCTTTCTGCCTGAAATGTCCTTACCCCAGATACCAGCATGGCCGGTCCCTTCCCTCTTTCACATTTCTGCCAGAATGTTCTCTCATTGAGACGTTCCCCCGCCACACTCCCCTCTCTACCAACCTCCCTTCCTTGACTTTTATCTGTATCACCGCTTGACACATAAAACATTCTCTTGCTTATTTTATTGGCAATCTTTCCCTACTAGAATGTAAGCTCAATGGAGACTGGAGCTTTGCCTCTTTTTAATGTAGAACAACAAATAAATGTAATATCTAGAGCCTGTTAATCAAAAATTGTTTATTATTTGAGAATGATCTGACCATGGTTGTCATTTATCTCCATTTACAGTGCTGTGGGTTTACCTTTAGAACACGTGGCTGACAGCATATTCATCTTTATTTTATCTTTTTAAAGTCAAAGTCAGCTCATTTATTAGGTGATTTGAACCTTCCAGAACATTCCAATTACCTTGTCTCTCTGTCAACAATGGTCTGTTCTTTACTGACCTTTAACACTTCTTTCCTTTTAAAGTCATCTTCAAACACTTCTAAGATGATACATTCATAATCGTGATCTGTAGTCATGTTAGGTCAGAAACGAGTCATACTTTTCTTAGACAACAAACAGATGATATTCGTTGAAATCCTTTATCTAGGTCATTTGATAAATCTTTAAACTCTCTAAGAAAACAGCAGTTGGGACAAAGGGTCGGCTGGTAACCAAGGTGTAACCATGAGAACATAAAGACAGAAGGCTCCAGGGAATCTGAGAGAATAGGGCCCAACGCTAAGAGCAAAAGTAAATAGAAACCTCCCAGAGCAAGGACATCCTCTGTGCCTACGAGATCCCTCGGTTAAGGCAATCTGTCAAGGCAGCCTTAGTGAGAAGGAGGGAACCCAGTCCTAGCAGAGCTTTGCCAGAGATTAGCATACCCAGGATAAATCCCAGACACAGTAAATTGGAACTCTGACAAACAGACATATTCAGCCAGAGATAAGCCTGCAAATTGATGAAATGTAATGAAACCCATAATTAGAAAAAAGAATGAATAGGCAAAAATGCCTACTCCCAAGAGAAGAAAAATTACATTTTTTTTTCACCCTGAGAAACAGTTATTTGGATATGATTATCTTCGAGAAATGGGTTTTCTGGAGCCTTGGGCAAACGTTTTACTTAGCTCAGCCTCACAGAGTTAACCCTGAGCTGTGTTCACTCTCATTACTCGGCCTGGATGGAAACATATATTTTTATTTTTGTTTATTTTTTTGCCATGCCCTCAGTGGCAGGCTAGATCTTAATTCCCAGACCAGGGATCAAACCCAGGTTCCCTGCATTGGAGGCAGACACCAAATGGCTACCCCAGATTCCCCTGAAATGAGCACCAACCCTTTCTAAGAGAAAACTAGAAGGACATATAATTCATTACAGAAATTTAGAAAATGAATCAGTTCTTAAGGAATTGAATGATTTTACTCAGTTTATAGGGGCTTCCCTGGTAGCTCACCTGGTAAAGAAGCATATAATGCAGGAGACCCTGGTTTGATTCCTGAGTCAGGAAGATTCACTGGAGAAGGGATAGGCTACCCACTCCAGTATTCTTGGGCTTTCCTTGTGGCTCAGGTGGTAAAGAATCTGCCTGCAATGCGGGAGACCTGGGTTCAATCCCTGGGTTTGGGAAGATCTCCCTGATGAAGGAAACGGCTACCCACTCCAGTATTCTGGCCTGTAGAATTCAGGGTCACAAAGATGGGACATGACTGAGCGACTTTCACTTTCACCCAGTTTACATAGTAAATGAATTGTACTTGAATCCTGACTCCTGCTCACTTTCTCCATTTCAAAGCCTTTTGCTTAAAACACCTGAAAGTAACAACCACCTCAAACTCCTTGATCTGTAGCCACTTCGCCCCAATTCTCAATCCTCTAATATTTATTCTCTTTTCATCAAAGCATCTCAGAACCTTTGACCACATCCCTCACTCTACTTTCTTGCCTATCATTTATTTGTCAGTCCTTTGATATCATGACTTTTACCACAATCAATCTTATTTATTTAATTTATTTTTTTTCATTTAACTTGAGATTTATCCCCATAACAAACTTTTAAGTGTGCAACACGTTAACTACAGGCACAAGGTTGTGCTGGTGATATCTGGAACTCACTCATCTTGCTGAAATGGAACTTTATTCCCCTTGAACAAGAACTGCTCATTTCCCCCTCCTCCCAGTCACTTGGCAACCACCATCCTACTCTCTGTTTCTCTATGGTGAATAGACATTTCTTCAGTGAAGATAGGCAAATGGCTGACAGGTATATGCAAAGATGCTCTCCATCACTGATCATCAGGGAAATGCAAATCAAACCACAATGAGATATCATCTCACATCTGTTAAGATGGCTATTATTCAAAAAGAAAAGAAAATCAATATCGGTCAGCACATGAAGAATTGGAACTCCTTCACACTGTTGGTGCTGCCACTGGGGGAAAAAATATGGTTGCTGCTGTTCAGTTGCTCAGTCATGTCCGACTCTTTGTGACCCCATGCACTGCAGCACGCCAGGCTTCCCTGTCCTTCACCAACTCCCAGAGCTTGGTCAAACTCATGTCCATTGAGTCGGTGATGCCATCCAACCACCTCATCCTCTGTCGTCCCCTTCTCCTCCCACCATCAGTCTTTCCCAGCATCAAGGTCTTTTCTAATGAGTCAGCTCTTCACATCAGGTGCCCAAAGTATTGGAGCTTCAGCTTCAGCATCAGTCTTTCCAATGAATATTCAGGATTGATTTCCTTTAGAATTGACTGGTTTGATCTCTTTGCAGTCCAAGGAACTCTCAAGAGTCTTCTCCAACACCACAGTTCAAAAGCATCAATTCTTCAGCACTCAACCTTCTTTATGGTCCGTCTCTCACATCCATACATGACTACTGGAAAATCATAGCTTTGACTGTACAGACTTTGTTGGCAAAGTAATGTCTCTACTTTTTAACACTGAGTCTTAGCTGTGGCAGGTGGGATTTTGTTCCCTGACCAGGGATCAAACCCAGGCCCCCTGCATTGGGAGTGTAGAGTCTTAACCACTGGACCACTAGGTAAGTCTTTAAACAGTATGGAGATTTCTCCAAAATTTAAAAATAGAAGTACTCTATGATCCAGCAATCCCATTCCTTTGTATATATCCAAAAGAATTGAAATTAGTATCTTGAAATGATATCTGCAAACACATGTTTACTGAATCACTACTGATAAGGGCTAACATATGGAAACAAGTGAGCCACATTTGCTTATGTTCACTGATTTTGGGCTTTTTTGATTTGTTTGTATTTCAATTTTCTGTGTCCTTCACTGAGTGCAAGCATAGACAGCACTTAGTAAATGGTTGCTGACCTAATGAATAAATGACTATAACTTTTCTCCACTGAAATTCTGCCTCATGCAATTTCTTATCAGTGAACCAAAAAATGCTGCTCTTGTGCATTCAGTGAGCTCTCAACTCCCAACAGTAGTTCTGGAAAAGAATTTAAGAAGGGGCCATATTTTTTTTTGTCCATTAACAATCTCTGAAAATAAATATGCTTAGGCCTCAAAGCATCCCCTTTTTTCTCTAATAGCCTCTTATATATTTCTAGTGCATAAATTTGTCATTTTGACACATTTTACCAACATATTTTCAGTATACACTTCTTTGGGGTGTGCTTTTATGAATTGTGTTATGTCGCTTCTTAGTTGATGTTGACCCAGATTTTAAATATTTGATGTTCATCTTCCTAAAGCAGGACCTCTTCTCTCATTCTTCCACTTCCAGTCTATTTTGTTTGGTCACTAACGCTTTTCTCAGGTAGTGCTCATATTTTCAAGGGTTTATTTTGTTAGACATCCAGCTATGGATTTGTTTTTCAGATTAGCACATATAACACACAAAATAATGCTCTGATGTGAGCACTATTATTTCCTTTTTACAAATGAGGACACTGAGACTTACAATGTTATTTAACCGGTTCAAAATCAAGTATTTATTAAATGTGGGAGCAGATTTTTCTCCCAGAAGTCACTGTTTTGGTCGATTGTGTGAATTCAAATGGAATTTTGTTTTTAACAGATATCTGTAGCTACAATGACAAATGTATTATGTGCTATGATACTGTGAAAATTCAATGCTCAAGCTAAATAATGAAGTATTTGTTTATATCCTTTTTTTGATATGTAATTTTTAAAAAAGACTTAATTTTTTTGATGTGGACCATTTTTAAAGTCTTCACTGAAATTGTTACAGTATTGTTTCTGCTTTATGTTTTGTTTTTTTGGCCAAGGGGCATGCAGGTTCTTAATTCTCTGATCAGGAATCGAACCTGCACCCCCTGCATTGGAAGCCAAAGTTTTAACCACTGGACCACCAGGGAAGTCTTTGCCTATATACTTTTATGTCTCCTAATAATTTAAAAAAAGTTATATTTTTGTCAAGAGTCTTAAAATGTGAGCATGCACCTTCCTCATTCCTAACACCAGACACCTAATAACTCCACTGCCCAGTCCAACCAGTACCCTTGGGGAGACAAGCAGGGAAGATCAGAGGCCATAGGCTGTGTGTTTACAATGTTTTTGCTGGTGTTCCTGGTGAAGCTAACTCTCTTTCTCCTTCTTATTTTGTTCTGATGACACTTGTATCCCTTATCTTCTGGAAGAATTTTCTGTCAGACATATCACTCTAACATTTAATCTCATGTGGCAGTCTCCTGACGTTAGAGAGAGTTTGTGGAAGTGAGTGAAGTGAAGTGAAAGTTGCTCAGTTGTGTCTGACTCCTTGTGACACCAAGGAATTCTCCAAGCCTAAGAATACTGGAAAGGGTAGACTATCCCTTCTCCAGGGAACT
This sequence comes from Giraffa tippelskirchi, assembly GCF_054371585.1. NCBI lineage: Eukaryota > Metazoa > Chordata > Mammalia > Artiodactyla > Giraffidae > Giraffa > Giraffa tippelskirchi. Next base: position 65,859,765 of record NC_137287.1, on the reverse strand, counting down.
TCCTGACCCAGGAATCAAACCAGGGTCTCCTGCATTGCAGGCAGATTCTTTACCAGCTGAGCTATGGGGGAAGCCCTGTGGGAGTGAGGGGAATAATTTTAACAACCAACAGAACACATCAGCAAAGAGAATAATAGTTTTGGCTTTGCTTCAAACCCTACTTTTTCCATTTAAATGGCTATTTTATTAATCCTTGGTTATTTGTAATAAACGCTGAAGGAAAATTCAAGAGCTGACATCTGTGTTTGTATTTCTTGATTTGAATGATTTTTGCCCTCTGGGGAAGGCAGGCATTCCCTTGGGCTGGAGAAAGAAGATGAAAAGCCTGAGTGAGGCTGCTCTCCTTAAATCTCTAGTGAGATCTAGCCAACTCTGGTGTTTGCCCCCAAATCAGGGTTTCTTTTGGGCCCAAGGTGACTTGGAACAAGAGGTATAATGACTTTCACTAGCGACACTGGAGTTGTGCAAATGGAAAACATTTTCAAGTTGCAATGGTTGATTTTCATAGTTATGGAGGTTTGTTCAGAAATTCCTTAATCAGGACCATGAATATGGCATAAGGATTCCACGGTCACAAGAGAGAAGTTGAAAGGACAGAAGTGAATCCAGAGAAAACTTTAGGGGATTGGGGGAAGTTTTCACACATCATCTGGGCCTTATGCTTTAAGATCTTTGAATTTGCCAACCTCCTATATTGGTGATTTAAAGGAGGAACTTCTTAAAGTGGACCATAAAATCAGAGATGATACATGAACATCAAAGTCACAGTGAAATAATTTCATTATTGACAAATTGTATATAACAACATGAGAAAGAGTAGGAGAATTTTTCTGTCAGTTCCAGAATCGTGGTTTACATTGGGTTCTTACCTAGCAAAATATATTTTGTTAAATGCACAATGGTGTTATTTGGGGGACATTCCTTATCTTTTCAGGGTTGACAATATCCATTCCTATAGCCTATCCTGCAGTGCTACCAACAGAGTCAGCACTTGGCTTTCCCTCTGGGGCAGCATACCCTTATATACCCTCATTTCAGAAAAAAAACGATACCTCTGTCTGTTGTCTTTGAGTTCTATAATGGACAACAGCAGATCTGCTGTGCTGGCCAGAAGCCATGAAAGAGTCCTTCTGTGTATTTTTTCTTGTGGTGGAAAAGAGATACTGGTACATATTGTCCCATGGGACATCTCCCAGCTCACAGACTCATAAATACACTTAAAAGCATTTTGACAATAGCGACATAACCTTTTTTAAAAAAAAAATGAGGTTTTTTTTTTTTAAACCTGATATCTCAGTTCAGTTCAGTTCAGTCGCTCAGTCGTGTCCGACTCTCTGCGACCCCATGAATTGCAGCACGCCAGGCCTCTCTGTCCATCACCAACTCCCGGAGTCCACCCAAACCCATGTCCATCGAGCCGGTTATGCCATCCAACCATCTCATCCTCTGTCGTCCCCTTCTCCCCCCAATCCTACCCAGCATTAGGGTCTTTTCCAATGAGTCAACCCTTCGCATGAGGTGGCCAAAGTATTGGAGTTTCAGCTTCAACATCAGACCTTCCAATGAACACCCAGGATTGATCTCTTTTAGGATGGATTGATTGGATCTCCTTGCAGTCCAAGGGACTCTCAAGAGTCTTCTCCAATACCACAGTTCAAAAGCATCAATTCTTCGGCGCTCAGCTTTCTTCACAGTCCAACTCTCACATCCATACATGACCACTGGAAAAACCATAGCCTTGACTAGACGGACTTTTGCTGGCAAAGTAATGTCTCTGCTTTTAAATATGCTATCTAGATTGGCCATAACCTTCCTTCCAAGGAGTAAGCGTCTTTTAATTTCATGGCTGCAATCACCATCAGCAGTGATTTTGGAGCCCAAAAAAATAAAGTCTGACACTGTTTCCACTGTTTCCCCATCTATTTCCCATGAAGTGTGGGACCAGATGCCATGATCTTAGTTTTCTGAACGTTGAGCTTTAAGCCAACTTTTTCACTCTCCTCTTTCACCTTCATCAAGAGGCTCTTTAGTTCTTCTTCACTTTCTGCCATAAGGGTGGTGTCATCCGCATATCTGAGGTTATTGATATTTCTCCCGGCAATCTTGATTCCAGCTTGTGTTTCTTCCAGCCCAGCGTTTCTCATGATGTACTCTGCATATAAGTTAAATAAGCAGGGTGACAATATACAGCCTTGACGTACTCCTTTTCCTATTTGGAACCAGTCTGTTGTTCCATATTCAGTTCTAACTGTTGCTTCCTGACCTGCAGACAGGTTTCTCAAGAGACAGGTCAGATGGTCTGGTATTCCCATCTCTTTCAGAATTTTCCACAGTTTATTGTGATCCACACAGTCAAAGGCTTTGGCATAGTCAATAAAGCAGAAATAGATGTTTTTCTGGAACTCTCTTGCTTTTTCGATGATCCAGCGGATATTGGCAATTTGATCTCTGGTTCCTCTGCCTTTTCTAAAACCAGTTTGAACATCTGGAAGTTCACTGTTCACGTATTGCTGAAGCCTGGCTTGGAGAATTTTGAGCATTACTCTACTAGCATGTGAGATGAGTGCAATTGTGCGGTAGTTTGAGCATTCTTTGGCATTGCCTTTCTTTGGGATTGGAACAAAGACTGACCTCTTCCAGTCCTGTGGCCACTGCTGAGTTTTCCAAATTTGCTGGCATATCGAGTGCAGCACTTTCACAGCATCACCTTTGAGGATTTGAAATAGAAAAAAAATGAGGTTTTTTTTTTTAAACCTGATATCTAGCAACGTCTTAACAAATATTTGTTGAATGAGTGAATGAATGAATGAAGAGTTTATAGAAAATATTTTCTTCTTTGTTCAATCATCCTAAGAGCTTTGGTTATAGACCTGGCTATTTCCACATATTACTGTAGCTCTAGTGACCAGGGGGTTTTCCATTCCTCTTAGACATTCCTGGGAAGCTCCTTCAAGTCAGAGTTCTGAGGCTAGAGTCTTCCTAAGTGAGCACACTCCTAAATTCCTATTACTATTACTTCACTGTGGCCTTGAACCTATATTCCAGTCACCTGGAGTATCCCTAAGGATGTCTTGTCAATGCATACTCAGATACTTTGCAGGAGAACAGGAGGATTTGCTGGAGAATTGGTTAAAGCATAATCTCTTATTTTGACATCTGAGATATCCGAAACTATTTCCTTTCTTTTACAAAGGGAATTACTAATTACCAAAGCCTTATGAAAAAAAGGCAACATTTTGATTAAAAATGTACCTAAGGTGGGAATAAAAATTCAAGGTCTGCTTTATTTTAATTTAGATAGCATGTTACCTCAATTGACTTTCCAGGTGTTGAGTATTGGTAAAGAATTTGCCTGCCAAGGCAGGAGATAAAAGAGAGGCAGTTTCCATCCCTGGGTCAGGAAGTTCCCCTAGAGGAGGAAATGGCAACTCACTCCAGTATTCTTGCCTTGAGAAACCCAAGAACAGAGGAGCCTGGCAGACTGTAGTCCATGGGGTCGCAAAGAGACGGGCATGACTGAGCAACTAACACTTTCACACTGGTGGCTTGGTGGGAAAGAATCTGCCTGCAGTGCAAGAGACCTGGGTTTGATCCCTGGATTGGGAAGATCCACTGGAGAAGGAAATGGCAACCTACTCCAGTATTCTTGCCTGGAGAAACCCATGGACAGAGGAGACTTGCAGGCTGCAATCCATGGGATTGCAAAGAGTAGGACACAACTGAGCATGTATGTATACCATACCTCAATTAGTAGAGTAAATACAAAATAAAAGCAAAAAAGCTGGAAATAGAACTGCCATATGACCTAGCAATCCCACTGCTGGGCATACACACCAAGGAAACTGGAATTGAAAGAGACATGTGTACCCCAGTGTTCATCACATCACTGTTTATAATAGGACATGGAAGCAACCTAGATGTCCATCAGCAGACGAATGGATAAGAAGCTGTGGTACACATACACAATGGAATATTACTCAGCCATTAAAAAGAATGCATTTGAATCAGTTCTAATGAGATGGATGAAACTGGAGCCTATTATACAGAGTGAAGTAGGTCAGAAAGAAAAACACCAGTACAGTGTACTAATGCATATAATACGGAATTTAGAAAGATGGTAACTTTGACCATATATGTGAGACATCAAAAGAGACACAGATGTAAAGAACAGTCTTTTGGACTCTGTGAGAGAAGGCGAAGGTGGGATGATTTGAGAGATTAGCATTGAAACATGTATATTATTATATGTGAAACAGATCACCAGTCCAGGTTTGATGCATGAGACAGGGTGCTCAGGGCTGGTGCACTGGGATGACCCTGCGGGATGAGATGGAGAAGAAGGTGGGGGGGAGGTTCAGGATGGGGAACACATGTAAACCCATGGCTGATTCATGTCAATGTATGGCAAAAACCACTACAATATTGTAAAGTAATTAGCCTCCAATTAATTAAAAAAAAAAAAAAAAGCAAGCAACTTACCTCAAATACTAAAGGGTAAATTAATATTTGTCTTAGGTCTTTAGAGGACTTCCCTGCTGGCTCAGTCGCTAAAGAATCTGCCTGCAGTGTAGGAGACCTGGGTCCGAATCCTAGGTCAGGAAGATGCCCTGGAGGAGGGCATGGCAACCCACTGCAGTATTCTTGCCTGGAGAATTTGATGGACAGAGGAGCCTGGCAGGCTGCAGTCCATAGGGTCGAACAGAGTCAGACACCACTGAAGCGACTAAGCAGCAGCAACAGCAGCAGGTCTTTAGAAAATTTTGAGAGAATTGCCCATGCTTGGGTGCTTGCTAAGTCGCTTCAGTCCTGTCCAACTCTTTGCGACCCTATGGACTGTAGCCCACAAAGCTCCTCTGTCCTTGGGATTCTCCAGGCAAGGATACTGGCATAGGTTGCCATGCTCTCCTCCAGGGGATCTTCCTGGACCAGGGATCTAATCTGCGTCTCTTAAGTCTCCTACATTGCCAAGCAGGCTCTTTACCACTAGCGCCACCTGGGAAGCCCTAGAATTGCACAGATAAGATTAAAACTCAGCTTATCAAATTTGCTTTGATCCATGACTGCCTCTTGTAGCTCAGCTGATAAAGAACCCGGCTGCAGTGTGGGAGATCTGGGTTCATCCCTGGGTTGGGAAGATCCCCTGGAGAAGGGAATGGTTAACCCACTCCAGTATTCTGGCCTGGAGAATTCCATGGACTGTATAGTTCTGCTGCTGCTGCTGCTAAGTCGCTTCAGTCATGTCCGACTCGGTGCGACCCCATAGACGGTAGCCCACCAGGCTCTGCCGTCCCTGGGATTCTCCAGGCAAGAACACTGGAGTGGGTTGCCATTTCCTTCTCCAGTGCATGAAATTGAAAAGTGAAAGTGAAGTCTCTCGTGTCCGACTCTTAGCGACCCCATGGACTGCAGCCTACCAGGCTCTTCCATCCATGGGATTTTCCAGGCAAGAGTACTGGAGTGGGGTGCCATTGCCTTCTCAGAGTGTATAGTTCATGGGGTTGCAAAGAGTCGGACATGACTGAGCGACTTTCACTTTCATGACTACCTGAATATTCTGCTTTACCCCTAAGCTGCTAACAAAATCAAGGTAATACAATTGTGTGTGAGGAGCAGCTAATAAACTTGCTGACTGCTGCTTCTGACAGAGTTGGCACGTGCACTGGATAATTGATTCACATTTCTTGCGCCATTACATGACTACATCTTCTCTGAGATCTCAGAGAAATAGGCTGAATTAAGTCATGTAAAGAACTGTTTTCCTCTCATAGATACACTTCTAGGAGTAATCCTAACTATTGAAAGTTTTATTGATACATTAACTAGCATGGTTATTTGTGCTCAGAATAAAGGCAAGCCTGAACTGGACATGGAACAACAGACTGGTTCCAAATAGGAAAAGGAGTACATCAAGGCTGTATATTGTCACCTTGCTTATTTAACTTATATGCAGAGTACATCATGAGAAACACTGGGCTGGAAGAAACACAAGCTGGAATCAAGATTGCTGGGAGAAATATCAATAACCTCAGATATGCAAATGACATCACCCTTATGGCAGAAAGTGAAGAAGAACTAAAGAGCCTCTTAATGAAAGTGAAAGAGGAGAGTGGAAAAGTTGGCTTAAAGCTCAACATTCAGAAAACTAAGATCATGGCATCTGGTCCCATCACTTCATGGGAAATAGATGGGAAACAATGGAAACAGTGTCAGACTTTATTTTTTTGGGCTCCAAAATCACTGCTGATGGTGATTGCAGCCATGAAATTAAAAGATGCTTACTCCTTGGAAGGAAGGTTATGGCCAACCTAGATAGCATATTTAAAAGCAGAGACATTACTTTGCCAGTAAAGGTCCGTCTAGTCAAGGCTATGGTTTTTCCAGTGGTCATGTATGGATGTGAGAGTTGGACGGTGAAGAAAGCTGAGCGCTGAAGAATTGATGCTTTTGAACTGTGGTGTTGGAGGAGACTCTTGAGAGTCCCTTGGACTGCAAGGAGATCCAACCAGTCCATCCTAAAGGAGATCAGTCCTGGGTGTTCATTGGAAGGTCTGATGTTGAAGCTGAAACTCCAATACTTTGGCCGCCTCATGCGAAGAGTTGACTCATTGGAAAAGACCCTAATGCTAGGAAGGATTAGGGGCAGGAGGAGAAGGGGAAAACAGAGGATGAGATGGTTGGATGGCATCACTGACTCGAGGGACATGGGTTTGGGTAGATTCTGGGAGTTGGTGATGGACAGAGAGGCCTGGCGTGCTGCGGTTCATGGGGTCGCAAAGAGTCGGACACGACTGAGTGACTGAACTGAACTGAACTGGAAAGGTGAAATCAGCAGTCTTCATCACAGGTGAGCAGAGAGGGTCCCCTTTAAAATAAATCAGCCTGGTTTAACGAATTTGAATAAACTCGGCCCCAAGAAAGAAAACATAGGCTAGTCCTCTGAGAGGCTGCCTTGTTAGTTGTATTACTTCTTATTGATATGACAAAATGGTTCAATAAATTCCTCTAGACATTAGAGTGCCTTTTTTTTTTTTTTTTTTTTTTGTGGCTGAGCTGGAAGGGCTGTGGTACTTTATTCACTGACCAGGGATCAACCCGTGCCCCCTATAGTGGAAGCACTGAGTCCTAACCACTGGGCCACCAGGGAATTTCTAGACTGCCTTTAAGTCAAAGCAATATGTTCCTTCTATTTTCTTTCATACCAATGAAGTAGAATTAGCTGTTATCAGAATCTTGTATGTAAATATTCAAATCAGAGGGAGGCTTGTAATTATTACTGGAATTATTTTGGCGAAAGTCCAACTTTGTTGAAATGGTCAAGATATTCAAGGCAGTGTTGCAATTTTTGCAATTATTTGGCTGATTGATTCTCTTCCCCGCTTCAATCTGTTTGTGTAATTTCTAATGTCTAAGTTCACCGTCCACACTGCTGGTCTAAGAAGCAGTAAGAGTAAGAGGTAAGTACATGACTCCATCCATTCTTTGGTTATCTCAAAGGATAGGAAATTAAGAATATAGATACTTTAACATATCCTCTACTATTTTTAAAAATTAATTAATTTATTTTAATTGGAGGCTGATTACTTTACAATATTGTGGTGTTTTTTGCCATTCGTCGACATATCTTCTACTTTTAAACAGTATTATCCTCTTTGGATGGGTTTCTACATGTTTGGATTAATATGCTTTTCTCTTCTTACAGAAATAGTAACAATAATTCATTTCGTTGAAAAATAATTTCCCAGTAAAATTTTTCTATAGTCCCCTCTGACCAACAACAGCAAAATAAAGATTTATTTGTTTATGGCTGTGCTGGGTCTTCATTGCTACACTCAAACTTTCTCTAGTTGCGTGAGTGAGAGCTACTCTCTATTTTCAGTGTGCAGGCTTCTCATTACAGCTTCCCGGTGGCTCATTAGGTAAAGAATCTCCCCACAATGCGGGAGATCTGGGCTCGATCTGTGGGTCAGGAAGATCCCCTGGAGAAGGGAATGGCAATCTACTCTAATATTCTTGCCTGGAGAATTACATGGACAGAGGAGTTGCAAAGAGTCGGACATGACTAAGCAACTATCTCCTCTCTTGTTGCAGAGCATGGGCTGTAGAGCATAGGCTCAGTAGTTGTGGTACATGGGCTTCGTTGTGGGATCTTCCTGGACCAGAAATTGAACCCACGTCTCTTGCATTGACAGGTGGATTCTTCACCACTGAGTCACCAGGGAAGCCCAACAACAGCAAAATATATTCAATAAAATCTTTATAAAGAATCTTATAATTCTGAAATAGCTTTTACTATTATATATTGTGATGACCATACGATAATTATAAAATGAAAGAGAGAGAGAGGTAAATACACTTTGTTTAGAAGAGAAATCTACAAGCTCTGGTGAATACTGCTTACTAGAAAAGGAAATGACTAATTCTGAGCAATTTTCTTTCACATTAGTTTCATCTCAGTCCTACTAAGAATGTAGAAAAAAATCAGAATACAGACATTTGAAAAATACCTAACTTTGTGCAGAGATGGCTAAAGACAATTACAAATACAAATATAAGATATTTGGATTAGAAAGAATTTGTGCTAAATTGGATATGATATGATTGTGGAATAGAAATCAAAAGACTAAATGTTATTACATGAACAAGAATGACATTTAGATGTTAGGTCAATGAACTCTAGGTTTCCATGGAAGCTCCTCAGATTCTGCCTCAGGGGAGGGAGGGAGGGAGAGGGGAAACAGATGGGAGAAAAAAGGTTCTGAGTCATGGAGTCTCTAAGCTTGGCCTCTTCTTTCTTCTTTTGTGACTGTGGAGTGCTACCTGAAACAATATTAAAAATAATTCCCCTAGTTGAAACAACAACAACAACAAAAACATGTAAAAGTCACTGGTTCTATAAGTGAGTTCTGGCTTTAGCACCTCTAAACAGTTAGATCTTGGGCAGGTTATACAACCTTTTTTAAGCCTAAGTTTCTTCATCTATAAACTGGGAATAGTAATTGTTTCTACCTTTAAGAAGTGCTGTGAGAATGTAATGAATAAATATACAGAGAGAGACTTCCCTGGCAGTCCAGTGGTTTAGATTCTACACTTCCACTGCAGGTGGCTGGTTGGGGAACTAAGACTGTGCCTACCTCCCGCCTGCCATGCAGCCTGTACAAAAAAAAAAAATTTAAATAAATGAATAAATTATAAAGCTCTTACAACAATGCTGCAATAGAGAATTCACGTTAGGATTGTTATTTAATGTAATATAAAATAAACCATATATTCTTCACTGAAGAAGAAAGAAAACAATAAACCATTGGCATTAGAAAAATGAGGAATAACCCATTTATTAGGAGATTTGTTGTCTAAAGTATATAGCAGAAGTGAAATGAAGAAATGGTAAATCCCCCAGTTAGTTGCCACCAAGGGAGACATTTGAAAAGCAAATCAACATTATAAAAGGATAAAGACCTTGGCACCAGGTGGTATGTAAAATTTAGACCAAATTCATTACCTTTTCCTTGTTCATTACAGCCATTCTCCTTGGCTTCAAATATCATGTATATGCTAAAATCTCCCAAATTTACTTCCAGTTGAAACTTCTGTTGCCACTGCCTCCCAATATTTTCATGTAAATGTCTAATAGGGTTTTTAAACTTAATGGGCCCCAAATGAAATCCTTGATATTTCCCTTGTACCAAACCTACTTTTATTCTAATTCTGTCACAGTAAAATTCATTACTATTGACCAAATTGCTCAAGCTGGAAGGCTAGGTATTATCTTTTATTTTCTTTACTTCACCAATGAATTAATGGGTTCTACAGTTACCTCATTTTAAAAAAATCAGTGATTTTTCATTTCTCTATTTTACCATCACCCTGCTCTAAACCTAGATAAGTACTCCAAGTCTGAGTCATACACAGAGACTAAAAAATGCCTGTGGTATGTCCAAACATGGAAGCAGCAATTTCATTTCATAGTAGACTGAATTGAGATGACTATATACTATAAGCTTCCACTTATATACTGTAAGGAAGAGGGTTAGAAATCAGTGCTTCAAAAGCAGTAAATAAACAAATAATATACATATAAGGGATGTATATGGAACTATCCCCAATGAGAAGACATGTGACTTCCTAAGAGAAGCGCATGGTATAACATTTGTTTGCTAATATTAAATAAACTGCATCTCATTCTATAAGTGTTCAGATTCTCCAGTGCTTCAATGCCTGCTGCCATAATATGGTTTGTTCTGTCTGGTTGTATATTATTACAGTTACCCCGCCCCCATGAATAAAGGGACAGTGTGGTACAGCACAATAATGGGACTGTGTGATGGTCTGAACAAACCACCAAGACACCCATTAGTGAACTGTGCAGGGTGGCTTTGTCAGACATCATTGCCTTCTTCTCTATAAAAGATCGAAGTAGGAGTCTTTCAAGCACTAAAAAGTTTCATTAAAACAATAAACATGAAAAGTTTGGCAGGTACTACACATTCCTCTACTCTATATAATTCTTGAGGATCAAAATTCATTGAAGAAGGCAAATTTTCTTGTAAGGTGAGAATAGTTCCAAATTATGCCAAACTCTTCTTAGTACCTGTCTCTCCTCCTATGGAGGCTTCCCTGGTGCCTCAGTAGTAAAGAATCTGCCTGCCAATGCAGGAGGCATGGGTTCAATCCCTGGGTCAGGAAGATCCCCTGGAGAAGGAAGTGGCAACCCATTCCAGTATTCTTGCCTGGGAAATCCCATGGAGAGAAGAGCCTGATGGGCTACAGTCCATGGGGTTGGAAAAGACTCAGACAGGATTCAGCCACTAAACAACTTCTCCTATTAGAGACTGTTTCAAATCTCTAAGAAGCTCTAGCTCCGAATTTAACAGGCTGTTACATCATCTTGGACACCTGCCTTCAGCTCCCCGAGTCTCGATTTTTCTCATCTATGGAATCAGGAGACAGAAGTGAGAGAGTCAATTCCTAGGCAGGTTGATAAGAAGTCCAGGGTCCCTAAGGAGGAGAGAAGGGTCTGGAATTCTCAAGGAGGAGAAAAAGACAGAGGTCTTCATTTTTCCTCTACATTCCTTAGTCTTAGTCACATAAAACTTTTTTTTCTTTACGCCTGGAGCTGATGATTACACAACAAAACAAGTCACCTTAAACTCTGTACTAAGGATTATATAACACCAATGTTTTCTGCTTGAGGACATTTCTCCTGCTTGAGAACCTTCTGACTAATCCTGTTATCTTAAAATGTAAATTGTGGAAGTGGATCTGGTAAGATCTTTACAACCTTGAGACATTCTTTTGATTTATTGTAATAACCAATTAAAAAAGTATATAGCTCCCTTGCTAAGAATAGCGAGGGGGGCATTCTCTGTCCCCCTTCTGATGTCTATGTCAGAAGCTTTCTCTGTCCCTTTTTCACTCTAATAAAACTCTGCTACACAAAAATCCATCTAGTCAAGGCTATGGTTTTTCCAGTGGTCATGTATGGATGTGAGAGTTGGACTATAAAGAAAGCTGAGTGCCGAAGAACTGATGCTTTTGAACTGTGGTGTTGGAGAAGACTCTTGAGAGTCCCTTGGACTGCAAGGAGATCCAAGCAGTCCACCCTAAAGGAGATCAGCCCTGGGTGTTCATTGGAAGGACTGATGTTGAAGCTGAAACTCCAATACTTTGGCCACCTCATGCTAAGAGCTGACTCATTTGAAAAGACTCTGATGCTGGGAAAGACTGAGGGCAGGAGGAGAAGGGGATGACAGAGGATGAGATGGTTGGATGGCATGACCGACTCAATGGACATGGGTTTGGGTGGACTCCGGGAGTTGGCGATGGACAGGGAGGCCTGGAGTGCTGCGGTTCATGGGGTCGCAAAGAGTTGGACACGACTGAGTGACTGAACTGAACTGAACTATGACTATGACTGCTACACAAAAGCTCTTGAGTGATCAAACCTGGTCCCTGGTCCCAAAGCTAAAGCTTCTTCAGAGATCACAAATCTGACATCATTCACTGTAAGCTATCAGAACTAGCTAAGTGTAAATATTTTTTTTTTCTGACTCAGATTTATCTAGAACTTCATCTTTCTTTTTTTAAAACAAGTTTTTACTAAAGGTCAACAAATAGGTTACCTAGGAGAACTTTGTAGGTTACTATTAAGAAAAAAGACTGTTTAGACTGGCCATTTAACATTTTTTCACAAATTGCTTTGAATTCAGATAATTGAATATCTAAACGTATATATATGTGTATTCCTTTCTATGTGATTATGTAATTTGTATATGTCCTCGTTTTGTTTGTGATGATGATGTACTGGAAAATATATGATTTTCAGAAGGAAAAGACATGATTCAAGTCCCAGATCTGACACTTACTAGTTCTGAATCTTAGTCATCAGCTATAAAAATGGGAATATTAAAGCCTATGTCATGGGCTTACAAATAGGTAACATATATGTTCATATAATAGCATATGTAAAACAGCTTGGACAAAACCTCATACAATATATACATTCCCAAATATTAAATTCTGCCAATGAGTTATAATGTGAATATAAAATACAGATTAGCATGAAAAGAGAACTTTTGAATTACATATTTTAATCTGTAATTTAAGGAAACTTCCTGTGAATTAAAGAAAATGTGAATATTCATATTTAAAAAGGAATATCATTTTTTTTCAGGAAAATTGATCCAGTGGAATCAACACTATAATATATCTAATAAAATTATTAGACTTTAAATCCAATTGGCTTATAGAGCAGCCAGGCAAAAGGACCAAGTCTTTCAGAAGTGGAAGAATATCCACTTCATGCAAATTTTATTTAGGTTTTAAGTGGTATGGTGTTCCTTGTTAACAAGAGGATTGATTACAAAACTCTGTTCTTAATTTTAATCCTCCCAGAGATTTATTAACATAAGTAGCTCATTTTTTACATGGATATGACATGAGAAGGGAGATAATAAATCTTAGTAAGTTAATATAGGGCTTTCCAGGTGGCACAGTGGTAAAGAATCCACCTGCCAATGCAGGAGATGCAAGTTCAATCTCTGGGTCTGGAAGATTCCCTAGAGAAGGAAGTGGCTACCCACTCCAGTATTCTTGCTTGGAAAATTCCATGGACAAAGAAACCTGCTGGGCTATAATCCACAGGGTTGCAAAGAGTTGGACACAACTGAGAGACTGAGCATACAAGTTCATATAATTCTGAGTATTAGAGCCAGAAAAAGAAGAAAAAGTTAAATTTACGTAAATTATAATCAGATGCACTGTGATTTCTAAAACCTTGAAAAGCATTTATTATGTATTATTATTTGAAGAATCCTTAGGTTATAATCAAATAATTTAATTAGCTTTTTCTCCCTATATTTCATTCCCAAAACACTAACTGGTCCCCATTCAAATAAGGGCTTTAAAATTTAAAAGTTATTTGGTATTTAAGTTAAAATAATTTTTCCCATTTATTCATGCATGTCTATATTTACTTTTAAAATACTAAATTATTAAAAATAAGATAGCCAAAAATAACCCACTAGTGTTAGAAATATTGATATAAATTTCATTCTTTCTGGTTTTTGAAAAATAAATTAGAAATCTCAGTAGCAAAGGTCCTGACCCATAAACCATCCTGTAATCTCCCCGATGCTCTGCTCAACAGACCTCTTTAATTTACATATTTTCACTAAAAACTACTCAAGGACACTGTATTACAAAAGTTGTGAGTCAACACCAGGTAATGAAAGATATGTCTTCCAAACACAGAAAACTTGCGTTTGTTTTAAAACAGTTTTCATGCTGCATACTCTTAATTTCTAATGTTTTATTCAAGTAACACTGGTTTACAACATCATTTGAGTCTCATGTGTACAACATTATATTTCTACTTCCATATACACTACACAGTGCTCACCACCCAAAATTTAGTTTCTACACATCACCATACAGTGACCTCCTTTACCCATTTCACCCTCCCACCACCCCTTCCCCACTACTATGTTCTCTGTATGGATTTGTTCAGTTTTTTATATTCCATAAATGAGTGAGATCATATGATATTTGCACTTAGCATAATACTATCAAAGTTGATCCATGTTGTTGTAAACAGCAACATTTCATTTTCTTTTTTTTATGGCTGAGGAGTATTCTGTTGTGTATGTGTATATATATATATATATATATACACATGTATATACATGTATTTAGGTCTTGGTTTTAAAAATTTTTTTATTGTGGTATAGTTGATTTACAATACTGCATTATTTTCAGTTGTATGGCAAAGTAAATAAATGTGCAAGTCACTCAGTCGTGTCCAACTCTTTGTGACCCCATGGCCTAAACAGTCCATGGAATTTTCCAGGCCAGAATACTGGGGTGGGTAGCCATTCCCTTCTTCAGGGGTTCTTCCCAACCCAGGGATTGAGCCCAGGTCTCCCACATTTCAGGTGGATTCTTTACCAGCTGAGCCACCAGGGAAGCCCAAGAATACTGGAGTGGGTAGCCTATCCCTTCTCCAGCGAATCTCGCCGATCCAGGAATCAAACTGGGGTCTCCAGCATTGCAGGAGGATTCTTTACCAGCTGAGCTACTAGAACACACATATATCCACTCTTTTTTAGTGGATACTTTCAATGTTCAATGATAACAACTTAAGACAACACAGTAGAAAATGCTGTTAAATATGTTGTTCAAGGATTTTTTTTTTTCCCATGGAAAGTATTGTGACTTTATTTTTCCTGAGGAGCATGACTTGAGAAAGGACAGGTCCTGACTGTAAAACAGTTAGGTTGGATAGCTCAGGATGAGACTGTCTTAAATTGTCATCTGGCTCTTTTCGTACCCAACTATCATTCTCTTGAGATCATTAAGGTGTGATCCTGCTTGAGAAAGGGCGATAGCTTAGAAAACCTCTAAGTTTCATCCATTGTTAATGTTCACGCTACTGAAAGCTCTGATTGTCTTTGGGGGTAGAGTTAAGAAAGACCAGAAGAGGAACTGTAGGAGAAAAATTTTCCCTCTGACATTTTGAACTTGGAAGTGGGTGTTTACAGATGAAAATGTAGGAGGGAGAAATCAGAAATAAGCCTGGGAACTCTTGGGTCCAGCGATGGGAAGTCCATTTTACTCTGGAACACATGACCTTAGAGTCTTTCAAATCCCTGGGCCAGCAGAGCCCATTGCCTCCAGCAGTTAAAAAAAAAAAGTCATTTTAGGATGAATGGTTCAGTGCCTGCATGAAAAGGGTGAACCAGCAAAAGCAAAGATCATGATTCAGCAGCATGGGGCTGGGGACGTCATTAAATACAGGTGAAGAGTCAGAGAAAGGTTTATGCCCAGAATGATGGTGTAGTTTCTTAGGTTCAAGCTGATGATTTTCTCACTGTGGCCTCTCTTACAACCAAACAGAAAACCTACCACCTCATTCCAAGAATGCCCATGGGAGCTGACAGGAACTAAATAAACAATGCTCTCTTTGCTCAAATATTTAGCAAATAGCTTGGGGATTACTGCATACACCATTGTTCAGGTTTAGCCAATTCTCAAAGATGTTTCTGTGTTCTACTAATAAAACAACTCATGTATGGATAATGGTACTTTGTAATTATTTCCATATGGTTAGCACTTAGACAAAATCTGAGGAAAGAAAGTCAACATTTGATGAATCTTTATCAGAAATCAACACTTATGACAACACAGTCAAAACCTAAATCCAAAATAGGAAAAAATCAACAGTAGCAATCATCTGTTATGTCAGTACCTATTTTTTCTCATACTTTTTTCTCCTTATCGCTGTTTTTTTCTGGTTATGACCTAGGTCAATGGATGATAAAGTTACAGGAAATAACACATTGAAGTTTTAGAGATAAAATTTTACTAAGTGTTTAGGAGTGGGTCTGTCTACTTAAGCCATAAATACTCAGCAAAGCATTGCCTGTGATGCAGAAATGCGCAGCAGGAGAAACCTCAAAGAGAATTCCTTTGGTTTGAGCATCTGGATAATGGGACTGTATCCAGGCAATTATGAATTGTGACTCTAATCTCAAGCAAAGCCTTGTTCTGGGATTCTTCTTTCTTGTTTCAGTAATTAACTTACATAGTTGAGTTTCTACATGGAAATAATAGCTGAATAGGAGAGAATAAAACCCTTTTCAATTTTGTTATTCCATTTAGAAAGAAGTCACAGATCTTCACAGACAGATGTAGTAATGTTTATGCCTGAAACTTAAATTATGTCTGTCTACAATCTGGAGCCAGAAAATGGTATGGGTTTCTTTTCGTTGCCTCATGTCTTGTCCTGGTCACCAAAGCTGAATCTATTGAATGGAATTTAGTACTTGTTAACATTAAAAACAAACAGGTTGGAATATATTTCTATTTGTTACTTTATCCAGCTCAAAGATTAGAGTAAGTCTCTGGATAATTCATTCACTCATTCACTCCGTAAATACATTTTGAGTTTCCTGCTGTGTATCATGGAGAAGGAAATGGCAACCCACTCCAGTGTTCTTGCCTGGAGAATCCCAGGGACGGGGGAGCCTGGTGGGCTGCCGTCCACGGGGTCGCACAGAGTCGGACACGACTGAAGCGACTTAGCAGCAGCAGCAGCAGCCATGTATCAGGACTGTTCTAGGCACCAGAGATGGAGCAGCCAATACAACAAAGTCCCTGGTTTTATGGAGATTATATTTTGGAGGAAGAAGTCAATAAACAAATATATAGTATACACACATATTATAATGTTTCCAAATATAATGCACATTATGAAGAAAAATAAAGCAAGTGGAAGGGAAATATTGAAAGTAGGTGAAGGGACTCTTTTACGTAGGGTGGTCAGGACAGACTTTGAGGCTCTAACGTTTAAGGGGAGACTTCAGTGGAAGGATAGAGTGAAACATGAGTAAGTCTGGAATCTGGAAGAAGAGTCAGAAGGAAGAACAGGTACTTCCCTGGTGGTACAGTGGCTAAGACTCCAAACTCCCAATGCAGGGGGCCCTGGTTTGATTCCTGGTCATGGAATTAGATTCCACATGCCACACACAACTAAAGATACCCCGTGCTGCAACGAGGACCTGGCACAGCCAAGTATCTATCTATCTGTCTATCTATCTAAGCTATTAAAAAAAAAGAAGTTAGGACAAGTACAAATGTTCTAACATGGAACTAAATTTTGCTTATTTGAAGATTATCTGGAAAGTCAATGTTCCTGGAGTGAAGTGAGGAAGCAGAGAGAGGAAAAAAACACATTTAGAGCATAGACACGGTCCAAATGAAGAGGAGCCTCATCAAGTGAGGTTAGGATCTGGATTTTAAGTGTGATGGAAATCACTGAATGATTCTGAGAAAAGTGACATTAGATGATGGAGGATTTTATAAGTCTCTTTGACTGTGTTGTGGAAGATGGGAAACAGAGGAGAACAAAGGTGGAAGTGAGGAAGCCGAGTGGAAGGTCATTGGGCCAGTGCTGAGCACGGGTGGTGGTGGCTGCTGTCACAGCAATGGTGGTGGTGAGGAGGTGGTGGTGAGAAGTGGTTTATCCCCAAAGATAAATCAAAGTGAGGAATGGCAAGCTTTTTCTGATGGAATGGGTGGGTGTTAAGGAAAGTGAGGAACTGAGGGTAACTATTTGGTCTGAGCCCCTGGGAAGTAGCTAAGCCCACGATTCACTTTTTTCTCAGGTATTAATTAAATGCGTATTTGTTTTAAGGACTGTCTTATGTGCTGAGTTACCCCATTGAGCAAAACAGAGATTCCCTGGAAGAAAAGGACAGTAAAAATTAACATATATATATTTTAAAGTATGTTGGAAGATGAGAAATATGGGCAAAAAAAAAAAAGAAAATCACAAGGAAAGTTAAGGGATGAGTGGCAGAAGACATTCCTTCATTAAAAGAATTGTCATCATTGGTCTTGTTGAAATGGTGAAACCCAATCAAGGGCAAGAAAGCCATGAGGCTGCAGCCCAGTGAGGTGGAGAGGGAATGGTGAGTAATAAAAAAGAGACAGGTAACCAGGACGTCTGATTGCCTTGGGTCTTGGAGACCTTGTGGAGGGCTATTATTCTGCATGGAATGTGCAGTCATTTCAGGGTCGTTTGGGCAGAGAAGTGACATGACCTGACTTTAAAAAAAAAAAATTTTATTGGAGTGTAGTTGCTTTATAATGTTGTGTTAGTTTCTACTGTACAACAAAGTTAATCAGCTGTGCATATACATATATCCCTTCTTTTTTGGATTTCCTTCCCATTAAGGTCACCACAGAGCACTGAATGGGCTTCCCAGGTGGTGCTAGTGGTAAAGAAACTGGCTGCCAATGTAGGAGACCTAAGAGATGTGGGTTCGATTCCTGGGGCGGGAAGATGCCCTGGAGGCGGGCACGGCAACCCACTCCAGTATTCTTGCCTGGAGAATCCCATGGCCAGAGGAGCCTGGTGGGCTACAGTCCATGGGGTCTCAAAGAGTCAGACAGGACTGAAGTGACTGAGTGCGTATGCAGAGCATTGGGTAGAGTTCTCTGAGCTATACAGTAGGTTCTCATTAGTTATCTCTTTTATACATATCAATAGTATCAATAGTGTAAATATGCCAGTTCTAATGTCCCCAGTCATCCCATTACCCGCTTCCCTCCTTGGTATCCCTCTATTAAAAGTGTGACTCTGACTGCTCCTCTGGGAATATATTATAGGGCAGCAAAGACATCAGGGAGAACTCTTTTGGGGTTATTGAGATAATATGAATGAGAGCTGATGGTGGCTTGGTTGAGAAAGATAGCTGTGAAACTAGAAATAATTGGCTGGATTTTGAATTCATTTAAAGACAGAATCCTCTTGATTTTCTGATATATTAGGGAACAGTGGATTTTGACCTGAAAAGCTAGAAAGATGGAGTTAAATCATCTGAGATGATGAAGGTTCTGATTTGAGTGTGAGATGGTGAACACCAGGATTTCAGTGTCAAAGTGAAGGAATCACTTCGAATATTCAAGTTGATAGTTGGCTGAGCAAGTCTAGAGCTCTGGAGAAAGTTTTGAGCTGGAGATATACATTCTTAGAAGGAGATACAAGCATGGTGTTTAGAACCAAAGGCACTGGATGAGGTTATGTAGAGCATGAATGGAAATAAGAAGAAGATCAACGATTGAACCAATCCAACTCTCAGAAGTAGGGAGAAGAGAAGAACTAGCAAAGCAACAAGTGAAGTAAAGGATGAACCAAGTGGAGGTATTGCCAACTGAAGAAAGTGTATTAAAGAGGATGGAGTTTTCCACTGCAATAAAGGCTGCTGGGAGGATGAGTGTGATGACTAAGAATTGATCATTGGATGCAGCCACATGGAGGCCATCATTTTGAGAGCATCTTTGGAGGAAGAGTGGGGAGAAAGTTTGGAAGAGAATAAGGGTGTTGTAGGGAGGAAAGGCTATTCACTAAAGGATACCCTGGGGGAGAAGCCGACTTGGGGGAGGAGATGAAGGGATGAGCCCAAATGCTTGGCTCTGTTGAGATTCATTTTCCTTGCTAGCCCCAGGCAGCCAAGTGCTTAGGCTAATCTGCAGGAATGCTGAATCATCTATTTCCTCAGTGATTAGCACTTAATCACTTCATTAAAATATTTGTTGTTTTTATTCAAAATCAATTTTGTACTACCCTGTTAAACCTTCTGAAAATTCATCTCGCCAAAAGAAATATGAATCCTTTGTAGGGTTTTTATGACTCAGAGACAAAGGATTTCTTTCTTTTTATTGAATTATGTGTGTCATCAAGCCTGGTTATGCTCAGAATTTCATATTGTAATAAGTTAATACTTATTGTAGTGCAAGCACAATAATGCAAAGCTTGGCATTAAGTTAACTATAAAAAGAATTGATTTCACACATTCTTTTCCAAAAGAAAGGCAAAGATTATGATTATGCAAACACTTTGTAAATAGTAACACATTGCTTTGTGATAACTCTTGAGTTGTTTTATATTTAACTCTTGCAGCATTAATCTTATATTTTTTAATTTTTAGACTTTAAAATTTTGAGAGGCAGAAGAGGCAGAGACTGTATGCCATGCATATTCTTCACAGGAAAGAGACAGGCTCTCTGTCTCATCTGCTGGATGGTTGAATTAATGCTCTCTTGTTTAAAAGCTGGGGAGGATACCTGACTTTCTGTCAGGTTGCAATTAGAATGTATTCCAGTCCATGGCTTAGTCTTCCATGGTGCCAGTCTTTTTTGAATCATATCAATATTTTAGAGGTTCTTTCATCCTGCTTATACTTCCTCATCTTCATTAAGCATTTCTTTAACTTTTTATTTTATATGGGAGTGTAGCTGATTAACAATGTTGTGATAGTTTCAGGTGCACAGCAAAGGAACTCAGCCATACTTATACAGGTATACATTCTCCCCCAAACTCCCTTCACTAATCATCTTGATCATGGCAAACTGACCGTTCAGGAAATGGCACACTGTGTATCTCTTTTATATATTTCTCTATGGTTGAGTGCAAATGGTTTTATTTAATCATTTCTTTTATAAATAGAGGCATTTAATGGCCCCTTTGAGTCTTAATTTGGTCAATGATGGCTGGCATATACTCTGATTCCACTTTATTGATGTCACTGTAAATTTCTTTGAAATAATTTTCCAATAGATTTTGATCTTTCCATTGACGAACTTCAAATATATGCCATCGTATTAGGTGATCTTGTTATTTTATTTAGGCCTTATAATATGAAAATTGGTCATTTGCTGTTTCTAAATCTAACTTATTTTCGTGTAAAAATGGGTGATACTTCCCACAAAAACAAATGGAGGAGATTGAGTAAATATTATGAACTACAGTGAATCTGGCAGCTTAGTTACCAAACTAAGTAGGTGTTTCTTGAAAGAAACATCTGAATGCATAGTTTCTATTTAGTGCTTCAGATGAAGAACACCACAGAACATTCTTTCCAGAAGATTTCCTTGGCTCCGTCAGTTTGCTTTCTCTTCCAGCTTAGAAGCTGCCTCATATTTCATAAATACTGCAAAGCAGCTAAAAACCTCCTGGTTTTTAAGGATTCAGTGAAGTTTGAGACAAAAATCAGTACAAATAAGAATTTAATTTTTGAAAATTTTGGTGGTAACTTGAGGCCATAAATTCCTACCACAGAAGTAAAGTAATATAGTACTCTCTGGGCTTAATATTTTAGAATCTGTCATTTATGTAGCACATTTTCTTAAGCCCTGCCATATGTCTTTAGATTTCATGCTCTTCCCTCCTCTCTCTTGGGAAATGGCCAAGATACTGAAACAACCTAAAGTCCATCAATGGAAGAATGGATAAAGAAAATGTGATGCATAAGTACAATGGAATATTATTCAACCATAAAATTAAGGGAATCCTGCCACTGGTGATAACATGAATAAGCCTGAAAGACATTATGCTAAGTGAAATAAAGCCAGAGAAAGACAAATACTGTATGATCTCATTTATATGTGGCATCTGAAAACATAAAGCTCACGGAAGTAGAGAGTAGAAAGGTAGTTGCCATGGGCTTAGGTGTAGGGGGACACAGGTATATATCGGTCAAATGGTACAAGCTTTCAGTTATAAGAGGAATAAATTCTCGGGATGTAATGTAAAGCTTAGTGATTGTAGTTGTTGTTGTTTTTGTTTTTCAGTCACCCAGTTGTCTGACTCTTTGCAACCCTGTGGATTGCAGCATGCCAGGCCTCCCTGCCCCTTCATGGACACTGCCTTGTCAGGGCAAAGGGGCTTGCAAAACTCAGTGAAGCCATGAGCCATGCTGTGTAGGGCCACCCAAGATGGAGGGGTCATAGTGGAGAGTTCTGACAAAACATGATCCCCTGGAGGAGGGAATGGCAAACCACCCAGTATACTTGCTGTGAGGATCTCATGAACTGTATAAAAAGACAAAAAAGATTATAGTTAACAGTATTGTATACTTGAAATTAGCTAAGAGAGTAGATCTTAAGTGTTCTCACTACATACAAGAAGTTATACTAACTAGATGAGGTGACAGATGTGTTAATTAACTTGACTGTGGCAATTGGGGCATTTCACAATGTCTAGTATATCAAAATATCACTTGTACACTTTAAATATATACAATTTTATTTACCAATTGTACCTCAATAAAGCTGAAAAAAATATGACTCAAGATCGGAGGGTTAGAGTGAAGTCAGTTTAAGAAACATTTAGACCCTCAGAATTTCTCCCCTCCTCCACAAGCCTGGGGACTAGTATTCTTCACCGCAGTACAGTATTGAGTTGTTCTCTAGAGATGTGCTAGATATCTCTCATGTGTCCCTCTGGATGCATTTTTCACCCTTCCGGCTTTTCCTCTGCTCTAAGAGCTGACCCATGTGGATTAAATAACGGATATCCTTTGGCTTCCCATTGGTTTGATCAATGGGGAGCCCTGATAGGAGATCAGAGGTTGCTAGAAAGTAAGGGCATTTATCCTCCAACTTCTCTCCCTGTGAGGTCACCTTGGGATGACTTCCTCTCTCTACTGAAGGCCATGGTTCCTCAGAAGTTAGTCTCTTTACAGGGCTTTCTCCTTCTGCATTCTAGAACCTTTCCCTTCCTTCCCTTATCCCTCAGGTATGGGGGTTAACACATGGTTACAAGTAGTTCAACACTATCCAGGCAGCTTCTTTACACCTTTCACAGTGCCCATACCTTTGTAAAGGGTCTCTCTATTAAACTGTTTTAAAGTTATCCTAATTTGAATTACCATCAGTTTTAGGCTAGAACCCTGAATGAAGCAGATGGTTTGGGGCTGAAAGCCTTTAAGAAGAATTGAGGGTAGAGATACCATTTTATAAGCAAGAGGATTAAGTGAAAGTTTAAAAGTAAAAAAGTAAAGTAAAATTAGTCTCTCAGTTGTGTTTGACTCTTTGTGACCCCATGGATGGTAGCCCGCCAGGCTCCTCTGTCCATGGGATTCTCTAGGCAAGAATACTGTAGTGGGTTGCCATTTCCTCCTCCAAGAGAATTTCCCAAACCAGGGATTGAACCCCGGTCTCCTGCTTTGCAGGCAGATTCTTTACCATCTGAGCCACCAGGAAAGGGAAAGTTTACATACTGAGTTTTGAGACACCTGTACTGTTCCCCACTTTGGTTCCCCAAACAGAGGGTCAGGTTTTTAGCCTCAAGGCAGGATACTGGAAGAGTTTTTTCTTGGCAATGTTCGGCCAATGGAAAAAAATAAAAAAGTCCTGCTATCAGGCTTTCCAAACAAAATGGTCCAGCAGATCCCCGAGCAATGAATGTCACAGTTCACAGTTCATAAACCTCATCAGTGTGCATGGATTTCCCAATTAGTTTTGTTTTTTAAATGTAAACCCTTTAGAAGATCCCTAGTTATCCGAGAAAAGCTTCTAATGAGAAAAAAAGTGAACAAAACAAACACATGGAGAAAAGCAACTTGAGAGAAACCAAGATTATACAGGGAGGAAAAAAAACACTCTTAACTGAAAGATAAGAGCGGATATCATGCAATAAAAACAGATTCTGTATAAACAGAAGAACCAGCCAAGAACAACAAAAGAGAAAGCTCCAGGAAATAAGACTGTGGTAGGAATGAAATATTCAACAGGAGATACAGGAGGAAAAAGAGAGAAAGAAAAACACAATTAGTTTATAAATTCTAACATCTGAATAAGAGAGAGAAAAGAAAAAGAAGAAATTATCAAAGCAAAAAGCTTGAGAAATTACCCAGAATTATGAGAGATGTTTGCAGATGAAAAGGGTCCATTTCACAATATAATCTATGAAAACAGAAATACACCAAAAGCTTAATTATGAACTTCAGATATAGGGACAAAGAGAAATACCCAAAAGCTTCCAGAAGGAGGTTTTATATAAAGAATCAGGAATCAGAATGGTTTTAGACTTCTCAAAAACAATATCAGAAGGAAGGAGTCAGTGGTAATACCTTAAATACCCTAAGGGAAAATGATTTCAAATGAGAATAAAGATATTTTCAGGCCAAGGCTTTGTAAAATTTGCTTCCCACACACATGTTTTTATAGGATGCTGTTGAGAACATGCTCCACCAAAAAGTAAAAAAAAAAAGAACTTAAACTAAGAATGAGGAACACACCAGATCCAGGCACAGGATCCTAACTTTAAGTTAGTGGTTACAAAAGAGCTGGCTGGGGAGAAGGCCTTGTCCAGACCAGAAGAGGTTAGAAATGTCTCCCAGGAGATGAACCTGGTAAAAGTTCCTCAGATGCTTGAACCTTCTGAAAGGAGATTTAGACACTGGAGGAAAAATTTGCAGATAAATTAGCCAAAAGTGTGTACAAAACTAAGCAAACCAAAATGTGTCAATTAATAACTCCAAGTAAAACAAAAATAGGCTCCAATGAATAAGGAAAAGTTCTTCCTATATGGCCCAGTGTTTATATAACTATAATAAGGTAAGTATTAATAGTAATCTAGCCAAATTTAGTATGAGATGACACTGGAGGTCAGCTGAGTTGAGGGAAATTGAAAGAGACCTGAATCTTCATCTTCTATGGAGGGAAAACTAAAAATTATTTTAAATGCAGAAAGACCAAAAAGAAGCATATAAGCTATTTAGAGTGATGGAGGTAACTATAAACAGCAACAACACAAAAGCTAAAAATTGAAAATGGTTGCCATTAGAGAGTGGGAAACACACATATGTGTGCAACGATGTTTTCAGGGCTCTGTTGTCCTTCATAATGTGTTTAAAAGAACTATCTGACTCTTTCAACTATGTGCATTTATAACTTGATGAAAACAAAAATCCAGCTGAAAGAAAAGGAAACAAAACAGAATAAAAGAACCAGAAGTAAATAAATAAACTGCACATGCTGTTCAGTCAGAAGTCTGCTCAAGTCATTTCCTTTTTTAAGAGGTCTGACATGACTCTTTTAGCTAACCTGCCAAGATTGTGGATTTATTTTTAACGGATTTCTGTGGAAAGAAAGAATATTAAAGTGAGCATACTACCTAGAATTCAAGTGAGTAAATTGTTCCACAACAAAAAAAGATTTATAATGAAAGAATGATTTACCAATCTGTTGTGTGAAAATGGTAATGGTTATTTTTGAAAATTGAGTCTTCCAAAAGCCTTATGATCCCAGTGCATCTTCAAATGTGAATCCTTCCACGAAACTGAATGTTCAGCATGTACATCTGGTGCTTGGTGCTCTGGAACACTGACACCTGCATACTTATCAAGGGAAATGACTTTCTGTTCCTAAATATAAATTCATTATCTGATGATTTACAAATAGAAATGTGCTCAGTTAATAGCAATCAAGATAGGCAAAAAAAAACCCACAACACTTAAAAGTCATTAAACTCAGATATAACTTTATAGATAAGTTTATACAGTTAAGGAAACTACCTTTGATATATTTACTAGCTTATTTGTATGTGTGAGCATGCTAAGTTGCTTCAGTTATGTCTAACTCTTTGTAACCCTATGGAGTGTAGCACACCAGGCTCCTCTGTCCATGGGATTCTCCAGGCAAGAATAGTTGAGTTGCCATGCCCTCCTCCAGGGGATCTTCCTGACCCAGGGATCAAACCCGTGTCTAATAATGTCTCCTGCACTGTCAGGTGGGTTCTTTTCTACTAGTGTCAACTAAGCTGTCTTAGCATCATCCACTTCTGAATTTTTCACCTTCCTAAACTGAAACTCTGACCCTAATAAACACTAAGTACCACACCCCCCCCCAACTCTTCCAACCCGAAGCCCCAGCTCCTTGCATCTGCAAATGTTCCTTCTGACTATGAATCTGACTCTTCCAGGTACCTCATATAAGTGGAATCAACCAGTTAATCCAATTTTGATTTGAGATATCATTAAACTTTAGATCTTGATATAGACTGTCTAATGCACTAGCTCTTGTCTTTGAAATTAGGAAGTAATGTTTCTCGTGTCATTCTGTCAGTCCTGAGCTGTGTGGAGCAAGATAAAAAAGAGGGGGGTGGGAGGAGGGGACAGGGGTTGGCATCAGGTGCTGGGGGAGGTCGCAGGCAGTGAGGTAGAGCAGAGGAAAACTGGAGGAGGGGGCAGAAGTAGTGCTACCTGGTATGTTCGCTTCCTTGAAAGTTCCTGCTTGGTTGCTTGTAAATTTGTGGCTAATTTGTGGGTTAGGTTAACAGCACCAGTATGTGAGGAGGTGGGTTCAGAAAATCAAAGATGAGGTTTGAGTAGGATGTGTTTCCAAACTGATCAGTGAAGTGGCCTTGGGCAAGCCTAATGCTAAACAGCACACTACTGTGAAGATCAATTATGCGATGCAGGAAAAGTGCTCAGCATGTTGACTGGCATGTGGTAAACATTCAACAAATACTAGAAAAACGATGAGATTGAGAATAGAAAAAAGGGCCAGTGAGTTGAAGAGAAGGGAACCAGGTAAATCAAGAGAAAATTGGTATTGAGCATCCAAGTTCATTCACCTTGTAAACTGTATTTTCTCACATCTGACTGCAATCACGAGTATATTTGAACAAAGTTGTGAGCTTTGGCAGTTAGCTTACTGCTGTGCTGCGTGCTGTGCTCAGCCATTCAGTCGTGTCAGACTTTGTGACCTGCCAGGCTCCTCTGTCCATGGGATTCTCCAAGCAAAAATCCTGGAGTGGGTTGTCATTTCCTCCTCCAGGGGATCTTCCCGACCCAGAGATCAAACTCGCACCTCCTACATTGGCAGGAGCAATTTTTTTTTTTAACAATGAGCCACCTGGGAACCCCTTGGCAATTAGCTTACAGACTGAGCAAATGTAGCTTGGGATATTTGCTGCTGCTGCTGCTGCCGCTAAGTTGCTTCAGTCGTGTCCGACTCTGTGTGACCCTATAGACAGCAGCCCACCAGGCTCCGCCATCCCTAGGATTCTCCAGGCAAGAATACTGGAGTGGGTTGCCATTTCCTTCTCCAGTGCATGAAAGGGAAAAGTTAAAGTGAAGTCGCTCAGTCGTGTCCGACTCTTAGTGACCCTATGGACTATAGCCTACCAGGCTCCTCCATCCATGGGATTTTCCAGGCAAGAGTACTGGAGTGGGGTGCCATTGCCTTCTCCTTGGGATATTTGCAGTCCTGGTAAAAAGCAGAGTGGATTAGGTGGAAAGAAATGGGTTCCTGTTAGTGAAATTCAACAATCATGCAGCTGGGGGGTTGCATGGGTTGGTCATTGAGCTGGCACCTCTGGGAGGAAGATGGGTGAGGCCCCTGCTCTGTCCTTAAGGCATCAAGTATCCTGGAAATCACAGCATCTCACTTCAGTTCAGTTCATTTCCATTCAGTTCAGTTTATTGTAGTTCATTTCATGCTTCAGTCAGTTGTAGAATGAAACTGAATCTTAAGATAGCAGCACAAATTATCAGAGGGTTCTGATCGTAGGTAATTGTGGTTTGAGAAGAAAGACAAAACTGTTAATCAGCCCAAGTCTTCTCTGTCTGATTATTAAAAAACCTTGCCTGATTATTTAAAAAAAAAAAAAGGAGGGGGAGTTACCAGCTACCTAGAGGAGAAAGAGGCCAAATGTATCACTCATTCATACAAGAGCAAGGAAATTATTTTTATGGAGGTGACCAAGAATTCTCAAAAAAATTCAGTCTCCTAAAGTTTTTTTCCAAGAAGGACTCACACACCTACTACATGAATTTTTTATTTCTTCTTTCTATTTATAGCCTTTCTTAAATAAATGTATGCTCTGCTTTCTAACTCATTTGTGATTATTGAGAGTTCACTGTAAAAAATCATATTAATAAATATATTCATATATTTATAGTTAATAAAAACAATTGATTACTTTAAAAGTAGGAATTATCTAAATCTGTGATTGAAAAATATGCTTTAATCTCAAAAGATTTTGTCCTTGAAGTAACAACTCTATCATTCATGTATGTATATATGTATGTATGTATGGGTATGTATCTATCTATCTATCCATCTACCTATCTATTTTCCTAGACTACCAGGAACAAACTTGTAGTCTGAGAAGATCAGATTCATAACCCCCAAATCTTGGGAGATACATAATAAACCTGAAATGAAAAAGCCAAAGTTTATCAGATCTCTGTTTCAGTGCAACACTCATACACCTGGGAACTGAGAGGCCTGGAGGAGGTGAGATTCAAAGTGTCTCGAACATGCACATTATTATGGTATTAGGATCTCTGTCTATGAGGGCTGTCCAGGTGGCTCAGTGGTAAAGAACCCACCTGCCAACACAAGAGACATAGGAGCCATGGGTTTGATCCCTTGGTAGAGATCCCCTGGAGGAGGAAATGGCAACCCACTCCAGTATTCTTGGCTGGAAAACTCTATAGACAGAGGAGCCTGGCAGTCTACAGTCCACAGGGTCACAAACAGTTGAACACCACTGAGCATGCACACACTTCTCGGTCAAATCTCTCACTTGAAATAAATAGCCTAATGAGTTACAAGTCTCTGGGGACAAACCAGGAGCCTGACAAAATCAGATTTATTGACTTGCAGTGAGGGAGGCCCTTTCAGAAGAGCTAGGCATGCTGCTTGACAAGAGGATGTGTCTGTTACAAGGTTTGGGTTCTCACTGAAGGGTTGAGTAGAGTCCAGTGGAAGCCAGTGAGGATCAGATCTGGATTTTTTGGTTAAATGAAGATGAACTAGGGATTATGACATGTTGTCATGAGGCAAGCGAGGCTTAGCGGCTGGATATCCCCTGTAATAGAGGAGTTACAGCCGAGGGGGTCTGAGAGTTACTGGGGACAAGCAGTAGTAACTCAAGAAGAGGTTGTTATGGCATTTCCCAGCTGCTGCATGACCTTGGGAGAAATGTTGCTTGTTGATTACACAGCTGCCTTTATGTATCTGTCCTCCCTGCCTGATTAACAGCAGGGTCCCTCATTTCTTTTTCATCCTGAATTGATCTTCATGCTTTCATTTCTGGACAGGGTTTATCTCACATACACATATGTAAATATATATATATGTAAAAAATAAATATGTAAATTTGGGAACAGATTCCCAACTCATGTATTCAAATATTCAAATTCAATGCTAATAGATGCCTACAGGTTTCAGGTTAGAGAAAATTCTGTTTTTAAGTTGACAGGACCCAGTCAATTGGAAGTGAATCTGAAGCTTCCAATTCATTGTTTTTGTTTTTTAAACTTATTTATTTTGGGCTCTGCTGGGTCTTCATTGCTGCACTCTTCTCTAGTTGCAGTGAGCTGAGGGTACTCTCTAAGTTGCTATGCCCGGGCTTCTCATTGCTGTAGCTTCTCTTGGTGCAGAGCACAGGCTCTAGGGTGCAGTCTTCAATAGCTGTGACTCCCAGGTTCTAGAGCACAGGCTCAATTGTTGTGGTGCATGGGCTTAGTCGCTCTGCAGCATGTGGGATCTTCCTGGATCAGGGATCAAACCTGTGTCTCCTGCATTGGCAGGCAGATTCTTCACCACTGAGCCACCAGAGGAACCCCTCCAATTCAATGTCATTTTAAAATATGAGGAAGCATGTTCTTCTGGATGTGCTAAACGGCTGTGACAGACTGTAGGAAGGTCCAGGATTAAACATTTCTCTCTCTTCCAGGAAAACCTCTCTGCAGTCTTTCTTGAAGCCATAGAACAAGTACAGACAAACATCCCTTGCTCATTCATGAGAGAATTTAGATGCTGTTAGTGAAAAAAAAAAAAAAAAAAGAAAATCTACCCACACCTCAGGTGTTGTACACTCACCAAGGACTGCATTTCCACATTGTTTCACTTCCTAACACATCAAAAGACTCCATGACATGGTAAAGGTATGGCAATTATTTCCCTGTCATTAGATGGGAATCTTGGTGATGGATGAAAAACTTCTATTGGCAATTTATAAGTTGTGCGACCAATATGTTTCTCTGGTAATAGATAAATGTCTTGTTTTGTCAAAATCCTATTATTCTGATTTATTTGGTTGCCTTTTATGTTGTCTAGGCAGTTCTATGATAGATTGGGATGAATTCCATTTTATTTATTATTTATTTATATTCATGTTCAAGAATTAATGCATTGCCTAAAATCCACCTGGAGTGAATACATTAGTATCTCTCATTGTTGTCTGTACTTTTACAATGACTTCAGGCCTTTCTGAAAAGTGGGTGCAGTTACTATGAGCTAATATTATATTGTCTCAGCAAAACTGTGTTTAAGCTTGAGGGATGGATCTTCTTGAGTCTCTTCTGAGAAGCATCAGCAGAGTTCTTATCATCGTCGCATCTTTATAATTGCAATCAAGTAACATTATTTCAGGTGCCACAGATCAAATTAAACAGATATAACTCTTGCCCTCTAGGGATCGAAATGTAAAATGAAGATCCCCCCATTATAGAACAGATCCTTTAAAACTATAATTAGATAAATGGAAAAAAGGTAAATTTCCATTCATTTAGTGTCAAACTCTTGCAAAATTAAACAAGAAAAGTTGAGGCTCACAGATGTTGGTTTCTAAATATCTATTTCAGTTTTCAGTATTTAAAATAGACTTTGTGTCATCCCCCCCAAGCCGCCTCTTACTGAGCTGGGATTGTTTGCATCTCAATGTACAGATTTGATTTCCCCTGAGCATAACCAGGCACAGAAATTATTCTGTCTCTCAGAATAAAGGTAAAATTAGCGATAATGTATGTTGAGGTTAATCTCTGTTTCAGTTAACAACCATATAACAATATTTATACTTACATATGAATATATCACATTGACACCTGCTACATATTATATTTTATGAATTACCATGAAGTATGCATTATAGGGAATTGTTATCTGCACATCCATTCCCTGGTTTCTGAGACACCGGAACAGCAGGCTTCACACCTGGGTTCATTCAAACCAGCTGTCTAACCTGTATATCCTGAGTATGAAAATCATTTCATCCAAATTCTCATTTTTCTCTTACTTATTGGGAATAGGGAATAATGAGAGCAATAATAAGAGAAATATGAAAATAAAACTAGTGTTTTTCATTAAGATATATTAAGGTTAGAAAACAAGAATGCCCATTTAAAAGTCACAAGTAATTGATTAGCTGTGTCTGTGGGCAGACTCTGGTGATGTGCTGATTTTCTGATAGTATTTGTCCGTGTACAGAAAAATGTTTGATTTGAGGTTGTGATATAATAAGAAATACACATATTGGTACTCCTGGTTCCCACATGGAACTCCTGAAACCCTTGTAAGTTCCTGACTGACCAGAGCACCTGTTGTTCTAATATTTGGTCTTTGACTCAGGTTCCTGACACAGGGTGCCTAAACCTTTTGGAATTTTTTGGGTAACTGGAGTGTCTTTTGTTAAAACGAGGGGATCCTGGGTGGGCTCCTGGATGGGGGCTGGTTACTGAAATGACCAAGCCATGATTCGAAGCTTGGAATTTCCCCCTCGCAGTCCATTCCCCAGAGAAGGGAGAGAAGCTAGAAATGGAGTTATTAATAATAATCGATCATGATCACGCCTCAGACTCATAATAAATATGTTCCTCTTAACTGTCTTTGTTGCCTTGTTTTACATAAAATATTCATTACTACTTGAGGGAAAAGCTTTGTCTTATCTGAAGGTTCTCTTGGTTCTCCTAGTCTTAACTGTCTCTTGTTTCCTTGTTTTACATAAATCATTCACTACTACTTGAGGGAAAAGTTTTGTCTTATCTGAAGGGTCTCTTGGTTCTCGTAATCTTTTCCTAAACTTCATTGTAGAGGTGGGGAATTAAAGTTCAGCCACAATTCCCATGAGGACAAAAGAGCTAAAAAACTAACTAAAAAAAATTAGCTTCACGAAGATGGCAGCCATTCTTATCTGCATCTCGGGGAGATGCCTTTGCTATGTAGTATATTTCTCTTCAGGGCGGCCTCCGTGTGAGGTTAGGTTCCGCCTGCTTTCCTCAAGAGAGACAAGCTAGCAAACATAGGATTTGCCCCTTGCTTTTCCTCTGAAAGGATAATCATCTGTATGCTAAATCCTCCATCTTGTTGGCTTAGAAAATGTTACTGTACTTATGCGATCATTATCATTTGTTTTAAAGGCCATTCCTGAAAAGAAGTTCAAAAGATAATTTGAGTTTGTGAAAGGAAACTCATTTCTGCTAATGGGAGACAAATTGTTATTTCTCTGCAGACTATTCTTAGTAATAGAATAATTCAATCAAATTAAAAACCTGAAGACATTTTTCATCAAGCCACAATGAACAATTAGCCAACACAAAGCATAGTGTGCTACGAAACAGATAATACTCTGATGATGTTTTTCTATAGAAAGAAAAGAACTTCAATTAAAAAAAATATATATATATATATATAATCTTATTTAATAGCCTACATGCTACAAAAAGAGAGAGTAGTTCAAATTTCTGTCCTAACCCACTGGGACTCCATAATGTTGATCTAAATTACCAGAAAAATTATTTTCTTCATATTATAGATGCAATTTGAAGGTCCTAAGATTTAGGAAGCAAGGCAAGGTCATGAAGCTACATGGTGGCTGGGGTTGGATTTAAATTTAGCTTTGATTCTAAATGGCATCTTTTCCTACTTCACTGCCCCATCTCTCCTCCATGGTGATAATTTTGCATCGATCTGAAAAGCTTCAGTTTTATTGATCTTTCCTGACCCAAATGTTTCAACTCACTCTCTCTTCCTAAATTTTCCTATAAGCATAATGCTCAAAAGGCGAGGCACAGAGTACTTCAGGGTTAAATAATTTGGGAGAACTCTTCAGGCACTTTGACTGACTTTGAGTGATCCATCTTTGAATGATCCACTTTGAATGATCCATCAGTCTTTGCACTAGATTTAGAGTCACACATCTTATAACAAGAAAACTCAAGTCCTGAATACAATGGTAGCAAATGACTGGAACTTAAGACTCCCTAGAAAGAAAGGAAATGTGAACTTGCTTCAGAAAGAGGTCCACTCTCCTTCTAGAGAACTTAGTAAAAAGGAACCAGAATTTGATTTGTAAGATAACCTTGCTTTAACAACAGCATTTTCTCTTTTCTCATCTTCTGCTCAGTGTTTCTGTGAATTTAGTGTACTAGGAACTCTTTATCAGTATTGTGCTTCATTATTCTTGCCCCTGTTTGAACTTAGGCCTGAAGACTGGTTATATATATATAGTCACCTTCTCACCTGCTAACTGTAATTTTTGAAATTCTATCTTGGTAAGACTGAAGTGGAAACTGGCAACTTTACTGTTCATATAGCCAGCATCTTATTACTGTGGACCAGCCAGACAGTTGGCTCACTATAAGGGATGTTAAAAAAAAAAACAACTCCCAGGTGATGAAACATCATTGAAGATGTGATGAGATGGATGACATTCATAAGGGATACTTGGATAAGTTACTCCTAAAGGAAAAGGGAGGGTCATTCATTTTTTTAGGATAGTTAAGTCATCCTGTATGACATTGTAATGAGGGATACATGACACCAGTGAACTGTGCACCACAAAGCGTGAACTCCAGTTTAACCTAGGAACCTTAGTTATGTATCAGTCAATATTGGTCCATCAGTCATAACAAATGTACCACATCATTGCAAGATGTTAATAATAGGAGGAACAGTGAGAGGGTGTGAGACAGAGTGGGGATATATGGAAACTCTCTGTATCTTTGCTCAATTTTTTCTTAAACCTTAAAAAAAAAGTCTACTAACCAAAAAAAAAAAAAAAGAGGAAATGGGAGGGGCATGCTTTAGTTATGGAGGCATTTCTAAAATCCCATCTCATGGAGGGTGGGGTCATAATTTCAGGGCTTCTATTTTGCAGGGTGAGGTGTTAAGTCTGTGATCAGAGCCAAATTGTTTAGGGCAGTTAAGGAAAGAGGATGTTCTGTGTCTTGTCTAAAGAAAAGATGTATACATACTAAAGAACATTGAAGGGGCACCAAATACTGTCATCTGGTGATTGGGGCTTCATAATTCCCAAACTCTGAGGTTCATAAGAAATGAGTTCTGGCTCATCATCTTTACTCTTGGCTCAGCTTCCCCAGTGGCACTTCTGTTTGCAGCCTGATGGGATCCCATCATTTGGGGCTCAGTTGGCAGCTGCTCCATCATAAGGAAGGACTAACAGTGGTTGGGGGGCAGGGGGCACCCTCCTTCCCAACCTCCTGACTCTTTCATATGTGTACACATTGGGAACCCACCTAAGATTCCATCCTGGAGCTGCATTTTGGCCTGACTTAAGAATATGATCACTGCTGATGGTGATTGCAGCCATGAAATTAAAAGACGCTTACTCCTTGGAAGGAAGGTTATGGCCAACCTAGATAGCATATTTAAAAGCAGAGACATTACTTTGCCAACAAAAGTCCATCTAGTCAAGGCTATGGTTTTTCCAGTGGTCATGTATGGATGTGAGAGTTGGACGGTGAAGAAAGCTGAGCACCGCAGAATTGATGCTTTTGAACTGTGGTGTTGGAGAAGACTCTTGAGAGTCCCTTGGACTGCAAGGAGATCCAATCAATCCATCCTAAAGGAGATCAATCCTGGGTGTTCATTGGAAGGACTGATGTTGAAGCTGAAGCTCCAATACTTTGGCCACCTCATGCGAAGAGTTGACTCATTGGAAAAGACCCTGATGCTGGGTAGGATTGGGGGCAGGAGGAGAAGGGAACGACAGAGGATGAGATGGTTGGATGGCATCACCGACTCAATGGACATGGGTTTGGGTAGACTCCGGGAGTTGGTGATGGACAGAGAGGCCTGGCATGCTGCAATTCATGGGGTCGCAAAGAGTCGGACACGATTGAGTGACTGAACTGAACTGAACTGAACTGAAAGAATATGAAGGTTCTACAAAGGTTTTCTATGGATTTTTTCAGTGGAAGCGGGACACAGAAGATAGCACTGTGACATGTCTTAATCTGAGATTATCACTGTTTAATACTTATTCCTCAGTCACAGTAAGAAGTTTCACTCAATTTTAGAACAAATGAAAGATATAGCTAGTTCTTTATTTATTTGTGTTTTACCAGATTCCCTGAGGAGCTCAAAGCACTTCATGAATCGGAAATTATTCAGTAACTGACATTCAGCAGAACTAGATGTTTTTCTGGAAGTCTCGTTTTTTCTATGGTCCAGCAGATGTTGGCGATTTGATCTCTGGTTCCTCAGTTTCAAATGTTGTGCCCCAAATCTGATGCTGGAATTGCAAATAATTGGACATGACTGAGTGACTGAACTGAAATGGCCCAAATCACAAAGTTAAAGGCAGTGCAAGATTGAGACACTCCAAAAGGGCAACCCACTCCAGTGTTCTTGCCTGGAAAAATCCCAGGGACAGAGGAGTCTGGTGGGCTATAGTTCATGGGGTTGGGAGAATCAGACACAACTTAGGGACTAAACCACCACCACCACCACCATTCTGTTATTACCTGCCCGTTCACTCAGAGGTAGTGAGGAAAGGACTCACTTTCCAATTCCAGTCTCCCCAGAAGCCCCTGCCTTCAGGCTTTTGTCCCACCACTGTTCTGAAATAATGCTTGTTCATGTCCCCAGGGACTCCCATGCTGCTAGAGCCAAACACCATTTTGTGGTCATCTTGCCTGCCACAAAGCTCTGCCTCTATTAGCAGAGCTCGGCATGATTAATCACTCTCTCCTTTTTATACTCCATTCACTTGGCTTTCATCTTGCTCTTGCCTATTGCTGACCTCTTCTCCTTAGCTGGTCCATCCTCATTAGCTCCCAAGGCTGGCGCTCAGTCATCTTACATCTTAAGACTCAGTCATCTTACCTCTTCCCACTTGTCTCCTCATCCAGTCATTGTCTGCCCACAGCAATCCTGCTCTTGGAGGAAATACCTATTAGTGTGTTTTGAACTCAGCATGTCAGAATGGAACTTTTAATCCCCTCTATTCCTTAAATTTGCTCTCTCTTCAGTAAATGGCAATTCTTTTTCTAGTTACTTGAACCAAAATCTTGGTCCTTTATACTGAAATATAAAACCTAGCGTGCTTGAAGAAAGCAAAACCATTTTGTTTCACAATGCTTTGCTCACAGCTATTTCTCCAGCTTTGTCACAAAGATTTCAGGTCTTTCTTGTCTATTCCTGGGTTGAATGGTTCTTTCCCATAGGAATCACAGCACAGGGCAGGAATGTGGATGGCATTTGGATGGTTGTTAGGTTATTGGGCACATTCTACCCCTGTTTACTGTTTATGGGGAAGACTCATAGAAGTGGGAGCTTTTCAATAGGAAAATAAACTCTTTTGAGGCTTACTTATGAAAAATCAAAAAGTGAAAAGCACAAATTAAAAAAATCTTTGGGTACATATACACAATGGAATATTACTCAGCCATTAAAAAGAATACATTTGAATCAGTTCTAATGAGGTGGATGAAACTGGAGCCTATTATACAGAGTGAAGTAAGCCAGAAAGAAAAACACTAATACAGTACACTAATGCATATATGTGAAATTTAGAAAGATGGTAACAATAACCCTATATGCAAGACAGCAAAAGAGACACAGATGTATAGAACAGTCTTTTGGACTCTGTGGGAGAGGGTGAGGGTGGGATGATTTGGGATAATGACATTGAAACATGTATATTATCATCTGTGAAACAAATCGCCAGTCCAGGTTCAATGCATGAGACAGGGTGCACGGGGCTGGTGCACTGGGATGACCCAGAGGGATGGGATGGGGAGGGAGGGGGGAGTGGGGGTCAGGATGGGGAACACATGTACACCCATGGCGGATTCATGTCAGTGTATGGCAAAACCACTACAATATTGTAAAGTAATTAGCCTCCAATTAAAATAAATGAATTTATATTAAAAATAAAATTAAAAAATCTTTGACATTCTTCCTCTTTCCTTCTAGAAAATATTTCTAAGTATACAAAACAGAATTGAAATAGAAAAAATAAATGCTTTCAGAATCTTATTATTGAAGCACCCAAACTATAGACTGAGCCTGAACAAAAATATCACACTGAACATAGGCCCTGAGGTATGGTAGATTTCATTTAGATAGAAGTGTACATAAAAGTAAGGGGCTGCTATTTTAATTTCTTGATTTTAGGTACTGTCATTTACCACTCAAATAAATGAAAGAGAATGATTATATTCCATTTAGAGTATTTAGACAGTTGTTTTTTTTTTTACTTCATAAAATAATGAAAGTATTGTCCTTGGATATCAGAGTGTATTATTGTAAGATATTTACCTAGTCAATCAAAACCACTGGACCCACTTCATACAATGAATGCTCCCTGAAGTTCAGAGTCATTCTCAGAGGATCCTCATCTGATTCATTGTTTTTGAGGGGTGTTCTGGGCCATGTCCTTATTATTAGACCTTGGTGACAGCATTGTAGTGAGCCTCTGATATAATTTTTCTTAAGTTGGTAACATCTTGGTTGTAAGTCAAATATGTCTTCTCTTGATCATCATCTACTTCATCATGACACAGAGAAATAAAAAGGGGGGAAACATAGTTTTGGCAGCAAAGCAGCTGACAAAAAATATATAGTCCATGAAAAATGTAATATATAAAACCAATAATTGCCTTCAATGGTACAAGTAAAAGATACTTCATAAGATCCAGTTACTTGAGATGATTATATCTATTGATAAAGCTAGTAGATGTAACCAAAATGATGGGCAAAATAATATATTTTCACATATATAATCACATATATATAAAAGAAATATCCTCTAAGCACTCTGTCTTAACCTTCTAAAAATGAGGCTAAGGATCAATAAATCAGGTGCAAACCTAAATTAATTATCTATGCATTTACTCTGAGTGGCATATTATTTCTAGAGAATCAGCTTTTTGAAATATAATACGTTTGTTTTGCACATTTTCTACATGGACAAACCCCAAATTAAAAACAATTGAAAGTGAAAATGTATTTCCTTATTGGGTGTGTGTTTCATCCTCTACTTTGTTTTTCAGTAATATATAATAGGTGTGGAAAATAATATAATTTTGTAAAAATCCTCTCTGTGATGTGTGTGTGTGTGTGTGTGTGTGTGTGTGTGAAGGTGGTATTATGTGATGGTTAACAGCAAAGCAATATAGTTTTCTTAGAAGTAAAACCAATTCCACCACTAGGGTGGTACAATGGTGAAGTGAAAAGAGGTGAGATTTGGAATCTGGTTTGTTTGTATTAATTTTTATCGGAGTATAGTTTCTTTACAATGTTGTATTTTCTTGGAATCCGTTTTGATGGAAGGGCCAACCAGGTTTGCCAATGGTTTGGCTGTAAGGTCTGATATAAAGGAGTCAAGGATGGTTATAAGGTTTCTGATCTGAGGAATGGAATGAACAAAATCTCTAATTTTTAAAATGAAGAAGACTGGAGGGCAGAGCAAGTTTAGGGGGATGTGGGGAAATCAAGAGTTTGCTTTGAGGGTCTTGTAAGTTGGGGATGCCTAGGAGAGGTCGAGGTGGGTAAGGATGAGGAGGAAGCTGGGTTCTGGTCTAGTTAGACATAAACACAAAGAGAAGCGGAAGTGAGATGAGTTTATGGAACAAATGCAGATGGGTATGTCTGCTATTTTCCTCTGATTCTGGAGTGCTGTAGGGTGTGCAGTTGCTGGTGACATGTTCCGTGGAGGTGGGATCCTGCCAGCAGAGACATAGCTCAGGTTTTGTGGTGTTTCTGCCACTTCAGACACAGGTTTTTGTCACCATTTGGAAACATCAGACATTAATGCATCTGGGGAACCTGATGGATTTTGAGTTCTGGTTCTTGCATAAACATAACAACTGCTTGGTGCCTCCAGCTCAACAGTGTTGCAGAAAGTCTGTCTTCCTGTGACAGGAAGCTACAAAGGAAAGAACAGATGCATTAGACTCTCTGTGTATAAAAGCTTTTATAGAGCAAAAATACCAAGCACATAAAATATATAAATACTCCAAAAATAAAAACTTTAATATTGCATAAGTACAACAAATATTTGCAAAGCAGCTGACAAAGTACTGCATAAATAGTGTTTACAACCTGATAAGAAAAAGACAATAAAAATGGTCAAAGGTCGTGAATAAATAATCTAAGAAGAACAAATCCAAATGGTTAATGAATGTGTGGCTACCAGGGTATCGATTTATACAAGGGTGGTAGAAATTCAGGCAAGTGTTATATATTTTTTTAATACTTGTACTTAAGTTTTGAGTTTTGCATAATGAGCATGTAACATTCAAATAGAGAAAAAGACATTTCTTTTTTATTGTGAGCAAGAAAAAATATTTTGAGGAGATAAAAATATGAAAGGATTCAGGAGGAGACATAGAAAATCACAATAAAGGAGAGGGCAGACCTGACAGCCTCACAGTAAGTCAGTGAAGCTCTCCTGATAGTTGTGGAGAATTGTCAGCAGTTGGCAAAGCTCCAACTGATTTCTTCTATTGCTTTTTATAATTTTCTCTTTTGTGATAATTTCTCCCCTCATCTGTTTACCCACTTCTATTGGATTGGCCAAAGTGTTCATTCAGGTTTTACAATAAGCTGTTATAGAAAAGCCAAATGAACTTTTTGGCCAACGCAATATTGTACATTTCCAAATATTTCCCCAACATAGTTGAAAGATACCTTGGAAATCGTAATTATTTTCTATTGGTCTTTCTTAAAATCCACTTCTAAAATTATCCTAGCAGTTCTCAGTATGTGTGCTTTCTCACTTGACCATGGGCAATGAGATGAGGGGTGTATGGAGGCACCAGTGTCTCTGCAAGATATTTCTGAATTTATGCATAGTTTTCTCAATGAATTCTAGAAACAGACTTGTTATCATGGCACTGAGAGTGGGGTGTGGGGAAGGGTGTGGAGTGGATAGGAGAAATCAGTGGGATTTTCTTCTAAATTAAAAATTACGTTTTTCCAAATCTACTGTTATTTGTCAAAAACAGTAAATTGAGTTCAATTCCATTTAATTCAGTAAATATTATTAAGTACCTGTCCTGTCATCGGGTTTCCCAAGTGGTGCTAGTGCCAAAGAACCTGCCTGCCAATGCAGGAGACATAAGAGACATGTATTCGATCCCTGGGAAGATTTCCTAGAGAAGGAAATAGCAACCCACTCCAGTATTCTTGCCTGGAGAATCCCAGGGACAGAGGAGCCTGGCTGACTACAGTCCATGGGGTCGCAAAGAGTCAGACATGGCTGAAGCGACTTGGTACAGCACATCTGTCATTAGAAGTGTGTTAAGTAGAAACAGGGCTGTGACAATCAAAGACAGCATGTAATAGTCCATAACAGTATACATACCAAGAAGATTTTTCCTAGTCAAGCCACACTGATTGCTTTCAGTGGATAATTGATCACTGGGTGAATATGCCCTTGCAACTTATGTCCCGTGACTAGTTCAGTGAGTTTCAAAG
Organism: Giraffa tippelskirchi; assembly: GCF_054371585.1. Lineage (NCBI taxonomy): Eukaryota > Metazoa > Chordata > Mammalia > Artiodactyla > Giraffidae > Giraffa > Giraffa tippelskirchi. The sequence goes on along the minus strand of NC_137287.1, from coordinate 65,819,463 downwards.
TCTGTTTTAAAAATGTGGCAGTATTTAAATATTTTCACCATTCTTTATAAAAGAGTTAGAACACAGCCAGTCATTATAAAATGATGGATTTTTTTAACCTTTGGAAGACTTTATTTAAATGAACCAGTACCACCAGACTCAAACATGAAGAGAGAAAGAAACATTCTAATCAATAGATAGAATTAACTTTCATTGTGAGAGAATGAAGAGCCCAGTTACTGGAATCCTGTGCTCCTGGGCACTTGAGAAGTTGAGGAGAAAAGCTAAATAGTGTTTAGAAAAAATCTGACCCTGGTTGGCAACTGGCAAGTTACAGTAAGAGAATTTTCTACAAGTACATTGGGTGGTAGACAGTAACTCTTTCATAGGGGAGCAAGCATGACCCTAAAATTAATACACTCTAAATGGCTAAAGTTAAAATTGTAAACTAGAATAAGTCTGTTGTTTTCTAAGCAACTGAATGAGTAAGCAGCCAATAACATCATAAAGTCATCCTATGGCAAGTACATAGTGATTTAATATTTACTGGATTAGTATATGATATGAAAACCATGTAGTTGTGTGTGTATAAACTTCAGATTTCAGATTTAACAAGTGTAGCATCTCTTTCCTTCTCCCAGAAAGTCAGTATTATTTAGGTTCATTGCTATTTTTCAAAGGTCAGTGTAGAAAGGCAAACATATATTTATATCCAATTCATAATGGGGTAGCTGGTTTCTGGTTACCTGTTCTAAAAACAATAATTTGAACAATAATTTTATTCTTCAACACTAATCTTAGCCACTTATCCAAATTCTTCTCAAATGCCTTATCTCAAGATTAATTTCTTTCATTAAACCTTTCTCTACCTTTCAGTCCACAGTGGGTGTACTCACCTCTACTCCCCCCGTCTTTATTTTGTGGCACTTTGGGATAAAGTTTTGAAGATATATTTTGCTGTCATGATAAGATTTAGATTATTATGAATCAATTTGTGTTTTTAACTATTAAGGGCATAACATTGGGAAAAAAAAAAAGAGTGGTAAGGGGATGCAATAGTTGGTGGGTTAGTGACTTGTATTTACTGAAGGAGCGAAATTCATTTGTGAGAATAGCCAGCTTTATGCATCCAAGTTGATGCGGATAGCACAAAAATCACAGAACTCTGAGAAAGGCTAAGCATACAGGAACAAAAAATGACCATCCAATGTAAATTGCTACTTAGATGCATTTGAAATCTGTTTCCATGGCAATATAGTAGAGCTCAGAGAACCTTTAGTAAAATTGCCTTCAATAAGTTTGAACCTCTCCAACACTCTTCAGATGATTTCTTTTCTGTTCTCAGTGGAAACAAATAAGATTAGCCAATTGTCACTCTTGCCTATCACTTACACCAAGATGTAGTGTTCGTAGAATACAGTTACATGTGTATTGCAAATATTAAAACAGGCAATACGTAGAAAAGTCTGGCAGAAAATCCTTCTGCCCAGGATTGTTTGTGTTGCCATTGATGAATACAGGGGTTCTGCCATTGACATAATGTAATTATGACTGGATATAACCCTTACTCAGATAAGGGAGTTACCCCTGATTTGGGCAAGGAACTAAAATAGTGGTCTTTCTAGGTAACAGGTATGTTAAATAAGTTCCCCCACACCTTTGTTTATATCACAAGTTTAATAGCTATTAATTTGTTGTTGTTCAGTCGTTCAGTTGTGTTCGACTCAGTGACCCCATGGACTGCAGCACGCCAGGCTTCCTTGTCCTTCACTATTTCCTGGAGCTTGCTCAAACTCATGTCCATTAAGTCGGTGATGCCATCCAACCATCTCATCCTCTGTCATCCCCTTCTCCTCCTGCCTTCAATCTTTCCCAGCATCAGGGTCTTTTCCAATGAGTCAGCTCTTCACATCAGGTGGCCAAAGTATTGGAGCTTCAGCAGCAATCCTTCCAATTAATATTTAGCGTTGATTTTCCTTTAGGACTGACTTAGTTTGATCTCCTTTCTGTCCAAGGGACTCTCAAGAGTCTTCTCCAGCACCACAGTTTGAAAGCATCAGTTGTTCAGTGTTCAGCCTTCTTTATGGCCCAACTCTCACATCCACACATGACTACTGGAAAAACCATAGCTTTGACTATATGGACCTTTGTCAGCAAAGTAATGGCTCTGCTTTTTAATACACTGTCCAGGTTTGTCATAGCTTTTCTTCCAAGAAGCAAGTGTCTTTTAATTTTAATAGCTATTAACACATGCTGATAAAAGTATAAGTGAGCACTCTTTGGCATACCTCTGTGTTTAGCTTCAAGTCTGAGGAAACTTGTTCTAGAGGCTTTGATTCCCATTCAGACACCTGTAGAAACTCTCAGAAACCCCGAGGGAGGAAATCACAGATCTTTCTAGGTTTGTCTTGAAACTTCAACTGTCATCACCAGTCGATTTAATACTCTTATTAAATATTGTTTTGCATCACTCTGCTCTTCTACTATTTCACTTATACTAGACTAGTTTCCCCAAATTGTTTTCAAGTCTATGTGATTACCAAACATTATAACAATTATTTTAATAGAAGCATTTAACAAATGAGCTACCCATTCAAAATTTATCCTCATTTTGGTTATGACACATACAAAAAAGTTAACCACCTAACACCTGGAATGTTAGGTCCATGAGTCAAGGTAAATTGGATGTGGTTAAGCCGGAGATGGTAAGAACAAACATCGACATCTTAGGAATCAGTGAACAAAAGTTTAAGACAGTGGAAAAGATATGATAGAAGCAGGCAAGACTTTACGGCAGTTGCCATAGTAAAAGGCTTGCTCCTTAGAAATCTGATTTTGTTTTTACGTGAAAATATGTCTATTTCTGGTCCTTGTTCGATTATAAAAATGGAAGATGGTCCTTCGGCACAATTTGGAAAATTTGAAGATTTCCAAGTGTGAAGGCACTGTAGAGAAAGAATCACGCTGGCTCATCCTGATTCCAGTGCAACTCCATGGACTGGGTTTTGAGCCATCCACACCACCTCACCCCACTGGCCAGAGTCAGCAACCCATTTTCAGCTTTGCTTCTACCATTTCTGTGCTAACTGCAGTCACATGTGTGATCAAGGTGTGGGAGGACAAAATACTTGTGTCCTATTTAATCGAACAATCACAAGTGACACACATTGATGGAGTGCTTTCTGCTTCCTAGACACAGTGCCACAGTGCTAGGCATGAAGGTGCAGTGGGGAATAGGACCATCCTTTATCTCACTATGTTCACAGTCTTACTGCGGGGCTCAACACTTACTCCTATAAACCAGTTATAATGAAGTTGAGCTGATTCAGTAAGAGAATATGCAAAGTGCTACCAGAGTTAAATGCTACAGAGCATTTCATAGATGAGTGACATTTGTGCTGGATCTTGAGAGATCAAAGAAATAAAATTTCCCCTCGTCTATGAGAAGTTCAAATCTCAACTTTAACATGAGACTAAAGATAATGAGTTCTTCCCCCAAAGTTAGAGCCAGAATTATTCACAGATCTGTAAAGGGGCAAACAACCTCATAATGATATCAATAAAAATTTATGGTTGTATAGTTTTAAAAAATTAGGTAATAAAGCAAAAGCTCTGGGTCTTATCAAAGACTTCAATGTGGTGACATTTCATCAGTGGCAAAATAGTCTCAGATTTCTGTAACAGATTCTGCCAAATAGTTCCTTGAATCAATTTGCCTAGCACACAAATGAAAATGAATTTGTAACAACTGTGAACACCTCCCACAGAGGCACAACTTTGGAGATAAAACCGCAAAACTTCTGAATTCTGTAATGAGTTATGTGGCCGGCCTGCTGTCAGGAACAAAATATACTGCTCCTGTCACTTGCCACCTAGACCTGACTGAAGTGGATGTTTCCATCACACATCTGACACTCTGGTGGGTATAGACCTGGACTCAATTATGGAGCTGAAATAGCCAGTTTGTCTGAAACTGTTTGAGAACATTAAGAAGAATAAAGGCTGGGCTACATCTCACCTTTGCCCATTGGAATTGTCTCACATTCTTGAAATTCTTCTAAAAGCTAGCTATGAGACTTGGCAAGATGTTGAAAGGTTACCTAGTGGTACTGACCACTGTTGGTTGAAAGAATTACCCTTTCCTCTAAATTCTTTTTTTTTTTTTAATTGGAGGATGATTGCTTTACAATGTTGTGTTGGTTTCTGCTTTACAAAAATGTGAGTCAGTCATAATTTCCTCTAAATTCTTATAACTATTACTCTCTGAGTGATTCATTTAGATAATGCAATCCTGCATTAGTGTTAGTTTTTCAGTTGTGCCCAACTCTTTGCAACCCCATGGACAGTAGCCTGCCGGACTTCTCTGTGCATGGAATTCTCCAGGTGAGAATACTTGAGGGGATTGCCATTCCCTTCTCCAGGGGATCTTCCTGACCCAGGGATTGAACCCTTGTCTCTGGTGTATCCTGCATTGGCAAGCGGGTTCTTTACCACTAATGCCACCTGGGAAAGCCTGTGGTTACCATAAGCCTCACAAAAAAACATCTCACGGATAAAATGATCCATTTTAAGCTGAAAGCAACTTAACTTCTATCCTATACAAAAAAATCCATGTTTTTTCTCTCTCCTTTTTATATTTATGATGTCACAGTTTACTCCTTTTTATATTATGTGTTCATTAGCAAATTACAGTAGCTACAGTTATTTAAAGTATTATTTTCCTTTAATCTTTATACTGTAGTTGAGCCGCTAATACACCATTCCATTATGGGGTTAAACTTTTCTAAAGTTGTCAATATTTACCTTAACTGGTACCTTATACGTACCAGGGATGATGAACTCGTATAGGTACTAGGGATGATGAACTCTTATTTTTTTATTTTTCTGGTCTAGGAAAGTCTTTATTTCCAATAACTTTGCCAGGTAGAGCATTATTGGTTGCCAATTTCTTTTCCTTCAAGACTTTGAATATGTCATTTCGCTCTGTCCTGGCCTGTAGGGTTTCTGCTGAGAAATCCACTGGTAGTTGAACAGGGATTCTTTGTAAATTATCACCTTTTCCCCTTTGGCTGCTTTAGGGTTCTCTCTTTATCTTCAATTTTTGACAGTTTCATTATGATGTGTCTTGGAGAAGGTCTTTTTACATTGAGATAATAAGGTGCTCTGATAACTTCTTGAACTTGAATGTCCAAGTCTCTCCTCCGGTTTAGGAAGTTCTCAGTTATTATTTCTTCTGTCCTCATCCTCTCTCTCTCATTTTTCATTTTTTCTCCCAGAAACTCTATTATTTTAATATTTTTAAGTTTGGTGGAATCCCATAGGTCACATAGATTTTCTTGGCTCTTCTCCATTCTTTTTTTTTTTTAATTTTCCCCTGTTTGGCTTATTTCAAATCCTGTCCTCTGGATTACTTTTTCTGTCTTCCATTTGATTTACTCTGCTGTAGATGCTCTCTTTTACATTTGTGTTTATTCATTGAAATTTTCAGCTCCAGCATTACTGTTTGGTTCTTTTTAAGGACTTCTACTTCTTTATTAAATTGCTCATTTTCTTCATGAATTTTCCCCCTGACTTTATTAAATTATCTTTCTGAGTTTTTCTTGTAGCTCATTGAATTTCCTCAAAAGAGCTATTTTGAATTTTTTTATCAGCCGTGTCACAAAATTCTGTCTTTGAGCTCCTTTATTGAAGGATTTTTTTTTTTAATCTTTTGGTGAGTCTTCCTGTTCCTCATAGTTTTGCAATGCTGCATTCACACTGGAAGTAGCAGACACCTCCTCAAATCCTCACTAGTTACCTTTGTTTGTTGGTTCTGTTATATCTTGGGTTTTCTCCAACCCTGTATGTATACACCTTCTCTACATTTCTTGAAAGGATTCTTAAGCTTTTTATGTCTTCTCTGGTTCTTACAGCTCAGCCTGCGGCTGCAGGACGCCTCTCTTTTGTTTTCCAGAAGGTGGCGCTGTAGCTCAAGTTTGTAGCTTCTCCCTGTGCACAAATATGTCTGATAGCATTCCGTTTACCTGACTGACATTCACTTCTGTACACAAGGGGCTGGCTATATAGTTGGGGGAACGCAGGGTCTGCATTTAGCTCTTGGGGCTTTATAGGTAGCTGAGGACCTTGGATGAGGTTCCCTCAGAGGCTCATGGGTGAACTTCCTGCCAACTTCCTGATCACAGTCAGCATGAACTACATTCCTTTAATGCCTTTTATGTTCCTATCTGGCCCTTTCCTGATCTCCTCCATCCCTCTAAGCATACAGGCCTTACCCCCAGTTCTCTGGGTGCTGTTGGAGAGGAATGGGGTAGCTGCTCACACATCACTCTCCTTTTTCCCTAGGGGAGAGGTCACCTTGAGAGAGTTCAGCCCTGCTCTGAGTAATCCTGGGGGAGTGGTGGCCCTGACCAAGTTCCTCTTGCCCTTGATACCTCTAAGGGAAGCTGAGCTTCTATAGATTCTCTCTCATCCATAGGTATCTGCTCAAATCAGCACTCTTTAGGTTTTCCTTCTCTGGCTCCATTGGTTCCGCATCCTACACCAAGTTTTGTGTCTGCCTATCACAGAATGCACAGGTGGACGAGACTCATCCTGGGTTTTTCAGCATATGGTGCTGGACTCCACAACTCCTACAGAGGCACGTTTGTTCACGGATGTCTAATTAGTTGCTACAAAACGGAGACAAAAAGAGAAGACATCTTGGGACCTCCCTGGCCTGGCAGTCCAGCGGTTAGTACTCTGTGTTTCCACTGCAGGGAGCATGAATTCTATCCTTGGTTGGGGAACCATGGTTCCACGTGCTGAGCACTGCGGCCAGAAAAAAAAGAGGATGTCTTACTCCACCATGATGCTGACATCACTTCCCAGGAGTGATTGAGTTCTTTATAAACAATTCTGTAACTAAATTGTGTTCATTGAAAGGTGGTATTTATATGTGTGCCTTAAGATAGACTTTTGGAACTTTGAAAAGTTTCCCTCATCTCATTAATTTTGGGGAGGTCATTGGCTCTTTGGAAATTGTATTAAAGCCCAATAAAATTCATAAAAGTGCAGCCTATAAAACGTTTTATGTGATTTCCTGGGACTCATAGATCTCCCAAATTCCATCCATGGATCCTCCAAGGATCCATGAACTCCACTTTAGGAAAGCTTGCACTATATTTTGTGCTTTTTAAGTAAAAACATACATATGTATTCTGTCATTGGACCTGAAGTAGGGAAGAACATTCAGATGATCTGTACTCTCAAAAGGTTTCATCAATAAAACTTTTTTGTGTAAGTATCCCCAATAAATACACATTTAACTAAAATTCACGTTTCCTACCCCTGTCAGTTTGTGTAATAAATGTTAGAAAAGCATGATTTCTATCTTATTTTAAGATAGAACAAATATCAAGAAAAGTTCTAATATTTTCTGCACCGACATTAGTAGATTGTCTTCTGCACCCTAAAGTGCATGGATGCCATTTTGGGGACCACAATGTTAGGTCAGAATGGGAGCTCATGGACTTCCCTGATGGTTCAGTCTGTGGTAAAGAACCCTGCCAAAGCAGGAGATGTGAGTTCAATCCCTGGGTCAGGAAGATCCCCTGAAGAAGGAAATGACAACCTACTCCAGTATTCTTGCTTGGGAAATCCCATGGACAGAGGAGCCTGGTGGGCTATAGTATACGAGGTTGCGAAAGAGTTGGACATGACTTAGCAACTAAACAAGATGTACATAAATGAAACAGAGCTGTACTGAGTGAGGACATGTAGTATTGACTGGGAGAAATGGAGTGAAAGTATCACAGGGAATGTTTCATTTAATTTCCAAAGAAAGCAGATTATTACTGAAACAAAGCAGGACCCTGTGGTTTTTCTCTCCCCCCACCTCTCCGCCCCATGTCATCTGTCTGCCATTTGTCTGTAGAAAAACTTTAGCCAAACAATAAGCTTATTTTAATCAGATAAGTGAGAATCCAGAAACAAAAGCAGTCAAACAGCACAAAACAGTAATAGTTTAGTCACTGAGCAAAGTCAAGAACATTCAGTTCCTCCTCAAGCGCTATAGGTTATATTCTGAGCCATATCTGGTGAGCTGTCTTATAGGTACTGAAACCCCCACCAGGTGGAAGAGGTTAACTACATGATGACCAGACTGAAGCCATGACAGAAGCTGCCACAATTCCGAGAATTGGCCTCAAGGAAATGGGAACAAACTAACTCTGGAACTGAAGAGTAACTGTAGTTATAATAATCAAGAAGACGCTAATCAGACCACCAATGACCAGTTTCAAGATGACAGTCAGAGCTGACTGTACTGTTTCTGCATGTAGCCCCCTCCCTCTGTTTATAAAAGCTCTTTCCCATAGTTGTCAGTGGAGGGAAGCCGGCCTTTGGACAGGAGTCTGCCCACGCAACCCCCACTCTCTTGCCAGCATCCAAAAAAAACCCCACTTTTCTTTTCATCAACCTTGCCTCTTTTTTGCTTTTGAGCGGCGAGCAGCCAGACCCCACTTGCGGTTACATTACTACAGATTTATTTCCTGTATTTCCTGACATTCTTTGGGAAGCATATTAGCACTTACTGTGTACCAGACACTTACACTGTAAGCACTTTGAAGATATTGGCTCATGTTATGCTTTTATGAAATAAATAGCATTACTATCCTAATAATAGATGGATAACTTAAAGTGCTTTCTCAAGCTCATTGATTTGAGGTCTTGTAACTTGGGGTTTGAATATTTGAGTGGTGACTGAACAGCGGCTGCAGCTCCTGCACGTGGGGGCCTCATGCGGGAACCGGGACAGGTGGCCAACCTGCCTGGGGAGGCTCTGTGCACCCAGCAGCTCTTTAGTGCCTGCTTCATGGGATGCAGTCATGCCCTACAGCCCAGTGACCAGGCCTCGATGAGATCAGTGACCTTTGGGGTAGCTTTTTGACGACTATTGAGGTAGCAACGGGTGTTCCTCCCTGAGAGAAATCTGTGTTAATCTTGTTCTTCACTTTGAAGTGTTCAAGCTCTATTTTAAATCAAGGACCTGCATCACAAGTCTTGATTTCATCTTAACTCCTTTTTGCTTTAGTGCAAGAGTCACTGGAAAAATCATTTTCTTTTTCTTTCCTTGTTTTTTTTTTTTCCTTTCTTCATGTGTGTGTGAGTGTGTGTTGTTCAGAAGGCTTTTCTTTAGTATAAAAAGATGTCAAAGGAAAGGATAAGAGTAATGAAACACAGCCAAACAATTTTCTTTTTCAAGAACCCTCCCGCTATCTTCTCACATGTGTGCCTGAATAGAGGCCAGTGACTCTTTCTGCATTTCCAAAATGCATAGAAACATCCATATCTAAGTTCCTTTGATACAATCAGCGGCACTAGAAAACTAGATGTCAGGGGAAGGGGTTTTTGTTTCCTGGGAACATTTTTTTCTTTTTGACATTTACTCATTTAGCAAAATTTGCTCTGTTTGTACATCCTAAGTTTTCTGTTCCGTGTGTGTGTGTGTGTGTGTTTAATTTGGCTGCGGTCTTAGTTGCACTCAAGATCTTTGTTGCATCATGTGAGAGCCTTTGTTTGCAGCACTTGGGCTCAGTAGCACTCAGGCTTAGTAGCTCTGTGGCATGTGGGAATCTTAGTTCTCCAATCATAGATTGAACCTGAGCCCCCTACATTGCAAGGCAGGTCTTAACCACTGAACCAGCAGAAAATTCTCTGTGTATCCTAAGTTCTTGGCATTCTATTGGGTTTTTAAATCTGAATGAACTTTTTGGCCAACCCAATATTTTAAATGACAATTGAGAGAATCAGCAAACAAATCTGAAATCCTTTTGAGTTCTTCAGAAGGAATAAATAATGTCCATTTCCCTTATTTGCCTGTTTTTTTCATAGCACTTCCTGATATACATGCATTTTTGTCTGTCTCAGAGAGCAAGGAGTTTGTTTTGGTTACTGCTGTAATCTCAAAGCCTAAAACAGTGCCTGGCCCATAACTGCCCTCAGTAAATATTTGCCAAATGAATGGATGGATAAAGATATGTAATTAACTATGAAGCATGTTGACTGCAAACATGGCCAGCTGCCCCAATGTCCTTGTGGAAAGGCAGGCTCTTGCCCCTCAAAGGACTTGGCCAAGATTATATGAGAAAAATGCTGTTGCCTTCACCATGATGGATGTGACTGGGAACCAGAAATTCAAGGAATGGCTTTGGTGACTTGTTTTCACTGCCGAAAAATAGAGGTCCATTGGAAACCTATCAGGATAACTTAAGAAATGGCATAAACAACCAGTTATTTGGACATCAATTAAGTAGCAACACCAAGATGCTGAGAATCAAGAATTGAAAGCTTTATAAAGTCAAATGTAAATGAAGAATGAACAAAGCAGACTAGTTTGATTTAATTCATTTCTTTAGAAATGAATTTTAAAGAAATCACTTGATTGGTTTATATCTTATTGTGTGTTAATATTGTATATATTTTTAGTCTCAAAAACAAAGAACTGTTGGTTTCAATATGTATCAACAGCACCCACATAGAGAGATATCTTCCTTCTTGTACTTTTCAAAGAAATTTTCTCTGAGTTCTTAAGTGCTTCTTTTGAGCTCTTAATTACATCGGTAGAAGATATATGCATGCATGTTAAGTTGCTTCAGTCCTGTCCGACTCTTTGTGACCCAATGGACTGTAGCCCACCAGGCTCCTCTGTCCAGGGGATTCTCTGGGAAAGAATACTGGAGTGGGTTGCCATGCCCTCCTCCAGGGAATCTTCCTGATCCAGGGATCAAACCCTCGTCTCTTATGTCTCCTGCTTTGGCAGGTGGGTTCTTTACCACTAGAGCCACCTGGGAAGCCCTTTATAGAAGATGGGTTACCTCAATTCTTTGACCATATAAATCTTTTGTCTTGAGGGAAGAAAACTGATTGTTTTTTAAATTTACAATGAGCTATTGATGAAAAGTCACTGTAGTGAGCTTTTGTGTATCAAATAGATGAAGAAAAAGTAATACTAGCTATGTAGCCTCATGAGAAATTGTTACTTGTAATGTTCATTATCAAAATTAATTGTATAATCCTCTCTTCCATCAAATGTAATGCCATACACCTGTTTTATTTTTTTAAGCTTTCTGTATTCAAATTATAGGATCCTGAACAATGCAGCTATTTTATCAAAAATAAGAAATTTTAATGTTTAAAAGAGGATAGCAAAATTATAAAATATATCTAAGTATTAATGGGTTTACCTCCATTTTCATCAAAGCCTATGATTTGGAGGATTTCCGTATTCTAGAAGCCAATGTGACTGGATTTCAGGTCTTGGAATAATAATTGCACAAACAATTTATCTCCTAAGATTTTACAAAATCACAGTCTGTTGTTATGTGAGACAGAACAGCCATGACATGAAATTACTGAAACATTTTCTCCCAAAGATGCTGGTAGCAATTATAGAATCAAATTAAATCTAGTTTTTATCATAAAATCAGTCCATTTAGCCTGGTGGTGAAAAACAGAGGGTTTAGCGTCTAGAGGTCACATATTAAGTATTACTGCAAAACAGCCAAAACTCGATGACTTAAATAACCATTTTTTAGTAGAACTTACCGGAGAAGGCAATGGCACCCCACTCCAGTACTCTTGCCTGGAAAATCCCATGGACAGAGGAGCCTGGTAGGCTGCAGTCCATGGGGTCGCTAAGAGTCGGACATGACTGAGCGACTTCACTTTCACTTTTCACTTTCATGCGTTGGAGAAGGAAATGGCAACCCACTCCAGTATTCTTGCCTGGAGAATCCCAGGGACGGGGCAGCCTGGTGGGCTACCGTCTATGGGGTCACACAGAGTCGGACACGACTGAAGTGACTTAGCAGCAGTAGAACTTACCCATTTATGCATTGACCAGGGAATCAGTTGATCTAGTAAGGCTTGACTCATCTCAGCTGGACGTGGCTAATCGTGGCTGGGCTTTTTCCGGTCTATGGATTGACTAACAGTTTTGCTCTGGACCAGGTTGGCAAGATGCTCATTCAAGACAGCTCTGCCTTACCTGTCTCTCATCCTCCTCCTGGGGCTGGCCGGCTAGCTCTGGTTTATCTTCCTCAGGATGCTATAAGGAGATCCATGCAAGGACTGACGGGATCTGGTCTGGGAACTGGCATAATGTTCTTTCTGCCTCATCCTACTAACCAAAGCAAGTCACAAGTCCAACCAACGGAGGAGTAAGGAAAGTCTATTCTTCTCCTTCTCTTCCGGGGGAAATTGTAGAATGTATGGATACAGGGAGATGCAAGGAACTGGAGAGTTGGAGGCATTAATGCAATTTACTATAGGTGAAAAGAGAAGATGCATATTAACTGTAGGGAAAAAAAATTAGAAAACTTTTGAAAAGGAAGAGCCATTGTGGCATGAAACATGATTCATCATCTGCAATCACAGGGCCATCTCAAGGCTTTTACATAGGTGGTTGGTAAAGGTACCTGTATAAAAAGTATCTATAGATGCCAGGAACCGCATTGATTCTTCAGATCAGTGCTTCTCAAAATGTGGTCACCAGATAGAAATGCAAAACGTCAGGTCCTACTCCAGACCATAACTCTAGGGCTGCTAAGTCACGTCAGTCGTGTCTGACTCTGTGCGACCCCATAGACGGCAGCCCACCAGGCTCCTCCGTCCCTGGGATTCTCCAGGCAAGAATACTGGAGTGGGTTGCCATTTCCTCCTCCAGTGCATGAAAGTGAAAAGTGAAAGTGAAGTCGCTCAGTCATATCTGACTCTTCGCGACCCCATGGGCTGCAGCCTACCAGGTTCCTCTGTCCATGGGGTTTCCCAGGCAAGAGTACTGGAGTGGTGTTCCATTGCCTTCTGTAGGCAGGGCCAAGCAATCTAGATTTTGACAAGCCCTCCAGGCAATTTGCTGCCTGTTGACAGTGGGAAATTTTAGGTCACTAATTCACCCCTTAATCTTCTCAATAACAATGACTTGAGGCTTCCAGGTGGTTCAGTGGTAAATAATCTGCCTCCCAATGCAGGAGACACAGGAGACTCGGGTTCAATCCCTGGGCCAAGAAGATTACCTGGAGGAGGAAATGGCAACCCACTCCTGTATTTTTGCCTAGAAACTTCCATGAGCAGAGGAGTCTGCTGGGCTACAATCCATGGGGGTCACAAAGACTGAGCACAATAATGATTTGATCACCTCTTTGGATTTTATTGTTGACAGTGTCAAATGGGGAAGATCTCAAAGCTCTCACAATTTTAGCAGCTGATTCATCAATTTTTTCCACATGGGCTATCACTGTAAAACAGAGAGGAAAACTGGATTGTTATAAACTCCTCCAGAAAGAGCCTTGCTTTTCATTGTTCTTTGCTTTCCTATGTATTTGCCTAGGTGTTGAAATGAAGGTACATAATTTACACCTATCATCTTATATTTTCCCCCTTTTTGATAGATTTTTTTTCACTTGACTCTTTTACCACAAATGAGATTTGTGACAGTTTTGGCAAAAAATTCTGAACAAAATACATTTAGAAGGTCAATTCCTTTCCGTTCATATTCCTGATGTGTCTAACCAATATTTTTGTGCCCCAAACTTAGTCCTTCTCTCCCAGTGTAGAAGGATCTATGCTTAGTTTTTCCTTTGAGTGACTTGTCCCTTGACAAGTTTTTCATATTGATGGCTGCTATTCAAGACTTCTAAAGGCTAAGTTAGAACAATTGAAAAGTGATATGAGCTCTGTTTCATTTAATTCTTTTCTCTCCGAGTCAAAGGAAGAAAGTCCAATCATTGGTTATATTCCTTTGTGTTCTCATTGGGCTTTTAAGATTAAAAAGTCTTGATGCTGGTCACTATAGTCTGAAGCCAAAGCTTACTACTTGAAATCATTAGCTTTCTTGTGATATTATATCATGATAAATTACTTTTTCCATTTATTTTACTGAGAAAAATTCTATCAACAAAAGCAAGACTATCCAGGAGTCAACATCACCATCAAAGAATTATTATTAGAATAAAGCATGAAATTAACAAACATTAAGTGCATTATTTAGTAAGTTACTTATCTAGTTTTATGGAAAGCAAACAATTTGTTTTTCATATAGAAACTTATTTCTGGATCACTGCACAACTGAGAAGAGAAGAACACTTAAAAATTTAGGTGCCTTATCATGAGATCACATTTTTAAGTATATTAATAATGGTAGTTGAGAGTGACTTAATGAACATAATTTCTGGAACAATAGCAAAAACAAAACAGGAAATTGTATTAACTGATGTTGAAGACAATTCTAAACTCAGCCCCAAGGATTGGATGTTCTTTTGAAAAGAGTGCCTGTTGCTTTAAATTCTCAAATCTTCACCTAGTTCATTCTCCTAAGACACGTTATTAATCATTATTGTCCAGTCACATGACATCGTCAATTCCTTTTTCCCTCCAGTTATATATTTTAAATTTTTATGATTATTAGCTTATAAATTTTCATTTTTCAATATGCATCTTTAGTTTTATTGAACCATAACTTTGAATCGTTTTTCTTCTGTGGCAGCATCTTTTTTATAGATACAGCTGGAATGTCTGGTATCAGAAATGCCTGATAAAGTTGTCCATGTGGTTTGATTAGACCACATAAACTTTGTTTCTAGAACTTCTCTTTTCCCTGGATCACAATATTTTGATATTCTACCTGCAGCAATCAATTAATTCTTTTGGCATGAAACCTATCTTGGTCACTTTTATCATGTTTTGAAGGTGTAACATACCAAATCAGAACCACTGCATGTTAGCTTATTTCACAGTTTCACCTACAGTTAAAAACCAGCTAGAAACTGTGCCAATAAGCACCAACAAAGAGCCTTGGTGGCTCTTGCCCAGGTCATAGATCACTGATGGTGAAGTCTCTGTGCCAGCCTTTGGTCAGTAAAACTGGTCCTATCTAGAGATGCAATTGGCACAAACTGAGTAAATCAGTCCAGAGCATCATCTTTATTCCTGAAGCTATATTTGGTGAAACACACTGTTCTCATTATTCAGCTAAATTGTGGACCAAGAGACTAAATGATTTGTTTAAATTTAGGAAGCCAAGGTTGTTACATAGGCACTTGCTCTTTAAAAGCACGTGAATGTGATTTATAAATATTTATTTCACTTATTGTCTCTTTGCCTTTTTAAATCTGTTTCCCACACTGGACTGTAAGCTTCTCAGAGAACAGGGCCAATGTTCCTAGTTCTCTCTCTCTCTCTTTTAAAATAGTTATTGTTTATTTGGCTGCACCAGGTCTTAGTTGAGGCATGAGGTATCTTTGCTCTTCACCGCAGCATGTGGACTCTTGGTTGCTGTATGTGGGGTCCAGTTACTTGACCAAGGGTTGAACCCAGGCCCCCTGCTTTGGGAGCGTGGAGTCACAGCCACTGGACCACCAGGGAAGTCCTCTTCCTGGTTCTCTTGATACCCCCTTCCTGGTCCATGGCAGGCACCCAAAATGATTACTGAACAGAGGATAAAGGTTTGAATTAATGCTGGTAGCAGCCTGCGGAGGGCACCTCAAGATGCTACTACATATTGCTGTATCTGTTTCCTACTACTGATGTTATCACAGAACTTTGTGGTTTCAAGCAACTCAAATTTAGTATCGTACAGTTCTGGAGGTCAGAAGCCTGCCTTGAGTCTCAATGGGCTAAAATCAGGGCTTCCCAGGTGGCACTAGTGGTAAAAAAGCTGCCTGACAATGCAGGAGATGCAAGAGATGCGGGTTTGATCCCTGGGTCTGGAAGATCCCCTGGAGGAGGGCATGGCAACCCACTCCAGTATTCTTGCCTGGGAAATCCCATGGACAGAGGAGCCTGGTGGATTACAGCCCATGAGGTTGCAAAAGACTCAGACACAACTTAGTGACTAAACAACAACAATTTTTTTGGGGGGGGTGGGTGGCATTATTATGCCAACCACATTGTCCGAATGGCATTTTAAAAATATTTATTTTTATTTATATATTTGGCAGCACTGGGTCTTAGTTGCAGCATGTGGCATCTAATTCCCTGATCAGAGCTTGAACCTGCAACCCCAGCATTCCAAAGTGGACTTGTACCTAGCCACTGGACCACCAGGAAAATCTCAAAAAAAATTTTTTTTAAAAAAGAGATTTCAACCTGGAATGGATAGCTGATTTTTTTTTTCTATTTGACTATAAACTATATGGAAGTACCCAAAGGGTATATAATTATTTTGAGAATAAGAGCTTAAATGTACAAAGAGTCCCATCTAGCTTTTTTCAGGCAAATCGTTTCCATCTGCTTTATATCTATATAAATCATACTGATGGTTGAAAGGACTCAAGAATCTGATCCAAATGAGAAAGCCCCAGTTGAAGCAAGTGTGATCTTTGAAAAAAAAACCACCATTGTGTCTGGATAATAATCCATTAACAAAGGTTAATTTTACTTAAATCTCAGTACATTTTTATTTCCTAGAATGAACTTTGAACAGAGTCTGTTGGGTAGACTTTTAAAACAAAATCTGAATATATTGTCCTGAGTAATGATGTAAAAATAAAATTAAGAAAACTAACATCCATTTTTAAAATTAAAAAATCCATTAGAAACACACTGAAGCAAATAAGAAATAAATTGATGAACATAAGTATTTGCCAACACAACTCAGAACACTCAGTTTTAGCTTATCAACTGATGAATTCTAAATTGAAACCATTTATGAGCAGAAAGAACTTTGTTTTTCCTCTGTGGGAAACGGAAAGTGTGCTAATTAGGAAAACGAAACACCGGTGGCCTAATGAAGCTATTGAATTGCACCCGATTTGTCCTGAATTTCATTAGCTCCAGGGCTGAGGTGGTAATTTTATTGTCTATCTTGTGTCCAAGGATCAGCTACCATCTGCCTCAGAATAAGTTTACCTATCCTGGCACTTTTATTGCCACACTATTTTTTACTTATTTAACGAACGTATTCTACCCTCGCTAAAGGTTGTTGTTATATTAAAACGATATTTTGCATCCAGAAAGGAATATACTACACATAAAAACATTAAGACCATTTGTTGCAACTTTTCAGACTATTGTCTTTCTACAATGATATATATAAAATTAAAACTGCAAGTTAAGAGGCAAAAATTCCAAAGTAGATCTATTCTATCCTATCCTGGGTGAAAGGAAACAAAGAAAAAAATCAGTCCATGCCCTTCTGGCTAAATGTGGGTTCCACATATGTTCTCATAAAGTAAGATGGGATTTTACTTACTCCTGCCTGACTATGGAAATATAAAAGGTCAGCAAAGATTGTGGAGGGACTGGAACTCTCATATCTTGCATATCAAGTGCAAACTTCTTTATGCGGTATAGGTTTATTTAAAAAAAAATAAGCACACTTGAGTATTTGAACCTGTTAATATTACCTCTCCAAAACACCAGCTTCTAGACTCACCTGTTACCATGCCTGATGAAAAAAGATATCTCCAGCACACTTACTTCGTGGGAAAAATGAGCTGAAGGGATTTCCACATCGATTTTCATTTTGAAGTATGTTCCAAAATGCATGTATGTGGAATCTAGAAAAATAGTACAGAGGTACCTGTTTCCAGGGCAGGAATATAGACAAAGATGTAGAGAATGGACATGTGGACACAGAGAGGGAGAGGATGGTGGGAAGAACTGGGAGATTAGGATTGGCATACATATATTCAAGTGTGTGCTAAGTCGCTTCAGTTGTGTCTGACTCTCTATGACCCCATGGACGGTAGCCCGCCAGGCTCCTCTCCATGGGATTCCCCAGGCAAAAATACTGGAATGCATTGCCATGCCCTTCTCCAGGGGATCTTCCTGACCCAGGGATAGAACTCGTGTCTCCTGCGGCTCCTGCATTGCAGGCAGATTCCTTACACTGAGCCACCGGGAAAGCCCATACACACTCTCATGTGTAAAATAGCTAGCTAGTGGGAAGCTCCAGTATAGAGTGGGGAGCTCATCTCAGTGCTCTGTGAAGACCTAGATGGGTCAGATGAGGGGGAGGGAGATCCAAGAAGGAGAAGATATGTGTATACATATGGCTGATCAAAATGTTGCACGGTAGAAACTAACATAACATTGTAAAGCAATTATGGTTATTGTTCAGTTGCTAAGTCATGTCTCACTCTTTGCAACTCCATGAACTGCAACATGCCAGACTTCCCTGTCCACCATCTCCTGGAGTTTGCTCAAACTCATGCCCATTTAGTCAGTGATGTCATCCAACCATTTCATCCTGTGTCATCCTCTTCTCCTCTTGTCCTCAATCTTTCCCATTATCAGAGTCTTTTCTGATGTGTTATCTCTTTTCATCAGGTGGCCAAAGTATTGGAGCTTCAACTTCAACATCAGTCCTTCCAATGAGTATTCAGGGTTGATTTCCTATGGGATTGACTGATTTGATTTCCTTGCAATTATACTACAATAAAAAAAAGAATGTAGCAGGTTTCTTGGATTATTCTGATTTGTGTACGTGTAAGACCAAATTTACAAAAAGGCAGTTAGCCATCCAAACTTATTTATGACTGAAAGAATGATGATAATGAGAATAATTATTTTGATTTAAGTAAACATTTATTGAAATCCAGTAACAAGGGACTCCAGGGAAGTGATATAAAATAATTATTAAGAGCTTTGATCTCAAATGACTGTGGATTGTGGCCTTGAAAGGTATTTGTGCATTTTCTTGGGAGGCAAACTGAAGTGGGAAAACACGTTCCCTGTCTGAGTCCATGGGCCAATGTCTGAGTCCTCTGGAAGGTGGTTGCGAGACCTCTTTTCCTCCTGCCTAGAATTTCGATGTGGTGGAATTTCTGTTAGTGAGAAGCTCCTTGCCCCACACCTCAGTCCTCTCCAGGTGAGTGATTTACTGACCCTGGGAGTTGAACTATACCATGGTCAAGTCAACTCCTTCCACTCTCCTTTTGAGTTCCAAGATCTGCTCCCCAAGTTGAATGAGCCCATGGCTGAGAAGCGGGACTTGTCACTGAGGGCGTGAGCCTGTGTGATTCAGACCAGCTTTTGTAAATGTCAAGCTGACATTTTCATCTCCATATATCTGGCTCCCCGTCACTCTCTCAATGGGATCTGTGCTCCCAGGAGGAGGGAACTGCTGCACTAGAGGCTCTGGGGGACCCCAGATCCCGACTTTGCTGCACACAGCACAGGAAGATGAAGGAGGAGGCATCTACTCTTCCCACTTCACAAACATCTTCCCCCAGATGTGTACAATACCCCTTGCTTCAGTCTCTTTAAGCCAAAAGTTCTTATACAGGTTGACCCCTGGGAGCCCTGCTTTTCTGGTTAGTAGACCAACTCAGAAAACAAGAGTTAACAGGTTATGGCCACCTTATGGACTGCGAGGTGAGAAGCATCTCATAACCCCATGAAATGTAATGACATATCAGAACCAGGCTGAGTTCATCAAAGTCCTCACTGCCCCCGGTCCAGCCAGTTCTGCTAGTTTTCCTAAAGCTACACAGACCTGGGAGTGCATTCCACAGAGCCGGCATCAGTGGTGACATTTTCACTAGCCTCAGTTGCTGTAACAGCAGGGACATTAACAAGTGGGCATAAAGGGGGAAGCCATATTAAAGCACTATTGTTAAGCACATATGAAACATTCCAGTTACCTCCAGAAGTGCCTGGAGGAGAAATTTTAGGAGATGAGTTTATACAATTTAAGAGCTACAGTCAGTTCAACTTAGATTATTATTAATGTGACTCCAATTTGATTGATGGGTTGGTGAGGAGAGAGTAAA
Organism: Giraffa tippelskirchi; assembly: GCF_054371585.1. NCBI lineage: Eukaryota > Metazoa > Chordata > Mammalia > Artiodactyla > Giraffidae > Giraffa > Giraffa tippelskirchi. The sequence continues at coordinate 65,799,733 of NC_137287.1, read as the reverse complement.
GATGGATTGCCATAAAGAGTCATGCTGATGTTTTGTCATAATTCTGCCTGTGAATTTAATTGTGCAACATTATTTTGAGTTTTTGCACTTCAATTTGAACGTAGTTTTGATTTTCTTCCTCTTTTTATAATTTACTTTATAACACTAGCACATCAAGGACCATGCCTCTTGACTGCAGGTGAGTCTTGTAGAAAGAATTGTCTGGATCCTGGACTTGAGAATGGTTCTCACCCAGTACCTGGGGCTCAGACTTCCATGCTTTTTGTGCAGGATGGCTGCCTTCCCAGTTAACACAGCGTTAGGTGTCATCACGTCCACCATCAGACTGCTCATCGGACCTCCCCTCATACCCATCATCAGTGGGAAGGAAGGGGGGTTATTAGCTAAGATCCAAGAGACTTAAAATTTGCAGAGGGAGGTGGGGATATAGACCCACATGCCCAGTAAAGTGCTGTAAATGTGGATGGGGTACAAAGAGGGGGGTCAGATAGGGTGAAGTTGTGTTTCAGAAAAAGAATGGGTCTTTGGTCCCGGCATAACTGATAATAGTACCCCTGCTCACTTTTGAAACTGTACATATTTGGATGATAAATTGTATGGTCAATCTAGTCTAAGAGTGAGCTATTCTTTCAGAAATTTGAAACAAAAAAACAAAAAAACCAACCCAGCATCTTAGAAGTAAAGCTTGCATCTAGTGTAAGAGCAGCTATTTGTGAGTTACCCAGACTGTTAACCTTCAGTGCCAACTACGGGTGTGTGTGTGTGTGAGAGAGAGAGAGAGAGACAAAGAGAAAATTGCATGATTATGCAAAAAAGTATCATCATTCAAATTGAAAGAACACTAACAACTAATTATTAAAATAACAAAAATTATTAAATAACTAAAGTAATTTTTAAAACTTTCTGCAATAGCAATTGGTTTGTAAGGAGGTTTCAGGTAAATTAATATAAGAGAAAATGTTTTAACAAATAACCTGAACAGACAATTGGTCTTAGAAAAATCTATACTCCAGTCCTCATCCAGGTCAGGATAATAAAAGGATTCATTAGAAGAAAATCACTAAGAAGGTTCTGGAAAAAAGATGAGCTGTCAATACAAAAGCATGGTACTTGGGCTCCAATTCAGAGGGAACTGGAAAAGGTTAGCACAAGACTTATTTGCAAATTGAGAATGGAGCTGAAAGACAGTGCTTAGTGGGAGAAGGAAGCTACTGTGTTTCTAACTTTATATGACTTGACAATTAATAAAAAAGAATCCACACAGTTTAGTTTTAAGTTAGTGATAGTGGCAATTAGTTTCTGCAGACTTCTCCTATGCAAGTCTTCAGGAAGTCCTCACAGATGAAAGAGATGTGTAACATAAATGCCATCACTTTTCCTGAAGCTCAGAATCAGCTACTTAGAGACTTGCAATTTCTCCCAGAGGACCAGCCTTAGGTGTAATGTGCTCATTGACTGTTAATTCTGTGTGACTTTTAGCAGCCCTTGAAGACCACCGTAAAATGTCCTTCAACATCTTTTCTAGTAATTGGAGTTGATTCATTGGAAGATATTTTCACTCTATACAGGAACAGGTGATGGACTGAAAATACAAATAGCTAGGAGAACAGCTAACATTCTAATTCAAGCCATTTCAGATGATTGCAAAATCATCACATCCAACCTTGAAAGTGAATAGGTTTTGATTAGTTTAAAGCAGGAGAATGCAAAGGTACTGAAAAATCTAAGGAAGGGATGGATGATTGAGGACAGGAAGTAGAGGGGTTTTTTTTTATTTTACAATTTGGCTTAGAGCTAGTTCTGTTTGTTGTTTTTCCAAAGGACTGCATCCAGCTATTCAGGAAAAGATAATGTGGAAAATGAAGACAATCTTTCATATAATTATGTTTTACTGAACAAAAATACAGTGGGCTCTCCATATCCTGGGTTCTGCATCTGCAGATTCAACTGACCTCGGATCAAAAATACTTGAAAAAAAAATCCAGAAAATTCTCCAAAGCAAAACTTCAGTTTGCTGCATGCAGCCAACTATTAACAGAGCATTTACATTCTATTTACAGCTACAGGCAGACCTCATTTTATGGCACTTTCCAGATATCACACGTTTTACAAATTGAAGGTTTGTGGCAACCCCTGTGCCAAGCAAGCCCCTATAGGTGCCATTTTTCCAACAGCATTTACTCACTTCGTGTTTCTGTGTCATATTTTGGTAATCCTCACAATAATTCAAGCTTTTTCATTACTACTGGGCTTTCCTGGTGCAGAAGATGCAGGAGACGTAAGTTCATTCCTTGGGTCAGGAAGATCCCCTGGAGAAGGAAATGGCAACCCACTCCAGTGTTCTTGCCTGGAGAATCCCGCGGACAGAGGAGCCTGGTGGGCTATAGTCCATGGGGTCACAAAGAGTGAAGTGACTGAGCACACACATTATTACTATAATTTTTGTGGTGATCTTTGTTCAGTGATCCTGGGTATCACTATGAGGATTCAGTGAAGGCTCAGATGATGGTAAGCATTTTTTAACAATAAAATATTTTTTTTTAATTTTGTTTATTTATTTGGCTTTGTTGGGTCGTAGCTGAAACATGTGGGATCTTAGTGCCCTGATCAGGGATCAAACCTAGGCCCCTTGCATTGGGAGTGTGAAATCTCAGCCACTAGACCACCAGAGAAGTCCCAATAAAGTGTTTTTTATTCAAAACATGTCTATAATGTCTTTTTAGACATAATGCTATTGCACCCTTAATAGACCACAGTATAGTGTAAAGGTAACTTTTCTAAGCACTGGGAAACCAAAACATTTGTGTGACGATCTATTGTAGTATTTGCTTTATTGTGGTTGTCTGGAATAGAACTTGCAATATCTCTGGAGTGTAAGTATATTTATTGCTACTGCTAAGTCGCTTCAGTCGTGTCCGACTCTGTGCGACCCCACAGACGGCAGCCCACCAGGCTCCACCGTCCCTGGGATTCTCCAGGCAAGAATACTGGAGTGGGTTGCCATTTCCTTCTCCAGTGCATGAATGGGAAAACTGAAAGTGAAGTCGCTTAGTTGTGTCCGACTCTTAGAGACCCCATGGACTGTAGCCTACCAGGCTCCTCCGTCCATGGGATTTTCCAGGCAAGAGTACTGGAGTGGGGTGCCATTGCCTTCTCCGAAGTATATTTATTAATAGACTACATTTAGATTGTATATTTACTACTAGTTATATAACTTTTACATTGTTTTAGTTAAATAAGTAATCTGGAGATGATTAAAAGTATAAAAGAGGATGGACATGAGTTGTATGCAAATACCATGTCAGATTATACAAAGGACTTGAGCAGTTTCAGATTTTGGTATCTGTGGGGTCGTGGAACCAATCCCTGTGGATATCAAGGAGGCTCTGTGCCTAAGGTGTTAATGGGATGCTCAAGTACTGCCTTTTGAACTTTAATTGAGCTGAGGGTTATATGTGCCTTGCATGAGCTGGATTATATAATATTTCTTTATTTGCTCTAAGATGCCTCAATTCTACTCATTTTATACAATAACCAACTCACAAGAAAGATACTTGTTCTCTCTTTTTTTTTTCCAAGTGCACAATCCTTTCTGACAAAAAGAAATGTATGATCACAAATTCTATATGAGAGTACAGCAGCACAGATTTGGGAAAAAATGGGAAATTAAAAAAATTAAAATCTAATTTTTGAGACAATTCCTAGATTTATTAAGATGCTTATTTCATTTCTTAGGAATAAATATGACTTATAAAATATAAATGTGTCTTTACCTAAAGAAGCAATTTAAAAATTTATTTTTGTAGTTAATTCTTTACCACAAATTATTATTACACACTTGGCTATAGAGGCTTTGCATTTTGATCAAGGAGGATTTAGTTTTCTTTAGCTAATAGCTAACAGAATTCACCACCCCAATAACCTTCTCATGACATTCTTGCACACAAAATATTGTAGATGAAAAAGTTTCAACTGACTGAAGCCTGTGTGTAACTCATTCCAAATCGAAAATGAGAAGATTAATGCATTCCTTATTTATGAAACAGGGAAAAGGAACAAGCAGAAATTCTTGTGATCAGCATAAGGTCCCTTTGATTACTTTCAACTCCTGTTTCTATATATAGAACAAGAATAATTTTCTCATGTATGACTTTTAGAACAACCTACTGTAAGGAATGCATTTTTTCTCAGCTTACACTGGTATGTTTGGATCAAGAGGGCAGGGATGACTTCCAGTTTTTGTACAGGACAGTGTTTGGAAGACAACATAGGGAATACACTGGAGAGAGATATTATACTCTTACTGGTAGCACAGATGGAAATGCCCACACCTGGGGCAGAGACTAGCTTGCTGCTCACACAACCCATTTCTTCTTGAGAAAATAAGAACTTGCACTAGCCAATATGGTGGCTGCTACCCACACGTGGCTATTTAAATGAAATTACTTGTAATTATATAACATTAAAAATTCAACTCTTCAGTTGTACTAGCTGGATTTCAAGTATTCCATGGCCACATATGGTGAATGTCTACAATTTTGTAAAGTTTAGAAACAGTATTTGCACCATTGCAGAAACTACTGGGCAATACTGAGTTAGATCCATTACCAAGTCTCCTTTCCAGTTACAGAGCTCTTGTCAATGAAATGTGAGAATAATGTCTACTTGGCCTTAAAAACCTCCCAGTCACAGTTATTCACTCTTTTCTCCCTTCTATGGCAAATACAGAAGTCCTGTGTTGCAAATGGGAGAGACACTAATTACTGAGAGCCTCGTTGTTGTTCAGTCACCCAGTCGTGTCCGACTCTGTGACCCCATGGACTGCAGCATGTCAGGCCTCCCTGTCCCTCACCATCTCCCAAAGTTTGCCCAAGTTTATGTCCGTTGCATCGGTGATGCCATCCAGCCATCTCATTCTCTGATGCCCTCTTCTCCTTCTGCCCTCAGTCTTTCCCAGCGTCAGTGACTTTTCCAGTAAGTTGTCTGTTCGCATCAGATGACCAAAATACTGGAGCTTCAGCTTCAGCCTCAGTCCTTCCAATGAGAATTTAGGGTTGGTTTCCCTTATGATACTGGTTTGATCTCTGTCCTTGCTGTCCTAGGGACTTTCAGGAGTCTTCTCCAGCACCACAATTTGAAGGCATCAATTCTTTGCCATTCTGCCTTCTTTACAGTCCAGTTCTCACAACCATAGGTACCACTGGGAAGACCATAGCCTTAACTATACAGACCTTTGTCGGCAGAGTAATGTCTCTGTTTTTCAACACACTGTCTAGGTTTGTCATAGCTTTCCTGCCAAGAAGCAACTGTCTTCTGATTTCATGGCTGCAGTCACCATCTGCAGTGATTTTAGGGCCCAAGAAGAGGAAATCTGTCACTACTTCCACCTTTTCCCCTTCTACTTACCATGAAGTAATTGGGCCAGATGCCATGATCTTAGTTTTTTAATATTCAGTTTTAAGCCGGCTCTCCGTTTCACTCTCCTCCTTCACCCTCATCAAGAGGATCTGTAGTTCCTCTATGCTTTCTGCCATTATAGTGATGTCATCTGCATATCTGAGATTATTTCTCCCACCTATCTTGATTCCAGCTTGTAACTCATCCAGCCCAGCATTTCTGATGATGTGCTCAGCATATAGGTTAAACAGACAGGGTGACAGCAGACAGCCCTGTCATACTCCTTTCTCAATCTTGAACCATCAGTTGTTTCATACAGGGTTCTGACTGTTGCTTCTTGACTTGCATACAGGTTTCTCAGGAGACAGGTAAGTCAGTCTGGTATTTCATCTCTTTAGGAGTGTTCCACAGTTCATTAAGATCCACACAGCCAAAGGCTTGTGGAACATAGCTTAGTCAATGAAACAGAGGTAGATGTTTCCCTGGAATTCCCTTGTTTCTCTACAATCCAGCGAATGTTGGAAATTTGATCTCTGGTTCCTCTTCCTTTTCTAAATCTGGTTTGGACACCTGGAAGTTCTTGGTTCACATAATACTAAAGCCTAGCATGCAAGATTTTAAGCATGACCTTACTAGCATGGGAGATGAGTACAGTTGTCTGATGGTCAGCACATTCTTCAGTACTACCCTTCTTGGGCATTGGGATGAGGATTGACCTTTTCCAGTCCTATACCCACTGCTGGGTCTTCTAGATTTGCTGACATATTGAATACAATACCCTGATGGTGTCATCCTTTCAGGGTTTGAATTAAGAGCCTTAGTGAGGGCTTCTCGGTGGCTCAGATGGTAAAGAATCCACCTGCAATGCAGGAGACCTGGGTTCGATCCCTGGGTTGGGAGGATCCCCTGGAGGAGGGCATGGCAACCCACTCCAGTATTCTTGCCTAGAGAATCCCCATGGACAGAGGAGCCTGGTGGGCTACAGTCCATGGGGTCAGAAATAGCTGGTTACAACTGAGTGATTAAGCACAGTGAGTGACAAAGGCTAGTAAGATATAGCATGTGAACTTGACTTGGCTTTCAGCAAATATCAGATGAAGGGAGTGGCCTTTATACCTAATATTTCAGATGCCCCCCAGGGAGGTGTCATTAAGTGGATGGAAAGAAGTGTGGGCTGTGACACAAAGTAAAAAAATCAGGAATATTGCATCAAAGAAGAAATTTTGGCATGTTTATGTACAAAAATAGATTTAAAAGTTTAGTAAATTTTTAGAAAACTACTGCCAACAAAGGAGAAATCTGGAATAAAAATTGAGTTTGAAACACCCTGAAAATTCCAAACTTCCAGAAAGTTCTATGTTTTATGTTGAGTGAAAGTGAAAGTGTTAGTCGCTCATTCCCGTTCAACTTTTTGAAACCCCATGGACTGTAGCCCACCAGGCTCTTCTGTCCATGGAGTTCTCCAGGAAAGAATACTGGAGTGGGTTGCCATTCCCTTCTCCAGGGGATCTCCCCGACCCAAGGATGGAACCCAGGTATCCCACATTGCAGGCAGATTCTTTACTGTCTGAGCCACCAGGGAAGCCCTCTGTTGAGGCACTGCACTCAAATCCCAAGTTCAGCTTGGCTGTGGTAGATAAAAAACAAGAAGGTGCAGAGCAAATGCATTAATGAATTCCTTTCAGAAAATAAGAACAAGAGTCTAATCAAGAAATTTCTGATGGGAAGGGAGTTCAGGATGGGGAACACATGTAAACCCATGGCTGATTCATGTCAATGTATGGCAAAAACCACTACAATATTGTAAAGTAATTAGCCCCCAACTAAAATAAATAAATTTATTAAAAAAAATTTTTCCATCACTACTATAACAGGGCCGGCACACAACTCCTGGCTGGCAGGATTTTTCTTTGCTCTGGACCTTCTTTGCTCCCTATTTCCCATTCTTTCCAGGTGCAGATGGGAGTGTTGGTCCCTGGCATCCTCACCTGAATGCAGTGCTGGGTTTCAGGCATGGTGGGGAGCAGGATGCAATGGAGGTAATAACTGGCCGTTCAGGTTGTGGGTCACCAGACAACACAGAGTCACTTCCAGAGTTGATTAAAAGGATTAACTCTTACCTGAAGCTCCTGGATTTTAAGCTGGATTTATTATAGAAACTAGATGGAATTTTGAATTGTTTCCTTTCAAAATCCTGGCTCCACTGAGTATAATGCCCTCATTTTACCAGTGGAGGGGACTTAGAGGACAAAGATGATGAGTCTAAAATCACATGCCAGTGTCCAAAATAGAGCCCAGATTCCTCGATGTCTAGTCTAGTGCACTTGTCATGATGCCATGTAACATTCTAACCTTACCAACAAAAAAGTCCAGTGTGTAATTACAGTATTGGCACCAAAGAAGCTAACTTACACATTGATGCAATATTTTCTAAAAGTCATAAAATATTTCCACACTGAGATAAAATAATTTCAGGTTGATATTGTAAGCATAAGTAGACTATTTGGTGTTATTGCAAATTACAATTATTGATAATTTTAAAACTACAAAGAAGTGATTTAAGGAACTTTTAATATCTACATTCCAGGGACTTCCCTGGCAGTCCAGGGGTTAAGACTAACTAAACCTTCCAATGTAAGGAGTGGTGGCCAAGAAACCAAAACAAAGCAGAAATAATATTGTAACAAATTCAATAAAGACTTTAAAAATGGTCCACATCAAAAAAATTTTTTTATGAAACTGCATTCTATACTCTCATGATAAATTCCTCAAATAGTCCTGTTCCAAGGAATAGTTTCTATCACTTAACTGCTGCTAAGTCGCTTTAGTCGTGTCCGACTCTGTGCAACCCCGTAGACGGCAGCCCACCAGGCTCTGCCGTCCCTGGGATTCTCCAGGCAAGAATACTGGAGTGGGTTGCCATTTCCTTCTCCAGTGCATGAAAGGGTAAAGTGAAAGTGAAGTCACTCAGTCGTGTCCGACTCTTAGTGACCCCATGGACTGTAGCCTACCAGGCTCCTCCGTCCATGGGATTTTCCAGGCAAGAGTACTGGAGTGGGGTGCCATTGCCTTCTCCGATCACTTAACTAAGTCATCTAAATATTTGTGCTCTATATTTTTTTCTCTTCTTGTCAACTTTGTGCACAATTAAAATCTACAATTGGAGTTACCGTTGGTAAGTTCATCATACTCTATTGATATTCGGTTCTGAGATACAGAAGATAAGAAATTACTATGTCAGTTAACATTTCAGACAAAGATTTTTAGAGTTGGAATTCATTTAGGAATCATTTAATCCACTTCACTCACTTCACAGATAAAGAAATTGTACAGTAGCCAATCGTGCCTGCTGTGTAGCAAGGGATCAATAAATATCTGTTGAAAAGAATGAGTAAAGCTTTTCTTCACTTCAAATCATATAACCTGTTAATAAAAATGTTGCAGGAATCTAACTCCCAAGTTGATATTCTTTCTACTATATCATGAACATCCATTTGGAATATTTGATCCACTAATAGTTTAGGTTAAACATATGTTTACTTGGGAAAGTCAGCCCATTTCTGCTGCTGGCCATATCTCACTCCTCTCACATTCAAATAACCTTTCTCACATTTTCTTGTGACCACTATGATGTATAACTGCAGTTGTGAGTCTTGTCTTCTTTCACTGGAGTTTCTCTGTTTTGTTGTATTTAGGGGCAAGTATAATTGAGGCCTCATAAAGTGAAAAATCAGAACTAGATTTGTTACTCTCTTGAGTTTTGCATATTTCATCTTATTCTCTTACTCTTATCAATATTTTCATCTCTCCTTTACCCACTATGAATGATATCTTTGAATCCAGTCTAAAAAATTAGGCCCCATGGACCCTGAGAACTTACCCTTGAGAAATGGGTTCTTATTTGTTTACTGATAGATGGATACTTCTTGGTACGCAGCTCCCAGTTTATATTAGTAATTGTTGTCATGATATTATTTTGTTAACTTTAATAAGTTATCCGTGAAATTCATTGTCCTAATTTATTATTATGATTTCTCAAGTCTCTCTATCTGGAGGACGATGAACCTTTCTTGTGATGTGGTCATTTCTCATGGCATCCGGTCCCAACACTTCATGGCAAACAGATGGGGAAACAATGGAAACAGTGACAGACTTTATTTTCTTGGGCTCCAAAATCACTGCAGATGTTGACTGCAGCCATGAAATTCAAAGACGTTTGTTCCTTGGAAGAAAAGCTATGGCAAACCTAGACAGTGTATTAAAAAGCAGAGACATCACTTTGCCAACAAAGGTCTGTATAGTCAAAGCTATGGTTTTTCCAGTAGACATATACAGGTGTGAGGGTTGGACCATAAGAAGGCTGAGTGCTGAAGAATTGATGCTTTTGAACTGTGATTTTGGAGAAGACTCTTGAGAGTCCCTTGGACAGCATGGAGATCAAACCAGCATGCTAAAGGAAATCAACCATGAATATTCATTGGAAGGACTGATGCTGAATCTCCAATACTTTGACCACCTGATGTAAAGAGCCAACTATTGGAAAAGATCCTCGTGCTAGAAAGATTGAAGGCAGGAGGAGAAGGGGATGACAGAGGATGAGATGATTGAATGGCATCATCAACTCAATGGACATGAGTTTGAGCAAACTCGGGGAGATAGTGAAGGACAGGGATGCCTGCATGCTGCAGTCCATGGGGTCACAGAGTTGGACACTACTGAGTGGCTGAACAGCAACATGTACATTTCTAATTAGTCCTTACTTCATATTTTCTTTCATAGAGTTTGTATTGCTCTCTGTCATCTAAATTAAATTAATTTCATTTTTTAAATTGTCTATGGTGTAGGTCATTAGAATCATATAATTATGGAATCTTGGTGCTAAGAGGGGCCTCACAGAGTTTCTGAATCACAACCTTTCTCTTATTAAAGGTCTCTTTTATTATTTCTCTTCTCCTTGAGGTTCCTTATTTTGAAAGATTTTTGTCTAAAAACTTTAGACCAAAACATTTGCTTTACTAATCTTTAAATTTCTTTTTTATCTCTTACTACCAATGGCATCTATATTGCTATTCAGAACTTGTCATCAGCACAAGACATCCAGTGTCACTGCACCAAGGTGATAAAATTCCTGCCAATAGGAAAAAAAAAAAAAAAGGAAACCAGCCAAGTAATAAAACTTGAAGTTTCCACAACCCCCCGTAGTGTTATCTTGAGTAAAGGCAGGTTTTCCTTTAGGCTATTTGAAACGTTGAAAATCGCTCACAGACTACTTCTTGGAAAAAAATGTAGAAACTCACAAAACTTCAGAATCAGGAAACCTTAGGTTGATATTTCTAGATTTAATCTAATCCTCGTTCCACATGCAAACAGACTGAAACCCAAATTACAATTCCAGTAAACGATGGATCAGTTCAGTTTTATTTTGATTCTGAATTCATGTCATTTTCATTGTCGGACCTTTTCTATCATCAAGAAGGTACTGAATAAGGCACCACCATACTCATGAATTGAAGAAGGAAATGGCAACCCATTCTAGTATCCTTGCCTGGGAAATCCTATGGACAGGGGACCCTGGCAGGCTGCACAAAAGAGTCAGACAAGACTTAGCGACTAAACAACAACATACTCATGTACTAATATTTGTCATTAAGTCTCTGAAACTCAGTGTTGATACAAAGAAAGTCTGTAAACCCTAGGGTACTAGATAGCAGAGCAGCTGTTTCTTAAGAGAGTGCCAAGTCAGGTTAGGCAATCTCAAAGTACCAGATGATTTTAACATGCTCAAGAAATAGCCTTTTAAAGTATGACTAAGCCCAACTATGTAGGCTAGATTGGTTGTATAATTTCCTGAATCTGACCCATGTCCACACAATACAGGATAATTCTGAAACCCCCAAGGTATTACCTTTTTCCCTAGGGTAGCTTTGCTTTGGGCTTCTCAGGTGGCAGAAGTGGTAAAGAATCTACCTGCCAATACAGGAGACACAAGAGACTTGGGTTCGATCCCTGTGTTAGAAGGATCCCCTAGAGAAGGAATGGTAACTTATTCCAGTAGTCTGGTCTGGAGAATCCCATGGACAAAGGAGCCTGGTGGGCTGCAGTCTGTTACCACCCTGGGTATCTTGTAAATGTTAACTCCTTTAATCCTCTGGACAAGCCCATGAGGCAGGTACACTTACTATTGCTACTTTCCAGATGAGGAAATTGTTCTAGAGAAAGTAAGAGTGTTGCTGAAAATCACACAGCTAGTTAGTTGTTGCAGTTAGGTAATGAACCAAGGCAGTGCGGCCAAAGTTCGTACCCTTTACCAATACGCCATAGGTTGGCTTCTTGCTGGCTATAAATACCCTCTGGTTAAAGGGGTGAGGAAAAGATGGAGACATCAGAACTGACTTGGGGATTATTCAAACCTTGGGGTTCAAATCTTGGGGATTATTAAGGTCATGGCCTGGGCAGTTGCATGTATGCTTTCTACTACTTGTTTCTTGAGGTCAATGCAATGAAATTGTTATCAAGTATGACATCCCTTATATGCAGAATCTAAAAAGAAATGTTACAAATGAATTTATTTACAAAACAGAAACAGACTCACAGACTTAGAGAACAAACTTATGTTTGCTGGGGGGAGGGGGAAGGATGGAGGAGAAGGGATAGTTAGCGTGTTTGGGATGGACATGTATGCACTGCTATATTTAAAATTGATTGCCAACAAGGTCCTACTGTATAGCACAGGGAACTCTACTCGGTGGTATGGGGCAGCCTAGATGGGAGAGGAGTTTGGGGAGAATGGATACATGTATGTTTATGGCTGAGTCCCTTTGTGATGCACCTGAAACTATCACAAATTGTTAAGCAGTTATACTCCAATAGAAAATAAAAGGTTAAAAAAATTGTTATCATAAGGGCAATTTGGGGATCCTTTACAGGAGTCTAAAACCATTGGGGGGCACATCAATATGGTATATATTTGGTGATTAATTGAGGATCCCTGTGGTATTTTATTATTTTAAAGGATTTTGATGGGTTTAGGGGGACTACTCACATACTAGCCATGGGCAAGGAGCAGCTTTCCCTCTCCCTTTACCCTAGCAAGATGTAATTGCTATTTATTCATCTCAATTCTTGATTAGCAATCTCTATGCATGGGAAAAACTGTAAAGTGTTGCTTCACTATTTTTCTGCTTCAGCCTTAAACGTTGTAAAAAACACAAGGCAATATTTTCCCCTCCTTCAACAATAAATAGCAGAAAAGTAGCATCAAAACACAAATTGCTCCAGCGCCAGAGTCTGCAATCATCAAACTAGGAAAACACAAAATTCATCTTCTGTGAACTAGCGGGACTGCTGGGCTGTTGGTGAAATTATCCCTGATTAGAAAGAAGACAGTTCAAACTGGAATAACCTGCTGAGGATGGAAATGTTGACCTCACTTTGGATTTTATTATTCACAGGGAATTTTTTTATTTGTTTTTGCTTTCCCCAGGCAGCCTGCATGTTAGAGCAAAGCAAAATATACTATTGATGCTTTGGTCCAAAAAAGCGATGTATTCCTCTAAGAGCGTTTCTTTAAGTTCGAGTTTCTAACATTCATCTTAGCGATCTCCAGGGGCTGCAGATACATTTGCTTGGAGACAACTCCAGCTGCCCAATCTTTAATAAAACAACTGGTGGACAATTATTTCATTTACTCCCCACTGCTCGGTGACTTTGATTCCTGTAGCTCACAGGCTCAAGTGCACCAAACTGGAGGAGATTGTGGCAGTGCATAATGTGGTCACAAGAAGTATATTGTTTGTTCTGCAAAGAGCATTGAGGATGGCAGCTTCCTTTCATTAGAATGTCTGTTGAGCTGTAGAACTAGTCAGGGTAAAGGAGAAGCTTGTTCCCTTGGGCCCATGTTTCAACGAGGGAGAAAAAGAAATAATCAGAAAACATGATGTGGAAATGTTTCCGTTCTTTCTCTGCTCCATGTCCTTTAGGATCTATTTGTTTGTACATATCAATCACCTTCTAAAATCTTATATAAGTGATTTCTTGCAGCTGTCAGCTAATTTAATTTAAATACCGAAAGACAAGGCATTTTAAATTAAATAGGTGTTGAGGGGCTTAAAAGGAAAATAGTCTCCATTTTTATCTGTTTAGGATCACCATAATGCCATCCCAAGTTCAGTCAATTTAGAGGATAAATTATATTTCTGTAAATTCTGAAAGGGCCCCAAAGAACCCAGTTGGTCATTATCATCTTTCAGTGTCTACCAAGCAACACGCATATATTTCCGGTGGGAAATTCAGAATGAGCAGAGTATGAAATGAGTGACTATTAACTGCCTGAAAAAGGTTTTTCACTCAGCAATGCAAAGGTTTTTGCATAATAAATGAATAATCATTATTATAATCAAGTTTCATTTCTTTGAGTAATAGGTTACTAACTTAATTAGTAAAAATTTACTCCAGCCTGCAATCTGTAGAAAATTGTGTACAAATTAGGCAAGTCTCTGAACACTTTCTTCCATTTTATCATACACACAATTACTTAAAATTGCCTTCATATTACTTCTTTATTATCTTGGGAGGTATTTAACACCAGAAGCTGTTTCCCAGGACAGAAAATGCAAGCCCTTTTCATTAAAAAGTAAAATAATTGTATTTTTCTTTGATAGTACAATTTTGTTTTGATGAATGAACACTTCAGTCATTATCTGGGCCAAGGTTAGAGTAAGAAAAGATAGCACAAGAGATTTTCCTTTCTGAAGCTCTGTTCATACCAAGACTCATGGACTATTCCTCTGTTCTCTCTCTCTGGATTTTAATGGAAAATAGGAAATGAAGAAAAGAAAGGTCGCCAGGAACCATAATGATGATGACAATAGTAGGATGTGAATTTATTTTTAATTCTCATGGCTTCAACAGGGAAATGAATTTGCAATCCACTTTGCCAAACTGTGGGCTGAAAATTTTTAGTTTTTTTAGGTGGTTACAGATATCCCTCTGTGGTCAAGAAACAGTGAGATGGTAATTTGGAAAATAGTTGCAAACTGTCTATGTATGGAAAATCACTAGGAAAGCAGTCTAAGTTGAGATATTTTTGGTTCATCTTAAGAGACTGGTCCCCCTATAACTTCAGCAATAATGAACACTCTGGGGACTAATAGTCTCCGAGGTGTGACGGGCTATTAGCCCCGGATTGGTCAGATCTCCACATTCCTCTGGCTCCCTCTGCATGTTTATTTACTTTCTTTCTTCACATGCTTTCTCTGCTTCTCAGATCCCTCAATTCCTTCGTCTCCAATTTGCAGATTTTTTGGACTTCCCCAGTCTTTTCTGTGAGCACCTGGTGAAGTTTGTAGAGAAAAAGTCTATAGGAGGATGTAAACTCTTCTCTGCAGCCCCTTCCCTGGGGACCTCATTCTTTCTTGCCAGTGTACACTCAGCCAGCCTCTGTCGAGTTTATCCATTACATAGCTGAACTTGCTTAATGTCCTGTTACATGCTGGAAATGCAGAAAACCCAGTCAAAGTTTCATCTGAGTGAAGGAGGGAGAGGAAAAAGGGAGGGAGGGAAGAGAGAAGGAAAGGAGAGAGATGGAGAGAGAGAAATATTCTTAATTTCTTTCTCTTAGTCCCAGTTCTCGGAGAAGGCGATGGCAACCCACTCCAGTACTCTTGCCTGGAAAATCCTGTGGATGGAGGAGCCTGGTAGGCTGCAGTCCATGGGGTCGCAAAGAGTCCGACAAGACTGAGCAACTTCGCTTTCACTTTTCACTTTCATGCATTGGAGAAGGAAATGGCAACCCACTCCAGTGTTCTTGCCTGGAGAATCCCAGGGATGGGGGAGCCTGGTGAGCTGCCATCTATGGGGTCGCACAGAGTCGGACACGACTGAAGTGACTTAGCAGCAGCAGCAGCAGCAGTCCCAGTTCTATCATTCTAGGAAAATGATTCAATTGACTATTTTAAGTCAACTGTTCACCTCAGGACAAACAAACCTTGTGGAAGGAGAGAAGACCGCAGGTTTTGAAATGTTTTTCCCCTGCAATAACTATGCGAATGAAAGGAGATGGATGTGGGCACAGTTCACAGAATAGTGTCAGAAGCTGAGCAGATGCAACAATAGAGACTAGTGTAGGAGCTTTAAAAATATGCCCAAATACTTCTGCTTTCCACTTGGATGGAGAGAGACAGAAAGAACCTTGCTCCCAAATGCTGGTGAAAACCCAGCCTGAGAAGCAGGAACTTCAAGCTTTTCTTGAGCTTTAATTTTCCTACCCATTGGTATGATGACAAAGCAACCATTGTCTTCTGGAGTTGAACCATTATACTGAAGGAAGTATGACCTTATTTTGTGGTCCCAGGCATATTTCATCTAAAGACAGGAAGCTTTTGAATACCTGTGAGCCTGTGACTCTGCCTGGGTAATGAATGTATACACTTCTATGTACCCATGTTTCCGGCTGCTATTCCTTCAGCAAAGCTGATTGGAAAAGATTGGACAGCCTTTCTTGGGAATATGACATAGGGACAGTGAGAGACAATGATGAACTATGGAATTGAAAAGAATTGGGAGACATGAAATCTGAAAGTCTTGGGAATTAAAGCTACAAGTTAGAAGAGGAAATGGACCTGCCCAGAACAGAATGAAAAAGACGCACAGAAAAAGCCAGAGAACCATGTTTCAAGAGAGGAGATGCCTGATGACTCAGTTGTTTATTTTTTTTTTTTTCCATTTTTTGAGGTTATCCACATCTTTGCAATAAATACTTATTTAACTTGAGTTTGCTAATGTGAGTTTCTGTTCTTTGCAAATGATCCCCAAGGCTGTCTTCTTTCTACCCCCAAGCTCCCCCACTTGATTTTTCCCTAATTATCTTCCTTCTGGGAGGGTGAGTCTTCCTGAATTGCCCTGCTGCTGCTACTGCTAAGTTGCGTCAATCGTGTCCAGCTCTGTGCGACCCCATAGACAGCAGCCTACCAGGCTCCACTGTCCCTGGGATTCTCCAGGCAAGAGCACTGGAGTGGGTTGCCATTTCCTTCTCCAATGCATGAAAGTGAAAAGTGAAAGTGAAGTCGCTCAGTTGTGTCTGACTCTTCGTGACCCCATGGACTGCAGCCCACCAGGCTCCTCCATCCATGGGATTTTCCAGGCAAAAGTACTGGAGTGGGTTGCCATTGCCTTCTCCAGAATTGCCCTGACTGGAGATAACTGAAGATTAAGATGGGAATTTGTGAGAAAATTAGGCTTTTCTGGATGGTTTTAACCACTTGATCTAAGTTATACTCCCGAAAATCCATTAACATGTCACCTGCCTTCTTGCTTTAGGTTGCCATTAAACTCATAGGAAAAATGGCTGCCTTCTTAATGGAAGAATCTGTCAACACTAGATACTAAACCAGCAAGAAAGAATCAGCAAAACACATTATTTCTGATGTTTTTATTATACCATAACACTAGGAAAGATACAACTATTGCATTCTTTGTAAACTGCTGTTTTCAAAGACTACCACCACCAGTAATTGGGACTCATCAACATTAGAACAGACTGATCTAGCTTGTACCTCAAAAACTCTCTTCAGTTCTTTTGGCAAGTAGGTATGAGATTAATTGCAATTAGAAGCTGGAGCCCACAAAGCTGTATATTATGTAGGTTTGCCAACCCATCCCCATCTGTGAGTGTAGGAAGGGAACCATCATTTTACTCAGGTGCTTCTTTGAAGAATAAAAAGATACAGTAACACTATGATGCTATTCCTTCTGGATATTGAAACTTCCCCATGTTTTCTTAGTCAGCTCAAGCTGTTGTAACAAAACTGTAGACAACAGAGCTTAAACAACAGAAATTTATTTTCTCAGTTCTGAAGGCTGGAAGTCTGAGATCATGGGGTGGGTATGGTTAGGTTCTGATGAGAACTCTTGCTGGCTTGCAGATGGTCCCCCTCTTGCTGTGTCCTCCCCTGCCAGAGAGAGATGGAGAGACAGAGAGATGAGCAGAGTGAAGGTAAACAACAAGCTCTCTGGTGTCTTTTCTTATTAGGATGCTAATCCCGTCACAGAAGCCCCTAAACCTCATGACCTCATCTAAACCTAATATCTCCAAAAGCCAATCTCTAGGTCCACTGAGTGAAATAAGTCAGACAAAGAAAGACAAATATCATGATGTTGCTAATATGTGGAATCATAAAAAATGGTACAAATGAACTTATTTACAAAACAGAAATAGAGACACAGATGTAGAGAACATACATATACACACCAAGCAGTATCTATAAGAACATAATGTATAGCGCAGGGAACTATACTTTAGTACTCTGTAATGACATATAAAGGGAAAACAATCTAAAAAAGAGTGTGTGTGTGTCTATATACACACACACATGCAATTGATTCACTGCACTATATGGTAGAAGCTAACACATACACAACTTTGTAAATCAACTATATTCTAATAAAAATTAGTGAAAAAATAAAAATTAAAAAGTATATAAATAGATACCATCTTATTGAGGGCTAGGGCTTTAACATAAGCATTGTGTACCATGTTGCGCTAAGTTGCTTCAGTTGTGTCTGACTCTGTGGAACATAGCCCGCCTGGCTCCTCTGTCCATGGGTTTCTCCAGGCAAGAATAATGGAGTGGGTTGCCATGCCCTCCTCCAGGGGATCTCCTCGACCCAGGGATTGAACCTGGCTCTTATGTCTCCTGCCTTGGCAGGCAGGTTCTTCACCACTAGCTCCACCTAGGAAGACCCAATGTATGCATTTTAGGGGGACACAATTCAGTCAATAGAAGGTCCTAAGAGAAACATAATTATGTCTGCGAATACCAAATCATGTTGGAAGAATCAGGAACCTAGATTTGTTTGCTAAAGGAGTTTGTTAGCATAGTTTTCCTTTAGGTTGCAAATGTCACTTCCTTTCTCTTTTCTCTTTCCAGTCCCCCTCTCCCCAAAGCTTGCCAATATTTCAGTGGGATTGTGATTATTTCTGGTTTTGCTTGGATTGCCTGGTGTATTGGTGATCATAATCACCTTTCATACTTTTTACTCTACGGAAGATCCATGTTTACATTCTTTCTTTTGAGGAGTAATAGTGAGTTTTTTTAAAATGTATTGAATAGGTCAGTGTTAGGATCCTAATGAAATTGCATTCATAATAAGAACCTCAAGGTTTTCATAAAAGTCTTCCACTGCAGTTCAAATGTGCTGTGCAGAAGCTGAAAAACATGTTGCCAGTATTTTACTTATTTTTGTTTTTGGAGGTTTGACCCCACAGTATCACTAACATTTTCTTATTGATTCAGTCACCTACAGTAACAGCTTGAAAGCTGCCTGCTTTTTCTTGCTTTCTTTATTTTCCTGGAGAATGACAGCTGCCATTTTATGATCATTGGGATTTCTACAGCGCCCCTTTCCAGGAAGTTTACAGCTTCTAAATTTGGGAATAATTTGGTAGTCATGAAAATCATTAGGACAATTGGCTTCCTGAATTTTTAGAGGTTTTAAAATTTTGACATACAATGAAAGGGCTCAGGTTTTGAGATCGGTAGGATTTGTATGCTTTATGATTATGTGCTGGACATATAGCCAACAGATATTTATCTGTGTGTTGGGAATGTTGTGGGTTCTGGAGCTGCTAGAACTACATTCTAGCTGGAGAAAAAGACAATACACAAATCCCTATGAACTCATGTCTGTCTGGTAGAAGAACATCCCAAGTGTAAGAGCAATAGGTACAGACAGCTTGAGGTTGGATCATGTTCAACATGTTTGAAAAATTTTGAGGAGGTCAGAGTAGCCAAGTCAGAAGGAGTGAAGTGAGCCAATGGAAACATAAAGGTCTGCAGGTCAAGGTAGGATTTGGGCTCCAGCCGCACCAGTCTTCTTCTAACTCAAATCTGTTTTCCCACCCCTGGGGCCTTACCCTTGATCTTATCCAGAAAACTATTTTCCTAGACTTTCAGATGACTTTCAGGGGTGTTTTCCCACCCCTGGGGTCTTACCCTTGATCTTGTCCAGAAAACTATTCTCCTAGACTTTCAAATGAGTAGATCCCTGATTTTTTTCTGGTGTTCATTCAAATGCCACCTCCTCAGTCACTGTCTTCCTTGCTCTGTTGCTATTATCATTGAGCATTCATTGTGTTCATTCATTGCTTATAGTTTGTCTTCTCCATCAAATGTAAGCTCCACCAGGGCTAGAACTTGTACTGTTTTGTTTCATTCACAGCTGCTTCCTCAGTGCCTTGAAAATAGTAATTGCCATTTGCCCCAAACCTATATTTGTTGAAGAAATGTTATCACTATATATTAAAAAAAAAACACCATAAAGTTAACCTAGTGCATAAACACTCATAAGAAAGGGAATTAAGGTAAAATATTTAGAAGAAAAAAACTTGAGTTTTGAAGTAAGTAATAAGTATAAATCGATTCTGAAAGAAAGAGAAGGGGACTTCCCTGGCATTCCAGTGGTTGGGACTCACCCTTCCAATGCAGGGCATGCAGGTTTGATCCTTGGTTAGGGAACTAAGATCCCGCATCCCACATGCCACATGGCATGGCCAAAAAAGAAAGAAAATGGTGATTGAAACAACGTGTGACATCCTGTGTTAGTGAACTGCCACAGGAGTTAATATAGGTGGGAAGATTTTGGTGGGTGGGGGAGCTCTTGCAGTGGTTCCCAAGAGATCCAATTGTAGAAATGTAAAGTTAGGCAGACTAAGCCTTATCTAGTTTAAACCTTTCATTTCACAGATGAGGAAACTGCGCCCGCTAAGTGATCCTCAGATATTTAAACTGGGATGGTAACTGGAGAAATGGGAAGCAGAGGAGATGTTTAAGAGGAATAAAAGAATGACAAGTCAGACCAGCTGTGAGAGTATTCTCTAT
Source organism: Giraffa tippelskirchi (assembly GCF_054371585.1). NCBI lineage: Eukaryota > Metazoa > Chordata > Mammalia > Artiodactyla > Giraffidae > Giraffa > Giraffa tippelskirchi. Next base: position 65,779,460 of record NC_137287.1, on the reverse strand, counting down.
TCACTAGCTGACAATACTGACTGATATTTAAAATAACTTCATCTCTCAGGAGAGTAATAAATATTGGAAATAAAATTATGCTGATTTGGAAGAAAAATTGTTCGTAGGGATCCTGGGCCAGAGTCACCCAGAAAATGTGCTTTATGAGTAAACAATGAAAATGCATTGTCTGATTTCATGAGGCTAATTCACAGATTCAGAGCTCTCTGGTATAAAGCACAGAATATGATGATGTACCTAGAAGAACGCACCATCGTTTATGTTAGGCTAAGATCACAATCTTCCAAAGGGAGATGTGTTCAGAAAGTTCAAACTCAGGAATGTTGGGAATGCAATTCCCATGTTTCTTTTTAATCACTGCTTCCTTGAGGTTAATGAAAAATTTAAGAGATGTGTTCTAATCAATGAGCATCTCCTCTGGTAATAAGTGGAAAAATTAATTTCTCCATGGCCATCAGTATTGTTCCTAATTTTATAGCAACAAATCTTCAAAATAGACATAAAAGTATCTATAAATTATGCAGCAAATGCATTTATTTTTTAGTATAACTTGAAGAGATCTGATTATCATTTTTATTACATGAGAAATTTGATTCTTGGTAGAGAGGCCATATGTTCACGTTCTCTGGGACAGTTCTGGTTCGTGCCTGTTGCCTGCTCTAATAATTAATAGTCCCTCAACTGTTCAGTCTCAAAAGCATTCCAGTTTAGATGATGAATTGTATGATTTTTAGAGCTATAGAAGAAGCTCCACGGTAACTGTAACTCACAGCAGACTTTTAATTTATGGCCATTCTTCTCTCCTAGTCTACACATCTCACACTTAAGAATCTATATAACCTTTAATTATACAAGTTTTTTTCCAGTAAAGAAGATTAAAAAATGTCTCTCATTAGTTGAAGGCATATATTTTTCTAGAATGGAATTCTTCCCAAGAATGACTAAAAAGGAAAACAAATGATCTTTACTATTTGTGTCCTGGGAATGGAAAATCACCAGACTTGCAAATAGAGTCCCTAGTCAGTTTTTAACACTTGAGACTTTCCTTAATAGCTGAGCACCCAGACCTGTTGAGGGCAGCTGTATTCTTCTGATTAGTAATTTAGGGTATACATCAAGAATCACTGTAGCTCAACAACAACAACAAAAAAGACAGTATGATGTAGTATCAGTGGGCATGGAATAAATTCTCTCTTCGAGGATTTGAAAGTAAAGGGTGGACAGCTACTTTCAGGGGTCCTTTGAACCATTTGTCTGGAACGGATCATGTAGGAAGATTCTTTGGAACCTCCTTATTGTCTGTCACATACTTTCAATGTGGATGAGTGTCACAAAACTCTGACAGTGACTGATTACTTTCTCTTCAGAGATCCTCTGGACAGAAAGTATGGTCCTCAGAACTCCTTGTTTAGTGCCTCTCCAGGAAATGTGTCTTTATTTCCTCAGAAATCTCTCTATCTTTAGGTCAGTTTTATTGTTTATACCTGGTTGTTGTTTTGTTGTTAAGATGTGTCAGACTCTTTTGTGACCCCATGAACTGTAGCCTGCCAGGATTCCCTGCCCATGGGATTTCCCCAGCAAGAATACTGGAGTGTATTGCCATTTCCTTCTGCAGGGGATCTTCCCAACCCAGGGACTGAACACATGTCTCCGGCATTGCAGGCAGATTCTTTATCACTGAGCCACCAGGGAAACCCTTATACCTGGTAGTGGCAATTAAAATCTTCCATTGTTTTTCTCATTAAAATCCTTTTTATTTTGAAGTCAGCTATTACTTATTTCTTCAGAGAAGGCAATGGCACCCCACTCCAGTATTCTTGCCTGGAGAATCCTAGGGACGGCGGAGCCTGGTAGGCTGCCGTCTATAGGGTCGCACAGAGTCAGACACGACTGAAGCGACTTAGCAGCATTACTTATTTCTTAGCCTTCTCTCTTCTAGGCTACATTTCCTTTGTTTTCTACTATCATTTTTCTTGGTAAGACAAGACATTCTTTGGGCTCCATTTTCTCTTGAGGACTCTCTTCTCAAGCTGACACAATTTTAGATTTTTTAAAAGTGATGTTTCCTTCATGTTTAGTTCATTGAAGGTGTTTAATACCTTCAATTCATTCTTGAATGAATAAGTGCTGACTTTATAGGTATCTATCTTAAGGTAAAAGACTCTATGATTATTATACTGAAATTTACATCTTAATAAATTTTGACTTCCTTTTCCAATGACTTTGGTGCTGGCTCCTGATTAGTTCAGTTCAGTTGCTCAGTCGTGTCCGACTCTTTGAGACCCCCATGAACCGCAGCATGCCAGGCCTCCCTGTCCATAACCAACTGCCAGAGTCTACCCAAACTCATGTCTGTTGAGGCGGTTATGCCATCTCATCCTCTGTCTTCCCCTTCTCCTCCTGCCCTCAATCTTTCCCAGCATCAGAGTCTTTTCAAATGAGTCAGCTCTTCACATCAGGTGGCCAAAGTATTGGAGTTTCAGTTTCAACATCAGTCCTTTCAATAAACACCCAGGACTGATCTCCTTTAGGATGGACTGGTTGGATCTCCTTGCAGTCCAAGGGACTCTCAAGAGACTTCTCCAACACCTCAGTTCAAAAGCATCAATTCTTCTGCACTCAGCTATCTTTATAGTCCAACTCTCACATCCATACATGACCACTGGGAAAACCATAGCCTTGACTAGATAGACCTTTGTTGACAAAGTAATGTCTCTGCTTTTTAATATGTTATCTAGTTTGGTCATAACTTTCCTTCCAAGGAGTAAGCGTATTTTAATTTCATGGCTGCAATCACCATCTGCAGTGATTTTGGAGCCCCCCAAAATAAAGTCAGCCACTGTTTCCACTGTTTCCTCATCTATTTCCCATGAAGTGATGGGACCGGATGCCATGACCTTAGTTTTCTGAATGTTTAATGTTAAACCAACTTTTACACTCTCCTCTTTCACTTTCATCAAGAGGCTCTTTAGTTCTTCTTCACTTTCTACCATAAGGGTGGTGTCATCTGCATATCTGAGGTTATTTATATTTCTCCCAGCAATCTTGATTCCAGCTTGTGCTTCCTCCAGCCCAGTGTTTCTCATGATGTACTCTGCATATAAGTTAAATAAGCAGGGTGACAATATACAGCCTTGACGTACTCCTTTTCCTATTTGGAACCAGTCTGTTGTTCCATGTCCGGCTCTAACTATTGCTTCTTGACCTGCATACAAGTTTCTCAAGAGGCAGGTCAAGTGGTCTGGTATTCCCATTTCCTTCAGAATTTTCCACAGTTTATTATGATCCACAGAGTCAAAGGCTTTGGCCTAGTCAGTAAAGCAGAGATAGATGTTTTTCTGGAACTCTCTTGCTTTTTCGATGATCTAGCGGATGTTGGCAATTTGATCTCTGGTTCCTCTGCCTTTTCTAAAACCAGCTTGAACATCTGGAAGTTCTCAGTTCACATATTGCTGAAGCCTGGCTTGGAGAATTTTGAGCATTACTTTACTAGCATGTGAGATGAGTGCAATTGTACGATAGTTTGAGCATTCTATGGCATTGCCTTTCTTTGGGACTGGGATGAAAACTGACATTTTCCAGTGCTGTGGCCACTGCTGAGTTTTCCAAATTTGCTGACATATTGAGTGCAGCACTTTCATAGCATCATCTTGTAGGATTTGAAATAGCTCAACTGGAATTCCATCACCTCCACTAGCTTTGTTAGTAGGATGCTTCCTAAGGCCCACTTGACTGCACATTCCAGGATGTCTGGCTCTAGGTGAGTGTGAGTGATCACACCATCATGATTATCTGGGTCATGAAGATGTTTTTTGTACAGTTCTTCTGTGTATTCTTGCCACCTCTTCTTAATACCTTCTGCTTCTGTTAGGTCCATACCATTTCTGTCCTTTATTGAGACCATCTTTGCATGAAACGTTCCCTTGGTATTTCTAATTTTCTTGAAGAGATCTCTATTCTTTCCCATTCTATTGTTTTCCTCTATTTCTTTTCATAAGTCATGGTTACATAAGACCACACAAAGTTTTCCTCATTGGTCTATCACTTTGTAGCCAGAAAATCTTCTTCCTTCCTGAATTTAAAGTTTGCCAATTTTGAGAAGAACATACACTTACTTTGACATCATCACTCTACTTAACAAATTATGTTTCAATGCGCTAAAAATAATAAAACCTACATTGTAAGTTGGAGGAGAAGGAGAAGAGGATGACAGAGGATGAGATGGTTTGATGGCATCAACGATTCAAAGGACGTGAACTTGGGCAAACTTTGGGATATGGTGAGGGACAGGGAGCCCTGGTGTGCTGCAGCCCATTGGGTTGAAGAGTCAGACTTGATTTGGACTGAACAACAGTGGCAATAATGTTGTAAGTTTAACAGTCTCAATTTACATTATAGCTTTCATTTATTCATTTTACAAAGACTCCAAGGAGAACAAATATTCCTTGAATAAAAAAAAATGATAAAAGAAATATTGAACAACACTTGAGGTAACTCCATGGAGAGAAACTATAAATGGGATGTGGCACCAAATAATAAGGCTGTTCTCCAGATTCCATATCCTTTTGGAAAAAGGATGGGCATGCTCTGTAGATTTCTCACTTCAGAAGAGTAGAAAGGAGGGGGAAGGGAAGGGAAAATGAATAATAGCTACCATTCTTTTGTACCGCCTTTTAATAATGAAATCTCTGAATTCTCCTAATGCCTCCCTTAGCTAACTACTCTCATTTTATAGGTGAGAAAACAGAAGCTCTGAAGTTAATCAGTCCCCCAAGTAAGCATCCCTCTGTATGAAGCTTATGTCCTCTGATTTGCCCATGAATTGAGAGGACCCAGAGCTGTTATAAAAGCAGAAGCCCTTCACTTTACAACATGGACAGTGATTTGAACTATAGACAAATAATGGACAGACATTGTAAAGACGTAAAGGATGCATTGGACTTGGTTAAGGAAGGAAGGGCATGAATGAAAATAGAAACAGCTTTTGGTTTTGACACACATACATTTCTCAGTTTCCCACAGAAATGGAAGCCAGCTATGGTCCATGAAATCCAAACAGTACATCTTCATGATGCATAAATAATAAGGATTTAGTGTAGAACTTTTGGGTATTATCATTGATTATAGTTTTCTTCTGGCACAACAAGAAATGTCAATACCCCAGTATAATGTTGAAGACAGATGATACATCAGGAACTCAGGAAAAGCTTCCCAAACAATTCCACCCACCTGAGTGTTTTCCCTAAGTCCAGGGTATATAGAGCACACATTGGTCCAGTCAGGGTGTTGTTGTTTAGTCTCTCAGTAGTGTCCAACCAGGCTTCCCCATCCTTCAGCATCTCCTGGAGTGTGCTTAAATTCATATCCGTTGAGTCAGTGATGCCATCCAACTGTCTCATCCTCTGTCCAGTCAGGTAGAGTAACCTTAAGTCTAAAATCACATATTTTCACCTATATTTGTTCATTGTGCCCTTCTTGAATTGGGGTGGAGGTGGAAAATGTTTAAATCACTTTCTGCTGAGTAGCCAAAAATGCGGAAAAGTAAAAATAAACAAAAAAAAATTCATTGGATAAATAGACAATGACCATGACGTCAGTCAGTGGAATTTGGGAAAGAACCTCTGATGTGAGTAATTTATTCATTTTCCAATAGCAGTGTGTTCTGAGTTAAAAAAAAAAAAAAGTACAAGACAAAGTTCCTTTTAGTACGATTCCTGATCTCCAAGAACTTAAAAGGAAAAATATGAAGCAGCAGTTTAAACCTACCTGTAAGTGCTAAAGAGAGGAAGGGGTGGAAGTGCAAGAGGATGGATCCAGACGTAGGGGAGCTCATGGAGGGGTGCAATCCTCAGACCTGCCTCTCCAGACATTTGAGCGACTTCTTACTGATTTGCAGAGATCAGAGCTGCTTATTAGAAACTTCAGTTCAATCTAGACTGCCAGTATGTTTTTTCTGACTCATCCAATTTTAAACATTTTTAATTTGTTGTAAATATTTAAAAACTAGGGAAGTTTCCACCAGATTTTGGAGTTCTGGCTTCTCTTGAAAATTTTTAGGACCTGGTCACTATGGGTCTGTGTATCTTCATGGCCTGCCAGAGCTGTGGCATTTGAGCTTGTCACCTTGATATAAAAACAAGGGAGAAGCAGGCAGGATGATGGGCAGAAAGGCAATTAGCCAGGGGCCTTCAGACTAATCTGAGTTAGACAGAGGGTTTCCAGGGAGAAAACTTTGAAAAGACACAGTGGAACCAAAGTGAGGGCATTTTGAAGGTCAGGAGAAGCAATTTGGATTTTATCTGTTAGATTCTTCATACCATGTTTCCATGGAATGTTTTTATTTGTGACTTTCACTGAGTATTCTGAGGTTAAAAATCAAATAGTGTCAGACCTTTTCAGCTTGCTGAAAACCTAATTAATGACTATTCTTTCCCAAATTTTGGGGGGCAATTTTTCTAGCCAAAATATTTTCTTTAAACATTTGGCACTCCCTGCTACTACTCATTTGTTAGCAGATGTTTGTCACTGTCAGCATAAGAAAAAATAGCAAAGGAATTATTTACCCTAAAATGTAGAATTAGCTAATTGGGTTTACTGTAATAACTTTTTGCTTGAGAACTTGTCTTCATAGTTTATATTTTGTATTACGTAGTCACAGAGTCTGCTACAAATATTACTCTAGTCTGGATGATGAATATTTCATTATTTTCTGCAAAGAGCACAGTTTTTCACTAAAGAAGGAGAGAGTCAAGATTTCTGAGTCTGAGTACCAGGCTGGGCTAAACACTTTTTTTACATGTAGTATCTCATTTTATCCTCTCACTAAAAGCTGCAGATTAGGGGACAAAGTATTAAAGAGGACACACATCCTTCCCAAGGATGTGGAGCTTAGAAAGTGGAGCTTCAGAATTTAACCCCAGGTGTATCTGGGGCCAAAGCCCTTACTTTTTCCATTTACTCCGGAAGTAACACGACTTCCAGTTACTTGTCAACCTGATGTTTGAGAAACATGACTGTAGGCAATGACTGTCGCTGTCGACTATTTTGTTCTTCTTTATTTATATGTTTTGATAAGCCAGTGTCCTGTGTTTTGTAAGAGTGGGTTTGGTATTGCCACGCAGGACTGACGCTGGAGAAGAGCAAGTGAAACAAGTGTCCTGATGCCCAGAGGATAAATGGTATCCAGAGACAATGCACTCTGTCCCAGTCCTCTCCCCCTATCTGGGCTTGATAATTGCTGAGAAATGATAACTACATCAGACCTTCCAATGAACACCCAGGATTGATCTCTTTTAGGATGGATTGATTGGATCTCCTTGCAGTCCAAGAAACTCTCAAGAGTCTTCTCCAACACCACAGTTCAAAAGCATCAATTCTGCGGCGCTCAGCTTTCTTCACCGTCCAACTCTCACATCCATACATGACCACTGGAAAAACCATAGTCTTGACTAGACGGACTTTTGTTGGCAAATGCTCATTGGAAAAGACCCTAATGCTGGGTAGGATTGGGGGCGGGAGGAGAAGGGGACGACAGAGGATGAGATGGTTGGATGGCATCACCAACTCGATGAACATGGGTTTGGGTAGACTCCGGGAGTTGGTGATGGACAGAGAGGCCTGGCGTGCTGCAATTCATGGGGTCGCAGAGAGTCGGACACGACTGAGCGACTGAACTGAACTGATAACTACATAACTGGAACACTTTTACATACTCCATGCACAACAGATGTAATGTTAGTAACTTAAGACAAAATTGGAATAGAAACATTCTCTGGCATCTTTTACCCCTCCCCATTAGTTGGTGCCTAGAGGATACGTATAATTCTTAATTCCAGCTTTGCCTTACGTCTGAGCAGACAGGAATGACCAAGAGGTAATTACAATGTCTTGGAAGTACGGCGCATCCCCTACATATGAACCTTCATGTTGCAAGCTTTCAAAGATGCGGACACGTGTGCCAGCCTCTGTATGCCCATTGTTGTACTCTACTACTGTACTTTTCAAGGTCCCGTACTGTAAGATTAAAAATGGTTTATTATCTGTGTTTGCTTTTTATGTAAGTATTTGTGTTTGTATTTTTATGTAAGTATGTGTGGTTGTAAAGAGTCAGACATGAGTGAGTGACTAAGCACAGCACAGTAAATAAAAAATAAGTAAATGGATGGGGGGGGCGAGATGAATAATGGCCCCCAGAAGTGTCCACCCCTGGACCCTGTGAACATTACCTTACATGGAAAAAGAGACTGTACAGATGTGACTAAATGAAGGACAGAGGATCCTGGATTATCCAGGATGATAGTCCTTAAAAGAGAGAGACATGAAGTGTCAGAAGAGAAGGGGATGTGAGGGCAGAGGCAGAGATTGGAGTGTGCCTTCTGAAGATGGAGGAAGGGGTTGCAAGCTGAGGAACACAGGCAGTCATGAGATGCTGAGTAAAGGCCAGGAACTAGCTTCTCCCCTCAGGGTCTCCAGAAGGAACTAGCCCTGCTGATAATCCAACTTACGACCAATGACCCATTCCAGATTTCTGAACTGTCGAGATTGTCAGAAAATAAATTTGTGTTGTTTTAGGCCATTAAGTTAGTGGTCATTTGTAATAGTGGCAACAGGAAACTCATACAGGGAGTGAAATTTCTTAACGAAGAAAAATGAGAAGATTTGTGAATGATCATCTTCAAGTAGGCAGGAGATGGCCAAAGATGATGTCAACGTGTCAGCTCCAAGGAGGATGACCTACAAGCTGGCCACTGTGTTCCAGTTAGGGGAGTAACTAGAGAGGGGCATATGGGAGATGCCAAAATACTGGCATTGATCTTCGTCTTATGCCAGGTGGCAGGTACATGAGTATTGGTGTTGTTGTTTTTTATTATAAATTAAAAATATATATATATATATATATATACAGACAATTTTTAAAAAGCGCGTTTGACAGAAACAGACTTAGAGAATGAACTATGGTTGCCGGGGGTGGGGGAAGGATCAGGGAAAGGATAGTTGGGGGTTTGGGAATGACATGTACACCATGCTATATATAAAATGGATAACCAACAAGGACCTACTGTATAGCCCAGGGAACTCTGCTCAGTGTTATGTGGCAGCCTGATGGGAGAGGAATTTGGGGGAGAATAGATACATGTATATATATATATGGCTGAGTCCCTTTGCTGTTCACCTGAAACTATCACAACATTGTTAATCAGCTATACTTCAATATAACATAAAAAGTTTAAAAAACAAACAAACAAGCAACATACAAAATAAATTTTAAAAATCAGGTTTGGGTGATTGAGAAAGTGATGTTACCAGTAATAGAAACATCAAACTTTAGGGGGAAAATTGGAAGACATACAAATAACTTAAGGCACATATTATTCATCAAATCCATAGTACTTAACTAAACTCATTTATAGTAAAGACTGGTCATTCCTAAGAATTCTGGGTGGATGACAGTTAGAGGGAATAGTTTTAAGTACTTAATACGTGCCAAACACTGGGCTAGGTGCTTGACCAGCATTCGGCATGAAATTCTGACAACCTGGAGAACTGTAGTGACAGAGACACCAACATACTCATCAGAAGCCAAGAGCAGCCTACTTGGGTTCACAGCTTTGTTCTGCCATATACTAATGCTGGGGCCTCCGACAAACTATCGAATCTCTCTGGGTCTCTTTCCTTACCTGAGAAATCAGAAGAGTGATAATGGTAGTACCTACTTCATCGAGTTGTTATAAATAATGAATTACCTCATGAAAAGCCCTTTGAAGAGTACCCAGTACACTGTAAAAATCAGTTATTGGGCTTCCCTGGTGGCTCAGTGTTAAAGAGTCTGCTTGCCAATGCAGGAGACACAGGTTCAATCCTTCATCTGGGAAGATCCCACATGCCTCTGAGCAACTAAGCTTGTGCACCACAGCTACTGAGCCAGTGATCTGGAGCCTGAGAGTCACAATTACTGAGTCCATGTGCTGCAACTACTGAAGCCCACACACCCTAGAGCCTGTGCTCCACAAGAAAAGCCACTTCAATGAGAAATCTGAGCACTGCAACTAGAGAGCAGCCCTGGCTCACAACCACCAGAGTAAAGCCCAGGCAGCAAAGAAGACCCAGCACAGTCTAAATAAATAAATAAAATTATGGTATAAAAACAAACAAAAAATCAATTATTATAATAATTATGATCAACAGAGGGCTTCACTTGTGGCTCAGCTGGTGAAGAATCTGTCTGCAATGTGGGAGACTTGGGTTTGATCCCTGAGTTGGGAAGTTCCTCCAGAGAAGGGAAAGGGTACCCCCTCCAGCATTCTGGCCTGGAGAATTCCAGTACTATCAGGAGACTCTTGAGAGTCCCTTGGACTGCAAGGAGATCCAACCAGTCCATCCTAAAGGAAATCAGTCCTGAATATTCATTGGAAGGACTGATGCTGAAGCTGAAACTCCAATACTTTGGCCATCTGATGCAAAGAACTGACCCACTTGAAAAGCCCCTGATGCTGGGAAAAATTGAAGGCAGGAGGAGAAGGGGACGACAGAGGATGAGATGGTTGGATGGCATCACCGACTCTATGAACACGAGTTTGAGTAAACTCTGGGAGTTGGTGATGGGCAGGGAAGCCTGGAGTCCTTGGGGTTGCAAAGAGTTGGACATGACTGAGCTACTGAACTGAACTAATGATGAACAGAAAACCTGAGACTTAGACAATGACCTTAACCAAGAAAATGCAGGTAGTAAACAGTAGAACTGGAATTTCAATTCGGGCAAACTGTGAACACTGATAGATAGAGCTATTTCAATCCAACAAACAACAAATTCAGTGTGAACAAATCAGCCCAACCAGGATTTTTTTTTTAACCTCTTTGAATTAAATCTGTTCTTCTAGCTTGTTGACATTAAAAATCCTTTTTCTCCCTTAATTAATTCTGTTTGTTCAGTCAGACACAATTTTATTCTCTTAATTTTTCTTCAGAAGAACAAAATAATGGTGATCCATAATTTTCTAAAAAATGCAGGTAGAGTTTCCTTTTACTGCCAAATTATTTTCATTGTATTCCTCACCTATTGAGAGAAAAATTTGAAAAATCCTTAAATATTTCTCTAAAGTGCAGGAAAAAAAAAAAGATTTCATGCTATCTTGGTCTCTCCTTTGCTGGCCAATAATAGTTAAAATGGAAATTGAAAATGTTAGTCTCTCAGTTGTGTCCACTCTTGCGCCCCATAGACTGTAGCCCTCAGGCTCCTCTCTCCATGGAATTTTCCAGGCAAGAACACTGGAGTGGGGAGCCATTCCTTTCTCCGGGGGATCTTCCAGACTCAGGAATTGAACCCTCATTTCCTGCATTGCAGGTAGATTCTTTACTGTCTGGACTATCTAAATGTTGGGACCAATTTGTTATTTTTATTAAAAATAACGTCTACTCCTGAGTTCCATTTGCTTTGTCCATACGGTGAGGAATTAGCCATGGCCAGAATGAGTCTGTGCAGAAATATTTTTTTCAATTTTAATAATTTTCTAATAATTAAGACCAACATCAAAGACAGTCAATTTGTACAGTTTTAAAATTTTAAGTCACTGGGAATTTTAATCAAACCAGATGTGTTTGAGTAAAACTAGCTTTTCTACTTGAAAAAACAGTGACTTCATGACTCTCCAGTCCAATTCACAGAACTCATTATTAGCTCTTTTCATATTTGTAAGAAATTTTTCACTTTTTGAAGCAGATACATATTGAAGGAATCCAGATACCTCTTTAAACTGACTTCAAATAGCACAAATTAAATTATTTTTTCCTCAAAGGATCAAAAGAGCCTTTTGTCCTTCCCCCTCTGCAGCTCTCAACATACACACAAACACACATATCAAAACAAGTGGTTAACTAGCTGTTGGCTGTTGCCTAGACTTGAAAAGTAATGCAAAGCCTGTAGGTTGAAATGACAAACCATGGCTCTAAGGGTACTTATTCCAACTGTGTCTTCAATCAAAAGTAATTCAACCTTTTTTCTTGTTACAGTAGTGTTCAAGGCAATATAGCATCAGTTTCTTTTCATTCTTCAAAGCTCTCCAGATAATTTTTACCAAGCTGAATTCATGATTGGCAGCTTTAAGAACACTCAAGGATTTACCACCTAAATAAGTCAAACTCCCATCTTTTTGCTTCTAGGACCACAGAGTGAAATTGGTTGGGGAGCTTCTCATCATAGCCTTGTGCACCCAACTTCCACCAGGTCTAATGCTGTGACAACTTCAGAAACCAGCTGCCCTGAAGAAGGAGAAGACCAAAATAATAGCTCTCAATTTGTAGCCTGGGGGATTTTTAGATTCCTTTGCATGTGACAAACATTTAGGGGAGTCTTTAAGAAGAGAAGCTATGGACACAGCAGGGGGGAGAAAAGGGTGGGACAAATGGAGAAGGCAGAATGGAAACATATACACTACTATATGTAAAAATAGATAGCCAGGTGGGAATTTGCTGTATGACTCAGGGAACTCAAACTAGGGCTAGGGCTCTATGACAACCTAGAGGGGTGGAATGGGGTGGGATATGGAAAGGAGATAGAAGAGGGAGGGGACATATGTATACCTATGGCTGATTCATGTTGATGTATGGCAGAAACCAATACAATATTGTAAAGCAATTATCCTTCAATTAAAAGTAAATAATTCTTTTTTTAAAAAAGAGAATCATTAGATATCACCGAGAACTAGTCCCGCCGGAGGCTAGAGGGCAGACAGAGGGCAGATGTGTTTTTGACTCAAGAGTTTCATTTTGGTGCTTGTGTTTAAAACTTACAGACGAGGCACTTCTACTCCTGCTCAGCTGTTGTCTCTCATGGGGAAAGGTGTTGTATGTCCTCTTCATTAACAGAAAGCAGTAAAGAGGTTTTTATTGCTAAGGGAATGCTCCTTAAACGATAAGCACTGAATTTTCAGCTGCTGATTAGTAATGGTAAGTGAAAGATTTTAATGTTTTTACTGACTATTGCAGTAATGGAACCAGTATGGTGGTAGAAATGATATCTAATAATCTCCTTATTTTCCTTGAATCGGTTCAGTTCAGTTCAGTTGCTCAGTTGTGTCCAACTCTTTGCAACCCTATGGACTGCAGCACTCCAGGCTTCCCTGTCCATCACCATCTCCCGGAGCTTATTCAAACTCATGTCCATCGAGTCAGTGATGCCATCCAACCATCTCATCCTCAGTTGTCCTCTTCTCCTCCCACCTTCAATCTTTCCCAGCATCAGGGGCTTTTCAAATGAGTCAGTTCTTTGCATCAGGTGGTCAAAGTATCGGAGTTTCAGCTTCAGTATCAGTCCTTTCAATGAATATTCAGGACTGATTTCCTTTAGGATGGACTGGTTGGATCTCCTTGCAGTCCAAGGGACTCTCAAGAGTCTTCAACACCACAGTTCAAAAGCATCAATTCTTCGGCGCTCAGCTTTCTTTATAGTCCAACTCTCACATCCATACATGACCACTGGAAAAACCATAGCTTTGACTAGATGTACCTTTGCTGGCAAAGTAATGTCTCTGCTTTTTAATATGCTGTCTAGGTTGGTCATAACTTTTCTTCTAAGGAGCAAGCATCTTTTAATTTCATGGCTGCAGTCACCATCCCTGGGCAAAAGGCTCTAAAGGACTTTTGCTAACAAGTATCAAACACACTCATATTTCAAATGAAGGGGAATATATTACTAGTAAGGCTTATCTTGTACTAAGTAGAATAGTTGCTAACAAAGTTAGTAGTGTGACAATCTAGAGAGATGTTGTTGTTCTTTTAGTCGCTAAGTAATGAACTACTGTTTTGCGACCCTGTGTACTATAACCCGCCAGGCTCCTCTGTCCATGGGATTTCCCAGGCAAGAATTCTGGAGTGGATTGCCATTTCCTTCTCGAGGGGGTCTTCCTGACCCACGGGTTGAACCCATAACTCTTGCATTGGCAGGTGGTTGTTTTTTTTTTGTTTTTTTTTTTTACCACTGAGCCACCAGGGAAGCCCCAATCTAGAGAGATATCCTGTGTTAAATCCTATTTCCATTTCTTCTCCGTAATTCATATATCTCTTCCTTTCATTGTTTTATACCTTTTCTTTTTTTTTTTTTTACATGTTTCAATGCTATATTATCATATGTGAAACAGAACACCATTCCAGGTTCGATGCACAAGACAAATGCCCAGGGCTGGGGCAATTGGATGACCCAGAGGGATGGGATGGGGAGGAAGGTGGGAGGGGGGCTCAGGATGGGGAGCACATGTAAATCCATGGCTGATTCACGTCAATGTATGGCAAAAACCACCACAATATTGTAAAGTAATTAGCCCCCAACAAAAATTAAAAAAAAAACATTTATAAAAAAAAAGGAACACAATAATAAACAAAAAAACCATCAACATTCAAGCCTAATTCATGAAGATGCTCAGTCTACTATATCTAAGATCAAACAATGACCGTAACTTTAACGTTTCAATGAAAAGGTATTCCAAAATTATTGACAAAAATTAAAAATATTATATGAAATAGCATGTATTTTCAATATAGAAAGCAAAGTAACAAATCAATCCCTAGCAACCAAATATATCCCAAATACAAGTACTTTAGCAATCAGTTTGTCAAAATAGTGTTTTCACTTTTATCTATCAGTTTGGTACTCACAAAATACGTGAAAGTTAAAGTGAAAGTGAAATCTCTCAGTCGTGTCCGACTCTTTGCGACCCCATGGACTGTAGCCCACCAGGCTTCTCTGTCCATGGGATTTTCCAGGATATTGGAATATTCCAAGAATATTGGAGTGGGTTGCCATTTCCTTCTCCAGTTTTATATCTTTTCTATCTTGTTTTGTGGAGCAGTTCTCCATGGTGATAGTGTACTGGTGATAGCATTTGTTCAAGACTACCTTTTGAAGGATGTTTGTATAGCAAACACCTTGGAAATTAGACAGACTATCTCCATCTGGGTCAGCGGGCAGATGTGTATCATAAATAGTATACTAAAATGATATCTCCCTTTGGAGTAAAGTTTAAGCAGGTTTGCTTGTAGAACCTCTTTATAAGATTGGGTGTTTCCAGTTTGAAGGATCCTCAGCTGGGACACAGACCCACTGGACGCCTGGCACACACCTGCGTCCCTCTTTCTATTTTATTTTCTTATTCTCAGAATCCCTCTGACCCAAGGCGTGTTGACAACTGCTTGCCTGTGTTAATTTACTCAATATGGGAGGGGGAGGGATTCTTTTACAAAGTAGGTAGATATAAAATCATCATGTTTATACTTTAAATATCTTACAATTTTTTTCATCAAATACCTCTGGTCACATGGGGTGTGTGTTTATCCATTTTAAAACAGTGAATTTGGACCTTTCCTTTCTTGCCATGATAAACTGGGTACACACAAGTCCCCACAGGACTGTCGATGTCCAGGACCTGGAATTTGGTAGTTTGCCCAAGTGTTCAAATGTAGCCAACACAAGCTGCACTCTCTGAAGTTTGGTCTACGAAAATTCCCATTTAATGAACTGTACAGCTGATCCGCCTGAGACCAGACTGAACTCCTCAGGATCAGGTCAGCTTAACAGAGGGTGCTCACAGGTTATTTGTCTTCAAAGAGAAGAGCACGCTAGATGAAATCCTTTATTTTCTAATTTTCTCTTTTTTCTAGGAGGGAGATGAAGGCTAGCTGGTCACTCCCCTTCATCTATGACTCATATTCACAGTCCTTTAATCATCACTGTGGTTTTCCCCTGGGGTGATTCCAAAGTCTCCTCATTCTTCTTTGGCTGAGAGCTCATAATTGGGCATTTGCTCTTCCCCACGCCTGGGAGTCTCTTCCCCAGGTTCTTCCCATACTTTGCTCATTCTCATCCTTCCGGGTTTAGCTTAAACCACACTCTATCGAGAGACTGCCTCTCAATCATACCCCAGCCACTGCAGACCTCGCAGGCTCTACCACCCAGCTGCCGAGAGAGGGCGCCATGCTCACTGAATTGTTCCTGCGGAGTCCATGAGGTCACCAACAGTCGGGCACGACTGAGTGAGCACACACACACACACACACACACACACACACACACAGATGGCAGGGTCCCGAATTGTTAAGGAACTACATGCATGATGATTGTCCTCTCTATTATGTTATTGTTGTTTTAGTTGCTAAGTCGTGTCTGATTCTTTTGCGACCCTGTGGACCGTAGCCCACCAGGCTACTCCGTCCATGGGATTTCCCAGACAAGGATACTGGAGTGAGTTGCCATTTCCTTTTCCTGGGCGTCTTCCCAACCTAGGGATGGAGCCCACCTCTCCTTCATTGGCAGACGGATTCTTTACCACTGAGACACCAGGGAAGCCCAGATGAATTATATATATATATATATATATGTATATGTACATATAAAGGTGGCTGGCAATTTCAAACAGAAAAGCTAGCATCAGTAAAGGTCAAATGATGTACTGCCTGGGGAATTGTGTGCAGAATTCACTAAGTTCATGCAGATAAAATCATGACGATACAGCTGCATCAGTGAAGACAATGTTGAATGATGATATCAATAGGTTACATGACCTTGAACTTTATGTCTGAGATTTTTGGAGACCTTGCTGATAGAAACTGGAACAACAGTCATGAAAAGCCTACATGAAATTTTCTCCATGCGTGAGAATGTAGACTTTAATCTACTTGCAGGGCAGACTGACTTGTCCATTGGTCTAGAAAGAAAGTCAGCTCCACCAGGATAATAAGGGTGAGTTTAATCCCATAGGTGATAGGAAATCTTTGAAAGGATTTGAACAGGAAAATGGCAATATTCACCCACACTCCCTCAGATTAAGCCAGAGAGATGAAAGCTGGATAAGAATGAGAAAGAGACTCAAGAGTATGTAAAGCAACACAGTACTCAGATTGATGATTTCCTCTGAAATATCTGTGTTTGTGAGAAAAATATCAAAATACAAAATGTCAAAAATAACAAAATAGCAAAAAGATCAAAATACAAGTTTAGATAATCACATAATAGTTATTCCATCAGTAGACAATATTAATGCCAATGAAATCATTTCATTATGTAAAAATGAAAGGCATCTGGTGAATTTAGAGTAAGGAGACCTCATCACGGTAGGAATCAGATGTCCATTGAGTCTGACCTGAATTCTAGGTCTAGTATTTTAGGAAATACACCACAGGAGAATGACTAGGGAAAGTGAAAAGCTAGTTTTTCCTTCTGGTCTCAGCGTTCCCTGTTTAGGACTTCAGGTCATGTTCTGTGAGGATTGAGTGTTTTTTCCAGACTGGGTCAACATCTCAGGGTTGCCCTCTGGTTTATCCTGGCTCACTCGCAGTCTCTACCCTTTCCATGGAGAAATGAAGAAGGCGGGGACGAGATTCATGGACAGAGTGATTCACTGCCTGCATCTCTGATCCTGGTTCCACCTTCAGCAATTTATTTAATCCCTCTGGGCCTCATTTTCCACAGTGTCGTCCTCAATAAAATAACAGTACAGCCTTCCTCATTCATCTGTACCAGTGTCCCACTCTGCTCTAAGCACATGTGAAACTCCAAGGTCAGGGCCAAACACAGAAGCTGTCAGCACTGTCTCCATTATTTTGGAGCTAAGAGTGGAAGGAAGGTTCCATCCCATCCTCTCTTTCTGGTTTCTCACCTCAATGTTTATTTATGAATATATTACCTCCTGTTATGACTGTCAAGTGCCATATCAATCAACTGCCAGGAAGGATAGAGATTTTATCAATGTCTATTTTGGCTTTTACTTTTTCTCTTTTTAAAAAGATTTTTAAAATGTGGGCCATTTTAAAAGTCTTTATTGACTTTGTTACAGTACTGCTTCTGTTTTATGTTCTGGCTTTTTGGCCATGAAGCACATGGGATCTTAATTCCCTGATCAGGGATCGAACCTACAACCTCTAAATTGGAAGGTGAAGTTTTAACCACTGGACTGCCAGGGAAGTCCCTTTACTCCCTATTTTGAAACTGCTTTATAAATGACATATTGTACATCTCTTCAAAGGTCACCCCAAAGGAAGTAAGATTTTAATGAGATGAAGGAGGAGGTCAGCTATAACCAGGATTCTCACAGGGCTCAATCACTGTGTCTTTCTGAGCCCAGAAGGCAAGTTTTCTGAATGGGAAAGGGAAAGAAACTATATTCTCTCTTCCCTTCTCTCTTAGGTGAGTAGAGGAAAAGTCAATGATCTCCAGCCACAAAATACATGCCTGACTGTGCACCCGACTCTACTGGGGTTCCAACGTTATAACAGTAAAATCCTAGGCTGCCTGCTGTGGAGAGGTTAAAATGCCTGGGGTATCAGCTCAGTGTGGGATATTTTTTAAAATATAATTTTTTAAAAATCCAGAGGATGTGTAGATTCAGAAACAAATAATTCTCAGCAATTAGTGCTGTGGGAGGTACATTCCCAAATATATAAATGCAATTGTAGCTCATAATTCACTCCATTAAATGCTATAAAGGATGCCGAGTGTCACTGCCTCTGAAACAAGTGTTAAGAACAACAAAACCTCTTGGAAATGTGACTGTTGAACAATTGGCTAAGTTCACTCACAAGGTAAGTGGGTGCTGTTTTCAAATTTATGCTTCAGAAATACTTCAATTTTGTATACATATTGACTTTTGAGATCGCAGATAACTGAACTATATTGCAGATGCCAGTGAGATAATATAACGATGGTCTTTGTATAAGAAGAGGACAAAGAGCTAAATTTAACAGAAGAAAAGTAACCAAACAAACTTGGACAAACAAAAAGAGGATACCAATAAGAAATAAGGTTAAGGGCCTAGGACATTTCCCCATCTGATACAAGCTGGTTCTTCTTTTTATTTTTACTAAATATTGAATACATTCAAATACATATTTATAAAGCAAGTGCTGTATCTAAACTAAATATTAAGAAAAAACACATACAGTCATATTTATATTTAGCTCAGAGATATTTTGGGCTTGGTTCCAGACCACCACAATAAAATAAATGTCACAATAAAGTGAGACACATGAACTTTTTGGTTTCTCGGTGCATGTAAAAGTTATGCTTCCACGATGCTGTAGTCTTTTAAGCCTGCAGTAGCATTGTGTTCAAAAAAACAATGTACACACCTTAATTAAAAAATACTTTATTGCTAAAAAATGCCAAAACAATCACAATGGTACCATCAAAGATCACTGATCGGAGGGGGCTAAAAAAAAAAAAAAAGATCACTGATCACAGATCACATAACAAATAAATATAGTAGTAATAAAAATGCTTGAAATATTGTGAAAATTATTAAAATGTGACACAGAGACATGAAGTGAGCAAATGCTGTTGAAAAAGGGTACTAATAGACTTGGTTGATGCAGGGTTGCTGCAAAACTTCAGTTTATAAAAAATGCACTATCTGAAAAAGGCAATAAAGCGAGGTATGCCTGTATTTTTCACCCAGTGTAATAGAATGAGAGGAATCATCTAGAATTCCCTACGTGCTATTCCTCCATGCTGCTCCCTTCCCATCCCTGTCCACTCTACAGGTAACACTGTTGTAAACCTTAATAGTCTTAATATCCATCAATCCATGAACATTTTGGATTTTCCAAAAGAAATAAAAACATCTGTTGTTAATTACTTATCATTTTTTAGCTTTACTATCAAAATGCAGAGCTGATGGATTTTGTAAGCAACTTAAAGCCTCATGAAAAATTTGTTATTAATCTGCATCTGAATGAAACCTGATTAGAGAAGCTGACATGAAACTATCAGAATTAAAATGAATATTAGCATTAAAGGAGAAAAGGTAAAGAAGTTTCAGGGAAAAATCTCAATAGATATATATACACATAAATATTTGCCAAATGTAGAATTTATAATGAATGCGACAAACTAAATTTTTTTTTCACACAGTCCTGAAACTGTGTGGAAACTTGAAAGTAAAAGAGCCCAACTCTGAAGTAATTATGAATGTTTTTGCATAAGTTTTTTTAAGTTATTAAGGCAGCTAAATGAAGCACAAATAATGAAATAAAACAACTGCAATTAATGTTCTAAAAGATGTATGGTCTGAGGAGCAAGAGAGCATTAAAAATTCTTTTAAAAAGAAAGTGTGTTTCTTAGAAATGAAATTGAAAAAACAGTTCTCGGAAAATAACTTGAAGTATTTGCCAAGAATTGAAACCACCCCAACTCTGCTTTGCAAAAATCTCTAAGTGAACAGAACTAGTCTTCTTAACATGAAATGTGGTTTTCTACAAGAGAACTTTGTGATTATTATGGAAATTAAATGCTGTGCATTTTTCTAAAAGTGAGTATATAGTTATATCATATTCATTTCCCTTGATAATTTTGCTGTTTTTTGACAACATGAAATTTTAAGCATCCAAATATCATAATTTAAATGCAATTGGAAGTTTCATTATGCAGCTGGCAAATGCTAGGCATTTGTGCTGGTAATAAAGGAGGGAGCCAGGCAATCATTTCATGAACCTTTTGTTGATTATGTGTTTGTATAAGCAGTTGATCAGAAGGCATGAACTTGTACTGGAAATAGTTAATACAAAGTAGTGACTTATTTCATTGTTTATATCAATTGATATTAACTGTTTAACCTATTGGATATTAATAGTCTTATTCAACATTTGGTCTGTCAAAAATAGATATAATTTTAATCACTGGTTTTGCATTTGCCCATTAATTTAAAGTCAAAAGGGTAATATTTATTTTCTAGATTTAGTTAGAATGTGTTGATGGGTCTGAGGTAAACAAAATTGGAAGCAGCAGTGGGAGTAATGTGGGGCTTCCCTGGTGGTGCTCATGGTAAAGAAAGTGCCTGCTGATGTAGGACATGTAAGAGATGTGGGTTTGATCCCTGGGTTGAGAAGATCCCCTGGAGGGGGAAATGGGACCCTACTCCAGTAGTCTTGCCTGGAATATTCCATGGGCAGAGAATTCTGGCAGACTACAGCCCGATGGAATGGGGCTGCAAAGAGTCAGACACAACTGAGCTCCTGAGCATGTCATGTAGGAGTAAATTCTCAGCTCAGATGATAACCTGCCTTAGGGCTTTGCCTGTTTCTTTGCAGCAGAACTACTCGGAAGCCAGGGGCTCCTCCAGGATTTTCCCAGCAATCACTGCTGCTCATAACATTAGTTTTTCTTCAGTCTGGCCCATCTTCCTGTTCAGAGTCGCAAGCCCCCAAAGGAGTCAGAGCACATCACTTTCTTGCTGACAATCCTCTTGAGTCCCTGTTACCTACAGAAGAATGCCAAGGTTCTTCCCAGTCTGCAATGAACGCCACCCCAGTCTCACTTCCAACAGCCACAGTAGCACCAAACCTCCCAGCCAGATGGCCTGTCTTGCCACCCACAACTGTGTCAGACATTTTATGTTTCCACGCATTGCAGTGTGCCCTCTAAATGGTGGCCCCCTCAAATACACTTCCCCCTGGAATCTCAGAACTCAACCTGCTTTGGAAGAGGAATCCTTGGAGATGTCGTTAAGATAAGGATCTTTAGATCTTTCTGGATTAGGGCAGGCTCCAAATCCACAGATTGGTGGCCTGTAAGAGACAAACACAGAGACAGACAGAAGGAGAAGGCTGTGTGAAGATGGAGAGAGATGCATTGTAGGTAATGCACCTACAAGCCACCGAACGCCAAGGATTGCTGGAAGCCATCAGAAGCCAGGAGAGAGACAAGAAGTGGATTTTCCTTGAGAGCCTCCACAAGGATCCAGCCCTACCAATGCCTTGATTTTAGATTTCTGGCCCCCAGCACCATGAAAGAATATATTTCCTTTGTTTTAAGTTAACTGAGTGTGTGATAGTGCATTATGTAATTCAGCCCTGAGAAACGAGGTCAGCTGTCTGCTTGGAATGTCCTCTCTCTTTTCCATGAAGCAAATGTCTTCCTTAAGACCCAGCTCAAATGTCTTAATTAATGGCAGAGAAGGAAGAGGAGGTTGGTATATCTTCTTGATAAAAGCAGTATTTATATCCCTATCCTCCCATATGCCAGGTTGGGGATGACATTTCTCAGGCACCTGCCAAGTCCCAGCTCTTGTACCAGGGAAATAGAGTTTTTCTAGAGGTGGGGGCAGTAATTCAGTAGTCATTTTCAGTTCCAATGGAATGTTCAACTACTACTTTTGAACACCTACTCTGTGCCTAGGACTACCGGATGTATCTTCTGGTCTACTGTAGCCATCCCCGAGGTTAGCTAGAAGGGAGTGGGAAAAGAGAGAGGTAAAAATTCATACAAATTCTGTGCTACTTCCATGCCAGAACTGCTGTGAAATGCTTTAAGAGAAAAATGTTAAAGGTACTTTTGCACTGATCTCTGTCAGTCGGGGTTCTTTAGCATCAAAAACATAAGTTCTTTTAATGTAACAAAACAGAAAGAAAGAAAGAGAAAAAATACATTAGAAAAATAAAGTGAAAAGCTGAACAACTACCGGATTTAGAAAAGATAGGAACCAGGGAAATTCTGGGGATGTAGGTAGCGTTTATTAATTCATCCCTTCACTTAATGTGTTTTCTTATTGTCTATGTCCTGGGCAAACACTCTTCTTCTTAAGAAACAAGACAGGACAGGTACCTGCCCTTTTCCATATGAGAGAGAAATAGAAGAAGTAAATCAATAAGCACACAATAGAAATTTCATTTAGTAAAAACAACAGTGAAAGAAATAGAGCAAGATTGGGTATACAGTGTGACAGGGCAGAGATGTGGCGTTTCCAGGAAGGTTGTCTCTGAGGACAAGACTTTTCAGCGAAGACTAGAATAAGATGCGAGAGGAGACCACAGAAGTATCTTGGGGGAATCACATTCTGGTTAGAGAGACAGACAATAGCAAGAGCACTCAATCAGTACTCAACCTGAAAAGCCTCAGAAGACCAGTGATGCTGGACAAAAGTGGAGATAGACAGTAGGACTGGCTGTTTTCAAATTTTATTGCTGTGTTTATGTTTAGATGTGTTTTTTATTTTATTTTGTTTTATTTTAAATTTGAAGATGATTGCTTTACAATGCTGTGTTGGTTTCTGCTGTACAACAATGAAAATCAGCCATAACTGAGAGTTCTGACAAAATGTGGTCTGCTGGAGAAGGGAACAGCAAACCACTACAGTATTCTTGCCTTGAGAACCCCATGAACAGTAAGAAAAGGCAAAAAGATACAACACTGAAGGATGAACTCCCCAGGTTAGTAGGTGCCCAAAATGCTACTGGAGATCAGTGGAGAAATAACTCCAGAAAGAATGAAGAGACAGAGCCAAAGCAAAAACAACACCCAGGTGTGGATGTGACTGGTGATGGAAGCAAGGTCCAATGTTGTAAGAGCAATATTGCATAGGAACCTGGAATGTTAG
The DNA here is from genome assembly GCF_054371585.1 of Giraffa tippelskirchi. Taxonomy (NCBI): domain Eukaryota; kingdom Metazoa; phylum Chordata; class Mammalia; order Artiodactyla; family Giraffidae; genus Giraffa; species Giraffa tippelskirchi. The sequence continues at coordinate 65,756,109 of NC_137287.1, read as the reverse complement.
GTCCATGAATCAAAGCAAATTGGAAGTGATCAAACAGGAGATGGCAAGAGTGAACATCAACGTTTTAGGAACTAGCGAACTAAAATGGACTGGAATGGGTGAATTTAATTCAGATGACCATTATATCTACTACTGTTGGCAAGAATCCCTTAGAAGAAATGGAGTAGCCATCATAGTCCACAAAAGAGTCCAAAATGCAGTACTTGGATGCAATCACAAAAACAACAAAATGATCTCTGTTCGTTTCCAAGGCAAACCATTCAATATCACAGTAATCCAAGTCTATGCCCCAACCAGTAGTGCTGAAGAAGCTGAAGTTGAACAGTTCTCTGAAGACCTACAAGACCTCTTAGAACTAACACCTCCAAAAGATGTCCTTTTCATTCTAAGGGCCTGGAATGCAAAAGTAGGAAGTCAAGAAACACCTGGAAAATAGGCAAATTTGGCCTTGGAGTACAGAATGAAGCAGAGAAAAGGCTAACAGAGTTTTGTCAAGAGAATGCACTGGTCATAGCAAACACCCTCTTCCAACAACAAAAGAGAAGACTCTACACATGAATGTCAACATGGTCAATACTGGAATCAAACTGACTATATTCTTTGCAGCCAAAGATGGAGAAGCTCTATACAGTAAGCAAAAACAAGACTGGAAGCTGACTGTGGCTCATATCATGAATTCCTTATTGCCAAATTCAGATTCAAATTGAAGAAAGTAGAGAAAACTACAAGACTATTGAGGTATGACCTAAATAAAATCCCTTACAATTATACAGCAGAAGTAACAAATAGATTTAAGGGATTATATCTGATAGACAGAATGCCTGAAGAACTATGGACGGAGGTTCATGACATTGTACAGGAGGCAGGGATCATGACCACCCCCAAGATAAAGAAATGCAAAAAAGCAAAATGGCTGGCTGAGGAGGCCTTACAAATAGCTATGAAGAGAAGAGAAGTGAAAAGCAAAGGAGAAAAGGAAAGATATTCCCATCTGAATGCAGAGTCCCAAAGAATAGCAAGGATACATAAGAAAGCCTTCCTCAGCGATCAATGCAAAGAAATAGAGGAAAACAATAGAATGGGAAAGAATAGAGATCTCTTGAAGAAAATTAGAGATACTAAGGGAACATTTCATGCAAAGATGGGCTCAACAAAGGACAGAAATGGTATGGACCTAACAGAAGCAGAAGATATTAAGAAGAGGTGGCAAGAATACACAGAAGAACAATACAAAAAAAGATCATCACGACCTAGATAATCATGATGGTGTGATCACTCACCTAGAACCAGACATCCTGGAATGTGAAGTCAAGAGGGCCTTAGGAAGCATCACTATGAACAAAGCTAGTGGAGGTGATGGGATTCCAGTTGAGCTCTTTCAAATCCTAAAAGATGATGCTGTGAAAGTGCTACACTCATTATGCTAGCAAATTTGGAAAACTCAGCAGTAGCCACAGGACTGCAAATGTCAGTTTTCGTTTCAAACCCAAAGAAAGGCAATGCTAAAGAATGTTCAAACTACCACACAATTGCACTCATCTCAGTTCAGGTCAGTCACTCAGTCGTGTCTGACTCTTTGCGACCCCATGAACTGCAGCACACCAGGGCTCCGTGTCCATCACCAACTCCCGGAGTTTACCCAAACTCATGTCCATCGAGTCAGTGATGCCATCTAGCCATCTCATCCTCTGTCATCCCCTTCTCCTCCTGCCCCCAATCCTTCCCAGCATCGGGATCTTTTCAAATGAGTCAACTCTTCGCATGAGGTGGCCAAAGTATTGGAGTTTTAGCTTCAACATCAGTCCTTCCGATGAACACCCAGGACTGATCCCCTTTAAAATGAACTGGTTGTATCTCCTTGCAGTCCAAGGGACTCTCAAGAGTCTTCTCCAACACCACAGTTCAAAAGCATCAGTTCTTCACTGCTCAGCTTTCTTTATAGTCCAACTCTCACACCCCTACATGACTACTGGAAAAACCATAGCCTTGACTAGATGTACCTTTGTTGGCAAAGTAATGTCTCTGCTTTTTAATATGCTATCTAGGTTGGTCATAACTTTCCTTCTAAGGAGTAAGCATCTTTTAATTTCATGGCTGCAATCACCATCTGCAGTGATTTTGGAGCCCCCCAAAATAAAGTCTGCCACTAGTTCCACTGTTTCCCCATCTATTTCCCATGGAATGATGGGGCCAGATGCCATGATCTTAGTTTCCTGAATGTTGAGCTTTAAGCCAACTTTCTCACTCTCCTCTTTCACTTTCATCAAGATGCTTTTTAGTTCCTCTTCACTTTCTGCCATAAGGGTGGTGTCATCTGCATATCTGAGGTTACTGATGTTTCTCCCTGCAATCTTGATTCCAGCTTGTGGTTCTTCCAGCCCAGTGTGTCTCATGATGTTCTCTGCATATAAGTTAAATAAGCAGGGTGACAATATACAGCCTTGATGTACTCCTTTCCCTAGATGGAACAAGTCTGTTGTTCCATGTCCAGTTCTAACCGTTGCTTCCTGACCTGCTTACAGGTTTCTCAAGAGACAGGTCAGATGGTCTGGTATTCCCATCTCTTTCAGAATTTTCCACAGTTTATTGTGATCCACACAGTCAAAGGCTTTGGCATAGTCAATAAAGCAGAAATAGATGTTTTTCTGGAACTCTCTTGCTCTCTGGTTCCTCTGCCTTTTCTAAAACCAGCTAGAACACTGGAAGTTCACGGTTCACGTATTGCTGAAGCCTGGCTTGGAGAATTTTGAGCATTACTTTACTAGCGTGTGAGATGAGTGCAATTGTGCGATAGTTTGAGCATTCTTTGGCATTGCCTTTCTTTGAGATTGGAATGACAATTTCGATAATAACAAAAGCTAACACTCATATAGAATTTGAACACCTAGAAGTGTTCTAAGTGTTTTATTTGTCAAGAAGACTTATAACAATCCCAGAAACCAGCTATTTGGCTATTCTTGTGTTTCTGATAAGTAAACTGAAGAATTGAGAAGTTGCATAAATATTCCATAGCTGTGTGGCAAGGACACAAATGCAGATGGCAAAGCAGATAATTTGGCTACAGCATCTATGTTTCAACTGCTTCACTGTTCTCTGTATGTGATAATTGCTGGGCTTCAGAATTTTATCTGTGCCATTTTAAAGTTACTAGCAGAATGTGTGTAGAACAAATTGGAGATCTACCGGGGGATAAATTCATTTTTATCTGAACTTGGAATCTCCAACTGTGTTTCTATCTGGATTTCTTTTAATCTCCCATTGATCCATGCATTTAAATCTGGGGATTGAATTTTGGATCAGCAGGTCACACAGATGAATACCAGAGTAAGGTCTGGCATATAGATCAGCCACACCAACAAGAAGCCAAAAATGCTCTTTGGGGGTAATTAGCAGCCTCACCTCTTTGTGTGTTCTCAGTCAGTCTGGTTATCCCAGAGCTCAGACTACTTCCAGGAGATAATTAGGGGCTGCTGAAGGCTGCATTGACTCTGCCAGGCCACAGGGGCATTGTAAATGATGACTTCTATCAGTTTTCAACAACTTGCAGTACCTCAAACTAATCCCAGAAGGATCCAAAATGGACTGCTTGGATCAGTACATTCTCATTTGGAGGTTTTGAACCTTTTTTTTTTTTTTTAACAGAGACTGATGTCATTTTCATGTGTGAAGGGCAGCTTTGGGGACAGCAAGAGAGTTAATGCCATGCATCTGGAGAAGCCTGATTAAAAGATGAGAACAGAGTTTAAGGCCTGGGAAAGAGGATTCATCCAGATCTTTTGGATCCTTGATGGCTCATATTAATTTTACAGCCAACTTTCCTCTATGTCTTTCTCAAATCATCCAATACTCTTAATTAGGGCTGCAGAGTGGTTGCTTATAAAATTCCAATTGAGTGCCACATGTTTTTCATGTATTATTTCTAATCCTAGGATAGCTATGTTATAATAATCCTAAGACCAAATCTATAGTGGAAGGCTAAGAATGTACTGGGCGTTATTCTGAGCACTTGCATATTTTATACCATAGACTACCCAAGAGACCAAGCCTGTATGTTTCATGTCTCCTCAGGAATGTCTGAACCACTCTTATCTAACACCAGTTAGATTCTTAGAATCTAACAATTTGGCACTGGGGACCGGTATCGCGGAAGACAATTTTTCCACGGAACAGGGTGGAGGTGATGGTTTCAGGATGATTCAAGCACATTACATTTATTGTGCACTCTTTTTCTATTATTATGACATCAGTACCACCTCAGATCATTAGGCATTAGATCCTGAAGGTTGAGGACCTCTGAATTAGAATATTCTTTTTCTAAGACTATGCTGAGTTTAAGAAATAAAAAGGCTCGCATAACCACAGCCCAGAATGGCAACTATTAACATTTCATATATGTTTAAAGACATCTATTCTGCCAAGTAAGCTACAACTCCTGTTTGTCCTACATGCCAGGATGTATTTCTTTCTTGTCTCTTGGGGCAATCCCACATGATATGAAAAAATCATATCATGTGTTTTCATTGATTTATACAAGTGTGTTGGGTTAGCATGTTTTAAAGTCACACAAATGGTTGCATACTTGATATATCATTCTTCACCTTTCTTCACTTAACATGGTTTTTGATATCTACTTATATTACTGCATCAAGATCTAGCCCATCCTGTTTACCACCATTATAGGGCTCCAGCACATCAACATACCGCCTTCCACTTATTCTTCCTGTAGTTGGTTATTGGGTGTGTTTCTTATGGCTCATTATTACTAATAGAGAATCTATGTTTATCTTTTTAAGTATCTGTATTATATACATATAGTTTGTATGGCTACCAAACAAAACACCATAGCTAGGTGGCTTAAATAACAAATTTATTTTCCCACAGTTCTAGAGGCTGAAAGTCCAAGAAAAAAGCGTCAACAGATTTGATTTTTCTTGAAGTCTCCCTCCTTGGCTTGGGGCTGACTGACTTCTCTGTGTTCCCAGGAGGCCTTTCCTCTGTGTGCGTACACTGCTGGTGTCTCTCCTTTTTCTTAAAAGCACACCAATCATACTGGATCAGGGCCCACCCCTATGACAAAATGAAATTTTATCTTTTTAAAGACCCTATCTCTAAATACAGTCTCATTGTGAGATGTATTGGGGTTAGGATTTCAGCATATGGATTTTGAGGAGGACACCATTCAGTGCCAATAAGGATACCATTGGACTTCCAAGATGGTGCTAGTGGTAAAGAACCTGCCTGCCAATGCAGGAAACGTAAGAGTTGCAGGTTCGATCCCTGGGTCGGGAAGATCCCCTGGAGGTGGACATTGTATCCCACTCCATATTCTTGCCTGGAGAATTTCATGGACAGAAAAGCTTGGCAGACTACAGTCTGTAGAGTCACAAAGGGTCGGATATGACTGCAGAGACTTAACACACAGGCATGCAAGGATAACATTGGAGGCAGCCTAGACTAGGGGTTCCCAGCACGGGTGCCTGCCTGGGTGGGATCCTGACTGTCCATGTGCTAGCCACATGAGGTTAGCATCCTACCCAACTTGCAGCAATTCATCTATAATAAAACCCATCTGTCTCTTGGGTGATTGTTAGAAAGCTACCACACTGAGTCTTATTCAACATCAGCTGTTTTGAGGTCTACTCGTGTGTATTAGAAAGAGTTTACCTAGAAATGTAACTGATTATGGAATTTCCAAAGCACAGGGAACAATTTTTCAGTTTTTCTAGATTCCACCACACTGCTCTCTATCGTGGTTATACCAATGAACACTTCCAGCAGCCAAGTACAGGAGTTCTTTTATCCTCGTTTCCTGGCCAAGAAGACATTTTTCCATCCTATGACAACATTTCTATACCTGTGATCTTTGAGGAAAAGTATGTCATTGTTTAGTACATTCTTTGACATACATCTGTTTCAGGAGGTCTATAGACCATAAGGGAAAAAATATACAGGTGGTTCTATACTCTCCTCACAGTTATTTCCTTGGTATAGTCCAAAGCAAAGACATTCCCAACACAAATGAAAACTCTCTGATTAGAGTTAAACGGAAGCAGAGGGTCAGTCAATCTGGTTATCCTTCTCTGATCTCTGGTTCTCTTTCTGTGCTTTTAGGGATTTTTGCTTCTTTTTCAGGAAATAAAGAGTATATTTTAACTGGTCACACTCCAAAGTTCATGAAAGTGATATAACTCTTTCCTGGTTGAAGTCATCAACCATTGGCTCTCAAGTCGATTTTATCCAAAAATCATCTACAGAGATGGCTAATAAAGCCTGTTTCTGAATTGTACAGTCAGAGATTCTTATTCAACGTTGGGACAAGAATCTACATTTTTCACAAGTACCTCTTGTGATTTATTTCAGGAAGTCTGTGATCCTCACTTGGAGGAACAGCTCTAAAACTAACATATGTTCTGGATATGTTCCTAAGTATTATGCTATTATGTACACCCTTGTTAGCTGCTCAGTCGTGTTCGATTCCTTGTGACCCCATGGACTATACCCCCTAGGATCCTCTGTTATTGGAATTTTCTAGGCAAGAATACTGGAATGGGTTGACATTCTCTTCTCCAAGGGATCTTCCAGACCCAGGGTTCGAACTTGGATCTCCTGCATTGCAAGCAGATTCTTCACTGTCTGAGCCACCAAGAAAGCCCCTATGTACACCCTTACTTGTATTTTAACCTAAATAAACATCCAGCATGCAAACAAATGTTGCAGGCTTTGGAAACGTGTCTTCTTGAGTTTTCAGTCAGTTCAATCACTCAGACGCGTCAATTCTTTGCAACCCCATGGACTGCAGCATGCCTGGCTTCCCTGTCCATCACCAACTCCCAGAGCTTACTCAAACTCATGTGCATCGAGTCGGTGATGCCATCCAACCATGTCATCCTCTGTTGCCACCTTCTCCTCCCACCTTCAATATTTCCCAGTATCAGGGTCTTTTCAAATGAGTCAGTTCTTCATATCAGGTGGCCAAAGTATTGGAGTTTCAGCTTCAGCATCCGTCCTTCCAATGAATATTCAGGACTGATTTCCTTTAGGATGAACTGATTGAATCTCCTTGCAAGTCAAGGGACTCTCAAAAGTCTTCTCCAGCACCACAGTTCAAAAGCATCAATTCTTCAGTGCTCAGCTTTCTTTATAGTCCAACTCTCACATCCCTACATGACTACTGGAAGAACAATAGCTTTAACTAGATGGACCTTTGTTGGCAAAGTAATGTCTCTGCTTTTTAATATGCTGTCTAGGTTGGTCATAACTTTTCTTCCAAGGAGTAAGCATATTTTAATTTCATGGCTGCAGCCACCATCTGCAGTGATTTTGGAGCCCAAGAAACTAAAGTCTTTCACTGTTTCCCTGTCTATTTGCCATGAAGTAATGGGACTGGATGCCATGTTCTTAGTTTTATGAATGTTGAGTTTTAAGCCAACTTTTTCACTCTCCTCTTTCACTTTCATCAAGAGGCTCTTTAGTTCTTCTTCACTTTCTGCCATAAGGGTGGTGTCATCTGCGTATCTGAAGTTATTGATATTTCTCCCAGCAATCTTGATTCCAGCTTGGGCTTCATTTTGCCCAGAATTTCACCTGATGTACTCCGAATGTAAGTTAAATAAGCAGGGTCACAACATACAGCTTTGACATACTCCTTTCCCAATTTGGAACCAATCTGTTGTTCCACGTCCAGTTCTAACTGTTGCTTCTTGACCTGCATACAGATTTCTCAGGAAGCAGGTCAGGTGGTCTGGTATTCCCATCTCTTGAAGAATTCTCCACAGTTTGTTTTGATGCACACAGTCAAAGGCTTTGGTATAGTCAGTAAAGCAGAAGTAGATGTTTTTCTGGGCCTCTCTTGCTTTTTTGATGATCCAACAGATGTTGGCAATTTGATCTCTGGTTCCTCTGCCTTTTCTAAATCCAGCTTGAACATCTGGAAGTTCATGGTTCACGTATTGTTGAAGCCTGGCTTGGAGAATTTTGTGCATTACTTTGCTAGTGTCTGAGATGAGTGTAATTGTGTGATAGTTTGAGCATTCTTTGGCATTGCCTTTCTTTGGGATTGGAATGGAAACTGACCTTTTCCAGTCCTGTGGCCACTGCTGAGTTTTCCAAATTTGCTGGCATATTGAATGCAGCACTTTCACAGCATCATCTTTTAGGATTTGAAAGAGCTCAACTGGAATTCCATCACCTCCTCTAGCTTTGTTCGTAGTGATGCTTCCTAAAGCCCACTTGACTTTACATTCCAGGATGTCTGGCTCCTGCTGAATGATCACACTTTCATGGTTATCTGGGTCATGAAGCTCTTTTTTGTACAGTTCTTCTGTGTATTCTTACAACCTCTTCTTAATATCTTCTGCTTCTGTTAGGTCCATACCATTTCTGTTCTTTATTGTGCCCATCTTTGCATGAAATGTTCCCTTGGTGTCTCTAATTTTCTTGAAGAGAACTCTATTCTTTCCCATTCTATTGTTTTCCTCTATTTCTTTGCATTGTTCGCTGAGGAAGGCTTTCTTATCTCTCCTTGCTATTCTTTGGAACTCTGCGTTCAAATGGGTATATCTTTCCTTTTCTCCTTTGCCTTCTGCTTCTCTTCTTTTCTCAGCTATTTGTAAGGCCTCCTCAGACAACCATTTTGTCTTTTGCATTTCTTTTTTTGGAGATGGTCTTGATCTCTGCCTCCTGTACAATATCACAAACCTCCGTCCATAGTTCTTCAGGCACTCTATCAGATCTAATCCCTTAAATCTATTTGTCACTTCTGCTGTATAATTGTAAGGGATTTGATTTAGGTCATACCTCAATAGTCTTGTAGTTTTCTCTGCTTTCTTCAATTTGAATCTGAATTTGGCAATAAGGAATTCATGATCTGAGCCACAGTCAGCTTCCAGTCTTGTTTTTTGCTTACTGTATAGAGCTTCTCCATCTTTGGCTGCAAAGAATATAATCACTCTGATTTCAGTGTTGACCATCCAGTGATGTTCATGTGTAGAGTCTTCTCTTGTTTTGTTGGAAGAGGGTGTTTTCTATGACCGGTGTGTTCTCTTGGCACAACTCTTTTATTAGCCTTTCTCTGCTTCATTCTGTACTCCAAGGCCAAATTTGCCTGTTACTCCAGGTGTTTCTTGACTTTTTACTTTTGCATTCCAGTCCCCTCGAATGAAGAGGACATCTTTTGGGGGTGTTAGTTCTAGACGGTGTTGTTGGTCTTCATAGAACCATTCAATTTCAGCTTCTTCAGCATTAGTGGTCAGGGCATAGGCTTGGATTACCGTGATATTGAATGGTTTGCCTTGGAAATGAACAGAGATCATTCTGTCGTTTTTGAGATCGCATCCAAGTACTGCATTTCGGATTCTTTCGTTGACTATGAGGGCTACTCCATTTCTTCTAAGGGATTCTTTCCCACAGTAGTAGATATAATGGTCCTAAGTTAAATTCACCCATTCCAGTCCATTTTAGTTCGCTAATTCCTGACATGTCGATGTTCACTCTTACCATCTCCTGTTTTCAGTACTCCCAATTCGCCTTGATTCATAGATGTAACATTCCAGGTTCCTATGCAATATTGCTCTTTACAACATTGGACCTTGCTTCTATCACCAGTGATATCCACAACTGGGTGTTGTTTTTGCTTTGGCTCTGTCTCATCATTCTTTCTGGAGTTGTTTCTCCACTGATCTCCAGTAGCATATTGGGCACCCACTGACCTGTGGAGTTCATCCTCAGTGTTCTGTCTTTTTGCCTTTTCATACTGTTCTTGGGGTTCTAAAAGCAAGAATACTGAAGTGGTTTGCCATGCTCTTCTCCTGTGCAACACATTTTGTCAGAATTCTCCACCATGACTCGTCTGTCTTGGGTGCCCCTGCACGGCATGACTGCTAGTTTCATTGAGTTAGACAAGGCTGTGGTCTTGAGTTTTATGTTTTCTGTTTAATGTGACTAGGAAATTTCCAAAGGTTCTTTCTAGTCCTGATGTTCTGTGGTCCAGTTGTGTTATGTATCCTTCTCGTTTATTGCCAGGTGTTCAGAACCCAGTGCAGCAACACACTGACACACTATTCACATCCCATGAATCATTTAGCAGCAACAATAATGAATTTCTCTCAGAAACTTGAAGCACAGATAAATAAGGCTACCCACTGAAACTTAAATATTTAATTGAACTGTATAATTGAACATGATAGATAAGATCATTACATTTGTTAATGTCCCTTCAGAAGATAGAAATCTCCCAGATTTAAAACAAAGAAACAAACAAAAAAACTGAAACTGGAAGCACAAGATCTAAATCTAATTGATGTTGAATTTAATATGACATAAAGACATAGCTATCAGTGTAATAAGTCTGGAGGAGATAATATGGGAATACAATCATTTTGAATATATTCAATATATTCAAGAAAATATTGAAGTGAAGTGAAAGTGAAAGTGTAAGTCTTAGTCGTTCAGTCATGTCTGACTCTTTGCAACCCCATGAACTGTATGTAGCCCATCAGGCTCCTCTGCCCATGGAATTCCCCATGCAAGAATACTGAAGTTGGTTGTCATTTCCTTTTCCAAGGAATCCTTCAGATCCTCTCTGAAAGATACTGTCAAAGAACCCAGGTGTCTTGCATTGCAGGCAGATTCTTTACCATCTGAGCCACCAGGGAAGCCCAAGAATATATTGCATGTTCAGTTGCTTCAATCGTGTCCAACTCTTTGCAACCCCACAGACTGTAGCCTGCCAGGCCCCTCTGTCCATAGGATTCTCCACACAAGAATACAGGAGTGGGTTGCCATTCCTTTCTCCAGCAAGAATTTATTAGAGAATATCAAATACATTACATAATATCAAATATCAAAGAAAGAGTCTAAAAAGCCAGCATGCCTTGCCCTGTGCTTCTCTTCTATCTGGCTGTTCTTGAGTTGTGTCCTTAATAATAAAGCAGGAATAGCACCTAACCTGTTTTCTTGAGACCTGTAAGCATTACAGCAAATTGTCACACCTGAGGAGAGGATGGTGCTGTCCCTGGCCTTATAGTGGATCAGCCAGCAGTACAGGGAACCCAGACTTGCGGTTGATGTCTGAAATGGGGGTGGTCCTATGGGACTGAGTCGTTGGGGGTGGTTAGTGTCACAACTAGGTAGAATCCTTGGATACCCAGTTGGTGTCTGGAGAGTTAGAGAACTGATTGTTGGTGTGGGAAATCCCCACAGATTCAGTGTTGAACAGATCCTGAAGGTAGAAATAGATCCTAATAGTAGCAACACAACTGATGTGGGTGTGAGGGCCTTGTGAGCAGACAGGGGCATGTGGACACACAGGTCCCTGTGTGTAGGTGGGTAACCAGGGCTCCTCCAAATATTAAAACAAAAATTCCATTTTGAACCAACTTTACAAAACTGACAGCTCTACCAAGGAAACATTACTGGTTTGTCCCTGGCCTCTCAGATGATGTCACTATTCTCTTATTTTTCCTTGTTTCTCTCCCTTTCTCTCTACCCAAATTCTCTCTCATCAGGAAGTCTAATGGAATGTCCCAGTGAAATTTTGTGACTATTTCTAGAATATAACAAAAAGTTTTTTTCTTCCTATTTGCATTTATTAAGTACAAAAGCGAAGAAGAAAGATGAAACATTCAATTAAAACTTATTTTGATGCACTTCCATATTTGAATAGTAGGTGGGATTGTGTGATATTTTATCACATGGCAGCATATCAACTTGAGAGTAATAGGTCTGCAATCTTTTACTCATCACTATACTGGCCAGATTAAATAACCACTGCCATAGTTCTGCTAACAGATGATGGTGTGCAATTTTGCTGTTGGTGGAAGAAATAAGGAAATTGGAATAAATCATATGTCTTAGTAATGGATTAGATTCCCCCAAAACCACAGAAACTAAGCTAATCTAGTTAAAAGGAAGAAAAAAAATCTCACAGAACATTGCACAAATAACCAACTGAGAAAGCGAATCCTTTCTCTGGTATCAGAAGGACATTTTTAGTCAAACACTTATGAATATGTATGAATATAATTTCTCCCACAAATGGTAAGAGAACTTTATTTTAATTAAAATGTCCACTTTTAAAACTGTCCCCTTCCTATGCCACTAGATAGCAGCTTTATTGCTAAAAAGCAATCCTGTGTCACAAGAACACATTGCATTATAAGGATGCTTGCTGTTAACTGAATTCATCACTAGGTCTTGGGGTTGCAGGTCATTTGTATTTTATTCTTTGCCCATGGTTGCATCTTCCAAAAGTTTCATGAAGGACCTAGTATTTTTATAGGAAAAACACACAAAAATGATGTCATTAAATGAAAGAGAATGTGTATTTTTAATATTCTACCTGCTTTAAAGCCTGAGCTTCATGGGTTAAAATTCCACTAATAGCAATCTTATTTATGATAGAATCAGGACAGTTTTTGTGCTCCAAGCCGGAAAAAAATAGACATTATTCCCTTATATAGCACTTCATTTACTGATGAAGTTCTCTAGTGCTGCAGATTTTGTTGGTCTTTTTTGCCCTGTGCTGAACAGCTGAGTGGTGAGACCGCTTAGGTTTCCGACTTGCTCACTGGCAACAAAATTTTTTCTTATTTAGCAAAAATGTATGCCCAGGCTCCCACCCTGACCCTTGGCAAATCCTTAAGGGGCTCAGGAAGTCTGCTCCACAGTTCTCTTCAAGTTTTTTGCCCCTTTTTGCTTCACAGACCTAAAATTATCTAGAGGAATATGTAAATGAGCAGTTGAAACAATGATGATTTCAGGAGATGAGACATCTGTTTACACCTCTACCTAAAATACCCTCATGTGTGCACGCTCAATCATGTTCCACTCTTTGAGACCCCATGGACTGTAGCCCTTCAGACTTCTCTGTCCATGGGATTTCCCAGGCAAGAATATTGGAGTGGATTGCCGTTTCCTTTTCCAGGGGATCTTCCCAATCTAGGGATTGAACCCCCATCTCCTGCTTGGCAGGTGGATTCTTTACCACTGCGCCACCTGGGAAGCCCCAATTGCCCTCATTAAGGATCAAAGTTTGGAGTTGCATTTCTGTTTCTTAATTCTTCTAGGAAGTGTCCTCTGCCTTTACTGTTCTATCATTTTCTAGTTATAAGTCTCAAACTGGGTCTTGTCTTCAGCTCTGCCATTTGTGTTTGATGTATTTCAGCAGTATGTCAAAACTGCCAGACCTCAGGAGTAATTAAGCCACCAAAATTAAATTGGGTTAAAAAAATTCTGATGGATACTGATTGCTCACCTAAGACCTCCCTCCTCTTCTCTCACATATACATGCCTATTTCTTTCAGATTAGGAAAACATCAGCATGTCCTGCTAAGAAACTGATATAAAAACAAGTTCCAAATTTGATACTCGTCGGAAGAAAGTCTTATTGGCAGACTTCCTTTTAGTTCATGTTCATTTCTGCCTGTCTATCTCTCTATCATCTAACAATCTGCACTTTCTTACCAAATAAAATATGTTGTGAAATAATTTAATATGCAGATTTGAAACAATGGATTCACAGAAAAGGAAGAACTTTCTAAAATTTCAAACTGCTTGGTTTAATTCTAGCATGGAGGGATATTGCCAATGGGAGGCACAGAGAGGGGTTATGGGTGAGATTTTCCTGGAAAACTGCGGAACATACTAACAAGTCACAGAGAAGATAGGGTGCCCCTGAGAAGACATTCTCTTTTCTTCCCCTTGCTCTAGAATATGTCTCAAAGTCTGGTGTGGGCAGGATAGAGTTATTCATGCCCATATTGTGGAGAACCAAACCATTCTGATTTCCAAGGGTTGACAGGATCACAAAGGACTTAAGATAATGGCTAGTTCTATTAGAATAAACTGGATTTCTGAAGATGGCTGGAGATGCTGAGAAGGTTCTGAACAAGAGAATCATACATTTCAATGATGAAAATAACAATTCTTAGTGTTTTCACTAGGGACTCGGTGCTCTATGTACTTTACATGTTTGATAACCCTGTAACATTGAGGGCATCTAGTTTGGACCCTTGACTTTAAGCATGAAGATAATGAAGGCAAAAAATGTTACATAACTCGGCTTAAGTGACTCAAGGACTCAGGGGCCAAGATTGAGCTATACTCGAGGTTCTCTTTTTTTTAATCAGGTGCCTTTTTACACCATGCAAGGATTATACTTTGAGTTCGTTGGAACAGAGATATTTGGTAGTAAGTCCAGGCAAGTGACATTTTTTAAGTCTTTCTTTTATTTAGGTGCTTATAATGGATTAGGGTTTCCCAGGTGGCTCAGTGATAAACAACCAGCTCTGCCAATTCAGGAGACACAGGAGCTGCTGCTGCTGCTGCTGCTGCTGCTGAGTCGCTTCAGTCATGTCCGACTCTGTGCGACCCCATAGACGGCAGCCCACCAGGCTCCGCCGTCCCTGGGATTATCCAGGCAAGAACACTGGAGTGGGGTGCCATTGCCTTCTCCGAGACACAGGAGACGTGGGTTTGATTCCTGAGTCGGAAAGATACCCTGGAGGAGGAATTGACAACCCACTCCTGTATTCTTGCTTGGAAAATCCCATGGACAGAGGAGCCTCGTGGTCTACAGTCCATGGAGTCGCAAAGAGTTGGATACGACTTAGCACGCACGCACATAATAGATTATGCCACTTTCCAGAAGCAAGATGTCCCCAAACCTAATAAAAAATAGGTGGAAAAAGAACGCAGGTTGATCACTTCAGGTGAAAGCTTTCTTTTTTTTTTTCTCCATTTATTTAGGGCGTTAATGCTTTTAAGTGTTTTTCTCCCATCACTTGCACGTTCCTCAGCTTCACCAGGCTAACTCCATTTCCTTACATTTCTAGGCAGGTCGGCTTTTTAATCAGAACAACCAAGGATTTTGATAAACTGTGTATTGCCTTAAAAAAAAGAATCTCAGCTATATAGATTTTACAACATAGCTATTTTCATGTCTATCCTCAATTATGTCAAAAAACTTCTTGAAACTTCAGATTGTAAAATGGTAGCTTATAATAAATGTCTAAGAAAGTGGCACATCCAAGCATATTTATTTTTAGGTCCACTGCCGTTGTTCTGCATTATATGCTGCCTAGAAGGAAGTCTGGCTTTTTCGTTTCAGTGGTGAGCTTAGTTCCAAAAGATCATCACACAGTCATTGTTTTATACACTCACAATTTGGGGCTTATAAGATGATTTTAAATCTCGCAAACCGATGATAAGCAATCATGTACCTTTTTCATTTTTTTTTGCAAAATAATAAGATGTCTTTTTGCAGAAAAGGTCCAGACTGAACTTGTCAAGTACCGATATATATTCTACAACTGCTTTTTGTACTAGAGAGGCCTGACTTGGGCTTCCTTATAACTGATTATTGTGAATCGGTATTGGTTTTATAATTACAAGTCTAGATGACTTTTGGAGCTTTTATTTTGTGCCTTTTGGAAAAAAGGCTTGGAAAATTGAGGGAGCCTCAAAAATCAATTTTATGTTGCATACATGTGAAAATGATGTAAGAGACATAAGTAGTTTCCCTAATAAATTGTCAAAAAGATTCACCTCCAACTAGTTAATACAGAATTAAAAAGAGTAAATTAATGCAAATACAAATCAATAGGCAAAATTTAATATTCTATCATGCAGATTTCATGAATCAGTAAGAGAGTAAAGGTTTATGAAGCACAATGCCTGGATAATTAGTTTAAGTCCATTTTTCAGAGTATGCCTTAAAATAAATTTTTACATTATGAAAAAGTGAAATATATTAATAATAATCAGTATATAAAAATTAAGCATACTTTTTTCATGAGTGTTATATCTCAATGGGAACTAGAAGGGGATATTTTTAAGATCAACCAATAAAATCACTAAGAAAATGATAAAGATAACTTTGTTTTACTATACAAAACATATAAACCTTTCATATGACAGTAATAATGAGCTGATAACTATTGAGTGCTCACTAAATATCAGATAGTTGTTCTGAATGAGAACACGAGTTAACTCTTGATTTGCAGAAAGAACCAAAGAAGTAGGTACTGTTATTATCCCATTCTACAGATGAGCAGAGGCACAGAGAAATTAAATCACTTGCTCAAAGTATTGAATAACATGATATTGAAGAGAAGCTTTTAATTTTAATGTATTTAGATTCATCATTCTTTTTTCATGATTGTCTTATGTCTAGCTAATGCTTCTTGAGTCTCGATTGAAAAATCTGTACCCTTCCCAAGGTCAGCAAGATATTTGCCAATAAAACTAAAAGTTTCAAAGTTTTATATTTAAGTCCTAATCTGTCTGGAATTTATTTTTGTATTTGGAAAGAAATGGGATCCTATTCTATTTTTTTAGTATGTGTAACTTTTTATTTAGCTTTAATCATTGAAAAATTTGTTCTGTTCCTCTTGACCTGCCCTGCATCACCATCATGAGTCAAAGTTTTATATTTTAATGGGTCTGTTTCTATACTGCCTATTATACTGGTCACTTTGTCTAATCTCCACATATACCCACATCATCTTAGTTACTTGAGCTTCAGAGTAAGTGCAGATATCAAAAAAAAAAAAGGAATTTCTCCATTGTTATCTTTCTAAAATATTTAGTTTCTCCTTTGCTTGTTACTCTTCCATATACATTTAAGAAAACACTTCTTGGGACTTCCCTAGTGGTCCAGTGGCTAAAACTCCATGATCCCAATGCAGGAGGCCTGGGTTCAATACCTAGTCAGGAAACTAGAGCCCACATGCCACAACTAAGAGCTGGCATGCTGCAACAAAGACCAGACTCAGCCAAATAAATAAATAATTCTTTTTAAAGAATTGTTTCTCAAGTGCCATGAAAAATTCTGTTAGAACTTCTATTGAATTGCTTTGAATCCAGAGAGCAATTTTCAGAAGACTGGTATCTTTGGGATAGATGCTATTTTCATTCATCAAATTAGCAAAAATTTTTAAAAATGAGATGACCTGACACAAATGACAGAAAGCTCAGTGTTTATTCTCATAACCAGCCTGAGGGAGTTTAAACTGGAATAATTATTTTCTGAAAAGCAATTTGGCAACATGTGTGAAGAGCTTTAAAAATCATAACTTTAATCTTACAATTAAAATTTTGCAAATCTATATTTCATAAGGAAATAACTTGAGAATCTATCATGGTTTTACATCTAAAGATGTTTACCAAAGTCTATTAATAATTGAGAAAATTATAAATAATCTAATTACAATAGAAATGTGATTAATGAATTATGATGCATTTGTTTATGGAATAACATGTAGTCTTTCTGAAAGATTTTTAATGATATGGGAAAAAGCATGATGAAATGTTCAAGAAAGCATGCTGCAAAGTTGTATATGCTGTATGAGCTGAGTCTTTTAAAATTTCATAGGAAAAAGGCTAGAAAAATATACTTCAATGTCATCCATAATTTCTTTTGGATAATAAAATTATAGGTAATCATTTTTCTATTTCTGTTACTTTTAAAAAAGTATGATAGATTACTTTTCATTCCAGAAAAGTTAAATGTCTCTCAGTAGCCAAATTTATTTGTGATGATATAAAATCGCAAATGGAATGAGGAAGACTTTGTGTTTCTAATGGTGAAGTCAATATCTGGTATCAGCCACCCTGAAAAAGAAATGGTTCAAAGTTGACTGAGTCCATGAGGTGCCCGGTCTTTCCTTTTGATGTGTCTCTGGAATATCTCAGAAGGAAATTCATTTCCATGAAGACACCTTCAAATGCTTCATCAATATTCCACTGCCCCATTTCTCCCAAGATAAAACTCCTCGGGGTAAAAATGTCCAAGGCTTTGAATGGCAGTAGAGTGTCAGAAAAAGTTTCATTTAGAAATCAGACTTGTGGATCTCAGGCTGCAGGAGCTTAGATATATGATGAATTTTTAAACTGTGGGGATAACCCAAGAGAGCAGGGTGTCTGTGTCTTTGAAGTTCTAGTGCCCAAGTGTCTTTACATGGATAATCAACACCAAATGCTTAAGAAGTTCAACTCCCCTAATCTCGCTGTTGCTATGCAGACTTTCATGTGTTATTTTGTGAAAAGAATACTTATTGTTGTGTTAGTCACTAAGTCATGTCCAGCTCTTTTTGCGACCCCATGGACCGTCCAGACTCCTCAGTCCATGGGATTTTCTAGGCAAGCATACTAGAATGGGTTGCCATTTCCTTCTCCAGGGGAATCTTTGTAACCGGGGGATTGAAGCTGTGTCTCCTGCATGGCAGGTGTATTCTTTACCACCTGGGAAGCCTGAAAAGAATGCTATAGAATGCCTATCATAAAGCCATTCAGTTGAGCTGAGTGGGTCATATAGCGAGAATCGGTTAGATAAAATTGCCAAAGAAGTTGTTTTAAAGACAACAGAAGCAATGCAATTTACATGCATCTGGTACAGAAAGCTATTGCAGGGACCTCCTAGCAGAAGATCGTCCGCTGCTGTATCCAAGTGGGCTGGATCTTCTAGAGCTGGGTGAGCATGTGAAGAAGAGCCATAGAAGTTGAAAACCCTGGAGGATTCAATCTATATATACATTGTTGCAAAGATTGTGTTGTTATACTGCATTTTTAAGATATTTGCTTTTTTAATCAATAAAGAGTGGAATCGTCTTTGCTTCTTATCAGTCATAGTGTGTTCTACTGGAGATCTGTGGAAACTGTGGCATTTGTAACATTGATGAGTAGACACAAGTAATACAGTTGCAACACCTGACACACCTCTAGCTCACCACCTCTTATTTTGCATACCAGGCAGTATAGCCATTTTAAAAGCAGGAAGTAAATTCGAAGGCAAAGGAGCTCCGCAACACACAATAGGCTTCCTTCCTGTGAAGAAATACTACTTAAATAATAATTTCATTGGCAAAAGGGTCTAGAGCTGCCAGTTTGTGTCATTATCACCAGCATCCCTACTGGAGCATCTGGAGGGGTTCAAAGTCAGGACAATGTTTCTTTCTTCACTTGGACTATATACTTTGTTAAGATCCAAGTTCTAACAGATGGATTCATGGCACAAAAATGTGGGAGGCTGTAAAGGCATCTCATAATTACTAAGATGTAGATTACAAGATACACACAATACAATGGAATTAAGTAGAAAGTTTATATTGGATCTTAGCCATAAGATATTCTAAATGTAACTGTCAAATAGTCCTTAATATTATGATCTCTTAGGGTGTAGTGGTGCATCAGAATAACCTGACAGCTATGTTGCAATGCTCAGTTGCCCTAGTCCCACCTGGAGTATTTCAAAATGGTACCACTTTATGCCTGTGCTTCTTTCATTTGGTGTTGGCACATGAAGAATATTAATGAAACACATTTAACATAACAACTTTACAGCCATTGAGATGACTCTGCATCTCACTCAAGTGGATGAGACTGAGTAAGGATATAAATGTCTTAGCAGTTTATCTTCATGTATCCTTCACATTGCCAAATAACTCTCTTTTCCTCTCCAGGGTAAAAAAAGATTTAAAGGCTACTAGTCCCAAAATGCAGATGCAAGGATTTGTAAACTGGTATAACAAGCACATCAGTCTTGGATGAATGTCCATGTTTTTTTAGCTTCTCATCCTTAATTACTCAGCTACAATGAACAGTGTTTGCTATTAAAGGAACTTGCAGCTTCCGCTTCTGATTTCTGAAACTCAGAGGGGCTTTATTCTAAATCTTGACTTGCTCTTGTTTAAATTGTAGTCGTCTTGAGCATCCACAGTAATCCACTACTGCTGCTGCTGCTAAGTCGCTTCAGCCATGTCCGACTCTGTGCGACCCCATAGACGGCAGTCCACCAGGCTCCGCCGTTCCTGGGAGTCTCCAGGCAAGAACACTGGAGTGGGTTGCCATTTCCTTCCCCAATGCATGAAAGTGAAAAGTGAAAGTGAAGTCGCTCAGTTGTGTCTGACTCTTCATGACCCCATGGACTGCAGCCTACCAGGCTCCTCCATCCATGGAATTTTCCAGGCAAGAGTACTGGAGTGGGTTGCCACTGCCTTCTCCAAACCACTGCTAGAGAGAATATATTTGGTGCATCCCATTATTGTACTTTAATTCAACAAGCTTTTAGAGCAATCCATTGTACTCAATAAATACAACTGCATCTTTGCAAGAAAGAAAGAAGGAAGGAAGGGAGAAAGGAAGGAAGAGAAAGAAGAAAGCCTGTTTACGTGAGGCCAGTACATTTTGTTTATTTTTAAGATTTTTTGACGTTGACCATTTTTAAAGTCTTTAATGAATTTGTTACAACATTGTTTCTGTTTTGTGGTTGGCTTTTTGGCCACAAGGCATGTGGAACCTTGGCTCCCTGACCTGGGATCAAACCCTCAGCCACTGCCATGGAAGAGGAGGTCTTAACCTCTGTACCACCAGGGAAGTCCTGAGGCCAGTACATTTTAAACAAAATATCTCTAATACCTTATTTTCAGAATTCTTTTCCCTGTATATCTTGGCTTCTGTAAGGGGACCTTAGTTAGCATGAGAAACTTGAATGCTCCAGACAGTAACTTGACAAGCAGCTTCCACAGGCATTTTGGTCCTTGTGTACTGGGCTTCTTTTTCTATTACTTAGTGACATTAGAGGAATCCAGGGAGATACCTGGAAGCTTGCTTTTCATTGGTGGCTTACAAAGGAAGCTGTATGACCTCTAATACTGGGCGTCTTGGAAGCACATATCTTGAAGGGCAGAAGGAAAGGACAGAGAGTAGAGAGTATGTAGAAAATTTCAACGCAGAATAGTTGCTGTTTAGTGTGGTGTCCTGGAGAAGGAACTGGCAACCCACTCCAGTATTCTTGCCTGGAGAATCCCAGGGACGGGGGAGCCTGGTGGGCTGCCGTTTATGGGGTCGCACAGAGTCGGACACGGCTGAAGCGACTTAGCAGCAGCAGCAGCAGCAGTGTGGTGTCCAGAAATGTGCGTTATCTTTGAAAGCCTTTTTTCCAGGAGTGAGTGAACATTGGGAGAGGCAGGTGAGAGGATGGAGGGTGGATAGGAAACAGGGAAAGTACTCCCAACCTGATCTTCTGCCCCAAATCTGGAAGTGACATACAAATGGGGAACACATCTCACTAGATAATGCCCAAATGCCACAATAGGGCTGATGATCTCCATATGGAGCAATGGTCCTAGAAAAGAGTGCAGGCGACTAGGAATCAAAATGTGCATGTGAGCAAGCTAAGTTGTTTCAGTTGTGTTTGGCTCTTTTCGACCCTTGGGACTGTAGTCTGTCAGCTCCTCTGTCCATGGAATTCTGCAAGCAAGAATACTTGAGTGGGTTGCCATGCCCTCCTCCAGGAGATCTTCTCTAGGTATCAGACCAGCATCTCTTATGTCTCTTGTGTTGACAAGTGGGTTCTTTACCACTAGCACCACCTGGGAAGCTCAGGAATCAAAACAGGGTCTTATTTTTTTCCTCTCTTTTTTACATTGAGGTATAGTTGCTTTAGCTTCTTTCCCTGGTGGCTCATGGGGTAAAAGCATCTGCCTGCAATGCGGGAGACGCGGATTCAATCCCTGGGTCGGGAATATCCCCTGGAGAAGGAAATGGCAACCCACTCCAGTATTCTTGCCTGGAAAATTCCATGGATGGAGAAGCCTGAGAGGCTACAGTCCATGGGGTCGCAAAGAGTCGGACACTACTGAGCGACTTCACTTTCACTTTCATAGTTGCTTTAGGGCTTCCCTGGTGGCTCCGTTGTTAAGAACCCTCCTGCCAATGCAGGAGACAAGGGTTCAGTTTCTGGGTTGGGAAGATCACCTGGAGGAGGAAATGGCAATCCACTCTAGTATTCTTGCCTGGAGAATTCCATGGACAGAGGAGCCTGGTGGGAGTTGCAAAAAGTCGGACACAACTTAGGGATTGAGCGTGTATAGTTGCTTTACAATGGTGTGTTGGTTTCTGCTCTACAATGAAGTGAATCACCTGTATGTAAACATAAATCCCCTCCCTCTTGGACCTCCCTCCAACTCCTGTTCCCACCCCACCCATCTAGGTCATCACAGAACTCCGAGCTGAGCTCCCTGTGCTATATAGCAGCTTCCCACCACCTATCTGTTTTACACATGTTAGTGTATATCTGTAAATTCTAATCTCCCAATTCATTCCACCCCCCTAAAAGCAGGGGCTTATTTTTAACAACTATTCTGATTTTGAGCCAGTGTTAGCAGTTTGATGGGTCTCGAGTAGCAAAGATTGGACTTTTTATGTTAGTACATTTTCTCCAATAACAAAGAATGTTTAATTGGGAACTGTACTTTGTTTATATTTCTGTGCAACTTCAAACAGAAAAATGATGGATTTCTAAAAAATGTGAGTACATTTATTATCCTTTTGTCAATATGCATCATAGTGAAAGCTAAGAATGATGTATAGCAAAACGTGTCTGTTATTGTTTATTATTAAGAATAGAAATGTTTTCATCAATGAAACTCAAATCCACAAAGCGTTTTCAGATCCAGGTTTGTGAGTAAGTTGCAAAAATACCATCAAACCCAACTGAAAAAAACACTGCAACACGATTTTTAAATCTTTATAAAACTACAAAGAGCATCATCCGGAAAAGGTGATGATTCCCCAGAGACTCAGTCTAAGGCTTTCCATGCAGACAGTAGGATGTAGTAGTTTACACAGCGCATTGAGGATAGGTTGACTTGGCTTACATGCTGGCTTGCTCCACAACTTAGATAGGGCATTTGCATGGCCTTGGTTTCATTTCTCTGATTGCATGTGAATTCCAGTCTGAAGTGTGTCTCCTCCTGTTTCTCTAAGGCTTATGTGAGATGAGAGCTTCTTGGCTCCTATCAGTCACCCAAAGGCATAAGTCTTATATTTTGGGGTCACGTGAGTTGTATGCATCATTCTTACAGGCATAACTGTGCCTGGGGGTGACCGATCAGGTGCCTTTGAAACTGGGGAAGCAAGAGACTGTCCCCTGCATCTCATCATCTCATTTCTGGTTCTCCTCCTTAGGCTCTTTCAAGTACCTATTGTTTTTTTTGCATTTCACTTAGCAAGTCCAGAAAAGTTAGGTGGAAGCCAAAAGTTCTTTCTCCCCAACCTCCTGCTATAAATCTTATGTCTTTGAACATCTGGAAAAAAATAAGTGTTCTAAAAGTTAGGGCTGCTTGAAATTGACTGAAATAATTATTAATATATGTCTTTGGGAGGAACTTGATAGCGGAGAAGAGGTATCTGATTTGGATTAAATCTAACCAACAGACTTATTTGATTAGAAGCCGTAGGGTAACTCAGTGAATTTTCTTTACATAAAGATAATGGTGCATTCAAAACTATTGTTATTATTTGGCTGTATCACATCAAACTTATGGGATCTTAGTTCCCCAACCAGGGATCAAACCCGTGTCTCCTGTGGTAGAAATGCAGAGTCCTAACCACCGGACTGCCAGGTAATTCCCCCACATTATTAAACATATGTTATTATGGAGAAAAGTAAAGTTGTTCAGAAGAATTCTTTCTGTGGCCTTCATACATTGGACCAAATAAAAAGACTCACTCTATGTCAACTCTATGAGGCACAATAAAAATTTAGTAAATATCAGTTGACCGACTGAATAAATGAATGAATGAATAAAACTGTATCTACTCAGACTATACGTGGTTTAGCACTATGCTATTCTCCAGATGATTTGGTCATTGTCAGATGTCGTACAGAATAATTTGGGGATTCCCTAATAGCTCAGTTGGTAAAGAATCCGCCTGCAATGCAGGAGACCCTGGTTCGATTCCTGGGGCGGGAAGATCCACTGGAGAAGGGACAGGCTACCCACTCCAGTATTCTTGGGCTTCCCTTGTGGCTCAGCTGGTAAAGAATCCGCCTGCAATGTGGGAGATCTGGGTTCGATCCCTGGGTTGGGAAAATCCCCTGGAGAAGGGAAAATCTACCTACTCTAGTATTCTGGCCTAGAGAATTCCATGGACTGTAAAATCCATGGGGTCACAAAGAGTCAGACACAACTGAGCGACTTGCACTTTCACTTTTCACTTTCAAACTCTGTTTCATTACTTTAATAATGATATAAAGTTAATTGGAATATTACCATGACTCTTTAATTCTCTTGGCCATCATAGACAACCTTGAAATGAAGAAATCTTGATGATGGCCCAAGAACTTTGCCATCCAGCATCACTGTCAGTTACACACAGGGTTTGTGGCTGGTGGCAGTATATTTACTTCAATGTTTGGCCCATTTCAATGTTTATTGTCTAGAGCTGGTCTTGCCATTTTTGGATTGAATGTATATTTGCTCTATAGGGATGGGAGTAGAAAGATAAGCTTTTGTTTGTTTAATGAAGCAGGTGACCAGGGAATTCAGGAGAAACACATTCCATTCCATACCCAGTCAATACACATCAAGAAAAAAGGAAACTGCTTGTTTCATTTTTTTTTTAATCACAGCTTCCTTTATTATCATTTAATGGGACTAATTACCATTTTGGCCAACAATTTTCCTTGATTACTTCTATGAATCTGTTTTTCGTTTTCCTTAAAGGAAGACATTATTGTTAGAAGCAACAAAATTCCTTAATACCCTCTCGACAGTTTATTCTTTTTTCAATTACTTTTAAGGCAGAATTCAAAGACTTAAATGTTTAAAATGTTTTGAGAATTCATGTATCAAAGATTTTTATTTTTAGAAGCAAATGAAGATGGCACCAAAATAGCATACCATTATTTCTGGTAAGAGCCCTGAAATACCAATAACAGTATGCCTCAATTTTAAAATAAGAAGTAAGCAACTCCTCCAGCTGGTTCAGAACCTTGTGCAGGACGGCGTTGGCCGGCTTGTTCCCCGCCAGCGACTCCTTGGAGAGGTGCGGGTGGCTCTCAGCCAGGCACTCGGCCTCGGTGAAGCGGGCGTAGAGGGCCATGGCGGGGTGCGCCGGCTCCTGACTGAGAGACAGGAAGGTGGACGTGACCCGCCTGCCAGCCACGCTGTCCCGAATACCCCCCATCGCAGCCGCCTTCAGATGTCCAAGCGCAGCATCCTCAGCCGGCTGGCCAGCAAGGGCACGGAGCCTCACCCCACACCGGCCTTCCCCCCGGGTCCATACGCTACACCTCCGGGGTACGGGGCGGCCTTCAGCGCCGCACCCGTCGGGGCCCTGGCCGCCGCAGGCGCCAATTACAGCCAGATGCCAGCAGGGTCCTTCATCACAGCCGCCACCAACGGCCCTCCAGTGCTGGTGAAGAAGGAGAAGGAAATGGTGGGGGCACTGGTGGCAGACGGGCTGGATGGGAAGGAGCCCCGAACCGGGGAGGTGATCTGTATAGACGACTGACCGGATCCCAGGCCTGCCCTTCACCCAGGTCCCGGCCCCGAGGTCGACCCCCAGCTCAGCCTCCGGGGCCTGCTGCCAATCCTCCACCTTCCCCACCCCTTGGGCCACCACTGGGCTAGGACCCCTCTGCCCTTCTCTACAGTTCTCTTCAAGAAGGGCCCTTGTTATTCTCCACCCCATGCACCTTTCCCACCGCGCTTTGAAGACTGTGCTGGTGAGAAGGGGTCTGGGTGGAAGGTGGTGAGCAGGGTCTTCCGAGTACCTTTATCCCCTACTGCCAAACATACACAGCTTCCCAATAAACGGTTGTGGGGAGGAGAGAGGTGGAGCCTCCCCAGGTTTTACTCCTGCAACATCAACTCCATCTCTTGCAGAAGTGGTGGGGGGTAGCTTTGCCGAGCCGGTAGGAACTTTGATGGGGAAGAGGTTTGAAGAGAGGCAGGTGACTTTAGAGAGGGGTGACAATGAGCCCTGGGAAGGCGGAAGAGAAGAGGAGGGGCGTCTGCATGTTTCCCTCCCCTCCCTCCCCCCAGATGGAGGGCGGAGCAGTTACCAGGGAGGGAGTCCATTGCTGTTCAGCCTCAGAATAAAGGCGCCATTCACTGGCTCAGTTAAAAATAAAATAAAATAAGAAGTAAGAAACATATACTTAAAAGGTGTAACATTTTTAAATGTTATAATTTGGTGTAATGTTATGTATGGTATCATTTCTTTTTTTCCTTTAAGAGTTCTTGAAGTCAGTATTCAAGCGTGCATGTTAAGTTGCTTCAGTTGTGTCCGACTCTGCAACCATGGACTATAGCCCACTAGTTTCCTCTGTCCTTGGGATTCTCCAGGCAAGAATACTGAAGAGGGTTGCCATTCCCTCCTCCAAGGAATCTCCCTGATCCAGGGATCAAACGCTTGTCTCCTATATCTCCTGCACTGGCAGGTGGGTTCTTTACCATTAGTGCTACCTGGGAAGCCCTGAATGTAGTATACCTTACTCTTAACAGGTCATTTCATCTTCTGTCAGTCCTTTCTTTATACCTTCCCAAGGGCTCAGTGGTAAAGAATCCACCTGCCAATGCAGGAGACACAGGAGATGTGGGTTCAATCGCTAGGTCAGGAAGATCCCCTAGAGAAGGAAATGGCAACCCACTCACATATTCCTGCCTGGAAAATCCCGTGAACAGAGGAGACTGGAGGGCTACAGTCCATGGGGTAGCAAAGAGTCTGACACGACTGAGCACACAAGCAAGTCCTTTCTTTAATTACTTTAAAATTTTCAGAGTCTAACCATGTTCTCTGTAGAAAAAATTGAATTGTGATGGCTTCACAACTCTGTAGATTTACTAAAAGTCTTTGAATTCTATACTTAAAACAGATGAATTTTATGATATGTAAATTGTACCTCAGTAAAGTTGTTTAAAATATGAGAAGGTAATCAAGGTCTAAAAGTTCTTTGTGTACTGATGTTCTTTGCATGTTGGATTGATGATCAGATTGATAACAAATGCTATTTTGGATTTGAAAGGAGTAGAAGTGAAGGTTTCTAAAGCACTATTTTTGCCATCATAGTGATTAAAGCAAAGATTTAAACCTCTCCTTTCCTCTTTACATTCTGGTGTTCTGTAATCATTTATTAACAGAACTTCTAGGAAAAGGATCAAGGAAGGTGAAAGTTGAGTGCTGAAATGTGTTCTGTTTCATTCCAGGGACATTTGGCTTCTTACTGTCAATTAGAGGACACCTAGTGAGCATTTTATGCTCTAGTGAGAGGACCTTGAACTTCTTCCCTCAATCTTCTTAGCTTTGCAAACTTTCTCCTTGCTAATGAGGATCCTTGCCCTTGGGTAGATAAAAAGAGACTCAGATTTGGTCTATCTTAGCTGGCTTTCAGAGAAAGTTAAAAAGAGAGGGTAAGACTGGACAGGTTTTTCTTGTTCTGTTTCTTGTTTGTTTGTGAATTCCACAAGGAATAAAATCTAAAATATTTCCTGCAGTCTCTAAAGAAGAAAAAACTGTGTTGTACAGTGTGTCAAAAATTTCCATTTATTTATGGTTGTTTTAAAAAAGAAGAAGGAAACAACTCGACTTGTTCTGAGGGAAAAATAGTCTGAAGAGCAGCTGGTCAAGGTGAACATTCCAATAGCACTCGCACCTCAAAACATTGTTTCAAAGAAAACTCAGCAGCAAAATGTTTTCCAGCTAAAGATTACACGTTCTCTGAACACATGTCCTGTTAAAATAAAGACTTTGTATGTAAAATATTATACACAAGGCCCTTTAGTTATACACCTAGTCCAGACCTCCCTAGTAGCCATGGTCCTGACCTCTTGCTAGTATCTTCTGCACACTGGTAACCTTCCCATATGTTTTTAAACAGATTTATTCAGTAGTTATTTACATATCATAAAATTCATTCATGTGGCATGTATAATTTAATGGTTTTTAGTAAATTTAATGACTTCACCATCCCCACAATCTGAGTTAGAACATTTTTCATCACCCCTAAAAGAAACTATGCTCTAATTTTTTTTTGTTGTTTAGTGCCTAAGTTGTGTCTGACTCTTTTTGACTCCATGGACTATGGCCTACCATGCTCCTCTGTCCATGGGATTTCCTAGACAAGAATACTGGAGTGGGTTGCCATTTCCTTCTTCAGGGGATCTTCCTGACTCGGGGATCAAACCCACGCTTTGGAAATCATTAATCTGTTTTCTGTCTCTATACAGTTACCTACTTATTCCGGACATTTCACATACTTGGGCTCGTGAGATATGTGGTCTTTTGTGGCTAGTTTTTTTCACTTAGCACCACTTTTCCAGGCTCATCTGTGTTGCAGCTTGTATCTGTACTTCATTCCTCATTATTGATGACTAGGATCCCATTCTGAAGATAGACATACAATGTTAAATTCATCCGCTCACCGGGTGATGGAAACTTAGTTTGTTTCTCCTTTTTTAGCTATTATGAATAATGCTGCTATGAACATTTATGTGCAAGTTTTTATGTGGACATATGTTTTCATTTCTCTTGAGTAAACAGGTAGGTGTGGAGTGGCTGGGTCATATGGTAAGCCTATGTGTAGCATTTTAAGAAACTGCCAAACTGTGTTCCAAAAATGACTACACCATTTACAGTCCCACCTGCAGTGTATGAAGGTCCCAGTTCTTCATACCCTTGCCAGTGTTCTGTGGTGTGAAGTGATATCATACATGCATACACACACCCCTGCCACACACATACAGACACTGCCTTCAAAATGTTCCAAAAACACTTAATTTTCCTGTTGGAAATTCACTAACTTATTTATTTTTTAATTAATTTTTATTAGAGTATAGTTGATTTACAAAGTTGTGTTAGTTTCTTTGTACAGCAAAACTGATTCAGTCATACATATACACATATCCACTCCTTCTTTTTTTTTAGCCATACATACACATGTATCCATTCTCCCCCAAACCTCCCTCCTGTCCAGCCTACTACATAACATTGTGCAGAGTTCCCTGTGTTATACAGTAGATCTTATTGGTTATCCATCTTAAATATAGCAGTGTGTACCTGTCCATCCCCAACTCCCTAACTATCCCTTTGGCCCTTGTTTCCCCCCATAACCATACAAAAACACCTTTAACATCAAGAGAGAAGTACATGTTCCATAACCCTTCACAGCTAAACCAGTTCAGTTTCTCCCCCACTCATGTTCAATCCATCAAAACTATAATCAAAGTAAGAAGATCAGTAATGGTACTTTTCCACTATTAGGGAGGCCAGTTCAGGAATAAAACTTGTATAAGCTATCACCTAGGTAAATTCATCTTTAAAATATATAGAGATGCAGTTCAACTGCGGAAGTTTGGTGTAGCAAAAGCCATAAACAATTGCAGGGTAATAAACTCCAGGATTTAGGTACACTATTTCTTCTTTCCCATTGAGAAGTCAAATAAAAAGTTCAAGAATATTAAACTTTGTCCTTACTTTCTGTAGGCAAAGCTTATCTCTAATAGATAAAAGAAGCAGAGAAGCAATTGTACTGTTTTCTCACTGATTTGAGTGCACTCCATGCATATATTTTCCTGAGACTGCCCCTCAGTGTGTGTTTTTCATTTCGGGAAACCTAAGCTCTAGATATTCCCACCTGGTGTGCAATCAGTTGGTCCAGGTATCCAAGACTGTGGAAAACTCTAAGGACTGGGAATTATGACTATGACTTTCTTTTTCTAAATTTATTTTTTAATTGGGATATAGTTGATTTACAGTGTTGTGTTGGTTTCTGCTGTATAGCAATATGAATCAGCCATAAGTATACATATATCCCCTCCCTTGGAGCATCGCCCCTCCACATCCCACCCCCCTAGGTCATCACAGAGCACCAAACTGAGCTCCCTGTGCTATACAGCAGCTTCCTGCTAGCTATTTATTTTACACATGATGACTATGGCTGTCTTAATACAAGTACTACATAATCACTAAACAGGTAAATTCCATGTATTTTCTTCAAAAAGATACCTCAAATCTTACATTAGTTGACTCTAGTTGGCTTGTGCCAGGCTTAAAGTTAACTAGTATTTCCAATCCATTTGAAATATAAGGACTTGGGAGGCAAGAGGGAAGGGAGGATTGCAGCTATATTGGACTTCCTTTCAGATCTTTCATATAGAAATAAATATATACTTAAGTGTGTGTAAAATGTATATGATATGCTTGCATATACACTTAATTAGTGTGTTGATACATTCTGTATCTTTATGTTGTACAGGAGGCTGAGTAACCAGCTTTTTTTCTTTACATTTAATCCATTTTAGATAACATTTCATATTCATGCATTCATTTAAAAATAGTTGTATAATCTCCTCTATTTAAATGTTGTACATTAAAAAAATTAGTCCCCTATTGTTGGATGTCTTCCCCTGTGACTCAGTGGTAAAGAATCTACCTACCAATGCAGGAGACATAGGAGACCCAGGTTTGATCCCTGGATTGGGAAGATCCCCTGGAGAAGGAAATGGCCACCCACTCCAGTATTCTCGCCTGGAGAATCCCATGGACAGAGAAGCCTGGCAGGATACAGTCCATGGAGTCACAAAGAGTCAGACACGACTAACACACACACACACGGATATTGTTAGACATTTAAAACACATACACATCACATCACGCTTATACAGTAAAAGTATAGAAGAGCAGAGTCTAAAGGATTTTTAATTTTAATGCATAATGCCCATTACCCTCCCCAAAGGATACGTTTCTACATTGTCTGTACAGGAATGCATATTTCTCAAACTTTTATCAACATATTTGTGGCATTCTGTATCTTTATGCTGTACGGGACTCATTTTGCCAATGTATTAAGACCATTAGTGTTGACCAGAAATGAAAAGAAAAAAACAGTCATAAATATTGTATTCCTAAATCAGCCACTCTTTGGCCTCTGAGTTGAGGTATCAGATCTCCTATTTTGCAGCTAAGGGAGCATAGACTCAGGGACTTAGTTACTCACCCAGAGCCCCAGTTCTCTCAAGAGTCCTTTAAGAGCAAAGGTCGCCTTGACTGCGACCCTGTAGGGCTTCCACAGCATAGTCCAGCATCTCTTCAGTAGGAAGAAGTGCTTCTGCTTCATGCCAGCCTGCAGAGTTGGGGACAATCACCACATGGGCTATTTTCCATCTCCCTCATAAATGAAGATGATCTGCACCAGGCTTGTTTTCTGGACCAAGATAGACAACACATTTGTGTTCGTCTTGGCATGGTCTTCCATGGTCTTGGCAGTCAAGACTGTCTTTTCACTGGTGTCATGACTGGAAATATTGGTGGCATGCTCAGCCTCCCCACCATCAGCTTAACTTCCCTCAAGGGAGTGACCAATGCAGTGATACTAAACATGGACACAGGAAAAAAAGACCTTATTTAAAGGACCACAGTGAATAAAAGAACATATTGTGATCCATCTAAGGATGACAGCCAAGCCTGTGTTTACATTGGAAACCATCTTAGTTCATCACCCTCAAGTTTATTTGGTCAAAGGTTGCCTCCTCTTGAATATGGCGTTTTCCTCCTGCTATCATTCTCTGAGGACCAGTGAGCTCACACGAGGAATGGATCCTGCTCCTTTGGGGATCAACCCTGAGCTCAGCTCCATGGGTTCAGATCCACTTGAATCTTGGATGTGTGACTCTGGGGCAAGTCACTCCAATTCTCTGAGCATCCATTTTATACTCTTTCAAATGGACAGGACAATGCCGCCTTTTTAGAACACTGTGTGTCTGCAGTGAGTTCACACGTACAAGGCACTTGGCCAAGACAATCTGAAATACACAATAAAAACTTCACATTCTCTGCTCTCTTCTCTTCCTGCCCTTGTCGAGGGAGCCCCAGATTCAGGGAAGATGAAAGCTGCTGACTGGCTCCCGGGAACTGACAGAGATTTCTGGACTTTGGTTTTAGGAAGTCTTTGGCAGTAAGGGTGGTCTGGTTGGTGAAAATGGATATGGAGGGTGTGAGTGTAGGTAACAGATGTCAAATAAAAAGGTTGGAAGATAGGTTTTTAGGAGGATCTTTGAGAACAGACAGAAAAAATTTCTGAATTTTCAGTTTGCTTTAGGGAATGGAGGCTTTAAGTGCCAGAAAACATAAACCCAATATGGATCCCCTGTGAGAGAAAGCATAGCTGATAGCCAAGGTCTTAAAGTTGATCAAGAAACATGATTTCTAGTCTCTGGAAACAGAGCATGGCCTTAAACTCAGGCCAGATGAGGGCCAGCCAACAATGAAAGCTGATGTTAGAGAAATGCCTCAATTTCACTCCAACCATCATTTTGAAATGTCATCCCAATGGCAATCAACTTAGTCAGTGATCCCAGAGCTGGGTGCTGGCAGGCTGGGGCGAGTCAGGACCACACCAGGTGGGCCAGTGAGCTAATCTGATGGGCTCAGAGACCAGAGATGCAGCCAAGAAAGACAGGATGTCAGGGAATTCAAGATCAAGGGGCAAGGATACCTGAACCTAGGGGAAGATTTCAAATTAAAAGAGATCGGCATCTAGGTAGGTGTGAGCTTCAGGGAAAACAAGCAGGACCCTAAAGGGACCTTCCAGGCACAAAGCCTTTCTGTGTTCCCCATTTCTTATTTGTAGGACAATAGCTTTCAGCCTGCTAGACCTTCTCTGAGTTCCAAAGGGCAGATGAAAACAGTTACTAATTAGGAGAGTGAGGCAATGCAGGAAGGAACAACAGTGCAATATGGGAGAAGGAGAATATAAAAGAAATTTAAAAATGTGCTATTTGGGCTTTAGGGGATTAAAGTCCAGTTGTTGTTTAGTCATTAAGTGGGGTCCGACTCTTTTTGCAGCCCCATGGAATGTAGCTGGCCAGTCTCCTTTGTCCATGGGATTTCCCAGGCAAGAATACAGGAGTGGGTTGCTATTTCCTTCTCCAGGGGATCTTCCTGACCCAGGGATCAAACCTATGTCTCCTGAATTGGCAGGCAGATTCTTTACTGCTGAGCCACCAGGGAAGCCCAAAGAATCCAGTAGAGGATACCAAATCTTTATTGGTGTATCTATTATCTGTAGGTCTATCTATCTGTCTAAAAATCTTTCTCCAAAAGCTGGGAGAACAGAATAAAGTGGTGAACATTACGGGATAAATTAGAGAAGTTTCTGGAAAGTTTTGACCCTTGACATTATCCTAAAGGAAATAGGGAGTGCCAAAGTGAATGGAAGAGGGACCTATAGACATGGAGTTTTGGAGGGACTGAGCCCCAGTAACCTGGCTCAGTAGGGAGGGAGAAATGTTGTACGGAGCAGTGTGAGGACGTGAGGGGTGGAGCTTTACTCAGAATGGTTCCTACAGATCCTCAGGACTGGCTTATGGGCAAATAGAGAGGAAGGTCCCAGAGGCAGCAATGCTCCAACGGGACCTGTGGTTCTGACCAAAGCTGTGGCCCCCTCTGACTTATCTGAAAGAGCTCAACCCTGGAAGGGTGTTCCTATTTGCTTAAGCCAACAATGTGCAACCTTCCAACAGCATCTTCTCTACCTGGGCACTCCAGGGCATCTCAGAGAGCCTACGGATAGAGGTCAGGTGGCTGTGGAGTCCTCTGAAGATCTGGCAAGTTTTCTTTATCAATTCATCCTCTGGGGCTCTGCTGCTTTGACCAGTGTGAGTACCCTGGTTGGGGGAATTTGCCATGTGTGGGTTAAGAATTGTTCAGATGATCACATCTTCACAGCCTCTGTACTCAGAGGAATCTTCCATAGGAGTGTTTATGTCAGATGAGCTCTGCTGCCAACAGCATCACCAGTAGTGCCAAAGGCACTCAGTTTCTCTATCCATGAACTGAAGATGTATGGGCTTGATGGTCAACAGGTGACTCTCAATCCTAACTTTCTTTGCTTTCAGACAATACATGTAGAGGTGGAAAAACAGCTCTTGGGAATGTCACCATTGAGTGAAACCTCATCTCGGGAGACAAGGATGAAGACTCCATCATAAGATGCTCCTCAATGGCCAGGGACACATGTCTAGTGTGGGGCCAGGTGAGGGGTATGTTGGAAAGGGGGCCTGTGTTACACTGGAAACCCTCAACTCTTCAGAGAAGACATTCATTGCCTGAGATTGTCAAAAAACAGAATGGACTAAACAGGAATTTTGTATATTTGCATACTATGCTGAAACTATCACAATTTGTCCCTTTTTTGTTGTTAAATCAAACTAGCATACCTATATTCTCATTAAAAACCTGTGAGCTCAGGACTTCCCTGGTGGTCCAGTGGTTAAGAATCTGCCTTCTAATGTAGGAAATGCAGGTTCAATCCCTGGTCAGAGAACTAAGATCTCACATGCTGCTGCTGCTGCTAAGTCACTTCAGTCGTGTCCGACTCTGTGCGACCCCATAGACGGCAGCCCACCAGGCTCCGCCGTCCCTAGGATTCTCCAGGCAAGAATACTGGAGTGGGTTGCCATTTCCTTCTCCAGTGCATGAAAGCAGAAACACAGTCAAATAAATAAATATTTAAAACAAACCAACAAAAACCTGTGAGCTATGTGTTTTGTTGTGGCAAAAGGATGCTGAGTTTTTTCTGAAAAGTATGGCAGGAGATTTCTCAAAAGTCCTATGCTCATATGTTTGAAAATAAGATACACAATATGTTTCTATTTATGTGGGTGTGTGATGAAATATTACCAAATTATTCACATACTAGATGGTCTTATTATCGAAGTATTCATTAGCTGAGTTCTTGCTAACTTGAAGTTATGCAGAGAAACAAAGGTCATCAGAATATTATTGACCAATGAGCTTAAACAATTATAAAATTAGCAGACATTCAAATTTTCCTCCTGCACCTAACTCTTAAACATCTAATTATTCAATGCAGGGTGAAATTGAAAATCTTGTTTAAAAATATGGGAGTGATGCATTTGATGAAAAGAAATGTTGCTGAACTCTTCCAACTACAGGTCACAGCACTGACAAATAAGGATCGGCATAGTTTACCAATTAAATTGAAGAAGAGAAAAAAATGCATGGAGTTGACTACAGAATAGTTATTTCAAAAGGGAATAATTTGATTCTATAAGGATTAGACAAAACCCCTGGGAAAACTGATGAAGGCTTCAAATATTTTGCAAACATAACCCTCAGACATGAAGTGAAGTGTCTTATCAAGTAATCATATAAATAAAGAAAAAACAAAATTACCACAACTTTTATTTTCTAGAATCTATACTGTCTAAGAACACAGTTCTAACAATATAGTTGTTTGCTCTTGGCTACACTCATTGGCATGTGGGACCTTAGTTCCCCAACCAAGACGGAACCCATGCCCCCCGCATTAGAAGCCCTGAGTCTTAACCACTGGACTGCCAGGGAAGTCCCAACAATATAGCTTTATTTGCAACATAAATTTGATAATAACAATATGTAAGATAAAATAGATTTATTTTTATACTTCTTGTCTTACTTTTAAAAATAAAGACTCAAGTCAAACTGGATTTTTTAAATTAAAAATCTGGCTTAAAATTCAACATTCGAAAAATAAAGATTATGGCATCTGGTCCCATCACTTGATGGCAAATAGATAGGGAAAAAATGGAAACAGTGAGAGATTTTATTCTCTTGGGCTCCAAAATCACTGCAGATAGTGACTGCAGCCATGAAATTAAAAGACGCTTGCTCCTTGGAAGAAAAGCTATGACTAACTTAGACAGCATATTAAACAGCAGAGACATTACTTTTCTGACAAAAGTCCATCTAGTCAAAGTTATGGTTTTTCCAGTAGTCATGTATGGATATGAGAGTTGGACCATAAAGAAAGCTGAGCGCTGAAGAATTGATGATTTTGAACTGTGGTGTTGGAAAAGACTCTTGAGAGTCCTTTGGACTGCAAGGAGATCTAACCAGTCCATCCTAAAGGAAATCAGTCCTGAATATTCATTGGAAGGACT
The DNA here is from genome assembly GCF_054371585.1 of Giraffa tippelskirchi. NCBI lineage: Eukaryota > Metazoa > Chordata > Mammalia > Artiodactyla > Giraffidae > Giraffa > Giraffa tippelskirchi. The sequence continues at coordinate 65,720,383 of NC_137287.1, read as the reverse complement.
GATGCTGAAGCTGAAACTCCAATACTTTGGCCACCTGATGCAAAGAACTGACTCACTGGAAAAGACTGATGCTGGGAAAGATTGAAAGCAGGAGGAGAAGCAGACAACAGAGGATGAGATGGTTGGATGGCATCACCAACTTGATGGACATGAGTTTGAGCAAGCTCTGGGAGTTGGTGACGGACAGGGAAGCCTGGCGTGCTGCAGTCCATGGGGTCACCAAGAGTTGGACACAACTCAGTGACTGAACTGAACTGAACAGTTGATGTACAATATTATATAAGTTACAGGAGTATAATATAGTGATTCACAATTTTTAAAGACTACATTCAGTTTGCAGTTATTATGAAATATTGGCTATGTTCCCTGTGTTGGACAATATATCCTTGTAGCTTATTTTATACAAACTGAATTAAAAAAAATATTTTCAAAGAAATTTTCAACCCCATCTAGGTACCAACTACTGTCATCTAATAAAAAACCTCCCGTAATATATAATTCTTGTAGGAAAGTTACAAAAAACAAATAGCAGCAAAACAGAGAATGACCACCCAGAAAACCCACTATTAACATTTTGACCTAAAAGCTTTCAAATATTTTTTTTTCCATCAAAAATGTACATATAGGCACTTTTCCATGTCAGTGCTTTTCAGCTTTCTATTTCACATGAGCTATTTTGTTTCCCTCCATATTTTCTCTGAAGAACATTTGCTTAGTTCTTTGTATTTAGAAATAACTCCACTTGTGCTGGGCTTCCCTGATGGGACAGTGGTAAAGAATCCATCTGCAGTGCAGGTGTGGATTCCACACCTGGGTTGGAAAGATCTTCCAGAGAAAGAAATGGCAGCCCATTCCAGTATTCTTGCTTGGGAAATCCAATGGACAGAAGAGCCTGGGGGCCTATAGTCCATAGCTTTGCAAAGAGTCGGACATGACTTAGCAACTCAACCACCACCACCTACTTGTGCTACTTTTCTGATCTTCTCCAGAGAAAGCAAAAGATTCCAGTGCTATAAAATCCACTCATCCAAACATTGATTATGTCCCTTGTTACTAAATACAAGAGGCTGCATGCCACCTTCCAGGGCAATATTTCTCCATTTTTTTTCCCATTATTGCCCTTATTTAGACAATTCGCCCTAATTGCTTACCAATAGCTTTTAGTACCGTAGATACACTGTGTATATGTTTACGTTCTGTGGCCCATGGGGGATGTATTAGATTTCTGTTGCGGCTATAACAAGTGACCACAAATTTAACAGCATAAGCACACAAGTGTGTTATCATATGTCTGTAGGAATAGAAGTGTGACTCACCGTGTTAAAATGATAAGGCTGGAGGGACTGCATTCCTTTATAGACACCTAATGGAGAATCTGTTTCGAGCTTTTAGAGGGCATCCACATGTCTTTGCTGGGATCCTCTTCCTCCACCTTCAAAGCAAACCCTCCATCTGTGATTTCTCTTCCTTGTCTTACTTTCCTCTTGTACTTTTAAGGACTCATGTGAATACATGGGGCCCACCCAGATAATCCAAAATAACTTCCCCATTTTGAAGTCAGCAAATTATCAAATTTGATTCCTATTGTTCACATGACATAACATGTTCCCAGTTTCCAGGGATTAGGGCATGGATTTCCTTGATGGGCCAAGGCCAGGGTTAGGGAGACATTTTTCTGGCTTCCACAGAAGGCCACAAACCACTGTAATACTTAACATTTTCTCGCCCTTTGAGAAGAAATTTTCACCCCACTGGGGGCAGTATCACCCCTCCGGGAACCCAGGCTCTGGGTATCAGCTCTCCCATCATCTCCCTTTGTCTTTGAGGTTTTTGGCCAGTGTTCAATATCCTTCCAGATGAGAAATTCCTAGTAGATTATAACAACTTTTCCAGATACACCTGTGCATCTCGATGCACATTTTTCAAAATGAGAAATTAACAAAATACATTTTTTTTTGAATTTAGAAAATCCACTCTTGACGTAATACATTACTGCCCACAAGTGAGGAGCTTCTTAATTATTCAGTCAGCCTATGAGGCACATACATAATCATGTCAAATCAAGATTTCTTTATGTCATCATTAGAAATACTAGAAACCAAAATTTAGATTGAGGAAAAAAAGTGAAACGTACTTTAGGTTCTTTTGTCGATTGTTCAGTGTTTCTGTCTCTTAAACATACTTTTGCTATAAATAAACTATCTCTGGGTTTTCTTCTGTAATATGGAATATAGAAACTGCAGGTAAAAACATGCAGTCTCCGGGGAAATGATCAAGCACATTGCTTCCTTTCTTTGCTACAGGTATTACTGTGGAAGCAGCAAGAAGGCTGACATTTGAGGCCTGGAGGCTTTCCACATTGAAGTCTTTTTCTTAAAAAAAAAAAAGGCCTTGAGGCAAATCATCAGATTTCTGTTCCCTCTGTTACATCAATTAATGGCACCTGAAAATCCAATTCAACTTAATTTTCTTGTAATAGAAACCTAGAGAAAAACTCCTCTTTTTCAAAGGAAATCCACCTGAAAAACTGTCCTGGCTATCAAAGATGACTGTACTCTGGGCTTCAGGATGGCGGAGACAAAGCCACAGTAATGGTTTCCGGAAAATGAGACAATTTCAAAGCAGAGCTGTATCTATTTAGATAATTGCTCGGGAAGGAAGGCATTGATTTCTATGTATTAAAAATCAAATCACTTGTGATAGTCGGAGAGTTCTCTTCATGGAGATGAAGCTTCTCCATTTTTGTCTAGGCCATTTTAAAGGATCTGGCGATTCCACTCTCCTCCTCCCCGCCCCGCCTTTAAGATGATACCATGGAAAAGCCGCAAGTCCATCGAGCAAGAATCCAATTCTTAATTAAATTGTGCAATAGGTCAAATAGGTTTTCAATAAGCTTGGCTCGCCAAGTCCCTTAAGCTCAACTGCATATCTATTTAATAAGGAGCCCTAGCTTGGCTGTCTCGATGCTGTGGGTGCTGGAAAATTCCTTCTTCCAGCCCGATTATACCCACAGACCACCTCAAAATTAAGCAAGCTTTTCCCCATCCTCTAAAGAATAATCTCTGCTTTCTGAACAAAGAAGTGTCCAAAATGACCCAGTAAACCCTTTAACTGGCTCAAATAGAAAAAGTCATTAAATCTCAAACATCAGAGCAGTTCTTCACCACCTTCATCTGCAGCCCCTACTCCTTGTCAGTCTAGAAGGGTGGGATGGGAGTGTGGGTTGGAGGCTCCACAGGGAGGGGATGAAAGTGAAAGTGTTAGTTGCTCAATTTCCTCCCACTCTTTGCAACGACATGGACTGTAGCTGGCCAGGCTACTCTGTTCATGGAAGAATACTGGAGTGGATTGCCATTCCTTTCTCCAGGGAATCTTCCCAACCCAGGGATCAAATCCAGGTCTCGTGCATTGCAGGCAGATTCTTTACTGTCTGAACCACCAGGGAAGCCCTATATATATGTGTGTGTGTGTGTGTGTGTGTGTGTGTCACACATACATACATAATTATAAGTATATATATATATATAATTATGACTAATTTGCATTGTTGTACAGCAGAAATCAACACAACATTGTAAAGCAATTATCCCCCAATTAAAAAAAATAAATAAAGCAAGCAAAACAAACAAGCTGCTGCTTCTCTGGACTTTTTCTGATGGCTCCCAGCTCTAATCCCAGCATCCTTCACTCCTGCCCTTCACAATTCTCCCTGATCCAAAGGGATCTGTTTGAAGTGAGATAATGGTTAGATTATGTCACACTGGTTAATTTCTCATGTCATGCAGAAAAAATCCAAAATTCTCACATGCCCACCACATACCTTTTGACCTGCCAATCAGTCTTTTCTCTGACATCATCTCCAAACACTTTTGGTTCCTTCATGGTGTTCCAACCACAGAGGAGCTCTCACTTTCCCTCAAACACAGCAAGTGTGGTGGCTCTGACTTTGGCCTTTGCACTTTGCACTTTCCTCTGCCTGGAATGTTCTTCCCCCAGATTTCTGAATGGTTCACTCACCTCCATGTCACTCACCTCTGCATAATGCCAGTGCTTTGGAGCAGTTTTCTCTGCTCATCTCATTTACAATGGCACGTCTCTATTCCTCTCTCCCTTTGTCCACTTTTATTTTATTTTGCCAGGCTCTTATCACCCTCTAATATACAATTATTTGTTTATAAGGCTTCATGCGTCTCCTCTCTATAATGTGAATTCCACAAGATTAGGGTTTGGCTTTGTTGACTGTTCTGTGTTGAGACCTGTGCCCAGCATGTGTTGCTCAGTATATATTCTTCACGGGGCAAAGGTTTAATGTGCATCACCTATGTTCATGGTACAAGGATGGCTCAGCCATGAGGGAGCCACTGCACAAAGAGTGATACTGCAAAGGAGTGAATGAATAGCATGTGGAGATGATGGGAGAATTCCAGCTGAACCAGTCCAGTTATGCAACTTATTCATTTTGAAACTTTCTGCTCCTGTGAAAATTAATTGATAACATTTGCCACATCAAATCATTGCAAATATTAAATATGATAAGGCAGATGAAAGTACTTAGCAAGGTGTTGTCTTCTGGACTTGAACCCATGGCTTCTGATTTTTTTAAAAAATTAATTAATTTATTTTAATTGGAGGCTGATTACTTTATACTATTGGGTTGGGGTGGTTTTTGCCATACATCCAATTTAATCCAATACTTCTTTCAACCCCTGCAGGTGGTTGGGAGAATCAGACAGTTAAATCTGTTAAGAAATGGTTGGGTTCAAAGCACATTTATGCTCAAAATGGTGATCTTTGCTGTTGAGACTGGAAGCAGCTGGGTTCGCATCCTTTTAAAATAGCTGCTGTTTTTGAATAGCAAATTCTTTTTCCTAAATAGAAGGAGAGATATAAATCACTAATAGCGTTTTATGCCCTACCAAATGAATGTCCCTCTGCCCTCATGACTGCCATGACATTTTACTTCAGGCATGACTATTGGTTACAGACGGATGAGGTATATTCCAGCACATATGCTGTCCCACCTGTTTCATGTTCTGCAGTGTGAAGCTTACTTCCTGATTCTTTTAGTAGCTACTCTGTTACCTTTGGAGCACCTAACCTAAGGGTTTCAAATTTCATTCCTTTGATGTGAATCTAACGATTAGCATCTGAGTACTACTATCAATGCATAATCTCTTATTTAGTAGGAATTTATCCTTTTGGACTATACAAATCTCAGTAAGTATTCTTTCTAACTCTCTGGTTGTTGAATCCTGATGGTTCTGTGTTAAGAGGACATTTTCATTTTTTTAGTGGAAATAATTTGGCAATACTCTTAGAAAGTCCTTTGCATAAACTGAATCATGTCATCTGTGAAAAGATGATACACACACACATTTATGTTTTAGCTTCATTCACATAGCTGATTTATAATTTCTCAGCAGTACTGTGTGTGTGAGGGCATGCACTGCGGGTTGGGATAAGGATTCATTCTAAGAATGTGTTTCTTATTTTATTGCTTCTTGACATTGACATTCAGAGAAAACCTATAGAATTTCCACCTCATATACATATATATATATATTCCTACATATATACAATATATCTTAATGAAAATTTAAGTTTGAATTTTATTACATTCATATGAAGTTATACACTTAGGGTTTTAAAGTTACTTTAATTCTTGAAGTGTTCTCTGGCTTTTAAGCTACATTATAGTAAGAAATAATAGCTATATTTGCATTTAAAAATGTACCAAACTATTATGCTACAAATGGATTTTTCAGAGTAGATCGATATAAAATATATAGTATTTAATTTTTATATGGGCTATGAGAACTATCCAAATGTGTTAATATGAACAAATGGATATTCCTTTTTAAAAATAAACAAATAAAACATAATAGGAAAAATCAAGAATATCAATTACATTTAATGATATCATAAAAATGTAAACTTTGTTTTTAGTTGTAAAAGCTACCAAAAAAGAAAAATAACTCTTTCTCAGAGAACAAACAGCTCTTATTTATAATTTATCACTTTAATTATCCTTTTAATTTTATATGCATAAAATAATATATTGTTCTTTTCAACAAGGAAGGGAAAAGAGGTCACATAAAATTATTTCAGAAATTTTCAAAGTACATAAATACTTCTGAAAGAAAGAAATAGTGGTGTGTGTGCCCTCAATCATGTCCAGCTCTTTGCGACCCCATGGACTGTAATCCATCAGGCTCCTCTGTCCATGGAATTTTCCAGGCAAGAATACTGGAGTGGGTTGCCATTTCCTCCTCCAGGGGATCCTCCCGACCCAAGGTTTAAACTCACATCTCTTGCATTTCCTGCACTGGCAGGCTGGTTCTTTACCACTGCACCACTAGGAAGCCCTTAAGGAAACTGTATATGACTCTAAATTAATAAATTTCCCTCATTTATGTCTTTGTAGTTATAAGAATAAATTTCATTCATTTATGTCTTTGTAGTTGTAAGAGCGGAGAAGGCAATGGCACCCCACTCCAGTACTCTTGCCTGGAAAATCCCATGGACGGAGGAGCCTGGTAGGCTGCAGTCCGTGGGGTCGCTAAGAGTCGGACACGACTGAGCGACTTCACTTTCACTTTTCCCTTTCATGCACTGGAGAAGGAACTGGCAACCCACTCCAGTATTCTTGCCTGGAGAATCCTAGGGACGGCGGAGCCTGGTGAGCTGCCATCTGTGGGGTCGCACAGAGTCGGACACGACTGAAGCGACTTAGCAGCAGCAGCAGTTGTAAGAGACCAAGGACACCTACACTTTTTTTTTTTCTCGCTTACTCTTTTCTTTCAGAGAAGTCCACTCATTTAAAAATGTGTCATACTTTCATCAACCATGACTAGGAAACTCTTACACATTAGTGAGAACTACACATGCTTTGAGCAGTATTCTAATCTCAGTTGTCTGGGTCTGGCTCCCCATAGCATTTTGTCTGAAACACTGAAGAAAACCTTAGACACTTATTTAATCGGGTGGTATCATTAGCCTCTGAGTGCCTCTTCAGGTCAATATACGTTTGATATTATATCCTCACTTCTTTGAACTGTACCCTGAATGGTTCTGAGGACTCTTTGCCTCTGGGAAATATAAAGCACAGTCACGATGATGAAGGAAAAATCTAGTGAAATGCAGAAGGCTTTGAATTTGTTCCAAGACTATATCAACTCAAATTTTATGACTTTTTTAGATGCCCTTTACTGCCCCTGAGTTCATTTTAAAACTATACTTTTATCTTGGTAATACCCTGTAGACAGTTCTTAAAGAGGAATTAGGGTAATCTGCTGCTGCTGCTGCTGCTAAATCGCGTCAGTCGTGTCCGACTCTGTGCAACCCCCTAGACGGCAGCCCACCAGGCTCCGCCGTCCCCGGGATTCTCCAGGCAAGAACACTGAAGCATTTGAAGGAACACTCAACCATCATACACTCTCTCATCCATTTGAAGTTTTTCAATTAGATGTCACAGTAGAAAACTCTAGAATTCAGATTAGTCTGGCTGAAGTTACCATTTTGTTGATTACAATTACCTTGAAACTCTAAAGAATAATATAATGGGAAGATTTCAGATGTCAATTTACTGCCACAATTCCACGTAGCGTTTTGGAGTCCAGAGGATCTTGACATTGGTTTCTGCTGTCGTTAGCCTGAAGCTTCTGATCTCATTGCTCCAGCTGTGTTATGGTTTGTATTATTCTGGTTTTAGAGGTGCTATTAAGTGGAAGTTAAAATATATTATTTAAAATTTTCAGTTAGGATATCGCTCCATATAACATTGTGAAATCAACAAATATACAAATGAACAATTCACAAAGAAATGACTAAAAGGAAGTGTAACAAAATAGTCACCATTTTTTTCAGTAGGGGGAGGCAATGATTTTTCCCTTTTTTCTACTATTTTGTGTTTTCTAAATTTTTAAATAAAAAGAAGTAACTAATTTAAATGATAAAAACTACTGATTTTAGAACTCATACTGTATTTCTGTAAAGGAATACTTTTACTCTTTAGAAAGTCATACTAAATTATTTATGCATAATATCTGCAAATTCCTCTCAGAATTGTGTAGAAAAAAATAATAGAAATTTAAACCTGGTGAACTGTTGTAGGTCAAAAGATCTTGCATGCCACAACTAAGACCTGGCATGGCCAAAAAAAATTTAAAAATTTTTTTAAATAAAAAAAATAAAGTAGATGAGGATTTGACAACTAAATTCACTGTGTGGTTCTTTATCAGATCCTTGATTTAAAAATGTTATGAAGGCTATCACTGGAAAATTTGGGGAAATTTGAATGCGGACTGAATGTTAGAAAATAGACTATCAATGTTAAATTTCTTGAATTGGATTATTAAATTGTGAAATACCTTTGAAAACACCTTTGTTCTTAGATAATGAAGACTGAAATATTTAAAGGTGAAATGTCAAGACATCAACTGATTCTTACAAAGGTCATGAAAATAAAAAGGAGAAAGAGAAGTAAATCCAATGAGGCAAAATATTGGTAGTTGATGAATCTGGGTAAATGACATGAATGTTCACTGCCTTACTCTTATAAATCTCCTACAGGCTTAGAATTTCTTAAAATATAAAATTGGGGGTGGGGAGAACTTCAATATGTGTTTTTAATTAAAAATACTTTTGCTACTAAGAAGAAAAAGCATGTTTTGCTTTAACTTATCAGATCAGCTTTCCATATTAATCAGGTAGATTAATCCATTAATCTATATTAATCCAGGTGAAGGTAGTTTATTAATTTTACTTATTAGCTTTATTACTTTCAATTTCATCCAGTGACAGTATAGTCAAACAGAGTTGTATTAGTTCAAGTCCCTGAATTTTAATATTTATGGAGTGTTCTTTGAGCACTTTCAATTAAATGAAACTAGTTCAAGGAGTGCAAGATCTGATTTTTGCTAACCGACAGGTAATGTAGGGTGTTTTCAATTCAAATTACATGCCCCCCACAATGTTCTTTAAAAGTGTATCTTCTAAAGTAGTGCTTTCCTTTTTAACTGCCTAGAGGAAAATTGGGAAAGAAGAGAAAAAAATGGGGAAACATGGTTTTTAAAAAGACTCTATTTAAAATAAAGCTCTTGTTTTTTCTTCCAGCTCAAATTTTGGATTCTGATGCAATATCCCAGAAATACCTGAGCTATATATTATAGCTCAAAGAACAGGCACAGTGATTCCAAACCTCAGTAGAACCATCTTCCTGGTCATAAACTAGACTGGTTGGGATTTTTCACATTATAAATCACCTACCACACACAATAAGTAGCCCATAAAATTGGTAAGTAGGTTTTAAAAAGCGCTGATGGGAAACTTTGAAAACTTCTACAAAACAAGTAAGATATGAATGACCTGGAGCTTCCAATCTTCAGGGTACCACAGAGTGGGGATGGGGACTCCAGTGAAAGGAAAATAACCTTTGTCCCCCTGTGTTTCCACAAAATACATTCTTTGGGCTCTCAAATCACTCAACACCTTTTCTTACCTTGGCAGGAATATCTGGCAGGTTCACCCAAAATGCTCCTGTTTCTATTGCCAAATTTATTTTACCCTTGCAGTGGTTGATGTATTCTCCTCTTGGTTTCCATGGAAATGTCTATCCTATGAGAGTGCTGATTGGCTTGGACCCAGTGGTTACTCTTATATTACCATCACTCATAGGCTTGCTGTGTGGTCACCGTGTTTGTCCCTGGTGTCATTTCTCCTTCCTTGGCCTATAGCCAATATGGTAGCATGGTGGCGTGCCCATGCTAGGTTTTTTTCTTTTCTTTCAATGTTGCTGTAGTTCTTATGGTTTTATTGTTTTACTGTATCGTCAAACAGGACTTTTATTTCTTTTACTTCCTGTTCTGAGATAATCCATGCTAGATCTCATGGTCATGGTCATAGGACACTTGAGATGCTGGACTGGCATGATGAAGGATTGGCAACTTCCTCTTTACTCAGAATGAACTTGCACCCCAGGAAGGGCTCCAATGTTTAACCCTCTCCATTCCCAGAATGAGTCATTTTCCCACCCCAGACTTTCAAAAGTTTCATTCCTAGGCATCAGTAATTATTTCCCTTATTCTCTTGTGTCTCTGAAGAGGCTTATCAGGAACTCTGTGAACAAAGAGCTTCAGAAAGTCTAATAGTTGAATTTATGAAATGGATAACCTTTTTAGAACTCTTATGAGCCATCTAGTAGAACTGTTATGATAATTGTTCTTTTAAACGGACAGAACTCTCTGGTATGTATAAAGAAAGGAACTTAACAAGGTGACTGTTCTTAAGAGATAAGAAAATATCCTTTTACTGGGGATGCTATCTGCAATGAATTAGAAGCTAAACTTGGTTACTTAGTTTCTTTTCTGTGACTTAAGGAAAATATTTGCACATCTTTATGATTTTTTTCCTTTCACTCATTAATTTTGGGGTGGTTGTTATGCTGATGGTAAAAATTCTGTTAGGTAGAAGCTTAATTTTCCCTAAGAGGAGTGGATTGACTAGCTTGGCTAGCCAATAAAAATAAAACTGGATAAAAATTATCTTGGATAACTAGAATTTTAAGAACATGGATAATCATTATATTATAATAGAACTAAACATGAAATTTCAGTGGTAATGTGGCCTGTCTGTTTAATCTCTAAATAGCAAAATCATGATGAAGGAGAATTAAGATTTGTAGCCATTTTTATTTCTTTTAGAGGATAAGACACTCCCCTTTCCCCCAGTGGTGTTTCAGTTTGGTCTCAGAAAAAACACTTTAAATATACTTTGTCTATAAACATGGACTCCTTATTGCCAAATTCAGACTTAAATTGAAGAAAGTAGGGAAAACCAGTAGACCATTCAGGTATGGCCTAAATCAAATCCCTTACAATTATACAGTGGAAGTGACAAATAGATTCAAGGGATTATATCTGAGAGGCAGAGTGCCTGAGGAACTATGGACAGAGATTCGTGACATCGTACAGGAGGCAGTGATCAAGACCATCCACAAGAAAAAGAAATGCAAAAAGGCAAAATGGTTGTTTGAGGAGCTGAGAAAAGAAGAGAAGCTAAGGGCAAAAGAAAAAAGGAAAGATACACCCACTTGAATGCAGAGTTCCAAAGAATAGCAAGGAGAGATAGAAAGACTTTCTCAGTGATCAGTGCAAAGAAATAGAGGAAAACAACAGAATGGGAAAGACTAGAGATCTCTTCAAGAAAATTAGAGATACCAAGGGAACATTTCACACAGAGATGGGCTCGATAAAGGACAGAAATGGTATGGCCCTAACAGAAGCAGAAGATATTAAGAAGAGGTGGCAAGAATACACAGAAGAACTGTACAAAAAAGATCTTCACAACCCAGATAATCACAATGGTGTGATCACTCACCTAGAGCCAGACATTCTGGAATGTGAAGTCAAGTGGGGATTAGGAAGCATCACTATGAACAAAGCTAGTGGAGGTGATGGAATTCCAGTTGAGCTCGTTCAAATCCTAAAAGATGATGCTGTGAAAGTGCTGCATTCAATATGCCAGCAAATTTGGAAAACTCAGCAGTGGCCACAGCACTGGAAAAGTCAGTTTTCGTTCCAATCCCAAAGAAAGGCAATGCCAGGATTGTTCAAACTACAGCACAATTGCCCTCATCTCTCATGCTAGCAAAGTAATGCTCAAAATTCTCCAAGCCAGGCTTCAACAGTACATAAACTGTGAATTTCCACATGTTCAAGCTGTATTTAGAAAAGGCAGAGGAACCAGAGATCAAATTGCCAACATCCACTGGATCACTGAAAAAGCAAGAGAGTTCCAGAAAAACATCTACTTCTGTTTCACTGACTACACCAAAGCCTTTGACTGTGTGGATCACAACAAACTGTGGGAAATTGTTAAAGAGATAAGAATACCAGAAAACCTGACCTGCTTCCTAAGAAATCTGTATGCAGGTCAAGAAGCAACAGTTAGAACTGAACATGGAACAACAGACTTGTTCCAAATCAAGAAAGGAGTACGTCAGGGCTGTATATTGTCACCCTGCGTATTTAACTTATATGCAGAGTACATCATGAGAAACGCTGGGCTGGATGAAGCCCAAGCTGGAATTAAGATTGCCGGGAGAAATATAAATAACTTCAGATCCGCAGATGACACCACCCTTACGGCAGAAAGTAAAGAAGAACTAAAGAGCCTCTTGATGAAAGTGGAAGAGGAGAGTAAAAAATTTGGCTTAAAATTCAACATTCAGAAAACTAAGATCATGGCATCTGGTCCCATCACTTCATAGCAAATAGATGGGGAAAAAAATGGAAACAGTGAGAGACTTTATTTTGGGGGTCTCCAAAATGATTGCAGATGGTGACTGCAGCCATGAAATTAAAAGACGCTTGTTCCTTGGAAGAAAAGCTATGACCAACGTAGGCAGCATATTAAAAAGCAAAGACATTACTTCTCCAACAAAGGTCCATCTAGTCAAAGCTATGGTTTTTCCAGTAGTCATGTATGAATGTGAGAGTTGGACTATAAAGAAAGCTGAACACTGAAGAATTGATGCTTTTGAACTGTGGTGTTGGAGAAGACTGTCAAGAGTCCCTTGGACTGCAAGGAGATCCAACCAGTCCATCCTAAAGGAAATCAGTCTGGAATTGGAAGGACTGATGCTGAAACTCCAATAATTTGGCCACCTGATGTGAAGAACTGACTCACTGGAAAAGCCCCTGATGCTGGGAAAGATTGAAGGCAGGAGGAGAAGGGGATGACAGAGGATGAGAGGGTTGGATGGCATCACCAACTCTATGGACATTAGTTTGAGCAAGCTCTGGGAGTTGGTGATCGACAAGGAAGCCTGGCATGCTGCAGTCCATGGGATTGCAAAAAGTCGGACAGGACTGAGTGACTGAACTGAACTGAACTGTCTGATAAACATGGACAGAGTAGAAGAAGGCTGCATGTACTTACCCTTATGTTCATGTCTTCTCCCCATTTTCTTCTGGACTATTTCTTATTGTTTTATAAGCATTTGAATATTCTAGATCTGTGTTGCTTACTGTAGTAGTCGTGTGGCTCCTGAGTACTTACAATGTGATTTGTCCAAACTGAGATGTTTTGTAAGTTTAACATAAAAATTGAAGTTGAAGTCAGTATGAAAAAATGTACACTATCTTATCACTAGTTTTCGTACTAATTACTTGTTGACATGATTACATTTTTGATATATTAGAGTAAATAAAATATATGTTATTTTTGTCTGTTTCTTTTGATCTTTTTGAATATTACTGTTAGAAAATTTAAAATTGCCTTTGGGGTTCACAATATATTTCTACTGGATACCATTACTCTAGCCCTATGGCAATCTTCGGTTAGTAGCATATCTTTGTGTTCTTGTGTGGGGAACTTGTCTTTCAGTCTTTTCCTCGTATGTGTTGATGAGGAGAAACCGTGGCTCTAGTTGCAGAGTAGAGACTGTAGGGGGCCAAGGAGAGAAGTGAATGAATCCTAGAAAATTTGTGGGAAAATTGTAGGTAGATGAGATATGGTGACCAATGACATTGAATTGTTGAGGATGACAGGTTTTTAGCCAAACCATGGTGCTATTTTCTGTGATGGGGAGACCAAAAAGGGGAATACATTAAGTGGGGAAAACTAAATGAGTTTTGAGCTGTTAAGTTTGATGCAGCCCAGTGGAGTTATAAATTGGGTAAATAAATCTGGAATGCTCATATTATAAATTCTCCATGAGCAAGAAGATGAGACTTGTCTCTGTTAGCTATTGTAGTGTGTATAATAACCACAAAAATCTCTGTGGCATGTGACCATGAACATTTATTTCTCATGCATTCATGAAATAGTTAGGATTCAGCTGATCTAGGTTGGGCTTCTTGGTGCAGGCTGGGCTCTGGTCTCATCCAAAGATGTCTACTATGGGGATCAGGTACAAGATAAAGCTTTTACAGAAGAACCTGTAAAAGTGGGGAGTGGGGAATGTGAGTAAAGAATTTTAATAATTTTTTGGGGGAGGGGGGCTGAGCTGTGGGGCCTGTGGAATGCTAGGTCTCTGAACAGGGATTGAACCTGGGCCCCCTGCAGTGGAAGCTCGGAGTCCCAACAACTGAACTGCCAGGGAAATGCCCAAGAGTAAAGAATTTTGAACAATGATTCAACTTACCACAAATCTTACCATTTCAGATCAACATAAGGGCTCCAACATGCCTTGTTTGAAAACAATTCTCCAGCTATTAGATATTTCTGATAACTTTTATAGTCCAGCAGCATACTGGGGTGACTCTAGATGTGAAGAAGAGTGATATTAAGAATATAATAGTCCTCACTAGATACATGAGGACAGACATGCTGACAGAATGTCTAGTGCTTTGAGGTCTGTACTTTTCTGAACTCTGTGTGATTAGCCTGACTGAAGGGATAAACAGAATGAGTCTTTGAGAAGCTAATTCACAAACTGGGAAAATAAATAGGAGGACTCGGTTTGAATTTCTATTGTGATACTAATTCATTTTCTTTGAACTTTTGAAAGTTTGTTAACTTTCTTGATCCCTATATTTCTCATTTGTGAAGTGGAAATGAAAAATCTGATTTTCAAGATTATATTTGCTAGTATTTTGATCTCTGTGTCCTATAGATACTTACTTTGCCAGTAACACTTCATTATATCTGTTTACATTTGTCTCCTCACCCCTCCCAAACTACCACCCTCTTGTGGAAAAATAGACCAAATTTGTAATTGTAATATCCAGTACAATACTTGGGCTTCCTAGGTGGTCTGGCAATAAAGAATCCGCCTGCCAGTGCAGGAGATGTAAGAGACACAAGTTCATTTCCTGGGTTGGGAAGATCCCCTGGAGGAGGGCGTGGCAACTGACTCAAGTATTGTTGTCTGGAAACGATGACATGGCTGAGCGCACGCACACACACACACACACACACACACACACACACACACACGGCATCAGCTCAGTTGGGTTTCTTTACAATGTTGTTGCTTTCAGTACAATACTTGGCACATAGTAGGAACTTAGCAACATTTTCTTGAACAAATTAAATGACTTCTTCATTTTTGTGTTGCAAGGACAAGGGAAACAAAGAACGGCCGTAAGTTGTGGCTGCTGACCCCCTCTTGAATGCCTCTATTATAAATTATCTTACCATGTAGTAGAATGCCTTATAGGGCTTCCCAGGTGCCAATGCAGGAGATGAGTGTTTGATCCCTGGGTCAGGAAGATCCCCTGGAGTAGGAAATGTCAATCCGCTCTAGTATTCTTGCCTGAAAAATCCCATGGACAGAAGAGTCTGATGGGCTATTGTCCACGGGTCCCAGAGTCAGACACAGCTGAGAGATGAGCACAGCACAGCACAGAATGTCTTATAAAGTATCTGACGCATATTATGAGCTTGGTAAATCTTATCTTTCTTTCTTTTCTATCTGCAGATTTTTAGGAGGTGCAAGAATGCGTAACAGTGAGCCCCTGTCCCACAGGGCATCACAGCACCAGAATTTCTTTAATTAACAGATATTTTAATCAAACTGAAAGTTCCCTTTTGTGAAGCTAATTCTACTAAAGCTAATTGTACTAAACAAATCCAATAAGTGGTTTAGTAGTTATAATGATCAGAGAAGTTTTATTGCTCTGGTGAATTCTCAGAATGGTTACTAAAATATGACTGTATCAGATAGTTACATAGTAAATGTCCCCCCAAGTTTTTCTATAGTAAAGTTATCCTGGAAAAATTTTTTCACTGTTTATCAAAACTGTCATCCTAAGTAAACTATGTAGTGCTCATTGTATGACATAGACCTAAAGTCCTTCAGGATCTTAACTATATATTCTTGGAATAAAAATAAGAATGGACATCACCAAAATTAAGGAATTTTGTGCTGCAAAGTCTACCATCAAGAAGATGAAAAGGTAACCAACAGAAAAGAAGAAAATAATTGCAGATCATATACCTGATAAGGAACTTGCATCCTGAATATATAAAAAGTTATATAACTCAATAGTTACAAGGACAAATAACCCAGTTAATAAAAGCAAAGGATCTGAACAGACATTGCCCTAAGACAATGAAAATAGCTAACAGACATATGGAAAGATACTCAATATCTTTAGTCATGAAGAAAACAAAAATCAAACCCACTATAAGCTACTACTACACAGACTAGTATGGCTATAATAAAAAACAAAATAGCAAGTGTTAGTGAGAATGTGCAGAAATTAAAACTCTCAGACATGGCTATATGACCTTTAACATGGTTCAGGACCTTTGGAAAACCAGTTTGACCATTCTTCAAAATGTAAGACATAAAGTTACCATGTGTTGTGTTGTTCTTGGTCACGACTTAGTCACTTAGTCATGTCCAACTCTTTGCAACCCCATAGTGTGTGGCCTGCCAGGCTCCTCTGTCCATGGGGATTCTCCAGGCAAGAATACTGGAGTGGGTTGCCATGCCCTCCTCCAGAGAATCTTCCCAACCCAGGGATCGAACTGTATTTCAGGTGGATTCTTTACCATCTGAGCCAGCAGGGAAGCGCAAGAATGCTGGAGTGGGTAGCCTATCCTTTCTCCAGAGGGTCTTCCCGACCCAGGAATAAAACTTTATTGCAGGTGGATTCTTTACCAGCTGAGCTACCAGGGAAGCCCAAAGTTACCATATGTGATGGTATTTGGATGTGGGACCTTTCAGGAGGTAAACAGGTCTTCAGGCTGGAGCCCTCTTGATGAGATTGTTGTCCCTATAAGAGTGGTCAGAGAATTCAATAGTTCTAAGCAGATGGCGATGTCTACTGCAAATGGCGTTTATCACTCAGTGAAACTATGACAGAACGTCTTTGTGTTCTATAGACTCAGAAACATGGTGACATTTTATTTCGTCTATGTCATGGTAGAAAAGAAAGCTTGTCAGATATGTGAAACCCAGGAGAACTGGTTGACATCCCATATTGAGTTAGCTATCACTCTGTCTTTTGAAGCACAAAGTTTTTATGTTTGGTCTCAGAGATGGAGGGCAAATTTGATGCTGTGATTTTCACTTGAGAATCAATTACACTATCCACAGTTTAACTTAGAAAAAAATTCATTCTGACAGACAGAAAAGACCTTATCATAAATAATAATCAAGTAACAATCAAGCCTTTAAAGGGAGAGTATTTCATTGCCAATAGCTAACCACTCTAAATTATAGCAACAAATGCCCAAGTAACCCTCCCAAAACAAAGTGGTAACTACACTACTTCTTGGCTTTCAGGGCCAACCCAATTTTCTTCTTTGGCGTTATGTTCATTCACAGGGTTTTATTTGGCTACTTAAATGCTATATCATCTGCCAATATCTATAAATAGCTGTATATTATTGAGCCTTCAGGCCATCATCTGTAATTCTGCATCATTTCCTCTTTTCATCTCTCAACATACCATGCAGCAGGAAAATAACTTTTCTTCACATTTCATGAGGGTGTCAGGAATCATGACAACATGGAATTATGATTCTGTTATTTTCCTTTTGCAGCATATAATACATTAAATATTAATGTATGATGATGATTCCCTGAGAAACTTTAATTAAATTAGGTTGGCCCCTCTCCTGGACTGTTAATTACTATAATATCAATTAGAGTTGAATATGAAAACTGCGTATGCCAAAATAGATAAATGAATTTTTTGGAATACTGAGCATAACCATGTAATTTTGAGGTCCTGACAGGATTTGGCTATTGATGGTAATGTGAGACTTAATCCCCCTGATCATCTTATCTTGGGTTTGCTGTTTCTGTTTCTACATTTAAAAATCACAGTCCCATTGAAGGAATGGTTAGGGAGTTTGGGATCATCATGTATATACTGTTTTATCTAAAATGGATAAATAACAAGGACCTACTGTATAAGCACATGGAACTTTGCTCAATGTTATGTAGCAGCCTGGATAGGAGGGGAGTTTAGGGGAGAAAGGATATAGGTGTATGTATGGCTGAGTCCCTTCAGGGTTCACCTGAAACTATCACAACATAGTTAATTGGCTATAACACAAAACAAAATAAAAAGTTGAAATAAATAAATGAAAAATATAAAGTCCCATTGAAAAACGTATAAATTCCACTAGCAGCTTCACTTCACTTTTAGTTTCTTGTCCTATGATTTCTTCTAAAAGGTAGGCTTCTTCTTCTTTTTTTTTTTTTTTTCATTTTTGGGTATTTTTATGTGACTTTTGTTTCAGGGATAGCATTGCTCTTTCCTTTTTTTTTAAAAAAAGTTAATACACAATATTTTTTTAAGTTTTTTTTTTTTAATGTAGACCATTTTGAAAGTCCTTTATTGGATTTGTTACAATATTGATTCTGTTTTATGTTTTGGTCCTTTGGCTGTGAGGCATGTGGGATCTTAGCTCCCAGACCAGGGATCGAACCCTCACCCCCTGCATTGGAAGATGAAGTCCTCATCACTGGGAAGTCCTGGTATACTTTCTATTTTAGAGCAGTGTTAGGTTTGCAGAAAAATTGAGCAGAAATTAGAGAGTTTCCATATAACCCCTCCCTCCTTCAGATCATGATTAAACGAATCCTCTTCCTCCCAATAGCCAAGCATTAAGAGTAATCCTACATTTCCACTAGATGGAATTTCGGCATAACAAAAGGAAACTCCTTCCTGAGTTAAACCATCAGCCAAGGCCCAAACAACCAAAATTAAGTTTAAAACATTTGGAGAAACATATCTTAAAATATAATGCACAATATTGCCAATAATCTGTTATCTAGCATATCCACCGCCTTTATAGTGGAAGAGACCCTTTTAAAGAGGCATTGTGTTAAGGGTACTTCCTTTGTTTCTTCACTGCCAAATCTAATTAGAAATAAGTATTTCCTGGGGATATGAGCCTCAAGGTGTTGTGTGTGTGCTTGCAACAAGTTAATACTTTCTTTGGAATTATCTCCATCCTGTCTGTTACCATTTTTCATCCTTCCTTTCTATTATTGTCCAAATTACAACTTTTCTCTTATTATTTCTCTACCTATTATACTATTAGCAGTATCATTATGTTGAGAGAGCAGACTCTGTAGCACATTTATTTTAACTTTTTTTTTTTTTTTTTGGTGGTACCAAGCAGCACTTGGGATCTCAGTTCCCTGACTCAGGATCAAACCCTCGAAACCTGCACCGGAAGCGTAGAAAGTCTTAACCACTGGGCCGCCAGGGAAGTTCCTATTTTAACTTTAAAATCTAATTCTTCAGTTTTAGCGAATGTTTGTATATATTTTCTGTTATTTTAAAATTTTCTGTTGCTGTTGTTCAGTCGCTTAGTCATGTCCAACTCTTTGCGACCCTATGGACTGCAGCATGCTAGGCTTCCCTGTCCTTTACTGCCTCCTGGAGTTTGTGCAAACTCATGTCCATTGAGTCGGTGATGCCATGCAATAATCTTGTCCTCTGTCATCCCCTTCTCCTCCTGCCTTCAATCTTTCCCAGCATCAGGGTCTTTTTCAATAAGTCAGCTCTTCGTATCAGGTACTACTAAATATTATTTGTCACCTTCACTTATTGGAACCATTCACTTATATTGATCTATATGAAGAGAACAGTTTATTTGCCTTCCAAATTAATAAACCAATTCAACAAAATAAAAATACCTATACTATAAGATGTTTAAAATTAATACTTTTCTACCTATAGAAGCACTTTATCCTAAAAAATTAGTTTAATATCTACAGTTAATGCATTGGTTTCCAATTTTGAATGGAGCCTGTGAAATCAGTGTAATATGCATTTAACTACATATTTTTCCTTTATTTATTTATCAATTTTTATCTTTCAGCAGTCTATACATTAAGAACTTCAGAATTTTAAAGATCAAATTGCCAACATCCATTGGATCATAGAAAAAGCAAGAGAATTCCAAAAGAACATCTACTTCAGCTTCACTGACTACACCAAGGCCTTTGACTGCATGGATCACAACAAACTGTGGAAAATTCTTAAAGGGATGGGAATACCAGCCCACCTTACCTGCCACCTGAGAAGTCTATATGCAGGTCAAGAAGCAACAGTTAGAATAGGACATGGAACAAGGGACCGGTTCCAAATTAGGAAAGGAATATGTCAAGGCTGTATATTGTCAACTTGCTTATCTAACTTCTATACAGAATATATTATGCAAAATGCTTGGTTGAATGAAGCAGAAGCTGGAATCAAGATTGCAGAGAGAAATATCAATAATCTCAGATATGCAGATGACACCACACTCATGGCAGAAAGCAAAGAGGAACTAAAGAGCCTCTTATGAAAGTGAAAGAGGAGAGTGAAAAAGCTGGCTTACAACTCAACAATTCAAAAAATGAAGATCATGGCATCAGGTCCCATCACTTCATGGCAAATAGATGGGGAAACAATGGAAACAGTGACAGACTTTATTTTTTGAGGGGGCTCCAAAATCACTATAGATGGAGGCTGCAGCCTTGAAATTAAAATACACTTGCTCCTTGGAAGAAAAGCTATGACCAAACTAGACAGCATATTAAAAAGCAGAGACAAGAATTTGCTGACAAAGGTCCATCTAGTCAAAGCTATGGTTTTTTCAGTAGTCATGTATGGATGTGAGAGTTGGACCATAAAGAAAGCTAAGCACTGAAGAACTGATGCTTTTGAATCGTGGTGTTAGAGAAGACTGTTGAGAGTCCCTTGGACTGCAAGGAGATCAAACTAGTCATTCCTAAAGGAAATCAATACTAATTATTCATTGGAAGGACTGATGCTGAAGCTGAAGATCCAATACTTTGGCTACCTGCTGCGAAGCACTGACTCACTGGAAAAGCCCCTGATGCTGGGAAAGATTGAAGGCAGGAGGAGAAGGGGATGACAGAGGATGAGAGGGTTGGATGGCATCACCAACTCTATGGACTTGAGTTTTAGCAAGCTCCAGGAGTTGGTGATGGACAGGTAAGCCCGGCATGCTGCAGTCCATGGGGTCATGAAGAGTCAGACAGGACTGAGTGACTGAGTTAAACTGAATGTAAAGGAAATCATAACCATAGAATTTAGGGGGTTGAGTATGACAGAAGGTGGGAGGTTTCAATATTTAATCCACTTGAATCTCTGCAAGTTATGCCTGATTGATGTTCACTTGCATTTCTTCAATTGTCCCTTACCTCTTTCCTACATGTTTACTACTAATATGTGTTATTTGATTGGAATTTCAACTGATATGTGTCTTTCCCTAAGAAATCTATAATTTACTTTCATAAAGCAACTTGTTAAATTTTTTGAATTATATATATTTTCAACATATTTTATTAAGACAGTCTCTTATGTATTATGTTTTATGTCATTATTTATGCTTCTAAAGGTTTTTCCTGAATCCTTCCATAGCCTGTGGCAATGTCTTGAATGAGTCAGCCAGCATTTCATGACCTTTTCCAGCTAGAAACTTACCTGTGAACAACTGAAATATTGAGATCAATTTTTGAAACAGTAGATATTTCATTTCAAAGTCCAAACAGCTCAACACTCCACAGAAAAAGTAATGAAAGCCTTCAGTTGTAGAAACCCAAGGCGAATCTCTTGACCTTTCAAAACTGTTGTCACTGTCACTCCTTTTGATAAGAAGTTTTTAAGAGTAGAAAACAGCTTTCACTCTTTATATGCAAAGTTTCTGGAATGAAAAAATGACTTTTATTAACTCAAAAGCATTTCTCTATATTTGGGTGACCTTATTTGATTTATGTGTGGTCCTTTGAAGGTGTGATTTGATTTTGTAAATTCAAGATATGAACTACATGTTGAATGATCCAGGCAGACTTAGAATCAGTTCCTGAGTGGAAATGTGGCTGTTTTTGGAATGTAAAAATGGAATTTCAATGGCACTGTCAGAGTATCTTCAGAATACACCCAGCTGTTTTCACTGATGGTTTAAGTAATAATTGCTTAACTCTGCTGTCTTAAGTGTGATCCTCAGACCACCAGTAGCAGCCTGTTTTGGGAGCTTGTCAGAAATGCAGACCATCAAGGCCTACAATAGACCAACTGAATCAGAATTTAATTTTGAGAAACACTGGCTTACTCAACTCCCGGATTCAAAAGGCGAAAATTCAGACAAATCAAATGGTGGATTTTGTGAAGGGTTAAACACAGGCAGTTAAAACATTTTTATGAAAGCCACAATTTGTTGGTGAAGTTGAAAGGTTGTTGCTGAGCTGTGAAAGACACCAGGATTCTTGGCCTCCGGAGGAGAGGAATTCAATCTGGGGCCAGTGACAAGGTTTGATCACTCAGAGCATTTGTGTAATAAAGTTTTATTAAAGTATAAAAGAGATAGAGAAAGTTTATGACATAGACATCAGAAGAAGAGCAGAAAGAGTGCCCCCTGCTAGCCTTTAGCAATATGTTATATACCTATCAGCAAGCTGTTAATTAGAGAAGGGAGATGTCTCAAAACTCAGAGTAGCATCAGGCCCCTCTCACTTACAACATGCATTTTGAGATAATATTGGCACCAGGTGAGTCATCCTGGGCCATAAAATGATTGACATGAATCTTGAAGAAAGGCAGGTTTCCAAGTAAATATATAGTTTCATTAACATAGATTAGGAGAACAATGTATGTGTAAAACATACAAGTTTGTTGAGCCCTTATTGGTTCTGAGTCTTAAGTGGAACCGACTTGAAGAAAGACAGAGTCTAGGGTAAATACATAGTTTACTAATATAGCTTAAGAAAAACATTTCCATAAGAAAAACGCATTGGTTAGCTCAAGGTTTGAGAAAAGTTAAGTTCAGGTGGTGCCAGGTGTTGTCATGGCAACACAGAATTTTAAGAGAAGCCTCCTTTTAATTTTTATAGAGAAGGGAAAAAAAAATCTGATACTTGCAGTTTGCTTCCTCCTGCCGCTTAAGAGAGAGAGAAAAAATGTCTGACACTTGCAGCTAGTCTTTCTGCCTGTTACCCTCTCAAAGTCAAGCCAGTTTACATAGCTAAATCACTTGTAAGGGAAAACAGGAAAGCTTAATCTTACATAAAGAGCATTCTCAGGAGCAAGGGCAATTTAAGACACATGTTGGTCTGCTCACTGCCAGGCCGTCCAGATGAAAAAGAAAAGAATCCCACAAGTCATGCAGAGACACTCAATTCTAGACATCTGATCCGCCTTCAAGAAATTTGGCGATTTGACTTCAATAAATTTTCACTTAGATTTTTGCCCTCATATTGATGCAGCATTGGACCCTAGCTCCCTCACAGACTTCTCCAGATGACAAAGCATTTACATATCAACTACTGTATGCTCATGGGGAGGGGGGATGGGAGTGGGGAATGGAGCTCTTTTCCTGTGTCATTGTAGATTTCCTGAAGCTTCCGGCATTTGGTCTGTGAGCAGACGGTGTTCCCACATGATCCAGGTGTGAAGCTGTTGAATAATGGATCTTGCGGTGATGCTTTCTGATACAGCACTTCAACTGAAGCATATTTAGCATTTTTCACCAATGCATTACCTCCAGAAAAAGTACCTAGAGACATTTGCACCTAGAGAAGAGAGACATTGCTTTTACTTTCAAATTTTCTTACTGGAGGGAAGAATGAGTTCTGATCCTAGTTCCCTATTAGGAAGTTCCTAGTGCATCTGTTCCTAAACAGATAAAGGGCAATAGTTTCTGAATTGAATTAAGTCAACCATTATTTTATCACTAAATTCCTGTAGTCATCTGTTTATCGTTCTAGCTCCAGCTGGAACATTCTAGGATTAGAGGTGACTTCCTGATAAAATAAAGAATTGTCATTTTACTGATCTAATTTATTTATTGTCCTGATAAAATCCTGGCTTATTTCCCCTGTTCTAGATGCAGTTATTGGAATGTTCATGAAACCAGGTGAATCCTGATCCAAATTATGTATGAAATAATATCTGTTGTGCCAAAGACAGATTAGCCTATTTTTAATGAGACTATGTTTCTTCAACTTGGATTTAGTTGTAATTTTGAAAAAAAAAAAAGACTTAGAAATGGCAACATCTACAGGTCAACTCATTTCACAGGGAAGCAAAGCTGTGAGGTTAGATAAATATTGTGATTGTAACAATAATACTTTAACAATAAATGTAAACTGTAAGATTCTTTAATAGTTTTCCAGAAAAAAAATACTCTTGGAAATAGAAAAAAAGAAAATATGACTTACTTTTCTAGCAACTTTGGTGTAATGATGTCACAGTTGTATATTTTCAAAATTTTCATTGTTTCAGAATCCTCTCCCCACTGTTCCTCTAAAGTGTGTAGATTTCTTTACCTCTTCTCTTGAAGTGAAAGAATAAAGACAACGTAGTGTAGTAGATTTTTGTACAATGGCTCCAAATTAGGCATGGCTCTAGGCTCCCAGGCTCCCAGGGAGAAAGTCCCTATCCTTTTAGATTATGCAGTCTGCTTAATTTTTCATTAAAGCACACTCTGATCTCTTCTCTAGAGCTTGTCTTAAACAAAAGCACTTAAAAGTCAAAAGAATGGGTTGAAGTTATTGTATACATCCAGCTTAGCAGAGATGTATTTCTGGAAGATGGATGTATTTGACTACATAGTCATCGGCTATAAACATAAGGTTCTACTATCTTCTAATTGTTCTCTTACATTAGAGCTTGGTAATTTTTGAGTTGACTTAAGTCATTTTCTTTTCACGTTTAGACTTTGGAACCTTAGCTCACATAACATGGTGAAGTGTTATGTTCTTGATATTAACCATAAACTTTCTTCCTGAAAGACTGAAGAGCTTGCCTTCTTGCTCTAACATCCCAGGATCTGATGAACTAGCTGATGTTCTTCATTCACATCTTCAGCTTTTGCAATTTTTAACATCAAAAATAACCTCACTCAGTCTTTACCTTTCCAACTGCAATTCTAAACTTTTTCATTTGTCTTCCTTGATGTCTCTCACCACAACTCTGATCATTACACTTGTTTTCTCTGGATCTTTTCCAGGTCAATTATATTTTATCCATTACAAACAGATCTATTAACTTTGTGATCCTAGGCAAAAAAAAAAAAAAAAGAAGGAGAGCTGAATGTGTAACGAGCCCCATCATTAATTTAGATCAATGATTGTCATGTGGCATAAACTTTTAAAGTTTGGCATTTGTTGAGTATTCTGACATGTTTTCAACTCTCTTTTAGTTTAATGATGTTCTTATATTATTTTATACAATTTCTACGATTAGGTAACTCAGACTTTACCATCTGGTAATACGCTGGAAGCTGTTGACAATGAAAATGACATTTGCTAAAAGCTGGATGGCTGTTTCTCATCATTCTCATCAAATTTTATGTGTTTTTCTGAGTTTTTGAGTTTTTGCTTGAAATGTTTTTTAACATAATTTAAACCAAAATATTTTAATAATTCATACCACAGTATTGTTCATGTCTTGCACAAAATGTGAATCTAAGGGTTACTTTTCTTTAAAAACACATGCACACATTTCTGATTCTTTTAGTAGTGAGATTTGTATTATCTAATAAAGTTGATATTTTCAATGAAATGGACCTTTTGAAACTTCAGGGTTATATACCTTCTGTAATTTAATAACTTTAAATATCTAATTCCCAGACTAGGTGTGACTCTTCCAAGATTACAATTAGGTTAGGAGATGTTTTCCGGCTTGTTCTAGAATAATCTTGCTATTATTGCCTTATGCTGTTTTTTTAAAATCATGTGGATTCAATATAATAATTTTGGTTTGGGTAAACATATTTAGTCACTTATCTCAGGTCACATTTGATGGAGCATAATTGACAAGTTAAAATTAATTTTAGGATGAATCTATATTAAATTAAATATTATTATTCAATGCTCAATTGGAATGTATTAGTCATTTTTTCTTATTGTTTTTCATTCATGAAGCATAAATTCAACCATGACTTTCTTTCCTGGAAAAATTTATTGTCATATGTAAACCTGGGTGTTTCCTTATATATGATCTCCACCACTTTTTATGTGAAATATGTTTCAAATAGAACTGATCTTAGATCTGATTCTCTACGAAATTCCATTGTTTACATATTTTCTTATGTAAGTGTGACCTTTTATGCCACACACATTTTATTTTTTCTTTGTACTTCCTTTCTTGTTGGGTTGTGGATTTGGTAGAGTATGTATTACTTTGCATTTTCCATAGTTCCTAACTAAGCATGTAATAAATATTCATCAAATTAAATGTCAATTTTCTATAATGGTAAAACAGTTCTATGTTGATTTTCTTAAAACCTAATAGCCTTGCTGTACAACTTTCTCCAAGACATTTTGAAAGTTTAAACAAATTGTATTCTCTGTGTCTGTTTTTCCACATAAATATGTATCACCTCCAAGAAGTTGATTGGATTAGTCAGGCATGATTTATGCATAAGAGATCCACATCACTTTTTCTAAATAAATTATGTTCAGAAAAATGTTAAGTGATCTGCTCTTTATTTTTATATCAATGCAATTCATTCCAGCCAATCTTCCCTGGTACTGGACAAGGGGATGCCCATCATGGGATGGCTGTCCTTAGAGTATTTACAGTTGCAAGGTATTAAAAATGTGTGTGCTGCTTATTCCTACATGCATCTGGGACACATAATCCCTATAGAAATGTCATTCAATTGACAAAATCAGTTGAACACAATAGCCAAAAAGTGGAAAAAACCTGGGTGTCCATTCATCAGATAAATAAACAAATGTGATACATATGTGCAATGAAATATTACTTAGCCATAAAAAGGAATGAAATTCTGACACATACTACAATATGTATGAACCAGAAGAACATTGTGTTAATTGAAATAATTCATGAAGAAAAGGAAAAATATTGAATAATTCTATTTATATTAAATATTTAGAATAGGCAAATTCATTAAGATAGAAAGTAGATTAGAGATTACCAAGGGCTTGTGAGAGGAGGGGAATGGGGAGGTTTTGCTTACTCATTACAGAGTTTCAATTTGGGGTGATGAAAATGTTTTGGAAATAGTGGTGATGTTTGTACAACATTGTGAATATAATTCATGGCACTGAACTGTACATTTATAACGAGTCAAAATGGCAAATTATGTTATATATATCTTACCAGTTTAACTCAATTAATAATTCAATGTAATAAAAACTGATTTTTTATTTTAAATGGGTGAGTTAGACAGCATATGAGTTGTATCTCAATAAAGCTGTTTTCCTTTTTTTTTTAAAGATTTTTTTTAATGTGGACCATTTTTAAAGTCTTTGTTGAATTCATTACAACATTGTTTCTTTTTTCTATGTCTTGGGTTTTTGGCCCAGAGGCATGTGGAATCTTAGCTTCCCTATCTGGGGTGGAACCCACACCTCCTGCATTGGAATGTGCAATCTTAAACCACTGGACCACCAGGGGAGTCCTTAATGCTGCTGCTGCTGCTGCTGCTGCTAAGTCGCTTCAGTCGTGTCCGACTCTGTGCGACCCCATGGACGGCAGCCCACCAGGCTCCGCCGTCCCTGGGATTCTCCAGGCAAGAATACTGGAGTGGGTTGCCAGTTCCTTCTCCAGTGCATGAAAGGGAAAAGTGAAAGTGAAGTCGCTCAGTCGTGTCCGACTCTTAGCGACCCCATGGACTGTAGCCTACCAGGCTCCTCCGTCCATGGGATTTTCCAGGCAAGAGTACTGGAGTGGGGTGCCATTGCCTTCTCCGCCTTAATGCTGCTTCTCTCTAAAAAAAAGTTAAAGATTGGAGGGTGGACACATATAACCCTCTAGTGCCCTTGTTAATTTTTCTTGAAATATGGAACTAATAATAATTACAAAATGACAAGTTTGCATCCTCACTATAAATTTCATGAAGTCTGAGATGATTCTGGAAAATGTGTGAAGATCAATATATAGATGGCCTTCTATAATGCCCATCATCATTTATGCATTTAAAAGCTTTCAAAATAAGGCTTCTTTTGGAAAGAATTATTAAATACAATCTCTTCACTCTCAATCTTGGCAGAATTGGTCATATTTCCAGAATACCTTTAGGTGCCTGCAATGAATGATATCAACCCCACCCCACCCCCTACCACCTTTCATCTAGGAACTTTGCAAATGGCAAGAATTGCTTTGTAGTCTGAAGGGCCCCTGAGTCCGTGAGCTGTGTGGCTTTGCCAAGATTGCCAGCCTGCCAAATCCTCAGCTGCCAAAAGACTAGCCAAGGCTTCCTCATATAATGAAAATACAAAAAAGGCCGTGTGCTTGGCAGACTGGCCCAATTCCCTCTGCTTCATAGGAAAAAAGTAAATCTCTGAAGTCCAAGAGAGAGCTACCATCTGGTCACACTCTTGGCTTTCTCAGTATGGCTCCCAATACCTATCGCCAAGTGTCAGGAGGGCTTCCTGTGTTGGATAAAGGCAGGCTGCAGAGAATATGTGAAAGTCAGATGGGAGCCTAATGAGGTGGGACTTGGCAGTCCAGTTTTGACCTGCAGTCTCATCATTGCTTCTGGCACATTCACGGAAGGGTCAACTTTTCAGCAATAAAAATTGGAGTAATTTAATAGCTGGCCCTGTGGTTGCTGACTATCTGTTAATTTCTTGAAGAATCGGCAACCCATCCAAGTACAAACCTACCCAACCACTACAACGCTGTACATCCCAGATGACTTGAAGGCAACACCATTGGGAAAAGTTGCAGAACTGTTTTTACAGTCCTGACACTTTGCAGCTATTTTGGCTCACTTTTTGCACACTTAGCTCTTCAGTTTGAAAAACCAAAGCCAATTTTTCTTTCGTGCAGAGTAGTTCTTGCTACAAAAGTTCACTTCTTATAAGAAGCCCTTCTTTTATGGTAAACGATTGCATGGAATTTTCATATTTATGATGTCATTACACTGGCCTTGGTGATCTGTTTGGTTCCAACATTCATCATGTTTATCGTTGAATTTTTACCTTTAACATCTGAGGTCAGTAGCAATGAATATAGTCAAAGATTTAAACTATATTCATAGTTCCAATTTTTTATGACAATTAGAAGTCACTGATGGTGTATGTAAATTTTGAACAGGAAAGATCAGTATCACTTTCTGTGTCTCCACGAGAGAACTACTTTTATTATTGTCTTTTAGGTTGAAAAGCAAAGCCAGTACATTAACATTTTTCTTCTCCAATTAAAGACTCTCTTCTCTAAGCTCTCCAGGCTGGTAGAACAAATCACATCCTATGCAAGCTGTTTCTCCTAGCTGGGCTGTGCTGTTGTCACTTCAAAGTATCCAACCTTTCTCACCTATCTCTCTTGCTCTCTGACTCACTCTCTCTCTCTCTCTCATACCCTACTGTTGTTCTTCACATCCCTTTAAAATCTGGACATCCTCTAAGATATTCCCCTCTCCTTGCCTTTTCCATGCAATCCAGCATCAGATCCTGATGGTCTGTCCTTGTCTCTTCCTTCCCACAAAAGGGGTTCAGACACGCCACCCCATAAATATTGCCGCTTTGGCATATTATTTTGAGCCCAAGTCACTTGAGAAACTGTTGATGCAAGAGGTGCTCCCTGCCCTGCTCCTCTCTCCCTAAGAGCAGGTCATATGATTTCTGGTGAGAAATCTGCCCTCAAGGCACCAGGAAGAGAAGCTCTTTCTTATCACTGGAGACTGGGGGTCATCCCCAAACTGAATAGGTACAAACAACCTAAACAACCCTGATCTTCCACTCGTTTTCCCCATTTATTTCCTGGTCACTCACCCACAATTCACTGTCCCAGCTCAAGCCTCTTTGTCTTGTCACTCTCCAAATATATTGTTTCTTTGCTTAGAAAACTTCTAAGGGCTTGGTCCCACCTGCTTCTTCAGATCTTCATTTTCCTTATCAACACTCAGTGTGCTTGTAAAAATACAGCTGACCCTGAACAATGCAGGGGTTAGGGGCACTACCCTCCGTGCAGTAGCAAATCCTCTGAAAATTGACAGTCTACCCCAATTCCCTGGCAGTCTAGTGGTTAGGACTCCCAGCTTCCATTGCAGGGGCTGGGAGTTCGATCCCTGGTTGGGGAACTAAGATCCCACATGCTGCATGTCACAGGGCTCAGCCAAACAAACAAAATAAACAAAAATCACCTTGCAGTCCACCCTTCATATCTATGGTTCCACATCTACCACCTGAAGAACCTGTAGTCCAATCACATCTATGTTGAAAAAAAATCTGCATATAGGTGGAGCCATGCAGTTCAGACCTGCTTTGTTTAAGCGCAGACTATATTAAATAACACTTATAGGCTTTTTCCTGTTAATCTGTCTTATGGCAGTGTAATTCTTAGGCTCAGCCACAGAACCTAAGAGGACAGAAGGAAGGTTTTCCTCCTCTAAACAGCTACTGTTTTCCTTCTTATGCCTTATGGATGGTTACAAAGGTAAACTCCCTTCTTTCCCATTTTTTTTTTTTTTTTTAACCTCTACATATTGTCACGTTAAATGTTCCTAAATGGTTTGGTTTTGGAATAACTTGTTCAGTTGCTAAGTCATGTCCGATTCTTTGTAACTCCCATGGACTACGGCTTGCCAGGCTTCCCTGTCCTCCACTATCTCCCGAAGTGTGCGCAAACTCTTGTCCATTGAGTCAGTGATACTATCCAACCATCTCATCCTCTGCCCCCCTACCCTTTTCCTTTTGCCTTCCATCTTTCCCAGCATCAGGGTCTTTTCCAATGAGTTGCCTTTTTCACATCAGTTGCCAAAGTATTGGAGCTTCAGCTCCAGCATCAATCCTTCCAATGAATATTTAGGGCTGATTTCCTTTAGGACTGACTGGATTGATTTCTGTGCTGTCCAGGGGATTCTCAAGTCTTCTCTAGCTCCACAATTTGAAAGCGTCAACTTTTCTGGCACTCAGCCTCCGTTATGGTCCAACACTCACATTCATACATGACTACTTTGGAATACTCTCAACCAGTTTACAAAAGTTTTAAAAAGAGAGTGAGAGAGAGAATACGATATTCCATATCCTACAGAAGCAAATAAAAACCTACAGACACATCCATAGAGTCCAGTAGGCCTGAGTCTCTTCATTGTGGTCAAGGCGACACCCTCTCCACAAGAGCTAAATCGCTTTATCCTCTGGTTGTTTGGTCATCCCAAGCCACAGTCCTCACTCCCCTAAATCCTTGTAAACTTCATTGAAGATACAGCTTTTAAAAAAATCTATTACACTTTTGATTATTCTTCATTTTAGCTTCATATTGTTTGTATTTATATTTACCTGTCCTGCATGCCTGACTAGACAATGAATCCCTGAGATGCTTCCAGAGTTTGGCATCCTCAGTGGCCACCATGCCATCCTGCATTCATTGACATTTATCCACATTTATGTTGTCTTTGGTATCCACTGGCTGTTATCTTAGATCTGAGGTTGTGGCCAGTGAATAAGGCATACTCCCCCTCCTGGAAGTCACACTTTATTAAAGAAGAAAGGAATAGGTCGTTAAAACAGCCGCAAAACATGGATTAAAAGAAATCTGCCACTCTCTGCATGTGTGTGCTACCAGTGACTAAAGGCAGGCAAAAGAGTTCAGGAATGTTTTGTGGGGAAGTGATATTTAAGCTGAGAGCTGAAGGGTGAGCGGTAAAGGCTTAATAACTGACAATAACGCTCTAGAAATTAAACTACAAAACTAACTTTAAAGAGCAAATAAAAAGGTCACAGGGGGATTTAGAGATTCAACCAATTCAGTTATGGCAACTTCAACTTACGTGAAGGACAATTAGTAAAAGAGAGGGCATTTTATTTGACTCCCAGCTTATTTAAAATCTTCTCAAGGGACTTCCCTAGTGTTCCAGTTGTTAAGACTTCACCTTCCAACACTGAGGTGGTCAAAACATAGAAAGGGTGATTTTTAGAGTCATCTGCTCTTAAAAAAAAAAACAGTTCTTTTCATAGTTTAATCATTTCCTTTGCTTTAGTATCATAGCGGCTTCATACCAAAGGGGCTTCCCAGGTAGCTTTAGTGCTAAAGACCTACCCTGCCAATGCAGGAAGCGTAAGAGATGTGGGTTCCATCCCTGGGTCAGGAAGATGTGGGTTCGATCCTTGGGTCCGAAGATCTCCTGGAGGAGGAAAAGGAAACCTTCTCCAGTATTCTTGCCTGGAGAATCCCATGGGCTGAGGAGCCTGGCGGGCTACAGTCCATAGCATAGCAGAGTCGGACATGACTGAAATTGACTTAGCATGCATGCTATTCATACCAAAGTGCTTGTGACTTTTACATGAATTAACCAACATAAAACCACTTTAAGAGATCAAGGTCTCCAGGAATAAAAGATACTTTTACTTCTCGCCTTCCTTTGTGTGCTGCAATAGAGGAGGCTTTCTTTTTACAGAGAATTTTAAAGAACAATGATTAAGCATGTCCTTGGATACCACCAATGTGTACAAATTAATGCCTCCTAAAATTAGATGAAGGCTCATAAAGTTATAAACATGAGGAAGAAAAGGCATTTGCAGAATCTTTTCCTACATCTGTGAGATGTCCATCAGCATTAGTGACAAAATTGTTCTCTTAGTGCTTATCAAAAGTGCATGGAAGGCTGAGGGGTGAGTTGATAGGTAGACACTAATAGATGAAATGATGTGAGCTCTTCAATCACCAATTTATCTCTTACAAAATTTCTGCAATAAATAATTTTACTCAAGAAAGACACAAACTGAGTGTCTGCTGACAGGTCACTGAGCACTCCCTATATGTTTGTGTGTGTGTGTGTGTGTGTGTGTGTGTGTGTGTGCAACTACATTAAAAATGAAAGATTGTGGGTAGATATATACAGATAGATCTAGAAAGTAAGCTTTCCTACGATTCAATGAAAAGCACATCGGAGAATATCATCATTGCCTCCTATTTTCTGAACTGGTTATAAGGCAGTGCTTATAAGGAACTTAAGAAAGAGAGGGGACTTCCCTGGCAGTTTAGTGGTTAAGAATTCACCTTCCAGTGCAGGGGGATTTGAGTTCAGTGCCTGGTCGGAGAACTAAGATCCCACATGCCTGTGTGTTGCAACTACTGACCCTGCGCTCCACAACTGGAGAGAAGCCATCATGCTGCACCTAAGACCTGACACAGCCTAAAATAAGTCAATAAATATAAAAGCAAAACGACTATTAAAAAAAAATGGCAAAAAGGGAGAACTTCATTTTCGAATGAGATGGTATCTGGAACTCTCATATAAAAACATAAAATTAAAGGTGATCTAATTGAAAGTGGTGATTAAAACCAACAGCTCTGCTTGGCCAGTGTCTGTGATGATGACCTGACTGTTAGAATCCCCTCCCAGGAAACCAGAACCTTCCTGGGATGGTTAAATCTTGGTCAGTCCATATCTTCCTAGAAGCCAGGGGATGTTGCAAAGCCTTGGATTGCATGTTCATGGTCTACAGGGGATAAACTAAGAAAGTGCAGAAGGAAGCATTGTCTGAAGTGACAAATTGGAATAGTGGCCCCACCACAGCTGTGCATACCAAGGGGTCAAAAAAGACAAACAACAGGATTGCTTTCCATGGAAAGTGAATAGTGCAAGGTGGGGCCAGTATAACTTCAGCTCAAACCAGCAAGCAAGATTTTTTAATCTGGAACAAAATTGAATTATACTTTACTGAGATTTATGAGGGTATTTGTGTGTCCATATTTTCTTGTTAGGCATCTGCAATAGCTTCATTTTGCATTGCAGTTTTTGGTTTCTGTCATAATATTCCCAGATATAGGACGTATTTTCAAAATTTAGTATAAAGACATGAAAATGTATCAGAATTTAAAATTAGATTTTGCGGCAACATTTAGCCAATGACTATGAAAACTCAACATGGAAAAAGAAAAAATAAAATTTTCATGTGTTGGGAATTTATTTTTAATGAGAAGCATTTTCTGTCTACTCAAATGAAGAAGTATAAATCAGTTGACCATAAATTATGAATGCTGATATTTGAAACATGCAAGTGTAAATTTAGACCACTCAAGTAGATGCTATCCTTTCATTATGCAAAATAAAACATAATCACAACAGAGTATTGTAATGTGGGGGAAAATAATCCCTAACTATCATTTTTGTCTCTGCCATTCTAATCAGTTTGAAAATAGGGATCCAAGTTGGCAATCTTTTATTCATTTTCTGTCTGCTGTAGATGGCTCAGATGCTCATGACTCCCTCCATAGGAATCAAATTTTCAGGGGAAAAAAGGAGAGTGTAGTCCTTTTCACTTACTTTGTTTTCTTTGTTTGTTTCCAAGATTTTTTCATTTTTTCATTAGGGGATAGCTGTTTTACAGTGTTGTGTTTGTTTCTGCTCTACAGCGACATAAATCAGGTATGTGTATACATATATTTCCTCTTGAACCTCCCCACTTGCCCCCATCCCACCCCTCTAGGTACCACAGAGCACCAAGCTGAGCTTCCTGCACTATACAGCAGGTTCCCATTTGCTATTTGTTTTGCACATGGTAGCGTGTACAGGGCTTCCCTGGTAGCTCAGATGGTAAAGAATCCACCTGTAATGAAGGAGACTCTGGTTCAATTCCTGGGTCAGAAAGATCCCCAGGAGAAGGGATAGGCTACCCATTCCAATATTCTTTGGCTTCCCTGGTGGCTCAGATGGTAAAAGAATCTGTCTGCAATAAGACCTGGGTTCGATCCCCGTGTTGGGAAAATCCCCTCAAGGAGGGCATGGCAACCCACTCCATTATTCTTGCCTGGAAAATCCTCATGGACAGAGGAGCCTGGTGGGCTACAGTCCATGGGGTTACAGAGTCGGACACAACTGAGTGACTAAGCACAGCACAGTGTGTATATGTCAATCCTAATCCCCCAAATTCATCCCATCCCTCCTCCCCACCCCATGTCCACACCTCTGTTCTCTACATCTACATCTCTATTCCTAGACATACAGAATGAGGTAAGTCAGAAAGAGACAAACAAATATATATTAACCCACATACGCAGAATCTAGAAAAATGGTACAGGTGAACTTGCCGTGTTGATATTTCTCATAGGCTTGTGTTCAGCTCTGGGTTTGATGTAACCATGGATGTTATTCTTTATCACGCAAACCTATTTGTTGTTTAGCCCTGTGTTATGTAGCTATTCCATCCCCTTGTCCAAAAGTCTGCTGTAGCTTAAGGATAGTGGAGGAGCAGTTTATGGCTATGGAGGTGTTTGCATCTCCCCAAAGCCCACTCCCCTAACCCCAAAAAACTATGATGTGGTTGAAGCACTGTTACAGGCATTTTTATATCTCAAAACCCAAGTCTCCCAGGAATCCTTGCAGACCCATCCTGGTAACATTTGAAACATTCCAAAATGGTGTAACTGCTCTTTGGAGGGTCCTCTGAACTTAGGGATTGACTGCCCCTCCAGCCTTGTCTCCAGAGGAAACCTACACGGTATAGATCTCAGTCTAACACTTGGAGGAGACTGACCTGGCACCCAAATCAGCCAAGCCACAGCCTGAAGCAGAGTCACCCAACTGAGCCCACCTTGAAGCCACAGAACCAGAACCAACCTGCAGATTTCAGGGCATGGGAATAACAGCATGTTGCTGCAAGCCACTCTGTTTTTCGAGGGATTGTTCTACAGCCTCATTGTGGCCAATAAGGCTGGTCAAGGTAGAACTTTAACCCATCTGACTCCAAGTCTTCTTCAAGGCACATAGGAAGGAGAGAATATTCAATCAAACAGTGCTTGGTCCAGGAATTTTCAGTCTTTCAGCAGTTGTTTCTCAAAGGGCCGGTCTGCCTGTCTTTCTTCTTTTTCTAAGTTGCCTTGTGCTGCTTCAGAATTCCTGGAAGTGGATACACACACAGGAAACATCAGTGCCGCAGAATTACCAGGAAGTCCAGTAATAAACCCCTGATTCTCCACTCTTGGGGTTTGTTTAAAAACACAAAGGCCAAGCACCACCCCAAATTCAGTGATCCAGATCTCTGGAGGCGGAGTCCCAAAATGTGTAATAAATTCCCCCAATGAATTCTGATAGAACAGGTATAGGACAAATGTCTGCAAAGCACTCGTGTAAAACAAATAGTACTTGGGTTCAAACAAGTATTAACAGGAAAACAGGCTGCAGCTTCATCACTGAAGAGTACTTCTATCATCCTGATGGTGATCAGTTTCAGTTTAGTCGCTCAGTCGTGTCTGACTCTTTGCGACCCCATGAATCGCAGCATGCCAGGCCTCCCTGTCCATCACCAACTCCCCGAGTTTACCCAAACTCATGTCCATTGAGTCGGTGACGCGATCCAGCCATCTCATCCTCTGTCGTCCCCTTCTCTTCCTGCCCCCAATCCTTCCCAGCATTAGGGTCTTTTCCAACGAGTCAACTCTTCTCATGAGGTGGCCAAAGTATTGGAGTTTCAGCTTCAATATCAGTCCTTCCAATGAACACCCAGGACTGATCTCCTTTAGGATGGACTGGTTGGATCTTCTTGCAGTCCAAGGGACTCTTAAGAGTCTTCTCCAACAACACAGCTCAAAAGCATCAATTCTTTGATGCTCAGCTTTCCTCACCGTCCAACTCTCACATCCATACATGACCACTGGAAAAACCACAGCCTTGACTAGACAGACCTTTGTTGGCAAAGTAATGTCTCTGCTTTTAAATATGCTATCTAGGTTGGCCATAACCTTCCTTCCAAGGAGTAAGCGTCTTTTAATTTCATGGCTGCAATCACCATCTGCAGTGATTTTGGAGCCCAAAAAAATAAAGTCTGACACTGTCTCCACTGTTCTCCCAACTATTTCCCATGAAGTGATGGGACCAGATGCCATGATCTTAGTTTTCTGAACGTTGAGCTTTAAGCCAACTTTTTCACTCTACTCTTTCAGTTTCATCAGTTCAGTTCAGTTCAGTCGCTCAGTCATGTCCGACTCTCTGTGACCCCATGAATTGCAGCACGCCAGGCCTCTCTGTCCATCACCAACTCCCGGAGTTCACCCAAACCCATGTTCATCGAGTCGGTGATGCCATCCAACCATCTCATCCTCTGTCGTCCCCTTCTCCTCCCGCCCCCAATCCTACCCAGCATTAGGGTCTTTTCCAATGAGTCAACACTTCGCATGAGGTGGCCAAAGTATTGGAGTTTCAGCTTCAACATCAGACCTTCCAATGAACACCCAGGATTGATCTCTTTTAGGATGGATTGACTGGATCTCCTTGCAGTCCAAGAAACTCTCAAGAGTCTTCTCCAACACCACAGTTCAAAAGCATCAATTCTGCGGTGCTCAGCTTTCTTCACCGTCCAACTCTCACATCCATACATGACCAGTGGAAAAACCATAGCCTTGACTAGATGGACTTTTGTTGGCAAAGTAGTGTCTCTGCTTTTAAACATGCTATCTAGGTTGGCCATAACCTTCCTTCCAAGTAGTAAGCGTCTTTTAATTTCATGGCTGCAGTCACCATCAGCAGTGATTCTGGAGCCCAAAAAAGTAAAGTCTGACACTGTTTCCACTGTTTCCCCATCTATTTCCCATGAAGTGATGGGACCAGATGCCATGATCTTAGTTTTCTGAATGTTGAGCTTTAAGCCAACGTTTTCACTCTCCTCTTTCACTTTCATCAAGAGGCTCTTTAGTTCTTCTTCACTTTCTGCCATAAGGGTGGTGTCATCCGCATATCTGAGGTTATTGATATTTCTCCCGGCAATCTTGATTCCAGCTTGTGTTTCTTCCAGCCCAGAGTTTCTCATGATGTACTCTGCATATAAGTTAAATAAGCAGGGTGACAATATACAGCCTTGACGTACTCTTTTTCCTATTGGGAACCAGTCTGTTGTTCCATGTCCAGTTCTAACTGTTGCTTCCTGACCTGCATACAGGTTTCTCAAGAGACAGATCAGATGGTCTGGTATTCCCATCTCTTTCAGAATTTTCCACAGTTTATTGTGATCCACACAGTCAAAGGCTTTGGCATAGTCAATAAAGCAGAAATAGATGTTTTTCTGGAACTCTCTTGCTTTTTCGATGATCCAGCGGATATTGGCAATTTGATCTCTGGTTCCTCTGCCTTTTCTAAAACCAGCTTGAACATCTGGAAGTTCACGGTTCACATATTGCTGAAGCCTGGCTTGGAGAATTTTGAGCATTACTTTACTAGCATGTGAGATGAGTGCAATTGTGTGGTAGTTTGAGCATTCTTTGGCATTGCCTTTCTTTTGGGATTGGAACGAGTGCAAAGAAATAGAGGAAAACAACAGATTGGGAAAGGCTAGAGATCTCTTCAAGAAAATTAAAGATACCAAAGGAACATTTCATGCAAAGATAGGCTCGATAAAAGACAGAAATGGTATGGACCTAACAGAAGCAGAAGATATTAAGAAGAGGTGGCAAGAATACACAGAAGAACTGTACAAAAAAGATCTTCACGACACAGATAATCACGATGGTGTGATCACTCACCTAGAGCCAGACATCCTGGAATGTGAAGTCAAGTGGGCCTTAGAAAGCATCACTACGAACAAAGCTAGTGGAGGTGATGGAATTCCAGTTGAGCTATTTCAAATCCTGAAAGATGATGCTGTGAAAGTGCTGCACTCGATATGCCAGCAAATTTGGAAAACTCAGTTTCATCAATAGGCTCTTTAATTCTTCTTCACTTTCTGCTATAAGCGTGGTGTTATCTGCATATCTGAGGTTATTGATATTTCTCCAGGCAATCTTGATTTCAGTTTGTGTTTCTTCCAGCCCAGCATTTCTCATGATCTATTCTGCATATACGTTAAATAAGAAGGGTCACAATATACACCCTTGACGTACTCCTTTTCCTATTTGGAACCAGTCTGTTGTTCCATGTCCACGTATAACTATTGCTTCTTGACCTGCATACAGGTTTCTCAAGACACAGGTCAGATGGTCTGGTATTCCCATCTCTTTCAGAATTTTCCACAGTTTATTGTGATCCACACAGTCAAAGGCTTTGGCATAGTCAATAAAGCAGAAATAGATGTTTTTCTGGAACTCTCTTGCTTTTTCGATGATCCAGCGGACGTTTGCAATTTGATCTCTGGTTCCTCTGCCTTTTCTAAAATCAGCTTGGACATCTGGAAGTTCACGGTTCACATATTGCTGAAGCCTGGCTTGGAGAATTTTGAGCATTACTTTACTAGTGTGTGAGATGAGTGCAATTGTGCAGTAGTTTGAGCATTCTCTGGCATTGCTTTCTTTGGGATTGGAATGAAAACTGACCTTTTCCAGTCCTGTGGCCACTGCTGAGTTTTAAAGAATTGCTGGCATATTGAGTGCAGCACTTTCACAGCATCATCTTTCAGGATTTGAAATAGCTCAACTGTAATTCCATCACCTCCACTAGCTTTGTTCATAGTGATGCTTTCTAAGGCCCACTTGACTTCACATTCCAGGATGTCTGGCTCTAGGTGAGTGATCACACCTTCATGATTATCTGGGTCATGAAGATCTTTTTTGTACAGTTCTTCTGTGTATTCTTGCCACCTCTTCTTAATATCTTCTGCTTCTGTTAGGTCCCTATCATTTCTGTCCTTTATGGAGCCCATCTTTGCATGAAATGTTCCCTTGGTATCTCTAATTTTCTTGAAGAGATCTCTAGTCTTTCCCATACTGTTGTTTTCCTCTATTTCTTTGCATTGATCGCTGAGGAAGGCTTTCTTATCTCTCCTTGCTATTCTCTGGAACTCTGCATTCAAATGGGAATATCTTTCCTTTTCTCCTTTGCTTTTTGCTTCTCTTCTTTTCCCAGCTATTTGTAAGGACTCCTCAGACAGCCATTTTGCTTTTTTGCATTTCTTTTCCATGGGGATGGTCTTGATCCTTGTCTCCTGTACAATGTCATGAACCTCTGTCCATAGTTCATCAGGCACTCTGTCTATCAGATCTAGTCCCTTAAATCTATTTGTCACTTTCACTGTATAATCATAAGGGATTTGATTTAGGTCATACCTGAATGGTCTAGTGGTTTTCCCTACTTTCTTCAAGTTATGTCTGAATTTGGCAATAAGGAGTTCATGATCTGAGCCACAATCTTCTCCCGGTCTTGTTTTTGCTGACTGTATAGAGCTTCTCCATCTTTGGCTGCAAAGAATATAATCAATCTGATTTCGGTGTTGACCATCTGGTGATGCCCATGTGTAGAGTCTTCTCTTGTGTTGTTGGAAGAGGGTATTTGCTATGACCAGTGTGTTCTCTTGGCAAAACTCTATTAGCCTTTGCCCTGCTTCATTCTGTACCCCCAAGGCCAAATTTGCCTATTATGCCAGGTGTTTCCTAAGTTCCTACTTTTGCATTCCAGTCCCCTATAATGAAAAGGACATCTTTTTTGGCTGTTAGTTCTAAAAGGTCTTGTAGGTCTTCATAGAACCGTTCAAGTTCAGCTTCTTCAGCATTACTGGTCGGGGCATAGACTTGGATTACTGTGATATTGAATGGTTTGCCTTGGAAACGAACAGAGATCATTCTGTCGTTTTTGAGATTTCATCCAAGTACTGCATTTCGGACTCTTTTGTTGACCATGATGGCTACTCCATTTATTCTAAGAGATTCCTGCCCTCAGTAGTAGACATAATGGTCATCTGAGTTAAATTCACCCATTCCAGTCCATCTTAGTTCGCTGATTCCTAGAATGTCAACGTTCACTCTTGCCATCTCCTGTTTGACCACTTCCAATTTGCCTCGATTCATGGACCTAACATTCCAGGTTCCTATGCAATATTGCTCTTTATAGCATCGGACTTTGCTTCTATCACCAGTAACATCCACAGCTGGGTATTGTTTTTGCTTTGGTTCCATCCCATCATTCTTTCTGGAGTTATTTCTCCACTGATCTCCAGTAGCATATTGGGCACCTACCGACCCAGGGAGTTCATCTTTCAGTGTCCTATCTTTTTTGCCTTTTCATACTGTTCACAGGGTTCTCAAGGCAAGAATACTGAAGTAGTTTGCCATGCGCTTCTCCAGTGGACCACATTCTGTCAGACCTCTCCACCATGACCCATCCGTCTTGGGTGGCCCCACATGGCATGGCTTAGTTTCATTGAGATGGACAAGGCTGTGGTCCATGTGATCAGATTGGTTAGTTTTCTATGATTATAGTTTCAGTGTGTCTGCCCTCTGATGCCCTCTCGCAACACCTACTGTCTTATTTGGGTTTCTCTTACCTTGGACGTAGGGTATCTCTTCACGGCTGCTCCAGCAAAGTGCAGCCGTTGCTCCTTACCTTGGACAAGGGGTATCTACTCATGATGGCCCCTCCTGACCTTGAATGTGGAGTAACTCCTCTTGGCCCTCCTGTGCCCACGCAGCCGCCGCTCTTTGGACCTGGGGCAGGTCCTCTCGGCCGCTGCCCCCAGCCTCGGGCCTGGGCTAGCTCCTCTGGGCCACGCTTCTGTGTGGTCCGTCGCAGCCACCACACTAAAAAGGATTTGTCACAGGCATCTAACAGGACTTTGTTGCTCATAAAATACAGGCTCAAGATTTTCATGGAAAAGCCATAGATGAGGTAACTAATTAAATCCATACTTAGAATGAGAGGCAAATCTAACTGCTTATGTTGGTCAGAGTTTGCATATTTTGTCTCTTTAGAAAGAGAGGTTAATAATGTCCTGGAAGGATTATTAACATCCTGGGACTTCCCAGGCAGTCCAGTGGTTAAGTCTCTGCACTTCTGCAGCAGGGGGCATGGGTTCAATTTCTGTTCAGGGAACTAAGATCCTGCATGCCATCCTGCAGGGCCCAGAAAATGAAAAAAAAAAGAACTATTATTAACATCCTATGTTGTTTCTAGATTATTATTCTTCCTGTTCAGTTGGTAGAAAACATATGGCTTTCACATCCACACAAAGACAGTTTACTGGTGAAATGAAGAATTGTAGACTACGTGTTATGGATTGGGGGCGGGGGGGGGAAGACCAGAATCCTATGTTGGTGCCCCATTTATGCTGTTTGTAGGTCTGCGGCTCTGAGCAGGGCACTCTATCTCTCTGCTCATTGTGCTTTTATGTCTAGGAAAGAAGTGATATCGCCATCTTCAACAGGTGCTGCTGTGAGAACCCATGTCATGGTGCTATGAAGCTGCTATAAGCTAGTCATATGTGAAACTGATGTTAGGAGCAACACGTCATAACACTGAAGGGCACTGGCTTGGAAGTGCCACAAACCCGGGTTCAGACTCCAGCTCTGCCTTTTCCTAGATGTGTGATATTGAGAAGGTTATTTACCACCCTGAGCTTCAGATTTCCCTGGCTAAATGGGGTCACAGTGTAAATGAAAGTGGGGTCTGGCTGCTTGCAGCTCAAAGGTCAATAAAGAGACAAGTCAGCGGAAAAGAAAGCTTGCTTTATTTCAGGGACTGCAACTGGGGATGGAGAGTGGGGAGGGCAGACTCCTATCCAAAGGTCGACTCCCCCCACCTTCACTGACAACCAGTGGGCAAGAGCTTTTATAGATGGAGGGAGGGGGCA
The DNA here is from genome assembly GCF_054371585.1 of Giraffa tippelskirchi. Lineage (NCBI taxonomy): Eukaryota > Metazoa > Chordata > Mammalia > Artiodactyla > Giraffidae > Giraffa > Giraffa tippelskirchi. The sequence goes on along the minus strand of NC_137287.1, from coordinate 65,677,995 downwards.
ACATGCAGAAACTGTACAGTCAACTCTGGCATCTTGAAACTGATCTTTGGTGGTCTGATTAGCATCATCTTGATTGTTTTAAGTATAGTTAATCTTCAGTTTCAGGGTCAGTTTATTCCCATTCCTTTGAGACCGATTCTCAGAATTGTGGCAACTTATGTCATAGCTGCTTCCCTTGTGGCTCAGATGGTAAAGAATCTGCCTGCAATGCAGGAGATCTGGCTTCACTCCCTGGGTTGGGAAGATCCCCTGGAGGAGGAAATGGCAACCCACTCCAGTATTCTTGCCTGGAGAATTCCGTGGACAGAGGAGCCTGGCCAGCTACAGTCCATGGGGTCCCAAAAGGTCGGACATGACTGAGCGACAAACACTCACTTACTTTCATGTCATGGCTGCAGTCTGGTCAACATGTAGTTAACCTCTTCCACCTGGTGGGGTTTTCAGTATCTATAAGACAGCTCACAGGATATGGCTTAGAATATCATCTATAGCCCTTGAGGAAGAACTAAAGGTCCTCGACTTTGTCTTGTTGGACTGTTTTCCTTTGTTTCTGCATTTTCTCACTTCTCTGATTATACTTATTCTTGGCTAAAGTTTTTCCACAGACAAATGGCAGGCTGAGGACATGAGAGGCAAAGACCATAGGGTCCTGCTCTGTTTCAACCGCACCTGCTGTAGAGCTGTGAGTCCCAGATGAGATAAAGAATTTGAAACGTTTACCACCATGCTCAGCATAAAGTAGGGGCTCACAAGTGTGGTAGATGGATTCACCACCAGGCATTGTTTTCTCAGCACTTGTTGACACAGTGGTAGCGGATGCAGGCACTGAACCTCGGCAGTCATACTGTTCTTTGTGCCAGGGAGAAAATCCAGAAGCTTGTTGAAGATCTGTTCTCCTTTTCCTCACTTCTGTTATTGATGAGGGCTGCTACTTTCCAGGCTAGAGCTTGTATTAATATCTTTTGTCATGTCTCCTCCAATGGCTCACCCCACACTGTAACATCTGGGTTAGACTGAGTCCAGAAAGATCAGCCTTGCCTCTCCCCTGATGACTGTCCCAAATCTAACCCTACATAATTTATTACCTTACAATTTGGTAACTTTTTGTGCCAGGGCGTAATGATGGTTGATTCATATTAAGGAAGATGTATCACTAACACTGGACCATGATTTCAGCTTGTTAAGATAAAGAAGAGAAAAAGCCATATTATTGATTGGTATGTGAAAATAGAGAAAACTCATATTCCTCAAATACTGGACACCAGGGAGACATAGGTTTCCCTGTTCTCTATCAATAAATAAATATTTCCAGGACAACTAGAGAATTTTAAAATTCACTTGTAAATTCTAAGCACTTATTAAGCTAATGTGTTCACTTCATAAAGGAGTTGGCATCCTGTTAGATGTAACAGTTAGGTAGAACATTAAAATATATATATTTAGCTTTATCTCAGTGAAACACCATTCCATTCCCATTGTAGGAAATTTAGGAAAAGGAAGAGAAATTGGAATAAGAATTGAAAGACACACATAGTTCTTCCACCCACAAATGACAACTCTTTACATTTTTGCTGTGGACAGTTTTATCTAGATCATTTCCAAGCAAAATATTTTTATCTAATCGAAGGCTGGATTTCAGAAAAGATATGCCAATGTCAGAAAGCTAGGCCTCTTTCAGACTCACAGTGGCTCTTCAGCATCTTTGAGCTTTCCAAGCCCCCCAAAATCTGGGCTGGCTTTCTAAGGCATCTAGAAAGATTGCTTAAAGCATAATACTGATAAAGATTTACTGTCTTAAAAATTTGTGTCCAAATCTCAGCTCTTTAGCTGAAAAATTAAGAGACAAGTTTCAGTAAATTGAATTGTGTAGTGTTATTCTCAGTCCTGCTAAAAGAAGCATAATAAATTTCAATTGACAATAGCAGAGGCACCTTATTTGGATTTTGTTTCTGAGTGTCTTCCACATGGGATTTACAAAATCTACACAAGCTCTGAAAAAGCTGCAATTTCCTGTCTATTAAGCCCCAAATGGAAAAATAACAAATACAATGAAAAACAGCAACCTAGTTGACAGACTAATATATATTAATCCCACTGCCATGGCTGAGAGATGGAAAATTATTATTGAATAAGACTCTTTCATCAAACCAAATATTTCCTAATACTCCAAAGTACATATCTGGCATTGTTTCTGCTTTACACATCTGCTTCTGTCTTTGAACTTTGAATTAATCTGAAGGTTGCATGCAGCTGCACTGTTCCAAGATAATTAGTTCTTTCCATTATATATTACGATTGATAGGGCAGACCTCAAAAGCATTCAGAACTTGGATTTGCATAAACTCTGGACAGTTAGAAGACTTCTCCAAAATTAAAATCAATCTTCTGGAAAAACTTGTATAGTTTCCCAGGCCTTCCTGGAATCTTATACATTTCACCTCTCTCTGAATATTTTTTTTCTTTTAGCCGATTTTTCTCCATTCTTATACTTACTTGCTATCAGGACTTTAGGATCCTTTTTGGGATGTTTCAGAGACAACCAACCTACAGGTGACACCTGCCCCTACAGGTATGGGAGCAAAGCTTTGGGTTGGCTTTTTACATTAAACATGAAAGATTTTATGTTGATGGCGTTTTCGCCAGAGCTTCAGGAATTTGGAAATATCCATATAAAAATGGCATTCAGGTGCCTTCCCTGATGGTCCAGTGGTTAAGACTTTGTACTCCCAATGCAGGGGGCACAGGTTTGATCCCTGATCAGGGAACTAACACCCTCCCCTCAAAGTGGCATTATGGTTACCTCCCTGCAAGACATGAACCCCACACACCTCAAAGGATGTTGACGAAACAGTTCATGTCCTGTATTATAATTTCCTCCCATGGCTGTCAACCATCCATAGAGAATGTTCCAGGGCTTTTTAAAGAGCAAAGATTCTAGATATTTTTTCTCTTTCATATTCTGTGCTTTGTGTTCACTGAAAGAGAGGAGGCCAGGGAGGAGAGGAGATGAGGTGAAACCCTGACATCCCAAGCGGGCAGGAGCTGGTCTGTGGGTGAATGAGGTATCCTAGGATGGCAGAATATTTTAAGCAAATTGCAGCATTCACTTCCAAGAAACTCAAGCCAGCTTGTAGTCGTCCTACAGTACCACCCAAGTGGCCATCCTTTACAAAACTCTTTCATAAATGTAGTTGGAAAAGGAAATTTCTACTTGTCAACAGCATTCCTACATGATTTATACTTACTGAAAATATATATCATATCTTGGTTCTTAATTTTCCCAGAAGATTATCTTTCCCCTCAAAAACAAGTGGGTGAAATGGCAAAATGTTAGATTTTTCCGTACAAGGGCAGTGTGCAGACATATTGTTGGTTTGATGCTCTTTTTCTCTTCCCTACATGTTGTTCTTATTACAAACATATTCTGCTTGGTCTCTAAGTGTCATCGTGTCAAGTTTATTGGGTTTTTACATTTCCCCCTGCCCGCCCGTAAATTCACGTTATTTAAATATTTTCTTACTTGTACAAAAACAAATTTTAGACTCTTATTCAAAATGCTGCTGATAATTTTAACTCAGTAGGAGAGTATGCTGTTGTTATTTGTTCTAGAATGTGGCCCATTCAGTGGGGCTGGCAGGACACCTGATGAGGAGCATATATCCTCCGCGCAGTCTCTCTTTCTTCACTTGCTCTCTTCTCTGTCTTCTGTAAACACTACACTGGCCAGGTTCCCTTCCTTTTCTTCTGAACACTCTCTCTCTTTTATATCATGAGCTACTCCATTGCCTGAACTGGAATTTCTCAATCGTTAGCACTGAGCCTTCTTCTCTTCTTGCTCCATACCCTCTTTGGAGTAATAGTGTTCAGTTTCATAGTTCCCAGATTTATTCATCAAGCTTGGAGCTCTCTTTGGGGATCCAGAGTCATATCCAAGAGTCTGTTTGAAATTTTTTAAATTAGAATATAGTTGATTTACAATATTGGTTAGCTTCAGGTGTACAGCAAAGTGACCTGATTATATATATTATATATATATATATATATATACACACACATATATATAACTATATTCCTTTGAAAAAAAGTTTCCATTTTAATTTATTACAAGATGTTGAATCTAGTTCCCTGTGCTGTATAGTAAATTCTTGTTGTTTATTTTATGTACAGTGGTGTGCATCTGTTAATCCCCTACTCCAAATTTATTCCTTTCCCCTTTGGTAACCATAAGTTTATTTTATGTCTGTGCATCTGTTTCTGTTTTGTAAATAAGTTCATTGGTTCTAATTTTTAGTTTCCACATATAAGTGATATCACATAATATTTGTCTTTCATTATCTGCCTTCACTTAGTATGATAATTTATAGGTTCATCTATGTTGCTGCATTTATTTTCAATATTAACTTGTCTCTCTCAATTTCAGATGCTGAATTGAACTTTCATCTTCAAACCTGCTCCCTCTTCCTTCATGCTTCTCCATCTGTGGTAGATTAAAAATGACTCCAATTTATTTGGCATCACTCCCATAGAGAGGTGGCATCTTCAGCCTGCGGAACTTTGATAAGAGTGATGTTGTAAAGTGTCTGGGTTCAGACTTTAAAAGACTGACAGCTCCCATAGTCTATCTCTAGGTGTATTGTGGTGTATCTGGAACAGAACTTGTTACCTGGAGGCAGAATGCAGCCACAACCAAATATCAAAACGTAGTATCAGTGTTAGAACCAGCTAGCACGTGGAAATTGGAAATTCCTCAGGAGAAGCCAATGGCAACCCACTCCGGTACTCTTGCCTGGAAAATCCCATGGATGGAGGAGCCTGGTAGGCTGCAGTCCATGGGGTTGCTAAGAGTCGGACATGACTTCACTTTCATATTTCCCTTTCATGCCTTGGAGAAGGAAATGGCAATCCACTCCAATGTTCTTGCCTGGAGAATCCCAGGGATGAGGGAGAGTGGTGGGCTGCCGTCTATGGGGTCGCACAGAGTCAGACACCACTGAAGCGACTTAGCAGCAGCAGCAGCAGCAGCAGCAGCAGGAGACAATTGGGAGGACTTGAAGGACAGTGAGGAAAGAGCTGGAGAAAAGATAACCATGTTACATCATAGGGGAAAGAACAGAAAAACTATCACCTGTAGAACATGGAAAATAGATCATGTATCTAATGAACTTGTGAATCTAGGTAAGGAGATGTCCAGATAGAATGTCCAAAGATCCAACTAGTTTCTTTTATCTATGTATGATAACATATGTGAAGAGAGAAGGAGCTTTAAAAAGCACTTGTTAAGTTTCAATCTGAGTTTAGAGGAACCATAAAGAAACCAAGACTTTGGGGTTCAAAAATAAACTATTTTCAACCCTATTATCACCAAGGAAAAAATTCTCAAAGTAAATGGTTTTCAAGCAAAGTATCATTCTAGAGCTTTGCCAGGAAAGCATGGCACCCTTTAGACAGAAACTGGCTCCCTCAGAGGCTAAGGTTTACAGAATTTGCTTCCTGGGACTTTCCTGGTGGACTGGTGATTAAGAATTTGCCTTCCAATTCGCGGTATGTGGGTTCCATCCCTGTTAGGGGAACTAAGATCCCACATACTATGGAGCAAGTAAGTCCACGCTCCACAACTAGAGAGAAGCAACTGATACCTGATGCAGTCATATATATACATACATATGTTTATTTGTATATATATGTGTATATATATATATATATAAAGTCTTTTACCTCTGTTTATCCTTAACCATCATTTCTGATCACACATTCCCACCAAATTTCCTCACAGTGTAAGGATATTTTAGCCAATCTCCCTGGCTCCAGTCTTTCTACATTCTGATCTATCATTTGAAACTACTAGATTAATAGTTCTAAAGTACTACCTTGATTATTAATGCAAAACATTTCTGTCTATTATGTACGGTTTTTAAACTTGACACTGAAGGGAAAGAGCAGGACAAATATTCTGTATTTAAGGAGGTCCCTGAATAGTGGGTAAAAGAAACATGCCAACAATAATTATAATAACATATATTTTAAATAGAGGTAAGAATAGGTACTATGAAATGTTTGCATCTATGCCAAGTAGCTTACATAGCTTTTATTTAAACATGTCAATAAGCTAGGAAGCAAATATTATTACCAGACTGAAATAAACATTATTTTTACAGTAAATATGTTATTACATCAACTAGGAAACTAAATCTCTAAGAGTTTTGAAAACAGAGAGAGTACATGGCAAAACTAGACTGTGAACCTTCTTTAAGGATAAAGTAGGCAACTGTAACCGTGACACTGTCCATCTTCTCACTGATAGTGTGTTCCTCTGTCTTAATGGAAGAGTCCTGGGTTATAACCACAGAAGTCTAACAATAAGAGGCAGGATTTCAAACTCCTGCTTCAGATCCCATGACCCCAGGATGTTGTTTCCACCACTGAGTGTGGAATGATGGAGCACTTCCCAGACATTACTTAGCTCTAGTGTTCCAGGCACCATTTTTCCTCCCTCAGAGCCCCTGCATCTGTGTCCACACATTAGTGAAGACAGGAAACCTTTCAGGCTAATGCACTGGGATTTGAATATCTATCTTTGGAAACCTGGAATCCAAACCACTCATCCATTTAAATTAATTATGGAGTTGCTAAGAGAGTAGATCATAAAAGTTCTCATTGAGGGGAGAAAAAAAAAATTGTAACTATGTGAGGTGATGGATGTTAACTAAACTTATCGTGGTGATCATTTTGCAATATCTACATATATCAAATCACTATGATGTATGAGTTACACTAATACAATGTTTTAGCCAATTATGTCACAATAAAAGGAATTCCCAGGTGGCTCAGTGGTAAAGAATCTGTCTGCCAGTGCAGGAGATGCAAGAAATTCGGGTTCCATCCCTGGGTCAGGAAGATCCCCTGGAGAAGGAAATGGCAACCTACTCCAATATTCTTGCCTGGAGAATCCCATAGACAGAGGAGCTTGGCAGGCTACTGTTCGTGGGGTCACAACGAGTCAGACAAGACAGAGCACATACATTATATCACATTACAGGGAGCTAAAATCCCACATGCCTTTATGGCCAAAGCCAAAACCTGAAACAGAGACAATATTATTCTAACAAACTCAATAAAGGCTTTCAAAATGGTCCACATCAAAAAAAAATTCTTTTCAACAAAAAAAAGGAAACTGAAGGTGTTTGTGGTCCTGAGATCCAAACATTTCGCCTTCAGTGTAGATCACAGAGAAGCCCCCATCCAGGGAACAGTGGATATTTGTAATAGAGAAAAATTAGAAATAAGCTGTTTTTTACCAAAGACAGGATGAAGATATTGCTATCTGTCATATAAAAAATACTGCAGAGCAGGTTAATGAGTGAATTAAATTTACACATCTCACTTCAGATAAATCTTTAAAACTTTATACTTAACCAGAAAAAGCATATTGAAAATATCATTTACATGAAAATAATACTATATTTTTGAATGGTCACCTACATATGTATGAAAATTGTAAAAATAATTACTGTGATGATAAATGCAAGTCCAAGATAATAGTTACTTCTAGGAAGGGAAAATGGAGAATAGGATTACAGTGGGATATATAAAGGGCTTTCAAATACCTCATAGTATTTTATTGCTTAAAATAATCTGAGATGTGTGATACAAAATGATCAAGAATTTATAAAATAAGATGTCTTGTGTTAGAGCCTTCATTCAATTAGCCTCTATATTACTTGCCTAAATATTTGAAGTAATTTAACTTCTTTTTTAAGTTACAAAAGATATTCACTATGATCTTATTTTATTGCTATGGATTGCTAAGATCTGGGAGACTGAGTTACAACTGGTAAATACAACTGGGAAATAATATGAAAATTAGCAAGTTTACCTGATTTTCTTTTTAAATTAGTGACAAATCTTAGTGCAAATCACCTAGTTCTTATACTTGAATCTTTATCTGATCAAAATCAGGGAATCCTTTATAAATGCTTAAAAAATCAGAATTAAGCAATTTAAGCCTCTTTAATCGGTATTACTGAATAGCAAGGTGGATAATTATTTTTTATCTATCCTAACAGTATCCTGTCCCATCCAATCCTTTTAAGACCCAGAAATTACTTCTCTTTGAATGGATAATTCAACAGAGTCTTTTGATGAATATCTAATTATAAAAAGGGTAACATGACCCTTTTTAAAAAAATACATAAGCAGGAAAATGAAAAAATTTAATAGTTACATGTCTTTCCACACAACTCCCACCTCCGAAATGAAATCCAAGAGATTTAAAAGTTGGTCACCATGTCCTATAAAATAATAGCAATTTTTAAAATTACATAAATGACAAATAACAGTTTCCCCGAAGTTGCTACTTTATCTTCAGAGTTAATGTTTTTTATCTTTTAATTATCCCTGAGACTTGAACCAACACACACCAAATATATTACTCTATCATGTTAGCTACAAACTTTGGTGAACATTTTTTCAACCAATATTCCACAATAAACTTGGTACATGTGTATGAGTTCTTCTCTTACAAAAATATCCTTCAGTTGATGAAATAACCTTCCTACTATCTTTCGTTTGCTATCAGTTACGCTTAACCTTTCTCCAGTTAAATATTCTTTCTATTATTGCATTTGTCTGAATATTTAATTTTGTTGTGTGTGCTGTTTGATCAGTCACTAATTTGTATCCAACTATTTGTGACCCCATGGACTGTAGCTGGCTAGGCTCCTCTGTCCATGGAATTCTCTAGGCAAGAATACTGGAGGGGATTGTCATTTTCTCCTCCAGGAGATCTTCCTGACACAAGGACTGAACCTGCATCTCCTGCATTGGCAGGTGGATTCTTTACCATAATAGAGTACATTATATAGATATAGTACCATATCTAATAGAGTACATCTATTGATACATAAGGCCCAATCATACAGGATGGTAACCTTTGTTCTTCCTGATTGACTATTATGCCAATAGTCAGAGAGGGCTTGGAGAGGTTAAACTTCCATTTCCAGCCCTGAGGGATATCCAAATGATTTGGAGAGCTTTTATCTTTTTTAATTTTTAATTGGAGTACAATTGCTTTACAACGTTGTGTTAGTTTCTGCTGTACAGAAACATGAATCAGTTATATGTATACATATATCCCCTACTTCTGGAGCCTCCCTCCCACCCATTCCCCATCATACCCTTCTAGGTCATTACAGAGCACTGAGAGCTTTTAAAAGACACCAATTCCTAAGACGGAGATTTGTAAGCAGGAGAATTTTTTAAGCAGTGGACCTGGGAATGAACCCCATAAGGAGGTGGGGAAGAAGCATGGGACAGAGGGACATCATGAACTGTGATAATGTCACTACAAAAGGGGCTGTCACAGACCCCAAAGCATCCTCAAACTGGAAGACACTCCTACATCATCCCCAAGGGAACTGAGTGGCCGGAATTTTGCACTGATACATGGATTGCTTTCCTGAAGGCAGTCTCCTGCTCAGGCGGGCAGCTCCTGGAGGGGACTCAGCTGTGAGCTGCCGGCAGCCACACTCACAGCAGATGGGGAAATTAGCACCCAGGTGCAGAAGACACGATCTGGGTGGCACCCCACACAATACTGTTTCTTTTTAACTCCATTCGTTTCAGTTCAGTCACTCAGTCGTGTCTGACTCTTTGTGACCCCAGAGACTGCAACTCGCCAGGCTTCCCTGTCCATCATCAACTCCCAGGGTTTACTCAAATTCCTGTCCATTGAGTCGGTGATGCCATCCAACCATCTCATCCTCTGTCATCCCCTTCTCCTCCTGCCTTCCATCTTTCCCAGCATCAGGGTCTTTTCTAGTGAGTCAGTTCTTCCCATCAGGTGGCCAAAGTATTGGAGTTTCAGCCTCAGCATCAGTTCTTCCAATGAATATTCAGGACGGATTTCATTTAGGATGGAGTGGTTGGATCTCTTTGCAGTCCAAGGGACTCTCTAGAGTCTTCTCCAACACTACAGTTCAAAAGCATCAATTCTTTGGTGCTCAGATTTCTTTATGGTTCAACTCTCACATCCATACACGACTGCTGGAAAGATCATAGCTTTGACTAGACAGAACTTTGTTGGCAAAGCAATGTCTTTGCTTTTTAATAAGCTGTCTAGCTTTGTCACAGCTTTTCTTCCAAGGAGAAAGTGTATTTTAATTTCATGGCTGCAGTCACCATCTGCAGTGATTTTTGGAGCCCAAGAGAATAAAGTCTGTCACTGTTTCCCGTGCTTCCCCATCTATTTGCCATGAAGTGATTGGACTGGATGCTATGATCATGGTCATCATTTTAACTCTGTGGATGATTGCAAAATAGCTGAACCTCTCTCTACAACATGACTTGCCTTTTCGGCATTGCTATCTGCCAAGGACCCAGAGGACCTTGCCTGCTTGTGTATTCAGAGGTAAGAGAACCAAAGTGGTATACTGACCCGATGGCAGAATGATCTTACTTTTCTACAGTATGTTCCAGGTTATCAAAAACTCTTTTTCATTATTTCATTTGAGACTGGAAATGACCCTCTAAGTAGGAGCAGGTCCAGTTTTACAGGCCAGCACCTCAAGACTCAGGTCTGTAAATGCCAAATCACATATGCAGAAGGTCTTGGATTAATTCCATGACCAATCCTCAGTTCTTATGGACCCAGGTGCCTGTGTGTTGCAATCTCATGTCCATAAAGCCAGGGTGTTGATAAAACTTCAATCTCCCTTCATCTCTCATTTTTGACAACATTTTACAATTTCTTACAAAGTACAAGCTCAGCACATCCAATGACTTAAATGTGGAAGAAAACACAAAAACTGTGCATCACTGCATAAATATTTGCTTTATAAGTCACCCTTCCTAACGGAGCCTATTAAATTATGCGTTTTAGCTTAAGATAAACCTATTAGTCTTGACACTCACTACATCTTACTTATCCACATGTACTGGAAACATGAAATGTCATAGATATGAATGAACATACCTAAGGAAACTTTTTATGTGTAGGGTCTCAAGATACAGTGTAACAGACCACTTTTAAAGCAATACAGTATGTCAATGAAGAAAAAATATATAGCAAAAACACAAAAAACTTTGGCTACTTTTATTTTTTCTACCCGTTCATACTTTTCCTAAAATCTGAAGAATCTGCTTCAAGTTAGCACCAAGAATGTTCAGGAAATGATGTGGTTGTTATTGAGAGAACCACAGACAAACAGAATATGTAAGAGATTTGGGAGATAGATGTGGTCCATATCGGGCCTTCATTGTGTAAAAATGGAGAACTGTGTTTGAATTCTTTATAGTAGTGTGGCTGTCTTTGTCCAACAATAAATTCACAGGAAGAAACACTGAAACACAGCTCTGTTTTCTGAGTTAGGTTGCAGACTATAGCTATTCTATGGCAGGATTTTGAGTCAAGACAGATGTTTTAATTCTAGAAGGTGTGCCTTCTACAATGAGAAGTCCTCATTTTAGAAATTTGGGGGTATTCATAAATAAAATGTGTACTCTGATAGGAAGAGGCCACTTGTTTCTGCGGAAAGGTTCTGCTGGGTGAGGCTGGTGTGAAGGTGGGGCCACTTTCTGGAGTAGGACACAGGTTCTTAGACAGGAAAGGTGGTCTGGAGGGTTTCCAGTTGTTAACATCCACAGCCTGCATTTCACCTGAGGCTAAAAAGAGGGGTTCTAGCCTTTACTGGGGTTGGAGGAAGAGGGTATTGCATGTGAGCCAAAGATCAGGAGAAGAGGGGTAGGGCCAAAGGATTCATAGAAGCTTCCTGTTGGTTGACCTCATCAGAGGATGTCAGCAACTACAGACCAGGAATGCACAGTATATAAACCCAGCCAAGTTTGAGCCCCAGCTAACCTACTGCTTCCCTGTAAAAACTAAAATGGAAATCTTAAAACCAGAGCACAGAGGTAAGAAGCAGGTATGTGTGGAGGTTGGATTCTACTCCTTGGTAGGCTACAGAGGTCAATCCTAGGAAATCAACCCTGAGTATTCATTGGAAGGACTGATGCTGAAGCTGAAACTCCAATACTTTGGCCACCTGATGCGAAGATCCAATTCATTGAAAAAGATCCTGATGCTGGCAAAGATTAAGGGCAAGAGGAGAGGGGGACAACAGAGGATGAGATGGCTGGATGGCATCACCGACTCAATGGGCATGAGTTTGAGTAAGCTCTGGGAGATAGTGAGGGACAGGGGAGCCTCACATGCTGCAGACCATGGGCTTGCAAAGAGTCAGACACAACTTAGCGACTGAACAACAAAAGCTACCTATCACATAACGGGACATATCAGGTCATGTCAGTCTTTATTATTATCATGACTATTTTAGCCCTGTAAACATATCTCTGAGAGTGTTAATGCCTCTTCTTCCAGTCTGGATTGGGTGCATCTTTAGATTTCTGCACAGATTTTTTTTTTTCACCTTGCCATGGGAATTCTTGTCCTTCATTTTTATATTTTTCTCTCCCTTTCTCATCCCCCATGCCTCTTTCTCTTTTTCTTTCTTTCCCTTCTTTACTTCCTCATTTTGTTGGAACATATCTTCCAAAACCCTGAAAACAGATCTACAGGTAATCCACTGCTTGGAGACCTGGCATGTCTGAAATGTCTAGTCAACACTCGCACTTGATTTATTATTTGACTGGAAATAGAATTCCAAGTTGTAAATCATTCCTTATTTGTTTTGAAGGTAATTTGCAATTCTCTTCTATCTTTGGGGGGAGCTGTTGAGAAATCTGATTTCATTCTGAGCCCTTTAGTATGTGACCCACTCCCTCTCCCCTCCTCTTCTCCCTGCAAAAATCCCTAAAATATTGAAATGCTGATTTGAACACATCTGTCAATCTGTTAGACAAAGCATAGTCTCTCATTATTCATTGAAATCTTGGGGACGTTTCCACAGGAAGACCAGGCGTCACCTTAGTCACATTCTGGATTCTTTTCTACATACCAAGGCAAGAGAGCTTGCAAACACTGATGGTCTTACCAAATGGAGAAATTCTCCCGAGTCAGGACACTGGTTAAATTAGGCCCATTTGTCAAATAGATTGAATTCTGTTCACATTACTCCATTTATCAAATGAGACAACTCTTCTCACTTAGATGTTCCCTCCACTTTCACTTACTTTATGCCATAGAGGAAAGTAGATGGTTTGAGGCTGACGTCAGGAAAAGAAAGTGTTTAGCACGGAACTCTACTTTAATGCACCAAGATATAAAATTTAAGTCAGAGAATGGAATGGAAAATTAGAAACTATTGCTGGTCAAACTGATATAACCCTAAAAAAATGTACATTTATATAACCCTAAAAGAATAGTAACGTATTCCCTAGAGGAATATGTTCTTTAGGGAATTAGAGAACATGTTCAATTAAAACATGTTCTTAAAGTAAAGCTTAAAAATTACATCAAAGTGACATTCATCACAGTGTGATTTGTTTTAGTTTCATCTTAAATAGGATGTGGATGTGCATGCTAAGGAGCTTCAGTTGTGTCCAGCTCTTGTGACCCTATGGACCATAGCCTGCCAAGCTCCTCTGTCTATGGGGATCCTCCAGGCATGAATTCTAGAATGGGTTGCCATGCCCTCCTCCAGGGGATCTTCCCAACTCAGGGATCGAACCCGAGTCTCTTGCATCTCCTGCACTGGTAGGCAAGTTCTTTACCACTAGCTCAATATGGGAAGCCATTAAATAGGATAAGGAAATCAAAATATAAAAAATTAAAATGGGTCTGGTATAGATTTTATGCAGGAATCTATGCAAATCACAATGGCCAAAGAAGCTCAAGTTGTAACTTGCAGAATTACCTGCTCAGAAATACCTGTGCTTGCTCTTCCCCCCACATTTGCATCCCTCTCCCCCAGGGCTGTGTATTGAGGGAGGCTTCAGGCTTCCTTGCTGTCTGCATTTTGGCTGGCTGTGTCTAACATAAAGCACCGGCAGGAGAGCAGACTGGGGGCTCTCACCCCCAATGGGAAGGATTGCCTTCCAATTCCTCCCTGTGAAGGTCCCCTTGCTGCTAATTCCCACCTGGATGTGATGGTAATTCCACTAAATTTAGCCCCAGGTTCCTGTAACATCACTCCTTTCCTCTGCTCCTTGTTGCCTGTGGGTATTAATGGCCCTTGTTAGATCTCCATGTACCCCTATTATTTTCACATATCTAGTTCCCTTGTTAAATTCTACCCACCTCAAGCCTTTTGAATACCCAGCTTTTCCTCCTGGGACTCTAACAATGCAGTCTGCTCTCTGGCCTCCTCTCCCAGCTGTTCTGAGATGCAGCTTTTACTCTAGCCAAAAAGAACCTGTACAGATACCCCAAAGCTTCTGAGCTTTAAATACACCATTTCTGCTCATTTCTCCTCATATCCATCATTTAAAATACCCTTCCAAGTTTGCCTTCCCTGGAGACCTTTGAGTACTAAATGTGACTTAAATGTCTAGACTATGCCTCTTTTCACCCTATTACTACCTTTTTGTTGTTCATAAAATTATAAATGTACTTTTCCACCCTTCCCAGCCTCCTCTGCTGCCTTGAACCAGAAGCTTCTTCGGAGCAGATGTAATGTCTTGGTCTTCTTTGATCCCCTGGCCTTTAGAGTCTGTTGACTCAGATAAATGAATGGAGAGATAGTGGAGGCACCAGATCCAAGGGAAAGATGATTGCCAGTAGGATGAACATAGGAAAGAAATAGATCTTGGTGAAGACAAATCAAGAAAAGAAAGAGAACAAGAACCATAAGAGCTTCACAGGAAAATTTTTGTGAATTCAGGTGCCACCATTGCCAGAAGTTAGCATGTGCAGAGAGGATCATGGCTTAGAAGAAAGCAGAAGTTGAAAGCATCTTCTAGGATTCAGGAAGAGAGGTAAACTGAAGCCAGGGTGGGAACATGAGCTTTGATACTAATATAGACATTGTTTTTCTTTTAGGGATTGTGGCCAATAGACTGGCTGAGATTTCAGAGGAAAGTACTCTAGTGTGAGAGCCAGAGATGTGGGGAAAAAACACCAAAGAGGCAAAACCAGTGAAGGAAAGAGAGGCAAAAGGAGAGAAAGTACCATCTCTTGGGGCCACTGAGAGATGGATAAAGGGACCCCAGGAGGAGGAGGTTATAGACAATAGTATCGTGTATGCAGGAGACCTGGGTTCAGTCCCTTGGTGGGGAAGATCCTCTGGAGAAGGGAACGGCAATCCACTCCAGTATTCTTGCCTGGAGAATCCCATGGACAGAGGAGCCTGGTGGGCTACAGTCCATGGGGTCACAAAGAGTTGGACACGACTGAGCGACTAACAGACACACACATCATGTATCAAGTAAAAGTATCAAAGAAGGGGAGAGAAAAGGTCAGCAGGATTAGTGTTATGAACCCACTGGGTATCTTGGAGGCAGAAGTCACGCTGAGGGGGAGGGATATGGCAGAGAAATGACCTAACAGGAGGAATTCTGGGGAGGTGATAACATGAGGAGGAAGCAACTTTTTGAAATGGGCAAAAAAGAGGATCAGAAAACTGTCTGGATTTCTTTGAAATTACTTCCCAGAGCAGACAGGGAATGTTATTTTCACTATCTACACCCTTAAATCTGACTTGCTTTACAGTATTTGTCCCTACTGTCCTTTAGTGGACAGATCCAGGCTTTGGCAGCATATGCACTCCAGAGCATATGCCCCACATATCTTCACAAATTTAAACTTTAAATGTAAATACCAGCATATTTAAACTTTGCTTTGCCATGTTGTCCTAGCCATTCTGCAGTCGAGGCTCTCAAAATTGCCTGTATCTGTCTTTTGATCTGTTTAGTGGAGAGACCTGTCTGCTCCATTCAGATGCTCATGCGTCCTTTTCCAATTTGTAGTTACCATTTTAGGGAAGGGGTTTTAGAGAAATGTGTATGACAAGTCTCAGCATTTGATGGTCCATTCAAGTTTAATTTTGGGGAATTACATTTTTTTTTCTCTTGGAAAACAGAAAATACTCGCCAAGGAAAGCATTATTATCAGGATGAGAAGCAGTCATATTTCCTCCATTCAAAAAAAAAGAGAGAGAGAGAGAGAAGGGGAAATAATCCATACTTCTTCCTGAGAAAGCTTTTTGCCTAGTTAGGATCACTAAATTTTCATCGCAATAGTCGTAAACACAAAATTACTTTACAGGACTGACTAATCATCTTTTAATTCCCCACAGGAAAAACTGGAAAGGTGAACAGAAATATGGCTGTGATGCTTCCCCAGAAAACAGAAAGTTCAGAGCAAGTTGATGAGACGCAGAATAAAATAAACCATGAGACAGATGTATGCGACAGACACAGCCCCAAAGGCAGCGGATGCAGCAGGGGTGTTACTTCCGTTACAGAAAGGACAGAAAATGGATTCAAAAATAAAAAAGAAGCTGGAAGATAATAGTAACTGCTGAAATTGAAGCATTGGCACCTTGCAAAAGATGTGCAGGAAGAATAAACCAGCAGGAGAATATAAGATCTTGAAGATGTGTGGAGTGTGGGTTTTTTTTCTCCCCTCATTTTGGCATTTAGAGATCTATTCTTAGCTGGGAGCACCGAATCATTTGTATTCTTGCTGTGGAGTTAGCAATCTGTACTGCACCTCAGCTTCTGTGATCCAAAAGACACAAACCCTAGAAATCCTATTATCACAGTCTCTGATTTGGTGATAGAGATGAAATGAAGAGCACAACTTGTATTATTAATGGAGTGAGTAGATTCCTAAATCTTGGTAGATATCACATTACAGTTTTGAGCCCAAAGATGCAAGTTTTAAAGTAGAGCATGTTGATGAAGACATTGATGATATCTAAAGTGAACTCAGCCTTGCACATTCCAGTTTCTCTGAAGATTGTTCAACAGTTTGGATTTTGACTGTGACTCGTTAAATAAAAGTTTCATTAGCAGTGCAAAAAAATAAAAATAAAAAAATAAAGTAGAGCATGTTGATATTTGAGTGTGTGTGTTAGTTGCTCAGTTCTGTCCGACTCTGTGACTCCATGGATTGTAGCCTGCCAGACTCCTCTGTCCATGGGATTCTCCAGGCAAGAATACTGGAGTGGGCTGCCATTTCCTTCTCCAATTTGAGTGTAGGTCTATATATAATTATGGCTACTTTCTAGCCTTTAAAAAACTTTAGAAGGGCAGGAACGCTTGAAGTGGTAGATTCTCCATAAAGTTTGAAAACCAGGAAGCTGGATTGCTCTTGGTCACTAGCAAGGCTGGTGCTAATGGAGAAATAGAGTGAGCTGGAGTTTCATGGAAAAGTGTCTCCCATCTATTTTTATTTGATTTCTTCTTTACATTTGACAGCATTTTTAGCTGACTTCCTAGACTCTATGCTGCTGAAACTAAAGCTCCAATACTTTGATCACCTGATGTGAAGAGCCAACTCATTGGAAGGGACCCTGATGCCGGGAAAGATTGAGGGCAGGAGGAGAAGAAGGCAACACACGATGAGATGGTTGGATGGCATCATTGACTCAATGGACATGAGTTTGAGCAAACTCTGGGAGGTAGTGAAGGACAGGGAAGCCTGGCGTGCTGCAGTCCATCGGGTCACAAAGAATCAGACACAGCTTAGCAACTGAACAATAGGACTCTAATTTTCTGACTAGGAATATATTTGAATTTTGCATGCATTCCCTCCTAAATAGCAAAAAGATTCAACTCACAAAATAGGAAAGTTTTTTTTTTTTTTGGTTTCCTGAGGGATCTTACACTGTGGTCTTCCCTGGTGGCTCAGCTGGTAAAGAATCCACCTACAGTGCAGGAGACCCCGGTTCAATTCCTGGGTCAAGAAGATCCCCTGGAGAAGGGATAAACTACCTACTCCCTTAATTGATGGCTTGGAGAATTCCACAGAGAAAGGAACCTGGCAAGCTACAGTCCATCGGGTTGCAAAGAGTTGGACATGAGTGAGCGACTTTCACTTTCACTTTTCTTATATTGTATTTCTTTTCAGAGCCAGGAGCTCAGAGACATCATCTCCTTTATAACAATAAAAGCCATTCTCCTTGTTGCTAGGAATTTTATAACTGTTTAAGGAGGGTTTATTACAGTGATGATATGAGATCCCTGATTAAATAATTCCCCCAGGACATGATGGAAATTAACACTGGGCCTGATTGGTCCTGTGTAAAATATACACATTGAGGTGTAATGTCACTTTTTTTTCTGCATAATACTTTCCTGAAGCTTCAAAGTAAATCCTTCCCACTAAGACAGCATCCTCAATAAAGGGTGGATCGGCTGGTGGTGGTGGGAGTGCATGGAGGTGACCTGCAGAATCAATGGGTCAGGCTTCTCCCTTGAATTGTGCATCTCTGAGAGGCTATGAGTGAGGAGCTCAGCTATTTCATGTGTCCCTCAGGACTGCAGGTCATGCCCCTTCCATTTATTTCAAGAAAAGTTGTTTCAACTCTGCCCAGGTGTTATTTCCTACCAACTGCAGTAGAGGTTATTGTTTTTGTGGCTAGTGTCCATTTCTACCTCTATTTTCCTTTAGGGAACCATCCTACCATCCATCTCAATCCCCATTGTGGTTGGGGAATTATTGATATTAGTCTGAGCTACAGAGATAGGCAAGTGACTCATGCCTGGCTAACTGGAATACCTCTTTCTCCCAGCCACAGAGGTTAGTTCCAGGATGGGCAAGAGTCTTAGAATAAGTGTGATAGAATCTTTGGACAATGGCAGGGTATGCTGAAGGAAAGATATGTTATCTTTTTCTATATGCCTTGAAGGTGTGGGAGTCCAAGCTTAAAGCTGTTGGCAGCTACTTTGCATCTTGAGGGAGTAATCACCAAGCATCACACCAACTCATGGGAATCCAGGAGCATAATAAATGTTCATGAAGTACTGAAATGAATAAAGTACAGAATAAAGTACTACTGCTAGTATACTAACACAGATCTATTAATCTGGTTCTTAGGTTTAACTATCTCTGCCTCTGCTGCCACTATTGAGAACTTACTTTCCTTTTCCATACCTATGGCTTCTGTGTACTCATAGCTTTCAGTTACTGCTTTCTCCCTAGGTGTGTCTTGGCTTCTGTGCTACTCTACTGTCTGAATCCTGTTATACGTTTCTCATATTCAACATGATCAAGTACAGAGGTCTACATATGTTATTCACCAACCAGTACAGAGTGCTGCTGTGTAAAATTTTGGGAGGAAAAACTTCTACCCTCTTAAGTTCTGTGCCTGGCCCTAACAACATAAGATTAACAGGAGAAAAGCATGCAAGTTTTAATAATCTCACATGCACTCAGGAGTCTTGATAAGGGAACTGAAGATGTTAAGAAGCGATTTAGGCCCTAGAGCTTATACATGATTGTAAAAAAGAACAATAAATTGTGGAGATGGGACAAGACAAAGGGACTTGGTTTGGGACAGTGAATTAAATGGCAACCCACTCTAGTATTCTTGCCTGAAAAATCCCATGGACAGAGGAAACTGGTAGGCTACAGTCCATGGGGTCACAAAGAGTCGGACATGACTGAGCGACTTCACATTCTTTCTTTCTAGGATATACACAAAGGGCTTCCTTGGTGGCTCAGTGGTAAAGAATCTGCCTGCCAATGCAGGAGATCCAGGCTCAATCCCTCGGTCGGGAAGATCTCCCGGAGGAGGAAATGGCAACCAGTACTCTTGCCTGGAAAATCTCATGGACAGAGGAGCCTGGAGGGCTATAGCCCATGGGGTCGCAAAGAGTTGATTATGACTGAGCCACTGAAACACACACAGGAAATATATGGGGAAATGAATGGGAGATCAGGGTTTTTTGTTTGTATAGGTTCATTTAGGTTTCAACTCACAATCTCCAGTGATAAGAATATTTTTATCTTTCTGGTGCTTGGAGGGCAGATTTTTTTCATGGGATTCTCATGACCAGCTTTTAGATAGAAAGGAGAAGGGTAGAGAGCCCTTCCTGCTATAGTTTCTCAATTGCCTTGCTCTCAAAATAATCAATATGCCCAAGTGGCAATATTTTAGGATGGCATGTTGTGAACCACTTCAATACTTTAAAGATAATCTAAATGTAGACTATATCCTTTATGTATATAAGTGTATATATATAGGTATATATACAGGTAGACTATACCCTATTTATTGAGCACCTGCTATGTGCTAGGCATTGTTCCATGCATGTTAACCCATATTCACTCATTTCATTCTCACAAAACCCCACCAGGTAAGAATTATTAGTATCTTTCATTGTATGGAGGAGGAAACTATAGAATTTAAATAATTTGCCTGAGGTCATATGGCTAATCAGCAGACAAGCAGTGTTTAAACTATCCACTTTTCCTGTATTGACCTTTCCTCTATAACCACCCAGGCTTCCTCCATCACATCAGGTCATAGGTGTCGGCTTCCTTCCTGCCGATCTTTGAACAAGTCTTCCTTCTGTGTCAGGGGCCAAACTCCAGGCAGATCACCTGGCTCAGGAAGTCATGTCAGCCAATGTGTAGGAAAGGGCTTCTGTCCTCTTGGGGCTCTTCCTCAGCCCTGGTGAGAAAAATGTCACTGAGGTAATTGTTTTCATTTTCAATGGGCTACTTGATTAAACCATGACTTCCTCTTACAGGATAGGGGGCACATTGCAAGCTGCTTCCATTTCCTTTCCCCTCCCCACTCGTAGTCTTCTTTCGATTTTTATCACATCAGCTTTCCTCATAGCACTTAGCACACTTATATTTCACTTATATTTATCTACCTGTGTGTTTATCCCTTTATCTCCTCCATTTCTATAAGGATGCAAAGTGTAATCTGTTTCATCCATGCTGAGTCATCAGCAGGGCCTGGCTGTGGTGAGCCATCCAAAATATGTTTCACATGAATAAATGAGCAAAGGAATGAATAAACTTCTTATCTGGATTTCTCTCTCTTTTTTCTTAATTAGTTTATTTATCTATTTTTTAACTTTACAATATTGTATTTATTTTGCCATACATTGACATGAATCCACCACGGGTGTACCTGTGTTCCCCTTCCAGAACCCCCCTCCCACCTCCCTTCCCATCCCATCCCTCTGGGTCATCCCGGTGCACCAGCCCCGAGCACCCTGTATCATGCATCGAACCTGGACTGGCGATTCGTTTCACATATGATAATTTACATGCTTCAATGCCATTCTCCCATATCATCCCGCCCTCGCCCTCTCCCACAGAGTTCATAATACTGTTCTATTTATCTGTGTCTCTTTTGATGTCTTGCATACAGGGTTATCTTTACCGATTAACCATGTATATGTGTTAGTATACTATATTGGTGTTTTTCTTTCTGGCTTACTTCACTCCGTATAATAGGGTCCAGTTTCATCCACCTCATTATGGATTTCTCTTTTAGGAAAGGAAAGTCTAAAATAGATGTGAAGGAAGTTTGGGATTCACATGTATACACTGCTATATTTAAAATGGATAACCAACAAGGAGAAGATTCTTTCTTCAGAGTTCCTTGAACTGCAAGGAGATCAAACCAGTCAATCCTAAAGGAAATCAACACTGACTATTCATTGGAAGGACTGATGCTGAAGCTCCAATACTTTGGCCACCCGATGTGAATAGTGGACTCATTGGAAAAGACCCTGATATTGGGAAAGATTGAAGGCAGGAGAAGGGGATAACAGAGGATGAGACAGTTGGATGGCATCACCGATTCTATGGACATGAATTTGAGCAGACTCTGGGAGATAGTGAAGGACAGGGAAGCCTGGCCTGCTGCAGTCCACGGGGTCACAAAGAGTCGGACACGACTGAGTGACTGAACAACAACAAACCAACAAGGACCTCCGGTATAGTACAGGGAACTCTGCTCAATGCTATGTGGCAGCCAGGATGGGAAGGGAGTTCGGGGAAGAATGCATAACATATATATGTATGACTGAGTCCCTTTGCTGTCCACCAGGAACTATCACAACACTGTTAATCAGTTATACCCAAAAATTAAGTAAAATTTTTTAAATGTCAAAAAATAAATAAACAATAAAATAATTAAAAAATAAATAAAAATAGAGGTGAAAGGGGGAATTCCTTAAGAATGAAACAGTGATTTAGAAAAAGAAAATGACCATTTACCGTACGGCATGAGTGTGGCAGGTCGAACCAAGCTGGATCTTATCTTTGGTTAATATTGCATAAGATAGATGCTCTTAGACAAGGTGACCATATGACCCTGCCCTCTGCCCTTGGGGCAGTCCTGGTTTGCCCCTTGACCTGGCATCCTGTCTGGTTTAGCATTTGTTTAGGGTAATGTGATTATATGTAAAATGCAATCTTTGGTGACCTCTCTAGATTTCCCTGACTCCTTCCAAGCATAAGGATATTTACACCTCCCTTTCAAGGAAAGCATGCCCAGGGCTTGCTAATTACACCATGTGTGGTCAGACAGCCCCATATACCCTGATTCTCAGTGTCAGGAGGTTGTGGGAGAAGCACACTGTGATACTGCCCATGATGACCATTTGGTGTGCCAGCCAAATGTGCCATAGAGCCCACCAGTTGCTTCAACGTGTATGAAGCAGCAGCTGCAGTTGGGGGATCGGAGGGGAATAGGAAAATTATAGGTTAAGTGGATGTGAAATATCTATAAGAGATATATCTTTTTTCCCCAAAATGGTAAAGGTGAACCTATTTTCAGAAGTAGAGACACAGATGTAGAGAACAAATGTATGGACACCAAGAGAGGAAAGGGAGTTGGGATACAATGGGAGATGGGATTCACACACACACACACACACACACGCACACATGTATATATACATATAGCTTTAGATAGCTATAGATAGCTAATAAGTATACAGCAGAGGTAGGAAAAAAAGAAGGTACCTATTTGTAGGACATATATTAAGGTAACCTAAAAAATGCATTCCAGGGCCTTTCCTGTGGCTCAGTGGTAAAGAATACACCTGGCAATGAAGAAGACACAGGTTCTATCCCTGATCCAGGAAGTTCCCACTTGCCTCAGAGCAGCTAAGCTTATGCACCACAACTATTGAGCCTGTGCTCTAGAGCCCAGGAGCTGCAACTATTGAGCCCGTGTGCCCTAGAACCCATGCTCTGCAACAGGAAAAGCCATAACACTGAGACGCCTGGGCACCACACTTAAGAGAGTAGCCCCTGTTCTCTGCAACTAGAGAAAAACCTGTGCAGCAATGAAGACCCAGCACAGTCATAAATAAATAAAATTATAAAAAAATGCACTCCAATATATTAATACATTCAGTTCAGTTCAGTTCAGTCACTCAGTCATGTCTGACTCTTTGCGACCCCATGGACTGCAGCACGCCAGGCCTCCCTGCCCGTCACCGACTCCCGGACTTTGCTCAAACTCACGTCCATTGAGTCAGTGATGCCATAAAACCATCTCATCCTCTGTTGTTCCCTTTTCCTCCTGCCCCCAATCCTTCCCAGCATCAGGGTCTTTTCAAATGAGTCAGCTTTTCACATCAGGTGGCCAAAGTATTGGAGTTTCAGCTTCAACATCAGTCCTTTCAATGAACATTCAGGACTGATTTCCTTTAGGATGGACTGGTTGGATCTCCTTGCAGTCCAAGGGACTCTCAAGAGTCTTCTCCAACACCACAGCTCAAAAGCATCAATTCTTTGGTGCTCAGCTTTCTTTATAGTCCAACTTTTGCATCCATACATGACCACTGGAAAAACCATAGCCTTGACTAGATGGACTTTTGTTGGCAAATTAATGTCTTTGCTTTTTAATATGCTGTCTAGTTTGGTCATAACTTTTCTTCCAAGGAGCAAGTGTCTTTTACTTTCATGGCTGCAATCACCATCAGCAGTGATTTTGGAGCCCCTCAAAATAAAGTCTGCCACTGTTTCCACTGTTTCTCCATCTATTTCCCATGAAGTGATGGGACCAGGTGCCATGATCTTAGTTTTCTGAATGTTGAGCTTTAAGCCAACTTTTTACTCTCCTCTTTCACTTTCATCAAGAGGCTCTTTAGTTCTTCTTCACTTTCTGCCATAAGGGTGGTGACATATACATATCTGAGGTTATTGATATTTCTCCTGGCAATCTTGATTCTAGTTTGTGCCTTTCCAGCCCAGTGTTTCTCATGATGTACTCTGCATATAAGTTAAATAAGCAGGGTGACAATATACATCTTTGACAAACTCCTTTCCCTATTTGGAACCAGTCTGTTGTTCCATGTCCAGTTCTAACTGTTGCTTCCTGACCTGCATACAGATTTCTCAAGAGGCAGGTCAGGTGTTCTAGTATTGCCATCTCTTTCAGAATTTTCCACAGTTTATGATCCACACAGTCAAAGGCTTTGGCATAGTCAATAAAGCAGAAATAGATGATTTCTGGAACTCTCTTGCTTTTTCGACGATCCAGTGGATGTTGGCAATTTGGTCTCTGGTTCCTCTGCCTTTTTTAAAACCAGCTTGAACGTCTGGAAGTTCACAGTTCATGTATTGTTGAAGCCTGGCTTGGAGAATTTTGGTCATTACTTTGCTAGCGTGTGAGATGAGTGCAGTTGTGCAGTAGTTTGAGGATTCTTTGGCATTGCCTTTCTTAGGGATTGGTATGAAAACTGACTTTTCCAGTCCTGTGGCCACTGCTGAGTTTTCCAAATTTTCTGGCGTATTGAGTGCAGCACTTTCACAGTATCATCTTTTAGGATTTGAAAGAGCTCAGCTGGAATTCCATCACCTCCACTAGCTTTGTTCTTAGTGATGCTTCCTAAGGCCCACTTGAGTTTGCATTCCAGAATGTCTGGTTCTAGGTGCCAACAAATACTGTTTGATCCCATTTCCATGAGGTACCTAGAATAGTCAAATTCATAGAGTAAAAAAGTACATTGGTCGGTGCCAGGGGCCAGAGAGTGGGTGGGCTGGGGAGTGGGGATGGAGAATTAATGTTTAATGGGGACAGAGTTTCAGTTTAGAAAGGTGCAAAACCCAGGAGAAGGATGATGGTGAGAGCGGCACAACAATGTGAATGTACTTAGTGCTGCTGAGCTGTGCAGTTAAATATGGTTTCCCTGGCTTGATGGGAAAGATTGAGGGCAGGAGGAGAAGGTGACAACAGAGAATGAGATGGTTGGATGGCATCACTGACTCAGTGGACATGAGTTTGAGCAAACTCCAGGAGATGGTGAAGGATAAGAAAGCCTGGTGTGCTGCAGTCCATGCAGTCACAAAGACTTGGACTCGACTGAGGGACTGAACAACAACAAAATCTTTTCTATTTTTAATCTCATTTTCCCCTTATATTTTTTTGTGAATATTTATGGTTCTAAAAGTTTTTCTCATAAATGAAGCATCCAGATTCCAGGACTCCCCTATAGGTACTGAAATTCAATGAACTCCAGAGAGAGTCCAGAAACCTGCATTTTCAACAGGTTTGCTCCAGGATGCTGACACTAGTGGCCTACAGAACAGCTTTGGGGAAAAGCACATGTATCCACAGAGGGGCAGGACTTTTCCAATGGTGAACTGTGGAGGTAACAAGAATCCTGAGCCTGAGTGTGGATCCAGGGCTCTGAGGGAGAGAAAGGATGTGAATTTAGGAAGGAGGGAGCCAGATCCAGCTACTCAAAGTCCTGCTCTCTTTATGTGAGTTTTATAGGATCTTTGAAGAGAATTTTTTTAAATTAATTAATTCGGCTGCACTGGGTCTTTGTTCCTGCACGCAGCCTTTCTCTAGTTGTAGCAAGCGGGGGCTACTCTCTAGCTGCAATGTGAGGGCTTCTAATTGTGGTGGCTTCTCTCGTTGCAGAGCATGGGCTCTAGGGTGCGAGGACTTCAGTACTTGTGGCACATGGACTCAGTAGTTGTAGTTCCCAGGCTCTAGAGCACAGGCTCAGTAGTTGCAGTGCACAGGCTTAGTTCCCCAAGGCATGTGGGATCTTCCTGGACCAGGGATCAAACTAGTGTCCCCTGCGTTGGCAGGATTCTCAACCACTGGGCCACCAGAGAAGTCCCTGAACTGGATATTGATACCATGTATCTAATGCGTGCCATATGTGAGACTTTACTTCTATATAACTATATATATATGCCCAACAGCAAGTACACACAGTGATTTTTTTTCCTGAAGTCCAGGTCACTGGATGATTTGAGGACCTGATATTTAGTCAGCTACCACTCATATTCCTTACCATCGGTGGACAGTGTTGGGTTGTTTGATTTGTATATGTGTGGTACCTACATGCAGGCACACAGGTGATAGCAGTTGAAGAGAATAATGTTGCCTTCAAACCCCAGGGATGATCCTGACACAGATTCCTTGCTTGACTAAACTTAAATCAAGCTCCATCACCTTTTCCTAGGGCCATCTGTGCACCTCTTTGTAAAATCTCATTTTAGCAAGAGCCATGTTAATTCAATTTAGTGAATTTGCCATCCTTCTTGCTCTTATGGCCCCTCAATATCTAGTTGATTTCCTCATTCTCCATCATCCCCCAGATGTGTCTTCAGCAAAGGTCCTGTTAGCCAGGTTCAGCCAGAACCCTTTCTACCCTTGATGTTTCCTCTTAGTAATTCTTCATCCACTGACCCCCACACTGCTTCTTGTCTGTAAATCCCTCCTTACTCTGCTGTATTCGGAGTTGTTCTATACTGAGGTCTCTGTCCCTCTTTTGCAATAGTCTTGAATGAAATCTACTTTCACTGCTTAACTTCCGCCCAGCTCTGGTTTTCCTTTGCTCTGTTTTTTCTTTACTGGTACTGATATTTACATCGAATATGGCCAGGATGGATGCATTTAATCTCAACAGGCTGGAAGTAAAAAATTTGATTGTATTTCATCGAAAAAGCAAGAGAGTTCCAGAAAAACATCTATTTCTGCTTTATTGACTATGCCAAAGCCTTTGACTGTGTGGATCACAAGAAACTGTGGAAAATTCTGAAAGAGATGGGAATACCAGACCATCTGACCTGTCTCTTGAGAAACCTGTATGCAGGTCAGGAAGCAACAGTTAGAACTGGACATGGAACAACAGACTGGTTCCAAATAGGGAAAGGAGTTTGTCAAAGATGTATATTGTCACCCTGCTTATTTAACTTATATGCAGAGTACATCATGAGAAATGCTGGGCTGGAAGAACCACAAGCTAGAATCAAGATTGCTGGGAGAAATCAATAACCTCAGATATGCAGATGACATCACCCTTATGGCAGAAAGTGAACAAGAACTAAAGAGCCTCTTGATGAAAGTGAAAGAGGAGAGTGAAAAAGTTGGCTTAAAGCTCAATATTCAGAAAACTAAGATCATGGCATCTGGTCCCATCACTTCATGGGAAATAGATGGGGAAACAGTGTCAGACTTTATTTTTTTGGACTCCAAAATCACTGCTGATGGTGATTGCAGCCATGAAATTAAAAGACGTTGATTCCTTGGAAGGAAGGTTGTGACCAACCTAGATAGCATATTTAAAAGTAGAGACATTACTTTGCCAACAAAGGTCCGTCTAGTCAAGGCTATGGTTTTTCCAGTAGTCATGTATGGATGTGAGAGTTGGACGGTGAAGAAAGCTGAGCGTCAAAGAATAGATGCTTTTGAACTGTGGTATTGAAGAAGACTCTTGAGAGTCCCTCGGACTGCAAGAAGATCCAACCAGTCCATCCTAAAGGATATCAGTCCTAGGTGTTCATTGGAAGACTGATGTTGAAGCTGAAACTCCAATACTTTGGCCACCTCATGCGAAGAGTTGACTCATTGGAAAAGACCCTGATGCTGGGAAAGATTGAGGGCAGGAGGAGAAAGGTACGACAGAGGATGAGATGGCTGGATGGCATCACAGACTTGATGGACATGAATTTGGGTAAACTCCGGGAGTTGGTGATGGACAGGGAGGCCTGGCATGCTGCGATTCATGGGGTTGCAAAGAGTCGGACACGACTGAGTGACTGAACTGAACTGAATTACATAAATACATATTATAGTTTTTCTTTTAGAAGGTACGATTTTTTCTGAGATCTGAGAACATCCTGTTTTTTAAAAAAGTCAATCCATCTGCTGAATTTGCCGTGCACAAAAGAAAACGTTCCCAGTTGGGTTGATTTTTCCCTAGTTTCAAGCCATTGTATGTACTGAATTGGTTTTCAATAATAAAAGCTACAAAGATATACTTTGTTCCTTTCTAAAAAGCCTCGGTTAGATTCTTCCTTGAATATAGTGGTGCCCAGATAGGTGCAAAAGTAAAGTGAGACACATGGTTTCTGGAGCTGGGTGTCCTGCAGTCTCTCCATGAGCTCACGGGCGTGCCATCAGCATGGCCGGCCACATGGCAGCAAGACAGGCACACACCACCCGTGTTTGCGAACTCTGCAACATATTTCTGTATGAACAGAAAAACAAAGCAAACCAACCAGTAGTATTTGTTAAATGTCATCACTTAAAAAGAACAACAAAGATTTCAGGAAATCTCAAAGTTCTGGCAGTAGCAGTAAGATTCGGCAGAAAGAGCCCCTTACTCGAAAGAAGAATATGGAAGTTGGAGTCCTGTCTCCTCCGTGCACTGAGTGTGTGAAAATGTCAAATCTTTGAGGGGAAAAGATGAAGAATAAAATGATGTATTCTGTTTCATTGTCTAATATTTCAGAGTTTTGACACCAATTGAGAATGATAATTTGAGGAGGAGATGGCAACCCACTCCACTATTCTTGCCCCAAAACTGCCATGGACAGGAGCCTCGCAGGCTACAGTCCATAGGGTCACAAAGAGTTGGACGCAACTGAAGCAATTCAGCACGAGGATGACAATAGCTATTGTATATTGTCGTCCCACAGGCACAAATTAGACCCCATGGGAGACCGATCTGGAGTCCCCGAGTCCCTCCAAGATAGAAGAAAGTACAGTGAGGAGAGAAGTAATTTGTATGTTGACGATGCCTATGAACTCTTGGGTATCAGTCTTGGGGTCTGAATTCTTGCATTTGTCTTTCTGGCTCTAGCAGTTTCTAGCTGGGTCACGTTAGGCAACAAATACAAAAACTCTGACCTGCTAAACCTTAGTATCTATGAAATGGGGATGAACTGTAGTGTCTATTTCTCCAGAGTACTGTTAGGATCTAGAAATAACATCTAAACATAGATGAGTGCCTGGTAGACATAGCACTCAGCACGTGCTAAATGCCATTCTTATGATTCCCTTCAGTAAACACAACATGAGAATCAACAGCTTTACATAAAGTTCATTAACTAGGAACTCTTTTCACTTGGCATATTCTGGAATTTTCTCTTTTGGTTTCAAAAGCTTTTAGAGTTATGATCGAAATGCACACCAGTGACACCCTTAAAATCTTTTCTTTTTAATCCTTTGTTAAGAAAGTAGATTCAATGAACTTCTCTCTGCAGCAGATTTTCTTTTCCTAAAAAAACAAAACAAAATGATCTGAAGCATGGTTTTCCTAGATAAAGTTGTTGTGGAGGGGATAAAAAGGAGAGGGATGGAGTTAGGTGGGGCAGGGGTTTCCTTGGTCAAAGTTTGGGAAACTCCAGATTAACTTTTTTCCTGAAGAAACTTTCAGAGACGTTTGTTGTTCAATAAATACATATTCAGTCCATATTATGTGCCAGACATTTTTAAGTGCTTCATAGATATTAGCATATTAATCACATGAAGTAGAAGGTATCTTTACTTTACCTCTAAGAAAACAGAAGTTAAGTACATAAGTCTTACAGCAAAGGAGTGAAGAGTGGATAGTGGTCCTTAGACTCTGCTTTGAACCCCTTGCACAAGCTAATAAGCAGTTTCAAGCTCCAAGAGGGAGTCTGGCCCTTGGACTCTGTGATTCCCTGTACGTATTTGACTGAAGAACCCACTTTTTGACAGAACAGATGGAAACAGAACCAAGGGACTCGTTTTCTCCATAATTCACAAATTCCTTGATCTCAGTGGGGAAGGAAATTTACATTTATTGAACAGCTGCTCTATGCCAGGTATAGGGCTGGTATTTCTCCTCCTAACAGTGATAGGTAGTCAGTACATACGCAAAGCTTTAACCTGAGAATGATGGATTGTCTTTGGATGTGATTAATGAAGCCGATATACTGTGCTATAGCTGGGTGGTTCATCCTACTGCTGGATTTTCCTATCTACCAGATACAACTATTTATGCTATCAGCCAGGATGAAATAAACTCGGTATTGGGACCATAAACAACAATCTCAAATCAGATCACAAATCATTTCCAAAACAGCCAAGCCCACCGTTAAGCTGAAGGTGTTTGCATTAACATACAGCTTGGGTTCCAGCCTTCTCTAGGGAGCATCCATCTGTCTGCTCAGTTCCACTCAATCACTTTGGGGCTTTTCCCTCTGAAGCCCTCCCACCACTTGATAAAGCAATGCTGATTGTTCTGGAAGCCCCCAGTCTTTGTGAAGAGATCTTTTTTTTTTTTAAGCCTTTATTGAATTTGTTACAATATTGCTTCTGTTTTATGTTTTGGTTTTTCAGCTGCAAGGCATATGGGATCTTAGCTCCCCAACCAGGGATCAAACCCAAACTCCCTGCATTGGAAGGCAACGTCTAAACCACCAGACTGCCAGGGAAATTCGGTAAAGAGACCTTTTTAATCCGTTAGTTGGGAATTTTAATCTGAAACCTAAGACAGAGTAAAATCACACTTAGGAAATAAACATGCTCTACTCACTAAATTTTTCAGAAATAAACATGCTCTACTCACTATATTTTTCAGAAAGTTAAAGGAAAAGGCATATACAGTTTAAATGTAATGAAATGTTCTTTTAGAGCTGCCTTGGCAACTGTAAAATATGACGGCATCTCTGAACTACAGGGCTTGCTTGATTTAAGATATCCTAGGCTGAACACAGAGGCAGAAAAATGGAAAAATGATCAGTGCCTCTAGCCTTCATTATGCCTCCAAACCTTGATGACAAAAAGCCAACCTTCTTCTCTAAACAAATACATTATCTTTATAACTAATTTGTGTTGTTCATCTTTGGTTTCTTTCAAATGTGGTTGTTAATGACAATGCCCAGGTATATTTCCAACTCTTCCTAAATACATGAGCTAAATATATGTTTTTCTGTGGGCACTTTATTTATCTCTTTAAAAATAATTCAGAGAGATTTTTTGCTTGTTTTATTGTTATGTAAAATGAAGCAGAATAACTTTAAATGTGATTGGATTGAACTGCTATCTTTCTCCAACAGTAGCTAGTGTTACCATATCAGCTTTTAAGGTATTCCCAAGAAAGTGAAAACAACAAAACAAAGAAACAATAAATCAACAACAGCAACAAGAAATCCTGGAGATTAAAAAAGAAAGAAAAGTTAAAGTGTCCTAGAACGTTCAGTTTCTTGGAAAATTTTTCCCTTAAAGAAGTACTTTGGAATGCTTATATGTCAAGAATGAGTAAAGGCAAATTTTCCATAAAATTGTATAACTCCAGGAAAATGTTTTTATAAGAAAAATATAGTTATACAGAACCATGAGGGCTTTGATGTTTGATACTAAATTTGATATTTACACTTATTTAGTTACAAGAGTCCCATTCTTCCCTTTGTTTGGAAGCTCAGGGCTACTCACCAGGTAACTTTTTTTCTGGCTGTACCTCTATAGGAAAGAGGTGACCATCTGACCAAGCTAATAATAATGTATATATATTTTATGAACGTGTCTCTTTTTTTCTTCTTGCTGTTCTGCCTTTGTCTTTCCCTTCATTCACCAAATGTTCTGCTCCAACGCTGATTACCTCATGACCCAGACGTGGCAGAGCAGAAAACCAAGTTAAGAGTAAAATACTTTCCTCTCCAACTTTATTCTTGCAGAAGCTTAAGTACTTAGGGGCGTTTAGATGATTTCACACTGAGATAAAAAGGACAGAATTTCTGGCTGTAGATAGCCAAAGTATCTTGGCCAGAAACACTAGCAAAGCTTTTCACCAAACTTGACTGAGCATCAAGAGATGCCTTTGACTGGGTGGTGGGTAAGGTGGGAGATTCAGAGCTTGCCAGAGTCAGGAAGACCAGGGTCAGGGACTGTATGTCACATCTAGGACAAAGCTGACCATCCCCAAGCTCATCAGCATGGAGACTGTTAGCAGCCTGGCAAAATCATCTCCAGTGGTCCCTGACTTTTTGGCACCAGGGACTGGTTTTGTGGAAGACAATTTTTCCATGGAAAGGGTTGTGGGGGTTGTGTGTACGTAGGGGGCAGGGGGGTGGTTTCAGGATGATTCAAGCGTGTTACATTTATTGTGCACTTTATTTCTATTATTATTATTACATCAGCTCCACTTCAGATCATTAGGCATTTGATCCTGGAGGGTGGGGACCCCTGAATTCTAGACCTTAGTATGTCAAGGGAAAGAGTCCTTCAAGAAGGACACCAGGAGTACCCAGGGCTATGAGATTGTGGTTCCCAGAATTGCTCTCTCTCCCACTCTCAGCCTTGCTTGAGCAGCTCTACCCTAGCCTCTCCCGGGGGCCCCGAAAATTCCTTCCTATCTCCGTCAGTGATGATGACCCAACAGCAGACAGTAGCTCACCCGGTGAAAGCCGAGCACTATCTTTATTCATTCATTAATCCATTTTAATTAATTCAACACATATTTATTGACTACTTCCTATTGCTGGGCCCTATGTAGGCAATGGACAGAGAGAGAAATGAGTCTCTCCTCTCACATGTCTTTCATTCCCTTGGGGAGCCCAGCCACGGGCAGCTAAAACACGTCAGGTAGCCCCATGAAGAAGAATAGGGTTGAGGAGGAGAGAGAGAAGGGAGAAGGTTCTAAATATTCTAGAGAAATGGGACAGTCAGGGAAGGTGGCTGAGAGGCTAGAACATCTGAGCAGAAACCTGCCTGCAGGGAAAGACGGTGGAAGACTTAAAGGCTGGAGGGGAAAGAACAAAAGCGATCCTCGGTTCCTGAGAATGGGACAGCAACGCTGAATAAAGATGCTGACCCTGAGTGGCTCATGGGGCTTGGAGGAGGGGGATGGGGGAGGAGGACAAGGCAGCAGCTGGATGGTGAAGAGAAGCTATCAGAGAATTGGGAACAAAGAGATGACACTTAATAGATCAGTGCAGACTGTGACACTGACCCTCCAGGACGGGCCCGTCACAGGCAATGTACATGATACATTCAAGTGACCAGGTCAGTGGCATAAAGTGGACCTTGAGTCCCACAAGGGTCGGGTTGAAGTCACACAGCCAGCAGGACTTGGACCCAGGGTCTCTGTGCCCCTGACCACTAGTCACCTGCTCTATTGTGCTTCTGTACTAATGCCGCAGGCACTCAAAAGGGGACGTTGGTGGTTTTTCCCCATATAAAAGGGAAAATAGTTTCCTGATTATCAGGCATAAAACAGGTTTAATCATCTTTAACCATCTTTCCCACCCAGGTATTTTAGCCCAATTTTGTAGATAGCTCCATTCTGGCCCCCCGCTGAACTGTTTTCTGTCCACTCTGGGGCTTTCATGATTCTACTTTGTTTTATGTTGTATTGTTCTCCACTTGGGCTGTTTTTTCCTTCTCTGTAACCCCAAGGACACAGTCAATGCCATGTTCTCTGTGAAGTTATCCTTCCTCACCTCTTTTTCAAATGTCACTCTTATAGTTCTTGTTACACACTCTTCCATTTCTGGCCCTTGCATGCCTGCTCAGTCGCTTAGTCATGTCTGAGTCCGTGATCCCATGGACTGCAGCCCACCAGGCTCCTCTGCCCATGGAATTTTCCAGGCAAGAAATAATACTGGAGTGAGCTGTCATTTCCTTCTCCAGGGGGATCTTCCTGACACAGGGATTGAACCCATGTCTCTTGAAACTCCTGCAGTGGCAGGCAGATTCTTAACACTGTTACATTTCACATGAGTGTGATATGCTTGCTTTCTCCTCCAGACAATGAGTTTCTCTGGAATAGGAGCTATAAAAAGGATGTGAATCTGTTCTTCCCAAGGGTCTCCTCTGACCATACCAGGAGCCAGAAGAATGCCTGGTGTGTAGTAGTACAATCGACTGCATTATTGAATATGTTAGGATGTAAATAAACTGATTTTTATCACAGGGAGAGCTCAAAAAGGGGGTAAAGCACTTAAAGAATCTGCTTGAAAAATAGGGGTTATAGAATAAAAGGAGAAAAGGCTGTGTTCATAAATTAACCCTGGTCCTCAATAAAATAAATTTTCTGAAAATGTTTAACTCCTTCAGCCTTTTATATCACAGTGAATCAACTCAGCCACCAAAGGAGTAAGAAAGGATCTGGCAGGGTTAGGGATGGTTTCTAAAGTCATCTTAATCTTTATAAGTGAGTAGTTAGAATTATGAAATTATAAGAAAATGGCTTTTATATAAATGAGGAAACTAGTGCTTACTTCTTCACTCTGTTTTTGTTCTTAGAATCTTTCTTTGGGAGAAAGTCATGAACTCAAAGTTTGCTCTGGATTCCATAGTAGGTGGCTGAAGCTGCTTCTTCTTCTTTAACAATTATTAATTAATTAGTTAAGCTTTTGTCCATGGTGTGTGGCATGTGGGATCTTAGTTCCCCAACTAGGAATTGAACCTGTGCCCCCTGCATTGGAAGTGTGAAATCTTAGCCACTGGACCTCCAGGGAAGTCCCTGAGGGAGAACAGGAACTTATAGGGGAGGCCATCAGATTTTCCTTGTGTGTAGAGAGATCACCTCCCAAATACATTAATATAATCAAGCAAACTATGACATAATCAGTTAACTTTTTGAGCCACTACTTTCTCATGATGCCTACTTGTTAGAATTAAAAGAACAAGGTATGTGAATTACTAGCACAGTGCCTTTCACACCGTAGGTATCCAATAAATGCTAAGTATTAGTTTTGTTATTACTAAATGGAAGGACATTATTTTCCTCAATTAGTGCAGTAGCATGAGGGTTTCCTGTGTCATTAAATATACTTTTCAATCATCATTTTCCTGGACTACATTATCCATTTTATTTGGGACTTAAAACTTTTTAAATAATTTTCCTTGTTCAAAATGTAATTTTCCCCCTATCTGTTCACTAATATAAATAACCCTGCAGAGAACATCTGTGAATATAAAATTTAAGTTTCTGCTTATTTCTTCGGGGTGGATTCCAAGAAGGGGAAATGCTGAATTTAAGTATGTAGACTTTGCAATGAAATTGCTCTTGTGTCATGTTAAATTGCTTTCCAGAAAGTTTAACCCAGTTATTTTCCCAATTAGGGTGTAAATTGCACAACCACTTCACAGTTCTCTTGACAACATAAAGTGTCTGTTTTTAAACTACTTCCTAATCTAATGGTCAAAGTGGTATAGCATTGTCATTTTCATATGTATATTTGATGGCTGGTGATTTTGAACATCATTTTGAACATTTTGAGCAATCACCAACAAAGCACCATACAATTCTTTGTTCCTGGGGCTCCCTAGAGGCCAGTCCACTGTTCTTCCTTCTGCTACATTGTTTCTTCCCAGTTTTCTTTGCCCCTTTTCCTCACCTTCTCCATGTTGGAATGTCCCAACAGTCATGCATTAGGTCACATTTTCCCTTTATCTACATTCACTTCTTAGATGATCTCATTGGTCCCATGGCCTTAAATACCATATTCATGTCAAGTGCTCTTGAATTTATATCTTCAGTTCAGACGTGTCTCTTGAACTTCAGACCCATAAATCCATTTTCTGTTTAACATCTTCACTGTGATGTCATAAAAATAAAATAAAAAGACATATCAAACACAAGATGTTTTACACTGAGCTTCTAATGTTTTCTTACAATTTGTTCATTTTTCAGTCTTGCTCATCTTCATCAAGGGCAGTTCCAGTCCTCCAAACTCAGGCTCCCAATCTCAGAAATCCTGCAGATGGATGCCTTTTTCTCTCATATCCCATATCTGACCCAATAGCAAACCGTATTGTTTCTCCCATCAAATAGAACCATAACCTGACCAATCCTCAACATCTTCATTCCTTCATTGTGATATAGTGTTTTTCTTTATAATTCTCTCATGGTCCAGGTTTTTTTTTTTTTTTTTTTTTTTTTTAAGATTTTTTGATGTGTACCGTGCTTAAAGTCTTTACTGAATTTGTTGCAATATTGTTTCTGTTTTAAGTTTTGTTCTTTTGGCCCTGAAACACCTGGGATCTTAGTTCCCCAACCAGGGATCAAACCTGCATTCCCTGCATTGGAAGGCGAGGTCTTAACCATTGGACCACTAGGGAAGTCCCGTGACCTAGTTTTGAAGTCCTGGCTGATGGCTGGTCTGTTTCCTTCTCAAAGTGGATGATTAATCCACACCTCAACCCACTTTCCATACACTTGGGTTCACTATCCACTTGCCCTAATCACTTCAGGGCCAGGTGCCCAACAACTAGCAACACCTCCTATGCTCTGGAGCCCCTCAAATTCTTCAAACTAGCCAATCCTGAAGGGCCCCCATGGAAACCTAGCCAACCCCACCCTGGGTGTCATACCTGGGCTGTCCCCCACAGCTCCAGCTTGCTGTTGTTTTGTCCCCAGATGCAAAGTCTGTGTGATTCTGCCTCGCAAACTTCCCCTCTGCAAAGCTGTAAGCAACAGAGTACAGCCATTCATCATAACATCCCTATATGACGGCCACCATCACAAAATAACTCATATAGACCATCCATTCAAACCCAAGCCGTGTTACTTCTCACCCAGAAGATTTGTAAGAAATAAAGACTTACAGTGCTCCATTATCAAATATAACTAGCTTAGAGTGACAGCCTGCTGATAATAGCCATTAGGATATTTGCAAGGGAAAATTCAGACAAAGGTAAAGGGAAATGCCTAGGACTTTCGCATGGGCTCATTCTATTGGTGAATTGAAAACTTAAGAACTGGGAAGAAGTGCACAGAAAGAATAATAAATCCAGGTGACATTAGGGAAAGATTGTTAACCCCAGTAGTAAGTACTCAGCCAACAAGGAACTGGGGGAGAGACTTGCATGGTGAGAGGATAAAAAACCCATTGTAGCGACTCTGGGCGTGCCTGCCCACCAGACACCCCATCTTGCAAGACCGTCATTAAAGCCTCACATCCTGCTGCACCTCAACCTCGT
The DNA here is from genome assembly GCF_054371585.1 of Giraffa tippelskirchi. Taxonomy (NCBI): domain Eukaryota; kingdom Metazoa; phylum Chordata; class Mammalia; order Artiodactyla; family Giraffidae; genus Giraffa; species Giraffa tippelskirchi. The sequence continues at coordinate 65,640,979 of NC_137287.1, read as the reverse complement.
GTCTCCAAGTCCATTCCTTGGGTTTGGGCTGGTGGCTTAATTTTCCACAGACCGCACCAGCCTGCTGACATGCTCTTTCTGTTTCCACCCTGCCCCAGTCCCACCCAGAAGCCAGAGTCATTGTTCTTAGTCAGAAGTCAGGTCTTGCCATCAGACAGCTCAGGACTCTCCACTGGTTTCTGTATCACTTGGGATCACACCTGGCCTTGCCTTTTCTCTGACCTCCTTCTGTTTCTCTCCCTCAAATCATTCTGCATCAGCCACTCTGATGTCCTTGCTGTTCTTGAACCTGCCAGGAATGTTTCCTCGTCTGTGTGGCTTTGGACTTGTATTTTCCCTGGAAACTCTCAGGTTAATACTCCAAGGTTACCTTCTCTGATTGCCCTCTTAAAATTAGAAGCCCTCTTCTCCAAGGCTCCTGATTTTTCTGTTTTATTTTTCTACATAGTGCCTATTTTATAACTTATTTTAACGGATATTATTTACATAACTGTTTCATTTGTCTTTTGTACACCATTAGAACATGCATACAGAGGACAAGGGATTTCTGTTATTTTGGTCACTGTTTTGTATGAAAAGCAGCCCAGAGCAGTGACCACGAGCACAGCCCCAAGGCGTGTACCTGGTCTCTGCCTCTCACTGTCTGGGGGGCTGTGGACCAGTTGCTTAAGCACTAATTTCCTCCACTTCCTCTTCTGTGACCTGGAGTTTTCATTCAGGTTGCTATGGCAAAATACCATAGACTGGGTGGCTTTATAAGCAACAGAGATTTATTTCTTCTATTCTGGAGGCTGGGAAGTTCAAGGTGAAGGTTCTAGCAGATGTGTGGTGAAAATCCATTCCTCCATAGATATCTTCTCACTGTGACCTCACTTAAAGGAAGGGGTCAGAGAGCTCTCTGGGTCTATTTTTTTTGGCCATGCCATGTGGCTTGTGGGATCTTAATTCCCCAATCAGGGATTGAACCTGAGGCCATGGCAGGGAATTAGACTCCAGGGAATTCTCACTGGGGTTTCTTATGTTGTTGTGTTTTTGTTTAGTCAATAAGTTGTGTCCAACTCTTTTGCAACCCCATGGACTGTAGCCCACCAGACTCCTCTGCCCATGGGATTTCCCAGGCAAGAATATTGGAGCAAATTGAATTTCCTTCTCCAGGGTTTCTTCCCCTCCCAAGGATCGAACCTGCATCGAAAGGTGGTTTCTTTACCACTGAGCCACCAGGGAAGTGCTGGGGTCTCTTTTATAAAGGCACTAATCATATTCATGAAGGTTCCACGCTCCAACCTAATCCCTTCCCAACCTAATCCTCCTATTAGGAGGCCCCACCTCCTAACACCATTACAGTAGTGATTAGGTTTCAACCTGTGAATTTTGGGGGGACACGAACATTCAGTCTATGGAACATGATAGAAAGAGCAGCTGCTAAGAGGAGGTAATAACATAATTCAATAATTTAATATCAAATTTTAACATTAAAATTTTATACGTTTATTTCAGTGTCTGGCATAAGAAAAACAGTATTTATGAAATAAATAAAGTGTTAAATTTCCAGCATATAAAACACTACTTGGCTCTTGGAAGATGATCAGCAAACATTCATGGAATGAATCCTCAAAAGAAAAATGCACAGCAAAAGAAAAACCAGGGCTTGAGTTGGGGGGTATGCTGATGAATGTGGTTTGCTGGATCTAGGGGAGCCTCCTGTTTCCTGGTGGCTCAAATGGCAAAGAATCTGCCTGCAAAGCAGGAGACCCAGGTTCAATCCCTGGGTCTGGAAGATTCCCTTGGATCTTCCAAGGCTATGGCAACCCATTCCAGTATGCTTGCCTGGAGAATTCCATGGACAGAGGAGCCTGGCAGACTATAGTCCATGGGGTTGCAAAGAGTTGGACATGACTGAGTGACTAACATACATTCGTATTTCAGAGGCATCTCCTACGAGTTGCTTCCTGAGCAGTGGTGGTATTTGTGCTGGTGAAAATAATAACAGTGGATTAAAATAACACTCAGAAGCCTAACTTGATTTTTCTCTGAATTCTAAAACACATGAACAAAGTCAAAAAAGCGTGGGGAGCTCTTTACATTCTATAATCAAATGTAAATAACATACAGTGCTATCATTGTGTTGTTGTTTTTTTTAATGTTTATTTATTCATTTGGCTGTGCTGGGTTTTAATTGTGGCATATGGAATCTAGTTCCCTGACCAGGGATTGAACCTGGGCCCCCTTCTTTGACAGCACATAATCTTAGCCACCGGACCACCAAGGAAGTCCTTGTGTTTAATTTTTTATTTAATTAAATTATTTAAACTTTTTTAAAATTTGATTTTTAAATTTTTCATCACTTAGGTTTAAACCTAAGAGCTTTAAAGCTCCCTCCTTTTTGCTCTGATAAATCTCTCAGAACAAGGAGAGGATAAGACCAAGATATATGGTGGGGAGGAAAAGGAGACTTGCAGCAAGAATGAAAATCAGTTTCCAGTTTGAGCTGCTTGTTTTCCGATCTGCTCTTGCAGTTAATTGTTGCTGTCTGCTTCTTTGCCTTCTCTTTATCTTCTTAAGGACTAAGAAAACACTTTTGTAGCCAAACCAGCGCATCTTTCATAGGCAACAATATAACATAACCTTTATTGGATATTGTAAATTTAACACAAAGCTAAATATTTTAGTTCGTTTATTTGTCATAATCATCCTAGGAAGGAGGTACTATTTGAAGAATGGGATTACAGATGATGAAATCGAGCTTTGAAAGGTCAGTTGGGCAAGGTCACAGAGTTTGTCCCCTTCATTGCTACGTATATAGGGTATGTAGGTATCAGATGGCCTGATAGCTCATATTATTGGTGGAGAGAGAAAACTGAACTCAGGAAACTGATATATGTAAACTTGAGAGTCCATGCCTGCCCGTGAGCCCTCGGCTTCTGGGGGATCCTGGTCTGACATTCATCAGAAGGGCAAAAGGCAATCACCAGTGGACCTTCCTTCCTGTTTTTAGCATGAGCTGCTGTTTTTAATACCTCTGAGCCATGACTGCCAGGTCAGTTATCAGTTGTCGTTTTCTGTCAAGGAAATCAAACTGACTGCAGCAATCTGGCTGAAGTTAATGAACTCCCACCTTGATGCCTCAAATAAAGCATCATATCAGGGCATAAAGAAAAACAACAGGAAATCCACATGACCCCCCTCTTCCTCATGTACTGCCCCTCTTCCAGCCTGGCTGCTGGGGACTCTAATGTGACACTGATGCTCTGGTTTTCACTTTGTCTCTAACCATGTGCTCCTTTCCTATTGGCTTTGCTACTTTAACCCATTGAAATCTGGTCTTGTTCAAACATCCATTTCCTTGCTAAAATGACATCTAATTAAATCCCAAAGGACAACGTTTTACAAAAGGGATTTTTTTTTTTTTTTTCGCAAACCGCCTATCTCTTTCTGCCCATGCTTGATCAATGTCTCACTTTGGGGCACCCTGAGGACAATTTGAAATGTTATACAAGGAAATAAGATGCAAGGTTCTATGGCATTTAGAATAATTTATGCATGCCATCCTCCAGGCTTAGAGCCAAACTGCAGCAGGAGAAATTTGCTTCACACTCTGTCAAGGCTCACACCACAATGAATCCTTTGGAAGGAAATCTAAATTGCAATTGTACAAAGAAATCTGGGGAGAAAAATAGCCCAGTGTTACCCTGCAACCCCAAAATGTTTGTTATAGTTCACCGAAAAAAAAATGTCAGCAGACTGTCTGGGAGAAGTTCAAAGACACTGAGTAAAGTTTATTGCAGCCAATAAGAGGAATGCACATTAAAAGGGGTCAATTAACATTTATCAAGAGGTGCTGGCATTTGTGAAGTGTATTTACTTGGGGAGGCCAAGTGCATTTCAGTGTGTCTTTAAAACGATAACAACTCACAGAAAATAAGAAGCCCATCACTAGGTGGAGGCTGGGGTTACTGCATGACCTAGAGTTGCAAATGTGATGGGAGTCTCATTGATTTTCTCTCTTTGGCACATTTTTGAAATTTCCAAAAACTATAATTGCCCTATGTTTAGACTTGGAGAAGCAGACATGTGGATGACATTTCTTGCCGTGCCATCTACTTGGATCAGGGAAAGAGCATCAGCTGAGGCAGTAATGTCCTGTCTGCAGTCATCTCTTTTCTCTATTTCCACACTTCCATTGGCTTTGCCTAGAGACACACTCCAGAGGAGATGGAGGTGTAAGGAATATCACAAAACTGTAGGTTTCTGTGCTTCTACAGTCTCTTTAGATCATCAAGGCACAAGCTTTACTTCCTCATGAGAAAATGGGGGGATGGGGAGATGAATTGGGAGATTGGGATTGACATATATACTCTGTAGATAGGGGCTTCCCTGATGGCTCAGTGGTAAAGAATCTGCCTGGCAATGCAGGAGACACAGGTTCAATCCTTGGGTTGGGAAGATCTCCTGGAGAAGGAAATAGCAACCCACTCCAGTACTCTTGCCTGGAAAATCTCATGGACAGAGGAGCCTGGTAGGCTAGAGTCCATGTGGTCGCAAAAGAGTCAGACATGACTTAGCAACTAAATGACAACAACAACAACATAAATTAGATAATTAATGAGAACCTACTGTATAGCATAGGAAACTCTACTCAGTGCTCTGTGGTGACCTAAATGGGAAGGAAATCCAAAAGAGATGGGATATGTGTATACATATAGCTGATTCACTTTGCTGTACAGTAGAAACTAACACAACATTTTAAAGCAACTCTATGCCAATGGAAAAAAAAAAAAAAAAGAATGCACTTGACCTGCAAGGCCATGCATGATCTTTAAAATCTTTAAACACAGAGTCAGGTTCAGGGAGCCAACTGGCCTCACGACTGACATCTCCTTGATTTCCCTGATGACTAACTCAGGAATTTATCTGCTTCCTTGTAGAGCTCTGAAATACATCAATATACCCACAAATGATCCAGAGGTGGTTTGCATTCAAATCCTCTCGCAACTGAGACCTGACACAGCCAAATAAATAAATAAATAAAAATAAATGTTAAAAAAAGTCATGTCTATATTGACAGGAAAAAAATTGATGATATGTCTCATTTTCCTATTTTGTCCTCATCGTGGAGGCAAGTCAGAAAGTCTTGATTGTCTGGGTTGTCCTGGGATTTTTAGGAGATGAAAAAAGAGCTTTTGTAGAAGTTGAAGAAATGGGTAAACCTGGCCTGGTCTACCTGATTCCACATGACAATCTGTCAGACTGTGCTGTGCTCTTACTTCTGGAAAAAGGAATGTATAATTTTCTGTAAGGGGTACTTACAGAGGAGGGGGAATTTCTCCCACGCCATGTGGCTGTTACCCTAGAATCATGCCCCAGACCCTCTTTCAAGTGGAAACTAACTGCCCTTATCTGAGTATCAGATTCAACTACAAAAGAAGGTAGCTGACAAAAAAAAAAAAAAAAAAGAAGGTAGCTGACAAATGAAAAACAAGAACTGGTTGGAAACAGTTGGGCCCAAGATAATGGAGGACCTGACCTCCAGTAGACCTTGAGACTCATTCTACACTGATTGTAATATGTTAACATGCTAAGTGACACACCCACCAGTGCCAAGACAGTTGATGGTTGCCACAACAACAACTGGAAGAACCCATTTTCTGTGCAAGTCTTATTTTCTCTCCATCACCTAAGTGGGTCTTATTCTTTTCCCATTGTGAGATATTTCTTACTCCTGAAATGGAGTGTTGCCTCAATTCCTCATCCAAACCACACCCCTATCCTTGTATATGTCACAAACATTCATTCTTCCCTCTCTTTACTTAATTTTTTCTTTTTTACCTTGACTCTCCTATATATATTGCATCTCAGCCTCAGTCTGGTTGAGAAGTTGGTTTGCAAACTGAGTTCCTACTTTTCTATTCATTGGGCACTGAATAAATCTTGGGATGTTCCAGTGTCAGCATCAGTTTCATTACTGAATGAGAGAATCCAAGCAGAAAAAGAACCTCCCTGGTGGAGACAAAAGGTCTCACCTGGCTAGGACCTTGGCATGCGTCCAGACAAGCAATTGATTAACATCAGATTTTATTGAAGGGACTGACCACATAGAGGCCAGATCTGAAAACGAAGAAGGAAGAGTAGTCATGAACAGCAGCCAGACTTGAATAGTTATCTCCAGGCGGTCTCCAGATTTCTCCCCTGTGATTCATCCATTACTTTGCCTACTCGGTCATCTTTCTGAAATGGTCTCGTTTTTATGGCTCCTCTGCTTCTTAACTTTCTAGTGTATCTATGGCTTTCAAGTCATACTCTGAAGGCCTGTCTGTGGATGTCATTAAGGGCTTTACTCTCCAGCCATCCTCTCCTTGTTTCTCCTCCTTGGCCAGTCCACTTGCCCCTAGGCATCCCATCCTGAAGTATTGGACCTGAAGCTCCAGTTCTTTGGCCATCTGATGTGAAGAGCCAACTCACTGAAAAAGACCCCGATGCTGGGAAAGATTGAGGGCAGGAGGAGAAGGGGATGACAGAGGATGAGATGGTTGGATGGCATCACTGACTCAATGGACATGAGTTTGAACAAGCTCTGGGAGATGGTGAAGGTCAGTGAAGCATGGGGTGCTGCAGTCCATGGGGTCGCAAAGAGTTGGACATGACTGAGCAACTGAAAAACAACAACAACAATCCCATCCTTGGGCTGCCTCTGTTGTCTCCTGCTGAAGGCCTACTCACCTGCCAAGATCACGTACAAATATCACTTCTTCCATGAAAGCTCTCCTGATGGCTTCTATAAAGAATTGACTTTCCCCTCATCTGCAACTTAACTGTATAACTGTGTTAATATTTCCATCCTGTGCCTGTCATCCTTGATCTGCTGTTTGTTTAAATGTGTCTCTCCTCTATTACACTACAGGCTAATTGAAAACAAGGATTTCATCTTCTTTGTTTGTGTAGCCTTGGAGTCACGCACCCTGCATAGCACGGTGTATGTATGTATATAAAGTTACTCAGTCATGTCTGACTCTTTGCAACCTCATGGACTATAGCCCACCAGGCTCCTCTATCCATGGAATTCTCCAGGCCAGAATACTGGAGTGGGTAGTCATTCCCTTCTCCAGGGAATCTTCTCAAACGCAGGGATCAAACCTGAGTTTCCTGCATTGCAGGTAGATTTGTTACCATCCAAGCCACCCAGACTAGCAGAGGTTAGACATTCAATAAATTTTAGTTAAAATAAACTGAGGGGGGAGAAAACATTCCTGACTGCATGTCAGAGAGCTCTGATTCTGAAAACAGTGGTTTGGAATAGAGGACCTGTGAGGAGAAGACTTGAATTTATAGGAGACAGATCTACAGCTAATTTAAAAGTTTTATGATTGTCATTAACATCTTTTCTTTAATATTTCCACTGCATTATTAAAGAGATGGCACACATTAAATGATTTTTCAAAGCTCTGGCCTTAATGTTTTTTACTGTTAGGGAAAGTTGCATGATTTACATTAATACATTTTCCCTTTTGGCATCAAGAAGCAATTTACACCATTTAAAATGGTAGTTCTGAATTTACTACGTGATTTCAAAGTTTAATCAACACAGTCCAAAAGATCCATACAGAGATAAGATTTAAAAAGAAAATCACTACTGAGTTGCACAGAGTAATTGTTCAACGAGCGCCACTGACTGGAATTCTAGCTTCTGGCACTTGCTTCCTGGCCCAAGTTCAGGCTTGGGCATACTTGGTGTTGATATAAGAATAGCCTGAGAGTGATAGATTGAAAAAAGAGAAAGGATATTTGGAACTCAAAGCATCTCACTTCAGACATTCCATTTTAATTAGCTAACAAAGGGGTAAAATCATTTCCAGTTAGGGAAAAGGGGATGGAATCAGGGAGAACCTTCAGTAATTTCTTTGGAAGGTCATGGGAGTTTGTGAACCAAACTAGTGTCAGAGGCAGGAGCTGAACTGCAGCCCCATGATTTATTCCAGTTTGAGGGTATTTTTATTTCATACTGGCAGCTCAGATCCTCCCACCTATCTGGTCCAGGAGGACTCAACCAAGTCTCCAACTAGACATCCCAGGTCCTCCATTTTTTACAGTTCACTCTAGTTGGTATCAGCCCTACACCAGGGCTTGTTTAGAAGCAAAAACATGGTCCAAAAGGACATATGCACTCCAGTGTTCATTGCAGCACTATTCACAATAGCTAAGACATGGAAACAACCTAAATATCCATCAACAGAGGAATGGATAAAGAAGATGTGGTATATATATACAATGGAATATTACTCAGCCATTAAAAAAAAAAAAGAAGTGAAGCCACTTGCAGCAACATGGATGGACCCAGAGATTGTCATACTGAGTAAAGTCAGACAAAGAAGGAGAAATGTTGTATGACATCTTTTATATGTGGAATCTAAAAAGAAATGATACTGAGGTACAAAACAGAAACAGACTCACAGACTTAGAGAATGAACTCATGGCTACCAGGGGGGGAAGGATGGGGGAAAGGAATAGTTAGGGAGTGGGGAATCCACATGTACACACTGCTATAACCAATAAGCACCTACTGTATAGCACAGGGAACTCTACTCAATGTTGAGTTCAATGGCAGCCTGGATGGGAGGGAGTCTGGGGGAGAATGGATGCATGTATATGTATGGCTGAGTCCCTTTGCTGTCCACTGGAAACTATCACTACATTGTTAATGGGATATACTCCAATATAAAATAAAATGTTTTAAAAAAAGAAACAAAAGGATTTTCTATCCTTTCACTAGCCTACAGCTCTACACTAGCCTGCATTCAGATTTTCTCCCACAATAGGGAAAATGTTTCAAAGGCTAATGGTGGAAAGGAACAAAAATACCTTGAAAGACAAGGGTAAACACATTTAAGAAATTAAAATAGGGCTCCCCTGATGGCTCCATGGTAAAGAATCTGCCTGCCAATGCAAGATACACAGGTTGAATCCCTGGTGTGGGAAGATCCCATATGCCACGGAGCAACAAAGCCCGTGCACTGCAACTATTGAACCTGTGCTCTGGAGTCTGGGAGCCACAACAGAAGCCACTGCACTAAGCTTGTGCACTGCAACTAGAGAGTAACCCCCACTGTGTGCAACTAGAGAAAAGCCCTCACAGCAATGTAGAACCAGCGCAGTCAATAAAGAAATAAAACTATTTTAAGAAATTAAAACAAAATGATCATTTATTGTTTTTAATATGTAGTCAAATATGACAGCAGTATTACACAAATTGCTCCCTTCTCCCCCTTCTAAAAATTCCCAAATATGTTGACTCCAACTGAAAGTGAAAAATTAAAAATTAAAAAAAAATATGATTTAATTCTGAAAATAGCAATTGACAGAGAGAAGACATATGGCATTTGGTCACAACCAGCTTTCAGACCCTAAAAGATGAATTGTGTCACCATGGCAGTTGATACACTGCACTTTCTTACAAAATGATTACTAGGAAAAACAAGCAAACCAGATTTTCCACATATGGTAAGCAAAAGAAATGCAGAAAAATTGGTTTAAGAAGCTATGTGAGGAAAACTTCAATGAATTATTGCAATTGTAATGATCCCCAGGTACGAGATAGATGGCAAATGAATAGACTGTAAGGAAATACATTCAAACTTAGATAATTAATCTTACAGTGAAAATAATCAAGAAGATTGTAGAAGTATGTAGCATCCAAATTACTGAATTTAAACAGGGGATTCCAGTAAGGTCTTCTGCTATCATATACCATCAGTGCAAATTCAGATACAATCATTTTTACATTTGCAGGTTCAGGTATGTCAAGCACGAGGTCACCGAGGAAGTATTTGAATATGATTTTACTATGAAAAAATGAGATCTCCAGTGTCCCATTGACATGGCAAAAGAAGTAGGAATGATGCCCAGAGGATTGGAGTAAATTCAAAATGCTCAGTTTTTCAAGGATTAAATGAAGCTTTGGAAAAACCTCAGCAAAATTAACCTTCACCTGACAGACATGTCCTTGATTTGAAGTCCAGGGCTGTGGAAAAGAGAAACAAACTCAAAAGGTGTGACAGGCTTACCCATTGCCTTTCCTTTGTTGGGGGTTGACTGGGTGGTGTTGTTTAATCACTAAGCTGTGTCTGACTCTTGGCGACCCCATAGACGATAGCTCGCCAGGCTTGTCTGTCCATGGGATTTCCCAGGCAAGAATACTGGAGTGGGTTGCCATTTCCTTCTCCAGAGGATCTTTCCAACTCAGGGGTTGAACCTGTGTCTCCTGCACTGCCAGGTGGATTCTTTACCACTGAGCCACCAGGGAAGCCCTGTGTATAGAGGGTCAGATTTCCCCCTCAGTGTTCTCTTTCAGCAGCTCCATAGTGAGCTTTGTGATTCTGACAAAGGCTACAATTATACCCACTTTGAAATACATTTACAAATATTCTGTGCGCTGGTGCAACTGGCATGAAACACAGACAGCCCTCCCCTCCCCGGGTGCCCAGTTTCTCCTCCTTTCACCCTTCAATGTTTCAGATGACTACAAGCGGAATTACCAGAAACAGTAGTAAATTCCTGGCATTGGAAGTTACCATGATCCCAGCTGGCATGGAAAAAAAAAAAGCCTGTTTCTTTTTTCCTCTGAAAATAATGTTCTTCCCAGGCACTGTTTAAATGCCTCAAATGAGGCAAATCAGAGATTTGTTTTGACCAACCAATGAAAAGACTTCCCCCATCTCAGCTAAGGCCCTGAGATTTAGTTCCAATAAACACAAAATGTTTGTGTCTCAAGAAACTTATTTCATTTCCCTAAAATGATCTTAACATTTTTTAGCAGAGGAAGCTCTGATTTCACTTGATGGTATTTTCAGAGTAGCCACTTACAGAGTAGCCAAAGAAGACACTTTGAATTTTTATTTCCCTGCTAAAAATATGACACTGAGTATATTTTTGCTCAAACTAGTTTTACAATGGTTGCTTAGGCATGACCACGATGTCTGGACATGAGTTTGGAGTCTGGGTCCCAAGATGGTCAAACTTCACAGAGATCTAGATCCGGGTCTGCAGAATATTGTACCCTTTTCTCATTATTGTATTTTATTGCCTATGTGTGGTTGGATGTCGCATCGTCTCTGGTATAAAGGAATCAAAGTACATGGTTATGCCTTGTAAGTCAGAGGGTAATAAGTGAAAAGTGTCTTTTTGGTCATTACTTACGCAAGTAATCCAATTCCCTAGGGAAAAAGCCTTATGAATTTAGCATTGGTGCCATAGAAGAGGTACAGATGGGTAATGGCTGAGTTTTAGCTAAAATGGGGCCACCTCTGCCTTCTGGATGTCAAGTGTTTCTTGGCATAACTGGTGGGATCTGTGACCCAGTGTCTCAAAGTCTGGATGACTTAAATTTGAGCTGATCTTCATTGAATACGTATTTGCACATTGCTCTAAAGAAGTTGAAAATTAATGCTTGAAAGCATATTTTGATCTTTATTTTTCCATGAATCATCCCCCATCCACCCATTTCTATACTTCTTCTCATATAGCAAATGTCTAAAATTAGTTTCATGCTATGTATCTATTTAATAGGCACCAAAAGTTTATGGTTGCATGATAAGTAAGTGATATTTTGGTCATGAATATATATGTGTGTGTGTATATATATATATATATATACACACACATACATATATATATATATATTTGTAATGCTAGGGATGAGAGAGACCACTTTTATATAAAAAAAAGAAAACAACACTCTCGTGGTATTGACAGAAGTCACTGAGGTTTTTCAACTGAAATCAAAATGAATATATTACTATCTGCTAAGTTAAATCTTTTTACCTTATCCCATTAAGAGAGGTTTTTTTAAAAAAGTAATTTTCAAATGTTAATAAATCTTAGAAATTAGGAAAAGATGAGCAAAAGCACATGTTTTGCATTAGTTAATCTTTTATCCTGGATTTAAAGTAACATAGACTCTTTCAGTGTGGACAGTGATCTGGAAATTAATGAGAATTAACACTGAGAAACCAATGATGATATGTTCTATAAATTTGTTATGGAGAATTGATTCAAGAATTTAGGTGATTTTACTTGAGCCATTATCATCTTACTGCTTTGCAATAATCATTGTGAGAGCAGTGGGCATTGGATGATTTAAAATACATGTCAGGCAATAATTAGGCACACGCATTGAAATTTAAGTTGAAATTGGAAAATCTTAGTCGAAACCTTAAGTATCACCATAGCATCTGATATGACAGTGGTAGAGAAGGAACTCATACACACACTTGAGGATCTCCTAGGTTGGAGTTTTCTGATTTCTGTGATGGTCTTGTTTGGGAAAGGTCTCTCTGGATGTTCTTGTCAATACTCTATAGCTGTGGATATTATAATCAAAGCTTTCAATTGTGTGTGTATATTAGCAACTTGTAGTAAACAATGAAGAATGCTTCCAAAGTTTGGGTTGGTCTTTCAGCAAAGGAGTAGAGGAAGACCTGATATTCCAGTTGGAGGTTTGTTGTTATTTGTAAGATATTCTTAAGGGGTTGTCTCATAACATCACCGACTTTTCCAATTGGTGCAGCACAGACACAAGTACAAACACAGGGTTGTTTATAGGAAATCACTGATCCTACAGGAAAACTGACATAAGGCACATTGAATCAGCAGGAACTTTGGCTTGATAGGTTTAGATAGTACAACTCAGACATCTCCAACTTGCAATTACTTGGGACAGTCCAATTTTTTTTTCCCCAAAGAGAGACAATAAAAAGAAATCAATAATCAATATCAGAAATAGAAAACTTAAGAAAAAAATAGTTCATGTTGATATACTTAAAATTAGACGTACCAAACATCAACTTCTATGCACATTTTGAAAGCAAAGATGATGGAGCAAGATTTGCAGACATGTGAAATACCCAGAAGAAAACTCCTTGACGTCTCTGAGATACTGAAGCTGTGTGACATCAACTCCCCGACTGAGGCAAAAACCCCTGTGGCAGCTATTTCAGGGCAAAGCAAAACCACCAAACAGCCTTATCTCTTGCTGCTGCTGCTAAGTCGCTTCAGTTGTGTCCGACTCTGTGTGACCCCATAGATGGCAGCCTACCAGGCTCCTCCATCACTGGGATTCCCCAGGCAAGAACACTGGAGTGGGTTGCCATTTCCTTCTCCAATGCTTGAAAGTGAAAAGTGAAAGTTAAGTTGCTCAGTCGTGTCTGACTCTTCGCGACCCCATGGACTGCAGCCCACCAGGCTCCTCTGTCCATGGGATTTTCCAGGCAAGAGTACTGGAGTGGGGTGCCATTGCCTTCTCCGTTATCTCTTGCTATGAGAAAGTAAATCCCCGAGTTCCAGAGATAAACAATCTTCGGATCCCTCAATAAATTTGTAAAACTAGGAGATGATGAAATAGAAAAGGATGATGTTCGGTTGTGATTGAACTAGTGACTTTTATAGTCCCTTGTCATGCAAAAAGTTTACGATGCCAAGTCTTATTATTAATTAAAAAAATCTATTTATAATGAAGATTAAGTGCCAAGAGAAAGAGAAACATTTCTTTTTTTCTCCTGATATATTTTGTTCATTAGATAATTCAGTAGTTTGCCCAATCTCATCCCAGGGGATATTTGGCAATGTCTGGAGACATCTTTCATTGTCACAGCTGCGGGGTGTGTGTGTGTGTGTGTGTGTGTGTGTGTGTGTGTGTGTGTGTGAGCTAACAGCATGTAGTCAATGGGAACTTGGTAAGCTGGCAAACACTCTGCAATGCAAGGGACCACTCCACCACCCCATCCCCAACTGTGAATTATGGGACCCCAAATGTCAACAGTGCTGAGGTTGAGAAAACCTGAGACAATCTAATGAATGACAAACAACCACACATACCTAAAGTGCAAATGCTTCATTGATCTACGGATACTTCTGGAAGACCTTGAAAAGATGGCATTGATAAATCACAAAGCCACAGTAGAAATATGAGAATAAGATAGTGAACTATTATTACATCTAATCAGGAAGAATTCAAATGACCTAAAAAGTCCTTCTGGGTCTGGGACAACTTTGAATGAGTAACTTTTCTTCTCATAAGTGAAATTAACACACCATTTGAAATTGAGCAAACAGCAGAGATGGGCAATGATGTATCATATTTCAGAAACGTTCCTCAGGCAAGTACTTGAGAGTTCCCTATCTTAGTAGAATAGAAATTAGAACTGGAAATTGGATAGAGTAATAGTGAGCCAATCAATTTGCAAAGTTGTGTTTGAAGATTTTACCCTATTACAATTATCAGTGGACATGCCTGATCTCTTATTGTTTGTATCTATCCCTGTATATCACAAGACCTAACACAGGAACTTGGTTCCAGTAGGTGCTCAATAACTATTTAAGTGAATTGGGTGGTTGAATGAATGAACAAATGAAGAAATGAATCAAAGTGCCCTGTAAAATGTAAAGTGCTTTACGAACACAAGAAAATAGGAGTACATAGTATGTAATGCCACTGACCTCATAACATTTGCTCCAAAGAGCTTCTTGGGCTCCACTAGTTTAAAAGCAAATAAAAATTGTGATAATTCAGTAAGAAAATCTGCTATGAAGATGACTAGTTTTCAGGTACATCTGGGAAGAAATAAAGCAAAGGCAGAGCAATTTTAAGTGACACAAGACAGTATTGCTAACTTAGATGGCCATAGGTAGGGGCATGCAAAACCAGATAAAGACCTTGCAATAACCAGAACTGGAACTACTGGTACCATTCTTAGGACAACCACTTGATGGAGGAAGGTTGGTCCAATGTTCTCTATTCTAGGACAGAGCAGAGAGTCAGGATAGCAAATAAAAATTGCTTTGAGGCAGACTGTGCCTTCTAAGGGCTTTCCTAATGGCTCAGAAGGTTAAGAATCTGCCTGCAATGCAGGGGACCTGGGTTCAATCCCTGGGTTGGGAAGATCCCCTGGAGAAGGGAATGGCAACCCACTCCAGTATTCTTGAAGCTGCGTGGTTGGCTTTAAATACCGATGGAGGGGTGTAGGCAAAGAGAATTGGAACAAAAATGACCAGTCAGGAGTTTTAAGTTCAAGGCCCACTTCTGATGCTGGGCAAATGACTATATCTCTCTGGGCCTCAATTTTCTGATCTGTAAATGAAGAAGTTGGATTAGATGACCTTCCATGATTCTGGCATATAGATGATGATGCCAAAAACTGGAGGCTATGAAAGTAAAAGCAAGAGCAATCTCTGGGAATTAATAAAATACATCTTAATAAAATATCTAAAAAATGCCTGAAGAACTACAAAGCAAAATAACAATTCACAGGAGGAAAAAGCCTTAACTGCAGCATCTGTTTTTCAGTTAATCTTACTTAAATATTAATTTCTTATCATGGAAGTGTCTTGAATCAAGGCATGAGTTCCAGCAAAACTTTTTCTTATTGCCCTGGGCAATAGACACTAGGGCATTACCAAACTTAATACTCCTTCAAAATGAGGAAACATAAGAAGTTTTCTTTTTGCCAAAACTAAGAAATCACACTAATCTGAGAATATGTATTACCTGAATATCGAAAAAATTTAATTTTATTCTTTTCATATAGTTTGCATTTGTAAATTTTTACATTTAAAATTAAGTTCCACCTACTGTTATATTTTAATGTGTCAGGCCCTTACATTTGTGTTACAGGGAGAAAATATATATTTGAAATTATTTGTTTGAGGTACTCTCTTCTAAAGAGAAGCCTGCTGGTCAGCTCCTTTGAAGAGTTAACTGGGAAATCAGAAAAAACTGCAGAGGCTCAGGGACACTACACAATAAAGAACTGAGCCAGGTGAAGAATGCACCCAAGGACTTCAAGAGAAAGGCTGGTTGAGACTGATGTTATGCAGGGGGAACATAAGAGAAAATATTAATATGGAGAAAAAGGAATTGAAGCAATTCTTGAATGTATGTTCCTTTGGCATTTCCTCAAAGACTGTACTGATTTGATTGTCTTTGAATGCTTTTAGGATGGATGGGCTTTTTTCTCTCGGAATACAAGTTCGTGCTGGTTCTGGGCCAAGAGATGTGCTTTATATAGGTTGTGCATGAGTGTTTAGTTGTTCAGTTGTGTCCAACCCTGCAACCCTGTGGACTGTAGACCCTCAGCCTCCTCTGTCCAAGGGATTTTCAAGGCAAGAATACTGGAGTGTGTTGCCATATCTTCCTCCACTGGATCTTCCCGACCCAGGGATCAAACCTAGGTCTTCTGCATTGCAGGCGGATTCTTTACTGTCTGAGCCACCAGGGAAGCCCCTTCTATGGGTTCAATTGACATAAGGTTTTAAAAGTCTGTATGTCAATCTACGTGATAACAATCTTGCAAGGAAGAGAGGACAGAAATATTTTTATTTTCCAAACTTGCAAACGGAGAATTGTAGTGGCAAAAGTGATTTTCCTGAGGACATAGTAGAAACTCAAAACTGTGTCAGCTGGGATTCTTTCCATTATTTTAAGCTGCCTCTCTGAGAGCAAAAACAGGCCCAGGAACTATCAAATCTATTTTTTCTCCTCCTCCTTTTCTTCAGGTTGAAAGTGAAAGTGTTAGTCACTCAGTTGTGTCCGACCTTTTGTGAACCAATGGACCGTAGCTTGCCAGGCTCCTCTGTCCATGGAATTCTCCAGGCAAGAATACTGGAGTGGGCAGCCATTCCTTTCTCCAGGGGATCTTCCCAACCCAGGGATCGAAGCTGGGTCTCCTGCATTGCAGGCAGATTCTTTACTGTTTGAGCCGCCAAAAAGGAAAGACTTCTACAGCAGAGTTAATAGAATTTTCTACAAAGACAGGAGTGTTTTGTGCTGTCCAGTATGGAAGCCACAAGCCCCATGTGACTTTTGGGGGCTTGAAATATGGCTAGAGTGACTGAAGAACTGAATTTTTATTTAATTTTAGTTAATTTAAATCATTCAATTTGGCTAGTGGATATATTGGACAGCATATCCTAGAAGCTTTCTGTGAGATTGCCCCATTTGTGTGTTCTTGGTTGCTAAATTGTGTCTGAATCTTTGGGACCCCACAAACTGTAGCCCACCAGGTTCCTCTGTCCATGGAATTTCCCAGGCAAGCATACTGGAGTGGGTTGCCACTTCCTTCTTCAGGGTATCTTTCTGACCCAAGGATTGAATACTTGTCTGCTGTATTGGCAGGTGGGTTCTTTACCACTGAGCTAGACATCCCAAATTAAAATAATAATTGGAGGTCAGTTGCACTTTATTATTTAACTTTCTATTTGTTAGTATATGTTGAAGTTCAAACCTTTCATAAACAAATCAACACTGTGGTCAGTTTCACCTTATTGGCTTAAGATATTTTTCTTGACTTTTAATACCTTTGAAAAGTGAAAGTGTGTCCAACTCTTTGCGACCCCATGGACTGTAGCCTGCCAGGCTTCTCTGTCCATGGGATTCTCCAGGCAAGAATTCTGGAGTGGGTAGTCATTCTACTCCCAACCCAGGGATCGAACCAGGGTCTCCTGCACCACAGGCAGATTCTTTACTGTCTGAGCCATCTGGGAATCCTTTACCTATTCACTAAATGTTTTTACAAATAATTAAGATGAAATAACTAATTTCCTCTGTAGCACCATTTATCTGATTTCTCTAGAACTTTGTATATGTTCCTTTGCTATTATTCTCCTTTTACTAGGTTCATAGTATATGAAATAACATGCAGATGCATTCTTTCTAATACATAATATATGAAAAGTCCAAAGCACCAGAATCCATTCTGAATTTCCAGAAACTCTGTGAATGTCTGCTCTTCCTTTGCAGTAAATGGGCACCAAGAACAAACCAGAGGTACAGAGTAGAATGAAAGTTTCATGGAAAAAAAAAAAAAAAGGAGTCAGTCAGCCTTTTTCCTTACCTCTAAAAGATTCATCAACAGAAACATCTCACCACCTTTAACTCCTGATTTGGCTGGGAAGTTTTCCCATACTTCAGCAGCCTTTTCACTTTCACTTACTGGGTGTTCTAGTATACTAGACAATTCAGAGAGTTTTAGGTTATTTTACAAAATCGGCATTTTTTTAAAAAATCAAAAGTGGAAGATGAACTTTGAAAGGGATAGAAATTACACAACTACTTCAAAGAATTGAGAAAGGTGTTGGATATATATATGCAGGATTTATATAACTGTCAATCAGCTGTATTAGAAGCCACACCTAACACAAAAGCAAGTGAAAGAAGCGTCAACTTATCCTAGAAGGAATCGTCTATGTGTTCCTTATGCCTTTGTAGAATACCCGTTGCACCAGTTATATTGGCAAGTCATTTGGTAATTGCTAACTGACCAAAACTACTCCACAAGAAATAAGTTGGTTTATTTCATATCAACTGAACGTAGCTATAGCAGAGAGCTATAGCAGTCGTCACACCCTTCAATCACCTTGCTTGTCAATTTTTTTTTTGCAATTATCGTTTAAGCAGGTTAGGAAAAAAAAAATTAACACCCTCATCAGGTACTTAAAAATATAAAGCAAAATATACTCAATGGAAAATGGCACACATTTACATTAGACAGTTGTGA
The DNA here is from genome assembly GCF_054371585.1 of Giraffa tippelskirchi. NCBI lineage: Eukaryota > Metazoa > Chordata > Mammalia > Artiodactyla > Giraffidae > Giraffa > Giraffa tippelskirchi. The sequence continues at coordinate 65,622,440 of NC_137287.1, read as the reverse complement.
GGATAATATGTGATACGCTGTTAGTGGACTGATGTCATTTGATGTAGACACTGTATACAGATGCTGAGTTGGTAGTAAAGTGCTGCTTACGAGACAGCTCTGCTTCTTGATACCTGAATCTGCAAATGTTGGACATGGGGACCCTATGAGAACCAACAGCTTCTTGGCACAAGATGTAAGTTTCATGGGTCGAGATGTTGATGAAATTGTACACACAGTACCTGAATTCAAACTTTAGGAGCTCAGTATATATATTAACCACTTTCCTCCTCTGGGGGTGGGGGGTGCCTTTCCTGTCTTCACTCACAGGGATGGTTCAAAATCTAGACTGTGATTATGGGGCAAACAACAGATCCATCTAAGGAGCTTTTTGCATCTGCTTTATTTTGCCAGGGAGGGAAGGGGTTGATGTGAACGGGAGAGCGGCTCCAACAGGCAGGAAAAATGATCGGCGCTGCAACCAGTTGAACCACTTCCGCTAAGTGACATAAAAATATTCTAATATTAAGGATTATTTTACAACTCTATGGAAGTATGCAGTAATGCATCTCGCATTTGTTTTGTCTCGATGACAAAATGCACTCTGAGTCACAAGAGCCTGCCTTGTGTTAGTTATAAACAAAAATATATTTATATATATATATTTATGTAACTACTATGTGCTTTAAAGGAAATTACTGTATGATTCAGCAGGGTTCTTTCGCTCTTTTTCTCACCAGGGATATGCTGACTTGAAAGGCTTCTTAGATAAGAATCGACAATGAAATGGGCCTCTCAGACTGAAACGGCAAAAAGTTAAAAAAAAAACAAAACAACAAAAACCTCATATGCTTAGAATCCCTTAACACTTTTGCTTCAAAAACGATTAAGGAACTCTTGGTACTGTTTCCTTCTGTTTCCTTCAGCCAAGAACAACTGTGGCTTCACAGGACTTCGCAGTTGGGAGGTGGTGGCGATGCTTCTGAAAACCAGTCAGATGTTTTACTCTGAGGTGGGGGGAACCAGAAGCCTCGTTTGTCCCTCCCTCTGTCCTCACACTCAGCTAAAAGGCTGTGATTCTGTCACTGTGTACACAGAAGGCATCCAGGAAGAGGGAAGCAAAGTCGCAACTGGAAAGATAAAAGATTCATCCTCTAAAGTAACGAACTGGTTGGAACAGGTGGGTCTAGACCAGCAAAACGAAATCCTTCAGCCACATGTCTGGTGGAAAGACATAAAATCTCTTCTTTTGTGTTTGTATGGGCCCCTGCATCAGCTACTTCTCTCAGCAAACTGGAAATAATTGTCACTGTTCTTTTGAGTGAATGGGTTCAGGCTTTGGAACATAGTTATCAGAGAAGAATATTTGAACCAAAGGTATAGATCCCTTGTGAACTAAAGCTTTATTATTATTTTTTTTCTTGATCCCTTTGCAACCCTGCACCTTAAGCCAACAGCACTGTAATCTTGTCATATTTCTGATAAGTCCACAGGTGATGTGCTGAGTGAACTATAGAGGTCATTCCACTAGGGAATTCTATGTTCAGTGGTAACTGGTATCCTCCATAAGTTTAAAAAAAATTTTTTAACCCTTTCTGGGCTAGGCTTGTCCAGAAATCTCATCTCCTTCTGGCTAGAGCAGCTTAGGGCTCCTGTGGGTATATGTGTGTGTGTGTGTGTGTGTGTGTGTGGCTGGGTGGTGTGTGTTTCTCTTAAAGGTATAGGCAAATTTTTAGTCTTAACACCTGTAAGCCAGCACTGGTGCTGTTCTGTCCTAGAAATTTTAGCACTGCTCTGATACGATAAAACCTTCCTTCTCTCCAACTGGTTCAACTTCAGCATAGGCAGGATGGCCAGAACCTCTTCGGAACTTCATTGCCGGCCATCTGCTTGGGCGTCTCTGAAATAGAAAAATGCAAAAGGAGTGAGCAGCGCGGTTTTTCATAAGAAAAATTTATTTGCCAACTATTTCAGATGAACTTCTGAATGAAATGTAGCAACATAAGAAATGATCTCATTACCACCACAGTTGAAACTATATATGCCCAAAGCACCCTGCTTGCCTCTCTATTATGGCACTATCAGCACCTCCCAGATGACAGTCCCTTGGCCAAAGCTACCCCCCAAAGTATTGAGAGTTTCTCAAAGACATGGTTTATGCTGTATGCATGCTGCTGCTGCTGCTAAGTCGCGTCAGTCGTGTCCGACTCTGTGCGACCCCATAGACGGCAGCCCACCAGGCTCCCCCATCCCTGGGATTCTCCAGGCAAGAGTACTGGAGTGGGTTGCCATTTCCTTCTCCAGGGCATGAAAGTGAAAAGTGAAAGTGGAGTCGCTCAGTCGTGTCCGACTCAGTGACCCCATGGACTGCAGCCCGCCAGGCTCCTCCGTCCATGGGATTTTCCAGGCAAGAGTACTGGAGTGGGGTGCCATATTTATGTCTAAAAGACTCCATTAAGTGTCCAAATATAACTAAGCAAAAATGAACAGTCATGAAAAGCAAATTTTCTTAATATATAACCATGGACACCTTTTCTTCTTTAGAAGTCAGTCATGATATCACTTCATTTCATTTATTAATTCAGTCAAAAAACCTAAGACCATAAAACTGTGCACAGTTGTTAGAAGTGTGCTTCAAATTTGGTGCTTAGACTTCCTAGCAAAAACCAAACTAAAAGATCAATCACCTTAATATCTTAAGAATTAATTTATTAAGCTAAGACATCCCATAGTTGACTTTTTGTGTTTGAAAATGAACAGATGTCATGCCCTAAAAACTGAATCCAATGTCAGAGGTTGTGAATAATTTCAAACCTATGTAAATAATTGCACATATAGACAATGGTCTTAAAATACAGGTTACTCGTATTGACACTTCTCCCTAACCCTATGTTCATCAAACAAACCTTTTGTGATTTACAAACAGAAGTGATGAAATGAATTATTAAGTTACAGCAGAAGACACTAAAAGGCATTTCTCAGCCACAGTGGCACCAGAAACTACTATTCTATTTATCAGAGTACCTGTAATTTTGGAGTAAATAAACCAATAAATATTAAAGGAAGTTTATTTCTACCTAAGAATTTTAATGTGAAAAATGCTAAATATCAGTGTAGGTATATTGGCATTTGGCAGCTTTCTAGATTGGCCAATTACATTCCACTATCATGATTAATGGCTGTAAAAAAGAGTTTTCCCATCAGGTAGGAATGAGTATTAGCTCTACCTTCTGGAAAAATACCAATCATGGTAATTGCATCCTGCCTGTTAATAATATTAGTGCTGTCTCTATAACATTATGTGGTCAGAATGCTTTATATTTATTAGCTGGTTAAGTCCCATTATGTAAGTGAAACTGAATTATCTTTATTTTCCTAAAAAAGAAGGTAAAGCTGAGAGGGCTAAACAGCAGTCTAGTGTCTTTGTTGGAACTAAAAATCATCATCAATGGAAATATAGTAAATGTTTCTAGAGAGATGGACACTGTAATTTATGGTCACTCCTGTTGTGGGAAAGTGCCAATATGCTCATTCGTTCTTTAAAAAAAATCTCTGGCTGCACCCGACCTTAGATCCCCAGAACGTGGGATCTTAGTCTCCCGACAAGAGATCAAACCCAAGCCCCCTGCATTGGAGGTGCAGAGTCTTAACCACTGACCACCAGGGAAGACCTCAATATGCTCACTCTTAATAACCCCCACTCCGGTTTCAGTTACTTCACAACTGGGCTTCTTAGGGCACAGCGGCCCTTGTGTTTCTTGGAGTCAAGCAGCACCACTAAGTCTGTTCTGAAGCTCTACCTTACAAGGCCCATTTGGCCCATGGGTCCAGCAGACAAGTACAGCCCTATGGACTAGCACTGATTTACCACTCAGCACTGATTTACCACATAAAGACATTGTGTTACAGGTGACCATTAAAAAGGAGTGCTGATTATCATCAAGAAGACAAGAGATGGGAGGTATTGGTTGGAACGTGATGGAAAGGGAAACTTAGACACGATGGGTGGGAATGTAGATTCGTCCAAAGACTACAGAAAACAATCAGGAAGTTCCTCAAAAACTTAAAAATGGATCTACTACATGATCCAGCAATTCCACTTCTGGTATATTCCTAAAAGAAATGAAAACAGAAGTTTGATGAGATATCTATATTCCCATGTTTATGGCAGCATTATTCACAATAGCCAAGATATGGAAACATTCCAGGTGCCCATCAATGGATGAGTGGATAAAAAAGATGCAGTATGTATACACAATGGAATATTATTCTGTCACGAGAAAAGAGGATGTCTTGCCATTTGTGACAGCATGGATGGACCTTGAACACATGATGCTAAGTGAGGTAAGTCAAACAGAGAAAGACCAGAACTGTGGGATACCACTTATCTGTAGAATATAAAGAAGTCAGACCTAAGAAAAAAGCAAACAGTGATTACCAGGTAATAGAGGACGGGGAGATAAGATTGATGGTATTTAAGGGTGTACACTTGTGATGAGTATTAAATAATATTGTACTATAAGCATGTAATATAATAAATATCATTACAACAGCAACCATATTACAATATATAAATGTATCAAAGTAACACGTTGTATGCCTTAAACCTACACAATGCCAAACTTATCTAATTAAAGAAATAAAAAGGAACACCACTGATGAGAATGTTGATGATGGCGCCTGGGAAAGTTATATTTTATTAAACATAATTAATCATATTTCATGCTGTTAGAAGGTGATTTACATACATGATTTTATTTAATGTGTGCAATTCAATCATTTACCTTGCACCCAAACCTAAAAAGCTGGCAAATGGCAGATCCAAGATTTAAAATGAGAGCTATCAACTTCCAAAGTTAATTCTCCCACTGTAGAAATTAGCTCTTAAAATTCATTACTTTGTGTACAACCTACCTGAAACTTGTGAACATGGTTCTATTTTTATTTCAATCTTAAACTATAACATTACCAACAACTTCAGTCTTCTAAGCATTACTAAGGATTCTAAGAATTACTAAGTTAATAATTAGTTTTCTGTCTTCGGTGAAAAGGTTTCAGGATTATTGATAATGTTTATCATGTTCTTTGTGAACTCATCACAGAGGTTCTCAAAATAGAAAGTACAGTGAAGCTACCACTGTTAACACAGTACAAACTTATTTTCTGAATTAATTTCATGTCCTTAAAGAAAATTTCTTTCATCTTACCACTACTCATTAGAGAAAAAGACACCCTAACAAGATTTAAAATCACTAGAGATTCCATCACCCACACATAATTTGGTTCAAGTATCTGTGTATATCACTTATACTCATTTCTAGAAACAGTAAATCACTGCAAATACTGTTTTATGAACTCCTTTATTTCCAATTAAGGACAAAACATTTTATGAACTATTCCTCTACAAAATTACTTTCAGTGTATGCAAAAGCATACTACACATAACTCAATATGAATTATATAGTCAATTTGATTTTGAGATTTTTTTCCAGATTGTTTGATAATATAAATAATGCTCCAGTGAATATTTTTGCTGCTAACCTCAAAGGAATATTTCTGATTAGTTCCTTTTATAAACTCCCAGAAGTGAAATTATTGATCTAAAGAGAATGCACAGATTATTTACTAAAAATATCTGAAATGTCTAACATTTGAAGGGCATATGACCAAAGAAAAGTATAAAACATGGTTTCCATATGGAAGATAAAAACTTCTTCAGGGTAAAAGGGGTAAGACTTAATTTAGGTTTCAAATAAGCATTCTAAAGATGAACAAGATAGAATAGGTGTTATCTAACTACAAAATTATTCAAGACTCCTATTTTATATGTACAAAACTGAAAGATTTATACTTACTTCTACAGTTTTTGACTAGATGAAGAGAGGGCATGTCCCATAATAATATGTTAAAATTTACAATGAAATCTAGCAATTGTCATGTACTTGGTCTGATTTTACATTCTTTTACCGTTTATTGATATCTCAATTTTAATCCTAAAAATGCCACAGAGTAATAAGCTTATCAAAATCCTGCTTCCTTTCTAGAATGCTCCCACATATCACAAATCAATTAAATGATCCTAAATAAATCACTCGATTTCTCTGGGCTTTTGTTTCCTTATCTGTAAAATGACATTTGGGGATTTGTCCTCTAAAATTGTAGGATCCTTATACCTGCTTGCCTGAGATAACTGAACATTGGGGAGAAAAGTTACTTAAAAACTTCTCCGGGTCATGGTTCTTCTGTCCCTCCTGCCTTCCTCCACTAACTTTTAGGATCCCTAAACTGAAATCTAAATAAACTAGTCCTAACTGAAGTTGTTTTCCTAGGTCAATCTGCAGTTGCTCAGAGAATTTCCTTACAAATGAAAACAAGGGATCAGTTCTCTGACTTCCACAACTCAATGTTTAGTTCTCATAGAACAATCTGTAAGGTTGGTGACTACCAATCTTATCTTTAAGCTTGGTAGATACCATGAGGCATCTAACCAGTAGACAAATGGGATCTAGAAACCTGGCCATCATGTGTGGCTCTGCCATGAAATATGATGGGTGAGTCACAACCCAGCATTTAATACTTCTTTCTTGAGGCTTAAACATGTCCCAATCTGTGTTCTTTTTAGAATGGCTAATTCAAATTGTTACAGAAACTGATGGTGGCCACAGGGTCACTTGTTAACAGAGCAGGATGTATGCTGAAAATTGAAAAATTCAAACCAGACTGTACTGTTAATTCATTAGAGAGATGCAGGATGTCATGCCTTAAAACATGACTGTGTGTAATGCGTGGGTGCTCTCTAATTTCATTTCTGAGAATTATTTATGTGATTCATCACATTCAGAAGTAAATGTTCACGCTGATATGTCCGCACTGGGGCGGGCCATGCAGGCAGGTATTCTCCCTAATTACTCCTTCAGAACTATTAATTGAACAGTCATTCAGATCTGTCTCAATGGTCTGTGGCAAGATAATTAGCTGAACTATCCACAAACAAAACCTGCAGGGCACCCTCCGTTAGCAGTGTACACAAAACTGCAGCTGGAGACTTGTCTTCAAGCTCAGAGAGCAAAGCAGAGAGTGCTTTTTATGCTTTAGATGAACCCTTGAAAGGCAGTTACTAGATGTGAGTGTGAAAAACAAGGGGCTAATTCTGAACTTCCAGGCCCAGCTAGAAGACACCTGTGGTGCTTGATGGTGCTTGACAAGCAGTTGTTCTGAGATTTCTAGTATTTTGTGCTTTCTTCAGTAAACAGTGAGAAGTGGAAGGAGGCTGAGATTCTGAGGCATGGACAGCATCTTGGTCCTGGCACTTCCCAGCACAGGACTCAGGCACAGTCAAGTGTTTTGTTATTTAGTTTCCCCATTTGGAAAATGAAATGAACTAGATGATTTTCTTAAAGAATTTTTTCTTTTTTAATTAAAAAAAAAATTAAGCCATGGACCCTTTGTTCCAATGAAATTTTACCTGAAGCCCAGACAGGATCACTCAGAGTAAAGGTCTCTCTTCATCATGATGGACGAAGCCCTGCTTACACACTCTCTGAGCCCTGGGGGATCCTGGGCCTGAGCATGGTTTTGGAAACTATCGAACTAGATCTGCATTTCTCACCTTGCAGACAATCACAAGGCATCTTGTTAAAATGCAGATGGTGATTTGGCAGACCTGGGAGAGGTCTGGGACTCTGCATTTCTAACAAGGTCCCAGGTGATGCTGATGTTGCCGGTCCACAGCACACTGGGAATTGCAAGGACAATGACTCGTTACGCTCTCTGCAATCAGCATTCTTTAAAAGTGAGTGGAAGAAAAAATATTGAACTCTGACTTTCTTGGATCTCTGAAGACCTTCATGGCAACTCCAGTATGTATGTGTTCATACAACTGGGTCAGCCTTTTCATATTTAGCTTTGGTTACGTTTGACTGTCCAGAGGAAGGGAATGATTTCTCTCGTCTCCTTATTTTGTGTTGCATGTTAGTTCAACACAGGTTATATTCACTTATAAATCTGGGCTGCCAGTTTTAGCAAATAGATCTATAGGCCATCAGTTAAATTTGAATGGCAGATAAACAATGAGTAATATTTTTAAACTATACTTCATGGGACATACTCTTACTAAAAACTACTCAATGTTTATTTGAAATTCAAATTTATCTAAGTGTCATGTATTTGATTTGGCAAACCTTAAATTCACAGGAAAACACAATATAATATCTGTGGTCCCTGGACAGTCAAACTTGCAATCTGATTAAAATAAATGACTCCTATTTGTGGCTGTGTCTCTTTGCTTCAAAAATTGTAGGTTACTTTTTTCTTAAAAAGAGAACTCAAATGGATTTGTCTGTCTTCTGGTGTGACCAAGAATTCTAAGCAATAACTCTTGTGTGAAACAAAGCCTGGGTGTTTTTGTTTTTTTTTTTTTGCACAGTCTCTACTCATCCTATTTTACCTTCATTTTAGAACTGTGCTATGGATAAATTCTGAAGAGTTACTTACTATAACCATAGTTAACACATACCCCAAATGAAAATTGTCCCAAAGCATATGAAGGACAGCTATTTACTGGGAATAAAAAACCATCATAATACTCACATGATCTTCTAAAAGCTAAAGTACTCTTAAAGGGGGGATAGATAGTTTGGGAGTTTGGGATTGATATGTACACACTGCTATATTTAAAACGGATAACCAACAAGGACCTACTATATAGCACAGGGAACTCTGTTCAATGTTATGTGGCAGCCTGGATGAGAGGTGAATTTGGGGGAGAATGGATGTATGTACATGTATGGCTGAGTCCCTTTGCTGTCCACCTAAAACTATCACAACACTGTTAATTGGCTACATTCCAATATAAAATAAAAAGTTTTAAAAAGGAGGGAATAGATTGGGAGTTTAGGACTGACATGTACACACTAATATATTTAAAATAGGTTAGGACTTCCCTGGTGGTCCAGTGGTTAAGAATCAATGCAGGGACATGGTTTTGATCCCTGGTCTGGGAAGATTCCACATGCCTAGGGGCACCTAAACCCATGCACCACAACTACTGAGCCCATGCACTGCAACTAGAGAGCAGCCCCTGCTCGCCACAACTAGAGAAAGCCTACGTGCATCAGTGAACACCCAGTACAGCCAAAAATAAAATAAATTAAAAAAAATAAAAAGATAACCAGCAAGGACCTACTGTATAGCACAGGGAACTTTGCTCAATATTCTGTAATAAGCTAAATGGGAAAAGAATTTGAGAAAGAACAGATACATGCATAACTGAATCACTTTGCTGTATACCTAAAACGAATACAACATTGTTAATCAACTATACTCCAATATAAAATAAAAATTTAAGAAACAAAATAAAATGAAAATTAAGTGATCATTGGCTGCTAAATTAGGGGAAGAAATTTTTTAATATGGGAAGAAAAATCTTGCAAACATACATTTCAAACAATGTCCACTTTTTTTTAATATAGCCCACTGGATTTCAGAAGGAACTAAAAATATCACTTGGGGAAACTAAAAAAAAATTATTGGAGTCAAAGCCCACTTTGGCCAACTGATTTAGAATCTATCACTGGGGCTCAGACAGTGGATTTTTTTTTTAAGTTCTCCGGGTCAGTCAGATGCACAGTAAGGGTTGAGAACCACTTTCCATGTCTATATCCCATGCTTTCCTACTTTCGAGCCTTTGCCTGTGGTTCCCCTAACCTGGAATGCCACTTACTTCATCATTTTTACTTATGCAAACACTATACACTATCCATTTCATATTATTTCCCAGAAAGCTTTCTGGATTCCCACCTACAGATTAGAAGTTACTTTTCCTCTTCTTGTGTTGTCACAGATATTTCCTGATATTTTAGCTACATGTCTTATTACGGTTTAGCCCACATGGTTATTGCTTATGTGGTTGCATACATGCACTGTATGTATCTGTCTTTCAGGTTAACGTCATTATCTGTTCAACCCTGAACTAGCCATGGCAGTGTGTACTGAAGATGCTTGACATCTGGAGTAGATCCCTTTTGCAACATCTGTCTCTTCTGCAAGATGTTATTTTCAGTCATAATCGGAAAAGGAAATGAATAATAATAATGACCGGAAAAGAAGACAGTGAAAACCTTCCTGTTTTGAACTTCATAGATGTAATCATATCAGAAAAAACAAACAAAAAACAAAACAAATATTACTGCACAAATGGTAAAATAGAATGACAATGTATTTTTGAAAAAAGGTGGAAAAGACACATGAGAGAATATTGCCAAATGGGTGAGCACCAGGTTCAGAGACTGATTTGCACTTTGTAAAATAGAACTGAAGTGACTCAAGTTCTTTTTCTTTGTCTTCACAAACACGATGCTGTCATTCTTTATTTTGAATCTATTGTTTTAACACAGACGCTTGAAGCACTGGTGGGTTGGAAACTCGTTGATCCTGAACACATAAAAAGACTAGATATTTATAGAGTCATGATTCATAAGAATTCATTCATTCTCTAAATGAATGCATACAACTGAGTCTGTTGTCAGGTGCCAAGAATGCAACTGGGGGTTCTCTGAATTAACTTTCATGTAGAAGACAATATTCACTAAAGGAAAAGTAATCAAAAACCATGCTGAGTTGAACTTTACATATATACTATGTTAGTAAAACTCAATAGTGACTGAATCAACTCTTCAGACCTTAGATCAGCAAAAGTTTTTAATACAATTTAGAATTTCAAACACACGGTGATAAGAAAAATCTCACCTTATTTTGGCTTACCATTCTCTGTAGACAATCCCTCCCCTTCCCACTTATGACCGCACCTGGGGCAGACTGTGCTCAAAGCCCTGCCCTTGATTCTACATTGATCCACCATATCTAGCAAAGTATAATGCACAAAGAGACTCAAATCGATTTGCATAGATCTTCTCCAATTTATGCCCCGTGAGATACTCAGCATCCAGAGTCTTCTTTTCTCTTCTGACTTCAACACATTATTGGTCATTTTGTTGCCCCAAATAAGAACGACTGGTTTATAGTGACTATTAGTGCATTCATGTGGGTATAACTGCATTCAGTCGGCCAATAAAATTGCTATTTAAGCACCTATATGTAAAACACAACACTAACTCATGGCATTTAAAGTATATTTAGGGGAAATAAGGTATTTGCATACAAAAGATTGAATTCACTTAAAGCTAAAAACATACAGATGAGATTTGATTACTCAGTATAAAATCAAGTATGTGCTAAAAGTGTTTGAAAGTAAATTTTATGAGTTTGGAGGAAAGAGGCCTTGCTTTGGATTTGAGTCATCAGAGATGGCTTCATGAGCAGATTGAACATGAATCAAAGGACAGAATGAAACTCTCAGTGCAGCCTGGAGGTTACTGCTGAACTCATTCCAGGTCTTTAGAAAACCTCAGTTGCTGGTTTTGTGTGCTTTGTTTTTTCCCTTCTACTTTATCCCCTCCAGCAACTTTAAGAACTTCAACATTCTCTTCCTCAGAATTCCTCCCCATCACTTTGAAAATATCCACTTCTGTCTCATCTTATCTCATCTCAAAACAGCCACCTCCAAGGCCTGGCCATCTCCCTGCACTGCACTACCTCTAATTCCTTCAGATTAAGTTCTTCCAGCCGTATCTTAAATCCTCATCCTCTACATTTTCCTATTCCAGACTCTAAGCAGTCACACTACTGCAGAAAAAAGTCACATATTCAGGTTAAGCCAGCCCTAAAGGATTAAGGCAGGAGATAGATGGGCCCCCAGACTAAGCAGATGGAGTTCATTTCCTGTGGACAGAAACTCCATAAAACAGGATAACTGGAGAGGCTGAGCCCTTCCCAGATAAAAGATAAGAGACTACATATTTCTCATTCTCAAAGTCAAGGAGACCTTCCCGATTGGAAAGCTCCTTGAAGGTCAAAAGGCGAGTGATGTCAATCTACCCGTAGGCTTCTTTGTTGGAATCCATCTTGCCTAAGAGATGTGCACATGGGAGGATCCTGAGATAAATGAAATACAGACTCAGAATCAGGAAAATAAAAATGATTGGCCAAAGGAAACCTGGAAGAAATGCCCCCCATAAGTGACTCAAACTGCCTTTGGGGTGTGACTATTTCTGAGTCAGCCTGTGTGTCTCTCCACACTACTCTTTTCCTCCTAATAAACACTTTACTTGTTTCACTACTCTCCATCTTTGTGGGAATTCTTTTCTGCAAAACTGAAGGGCCAGGGCCTTGTCACTGACTACTGGTCTAGTGGCTACAATTCAGCGCTTACTGCTGTGGCTCGACCTCACTCTCTGGCCAGGATCCAAAACTCTGCTTCAAGCTGCGGCAGGCTGAGGCCACCTGAGATCAGAATCACACTCTTTCAGTTGTGAACTCTTTGATAAGTTCATTCTTCTCTTGTTAAATCCGTATGATGCACCCAAACTCCATCCAATTCCAACTCAATCTTTAAGCCACTAAGATGCTAACCCTTCCCCTTGTTCTTCACTAAAGCCTTCATATCCACTGATCCTTTCTTCTTGTCTGAAATAAAAAGATAGTCTCCCTCCATGCTATGCTATTGCATTTCCTACTCAATCCTGTCTCTACTTCATCCTTCCCAAGCACCTTAAAAAAAAACAAACAAAAAAACTTTCATTTTTTTTCCTTTATCTTATGCCTACACCCAACATCAGAAAAACAAAGAATCACCTTTACTTGATTTTTTTTTGGAGGGGAGCCTCATTACTAAATCTTTCTTGAATGTCTAACTGAATCCTCTGCCTTCACATTATACAACCATTTTTGCCCCTTAAATCTGACGTCCCCACCTTCCCTTGAAACTGCATCCTCACAGGTGACAAATAATCTCTTTGTCAAGTTAGTACCTTTTATCGCTTCAAATTCTTTGGCGTCTCTAGAGAGCTTTATAATGATGGGTACTCTTCATTTCTGATATTCTCCCTGTTGCTGGTTCTCTAAGATGGCATATATTCTTGCATCTTGGGTTTTTCTTTTTGTTTTCTTTTTTTAAAAAAAATATACATTTTACACTTGTCTCCTTTGCTGGTGTCTAAATGCTAAATGTTAAGATGTCCTGAGAAAGCTGCAAGCTCTCTGATCCCTCTTCCCAGTGGCATTTTTTATTCTCTTGGACTTCAATTCTCACTGTTGTAACTTTCATATTTTCTCACCTGACTGCTTTACCTTAATTCATTCCTTCCCTTCAGTTGCTTCTTTGATGAGGCCCAACTGTGATTTGACCATCAGCTCAAACAAACATGCTTAAAATTCACCCCTCTCACTTTCTTTCCTAAACTAACTTTGTCTTCTGATGTTTCTATTTCTAATAACCAGCAAATTTTATGTCCCTGTTTCTCAGACTTTGTACTTTGGAATTATCTTTGCTTCTTTCTTCTTCATCCCACACTTTCAATGCAAAGAATCAGGACACTCTCTCTACCATTACTACGAATTAGCTCTAGGAGTTTTGGAAGTTGCTTAAGTTCTTCAAGTTACCGTCACTGTAAAACAGGAGTGTAACAATGACTACATTTACAGACCTCACTGAGAACCAAAGAAAATTAACTGAAGGCACTTTCAGATACAAAGCATTAAGCAGATGAAAATGGCTGAACTCTGTCTTCTGCCTTCACATGGCTCTTGAATTAGCTTCATTCCATTCCTTCTATTAATACCCTACTTCAGCTTCCAGCTCTCATGTCACACATGAACTACAGGTACAGCCTTCCAGCTCTCCTGTGTGGGTCCCTTCTCTCTTCTCCAGCTGTCTCCAGCCCCTTTCCCTAATGCCTTTTCAATTTCTACTTCTTTATTACATCAATGATTCTGACTGCCTGTAGAGCGAAGCCCAGATTTTGTAGTTAGCTCTTCAAAATCTGTCACATGTAATCTCTATCTGCATTAAAGCTACTCCCAGTACTTGCCATAGATACCAATATATAGTTGAATAAACCAACCAATCTCAACCTCCCTTGATTTAACATCTTTGTAAAATCATAACAAACCCTACTTGCATGTGAATGCCATCTCCTCTTCCACAGCCTGGCACTCATTTGAGACTCTGCTCAAATACTATCTCTTTAATGAAACTCCCCTGATTAAATTAATCTCTCTCTCTCTTTCCTAAGAATTTTTCAGTCGTTGACTGCACTATTTTGCCAAAGAATGCTCAAACCGTCGCACAATTGCACTCATCTTACATGCTGGCAAAGTAATGCTCAAAATTTTCCAAGCCAGGCTTCAACAGTATGTAAACTGTGAACTTCCAGATGTTCAAGCTGGTTTTAGAAAAGGCAGAGGAACCAGAGATCAAATTGCCAACATCAGTTGGATCATCGAAAAAGCAAGAGAGTTCCAGAAAAACATCTACTTCTGCTTTATTGACTACATCAAAGCCTTTGACTGTGTGGATCACCACAAACTGTGGAAAATTCTTAAAGAGATGGGAATACCAGACCACCTGATCTGCCTCTTGAGAAATCTGTATGCAGGTCAAGAAGCAACAGCTAGAACTGGATATGGAACAACAGACTGGTTCCAAATAGGGAAAGGAGTATGTCAAGGCTATATATTGTGACCCTGCTTATTTAACTTACATGCAGAGTACACCATGAGAAACACTGGGCTGGATGAAGCACAAGCTGGAATCAGGATTATCAAGAGAAATGTCAATAACGTCAGATATGCAGATGATACCAAGCGAAGAAGAACTAAAGAGCCTCTTGATGAAAGTGAAAGAGGAGAGTGAAAAAGTTGGCTTAAAGCTCAACATTCAGAAAACCAAGATCATGGCATCTGGTCCCATCACTTCAGGCAAATAGACGGGGAAACAGTGGAAACAGTGGCTGACTTTATTGTTTTGGGCTCCAAAATCACTGCAGATGGTGACTGCAGCCATGGAATTAAAAGACGCTTGCTTCTTGGAAGAAAAGCTATGACCAACCTAGACAGCATATTTAAAGGAAGAGACATTATTTTGCCAACAAAGGTCTGTCTAGTCAAAGCTACGGTTTTTCCAGTAGTCATGTATGGATGTAAGAGTTGGACTATGAAGAAAGCTGAGCGCCAAAGAATTGATGCTTTTGAACTGTGGTTGGAGAAGACTCCAACTGTGTTGGAGAAGACTCTTGAGAGTCCCTTGGACTGCAAGGAGATCCATACAGTCCATCCTAAAGGAAATCAGTCCTGAATATTCATTGCAATATTCAATATTCATGTTGAAGCTGAAACTCGAATACTTTGGCCACCTGATATGAAGAACTGACTCACTGGAAAAGACCCTGATACTGGGAAAGATTGAAGGCAGAAGGAGAAGGGAATGACAGGGCATGAGATGGTTGGATGGCATCACCGACTCAATGGACATGAGTTTGAGCAAACTCCGGGAGTTGGTGATGGACAGAGAGGCCTGGCATGCTGCAGTCCATGGGGTCGCAAAGAGTCGGACACGACTGAGCGACTGAACTAAAGTGAACTGACTGCACTATTCAGCATTGAATATACCTTTAATGTTCCTTGTATTATTATTAAATTCCTATGTAGCTATTTGGCCATTCAAGTTTTTATGTTCTACAATTTTACCTATATAATAAGCTGGCAAATGTGATTATACAGAGGATGACCATATGACATTTTCCAAATTAAGACACTTTGAGGGTGAGTGGGAGGACTATTAACAACTATATCAGACAATAGATACAAACTAGAAGTTATACCTCTGTGATATTAACAGCATCTACCACATTGCATTTCACAAGTAGGAGCTTCAGTTTTGATTGATTTTCCCTGATATAAGTTGTGAAGATTCCAGTCCTCCTTAGTCTTAGCTCATAATACCATATTGATAATGTAGCTGGCAGTATCTCTTAAGTTTTTGAACCAAATTGCCACGAGTGTTTGTTGTCCACTAAAATAGAGTAATAATTTGCTATTAGACAGGCAATTTACTCTGAGGAAAAGCAATTTGTAGTGAGTGTGAAAACAAGCCAGCTCACTGGTACCTAGTGACTTGGTTAAAAGACGAGATAAAGCTACTTCGGTCATAAACATTCTAATAAAAGTCGAATGTGAGTTAGTGATGCTCTGAACAATAACAGGACTGGCTGCAGTCCCCAAGAGGCTGTTCTCATAAAGTAACTTGTATCTGGAGTATCACTGTGCTTCTCAGCGAGGTCAAAGAAAAGCAGCAGTTAAACTCTAATTAGCTGTGACCTCAGGGATGGTAAATGGTAAGCTATCTTCTGTCCTAAAGGGATTGCATGTTTTAATCCACATTTAATCAGGAAACAACCCAACTGACTGGTTTGTGGGCCAGTGGACTCCAGCCATTTTGGCACCAGAGGCTGGTTTCATGGAAGACAATTTTTCCACAGACTGGAGTGGAGGAGTGGCTTTGGGATGATTCAAGTGCATTACATTTACTGTGTACTTTATTTCTGTTATGATTGCATCAGCTCCACTTCAGGTCATCAGGCATTAGATCCTGGAGGTTGGGGACCCCTGCTTATGCCATCAAATCCAAGGGTGAACCCTATTTATAATGACAATTTAGAGTAATGCTTATCAATCAAGCCAGGACAAAAAGAGATCTATAGTATTTGACTGGTATCTCATGACGTGTTTAATTTGTATATGTTTACATAAGATGAAAAGGTTTAGAAAAACTCTAAATGGCAGATGGCAAACTTTTTGTCTATTTAAGGTACTACAGAAAAAAATATACATATATATAATATATCTTTTTTAACTTTGAGAAATGTGTCCTATTTGTTTTGGAATTTTGGATACATGCTATCTCTTTTCAAGTCTCTATTTTAAAAATTAAAATAAAAAATAATTACGATCCTATCCATTAAAAAAATGAATCACTATGTTGTACCACTGAAATTAACATAATGCTGTACATCAACTTTGTTGTTTAGTCACTAAGACGGATCCAACTCTGTTGCGACCCTGTGAACTATAGCCCACCAGTTTGCTCTGTCAATGGGATTCTCCAGGCAAGAATGTTGGAGTGGGTTTCCATTTCCTTTTCCAGGGGATCTTCCCAACCCACGGATCGAACTCAAATCTGCTAAACCGGCAGGCAGATTCTTTACCACTGAGTCACCTGGAAAGTCTGTGCATCAACTGTACTTCAATTTAAAAAAATCAAAAAGTAATTAAAATCCTGAGAGGGGGAACAATATAGCATTAGGATGGAAGGAAAATAAGTGTTAAACATATCTGCTGTACAAGATCAATGGAAGGGGTATTACAGATGCATTTATAACTATTTTCATACAATGTTGTAACTGACTAATATCAGTATTTAATCATTCCTTACTTAGAGCCTCCAGTGATGTTCATTTCTATCCTTTACAAAGACTCATGTAATTTCTACAAAAGCTTAGTTGAAAGCGCAAGACATTCATCCTATGATAAAGAAGTAATGATAATCACTCTAATGATATTATGTGAGCCAGGTTACAGTCCTGGAAATAACTCCAACATTCACAACATTTTTAAAATGAAAGAAAGAAATTAAAAAATCAAGATTTCTGAGACAGACCAATTAGAACCTATAAAAATGACTTTTATTGCATAATCAGTGGTATTAAATCCAGGGGTTGAGAACCTTGTTTGTGAATTATTCAGATCGTTCTAAATCACTTTTTTCCCTGCCTCTTCTCATTTGGATAACTCACAAGTGTTCACTTAAGAAAGGAGGGTGAGCACGGGAAACAAATGAACCCCTCCAATAAATACAACAAGGAAGGAATGGGAAAAAGATGAATGAAGTTAAGTGAAAGTCGCTCAGTCGTGTCTGACTCTTTGCGACCCCATGACTGTAGCCCACCAGGCTCCTCTGTCCATGGAATTCTCCAGGCAAGAATACTGGAGTGGGTAGCCATTTCCTTATCCAGGGGATCTTCCCAACCCAGGAATTGAGCTGGGGTCTCCTTGAACCAGAATTGAACTGGTGGATTCTTTACCAGTTGAGCTACCAGGGAAGCCCATGGGAAAAGGATGAATACCTCCAATAAATTTTGGCATTTTTGGCTAAATACCAATTTTTGGCTAAAACTAATGATCATCTTTTTAAAAATAGTGGTTTTAACACAATGCTGATGAAGGCACCTTGGGAGGCGGCAAATGTGCTTTTAATTCCTGGTTGCATTACACAGAGAAGTTGAGGAATTGACCAAAAGTCACAAAGTTAGTAAATTAAAAGCTAGAATTTATGCAAGGTCTGTCCTCTTTGCACTGATCTCTTTCTACTTACTGCACTTAGCTGGTTCCTGCTTCCGTTACTGACAAACACTAATGTCTCAGGCAAATCACTTCCCATCTGTTATTATTCACGTTCTCATCTAAAAAGTAAAAAATGGACAAACACTGGTTCTCTACTTACTATGAGCCTATAACCTCCAATTAGCCTTATAACTGATACATATGTGCCAACGATTTTTTAAAAGGGCAATATTTTTATTATTTTTATTTATTTTTAAAAATTAAAAAAAAAATATTTTGTCTGCACCAGATCTTAGTTATGGCAAGTGGGATCTAGTTCCCTGATCAGAGATCAAAGCTGGATCCCCTGCATTGAGAGCTTAGAGTCTTAGCCACTGGACAACCAGGGAAGTCCTGGAAGAGCAATATTTTAAATCAACATTAATTTTATGCATTTAAAACTTACAGTGAATGATTCAACTAAAATAGTCCAATAAAATTTGCATTAAAAATGTCCAAATGCATCAAGTCTTATAACATCAATGTTGCAATTTCAAGAGTTATTTATAGTTCCAAGCACACAAAAGTTTATTCAGGGAAATGAAGTTTTAATTTCTCTTCAGGTGAGACATGTAATGCAAGAGTTGTGATTTGCACTGCATTTGATTTTTCCTTAAATTTCCTATTGTCTCCAACTTTCTATCATTTTATGATTCTGTTATTGACATTCCACTCAGATTATTTTAGATGAAACTACTTATTTAGCCAGGTGGTGCAGTGGTAACGAATCCACCTGTCAGTGCAGGAGACACAGGAGATGTGGCTTTGATCCCTGGACCAGGAAGTTCCTCTAGTAAGAAATGGAACTTGAAGTGGTCCATTTTCAGGATGAGGTAGCTGGCCTTGTGTAGAAAATTATCAACCAATGGTTTTCCACTCAGATTTAGCCATTTTTTCTTGGAAAATTATTGGCAAGCTAATGATGTCTAACAGCTTATACCTGGAGAGTCCCTAAGCTAACAGGATGTTTGGGAAGGGATAAACTAAAGTCCTTGTTGAGAAATGTGGACTTAGGATGGGAAGGGAGTAGAAAGGATACCCTATGAGACCTAGACGATGATGTCTGGGAAGATTGTAACCCCATAATATGCAGCCAGTGAGGAACTAGGGAGGGATTTGTGTGCTAGGGAATAAAAGTGCTTGCTCTAACTGTCAGAGGTGTGCTTGCCCACGAGACACCCGATCTTGCAAGACCATCATTGAAAGTCTCACTTTTGCTGTGCTTTGGGTCTCTGATTCCATTCCTTGGTTTGAAGCTGGTGAGCATATTTCTCACACCCTGGAGAAGGAAATGACAACCCATTCTAGTATTCTTGTCTGGGAAATTCCATGGACAGAGGAGTCTGGCGGACTACAGCCCATGGGGTCCCAAAGAATTGTACACGACTGAGCACGTATGTACACATTTATTTAGCAAATATTTACTAAGCATTGTGCTTGTCCTGGGGATAAAAACAATGAACGAGACAGATGTTCTGTCCCTTGGAGC
Organism: Giraffa tippelskirchi; assembly: GCF_054371585.1. Taxonomy (NCBI): domain Eukaryota; kingdom Metazoa; phylum Chordata; class Mammalia; order Artiodactyla; family Giraffidae; genus Giraffa; species Giraffa tippelskirchi. The sequence goes on along the minus strand of NC_137287.1, from coordinate 65,602,699 downwards.
TACCATATATTTACTAGAGTTCACTAAGAAGCAAAATAAAATAATACAATGAGGGAAGTCATTCCGATTTTGTTTTAAAGACAGTCCCCTGAAAGATCTGATCGGTTAATTCCACCTATTAACCAGAGTTAATAGAAAATAATTTCAAATCTCATAACCTCTGGTTATTCTTCCACTGAAATACCATAAATCATTTCATTTAAAAAACAGATATATACTATTTCCCAATTACACTAAACATATTCTGCTAAATAGCTTTTACAGTTGGTAAATAAAAACTTAAATCCAGAAACATGATAATTACTTATTTTTTTAAAAATATATTCTACTTTTCCTCTTCTGTACTCCTGAAATATTTGTAGATAATATATCTTCTTGTATTTTGATGTTGTTATTTAGTTGTGTTCAACTCTTTGTCACCCCATGAACTGCAGCACGCCAGGCTTCCCTGTCCTTCACTATCTCCCGGAGTTTGCTCAAACTGTACACTGAGTTGGTGATGCCATCCTATCATCTCATTCTCTGTTGCCCCCTTCTCCTCCTGCCCTCAGTCTTTCCCAGCATCAGGGTCTCTTCCAATGAGTTGGCTCTTCACATCAGGTAGCCAAAGTATGAGCTTCAGCTTCAGCATCATTTCTTTCAATGAATATTCAGGACTGATTTCCTTTAGGATTGACTGGTTTGATCTCCTACCTGTCCAAGGGACTCTCAACAGTCTTCTCCAGCACTGCAATTCAAAAGCATCATTTCTTGGGCACTAAACCTTCTTTATGGTTCAACTCTCACATCTGTACATGACTACTGGAAAAACCATAGCTTTGTCTATGACTTTCTGTTACTATAGCTTTCTCCTCACTAATTCCATTTCTTTTACATTTGGGTTTGTTACTATCAATATATTTATCAGTTTGGTTTTCTTTTGACTTTGCTCAACATCTTCAGTGGTTTTTAGTTCATCTGGTCCCTTTTTTATCTACCTCTTTTTCTAAACAAATTCTAATCCAATTATGTTGTTTGTCAAGACATACCCAGTCCAATATTTCTCCTGATATTTCATTATCCTAATGAATTTATTGGGCTTCCCTGGTAGGTCAGTGGTAAAGAACTGAAAACGATTTAGTGACTAAACAACAGGAATGAATTTATCATGTGTCTTTCCATCCAAAGCATTGTTGTTGTTGTTCAGTCACTTGGCTGTGTCCAACTCTTTGCAACCCCCATGGACTGCAGCACGCCAGGCTTCCCTGTCCTTCACTATCTCCTGGAGCTTGCTCAAACTCATGTCCATTGAGTCAGTGATGCCATCCAACCACCTTGTCCTCTGTCGTCCCCTTTTCCTTCTGCCTTCAATCTTTCTCAGTATCAGGGTCTTTTCCAATGAGTTGGCTCTTCACAGCAGATAGCCAAAGTATTGAAACTTCAGCTTCAGTAACAGTTCTTTCAATGAATATTCAGGGTTGATTTCTGTTAGGATGGACTGGTTTAAGCTCCTTGTAGTCCAAGGGACTCTCAAGAGTCTTCTCCAACACCATAGCTCAAAAGCATTAATTCATGATAAATTATTTAGTTTAGTTGTTTTATAATGCTGTCCTAAAAATCACACTATTTTGAATTGGTGGAAAAATAATCTATAGTTTAATTTATTATGACTGCAATGCAATTATCATTGCTAAATTAAAGTTTATAGTCTCTGTCTCCACAAATAGACTTAAGTATTTATTTTAACAAAAGTCAGCTACTAAAGTCAAAAAGAAGAAATTATTCAACTGTTGGTATTACAAGCAGAGCAACCTGCTTTTAAAGAGCTAACAGAAAGAAAGACTTGGAATATATATATCACGTAAAACATATCATGTTCTTAAAGCAACATAATTCAGGTTTACAGACACCCAAGCAGACTGTAGTTCTGTGAGTTTTTATTTATTTATTCATTTGATTCCTTCATCTTTTAAGGGTTTCCCTGTGGAATTTCATACACAAGTATAAATTATATGTGTGTGTGTGCTCAGTCCTTCAGTTGTGTCTGACTCTTTGTGACCCCATAGCCTGTTAAGCTCCTTTGTTCATGGAATTTTCCAGGCAAGAATACTGGAGTGGGTCTCCATTTCCTGCTCCAGGTGATCTTCCAAACCCAGGGATCAAACTCAAACCTCTTGCTTCTCCTGCACTGGCAGACAGATTCTTTACCACTGCACAATCTGAGAAGCCCCATAAAAATATATATACGTATAAATATGTATGATAAAAATACAATATGAATACATATAAAATTTATTTTATGGCTTTATGTACCATTAAAAATAATGAGTTATGGTATGGTAATTAAGAGGCTTCCCTAGTGGCTCAGGTGATAAAGAATCTGCCTGCAATGTGGGAGACCTGGGTTCGATCCCTGGGTTGGGAAGATGACCTGGAAGAGGGCATGGCAACCCACTCCAATATTCTTGCCTGGAGAATCCCCATGGCTAGAGGAGCCTGGCGGCTACAGTCCCTGGGGTCTCAAAGAGTCGGACACGACTGAGTGACTAAGCATAGCACATGGTAATTAAGAAGCAATTAGAGCAGAGAACTCAGTGAGATATTAAATATTTTATTCACTATTTTTAATAATTTTTCCTGATGAAGCAAAGAAAATATTTTATTAATTTAAAAACACTATAGTCTTGCCTGGACAATCCCATGGACAGAGGATCCTGGTGAGCTACAGTCCATAGGGTTGCAAAGAGTTTGACATGACTGAAGCAACTTAGCATACACACACACACACACACACACACACACACACACACACACATTATCCAGAAGAGTAAATGAAAGATTATACTTATAAAGAAATCTTATTTTGGTAACTGCATAAATAAAAGAATCACCATATACTTAAACTGATGTCTCAGAGACATTCAGTGATGGACATGAATAAAATTCCAGCATTTTAGACAGATACACAAAAAGTGTCTTTTTAAAAACTGTAAACAATTTTCACCTTTTTCCCCTCCTGTATATGGCTATATTTCTGGAAAGTTGCCATCTAATAAAACAACTTCTTTAAGGAGAGTGTCAAACCATTTCAGCTGGGTTTTGCCTCATCTTTCCTTCTTCACGGTAGTTCATCAAAAATGAATGCCCCCCTTTGCCTCCTCTAAGAAATAAAAATAAATATTTTCTTTCAAGAACCCACTTTTTCCTGGAGTTTCCTTTAAGACTGGAATAAGACTAAAGAATGCCTTAAGGGCAACACTCAGTTATGAAAAAAATGTGACTTCAAGACAAAAAAAGATCCATGGGTCTATGAAATGAATTCTCTATTTACTGCACAGGTTAGTCAATGAATCATGTCTTCCTGTTTTCCAAGTGCTATTCATTAGGCAGCTGTAAAGCAAGATGCCAAACTTTCAGTAAATACTTTTTTTCTCCCCAGCAGCAGCCTCTTGAATCCCTACCTAGTTCCTTTCCTCTGGTTTCTTTCCTGGCAGCACTCCTGATTGCCAGGAAAAGTTGAGGGCCACAGCTGCCAGTCTTTCTTTCATCTCACTCTCCATGGGTCCTTGTTCTTCACAAATATTTCTTGGGGTGAGGAATTCCTTGAATGACAAACTGCTCAGGAGCCTGTGGTTATGTGGGTGCTCTAGCAGCACAGCCCACAGGCCAGATGAGTCCTGAGTTCAAGTCCTGGCTCTGAAACTGGCTGTCACATGCCCCAAGTGAACTGTTTCACCATGCTGTGTTGCTGTCTCCACACTGGAGTTGCTTCCAAAAAAGGTGGAGAGGAAAAAGGACACTTGCCACTTAGCTTTTAGGAATAGTGTGCATGTGCACGCTCAGTAGTGTCTGACTCTTTGTGACCCCATGGACTGCAGCCTGCCATGCTCCTCTGTCCATGGAATTTTCCAGACAAGAATACTGGAGTAGGTTAAAACATTTAGGAATAGAGGGGCATTTTCAATAGTGATATATGATAGTATTTAACAGTGGGCAAACATTTATGTCTATAACCCATATTCATTCTGTATTATAAATCACAGAATCTATGCCTAGAAATGTTCAGCAAACATTAAATTTCATGTAGAACCCAAGGCATTTTAATTCTTCCAAAGAAATAGTAGCTTCATGAAAATCTATTAAAAATTAAGGAACATGTGCTTATTTGAGTATTTGTCCTCTGCTATTTTATTTCAATATAATGAACCTGATTGCAAAAAAAGATTTTAAGCATGTTATTCATTCATGTATAATGAGATAGGTTTTAGTCAAACTCAAGTATCTTCTTGAAAATTACTGAGAGAAGCCAGATAGGCCAACACAAATGAAAGCCATCTAGTAAAAAATCAAAAGCAAATGCTCAGTTTAAGACCTGAAGAGGATGATGGAGAAATATGAAAGATAAATTTATGAAAAATAGACTATTCTGCCAAATGAGTAAAGAGTGACTGTCTCAGGAGAATGGAACTCTTAGCCCCGATCCTCTAAGACACAAGGTGTAAATAGTCAGCTCAATTATTATTTAATTACACAATATATGAAGTCATGATTTGGTTTATCATCAAGACTTCCTGATTCTCAACTACTTTTCTCTTGATTTTAATCACTTGAGTCATATTCACTGAGCATTTCATATAACAATGAATTTCTAGAATTTAATCCTTGTTTTATCCCATTCTCTTTCTATAAGAAGAAGTTTAAAAGCTAAAGTCCAGGTAACATATCAGGAAGAGTGTTTGCATCCACAAAACTTATGTATAATAATTGGTGCATCTTTTCTGCAAGAACTTAATACAAAGATAACAGCTACTGTCATTATTATCTTCACTAAAAAAAGACAATACCAAGGACAGCTACATAAAGTGGTGTACATCTTTGGGCAAGATTTTGGCAATATTTGTTAAGTGCCTTTAAGATGTTTCTTTCTTTCATGAGATCACACTTTGGGGAATCTGTTCTAGGAACATAATGTGTGTCCTTAGATACATATCTTTCTGGGCTCCTCAGCTGGTGCTAATGGTAAAGAGCCTGCCTGTCAAGGCAGGAGACATAAGAGACATGGGTTTGAACCCTGAATTGGGAAGATCCTCTGGAGGAGGGCATGTCAACCCATTTCAGTAATCTTACTTGGAGAGTCCCATGGACAGAAGAGCCTGGTGGGCTACAGTCCACAGGGTTGCAAAGAGTCAGATATGACTAAGCAACTTAGCACACATGCACACATCCTCCTACATGGCTACATACAGCATGTGAAGAAAGCCCCTTTACACAGAGAGGCAGCATAGCCTAGAGGTTAAGGGCATGATTCTGGAGAGCCTGGGCTGAAACTCTGATTCCACCACTGACTAAATATATGATACTGAGCAAGCTGCTTAAATTCTGTGCCTTATCTTCCTCATCTATGACATGGAGATCATTTTAGTGCCTCACAGTTCTGTGAGGACTAAATGAGGTAATAAATACAAATCAATTTCACCAGTGAATTTAACAAATGTTCACTGTTATCATTATCATGTTCATATTCATTATCATGTTCATGGGGCCAAGTATAAGAGCAAACAACGGTAAGAACCCCAAATGCACCAGAATACAATATGGCTGCATAAACTGTGGCCTATCCACTTAAGGGCCAAGTTATTAAATTGTCATATGGAGTGAAGTAAATCAGATAGGGAAGCAGAAATATCATATGACATCCTTTATATGCAGAATCTGCAAAGAAATGATACGAATGAACTTACTTGAAAAACAGAAAGAGACTCACAGACTTAGAAAAAAAACTCATGGCTGCCAGTGGGGAAGGGATAGTTAAGGACTTTGGGAAAGTTATGTACATACCAATATATTTAAAATGGATAACCAACAGAAAGCTATTGTAAGCACATGGAATTCTGCTCAATGTTATGTGCCAGCCTGGATGGGAAGGAGGTTTGACAGAGAATGGATACATGTGCACGTACGGCTGAGTCCCTTCACTGTTCATCTGAAACTATCACAATACTGTTAATTGGCTATACCCCAATATAAATTGTTTCCAGTGTTAAAAATAAATAAATAAATAAAATTTAAAAAAATTCACCACAGCATATATATAAAATTAACACACAGAAATCCCTTGCATTCCTATACTCCAATAATGAGAAAACAGAAAGAGAAATTAAGGAAACAATACCATTCACCATTGCAACAAAAAGAATAAAATACTTAGGAATTTATCTACCTAAAGAAACAAAAAACTTATATATAGAAAACTATAAAACACTGATGAAAGAAATCAAAGAGGACACAAACAGATGGAGAAATATACCGTGTTCATGGATTGGAAGAATTAATATAGTGAAAATGAGTATACTACCCAAAGCAATCTATAGATTCAATGCAATCCCTATCAAGCTACCAATGGTATTTTTCACAGAACTAGAACAAATCATCTCACAATTTGTATGGAAATATAAGAAACCTCGAATAGCCAAAGCAATCTTGAGGAAGAAGAATGGAACTGGAGGAATCAACCTGCCTGACTTCAGGCTCTACTACAAAGCCACAGTCATCAAGACAGTATGGTACTGGCACAAAGATAGAAATATAGATCAATGGAACAAAATAGAAAGCCCAGAGATAAACCCACGCACATATGGACACCTTATCTTCGACAAAGGAGGCAAGAATATACAATGGAGAAAAGACAATCTCTTTAACAAGTGGTGCTGGGAAAACTGGTCAACCACTTGTAAAAGAATGAAACTAGAACACTTCCTAACACCGTACACAAAAATAAACTCAAAATGGATTAGAGATCTAAATGTAAGACCAGAAACTATAAAACTCCTAGAGGAAAACATAGGCAAAACACTCTCCGACATAAATCACAGCAGGATCCTCCATGACCCACCTCCCAGAATATTGGAAATAAAAGCAAAAATAAACAAATGGGACCTAATTAAAATTAAAAGCTTTTGCACAACAAAGGAAACTATAAGCAAGGTGAAAAGACAGCCTTCAGAATGGGAGAAAATAATAGCAAATGAAGCAACAGACAAACAATTAATCTCAAAAATTTACAAGCAACTTCTGCAGCTGAATATCAGAAAAATAAACGACCCAATCAAAAAATGGACCAAAGAACTAAACAGACATTTCTCCAAAGAAGACATACAGATGGCTAACAAACACATGAAAAGATGCTCAACATCACTCATTATTAGAGAAATGCAAATCAAAACCACAATGAGGTATCACTTCACACCAGTCAGAATGGCTGCTATCCAAAAGTCTACAAGCAATAAATGCTGGAGAGGGTGTGGAGAAAAGGGAACCCTCTTACACTGTTGGTGGGAATGCAAACTAGTACAGCCACTATGGAGAACAGTGTGGAGATTCCTTAAAAAACTGGGACTAGAACTGCCATATGACCCAGCAATCCCACTGCTGGGCATATACACCGAGGAAACCAGAATTGAAAGAGACGCGTGTACCCCAATGTTCATCGCAGCACTGTTTACAATAGCCAGGACATGGAAGCAACCTAGATGTCCATCAGCAGACGAATGGATAAGGAAGCTGTGGTACATATACACAATGGAATATTACTCAGCCATTAAAAAAATACATTTGAATCAGTTCTACTGAGATGGATGAAACTGGAGCCCATTATACAGAGTGAAGTAAGCCAGAAAGAAAAACAACAATACAGTATACTAATGCATATATATGGAATTTGAAAGATGGTAACGATAACCCTATATGCGAGACAGAATAAGAGACACAGATGCATAGAACAATTTTATGGACTCTGAGGGAGAAGGTGAGGGTGGGACGTTCTGGGACAATAGCATTGAAACATGTATATTATCATATGTGAAACAGAACACCATTCCATGTTCGATGCATGAGACAAGGGCTCAGGGCCGGGGCAATGGGATGACCCAGAGGGATGGGATGGGGAGGGAGGTGGGTGGGGGGTCCAGGAAGGGGAACACATGTAAACCCATGGCTGATTCATGTCAATGTATGGCAAAAACTATTACAATATTGTAAAGTAATTAGCCCCCAACTAAAATAAATAAATTTATTTAAAAAATTAAAAAAATAAAAATAAAAATAAAATGGATAACCAACAGAAAGCTATTGTAAGCACATGGAACTCTGCTCAATGTTATGTGCCAGCCTGGATGGGAAGGAGGTTTGACAGAGAATGGATACATGTGCATGTACGGCTGAGTCCCTTCACTGTTCATCTGAAACTATCACAATACTGTTAATTGGCTATACCCCAATATAAATTGTTTCCAGTGTTAAAAATAAATAAATAAATAAAATTTAAAAAAATTCACCACAGCATACACTTTTTTTTTAGCATGGAAACTAATTTCTATAAATGTTTAATGCAGTCTGGATTTTGGGGTGAAATACATAAGAAACATATTGGGTCACATTTTAACATCATGGCCATTGGGATGTGTCTTAAAGTCAAGGGCATGTCACAGTTTAATGGGGAGTGTGTGATGCAGCTCACATTTGATTCAGTCTGTGGTAGGCAAAATAATGGCCTCCCAATGATGTCCATGTCCTAACTGCAAAAACTGGTCAACCACCGGATAGGCGAAACAGACTCTGTAGATGTGATTAAACTAAGGCCCGTGACTTGGGGAGGTTATCTGGGATCACAAGGGGCCTTATGAGAAGGTGGTAGGGGTTGGAGTTAGTAGTAGAAGATGTGATGACAGCAGCAGAGATGGAATGATGAGAAGAAGGGGCCAGGAGCCAAGAAACGCATGCAGCCTCTAGCAATTGAAAATGGTAAGGAAATGATTCCTCCTGAAGCCTCTAGAAGGAGTCAGTTCTGCCAACACCTTGACTTTAGCCCAGTGAGACTGAGCTTGGATTTCTGACCTTCAGAACTGTAAGAGAGTATGTGTTGTTTTAAGCTACCAGGTTCATGGTAATTTGTTACAGCAGCAATAGAAAACTAATGCACAGTCAAATTGGGTGAAATAAGGTTCTTTTTACTTCAAGGCATCGTAAACAATGTTAGGCCCTTGGTATTTCTGAACACCTCTTCACAGCATATGGGACAATCAATGTAAAGGTGTTGAGTGAATGTTGAAGGAATAGCATACAGCCACTAGAATGAAGTTTCAAAAATAAAAAGTATAAATTTGCATTTCAGTGAAATCACAATTATACTAAATGGGCAGACACCAAATTATGCATATAAAAATTACAGAAAAACACACAGTTATAGTGATTAGTTCTGTACATTAGGACTCTAAATGACTTTACTTTTTGCTTTTATGTTTCCACAGTTTTTTTTTTATAATGAAGAAGTACCACTTTCTTAATGGGAAAAAGCACATCAAATTCACCTAAAAAGCAGACAGTAGTATAATATAGAAGATGAAAAGCAACTTAGACAATATTGGTAAACACAATCTCTTCATGTACCAATAGCTCTAATTTAGTTAGTAATTCAAATCTTTGAATTCATAGGTCTGGCATGTCAGTAAAACTGTGCAGTCATCATGCATTTGTGTTTTGATTTTGCAGACATGGACCAGCTTTAATAATAGTACAGTTATGATGATTATCTTCAAAAATCATCTGCTGACCAGCCGCTGTGAGCTGCATGAGGACAGCAGGGTGTCAAAGAGCCAGTGATGGAGGCAGAATTATTGGCAATTGACTCAATGGCAAGAAAAAATGCAAAGAGAAGAGAAGCTGGGAACCTGAGGAATAGGTGTGGAAAGACGAGGATTCTTCCTAGAACTGTGGCTCTTTGATCTTGGGGAAGGCAATCCACCACTCTGGACCTCAGTCTCTTCCTTTGTGTTATGAGGGTGTATGACACAGTGTGTTAAAAGGCTTAAACACATGAGGGTTACAGCAGCAGCCCAGTGTCTGTTTAGTCACTGAAGATTTTCCGCTTGTCACCTGTCAGCCCTTGGAGCAATACAGTCATGACCTTGGGAAATGACCTTTCTTCCAGCAGAATTAAGATGGAAGCACATTAACAAGACTTAATATGAGTTTTCCAACTAAACACAATGCCTCATTATTATACAATTATTATGACTTTGGGCTTCCCTCGTGTCTCAGACGGTTAAGAATCCGCTTGCAATAAGGGAGACCTGGGTTTGATCCCTGGGTCAGGAAGACCCCCTGGAGAAGGCAATGGCTTTCCCACTCCAGTAAGTCATTAAATTATCACTTTAAATGAGAATGCCAGTTTTGGAAGACATTGTGTGTGAAAATTTAGTGGAAGTTTGAAATGTCCTAGGATATTTATCTTTTTTCTAGAAAGTACTTATAGAATACCCTTGTTTGAAAGAGATTTCAGTTATTTAATTGAAATCTCGAGGAAGTTATAAGTCTGCAGGGTGGAATAAATCACCTACATATTTAACTAATGCAAAACAGAAAGGTAAATGCCAGAGAAATATATAGATGTATTACTATGGATAGAATTTCAGAGGAAAGAGAGAATATGTGTGGCTGTCCTGGCAGAGTGATGGGAAGGAAAGCTTACAGGGTACATGGTGTCGAAGGCTACGCAGAATTCAAAGACTGAGGTGGAAGAGGGGACTTTCTAGGTGGAAGGAACAGAACGAGAAATGTCTTGGTGGTACAGAGAATTTGGGGTGCATGTGGAGAAGAACGTGGAGTGAATTGGATGGTCCTGAACTCCATGTTGAAGGTGGCTCAGACGGTAAAGAATCTGCCTGCGATGAAGGAGACCCAGGTTTGATCCCTGGGTCTGGAAGATCCCCTAGAGAACAGAATGGCAGCCCACTCCAGTATTCTTGCCTGGAGAGTTCTATGGACAGAGGAGCCTGGTGGGTTACAGTCCATGGGTGGCAAAGAATCGGACACGACTGAGCGACTAACAAGAATTCCAAGTTGAGGAGCTATGGGATAAAAATTGAAATGACAGACAAGATAGAAACAGCTAAGGTCTTGAAGGAGGTTAAGAAGACTGCACTTCACTCCACAGACAGCTGAGAGCCATAGAGGACTTCTGAACAATTATTTAATTGATTTGCATTCACTTCCCACTGTTACAGAGGCCAAAGGTAAATTTGTAGTTTAAAGGTCATCACAATTTCTCACTTCACACATGAATAAAATTCTAAGTAACTGTCTGTATATCACCTGGTGAACTGGAGAAGATCTAGACTTTTCAAGTTGGAAGCTCTGAGGGAGGTTTCCTTCACTGCTCTAGTATTTATGTTGTGCTGAAGAGCAGTGGCTCCATTATGTTGGGATGAAAGCCATGCACACAGGGGGACTAGGAAGCCCAATTGTCTGAGAGATAGAGGGTGACTTGGTCACATTGACTTTATCCTGTGGCCCCCAGGCTTCCCAGTCTCAGGCCTTCTGGACACCAGAGCTTGGATCTGGCCCTCTGAACACCGCCGCTGTTCCTCCTATCTACTGTCTTGGGCGCTGGTATGTTGTACATGCAAACACAACACTCATTCGGCCTGAGTTTGTGTTTGAGTGTGTGTGCAATGCATGTGCATTTATATGTATTGATAAATGTATAAAAACACACGTGTTCACACAAAATGGCAATGGCTCATACCATTATCTTATTGTTATATCTGTTATTTTGTAGGGAAATCTATATTTTTCCTAAATGGTTTGTGAGCATTTTAAGAGCAGGCCCACCATACTGTATTATGAATCCAGCCAATACTCAATTAGTATTTATCGATTAGTTGATTTAAGCTAAGTCCTTCAGCCTGAGGCACATGGCATGGTGCATTCCTTTCAGGATCAGAACAGCTGGTTCACATACTTGCCATAATGAGACAAAAAATATGGTTTCTATTTTCTTCTAGGTCTGAAAAAGGCATGATAGCTTATTTCTTTAAAAGCTCCTGAGATAAGGTAACTGAACTCAGCACATGAAAGCCACCCGTCAATGCACATGTGCACGCATGCATGTGTGAAACCAGCCAGCTCCCAAGTGCAAAGTGGAGAAATGTGCTAAATATTAAATGCAGGTGGTGTTAGCAAATGGCTACAGTTCATCAGTTGGCAAGGTTTTCATGTACTCTACTTGACACTTACCTCGATAAAGAAGATGCTGGCTGCTGATGTCGGGTGGTGATACATATAGACTGTCACAAGGATGGCTGCAGCTATAATGAGGATCAGGATGAGAATTCCGACGATGAGACCAGCATGAAGGGCTCCTCCTTTCTTCTCGGCTGCGCTGTCATCTGTAGAGGCTGGAAGAACAGCACAGCTGTCAGACATTCATGGGTGCACTCATAGATCTGCATTTTCATTGAGGGGGAATATTCACATTCTTAATAAAGTACCAGTGAAATTTTTTTTTTTTTACTTTCTGAACAATTTTTCTTTTCTGCAACACCAGTTTTAGAAGTTAGATGCTTTTTCCCCGGCAAATGAAAAACCTATACTCTTAATGATTAAAAGCACATCTATAACTATGTTTTAATTTATGGTTCAATAGTCTTTATTCTGTTAAATAAGGCAAAATTAATAGTCTTTATTCTAAAAGTACTGTGGAAAATCTAAAACTCTAATTAACTGTATAATAAATTTAACTTTGATCTTTCTCATTAAACCACTGGCACTGTTATCTATGGAAAAATTGATTACTTTTTGAAATCTCCTCTCTCATTTTCTTTTGGAAAATTTGAACTGAAGAGTACCAAACATCTTTTGGTGGGCTACACAGGCATTTTGAGAAAGCCTGTGCATGAGTTCAAAAGATAATTTTCAAAATCTGTTTTAAACTAAAATGCTCTATAAAAGTGTAACAGATGGATGCTAAATGACCCGCAAATAGTTTATCACTATCCAAAGGGAACACACAGCATATCAAAATATTCTATGCCACAGACTAATATTATTTTCTGTAACTTTTACTAAGATGCTCTCCATTGTAATATCCATTTCAGAGAGTAAGGAAAAAGGAGAAATTAAATTTTGAAAGCAATAATTAGCCAAGCCAAGCCAACCAACCAAATAAAACCAATCTCTAAAGTCTTCTCTTGTTCTAAGATTCTATAATATTTGATGTCTACTCAGGCATTTAGAGGAGATATTCTTAAATTATGTGCATCAGGAAATTGTACCTTATTACATAATATGATGGGTATTTTTGAATCATCAGAAAATTCTTTAAGACTCATAGAAGTTCTAGAACAGTGATTCCTAATCCTTTCATTAGCAATTTACATCTTTGTTATTTCCAACTTTTGCATCTATGTTTTAAACATTTTTTGGTCCATTTAACCTCACTTAATAAGCACTGATTTATTTCTTTTATCATAATTTTTGTTAGTAGAAAAAAACAGACGTGACTACCTATCAGAATGTGTGGTAAATACAAGACAATAAAATTCCAAATGGAGAAGAGAAATATGAACTCCCAATTCTTCCCATCCATGCTTTCAGGTTTTGTTGCTATTATTTTTTTATTCTTTGCATGAGACCCATAGTTGGTATTCAGCACTCCTTCTCCACATCTAACGGGCTTCCTTCGTGGCTCATATGGTAAAGAAACTGCCTGCCATGCGGGAGACCTGGGTTCGATCCCTGGGTTGGGAAGATCCCCAAGAGGGCATGGCAACCCACCCCAGTATTCTTGCCTGGAGAATCCCCATGGACAGAGGATACTGAGGGGCTACAGTCCACAGGGTTGCAAACAGTCGGACACAACTGAGCAACTAAGCACAGCACAGCATTCCACATCTAATAAAGTTTAAATTCCTAAAGCTCTCCCTTACATAACAGAACTTAATTAGTCACGGAATGTCAAATTTAGAGTAATTCATTATGTAAAAGTTCATTTTCAGAGGATTCAGTGAAGATGGTAGAGGAAGAAGTATCAGGAATATGTCTTCTCACATTGACAACAATTCCACTGGCAAAATCTGACAACTCTGGACTCTATTGAAGGCTTGTAACTTCCAGGAAGAAGGCTCACACTGAACGTCATGGTTAATTCAAGCCAATTTCAGCACTTAGGACGGTAGTAGCTACCCATCCTTGGCTGCTCAGCTGTGGGGCAGGCAGCTACACCCCTGCTCCTGATGCAGCCCGTCTATCCATTCATCCATCTATCCCTCTTTTCATTCATGCATCCATCTATCCAAACAGCATCTGGTTCTATTTCTGGGATTAGTAATCTTTCAGAAGCATCATGCCAAAGTCTAGCCTCATTTTGTGTGTGTGTGTGTGTATGTGAAGATGGGGAAGGGAAGGAAAAGACACCTGTGACTTGACCTTGGACTGTGATTTCTCAAATGGGCCAGAGACCCAGAGCCTGCCGAGAAAGCAGTGGGCAAGGGACAGTTGTCTCAGGAAGGAAGAGGAGAGCTAGGATATGTTTCACTCAAGAACTCAGCAGTTCTTGTCAATCAAACTATCTATGACTTGCAGGCCATATGTTGCCAATCTTTAGAATAAAAAAGCATAATCATAACTGAATTTATTCCTTGAAATCCACTCACTCCTTTTATTTAGGCATAAATGCTTATACTCACAATGATTATTAATCTATATTTCTAATAATGGCTACTTATAATATCCTCCTTTACAAATTCTTCTTTGCAGTGCTGGTATGGATGTTAAGACACCATTTCATATCTAATGAAACCTGTACAGAATGTAGTTTGTTACAAGCCAATAAGCATTTTAAAACGTTTTTGGATGATGATGATTTTAACAAAATAAACTATCTTCATGGATTTTCAAAATATTACTAACCAGTAGACAGAAGAAATACTTAGGAACCTATGAATGTGTACATGACTTTAAGATGTGTCATAATTAGAACAGATCATTTAAGGAGAAATGTAGCAAAGTTCAAAATATTACAGGGGTATCTTAGTGTCCCAAGCCCACGCTATTTCTAAATACTTCAGAAATAATCAAAATGAAGTGGCAAAAATTGTACTCATATTTCTGGAGAACTTACTTTTCTGCTCTCACTATTTAGCCAAGCTTTCTGCATCTCTATTCTAGCTGCTTTCTTTATTAACAGGTATTATGATGGCACATTAAGGAATGTTAAATCTGCAGATTAAGTGATCATTGATGTGCTTTGATTTCAAATTATTTCACTATTTGGTTTTCAGTTTGATACCACTTTTCAATTAAATGGAATAGGGTTTACACACTTACGGGGAACTGCAAACAACAGAGAGAACCCTCTGTGATAAAAATCATGATCATCTCAAACACAAGTTGAAATTTAAAATGTTTAAGCAAGTGCTAGTAATTTCCATAATTGAAACTTAGTTCATTCACCTCAAGGGCAGACTGCTCAAATACATTGATTTCATTCCTCAGAAAAGACAGAACAAAGATGTCATCTCTGACAATATTCATTCCTGAGGTTCAACTCATTGTTCTTGGAAACCGGCAGAATGAAGCAGGTCGAAGAAGACTCTGAACCTGTTTCAGGTGCAAACTTCTAAAGTTTGTCAGAGTCTATATGAGTTGGGGGAATATTCAAAGAGGTCAGGAGGAATCTAGCCAGAAAACCAAGTTCTTACTCTATTCTTAGAACTATCTTATACTCTTTCATTTATATCCCAAAGTGAACAAAAGCTGAAGAATTACCCTCACACACACACACTCACACACGGTATCACACAGAGGACAATTCAAGTCTTTAGCTTGTTAATCTTTACACTGTATATTTAAATACGATGAGTTAATGATAAGAGACAGTAAGACCCCCCCAAAGGGAGCCTCAGAGCCAAAAAATAAATGAGGAAATATATAAATATATTTGAAAAGCCTACCAAATCAAAGCCTTTTTTTCTGCTCTCTTGTAGACATAATTTAAAACATAAATGAAGCACAGAAAATCGATAGTATCAAAGATAATACACTCCCATCTGATCCACAGAGTGACCTATCAGTTCTTATGAGTTTCTAACTTTTAGTACTTTATAAAACACAGATCAATATTTAGACACAGAGAGGACTTTGAGAACTGTCAAATCAATAAAAGCATTATACTATCTTTGGGTAAGTTTTATAGCTACCATGATAGCAAAGATGATGGATTTTTAAAAGGCATTAAGCACATACTGAAAATATCCAGGACCTCATGTAAATGTGTTTAATTTTCTGCACTCCAAGAAAAATTCATAAATTATTGATAAAAGATAAGATGAAAAAAAGTTGAAGAAAGATGATAAGAGGATAGAAGGAAAAAAACTGACCTTTTGTAACTTCAAGGTGTAGCATTTGATTTTAGACCTCTATGTCTCCTTGGTCTTTCTACGTCTGTTATTTTTTTTTTTTTATCAGTATTTATATGTATGTAGTATTGATAATGATATTTAGAAGTACAATTCTTGAATACATTAGAGGTTTTAATACACTGCTGAAATGATCATACCCACTTTTAAATCTTGTCAGTAACTAAAGTCCAGCAATAAAGTAAAACTAAAATAGAAACACTCCTTGTCTGAAATTTTATTCACTTTAAAGAGTTAGTTCTAAATCTAACTATTCTGTTGGCTTTAAAAAACACCTATAAATTCTACAACATATAATGTCTTTTGGGGGACTAAGAGGCTTTGGGCAAAGTCTTGTATGAATTTGTTCAAAAATCCAAAAATCTTATACAGATGATGTCAAGTGTTCTTTTTTTAACAGTTCAGAATGAAGTTGAACTATAAAATGCTAAAAATGTTAGTGTTGCATTTTTGGATTGAAAACACACAAGTTTCCCTGTGTAATATTATTGAACCCATTTATGAGCTACCAAATGTAACGGCAGAAAATCAAGTAAAAGTAAAAATTTTCACTAAATTGACTTTTCCTTTGGAAGTTTCCCTTCCAACTGATCTCATTTTGTAGCTCACATAATTTCCTTCATGGCTCTTTTAATTTTCTACAAACACGATCATGACCTTGACTTCATTTAGAGTTTCTCTGGGTATTTTACGTATCTTCTTATTTCTCATAATTCTCTTTGTTCTTTCATTTTCTTAATCATGGTGTTCCTATTTTTTTCTTTTGGATGCTTACCAATCTGTCAATATTATTTGGGTATTAGGGTTCCTTGAAACTATTTTATGAGCCATACTTAATCCACAATACGAATCACTGTGACCCTACATTCATTCATAATTCACATGATGACATCTCCTTAGGAGGGATTTGAGTAAGTACTGTGAGAAGATATTAGAATGGTGCACAAAAAAACAGCTAAGTGCATTATGTGTGGTAAGAATAATATTCCGGCAGGGGCAGCTGGCCCAGCTTCTCGTCTGCAGCCTGTGATACTACAGAGCAGCTGTGAAATTTCATTCAGGGAAACATATAAAATGTTCTGGCTTAAAAGAGCTTAGGGTATGACAATCCTTTTTAAACAATAATCCGCTACCTTTTATCTCAGGAAAATAAGGCTAAATAAAATTTCCGTGAAATCATATTAAAAGAAATGCTTGATTCCATCAAAATGAGGGAATTTGGAGCGTAGTCACCACCCAGTCTACTAGCCTTGTTATGTGATTAGTGCTTTTGTGCATGTATGTGTGTGAGCATCAAAAAGAGGGGATTCGCCATATTTATAGCTACCGTAATACCAAAAGCAAATCCTTGTAATGATCCATTCTGGTTTTCATTTCTTATATGTATGTGCTATGTTTTGTAATAATTGACCCATGTCTCTAATATTTTCAGCAACCAAGATATTTATAAGATCTAACTTTTAAAGTTTCCCTAACATCAGCTTTCTATATCAAGTTGTCTTGCTTCTTCATTTAAAAGTATATACAAAAATTATTTTCTAAAAATGTCTCTACTTCTATAAAATAACTCACAGAAGTCTTAGTACTTAAGTTTCCCATCTAAATAGTAAACATATATTAAATATATATGACAAATATATTCACAATTACAATGGATTACCAAAGAAGAGGTTGACAACGTACTTTCAAGATCTGGGGGTACAGAAGAGAGTGACTCTTCATGCCATTTAACCCTGTCCATTTGAATGAAGTCACTTATATTAAAACATTTCATTTATATACATACATATGAATGAATATACAAATGCAATAAATGTTTGCTTCCCTATCAAATCCATCATGTTCTCTGAACATAGAGAAGGAACCTTTTCACCTTGCTCCCATCAGTGTGGAAAGATAGATGTATGTCCAAACCACTTAGCTAATGTGAACCCTTGCTGTTGCCATTTCTTTGAATCATGGCTGTCTTACCAAGTCAATATGAGGCTTTCTTGAAATTATTCATGGAAATGGGAAGCTTAAGTGCATGCTGGATAAAGCAAGGATGTCTCAGTGAATAACTTTCCAGTGGAAAGATCAAGATCAATCTCCATGTAACTTCACTGTCTACCCCTTTGTAGGAAAACAAACCACCAAGCTCCTTAAGAGTTTACCTGTGTCTCCCCAGACTCCAGCAGTAACTGGGACATGGCCATGCCACACAGAATCTGCAGACAGTATTTGAAAAACAAAAGCCCAGCTGGTGTGGTTTGGTAGGCTGTCTAAACAAAATTAACCTTATGGAGAGCTTCTTTTGAAAACTGCTAAATATTAAACCAGTCTCAAGTTCTTTGGCACCTGAGTTTATATTGACAATTAATGAGAACCTATGTGCAGTGATCAATGCAAAGAAATAGAAGAAAACAACAGAATGGGAAAGACTAGAGATTTCTTCAAGAAAATCAGAGATACCAAGGGAACATTTCATGCAAAGATGGGCTGGATAAAGGACAGAAATGGTATGGACCTAACAGAAGCAGAAGATATTAAGAAGAGGTGGCAAGTATACACAGAAGAACTGTACAAAAAAGATCTTCATGACCCAGTTAATCACAATGCTGTGATCACTCACCTAGAGCGAGACATCCTGGAATGTGAAGTCAAATGGGCCTTAGAAAGCATCACTACGAACAAAGCTAGTGGAGGTGATGGAATTCCAGTCAAGCTACTTGAAATCCTGAGAGATGATGCTGTGAAAGTGCTGCACTCAATATGACAGCAAATTTGGAAAACTCAGCAGTGGCCACAGCACTGGAAAAGGTCAGTTTTCATCCCAATCCCAAAGAAAGGCAATGCCAAAGAATGCTCTAACTACCGCACAAAATTGCACTCATCTCACACGCTAGTAAAGTAATGCTCAAAATTCTCCAAGCCAGGCTTCAGCAATACATGAACCGTGAACTTCCAGATGTCCAAGCTGGTTTTAGAAAAGGCAGAGGAACCAGAGATCAAATTGCCAACATCTGCTGGATCATCGAAAAAGCAAGAGAGTTCCAGAAAAACATCTATTTCTGCTTTATTGACTATGCCAAAGCCTTTGACTGTGTGGATCACAATAAACTGTGGAAAATTCTGAAAGAGATGGGAATACAAGACCATCTGACCTGTCTCTGGAGAAACTTGTATGCAGGTCAGGAAGCAACAGTTAGAACTGGACATGGAACAACAGACTTGTTCCAAATAGAAAAAGGAGTACATCAAGGCTGTATATTGTCACCCTGCTTATTTAACTTATATGCAGAGTACATCATGAGAAATGCTGGGCTGGAAGAAGCACAAGCTGGAATCAAGATTGCCGGGAGAAATATCAATAACCTCAGATATGCAGATGACACCACTCTTATGGCAGAAAGTGAAGAGGAGCTAAAAAGCCTCTTGATGGAAGTGAAAGAGGAGAGTGAAAAAGTTGGCTTCAAGCTCAACATTCAGAAAACTAAGATCATGGCATCTGGTTCCATTACTTCATGGTAAATAGATAGGGAAACAATGGAAACAGTGTCAGATTTTATTTTGCGGGGCTCCAAAATCACTGCAGATGGTGACTGTGGCCTTGAAATTAAAAGACTCTTACTGCTTGGAAGGTAAGTTACGACCAACCTAGACAGCACATTAAAAAGCAGAGACATTACTTTGCCAACAAAGGTCTGTCTAGTCAAGGCTATGGTTTTTCCAGTAGTCATGTATGGATGTGAGAGTTGGACTGTGAAGAAAGCTGAGCGCTGAAGAATTGATGCTTTTGAACTGTGGTGTTGGAGAAGACTTTTGAGAGTCCCTTGGACTGCTAGGAGATCCAACCAGTCCATCCTAAAGGAGATCAGCCCTGGGTGTTCATTGGAAGGACTGATGTTGTAGCTGAAACTCCAATACTTTGGCCACCTCATGCGAAGAGTTGACTCATTGGAAAAGTCCCTGATGCTGGGAAGGATTGGGGGCAGGAGGAAAAGGGGACGACAGAGGATGAGATGGCTGGATGGCATCACTGACTCGATGGACATGAGTTTGGGTAAACTCCGGAAGTTGGTGATGGACAGGGAGGCCTGGCGTGCTGCAATTCATGGGGTCTCCAAGAGTCGGACACAACTGATTGACTGAACTGAACTGATGTGCTTCCTATGAAAGCATGGATTAACTTGGTTGCTGGAGATGTCAATTTGGCCCTTGTGGGTACCTCAGGATTGAACATTAGCCCTTGATGTTAACAACCACACAACTTTTTGCTATTTGTTGTGGTTGATGTATAGAATCTCCCAGGAGGGTAAATGGGCAGGACTATGTGAATGTGCTATGTATCTCAAAAAGATAGAATCATAAACTGGAAAAAAATAAACTTGGGTAGAGCTTCAAACTGTATTTTAATTTGTGTTACCAGAACTAATAAAACAGGCTATAAAACTATAAACATATATCATAATAAAATATGATATAAATATAACTATAAACATATATCAAGGGTAGAAAGAAAAAACTGAAACCACTGAGGACCAGTTTTGAAGGGTATGTATAGTTCACTGTTTCACATCAGAACTGTCATAACACAGCTCAGATAATGCCTTTAAAGGGGGCAGATTCAGCTGGCCTGCTTGGGATGAAGGATGCTAAAAAAAGTGTGTTTATCATGACTGTCTTCCCCTTAGGTCCTGAAATATCAAGTTTCCTGGAATACAGAGCTCCACATTTTGAACGTGGGATAGAATATGGTTAGTCCTGGAGGTGAGCACTAGTCTCAGCCTCACCTTTCCCATCTTATCAGCTTTGTGAACTGGCCCAACACGTAGGTATAAAGCACTACTATGAATCTTACAGTCACCAGGGCTTTGGTCTTAACCTGTTAAGCGATGGGCTCAGAGGACCCACGGGGCTCATTCTGAGCACGAACTGGCAACTAGTGCTGTCTATGTTTGCTGAAATCCTGGATGGCTTTCGGAGAAGGAGAGTGGCAGGTAAATGGCTACACAGTATCCATGCATTCATTCAACATGCATTCAAGCTTCAGTGAGAGAAAGGATCCCATTTCTGTGAATAATTTGAAGAAGGCTTCACACTGACCTGGTAGTACAGCGATTACTGAGAGGCGTGCAGGTGCTAAGGCTCCAGATTAGCTCAGTGGTTTGGACGCACATCGGTCTTTCCACTCTGATAGGTAAGGGTGAAGAGGATTCTTCCCCCACATTCAGTGCCACAACTGGAGAAGCTCTCCCAGGTTGCAGGCCAGCACGGCTATGGGGAGCATAGCGCATGCTCTGACACCAGAGTGTTTAGTGTTGTAGCCAGGCTACATCCGTTACAGATTAGGGTCCCCAGACAGATTACTTAAATCCTTGCCCTTCTGATATTTCATGCGTAAAATAGGATTATAGTATGACTTTCTTCATGGGGTACTCTAAGGATTAAATGAGATCAACATGCAAAACCCTTAGGTGAATGCCTGGTGTACAGTACCAGTCCAATAATTGCAAGATAATTTTATCACTATTAGCAACTACATGGGAGGAGTTTAAGAATAATTTAAAGTAAACCACGAATCAAGTAATCAGAGGTGTTAAATTTTATGTTTATTAATTAGAGAGGCTTGTTTGTTAAGGATAAATCTTCTTGCTCTCTTTTGTTGAGAATTTTAAGAAGCTTGGAAAAATTTACTCATGAGAGTTAAGAAAAAACTATCTAGTTCATGAGAAGCACATCAACATTTCTGTTTTCTTACCTTTTTTTTTTTTCCACTAAGGTAAAATTTGCATCCTTGAAATGTACAGATTTTAAATACCAAAGGAATCATCAGCCAAAACAACATACAGACTATTTCCATGCCTTAGGAAAATTTTCAATCAATCCTGACCTTACCCTGCCATGGAAACCACTGTGCTGATTTCTCTTACTGTAGATTAGTTTCATCTATACTGAATTTCACATAAATTAAATCATACTATATGTACTCTTTCATACCTGGCTTCTTTTACCTAAACTAATGATTTAAAGTTTTATTTATATTATTGCATGTATCAGCAGTTTGTTCTTTTTTTCTGCTGAGTAGTAGTCCACCATATGAAATATTTAATTTGTTTATTCTATTGACAAACATCTGGATTGTTTCAGTTATTGGCAATTATGAATACAGTTGTTATGAATATTCTTGTACAATATTTTTGTGGTTATATTTCTCTTAAATAAATACATAGAAGTAGAATTTCTGACTCATTTAGTATAACTATTGGTATGCTTGAATTTGGTCTTCCATTTTGCTATTTGTTTCCCTTGTGTCCATCCATTATGTGATCCATTTTTTCCTTTCTTGCCTTCTTTAAATTAAACAGATATTTCTTAGAATCCCATTTCAATTTAACTCTACATTAAAAAGTTTTTTTCTTTAGTAGTTGCTGAGCATAATGTTAACACATGTTGAAATCACTTATTGAAATTTGATCCAATTAGTTGCTAATTCACTACTGTAACTGAAATAATAACATTTGGTCACAGTACTTACTGTTATGAATTAGTGTTAAATAATTAACGCCTGTCCTTGCTACCCAAGATACATTTTAAACCTTGCATGGTATTATTTGACCATGCAGAATAAAATTCAAGCAAAAATTAGTCTTAATGGAACAGTAAGCCAGTGAAAACCTAGCTGCTAAAAATATTAAACTAAATTTACCTTCTAACAGATTAAAATACTTTAAAGCTTTATGTCTTTTAAAAAATAACACATTTTTTTCTCTCAAAGAAAATTTCATATTTTTTTTGTTTGCTTAAGCCAGATCACCACATTTCATATTCCATATGGATTCAAGGAATCTATATTCCATGATTCCTTGAATCAATAAGCATTGATTCAAGCACACATGCAAACATTTAGTGTTGATGTCACCAAAGCACAAGGATGGTCACTATGGTCAGCAGGCTCCAAATTCGCATTAGCACACCCTTCATACACACATAGGAGGCTCCCTTTTCCATTTCCTTCAGAAATGGTCTCTGGGTTATTTCAACTCCTGGACCCCATACCCTGACCGCCCCCACTCACTCTTGCCATATTGCTGTCTCCTATTACACTGAGAAAACAACAAGCTCAGAGGAATTCCCTAAACTTCTCCCTCTTACCCACCTCCTCTCATTCCCGGGGGCTGACCCCTCCCTGCTGCACGTATATTGCTTCACTCTCAGTCATCTCTCAACTCCTTTTCTTCATGTCTGTTTTCCTTCTCAACACCTCTAACATATACATACACTCCTAAAACAAAACAACAGAAATCCACCTTCCCTTCTCACCAAGCTTCTTTAAATAGCAGCGTGTCCCATTTGACTTCAATCTCCTTATTGCTCATCAACTCAGATTCTCTCTGGGGACTGTGCATCTGTGGACTATAGAACTATCAGGTCAAGGTCAACAAATGTCAACTTACTATTTAATTCAATGGTTACTTTTCTATTTTTTTTTTTTTTTCATTTGTCTTTGGCATTGTTCACTACTTGCTTCTTGACCTTTTCTTCTTGTTTTCTGTGATTCCAAATTCTTCTGATTGTCTTGCTTTGAGTTTTTTTTTTTTTTTTCCTCCCACAAAATCTCAAATGCTGTGTTCCTCATGGGCTTCCCAGGTGGTGCTAGTGGTAAAGAACCTGCCTGTCAATGCAGGTTAGCCATAACAGACATGAGTTTGATCCCTGGGTCAGGAAGATACCCTGGAGGAGGGCACAGCAACACATTCCAGTATTCTTGCCTGGAGAATCCCATGGGCAGAGGAGCCCAGCGGACTGCAGTCCATGGGGTCACACAGTCGGACATGACTGAAGCGACTTAGCATGCATGTACGTTTTCCCTCATTAGTCCTTTGCCCTTTTCATTTTTATCTTATTCTTTTGTGATCTCATTCACTCATAATTTCAACTATCATTATATGCTGATGATGCCTAAATTTAGAGTTTGCTTGTATTTCTCAAGTGAATTTCAGATTTGCATAGATTCTCTCTTTCCCTGATGACTCCAGTGCTTCTTAATATTTATGAAGCATTGCCTCAGACCACCTGTTCTTGATGGAACTGTACGTGGGAATCGTCTGAGGGCTTAAAAAGTATTGATGCCTGGATCCCAGATCCTGAGGTTCAGATTTAAGTGTTATGGAGAATAGTCTGAGCACTGGGGTTCTTAGGAGCTAGAATAATAAAATGAGAATAACCAGATGATTCTTATGTACATAAAAAGTTGAAAAACACTACTCTAAACAAAATTTTAGGAGAGAATTTCTTAATCAATACAGGACATTCAAAATAATATTCTGAAGTGTGAGAAATGTTCATTATTATGGCATTTTTACACTTTCTTATAGAGTTAGTGCTATCATGAAAAGTAGTCAAACAGAGCAAAAGATAAAACCAAATGCCAAGATATTTTTACAGTTTTAGAAACAGTAAGTGATAGATACTCAATAGTCTGTCAAAAGGTAATAACGGTTTCCCTTTGCTTAGAAGACTGTGATCGCTACTAAAGAAAAAGATGAAAAAAATAGCAAGGGATGGTAGGAGAAAAAAGTAAAAGATAAGTGAATTTGATGATTTATGTATTAAAGTCAAAAAATAATTTGACTGAATGATAAACGAAACACTAGACACTTGATCTGTCACTACACACTAGGTAATAAAAAATACAACCTTAGAAGTAGTCTAGTGAAAAAGTCAGAATAATGTTCTAACATTTTATCTTTGGATAAAAAGCCTTATATGTTCAGAAGTAGGAGATTAAACACAACAGATTCAGAATTTAGACAGACCACTCCATAGTTCATTCAAAGTAATATTTCTGTATTAACTCTTTAAAATTAATCATCTTGCAGATCTGTACTCCAGAATTCACTTGATCACATTCTGCAAATTGCTTAATGTAGTTACTTCAGCATCCTTTTGATGAAGACCCCACCTTCCGATTCAAGAACACAGCCTTTCAGAATCCAGGTTTAGCAGACTTCCTACCAATGAGAAGAAATGACGAACATAGTGCCACCTGCATGACACACCAGTGATGTCTTGGGTGCTCATACTTTAAATATCATTAGTAATTAAGAACTTACATTCAAATATGTTTTTTAAAAAGAAACGTGACTTTATCAGAAGAGGAACCAAGAGAGAATGCAGCTTTTGGTATTATTATCATAGTACCAAATCTCAGTCAACAAATTTTAAATAATAAAATCAATCACAGGATTTTAGAGCTTAATATAATTTTAACATCTGCAGTGTAGCAGAATGGCACAACTCCATTTGCTAAATTGAGCTGAATCTGGTTGAAGATTTCACTTATCAGTTAAAAGACTTTGCCATTGATTCAACTCACAGACCTATTTCAGTCCTAAATATAATTTTTTCCAGTTTGCATCTTGAAGGTATTTACATTTCTATTTAGGTGGTGAGTGGTGAGTGTCATTTGGAAGCAACTAATTAAATGCCAAAGAATGCAGTTAATAGTCGGACCAGCTAAAAACATACAGCTAGGTAATTCCTTAAAAATGTGACTCTTCTAACAAGCTTTTGCCAGAATTCGAAAACCCAAGGGAGGTGTCGTTTTAAATGCTTATAACCATTATCCACAGAAATACATATTATTTAAAGAATACATTCTAGGAACCCCTTTATAGAGAATTAAACTTGAATTTCTCGAGAAACCTAGAAGGCTGAAAGAATTTAGTTTTTGAACATAAACAAAGAATACCCCTGCAGTCTGCAGAACACATGCCAGTGTTTCAGAAAGGACTGAATTACACAGGGGGATCAATGCATTGTGATTTTCAAAGAAAGGATAAAATGAAAAGTAAGGCATAATTACATGGCAAAAGGAAAATTCATTTCTAAATACTTATAAGTATAATCAGTTGTTATAAAAGAGGAAAAAGAATACTGGAGGTGTGAATGAAACGCCTTAGGTTGGCGCCTCCCATGTGAAGTTTCTAAGAGGATGGCACTACACGGGAGCAGCCATACTGTGAGGCTGCCAAGGTCCTGGAATCCACATTGAGACTAAATAGATTCACATGGCAGCTCTGCCACGTACTAGCCAGTAACCTCACCTTTCTGTACCTCTGTTTCCTCAGCTAAAAAACGGAAATATGGCAGGACCAGTCACGGTTCCTCTCCTCCTCCTCTTACCTCCTTCTTCTTACCTATCTTTCACATAAATAAGGAGCAGAAATGCTACTTAATGACATATATATTACTTGCAGCTTAATACCATAAACACACAAGTAGGAACATTTCAGTTGGAGATAAAATACTATCTGTATATTGGTTCCTCTGGGTTTTTGTATTCAGCCATTTATGATGGCCAATCAGTGCTAACTTACTAAGGGGACCTGCATTCATTAGGAATCATTCTCTTTGTTTAGATTTGTTTTCAGTCTCTTTTCTCCAAATTATTTAGAGAACTGAGAATTTTCACTCAATGCCGAAGACTAATAAAACGTCTCCAATCAAACAACTAACTGGAAATATGCAGAGGCTCTTCCTAGACCTGATCTAATTGTAGCAGGAAACAAAATGCACAAGTGACGATTTATCAAGAGTGATTTTTGCAGACTGGAACTCAGTCTGGGTCCTGCGAATGAGAAGCCCTGTTGGGTGCCTCTGGTGTCCAGCTGCTCAGAAATATTTTATGTTTTCATATCAAAGATGAAGGGAAATCTCCTGGAAAGTGAATATATAATCAGATCAGCTGTGGATACCACTGAGAAAATCAACTACTTTAACTCACAGAAATATTCCAGGAAGACTCAGAGCCAAGGCAATCCAATATCTAAAGAAGGTGATGTACGTATGTAAAGGGCAGAGTATAGCTACACATTGAGTACTTTGATAAACATCACCCTTTTCTAGAAAAGTACAGACCTCTAAATTAAAATGCTTTTAAGAACAGCCAATTAAATTACGAAAGAAAATGTGCCAAATTTCTCTGCAATACACAGCAATTTATACAAATGTCTTAGCTTTCATTTAAAAAAATCCTCAATAAATGTGAGAAACCATTTAAATTAGGCATCCTTTTCCATTATTACCTCAATCTCAAAAAAAGAAAAAAATGTTAAGCTGGAGGAGAAGGAGAAAGATTTTGAATTCTGTTTTCAACATGGTTAATTAATTAATGAAGTTGGATTTAAATTGGCAATCCTTCCTACATCTCCATATTCCATAAAATAAAAACTAGTGGTCACATGCTAACTTAATAAAGTTGCTATAAAAAGGAATGTGCAATCTCAAGTACTCTTTGAAAGGAACGTTTATCTTAGCACTGGTCAAGTTGGTCTGCTCTAACTGCACTTTTAGGAAAAGTGCTTCATCAGCAAACCTAGCCATGAAGAGAGTATAGACATATTAAGTCTTACTGTGACATTTTAGAACTCTGACAGGTACCTGATGCATGTTTGTGCTCAGTAGCTCAGTCATGTCTGACTCTGCAACCCCATGGACTGTAGCCTGCCAGGCTTCTCTGTCCTTGGAATTTTCCAGGCAAGAATACTGGAGTGGGTTGCCATTTCTTACTCCAGGGGATCTTCCTGTTCCAGGGATTGAACCCTCATCTCTGGTGTCTCTCTGCACTGGCAAGTGTATTCTTTACCATTGTGCCACCTGATGCATATCAGTGATCTAATACCATCTGAAAATACAATAGTCAATTTTTCTAGTATGACGGAAATAAGAACAGAAGCCCTCCATTTCAATCTTGGAATTTACTTAACTTGATTTCTCAGTGTCATAAGATAGTTTTAATGCACTGCATTAAAAAAAAAAATCTTCAAAGTTTTACGATTCCTTGCTGCATTAAACAAAACTAAGGATTTTCCTTGGGATAACTGGTAACATTCTAGAAAACTATTTCCCAAAGTGTATTCCACAAAACATTAAGTCAGTGAAAGCTATTTGTAAAAAATTTTAAGACCAAATAGTGGAGAAATGCCAGATGCTAAATCTTTATCACCATCTTGAAGTTTCTTTAGAATCTATGCTTTCTGAAAGCCAGGAATTTGTCTAAACCATTTTCACTACGATAGCTGCAAGCATATACAATCCCTTGCAATTAGCAGGCACTTGGTAGGAATAAGTAAATGAATGAATGAACGGTAAAAGCTTTAAAGTTTTTCAGAAAATAAATTTCTTACATTTTCTTTCAATCAGAATATCTCACACTTATTTGATAACGGGAATATTTTGTTTTTTCTGTTGTTGTTGGTTAGTCGCTAAGTCATGTCTGACTCTTATGGCCCCATGGACTGTAGCCCACCAGACTCCTTTGTCCATGAGATTTCCTAGGCAAGAATACTGAAGTGGGTTGCCATTTCCTTCTCCAGTTTTGTTCTGTTAGCATTATAGAATATTTTAGTCATATTAAAGAAAAAAGAAAAGACAGAATAGAGAACAATATAACAAATACATATAACTACTACCTGTGTTAATAATTAAATATAGCAAATACAACAGAAGCTTCTGGGGATCCCTTCTCCACTTAATTTATCTCTTTTTAACACCCTCCATCCAAAGGAGTTAGCCTCAACATTAGGACTTAGGTTCACTAACAACCTGCTCTGAGAAATTTTGAATGGGATAATTGCTAAAGTCCCTTCAACACTAAGATTTTATTTCTAGCTAGTGTATATGTGGCAAATGGCCACTTGTGAAGCTATATCCACTTATTGCATTAACACAACAATAAATAAGAAATAAATGAAATAGAACATTGTGATACAGAAACAAGACAATGGAAAACTGATGTGATAATGATATATATGAAGAGGCTAAGCAGCTTTTCTTTTAAGTGGGCTGATCTAAATATATAGATATAGATATACAGTAACCTAAGAAAAAACAGAAATATTTGTTTCTTGACTTAGACTGAGTAATTTAGAAACTATTCTCTGCAAATACAGAGAAAAACATACCTAACACCATATATGTTGGATTCTGACTTACTCAGGTTATCATCTGGGGTTTCAAAAGTGAGACTGTGTTGAGATCAATAATACAGCTAACCCACATTTACATAAAAGATGCTGCTAAGAAGAGGAAACCCCTTTCCTGAGCTGAATAAACAGTTACTAATACAGTTGCATCACTTTTATGAAATCTAGCATTCTATGACAGAGTTGCACATATGACCTAACATAATTTAAAAGAAAAAGAACTATTTTAAAAATTTTGGTCAATATCTTTTACAGACTTGTTTTGGTAAAAGCCTTTCTTCCTCAAATTTTCAAGTACTATTACATACATTCCTAAATTGTCTTAGAAAAACTCTAGTTATCTACTTATTAACTATTCTTCTTCGAGTTTCTTTTTGTCCTTTTCTTTGCATAAAAGATAAAAACGCCTAGTAAAAGTATATTTCCATGTTGCTCTATTTCTTAATTTTAATTATAAATGATGTTGAATAGTCAATGTAGTGCAAAACAGGGTTGAACCCAATACATGTAGATAGCCACATATGCAACCAATAAACCAAGGACTACAGCAACAAGAAACAGAAAGGTATGTGGATAAATTTTCACTTTACAATTGGTCAGTGGTGTCCTGAAGTTTTATAGGCAAACACTGAGATTAGAATTTCACTCCGCTATTGAAACAATTTGACTTTTCAAGTCAACCATTGAATTCTTCCTGTGTTAAACACCATCAGGGAGTAAAATATGACCTTACTCTACATTTAGAAGCCCACAAGTCCTTTCTCATGCTTAAATGAATGAAATAGATTAGTATCTAAAAAATATTTATAAAAGAAAAATGTCAGTTCCTACCTCCATTATCTTTTAGATGTAGAGCTATCTTGGTATCATCTGGAAGAGAAAGTCAAAGTTACAACGAAAAAAATTTTAAGGTGCATAAATCAACTGTCTACTAATGCATTAACTATTTAACAGGAATGGATTTTGATACTTTACTGAGTAAATTTCTAGGTCAATGAGAGTTAGTCTTACCTTATAGGATGCAGTACTAAACTTCCTGAGATTGTAAGATCAAGACTGTAAAACTTTAGTAAAGTTTTATATGACTCTTAAGAGCTATGAGAAAAGTACACTGTTATAACTTTGACTTAAAATACATTCATTTTAATTTTCTAAAATGATTTACTGTAATTAGACTCTAGAGTTCTTATTTATTTTAAAAACCAAGATCAAGGAAATTCCAAGTTAATTGGAATAGTAAATATTTGTCAGTATTTACAAACTTAACTTCAAAAGTTAAATGCTTATTCATTGCTAACAAATATGACCAAAATAATATACAAAAAGATCTTGTCCTACGAGATGAAATGTAGAATGTGCTTTTAATTTCAGTTGTATATTTCATTCTAAAGGGGAGGATTTGAATTACAGAAATATTTTTCTCAGGCTACATAACAACCCCAAATAAGATGGATTAAAATATAATATTGGTTTTAAAAGCAATAAAATGTACTCAGCAGCTGTCCTTTACCTCATTTTATCACTTTATTCCAGTTAACTTTAAATATCCAATTAAATTTCAATTAAGAGCAAAAGATTCAAGTTTAATATCTTATTCAAATTAAAGCAAGGCTTATGAAAATAAATAAGACCATGTTTTCCCCTCAAGGCTTACTCTTGGCTAACTGGTCTCACATTTCTCCCTAGTGGCACCATTCAGAATAAACAACTAACAAATTTGGGCTAATATTCCATTTTCCCCAATGAGCTGTGTGCATGCATTCATGCTCTCTAGTATTTTTGCCTTTGCTGGCAAAGGAAATGCTTCTCTAGTACAATTTCTGTGTCATACACAGTGCTTCTCTATAAGGTTATAGACCAGCATATTTTATTGACTGTATCCAGGCAAATATAAGAATTGTGTATTAGTAGAATTACCTATTATTCAGAATACAAAATCAATGGACATTTTCTACGCATTTTGCCTTCCTATCCTGTGATTAAAATGTTAAACATAGTTATTACAAAGTTCATCAAGAAAGGAAGGAAGGAAAGGACATGAGAGGAAGTTCTTTATTTCTTTTCCAGGGGCTCTAGTAGCCAAGATCACCATTAATGACTAAATCTTAATAAAAGGCATCCATACATTTAAAAAAAACAGCACATAGTTTTACTCCATCATAATTTTGTGTTTTCGCTTTTAGACATTCCTAAGAAATCTAGTTTGCTGAAGAAAAATTTTTCCCCTGGAGAACCTCTCCTGTACATATGAACAGTGAGTTTTCCCTCCTTCAGTAACAGAGAAAAAGTGTCTCCAGGGCACCTTCTGTGGGCAGGCTGGTGGGCAGCTGGGATGTCGCGGCTCTTCTGGTGGTCGTCAAGACCCTGAATTGTGTGGTTGTTGTGCGTATGGTGGTGCTGGTTCGAGTAGAACTTTCCACTGGCTCTGTGGGGTCACACATCTTCTCTTTTGACTAATAATGGAAACAGAGGGGAAGACAATGGAGGAGTGATCAGAGCTACAGTTTAAAATTATATCAAGAAGAAAAATAATAGAAGAAAACAAAGAAGTTGGGCTGTAAAGCACAAAGGCCTCTCAAATCAAGATGAGGAATACTTTTTGTACAGGACTACACTTATAGATTTTACTGACTTTATATGTATATATATATAAAATTGGATGTTAGAAAGCATTTCCATGTTTAGATATTTGGATTCCATCATTTCTGCGTTTAACTTTTTATATTACTGTTCATCTTAACGTAAACTTTATATCAATATATTTTTAAAAGACATGATGGGAAACACTCAGGCTAGAAGAAAAATGTACATAAAGAGAAGGTTTAAGACATGGTTAAGTGTGTGAAGAAAGAATGTATTCCATTCACATCAAATTGCTAATGCTAAATTTGAAAAATGTAACTGCTCTATACTACTTCATCGTTTCAAAAATAATTTACCACAGGTTGAATAGATATTTAAGATTAAAATTTTGCTTTTCTTTATGAAATATTCAAAGCCACCCACGCAAAGGATTGAACAGTACTCAGGTAATCACTTAGAATATTTTCTCCCTAGCAGAGCTACACGAGGACAAGGTGCATATTGTATTTTTCATTTATAGCCCACAAGAATAAACAATACGACATTTATCAAAAATGATTTCCAACATGCAAACTTTTATGGTTTAGGAGTTGGCATTTCTCCCTACATCTTTGTGCTTCAAAGGACTTCATCACTCTGGTGGGGCTTGACTATTAATAGAAGATAACTATGTACACGTGGAGAAGGCGATGGCACCCCACTCCAGTACTCTTGCCTGGAAAATCCCGTGGACAGAGGAGCCTGGTAGGCTACAGTCCATGGGGTTGCGAAGAGTCAGACACGACTGAGCAACTTCACTTTCACTTTTCACTTTCATGCACTGGAGAAGGAAATGGCAACCCACTCCAGTGTTCTTGCCTGGAGAATCCCAGGGAAGGTGGAGCCTGGTGGGCTGCTGTCTATGGGGTCGCACAGAGTCGGACACGACTGAAGCGACTTAGCAGCAGCAGAAGCAGCATTCATCAATTGACTTATATGCATGTGGATGTCACAGACATCTCAAGCTCAGTAAGTCTAAGATGGAATTTGTCACACATTATTCTTCCCCTGTGCTTCTATTTACACATACACACACATCCATATATCAATATTCTTAATCACCCTAATGGTTAAGCTAAAATCCTGACCTTGTTTTGCTCATGGCAGCAAAGGCAGACTACAGATCCTGAATGATCTTCCTGCCATAATACAAGTGGATTCTGGATAAAATAAGAATTCTGAAGCATTTACAAGGATTTTCAAGAAGAAGAGAAATATCTCTGAAGGGGCCTTTCTTTTGTCTCCACCACCAAAACAAAATAAAGCAAAACCTGTGTGCTATAAAGATAGTGGGAGCAATATACATTAGGTAAAGTAAAAGTGCAAGGTTTGCTCTGAAGGTAAAAATGTCAAAAACTAATTATGCTCTAAGGAGATCAGCTTGGTACCAGCAGTAGATGAGGGAGATTAATCCAAACCTCTCCTCCTCATAGTAAGGCAGGAACAGATGGCACCCCCTGAAGCCCTCAGGTTTCCATCATCAAAACCTCTTTAGTGGAAAACATTCTAGAAATTCCCATGGAATAAGATCAAACAAATGCACTGCTAATTAAAGGACACAAAAAGAAACACAAAGAGAAAAAGAGTAGTCTG
Source organism: Giraffa tippelskirchi (assembly GCF_054371585.1). Taxonomy (NCBI): domain Eukaryota; kingdom Metazoa; phylum Chordata; class Mammalia; order Artiodactyla; family Giraffidae; genus Giraffa; species Giraffa tippelskirchi. The sequence continues at coordinate 65,569,284 of NC_137287.1, read as the reverse complement.
ACAAAGACCCAGCAAAAACAGAGAACAACATAATTAGACTAGCAAATACTTTTTGATCCCAGATTGGGATCATCCAGTGTGAAACATATAAAAATTATACACGAAATAGCTAAATAAATAAAGAGGAAAATTTTAAAATAAACTAGTAAACAGGCTATAAAAATGACATGGCAGATTGAATAAAGATTGACGCTAAAAAATGAAAAATACCATTGTTGAAATTACTACCTCAATGGATAGATTAAATAGAAGATTGAGCAAGAGGAAGAGAGAATTAATAAACTGGCTAAGAGATCTGAAAAAATCCCCTGGGATGCAGTACAGAGAAATAAGAAAATAGATGATATAAAAGAGAGGTTATGCAAGGAAGTGATGAGCAGGTCCAGCCTACCTCCAAAGAGCTCAGAAGGTGAAGATGCAGAGAATGGAGAGAGTCTGACTGAATTTATCATGTGCCTGGAATTTTTATCATAATCTTCTCTGCTGTAAATATCTTGTCACATGCATTTTTGCTGAAAATACTCTTGCCACATAACTAATTGGCTATAAGGCAATTTTGCTGTAAAAGATAAAATATCTGGCTGATGGTTTGGTTGGATACACACAGTACAGAAATCATGACAGATGATGATGATTTGCCCAAGAGTTGGTTTCTTCTTCTGAAACACAAGACATGGCAGGAAAGAGGCCAAGGACCTTGAAGGCACAGTGGTGAATCTGCATTTCCCATAAAACATTGTAACATCTATCGATGGCCATATGACAAAATGCCAAGAACAAACAGCAGTGCAGTGGCTTTTATGACACAATAGAAAGCTCAATTACAAACATGCATCCTAGCATTTGTAATTGATACCTCTCTTCAAGAAGGAAGAAATTTTACTGAAAATAACATGGGGATGTTGAACAAGCAGACAAACTAGTAGCAAAAAAAATGTGTAATACTATGAACAAAAGACTTGGAAGGCAAGTGCTTAGGTTCAGCCAACAGAATAAAGTCACTTACTTGCACAGTATTGTCGTGAGTCTCCACACACATTAAATGTATTCAGATACTTTTTATTTCTCAATAAAATCTTTTTAATTTTGTTATTCACTTTTATGTTTCATTATATCCTTTCTAATGTCCCTCTTTTATTTTTCCTTATTGTATCTTTTATGGCAAAATTATGACCTCATGGCCATTTACTTGGCAAAAATGTTTGTGGCAAAGATGTTTATGGTAAAGAAGCTTACAGTGAAAATACGTAGAACTCATTTATCCAACTTGATAACCAATCAGTTAGAAAACACACATTTCTTGAGCACATGTAGATCTTTGTTACAAATGACTCATTCACTATTCCATTAAAAGCTCCAACTAATTTTAAAGAATCAGTGTCATATAGAATGTGCTCTCTGGCAATTCAGTAAGGTAAGAAGTCAATAATGAAAAGATGAAATTTAAAATTTCCATAATTTGGAAATGCAGTATAATTCATAGTTCAATGCAACTTCAGTAAAAATGAGGGCCTTCCCTGCTGGCTCAGTGGTAAAGAATCTACCTGCTATGCAGGAGACATGGATTCAATCCCTGGGTTGGGAAGATCCCCTGGAGAAGGAGATGGCAACTCACTCCACTATTCTTGCCTGGAAAATCCCATGGACAGAGGAGCCTGGCGAGCTGTAGTCCATGGGGTCACAGAGAGTTGGACACAACTGAGAAACAGACTTTCAGTAAAAATATTGACAAGATTGACTGATTACAGATATTGCAAGTTGATTTTAAAATTTATACGAAGAACAAAAGTTCAAAAGTTGTCAAAACACCTGAGAAGATGAAAAAGTAAAATTTGTTGTATAGCTAGTGATATTTCTTATAAAACTATAGTAATTAAGGCAGGGTAATATACCATGTATTAATTATTCCAAAAAGTCGTTTGGAGCATCTCATCCCCTTAATTAAAACCCTCCAGATAGCTTTATCCTGCCTTTAACATGAGGCTCAAACTCCTTTAATGTCACATTCTGGGCCCTGTTCACCGCACCAGTGTTACCGCACATCACTCTTCTTATCTTCAGTTACCCCTCAGAAGTCATTAAATATCACCTCTTCAAACAAAAGCTCCCTTATCCTACCGAACAAGACCACGCACTTAAGTTTTTCCTCTTTGCGGGTGTCATTCTCTAAGTGTGGTTCTTTGTTCAGCTTGTGTTTCCCCTGCTACACACATTTCTCACACTTACATTAGCAGTACTTAGAACAGTAAATAGTAAGTTTTCATATTAGGATCTGCACTTATTGAATAAATTCATCTCACAAGATCAGAAGGAAAATTTAACCCTAGTTTTAGGCACAGAAAATAGACTGGATTTGGTGACCCTGTTTACTTACCTGTAACAGAAGTCTATAATTGCTCACAATGCTCCTGCTGCTGCTAAGTCGCTTCAGTCGTGTCCGACTCTGTGCAACCCCACAGACAGAAGCTCACCAGGCTCCCCTGTCCGTGGGATTCTCCAGGCAAGGACACTGGAGTGGGTTGCCATTTCCTTCTCCAATGCATGAAAGTGGAAAGTGAAAAGTGAAATTGAAGCCGCTCAGTGGTGTCCAACTCTTAGTGACCCCATGGACTGCAGCCTACCAGGCTCCTCCGTCCATGGGATTTTCCAGGCAAGAGTACCTGAGTGGGTTGCCATTGCCTTCTCTGTGCTCACAATAGAGCTAGTAATTTGACAATTTAGTTATGGAATAAAAAGGAAACACTGGATATTATACAATGTGCTAGAGTCTGAGCTTCTTGGGAAGAGGGAATAATTAAAAAAAAAAAAATTAGTGCTTAGCACAGACCATAGGACATGGTGAATTCCCCACACATATATTTAGGAGGGCTTAGAATGTGGTGGATTCTTCTCAACAGCTTATGTTTAATGCTGGGCCCACGCTGAAGCAAGAAAATTATGATGTCTTAATTACACTTTTGATACTCAATTTCAACATTTTTAATTGAGGTAACTGTGATTACCTGAAAGAAACATCAACCTGAAAACACAACTTTGACTCTCATTAATATATTTTCTTTTTCAACTATCATCATTAAATAAGTAAAATGAAATACTGTTGATAAATCAGCATACATTATTGTAATTCACCACCCCCCAACCAAGTGTCAAAAAAGTTGATTATAGCTACATTGGCAGTAAGTTCAAGAATATCCTGAAAAATGCATTTCTCAAGATATTTATGAGACATCATAAATGAAAACTTAATTAAAAAAGGCTTTAGTAACCAGGATTGCCTAATAGTTTTAAAAACAGCTCTTTGACATGATATGCTTCACTAAATGAGAAAACTTGTAGAACTGTTAATGGTTTTTGTTAGAAATATATACTCTAAAACTTAACAAAGGCAGAAGGAACAAATACTACTTTTCTCTGTGAACTTTATGGGATATTTTTATGTGACTCTGAACTCACAGTGCAAACGCAATTCACTAAAAAACTTTTAAACACATTAGAATCCCTTCTGCAATTTTATTTACTTGCTTGAATCACTTCTTTACATCACTATATCCATGATGTTTGCTTGAGACTTACTGTTTCCATGTTAGATCATATCTACCTTCTTCTATTATGCTGATGTGCTGCAATCAGTCTTTTCCTCCATACCACTGATTTCGTTATTTGAGTGAAAAAGATGAAAAAAAAAAGATCTCAAAAAAGCAGCAAATATTTAAGAGAGCTGCCCTTTGATCAAAGAGATTTAAATCCTGGTTCTATGATTCCTGAGTCACATATCTAACTCCAGATTCTTTCTCTCCACCCCTACCCCAACATTACCCTTCATCCTTTCCTCTTCCCCTCTTGGTACCATGGAGGCAATAACAGCTCTGATCTCATAGGATGGGTATGAGAATAAATTGAGATAATACATGTAGAGTTAAACCCAACATCTGGTACATATAAGGGGTCAATGACTGCTGGGTCTTTTTATTAAATTAGACCCCATTTTCATTAAGTTGCAGCAATGATATATGACAGTTTGGTCTTAGCAATCTCGTCATAATAAAGCACACCTGTACCTCTTCAGGGCATCCACTGTCCACCCAGTCCTGCCGATGGCGATCAAATCCACTGGAACATCTTCAGAGACAGCCATGTTGTAGATCAGAAAAGAAAGTATGGGGTACAGAGTGGAGGTAGAAATTAAAAGAGAAACACCGGTAAATAGTTAATTTTCAAATGTGCACAACATAAACGTTCTTCTATAGAACTGTTAGCTGGAGCACGGGTGAGCATTTACAGAGTTCTGTGTAACCACCCATGCACACCTTAGGTGATGATACCATTATGTTTGCACGTGACAACAGATCACTCTACTGAGGCTCACACATAATACGTAGATCCCCATACAAAGGCAAGACAGTAGCCATTCTATGGAGCTGGTTTATCTTTTCCTCATACGTATATATTTTTCATCATTACAACAAACAGATACAAATTTTTTTGCAGGCATTTTTCAGGATTTCAGATCTTGTTATTTGTTTTACTTACATTTTAAAACTTAAGATCCACAGTCACAAAAACTCTTTCCCTATTGTACAGTAAAAGGTTAGTAAGTCAGGTTTGGGATGTTCAAACCTACACATTCCAAAGAAAGAACTGGCCCTTATCCAGGTCCTGGGAGATCACGTCTAAGGCTTTGGAATATTCTGCCTGATAAAAGTGTCTTTGTATATCTTGGGTCTTGGGCTATGCTAGATAGTTCACACCAACAACATGATTTATAGTGCATGTCTGTTTTTATTGCTTGGAGCCCTGGGCCACGCTGCATCAGTTTGACCCTTGGGGGGCTGGAGAATAGAGATAAAGTTAGTCATGGAAAATTTCATATCTATGTGATGGCCCTCAGTGAAAACCCTGGACCCCAAGACTTGGATGAGTTTCCTTGGGTGGCAGTACTTGGTGTGTGTTTTCACAAACAGTTGCTGGAAGAATTAGTGTTGACTCCACTGAGGGAGAAAGACTGGAAGCCGTGCCTTGTCACTCTTGGATTCCCCTATGTTCCTTCCCTTTGCTGATTTAAATCTGTGTCCTTTTGTTGTAATAAACAGCAACCTGGAGCACAACTTTTTCTCCTTTCTGTCAGTTCTTTTAGTGAATCAGCAAAGCTGAGTGTGTTCCTGTGGATTCCTGCCTACATAATTCCTATGATTAAGTCATGTCTAAAAGGTCAGATTCACAAGGAACTCTACTTAGTGCTCTGAAAATCCAAAGAAAGAGGATGTATGTATATGTATAGCTGATTCACTTTGCTGTATAGCAGAAAGTAACAGAACATTGTAAAGAAACTGTACTGCAATAAAAGTTAAGTAAAATAATAAAAATAAAAGGTCAAATTTAGCAAGTACTGGGTTGATGAGATTTTGCTCACTCCCATATTCTTTCTTTCTTCTTCTTGTTTTAAAGTTTTTGACTGGGCTGTGTGGCCTGTGGGATCTTAGTTCTCCAACCAGGGATTGAACTCACAACCCTTGCATTGGAAGCATGGAGTCTTAACCACTGGACCACCAGGGAAGTCCTCCGCTCTCTTTCTTGATTGAAATAATTTCTGTCCTCCCTACAGAAAATCCAACTACAGTTCATTCACTTTTCAAGACTCAGAAATTACTACCCAGAGCCCATTCTGATAAAGCTTCATCACTGGTGTGATCACATATTCCTTTACTATTTAACTTTTTTCATTTATATAAAATTTCATGGCCTTATGTCTTATTTGGGCTTCCCTTGTGGCTCAGCTGGTAAAGAATCTGCCTGTAATGTGGGAGACCTGGGTTGGGAAAATCCCCTGGAGAAGGGAAAGGCTACCCACTCCAGTATTCGGGCCTGGAGAATTTCATGGACTATACAGTCCACGGGGACGCAAAGAGTCGGACACAACTTATTTATCAAACTTGATTGTGAATACTTTAAAGTTAGGACCAGTGTTATATTTGAGCATTCCTAGTATATGTGAAACATGATTTTTTTTCACATATTTACCTATGAAAAGTAAAGTGTCTGCTGTTACCCTGTTTGTTTAGCCTATACGCTGAGCACATCATAAGAAATGCCGGGCTAGATGAGTTATAAGCTGGAATCAAGATAGGCGGGAGAAACATCTACAAACTCAGATAATGCAGATGATACCACTCTAATGGCAGAAAGCGAAGAGGAACTAAAGAGCTTCTTGATGAGGGTGAAGGAGGAGAGTGAAAGAGCCGGCTTAAAACTGAGAGAGTAACAGGCAGGAAGGCCAGGGGTCTCCAAACGGAGGAAATAGGCTGCAAGTGTCAGACATTTTTCTCTCTCTCTTAAGTGGCAGGAGGAAACTGGTGATATATTTTTTTCCCCTTCTCTATACAAATTTAAAAGGAGGTTTCTCTTAAAATACTGTGTTGCCATAATGACACCTGGTTTCACCTGAAGTTAACTATTCTCAAACCTTGAGTTAACCAGTGCATTTTTTTTAATGGAAATGTTTGTCTTAAGCTATGTTAGTGTACTATGCATTTACCCCAAACTGTCTTCAAGTCGGTTCTGCCTAATGGCTCAGAACCTACTTGACAAACCAATATGTTATACTCAGACATTGTTCCCCTAATCTATGTAAACGAAACTATTTGTATGGTAATCTGCCCTTCTACAAGATTCAAGTCAATTGTTTTATGGCCCAGGATAACTCCTCTGGTGCCAAGATTATCCCAAAATGCATCTTATGGATGAGGGGCCTGGCACCATTCTGAGTTTTAAGACATTCCTTTCTTTCATTAGGTTCCCTTGGAAGATTGGAGAAGGATATGGCACCCCACTCCAGTACTCTTGCCTGTAAAATCCCGTGGACGGAGGAGCGTGGTAGGCTACAGTCCATGGGGTCGCAAAGAGTCGGCCACGACTGAGTGACTTCACTTTCACTTTTCCTTCATTAACAGACTGCTGGTGACTATATAACATCCAGCTGAAGACTAGCAGGGGGGTACTCTTTCTGCCCCTTTCTGATGTCTATGTCAGAAGCTTTCTCTATCTCCTTTATACTTAAATAAAACTATTACACAAAAGCTCTGAGCGATCAAGCTTCATCTCCGGCCCCGGACTGAATTCTTCTCCGGAGGCCAAGTATCCCGACGTCTTTTTCGTGGTTCAGCAACAACCTTTCAAAACTAAATATTAAAAAACTAAGATCATGGCATGTGGCCCCATTACTTCATGGCAAAAAGAAGGGGAAAAGGTGGAAGTAGTGACAGATTTCCTCTTCTTGGGCTCTAAAATCACTGTGGACGGTGATTGCAGCCATGAAATCAGAAGATAACTGTTTCTTGGCAGGAAAGCTATGACAAACCTAGACAGTGTATTGAAAAGCAGAGATATTACTCTGCCGACCAAGGTCCATATACTCAAGGCTATGGTCTTTCCAGTGGTCACATACTGTTGTGAGAGCTGAACCACAAAGAAGGCAGAGCACCAAAGAATTGATGCCTTTGAACTGTGGTGGTAGAGAAGACTCCTGAAAGTCCCTTGAACAGCATAGAGATCAAACCAGTCAATCTTAAGGAAAATCAACCCTGAATAGTTGTTGGATGGAATGATGCTGAAGCTCTAGTATTTTGGTTATCTGATGAGAAGAGCCAACTCATTGGAAGAGTCCTTGATGCTAGGAAAGATTGAGGGCAGATGGAGAAGAGGCTGTCAGAGGATGAGATGGCTGGATGGCATCATCGATGCAATGGACATGAACTTCGATGCAACGGACATGAACTTCCATGCAATGGACATGAACTCCGGGAGATAGTGAGGGACAGGGAGGTCTGGCATGCTGCAGTCCATGGGGTTGCAAAGTCAGACACAACTGGGTGACTGAACAAAAACAAGTATATCTGACACGTGATTTATTTTTCATATATTTATGAGTCTATGAAAAGTAAGGATTTACATTGATCCTGAATTTTAATATATAAATATATATACTTATACATTATAAATACAAATCCATATTAATAAATAATAATCTAAATAGATATTTATGTATTTTTCAAGACAAATGGAGGCTTTTTGTCTTATATTCTTACAGGCTGTTCAATAGTCTCATGTTTTCTTACACTGTTACTTTACAACTTTTTTTTTCACTTGTTTTGCAATGAGTCCACATGATTTTTTCTAAGAATTCTTGCCAGAGATCATGTACCATAGCATGAATGAGCACAATTTAATTCAAGTGGAATGTGAAAACAGCTCGACTGTCAACAGAAAAGATCGTATCTATCATTCTGCCTGGACATGATCCATTAGAGCTCAGCTATTTTATACCTACCATCTGTGCTGAACAAGCTCAAGTGTGGAATAAACATCAGTATGTGATCTAGCATCCTGAGCTGAGAATCCCCAGTTGGTCAAGGCCATCTCTGGCTACCCAAAGAGATTCTGACGTTTAGAGTCCAATTCCAGATGAATCAGATGGTTGTTGCCTCTTCTTTTTCTCCCCTTTCAAGTTTGCTTAAATATTGAAAAGAATACTGACATTCTCTTTTGCAAGACAGGAATATACCAATTCTCTACAAGGAATATATTTTGGGAATCATCTGACAAGTAATTAAATGCAACAGATAATTTTAAAATGCAGTTTGTCTTTACTTACTTCATTCTAGACATATCAAAGCCAGTGGGAAATAATAACTTTTACCTTATATTGTAACAAGACAATACCGAATCTTAAATTTATGAGTCAATTTTATCTTAAGTAATTGGTCCCTTAAATTATTACATTAATCCCAGGGAAAAGTATAGAAACACTGAAGTTTGCCTGAGTTATTAAATACTCTCTCAATTATTCTGTGTGAAATTAGGTTCTACTGAAAATATGTAATTCAATTAAGTAATTCATTCGTTTATTTATTCACAATTGATTACCTATTAGTTGATCCACAGCTTACTAATTGCCAGGGTGGGAAGGATTGACAATAGAAAAACACAAATAAAGTTTGGTTTGAAAAATTCATACATTTTTGTACCTTATGGTGCCTTTAAAAATTAACAAAATAGGACTTTGCCTTTTCATAATTTTATTTTAAAACCTAGTAATTTAAACAGCATCAAAAACCAATTATAAACAAGAGGAATGTGTCTGTGTGTCTCTGTGTGTGTGTGTTGTACCAATCATTAAGAAAAGCTAGCTTTCTATTATTTCAAAATTCTAAATAATGATGCTGATTCTGGGAAAGATTAAAGGGAGAAGGAGAAGGGGTGACGATGATGAGATGATGAGATAGTTGGATGGCATCCTCCACTTAATGGACATGAATTTGAGCAAACTCTGGGATACGGTGAAGGACAGGGAAGCCTGGTGGGCTGCAGTCCATGGGGTCTGACATGACTGAGTGACCGAACAACAACTAAATAAAAAAATCACTTCTGAGAACACCTTCCTCCCTCCACTGAGGTGCTGTGCTGCTTCTCTAAAACATCACGACATTAACCATGTTGTGCTCTAGCAGGTTGATTTCCAGAGTTCTCAGAGAGGCTCTCCTGACCTGGAATCACCTGGTGTTCCTGCTGAAATGCAGATCCCTGGATCTAAGTAAGATTCTCCTACAACTTAGGTCCAGCAATTCATTGGAAACAGGCATCCCTGGTGATTCTCACCACACTGAAGTGGGAAACCCACTGATTTCCTGTATGATATGTCTATACAACAGGCCTCTTTCCACTCCACCAGCCTATCTCCTGCACTTATTACCCCTCTCTGATTGTGTTTCTCTCTTTTGAGTCTCTGCCTTTGAACATGCCATTACATTTGTCTGGAATACCTTCCTCATCTCTAATTAGTAAACCCAATACAATGCAAGCCTTATCTCCTTCCAGAAGCATCTCTTTTTCCTCTCACCCAGAAGAGACAGCTCTCTGTTTTCAATGTCCCTCAACACCAGTGCTAAGGTCTATTATTATACTACAATTGGTTGTTTTCAAGTTTCTCATACTCATAAGAGTTTGCAGGGGAACATAATTCAGATGAAAAGTCTAGGGTCAAACTGCTTGTGTGAGAAGTCTGGTTTGGCCACCAAATAGGTATGTGTTCTTAGGCAAGCTATTTTTCCTACTTAAACTGGTTTCCTCATCTGTAAAATGATGGAGGGGGATTAGGTAAGAACTAAAAGTAGAGTGTTTGGTACACAGTCAACATTTAGTAAATGCTAGCTGTTTTTAACACCTAAGTAATGTATTTGCAGTATGTCTGTAACAAGGTCAAGAACTCTTGAAAATGAGTGACATTTTCACTATATAGATAGAACTTAGAAAATGTATAGAAATTAATGCTGTGTACCATTTAGTATGAAATGTGTTTTATACTTAAAAGTTCCTTATCACCATATTTGGGAATTAATATTATAGAATCTTATGAGAGAAAAATCTAAATTGTTCTCAAATATAGAGCACATATTTATTCAATATTTAGAAATAGAAATTATATGGTTTTGGAAATATTCCTTAAAAATTGATTTCAACACTCTGAGTTCCTAACTACAAAAGATTTCCAACGTTTTTATTTTCAAGCTATTAACTTCTTCTCACTATTACCTAATACCAAAGCAGATTGTTGGAGAGTGATACTTAAGAGTTAATTGTACTATTTTCCACTCAGCTTCAATGGGATGTTGATTTCAAAGCCTTCAGGAACCATGAAAAGTGAACCTCATTTAACAAGGCAGCCTAGAAAGGAAACAATATTCTCCTAGTTTGCAGCATCTATTCAATTGTGAGATTAAAGCATAAATCTCATCACATCTCTAACTGATCTCAGTTTGTGGAAGTTCAGTTAAGTTCAGTTCAGTCGCCAAGTTGTGTCTGACTCTTTACGACCCCATGAACTGCAGCACGCCAGGCCTCCCTGTCTATCACCAACTCCTGGAGTTTACCGACACTCATATCCATTGAGTCGGTGATGCCATCTAACCATCTCATCCTCTGTTGTTCCCTTCTCCTCCTGCCTTCAATTTTTCCCAACATCAGGGTCTTTTCAAATGAGTCAGCTCTTTGCATCAGGTGGCCGAAATATTGGAGTTTCAGCTTCAACATCAGTCCTTCCAATGAACAGCCAGGACTGATTCCTTTAGGATGGACTGGTTGGATCTCCTTGCAGTCCAAGGGACTCTCAAGAGTCTTCTGCAACACCACAGTTCAAAAGCATCAATTCTTCTGCGCTCAGCTTTCTTTACAGTCCAACTCTCACATCCATACATGACCACTGGAAAAACCATAGCCCTGACTAGACGGATCTTTGTTGGCAAAGTAATGTCTCTGCTTCTTTATATGCTGTCTAGGTTGGTCATAATTTTCCTTTCAAGGAGTAAGCGTCTTTTAATTTCATGGCTGCAATCACCATCTGCAGTGATTTTGAAGCCCCCCAAAATAAAGTCAGCCACTGTTTCCACTGTTTCCCCATCTATTTGCCATGAAGTGATGGGACCAGAAGCAGAAGATATTAAGAAGAGGTGGCAAGAATACACAGAAGAACTATACAAAAAAGATCTTCACGACCCAGATAATCACGATGGTGTGATCACTCACCTAGAGCCAGACATCCTGGAATGTGAAGTCAAGTGGGCCTTAGAAAACATCACTACGAACAAAGCTAGTGGAGGTGATGGAATTCCAGTTGAGCTATTTCAGATCCTCAAAGGTGATGCTGTGAAAGTGCCGCACTCGATATGCCAGCAAATTTGGAAAACTCAGCAGTGGCCACAGGACTGGAAAAGGTCAGTTTTTGTTCCAATCCCAAAGAAAGGCAATGCAAAGAATGCTCAAACTACCGCACAATTGCACTCATCTCACATGCTAGTAAAGTAATGCTCAAAATTCTCCAAGCCAGGCTTCAGCAATACGTGAACCGTGAACTTCCAGATGTTCAAGCTGGTTTTAGAAAAGGCAGAGGAAACAGAGATCAAATTGCCAGCATCCTCTGGATCATCGAAAAAGCAAGAGAGTCCCAGAAAAACACTTATTTCTGCTTTATTGACTATGCCAAAGCCTTTGACTGTGTGGATCACAATAAACTGTGGAAAATTCTGAAAGACATGGGAATACCAGACCATCTGACCTGTCTCTTGAGAAACCTGTATGCAGATCAGGAAGCAACAGTTAGAACTGCATATGGAACAACAGACTGGTTCCAAATAGGAAAAGGAGTATGTCAAGGCTGTATATTGTCACCCTGCTTATTTAACTTATATGCAGAGTATATCATGAGAAACGCTGGGCTGGAAGAACCACAAGCTGGAATCAAGACTGCCAGGAGAACTATCAATAACCTCAGATATGTGGATGACACCACCCTAATAGCAGAAAGTGAAGAAGAATTAAAGAGCCTCTTGATGAAACTGAAAGAGTAGAGTGAAAAAGTTGGCTTAAAGCTCAACATTCAGAAAACTAAGATCATGGCATCTGGTCCCATCACTTCATGGGCAATAGTTGGGGAAACAGTGGAGACAGTGTCAGACTTTATTTTTTTGGGCTCCAAAATCACTGCAGATGGTGATTGCAGCCATGAAATTAAAAGACGCTTACTCCTTGGAAGGAAGGTTATGGCCAACCAAGATGGCATATTTAAAAGCAGAGACATTACTTTGCCAACAAAGGTCCGCCTAGTCAAGGCTATGGTTTTTTCAGTGGTCATGTATGGATGTGAGAGTTGGATGGTGAAGAAAGCTGAGTGCTGCAGAATTGATGCTTTTGAACTGTAGTGTTGGAGAAGACTCTTGAGAGTCCCATGGACTGCAAGGTGATCCAATCAATCCATCCTAAAGGAGATCAATCCTGGGTTTTCATTAGAAGGACTGATGTTGAAGCTGAAACTCCAATACTTTGGCCACCTCATGAGAAGAGTTGACTCATTGGAAAAGACCCTGATGCTGGGTAGGATTGGGGCAGGAGGAGAAGGGGACAACAGAGGATGAGATGGTTGGATGGCATCACTGACTCGATGGACATAGGTTTGGGTAAACTCTGGGAGCTGGTGATGGACAGGGAGGCCTGGTGTGCTGCAGTTCATGGGGTTGCAAGGAGTCAGACACGACTGAGCAACTGAAATGAACTGAACTGATGGGACCAGATGCCACGATCTTAGTTTTCTGAATGTTGATCTTTAAGCCAACTGTTTCACTTTCCTTTTTCACTTTCATCAAGAGGCTCTTTAGTTCTTCTTCATATTCTGCCAAAAGGGCTTCACAAATACAACTAATTTTGCAAAGGTAGTATGCTCAGATAAAGAAAACAGAGTAAATGTTAAAATACATACATAAGGATTAAAAATGAAGTCCATGTCTTTCTACACAATTGAACATATGTCATTTCACCAGTAAGATGAAACTTCTACAAAAAAAAAAATTCTGGAGAAAAACTTCACAGATCCTTGAGATCCAGTTAGGAATTAGTTTGGAGATTAGCAGTCAGATTAAGAGATTAGAGAAAAAAAAATGCAGGGTAGTAAATATTTTAGGCTTTGCAGGCTACACAGTTTCTGTCCTAATTATTGATAGTTGCCTCTGTGATCATTGAAAAAGGAAGAGAGTTCCAGAAAAACATCTATTTCTGTCTTATTGACTTTGCCAAAGCCTTTGACTGTGTGGATCACAACAAACTGTGGAAAATTCTTCAAGAGATGGGAATACCAGACCAGCTGACCTGCCTCTTGAGAAATCTACATCCAGGTCAGGAAGCAACAATTAGAACTGGACATGGAACAACAGACTGGTTCCAGATAGGGAAAGGAGTACGTCAAGGCTGTATATTGTCACCCTGCTTATTTAACTTATATGCAGAGTACATCATGAGAAATGCTGGGCTGGAGGAAGCACAAGCTGGAATCGAGATTGCTGGTAGAAATATCAATAACCTCAGATATGCGGATGACACCACCCTTATGGCAGAAAGTGAAGAAGAACTAAAAAGCCTCTTGATGAAAGTAAGAGAGGAGAGTGAAAAAGTTGGCTTAAAGCTCAACATTCAGAAAACTAAGATCATGGCATGTGGTCTCATCACTTCATGGCAAATAGATGGGGAAACATTGGAAACAGTGGCTGACTTTATTTTTCTGGGCTCCAAAATCACTGCAGATGGAGATTGCAGTCATGAAATTAAAAGATGCTTGCTCCTTGGAAGAAAAGTTATGACCAACCTAGAGAGCATAGTAAAAATCAGAGACATTACTTTGCCAACAAAGGTCCATCTAGTCAACGCTATGGTTTTTCCAGGAGTCATGTATGGATGTGAGTTGGAGTATAAAGAAAGCTGAGTGTAGAAGAATTGATGCTTTTGTACTGTAGTGTTGCAGATAACTCTTGAGAGTCCCTTGGACTGCAAGGAGCTCCAACCAGTCCATCCTAAAGGAAATCAGTCCTGAATATTCATTGGAAGGACGTATGCTGAAGCTGAAACTCCAATACTTTGGCCACCTGATGCAAAGAATTGACTCATTTGAAAAGACCCTAATGCTGGGAAAGATTGAAGGCGGGAAGAGAAGGGCATGACAGAGGATGAGATGGTTGGATGGCATCACTGACTCAATGGACATGAGTTTGAGTGAACTCAGGGAGTTGGTGATGGACAGGGTTGCCTGGCTTGCTGCAGTCCATAGGGTCGCAAAGAGTTGGACATGACTGAGCAACTGAACTGAACTGAACCTCTTTGATTGTACCTCAAAAGCAGCCACATACAAATGTGTAAAGAAATGGGTGTGGCTGTGTTTCAATAAAACTTTATTTACAAAGCCAGGAAGTGGGTCCAATTTGGCCCACTTGCTGTAGTTTCCCGATCTGTTATCTAAAAATAAAGATCTTTCAAATTCTGAAGACTAGAATAGTCATCAGAGTGTCTGATTATTTAAATGGTCCTTGAGGCCTCAGGTGTATTTGCTGGCATGGTATCTTAATGGGAAAATCAATTGTACCTTTGGTAAGTTTTCTTGCTATAGTCTGCAAAAGTGTGAAAAATGATCCTCTGGCATTAAAGAGATGGAAAGTACTTTAAAAAATAAGTGTTTTAGATGAGAACCATGTATAATGATAAACAGCTGTGACTAAAACTAACTCATAACATATTTTGTTATAAGAGTATGGAGCCGTAAGATATGGGAAAATGATTTTGTTTTGAAATACTGAAAAAATTTCATTGGAAAGGTAGGTCATAAAATTTAAAACGTTGAGTACAATAATCATTATTGTCAATAAAAAGTTAGTAAAAAAATCATATCTCATTTCTCATATTGGGTATGTTTGTTCCTAATTGGCTTCAGGCATGAGATGGATGATTTTATTTCTAAAACCATTTCTCCTAAAATCAAGAAACTTGAGCTTAAAGTTTTTCAGAATCTTCATACCTGAACTACTCATTACATAGAGCTCTGGGAATGATAGATGAATTTGAGTACACAGTAATCTGTTACAGAGACAACACTATAGGACAAATCATGAAATTTTACATCATTATAATATGCAAGGATATGGAGCATGTTGCCTTCTAACAAAAGCTCTTGATATTTATTAGGTGTAGCCCAGGATCATTAAGCCAATGCCATTAAGAATAGTTATCTGCACAATACAGGAACTTTGCAAGTGGAGATGAGTTTCAGATGGAAAACTGGGGTCACATCATCTGGATCTGATAAGCAGAACCTTGTCATATCAGATGTGGCATCATGCAGAGCTGCAGGTTTTATAAAATACTTACTTTTTCTTTAGATTTCTAGAGTCTAGAGCACCCTAATATGTGTTTAAAAGCAAAACATCAGGGTCTTTTATCCTTCCAATTCTTATATCTCATTAAAAATATTCACATCTTATTTCTTTTTCCTTCCAAACATATATATATATATATATATATATATATATATACATATAACTTTTATTCTTATATCTCATATATATATATATTACTTTTGGGTTTTTATTTCCTCTATCTTTCAATGAAAACCATTTTCAAAATGGAAAGTAATTGCTGTAATTAGCTTTTCATGCTGGGGTTCTTTCTTTCTCTGAGGGTCACCTCCCAATCACAAGTCTGTTTTCAGTTTTGGAATGTGTAAGGTAGGAAAGAACTGGAATGCAGCTACATTATTTAGACTTATCTGGAAACAGGCTAATATATTTAGAAATCATTCTTATTAAAAGCCACTGCTGATGTTAGGAAAATATCCTCATTTATGCACTGTTAATACTTTAAGGGAAGGACATATAAAAGTAGACTTAGGGGCTTCCCTGGTGCCCATGACAGTGGTTAAGACTCCGTGCTCCCAATGCAGGGGTGCAGGTTTGATCCCTGGTCAGGAACTAAGATCCCACATGCCACATAGTAGAGCCAAAAAAAAAAAAAAAAATAGACTTACATATGCTAGGAAATAGTGATGCATAAAAAGTCAGTTATACCCTGGACAATCGAATAAACCCATTTTAGTGCAAAATAATTAGTGATAGTACAGTGCTTTCATCATGTTTTAATCAGGGAGATGGTAACTGTACCCAGATTATTAGATATCTGAGTATTTATTTTATATCTACATCAGAAAGTTTCCTAAGATACTCCTTAGAAGGGGCAAGAGAATGAAGTATTCACCCATATGGAAACAGTTAAAAAGTATATGATTCAAAAGACTTGGACTTACTTGTTCACAGTAAAATCCAATTTTTATCTTTGCTCTCCCTAACTTTTAAGTGCTGCTAGTGAATGCTGAATTATGCTGGCTCAGGGAATTTTAAATAATGTAAGTTTGGCTGTGTGTTGACTTAAATAATCCTTCATTACAGAGCATCATATAAGCTCTGTATTATTCACAAATTTAACCCATATGTTTGGACATTGTTATTTTTATAAACCAATAGTAGCTTAAATAGTTAAATCTGGATTCCCACCAGAAGTAACTGAAATAATTAAATCTGAATTCCTCAGTGACTTCCAGCTTTGTCCTAATTCACCTGCATGAAGTGGATGTGACTGCATTAGTAATATGAAGTATGCAATTTCAGAAATCTTCAATCTATCAAAATATACATTACTCCAAGGTAGTCTTTGAAACTTTTTGAAATAAACCATACTAAGAAATAATTAACATTGTTTAATCATTTATATATCTGGGTATGTGTTATGGTTGTATGTTTGTGTGTGCTGAAATTACATATTTATTGTAATGTTTCTTTTTTCTTCTTTTTTCAAAACATCCAAATAAAGCACAGAGATATTTTGTATTCTATTCTATTTCATTAACAAAAGTGCTGATTGCAACCCACTGGGTAATTGATAGCATGACCCTCCTGAATTGCAACCCTCAGTTTGAATAATTCTATCCTCGTAGTTCAAAATTTTAATCATATTTATGCTTCAAATAGCATTGCTTGGTTTGTAAAATAATCATTTTAATAGAAAATTACAGAAAAGTATAGAAACAGAAATTAAAGTAGATAATATCCCAGTGCTAAGACATTGCTAGTTTTATTTCTCAACCAATCTTTATTTAACATATAGTTAAATATAGTTTTAAAAGAGTAAATTCTATGTGTTACTATGAAAGAAAATCTTTTTCCTTTTTCTTTCTTTTTTGCATCTATATGAGAAGATGTATGTTAGCTTAACCTATTTTGGTAATCATTTCACCATATATGTTAATCAAACTATCATGATGAAAGCTTTAAAATTATACAGTGAAGTATGTCAATTATTTCTCAATAAAACTGGAAATAATTATTCAACCTCTACATGAGCATATGGGCTTCCCTGGTGACTCAGTAGTAAAGAATCTGCATGCCAATGCAGGAGATGAGGTTTTGATCCTTGGTTCGGGAAGATCCCTTGGAGGAGATGGTAAACCCACCCCAGTATACCTGCCTGGGGATTCCCATGGACAGAGGAGCCTAGTGGCTACAATTCAGGAAGTTGCAAAAGAGATAAGACTTAGCAACTGAACAACAATATTGTAAGCATGCATATGTCATTTTAACCCTTATAAAAATACATACCATCATTTTTGCAACTTGATGGATTAAAAGTGACAGTTATGTTTTATTTAGCATTTCTCTATTACAGGTGAGGTGAAACTTTAAACCATGTTTATCAACATTTCATACATCTTTAAACGTATATTCATTTCTTTTCCTTATTTTATTCAATTGGGCTATTTTTGTTTACACGTTGTCTATATAATAAGAGCATTAAATTTCTGTTAAATATACCATCTGTCTGTAATTTGCCATTTAATTCTAAATATGATTTTTTTTTTTGCCATACAGTGGTATGTATTTTCACACTGTAACATTTTTCAACCTTTTGTTCAAGATTTCTTTTTTGCTTTTTTTGCTCAGAGAGGCCTCCACTATGTCGGCATTATGTAAAACTTGCTGTAGGCTCTACTAGTTAGCTCATTACTTCATTCTTTACTTTCAGTTCTCTAATCTGCTCTAAATTTATTGTAGTATGTGGCATGAAGTTAGAACCAAATCTAAAGAGACAAATATTATTCAGATTGATAGCTACGAGTCCTCAGATCATTTGTTGAGTAAGAGATCATTTGTCTATTGTTTGATACTGCATGTTTTCATCACATATACACTTATATGCTAAGGTCTGTTTCTGAAACTGTATAATCTTCTATTGATTGCCCTGTTCCTTCTCATGCAATTCCTATAATGACTTCATTATTACAGTTTAATCTAATGATTTATTTAGACTTACTACAGTCTGCTTTCATTGATCTTATTTTTAAATTTTTTTTCAAGTTGTCTCACTCTTTATGCTTCTCTGTGATTTTTCTAATTACATTCTGATGCTCCAAATAATAATGTTATTGATGGAACTGATGTGGAAATAATGATATCTTAATCTATTCTAGCTTTCCATCCATTAAAATGTTTATTCAGGTATTCTTTTAAGTGTCTCATCAAACTTTCATTATTTTCCTTATATGGAACCTACACATGATTAAGCTTGTTAGTCAGTATTTTATCTATTTTTGCAATTATTAAGGAACTTTTATCTTGCATTTTCTAAACGGTTATTTTTGACATGGAAAGCTGTGAACTTCTGTGTATTTTGTATCTGTTTCCTTTATTTACAAAAAATAGCTTCTGCTTTCCAATAGTTTTATCTCATTTGTTTCTTTTCTCTGTGTGTTAACCAGAGTTTGGTACACAATAGCAGTAATCACACCCATGTCTTCTTCCTTGTTTTAGTGGGAATGTCTCTGGGGCATTAATGTTTGGTATACTTTTCCATTATTTGAAATAATATTTACTGTCATGTTAATATGCATGTATTTTAGCCTGCTAACATTTTTTTACTTAGGGTTTCCCTGATGGCTCAGATGTAAAGAATCTGCCTGCAATGCAGGAGACCAAGGTTTGATCCCTGGGTTGGGAAGATCCCCTGGAGAAGGGAATGACTACCCACTCTAGTATTCTTGCCTGGAGAATTCCATGGACAGAGGGGCCTGACTACAAACATTCTTACATAGAAAAGAGTTGAATTTTATTAAATATATTCCTATCTATTAATATGACTAAGTGATTTTCAATACTAATGCTATAAATGGCATTAATAGATTTCTTTAAACCAAACTATGTTTGTTTTCATGGGGTAAATTCATTATTTGGCCATGTTTTAATTATTTTGACTTTGTTAACTATAATGCAAGAGCTCTGTGAATAATCTATAACTAACATCCTACCTAATGATGAAAGACTGAATATTTTTCTCCTAAAATTAGAAATGAGATAAAATGGCTACTCTGACTACTTCTAATCAAGATTGTACTGTTCAATTTGAAGAGGCAAAGTTAGAACCCAAGAAAGTGAAGTTTCAGCAAAATAGTCAAATCATTAACTGCGTCCTGCTTTCTTCTACGAATGCAAAGTAAAATAAGAAGTCAATGCACAGCTTGATTAAGTGGCAAAACCAAGGTAGCCATAGCAGACTTCAGAAGAAGTACCGAACTGCTGAGATTCAGAACAACCCTTATTAGAGATATAAAGTAATATTTATTATGATGTTGGAAAGCTGAAAAGCTAATGACTTCAAAACTACAATGACTAAAATCAGCTAGAATCCAAAGTATATCTTAGGGTTAAATGTTGAGAGAAAAGTGGGAAAAGTTTTTGAGCAGGGTGGAAATCGTACACTACTAAGATGACAAAAATTGCACATATTCCTCTTTTTGAAACACTGGGATTTGTATGCATCACCAAACTAAACCAGACATGTCTGTTCACTGAGTCATATAGTCTGCTTAAGAAATGATCTGCTCTAGGATTTCCAGAAGAGGGTAGCTGGTGGGGCATGGAGAAAACTGAGACTCCAACAACAACAAAGACTCAGCATTTTCATTGGCTTTCTACCAGCTCTTTTCCAAATCATTTCCCTCTAATCTCTAACATCTTTAGTTTGCTTTGCCTTCTGTTTCATTGCAGTGCCTTTTCTCCTTCCATCTGACCCATCTCTTCCATGAGATTGAACCCAGGCTGTGCTCTGGGAAGGGTCCTTTGATGGAGGATTTTCCTTCTCCCAGACGCAATCTGAATCAAGATTACATGATGCCTATTTTTTAGGACAGGAATAGAGATGCACATATAGAGAGCAGCCTTGTGGACACAGCGTGGAAAGAGAGGGTATGGCGAATTGAGAGAGTAGCACTGAAACATATGTATTACCATGTGTAAAATAGATATCTAGTGGGAAGTCACTGTATAATACAGGTAGCTCAGGCTGGGAAGCTGCTGTATAACACAGGGAGCTCAGGCTGAGCTCAGCCCACCAGGCTGGGATGGGGTTGGGGGTAGGGGGGAAGTTCAAGAGGGAGGTGACACGTGTATACTTATGGCTGATTCACACTCTTGTATGGAAGAAGCCAACACACTAATGTAAAAAAAATTATCTTCCAGTTAAAAATAAGTTTAAAAAATTACAGCACCCAGCTTGAGAACAGAACATGTACTATCTGATAAAAGTTACACAATTAGAGATGAATACAAAGTCTTCAGTTTACCAAAGGCTCAGCCATGTCCGACTCTTTGCGACCCCATGGACTGCAGCACACCAGGCCTCCCTGTCCTTTACCATCTTCTGGAGCTTCCCCAAACTCATGTCCATTGAGTTGGTGATGCCATCCAACCATCTCATCCTCTGTCATCCCCTTCTCCTGCTGCCTTCAATATTTCCCAGCATCAGGGTCTTTTCTAATGAGTTGGCTCTTCACATCAGGTGGCCAAAGTATTGAAGCTTCAGCTTCAGTACCAGGCCTTCCAATGAATATTCAGGGTTGATTTCCTTTAGGATGGACTGGTTTGATCTCCGTGCACTCTAAGAGATACTGAAGAGTCTCCAACACCACAGTCTGAAAGCATCTGTTCTTCAGATGCTCAATTCTTCAGTGCACACCCTTCTTTGTGGTCTGATTTTTGCATCCATACATGACTACTGGAAAAGCCATAGCTTTGACTATATGGACCTTTGTTGGCAAAGTAATGTCTCTGCTTTTTAACACACTGTCTAGGTTTGTCATAGCTTTTCTTCCAAGGAGCAAGCGTCTTCTAGTTTCATGGCTGCAGTCATCATCTACAGTGATTTTGGAGCCCAAGAAAATAAAATCTGTCACTGTTTTCACCTTTTCCCCTTCTACTTGCCATGAAGTGATGAGATTGTATACCATGATCTTCGTTTTATGAATGTTGAATTTTAAGCCAGTTTTTTTCACTCTCCTCTTTCACCTTCAAGAGGCTCTTTAGTTCCTCTTCGTTTTCTGCTATTAATCAAAGGCTATTAACATTTAAAAACAAACTTGTTATCCCAACTTCAAGTATAATATTTCTTTGGCTTTTGAAATTTGCCAAAATCTGACTGAAAACACCTTTTAACAGTTTGGCTTTTTATTTATGAAAGATTGCAACTCCTTTAGTAACACTGTAATTCTTCAAAGAAGACACGTGCTAATCGGAGGTTGACGTATGGTAACTGAAGGTAGACTATTACAATTACATAAGTAGACAGTTCATTTTGTTTTTTCAAATTATAAATGCATGAATAAGACGTCATGTAGCTTTTATTTTAGATAAAGGAAAACTATTTATTAATAATTATTTTGAAGAGCAAAATTAGTCATTTTTATAGCTTTTAGAATATGTGTATAAAGTGAGAGTCCCATTTTAAAAACAATGTTCTTTTTCCACCTAACTAAATGTGCAACTTTTGGAGTCCTTAATCTCGGCAGCATTCTAGCATATTCTGAAGAACCTGGGGAGCCCAGCACATTGCGTCACATTAGAAAAGAGAACTCCCCTTAAACACTCAACTCCCCTTCTGAATTCAGGCACTAAGAGCAATGGGGTCTCTAAACTTACAGTAATAACTAACTTGATGAATAATTTCAACATGCTACTGGGGCACTGACAGGAAAAAAACAACATTGTCTCATATACTATGGGTATAATGGAGAAAAGAAAAGGAAGGGAGTAGAGGTTATTGACGTCATCTGAGCATGTAGTAAGTAGCTGACATGTGTTTAATAACTGTCAGTTATGTAATCCTCACACAAATCTGGCAGTATTCTTTACATTTATTCCCATTTGATTCTTGCAAAAACTTGTGTCTGACTTATTTAGTGGAAAGAGCATGAGCTTCAGAACTGTATACATAAAATTAGGTTCAGGTCTCACCTTGGCCATTGATTGATTATGATCCATCTCCAAGTTATTATGGAGATTATTGGGTGGGATCTATGGTGAGCTATTACTGAAGATTCATTTTCTGTAAACTGGTGACTGCAAAATCTACATTTACTGGGTGAGGATAAATGAGATAATATAGATGAAGCACTCTTCTGGCATTTGACACAATGAGTGCTCAATAAATATAAGTTATTTTCTGCTTTCTTACCATCCATAGCACTTAGCACAGGTTGAAAAGTACTTGTTGGGGAAAAAAAAAGACATTATAACCTAACTGAAAATCTATAAAATAACCTTCAAGTACTGATCCAGCATCTTCAGCCACAAAAGTTAGGGATATAAAACAAAGAACAGAAGAAATCTTTTCTTTGTGATGAATTCTTCTAGAATCTAAAAATTCCTTGCCAGCATTCAGCTTTGCTGCGTTAGTAGAACAGAAATGAGAGTTGAGTTCTCAGGGAAAGAAAAAAAAAAGAAGATCCCTCCTTGTGGCTGTTAGCCACTGAAGCAAACACCCTGTGATAAATAAAATTCCTGGACACTGCAGGATTCAGACTTTTGACACCCTTTCTTAAAATTTCTTGACTTCTTACCAAATATTATACTTGAATGGCACTTTCAAATTCACAGAAGTGGACAGAAAGAGCAGTGACTTTTACTTTGCTGTTGGCTCAGGAAAAGGAGCATTAAGTTTTGCGGATATAGGTGTGCCATGCCTCTGTAAGATACTATCCATTTGCCAATAAATTTTTATTCCATGGTGCTAAAATGAATGACTCCTCGTCTTTCAGAGCTGTCCATCTTCCTCAGGAACATCAGTGATGCATGCACCAACTCACTTCTGTTCTGCCAAGATAGCAGTGTTGGGATTGGGTAAGGAACCAGAAATTCCTTTGAGGAGATGACTATCTCATCAAGGGAAGGTCTGTATTCTAATTTATTTATTTATTTTTTACTATGAAAAGTTTCAGAATTTTATTTGGAATGCTGAGGTTTATAGAGAAACAGATAAAGATGGTACTTCTAATTTCTCAGAGAACCATAGGATGAACTTTTCTTTACCTTCATTTACCATTTAGGATAAGGCTATAAGGAATAAAAGAGACATTTATCATCATCATCTCCCCAGGAAGGGAGAAGGACATGGCAACCCACTCCAGTATTCTTGCCTAGAGAATCCCGAGGACAGAGGAGCCTGGTGGACTGCCGTCTGTGGGGTCGCACAGAGTTGGACACGACTGAAGCGACTTAGCAGCAGCAGCAGCTCCAGGAAGGGCTACCATTAAACCACCCCAGACAAATCAGTCTCTTTCTCCTCTTCCCCACCCCTTCCTTAAGAGGTGTGTGTGTGTGTGTGTGCATGCGAGCGCTTAGTTGCTCAGTCGTGTCTGACTCTTTGTGACCCTATGGACTGTAGCCTGCCAGGCTCATCTGTCCATGGGGATTCTCCAGGCAAGAATACTGGAGTGGGTTGCCATGCCCTACTCCAGGGGATCTACCGAACCCAGGGATCGAACCCAATTCTCCCACATCACAGGCGGTATCTTTATGGAAGTGTTTCTAAACACAGTACATTTGGGTCCTTGCAAATGATCTGCAGAAAAAACCGGTGAACTAGCAAAGTTAGTATTTTTAACTAGGACAACTTGTATTCATCATGGATTTTCAAGTTCTAATTTTAACCGTTTTGTATTTGAGGTTTCATTTTTCAAAAAATGTTTTTCCTGCTTAAGATGAAGAATTTTGAAAACCATTTCATTAAATCATTTGTATATCCCATTAATTAATCTAGGCTTGTTATCATTATATTTTACAACATAATTAAATCTTTTAAATAAGTACTATGAGCTTATTTAAAATATAATAATATAACATTGACAAGGAACTCCAGGAAGAGAAACAACTTTTTCTCTTTTTCTCTCTGTATATCCGTAGGGGAAGTAACTTATGGCACTTTAATGCCAGAAATAATGCATGAGTGAATCTTACAATGATGAGCAGAACCATGTCTTTTAAAAAAATATTTGCTTAATAGTTTTTGATAGTGCACTTCTATATCCTTCAAGAGATACAGAATAAGAGACACAGATGCATGGAACGATTTTATGGACTCTGAGGGAGAAGGTGAGGGTGGGACGTTCTGGGAGAATAGCATTGAAACAGGTATATTATCATATGTGAAACAGAACACCATTCCATGTTCGATGCATGAGACAAGGGCTCAGGGCCGGGGCAATGGGATGATCCAGAAGGATGGGATGGGGAGGGAGGTGGGTGGGGGGTCCAGGAGGAGGAACACATGTAAACCCATGGCTGATTCATGTCAATATATGGCAAAAACTATTGCAATGTTGTGAAGTGATTGGGCCCCAACTAAAATAAATAAATTTATAAAAAAAAAAAAAAAAAAGAGATATTACATTTATGAGATAACTTTTCTAAGATCCTGAGTAACTGTAACTTTCAGTTGCTCAGCTGGATCCAACTCTTTGCGACCCCATTGACTGTAGCTGGCCAAGCTCCTCTATCCATGGGATTCTCCAGGCAAGAATACTGAAATGTGTTGCCATTTTCTTCTCCAGAAAAATAAGAACATCCCTTACATACATGTGGTCAGTCAGTCAGTCAGTTCAATTGTTCAATTGTGTCTGACTCTTTGTGACCCCACGGACTGCAGCACGCCAGGCCTCCCTGTCCATCACCAACTGTCGGAGTCTACTCAAACTCATGTCCATTGAGTCGGTGATGCCATCCAACCATCTCATCCTCTGTCATCCCCTTGTCCTACTGCCTTCAGTCTTTCTCCAAATCAGGGTCTTTTCCAACGAGTCAGTTCTTTGCATCAGGTGGCCAAAGTATTAGGGTTTCAGCTTCAGCATCAGTCCTTCCAATGAATATTCAGGACTGATTTCCTTTAGGATGGACTAGTTGGATCCCCTTGCAGTCCAAGGGACTCTCAAGAGTCTTCTCCAACACCACAGTTCAAAAGCATCAATTCTTCAGCACTCAGCTTTCTTTATAGACTAACTCTCACATTCATACATGACTCCTGGAAAAACCATAGCTTTGACTAGATGGACCTTTGTTGGCAAAGTAATGTCTCTGCTTTTTAATATGCTGTCTAGGTTGGTCATAACTATTCTTCTAAGGAGCAATTGTCTTTTAATTTCATGGCTACAGTCACCATCTGCAGTGATTTTGCAGCCCCCCAAAATAAAGTCTGTCACTGTTTCCACTGTTTCCCCATCGTTTTACCATGAAGTGATTGGACCAGATGCCATGATCTTAGTTTTCTGAATGTTGAGTTTTAAGCCAACTTTTTCACTCTCCTCGTTTACTTTAATCAAGAGGCCCTTTATTTCTTCGCTTCTGCCATAAGGGTGGTGTCATCAGCATATCTGAGGTTGTTGATATTTCTCCCAGCAATCTTGATTCCAGGTTGGGCTTCCTCCAGCCCAGCGTTTCTCATGATGTACTGTGCATATAATTAAGCAGGGTGACAATAAACAGCCTTGATGTACTCCTTTCCTTATTTGGAAGCAGTCTGTTGCTCCACGTCCAGTTCTAACTGTTTCTTCCTGACCTGCATACAGATTTCTCAAGAGGCAAGTCAGGTGGTCTGGTATTCCCAACTCTTGAAGAATTTTCCACAGTTTGTGTGATCCACACAGTTAGAGGCTTTGGCATAGTCAATAAAGCAGAAATAGATGTTTTTCTGGAACTCTCTTGCTTTTTTGATGATCCACCGGATGTTGGCAATTTGATCTCTGGTTCCTCTGCCTTTTCTAAATCCAGCTTGAATATCTGGAAGTTCACAGCTCACGTACTGTTGAAGCCTGGCTTGGAGAATTTTGATCATTATTTTACTAGTATGTGAGATGAGTGCAATTGTGCTGTAGTTTGAACATTCCTGGCATTGCCTTTCTTTGGGATTGGAAGGAAAACTGACATTTCCAGTTCTGGAGAAACTTCAGAGTTTTCCAAATTTGCTGAGTGCAGCACTTTCATAGCATCATCTTTTAGGATTTGAAAGAGCTCAACTGGAATTCCATCACCTCCACTAGCTTTGTTCCTAGTGATGCTTCCAAAGGCCCATTTGACTTCACATTCCAGTATGTCTGGCTCTAGGTGAGTGATCACATCATTGTGATTATCTGGGTCATGAAGATCTTTTTGTATAGTTCTTCTGTATATTCTTGCCACCTCTTCTTAACATCTTCTGCTTCTGTTAGGTCCATACCATTTCTGCCTTTTATTGTGCCTATCTTTGCATGAAATGTTCCCTTGGTATCTCTAATTTTCTTGAAGAGATCTTTAGTCTTCCCCGTTCTATTGCTTTCCTTTATGTTTTTGCACTGATCACTGAGGAAGGCTTTCTTATCTCTCCTTGCTATTCTTTAGATATCTGCATTCAAATGGGTATATCTTTCCTTTTCTCCTTTGCCTTTTGCTTCTCTTCTTTTCACAGCTATTTGTAAGGCCTCCTCAGACAACCATTTTGCTTTTTTGCATTTCTTTTTCTTGGGGATGGTCTTGATCCCTGTCTCCTGTACAATGTCATGCACCTCCGTCCATAGTTCTTCAGGCACTCTGTCTATCAGATCTAATCCCTTGAATCTATTTCTCACTTCCACTGTATAATCATAAGGCACTTGATTTAGGTCATACCTAAATGGTCTAGTGGTTTTCCCTACTTTCTTCAAGTTATGCCTGAATTTGGCAATAAGGAGTTCATGATCTGAGCCACAGTCAGCTCCCGGTGTTGTTTTTGCTGAGTGTACAGAGCTTCTCAATCTTTGGCTGCAAAGAATATAATCAATCTGATTTCAGTATTGACCATCTGGTGATGTCCAGTGTAGAGTCTTCTCTTGTGTTGTTGGAAGAGGATGTTTGCTATGACCAGTGCATTCTCTTGGCAAAACTCTATTAGCCTTTGCTCTGCTTCATTTTGTACTCCACGGCCAAATTTGCCTGTTACTCCAGGTATTTCTTGACTTCCTACTTTGCATTCTAGTCCCCTATAATGAAAAGGACATCTTTTTTGGGTGTTAGTTCTAGAAGGTCTTGTAGGTCTTCAGAGAACCGTTGAACTTCAGCTTCTTCAGCATTACTGTTCGGGGCATAGACTTGAATTACTGTGATATTGAATGGTTTGCCTTGGAAACAAACAGAGGTCATTCTGTCGTTTTTGAGATTGCATCCAAGTACTGCATTTCAGATATCCATATTTATTTATATTAATCATTCAAACTTGAAAACAATCATTGCTCCATTTCATCAACTTATTTTGCTCAAGGAACCTATTTCTCCAGGCATATCTTTAGCTCATGCTAAACTCAGCTTTGTCTTCTAAAGTCTTAAGAGTGATTATTCCAAGTAGAAGTAAATTGATTTTGATGGAAAAACTTCTAAGATTTCTAGAGTTTGCTGCAATGTTAAACAAGATTTCCTCATTACTTAAAAACTGCATGTTTAAATATTTTGAAATATATCTCTGTCTTTCTATCTACCTATCTTCCTACCTACCTATATACATTTGAGTTCAATTTGCCTCTTAAAGTCTAGATTATAATATCAATGCTTAAAAAAATAATGTGTATAATTTTGTAGTGATTTTTCATATACATAAAGCTTTGTTTTCTTTTTAAATTTTTATTATTCTCTCTTCATATGAATCTGTGGACTCACCTGGAATGGTCTGTTTCTAAGACTATAGCAAGTCCAGGTCCTTATGCAAATTACAAACAATGTATTAGTATATTCATTCCACTTTAAGGAATGATTCTGTTTATAAAAGAGTATTCTGCTTCCTTATTTCCTTGCTTTATTGTATATCAGATTTGTCAGGCATATAAAATATCAAATTACTAAATGTTAATTGTATTCGAGTTTTATGCAGCTCATGTGTACAAATGTTCTATGTCTTGTTAAAGACAGCAAAAAGAAGGATTTTAACAATTTGGATGAGAAGCAATTTTCTGCTTCATAAAATACAGTTAGTGTCACCTTATGTTAACAGAAGCATTTTTGGATGTGTAGCTTTTTTTCTTCAAGTTTGCTTTTAATGAAACTGATTTGGTATCCTAGAGCACTCCTTCAACCCAGATCAAAAAAATATTTATAGTAAAAGCTCTAGAAGCATATGGAGAATATCTATCTAGACCTGAATTTTCATGCTAATTGTTCAGAAGACCTATCAGTTCAACATTCTCAAAATGAATTCTTTATTATTCATTTTCAAACACTATGATATTCATTTGACCTGGTCCTTCATTTACTGTCTGCTGTTTCCTTAGGTGATAATTATTACAACCACCTCATTTATCCCAGTGTCACTGTTTACTTCATTAAACCTCTCAAAACCAGTCAAAATCTTCTTTCAAAATAACTTATTTGGAACACATGTTTTGCTTTTCTTCTTCTTAATCAACATATCTGTTATAAGTCCTCCATTTTTCAGGCAAAGTTTCCTATAAAGGGTCAGTTAGTAAGTATTTCAGGTCAGCTCGTCTTGTGATCTCTGTCACAGGAATTCCTTTATGGAGAATAACTGAACTTAACCTAGGAATTCTACTCTTTGCCTTAGATCCTGAATACGCAAATGCAGTTA
The DNA here is from genome assembly GCF_054371585.1 of Giraffa tippelskirchi. Taxonomy (NCBI): domain Eukaryota; kingdom Metazoa; phylum Chordata; class Mammalia; order Artiodactyla; family Giraffidae; genus Giraffa; species Giraffa tippelskirchi. The sequence continues at coordinate 65,539,971 of NC_137287.1, read as the reverse complement.
AAACTTAGAGAAAAGCAAAGATTTCCATAATGGTGTTAGGTAGGGTGACCATATAATTAATGTATAGTGGGAACCACTACACTTTGGAGAGAGAAAGAAATGGGGTATTGGGACAATAGGGCTAATGCAGGCTTGTACTGAGAAAACTGGGCACATGGCATTTAGAGCATGAGTCTAATCCTCACACTTCACAGACATTTCTAGTTGACGAATTCTGTGCTCAATTCTGGTAAATCTTTTCAGTCAGGTTTTCTAGTATATTTATCTCCTACCACATTCACTTTATCTTAGACAATCTAGGTTTATGCTTGCATACAAAAATTTAAATCTGTGAAGCATTTTATGCCACTTCCTCTGAAATATGGATGGCATCAAGGATTATTCTGTATTTTCTTAGACTGAGTGCATGGACCCATTTTAACTCCATCTTTTGGTATGAGTAGAAAACTTAACACACACAAAAAATGATACAGGGCTAACTCTCCTACATGAAATAAACTGTCCATATGCCATTTTTACTGCATGCAATCTTAATAGATTATTTACAAACAATTTCCCCCATCTATGTGATATTTTTACTTTCTGCTATTCCCAATTTTAATTTTTCTTTTTAATGAGGACTCTAGCTTGCCATTTACTCACTTTGCACAGATATACCTTCAATTATTAAAGGAAAGTTTATATGTATCTTTTTTAACAGATCATTCAGATAAGTTTTGAATAGAGGTTAGTGTAAACATGCTATTAATAATAAACTCCTGTAAGTGGGCAAGGGGAGGCCTTCTTCTGTTTTGGGTTGCTCGTCCAGCTTGTGAAAGTTCTTAGCAAAGTCACATCTACTAAGAGCCGGCATAGAAGCCTAATGGAGATATTTATTTATTTTTCCCTTCATCTCTCCAACCACCCATCTTTTAAAAATTTTTATTTTAAATCCTGGCTCCACTGGTTACTAATGTCAGGTCCTCGGCTAAGCTTCTCAACCTTCCTAATTCTCATGTACTTAATCTATGAAACAAGGATCTTAAAAACCTCTTAATGTGATTGCAAAGACTGAATGAAATAATGAATTTAGAATTAAAAGATTAGTGGAAGTAAAGGCTTTCCTGTGATGCCTGGCACATGGTAATAGAGAATAAAAGGTAGGCACTATAATTATGTTAAGCATCTCCAAGGTAAGGCATTCTTTCCCTTAAAACAACCCCCTTGTCTTGTCTTTTAAAGCTCATGCAATTTAGTGGCAGTAGGAAATCTGAACAAAGATGAAATAAACCTGTGTGCTAGCAGAGTGCAGAGGAGAAAGAGATGAATTCTGATTGGGGCACAGATCAACACAGAGGTCTTTTCTGGTGGTTGAAAGACATTATTTTAGGAATATGATATCTGTGTATTTTTAGGAGAGCCTGTCATCAGAAACTGTTGCAGACAAGGTCATGATACATGGAGAGAACAGCCCCCCCTTGAAATATGAATTGTCATTGAAGGGAAAATTTGAGATCTGGGATGAAGGAGAAAATGGTTCTCTAGAAAGCAGAAAAAAAAGAGTGCCACTAATTCGGAATTCGCTGATCTATTTTATAATAATCCAGAAAAGGAAAATTGGAATGCTAGTTTTTGTTCAGGCTTCCCTGGTAGCTCAGGTGGTAAAGGATCTGCCTGCAGTGCAGGAGACCCTGGTTCGATTCCTGGGTCAGGAAAATCCCCTGGAGAAGGGATAGGCGACCTACTTCAATATTCTTGAGCTTCCCTGGTGGCTCAATGAGTAAAGAATCTCCTTGTAATACAGGAGACCTGGGTTTTATCCCTTGGTTGGGAAGATTCCCTAGAGGAGGGCAAGGCAACCCACTCCAGTATTCTTGCCAGGAGAATCCCCATGGACAGAGGAACCTGGCTGGCTGCAGTCCAAGGGGTGGCAAGCAGTCAGACACAACTGAGTGACTAAGCATGGCATATTCTTTGTTTAACCAATAGATCACTTTTATCCTGAAATACCTTCTTTATTTTTCCCTAATAAAGTGTTATCAGCTTGGTCAGATTGCCACACTATTTAGATGTTCGTAGAGCTAAAGAAATAACAGCATTGTTAATGCATTGTATCTCTGACTCAAGAATTGAGAGAAAATAAACTCTTCAGCATTTAGAAAATTTCATAAAAGTCTTAAGTAGTATGTTCATATCAAGAAGTATCAAATAATCATATTTCAGCTTTTCTCAGAGAAAGATTTTCAGTTCAGTTCAGTCACTCAGTCATGTCCAACTCTTTGCAACTCCATGAACTGCAGCACGCCAGGCCTCCCTGTCCATCACCAACTCCTGGAGTTTACCCAAACTCATGTCCATCACATCAGTGATGCCATCCAACCATCTCATCCTCTGTCATCCCCTTCTCCTCCTGTCCTCAATCTTTCCCAGCATCAGGGTCTTTTCAAATGAGTCAGCTCTTTGCATTAGGTGGCCAAAGTAGTGGAGTTTCAGCTTCAACATCAGTTCTTCCAATGAACTCCCAGGACTGATCTCCTTTAGGATGGACTGGTTGTGTCTCCTGGCAGTCCAAGGGACTCTCAAGAGTCTTCTCCAACACCACAGTTCAAAAGCATCAATTCTTTGGCGCTCAGCTTTCTTTATAGTCCAACTCTCACATCCATACATGACTACTGGAAAAACCACAGCCTTGACTAGATGGACCTTTGTTGGCGAAGTAATGTCTCTGTTTTTTAATATGCTGTCTAGGTTGGTCATAACTTTCCTTCCAAGGAGTAACCGTCTTTTAATTTCATGAGAAAGATTTTAGCAGAAAGCAAAAATTCAGAAACTATCCAATGATATTTTTATCATTTTCTTATGTAAGTGTTGAAAGAGCTGACTTGAGTGTGAATGTATTGTATTTTGAACATTTTTCTACATCTTGACATTAGATTTCCAGCAAAACAAATACCTAAACCAACAAACTACTTTTACTAAATGTTCTCTTCTTACCACAATATGTCTTTTCATTATAAGACTGTTAATCTAAGGTTCACCTAATAGTCAATAGTCATTTCTGTTTTTTTAACATGGAAGCCAACTGTGAACTTTGGTTTTTACTTTTAAATGTTGGTTTCCTTGTCCTTTAAGGATCTTTTTTCCTCATAATAATTTAGAACCTGTTTTTAAATTGAGGAATTCAATTTCATTCTTGGACAATTAAATTTTAACTATTTCCAGGGGAGCTCATTATTGCATTCATACAAACCAGCTAAGGGAATGGAATATGTGATTTAGCACTAGAATGATCCCTTTTTAGCTACTCCATATATGTTTGTTAGATTGCATTTGTTAAAGTTTAGTTTTCTAAATTATAACCAAATAAAATGCAGACACCACAGTTGGTTAACACATAAGCAAAACTTTAAAATCACTTGGATATTCTTGAAAAAGCAAGTATAAACAGATGTGATGCTAAATAATTCTACAGATTTTATCTCTAGTTTGCCAAATGGTGCTCAGATGGAATGCAAACACAGCATCATTCACTGACTGGAAAATCAAAGACAACTTTAGAGATGCCTTGATATTTCAGGTGGGACTTTGTTATCAGGAGACTTGGCTCAAGCACCTGTTGCTTTAGATTTTGGAAAAAAGAAAGCTGGTTTCCAATCTATATTCACAGTTACCCATCCAGAGAGATTGGCAGATGGCCAGTGGCAAAAAGGAGACAGAGACCAGAATGCAAAATATATGATAGATGAAAGATAGAGAGCTTTAGATTATAGATAGATGAAATACATAGTTCAGTACATGTTTTTACAAAAGGAATTAAATGCATTCTATATCCAAAAGGCTAATAAATCCAATGCATCTCTTCTGGAGAAAGAAATATTGCCCATACATTCAGTATTGATAATTTTCTGTTCCTGAAAGGCTCTTTAACTTTAGAATTTTCTGAAAGAGTATCCAATTTTTCTTAGTACACTTTAACATATATTTCCTTTCTTTTAATATTTATTGATTGATTCAGTGTAGGTAATATGTACATATGTAAGTTCAAACTCTATAAAAGGGAATCTGATGAAATGATATTCTCTTTTTATGTCAAGTTCCAATTCATGGCAGTTTTCCCAAAGGTGAACTCTGTTACTAGTACCTCATGCACCTTTTCAAAAGTACTCTCTATATCAGAATACACTGACATCACACCTCATTATATTATTATAATTAATTTACACACAACAATCTGTACACTTATTCAAGGCGACCTTGGAATGCTTAGAAGGAAATAAAAATAGACTCTAAATCTGTATTCTTAAAAGACAACTTGTTTATGCTATAATTCAAGATAACCTAATTAAGAGATGTACTAAGATTCTTTATTTAAATTTGAAGGATTATAAAGGGCCTTACACTAAAATGAACTCAAAATTCAATTCACTGCTTACAAGCACTGCATGTCAAAAACAATTACCTTGGATGTATAGTATTTCTAGAAGTATTTTTGTTCTTTCAGAATAGTGAATTTCTACTTTGGAAGCAGTAATTTAAAATTTAATTTAAAAATTCAGAAATCAAACATGTTCCAACAATTCTAACTAGCCAAAAATGTTCCAGAATAATCTTATTTATTTATTATATATGCTATACTTGGCCAAAAATTTCTTGTTTTCTATTATTATGATCTATTTCGTTAACTTTTGATAGATTTTAACAGCAAATATCTTTGCCTTCAGAACTTTTTTTCCGTAGTATTTCTCTATTCCAAATTAAGAACAAGTGTTTCCACACTGCAGGCTTACAGGATTCTCAGCCTACATGTGAAAGAGCAGCATTCCCACTGTACCAGTCTTCCATTACCCCAGGATCCCCTGAGGAGGGCTATTATAAAGTTAAATCCTTGGGCTTCACTTTGGACTTATTGAATATGAATCCCTTGGAGGGTTTCAGAGATACTTGCATTTTAACAAGCTTTGGTAGCAATTCTTATCTTTTTTTAATTGGAAGATAATGCTTTACAATGTTGTGTTGGTTTCTGCTATACAACAACGTGAATCAGCCGTAAGTATATATATGTCCCCTCCCTGCTGAACCGCCCTTCCATCTCTCACCCCATCCCACCCCTCTAGCTTGTCACGGAGCACTGGGTTGAGTTCTCTGTGTTATACAGCAACTTCCCACTAGTTGTCTGCTTTACATATGGTAATGTATATGTTTCAATGCTTTGTTAGCAGTTCTTCACTGTACTTGTATGTGAGAACTACTGAACTTACAGCCATTCAGATGTAAAGAACATAAGAAGCAAACATATCTAGATGGCATATTGATTTCACATTTTAGCATATGCAGTCAAAGAGCTTTATTGATTTGTCCAAGATTAGTCAGTTAACTCTTGGCTGTGGCTCTAGGTGTTCAGACATCCAGTCTGAATTTACTTCAGATAACAAAACGTGGCTTCCTCTCTAGTTTCAATTTTGGTAATTTTTGATTCCTTTTGAATAACTCAGGATGCTTCCTCCATTTAGGGCTCCTCTTGAAGTTTGGCTGGCACAGAAAGTCCAATACACTTAATAAGTATACACTAAAGAGAAAGAATTTCATTTAATCTAGATTTGTGCTACTGTGGTCACCAGTTTCAGATTTATGGGCAATTTATCCACTGTTGCTGAATGTATATAATTAAAGCCTAATGTTTCATTGACGCCTTCAATTAGAAGTGACAGCAATCGTTTTCTTCTTGTCTATCAGGAAGAACAGTTAGAACTGGACATGGAACAACAGACTGGTTCCAAATAAGGAAAGGAGTATGTCAAGGCTGTATATTGTCACCCTGCTTATTTAATGTATATGCAGAGTACATCATGAGAAACGCTGGGCTGGATGAAGCACAAGCTGGAATCAAGACTGCTGGGAGAAATATCAAACACCTCACGTATGCAGATGACACCACCCTTATGGCAGAAAGTGAAGAAGAATTAAAGAGTCTCTTGATGAAAGTGAAAGAGGAGAGTGAAAAAGTTGGCTTAAAGCTCAACATTCAGAAAACTAAGATCATGGCACCTTGGTTCCATCACTTCATGGGAAATGGATGGGGAAACAATGGAAACAGTGACAGACTTTCTTTTTTGGGGCTCCAAAATCACTGCAGATGGTGACTGCAGCCATGATATTAAAAGACAATTGCTCGAGGGTCGCTAGGAGTCGGACACGACTGAGCGACTTCACTTTCACTTTTCCCTTTCATGCACTGGAGAAGGAAATGGCAACCCACTCCAGTATTCTTGCCTGGAGAATCCCAGGGATGGCGGAGCCTAGTGGGCTGACATCTGTGGGGTCGCACAGAGTCGGACATGACTGAAGTGACTTAGCAGCAGCAGCAGCAGCTCCTTAGAAGAAAAGTTATGATCAACCTAGACAGCATATTAAAAAGCAGAGACATTACTTTGCCAACAAAGGTCCACCTAGTTAAAGCTATGGTTTTTCCAGGAGTCATGTATGGATGTGAGAGTTGGGCTATAAAGAAAGCTGAGCGCAGAAGAATTGATGCTTTTGAACTGTGGTGTTGGAGAAGACTCTTCAGAGTCCTTTGGACTGCAAGGAGATACAACTAGTCCATCCTAAAGGAAATCAGTCCTGAATATTCATTGGAAGGACAGATGCTGAAGCTGAAACTCCAATACTTTGGCCACCTGATGTGAAGAACAGACTCGTTGGAAAAGACCTTGATACTGGGAAAGATTGAAGGCAGGAGGAGAAGAGGATGAGATGGTTGGATGGCATCACCGATTCAATGGACATGAGTTTGAGTAAACTCTGGGAGTTGGCGATGGACAGAGAGGCCTGGCATGCTGCAGTCCATGGGGTCACAAACAGTCAGACATGACTGAGTTACTGAACTGAACTGATCATAACTAGGCAAAGTGACATAGCAGTCCAATTAATTTTTTATCAATGAAATAATTTTTTTGTATCTGACATAAGTAAGGAGATACCTTCTATCAAAGAAAAAGTAGATTTTGCTATAGTTATGAATAACTTCATATTTTGTATCTAAATCTGATATTCAATTTGTATACTGAAAGGAATAACATTTTTGGCAATCAAAATATTACTGATCAGTAATTCTTTCAAGCAGATAGAATAGATTTCAACTTGAAAGTCAGTATATTGGAACACAGATCAATAAAAGTTTATTTAAAAAATTTAAAACACAGTGAGTTCTAAATCTCCATCTGAAACTAGGTGCATTTTCAAATAGAACTTTATTCTACCTCAATCCACTGAAATAAGCCTAAGGTTATAATTTTGGATCAGGGCTTCTAGATTTCTTAAATGGCTTCTATTTGATTATTAGGTCTGGACTTCACACCTTACCACGAAAGTTAATAGGTTTCCTTATGTGAAAAAATCATATAAATGAATAATTTACAAGTAGCTTCCGATATGAATTTATTAGACCATAATGTCAAAAGTGTTACAGACTAGAGCTTTGTCCAAGATAAAAAAAGGTGCATTTAAACAAGTAAAATTATACTCACTCTATCTACTGACCTATCTTAATTTTACAAATTTCAGACTTGACCATAATTTCAGAGTATATGGCTTGTCACTCAAGAATCATAGGTTCCTGATCCTCTCCTTCAATCTTAAAACCTTGGATTAAATTAAGCCTTACTATCAAATCAGACCAACTTTATATGGCTTTGTATGGCCCTCTAGGGCTTCCACTATGGCTCAGCTGGTAAAGAATCCGCCTGCAATGCGGAAGACCTAGGTTCGATCCCTAGGTTGGGAAGATCCCCTGGAGAAGGAAAAGGCTACCCACTCCAGTATTCTGGCCTGGAGAATTTCGTGGACTCTATAGTCCATGGGCTCTCAAAGAGCCAGACACAACTGAGCGACTTTCATTCATTCATTCATTCATAGCCCTCTAAGGATTAAAGTGGAGTTGCATGTTACTTCAGGGCTAAATATTGAGGTGGGTAAGTAAGTAAAAATCATACTCAGTCAAAATATGCTTGGAATCACTTAGTTACAGCCCTCTCAGGAGTCTGATATTCTGTTCTTCCTTCAATATCAGAATGGGCTATGGAGTCTGAGGTTCTTGGTGATGAAGTTGTTGGCTTGCTTCTTTGGACCATATGATAATGAAAAATACCCACTGTGTCTTTGAACACTAGAGTCCCACTCAGTGCAGAAAAGGTGCCTGCATTAAGGGGTACAAAGGACCAAGATCAAAGGACAAAGATATATTCAAGTCACCCTGGGGCTGTATTTTAGAAGCATAAGATAACTGACTGGTGAAAGGTGAGATCAGCTACACAATTTAATTTGTTCTCTCCAACTCCTTTTTTTCTCCCAAATGTAGGCAATTTAATTTCTGTAAGCTCAATGAAAATATGAGAAGAATTCTCTTTTAAAAAATTGGATGTGCTTTTATTTGTTGTTGCTGTTGTTGTTTAGTCTCTCAGCCGTATCTGACTCTTTTGGGACTTCATGGGCTATAGCCCACGAGGCTCAGCTGTCCATGGGATTTCCCAGGCAAGAATACTGGAGTGGGTTGCATTTTCTACTCCAGTGGATGTGCGTTTATATCCTTAATTATTTTAGGTTGATAATATATTTCATGTTGTTAATGAATAACTTACCAACATTTCTGACTTTATGTATTTTCAAAATTTTTGAAATGTATTACATGTTATTCTTCCTATTTCTCTTTTTGTTACCACAAAGAAATCTAATTCATTTAGTGGAAAATAACAGGCAGTACCAGAAGATGCTCAGGGAGATGCAGTAGAAATAATAGGTAAAAAAAAATGTAGAGAAGAATTATTCAGAAACATCTCTTCCTCATCTCATATTTTTTCTTAAGTAAATATAGTATTCTTCTGTAGATCCATGTCTTTACCATTAGGAGAGGTTTGCCTATTTTATTTATTCTCCTGATGGGTGGAATCATATAATATATTTATTCCCAAATTTTTACCACTACAAGTCTTATGACTTTGACTGGAACTAAGTAAATATAAGGTGGAAAATTATTTTAAAATGAGGCACCAAGAGAGTAACTCCTCAGTGTTCAGAGTGCTTAATGATAAATGTTGACATTTCATGCCAGGCACCCCCCATAATTCTTTCTATAGCCATGCGGTTGACACTGCCAAAGCCAACGGGGAGAAAAGGCCAAAGTGAGCAATTAGAATTCTCAGTAAAGTAGAAATTTCTGGCCTCAATTATCTCATAGTTCAATCCAGCCTGTATGTGTTGGAAGCCTTTATTAGGTCCAGTGCTGTGTTGGGTGCTGTGGGAGACACGAAAATGATAAGACTAAGACTGCATTTCTACCCTTTAAAGAATTTATGTTCTTTTATGTCCCCTTTGTTGGTTCCTCCTTTTGTCATCAACTTCATGTGGCAAAATTCAAATCACAGAAAAGAGTACATAATGAAAAGCAATACTCATTCTCCTCCTGTCCCTGTTCATTATCATTTCCCTGGAGACAAATATGTTTATCAGTCTTTTAGATATTTTCTCTGAGATATTCTGTCTAAACAAACATACATGCACACAAATACTTTAAATAATTTTATGTAATGGAAAATCAGCATCATACCTCATTATGCCAAGCCATAGGCTGGTTCCTGGGATGTCTTCTATTTTCAATTTATATTCTCTCCACAGCTGATCTCATTCAGTCCACTGAATTTAAATGCTATCTATATGATAATAGCTCTCCAATCTGAGCTTCTAGCCATAACCTTTTCCTGGAATTTTTGGCTCATATATCCCTACCACCCAGTATTTCTACCTGTAAGTCTGACAGGCACCTTAAAGTCCTTATTTATTAAAAAGTTCACCCCAACCAAACTCTACTTCTCCCTACCCTAGCCTCTATCTCATATGCCATCTTGCCTATCTCAAAGTGAGCACCAGCATCCATCAAACTGGTCAAACAAAAATTTAGGAAGTATCCTGGATTCATATCATTTTCTTTGCCTTCATTTCTAATCCATTACAAAGTAATGTGTCTCCCTTTGAAATGCTCTTTCCTTTCACTTTGGTGTAGTTGGTTCCCAGTTGTTTTGTTGTTGCTGTTCAGTCACTAAGTTGCGTCCAACTCTTTGTGACTCCATGGTCTGCAGCCTGCCAGGCTCCTCTGTCCTTCACTATTTCCTGGAGTTTGCTCAAATTCATGCCCATTTAGTCTGTGATGCTGTCTAACCATCTCATCTTCTGCCATGTCCTCCTCCTCCTGCCCTCAATCTTCCGCAGTTGTTTACATTTAAGTTTAACCGTCACTTTTCCGAAGAAGCCTTACCTGGCCACTCAGTCCAGAGCAAGTACCAGCTCTCTAAACTTGACAGACCACTCATCATCAACTGACTTTTTAATTTAATTATCAATTCATTTATTTTCTAGCTTAATACGCTAAACTCTAAGCTGCACAAGAACTTTGCCTTGATTGATGCCTCACTAGTTTTCTAACTCCCTCAGAGCTTAGACTAACACTTGCTGTTTAGATCAATGTGGAAAGCAGTTGATACATTTTTAAGAAAATGAATGAGTAAATAAGTACTTTAAGAGCCAAAATATATTGGCTTTGCCAAAATGTTTGTAACATCCATAACAGCGTATGGAAAAATTAGAACGAACTTTTTGACCAACCCAATATTTTCAGTTAAAAACTAAACATTTGGAAGGTGATGGCTGATGAAACCAAAGTCTCTTCACAAAGACAATGTTACTTAGCATGAAACCAACATGTACACTCCTGTTATTCTTATCAGTTTTGCTATATTTTACCTTCTGATGTCCTATTTATTTCTTTTGGCCTAACACTCACCATTACTAACTTTATTTCTTGCATATCCCTTTGCTTAAACTCTATCTTGCTTACTAAACATGTAAGCTCTATGAGAGAAGTAATTTTCTCTCGTTTACTATTGACTTCACAATCTAGGATAGTAACTTAAACACGAGATACTAAAATTTTTTTGTTGAATAAGTGAAGATAAAAGGTATGGGTGAAAGTGGTTGATTCAGGTCCTCTCAGCTTTCAGCAAAGAAATTAAAACAACCTTGTCTAGAAGTAATGACCACCTATCCCAAGAAAATTTTTTTGGTGGGCCATACTGAGTGGCTTACAGCATCTTAGTTCCCAGACCAGAGATTGAACCCAGGCCCAAGGGAGAGAAAGCATTAAGTTTTAATCACTGGACCAATGGGGAATTCCTCCAAGAAAACATTTTTGATCATCGATCTCATTAAATGTTCCTATAACTCAAATTCCTTTAGACCTTGGATAAGCCATTATAAACATTTTGCCTTGGTTTTGGTTTGTTGAAAAATGGGAGTTAAAGGAAATAAACAAACCAATTAAAATTACCTTATCTTTTTAGAGGAAGCCCAACTTGAGAATTCAGTAATTGCCACCAACTGATTATCATTTAGGGATAAGAAAGCACAAAGGGAAAGGTAAGAAGCATGGAAGAAAAGAGTCTGAGAGGCAATTTTCGTGCTCCTTAGGATAAGATGTCTCTTGTATTATTGAATTTGTTAACAAAAGCTCTAAAGTCTAGGGAAATGCTACTGGGCAGCAAAAGCGAAGTTTTGATGCTCACAGGTCTAAGGAGAAATTAATAAAATGCAGTGGGGAAATTAAGTTGAACAAAAGTGCAATGAGCCATAGTTAAACCAATTAATTAAGCAGGTCTTGATATGTATATAACTGAATTGCTGATGAATTAAAAATAAATCCAAGGTTTTAAACCGGTGTTTGGTATGCAACCGAACACCAAATGGTAACATGCAGGAAACTTGAAGTTTTCTTTAATACTCTTCTTTGACAAATTCCTTCCTCATTCATATGCATCATCGCCTTTCTTTTTCCATTAATCTTAAAAAAAGCCTCTATGCTTTCAGTAATATATAAAAGTCATGCTTTGTTTGATTCTCTTCTGCATTCTTTTCATGTCAACTTCAAAACCATGTAATTTTCTTGCACCCTCAATTACAGAAATATTCATTTTCCCATAGTATGTCAACTGTTTATCAGGAAGTAGTTAAGATTAAGTAGCTTAGTGCACCTGTGGCCTGGTCTGTGTGAGGCAGAAGAGGTGAGACATCAAAATGGAAGGCTGGAGCCAACGCAACACTGTAAAACAATTATCCTCCAATTAAACAAACAAACAAACAAAAAATCCCCAGAAGGCCAGAAGTCACACAGATTGAGTTTCAATTCCAAACTCATCACTGAAGAGCTCTGAGATCATACACAAATGACTTAGCTCCTGGAAGCCTCAGTTTCCTCAACTATAAAAATGTTGTATGAATTAAATATCTTTGGAAATTCCTTGGAACAATGTATGTGAGAGAAACTTCTCAATAAAATGGGAGCATTAACAGTATAAAGAAGTTTGTGACTTGTGGATACATTTTGATTGTCAAAATTGCTTGCTTGAAACCCTAAACATATCCATCAAAAATTTTTTAAAAATAATGAAATGGTTAGTGGAAGGTAGATTTCTAGACTAGTGTCCCAAACCTTCATTTATAATATCATTATTTCAGTCGAGAATTGTCCTAATAGTTCTCTAGGTGAGGTGACTAGTTCATCCTGGTTTTCTGTCAACGTTCCTGGTTTCAGCACTGAACGTCCCTTATCTTGTGAGACGTTTCATTCCCAGACAAGCTGACTCATGATTCCTTCATTTGGAACCTAACCATCAATCATTCATTCATTCATGTTTCTACAGTAGCAGGTACATCCTTACGCTGTGGAGATATGGAGACAATTCACTTTTAATAAACTCAGAGCCTAGCAGAGGAGACCAATAAGAGACAAACGTCCATAAGCCCTGAGTGAGATGCTAAACATAGAGGTTGGCGCAGAATGCCAGGAACCACAGGCTTCCCGGGTAGCTCAATGGTGAAGAATTCTCCTGCCAATGCAGAAGACTCAGTAGATACAAGTTTGCTTCTTGGGTCAGGAAGCTCCTTTTGGAGAAGGAAATGGGAACCCACTCCAGTGTTCTTGCCTGGAAATCCATGGACAGAGGAGCCTGGGGGGCTACAGTCCATGGGATTGCAAAGAGTAGGACATGATTGAGCAACTGAGCACAGATGTACCCATGCCAGTAACAGCGTTTGGGCACCTCACAGAGACAGAGATGAAGGAAAGTTGGTGAACACTAAACAGGAACTTGAATTAAGTTCACACCTCAAATCAAAACCTTCTACTTCATTCTTCTGGGCATTTTTCATGTTTTAGTTCAGTTCAGTTCAGTCGCTCAGTCGTGTCCGACTCTTTGTGACCCCATGAATCGCAGCACGCCAGGCCTCCCTGTCCATCACCAACTCCTGGAGTCTACCCAAACCCATGTCCATCGAGTCAGTGATGCCATCCAACCATCTCATCCTCTGTAGTCCCCTTCTCCTCCTGCCCCCAATCCTTCCCAGCATTAGGGTCTTTTCCAATGAGTCAACTCTTCGCATGAGCTGGCCAAAGTATTGGAGTTTCAGCTTCAACATCAGTCCTTCCAATGAACACCCAGGACTGATCTCCGTTAGCATGAACTGGTTGGGTCTCCTTGCAGTCCAAGGGACTCTCAAGAATCTTCTCCAACACCACAGTTCAAAAGCATCAGTTCTTCGGCACTCAGCTTTCTTCACCATCCAACTCTCACATCCATACATGACCACTGGAAAAACCATAGCTTTGACTAGATGGACCTTTGTTGGCAAAGTGATGTCTCTGCTTTTAAATATGCTGTCTAGGTTGGTCATAACCTTCCTTCCAAGGAGTAAGCGTCTTTTAATTTCATGGCTGCAATCACCATCAGCAGTGGAGTACTTAAATATACATATTAAAATGTCATATCTTTAGATTCATTTTGGTCATCATGTAAACGGATTTTGACTAACTTCTGACCTGCATGTAATTTGTATGCATTGTCAGCAATATCTGAATCTAAAGGACTACAAATCCTTAATTTTATAGCAGTTCTTCCCACTCTGGAGAGACAGCCAAGAATCTACTTTTAAGAACATGAATAGCTTGCTTAATTTTGCATTATTCTTAATTCATTGCACAAAGGAAATTATTGGAACAACATGTTACGTTGAAAATAAAGCAGCAGTTACAGTAAATACTACTACTCTCTCTATATTATAGTGGTTGTCCTAAAGTCAGCAAGTTACACATGTTTCCAAAAGCTTGTTATCAAGGAATTGGAATTCTATTCTTTAAGCTTCAGTAACTTCTAAAGTATTCCTGAACATGCCTCTATCATCACAGCAAAGGCTGCAGTAAGATGATAAGACAGCTTCTTACAAAACAGAAAGCTCTGGTGGAACATGTGGGAACTTGAAGATTCAGTTCTCCTCCTGGAGCAAGAAGCAGAATTTTCATGAACTCTGAAGGTGAGAGGGGACTTACTCTCAGACACACTGGAAGTTCCATGGTGGGCAGTGAAGTGAAAGTGAAAGTCACTCAGTCGTGTCTGACCCTTGTGGCCTCATGGACTATAGCCTTCCCGACTCCTCTTCCTCTGTCCATGGAATTTTCTGGGCAACAGTACTGGAGTGGGTTGATCTATATGACGCACTGCTGCTCTCCCAGCACTTGGGACATAACTGATGCACAAAATGGTTGACTGTATAAAACACATTTAAATGTCTTCACTTTGTATTTCCAACAAATGATCATCCAATCTCTGAAAAATCCTACAGACTGAAGAATCCTCTTTGCGTTCATGAAAATCGGTAAACCTCTTTGACATCAGCAAGTGATGCAGCTTAAGTTTCAAAGTCAGTTAGTTACCACCTAGGCCCAAACCACACATTCTATTTATGTAGCACAGATCAGTTAGTGTCATCATATTCCTCAGCCTCCGATTATACCTCTAATCCTGGTTGGTAACCTTTGAGATATTTATAGGAATTTGCTAAGAATGTTAATGTGATTAAGCATAAAACATCCTTCTTACTGTGAAGATATATCATATCATGATTTCTGGACTATGAACCAATAGCATCAATTTATAGACTGATCACCATTGATCACCATCACCATCATCTATCTTAAGCCCCATCGTGATTAGAAGTAGGTCAGATAATTATCATATGGACTAAAAAGATTCCTAGTCATTTTGAGCAAACATAGAAAAATACAACAATTCCCTCATCTGAGCATTTTGGTGTTTTTTTTTTAACACGTGTGTATTTGTTCATGTATACTGAGTCAACACACCTTACACATTCAAAACTCAAGGGAAGAGTAGAAGCAACAAGTCTCCACAAAGTTTTTAAAGGTTTTGCATTATTCTCTTTTACCTTTGAAGTTTGCTACACCAACTGCAGTTGAAGCCAATCTGAGAGGATACACAGGGGCCACAACCATTGAACTGGAGACAAGCTAGGAAACAGGAGAGAATGGATGCATCAAGACTAATTGGCAGCATGAAGAGAAGGGGAAAAAAAAAGATAACGCCCCTAAAACTGAAATCACCCATGCATCCCCATATATATTCAGGATCCAGAGACCCATGCATAAATAGACCAGATCATCAAACTTGCAAATTGTTTTCCCACCCAGTTTTGTTTACATGTTAACTTACTAGGCAATGGGGTCATCTCCACAGCTGAAATATTGGTGATTTTTGACATCTGTAGTTCCACTCGATGGTATTCATAAATTGTTCTTCTTCGAACATCTAGAAAAACAAAAAATAGAAAAAAAAAAAAATCCCCTTTTCAACATTTTTTCACTTATAAAAAAACTGCACTTTAATAGTAAATGTAGAGTTATATGCTTTTCACCTGCTGGGCCTTTAAAATAAAAAATTTAAATAATCAAAGCCTGTAAAAAGATTGAGTATCAAAATCTGAAACTCAGTGCCCATGTACCAGAAGTCTTTTCATCAGGAAATTGAAAATGTTAATTAAGGTCTCAGATTTCTCACTTATTTAGCAGGGTTCAAATCCATTTTCAAACCCAGTGTATACTTAAGATAATTTCTTGATAGATTTATACATTTTGAAAGAACTTGACATATGAAATCAAGAAGGTAAGATAATCCCACTTCTCTGAAGCTAAAGTGAGTCCTTTAGGAATGGGTAGCAATCAAAAATTTTTCATAGCCTAAATACACCTGGTTTAGCTAGAATAAGAGTCTATTTGAAAGGTTTAGGGTAAGTTTCTTTAATAAAATTGAAGACAGAACTTAAATCATTAAAAAAATCAATATTGCTATTTGTTAAATATACAGTGTCATATCCAATGAAGGTTAATAATTGGCACTTATATTGCATGTCAGAATTTATAATAACTCATCAGCAAATCCAGCCATGTTCCTGAAGGATAGGTTAGATGCAAACTTTGAGAAGAACTTTAATAAATAAAAATAAGATAAATACAAGCAAGTATATTTTATAACAAAACAAGACACTGATGATACGTATTCAAAATCTACTTTAAAAAAAGACCTGAGCCTTATATTTACTAGCTTGCCTGACCTTGGTAAGTATAAATAGAAATGTAATATTATCAGCATTTTACCTAGCTCTTGGAATGCTTATAATAACAGGAATGCATTTCTTGATACTATGATACCTATCAGGAATTATTTGACAAGCTATAAATTATTTTTAAAACATTGATTTTAGGAAGTCGTATGTCATAGTGTTAATAAAAAATTCATGCATTTGAACAGTCTGGTTCAAATCCCAGTGTTGCTACTAGGTGTGTCGTGACTTTGGGCTCATTATCCTTTCTGTCCTTCACTTTTCTCATCTATAAAATAGAGATAATAGTACCTACATCACAGAGCTGTTTTGAGGATTAAGATGAGATAGTAAATGAAAGTTGCTTAGAATAATCCCTTTCACACAGTAAGTGTTCAGAAAATGTCAGATATAATTTTTGTCTAATTTCAATATGGCAACCATAGATCATACTGCATGTAATGATCTAATTCCTATAGATTCAGGCCTTGAAATTAGGCTTCTAGGATTTTGTCTCCCATGTTATATTGCTATGCTAAGTCGCTTCAGTCGTGTCCAACTCCGTGCGGCCCCATAGACGGCAGCTCACTAGGCTCTGCCGTCCCTAGGATTCTCCAGGCAAGAATACTGGAGTGGGTTGCCATTTCTTTCTCCAGTGCATGAAAGGGAAAAGTGAAAGTGAAGTCGCTCAGTCGTGTCCGACTCTTAGCGACCCCATGTTATATTAGGGAAGGTTAAATTTTGATTGAAGTCAACAGACCCAACAACGATGTCCTCTAGGACATGAGGCAGGAGTGTGGTACTCAGAAGACAGAAAGCTGGCCGTTAGTAACAACAATCAGCAAATGTAGATATCTACACATCTGGGAGGGAAGTCAAATATTTACCCACAACCAACACGTACTTCCTTTTCTCTCCACGCATATTCTTTCACCCGCTTCTGATTATTCTCCATGAAGTTCTACAGCAGAAGAGGAAGGGAGAGGGAGTGGCCCAAAATGAACTCTGTGGGGGCTGGGGATGCATCTAGAGCCCTTCACCAAATACATCTTCAGGTTTCTCAGATTAGGAAACACTGCTTAGAAATCCAATTCACATCTTTTTGGCATAAACGAAAAGATGCACATATAATTTTCAAGTGAAATGTTATCCAACATTAGAGAAAATGCTAATTTCATGGTATTTGGTAAGGTGTCTTGATGTACATGAATCATGTCTTCTCTCTCTCTCTTTTTAACTTTTAAGGCATATGAAACCATCACTTAGCTTCTGCCTAAATGGTATACATTCCTATATACTAGTTTCCTACACATTTTGCTAAACAATTTAGTTCTCAGAAATAAATAAATAACATGGACTTGCCATGGGATCACTGTGATGGGGCTTTTTGAGGCTTTTTCATCCTAAAATTTGCATAGTATCTATCATATTAGTAGGTGCTTAAAATACTAGTTTTCTTTTGATTTCATACTATACTTTGAAAAGCTCAAACAATGGGCATGACAGTGAAGCCTCTGGGAGTGTATTATTGATGAAGCAGATGGGTTAAGGGGAAGGAGTGACCTTTTTTGCCATGCTAGTTCTATCACCTGCTCAGACACCTCCAACAATTGGGAGGAGATGAATTTAACAAAACCAAAATCAATAAGAATGAGTTTTGTTTGATGACCTGCCAATTAATGACAGCTTCCAAATGGTCATTTCCGTTGTATTTCAGACATCTCTCTGTCAAAAACAAATAATTAGGAATGTATTTGCTGGGAGCTCCTGCCAATGCTAGAAGCTTTCATTTGATTCCAGAAATGTATTTCACTCATGTGTCTTCTTAGGAAGCTAGCCAAAATAATTATGAACCAAACATTCCATCTTGTTGTGATGCAGCTTCAACTGTTTACCTACATCTTCACAAAACCGAGATCAACTATAATACCCATGAAGGGCTTTAAATTTTTTTTTAATGAAATAAATCTCTGAGCAGCTAACACATAGAGAATAAAATTCAATAATCAAAATGTTAAGGCAATATGATTCAAAGCATAACTATTGAATTGCACTTTTTTAGATATTTTAAACAATATCAGCAGGAGAGACTGAGTGATCATATGGAAGCACCAGGAATTCTCTCCAATCAATATCCATTCTAGCTCAAATGGAAACAGTTTAATGAGTACCCTGTGGCATGATTAGCGATGATCTAGTTTATTTGTCTGCTTGAAAACTAACATTCACAGAGAGAATGTATGATTATTTCCTAAATTTCCTAAATTGTCTGATTCTTATATTTATATAAATATTTTAATATCTTGTCTGAATTGTCACGTAAATGATTAGCTAACATGTCCTTATCTATGTGTTGCAACACTTAATGACTTGTCCCAAATGATTATTTCTTATTTTCTTTTCTAGTTCCAACTGAGCCCAGCACACAGCACAATTTAGTGAAAGTACTCTTTCATGCAAATAGCATGTATTGTAAAACTCAATGACAAGTTCATGCCCAGCATAAAGACTTGGGAGAAAAAGAGACTTTTTAGTCAAAAAGTGCACTATTACAGAAGTCATAAGCTTCCCACACAAAAATCCAATGCATGAAAAGAATTAGCCAGTTGGAATTGTGAAATAAAGCATCTACAATAGAAGATACTTCTGCCTCAAACATTTAAAAATATTTATTTATTCTTATTTATTTAGCTGCACTATGTCTTAGTTGTGGCATGTGAATACTTAGTTGCAGCATATGGATCTAGTTCCCCGACCAGAGATCGAACTCAGGCCCCTGGCACTGGGAGCACAGAGTCCTAGTCACGAGACCACCAGGGAAATCCCTGCCTCAAATGGTTTAAAATTCTCTCTATAGCTCTAATTCTATTAAACAGTAATATAAGTTAGCACTGGACAAGGCAACATAAAATTTAGGTGACCATGAGGTGCTAATCTGAACCTCTCAGATTTTCCTCTCATTATTCTTTTGTGTTCATAAAAATTCTAAAAAAAGTTTCAATTATGTCAAAACTAATCAGTGATTTCTAATATTCAGAGAATTTTTGTTTTTTGCTTCTTTTGAAAAATCAAGATCAATCAAATAGGGTATGTGAGAACTGTATGTATTAAAGCAATAAAATATCGCTTTGTATAATGCTTTCTATCTTTGAAGAGTTTTATGAGCAGTGACTTGATGGGGAAAATGTCATGATTTCTATTTCTGCTTCCTTTTGCTGAGCCTGGAGTGAGCTAGTGTGTACTTGACAATGGAGTGCCTAATGAAGCTGTGCAGTAAAGAGAAGCAATTTTATCTTCTGTAAAAATGAATAATTTTGAAGTGTTTTTCATTTTGAAGAGAGACAAGGTAAGATGACACAATTTACTGAAGGATTCGCAGATCGATCCGTCATTAAGTGAATGAAAAGGTCCTGATAACTTTGAAAATAATAGATGAGGCTCCGTTCTTCTGAAAGAGCTTTAATTGGAGTGTATAAAAATTAAGGAAAAATATTGTCAACATGTTCTTTCATTTTAGTTAGTAAGTAATTATAATAGATGTGTCCTACTACCAAGTCCAAAATTATACACATTTTTTATGGGTAAAATCAGTTAAAGCAGAATGCTTAAATTTGAAAATGTATCACTGAATCATTTCTAAAATCTTAAAGCCTTTCAAAAGGCAAAGAAGAAGTAAAAAGTAGGTTAATATAAATATTATACTTGAAATTTAATGTTTTAGTTCAACATGTATATATGGTTCATTGTCACTCTTTTCAATATGGTAACAATGAGTCATACATAACTCTTACAATTGAAATTAATTTAATCCAATTAAAAATGCAATTCCCCAGTCTCATGAGTCACATTTCAAGCGCATGGTAGTCACATATGGCTAGTAAGTCCATACTGGACAATTCAGGTTTAAAACATTTCAACAGCACAGAAAGTTCTATTGAACGGTATTGGTCTATGCTACTATTTCTTTCTTTCCTTCTTTTTTTTTTTTTTAAGAATTACAGCTTAAGGTATTTTGTATAATAAAAGTGCATTTCTGTTTCTGTTTAAGTTACATTTTTTTTAGTCTGTGCACATAATTTTGATTAAGTTCTTTGAAAAATTGCTGCCTATTCTGCAAGTTCATAAGGAAACTATGTATGGTAAACTATATACAATGTTCATTAAAGAGTTCCCTAAATCTCTAACTATTTTTAAAATATATTTGCTTCCCAAATTATTTTTGAAAATGCTGTTTCTTATTGAGCTGTGAATAATAATAACCAACAAAGTGAAGGCACAAACAGTGTCAGTATATTTAAAATAGTAGATGCAGATGAGAAATGGATTGGTGTTAAGAAAGAGCCAGTTAATGTATGTTGGTGGGAAGAAAAAAGTGGAGTATTCTAAGGGATTTAGAAATTGTCATTATTTTAACTTGTAGTAGAATAATTTCAAGTTAGGTCAGCTGCTTTCCAGATTAGTCTCTAGTACAGGAATTCTACATGCAGGTGTAACTTTGACGTTACTGAAATGACATAGCTTTGAATTTCCAAATAAGCCAACCATGGAGACACGAGTGGATTTTCTGCATTTCTTGCTGGAAATGTTATGCTCATTAGGCTCAGAAGGTTAAGGAAAAGGTAAGGGATGATGGGGAAAGTCAGCACTCTGGAGATTGACTGAAATTCAAAATGTTGAACGGGAGGAGAGAAACAAACAAGTATGAAGAGTATCGGTGAGCGCTGCCCATTTATCCAAGAATACCTCTACACACTGTGTAAAAGAATCTGGAGGGACACAAGCTGAGACTGAGAAATGTTATTCAGTAGACCTACTTAGCCAGAACGTATGGCAATTACACATGATCTATGAATAGATGACAATGTTAGAACTTTCTGGTAATCACAAGAATATTAGAGCAACAATGAAATACCATGTTCTGCATATTAAATCTGTGAAGTTTAAAAAATGATAATAGTGTCTGAGAGCATTTGGGGAAAAAGGGTATGTAATATGATGCTGCCTGGGGAGTAAATTGGTACAGCCTTTATAGAAAACAATTTGTCAATGTACATAAAAATCCATTAACATTTAATGGCTGCATATTCACTTTTTATGAATTGGATATGTGTAAAAATTTAAAAAGAGGGTGTTCAGTACTGTTGTTTTACTGATAATTAACATGAAAATCAACCTACATGACAAACCAGCACAAAAACAAATTACATAAATTATGAAACAAAGGAATTTGTTACAGCTGTTGATGACCACATTTAGACAGGTATTTAGCAGTGAAGAAAAAAAAATGTTGTATATAAGAAAAACAGGTGCCAAACATATTTACAGGATAATACCAATTTTCTTCCTGTGTGTATGCTTGTATACAGTATAAACAAAATATTGGATGAAGATACAAGGAAATATTGATTGTTAGCTCTCTGTAGTAGGTTTATGGGTACTTTAATTTCCTTCTTTGGGTTTTCTATTATTTTAAAAAATTCCCTTGAATTAATATGGACTGTGCTCATAATCCCAAGTATGTTTTTACCTCATATTTCTATAATTTATATACAAGTTCATTACATGTAGACCTATTTTTCACATCTGTTCCTTTGGAGACTGAACTGACTTATCTCTGTGGTTTTTATTTTGTTTCTAAAGTTCTACAAAATATTTTATGAGAAACAGAAGGTAATGTGGACATATACAACAGACAGACAAAACAGTAGGTTAACAAAAAAAAATGATGTCATAATCAGAAAGAATGAGTTTCAGAGAGAGTGTCAGAGTGTCCTTGAGTGGAAATTCCCTGTGGCCTCACTCTCCTGGGCACTGGGTCTGGGTGTGGACACCTCAGTCAGCACTACTGTCTTTTTAAAGTAACAACATTGATGCTGATGAATAAACAATACATGTAAATACAGTGTTCCTTTGTGCCAGGTACCACATGCTATACACATATTGTATCTTTAGATACCAAGATTGTCATTTTGCATATAAAGAAAGTTACAGAAATTAAATAAAATGTTCAAGGTCTCATGACCAATATTCACATGACACTATCCCTTACACTTTCTGGACTTTTGACCTAGCTTTTATCTTTTACTTTTTTCAAATATAAGGATTAATTTCATCATAGACATTTTTCATTTTTTTTTTTTTTTTGAAGGAAGAAAGGAATTTCCCTTGTAACCTCATAACTGTTTACTAACAATGCCTGAATTCCCTTTGGTATTTTAAACTATCAGATCACCTAATCTTTTTTGAAAGGTAAAGTCTATTTTAATGAGCCATGCTGAAAGTTATAATGAAAACATTTATTATTTGGAAGCCTTTAAAAACTGAAAAAAAAATTGTTTTGTTGATGTTATGATCAAAGGGAGGTGAATCTTCATAATAAACAAATTCCATTTGCCTTATAGCTTTTTGAATGCTTTACCAAACCTTTACCAAATCTGATAAGAATGGTATAGTAATTGTGTGTCCGCTGGGAAGAATTATTCTCATGCTTGTTGCACTTTTCCATGTTGTCATGACTAGATTAAGCCAAGGATCTAGATTCTATAACCCATGTAACCAAAATGATTAAAAGAACAGGAAATCGATCTTATGAGAATGAGGTCCTTTGTAATATGCACCTTAGAATACCAAAGAAATAAAACCATCCATTACTGAGGAGAATTATCAGTTTTTCCCTAAATTCACTCAGGAGAAGAAAACGGGGTAACAGAGATGAAAGATTTAAATTCCCTATAAGGATGACTCCTAATAAGGAAAGTTGCTAAGTAAGGGAACAGAATCTTGAAAAGAACTTAAATACTTATCTAAATTCTGATTGTGCAAGTAAGTAGCATATTGATCTCTAGGAATCATCTAAGACTTCAAGAAGAATACTACTTGTATAACTTGTATTACAGTATTCTTGGGTTAGTCTAATCTCTGGCATAAATAAGTAAGCTGTTTTTTCCCCCCCAGGCTGAGAATACAATGCAACCATGCAACCATATCTTTTACACTGAACCTCCAGCAGATACTGTTACACTTTATAAATGTGGGAACAGATTTTCAAGGAGATTAAAATTTCTCTGTTTCCTCAAAGACTTTTAAGTAAAACACATCAATTCCAATGTTCCTGCTGAAATATGGTCCCATCTAACGGTAGGGATGAGTGGACTGGAAACTTAGGACTTCTGTTCCTTCTTGGCAAATTTTCTCAAGATGACACTGAGGTCAACAGGAAATGTGAACATCACTCTGGCGCAAAGCCTGCCTGAGAGAAGCTTCTCCCTGAACTCAAAGCTTGAGTACTTCCTTTAGATGAATGCTGAGTCCCAAACTTCAGATGTAATCTGTTCTCAAAGTTCAGATTAACTTTGCCAATTTATTCAATGAAATTTATATTTGAGAAGGATATTTTCCCCTCCAAACATAAGGGTCACCCTATTACAATGCCACAAGGGATGCAAAAATTGCATTTAGGGATGCTGCTGTCTGAGGACAATTTTGTCATGTTTCAGTTTTGACAGTTTTGTTTTCAATTTGTTACTTTTCCCATATATTTTTTAAGTTGATATGTCATATTTTCACTTTTATTCAATTCAATAAATTTTCTATTCCTTCTTTTTTTTTTGGCCTCACCTCATGCGGGGTCTTGGTTCCCTAACCAAGGACTGAACTTGTGCTCCTGCAGTGGAAGTGGGGAGTTGTAACCACTGGACTGCCAGGGAAGTCCCCTCTGACACAATACTTGAATACTAAAATACATTTGCAAAAAAAAGAAATTCTTTTACTTTGGTGGATCTTCTTCTTGAAACAATAATATATCAGAATATCAATGTGAACAAGGATGTCTTTCGAGGAAGCTGCAAATAAAATCCTTTTGGAGATGAAAGAAGCCACAAATAAATTAAAACTAGCAATCCTTTTACTTG
Organism: Giraffa tippelskirchi; assembly: GCF_054371585.1. Taxonomy (NCBI): domain Eukaryota; kingdom Metazoa; phylum Chordata; class Mammalia; order Artiodactyla; family Giraffidae; genus Giraffa; species Giraffa tippelskirchi. The sequence goes on along the minus strand of NC_137287.1, from coordinate 65,515,594 downwards.
AGTGATAATTGACTCAGGTCATGCTTGACTGAACACCTCTGAAAGGAAAAATGTGAGAACATTCCTCCTTACATAGGAATCAACTTGGCCTCTCCCAGGGCTCAGCCTCTTGTCTAAGAATTCTGTCAGGATGTCTTTATGTTGCCTGCACATAAGGATATGCCTCTGCTCTGTTCACAGTACAGGTTGGTTTCTGGAAAATCTGCCTTGATTTAACAGTTGGCTAGAATATTACCTCTTGCAAATTCTCAGTGAACAGGAGAAACAGCCATGAAAGATTCACTGTCTTCACCAAATAGAACTGCCACAAACGAATATCATTCTAAACTGTAATTATAAGATACCCCCTATAATGTTTCCAGCCAATCCACTGCTCTGAAAAGTCTAATTTGCACTGCATTTACTTTCTATATTTGAGAGATGACATAATTAAACAGATGTAGCACAAATCAAGAACAAACAGCATATGCATGTGATAAATTAAGTCTACCGCTATAAGGAAATAAAAGAAGAACAAGACCTTTGAACAAAAGGGAAAGGAATGACCTAATCTTGAGATGTATTATATTGTAACCTCTTGCTTTACATGAACACATCCAGGACACAAATAACAATCACCTTTGGTACTACCATACCCAAGCAAACTTTAGGGCTATTCTTGAAATACAGGGAGGTTTCTAAAAACAGAAGCTTTCAAGAAATGGCTATTTACATGATCAGAACTACTACAAATAGCAGTTACATTTTTGATTTTTAATATGATGACCAGCTGCCCAAGTAACAAATATGTTTTTATTCTAAAAATATAAACCACTAGAAAGTCAAAAATGATTCAAACCAAAAAATAAAATATACTATGTGGTAGGTATGGCTCCATCAATATTTTTTAACCTCAATTTCTATACTTTTTAAAATAAATCTTCCTTTAGACTCTCAAATAATTTTATAAGAACTTGTTAAATATAGAATGGCACAAAGCTGTTCTTTTGCTGAGAAAGTTATATAAACTAAACAAAGTCACACACTTATCAGTCGAATAACCTGTCACTCTTTTAAGTTCTTCTTCCTATTAATAAAAGAAATATATCTGCACAGCCAAACTATGCCAAAGAATCCAAGCTCTCTTGGCTTGGCTATTTAATTTCACTCCTCCCAAATTATTAGTTCAACACTACCAGAGAGATAGCAAATGCCAATTAGACTTATAAGCCAAACAATATAAGTAACAAGCAGCAATTAGCCTAAATCAACCTCCTTTCAATTTACCCCTACAGCAGGCTCAGACTCTGAGATTACCCTTCTTCTACATACTGGGAATTTGTTGGATCCTGTGGACAACGACAAATGCATCTGACAGGCCCACTTTCACGGGGTGATTGGTGGAACTTATCTGTGTGACCAAGACAGGAATCTGGAAAAGAAAAAGCAGATTGTTATGAGTTAGATTTGAATTTCATTCAGGGGTAGGGGTGGGAAATGTGATCATCCTGTCTAATTGGTAAAATTAGATGATGGAGATGAAGGGACAGAGAGAGCAGGAAATAGTAAAGAAAAAAGACATAAATATCTGAAAATAACATCTGTTTAGAGCTATTTGATGGGTTAAAGTGACAAGAGGGTTCCTAGTCCTACAGATGGGGCTATTTGATGATGAAAGTAACAAATTCTCAGAGAATCAAACGGATGTTGAATGCTGAAACTTATCACACACACAGTCATGCCATGAATGCATGTAGTGCTGGCTATCATTTCAGAAATGCAGACTTTTTTGGTACCATTTGTTTTCCCTGAAGACTCTATTATATATTCATTTTCATAGTTTAAAAAAATCCTTGTTTTCAAGTGGCCTTATAGATATGAAACCTAGAGAAAGATAACAGTGTGCTCTTAACTATATATTATAACATACATTTGATTATTATATTGATTAAAATTAATAAATTAATTAAAATTAATATTAATATAGTTGATTAATATATAGTGAAATTTGGCAATTGTTTGTTAATGGATGTCAAACTTCACTATTCTGGCTAAAACTCATATGGAAAACATATGAATTATTATAGGTCAGCTCAAGGCCATATCTCTTAAGTTTAAATCTCAATAGAACCAAAATCTGAATATTATAGACATCTATAATGTGTTCATTTTTAAAAATTAGGACACACTGAGAATATATTAGACATGGTACAACAGTAGTAAGACAAATTCTTGGAGTCATTTTTTCTAGATTAAGAAAAGAATCATTAGAGGTATGATTACTATTTTTACTATCAGTTTTATAGGGAAAAAAAGGGGAATGAAAACATCTTCAATAAATAAAGGGACAAGAAATGAAAAGGAAGGGTAAATGCATGAACAAATCTTTAAGCAGAAGAAGCAGCTTGTGGACCATCTGTGGAAAATTCATTAAAGAACATATTAGATTAGATATGGTCGTATAAACCATAATAAACAGCATACCAATAAAAAGGAAGGAAAATAACTTGGAGAGAAGATATAATAAGGGCTATACTGCTTATTTTTGCCTCAACATCATGAAATTATAAAAAGGGTTATTTCATTGAAACTCACCAACTAAGAGGAAATTTTAATGTTTCTGAAATTTGTGGAATTATCTCAAAACAAGTAAACGGAAGATGACATTTTCCCTTTATGTACTAATCGGTCTTCTCCTGAACAATGTTGTGGTATTGCCAATTTTATATCAGTGTGCCCAGTTCTTAACCAGCAATAAAAAGTATTCTGATATGTGGACAACAGAAACAAAATCAAACCAAGATTTTTGTCCCCCAAAATTTATTTACTAAATGAAACTCTGAGATAATTTATTAATTGCTAAGTCATACTTGGGCTTCCCAGGTTACTCAGTGGTAAAGAATCAGCCTGCCAGTGCAGGAGACATGGGTTCAATCCTCAGGTCAGAAGATCTCCTGGAGAAGGAAATGGCAACTCACTCCAGTATTCTTGCCTGGAAATCCCAGGAGCAGAAGAACCTGGTGGGCTATCGTCCATGGGGTCACAAAAGAGTCAGACACGACATGGCAACTAAACAAGAACAAGTCATACTCAGTATCAATATATGTGGCTCGAAGTATACAAGATAAGTGGTAACTATAGGAGCTGGAGTGGCAGGAAAATGATTCTGGGTGAACATGCCATGGATTTAAGGAGAGGGAGAAGAAGAGAGTCAACAGTGTCATCAAGACTTTTGGTCTTAGTAGCAAGAAAAATGGCATCATGCTTTTCATTGGGGCCAGTGTGCTGCACAGCTTCAGGGTTCATTCCCATTGCTGGCTATGAGCACAGTGTCCTCTGCTTGTGCAGAGAAGATAGCTGTGAAGAGCAGTATAGAAGGGTCCAGGGAAGGAGGAGACTAGGGGCAGGAAGCGATGGAAAAGGAACAGGACCCCAATACCACTGGCCTCAAACACTCTTCTTTCACAGTTTATAGAGTGCATGAATAAAAGCATAGAATTTCTAAAACTTTGCTATTTTATCCTGATTAAATATTAACATGAAAATGTATAAGAAGCTTTTGACTCTCCACATTTTCCTAGAAGCCAGCCAAGTCTTTTAGGAAATGATCACATATCATGTTAAGAATAAAACCACTTTTATCAGTTGAATGAAATGCTTAATTCGGGAAAAGATTAATGAGGCCACGTCTAGGCTTTCTCTTAGATTTCTTTCAGGAACACGTCTGCCTCTCTTCACCTGATACCGTCCTATCTTTTCCACTTTGCCTTCTTGGGCTGTTATCTTTTCACTTCAAAACCTCAAAGGCGTGGGGTTGTTCAGCATAAAGATGGTTCATCTACTCACTGACTGCAGCAAGTAATTGGGCCATGTGAGCTCCCTGTGAACGAGTCAGGCCAGGCTTCCCAGCTTATAATGAGAGGCCATTTGTTAAGCTAAATCAGGAGCACAGCTAAAACTACATTTAAAATGAACAATTTTTTTTTTTTACTAACATCAACAAAGCAATCGTGTGTGTGCATATGTATATAAATAAACTGTCTAGAATTAGAACTAAGAGTGCCCAAAATTAGCACAAGAAAGGACCTATCATAGTGTCACAGTCCCCTACTCTATAGCAGACTCTGTATTGGATACAAGGTACGCAAGTCAGAGAAGCCATAGCCAAAGGTAATGTCCAAAAACAAAAACTCTGAAACTCTGCTTATGGAAGCTATTCTTTATCCTTTCTCCAAATTTATATTCATCCTTAAAATGTCTCCTAAATTAGTTCCTGGGGATGTCAGTCAGGAAGCCAATCTGCATACAATCTCTGAACACATCAGCTTTTTAAAAATGTGGCTTCATTATTTTCAAGTGCCTGTAATGCTCACTTTTTTTATGATTAAAGCAAAGCTTAATTTTCACTTGACCTCTGTAGGATTTTTAATGAATCATAAATTTCTAAGAATAGGTTTTACAATGACATTCATTCCAAAGGATAGATACAGAAAAGGAGCGTTAACGCCAGTTAAAATGTGCTTCCATTTCGGCTTACACAAGCATTTGTCAATTCTTTTCTTTTAAGGTGTTTTAATTTTCCTTCCATTTCATATGACACAGATAAGTTTGTTATTTAAGTAAGTATAATTTTTCTTTTTCTAGAAATGATACACTGAAGCAAATGAAGTATGGAGGCAGAAAAGAGTTGGAATAACCAGGCGAAATTAAGGCAGGTAATGATATCAGGCATCAGCTTAGGGCAGAGCATGCTGGCCTTTGGGGTTAGATTCAAAGACAGAAGTTGTTCTTTTTTCCGTCTGTGGTATCATTCTCCAGGACACAAGGGCCAGACACAGTACTGAAAACATGAACTTTTATGTCTGTCTCTAAAACAGTTAGGTGGGTAACAGCATGCTGCTTGAGTCGGAGGGAACAGAATTTTATTTTTCTCTCTGTTTTGCCCTGCAAACCTTGCCAAAACATTCATTTGTTTCCATCATGGCCCAGCTATCTATCTAATAGGCAGCACAGCATCTCAGCAAGGGTCTGATTGCAGAGCATGTGCTCCCAAGTATGAATCATATGCCTAGCAGAATGCAACTGGAGAAGAATTACTTTAAACTCATTTTTGTTCACTCGATAATCAGCAACGTGGTGTTTAATAGCTTATACATGCACCTTAAAAAAATCCCCAAAGCTTACAATTTTAACCACTCTTACCTTCACTTAACCCTTAACTTCCTACCTCATCTCCCTTAAAAATCTAATTGGGCTTCTCCTTATGCAGTAGTGCATCCAATCTTTAAAAGTCATGCTCTCTTTTATTACTATCAAAGCAACACATAAAGTCCTGAGTATTAGGGCTTAGTTGTCTGAAAACTACATTTGAACAGCAGGGCTTTCAGTTAAATTTGACAATACAGACATCCATTTGCTTTCCTTAATATCGTTGCCAGTTCTCACAATTGTTTTAATCCACTTCTAGCTTTCAGTTTCTGAATGCTTTTCATATGCCAGATATTAAACAATGCACTTAATGGCCTGAAAGCAAAGATGAGCCATAAGTTAAAGATATATTATTTTTAATATTATTATTAAAAATTATTTATTTACTTATTTGGCTGCATCAAGCCTTAGTTGTGGCACTTGGGCTAGGTTGCCCTGCAGCATGTGGGATCTTAGTTCCTCAACACATCACCTGCATTGGAGGGCAGATTCTTAACCACTGGACCACAAGGAAGTCCCTAAAGCTATATTTTAAAAATCCTTCCTACCCTCATTTTCGCGATTGTACCCCATAGAAAATCTGCAAGAAGACAACAGGATGAAATTGACAAGAACAGCTCTATATTAAAAGAGAGGCTTCCAACTTCATTTCTACATAAGTTAGAAATGGCCTGGGGTAGGAAAGAAATTGATGAGGGAGACATTGGAGAGAGCATGCCAAGAGTAAATTTTCCAGCCAATTACCACTGAGTGGAAATGTAGGATGAGTGTTCCAGGGCTTCTGATTTCTCAAGAAAGGAGGCAAATCTATATTTTTATGTGAAATCTTCAAATATTTAGATGTGGTCAACATATCCATTGGATGAGATGGTTGGATGGCAGCACTGACTCAATGGACATGAGTTTGAGCAAGCTCCAGGAGTTGGTGATAGACAGGGAAGCCTGGCGTGCTGCAGTCTATGGGGTCGCAAAGAGTTGGACACAACAGAGTGAATGAACTGAACTGAACATATCTATGTTTTAAATACACATCACTGAGCCCTCTTACTTAAAGACTGCCCATTACTGAAATGACAGACTAGAGTTTGGAGCATCTTTTAAAAGAAGAGAGTGAGGCAGTTGCCCCCTGAAGAAGCCTGAACAGCTTGGCTCAAGATAATCAAAACCATAATGGGGAGTTCTTCTGATATGATAGCTGCATAAGGGAATATGCCTAAACAGTTGGGAATAAAACACCAAGGGAAAGGAAATGGGATTAGGAAGTGTACCCTGCATTTGGGGAGACCTGGGAAAAGTACGAGGCCTTTTGCCTCAAGGACAAATTAGCTCTTAGTCCTGGAATCCTCAGAGCAGAGAAATGGGATATGGCCTGATACCGACAGGAGCCCTGTGTGAAACAAACCTCTCCATGTCATTTCAGAGATTAAAGGGAAGTGGGGCTTGGAAGGAGAAAATGCACCCAGGAAGATCAAATATCTTGCCCAAGGACAACATAACCCACTAGAGGCAGGGCGGCATTAGAATAAACTTTCTCTTCTAAATATAATTATTTCTTGTAGGTCATTGATTCTTACTTCCTTGCCACTTTATTTATTTATTTTCACTCCTAATATTATAAAGGAAGAATGGTTCAATCTGTCATTTTCTTGCACTATGGAAAGTTTGAGAAAATGAAGATATTAGGGAGCTTTAGTATGTGAGATAACAAAAATGTATAAATGCAAATGAATTAGATCCTAAATAAAGCCATGCAGATACAATTTTGCACTTTATGTATTTAAAATATAGAGAAGTGATATAATATAAAAACATCTGTATCTACATTTTTCTTGGAATTATTTCTTGATAGTTTATAATTAGTGTTTTATGGCAGCTGGGTTTTCTGAACCCTGTATGCTACATTTATCAAATAAATTTTATTTAAATATATATATATAGTTTCTGGGATGCATATACATTATATTAACACATGTTAAGCATTGTTGCATATACAGCAATAGCCATAACAGCAAATCACTTCACATCCAAGTGGCAATTGTTTCACTGTTCAGTTCTTTTTGGCTTTCTCCTTTTCCTTTGAACTATTATTTTTATCCTATAAGTTTTACAACCTCACCAAGTGTTCATCTTTTAATACTTTCACGATGATTACCATGAATGAAGGACCATTACAGTTCAAGTAAGAGAAATAGTCCTCAAAGAAATTTTAGAAATGCATTTAGGTTGCCAGTTAAACCTACAACCAATTGGCAATGATTTATTAATTATGCATTCTTCTACAGAAACAGTAAATGTTACACTAAGGAACATTAGAATGAAATACTTATATGGTAAAAGAGATTAAAAAGTAATTTTACCTAATAAACAGTAAAGTTTCTCTATATATACTTCCTCTAAAATTTGCTGCTGGATGAGATAATAAGTATTGGTATTCAATGCTTCTCGGTATTCAACCATGAAAATGGATAAAGTAGACTGACTCTAAGGTGAGACATGTATTCCTCTATGGCCATGTAAAAAGACTGCATGACTTTTCTTTTTAATTGTATTGTCTGAAACTGATGACCACTTTGTACCTCCCATGAACTGGTGAAAAAAAATAATCAAATTTACAATAGTCACAAAATGGATCACTTCCTTTCCGAGTCTGTATCTGAAGTAATAATAAATTCAAAATATAACAGGAGAAGAAAGATGAAACAAGTTCGAGAAATGCAACTCCTAAAATATGATAGTATACTAGGACAGGCAGCATCAAGAACTGTAAGAACTCTGGTTTCAAATCTGTAATGTTTTTGGAATAATATTTTTGTGTGTGTGTGAACAGGCACTTTCCTTGTTACATTACCAATAGACCAAGAATTCAGGTCTGTACTGTAATCAAGAGCTCTCCTGGTGGCTCAGTGGTAAAGAACCTGCCTGCCAATGCAGAAGACCTGACTTTGATCCCTGGGTTGGGAAGACCCCCTGGAGAAGGAAACGACAACCCACTCCAGTATCCTTGCCTGGAAATCCCATGACACAGAAGCCTGATGGGCTACAGTCCATGGGGTCACAAAAGAGTCGGACACAACTTAGTGACTAACAACAATAATTGTAAAGCAAACAGATATCACTATTCAATGGTAACTTAAAAAATATACTGAATCTGGGTTCTATTATGACAGCTAGTTATTCCCATTAACAGAACAGAAAATGGTAATTTGATTTTTCCAAATTCCATTTATCTGAGGAAGGATCTATGTTTTAATCATTATTTTCACTTATGTACAACTTCTTTTCATTTTTTAAAAAATTAACAAAATAGGGTCTTTCCTGGCGGCTCAGTGGTGAAGAGTGCCTGCCAATGCAGGAGACACTGGTTCCATCCCTGATCCTGGAAGATCCCACGTGCGGGCAGAGCAACTAAACTTGGTGCCACAACTATTGAGTCTGTGTTCTAGAGCCTGGGAGCCATAACTACTAAGTCCAGGTGACAACTACTGAAGCCTGCATGCCCTAGAGCAGGTCCTTTGCCACAAGAGAAGCTGCCACAATCAGAAACCCACACACCACAAGTAGAGAGTAGCGCCTGCTCTCCGCAGCTGGAGGAAAGCCCTCACAGCAACAAAGACCTAGCACAGCAATAAAGGAAATAAATAAATTAAATTGTTTTAAAAATTAAAAAATAATTTTAGTTCTGTATATTTAATCAGAACAGGACTACAAAATTATACTCCTTATATTCTTACAATTTCATTAGCTCTATAGCTTAACTCCTGACTTTATGGGACTGTAATTGTGTAATATATTGGAGTCAGATGAGAAGATTATTAAAAAGCAAACATTAACACACATTTATTGAAATGAAACAAATGAGAAATAGATTTGTGACTTTTTTACATAATCTTCTTGGGAAATAAAAAAACTTTGAGGGGGCCTAGGGTCACCACATTAAAGAATTTTGTTCTGGATTGTCCATATGTAGCTCTGTAACCTCAGGCATATCATTTAACCTTTCTGTCTGCATAGCTATAAAATAAAGGTAATTGTGTGTGACCTAACTCCATAATCAAGCCACACACATTTACTAAACACCTTCTATGTGCCAATGCCTTTGTGAAAGGATAAGAATATAAGATATTGCTGAAGAATTGAAAACTATCATGTGTGTGAAAGCACTTTGTCCAGGATAATACATTAGGCAAACAACTATGTTACACTATCAAAAGTATAAATGCTTTTCTAGAAAGGCCAGGAGCACCTAGCTGTCACCTCAAATGGGCAGGAGGATCTTTATTGTGGCAAATTTTACAAGCAGAATCTTGCTTTAGAAAAATAAAATACAAGACAGTTGTCAGGAAGAAAAAAGTAGAATAGAAAATAAGTAACTGGTTTTTAACCAGGAAGGAGAAAGGACAGCGAGGCAAATGATAAAGCAATGACTTCTTTTAGAACTCTAAATTCACAAGATCAAGAAAGTATTAAAATTGCCTATCAGCTTAATATTCCCATGACAAAATAGGAAAATCATGATGGAAAATTTCTCTTCAGTTAAATAAAGAAAAGAAAAGGACATTTTAAAAATATCAACCTCACTACAAAGAGAGAATAGAAAAAATAAACTGTTACTATGCAATGTGAGACACCCATTGAGAACAGTATAAATAAAGATGACAATTTTGATAATAAGGTTTAGAGAGAGAGAGAGACCACAATAAGAACACAAACCTCTGTTTTGACAAAGCCTACAGTTAGTGAGATTTCAGATTCTAGACTTTCTGACTCTTCATCTTTCCAGAAATTTTACCACTGTAGTTACAATGTCGAAAATAACATTGCATAACATTACTTGGCAGTTCCAGCAATACACTGGATTACAATGAAAACTAGAAATGCGTAAGTCCCTTTAAGCAATATTCTCTCAGATTCCAGGGAGCATGATGTAAGGAGAAGGTGGGCTATGATATCAAAACAGCTCTGGGTAAGGACGCAACAAGCAGAGTAGATCTTCTCTTCTATTCTATGTTCACTGTTGCCCCAAGTAAATGATTAATTCCACATGGAAGAAATCTTCAAAGGAGTGGAAACATTTAACATGGTTATGAGATTTCCAAAAGTTGGCCTATTTAACTGAAACATAACCATCCCTTACTTTATAGAAAAGATAGATTTCAGAAGACATGACCAAAGTGAATCCTTTTTAAATCATCAGCATCTTTTTAAGAGACAGGGATTCATTTCCCATAGAAAAAATAACCCTTCAGTTGGAAATAAGATGGTGAGTCAGTATTGCAGTATTATAAATACTCATTAAGATATGGGTCAATAATGCCAATTATCAATTCACATTGTCAGAATTTCTCTCATGACTAGTGACTGCCTAGAACATCATATCTGATGCTTCTGAAACTTTATTCTTATATTCTTTGCTTCTTTCCCCCAAAGTTTAGGTTGTCTAATAGACCTTAATTATATTGTCAACAGAGTTTTAAATCAAACATGCTATTATTTTAATTTAGACATTCTGTAAATTTAAGGTTATAGTCTAGTCAATTTCTATTCTCTGTCAACTTGGAAAAATGAAACAAAGTTTAAATTTCCTTATTCATTCTATCACTTAGATTTCTAATTAATCTTTCCTGCGTGCATGCTTAGTCCCTTCAGTTGTATCCAACTCTTCGGGACTGTATGCACTGTAGCCCATTAGGCTGCTCTGTCCATGGGATTCTCAGGCAATAACACTGGAGTGGGTGGCCCTGCTCTCCTCCAGGGGACCTTTCTGACCCAGGGATTGAACCCGTGTCTCCTGTGTCTCCTGCACTGCCAGTGGATTCTTTACTGCTGAGTCACTGGGGAAGCCCTAATCTTTCCTATCAGGTAGCAATAAACACTAGCCAAAGGACTTGTGGACTCAGCTGTTCTGGAATGCTCTCAGTATTGGGTCATCGAGCTACACAAATCTTCATGTCTATTTACACTTTGAAATTAGAGTCAAACGATGTCACAGAAGTGACAAAAACAAATACAAAACAAAAACAAAAACAAGATGAGGCAAAAACAATATAAATATAAACAATCAGATTTAGCTGAAAATCCTTCCAATTGGGAATTTTTTTTTTTCTCAGAGATATTTTATTATACTATCACAAGAATATAATTATTTAATAATTTTAATGAAATTCATGGGTCATAATGCCAAAGATATCAGAATGCAAAAATAAAACAAAACCCCAAAATAAACAGCCAGTGTTATCCAGCAGATTTTAAAAATTGTATTTTTTTAATAAAGAAAAAGAAATCAAGAGGTGAGAAAATGACTTGAGGTTCATCAGTGTTAAATGCCCTTTTCTTGACACTTGGAGAAAATGACAGAGAGGTCAAAGGGGAAAGAACTCATCAATATATTACTTACTTCTTTATATCCAAAGATGATGCGTCCATCCATGAGGAGGGTTGCTTGGAAAGTGAAGCTTCCCAGGTTGTAATTATCCTGGAGATGTACATGGTCCCATTGGACAACAAGTGCTGTGCCTATAAACCCCATTGAAACAGAAGAAATGTGATTAGAAAAATAAATCAATCAGTTCTGGTGGGAATCTTCACAAAAGCATGGATCTAACTTTCTCATCTAGAAGTTGTGCTACTTGAATTGTATATAGTTAATTGGAATTCTGTTACTGAAATAGCATTTGGGATATTTATAAAGAATTGAGTATTCTCTAAATCTAACCTCATACTGAGGTTAATATTGAGCCCAGTATGGGGGAATTTTGCCTTAGGAAGTCCATTAATGTTAATGGGTTTACTGTCTGCTTAAATTTCCATGAGCCACTTTCAAAATGCAACCCAAGTGACTTGAATGAACTTCAAATACATTTGACAAATGCTGAGAGACAAAGGAACACATTCAGGGAAGCTAGCATCACTTATAACAGACTTGAAGATGTCTCTTCCATACTTAGAATTATACTCTTCCATGCTGAAGAAATTTCTTTAACACTAATGGGCATTTTCTTCTTTAGTTCACAATGTCTGCATTTGTGTCTTTGTAGTATTGCTTCTAGAAGATTGCAAGATAGCTTTAAGTTCCCCAGGCTAAGATTTCTGAAGCACCCTTGAAGTACACTGGGATGAATCTTCAGTGCTATATACCACAGTCTGATAAGTCAATCTGCCAACGTTTACTATAAAATTATTAACATGAAATATTAATTGAATCACAGCTTAATAGCCACCAATGATACAACAAGGGTGAATCTGGAGGGGCATTAAGCTAAGTGAAATAAGCCAAAAAGAGAAAGAGAAAAACTGCATGGTATCACGTTCATGTGAAATCTACAACAAAGCAGGGACTAGAGTTTGGGGGAAACAGAAATGCTAACAAAAGGATACCAACTTTCATTCATATAACAAATAAGGTCTGAGGATCTGATGTATAACACAGTGACTACAGTGTCTGACACTGGAGGTTATGTGTGAGTGCTCAGTCGCTTCAGTCATGTCCGACTCTGCGACTCCATGGACTGTAGCCTGCCAGGCTCCTCTGTCCATGAGATTCAATTCTCTGCAAGAATACTGGAGTCGATAGCCATTCCCTTCTCCAGGGGAATCTTCCTGACCCGTAGATCTAACCCGTGTCTCCTGCATTACAGGTGGATTTTTTACTGTTGAGCCACAGGGGCAGTCCAACACTGTATAATATAACCAAAATTTACTGAGAATAAAACCTAAAGAGTTCACATCAGAAAAACAAAAGTTACATATGTGAGGGGATGAATATGTTAGTTAATTTGATGGTAGAAATTCTTTTGCAGTGTATACATATATCAAACTATCACATTGTACACTTTAAATACAGACAAATATTTGTTTCTTTGAGGTAAATCTTTATAAGTAAAACAATTATTTTTTACTTTTACCTTGGTACATTTAGTCATAAGCAGCACCTCAGACATACCCCTGTTTTAAGTGAAAACCCATGTCTCTTCCTTTCATGGGCATCTCGGTATCTCTACTACTATTTTTTTTTTTTTTTAACTGGAAAAGGCAAGAGGACAGTAATAGCCAGGAAAAGTTCCCATAACTGTAGAAGTAAAAGGGTCTTCTGATCATGAAATGCCTCTTAACAACTGCTTCTTTTCCTTCACGTGTGTCCACACCTTTCAAGATCTGGTCTCCTCCTAATTCCTATCCTCGCTAATTTCTATCTTCACTAATTTCAACCAGCAGTTTGATGGTGCAGAGAAAACGCCGAATTGGCAGGCAGATGATCTAGACTTGGGTCCTGCCTCTAAAACTTTGTGTGTGACCTTGGACACAATCTGCTTGAACCTGTATCTTCTACAACATGGAAAGAATAATTTTCACTTTCTAGAGATTTCTGCATTCAGCTCCCAAATTCTTGTGCATAAAAGAGATCTACCTCTTTTTGAGTAATTAAATGTTTTTAATGCAAATTCTGATGACGATATCCTCTACGTATTATTATAGCAGGCTTTTAAAAATAACACTAAAATGTGCAAATATGTTTTATATTATGTCCTATCACAGTTCCTCCAACATTTGTTAATTTTAGTGGTTCTACCGGTAAGATTGCTGTTGTTTAGTTGCTAAATAGTGTCTGACTCTGTGACTCCATGGAATGTAGCCCACCAGGCTCCTCTGTCCAGCGAATTCTCCAGGCAAGAATACTGGAGTGGGTTGCCATCTCCTCCTCCATGTGATCTTTTCCACCCAGGAATCGAACCCCCGTCTCCAGCCTCTCCTGCACTGGCAAGTGGACTCTTTACCACTTAGCCACAAGAGAAGCCCACTAGTAAGATTAGTTGAGTGTAAATGTTATCCTTAAATTTTAAAATTATCTACATATCTCTATCTTGTTTTACGAAATAATCAATATTTCAAGTTTCACCTTTTATTAAATCTAAAACCCTATAGTCCGCAGGTTAGTGAGAGTGGCTTCTAGAGCTACAATCTTATATTTCTTTCAGCAGATAATGATCACATATTGCTCTCTGGGTAGTACCTAACACAGGAAGCAATTAGATAAGTGAATCAAAGAACATTTTCTTTGGTCACCTACGACGTAGGAGAATAATCTGTCAAGAGCAAACCTTGGACTCAAGCATGAAATTTACCAAAGAGCTGGGTTAGAGTGGTGCATCTCTTGGCTTATGACTGACAATCATATGTTGTTTCTTTGATGATAGGCACAGAATCTAATAGCATAGTTCCTCCTGGTGGAGCTGAAGTTATTTAAGCTCATATAACAGACCACATGAGTTGCTGCACCATCCTATGTGCTTAACGGAACTGAGCAGCTGGAACTTAGTATCGCTAGGGTGATCATACTTTCTGATCAGTAGTGGATGCCAACTTTTTAATCTCCAAAATAAAAACAAGCAAGTAGGCTGATCTAGGGGCATTTAAGGTCACTGTTAACTCCAAATTTTCTGATTCTATGTTTGATTAGGTTTATGATTTCGATAAGAATTTTGCTTCTAATCTGCTATTTATGAGCCATCAAATTATTTTTCTAATAAAAGATTAAGTTTTATAACTTTTCTAGTTCTTGTGCATTAATATTCTGTGACTTCCTTACACTCCAGTAATTATCTAGGCTGGCTATCATATCTGAAAGCATCGTCTGATTTTTAAAACCTAGTGCTTTAATACTTGCAGAAATTTTATCTTAGAAGAAATGTTCTAAACTGCTGCTGTCTCCTTTAGAGAAGTTTTGCTTTCCTAAAATGTTGAGTTTCCCATCCTTAAGCACTCCTTCAATGATCCTAACCAGTCAGAGTTGGAAATATTTCATTAAGTTGCTCTGGTATGAAAGGACTTTGTGAAGATCCTTACAATATTGAGAAGTGCTTCTATCATTTAATAAAACACAGAAATACTAACTCTTATTATTATAAGAACTCAGTATTCCCACTGATTTCAATAAAGTAAAAATACATAGTTCTTGAGTATTGTACTTTCACAACTCTCAGAATTAAAAATCATTTTACATACTTAATTTTTTTCACTTATTCATTCATTGCATAATTATTGAGGACCTACTGTGTATTGAGTTCTTGTGCCAGGTATGCAAGAGAAAATCATTTCTTATAAATAGCCACTGCCCTTTAGAATCCAGTTGAAGTGGCACATATCAACTTTGCAAAATCATTTTAATAAGGGTAAAATTTAAATATGGAGCTACTTAGGCACAAGGTATGTGAGAGAGTGTATGGGGAAGGAGACAATATGTTTTATGATTTTGATGTTAATGATATAAAAACTTGATCATCAGAAGCTTGTGTCCATGACTAAATGTCCCCAACATAATCTAAGTCACAAAGCTTGGAAAATACTCAACTTTCTTAACTATTTAGGGTAGATTCCTTAGGTGATTCAGGAGATAAGCTTCAGATAAGTTGTTCACTGTAGCTCTGTCTAAAACATACTTAAAATCTGCTTGTATATCTTTGACCCTTTGTACCTCAGTTTTCTTTAAGTGGGAGGACAGAATATAACAGTTTTTAAAATAATAGAAGGAAATAATTATTATGGTTAACATTTAGAGTTAACTTCATTTATTGGAGCAAACTTTGGTGTTACTCAAATTTTTTGAAATCTGTTTCTCAAAGTGCACATCTGAATGTGTTTAGTTATCTTCCTCTTTTGCTACTTTGACTTGTAAAATGGCTTTATCACCCTGGTTAGATCTCTTTCAGCAAAGTGATAACATTTTCCCAAAGCTGAGGTCACCAGTAAGTCTATGCTACCCTACGGTAAATTTCTCCCTTGGTCATTAAGGCAAGACAAGAGGAGAAATGACTCTGTTCAGGCCACATGCTTCTATTTTTTAAAAGATGATTCTTATTTGGGTAAATACATAATATTTTTGTATTATAAAGAGTACAGGAATTTCTATTTTTAAGTTTCCAAAACAGATTCTCTTTTCCTATAATTTCTTTTTCTATCATAGTTACAGCCTTCACTAAGATGTAGACATGAAAATTCATTTATGTTTTTAGGAACATAAATTTCTTACTTAGGTTTGGGGGCATTTAGTGACATATTCTACATCTTCCTTGACTATTTTGTGTGTTCCCCTAAAGAAGTAGTAGGGATAGACTGTTGTCAGTATATACGATAAAACTTAACAGCTCTATTTCATATTTCAAAGTCAGGAAAACTTTTTCCTTAAGTGAATTTTGTTGTTTAGTTGTTGAGTTGTGTCTGACTCTTTTGCAATACCATGGACTGTAGCCACCAGGCTCCTCTGTCCATGGGATTTCTGTACTGGACTGGGTTGCCATTTCCTTCTCTAGAGGATCTTTCCTACCCAGGGATCAAACTCACTAACTGGCAGGTGGATTCTTTACCAGTGAGCCATCTGGGAAGGCCAAGTGAATTTTAATTACTCACTATCCTATATTTTCTGGAGAAGGAAATGGCACCCCACTCCAGTACTCTTGCCTGGAAAATCCCAAGGACGGAGCAGCCTGATAGGCTACAGTCCATGGTGTCGCAAAGAGTCAGACACAACTGAGCAACTTCACTACTACATTGTCCTCTATTTTCAAAACATACAAATAGTTTATAGGTTTTAGAAATTTAATATCAATATATTATGCCACTTGTCTCTACCTAAAAATCAGAACTAAAAAATTTTCCTTATTTACTTCTTTTTAATAGGAAGGACTTATTTCAAATAGCATCAAATAAATGTGTTTGCTTTGTTCAAAACAATGTTTGCTGCAACTCATTTATGATAGTCCCTAATACATGTGAATAAATGTTTGTTAAATGAGCAAATGAATGAATGAATACATGAGTGACATTTAACCATATACTTTATCCTCTTATTAATAATAGTATTAATTGGTGCAGTATAACATTTGTTACCTCAGGCTATTTGAATCAAACAGTTAACAAATCCAGTCTAAACCCAAGATTACAAAAATATTAATATGAATCTGATGATCAGTGTTTATACTGTATACATTCAGTAAAATATAGGATAACCAACACGTACCATTATCAAAATATCTGACAGTTGAATTTCTGGATACGCTGGGATCAAAATTTGCCATTAAAGGTGCTATGTACTGTGTGGCTGTTAGCATTCGGTGCACAACTTCACCAGTGTATATGAAACCTGTAATTAGAAAAATAGGAACTTGTTAAGAAAAAAACAGAATATTTTAATTAAAATACCCCAACTCAACTTCAGTTACATTTTAAAAAAAAAATCACAGTAGCTAAAAAAAAACACGTACTTAATATCTTAATATCTGATCAGCAATAGTTGAGTCTGGATTAACTGACAAATTCTCATACAATATGGTAGCAGAATAGTAATCAGAAACCTATTATATATACAATTTTAATTATGGGAAAGTGACTACTATCCAGAGAGACTATTAGGCTGAAAAGGCTAGTATAGTACTGTAAGTAATCCAAACGTTAAATCCGCCTTTAGTAATCCCTTGTTATTTTTATACTAAGTCAAAGAAGTAAGTTCAGTTTACAAATGAATGTATTCTCATGATGTTCAGTTATGCATTCTTAATCTCAGTTTAGGACATTTTAGAATTCACACATACATATATTTAACACTAAAATGCAGAAAGTATTTTGAACCATCTATTCAAAGTTGAAAAGAGGCTAAGCACTTATGAATAAGCTTCACATTTCTCAGATTGCTTAAGTAGCACCGTATCAAGGAGTTTTAGTCTATATGTTTGCAGATAAGACGGTAAACCATTGATAATGCACAAATACCTCTCTATTTAGAGAGTTATCGATGCCAGCCTATTCCAGCTACTGGATAATGAGAGGGAATTTACTATGGAGAACTGCATCTTGAATTAAATTTCAATAGCTCCCATGTTACCACTCTACCCACTTTCAATTATTCACACTGGGTTTATTTACTTTGTGGAATATCCATGACAAACTGTTAATCCTATACTGGCTTCTTGCCTCCAAGGTCTTTAGCTGCCTAAAAGGAGAGTCAGCTCAGGGAATACTAATTTCTAATATTAAACTAGGAAGTATACAATTAAGAACATATAAAAACATACATATACATACATTATTACAAAATAAAATTCAAAGCAAGTTATTTGTGACAATGCAATTGCAATGTTTAGGTAATCGTTAGTTAACTACATATCTGGGGTTACTATAGATCATCTTTCTATTAATATTTTCATAAGAATTAATTTTAGAAAAAGCAGAATTAAAAAAAACCCACAAAATTACGTTGAATTTAAACCCCTAAAAATGTAAAACTTTTATCTCACTTCATGGTCTGAATAAAGCTTTTTTTAGCATATCATG
The DNA here is from genome assembly GCF_054371585.1 of Giraffa tippelskirchi. NCBI lineage: Eukaryota > Metazoa > Chordata > Mammalia > Artiodactyla > Giraffidae > Giraffa > Giraffa tippelskirchi. The sequence goes on along the minus strand of NC_137287.1, from coordinate 65,497,087 downwards.
GCCCTCATTGTTTCAAATTCTCTATTGCAATTTCTAGTGAGTTACTGGAGAATTAAATCTGTAGCTTGTTATTGCTGTTTAGTTGCTAAGTCGTGTCCAACTCTTGTGCGACGCCATGGCCTGTAGCCCACCGGGCTCTTCTGTCCATGGAATTTTCCAGGCGAGAATACCAGAGTGGGTTGCCATTTCCTTCCCCAGAGGATCTTCCTGACCCAGAGATCGAACTCCAGTCTCCTGTATTGGCAGGCAGATTCTTTACCACTGAGCTACCAGGGAAGCCCTAAATCTGTAGTTATTCACTCCAGCAGTGTCTTCTTTCCTTTGACTGCCTTTTTATTTTTCACCAAAGGCATAATTTAATCATAGCTATTCAGCTTTTATAAAGACACTTAAACTGGTAAAATCTTTAGCATGTTACAGTCATCAATTATTCTTTGTTTCTCATTCAACAACAAAAAAATATCTTTCAAAATAAATTCTCAGTGTCTTGAGCAGAACTTTGTAATTTGCAATTTCACATAGCTCAAGTGTACTAAAAGGTGACAATAGGGTGAAACAGTCATTGCTTTTATTTGATTTCCCTGTAGATTCTCCGAGTCATGCTCTCAGTGTTCAAAGTCCAACATCACATCCTTAAAATTATAAAGATGAAGAGTGACTATTTTTCAGGATGTGTGATTTTTTTCTCTTATCCTCACCAGTGTGCCTTTTATAATTTCACCATTAAAAGGGATACAACAATTCTATAAATATAATGTTTTAAGGAAAAGATTGATTTACACTCTGAAAGTGTTCTTTCAGGGTCAATATCTCTGGATAGTTATTCCTCTACTTTAAATTTTCCAAGAGAAACTTGGAAAAGAGAAACTGATTGATTTAAAGAATAAGAAGAGCATTAATTCAAGGCAGTAAGATAATTTTAAATCAATACAATATTTATTCACTGAAACAACTGCAGTAAGAAATTGCAGCAGCAATTCCTAAAAACAGAATTGAAAAATGTAGTCATAAAAGATTTCAGATACATAATTCTCACTATTAGTTTTTAAAATAAATAATATTACATTTATTTTTATAGACTTCCCAAAACGTTATTTTCCATTCTATATAACCCAGTTTTCAGACCATGAGAATCACTATCTCTTGCTTCCTCTCATCAGGAAAAAGTTTTCCAGGACTACAATTTCTCAGATTTCAAAGGTGAAGCCTCAAACTGTTCCCAAAGAACTAAGTGAAAAGATGAAAGAATTTGCTAATGTGTAAAAGCTATATTTACAATAACATTAAACTATAGGAGTATTACAATTGCTACAACTTCTACTAATAAGAAGAGAAATGAAGGTGCTCAGTCATGTGCGACTCTTTGCGATTCCACGGATGTAGCCTAGCAGGCTCCTCCATCCGTGGCATTTTCTAGGCAAGAGTACTGGAGTGGGTTGTCATTTCCTTCTCCAGGGGACCTTCCTGACCCAGGGATCAAACCCAGGTCTCCGGCATTGCAGGCAGACCCTTTACCCTCTGAGCCATCAGGGAAGACCCACTAACAAGAAGGTGCTACTATAATTACTAGCACATCTGCCACTATGACAAATCTGCTGCCACTATTACTATTAATACCACTACCACCAAGACTAATGTGAAAAACAATTCAAGGATACAAAGATTCCACTACTCCACACAATGAGTTTAATTTTGCTAATTCAGAGAATATTTATTTTCTTTAGCCATATGAAACCCAATTCCTCCAATATCTTAGGTTAGTTCTTAGTGACTATAAGGTAAAATGCTTGGTTGTAGCCATGGGCCTACTGAGTTCTCCTTACATTCCTAAGTTTTAAAATATAATTTCAGCAATGATTAATAACTGAGTGGAGAGAAACCTTCCAGGCCTGCTGAGAGCAGGGAGGGAAGTGTAATCAGGTGTTGAATAAAAACCAGCTATGCAAAGTAAAGCATCCTCTATTTGAATAAATGTTTTCCAAATCTTCAAAAGCACTCATAGTTACTTATAACACATTTAGACATTTGTCTCTTTTCTTTAGTTGTCTAGAGCATGTCCAGTTGTACAGAAAAAATATTTCATTTTTCTAGTCCTTCACATTTTAAGGTAATTTAGGTAACACATATTTACTGTTTTTTAATTTTTTTTATTTTCAAGCTTGGTTGTAGTCACTTGAAAAGCTGATCACAAAATGTCTCTTTTACTCATTATGTGCTTCTAGTTTGAATAGAATTTATCTACCTGGTCATAAGATTTGTAGAAAAGTGGTTATTACTGAGATAATGTGTAACTCAGTGATACTCCCACTTAAAAAGTCCAAATAAGAGAAGCAAATGTGTTTTTATTTTTGAATTTCAACAGTTACACACTTCTCTTGCCTTCACTGCTAAACCTAAAGTCAAGTTCTGAGCTCAGTTATAATTGACAGATTTTCTCTTGCAACTGAAGGATCTACTTGGCTGTTTCTGTAGATGGTCTCTAGTCACTTGAATAATCTATAGTTTTAAATTTGTACACCTCTTCAAGCCTTAGAATTCTATCACTGTAAGTCCTGATATGAATAACCCTGACACAATAATTATATATTTACTAACCATGATTATATATTTATTAACCACAAATATTATTGTGATAATTGTGAGATTAACCAATACCTATAAGGTGCTAATTCACTTTAATCGTGTTCTACTTTTTGTGACCCCACAGACTGTAGCCTGTCAGTCTCCTCTGCCCACGGGATTTTCCAGGCCAGAATATTGGAGTAGGTTGCCATTTCCTTCTCCAGGGGATCTTTCTGACCCAGGGACGGAACGCACATCTTTTACATCTCCTGCATTGACAGGAGGGTTCTTTACCACTAGCGCCACCCAGGTATCCCTTTCCAATAAAGTCTTGTGCTTTGTCAGTGCATGTGTCTCCCTGGACAATTCATTTTAGGATATTAAACAGGAGCCTGCTCTCGGGTCCGGGAAGGGGTCCCCCCTCAGGTAACAGTTTCACTCAGAGGGTGGCACACACAGAAAGGGCCTGGAAGCTGCCCACATACACCCTTCCCCTTCCCCTTGCCTTAGGCATCTCTTCCATTCAGGTGTTCCTGAGTTGTATCCTTTATAATAAACCAGTGTGAGTGTGAGTGAAAGTTGTTCAGTTGTGTCCGACTCTTTGCAACCCCATGGACTGTAGCCTGCCAGGCTCCTCTGTCCATGGAATTCTCCAGACAAGAATACTGGAGTGGGTAGCCGTTCCCTTCTCCTGGGGATCTTCCCAACCCAGGGATCGAAACCAGGTCTCCCACATTGCAGGCAGATTCTTCACCATCTGAGCCACCAGGGAAGCCCCATGAATACTGCAGTGGGTAGCCTATTCCTTCTCCAGGGGATCTTCCCAACCCATGAATCAACCTGGGGTTTTCTGCATTTCAGGTGGATTCTTTACCAGCTGAGCTACCAGGGAAGCTCCAATACCTATATGCATGTGTGCTAAGTCGCTTCAGTTGTGTCTGACTCTTTGCAACCCTATGGACTGTAGACTGCCAGCCTCCTCAGTCCATGAAGATTCTCCAGGCAAGAATACTGGAGTGGATTGCCATGCCCTCTTCCAGGGGATCTTCCCGACCCAGGGATTGAACCCGTGTATCCTATGGCTCCTGCAGTGAAGGCGGATTCTTTACCACTGAGCTACCAGGGAAGACCCCAATACCTATAGAGGCCTTACCAATTACATTATTTTCATATATTCTCTTCAGTGTATCCTTATAACTTTGAAAGGAATTACATTATTGATTTTGTTGTTGTTTAATCACTAAATCGTGTCTGACTCTTTGCGAAGCCATAGACTGTAGACCACCAGTCTCCTCTGTCCATGGGATTCTCTAGGCAGGAGTGGGTTGCATGTCCTTCTCCAGGGGATCTCCCCCACCTGGGGATTGAACCTGCATTGCAGGTGGGTTCTCTACCTCTGAGACACCAGGGAAGTCCACATTATTAATATTAGTATTATTATTATTAGGCTTCCCAGGTGGCACTAGTGGTAATGAATCCACCTGCCAATGCAGGAGACGCAAGTTTCCATTTATTAAATGAAGCATGTAATGAGGCTGGGTAATTTGCTTAAAGCCACATGGCTAGAATTGGTCTCCAAATTTTATGACCTCTTTACAACATACTTTAGAATTCATTATGTGTCCGGAACTAGACACTCCCCCTCACTGGATTTCATTCTTAAACAAAGAGTTTGAGGAAGAAAAGACCTGTTGTCTCTGTGAAAGTTCCAACATCTCCACCTTAGAGCAGAGGGGCAGTCCTCTTAAGTCCTGCTACTTTTACTGTACTGCTTCAGCCTCTATTCTTTTAACTGCAAATTGTATAAATAGATTTAAATTAGATTCCTCTACTGAAAGTGAAATTCGATCAGTTGTATCCGACTCTTTGCGACCCCATGGACTATATAGTCCATGTGGATTCTTTACCAACTGAGCTAGGAGGGATGCCCTCTATTACAGCCCCCCAAATGACTCTCAAATTGGTAGGTGAATAACATATGAGTAGAGAATTCATTTAATGGTAAAATCAAATTATTTCTAATAATTTTACTTAAGTTCTTTGACTTTAGTGACTTAAGTTCCTTGACCTTTCTGTGCCTCAGTTCTCTAATCCATTAAATGGAGGAATAATCATATCAATATCATTGGATTGTTATGATGGTTGAATGAGTTAATAAATAAAAAATACCCAAAGACAGTGTTTAAAACAAAAATGTGCAAGAAAAAACCAATCAATTAAATTCTCTCTAGAGGGGATGGGAGGGAGACCCAAGAGAGAGAGGATATATGTATACTTATAGCTAATTCACAATGCTATATGGCAGAAACCAACATAACATTGTAAAGCAATTATCCTCCAAATAAAAAATAAATTTAAAGAAAATAAAATAAATTCTCTCTAATCTTCACCCTTTGAAGACTTTTCTGCCTAATGCCTAATAGCTGATATACCTACAGTAGGACACTTATGTAACTTCAAAACTATGCTTCAGACTCAAAAGGTATGATATGTGTTTCCTTGCATTATTCCAGTTTGGGTTATGGTGTACCACTGGACCTAACTCCAAGACAACAGGTAATGAAAAAGCTTTAATGTCCAAAGTTCTGCATTTGTGTAGATCTATATTTCCCTATATTCTAATGGAATAAGCACCTTGTAAAAATATCAACTTCCTAATGGTTGCCAATTGTTGTTTAATTTAATAGGAAGTGTCACAGTAACGAAGGAAGCCTGAAGAGGCAATCATCACCTGTGAAACATTCTATAAAGCTTTAATGTGTAAAGAACTACCTAAAATATTTCACTTCATCATTCAATTGACATTTTTGTCCCTAGAGGAAAAGCTGCAGCTGATGGGTATGCCTGTAGGGCATTGAACATTTACAGTTAAATGCTGCCTTTAGAGTACAAATGACAATGGGGTATGCCACTGTTGCTACCTTTATGAGCTGTGTACTATGAACCCTACACATTCATCAGATAGATCTGAAATTTATGACCTTTTATCCATGAAGACTTACAGAGTAGATTCCTCATACTGATCTTTCCTTAACCTTATACATGACCTGTCCCATTCCTATTCATGAAGAACTGAGTTGTTTATTAGGGTGTTGTTTGTGGTTGTAGTTTTGTAAGTTATGCCAAAGAATGCTCAAACTACTGCACAATTGCACTCATCTCACACTCTAGTAAACTAATGCTCAAAATTCTCCAAGCCAGGCTTCAACAATACGTGAACTTCCAGATGTTCAAGCTGGATTTAGAAAAGGCAGAGGAACCAGAGATCAAATTGCCAACATCCGCTGGATCATCAAAAAAGCAAGAGAGTTCCAGAAAAACATCTATTTCTGCTTTATTGACTATGCCAAAGCCTTTGACTGTGCAGATTGCCACAAACTGTGGAAAATTCTGAAAGAGATGGGAATACCAGATTACCTCACCTGCCTCTTGAGAAATCTGTATGCAGGTCAGGAAACAACACTTAGAGCTGGACATGGAACAACAGACTGGTTCCAAATAGGAAAAGGAGTCCGTCAAGGCTGTATATTGTCACCCTGCTTATTTAACTTATATGCAGAGTACATCATGAGAAACGCTGGGCTGGAGGAAGCACAAACTAGAATCAAGATTGCTGGGAGAAATAACCTCAGATACGCAGATGACACCACCCTTATGGCAGAAAGTGAAGAAGAACTAAAGAGCCTCTTGATGAAAGTGAAAGAGGAGAGTGAAAATGTTGGCTTGAAGCTCAACATTCAGAAAACTAAGATCATGGCATCTGGTCCCATCACTTCATGGCAAATAGATGGGGAAACAGTGGAAACAGTGACAGACTTTATTTTTTTGGGCTCCAAGATCACTGCAGATGGTGACTGCAGCCATGAAATTAAAAGAAGCTTACTCTTTGGCAGGAAAGTTATGACCAACCTAGACAGCATATTAAAAAGCAGAGAAATTCCTTTGCCAACAAAGGTCTGTCTAGTGAAGGCTATGGTTTTTCCGGTAGTCATGTATGGATGTGAGAGTTGGACTCTAAAGAAAGCTGAGCACCAAAGAATTGATGCTTTTGAACTGTGGTGTTGCAGAAGACTGTTGAGAGTCCCTTGGACTACAAGAAGGTCCAACCGGCCCACCCTAGAGGAGATCAGTCCTGGGTGTTCATTGGAAGGACTGATGTTGAAGCTGAAACTCCAATACTTTGGCCACCTGATGCGAAGAGCTGACTCATTTGAAAAGACACTGATGCTGGGCAAGATTGAACGCAGGAGGAGAAGGGGACGACAGAGGATGAGATGGTTGGATGGCATCACTGACTCAATGGACACGGGTTTGGGTAAACTCTGGTAGTTGGTGATGGACAGGGAGGCCTGGCGTGCTGCAGTCCATGGGGTTGCAAAGAGTCGGACACGACTGAGCGACTGAACTGAACTCGTGTTTGTGATGGACAATTTTCTTGAAGCAAACAAATAAAATTTGTGCATAATTCAACTTGTATTTTGCACAAATGCCATTTTATGAATCATAATACATTATCCCATGCTATATAAGCCAATCTCTTTCAGACAAATACTTGCTTGTAATTCAGTCAGCGTTTTAAACAAAATCACATGTAGCAGCAACTGCTAATACGAAAATTAAGAGTTGTGGTAAGTTATCTGGTAAATGTCTGCCAGATGCAACTGTACAATGATGGGTTTCATGTGACTGGCTTCCTCGGGACAAAATTGTTGCTAGTAGACCACGTAGTTCACTCTGAGGATACTGGTGTGTACATGCAACTTCGTTACAGGAAAAAAGAAAGAAGAAACTTTTCTGAAACTCATGTGAACTTACTAACCACAGGCACCTAGGAAGCAAACTATACTCTTCTCAATCATCAAATACATTTCTTCTACAATTCCAACCATCTGTTAAGGTAAAATACGTCAATCATATTTTATATAATGAAAACTTATATATGTCAAAGTACAACTGTTATAGACTTCTTTGAGAGGAGTCTACAGCTACAACTGTGGCTTAAAGCCACATTGGGGATTACAAATTACAAGTTATCTTTCGGGGAAGAAAAACAACCAGTGACAACTTGGTTATTGGCTGCACATTATATACATGAAATTACCAATATAAGCATTTATGTTGAGGATATAAAGTGCCTCTCTCCAACCCCAGAAGGAAAGAACAGGAGCTAGAATTGTGTAGATGAGTAAAGAAAGAGAAACAAAAATTCATAATATCTTTTGTTTTTTCATGTTTTCCAAGCTGTATGATCTCAACTCATGTCAATACTTACTCTCATTGAGTTGAAATTTCTTCTGTAAATCAGGCTAAAATTAACCCCTTTTTAAACAACATTTCTGTGTGCATTAGCTGGTCAAAAGGGACTCACAAATGTGGGTGCAATTACCACACAGAACATATACATCGAGCATTTCATTGCTCTGACATACTTTTAAATTCAGAGCCCTGGGGAGGCCCGTCTGCCACTGCATCATTGATTCCTCTCCTCTTGAGCTCCTGATCACTGCAGTCCTGGTCAGGCTTGAACTTCTGTGATATTTCCACCCTCTTGAGACATGTGCCCTGTTTATAATCTCAGACTTGTGATCTTAATTCTGTTTTCTCAGATGTTTGGGTAGTTTGGTCCCTTAAGGTGATGAGGGCTCAATGAGAGGGACAAAATAGCTATAACAAAAGAGCACTGACCCAAATGTATATTCATACTACACATTTTGTGCTTTCTACTTTCAATGTGCCCTCCAATTTGAACACTCTAAATGGTAAATGCTGAAAGAAAAACTCTGTTTTGGAAAAGAAAGAAATTTACAACAAATTTGGCTTTGTTTTTATACACATATGTGTGTGTTTTGTGTGCATACACACCCCTGCGGCTGCTGCTGCTAAGTCACTTCATTCGTGTCCGACTCTGTATGACCCCAGAGATGGCAGCCCACAAGGCTCCTCTGTCCCTGGGATTCTCCAGGCAAAAACACTGGAGTGGGTTGCCATTTCCTTCTCCAATACACACCCCTATATACACACATATGTATATGCATACATAGGTATATATACATATGTGTATAGAGAGCACGTGCATGCACATCTTACAGTACACAGATTTTGTAAGTCAATTCAAAACACATAGAGTATCTCAAAATCTGAAGCACAATAAAATCCAATCAGCTTACTTCTTCTAAATGCATTTTAAACATGATTTTACCCATCTTGCTTATTCCCTTTGCACAGCCTTTCAATATCTTGATTAATACCAACTAGACTGGGCTTTTAAAAAGAGCATTTATTTTCACGGATATAACATATTCTCACATAAAATTTATCAACTGTATTTTGGGAAATACTGTAGTTACTGGGAGCAGTGAGAGATTAATAGACGCCCTAAGACCTTTTCGCATCTATAATAATTCTAATAATTCTCTCCCAACTCTTTCCCTCACACTACATGAAAAAATAAACAACCAAAAAAATCAAATTTGTTTATTCAAGGTCATCCCTTCCTAGTGTTGCCTTAGGGGAGAGTTTATGAGATTGTATATTCTTCCACCAGAGAGAGTTACTGCACAGAACTGCTACTGCTGCTAAGCCACTTCAGTCGTGTACGACTCTGTGCGACCCCATAGACGGCAGCCCACCAGGCTCCCCTGTCCCTGGGATTCTCCAGGCAAGAACACTGGAGCGGGTTGCCATTTCCTTCTCCAATGCATGAAAGTGAAAAGCGAAAGTGAAGTCGCTCAGTCGTGTCCGACTCTTCGCGACCCCATGGACTGCAGCCCAACAGGGTCCTCCATCCATGGGATTTTCCAGACAAGAGTACTGGAGTGGGGTGCCATTGCCCTCTCCGGCACAGAACTACTCATATTCATTCAGGATATGGTCATAGAGGCAGAAGAGAATAGAATTTGGTTAGAATCACTATATATCTCACAAACTAGATCCTAGTTCAAATGTTAGAGATTCTACTTCTTAATTGGATTGAACATATTTATTTTGATCAAAATGCCAATAAAGCATTATTCCTTGACCTTGGGAGTCATTGCCAAGATTGCTTAGACTCTAAAATGCTTAAGTACATATTCAAGCATTCATTCACATTCAACTAGGGATATTTTGTGATGTTCAATGAATTTCTGTTTGCTTTTATATGTGACCATGTATTTTATTTCTTCTTACTTTATACATACCTTAGACAGAAAGAGAATCTAAACCATGAATCCTTAGATATCTGAAAATGTTACTTTCCTTCCTACTTTATTAGGGATATTATTTTTCCATCTCCTCCTCAACATTTTTACTTCAATTATACCTTAACATCTAGTTATCCAACCGAAGGAAAGCAGTAGCAAATGTTATTCACAAAAATGGCTCATTTACTTCTCATTTTACTGAACCTTTGACCAGAATAATACTGGAACGAGGCAGAAATGGATACAGGTATGTGGCGAACAAAAGGCAGTCAATAGGACCGCAACTCTGGGACCACCCAGAGTGAATGAATAATGCTACACCTGCTCTTAGGTTAACTGGTATGAGAAGTAGAAAAAGACCTTCCATGTGCAGTGGCAACACTTTATTGCCTCCCAGGGATAATGAGAGAAATTTGTACATATATCTTTTCAACACCTTTACATTTATATCTGCCACAAAGGCTGGGGGAGCAAAGCTATCATCTTCTTGAGTTGAAAAAGGCACTTCTCAACGGGGACCTCAGGAAGGCACTGCCACTATTTTGCAATTGATAATCTGGTTCTCTAATATGTAGCTTTTGAGGCAGAGCAGCAAATACCCATATCTTAAAATGTGCTTTTGTGTAACTGATTCAGACTGATCAGAACTGAAGGGATGAATTTTCTTTTATTTCACTTTGATGTTTGCTAAGGCAGAGCATGAAAAGGTTCTCCATGCTGGGAAGAATTCTTTCCTGGACATCCGTCCGCAGGTCCTGATCAATGTGTGAATGGAGCAGTCAAGGTGGCAGCTGGCGAATTTGGCCTTGATGACATAACCCAGTCATTAAGAGGGCTCCTCGTATATGTGCCCAAAGCTCAACAAAGCCAAGGAAAGCCTATATTCAATCAGACTCCAGTGCTAAAGTAATACCCCTTTAAATTTATTAAAATAAAAATGAATGATGTTTTAACCTTTCTACAAATCTGGGGTACAGGAGACCTGGGAAAAAAGAGGCAAGATTTATTAGAGTTCACTGTTCAGGCTTCAACATTGTCATTGTCAGAAACACTATCTGGGTACATAATGACCATCAGCTGTCTCCTTCCTATTTAAACCTTCTCTCAGAGAGAATCTGGTGAATGATTATGTACTACAGTGTGAATGGCATATGATCTTTACCACGGTATCCCCTCTCAGGAGTATTTAAATGTTATTTGAGGAAGAGGATTCTCCTTAAGCTAAAAAAAAAAAAAAAAAAGGTTCTCTCCTGTTGTTACCAACAAGGGGCTGAAATTACCCCAGTAGGCGTCTACGCACTGCTGACCTTGGGCTGGAGGGTCAGCACAGGTCTCCAACTAAACCCATATCATCCTGCAAAACGTGGAAGGTAAAGTCACGTGAATGTGGGTCACCATCCCCTTCAGGTGACCATTGTCATCCTCTCTAGGCTCTGCAATGCTGGAGATTTTTAAAGACTTGATACCACAAAACAGTTCATCTCAAGTGTTAGAGTGACATGCTGGTCCCTCTGGCTTATGGCTGCTACCCAATGACTTTGAAAGTATACAAAACCCTAATTTCATTAGATATAGCCATCTCAGATAACCTATATTGGAAGAGAAAGAGGTTTAAAAAAATGCATTATGGATTTATCTCCTTCTTGTGCTGTTCAGTTGCTCAGTCATGTCTGACTCTTTGTGACCCCATGGACTGTAGCACTCCAGGCTTCCCTGTCCTTCACCATCTCCCAGAGCTTACTCAAACTCATGTCCATTGAGTCAGTGATGCCACTGAAACGTCTCATCCTCTGTCATCCCCTTCTTCTCCTGCCTTCAATCTTGCCCAGCATCAGGGTCTTTTCCAATGAGTCAGCTCTTCGCATCAGGTGGCCAAAGTATTGGCGTTTAAGCTTCATCATGAGTCCTTCCAATGAATATTCAGGATTGATTTCCTTTAGGATTGACTGGTTTGATCTCTTTGCTATCCAAGGGACTCTCAGGATATTGGGTCAATATACTCATCTTTGTATACATGTTGGTTGGCTTGAGAAAGTCTCTTGCATTTAAATAATACATTGGTTTTCAAGAAGAACTGTTGAATCTCAAATGTCACAACCTAACATATAAAGCCCTCTATGCTTTGGTCACTGCCTGACTCTTCCACTTTATCTGCCACCTCTAATCCACAGGTGAGTCACACAGTTATGTATCACTCTTTGTGACCACCAAGCTCCTCTGTCCCTGGAATTCTCCAGGCAAGAATACTGGAGTGGGTAGTCACTCCCTTCACCAGGGGATCTTCCTGACCCAGGGATCAAATCAGGGTCTCCCGCATTGCAAGCAGATTCTTTATGGTCTGAGCCACCTGTGAAGCCCATGGGCTACAGTCCATGGGGTTGAAAAGAGTCGGACATGACTGAGAGACTAATACTTTCACTTTCTCCTCCATACATAATCTGGGCTTTGATTCTCACAGCTCTCTGTGGGTGCCATGGATTTGATGCATTTTCACATGCTGCTTTTTCAGCCTGAAATACACTTTCCCCCTTTGGTGTCCTAGAAAATCCTATTCATGTTTCAAGCTTCAATTTAAATGTCTCCTCTTGTGTGAAGACTTCTTTTATCCTCTCCAACCCCATAAGATTTGATTACACCCTTTGGAGTTCCAGCCCTATGCTCACCTGACTTCTACTACAGGTCTGATCACACTGAGTTACCACTGTGTGTTTTCATATCCATCCCCTGGCCTCTCCCCTCACTTATCACCTGTTATAGACTCTAGGGGACGGAGGCCATGACTTGTTCATATTTGTGTCTCAACACAAGTTCTAACAGTCATTCATGTCCACATCCATTTGCAGGCAATAGTTGAGTGCTTGGTGTGTTGGAGGGATTACCCTAGGCACTGAGGTTACTGTAGGGAGAGGACATTTTTTGGACTTTTCCAGAGAATGCTGTGTGTGTGATGAGGTTGGAGAACAACAGTCAGCGGTCAGTTCTGGGAGCTTTTGCCAACCATGGCAAAGGTGGGGGGCATTTTTTTTTTTTTTAAGCCACACCGTGTGGCTTACAGGATGTTAGTTCTACAACCAGGGATCAAACCTGGGCCCTCTACAGTGGAAGTAGAGAGTCCTGACCACTGAATCACCAGGCAATTCCTTGACCTTTTTTCAAAGGCTGCAGGAGCACACTGAAGGGTTGAATCCAAGACTTAACACAACCAGATCTACTTTACTGGAAAAGGACTTTGATAAACATCATATTCAGAAGAGTGTTTATTTCCAGTGAAGAACACATGGAGAAGGGTACATAGTAAAATTCAGCTCTGTCCATTTTACCCACTTCAGTCAGTATTGGGTACACACATGTTTTCTGTATTATTCATATGTTTTATATGGCTGGAAATTTTTTGTATGGAAGTTTTTTGATTACTGATTCAATTTTCTTACAAATTACAAATGTGTTCAGATTTTCTGTTTCTTAAGGATTCAGTCTTGGTAGGTTTTATGTTTCTAGAAGTTTACCTATTTCTTCTAGCTTATCCATTTGTTGGTGGATAATTTTTCACAGTAATCTCTTATGATCCTTTACATTTCTCTGATATAACTTGTATTCTCTTTCATTTCTGATTTGAGTCAGTTCTCATTTTTCTTAGTCTAATGGTTTGTCATTTTTGCTAATCTTTTCAAAAACCAAGTCTTAGTTTTATTGATTTTTCTATTGTTTTGCTGTTCTCTTTTTCATTTATTTCTTTTCTAATCTTTATTATTTCCTCGCTTCTGCTAACTTTGAGCTTAGTTTGTCCTTCTTCCTGTTTCCCGAGATGTAAAGTTAGGTTACTTGAAAACTTTCTTCTTTTTTAATGTAGGTGTTTATAGCTATAAACTTCTTAGTACTTCTGCTAATCCCATAAATTTTGGTATGCTGTGGTTTTGTTTTGATTTGTCTTAATATATCATCTGGTTTCCCTTTGGTTTCTTGTTTGACCCATTGGTTGTTCAAGGGTATGCTGTTTAATTTCCACATATTTGAGAATTTTCCAGTTTTCCTTCTGCTATTAATTTCTAATTTCATACCACTGTGGTTGGAAAATATGCTTGATATGATTTCAATCTTTTAAAATATGTTAAGATTGTCTTGTGGCCTAATATATGATCTATCCTGGAGAATGTTCCATGACTTGAGAAGAATGTGTGTTTTGCTACAGATGAGTGGAATATTATGTATGAAATGTGAAGTTCATTTGGCCTGCAGTGTTATTTTGGCCTAAGCCTGCTATTTCCTAATTGATTTCTGTTTGGATGTTGTTTCCATTATTGAAAGCAGAGTACTGAAATCTCAAACTATTACTGATAACTTCTTGTAGTTTGCCAGTGTTTGCTTTATATATTTAGGTGCTCTGATGTTGGGTGCACAAATATTTGTAACTGTTATAGCTTCCTGATGAATTAACTCTATCATAATACAATATATTTTGTCTTTTGTAACAGTTTTTGACATAAAGTCTATTTTATGTGATATAAGTATAGTTACCCCGTTCTCTCTTGGTGCCCATTTTCAAGAAATATGTTTTTCCAACCCTTACTTCAAAATCTGTATACATTCTTAAATCTAAAGTGATGGCAGATAGTTGGATATATATATATATATATATATATATATATATGTATATGTATATATATACATACATTCAGCTATTCTAAGTCTTTTGATTGAGGAGTTTAATACAATTATATTTAAAGCAATTATTATAAAGAAGGACTTACTATTGTCATTTTGTCCATTGTTTTCTGTCTTGTAGTAGTTCTTTTGTCCATCTTTTATTCTCTTGCTATCTTACTTTGCATTTCATTGATAATTTAGTAATGGTATACTTTGTTTCCTCCCTCATGTATCTTTTACATGTGTTATTTTTCTGGTTACCATGGAGCTTACATAAAACATCTTATAATATTAACAGTCTACTTTAAGCTGAGAACACTAATATTTGGTTATTCTTAACCGATTTTAAAATGGAGTAAATATGCTGCAATGACTACAGCATAATTTTTTATACTGTTTATTGACAAAGCAAACATTCCACTTTGACATTTTTGGTTTAAGCTTTTGAACTAAACAAAACCAAATGTTAGTTTATAAATATGTATATTTTGCTTGGAGAACATCTACAGTCCAAGTGAAATATATTTTTTCTGAATCTCAAGACAAATGTTTTCAAAAAGTCTAACTCTGGATTAAAAGAATTACTTATCTTTCAAATTATAAACATCATCACCAGAGCTGTTGGTGTAGATTAAAAAAAAATTAAAAAACAATTCAGTTTTTAAAGTAAAAACCAATTCGGTTATTTTAGGGAATTCAGTTTTTTTAAGTGTTTAAGTAACCATAGCTGCTGGTGTAGATTTAAAAAACAATTCAGGAGTTATTTTAAAATGGTATGAAGAGTTTACCATCAAGGTTAAAGTAAACAAGGTTATGTCAAAGTAATAGAAAATGATAGAAGAAATTTTAAGGCATTGTATTACTTAATTTATTGAGTAACTAAGGTTTACCAGTCTGTCACCCACACTAAACTGAATGTCCCTATGGAGCAGGGAATGCATCTGTTATTGTAACCCCTTCTGCCTACTGCTCTGTGTAGCACCTAATGGGTTCTCAATAAATGTTGGCTGATTTCTGTTGTGAAACTAAGCAGAAGGGAGAGTACTAAAGATATATTTTAGTTTAGCTTGGTAGAACTATATTCCTTTTTGAGAGAGGAGTGGTAGACGACAAGCCCAGCTAGGAGCCAGAGGTGATTAGAAATAATTCAGGTGTGAGGTGACCTAACTGTTGACAGTGAGAATGGAAAGGAAGAGACGGGTCAAACAGAGTCTATGAGGGGAAGAAAACAGAGAAAAGATGATCAGAAGGGAAAAAAAAAAAAACCACTTTAACTTTATAATGTAGAAAAAAAGTGGAGAGATGGAGGAAATAGGGAGCAAGGTTTAGGAGGGGAGGTGATGATTATCCAAACCTGAGGTCCTCAGGGGTTGGCCACCTGGAAAAGCAGAGTGGAGGCGGGACAAGAGATGGCACATCACAGTGGTCAGTCTACAAAGGCTGGCCAGAGGACAGGGATGCTGAAGCCAGCCTTCCTGATGGAGCAGAGTGAGCACGGAAGGAGACTGAGGAGGCCAGAAAAAGAGGGAATGAGCTGGGAAAGAGCATCACAGAAATCCAAAGAGGTGAATGATTTCAAAAGAGGGTGTGTCTACAATATGTAATGTATGAGCTTCCTTGGTAGCTCAGATGGTAAAGCGTCTGCCTGCGATGCGGGAGACCCAGGTTCAATCCCTGGGTGGGAAAGATCCCCTGGAGAAGGAAATGGCAACCCACTCCAGTACTCTTGCCTGGAAAATCCCATGGATGGAGGAGCCTCGTAGGCTACAGTCTATGGGGTCGCAAAGAATCTGATACAACTGAGCGACTTCACTTTCTTTCTTTTTTCTACAATATAAATGCATTCAGTAAGAAAAATAAAATAGAAAATTTCTGATCAGGGCATTTCTTGTTACTACTTATGATAACAGAAAAAGGAAAGAGAACCCATTTACTGTAAAAGGTGATAATGAAACAGCTCTAAGTGGCATGGTCTACCTTTTAATGCCCTCCTTGAGCAGCACTAAATGATCTATTCAGTTTTCTCCCCTGGATAGGCAACAGCATGTCTTTTCCTTTCACTGTTTTTTCCATTCCTTTCTTCACAATCTCTTCTCTATTTCCCCTTTCCAGAAAGCCTTTATCCCCAACGAACTACTCCTGACAAAATCGCACCTTCTTCAGCTTTATCTTCTTCCTGAGCCATTTTCCATCCCTACCAGGCAGATGTCTTGCATTCCTTTGAACTTTCCCATCATCTTTCAACTTTCCCATGACATGGAGAATATTTTTGGCACTTCTACATATTTTGTGTGTTTCTTGTTTCTTTTGCTAGTCATATTAATTTTTCTTCGAAGATGGAAACGATCAGACTTAGCATTTACTACATCTGCATGAATGTTTGGAAAACTGTGCTTTTCATTTCATTTATTCCTCCATTTATCAATCCAAGGGCTGACTCAGGCCAGACGTTCTTTTGGGGGCGGGATAGAGCACTGAAAGATAGAGAGGGTCTTACTTTCTGGGAGCTTACTTTCTATGTTGGGTGTACACTGACTAGTTAAATGTCTTTCTAATTCTAAAGATTTATTATTTTAAGGATCGTTTCTTAATTATGGTGGTATTTTTAAAACATACCTATTCTCCACTGAGATAATCTTATAGTTCCTTTCCATTTGAAAGGAGATATT
This sequence comes from Giraffa tippelskirchi, assembly GCF_054371585.1. Classification (NCBI taxonomy): domain Eukaryota; kingdom Metazoa; phylum Chordata; class Mammalia; order Artiodactyla; family Giraffidae; genus Giraffa; species Giraffa tippelskirchi. Next base: position 65,480,031 of record NC_137287.1, on the reverse strand, counting down.
AGAAAGACCATTTTAAAATAGAAAATTACTGATTACAATTATCATTAAGAAGAGAAGCCTTTAGAAAAGAAGATGTTTTCTCAGACAAAATAATCAAACTGATCTAATTCTTTAGAGCTAAGCTTACAAACACTGGGGCAGAATGTCCTAGAAGAAGAAAGATTTTGTTATAATTAGTTTTTAATGTTTTCAGTGCATCACTGGAAACACAATTTAATATATCAAGTTAAGAGAGAAGCTGCTTTTCCAATCAAGGAATAATAATATCTAATATGCTCAAGTTGCCAATTTGTATGGAAACATTTAAAACCACTACAAGGCAGTAATTCCCACTGGAGGCAGCAACATAGTATCTTAAAAAATAATGCATTATAAAAAATGATGACATATTATGTCATTGTGACAATGCCCCAAACTCAATAGCTGTTGCTAAATACATCTTGGAAACAGGGTGATGAAAACATATCATAATATGAAGGTTAATTGGTATAAGCAGAAATTTGGGAAAATATGATATTTTATTTCAAAAAATTAAAAAAATGTAAATATAAAACCTCCTTGAGTTACAGGTCAGCATTTCAAATCATAATAGTTGGAGTTCCTTCTCATTTTTTAAACCAGGCAATGTATTGTTCCACAATTAGAAAAAGTTCAAGTTTTTCATTTTCTTTTTCAGAAAAATGATCAAGACATTTGTTGATCTGATTTTTTTTATCCTTTATTTTATACATAAACAAATGAAACCTCCAATCCATATAACTTTTTCTTGACTGGATTACAAAATCTTTTTTTAAATAATTTTTTTCTTTTATTTAAATCCACTTTTGATCTAAACTTTGCATCTATTGCAAACTTACTATCCATTGAATAATTCTAAAAAAACAAAATATGTTCTGGAGATCTACTCTATAACATAGGTCTTATAGTTAAAAATATACTTCAAATTTTATTAGGAGGGTAATATCTTACCACAAAAGAAAAACAATATAAAAATCAATCAATCAATCATGTGGGAGGAAACCGTGGGAGGTGATGGATTTATTTATGGGCTTCTCAGGTGGTGCTAGTGGTAAAGAACCCATCTGCCAATGCAAGATGTGGGTTCAATCCCTGGGTCAGGAAGATCCTCTGGAAGAGGGCATGGCAACCCACTCCAGTATTCTTGCCTGGAGAATCCCACAGACAGAGGAACCCAGCAGGCTACAGTCCATAGGGTCACAATGAATCAGACAAGACTAAAGCAACTTGGCACAAAAACACAAATTTATTTATAGATTTGATTGTGGTGATGGTTACATCAGTGAATATTTATCTCCAAACTCATAAAGTTGTATACATTAAATATTTACAGGCTTTTGTATGGCTATAGTACCTCAACAAGGTGACTTTAAAATAAGAAATTTTTAAAAACTAAGGCAAATCATATATTGGGTTGGCCAAAAACGGGCCAATCCAATACTTGGAAAGTTCAAAAGGCAACAAATTAGAAGATTGGGGATGAATGGGGATTTGGAACAATAGCAAATGACATAACCTCTATCAGAAAGAGGTGATGATGAGATCTCCTTCAGTTTAAATATTCATAATAGCCCCTATCCATCCTTTTCAAATACTGGTGAACTGGCATCAGTCCTTTTTTTGCATCCATATGATTTTACCCAACCTACCATGCACAGAACTTCTAATTGCCACTAACATCTTTCTCTTTTCCCTCACATAACATTTATTTAGTATCTACTGTGCACAAGACATTGGAGAGAGCATAGGAGAAACTTTAGACTGTTATCATATCTGTTCTCTGTGCCTTGATTTTTTTTTTCCTTAATGCTTTATTAGTTCAGCTTAGAATATTATTTTTGAAACATTTTAGAATGCCTTAGAGTTTTCAATCTAATGTACATTTTCAAGGGGGGTTTTTGGTATGTGGTAATCTCTACATTTATTTGAGCAGGATATGCTGTTTTTTAAATAGCTGCCTATCGCTCAGCCCTACAGACACAACTTGAGAAACACCACAGTATAGTGAAAAGGGCAGAGCAGGAAGGTCCAGGAAGAGTCACTGCTAACGGTGACCTGCTGACCTGCCGTATTGACTAATTTTCCATTCAGGGGTTACTGGTAACAAGACATCATCTGTCTTTTTTGAGAAAGATCGACTAGAGCTTCTTGTTTAACAATCTGCTTTTGTCCTCAAGAGATTTGTCTGTTCCCTGAATTATGCCCTCCCCTTGATTATGATACAAGATTCTGAATTAAGTTTCTTGAGCAAACAGATGAAGAAAATGGAAGATGAAGTTTTTCTTCATGCTAAATATGTAGTAAAGATTTATTTCAAATATTTCAAAGTCAGAGTAAGATACATAAGCAGAGAATAGGAATCCAGGAAGTCTGATAGAACTGCAATGTATTTAACTTGTACCTGGAACCACTTATAAAACCTAGGACAAAGATTAATCTAAAAGAATTATTAAAGATAACTATTTAGGAGTAATATTCTAGATGAATTTGTTGACTTTTCCTCCTTTTGTTTATATTGCTTCTTGAAGTTGTTTTCTTTTAGATAAATATCTACCTCCTTACCACTAAGAGGTACATATTTTGAAATAATTTTCATTCTAAGGACATGAATCCAAACACTGAAGCTAAAGTACCATAAACTGAATAAACTCTAATGTTCAAAACACCCAAAAGTGAATAAATCTTTCTCTGCCTTGGCATCTGTTCATCAGGAAGACTTTTGAAAGTCACCTCTGCATAATAACTCTCCCAGAACAGTTTCAGAACCTTGACTGTGACAGTGAAGAAAGGCCACTGCAAATCACTATGCTGAGGACAGTGTCTCATAAAGGTAGATTTAATCTTACAATTCATTAAAATAAAAAACCCCAGAAGTTTACTTGTCACATGTTAGAAGCTTATTTCTGCTTTTATGTTTACCCAAGCTCTTCCATTCTTCGGTTTTCCATCCATCCATACACTTTCCCTTCAGAAATCTCAAAATTAACCTCTTCTGGAAGAGCATAACTCATTATTCAACCTTCAAAAAGCATTTATAGAAGCACTAAGTATACAATGGAAAACAGCAAAGACATGGCTTCTAGCCTGGCAAATCTATTTATTGGCGAAAAATATCTAAACAAATAACCAGAAACATTAATATATACTAAGGGATGGTGACAAATGCTATACTAGGAAGAAAATATACTGTATGCAGCATAAAGTTGACATTATACATTATATAGTGTGTGGAATATAGCATGTATAATAGAGTCAATAGCATATAGCATGTAGCACACAGTGTGTGGTATATAGAATTTACCATGTATTAATAGTATTTAGCATAGTATATAGTAGACAGTTAGGTGAGTGCCCTGAAAGGCTGAACTGAAGGATGCTTAGGAATTAACAAGCATGCATTGGTGAGGGAGAGTTCCAGAAGAGGAAAAAGGCATGAACGGCCTTGAGATGGTAAGGAGCATGGTTCCTTTGAAGACTGAAAGGAGGTCAGCATTGCTGGGCCACAGCCAACGTGAAGGAAAGAAAACCTCCAACTTAAACTCCCAAGCTGTCATTCCACCTCCATCCGAACACTACCCACTCCTTGCTCCCCACACAGTCCACCTCCACGTGACCCAGCAAGGCGCTTGGTTGGGGATGAAGAAGAGCCATTCATCTCAAAGGATCATCTGAAAGGACATTGTTGAGCAAATTCTCGCATAGTGGCCACAGGTAAGGGATGTCAGCATAGGTATTCTCTTTCCTACCATCTACGGATACTGGAACACGTAAGGGAGTGCTGTGGGGGAGGAGGCGAGGAATAGAGGTGAGAATATGAGCGAGCAGAGGAGCAGAGTCCTCTCTCACTTCCTTCTTGCTCACCTCCCCTTCCCTGCCTGCCACCCCTCAACCCCCTCAACCCCTGCAAGTCTGTTCTGCAGGTAGCAAGCTCATGGTCTCAACAAAACCAGAGGTGTTTTTGGAAGGATGGCGGGGGGGGGGGGGACGAGATGTGTCTAGTTCAGAGCAGGGATTACATGGCCTACAAGGAGAGAGCAAGCTCTGCCACAGAAGGTGAGAGAAAACCCATGCGTTAACAAAGAAGACCAGCATCTAAGACATTTGTGTCCACTAACGCATTCAAACCAAGAACGGTCGATATGGGACCTAGTTGCTGGCAGTGAAGATTTGGTAATTTCATTATGAAAACAATATATTCACACGGAAAGCAGTTAAAATAACATAACAATATATAAAAAAGAGTACCATCACACACTGGAGATTGTCTCAGTGGAATTTCAACACATAGCTGAATTTGATCTGGGAAAATTCATATAGAAAATAAGAATCAAGGCAAGATACAAAGAATAGGAAGGCTGTTGGAGTTTTTAAAAATTATTTTTAACAGTTTTATAAAGCATCAAAGCACTGCTGCTGAAGCTGAAGCTCCAATACTTTGGCCCCTGATGTGAAGAGCCAACTCATTCATAAAGACTCTGATACTGGGAAAGATTGAAGTCAAAAGGAGAAGGGGGTGGCAGAGGATTAAATGGTTATATAGCATTACTGACTCAATGGACATAAATTTGAGCAAACTCTGGGAGATAGTGAAGGACAGAGGAGCCTGCTGTGAAGTCCATGGGTTCATAAAGAGTTGGACACAACTTAGTGATTGAACAACAAAGCATCATGTTAAAATGTTGAAATGTACTTCCATGTAAAAGCTTTGAAAACAAAAATTATACAAAGTAAAATAAAAATCAGATTTGCTTCTGCTACCCAGAGATAACTACTGTCATTAACATTCTCAGTTTTTTTACATTCTCTCTCCCTCAACAATCTTCTTACATTTCCCTAGACAATCAATTCTCTCAATATAAAAGCGACTACTGAATATTTTGTCCTCTCCTCAAATCTCCCACACACTTCTCAGACCTCCTCACTCTCAGCTGATGATTTTATTTTTTATTTCACAGGGGAAGCAGAAGCTGTGGTAAGAACTGTCTCCCATCCAAGACTTTCTCATCCCACTGGTTATCTTTCCAACACCCTTCGACTCCGAAGGACTCTGCTCCTCCAATTGTATCTTCTAAAAGATATGGCTTCCTAGTTTCCCAAACACACACACACACACACACACACACATCTCCTCTGGCTTCACTTCACACAAAATAAAACCAAAACTTCCTTTGACTCCACTTCTTTCCCAGCTAGGCTCCTATTTTTAAGCACTTCTGCACAGAATTGTTTTAAAGATTTGTTAAAAATGCAGTCTCCTGTCACCCATTTCAAGTCCTCGCCAACTTTCCCCTGAACTCACACCTATCAGGTTTCTGTTCCCAGGACTCCTTCCAGACTGTTCTTATCAAGGTGAGCAGTGGTCCCACACTGCCCATCCAGTGCTCAGCAGAGCCATATTAAGACCTTCGAGGGGACTTTTTTCCATAAAAAGTACCTAAAAAGATATTTAATAAGTATTAAAATGATAATTTATGTGTATTGTTATAAAGAAATATAACATAGGTTGGATTCATTGTTATATTTATTGTTATTATATTCATATCTTCTTTTTGAGGCTTCCCAGGTGGCGCCAGTGGTAAAGAACCTGCCTGCCAATGCAGGAGACATAAGAGATGCGAGTTTGATACCTGGGTCGGGAACTCACTCCAGTATTCTTGTCTGGAGAATCCCACGGACAGAGGAGCCTGGTGGGCTATGGTCCATGGGGTAGCAAAGAGTTGGACACAATTGAAGCAACTTAGCAGGTAGCGGAAAACCTGGCTGTGACAGTGACTTTTAAGTCCTCATCTTACTCAGACTCTCAGGAGAATTCCACATAATTGATTATCCTCTTCTTGAAAGCTATTTTCAAATGTCTTCAATGACACTACAATCTTGGTTTTCTTCTTACGTTGCTAGTTTCTGTTTCAAAGCATTCTGCCTCCTTCATGTTTAGTTTCTTAGTCATGTCCAACTCTGTGATCCCATGGACTGCAGCCCGCCCGGCTCCTCTGTCCATGGGGATTCTCTAGGCAAGGTTACTGGAGTGGGTTGCCAGGCCCTCCTCCAGGAGATCCACCCAACCCAGGGATCGAACCCAGGTCTCCCGCATTGCAGACAGATTCTTAACCATCTGAGCCACCAGGGAAGCCCTCTCGTTCCTTATTACCTTGTAAATATTGGTGTGCTCCAGGGCTGAGTCTAGGACCCTGTTCTGTCTACCTACACTCAATTCCTAGGTACTCTCAACTTGTCCTGTGGCTTTAAAAATTGATTACTCCTAAACTTGAATCTCCAATCTCCACTTCTCCCCTTAATTCCAGACTCAGAAATTGTAAAAGTTGGGTTTTTTTTTTAATATCTTTATTTGAATGTTTTATAGGAATCTCAAACTTAGCAGGCTGATTCCTACTTCAATCCTGTTCTTCCCCTGTTCTGTACCACAATAAATAACACTATCATTCATTCAGCTGTTCAAGACAAAATCCTTAAAGTGACCCTAAACTTTCACATGTTCTCATAGGCCTTATCCAATTCATCAGCAAGTATTATCAGTAATACCTTTCAAATATATCTAAAAGACTTCCATTAATGGTGATGGAGCAGGACCAGATATATAATCCATTTAATAAACATTACAGAGCAGTTCAATTTATGGGTTAAAGGAGAGTAGGAATAAGTAATGACTATACCTTGGGATGAGGGCTGTATTACAGAGAGAAATAGGAAAGTTAGGGAAGAGTGTGCAATTACTCTCAAAGAGGTGATGGTATTTATGTACTGCATTGGAGGAAACACTGAGTTATCTGCCTGCAATGCGGGAGACCTGGGTTCAGTCCCTGGGTTGGGAAGATCCCCTGGAGAAGGACATGACAACCCACTCCAATATTCTTGCCTGGAGAATCCCCATGGACAGAGGAGCCTTGCAGACTACAGTCCATGGGGTCACAAAGAGGCGAACATCACTGTGTTACTAAGCACAGCACACGGGGGTTATCTAAATCAAAGAAGAAATAGGATCCCACATCCTGAAACCAGTCAAGTAAATTAATAAATGAAATATTTTTTTAAGAGGAAAGAAATAGGTATAGGATGGTGTTTAAATATAATAACAATGTAGAATGTAGACTGCAAATCTGCATATATGGAAACTTATGAAATATAAAAATAAAGATGAGAAGCTGAGTGACATCTTAGAGCATGCTTGTATACACGAAACAGCAGAAGGAACAGTAAAGATCTCTTAGAAAGTTTGGTTAAAAAGGAAAAGAAATAGATGTATATATATATATATATATATATATATATATATCTGAATAATTTTGTTGTACTCCTGAAACTAACACAACGTTGTAAATCAACCATACTCCAATAAAACAAAAATCACCAAGATACTGTTATATTAGAATCTAAACGGAGACAATATTTCATCAGGAACTGATGCCCAGCAGAGCCTAAAGCCACAAAGAGCGCAAGGAGAATGAGGATCTGTCATCTGCCCTCAGATTGGTTACGGTGCTGGGCACTACTAAAGCAGGCCAGTGTTGTAATGACAAGCCTAAGGAAGCCAAAGGAAGAGCATTAAGAACTTTTCAATGAAGGCAACAATCAAAGATATTTTTAGTAGAAGGAAAACATGGTAACAGGAGAAAACGGAGTGAAACAAAACTTTATCACGATCTGTAAGATAGGAAGTGTATAAAAGCTGAAGAGAAGGAAGTGGGAAACATCAAGAGACAAGGACAGAAAGGACTGATGCTGAGTGTAGCTTCCTCTGGAGTCTAAATCTAAAGAATAACATGATGGACAGTGGTTGGCAAGAGTGTATTTTATTTAGGCTTATAATTAAATTCTCCTGCCTTGACTCAGAATTCACACAAACCTTCACTGAACTCAAATGAGAGCCATCCCGTTGTCCACTATGCCTTGGAAGAGTGTGGTGAGTACATCAACATTATCCCACCCTCTGAGATCTTTAAACATAGTATATTATCTCCATACTCCGTTTTCAGAAGTCACGGTGTCCCCAGTCCAGATGCCATTAATTATTTTATCTTTAATCATGCCTTTTCTTCATCACTTATTTTCATCACTCCGTGGAGAAAAATTTTTGAAATAGGTGAATGGCAGCCACTGGCCAATGAAAGCCTTGACATTTTAAAGATAACAAGTTCAAACTGAATTACTAACCTAGAAAGTGAGGACAACATAAGATGATATGGTGATTATCTTGTAACTGCCAATACTGCTCACAGTTAGTTTCTTAGACATTTTTCTTTTAACTTGTGTGGATATGACTTAAACTGCTAATGCCTAATATGCAATTTTTATCTCAGTTTAGATGAGTGCCCAGCAAAAACTGTGTTTTTGTGATGAATATTTTTAAGATCAACTGATTGAACCACAAACCAAAATGCAAAATGCACCAAAATAATTGGCAAAATTATTTAAATAACCAAAAGACTGCCCTTTCATTCTTGTCACTTTTGTATCTCAAAAGAGATCAAACCAGTCAATCCTAAAGGAAATCAGTCCGGAATATTCATTGAAAGGACTGATGCTGAAGCTGAAGCTCCAATACTTTGGCCACCTGATGTGAAGAACTGATTCACTGGAAAAGACCCTGATGCTGGGCAAGATTGAAGGCAGGAGGAGAGAGGGATGACAGAGGATGAGATGGTTGGATGGCATCACCGACTCAATGGACATGAGCTTGAGCAAGCTCCAGGAGTTGGTGATGGACAGGGAAGCCTGGTGTGCTGCAGTCCATGGGGTCACAAAGAGTCGGACACGACTGAGTGAGTTTCACTCGTTCATTTACTCAGGAGGGAGGAGAGAATAGCAACAGGAGTGACACGACCGACCTGATCGACTGAGTTACAGTCAATTCTCAGTTACGTTGAATGCCTTCTGAACTACACAACATGTCTGCACTTGTGTGATAAGTTCACCATGTTTATTGTACTTCCACCCTTCACCTTGGAGGAAGAAGTTATTTATATCACATCACCTCCATGTTATGGATTTTCTGTTTTGTTGCTATGGAAACCTCCTCTTTTCTTTTTCTTTTCCTATCACACCTCTGCCCATATCTATATGGAATTACAAATGGAAACACAAGATGAATTACAAATTTATGAAAACATCATCACAAACTCCTACATGCAGACTAAGCAATTGGTAACTTGGTCTCAGTGAAAAAGAAGAGGATTAGTGTTTCTCTACATGAATCATTGTTTTAACCAGAAACTCTTTAACACTTTCCCTCACCACTTCCTATGGTTTTCCACAGCTAGGAATACTTCCATGGAGAGTCAGCATTTGCTAGAATGACATTCTCTTACTCACTGGGCCCTTACCGTGTTATTTATCTCCAGCAACAAGATAGAGACAAAGTTTGTTTTCTAGAAGCTAGTCTCTCAGTTTCCTCCTACAAATTCTGAGACAGAATAAGTTGTTAGACCCATACTTTCCATGAATTCCTTTTCTGCATATGAGAAATGTTTTGTTTTCCTTGGGCACCAATATTACATATTGATTTTATATTTTAAGTCTCGTTAAATCACAATTATGCTGTATGACCTCTTACATAAAGCTATTTTACATAAAAGTTATTTAGAGAATGTATTACTAAAATAATATAGCAAAACAAATAAGATTTCTATCAAACATAATTAAGAGAAGCTCTTTAGCAACCTAATCATTTACTCAGTCAACCCTAACTAGATTTTATCCTCCTGGAACTTTCTGTTAGATTTCTCAGCGGGGAGAGGGAATACTGTGAAAACAAGGAAAATTTTCTTATGGCTCAGAGATCCTCACCTAAACAACCTAGTGCTTTTTCCTTTTGGCTGCTCGTGTTCATTTTACATTTTATTGCTAAACAAAGGAACATTAAACAACAACAATGAAAAGCAATTCTTGAAACATCGTTTGAGAGTCTGTGGGAAACAGACTGGAAAGGGAAGTACTTAAAATATTCAATTCTTAATTTTTAAATAAAAGTTCAGTAAAGATTATTTAATTATGGTTTATAAAAATGATGGCTCTCCATGGAAATATTAACTTTGCAAATTATTATTTACTGACATGAGAACAATGGTCATAACATAATTAGATCAAAAAGAATGCTCTGAAAGATTCCTTTTGTGAATACACTACAAAATGTTAACAGTGATAATTCCTGGGTGCTGATGTTAATAGTGATTTCTGTTTCTATTTTTGTGTTCTTCAGTATTTTTGAAATATTTCAGAATATATCAGTTAGGAATGCTTTTGGCTGCAGTAACTGAAAATCTGACTAAGTGGCTTAAACAAATATCAGTTTAATTAACTAATTAAATATTCTTATATACCAAGAAGTTTGAAACAGGAAATTATTGGCATTGCTTCAGCTGCTTAATAATGACCTTCTTTCAATTCTCCCATCTTTAGCTTTGTTACTTTTTTCCCCCTTAAGGGCTTTTCTGCCTCATGATCACAAATTGTTACCTTAGTAACAGGTAATCATATCTGATTTCAAGGTAGAAAATGGGACCAGAAATAGCGTTAGTCATGCCTGTTCCATTTAGGTTCTTTACTGAAGCCCCTTTCTGAAAACTAACACCCAGACTCATTTTCTTTTCTGTCTTTTTTTTTTTCTTTTTACATCTCACTTGCCAGAACTAGATTACAGGAGCATCCCCAGCTGCACAGCATGGAGAGGCTGACTGCCAGAAGTGGTTTAGAGTCATCATAAGTCAATGACAATATCTTATAGAAATACTTAACCTTGGACAGAATCAGGATTCCATTAGGAAGGAAGAAAGTGGGAATGTGTATTTAACAGTGTCTTAGACTAAAACATCCACCACCCCACCACCACCTGCAAAGATATTCACATCCTAATCCCTGGAACATTTGAATGTTATATAATTTGGCAGAAAAAGATCTCTGCCGATCCTTGGGTGGTAAGGATCATCCTAGATTGTCTGGATGGACAATGCAATCCATGTATCCTTGAAACAAGGAGGCACCAGGAGATTAGACATGAGTGTGTGTGTGTGCACACACACACTAACAAATACACAGGAGAAAACAACGTGAGGATAGAGCAAAGAGAAATTAGAAGACACTGACCTTGAAGAGATTCAGACTGGAAGAGGCAAGTGACCTTCCCTTCCAGAGCCTACAGAGGCAATGCGACCCTGCCGACCCTGATGTCAGCCTAATGATACTCGCTTTGGACCTCGGGCTTCCAGAACTGAATACATTCTGGTTGCTTTAAGCTACCTAGTTTATGGAAATTTATTACAGCAGTCAAAAGTAACTAATAAAGATGAAAAATTGACATGTTATGTCTGCCACATAGACTATATATATGTAGAGAGACAGAGACAGAGAGAAACTGAGAGAGACCAAGTAATACACTAGTACCTTCCAAATCATGTATTTATTACTTTATAAAAGTATCATTTTAAAAATGAAATAATTTGTAAAACAGAGAATTAATTCTTCCCATATTTCCATCACAAGGAAATAATGTCTTTTCATCAAGGTGCTGCCCCCAAATTTAAACAAATTTTTATATGATCCACGGGCATCTATAACCAATTTCATTGACTTATGTAGAAATTGCATGGCCATTTTCAAAACTGAATTTGGCTACAAAGGCAAAATTTTTTCCATTTAATTATAACTTTAAGTTTGGAGAAAGAAATTTATGAGTAAAAACAAATAGATTCATGATAAATCTAAAAGTTATCACTGGAACAAGTTTTTAAGGAAGAAATTAAGGAAATCGGAAAAGAGCACTGCCTCACACTTTTCCTACAGAAACAAAATTAAAATAGTAAGAGTATCTGTAATCTGCCATGGAAAATAAGTGAAGGATGACAGACTATTGGTATTCACTTCAAAGCTAGTTATTAAATTTTTCCCTTTTCCCCTCCAGAACTCAACACGACATGGGCTATTTTCAGACTGTGATCTCTTTTTCATCAAAGTCAGCACTAGCTGTGAAGACCACCTGCTCCACGTAATTACCTTAAACAAACTCTCAGAGTCTCCTGATTCAAATGACCTATTTCTTGGTGAAATAAGATGTTTCTTAACTTAGGCTGTGTGAAGTACGCTGTCAACTCTAAATTACTTATTCATGGGAGACAAATGCCCGGGGATCAATTCAAGGTACTGATTTTTCCCAGTGGGCTCATTGGAACTATATTCCCAAAGGACAACAAGAAGGCAATCTGCAGATTACCGGATAGAAATAACAACACAGGCTGAAAACAAGCCATAAGGAAAACCTGCAGAGCTGCTCTTCTAAAAATCTTATTCAAATAAATATAAGAAGGGAATTAATTTTGATTTTATTCATGTGTTGTTGTTCAGTTGCTAAGTTGTGTCTGACTATTTATTCACATAGGAAACAAATATTCAGATCCTGCCTTTAGGACAGAGAGCACGCTGTTTGCCCAATGCTTGCCAAGAGTTATATTCATCAATGAACACTTTTTTTCTGAATCGTTTTCCCAACACATACACCTAAAAATTTAAATAAGTGGAGGAATACCTATACAAGTCTTGGGGCCAGGTATGGCTCCTGTGAAGAAGTACATCAGCTGAGACCCAAAGGCCTGGAAAGGATGATGCAGGTAATGAATCTGGGAAGGAGGAGCCTGTGAAAAGGCCTGGACCAGGGGATCAAGTAACTATAACCCTAAGGTATTTAAAGTGTGTCTGAAACTCAGTACAGAAGGGCTATTTGGATAAACTAAGAAGTTGGAAGCATGAATAGCCCACATTTCATGGAATTCCCGCTGATGCATAAAAGCTGTGCCCACCCCACATTTGAAAGAACATTTTGTCATAGGGAGAAGAGTTTGGAGGGACAAGATGAGAAGAACAGCAATAACTTAAGAGGGTACATGAGTTATCCAGAAGGAAGGGTAACGGGCAAAGCACAAAGACAGAAAGTAGTTAGAAAAGTTGTTGCATTCAGTTCAGTTCAGTTCAGTCACTCAGTCGTGTCCGACTCTTTGCGATCCCATGAACCACAGCACACCAGGCCTCCCTGTCCATCACCAACTCCCTGAGTCCACCCAAACCCATGTCCATCGAGTCGATGATGCCATCCAACCATCTCATCCTCTGTCGGCCCCTTCTCCTCCTGCCCTCAATCTTTCCCAGTGTCAGGGTCTTTTCCAATGAGTCAGCTCTTCACATCAGGTGGCCAAAGTATTGAGTTTCAGCTTCAACATCAGTCCTTCCAATGAACACTCAGGACTGATCTCCTTTAGGATGGACTGGTTGGATCTCCTTGTAGTCCAAGGGACTCTCAAGAGTCTTCTCCAACACCACAGTTCAAAAGCATCATTTCTTCGGCGCTCAGCTTTCTTTATAGTCGAACTCTCACATCCCTACATGACTACTGGAAAAACCATAGCCTTGACTAGACAGACCTTTGTTGACAAAGTAATGTCTCTGCTTTTTAATTGTTGTTGCATTAGAGAAAAATTAAAAAGCACACTTGTTCTAGATTTGCTAACATGACAAGAGTTGGTGAGAAGAGTGAAGTCATGAATGATAATGGCAGCAAGACCTCAGGTCTGGACAAGGCAGTGTGTGACTTTCCATAAAGGACAGTGGAGAACATGGGGGGAAGGATAGGGACCCTGGCAGTGGGGGTGGGGCATGGGATGTTGAATTTGGTATTGCCTTTGAGGTGGGGCTTTGACACAGAGTTGTCCCAAATGCTAGTGATACCTATATGTCAGAATCCCCAGGAAGTTCTGGGCTGGAGAGATCTGCACAGTGATGTTTTATTTATTTTCAAATTTTATTTATTTTTTAATATTTAATTATTTGGCTGTGTCAGGTCTTAGTTGTGGCACGTGGGATGTTTGTTGCCTCATGCAAGGTCTTTCGTTGTGGTGCCCAGGCTCAGTAGTTGCATCATGTGGGATTTCTAGTTGCAACACACAGGTTCCAGAGTGCATGGGCTCAGTAATTGTGGCACACGGGCTTAGATGCCCTGAATAATGTGTCATCTTGTTCCCCAACCAGCGATAGAACCTGCGTCCCCTGAATTGGTAGGCAGAATTCTTAACCACTGGACCACCAGGGAAGTCCTCACAGTGATGTTTTAAATCATGGGGGAGCTGGCAATGATCAAGTTCACAAGGCTATCTTTATCCTGGGTGCAACCCAGGAAGCAAAATGATTTATCACCTATTACCTCAGGATTCTGAGTCTGAAGTTTTGTTCATTCAGACATTTGATTGGATATTCTAGGAAAAAAACTTTAATGTTGGAAATTGTGTGAATGGATATAATAATGATACTGCTAATATTGTTTAAAAGTATGCTTCTTTAGCTACTATTAACATGTGATAACCATTGCCTTTTAGGATACAGGGGGGATTGTCTTCTGGGGCTTTCCATAAAAGAGGTAAGTAATGATGGTTTATACCAAGTCATTTTGTTTCTAGTGTGCAACTATATGCAGTGATTATGGAATATTAATATATTATGCAGAAGAAACATCTTACAACTTCAGAATTTCAGAACTTTCTCTGAAAGTTTTTAACTTTAAATAACTCTATTTAAGATAGTAACTGTAGCTTAAATATTATACTTATGAAGTACAAAATAAGGGAGGCTGAACCAGTGAGAAGAATGTATATAGATAGCAGAGCAAAGTTAAATATAAGCATGTCTCATTGCAAAAGCCTATGGTTCTAGGAAAGATTGAGGGCAGGAGAAGGGGGCGGCAGAGGATGTGATGGTGGGATGCCATCACTGACTTAATGGACATGAGTTTGAGCAAACTCCAGGAGATAGTGAGGGGCAGGAAAGCCTGGCATGCTGCAGTCCAGGGAGTGACAGAGTACCACATGACGTAGTGACTGAACAACAACATTGTTTCCAGAGCATGGATGCAGAACTACACAGCCCATCTCCCTCCATATTCCCCTTCTATCTAATTCATTCATTCTGCCTCTCACCAGAGCTACTTCCTGCTTAGACTGTATAGTTTCCTGACCCTTCAGTGTTATTTCAGATTTTGTTAATAAACCTAGGAATGATGTCAGTTTTACTTTTTCCTTTATTTTTCTGTGGAAAATAGTTCCTGTTACATGATTTTTGTGGAAATCATGCTTGAACTTTAAAAAATAACCTGCTATCCCAGAATACATATGGGCATTTCCCCGTGTTTACCACGTAATTCTCTTACCATCTACAAAAATGAAAAAGTGGCAGAGGACTGGGATATGAACCACCATTTACATCTGTGGGCAACGTGCACCCAGCAGTTAGGTCAGCTGGTTTACCCAGTGGTAAGGCTCAGTTCCATTTGTGGTGAGCCAACTTCCTTGACACTCAGCTATACCCAGGAAAACGCCACTACACAGGGTTTACCAGGGTGTGCAGGTCAGGGGAACTGTGAGATTTTCCCTCTTTGTTACCCTACTACAAAAAGGTCTTGAAAAAACATAAACATACACACACAATGGATATAGAATTCAATGCTCATTTTCCACTTTAGCTCATGTGAGCATAAAGGTGGAACTGTCACTAAATGCCTCAGATGCTATTTATCCTTTGTTTCTTGTATTGGTTCATGAATATTCTCTCCTGGACTTCTTTCACTTTTAAGGAAACACCATATGTAAGAGTTCTATCAATGAACTATCACCACCTTCCTTAATCTCCTTTCTAGTCTTCTGTCTTGGGCCAATTTAGATCCTATAGTTTTTTAACCACATACTGCAAATGATGACCAAGATCCCATATTTCATCCATCTTTCGCAATGGAGACAAGAAGCAGCCATAGTAGTCTCCACAGAGTCTTCAACAGTCCCATCTTACTGGTTATAAAATTAAGTTCAACCTTCTCTTACTATCAAGGACTTTTACGTAATGTTTCTAACCCATTCCTTGACCTTCTCTCTTAATAAATATCTCCATGTCCCATGTACAAGTCACTGGACCACTCACTACCTTCCACATGTGCTGAAAACAGTTTACTTGCACACCTTCCTCTGCCTGCAATTCCCTTCCCCAGCTTCTCAGCCACCAAAACCCTACTCTTGCTTCAAGATTCAAGTCAAACACTACTTCCACCATAAATCCATTCATGCACACGAAGTAGGAATCAATTTCCTTTTATCTTGGCTTCTAATGCCGTTGGCAATATCTCTCAACGTATGCCATGTCATGCAGTGCCAAGTCACTTCAGTAGTGTCCGATTCTGTGTGACTCTATGGACTGTAGCCCACCAGCCTTCATTTCCATGGGATTCTCCAGTCAAAAATACTGGAGGGGGTTGCTATGCCCTCCTCTAGGGGATGTTCTTGACCTAGGGATATAACTTGGTTCTCTTACGTCTCCAGCATTGGCAGGCGGGTTCTTTACCAGTAATTCTATCTAGGAGTTCAGTTCAGTTAAGTTGCTCAGTCATGTCTGACTCTCTGCGACCCCATGGACTGCAGCACAGCAGGCCTCCCTGTACATCACCAACTCCCAGAGTTTACTCAAACTCATGTCCATTGAGTCGATGATGCCATCCAACCATCTCATCCCCTGTCATGCCCTTCTCTTCCCGCCTTCAACCTTTCCCAGCATCAGCGTCTTTTCAAATCATTCAGTTCTTCACATCAGGTGGCCAAAGTATTGGAGTTTCAGCTTCAGCATCAGTCCTTCCAATGAATATTCAGGACTGATTTCCCTTAGGACAGACTGGTTGGATCTCCTTGCAGTCCAAGGGACTCTCAGGAGTCTTCTCCAACACCACAGTTCCAAAGCAACAATTCTTCGGTGCTCAGCTTTCTTTATAGTCCAACTCTCATATCCATACATGACTCCTGGAAAAACAATAGCTTTGACTAGATGGACCTTTGTTGGTAAAGGAATGTCTTTGCTTTTTAATATACTTTCTAGGTTGGTCATAACTTTTCTTCCAAGGAGTAAGCATGTTTTCATTTCATGGCTGCAGTCACCATCTGCAGTGATTTTGGAGCTCAAAAAAATAAAGTCTGTCAATGTTCTCACTGTTTACTCATCTATTTTCCATGAGGTGATGGGACCAGATGTCATGATCTTAGTTTCCTGAATGTTGAGCTTTAAGCCAACTTTTTCACTCTCTTCTTTCACTTTCACCAAGAGGCTCTTTAGATCTTCTTCGCTTTCTGCCATAAGTGTGGTGTCATCTGCATACCTGAGGTTATTGATATTTCTCCCGGCAATCTTGATTCCAACTTGTGCTTCATCCAGTCCAGCATTTCTCATGATGTACTCTGTATATAAGTTAAATAAGCAGGGTGACAATATACAGCCTTGACGTACTCCTATCCCTATTTGGACCAGTCTGTTGTTCCATGTCCAGTTCTAACTATTGCTTCTTGACCTGCATACAGATTTTTCAGGAAGCAGGTCAGGTGGTCTGGTATTCCCATCTCTTTCAGGATTTTCCACAGTTTATAGTGGTCCACACAGTCAAAGGCTTTGGAATAGTCAATAAAGCAGAAATAGATGTTTTTCTGGAACTCTCTTGCTTTTTTCGATGATCCAATGGATGTTGGCAATTTGATCTCTGGTTCCTCTGCCTTTTCTAAATCCAGCTTGAACATCTGGAAGTTCACAGTTCATCTACTGTTGAAGCCTGGCTTGGAGAATTTTGAGCATTACTTTGCTAGCGTGTGAGATGAGTGCAATTATGCAGTAGTTTGAGCATTCTTTGGCATTGCCTTTCTTTGGGATTGGAATGAAAACTGACATTTTCCAGTCCTGTGGCCACTGCTGAGTTTTCCAGATTTGCTGGCATATTGAGTGCAGCACTTTCACAGCATCATCTTTTAGGATTTGAAAGAGCTCAATGGGAATTCCATCACCTCCACTAGCTTTGTTCCTAGTGATGCTTCCTAAGGCCTTGACTTCACATTCCAGGATGTCTGGCTCTAGGTGAGTGATCACACCATCGTGGTTATCTGGGTCGTGAAGATCTTTTCTGTATAGTTCGGTGTATTCTTGCCACCTCCTCTTAATATCTTCTGCTCCTTTAAGGTCCATACCATTTTTGTCCTTTACTGTGCCCATCTTTGCATGAAATATTCCCTTGGTATCTCTAATTTTCTTGAAGAGATCTCTAGTCTTTCCTATTCTATTATTTTCCTCTATTCTTTGCATTGATCACTGAGGAAGGCTTTCTTATCTCTCTTTGGATTGCTATTCTTTGGAACTCTGCATTCAAATGGGTATATCTTTCCTTTTCTCCTTTGCCTTTTGCTTCTCTTCTTTCACAGCTATTTTTAAGACCTCCTTAGACAACCATTTTGCCTAGTTCCATTTCTTTTTCTTGGGGATGGTCTTGATCACTGCCTCCCGTACAATGTCACGAACCTCTGTCTATAGTTCTTCAGGCACTCTGTTTATCAGATCTAATCTCTTGAATCTATTTCTCACTTCTACCGTATAATCATAAGGGATTTGATTTAGGTCATACCTGAATGGTCTAGTGGTTTTCCCACTTTCTTCAATTTAAGTCTGAATTTGGCAATAAGGAGTTCATGATCTGAACCACAGTAAGCTCCCAGTCTTGTTTTTGCTGACTGTATGGAGCTTCTCCATCTTTGGCTACAAAGAATATAATCAATCTGATTTCAGTATTTACCATCTATTGATGTCCATGTCTAGAGTCTTCTCTTGTGTTGTTGGAAGAGGGTGTTTGCTATGATCAGTGCGTTCTTTGGCAAAACTCTATTAGCCTTTGCCCTGCTTCATTCTGTACTCCAAAGCCAAATTTGCCTGTTACTCCAGGTATCTCTTGACTCCCTACTTCTGCATTCCAGTCCCCTACAATGAAAAGGATATCTTTTTTGGGTGTTAGTTCTAGGAGGTCTTGTAGGTCTGCACAGAACCATTCAACTTCAGCTTCTTCAGCATTACTAGTCGGGGCATAGACTTGGATTACTGTGATATTGAATGGTTTGCCTTGGAAAGGAACAGAGATCATTCTGTCATTTTTGAGATTGCATCCAAGTACTGCATTTTGGACTCTTTTGTTGACTATGACTGCTACTCCATTTCTTCTAAGGGATTCTTGCCCACAGTAGATGTACTTGTCATCTGAGTTAAATTCACCTATTTCCGTCCATTTTAGTTTGCTGATTCCTAAAATGTTGATGCTCACTCTTGCCATCTCCTGTTTGACCACATCCAATTTTCTTTGATTCATGGACCTAACATTCCAGGTTCCTATGCAATATTGCTCTTCACAGCATCAGACTTCCATCACCAGTCACATCCACAGCTGGGTGCCGTTTTTGGTTTGGCTCTGTCTCTTCATTTGTTCTGGAGTTACTTCTCCACTGATCTCCAGTGCCTTACTGGGCACCTACCAACCTGGGGAGCTCATCTTTCAGTGTCCTATCTTTTTGATATGCATATAAATGTGTGTGCACATGCGTGTGTGCCTCTAAGTAAATATAACAGCAGATCTTTGAATTTAGCTAATTTAACATTTCCTATTTCGACTATTTGTGAGTGGTTCTAAATGACCATGACATGCATTATTTATGTTTTTACAGAAGCAGTGACTGAATTACCTACTGTGGGGAGCATATACTGGAATGAATTCCCCAGCTAGCTCTAAGCCCAGCTTGTGCCCTGCAGCCCAGAAGTTCTGTTTCCCAGATAAGGTCAAATACAACAGGGGTTGGGGGTTGGGGGTCAGGCACTAAATGCTGTAGCAATATTCCTAAATATTGGAAGAATTACATTCCTTAGTGAATAGATAAAGTTTCTAATGTGTATTCAGTGTGTAACATTTGCCAAGGACTGTTCTAAGCACATCATACGTATTGTAATATTTAATTCTCACAGCAAGTTATATGGCAGGAGCTATTGAAATACCCAATTTGCAGATTAAAAAGCTAAGGAAAAGAAGGCAAAAAGTATTCATTGCAAAGGCAGAGTATGAACCAAGGCCATATTGCTCTATAGTTGGCACCTTTAACCAACCCACTGTGCTATCTGTGTGTGTGCCCAGTCACCAGTCACTCAGAGTCTTTTGTGGCTCCATGGACTACAGCCCACCAGGCTCCTCTGTCCATGGGATTTCCCAGGCAAGAATACTAGAATGGGGTGCCATTTCCTCCTTCAGAGAATCTTCCTGACCAAGGGATTGAACCCGTGTCTCCTGCATTAGCAGGCATATTCTTTACCACTAAGTTACCTGGGAAGCCCACTCTGCTCTCTACCAGGTGGTAAATATGAATGACCTACTATAAGTATAAAATAGTACACCTGTACAGGTATATTGTATCTCTACCTCTCCAGGGCACCAATATCATGCCTTTTGGCTTGTGTCATCAACAGTGCCCAGCGTGGTTACTTGTAAATAGCAGACTGTAAAACTAACAGGTTCACTAAAATATTGAACCTCAATACTTCTTTCTAACACAGAAAAAATATTTCATTCACTCATAATTCTTTCTTCTTAAACACAAGGCTACAAATTCTCATTTGCCTTTGGGTTTTTCACTAAAAATTAACTTAATACATATTGGAAACATTTAGCTCCGTCACTGCAACTATGTAAAGTAAGCATTGGCACACTATGCATAGTAGTGTTAGGAGAAATCCTTCGTCTACACTTACAGACCCACTTGTCAGAAACAGAATTAAAGTAGATTTGAAACACCTCCAGGCAGCCTAGGTCCCTAGTGCTGTAAAGTATTCAAAGTTTTACTCTTTGACCCATTGCTGTTTAGATAATTTTGATTTTATGAAAAAAGAAAAAGGAATAATGAGCCTGGACAGTGGGGATTTATATACTCCACTCCTCTCATTCTGTACAGTCTGCCACGCATTTTATTAACATTTGCATTAAAGCACAGGAAGGGTGTTGTGACCAAATGCCAGAACCAACATATCCTTGATTAAAACACTGGGGATGTTTAAGGATATGTCAGAAGTAGTAGAGAAATCATTAATAAAAAGACTCTAGTGAAATGAACACAGGATGTGGAAACTGCAGTCCACGAACAGAAATGCTGCTCTCAGATGTAGCCTCACTTGTTTTTCTCTTTTAAAACAAACTGCTAATACATTGCTCCTAGTTTTTAAAAGATCAAATTCATTAGGATGAGAAATTACTTTTTGACTGCTACCAAGGGGCTCTTCATCAGG
The DNA here is from genome assembly GCF_054371585.1 of Giraffa tippelskirchi. Classification (NCBI taxonomy): domain Eukaryota; kingdom Metazoa; phylum Chordata; class Mammalia; order Artiodactyla; family Giraffidae; genus Giraffa; species Giraffa tippelskirchi. The sequence goes on along the minus strand of NC_137287.1, from coordinate 65,458,863 downwards.
GATAGTGTGTCCGACTGCCAAAATGTCAAGTTCTAAATACTCAAACTGCATCTATTGGAGGAAGAAAAATCACTTAAGGTTAGAAGGTCCCCGTGGTTTTAAGATTGCTCAGGATTTTACATGTAGAGCTTGACAAACAAATATCTCACTGGACAACATCGATATGTATTAGCTTGAAGCTACTCTGTGTGTAAGGCGAACGGAATGAAGGTGATGGATTGTGGTTTACTCCATGAAAATGGACAACTTGGAAAATTAAAAACAAAATTGTTTAGCAAGCCAAACATTTTCATCCTGTGTTCAATGGTAATAAATTGTCTTAGGTAGTCTCTGAGTTACAGGTAGATTCTCAGTATCTTCAAGCTGAATGGCACACAAAGAAGACTTCCTCTTCTAGCCCAAACCTAGGTGTTGGTAGTGAAACTGACAATCCTGCTATGCAGTTCCCGGATATACTGCTGGGGTCAATGCTGGCCTGCAGGGGCCTAGAGGAAGCAAGCTGGACTCTCACAGGAAAGGCTGGGCAATGTGCATTCGAACAAACATTCCAGAATAGATGGATGGGTCATAAAACCAAGATCATGTAATGACCATTTTTGTTTTGAATTCTTAATTATGAATTTCTTAATTATGAATTTATTCTTCATCCTTGAGAATTTTAAAGAAACTTTTAACACATTCTTTTGCCTTCTATTTAGGATAAAAAGGCTTTTGTATAAAAGACTCTCATCATTCTGTTTTTTTCATTGTTCTTAATACAAGCCGAGCAGAAGTGGCACAGCATTTGTTCAGACTGGTGTTTACATCCCTTCTCTGAAGTTAAGTGCTCTATTGTACCCGCAGGCTCAATTTTTCAAGGAGCTACTACAAGTGCTGTTCACTTTGAGGATGGGTTATTTGAATGAGGTGCTTGTGACAGATACTGTCTCATTGAATCACTGAAGGGAAAAAAATAAAACTCTTCTCTTCTGTCCCCCTTTTGAATTCCCACTCTAATGGCACAGCACTGTAAGGTTAACTTGAAGAGGCTGCCCAACATTTTGCATTTGGTCCAACCTAGGAGGAGACTGTCAACTATGCTTTGTGTTCTGGAATGCTGATATGAATATACATAAGGCCCTTATGACCCAAAGAAAACAGCATAACGAAGAATGGGGCAGGAGGGGAGAAATCATATTATTGCTTAGAACACAGTTTTGGGGAAAAGTTAATGAAAGTTATCAGGCACAAACTGTCTTTAAATACTGCCAGACGACAAAATCGTGAAAATAATGAGTCTGTGTCCCCGGTGGAAAGCTCTGGGAGACAGACACAACGCAGAGGTGACATTGAGCCTTGTAAGAACAATCCTATGCTCTGTAGTCTAATTCTTGACCTGCCAGGCAAACTATTACAAGGAAGTAATTAGACCCACAATCTGGGGATGAGTAGTGACTTTTTTTTCCTTTTAAAATTTATAGGCAGCTGCAGTTGAATTTATGCCTGAAAACTCTAATTGCTTTCTTGATGATGTAAGTAGAAAGATGTTTATAAGGTCATTTTTTACTACAGAATCTCCACTGACCAGATTTATATAAAAGTGCTGTGTTTCTTAAAATGTGTTTTGTCCCATTTTGTTGTTCAGTCGCTCAGTCATGTCTGACTCTTTGTGACCCCACGGACTGCAGCACGCCAGGCTTCCCTGTCCTTCACCATCTTCCAGAGCTTGCTCAAACTCATGTCCATTAAGTCAGTGATGCCATCCAATCATCTCATCCTCTGCCACCTTTTTCTCCTCCTGTCTTCAATCTTTGCCAGCATCGGGATCTTTTCTAATGAGTCAACTCTTCACATCAGGTGGCCAAAGTATTGGAGCTTCAGCTTCAGCATCAGTCCTTCCAGTGAACATTCATGACTAATTTCCTTTAGGATGGACTGGTTTGATCTCCTTGCAGTCCAAAGGACTCTCAAGAGTCTTCTCCAACACCATAGCTCAAAAGTATCAATTCTTCAGCATTTAGCCTCCTTTATGGTCCAACTCTCACATGAAAATATGACTACTGGAAAAACCATAGCTTTGACTATATGGACTTTTATCAGCAAAGTAATGTCTGTGATTTTTAATACGTTGTCTAGGTTTGTCATAGCTTTTCTTCCAAGGAGCAAGCATGTTTTAATTTCATGGCTGCAGTCACCATCTGCAGTGATTTTGGAGCCCAAGAAAATAGTAAGCATAATAAACATGAGGATCACTTGGGGAATTGTTGAAAATTGGATTCTTGGGTTCTGCTGCTAGGAAGTCCAATTGAGAAGAGGGTGGTGGTGTCTAGAGGTGGTCTGTATTCCCCATTATCCACATCACTTTCCCATATCTCCCCAAATAAGACAATAATAATTAATTAAAAGTACAAATCTTACATGTACTTTGAATATTAGAAAATATTAGAAAAATTTTCTATTAAAATGGAATAGAATCTGGGGAAAATAGAGTATGTATGTTACACAAACTCAACTTAATGATCATTTTTCTAGGTTCATCCCTTGCCCTCATCTTCTAACCCAGTCCCTGATCCCTTGCCCCTTGAACATAGACATTCTAGAGCAGTTATTGTATGTAGGTCTGGTCCAGGACACCGATATCCACATTTTCAAGAAGCACTCCAGGGAATTCTGAGGCAGAACTTGTTATTCATTCTAACATTTTATCAGTTCCATGGCAGCCACTTGCTAAGCATGAAGTGTTGAAACACAGTTTCAGTTTAGTTTATGAAAATTAGAGTTTTTAAATTGAACTGAATAGCAACTCCACCCCCACCTTCCTTGTCTCCAGTAGGTGTGAGCCTAGTACCAAAATAGTGCCAAACTGCAGGACAAATGCCATAGGATCAACTACTGCCCAAACAACCCATCATCTCTAGAGGAAAAAGAAATGCATGCTTGTGTCCTTGACCTGAGTGGTATACCGTTTATATATGTATTGAAAAGGCAAGTAATTTATATATTCTATAGGTTGAAGAGACAACTCATTGGAAAACATCCTGATGCTGGGCAAGACTGAAGGTAAAAGGGGATGGGGGTGGCAGAGGGTGAGATGGTTAGATAATATCACCGACTCGATGGGCATGAATTTGGGAAAACTGAGAGACAGTGGAGGACAGGGGAGCCTGGAATGCTGCAGTCCATGAGGTCCCAGAGTTGGACACAACTTATCTACTGAACAACAATGTATATAGAACAAACAAAAAGGTTATGTAACACACAAAGAATACACTAAGATAAAGAAGCCTCCTGCACAATATTAATAAGACACAGATTTCTCAGTAGAGATATTCTTACAAACAGAGAGCTAATGTAATTCCTTACCTCCACCACCACCTTCATGCACACTTTCAGTGGCTGGTCCTAAAATCCTTCGTTCTACACATTCTTCAACAAATATTCAACTGAAGTATTTGTGGGCTGTCCCATCAGGTCATTCTTCTCTTCTATCCAATAGTAAATCCACTGGGGGCAGCCCACAGCTGTCTGTTGTCCTGTATGACTGTCCTTCTGGAGAATCCTGTGGTCTGGAAATCTTCCCTCTGGCTGGCACTAGACCCTGGACCCCGTGTCTTCTCTGAGGATTGGTCATCTACTACCTTCCGCAGGCTATCTCCATTATTCCTAATGATACTCTGCTTTGGCTTCTGCCCTTCTCATTCTGCCACCCTGAAGCCCAGCCTGGCTTCTGTTTCTCCAAGGCTGGCTCTGCTCCATATAGCTTGGCCAAGGGACGGGTTACTCAGAATCAGGACATTGCCAAGAACTTAAGTATCACTTTGGTCCAGAAAATCTGAACTTCTGGAGTCTGTCTCCCACCTTGTTGAAAGCCCAAAATCACTAAGCCCTTTGGACATCTGTATTAGTCGACTTGAGCTGCCATAACCGAACACCATCGATGGGGTGCTTTAAACAATAGAAACGTATTTTCTCACAGTTCTTGAGGCTGGAAAGTCCAAGATCAAGGTTTAGGCAAGGTTTGGCTTCTGTTGAAGACTCTTCTTAACTTGCAGGTGTGGCCACCATGTCACTAAGTCCTCAGGTGGCCTTTCCCCTGAGTGTACACAGGGTGAGCATAAGCTTGCTGTAGTCTCTTCTCTTAAGGACACCAATCCTACTGAATCAGGGCCCCTTCCCTATGACCTCATTAACCTCAGTTACATTCTTAGAGGCCTCATCTCCACATAAGAGTTTAGGGCTTCAACATACGAATTTAGGGAGGGATACAGATATTCAGTTCATAACAATATCCTCATTAAACAATGTCTAGCATCACAGCAAGAGGATCTCCACCAGTATGGCCTCATTTATTCCTGATTTAACTCCCCTTCCTCACGGGTCCACCCTCGAAGTGCTGATATTTCTTGCTGCCAAATCTGCAGACTTATGATAATAGATACACTCCTTACATTTTCCTATTTCTCCTTAGAAAATACTCAGCTAATTGTTTTCAATTATTGATAATATATTGTCAAATAAATTGTTTCTAATATCAAATATGTGTTGATTAATTAGATGGTGATATCTTTCCTTCTATTTTTTTTTTATTCTTTCTACCTGCACTGTAAGCACTTTTGATATCTTCCCTTCTAATATGACCGATATATTTAAACCAGGAATCACCCAAATCTTTTTTCTGCCCTTCTTTCAATGTCACATTTAGCAATTTGATGTTAATTAGGGTTTATACTCAAGAAATTTAGATAGACCAATAAACACTTCAATAAACAATTTAAATGAACACAATAAATGGCAACTTCATTTACTACCTGAAACTTCAAAACATAATTTTTGAAAAAACTTGATACCTTACACTCTGAAAGTTCCATTGTTTTCAAATAACTATCTACTATGAAGATTATACAAAAGGAAAACAAATATATGTACTTCAGGGATTTATTCCCTATGAGTTCTTACCAATAAGAATGTTAAATCCTAATAGCATTTGAAGGGATAATACATGGACAAAGCAATCATTTGATGTACAGATGACTGTGGAATTTGTCTTCTTTCCCCCATCTCCAGCAAACTACCAATTCTTCTCTTTAAGAGTAACCACTGTTAATAGTTTGTTGTATATCTTTCCAGCGATTTCTTTGTGAACTTAAAATCATATCTCTTTCAAACTATTTCAGAGATAGTTTATGCATGTTTAAATATACCTGTCTGCAATCATATTCATGCACACATATGTGTGTAACATTGTTCTGCACCTTGATTTTTTCACTAGATATATGGAGCTATTCATTCTGTTTAAAGGCTACATGGCATTCCATTCTGTGAATGTATAATAATTTATTTCATCTGTTCACAACTTGAACAATCTTATTAACAGGTTGTTTTCAATCTTTAGCAATGGATAGTTCACACTGGATACACTAGTTCACAGCTGTGTAAGTGCACCTACAGGATATATTTCTAGAAGTAGAAATGACAATTATACCTTTTATATTTTAATAGATTATAATTGAGACTACATTTTTCTCTATATCCTAAAGAACAAGCATCTTTTAGTTAACAGCTTGTGGAGAAAATCAATAGCACTTTTAGATTCCTCAAAGAACATAGTAAAAGAATTTGAAACAATTAGATTTTGCAAAAAACAAACAAACAAACAAAATTCTATATAAATTATAAAGAGAAAAGTCTTTTAATGTTTTAAAAATTGCTGTCAATATACATAGCAAAAGATTTACCATACTATTTATGAAGTGTAGTCATTGAACTCTGCTCCGAATAAGTTTTTCTTCCTGATTATTCCTTTTTTAAGTGGTAATCTCCATAGATAACTTATCAATTTCCTCCAAAATGCCTTCAAAACACAATTGCTTCCCAAAACTTTATACCACTACATTCTTGTAAGCACAGTTTACTGTTCTTAGTAGATGGCAGAGAGAAAAACCTATTCCATTAGAGAAACATTTGTGAAAGTCACAGTCCAAAGACACTAAAGGCTGAGAAACTTCCACAACTGAAATACAAAGAGAAAAAATACAAGCAAATATAGAACACCCAAGAACTATGGACAAAAATAAAAGATGTAGTTCAGTTCAGTGGCTCAGTCTTGTCTGACTTTTTGTGACCCCATGGACTGCAGCACACCATTGATTTTCTCCACAAGCTGTTAACTAAAAGATGCTTGTTTTTTTTAAAGGAGCTGTGGAAATTGATAATAAAACAATTAAAAAGGCTTTCCCCCTCCATTTTCTTTGCCTTCAGCAGAAACCTCTCATTTGAACCATAAGCAGATTAAATGAAAATCTCACTGTAGCCCTCTGGCTAGTCAGATCAACAAAGTAATCTAAATCTACCATAATCCCATTAGAAATAGCCAACAAAATATTTATTGTTTAATAATATGTCCCAGCTCCAGAGCTGTACCAGTTGAAGTCAGAACACAATTTTGAGTTGTTTCCACATTATACCTACCGGTTTCCTGTGATGTAAACAGGGGAAAATCCTGACAATAAAGGTTAGCATTGAAATAACCTTATGCTTCTCAAGCGGCTCAGTGGTAAAGAATCTGCCTGCAGTGAAGGAGAAGCAGGAGATGCAGGTTTGATGCCTGGGTCGCAAAGATCCCTTGGAGGAGGGTGCAGTAACTCACTCCAGTATTCATGCCTGGAGAATCCCTACAGACAGAGGAGCCTGGCAGGGTAGAGTCCATAGGGTTGCAGAGTTGGACACAAACAAAGTGACTTAGCACGGATAAAGAAATTTATCTCCTAATTCAAAGGCAAAACATCACACATAAATTTAACCAAATGAATGTTTAATTTTGCTTTTGGGGCTGGGTCTTCAGTATATTTTAGAGTTGGATTATTAGCAATTAATCAAATCTCATGTCTATGAAAGGCATCCTGGATGAGATGACACCAGGCAAGTGTCATCCCCACCCCCCATCATCTTACCCATAACTAACTTTATGCTTTGATGACTTGTCCTTAAAGTTCATGTTCTACAAAGGTTAGAATAAGAAGCATCAAGATATGGGTGGCTTGCTGTTGATGATAATGCCTGCTATCCAGTTATGACCCATAATATCACAATTAGACCAACATTTCAAGATTCTTCTGCCATGTGTGAAATTTTGTAAGACTTTCAGAGTTGCAGCACTGGGAGGCCTTTAGAGGAGCTTCTGCAGTGTACTTAGAGATGACAGATATACCCATGCTAACAAAGAGGACATCCGAGTCATCTACACAGCCCTATACTTCCCAGTCAGGAACGGATGAGCCAGACTTTAAAAGGAGATAATGAAAAGTTAAGTCCCTAAGCACCTCCTGAGCTATGGATCATGTTATCAAAGAAAACAATAGACAAACTAAGAGGCAAACACAGCTTTAGAGCAAACGTATTTTGAAAAGGAATAGAAGAGAAAAAAAAATATGTATAAAAAAAGGACAGTAGTAACAATACATGCTATTTTTGTAGCATTTTCCGTGAAATAAGTATCAATAATACATGTTATGTCATTAACTCCTGACAAAAGTCCTTATGAACTAGGAGCTTTCATTATGCTATTGTGCAGATTGGGAAACTGAGGCAGGAGAGATTAAGTAACTCACTGAAGGTCACAACAGCTATGACTGGTGTGATTTATGAAGACCCACATTCCAACACAAGAGTATTTATCTTAACCTAGGTATCAGACTGCTTCTCCAAGAAAATGAATTTCAGTTGCTGACTTGAGTTGAAACAGAACTCTTTTGAACTTATTCCTGAAATGTCCAGTGTGTGTGCGTGTATGCTCAGTCAAGTCCAGCTCTTTGTGATCCCATGGACTATAGCCCACCGGGCTCCTCTTCTGTCCATGGAATTCTCCAGGCAAGAATACTGGAGTAGGTTGTTATTTCCTTCTCCAGGGGATCTTCCCAATCCAGGAATCAAACCAGCGTCTCTTATGTCTCCTGCACTAGCAGGCGGATTCTTTACCATCATGCCATCTGGGAAGCCCAGAGTCTAAAGTCAATCCTGCCTCACTTAGTATTTTTCTCCTCTTTCTAGGACTGGACAAGGCTACAGCAATTGCTATACTTTGTTACTTTATTAATTAGTCACCTACACTCCTTTTGTTTTCAATTGGGTGATGTATCTGAGCATCTAGGTAATACTGTTATTTATCTGAACTAGGGAGGAAAGCAAATATTTGTCAATATTTCAAACAAAGCCTGGATCCACAAGAGACTAAACGGTGCTTTCCATGTGCAAACATTCCTAAGTGAACAGTGAACGTCCAGTGATCTGTGGACTTCTCTGTGGCTGCTATGGTGATGGAATGGGCTAAGCCTGGAGAATCTGCTTCTTATCCAGACTCTCACTTTGATTAATCAACATTCCCCCACTCCTGTCACCAATCATCACTTATCCACCATGGATCAATGAGTCTCTCTCTTTTTTTTTAAACTGTACTTCTGTCTACCTGCATTTCTGCCTCTGGTAATTTTCATATTGACTCAAGTCTACCTCCTGGGTGGCCCCTTTCTGCATCCCTTGTCACTCTGATCTCCAGTGACACCTCACCTTCATCCCAAGGAACCAGTGCTGATGAAATACAATGCATTGATACACAGGAGAAACAAATGGGCTTGTGAACATGCAATTCATAAAGCCACAGGCAAAAGAAATTCAGTAATGCTGGTGAATCTGCTGAATCTACTGAGGGACACTAGACAGTCTGGGGGAGTAATTTATCAAGAAGGACAATTAAGCTGGACTTTCAAGACATATATCCAGAGAATCACTCAGACACAGCAAAGCAGACATCACACAACTTATCTTTCCATCCAGGAATCTTTGAGACTTGAGCTTGTTACTTTAAATTAGTGAACCAAATTGGAATGGATTTTCTTTTGTCCAACATCTAGACCTTCAATATCTCCCTGCATGTATCAGATCTCTAGATACATATAATAACATAATGATAATAATAATACAAAATAATGTCATTTACTTTTTCACTAGATTCAGAAAGCTAATGGATGCAATAAAGTTCTGTTATATCGAGGTTATATACTTGGAAGATTACAGGGTTGGTATTCTAAATCAATCATTCTGTGTAATAACTAACTCTCTTCTGCTGTTAAAAAGCCTTTTATAACCGTTATTAATCAAATACCTCTAGAATGCATGAAATATTATTTGGGACTACAATTAAAATATTGCTATTTGAAAGAAAGAATAAAAAAGAAGCTGGAAGATTTGGTAATATACTTCCTGAAAACCCAATCAAAATAATATGCTCTATTTTTTTAACCTCTCTTATTAGGGACTTAACGGGGAAAAAACAAATGACTATTAACAAGATATACGAAATTAGTTTAGATCTGAATTTCATACCATAGCTCAAAGAGTGGGGCTTCCCTGGTGGCTCAGTGGTAAAGAATCTGCCTGCCAATGAGGGAGACACATGTTTGATCCCTGGGTCAGGAAGATCACCTGGAGAAGGAAATGGCAACCCACTCCAGTATTCTTGTTTGGAAATCCAATGGACAGAGGAACCTGGTGGGCTAGAGTCCATGGGGTCACAAAAGAGTGAGACACGACTTAGTGACTAAAAATAAACAACAACAGTAAAAAAAAAAACTCAGATTAATTTATTTTCACCTTGGGAGGAGGCATGGGAAGAAAGGAGCTACAGTTGTTCCTCTGTCTCCCAGACACAGCCCCATTCCCATACCAAAATCCCCTGAAGCTCAGTTTGTGTAAAACCAACACATATCCTCCCACATACTTTAAATTAACTCTAGGTTGTATAATATCTCATACAATGTAAATAATTGTTAATAAAATGTAAATGCTATGTAAATAGTTGCCAGCTCACAGCAAATTCAAGTTTTGCTTCATGGAACTTTTCAAAAAAATTTTTTTCAAATATTTTTGATCCATAGCGGGTTGAATCCCAGGATACAGAACCTACAGATATGGAGGGCTGACTGTATACATTTTACTTTTCGTTGTTTGACTTTTTTTAATGCCATGTATTAATTTTCCAGATATTAAATAATGATTACTTAGTGGACATTTTACATTTTATTAGTTAGCATCTGGCAAACAAAAGAAAATGGAACTACAATTGACATCTTATACAATGCTGTATGTCAATTATATCACTAAACCAGAAAAAGAGATATGTGTGAAACAGGTTTTGCAATAAAACTGTTTTCATACCCTGACAAAAAAATCTGAACAGCTTTCTTCTTATATCTCCAACTAGAAATTCACAAAGAAAGGAAAGGAGGGTAAACCTTCACATAACCAAGGTTGCCTTTTAATTCATGTCATCTTTGATTCCTAATCTCATGTGTAGCTTGCTTGCAATTCTACACACTCATTTTGAATCAGCCTATATCTACATACTTAAAATTTGGGGTCAGAATTATCTGGATAATGTCAACTTTTCTCTTCCTCATTATATAAGGCATCAAGAAGAACTAAAGAGCCTCTTGATGAAAGTGAAAGAGGACAGTGAAAAAGTTGGCTTAAAGCTCAATATTCAGAAAACTAAGATCATGGCATCCGGTCCCATCACTTCATGGCAGATAGATGGGGAAACAGTGGAAACAGTGGCTGACTTTATTTTTCTGGGCTCCAAAATCACTGCAGATGATGACTGCAGCCATGAAATTAAAAGACGCTTACTTCTTGGAAGGAAAGTTATGACCAACCTAGATAGCATATTAAAAAGTAGAGACATTGCTTTGCCAACAAAGGTCTGTCTAGTCAAGGCTATGGTTTTTCCAGTGGTCATGTATAGATGTGAGAGTTGGACTATAAAGAAAGCTGAGTGCAGAAGAATTCATGCTTTTGAATTGTGGTGTTAGAGAAAACTCTTGAGAGTCCCTTGGACTGCAAGGAGATCAAACCAATCCATCCTAAGGGAGATCAGTCCTGGGTGTTCATTGGAAGGACTGATGTTGAAGCTGAAACTCCAATACTTTGGCCACCTGATGGAAAGAGCTGACTCATTGGAAAAGACCCTGATGCTGGGAAAGATTGAGGGCAGGAGGAGAAGGGGACGACAGAGGATGAGATGGCTGGATGGCATCACTGACTCGATGGACATGGGTTTGAGTGAACTCGGAGTTGGTGATGGACAGGGAGGCCTGGTGTGCTGCAGTTCATGGGGTCGCAGAGTCGGACACGACTGAGCGACTGAACTGAACTGAACTGAATCACCATTCTTCCCATCTCTCCCTTTCCTCTCATCTAGTTAAATGTAGTGCCTACGATGAACTCATGAAAAATATATCATTACTAGTGATGGTTGCAAGAATTAAAAAATCATATCCTCAAATGTAAACCTGCTTTTTGAAGCTTTTAAAAGATCACCTTAGCAGCCTAAAATTTAAAAAGAACCTATTAAAGTATTCATTCTGTTGCTATTTAGCTGCTCAGTCATATCTGACTCTTTGTGACCCCATGGACTGCAGCCCGCCAGGCTATTCTGTCCATGGAATTCTCAAGGCAAGAATCCTAGGGTAGGTTGCCATTTTCTTCTCCAGGGAATCTTCCTGGACTAGGGATCGAATCAATGTCCCTTGCATTGGCAGGCAGATTCTTTACCAATGAGCTGCCAGGAAGTGCATATATTAAGACAGGTCACAGTAATTTGTGGACACATTAGGGAGAACTGACAGTCAATAAAATATCTTCTTTCATTTTGTTTCATAGAAACCAATGTATTCCTACTTAAAAATTTCAGTCCCTGGTCTATTTGCAATGGCCTTCAGTCTACTTTATTTAACCTGACTTGTGGCTTCTATTTTTCTTTTAAGTTTTTCATGTTAATAACTTTTTCTAGTTTTGTAAAATGATGAGCATTTGTTAGGTAGGTTTATCTGCTTATACCACCTATTTTATCAAAAGAGACCGATTGAAAATCTATGATTCAGAAGTTCTCTTCCAAGCTGTTCTTAGCTTTACTCACCTGTGTCCTAATGTTGCCTGAAAACCTTTGCAAACACAATGATTAGACAACTCAAATGATGTGCCCTTCACTGGCTTCAGGCCCTGGAAGTATTGAAAAACTTGCTTCTTTCTTTGCCTTTAAACCCCTCACCTTATCCTATCCTCCACTATCAGATCAGGCCAGATCTGTTAGTTACTCAAAGAAACCCAGTGCTTGCTGGATAACCTCCAAATGTCTAAAGTTAAAAGCATTTTACATCACTCTTCCCAGCTCCCATTCACTGAACTTTTACTTTGAATCTCCACTCAAGATAAACAGATTTACTTGACAGCCTTCCAAATATGCTCAATATGGACTCAGCACAGTCACTTAGCTCAGCATCCATTTGTCTAGAATATTCCTTCCCTCTCCACCTCGTTTCAACCTGCTTCTCTCCATACTAAAATTCCACCTTCCTTTAAGGCCAATGTCAAATGTTAGCTTTTTTACAAACCTGTTTCTGATTTGCTCAATAAGAATGACCCTCTCTTGGAGCACCTTTCTGATCCTCCAACACTCACAGTCAACCTTGTCTTATTGCTTAGTCATGTAATCCTTCCTCTTCTTAGATTCTAAGCTCCTGGAGGAACCACAGTTTATTCTTCTCTGTACAAACAAGAGTATTAATGTTATGTACTGTGTCTTTCACATAGGAGGAACTCAACCAAAATTGATTGAATAAATAAACAATGGAGGTGTAGACAAGCTATTTATTTAGTTGAAAATTTTACAAGAGATTCTGTTTCCATTTTGCAGAAACCTAGGTCAGTGTCTAAATTATCTCACTTGTGCCTCTCTAAACAGGGTATGGATTTATATATGCAAGTGCCATACTAGCATCTCTTAAACAAAAAATAGAAAAAGGTTTTTCTATATTAGCGTTTTCTTCAAAGAAGATAGAAATCATTCAAGACACCAGATTTTTCACTTATTTTGAGGATCTTTGCAAAGAAAAAAGGTATTTTGAAGTAGTAAACATGATATAGCCATTTGTTTGGGTTTTTTTCCCACCAACTCAGCTAAGGGAAATCTTACTTCATATTGGCTAAATTGCTGACATGACTTTTAAAGATAAAATGATTTGCGAAACTGAAAATGCAAAGCTGCCCATATTTTCACCACTGTGTGTACAGATTTTGAACAAATGTGATTAATGATTCACTTTTCAAAATTCAGTAGAACACTGGTAACCTAAGTCTCAGAAAACATGCTTAATGTTCATATTATGAGATAACCATATTTATATCATACTTTAAAGATGTGAGTGGACATGAAGTAATTCATGGCTTATAGGAGCAATCTTTTAATTTGCCTTTCTCCTTTCCTTCCAATCCTTCAACATATTAATTAAAATGTCTATTAAATGCCTGGCAATATACTAGCACAGAAATATACAGTGAACTCATTAAGACAGAATCTGTGTATAAATTTTACTTGTATATAGTCCTTTTTTACACAAAATGTAATAGTTTCTGGACTGAAGCCTTAAAACCAGTTCTTCTGCTTACAGTTTGTAAATTTTGCTAATAGCATCATTTTTCTCCCCTGGTTTGAAGCCACAGAATCACCAAGATCCTCAATATTTGTCACACTTACAACTATTTGCACTTTCAGTCTTCTTACACTTTAAGATATTACAAAATATTTTGATTCTGCTTTGTGTTTTTATTTTTTTAACACCAAAAACATTTTATATTGGGTATGGCCAATTAATAATGTTAATGTTGTTTCAGGTGAACAGTGAACGGACTCAGCCATACAGATACATGTATCCATTGTCCCCCAAACACCCCTACCATCCATGCTGACACATAACATTGAACAGAATTCCACGTGCTATACAGTAGGTTTTTGTTGGTTATCCATTTTAAATATAGTAGTGTGTACATAACCTTCCCCAAATCCTTAACCATCTCTTCCCCCCAGCTATCATGAGTTTGTTTTCTAAGTCTGTGAGTCTCTTTCTGTTTTGTCAGTAAGTTCATTTGTTTCATTTCTTTTTAGATCCTACATATAATCTTGGTTCTTCTTCTTAAGTTTGTCACTTATCTAATCAAGGACTGGTGACTCTAATTGGCTTTTGAGGCAGTATACAAAATTGTCCCAACCTGCTTTTCACATCTTAACATTTTTTTTAAAGCTACACATCCAGCTTCATTCAAACTCGGTTATTTACTGTCTCAAAATACTCCACCAATTTTCTCTTCTGTATAGTATTTACTCAAGATATTCTTCCTTGTGACCTACTCTTCTTTCCCTACACAATCACAGACATTCTAACTTCCTTCAAGAAATATCTTAAATAATAATTTTTCTATTAAGTCTTACAGGAGTCTCACATTTGAGCTTTATCATCTCTGGAAACCCGTACTTCATCATTTGTATTTTCTAAAGAACTCCCACATTCTGCTTCACATTGTCCACTAGGTTACATGATCCTAAGGCAGAGGTAGCTTTGTTTGCCAGTGCTTAGAGATGATGTGTAAAACTTTTATTTGATTATTGGTATTCCTGATTACAAGTCTTCCTCTGAATCCTACATAACTTCTAAGTCTTTTACTGAAATATGATGAGTGACCAATCTGGTTTCCATACCATCCAGAAGACCAAAACCCACTGAAGGAAAGGGACTCTCTCTGGTGCTTTAGTATGAGCCACCCACAGCCCTTTCATCCTATCTGTGTACTTCATTTATTAATAATTTGCTTCTTTACTTACTCTTCCATTTTTATGTTTTTCTCTCTTTCTCCTACTTTCTCTACTGCTCCTTATTAGACAAACACTGATATTCTCTGGCATTTTGCTTATTTCTGCTTGTAGCACTCAAGGAATAAATTTTTCTGACTCCTAGGATATGCTATAAAAACGGATAATTGCATTTCTAGGCTATTGCTAATCTCCAAACTAACCTCCAAAGTTTGTGGAGAAAAATAAAATGAAGAGAATTCAAACTGAATTTCAGTGTTCATTTTTAAAATTCTCAAATGAGTTGTCAGTCAACTTAGGTGGCATTAAAGGGGGAGGAAACAACCAAATAACTAAAGCTAATAGAATGTGTATATACATATATACATATCTACTACCTAAGTTAAAAGAAAATGATAACACTTTCATAGCTCCCTTAAGCACCTTTTCTTTATAATTCTGTTCCCTTTCATGTAGCCTTCCATATTATCAAAATGGATGAAAACTTGAAAAGAAAGCAGAGATGGATCTATGCTGAAAATTATTATAAGTACATTTTTTTTTTCTGCAGAAAAGTTTTCCCAATAGTTGTACTTTTCTTGGGTTTTATTTATACCCATGACTTTTTGATAGAACACAATGGCTTTCCCAATAAATATCCCTTTTGAAATATGGATTAAATTAAAAATAATAACTGTAGTGAAACTGTAGATTATTTAGAGTGAATGGGTAGAAAACCACTTACCCCCAGTTGCCACAGTGATTTCACGTAGGAAATGGCCATAAAATGGAAAATCGAAGGATAGATTCACTCTCTGCAAGGAATAACAACCAGAAAAGAAAATCAATATTGTGCATAACAGTAAATGTAAAATGAAGAGCCTTCTACCTAAAAAAAAATGCTTCTACTTTGCACCACTATTATTGTAGCTGACTTTTAGAATCTGAATCTTGGATGCAAATAAAGAATTTTTACCCTCTGATAAATAGATGTTTAAAATATGTGAAAAAAATAAAGTTGGGCTGTTATGATCTGTTAATCTGTTCTTCACTTCCAGAGGGAATCTAATAGTTTCAACTCTGAATCAGGCTATTCTCTTTAACATCACCACTACCTTTCAGTTGTCCACTGCAAAGTAGGTCAACCATCATGATCAACAATTTATTTAGGGTTAATTTTTGTTTGATTAATCTTCTCCAAAATAGTAGAGCATGTTGTCTGTTCAGTTTTACTGAATAAAAAGTAAAAATATTTTATTTTAGGCAATTATATAGTCAACTTATCTTCTGTATAGAACAAAAGGCAGTTTTATGGAACAAGATACTTTGCACCTACAGAGTTAAACCTGCAGATATTTTTTCTTTTTCAGATTGTGATAAACTCCCCTGATTCAGTATATAAATGACCCTTGAACATGGGTTTGAACTGTATTGGTCAGTTCCACTTATAACATGTTTTTTTTTTCCCCCCAATAATATAGTATCTGTGTTTTCATTGGACAGATCTTTAAATTATTGAAGTGTTGAGAAAAGTTCGATTAGAAATCACAAAGTATGAAATCAAAAGGACTAGGGTTTGAGTCCTGATTCTATCTTGCCCTGGGGTGAGTCATTCATTAATTCCTTTGTTTTTGAGGCAGAGGTACCACTGTGTGGATTTTCAACTGGGTGAGGACTGGCAGCTCTAGCCTCCAGTGTTGTTTGAGAGTCATCCGCTTTATGCACACTTAAAGGCATGGGATACCAAAAATTAAAAAATGCTGGTTACTAGAAAGCTACTTTTACTTTGTAAAGAGGAAAACTGGAGAGACCGAGGAATAAAGTTCATAAATTTTGCCCCTTTTTTTCTAAAGGAAGATCTGAAGCTTTGGATATATATATTTATAATATATCTTATTATTATATATTATATATACACATGTATAGTAAGATAAAAAACAAGACACAAAAAGCAAAGCAAAGAAAAAGAAATCCTAGATTTTTCATATGTTTGAAATGATATGAATCAGATTTATTATTACTAGGCAGGAAACAAGAAAAAAACAGTGAGCTATAACAAAGATGATCAACTGAAATAAAAGGATCCTTAGGGAAATTAATTGGCTAATTTAGAGCCCAATAGAATGTACAAACCACCTATAATAAAAGGCTATTATGTTAAAATTCAACAATTTCAATATTATATCTCTCTCAACATACAAGTTAAAAAAAATGGAGAGGTATAGCTAGACTGAATTTGGCTCTTTCCAATTGTGCAAATGATTGCTTTTTATATCCATCAGAGATTCCTAATGACTTATTTGGCATGATATTAATCATTTAAAATTTACAGTGACTTTCAATTAGTTTTTTTTTTCTTTTCTTTTTAATGAAAGCTGCATCTTCAGAAGGGTTTATCTTCATTTTTTATTTTATGCTGACTAATGGGAACAACAAAACCTGTTTTTACAGCACTGACTGAAATGAGTGGTTACTAATAACCCTAAAATAAAAGCTTCAGTGGCAAAATCATATATCTCAAAGAAGACATCAGACACAGTTTTACAAAGGCACTTGCTCTAGTATATTGTTTTCCATCAGTCTAATTTTTTCCATGCCATGGACAAATTGGTAAAATTTACAGTCCTTCGGCATTCTCACTTCCAGAACAGGAGTTTGGTTTAAACATATATTACTAAAAAAAATAAAAATAAAAAAAATATACATATATTACTAACACACTCTATCAATTACTACCAAAGATGAACCAGAAGAATATGACAATTTCTCAGACACAATAAATATTTAAATATTTTTAGAATCAAACTGAGGTAAACAAATACATAAGTTTTTGATAGTCAGTTCTCACAGAAAAATTTGCTAATATATTATCCTGAAGCACAGCATCAATGATGGAAATGTCTCCCTGTTTACGGTCTAAATGACCAGCTTACCTTAGTTATCACCATGGCCTGCTGTGCACTAATAGCAATGACAATTTAAAAAGGTGTTACCTTCTCAATAGTTGTGAAATCTACCCTTTTCTCTCCAGGGACTACTGATACCCTTCCCTAAGTATAAGTCACTTTTATCTCAGTAACTTGCTTACAGGTGTCTTGGTTCCATTTTCCTTGGAATATTTTTCTCTATACCATCTAGAATATCACTCCCTATTCCAAATCTTTCAATCTAGAGTCCCACTGACCCTGGAATTACGCAAAAATAGTGAAAACGAGTTTTAAGACCCACCATTAATTGGTCTCTGCTATCTTGTGGTTCTCCCTTCACATTCTGTATACTGGCCAGCCTTCTAGAACAACTTTTACATCCTTGAAACTGCCACCCTTAATTCCTGGGCTCTGGTTCTTCAATATGATGTTTCCTTTGACTGTAATGATCTCTCAACCTTGGTTGGCCATGGCTCCCATATTCTTCAAGTGTTGGCCTAGTTTCTTTGGCACCCTAAACCTGACATAAGGACTTGGAGCAGATGGTTTGTTTGGAAGGTGATCCTAGGAAGCATGTGCTAAGGAAATGGGAAAAGTGAAATATGGAAAAGAGAAAAACCAGTAACAGCTACTGGATGTGTTACCACTATAGCCAGGTCTCCCTTGGAGACCTTCTGGGAAAGAGTGGGGAAAACATGACTCAGAATCATTTCAATGGAGGTTAGGAGGCTGGGACATTGATCCATCCACTCCGATCTCCTGCTGATCAACAGTGGGCAGATGATTCCCTCCTTCCCCAGGATTACCCTCAGGCAGAAAGAAGGGACACGGCACTTGAGTTGGGATGTTAGCTAGCATCCTAGAAACTGCCTCCCACAGTTTCAATTTTCAGTGAGCTCAGGGAGGCAGAAGGGGCAAAGCAACAAGAGGGACCACAAAGTGTCACATCCTCAGAGTCCTACTGTTACTTCTTGCAAAGGTATACCTCCTACCATATGTCACCAAGCATTCTCTCTATATGCATGTATACATAAAACAATCACATGGGGTTCAGATTTTAACTGCTTCAAAGTGAAACTAATTCAGCATCAGAGTGGTTAAGAATGGCCCAAAGTGTCAGTTACTCAGTCATGTCAGACTCTTTGCAACCCTCTGGACTCTAAGCCCACCGGGCTCCTCTGTCCATGGAATTCTCCAGGCAAGAATACTGGAGCAGGTAGCCATTTCCTTCTCCAGGGAAGAATGGCCCAAGTGGGACATCAAAACTTGAACCCAGATTTGAAAGACAACAAAGGCAATGCTCTTAATTACTGAAAAATTGAAAGTAAAGTAATAAGGGGTCTCGCACTTAATGGCAAATTTCTGAAAATTATCATCCCTCTTTACAAAACATATAGACACAGACACACAGAGCAACACATCCACACAAATTATTAAAACAAACAGAAATGATTAAGCACTAGGATTTCATGGGACTCTTTGAAGCTAAATTATTATATATTCCATATAATTACCCCTGGGTAATTAGATCATTATTGCTTCCCTGGTAGCTCAGACGGTAAAGAATTTGCCTGAAATGCAGGAGACCCAGGTTTGATCACTGGGCTGGGAAGATCCCCTGTAGAAGGAAATGGCTACCCACTCTAGTATTCTTGCCTGGAGAAGTCCATGGACAGAGGAGCCTGATGGGCTACAGTGGCTACAGGCCCATGGGGTTGCAAAGAGTCAGACATGACTGAGAAACTTCTACTTTCACTTTCTTTTCATGGTATATAAAACAGGTATTCGGTGAAGCTAAAGGAGAGTTTTATTTATTCATTCATTCACTTGTGTGGTCAAAAATCATTGATTCAACACCTTATATATACCAGACACTAAATCTAAGGCTGAGTCTCAAACAGTAAGGCCCAACCAGTTTCTTCCTTCAAGGAGTTGAGAAGGTGACGCGGGAGAGCAACATGGAAGGAGAAAAAAATAGGACGAGGCAGGAGCAGAGTAAGGACCTGAAGAGGACGCCTAACCCAGAGGAGATGCACTGAAGCTCTTCAAAGGGGATTACCAGACACTAGTCAGATGAGATCTTAATGCATGGGAGTGAAAGGGATGGGTAAAAATACACATAGAAAGTAAAACTGGAAGGATCATAATTAATTGAAATCATAATTAAAAGTCGGGCTTCCCAGGTGGCTCCAGTGGTAAAGAATCTGCCTGCCAATGCAGGAGATATAGGAGACTCCATTTTGATTCCTGGGTTGGGAAGATCCCTTGGAGAAGGAAATGGCAACCCACTCCAGTATTCTTGCCTGGAAAATCTCATGGACAGAGAAGCCTGGTGGGCTATAGCCTGTGGGGTCACAAAGAGTCAGACATGACTGAGAACACACACACAAAAGTTGGGAGTGAGGTAGAGAAGTCTAGAATAAAGGACAGGTTTCTGGCTAGGTGACTGGTGGGCCATAATCCACTAACTGAGATGATGAATACAGGAAGAAGAGCTATTTTGGTTAGGTGTGAGAAGACCTGCTGTGTTACTAATTAATTACACCTCTTTCAACCACATCATTAAAATTTTTTAGAACTTGAATATGCCTCAAAAACTCTTCTACAACCAGAAAGGTAAACAAAATCCTGGACAACATCACAAAAAGCCACTGCAAACATGAAGCATAATATTGAAATTTACTTGATTTAACTGATGTACGTGACAAAAATGGTGAATATTTTCCTATTTTGGATCTCATACCGTAAGAAATATCTAAGGTAAAAGGAGAGCTTCACAGGTGGCTCAGTAGTAAAGAATCTGCCTGCCAATGCAGGAGACATGGGTTCAATCCCTAGGTCAGGAAAATCCCCTGGAGGAGGAAATGGCAACCTACTCCAGTATTCTTGCCTGGAGAATCCCATGGACAGAGGAGCCTGGTGGGAGTTCATGGAGTTGCAAAGAGTCAGATATGACTGAGCGACTGAGCACGCATGCATACTCACACAACATAAAAGGAAGAAGTGTTTAGAAAATTGTCATGTAAAGACAATAAATTAATTAAGAGAGCAAAATGTAAAATAAAAACTCAAAAGTGAAACTGTAAAAAGCATGTGTGACATAAAGAAAATCAACTGAATTTGCTAATTCCTTATACTTGGCAGAAAGCTAACTATTTGACAGGAGAGGTATCATAATTCTGAGACAGGCATAAGAAGTATCATATGGGAGAGAAGAAACTTGTGAAGCGTTCTTTGAAAAGCTTGTAGAAGTGTATAAATAGGTGCTGGGTGGTGTGCTGCAAATTTATAGCAGGTACAGCCACATATGACAGTGAGTTTTGAAACCGAATCATGCTCTTCTACAACTTGCCCTGAGGAATCACTGTGGGGAATAGACTATCAGAGGAAATTAGGGCCATATTAATAGATTTTTTTTTCAGCCATGCCACACAGCTTGTGGAATCTTAGTTCTTCCACCAGGTATGGAACTCAACCTCCTGCTTTGGAAGGGGGAGTCTTAACCACTGGGCCACCAGGGAAGTCCTTCTCATAGATTACTAAGTATGTCCATATCTCTTATTGCCTCTGTTACATATTTTTCTTATGCCTGTTGCCATCTGGTTTCTAATTATTATGATCTCTGCTAATTCTTTTTTAATAACACAAGAATTATAATCCTATATAAACACTGCTCCAGTTTTACTTGTTAGCCTATTTCTCAGTGGTATTACAAAGATAAATTAATTAATCAATGCTTTCAAGACCTTGAAGACAGAAACCTCCTAATAAGAGTTAAAGAATCTGAAGTGGGTGCATTTATAATCCTAAAAACCACTGAGAAACTCATTCGTAAAAAATGCCTTTTGTTTTAAGACAGCTTCTTATTTACAGAAGTAAAGTTACACTCTTATGGTTCCCTAGCATCCATTTCATCTTTTTCTTTGATGAAAGCAGCCTGTGGGGAAAAAAATTAGTAATAACTAATCTTTTAGTGGAGAACGAAATGGCAACCCACTCCAGTATTCTTGCCTGGGAAATCCCATGAAGCCTGGCGGGCTACAGTCCATAGGGTCGCAGAATGATTGGACACAACTTAGCAACTAAACAACAACAATAACAAACTTTTAGTAACTGCTGATCTCACAAGTTCATGACAGCAATGAGTCCAGAGAATATACGCGGTGTCCATTTATTTAAAAATAAATTCATGGGTTAATCATTAATTTCTATACATGTATTTGAACATGCTATTTTTAATCATTCAAATAATTTCATGTTTGCAGGGCACATGTTTGAATCTTGAAGCTATTAAATAGGCAGGATGATGATGGTGATGCTTGACAAAGTGAGATTTGCATTAATTTTTCCAAAAAATTAGGCCAAGTAAATTGGAGTCATAGCATTTTTAGTTTGTTTATTGATGCCAAGTATTATTAATAACTTTGAGAGGAGTTGAAAATTTAAAGAAAAAATACATGTTTTATTTACATGGCTATTTCTAATGATAATGGTTTTCATCCAAAATACCTGAATAAATGACCAAATAACACCTGGACCTTCATAAGCACTGAGTCAACGGAGTCAATGATTATGTACTATGAAGGGTCTAGCATAGCAAAAGTCCCTTAAAACTAGTTTCCTAAATAATAACAGCTCCTTATCTGATTTCTAATAAGGATATGGAAATGATTTGATATATGTTGTTCCTAATAGCAATGGAGGCAAATTGCTTTTGTAATAGAATCACATCACAATTAGATATTATGTTCCACAGAAACATTATGATGGCTTCATTTTTGTTATATTGAAATGATCATAACTAGTGTACTTACTGGTGTTATGAGAATGGAATTAGCATTTAATATATCAGACATTATTCTAAGTATTTTGTCTGCATTAAGCAAGTATGAATGCTAAAACTAGGTGAGAGTATAACAAGAAAGATGTTTTGTATGTACAGAGTATCTCCTCCAAAGATACTTAGTATTAGAAAAGGAAAAATAGTAAGTTTACAATAAAGAAACAAAATCTGGTAGACATCACCTTAAGCAGGTGATCAAAGTTAACATCGTTGGTAAGGAGACATGATGCCATCAGGTACCTCCTGATGTATGCATGACGATGGACAAAATACCATTCCCTGGGTATTCTTTTTTTTTCTTCCACACTGTGTATCTTGTGGGATCTAAGTTTCCCCACCAGGGATGGAACCCGGGTCCTGGGCAATGAAAGCCTGCATGTTAACCACTGGACTGCCAGGGAAGTCCCTCCCCTAGCATTCTTGCCAAAAATAGAGACCCGTATTTAACCATGAAGAAGAAGTAGACAAATCCCAAATCAAGATCACTGTACAGAGACTGGGAAGACTCTTTGAAATGCCAAATTCATGAAAGATAAAGAAAGACAGAAAATGTGTCATAGATTAGAGGAGGTGCGACTAGGAGATTTGACAAATAAATGCAATGTGGTTCCTATATTGGATTCCAGATAGGAATAAGTGTGGTTTGGGGACAGTTCACAAAAGGTGAATATAGCATGTAGATTAGTTAAGAGTATCATACCAACGGTAATTTCTTGGTATTGGTAATTGTACCACGAGTATATAAAGTGTTACTACTTGGGGAAGCTTGTTGAAAGCTATATGGGAACTCTTTCAATAATTTCTCCAAGTTTATTTATAAGCCTGAAATTATTTCAAAACAAAACTTTATAAGTTGTTCAGTCACTCAGTCATATGTGACTCTTTGTGACCCCATGGACTGCAGCATGCCAGGCTTCCCTTCACCATCTTCCAGAGCTTGCCCAAACTCCTGTCCATTGAGTCAGTGATATCATCCAACTATCTCATCCTCTGTCATCCCCTTCTCCTCCTGCCTTCAATCTTTTTCAGCATCACGGTCTTTTCCAATGGGTTGGCTCTTCACATCAGGTGGGCAAAGTATTGGAGCTTCAGCTTCAGAATCAATTCTTCCAATGAATATTCAAGATTGATTTCCTTTAGGGCTGACTGGTTTGATCTCCTTGATCAAACTTTATAAGAAAGGACAACTAGTAAGTTCAAAGCACCAGAAGTAGTAGAGCCAGGATTTCAATCCAAATGTGCTTGACTCCAAACTCCTAAGTCTTGCCCACTACAAGACATCATTCTCTCTCCCTTCTTTTATACTGGGTGGTCATTTTCCTACCTATTATCACATCTTCAATAGCCATTTTCTACCTGGTACTCTTAACATTGTCAGTGACTAATGTTTTTGTTCTCAGTAAACAGAACTTAATTTTCTTTAAAATTTAATAGCAGTGGAAGCAGTTAGAAAGCTCCAAGATGCCTGAGGCTAAAGCCACACACACAAAAAGAAAATCTGAGGAAGGGACACAGCAGTCTTCTCAGATGAAATCACATGGACTAGACTAGTAGAGATGGGCTGGATGGAGCTGTCATGAGCTGCACACCACTGAGGTCTGATGGCAACATGGTGGTCTCTTCTCACTGGATGATGGGAACTACTCATTTTGCACATTTGAGGATTAGATGCTTTCATTTCTTATCTGCCAAGGATAGACCCAAGGGCCTGTTTTCTAAATGTACACAATATTTATTTATTTTATAATGTCAATGGTAATGACCTTTCCCTGGTTTATTCACCTATTAACAAATAAATATGGCGGCCCAGGGGGTCGAAAAGAATCAGACACGACTGAGCAACTGAACTGAACTGAACAAATATTCACTTACAAAAGTAACATAAACTGAAAAATACAAATATGAGTATATGGGCTTCACTGGTGGCTCAGATGGTAAAGAATCTACCTGCAACACAGGAGACCCAGGTTTGATCCCTGGATCTAGATGATCCCTGGAGAAGGAAATGGCTACCCACTCCAATATTCTTGCCTGGCAAATTCCATGGACAGAGGAGCCTGGAGGACTAGAGTCCATGGGGTCACCAAGAGTCAGATATGACTGAGCGACTACACTTTTCAATTTGATATACATGTATATGTATGTAGGGAGAAGGCAATGGCACCCCACTCCAGTACTCTTGCCTGGAAAATCCCATGGACGGAGGAGCCTGGTAGGCTGCAGTCCATGGCGTTGCTAAGAGTCGGACACCACTGAGCGACTTCACTTTCACTTTTCCCATCCATGCATGGGAGAAGGAAATGGCAACCCACTCCAGTGTTCTTGCCTGGAGAATCCCAGGGATGGCGGAGCCTGGTGGGCTGCCGTCTATGGGGTCGCACAGAGTCGGATATGACTGAAGCGACTTAGCAGCAGCAGCAGCATATGTATGTAGATACAGATAGAAAGGTTTCAACTAACAAGTTTCCACAACAAGTAACTACCAAAGAGAGAAAATGTACTATGGAGAGGCATTTCCATGTGGCTGACAGCAATGCAAGCTTCTTTTGATATATCCTAAAGTAAGACCCTGCTTCTAGGCCATAAACGAGCTGAGTATTTGCCAGAAATAAAATAACTGCAGTGGGCAGGATGCTTGACACCACTTTTACCATGTGGGATTTTTACAAAATGGAATTTTAAACAAACTCTCACTCTTGCAGGGGCGTGAACAGGATATGGGTCGTTAATCCAGTGACTGAAAACACTGGAAACCTAATTAAAAGATCAAATTGTTCAGGAAAAGGGGCTAATCAATATGCAAATATACAGGCAAGGGAGTGGCTCCTTTCAGAAATAAAGCCCATCAACTGAATTGATTTTCTGGGTTAGAAATTCTAACTGCTTCAGCACTTTTTTGGAACGGAAAACTTAATTAGCCCTGCATACTGAATGACACTGCATGGAACTACACGCAAATTAGAAAATAACATATAAACATTTTGCAGTTACCCAATGCTTGTTCATATGAACTTGAGATTGAGTGAACATCATATCTTTTGATCTCTTACACTTCATGGTTCCCAGCAACACTTGGCTTATGGTTGCCTGCCTATACTTGCACGTTTTGAGAATTATTCAAATTAGTTATGTGACTGTTTACCATTCAGGGAGAGTGAAGAGCATAAGTCTGTTAAGGGCACAGAGGGTAAGAAAAATCAGGATTTTATAAAGGAGCCCTGGGTGGGTCGGTGGGGGAGGAGAAACCCAGAGGTCACATCTGGATTTTCCACACTGCTCTGAGAACAAGGCAGTAATTCTACCAGGCTTCTCCAACCTGAGTGTGCATGGCAATCACTTAGGGTTCTTGTGTAAAAATAGACTCTGCTGCCAGATAGTTGGGGGCGGGGGAGGGAACTAAAATTCTGCATTTCTAACAAGCTCCCAGCGCTCCTGAGACTGCCCCAGAAGCCCCACTTGGAACGTCAAGACTTTGTGTCATATAAGTGGTCTTTGAAACTATAAAACAGTGCTGTAAGGAAGCTTTGACAAGCGTGAAATGGGTTAAGAGGATAAATAGACTTGATTCTGGATAACATCATCTCACTTTGCCTGTTAGCACTCATCTGACCTGAAATTTTCCATTTAAGGCAGGAAAGGATAGAGATACCTCCTAGCAGAGCACCTTTAAAGTAATGATTTGCAAAAGCTCTTTGCAGCCTCAGTACACCTGAGGACAAGGACGTGGTGGCTACTTCCTTGACCAGTGACCCTCAAACAGGGAAGGAGAGGAAATGTATTCCTGTGAGTTTATCCTTGATAGTTTGAAAATCCCCTTGCTTGTCTCAGTGGATCATAATCTGTCCTCCCTTCTTACCTGTCACTGGAAAATGATTGTTTTAGAGTTAAAATGTCTGTATGACAGTGATTAGTATCAATCCTAACAGTCATCTAGAGCAGCCACGGCTTAAGCATAGTTATTAATATGTTAAATGTTAAATGTTAATTAAATGTTATTAATAAATCATTCCATTCTAGTGAAAATCTTAGAAAGTAGGCACTATCATCATTCCCATTTTACAGCTGAGGGAAATGATTAACATAAAGTAAAAACACTTCACATTACCCAGCTTTTAGCTGGCAAAAGTGGGGACTCTCGTGCGGGCAGCCTGTTTCTAAGTCGACATGCTTATACAGTCTATCAAGCTGCCCCTCAACTGACATTGAAACAGCTCGAAACATTGACCAGCTTAGACTGGTTTTGCTTCCTTAAATCAGGCTGTTGAATAATCAAAACCTGGGTTACTTTACAGGAACAGCAGTGCGCATGTGCAAGATAGGAACAGGCGTCTCCACACTGACCCTGAACCAAGAAATTTCAATCTACGGATCTCAAAGAACAGGTAAATTGCCACTGGAGCCCTTTGAGCCCTTTACGAAGCGGGAAGTCCTTCAGCTTCCAGCAGCACAGTTACTGGAGACTAGCCAATCAGTTTCCAAGTTTGAAATTCCCCTGACCCCTTAAATTTCGCCCCAACCTTGAATTTGAGAGACACATTTGAGCCTTGCCTGTCTCCCTGCAGGTCAACCTCACAATAAAGCTTTTTCCTTTCTCAAACACTTGCATCACAGTATTGGTTTCTATGCACATCAGGCAGGGTGTTAGGATTTGGAATTCAGTGCAGGCAAATCTCATCAGAACGGTGACTAAATCATTCAAAACTTGACCACAGGTTGAAATGAAAATTTAGGCCAGGTCCAATTTAAACTCTTCATCCTCCTCCACTAACATCCCCTTTTTTATTATTTTTTTAACTTTTTATTTGGAAATAAATTCAAATGAAAATTACAATAATCCAAAGAGTCTCCTATATCTTTTATGCAGATTCACTGGTTTTTAATATTTTGCCACAGTGGCCAACTTTTGGATTTTTCAAAAGCTAAATATGTAAATTGATATCTCTCAACACAGCTTCCAAGAGCTGCTCCTTTATCCACCCTACCCATGTCTACAGCTGGTCCTGCAGGGATCAGGACTCAGGTAGCTAAACTCAGCCTGTCTATCAGGAGTGAACCTTACTTGACATTTTGTCTCAGACAGTGGCTGCATAACAAGAAATTCCTGGCAATTTATCACTCATGGAGAGTGACTAAAAATGTTCTACTTCTGGTCGCATTGGCATAGGAACAGAGCACCTTCAGTGAGGAAAGGATGAGACACCTACATTCTGGGGCTGGAATTTCAGGCACAACACATGTTCTGATGGGAGGCCAATTTATAAACAAACAATGTGAGATCTTGACTATTTCACCTAGAGTAATCATTCACCTATGTTACAGGCTATAATTTAGTAAGAAGAAATGGACAAAAATATAGTTACCAAAAACAGACACAAAAAATATTTTTAAAGCATACTAGAATACTAACTTGTTCAGGAAATTTCAATTCCAAAATGTCTTAAGTCTTTTATCTTCTTCAATTTAAGATTTTCCACAAGACTTACACCTATCTGCTTTTAGTTGTATATACTCTTAGGGAACATTATATTCCATCTATATTTTGCTAACTTTTCTGTGCTATAAAATGTTTTCCTTGAAAAGAGTCCTGTGGAAGCTTTATCATTTAATAACTTCAGGATGAGAATATGTTTTACACTCATGTTATCTAAAATTAACCCTTGTTAAGTCTTCATGGGGTCCTAGAGGGATCGGAAAGGATGATTAAAAACAGGCCTGATAAGACAATCTAGGGTGAAAGATAGGAGTAAATGGATTTATTTATTCCACCTGAGACATAGCTGCCTGACTGTGGGATCCCACTTTAGTAGCCCCTAATTATAGAAGATTAATGTGAAACCTCCAAGTATTTGCCTCACTTGTGACTTTAAAATGTTGAGTAGATAGTTATCTATTTAGAATTATTTTACAGTCATCATTGGCAACAGAGAATGTATGATTACTTCCTATGACTCTAACTTTATGTAAAGAATGGTGCCTGTCATCTACTAAAGACACAACATGGAGAAATGGGATGAAATTAAACTGAAATATGATGAACTTAAGGGTGATTTTTATTTTTTATTTTTTTTTTCAAGGATGATTTTTAAAAAGAAGGTATGCTCTTGCTTTGGAAAACAAAGGTTAGGAATATGTGCAAAAATTGGCCACTATCTTCAAGAATTTCCAAAGTCCTTTCCGTGACTAAAATATTAGATGGGAATGTTTAACCTGAGTCATTAACACCATCTGTGGAAGAGGGACTAGATCCTTTCATGTCCACTGGCTTTGGGGTAAGGAGACCAGCTCACCTGCATGGCATGCAGAGGAACTCAGTTACTCTGATCTCAGGTTGGTTTTGTGGAATGGGGGAAAAGACCGCCTTTCTTTTCCATAAAAAGCCCTCAAATAATACTTTCTTCAGGACAGATAATTATTCTCAAAATTTATAATTTCAGTATGATAATATTAATAGTAAAGTGAATTAATTAAACAAAAATTAAGTTAGAGAAACAGTTGTACAGACACAGCTTATCCTAGTCCATTATTAAACTAGAGAAAAACCCCATGAATGAAGACAAGTAAGGACAGGTTGATGAATTGTATGTCTTGTGCCCGTGTGCTCAGTCATGTTCGACTCTTTTGCAATGCCATGGACTGTAGCCCGCGAGGCTCCTCTGTCCATGGAACTTCCTAGACAAGCATATTGGAGTGGGTTGCCATTTCCTCCTCCAGATGTCTTACTTGAAATGAAACAACTCACAAGAGAGAATGCAGCAAGTTTATTTAACAGTCAAAATAAAAATAAAAGCAACTTATTGTTAGACACTGTGAATAGGACTCAGACAAAAATGTGTGGTCTAGATAATAGCCCGATAGAGATAGCAAATTAAATTGCCTTTTGAGTTAATAATTTAGAAAAATAATCACTTATCAACAGATTTTCTAATGCACAGAAAAAAGTAAAATTCTGCAATATATGAAAACAATTGACTAAAGTCACCACAAACATCCGAATGTAGTTCTCCCAACATTGACATTATGCAAATTTAAGACCAATGGAAATTCTAGTCAAAATGTTGTTATTTTCCTGGAGAAAAAGAAAATACCTCTAGAAAGCCTAATTTTTGTTTAATGAAGGTTTCTGTATGTATTTGAGTAGTCTGAAGATCCCCATAGAGAACAACCCAGTTTTTAAATTTTAAAAGTCTACCACCAAAACTGTACCAGTCTCATCTAAAACTTTACCAGGTTTATTGTAGACAGGAGAGCAACACTTCATTTCATTTTACTAGTGTTTCTTATATAAAGAATCAATCTTCTTACTAATACAAAGAAAGATAGTTTAAAAAAAAAATTAAAGCCAGGGTATGTTTTATGTCTGACAAAAAGCACACTGGCAATTTCCTAGCAAAAAAATTATTTAAAGATATATAGATATAAATACATATGTACATATCTATCTATAGAAAAAGATTCTTAGAGGTTACTTAGGAATTAATGTATTTAGGGGTTAATATGTTTTGTTGTGAAGAATTAGGACTCAAACAAAATGCTACCTCATTACTACCTCATTGTTATTTGATGTTTTCAGTGTCCTTTCATAGTTGTTTCATTTTTATTCTTGAAATAACACTGGAGGGGAGTCAAAGCAGGCACTTTTCCCTTTGTTCTAGATTATAATATTGAGGTCCAGAGAGGCCTGAATCTGAGAAAATGAGTTTTGGAGTCAAGGTCTCATAACTTCTATAACCCCAGCCTCCTTCCACTGGGACAATGGTGCTTATGTAGAAGTTGTGAATCAGAGCTTCATAAATTGTG
This sequence comes from Giraffa tippelskirchi, assembly GCF_054371585.1. Classification (NCBI taxonomy): domain Eukaryota; kingdom Metazoa; phylum Chordata; class Mammalia; order Artiodactyla; family Giraffidae; genus Giraffa; species Giraffa tippelskirchi. The sequence continues at coordinate 65,428,643 of NC_137287.1, read as the reverse complement.
GTTTCAAAAGACAAATGGAATTCTAATTTGTCTGGTTGTTGAATCAAACTGTGTGTCCAGCAATAAATTAAATTATATGGATTGAGAAGTACAGAAGAAAATCTCAAAACTGTGGCATTTGAAGGTCCTCATAGAAAAAAAAAAAAAAATAAGTTTCAACTGGTTCCCAGGTTTGTAGCCAGAAAGTTTTAGGTTTGCAACCTTATAACTGTGAACTTTGAATAAGGAACAAAAAACCCAAATAAGTACCAGTATTTGAAGGTAAGGTGCTTGACTCATTGCTTGTCATGTGATAGGGACTTATGCCAATTTTTTCTTTCCTTTAACTAGTATTTGAAGACATGCTTCTTCCTTTAATGTGTCCAACTGGAAAACTAGGCTTTAATATCTGTTTTTAGTGCAACTATGATTTAAGAAATGTTATTTAACTCAAAAAGAACAACGGGGATATTTAAACAAAAAAGGACAAAGGGGAAATTGAAGGAACATGTAATCAAATTACTACATACATATATATAGTATAAATACTAATCATTTTAGCTTACATTATTAAAGGAAAGAGAAATCAGCATGTTTCGGCACGTGAAGAATGTGAATTAAATGATAAGTTTTACTCTGACAGCATAACAGTATTGTGGATGGGAGAAAAGAGACAACTGTTACTCTATGTCCAACATTCCTCCTTTTCTAGAAAATTAGTCTAAGATCCCCAAATATTGTTCAGACCACACTTATAAATGATAGTGGTGAAGGGGATAATATTCTTTAAAAAGTTATGTTTCCAGGTCAGACACACCTGTTTCTTCCTCTGACCCACTGGGAGGAAGCTGGGAAGGGCGGCCTTCCCAGTTTGCAGCTCTCTGACTTCCTTTCCCTTTGCCCAGGGCTGGGCTAGTTAACCAGCTGGCCCTTGAGTCTCCCCGAGGCTAGATCTTCCTTAGATCTTCCTGTTCTCTTCTTTTGTCTAATTGGCTGACAGAAAGGATGCCCTGGATATGCAAATTTCATCGTTTGGTATTAAGACTTAAGAAACTCCCTTCTTCCCTTAGAGGTTAAACTTAAGTCCTATTTCCAGCCAAACTACCAGAGGGGGCCTGCATGCTAAGTCGCTTCAGTTGTGTCCATCTTTGTGAGCCCCTGGACTGTAGCCTACCAGGCTCTGCTGTCCACGGGATCCTCCAGGCAAGAATATAGGAGTGGGTTGCCATTCCCTACTCTAGGGGAATCTTCCTGACCCCAGGATCGAACCTGCATCTCTTACTTCTCCTGCATTGGCAGGCAGGTTCTTTACCACTAGCGCCACTTGGGAAGTCCACCAGAAAGCTCTGCATCAAGGATTTTGATGATTATATCAGGAACCTAATCTATGAAGTGGATCACTGTTTCCCATTTGCTGTTTTCCCTCAGGGTTAAGCCTCTCAATAATATCACAAAGAGGAGAGTAGCTGTGGCTGAGTGTCTGTGTTGTGTGTGTGGAGACGGGTGGGGGAAGAGGGTGTATGTGGGATCGTTGAGTCCCTGGCCATAACACTACCTTAACACTGCAATTCTGTCATTACCTCTAAAACCTGATTCTACTCCAAGACTGGCATAATAGAGATGGAGTGAAGAGAACAAGGCAGGATTGGAAAGATGAGCAGCCCAATGGAAGAAATAGTGAAACATGGATCACTGTCGACAATTTGGAAATCTTCAAACAAATATGTAACAATCATACTTCTGAAAGAAAGAATGTAGGAAACTTTTATAAAATATTCTAGTAAGTAAATTTGTAGGTTCCAAGATATAAAACTATTTGAATGAAAAAGTCTAAATGGCAAATTTTTACTGAAAAAAAGTAACTAAATGATATTATCAACTTTATTGTTATAAACTGAATTTATTAATATGTACCTGGATGTGAATGCTTGTGTGTGTGTGTGTGTGTGTGTGTGTGTGTGTTCTGTTGGTGGTGATAGGGAAAGTGGATTCAGGACTAATTTCTAGCAGGAAGAAATTCTTGATAATGGTTTATACTCTCTCGGAAAACCAATGGCACAGTAGCTAAAATAAAGGTTTCTATCAATGATATATATTTAAAAATCAATGCATGGAGCACCAGATAAGTTTCAAGCTCAAGTCTTTCCATTTGTGTCTTAGCCAATCTTTGGTGTTCAAACCAACAATGTCACTCTCACAATATAGTAAGAAAAAATTAGATATTTATATCATCATATTTTTTCTTGAAACTATCAGAAAGTTGTTACGAGGTAACCAAACTCTATTCCAAAGAGAAAAAAAAACTTCTTTAACGAAAGACAGGACACATGAACTACCTCCCCTGTGGAAGAACACAGGAGAAAGTCTAAGAAGCTAGCATTTTAACTGATGAACTTTTTCCTTTGCTTATAGACATCGCTCTCACAGTGGCTGACACCAGAACTAGGTCATATTCTGGAATCTCCATGTGGATATGCCAATGTTCAAGCTCTTATAAAGTATATATTATATTATTAGGGACTACGATATAGTGGGAAGATTGTCAAATGCAATACATTCCTGAAAAACATGGTCTTAATCCAATCTTTCTCATTTTCTCTTCTTTTGAAGATATGTTCTAAGCCAGACCATGAATCATTTCTGAATCCGTCATCTTCTCTGAGACTGCTTGAATATGCAAAGGAAAAGGAATGATGTAATTTAGCAAGGGGAGGTGGCTACTTCACCTGCTGTGAGCTTCAGTGAAGCATCATGATACAATTAATTTCCATTTTAACTATTAGAAATTGATCTCCTGATAAAGGTACATCTACATATACACGGTGAAGGCTGTTGGCCAACATTTTTGATATCTTACATTTATCGTATCAATGCCTCTTTAAATCAGATCAGCCATTACTCTATTAGTTCTATCTTTGTGTCAATAATATCTGGCAATTGCACTTGAAAAGCTAAAGTTATTTTGTTTTCTCTGCACATCTTTCTCAACTGAACAGGACATTGCTTCACTGATAGTAAGACCACCACTGTAATCAGTGGCAATGAAACTAAACAACTTTTGAAACGTTAAATCAGGAATCATCTTTGACAAATGATTATCAAAGAATATTCTGAGAACCAAGAGTGGTAACTTTTACACATACATTTGAACGAGGGACTGATGCCTAGGTTCGCACCTGAGTCACACCACTTACTAGCACTTACTAGCATGAGAACCTTAGAGAGACTGGTTATTCCAAGGTTAAGTTCTCCTATCTGCAATACCTAGATGGTAAATGATATTTAAATTATAGAACTGTTGTGAAAACCAGAAAAGCTGGGCTTCCTAGGTGGTTCAGTGGTTAAAAATCTGCCTGCCAAGACAAGGACATGAGTTTGATCCCTGGTCCAGGAAGATGCCCCATGCCACAAGGCAACAAAACCCATATGCCACAATTACTGAGCCCCAGCTCAAGAGCCTGTGCTCTGCAACAAGAGAAGCCCCTGCAATGAGAAGCCTTCACACCACACCTACGGAGTCTCCCCAGCTCTCCACAACTGAAGAAAAGCCCATGCACAGAAACAAAAACCCAGCAGAGCCACAAATAAAGAAATAAAAATTTTTTAGAAAGCTAATCCATGTAAGCATTCAACCTGACACAGAGAACACGGTATCAGTGACCATGTAAGCTAAGGGAGACACGCTTTAATATCTCCTGTCCTCCCCACTGTATAGATGCAGAAACTGTGCCTCAAAAGAACTAAATTACCTGTTTAAGGAACCACCACTAGTAAGTGATTGAAGCTTGGGCTTGAGGTACGTTTGGAGCCTTCTAGATTTAATTAATTATTTTCTTTTACATTAAACTTCTTCACTTACGACATGTAATTTAGTCTACATGTGTTATTTGAATTATGAATGTGTCTAGTTAAATCATCTTCAGACCAAGAGTAATAAACTCATATAAAATGGAAGATTGTGAATTAATGTAATTGTATTAAAAATGTTATCTAAATGCATGGATTACAAGAAAACTGAAAAGTATCAAGATAAATCTCAACTTTGAATACAATATGCAACTCATTCTACTTACTGGAGAAATCAGTGGATAATTAATTAACTAATGGTTACATTAATAGTGGCTTCTCAAACTAATTCTTTATCATATTCCACAACATCTTATCTGTAATTAGTAATCTAAATTGCAAATGCAGAACTAAATATACTTGAAAAGTGATCACAACAAACAATGTCAGTATGTCAGGTAAAGTAAAAATTTTTTCAAAGCAGAAAAAAAAGAAATTCAAAATGTCAGAGCACTTACTGCAGCCTGCCGATGAGTATTGGACAGTATTCCGTGAATCTTCACTTTGTCCTTTTCCATTTGGTCTATGTTCACCCACAAATCCCGGCTGGCAGAATCAGATGGACCATATATCCGAGATATATAGTAATTATGATCTGTGTCCTCCTGTAATGATAGAAAATAATGCACATCAAGAACACAGACAATACAGATGGACTTGAGGGTATTGTACTAGGTGAAATGTCAGCAAGAGAAAGATAAATATCAAAGACCTTGTGGTATCACCTATATGTGGAATCTAAAAAAGCCAAACTCATAGAAACAGATGAGAATGGTGGTGATAAGGGGCTGGAGGGGGTAAAATGGGGAGATGCTGGTCAAAGGAATACAAACTTACATTAATAACTTGATTTGTTCTGGGGATCTAATGCACAGCATCAGTGATTGTAACTAAAAATACTATACTGTAGAGTAACTATATGCAGGTCAAGAAGCAACAGTTAGAACTGGACATGGAACAACAGACTGGTTCCAAATCGGGAAAGAAGTACATCAAGGCTGTATAGTGTCACCCTGTTTGTTTAACTTATATGCAGAGTACATCATGAGAAATGTTGGGCTGGATGAAACCCAAGCTGGAATCAAGAGTGCCAGGAGAAATATCAATAACCTCAGATATGCAGACGACACCACCCTTATGGCAGAAAGAAGAACTAAAGAGCCTCTTGATGAAAGTGAAAGAGGAGAGTAAAAAAGTTGGCTTAAAGCTCAATATTCAGAAAACTAAGATTGTGGCATACGGTCCCATCACTTCATGGCAGATAGATCGGGAAACAATGGAAACAGTTTCAGACTTTATTTTTTTGGGCTCCAAAATCACCGCAGATGGTGGCTGCAGCCATGAAATTAAAAGACGCTTACACCTTGGAAGAAAAGCTATGGCCAACCTAGACAGCATATTAAAAAGCAGAGACATTACTTTACCAACAAAGGTCCATCTAGTCAAGGCTATGGTTTTTCCAGTAGTCATGTATGGATGTGAGAGTTGGGCTATAAAGAAAGCTGAGCGCCGAAGAATTGATGCTTTTGAACTGTGGTGTTGGAGAAGACTCTTGAGTCCCTTGGATTGCAAGGAGATCCAACCAGTCTATCCTAAAGGAAATCAGTCCTGATTATTCATTGGAAAGACTGATGCTGAAGCTAAAACTCCAATAGTTTGACCACCTGATGTGAAGAACTGACTCACTGGAAAACACCCTGATGCTGGGAAAGATTGAAGGCGGGAGGAGGAGGGGACAACAGAGGATGAGATAGATGGTTGGATGGCATCACCAATTTAATGGACATGAGTTTGAGCAAACTCCGGGAGTTGGTGATGGACAGGGAGGCCTGGCGTCCTGCAGTCCATGGGGTCGCAAACAGTCAGACACAACTGAATGACTGAACTGAACTGAACTGAGAGTAACTATATAGTAACTTTTCCAGTAGTCATGTATGGATGTGAGAGTTGGACCATAAAGAAGGCTGAGTGCTGAAGGATTGATGCTTTTGAACTGTGGTGTTGGAGAAGACTCTAGAGAGTCCCATGGACTGCAAGGAGATCAAACCAGTCAATCCTAAAGGAAATCAATCCTGAATATTTATTGGAAGGACTGATGCTGAAGCTGAAGCTCCAATACTTTGGCCACCTGATGTGAAAAGCTGGCTCATCAGAAAAGACCCTGACACTGGGAAAGATTGAAGGCAGGAGGAGAAGGAGATGACAGAGGATGAGATGGTGGGATGGCAACACTGACTCAATGGACATGAGATTGAGCAAGCTCTGGGAGATGGTGAAGGACAGGGAAGCCTGGCATTCTGCAGTCCATGTGGTTACAAAGAGTTGGACACAGCTAAGTGACTGAATAACAATATAGTAACTTGAAAGTTGCTAAGACTGTAGATCTTAGAAGTTATCACCACTAAAAAAGAAATGGTAATAGTGTGACATGTTGGAGATGTTGTCCATGGGATTTTCCAGGCAAGAGTACTGGAGTTGATTGCCATTGCCTTCTCCAGCTAATGCTATATGTAAGTGTATCAAATCAGCATGTTGTATTCCTTAAACTTACACCATGTTACATATCAATTACATCTCAATAAAGGTAGGAAAAAAAGAGAAACATTTATTTTTTTTTTCAGAACCTACTCAGTACTAGCTAAATTTGCCTAAAGCATTTTACTTTCTAATTTGGAAGATAAAAAAAAATACATTTTACTTATGACCTTGGCGGCTTGAAATTTCTCCATTTCATCAGTTTATTTTGCTCTTTCCCTAGAGTTGTTTAAACACCATTTTTACCCTAAAATTGTTGTGTCAGAATTGTGGCAAGCAAAGATCGAGGTAATCATATTTGGCTCTTCCTATAAGCTTTGTGTTGATTCTGACTGCTATTTAAAATAATACCTCTAAGATGAACCTACTTGTAGCATTTTTTTTTTTCTTTTTCAGGTGAATTTAGTGCTACATTCAATGTTTATCTTCACATCAGTTAAATTTTTAATGCTTTTATTGTCCTAGGATCAACAAATATTTTTCTTTGTTCTGACTCCCTTTTAAAAAGAAAAACCTTTAAATCATTATACATCAAACTTACATAATTTACAGAGTTATATATAGAGTTTTGGGCTTCCCAGGTGGTCCTAGGGGTAAAAACCCTGCCTCCCAATGCAGGAGACTCAAGTGACATGGGCTCAATCCTTGGCTTGGGGAGACTGCCCTGGAGGAGAAAACAGCAACCCACTCTAGTATTCTTGCCTGGGAAATCCGATGGACAAAGGAGCCTGGCGGGCTACAGTTCATGGGGGTCGCAAAGAGTTGGACATGACTGAGTGACTTCACTTTCACTTTCAAGGAAAGTGAATTAGATTTTTAAAATATAAAAGTAATAAGCCTCTTTAGAATAAACTGTTACATAAAAACAAAACTTAAAGGCTAATGAACAATCTGTGTACAATGGTCTTTCCTAAACCAGTAATGTTAGGTTTCTCTCTATTTGCTGCTGCCTAAACAAAAAATGTCACTTTTGATATTCAGTTCAGTTTAGTCACACACACACACACACTCTTTGCAACCCCATGGACTGCAGCACCCCAGGCTTCCCTGTCAATCACCAACTCCTGGAGCCTATTCAAACTCATGTCCATCGAGTCGGTGATGCCATCCAACCATTTCATCCTCCATCATCCCCTTCTCCTCCTGCTTTCAATCTTTCCCAGCATCATGGTCTTTTCTAATGAGTCAGTTCTTCACAACAGATAGCCAAAGTATTGGAGTTTCAGCTTCAGCATCAGTCCTTCCAGTGACTGTTCAGGACTGATTTCCTTTAGGATGGACTGGTTGGATCTCCTTGCAGTCCAAGGGACTCTCAAGAGTCTTCGCCAACAGCACAGTTCAAAAGCATCAGTTATTCTGCACTCAGCTTTCTTTATAGCCCAACTCCCACATCCATACATGACTACTGGCAAAGCCATAGCTTTGACTAGACAGACCTTTGTTGGTAAAGTAATGTCTCTGCTTTTTAATATGCTGTCTAGGTTGGCCATAGCTTTTCTTCCAAGGAGCAAGCATCTTTTAATTTCATGGCTGCAGTCACCATCTGCAGTAATTTTGGAGCCCAGAAAAATAAAGTCTGTCACTGTTTCCATTGTTTCCCCATTTATTTGCCATGAAGTGATGGGACCAGATGCCATGATCTTAGTTTTCTGAATGTTGAGTTTTAAGCCAACTTTTTTACTCTCCTCTTTCATTTTCATCAAGAGGGTCTTTAGTTCTTCTTCACTTTCTACCATAAGGGTGATGTCATCTGCATATCTGAGGTTATTGATATTTCTCCCAGCAATCTCGATTCCAGCTTGTGCTTCATCCAGTCCAGCATTTTGCATGATGTACTCTGCATATAAGTTAAATAAGCAGGGTGACAATATATAGTCTTGTCGTATTCCTTTCCCGATTTGGAACCAGTCTGTTGTTCCATGTCCAGTTCTAACTGTTGCTTTTTGACCTGCATGCAGATTTCTCAGGAGGCAGGTCAGGTATTCTGGTATTCCCATCTCTTGAAGAATTGTCCACAGTTTGTTGTGATCCACACAGTCAAAGGCTTTGGCGTAGTCGATAAAGCAAAAGTAGATGTTTTTCTGGAACTAGTCTTTTCTAAAAACGTGAACTATAGTTACTATTAAGTGACAACAAATTCAAACTTCTCCTTTTAAAGTAGGATTTGGCCCTGCTTTCATTGAATGATCCTAGAAATTGAGTTTTCTAGACAGTATATTAAAAAATTTAGACAGCATATTAAAAAGCAGAGATATTACTTTGCCAACAAAGGCCCGTCTAGTTAAAGCTATGGTTTTTGCAGTAGTAATGTATGGATGTGAGAGTTGGACCATAAACAAACCTGAGCAATGAAGAATTGATGCTTTTGAACTGCGGTGTTGGAGAAGACTCTTGAGAGTCCCTTGGACTGCAAGGAGATCCAACCAGTCCATCCTAAAGGAAATCAGTCCTGAATATTCATCAGAAGGACTGATGCTGAAGCTGAAACTCCAATACTTTGGCCACCTGATGTGAAGAAGTGACTCATTTGAAAAGACCCTGACACTGGGAAAGATTGAAGGCAGGAGGAGAAGGGGACAACAGAGGATAAGATGGTTGGATAGCATCACTGACTTGATGGACATGAGTTGGAGCAAGCTTTGGGAGTTGGTGATGGGCAGGGAGGCCTGGCATGCTACATACAGTCCATAGAGTCGCAAAGAGTTGGACACCATTGTGCAACTGAACTGAACTGGCTGAGAAATTGAGATAATACATCCTTCCTTATAATGTGAGTTGGTGAATTCTACTTTTACTTGAATTTTCACTATTGATATCAATATGGTACCGGTCACAAAACCTTTATTTTTCTTGTTTCTCACTCATTGAATATTTACATGCTTTAAGAAGCATTTTTGCTGAGGAATACTCAGTAAAATCATATTATTCTTGACTAATTTGAATCATAATTAGGTTTTTTGTTGTTTATTTTCTCATGAAATGTAATTGTGCTTATCAATTTGAGGAGTCTCTAAACAGAACATATTTGCAAACACTCAGGTATATATAAGATGAATGGTTAGTGAATAGAGGGTCTATGATTTGAATAATGAAATTTGGGATAGATTTTATCTAATGCATTTATTATTTAAGTGCTAATTATATAAAATATAATTATCCTTGAGATCCAGTCTAAATAAGAATCCCATGTACCTTTTCTTCAGTGTCATATATGTGGTACTACATAAAGGAAAGGAATATGGTAAGCAATATTCTAAATAGATTTTGCTTCATGACTAAAAGAAAAAATATGACCCCAAGTGTAAATCTTGAGAAATGTGATTAAATGTTAACAGTAAATTAAAAAAATAAATCCTCGGAAAATCTCCAGTTAAACTCTATGTATCATATACAAATTACACGTATACCCATGATGAAAGATATAGTGCAGCAGAGAAGAAGAAAAAAGGAAACACAAAGAAAAGTAGGAATAAGAGTCTGCAACTCAAAGGAGCTTCTATCTGAATGATTTTCTGGCCCTCCCTTCCAGAAGGTGACGACATGGATGGCTCGGGTTCTAGGAGAGTAACAAGCTTTGTGGTTGTGCTTCAACTCCTTCCCATTGTCTGGGGAAGCTTTCAGTGGTGAGTCCTTTCTTGGCTTGGGCACAAGTCCTTCTACAAGTGTCATACTTCTGGCAACAATGGCTGGTTGTCAGGATGAGCATATAACCTAAGAAAGACCAGTTAGTGAGACACCCAGGGAACTATGCAGAGAGGAGATAATTTCCCTGATTCTGAATGTTGAGATGTGTAGGTGTGAGACTTGGAACTACTGCCACCATTTTGCTACCAAGGGGGAACCTCGCCTGAAGATAAAGCAAACACAGATAAGGACAGAACCATAAGCCCATAAGTAATGCAAAGAAACAGCCAGATCTCTAACCAGTATACCTAAGTGGACCAGCTCCTAGACTTGTTCAACCACTTAGATGAATCATTAAATCTCTTGTATTGTTAAAGCACCTTGAGTTGAGTTATTATCAACCAAAAGAATCCTGACAAACAAGTTTTCTTAACTTGCATGAAAAGAGACTTAAGCAGTGTTGAATAAGACAACCTTATCTACAGATTTATAGATCTGGATAACAAACATCTCCCACTCATATCTCATATTCCATCAAATCACAGAGAAGGAATGAAAACTTGTATCTAACCTGCCAGAAATCATCAAGTCTGAATAACAAATGATAATGACTGATTTAAGTTTTCAATGAATGGTACAAAAGAGTGGTTTTGAAGAAAATATTCAATGAGTTTAAATTTAAAAATTAATTTTTCTTCCTAGTCCTCGTATTTTTACAGAGCTCAGCATCATTGAGGTCAGAGATAAAATCTTTATATGAGTTATGTAACAGATTTTATGATAGTGCCAAATTCTTATATAATTGCCAAATAGATATTTTCTTCAATATTACAAACTTTCAGTATAGAGTTCAGTATAATTGTTGCAATCAACATATATAAAATGACTTTGGTATTTATTTCCTTTAACTTCTAAGTCTTTGTAACAAATCAAGACATAATCTTGAAGTTAACATAAAGAATAAGAGTATCGTTATGCGAAACAATGGACTTGCTGCAGAAATATACATTTTTGGTCTGTAATCAGTAATTATAATTACTGATATGGCTATGCGAACATACATTTACATTTTCACTTAAATTGGAGCTTCTCAAAACAATATCATATCTTTGAAAATACTGAAAGCTAAAGCCTTTTGACTTCTTGGTGTTTGCCTTCTATAGCCCAAGCTTGCCAGGTTGTCATGGCAACTTCTATTCAAAGAGGAAGACAGTTTATTGTTTACCTAGGAATTTAGAGACAGAAGTTGTTAAATTCCTGGGAGAGGTGTTTGGCTCAGCTATTCAGGAACGCCATAAACTAGATGTCTCAAAAATATGACATCTTAGCACTACTAAATTATTCAAACCACATCTTGTCCTTTATAGGAGTAATGGTACTTAAAGCTTTGCCAAAAGCCACTTCAGGCATGAAGATATTCCTGTTCTGCTCAAAAGCAAACGATTTCTAACATCATAGAAAATAAAACAAAACACCACTGTGATATGCCTACTTGCCAATTCATTTAGGAAACCAACTGTTACTGAAAGTGGATGGCACAGTAGGTAGCTATAAATCCTATAAATCCATGCTTTTCAGACATGTCTGGAACTGTGCAGCTGTAAACAGAGGACATACACCAAAAATACAGAGAAGACATCTTTGTAACTATAGCCTAACCATTTGGCAACAATCAGTTCACTCAATTCCTAACCCAAGTGTGGTCTTCTCTTGTGTCATAGCTATTAAGTTGATTTTATGTTAAGTAATTTTTATGGATGCCTCATATTGCCTTATGTGGTAATAGCATTTGAACTCTAAATTCATTTCATTAAGAATTATTTTTAAAAATCAAGAGTATATTGTATGAACACCACTGTGCTAGTCATTTGAAATATACAGATTCATAGAATATAGCCAAAGATCTTAGGTAAAGTTATTTAGCATTTAATGTATTGGTTACCTTTCAAAGATAGTTTCATAATAAGTAAAGAAATATTATAATTTGAATGGTTCTGCCAGGTGTTAATCTACACCAAATTATGTTATATTCTTATGTTAATGATTTCACAAGGGTCATATAGTATATTTAAAGGTAAAGCCATTTTTAAATATTACTTGTGTATATAAACCTCTTCAAAAACAATAAGTAACAAAGTGATATAAATAATCATGAATAATCAATTTAAAAAATTATGTTGATATAAGAAACCAAAAGGATATGAGCAAATTACAAAAGGAGGAAGAGAGTGAGCTGACAATTACAAAGGAAAAAATTACAAGAGATGAAATCATTAGTAGAAACAAGAGCAGAATAAGTGTGTGTGTGTGTGCGCTGAGTCCCTCAGTGATGTCCAACTCTCTGCAAACTCCATGGACTGTAGCTCACCAGGCTCCTCTGTCCATGGGATTTTTGCAGGCAAAAATACTGGAGTGGGTTTCTATTTCCTGCTCCAGGAGATCTTCCTAACCCAGGGATCAAACCTATTTCTGCAGCATCTCCTGCATTGGCAGGCAGATTCTTTACCACTGAGCCATCTGGAAAGCCCAACAAAAGCAAAATAAATGTGATTAATTACTGCTGCTGCTGCTGCTAAGTCGCTTCAGTCGTGTCCGACTCTGTGCGACCCCATAGACAGCAGTCCACCAGGCTCCTCTGTCCCTGGGATTCTCCAGGCAAGTACTGGTCAGGACATAGCAAAAAGTCTTGAGAAACAAACAATGAAATGGAAAAGAAGAATGAAGTATATATATATATATATATATATATATAAAAGAATGATAATCAAATTATTTTAAAATGACATATACTTTTAAACTATATATTTTAAAACAACTTGATATACATATACACATGTATATATCCACACACTTAGTTGACTTAGACAAGTCTCTTTAATTATGTTAGAATAATTTTTTCTGAGATAAAGACTTGAATCACATACTATGTCCCAAGTAAATTTGCAATATAATTTTGAATATTAAGAAATATGGTGAAATTTCTCTTAAGTTAAAAAAGAGAATCAGAAATCTTATACATATCTAGCAAGACAAATTGAGTCATCTATAAAGAGTAAAAAACTTTGGATAGGCTGATACTTCTCCATTATTTTCAGTGGAAACAATGGCTGTATAATGTGAGAGAAGGAAGTTGAGATTCAAAGAATTTTTGCCTGAGTTGTAATCTAATTATAAAGGCAACACACATATTTGTAATACCCACAAATACAGGGGAATATTAACCAAGATTTTCACATCCAGGTTCCTCTGTCCATGGGATTCTCTAGGCAAGCATACTGGAGTGGGTGGCCATGCCTTTCTCCAGGGGATCTTCCTGATCCAGGAATCAAATCCTCATCTCTTATGTCTCCTGAATTGGGAGGTGGGTTCTTTACCACTAGTGCCACCTGGGCAGTCCTTTCTCAAAAATGGAACACCTAATTATACAACCATTTCAACTGAGGAGTGAATCAAACATGGTCACAAGAATAGAGAAGCTGTTATATTAGTTATTTCTAGATGATGGGATTTGGAGAGTGTTTTTCCCCCTTAATCTGTGTTACTGAATTATTGAATTTTTTAAATAAACATTACATGTAACCATTTACTTTTTTTTTACATAAAATAATAACAAATCCTTGAAGATGCTTCAAAGTATTAATTGTTGATTATTTGGAATCAAATTACCAAAATATATCAAGAGAGACAAGACTACAATGTTACATACAGATCATATAGAATATCTATAATAAGTACCCTGAAATAAGTACCCTGCTTAAAGAAGACTCCTTTAACACACTATAAATTAGATAATCATACTCAGCGAAGAGCTTCAAGGTCAATAACTTTAAATTGCCCTGTGAAAAAGCCAAGATATAAATTTTCTTTAAACCTTTTCTTTGAAATACTGGTTTTAACAACCTAATTGATATAGAGTGAAATTTTTTTCACTACTTAAGGGGAATGAAATCAGCATTAATAGAAACATGAAAATAGTCATTTCTACTAAATTTTGAAGGAGAGGTTGCTTAGAGTTTGAATCTGTATAAAATGAATTTATGTTTTAAGCATTTTAGACAAGTATTACTAAATTATCTCTCTTCCCTCATTATGCAGAAATCATTTGTTTCCTGTGCATAAGATACAACATATTGTAGTGAGAAACATTTTGACAGAAAATACAGGAGGTAATGCTGAAGAATTCTTCAATGGTACAGCTTCATCTTGGCAATGGCTATAATTCTATCAAGAGACTTTTCCTTTTTAAAAATTGGAATACAGTTGCCTTACAATGGTGTGTTAGTCTCTGTTGTCTGAAGTGACTCAGCCATACGCATACATATATCCCTTCCCTCTCGGACCTCCCTCCTCTGTCTCCCCAGCCCACCCATCTGGGTCATCACAGGGCACAGAGCTGAGCTTCCTGTACTATTACACAACAGCTTCCCACTAGCTATTTTACACATAGCAGTGTAGATATGCCAACCCCAATCTCCCAGTTCGTCCCACCCTCTCCTTCCCCTGCTGTGTCCACATGTGCATTCTCTAGGTCTGTGTCTCTATCCGTGCCTTGCAAACAGGTTCATATGTATCATTTTTCTAGATTCTGCATATATGTGTTAATATACGGTATTTGTTTTCCTCTTTCCGACACTCCCAAATTCCTTGTCTGAGAGACTTTTAATGAGTTGCTTGTGCTTTCCTTTTAGTTATTTATCCTAGTATAATCTGCTGGCTTGTTTCCAGGAATGTTATGAAGGATCTCAAAAAGAGGCAGTAGGCTGAGACCTGGCTACATTCTGACCAAGTCACAGGCAGAGGATGGAAGGCAGGGAAAGCTGGCAGGAGGAAAACATGATGTGGACTACAGCATTAAACTTGAAGGCAGGTGATCTGCTCCCTAGTTCTCACACACTTGGTCACTAATATATTCTGTCAGTTCAGTGAGGTCAATTACACCTTCAGTTCATTTCAGTGGACTGAAAGTGTGAACTTCCCTGGGCTTATAATCCTTCTTTGGCCAGAAGTAAAATCACACAGAGGATGGCAGGGGTCCTGGACCTACAGGTACTGCTCAGTTGATCTTCCGGGAGAATTGAAGACACCATTAGACAGGAGTAGATACAGGGAAAGAGAGGTGGATGAAAAATCCACAGTAACCTCCACTTTTCCCAGCTACATTACAAGAAGGTGACCTACAGGAAATGTAGTATAGAAGGATAGTTAGGTCACGTGAGCGTTTCTATTAATAAAAAGCCAGTGAGAGGATTTAGCTTTCTGTCACTGGGTTGCCAAAGAACCAACATATTGGACCAACATATTTAAACACATTTGAAAAGCATATGAACAGAATATAAAGAATTATTAAATTAACCCCATACAATTTCACCACGATAGGGACAATTCCGTATTATCTTCCAATAGCCTTTGATATACATCATCAAGTACTATACCACTACCCTTTTTCAGACACTCTGAACAATTAATTACACAGGAAAAAATTCAATTTAACGTTATGGTGTTAGAAGAATTAAAATCAATTCTCTGTCTCCTGTTGATTATATCAGATCATTGCATCAGTTCTCATTATGCATATCTTTTACATATTTTCAGTTTCTCACAGATTCCTTTACCATTTCTCTAAGAGTTTTTACCTACTTGATCTATTTGCAGTGTGGTCTATCTCCCTAGAAATCTTGTCCAGACTCTTTAATTTATCAGTTCTTCACAAGAGTTTAGTTAAATGACATCCAAGAATGTAAGATTAGGTGTGTGTGTGTGTGTGTTGTGTGTATGTGAATTTATTGTGCAGTCAGCTTACTATGTGACACAAAAAAATATGGGATCCTAGCAATATTTCCATTATAAAATATTTTTCATTTTCCCAGTAACAATTTCTCTTAAATGAGATCATGTCTCATGCTATGTAGAGAGAGGTAAAGTATATGGCCAAACAAGGATAATACATTCATTTATGATCTTTCAAGATAATAACAAAAACAAAGCTCCATAATTCAGTTAAGTGGCTGCCTAGCTCTCCAGGCATTTTGGAATGTGTTGGTATGTGTTTGTGGTGACTCATTTATTAAATGAAACAAATAGCATTTTCTATCTGGATATGTTAATAGTATACATTTATCTGCTCCTGGTAGAAACCTTTAACCTTTGGAAGAATAAACTTGGGAGAGCGCTCCCAGTCTTAGAAGGGTTGAAAAAGAATATAGCAGAGAGAGAATCTGAGTGAATTAACATCTCAATTTACCTTTTATAAATACAAGTAAGTGAAGCCAAATCAAAGGCCACTTAAGAGATGCACTGGCAATTTACACGGAACCTCTGAAAGCTCCAAAAAAAAAAAAAAACTACAGAAAAAACTTATGCATGGAAAAATTTTAAAAATATGTAGGAGATTTCTAGTTAAAAAGCACAAAATTAGCATTACAATAACATAGCTCAATGGAGATTTTGGTTGAAGTACAGTTTTTGTCTCTAAATAGCCACTGTAAGTTCTGGACATTATTCTCCGTAAGAAATTGAACTAGGTGTCTCTTAAAATGCCTTTCAGGTCCCAAGATCCTAAAACCACAAGAAAAATGGGAAGACAGCTAGGGATGAATCAGAAGACTTTGGTGATACCCACCAAAAGAAATACAAGTGTGCAGTTTGAAGAGAAGGCACAGGTCTCTAGTTACAGTAACTGGATAGTATAGCACCATTTCAATAGGTCACTAACCATCTTTGTTGGTAAGTTGTAGACTGGCCCCAAGATTGGAGGCAACTTAACAGACTTTTTGCAAGGAGTGTAGGAATCCCTGGGGACACCACGTGTTATCTGTGCAAACTGAAAAAAAATTACACGTCTTGTATTTGTATGCATTATTTTTTAATTTGTATTTGTATGCATTTTTTAAATGCACAATATATCATGATGCATAAAATGTGTGATCATTTGATAGTATCACTGAATTTCTCTATAATTCTTGGTGTATTTTTCTCATCAATTGCAAGAAATAAAAACAATGGTGTGAGGGACCTCAAAATGTTCTGATAATCAGAAAAAACCATCATAATTTAAAAGTATGAACACTTCTATTCTAGATGTAGCATTCATGCTAGGGCGGGAAATGGGGCACTATAAACATACTGTCTTAGTCTGCTCAAGCTGCTGTAACAAAGACCATAGACTAGCTTAAACAACAAAAATTTATTTTTCACAGTTTTGGATTCTGGGAAGACTAAGATCAAAGTTCTGGCTGATGTGGTTTTTGTGAATGCTGTCTTCCTGGCTTGTAGATGACTGCCTTCTTGCTATGTTCTCAAATGGCCGAGAGAAAGTTCTTTAGTGTCTTCCTCTCCTCTTATAAGGGCTTCCCTGGTATCTCAGATGGTAAAGAATCTGTCTGCAATGTGGGAGACCCAGGTTCAATCCCTGGGTTGGGAAGATCTCCTGGCGAAGGGAATGGCAACCCACTTCAGTATTCTTGCCTGGAGAATGCCATGGACAGAGGAACCTGGCAGGCTACAGTCCATGGGGTCACAAAGAGTTGGACATGACTGAGTGACTATCACTTCACCTCACTTCTCCTCTTATAAGGACATCAATCCCATTGGATTAGGGCTGCACCCTTAATGACCTTATTTAAATCTTAACTACCTCGTAATGGCCCTATTGCCAAGTACTGGGCGATACTTAGGCGATACTTGGCCTTATTGCCAAAAGTTCATTCAGGTTTGCCCATATGATGTGACAGGATAACCTGAACGAACTTTTTGGCCAACCCAATATAACCAGGTGGGGATTAGGGCTTCAACCTATGAATTTAGGGAAGACAGAATCCAGTCCATAGCACATACAGATAGTTCGTTTATAACTTTGGATTTGTAAAAAAAAAAAAAATCCCTAAATTTAATACCTTTGAAAATTCATGTCATTTTCTAGTATTAATCAAAATTGCCACCCAAGCTTTCTCAAATAGGAGGGCTTTTTGAAAATTCATACAGTTCCCTGTCTTGGCCTATTTCTTAGAAAAAAAAATTGAGAAATAACTACTATTTATATTTTTACAAGAATTATGGAAAAATTTACACTAGAGCAATTCCTAAAAATTATAACTCAGTTGACAGTTTTCATATAACGAACATTTGTGGAAGGGCTGGGTAATTTCCTCCTATGAACTGACCGATCTTTTCATTTCTAAGGTAACTGTTACAGTCCCCAAACTATACAGTCTGGTATTTCAAATGACAAATATTAATATAATTATTCAGCTTTTTTTCATATTATTATACCTTTCATGTCAAAGAATAAAATTTTCTGTGTCTTCTTTTCAACCTCTCATATCTTAAAAAAAAACTTGAGACATTTTATATTCTTATGCTGCTAACCCTTACTGAAGCATGAATTCTCCTCAAACATCAGAGATCACCTGCAGTCCATAATTAACAGAGTGAGCAGTGCTCTATAGCTGCTAATATTTGAGAACAATTTTCACAAATAGTGTCCACCCCTGAACAAAATCCACCTTTTTACCAAATTTCATATAATTGCCTTGCCATTTTTATTATCAAAATATTTCTCTAAAAGAAAAAGCATAGAAAGTATAGCAATCAAAGAAACTAATTTCATCATTAGTAGTATATATCATATTATGCTAGTAAAGAGAAGCACCAGGATATTTAACCTAACTATGTTTGTGAGAATACTGCTGGCTGTTACAGAAAATTTGGTATCCAATTCTATCAGTTATCTAGCTACAGGGAATGACAATTACCTCTAAATAAAATTATATTTATGTCATTGGAATTTTGGAATTATATTTGAAAACCTAACATTAGGACAGATAAAAAGGATATGTTACTTGGGTAATTATTTCAAATTTCTAAATTTGGTAAAACAACAGATAATTCTTCACAATGTCTCCATTTATTTAAATATATTTTTAAACCCTCTCCATCACAATTTTCACATCTTTCACAATAAAATTTTTTAAAAAAATAATTGATAATATATCTCATATTATTTTAGTTTTTCTTACTTGCAAATTTTATAGCACTGGTTTTGAGGCAAAATTAGTATGTGGAAAATGGAACAAAAATTAGGAGAAAATACAGCTTTGAAGCAAATTGTATATGTATTTGGTCTATGATAAACATACTTTACAAAACTGTTAAACCCAATAAAACATGAAAAGAGCTATGTTGCTTGGTAAACTAGAAATAAATAGATATACTCTCATACCTGGAACGACAAAATGACAGAAAAATAGTCACTTACTTTCTGTGTTTCAGCAGCCCCTTATGAACTTGTCTGACCAAGCTTCTAGTATCTCATATTGAATTAGAGTTTTATATTCTCTACATATTGAATTCATTTGCTCTATCTTTGCCATCTATTATTAGACTTTAGCTAGTAGGTCTTTGTTTTAGACGTTTTACTTTAAAACTAAGTAAATGTTAATCACATATTTATGAAAGCTGGTTAATAAGTGTAGCTAACTCTCATGAGTACAAATTCTCAGCCTGGCACATAATATGCATTATGCATATAATCTTTACAAGTCAATGAATTGCATGGATACTAAAGTTCAGAAACACCAACTAAGTGGCTTGGTATCACATAAAACCCAGGGATATAAAAAAAAAAAAAGTCCTACATCTTTCCAACGTCTATGTTCTTTCCACTTCTAAAATGCCTGTTAGGTATTAAATTCTTTTGGGACCTCAACAAGTATTACCTTTGGTCAAATTGCTTTCATGAGGCTAGTGCTCAGGCCTTCTGTACTAGCTCTCTCACAGGTCTCCCTGCTTCTCATCTTGGTTCTCTTTAGTTTATTCTCTACAAAGTAGAGTAATCCTTTTAAAAGAAATCCTTTTAAAGCAGAAATCTGATCATATCCCTCTCCTGCTCTAACGAGATTTCCCTTCACACTTTAGAATAAAACCCAAAGTCCTGACAAACACTGGAGCCATCCCTTCCCCTCCATCTTCCCCATCCCACACCTCACCAACTCTGCTAGCTCTCCGGTTGCCCCATGAGCACACATTGCACCCCAACGCCATACTGTGCACCCCAATGCCATACTGTGCACCCCAATGCCATACTGTGCACCCAAACGCCATACTGTGCACGTGGTCTTTTATGCACCTCTCCTAGTCTGTCATGCTTTATTTCTAAGTCTGCTTTAATTTCCTTTGTAACTTTTATCTTTGGACTTAAAAATCTTTTACTGCCCCCCTGTTTAAAATCTATTTTATTGGGTTCACTGCTGTATTCTAAATAGTAAATATTGGTACATCATACTCAGTATTATGCAGGTTTTAGACTTTCTTTATATTTTTCAAACCTAGTTACTTTGGCCTTATTACCTCCTAAGAAAAGATATTACAGTGGTTAATTCTTCTTAATAGCAAGGTACAAGTAAAAAATCATATACAAACCAATCTAATTTACTTATATATTTTATTCACTATTCAGTTTATTAATCTTGAAATTTCCATGATCTATGACAACCCTCCCCCCACTAACCCTCTACAAGCTACTTCTAGCAGGAGTTATTGCTGGATAACCAACAATCCTCACGTGGCTTGAAACAACCATTCTTTTGTTCAGGATTCAGTTAAGGTGAGCCTGGGTGCAGCTCGGCATTGCTTCTGTGTCAGCTGGGTTCACTGCTGGTTTGTGGCCAGTTCTCATGTCAGTTGGTTCCACATGGACTTGGCCACACGTTTAGGGTCTTTACCTCATTGCGCCATCTCAAGCCCAAGGAGAGCAGACTGGGCTTATTCCTAAACTGAGAGAATCCAAGCAAGTAAGGGTGGAGGCTGCAAGCATCTGGAGGCATTGCTCAGAAGGAGTTCAACGTCACATCTGCCTCATCATTTGATCAGAACAAGTTACAAAGTTGTCCGGGGTACCTCTTCATGGGATAAACTGCAGGAATTTGCGGTCATTTTTAAAATCCATTCAGGTATGACCTAGATCAAATCCCTTATGAGTATACAGTGGAAGTAACAAATAGATTTAAGAGACTAGACCTGATAGACAGAATGCCTGATGAACTATGGACAGAGGTTCGTGACATTGTACAGGAGACAGGGATCAAGAAAATCCCCATGGAAAGGAAATGCAAAAAAGCAAAATGGCTGTCTGAGGAGGCCTTACAGATAGCATGGAAGAGAAGACAAGCGCAAAGCAAAGGAGAAAAGGAAAGATATTCCCATCTGAATGCAGAGTTCCAAAGAATAGCAAGGAGAGATAAGAAAGCCTTCCTCAGTGATCAGTACAAACAAATAGAGGAAAACAACAGATTGGAAAAGACTAGAGATCTCTTCAAGAAAATTAGAGATACCAAAGGAACATTTCATGCAAAGATAGGCTCAATAAAGGACAGAAATGGTATGGACCTAACAGAAGCAGAAGATATTAAGAAGAGGTGGAAAAAATACACAGAAGAACTGTACAAAAAAGATCTTCATGACCCAGATAATCACGATGGTGTGATCACTCACCTAGAGCCAGACATCCTGGAATGTGAAGTCAAGTGGGCCTTAGAAAGCATCACTATGAACAAAGCTAGTGGAGGTGATGGAATTCCAGTTGAGCTATTTCAAATCCTCAAAGGTGATGCTGTGAAAGTGCTGCACTTGATATGCCAGCAAATTTGGAAAACTCAGCAGTGGCCACAGGACTGGAAATGGTCAATTTTCGTTCCAATCCCAAAGAAAGGCAATGCAAGAGAATGCTCAAACTACCGCACAATTGCACTCATCTCACACGCTAGCAAAGTAATGCTCAAATTCTCCAAGCCAGGCTTCAGCAATACGTGGACCGTGAACTTCCAGATGTTCAAGCTGGTTTTAGAAAAGGCAGAGGAACCAGAGATCAAATTGCCAATATCTGCTGGATCATCGAAAAAGCAAGAGAGTTCCAGAAAACATCTATTTCTGCTTTATTGACTATGCCAAAGCCTTTGACTGTGTGGATCACAATAAAATGTGGAAAATTCTGAAAGAGATGGGAATACCAGACGATCTGACCTGTTTCCTGAGAAATCTGTATGCAGGTCAGGAAGCAACAGTTAGAACTGGACATGGAACAACAGACTGGTTCCAAATAGGAAAAGGAGTACGTCAAGGCTGTATATTGTCACCCTGCTTATTTAACTTATATGCAGAGTACATCATGAGAAACGCTGGGCTGGAAGAAACACAAGCTGGAATCAAGATTGCCGGGAGAAATATCAATAACCTCAGATATGCGGATGACACCACCCTTATGGCAGAAAGTGAAGAAGAACTAAAGAGCCTCTTGATGAAGGTGAAAGTGGAGAGTGAAAAAGTTGGCTTAAGGCTCAACGTTCAGAAAACTAAGATCATGGCATCTGGTCCCATCACTTCATGGGAAATAGATGGGGAAACAGTGGAAACAGTGTCAGACTTTATTTTTTTGGGCTCCAGAATCACTGCTGATGGTGACTGCAGCCATGATATTAAAAGACGCTTACCCCTTGGAAGGAAGGTTATGGCCAATCTAGATAGCATATTTAAAAGCAGAGGCATTACTTTGCCAACAAAAGTCCGTCTAGTCAAGGCTATGGTTTTTCCAGTGATCATGTATGGATGTGAGAGTTGGATGGTGAAGAAAGCTGAGCACCGAAGAATTGATGCTTTTGAACTATGGTGTTGGAGAAGACTCTTGAGAGTCCCTTGGACTGCAAGGAGATCCAATCAATCCATCATAAAAGAGATCAATCCTGGGTGTTCATTGGAAGGTCTGATGTTGAAGCTGAAACTCCAATACTTTGGCCACCTCATGCGAAGGGTTGACTCATTGGAAAAGACCCTAATGCTGGGTAGGATTGGGGGTGGGAAGAGAAGGGGATGACAGAGGATGAGATGGTTGGATGGCATCACCGACTCGATGGACATGGGTTTGGGTATATTCCAGGAGTTGGTGATGGACAGAGAGGCCTGGTGTGCTGTGATGCATGGGGTCGCAAAGAGTCGGACACAACTGAGCGATTGAACTGAACTTAACCCATCATGCCATGCAAATTTTCTGTGCCTGAATAGTTAAGCTGTTTTGCTAAGTATACATAAAGTTACTTTAACTATACTATTTCCACTTCGCTGAGAAACCATTTTGACAATACCTATGGGCAGCTTCAATTAAAAAAATCTGTATTTGCTTTTCATTTAGCATAGAGGTACTTTCAAGAATGTAACTCTTCCTACTGCTTTCTAAATACAAATTTTAAAACTCCATTTGAAATGATAAATTCTTCCAGGATTCCATTTTAGAAGATGGAAAATCTTGGTGCAAACTCACTTAACTCAAGGTAGCTGATGCACAGGTCAGAGAAGGGCAGAGCCAAGGCAGAGAGGCTGCAGTCGTTTCATGAGCCATTAAAAATAAATAAGCAAGAGGAAAAACATGATCTGCTGAGGTTTTGTTTTAAAATTACCAGTTCTAGATTCAAACAAATATTTTCACAATATGGTTTTTGCTGACTTTGCAGAGAGATTCCCTCTCAGATCTATAAAGCTGGTATTTATATTTTGCAATCAAACTATAAGATAGTGAGGAGAGATTTTATTACAGTGCAGTCTGAGAAGCAGGCTTTCCTTTTTTGCTTCTGTCTTACAAAATCACACAGGGGAAAATCAGTGTTATGAGCTTCTCACTTTCCTAAGAACTAGCTGGAAAGGCTGCCAGAAAAATGCATGGAGGTCAAATATTCAAGAGAACATAGTCTAATGTAGAAGGTGCTATAAAATGGCCTATTTATTTACAACCCTTTCTTTTAGTTGTCACTCATACAAACTAACAAGTATTTATGTTTATGTATGTGGGAGGCCTTGAGCTGGCTGCTGTGAAGGGCAAAAGATGCTTAGGACACAGTTTTTGCTCTCCAGAAACCTGCAACAGACTGACATAATGCAGGCACTCGGATCTCCCTACTCCAGACCAGCAAAAGATAAGGGCTGTACTAATGGCAGAGTCAGTTCCATAAGCCTTCTCAGAAGGAGAAAATCTCACTCGGCTTTAGTGATAAAATATACGGTTCATAGAAGTCATGATAATTGACCTGGGCTTTAAAACATGAATTGAGAGGGTAATTCTCCTCAGAAGGACTGGTATGAGCCCAGGGGAATGAGCAACAAAGAAACTGGTATGAACACAGAAACTAACTGGAACAACACGGGAGGAATGTGAAGTGAGTGCAGTTAGATAGGTAGAACTTTGACGGTATAAACTATTAAACATCAGTCTAGAAAGTCTGAACTCGATTCTGCATAAAATGAGAGCCTTGCAAGTTTTAAGTGTAGACTTAGAAGAAACAATCTAGAAAATAGGATGGGCTGGAGAAGGAAGCTATTATAAGGATAAAGAATAAAAAAATTAACTAATTAATTAATTACTTTTTTAAAAAAAGAGTAAAAGAATCAAGAACAAAATCTTAACAGCTCAACCAGATGACTAAGAGAAAGAACAAAAGGGAAGAGGCTGTTGTGAGCAAGACTGAAGAATCCAACAGACTTGCCGGTATTCATGAGGGAGAAGAGCACTCAAAAATGACCCTGCTGAATTTAGTCAGGAAAACTAGGACCGCCTGGACAGCTGAGAGGAACGATGCCAGTTAACACATCATTAGAAATGCTAACAAACAAGTACAGGAAAATAAATATCACTGGTTCCCAGATACAGTGCATATACCGATGGTCACAGAATAAGGCCTGAGGAGTAAGCAGATGCTAACTGAGAAGCTCTCCCAAATTCAAGCTGGGCTTCCCAGATGGCTCAGTGGTAAGGAATACGTCCGCCAGTGCAGCAGACGTGTTGGGGTTGGGAAGATCCCCTGGAGAAGAAAATGGCAACCCACTCCAGTATTCCTGCCTGGGAAATCCCACGGACAGAGGAGCCTGGTGGGCTACAGTCCATGGGGTCGCAAAGAGCCAGACACAACTTAATGACTAAACAACAACAACTTCAACAACAAACAACCCATATGCAAGTAACAACTGTATTTCTTTCTCTCACTGAGTATTCAAATAAGTGCTCAAGGCAGAGGCAGGAGGAGTACAATGCCATGAGTTAATGAATGCCCTTGAACTGCAGCAGTAGTTCCCAAACTTGTCTGCACATTCGAATCAACTGGAGATAATCTACAAATTTCACAGCCTGGATCATATTCCAGACCAGTTAAGTCAGAATCAGGGCTGAACGCAGTGTAATCCAATGTGCAGACACAACTGGGAAACACTGAACCAGAGCAAACAGCACCCTATTAGCTGAAATTCCCAATACGCAACTGAACATGTTCTATATCTATATGATCATGCCAAAACCAAGACTTTAGAAATACATAAAAAATTCAACTTTTCTCCAGTGCATTTACCAGAATTTAAGAATTTTACTTTTTAAAACTTTGAGCTTAGCACTTTCCAAAGCACACACAGCAAGGTTTACATTCCAGAGAACCATAGGAATAATAAACAGCGCTTCATCTGTTTTTGAAATGATGATCCTTAAAGTTCCCAATAAAGATGGCTGAGTCCAGATTTCTATTCCTTAGTGGATATGACATCTGGAGAACTTCTGATTTCTCAGATCTGGAGCTTTCTGAACGTTTCATAGGTTGCATCTGTACATGTCCCAAACAGTATAAATTTGGAATCCTCATATCACGGGTTTGGATGAATTCATTAGACATACAATTTTATGTATTTTTTTCCCCCTCAGGTATACTAGCTTTGAAACAAGTGCAATGAATGTGCTGTATCACTTTGAGATATCAACACAATTTTAAAGATCATTAGTCTTGAAGCACGATCATCAGACTTTGCATAAACATGCAGTGCAAAGAATTAAGCTGCAGTAAATTGAATGTGACTGTTTGTTGTTCAGTGGCCAAGCTGTGTCTCTTTGCAACCCCACGGACGTAGCCCGCCAGGCTCCTCTATCCATGGGATTTCCCAGGTAAGACTACTGGGGTGGGTTGCCATTTCCTTCTCTAGGAGATCTTCCCCACCCAGGGATCATCTTCTGCTTGGCTGGTGCATTCTTTACCACTAAGCCACCTGGGAAGCCCTCCCGGATATAGTGGAGACTTTATATAACTTATGATGGCCTAGAGGTTTTTGGTTGCAAAAAACGCCAACAACGGTTTGCAAAACATGCAGAGAAATAACAGGCATAATTTTTAAAGCCAAAGAAGAAAAACAAAAAGATTGCCTTGAAAACGGAAAGTGATCATTTCCCACAGAATATTTCATGAAGCAATAAAATCATTTGCTGGTTAATCTTTTAAATGAAGGAGTTTTGGAAAGTGGCTACCTAAAAAAGAACCTGTTTACATACTTATCAAAGAATTTATGATAGAGACAAATACATGAGATCCACAGTAATGAATTCATAATACAGTGGTTCTCAAAGAATAAGATGTGAGAAAATGACAATAACTTAATGAGTTTTTTAAAATATACACTTGGTTATTCACCTATCATTACTCTAATATCATGTTCTATTTCTTGTTAATGCTTTCTTTTTCTGAAAAGATAGGTTTTGTAGATAATACATATTTTAAAATGCCATTAGTTTGCAAATGAAAACATTGAGTCTTTTTTTTTCCACTTTGGTTTTATGATATCTAAGTTCCAGACGCCACTGCCACAGTGCTTTTTCCCTTCCTCTTCAGAGGCAGATTACAACATCTTTAAAGAACCGAAAATATTGGTCATAAAACTGGTGAGCTAAAGCCTAGAGAATTTCTCATACTCGTCATACTCTGACAAAGCTAACTCACAAGGACTCTAGGAAGGTTAAGAGGTTTCCATCTTCAAACTCAGACTCCCCCCTCACCTCTAAAAGTGACAATAATGAATCCAGCATATGAGTATTTGCATGTGTTTACATTTCTTCCTCTTGGTACACAGCTCTAAAGAACTCCTAAGGTCACTCCGGTGCTTAAGAGTGGCTGAAGGGCTTTTGTGCAGGCACAGAGAGTGGCAGTCACCTCCTCAGAGCAGGGATGTGGGGGTGGCAGAGAGTATTTACATGGTACTGATCTTCTAATCCTTTTTCCAGAAACCAGCCTCTGAGAGTCCTCTGGGGATCAAGCTGTTCCTAGTACAAATAATGCACAGGAAGTACATTAGGCCCCAAAGAAATGCAGACTCCTTCACAGGGCTTTCAAAGATCTCTGGGCTTGGACTTGAGCTTCAGGTTCTCTTCCTGAGCCAGTCTCTCCCCACCCACCTTGGAACCATGGCCTTCCTTCAGTTCCTGGAATATAGCCACCTCCTCCCTACTCACCGCCTTCTCAAAATGCCACTTTTCCCATCTGGAATATTCCATCCCTGTGGCTCCATCATTTAAATCTCAACAGAAATTTCATCTATCGTATCTTAGAAACTGCTGGCATCCCCAGCTAATGACTCTTGTCTCCTCACCTGCTTTGTTTCTTCACCTTTATGATTCTAAATTTCTTCATTTATTTTTTATATCCACACTACTTAATTGTGGGGCTTCCCTGGTAGCTCAGATGGTAAAGAATATGCCTGCAATGCAGAAGACCAAAGTTCAATCCTTGGGTCAGGAAGATCCCTTGGAGAAGCAGTGGCTACCCACTCCAGTATTCCTGCCTGGAGAATCCCATGGACAGAAGAGCCTGGCAGGCTAGAGTCCTTGTGGTGTAAAGAGTTGGACAAGACTAAACGACTTCACCTTTACCTTTACCTTTCCACTTAACCGTAAGCTCCAAGAAGGCCCAGTTCATATTTGCTTTGATGCTGCTGCTGCTAAGTCTCTTCAGTCGTGTCCGATTCTGTGTGACCCCATAGATGGCAGCCCACCAGGTTCCCCAGTCCCTGGGATTCTCCAGGCAAGAACATTGGAGTAGGTTGCCATTTCCTTCTCCAATGCATGAAAGTGAAAAGTGAAAGTGAAGTTGCTCAGTCGTGTCTGACTCTTAGCTACCCCATGGACTGCAGCCTACCAGGCTTCTCTGTCCATGGGATTTTCCAGGCAAGAGTACTGGAGTGGGGTGCCATTGCCTTCTCCGCATATCTGTTTTATTTATGGGGAAAAAAAAAACTAGCAATAAATAGTTGTTGAATGAGTAAAATAAATGGATGAATGAAACCTAGGAACTTTATTTTATTTAAAAAAACGTATTTTGAGTTCCTACATGTCAGTTTCTAAGTAAATTTATAGAGTCTAAACAAATTGATACTACTTTCCCAATAGTAAGTTGAGGGACAGTTGCTAGCCTGCCCCATAATAGTTTCACGACAAATTCCTGCTGAGTACAATTGTGAGTTCAGCATTTTAATAACAAACAAAATAAAATGTGGCTAGAGGAGAAAGATCTAAATGGTTGAGGTTCTGTAGGTCAAGTCATGTGAGAAATGAATGGGGAAGAGTCCACTGGATGACAGAGAGGAACTGGACTTACTTTACCCAAAGGTCAGAAGCACAATTCATCTGTGATTTTCTGGGGATGAAATATTCAGGCAAGGATAAGAAAACAGTTTAATAAATTAAGATGTCAAAACCAAAATGTTCTCTCTTAAAAAAGGATAAATTCCCATTAGAAGACTTTGAGTAGAGGCTGTTGGGACTATTATGGGTAAAGTTTCATGTATTTGTATAAGAAATGCATTTTATACTATCTCAGATTATTTTGACTATCTTTAAGCATATTTAAACTATATTTAGTTTAGCTATATTTAAAGCTACTTCCTGAATTAATTGGTGACTAAATAAATAATTTGCTATTTGGATAAGAAATAAGCTGAGATCAATCTGAATCTAAAAAAAAAAAAGACCTAGATTATTTTTTGTCTTCACCATCTTTCCCTTCTACATTCTATCTCTGGCTTGTACTCATTCATTACGGTCAATGCTCTTAGGACACTCTTTACCTTATATGATGTCTCATTCTAAATAAACAAGGCTATCTGGGTACAAGGAGAAAAGTATCATTAACTGATATTTAACTTAACTTTAAATTAATATTTAATTTAACTTTCTCACCAGGCACTAATGATTATTGAACGATGTGTGCAACTCTCATTCTGGCCACATACACAAACTTTGAAGGATTTAGTTAGATAATTCAGTTTCCAAAACACTGTAGCCAAAACTTTCAGACCATTAAGGAAACACTGTTTACAAATAATAGACCATGAACATGAATATAACAAAGAGGTTAAGGAATTTTCCAGCATCACAAACAGGGAGTCCATATGAATAAAGAGAGAAAGTGTGCACACTGGTAAATTGACCTTGCCACTTTTCTTGAAGAGATAAATTATCATGGGTTCACTGGAAAATACACCATGAGGAAGTGGGGTGGAAAGAAGATACAGTATGAGACTTCTATTGTGGGGATCCCTGCAGCCAGTCACAGGATTGAAGAAGAGTAGGATTCTCATTAAGAAATCAGTGCCTAAGTTCAGTAGTCATATATGGATGTGAGAGTTGGACCACAAAGAAAGCTGAGTGAAGAATAATTGATACTTTCGAACTGTGGTGTTGGAGAAGACTCTTGAGAGCCCCTTGGATTGCAAGGAGATCCAACCAGTCCATCCTAAAGGAGATCAGTCCTGGATGTTCATTGAAAGGGCTGATGCTGAAGCTGAATCTCCAATACTTTGGCCACCTGATGCGAAGAGCTGACTCATTGGAAAAGATCCTGATTCTGGGAAAGATTGAAGGCAGGAGGAGAAGGGGATGACAGAGGATGAGATGGTTGGATGGCATCACCGACTCAATGGACATGAGTTTGAGCAAGCTCCTGGAGTTAGTGATAGACAGGGAAGCCTGGCGTGCTGTAGTCCATGGGATCGCAAAGAGTCAGACATGACTGAACTGACTGGCTGACTAAGTTCAGATTGGAAGGTTACATGTTCTAGTGTCAGAAGCTTCAAAGGACCCTTTTTAGAAAATGTCACGGAGTAACACACCTCCCAGGTGTCTTAGTCCATTCAGGCTGCCGTGACTAAATACCATAGACTGAGTAGCTGTAACAATAGAAATTTATTCTGACAGAAGTTTCACATTAGGGTGCTAATGCCTGTAGATTCTGGTTAAAACCCTCTTCCTGACTTGCACACAGCTGCCTTCTTACCATGTTGTCATGCCGCCTGACCTTTTCTCAGTGTGTATCTGTGGAGAAAGAGCCGTGTCCCTCCTGCTCTTTGCCTGAGACCACT
This sequence comes from Giraffa tippelskirchi, assembly GCF_054371585.1. Taxonomy (NCBI): domain Eukaryota; kingdom Metazoa; phylum Chordata; class Mammalia; order Artiodactyla; family Giraffidae; genus Giraffa; species Giraffa tippelskirchi. Next base: position 65,398,463 of record NC_137287.1, on the reverse strand, counting down.
AACTTTATCAGATTAGGACCCCACCCTTATGAATTCATTTAACCTTGTGCTGTGCTTAGTCATTCGGTCATGTCCCCTTCTTTGCAACTCCATGGACTGTAGCCCTCCAGGCTCATCTGTCCATGAGATTCTCCAGGCAAGAATACTGGAGTAGCCATTCCCTTCTCCAGGGAATATTCCCGACCCAGGGATCGAACCCAGGTATCCCACATTTCAGGAGGATTCTTTACCATGAGAGTCACATGGGAAGCCCATTAGGTTTAACCTTAATCAACGCCTAAATTTAACTTAATCATTTAACCATTTAATCTTAACCTTACCATTAATCTTAATCAACTCCTAAAAGCCCAACCTTCAAATACAGTCAGATTGAGGATGAGGGCTTCAACATCTGACTTGGGGGAAGGGTAAGATTCAGGCCAGAGCACCAAGTATCAGTTATCCTGGGGTCAAGGTAAAGAGTTACAATGCAGTGGGGAGTGGGGAGGGACTGGTTGGCATCAGGGGCAGAAACAGGGATGTCAGTCCTTATCCTGGCTCTGCCAGTGATCTGAGCTGAACGCAGTTACTCCATCAGACTTCTAAAGCAAATGTGGTGTGTAAGATGCCACTTGTATCTGTTGCAGCATCTATAAAATTGAAAAGAAAAACAAGTCTCTATAAGTGTGCCCCCTAGTCAGTTTATTTGAGTTTCATTCTCGTTTTCCTCCATATCTATCTCAGATTAGAAAGGCTGTGGCTATTTTATACATACACAATACTACTGAATACATGGTGATTATACAGTCATACAGTTTAATCCATTTGTTATTTATTTAATTTTTTAGCAAGCTAGTTATAGATATCATGAAAAAGTAGTGAAAGTGTTAGTCGCTTCAGTCATGTCTGACTCTTTTCATCCCCATGGACTGTAGCTGGCCAGGCTCCTCTGTCCATGGGATTCTCCAGGCAAGAATACTGGAGTGGGTAGCCATTCCCTTCTTAAGGGGATCTTCACAACCCAGGGAACTCAGGTCTCCTCCACTTCAGGCAGATTCTTTACCATCTGAGCCACCAGGGAAGCCCATAGGTCAGAATACAATTCTGTCTTATTAAAAGTTGAACCTTTTGCCAATGTTTCAAATCACTTTTAGTTTCTAAACTTGTTTCACTGGTGAGTCTAAAATGTTTCAGTCTTCTAAGAAAAACAAAAGAAGGTGATTACTTGAAGAAATGTCATTGTTTAAGTTACAATATTTATGTGTAATTATTCAAATATATAAAAGTTTTTCTCATTATTTTTAAATACTTTTGAAAACTTGGAATACTGAATTGATCATAACAAGCTGTATATTTCCCATATACCAAGTTCATATACTGCAATATTTCTGAAGACCAAAAAATAATCTTAGAAACATTCTTCGAAATAACCAGTGAAGGTGAGACCTTTAGAACCATCTTTCACTTCTTGTTTTCAATATCAAGTCATGTTTACAAGGGTCACAGTAGGAAGCAATTCATCAGGACTGTACTTCCATAAAATAAGGGTAGAAGAAAAGTAGGACAGAAGAGATCTGGGATAGAGCTCCAAGAATCAGATTATATTCAACTGAATTTAACTAAACACAGAGTATGCTGCCTCTGGGGTACACATGAGGGCAACAGGGAGGTTCCTCTCAGAACTTGGCCCTCTGGGATAAGACCTAGCAAGTTTATATCAATTAAGAATGTATCAGTTATTTGTTTGGTATAGAGTAGCAATAGCATCCGTGTGGACCATTGGGTCGTCGTATAGTCACTAAGTCGTGTCCAACTCTTGCAACCCCATGGACTGTGGCCTGCCAGGCTCCTCTGTCTGTGGGATTCTCCAGGCAAGAATACTGGAGTGGGTTGCCATTTCCTTCTCCAGGGGATCTTCCTGACCCAGGAATCGAACCCGGGTCTCCTGCATTGCAGGCAGATTCTTTACCAACTGGGCTACAAGGGAAGCCCCAGACCATTGTGTATAGAAGGGCCTATGGACATGTTTTATTTTGCCATCATTGTATCGGTCCAGGTGTGATTAAGAAATAAAAGAATGAATAAACAACTTTAAAGTGTTTGGGTATCTCTTGAGAACTAGAAGTTCTGGCAACCTGTGCCCACACTCCCACGTGGTTCCACTCTGCTGTAGCTGCCACAGTTCTATCCCCATGCCCCTTCGTTCTCCTGTATCCAGGAATGCAGTAAATCATGCCACGTGTGATGAAATCTTTGGTTTTGTCTTTTTTCTTAAGTTTTTGGGACTTTTGCCACCATGACCTCAAGGGTTCAAATTTGCCAACCGAATGTAAATCCAGTGATTGTCTTCAAATACAGGGCTGCAGAGTTTCAGATCACTCAGAACCCAATCAAGGCAATTGTACTTAAATGTCATGACAACAAATTTGGCATGTGCTAGTATAATAATTAGAAAGGGATTTAATGAGCTAGATGGAATTGTGTTTGGAGGAAGTCTGTGTAAAACAAAAGGGAGGCATCAATCCAAAACAGTGGTTAATGCAGCCATTTTTAAAAATGGAATTTGATTACTTCACGTTAGAAGTAGGCAGATACACAATCCCTCAAGAAAATGGGGGGAGAAATTCCAGATTGATCACGTCACAGGGGAACTTGAAAACAGGTCCTGATTCCTGACAGGAGGCTAACACATGGATTACTCTATTAAAGGAAGCCAGGCGCCATGGATGACTCACCAAGGAGTGAGTGGGTGCACAACCCTGTAAGGGTCCAGTGGTATGCTGAACATTTCCCTCCCTTTTCTACCTAGATGCCCAATGGCTGCTGCCCATCTGGAAGCATTATAATATTGCTGTTATCAGGGAAGGGCCAATTAGCACCCAAGGCAGGTGGTCTAAGATTCCCAGCAGTGGTTTCATGTTTTCCATCATCACTGGCAGGGACAGAAATCAGTAAGGTGCTTCTCTGTTCTCTGTCTCTTTGCCTCTCTCTGTCTCCAGGCATGTGTGCTTTTGCAGCATTTCATTTCATTTCATTTAACTGCAACAGTCAGAGGGGAAGCAGAAGGAAAGGCGGCAAAGGGGATAAGAACAGCCCCAGGAGAAGCAAATTGACTGCAGTAAGAGCAGCAGCTTCAGCAGCTCACCAGAGCCAAGGGGACACTTCTCTTGCAGGTGCACCCTTGCTTTTGCAAAGCATGGTGGCTTCACTGCTCTGCTCCAGAACACTGTGTGGATCCGATGCTGTGGATACCAGCACTGCTGTCGCCTCTTACTACTACTCTGTATATGTGGACAAAGTATAATTTAAATATAATGCTTCAAGAATACAGTTTATACGGGGTGAGGGAGCAAATTTGTGCAGGTAGCAGGAGCTTCAATCAGTACAAGTGGATGGGGACTGAGTCCAGTGGAAAACAAGCCCGGGTTCCAGGTAGGCACTGAGGAGGCGTTACTGTGCCTGCACCCAAGAGAAAGGGGTTTCTACACCCCGACCATGAGACACATGCTTTCTCGGTAATCACTTACCCTCATTCTTCATCTCTTCGTTTGCAGAAGAAAATCGTATTCAGATCATTTGAGTATGAAGACAAATTTACTGTCATAGGAAGAATCCCAGTAGAAAGTGATAATCACATACCCCACTTCACTACTCATTCAAAGGTGGAAACAGCCAACAACAATATCAGGCTTTTGTTTGGTCATCTAGTTCTAGCCCTTGGCACATTCTACTTTATTTACAGTCCAAGCCACAAGTGAATCTTGGTTTTCTTGGTCAGAAAGGAAGTCGAGTCTCTCTACCCTTTCTGGGTTTTACGTCTAAACCTCGGTTAAATACTACTCTCTGTGCCGCCAATAAAATTTACTTCAAATCGATGAATGATTTATGAATGTCAACAAGGGATCCAGCATTGTTTCATCTCTCATGGAGGCTGTAATCTGAGTTAGATTTCCCTAGATTGGGTCTTTTGAAACAATCTGGTCATTTCTTGGCTACATGATTTAGGGGGATACTCATGGAGTTTCTCTTGCCAAACCATGCTTTAACTTTCACTTATTCTAGAAGAGAATCTACCTTTTATTTTTCATAGGAACTTGCAGGAACAGAGAGACAGGATAATGACTTCAGACTGTAGAAGTTGTTAGTGGTAACAGGTTCTTCCAGTCAAGAGAAAGCCTGGCTTCTTCCTGGTTGAGAGGAAGGGGAAATTTGCCCTCAAGGGAGAAGAGGGGCCACAGAGATTGAAACAGAACCAGGTGAACCAGGCGTTTGTATGCATGTGCTGAAAGGAGCACAGTGAAGGAAGACAGGACTGGAGAACCCTAGCTGCCCATTGTCTTGAGCTCACGGTCACATCTCCTTTCCAGTTTTCGTAAGTTCTGATTCCCATTATTTCAAAAAGCCCATTATGCTTTGATTTCCTTCATTGTGTCTTTTCCTTCCCTTCCAGAACCATAATCTAAAGAACATATTCAAAGCTTAAGCCATTCACTAAAGCAAATGGAATCTTAGCCAAGTCTTCTAGGTAGCTGTTTAATTTTTATTGTCTCCATGGGAAAAAAAAATACTGGTTTTTGCTCAGAAAAATAAGTGTCTAAGTATAACAAAGAAGGGGCTACCCAGCCACAGAGGTAGCTTTTTCCCCCACAGAGGTAATTTTTATTTACAATGATTATGAATAATGTAGACATATGTATATGTCCACAGACACACACAAAACATACACACCCAAACATACATAAATAACACATACATTTACAAATGACTAAAACTTCTACTTACAGGCTTTGAAAAAAAAAATCTGTAGTTTATAGCAACCTTGCCTACACAAAAGGATTTTTAAAACCACTACCTACAATGCCAAATTCTTTGGTTTTTAATTTTGCAACTTCAGCCCAAAGGAAGACCAAGATACTTTGGTACAGAGGCTACTGGGCAGATGGAAGATCGCTGGTAGAAAGCACTGCTAGAATGAAAAGGAACAAAGTGAGAAAATTAATGTTTGTCCCAGATTCTGCTTCGGTCTGCTTCAGTGTTGTCAACTGGCTTCTAGCTTTGTTTCAGGGACTGTTTCAAAGTTGGAAATCATTTTCTCTTACCAGAGTCTGTATTACCAACTCTTAAAAAGTCAATAGAAAATCAGGAAGAACAGTCATTTACCACTTACTCTAATTTGCATTCAGAAGTGATCACCAACTGAAAAAAAAGTTTCCTTTGAAGATGTTTAAACATTTTTCTTTCAGAGATTAAAATGGAGAGTTATTTTTTCTTTTGTCCTTTGATGCAAATGATTTAAATGCAAAAAATGTCACCATTCTCTTTTTAATAACAAAGTAAGAAAGACACCTTTACAAAGCGAAATTAAAAAAAAAAAAAATCCTTCAAGTGGCAGTTATGATGGTTCAGCAACTAAACTGCCTGAATAAAGCATATCAAATACATTTGAAATCTGCTTAGACCGTGGCAAACCTATTCGATGAGGCAAAATAACATTTTAACCATCGTGGCAAAAGTGATTTTGATTTCTATTTAAGTTCTTTGTGGAGCAATAAGTAACTGAACTGCAGCTGCTTTCTTTGTCAAGTCTTCTGCCTAAATACAGTCACATTGGCTGGACTGTTGGCAGGAGGAAAGAAGGGGGGCTTTTCAATGAACTGATCACTTTATTTCCTTAGGTTTATGGTGGAAAATATTACTTTCCACAGTTTCTGAGGGATAGTGACAATACAAAGATTTGTCTAAAATTTTTAACTTTAGAGGATAAATTTCTTATCACCAGGTCAAATCAATAATGTGAGAAAATTTTCTAATGAATACTTACTTTGGCCTGCAAATTTCTGTATTTATTCATAAAGCTGTTTTCTTGCTCTTTGAATTACACCTTTCCCATCTGAATATGACATTCTTCTATTCTGGTAAAGATTGATCTCCTTCTTTGTAAAAATAAAATAAATGATTAATAAATAAATAATAAAAGATTAATCTCCTTCTTGTAAAAATAATCTGATTGCTCAATGGACAGAGAAAGTTGACAAGTCATTCTTTGTTCAATAAGAAGGAGAAAAATGATTATTCATACTTGATTTTTAAGATAACAGATCATCTATAACACTTATTTACAATGAATGAATGAACTGTTTTGAGTTCCTTGGAGACGTTTTTTAGTGTTCCCTGTAAACATTTTCAGCAAATAAAGTTTTAAATCATCTTTTGCTCTATATTAGTTTTATATGACTGAACTAGTAAAGATTTGCATTCAAATATGAATACTGGGCAAAGCACTATAACCTAAGAAAATTGGAAAATATTATAACCTAAAATGTTCTCAGAAAAAGAAATCTGATGATCATAAATCATAACATTCAACTTTGAAAATTACAAATATTTATAGAATAGAATTCATGAAACTTTAAAAGGTAGGCAGTATTATATTTAACTGGAACAATCCTATCAGAAGATGAAATATTTTCAGTTTGGCAAATATCTAAAAGACTTCTTTAATAAAAGGTGCTGTGACTAAGAGAAATGTTTAAACAGTAAAAAATTTGCTTGCAAGTTTTTCTTTCAAATTCCTTTGGCCACAAGTGGGATCAGCATTGTGAATGTAGAATTATATAGCTAGATAGAAGACAGATAGAGATACTGTCTAAAAGGTGAATGTTAGTATTTTCCATAGCTTTGCTTTTTAAGCTAGAGATCATGTAAATATATGAAGTTTACAAAAAGAGCAAAGAATTACTTGTAAAAGAGAAATAGTTTCAGCAGTATTTAATACATTCATTCAATTCAGTGCCATGGATTCCAAACTATTTTTTCAATTTAATAGCTCAGGCTTGAAATACCATCAGAAAATAGTTCAAAACAACTGTTCCCAAGGGCTGCAAAGTTCAATTCTTTTCTTGTTTCTAGACAGATTCAGACATCTATGCATTGCTGGGGCATGAACAGAAAGGTTTTCTTTCAGACAAACAAAAAGAAAATTAAGGCATTCTCTGTTCATTCCGAATGTTAACCACCCCTTCTTAAAAAGACCTTTGGATATTTGATGCCTTCCTGAATAGAGTACAGAGTGACATATTAAAAAATTTCTTTATGACAAATGCAAAACACAAAGAATATAAATATGCATATGCATGCTTTTTTATAGAGAGGCTTTACCTACATTGGGCTTCTCTGGTGGCTCAGATGGTAAAGAATCTTCCTGCAATGCAGGAGACCCTGGTTTGATTCCTGGGTTGGGAAGATCCCCTCGAGAAGAGAACGGCTACCTACTTCAGTAGTCTTGCCTGGAGAATTTCATGGACAGAGGATCCTGGTGGGCTACAGTCCATGGGGTTGCAAAGAGTCAGACACAACTAAGCGACTAACACACTTTCATTTTATCTACCTTAAATCTGCTTCAGAAATATACAAGGTGAAATAAAAGTCCCCTGAACACTTGGCAAAATATATTATACATCAATGTTTAAGAATAAAACTAGACTTTATCATCCTGTAAGTTTAAAGCAGAAAATTTTAAATACTTCCTATATAAGCAATGGTCCACTTATGTGGAAACCTAATAACATCTCCATCTAAGTCACAATATTTGGCAAAGACACATGAAACATCTTTGACAAAGGTCCATAGAAACGTCTGGGTGCCATACAAAATGCCAGATCATCGTTGTTTGTCAGAGGCCTTGTCTTTATTTTTTGAAAGCATTGGTACTCAACTGCAGAGTGCACATTAATTTGTTAGATAAAATAAATGGCAAAGACTTGGTATGATTTGGTGAACTCAGTTGGTATTAGTATTTCTAAAGTTAAATAAGTTAATTTTACTTAATAACATCATAGGGGCTGGCAGATTCACTATGCTACAAATCTTCAGGTGATTAAGTAGTGGCCTCAATACTCTTCCAGATGTAGTAATAAAAATCATGTTATTGGCATACCTGTATCAATCCAGACTTACTGAACCTTTGAGCTACAATTAAGGGCTTCCCTGGTAGCTCAGCTGATAAAGAATCCACCTGCAATGCAGGAGACTCCGGTTTGATTCCTGGGTTGGGAAGATCTGCTGGAGAAGGGATAGACTACCCATTCCAGTATTCTTGGGCTTCTCTTGTGACCCAGACAGTAAAGAATCTGCCTGAAATGTGAGAGACCTGGGTTCTATCCCTGGTTTGGGAAGATGCCCTGGAGAAGGGAACAGCTACTCACTCCAGTATTCTTGCCTGAAGAACTCCATGGACAGAGGAGCCTGGCAGGCTACAGTCGATGGGGTCGCAAAGAGTCAGACATGACTGAGTGATTTTCACTGAGCTACAGTTACTTTTATTATTCTGCTTCTGAAAGAATCACATAAAAGACTAATCCTTAAGGCATAATCCATTAATATAGAATAGGCTGTCCAGTGAATGACTCCCAAAGCTGTCTCTTTGTTGCCCAGAAACTAGATAGCTGAGAAGATGAGCTATGTACCCAGCAAGGAGAAGGACTGAGCCTGAATCCAACTCTGCATGGAACCTGGTAAGACCAGCCCAAGGTACTGGCACTCCTTAATCCACTGGTGGATCAGTCTGGGCTGCTTGGCGCTTGATCCTAAAGTGTGTATTTCCCCTGTACAATGCTCCTCTTAGATGTGTCCAATAAAGAGGAAAGGCAAACAGGACACAGCCCTCCTGGGCCACTGTCCACTGGCAGAAACCCCTCCATGAGATGCCAGGAGAACAGAGGACTCTACTGGCTTTTCTGCTACCAACTTCTGGCCCCTCCTTAGTGATCACTTGTTCCTTTACCCTAGCCCCTTCCTCAACATACAAAGACTGGACACATTCTGTACTATCAAACAATTAATCATTTTTTCAGCATGATTTTTAAAAATCAGTTAGATAAACGATATAGACTGTTAAGATTGAGCTGTACTATAATCTTGACTATGAAAATAATAATTATTTTCATGAAAGCATATTTTAAAAATCAGGTTGGAAGTTAGCCTAAGGAAAGACAAAAAGTAAGACTGCAAGATGACAGAAATTCAACTGGTTAACCTGGTGTTTCCTGTATTAGAAGTTCCCTATCACTATCCTAATTAATGTGAAGAAAGAAAGAAAGGTGGATGATATGATACAGTCCTCATGAATGGCTAGGAAACTGAGGTCGGAGAAACTCAGAGCAAGATTCTTATTATTAATCTCAGGGTCCTGGTGAGGAGAGGTTAAATATGATATTTCTCTTCATATATGGAGAATGTAAAAATATTATTCCAAAATAAAATTCCTGTTCTAAAAACCAATCATATGACTATAACACACTTAATTTTCAGTTCAGTTCCTTCACTCAGTCGTGTCTAACTCTGCAACCCCGTGGACTGGAGCACACCAGGCCTCCTTGTCCATCACCAACTCCCGGAGTTTACTCAAACTCATGTCCATTGAGTCAGTGATGCCACCCAACCATCTCATCCTCTGTCGTCCACTTCTCCTCCCGCCTTCAATCTTTTCCAGCTTCAAGGTCTTTTCAGATGAGTCGATTCTTGGCATCAGGTGGCCAGAGTATTGGAGGAGATTCAGCTGAAATTTTACAACCCATATATATCTTTCTGAAGACTATTTACATGCTCTTACTGTAAGCAAACTCAATTAACTAACAGTGAAGCATCATAGAGATAATTCCGTTATTCTTTATGGAAATCTTTGAAGGACAGTTATGGATCTTTTTCCATTTTTGTTTCAATAAAGAGCTGACATGTCAAGCTCAGAATAATCTATAATTGAGCAAGATATATGACATTCTATTTTAATCCTCATTATCTTTTTAGAGGGTGAGCAATAATTGCAGATAAGTTCTGCCTGATTTACTATTTTCAGTGGATTTTCTTCCTTGAAAACTGAAAGTCATCATCATCAAGATTCTAAAAGAAAATGAATGGGATTAAATCCTAAGTTTGAAACTGTGTGTTTTCACCAATTTCCAAAAAAAAGGAAGTGAAACAGATTTTGTTGTCAGTTCGCATAACCTTTGGCAATACAGAGTTGAAGACCTGAGTTCAGTTCCCAAACCATATGAGACAGGTGCTGTCAAGGTTGTAGCTGGCCACCCTGCCAGGGAAGGAAATGACCAGGATCTGTAATTGCCCTCAAAATCAAGCAAACACCAGAACTTTGGGTATAAACTTGGTCATAGTGGCTAATGTATGTTATTGATTAGAAATCTAAATATTCCTGAAATTCATATGCTCATTAGTAGCATTCCTCTAACTACTATTTCACTTTACTTCACAGTAATTTTCATCTAAATTTAATCATCTTTCCACTCCTTAGATTTGTGTTTTCAGATCCACTTCTCCCTCAGCCCCCCATAGTAATATTTTTGGAGCATCAATACAATCTCACCTTTTCCTATTTAAAACCTTTCAGTAGCTTCCACGTACCTTCTTGATAAATCCCAAACACCTTAGCATAGTGATAGGAACTGAACAGTTGTGTCTCTCCAAAATTCACATGTTGATACCTAACCCCTAATGGCATGGTATTAGGAGGAGCCTTTAGGAGGTGATTAGGTCATGAGGGTGAAGCCTTCATCAGTGGGATTAGTGCCCTTATAAAAGAGATTCCTGAAGAGCCTTCTAGCGCCTTGAGCCATGGGAAGACACAGCAGAAAGAGAGCCCCACTATGAGCCAGAAAGTGGGGTCTCATCAGACACCAAATCCGCCAGCTCCTTGATTTTGGATTTCTAGCCTGCATTGTGAGAAACAAGTCTGTTGTTTAAGTCACCAAGTCTGTGGTATTTCTGTTGTAGCAACCTGAACAGACTAAGACACACAGTATATAAGGGAGTTTGGAATCCTGTCCCTGCTTATCTGTGCAAAACTCTGGCTAGAAATACCCTGATACCTGGCTTCCTTCTAACTGTCTCTCCATGACTGGGTTCAGATGCTAACTTGTCTCTACATTAATCCTGGCTCTACAGAATAAGGGTCTTCCTCTGGGTACCGATTAACTTATGCAGTATTTCTGCTCCTTTTTAATCAGAGGCCCTCACGACACTTTCTTTCTCATCTTTTGTGGAAGCTGATCTGATATCCCCATGCATTTAGGAAATTTCAGTTCACTCTTGAGTCAGAGAAGTGTGCTTTTTCAGCATTTATCTTAGTATTTCCTTTGCACAGCTTTCTGATTCTGTAACCACAGAGAGATACCTCTGCAAGTTTAAGATTCCCTTGAGATGGAAATGCTTCATTAAAAAACCTACACTAGCTTTTCACATTCATAATAAGCATAGTACCAGAAATTTCCAGTATCAGGTGAGACTTTTCTTTCTTTTGAAAAATGTCACAAATCTGTATTATAATCACATCCTTCTCATCTAGAAGGACTGTCTTCAATGAGTTCCCTAAGCAAAACAGTGGCCTGAAGACAGAATCAGCATAGTAGTATTTTGCAAATTTCCATTATTTCTGTGAAATGGGATGATGTGTCTTATTACTACTACCTGATATTTCTATTTAGAACTGTTATTGTCAGATCTCTGAAATTAAGAAAGCGTATCTAGGCTTGAGACACACAAGGAGTAGAATTTCATTATGTAAGAATATTCTGATGCATTCTCTATCCTGCAAACATACCAAGGAGATTATGCCCACATGAGACATTATGAAATTTGCCTTTGCTTTGTAAAATGCTATCAAAGCAACCACATTCTCTTTTAGATCAAGGATTTGCCAGTGACTTCTTTCTTGGCAAACAGAGTACCTAGTTGTGAACTACAATAAAATATTAGATAGAACACATAACCTGTGTGCAACAATTAGCAACTGCTAGCTTTTTAAAGAAGCACAGAATTTGTGACAATATGATGCAGATACAATTGGAATTGTGCCACAGCAGATGATAAAAAAAAGAGCTTTTATATACGCATTTGGGGAAAAACAGTTGATCTCTAGTATTTTTTTTTTAAATATTTACTTATTTATTTGACTGTGCCTGGTCTCAGCTGCAGCACCCAGAATCTTGTGGCATGTGAACTCTTATGTGTGGCATATGGGATCTAGTTCCCTGACAAGGGATGGAATCCAGGTCCCTGGAATTAAGAGCTCGGTGTCTTAGCCATTGAATTACCGGGGAAGTCTTTGATCTCTAGTTTTTAGCTACAACTACAGCACATTTTGGGGGCTTCCCATGTGGCTTACTGGAAAAAAAAAAATCTGCCTGCAAAGCAGATGTGGGTTTTATCCTGGGTGGGGAAGATTCCCTGGAGAAGGAAATGGCAACCCACTCCTGTATTCTTGCCTGGGAAATCCCATGGACAGAGAAGCCTGGCGGGCTACAGTCCGTGGGGTTGCAAAGAGTTGGACACGACTTAGTGACTAAACAACAACACAGGGCCTATTTGCTAACCATTCTCCAGGATACTTTCTTTAAAGATAAGCTTTAATGTGATAGAGGGGACACAATTGCTAGATGTGCCTGCAATTTTTCATTTGGTACAAGAATGGGAAATCCATGAGCGATATTGTTGGTAGTCAGTGTAGTTTAATCTAGGATTTTTCCGAAATTTACATCCTCAAAACCAACAGCTAAATCTGCTCTGTGCTCTAACTCCTTGCAAGGCCAAGTGTGGCCTGTGGTTTGGCCATATCTGCATCACCAGAGAGGTGTTGGTCAAGTTCACAGTGTCTCAGTCAGTCTGGATCATGGAGTTACACTTATATGATCCATAAATCCTATTTTTAATCTTCCCTTCTTCAAGTCATCCAGGTAATACGGAATCAAAGCCAAAAACAAAATCACATTTGACAAGCCTTTTCAGAAATATATTCATTGTCCGAAGAGAAGGAACATGAAGTTCCAAACACTGCATGTGAAAAAAGTGGTAAGAACCACGTATTTGCTTCCTTGCATTAGAAAGGAATTTGTGACTGATTTCTGTAAAGTGATGAACTGTAAGTTACCAACAGTATTACACAGGAAGAAGCCCAAGAACCTTGGCTCTATAAAGACTGGCCATTCTCACCAAACACTGCTTAAGCTCCCTCTTTCTTATAAGGCCCCCTCAATGATGTAAGGGCTCCGCCTCAGAAAGCAGAAGGGCAGTCAGCAGGGAAGAGAAGGTCCTTGTGTTGCACATCCATTCATGTGTCCCTGGAGGCATGGAATTCACTGAAGACTGATCAAACAAGGCCAAATCATGAATGGAATTCAGTCTTACCTGAAAGTCCCTGAAGCCCTTATATTCCCAAAGTAATTACAAAAAGTACGCTAGTGACTGCTTTAAATACCCGCTAATCAAAAGGAAGTACGCTTCTTTTGATCTGCCCAAGTAAGATATGCTTCTTTTTGGATCCCCTCTGTTCAAGTGGTCATACATCCACATGAACAGAGATGATACAGGAAGAAAGGTCTCATGTAAATTAACATGCAGATCAACAGGGGCGCTTGTCAACTACTGAATCCCCACTTATTCACCAGGAAATACAAATGGTTTCAAAACATCTTTATATCTTCATGAAAAGAATGTAAAAAAAAAAAAAGAAGACAATGACAACAACAATGAAACGTCCATTGGAAGCATTCTTTAACTGGGATACTAAGGTTTATAATCCCTCCATTATCTGTTCTCAAGCAGAGCCAGAAAAAATACTGTCACCAATTTAAGAGAATAACAGCCTTTATTTATTTCAGAATGATCCTGTGCCAAAAGAGTAAATATACTATTGTCTTTTGTTTTCTGTCTTTGTCCAGTGAAAGTAGGATATAAAGTCTAGACGGTGACAGAAGTTGGGGAGAACATGCACATGAATGCCGTTCTGGGTGGTTTAAATCTCGCTGGGATACGTATTATTTTAACAGCCGCTGCTACAGTCAGGGCTCTTAGGCAAAATAATTCTGATTCCTGACATCAATTTGGAAGCTTCGAAAAAGAAAAAGCATACAGAGTCTCTCATGCTCATTGCTTGTATTAAGCAACATAAATCAAAATGCTTATTCCTAAAAGATAAGAAAGATCTTGTCACAATGCCCAGGGCAGAGCAGTCACTCTCTAACCATTTGGTTCCTTTCTTTCTTATTCCCATTTAACTCAATCAGGCAAAAGTATTCCACCCCCAGCCCCCAAAGAGATGCAACAGTGTTCAAAAATACTATTTCAAGGGCCAGGATAAATAAACTTTGCTGAGAACTTTCAGATGTAGGCTTTTGCTTCCAGAACTAGTGTTGGTGCCAAGGAGTGACTTATGGAGCTTTAGATCCCCAATAATCTCAATCTATCCCCAGAACCCCACAAAAACGAACTCAAAATAAAAGCAGTCCTCTTGTCACAAAATCTAGCTTCAAGAAAAGTCCCCTTCCAAACAGATTGAAACTCCGAAGTTACTCTATCGATATTCAGATCCTGCCACTATCCAAAAAATTTTCCCCTTCTGTTACAGGAAGTCAAATAGTAAGCCTGTCTTGAGAGCTAGGCAGCCCTGGTTTGAATGCCAGCCCTTTATTCATTAATGAAAGACCTTAAGGAAAATACTAAACCTAAATCTGAAAGTCCCCTCATGTAAATCACTGAGACTAGCCAGTGAACCTGGGGATACAAGTCCTGCCAGGTTGATGAGAGGACCAGGTGAGATGATGTCCACAGGGCACCTGGCAGGTCTCAGCACCAAGAGAGTACTCAGTGAATAGCTCTCTCCATCATCCTTCCTCCTTTTTACTGGTTCAGAATCTCTGACATTATGTGGTCTCCCTCTATTAAGGTAGAAAAAGAGAAAAAGTGGCTGAATAACAAAATCATGACTATACTAACAACTAGGACTGATTTTGAGAAGTCTTCACATATCTCTGAGCAAAAGGACTTTTCTATTTGATAAATGATAAGAAAAATTCAGCATCCTGCATAGAGATCACAGAGTTCTAGGAGTCCATGTTCTCACCTTTTAATCTCTACAGGTTACTAGCTTAGTTCTGGGCAGAGAGTGAACAGCTCTGCTTCTGTTCTGCTCTCCTTGCTTTTTGCTGTACCCTGGCCAAAGAGCAGCTCAGGGAAGAACTGTGTTGTCTACTCTGAGTTGCTATAACTACCTTGTTGACAAAATAGCAGGCACTCTGCAGGAGTTGGAATAGCCTCTTGAAGTACTATATGACTTCTGCTACTGGCACATCCTCTGTTGCCTGTTAAGGGGCTGACTTGGGGCATCCAGAGACCCCCCACCCCAAAGTCACACACTAGCTAAGGGGATGGAGAGGGGTTTCGAAAATTGCTGGGCCTCTCACATCCACAGATCCCAATGGCCTATGCTTCAGATCTGAAGACTGTTCTCACCCTGAGGGAACAAAACAAAGCCTTGATACTATCTGCAGAACTATGTTGCATCTGCTTTATGAAGTTGAGTTCTCTTCCTAAATAATGAGTATTTCAGGGCACTAAAAAGGATGCTGCCTGGTTCTTTGAAACATAAGCCTATTACCTAGAAGATGGTAGGAACTAAAACTTCAGATGGAGAGACTATACAAACAGACAATGTCCACACCATGGATAAAAACAGAAGTCTGACCTCAACTTCTACAGCAACTAGTTCAGCAGCCAAAACTCAATCCTGGCAGCAGTTGGTCCAGAATGGGCAGGACTTGATTGACAACTGATGGTTTTTCTATTTTTTGTTCCTCTGCCCAACTCTGGGCCAACCATGGAAGGCCAAACATTCCCCGGATCAATCCCACAAGATTCTTGGCTTCTGACTAGCCCACCTCCGGTTTCTGCATGCCAACCACCTTCAGTCAGAGCATACTTGGAGACTTCTTTTTTTTTTTTTAACTGAGAAGCCTTCCCAGTCTCCTGCCTTCTTTGAGTCTTTTCTAAAGGCCAGTGATGAAGGCTCACTCCCTTACTGTAACAAACTGAACAAACAGCTCTCTTCTCATTCCAATGGTTTTGGCTTATTTCTGTGAGATTCATTTGTTTCTTTTTGTTATATCTAGTGTACTAACAAGATCATATTTTTACCACTTGCAATGCAAAGGACCATGGAAACCTAGATGCTTTTGAACTGCGGTGCTGAAGAAGACTCTTGAGAGTCCCTTGGACTGCAAGGAGATCCAATCAATCCATCCTAAAGGAAATCAACCCTGAATAGTCATTGGAAGGACTGATACTGAAGTTGAAGTTCCAATACTTTGGCCACCTGATGTGAAGAGTCAACTCATTGGAACAGATCCTGATGCTGGGAAAGACTAAGGGCAGGAGGGAAAGATGGCAGTAGGATGAGATGGTTGGATGGCATCACGGACTCAATGGACATGAGTTTGAGCAGGTTCAGGGAGGTGGTGAAGGACAGGTGAAGGAAGGATGGTGAAGGATAGGACTGCGCACCGCAGTCCATGGGGTCACAAAGAGTCAGACACGACTGAGCCACTGAACACCAACAACAATGGGAACCTAAGTAATGCAACACCAACCTTGAGGCCTCTGGGCAACCTCAGAATCTGCCTGGAATGTGCTTTCAGCAGCCTTCCATACTCACCAAGCCCACTTGCAACCATCCTTTTTTTTCTACTTCATGACTCCAATTATCATAGAGAATTACATACAGTAACAGAGTAACCAACCATCCTCTCTTGCCCAGAACTTCCCCATTTTAAGCATTGAAAGTCCTACATCCCAGGAACCCCCTCAGTCCCAGGTAAACTGGGACAGCTGGTTGGTTACCATATGAGACTCCATGCCTGTCATCCTGACAGTCAGCCTTTGCAGGTGTAATTCATTCTGCCAGCAATCTTCTTTTACTATTAACAGATTATCAGCCTACTGAGCTCCTCTCAATCAGTTGAGCCTGAGCTTAAATGCCCACTCCCTAAGCCTCTTCACCAGCAGTCATCCCCTCAATTACAAGCAGGTGACCCTCCTCCTCCATGCCACACTGGCCTGTACATACTTCTGTGCATATCACGTGGCTATGGCAGCTAGACTTTCTGAGCCTCTGACATACTGATCTCGCAGCGGGGAGGAGCTTTATTCTCTCCCCTGTCATCACCACACCAAGCCCGTTTGTCTGTTTCCTGAGTAAGTGAATCTGTGGATGATTAAATGGCTTAGCTATTTATTTATTTACCATAATAATAATTACTTATCATTGAGATCCTGAATATTAACAAATTGTATAACAATTTATTGTGATTATTATTGTTATCATCATTAATCAAACATTAATTAATGAATTAAACTGATCCCTGCAAAAAGGTCCATAAGGTCCAGATTGAGCCAAAGAGACAGCATAATGTGGAATTTGGGTGCCTTCCAAGAAGCATACTCATTAATCCATCTCAATCACCCAGATTATCGACCCACCTCAATCTGGGTGGTGTTGTCCTGCCCATCGTCCAGGATCAGGTCCGTGAAGCCTCTGGGCTCCGGAGAGTCTTGGCCCAGGCTGGCTCGGTTAGAGTCTACGGCCTTGAGAGAATCCAAGTTCCTTTTCCACCGGTGGCTGAACGCATGTGTGTCCACCTCCACCTCCTCTTCTGTCTGTAGGAAGGCTTGAGCAACCTGATACTGCCCATCTGTTTGAAAAAATAAAATAAAATAATGAGTTACCACCTGTTACGCATCGTTCACACGCTTTCTCGTAGAGAAGAAAAATATCCTGCCACTCATGAAAAGAGGAAACTAATTCAAAACAGTGAAACCCGTTTAACTGTAATATTTTGAGTTTGGTATGAACAACTCTGAGTAGAAGGCAATTTCAGGACATGCCATAAGTCGTGACAATGCTTAATGTGCAGATCCAACAGAGTCCCTAAAACAGATGTGCTGCCCTAAAGCAATGCATTTTTATTCCTTTCCTTCCCCGCCCTCCACACACACTTCATAAACATTCTCTAGTTCTGAGAAAACAAGCTGCAATCCAAACAAAGAAATAAAACCAACTGACTCCAGCACATTTGAAAATACAAATCTGACATCATTAACTTTCAAGTTTATATTGTTTCACATAAGTTATGCTGGGCAGCAGAGAGATAACAGAGCATTTGAACGGGTTAAAAAATATATGGAATGATCTTCACGTCAATGTGATAACCTGCCTTGTAGCTCACAAGTCAGACTTGGTTCACTGCCGAATTCATTTAATAAGCAACGCCCCTGGGAGGCATCACAAATGCTTTGTTCATTTGGGCTGTTCTCACCTTGGAATCTTGTCAGAGTGGTTAAGGATGACAGTGATAGGCACTTAGAGAAATGGATGGCAAAGCAAGGAGATCAAATCACAAAGGCATTTTAAAGCCATCTGCAAGGACTGGCT
Organism: Giraffa tippelskirchi; assembly: GCF_054371585.1. Classification (NCBI taxonomy): domain Eukaryota; kingdom Metazoa; phylum Chordata; class Mammalia; order Artiodactyla; family Giraffidae; genus Giraffa; species Giraffa tippelskirchi. The sequence continues at coordinate 65,380,213 of NC_137287.1, read as the reverse complement.
TTGCTGACCCAGCTCATGCCGCTTCTGTAGGGGGGAAAATTAGATTTCATCATTACTCCTAGTCTTTCACTTCAGTGGGTCAGCAGGGGAAGGTGTTCCACAAGTGTGGGAAATTCAGTGTCTGGCCAAGAACAGTTCTCCTCTAGGCAACGATTACCAAAAGATATGAATTGACAGCCTTTCTAATGGACAGGACATGGGTTCAAAAATGCTAAGAGAATGGTGATTTAATTACAGCTGTGATGTTGCCATCAATACAAGAAGATTCCAAGAAACCAAAATGTATTTAATGAAACTTATACTTTGGCAACGTGATACAAAGAGCCGACTCGTTGGAAAAGACCCTGATCCTGGGAAAGATTGAAGGCGAGAGAAGGGGACGACAGAGGATGAAATGGTTAGATAGCATCATGGACTCAAAAGACATGAATCTAAGCAAACTCCGGGAGATAGTGAAGAACAGGGGAGCCTGTTGTGCTGCAGTCCATGGGGCTGCAAAGAGTCGGACATGACTTAGCAACTGAACAAAAATAACAACAACAAATAATACCATTAAATCCATTACTTTGAACTCTAATAACCAAGTCAAGGCTACCACTACTAGTCACATGCAAATGTCTAAAACATCTCCTTTTGAAGTCATGAAGGTGCTAATCATTTCTTCTTGAGGGGATATCCTTTGATTTCACTGTAAATTTAAAAGATCTGCCATTGTTTAATACCTTAGTAGAAACAGCCTAGAGCGAAACACTACCATAGTGTAGGCCATCTAGACCTTTCCGTGGGCTTGGAGAATATAAGAGTGTAAAAGAATCATGGAAACGGAAACAACCAAACATTCCATAGAAAGGAAACCAAGAGCCAGACAATGCCCACTGTGCTCAATTCACAGAACTGTTATAAGGCTAAAGAAAAACTCGGTACATGGAGGGTTGATCACAGTGCCCTCCCACCTGGCACACAGTAAATATTCAGTAAGTATGTCTAAAGAGGATTTTACAGAAAATGTTTCTTTTTTAAGGTGTCATACCCACTGGCCATTGAATAGTGCTCAAAAAATGTTTGTTGACTGACTGAATGAATAATAAATAAATTGTAGACAGTCTCTTCTGAGCAAAGATGATGAGAGCAGGCAGAATTAGGTAAGAGAAGAAATGCAAGGATTCCAGAGAACTGGGGTGGAATTCTTTCTGTTAGGTTTGCTGAATAGGGGATGTTGCATAATTTACAAAACTCTCTGGGCTTTTGTTACCTTTTATTTCAAATGGGGTTGAAAATATCTCACCTGCAAAAGCGGACCGCTTTTCCTGAGTAGGTGTCAGGCTCTAAGACTTATGATTCTAGGTAAAGCTACATAAAGCAATTTTATTTGCTTTATTTAGATGTCCTGCCTCATTACCAAAAATATATGATGTAGCTTACAACAAAAGTACACAATAAAGTTTTAAAACAACCAGGTAAGACCTCATAGCACAACACTTAGACTAACCTTTAGAGCTATGCATTCGCTTTGCCCTAGGAGTGGTGGCGATCTGAATACAATCATGTAGGAACAACTGAAAACCTATAGGATCCTTATTAGAACATCAGTCTAGATAAGAAAGATAGCAAATATAATGCAGTCAATGGGTCAAACAGCCCTAGATATAAGTGATTTGTTCTTTTTTTTTAACATCACAGAAAGGGAAAGGCTCCAGCCAGATGTTTGTCAGTTCTTTATAATGTAAATCAGAAAAATATACCTAAATCTTCAAAGTAGTAGTCTTCATTAAAATCTTCAAACCAGTAATTCAACCCCACTGTTGGTTTCTTTAAAATAGATGTTATCATTGGACATTCACTGCCTGACTTTAACTTCACCATTATCCTTTTAGATTTTTATAACACAGGACAAAATACAGTGCTTTCCATGAAACTGTTAGGCCAGAAACATCACGCTAACCCCTGTGGTCCTGACACAGGGCATGGAGTAGACGAAATAACGGACAATGAAGGAGCTGTCTGCATGGGAAGTCTCCTTTCTCCTTTTCTCCCTCTCTGCCTTCTTACCCTAAAGAACAAATAAAAAGAGCTTCAAAACATAGGGAGGATAAAGTTCATGTTCCCCACAATTAAATTAATTAAACAAGGAGGCCATCAGACTGAGGAGTCTCTGATGGCTTTAGCAGCCTGTGTAAGCAAACCTAAACTTGAGCCTGTAGGTGCCTCAAGTCTGAGAAATCAAAATCTAAGGACAATCAGTCACAAACTCCCTACTAGACTTTTCTGAATCAGGCAAACACTTAAGCTACAGCCAATGAAATGATTTCCCTGTTTTCTTCTTCCTTTTCTCCACAAAATCTCTCCCCTAGTTGGGGTCCTTGGAGTGTTCCTAACCACTTCTGGTATGCCGCTGCCCCATTGAAACTGATTTTTATTCAAGTAGGATCTTAAAATGTTTAGTATGCCTCAGTTTATCTTTTCACACCACTGAAGCTGAAATTTGGAAAGTCTGATGAATATGTCAAACTCTTGTTTCTGTGATGAACATTCCACCTCATCCTTTAGCTAGATTACTGAGGAAGGTGAACTTAGCAGACAGGTAGGCCTTCTGCATAAAACTGGCATAAATGCTTCCTCTGGCATTTATTGGGTTGGCCAAAAAAGTTCATTAGGGTTTTCCTGTACCATCTTATGAAAAACCTACACAAACATTTTGGCCAATCCCATATAAGCGTAAGTCTCCAGACCTGTATAAGGTGTTCTTTTTTCACTTTTTAGTGGTGTTACATGACTTTTTTTTTCTTGCTTTCTTTACTGTTGTATTAACACCTATTACAGCTGTTGATTAGTTTGCTTCCAAGATGGACATGCTTGCTCCTCCTAGAATTTACCACCTTGAACTCTGTAAACCAATGGCTCAATCACCTGCTGGCTCAGACTGTGAAGAGTAAACAAAGGCTAAGGAAGAACCTATAGGGCTTCCCTGGTGGCTCAGCTGGTAAAGAATCCACCTGCAATGAGGGAGACCTGGGTTTGATCCCTGGGCTGGGAATATTCTCTGGAGAAGGGAATGGCTACCCACTCTAGTACTCTTACCTGGGGCATTCAATGGATAGAGGAGCCTGGTGGGCTACAGTCCATGGGGTCACAAAGAGTCAGACATAACTGAGTGACTTTCACTTTCACTTTCAAGAAAGGACCTAAGGGCTTTCCAATGACAAAATTTGTGAGCTTTAGGACCTAGCCTCTGAATTTTCCTTGGGGTTGTTGCTTTATATGTAAGTCTTCCTCTCCGCTTAGGTTATGAATGAGCAAAACTACCCAATCACACATGGAGGAAACATTCCCTATATGCTCATGACTCAGTACTACATGGTTCATCAAGATGAAAGTCTGACATTGGCTTCAATTTTGACCCCATTTAAGAATGATTTTTAGAGTAGATAAAACAAGTCAAAAGTGGATATTTTCCAGAAATAAAGATGGAGAAAAACTGGCAAAGTCACAGTTTGATTATCTACATTGTAAATTATTCCTATTCACTTCATGGGCTTTCCAACTCATAAAAATATTTCAAATTATTCTTTAAATCACCACCAAAACAGATCATTCAGAAGCAAGAGGAAAGGATATATGTAAAATAATTTTTCCCTTCCCAGCTGTAGTGAAAACAAAAGCAACAGGAGGGATCTTTCAATAGTCTGGTTGAACAGATTGTTTGCTTTCTGTCTACTGTCTGTTAATTAAACCACTGATGGAAAACCTTCCAAGATAATTTCTGTGAACACATTTTGCTATAGTTGTTAATCACATAGTTCATGGAAACATTAAATATATCTAAGGACTCCCATTTGGATATAAGGAGAGAAAGATAAAAGACACATTTTTGTGTATTTAATACATAAATTGACCTTAACACATTCTTGAGATATTTTATTTGATAAAAATTGCAGATAAAGTATTATTGAAAAAGGTTCTTCACTATCTTTCAAATAAATCATCATTATGAAACCCAATAATGTCTAGTTAATCTGAGAGCAAAATAAGAAACTCATGTACACCTTCATATTATTCTTGCAAAACTTGCAAGTTTCTTTTATGCTATCATCTACTATAAAATAAAATCATTTAAAATAAAAACAAAAGGGAAGAAAACTGTTCTGGGTTAGCTCTGTTTATATTTGCATCTCATCCTAATGATTTTATTTAAATACCTTACATTCAGTTAATAGGTGAATGCATCTTTAACTGCATTTCTTTTTTTTTTTTATTATAACCCCAGCACGGGTTTTTTTTCCTATGTTTATTTATTTACTTTTAATTGGAATATAATTGCTTTACAATGTTGTGTTAGTTCTAGCTGTACTGCATTTCTTGAGTCTTGCATACAATCATATACACAATATATGTTAAATGAGCAAGGAGTAACTACATAAATTGACATGCATCTTATGTAGTGAGGACCCACCATGACTGCACCTTTTGGATACACACTTTGGTTTGCACCTCACAAATGAACAAAATCTCCCTTGTGGATCCTGTGCAAAGACTACAATTTTTCACTACAAATAGATTTACTGGCTTGATTCATCTGAGAATAGACAAATTATTCAGCTAAGGTAGACTGCTGTATGGTTTCACACACCTCAATTTATGGAAGTGAAGGGGAAATTCCATACAAATGGTTATATTACTGGTTCTGTCCAATGATGAGCTGGCTATGTAGTGGACTTGGAGGTTTTGACTGATAGCATTACAGAGAAGATAGCTACAGAAGGGAAAGCATACAGAATGTTTTGTTGAGAGGCAGTAGAGGGTTTGAGTGGGACCTGGACATTCTTTTCTTGTTAAGCTTCACACATGTTTCTTCATGTCTCCCAGCTGAGGACCACTGCTCCATGCTCTCGTCTCACCACAGGTGCCTACGGTCATGTCTTCATCATCTCTTGCCTCCTGCCTGGTCTTACTTTCTTCAAACTCTTCCTTCTCCAATCTTTTCTCCATCTGCTGTCAGAGATAGCTTTCAAATTTATTCACTTCTCTCTTTTTATTAAAACTTCTAAGGCTCCTCACCACCCAACAAAATGATAAAGCACTTCATGTTCTTGCTCTAACCACTCTTCCCTGACTCTGCCTCCTTCATGAGTTCTATGCTCCCATCACACAGAATCTCTCAATAACCTCTTTACCTGCAACAGATGCCTTTGCATGGGGGGAAAGTCCTTCCTCACTCCAGACTTTGGGAAATCTCGGAATCTCAGGAAATCTCGGAAATCTCACAGCTCCTTCAAGATCTAGTTCAAATATTGTCTTGGTAAAAGGAACATCCCTTGACTCCTTCAAGCAGAGCTGATTAAGTTTTCTTCTGCAGTCCAATGCCTCTTCTCATCTGATTCTTTAATCATTCTTCCACCTATCCCCACTTCAATGTGAGACTGTGCAGAAAAGAGTTAAGACAGCAGGTCTGAGACTGCTATCCTTAGAAAATCTTGTTTGTAAGGTTGGCCCTTGGCTGGCACCTGGGAACTGAGATTTGCGGGTGGTGGTGGGGGGTACCCAACTTTCCTTAACAGATAAGAGGGGCTTACTGTGGCTAAACTGCCTGGGCAAGCAATATTGTTTATGCTGACCACCTGCTTTCCTTCCAGGAGTGTGGAATTTAGGTACATGGCAGACAGAAAGTGGTTATGTGAACGGTTCCCAGGACAAATCCTTGGGCACTGAGTTTCTCGTGAACTTCCCTGGCTGACCATATTTCACACAGTTGTTATCACAACTGGTTGCTGGAGGAAGTAAATACTTCCTCTGTGCTCCCACTGGAGAGGCTCTTGGAAACCTGTCCTGCTTTCCCCAGACATCACCAGAGTGCCTTTTCCCTCTGCAGATTGTGCTCTGTAGCCTTTTGCTGTAACAAAGCACAACTGAGTCTTGTGAGTCCTCCTATCACATCACCATACACGACAGTGGCCACGAAGTCTCCTGACACAGAGATGTTTCAGAACAGGACTTCGATCTTATTTACACTTTTTGTCCCATCGGTACAAACATGGACGCTGACATGTGATAAATTTTTTCTTTTTGAAAAGCAAATGAATGAATGAGTAAACAAATGGTTGGCCAGGCTGCTGCTCATCTGAGACAGTGTCTCAAAAGATTATGTATGTGATCTGTTGTCCAACTTCTTAAGACTTTAATTATGTCTTTTGCTCAGTCAGATAATAGGGTGGAAGGAGATAACTATGGGAAAACAAAGCCATAGCAGCTTCTCCTTATCGGATATGAGTTTGACTCAATGAAAGCTTGCTGGCCAGTTGGGTAATGTTCAGCAACACTCGTGGTTGCAGTTCTTTCTGGTTCATGTACTCAGTAAGAAATAGAACACAAGTCTTTGAAGAACGGGGGCATGGCCCAGTGAGGTTAAAAAGGTATGAAGTACTCGAAACAAGGACATTTTAAATAAAATGTGGAAAATAAATGGAGACTACTCTACAAGTTTGAAGCATGAGTCCAGTCTCTGAGGCACAGAGTAGAAGAATCACAAAGGCCTAAGGCCAAGATGTAAGTGTCCAGCATACCCCGATTTTCCACTCTTCCCCTTCTCTGACTTCTGAGTCATCACAGGGTTCTTGGTTGCTCTACAGTATTTTTCCAGTGAAAAGCATTAGGTGGTTCAAGAAAAAATACCCAGGAAATGAAACACAATGGGAAAATAGAACCAAATAGTCCAAAGTATGTACAGAAAAAATTTACACATTAAAAATTTAATAGTTTTCTAACCTTACTATTAAATAAGATAATAAACAGACATCTTAATCTTATATATAAAATGGTTAATTATCCTATGGAAAACATGATCAGCTTTATGAGCAAAGGTTAATAATATTTAAGACGATGTTAAAGTATTGGTCCATATTTACTAACATCTTAAAGAGAAAATAAAACTGTGTTAACAGTTATAAACAGAGGTGATCTATGTATTATTTCTAATAATGGGTTAATAATAATATTATTAGTAATAATAACTGACCTTCATTTAGGATTGACTGAATGTAACGCACTGTTCTAAACATTTGCATATGTTAATATATTTGGCATGTACTATGTGGCATTTCCTATTTCACATCTGAGGAAACTAACGTGTATGAGAGGGTGAGTGATACACTAGGAAAATAACCAGAGCTGGATCCATAGGCTTGGTATTAACTGTTATCTAATCTACTTTAGATGAATCTTCCAGGGGTAGAATTAGACATCTGTCAGAAAGCCTAATGAAATAACACACACAAAAAAACACCCTGATGCTGGGAAAGATTGAAGGTAAAAGGAGAAGAGGGTGGCAGAAGATGAGATGGTTGGATGGCATCACTGACTCAATGGACATGGACTTGGCAGACTCTGGGAGACAGTGACGTACAGGGAGACCTGGCATGCTGCAGTCCATGGGGTCACAAACAGTCAGAATGACTTCGCGACTGAACAACAACAACATGACACAAAGAACCTAAAGAAAAAAATAAATTAGACAAAATGCACTATTTGAAATGGCAAAAATATGTAAACAATCTAGCAGTGAAAGCAAATAGAGAATGCAATATTTCATTTTCATCAAGTTGACTCTGCCAATGGGAGGGAATGAAATGAGGTTGATGTAAAAACAGCAGAAAATAAGAGCACTTTAACACTGATTATATTTTTTAATGTCTTGAAAAGTTTGGAAGTACTTTAAAACAGATAATTAATCTTGTTAACTGAGTATTTTCTATTAAACGCCCTAGAAGAAATTTAAAAGAAAAACTGCATTTCTTCAAGTAGACTTTAGCACTTGTTTTACCATGATGATAGCCTCCTATTTTATTATAACAAAGATGACTGTCAGAGAACTCAGCTAGTCACTGATGTTTTTCAATAAATCTGTCAGATTTGGAGAATAAACTCATTTCCACTTAGCCATAGCCTACAAATAACCTACAGATAGTGAAAACAGCATGGGATTAAATCTGAGAGTCTATCTTTTAATAAGGTTTTAGGATTTTCTGCAGAAAACACAGCATCAGAAAGCCAGAAAGCACATGGAATTTTTAGGTTACATGACCCTAGCCATGTGTAAAATAGGGAGGGGCAAATTTACAGCTTTTACAGTATCTCCTAGCTTATAAAATTATATTGTCTACTTGCTAGCTAAATATCTCATAACATACTTGAGGCTATTTGGAATCATATATTAAATATTCTACACATTTGTTTTCAGGTTTACTATTTGTGAGAATCCATGTATTATAAAACATTAGAGTCTCCACAGCACAATAAACAAGTAAAGCTATTTAATGAAATACCTCAATATTTCTCTTTATTATTGGCCATCCTCAACTACCCTTATTTCTTGTATTCAGAATGGCCAATTTTAAAACAAAAGGTAAATCCAATGCATGAAAAGTGTGACTCTGTCAGCCAATGGAGATGGAAATTTCTGTAAACAAGGACCAGTCATGGCCAATAGCCTCTAAGGAAAGTTTAGTCTCCTGAGCCAAAATAGGGCAGATAGAATCAATTGTTATCATGGTGCCCCATGTCAAAGATGACATCCAGATGCCTATGACCCAAATCACTAGGGCCTTCTATTAAGTTATGGCTGCCAGATAGCTGATAGACTCAGTTTCACTGCATTTTGTCATCAGCCCATGTTCAGTTTGTAGGGTCAGATCCATAAAGGAGGGCTTCCCAGGTGGCACTAGTGGTAAAGAACCCACCTGCCAATGCAGGCGATGTAAGAGACATGGTTCGATCCCTGAGTCAGGAAAACCGCATGGTGGAGAGCATGGCAACTCACTCTACTATTCTTGCCCAGAGAATTCCATGCAAGAGGAGTCTGGCAGGCTATGGTCCATAGGGTCACAAAGAAAAGTAACTTAGCACATATGCATCCAAAAAGGAGCCCAGGCTGACTTAGCCAATGACCACAGATGACAGATAATTCATGTATTAGATGTATTCATATGTCTATCAGATTATGTTCTTGTAACTTTGATTTGAAAGTGAAGTCACTCAGTCGTGTTTGACTCTTTGCAACCCCATGGACTGTAGCCTACCAGGTTCCTCCGTCCATGGGATTTTCCAGGCAAGAGTACTGGAGTGGGTTTCCATTTCCTTCTCCAGGGAATCTTCCCAACCCAGGGATTAAACCTGGGTCTCCCACATTGCAGGCAGATGCTTTACCATCTGAGCCACCAGGGAAGCCCAATATAACTCATACCATTCTCAAAATATCCCCAGATTTCTACAAATTAACATATTAACTGCGCCCCACTCTCTACTTACCCCCAAAATAATGAGCAATGCCCTTCACATAATCTAACAACTAAGGAATTAAAGACCTGGTTTGGCAAGGTCAGAGCTCAGCCCTATAGGCTTCTCTGTTCCCATTATTACTAAACAGATAATATTAGTTGTTAAATGTTGAATATCATTCTTGGATAAAGATGAAAAGTACTATCACAAACTCTGGAGTTTTTGGCTTTCTACTGTTGCCAGAGTTGATAATATAGACTTAAAAAAATATGCTTAAGGTGCTCAAAGTTGAGCATCAAACACACACACGCACAAAGACATTGAAGAACATTAAGTAGAAAATTAAAACAATCCTATTTCAGTTTTATATAAATATAAAAGGCCAGCAGGAAAAACATCAATAGCACACATTAAGATTAATGCTATATACCTATTCAATTTTTTGATCTATAAAATTGCAATCATGTATATTTTCCTTAATATACACAAGTATATCCTAATAAATTTTTCAAAAAGACTAGTCCTCAAATTTAAAAAATAGGCAAATTACATAAATAGGTAATTCACAGCAAACAAATATAAATACTAGCAAATATATTAGAATATTTAACATTTTAAGAAGTCAGAGAAATACAATAAATTATAATTTTTTATATACCACACTCACAAAGATTTATTGTAAAATTGTACTTGTCAGTATTTGATAAGGTTATTTTATGAAAATAGTATTGTACTCTCTAACATTGGTAGGCAGGTTCCAATTTTAATCAAAGTTTCATATGTGCATATTTTCCGTCTGTAGTAAAAGTCTTCTAGGATTTGATACTGTCAAAATCTTAGATGTGCAAAATGATTTATGAATAAGTATAAAAAACTGCAATAGTATTATTTGAATTGGTTAAAAGGAAAAACATATACATATGCACACAAAATTAAAAAGAGAAAGAAATACATTATAGTATTACTAGTGATTTTTTTCCATGTTATACAAGTTGGAAGCATTCAATTTTATTTGGTTTGTTCTTTTGACATATCTTTATTTTCTACATTTTCTACATGTGTTACTTCTATGGCAAGGGAAAAAATCCCTAGGTCTCTACCTTTTGAAAGTCAAGTTCAAATATTCTGACTTGGTGAAGCCTTCCTTCATCACCAATAGAAGATTTTCCTAGGCAGAGTATTTTAATGTGATCTCATAGAACTTTAACCAAACCCATTTCTGTGTTCTTCTCATGAAAGTGCGATTATTGATTAAATGCCATTCCTTCACAAACTACCATGAACTTATCCATGGGAGGTGTCATATCTTTATTCATCTTTTTGCTCTTTTTTGTTATTATAGTAGATGTTCACTAAAACTGCCCAGGCTATTTCCTTGAGATATGTCCTGATACACTTGGGGTGGTGACCTGGCATTATTTATCATGGCAGCTCTTGCTTAAGGCACTCTCATTTCTCTGCTTAAAATCCTTAGCCTTGTATACTTATATTTTTTGGGTTATTTCTTGAGAAAATTAGATGTAGCCCCGTCAATTTCTGTGCAATTTCCTATATTCTACCATCTTTTTCTATATGTGTTTCATCAAGTAAAATATTACTGTTACAACATTCTATCTGTAGCATCCTTTAAAATGTTCAGAGAGATTAATACAAGGCAAAGTGATTTCCCCCCAAGTTATTCTACTTCTCACATTTAATTCATATATTTAATGCAATATATTTTCACACGACCTGAGAACCGCAAAGCAATGGGCAAAACTATTCAGCTTTGATATCTCCAAATAACGTTAGAAAAAAGTTATTTAAAAGAAATCACAGGAAAGATTTATGCTTCTGAATATCAAAGGCATTGTGAGGCAAGGATTCATAAATAATATATTAGTTACAGTAGGAAGCATATAATTCTTCAAACAAAACTGACACTTTGCTATCTATATTTAAATAAGAAATACTTTATATACAAAGATGTGTTCACTTCATTAGAACTTCTTGAGTATTTATTAGCTGAAACCTTTCATGATTCATCTCCTTGCCTAGTTCCCCTTAAAACTATCTCAAGATAGTACTGGGGTGAAATACCTTGACACAGAAAAAATATTTCTCTATGTAGACCTATGATTTTCAGTTAAAAAAAATCATGTTCCAAACACCCTCTTTGATAAGGATTGAAATACTTCAAGTAAAAAACTGGGAAAATAATGAGGAATAGAACTGGGAATAAGAGGAATAATGAAAATTTAGTCAAGAAATTTTGATGTTTTTACAAACTGTATCATACTTATAATACTATATTTTTACTCCACTGAATTCACTGTATTTTTCCCTTTTTTCTGAAAAGAGAAATACTTAAATTTGAATATCAACTACCATTCAAATAGCAGTTTTAAAATACAGTTCCAAGAATTTCTAAAATGGTATGAATATCTGAATTCTGTAGCTACTTTCTTAAATAACATTGCCTAATTAAACTGCTTGATTGCATACATTTATGCTGATTACACAATTTAACTCACATTGTAAATAAACTACAATCAACAAAATTACATTAAAAAAGAAATTAAGACAGTGAAACTGTACTAAAGTTAGATTTCAATTTCCCTGATATATTCCTGAAATAGTCAAACCACCAGGTAAGAATTAAGCCACCAAAGCAAGACAGAAATCCAAAGCAACATTTCAACCATATATAGATCAGGAGAATGCTGAAACTTTTAGAATCTATTGCTTCATTCTTCCTTTATCCTTGAATTATTTTTTATAAACATTTTTTTGACTCATACAAACAAATTCCAGATAAACTGGAGTAGTCTCTGCTTTAAGTACTTATTACAATACATCATCAAGTATCTAATTAATCATCAATTGTTGAATTTTTAAGTTGATTGTAGAGGTTAACTTTTGTGAGCAGCCTCAATTCTTTTTCAGGAACAATTTATGAAAGAGGAATCTGTACTCTATTGCATTTAAACTCCATCAGTCTACAAGATAACGAGAAGGACATGAAGCCAGATATCCCGTATTTTCATCAATCACTTAATGGTGTCTTAAAACATTTATTTTTACCTATTTGTTCAACAGAATCTCACTAGTTTAATTTAACAATTTTACAATTTAATTTAAAAATTTAACAATTTTTGATTGTTAGTGAGTCAACATTTTTTTAATGCTATTTCCTTGTTTCCTTTTTTACTATCCTATTCAAGCCCTTTTGTGAGATAGATAACTCATTTTTTAAATTTAAAGGATTGGTCATCTTAGTAAAAACTCTACAAAATTTTTCAGAAAATCATTCATTATATAAATCTGTCTCAGACAAATTTATTGAAATCATGATATATTTTCCTAATATATGAGACTATTATGTTGTTTTAGGTGCCTTTGCGTGGTTATAACATAAAGGGAAGATGCAGGGATATGTTTTCATATAAAGCTCAACAAACATGGTTTATATATTATGTATACATATATATGTGTGTGTGTGTGTATATATATACATATATACATATATATATATATATATATATATATATAATTCAGCCATGAAAAGGAATAGAAATCTTATGTAAAATACAACTTGGATGAACCTTGAAGAGAATGCTAGCTGAAATAAACTAGACACAAAAGGACAAATATAATTCCATTTATCTGAAGTACATAGAGTAGTCAAAACAATAGAGACAGAAAGTAGAGTACAGGTTACCAGATACTGAAAAGGCAGAATTAATGAGGAATTATTGCTTAATGAGTACAATCTGTGATGAAGAAAATATTCTGGTGATTGATAGTAGTGATGGCTGCAACACCTGATGACTGTAGTTAATACCACTGAATTGCATAATTAAAAATTGTTAAAATGGTAAATTTTGTATTATGTGTATTTACCACATAAAAAAATGAACCCCCACCAAAGAGGCCCATTGATTAGATTTGCTCCTTTTTCTATATTCTTATTATTAAGCAATTATTTAATATTTGATGAATGAATGAATGAATAGAATTCATGAAAAATAGTAGGAAATCATTGGTTATAATTCTGGGAGGGTCCAAACTCTTATAAAATATTGGAATGTCCTCCTCTTTTCTGAAAGCTATCCACCCATCAGGTGTTTTCCAGTTTTGAGTTTCCCTAGATATCAGGTAGACTTCCAGAGATGTTCAAAAACACTGAATCTTCAAAACCCCAACAAATGAAGTGCAATCTCATACAACAAAAAACCCCAAGAGCAGATATACAAAAAACTCATTCATCATTTTAAAAAGGCCATAGGAAGAAAAAGTGCAATTATTTGGGGGAAAGAGTCCAAATTTTAACCAAGATAGGTTAGGGGTAAAGTAATAGAATATAAGTGAAAGTTATAATGCTGTACTCTTCCATTTTGTTAACAAAATTTTTAAACAAATAAAAATTAAAAAAAACAAACAGCATCAAAAACTAGAAAGTCAATCTAGGGTAAAGAAGGATGGCAGGTACACACTAATATTTAAATTTTAATCAATTTAAATCCAGGTATCTATTCACAACACCGTGGACACCAAAAGGAAGAAATTAAGGTAGTAAGGGGTGTAAGCTAAAGTATTGAATGGGTATAAAAACAAGTCATGGGGGAGGTGGGATGCACATTACATCAAAGAGCCAGACAAGCCTTTTGACAATCTAGGAAAAGGAAAAAAGGAAAGAAAAAGAGGTTTTAATTGGAAGTATTTAGAAGAAAAATGACAAAGTGACAAAATGACAAAAATTTACAAATTATTTATGTAAAAATAATTTGGGGAGTTGATTAGAGTAGAGAGAATTCTTTTGGAGTTAGCAGCTGGGCTGACATACAGTTACTGTATGCAGGTGTGACCTGCTGTGGTTTGCTGTGTATGGATCTGGGTCCATTGTTCTATGTTCTCCAGACAAAAGGAATGAACCTTGGTTGTCCTTCTACACCATATTGAAACCTGAGTAACGGTTGTACTCCATTTATAGCTTAATTAATTTAACTTAAGAGTGGCTGTGCTAAGTTGTTTTGGTCTTATCCGACTCTGCAGTCCTGTGGATTGCAACTCGCCAGGCTGCCCTGTCCATGGGATTCTCCAGGCAAGAACACTGGAGTGGATTGCCATTCCCTTCTCCAGGGGATCCTCCCGAGCCAGGGTTCAAATCGGCGTCTCTTATGTCTAACCTGCATTGGCAGACAGGTTCTTTACCGTTAGTACCTGGGAAGCCCTAAGAATGGCCGTACTTGAAAAAAGAACATTAGGAAAGAGAGATATCAATAAATTAAACATATATGTACAATTTCACCCCTAACCAACTCATACTTCAAAAACTGGTGATAACTGGCCATGAACATTTATAATGTTCATACACAGAAATCACGATTTGAATTGAACTCCAGTCCTACTCCAACATAAGCCTCTTCATTTCTTGTAGAATAAGTTAACACACATTATTATGTTTTTATTTCTACACAGATAATTTTCTTTCACATTTCCCCAGAGGAAAACGCAAAATGCTCCGGGGCAAACTTTCAAATGTATTGCTTATAAAGAATGGCATGTGAATAAAGAGAAGAAAACACGTCAGCTTGTCCTCGCTTTAACTTTATGTAACATCTCACATCTCACAACACACTGCTCTAGAGTGAAGTGTTTTAACCTGCCTTTTGTTATGAATTACTTGGCTGGGTAACAGACAGGCAGTCTGGGATCATTTTTGTAAAGCCATCAATATCCTTCAGTGCTATTAATATTCAGAATGCCAAGAGAATGCTTTCTCCCTCTTTTTACTTATCCATCAAATACTTCATGAAGTTTAATTAAAATTAAGTCAAAAATATTCTGTGTGCTTGTATAAACCTTAAATTTGTTAACCTGTTATTGGATTTTCAAAAATACCTGGTTAGAAAACTGATTTAATTTTCTATTTATATGTAAATTTGTTTCTAAGCTTAGATTCAGGTCTGCTCTGAGAATGCTAATCCTAACTTTACCATATTTAAACTCATTGTGGGGCCAATTAGAAAGGCCTCATGCCAATCCATAATACATTTACCAATATCAGACATTTGAAATATTTCAAAGCACTCCCCCAAAATGCCTATGTCGCTTCCTGTTTAAGAAAAGAAATGCATTCTTCTCAACTTACTGTACATTCATTCATTCTCATGAATCACATTTTGTTACAGGCCATCTTCAAACTTTCCAAAGGCTTCCTAGTGGTATGTAAAAGAAGCAACCCAGAGCTGTGGCGCAGGCAGGAAGGGACAGTCTACTGGGGAATCTAAATGAGGAATGGTGTGTCTGGAAGAGAAGGAGCCTGGGCAGAGGGCTTAAGAGTGGGCTGGGGAAGTGAGGAAGAACCAGATCACACAGGGCACTAGCAGTGTGTAAGTAAGTGGGGTTTTACTCTGAGACAGGTGGAAAGTCAGTGGGAGGGTTTAACCAGGAAACGGCATGATCTGACACATGTTTTCAAAAGATCACCTCCGCTACTAGGAATATAAGTTGTTTTTATCATTTTAGGCTCTACTGATAACAGTAAGAAAGAAAACACTTTTATTCTGAAGATGTTCAGCTGTCATATAGAAAGACTAACATGTTCACTCAATAAGGGGTTGACCTATTCCAATAAGTTGTCAATTAGCATAAAAGAGTGGACTACGGGAAGAAAAATAAGTAATTAAGCTGACAGGTGACTAACAACCTAAATGTCTAGGATCATTAATTCTCCATTTCATGTATTTAATAAGACACATAAAATATCTGACTGTGAATTTTATACATGCAACATCATCAGCAATGTCTCTAAGTAAGAAAAGGAAAAAAACTAGTGTCCACTATAATTTACTACTATAGTATCTCCACGATAGTAGAATATACATTTAAATTCCATGTATTAAGGTGTGGCATGGAAGAGCAAAGAACAAGATTTGTTCTGTCTTTATTTAATATCGCAGTAGATAGAGAGAAAAGCAATTTTGGCTTAAAGTAAAAGAAAAGGCAATACAGTGGGGGGGCCCTCAAAATTTAGGGTGGCTTATTGTTTACAAGCAGAGACTGTCCAAAGTTCACATTTCTCCCAAAAATCTAACCAAAGATCATTTTTAAGTATTTATTGCCCTAATAAATTAGGAATGCAAAACTAATAATGAAGTGGTTTTCTTTGACAGATGATAAACTTTTAAAGTTCTGTTAGATGCTTAATAAATTTTTGTGGAAAGAATGAGTTAAATCTCAGGGGAAAAAAAGCAGAAGTATAATTTCCTTCTAGAAGAGTAAATTACAGGTAGCTGTTATAAAATCACAAGGCCTATATGTTAAACTTTAATAAATTTTTCCTAAAACAGCAAGAATGCACTCAAATAGTTTCTCAAGCTTTAGAATGCATCAGAATCACAGTGTTCCTGAAGATTCCTAAAGTCCACTCTCTTTAAGAAGGCCACAGGAGATTCTGAGGCAGGTAGACCAGAGAACAATACTGGGAGAAACACCAAAGAATTTTATCTCCTCTGTGCCTGGAATTAAACATCATACGTTTACATCTTGGGGGCACCTTTCAAAGTTATGGAATATGGAGGAACATGAAGGAAAACATTGGTCTGTGGATATCGGCTCTGACTGACATAGAAAAGACTTCTCTTCCAATATTTAGAACTTTATTTTAACTCCTTATCTGCCTACACCACTTTGAAAAGTGCTTTCTAAACCATTATCTACTTTGTTTTTCACAATAGCCCTTGAATTATGAAAGGCACTATCATGGAAAACTGAACAAAACTGTTTCTCTCCTCTCTTTTTGCTTTTCACAAGAAAATGGCATTGTCTTCTGATTTGGCTGCTGCTGCTGCTGCTGCTAAGTCGTTTCAGTCGTGTCTGACTCTGTGCGACCCCATAGATGGCAGCCCACCAGGCTCCCCTGTCCCTGGGATTCTCCAGGCAAGAATACTGGAGTGGGTTGCCATTTCCTTCTCCAATGCATGAAAGTGAAAACTGAAAGTGAAGCCGCTCAGTCGTGTCCGACTCTTCGCGACCCCATGGACTGTAGCCTACCAGGCTCCTCCGTCCATGGGATTTTCCAGGCAAGAGTACTGGAGTGGGTTGCCATTGCCTTCTCCTCTGATTTGGCTAGATTCATTTAGAAAAAGGGATGGAATTAAGCAATTACCCACTGATTGTTATTGAATCTACTATTGATGTTTGTATCAACTGATTCACTAGTGAAGATTCACGATTTAGAATTTTCTCATTACTGATTAAGTCAGGGTTACCTGAAGACAGTTGCTGCTTAGAAGATTTTTTATCCACTAAACAAGATATGAATAATTTTAGATTTAAAAAATATACTAAAGCCCATGTAAATGGAATAAAAAAGCATGTGCTGATATGAACTTTATGATAACATATTTAAATTTTAGCAGATTCACTTCCCACAGAGATAAATTGACTTTTCAGAGCTGCTGTTCTTTGTTCAATAATACTGATCATAATAATAACATGCAATGATTCAGTGTCCCTTCAGCGTTACAAATGATATCCCTGTAGAATGAAGGTTACATTGCTTATTTCCGTACAACCTGTTTTGCAATGAGCAGCACTAACAAAGAAGCTGATTTTTATTGGTTTTTTTTTTTGTTTTTTAATCCAAAACCTGCTAACTAGATGCTGAATACACATCTCAAAAAAAAAAAAAGTCCTTCAGGAGATGAATGGATGAATTCATGGTAGTACATCCAGACAATGGAATATTATTCAGCATTAAAAAGAAATGAACTATCAAGCCCTGAAAAGACATGGAGAAAACTTAAGTGAATATTAGAAAGTAAAAGAAGCCAATATAAAAAGGCTGCATGCTGTGATTCCAACTATTTGACATTCTAGAAAAGGCACAATTATGGAGACAGTAAAAAGATCAGTGGTTGCAGGGGGTTGGATGAGGAGGAGAGATGAAGAGGGAGAATGCAGGGAAATTTTAGGACAAAGAATTTACTTTGTTTGATATTATAATCAGGGACATATGTCATTATAAATTTGTCCAAAGCCATAGAATATACAGCATTAATAGTGAATCTGAATGTAACCTATGTACTATGGATAATAGCCATGTGTCAATGTAGGTTCATAGACTGTAACAAACATGCTGCTCTGGTGAGGAATATTGATAGTGGGATAGGTTGTATATGTAAGTGGCACAGAATAAATGACACATCTTTGTACCTTCTTCTCAGTTTTGCTGTAAACCTAAAAATGCTCTAAAAATAAAGCCTATTTTTAAAAATCTCTTGCTGTTGCCCATAAAAAATTTAGCCAGTGACCATGATTTCCATATTTAAATGATGTAAGTGCATTATCAATTTTAAATAAAAAAAAACAGATTAATTTTGCTCCCCTAACAAAGAATCAAAGTAATAAATCAGATAGGTATTATTTTTGCTTGTACTGGATTGTATTCCAAAGAGCTGTCTTATCCCACAGTTGAAGTAAGCTCATGAGTCTATGATGTTCAAGAAGAAAAATGATTGTGAAGATTATGACTAAATCAGGATAGTGAAAAGGGCTAACAGAATGCAGGCATGACTCTAACTACATCCATAGCAAATCAGACACAAATGACCAACAAAGAACTCATTTTAAAGGATTAAAATGAGACATGTGAAGTGTTGTCATTTCTCCCTCAAGGAAAAAGATTCTAGTCACCTTAGTGTGATTCCCTGATTTGAAGAACATTTTACAAAGCTCCAGCTTCAGAAAAATAAGTGCATATACTCTGTTGGGGGAAAAGTCCTTGTTATCTGTATCTAAAAGTCAAATGGCAGCATAATATGCAGAGGCCAAAGTCAGTTGAGAAGACTATGTTTTTTGGATTCATGATAACACCATTTGGGACTTCTCTTTTACTCTTTGTCAAAGGACTTCAGCGGCTTTCCCATGTATTATCCCATCTAAACCAGTAGTCACATATGGATGTGAGAGCTGGACAATAAAGAAGGCTGAGCACCAAAGAATTGATACCTTTGAACTGTGGTGCTAGAGAAGACTCTTGAGAGCCCCTTTGACTGCAAGGAGATGAAGCCAGTCAATTCTAAAGAAATCAACCCTGAATACACACTGGAGGGACTTATGCTGAAGCTCCAATACTTTGGCCACCTGATGCAAAGAGCCGACTCATTAGAAAAGATCCTGATTCTGGGAAAGATTGAAGACAGGAAGAGAAGGGGATGATAGAGGACGAGATGGTTGGATGGTATCACCAACTCAATGGACATGAGTTTGAGCAAGATTCGGGAGACAGAGAAGGACAGGGAAGCCTGGCGTGCTGTAGTCCATGGGGTCACAAAGAGTCAGACACGACTGAGCGACTGAAAAACAATTGTATGGTGATGAATGGAAACTAAATTTTTGGTGGTGAGCATGCTACAGTATATACAGAAGTAGAAATACAATGTTGTACACGTGAAACTTATAAACTAATGTTACTTCAGTTAAAAAAATCAAGAGAATAGAACACGCAATGCTTTCTTTGAAAGCTCTGGAATGTAATCCTTAATAAATTAATCAAGACCAACTCAAAATACATTTTATAAAACCAGAGGTTATGGACTGAATTTTGTGTCGCTCCAAGATTCACAGGTTGAAGCCCTAACATTGAGTCTGGCTGTATTTCAGATTTGGCCTCTCAGGAAGTCATTAAGGTTAAATGAGTTCATAGGAGTGAGCCCTGACCTGATAGGATTAGTGATACAATAAGAAGAGACACCAGAGGAAAGGCTATGTGACGACATAGTGAGAAGGTGGTTGTGTACAAGCTAAGAAGAGACTCTTACTAGAAACTGAATTTGCCAGCAACTTGGATTTCCAGCCGCAAGAACTGTGAGAAAAAAACAGTGTTATTTAAACTGCTTAGTGTATAGCATTTTTAATAGCAGTTTGAGCACAGTAAGACACTAGATCATGTCACGGTGCACTTGTGCTCAGTTGTGTCTAACTCTTCGTGACGCCATGGATGGTAGCCTCCCGGGCTCTTCCATCTGTAGAATTCTCCAGGCAAGAATACTGGAGTGGGTAGCCATGTCCTCTTCCAGAGGATCTTCCTGACCTAGGGATCGAACCCACGTCTCCTCCATTAGCAGGTGGATTGTTTACCACTGAGCCACCTGGGAAGCTGTGAGACACTAGACGTACCAACAAATGTTACCTGATCCTCTACTGTGTGTTTGGTATTTAAGTAGCTTTTGTGAAGGATGTACAAGAGTATCAGGCTCCCCCCCAAATACACCTTGATAAAATACATTGATACACTACGACCTTCAACTACATACATCCACCACAAAGATTCATTCATTTAAGCAAAAAATAGATATAAAAGAAATCATAACATTTTGTTATTAAAAAAAATGCAAAGACCTGCCATCAAATCGACATTCCTTCTCATCTTTTCTACATCTTGTATGTTCACAGTTTAGCAAAATATAATTGAAATAAGAAGCCTGAGGCACTACAAAAATCATCAAAGAGAATTTTAATAACACATAAGATACTTTGATACTACTTCAAATACACCCAGCATATATGACATTTAACTGACAAAAGGAACCATTTTGTAAAGAGATTTTTAATGATATAGACTTGATTGGAAATTGAAGCAACTGCCAAGCTCTCAGATCAATCTGGATTGTTTAGGCTTAGCCATTTCTCCACTGTGGATGTGTCAGAGGCAAAGTTTATTTCAGGAGATGGTTTAGAGGCAGCTCACATTATTACATGTGCAGGAACTTAACTAGCCCCTGGTTATAAGGCAAACCAGATCAGTTGTACCTTTAGAGAATCTAAAGTAGAGAGGGGGAAAAAAAAAAAAAACCTCATATCAACTCAAATGACAATCTGAAGAACTTGCTTAAAACATATTGATAAAAAAGTAGTTTATCCAAGTTGGCTCAGGTTATTTTGAAACTATTTATTGAGTATGTGCCAAATACTGAACGAAGCTCTGGAAACACAAAATTCACCTTGTACAGAGGTATTGTGAAATAGTTTTACCATACACCTTCCTATTCCAAGGTGGGAATGGGATTTCAAGGAGTCAGACATGACTGAGTGACTGACACTTTCACACACCTGTAGCTTTGGCTTCCCTGATGGTTCAGGCAGTAAGGAATCTGCCTGCAGTGCAGAGACCTGGGTTTGATCCCTGGTTAGGGAAGGTACCCCGGAGAAGGGAATGGCAAGCCATTCCAGTATTCTCCCCTGGAGAATCCCATGGACAGAGGAGCCTGGTGGGCTATGAGTTACAGCCCATGGGATTTCAAAGAATCAGACATGACTGAGAGACTAACACTTTCCTATTCCAATGGGAGCATTTCTTAAAGTGCTGTACAAAAACAAAATAAGCAAAACAAACTGATGTTCTGCACCAAACAAAGTTTTCAGGAAGCTTTGGTTAAACTAAGTCAAATGTATTCAAAGGCTGAAGGACCACTCATAGTCATTACTATGTTAAAGTGTAGCAGGATTCTCCAACCTGGAGGTTTGGCAACTTGGAGAACTTTTGTCCAGAAGCATTTCATGTGATTCTTATTCTGCCTGCATACACACATTCATAGACACACATACATATATGAGAAAATGTCCATAAGTAATTATACTCAATATTACCAAGTTCTTGTTTAGTCATTTCCGAAGTTACAAGAAACAATAGTTGTGAGCACTGTCTTGTAATCAATACTTTGCAGAGTGGTCAATAACCTGTGACTACAAAGCATCCAGTTTGCAGTGTGTGTGTGTGTGCTTAGTTGCTCAGTTTTGTCCTACTCTTTGTGACCCCATGGACTGTAGCCTGCCAGACTCCTCTGTTCATGGGATTCTCCAGGCAATAAAGGTGGAGTGGGTTGCCATTTTCTCCCCCAGGGGTTATTCCTGACTCAGGTATCAAATCTGGATCTCCTGCATTGCAGGCAGATTCTTTAACATCTAAGCCACCAGGGAAGCCCTCAACTGCAATATTACTCACCAAATAGCAGGTCTGGTGATAATTAAAATGCTTAAAGTGCTTGGTCTTACATGGAATTATGATTGATTGATAGCACTTTATAATCTTGTTCAGATGCCAAGTAATTACTGAGGAGTGAAACTAGAAATAAGACACACATGATGTTTTTGTGGTTCTGAAACTCTTAACACCCCAGACCTAACAATGAATTCTGATGGTGCTAATTAACTTTGACCTCAGATCTAGGTTGCAATTAAAACTTGAGCAAAATAAAATTTCTTTTTATGTACACTAAGATTTTTTTTTCCAAAAAAACGGGGTATGTAGAAAATTTCTACACAAATAAATCCTATTTAACACAGCACTATTTGTTGCTCATATAAAATAACTAGAGATGACAGAGCTCAGATTTTTAAACACTGGGTAAAGACAAGTTATAAAGAAGCAAGCAAATGTACAAATAAATAGTAAGATATATTTATTCTATAAAGATAGCAGAGAAATTGAGACATAAAATTTGAGAGTCAGAGGAATTTTAAAACTTAGTCTACTTCTGGCTAAGGTGGTAAACTACATCTACATATTTGCTCCTGATCTTACTTTAAAACCCAATAAATCAGAGTGCAGGAATATTTAAACACAAAAGTCCATACAAAAATTAAATGGAAGAGAAAGAAACAACTACAAAAGTTTAGCTGTCAGAAAAACAGAAGGTTAATTTGCTCAGAATTTGGATCTACCAACTGTATCAGGAAGTAAGTGCAGATATGGGGCAGAAAATTGGCGAGGATTAAGAAGAAACTAGACCATCAGATTCTCTGCTCACCTTAGCAAAAAACTAGAGGCATATTATCCAGAAAGGATAAAACAGAAGTGACACCAGATGCTATGTTTATGTTCCCCCAGGTTTTAAATGTTAAAGCCCCAATTTCTATGATGATGTTATTTGGAGGTGAGGCTTTGGGATGTATAATAATTAGGGCTAGATTGGGTCACCAGGGTGGGGACTTTACCAATGAAGTTATTGCCCTTATAAACTTTCCCCCATGAGAGGATACAGCAAGAAGGTGGCCATCTGCAAACCAGGACGTAAGCCTTCACCAGATGCTCCACCTGTCGGCACCTTGATCTTGGACTCCCAGCCTCCAAAACTGTGAGAAACAAATATTTTTTATTTAAGCCACCCAGTCTATGGTATTTTATTATGGCAGCCCAAACAGACTAGGACTTCAGGCAATAATGAAAGCAGGGACACTGCCTTGTAGTCAGGAGATTACTTAAAAGGTTATCATCTAAACGTGGAAACACTTGCCCTCTATGCCGTCCCTCACTGGCCTCCTAGGATCCTGGTGTCTGGGTTGAGGAGCTCCAAGTAAATGAAGAGATTGTTCTCCATGGGATCCTGATAAACAGTAGATTCTGATCAGAGGCTTTGGAGCGGCAGCCAGATGTTGTATTAATACATTTAACAAGCTTACAGGTGATATGGATGCTGTTGGTCACAGCCTATACTTGTAGTGGCAAGTCCTAGAATCTGACCAACATAAAAGAAAGATAGAGACTGATATTGAGATTTCTCAACAAATGAGACTCAGCCAGACAAACTTAGAGTGAATGCAGTTAGCTTTATAGCATTCCATTCTACAATAATGAGCGAACAGCCAAGGACTTACAGACATCTGAGGAATGTCTCTAATATAAAAGAGTAAGACCAATTAGATGAAGACAATCTGAAGGGAAACGATGTTATGCAATGAGATAAACACTACCATAACTATCCTTAGAAATACCAGAGATAATATTTCATTCATGAAATAAGAACACAATTTTATGTCTTAAAAAAACAGGGGAAAAGGAACTCTAAGAAATAAATTTGATATTAGGAATAAAAGGAGGCTTAGAAGAGAACTTTGACAGAAAAATTTAGCAAAATTTTTAAAAATGGGTGGAAAAATAAGAAGCAAAGTGGAAAAAAAAGAAAGAGAATATCAACCTAGAAAGCCTCACTCTAACTCTAAACTTAACCCAAATCTCACAACAGGAACTCCAGAAAGGAGGAGGGGGGGTGGGGGACGGAAAACAGATGAAATGGAGAAGAGTAAAACATTAATCAGCCAAGCAAGGAAATTTCCCAGAAATGATGAGTTTCCAGACTGATAGAAACCACTGGGTTTATACACACACACTTGGCAGAGCAGCGTGAAATTTTTGAACACTGTGGGTATGACAACCAAAATATGCTGAAAGAGAGACAAAAAATAGATCACAGACCAAAAGGTGAAAATGGTTTAAGACTTCTCAAAAATGTGGCAGGAAACTAGAAGAAAAAAAAAAACCTTCAAAAATTGTGAAGGTAAATGAATTTCAACTTAAAAATTCTATATGCAGTCAATTTTGCACGAAAGTATAACACTTAAGATATGCCAAGTCTCAAAAATCTATCTCTCAAGCATTCTTTTTCAGGAAACTACTGGAGCATATACTCCTGTACCAAAATCAGGTATTAAAGGAAATATTAGACAAAGAACTTATGAAGCTAGAAACTCAGTTCAAAAGAGAGATGAAGGGAATCCTAATACATACATAGCTCAGCGCCAAAATGTGCTTTCACAGTCCTAATAATGTTGATGTTTGGAAGCTGGAAAGATGGTGTGTAATAGGAGGTTGGGGTCAATACAAAGAGCTAAAATCTCATCTTGCAATTGTGTCTTATGAGATGGTAAAGTTGAAAAACCAAAGTTAGTACCATAAGCATACTATTTAGATATGTGTTAATAAATATCAAGAGGAACAGTTAAAAAGAAGTGAAAACAGCTACCACTGTCAAGTGGGAAATTACAGGGCTGTGGATGTAGGCTGAGGATGGTTATTTGGTTTTTTTTAAGATTTTATTTTTTTTGCTGTAGACCATTTTAAAAGTCTTGATTGAACTTGTTACAATATTATCTCTCTTTTCTGTTTTGTTTTTTTGCCCCCACGTCATGTGGAATCTTAGCTCCCTGACCAAGGACTGAACCTGCAACCCCTGCATCAGAAGGTAAAGTCTTAACCATTGTACCACCAGGGAAGTCCCCTGATGATATTTATTCAACTCTTTAAACTATCTGACATACTCAGTTCAGTTTAGTTCAGTTCAGTCGCTCAGTCGTGTCCAACTCTTTGTGACCCCATGAATTGCAGCACACCAGGCCTCCCTGACACACTAGTTTCTATTAAAATGGGAAGAATAACAATGAATTACTCTAACATTCATTTTAATCATGAAGAACCCAACAGACTCAGAATTATGACATTTTCCTTGGTCCCTCAATAAGTGGCCTTTAAGAATCAGGACCAGAGCATTTCATTGTTTCATTATTTAACCTGGCATAATTATGTTCTTAAACATAATCACAGTCATAAAACTTTAGATAATTGTTCACTCAGTCATTTCACAAAAATCTACTGAGTGCAAACTAGTTCTCCGGGGTAAAATAGGGAGCAAAACTAGACCCAGTCTCTGATCCCATGGAGTTTATAAGTTGCTCAGAGACATTTTATATGACATTTACTGCTAACTAGAAGACCATAAGATTTAGAAATTAAGTCTCCTAATCATACATTAATCTGTTTCTTTCCTACATTCCTTCTGAATGTTTCTACCCACATCCAGTCTAACTCTTGACTTCATTTACGGACACAGTAAGCATTGAGAAATTTATTTTTCCTTTCCTTCTCAGAGCCAAGGAAGGTCCAGCCACCACCAGCATTTCAAGTGTGGCCTTTAAACGACTTCATGTTTCCATCTTAGTGTTGCTTTGTTGCCAACATTTCAGCCCACAGACTGGCTGACAGCCCCACCAGAGCCACAGAAACCACCAGCTGGTTGGGGAACTAACGATTTACATCTCGTGGTGCAATGAAGATTCTGTAATAAGTAGATTTTGTTGAGGTTTGTGGAACTACG
Source organism: Giraffa tippelskirchi (assembly GCF_054371585.1). Taxonomy (NCBI): domain Eukaryota; kingdom Metazoa; phylum Chordata; class Mammalia; order Artiodactyla; family Giraffidae; genus Giraffa; species Giraffa tippelskirchi. The sequence goes on along the minus strand of NC_137287.1, from coordinate 65,354,030 downwards.
TGAGAAATTGGCCACTTTCCGACTTCCTGATGGAAATGTGACATAAGAAATTCTCTTAAAGGAACAGTACTACAATCTTGACAGACATGGGAACCACTCTCCGACGTTTCAAAAATAACTTCAAACGGCAAACTATTGATGTGCTCTGTCAATCTTGCTCTCCTCTTATTTAGGCTCTCAAAATTAAAATAAAATATTATGCATAAAAGTTGTGCATCTTAACTCCTTAAAGTTACTCACAGTTAACTATAAAGATTCTTTTGCTTCACTCATAAAACTCCCTTGAAAAAATAAAATGTTCTAATTTTAGTTATTTATTCTTTATCTAAAATGAAGGCTTCTTCAGTCTGCTTTTGGAAGTTTTTTTATACTCTTTCATTCATTCTCCTACTGACTGTCCTGAATGTCAGACGGAGGCAGAATGGCGCTCTCCCAGCAAGCTCAGACCCCATAATGATAGGTGTTCAACCAAAGAGTGCTTATTAATGGTTGTTCTTGGGGCTTTCTGGCTGATGGGCTACCATTCTCTGACCACTTCCTCTCAGACTGGTAATTCATCATCAGAGGGAAAATTCCATTATTATAACTTTATTCTGTAGCAGCAAAACTGGCATTCCTCTTTAAAGGTAAACCTGAATCTTAAGCTTTTGACTCCATAGGATCCACCAGAGCAACTTTGTCATATATTTCTTCTTACTAATTTTAGGCTTTAAGTAGAAATTAGAAATTTCTAACCAAAACCTGAGAGGCCAAAACATCCTCAGTGTTAGTTGCTCAGTTGTGTCTGACTCTTTGTGACCCCATGGACTGTAGCCCGCCAGGCTCCTCTGTCCATGGAATTCTCCAGGCAAGAACACTGGAGAGGGTAGCCATTCCCTTCAAAGGGGATCTTCCCAACCCAGGGATCAAACCTGGGTCTCCTGCATTACAGGCAGATTCTTTACCATCTGAACCACCACAGTATTCATTTTTGCCTCTGAATCCCTTTATGAGAATGAGAACATTGAGGTTACCTTGGCAGCACTGGCCAGAGTTCCTGCTAGAAAGCATCCTGTACATTCTCAAATCCCAGAGGATGTTAGACAACTGAAAGAGCTGCACCAATTGCAAATGACAAAATTTCTCCCAAAATATAGAAATTAACTGAAGTTATAGCTTATGAAGAATTAAATAGCTAAACTTCAAAATTATGGACGCTAAGTTTGATTAGAGATCAAATTGCCAACATCCATTGGATCATCGAAAAAGCAAGAGAGTTCCAGAAAAACATCTATTCTGCTTTATTGACTATGCCAAAGCCTTTGACTATGTGGATCACAACAAACTGTGGAAAATCCTTAAAGAGATGGAAATACCAGACCACCTGACCTGCTTCTTGAGAAATCCATATGCAACAGTTAGAACTGGACATGGAACAACAGACTGGTTCCAAATCGGGAACGGAGAATGTCAAGGCTGTATATTGTCACCCTGCTTATTTAACTTATATGCAGAGTACATCATGAGAAACGCTGGGCTGGATGAAGCACAAGCTGGAATTAAGATTGCCAGGAGAAATATCAATAACCTCAGATATGCAGATGACACCATACTTATGGCAGAAAGCGAAGAAGAACTAAAGAGCCTCTTGATGAAAGTGAAAGAGGAGAGTGAAAAAGTTGGCCTAAAACTCAACATTCAGAAAACCAAGATCATGGTATTTGGTCCCATGACTTCATGGCAAACAGATGGGGAAACAGTGGAAACACAGACAGACTTTGTTTTTTTGGGCTCCAAAATCACTGCAGATGGTGACTGCAGCCATGAAATTAAAAGATGCTTGCTCCTTGGAAGGAAAGTTATGACCAACCTAGACAGCATATTAAAAAGCAGAGACATTACTTTGCCAACAAAGGTCCATCTAGTCAAAGCTATGGTTTTTCCAGTGGTCATGTATGGATGTGAGAGTTGGACATCCAAAGCTGAGTGCTGAAGAAAGCTGAGTGCCGAAGAATCAATGCTTTTGAACTGTGGTGTTGCAGAAGACTCTTGAGAGTCCTTTGGACAGCAAGGAGATCCAACCAGTCCATTCTAAAGGAAATCAGTCCTGAATATTCATTGGAAGGACTGACGTTGAAGCTGAAACTCCAATACTTTGGCCACCTGATATGAAGAACTGACTCACTGGAAAAGACCCTGATGCTGGGAAAGATTGAAAGCAGGAGGAAAAGGAGATGACAGAGGATGAGATGGTTGGATGGCATCACTGACTTAATGGACATGAGTTTGAGTAAACCCCATGAGTTGGTGATGGACAGGGAGGCCTGGCATGTTGCAGTTCATGGGGTCATAAAGAGTCGGATACGATTGAACAACTGAACTGAAGTTTGATAAAAAATTTTATGTACGAATTGACAGAGTTGCCCAATTCATAGGAGAGTTAATGAAATCTTATAGATTTTTCCTTTAGCAAAAATACTAATTTCTTTAATCCTTTCAATATTTTCCTTAATTCTGACTCTCCTTTCTGGGTAGATAGGGAGTAGGGATATTTTAAATTTATTGTCTCACCACTGCCAAATTTTTTTTAAAAGTACTTAAAGGACATTAATTAGTTCAGATTCCTCCAACTGATCGATTAAATGCCAGTTAGTTTTAATTTCAACTTTAACACCATAGTTCATCTGGTTATATTTCTTATGTATCCTAATATCTTAACCTGTATCCATTCTCTCCTCATTGAAATCTCCCTTGCTCCCTGTTGCTAGATACATCATGATAGAGTCAAATGACCAGTTCAAAATCTTCTACTGGCTCATAACTATTGACCAAATAAAGGCTAGACCTTTCATCTGATACTAAAAAGACCATTCCAAATGATGTCCCACCCCACTCTACAAACCTTCCAGCAAAAATAAACTGCTCCTCCATTCCAAAATAATCTTTGGGCATTCCTACCTCTATGCCTAGTTCATGCCACTCCCTGTTCTTAGATTGCCACCCCCCCAACCCATATCTATTCTGTTCTTAAGCCATAGGTCATGGCGCCTTTGGAGAAGGAAATGGCAACCCACTCCAGTATTCTTGTCTGGGAAAACCTGTGGATAGAGGAGCCTGGTGGGCTACAGTCCATGGGGTCACAAAAGAGTTGGACAGGACTCAGTGACTAAACAACAACAACATGGCACCCTGCTTGATTACACACACACAAGACTTTTCTCCTCCTCATCATGGCAACTGACATATTCTGACTTACATCACTGGTAATCCCATCTTTTCTCTCCATGATCCCTGCATTGGGCATTGCTGCATTAAAAGGGTTTAATAAATGTTTGCTGAGAGGTGAATAAAGGAGAAAACCACATGCTAAGCAGAAGACTAGGACAACATAAGTTACCTAATAAACCATTAAATGTAGAAAACTCAAATGTGTTTCTTTTGCCCAGGCATTGTTCATTTTCCTTCATCCTAGAATTCTGACCATAGCGATCTTTACCCTTGGCGCACGACCCCTTTGCAGGCTACCAACTCACTAGGCTATGTAACTTGCCTCTCTTGCCTCAGAATATAGTCCCCTCTTCTCAGGCCTTTTATTTCTTCCTTACCTCTGATTTGGGGCATAGCAGCCTCGGAGAAGGAAATGGCAACCCATTCCACTACTCTTGCCTGGAAACTCCCATGGACGGAGGAGCCTGATAGGCTGCAGTCCATGGGGTCGCTAAGGGTCGGACATGACTGAGCGACTTCACTTTCACTTTTCACTTTCATACATTGGAGAAGGAAATGGTAACCCACTCCAGTGTTCTTGCCTGGAGAATCCCAGGACGGGGGAACCTGGTGGGCTACCGCCTATGGGGTCGCACAGAGTCGGACACGACTAAAGTGACTTAGCAGCAGCAGCAGCAACCTTGACTGTCAAAATTGAAACATTAACTAGTCTATAGTGGGCTTCCCTAATAGTTCAATCGGTAAAGAATCCACTTGCAATGCAGGAGACCCCAGTTTGATTCCTGGGTTGGGAAGATCCGCTGGAGAAGGGATAGGCTACCCTTCTATAAAAAAGTCTATAGTACTTTTCCACATATTTATGGTAAGAGGGAACTGAGATTGTGGGATGGACCCAAATACACAGCGTTTTGCTTTGGTTTTAGTTCATGATTTTCACCTCCTAAAACAATTCATTGATCATGTAATAATTAGCATATTCAAATATTGGTTTATTCTCTCTCTAATAGCATGCTGCAGTCCATGGCATCGCAAAGAGTCAGACACGACTGAGCTACTGAACTGAATTGATAGCTCCTTGAAAAATAGAAATAATTAAAAGGTATGCAGTATAATGCAAAAATAATACATTTGGATAATTTAGCAACCTCAAAATCTACAAAATAATCACAAACTGGCTATGCTATAAATTAATCATATCTATTTTAAAATTATATGTAAACTCAAAAATCTTACTAAGGAAAAGAGAAAGGAGCAGTGCAGGACTTGAAAGACACTGGGAACAGCTGCATAATTTAATCCCAACACATCCGAGGGATTTTACACTTGTTAGGTCCAAGCCAACTTCTGACAAATTACTCTGTGATGTTGGAATGAAATTCGGGGCGAGACTCCCATGGTAGAACATGTTTAGTCTAGATTCCTTGGGACTTGTTCAGGACCACTCAGGGGTACCAGAGGGACACCAGGTTTGTTGTCCATGACATTTTCACCACCCTAGTTCTTGGAGGTGCCAGGATGTTGCATCTTATTCCCCAGAAATCCCTTCCTGAACCGTGGTGGCATGCTTGCTCTACCAGAGGATCTGAGTATCTTATAGTCAGGAAACTCTAAAAGATGTCTTGTTTGCACAATGTAACCGCTGGAAATATTCAACAACTGTCTTCCAAATAACAAGAGTACGCCAAGGTAATGTCTTCACAGGATGTAGAAGAAGTTACTACATGTGCTTCACAGTCAGAAACTGCTCAGAAATCTGAAGGATTATGTGAGGTAATCCAATAGAGTTTCCATTGTAAACAGAAGGCTTAAGTTCACATTACAGTTATACACAACACAAAGGCATTCACTGTCTACTGCTTAATTCTGTCTTTCTCACATGAACTGCCTTGGAAATGTCACTGTAGTCTGCCAAGTGACTTACTGTTTCTAAATTTCAATTGTGATTAGATAGTTGATGCATAAAAGGTATGAGGACTGTCAAGATCAAAAAGTTGCTCCCAAGGAATTAATCAGTCATTCGTTACCTGAATAAACCAATAAAATACAAAGCAGGGGCTTGACAAAAGACAATAATGCAAAATGCTTCCTTCTTGTTAAATGATAGCTCATGCCTACTAAGAAACAATGCAACCTGTGAAAATAAAAGGTCTTCTGAGGCAGGGGAACTGGCTGGGGGACACAGGCTAATGTCAACTGTAGGATAAGATTTAAATTCCACCAAGTCTATCGATCACTCTTCATTTAAACTAAAAATGTAGTCATTTTGTGAAGGAGAATTCTGCCTTATAGTTTTCCCTATTTCTATGGAAAAAACAGAAAATGTGCCACTTCTCTCTGAATCACATGCAGTGTATTGTCCTTTGACATTAACAAAAGATTGTATTTTAAATCATTACATTGTCTTCCCTTATATATATTTGTATCCTTTTTTATGGCCAGTCTCAATTGTTATAAGTACAGTTTCTTACTATTTCAACAAAGCAAAAGTTTTTCTGATGAGCTACCCAGGGTATGATAAGAAGAAAACTTATCTCATCATATTAATGGAAATAGTGGCCAATGGCATAAAGGCATCTACAAAAATGTTCCCATGACACGCTAAAAGATTTCTCTCCAAACTGAATAGCCTGGCCTTTCCACGAAATTCTCACCCTCCCCCACATTTTCCAAAGATGCTTTGAAGTATAAGAACCCAAAAGTTGGAAAGTGCCGATTTCGGATGCTGCTAATGTTAGCAATTTAAGTCTTTATTTCTTATCTATCAATTCCCCTATGAATAAACTTTAATTTGCTTCTACATCCATTGGGGAGGGGCAAGAGGGCAGTGGAATAAAATGTCAGAAAGGCTAGTAACATACTTTCAAAATGAGCATTTTCAGTTCAAACCTCCATCTGGTTTTTGTGGGATTTAATTTCCACCGAACAGAAACCAAGTACAGATGTATTTGATTTCTCCTTAAGGGTTGGTTATGGATGAATGCAAGGACCAGAGAAATGCAACAGAGAAACACTGGAGCAGAGTACACAGAGGAGTGTATCTTGCCTTCTATCATGTGTTTATGAGTCTTTCGCATTACAGAAATAAAATGTCTGGTACATTGCAACTTAGGTTAACAAAGTAGAAGAGAATGAAACACTTGTCAGAGGTGATCAGCTACAATATATATAGTACATTACAATTCTAATTAAATAAAGCTGTGAGGTCCTTCAGCTATTAAAAATGTCATCAGCAATTAAGCTAATTTGTGTCTGACCAAGGCTTTTACAGTAACTGATTACTTACAGATGCCAAGTGCCCCAGAGAACTTTTGTCACCTGTTTTCAATCTTTGGATTGGCAGCCTCACCCTGACAAAACTTACTGATCTAACACTGGGTTGTGCCATCTGTTGCAAGAAATAATCAATAGCTTTTACTGGATCCCATCTACATTACCAAAGGACATTTATTTTAGCTTTTCCCCTATATTCTAGCCACTATTGATAATATCTGAAAATAAAATGTCCCAAATGAATGGCACTATTCAAATGTCACGATCTGACATAGTTGTTGAATGAATTCTAAGTGACATTCTTCCCCAAACCAAATATAGAATAGATATGAGGTCATCATACTTAATCTCTCATGCAAAGTGGAAAATTTCTTCCACTATAAGCCTGAGAGATTGATCTCACCTTCTCTTTGAACACGCCAACATGGTTGTGCTGTGCTGTGCCATGCTTAGTTGCTCAGTCATGTCCAACTCTTTTCAATCCATGGACTGTAGCCAGCCAGGCTCCTCTGTCCATGGAAATCTCCAGGTAAGAATACTGGAGTGGGTTGCCATGCCCTCCTCCAGGGGATCTTCCCAACCCAGGGATCAAACCCAGGTCTCCCGCATTGCAGGTGGATTCCTTACCATCTGAGCCACTAGGGAAGCCCAAGAATACTGGAGTGGGTAGCCTAGCCCTTCTGCAGGGGGTCTTCCTGATCCAGGAATCAAACCGGGGACTCCTGCATTGCGGGCAGATCTTTACCAGCTGAGCTACCAGGGAAGCCCGCAAACACGCTTACTATCTCCCAAAGCAGTCCATTTCTACTCTAAAGAGATGCAATCTTACAAGACCTGTCCTGACATTGAGTGGAGACCGGTTTATTTGAAACTTCAACTTGCTGATTGTTCTGCTCATTAGACTGATGTCAGTGAAACCCAAACCACCGTCTATATGACAGTCTTTCAAATATTTGAAATAGCTATCTTTCTCTTCAAGTATTTTCTAAATATTCCAAATTCTTTCACCTAATTCACATGATACTTGTGTTCTTTTCTTCATAATGTTATTGTTATAAACCAAATCCATTCCATCAATGGCAGTGTAAAAACCTTTCTCTGAAAAAGTATGCTATGCTATGCTAAGTCGCTTCAGTCGTGTCCGACTCTGTGCGACCCCACAGACGGCAGCTCACCAGGCTCTGCCGTCCCTAGGATTCTCCAGGCAAGAATACTGGAGTGGGTTGCCATTTCTTTCTCCAGTGCATGAAAGGGAAAAGTGAAAGTGAAGTCGCTCAGTCGTGTTCGACTCTTAGCGACCCCATGGACTGCAGCCTACCAGGCTCCTCCGTCCATGAGATTTTCCAGGCAAGAGTACTGGAGTGGGGTGCCATTGCCTTCTCCGTCTGAAAAAGTACACAATACTAAGTAACAGTCTCACCTGGCATACAGTCTGATTTTTCCAGAAAAATTGTGACACACTAGTGACACATTGACACTAATGTGTCAATATTACCTACTAGTACATTCACTTTCGAGGCATCAGGCTCCATTTTTTGAACATTGTGTGAGCTTTTTTTTTTCCATTTTAAAACAAGCAAGCAAGCAAGGTCTTCCTTCTCTTTAAGTTTTACCATAAAAATTGTACCATCTATCTACTCAAAATTGTTCCAGATTCTAGACACAAATGAGTAAGGTGTTACCTTCAATTATTTCAGTGCACTGAAATATGTCTCCTTTGTACCTGAAATCTTAAACTAATTTTAAGCAGTGAAGTATGATTTTAACATAGGTTATTCCTTCTTCACATGTTTTTAAAAGTTATTACTATTAGTACCATTGTTGTTATTATTATTTTAGTTGCTTCATCTTCATATGCTTATTTTACCTTTTTTAGTTTGAGTATAGTATATCTTAACAGTAAGGAATGAAGCAGGAAGTAAATTAAGTGGTTTTCCTAGGCCTAAGCCCCAATATTGAAATCATACAGTGTTTTGAGCTCATTTTATTCACTTACTTCCTCTTTTCAAACTCCCTTATTTTTCTGAGTTCATCCAGACACAGATAAAATCCTTTCTTTTCCCTTGTCTTTGATACTACTGTCATATTTCCATCTCCTGGGACATATTTTTGAAAATCTAGCCCCAAATAGCTGTCTTGATGAACACACATATAGGTTCCCCATGTTGTTGTTTTTGCTCCACAAGCCCATTTGTGATTTTATGTCAACAAAAGTTAGGAATAAGCAGTTAATAGGAAAACGTGGTGCTCTATACATTGTACTAAAACATGTATGTTAAAAAAAAAAAAGGTTTTGCTTTTTAGAAGTAAGGAATGTGATGGTGTCATGATGGTCACATTTTACACGAGGTTGAATGTTCCAAGTGCACATAAAATTTGCACCATAAAACAAGTCTCGCCATGAGGTTGCCATCTGTTAGCGCAGACAAAGACAGGCTGGATTTATGTCCGGACAGGCCATTCAGAGCTCCGGAACACGGCTGTGGACACAGCGACCCCAGCACCAGCTGCAGCAGTCGCATTGCTGGATCCTCAGAGCCATTTCCCCAGCATTTACCCTGCCTCCACATTCCAGGCCGGCCTACCTCGGGGGAAAAATGTTAATACCAATTGTTCTCTTCTCTGGGAGGTCTCACCAATTACAGGCTTCAGCACAGTTGGGAAAGTCTCAGATCCAATGTGGCTGGACTTGAGTGCTGAGGTTCTGCTTTTTTGTTCATCATATTTAAAAAGACAAAGAGAAAGGGAGGATAGGGAAGGGAAGGGAAGTCATATTATTATGACTGATAATAGAATGCCAAACTGTACATTCTATTCATGAGGCAAAAGTATACAATAATATAAGCTCATATTTCTCCTATTTGAGTATAAATGTAACACATAAACAGCAAAGATTTCTACTTTCTGCTATCTCCTTCTATCCAAAATGATAAAGAATAGGTATGCTGAATAATTACTGACATTTCACTTCTAGATTTACAGCGGTGGCACCATTTAAAAAGGTAACCCAAATTATAATATTGTCTATTTCAATATCAATATCATACACCCATATAGACCTATCTATCAATATATATTTACAGAGAAAGAGATAGCCACATAGCTCTGGTTCAATGTTTGTGTCATTTTTTATTACCTGAAGTTCTATAATTACATATTTCTCTGGTTTATAATCATGGTGATCACAAATGTGATTATAATAGCCCATCCTCCTTTGCCCTAATTCAGGACAGGAGTTGAAGGTCTACTTGTCCCATTTAACTGATAGCTAAAAGAAGCATCTTCTACTATTGAGAATGGGATCCTATTAGTAAGAAGAACACTGTAAACCCATTTGAGGACTACTGGGATATAATTAACTAGGAACTTCATTCTAAAACTAGGGCACACAAGTCCGGGGTTAATAATAGTTGTTCTGGGGCATGCTGTAGAATCTAAACTTAATCATCCTCATATCTGAGATTCATACATTTAGACGATGTCATTTCATCGTGTAAAAACAACAAACAAAAAATATGTTTTGCAAGGAAATCTACTGTGCTCTTGAGGATCTGTGGATCCAAGCACACACAGTCATAGGTTTTCTCACTGTCTCTGCTTCACCTAAGCCTGGGGATTTGCTGCTGCCATAGACAGAGCTCTGTTATTCCAGACGCAGACGTCACATTCTTTTGGCCACATGATACAGAAAAGACATGGGAATGGATTGTCCTTAGGAATCCCAGGTGATTCTAAGGAATTAAGATGATAAAAAGGTCAGTTCAATATGCCTCAGTCCATGAGACCAAAGGCACATATTTACATTTTCACTGGAACTAGGAAAAAAAGTTGGCCCATAGTCCATGCCAATTCTACAGAATTTTCTGAGAGACTTTCTGATTGCAGTAGAACTCCTTCTCAAGAGTTTATAATCTATCTCGAGATTTTGCTGCACTAATCACAGCTAAGCCAGGTCATTCTAATGTAGAGTGGCAGAGAAATTTTTAAGAAGTTAAAGAATCTAATGGATTATCTAGTTTAATAGCAGCCTCAGCAAAATGATGCATGTTGCTTTTTAATAAATGCAAATTATTTCATGTTGCTCTGAAGTGCGCTGCTGTAGAAAAGTGGCCAGATTTCCAACTATTTCATTATGCAACATTCAAAGCCCCATACATTAACTATTGTCTTTGAACTGGAGATCTGCATGCAAGAGGTCTGTTGTAGGATGCCCTCAGCTTGTTAAGGGAAGCAGGATTAGGCAGAGGGAAAAATTCAGTTGTAATGTAGTTACAGCAGAAAGTGCAAGTGTTGTTCATTCAGTTGTGTCCGACTCTTTGTGACCCCATGGACTGTAGCCCACCAGGCTCCTCTGTCCATGAAGCTCTCCAGGCAAGAAAACTGGAGTGGGTTGCTATTCCCTTCTCCAGGGGATCTTCCCAACCCAGGAACTGAACCTAGGTGTCCTTCATTGCAGGCAGATACTTTACCAACTGAGCCACTAGGGCTAACCCCAGGAGGAGCTTTGGACTAATGTGGCCCTTCGGAGTTGCCCTCTACAGAGGCATAGAACCCATGCAAGCACCTGTTGTTAAGCAAAAGCTATGCTAAGGTTTGGCAATAAGGACAAAAAAATGGTGCCTGACCTCAAGGATCGCAGGGTCTAGTGGAGCAGAGAGCAGGCAAAGAAGGACACAAGGCAGGGTGATAGGTCTTGGAACAACAGTGTGAGGCACTGTGCCAGGGGAAGTACCTAGCACACACCGACAGCTCAGAGGCATTACTACAAAGACATTGCTAGGATGCTGTGTGCTTATTTTCCCTTTAGTGATGAGTTTTCTTTAGTGTATTGCTTCTTTTGAATTTCTGAGTAATTTCTACAGTAATGAGAGATGGAGTGTCTTTTATTACATTATGTGGAAGCCGGAAGCTAGTAGTTGGAAAAAGTCTAACCCTGAAATGTTTTTGCTTACATAAAGGAATGATATTGAAAACCTGGGGGTCATCTTCCTTCCTATTGCTACGCTCACTCACCTGAAAATAAACAAACAATAAAGCTGTAAGCTTCTCGTGGTGTGAAGCCAGCTTCCAGGAGTCAACTGTGCACATCTCTTGCCAGCGCCATTTTCAGTGATATCTGGTTGGTAGCATAAAAGCGGTCTTGGTGGGAGTATCTACACCAAGGAAATTGGCAAGTGCTACAAGTCAAGCCTATTTTCTTTCCTCAAAGAGTCAGTTTTTAAACATTTACTGGCACACTGTCGCTTATAACTAATGCTATTATTTTGGCAATAGAATTTTCCTACTTGCCATATTCTCAATAACGAATTAGCAACTTTTGCATTTACAGGAATCTACTTATCAATGTTGGCAGAAGGTGAAAAATCACCGCTTCTCTTTCCCAAAGAAGACCTTTCCCAGGGGTCAAACTCATTTTCTGACTGCAGACATGACCTAAAACCTAAAGAAAGAAGGTTGGCTCTAATCAGCGATAGTCAAAAGGGCTCTCCAGATATTTCCCATCATGTCTCCTGAAATCTGTATCCTTGAGTTGAGTACATCAAATGTCAGATGAAAACAACCAGTAATGAAAAGTGATCATACCTTTCAGGGTGCAACAGAGCGCGTCGCTTCTGATTTCAGGGGACAAGAGTATGGCATGGAATCCCCGCCTCTGAAGTTTATTTCTGAAATACTGTTAAGCCTGCTGTGTCGAGTGAGTTACTAACAGAGTACAGAAGAACCAGGACAAAGGCGTATCCCAGAGAGGGTGAGAGGAGGGCTCTGAGCCATAATCCATTATAAATCGGGAGAGAGGAATGAAAATCAATTCACAGAGAAAGATGGCTGCAGACACTTCAGTACAAATGACAAGAAAAAGTCAAAATGGCTCCCCTAAAATACAAATATCATGTAATCAAATGCTTATTAACAGTTCATCAGGATCAATTAGATAAATTAGATGCTATGCTTCTCAATATTTAAATCCAGATTCTTAATCTATAGCCTGTGTTCCTTTCATTCACCAAAAAACATTTTTGAATGTCTTATCAGAAACTGCCCAATTTGGTGAGTTCTTTAAGAGGAAGAATCCATTATAAAAAACAGAATTTAAAATGTAAAAGGGTTTCCTTTTCATTTTACAGTGACATTGGACACACAATGACACAGTAACAGTGGACACCCAAAAGCATAACAACTTATCATATTTTACTAAAACTATGATTCTTCTGTGATAGCATTTATTCACTGAATTACAGGAATGATTGGTTAATATTCACACCCATCCTCACTCACATTTAAGCAGTGTCTGACCTTTATTTAGACCAGTGGTTCTTGAAGTGTGATCCCAGACTAGAAGCATCACCCAGACATACCAGTTAGATATGCAAATTCTTGGGCTTCACCCTAGACCTACTGAATCTAACTATAACTGACAACACTGTATTGTATAATTGAAATTTGCTGAGAGAGTAGAACTTAAAAACTCTTTTAAAAAAAAAAAAGGAGGTAAATATGAAGTTGATGAGTGTATTAATTAACTCAATTCAAAATGTATACTTATATCAAGTTCCAAGATGTATACTTTAGAGGCTTCCCTTGTAGCTCAGTTGGTAAAGAATCTGCCTGCCATGAAGAAGATCCGGTTTCAATTCCTGGGTCAGGCAGATCTCCTGGAGAAGGAAATGGCAACCCACTCCAGTATTCTTGCCTGGAGAATCCCATGGACAGAGGAGCCTGGCAGGCTATGGTCCATGGGGTTGCAAGAGTTGGACACAACTTAGCAATTAAACCACGACCAAGATGTATACTTTAAATATATAATAATTTCATTTGTCAATTATGCCTCAGTGAAGCTGGAAAAACAAAAAGATAAATTTTTTTTTTAAAAAAAGGAAGAAAATAGGGTAGTGTTCAATGATCTATGCTTTGAAGAACCCTGTAAGTGATTCTGATCTCGAAGTTTGAGAACCTCTGGTTTAGAAGTAAAAGATAAATCAGGGTAAATTCTAATTCACACAAAGATGGACTGATAGATGGCACACGTGAAGGCACAGATTATGTGTATCCTGTATCATTATTGTCTTCCGCAGTGTCTGCCATGGTCAAGGTCAGTAAACACTTCCTAAAAGAACAGCCTTCCTTTGCTCTCTTTATCCAGTAAAGAAATGATGCTAACTGAATACATCAAAAAATCCTCAGGCTCCATTGCCTTTAGTAAAATTCAGTTTGGGGGTCCTGCCTCAAAATTCCTTTTGATCATGTTTTATCATATTACTATTTTAGATAGAATCTTGTTTCAAATAAATGGTCTAGAATCTATTCCCTTTCACTGTCAGTTCTCCAGGGGAAAATGGTCAGGCATGAGAACACCCAAGTGCTATAAACTCAATATGATTTGACCTGTAAGGCTCATTCTTTTATTTCCTGAAACAAGTCTTTCCAATACAAAATTTACTAAATTTCATGTTAATTAAGTGGTTACTAAATGTTTGGTGGGAAAAGAACATTCTGATTTATTTCTTTCCATCTTTAAACATACAAAAAAGATAGTCACCAAAAGACACCTCATTTCCATTCTAAAAAGGACAGTGTTGTTCAGTATCATTTGCTCTGAAAAAGGGAAATCCCAGGGACAGAGGAGCCTGGCACTCTACAGTCCATTGGATTGCAAAGAGCCAGTCACCACCTAGTGACTCAACAACAATAGGAGAGGTGACAATGAGAACAAGTTACTCTGTTCAAGTACACAGCAATTGTCACAATAGAAAATGGATCCGTTAAGCTTGTAGGAAACTGCTTCTCAGCAACGGCATGATACAAAATACAAAGTATCATCATTTTGAGGGGCTTTCTACCATGGTAAAGGCATCAGGGTAGAGCAATCCAGTTTCAATTCAAAAATCAAGGCAGGCTCTGATGAAGCCAGTCAGACAGACTCCTTTCATAGGTCACTGAAATGCTTCTCTGAGCAAACGTTCCTCCACGACCTCTTTCTGTTTAATGTGCCACCCAAACATCTCTGCACATCAACACCATTTAACTCATATAGACAACAGCCAGATTAACAGAGTTCACTTTGATACCTCTGTAACTTGATGGAAATTAACATGGCTTATCTCAAGACACAACTGGTGATCATAAGACAAAAGATTCCTGCTGAGCTTTCTTTGTGCTTCTGATCTTAGTGTAATTTTTGTCACTTTGAGTATATGAGATTTTGCTAATATTTCTTCTCTTCTAAGGTTTCTTTAATGCCACACCTGTATCAAAAACTTAACTGAATGCTAAGTACAAGGGGGTTCAAGTAACACATATTCAAACATGCTTAGAGCTCCATACAAGTTCACTTGTGGCCTGACACTGAACGTCAGTGCATCACTATCCTATCTGGTTAGACTTCTATGATCTTTGTTGATGCATTCGGTGAAAATCAATGGCTAGTATTTTGATCTTGAAAATAATGAGTCGGCACATATACATTGCTACTGTTGAGTTATAGCCACATCCATGAGCCCAACAAAGTAATCATCTAACTTGAGGTTCTTCAACAGTGTGCAAGAAAATATAGAGGTTCTATCCATAAACCCTGCAGAAAACTGTTGTAAAAACAAGCAGGGAATATTCTGCTAACAACAGCTAAGTGAATGCAAACATAATCCCATGCTGTACAGTTAAAACCAGCAGCTTCCAGAATGGCCTAGATATTACAGGTGTACAATGTAAGATGAGGTCTCACAGCTCAAGGCAAGTAACTGACTGCTGCTCTGCTCTGTAATGCACTAAAATAGCTGCCACACTTATGCCTTCATAGATGTTATATTTTTTAGTCTGCAGGTCAGTGGGCTATGTACATCGATGACTTGTACTCCAATTGATTATGCAAAATGACAACTGAGAGGTAATAAGTTATTCATGGCCTCTGCAAACTGACCTTGTGGGCTGTCACAGTTTATTATAATTTTTTTATTGTAACGTGGTGGGGGAAAAAAACGTGTACCCTGGCACCAAGGTTCCTCGGCTGAAGGGTGGAAGGGAACTTTCTTTGCTTGGGAAAATTTCTCAACAAGCTGTTGATGGTATAAGTGCAAGTTCATGGGAGCTGGATACCATTTAGTTTCAGAGTATCAAGAGAGAAGTTTTCTACCTGCATTGAGAAAAGAGCAGAAGAGACCAGAGAAGAGAACAGGGAGAAAAAGGAAAGAGGAGCTATGAAGAGCATGAAACTCTCTCCTTACAAAGACTATGACGCTAGAGTGCCCAAAAGACACTGCAAAAATGGAGATTATCTCTGTTCCATTTTTCCACTTTTTTTTTTTTGTAATATTTTATGGAAAAACCTGAACAAACTTTTTGGCCAACCCAATAGTAGAAAAATCTTTAGGTTCTGTGTAAGTAGTCTTTGTGGGGACTCCAAGATGGTGATGATTTTCACATCTATGCTACATAGCACAGTATGGAGAAAATATGTAAGAAGTGAAACTCTAAAAGCTAGAGACACAGAAAATGTCCTAGAAATTTCCAGAAATCCTGACAATAGCTCTGTATTTCTATAGGGTATAGAATTGGAGGTGAAGCTGTTGAACAAACTTCTGAGATATTCAAGATATGCAGGTCCCTAAGGTTCTATCTAGCTTACTGGATATTTTACATTCTAAAGAAATCTGGCATCCCTAAGGAGAGGATATTAAAATAGAGATACATAGATCCCAGGTTTAGGATGACTGATTTAAATAAAGACCTTTGCAAGTCACTCTATAGCGCAGTATATTCAGATATGAATGCTTCTAAACTTAAGTGCCAAGGGTACAAACTTTTTCAAGTTTCGTAAATTAAGATATGAACCTTCAACTCACACTGACCATATATTTAATGAAAACCTGGATAAGGTCTTTGCCAAGAAAGGAACCATATAAACTAATGGCTATAAAGATATCCCTCTGAGGCTAGTTGTTTTCCTCTCAGAGATGAAATGTTCTCTAGTAGCTTTTTATCAAAAGGTAAAGTTGGATAAGACTTCCTTTCAATTATTTCTAATCGAACGATCTTTGATTTTATTTTCCTTTTTTTATTAGCAATGTGTTTCTCAGAAACACCAAGATTATCATTGCAGGTCCCTTTATGATCCCTTTAAAAAAACATTCAATCCCCATTTTGTACACTAAAAGGAGTTCATTGGCTGGAGAGTTGGATGATTTTTATCAAGAGATGGTAATCCTTAAATTGTGTGACTTCTTAGGACTACTTTCTTCATTTGAAAAATAAGCATTCAATGGGATAACAGCAAAGCTTCAAACTTCGGTTCATTATTTTCCCTCTGTTCAGATAACAGAAAGTAAAGTAACTGCTTTCTATTTCTACTTCAGTCAGAAGCCTGTCTGCAACAGGCCACAGAAACGAGTTCAAAATTTCCTTTGTTGACCACAAGATGATATGCCTTGACAGTCTGGCTAACTGCTCCACTTACTTTTCTGGGAATGAGGTCTACACCAGCATGGGAATTTAATTTGAGGAACAACAACAATAGCAAAAAAAAAAACAAAAAAATCCTACATGAGTCTTATCTAGTCTAGGATTAAACAAAATTTTTTGAGATGATCTATTCTCTCTTTGTATCTCATTAAAAAAAAAAAAGAATCTCCCCAAACTAATTCTGAACAACATCAACGAAGGCAGCTATGGAATGGACTTCAAGTATTGGGCTTCATCATGGCCTTGGAGAAGATATGCTAAATCCCAAATGCCCTGGCCAATTATATTTCATAGACAATTCCAATTAATTTCAGAAAGACAGAACTGCTTACAGAGATACTTGGCTTTATCAGACACTTTACTGAGCCGACAAAGATGTTGGTTTCTCAATTCTAGCTCATGTGTTTAAATGTCACAGAACAGTATAGCTAACAGGTTACAATGATTTGTTTTAGATCTGTAGGTTTTATCAGTTATTGAATCAAGCCCATGAAGAGTGACCCAGAACTTTATCTTGGTTCAGAGAAGGGTCAAACATTTACTTTCCACAACAGCGTAAGTATAAACAAAGTCATGAAATTAGTCATTTGTGTCTCTCTCAGACAGTAATTGTACAACAGGAATCTTATCACTATAAAATCAAGCTTGATTATATTCTGAGATAATAAAGAAATAGATGATTAACTTCATCTGGTCTTTCTCATATGAAATAGCAGCAAATGTACATAGAAAAATAATTTCCATTCAGAAACATGTGTTAACCCAAGAAGATATCAGATCTAAAGAAAAACAAGTTAAGTCTCTAGTTAAGAGCTGAATTTACAAGAACATGCTGATCTAAGATAAGTTCAAAGAAACAGTCTAAATATTTGATCACCAGGAAGTCACAATGAGAAAACAGTATGTATATCTGCTAACCTTTCTGGTATCACCCAATATAAAAATAGGTACCAATATTGCATATAACTTGAACTTTAAAAAGAAACCTTATTGTCCCAATAACTAGATTTTCAAAAATTAGATTTGTATTGCTAGGGAATATGAAAACAGAATATAAACAGGTACAACTTTCCTGAAGACAATTTGGCAACATGTATTAATATCTATATACCCTTGTTCCACCAAGGTCATATGTAGAAATTTTACTGAAGAACCAATCAGATCAGGGCGCAAAGACAAGTGTGCAAGTAACTTCACTTCAGTGTCACTCAAATCAAAAATTGGGAAATATTGACATGTTCATCATTAGGGGCTTGGTTACATATATTATGATGCAATAACTTCATGCAACACTATGCTGCCATAAAAGAGGTAACTCCATGTGCTAACACAGAAAGATAATATTTCCAGCATATTATTGAATCAAAAGCTTATGCAATTGATGCAATTTTCTTGTAATATTATATACATGTAATCTAAATGTATGTAAGAATGAAAAGCTGCTGAAAATTTGTATATGAAAATATTAAAGTGGCTACCACTGTGTATCAAATACACAACTCTTTTTATTTGTGTGTCAAACTTTCTATATTTCACATTCTTACAATGAGCATTTACCATGCCTATAGTCCACAAAAAAACTGTAAGGAGATCAATATGCCTTTTAAAATGTGACACACATCAGTAGAATACTCTATCTGCTCTGAAATTAATTTCCACACTGTCCTAGTTTGAAGACTAGAATTAGAGATAGAACTAAATTGGTGTGAGCTTGCTTGCAAACTCCTTAAGCCCCAGTTTTTTAGTAAGCATATATATCTTTGTCACAACTTGTAAAATTTCCAAATTGTTCATTTTCACAAATTGAGTTGCTTTGTAAGAAATGAGACACATGTACGTTGACATTTTTACAAATTATACAAGTGTCCAAAGAGTAGGTATCTAAAATTACTCTTTAATTAAATAGAGGTTCCCAGAAGCACTTCATAATTGCTAATATTTCTGAAGTTTTCAGTATTTATACTATAAAATAGGGATAACTGTAAACGCTTAACAAAAATCTGACTTCTAATGAAATCATATGTCAGTCTGTGCATGTGCATGCTAAGTCGCTTCAGTCCTGTCTGACTCTTTGCGACCCCATGGACTATAGCCTGCTAGGCTCCTCTGTCTATGAGATTCTCCAGGCTAGAACCCTGGAGTGGGTTGCCATGCCCTCCTCCAGGGGATCTTTCCGACCCAGGGATTGAACCCACGTCTCCTATGTCTCCTGCATTTGCAGGCAGGTTCTTTACCACAACCTGGGAAGCCCATGTTGATCTAGATATCCTCAAAATGTGCTACATCAGACAGAATCTTGCCATTACCCTGAAGTGTCACCACCTGTACCACACATGTGCTGCTCTCATTAGGTATCCTATGATAAATATTTTTATCATTTTCCTGAATGTAGCCGGAGAAGGCAATGGCACCCCACTCCAGTACTCTTGCCTGGAAAATCCCATGGACGGAGGAGCCTGGTAGGCTGCAGTCCATGGGGTCTCTAAGAGTCAGACACGACTGAAGTGACTTAGCAGCAGCATGATTGTAGAGTCACTGGATTTTGAGTATTTTTCAAATGTACACTTTCCTCTAGTATGTACTGTGAGTTCTGTTATCAAAATCTCCTTAGAATAAAATTCTGGGTTTGAAAGACAACCCAGGAGACCTACACATTCCATTTACCTTTCAAACAAGTGTGATGGAAGAAAGAATGCAAACTTTTACCCTTTGATAGCAATGTGACTTGGCGTTTTTAGAGAGAGGGCATTTCCATAGCAGAAAAGAGTTCATTACTGAGGAGAGAAGACAGAAAAGTCAAGAAGAAAACTGCTGAAGGATACTTAAAATTGAAGAATACATTCATATTAGGAAGACTGAGTGGCATATAATGCAGTGCAAGCAGAAGCCATGCAGAATGCATTTTTGTTTCAGTTGGTTTTGTTTTTGAGACTTCATGGAGGATTCATCAAGTCCTTTAAGACAGAAGGGACCTAGGAATTGCTGATTGGCTACTTTAATTTAATCACCTGAAAGCATAGCTTACCAAACTATCTATTGATTTTATGTGCAAACAGGAGCAGTGAATGCTCTTCAGAACAGCCAGAAAGTCATCTTTCTGCACCTGGGGCAAGTAAATTTCCCAATTCCCTTTAACAGAATCCACTGTTTCTCCATTGCATGAAGTCCTCTATTTCAGATAGACATTATAAAATTAAGGTAGTTCTATATACTAGGACTAAACCAATAAAAAATTGGAGGTAATTCTATACTAGTATGTAGGACACACGTATAAAGGACTCGTAATTGGCAGAGAATGTGCTGGATAAGATGAATAGATAAATGTGAGACAAACACAGCCTGTACTGTCATTCATCTTTTAGTCTTTCAGTCCATAAATTTATTCATTTACCCATTTACTTATGAATCTAGGTAATAAGCTAGCTAACTGTTATCAGTCAGCAATTAGTAAATTCTCAAGTCAGTGGGTTTGACAGCTGATGTCTTCATTGAGCAATGTTGATACAGATTCCAGAAAAGAAACAGATACAGAAATAAATAATATTGAAACAAATAGGTATAGAAACAAATAATGAAGTGGGAGCTATATATGCAACTATATATCTTTTAAAAGATACATTTAAAGGTAAAAGAAGTGAGATAAATTATTTTATATATCTTATTGATCACAGTATATACAAAATGGGGCTTTCCAGGTGTCTCTGTGGTAAAGAATCCGCCTGCCAATGCAGGAGATGAGGGTTCAATCCCTGCAGTGAAAATATCCCCTGGAGAAGGAAATGGCACCCCCCTCCAGTATTCTTGCCTGGGAAATTCCATGGACAGAGGAACCTGGCAGAATATAGTCCACAGGGTTGCAAAAGAGTCAGACACAACGTAGTGACTAAACAACAACAACCTTGGATCCCAGTGGTGGGAGAAGCAAGGTGTGTACTGCAAGATGGAAAGGATCTATGAATTTCCTGGGGATAGGGTAGGGAATGTCTTCGGAGAAGGGGGAAGTACATTGACCCTTGCAGGGTTAGAGGTACCAACCCACCACACAGTGGAAAATCCTCCTATAATTTATAGCTGGTCCTCTCTATACATGGTTCCTACATACTGCATGTCTGAATCCATGGATTCAACCAACCACTGATCACTACTGAAAAAAAATCCACATACAAGTGGAACCACGCTGTTCAAGCCCATGCTGTTCAAGGGTCAACTGTAGTCCAGTTTGGTAGGAAATCAAGGAAGGACAGAACGAGAAATAATTATAGAAGATTAGTATGGAGAAGGCCACTTGTAGTTCCCATCTGGGTTTGTTAGGGTAGAGAGTTTTGAGCAACAACATAATTCACGCATCCACTTTAGGAGAAGGGTCCTGAAGGAAGTGTACAGGACAGTGATGGAGCGCTGTTGTCATTCTATTGCTCAGTCGTGTCCAACTCTTTGCAATCCCTTGGACTGCAGCATGCCAGTCTTCCCTGTCCTTCATCATCTCCCAGAGTTTGCTCAAACTCATGTCCATTGAGTCGGTGATGCCATCCAGCCTCTCGTCCTCTGTCATCCCCTTCTCCTCCCACCTTCAATCTTTCCAAGCATCAGGGTCTTTTCCAACGAGTTGGCTGTTCACATCATGTGGCCAAAGTATTGGAGCTTCAGCATCAGTCCTTCCAATGAATCGTCAGGGTTGATTTCCTTTAGGACTGACTGGTTGGATCTCCTTGCTATTCAAGAGACTCTCAAGAGTCTTCTCTAGCACCACAGTTCAAAAGCATCAATTCTTTGGCACTCAGCCTTCTTTATGGTCCAACTCTCACATCCATATATGACTACTGGGAAAACCATAGTTTTGACTATATGGACCTTTGTCAGTAAAGTGATGTCTCTGTTTTTTAATTTGCTGTCTAGGTTTGCCATAGCTTTTCTTCCAAGGAGCAAGTGTCTTTTAATTTCATCCTCTTAAGATATCCCTTAAGTGACTAGCCCTTAAGCAGACCAAAAACCACCCTGAGAGTTTTCTGACTGCTTAAGTTATGACAGAAAAATATTTTTCAAACTTATATCCATTTTTCAATATGAACAGCTTATACCTTTATGCCTACTTGTTCACTATGAAAGCAATCTGCATTAAATAGCATGTTTACTCAGAAAAATCAATACATCAATATGCAAATTACCTGAGGATTCCCAGGCAATAGTTTTCTAGTCATTCTACATTAATTTAATTGAAGTAAAAATAAAATAAATTCAAGTAAATGAGGTTATACTGTGAAAATGGAATTAAAGCTGTATTTTTGTTCTCTCCAATGAAGTCCTAAATAGATATGACAGAATACATAGGGATCAGCAAAAACCAAATGTCAGATGTAGATAATAAATTATTCCATTCTATGAAATGGAAATCCTGTGAAATATCTGAATGGATATAGAATGCGAGGTGCTTTCTCCTGAGTTTTCCTTCAGATGGCAGGTACAATGATTACTTTAGCTGTCTATTGGTAAAGATTGGCTTAGAGGAGATTTTCATTCAAAATGTTAGTAAGAATAATAAAGGATAAAAATTTTGTCCTCAGGAAATAGTGTGAAGTGGGCTGACAGAGAAGTCAGTCAATATGCAAGGCTTGATCTACTTTTTCTAAGTACCTTCAAAAAATTGCTTTAAAAGATAAGCCCATATATTTTGCTTAATTAAGTCAATTGTGCTTTTTTTACATTATTATTTTCATAACCTCTGCCTGTTCCAATGCTCACATATCCTGTTGATTTTTCATCAATTTCAGCTCACTGTATATCATTTGCTATAAATTACTAAACTTCTAACAGCTCAAGTCAAGCTTTTAACATGATTTAAATGCACGCTTCTGTCACCCCTCTCAGACTTCTAAAAGTTAACAGCTGTCACTTTCTTTTCTGGATTCTTTGAAATTAAAAAACAATCACCAAGGCTTGGAAGAACATCATTTCATCAGTGAAACAGAATATTCACTGTCACATTTAAAAGAAAAGAAATAGGCCACTTTCTTTTCTTTCTATATCAAGGATGATTTATAGTGAAAAATTTTAAATCATTCCTAGCAATCACTGAAAGCGTGGTGATTATAAACCTCTTTAAGGAAAACAAGTTTAGTGTTCAAGAAAGATACAAGCTTGACGACTCTGAAACTGAAATTTTATCTTTCCCCTTCCAATCTTTCTATTTTAAACCAAATCCAAAAGAATCCATTTTGATGCCAACACTTTTTGACCTGCTGTAAGTCTGAACTTTTTTCCAGATTGTAAACAAGAATTGTATTTTTGATAGGCCTGTTCTTCTGTTTTATTGTTCAAACCAATAAATAGAAGTTCTTCTCAATTTCTCCTGCTGCCTCTTCCTCCATTTCTCTACATACTCTTCACCCTTAACTACCCAGGGTGTATGTATTCTCTCTCTCACACACAAACACGTACATGGAATGCTTTAGCAAGTTCTAATGCTTCTACCCCCAGATAAAATCTCAAATGATTCTAATCCTCCCTCTCCCCACTCAATAGCCCTCGCCCACATCACCATCACCAGGGCCTGAGCTTCCACAACAATTGCAATGGTCTCTATTCTCACTGCCATATCCCTAAAATTCATTGTCTACACAGCAGTCTAAATATTTAAAACTATAAATCTGATCTTGTTATTATCTCATATCCTTGACATTTTTCAGTGGCTCCCCTTGGTTTCCAAGCTCCTAAAGAAGCTGAACACTGGCTCTGATATCAACTAAGATCAGTCTCATCCTTCTGTTAATAAAAGCTTCAATGACATTTCTTTTTAGAGTACAGAAGGCTTTACCTGCCTTAGATCCTCTTCTAGCTAAAGCTGGAACTTTCATATTGTCAGGCTTGGGCTCTAATGCTCTTCCCTGAAGGAACTTCCCTGACCACGTTATCAAATGGAGATCTCCCCCATGACAGTTATGACACCTAAACTTGTCAATTTCCTTCAGAGCATTTTAACATTTGATAATACCTGGCTTACTTATCTGCTCGTTTATCTCTATCTCCCACTAGAACACAAGCCTCATAAAGCAGAAACTTTCACTGTCCATTCTACTGCTGAATATTAAATGCCTAGTATTACGTGCTTGAGAATATTAAATGCCTAGTATTACGTGCTTGACATGTAGTAGATGCTCAATAAATATGTGTTGAATCTGTTCAATAAATAATGCATAAATATTGCATTTGAGATAGTTTTTATGCATCATTCCTATTAAAATCATTTACTCTTTTCCCAAATATTGGGTTGCCAAAAAAGTTCATTTGGGTGGAACTTTTTGGCCAACCCAATACTACAGAAAATTTACACTGCAAAATTAACTAGTAGCATAAAATAAGGTCTAAAAATGATGACTACAACATCTGGAGTTCTCAATTTTAAAAAAATATACAGAAACTGCAGAATTCTTTGTTATACATGTAAAGTCAACTAAAAAGAGATAAGATTAAAACCTCCCCCACCCAAATCAAACAAAAAAAGAAACCTGCCTTTAAGCCCGCTACCATTATGCCAGACAAAAACAAGTTAGCCTGTTTAAAATATGCCCCTATGTCTCAGAAACTTAAAGAAAGTGACAACTAGCCAATTTCTCTGTAGAATTTACTGACAGTTCAATATATTTCCAAGATTGCTGCTTTTCTAATAGGTACACAGGCATGCAGGTCCTTACATCCCAAGCAACCATAACAGAATGCCATATATTTAATATATTTTTCCCTGTATATTATCTGAACCAACCATGGAGGCAATGTTCTGATTAAGTCTGGAATAGTCTAGGGGTCTTGACTGCTAAATGGAACTTCCTGCATTTCAACTCCTATTAGTTTCATACAGTCAAAGGTTGTTTAATTTTAGGTGAACAACTTTGGGTTTGGTTTTGAGATCCTGTGGGAGACTCCAATCTGTATTTATTCAATTAAAGTTGAATGAATCGAGGAGGTTGACTATCCTTACTTATGTGAGGGTCATAAAAAATCAGTGTCATTTCCTGAGAAATAGCAGCCAGTGAGTGGGTGGAAAGGCTGACTTAGTACATAATTCACCGTATGGTCTAAACAACAGCTGCTGTTAAGTACTCAAGTAGGTCAAGAGAGATCTTTTGTACACTCGAGTTCTTAGATAAGCCCATTTGTAACTCAGAAATTCTTCTAATTGAGTCAAAATCTGATACTAAAGAGAATATCAAACAAACTAGTCTACAATGCCTAGAAAAGCTAACTATGAGGCAGAGACTACCTGAAGTCTTAAGAGCAATCTAGAGTGTGATTTTGGCAAAGACAGAAAAATAAATGATTTTTTAAAATATCAAAATATATATTATTGATGAATTTAAAATCACATGAATTTTAAAATAAGATATAAATCTTCAAAGAAACCTCTAGCTTATTAGTCATACCTTATATTCAGATTTCTTAAGAGTGTCAGCTCAACTTCCTTAATTAGGTTCAACATCCTCTTTCGTTAGGGGTATTTTAACGGAGAAAAAAATCTGGAGAAGTACAATTTTTGGAGTACTTTCAGTACTGACTCCAAAATTCCCTGAATTAGATGAATCAATAAGAATTTGTTTTTGTTTCTTTTCAATTTCAATTTAACAACAGTAAACTGTAGAAGGAACATAAATGACCACTCATCTCTCATAGTGACTAAAATTGGCCAAATTTGATATTTCTCAATATGCAGAAAACAAATATTAAGTAAATATTTTAAATCATGACCTCTGAAGCATTTGTGTGCAGGATAAAGTATCCTGCATCAGCAAATTCAGTAGACTAACTCCTTAAGTCCAAACTATAAGAAGTTATCATTGTAAGTTGCATAAGTTTCTAAGGAATCATGAAAGAGCTTGTTTTAAAAGGACAGTAATATGCAGACAAAGACTCTTATTTTACTGTAAAGATTGACAGTCTTGTTAATGAATCAATCTCTCCACAAATATTTATGCCAACAAAGGTCTGTCTAGTCAAAGCTATGGTTTTTCCAGTAGTCGTGTATGGATGTGAGAGTTGGACTATAAAGAAAGCTGAGCACCAAAGAATTGATGCTTTTGAACTGTGGTGTTGGAGAAGACTTTTCAGAGTCCCTTGGACTGCAAGGAGATCAAGTCAATCAATCCTCAAGGAAATCAGTCCTGAATATTCACTGGAAGGACTGATGCTGAAGCTGAAACTCCAATACTTTGGCCGACTGATTCATTGGAAAAGACCCTGATGCTGGGAAGGATGGAAGGCAGGATGAGAAGGGGATAACAGAGGATGAGATGCTTGGATGGCATCACTGACTTGATGGACATGAGTATGAGCAAGCTCCAGGAGTTGGTGATGGACAGTGAAGCCTGGCATGCTGCAGTCCATGGGGTCACAAAGAGTCAGACATGACTGAGCGACTGAACTGAATTGAACTGAATACTTTGCTCTGAAAGGGATGTTTCAAAGGAATTAGTTACAGAGTTATGGGGTTTGTTCTTAATGAATCCAGGTGACTATAAGCATGAATTAATCTACAAGCCAAGGTGCTGATGCAGGTCAAGATTGTTTGGCTAAAAACTACCAAACTAAGGTTCGGGTTCATATACTGAGTTTACATTCAGGATTCACTCATGTATATTCAGTACTGAAGCAACCATTTTATAGTCTGGATATACTAAAATCTTCTATAAGCCACTGGTGTATGGTATTCCAGTAGAGACTTTACTGGGAGTATGCCATGGCAACTAGATCTTGGGTTTGTAGGATGCTTTCAATTATTTTCAAAACTATTTATTCATTAGCTTTAGGAGAGACTCCATTTCATTTTCCAGATTCCATAATGAAAATGTCAGAATGGTGTTACACCCAATTTTCTTGTTTGGGGGTATCTGAATAAGTAAAGACAATACAAAAAATTGAGTTCCATAACTTCAGACCAAGGTTCACAGGGAGGCAAAGAATTGTAGTTATCTGGGGGAAAGAGGTTAAATTCAAGATATTACTAATATCCAGACAAAAGGGTTGAGAAATCTGATATGTTGAGATGGGAAACAAGTTGTACTTGGGGCAGAGGGTGGAAATTTTAGATAAAATGGCTAGGGAAAAATGACTTTTGAAGATCTGAGGAAAAAGCTCAGATGATGTGGGAGTTTCATTTCAGAGACATATCACTCCCTGACATATTATTTATCTTATTTGTCTTGTTTATTATCTGTCTCTTACTTGTCTAATTTATTATCTTACAAAGTAAACTGCATGAGTTCGAGAATTTTTGCCTGTTTGATCACTGTTCTTCCCCACTGCCTAGCATATAGCATTCAACAAATATTTTTTAGAAAGGAAGGAGGGGAGGAATGAAGGGAGGGAGAAAATTTCACATTAAAGAGAGTTTGTCCTTCAATAAGTCACTTTGGTTCCCAACAGTTGGGCTATAACAATGTCTGCCTATTAAATAAGGTTAAAATTATCAATATGTCTTCTATGACTTAGTTTTTCTAAAAAATAATGTTATTAGGTTATGACCAACAGGGCACATATGCACACACATACATATACACATATGCTAACTACTCTTTTTTCAAGTTTCTACTTTGTAGTCCAATGTGTAAGTAGTCCCACTGACAGAAAAGTCTCCAATATCAAATTAAATTATCATTTTCTATTACATAATCACAAACAAATCAGTTTATATTGAGAAATGATATTCTTTTTACATCCTAATATAAGCACCCTGGGCTTCCTGTGTGGCTCAAGCTGGTCAAGAATCCACCTGCAATGTAGGAGACCTGGGTTCGATCCCTGGGCTGGGAAGATCCCCTGAAAAAGGGAAAGATTATCCACTCCAGTATTCTGGCCTGAAGAATACTATGGACTGTATAGTCCATGGGGTCACAAAGAGTTGGACATGACTGAACAACTTTCATAAGCACCATTCCTATTACTTTGGGCTTTCCAGGTGGCTCAGTGGTAAAGAATCTGCCTACCAATGCAGGAGACACAGGTTCAGTCTCTGGGTCAGGAAGATCCCCTGGAGAAGGAAATGGCAACCCACTCCAGTATTATTGCCTGGGAAATCCTATGGACAGGGGAGCCTGGCGGGCTACAGTCCATGGAGATGAAAAGAGTTGGACATGACTGAGCAGGAGCACCTATTATTTTAGCCCCTTAATAGCACTCTGAAATGTCAATTTCATTTATCATATTTCAACTAAGGTTAAAGGTGAATCTCTGATTTACCCCTACTGTTCCTATTAATTGTTTTAGTTTTTCTCTGCATCTAACCTCATGTGCTCTCAGAAGATATTCAGGTACTTATGCCCTGACAAGCACTGGAAAAATGATCATGTCAGTATAGTTGTTAATTCTTTCATTTCTGCATATCAGAATTTTTTCTCACTTGAATATTAAAGGTCAAATTTTTAACTAGCCTTCAAACACACTAAGAATTAGTGCTCCTGCCCAAATCAGGCTCTTCACAAATGCATAAAGGAGCATCTAGAGTTGGGCTGTGAAGAAAGCCGAGCGCCGAAGAATTGATGCTTTTCAACTGTGGTGTTGGAGAAGACTCTTGAGAGTCCCTTGGACTGCAAGAAGATCCAACCAGTCCATCCTAAAGGAGATCAGTCCCAGGTGTTCATTGGAAGGACTGATGTTGAAGCTGAAACTCCAATACTTTGGCCACCTGATGCGAAGAGTTGACTCATTGGAAAAGACCCTGATGCTGGGAAGGATTCAGGGCAGGAGGAGAAGGGGACGACAGCGGATGAGATGGCTGGATGGCATCACCGACTTGATGGACATGAGTTTGGGTAAACTCCGGGAGTTGGTGATGGACAGGGAGGCCTGGCGTGCTACGACTCATGGGGTCGCAAAGAGTCAGACACGACTGAGTGACTGAACTGAAATGAACTGATTCTGTACATTAAACTAGCTTTGCAATCTAAGTATATACTGTATGTGTGTTCTCATTTATTAAATAATAATATGACACTTTATTCTTTAAAATATAAAAGGTATACAAAACAGAATTTTTGAAAGAGTAATAACTGTTATGTTTAAGGTAGATTCTTTTATTATTAATAGCTTTACATAAGAAAAGTGAAGTTTGGACAGGCGAAGCTTGGCTCAAAGCCACAAAAGTCCCAAGTGACAAGGCTGGAATCCACATTAAGCTGTCTCTTTCTCCAGAACTCAGAGCATTAATTGAACTACCACACAAGGACAGA
This sequence comes from Giraffa tippelskirchi, assembly GCF_054371585.1. Taxonomy (NCBI): domain Eukaryota; kingdom Metazoa; phylum Chordata; class Mammalia; order Artiodactyla; family Giraffidae; genus Giraffa; species Giraffa tippelskirchi. Next base: position 65,324,889 of record NC_137287.1, on the reverse strand, counting down.
ATTTTCTGATCGCAACCACAATCTTCCATTGAGACTATCAAGCATAATTTAAACTTCCAGCCATTAATGGAGAAGTGGATGTAGGAACCATTGGTCACGGTGTATGAAATAGAATAGAATATCAAAATCGGTCTTAATTGAGGGCACTGTGTTCTCTCTATTCCTCCAGACACAGAGAAAATCATTCTGCTTGTGCTAAGACCCCTGTTTATTTTCTCCACTTTCCCTTCATTAGAATTTGAGACTAGACACCAGCAGAGGGCTGGGGCAGGAGGAAAGAGAACAAATTTCTGTCAATTTTCACCCTTACTCGAGGCCCTGATACTAATACTTTGAGCATTTAAACCCTGCAAAGGATACCCTGGGTGCTAATTTTAATATTTAAAAAACGTATGACAAATTGTCAGTTGTGAACTTAAAAATTCATTTTAACGGAATTGCTTGAATAAGTTTATTTATCCATATCACCCTTGAACATTTTAAAACCCTTCCTGGGGACATGATTTCATTTATTTATTAAAATGGGTAGTATAGCCTCCAACAACATCTTACGGAACCCTTAATTTTATAAGACTCGGGTTTGTCTTGTGGCCTAGTCATAAAGAATCTGCCTGCCAATGCAGGAGATGCGGGCTCAGTCCCAGGTTGGGGAAGATCCCCTGGAGAAGGAAATGGCAACCCGCTCACTGATTCCACAGATATTTAGGGACATCTTTAACAAGCATTGTACTTTTCCAAATCCTTAGGGGTGGGAGAATCAAATGTGAACAAAACCTGTCCATATTTTAAAGGAGTTTAAATAAAGTAAATACAATGCTTGACTACAGCAAAACTTGCAACTTGATAAAAAGCAAAATGTTAGAGTTGCACCAAGAAAAAAACAGAGAAAGACATAAATTACCCTGATGGGATCACAAAAATTTTTAAGGAGGAGAGAATATTAGTGCAGGATGCAATAAAATAAGTACATTTTTTTTCCAAGTAGAATTATGGGTATAACATTAGCAAACTATGATAGCAATAAAGCACAAGATGTTTTTTGGAGAAAACAGTTATCTAGTTATCTGAAACTTCAGTGAGTAGGGGAAGAAAGCCAAGTTGCAGAAAACTTCAAGTAACTTGCCCAGGGACTCAGAGCTCGTGTCGACGTCAGGATTCAAGCCTGGCTGTCTGGGTTCAGAGTCTGTTTTCATAACTACTGCACTATACAACACTGTATGAGTTTCTTTTTACTGTTGCAACAATTTAGCATTAACTTAGGAGCTGATATAACACAAATTTATTATCAACAGTTGTGGAGGTTAGAAATTCAAAATGGGCTAAAAATCAAGATTTCCCCAGGGTTGCATTCCTCTTGGAGGCTCTTGGGGATCGTTTGTTTCTCTGCACTTCCCAGCTTCTGGAGGTCCCATCACTTCCCTTTCTTGCCTCATGATGCCCTTCCTCATCTTCCAAGCCAGAAGTCTAATTAGCATCTTCCAACCTGGCCCTCTCACATATAAGACCCTTGAGATGACACTGAATACACCCTATTAATCCAGGATAAGCTTCCCATCTCAAGGTGGCTGATTAGCAAACTTAATTTCTTCCTAAACTTACTTATCCTTAGCCATGAGCTATAACATAGTCACAGGTTCAGGGGAATAGGAGGTGGACACCTCAGGAGAGGCATTACCCTACCTACCACAAACAGGATATTAGATTTGGTTAGTGCAAAGCAATGGAGTGGAAGCTGAAGATGGAAAGAAAGGTTATGGAGCTCAGTAAATACTAATGAATCTAGGGTTCAAAGTCCGTATAGTCAAAGCTATGGTTTTTCCAGTAGTCATGTATGGCTTCGAGAGTTGGACCATAAAGAAGGCTGAGTGCCAAAGAATCGATGCTTTTGAATTGTGGTGCTAGAGAAGACTCTTGCGAGTCCCCTTGGACTGCAAGATCAAACCAGTCCATCCTAAAGGAAATCAATCCTGAATATTCACTGGAAGGACTGATGCTGAAGCTGAAGCTCCAATACTTTGACCACCTGATGAGAAGAGCTACCTCACTGGAAAAGACCTGATGCTGGGAAAGATTGAGGGCAGGAGGAGAAGTGGGCAGCAGAGGATGAGATGGTTAGATAGCATCACCGATTCAATGGACATAAATTTGAGCAAATTTCAGGAGATAGTGAAGGACAGGGAAGGGAAGCTTGACATGCTACAGTCCGTGAGGTCTCAAAGAGTCTGACAGGACTTAGTGACTGAACAACAACAAGCAATGAGAGGCTCCTCCATCCCTCCTCCCGCATTACTAGAGCTGCATTGTAGGAGTTAACTTATTCAGGCAGTGGTATGTAGAATTAATCAAAGGACAAGACAATTGGAGGCAGGCAATTCAGCTGAGCTGCTTTGAGAAAATTCTCTGATATACCAGGTCTGATTCATGATGATGTTGACAATCTTTTCCAAGTTGAAAGCAGTCTGCCTGAGCCATCCATGTCCTTAATCAGTGGGTGGAATAAATTTGAGTGGCACATCGTATCAGGTCCAACTTGAATGAAGATTCTCTTCTGTGGTCTTGTCCAAAATTATAACAAAGGATTTTGGAAGCTGGTGTGAAAATACATTTACAGTCCTCTGGAAACTCTTTTCAACTCAACAGGGTAGAGGATGATATAAAATCTTTCATATCTGATTGGAGTGAATTTTAGGCTCTGTCACATCAACTGAAAGTGATCTGTTGGAGTTAGATGTAGGCTTTTCTCCCTCCACAAGACAGTTAATTCACCAATATCAAGAGGCAGTTGAGGGGGAGAGTAGGACGAATGGAGAAAGTAGCATCAACATATCTACTATTAGATGTAAGATGGATTAGCTGGCGAGAAGTTGCTGTGTAGCACAGGGAGCCCAGTCTGGAGCTCTTGATGACCTGGAGGGGTGGGATGGGGAGAGGGAAGGGAGGCTAGGGAGGGAGGGGATATTTGTATAATCATGGCTGATGTGTATTTTTGTAGGGCAGAAATCAACATAACAATGTAAAAAATTTTTTTAAAAAATATATATATATAAATTCAAGATAGAAGAAAAATAAAAATAAAACAAACCAAAGAAAAAGGCAATTGAATTTACTCAAAGCATCTAAATGCACTTACAACAGCAAGATGACATGAAAAGACTGTGGAGTCCTTTGCAGGTAAGATGAAACTGAAGACAATTCAAGTCACATACAAACTGCTCATTGCTAAGGATTTCACTAGTGCCACAAGGCTAAAAGCTATCCCCCAGCTCCATCAGGATTACACAGGGAAAAATAAGACACCCAGGCCAAGAGAACTGAATCCAGGCCAGCGTGGCCTTGGCAAGGCTGACGGTTGGTGAGAGTTGCCAACATGGCATTCATTTCCAAACAAATTGAAGGTTTACAGGATGGGGATAATGCCTAATCACCAGCATGGCCGCATGACTTCACTCTGCTACAAACACAGCAAGATTTTTTAAATAGTTTCATCAGACTCTCTTTTTGGCCACACGGACACTGACAGAAAGACAGTCTCCTCAATGATGAGCCTCTCAGTACAGTCAGTAAGTTGGTAGAGGAAGCCCTAAAAGGACAAATAAGACGACAAGTATTCATGTATCAGAATAGCAATATTAATATAAAGTCCATTATGACATGCACCAATCTGAATGGTTTTTTCCAAGAAAAATTACTGAATACAGAAGTTAACAAGAAATACATATTTCAAATCTATAATATGTGGCATATCCATGCAAATTAATATATATTCTGAAGGCTTTCATGTCAGAAGTTGGAGAAAAAACAGCTTATTATTCTGGACCTTATTTCCATGTCTTTAAAATACATCAGCCAATGAGATATGATAGCTTCTTAGTTGAACTATACCATCATTTCTCTATTTCTCTAGAGAATATTTATTATTACCAGGCTACAAGAAAATCCCTCTAAAGCAACTTTAACTGAAAAAAAGAGAAATGCTACACCTCTGAGAAAGTATATCAGACCGATTCCTGATTTATAAGGATATTGCAGATATTTATCTTGCAATTATAATCTAAAATCCTTCAATCATTATCAAATTTACCATGTAGCTACTTCTGTAATAACAGCTACCAGGAAGTTAAAAATAGCCCACAGCTTTTTAGAGGAAAGTGGCAAGAGTTGATAGCCAGCTACTTTAAGGTACAAAGACCACATTCTTATCAAATGTGGCAAATGATCTTTCCAGTGAACAATGCACAGTAGAAGTCTATCTCCTCCATAAAGAAATACAAATCACCTTTATGACCATCTGCTCTTCCAAGTAAACAAGTCCCTGAAATAACTCATTTTCTTCGGATGGGTTGATTGGATTTCACAGGTCTAAAAGGACAACAGAAAACTTCTCCTATTTTAAGAATTTCTTCAAATGACTGGTACTGTACAAGAGAGACAGGAAGATAGGAAAGAATAGGAAGAAAGCCCAGTGGCACAGGGAGCATTGCTTGGTCTAATATTTTACAAAGTACAGCAATTTTTTTTTTTTTTGGCTTTAATAGATCTTGACCAGCAAAGCTACACCCACAGCATATGGCAATGCTTATGTGCTCAACTACTCTGTGAAATAGATCTTACATAATGGCTGTCCCATTAAAATACTTTCACCCTGGCAGAGGGCAGAAGTAAGAGCTCTGTCATCTACTTTGTTTCTGAAAGAAAGGTGGCAAAGACAGAGAAATCTTTAGCATTAGAAGCTGAGAATATTCTCGAAGACCTGAAGAGATTGTACAGAACAATAGAAAAACACTTAGACTCTGCAACAATTAGGGTAAAACAATGTTCTGTGGTTATATAGCAAGAAAAATGTCCCATTACATAAGCCAAGCAGCCAAGCAGGGTTAAATCCTGATTATTCAGCGATTAAATATATAACTTGTGGGGGGACTTCATTCTCTGGCTGCTGCTTCCTTCTCATTTGAAAAGTTCTCAAGCTACACCCTGAAATTTAGCCATTATGCTATTAAATACATGGGCTTCCCTGGTGGCTCAGCGGGTAAAGAGCCCTCATGCCAATGCATGAAGTGTGGGTTCAACTCCTGACTTGGAAAGCTCCCCTGGAGAAGGAAATAGTAACCCACTCCAATATTTCTTGCCTGGGAAATCCCATGGGCAGAGGAGCCTGGCCGGCTACAGTCCATGGGGTCCCAAAGAGTGGGACACAACTTAGCGACTGAACAACATCTATCAAATACATAGAGATAGAAAGTAAGCCTTACTTAAAACAAAAATAGCATCTGTAAGTAACAGTATGGAAAAAAAATCAGCTTTTTTTTTTTAAGGTGGAGAGATTATAATTAATGGCTAAACTACTGATTTTGAACAAACTGGGGTCATCACTATTCATTATGAGCATCTCCTCACTATTACCAATAAGCACCGGCTACCTTGATTTTTCCCCCATAAATATTTAAATTATAAAATAATTATAAAATATAAATGTAAAAATATTTAAATGAAACTATATAATATATTTTGGACTGGATCTGAAAAGAAAAGATTAGACTTTTCTTTGCAGTATTTTTGGAGAATCCAATTAGGTTTCATGAAAAATGTTTGAGCCATGTAAAATAGTACATAAAAAGTTACAAAATTTGCCTAACATAGAGGAAATTTATGAAATCTGTTAATGGAAACTCCATAAGATAGTTCTCAGAATTATTAGGGAAAACAACTACAAAATATCAGAGAACGAAAATCTTGCTATTTCAGGCACGGCAGACGGTGTTGTATAATGCTACTCAGCTCACCACATGATATTCAACAGCTTTTACCATCTGGACAATCTTTTCTTCTCGACAGCATTTCTTTTCAATAGCATTTCCAATATTTCAACTTAAGTCCATTTATTCTTTCTCTGGCCTTTGGAAAAGATACAGAATGGTTGCAAAATTACTCCCATCTTTACAAAAGAGCAACCATGGCTAGTTATGAAACCTTGCACTTCAATCAAGATAAATAGCACCGGGGTCTTTTGCTTTTTGTGCCCAACTCTTCCATCACTGTGGAAACTTGACTCTAAAACCAAAGTTCTTAACTTTCAAAATTTCAAACACAATCTAAAAAAAGAAAGGCTTGACTGAAGAGTAAGTGTACCTCATCTCATGAAAGGCAAAATATATATATTTGGTTGAAAGGAAATAAGACCTGTGTGGAACGCAGTACATGGCACATAACGGGAATTCAATAAATGAGAGTTTGGAATTCAAAGATATGAACTGGAGGGGGTGGGAGGGACAAAGACAGACAAAGGGAGATGAACTCTGGGTGTCCTTGTGCATTTCTGTGAATGAAATATAAAGTCCTTTGCAATGTTCATAGTCACAAAAGGCATTCTTCTTTCTCCCATAAAGATGTTTAAAAGGATAAACATGGATTAGGCATCATTTCATTTCAAGTAAGACTTCCATTTGACCTGGCTTTAGAGAAGATTTTTTTAAAAAATTAAAAAGGAATTTCTAATAAAGATTCACAGGAGACATAACAGATGTGGATTTGATCCTTGGGTGGGGAAGATCCCCTGGAGGAGGGCATGGCAACCCACCCCAGTATTCTTGCCTGGAGAATCCCCATGGACAGAGGACACTGGAGGGCTATAGTCACAAAGTGTCAGACATGACTGAAGCGATTTAGCATGCAGTGTGCTATGACATAACCCGGTACAGCTGGCTCCCTGGAATGACTAGAACCCAGAACTGGAAAACCAGTCAGGCTCCAGCAAAATTCTCTGCCTGTAATTTTCCACAGAGCAACTTCCTCTGCTCCCAGAGCTATGCAATGCCACCTGTTGGTGCCAGTAATAGGAGTTTAACTTTCTGTCACAGTTCTCAGTTCCAGGGGGAGTGGCTCTGACTGGCCCATCTCCATTCAGGCTTCTACACTCAGTCTGTGCAGCAGCTCAGGCAGGCCCAGCCCCTACACAGGGGCCCCTGGTCATCACAGCTACAGTTCGGGGGCAGACACTGGGGTGACCCTCAGAGAACACACGTAACACCTGAGAGGGACACATTATCTCTCCAAAGCGAGAATACAGAGCAGACACATGCAGCGCTGCCTTTATAAATTCCAATTACTTTGAAACTTATATTTTCTGGGAAGTGTCTTTGAAAGCTCCCATATCCAAGCGCATTTATTGTTGAAATAAAATGAAACAAAGGCATGAGGAATCCTGTTAGGGATTAAGAGCCCTGTTCTTCCATGGCATAGCTTTGTCAGTTGGATCAAATCCAATTTGAGTTCTGCTTTTATTAGTTTATTTACCTGTAAAAGTAGAGCATTGAATTTCTTGCTCTGAAATTCTTTATGTCTAGAAATAAATGATTTTAGCACTCCATTTCATAGTGTAATACCAGATCCTGAATCCACAAGATAAATTTTGAAGTGTTAACCATCCCACATCCCAGACAGATCTCAGATTAGAAATATTCAACAATTACAATTTGAGAATTTGAAAAGTTATTAACAACTGCTCTTTGAGAGAATTTCTTCAAGTATTTTATTATATTGCCTCAAAAATTCTTGTTAAATTTCAAAAGTACCAAAATGTCTCATTCTTTTATTAAGCTATAAGGGCAACAGGTGATTCGGATGTGCTTTTTATCTATTGTTCAAAGAGGCAATATTTTTTTTTCCCATATTTCAATTGAAGAGCTCAAAGTGAAAGTAAAATTGTTAGTTGCTTAGTCATTTCCTACTCTTTGCAATCCCATGGACTGTAGCCCACCAGGCGCCTCTGTCCATGGGATTCTCCAGGCAAGAATACTGGTGTGGGTAGCCATTTCCTTCTCCAGAGGATCTTCTTGACCCATGGATTGAATCTGGGTTTCCTGCACTGCAGGCAACTTCTTTGCCGGCTGAGTAACCAGGGAAGCCCATAGAACTCAGGTACTTCACAACTCTTGACTAAAGGTACTATTATCCTCTCTCTGCAGATGATGAAACACAATGAAGCTAATCAGAGAATCAAAAAAGCCAAGCAATTCTGAGAACCAATTTAATCTGTGTACTCTTAAAAAAGCAACTATTGGGCAGAGAAATGGGGTGAAGGAGGAGACCCAACCAACACAGATGCTCTTTCCTTCTTCCACACATGTTTAAACACTAGTAAGATCTTAAATTCAACTCTACTGACCGAAGAAAATTAAAACACTATAAAAATGTAATTATTTCCAGAAAGCTACCTTAGAAATGGTTGAGCATCCAAAAAACATCGAGGTGTTTTTTTTTTTTTACACAATTAAGTAAACTTTTATAGTAAAGAATGTATTTGTACCTACCCAACACAGCTTCCCTGTAGCTCAGATGGTAAAGAATCTGCCTGCAATGCAGGAGACCCAGGTTCAATTCCTGGATTGAGAAGACTCCTTGAAGAAGGGAATGGCAACTACTCTGGTATTCTTGCCTGGAGAATCCCATGGACAGAGGAGCCTGGCAGGCTACAGACAGTGGGGTCACAAAGAGTCAGACACGACTGAGTGACTAACACTACAACTACTAAGGGATACTCAATTGTATACCTGTCTTGTAAAATTCAAGTAAGAAAAAAAAATCTTATTCCATTACTATCCAATTAATTGAGGCCAAAATTAAGATTCATTTTAAAGGGATAAATCATACACATTATTTCTTAATTCTATATATCATTTCGAAAATTAGCGTGTATTTAAAACTCATGACTTCCTAGCACCTTATTTTTACTAAAAAATACATTTCCAAATTCTAGGCTTCTTGATACAAATAATTTTATAATGTTAAAATTCCTTGCTTTATTCTAAATGAAGTAAATCCTCCCAGAATGCAGTAAGAGGATGACATGAAACCGTTATTTTCCTACATTCTATTTCCAGAATATAAGTTTGTTTAATGATAAATCTTTCTGGTTTTGAGATTCTTTCACATACCTGTATTAAATCACCTAAATTCTTTTCAATATTTGAAAATTACCTAAATCTGAATTGATTAAAGTGCCAACCTTGAATGCATGCATGCATCTGTGTTCAGTCATGTCTGACTCTTTTTCAATCCCATGGACTGTAGCCTGCCAGGCTCCTCTGTCCATGGGATTTCACAGGCAAGAATACTAGAGTGGGTTGCCATTTCCTTCTCCAGGGGATCTTCCTGGCCCAGGGATCAAACCCACATCCCCTTCATGGCAGGCAGGTTCTTTACCACTGAGCCACCAGGAAAGCCCATATATAAATATACATATTACATAAAACATCAACCATATCAATATGATAATTCAATCACTGCTATGACATCCCCAAGTCCAAATAAGCATCTCTCAGATTTTAGAAGTTATAGTTGGAAAAATAAATTTCCCCTCATAGCTCAAAAGCATCCACATTTTTTGCCTGTTATGCCACGTTTGTCACATTTTGCCCAAAAGAATGTTTTACTAAAATCTATAAATATTACATCTTTTTCAGTTACTGTACTGTTTTCTTCTTACCACACATCATCCTGTAACAGTTCTCTAAAGAAGAAAAATAGGAGAAAAATTTCAGCCCCTTTAAACCTAACTTTCCTGAGCTTTCATAATTATAAAATCTCACATCCAAGTAGGAAATGGAAGCTTAACAGTGTCACTAGATAACTCCTAGAGTCACAACACATTTTCTTGTTATGTTGGAAAAACCATGTCCCCTCTGCTAATTTGATGAAATTTAACTTCATGGAGAAACTCTGACCTGGGGTTGACCTTGATTGACAGGAACGGATGTTTTGTCTCATTAATTTACAAAGTTCCCAAACAGATATCCCAGAGGGGACATTCAAATGTGTTAATTGGTTAATTTGTTTTATTCCACAAACTTGTACCTGAACCTCTTGGGTTTCCTCCATTGGCAGGTAGATTCTTTACCACTGTGCCACCTGGAAGCCCATATATGTACATATGTGTGTGTGGGTGTGGGTGTGTGTGTAAAAATCTTACTGCCACTATCCTAGTTAGAAAGCTCATTACTTCCTGTGAGCCTACGTCATTACTTACAATACCAGACTATTGTAACAGACTTCTCACAGGATGTCTGCATTTTGTTTCTTCCTACACTAATTTATTCTGAGCACACATGCCAGTTGAACCTTCCCATGACCTGAGAGTCAAGCTTCAGTTACTTCTGGTTGCCTACCCAGCTCAAGTCCATCTCCGCAGTTGTATTTTCAGGTCATCCACAACTTGGTCTCCCTATATTTCCATCTCCCTGTAGTACCAGGTAACCGAAAACTTTGTGTGTGAGATATCAGACTCCTGCCCTAGGAACTATTTAATGCTTTTGCCTGAGTTAGAGCCTTGAGTTTCCCAGCTGTGCGACTGGCATATGGCAACGTAAGATAAGCTACATCTGCTGTATTTAATGTATTGCAACGTTGTAAGGCTAGGTATAGCATTTGCAAATCAGGAAGGCTAGTAATGCCACCACATGAACCGAGGTTTTGAGTTTTTATAACCATTGAGAAATCAAATGCGAAAGCCATCCAGGGCAGAAAGAAATGTGTTAGCCACTGCTTATGCTGGGCTGAAAGCAGCAATTACAATCTGTGTCCCACAAAGCCAATGCCACACCCACAGAAGTGGGTTAAACACTCTCCCAAAGGTATTCTGGAGATAATCAGTTAAAAGAACTAGTTCTTGCCTCTTTCTCAGATGTCAATTTAACCAGGAGCCCTTCCTCATCCAGAAAGAAATTCTTGTTAGATGTGCCTGCCCAGGGATGGCAGATCCTGCTATGAGACGTGACAATAAGCCCACGTTATTACCTTCTTGGGTTTCCCTGTTTTTCTGGCTTACATTCCAGCCATCTGTTTGTATCCCAGCAGAGTTATGGTGAGATGGTATGAAGAAGCCTCTGTCCTCATGAAACTCGCAACTCAATAAGAGAGGCAGATAAACAAGCAACCGATTATAACACAATGTGATGTGCGGTATAACAAATGTTAAGCTCAAATAACCATAGGGACATAGATGAGGGTACAATTCATTCTGCTGTGGGTGCGATAGGAAGGAGGGTTGGAAAAAAAGTGTAGGGTGAGGAGGCATCATGGAAATTGGCCCTTACAGATTAGGTGGAAATGACATGAGAAGATGCATCAGCATGACCAGAGGCCCTGGAGTATGCCAAGCAGACAATGGAGATGAGGGATTGGGACAATACACGACTTGGTAAAAGGGATGATGCCCAACTTGTGGGCACTGGGAACCATTAACATTAGCAAAAATATTCCAGTATTCTGGGAACTATTAACAAATAGATATGTGTCACACTTTGGAAAAGGCAAACTTAATGACAGTTGTGGAGGACGGAGTAAAGGTGCAGAGGACCAGAGGACATTAGCCAATTCTAGGTATAAAAAGTTTAGTCAGGTGTATGTCTCAGTGTAACTGGAGACTGGGGCTGGGGGCAAGTGTCAGAGATGTTTCCAACATCATTAAGAACATCAAAGATCCAAAGTTAGCACATAGAAAGTGCCAAGATGAACTCTTACAATCTGCTAATATCCAGAAATATTCCAGAATATGATCATCGTTTTGGAATGAAACAGGTAATAGCAGCACGTTATAAAAGACACTAAGCATGTTACATACATTATCTCTGGGTGTTTCCACAACCCCATTACAAAGGAAGAAAGAGAAGCTAGGAGACATGAAGTGAATTATCACTAACACCCTATTCTGTCATATTCCAAAGCAAATGGGGAGTAGGGGATGGCATGGTTTGTAGCATTTGCCAGTTTCCATGGTGTAAATATTCCACTGAAGTCACTGATTGCTGAGCTGGGAAGAGATGTGCATAGCTGGTCCTCAGGAGCCAATGTGAGCTGGCCCCACTGCACCACTGGATTGATCTCACAAACATACCAGCAAGCATTTATGTAAAGCAGAGGCTGGCAAGCTGCAGCCACATGCAAATTCAGTCAACATCTGTTTTTGTAAATAAAGCTTTACTGAAACACAGCCATCCCCAAATGTGTATGTATTGCCCGTGGCTATTTTCACATTGCAATGGCAGAGCTGCATAGTTGCAGTGGAGACTTGATGCCCCACAAGCCTAAAAATTTGTTGTCTGGCTCATTAGAGAAAATACTTGCCAACTAATGATATAAGTGTAAAACAGGCAAAACCAATTTATACTATAAGAAGTCAGAGTAGAGGAGACCTCAAGAGAGGTGAAGTGGGGAAAAGTGATCAAAAAAAGCACACGGTACTTCTGGGGTACTAGGAATGTTCTATTTTATCATCAGGTTGCTGGTTCCCTAGTAAGAAGATATCATGCTTACAATTAGAATATATGCATTTTTATACATGCAAATTATACTTCCATACATAAAAACGCTTTTTAAAAAAGAGCAAGATGTTCTGAGAACAAGTTTTAAAATTTTGTTTTAAACTTCTTTATTTATATCAGAATACAATTAACACATACTTGTCTGTTTCATTTACAACAGATTCTGATGAATTCTATATGTATCCATAATAGCAATAAAGGCATTGATCTATCGGGTGTTATTCTGCCAAAACTTTCCTTTCGATAGTTTACACTAGTCTTTTCCCATCGCTGCTGCCCTGGCAGAGTTTTCATGGTTCTCTCTCCACTGTTTTAAACGTGCTTTCAGAATGCGAATTCGTTTGAATGGCACTCACACCAAAAGGCTGTTTATGGGCTCAGTGCACATCCTCGGGGAGTGACCCTTCACTGCTGTGATTATCATGAGCTGGACTCAAAAAACGGGAGGCAGATCAATCACGTCAATGCTAACTGTCTGTTAGGTGGCTGGGCTAAGAGAAAGAGATGCCTGGCTATGGCTGATCATCGGTGGTAACAGCCCAGATGTGTGCACTGGCATCAGAGGAGCAGCCATGGCCAAGTCTGGGCTCCCACGGGAGGTTCCTGAACACGTGCACCTCCTCTGACCAGCCCAGAGAGCCGACATCTCCTTCTCACTGCCTTGGCTCTCCCTCCTGCCAGGTGCCAGCTCGGCCACCTTCCAGATGGGAGAGGATACTCCTCCAGCGCCAGGCCACAACACCTGTCAGCTGTCTGGGCATCGTGTGCTCTGGCTGCAGCAGCCAGCCAGCCTGTTACCTGATGGTGATGCACAGGGGCACCGGGTGCTGATGACGCCTGTGGGGAGACCATCAAGACAGCCAAAGCGCCTGAGGATCCCCCTGTCAGCGTCTACCACCCGTGAACTCGGAGGCCAGCCCAGATCACAAAAAGTATGCGTTGAAGACATTGTTGTTTAGTGGCTAAGTCGTGTCTGACTCTTTTACCACCCCATGGACTGTAGCCTGCCAGGCTTCTCTGTCCATGGGATTTCCCAGGCAAAAATACCGCAGTGGGTTGTCATTTCCTTCTTCCAGGGGATATTCCTGACCAAGGATCAAACTCATGTCTCCTGTATTGGCAGGTGGATTCTTTACCATTGAAGATAAAAAGAGGCTAAAAACCCTAACAGTGACTTGTTTACATAATCATGATTTTTTCAAAACTTTCTCTACTAAATCTTCAGTGGGATCCTATTCCCTCTTTCTGGAAATGGAGCAGCCCTGAGGCATTACTGAGGCCAACACTGATGCTGAAATACTCAACTTTATGAGTCAACACACCTCCTTGGATATATGAGAGAGGGTTTTCTTTGGAAATTCTTCTTTAAAAGAAACCATTGATCAGGATGGAGGGGACATATGTATACCTATGGCCGATTCATATTGATGTAGGGCAAAAACCACCATAATATTGTAAAGTTATTATTTTCCAACTAAAATAACTAAATAAATTTAAAAATGAAGTACACACTAGGCAACAAAGGTTTACTGTATAGCACAGGGAACTATAGTCAGTATCTTGTAATAACCTATAATGGAAAGTAATTTTAAAAATAATACAGGTGTATATGTATAACTGAATCACCTTGCTGTGTACCTGAAACATTGTAAGTCAACTATACTTCAATAAAATATTAATTAAAAAGTAAAATTATCCATTGAAAAGTCTGGTTCACCTTAGTGAGTGAATCACAAAAGGAGTAGAATATCACTTAGGTCTGGATGCTGGGCTGCGCTCAGTGGTGTCTGACTCTGCCACCCCATGGAATGCAACCACCAGGCTCCTCTTGTCCATGGGATTTTCCAGCCAAGAATACCAGAGTGGGTTGCCATTTCCTTCTCCAGGGGGTCTTCCCAACCCAGGATAGAACCCACTTTTGACTTGACCCAAAGTCATGGACTTGATTCTGCGTATCTCAAAGGTAATCCATTACCTTTTGATTACCTAAGAAGAGCACAATGAGTTCAGGAGAACATCTGATTTGGAAAGGATGGTACTCAACCATGCTCCAGAGGAAGGTGTTTGTTTGTGTTTTTTAATTCCCATAACATTCTGACTTTGTGCTTTGCAACTAAAACCTCCAGTGTGAGATATGAGGGTAATCTATCAAAAGATTACAATTTACTTAAAAGTCATTTCATGTGGAAAGCTATCTTTTGTGCTCCTTCAATTGACTGCACATGTGGTTGGTGTCTCACTGTGCAGAAGAAAGCATAAGCCTAAAGCAGAAAATCAAAAATAAAAGGAAATCAGAAAATGCCATAGAGTGTGCCAAACAAATAAAAATAAATGAAAAGCTGAAAAGCCTTTGAAAGTACATGTTTATTTTAATATCTGTCAAAAGAGATTTGGAATCTTGTCAGAAGAGTCTCTCTGATAACTTCAGTTGATGGACTGCATGATCTTGGCAAAAATAGAAAGGCTAGAAGGTAAGATTATCAAGATCAGGAAAGACATATATTGTATTAATACCAAGAGGAAAGAAAATAAAGGGATTAGGAAGAAGGACAAGAGAAGTGGAAAAACTAGACCTTTGGAAAAATTTGGAAGATAAGTAAATCAGAAGTAAGAATGATACCAGGAATTGAGCTGGTATCTGTTACTTTGTCAAATTTGTAATGAAAATTGCAAAAACTATGTTCCATGACACAAGCAGGAAGGGACATTGACCGGAGACCCACTGGGATGGGTAGGATATTTAAAACAGCACGTGATGTGATGCATACTATCAAAACTCTGTTTGTACAGACATGCAAGTCCTTCAGGCATTTTTATTAGATTTCATTATTTAATTTAAATACACACAGGTACCCAAACTTCCCAAATTAGAAGGTATTTCCTGTTTTGAAGCTAAACACATTAGGTATTATTTCCCAAATTTGTCATCCTTGAAGATCCAGTTATTTATGCAAGTGTGTGAGTTTTCATTAAGGTTCATTCACAGAAATAGGGAACTTGCAGGAAAGCCTGAAAGGACACTGCAAGGCAGGAAAAGAGAGTCAGAGGTATTGTATACAATCTGCCTCCCTCCTACCAAACCGTCTGACCCTCCTGTGAGGCGTGCAGCAACAAAATTGATAAGGGACTCTATGTCTGTTGGGGGAGGAAGGAGACGGTGGGATATATGGAGAGAGTAACATGGAAACATACATTACCATATGTAAAATAGACAGCCAATGGGAATTTGCAATATGACTCAGGGGCTCTGTAATAATCTAGAGGGATGGGATGGGGAGGAAGTTGGGAGGGAGGTTCAAGAGGGAGGGGACATATGTATACCTATGGCTAATTCATGTTGAGGTTTGGCAGAAACCAACACAACACTTTAAAGCAATTATCCTCCAATTAAAATAAATACATTTATTTTAAAAATTGATAAGGGAGTTGGTGAAGCTAAATTTGGACCTCTGCAGAGGGTAACAGCCTGAAAATATAGCTATACACCGCTTTCAATCCATCAAATATATACAAAGGCCAAACTTAGGGGGTGCTGATAGTTACTGACATCATAAAGAGATCCTTCTCCTTTCAAGAAAGATTTGCTGTAGGGTTCCTTTAATGAGAAAGCCCACCAGAATGAATGTTTAAAATACATTTTTAAATGATTTACGGGCACCTTTTAAATAATGTATTAACTGTGAATTGCCCAACAATGTGCACCTGTAAAACATCTGTTTGGCTGAAGCTTAAGGATAGTCATTAAAATCAGCTTGGCTCACAGCCTGGTGCCCTGGGCAAATCAGAGGCTGCTCACAATATTCAGAGATGAGAGCGGAAGGGAGGCAGCGATGGGTGCAGAAAGGAGAGGAATGTGCCAGCTGGAGCCCACTCCTGCTTCTGAAGAATCTGAGTTCAATTCCCAGGGGGAATGGACTCACTGAGACCCTCTTCCTGCACCACGTTTACACTCTGAGTCAACAAGGGCATCTGAAGAACCAGACAAGCTTTCTTCCCCCTGGATCTTGACATTTGAGGAGGTAACACGTGCTGCTACCTAATCCCATCTTTCAACACCTGGAACACCTGTGCTTTTTCTTTGTAAAATCTGTTTTCGCTTGTTTAGCCATCTTCCCAAACGTAGCTGACACATTTTACAAAATTAGCCTACACTTCTGCTTATCATGGTATGCTATTTTTTTTTTCAGTTTTACTATGTATTTGGAATAAGTCCAGTGTGCTTGAAATTTTTAAAATCTGAGTATAAATACCAGCCTGACTGCATTTCATTGATAAGAGTCAACATATCCTCTAAGTCAGCAAATATTCCTCTCGACAACCATGAATTATGCTAAGATCACACAGCTAAAGACCTTATTAGTGGTTTGCAGTGAGCTCAAGTAGAAAAAAATCCCAGATTTTTTTTTTTTAAAGAAAGATTTTCTTTAAACCAGTAAATGTTTGCTCCTGAAGTTCCATTTCCAATTGAGATATAACATCCACTTTAAAAACTGATTTCAGTCTTCTTCTTAATGAAATAATCTCCCAAGTTGGAATTTTTGAATTGGGGGCCTAGAAAGAGTATAATATTTCTTATTGAAATGGTACTAGGGAATTTGGGGAACTTAAAATGTACCAAAAAGCAAAGAAAAAAAAATGTGCTAGGAAATGAAATCCTTGGGGCAAAAAAAAAAAGGAGAAATGAGAACGTGCTCTTTCAAGAGCATGAACTGATGGCTGAAGGACCTTCCTCAGGACACTGGAGAAATTGTCCTTCTGGAATCTCTAAGCAGACTAATCACCCAAGAAAACTCAATTCTACAGTGATTTCAGAATAATGATTGTTAGAAAAGTTCTAGCTTTAGAGTCATTTTCAACAATTAAATATGAGTATCCCAGAGAATGAAATGAGTTTGCAGAACACTAACATAAAGTGGCAATGAAAACTATTCTTTCTTCCCTTTTCTCAGGAGGTGTAACCAAGCCACAGGTTCTGGTATCAGGGGCTATATTTCAGAGTACATGCGTGCTCAATTGTGTTCGACTCTTTGCGATCCAATGCAAAGACAGGCTCCTCTGTCTAAGGGACTTCCCAGGCAAGAATATTGGAGTGGGTTGCCACTGTCTCCCCCAGAAGATCTTCCCATCCCAGGGATTGAACCTATGTCTCCTGCGGCTTCTGCATTGACTGGTGAATTCTTTACCACTGAGCCACCTGAGCAGTCCATAATTCTGAGTGTCTGGATAAAATGGCAGATTTGTCTTTTTTTTTTTTCTCTTCCTGACCCATAGCTTTGTGTTAGCCATTGCTTACACTCTGATTCTGGCCAAGAGAAGAAAAGCTAATCTCAAGTCTATATTTGTGTACAAATAGCTTCAAAGCCGGAGAAGGCAATGGCACCCCACTCCAGTATTCTTGCCTGGAAAATCCCGTGGACCGAGGAGCCTGGTAGGCTGCAGTCCATGGGGTTGCTAAGATCGGACATGACTGAGCGACTTCACTTTCACTTTTCACTTTCATGCATTGGAGAAGGAAATGGCAACCCACTCTGGTGTTCTTGCCTGAAGGGAAGGGGGAGCCTGGTGGGCTGCTGTCTATGGGGTCGCACAGAGTTGGACACAACTGAAGCGACTTAGCAGCAGCAGCAGCAGCTTCAAAGCCAGAAGGAAATCGATTTAGGCAAACTTTAGAACATGATTTTTAAAAGATTACTGTTTAAAAATGTTATCAATCAGTTGTTAAAAGGTGAGAACAAATTTCCACAAAGAAATATAGAATCCCTTGACAGTCTATTTCACATTTCACATTGCTGGAAAAGAATCATATGATTCCATGTAGAGAGGCATTTCTAGAATCAACTTTAGGCTTTAGGCTAACTTTCCAAGATGGAAATCTGAGAGCTAGGTATACATCCAAGGTTCAAGCCCTACTGCAGCTTTCCTGGCTTCCCTGATGGTCCAGGGGTTAGGAGTCTGACTGCCAATACAGAGGACATGGGTTCGATCCCTGGTCCAGGAAGATTCCACAAGTCATGGGGCAACTAAGCCCACAAGTCATGGGGCAACTAAGCCCACAAGCCACAACTACTGAGCCCACATGCCTACAGTCCATGCTCCACAACAAGAGAAACCACCACAATAAAAAGCCTGCACACAGTGACTAGAGCGTAATCCCCATTTGATGCAATTAGAGAAAGCCGTGACTGCAACAAAGACCCAGCGCACCCAAAGATAAAACAAAAAAATAGATTAAAAAAAAAAAACAAAACTGACACCCTCTAGAGAATGGGTCCATTATTAAAGGATAAAGAGCCTTTATCTCCCTCTGGGTCACTCTAGGATGGAAGAGAGGACGAGGGTCCTGTCTACAATAAAGCCCACCCAGCCCAGACTGTTCTCCAGGCTCCCTGTCACAGGAAGTTCAGCTGAACTAAGCCCCACCCGAGGGTGACCCTTGGTTCTGACACACTTTATCATCAGATGGACTCCCTAGTGTCCCGACCCTGTCAGTAGGATGTGAGTACTCTTTATCTTCTGCTCACTTAGTTGTTTTTCTAAATTTTGCAATAAATATGGTCTATTAGTACTCTTGCCTGGAAAATCCCATGGACGGAGGAGCCTGGTAGGCTACAGTCCATGGGTCGCTAAGAGTCGGACACGACTGAGCGACTTCACTTTCACTTTTCCCTTTCATGCACTGGAGAAGGAAATGGCAACCCACTCCAATATTCTTGCCTGGAGAATCCCAGGGACAGCGGAGCCTGGTGGGCTGCCATCTATGGGGTCGTACAGAGTCGGACACGACTGAAGCCACTTAGCAGCAGCAGCAGCAGCAGCAGCATAAAAAAAAAAAGGCTATTTCTGTAAAAGACTTAACATACTTGTTCATTTCCAGATGCCTCAGGCAAAAATCTTATAAAAGGGTGGACAATGCCCAGCATAACCTGGTACTTACTTCCTCCCCCAGACTTCAAGTCCTTCACAGCCTATCACGAACTTAAGATTTAGTGCCATTGAACCTATTATTATTCTACGAAGATAATACACCTTTTCACGATTCTCTGCTGTTGTAAATTTGTCTCTTTACCTGAATTGCCCGTTATTCTGCCTTTATCAGAAAAATGTCATCTCATCTTTTGAAAGCCAAGTCAAATACCAATTTCTTCTGGGAAGCTCTCCCACACTCTGCCAGCCCTCCCTACCTGGCCACTCTGTGTCCAAGGCGTGTGCTCCACCACCGAGCATGTCTCACGGTGCTTTACCGCTTTGTGTGCTAGCTTCTCAATGTGGGGTGTACCTTTCCTTTCATCTGTTTTATTCTCAGAATTCTAGCAGAGCATCTGGAATGCGTTAAACACTCAAAATAAATTGGATGGATGAATGAAAGAGTAAATTTTGTCAGGAACAGCAGTTTTATGGTGAGTTGGACAGCAGTTGAATAAGGCCAGAGAGGGGAAAGGAATCTGAGACTCAAGCACTAGAAATGAGAAAGAGAAAAACAAATATCATATATTAATGCATACCTGCAGAGTCTAGAAAAATGGTAGAGATGAACCTATTTGCAGAGCAGGAAGAGAGATACAGACACAGAGAATGGGTGTGTGGACATGGGGTAAGGGGAGTATGGGACAAAGCGGGAGAGTAGCATTGGTATATATACACTACCATGTTTAAAACAGATAGCTGGTGGGAAGCTGCTGTTTAGCACAGGGAGCTCAGCCTGTGCTCTGTGATGACCTATAGGGATGGGCTGGGGCAGGGCTCAACAGGGAGGGGACACTTGTATACATATAGTTGATTCACTTTGCTGTACAGCAGAAACTAATGCAACAATGTGCATTGATTATACTACAATAAAAAAGAAAGAAAGAAGGATGAGAAAAGAAATGGAAAGAGTTGGGACAGTAATCATTATCCAAACTGCAGAACCCTCTACATCAGGAGGTACCAACTTCTCAAGTCTATCTTAGTAGATAATGCAGTGATCAAACTTTCAAGGGCTGCCATTGACTTCGTGTCAATAGATATTGCAGTCACCATCCTGTCTCACTGAAATGCCACAGGACATGTTTCTTTTCAGCAGTTCTGCACAACTCCCCACACTACATGCTTTCTCATTTCTTCCCATGAGGCCACATTTCTCAAAGGCAGTGCTGGGAATGGGGAAGGACATACTTCAAGCGAGACTGACATTCAAGAGTCCACTCTCATTATAATGTCTCCCCCACAATATGGAAACATCCATAGGAAAACATGTAAATAAATTCTGCCTTGGTCCATTTCCCCCCATCTTAGATCCTTGAGAAAGTGATTCCATCATCCTTTCCCTGTAGTGCCTAGTACATTTCCCAGCCACAGAGGGCTCAGTGCTGTAGTCCTGTAGATTTCTGCCCTCAGATGCTTCTCGTAAGCAGACAATCCCTTCTCTACTCGTTTTGGTGATTTTCAGACAAAACAATGCAACAGACAAAAAAAAACAAAAAACATCCTCATGTAGGTTGTTTACTCTTTTCAAAGTAAATATACAGTTTAAAAGGCCATTATATCCACTAATTAATTTTTCATTTGAGCCCACCTACTCAGTGCAAAACTGTAATGCCCATTAAATTAAGCTAGAATGGTGACAGTGTCCATTCATATGGGGACATAATCTCACCTGGACCCTTGACTAAGCATGAGTAGACATTATTATTTTTCTCACTTTTATTTGCTTCCATGGGATTGGTATAAAGTTGCAGATTCAGAAACTGTGGAGACTGTTGTGCAAGAAACTGGCAATTATGCTTCTCTAAATTTGCTTCTGGTACAAATCTGCCAGATAGAATTGTATTTTGTGTCACCTCTTTTAGGCTCCAAAATTTCCACATTTACTCCTGTTTGTCCTATATTGAAAAATAAGGGAAAATACCAACCCTATCTCCATGATATTACAGTTCTCTTGTTCTGCTTAACGCACACATGTGGATGCACTAAACGTCCATACGTGGGAATTCTTATTTCAGTGGGTAGGTATAATGAATGTACTGCTTAGCTGATAAACCCTGGCACAGAACAGTCAATGAAAAACTTCTCAGGCTGCATGCTTTCTCATTTCACTGTGTGGAAATCAGCAGGCAACTCCAACTCAATGAATGCTACTTATTCCTCACTGAAGTACCATCCTACAGTGGCTGACGAAAGCCTGTTTTAGGGATGGGCAGATCCTGAACAGCAAAGCCGACTCAAACACCTGTGATTTCAACTACCGCCCCGTCGCACTTCATGCAAAGTGCAGGTGGGCTAAGTAGAACATAATTTGGCATAAAAGTCCATGATCAAATACTTAGATATTGTCCTTTTTTATCAAGGATGCTCATGCAGATGTCATTTACTTAAAAACAACAACAACAACAATAAAACAGACCAAGGCTTCCACATGCTCTACTGACATGGAATACACTGAAATGAATCAACACTCCTAGCAACTCCTTTATTGTTTTGCAAGTCTGTTATACCTACCAGACTGTCCACACACAAGGCCCATTCAGCACAAAATTGCCTGAGTGCTATCATGTACCACCAGTGGGCAGAGGCTACTAAGCTCTCCACGCCTTCAGCTTCCTCGGGATGCCATCTGAGCTGCAATAAGTTTGACAGACTTTCCTGTGGGACCTGGGTGACCTTCTCTGGTGCTTTGATGTTAAATACAGCTCACTGGTGTCACGGCTGTAAGTTAAGTGAGTTAACTGTGCTGTCTGGAGCAGGCCCACAAATTTATATTCTCTGCACTAGCAGTTTGCAGACCTTTAACTTCACCCTGATTTTGAATTCTTTTCCTGCCAATTTCCACCCCGCCCCCCTCAAAGCATAAGGAGGTAATAGATAAGAAATACAACTTCATTGTCATATGGAACAAGCCATTATAGTATCTCTATGGATGGTAATAAAGCAGGCCCTAGGAGACTACATCTGCCATCTGGGAAGTATAGTAGGTTTTACTCGTGCTCACTCGTCACCTGAATTGCAAGAGAACCTGCAAGCACCAGTATCTATGCTATAAATGCAGGAATTGAACCATCAAGAAGTTGAATGTCTTTACCAAAATCTATTCCTTTGTAGGAAAAAACTGGACACACATGTTAGGTCATCTTTCCAGATCTCCTCCAAATGATTTACACAGACTGCCTGAGCGTTAAGGACAAGTGTGGGGATGAAAAGCCTTTTTCAAAAAAGTTTTATTCAGAACCATATTAATTCCTTTGTTGCTCTGAAAAATCATTTTCTACTTCTGTGTCAGTGTTTTCACTATGAATGGATAAGGACATTATGAGCCAATGTTATATAACCCTGCTAAGGAAATAGGGCCCTCCACTCAGCAGGAATGTCAACATGATTGCGAGCTCTATATGAAATCTGAGAGAAGTGGATAAATTGTATATTAATAACTAACAATGGGGGAATCAGTTGAAGATGCTCAACTTTATCTATACAAACATAGAGCAGCATTCACACCTCAGTTTTGGCTAGAAAAAAAGTCAAGCAACCTATTCAAGTGGAAGCTCCAATAGAGCTTGCTAAGTTCTCCCCTCCGAACCCCACCTTCTATTGACTGGCATGAATTTTTTAAAAGTTATCTTTACTTGCCTCAGTGTGGTGGTGATGGTTTAGTCAGTAAGTTGTGTCCTACTCTTGCGACCCTGTGAACTGTAGCCTGCCAGGCTCCTCTGTCTGTAGGTTTTCACACGGCAGGAATACTGGAGTGGGTTGTGATACCCATTTTCAGTGCCTCAGTGTAACATTTGGGTAAAATATTTTTTCTGCCTATACTGCATAACAAGTATTCGGTTTAATAAGTACGTACACCAATACCAAACCCTCAGAAGAACATGGCACAACACCAAGAAAGATAAATCCTTGGACTGATCTTTACTCTTGTGGAACTCCTTCAAAAACTTTTCTCTTCTATTGTGTTGAACATATATGTATTTATATTTGGTTAAAATGACAGTCATTGTTTTAATTAGGGGAGACTTTTCTGACAGTATATCTAATGCTAAGAGAAATTTCAACTGTTACGTGATGTTTGGAGTGGACGGTCAGTGAAATAAATCTGTTCACAAACACACGAAACCTCATTCTTTCTAAATAAAGCTGAAACTCAATAACATACTTTCTGCTTAATGCTGGCGACTGCAACTTCCTGGCTGAAAGAAATAGAGCGCCCAACAGTTTATCAAATGACTCAAAAGATTTCTCAAATATAATAAGTGTCTTTGGCCAAATAGCATTTGGATGAGTTAAAAATAAACAACAACAAAAATCAGTATGTATATTGATACATTGTGATCAGATTTCCTTTGAAATCCCCAAAGTCTCAAGATTAAGAGGTTAAAAGAGCTTTGTAGTTAAGAGACTCACAGGGTTTGAACAACGGCTCATTTTTTCAATCCTCAAAAATGTTTGGTACCACATCTGTTAATAAGCAAACAGTTCGATGAGTCAGTGTCTGAGCTCTCATCGCCTTGAAGGCAGTCCAAAATGGGGATTTCTGGCACTTTGGGCCAATTTTATGAGCTTTAAAAACATGCTGTAGTTTTAGAATCACTGAGCTATATTTTGCCATTAAAATCACTAAGTCTCGGATACACTCTCTGAAGTGTCATGGTTGATCCTCTCTTCCTGAGGAAGGCTCATCCCAGCCAATTAACCATAAGGGAGGAGCAGCAGAACCAGTCCAGAGTAGATCCTCAGACTAGAAGAACGGCTTCCCACCAGCAACAGGTCTTTCCCACTGATTCCTAGAACAAGGGCTTTGACAAAACATCAAGTACACAATGTTGGTTTGTGTTTAATCACTCTCCACTCCTTCCCTGATAGCTTCCTGATGAGCTTCCCTGATAGCTCGGTTGGTAAAGAATCCGCCTGCAATACAGGAGACCCCAGCTAGATTCCTGGGTCAGGAAGATCTGCTGATGAAGGGATAGGCTACCCACTCCAGTATTCTCAGTATTTAGTGATGAGAAGAATAGTCAGCAGAGATGAAACCGCCCCTCTGAAACGTCCACAAGGGAGTAGCACTCTGTGCTTAACTGGCTGCCTCTTAACTGATGTATGTGAAACTATTTTGTCCATTTTAGCTCATAAAAGTTAAGATGATTTTGTAAAAGGCTACATCACAAATTATGCTTTTTAAATCATGAAACTGAAAAGTTC
The DNA here is from genome assembly GCF_054371585.1 of Giraffa tippelskirchi. Lineage (NCBI taxonomy): Eukaryota > Metazoa > Chordata > Mammalia > Artiodactyla > Giraffidae > Giraffa > Giraffa tippelskirchi. The sequence continues at coordinate 65,300,401 of NC_137287.1, read as the reverse complement.
CATTTTTTTTAAATCATACAAATTGAAGTTAAGTAAAATGTTCACTTAACCAGAATAAGTGAGCTTCCCTGGTGGCTCAGACAGTAAAGAAACTGCCTGCAATAGATGAAATAGACCCTTCAACAGATTGAAGGGAAGATATTTCAATCCCTGGGTGGGGAAGAAACCCTGAAGAATGGACTGGCTACCCACTCCAGTATTCTTGCCTGGAGAATTCCATGGACAGAGGAGCCTAGAGGGGTGCTGTCCAGAGGTGTGGTTGCAAAGAGTCAGACATGATTGAGTGACTTTCACTTTCAAACAAAATAAAAATCAGTAGAATATAGCCCACCATTTTGAACCATTAAGTATCACAATCACGGATACAAAAAAAAAAAAAACCAACTCAGATGTCAGGAGACAAAACTCAAATGTCTAGAGACGTAATGAGTACCATTAGCATGATAGATTGCCATGCGTAATGAAACCAAGGTACAGGCACAATGATAAACAACTATTGGTGTTGGGTCTCAGTGCCGGGGATCAGCACCAGGTATAGAGAGCAGGAGTTGTTTGTTTAATTTGTTGTGGACTGAGTATTTGTGTCCCCCAAATTCATATGTCAAAACCCTCATCCCAATGTGATGGTCTTCAGAAATGGGGCCTTTGGGAGGTAAAGTCATGAGGGTGAAGCCTTCATGAATGGGATTAGTGACCTTTAAAAAAAAAGGGGGGCCAGAAAGCTAGTTAGCTCTCTTTTTGTCACCAGAGGACACAAGAGTGCAGTCCTCTCTGAACGACTGAGCAGGACCTCACCAGACACTGAATCTGCCAGCACCTTGAACTTGGACTTCCCAGCTTCCCACACTGTGAGAAAAAAATGTTTGCTGTTTAAGCCAGCAATTTACCGTATATTTGTTACAGCAGCTCAAATGGACTCAAACAGGCTCAAAAAGTGATAAAGTGGTAGCAACCATCAGCTCCAGTCACGTATTGCTATGCAGGAATGTTATTCTTATAAAATTATTTGGGTGTGTGTGTGGGGTTGATAAAAGTGGCAATGTTTTTTTTAATCCATTGGACCTAAATCAACTTCCTGGAATTAGGCAATACATGTATCTCTAACTTTTAAAACACAGCCTTTCAAATTTTAGTAGGTGGTTTAGGATGTCTTGGCCTAGTCTTTCTTCTGCAGACTGAACATTGCTGCACTTTACAATCACGTGCTTTCCCATTCTAGTTGCCCCTGTGCAGTTGGTTTAATGTCAGTGTTAAAGTATGGTATCTAGAATGGAGTACCAGATTAAGTTTAAATATCCAATAGCAAAAGTGAAGGTTTAAGTAACAAACAGCAGGAAAAAAAAAAGGTAAAATAAACTAGGTCTTAGGGGGTCGAAGTATATTTCAGCAGGTATGTTTTAAAAGAAAATGTGAAAAACGGACCATCTCCACTAGAAACAACCGTGGATACAACAGATATTGCTTCTTTTTTCTGAATTCTTTTTGCTTCCTGTTTTTAATCGGGTAGATTAAGTATCAGCTCAATTTGTTAATTGCTTTCCTTAAAACAATTAACTATTAATTATAGTCACTGTAATTAGCTGTCTCCAATTTTTCCAAGCTGCAGATGTTTTTACATCAGGCTTCCAACAAGATTGGCAGTGTAAAATATTTTCTGCCAGCAAACTGCAGTCCTTTTAGCAAGAGCCTAGGCTCAGTGGTGAAGAATCTACCTGCCAATGCAGGAGATGCACAGGAAATGCAGGTTTGCTCCCTGGGTCAGAAGATTCCCTGCAGAAGGAAATGGCAACCCACTCCAGTATTCTTGCCTGGGAAATCCTATGGACAGAGGAGTCTGGCGGGCTACAGTCCATGTGGTTGAAAGAGACATGACTGAGCACACACACATACCTTATATATATATGTAATTGTAAAGACTGTCCTTTTTAAAATAAGGTTTTGGTGCAAAGGAAAATGAGCACCACCATGTAAATGCACATATAATAGCAACTAAAGCTAAAGGGTCTATAATATGAATTTTTTTTAATTTTATTTTATTTTATTATTTTTTTTAATAAATTTATTTATTTTAGTTGGGGGCTAATTACTTTACAATATTGTAATAGTTTTTGCCATACATTGACATGAATCAGCCATGGGTTTATAATATGAATTTTTATTGTCACTTTTTCAGGATAAAAATCCTACACATTGCATTGACTGAAAAACAATTTTCAAACAACACATTGTTAGGAATAATCAGAAGCCACTTACAGAGAGTGAGACCCTCTTCTGTTGACATTTCTCCATAATTTATAGCCACAGTGGAATACAGTAAACACCACATATTTACAAAGGCAAGGTCTAAGTTAACGTGATTGACATTTCACAAGGTGTATACACTTCACATAATGTATACTAATACATCAAATGTCTTCAGTAACTGTCCAGGTTGTTTCCAGTGAGAAAACTCCAAGGAACTCAGCAACAGTGATGCATATTTATACTTGAGTTAATGGTTCTCTATATGTCCTGCAACTCCACTTGTACTGCATGCATGATGCAGTAAGTTCTTAATAATTTAGAAACACTTAACAGTCTGTTACCTGCTACTGAAAAGTCATCCTTACAGATGCCCTTTAAGAAATCTGTATTTGCTCTCTGAGATAAGAGCATATAATGATCTCTACTTATCTTCCAGGAGTATTGATAGTAGAGTACAGAAAAGCAGTGCCTGCCTTAATTTCTTACTTTTCTTTAGTAAGCGCTTTTCCACAATTTTCAACCCTCCCAATCCCTACTCAAGCCAAGGCAAGCCTCTATTTTTTGTTGTCTTAAAACAGGTATTAATTCAAATTTTTATTTAATTAAAGAACAGCTGCATCAATTTGCTCAGCTTGTGTTTAATATGCTTGATGTTAGAAAATATCAGCATGCTCATAGTCTTCCAGACCCATCTCTGCTTTTCATCATTTTCACAGACCTTTTACCGAATTTTCTTCCCACAGAAACTGTGGGGATGCTGAACTCTACCTACTCACATGCTTCTAATTACCTAGGCTTTTAGAAGCTCCACCTCCTCTGCAAAGATTTTTTTCAACCATTGCAGCCCAGGTTAATTACATTCTATTCTGAGAAGAAAGGGTGGGACTTCTGGCTCTGCCATGAACCAGCTGTATGTCTTCAAGCAACGCTTTCTTGATCTCTCACAGCCTAATCTCCTCTCTCGTAAAATGAAGGACTAGATGAAAGTGGCATTGCATAGTGTAGCAATCTAAGCTCAGGGTTTGACCGGCTTAGCATTTCTGGCAAGAAGACAGTGTTTATCTAGTTACAGTGCACAAATTAACCAATGGCTAAATGGAGTGTAAGAACTCAGTTCATAGATTGAAATCCAAAAAGGCTGGCTCCAGGAATGGGGCACCTGCAAAGAAAGGGTGAAAGCATTTCCCTGGTTCATTCAAGCCAGAGGAGAAATGTGGTGTGCCCAACTTCGCATCATTCACCAGGAGAGTATGTGCTGTGAACTCTGCAAATCAGGTTCACTGCTTTAGTCTGAGGAGAAAACTATGCGTGTGTCCTTTGTCGCCCAGATCTCCAGTTCATGAGCTATTCAGAGGAACTTGAAGCAGAATATAGGCATTTAATTTATTGTATTGTAATGCATTCAGATGAGTAGGTTATAAATACCCATTCAAAGGTTTACTCAGCTGTTGACACAGATCAGAGACTTTGGAGAATTAAAGGTTAGTAATTGTTTTCGTTCAGTTGCTAAGTCCTGTGTCACTGCTTGCGACCCCATGGACTGCAGCACACCAGGCTTCCCTGTCCTTCACCATCTCCCCGAGTTTCCTCAAACTCACGTCCACTGAGTCGGTGATGCCATACAACCATCTTATCCTGTCATCCCCTTCTCCTCCTGTCCTTAATCCTTCCCGGCATCAGAGTCTTTTCCAGGAGTTGACTTTTCGCATCAGGTGGCCAAAGAACTGGAGCTTCAGCTTCAGCATCAGTCCTTCCAATGAATATTCAGGATTGATGTCCTTTAGGATTGACTGGTTTGATCTCCTTGCTGTCCAAGGGACTGACTCTTAAGAGTCTTCTCCAGCAATCTCTAATAAGACACCCACATTGTCTGAATCCCTCTCTTACTGATGTGAGAAAACACAAACAGCCTAAACCTAAAAGGATAGTTGTTGAAATTCAAATTGAACATGAGCATTTAACAGCTAGAAACTGCATTCACTTCTCATTGCTAAAAGGATTAGAGTTTAATTGAGTCAGACATTCTAAAGAACTGCAAAACCATGTGGGAGAATTTATGTCCAAAAGTTAAAGGAGAGTCATAGAATATGATGAGTATGAAGCATGATTTAAGTTTCTGTAATAGTTTTGAAGACCGGCTTCAGGGTGAATCGTAGGTATCATGGAAGGACGCTGTAGTTTATAAGAAGGGCTGGCACAGCTTAAATCGCAGCCCACCAAGGACATAAAAGATCCTTCATTTGGTTACAGAAGTACGTGAAGCCCAGTTTCACGCTGCTTCTATGGCCACATTCAGAGCAATGCTCAGGTTCTGTGAAAGTGCTCCTTGCTCAGATGGCACGACTGGAACCAAACCTCTGTGCTACTCTGAGTATCACAAAGCAGGGGTCAGAATTGAGTCAAGCCCTGCCTAAACAAACTCCACAATTTTCTAAGAAGAGTTGAGACCTTTTAAATACCAGTCTTCTAACTTAAATGATGAAAATTAGCCGACTCCTGCATGTGAGCCTTTTATAAAGAAGAAAGGTCTTCAGACTCTTTTGGCAGTGCATTTATCATGGCTAAATATTGCCCGTTTTCAACAGCTTTATTTAGCTAGAAAATTTTCCTGTGTTCTGCTCTTGAACTTTACTGCTGGAGAACTAGGAATATAGTCAGACCAAATGAACCTTTGAACTACAAAAAAATCATAATTATGCTGTATCTTCTATTTTGGAACATCAACTGTATGCCAGGTACTTTACATATTTATTTCTGACACACTGATATTTGAGGGGAAATTTGAGTGCATGGAAGCACCACCACTGTGGAGCTCTGTGAGACTTGTCTCTGAGCTTCAGTTTTCAAGTCTGTTAAATGGAAATAAGAAAAATGGTCACTTCATAGAGCACTATGCAGTTTAAAATAGTAAAAAGTTTAGCAAAGGGCCTATAAATAACTGTTACCAATTACTGCTTTAAGATTTACCTGAGTGTTTTCCCAACTTCAGTTCCTCATCCGTCTATAAGTATTTTGAGAAGAAAGCAAAGGAAAAATTTCTTCCACATAATTTCCTCATGGGCATTTTATCTACTTTGCTGCAGCTTGCTATATTCTTCCCCACAGTGTTTACAAGTCAGATGCACTCTGTACTAACAAGGTGAATACTTAAAGCTGGCTGTTAGACTCTAGACTCTGAGACAGAGAAAAGGGAAAAGTGAGCTCTGTGTTCTTATGCATGTTGCTGATGTTAGCTAGCTGTACTTAAATGGGTAGGGGCGGTGGGGACTTCAGTTCTGGAAGTATGGAGTAAGCACATCTCCCCCTATCACACCTAAAACCCTGGTTAAAATGAATAAAACCACCAGCAGAAAACTAAAAGGTAGAGACAAAAAGGCAGACTTTCTAGGGAACCTTGCTATGCAAAGAATGACTAATTGACCTGTGTTAAAAGAACTGATGAAAATAGAAAGGGAATGACAACAGAAAAAACTTGGAACATCAGAGCAATCAACAGAACAGGTAAGAATATTGGTAAATAAAATATACTACTTATTCTTTACTCAGTTTTTAAAGTTTTGTTATCCTTCTTTATTTCTATTTTTCTTTTAATTTTCTGTGTGTACTTCTCATCTTCCTATTTGGTGGGCAATGGAGGCATTTTTCCTTTTAACCATCATTCTTATCAATGTGTGTGAGTAAATGTAGATGTTTTAACTATTGTAACTCAAGTGATTCAGGTAGAATTAAAATAACAAGCTTCAGTAGAAATTAACTTTTCTATTTGCAGACTTGCAGGTCCAGGCCAAAATTTGCCATTCCAAAAGACACTAGAAAAGATTAAAAAGAAAAAAGAAAAAGAAAAAAAAAAAAATGTTCCCCTCCAAAAGGTATACTACTGTTTGCTCTTGATAGTTGACAGCATAGCATCCCAAATAGTAGGTATCATTATTTTCATCCATCATAACTGACTAAAAGAATAGAGTGAAGCACAGGGATTTACTAATTTATACTAACTAAATTTTAATTTTCAGAAATGACTTAGCTACCAAAAGAGTTACTAAGTGAATAATTGAAAATAAATGAACTGAAACATAAAATTTCAAATAACCTAATATTAAGTTTGAAGTTATAATTTATTAATAGAAAAAAACTGATGCTAACAGACTTTTCATGGGAATTGTTCATTGCATGTTGTTGCCTTCAAAAACATTCATATACTCTAAAAACCTGGGAGATCTCAGACATGAGAGCTTATTAAAAGTCGAGCTGTCCCAGGTCAGAGCTGAAGAAATCAGTCTTTAAAGCCTCATTTTAGATAATTAAACTGCCTTAGGAAACAGTTCCAGATTAAAATAGCTCCAGTTTCTGCTTTTCTCGACTATATACAGTTGGAACAACTAGTTATTTAAAAATACAATTCGAGCTTTGGATGCTTATCAAAAGAAAAATTTACTGTCTAGCTAGATATAGAGCTAACTAACTAGCACATACATTTCTCATATTTAAAGGCTGTCATGTCTCTATTTTCATGTTCTTAGATTTTATATACCACCAACTTCTGAAAGAATTTGTGACAGCTTAAAAATTAATTATGTTAAATGTTACCTGTGTGTGTGTGTGTGTGTGTGTGTGTGTGTGTGTGCGCACGCGCGCGCGCGTGTGTGTATGTACTCAGGTGTTGACTCCTTGAGACCACATGGACTGCAGCCCGCCAGGTTCTTTTGTCCATGGGATACCCCAGGCAAGAATACTGGAGTGGGTTGCCTTTTCCTTCTCCAGGGGATCTTCCTGACCCAGAGTTCAAGCCCGTGTCTTCTGCATTGTGGGCAGATTCTTTACCATCTGAGCCACCAGGGAAGCATAAATGTTACATATATTTCTTTAAAACAAATACAATAGAGACCTTTAGAGGAGTAAGGAAAATAGGTTTTACCAACATCTGTTTTATGAAGATATTACTAATATCATTGTCCCTACTGGCCATGGCCACTGAATTTGACTCTGAAAAAAAAGTTATGATATTAAAGTCAACCGTACAAGTAGTCATGTATGGATGTGAGAGTTGGACCATAAACAAAGCTGAGTGCTGAAGAATTGATGCTTTTGAACTGTGGTGTTGGAGAAGACTCTTGAGAGTCCCTTGGACTGCAAGAAGATCAGACCAGTCAATCCTAAAGGAATCAGTCCTGAATATTCATTTGAAGGACTGATGCTGAGGCTGAAGCTCCAATACTGTGCCCACCTGATGAGAAGAACTGACTCATTGGAAAAGACCCTGATGCTGGGAAAGATTTAAGACAGGAGGAGAAGGGGACGACAGGATTAGATGGTTGGATGGCATCACCGACTCGATGGACATGAGTTTGAGCAAGCTCTGGGAGTTGGCGATGGACAGGGAAGCCTAGTGTGCTGCAGTCCATGGGGTCGCAGAGTCAGACATATCTGAGCAACTGAACTGAACTGTACCATATAGAGATTAAAGCAGTAATTAGTGCTTTACTTACATACATCAGAGATGTTTGATAAACAGTTTTTATATTCACCTCCCAATGTCTCCTTCTCTTCATGGTATGGCAAAATTCCAGCTATTATAAGATTAGACAACTTACTAGAATGTTCAAAAGAAAAAAATTCAGATGATTTCTGTTCATTTGGTTAACCTGACTTTAAAAGGGGTTTGTAAAAGTCTAAATTTATAGACAAAGAATAAAATAAGTTTTTGTTTGTTTTTAAATCTCAACTGGTTTATGGAAGGACAGGCAATACCAAGACAAAGTATTTCACATCTCAGCTCTAGTGTGCCTCTGTATACTCAGACTGAAATCCTTGCAGAATGCCAAGCAAGGGAAATGCTTCAGGGCCATTCACCCAAAGTCTTGAGATGCTGTGATTGAAAGTAACATGTGGAATCAGTTTGAGAAAAATAAACCAAGTCGGAGGAAAATGACATGAGTAATAAACTAAGATAGAGTGGAGACTATTAAAAAATGGAAATTGCTTCAGGGAAATATTTTGAGATGCAGCAGACAGAAATTTCAAAGCTGGAGAAACAGAATTTGCTTACACAGAACATACACTCTGAAATACTATGTGTCTATTCACTATCTGTATTTGCAGGAAATTGCTTTAAATACTCATCTGTAACCCAAAATATATTGTAATAAACCCTACTGATAAAATACTTTTGTTCTTTAATGAACTGAAAATAGAAAAAGGTGTTTCTTGGCATGGTAGGAAAAACTGTAAACTACAGGCAAGAGAACAGGATTCTACCGGCTTAACCACACGTATTATACTGGCTTCAGTGTGGATGTCATTTGGCTTCTCTTCTAACTATAGGGTGAAATGAGGTGACTTCAATGATCCCTTTTCCTCTGCCTGTGAATCCATAAGTCTAACACTTCCCAATGCTGTTGGTATTTAACAAAGGTTTGACTGGCTAGCATTACAGTTTTTACTATCACAAGGATATTAACTCAAATATAGGGTAAACTATTCAGGAAATTTTGTAGGGCAAAACAATAACCTTAGGAAATTTGAATGAGACAGGTACAAAGGTCTTTTTTTAAATGATCCCAGAGCAAATTTTAAAGAAATATTTAGGGTTAAAGAGAGGCATCAGGTATTTGAAGTTAAATAAGAATGGTGTTGAGACTATATATCTTAAAGTACATAGGCATGAAACAGATTTAGAAAGGTAACCTTTGAATCTTTATTCCATTCAGCAGAACAATTTCAATTTTTCCTACTATTCAGAATGGTCTAAAAGCTCACTGGTTACAAAAGTCTTATTTGGAAATGTCCTCTGCTTGGTGTTTACAAAGTTTTAACACTCCTAAGAAATGCATCATGGTAAGATTCTGATAAATAAGAAAGATTGGTTATAAGGAATAGTAAGTATTGAAGTTTATGATCAAGATGGTAAGCATTTGTGTTCCATCATGGGTACACAATAACCTGATTTGAAGAATGCTGGTACAGAGTAACTACTAATTACCTGGTGATATATCTTACATATATTTTCTCATTTATTCCTCACAAAAGCCTTTAAGACTGCTTTGGGATATTGACCATAGTTTTCCCCGTATTTCCAGGGAAGGAGGTATTCAAGAGAGAGGACATTGAAAGCTCTGTTCTTACAATGGGGAAGATAGTCTTCTTTGTTGAGCATTGTTACTATTAAGATCAGCTAATTTGTCTTAGTTTTGATCATTAAACAAGTTTTGATTATAATTTTACCACCATATAAAGTTCCTTTCAAAGAAAAAATGCACTGACAAAGCCATCTTTATGACTGTTTGCTGTGGTATGTGTAACGTAAGTGTTGGCATTCTATTTTGTATGTCAACCTCTCAGGAATTTGCATGGTGTGTGTTATTGTGTGATAACCCAGATTCTATGGGTAAGAACTGAAGCTCTGAAATGGACCTATGAATAAGGCAGTAGCCTCAGCAAGGCTGACAATTCCTGAATCAAAATCTCAGAAATCTTAGTAACTGTTGTGTGGCAGAATTTTATACACACACATACACACACACTTGAAATCATGAAGCTAATCACATTTCTTTGTTTAGATTCATTTTTATCTTGCCCCGACTAGTTTTTACTTCTGGTTCATAGGAAAAATAGAGTACATCCCAGAGTCTTACCACCTCAGCATTCTAGAATCCAAACTCAACTTAGCAAGAAGAAAGAGATTAATAAAGCTTGTAGAAGCCAGCATATATTTTACCAAAGTCACAAATCAAAGTTGACAGCAGCTTGGCAAGAGACTAGAGGAATGGTTGGATGGCCAGGGCAGAATAGAATATGACCAGCAAATTTATTTGCTCTCATTTACTTGCTCTCAATTATTTGATTATTCATTCATTCTTTCATTCATTTATGTATTCAGTTACTCACTTATTAATAAACACTTATGGGGTCGAGCAGTATTCAATGTATCAGAGATATCAAGAAGACTAAATCATGATCCCTGCTTTGGGAAGCTTGCTCTCTGATGGCAAGAAGGAATAGACAGGTATAAGTCATTACAAAGATGAAGATGAAAGCTCCTTCCATCAGCCCGACTAGAAGTCAGGTGCTATTCTGAGTCCTAAAACTCAGATGCTCTAAGTGCTATAAAATGTGGTTAAGGGACTTCCCTGGCGGTGCAGTGGTTAAGACTCCATGCTTCCAATGCAAGAGGAACAGGCTTGATCCCTGGTCGGGGAACTAAGATCCTGGGTGCTGCATTCCATGAGGCCAAAAAATAAAAAAAATAAAAAAAGACTTGGCAATTCCCTGGTGGTTTAGAACTCTGAGCTTTCACTGCCATGGGCCTGGGTCAAAAAAATGAATATAAAATAGAGTCTGCGAATAAAGCAAACCAAATCTATTGTAAAATGTAGTTAAAATGTACAGATCTATTGAACCTAAGGGCAAATAGAGTATAGTTTACTAATGCTTTCATGCCTTTGTCCCTGGAGTTCTCTGCTGTCTAAGATGTTGCCATTCCACAATGATGACCACAGAGATGGCAACATCACCCTGTATTACTTAGGCCCTTTGAGTGTGTGTGGCTGATTAACACAGACACAAACACTTTGTTCTCCACAAAATATTTCCTTTAAAAGATGGGATTAGAATTCCAGGGTCGCTGGGGGCGGGGGCAGATAATTTAATAGGAGTATGGCATTAATAGATACACACTACTAAGACAGATAAGCAACAAAGATTTACAGTATAGCACAAGGAATTATTTCAATATCTTATAATAACCTATAATGGAAAAAGAATCAAATAATAATATATATACATATATATATGTGTATATATATGTATATATATTACTCAGTCATTTTGCTGCTGTATACCTGAAACTAACACATTGTAAATCACCATACTTCAGTTTTAAAAAAAGGTGAGAGAATTCCAGGGTCCCAACTACAAATGCACCATAATATATCATCCTAATGGATGTGTCTGTGTTAATCAGCCACACATACTCAAAGAGCCTGAGTGGTACAGGGTGATGTTGCCATCTCTGTGGTCATCATTGTGGAATGGCAACATCTTAGACAGCAGAGAACTCCAGCGACAAAGGCATGAAAGAATTAGTAAACTATACTCTATTTGCCTGCAGGTTCAATAGATCTGTACTTGTAAACTTCTTTCAGATTACAAGTACACCCACCCACCAACACTCACCAACATTCACCCCTTCCATCTCTTTTAGAGATATATTTCCAATATTTTTGCTTTTTATGTTTAAGAACTATTTGTCATAATATGTAGTATACTTGGGCTTCCCAGGTGGCTTAGTGGTAAAAAATCTCCCTGCCAATGCAGGAGACATGGGCTCAAACCCTGGGTCAGGAAGACCCCTTGGAGAAGGGAATAGCAACCCAGTCTAGTGTTCTTGCCTGGGGAATTCCATGGACCAAGGAGCCTGGCAGACTACAGTCCATGGGTTTGCAAAGAGTCAGACATGACTCAGTGACTAAACAACAAGAACTTAGCGGAACTAGAAACAACTAGATCCTTACAGGAAATGATAATGTGGAGTTACCACTATCATCTAGCCTCAGAACTTCAGGCTCCCAGCTCCCACAAAAATAAAATTCTAGTATCTAAAAATCAAAGGAAAATTTAATAAACACATTTCCATGGGAAAAAAAGGTTCACATCCTACAGCAAACTTTTTCTAGTGGTTATGTTGCCATCTCTTTGAAGCTGACCAATTTTGATTACGTATGAGTTGAATACACGCTCCCTTAATGCGGGTGGGGAGCAGGGGAAAGCAGAGAAAATATATAAATCCTCTAACCGGTGACAAATATACTTGGGTAAGAGGCTCAAGTGAGGGACTGAAATCCAACTCATGCACTTGCCATCAAACTACAATCTCCAGAGCTATAAGGTCCAAGAGGGAGCATCTTTTTCTTGTTCATACAAAGGTACAAATAAAGCTAATAGTGGCCTGCTTTTTATCTGACTCTGACTTCTCACTTTCATCCAATCTTTAGAAAATCATATTGGCTCTACCTTCAGAACAGACCCAGAATCTGATCAGTTTTCACAAACTTCAATGGTACTAGCTGGGCCCAAGCCACCATATCTCACACCTGCATTGTTGCAATAGCCTCTTAACTCAGGCCCCCTGCTACCACCTTATTCCTCCCCGTAGTTTATTCTTAGCACAGCAACCAGAATGATCCTACTAAAGCATAAGCTGAGTTGTGTGGCTCCTCTGCTTAAAACACTCCAGTGTCCCATTCCATCAGAGCAAATGCCAAGTCCTGACAGTGCCCACCAGGCCTCTGGGATTTCCCCTTTTGCCCTAGATCTCTGAACTCATCTCTTACTTTTCCATTCACTGATTCTACTGCAGACACACAGGTCTCTGTATCGTTTCCTTAAACATCATGCATGTCCCTGCCTGAAGACATCTGTACACACTGTTCTGTTTGCCTAGAGTCCAGACATCTGCTTACACTGAAACACTCTAACATAGAAAGCCCGGAGGTACTGGTTATTTCCAAAACCATAGGGATGTTGTAGAGGATTTTACCTGAAGACATGGCACACAACTTTTTTTTTTCTGTATTGAAGAAAAGTTTTTGCTTCTTTTAAAGAAATGGCATGCATTTTCCTAGGGGACATTTGTGAACCATGTAACTGCTTCTTTCCCTTTTGGCTTTAGTCATCAGGAAGGTCACAACCAAAATTTCAATTAAATGATTGCTGAGAGACATGTAGTTTAAAAATTATTGTTAAAAAGTACCACTTCCAACCATACACCTCTTAGTCCTAATTTGACCTTTTGTTCCCTGTATTCTTTCTATTTCTCATTTGCATCTATTTGTATTTTAACCTCATTGCTTTTCAAGCCCTTCATTAAATGATATTTTCAAATTAAGTAGGGAAATGAAATCACATTTGTTATATGGCTTTGCAAACAATCAGTAGGACAGGGAAGAACAATTTTATTGCGGCCAAATTGAAATCCCCAGGAAGTGTGATGTATTTCCTAGCTTCATGTCTGTATCTTTTTTCCCATCATGATGTATCTAGAAGATTATGAATAAAATCATGCTCTAACTATGTAAGAAAATATGACAAAAAATTGAATAATCAGAAGTTCTTTTTTAAAAAATTTTTACCTATTTGGCTGCACCAAGTCTTAGTTGCGGCATGCGGGATCTTTTTTTTTCTTTTTTGCAACTTTATTTATTTTTTAATTGAAGGATAATTGCTTTACAGAATTTTGTGGTTTTCTGTCAAACATCAGCAAGAATTGATTCAAGAGATATAAAGATTTGAAATTAAAATAAAATCAGAACAGGTGAGCCAGAAATTTTCATTAAAATACTGTAGTTTTATTATGCTATTTTTGGGGACGATCCCCTGCAGGAGGAAATAGCAACCCACTCCAGTATTCCTGCCTGAAAAATCCCATGGACAGAGGAGCCTGGTGGGCTACAGTTCAAAGGGTCAGAAAGAGTCAGACACAACTGAAGTGACTTAGCATATCATAAGAGCAAGTTTTAAAGAAATCTAAAATAACACACACTGTGTTCTTATACAATGAACTCGGGATCCTATCATCTTCTCCCCTTTGGCAACTATGTGATATTTAATTTGGGGAGATTTTTAAAAATTTGATTTCTTTCCCCAATAATAAGAGTTTTGTGATACTTTCAGATCAAATACATCCATCTGAGGTACACCTACTAGCAAAGTATTGCTCCTTTCTGTACTTTGATTGCAGTGACTTGGCCTTACAAGGTTCTTTTTGAAGCTACTTGATATGGTTCGTGAGTATTTATTCTCATCTTAATAGGTGCAATCAATAATCCTGCAATAATTTTGCAGAAATGATGTTTTAATTAGGCAGCAGTTGGCACCTTAAAGGCCAGAATGTTTAACCACCAGAACATCATCAGCTCAAGCAGCAGATGGAGGGCAAGAAGGTTGATCTATATAAATGATCTAGTTGGGAAGGAAATTGGCCATGATGCTTACTTATTATTATCCCTTAAGTATTTAATGTATCAGTGAAGTGTGCAAATCTTCCACAAGCATAATGCAAAAACATATGAGAAACAACTTTAAGAACAACCTGGAGAGAAGCAACTGGTAGGAGAGGTCCCAGAGGAGACTGGGGATGATGTTCTGTGATGAAAGGAAAAGCAAATGTGAGAGGTAAGGACAGCAGGAGGAGACAGTAAAAGTCCAAGTCGGCTTCCTCTTCGCAGAATCGAAGTGAACTCTGCATGTGATTAGCAGGTTATCTTCTGAGTTTTCTGTTTCTGTTTTGTAGCACCAGACAAGATGCTAAGGAAAAGAGTTGAACTCCTGAGGGCAAGAACTGTGTATATGGAACCTAGCCTGGTGGCAATACTACAGGTGCTAAGTATATACGATTTATCTCAATTGTTCATTCTTTAACATACGGGATGAATACCTGCTGTGTGCTAGGAAGTGTTCTAGGTCGAATGGTCGAAACCACAAGAACAAATACTTGTGGTTTAATAACTGCAGTGATCTGACTGTGGAACAGTCCTCAGCCTAGACTGATAAGGTTTGTTCCAGGCAAGAGTTAGGACCTCAGAGGCAAAGAAAAGAAGGGATATAGGTTTGCAAACTATGTGTCCTAATTCTCGAATTAAAGTCAGCTTCTCTTGTTGCTGTTAAAGTTAACTTTTGTTGTTGCTGTTAATTTTCTACTGCCTGTGCATGACAGACTAATCTAAAATCAGTTTTGGGGGTTGTTGTTAATTAAATCTAATTTTTGTGGTTGCTATTAATTTTCTACCAGTTGTGCTTGCAAGATTGTAAATTAAGATTAAGATCTGTTTCAATAGTTCCAGATATGATGGAGCTGTAAAATTCTTAAGTGAGTAAGAGAAGTGGTTACATATGCATAACCAGAACAAAAGGTGATAATTTTATTATATCTAAACTCTTTGATGTCAAGTTGGAATTGTCTTCCCTATTCTTAGTATTTATTGAGTGAATGATTCAAGGCTAAGATTTAAGTCATCTGAAATATGAAAATAATGTTACTTATTTTTGTATCTAAAAAATGAACCCTAAATGGAACTTCCAGAGTATGGTAGCCAAGATAAAATATATTTTTCTATGAGTTGATGTTATAAGTGGAGGGTATTCTTCAGTTTTGACAACTGCACAAGAAAAAATGCATGGTAATTAATAGCATAATTTCTGATGTTGCAAAAACAAAGCTCTTAGCCAGTCCTGCTACTTGAAAATCACATTATTACATTATTATTTAGTAATGAACTACCTATTGCAAGTGTATTATTATATATGAGCATTTATCATATACAATCACATATACTCCAGTTAGGGAAATCTAATATCAATTCCTAGGTCTGCTACTAACTAGCTGTATGATTTAAACCAATCATTTAATTTCTTAGGCTTTGGTACTTTCCACTGAAAAACTGACAATGGGCTGGATGGCCACAAAAAAAAATCTCCCACTATGCATAGTCGAAAAAATAAACATGTTAAAAATTTTAAATACAATAAAAAGCACGAGGTATATTTTCTATTTTCTGTTTCTGAAAGCACTTTCCACATTTTTTTGATAACACTAAAGAAAAGAGTCATGGAAGAGATGTAACAAAAAGAAAAGTATTCTAATTTCTGGAATACAGACGATTCCTAAACAAGACAAGTCTTAAATTCATCCACAGAAGGAGATCTATCATTGTCCCCCTACAGAAGACCATGATTCGCCAGGCTCATGACTTCCTCGAGTTGTTAAGAAAAGTAATCCAGTCAAGAGGATCTACAAGGAGATATGGGCTTCCCTGGGTGGCTCAGTGATGGAGAATCTTCCTACAATGCAGGAGCCTCAGGAGATGCAGTTTCAATCCCTGGGTTGGGAAGATCCCTGGAGGAGGGCACAGCAACCCATTTCAGTGTTCTTGCCTGGAGAATCCCATGGATAGAGGAGCCTGGCAGGCTACAGTCCATGGGGTCGCAAAGAGTGGGACACGACTGAAGCGACTTAGCATGCATGCACAAGGAGATGTATGAACAATGAATATCCCCCCTCACCTCACTTTGACCTCTAAGGAACATATGAAAGGCAGAAACTGGAAAGTGGTTAATGCAAACACATCGCTGATTCATGGGACTATGACACATAGGGGAACTATGCTATGGAAAACTTAGGGGAACAAATTAACTTCTTAGACTGTGACGGAAAGTGTAAAGTACCAATCCTTTGGTTTTCCAGGGATTCCTGTGATTTTAACCTCCAAGGACACTTTGGAAATTTCGTTTTTCATTAACATCTATCTTTATCTTCCTCCAGAAGATTTCTCACAGCCCTGGCTCCTGCTGCACCTCCAGCCTGGGGACCAGTGACCAAGGATAGTTTTTCCTTCTAAAAATTGGGCTTTGACTCCCTCTGCGATCTCAGAACCAGTGTGTTTCTTTGACTTTATACCATTTCAGGAACGGAACTCCATCAGGTCCAACCCCTGGACACTGGAGTGGGTTCACTGTTAGCATGGTTGACTCCCCAACCATTCAAGTCATTTACTAAATCCTATTCTTGAATATTCAGGTTTCCTCTTCAAAGTTCACTTATGCTGCTTCAAGAAAGGAATCATTTCTGAAAGGGCTGTGTTACTAGTTGATCAGACCCTCAGCTGCCATGTGCTCTTGTGACGTGCTGATGGGATGGTGAAGAGATCCTGGAGAATTGTTTTATTAATCACAAAATTTCACTTCCTTGGGTTTTGTCTCTAAGATTATTTTCAACTGTTTATTATATACACTCTTAATGCACTGCCCTGATTTCGGAAGGATTGCTTCTTTGCAAAGGAAACATTATTATTATGTTGGACCCAGACATATCTTCTGGCAGAGAACTTCTACTGAGTTTCAAACAAGCCTTAGAATCTTCAGATGGATTTGATGGCCATTCTTGAATTTATGTGACTTTCTAAAGGAATTTAGGACTTTGAGGATGAGCATTATAAAAATGCATGTATAAACAGTCATTATGTAAAAATTAAGTAGCCCATAGAGCACTTTATTATAAGCTCTCAACTATCTCAACTGATGAAGTATCAGAATATGGTACTTTTTTTTCCGCCAAACGTTGTTTAATGCTTCCTGCAACAAACATGACAACTGTTATACACTTAAGATGTATATTTAGCCTTGGAAATATGCAGTAAGACTTAATATTCAGAATAACAATATTTATATGGATACACTTGCAATTTTTTCATCATGGACACAGAAAACTCTGAGCAAATCATGTGTTTATCATAGCCACAACCATTGTGAGTCCTGCATCAAATCAATTCCCCACACCCAGGAGTCCCCTGATGGGCTGCATAAACTGATTAGTAAAATATGATTATGCATGTCAGCCCCACTGAAACAGGAGTATTATCCTTCATGGATGACAGTTGGAGCCAAGCCCTGAGGACAAAAGTTAAAGTAAACCTAGATCTCTAAATAGCCATTGAATTGACCTGCCTTAGATGAAGCTACCCCTTGTGATAACAATGGTGAATCATTACTGTGGCAAAGGGCACTCACTGCATCTAAGGCAACAGTCAGGAAGAAAGTTTCCTCCTGCTGTCTAACTTGGGCCTTAGTCTGTTCTGCACACCAAGGGTTTTATTTGGAGATAAACAAATCCATATTGAGACTTATTGCTGTTGTTGGCACACCAGAGAACATCAAAACCTAGTGCTTTAAGAAGTGACCATCAGAGGTGGAGGCAGTTTGGGGAAGGGAATGGAAGGAATTTCAAAGTATAAGAAGTCAATGTTTATTTATAGAAAGTATCGTTTCCTTTAAATAAAATTCTGACCAAAGGATTGAGCTTTCATGACCAAAGATGAAGTAACAGGAATAGCCTGAATTAGGAAATTTTAGCAATCAATATTCCTATATAGGATTATTGATTTTGTGTACACAGCAGCCAGCAATTTTGATTACAGTCACAGTTGTAAGTTTACATCTGAAATTTTCATGAGTAGAATTATTTCAACAGGTACCTTTGGTATACAATGTCATGAACAAGCCTGGTCTTTATACACAGGATGGCAGTATACACAGTTACTGGAGCAAGTATACAGGAGCAAGCCTCTGGAGCCAGGGTTTGAGTCTCCGCTTAGCTCCTTACTGGCTAAGAGACCTTGAACAAGTTTAAGTCATTAACCTCAGTGTACCCTAGAGCTAAACCTGTAACTCAGGAACAAGAATAGAGCATATCTCTTTAAATGGCTGTGAGGATTAACTAAGAATCCTTGCATGGTGGCTGGCACATAAAAGAAATATTTCAGTACTAGCTGTTATCATTGCTCAATAAATGTGGACAAGTACCTACTAAGTACCAGGAGCATATGACTCTTCTATAGGAAATATTAATGTGGCCTGAAATTTCTTTGCACTGTAAATATTAATATTCTGTATTTCTAAAATTCCTTGTTTTCTTCTAAAATAGGGAAGTGTCTCTTCACATGAGTTCTTTTTTTCACCATAAACAAGAAAACTGGTTAAAAGAGAACAATCTAACATGAGCATGAAGCTATGCTACCTATTGTTTCAGTAAGGGTCTCTTATCCTATGAAAATTAAAAATCCAATTTTTACTTTTAAATCAAAGGAGCAATTTCCCATGTAATATCATTTGGCGTTTACTCTGTTCAGACTTGGAAGGTAAAACCAATTCTTTGGGTCACTGAACTTGAGTTTTACTTCAAAAATAAGTTATAACGGGTAAATGGAATTAGTCTAGAAGCAGAAGAGAGATTTCCTTAATCACGCCTAGCTTTAAAATCACCCCAGAGGTGACCAACCTCCCAAAGGCAGCGGGTCTAAAATTAGGCCTAATTTCTGTGTAGGGAAGAGGCAAGGAGCTTTAAGCAGGAGGCAGAGGTGGGGACCCCATGGCTTTCATTTGACAAAGCCCGCAGCAGGCCCTGGAGGAGCAGGGAGCAGAGCTCAGAAAATAGGATTTCCCACCTTAGAGTCTATGGCTATGCCGGTCAAAAGCCTCTAAGGCAATTTAACAGATGTGAAAGGTAATTACAGGAACTGGGAAAGAGAAACGGGACACAAGAGAAAGTGGGGGATGGGGGCAGGGAAGTGCAGGACGATGCCAGTAAAGAACCAGGTGTGAGTATTCTTTAGAAGTCAGAAAAACTGCAAGCTGACAAATAACAAACTTTTATCCAGAGTGAGTGGCATACAAAGCACCATAATGTTGTACTTTTGTATTACCCCAAGGGAAGAGAAATACTAACTACCCAATATGTTTTTTAAAAAGAGAACAGGGCGTATTGGGTTATCACCTCAGTGCTTTAGTTGTGTAGTTCTATTTTCTGGTGGGTCGGAGACAAGAGAGGCATTTGAGAGAGAAACCAGTGAACTTGTGGAGAGAACAGCACAAGCAGGAGAATGCGTGGCAGAATAGTCAGAAAGGACCAAGGGCGATGGTTGAACCTACAGCTGCTGCAGGACCAGTAGGAGAGTCGAAGATTGGAAAGAAAGGCGTCAGGGGTGGGGTAGGGATGGGGTGGCGGAATCCAAATCCAAAGGCCCAGAGCAGAGTATTTCCAGAGGTGACATATTTTTTAGACTTCTACACACAGGGCATATATATGTTAGAGATGATCAGCAGAAAAGGGAGATATACTCATATTAGTTATACATACATGCATATACATCCATGTGCCACAGCAATAAGAACGTTAAACTGTGTTAGGTAAACATATGCTAACCTGAGTTAAGCTTGTGCATAACCTTAGTTTAAAGAGTGGGACTCCACAACTTTTGGTTTAAGAAAACAATTCTCCATCTTGACTATAAAGTTTAAAGGAGTTGGATGAAGCTCAGAGCTACCCCGAAATTCAGAATAATAGACTCTCTGCCCTTCACTCCAGAGAAGGCAATGACAGCCCACTCCAGTCCTCTTGCCTGGAAAATCCCATGGATGGAGGAGCCTGGTAGGCTGCAGTCCATAGGGTCGCTAGCAGTCAGACACGACTGAGTGACTTCACTTTCATGCCTTGGAGAAGGAAATGGCAGCCCACTCCAGTGTTCTTGCCTGGAGAATCCCAGGGACGGGGGAGCCTGGTGGGCAGCCGTCTCTGGGGTCGCACAGAGTAGGGTATGACTGATGAGACTTAGCAGCAGCAGCAGCAGCCCTTCACTCTCAGTAAGCTGTCAGATTTGTCACAGAGAGAGCATCAGTAATTGTAAGAGGAATGAATGAATGACACAGGCCCCTGAAATGTGGAGATGGAAGGGCTACTGACTCTGCTAGGATTCCAACCCTACTATTTGCTTTGCCTGGAACTACTTTAAGCTTCAGTTACTTCATCTGTAAATCTAGGTGAATATAAAAACCTACAGCCCATAGTTTGGGAGAATTCAATTAAAAAACTGAAATAGAGATTTAGTCCAGTGCCTATATGATGGCACCCCACTCCAGTACTCTTGCCTGGAAAATCCCATGGACGGAGGGGCCTGGTAGGCTGTAGTCCATGGGGTCGCTGAGAGTCGGACACGACTGAGCGACTTCACTTTCACTTTTCACTTTCATGCATTGGAGAAGGAAATGGCAACCCACTCCAGTGTTCTTGCCTGGAGAATCCCAGGGACGGGGGAGCCTGGTGGGCTGCCATCTATGGGGTCGCACAGAGTCGGACACGACTGAAGCGACTTAGCAGCAGCAGCAGCCTATATGCAACACTTTCCATTATATGGGCTACCTGCTGGCACTGTTATGGAGCCCATCTCAGAGTGGAAGGTGTAAGATCTGTCGTGGTCATTGATTTTCCAGTCTGTGGAAGCCTAAAATTAAGGTTGAGGAATGTGTTAGATCTTGAAATTGCAAAGCTACAAGCTTTTACGATATTAATATATATTTGCAGTCGATACCTCAGCAAGATAGTGGGAAAGCCACAGGTAGACAAAAGATAAGAAAGGAATTCAGAAAAGTAACTCAGTTTACTTCCCAACTCTAGCATAATTGTGATCACTTAATAAATTCCCTTTTCAAGAGTGACTGAGTCATTAAATGAGGATACATTTTGGGGGCACTGGGACACTATTTAATTGCAGGCTCCAACAAGTTATTAAGTGAGGCCCTAGTGATTTGAAAACAATTAATGCGTCATTTAATGAATCGAACACCCGTATATTGGGAGGAGCCCAAGTGGCTTGAATGAGTTAATGCATGACCCTAAGTGCACAATTAATAACAGGAGTGTCATGGGCATCAGGAGAAATAAAAGTAACAGACAATGAAAAGAATCAACAGTTTCTCACCATATAATTTTAAAGAGTGTACCAAAAAAAAGAGGGAGTGTACCACTTCCAAAAGATTTCAAAGGGCTCTTAAGCATTTTATAAATAAATCCTAACATAAAAGAAAAATGAACACTAGCACTGAATTGAACCATCTTCCCAAAAAACAAAAATTGGTCTCTATTGTATTATCATAAAAATGTTTCCCAGAGGTAAATGGTATTTTTTTTTTCAACTAAATCCTGTAGAATGTAAACTCAAACCAAGGGCTAAACTCAAAAAAGAAATTTTGTATCCAATTAGTTCCAAGTATTTAATCAACACACATAGAGCCGGAATTCCTTTGGAGATGGCCTCCAAAGAATGCCTGTTGGCACCATCAAACCCGCCACTCTTGCTCTACACGCTCTGCTGATAGAGGATTGTGCCTGGTTTACAGCAGGTGTCTCTCTTTAACAGCACTTTTAGTAACCGAGCTTTTTGTTGATTTTACTCCCCCTCCCCCTCCCCCTCCCCTTGGATCTTCCCTGTAGCTCAGACGGTAAAGAATCTGCCTGCAATGCAGGAGACCCGGGTTTGATCCGTGGGTCGGGAAGATCCTTTGGAGAAGGGAATGGCAATCCACTCCAGATTCTTGCCTGGAGAATCCCATGGACAGAGGAACCTGGCTGGCCACAGCCCATGAGGTCACAAAGAGTTGGACACGACTGAGCAACTAACACTACTACTACCCCTCCATCCCAGATATGGCCAGACCCATCCCAAACTCCTGCTGTCAGACCCATTTCTCAGATTCCCGTTGCTTGGCCATCTCCCTCTGTGTGGGAATGGGCTGTGTCTCTGTTCCATTTATCTGCTGTGACGTGTCATCTGTATCCATATTGAACCTCCCTGATGGGGACCGTTTGCCTTTGACCTGCTGCCTTGCTCTGGTTATAATATTGTCACCCAGCCTGCTCCTCCCCTAGTCTCCAGGCTACTTCCCTGTCTCTTAGAAACCAATCTAATAATACATCTAATTCACCCCAGTCCATTGCACCCTGCTGTAGGGAATCCACTCCTGGGAATTTTTTTTATCATAATTTTGAAGGCTGCCCAACAGCCTGCTGGAGATCAATAACCAAAAAAAAAAAAAAAAAAAAAAAGGACCTGGCCTAAAAATAAAATATGTCATTTATGCCCAATCCTATACACAGGTGAATGATTTCCCAGTAATTTTAATACTCCCAGAATTCTCAGGGAGCAAAATTCATATCACCTTCAGTCAGATAAATCTTTATTAAATGATACTTACTTATCATTCTCTTGGCAAAGCTGACAACTCAGTTGCTAGTTTATTTTTAAAATCTCAAATAAAATGAAAATATGAAAGGAAAGCTCTTCCAATAGTGAATGCTTTAATTATGGCAAATCCATTAATACGTCCCTATAGATGGACACCAAAGCATGTTGCACTGGTAGAAGCAGAATGATGTGTATTCTTCTCCCCAGGACTGCATCTCAAAGTGAATTTAAACAGTTATAAATGACAGAGTGTGGGTTGTGTAGATAATTCAAAATCTTGTTTCCTTCCCTATTTTAGCTGGCTCTGGAGTAATGTCATCTTTAAATGATTTACATCCTGCTGATGTTGTCTATGTAATTGTAAAAAACTGTCCATCCTATTTCAAGCAAAAAAAATCTATTTTATTTCTACTTTTGTGTCAAATAACATGAATACGTCTTAACACTTTTACATTCAAGACAGGGGCAAATACTGTCTTTGATACCATTGTTATTTTTTTTGAGTGATCCATATTACTTCATTCTCTACTGATCAACAAGGAACACATTCATATTTAAAATGTAAAGTATGCACCTGTAAACACGCATATGCCCACACATACACTTTTTATATTTAGCCTCTTCACTCTTGAGCCAAACTCTTGCTTAGATAAAGCCCAAGTTTTAATCACTAGTTTCTCTGATGAGAAGAGTATCACTGTATGCCAATGATTCAGAGTACAATGAACACATTATCTGTAACCACCAGAGAGACATAATTAGAAGATTAAAAAATATACAGAATATCCAGTTCTCTTCAAAGTAGTGTGTTCTCGGGACACATAGGTGTTTCTGAGACCTTTTCAAGGGGCCAGAGGTCAAAACTATTTTCATAATATCACTGAGACATTTCAGCTGATACTTGAACAACAGGAAGGTTAGGGGCACTGACACCCACTTGGCTGAAAATTCTCACAAGACTTCTGAACCTTCAAAAACTTAACTAGGAACAGCCTACTGTTGACTGGAAGCCTTACCAAAAACATAACTGCTTAACACATATTTTGTATCTTATATGTATGACACCTTTTTCTTAATGTTTTTCAACATTTCCAGGCTGCATGGTTAATATGTCAGTTTTTTCAAATTGCCAAAAATCTCCAATATATTTATTTTTTAAAATCCACACATAAGTGGACCAGTGCCATTCAAATCTGAGTTGTTTAAAGGTCAAATGTATTTGTCCATTTCACTCTCATTCTATCATGAGTCTACGGTGGAATTTTCTAGGTGTTGTGTGCATGCTCAGTTGCATCCAACTCTTTGCAACCCCATGGACTGTCGTCCACCAGGCTACTCTGTCCATGGGATTTTCCAAACAAGAATACTAGAGTAGGCTGTCATTTCCTCCAGGGATCTTCCTGACCCAGGGATTGAACCCACGCCTCCTGCGTCTCCAGCATGGACAGGCAGATTCTTAACCACTGTTCCACCTGGACTGATGTGTAACATAACATAAGAGACTGGATGATGAAGCATATGGATGAATTTAGTCATCTTCCATTAAGATGAATTGGAGAAATGTACAAACATGGAAAATACATTGCCTCTTCTTACTGTTTTGTCTTCAGGAATATATTATTTTTCTCATAAAATGGCATTTATCTAAACCTAAAATGGGTTTGCTATTTTTAAATGAACTATTAGGTAAATATTTTAATTCACTTTTCATTTCTAGTATAGTAAATACAGAGATATAATTCACAATAGACAAGTTACTAGAAATTTTTAAAAGTTTCAAGGGATCCTGAGATAAAATCAAACATCTGAGCATCACTGATCTAAATAAAGATGAGCTTCTGAGACACTGACATGTTTGAAGAGGGAGAAGCTGGATGATGGAGATGTATATAGAATTTGAGGCCAGAGAATTGAACTGAGTTTTGATTTTCACTATCTTCTCTTGATTTCTATGATTGTTTTCAAGTCTAGGAAAAAAAACAACTTTTTTTAGAAGAAAGAAAAAAAATCATAGGTAGAGAGAGACCAAAATATTGATCTTAGGGAGCACTATTTAAACTATTGCAATATTCCAGAGGAAAAAAAAAGTGACAAAAGTGAATTCTCAGCATTCTTTTCTTCCTCCTCATAGTAAAAGACCAGCCCTTTGAGATAAACAGTTATACGCTCATGTAGGACATACAGTGACTTATAGAGAAGTAACACAAGCAGAACATGATACTTTTGAGTCTCATGCTGTGGATTTTAAATCTTAACAAAATACATCGATATATTGCAAAGAAGAAGGTCAAATTTTGAGGACATCTACCATGACCAGCTAGGCTTTCTAACAGTGACTAAACAAACATCTTCCACGTTTTTTAATCATTCCTTATAAGCCAAGCATTCTTAACTTCTAGTGCTTTCATTTTCTAAATAAATTTTAGTTCCCTTGAAGTGTAAGATGAACAAAGAAACCATGACTCAAGCCCAAGCAAACAAATAGGACTCTCACCTTGCTTGTTCTTAATTTTTTGCTTCTTTAACACTCGTCAAGGGGTCTTGGCTGGCTTTGTCAGAGTGTTGACTAATGTTGAACCTACATTAAGCAAATGCTTTTGACATATGTTACTATTTATCCACAACTCATCTATTTGATCACAGTTGTTTCTTTGAATCTAGTGCAGAATTTGATATTTGGTTTTATAAGCCTTTCACACTATTATATCCAATTCATTGACTTACCTCTACCACATGGCTTCATGACATCTATTTATGGAAGCAGGACAACAGCACTGGAGAAGAGCTGCCTGACATTGGAGTCAGACAGAACTAGGTTTCAGTTGTTCCTGGATCTGCTGGTTGACTATCTGATTTCTCCAAAGCCTGACTAAGCTCTTCCTCCATCCTTCCATTATTAGCCTAAACAGAACGTTCTGATATTGACCTTCTTGACTTCCTGTTCTCTTTGATTAAAGGATAAAAATTCTGATCCCTTAGTCTTTATTGCTATATTCAGGTGAACATTCCTACTGCAGAATAATGAATTGATGTCTAATATGTGAAGTTGTAGCAAAAATAAATGTAAATGAAATTTTTAAGATCTTGTGATGAAAAGCAAGCAAATCTGAATTTGTGTTACCCTGAATTTTATTATAAACATTCAAATTGCTTCAGTACTAGACAGAGTTCCATAATGAAGAATCCATCAAAACCCACTGATCACTTACCTATTCACTTAGAAATTATTCAAGAGCAAATTTAATTGAAACATGTTGAATTTTATACATGAACTTGAGCTGGAATCAGCAGTCAAAAGATTACCAAAATAGATGTGTACCAGTACCAGATAATTGTATGAGGAAATAACTGGAACATTAAGTTAAGCTAAGCTAGGTATTCTTTCAGTCCCATCAGAAAGACAACATTGATAATTTGTAGCAGGTAAATATTTAAATATGGGCTCTGTATAATAATAAGATATATCAAATATATATGTAATGACATAACTTAAAACTACTAACTATAATGCCCTCCACAACATAACAATAGTGAAGTTATCTACATTTAATCGCAGTTTTAATAACTGAGAAATTTATCATTTCATTTAGCCCTTTAATTGACCACTAAAGTTATTTAACCTTTTTCACTTATCAATAATGTAATAGATTTTTAAGTTTTTGTTGTCACATCTGCCTTTCCAAGCAACTGAGAGAAGCTTTATAAAACTTTGTATATGGGATGTTAAAACAAGCTGTGGAAAAGTAGAAAAACTCTATTAGAAACTCTGCCACCATATAGTTGATATCAATCGGCAAATATAATAGCTATTCCACAAAATTACAAAGTTACTTCACAGTTACTAAGTCAATCAAACTAGTTTTGTAATTACCCTCAGCGGTAGGGGTTAAGAAGAGGTGGCAAGAATACACAGAAGAACTGTACAAAAAAGATCTTCACAACCCAGATAATCACGATGGTGTGATCACTCACCTAGAGCCAGACATCCTGGAATGTGAAGTCAAGTGGGCCTTAGAAAGCATCACTACGAACAAAGCTAGTGGAGGTGATGGAATTCCAGTTGAGCTATTTCAAATCCTCAAAGGTGATGCTGTGAAAGTGCTGCACTTGATATGCCAGCAAATTTGGAAAACTCAGCAGTGGCCACAGGACTGGAAAAGGTCAGTTTTCGTTCCAATCCCAAAGAAAGGCAATGCCAAAGAATGCTCAAACTACCGCACAATTGCACTCATCTCACATGCTAGTAAAATAATGCTCAAAATTCTCCAAGCCAGGCTTCAGCAATACGTGAACCGTGAACTTCCAGATGTTCAAGCTGGTTTTAGAAAAGGCAGAGGAACCAGAGATCAAATTGCCAATATCCGCTGGATCATCGAAAAAGCAAGAGAATTCCAGAAAAACATCTATTTCTGCTGTATTGACTACGCCAAAGCCTTTGACTGTGTGGATCACAATAAACTGTGGAAAATTCTGACAGACATGGGAATACCAGACCATCTGACCTGACTCTTGAGAAACCTGTATGCAGGTCAGGAAGCAACAGTTAGAACTGGACATGGAACAACAGACTGGTTCCAAAGAGGAAAAGGAGTACGTCAAGGCTGTATATTATCACCCTGCTTATTTAACTTATATGCAGAGCACATTATGAGAAATGCTGGGCTGGAAGAAACACAAGCTGGAATCAAGATTGCCGGGAGAAATATCAATAACCTCAGATATGCAGATGACACCACCCTTATGGCAGAAAGTGAAGAAGAACTAAAGAGCCTCTTGATGAAGGTGAAAGAGGAGAGTGAAAAAGTTGGCTTAAAGCTCAACGTTCAGAAAACTAAGATCATGGCATCTGGTCCCATCACTTCCTGGGAAATAGATGGGGAAACAGTGGAAACAGTGTCAGACTTTATTTTTTTGGGCTCCAGAATCACTGCTGATAGTGACTGCAGCCATGAAATTAAAAGACGCTTACTCCTTGGAAGGAAGGTTATGGCCAACCTAGATAGCATATTTAAAAGCAGAGACATTACTTTGCCAACAAAAGTCTGTCTAGTCAAGACTATGGTTTTTCCAGTAGTAATGTATGGATGTGAGAGTTGGACGGTGAAGAAAGCTGAGCGCCGAAGAATTGATGCTTTTGAACTGTGGTGTTGGAGAAGACTCTTGAGAGTCCCTGGGACTGCAAGGAGATCCAATCAATCTATCCTAAAAGAGATCAATCCTGGGTGTTCATTGGAAGGTCTGATGTTGAAGCTGAAACTCCAATACTTTGGCCACCTCATGCGAAGGGTTGACTCATTGGAAAAGACCCTAACGCTGGGAAGGATTGGGGGCGGGAGGAGAAGGGGATGACAGAGGATGAGATGGTTGGATGGCATCACCGACTCGATGGACATGGGTTTGGGTAGACTCCTGGAGTTGGTGATGGACAGAGAGGGCTGGCGTGCTGCAATTCATGGGGTCGCAGAGTCGGACACGACTGAGCGACTGAACTGAACTGAACTGTAGGGGTTAAAAAGGCTCACAATGTAAAGGACACATTGGCGGAAAAATCAAAAGACTCCATTCTTGAAGGAAATGTATATCTTATACACGAATTTCAGAGGCAGGAGAAGTGGGAGGTATCTAAGACACCAGTTGATGGGTGGAGGGGTTGGGGAAACAACTCTTTTGAAGACTTAAGCAGGGTCAAAGCTCATTTGAGCACAACTGCATCTTAAATTATTCTTCTGTAAACATAATATTCAAAATCTTGTAAGATTATTATAAAAATTAAAGTCGAAAAAAATTTAATTATAAAAATCAAATTTTTGATATAATAATAGGAAAATGTTTTGAAAATGCCTAAGAACTATAAATTCATGAGGCTATTTTAAAAATTATCTAGCTATAGTATTTTAAACGATCCTGAAAGAAACAGAAATTGAGATGACAAAGAACATTTCAGGGGTAACAACAGTTTGAAATAAGGGAGAAGCATTAAAGTACAAAGATAGTGTAAGTTGACTGGGGCATAAGGTCTAGACAGAGAACGAGTCAAGCAAAAGAAGTCAAAAGATAGACAATTTATGAAAAGCTTTGGATGCTTTATTTCATCAGTTCAGTTCAGTTCAGTAGCTCAGTTGTGTCCGACTCTTTGCGACTCAGCACACCAGGCTTCCCTGTCTGTCACCAACTCCCGGAGCTTGCTGAAACTCACGTCCATTGAGTTGGTGATGCCACCCAACCATCTCATCCTCTGTCGGCCCCTTCTCCTCCTGCCTTCAATCTTTCCTAGCATCAGGGGCTTTTCCAATGAGTCAGTTCTTCGCATGAGGTGGCCAAAGTATTGGAGTTTCAGCTTCAGCATCAGTCCTTCCAATGAATATTCAGGACTGATTTCCTTTAGGATTGACTGGTTTGATCTCCATGCAGTCCAAGAGACTCTAAAGAGTCTTCTCCAACATCACAGTTCAAAGCATTGATTCTGCAGCACTCGGCTTTCTTTATAGTCCAACTCTCACATCCACACATGACTACTGGAAAAACCATAGGTTTGACCAGATGGACCTTTGTTGGCAAAGTAACGTCTTTCCTTTTTAATATGCTGTCTAGGTTGGTCATAGCTTTTCTTCCAAGGAGCGAGCGTCTTTTAATTTCATGGCTGCAGTCACCATCTGCAGTGATTTTGGAGCCCAAGAAAGTAAAATCTTTCACAGTTTCCATTGTTTTCCCCATCTATTTGCCATGAAGTGATGGGACTGGTCCCATCACTTCACAGCTTTATTTCATAGAGAATTCAAAAATATTCCCTCTGCCTAACACACTATGTATGACATTACTAATATTCATAATGTTTTGGGATTTTTTTTTTTATGTTTTGGTTTTTTTGGGGTCTTAGCTTCCTGACCAGGGATGGAAACCACAACCCTTGCATTGGAAGGTGAAGTCATAACCAGTTGATCACCAGGGAAGTTCCAGTAATGTGTTTTTAAGAGTAAATGTAATTGACAGTACTTTTCTCACTGATTTCAAATAGGAAAGAATTTTTAAAAATCATTATTCAAGTTGGCCTGTCCTGTAATAGATACCAAGAAAGTGAAAGTGAAAGTTGCTCAGTGATGTCCAACTCTTTGTGACCCCATGGACTATATAGTCCATGGAATTCTCCAGGCCAAAATACTGGAGTGGGTAGCCTTTCCCTTCTCCAGGGCATCTTCCCAACCCAGGGATCGAACCCAGGTCTCCTGCACTGCAGGCAGATTCTTTACCAGCTGAGTCACCAGGGAAGCCCAATAGATACCATAGAACACCAAAAAATAATTCATTAGCATACTTCAAAAAAGTGGCACCCAAGCTTTAAAGTACTGATTATCACATTGTGTTGTTAATGTTTTGAAACCATGCCTATACATTTTATCCTTAAGGATGGTCAAAAGTGTCATCTTGTATTGTAATTTCTTAAGCAGAATGCTTATACTGCGTATGTGCATGTTTAAGTTGCTCACTCATGCCCGACTCTTTGCGACCCCATGGACTGTAGCCCCCTAGTCTTCTCTGTACATAGGATTCTCCAGACAAGAATACTGGAGTGGGTTGCCATTCTCCTCTCCAGGGGATTTTTCCAACCCAGGGAATGAACTTGGGTCTCCTACATTGCAGGCGGAGTCTCTACCGTCTGAGCCACTGGGAAACCCAAATGCTTCTACTATTCCAGAATAATGTCACATGAGTCATACCAATTAAGAATTTGTTTCAAAACCCCCCATAGGAAGATTTTTATTTTTCAACTGCACAACTGAAGGAAAGGAAAAATTTCCTACGTCAAGGGTTTCTAAACATTCATTATGGTCAGATTTCCTAAATCAACTTACCACCCCAATGAAAATCACAAGTAGGTCAGCCACAGTCTTGCATTGTCTACATGTCACCTCTATTACCCACAGAAGGTTCCAAACTGGTGTCCCACTATCACTTCCTTCATAGTTAAACCCATCTTAGAGAACACAGCTAAATTAATCCTTCTAAACACACTTTCACAGCATGTTTGCAATATGATGTGTTCAGTGGGTTCTCAACTTCCTACTGAAGTAAGTATAACCTCCTCAGCTGGAAATGCAAGGCCTTCTACAGTATGGTCATGGAGTGGCTCATCCCCTGAGTCCCTCATTTTACCCCTACATCTACATGATAGTCCACAATTCTGAACTTTTTCTTATTTGTCAAATATGCCTTATGATTTCCCAGAACTATACCTCTGATAATGCTCTCCCTTCCCACAAAATAGGCACTGCCTGCTTACTGCACTTAACAGCATTAGTACTCCCCCTCCTTTTTTACACTTTTACTGGTTCCATGTGCCATCTCCGTCTGGGTGACAGATATCCTTCCAGGGTGATCCTTCACTTGGCAACTCAACCATGCAGATGCTGTAATTTCTTCGACAAGATATGCTGGCTTCAGTCTCTGAATTTCTAGAGTACACTTCAGCATCTAAACTGTTTGCTCACTTACTCTGTGTCCAGTTCTATTTGTTCTGTCCTTCTTCTTCTCCCTCACCTGCATCCACAGATCAGTCTGACTGCTCTGCCCTAAATATCTTTTGGAAGGTAGAAAGGCATAATTAATTCAATAAATGCACAATTTGGTTATATTCTCTTTAAGGCAAAAGACCAAGTTTACTCATAATTGAGTGAGTGTCATTTGGTGCTTATAAATAACATGGTATCAAAACCACTTTCATTGCAGCCACAGTTTTTTCAGGACCTAATGGACTTATTTGCTCAGTTGTGTCCAACTCTTTGCCACCCCATGGACTATAGCCTGCCAGGCTCCTCTGTCCATGGGGTTTCTCTAGGCAAGAATACTGGAATGGGTTGCCATGCCCTCCTCCAGGGGATCTTCCCAACCCAGGGATCGAACCCAGGTCTCCCACATTGCAGGCAGATTCTTTACTGACTGAGCCACCAGGAAAGCGCAAGAATACTGGAGTGGGTAACCTATCCTTTCTCCAGAGGATCTTCCTGACCCAGGAATTGAACCAGGGTCTCCCACACTGCAGGCGGGTTCTTTACTGCCTGAACTACCAGGGAAGCCCATAGACTTACCCCATGCAATACTAAAATAGCTGAATGGAAAAAGAAAATTTTCAAGAAAGTTATACACAAACAGGATTTGTACATAAATCACTAAACATTTATATTTGTTAAAATATAAGCACCTGGTAAAGTGTCCTAGTCTATAATGGGCATTTCAAATTTAATAATAGAATAATTTGATATATATATATTCATACATAGAGATACAAAACTCATGAACTGCCTGAATTCATAAAACATGGCATCTAAATGTTCTAGATAAATAAGAACTTGCATTTTAAACAGCAAACCTCAGCTGAATGTATTTTATAAGCCAAGTAGTATGCTACCCGTACAATATTTTATAGGTCATCAATGCTAATGAGAGCCTAAAAATTTGTAGTGTAATCAAGCCTATACTTTCCATTTTCTTCTTAATGGTGTTCTGCAAAGTTGCAATTCTCAGAGTTCTAATTAGTTGTCCTTGTATTGCTTTATTCCTCTAAATGAAGTATTTTTCTTTACAGGTCCCTAAGAAATTTGGATCCCCAGATCTGCAATGATTCCCTGGCTGATACTATTGGCAGAGATAAGAATAGCTTGCTGACTTTAAAGACTGGTCAGGGTGCATGGGTGGTTCAGTGGTAGAATTCTCGCCTGCCTAAAGACTGGTCAGTATATCAAAGACAGTGGCATCAATAAAAACTAAGGAAGTTTAGAAGACAATATGATACAAAAGAAACGTTCTCTACATACGTTGGAGAGAATCCTTATGTTCTAGTTTCCCCATGCTGTGACTAAAGTTTGCCGACAATTCTGAGAGAAAATTAAAATACCTATTGAGAGCTATTTCAAAATAGCATGACACCCAGAAAAAGCCAGAGTTCATTTGATAGTTCTTGCTAATATGTCAAAGAGGACAGAGTGATTTGAAACTGAAAAATATTAGCAGAAAAAAAAAAAACTCAAAAAAATTTGCTTGAGCAATGAAAACAAATTGAGCTGTGAAAACTATGCAGTGAGATTAATAAATCAGAAAGACTTTCAACCACTTTAGCTTCAATTAACTATTGGGTGTCAGGCTAGCTCATTGATGGATTCAAGTATCCAAATGCCAATGAGCATGTTACATATTATAGGTGTTTGCCTAGAATTGAGCACTATAGTTATCCAAAGATTTTTCTTTGGAAATTCCATCATTCCCCCCAAAATTATTCTACTTAAACTTGACTCAACCCGGCATTTATTTATGCAGTGTGCAACTTGCAAAATTTTTTAAATGTTTATTCCCTTTTCAAAAATTATATACATTTTAAAAAAAATCTAAGAAGTGGGAAAGAGCATTTATAAAGATAACATTCTAAGTGTGTATTTTAAAAAATTCTTTAAGATGTAAATCAAAATTCATAAACATTTTTAAAGTGGGAAAATAATATAATTCCAGTGTTCAGTTTTTATATAAGACCATGAATAATAAAATGTTAAGTCTGATGAAAAGTATAAGTGATGCTCATGTGATATTTTCCAAGTATTTTTATTTAAACATATCTTATAGTCGATATTTTGTAGGAAATACAAAATTTCTAATTTACTAAGTGGCAATTCTGACATTTTTATTCCTTTGCCAAATTCTTTCTTGCTCAACCCCATTCTAGGTATCTTCGCTTATCCATACCCATATTCTCCAGTGCATCCTCCCAAAAACGGAGAAGGCAATGGCACCCCACTCCAGTACTCTTGCCTGGAAAATCCCATGGATGGAGGAGCCTGGTAGGCTACAGTCCATGGGGTCGCTAAGAATCGGACATGACTGAGCGACTTCACTTTCACTTTTCACTTTCATGCACTGGAGAAGGAAATGGCAACCCACTCCAGTATTCTTGCCTGGAGAATCCCAGGGACGGCGGAGCCTGGTGGGCTGCCTTCTATGGGGTCGCACCGAGTCGGACACGACTGAAGCGACTTAGCAGTAGCAGCCTCCCCAAAAAGCAAAGTCGATTCAGGTAATATCTACTACAGCAATGTTACTCGAGGCTGCTTTAAGCTCCTCCCATCCCAAGGTACTTGTTGGCGTTAAGTTAAATAGCACATACTCTTCCACTGACGTCAATCCCTGCTGAAGACCAAGGAAGAGAAAGGAAAACATATCAATGCTTTATAGACTGTATTTTAACCACTATAATAGAGGGAGACAGAAATTAAGGGGGAGTGAATGGTTTTGCTCCATGAAGTTATCTAGCGACCCAGCTCCCTTCGACTTTATTCTTTGCTATGGCATTGTCCTTGAATTCCTCGTTGAAGCTGGGTTATCAGCCCTCCATTCTAACCCCCTTGGAGGGGAAGCAGTATTTCTAAGCAATGCTGCAGGCACTGCAAACATCATTTCTATGATTGGCAAAAACCTAGTCACTTGGTCACATCTGGATGCATAGGTAGGTGAGAAAAAAAATCATTGCTCTCTAGGCAGCCATGTGCCCAACTAAACACTATATTACCCTGGAAGAAACAGAGAATGAATTTTGTGGGCAAAGAGCAAGCTAGAGGGATACATTTGAATACAATGTAATAGAAATAATGATAATCCAGGAAAGCTTGATGTAGTCCCAGTTCTGATGCTACTTATCTGCATGGATTGGAAAAATCATTTAATCTCTCTCTCTCTGCCTTATTTTGTGTTTGTGTGTCAGTCACTCAGTTGTGTTCGACTCTTTGCGACCCCACGGACTATAGTTCGCCAGGCTCCTCTGTCTGTGGAATTCTCCAGGCAAGAATACTGGAATGGGTTGCCATTTCTTTCTCCGGGGGATCTTCACGACCCCGGGATCGAACCCTGGTCTCCCACAATGCAGACATATTGTTTACCGTCTGAGCCACCAGGAAAGCCCCCTGCCATATTTCAGTCATCTAAAAATTAAAGAGTTTTAATCAGAATATTGCTATTCTCATTTTCTCTCCACAGAATTCAATCTTTTTGTATTCAGTGGGATATAAAGAACTTTTATATAGTTCTCTGTAGAGAACTTTTGTGGTCATTTGCACATCCCTGACTGAATTTGCATTATAAATTAAATCATCTGTTAGAAAACATCAATTAGGCAACCTATAGCTAATGTTAATTTAATTAACAAAAGATGAAATATGTTTTGTATGAGATTTCTTAAGAATCTGAAATGTAATATCACTGATGAAAAATCCAACTTTCACAACTGTAACCTAGCCAAAAGATAATATTTAACCTGACAACAGTGAATAGTTGTTAAGAAGCAGAAATGCTTCTATGTGCCAAGAGATAATGTCATAATCAGGAACCTGAGAAACTGTGAAATTAAATGAAAAAAAAAAACCCTGATATATTGTGGTTGCTATAACTAGACACACTCAGGAGTGATCCCGTCACAACTATTCACATTCACTGATGTTTTGTTTCCTTTTGAAGAATTGTTTTTAAAAATCTCTTCCTATTATGAGGAAACTAGACCAACAGCACAATGTTGGTTGAGAAACCAGACGTTACAGTTTTGTATACATTTCACCACAGTCAAGCAGGAGAATATAATCTAGTTTCTAGAAAGATTTTCCAATCTTGATACACAAGTTTTTCTTATTGGTTTCAAAATAATCCTCTGAAGTTAGCAAAACTCATTTTACCACAAAAGGAAAAAATCTCTTCCTCTGTAATCCTAAATCCCTCCCACATAACCTGTTTTCCCCCCCTTCTGGTTCCTTTTGAACTCTCCCAGAACCATAGTGCAAATAAGACTTGAAAATAAGAAATGGGGAAGGATCAATTATGGACCAGATATTGGACTCATAATCCCGACCACTGATTACCATCTAACTTTGTGGAGTACATTGGAACAAACAGGTCCAAACAAATGCTAAGATTCTTTTGTTGTGGTAAAAAGGCAAATGGTTACCAACAATTTCAGGAGATAATCTGCATTGAGTGCTTGTGCCTATACCAAGAAAATCAACATGCTGAGGTTTGCTCTCAATTAAAATGCCCCATATTTTATATGACTGAATGAGAAAGAGATTATAAAATCTGTGATTCTCAGATGAACTCGAATTTTATTTTGAAGGAAATCTTACAGTTCAAGGAAACAGAAGTTTTGCTGTTAAAAAAGTTGAACTAATTACATTAACTTGTATTTCCATATCTACTATAAGACACAAATTCACAACAAAGAACTCTAAATCCCATATGTATTTAGCTGAGCATTCTGGAAGAAATGGAACAGCAATTAGCTTGTGTGCCCACACACTCACGCACATGCATACACACACATACACACGTTAGAGAAAATCTTTATTTATATTGCAGTTATTCCAGCAACCGTCCCAGAAAATGCCACTCATTCTTCAGACCCATTTGTAAGAACATTCTTTTCACTGATTTCACTGGCTGCCATAAGCAAAGATAGACACTTGCAATCATAAGTGTGTTTAACTGTGCAAACCAGCTATTTATTGGGGTAAGTTTATCTTCAGTAAGAAAAGCTGTAGTTACATGTTCTACCACCTGTTTTTCCTTGGCTACCCACAGGTAGTTGTGAAATTTGAAGAATATGGATACCTGGTTCCATGATTAAAAAACAAACAACTCTCACAGATCTTTTATCATATATCCTCAGAAGAACTGCAAATTTGTTCCAAGGATTGACTCTCACACTTTTCTGACTCCAGATCATTTAAGGCAGTACAAAATATCACATGGCGCCCCCACACCCACCTAATCCCATTCTGCAGTGGAAACAGATCTCTGTAATATCAAAGAAGTAATGTTTAATGAAAGAACAAATTTTATACATTGTTTATATTATGTTTTTTTTTAAACAAACTTTTTGGATCAATTCCAGAATCACTGTAAGTATTGAAAAACACTGGATTAAAGAGTGATTCTCCACTAGTAGAAAGCCATGTTAGATCCATATTACCTCTAAGTTTTACACAGATCTTCCCCAGAAGAGAAAACAAACAAGCATACAGCTCTGCCAGGTGTGTAATACAATAAGCATAGACCTGGCAACTTTCCACACAGCAAAGCTGTACTGTTCCCGACACTCCTCTGGGCACCCCCTCCCCCATCCTAATCTCTGCAGCAAAGAACTCTGGGAACTCCGAGGGCAAGCATCAGCCCTGAACTGCGGTGCACTTTGGCACACGTGATAAAAACACTGCATGAACACCCTTGTTTTGAACCAGCAAAGACCCTCTTGCAGTATTAGGAGGTTTTCTGTCAAAACAATTCTTTGTGTAAACAGCCAAAATGTTCTGTGAGGAGTTTGTGCAATCATTTGAATCAGCATAAAGATCAGACAAGTGGAAAGGGGGAGTTAACAAAACAGTCCCAGACTCCTCCTCGCATCCTGGTGACCTTCAAGCAGATCCAGAGAAACTTTAAAAGCATTTCTCAGGGTGCAACAAAATGCAGTTCTCTACATTTGGGTTGACTTAGCCCAGAGAAAAATCTATGTCCCGTGACCACAGAGCCTCGTGGCTGGAGAACACCCTGGAGGGAGGTCATGGACATTTATCCAACCTCAACTACCCCCACCTTGATCCTAACTCTCCGCCCTGCAGCCCCTTACTCCACCCTGTTGCCCAACTCAACAGCTGCCGCCCTCTCCCTCTGGAACATTCCAAGGCTCCAAACCACATTTGTCTAGGTGTGGCTGGGACTTCTCTACTGAGTTGAGCTAAGCCAGTGTCGAAATTTTTCAGAGAATTTTACTAGGCATTTAAGGGCAAAACTACAAAAACACAGAAATAAGTACAGGGTGTTCTTAGGATAAAAGAACTAAAGATGGACACCATCTCTGCTGGGCTGGTTCTCTTCAAGAAGCCACAGACTCATTCCCTGTCCTGATTTGCATTCCTGCCAGGTCTCAATGTTCCTCTGGCCTATTGCACTCTCTAACAGGGCTGTCACCACTGTCCAGTTAGTGATATTTTGTGATCCCCCCAAACCTAATCTCAGTATTTTCTTGACATCTGGGAACTCAGCATTATAGGATTGAACTTCACCACAAGGGTGAATTTGCCTTGGCCATAGCCTGTGATTTTTTTCCTCTACTTCATGTCAGTTGCCTTCACAGATGCCGTCCTTCACTTTCAGGACTCTTCTATGGCTAATGGTCTCTGAAATTCCTGATTTTCTCCAGAAAATCACCAATCCCTTCTAAAGAAAAATAACTCACCCGTTATTCCAAATGAGCATTTCAGCCTAATTATCCCTGAAAATGTACTTTTCACTCCTTCAACAAATAGCTATTAATTTTTTATTTATTAATTAATATTTATTATGCTTAACATGTACCAGGCAGGCATCTAAGCCCTGTCGATTTAGGAGTGAATAAAACAGACCTGCTGTCTCTCTCATTTGAAATCCCTCACTACGAGAAAGCATGAACTCAGATCCCAGTGGTGGTTAATAGCCAGTCTACCTGGGTTCAAATCCTAGCTCTCATCTTGGGCAATTCAGACTAAGTCTCAGTTTGTTCTGTCTATATACAAAGGAGACAATGATGGACCTGACCTCACAGGATTGCTGTGTATGTTACATGAGATAATGCATAAAAAGCATTTAATGCATAATCTAGTACACAGCAAGCAGTCAATAAAATGAGACACACTTTCCCTCCTTATCTGAGCCTAACACCACACCACTGTAGCAATCAAACATCACAGTAATAACAGAAGTAGAAGCTTACATAGGAGTAGGAGTAGCAGTAACATTGCTCATCTTCACTGAGTACTCATTCACACCAGGAAATGACCTAAGCATTTTACATACAAAACTTCAGTAAATTTATCACCTTCAACTATGTGTGCTTGCTAAGTCGCTTCTATCCTATCCAGCTCTTTGTGACCCTGTAGGAGATCAAATTGCCAACATCTGATGTATCATCAAAAAACCAAGAGAGTTCCAGAAAAACATCTATTTCTGCTTTATTGACTATGCCGAAGCCTTTGACTGTGCAGATCACAAAAAACTGTGGAAAATCCTGAAACAGATGAGAATACCAGACCATCTGACCTGCCTCTTGAGAAACCTGTATGCAGGTCAGGAAGCAACAGTTAGAACTGGACATGGAACAACAGACTGGTTCCAAATAGGAAAAGGAGTACATCAAGGCTGTATATTGTCACCCTGCTTATTTAACTTATATGCAGAGTACATCATGAGAAACGCTGGGCTGGAGGAAGCACAAGCTGGAATCAAGATTGCCAGGAGAAATATCAATAACCTCAGATATGCAGATGACACCACCCTTATGGCAGAAAGTGAAGAGGAACTAAAAAGCCTCTTGATAAAAGTGAAAGAGGAGAGTGAAAAACTTGGCTTAAAGCTCAACATTCAGAAAACTAAGATCATGGCATCTGGTCCCATCACTTCATGGGAAATAGATGGGGAAACAGTGGAAACAGTGTCAGACTTTACTTTTTGGGGCTCCAAAATCACTGCAGATGGTGATTGCAGTCATGAAATTAAAAGACGCTTACTCCTTGGAAGGAAAATTATGACCAACCTAGATAGCATATTAAAAAGCAGAGACATTACTTTGCCAACAAAGGTCCGTCTAGTCAAGGCTATGGTTTTTCCAGTAGTCATGTATGGATGTGAGAGTTGGACGGTGAAGAAAGCTGAGCACCGAAGAATTGATGCTTTTGAACTGTGGTGTTGGAGAAGACTCTTGAGAGTCCCTTGGACTGCAAGGAGATCCAACCAGTCCATCCTAAAGGAGATCAGTCCTGGGTGTTCATTGGAAGGACTGATGTTGAAGCTGAAACTCCAATACTTTGGCCACCTCATGCGAAGAGTTGACTCATTGGAAAAGACCCTGATGCTGGGAAGGATTGGGGGCTGGAGGAGAAGGGGACGACAGAGGATGAGATGGCTGGATGGCATCACTGACTCAATAGACATGAGTTTGGGTAAACTCCGGGAGTTAGTGATGGACAGGGAGGCCTGGCGTGCTGCAATTCATGGGGTCGCAAAGAGTCAGACACGACTGAGCGACTGAACTGAGGCTGTAGCCCGCCAGCCTCCTCTGTCCAAGAAATTCTCCAGGCTTCAGTGGGTTGTCATGCCCTCCTCCAGGGGATCTTTTCTACCCAGGGATCAAACCCATGTCTCGTTTGGCTCCTGCATTGGCAGGCAGGTTCTTTACCACTAGCCATATTTAGAGATAAATAACAGAGATCACATTTTCCACTTTCAATTTACTGAAAAGCCCTAGTAGTTTCAACCTTTTCCTTAGGAAGTGCATTTCTTCTCCTTCCTGTCATTTCTTAATTGTGCTCATATTCCATAGCATCTCATTAATTTAAATAATTTTATAATTGGCATTTGGAATAAGACCCCCCCAAAATTGTTTTATTGCCCACATTTTTGCAAAAACTTGTTAAGTAGTCCTACCTCTGTCTTAACGAGCCTCCTGGCTTTTCTTTCAGCATTCCTCTGGTGGTAAGGTCTCACCAGAAATCACCTTTACTTTAAAATCATGTGCATTTCATTTACCTTTGATCTCTCAATGTTTCAAGAGATGCTCCAAACTACTAGGAGTGCTTTTATAAAACGACACCCAATGGCATATTCACTACGGGTTATTAAATGTTTTGATGACCACTGCCTTTCTGCATATTCCTCCACTGTGAATTTTAAAATATATTTTCATGTGTTTTCTTCACAACAACACAGACATGTTTCTAGCATAATCAGGATGTTCAGAAATATAATGTGTTGCTATTATGCTAAGTAAAGTAAAAATTAAACATTATAAACACAATCAAATACTACTCTATAAGAAAGGTAATAAAATATAATTACACATTTCAACTTAATATTAAACATTAAAAAGTAACATAGCAATAACTATATTGTTTACTCTCATTTAATCCTCTCAAGAATTCTGTGATATAATAATTACTATTTTATACAAATAAGAAGAATGTTTAGAAAAAGAAAGTTTAGAGAAATTAAATTATCTTTTTCATAATTACTAAGAGTAGAAAGGGGCATAGCAAAATCTTAGGCCTGAAGTTCTCTGACTCAAAACACCTGTATGGATTTATTCTAATCTATTTGTAATAATCTATAGGATAAGCTAGAAGGTGCTAATATTTATATAATTAAAAATCACCAAAGGATATAATCAGGTGGTGACAGAAAAAGAAAAATCGGAAGAAACAAAAATATCTTTCATGTTTTAATGTAAGATTTTCAGTTTCTCATTAAAACTTTTGAATTAGTCATAAATATGTTTCATCCTGGTGGTTCCTATACAATCACTAAGCACTGAAATAATATTTGAAGTATAGTGTGAAGGTTAAAAAAGAAAAAGTGGGTGGATAAAAACACTACAAAAATTATTTTTAGGATTACAAAGGTGATTCAGTAAGCAAAAGGGATGATTTTTCAAAAATCAACAGATTTTTTTTTTCTGTTATTTGGGCAATTATTTAACTAAATAAAAATAAAACAATTATGGTTGCATATATCTTTTTTATAGTGTAGCTTTGAGCTTACTTTTTAAGCAAATTTTTGTGGCTCAGCTGGTAAAGAATCCACCTGCAACGCTGGAGACCCGGGTTCAATCCCTGGTTTGGGAAGATCCCCTGGAGAAGGGAAAGGCTACCCACTCCAGTATTCTGGCCTGGAA
Source organism: Giraffa tippelskirchi (assembly GCF_054371585.1). Lineage (NCBI taxonomy): Eukaryota > Metazoa > Chordata > Mammalia > Artiodactyla > Giraffidae > Giraffa > Giraffa tippelskirchi. Next base: position 65,258,875 of record NC_137287.1, on the reverse strand, counting down.
AATTCCATGGACTGTATGGCCCATGGGGTCGCAAAGAGTCAGACACAACTGAGCGACTTTCACTTTATAGTCAGAAAATAGACGGCATTGAATTCAGATCCTGTATAGCCAGTGTTGTACACTGGTTTTCATTTATCCTCAAAGTACAACACTGGTTTTTATTTTTAAGAGTGTGTCAATAGTTTGGAAAACTTGTGAGGAAATCTTCACTACCATGCATCTCCTTTATTTGTATGCACTTGAAGACAACCTGAATAAGATTTTCTAATCTGTGTCTTTGTTATTTAGTCTCTAACTCCTGTCTGACTCTTTGTGACTCCGTGGAGTGAAGCCTGCCAGTCTCCTCTGTCTATGGGCTTTCCCAGGCAAGAATACTGTAGTGGGCTGCCATTTACTTCTCCAGAGGAATCTTCCTGACCCAGGGATCGAAACTATGTCTCCTGCATTAGCAGGTGGATTCTTTTTTTTTTTTTTAATTGGAAGCTAATTACTTTACAATATTGCAGTGGTTTTTGCCATACATTGACATGAATCAGCCATGGGTGTACATGTGTTCCCCATCCTGAACCCCCCTCCCACATCCCTCCCCAGCCCATCCCTCAGGGTCATCCCAGTGCACCAGCCCTGAGCACCCTGTCTCACGCGTCGAAACTGGACTGGCGATCTGTTTCACATATGATAATATACATGTTTCAATGCTGTTCTCTCAAATCATCCCACCCTCACCTTCTCCCACAGAGTCCAAAAGACTGTTCTATACATCTGTGTGTCTTTTGCTGTCTTGCATATAGGGTCATTGTTACCATCTTTCTAAATTCCATATATATGCATTAGTATACTGTATTGGTGTTTTTCTTTCTGACTTACTTCACTCTATATAATAGCCTCCAGTTTCATCCACCTCATTAGAACTGATTCAAATGCATTCTTTTTAATGGCTGAGTAATATTCCATTGTGTATATGTACCACAGCTTTCTTATCCATTCATCTGTCAATGGACATCTAGGTTGCTTCTATGTCCTGGCTATTGTAAACACTGCTGTGATGAACATTGGGGTACACGTGTCTCTTTCAATTCTGGTTTCTTTGGTGTGTCTCCCCAGCAGTGGGACTGCCAGGTCATCAGTTCAGTTCAGTCCAGTCACTCAGTCGTGTCTGACTCTTTGCGACCCCATGAATCGCAGCACGCCAGGCCTCCCTGTCCATCACCAACTCCTGGAGTTTATTCAAACTCATGTCCATCGAGTCAGTGATGCCATCCAGCCATCTCATCCTCTGTCGTCCCCTTCTCCTCCTGCCCCCAATCCTACCCAGCATCAGGGTCTTTTCCAATGAGTCAACTCTTCGCATGAGGTGGCCAAAGTATTGGAGTTTCAGCTTCAACATCAGTCCTTCCAATGAACACCCAGGACTGATCTCCTTTAGGATGGACTGGTTGGATCTCCTTGCAGTCCAAGGGACTCTCAAGAGTCTTCTCCAACACCACAGTTCAAAAGCATCAATTCTTCGGTGCTCAGCTTTCTTCACAGTCCAACTCTCACATCCATACATGACTACTGGAAAAACCATAGCCTTGACCAGACGGACCTTTGTTGGCAAGTAATGTCTCTGCTTTTTAATATGCTATCTAGGTTGGTCATAACTTTCCTTCCAAGGAGTAAGTGTCTTTTAATTTCATGGCTGCAATCACCATCTGCAGGGTCATATGGCATTCTATTTCCTGTTTTTTAAGAAATCTCCACACTGTTCTCCATAGTGGCTGTACTAGTTTGCATTCCCACCAACAGTGTAAGAGAGTTCCCCTTTCTCCACACACTCTCCAGCATTTATTGTTTGTAGACTTTTTGATAGCAGCCATTCTGACCAGGTGAGATGGACCAACCTCATTGTGGTTTTGATTTGCATTTTTCTGATAGTGAGTGATGTTGAGCATCCTTTCATGTGTTTGTTAGCCATCTGTATGTCTTCTTTGGAGAAATGTCTGTTTAGTTCTTTGGCGCATTTTTTGATTGGTCGTTTATTTTTCTGGAATTGAACTGCAGGAGCTGCTTGTATATTTTTGAGAAAATTATGTTAGTTGCTTTGTTTGCTATTATTTTCTCCCATTCTGAAGGCTGTCTTTTCACTTTTCTTATAGTTTCCTTCGTTGTGCAAAAGCTTTTAAGTTTCATTAGGTCCCATTTGTTTATTTTCGCTTTTATTTCCATTACTCTGGGAGGTGGGTCATGGAGGATCCTGCTGTGATTTATCTCAGAGAGTGTTTTGCCTATGCTTTCCTCTAGGAGTTTTATGGTTTCTGGTCTTACGTTTAGATCTTTAATCCATTTTGAGTTTATTTTTGTGTATGGTGTTATGGTGTTAGAAAGTGTTCTAGTTTCATTCTTTTACAAGTGGTTGACCAGTTATCCCAGCACCACTTGTTAAATTCTTTTACTGCTGAGGCACCAGGGAAGCTAATCTGTACATAAAAACATCAATTATACTTGAACGGATTCTAACACTCTAAATAACAGCTTTAATTTCTAAATGCAGCACACTTACAGATAATAAGTTTAAACCTAGCTGAGATCTTATATTAGTTTTTAATATTTATGTTTATAGATTTCATGAGAATTCTGTTTATGAATATTGACAGCAATCAAATTTCACAGGGTCACTCCTTTTGGATTTTCAAAGATAGATTTATGGACACTAAGTATATTCTTCTTCACTGGATTTTCTTCAATGGAATTACCTCCACCCCGGTTGTTATTCTCACATTTCAGAATACTAAAACAAGAGACTGCATATGATTATCTTTCTACTCAGTTTATCCAGGAAATTTCACCTCATTTCCTCTTGTGTTAATCACTTAAGAGCCAAGAAAACTACAAAGCTCAGCAACATGATTTTTACCGTAAGTCCATTCCAATAATCCTTTTTTTCAGTGGCAATAAAGTATAAACAATGATGAAGGTGTGACTCCTGGAGCTGACAGGAGAGTGCAAACATTTTTGGTATGGCTGAAATAACAATAGCCAGTGGGGCAGTAACAGAATCTGTATGTCTGCCAGGAAACGGAGGGAGGAGGGTGTAAGGGCATCCACGTGTAGTGTTCATCCTGTGTCCACAGCTGGAAGTTAAAGCTGTGCATTTCCTAGAGATGGCTTAAAAAGATGTGTTAAACAATTGTGAAAACCTGCCTTAGTCTTATTACTGTCACAGGAGTTTGTTCTTTCTAAATGGTCCATTAAAAAAAGAAAAAAAAAAAAAACAGTTCTGTATACAGTTTCCTGAGATGACCAAGGCTGAAACAGAAAGTAAAAAAATCTTCAACTAGAACTTCCATGCATGGGAATATTCAGGAACTTGGAGGTATTTTAGAGTGTTTTTTTTCCTCTCTCTATTGTATTTTGGAATGATAAAATGTGGGGAAGCAGTGAAGTAAATGATAATGATAAGAAAGCCTTAAAAAGGCAAAGCCAAACAGGGTATCTTTTGATTGATTCATTCTAGTAATGAGAAGGCAGGACCTTCAGAGCATATAAAAGCTTTTTTCTAAATTTGCAAAGTGAAGCACAGCTCAATTCTCTGGGAAAATACATTTCATAAGAATAAAAAAAGTGCCAAGTTTTTCCACCAGCCTTCTTAATTCTTATTCACAGAAAAAAAGCAAAAGAATTTAACCCAGAAGGTAGACAAGCTGGGCTTCCCAGGATTCATATCCACCTGCCAGTGCAGGAGACGAAGAAGATGTGGGTTCGATCCACGGGTGGGGAAGATCTTGTGGAGAGGGATATGGCAACCCACTCTGGTATTCTTGCCTGGGAAATCCCATAGACCGAGGAGCCTGGAGAGTTACAGTCTATGGCACTGCAAAGAATCAGACATGACTTAGCAACTGAGCACACACTAGACAAGTTCGCTATGGCACAGAGTATCCAGAAGGGGAATCTTTCCATTGTGCAGATTTAACTTTGACCACAGATAAAGTGCCCCTGAAGGTTCCAGAGCTGTTCCAACCTTCAGAGGAACCATGGCCCTCTATAACTAGATCTACTTCCCTCCCCATTTTTTTTTAATTGACATTGCATCTATGTGGACTACAACATTGAGAGACGATCTAAAAACTACTCCTTTGCTGGTAAAACACCTAAAGAGAAATGAGTCTTTTTTTTTTTTTTTTTTTTTGAGAAATGAGTCTTATCTCTGCTCCCTCTTCTACAGTCTCCTCCAGCCACATTGAACTGTGATCTTTTTCCCAAGCATCATCTTCTCTGTCTCCACAGGGCATTGATTAGGACATTGATTAAACTGACCTCCACTGCCAGGAAAACCTCTTGTCCAAGCTTCCCCAACTCTCACTTACCCTTATGAACTCAGGTTGTTGTCACCTCTTCCAGGAAGTCCCTCTTGACTCACTGTTTAAATCTACACTAGATATCACTCATCCCCTTCTCCTCCTGCAGGAGGAGAGAATAAGATGGTTGGATGGCATCACAAACTCGATGAACATGAGTTTGAGCAAGCTCCGGGAGTTGGTGATGGACAGGGAAGCCTGGTGTGCTGCAGTCCATAGGGTTGCAAAGAGTCGGACACAACTGAGCAACTGAACTGAGATGTCTCTCATATGTGACTAAAGCCCAATGTGAATTCCTTCCTGAGTTCTTTTCCTACTCTCCTGAGAATATATTTACATATTTATCCAATCTATTTTGCTACACTCTCTTTGAAGGATTTGTACCCTATGCATCACTGCATCTTCATTGTCTAGCACAATGCATATAATGACTGTCAGTGAATACTCATTGCAAGTATAATTTGATTAGTTAATTCTCATCCAATGTCCATTCTTCCCCTTTTCTTAAACATCAACATCTCATCAGCACTTTCACGATAATCTTCAGAATTAGCAAAAAGGCACATTATTTTAATGCCCTTCTTTATTTTATTTTTTAACTTTCAAATCATTTATACTTTAGTTTTAGGAACAATACGAAGCTTAAGAAAAAAAATGGCATTTGGCACATATAAGAATGTTAAAGCAAAATTACAACTGACTTTTGAGGAAAACGCTACCAAATCTAGTTGTAATATAATTTCCTGTTAAGCTATAAGGCAAAGCATGTGAGGAAATCTAATTCTGAGCACAGCCACGTTACTAGTCAAGAGGATGTTAAACATAAAGTCATATGACAAAATTTATCATTATTATAAAATTAAAAATATATCCAATCAAATGTATAAAATATCCATAAATAATAAAACTTTACAGCAAATGATACCAACTAAAATATATGTGGGGATATTTTCTTCAAATGCTTTTAAAGGAAATACATTTAAATCAGTAGACAAAATCCAATCAAAATCAGGATACTAAAAAGGTTTTACAAGTGCTACTTTCAGATTTTACCTAAAATGGTGTGTTAGGTGCCTATTTTTAGCCTAAAACATAATGTGATTAGTCAGCAGAAAAGTATACTTTCTCATATTCAAATTAAAAAATCTTCCCAGTTTTATCACAAGTGGCATTTTGCTTCAATTCATTCGCTTGGTCCCTCTCTTAAGAAAATACTGTGTTCTTTGTGTGTGAATAATTAGCGTGAATTGGTCAGAGCCCCAACACATATTTTCATGAATTACCATATTTAAATCACATTTCTAGCAGAACCAATATTCTTTTCCTCTGGTATTTAAATAACATTTTGAAAAGTATGTTTGGTTTATAACTTCCATTAAAACAAACAAACAAACAAAAAACAGTTTTTGCTTTCTCTCTTAGCTAATATATGGCCAATTATCTCAAACCAATAAAAAATGTTTATTTGTTTTTAATATAAAACCTACAGAAACCCTTGAACTCTGGTTTCTTAAAAGCACTGAAATAGCAATCCTTTGCAAAGAGACATTACAACAAGTAAAAAATGATACTGAATTCAACCAAGGGATATATTAATAGTTTTTGTTCCCTTCAGGTACTGAATCACTAACTCATTCATTCTTTGAAGAGAAACATGAAGACAATAATTCCATTCTTGGAGTTACCTGTACAAAACAGCATACAAGTAAGGAATTACTGCAGAACAAACCTAGGCTGTTTGGGTAGGGCAGCGATGCTCATCTGTATCCTAGGAAGTCCTGCCCAATACGCTGTTCCTCACAACAATTATATTAAATATAATTTCTAAGCAGCCCAGCTATCAGTTCATAAGTGGTAAATGTAAAATCCTACATGCAGTGTATCAGCCCTGCAAACGCTTCTATAATGTAATGTCATCTGGCAGCTGTTTCAGAACAATTCCCAAAACTAAAATATTGTTCTGAACTGGGATCTGCACAGCTATCTTTGTCGACACAACTTCTGCAAGAACATCTATCCGAGGTCCAAGATTCATCTAAACAAAACCGCAGGGGAAAAGGAACCCAAAACATCATAGCACAACATTCACATCCTTAGCCATCTCACATGCTGTTAAAAATTGAAATACACTATGAAGACTCAAATATGAGAGAGGTGGGATCACTTTTAGATCTTAAAGATCAAAACCACCTTCTCTTGGCCTCTAAAAACACAACTGGGGGAAAAAGAGGTTCTCATGTGTTAGCTTTGTTTACATTTCTTAAAAAGAAAACTAGAAAAGGGTTCATGCAGAACAGGAACCACTCCAGCAGGTTATAGGAAGTTCTTCCCAGCCTACTTCTGCTATTCCTCAAAGCAGATTTAAATAGAGTTGGGGCGCCAGACAGCTTCCATCTCTCACTTCTAGATTCTGAAGGAATAGGAGATTAGGCCCCAGGGACTAATGGCAATTAAAAGAAAGCGGATGCAAACCTACAATAAGTCTAAGAAGCTTGGCTAACTCTTGGCAGGGTGTAAATAGATCTAACACCATTTGCTTCTATTTTCCCTGATTGGAAAGTTCAGTGTTAAAAAGAAAAGAAAAATGAGTTGCTGTAGGATAGGTGTTGTGTAGCGTAGGTATTATAAAATGCCTTTAATACCAAAACATAAAGCAAGTAAACTTTCTCATTCACGACTAATGAGCCGATTCAAATTGGTAAGCTTGAAGAAGACACAAAGAGAAAAGAACTCTCTTTGTTCCCTCTTGCCATGATTCTATTTCCATCTTTACTGCAGCTCTTTAGTTAACTACTGAATTTCTATTGACTGGAAAACAGTAAACATTTAATAAATACCATGACTTAACTAATACAGGCTGCATAAAATCTTTGCTTCTGGACTGAGTGGGGTTACTTACATAATCTTGTATTTTACACAAAAGTACTACATATGAGTTGGACACTATATAAATACTATTTATTACTATGTTGTATAATTATATATAGATATCTAAATCCAATCTATTTATGCACACTCTGTTTACATATATAATTACTATTTTTAAATATTAGATAAATACCATGTAAGTACTAGGCGAAAGAGTATCCCAAGCTTAGCAGAGAAGACAAATAATTAAAGCTATTTAATCAAAACTAGTTGGATTATAACACTTTTGTTTAAATTTCCTTAAGTCAGACTATGCTATGCATTAATTATTATAGTAATTATTAATATCATGCCACTATAAGTTCTACAAAGAAATACATGTTTGGAACATAATCACTGGACCACCAGGGAAATCCCTAGACATGAGTATCTTTAAATATCATCATATAATATACTGATAGTCCCCAACTAATAAGACTTCAACTTACGATTTTTTGACTTTATGATTGTGCAAAAACAATATGCATTCAGTATAAAATGTTCTAATTTTGAATTTTGATCTTTTCCTTGGCTGGTGACATACTGCATGGTACTCTCTCATTCTGCTGGGCAGAGGTCATGAGCTGCAACTCCCAGTCACGTGGTCAGAAGGGTGGACAACTAATACACTTACAACCATTTTGGATTTAAACAACAATTCTGTTTTTCACTTTCAGTATAGCATTCAATAAATTACATAACATATTCAACACTTTATTATAAAATAGGGTTCGTTTTAAATGACTGTGCCAATTGTGGGCTAATGTAAGTGTTCCGAGCACATTTAAGGTAGGTTAGGCTAAGCTATGATGTTAGGTGCATTAAATGCGCTTTCTACTTAATGATATTTTCAGCTTTAATGGGTTTGAGGGGGAATAACCCCACTGTAAGTCAAGGAATTTCTGAATCTCCTCTATTTAGAGTTTAAGACTCTAGCATTTCCCTAGGAGTTTTAAATTAACACCATTTACTAATCCATATGAGTAATCCACAAATAAAACCTTCTCTGTCTGAAAGACCAGACTCTTGATGTAGCTTCCAGGTAAGTAAGGAAGCCTCTCTGCCATCAAGTGCGTAGTCCAATGGAGACACTAGTGGGAAGCCAATTATCTTAGAATTCAGAAGAGTTATAAAAGATGTGCTGCAACTCTAACTGAGGTGGAGCTGGAGGTCAAGAGAACTGTAGGAAAGGTCAAAAATTGGACATTTGAACTGTGGCTTCAAAGATGAGTAAGAAATTGCAAAGCTAAAAAGAGGGGCAGAAGGGCACCAGAGACTAGATGAACAGGGAATGCATATGAGAGAAGATAGTGCCTTTAAGCAGCTGCCAGTAGTTTAGGGGAAGCTGAGAATAGAGTGGCCTGAAAGGAGGGTAAAAAGGTTACTTGAATGCTGTGCTAATTAAAGGGTTCAGACAATCTCATAGAGACTAGGGAGACATTAACATTTTAAGCCAGGAGGTGACAAAGTGAGATTTCTTCACTTTTGAAAAGACCAATCAGGCAAGAAGAGGAAGAAGCAAGAAGACAGTGACCCAAAGAAGCTGAGGTGCTAAGTTGTTGTTGTTGTTCGGTTACTAAGTCGTGTCCAACTCTTTGCAACCATGGACTGTAGCCTGCCAGCCTCCTCTGTCCTCCACTAGCTCCCGGAGTTTGCTTAAATTCATGTTCCCTGAGTCGGTGATGCTATCTAACCATCTCATCCTCTGCCATCCCCTTCTGCTTTTGCCTCAAGCGGCGACTCCAAAAAAAAGTGGCCCAGGAAAGAAACACGAAGGTACCACACTTCAGGGGATAACTTAGGAGCCAGAAAGAATTGAAGAAATTTAAGAAATACTGAGATGGTAAAATAATCAAACTTTGACAATTGTGTGGTCACAGAAGGGAAGCAAAGGAGATTAGATAAAACTGACTCTCAGATATATTCCGGCAATGAAGAGTGTGTACATAATGATCCAATACCAGAAACACTGAAGGAAATGGGTGTAGTTTGGAGCACATTCATTACCCAGTTAAATCATGTAGATGGAGGGATCCAGTAAACTGTGTATTTGACAAATATGTATTGAGCATCTAGTTTGTCCCGCACACTGTTAGGCACTGGGCCTAGTATGTATTGATGGTGAACAAAACACCCATGCTCCCTGCCTTCATGCAAAGAGGGTTTCTCACAATGGAAAGAGCAAGCCTGACTAGCGAGAATGATGTCAACATTGAAAACAACGAAGCATCACTTTTGATCAGTTCTATGTTGGCATTTTTCCCCCAAGTATAGACACCTCTATGGCACCCCACTCCAATACTCTTGCCTGGAAAATCCCATGGATGGAAGAGCCTGGTAGGCTGCAGTCCACGGGGTCGCTCAGAGTCGGACACGACTGAGCGACTTCACTTTCACTTTTCCCTTTCCTGCACTGGAGAAGGAAATGGCAACCCACTCCAGTGTTCTTGCCTGGAGAATCCCAGGGACAGTGGAACCTGGTGGGCTGCCGTCTATGGGGTCGCACAGAGTCGGACACGACTGAAGCGACTTAGCAGCAGCAGCAGCATAGACAACTCTCAAGCATTTTTCAAAAGGAGCCGGGACACTGCATACTTGGATACCCATTTAATCTTGTGTTCAGAGCTCATTCATTCACTTTTTTCACTCCTTGAACCACCTCTATTATTTATGAAGTGTCAGTTCTGCATCAGACACTGTGTGTTAGACATTGTGCCAGATGCTCTTCCTGCCAGGGAATTTTGGTGGCGGGGCAGGCACACGGCACTGGCGACCAGACTCAGCCTGCTCTTGACTCGTTTTGCCAAGTTTCTAAATGTCACTGGATTTCTTTCACCAGTAAACAAGTGTAAGTGTTTAGATCACTGACTGCAAGCTACACTGCAGAGCCAGACCTCTTCACGGAGGCCAGACCACCCGGGGGTCGGGGGGCAGGGAGAAGGGGAAGAAGGGCTGAATAGGTAGGGGGACCACCCCAATTTGCATCTGTGTCACACCTTGCAAGGCAAAGTAAGATTTTCCTTTTTAAAAAGAGATTTCTGAAGCTAAGTTAAAAACCCACTGAGTTGGAAGAGTTCTAAGATTTCTCAAAATTCTAAAATGTTATCCTCTGCATTTTCCCCATGGAAAGACTTCAGTGAATGGTGATAGGCCCCTGGGTCAACTCACTACAACTTACTTCACCCATAATATAATACTATTCTATATAATGTAATACAATGCAATATAAAAGTCTGAAATGCAATACTAATGATATGGCCTGAAATATAAGCCTTGGGAACAGGAAAACATTTAGCAAGGAAAGGAAGGGAAAGATTTGAGGCGTTTTACGCTAACTCCTGGGTACCCTTGCCATTTCTCCTGCATCTTCAGACTTCTAATTTACCCACCTCCCTTCCTTTCTAGTGGCTTCTATCGCCATGACAATGCCTGTTGGTCTCTCCTCCCCCAGTGGACCACTCTTCAACCCGAAGTCTTCTCCATCCCCCAATCTACTCACTTTCCTTATTTCCAAACTCTCCCCCACCCTCGATTTAAATTCACCTGGTGGCTCAGATGGTAAAGAATCTCCCTGCAAAAAAAAAAAAAAGAATCTCCCTGCAATGCAGGAGACCTGGGTTTGATTCCTGGGTTGGGAAGATCCCTTGAAGAAGAAAATGGCTACCCACTCCAGTATTCTTGGCTGGAGAATTCCAAGGACAGAGGAGCCTGGCAGGTTACAGTCCATGGGGTCACAAAGAGTCAGACACGACTGAGCAACTTTCTCTTCTTCAGTGAAGCTAATTCCAACTACATGTTGAGAAAAGGGACACCTAAATGTCATTCCCATTAACCTGAGAGCTCCTTATCTTATCAAAAATATTTATACTTTTTACAAGGCCAGGGTTGCTAATTCAAATGAATGACTGATTTGATGGAATATATCTGCAGTCCTAAAATTAAAATGAGACTGGCTTTGAGAAATCACTCTTTTACTTATTCAACAAGTGTTTATTGAGACTCTGTTTTGTGCTTGATACTTACTGCATCAAGTGCTGTGGATTTCTCTCTGAAAAAGGGGGACTTCCCTGGTGGTCCAGGAGCATAGGTTCAATCCCTGGTGGCTGAATTAAGATTCCACATGCCACACAACCAAAAAAAAAGGAAGTAAACAGTCCACCCTCAGGAGCCATACAGTCCAGTGGGAGATAGAAATGAACTGCCTGGCACAGGTTGCTGGCAGATAATGCACCACAGGAGGAGTGAGTGACAAAGGAAGATAACTCTGGGAACCAAAGCCAACTCTAGGGAGTTTTCTGCCTGAAAATTTGCCCTCAGAAATCAGCTCAAAACTGTACTTGTTATTCCTGTCTCTCATGTTTCTCCACTTCGGCATTGATTCCTCCAAGAAGCCAGCTGGCTGGTTGCCCGAGTGTCTGCGTGTTGCTCCCAAAGCAATAGGAATAAAGGCAAACCAGAAGAAGGAGTGGTAATAGTTTATAATTTCAAGGCCATGTTTAAGCAAGTCAAAAAACAAGCAAGTCCAATGAGGAAATGCCCTTCAACAGCTGACATCTCCCCAACAAATTTATTGAAAATATCCAAATTCTGGGGGAAAACATAGGCAAATTAAAATGCTCTAATAATGACCCACTGGCCAAGGGTTCATTGATTCAAACTGAGTAAATACTACTTTTGCACATCTATTCCTGTGGCTATTGTTTGGCCTACATACTTCTTTAGAACTTAAGCTTGCCCAGCCCTTGAAAGGAATGAAGAAGAGGCATATATCTAAAGTACAACATCTCTGATGTCTTTGTCATTTTCCTATGTGAAGCCTGAATTATGATACAATATGTCTTGAACCACAGACATAAACTTTCCAAATTAGAAAAAGAACCTTCTAACAATTGCCACTAGAGATCATTATTCCCTAATAAACACTGAAGGAAATGAGAACTGCCCCTCTATTCTATTTCCAGATATCTTCCAGAAGTGTTGAGAAGAATATTTAAGTGAATAATTCTTAGCCAAAAGGAAAAAAAGGACACAAAATGAGTGATTAATTCCTATCTTAAGTTCTAATTAGGAGCGTGAATTATCTGACCCCTTAAATCGACTGTGTGCAGGCTGTACTTGTAATATTAATACAGGCTTTAAAAAACTGGGTAGTTATGATTCTAAAGTTAAGAGAGACAGATTTAGTTCTATCTAATTTTTGCTTTCTCCTGACACTGAAATATAAGAACTGTATGATTTTAATTACACTCTGAAAACTGAAATAACAAATAAGTGACTCCCTATTCTGGTAAAGGTCTGCCAGCTCTGTAACTTGCTAGCTGTAGGACTTTGGGCAAGTAACTTAATACGTGAATTCTTTATTTCTCTTAATGCAAATTAAGTAATATATAGTTAGTAGTGACAGTCTAATGAAATGATCCATGTAAAATGAGTGCCCTAATGTATGGATGTTTTAAAAAATGTTAGCCACAGTAGAAATCCAATTTGCATAGTCCTAGTTATTTTGTACATGTCTATTTTTCCTGATTGATTTTCAACGAGGAAATGATTCAGCAATTATTTTTTTATCTTCATCACTGCGGTGAAGTATATATATTGAAGAAGGCAATTACATGTCTTTAAGAATAATAATGAAAGAAGAAGTAAGGGAAAATCAAAAATTTTCACAACTGTCAGAATTTCCATACATGCTGTTTTCATTTCCCTTTTTCATGTATGCCTGGAATCATGAACTGTGGGGGAAAGCAGACAAAAAGGGTGAAATGCCAGAGCAGAGTTGTCAGGGCCCGAGCAGACAAGGATGTAAGAAATGGATGGGTACTAACATCGCACAAAGACCTAGTCCTCCCTGAGCTCCCAGTGATTGACCAGCGGTTCTTGAATGTCACGTGGATGCTCAGCACAAAGTTTTCAGTGCTCAACTCTGCTTCCAAGTTCATCACAGATCATCAAGCTAGCAGACAATGATGTTTGTCAAACCTGATTTTACTTCGAGGATATACTGACACATGGTATGAATGGATATGTGTGTAAAGTTTCAATTACTGGGCGTCTTTAATAAAAATTGCATTGGAGAAGGAAATGGCAACCCACTCCAGTGTTCTTGCCTGGAGAATCCCAGCGACGGGGGAGCCTGGTGGGCTGCCGTCTATGGGGTCGCACAGAGTCGGACACGACTGAAGCGACTTAGGGCTTAATAAAAATGATTTTATTTTTACTATAATTTTCTCATGCTAAAGTCTAAAGACCCCAAAGTAAGATTCTGGTTAAAAGTGTGATAAAAAAAGACATTTCTGCCAAAGAAAAAAAATCACTAAATGATGTGTAACACTTGTGAGAAATACACAGTTCACGAAAAAGACTGTGCTACTAGGAGCAAACATAGTAACTTGACAAAATACCTTCAAATAATAAAATCTGATATGTCCAATTTTTAAATAGCATGCGATACTGAGTGACATTTTTTAATTGATTTTTTAAAATTTATTTATGTTTTAACTGAAGGCTAATTCCTTTACACAATTTTGTTGTTTTCTGTCAAACATCGACGAGAATCAGTCATAGGTACATCCATGTCCCCTGCCTTCCAAACCTCCCTTCTATCTCCCTCCCCATCCCACCATTTTAGATTGTTATAGAGCCACTGTTTGAGTTCCCTGAGTCACAGAGCAAACTCCCATTGGCTATCTATTTTACATATGGAATTGTAAGTTTCCATGTTACTCTTTCCATACATCTCACCCTCTCCCTCCACCCCCCTCCATGTCCATAAGTCTGTTTTCTACGTCTGTTTCTCCATTGCTGCCCTGAAAATAAATTCATCAGTACTATCTTTCTAGATACCATATATATGCATTAGTATACAATATTTATATTTCTTTTTCTGACTTACTTCACTCTGTATAATAGGCTCTAGGCTCTAGGTTTGTCCACCTCATTAGAACTGACTCAAATGTGTTCCTTTTTATGACTGAGTAATAGTCCATTGTATACGTATGTACCATGGCTTCTTTATCCATTCATCTGTTGATGGACATCTAGGTTGCTTCCATGTTCTAGCTATTGTAAATAGTGCTGCAATGAATATCGGGGTTCTAGGTCTTTTTCAATTTTGGTTTCCTCAGGGTATATGCCTAGTAGTGAAATTGCTGGGTCATATGGTGGTTTTATCCCTAGTTTTTTAAGGAATCTCCATACCATCTTTCACAGTGGCTGTATCAATTTACATTCCCACCAGCAATGCAAGAGGGTTCCCTTTTCTTCACACCCTCTCTAGCATTTATTGTTTGTAGGCTTTTTGATGATCGCTATTCTGACTGGTGTGAGGTGGTATCTCACTGTAGTTTTGACTTGCATTTCTCTAATAATGAGCAATGTTGAGCATCTTTCCATGTGTTTGTTAGCCATCTGTATGTCTTCTTTGGAGAAATGTCTGTTTAGGTCTTTTCTCCACTTTTTCATTGGGTTGTTTGTTTCTCTGGTATTGAGTTGTATGAGCTGCTTATATATCTTGGAAGTTAATTCTTTGTCCATTTTTTCCTTTGCTATTATTTTCTCCCACTCTAAGGGCTGTCTTTTCACCTTATTTGTAGTTTCCTTTGCTGTGAGAAGTGACATTTTTGAGCACTTGGTTTATTATAGGCACTAAACCAAAACCATTCAATTAACTCATTTAATACTGTGGGTTTTATAAAAGAAGAAACTATGACCTAAAAAGTTCAAGAAAATTTCTTAAAGTTGTATGAGGCAGAATAAGGACTCAGATTTGGGTCCGTTTGATTCCATAAATATAAATATCTAACGAGACTTAGTAAAGAATATTCTTTTCAAGAACTTCAAAGGCCAATAGCTGATAATAATTTGAAATGACATCAGACGTTTCACTGGCCTGATGAGTCTGTTATATCAGTTACCTCAGACCAAAAACATAAAATGGTATTTGAGCTTTAATTATGTGTGCACTTGTATATTGCTGTCAGAAATGTCATTTCTACTACTACAGATGAAAAAGTATACTCAACAAATATTTACAGGGCATTTGGGCAGTAGTGAGATTGCTGGGTCATATGGTAGTTTTATTCCTAGTTTTTTAAGGAATCTCCATACTGTTCGTCCTAGAGGCTATATCAATTTACATTCCCACCAACAGTGCAAGAGGGTTCCCTTTTCTCCACATCCTCCCCAGCTATATAATACAGCGAGCCCAGCCTGACACTGTGGTGACCTAGAGGGGTGAGAAGAGGGAGGGAAGGGAGGTCGAGAGGGAGGGGATATATGCATAATTATGACTGATTTGCACTGTTGTACGGCAGAAACCAACACAACATTGTAAAGCAATTTTCCTCCAATTAAAAAATAAATTTTAAAAAACCAAACATCTACTATATGAACTAGGCACAATTTAAAGCTTATTGGATACATTTGTGAATAAAACCAAGATCCCTGCCCTTACAGAGTTTGCATTTTAGTTCCATTACAATCTATCTATTGTAATAACAAAACACCCAAGGAGATGTCTGATCCTGCAGGTGCTTCTGGGAGGGGGCGAAGTACAGAGGAGTCAAAGCTCCTTAGAGTGAGTTTTGATCAAAGAGAAACAAAAGATGAGAGAATCCAGGAAACAAACTGATCCAGGCAAAAATCTGTTCCAAGATGTTATAGTTTCAGACAATGCTCAGGCACAACTTGTGGGTCTAAGCATCCAGCTATGTTTTCTTGTGAAATTGTGGCCACTTCAGCAACACTGTTTATTGGCCTGTCTGCTTTCATTTCTCACTTTCCTTCATCCCACTCTGGCTTTCTAGGGATTGCACATCCTTCAAAAAAAGCAGTAACAAAACACTTCTCAAGCTCAGTATTCTACACACCCCACACTAAGAAACTAAAAAGAAAAAGGGGAAAGGGAGAGGAACAGAAACAGAAGAAGAAGATAAAATTGTTACAGCAAAGTAGTAAAATCTAATTACACAATGTCCACTTCTCAAAAGTTCTTGGGGTTCAGATAACAAAGGACTCTGCATTGAACACCTTGTCCAATCTTTTAGACTTTAAAATGGAGCTCTTATTTTCTGACTTTCCTGTGTCTGTTGCCTTTATGGAACACTTGAAAACACACACACATCACAGAGTAGTCAAATAAATGGCTTTTTTGAATGGAGTCCAAGACTCAAATTACTATGATTAGTTCATATCTATAAAATTAATAGAAAAGTCTTTTCACTCTCAGCCTGGTGATGATTACATTGTTTGCTTTATTGTGCCAGCCCAAGACTACGATTGAGTTAGAAACTATCACAACAATATGAGGAGATCAAAAAATATTCTTAGTAATCCAGACTCTTTTGCTTAATAATTGACTCATGGTAATTCACTCACCTTAGAAGGGCCTTTTGATACATACTAATCTGTGGTCTAAACAAAATAAAAAACACTCATAAAAACGCAGGTTTTCATTATCTGGCGGGTACAAGTAGTGTCCATTTTACTTAATATGTGTTTCGAGGTCTGGATTCTCCTTCATTTCCATATTATAATTCCATAGACTTTTAGATGAATTATAAAATGTAACAACATTACCATAGCTGAAAAACTTTTGTCTCTAAAATCCATTTTTATTTCTTACTTTTCAATGATTTATCCTATTTTTCACTGGCTCTAGACTAGATCTTCTTAAAGTTTAATGCATGAAAGAACCACATGAGAATCTTTTTCCAAAGTAGATTCTGTTTTAGTAGGCCTGGGGAGATTTCAGATTTCTAAAAATCTCTCAAGTGAGCCTGATGCTCCTTAAAAACATCCTAAAAATTCCAAGTAGAAATACTTTGATTCAGGTCAGCTAAGCAACTCTCTGTTGAGCTTTAATTATGGGAGAGGCCCTAGGCTGTGATGTTATATGATTCTTAATGGATGATGACAAGGGAGTAAGAGAAAATCAGTCCTTTGTTTGGAGCATGACCATCCCTGGCAAGGATAATAGTTCTCCACTGATGTCCCCAAACACAGCACTATAAAAGACCATTACATATAACAATTATCAGTGTCATAAAATATTTTGTTTATGTCTCTATCTTTGTTTATTGTGAAATACTTTATTTTTGAAAACTTGCAAAAACAAGAAATAGGTCTTATTATTCTTTGACTCTTCTAGGGTCACATACCTGAATGCTTCATATACTGCAAGCACTAATCAAATGTTTGTTAAACCAAATTGAAGGCAACCTGCTCCAGTATTCCTGCCTGGAGTCTTCAATGGATAGAGGAGCCTGGAGGGCTATGGGATCCATGGGATCCTGAAAGAGTCAAACACGACTAAGCAACTAAACAAGAGGGTTGGCTATCTCAGAACAAGATGCCCCTCCTCCAGATCCAACAGCAAAGCACTTGAACTTCAAGCAGAATTCACTTGTCATTTAGCTCTAGGGTCTAGGTTTGCCATTCAGTCAAAAATACTGAGTAAGACACAATTTGCTTTCTGGTCAGTTACTCAAAAATTCATTAAAATTCATGTCTTTCCTAAACTGTGGTATATAGAATATTTTTAAATGCATATTTTGGTGCCCTGATAAAGAATTTAACAGATAGTAATTCAAATGCAGATTATTTGCTTTAGAATCTCTCAGGATGGAGTGGGTAAGTAGTGGTCTTGTAGGAACTGATTAGACAGGTCTTTCATGATTAAACATCCATGAGATATTAATCTTTTAAGCAAATTTGCTTTCTACTTTGCCGTTTAATTATAATACCCCATAAAAGAGAAGAGGTTCAAAAGTTTTAGGACACAGCATCTATAAACAACTCAGCTGACTTCTCACTGAAAATTTTTAAGTAGGGAGACTTTTACTAAAGGAAAAATTAGCCTTACATACTCCAAATTACTGTGGGGGAAAATACATATTCAATTTTTTTCCCCTTATTCAAAGAGCATGTGTGTGTCTGAGGAAATCTGTCACCCAGGCAGGTGCAGTTTTCCTCTAGGTAAGATAAACGGTATTTCTTATTCAACTACCCAGAGCAAGAAAATTGACAAGGAAAGCAGTTATTGTCCATGCTTTGTGACGTTAGCACTAACCTCCTCAGTGAGGTTAGCACTAAGCATAATCCTCCTCTGTGCTCAAAATTAATGAAACTTGCTGAAGTGGGACGTCAATTATTGATATACTACTTGAGGTCTATCAGATTACTCTAACATAATTTAGGGAGAAAGTACAAGTAACTTGGAGAACTATGTTTAATACTCCCAAAGACACTGCCCATTATCCAGGCAAAGCAGCCCTCACAGAAATCTGGAAAACTATTTTCTTGTGTACTGTCTCCTACTCTTAGGTGCTTATTTCACTTCAGACTTCTTGAATGTCAGAATAATCTATCCCACACACTGGGAAAGGATAACACATATAATATGTAACATTATATCAGACTTCATTTTGCAGAATTGTTGCTGTTTAGCTGCTAAGTTATGTCCAACTCTTTGCAACCCTGTGGACTATAGCCCGACAGGCTCCTCTGTCCATAGAATTTCCCAGGTAAGAATACTGGTGTGGGTTGCCATGCCCTCCTCCAAGGGATCTTCCCAACCCAGGGATCAAACCCACATGTCTAACGTTTCCTGCATTGGCAGGTGGGTGGGTTCTTTACCACTGAGCCACCGTTACAGAATTAGGTTTTTATTAAAAACATTTATGACTCTATGTGTGTGTGCGTGTGTGTATGAGAGTATTTGTTTATATACATGTATGCTAATTTATATCAGTAAGTCTATCGCATGGGAAAGAAAAATGCATTTGAACTATTTTATTGTATTTGTATTTGTTTATTCCCTTTATCTACAATAAACGTGTTTCTATTGCAATAAGACTATTTTTCACTTAAAATATTATACATGTGTGTATATGCATTGAAAAACTTATAAATTCCACAAATCACTATATTTAAATAAAAATGCATGGACTTCTAAGGATCATAAAGGAATTAAAATCTGCATAAGTATATGTGATGAGATTTCAAAAAGGCATTAGTAGGAATTCCTTCTTCATATGATAACAATCTTAATTACCACTTAGAGTTCAAAACTTTTGTCCCATTACTTAAGACTAAAACAACAAAGTGAAACAGTCTTTTCTGAAAGCTTTGTTTCATGGGATGGAGAGTGAGTTCATTAAAAAATCTGCCATCCTCTTCTTCCCTTCAAAGCCCTTTGAGGCAAACAGAATCATTTCAATAAATTCAGGTGCAGCCAAAAAGAACAGCCCGTGGGTGCAACAGGGAGAGGAAGGACTATGCAATCCTAGTGGGTACTTCATGGAAACATTTGAAATTCATCTTAATCTGCATTAAAGGTGTTTGGAAATTCAAATTAAAAAACAACAGTTATCTCTAGTTTCGGTACTTTGACTAAGCACTTCTAATTCATTTTTGCTATTTCACAGAGGTGTTTCAGGTGAGCTCCTCCTTAACCCAACCTAAAACAGTATTTAAGGACTAGGAAGAGAGTTTATAAACATTCTTGTTAGACAACAAGCCTAGCTGGAAGCCTATCAGGTATAGAACCCTGCTGGGAAACTGAGAGAAGTCACTTATAAAAGATGTAGTTCCTATCTTGGAAGAATTTGCAATTCACTTGAGGGATTTGATGTAGGAGGCATGCAAATAGTGCAAACCCACCAACCTGCAGGAACAGAAGACAACAAAAATTGACAGCAAATGCCTACAGAAATGATCCATTCCACACAGAAAATCTGAGAAAGCTTCCAGGAGTTAGGTGCGTCTTGAGACTGATTTTAACAGCAGCCACAGAACTGGATTAAGGAAGAAGGAAAGCAATATTTTCTAGGTGAGTCAGTACACACAGAGGAAGTAAGCGAAGACAGATCAATTTCCCACATAAAATGGGATCCCACTGGGTCTGCGACAATTTTATTCTAACCCAAGCGTTCAATGACTTTGCATTTGATAAATATATCAGAGATATAGTTCTGTTGGTTAGGTGCACAGATTTAATTTTGAAACAGTCTGGATCCCAGTCTGCTGCTCACTAATTGTGTAACCTTGGGAAAATTTCTCTCCATAAGCATCCATTACTTCATCATTAAAATGAAGCTAATTATAGACTTTCTGTTATAGGGTAGTTCTGAGAACAGGCTAATACATGTAAAGTACTTGGCACACACTATAATACAATTTAGAGCACAGTGAATGTTAGCTGAGACATTACTTTGCCAACAAAGGTCCGTGTAATCAAGGCTATGGTTTTTCCAGTGGTCACGTATGGATGTGAGAGTTGGACTATAAAGAAAGCTGAGTGCCAAAGAATTGATGCTTTTGAACTGTGGTGTTGGAGAAGACTCTTGAGAGTCCCTTGGACTGCAAGGAGATCCAACCAGTCCATCCTAAAGGAGATCAGTCCTGGGTGTTCATTGGAAGGACTGATGTTGAAGCTGAAACTCCAATACTTTGGCCACCTCATGCGAAGAGTTGACTCATCAAATTCCCTGATGCTGGGAAGGATTGGGGGCAGGAGGAGAGGGGGACGACAGAGGATGAGATGGCTGGATGGCATCACCGACTCGATGGACATGGGTTTGGGTGGACTCAGGGCACTGGTGATGGACAGGGAGGCCTGGCGTGCTGCGGTTCATGGGGTCACAGAGTCGGACACCACTGAGCGACTGAACTGACGGAACTGAATGTTAGCTATAGTTAGACTTGTTGTTGTTTAGTCGTTAAGTCATGTCTGACTCTTTGCAACCCCATGGACTGTAGCCCGCCAGACTCCTCTGTCCATGGGATTTCCCAGGCAAGAATATTGGAGTGGGTTGTCATTTCCTTCTCCAAGGGATCTTTCCAACTCAGGGATTGAACCCTCATCTCCTGCACTGGAGGTGAGTTGTTTATCACTGAGCCACCTGGGATGCTGTTGGACTGAAATAAATTAAGTTCAGAACTCAGGAAATGAGAGGGGAGTTTCCTAAAGGAAAGAAAAGTTTAGGCGGTGATTCTCAAACTTGAGTGTCTATCAGAATTGCCTGGAGGGCTTGTTAAGTCACAGCTCGCTGGTGTCCACTCAAGTTTCCAATCCAATAGCCCTAGGGTGGGGAAAAACTGAGACTCCACACTTCTAGTAAGTTCTCAGGTGATGCTATGCTCCTCACGTTGGGAATCACTGAGTTAAGACATGTACACCAGGCAGGCATTTTTCACCTGAGAAAACCACTTGTCTCTGTGATTCTCCCATGTGTTCTATAGGTCTGCACAAAGACCAAAGTGGTACTTCTGAATCTCTGGGATGTGTGCTCCGTTTATTTATAGTGGTTACTCAGAATATTCTTTTTGCCATGTATGAAAATCTGCTATTTGAAATAACCTGAACTCTACCTGGGCTTCCCTGGTGGCTCAGAGGTAAAGAATCCGCCTGTGATACAGAAGACACAGGAGACCTGGGTTCGGTCCATGTGTGGGGAAGATCCCCTGGAGAAGGGCATGGCAACCCACTCCAATATTCTTGCCTGGAGAATCCCATGGACAAAGTAACCTGGTGGGCTATAGTACATGGGATCACCAAGAGTCAGACATGACTGAAGCAACTGAGCAGGAACTCTACCTGGGCCCCAAAAGAACATTCAAATATTTGGTGCAAAAAGCTGCAAAACATCTTATTATTTTCAGTAAGGACTTGAACTAGAATGGAACAAGTAGTGTTAGTTGCTCAGTTGTGTCTGACTCTTTGTGATCCCAAGGACTGTAGAATGGAACAAAATGATCCATAAATTCTTTTTGTGGGAGTACTTGTCACACTTTTCAAATGACCACTGGATACCAAGTCAGTGATGTGCCTAAGAATGTTGCCTCAGAGACTTCTCTCTTCTTCCCTTTTTCCCACATTGTGTGTCTTGACATTGTTTCCCTGAAGACTAACTGATTTTTGTTGTTGCTTAGTCACTAAGTTGTGTCCGACTCTTTTGTGACTCCATGGACTGTAGCTCAGTATGCTCCTCTATGTCCATGAGATTTTCCTGGCAAGAATACTAGAGTGGGGAAGGAGAAGGTGGGACGAAGGAAGAGAGTAGCATGGAAATATATACACTACCATATACAAAAGAGACAGCCAGTGGGAATGTACTGTATGACTCAGGGAACTCAAATGGGGACTCTGTAACAACCAAGAGGGGTGGGATGGGGTAGGAGGTGGGAGGGAGGTTCAAGAGGGAGAGGACATAGCTATACCTATGGCTCTTCCATGTTGATGTATGGCAGAAACCAACACAATATTGTGCATCAACTAACCTTTAATTAAAAATAAATAAATTTTAAAAAGAAAAGAGAAGGAATACTGGAGCGGGTTGCCATTTCCTTCTCCTGGGGATCTTCCCGGCCCAGGGATCGAACCCATGTCTCTTGCATTGCGAGGCAGATTCTTTACTGCTGAGCCACCAGGGAAACCCCTCTCTGAAAATATTTTGGGAGATGAAGGAATCCTGCCATTCAGGGCTTATTATGAACACAACCAAAAACCTCAATTATGTTTTTGTGGACAAAAACTGTTCCCAGTAAGGTTTATTCCTATAAAGAGAGCTATTGTATATGAAGAAAAGATGATTAGAGTGTTTCATATCACTAACACTGTTTTTCAAAAGCTAAAAGGCTCAAGGAGAAGCTGATGCAGTAAGACTTATTTTTTTGCCCTGGATCTGGATTCAAACACTTCACAAAGCTGCCATTTCCCCCTTCCACTCTTGTCTTCTAAGGCAAAAATACTGAGTCACAAGAAAATAAAGAAGAAAGATAATTAATGCTTTTTTTCCTTTCATTTTCTCCCCCTCCTCCCCTAAAAATAGCTTTCCTGCTACTACCAGATCCAAATTACTCACCTTTGGCACAAGCACCAAGTTTATATTTACTCGTTAGGGTGGTTGCCATGGCTACGCTGGAGGTACCTAGCAAGAAGTGAGAGGTCTGACTCATAAAATCTAGTGCAGCTTAGTAAAATTTTGGTGTAGTCAGAACATTATGGAAATAAGAGAACTGACATAAAAGAATTAAATAAATGGCCTTCGGAGATGGAGCCCTATTGGTTTGGTAACTATCGACCTGGTGTTACTTACTGAGGAGAACTGTTTACTGCAGGGCTTGGCTCTATGATTGACAAGCAGAAGGAGAGTTCCCACAGGTTCCAGCAAACACCTGTTCTCCTCTTGGCAAGGGTTTAACATCACACTTCACTGCCTGCTGACAATAAATTGCTCCAATTCTACACAGCTTGGCTTAACATTTCATCTGACAAGAAGTCACCATAATGGCCTCTCCAAAGGTGTAGCAAAAAATAAATCCTACACATTTATTACAATCTATCGGGCACCTGTGAGAGCCTTCTGTTATGGTACATCTGGTGAGAGATCCAGAACTGGCACGAGGGCCTTCTCAGAGGACGTGGAAAACAGAGGAGTGAAGTGACTTGGCCCCATGTGAAGAGTGGAAGGCTCACCAAAGAGAAGCATGTCCAGGACCAGTGGTCTTGCTAAGCGAGAACTTGCAAGTATGTCCCAGTAAGCTCCCATCAGATGTAAGAGATGAATAACCAGGATAAATCAAAGCGAGGCATTTCCTGACACAGTTAGATTCTGAAAATATTGAAAGAAAACACATCTGGGCTTATGTTTGTAGTTTCAATATCCAGAACTTTGAATTTTGGAGATAATAAATGACCTTGTATGTGACCTTAAAACAGGAGAGGAAATCCCACATTTCTATAACCTTTGGGAAGGAAGATCCTCCTCTGTCTGTGAGTGTTGGTAGTTAATAGCTAGTCATTTGACTGAGTGAGTCAAAGCTAGTTGTGCATAGCCTTCAATAGCACCCATGAAAATAATTCCCCTTTTCTCCCTCATCTTCTAAGGCAAGATGTTAGCAATTCTGTTAGCAATTTTGACTGGAAGTCTCTATTCACATGGCTAGAAAACTTTGGTTCAAGAATAAATTTACCAGATAAGCTAGATGTTAATCCTGTTTCACAACTAAGTATCAGATTTATTTCTAAACAAACTGTGCTTTTGCTCTTCACAATCATGTAAAACACCCTAGAAGGGAGAAACTCAGGCAACTGATGTTGAGACCTCTGTCCTCTATGTAGATAAAAGCATCTTCCTGGATTATTTGTTCTTTACTCACTTTTTCCCCACCCTTGTTTCCCAATTCTTTGTTTTCTAACATACCATTCTCTCCTAGAGAATATCTTAATAAGAAGTCCTCAGCAGTACCCATGTTCCTATGAAGACATTCTGGACATAGCAGTAGTTGATTCTTTAAAATTCACAAGAAATTTTTCAAATATAGAACATGAGAATAAGTTCAGTTCAGTTCAGTTGCTCAGTCGTGTCCGACTCTTTGCGACCCCATGAATTGCAGCACGCCAGGCCTCTCTGTCCATCATCAACTCCCGGAGTCTACCCAAACCCATGTTCATCGAGTCGGTGATGCCATCCAACCATCTCATCCTCTGTTGTCCCCTTCTCCTCCCGCCCCCAATCCTACCCAGCATTAGGGTCTTTTCCAATGAGTCAACCCTTCGCATGAGGCGGCCAAAGTATTGGAGTTTCAGCTTCAACATCAGACCTTCCAATGAACACCCAGGATTGATCTCTTTTAGGATGGATTGATTGGATCTCCTTGCAGTCCAAGGGACTCTCAAGAGTCTTCTCCAACACCACAGTTCAAAAGCATCAATTCTTCGGTGCTCAGCTTTCTTCACCGTCCAACTCTCACATCCATACATGACCACTGGAAAAACCATAGCCTTGACTAGACGGACTTTTGTTGGCAAGTAATGTCTCTGCTTTTAAATATGCCATCTAGGTTGGCCATAACCTTCCTTCCAAGGAGTAAGCATCTTTTAATTTCATGGCTGCAATCACCATCAGCAGTGATTCTGGAGCCTAAAAAAATAAAGTCTGACACTGTCTCCACTGTTTCCCCATCTATTTCCCATGAAGTGATGGGACCAGATGCCATGATCTTAGTTTTCTGAATGTTGAGCTTTAAGCCAACTTTTTCACTCTCCACTTTCACCTTCATCAAGAGGCTCTTTAGTTCTTCTTTACTTTCTGCCATAAGGGTGGTGTCATCTGCATATCTGAGGTTATTGATATCTCTTATGAGAATAAAGTATTGAATAATTACCAATCAGGTCATCTCTAAGGTCTAGATTTCAGCCCATTTGAATTGAAGCCAACATGTACATTACTTGAGGGCTTCCCTCGTGGCTCAGTGGTAAAGAATACACTGGCCAATGAAGGAGACACTGGTTTGACCCCTGGGTTGGAAAGATCCCCTGGAGAAGAAAATGGCAAACATCCTCCAGTACTCTTGCCTGGGAAATTGCATGGACGGAGGAACCTGGCGGGCTACAAGTCTGCAGAGGTGCAGAGAGTCAAACACGACTTAGCAACTAAACAACAACAAAAGCACATTATTTGGGAACACATGTTCATTATGTCATGACATACACAGGTGGAAAAATAAAGCAGCTAAATGGTCAAGTTCAAGTAGGTAGAACAGAAGAGAAATTGAGAGAATAAGGCTGTTGGGGGCTGTAATTGTCAGGAAACTATTTTGATGGAGGAGGGGTGGGATATGGGTAAATTTAGCTGAACTTTGAAAAATAATCCCAGCATGTAAACCTGCTACTATAGGCCTATGGTTATTTTAGAGGCTTCACACTAAAGCATCATAAGATGCCCTTAAGTCACATCTCCTTTCTGTAAGAATACATAAATTACTGTTAGAGAGTACCAAGCTTTCAAAATGACTTTGGAATTCTATCCCAAATCTGAAATTTCAAAGTAAATATGGTCATCTGAAGATAGTCATCTGAAGATATTGATAAATATTATCATTTATCTTTCCTGCAAATGTCCAATGTCCTATGCCAAGTGGTCTCCAATGTGGGGGGCATGGCAGACCATCCGTTGGGGTGTCTTGTTCCTTTTAATTTCTGTTTTGTTTCTCTTTTATAATGTATACACTACTATAACAGGACAGGCAAATAAGATATAAATAAGAAATGAGGAATACAAATCACCAGCATTTGCTGAGCATATACTACGTGTCAGGCCCTCTGCTAATCACTTTACATGAAGTAATTTATTTAATCCTCAGAGTCACCCTATGAGGTAGGGGTTTGTAATTGTTCCCATTTTATAAATGAGAAACATAAGGCACAGACCCCTGTCTGAGTCTAAGGTTAGTAAGTGGTGGAACCAGAATGGAGCTTTCCAGGTGCTAGGGGTAAAGAATCCGCCTGCCAATACAGGAGACACAAGAGACTTGGATTCGATCCTGGTTCCACCTCTGGGCCCGGAAGATCCCCTAGAGAAT
The DNA here is from genome assembly GCF_054371585.1 of Giraffa tippelskirchi. Lineage (NCBI taxonomy): Eukaryota > Metazoa > Chordata > Mammalia > Artiodactyla > Giraffidae > Giraffa > Giraffa tippelskirchi. Next base: position 65,232,263 of record NC_137287.1, on the reverse strand, counting down.
GGAATGTCAACCCACTCCAGTATCCTTGCCTGGAGAATCCCATAGACGGAGGGGCCTGGAGAGCTACAGTTTATGGGGTCATAAAGAATCAGGTGTGACTGAGCACTGTACCGCACTAGAGCCAGAATAGATGGAATAAAGATGATAGATACATAAGGATTTTTTTTAAAAAGAAAAAAACACATCAAATTCTAATATTGGTCATTTTGGACCATTGAGTGATGGGCAAGATTTTTCCTCTGTGTACTGATTTGTATTTTCTAAAATATCTATAATAGAGATTGCTTTTATAACTTGGAAGAAGAAAAAGTACAAAAGATTAAAACACTGTAATTTGGTGAGTCAAGGTGAAAAAATAAAGACAAAAAGAGAACACTGAGAAACAAGGTAGAAACTTATGTAACCTGGAAAATAAAGAATGATCATGATATATTCTATTAATGCACACAATTCAAATTGTGATGCTTAAATAAATGCAAACAAATTTTTTAAAACAAACAAACAAAACCCTCCATCTGTGAAAGTATGCTTTGGAAAAATAATTAAATTACTTTGAAAAAGATCTGATATTTTACAGAAGGGTTGGATAGCTGATGCTGTTATTTGGTACATTGAATCAAAAACGTTTTAATGTATGTTTTCTTTGAAATTGTGAGAAGAGAGGGAAAGAGATCAGTGCCTACTCTATACAGCTGAGGAAAATTATTTGCTTCATAAGGATTCCAGGCAGGTTTCTAGAATTAAATTGGTGGCAGTAATCATGTTGTTATTAGTGTAATTGCTTTCTGACATCTATTTCCCTGTCATAATCTGTTCTTTGATAATAGCAATGACATGGATGGTATATATCTAATCAGTAAAGCTCAATGCTTCACCAAAATAAAAATGAAATTATATGTGCTTCTCACCAAATTCTCTTTGATCATAGATATTAAATATATATGAGATATAGTATAGTTATGAGAATAGGATAGCTCTCTCTCTCCTCTCAAAGTAATTTATTGTCAATAATTTTATGATGCCATATAAGTGAGAAGATCCTTTATGAAAGACTAGTGGGACTGAGTTCAAATCAAGAACTAACTCCCTTGTCTTGACTACCAATCGGCACCCCTTGTGGCTTCCTCTTGTGACCGAGACCAGCACGTGGTAGAGGAGACCGGTCTGCCCACTATGGGAGTGCCCACAGGCAGGACCGGAGAAGGAACTGGCAGCAGGCTAACCAATAGTCAGCTCTGCAGCGTACTCTTTCCCCTCAAAGTGCTATTGTTGAAAAGGGAAGAACATACAGTGCCTTAACCTCCAGGGTTAAAAGTAAATCAGTTCACAAGGATTGATGGAACTCAATGCCCATGTCCCTCCTTGCAAGATAGAGAGCAGTTGTCGGAGAGACAAGATTTACAAAGGGAGCAAGTGAACTGTGAAATGTAAAACCGATCAGCAGATTAACAGGTGTACCCAATACAAGCAGGAACTCAGAAAAAAAAGGCAAGGGAATGTGAGAAGATGGAAGCTATGAGTTGAGTTGCTTTATCATTCTAATATTTCAGTCTTTGCTCTATAGGATTAAGTAATTGACTTAAGGCATCTGAACTTACATGTCTCAGAATTGTTTCAAGACCTTCATTAGGTTAAGGAGTCTAACAAGCCAATTTCTTTTTTATTGGGACTTAACTATACTTGATTACAAATTTCCAATGCTCTATTTATTACTAGGGCTTCCCTGATAGCTCAGTTGGTAAAGAATCCGCCTGCAATGCAGGAGACTTGGGTTCGATCCCTGGGTTGGGAAGATCCCCTGGAGAAGGAAAAGGCTAAATAAACTTGATTACAATTTTCCAATGCTGTATTTATTATTACATGTTAGAAAACACTACAAAGTTAACAAAAATATGTAAAATATGAAAAATTTGTGTTTTCATTATTTTATACATTAACAAAGCGTTACATCATCTATTCTAAATATGCATCTAGTGCATATTTAGAGCCCAGAAGTTTTACTAAGAAAAAGTGGCATAAATTCACTGAATTATAACTATTTTTTCTTCAAATACAAGTGCTATAAAAACTAAATGGTTTTATGCTAGTTATCTCTCACTAATATATTGTCAGATTAAGTGAACAAGAAATGTAAAAAACACAAAAAATTAAAAGGAGAGGCCTGTGTTTTTGATTTACAGGAAAGCATATGACAAAGCCACTAACATAGACAATGATAAATGACCTAACAAGTTCAGTTACAAGCTGAAGGATCACTGTGGATAGATGCATATTTATAATCACATTAGCATTTCTGCATGTCTTAGGAAACAAAAATTTAAGTAATTCTGCATCTTATCATTTTGGTCATTGCAATGCATTTCAAAGTTAAAATAGGATAGATATAATTTAAGAAAGCACAAACTAAGTAACTTTATGTATATATCCACAAATACCATTAGATTATCAGAATCCAACCGAAGGCCATGTCATTTTTCATCTTTTACTTTCTTCCTCACTCATCACTTCCCTACCCCCTCCCCCAACCCCACTCCAAACCCCAAACACACACCACACACACACTCTCTCTCTCCTTCTGAAGGCATGGAGCAATGTTCCAATTACAAAGAGAAACAAATTTACAATCTTTCCCAGGTAGTGCAGTGGTAAAGAATTCACCTGCCAAGCAGGAGATGCGAGTTCCATCCCTGGGTTGGGAAGAGGGAGGAAATGACAACCCACTCCAGTACTCTTGCCTGGGAAATCCCATGGACAGAGGAGCCTGGTGGGCTACAGTCCATGGGGTCACAAAGAGTGGGACACGACTGAGTGACTAAGCATGCAATCTATAGCTAAGAGGGTTTTATTGCTGTTAACTTGTGTTCCTGTTTTTAATCAGCCTTTAATTAAGGCTGATTATTTTTTTCTTAACTTCAAGCTGGTCAGGAATGTCTTGGCTGGGTAGCATGTTACAGATGATAACAATCAGTCCTTTTAAAGTTTTCTAACAATTTTATAAAACAACTGTTGATAAAACTCCAACTCACCTTGAAGGCAATATTGGAAGAAAATAAATACCTCTTTTGTAAGAGTTTACTGTTTCCTAGGAGAGAGAATCAAAGTTTTTATAAGAAAGTATTTTGGTCTTATTTCCTTGATTGCTTATATACAAATAAAGGTTAGAAAACTCATAGTTCACAATTATTTCTTAGTACGTACTATGTGCTGGGCACTATTTTAATCACCATAAATATTCATCCATAAACAGCCATAAAAACAAGCTACAGCAGGAAAAACAACTCCCTTTTCATAGTTTATTATTTTAATTCCTGGTCCCTATTGATAAAAGAACAATGAAGTCATTACTCCCATTTCCTTCAGGGTGTGATGCTGGCTTAAAAAAAATGCACGAAAACTAAACAAGTTATATTTTAAATGCCCTTTTCTCTAATGTACTTTATCATGTTACAAACATTTTGCAGCCCAGGCTAAATTGATAAAATAAATGAAACATTTGTTTTTCTTGTTGCTACTTCTTAAGGTGAAATTCTCTTTCCAACAAACTTTATTTCTAAGGTTTCATGGATTTGATGACTTCAGGTTACACAAATGTGATATTATCCAGCCTTAATTAAATTTTTATTAGATGTCCCAGCAATTTTCTTACATGTAACATAATAAAGGATTCCATGAGTCAAGCTGCATTTTGGGAGAGCTATGAACATTCTTCCAGAGACAACATAGTTTATAATATTTATAGAACATTATATTTATATATAGTTTATTATATTTATATTCTCAATCTGCCCAGCTATCTACTGGCTGCTTCCCCATACCTATGTGTATGTGTGTGTGTGTATTCAGTGGTGTCCAACTCTTTGTGACCACATGGGCTGTCGTCCACCAGGCTCCTCTGTCCATGGGATTTTCCAAGCAAGAATACTAGAGTGGGTTGTCATTTCCTCTTCTAGGGGAGCTTCTCGACCTAGGGATCAAACCCACACATCCTGCGTCTCCTGCCTTGGCAGGCAGATTCTTTACCACTGAGTCACCTAGTAAGCCCCGTAAGCAGGTTCAAATTTCCCATCCTGGCAAAACCCTCTCTTGATAGTAAGTACTTCTTGTCCTTCAGTTCTTTCCCAGACATACTTTTATTTTCTCTAAAGATTGTAGTTTCATCCAGATCACTAACTTCTCTTATTTTCATCGCTTATGAAATCTGGCAAAAGTGGGCTCTCATTCATCCACCCAAGCTAAATTCTAACTGAATTCCCAGATGCCCCTCCTTGCCAGTTCTAATGACCTGCTTTTCCTCAGACAGATTTGGCCTCCCTCTTCAGGTTAATTCCTCCTCATTCTCCCTCCTGAGCACCCTCCTCTATACATCCTTCCCAAACAACTTCTCTAGGACTCTGACCTTGACCCTCTGCTCTTCTCCGTCTCTTCATGCTTCTTTCGCTGGTTTTCACTATCACTTATATGTTAATGATTCAACATCTCAATCTCATCCAAGACCACCACCTGGTAGAGTTGGCATCTATCTCCCCAGGAATGTCCTTTAACCATCTCAATACTCCACATGTCTAAAGCTGAACTCATCTGTCCCTTCCCTAAAGCACCTGGAGAATCTGGGAACTGGCTTAGACTTTACCCTGTTATTGGAAGTCTTCGTCAGCTTTCATCCTTATTAATCCAATCGTTTCTAAATCTGGTCTGTCTCCAGGTGTGTCCCTTCCATACCAATACTACCTTTCTGAGAGGCCCATCCAAGTTTATCGCTCAGCTGACAAAAATCTGTCAGTGGCCAGCTGTCACCTGCAGGCAAGAATTCAACACCCTTCAATGACAGAGGAGACCTTTCTTGGTCTTTCAACTGTCTCTCCCCACAGGTAATGGCAGTTGCCAAAAAGCCTGCTGTTTCCTGCCTCCAGGCTATTCTCTTTGTTGGGAACATATTTCCATCTTCTCCACATTCCTAAATCTTACTCTTGCTTCAAAGCAAGACTGAAATAACTCCTCATGGAAGTCTCCCTTGACCCTTTAACCTAAATCCTGTGGTCCTTTTTTTTTAATCCACAGTGCATGATCAGAAAATCATGAGGTCCCCTGTCTTCCTCTCACCCATTTTCTTAGAATTATCTCTTTACCTTCCTATTTTTAATACTGCCCTGTAACCTCTACCTGGCAGGGACTATATTTTTTCTCTTTTTACAATACTTGGCACCTAGACCACAGCTAACAAATGTTTGTTGAATGAATAAATAATTCTGAGAAATAAACTTCATCAACACCAACTTAATGGCCTATTAATTTCAATGTAATTGACAATGTAAGACATTTATGTGGCTACCTGAGAGGGATGGAACAATTCCTGTTCCTACTGATCATCATATAATTAAGCCAATTTCTTCCAGTTAATAGGCTAATCCAATTGGATAATTTCAATATGTTGAGAAGTTGTATTTACTTTTGATTATATGAGCAAACAATGTAATAGTAGTCATATATTAAAATGGGACCCTAGGCACTACACCCTACAGTGCCACACACGGAGACATCGTATATGGGTTTGGTGCTCCAAACCCACGCAGCTCTCTGTAGCAATTCTCTATCAGCCCCCTAACTCTGGCATTCCTGTTCCATACACCTTCACACACACACGCACACACAAACTTCACATCGGCATGCATATGCCCACACACGCTCTAAGTGACTTCTTCCTGTTTTGATCTAACCAGTGGCCTGCCTGCCCAGTCTGTCTGAACCTGGATGCTATCTCTTTACCACACCTGTTTTGCAAGGTTTCAAACAGAAAGGCCGTGGATGGCCATTGCTTCTCCTTTTAATACTGACATTTTCCACAACATATTACCTCAACCCAAAACACCACTCTCTAAAGTTAGCAGCCACAGACACAGTAGTGTAGGTGACAGAAGTTGGAAGGAGTTTTTCCATGGCTCTCAAATAGCACCATGAATGTGTTCACCTCAAGAGCTGGACCTCTTCCGCCCATGTACGTAGGGCTGGTCTAACTAAAACACCGAAGGCCTTCTGTAGTTCTGCAGAAAAATGCTAAATAGGAACTGCTCAGGGAACTCTGGATGTTTAAAGGTTTTTTATTCATTTCCTATTTTGACATTTTTCATCTTCCATTCACTGATGAAATCTCAGGATAGCTGTCAGGCTCTTACACATATACTGCTTACCTTTTCTGATAAATTCACTAAGACACACGTAGCATTTTGGATCTCTTTATACACAGAACATCACAATAAAATCCAACAAAGTTATCCGATCACCCAAGGGAGTTGTGTAATCTTATATGGCAGTTTATTTACCCCAGAAGCAAGTATGTTACTAATAATAAGGTCAATGAATTCTTTTCTTCCTTCAAAGTAGATGACGCAGCAGAATTTTATTTCGTGTCCTCAGCGCAGGCCAAAAAAAGAAAACTGTTTCTGGGAGCTTCATCTCATTTTACACAACATGAGTCTGTTAAAAATAAATTATTTGAGTGTTCTTCTAATGTATGTTTTATTGGAATAATGTTCTTCAAATCCAAAGCTTGCCCTAGGCTATAGCTGAGTGAGGGCGAGGATTCTGAAAATGAGAGGTGCTTTGATTCTGGGACCTTGTCATGCAAGTCAGAGCCTGTTGGTGGGGCCTCTGCATGCCATTTGATGCTCACGTGGCCATCAAAAGCACTCACTGGCCTTAATTCTTCCTACACCTTCAACAGTGCCACTGCCTGTGATTATTACTATCCCAAAGATGATGGTTTAATCTCAGACAGTCTGAAATATGGATATCACAGTAGTTAATATCTTAAATTATTACTGAAAGGCTTTTCAGTTGGCTCACCATTCTGTAGAGAACACCTTCTCTGGTTCTGCCCTACTTTTTCCCTCGTTTAGTTTTTTCCTTCACTTACTGCTTCCACATTTCCTTATATTAATATTTCTATGGCAACCTCGCCAAACCTGCAGAGAACAGAAATGTTCAGTGAAGATAAGTCATTTTGTTCCCACATTACAGATGAAGAAATGGAGGCTCCAGGAGTTAACATTTTTGCTCTTGGTCACTCAACTGGTAAATCGTGAGCCAAGGCTGTCTGGCATCAGAAGCTTCCTTTAACAACCATATGGCAATCAAATGCTGTCTTCCCAAAAGGCCTTCTCCTAACCCCACCCCTGCCAAACCCTGGACATGGTTCTTCTATGAGATTCACGCTATGTGTGTGCTTGTGTTTCCCTATGGGTCACATTCCTTCAGAATAGAAACTAGTTTTTATTTATCCAAGACAATAAAAATATGAAATTAAATTGATTGAGCAAACACATCTTACAACTAAAATTATCCCATTGGAGGAACAGTTGAACTAATATATGAAAACTGGGTGAACAGAACTTTTAAGTGGATTTCAGTCATACCATGAAAATGTCATATATTTTAAGCACTCATCACATGTAAATGTGTAGCATATGGCAGATCTCAACTTACATATAAGTTACTTACGTATGTGAGATAGAACAGCTAGGTTTCCAATTAACCTACAAGAGCCTATTTCACTTTTTAAAAAGGCATTGATTTATTCCTCCATTTCTTTTTTTAAAAAAAATTGATTACTTATTGAATGAGTGAATAGATAGAGGAATGAGTCAATGCATTTTAAAATTAGAAGTGAAACAGACTTTCATGGGTCTTTATTTAATACATAAGTCAATCAAGTTTAAATTGAGAAGTTACTATGTGTCGGGTGCTATGTTAGCATGTAATCTTACTATTTTTGTTTTCTTTTTAGATTTTTTAATGGTCTGGAAAATCCCAATAAAAAAGAATTAAGCAAATAAAATGAATAAGCACTGGCTACGGATCAACTATTTTCTGCTTGATGTTTGTTTGCCTCTTAATCCTGGGTACAGATTAATGGCCTAAGAAAAGCTATGATGTATCATCCACTGAAGAGTTAAGATCTTCTTCTTTCTACTGCCTGGAATGTACATCTAGACCCATAAGAAAAATAAAATAATAGAAACTGCAGGGAAAGTAAAAGGAAAACACCAAATTAAATGTGAAGAAAGATTAGAAAAATAAGACTCAGGCCAGAGAATTTAATTTGTAGAATGAGAAAGGGACAAAGAATTACTTAAGAAAACCAACAGGGAAAAATCTATTGCAGTTGCAATTTCAGACTCATCTGATAAATCTCACCTGATATCTGAGCACTGAAGTATTTTACCAGTCACTGAGAGAATACTTCCCAAATGAATTTATTCAAAACTTCCATTTAACAAATATTTATCGAGTACTTTCTATATTCCAAACACTATGAAACGTGCTAAAAAACAAAAACAAAAAATAGAAAACAAATGTGGTTCTTACTCTCATAGAGTTTACAGTCTAGTGGGAGAAACAGTCCTCAATCAAGTAATTACTCAAACAACAATATAACTGAAAACTTTGATGTATTTATTAAGACTCAGAGGCAAGCAATACATCTCAAGGAAAAACTGAAATTTCCTGACTTATGGCATCAGGAAGTCTAAAGGTCAGAGGGATCAGTCGTGTCCAACTCTTTGCCGTAGCCCACCAGTCTCCTCTGTCCATGAAATTCTCTAGACAAGAATACTGGAGTGGGTTGCCATTCCCTTCTCCAGAGGATCTTCCTGACCTAGCCATCAAACCCTTATCTCCTGCATTGCAGGTGGATTCTTTACCATCTGAGCCACCAAGGAAGCCCATCAGGAAATCTGTCTATAGGTAGCTTTAGATGTGTATCTACCCAATGCAGCAACCCCCAGAATAACTTTTATAAAAAGACTCTCTCTTCCAGAATGTGCATGTAACATTTAGGCAAGGACTAATAGGCCTGAAGTCCAAGATGAAAGGCTATTATGAGTATCCACCTTCCAGTCATATGCTGAACTACCTGGGGAAGCACAACATTATGACAAAAGACGCAAGTGAACAACACAGAGTCAGCAAGATGACCTTTCTAAAGGGTGGTGATATGCTGTTTCCAAAAGGCTGAACATCCCCAAATAATGAGAAGGTACTGTTACCAGAAGAAGGGGTAAGAGAAACATAGAAGATGTTCACTCCATAAAATTAGTGTGACATATTGGAAGGACTTTGGAGGATGTTTCTAGAAAAGCAATAAATAGAAAGATATGATGAAAAAAAATGTGCCTGTAGAATAACAAATACAAGTTGTTAAATACATGAAGGATGCTGACCAAAACTTCAGCAAGTGAATCACACTGAAGACCTTGGAAAGACTTAACCGCAATCAGTGAGGTAACTCACATTCTGGGTATAGATTGATGGCCTAGCAAAAGCTAAGATGTATGAAGCATTAAGAAATCTTTTAGGATCTTGTTGAAAAAATGTCTAATAAGTTGCCCAATGATTTGTATCTGGAACTCTTGTAAGTATATCATCTTAGAGCACATTTCCCAATTTGTATCTTTAGCTTTGAAATATCTGGAAAGCTCTTCATGCAGATTTCATGGTTCAATCTCTAATTTCTATTTCATTCACTGTTTACCCATCTATGCTTTTTAACCATGACCTTCTCTCAAGAGAAACAAATGAATCAATTTTAACATTTTACCAGACAATTCAAATTGTTGGATTATAAATCATAAAAGTATCCTTTTCTCTGTTCTTCTTAGCTTACTGAGTGACTTGATCGTTCTTAAACCATCATTTGTGAATGAATTCTCAGTTCTTCACAAACATATATGACAAATTCCTTTACTCTGATGTCAATCTCTGGTTTGTCTACAGATTGTAATCATGGGTATTTAAATCTGAGGTGTCATGTGAAAGAAATTATGAGTGAGAAATTCTGCCCAAAGAAATATGTAGAAATAAGCCAAAAAAAAAAACCCTTTGTCTGAGTGATAAATCTAAACAAATGAATTGGCTCAGACAGTAAAGAATCTTCCTGCAACATGGGAGACCTGAGTTCAATCCCTGGGTTTGGAAGATCCCCTGGAGGAGGGCATGGCAACCCACTCCCGTATTCTTGCCTGGAGAATCCCATGGACCCAGGAGCCTGGCAGGCTGTGGTCCATGGGGTTGCAAAGAGTTGGACACGACTGAGCGACTAAGCACCCATTAATGGTACTATCATACAAAGCAGAACACTAACAAGACCCCTCCATTCTACAAATGGGAGGGGTCAATGGGGCTTCCTGTAGTTGGAGCTGGTGAGGCAGTGGTGATCAGTCACAGACAGCCTCTCACCGTGGGCAGCTCACAGTCAAGTGCAGGCACGGCCTGTTACACCACTGATGAGAAGCGACACCATGAGGGTGTGTGGAATACACTTTGCTGAGGGACTCATCTCAGTCTTGGAGCTGGCAGAGAAACACTGAGGAATGAGTCAATGATGCTGAGAATCAAGATGAAGCTGGGACCTGAAAGACAAATAGACAGGAAGAGAAAGAAAGGGTGCTTGAAGGAAAGGGAATGCCACATGCAGCCTCGTGGGGAAAGAAAGTGTGGGAAACCTGGGAGAGCAGGAGGAAGGAAGTGATGAACCTGACCTGGAGAAGTAACCCAGGATCGGTAATCAAGGCCTCTGACCTCTGGGGTGAGAGCCTGAGGAAGACAGGAAGGCATTTTCAGCAGAAGGGTGACACAGATTCGCATTTCAGAAAGATCTTTCCAGCTGTGGAATGAAGAAAGGATTCCAGCAGGATGATGTTGCAGGGAAAGCGGGACACTACTGAAATGAACAAGGCTAGAAAGGATGGTGCCTGCCAGAGCTAGGGTAAGGGAACTGGGGATATGGAAAGGCAGTCTCAAGTCAAACATTAGTGCTTCCTTGGTAAAAAATCAGTGTCTAATTGGTTGCACGGATTTTACGAACTGCACTTCTAAAAACAGCTTGACCAAAACTAAGATTGCACAAATCTGGCTTCCTGTGTAAAGCTGTTTTGCAATGTGTAGACAATGAGACTATCATCCGCAAATGATGTTGAATCATGCTTGTTTTTAAAAATATCTGAAATGAACAACAGATGTTAAAAAGATAATGAAGACTAAATAACAAAGAAATAAAACAGCCTGCCCAGCTTGTCCATTTCCTCCCTATTAAAAACTATACAGATCAGCAGGCAGGGTTCAGAGCAATGGCCAGACATAAACTGGGCTGAGAAGGAGGTGCAATTAGGATTTTCAAATTAAGCAACTTATAAACGTTTAATTTATTGTCCTACAGTCTAAATAAAATCATAAATTTACTATCTTTAAATGGAAGCAATTTATAAAGTGTACCCTCTTTCAATGTACATCTGCCATGGAGTTGATATTAATTAAAGAGCAAACATTAAGGAGAATGCTAGATCTAGAGGACTTTACCATTCTCATCAGAACTGATGCTTCAGGTCAGTTCAGTTCAGTCGCTCAGTCATGTCCGACTCTTTACAACCCCATGAACTGCAGCACACCAGGCCTCCCTGTCCATCACCAACTCCCTGAGTTCACCCAAACCCATGTCCATTGAGTCGATGATGCCATCCAGCCATCTCATCCTCTGTCGTCCCCTTTTCCTCCCGCCCTCAATCTTTCCCAGAATCAGATTCTTTTCCAATGAGTCAACTCTTCGCATCAGATGGCCAAAGTACTGGAGTTTCAGCTTCAACATCAGTCCTTCCGATGAACACCCAGGACTGATCTCCTTTAGGATGGACTGCTTGGATCTCTTTGCAGTCCAAGGGACTCTCAAGAGTCTTCTCCAACACCACAGTTCAAAAGCATCAATTCTTCGGTGCTCAGCTTTTTTATAGTCCAACTCTCACATCCATACATAACCACTGGAAAAACCATAGCCTTGACTAGACGGACCTTTGTTGGCAAAGTAATGTCTCTGCTTTTTAATATGCTATTGAGGTAGGTCGTAACTTTCCTTCCAAGGAGTAAGCGTCTTTTAATTTCATGGCTGCAGTCACCATCTGCAGTGATTTTTGAGCCCAGAAAAATAAAGTCAGCCACTGTTTCTACTGTTTCCCCATCTATATTCCATGAAGTGTTGGGACCAGATGCCATGATTTTAGTTTTCTGAATGTTGAGCTTTAAGACAACTTTTTCACACTCCACTTTCACTTTCATCAAGAGACTATTTAGTTCCTCTTCACTTTCTGCCATAAAGTTGGTGTCATCTGCATATCTGAGGTTATTGATATCTCTTCCGGCAGTCTTGATTCCAGTTTGGGCTTCATCCAGCCCAGCGTTTCTCATGATGTACTCTGCATATAAGTTAAATAAGCAGGGTGACAATATACAGCCTTGATGTACTCCTTTTCTTATTTGGAACCAGTCTGTTGTTCCATGTCCAGTTCTAACTGTTGCTTCCTGACCTGAATACACGTTTCTCAATCGGCAGGTCAGGTGGTCTGGTATTCCCATCTCTTTCAGGATTTTCCACAGTTTATTGTGATCCACACAGTCAAAGGCTTTGGCATAGTCAATAAAGCAGAAATAGATGTTTTTCTGGTATGCTCTTGCTTTTTTGATGATCCTTCGGATGTTGGCAATTTGATCTCTGGTTCCTCTGCCTTTTCTAAAACCAGCTTGAACATATGGAAGTTCACGGTTCACGTGTTGCTGAAGCCTGGCTTGGAGAATTTTAAGCATTATTTTACTAGCGTGTGAGATGAGTGCAATTGTGCAGTAGCTTGAGCATTCTTTGGCATTGCCTTTCTTTGGGATTGGAATGAAAACTGACCTTTTCCAGTCTTGTGGCCACTGCTGAGTTTTCTATATTTGCTGGCACATTGAGTGCAGCACTTTCACAGCATCATCTTTCAAGATTTGAAATAGCTCAACTGGAATTCCATCACCTCCACTAGCTTTGTTCATAGTGATGCTTCCTAAGGCCCACTTGACTTCACATTCCAGGATGTCTGGCTCTAGGTGAGTGATCACACCCTCATGATTGTCTGGGTCATGAAGAACTTTTTTGTACAGTTCTTCTGTGTATTCTTGCCACCTCTTCTTAATATCTTCTTCTTCTGTTAGGTCCCTACCATTTCTGTCCTTTATTGAGCCCATCTTTGCATGAATTGTTTCCTTGGTATCTCTAATTTGCTTGAAAATATCTCTAGTCTTTCCCATTCTATTGTTTTCCTCTATTTCTTTGCATTGATCACTGAGGAAGGCTTTCTTATCTCTCCTTGCTATTCTTTGGAACTCTGCATTCAAATGGGTATATCTTTCCTTTTCTTCTTTGCTTTTCGCTTCCCGTCTTTTCACAGCTATTTGTAAGGCCTCCTCAGACAGCCATTTTGCTTTTTTGCATTTCTTTTTCTTGGGGATGGTCTTGATTCCTGTCTCCTGTACAATGTCACCAACCTCCATCCATAGTTCATCAGCTATTCTGTCTATCAGATCTAGTCCTTTAAATCTATTTGTCACTTTCACTGTATAATCATAGGGGATTTGATTGAGTTCATAACTGAATGGTCTAGTGGTTTTCTCCACTTTCTTCAATTTCAGTCTGAATTTGGCAATAAGGAGTTCATGATCTGATCCACAGTCAGCTCCCGGTCTTGTTTTTGCTTACTGTATAGAGCTTCTCCATCTTTGGCTGTAAAGAATATAATCAATCTGATTTCAGTGTTGACCATCTGGTGATGTCCATGTGTAGAGTCTTCTCTTGTGTTGTTGGACGAGGGTGTTTGCTATGACCAGTGCATTAAAGCAGCAAATTTAAAGTCTTGCTTGGATCAAGACATAGGTTACTAAAATGACACTGTAAAAATGTCATTTCTATGTATTATTTGCCTGGCACCCATCTCTCATTTGTGGTAGTTCCTAAGAAGTTAGGAATTAACATTCTTTTCTTTAGTTGAATTGTTCATTTTAATCAATATATGGTTTCCCCCTGCTATTTCCCAAGAAACAATTAGATGTATGGTTAGTATCACTATGTGATCAGGAGAACAGCACTAACATTCAGTCTAAGGACATTGTTTCAACTAAAAAAGGTCACTTGCCAATTAGCCACTATTAACAATTTGTTGTGAAGCACAGTGGTACTTGTTGTGGCATTTAGCTGTTGTAGAAAATAAACTGCATCATTTCCAAGTTGTTTTGAAATTGAAATCTTTACCAAATGACCCTGAGATATAAAGTGATTGCCATCAAAGTTCAATAGAGTTTTTAAAGAAACCTGAAAGTTTATTCTAAAATAGGTATGAAAAGCAAAGAGCCTTCCTTTGTTGTTGTTTAGTTCCTAAGTTGTGTCTGACTCTTTGCAACCCCATAGACTATAGCCCGCCAGGCTCCTCTGTTCGTGGGCTTTCCCAGGCAAGAATACTGGAATGGGTTGACATTTCCTTCTCCAGGGGATCTTCCTGATACAGGGATTGAACCCGTGTCTCCTGGCAGGTGGATTTTTTACCACTAAGCCACCTGGGAAGTCCAAAAAGCCTTTAGGATAGCAAAGATGCTCCTGAAGATCAAGAACAAGGAGGACAGCTTTGTCCCACCAAACAAGGACTTGTTACAAGCTAAAGTAATTTAGACTGTGGTATCTACACAGGGATAATCATCAGGGTACCACGCACCTTTATCTTTGAAGCATTAATTTTGGAACAGACCTTTGGAAGGTCTATCAGGGTTTGTCCCAGGTTTTACCTTTTATGGTAGAACATTCACAACCCCAATAACCCATGAATTCTACCTCTAAATAGAAGTCCTACATATGAACATGAAGAGATGTATGCAAGGCTATACATGGTACCAGTGTTCAAAATAGCACTGACAGGCCAGGGAAATTAAGAGGTACAAACTTGCAGTTAATAAAATGAGTCACAGGGATGAAATGTACAGTTTGGGGAAAGCAGTCAATGACTATGCCAAAGTCTTTGACTGTGTGGATCACAATAAACTGTGGAAAATTCTGAAAGAGATGGGAATACCAGACCACCTGACCTGCCGATTGAGAAATCTGTATGCAGGTCAGGAAGCAACAGTTGGAACTGGATATGAAACAACAGACTGGTTCCAAATCAGGAAAGGATTACATCAAGGCTGTATATTGTCACCCTGCTTATTTAACTTATATGGAGAGTACATCATGAGAAATGCTGGGCTGGATGAAGCACAAGCTGGAATCAAGATTGCTGGGAGAAATATCAGTAACCTCAGATATGCAGATGATACCACCTGTATGGCAGAAAGTGAAGAGGAACTAAAGAGCCTCTTGATGAAAGTGAAAGAGGAGAGTGAAAAAGTTGGCTTAAAGCTCAACATTCAGAAAACTAAGATCACTGCATCCGGTCCCATCACTTCATGGCAAATAGATGGGGAAACAGTAGAAACAGTGGCTGACTTTATTTTGGGGGGCTCCAAAATCACTGCAGATGGTGATTGCAGCCATGAAATTAAAAGACGCTTGCTCCTTGGAAGGAAAGTTATGACCTACCTAGATAGCATATTAAAAAGCAGAGCCATTACTTTGCCAAAAAAGGTCTGTCTAGTGAAAGCTATGGGTTAACATTACTATACATTATATATGAAAGCTCTTGAGAGTAAATCTTGAATTCTCATCACAAGACAAAAAATTTTTTTCTTTGTCTTTTATTTTGTATCTATATGAGATGATGGATGTTCATTCAACTTACTGTGGTAATCATTTCACGAGGTATGGACATCAAATCATTTGCTGTCTACCTTAAACCTGGGTTCTATCCCTGGGTCAGGAAGATCCGCTGGAGAAGGAAATGGCATTTTACTCTGGTATTCATGCCTGGGAAATCCCATAGAGAGAGGAGCCTGGTGGGCAAGAGTCCATGGAGTCGCACGGAGTCGGACATGACTCAGCACGAACATGCACCTTAAACCTACACTGTGTTATATATTAATTGCATCTCAATAAAACTGAAATAAAATATACCATGTCACTGTTCCATTTTAAGAAAAGTACTGATTTTTTGTTGATGGAAGATTGGATACACCCTTTATAGAAAAATAACTGGAAGACTATATAAATCGGTTGGGGGATAAATCAACTGGGAAAGTTAGAACCAACACAATTACATGTGATACATATGTACAAAATTCAGCCTCAATCAAAATTGTTTCATAACATATAAAAATTTTACAATTCTTGCCATATTTACAAATGTCACTACAGTGTTTTGATACAGGAAATATTATTACATATATTTCACATTAATATAAAGCTTTCATAAAACCCATTTAAGCTGAATAAAACAAATAAGCATTTAGAAAACTAAAAAAAATTTTTAAATTCAAATTATAAATCAAAACAGGTAAAAATACATACTATGCAAGATATACAATACCCTATGATGTTATAGCAACATATGAAAATAAGACATTGAGCAATATCTTTATAATGTAGCAAGAACATTTGCAAACTAAAATGTAAAATGGCTTTTTTTTTTTAACCTTACAAGTCAACTTTACTTTTATAGAGCATCCAGAGTTTTCAAATAGGTGTTAAAAATATTCTTTAAACTTTTGTTGCATGACAATAACTCAATGACTCTATTCCTACTGCAAACAAACAAGAACCTAAGATGCAAATACATAGCAATATGCCTTTTAGTTCAATTCTTGTTTCTCGGAATAAAGAAAATGGTAAACAATTGAAATGAAAATAGATTTGAAATATGTAAATTAGAAATTAGTGATATAAAATTAAAAACAAGTTGACTGTCTACTAAAAGATCTAAGTTACCCTTACAGTTACCCTTACCCTTAAAAGGAAAAAGTAATTATAGGTGTACAGTCCCAGGAAATATATAAATACTAAAAAGTCACAATTAAACTAGCTAATATCAATCAATCATATGTCAATTAAAGTAAATAAATAAGACAGCTAACATCAGATGATATAATATTTGAAAGAAGTATGCATATTAGTGCCCTATAGCTAATTTTAAACATAAAACTATGGTCTAACAAAATAATTGTTTTTTTTTTTTAATCAAAATTTCAGGACAGGATTCCTTTAAATATCAGGAACCCATAAGCATTGAAAATATGAGTTAGTATAGCGAAAATTACTTCCTATACACTTTTTCAGGACTATTTTGCAATGTAGATTACATTGATATAATTTCTTCATAGACCCTTTTGAATGTATTGAAGGAAATGGACAACAGATGGAAAAGGGGAGGGTGCAAGCAAAAGAAGTCAGATACTGCTACATCTGCAGTAAGGTCAATAGGCTCTTTTAACCAAACAAACAAAAATATACCAACTGAATAATCAGGTTCATTGGGTCAGTGGTAGCTGCTGCCTAAGCTGTATCTTGGAGAGAATTATGCAAATACATATGTACTATATGTACACAGACTCAGAAAGAGCTGTACCTTAAATGCCCCTACAGGACTACTTTACATCTTGAACATCATTATTATTTATGAATTTCACATTGTAAAATAATAAATTCCACCTAGCTTACTTCCCTTTCAGGGTTTAGGGAAATAAATATTTAATAGGATATCCAAATTATGATTTCAGAGAGAAAAAGTTGGGAGCTACTGCTACAAACAGATACATATAAACACAGAAGGATATTACTACTACCTAAAAATCATCACTGCATATTGAATGTTCCATATTCCAACTGGACCAAAGAACACATTAGCCTGATCTAAATAAACCAGGGTGTACTTCCCAAGCAGCAAGCTTAGAGAGAATTTATTGGCTTTATGTAGACTTCTCATATCACTGAACACTCCAAGGAGTATGTACAAACTTGACTTTTAAACATTCTGATTCTTATGCAGTTTATCTACAGGGCAAATTCTCATCAGGCTCTCTGTAGTCCTACAGCGACAGTCAGCTAAGCACCTTACCTAGAGGATCAGACCTTGAACAATACGTATTTGAGGGAAAATTTCCAATTAATGAGTGAAAAATAATAGGTAGGGGAAAGAGAGGAACTAAGTCATAAGATTCCAGACAAGTAAAATGGAAGTCATTTTGCATCCCTGCCTTCTTGACCCTCTCTTGACAAAATCACAGACCACTGTCTACTGTAATGCCTGAAGCAGGGAGGACAGCTGATTTTAATTTGGAGGGGAAAGGCGAGTTACTAGTGCTCAGATGTGTTTGGATGGCCTCTGGAGGAAGGGATTACAAGTCTGTGTTTCAAGGAAGGTCACACAGCTTCTGACCCTGTGTTCAGATCTACAATCCTTAACAGGCTATCCTAATTGCAAACAGGCTCCCAACAAGACCTCTAATTCTATTTAAATACCCAAATCTGTGCCATCAATCCATATCTTATCACCTTTCTAACTAAAGAGGGCAAAATAGAAACAAAGAAAAAACAGGCAATGAGTTCAAAGTCTGGTTACACTACAATATAGAATATTTTGTATTCTTTTGGCCAGGCAATACATGACACAATAAAGAGTGGGAAAAACTGTCCTAGAAAAAGCATCACTACAGTACTTAGTCTGTCATTCTGCAGCAACTTCCTCAGTTGAACAGAATCATAGTCTGGGGGATAGTGAGGAAGACCTCCTGCGTGAACCTCAGGGAAGAAGAAAGATTTCTCAGAGTGGGATACTGGAAAGAGATAATCAAAGCTTTGTGAAATACATGCTCAGAATAAAGGCAAAGGACTGAAATTAGATTAAAAGAAAGCAGACAAGCAACTTTGTAATATACAACCTTATGTATTAGGGTGATTGCTTATTATTTACTTATTTCCTCTCTCTAAAACTAATACAAGATTTGAAGCGAGGAAAGCTGGACACAGCTAAATGAAAATCGGGAAAGACAAGATGAAGACCTAGGTAAACCAGTACAAAAAATGCACACCAGAAGGTCCATATACTTGTTGGACTTGGGCTACAAATTGTGCTCTGAGATTTCAAAAAACCTCATTTTTTTTAAAGTAATGTGTCTGGTCACTATTCATAATGTCCAAAAGATACAAACAAACCAGTTCATAAGAACTATATCATTATTAAGACACAATATCTTTCCTTCCCTCCCTCCCTCCCTCTCTCTCTTACTTGAGGAACAAATACCATGCAAAGCATTGCACCACACCCCCAACCACCTTCCCCAATAACAGCTACTATAACAAGTTTTGTGCTTAGTTGCGTCTGACTCTTTGTGACTCCATGGACTGTAGCCTGCCAAGCTCCTCTGTCCATGGAATTTTCCAGGCAAGAATACTGGAGTGAGCTGCCATTTCCTACTCCAGGTGATCTTCCTCACCCAGGGATTGAACCTGCATCTCCTATGTCTCTTTCATTGGCAGGTGGGTTCTTCACCACTCCACCACTTGGGAAAGCCAATAATGAGTTTTAGGAGACTATTTTTAAAGCCACCTTCAGTGTAGGTTAATGGAATGAGTCCTAAGCACAATTCAGTTCAAAAGTAATTTCAAAAAGAACTAAACTTATTTAATAGTGTTCATCTCCACTGAAAATAGAGCACCACCACTATATACACATATTATGTATACACACACATATATACGTACAGATATATATATATATACAACACACTATGAGTACACACTGTACTTTAAGGTATTAGATTAAGTACATGAGAGAAAATATAGTCAGAACTCAGAAGTGCAGCAGAATAGTGTGATGAACTTTTTGAAAGTTCTATTAACAGAAGGTTTAAGGCCATTACGACAGACCTTTGGATCCTCTTCTCTCATTTTAAACTATTGTTCTCTGGGGCCTATTTATATTCATTTCCATTTTACTGGTAATGGCTATGCTGAAGAGCCTGTTTTTTGTTTTTTAAGCAAAGAAAGGTACTTATTGGTTCATATAACTGAAAAGTCCAGGGGATATACTAGCTTCAGGCATGGTTGCATCCAGGGGCACAAACATTGTCAACAGGACTCAAGTTTCTCCATCATGTGGCTCTGTTTTCCTCTGTACTGGCTTCATTCAGAAGCTGTGATTCATGTAGTGGGAAACTCTCTTAAGACTTTAAATCTCATAATCATGGTTGATCAATTCATTCATCTCTATGAACATACTGTTTCTACAAGGGAAGATACATTTTAGGAAGCAAAAAATGAGACCAAAACTATTGAAAAGAATCCACAGTATCTACATCTCTGCATGAAAGTATCTGATTCTTGCAGACAAGAAATCTGTGGGGAGTGAACTAGTTAGTATTTTCCACTCCTAAGTTTTACTCAAGCACATTCTCCTTGATAAGAACCTCTTTCTAAAGATCATACTTAAGAAATGCATAAGTGGTCCTAACTGTAATGATTCTGAATCTCTCTGCAAACATCCATGAATTTCAAACCTTACTTCTGAACTGAATATTCTAGATTAGTTATGTCTCATTCCAAACTTACCCAGCCTCAGGCTTCAACTTCTATCTATCCTCTAAAGAAAAAAGACTCTTACATTCCATATATTAAAAATGTTTTATATGCAACCCGGAGTCACTGATAAAAAAAATGTTTAATTTTCTAATAATCTGACACATGCCCATTTTATAGAGAATATTCACTTGAATTAACCCTCTGTCATAATCTTTTGCTCCAGATATGTCTATATATAGTGACAGACAGTACATCTCAACAGAAATACTCTCATAGCAAACTCCATAAATTAGTAGTATTTCAAACTAAGTTTTTTAACTCCAATGAAAGCAGAAAATAATAGGAAAACATCCAACTAGAGAAACAACTAAATGTAAATGGTCTGCTAAAAATAAACTACTTGTCTCTACAACAATATTAGAAAGTTTAAAAAGTGAAAATTCCTTGGGGCCCTAAATTATCATTGCTCTCTCTATAGTGGAAATGAATTTATTTGTTGCATTAAATCACATTTAAGAGCAAGAATGAGGCCAAAATACAACTACATATTTTTAGACTCTTTTTCCTGATTTAAACTTTTTAATTCTTTAAGATTAATGCATCTATCTCCTTTGACATTGTTACTAAACTTTTACAATCAGTTCAGGATATAAAGATGAATGTATAATAATAAGGAAATGATTTGAGACTTATAAAATTTAACATTATTCTATGCTTATTTTTCTATAAATATTGGTTGAGGCGTACTATTTAGTATGAGCAAATACTTTTCAGATAGAAGTATCAATACAACACATTCAATCTTTAAAAAAGTTCACTATACAATAGTGAACTTTTAATCATAAGAAATTTTTTCAAATATATTCTCGTGAATTCCACAATAATGTGGTAATAATTGCCAAAAGTGATGAAGAAAAGAGCATTTGGGGTTTTCTACTGCTTATTACACCACAAGAATGTATTCAAAGTATAAGTCTACATATAGGAAGTACTATATAAGTGCTAAATGAATATTCAATTTCAATGAAAATAGGAACTAAAATAAACTCTCATTAAGTCGCCATCCATTTTTAAATATCAAGTTGCAATATCAACAAATACTACACATAGGAAAAACAAAATATTGAGGCTCATTAATCCAAGGTTTGGGAAAGAATGGGAAGGAAATTAGCAGTTTCTTTGCCCTCTGGTGGCAACAAAGGCAACTGCAGCATTTCTAAATTAATGCATAATAAAAAGGTTCCTGTTATGAAATCAGGTTTCTCCCCCCTGTCAAAATGTCTGTAATAAAAATTCTGATTGCTACATGCCCAATTCCAAGACTGTTGGACTTTTTAAAAATTTTGTGTTTTGAACTTTTAGCTAATCTATTTTACAAAGGAAACTATATTTTTTTCCTGCCATTTCATTGCTATACTTTATATTTTACAGTATGCTAACTATTTAATTCCAAGATGATTTCATGAAAGTAATGGAGATGGATATCTGGGGAAGAAGTTACTTCAGTTTGTAGTATATCTTTTAAAAAACTGCCAAGAAATTTAAACTATTCCTTTTTACTCAAGCCTATAAATATATGGGCTTCTAGAGTAGTTTTCCATCAGAAATATTGGTTTAAAACTCCTGCAGATTTATGTTGAGCAATATATGTATTTTATAATCCCCAAAGCAAAAGCTTTTAATTATATGACCAATTTTAGAGTGGAGTGGATTTTACCCTCAATTTGAGAACTTAGTAAACTTACATATATATATTATTCTTTCCTTAGTAACATATTATTAATGAAAAAGGTTCAGGAAAAAATAAACGTTTGCTCACCTTTTATTTTTTATTTTTTTTACTGTAAATGCATTATTTACTTTCAGTGCCAAAGAAGTTTTCAAATAAACAACGTAGGATGCATTCTGGCACACACACTTCTCTAATCTCCTTTGGGATATAATAAATTGCTTTCTTTAAGCATTTATTTATTTCATGAATATGCCCATGAAAATTACTGTTGCCCTTTTTAAAATAAATGTGCTGCTTCCCAGACGAGTAAAAGTTTTACTATTTTTTTTACCAATGAAATGTATCAGAGAAATAAACAGAAGGTATGATGTATTGATATAAATAACACCTTGTCAAGAACAACCTATGTCCTTCTATGCAGAACAACCGACATCCTGGAAATTTGCGTTTTAGTCACAGCTTTAAAAGTGGTATCTTGTTGCCCACTCTCATCCCCAACACACACCCCTCTGACGATAAACTGGAGCACAGTCAAAATCTGTTTTCTCTAAGAATTTTCACCAGGAGCAGACACAGTGTTTTGGGCTGTCTCAGGTAGGTAAAATTTCATTTAAGGACTTCCTTCTAGATTCACCTCACCTGGAATCCCCAGGTGCTCTCTCTAGCCTTCCCTCCGCGACTTGCAAGTTTGACATTTGTGGACGCCAGAATACTTTCCAAGGCATCACTTATTATCTCCCCTCCTCGGAATTAAAACAACAAAACAAAATCTTGATTATCCTAAACAGCTAGCGTTTATTTCTCTTCAAGTGTTTTTTTTTCCTCATTCACCTCCTTTCAAAGTCTATGCATTTCTTCGGGGGGGGGGGAGCGAAATGAGGAGCAGATACTCGGTTCACGGTGGACAGGGTACCGGAAGGCAGCTGGACCTTTCGCTCCGCAGAACCTGGCCGGGAGAAGCCGGCGGGCCCCCGGCCCAGGGCTGCATAGCCAGCTCAGCGCTCGACCCCGGGGGCGCGGTCCTGGGCTGGACGCGCACCTGGCTGGCGCAGCCGCCCGAGCAGGGGGCGCCGCCTCTGGGCTGTGCGGGGCTCCCGGGCTCCGCGCGGGGGCAGTGCCAGGCCACTCGCAGGAACCCTGCACGTTCAGGCCTGTCCGCGAAGCCGGCCGACGGAGGACAATGGGGCGGGTGGTTGGTCTCCAGAGGTGCGTCCACCCCACCTCCGCCACCTCCTCCCCTCCCTGGTGTCCCGCCGCACCCACCCCGCCCCACTTCCAGCGCTGGCTCAGCCCCAGACAGCAAGAGCGAGCAGAGGTGGGGACCGCCTGCGGGAGGAAGGTGCGGCCACAGGGAATTTTCTCCAGCAGAGGGGAGCGCTGCAATCCCCGGCTGCCACCACATCCGCCACAATGCACCCCCTTAGTTTATCTCGGCAGGAGGCAAGGAGGAGGGAAGGAGGAGGAGCCCGCGAGGACGCAGACTAGGATGCCAGCTCCTGGGGAGGTATCCGCGGGAAGGTTTGCTCTAACACCCGAGCCCTCTCAGGACGCCTCGGGGGAAGACGGTACCATCCCCTACTTACCGCTCAGGTGAAGCAAGTGGTAAATCCTTAAGAAAACCCTCAGTCCCTACCACCCAACTCATCCAGCCAACCTTCTGCTCACCTGAGAAGCCCAAGTTTACTTGAAACGCAATTGCAATAACTTTGCCAAGGGCAGATAGATGGGGTGGGGGTGGGTGGAGAACTGGGTACCAAAGAGGTCTTCGACTGGGCAGGAAAGCAACAAGCGAAAAGTGCATCTTACCATTGACTTGATTTCCAGGCTTCCCTTCAGCGAACTGAAGCCGGTCCATTAAAAAGTGGCAAAGTAACACAACTCCTGCAGCTGCCAGGTCGGCCCTCCGGAACCTCGCCATGCCGCCGCCGCGACCTCCCCCGCCCCGCCAGTCCTTCCCCGGCGACCTGTGCTGCTCCGGGGCTCCCGCTGGGAATGGGGACAACGGGGCTGAATGCTGCGGACCGGTCTCGGAGGGACGCAGAGGCCTTTGTAAATTTCTCTGGGATTGCACACCCAGGAGCCGGGACGAGGAAGAAGGGAGTGCGAGTGGAGCGCAGTCCTCTCCGGACTTCCAGGTCTGCCTTCACAACTTGCCACAACACTCGCAGTCCTCACCCCAGACACAAAACAACAACTGCGGAGACGAGAGGCCACTTGCAGCTGGGTCTGGCAAACTCTTCGTTCCGCACAGGCAGCACCACCCCGGTGCCCGCAGACGGTGACTTCCGAGCCCCAGCGATGCGCTCCACTGGGTTCAAAACAGATCTAATTCCACAGCCTGCGCGGGTGCCTCCTCCAAATCCAAGAGGGCTGTCGGCTCGGAAGGAACTTTCCCCAGTCTTGGGATGGCCCCCCTAAGGAGGCTTGGGTTTGCGGGAAGGGGGTTAACAGCGGGCTGGCGAAAGCCCTCCGACAAGTTTTTCTTCTTTTCTTCGCCCGACGCAGGGCGCGCGTCCTCGCCCGCAGCCGGAGGGATGAGAAGCCCCTAAGAACTGAGCCTTGGGAAGGCTCAGGCTGCAGCAGTCTGAGGTCCGAAGGCAGAAAAATGTATTGGGAAAAGGGGGCGGGGGGACGGGAGAAGAAAGAAACGGGGAGGAAAAAGTCAGGCTGAAACCTATTGGGAGAGGGTTCCTCCTGGCGAAGGAGGAGGTGGCCCCGAGCCCCGGAGTTTGGTGGCGGAGGAGGCGCCGCCGCCGCCGCCGCGCTCCCCCGCGCTCCTGCTCCACACTTTGGGGAGGGAAGGCAGCTCGCAATTTGCCAGATCCGCCGCTGCACCCTCCTCCCGCCTCCCCCTTCCCTCCCCCTCGCTCCTCCCGGCGTCTCCCACCTTCCTCCCAGAAACCGGCAGCTAGCACCGACCTGTCCAATGGCTGCACTTTCCTCGGGGCTGGCCGAGGAGTCGCCGAGAGATTAAACCCGGGGAGGAAACAAGGGGGAGTGAGAGGGCAACTCCAGCCCGGCGTGCCCCCGGCAGGTCGGCGGCCAGGAGCTCCGGGAGAGGAGGCGAGAAAGGCGAACGAGGAGGGGAGTGCCGGACGGCATCTCGGCGCCTCTCGGGCGCCATCCCCGCGCTCTGCTCGCCCCCACCGGCGGCGGGCCAGCAGCGCCCGCACCCACCTGGCCCTGGGCGGCCCTCGCGCCCGTCTGCGGGGCTTCTGCGGCCCAGCAGCCGACCCGCCGGCCACTCGCCGCCGACGGGGTCTTCCTGGGCGCTAAGGGGTTAATTACAGCTCGCCATTCCCTGGAGGGCGTGTGCGGCAGAGGTTGGGGGTGCGGAGAAAGCAAACCTAAGCCAATTCGGTTACTGACCCGGCGAAGCCCTATCGGACCCCAGACCCGCGGGGCCGGGGGTAGAAGGGAGCGCGCGGCGGCTCCGATCCGCCGCGGCAGCTTTGTTAAAAAGTGTCAGCAGGAGCGAAAG
This sequence comes from Giraffa tippelskirchi, assembly GCF_054371585.1. Taxonomy (NCBI): domain Eukaryota; kingdom Metazoa; phylum Chordata; class Mammalia; order Artiodactyla; family Giraffidae; genus Giraffa; species Giraffa tippelskirchi. Next base: position 65,206,763 of record NC_137287.1, on the reverse strand, counting down.
CGAGAGTTTAAAGAAACTGGAGGCCCACAGAATTTCCTACGGGGGCTTTAACTGGCTTTCGCAGGCTCGTTTGTTTTTGTTTTTTCAGCTTGCGGAAGTGCTTCAGCGTTAACCCTTTCCAGCCCTCTCAGTAGTTTACATCTTGTTTTGAATAGTTAAACTTATTTTAATGGGGGTAAAGATTTACAAAGAAAGAAAGGGAAGTAGCACATTGGTTAAAATTCTGGAACCAGATTGGGTTAGGATTACACTTCCCCTACTGATTAGCTGAATGGCTTTGTTTTTCTTAGTGTCTCAGTTCCCCATCCGTCAAATGGGGATAATGGTAGTTATACTCTTATAAGGTTGGATTAAATGCGTTAATACGGAATAATTAAAGAGTTGAGAACAGTGCCTAGCACGAAGTACATGACTTTATGCTTCTTAAAGAGAAGAGAGGGAAGAGGAGAGACGGTGTCCGAAATCAAATGGAGAAGTCGCTTTAGTGTTCTAAGGGCAAACGGTCCTGTTAGTCTATTCTTGTCCAGTCTTTTCCATGTTCTGAAAAATTGATGGGTGCCATCCATAACCACTTTAATTTTGTCTCAACACCCACTGGAAGTGGAGCCAGATAATTAAACTACTCTTCCAATTTGATGCCCGAAGAATGCCTCTCTCATGGTTGCTTGGCTGGTGAGCAGAAGAGAAACACAAAGGGTACCGTGTTGTCCTCAATCCCATACTCAACTTGCTACCTATTTTGGAAATGTTATGCACACACACTTTTTTATGCTCTTTGCTCTCTCCTGAGCTTTCTTCCAACCAGTTGATTGTCCCTCCTCACTTTATTTACAAAACCTGGTTCTTTTACTTCTGCCCAGCCAAGCGTTTTCAAGTTCTAGGCAACCTTACCTCCAAAGCTGAGTACCTGAGATACTTAACTATTTAACATTAAGTTGAAAAAAGTAATCTTCCTATCAAAATCGGATTGTCATTTAATTAACATTGATTTTTTTTTCTCTGTATCCCTGGTGACCTCACTACTTCAAGAATCCCTGAAGAAATAAAACATTCAGTGCCATTGTCCCATTTATACCCAAAATCATGGGGACCCAGCAGGAGCCATTTCAAGAGCATCTCTTCCTTAGTCTAGAGTGTTTCCGTCCCCTTTCACAGTAGAAAAATGGGTGTTTCCTGCTTTTCAAAGAAGAAACAAGTCCCTGCCTCTCCCTGGTATCATTTTCTTTCTTTTTTTCCTTTATTATTATACGTGCAAATTAGCAGTGCTTATTTTTGTTTGTTGTCAGCAATGCTTTGCCCTCCTGATGGAAGCTATATACCCTAAGAGGAAATCTGATGCCAAAAATTGAAAGGGAGCCAAGTGGTAATTCAGAGTGACTCTGGAGAGGCTTCTGTGTGTTTTGTCTATCTCACTGGTGCTGTTTCATTTTACTCATATCTTATGAATAAGTAAATCTTATTCTGAAGAGCAGCCCACACAGAAAATACTTAAGTATGGGAGAAGATCCAGGTAAGCAAAATTCAATCATGCATGATGATTTAGTGCTCAGAACTAAGAAAGAAGTGCACCACCATAATAAAGTTAGGCTTTGGTACATCAGCTTAAAAGTCAACCAATGATTATTTGTTAAAAATTATTTTTCCTTTAGCAGGTGACAAATAACTAAGATGTATGTAGGATAGTATGTTCAGGGAGAAATGGAAAGTTCATTACTCATATTAAATCCTGGCTAATTAAAAGTAGTATACTTTGTGGCCTAAATGATCTAAGTTTGCCATACATATTTCACCAAAGAACAATCTATTTCACTTTCAGGGAGAGAAATTAAGATGTGTCTAAGGAAAAAGTTTCATCTTCCATCTCACTAGAGAGAGAAGAGTTACAGTGAGTGAGGTTTGTTTCTATTTAGTTGTAAGAACTGAATTGCTGGGATTTTGTTTGTTTGTTTTTTACTCACTGGCTTAATTTTAACTAACCTCTCAAGGAACAAATGAATCAGCAATCTTCATGGAGCAGCACTTGAGTTCCTTGTCCATGACAAAAGATCTGAAATTCACTGAACACCCTCCTTTTAAGATCTTAAAATTGTATGTGAGAATCACTCTCACCAACAGAGAACTTTGGGCATTCATTAGCACCTGAGGTAATGTCTATACAGATTTCAGTCCTGTTCACAGCCCCTTATGTATACTGACCTTCAGAGACATTTCTGCACATTCCAAGTGCAATACTATCTATCTGAAGGTAATTACAATTACCCATCTCAGCCCACCTCCAACTTTGTCATCTCTCCTAAATTGAAACTTGGCTAACAGGATACTCAAGAAACCATCATGCTCACTTAGAAAAGAACTGAGATGTTATAGGCTGTGGGGTACTCACTATTTATTGTAACCTATTTTTTGTTATTTCAGGAAATAATTTTTGTCTGTTTTAATAGGATTTGTTAAAACTTTATACAACTGCTGTCATGGACAGCAAGGAGATCAAACCAGCCAATCCTAAAGGAAATCAACCCTGAATATTCATTGGAAGGACTGATGCTGAAGCTGAAGTTTCAATTCTTTGCCCACCTGATGCAAAGAGCCGACTCATTGTAAAAGACCCTGATGCTGGGAAAGATGGAAGGCAGGAGAAGAAGGGAACAACAGAGAATGAGATGGTTGGATGGCATCACTGACTCAACAGACATGAGTTTGAGCAAACTCTGAAATGGTGAAGGACAGGGAAGCCTGGCGTGCTTCAGTCCATGGGGTCACAGAGAATCAGACGTGACTGAGTGACTGAACAACAACAACAAAAGGGAAATTACTATTAGTGGATTCCTTTTATTAAGTCCTTATCTAATGTTATGACCTTTTCCTCCAGGTCTAAGGCATTTCCTCTCCCTCCTCATTTGCTAAAACTAATCTTTTTTATCTTTAGCACACAATCACAAGATTCCTTTCTTCATCTTGGCTGATTTTTTTTCTCAATTCATCCCAACCTCTCCTTCCCCCACCCTCTCCATCCCCACCATGTCCACAAGTCTATTTTCTGTGTGTATCTCCATTGCTGCCCTGCAAATAGGTTCTTCAGTTCCATCTTTCTAAATTCCATATATTTATGTTAATATACGATATTTGTTTTTCTCTTTCTGACTTACTTCACTCTGTATAATAGGCTCTAGGTTCCTCCATCTCACTAGAGCTGAGTCAAGTACTTTCCTTTCTATGGCTGAGTTATATTCCATTTTATTCCATTGTATATATGAAATATACATATATGAATATTCCATTGTACAATATTCCATTGTGCCACAACTTTTTGATCCATTCATCTGTTGATAGACATCTAGGCTGCTTCCATGCCCTTAACTATTGTAAATAGTGCTGCAATGAACATTGGGGTACATGTGTCTTTTTCAGTTACAGTTTCCTCAGGGTATATGCCCAGTAGTAGGATTGTTGGGTCAATAGGGTAGTTCCTTGTTTTTTATTCACCTTGTTTGACTTCTGCTCTCAGAATCAACTGAGGATTCATTATACTATTTCTGGATATTTCAGCTTTTTGCTCTTTTATAATCTTAAGTAAAATTTTTATGAATAGAGTGTTTTGAATGAAATAAGCATTTAAAAAATTACATGACAGCTAGTAGCACTCTTTTTTTCTTCAGGGACATTAAGTATGCAAGAGTACTTAATGCCTTTTATCCTCATGTCAATAGTACATTTACTATTTAGATGAAATTAAAATATAATTATATTTGGCTCACTCATAATGAAATAACATACTGCATTAAAATGTTATACATATTTATACTGTCTTCTGAATCTTAATAAGCTAAAGTTTTTTGACCAGTAAATTGCAAAGTACAAATATAGTAGAAAACAAATTATTAAAATGAACTAGTACACTCATATCAGAGAAGGCAATGGCACCCCACTCCAGTACTCTTGCCTGGAAAGTCCCATGGACGGAGGAGCCTGGTAGGCTGCAGTCCATGGGGTCGCTAAGAGTCAGACACGACTGAGGGACTTCACTTTCCATTTTCACTTTCATGCATTAGAGAAGGAAATGGTAACCCACTCCAGTGTTCTTGCCTGGAGAATCCCAGGGACAGAGGTGCCTGGTGGGCTGCCATCTATGGGGTCGCACAGAGTCGGACACGACTGAAGCGCCTTAGCAGCAGCAGTACACTCATATATGATCAGGCCACTCAAGATGGCTGTTCTCTTCCTCTTTGTAGAGCCCCTGCTAAACCAGTCCCTGCTTCACCTACACCCTACTCAGGCAAAAGTGCCTGCCCCCTGCCCCAGCTAGTGATTGTTCTAATCCTTAGGCCAGAAAGGCTCCACCTGCTAATTTATTAGAGGAAAACATTTACTCTCCTGATGCTCATTAACCTCAGGAGCTGTAAGGGGCAGGCACAGGCTGCTGGTTTCCCTGGTAATTGGCAGTCAATATAAGGGCAATTCCCCCCTATAAACAGCCACCATCTTCCCTAAGTAGTAAAGGTGGCTACCGTGTCGCTTGCCTGTAGTACCTTGTTGGGCATCACACCAGGACCCTTTATTTCAGACAGGTAAGCTCCCTTATCCAGTATTATTGATGTCTCTGTCACTGTTTGGGGGCTCTTTCTTCAGTGTCCAGGCTGGTGAACTACAAGGCTTGCGGACTTGCCCAGTGCGACCCAGCAGTTGGTGAGCTATTGGGACGCCAGGGAAAAATCCCTTGAGTACAAAGATGTCAGCAAAAGAATAACGGGGAATGGAAGATTGTGGGGTTAGTCCCAAGGTGGCCATCCACCCAGAATAGGGGACTCTCTGGCAGCTATCTACCATGAGAGATATCTTTCTCTTCCATTATGTTGATAATATCCTGTTAATCTCAGAGTCTTTCAAGTTTAAGAGTAGCAGTCTTGTGCTGGTGGTTCATCTTGACTACACAGGGATGACTGGTGAATACAGACAGAACAAGGTCATAGATTATTCACAAAATGCAAGCACACCCCTGACCCACTGCCCCTAAACTATTACAGACCCAAGCTTTGAGGATACTAACTCAGGAATAGACTTGTGAGTTAGACATGGGCAGTTACCCGGGTTTGGCTAGGGGCTGTGACAATGGCAAAATAAGTGTACCCTTTTTCACCACAGCTATGGAAAGGGGCAAAGCAACCATACAGTGTGAAGGAACAACAGCTACATGCAGTATGCGATGCGTTACAACAGGTGGAAGGAATTACAGAATGCCTACGTGAGTCATCGAGTACTGCAAAAACCCACTATTCAGGGTATAGAAGAGCTGGGCACAACATACAGGACCCCATGGACACAGTGACCAGGGAACTCACTTCACCTGCCACAAAGTTCAGGAATAGGTCTATGAAAATGACATATGCTGACATTTTCTCCTGCCCTATGACCCTGCTCTCTCAACCTGTGGGCCAGGAGGCTAACTTAAGCACTAGGAACTGTAAAACCGAACATTCCAGGAGCGATTGTCTCAGTGCCTATGTCATGTTAAGTGAGAGGCTACTACTCAACACTATCAGAATTCAACTGTTGACACCAAAAGATGACTGCCAGTTGTAGGTCAGGACAGTAACTTGCTTTTGCCCTCACCATAGAATCTACACCCCGAGGAACATAAAAAAGTGACTCTGGGACTAGCAGGTAAATCCTCAATAGTTTGGGTTTGCTACCCTGTGTGTAGCAATTAGAAAGGTACTTGCGGTTTTCACCTGTCTTTTCCCTGGACTCACTGAAGACTACTAAGGTAGTAATCTGACTCCCCCCCCCCCCCAATGGAGAAAAGCACCATTATATTAACCTGTGGTCTGTTATTCTATCTCTCCAGTCTATTTGACATTGGCTGTGGGTACTGCAGGCCAGGGCAAAAACTACAGGTAGGAATGATATGATTTCAGAATGCTGTTACTGCTTGTGTTCTGCTTAATGGTCATGATCTTCCCTGTATTGTACCTGTTAAACATCTTATATTTCGTCCCTCGCCTAAGTACAGGGAGTCTGTGGGCTGGGCAACAGCAGCGGCCTCACTTACTGCCAAATGAATTTCATTGCGGGGTCTCCGGCCAGATGCTGTTGTTGTCCTCCTGCGGACGTCCATAAAAAATTGACCTGATAAGAACCTGTCTCCAAAGTTTGCCCACCTCTTTGACTCTGTATTCTATATGTGGTATCTGGTTGCAGTACACCTCTACATACCTAAGCTATGTATATCGCAGAAGAGGGGTGGACCAAGATTGTAAGGGTGGTGCCGGGTGTGTAGGGCTGTGATGTATGGTCAAGCCACTCAAGATGGCCGTTCTCTTGCTCTCTGTACATCCCCTGGTCGACCAGTCCCTGCTTCAAGTACACCCTACTTATATGAACTTGCTTGAATCCTGCCCCAGCTAGTGATTGTTCTCATCCTTAGGCCAGGACGGCTCCACCTGCTAGTTTATTAAAGAGAAACACTTGCCCTTGTGATGGTCTTTAAACTGAGGGGCTGTAAAGAATGTTCCCAGGCTGCTGGTTTCCCTGGTAACTGATGAATCAACCTAATGTTAATTCCCCCTATAAATGGTAGCTGCCTTCTCTACTGAGTAGCAAATATGGCTGCCATGTCCTGTCTGCCATACAGGTGAGGTGTTGCTCCAGGACTCTTTGTTTCAGACATATGAGATCCCCTATCCAGTATCATTAACTCTGGTGCCATTTTCAGGTTCTTCATCTTTGGGGCTGGGTCACTACAAGGCTTATAGGCCTGCAGGGTGCTACCCAGCAACCCCTAAAAAGGGTAAGGGCATTACCTGACATTTCTTTTCATGTAGCAACAATGAATACTAGCAACATAGACCTATTCCTCAGTTCTTTGCAAAGATAAATCCAACTGCTGCATTTTGCTAAAAAGGAAAATGGCCAAGTACTCAGCAAGCATTTAGTGAATTAATAAATGAAATATGTTAAGGAATATGCTGCATAATTCCTAATATGAAACACTCAGAAAAGTTCTGAAAATGCTGATTTGTTGTGGACATTGTCAACCCAGGCTTTTCTGAACTGATCAAAATACATCTGAACCTCAAGAAATATGTTTTCTAAGTGTGGGACCCAGCAGAAGTTGTGCTTCTGCAAACCCCTGGTAGACTCTTACTCCTAGCACAGATCACGGGCCTTATGTTCACTGCTGAAGTGCTCTGCACACAAACCACCACATGACCAATATTCAGCCTTGAAGGCTTCTCCTGCATTTCCTTTTCTCTAAATTTCCTCCTTTGCATCTTCACCACTTGAGTTTTTTATTGATGTATAGTTTAATTAACATACATAGCTCTAGACTTATTCGTTTAAAGTGTACAGTGGATTTTCTAATTCCAGAACCATATCCATCACTCCAAAAACCTCATACTAATAGTTACTTCCCATTGTCCTCCCCAGGCCCAGCATCTGGCAACCACTAATCTACTTTCTGACTCTCTGTATTTGCTTGTTCTGTATCCCTCATATGAACAAAATCAGACAATATGTGATTCTGGGTCTGACTTCTTTCGTTTACTGTGTTTTCAAAGTTCATCCATGCTGTTGCATGTATTAATACTGTATTCCTTTTAATTGCCAAATAATATTCCATTGAGTGGATATAGTACATTATGTATATTCACCTAATGGACATTTGACTAGTTCCCACTTTGGTGCTATTATGACTAATGATGCTGTGACATCACGTACAATATATATGGATAAATGGATGATACATTGAGTATTTTTAACTTTGTGAGGAAATGACCAACTGTCTTCCATAGTGACTACATCTTTTAAAATTCTCAGCAATGTATGAGGGTCCCAAATTCTTGTCCTCTTCACTGACGCTTGTTATTTTCCATTAAAAAAATACTTATATAGCCATCCTGGTTGGTATCAAGTGGTATCCCATTATGGTTTTGATTTATATTCCCCTACTGACTATTGATATTAAACATCTTTTCAGTTGCTTACTGGGCGTTTGTATATCTTCTCTGAAGAACTGTCTATCCAGACTCTTTTGCTCTTTTTTAATTGGTGGTTTAGTTGCTAAGTTGTGTCTGACTCTTGCGACCCCATGGACTGTAGCCCACCAGGCTCCTCTGTCCATGGGATTGCTTGCCTACTGGGATTTCCAGGAGGCAAGACAACTGGAGCGGGTTGCCATTTCCTTCTCCAGGGGATCTTCCCAACCCAGGAATTGAACCTGGGTTGCCTGCATTGCAGGCGGATTCTTTACCAACTGAGCTATGAGGGAACTCCTTTTTAATAGGGTTGATATTTTTCATTATTGAGATGTAAATGTTCTTCATATATTCTGAACACTAGGCTCTTGTCAAGATATATGAATTGCAAACATTTTCTCCCACTGTGTGAATTGCCTTTTCACTTTCTTGATAGTGTCTTTATATGCACAACTTTTTAAAAATCTAATTTAAAATCAATTAATATATTTCATTGTTTCTGTTTTAGGTACCATGTATATGAAACCCAAGTCTAACTCAAAGTCACAAAGATTTTTACCTCTGTTTTCTAAGAGTTTTAGAATTTTAGCTCCTATTTTTTTTTAAGGTTTCTAATTCATCTTGTTTCAATATTTGTATTCAATATGAGGAAAGGGACCAAAATTATTTCTCTGTATATGGCTATACACCTGTCTGGGTAATTGTTGACAAAATTATTTTCTCACTGAATGAACTGGCATCATTGTTGAAAATCAATTGGTCATAGACTGGTTTATTTTTGAACTCTAAATTCTATCCATTAATCTACATGTGCATCCTAGTGCTAGTACCAAGCTATTCTGGTTACTGGGCAAAAATAGTAGTTGGAATTTTGATAGGGATTAAACTTACTCTGTAAATTAACTTGGGAGACTTTTGCCATGGTAACAATGAGAAATCTTGCAATCCATTTATATGGAATGTCTTTCCATTTATCGAGGTCTTTAATTTCTTTCAAGATGGGAGTTTTCAGTGTACTAGACTTGTACTTCAGTTATATTTATTCCTAAGTGGTTTTTTATGCTATTATAAATGGAATTTTCTTAGTTTCACTTCTGAATTGTTCATGGCTAGCATATTAGTTTGCTATGGCTGCCAAAACAATACCACGCTCTCAGTAGCTTAACATAAATTTTCTCGGTTTTGGAAACTGGTCAAAGTGTCCGCAGGGTTGGTTTCTTCTGAGGCCTCTCTCCTTGGTTTGCAGACAACTACCTTCTCTAAGTGTCCTCACATAATCTTGGCTCTGTGCAAGCGTTTCCCTGAAGTCTCTTTGTGTAAGTCTTTGTGTCCACGCTTCCTCTTATAAGGACACCATTCCGACTGGATTAGTGCCTTCACTGACAGTCTCATGATAATATAATACCCTCTTTAAAGAACTGTTCTCCAAATTCTGAGGTACTGTGTATTAGGATTTCAACATATGAATTTGGAGGGCATACAGTTCATTCAGTAACAATGGGTATAGAGAAATACAAATGATTTTTTTTGCTTATTAGTCATGTACTCTGCACATGACTTCCCTGGTGGCTCAGATGGTAAAGCGTCTGCCTACAACGCGGGAGACCCGGGTTCAATCCCTGGGTTGGGAAGATCTCCTGGAGAAGGCAATGGCACCCCACTCCAGTATTCTTGCCTGGAAAATCCCATGGACGGAGGAGCCTGTTAGGCTACAGTCCATGGGGTCGCAAAGAGTCAAACACGACTTCACTTTCACTTTCACTTTCATGTACTCTGCAACCTTGCTGAACTCATTCTAAAAGTTTCTTAATATGTGTGGATTCTATAGTTTTCTATATGTAAGATCATGTTTTCTGCAAATAAAGCTCAATATTTTTCTTTTGAATATAACTGGGCTTTTTTCTTTTTGCCTGATTACCCTGGCTGGAACCTCCAGTGCAATGATGAATAGAAGTATTGAGAGTGGTTGTCTTGTTTTTAGAGGGAAACCATTAGTTCTTTGATCACTAAATATAATGTTATCTATGGGTTTATCATTGATTCCCTCTATTAGGCTAAGCAAGATACAGTCTGTTCCTGGTTTGAGTGTGTTTTTTTTTTTTTTTTTTAATCATGAATGGATGTTGGATCAAGTTCCTTTTTATACATCTGCCAATATGACTATGCATTTGTTCCCTTGGCGTGTGCTCAGATGTGTCTGACTCTTTGAGACCCCATGGACTGTAGCCTGCCAGGCTCCTCTGTCCATGGAATCCCCCAACAACAATACTGCCGTGGGTTGCCATTTCCTACTCCAGGGTATCTTCCTGACCCAGGGATCTAACCGTCATCTCCTGAATTGTAGGCAGATTCTTTATCTCTGAGCCACCGGGGGAAGCCCAAAACAGTACACTGGCCCCAGATAGCTGAGGTGGATATCAAAGGAATGATTTCAATGAACTCAGACTCTAGCATCTTCCCATACATAGAAAAGCACTAAATTCAATAACTTGAGTTGTCTTTCTTCATGTGTGTTTAGTCAGTCCTGCCCTACAATTTCGGAGAGGGCACTGGTACCCCATTCCAGTACTCTTGTCTGGAAAATCCCATGGACAGAGGAGCCTGGTAGGCTGCGGTCCATGGGGTCGCTAAGAGTCGGACACGACTGAGCGACTTCACTTTCCCTTTTCACTTTCATGCATTGGAGAAGGAAATGGCAACCCACTCCAGTGTTCTTGCCTGGAGAATCCCAGGGATGGGGGAACCTGGTGGGCTGCCGTCTATGGGGTCGCACAGAGTCAGACACGACTGAAGTGACTTAGCAGCAGCAGCCCTACAATTTGTGACCCTTCAGACTCTAGTCTGCCAGGCTTCTCTGTCCATGGGATTTTTCAACCAAGAATACTGGAGTGAGTTGCCATTTCCTCCTTCAGTGGATCTTCCTGACCCAGGGCTTGAACCCATATCTCTCGTATCCCTTTATTCTATTGGTATAGTGTATTGATGAGCAAATCTTGCAGTCATGATATAAATTCCATTTGGTAATAGGTTATACTCCTTTTACTAAGCTTCTGAATTGAATTTTCTAGTATTTCTTGAGGTTTATAGCAGCCATATTGGTAAGAAATACTGATCTGTATTTCTTCTGATACTTTGTCTAATTCTGGTATCAGGATAAAACTAACCTGTTAAGTTGGTAGGTGTACCCTCTTCTATTTTTTGAATAGTTTGAAGAATTAGTATTCTTTAAACATTTGGCAGAACATTCCAATGAAGCCACTTGGATATGGGATATTCTTTGTGGAAAGCTGTCTTGATCACTAATCAGTGTTTTTACTTTTTATTAGACTGTTCAGATTTCACTTTTGAATCTGTTTTGGTACTTTGTATTTTGTTCACAATGTCCACTTGTTACCTAATTTGTTGGCATACAATTGGGTCATGATATCCCCCTAAATTTGGTTTTCACTGGGGAGGTTTGGTAGTAACATCCAGTTTCATTCCTGATAGTAGTAACTAACGTCTTCTCTTTTATTCTTGGTCAGTTGAACTAAAGGTCTGTCAATTTTGATCATTCAAAAAAAAAAAAAACTATTTGTCTTGCTTTTCTGTATTTTTCAATTCTCTATTTCCCTCTAATCTTTATCATTTACTTCATTCTGCTTGCTTTGGATTTAGCTTGCTTTCTTTTTTAATTTCTTAAGGTGGGAAGTTTAAGTTGTTTTAGACATTTTTTTTCCCACAGCTTGACTAAGATAAAACTGACATAACACTGTAAGTTTAAGGTGTACCATGTGAAGGTGTACCATTTAATTCAAGTATATATTGAGAAGTATTGACCATAATGTTAGCTAGCACATTCATCTTCTCACATAATGATGACTTTGGTGGTGGTGAGAATATTTAAGATCTACTCTATTAGCAACTTTCAATATAAAATACAGTCATGTTAGCTATATTCACTATGCTGTACATTACATCACCAGAATTTATTCCTCTTGAAACTGAAAATTTGTAGTTACAATTAATATCTCATATCCTCCCACCCCTCAGTCCTGGACAACAACTAATCTTAGTTTCTATGAATTCAACTTTTTTAGATTGCACGTAGGTGGAATCATTCAGTATTTCTTTTTCTGACTCATTTCCCTTAACATAATGCCTTCAAGGTAAATCTATGTTATCACAAATGCACGGATTTACTTTTTTTTTTTTTACAGCAGGATAATATTCCATTTTATGATATATATTTATCTCTTCATCCATTGATGGATATTTAGATTGTTTCCATATTGGCTATTGTGAATACTTCTGTAATGAACCCAGGGATGTGGATAACAATTTGATGATACAGTGATTTTATCTCCTTTAGATAAATATCCAGAGTATAATTGCTTTATATACTTTATTGCTTTAAATAAATAAGTAATTGCTTTAAATAAACAGCTTTATTTAACTTTTTGAGGAAGCTCCATATTATTTTTCCATAGTAGCTGACCTAATTAACATTCCCACCAACAGCTCACAAGAGTTCCCTTTACTCCACATCTTCACCACCACTTATCAGTTGCCTTTTTGGTAACAGATAGGAGGTGATATCTAGTGGTTATGGTTTGTATTAGTGATATTAAACAGTGTTGACCATTTTTTATGTCTTCTTTGAGAAAATGACTATTCAAGTTCTTTGGCCATTTAAAAATCAGATTATTAGTATTGGAGTTTTTGATAATAAATTATTTAGGTCCCTTATATTTGAATATTAACACCTTATCCAGAGATATGGCTTGCAAGTATTATCTCCCATTCCATAGGTTGCTCTATTTACTTTTTTGACTGTTACTTTTGTGCAGAAGCCTTTTAGTTTGTAGTTCAGCGATTTAATTTTTGCTTTTGCTTGTGTTTTTGGTATCAGATCCAAAAAAAAAATCATTGCCAAGATAAAACTCAAGAAGTTTTTCCTTTGAATTATGTAGGAGTTTTATGGTTTCAGATATTACATTTAATCCTTCATCTGTTTCAAGTTAATTTTCATGAGTGACATAAAATATCTGTCCAATTTCAACCTTTAGAATATGAATATCAGTTTTCCCAACATCATTTTTAAAGAGACTATCCTTTCCTCATTTAGTATTCTAGCATCTCTTTTCAAATATTAACTGTGTATGGTAGGTTTATTTCTGGACACTTGATGCTGTGCCATGGATCTATGTCTTTTTATGGTTTGGTTACTAGCTTTGTAATACAGTTTGAAGTGTGGTACTTACTGTTTAAGAAGAAATTGCTTTCATTATCTGGGCTCTTTTGTGGGTCCATATGAATCTTAGGATTATAAACCATTTAAGTGACTGTCTTAAGATTATTTAGATAATCATAAGTTTTTTGTTTCTATTAATGTGGTCTATTGCATTTATTGACCTACATTTGACAACCATTCTTTACTTCCAGGGATAAGTCTCACTTGATCATGGTGTATGATCCTTTAAATGTGTTGAATTCTGTTTTTTAATACTTAGAGTATTTTTGCAACCATATTCATCTGAGATATTGGTGTGTCATTTTCTTTTTTATATGAGGGTTTCCCTTGTGGCTAGGCTGGTAAAGAATCTGCCTGCAATGCGGGAGATCTGGGTTCGATCCCTGGGTTGGGAAGGGAAAGGCTACCCACTCCAGTATTCTGGCCTGGACACTTCCATGGACTGTGTATAGTTCATGGGGTAGCGAAGAGTCAGACATGGCTGAGTGACTTTCACTTTAAATACTATCCTTATCTTTTGTATCAGAGTAGTGCTACCCTCTTAAAATGGTTTTGGACTGTTTTCTCCTACAGTATTCAAATTTTCTTTTTTTTAGAGCTTGAGAATTGCTATTTAATTCTTTAAATGTTCAGCAGAAATCCCCTATGAAAACATCTGGTTAGACATTTTAGACATTTTTGGTCATGAGGCTTTTGATTAATGATACAGTCTCTTAGTCTGTTCAGATTTTGATCATGATTCAAATTTGGTAGGCTCTATGTTTCTAGAAATTTACCCATTTCTTCTAGACTGTCTAATTTGTCGGTACACAGTTTCTCATGTTGTCGCTCATGACCTGCTGTATTTCTGTGGTATCAAATGCAGAGTCTCCCTCTTAACTTACAAAACTGAGTCATCTTTCTTGATAAGTTTAGCTAAAAGGTTGTTTTCAAAAAGTCTTACTTTCATTTTTTTTAATATTTTTCTATTTACTTCATTAATTGTTGCTCTGATCTTTGTTACTTCCTTCCTTTATACTAACTGGACTTTGTTCTTTTTCTAGTTCCTTGAGGTATAAATATAAAGTTGGGTGGCTTATTTTAGGTCTTGTTAATAGAGCCTTTATCTTTATAAACTTCCTCCTTGGAACTGCTTTTCCCACATCCCATAAATTTTGGTGTATTGTGTTTCCATTTTCATTTTAAGATATATTTAGATTTCTCCTGATTTCTTCTTTGATCAGTTGGTTAGTCAGGAGTGTGTTAACATCTACATTTTTTTAATTTGTCAATTGTCCTCCGGTTACTGATATGTACCATCACAGTCAGAAAAAGATTTCAATGTTTTCAAGTTTATTGAGAATTGTTTGAACACCTCTAGTAAATTTTTCCATTGGTTATTATACTTTTCAACTACAAAATTTTTATTTGGTTCATCTTTACAATTTCTATTTCCTTGTCAACATTCTCTGAGATACCATTTTCATAATTTTTAAAAACTCATCTGGGCATAGTTTCCTTTAGATCTTGTGAACATTACTTAAAACAGCTGATTTAAAGTTTTGCTTTCTTCTAGTAAAACATGTGACCTTCCTCAGATTGTTTCTACTAATTGCTTTTTCCTCATGCATGAGCTATTCCTTTGTGCTTCTTTGCAAACTTTTTTTTTTTTTTGTAAACTGATCATTTTAAATAATGTGACAACATGTAAATCACACTATACCCTCTCCCCGGGGTTTGTTTTTGCTGTTCTCTATAGCCATTGCTGTTTGTTTAGTGATGTTTCCTGTACTAATTGGGAGAAATCTTTATATGTCATGTGTGGCCATTTGAGTCTATTTGGTTGGCCTAGCAGTTGTAGATCCGATTTCCTGAAAGGACTGGAACCAATTTTTCTATCTTTGCTGAGGGCCTTGTGTGCATGTTGTATGCCTTCAACATTCAGCCAGATAATTTTCAGCTCTACCTTAAGTTTTCCAGTTTCTGCTGGCCATGGCCTTATGGTCAGCCAAAGAGGAGTCACTGTAGTCTTCTACAGTCTTTCCTCAGCAGGCACACATGCACGTGGCCTTCTAGATGCCTTGCAACATGTCTGAGGTCTTTTAGAGCCACTACAGGCATCTCATTCTCCAGGTTTTCCTTTTTAAGATTTTTTTTAGTCAATCTGTTTTCTCCAAAAGTTATGTTTTCTTCAGTAGTTATAAATCTCCCCAGGCAGCTCCAAAGATAAAGCACTTGATTCCAACTGTTTTTACCATACTGTAAGAGAAGAAGGCTTTTAGTATTGCATAGACTCCAAGTTGAAAGTGGATATTCCAGGAACCCTTCAGACAGGTAAGACAATGACCATACTATGAAAATAAGGCTTTGAAAGAGATCTTGTTCTATTTGCTCACTATAGTGAATGCCATGCTTAACCAGAAATGCAGAATATTACCTATTACAGCCACCACTGAGCTGCATAGGGCTAGTGTATGATAAAATGCCCCAGAGCTCACTATTGTTCAGAGTTAACCATTTTTCTTGCATAACACTCATTGGGTTACTGCAATACTTTGGTTAATTTCCAGAATTCTGAAAAGATTTTTCTGATAATTTTGCCAATTGCTTTTATGGAAGAACATGTTTTTGGAGGTCTTTCCTGTACTATTTTTGCTGACATGTACCCTTACTTTTTTTAAAACAGTTTGAAAACTGGGGATTAAGGAGAGTAATAAATCTGAAAGCATTAAAGAATCACAGGAAGAAAAATATGTAAAGCATAAAATATCTAAGTTAATCCTTTGAAAATGTAGACGAGAATAGCACGTGTGCTTAGTCGCTCAGTCGTGTCCAACTCTTTGCGACCCCATCGACTGTAGCCCTCCAGACTCCTCTGTCCATGGGGATTCTCCAGGCAAGAATACTGGAGTGGGTTGCCATGCCCTACTCCAGGGGATCTTCCCAACCCAGGGATCAACCCAGGTCTCCCGCAGCGCAGGTGGATTCTTTACAGTCTGAGCCACCAGGAAAGCCCAAGAATAGCATAACATTTATATATTTTATTTAAAGAAGTTTAAGATTTACAAAATACTCTAGTTTTCTTACCTTTAATATACTTCATTTGCATGTCAGTATAAAATATTCATATTTTAAACTCATTAACCTCATGAAGCCTGCTCCTACCTAAAGCAACTTTGTCATCTATTGCTCAGCATCCCCTTGTATAATTTTTTAAGTAGTTATTCACTTTTCATCTTTAAAATAGAAGTAAACAACATACATGGAAACTGACTTGTGTTGTTAGGAATCTCAGTATATAATTCAACTGAATTTATTTTCTCACTTGAGTTTTTCTGAAGTTCTTTGTAAACAAATTTGTTTCAACCGATTCGTGTCTGTTCAATTTTAACAAGGAAACAGATAAAGAATGCAGTATAATATCTGAATGCTTCTTAAAAACAAGTAGAAGTTTCCTTAAATGTCTTCATATGCAAAGAATGACTAAAATGAGTCCTTAAAATTATAAATTACATTAGATAATGGTTATTTTAATGCTAATTTATAGTGCTCTTATGCCCACTACCGTGTGCTTCTCCACATCCTTTCTAGTTGGAATTCACTGTGTCCCTAAAGTGACACTAAGATCCCAAATGGAGTCAAGATATTTCAAGGTATCTAATCTCTGTTTTGTAAAAACTGTGGTAATGTACATAAAATTTTTCTATCATTCTTAGGTATACAAATCATTAGCATTACATGTACTCACATTGTTGAACAGCCAACGTGACTAACCATATTCAGCACTTTTTCATCAAAAACTGGAAGTCTGTATCTTTAAAAGAAAAGTCCTCATTTCTCCTCCTCCATCCCCAGGACACCCCAAGCCCCAGTGACTACTGTTCTACTATCTTACTGAATTTGACTATTGTAGGCACTTCATAAGTAGAATCATACCACATTCGTCCTTGTTTCTGACTTATTAGCTTACTTATCATAATGTCTTAAAGCTGTATGCAAATTATATGTATCAGAATTTGATTCCCTTTTAAGGCTAAAATTATCAATATAACTTATAGTACACTTGTTTATCCATTTGTCCACTAATAGACATTTGAAACCATTTCAACAAGGACAAAAATAATCCATTTGAACAAGTAAGGACTGAGTTGGAAAAAAATGTCAGCAAGGGAAAAAAATTAAATATAAATCTCAGAATACATGCATGCATTATGCCACATTTACATGACTAGTATGTAGATAAAACTGAGTTTTTCATCTATTTACTTGGACATAGAAAAAAACCAAATTCTGGATGAAATGTAACTTTTGCCTTTTTTGTTTGTTTCATGTTAATATACTGTATAAAGTCTCTAGTCACACACACAAAAATCTATCAACAACATTATTTCTAGTTTCTTTTATTTTCCAATAAGAAAATAGCATAGAGTGAATCAACTCTAAACATATTACTGCTATGAGGAAAACTAATAATCAACATAATTATAGATATGTACTATTTAAACTTGAGAAATGTTAATAGGTTATCACAAGTACAACAACCTTTACTGAGGAATGAAGGCCAATCCTCACATGGGATGTGGATAATTAAAATCAATGTATACGTGAGGCAGGATGGCTCATGCAATGTGATGCAAAAGCTTGAAGTGAAAGGGTGTGGTGAAAACTCAGCCTTACTGTCAACTGAAACTTGATGGCTCCAGCAAGTTTCTACACACCCACATTAACAAGCTAATGTCAACCACAGTCATCTTAGGGATTCAAAACTGTGCCTCTCTTCTGGTCGGAATAAAGAGATAAACCCAAAATTCAGGAAATCATAATCACTTCACATGAAGCCTTGGCAGATCTGGACTCAAATTTTTTAAGATTATTTTATTGTTGTTGTTGTTTCTCAGTTGCTAAATTGTGTTCAACTCTCTGTGACCCCATGATTCTCTTACTTGTTAAATAATGTATAAAGTCTATTATACTAGAAGGATTAGTAGGCAAATACATAGGAAACTAGCTCAGAGCAATCTAATGGGCAATCCTCATTTAGAGGAGAGTGAAAAAGTTGACTTAAAATTCACATTCAAAAAACTAAGATCATGGCATCTGGTGCCATCACTTCATGGCAAATAGATGGAGAAACAATGGAAACAGTGACAGACTTTCTTTTCTTGGGCTCCAAAATTATTGCAGATGGTGACTGCAGCCATGAAAGTAAACACGCTTGCTCCTTGGAAGAAAAGCTATGACCAAACTAGATAGCATATTAAAAAGCAGAGACATTACTTTGCCAGCAAAGGTCTGTCTAGTCAAAGCTGTGGTTTTTCCAGTAGTTGTGTATGGATGTGAGAGTTGGACGGTGAAGGCTGAGTGCTGAAGAATTGATGCTTTTGATCTGTGGTGTTGGAGAAGACTCTTGAGAGTCCCTTGGGCTGCAAGGAGATCAAACCAATGAATCCTAAAGGAAATCAATTCTGAATATTCATTGGAAGGACTGATGCTGAAGCTGAAGCTCCAGTAGTTTGGCCACCTGAAGAAGAGCCGACTCGTTAGAAAAGGCCCTGATGCTGGGAAAGATTGAGGACAGGAGGAGAAGGAGATGACAGGGGATAAGATGGTTGGATAGTATCACCGACTTGATGGACATGAGTTTGAGCAGGCTCCAGGAGATGGTGAAGGACAGGGAAGCCTGGTGTGTTGCAGTCCATGGGGTCGCAAAGAGTCAAAGACGACTGAGCGACTGAAAAACATTTTGATATAAAAGTAGTTTAAAGAAGCTTTCAAACAGTTAATAGAAGTGGTATGGTCAAGTTAGATGTGATTCCTTTCACGAGACTCTTGAGAGAAGAGTCCCTTGGACAACAAAGAGATCATAGCCGTCAATCCTAAAGAAAATCAGCCTTGAGTATTCATTGTAAAGACTGATGCTGAAGTTCCAGTGCTTTGGCCACCTGATGCAAAGAGCCAGCTCATTGGAAAATACCCTGATGCTGGGAAAGATTGAGGGTAAGAGGAGAAGGGAACAACAGAGGATGAGATGGTTGGTTATCATCATCTAATCAATGGACATGAGTTTGAGTAAACTCAGGGAGATAGTGAAGGACAGGGAAGCCTGGCATGCTGCAGTCCATGGAGTTGCAAAGAGTTGGACACAACTTAGTGACTGGACAACAACAATGTTTTAAAACCAAGTGGATCTAGACAGCATCTTTAAAGAGAGGAAGCTGCAAATATCCTGTGTTACGAAGGACAAACTCTGCCATTCTAAATTTTAAACCTAAAATATTTCTATAGCAAACATGATATTAACACATCACAGTAAGTTGCCAGGATAGTCTAAAAGAACTGTCTAGTTCATGATACAGAAAGTTTATTCATTTCAGAAAAAGAGTGTCAAAAGAAACATAATCATTAGTATTAAATATTAAATGCATGCCTAAAAATATTCTACTAATTAAACAGTGTGCAGGATATAACATGGAAATACATGAGATAATATTACATTGATCTAATAAGTAATAAGCCACAAACAAGAGCAACTAAATCTTCAAGTAATACTGCCCACTTTTAGATTCCCTATATATGCCTATTGAGTTTTCCACAATAAGGAACTTTCAAATTTATACAACTTTGTTGCCATTGTCCTTTTGCAGTAGAACTTCAGTATTTAATTGTGGCTGATTCATCGAAATACACAATATTTATTAAAATTCTGCAGGAAAAGGAAGGAACATTCAAATTTAGGTATTCTATGACCTACTTAAAATGACAGAGGAATCACAGGATAATTTGTGTTAAAAAGCAAATGAAAGCTTTAAAGTCTTCTAGAGCATCAAAAAATTTTAATAAATGCTAATATGCTATCGTTAATGAATGCCTTTAACTGGAAAAGTCTATTAGTTTCTTTTGCTACTTAGAGGATTTCATTTATATTAAAGAATTCAATAACCTATTTTTTCCTAGCTCTACAGAATTTGGTCTGACATATTTTACTACCTGTGTGCATTTTCTTCTTCAGATTAAATTCTAGTTTTCTTGATTAAATCATCCATCATTTTTAGGAAGATTTTTCTCTTATTGGCTTTTTGGTACTGCCTCAATTATTTTAGCTACTTGCTACTTTCTCTTTTTTTTTTTAATTTATTTATTTATCTATTTTTTACTTTACAATATTGTATGAGTTTTGCCATACATTGACATGAATCCGCCATGGGTGTACATGTGTTCCCCTTCCAGAACCCCCCTCCCACCTCCTTCCCCATCCCATCCCTCTGAGTCATCCCGGTGCACCAGCCCCGAGCACCCTGTATCATGCATCGAACCTGGACTGGTGATTCGTTTCACATTTAATTTACATGCTTCAATGCCATTCTCCCATATCATCACACCCTTGCCCTCTCCCATAGAGTCCAAAATACAGTTCTATACATATGTGTCTCTTTTGCTGTCTCACAGACAGGGTTATCTTTATCAATTTACTAAATTCCATATATATGTGTTAGTATACTGTATTGGTGTTTTCTAGTGTTTTTTTTTTTTTTAAATAAATTTATTTATTTTAGTTGGGGGCTAATTACTTTACAATATTGTAGTGGTTTTTGCCATACATTGACATGAATCAGCCATGGGTTTACATGTGTTCCCCATCCTGAACCCCCCTCCCACATCCCTCCCCATCCCATCCCTCTGGGTCATCCCATTGCCCCAGCCCTGAGCATTTGTCTCATGCATCGAACCTGGAATGGTGTTCTGTTTCACATATGATAATATACATGTTTCAGTGCTATTCTCTCAGAATGTCCCACCCTCACCTTCTCCCTCAGAGTCCATAAGACTGTTCTATGCATGTGTGTCTCTTATTCTGTCTTGCATATAGGGTTATC
The DNA here is from genome assembly GCF_054371585.1 of Giraffa tippelskirchi. Lineage (NCBI taxonomy): Eukaryota > Metazoa > Chordata > Mammalia > Artiodactyla > Giraffidae > Giraffa > Giraffa tippelskirchi. The sequence goes on along the minus strand of NC_137287.1, from coordinate 65,185,704 downwards.
GTTACCATCTTTCAAATTCCATATATATGCATTAGTATACTGTATTGGTGTTTTTCTTTCTGGCTTACTTCACTCTGTAAAATGGGCTCCAGTTTCATCCACTTCAAAAATATTTCTGTGACTTTTGTATATTAAATTTTCTAATAGCATATTAATTTTCATTTTAGTTGCAGTTCATTTTTCTATTTCTTATCCTTCATGCTTTTCATGTCTCTGGATTTCTGTATCTACTTGGGACCTTCAATAAAATAAGTAGCTCCTTCAAAGAAGAAATCTTACCCCTATGTTGTCATTATATGGCTTGCAAATACTCCATAACCCCTAAATCCTGTGACACCTAGAAGTAAATATGTTTTCTAATGTATTAGATTTAAATAATTAGCTACTACTTATTTTATGAGCTATGAAATGTTTTGTATTAATCCTGAAAAAACCAATTAAACTTTCTATTTTGGGAAAAATGGACTATAAAAGAGATACACTTTATAGGGATTGAACTTACCTGATGGTCAGTGAAGATAAAAGTTCGGACAATGAAATGCCTGCATTACAAGATAGAGGACATACATGATTGTTCCCTTAGTATTATCTAAACCATGGAGGTAGAAAATGTGTGGAGGTAGGAGGAGCAAAGTTTCCATGCCTGTGTGCAGGGAAGTGTGTTGAAAGATAATCAAGAGGTTGCATTTTTTTAAAACTCAGAAGATACTTGAGAAGCTGTGAAGCTGGAGCATGGTCTGGGATAGAGATATGTGTTAGCAAACGATAACTGTGGAAAACGGAGATATAAAATAGTATTAATACACAGAGTATCTGGAGACACCACCAAAGAATGATTCCAGACAGAGGACAGAGAGATACAGAGAAAACATCATCAAATGACAGTTGTGGAGTCACAACCACAGGATGACCTTTCTTCTGTTCAAGGGATAACCCAGAGTCCTAGCATCATGAACTGACCTCATGACTTGTGGGGTCTAAAGGCTGTTAAGCTGGATCTTAGATTAATGATGGCAACTTGAATCAATATCTTAATTTTCAATCAAAACATGATAGTACTTAATAGGAGTGTGATTCTCAACAGGATGAGCACATTCCTATTTCTTACAGGGCTGTGGGGGATGTTTGGGGGAAAAAGGAGGCTATGTAGAAAGAAGAAAACCTGACATTATAATTTTGCATGTGGGAAACAAAAGTCTACTTTTTAAAACGCAAACTACAAAACAACATCTCAACTAATCGGAATATAAAAAAGATCATGATCCTTAACAGGGCTGGGGTGCAGAGGGCACACACTGGCAGGAGTCCTAACAGAATATTCATGAGAAGTGAGATTTTTATGTTATGGAGGACAGGAAATGAAGCTGGAGATACTAGTGTCGTAGAATGACTAATTAGTGTTCTCACTCAAGTGTGTGCTTAAGTCAAGATTTGAGTAGCTTTGGACTACTATCAAAGCAGGAATTTGACTAGTTTAGTGGTATTTAAAAATCTATAATTATTGCCATCATTATCAGAAGTTCCACAAATGGCCAATCATCAATTTAAAAAGGAGTCTCACAAAAAATACACAATAGATGCACACTTGACATTAAAGTGTACTTTACAGAAGCTGGATAGAAAGAATCTTAGATGAGATAATAGCCTCTAAAGCAGGGACACTTTAAGGTCACTCCTTCAACTAGCTCTATTAGTATCACCAACTATGCTTGTTTTGTATGTATTTCTGATCTACATGCCTGCCTGGTGATTCTGATTCAGTGAGTCTGAGCTGGGGTGGAAAGTGGGAAACAAATTTTAAAGCAAGCTCTTTAGGTGATTAAATGGCTCAAGTCATCCTAACACCACACTTTGAAAACATTGTCCTAGAGTAAGGGAATGACAAAGGGGACTTTTCATCACACACATATATATAAATGCATTTTGTTTTTATTATCAATTTTTCATGACAGTAAAATTAAAAGGAAATAAACCTCTATAAGATTATATGTGCTTTAAAAAAGCCCTCTCTAGCATATAAGTTTCTACAGTTTTATTAGATTAGAAAGTAAGACACAGTAATTAAAAATTAAAAAGCACACCCATCTATGATTAAATCAATTTACATAATGAGGTGTTGTAATTCAGAATTTAGAAAGTAGTAGTCAAGTTGAGGACAAGCCATCTCATTAAATAGCTCCTCCTCAATTGTGAGTTAATAATCACTCAGAGCTTAAATGCTTTTGATTCTAAAATAAGTTTCACTCATAGGGCCTTTTAGAGAGATTTGTGAGAACACTTCTTGTTTCATTAATCAGAATAAGTTAAAAATATATGGGGCAGTTCATTTTTCACATTTTTTTTTTTACTATTATAGATATGAAATTTCTATCTGGGAAAATGAGCCCTTCAATAACCAATACCACCTCTCATTGAGTGTGTACTGTATAGACAGACATCTATTTATTGCTCATTTCTATTCTAAAACATTATCACTAAAATTAATAAACCATGTTTGTAGCTTTATCTGAGAACATAGTTCTCTTGTGAAGTGTAAGAAATAAAACATTTTGTTTCTAGTATTGCACATATACTGGTGTTTAGCCTTATAGGCTTTTGCTTATTTAAAATATAGGAATTCAAAGTTACTACCTTTTCAGTGGCAGTAATTCATATCATGTGATTCTTACACATATTATCTAAAGATTTGTGTTGAAATATTCAGATTTCCCAGACTAAAGGAATTGTGCTTTGAAATGAATCAAACTGATTGTTTCAATAGAAACTGGTAATGTCCTATATGCAATTTAGAATGTAAAAGGTATTAAAAAGTTACAGACCTTGAGAAAATTTTATAGTTGAAAAATCTTATTTGGTGAGTCTATTAAGTCAGACTTCTGGATTTTTGATATCCTACAAAAAGGAAAGAATCTTCATGCTCATAACTGAGTTATTCTCTGCTTAAGTGGAGGGTTTGCCCAAATTATGACCAAGCTTGACAAAGGGATCTATTCTCAAAACTAGGTTGGAAAGTTGCCACTGTGACACTCTAGTAAAACAGTAGAATTACAGTAAAAGTAACAATACCCTTTTCTTTCCAGTTCATGACATGGGTCAATCTGGATAATTTGGGAACTGTGACAAAATTAGAAATGGGTTGCAAGTGCATAATTTTGAGATTTCATATGTTTAACTTTAGTGGTTTGAATGTGAGATAAATGCATATCCAGAAAAAAACTATAATTAGTTCATTGATCACTTCAGCCTTTCTTATTCTTCTTAGATTTTTTAACTGAGGTATACCTGACATACATTGTATTAAAGTGGATGACATAATGATTCAATTATTTGCATAGTGAACACCATAATAAATTTAGTTAATGTCCATCAATACATAAAGATTTTTTTTCCTCTTGATAATTTTTAAGATTTACTCTCCTACTAACTTTTGAATGCAAAACAGTATCAAAAAGTGTAGTCATCATGCTGTATGTTACATTGCCATGACTTACTAACTTCCTAACTAGAAATTTGTATTTTTTTATTTCTTTCACCCATTTTGCCCAACTGTGACCCTCTGCTTATGGCAACCACAAACGTGTTATCTGTATCTATGATGTTGGTTGGTTGGTTGGTTTTTTTTTTACATTCTACATGTAAGTGAAATCCTATGGTATTTGGCTTTCTCTGTCTGATTCAACTTAGCATAATGCCCTGAAGATGTATGCATGATATCGCAAACATCCAGATCTCATTATTCTTTGTGACTGAATAATAATCCAGTGTGTGTATGTATGTATTTTCTTTATCCATTTGTACATCAATGAACACATGTCATTTCTATATCTTGCCTGTTGTAATTCTGCAATGAACATGATGGTGCATGTATCTTTTTGTGGTAGTGCTTTCATTTTCTTTGGATAATATTTTAGATATGGAGTTTCTGGGCAATATGATAATTTCATTTTTAATTTTTTCAGAAACCTACATACTGTTTTTCATAGAGGCTGCACCAATTTACAATCCTACAAATAGGCGACAGGGGTTCCCTTTTTTCCATATCCTTGGGAACATTTATATCTTCTTGTTGATGATGACCATTCTAACAAATGTGCAGTTATAATCATTGCAGTTTTCATTGGTATTTCCCCGATTAGTAATGTTGAACATGTTTTCATATATCTGTTAGCCATCTGCATGTCGTCTTTGGAAAAATGTCTTCATATCCTCTGCCCATTTTTAATTGAATTATTTGGGAGTATTTTTGCAAGTGATATTTTATAAGTTATTTTATGTGACCTGATTTGACAATGTTTCCTCCCATTTCATAGGTTATCTTTTCATCTGTTGATGGTTTCTTTTGCTATGCAGTAGCTGTTTAGTTTGTACTCCAACTTTTTTATCTTTTATTGTCAAATCCAAAAAATGACTGCAACAACCAATGTCAAGGAGCTTACTGCCTATGTTTCCTTCTAAAAGTTTGATTTCAGGTCATATGTTCAATCCATTTAATTTTTGTATGTGGTGTAAGATAGTGGTCCAATTTCATTCTTTTGCACATGACTGTACAGTTTTTCCAACATCATTTATTGGACGGTCTTTTCCACACTGTATGTTCTTTGCTAATTTGTCATAAGATCAGTTCAGTCACTCAGTCGTGTCCGACTCTTTGCAACACCATGGACTGCAGCACGTCAGGCCTCCCTGTCCATCATGAACTCCAAGAGGTTGCTCAAATTCAGGTCCATTGAGTCGAGGATACCATCCAACCATCTCATCCTCTGTTGTCCCCTTCTTCTCCTGTCTTCACTCTTTCCCAGCATCAGGGTCTTTTCCAGTGAGTCAGTTCTTTGCATCAGGTGACCAAAGTATTGGAGTTTCAGCTTCAGCATCAGTCTTTCCAATGAATATTCAGGACTGATTTCTTTTGGATTGTCATAAGATAATTGACCAGATATGTGTGTATTTATTTCATGGGCTTTCTTTTCTGTTTGATGGATCTATGTGTCTCTTCATATGATGGTAGCATACTGTTCTGATTACCATTGCTTTGTAATATGGTTTGAAATCACAGAGAACAATGTCTCCAGCTTTGTTCTTCTTTGCAAAGGTTGCTTTCGCTATTCAGGATCTTTTGTTCAGTTCAGTTCAGTCGCTCAGTCATGTCCGACTCTTTACGACACCATGAACTGTAGCACGCCAGGCCTTCCTGTCCATCACCAACTCCCGGAGTCCACCCAAACCCATGTCCACTGAGTCGATAATGCCATCCAACCATCTCATCCTCTGTCATCCCCTTCTTCTCCTGCCCTAAATCTTTCCCAGCATCAGGGTCTTTTCCAATGAGTCAGCACTTGGCATCAGGTGGCCAAAGTATTGGGAGTTTCAGCTTCAACATCAGTCCTTCCAATGAACACCAAGAACTGATCTAGTTTAGGATGGACTGGTTGGATCTCCTTGCAGTCCAAGGGACTCGCAAGAGTCTTCTTCAGCACCACAGTTCAAAAGAATCAATTCTTCGGCGCTCAGCTTTCTTCACCATCCAACTCTCACATCCATACATGACCACTGGAAAAACCATAGCCTTGACTAGACGGATCTTTGTTGGCAAAGTAATGTCTCTGTTTTTTAATATGCTATCTAGGTTGGTCATAACTTTCCTTCCAAGGAGTAAGCGTCTTTTAATTTCATGGCTGCAATCACCATCTGCAGTGATTTTGGAGCCCCAAAATATAAAGTCAGCCACTGTTTCCACTGTTTCCCCATCTATTTGCCATGAAGTGATGGGACTGGATGCTGTGATCTTAGTTTTCTGAATGTTGAACTTTAAGCCAACTTTTTCACTCTCCTCGTTCACTTTCATCAAGAGGCTCTTTAGTTCTTCTTCACTTTCTGCCATAAGGGTGGTGTCATCTGCATATCTGAGGTTATTGATATTTCTCCCGGTAATCTTGATTCCAGCTCGTGCTTCCTCCAGCCCAGCGTTTCTCATGGGGTACTCTGCATATGAGTTAAATAAGCAGGGTGACAATATACAGCCTTGATGTACTCCTTTTCCTATTTGGAACAAGTCTGTTGTTCCATGTCCAGTTCTAACTGTTGCTTCCTGACCTGCATACAGGTTTCTCAAGAGGCAGGTCAGATGGTCTGGTATTCCCATCTCTTGAAGAATTTTCCAGAGTTTATTGTGATCCACACAGTCAAAGGCTTTGGCATAGTCAATAAAGCAGAAATAGATGTTTTTCTGGAACTCTCTTACTTTTTCGATGATCCTTCGGATGTTGGCAATTCGATCTCTGGTTCCTCTGCCCTATCTAAAACCAGCTTGAACATCTGGAAGTCCACGGTTCACGTATTGCTGAAGCCTGGCTTGGGGAATTTTAGGCATTACTTTACTATGTAAAGTAATTAGGCATTACTTGTGAGATGAGTGCAATTGTGTGGTAGTTTGAGCATTCTTTGGTATTGCCTTTCTTTGGGATTGGAATGAAAACTGACCTTTTCCAGTCCTGTGGCCACTGCTGAGTTTTCCAAATTTGCTGGCATATTGAGTGCAGCACTTTCACAGCATCATCTCTCAGGATTTGAAAGAGCTCAACTGGAATTCCGTCACCTGCACTAGCTTTGTTCATAGTGATGGTTCCTAAGGCCCACTTGACTTCACATTCCAGGATGTCTGTCTCTAGGTGAGTGATCACACCATCGTGATTATCTGGGTCATGAGGATCTTTTTTGTACAGTTCTTCTGTGTATTCTTGCCACCTCTTCTTAATATCTTCTGCTTCTGTTAGGTCCATACCATTTCTGTCCTTTATTTAGCCCATCTTTGCATAAAATATTCCCTTGGTATCTATAATTTTCTTGAAGAGATCTCTAGTCTTTCCCATTCTATTGTTTTCCTCTATTTCTTTACATTGATCACTGAGGAAGGGTTTCTTATCTCTCCTTGCTATTCTTTGGAACTCTGCATTCAAATGGGTATATCTTTCCTTTTCTCCTTTGTTTTTCGCTTCCCTTCTTTTCACAGGATCTTTTGTGGTTCCATGCAAATTAAAGAATTGTTTATTTATGTAAAAAAAAAAAATACCATAGGAATTTTAACAGAGACTGCACTGAATCTGCACTGAATCTGTAGATTGCTTTAGGTAGTATTGAAATTGCAACTTTTAACTATTTATAATCCAGAAGCACTAAGTATATATTCAATGTGTCTCCTTCAAATTCTTTATCAATGTCTTACAAGTTTTCAGTATGTAGGTCTTTTACTGCCTTGATAAAGTTATTCATAGATATCTTACTTGTATTATGAAATGGTAAATGAGACTGTTTTCTTAATTTCTCTTTTTGATAGTAATCTTTGTTATTAGCACACAAGAATATAACAGATTTGTATAGGTTGATTTTTTTCATCCTGTTTCTTTATTGAAGTCATTTACTAGAATTTAGGTGGAGTACTCTTGCCTGGAAAATCCCATGGACGGAGGAGCCTGGTAGGCTGCAGTCCATGGGGTTGCGAAGAGTCGGACATGACCGAGCGACTTCACTTTCACTTTTCACTTTCATGCATTGGAGAAGGAAATGGCAACCCACTCCAGTACTCTTGCCTGGAGAATCCCAGGGATGGCGGAGCCTGGTGGGCTGCCGTCTATGGGGTCGCACAGAGTTGGACATGATTGAAGCGACTTAGCAGCAGCAGCAGCAGGTGGAGTCTGTAGGATCTTGGCTATATAGTACCATATCGCTGCACAGTTTTACTTCTTCTGTCCCAATTTTGTTGTTGTTATTCAGTCATGTCCAAATCTTTGGGACCCCATGGACTATAGAACACAAGGCTTCCCTGTCCTTCACCATCTCCTGGAGTTTGCTTAAACTCATGTCCATTGAGTTGGTGATGCCATCCAACCATCTCATCCTCTCTCATCCCCTTCTCCTGCCTTCAAACTTTTCCAGCATCAGGGTCTTTCCTAATGAATCGGCTCTTTGCGTCAGGTGGCCAAGGTATTGGAGATTTAACATCAGTCTTTCCAATGAATATTCAAAGTTGATTTCCTTTAGGATTGACTGGTTTGATATCCTTGCAGTCCAAGGGACTCTCAAGAGTCATCTCCAGCACCACAGTTCAAAGGCATCAATTCTTCAGCACTCAGCCTTTTTTATTTTCCAGCTCTCACATCCATACATAACTATGGAAAAACCATAGCTTCAACCATATGGACTTTTGTAGGCAAAATGATGTCTCTGCTTTTTAATATGCTGTCTAGGTTTGTCACAGCTTTTCTTCCAAGGAGCAAGTATCTTTTAATTTCATTGCTGCAGTTACTGTCCACAGTGCTTTTAAAGCCCAAGAAAATAAAATCTGTCACTGTTTCTATTATTTCCCTATCTTCCCAATTTGCATGCCTTTATTTCTTATTCTTGTTAATTACTTTGGCTGGGACTACCAATATTATGTTGAATAAAAGTAGAAAAAGTGAGCTACTTGTCTTGTCCCTGATCTTGTGTATGATGTTAGCTGTGGGCTTGTCACATATTAGTCACTCAGTTGTGTCTGACTCTTTGTGACCCCACAAACTGTAGCCTGCCAGGCTTCTCTGTCCATGCAATTCTTTAGGCAAGAATATTGGAGTGGGTTGCCATTCCCTTCTCCCAGGGATCTTCCTGACCCAGGGATCGAACCACGGCCTCCTGCATTGCAGGCAGATTCTGAGCCACCAGGAAAGCCCAGGCTTATCAAATATGGCCTTTATTATGTTGAGGCACATTCTCTCTATACCCACATTGATAAGAGTTTTTATTGTAAGTAGATGGTTACTTTTATCAAATGTTTTTACTGCATTGATCAAGATAATCATATGATTTTAAATTTTGTTCTGTTAACATGTTATATCACACTGATATGCAAATAGTGAACCATTCTTGCATTACTGTAATAAATTCCACTTGATCACAGTGTTTGATTCTTTTAATGTACTGTTGAATTTGGCTTGCTAATATTTTATCAAGAATGTCTGCATCTATGTTCATTAGGATATTGGCCTGTAATAGTCTTTGCTAGTGATATCCTCTGGTTTGGGTATCAAGGTAATGTCAGTCTCATAAAATGAGTTTGGAAGTGTTCCCTCCTCTTCTGCATTATGGAATAATTTGAAATGGATTGGTATTTTTCTCTGAATATTTGATAGAACTTACTAGTGAAGTTGTCTCAGTTTTTAAAATAGCTATTTTCTTCACTTACTTATTTGGCTACTCTGGGTCTTTTTAGATCTTGCAAGCTGGGTCCTTTTTTTTTTTTAAGCTGCAACATGTGGGATCTAGTTCCCTGACCAGGGGTTGAGCCCAGAGTGAAAGTCACTCAGTTGTGTCTGAGTCTGCGACCCCATGAACTATGCAGTCCACGGAATTCTCTAGGCCAGAATATTGGAGTGGGTAGTCTTTCCCTTCTCCAGGGGATTTCCCCAACCCACGGATCAAACTCAGGTCTCCTGCATTGCAGGTGGATTCTTTACCAAGTGAACCACCAGGGAAGCATTGAGCCCAGGGGCCCCTGCATTGGGAGCATGAAGCCTTAGCCATCAGACCACTGGGAAAATCTCGTGATGTTATTTAATTTTTACAGGAAGTTTTAAAACTACTGATCAATCTCTTCACTAGTAATCAGTCTATTGAGATTTCCTATTTTTTCCTGACTTAGTCTTGGAAGTCTATGTGTTTCTAGGAATTAATCCATTTATTTTAAGTTGTCCAACTTGTCATTTAATTATTCATAGTCTCCTATGATCCTTTGTATTTCTGTGGTATCTCTTGTAATATCTTCCCTTTCATTTCTGATTTTGGGTCCTCTCTTTTGATTTCTTGGTAAGTCAAGCTAAAGGATTGTCAATATTATTTATCCTTTCAAAGGATAACTTCTGGTTTCATTGATCTTTCCATTGTCTTTTTGTCTCTACTTCATTTATTTTTGTTCTGATCTTTATTTCCATACTTCTACTAGGAATTCACTTCCTAGTAATGTAATTATTTCTCTAGTTCCTTTGAGGTGTAAATTTAGGTTGTGATTTTTCTTTTTTCTTTAAGTAAGCATTGATTCTATCTTAGCATTGTTTTTGCTGCATGCCACTGCATCCTACAAGTTTCCGTATGTTATATCTACATTTCCTTTTGTGAAAAGGAATTTTTTGATTTTGCTTTTGATTTCTTCACTGAACATTGTTCAGCAGCATGTTGTTTACTCTCCACATATTTGTGAATTTTACACTTTTCTTTTTATAGTTGATTCCTAATTTTATACCATAGTGGTTGGAAAAGAAACTTATATCATTTGTTTCTTTTTTAGCTGAAGTACATTTGATATGCAATATTGTATAAGTAACAAGTGTACAATTTAGTAATTCACAATTTTCAAAGGTTATACTACATTTATAGTTCTTATAAAATATTGGCTATATTCCCCATGTTGTACAGAATATTCTTGTAGCTCATTTTATACATAATACTTTATACTTCTTAATTCTCTACCACTATTTTATCCTACCTCCTTTCTTCTTCACAGTGATAACCACTAGTTTGTTGTATATGTTTGTGAGTCTGCTTCTTTTTTGTTATATTCACTGTTTTGTAATTTTTAAGATTCTACATTTAAGTGAGGTGATATATAGTGTTTGTCTTTCTGTGTCTTATTTCACATAGTGTAATGCCCTCCAAGTCCACCCATGTTGTTGCAAATGGAAAAATGAATGTATACACACACACCCCACAAACATAGACAGTGTATTTGAAAGCAAAGCCATCACTTTGCTGACAAAGGTCCACCTAGTCAAAGCTATGGTTTTTCCAGTAGTCATGTACAGATGTGAGAGTTGGACCATAAAGAAGGCTGAGTGCTGAAGAATTGATGCTTTTGAACTGTCGTGTTGGAAAACAATCTTGAGAATCCCTTGGACTGCAGGGAGATCAAACCAGTCAATCCTAAAGGAAATCAATCCTGAATATTCATTGGAAGGACTGATGCTGAAGCTCCAATACTTTGACCACGTGATACAAACCTAGCTGACTCACTGGAAAAGACCCTGATGCTAAAAAAGATTGAAGACAGAAGGACGACAGATGAGATGGCTGGATGGCATCATTGATTCAATGGACATGAATTTGGGTAAATTCCAAGAGATGGTGAGGGACAGGGAAGCCTGGCATGCCACAGCGCATGAGGTCACAAAGAGTCAGACATGACTTGATGACTGAACAACAACAACAGCAGCATACACCACAACTTCTTAATACATTCACCTGTTGATGGGCACTTAGGTTGCTTACACATCCTGGCAATTGTAAATAATGCTGCTATGAACAGTGGGGTATATGTATCTTTTTTAGTTGATATTTTGGGTGTTTTTTGGATGTAAACCCAGGAGTAAAACTGCTGGGTGATAGGTAGTTTTACTTTTAGTTTTTTTAGAAACTCCCATACTGTTTATCACAGTGAGTATACACATTTATATTTCCACCAATAGTGAACCAGAGTTCTTTCTTCTTCATATCCATGGTAACATTTCTCTGTCACTTTTGATGATAGTCATTCTGATATGTGTGAAGTGATATCTCATTGTGTTTTTGATTTGCATTTCCCTGACTATTAGTTAATGTTGAGCCTGTTTTCATGTGCCTGTTGGCCATGTGCAAGTCCTCTTTGGAAAAATGTCTATTGAGCTCTTCTGCCCATTTTTCTTTTTGTTTTGAGTTACATGATCTATTTATATATTTTAAATATTAACCCCTTATATAATTTACAAATATTTTCTGCCATTCAATAGGTTGCCTTTTCATTGTATCAATGATTTCCTTTGCTGTGCAAAAACTTTAAGTTTAATTAAGTCCCATTTGTTCATTTTTGCTTTTGTTTCTTTTTCCTTGAGAGATCCAAAAAAATTACTATTAGGATTGCTGTCAAATAGTCTTTTCCTATGTTCTCTTCTAGGAGTTTTATAGTCTTACCTTCAGGTCTTTAATCAATTCTGAGTTTAATTTTGTATATGGAATTAGAGAATGTTCTAATTTATTGTTTTAAATCTACCATTCCAGTTTTCCCAGCACCACTTATTAAAGAGACTGTCTTTCCTTCATTGTATATTCTTGCTTCCTTTGTCATATATTAATTAATGATAAGTGCATGTGTTTATTTCTAGGCTTTTAATTCTGTTCCATAGATTTATGGATCTGTTTTTGTGTCTGTACTATACTGTTTTGATTACTATAGCTTTGTAGTGTACTCTAAAGTCAGGGAATGTGATTCCTCAAGCTCTGTTCTCTTTCTCAAGATTGTTTTGACTGTTCAGGATCTTTTGTATTTCCACATAGATTTTAAAATTATTTTTTCTAGTTCTGTGCAAAATTCCATTGGCATTTTGATAGCGATTGCTTTGAATCTGTAGATTGCCTCAGTTACTATGGTCCTTTTAACAACATTAATTCTTCCAATCTAAGAACATGTTATATCTTTCCTTCTGTTTGTGTCCTCTTCTATTTCTTTCATCAGTTTCTTATAGTTGTCAGAGTACAGACCTTTTACTTCCTTAGGTAGGTATATTCCCAGTAAACAATCCCATTTACTTTTTGATGGAATAGTAAATGGGATTGTTTCCTTGATTTCTCTAACAGTTCATTGTTAGTATATAGAAATGCAAGATATCTGTACAGTAATTTGGTATCCTGCAGCTTTACTGAATTCATTGAGCTATGGTAGTTTTCTCATGAAGACTTTATAATTTTCTATGTACAGAATCATGACATTTGCAAACAGAGACAGTTTTACTTCTTCCCTCCCAATTTGGATTCTTTTATTTCTTTTTCTTGTCTGACTGCTGTGGCCAGGACTTGCAATACAGTGTTAAATAAAAGTGGTGAGAGTGGGTGTCTTTGTCTTGTTCCTGATCTCACAGGAAATGCTTTCAGCTTTTCACTGTTTAATATGATGTTATCTGTGGGTTTATCATATATAGCCTTAATATGATAAGTAATGGCAACAGAGGATGAGATAAGTTGGATGTAATCACTGACTCAATGGACATGATTTGAGCAAACTCTGGGGGATAGTGAAGGACAGGGAAGCCTGATGTGCTGCAGTCCATGGGGTCGTAAAGAGTCGGACACAACTGAGTAACTGAACATAAACAACAACATTGGGTAATTTACGAATATTGAAAAACTCTTGCATCTCTGGGATAAATCCCACTTGATCGTGATGTATGATCCTTTTAATATACTGTTGGATCTGGTTTGTTAATATTTTGTTGAGGATGTTCTCACCTATTTTATCAGTGATATTGGCCTGTAATTTTCTTTATTTTTTGAGATACCTTTAGTTTAGGCATTAAATTGATGCTGGCCTCATAGAATGAGTACACAAGTGTTCCTTCTTCAATTTTTGAGAATGGTTTCAGAAAGATAGGTGTTAAATCTTTAAATAATTCACAGGTGAAAAAATTCACCTGTAAAGCCATCTGGTCCTGGACTTCTGTTGGGTGTTTTTAAATTAATGATTCAATTTCATGACTGGACATTAGTCTTTTCATATATTCTATTTCTTCTTGGTTTGGCCTTGGGAGTGTGTACATTTCTAAGAATTTATCCATTTCTTCTAAGTTGTCCATTTTCTTGGCATATAGTTGTTCATAGTAGTCTCTTAGGATATTTTACATTTCTGTGGTGTCAGTTGCTGTTGTTCAGTCACTCGGTTGTGTCTGACTCTTTGTGACCCCATGGACTGAAGCATGCCAGGCTTTCCTGTCCTTCACTATTTCCCAGAGTTTGCCCAAACTCATGTCCATTTAGTTGATGATTCCATCCAACCATCTCATCCTCTGTCAACCCATTCTCCTACCCTCTATCTTTCCCAGCATCAGGGTCTTTTCCAATGAGTAGGCTCTTTACAAGAGATAGCCAAAGATTGGAGCTCCAGCATCAGTCATTTCAATGGATAGTCAGAGTTGGTTTCCTTTAGGATTAACTGGTTTGATCACCTTGCTGTCCTGGGGACTCTCAATGACAGTCTTCTTCAGGAGCACAGCTTGAAAGCATCAGTTCTTTAGCACTCAACCTTCTTTACAGTCCAATTCTCATATCTGTACATAACTACTGGGAAAACCATAGCTTTGATTATATAGACCTTTGTCAGCAAAGTGATGTCTCTGCTTTTTAATATGCTGTCTAGGTGTCAGCTGGGGCTTCCCATGTGGCTCAGCTGGTAAAGAATCCACCTGCAGTGCAGAAGACTTGGGTTTGATCCCTGGGTTGGGAAGATCCCCTGGAGAAGGGAAAGGCTACCCACTCCAGTATTCTGGCCTAGAGAATTTCATAGACCTAGAGAAGTCCATGGGATCGTAAAGAGTTGGACACGACTGAGCAACTTTCATTTTCTTTCAGGTGTAAACTGTAACTTCCTCTTTTTCACTTCTGATTTTATTGCTTTGGTCACTCCCCTTTTTATCTTCATGTGTCTAGCTAAAGGCTTATCAATCTCATTTCTTTTCAAAGAAACAGCTTTTAGTTTCATTCATCTTGTCTTAATTTCTAGTTTATCTATTTCTGCTCTGATAATTATGACTTCAAGGCTGTATATTGTCACCCTGCTTATTTAACTTACATGCAGAGTACATCATGAGAAACACTGGGCTGGATGAAACACAAGCTGGAATCAAGATTGCTGGGAGAAATATCAATAATCTCAGATATGCAGATGACACCACCCTTATGGCAGAAATTGAAGAACTAAAGCGCCTCTTGATGAAAGTGAAAGAGGAGAGTGAAAAAGTTGGCTTAAAACTCAACATTCAGAAAACTAATATTGCGTCCATGGGGTCACAAAGAGTCAGACACAACTGAGCAACTGAACTGAATTATGACTTCTTTCCTTCTACTATCTTCAGGTTTTGTGTGTTCTTCCTGTAATTTCTTTAGGTGTAAGGTTAGATTGCTAGCGATTTTTTGCTTTCTGAGGTAAGCTTTCATTGCTGTAAACTTCCCTTTGAGAAGTGTTTTGCTGTAACCTGTAGGTTGTGGATCATTCTCTTGTATCTGGTGTCTACCCACTGGTGGGTAAGGCTGGTTCAGGGCCTAACAGCAGACTTCCTGGAGGGAAAGGCAGGGACCCAGAGGATTCTGAAGCTGGTGCCTTCTGACTGATGGGCAAAGCTGGGTCCTAGGACCTCTGGTGGACAGAACTGTGTCTAGACTCCTGTTAAGAGGTGGCAATAGGCTCAGGGGGTCTTTAGGCAGCCTGTCTACTAGTTAGTTGCATGGTCTGAAACTGTGCCCATCCAGTTAGTAGCCTGGCCTGAGGCATACCAGCACTGTACTTACAGGCTATTGAGTGGGGCCAGATCTTGGTGCTAATAAGCTAAAGGGAGAATTCTACTATGGTGTCTGTCAGCACCAGCATCCACACAGCGGAAGGATCTCCCAAGAATGGCTTTCTCCACTGAGTGTCCCCAGGAAGAGCTGCAACCACTCCCCACCTCTCTAGGAAACTCTTCAAGATCAGCAGGAAGGTCTGGCCCAGGTTACTATCAGGTTACGGCTTTTTCACTGGGTGCCACAGCATGGGAGGTTTCATGTACTCTATTTCCCCAATCTTATAGGGCAAGTCTTCAGAGTTGAATGCTCTTGGAGCTCATCTTCCCAGTACAGGACCCCTGAGGTTGTAGAACCTGACACAGGGCTCAGAACTCTCACTACTGTGGAAGAACTTCTGCAATATAATTACTGAAAAATGTGTGGGTCATCCACCACTCCCAGGGGTATGGACTTGACTATATCATGACTGTGCCTCTCCTAGATGGCTCATTGTGGTTCCTTCTTTATATCTTTAGTTGTAGGTCTTTTCTGGTAGTTTCCAGTCATTTTCATTGATGTCATTTTGCTCTGTTTGTGAAAGGAGGTGAACTTGTAAGGTCTTTCTAGTCTGCCATCTTGGCAAGATCTCTTGGCTGGTATAACTTCATATTCTTAAATTTGTTAAGATTTATTTTTTCGCTAACATGATCTATCCTGGATCATGTTCCATGTGCACTTGAAGAATTTCTATTCTATTGCTTATGAATATAATATTCTGTATTATATTTCTCTCTCTCAATGCTTTTATTTGTCTTTTCCTTTCTATGAAGATTTGTATTTTTCAGTCCAAGTGTTGTTGAAATAAAGAAAGAATAACTTATATAACCTTGGCTATGTTTCAAGCTCTTTTTTAAGATTGAAAGTAAACTCTGGTGCTTACTTGGTCAATATGTATACTGAAATTGGAACAGCACAGAGAAGATAAACATAGTTAATGTGCAATGATGGTTCACACATTTGTGAATCATTCCATAACTGTCAGCCTTTGTCTTGGAAGAAATAGGGTAGGGGAAGCAGGATGGCAAAGGAAAATTAAAGGGTACTGGGCCTCTACCAATTATATTTTATTTATCATATTTTATTATATAAAACACTGGTTTTAATACAGTAAATTTTGGTGTGTGAGTGCAGTGATTGTGTAGTTCTGATTTTTGTATTTTAAAGTAGAGAAAGAAATCACTATAGCTGTCATTCCATTTCCAAACCTATAAAAATTATCAGAAGTGAATTCCAAGATTTATCCATAAAGATGTTCTCTTCAGCATTATTTATAATTTATAATAGGGTAAAAGTAACAATAATTTAAAATTTTAACTACATAGGAATGTCACATAAACTAGTCATATGATTGTTTTATATTTATTTATACATCTTATTTTCTACATTAGTTTTTTTTTTTTGCTACTGTAAGAAATTACCAGAAACTTAATGTCTGAAAACAACACAAATTTACTAGCTTACAGTTTTGGAGGTCAGAGTCTAAAATGGATCTAAATTAAAAAAAATCAGGATGTTGGTAGGGCTGCATTTCCTCTGGAAGATTCTTCTTTTCTTACATTTTTTTAGCTTGTGGAGATTTCTACATATAATGGTTCTTGACCTTTTCCTTACCTCACTCCAGCCTTTTATTTCCATCCTCATTCATATCTTTCTACCACTGACTCTGACCCTCTTACCCCCTTATAAAGATCCTTGTGATTATAACATGCCCACCAGAATAATCCAGTTAAATTTACTCATCTCCACATGATTAATCACATCTGCAAAGTCTCTTTTACCATATAAAGTAATATATTCTCAGGTCTATGGACATTTTGGGGGACCACTATCCAGCTACCACATTACATAAGCAACTAAAGGCATGTGAATATTTAAAGTGTTTAGAATAGTGCTTGAGGGAGTTTCTTGGTGGCCTAATGGTTAGGATTCTGGGCTTTTCTGGCCTGGGTTCAATCCTTGGTCGGGGAACTGAGATCTTGCAAGCCACACAGCTTGGCCAAAAAAAAAGAAAAATGCCTGACACAAAACACCATCAACTGTGACTTGTAAAATGAATGGGTAGACAAGCATACTTCTCACTGCTTTCACAGTCTTATCTAAACCACCACCATCTCTTATCTGATAACTTCAATAGTCTTCTCATGGGCTTCCCTGTTTCAACCCCTGCTTCCATCTATTCTCAGCATAGCAGTCGGAGTGATCTGTTTAAAACACAAATGAGATTGTATTTCTCCTCCATTTAAAATCCTACACCGTCTCATCTTCCCATTTCACTCAAAATACAGTTCAAAATCTTTGGCCTCTCTACACTATGTGCTTCCCCTAATGTGACCTATTTAAAAAAACCTTCTGTATTTCTATTTTGCCCCACCCATGCTGGCCCCTTATTATTCCTTACAAACACTAGTCTTGCTACCACCTCAGCACCTTTTCACTTGCAGTTATCTCTGCCTGGAATAGTGTTCCCCTAGATAGTCATGTGTCTCATATCTCCCTTTCAAGTCTTTGCTCATATATCACCTCATTGAGGCCTACCCTATGTACTCCATTTAAAATCTCAACTGTTTCATCATTTCTGTATTCCAGATCCTTTTTACTCATCTTTGTTATTTTTATATAGCACATCACCTTTTAGTATTACAAATACTTTATTAATTATACTTATATTTTCTCACCCCCTACTGAAATATAGATTACAAAGGGCAGGAATGTTATATGTTTTGCTAAATGATGTATTTTCACTCCTTGAATAGTTTCCAGCAAACAGAAATCACTCAATAGCTACTGAACAAGTGGCTGATAAAATCCTACTAGGTGCCAGGTTATATCCTAGGTACTAAGATCACATCAGTAAATCTGAGTTTCTCCTTTACTGGTGCTTGCTTTCAAGTCCTCCAGTCTATTAAAATCTACTCCACCCACGTCCCCATGTTGATGAAATAGAAGAAAACACTACAATGAGAAGTAGTAAGACTGGAATTATTAATTAGCCTTGTTTCTTTACACACCATCCTCACCCTTACCACTCCTATACTTCTGTCCCAATTACTGGGACTGATGTTTTGGAGACTAATTCAAACAAATGTAGCTATTAATTGTGCATGCTGCAAAACAAAACATGGAATTTGTTTTAAGGGTCATAGAATAAGCCAGTGGGAAATTAAAATATCTAAACATTCTACCATTTTATAAATATACAGAGAACATATGCACATATTCTCATTGAATTGATTCAAAACTAATAAGCCTTTTTCAAAAACTATTTTCTTGTTGACTGTAATTTTTAAACTGCATTGAGTATAAATCTTTGTCTTAAATGCATCCTTCAGTATGTTATATGGAATCCTGACACAGTTGCCAGGTGACTTCTGGCTGAGATTTTTCCATTTATTTTGCAGGACAGCACACTACTACCTTCAGAATTTAAGCAAAGCAGGGAAATCAGTTATTCGTAAGCAAATGTTTTAATCTGGATGATTTATACTTTGCTGTTTCCTTCCTATATATAAAATACTCTTAAAGTTTAGAACAAACAGGCTGATGCTCCATTATCCCAAACTTTTTTTTTATCAGAGAATGCAGAGCCAGAACATGTCAAATAGTTGATATGCCATTTTCTGACCTCGATTGTCAGGCTTCCAACAGATGAGATTAACTAGATAATTTAATGTACTATACTACTCTATTTTACTTTTCTCTATTATAATGAATTTCTTATTGTAATTTACAGTGTAAATATCTTAAAGCAGTATATTTTAAAAGATTAATTTTAAAGTAAAATTTTTAAAAATTCAACTACTTGGGTACCATAGCCAATCATATCCTTTTGGTATTTTAAAACATTCACCAAGACTTTCTTTCACATTTTATGAGAAACTAGATTCAAGTTCAATTTCTCCTCAAATAATTTTCAGCCACTTGAAAACAATGTAGTATTTCAAAAGGCATCCCTTATTTTATGATTTTTGCTCTGTGACTATCTATTAATCTTTTTTTTTTTTTAATTATTTGGAGGACCCTTTAAAACTAGGATTTGGGAAGACATTATTATTTTTGAAGTGTTAGTGAACGCTGGCTCATTTGGTCATCAACTACAATTTTAGTATTTTCAAATACAGGTAATTTGTTATACTCCCAACTCAATTACACCAATATTATTAAGGTACAATTAATTAATCATTGGATTAATTGGTATGTTTTTACATAGCAATTTTTATAAGTTTATATGAAAACTGTATCTTGCTTCAAGACAGAAATGTTAAACTGCACATAACTTTAAAGTATTTACTAATACCACTAAATAGATGATAGTGATTGTGTGTGTTTGCTTGTTTTCTTCTGTTTCTAGTTTCAATCAGTTCAGTTGCTCAGTTGTGTCCGCCTCTTTGCGACCCCATGAATCACAGCACGCCAGGTCTCCCTGTCCATCACCAACACCCGGAGTTTACCCAAACTCATGTCCATCGAGTCGGTGATGCCATCCAGCCATCTCATCCTCTGTCGTCCCCTTCTCCTCCCGCCCCAATCCTTCCCAGGATCAGGGTCTTTTCCAATGAGTCAACTCTTTGCATGAGGTGGCCAAAGTACTGGAGTTTCAGCTTCAACAACAGTCCTTCCAATGAACACCCAAGATTGATCTCCTTTAGGATGGACTGGTTGGATCTCCTTGCTGTCTGAGGGACTCTCAAGAGTCTTCTCCAACACCACAGTTCAAAAGCATCAATTCTTCGGTGCTCAGCTTTCTTCACAGTCCAACTCTCACATCCATACATGACTACTGGAAAAACCATAGCCTTGACTAGATGGACCTTTGTTGGCAAAGTAATGTCTCTGCTTTTTAATATGCTATCTAGGTTGGCCATAACTTTCCTTCCAAGTGTCAGGATACATTTAACAGGAGGCTTCCTGTATGCTGTTTTCAGTCTTGCATGAATTCTATGTTCCTTAACAGCACTTGAATACAGGTGCCAGAGAGCTGGCAAGCTGGCTTTCGGGGATAATAGAAATTCATGTATCTCATTCGTATGGAAATTCCATATGGTGAACAGCAGCCATTTACAAGTCTCTTCCTTTCTGATATGTAAAGTTACTTTTACAACCCCCTCTCTAGAGAATAATTCTAGCCTCCGGCTTTCTAGATGACTTGTTAGATCTTTGATCCCTATCTCTGCTAAAAAGGGCTATCTGGTAAGAGAGTATATATATGCCCACAATATGTTGAATAAATGCCTTTGTTCCACCAGAGCACTGGTCCCCCTGCCTTTCCTCATTCTCTCTCTCGCTCTCACTCTCTCCCTCTCTCTGTTTCAGGCTGCTTCCACGGAGCACAGGTGTCCATCATGTCTAATTATTTGCCCGGGCTTTCAAGACCTCTTCAAGAGGACGCCCTGAGCCTACGTAGACGGTGCTAGCTCTTTGTCCTAGAATTATATTGGCATACTGTGTAAACCAGGGAATATCAGCCTCTTTCCTTCCTTCTTTTACTTTCTTATCGGTCGACTCTGTACCCCCAAGTTCCGGTCCATTAAAGGACCACAACATCCAGCCATCTCATTCTCTGTCATCCCCTTCTCCTCCCGCCCCCAATCCTTCCCAGGATCAGGGTCTTTTCCAATGAGTCAACTCTTCACATGAGGTGGCCAAAGTACTGGAGTTTCAGCTTCAACATTAGTCCTTCCAGTGAACACCCAGGACTGATCTCCTTTAGGATGGACTGGTTGGATCTCCTTGCAGTCCAAGGGACTCTCAAGAGTCTTCTCCAGCACCACAGTTCAAAAGCATCAATTCTTCGGTGCTCAGCTTTCTTCACAGTCCAACTCTCACATCCATACATGACTACTGGAAAAACCATAGCCTTGACTAGATGGACCTTTGTTGGCAAAGTAATGTCTCTGCTTTTTAATATGCTATCTAGGTTGGCCATAACTTTCCTTCCAAGGAGTAAGCATCTTTTAATTTCATGGCTACAATCACCATCTGCAGTGATTTTGGAGCCCAAAGAAATAAAGTCTGACACTGTTTCCACTGTTACCCCATCTATTTGCCATGTGATGGGACTGGATGCCATGATCTTAGTTTTCTGAATGTTGAGCTTTAAGCCAACTTTTTCACTCTGCTCTTTCACTTTCATCAAGAGGCTTTTTAGTTCTTCACTTTCTGCCATAAGGGTGGTATCATCTGCATAGTTTCAATTAAAAGACCTAATTGTAACTTTTAGCTATATATTCTAGAGCTCAGTATCTCTGAGCATCACTTCATCTTTTATATGGAGAGTACAATTCCAGCTCAACCTTATAGAAAGGTTGTAAAAACGACATAATCTGGAGGCATGTTGTAAACTCTAAAGCAGCTAGAGATACAGTATTAGATTTATTACGTGCTTATATAAGTCTGCTCACCTTAACTAAAATGTTCTCTCCCCTACTTTTTCTCCCATATGGTATTTCTCCTTAGAAAATAGTAGGCTGTGTGACACAAGTATTGCATGGTTCCACTTACATGAGTTATCTGAAATAGTCAAACTCAAAACAAAGATGAGAAGGGTGGTTACCAAGATCTAGGGCAAGGGAGAAGAAATGGGCAGTTATTAATTAACAGGAGTTAAGTTTCAGTTAAGTAAGAGTTATAAGCTCTAGAGATCTGCTGTAAAACATTGTTCCTATGGTCAACAATAACACACTGTACACAAAATTTGTTAAGATGATAGATGTCATAGTGAGTGTTCCTAACACTATTTTTTTTTTTTAGCAGAAACTTACTTGATTGTATCATTGTATGATTCCACTGATATGAAACGTCCACAATAGGAACATCTATAGACATGGGCTTCCCTCATAGCTCAGTTGGTAAAGAATCCTCCTGCAATGCAGTAGACCCTGGTTCGATTCCTGGGTCAGGAAGATCTGCTGGAGAAGGGATAGACTACCCACTCCAGTGTTCTTGGGCTTCCCTTGTGGCTCAGCTGGTAAAGAATCTGCCTGCAATGTGGGAGACCTGGGTTCGATCCCTGGGTTGGGAAGATAAAAAGGCTACCCACTCCAGTATTCTGGCCTGGAGAATTCCATGGACTATATATAGTCCATGGGGTTGCAAAGAGTAGGACACGACTGAGTGACTTTCACTTTCACTTCATAGACATGGAGATGATTAGAGTTGACCAGGGGCTGCAGATGGGAAAATGGGGAGTTAAATGGTTGGTACAGAGTTTCTGTTAGGATGATAAAAATGTTATGGAAATAGTGATGATTGCACAACACAGTGAATGTAATTAATACCACTGAACTGTACATTTAACATGGAAATTGTTTTCTTCTCCTAAATCAACACATAGACCTTAAAAAATCATGAATATGCATGTCCTCAACAAATATCTCAGTGCCAATTTTGATCTTGTCTTCTTTTAAGGACACCCTAAATTGTTTTCCTATTTGGGGAATACAGATATTTTAAGTTAGAATGCATTCACAAATCCTTCTACTTCCAGTGTTAAGACCTTCTTAGATTCCTGTTACCTCTGTACTTAATTTCTGAAGAGAGAGATTAATGCGCCAACCTATTTCTTGCCTCACCCTCACCTTTACTGTGATTTTTACAATGAAGAAAAAAACCACGCTAACCCTAACTATGAAACTCTTGTTCACCACATAAGAAAATATGTTTAGATCATCTTTTCACCATAACTCTCCTGAGATCTACAGTTCCACCTGGTTCTTCTATTGGCGTCTCAACATCAGTACACCTCACACTGTACTTATCTCTCTTTCCTCACCCCTAAGCTGCTCCTTCTGCTTTGCTATTTCTGTTAACACCAGTACCATTTTCTGAGGCCCTAGCTTGAGAAGTTTTTGTATTTCTGACCTCATATTTTATTTCTTCTTGTTTCCATTGTCTCACTCTATGGTTCCCCACTTCAAAAACTTCACATTTCAGGCACTTACAATCTTGGGCCTGGATTTTTTTTAATAATTACTAGTAAATTACACTTCTATGTTACTTCTTATCCACTCAGTTGCTAGAATAATTTCTTTAAGACATTATGTTCATTCTCTTCTCAGAAGTCTTCACTAGCGTTCAGCCTCCTTAGAACATTACTCAAAGCGAAACTTATTGTCCAACTTTGTTCTTTCCGTAGCCTTGAAACTTGACTTATTCTACGTGCTAAAACCTCTTTTTTCTGACTTCATTTGCTCATGTCATTAAGTTTACCCAAAATGTACAGCCAGCTCCATATTCTGTCTTCATTTCTTATCTTATCCATTACTAAAGACCTAACCAATTACCTTTATGAGAGACACCCTAGCAGGCAATGTGAACTTTCTTTGCATTCACAGTACTTTTCAAAAAGACTAACAGTTTGTATGCCCCAAATTTGCTTTTACAGAGCTCATATTTCATCTGTTTAGCAATGTTGGTACTATGCTCAGCATATTCATAAATTGTCCTTTTATCTTACAGTGTAGAATCAACACATTGACAACAAATGAAAAGAATCATGAAGGAAAATAAAAGAGTGGAAAGAAGAGTTTTGAGATTCTGGGAAAAGCAGTTACTATATAGGATAGTGGAAGAAAAATAATTATTTGGGGAGGAGGAAAGGAAATATATTAAAGCAATAAGTGTATTAAAGAAACAAAATGATTTATGTTCTTCTCTTGACTGTTGGTTTTTGATAGTTTTAATGGCATTTCTGTGTGTTTCCTTAGAGTATTTAAAGGCCTATACACTGTTAGATAAGTGAAAAGAAACAGACATGCAACATTGTTGCTTCATTTTAGATATAAATTCTTTGAATTTTTCTCTTTTTTGGGAGTTTTCTTGTTTCAATAAGTAAGGATATGAGGGTAGTCATGATTCAGGACCATTCTGGTTTCTCTGTTATAAGAAAATCTATATATTGATTTTTTTTAAGAGATCTTTAAAATGTCTTCCCTTTTTATATTTTCTTTTTTTTTTAAATTTCTTTGAGTATAGTTGATTAATGATGTTGTGTTAGTTTCAAGTATGCAGTAAAGTGAATCAGTTATACAAATATGTATATCCACTCTTTTTTAAGATTCTTTCCCAATATAGGGCATTACAGAGTAATGAGTAGAGTTCCCTGTACCATACAATAGGTTCTTATTAGTTACCTATCTGATATACAGTTGTGTATATGTCAGTCCCAATCACCCAATTTATCGCCCACATCCCCTGGTAACCAATAGTTTATTTTTTACACCTATGACTCTACTTCATATTTTGGAAGTAAGTTCATTTGTTGTTGTTGCTATTCAGTCTCTCAATTGTGTCTTGACCCTTTGCGACCACATGGACTGCAGCACACCAGGCTTCCCTGTCATTCACCATCTCCTGGAATTTGCTCAAATTCATGTCCATTGAGTATCCAATGGTGCCATCCAACCATCTCATCCTCTGTCATCCCCTTCTCCTCCTGCCCTCAATCTTTCCTAGCATCAGGGTCTTTTCCAGTGAGTTGCCTCTTCACATCAGATGGCGAAAGTATTGGAGCTTCAGCTTTAGCATCAATCCTTCCAATCAATATTCAGGACTGATTTCCTTTAGGACTAACTGGTTTGATTTGCTTGCAGTCCAAGGGACTCTCAGGTGTCTTCTCCAATGCCACAGTTCAAAAGCATCAATTCTTCAGTTCTCAGCCTTCTTTATGATCCAACTCTCACATCCATACATGATTACCGGAAAAAACATAGCTTTGACTATACAGACCTTTGTTGGCATACTGAGTGAGGCACTTTAACAGCATCATCTATGAAGATTTGAAACAGCTCAGGTGGAATTCCATCATCTCCACTAGCTTGGTTTGTAGTGATGCTTCCTAAGGCCCACTTGACTTTACACTCCAGGATGTCTAGTTCTTGGTCAGTGATAAGACCATTGTGGTTATCTGGGTCATTAAGATCTTTCTTGGACAGTTCTTGTGTATTCTTGCCACCTCTTCTTAGTATCTTCTGCAAATCCATACCATTTCTTTCCTTAATTGTCCCAATCTTTGCATGAAATGTTCCCTAATTTTCTTGAAGAGATCTTTCCCATCCTATTGTTTTCTTCAAATTTTTGGCACTGTTCACTCAAGAAGGTTTTATTATCTCTCCTTGCTCTTCTTTGGAATTCTGCATTCAGATTGATATATTTTTCCTTTTCTTCTTTGCCTTTTGCTTCTCTTCTTTTCTCAGCTATTGGCAAGGCCTCCTCAGACAACATTTTGCCTTTCTGTATTTCTTCTTCTTGAGGATGGTTTTGATCACTGCCTCCTGAATAATGTTACGAACCTCTGTCCATAGCTCTTCAGGCACTCTATCAGATCTGATCTCTTGAATCTATTTGTCACTTCTACTGTATAATCATAAGGGATTTGATTTAGGTCATATATGAATGGCCTAGTGGTTTTCCCTGCTTTCTTCAAGTTAAGTTTGAATTTTGCAGTAAGTTACAGTCAGTTCCCAATCTTGTTTTTGCTGACTGTGTAGAGATTCTCCATCTTCAACTGCAAAGAATATAATCATTCTGATTTCAGTATTGACCATACAGTGGTGTCCATATGTAGAGTCATCTCTTGTGTTGTCGGAAGAGGGTGTTTGCTATGACTAGCGCATTCTCTTGGTAAAACTCTGTTAGCCTTTGCTCTGCTTCATTTTGTACTCCAAGACCAAACTTACTTGTTACTCCAGGTATCTATTAACTTCCTACTTCTGCATTCCAGTCCCCTGTGATGAAAAGGACACCTTTTTTTGGTGTTAGTTCTAAAAGGTCTTTTAGGTCTTCATAGAACTGTTCTTCAGTTTCTTCAGCATTAGTAGTTGTGGCATAGACTTGGATTACTGTGATACTGAATGTTTTGTCTTGGAAACGAAACAAGATCATTCTGTTATTTTTGCACCCAAGTACTTCATTTCGAACTCTTTTGTTGACTGTGAGGGCTGCTCTATTTCCTCTAAGGGATTCTTTCCCAGAGTAGTAGATATAATGGTTATCTGAAGAAGAGGAGAGTGAAAAAGTTGGCTTAAAGCTCAACATTCAGAAAACTAAGATCATGGCATCTGGTCCCATAACTTCACGGCAAATAGATGGGGAAACAGTGGAAACAGTGTCAGACTTTATTTTTGGGGGCTCCAAAATCACTGGAGATGGTGATTGCAGCCATGAAATTAAAAGACGCTTACTCCTTGCAAGGAAGGTTATGACCAACCTAGATAGCATATTTAAAAGCAGAGACATTGCTTGACCAGAGTCAAGGCTATGGTTTTTCCAGTAGTCATGTATGGATGTGAGAGTTGGTCAGTGAAGAAAGCTGAGTGCTGAAGAATTGATGCTTTTGAACTGTGGTGTTGGAGAAGACCCTTGAGAGTCCCTTGGACTGCAAGGAGATCCAACCAGTCAATCCTAAAGGATATCAGTCCTGGGTGTTCATTGGAAGGACTGATGTTGAAGCCGAAACTCCAATACTTTGGCCACCTCATGTGAAGAGTTGACTCATTGGAAAAGACTCTGATGCTGGGAAGGATTGGGGGCAGGAGGAGAAGGGGACAACAGAGGATGAGATGGCTGGATGGCATCACTGACTCGATGGACATGGGTTTGGGTGGACTCCGGGAGTTGGTGATGGACAGGGAGGCCTGGCGTGCTGTGGTTCATGGGGTCGCAAAGAGTCAGACACGACTGAGCGACTGAAATGAACTGAACTGAACTAAATTTGCCTATTCCTATCTATTTTAGTTCAATGAACCCTAAAATTTCGATGTTCATTCTTGCCATCTCCTGTTTGACCACTTCCAATTTACCTTGATTCATGGACCTGACATTCCATGTTCCGATGCAATAGTGTTCTTTACTTTCACCACCAGACACATGCACAACTGGGCATTCTTTCCCCTTTGGCTCAGCCTCTTTATCCCTTCTGGATCTATTTCTCCTCTCTTCTCCTGTAGCATTTTGGACACCTACTAACCTCTGGGGGGGTTCGTTATTCAGTGTCATATCGTTTTGCCTTTTCATACTGTTCATGGGGTTCTCAAGGCAAGGATGCTGAAGTGGTTTGCCATTCCCTTCTCCAGTGGACCACGTTTTGTCAAATCTCTCCACCATGACCAGTCTGTCATGAGTGGCCCCATGGGGCATGGCTCATAGCCTGATTAAGTTACACAAAGCTGTGATCCATGTGATTATTTTGGTTAGTTTTCATAGACTGGTTTTGATTTTGTCTGCCCACTGATGGATGAGGATAAGGGGCGTGTGCAAGCTTCCTGATAGGAGGGCTGGCTGTGGGGAAAATTGAGTCTTGTTCTGGTGGGCAAGGCCATGCTCAGTAAATCTTTAATCCAGTTTTCTGCTGATGGGTGGCAGGGGTAATGGTGACTTCCTCCAAAAGGACTTATGCCAGCACACTGTGCCTCCCAGGACTGCTGCTGTCAGTTTCTCTGATTCCGTGGCAGGCCACTGTCAACCCACGCCTCCACTGGAGACTCCCAAACACTCATAGACAAGTCTGGCTCAGTGTCTTTTGGGGTCACTGCTCCTTTCTCCTGGGTCCTGGAGCACATAAGGAAGGTCTTTTCCTTTCAAGAGGCTGTTTCCCCAGTCCTGTGGAAGTTCTGGAATCAAATCCCGCTGAACTTCAAAGTCACATTCCCTGAGGATTCTCAGTTCCTTTGCCGGATCCTCTGGTTGGGAAGCCTGTTGTGGGGCCTGGAACTTTTGCAACAGTGAAAGAACTTCTTTGGTACAACTGTTTTCCAGTTTGTGGATAGCCCACCTGGCAGCTCTATAGTAGGGCTTATGGAAACCTCCTCCAAGAGGACTTATGCCACACGCCACACCTCGCAAAACTGCTGCTTCCAGAGACCCTGTCCCCGCGGCAGGCCACTGCTGACCCATGCCTCTGCAGGAGACCCTTAAACACTCACAGGCAGGTCTGGCTGTCTCTTCTGGGGGTCACTGCTCCTTTCACTGGGTCCTGATGAACACAAGGTTTTGTTTATGCCCTCCAAGTGTCTCTGGTAGGTATGAGGTTTGATTTTAAATGTGATTGTGCCCCTTCTACCACCTTCGTATGGCTTTTCCTTTGCCCTTGGATGTGTGGTATCATTTTCTGGTGGATTCCAATGTTTTCCTATTGATGATTGTTCAGCTGCTAGGTGCAATTTTGGTGTTCTTGCAAAAGTTGAGTGCACTCGTTCATTTGTACCCTCTTTAGACTCCATATATAAACTATATCATGTGATATTTGTCTTTCTCTTAGTTTACTCAGTATGACAATTTCTAGGTCCATCCATTTTGCTATAAATGGCATTATTTTTTTTAATGGTTATATTCCTTATTTAATGGTTATATGTACCACACATCTTCTTTATCCATTCCTCTGTTGATGGGACATTTAGGTTGCTTCCATGTCCTAGTTACTCTAAATAGTGATGCAATGAATATTGGCATGCATGAGTCTTTTTGAAGTATGGTTTTCTCTGGGTATATGCCCAAGAATGGGTTTGCTGGGTCATGTGGTAGTTCTATTTTTGTTTTTTTTAAGGAGGCTTTAGATAATAGTCTGCATAGTGGCTGTATCCATTTATATTCCTACCAAAAGTGTAGGAGGGTTCCCTTTTCTCCACATCCTCTCAAGCATTTGTTTGTAGATTTCTTATTAACTTATTGTCTTAATTATTTTGGTATTTGTCACCCATACCTAAGACTCCACTATTGAAAATTTAGGAATTAACACTTCTTTAAGGATCAGATAAAAATCTGGGAAGAAAGTCAGTTTTGCTTTTCACTTTAAAAAAAATAAGGGACTTTTAAAAATTGAAGTGTATTTGATTTACAATATTGTGTTAGTTTCAGGTGTACAGCAAAGTGATTCAGTTATATTGTTTCAGGGAGTTTTCCATTATAGGTTATTATAAGATATTAAATATTCCTTGTTATATAGTAGTGCATATCTGTTAATCCCATACTGCTAATTTATCCCTCCCACCTTCTCTTTCTCCTTTGGTTACCCTAACCTTGTTTTCTGTGTATTTATTTTGTAAACAGATAAATTTGTATTGTTCTTTTAAATTCCACATATAAGTGATAACATATTTATCTTTCTCTGACTTGACTTAGTATTTTATAGGTCCATCTATATTGCTGCAAAAGGCATTATTTCATTGTTTTTTATGGCTAAGTAGTATTCCATTGTGTATACATACCACATGTTTATTCATGCATCTGGTGATGGACACTTAGGTTATTTCCATGTCTTGAGTACTGTAAACAGTGCTGTTGTGGGGTGCTTGTACCTTTTCAAATTGGAGTTTTCATCTTTTCTGGATATATAGACAGGAGTGAGATTGCTATCTCATATGGTAACTCTAATTTTTTAAAGAACCTCTACACTGTTTTCTATAGTGGTTGCACCAAGTTACATTCCCACCAACAGTGAAAGAGGGTTCCCTTTTTTCTACAACCCCTCCATTATTTATTATTTGTTGACTTTATGATGATAGTCATCCTGACCAGTGTGAGATACCTCATTATGATTTTTTCACTTATCTAATAATTAACAATGTTGAGAATCTTTTCATGTGCCTGTTAGCCATCTATGTGTCTTCTTTACAGAAATGTCTATTTAGATCTTCTGCCCATTGCTTGATTGGTTTTGTTTTTTTTTTACATGAAGTTGTATTAGTTGTTTGTATATTTTGGAAATTAATCCCTTGTTGGTTATTGAAATATATTGAATATATTCATATTCAATATATTGAATATATTGAAAAATATTTGAAAATACTTTCAGTTTAACCATAGGTTGTCTTTTTGATTTGTTGATGGCTTCCTTTGCTGTGCAAAAGCTTTTAAGTTTGATTTAGATCTCATTTGTTTATTTTTGCTTTTATTTCTTTTGCCTTGGAAGATTCATCTAAGAAAAATTGCTACAATTTATATCAGAATGTTTTTCCTATGTTCTCTTGTAAGAGTTTCATAGTGTTGTCTTATTTTTAGGTTTATAAGCCATTTGAGATTTAGTTTTGTATGTGATGTGAGGGGGTGTTCTAATTTCATTGATTTTCACGACACTGCCCAGCTTCCTCAAAACCCTTGAGGACATTGTCTTTCCTTCACTGTGTACTTTTATCTCCTTTGTTTATGATTAATCCATAGTTGTGTAGGTTTATTTCTGAGCTCTCTATTCTGTTCCATTGATCTATATGTCTGTTTCTTGCCAATATGATGCTGTTTTGATCACTGAAGCTTTACAGTATTCTCTGGAGTTTGGGAGGGTAATGCTTCTAGGTTTGTTCTTTTTCTTCAGGATTGTTATGGCAATTCTGGGTCTTCTGTAATACCATATAAAAGTTTTACTGTTGGGGTCCTTTAATGGACTGGAACCTGGTGGTACAGAGTTGACCATAAGAAAGTAAAAGAAAGAAAGAAAGAGGCTGATATTCTCTGGTTTACGCAGAAAACCAATAAAACCCTAAGACAAAGAGTTTGCACCACTTACGTAGGCTCAGGGCACCCTCTCGAGGAGGTCTTGAAAGCCTGGGCAAGTAAGTAAGCTTCAGTGGGCCTCTGCACTCCAAAGAACTAGCCTGAAGGAGAGAGAGAGAGAGAGAGAGAGATGAAGAAAGACACGGGGACCCGAGTTCTGATGGAACAAGGGTGTTTTATTCAACATAATGTGGGTATATATACTGTCTTACAAGGTAGCTTTCTCAGCAAAGATAAGGATTAAAAATCTTACAAATTACCAAGGAAACAGAAGGCTCAAAGAGAGAGGGTTGTAAATAATCACTTCCATATCAGAAAGGAAGAGGGTTTTAAATGTTACTTTTCACCATATGGAAAAGCTAATGAAGGAAATGCATGCATTCCTCAGTCCTTGCCAGCTCCTCTTAATCTTTGAATATTCAAGTATTAATAAGGAACAGAGAAATCCTGACAGATCAGCACACAGGAAGCCCCCTGTTAAATGTTCCCTAATATTTTACAATTGTTTTTTGTAGTTCTGTGAAAAATATCATAATAAATTGAAAGACTGCTTTGGGAAGTATGACCATTATATTAATACTTTATACCCACAAGCATAAAGTATCTTTCCATTTCTTTGAATCATCTTCAATTGCTTTAATCAGTGTTTTAACTTCTTACTATACAGGTCTTTTCATCTCCTATGTAGATTTATTCCGGGCACTTTATTTTTTTGATGTCACTTTATTATTATTTTTTTTTACTTTCTAATATTTCATTGTTAGTATAAAGAAAAGAAACAGATTTCTGTATATCAACTTGTGCTCTTCTAACTCGCTGAATCAATTTATTAGTTCTAATAGCTTTCTTTGTGTGAAGTCTTTAGGGATCCCTACACAGAGTATCATTCAGTTCAGTTCAGTCACTCAGTCATGTCTGACTCTCTGCGGCCCCATGGACTGCAGCATGCCAGGCTTCCCTGTCCATCACCAACTCCCAGAGCCTGCTCAAACTCATGTCCATCGAGTTTGTGATGCCATCCAATCATTTTGTCCCCTGTTGTCCCCTTCTCCTCCTGCCTTCAATCTTTCCCAGCATCAGGGTCTTTTCCAGTCAGTGAGTTTTTCACATCAGGTGGCCAAAGTATTGGAGCTTCAGCATCACTCCTTCCATTGAGTATCGTGTCATCTACATATGATGACAGGTTTACCTCTTTCCTTTCAAATCGGACACCTTTTATTTATTGTCTCCTTGAAATGTCTAGGAATGACAATACTATGTTGAACAGAAGCAGTGACAGTAGGCATTCTGTCTTGTTCCAGAATCAGTGGGGAAGTTTTCAGCATTTCACTCTTGAGTTTTCTGTTGGCTGTGAAATGGCACTATCCTGTTGAGATATGTTCCCACTTTGGTGAGCTGTTTTTTTGTTTTATAATGAATGTATACTGAAAGCTATCAAATGCTTTCTCTGCATCTATTCAGATGATCATGTAGTTTTTGTCTTTTCTTGTTAATGTGGTGTATCATATCAATTGATTTGTATGTTAAATCATCCTTGCAACCTTGTAATGAATCCAACGTCATCATGATGTGCAATTCTTTTTATGTATTATCGGTGTAAGTTGCTAAAACTTTGAGGAGTTTTGCATCTATAGTCATCAAAGATATTGGCCTTTTTTTTTTTTTGGTAGTGTATTTTTTATGGTCCTCTAAACATCAAGTAAGTCCAAATATACTACTGTGTCCTTTAAGATTTCTGTTGCTTTTTTGATTTTCTGACTGGATGATCTGTCCACAGGTGTTAGTGGGGCATTAAAGTTTCCTACTATTATTGTATTCCTGTCAATCTCTCACTTTTACCAGCACTTGTTTAATATATTTAGGTTCTCTTATATTGGGTGCATATATGTTAACAAGTATAATGCCCTCTTCTTGTATTGATCCTTTTACAGTTATATAGTGTCCTTCTTCAGAGAAGGCAATGGCACCCCACTCCAGTACTCTTGCCTGGAAAATCCCATGGACGGCGGAGCCTGGTGGGCTGCAGTCTAAGGGGTCGCTAACAGTCGGACATGACTGAGCGACTTCACTTTCACTTTTCACTTGCATGCATTGGAGAAGGAAATGGCAACCCACTCCAGTGTTCTTGCCTGGAGAATCCCAGGGACGGGGGAGCCTAGTGGGCTGCCGTCTATGGGGTCACGCAGAGTTGGACACGACTGAAGCGACTTAGCAGCAGCAGCAGTAGTGTCCTTCTTTGCCTTTCTTTATGGACTTTGTTATAAAATCTACTTTATACAGTATCACAAAGCGGCATCAGTTTTCTTATCATCTCCATCTGAATGAAATACCTTTTCTATCCTTCTTCTTGAATCTATGTCTTTGCCAAAAAGTGAGTCTTATATGCAGCATACTGTAGTTTCTTTTATTATCCACTCTGCTGCTTTGTATCTTCTGATCACAGCATTTAGTTTACTGACATTTAAAGTAATGGTAAGTATGTAATTATTGTCATTTTAAGTCTGTTTTTGTTGTCAGTTGGCTTCAGCTCGCTTCGGCAGGCTTCAATGATGGCTTCAGAAGGTAAAGAGTCTACATGCAATGCAGGAGTCCCAGGTTCAATCCCTGGATCAGGAAGATCCTCTGGAGAAGGAAATGGCAACCCACTCCAGTATTCTTGCCTGGAAAATCCCATGGACGGAGGAGTCTGGTGGGCTACAGTCCATGGAGTCACAAAAGAGTCGGACACAACTGCACAACTAACACTTTCCCTTTCATGTAGTTATTATTTTAAACCTTTTTTCAGTTGGATTTTGTACTTCTTGTGTTTATTCTTTTTGTCCACATTGCTACAAATGGCATTATTTCATTTTTATTTACTTTAAAAATTTTCATTGTAGTTGCTTTACAATGTTGTGTTAGTTTCTGCTGTACAGCAAAATGCATCAGCTATACATTTTCGTGTATCCCTTCTTTGTCGCCACCAGGCATTGAGTAGTTTCCTACACAGTAGGTTCTCATCAGTTATCTATTTTATACATAGAAGTTCATATGTGTGAATCCCAATTTTCCAATTGATCCCACTCCCCCTTTCCCATCTTGGTGTCCATATATCTGTCTGTGTCTCTATTTCTGCTTTTCAATAGATACATTTGTACTATTTTTCTAGATTCCACATATATACATTTATATATGATGTTTGTTTTCCTCATTCTGACATACCTCACTCTGCTTTGTGTGACAGCCACTAGGTCTAGCCACATCTCTGCAATTTGCACTATTTCATTTCTTCTTATATATACTCCGTATTTATATATATTCCATTTTCCATAAAATGACCGTATATATATGCTACAGTGCCACATCATCTTTATCCATTTCTCTGATGATGGGCATTTAGCGTGCTTACCTGTCCCAGCTATTGTGGATACTGCTACAGTGCATGTATCTTTTGGAATTATGGTTTTCTCTGAGTACCTGCCCAGAAGTAAGTTTGCTGTGTCGTATGTTAACTCTGTTTCTAGCTTTCTAAGGAATATCCGCACTGTTTTCCACAGTGGCTGTACCAAGTTACATTCCCACCAACAGTGCACGCAGGTTTCCTTTCCTCCACACCCTCTCTAGCATTTACTGTCTCTAGATATTTTGATGGCCATTCTGACTGGTGTGAGGTGATACCTCATTGTAATTTTGATTTGCATTTCTCTAACAGTCAGTGATGTTGGGCATCATTTCAAATGCTTTGTGGCCATTTGTATCTCTTTTTTGGATAAATGTCTAATTAGGTCTTCCACTCATTTTCTGATTGGTATTGAGCTGCATGAACTGTTTGTATATTTTAGAGATTAATTCCTTGTCAGTTGCTTCATTTGCAAATATCCCGCCCCCCTTCTGAGGGCTGTGTTCTCATGTTCTTTATAGTTTTCTTTGCTGTGCAAAAAGCTTTAAATAGGTTCCATTTGTTTATTTTTGTTATTTTCATTACTCTAGGAGTTGGGCCAAAGAATACCTTCCTGTAATTTATGTCAACGAGTGTTCTGCTTATGTTTTCCTCTAAGGGTTTTGCAGTGTCTGGCCTTACATTTAGGTCTTTAATCCATTTAAAGTTTATTTTTATGTATGGTGTTATGGAGTGTTCTAATTTCATTCTTTTACATGAAGCTGTCTAGTTTTCCCAGCATCAATTATTGAAGAGACTGTCTTTCCAACATTGTGTATTCTTGTCACCATTTTCATAGGTGACCATAGTCCATTGGTTTCTCTGGGCTTCCAATCCTGTTCATTGGTCTATATTTCTGTTTTGTGCCAATACCATACCGTCTCCACTACCATGTTTTGTTTTTTTTTCTTACAAATTGTAAAAAGTTTTTGTTCTGAATCTGTGAAAAATGTTATTAGTAATTTGATAGGGATTGCACTGGATCTGTAGATTGCTTTGGATAGTAATTTTCACAATATAGATTCTTCCAATCCAAGAACATGGTATACCTTTCCATTTGTGTGTCTTTGATATCTCTTATCAGTATCTTATAGTTTTCTGCATACCAATCTTTTACCTCCTTAGGTAGATTTATTCCTAGGTATTTTATTTTTTGTTGTTGTTGCAATGATAAAGGGGACTGTTAATTCCTCTGATTGTTCATTGTTAGTGTATAGGAATGCAAGAGATTTCTGCATATTTTTGTATTGTGCAACTTTGCCAGATTCAGTGATTAGCACTAGTAGTTTTCTGTTAGCATCTTTAGGATTTTCTATGTAAAGTATCATGTCATCTGCAAACAGTAATGGTTTTGCTTCTCTTCCAGTTTGGATTCCCTTTATTTTTCTTCTCTGTTGTAGCTAGGACTTTCACAACTGTTGAATAATAGTGTCAAGAGTGGTCATCCCCATCTTATTCCTCATCTCAGAGGAAACATTTCAGTTTTTCACCACAGAGAATGTTTGCTGTGGGTCTGTCATATGTGGCCTTTATTGTGTTGAATTAGATTCTCTGTATACCCATTTTCTGGAGTTTTTATCATAAATGGGTGTTGAATTTTTTCAAAAGCTTTTCTGCATCTACAGAGATGATCATATGGTTTTTATTCTTCAATTTGTTAATATGGTGTATCACATTGATTTGCATATACTATTTTCATCACTGGGATAAATCTCACTATCACAGTGAATGATAGTATTAACGTGCTGTTGAATTCTGTTTACTATTTTTTTTTTTAATAATTATTGAGTCTATATTCTTCAATGATATTGGTCTATATTTTCTTTTGTGTGTGTGTGATTTATTTGTCTGGCTTTGTTGTCACAGTGATGATGGCCTTGTAGAATGAGCTTGGGAGCATTTCTTCAATTATTTTGGAAGAGTTTGAGGTGGATAGGTGATAGCTTTTCTCTAAATATTTGATGAAATTTGCTTCTGAAACCATCTGGTCTTAGACTTTAACATGTTGGAAGATTTTTAAATACAGTTTCAATTTCATTGCTTGTGATTGGTCTGTTCATATTTTCTATTTTTTCCTAGTTCAGTCTTGGAATACTGTACCTTTGGAAGAATTTGTGCCTTTCTTCCAGGCTGTCCATTTTATTGGCATATAGTTTCTTATAGTAGTCTCCTATGGTACTTTGTATTTTTATGGTATCAGTTGTAATTTTTCCTTTTCATTTCTAATTTTATTGAGTCCTTCCTCTTTTTTTCTTGATGAGTCTGGCTAAAGGTTTATCAATTATGTCTATCTTCTCAAAGAACCAGCTTTTAGATTCATTGATCTTTGCTACTGTTTTAATCATTTCTACTTTTTATTTCTCCTGTGATTTTTATGATTTCTTCTACTAACTTTGAGTATTCTTATTCTTTTCTCTGGTTGGTTTAGGTGTAAGGTGAGGTTGGAGATTTTTCTTCTTTCTTGAGGTAGGAATGTATTCCTATAAACTGCTTTTGCTGCATCCCATAGGTTTTGGGTTGTTGTGTTTTCATGGTCGTTTATTTCTATTTATTTTTTTAATTTCTTCAGTGATCCCGGTTATTTAGTAGGACATTGTTTAGCCTCCAGGTGTTTGTGCTTTTTACTCTTCTTCCATCTAATTGATTTCTAATCTCATAGTGTTAGAAAAGATGCTAGAAACAATTTCAAATTTCTTAAATTTACCAAGGCTGGATTTGTGTCCTATGATGTAATATATCCCGGAGAATATTCCTGGTGCACTTGAGAAGAAAGTGTATTCTGATTCTACTGCTTTCGTATGGAATGTCCTATAAATACCAATTAAGTCTATCTGGTCTAATGTGTTGTTTAAAGCTTGCATTTCCTTATTAATTTTCTTCCTGGATGATCTGTGTATTGGTGTAAGTTGGTGTGTTAAAGTCGCCTACTATTATTGTATTACTGTCAATTTCCCCTTTTATGGCTGCTAGTATTTGCCTTGTTTTTAGGCGCTCCTATTCTAGGTATGTAAATATTTATAATTGTTACAGCTTTCTTCTTGGAATGATCCTTTGATCATTATATAGTATCCTTATGTAGCATCCATATCTTTTGTAACAGTAAGGTCTATCTTGTCTGATGGAAATATTGCTCCTCCAGCTTTGATTTCCATTTACATGGAACACCTTTTCCCACCCACTTCCAGTCTGTGTGTGTTCCTAGGTCTGAAGTAGGTCTCTTTTGTGAACAGCATGTGTATAGGGGTGTATAGGTCTTCCTTTCATATCCATTCAGCCAATCTGTCTCTCAGTTGAAATATTTAATCAATTTATATTTAAGGTTAAGTGTTGATAGGTATGTTCCTATCACCATTTTCTTAACTGTTTTGGGTTTGCTTTTGTAGGTTTTTTCTTCTCTTGTTTCCTGCCTAAAAATGTTCCTTTAGCATTTGTTGTAAAGCTGGGTTGGTGGTGCTGAACTGTCTCAGCTTTTGCTCATCTGTAAAGTTTTTGAAGTCTATGTTGAATCTGAATGGTATCCTTGCTGGGGACATTAATCTTGTTTTAGGTTTTTCCCTTTTATCACTTTAAATATATCCTGCCACTTCCTTCTTACCTGCAGGTAAGAATCAGCTAATAAACAATGAGGTACCATTTCACATCAGTCAGAATGGCTGCTATCCAAAAGTCTACAAGCAATAAATGCTGGAGAGGGTGTGGAGAAAAGGGAACCCTCTTAAACTGTTGGTGGGAATGCAAACTAGTACAGCCACTATGGAGAACAGTGTGGAGATTCCTTAAAAAACTGGGAATAGAACTGCCATATGACCCAGCAATCCCACTGCTGGGCATACACACCAAGGAAACCAGAATTGAAAGAGACACGTGTACCCCAATGTTCATTGCAGCACTGTTTATAATAGCCAGGACATGGAAGCAACCTAGATGTCCATCAGCAGACGAATGGATAAGGAAGCTGTGGTACATATACACAATGGAATATTATTCAGCCATTAAAAAGAATACATTTGAATCAGTTCTATTGAGATGGATGAAACTGGAGCCCATTATACAGAGTGAAGTAAGCCAGAAAGAAAAACACCAATACAGTATACTAATGCATATATATGGAATTTGAAAGATGGTAATGATAACCCTATATGTGAGACAGAATAAGAGACACACATGCATAGAACAGTCTTATGAACTCTGAGGGAGAAGGTGAGGGTGGGACATTCTGAGAGAATAGCCTTGAAACATGTATATTATCATG
The DNA here is from genome assembly GCF_054371585.1 of Giraffa tippelskirchi. Lineage (NCBI taxonomy): Eukaryota > Metazoa > Chordata > Mammalia > Artiodactyla > Giraffidae > Giraffa > Giraffa tippelskirchi. The sequence goes on along the minus strand of NC_137287.1, from coordinate 65,147,191 downwards.
TGTGAAACAGAACACCATTCCAGGTTCGATGCATGAGACAAATGCTCAGGGCTGGGGCAATGGGATGACCCAGAGGGATGGGATGGGGAGGGATGTGGGAGGGGGGTTCAGGATGGGGAACACATGTAAACCCATGGCTGATTCATGTCAATGTATGGCAAAACCCACTACAATATTGTAAAGTAATTAGCCCCCGACTAAAATAAATAAATTTATTAAAAAAAAAAAAGAATGCTTGCAAAAAAAAAAAAAAGAATCAGCTAATAGTCTTGGGATACCCTTGTATGTTATTTGTTGCCTTTCCCTTGCTACTTTTAATATTTTTCTTTGAATTTCAGTTTTGTTAGTTTGATTAATACATTATTGACTAGGGGAGTTTTTGCAGAAAACTAATGCCTGTGGCTCGAAATTTGTAAGTGAATACTGAAACATCCATGTTGGACTAAAAATCAACAAGTTTTCTTTGCACTTAACATACCTATTTGCAGCTTGCAAGATGGTGAAGAACAGAGAAGCCTGGCATGCTGCCATCCATGGGATGGCAAAGAGTTGGGCATGACTTAGTGACTGAACAATAATATGTCTTACAGAAACATTCTAATATTTCGTTGAGAGTGTAATAAGCAGTATAGCAGGCCCCTCTGTACAGGGAACAGAACATATATTACAAATATACTGTATACCATCTGCACTTTTTCCTGAAAGAGCAGATGCTACACTTCCTGGCAGCAATTTTTTTTTTCAGTCCTGTGGGTATTATTTCCTCTAGAATTTGTTATTCTATTGTACCTGATACTCAACAAGGTGAACATTTTCTTTTAGAAATGCCACAAGAAGGACCAGGTATGGGACTACCACTGCATTCACCAGAATGGTCAGTGGCTACTGCTAACAAAAATTGCTTCTGTGTCATTTTATTCTATGTGTTAAGGCTACAAAAAATTTAAATGCATTGGATAAACCACAATTACTCAAATAGAAACCCACTTTTTTATACTATTCTTGAGCTTGCCAGAGGATACTGAAGTTTGCCAGGTATTAATCAGATCTATTAACTTCTAATTATACTCTAATATACAAATGGACTTGCTCAAAATTCTCCAAGCCAGGCTTCAGCAATACGTGAATCGTGAACTTCCAGATGTTCAAGCTGGTTTTAGAAAAGGCAGAGGAACCAGAGATCAAATTGCCAATATCTGCTGGATCATCGAAAAAGCAAGAGAGTTCCAGAAAAACATCTGTTTCTGCTTTATTGACTACGCCAAAGCCTTTGACTGTGTGGATCACAACAAACTGTGGAAAATTCTGAAAGAGATGGGAATACCAGACCATCTGACCTGTCTCTTGAGAAACCTGTATGCAGGTCAGGAAGCAACAGTTAGAACTGGACATGGAACAACAGACTGGTTCCAAAGAGGAAAAGGAGTACGTCAAGGCTGTATATTGTCACCCTGCTTATTTAACTTATATGCAGAGTACATCATGAGAAACGCTGGGCTGGAAGAAACACAAGCTGGAATCAAGATTGCCGGGAGAAATATCAATAACCTCAGATATGCGGATGACACCACCCTTACGGCAGAAAGTGAAGAAGAACTAAAGAGCCTCTTGATGAAGGTGAAAGAGGAGAGTGAAAAAGTTGGCTTAAAGCTCAACGTTCAGAAAACTAAGATCATGGCATCTGGTCCCATCACTTCATGGGAAATAGATGGGGAAACAGTGGAAACAGTGTCAGACTTTATTTTTTTGGGCTCCAGAATCACTGCTGATGGTGACTGCAGCCATGAAATTAAAAGACGCTTACTCCTTGGAAGGAAGGTTATGGCCAACCTAGATAGCATGTTTAAAAGCAAAGACATTACTTTGCCAACAAAAGTCCGTCTAGTCAAGGCTATGGTTTTTCCAGTGGTCATGTATGGATGTGAGAGTTGGACGGTGAAGAAAGCTGAGGGCCGAAGAATTGATGCTTTTGAACTGTGGTGTTAGAGAAGACTCTTGAGAGTCCCTTGGACTGCAAGGAAATCCAATCAATCCATCCTAAAGGAGATCAATCCTGGGTGTTCATTGGAAGGTCTGATGTTGAGCTGAAACTCCAATACTTTGGCCACCTCATGCGAAGGGTTGACTCATTGGAAAAGACCCTAATGCTGGGTAGGATTGGGGGCGGGAGGAGAAGGGGAACACAGAGGATGAGATGGTTGGATGGCATCACCGACTCGATGGACATGGGTTTGGGTAGACTCCGGGAGTTGGTGATGGACAGAGAGGCCTGGCGTGCTGCAATTCATGGGGTTGCAAAGAGTCGGACACGGCTGAGCGACTGAACTGAACTGAACTGAACTGATACAAATGGACTTAGCTATCTGATGGCCAGGTCTCCTGTCTTCTTTTCCTATTGATGCTATTGATGCAATTGAGGTGTCATGAATAGTTGTCACCACGTGGACTAGCCACTTGTCTTTTCATTTAAGAAGAATCACTTCTCCCATCTATAAGAATGTCATTTCTTCCCTCTGTGGCTTTTCAGATTTCTCCTTTAATTTATTTGGTAGAGCACGATTCTCTGTTACAGTCCCAGAAACTCTGGCTTTATTTTCCAATAATATTTTAGATGTAGACATACTGTTGTAACAACTGTCTTAGTAACTATGGTGCCATGAACCAAGATAAGACTGTAGGACTGATAATATTTTTTCTTGCCGTTTCCTTTCTTCATCTGTATAAATCTCAAGGTTGCATATACAACCAATTTCACTTTCACTACCCATCCTGATCAGAATTCATTCTATATTTTTTGTAAGTTTTCTAGGATTATAAATTTTGAATCTGAGTCATCCTCTCTACTACTTTTTGGTAGAAAATAATCCAAAACAAGTTTAACTTTGGATTCTGTCTGGAGGTAGTGGAGTTTCTGAGTTAAAGTGTAGAAATGTCATTATTTGTTTGAGCTGCCTTCTTGTAATAATCTTTGGAAAGTTAGGTGTTTCAAGTAAGGGAGCAGTCAACCAATACTCTTTTCACTGTGACGTATTCTTCCTATTAAAATTATTAATTCAAGAAACTTCTTCAGGTCACTATTGGTTACATCAGTCCATTTTAAAGCTTTATCATACTTTTTATATGATTTTTCATTCTGTTGGTGATAACAAGTTTGAGAAGTGACCAACTCCAAACAGTCATTATCAAAAATTCTGTTATTTCACTAACACTTTGTAAATTCAAGTTACACCTGACATAGCTATAAAGTCTTCTAATTTTCATGAAATGTTGTCTTCAATTCACTCTTCTATAGAGGCAAAAAGCATTTTCCAGCACATGAGTTTCATTTTCACTTTCCGTATCAGAATCAGTCACTAACTTTTTTTGTCTTTTTGTTAGTCTCTCATTCACATTGTCTGAATCTGAACTATATTCTGAAGAACTATCATCTTTTGAAACACTAAAATATATGTTGTTTGGACAGAGAAAATATCTGCATAAAATTCACTGAAAAATTCTTCACTCAAAATTTAACTATGCATCATTTTAAAAACTTTTTTTAAAGTTTTAGGGTAATAAACTTAGGTTTTATTCCAACCTTGTATATATTATAAACACAACAAAGCAAAATGTGAATGATAATGACAATTATAACACTCATTCAGTTTCAAGCTCTAACAACTCTTTATGTTGATGTTTATTGTATCACTCTCTAAAAACGTATTTGTATCTCCAGGCAACAGTGTGTTTAATGTGTCTTGGCATGTTTCTCCTTGGTTTTATTCTGTATGGGACTCTATGCACTTTCTGGACTTGGGTAGCTATTTCCTTTACCATGTTAGGGAAGTTTTTGACTATAATCTCTTGAAATATTTTCTCAGATCTTTCTCTTCTTCTTCTGGGATTCTTAAAATTTGAATGTTAGTGTGTTTACTGTTACAGAGGTCTCTAAGACTGTCTTCATTTCTTTTCATTCTTTTTTCTTTTTTCTGCTCCTTGGCAGTTATCTAGCTCACTTCTTCATTTTTCTGCCTCAGTTATTCTGCTGTTGATTCTTTCCAGTGTATTTTTCATTGCATTTATTCTGTTATTCATCACTGTTCGTTTGTTCTTTAGTTCTCCAGTGTCCTTATTAAACATTTCTTGTATTTTCTCAATCCATGCTTCCATTCTGTTTCCGAGATTTTGGGACTATCTTTACTATCATTGCTCTGAATTCTTCTTTCAGGTAAATTACCTGTTCCCTCTAAATTTCTTTGGTCTTAAAGGTTTTTACCTGGCTCCTTCATCTGTAATGTAATTCTATCATTTCATTTATGTTGATGGGTGGGGCTGTGTTCCTGTTTGGCTTGAGGCATCCAGCTTTGGAGCATGTGGGCAGCTGGGTGGAGTGAGGTCTTGGTGCCAAGATAAGGACCTCTGGGAGAGCTCACAATGATGAATATTCCCTGGAGTCTGAAGTTCTCTAGTAGTCCAGTGGCCCAGATTTTATGTTCCCACCCCAGGAGTTCGGATTTAACCCCTGGCCTGGGAAATCAGACCTTGCAAGTCACACTGTGGCAAAAAAAGAAAAAAAGTACAAATAATTATATTAAAAGTAAAATATAACCTAATAAAAGATGAAAAAAAAATTAAAGATAAAAAAAAGAAAACAAGTAAAAATTCTCAGGTGCCTCTATCAGTGTCCTTACTGCAGGCTGGCTGAGGTACCGGCTTCCACAGGCCATGTCCACAAAGCCCAGCACAGCTTGAAGAGGCTTTGAAGACGTGCAGCGTTCAGATCAGCAGGACCCATGCGGCCCACAGAGGTTTTGAGGGAAGCACTGCTCGGGTCCAGCAGGACCTGTGTGGATAGAGGAGGTGCTGGAGGGTTCAGGCCCAGGACCCATGTGACCCTGAGGCTTTGGCAGGGGTAAGGATCAGGCCTGGAATACAAGCAGTTTCGCTGGGGCCCGAGCAGGAGAGGGAGACCCTGGCTTGAGGGTTAGGTGAGCCTGCACAGGCATGCACTGCTCCCATTGCCCAAAGAGGCTGAGCCCTGGTGTGGAAGGGTCTTGCAATGGCAACCATGCCCTTTTGTGTGCCACTTAACAATGGCACCTTGCTTCCACAGTGGCCTGGGCCTCCCCTGCTAACCTTCTGAGCTGGCTGTGGAGCCCTTCCCTCCTGTTGCCTCAGCCTGTCTCCTCAGCTGTCCGCTCCCTGGGTCCACTCTGCAAACCTCACTCTCTAGCACCTAGCACACCTCCTCACCAGGAGACACATAACTCAGGCTGGGATGTGTAGGCTTGTGACATAGTATACACAGGTCTTTCTCTATCTTGCCATCCAGAGACCAGTTACTGCATTTCCCTCTGATTCCCTGAAGGTCCCTCTTTGTCCCCACTGATCGCCTTGCCAGGAGTGGGCTTTTCTGAGTGGGGACATGCTCTTCTCCTTCAGCTTCCCCTCAAGGGCACCAGTCCCATTCCATTTCAACTTTTATGCCCCCATTCCTTTCCAATGTTCTATCTGGTTGCATGGGAATTTTTCTTATCCCATTAGATGGCTGAGGTCCTCCACTAGTGTCCAGCAGGTGCTCTGTGAGAACTGTTATGATGTATTCTTGATGTACTTGTGAGAAGATGGGAACTTCACCACCTCCTATTCTGCCATCTTTATTCTGTCCCACCTTTTCTTTGGGTTTCCCTTGCGGCTCAGCTAGTAAAGAACCAGCCTGTAATGTGGGAGACCTGGGTTACATGCCTGGGTTGGGAAGATCCCCTGGAGAAGGGAAAGGCTACCCACTCCAGTATTCTGGCCTAGAGAATTCCATGGACTGTATAGTCCCTGGGGTCACAGAGAGTTGGACACAACTGAGCGAATTTCACACACACACACACACCCTTTATTTTTAATGGCTATATGGAGTTATATTCCATTATATACATGTACCACATCTTTATTCATTCGTCAGTGGATATTTAAGTTATTTCCATTTCTTGTCTACTGTAAACAATGCTGCAATGAACACTAGAGTCTATGAATCATTTTGAAACATGATTTTCTCTGAATATATGCCCAGGAGTGAGATTGCTGGATCATTAGTTCAGTTCAGTTCAGACACTCAAGTTGTGTCCGACTCTTTGCGACCCCATGGACTGCAGCATGCCAGGCCTCCTTGTCCATCACCAACTCCCAGAGTTTATTCAAATTCATGTCCATTGAGTCAGTGATGCCATCCAACTATCTCATCCTCTGTCGTCACCTTCTCCTCCCGCCATCAATCTTTCCCAGCATCAGGGTCTTTTCCAATGACTCAGATCTTTGTCTCAGGTGGCCAAAGTATTGCAGTTTCAACATCAGCATCAGTCCTTCCAATGAATATTCAGGACTGATCTCCTTTAGGATGGACTAGTTGGATCTCCCTGCAGTCCAAGGGACTCTCAAGAGTCTTCTCCAACAACACAGTTCAAAAGCATCAATTCTTCAGCACTCAGCTTTCTTTATAGTCCAACTCTCACATCCATACATGACCACTGGAAAAACCATAGCTATGACTAGACAGACCTTTGTTGGCAAAGTAATGTCTCTGCTTTTTAATATGCTGTCTAGGTTGGTCATAACTTTCCTTCCAAGGAAATTTCATGGCTGCAATCACCATCTGCAGTGATTTTGGAGACCTCCAAAAGTCTGTCATTGTTTCCATTGTTTCCCCATCTATCTGCCATGAAGTGATGGGACAAGATGCCATGATCTTAGTTTTCTGAATGTTGAGTTTTAAGCCAACTTTTTCACTCTCCTCTTTCACTTTCATCAAGAGACTCTTTAGTTCTTCTTTGCTTTCTGCCATAAGGGTGGTGTCATCTGCGTATCTGAGGTTATTGATATTTCTCCCAGCAGTCTTGATTTCAGCTTGTGCTTCATCCAGCCCAGCATTTCTCATGATGTACTCTGCATATAAGTTAAATAAGCAGGTGACAATATATAGTCTTGTCGTACTCCTTTCCCTATTTGGAACCAGTCTGTTGTTCCATGTCCAGTTCTAACAGTTGCTTCCTGACTTGCATACAGATTTCTCAAGAGGCACTCAGGTGGTGTGATAGTCCCATGTCTTTCAGAATTTTCCACAGTTTGCTGTGATCCACACAAAAGCTTTGGCATAGTCAACAAGGCAGAAATAGATGTTTTTCTGGAACTCTCTTGCTTTTTTGATGATCCAGCGGATGTTGGCAATTTGATCTCTGGTTCCTCTGCCTTTTCTAAAACCAGCTTGAACATCTGGAATTTTACGTTCACATACTGTTGAAGCCTGGCTTGGAGAATTTTGAGCACTACTTTGCTAGCGTCTGAGATGAGTGCAATTGTGTGGTAGTTTGAGCATTCTTTGGCATTGCCTTTCTTTGGGATTGGAATGAAAACAGACATTTTCCAGTCCTGTGGCCACTGCTGAGTTTTCCAAATTTGCTGGCATATCGAGTGCAGCACTTTCACAGCATCGTCTTTTAGGATTTGAAATAGATCAACTGGAATTCCATCACCTCCACTAGCTTTGTTCGTAGTGATGCTTCCTAAGGCTCACTTGACTTTGCATTCCAGGATGTCTGGCTCTAGGTGAGTGATCATACCATGATTATCTGGATCGTGAAGATCTTTTTTGTGTAGTTCTTCTGTGTATTCTTGCCACCTCTTCTTAATACCTTCTGCTTCTGTTAGGTCCATACCATTTCTGTCCTTTATCGAGCCCATCTTTTCATGAAATGTTCCCTTGGTATCTCTAATTTTCTTGAAGAGATCTCTAGTCTTTCCCACTCTATTGTTTTCCTCTATTTCTTTGCATTGATCACTGAGGAAGGCTTACTTATCTCTCCTTGCTATTATTTGGAACTTTGCATTCAAATCGGCATATCTTTCTTTTCTCCTTTGCTTTTCGCTTCCCTTCTTTTCACAGCTATTTGTAAGGCCTCCTCAGACGTCCATTTTGCTTTCTTGCATTTCTTTTTCTTGGGGATGGTCTTGATTTCTGTCTCCTGTATGGTGTCACGAACCTCTATCCATATTTCTTCAGGCACTCTGTCAGATCAAATCCCTTGAATCCATTTCTCACTTCCACTGTATTGATTTTGGTCATACCTGAATGGCCTAGTTATTTTCCCTACTTTCTTCAATTTAAGGCTGAATTTCACAATAAATAGTTCATGATCTGAGCCACAGTCAGCTCTCAGTCTTGTTTTTGCTGACTGTATAGAGGTTCTCCATCTTTGGCTGCAAAGAATATAACCAATCTGATTTTGGTGTTGACCATCTTGTGATGTCCACGTGTAGAGTTTTCTCTTGTGTTGTTGGAATAGGGTGTTTGCTATGACCAGTATGGTGTCTTGGCAAAACTCTTATTAGCCTTTGCCCTGCTTCAATCTGTACTCCAAGGCCAAATCTGCCTGTTACTCCAGGTATTTCTTGACTCCCTACTTTCGCATTCCAATTCCCTATAATGAAAATGACATCTTTTTCAGGTGTTAGTTCTAGAAGGTCTTGTAGGTCTTCATAGAACCGTTCAACTTCAGCTTCTTCATTATTGGTGGGGCATATACTTTGATTACTGTGATACTGAATGGTTTGCCTTGGAAATGATCAGAGATCATTCTGTCATTTTTGAGATTGCATCCAAGTACTGCATTTCAGATTCTTTTGTTAACTATGAGGGCTACTGCATTTCTTCTAAGGGATTCTTGCCCACAGTAATAGATAAAATAGTCATCTGAGTTAAATTCACCCATTCCAGTCCATTTTACTTCGCTGATTCCTAAAATGTTGACGACGTTCATTCTTGCCATCTCCTGTTTGACCACTTTCAATTTACCTTGATTCATGGACCTAACATTCCAGGTTTCTATGCAATATTGCTCTTTACAGCATCGGACTTTGCTTCTATCACCAGTCAGATCCACAAACGGGTGTTGTTTTTGCATTGGCTTTGTCTCTTTATTCTTTCTGGAGTTATTTCTCTGCTGATCTCCAGTAGCATATTGGGCACATTTCGACCTGGGGAGTTCATCTTTCAGTGTCCTATCTTTTTGCCTTTTCATGCTGTTTGGGGTTTTCAAGGCAAGAATACTGAAGTGCTTTGCTACTCCCTTCTCCAGTGGACCACATTTTGTCACAACTCTTCACCATGACACATCTGTCTTTGGTGGCCCTACACGGCATGGCTCATAGTCTCATGGCTTATATGCTGGATCATTTGGTAGCTCTATTTTTAGGTTTTTTTTTTTTTTTTTTTAAGAAACATCCATACTCTTCTCCAGAAGGGCTGTACAAATTTATATCGCCACCAAGAGTGTAACAGGGTTCCCTTTTCTCAAAACCCTCTCCAGCATTTGTTATTTATAGACTTTTTGATGATAGGCATTTTGATTGGTGTGAAGTGATATCTCCTTGTAGTTTTGACATGCATTTCTCTTAATAACTAGCGATGCTGAACATCTTTTCATGTGCATCTTTGCGATATATATGCCTTCTCTGGAGGAATTTCTATTTAAATCTTCTGACCATTTTTGATTGGGTTGTTATTTTTGATATTCAGCTGCATGAGCTGTTTGTAGATTCTGGAGAATAATCCTTTTTTGGTTGCTTCATTTAGAAACATGCTCTCCCATTCCGTGGGTTCTCTTTTTTAACTTGTTTATGGTTTCCTTTGCTGTGCTAAAGCTTTTGAGTTTCCTTAGGTCCCATTTGTTTTTGTCTTTATATCCACTCCTCTAGGAGACACAGCAAAAAGATATTGCTGCAATTTATATCAGAGTATTATGCCTACATTTTCCTCTAAGATTTTTATACTATCAGGTCTTACAGTTAACACAGTGAGTTTACTTTTGTGTATAGTGTTAAAGAATGTTCTAATTTCATTGCTTTACATGCAGCCGTCCAGTTTTACCAACACCATTTATTGAAGAGACTGTCTTTTCTCCACTGTATAGTTTTGCCTCACTTGTCATAAATTAATTGACCATATGTGGTTGGGTTTATCTCTGGGCTTTCTATCTTGTTCCACTGCTCTCTATTTCTCTGTCAGTACCATACAGTTTTGATGACTATAGAATAGTCTGAAGTTAGGCAGCCTGATTCCTCCACTGTTTTTCTTTCTTAAGACTGCTTTGGCTATTAGGGGTCTTTTGTTTCTCCATACAAATTTTAATATTTTCCTTATTGTTCTGTGGAAAGTAACATTGGTAATTTGAAAGGAATTGTATTTAATCTCTATATTAACTTGGGAAGAATAGTTATTTTGACAATATTGATTCTTTCAATCTAACAACATGGTATATCTTTGCATCTGTGTCATCTTTTGATTTCTTTCATCAGTGTCTTAGCGTTTTCTGCATACAGTTCTTTTGCCTTCGTAGGTAGGTTTATTTCTAGCTATTTTATTCTTTTTGGTACAATGGTAAATGGATTGTTTTTAAATTTTCTCTTTCTAATCTGTTAGCATACAGAAATGCAACAAATTTCTGTGTACTAATTTTGTAAGCTGAAACTTCACCAAATTCATTGAACGGCTCTAGTAGTTTTCTGGTAGCATCTTAAGGTTTTTTTTTTTCTTTTTTTTTATGTATATCATCATGTCAACTGCAAACAATGACAATTTTCTTTCTCAATTTGGATTGCTTTTCTTTTTTTCTGATTGCTGTGGCTAGGACTTCCAACCTTATGCTGAATAATAGTGGTGAATGTCTTATTCTTGATTTTAGAGAAGAAAGAAAAAGCTTTCAGCTTTTCACCATTTAGTATGATGTTTGCTGTAGGTTTTTCATATATGGTCTTTATTACGTTGAAGTATGTTCCCTCTATGCCCAGTTTCTGGATAATTTTTTTTTATCATAAATGGTTGTTGAATTTAATCAAAAGACTTTTCTCCATGTTTTATATGATCATATGACTTTTATTTGTTTACCTGGTAAATCACACTGACAGATACTGAAAAATCCTTCCATCCTTGGGATAAATCCCACCTGATCATGATTATGATCCTTTTAACATATTGGTGAATTGTGCTTAGTTGCTCGGTCATGTCTGACTCTTTGCGACCCCATGGACTGTAGCCCGTCAGGCACCCCTGTCCATGGTGATTCTTCAGGCAAGAATACTGGCGTGGGTTGCCATGCCCTCTTCCACGGGATCTTCCCAACGAAGGGACTGAACCCAGGTCTCCTGCATTGCAGGCAGATTCTTTTACCATTTGAGCCCCCAGGGAAGCCCATATTATTGATTTCGGTTTGCTAGTATTTTGTTGAGGATGATGAACATCTGTATTCATCAGTGATACTGGCTTATAATTTTTTTGTGGTATCTTTGCCTGGCTTTGGTACCAGTATTATGGTGGCCTCACAGAATGAGTTTGGGAATGTTCCTTCCTCTGCAGTTTTTTTTTTTTTAATAGTTTCAGAAGGACAGGTATTAACTCTTCTCTAAATGTTTGATCAAATTTGCCTGTGAAGCCATCTGGTCCTGAAATTTCATTTGTTGGAAGTTTTAAAATCAGTTTCTCTTTCAGTACTTGCAATTGATCTGTTCATATCTTCTGTTTCTTCCTGGTTCAGTCTTCGGAGATTGTAACTTTTAAAGAATTTGTCCATTTTATCAGTATGTAGGTGGTTAATAGTAGTGTTTTATGGGTGTTTATTTCAGCGGTGTCCACTGTAATTTGTCCTTTTCATTTCTAATTTTACTGACTTCAGCTCTCTCCCATTTTTTCTTGATAAAGCTTTATCAATTTTATTTTTTCAAAGAACCAGCTTTTAGTTTCATTCATCTTTTTTATTGTTTTCTTCATCTGTTTTTCATTTATTTCTGTTAAGATCTTTAAGATTTCTTTCCTTTTACTAACTTGGGATTTTGTTCTCTTTTCTCCAGTTCATTTAGGTGTAAGGTTAGGTTGTTTTGACATTTTTCTGTTTCCTGAGGTAAGACTATTACTATAAAACTCCCTGTTAGAACTGCTTCTGCTGCATCCCATAGGTTTTGGATCATTGTGGTTCTGTTTTCATTTGTCTCCAGGTATTTTATTTCCTTTTTGTTTTTCTCAGTGATCCACTGGTTGTTTAGCAGCACACTGTTTAGCCTCCACGCGTTTGGGTTTTTTTTTTTAGTTTTTTTTTTTTTCTTCATTTCTAATCTCATAGTGTTGTGGTCAGAAAATATGCTTGATATGATTTTAATTTTCTTAAATTTAGTGAGGCTCACTTTGTGACCCAGCATGTGATCAGTCCTGGGAAATGTTCCATGTATCTTGAAAATGTGTATTATCCTGCTGTCAGATGGAATGTTCTATAAATATCAAGTCTATCAGCTTATAATGGGTGTGTTAAGGCCTGTGTTTCTTCTTGATTTTCTGTCCAGATGATCTGTCCATTGATGAAATTGGGGTTTAAGATCCCCCACTATTACTGTATTACTGTCCTTTTCTCCTTTTATGAATAATAGCACTTGCCTTATATATTGAGGCACTACTAAGTTGGGTGTTGGAGAAGGAAATGGCAACCCACTCCAGTATTCTTGCCTGGAGAATCCCAGGGATGGCAGAGCCTGGTGGGCTGCCGTCTATGGGGTCGCACAGAGTTGGACACGACTGAAGTGACTTAGCAACTAAGTTGGGTGTATATATTTACAATAGTTATATTTTCTTGGACATTATGTAGTGTCCTTCTTTGTCTCTTGTAACAGTCTTTAAAATCTATTTTGTCTTAGTATTCCTACTCCAGTTTTCCTCTGAATTCCATTTGCATGGAGTGTGTTTTTCCATCCTCTCACTTTCAGTCCATTTGTATCCCTAGATCTGGAGTGGGAGGTCTCTTATAGACAGCATATATACATGTCTTGCTTTTTTATCCATTAACCAGTGTATGCCCTTTGCCTGAAACACTTAATCTGTTTATATTTAAGGTTAAGTATTGATAGAAATATATATCACCATTTTCTTAATTGTTTTGGGTGTTAGGGAAGTTTTCAACTATCGATAATCTTTAATTCCTTTACCATTTTTATTACCTCCTTTTTGTATTTGGGGGCCTAGCAGACCAGAAAGGCCTGTTTCATTGTTTCTTCTTTCAGGGGATTTCTCCTGTCCTTTTAGTTGGAAATTGTTCCTCCACTTTTACTTTTTCTCAAATTTCTCTGTCTCTATAAATTCAGGAGAAACAGTTACTGTGGTGCTGAAGGGCTGTTTTTACGTGTGACCATCCCTGCGCAGACTGTGTGAGTCCAATATTTCGGGTGCAAGGGCTGTTTGCAAGTCATGATAGGCATACATCCCAAAGGGTGTGCTGGCTGTCATCCTTTTGATAGGGGGTGTGGCTGCTGTTGTGGTGACAAAAGCCTTGTCTGGAAGTTGGGTAGGACCTCTTTGCTGTGTGGCTGTCACAGACCTGTTAGGGATGGGGTTTGCTTCCCAGTTGTTTGGGTAGAGGCCCTGAGGGTCAGGTGTGATAAGGCTCTGTTGCTCGTGTGTGTGTTCTGTCCCCAAGAAGGGGAGAACCAACGCAAGTGAGGCCGGTGTGGTCACAGAGAACCTATGCACTGAGTGACCATGCAGGGGGCCTTGGTTCTACTCAGAAAGGGCCCAAATGCTGCATCCCTTTCTCCGCTGTGTTCCTACCAGACATAATACCAGGCTGGTGCTAGGGCCTGAGGTGTGGCTGTGGGGATTGAGATGGTTGTGCTGCCTATATGGCAGGACTCTCCCAGGAGCTGTCTGCTCAGATCCAGCTTCAAGCTGTGGTGTGAGGGAGGCGGGACTGGAATACTCCATTTGGAAAGGGATCCCAGCATGCTTCACCCTAGGGGCTGTCTGCAGAGCACATGGGATTCTGTGATACAGCCCACCTCCCAGTGTGTTCACCAACAAAGTGGCTGCTGCTGGACCCACCCCCATGTTTGGAATGCTGATAATGGGCTTACATACCAGCCACACCCACACCATGTGCTCACTCACAAAGCCTGTGACCAGAGTTGCTCCCCGCTGAGAGCATGCCTACAATGAGGCTCCTACCTCATGCATGAGCCTACATGAGCTAACAATGGTAACCCAGACCACACTCCAGACCAGGCTGCCTGCACAGCTAGACCAAGTCCTCCCTCAGAGTCCTTCTGCTGAATCCTGAGTTCCACTGAAGCCCGAGTTTCAGTGCTCAGCTTCTGCACATAACTAGCAGCCGCACCCAGCATATGTTTCAGACTAGACAGTGCAGCAAAATGGCAACTGTCAGCACCTGTCTCTCTCTGTCCTGACTGATAGCAAGTCAGCAGGCACACACTCCTCCCAAGCAGAGAGCAGAGACCAGACCCCTTCAGCTCCCTATCTGTTCCTGGAGACCTCCCAGCTGCTGAAGAGTTCCCAGGGCAAAGGAATCTTTCCTTTTTCACGACTCCCTTCCAGGTTTGTCAGTTCTATTCTTACGCCTTGTATTTTCTTGTCCTACCTGGTTACATGGGGATCTTTCTTGCATCTTCATTTGCTTAAGAGGTCTTCTGCAAGAACTGTTCCACATGTAGGTGTATTTCTGGTGTGTTTGTGGGAGGAGGTGAGCTCCACATCCTTCTCTTCTGCTACATTGATCTCTGCCTCACTTTAAAGGTTTTTTTTTTAAAAAGAGAACCTTTACTTTCATTAAATTGTATCCATGTTTTAAACATAAAAGAAATTTATTCCAATATAATAGAAAAAATAATTACTATAACTAGTATCATGACAATAATAGACTGAATGTCTACTATATGCAGATGCTTCATATACATCTATACCTAATCTTCACAATAATCTCAAGTGATTAGTATTTTAATCACATTTTATAAATGAAAAAACTTTCTAAGTATGTAAGTAACTAGTTCAGGGATATGTAGCTTATTAATGATAGAGCCAAGTTTTTAATCCAGTGTTAATATACAAATACATTTTCCACTGTGTCATGCTGTCAAGCATTTCTAAGGTTAACAAATCTCCTCAAACTCTCTCACACACCAAAAATGAGAGAAAAAGCACACAGGTTCTAAAAATTCCAAATATTTGAAACTCATATAAGTCAACTTAACTTGAGCTTCTCCTGCTCTACTATGAGGTCTGCAATGCTTGTGGGTTCCTTTAGGTGTCACTAACAGGCCTAATGCAGAAGCAGAGAAAATGCACATAGGAACAATTAGGTGATATTAATAGAAGAAAGAAGAAATGAAGGGAAAAGATACTTTTGGCGAGGAGTGGGAATATCACCACCGATTGGCTACCAGACACCACCATTTGTGGGTTCACTTTAACACTTAATGTATTTCTAATAATGTGTGAAAGTCTCATGTATAGCAGTCAAATACTACGCAAATATAGGAAGAGTTCCTCTGCTGCTAAGTCGCTTCAGTCGTGTCTGACTGTGCGACTCCATAGATGGCAGCCCACCAGGCTCCCCCGTAGCTGGGATTCTCCAGGCAAGAACACTGGAGTGGGTTGCCATTTCCTTCTCCAATGCATGAAAGGGAAAAGTGAAAGTGAAGTTGCTCAGTCGTGTCCGACTCTTAGCAACCCCATGGACTGCAGCCTACCAGGCTCCTCTGTCCATGAGATTTTCCAGGCAAGAGTACTGGATTGGGGTGCCATTGCCTTCTCCGAGAGTTCCTCTGCTCATAGTTTAAAGAATAAACAAGCTATTTTTTTTCTGTTATACCTAATCATCATTAGTGATTAATTCCAACATTCCATACATGTTCTTAAATTTTTTTTGCTTTGACAATCAAATGAATAGATTTCTTCAAATATCTTCCAATGTTATTAGAAATACATTAGGTTTATGAGAGTCAAACTTCTTGTCCTCTTTGGAGTGTTTATCATAAAATGATAAAGACAAATTGTAGTAAGATATTAAAACAATTATAAAAACTGGTAGACACAAGTGATGATGTTACTGAATTATAGCTTGAGAAAGTTCTTTTTGTGACACTGGAAATGTCTGTCAGCTAATCCTAAAGGTCTAAATTCAGAGCAGTGAAGGCTTTTTAGGGACACTGATGGATAATCTGTGAAAATGAAACTTCTATGGAAGCTGAACACAAACAGAAGTGCCTTTAATTACCTACTTTTGGCTCCTTGGTTCAATCTCTCTGAGACTATCCAATATTTCTTTAATTACACTTCATCAAGGACAGAATTGCTCTTTCAAACCTGAAGAGGTCAAAAGTTCACTCATTCTTTCTTCTCTACATTCACTGGCTTTTCCCTGAAGTACTAACAGAATAAATGTTCTCTTCTATGCAATATGGAGGAACATATGAATCAACAGTTTGTCTTCCCTCTAAGAAGACAAACTGAACTCCATGAGAATGCAAAGACTAGGTTGTTCACTCCTGAATCCCATTAAGTGGAGCACCAGCTGGTACTTTATCAGTAGGCATTCAACATACATTTGTGATTGGATGACTCTATCTAAAGCTGGGAAAGTTCATTAACCCAGGAAGGAAGGGACTAGGGGAAACTTGAGCAGTTATATAGTCTATGAAAAACTAGCAAGGGTATTTCACTTAAGTGATGATTAATAATATTTTCATTTATAATTCCCACTACATTATTTTCTCAACATTAAATACTTACGATGAACCCAGCCATATTTAGGCTTTATAAAGAATATAGGAAAAATAACATTAAATATCTCTTAATCTTTGCAAAGTACAGTTTACACAATAAATGGTGTCTATAATTATTATTACTAAGTAGTTTAGACTTTTGAGGATATCTCATGTTAATAAAACTGTAAGTACAAATACCTCTCAAGAAGTACCTGGGAAAATAAAAGATAAAGGAATCAAAGTGAATTTTAAATCGCACCATAACATTACTAAATTTCACAATGCTTAATATATTAGTCTTGGTTCTTATAAATATACAGCTTAGTGAATATCTCTCAATGTCCTAAGTCATTTATTCTTTAGGATAAACTAAGGTTATTAAATGTTTCCCTTTTTAACACACATATACCTTATCTCTAGAGCTCTTCGGAGACCTTAAAGTTTTTCTCCTGTGATTTCCTAGTGGTGCCTTTTCCTGAAGCTATTATCCAATAAAAAAGAAGATTAATCAGCATACTCAGTTTGCTGCTCACTTTTTCTGAAGTAAGCTAAATAGCATCTCTAAGGTAGGCCAAGTCCTGGAAAGGAACTACCCAAAAGCGCATAGCAATGGCAAGTACACTCAGAAACCTGCTTGTGGTACTTTCTTTTTTGGTAAACACATTCTACGATTTTTTTAATTGAAGGATAATTGCTTTACAATATTGTGATGGTTTTTGCCATACAGCAACATTTATTATTTGTTTTTTGTTGTTTCTGTTTTGCTTGGTGTAAATAATAATCAAAGTGTGAATCAGTATGGAAGAAATTTTTGCTATAAGAACAAGTGAAAACTTGAATCTGTCTATATAACAGCTGCATGGGAGGCCACATCTATACAGTATAGTACGCTACCTGCACCAGCTGGGGGTAGGGCAGTATACAGTGATAACTCACCATTGCTTTATGTATCTTGGTTGATACTTACCAAAGTCTGGTTTAGAATATAAATTGATTTCTGAGATTTCATTTCTGAATTGTAAGCTTCCTGAGGTTACAATGAGTGCCTGATTTATTTTTTCCCTGTTGTTCCTAGTCCATATCTTACATATTTTAAGTGCTGCTCTAAAATATTAGGTATAACTAGTTAATTTCAGATTTAATGCTTATACACTACAAATTATACACTATAAATTATTTAACGTCACTGAAATAAACCATTTAAACACCCAAAAGCAATTCATATTTTTGTTATGGAATACTCTGAATATAGTATAAAAGCCAAAATAAATAAAACTTTTATACAGCCTCACAAATGAAGCACATTTGTTCATTCGATAATACTGAGCACTCCCAGGAGTTAGGCAAATCTTGCTCCAGGTGTGGGTAAGATGCCTGAAAAGTTCTGGAAAGCTCCTGGCTTTACAAAGCCTATGTTCTACAGACAGACAACAAATAAAATTAATAACACCAAAGCCCTAAAGTGGCAAGAACTTGATGTGCATGAAGATTCTGTGCCTGGAAAAGGTGATGAAAGAGTGAAATGGTACACACAGATACTCGAGCAGGCCACTGTTAAGAAGCTGAGTTTTTAAACTCTATGTACAATAGGAAGCCACTGAAAACTCTTAAGTAGGAAGCCCATGCGGCTTCTTTATTTAAGAAAAAACCAAATAAATATATACAAAGATAAAACCAAAGCAAACCACACTGGCTGCTGTAAAGAGGATGGGTGATGAAAACTGGAAGGAGAGAGACTTGATATGAGTTCACTGCAATAATACAGCTACCAGGAGATGACAATGGCTTTTACTAAAGGGATAGCAGAGGAGAAGAAAAGAAAGTAATAGGTTCAAAATGTTACTTTGGAAACAAAACTAAGAGGACTGTCTGACAGATTAGATGTAGGGAAGAATTAAGGACTCTAGAATTTTTAATTTGAATCACTAGAGAATAGTTCTTTTACTTTGATGGCATGAATGGAAGGACAAAGTGTGAAAGAGACCTCTACCCGCCACAGAGTTCCAATTCTCTCCTTCTGCGGTAACAACAGGGTTCATATTAAAGATGGAAATGGGTCCAGCTGAAATACATTTTTGCTTTCCTTTCCTTAATTCTAGGTGTGTGCCCACTGGCTGGGTTCTGGCTAACAAAACATAATTGGAAATAACATGGGAGATTTCTGGAGAGGTTGTTTCAAGCTAAGTGATGTTCCCTTTTCACATTTTTATCTTTTCCTGTCTTCCTTCTGAAACCTGAACATGATGGGTGGTATGCCAAGACCACCATCGATAATGAAATGATTTGAAACACAGAAGCACCTGCCAAGATAGTGAATCAGAAACAAAAACATACCTGATGAACAAGGAGCCTTCATAGCAGCTTTGAATGAAGACCTTCAGACCTCTTTCACATAAGAGAAATAAAACATATTTTAAGTCACTTTTATTAATAGTTTCATTTGCAGCTGAATTCAGTCTCCACTGGTACCAACTTGTTTGAGGAGAGTTGTGGAAAACCAAGAACTATTTCTGAAACATTCATGTGAGATGTCTTAGAGAGCCAAATGAGATGTCTAATAAACAACAGAATATAGAAATCTTGTCCTAAAATAAGAGACCAGCACTGGGAGATATCCATTTGGGAGCTATTGGTGAGTTAAACCCATGGGACTGATCAAGTTTGTATAGACAGAAAAAAAAAACAAGTCCAGTGAGGTAGTAAGAAAATTCAAAGGTTTTGGTTTCATAGCAGCAAAGAAAGGAAATGATACCAAGATATAGGGAGTTTTCAATTGTTCTGAATGCATTCAGTAGAGAACTGAATTTAATGAACTGAGTAGAGAAAGAGTCTGCAGAATTGGGAACTGTGGAAAACATTTTATCTTGGACAAAAACAGTTTCAACAGGATGGGGAAGAACTGGAGCCTGGATTGGAGAGAAGTAAGAGGAGTGCATGGGAGGGCTTTAGTTTCAGATTCCTGTGATGTGGAAAAATACATATCCTGGAAAGCCTCCCAACAGAAAACTTAGAACCACCGGGCAAAGTATAACAAACACCTTGCTAAATATGCAGCTAAGCTACAAGAAACTAAGAATCATAAAGGGTACACAATGAAGAGGTGTGAAGAGGGACTTAGAGGAATAAGATGAAACTAAAACTGGTTTCCCTGGGTTAATTTGCCAATCACCACTTAAATTTTTATTAAAAACTAGATACATAAATATTGAATATTTGCAATGTATGAAAACAATCATAACAAAATGAACACTTGCAAGTGCCTTCCAAGTCCCCTTTGAGCCTCTTATTATACCACCCTTTCTGCTCCTGGCTAGGGGTTAAATCCTTTCCCAAATGTCATTACTACCTTAACCTTCACAGATTCATCAAAGCTGTGCTCCCCCCCCCCCCAAATGTTACTATTGGTAACATTTTCATAGCAAGTTTTAATCTGTGTTTAAATGAATTCAGTCTTTGTTATTCTGCAACTTGTTTCGTAATTGTATTTTTCCAGTGTTTATCAGTGTTGTTACATAAATCCATAATTTAGTAACTGATGATGGAAGTAACACTCCAGAGCTGTGGGGAAAAGGTTTTGTCATAAATCTGCAGACCAACTGGAAAATACAGATGAAACTTACCCCCTACCTAGCCCAACTGTTAACCCAAATCACAAAAAAATAAAATGGTGGGTTTGAGAGCTAAATGTGAACGTTAAAACAATCAAGGTCTAGAAGATAACATAGGAGAAAATATTCAAGACATCAGAGTACAGATATATTTCTTAAATTAGATGCAAAAGTCACTAGTCATAAAAGAGAAAGAACTGCATTAAAATTAGGAATTTTTGTTCATCAAAAGATTACTGAGAGTAGAGAAAGTATTTGTAACATGTATAACCAACAGTGAGAATGTAATGACTATTCAAACAATTTTTACAAATTGGTAAGTCTGACAATCCAATAGAAAAATCAGCAACAACATGATTAAGAATTGCATTAAACTACCAAAAATTATAAGGAAAGATCATGGCCTCATTAAAAATGAGGAAAATGCAAATTAAAACCTCACATGGTATACAATAATGACTGCTATTTAAAAATGACAATATCAAATGTTGGAAAAGATGTGGGGCAACAGAATCTGTCCTGCAGGTGGGATAATTTATGCAGAAACTTTGGAAAACTAACTGGCAGCTTGTATTAAAACTACACATTCATATATCCTCATGCATGTTTCTATTCTTAGGTACTTACCTAGAAAAAGCATATATATGTTTGTTTACCAAGAGGCATGTCCAAGAATGTTCATAGCAGCATAATTCATATAAATCCAAACTATTCAAACTAGAAATAGACCAAAATGTCCATCAACAGTAGAATGGATAGATTATTGGAATATTCATATAGCTAATACTTAACAATAGCAAAATGCAAAAAAAAATGAAATTCCCAAATACAATTTTGAAAAAAAGCAAGACACAAAAGAACACATAGTTATTATTCATTTAAAAAAATATAACAACTCACATGTGTGAGATATGAAGAATAGTTACTTACCTTTGAGAAGGGAGAAGTAACGACTGGGAGAATCATGAGAAACTATGAGGGAGGTTTCTGGAGGGCTGCTGATGTTCTGTATATTGATCTGAGTGCTGTTTACATAGTTGGTTTTACTTTTGCAGTCTTAGCAAATGAGAATGGGGTTAAATATTAAAGGTTTTCATTAAATGTTGAGTAAGTTTTGTTGAATTTAAGATGAGAGGGAGAAGCCTTATAAATGAGATAGATCATAACTGTTATATTAATTATTTCAGTACTCCATAATATGTATCTCTACTGAAACCAAGAAACCAAAAGTGGTTAACCTGTGTAAACTATACATACTTCTATACTTTTTAAATATTTAAATTAGTAATTCCTAGAAATTTTTTTGGGCTGCACGACATGGCTTGCAGGATCTTAGTTCCCCGAACAGGGACGAAACCTGTGCGCCCCTGCAGTTGAAGCGTGGCGTCCTAACCATTGGATGGCCATGAAATTCCCTGGAAATTTTATTATTCAGATTCTTTTTTCCCCTGACAATTACAAATAAATTAGGTAATGAGAGTGAAAACACATCACTAAATAGGTTTCTAGTGGGGATGACCAAATCCTAAGTGACTTTCACTGAATTTCAGGAATACAATGTTAAAGTTTAACTCTGAAAGTTTTAGAAGGTATCAGGAGAGAAAAATCGGCAACATTTAAAATGTCCCTAAAATAATAAGGCTTCCAACTTCACACTAACAAGAAGACCTAAAGAATAAACTGTAGTGCTTATGAACTGTTACAACATAAAGAATGGAGAGTTAAAGGATTTCCTTCTTCTAAATGCTCTCAGAAAAATAAACAGAAAACATAAATACTTCCTCCAGAACTACTAAGCCAATCCTCAACAAAATACTAGCAAAAAGAATCCAACACATTAAAAGGACCATACACTATGATCAACTGGGATTTATCCCAAGGATGCAAAGATTCTTCAATATAAACAAGTGAATCAATGTAATACACCATATTAACAAATTGAAGAATAAAAACCGTATGATCATCTCAATAGATACAGAAAAAACTTTTGAAAAAATTCAACACCCATTTACGATTAAAAAAAAACTCTCCAGAAAGTGGGCATATAGGGACCCTACCTCAACTTAATAAAGGCCATATATGACAAACCCACAGGAAACATTATTCTCAATAGTGAAAAACTGAAAGCATTTCCTCTAAGATTAGGAACAAGACAAGGGTGTCCACTCTTGCCACTATTATTCAACATAGGTTTGGAAGCCCTAGCCACAGCAATCAGAGGGAAAAAAGAAATAAAAGGAATCCAAACTAGAAAAGAAGTAAAACTGTCACTGTTTGCAGATAACATGACACTACATATAGAAAAACCTAAAAGATGCCACCAGAAAACTACTAGAGCTAATCGATTAATTTAAACTCACAGGATACAAAAGTAATACACAGAAATCTCTTGCATTCCTATACATTAACAACAAAAGACTGAAAGAGAAATTAATGAAACAATCCCATTTACCACCACAAGGGACAAAAATAGGAGTAAACCAACCTAAGGAGACAAAAGACTGATATGCAGAAAACGGTAAGATACTGATGAAAGAAATCAAAGATGACACAGATGGAGAGATACACCATGTTCTTGGACTTGGAGAATCAATACTGTGAAAATGACTACACAACCCAAAGCAATCTACAGGTTCAATGCAATTCCTATTAAATTACCAACAGCATTTTTTACAGAACTAGAACAAAAATTTTTACAATTTGTATGGAAACACAAAAGACCCCAAATATAGCCAAAGCAATGTTGAGAACGAAAAACAGCTGGGGAAATCAGACTCCCTAATTTCAAATTATACTACACAGCTACAGTAAAGATGAGAGCATGGTACTGGCACAAACACGGAAATATAGATCAATGAAAGGGGGGTAGAAAGCCCCAAGTTAAACACATGCATCTACGACAAAGGAGGCAAGAATATACAACAGAAAGAAGATAGTCTTCAATAAGTGGTCCTAGGAAAATAGTCAGCTACATGTACAAGAATGAAATTAGAACACATCACAGGGCAGAACGGCCATCATCAAAAAATCTACAAACAATAAACACTGGAGAGGGTGTGGAGAAAGGGGAACCCGCCTGCACTGATGGTGGGACTGTAACTTGGTGCATTCACTTTGGACAACAGTATGTAGATTCCTTAAAAAACTAAAATTAGAATCACCATATGACCCAGCAATCCCACTCCTGGGCATATTCCCTGTTCAGTTCAGTTCAGTTTAGTCGTTCAGTCGTGTCTGACTCTTTGCAACCCCATGAACCGCATGCAGCACACCAGGCCTCCCTGTCCATCACCAACTCCCAGAGTTTACCCAAATCCATGTCCACTGAGTTGGTGATGCCATCCAGCCATCTTATCCTCTGTCGTCCCCTTCTCCTCCTGCCCTCAATCCTTCCCAGCATCAGGGTCTTTTCCAATGAGTCAGCTCTTAGCATCAGGTGGCCAAAGTATTGGAGTTTCAGCTTCAACATCAGTCCTTCCAATGAACACCCAGGACTGATCTCCTTTAGGATGGACTGGTTGGATCTCCTTGGAACACACCTGTACCCCAATAAACACTGCAGCACTACACAATAGACAGGGCATAGAAGCAACCTAAATGTCCATCAATAGAGGAATGGGTAAAGAAGATGCAGTACACATATATAACAGAGTATCACTCAGCCATAAAAAGGAAGAAATTTAGTTATCTATAGAGACAAGGATGTACTCAGAGATTGTCACACAGAGTGAAGTCAGTTATAAATAAAACAAACATCGTATATTAACACATATATGTGGAATCTAGAAAAATGGTGTAGATGACCTTATTTACGAAGTGGAAATAGACGGAGAGGTCAAACATATGGACACTAAGGGGAACAATGGGGGTGGGGTAAACTGGGAGATTGGGATTGACATATACACACTATTAATACTATGTATAAAACAGATAACTAATGAGATGTATAGCACAGGAAACTCAGTGCTCTGTGGTGACCTAAATGAAAGGAAATTCAAGAAAGTGAGGATATGTGTATACATATAGCTGATTCATTTGGCTGTACAGCAGAAACTAACATTTAAAGTAACTATAATCCAATAAAAATTAATTTAAAAACCTACTAAGCCATAATAAAAATTCAAAACATTTCTAATTTATAAAATGTTAGCCAGGGAATACTGCACATAAAAAAGAGTTTTCTAATAATCTTTTGTCTCCCTAGTAAAGGAAGGAGGTGAATTTCAAAGGGAAAAAGGAAAAAAAAGTTGGTGCTATGTTCTCCTTTCCTATAATAAATAATAATTAAATTTCAGTTATTTTATTTGCAGGTAAAGATTCTCTTCATTATGACAAGGTTGAAAAAGAAGGAAATCATCTGTACCTTCAATTACACTTTGAAGCCAACTGAGATTGCAATAGCACTCTATAAACATTCAACATCTACAGAGGCTATTAATAAATAACTGCCTGAGATTTAACAACAAAAATAACCACAAAACCCAAATGCTCCAGCGCTACAGAAGACTCCTCCAGTTCCAGGGTCAGCTACCTCCATGAGTGTGCTACTCCAGAGGAACCAGGAAACAGTGAAAGGATTTAGCTCAGTACAATCATTCAACTCACTGAAAAATAATTCAGCACACAAGCCTTATCAATGAGTATCTATACTGTCATTTGTTGTTGTCAGTATTACAATGGAACATGTCTTGAGAGGTAGCTAAAGCCTTACAGTTTAGAAGACAAGTTCTAGAGCCAGGTTGAGTATGAATCTTGCCTCCACCATTTATAAGCTATGACTCTGAGCAAGTTGTTCAACCACTCTGGACCATAAAACCATTAACTGTGAAAAGGGATAATGTATCTACCTCTGAGATCTATAAGGACTTCGATGGTTAATTTTGCATGTCAATTTCACTTGTTTCGAGGGGCCAAGATTAAACATTCTCTCTGGGTATGCTGTGAGGGTGTTTCTGGATGAGATTAGCATTTGGATTGGTAGACTCAGTGAAGTAGATGGTCCTCCCAATGTGGGTGGCCATCATTCAACCACAGAGGGCCTGAGTAGAACAAAAGGCAGAGGAAAGGGGAATTCACCTTTCCTCTTGCCTCACTATTTTAGCTGGAACATCACCTTTCATCTTCTTCTCTTGCAATGGGATTTATATCATCAGTTCCCCTATTTCTCAGGCCTTCATACTCAAACTATATTACACCACCACTTTTCCTGAGTTTCTAGGTTGCAGAAAGCAAATCATGGGACTTCTTAAGACTCCACAATTGCATGATCAAATTCCTAATAATATATATACTATGAAACGAACCAACAGGAAATATATACCTGGAGAACCCTAACTAATATAGGGGCTAATGAGTTAATGAGGCTTCCCTGGTAGCTCAGCAGTTAAGAATCTGCCTGCAAATGCAGGAGATGTGGGTTCGATCCCCGTGTTGGGAAGATCTCCTGGAGAAGGAAATGGCAATCCACTCCAGTAATCTTGTCTGGAAAACTCCATGGACAAAGGAGCATGGTGGGCGACAGTATACGGAGTCGCAAAGAGCTGGACATGATAGAGCACACACAGCACATGTGTGTATGTGTGTATCCAGCTTTTTTCCTGAGTTGAGGTTGAAAGGATAGGCATGGGGTAAAAATAATACATCTTTCTTTAAAAAATTGTACATTTTTAAAGTTTCCTCCCCTCTTTTCTGTTTGTAGTAACACAGAACTTGTTTAGCCAAAGGAATTGGTTGTAATGAGATTGTCAAATGTATGAACAGACTCTTGTCAAATAGCCTTGAAAAAAGCAAGTATCTCTTCACCATATGAAAGTACATTCACATAAACATCTCTCTATCAAATCACTGGGCAAATATTCTTAAATCTTTAGTGGGATGGATGTCCTATATTAAGTTTATAACAAAATAACAAGCTCAAAATGTATTATACATGAGGCATCATGCATAGCATTCATGTGGACACAAAGATACACAAAGACCTGTACTGTCTAGGTATGCAATAAAGTTGTGAATTTGGGCCCTTAATCCCTCCTGGTGGGATGAGCAAAGGAACTGACCTGACATACCTCTGGTTGTATCTACCCTTAAAATCAACCTAACCAGAATGCTCAAATGTATCCACAGGAACTTCAGCTGATAATGTCAAAAGAATGTTAAGTGTGTGATAAATGTTATTGCTTCTAGACGAGTTCAGAGGAAAGGGTTCACTGCAAGCTGAGTGCTGCAGGGAAGGCTTCCTGGAGGAGGGAAGGCCTCAGCTGCATGAAGACAGAGCAGGCAATGGATGGCCATAAAAGCAGGACAAGGAATTCAAACCAGTAACATGGCAGTGTTGTTTTAGGTGATAAAGACTGGATGTGATAACATGAAAAGGAAATTGTAATGAGAGTTAGTACAATGTAAGTCTGATTCAGTGTATGATTCAGCCATTCTCCACTTTTGCGTGAAAAACCTCAAACTAAGAAACATGCAGTGTTTTATGGGACAGAATCATTCTTGCAGTGCTATTAATTGCTTGTTTTTGTAATTTTCTAATTGCATTGTGTATTTAAGACAATACAAAACTGAAAAATCAGCTTTAGTAACATTTTCCATTTTGGATTATTTTCATACATGAGGCACCAAATACGAAATGGTGCTTAGCTAGCTTTATTTTAATAAACCATCTTAAGGTATTGGACAATACTAAATATCGAATGAAAAATAACTAATAATTTTGTAAAGTATCATTAGTCTGCCAATCAACAAATGTTTATTTGGCACCAAGTATGTGCCAGGCTCTGTGACAGGTGCTAGGGCAGATACAAACAATAAATGCTTTCTGGCTGGAATGGGAAACATTGATTTGAAATGCTGGAGAGGATGTGGAGCAAAGGGAAACCTCCTACACAGCTGGTGGGAATGTAAGTTGATGCAGCCCCTATGAAAAACACTATGGCGGTTCCTCAGAAAACTAAAAGTAGGATTACCATATGATGCACAGTTCCATTCCTGGGCACATATCCAGAGAAAACTGCAGTTCAAAAAGATCCATGCACCTCTATGTTCATAGCAGCACTATTTACAATAGGCAAGACATGGAAGGAACCTAAATGTCCATCAACAGAGGCATGAATAAGGAAGATGTGGTACATATATACAATGGAATACTACTCAGCTATAAAAAGAATGAAATGCCATTTGCAGCAACACGGATGCAACTAGAGATTATCATACTAAGTGAATTAAGTCAGAAAGAGAAAGACAAATACCATGATATCTTTTATATGTGGAATTTAAAAACAGGACACAGATGAACTTATCTATGAAACAGAAAAAGAATCAAGGACACAGAGAATAACTGGTGGCTGCCAAGGGAGAGGGGTGGGAGAGGGATGGATTCATAGTGCAGGATTAGCAGAGCAAACTGGTATATACAGAATAAATAAACAAGGTCCTACTTGTTATAGCATAGGGAACTAGATTCAGTATCCTATGATAAACCATAATGAAAAATAATATCAAAATGAATGTATACATTTGCATAACTCAGTTAGCTGTACAGTAGTAATTAACAGTGTAAATTGACTATACTTCAATAAGTAAAATAAAATAAGGTGTACGTAACAAAATCTGGTGCTCTGAATGTGACCTCTTGCATTTCCTCTAGGGGAGGGCTGCAGGAGTGATGTGACCTTATATATTAATATAATGGATCTTGGATATTTATGTTCTAACGCATACATGTTTTTCACTTGTGGGACATAATGGCTGTTTAAGAAAGTTTATCTTTGAATCTATTTCCACTTTTATGATGCAAACTTTAATGTGATATTTCATAAAGTAGCTGTCTTCTCAAATTTCAAGGGATAGCTTCTCAATCACATGTGCCAGAATTTGATGAAAGTTAATTATTTCTCTGTAGCCATCTGGTTCATGTCATTATATATCTCAATAAAGAGTAATTAATAAAGAAACTTATTTGAAATGCTGGAGAGGGTGTGGAGAAAAGGGAACCCTCTCTTTGGCAGGAATGTAACTTGGTGCACCCACTACAGAAAACAGTATGGAGCTTCCTTAAAAAACTAAAATTACAGCTACCATATGAACCTGCAGTCCAAATCCCGGGCATATATCAAGAAAAGATGAAAAAAACTAACTTGAAAAGACACATGCACCACAAGTTCACAGCAGCCTTAGTCACAACAGCCAAGCCATGGAAACAACCTAAATGTCCATCAACAGATGAATGGATAAAAAGATGTGGTATATGTATACACTGGAATAGTATAGCCATAAAAATGAACGAAATTGTGCCATTTGCAGCAACATGGCTGGACCTAGAGATTACCATCCTAAGTTAGTCAGAGAAAGACGTATGATACCACTTACATGGGGAATCTAAAATGACACAAATGAACTTATTCTCTAAAGATAAACAGACTCAGGCAGAAAACAAACTTACCAAAGGGGAAAGGGGGTGGGGAAGGGGTAAATTAGGAGTTTGAGATTAGCAAATACAAACTACTATATAAAATAAACAACAAGGTCCTACTATAAAACACAGGGAGCTACATTCAATATCTCATAATAAACCATAATGGAGAAGAGTATTAAAAAGAATTTATATACATATATATGAATCACTTTGCTGTATATCAGAAACACAACATTGTAAATCAACTATACTTCAACAACAACAAAACCACTGGTTTTGAAACCAAGAATAACTCCATCAATAAAAGTTTAAATAGGTCTTTCTGATAACTAAAAAATGCTGCAATTTATATGTACTTTATCCCAAAGAAACCTAAAAATATTTTTTACCTTTATATATTAATACTGAATCTGTCTTGATACGTAACAGTTAATCTCACTAAACCAATGTATTTTCATACTTGTCAATGCAAGATAATCATGTTAATTTTTCCTAACTTACAGAGGTGACCAAACTTATCATACTATTTCCAAATATCCACTGATTGGAAAGAAAGGAATAAAAGCCTCATAAATATCTATGCACTCCTTCTCCCTCCTATACAAAACAAAAAGGTAGTGAGAGAATTCTGACATTACACCCTGTGAGAAAATTTTGTATCATAAATTTCACAAGATATAAACCCAATCCCATCAATTTTCAGAGTGTTTTTGGATCTTCCTTATAAAAACAAAAACTATGGCCATGGGCACACAAGGCTAACTGAAATAGTCCTCCAAATTCTCCCGAGTTCTGTCTCAGGGGAGTATTTGTTAAGGTAATAGATTCTAATGAAACCATGGTCCTTCCCCTTGTTCCCTACATCCGTTTCCTCCCTCACTTCTCAGGGACTTTTCTTCTGCAATTATTTTTTCTCAGTTGACAAAAATGTGCACCAGCTTTCTCCTACAAGTGACTAAAGGTGCAAATTCTAATTATTTAACCAAAGTGTTTAATGCCACATTAATAATGGTGTCTACTTGGGTGGGTGGGTGAGCATATGTGTGTGGCAGAATTAGGGGACGGCTTGGAAAGATGGGACAGGGGTGAAGACTTGACAGCTAGGGGACAGAGATAGGAGAGGACTACATATCTTTTAAATGCTTTTTGGTCTTTGAAGCACATAACTGTATAATTGATCACACCTAATAACAGCAACAATAACAACATAACGAAATTAAAAAGAAAAAAGTTCTCCAATCTCTGTAGGATTACTAAAGCAGAGCTATAAGAGCTGTAACACCTAGCACAAGTTGCTGATTAAATGTGTGTAAATTAAGACATACTTCAATTGTGGAAGTTTTCCATAAAATATTTAGTATATGCATTAAAAAATTTTTTAGCTTATGTTTTTATATATTTACCAATCTGCCAGGGTAACAACATCAGCCATCTTTCCCCACGTGAAACATGAAGAGCACCAACCCAACTCCTAACAGCTTCAACTATGAAAGCTACTGCATTAGCTCAAGCATTTCAATACTGCATTGTGATGCAGGCTTACCCAGGTCGGATGCAGGATGAAGAGTCAGAGCATTGCTAGGGACTAGTCACAGCCAGAGGGAACCCGGATGAGAAGAGTGCCCTGCGTGGGCAACTGGCCAGGCTGCGGGTCAGGCTCCTGGGACCATGGGCATCAGGCCTTGAAAACACGAGGCTCCCTGTGTCCACGAGGAAAAGCAACTGCTCCGGCAGCCCTGTTTTCCGAGATCCCAGAGGCCAAGGGCCTCGGGCCACCCCAGGACGTGCCGCTGTTGACTTCTAGGGGTGGCTTGCTCCTCTCAGCCGGTATCCAGGCCTTTAACGTGCCAAGCAATCGGCCCTTCAGTGGATCTGCCAGGAGGGAGCGAATTGGGAGGGCTTGCAGTCTCTCCGCAGGCTGCACAGGCCTACTAGGTTCCGTACAGGAGAGCTGTCCGGAAAGGTGGTTTACCCCATCCACTGCCAGCTACTGTGAGCTGTGCCATGTGGACTTTGTGGCGGAGAAGTAGCTCAGCTCTTCAGAAACGGGTTGAAGGCCAGAGGGCCTCATACAGAGGAGCGGATGCTCTGCAGAGTCCAAGCGCGCTTCCAGGCCTTCACGTCCCTGCCGGTCGTCTCCATTTTAGCTGGCCGGGCCGACGCTGTGGCGCAGGGCTACTTCCGGTTCTACATCCGCCTCCAAGCCTGGGGCTCACGCCTCGCCCTATGCGCTTCACCACCTACCTCCTCTGATGCTGGTCTGCTTCCGCGTCTACGGCCAGCTGCACTCTGAGTGCAGAAAGTACCCCGAAGAGCCCAGATGTCCGTGGCTTCAAGGCATTCTGCTTCTCATGCTAGCGGGTGGGCTCCTGAAGAAGGTCGTGATGGAGATGCTGTGTGAAGGCTAGGCTGGCAGGGCCCGAGGCAGCTGGCGATGCCTGGGCCTTTGGAAGGACCAAAACTGCTCAACCCTTCATTCGCGGCCAGAACTCCTGTTAGGCCAAAAGATGCTGAGCAGCACCTATTCTGTGACACTTTGTGAAGATAATTTCAAATGTATTTGTGCACCATTATACACAAGGAAGACAGAACAAGAGGTCCTGGGTTTCCGACGAAGCAGGTACCCAGATCTCATTCTGAGGTCCACTTGGCCCCTTCTGGGCCAGCAGTTGTGGCCCTAGGGAGATGAGGGTACCCAGCGGGTGGGGAGGCTCCACAAGCATCTTGCCCTTCTCTTCACAGGGCAGGCTTATTTTCCTGGCATCACATTTCAAAAACCCATCCGATGAATAAAAGGAGACCTTGCTGGGGGGTAGGGGGAGGAGCGGTCAAGCAACTGACTGATGCTCTAGAGCATTCATACGTTAGTCAGGCATGACTTTGCATATGATAATTCAGAAAAATCAACATTTTTCAAGTGTTTTCTGTTTTAGAAAAGCTCTGTTTCAATGCTTTCGTAAAGAAGAATTCTTATTACTGTTTTTCTAGTGAAGAAAATATTTTAAGAATTTTTGTCATTTCTGAAGTAGAAGAAAAGTGCTAGCTAGAAAGCACTGGGTTGTTTATTGTGGCTGCTACAATGCCTCACATCTGTAGAAATCTTCTATATGAAACTTCAAATACATCACATTTATAGTACTATAGTATATCTTTATGAAATGAATGGGGAGGGGGGAGGAAGGGCCTGAGGAGGCTAAGGGACTCCTCCAGGATCACAGAGTCAGCCTGGAAATGAATTCTCAGAGTGAACCTTTACTGATGCACTGTGCTGATGACATCTGACTGCAAGGCAGAGAGAATGGCTTCTCCAAGTATGGAAATGAATTCATGTATAAAAGGTTAATCAATGATCTTACTATTGGAGAGGCTTTCCTAATCAAAATACATCTTTTCAAAGTCTCTGTTCAAACTGAATTGAATCTTGTAACTTCTCTGCCTTCTCCCTAGTCATCATTTTCCATTAAGCACCACAGAAAGAGTGCTTGGAGACTACAAGTTTTCCAAGAGTCTAAGAAAATGTCAATGGGAAAAATAAATTATACTAAATATATAAAAGAATAATCACAAAATTGAATTAAACATTTCATTCATTGTCTACAAAGTGTGGCCTTATAGCATCTTCAAATACAGTCCAACTAACATGATTATGTATAAAGTACACTTTAGTGTCTGAGAGAATCCCATGGGCAGAGGAGCCTGGCAGACTACAGACCATGGGGTTGCAAAGAGACACGACAGCATACATGGACATGGGCACGTTTTAAAAGTGTTTGATGTGACATGAGGCACTTCAAGGAGTATCTAGAATTTACAGAGAACCTCTTCCCCAGGCCTACCTGGAGACAACTACTCATCTGTCAAATGTCAGCATTAAGTGCCACTTTCTCTGAGAGGCTGTTTATTATTCTGCATTTCTGCTTCCTCTATGCTAAAGAGGTAAGCACTTATTTCTCTGTGTCCTGATGATAATTTTTTCATATTATTAGTAGTTTACTATAGTTTTTGATTGTTGGTTGGTTGGTGTGCATACAGTCTGGATTCAGGGACTAGGAATTACTCATCTCTGTATTCCCAGTTACCGGGAACTGTGTGGGAGTATAGTAGGTGCCCCGTAGTTCTTGATTGATTTATATTCCTTTTCTGTGAGGATACTAGAGCATCTGAAATTCTACCATTATAGTTATGCTTTTGGGGAGGACACATATGCTTATAAAGAGCACATAATCTTGGGACTTATATTGGAGTGTTTTCCCCAGATGTTTTTGCATACCTAATAGTTTTTCCTAGGACTTGGTAGACACAATGTTAGAATGATATTTGATCATTTAACTTTTCCTCAAAGGATGACAGCTAGCCTGAAATTTCCCCCAAATGCTCTTTGTCTCCATTTTCTTTCTCTGTTTCTTCTATTCATCATAATTTTTTCCCTCTTTACTCTTTCCATTTTGGACCTATCAATAAAAGTTTTAGCTGGAATCAGTTATCTTAAAGGTTAGTTTTATAACAACTCTGAAAACTCAAGCTTCTCTTCTATATAAATCCTCTCTTAATTTACTGATATTTCCAGGATGTTTGTTTTCTCTTTTAGTAGAAGGTGGGAAAAAAAAGAAAAAGAAAGAAACAGAGCATGCTTATCCTCATACTTAATATTTTTTACATTTACCCATTCTTGATTCATTACAATGATATGCTGCAGATGTCCAGCATAAACTGGATCATTTAATGCATAATTATACCTTTTAGATGACTCTCATATCTATTGCTGTTATTTTACATGGGCTGTAACTGTTATGTGCCTGAACAGAATTAAGTTCCCATCATCCTGTGTCATGGTATATTGTCTTCTGGAAGATGAGACTGAAAAAAGAAACTAGTTTGGGGAGAAATTGTTCTTACAATAGTAGACGTAGCACTTTGGAAATGCTTTGAGGTTCCTGAAAGACAGAAAACTGCCAGATGCCACTATTAATTCATGTACAAAATAAACTCCATTCTAGAGATGATGAAACTGTTTACATAGTAGTGAATCATGCCACTTGAAGAGTAGGTTTTCAAAAAATGCTGTATCATATAGTTGGTAACAAAATATTGTTCCTATGCTTAACTTTCTTCATATAACAGGGATACCTATCTTTTAAACACAAGAAAAAATTTTAGTTGAATGCATAAAAGGGTAAAAACAAAATGTCATTGCATTTTTTTGCTTCATTTTAAACTTTATCATATGGCATATAGTTAATGAGATATGTGTTTTTCTGTAAGAGTAACTGTTATTCAAGACAGCACTGAATTTGTGTGGCTGAATTTTTAGAGATAACAGTAACTTAAAATTGTGATTGGTTTAATTCCAAATAGTATCAGAATTTCAACACTGACCCTGAAAAAAATCAACATCACCTATATCTCCAAAATATTTAATTCAACTTTGCACTTGACAGCTTAATTCAGTTATAGATTATGAACCTTTGTCTCCCTTTTAGATTTTCTTTTTTTAATAGTGGTGATAAACTACTGATGTGCTTTCAAGATCAAAAAGCTTGTTTATCAGAGCTGCCTTCCAACAACAGTATTTCATAGAGCTATTTTATTGAGGTCCAGGGCAAGTTCCAGAATAATAGGATGAATGTTGAGCCACTGAGTGACTGATCTGATATGGCAGAGATGTAAGCCAAGAGTCAGAAGCCAGGCATGCAAGATCAGTTTCATAACTATACTTTGTGGCTGATCTTAGATAGGTTAAATCATAAGCCTTATAAAATTGAGATGATAATACCTACTTCAAAGAGTGACTTTACAAGTTTGATGCTACACGGGAAGGCACTTTTAAAGTGCAAAATAACACAAATTTTAAATCCTAGATTTTCCCTTAACTTCAAATATATTATGTACTTCCAGTGGATGATTTAATTAGTTTCTGTTAATCCAAATAACTTAAAAAATGAATAGCAACAGAACTGTCATTTATTGAGGCACTGTATATCTCATTTAATTGCCTACTAAAGACTTTATGAGGTAACTAGTATTATCTGCATTTAAAAAATGAACTCTAAATAACTCATTAAAAAAATAGCATGTAAATTTTCTCTTTTCATTTTCACATTGTCCTGGAGCTAGAAACCCATATTACCTACTGTTTATTAAACTCTTTACTGGGATATCTAGGTTATTCAAATTTCATGTGTTTAAATCTAAACTCATTGTTGTCCTTCCCAGATCTCGTTCTTTCTCTTGCATTCCTAATTACTTAATTATATCAGTATCTACTTAGTTCTAAATTGGGAAAGGAGTACATCAAGGCTACATATTGTCACCCTGCTTATTTAACTTATATGCAGAGTTCAGTTTAGATCAGTCACTCAGTTGTGTCCAACTCATTGCCACCCCATGGACTGCACCAGGCTTCCCTGTCCATCACCAACTCCCAGAGCTTGCTCAAACTCATGTCCATCGAGTCCGTGATGCTATCCAACCATCCCTCCATATTTCTTGAAAAACATTATACACATTTAGGAAGGTCAGTGAACTCCAAGACAGATAAACTCAAAGAGAGCCAGAAATAGACATGTAATAGTAAAAATGATGAAAGTTGAAGACAAGGAGAAAATCTTGGAAGCAGTAAGAGAAAAACTGCTCATTACTTAAAAAGGACACCCAAGAAGATTAAAAACAGACTATCAAGTTTCTACTATAAAGTAGAAACAAGGGAAACCAATTACAATGACATAACATATTCAAAGTACTGAAAGAAAAAACTGTCAACCAAGAATCTTTTACCCAGAAAAACTATCTTTCAGAAATGAAGTCCAAATAAAGACTTTACCAAAAAAAATTGAGAGAATCTATTTCTGGCAAATCTATTTCTAGGTTTTTCCAGAAAGAAATCCTACAGTACCTTTTCAAGCCAAAACCTAGTGATTTCAGATGGTAATTTGAATACATGAGGAAAAAAAGGAATACCAGAAGACATAATTATATAGTTGTAAAAAAAAGAAAATAGATGTACATATTTTTATTTCCTTATCTTAAATGATTTAAAAAGCAGTTATATAAAATATGTACATAATCTACTCTTGGACTTATAGAGAAATGTGCCAATAACAGCATAAAGGAGGTGAGTGGAAGTAAAGGTATTTTGGGTTAAGAAAGGACTAGATTGTAGAGTAATAATTGTAGCAAAGTATTTTGGGGTCTGTAATATTAACAGACATAATGAATATAAAAATAACAAAGCTGTATAGGAATAATATTTAGATATAGATGGTAAGCCCTGAACAACTATCAGAAAAACAACCAATTAAAAAAGTGTAATGAAAAAATCATTAGAGAACTTAGAATGCTACATTAGAAAATATTCACTTAATGTTTAAAAAAATCACAAATGAGGAATAGAAGAAGAAAAAAGACATATACTATATAAAAAACAAACAGAAAAATGGAAGCTGTAAATCTGTCATACCAGTAATTACATTAAATGCAAATGAATTAAAAATGTATTAAACTCTCCAATTAAAAGGTAGGAGTTTTAAAATTTGACTTAAAATAACTGCCACAGTGACCATTCAAAAGTGCAAATAGATTGAAAGAAAAAGAGATAAGAAAGATGTATCAAACAAACAACAACTGCAAAAAAGCTGGAGTGGCTATACTGGTATCAAACAGACTTTAAAATAAAAGATGATACTAAAGATAAAGAGAAATGTTTTACTAATATACTGATAAAAGAGTCAGTTCATCAGGAAGATACTATATATGCACTCAATGACACTTTAACATATATAAAGCAATAGTGATAGAAATTAAGGGAGAAATAGACAATTTAAAAATAATAATCTGAGCTTGAATATCTTATTTTAAATAATGGATAGAAAGACTGGACAGAAGATCAATAGAAAATTTGAACCATGCTATAGACCAACTAGACCTAACAGATATTTATAGTGCACTCCTACATAACACAGAATATACATTCTTCTTAAGTGTATGTGGAACATTCTCCATGGTATACCATATACTAGGCTATAAAACAAACCTCAACAACTTTAGAGGGATAGAAATTACACAGTATGTTCTTTGGCCACAATGGAATAAGAAATCAGTAGCAGGAAAAATTGGGGAACTCCTAAATAACTAATGGGTCAGAGAGGAACTCAAAAAGGAAATAAAGTATTTTGATATATGTAAAAATTAAGACAATGTACTGA
Organism: Giraffa tippelskirchi; assembly: GCF_054371585.1. Taxonomy (NCBI): domain Eukaryota; kingdom Metazoa; phylum Chordata; class Mammalia; order Artiodactyla; family Giraffidae; genus Giraffa; species Giraffa tippelskirchi. Next base: position 65,110,409 of record NC_137287.1, on the reverse strand, counting down.
AACTTATTGGAGGAACTAAAGCAGTTGTTAGAGATAAATTTATAGTAGTAAATGTCTATCATAAAAACAACGATTGCAAATCAATAACCTAAACTTTAGACACTGAAAAAGAAAAACAAACTAAACCTAAAGCAAGCAGAAATAATAAAGATTAGAGCAGAAATGAATGAAACAGGGAATCTACAAACAATAGAGAAAAATAAAACCAAAAGCTGGTTCTTTGAAAAGGTCAATAAAATTAACAAATCTTTAGCTAGATTGACCAAGGGAAAAAGAAGACTCAAGTTACTCGAATCAGAAATCAAAGAGGGGACATTATTATTGTTCTACAGAAATAAAAAGGATTTAAAAAGAATACTATATTTACTTGAATGCCAGCAAATTAGATAATTGAGATGAAATGAAAAAATTTCTAAAAATATATGAACTACTGACATTGACTCCAGAAAATAAAAGGCAATCTGACTGGACCTATAATATAAAGAGACTAAGGAAATAGTTTCTTTAAAAATCGACACAAAAAAAAGTCCAGATCCAGATGACTTTACCACTAAATGCTGCTGCTGCTGCTGCTAAGTCGCTTCAGTTGTGTCCGACTTTGTGCGACCCCATAGACGGCAGCCCACCAGGCTTGGCCATCCCTGGGATTCTACCAAACACTTAAAGAAAAGTTGAAAACAATTATTCACAAATTCTGAAAATTAGAAGAGGAGCGAACACTTCCCAACTCCTTCTATGAGGCCAGTATTACCCTGCCAACAAAATCAGACAATATCATTATAAGAAAAGAAAAATACAGACCAATACCTCTTATGAACAGAGGTTCAAAAACCTTCAACAAACTACTAGCAAACCAAATCTACCAACATAAAAAAGTATACACTATGACCAAATGGAATTTATCCCAGGAATGCAGGGCAGATTCACTATTTTGAAAACAGTACATTATATCAATGTAATAAAAAATGAAAGTCGCATAGTCATCTCATTAGATGTAGAAACTGCATTTGACAGATCTAATAACTTTTGATAAAAAAAGGGACTCAACAAATTAGGAATAGAAGGGATCATGCTCAACTTGACAAAGGCCATGTATTGAAAAATCACAGCTAACATCATAGTTACTGATTAAAAATCTGGATACCTCCAAGAGCAGATAAACAAAAAGATATCCTTCCTCACTATTTCTATTCAACATTGTACTGGAGGTTTTAGTAAGGACAATTAGGTGGCAAAAGAAATAAAAGCCATCCAGATTGGAGAAGAAAAAGTAAAACGATCTCTATTTGTAGATGACATAACTTTATTTATAGAAAATCCTAAATAATTCACTAAAAAGAATTAGAGCTAATAAATAATAAGACAAACAAATGAACTAAAAGAAACAATCAGAACTAATAGACAAGTTGTTGTTCAGTCACTAAGTCATGTCTGACTCTTTGTGACCCCATGGACTGCAGCATGCCAGGCTTCCCTGTCCTTCATTTGCAGAAGACATGATCAATATAAAAACATCAATTTTATTTATATTGCAGTGAACAATTCAAAATGAAAATTTAAAAATCCTTTTATGATAGTGTCAGAAAGAGTAAAATACTTAGGAATTAATTTAATAAAAGAAGTATAAATCTTATACTCTGAAAACTATAAAGCAATGGTAAAATAAAAAAAATGTAATAATTGGAAAAATCCATTGTTCATGGATCATAATATTTTTATATGGCAAAACTCCCCAAACTTATCTACAGATGCAACACAATCATCATAAAAATTGCAGCTAACTTCCTTATAGAATTTAACAAGCTAACTCCAAAATTCATATGGAATTTCTGGTCACCCAGGTTTATAGCCAAAATAATTTTGGAAAAGAATACCAGTTAGAAGATGCATACTTTCCTATTTCAGAAGTTATGGCAAAATTTGAGTAAGTGACACAGTGTGGTGTTGGCCCAAGGATAGACAGATCAATGGAATAAAATTCAGAGTTCAGGTACAAACCTATGATTTATAAACCCATATATGGTGAACTGCTTTTCAACAAGGGTGTCAACACTATTCAACTGGAAAACAATCATGTTGTCAATAAAAATGGCTAGGACAACTGAATATCTATTTGCAAATGGATTTGGTCCCTTTCCTCACATCCTATACAATAATTTACACAAAATGGATTAATTGAAATACAAAAACTAAAGCTATAAAAGTCTTGGAAGAAAACATAGAGGTAAACCGTCATGACCTTAGATTTGGCAATAGATTATCAGATATTGACTGCTCCAAAAGCAGGAACAAGACAAAAAATAAATGAATTTAATTTTATCAAAATTAAAAAAAAATTGTGCTTCTAAGGATGCCATCTGGAAAGTGAAAAGGCAACCACTAAAATGGCAGAAAATATTTGCAAATCATGGCGATATTGTTGACCATGAGGATGGAACAAGAATACTGAGAAAGAGTTTCTGGCACCTTCATTCCCATTCTAAGCATGAAGTAATGATAACTAACTGCTATATGCCTTTGAAGTCTGCTGGGAGGGGTGGGTAGGTGGGGGAAAGAAAGGTTAGGAGAGCAGCAAACAAGCCAAAATCCTGAGTAGAATAACAACCCTACACAACAGAAGCAGGACAAAAGAAGAGGCATGCTCATTTTCAGGCATAAATACTATTTACTTTAGTCTCTGCTAGTCTACATGTGCAGAGAAGGCAGTGGCACCCCACTCCAGTACTCTTGCCTGGAAAATCCCATGGACAGAAGAGCCTGGTAGGCTGCAGTCCATGGGGTCGCTAATAGTCGGACACGACTGAGCGACTTCACTTTCCCTTTTCACTTTCATGCATTGGAGAAGGAAATGGCAACCCACTCCAGTGTTCTTGCCTGGAGAATCCCAGGGACGGGAGAGCCTGGTGAGCTGCCGTCTATGGGGTCGCACAGAGTCGGACACGACTGAAGCGACTTGGCAGCAGCAGCAGCAGTCTACATGTGATATCCAGCATTCTATACAAAATTATCAGACAAAAAAGCAAAAAGAGCTAATCCATAATTGAGGTTAATCAGAAAATCCAGTTTCAAAATGACCAAGATGTTAAAATAATCTGAAAAGAGAATTTACAATAATGATAATTAATAAGAATCTTGCAGGAAATGTTGATAATGTATGAACAAATGCAAGATTCAGCAGACTAAAAGAAAGTTTTTAATAAAATGAGAATACTAAAAATAAAACATACAATGATAGAGATGGAGAATTCCTTCAATGGGATCATCAGCAAACCAAGCACACCTGAGAAAATAAATTTGCAGGTACAACAATAGAAATTGGCTTCTCTGGTGGCTCTACCTACAATGCAGGAGACCCAGGTTCAATCCCTGGGTCAGGAAGATCCCCTGGAGAAGGAAATGGCGATCCACTCCAGTATTCTTGCCTGGGGAATTTCATGGACAGAGTAGCCTGGTAGGCTACAGTTCATGCAGTTGCAAAGAGTCAGACATGACTGAGAAACTAACACACACAATAGAATTACCCAAAGAGAAACTCAGAGATAAAAACTGGGGTAAAAACCCAAAACAGAATAGAGCATGCGCAAACTTCAGGATAATATCGAATGATCTAACATATATGGAATTTGAGTCTTAGAAGAAGAGAGGAAAAATGAGATAGAATAAGAGAATGAAGAGATAATGGCCAGAAAATTTTCTAAAATTTATGGGAAAAAAAAAAAAAGACACAAATCTATGAATCTCAAAGAACCTCTAAAAGGATAAATTCCCTCAAACATACCTACACATATTAGAGTCAAACAGCTAAAACTCAATGATAAAGAAAAAAATCTGGAAGCAAACAGAAAAAATAAACAAAAGATACATTACACAGAGAGGAACAAAGATGATAATTTCACTGCTCTTCAAATTAGGAACTATATACCCTTTAAGAATACAGAATGACATCTTCACTCGTCAAAGTAATGAAACTATTTCAAAGTAATGACAGAGAAATCTCACAACACAAGACTTTGATACTCAGCAAAAATATTTAAAAAAGTAAACGTAAAATAAACACTTTTTTCAGGCAAAGAAAAGCTGAGAGAACTTACTGCCATCAGGCCTGTGTTTAAAGGAATGTTCCAGAAAGTTATTTAGACAGAAAAATATGATGTCAGGTAGAAATTGAGACCTACCTAGACAAACAGTGTAGTAGAAAGGGTAAACATAATGGTAATTTATAGATTTTTTTCACAATTTTAATTGCTTTAAAGGATAATGCAGAAGAAGTAACAATACATTGTATAATTTTGACATATGTAAATAGGTGTAAAAACTATGACAAAATCAGCATGTAGGATTAAGAGAAGGGGAATAGGAGAATATGATTGTAGGGCTCTTACACTGTATATGAAATTTTATTTCAAGGTTGACGTGCATTCTAAGCTCTATATAGTAATCACTTGAAAATAATATAATCATTTAAATTCTCATAAATACAAAAATTACATAATCTCTAGACTAAAAAGTGCCCCATATTTTTAAAGAATCTTATTTAAGACTGATGCTCTCTTCTTATAAAATATTTGTTCTAAATTGAAAGAATATATTTTAATATAAATGTTTAATCCTAAGGTCAGTAAACTTCATCTTTTTTCTCTCTACAAATTCAAATATAAAATAACTGGGATTAATCTAGTAAAGACAAGGACAAGGTGGACAATATTTTGTTCTATATATACTCTCAGCACTGTGAAACATAGTAGTAAAAGTTTAAAAGTATTTTATTCTAAGCAACAAGCAATAAGATGTAATCTCTCACTTTCTATTCCTTACGATGGTAAGAAAGATAATAAACTTGCATTATAAAATTACCTTCCAGGGTAGCATGTTTCAAAATAAACCAGACAGTGTAAAGAGCCCAAGGCAATAAAGAGGAATTTTAAATTTGGAACTTTTAATGGTAAGAAATAACACTGTTTATTTGTTCCTAATATGTTTTACTCCATTTTCATTTACTCTGATATTCTGGATCCAAAACCATTGGGAAAATAGAATATTTGTATTTTTAATTGGCATAAAACATATGCCATTCGAACAAAACAAAACCAAAAAAAGTTGAGTTTTTAATCCTAATATAAGCCTTCCTATTTTTTCAACTTCCAAATTACATTCATTGCTGTAATATGATTGATAGAAACACATCAAGCACTGGCCGTTTTCTTGCATTAATTGAACTACATTCATTCTAATCTTTGGCTTGGTAATGGTTTATGCACTGCATGTGAATGAGCAGCCACTGGGCTGGTTTTCTGACATCTCCTCCCATCCCCCTTTCTTTCTTTTCAGTTCTGCCTCTAGATGCTGCAGTAGATGAAAGCTTTTCAGAAGCAGCAACATGCTCATTGTCTTTCTAGTCATGGTATGATAGAGAGTGACGAAGAGGAACAAGAGTGTTTGGAACAGCTACAATAGTATCTATTATGCATCAGTCATAGAAGGATGAGCTAATTTTGCGGAATTGTTATGTGCCTATTGTGGAAGCTTTTTCTGTAACATCAGATAGAAATAATCATTCTGAGGCAGGCTTTCCTGGGAAAGACATTGTCTCTCTTTTGGACGTGCATTTTCAGTATGGTAGGTGGTGCTGCGGTTAATGTAAAGCACATCAAATGTGTAATTCAGTTTCAAAGAATTGGTTTTAATTGCTGTGGCAATACTAAATGATCAGTCATTGGGATATATAATACCAAGCATGGAACTGGCACTCTTTTGAATTAGAAATTATCTGTTTTCATATTTATATCTGGCAAGCACCTTAGGTGTGAAGAAATGCAAATGCTTCAGGGAACTGCAAATGGGTATCTGCCAAATAGGTACCCATGAAGAGCAAAATGTCTAGTGCTCTTGAGAATCTTGAAATTCATTTTCAGAAATCTCTAGATCATGAAAATCCTACTTGGCACAGGCATAATTTGTCTTGTCTTTGTACTTTAAGGCACCAGATACTTTGTACCATTTTCTCCTGCTAACATAATTTTAATTGAAAAATGTTAAATATTTTATTATATTTAACCTTACAATATAATATCTCTGATTATGATCTACTTCATCAAATGTCCTTGAAAAAGTGAAATTCCAAGATCTTTTTCTAAAAAAAACTTTGTCAGGAGATTCATTTTGTAGAAAGACGTAGAAATTTATTAAAAAATAGGGGGATTTTTGTAGTCTTATAGGCAATACAAAGACCCATAAATATTTTAATAGATATATTATTAAGAATGTAACCAGTTTTAAATTTATAGTTTCTCTATAAGTTCCTTAATATTTTTCACATGGAAGGGAAAAATCTGCCTCCAGTCTGTCACAGTGGGTTTTCTTGAGGAACAGAGAACTGTTCAAATAGAGTTTGAACCCAAGAACTGTGCAGACAGAGAGGTGGTCACCAAGAATTTGACCACTAGAAGCACCCCCTGTCTTGGCTCAGTTGGGTGGGGGTGGGGAAGAGAGAAATTCTTTGCATGATGGCCATGCTAAAGCTCTCTTAGATTTGGATAGACTAGCGAGGTAAGCAAAAGAAAGGATTAGGGTCTCCATCTTATGATTTAACATAAACCAGAATTATATGATCTCTCACTATCTCTTTTTCTCTCTCTCTCTACACACACACACACACACACACACACACACACACACACACACACACATACATATCTATATACACCCATCTGTATCTACATCTATAGCTATATAGATGTAACTATAGCTATCTACATCCATATATCTCTATCTCTACATTGTTCTTAAGAGCCTAACTTGCATCAAAGGTTTCTTCGTTCCATCATTGCAAAGTTTTGTATTCAACTGCATGTTGTCTGGACATGAGGACTTTCCCTTTCTCTCCATACAATGCAACTTCTATGTGTAGACATAGGATAAAATTATACATGAGCCTGAGTATGCTACTTACCTACCTGGAGAGAATTCATGTCACTTTAAATGGATACATTTCCTCCTTATTACAGCTGGGAAATCATTACTAATTTGTGGCACACTGATATAAATTATTATCATCCTTGATATTAATGCCATTATAATGTCTAGTTCTATCATAGGTCTGTTTTAATTTGGCACTAAGTAACTTCCAGTTCTTGAAAATTGTAATCATGAATAATATTATTTATTTTATTTATTGTGTTTCCAAATTTAATACAATTTAGTACTTAAAATGTTTACATCTGAAACAAAAGTAAGGCCATGTAAAATGATTTCTAAGGAATAATATATTTCCAAATCTTCACCATGGAATGTTTATTAGGGAAGTCAGAGTTAAGTGAAATTGTGTTCACTAGGAACAAACACAATTTGGTAAAGAGGACTTGTGTTCTTTTAGATTAAATCTATGCAAAATTTGGCAAACATATATTTTTTGTGATTCTTTATTTTAAGGAATTTCAATAACTTCACTCAGTGTTAATTAACCGTCTGTGAGTTTCATTTTTAAAAGTTGCTAAAACTAAAGTTTCTAAAAAGTTATCCAAGCTGCTCTTACAGTCTGTTCTCATAGCACAGAATGCTTTCTGAAAATCTATAAAATAATATTTTATATGACTTTAATGATATTTGTTAAAAACTTAACTTTTATTGATATTTTTAACACCTAATAATGGACAATATACAGAATACATCTGTAAAGAAGAATGAAGGAATTACTAGAAAGCAGAAGGGATAAATTTTCTAATCCATTCTTGGTCTGTAATCACACGTCACTGCCTAAATCAGGATCTGAACTTTACATTCTTATTCTATTATATTCTTAGCCAATTCTTAATGTATTTCCCACACCTATGATCTATGAAAAATGTAAGAAAAAGCCATTGCAGACCCCATATAACAACAGCACTGTTATGGACTGAAAGTCTGTATTCTCCAAAATTCACATGTCAAAGCACTAACTATAATGTGATGGTGTTTGGAGATAAAGACTTTGGTAAACTAGTTAAGATGAAGTCATGAGGCGTGGGGCCTTGAAAAGGAGAGGTTACTTTCACTATTCTCTTCCCTAATGCAAGGAGGAAGTTATGAGAGCACACAGAAAAGATAGCTGCCCAGTATCCAAGAGAAGAGGCCTCAGAATGAAACCTATTTTGCTGGCACCTAGATCTTAGACCTCCAGCCTCCAGAAATAAATAAGAAATAACTTTTTTTTGTTTAAGCAACTCAGTCTAGTGCATTTTTGTTACAGCTGCTCAAGCTGACTAAGGCAAGTTCCAATTTATGCTTCAGTTGGTTTTCTTTGGTTGTTTGCAATAGAAACAGCCTGACCAACTTAAGCTAGATAAAGGGATATATTGGAAGGATACCAGGGAGCTCTCAAAACTAAACAAAAGAACAATCAGAACATGTGAAAGATTTGAAGCAGAGTTGCTTTGAATATTTAAGTAAGGGCACCATCTTTGTAGGCATTTCCAAATGATGCCTCAGCTTTTATTGCCTTCAGTCCAACTATCTTACATTTTCATATGTAATATATGAAATTTCTTTCATTTCATATGTCTGCTTAATAGGCAGATTTCCATCAGGGAGAAATTAATTGGCCTGCCTGAGAGTTGGTAAGATTTATTATTCTAGTATATCTATTTTAAACTTATCATAATAGTTTCATTTTAAAAAATTTGTTTGTTCAAGACATACATTCAGTTAGCCTTATATATTATTCTTGTATCTAACAAACTTGTTATACTATTTATAATGACAATTTTTTCTTCTTCCAATACTTTTATGTATGTATTTTTTTCTTTTTCATGTCTTATTTTCTTTTTAGGATCACTAGTAAACAGTTATAAAAAAAAAAAAGCTGGAAGGTAAAGTCAAGTGGGCTTTAGAAACCATTACTATGAACAAAGCTAGTGGAGGTGATGGAATTCCAGCTTAGCTATTTAAAATCCTAAAAGATGATGCTGTGAAAATGCTGCACTCAATATGCCAGCAAATTTGGAAAACACAGCAGTGGCCATAGTACTAGAAAAGGTCAGTTCTCATTCCAGTCCCAAAGAAGGGCAATCCCAATGAATGTTCAAACTACCACACAACTGCACTCATTTCACATGCTAACAACATAATGCTCAAAATTCTTCAAGCTAGGCTTCAGAAGTACATGAACCGAGAATTTCCAAATGTACAAGCTGGGTTTGGAAAAGGCAGAGGAACTAGAGATCAAATTGCCAACATTCGTTGGATCCTAGAGAAAGCAAGGGAATTTCAGAAAAACAGCTACTGCTTCCTTGACTATGCTAAACCCTTTGACTGTGTGGATCACAACAAACTGTGGAAAATTCTTAAAGAGATCACCTTAGCCCTCTCTTGAGTAACTTGTATGCAGGTTAGAACCGGACAGTTAGAACCGGACATGGAACAACGGAATGGTTTGAAATGGGGAAAGAAGTATGACAAAGCTGTATATTGTCACCCTGCTTATTTAACTTATATACAAAGTACATCATACGAAATGCCGGGCTGGATGAAGCACAAGCTGGAATCAAGATTGCCTGGAGAAATACCAATAATCTCAGATATGCAGATGATACCACTCTAATGGCAGAAAGTGAATGGGAACTAAAGAGCTTTTTGATGAGGGTTAAAGAGGAGAGTGAAAAATTGACTTAAAATTCAACATTCAAAAAACTATGATTATGGCACCCTGTTCCATCACTTCATGGCAAATAGAAGGGGAAAAAGTGGAAATAGAGATAGATTTTCTTTTCTTGGGCTCCAAAATCACCATGGATGGTGACTGCAGCCATGAAATTAAAAGATGCTTGCTTCTTGGAAGGAAAGCTATAACAAATCTAGACCGCATGTTCAAAAGCGGAGACATCACTTGCCAACAAACATCCATATAGTCAAAGCTATAGTTTCTCCAGTAGTCATGTACAGATGTGAGAAATGGACCATAAAGAAGGCTGAGCACTGAAAAATTGATGCTTTCCAGTTGTGGTGCTGGAGAAGACTCTTGAGAGTCCCTTGGACTGCAAGAAGATCAAAGCAGTCAATCTTAAAGGAAATCAACTCTGATTACTCATTGGAATCACTGATGCTGAAGCTGAAGCTCCAGTTCTTTGACTATCTGATGCGAAGAGCTGACTCACTGAAACAGACCCTGATGCTGGGAAAGACTGAAGTCAAAAGGAGAAGGGGCGACAGTGGATGAGATGATTAGATAGCATCACTGACTCAATAGACATGAGTTTGAACAAGCCCCAGGAGATAGTGAAGGACAGGAAAGCCTGGTGTGCTGCAGTCCATGGGGTTGCAGAGAGTAGGACACACTTTAGCAACTGACCACCAACAACAATGTCTTATTTTCTCACTGGGATCACTAGTAAACAGTTACAGAAAAAAAAAAAGGCTAGAGGGAGAAACAAAGTTTCCTATTCTTGATCTCTTAAACTGGCATTTTTTCATTGGCTCCAAATTACATATTGACTGCAGATATTATGCTAATTTCCTCAGGTGATTTCTTAGTTACACAGCTTTAGGCAAATACTATAAAACTCTAAGGAAGTTGTCTTGAAAGTGGCTAGAACCAGGCCTACATAAATAAATGTTTTTAAATTTAGAAAAACAAAAACCTCTTTATTATTGCTTCCACATTCTACAGAAGAAAATGTGTTCTTTACTGTTTCAGAATGTTTGATGACATGTATCTGTGAATTTTTGAGTGGATTCTTAAGTATCATAATCGTTCATTTATGCTTTTATTTATTTGCATACTTAACTGATTCATAGTTATAGAGTTCTTTAATTCAAGATATGGCATGTCACCAGTTTCACTGAAATTTCACAAAGTGGGTGCTTGTAGAAAGTGGTGCTTTTTCACTTCTGATTATTTAAAGAGCAAGTTCTTGAATTTGATGATTACTTATTTTAGAGATTCTAGTCAAGGCTATGGTTTTTACAGTAGTCATGTATGGATATGAGAGTTGGACTATAAAGAAAGCTGAGCACCGAAGAATTGATGCTTTTGAACTGTGGTGTTGGAGAAGACTCTTGAGAGTCCCTTGGACTGCAAGGAGATCCAACCAGACCATCCTAAAGGATATCAGTCCTGGGTGTTCATTGGGAGGACTGATGTTGAAGCTGAAACTCCAATACTTTGGCCACCTCATGCGAAGAGCTGACTCATTGGAAAAGACCCTGATGTGGGAAAGATTGAGAGCAGGAGGAGAAGGGGACGACAGAGGATGAGATGGCTGGATGGCATCACTGACTCGATGGACATGGGTTTGAGTGGACTCCGGGAGTTGGTGATGGACAGGGAAGCCTGGCATGCTGCGGTTCATGGGGTCACAAAGAGTCGGACACGACTGAGTGACTGAACTGAACTATTTTAGAGATTGAACCCTTGCCTTGGTTTTCTAGATACATCAGCAATGAAACTCCAAGCATTTTGCCAGTTGATACAAAAAAAAAAAAAGCAGAATAACATTAAGATTCACAAAGCAAGACTTCCCTGGTAGTCCAGTGGCTCCCAATGAAGGGGGCCCGAGTTCAATCCCTAGTCAGGGAAATAGAAGCCACGTGATACAACTAAGAATCTGCATGCCTCATGTAAAAGATCTCTCATGCCACGTTAAAACCTGTCGCAGCCAGAGAAAAGACTCACAAAGCTTTCACTGTTTACAGTGAAATATATACTTGAAATCTTATTTTTTAAAAGACTTTTTGGAAAACAAACTCAAAGTCCTTTTATGGATTTTCCCTGGTGTTTATTTTTAAGAATAAAGTTTAAGACTACTTACTGCGAAAGACATTGCCATGAATATAGTAGTTGGTTTACCTAAACTACATGCCCTTAAATGAAAAATACAAGGCAGTTATTATTTAAAGGATCATGAATCTTCAGTTCTCGGTGTGACAAATGTGGAAAATGACTGACAGTCAAGAAGATGAAAGGGGAAAAGCAAATTCTTACATGATTTTTTCAAAATGCCATCTAAATGCGGAAAAATAGGCAAAGATGATATGGGTATAATATGTTATATGCCAAGAAAGCACTGTTAAAATATGCTACTTTATCACATATATTTGGTTGTTTGCTTACAGTAAACATGCTTTGTCTTATTTATAACTTACCATTATGCTAAAATTTGGCTGATTCTAGTTAAAATACGTATATTGGGAAATATTTCAGTGCTTATCAGATTTATAGAGATTACTGCTGTGCCATTTATAGGAAAATATTTCAACGTTGTTCTAAGCCACTGCTGTTGGAGAGAACTTCATGGGATGATGGAAATGTACTCTGTGTTGACCAATACAATTGTCACAAGCCACATGTGGCTACTGAGCATTTGGAACATGGCTAGTACAACAAAAGACACACATTTGCATTTAATTTTGGCTAATTTAAATTTCATATTAAATATCCACATGTGGCTAATATCCACATTATTTCCATGTTTGTGGTTTTAAAACACATAAAATAAGAACAGTATTTGGCAGATTATTAGTACTTACCAGTTTGTTATTAATATGCTTAAAGTATATTTTGGGAAACAACAGGTTGGTCACATGAATCCAATTAACAATAAGATATTGTCTTAAATATGTGTGCACTCAAAGCCCTAAGAATCTATTAGCACTACTCATTGGTATCCATTCTCCTGACATTTACCAGCTTAAAAAAAAAAAAACAACTTTCAACAGATTCTCTGTCCTTTAGTGAAATTTAAGATGATTTAAAGGTGATTTATGTAATTTGTGGACTCTCTATACTTCCTGTTGTCCCTCTGTTTGTTGTTTTTTTTTTTTTGCTTTCTTTGCTTCCAAGCCATTCTCCCATATCATCCCGCCCTCGCCCTCTCCCACAGAGTCCATAATACTGTTCTATTTATCTGTGCCTCTTTTGATGTCTCGCATACAAGGTTATCTTTACCGATTGACTAAATACCATATATATGCATTAGTATACTGTATTGGTGTTTTTCTTTCTGGCTTACTTCACTCTGTATAATAGGCTCCAGTTTCATCCACCTCATTAGAACTGATTCAAATGTATTCTTTTTAATGGCTGAGTAATATTCCATTGTGTATATGTACCACAGCTTCCTTATCCATTCGTCTGCTGATGGGCATCTAGGCTCCTTCCATGTCCTGGCTATTATAAACAGTGCTGCGATGAACATTGGGGTACACGTGTCTCTTTCAAGTCTGGTTTCCTCAGTGTGTATGCCCAGCAGTGGGATTGCTGGGTCATATGGGCGAGGGCGGGATGATATGGGAGAATGGCATGGAAGCATGTAAATTATCATATGTGAAATGAATCACCAGTCCAGGTTCAATGCATGATACAGGGTGCTCGGGGATGGTGCACGGGGATGACCCGGAGGGATGGGATGGGGAGGGAGGTGGAAGGGGGGTTCTGGAAGGGGAAAACATGTACATCCATGGTGGATTCATGTCAATGTATGGCAAAACAAATACAATATTGTAAAGTTAAAAAATAGAAAATAAACTAATTTAAAAAAAAATAAAAAAATCACAATGATGCAAATTTGGACTTATATCAGAAAGTTTTCAGAGGAAGAAGTATGCAAATAAAATTTTTATTTTTAAATCTTGCATCGGATTATGAAAACAACGTAAACATCTACCTCTTCTACTTACTGGATAAGAAAATTCAGTTTCATTCTTTTAGCTCCACAGAACTGCATATGTATTTTTTAAGAACTCACAAATACTTGATTTAAATATTTTAAAGTGTGTTTAACTTGCTCCTGAAGAAAATTTTAAACACTTTTAAGAATATCTTAATTTCTAGTCTCTGTAGATTTTCTAGTCTCTGTCATTTGTCTCAATCAGAAGCTACATATATGTTAGGAATTTCCTCGATACCCTAAAGAAACAAGCCAGTTTAAATTGGACAGTCATTTTTATTATCTCTTTTGCACTTTCCCTACATTTTTCATGTAGTAGCTTTGAGACCTTTACTAAAACTATACCTGAATTTTAATTCACTGCTTCTTTAGGAAGTTAGATAAAAATACTGAATATATCTGGATGATATTTTTAAACTGAAATAAATGCAACTTCCAAAAATGCATATGTCCCACAATGCCATGAACCAAACAGTAAACAACAACAATTCAACAGTAAGAATGGCAACTGATCCTCTCCTGTATGATTTTTTTCCTAAGATCAGAAATTTTGATGTTAGTTGGAAAGCAGCACTTAGAAAAAGATATTCATAGAGAGCAAAACTAGAATGCAGTTTATGGGGTTCAAAAAATTAATTTAGATAAAATTTGAGATTAACTTTATTGTAAGTATAACGAAAAGTAATATTTCTCTGCACTGTGTACTCTCACAAAGGGCACTATGTTGGTAGTGAAATTTACATGGGGCTCAGAAATGTCCCAAACATAGCTTGAGAATTGAAACTTGTGAATGAGAATCCTTGCTGAAGGCATAGAGCTGTCACAAGAACTATTGAACCCATATACTGCAATTACTGAAGCCCATGAGCCTAGAGGCCATGCTCTTCAACGAGAAGCCACTGCAACGAGAAGCTATTGTAGTACAACTAGAGAGTAGCCCCTGCTTACTGCAACTAGAGAAAGCCTGCATGCAGCAATGAAGACCTAGCACAGCCGAAAATAAATAAATTTAAAATAATATTTTTAAAAAATAACAAAGCAAAGAGATGCCCTAGTTCCCAATTTCCTGATTTGTTGGATAAAAATTGCCACATTATTTAAGCCATTTCAGTAGGAAAGTTTTCAGTTACTTAACAGCCCAAAATGTCGTTAAAAAAAACCTAATATTTTATAGATGATACTCCATTCAAGTTATTATAAAATATTGGCTATATTTCCTTGTGCTGTGCATCCTTGTTGCTTATTTATTTCATGGATAGTAGTTTGTATCTCTTAATCCTCCACCCCCTTCTAACCCCTCCCTTCTTCCCTCTCCCTCGCTGGAAACCATTAGTTTGTTCTTTCTACCTGTGAGAGTTTTTTTGTTTTTGTTGTTGTGAGGGGTATTTTGTTGTTGCTGTTGTTGTCACTGTTATATTCATTGGTTTGCCTTATGTTTTAGATTCCACATATAAGTGATAACATAGAATATTTGTGTGTCTGACTTATTTCACTAAGCATAATACCCTCCGTCCACGTTGTTGCAAATGTAGAATATTTTTTTTGGCTAAGTAATATATATATACACATATATATACACATATATTCACACCTCATATCTTCTTTATCCACTCATCTATTGATGGACATTTAGGTTGCTTCAGTATCTTAGCTATTATAAATAATGCTGCTGTGAACACTGGGGTACATATGAAACACTAAGTTTCAAATTAGTGTTTTCATTTTCTTTGGACATATACTCAGGAGTGGGATCGCTGGATCATACTGTGGTCCATTTTTAGTTTTTTGAGGAACCCCCATACTGTTTGCCATAGTGACTGCACCAATTTACATTCCTACCAACAGTGTATTAGGGTTCCTTTTCTACACATCCTTGCCAACATTCGTTATTTGTAGACTTTTTGATGGTAGCCATTTTGATGAGTGTGATGTGATGTCTCATTGGGGTTTCCATTTGCATTTCTTTGATGATTACCGATGTTGAGCATCTCTTCATGTTCCTATTGGCCATCTGTATTCTTTGGAAAAATGTCTATTCAGGTCTTTTGCCCGTTTTTTAAATCAGGTAGTTTGTTTTTTTGATATTGAGTTATATGAGTTGTTTATATATTTTTGATATTAACCCCTAATTGGTTATGCCATTTGCAAATATTTTTTTACCATTCAGTAGATTGTCTTTTCATTCTGTCAGTGGTTTCCTTTGTTGTGCAAAAGTTTTTAAGTTTAATTAGGCTCCATTTGTTTCTTTTTGCTTTTGTTTCTTTTGCTTTATGAGACAGATCCAAAAAATATTGCTATGATTTACATATGCTTGCCTATGTTCTCTACAAGGAGTTTTATGGTTTCAGGTCTTACATTTAGTCCTTTAATCCATTTTGAATTTATTTTTGTATATGGTGTAAGAATTTGTTCTAATTCAATTCTTTTATAAGCAGTTGTTCAGGTTTCCCAGAACCACTTACAGAAGAGACTGTCTGTTCTCCATTGTATATTTTTGCTTTCTTTATTGCAGATTAATTGACCATAAGTGTGAGGGTTTATTTCTGGGTTCTCTATTCTTTTCAGAAAAACAAAGCTTCTTAACATATATTTTAGCATTATTTTTATATCTATGTAAAGATAGATGTTAAATGATGATTTGAATGAAGGCAAGTTCAGGATGATAATTTATCACATTTTTTTTCCCAAATGCAGAAATACCTTTTATTCACGGTTATGTTGATTAGGATTATTATATTTGTCCACCCACTCCTGCTGGTTTGTAGTCAGTTCAACTTTATTTCTAAGCTCAATGGAATATAAATAAGCATCTTAAACTTCTTTATATTCAGGGTCTGAAACAATTTGATTCATCCTTAAAAAAATAACTATAATAAAATCAAAAGAAAACTTAAGTGGGACATTTTATTAAAATATTCAGATATATAATGAAGATAAAGTTCTGATTCAGATTCCATGAAAACATTCAATATATTCTATAAGAAAATTTATTTGTAAATATAATAATTAGAGTGGTATTCCAAATCCCTTCCAGTTTTACTATTGAATAAGATGAGTTTCTATCAGATTTCACAGACTGGATACGAGATCATATTTGATCTTTTTGTTTTCTTTTTTTTCTTTTGCCATGCCATGCAGCATGTGGGATCTTAGTTCCCTGACCAGGGATCAAACCTGTGCCTTCTGCAGAGGAAGCGCAGAGTATTAGCCACTGGACCACCAGGGAAGTCCCAATCTTGATGATCTTGATGGCACTATTTGAGACAATTAGATATAGTCTCCAGTCTTCCTGATATTGTGTCATATAATGGATTTGAGAAGGAGTATATAGAACTCTAAAGAAAAACACATTGAAAGAGTTATGATTTTAGACTTTAAAATAAGAGACTTTTTCCAGATCATGAAGAATGCAGTGAGTTTTTAATGGATTTTTACTGGAGTAATAACTAGTACGTCCCTGACTCCTACTTCAACACCTCCAGTCCATACTGCCTGAACCACTGACACAGGCCTCTTCTTGGTGTGTGCCCAGCATCCTCTGAGCAAAGGAGCCACTGCCTCATCCTCACCTCTGGGTGTGATGGGGGAATGCAGTGGCCAGGATCTTGACTGTTTCTTTCTATGGCACTGTTTTTAAGTCTGTTGCTTTGATTATAGTTAGGTTAAATAAAACTAAATAAAAATATTTACAAAAACCAATAGCCAACAGCTTTCAGCTGGGAGAATTATATTTTGCAGTATATATTAGAAAATCTAAAACATGGCAGGTTGTATAGGACAACCAACATGATTTCCTCAACAAATAAATTGCAAGGGGAAAATAGAAAACAAAATCTAGAGATTAAAAGAGACTAGAGACATGTCTGGAGAAGGCAATGGCAACCCACACGACTGAGCGACTTCACTTTCACTTTTCACTTTCATGCATTGGAGAAGGAAATTGCAACCCACTCCAGCGTTCTTGCCTGGAGAATCCCA
The DNA here is from genome assembly GCF_054371585.1 of Giraffa tippelskirchi. Lineage (NCBI taxonomy): Eukaryota > Metazoa > Chordata > Mammalia > Artiodactyla > Giraffidae > Giraffa > Giraffa tippelskirchi. The sequence continues at coordinate 65,092,794 of NC_137287.1, read as the reverse complement.
GGGACGGGGGAGCCTGGTAGGCTGTCATCTATGGGGTCGCACAGAGTTGGACACAACTGAAGCAACTTAGCAGCAGCAGCAGCAGAGACATGTCTAACAATTTGAATGCACATAAATTATATGGATCCTGATTTTAAAAATATAGCAACAACAACAAAGTACAACCCCTCCACACATACTTATTTATGAGACAAATGGGATAAGTTGAACACTGATGGAATCTTTGTGTCATGGAATTACTGTTAAATATTTGCAAGTGATACTGTGGTTATATATATTTTTTTAATATATTTATCCTAGTATAACTGAAGTCTTAACAGGTAAAATTAAATGATACTGGGATTTGCTTAAAAACACTCTGGCTGACACAAAGAGTGAATTGTAATGTAAACTATGGACTCTGGGTGATAATAACATGTCAATGTAGGTTCATCAGTTGTAAGAAATGTACCACTCTTGTTGGAGATGTTGATAATGGGAGAGGCTATGCATGTGTGGGGACACAGGATATATGAAAAATCCGTGTACCTTCTGTCCTGAACCTGAAACTTCTCAAAGAAAATAAAGTCTATTTTAAAAAATATCACCACCATTCTGGTGGGTGGAGGGAATGGGTGGCAGCAGAGGTGAAACAAGAATGACCATGGGTTGATCATTGTAGATGTTAGCTGATACGTCTGTGGTTTTCAATATACTATCTTATAAATTTGTATATAAGAATATGAGAATTTTCTCTAAGAATGTTCAGAAGAGCATTTTCTGAGAAGTCTATTTCTCTGTTATGTCAGGAAAGGTGCACTTAGTTTAATTAATACAAAGTTATTTGTTTCTGAAACAACAGAAATCAAAATAGCAACAAAAGTTGAGAGCTATGTCAGGATTTCTTCTCTAGCCATTCTTAGTGGAAAGACACAACATGAAAGAGGAATGATTAATATAAAAATGTCAAATTTAAAACATTTTATTTCCTTACATCCTTCGTAATTTTCAGATTCTAAAAGTTAAACTAAGCTAAAGACTAAAAAGATTAAATTTTTTTTCTTTAGTAAAAATGAAAATAGGTTTATGTTACACCTTCCTTCTTTGTCAAGAAGATACATTACTTTTGTTTCTTATTTATTTATTAATATTATCCATTAATATTTATTAATATTATCCATTAGAATTACATTTTCATTTTTACTCTGTGACTTAACTGACTTGAAATCAAGTTAATTCTGTATTCTTAGGTATATCTTACTTATTTTCATTTCTAACATAACCACACACAAAGTGTGTATATGTCATTAATGAAGATGTAATGCCCTTAATTTCTCCCTTCCTCTTCTAAGTTATCAGGTAAAGTGAAAATCGCTCAGTCGTGTCCAACTCTGCAACACTATGGACTATACAGTCCATGGAGTTCTCCAGGCCAGAATACTAGAGTGAGTAGCCTTTCCCTTCTCCAGGGGATCTTCCCAACCCAGGGATTGAACCCAGGTCTCCCACATTGTAGGCGGGTTTCTTTACTAGCTGAGCCACAAGGGAAGCCCAAGTTATCAGGTAACAGAAATAAAAAAAGTCAAGCGTTTTATTAGACTTTGACCACATAACTCAAATATGCTAGAAACCACATGATCTGAAAACTCTGCTACTTACTTTTAGTAACAGTAATAATGGTTTATGACTGACTTTCATTAAAAATAAAAACTGGTTTTCTAATATATGCTCACTTTGATAAGATAATTAATTTGATACAATATTTCTAAAATCAGATATAAGGAAGCTTTCACACAGAAGTGATGTGTCATGGCTAATCCTGTTTTATACCCAGATGGATGCTCATATTACATACTTAAGAAAGGGATGAGAGAGATTTTACTTGCCATTTTCTCCCCAGCCTATTTCATATTGCACTCATAAGGAGTAGCCGTTAAAAAGGCCAAGAAAGATGTAACACACTTCAGTTTCTCCTTTCTCTGTCTAAATTATCAGGTAACAGCCCTCACAGCCCACACCTGAATTGAAAGAGAGCACAGAATGCTATTCCCCCTTTTGTGTTTGGGAATAAAATATGAAGAACAGTCCATGAAGAGTTACTGTGAGGAGACGACTAATACTCTGTTGGTTAAACTGATACTTTCCAGATTTCTTGCCCCACTCTCGGAATGAACAATGACCACAAAGCCATTTAACAGTGAACTGATTCTACAAGCGGATTGAAACCGTCCTGAAATGGAAAATTCTCACTGCATATTTAGAGAGAATTAAAATCCTTCCCATCTCATCTCTCTGGTGGAGAAATAAGTCCACTAAAACACATTTCTTAACCATTATATGGGGACATGTCCAGACAGCACTGTGTGTGTGTGTGTGCATGTGTGTGTGTGCAATTGCATGTGCTTGTGTTTTCCCTTCGGAAACAATACAGTTCATCATTACCACTTACCTCTGTTTTCTCTGGGTTGCTCCAGTTCCCATAAATTGGATTAACAAATGCACGGTTAATACTTCTTTTAGTTTTCCTTAAAGCACACAAGGCCATAAAAAGGAAAGTAAGTATTGAAATTACCACAGGACATTTTCAGGTTGTTTTCTGATAGAAATCTTGGGGAGACACATTGCCTAGCCAGTGTACTTATTTTTGTGAAGGTATTTCCATAAGACTACTTTGTAGGACACCAAGGCAACCACATCTTTGAAGGCAAACATAATCTGATGTCTGAAAAGTTAGATCCAAATAAACCCAAGCATATAAAAAAGTTGTTCTTAATTTCTTAAATGTTACTAAAATAATACAAAGGATACAACATAGAATACAAAGGATACAACATAAAATACAAAGAATGTTACTAAAATAATACAAAGGATACAACATAGAATACAAAGGATACAACATAAAATACAAAGAATGAGGTAATCTAAAGCTGAACCGGTTATAAGGAAAGATCACCGTGAAATCCCATAGATTCAAAAGTGCCAAGCCAGCCACAATCTGAGGACTATTTTCCATGACAATGTCTGTCATAATAATCTGTACATAGCATATGAGTCATAGTATTTAACATTTTAAACAGAAAATTTAAAGAGGAACATTTTGAAAAGAACTTTATGTTAGTATTTCCTTTCAGGAGTCATAAAGAGGCATGTCCTTGGTAATCTCACATATTGGTCTATATCTGCATGATTGACTCAGATTAACTGAGCTCCTAAATGATCATTTCCTTTTTATGTTTTGGCTCCTTAAGAGTCAATAGACTTATTAGAAGACAAGTAGCCCTGGCATAGTTGGTCACAACTGATGGAAAAAGTGCTCATCACAGGAACAAAATAAATGTAACTAGATAACTAAATACATGCTATTGAAGAAATAAGGAAAATTGTATATATGCACACATTCACATACACATACAGTGGAGAATGGAAGACCAATTCCAGGATGATTGCCAGTGTCTTGAGAAGGCAGGCAGGAAGAAAAATTACATGTGCTGTGTTTAGTTGCTCAGTTGTGTCTGACTCTTTGTGACCCCAAAGAGCCTGCTAGGCTCCTCTGTCCATGGGAATCCTCAGACAAGAATACTGGAGTGGGTTGCCCTGCCGTCCTCCAGGGGATCTTCCCAACCCAGGGATTGAACCCAGTTCTCCCACATTTCAGGTGGATTCTTTACTGTCTGAGCCACCAGGGAAGCCCAAAAGGCATGAAAATTTTTGCTTAATCAGAGTATAATGACAATTAATACTTGTCAATAATGTACCTTTAAATTCTGAAAGAAAAGGGTGTAAAGAGTAAGTCTTACTGATTCCTCCTTTGAAAAGATATTGTCAGAGGTATGACCTCTTTTTTCATCTACCAAACCACATGGTCCTCTTCTAAAAAGTAACAGGATTAATAAACCCAACAGCATAATCTGGGTAACTGTGTCTGTCTGGCAAAACATTCTCCCTATGGATTCAGTGTCTTCTAAGATTCCTGACCTCTACTGTTTCCATGCAATTGACTTAAATGTTCAGTAGCTTAACCAGATCACCTTCGGGTTATAGATGAAGAGGGTTGTAGCAGCCATTTTTGTGAGTTATTTTGTGGGAAAAAAAACAGATATACTTTAAAATGATGAAGGAACAATTACTTAACCACTAATTGAAAATGTACAATTGCTATACTTGTTAATGAAAATTGAATAAGTGGTGTTTGATTCTTTGCCTTTTCTCTCTCCAAAACCAGTCAAGATTGAGTTTTCAGAGCACTAAGCTCAATAAGTGGCATAGTTAGGGCATGATGGGGCTGCTCTCAAACCTGAGACTGGGTAGGAAGTGAAGTGGTGTTTTGAAATGTGTCAAATGTGAAAGCAGAAGCTGGTACAGGAGAGACTGAGGATTAAAACAAGATGGAAATTAGGAGCTAGGTAAAGACGGGACAGCCACAAACAGCAACAACTGAGAAAAATTATTCTTGGCTGAAATCAGGCATGAAATCAGAAAGCAGGAGGAAACCCAAACCATAAGACCAGACAGGACAGATGGTCCAAAGACTGGGCAGGCAACCAGGAACTGAAGAGACAGGCTTTGCTGTCAGTGGGATAGAAGTGAGGCACAAGCAACCCAAAAGATTTTGATTATTTTGGGCTTTGAACAGCTAAGACTCCAGATGACCTAAACCACTACTGGCAAGCAGAAGTCAAGTAAATTGATCAATTTTCCAACCCTATTACTATCGCTTCAGCTATAGAAGCTACTGTTCTTCTGAAAGGATTTTAAGTCTTAAATCATTTTCTGTTAAAATGAAGTGACCAGCCTTTGGGGTGGGTGACTATAAAGAAAAGAAGAGGGATACATAAGTGTAAGGATATGGAGCTATAATAAAAGAAGAAAGGGTCACAGTATGAGTAGTGGGAGGTGAGCAAATTATGTTTACTTCAAATTATGTTTATCAGCAATCTCAAACTTTTAATTTTCCCCAGATCAAGAGTTGTTTCCCAATATGGAAAATCTGAGAATTGTTGGTTTTAATTTTTAATATCTTTCCTATGTAAGAAGTAAAATCATACCCACTACCTATAGATACTTCAATTAAGTACATTCCTAGTGTCAACTCCATAGAATTACTATTTCACGTTCCATGATATAATTTTCCACCTCATCAGTTATATGTTTGATATTCAAACATAAACAATTTTACTTAAAATGACAAATCCTGCTACAAGGGACATAAAATGTTTGATTATGAAGTTTTCTGCAAGTCCTAACACTTGCAGAATGGTACAATGTTAAGGTTAATTGGTATGGTACAATGTTAAGGCTTCATGAGGCTAAAAAATGCTGTGTTTAACTTACTGTGTCTGTCATTATTAGGCAGATGGCTCTTTAAGAGCTAAGGTTTCGAAGAATGGAATCACCTCTGGGAATCAGAAAGGTATTGATTTAGAAGTTTAGAGTAGATAAAAGGAAACTGAATCACATGCATTCTCCTCCCCTGACTCAACAGGCATTCACATAAACTACTACTAAGCTCTGGCTACACCCAGTGTGTGCAGGCACTGTATAAGGTGGTGTTCTGAGGGGGCTAAACAGACATAATGTTAGTGCAGAACCAGGATAAGTCTGATACAAGTTTCTAATTTAAATATAGTGAGCATATGGATACCTCCACAGGAATTGACTTCATGGCTTATTAACTAACAAAATTGTTTCAGTGTTGATTAAAAACATGAAAGTAGTTATAATAGATATCTGAAATTATTTTAGATGAGCAATGAAGAAAAACAAAAAATAAAGCAAATTCCTCTATGTTGCATCCAGTAAACATGACTTTCAGGTAAATGCTTATTTTATACCTTTCAACCAAATTATTAAATTAAAATTGACACACCCTAAAAGTCACCCATTTAAAGAATACAATTCAAAGTTTTATAGGAATATTAATTGTATTTATTAATTTTAAAACATGGTAAATATATATATATAATAAAATTTGCCATTTTAGCCATTTTTTGAGTGTACAATTCAGTGGCATTCACTGCATTCACAGTGTTGTGCACTATTTCATTTTCTTAGTGAAATGAACATCTTTGATGAAATCCAATTTATCTATATTTTTTTTCTTTTGTTTCTAGTACTTTTGGTATCATATCTAAGATGGCATTGCCAAATCTCAGATCATGAAGATTTACTCCCATGATTTCCCCTAAATATTTGATGGTTTTAGCTCTTATATTGAAGTCTTTGACCCATTTTGAGTTAATTTTTATGTGTGGTATGAGGTACGAATTCAACCTCATTCCTTTGCATGCAGAAATCCAGTTGCCCTGGCACCATCTATTGAAAAGACTATTCTTTCTCTATTGAATGGACTTGTCAAAACTCAACTGGTCATAGATGTATGGGTTTATATTTGGATTCTTAATTCTAATCCATTGGTCTCCATTTATATTTACATGCCAATACCACACCGTTTCATTTCCTGTGGCTTTGTGGTAAGCTTTGAAATTAGGAAGTGAGTTCTCCAAGTCCATCCTTTATCAAGATTGTTTTAGCTCTTTGGTGCCCTTGTAATTCCATACTTATTTGAGGATAAGTTTTATATTTCTGCAAGAAAAAAAAAAGCTTCTGGAGTTTTAATAGGTACTGTGTTGAATCTGTAGATTGCTTTGTATAGTACTGACATCTTGACAATAATAAATCTTTCTATCTATAAACTCAAAATGTCTTTCTACTTACTTAGGTTTTCTTTAATTTCTTTCAGTAATTCTTTGAAATTTTAAGTGTAGAAATCTTTCACCTCCCTGGTTAAATTTATTCCCAGGTATTTTACTTGCTTATATGCTATTGTCAATGTGATTATTTCCTTTATTTCTTTTTCTGATTGTTCACTGATGGTATTTAAGAGCATACCTGATTTTTGTGTGTCGATCTTGTATATCAAAATTTTTCTGAGTTTACTAAATCTAGTAGCTCTCTTATGTATTTTTTTGAGTTTTCTATCTATACATATTCATGTCATTTATAGTATAGTTTTCTTTCTTTCTTTCCAATTTGGATGGCTTCTATCTCTTTTTCTTATATAATTGCTCTGGTTAAGGTTTCTTTTTGATAAACACATTTATCTCTAGCTTAGCAGAGCTATAAAATCTTCATTAACATAAAACTAAATTGTAATGCTAGTGTATGAGAAAAATTATTATGGCAACATTCGGACAGTTTTAAGTTAGAGTCTGATTGCCATTTAATGTGAACGTCTTTAGACTAGATACGTGAATAAGCTTTTATCTAGGTTGAAAGAAAAACAAGGTTACAGCATTCTGCAGTTGAAAAATAGCTATCAGGAAGCTGATAAAAAAAAGAATGACAAGACAGTGCCTGAATTGTTTTAACTGACAAGTCTATACTTCAAAATAAACATCTATTTACACATATTATAAATTTATTAATAATTGTAATCTGCTTTTATGCTTTGTCTAGTGAGTGTCTTATTCATTCTATTTACTAAATTTATTATTGTTTTTGGTTATCAATCAGTAGTTTACTTTCTTTTTGTTAACAACAGACGTGTTTTTCTCCAATTTTGTGTGTTGGAGAAACTGGCTAGTCTTCTTAGTCAAATCCACCAAATATCTTGTTCTTGCTACCATCTCATGGGAGTAAAGCTGTCACAATGTTTTCATATTTAAAAGTGAGCTCAAAACTTTAGCACACATTATTAGGGTGGAACAACACTGAGAGGGCCATGCACAATGATTTCTGTTATATTCAGGTGGACTGTATTATAACACTGTATTGTAAAAAAATATGTCTACTAAAAAGTATGGAGAACAACACTCTCTGAAACTGGGTAATCCTAATGTAGCCATCAAGATGATTTGAAGAGATAAACATGATAATTTATTTACCAAAAGATATTTGTTGTGCGTGTGTATGTGTGGAGGAATTTGCTCTCATGCTTCCACTAAAGAAATGATTTCTATGTTTGTTTCTAAATGCTAAAGAACATTCTAAGGTCCAAGAAATAACTTCTTTGTGTCTAAAGGAAAATGATGTCTATAATGTGATGACCCACTCCTCAAGATGGTGGAATGCTAGAATGCTGATTATGTTATTTATCATCTTTCATATTCATCTATTTAAATGTATCCAACATTTCTAGGACACATGTTATCTATCAAACACTGCTTTAGGTCCTGTACTTACAGAGTTTATTAGTATGTGGTTCCTGAGTCTAGATCTAATTTCTTTTAGAGGGTGGCAGCTTACTAAATTTCTGTCTCTTGGATTAAATTACATCTTTATAAAATGCCCACCACAAGTAGATGCCCACTAATGGTTCAGTGCTATTCTTTTACCTTCTTTTATTATTTTCTCCTTTTGCCATTGATATTTTTATTTAAACTCCCTACCTGTTTCTCCTGACCCCAAAGCTTGGGACCAATGAAAGGACATTGGAATAAAGGGGGAAAAAAAAAAGAAGGAAATGACAACATTGGCAATAATACTCACTGTAGTACTTTTAACTTTTTATAATAGATTTATTTATTTAGAGTTAGCAAGGACCTTTGCAATCATCTTGTTCATGCATTTTTTACAGAAGGGTTAAATGAGGTTCTTCCTTATCTGGCTTCCTCTTCTATCACAGCACCTAGTATAGTACCTAGTGCTATAGGAATCAAGTGAATATTTACAGAAAGAATAACAACAAATGTGTATAGTCTGAGGCTTGATGATCCACTAGCTAACTCTCTACTCTGTTCTTCCATGCCCACTCCCAGCAATACACTTCATCAATACTCAGAGAAAGAAAGATATTCACTTTTACTATTGTGACCTTGGAGTCACATTTATGTTTAGATTTCTGTTCCACTTAGCTCAAGACTAAGTGGGCCAGGAGCCTACTCTTGACCTCTGTCTCTTTCCATTTTTTTTTTTTTTTCCAGCTGGTTAAGTGCCAGTCCAGAGGGGTAGCCTGGGGGCTTTCCTGAAGATGAAGTGAAAGTGAAAGTCCCTCAGTTGTTTCCAACTCTTTGTTACCCCAATGGACTATACAGTCCATGGAATTCTCCAGGCCAGAATACTGGAGTGGGTAGCTGTTCCCTTCTCCAGGGGATCTTCCCAACTCAGGGATCAAACCAAGGTTTCCTGCATTGCAGGCAGATTCTTTACCAGCTGACCCACCAGGGAGAGAAGAGTATAATAGAACAGGGATGGTCCCTCTATCCATTTCATCACACAGGAAATGAAAAAGTCATACAATTGGTGAAAAATTAATTTGGTACAAATAAACCATTTTCCAACATTTGAAAAATAAAGGTCTGTGTTTCTTACATCTCATATGTATCTCTGAAAAACGAGAGGTATGAAATATCCATGTATAAATATCAGGAGTTGATGTGAGTTTTCAGGCTATGAAGTATATGATTTGTTGCTACTGGGGAAATTGTTTTCTAACAGTAAAAGTACATGTGACATATTTTTTAAAAAAAGGATCCATCTAAATTATGAAATACAATCATTTCACTGGTGAAAATGGAATTCATTTATTCTGGGAGTCATGCCTAGTATATTAAATTTTGCTTACCCTGATTAATGGTGAACCTGAGGTGTCCCTCAGAAGTAAATCTCAATTCTACTCTACTCATTTCCACCTCTGTCATTTTAAACTCTTCAATTTGGTTTTTCTAAATATTTTCAGTTCTAAGAGTTTCTATGAAGTCTTCCTGAGTGTGCTTAATCTTTCAGGTAAAGGGAAAATATATTATAAAATCCTAATAAAAATAAAATATTTTTGGTCTCTATTTTTACTCATATCTATTAAACATATTTCTTTTGGTCAAAAAGAGATCTTTTTAGAAATGTTTGTTTCTTAGTTAGGGTACTATTAATTTTTATTCTCTATCTCATTATAAAAATTAATGAGTAATGCTCTTTTTTTGCTTCCTGATTTTAAAACCTATGAAAATGAGGTTTGCTTGTTTTGATTTTTTGGTTTGTTCATTTTTAAGTTGTAGTAATGGGGAGAGATTGTGCACTGTATTTCCTGTGCAACCATGGGTGCCACATGATTTACATATATCATCTTTCTTTTCTGAAAACCCTAAATAAGTTTTATTTTACACCTGGTCTCTGATCATTTCCAATCCAAATTTTAGCCTGTTTGAATAAACTGTTTTTAAGGAAAGGTATCACAAATTTTAAAATTCAGACACTGCTTTGTCCTTTTTGTAATGAAAACAAATTTACAGCAGCTTGCAAAGATAAGCACAACAGAAGAATATAAGACAAATGAGAAGTAGATAAGTGGAGAAAGGGATTCTGAGAACTGGAAAATAGAGTTGACCCAGAGGGAATGTGCTGGGGACGGTCCATGAAATGGGTATGGTCCAGTCTATGTATTTAATTCATACAGGATACAACTTTGTCTTGAAGATTCTCCAATGCAAATTTAAGCAGGACAAAAGAATCAGTTACCATAGGTCAGCGCTTTCAAACAAAACAAACCAAAGCCAGGTGCTTAGAAGCACATCTCCAACTTAGGAGAGAAGACATTTATGGTCTGTATCCTGTCACTATTATCAAGACTAACAAAGTAACAAGACCCCACAATATTATTTTAGGAAGACCAGCAATATGCTTCATTAAGTTGTTTCAACTAAAATCCTTAAAAAATATCACACTGAGATTATGCTCAAGTGTGCTTCGGTAAAAACTATCTAAGAGAGGTGGTGGCCAGAGGGGAGGGATTTAATGGAAACTTTGAAACACAACAGTGCCTTAGAGAATTTGATTTGGGGGGCATTTTCATATGGTTGTGTTTATCATAAAAACGCCAGCACCAAGATTACAATCTGCAGTGTGTAATTACATTGTGGCACATTAAATCTGTTATAAGAATCTACAGATAGAATAAAATTACACAACGTTATAAGGCAGTATGAGAAACAATAAACCAAGTCTATTAAATCATCCTTTTCTCACTGAATGTATTAAAATGCTGCATTATCTGACCACTGCTAAAGAAAAAAGAGAAGAAATCATGAGGAGTAGTAAACAAAAATATTGAGCTATAAAATGGTGTCTACCTTTGGAAAGATGATGACTTAAAAAAAAGAAAAGAATTAAAACAATCTGTAAGAAAGGAAACAAAGAAAAGAAACAAGCCAATTTGGAAAAGTAGCGATAATTGGGGTGGGGGGAGGGGGGGCAGTGGTGAGGAATGTCCATGAACTCAAGTTTTCACTTCCCAGTCCTTATGAAACAAGCTGAACCAAATGTTTTGGGTGAGAAAATTCAGAAAACATTGGCTTTGCAAATGTAACCAGAAATGCCACAAAAGGGAGGGGAAAGGATTAATCATCCAGGGTCACAAAACCAAACGACAACTGGGACATCAAATTTGCTAAACTGAGTCACGTGATACAGCAGCTGCCATATTTTTTCTCCTACTCTTTTCAGGCAGGAAGTAAATATCACTGACCACAAAAACTGTCACTGTTTAATTGGATCTAGCTGTGGGAGAGTGCTTAAATGGGAACATGCCCAGGAATATGGAGGCAGTTACGATGAATAAAGCTGACCCAGGTTTCCGTGGCTTAACTCTAAGGAGACCCTGTGTTGCCAACGGGAAGGCGGCCTCCGCCAGCTTCTCCTCCCCTGAGTGCAGTGTTAGCACATCCATAGCCGCCTAGTGGGAACTACATGCAGAGTAAAACAGATTTTCAAGATGAAAAGTGTATGTACATGTGTGCACATGGATGAAGGTTTGGAAGAAGACACATCAAAATGGTATCAGTCTGCATCTCTGGGTGGTGACATTAAATATAATCTTTAATTCTTTCCTGGCACTTTGTTGTATTTCCAAAATTCCATTCATTATGCTGCTGTGTATCTGAATCTTGAGGGTGAGGTGATGGTTTTCCAATTTGGAAAAGATCACAAGGTGTTTCCCCAAATGAGCTCCTTGCCTCCACCCTGCCTGGCTCCTTGTAAATCATTTACCTAAAAGACAAGATCCTTATTGCAGTCTTTCCTAGGTCCTCTCTTTTTAGCATTTCTTCTCAACATCTACCTACCTCCTGTTGCGGCTGCACTCCTTAGGCTAGGTTTTAAGTAGGTCATGTTTTTTCATAATTCCTATTTTTGCTCTTAAATACCCTCCTTATGTGGGGCTTCCCAGGTGGCACTAGTGGTAAAGAACTGGCTTACCAATGTGGGAGACATGAGATGTGGATTCGATTCCTGGGTTGGGAAGATGCCCTGGAGGAGACTATGTCAACCCACTCCAGTGTTCTTGCCTGGAGGATCCCATGGACAGAGGACCCTGGTGGGCTATAGTCCATAGTATCGCAGAGTTGGATGTGACTGTAGCCACTTAGCACGCACACACCCTTCTCATTGGCCAGAGTCTTTGCCAGCCTTGGAACCAGGTAAACCACATCTCTTCTTTGTACTTCCGTGTGCATTGTGCATTTTACCATCAGGCTACATGATATTTTTGTTAATTGAAATGAAATATTTTCCCTGTAAATTCCTCCATATGAAAACTCACTCGAATTTCCTTATTGAATTCCCTTAGACACATAATCTCTTTGCTTAAAAACTGATTGCAGCATTGAAGTTAATTATCAGTCTTGTGATTTCCCCTAGCAATCACCTAGAAACTGGCTTCTAAATCTTTTGACAATTTAAACTTGGAAATGCTGTGTAAGAATCTGTCTAGAAAAATGAACTTAGTTGCATTTATTTATCTACACTCACATCTCTCCAACTAGAATATTAACTTCCTATAGACGGAGCTAAAATCTGTATAATTTATCTAGGAAACATTTTTTGAGCCCCAAATATGAGCCATGCACTCTACTGCAGAAATGCTCAAGAGAGTGATTTATATTTGGTTATGGTCTTATTCTGTTTATCGTTCCAAGATGACATAAATACAAAAATAGAGGATAGCTGTTTAGAAATGTTTGTGGCTATTTGTCTGTTGAGGCTAAGAATAAGAAATTTGGACTAGTGTTTTGTGTGTCTTTTAATTTCACTTTCCCAGTACTTCTTACAAAAGCATTGGTATGTGATGGATTGAAAACAAAACAAAACACAGCTGGTCCTTCATCACACAGTTTAGACAGCTCTGTTCTGCTAACACTGGTGTTTAGATATGAGTAAATACACATGTGCCTGGCTGATTTCTACTTCTGATTTCTAATAACTTTTTGCTAGCTGAAAAAATATATATATATTTTTGCTCTTCTGAAAATATGTTCTCTTCCTTTCTCTTTGAATGAATGTGATACCCAAAGTCCCACAGTTGGAAAGGGCCAAGTACTATATAACTTTATTCAATCAGAATAAAATATTTTTTCATGTAAATTGCTCTATATGAAAACTCACTCTAATTTTCTTATTGAATTCCCTTAGACACATAATCTGTTTGATTGAAACTGATTGCAGTGTTGAAGTTAATTATCAGCCTTCGTGATTTCCCTTAGCAATCGCCTAGCAACTTGCTTCTTTCTAAATCATTTTAGACAATTTAAAGTTGATAACTCCATATGATAATCTATGTAGAAAAACTGACTTACTTCATTATGACTCACAAATACCGACAAATTCCTTTAAATATACCCTATTTTGGATTTATCAATACATTTATTAAAACTCTCTTGGATCTATGAATTTGTTTATAGTGCTTAAAATTTTTAAAAAGCAATAAAACTGCATTTTCTTACAGTTATTCTAAAACAACTTAGTTTTAAAATATAAAGAGAAATTTTTAAGTACACAAGCACATGATTAGCATTCTATGTAGATTTCTTAATTTCTCTGTAAATTCTCAGTAAATTTCCTATCATTTTTCCTTATCTGTGTTTGTATGCTTAGTCGTATCTGACTCTTTGCAACTCATGGACTGTAGCCCGCCAGGCTCCTCTGTTCATGGGACTTTTCAGGAAAAATACTGGAGTGGGTTGCCATTTCCTTCTCCAGGGGATCTTCCCATCCTAGAGATCAAACCCGTATCTCCTGCACTGGCAGGCAGATTCTTTACACACTGAGGCATCAGGACCTATATTTTATTTACATTAACCCACACCATTCTCCAGTACAGCTTGTACCTTGACACGAGCTGTTCTGTCTGTTCTTCCTGCTTTTCATCTGGGGTTTCCAATCTATGAATTCAGACTTGAGTGATGTAGCACATAAATCCTTTTTCAACCTCCCCCACCATATTATTTTCACCTCTGAAACAGACTTCACCTCTCCTTTACCTGTGTTTCTCCAAAACTTAGTAGGAAGTAGCTGCATGTGCTTCATACATGCTTGTTGAAAAAGTGACATTATATGCTTTTCTTCTCCACCAGATTGTACATTATCCTGTATTTCTATATCTCCAGCCAAGAGCACAGTGCCCAGCACATACTAGGTGCTTAATAAATGTTTGCCAACAAGTATATTAATGAATGATTAAGAGTTTCTGATATATATGTTTCTTTTTCCAAAGACAAAAACAGGCTGGTCTTCAAGTTCTGTTGTAATTGTGTCCTTTGATTCATTAGTGAGCTAGAGATTCCCACACAGTAAACAGATCATTGAACTTGTAAGAGAGTCCCTAAGGATGCTTCTAAGGAGAAATGGTATCAAAGATGATGTGAAAGCAGAAAAGAGTCTAGCAGGAGGATGGCAAAGCAGTTAGTGAAGAAAAATTATGGAGTTGATCCCATCATCCTCTCTTTGAAATTCCTTACCCTCTAGTATCATTAATAATGAACAACATTTAGAATTCTGATTCTCTGGCAAAAGGGACTGAATGTATTTGCTACATGCCATTGTAGAGCTAAATGGTTTGCTAGTAGCACACACCTCACTTATCTTTATTACCTTCCTGTACTTCCTCATTTAAACAGGTTACCTCTTTCAAGGAGCAACTCTGGTTTCCCTACAACACGTTCTTCTACTCTGATTGCTTGGTGGAAACGAATGAAACACTGAAATGTATCAGGACCGAAATGCTGTCTTCCTGCTCATATAAGATTTATAGTGAACAGAAAGATGATGCTGAAAAGCACCTTGACTCTTGCCCCGAGGACTATTTCTGCCAAACAGTCGTCTGTATTGAAATGGGAAAATAGCTATCTTCAGATCAAATAATTAGAACATGGAGCTATTATACAGTAAAGTGCTCTATTTTTTCACACAGAATTTATTTCTTAGACTATTTCGAGTCTGTATGCAATGACAACAGAATTGAAACAACTTGAGAAAGTTGGCAATGACAACACACACATACAAACTAATGAAGCCTGCATTATTCCAGACTTATATCCCTGACACATTGCATGTAAGCTGATTTTGTACAGTCAACTGTTTGCAACCCCAGGAACTATAGCCTGCCAAGATCCTCTGTCCATGGGATTCTCCAGAAAAGAATACTGGAGTGGTTAGCCACTGCCTTCTCTAGGGGATCTTCCTGACCCAGGGATCAAACAGGGTCTCCTGAACTGGCAGGCAGAATCTTTACCATCTGAGCCACCAGGGAAGCCCCAATGATCAGAGAAGTGGTTACTTGAGGAGCTACTAGTTATTTAGTAAAGATAGCAAGTCATTTTGAAAATTCATGTGAGATTTTTAATTTTGTTCATTTGATAAATATGAATATTACTTGAAGAGTAAATCTATATACTCATCTATATATGGGGAGAATGGACACATGTATATGTATAGTTGAGTCACTCCACTGTGCATCTGAAACTATCACAACATTGTTAATTGGCTATATTCCAAAATAAAATTTAAAAAAGTAGAATGGGAGTAATAATATCCTTATGAATAAAACTGATAATTAGATTTCCAATTAGATAGACTAGATTAGACTGTCAGATGCCAGGCATTGTTTTCAGAAACATTCAGGGTAAAATCTGTCACACATAAAAATATCCAAATGAAATGATATTGTGTGAGGACGATATTGGGATGAGTGAATATAGTCACTTCTTAAAGTAAATTTGAATTTCCTGCCTCCCTGAAATGCCAGTGTTTTGATATCCAGTTTCTTCCATAGATTACAAATGTGCATACTTACAGGTTTTTGGTTTTCTCTAATGTCCTTCATTCATATTCCAGGATTTAAGCTTCTGACTATATGGGCTGATTTTGTAGCCCATCATAGAATTCAATAATGATTCTGCTAAAGGTCATATATGTAGGCATCATTCAGAATTCCTTTATTAGCTTTCAGCTTCTACAGAATGGAATGAAGGTCAGTAAAGCTGGATTGAAATTTTTCAATAATAGTCAACAATGATATCCTAACTTTAAGAGTCATCTGTGAGGATTCTAGCAGAAATAAATGCTGGAGCATTGAAGCCAAGTGAAATATTTCTTGGAATATAAGATGTTCATTTGGGCTCAAACATCCTACTGGAAACAGGCTGAGAAAACTGATTTAACAAATAATTCAGTTCAGTTCAGTTGCTCAGTAATGTCTGACTCTCTGCAACCCCATGGAGTACAGTACGCCAGGTCTCTCTGTCCATCACCAACTCCCGGAGCCTACTCAAACTCATGTCCATTGAGTCAGTGATACCATCCAAGCATCTCATCCTCTGTCGTCCCCTTCTCTTCCCACCTTTAATCTTTCCCAGCATCAGGGTCTTTTCAAATGAGTCAGTTCTTTGCATCAGGTGGCCAAAGTACTGGAGTTTCAGCTTCAACATCAGTCTTTCCAATGAACGCTCAGGATTGATCTCCTTTAGGATGGACTGGTTGGATCTCCTTACTCTCCAAGGGACTCTCAAGAGTCTTCTCCAACACCACAGTTCAAAAGCATCAATTCTTCGGCACTCAGCTTTCTTTATAGTCCAACTCGCGCATCCATACATGACCACTGGAAAAACCATAGCCTTGACTAGACAGACCTTTGTTGGCAAAGTAATGTCTCTACTTTTAATATGCTGTCTAAGTTGGTCATAACTTTCCTTCCAAGGAGTAAGCATCTTTTAATTTCATGGCTGCAGTCACTATCTGCAGTGATTTTGGAGCCCCCCAAAATAAAGTCTGACACTGTTTCCCCATCTATTTGCCATGAAGTGATGGGACTGGATGCCATGATCTTAGTTTTCTGAATGTTGAGCTTTAAGCCAACTTTTTTACTCTCCTCTTTCACTTTCATCAAGAGGCTCTTTAGTTCTTCACTTTCTGCCATAAGGGTGGTATCATCTGCATATCTGAGGTTATTGATATTGCTCCCAGCAATCTTGATTCCAGCTTGTGCTTCCTCCAGCCCAGCATTTCTCATGATGTACTCTGCATATAAGTTAAATAAGCAGGGTGACAATATATAGCCTTGACATACTCCTTTACCTATTTGGAACCAGTCTGTTGTTCCATGTCCAGTTCTAACTGTTGCTTCCTGACCTGCATAGAGGTTTCTCAAGAGGCAGGTCAGGTGGTCTGGTATTCCCATCTGTTTCAGAATTTTCCACAGTTTATTGTGATCTGCACAGTCAAAGGCTTTGGCATAGTCAATAAAGCAAAAATAGATGTTTTTCTGGAACTCTCTTGCTTTTTCAATGATCCAGTAGATGTTAGCGATTTGATCTCTGGTTCTTCAAATAATAGTTACTGGTCCCTCTGGTTCCTAAAACAAATAATTACTAAGATGCATTTTCTAACAGCTATTTGTTGAATTTAGGAATATGAATATGAATAGGACATGGACCCTACCATCAAGAAGCTCACAATCTGTTGTGGGAGACATCAAACCAAAAGTCAATGTAATGAGAGAAAAACAAGGCTGAGAACAAAGCACTTTGGACGCTCAGAAGTAGGAGTGCTTGCTTTTGTCCAACGTCACCTGGGACGATTTGCAGATGACACAGCTTCTGTGGTTAGTTTTTGTGAAAGTTTTTCCATTTATGTTTTATTTTTATGGGAAAGGAAGAAGTAAACCTAGTATTTCTGAAAATTTATTCTATCTTCCTTTGACCAATAATTTCTTCTTGATCACTGGAGTCTGGAAAAATGGCAGCTGGCATCATTCATTCTATGTCTTGGGCATATTTGGCCTATGGAGCCTGAATTCCAAGACTTTGATGTATTACTGTAAATACATTACAGATCTTAGCCACCTTATTTTTCATCTGCCCTACATGTTATTTGTGAAAAGCACACTGTGTGTTAGGCAAAGAACAGAGTAAACAAAACTGCTGTCTCTGCTTCCCAGAGATTTATCAGCAAATAGAATTATAACTGAGTCCCAGATATTGCTGTTTCTAATCATCAGTCATCTGTGTGGTCAAGACCACCATACAAATAGATTTGCTAAGTGTGTGGTCTAATTTTGAATTGTAAGTTAGACACTTTTAATTTTTAAAATTAAGCATTAACTCTCTTGGAGAATTGTAATGCATAGATAAAGACAGGACACTACTTAGTCAGATAAAAGGCACCCTAATAGCTGAAAGGTCTAATGCAGTTATTAATACATCATAACCAGGTAATACTCAGGGCCCAAAGGTGTAAACCCTAAGTCTCTTTAAAGATAAATAAATAAAAAAATAATAGTAAACATAATATATAGTCATGCTCTGAATTGTGGGGGTGGCCTATACATCAGGGTTTCCCAATCCCCTGGCCCCCAGTCATGGCCTGCTAGGAACCATGCCACACAGAAGGAGGTGAATGACAGGTGAGCGAGTAAAGTTTCATTTGTATTTACAGCTGCTCCCCATAGTTGGAGGGCATCACTGACTCAATGGACATGAGTTTGAGTAAGTTCCAGGAGATGGTAAAGGACAGGGAAGCCTGGCGTGCTGCAGTCCATGGGGTCACAAAGAGTCAGACACGACTGAGCGACTGAACAACAACAACCCATCGCTCTCCCATCACCCCCAGATGGGACCTTCTAGCTGCAGGAAAACAAGCTCAGGGCTCCCACTGATACTGCATTATGGTGAACTGTACAATTATTTCATTATATATCAAAATGTAAAAAGAACAAAGTCCATAATAAACGTAATACACTTGAATCACCCTGAAACCATCACCCCACTCCCAGTGTGTGGAAAAATTGTCTTCCAGGGAACCAGTCCTTGGTGCCAAAAAGGTTGGGGACCACAGCTATACATGACAGATATTTGGGAAAACTTTAGTTCAACTTTCTCATTTTATGTATAAGAAAATACAGAATATCAAAAGAGTTTCTTCCCTATTGCCCAACCTGTTCATCTCCCTGGGTTTTTGGATTTTTGTTAGTGGCATTATCAACTATGCAGTTGTCTAAGTATAACACTCTTGGATCAACTCTGACACTGGTCTTTTCCTCACCAGTTATATCAGGTCAGTTGCCACTGCTCAAGTTCAAGTTCTCACTGTCTTTCATCCAAACCTCTGAAATAGGATTATGTCCTCTAGACAGATGATTGCTTTCTTAATCTTATCCTAATCTGTTCTCATGCTCTGCATTATTTTAACCATAAATATGATCTGGTCATTCTTTGTACAGTCTTAAAAGACTTCTTGTCATTCTTAAAACACTTCTTGTCATTCTTAAAACACTTTTCTGGCTTGCATCAGTTAAGGCCCTAGCAGGAAACAGATGATATACTCCAAATGGGAGATGTGAGGAGTATTCAATAAAATGACAATTTGCAAAGGTGTGGCCAGAATATAAAGAAACCATAAATGATGTGGCAGTAGCCTGGGCCAATGACATCAGGCCTGTTACCAGCCTAGGCTGGAAGGAGGAAGACTGAGAAGAGGTACAGCTGGGGTCTGCATAGGGCCCCTCATGGACCTATCGCTGCTACCAGCCAGCCAGAATGGTGCTGCAGGCTGGAGCCAGGATTATGAATACCCAGCCCCCTCTCTCTTTCCTCCCTCAAGGTGCACTCCACTTCAACCAAACATAATATAAATTCAGATGACAAGGGAGCCTATTAATGCAATCCATACAGGCCAGTTCTCTAAACCCTGGGGGGACAGACAGGGATAGGCAGCACTTACCCCAACTTTATCAATAAATTGAAAACTCCTTAATAGTCATTCAAAACCCTTAACCACCTCTCTACCACATACTTTTACCACAAGTGTAATGTAACTTGTTCCCCTCCATATTCTATAGCTATGACAGCCAACTAAGAAACTGTAAGTTTCCACATTTTTTTTTATTTTCACCCATGTTCTTGCCTCATCTCTACCTAGTTTCTTCATCCTTCCAGGCTTTATGTAAATGTTACTTTCCCCTTGCAGCCCTCTTCATCCATCTGAATTGCATCTCCCCAGAATATATTGCCTCTGTGTAACACACCAAGATACATGCCATGCTCCACTCACTCCACTCGGAATAAAAGGAGTTTTGAAATCCCCAGGCACAGGGTAGGGAATGGAACTCCTCTAAGAGGTGCAGAGATGTGATCTGCCTGGGATAAAGGCTCTTCTTCCTTTGAGGTCTTTTTTATGGGCCTGTTCTATCATTTCAAGACAAAAAACAAAGGTGAGGATTAAGGGAAAAAAATAGGTGGCATGGTATTCTTTAAAAAAAAAAAACAGAAGAAGAAAAGGAAGGAGGAGGAAGAGGAGAAATCTTCATGATCACATATGGTCCAATCCTGTTTTTAAGGGAAAGATTTCAAAACCCTGCTCTCCATTTTCCTTTTCTAACTCAAAGTAAACATTTAACAGAGTTGACAGGACATGGCCAATATATGCACAAAGGCCTGAGACTGGGGAGTTAGGTTTGTGCATCTCAACAGCTGTACTTCTTTTGGACAAACGCATATATGGAGAGAGCAAAGGTTTGCAAGCACTGGGAGATGACCTTAGTCATTGCCGCTGGTGGAATTCCAGTTTGCTAAGCTGAGAATTCATTTCCGGGACCAAAGACAGGCTCACTAGTGACATTCTAGCTGCAAGAGCAGCTGAATGCCTTGAGGCACAGAGTAAGTAATTTTTGATTTTGGCTAAGGATAAATATTCATCACTGAGCCCAGTTTAGGTCTAGCCAAGGATCACAAACTAGGAGAGAAGCAAAACTTCTGCCCCCAAAGAAACACATTATCATACAAGGTGTTAGCAGTGGGGAAGGCTCTGGGAGAAAGAATAATAATATAGAGACAGATATTTTTTTTGGACGTCAGGGCCACTCATTCATAAATCTCAACCAAGAACATCTGTATTTTGCATGGGCAGCTGGTATACCTTTTGGGATTCCAGTCACCTTCTTTCTTATTGAGATATAAACAATTACTATTTTGATTATTCTTTCCTTCCATTTTATCCCCAAAGTATTTTGTTTTACATTTCTACCTTTACACGTGCCATAGTCAAATAAATACATTACTATAATGGAGTATGAGTCAGAAAGCATATAAGATGATAATAACCACATATATATACATATATATATATATATATATATATATATATATACACACACACATATATATATCTTTGAGCTTTTGCAAAACCAGCACATAGGAAGTCTTAATAAATGTTCAAGGCATTGAATCAAGAGGCATTTCCAAGATCACATTCAGGTCTTTTAATTGCCTACTCAGCAATATTTTTACAGTTGTACATACTTATAATCCCATGAAATTATTTAGAAAGATTTTAGAAAGACGTAGGCCTATCTTATTTCTCAGCATAACTGAATGAAATAGGTCTGTTAATTTTTAACATCTGTTTGTGTATTTATTAAATCAACACAATCCTTCAGGAGTAAGTGCCACAAGACAGCATAATAAACAGCTATTTATTGTGTATTTTTCCCCAGGCAAAGATGATGTAATCCAAAATAGGAAAGCAGTGGGTGTTATGTGGCTTTAGGAAAGTAAGGATAAATAGTCCACTATTTATTTGTGTTCTTTAATATTAGCTTCCTGGTGTAGGTGGGATTGTCACAGCTATTTTCTATTAACTGCAAACAACTCTAGAAGTTAATACAAATTTGTTGCATCCTCTAAAATCTCATGAGGAAAAATCTGGTGGATTTTGGACTGTGAGGCCAGGTGTAGTAGATACTTTCAGAGACCTTTCGTGATGACCTCCATCATCCTCACCATGGGGCATTGTATGGGGTCCCAGCAGCCATGTTTGTACAGTTGATCTTGCCCCATAACTCACCCATAGCTGATTTAACCAGAAATGGGATCTTGACCCAAGTGGGCTAATCAGAGGGTCTTCCTTTGGAATATGGAATGGAGATAGAAAAACAAAGATATAGTCTCTCCACGGGTCTGGGGGCATAATGAGTAACATCCATCCCCAAGGCAACACCTTTTTGTTAATATAGACAGAGTAAAGGCAGTATGTCTTCAGAGAGAGAATCACCAAGAGCGAAGCAAAAAGCAGCAGAGATGAAAAGCAGAATACCACTGGGTCGAGGCTTTCCTGAGGCCTGATCTCTTTATTCCTACCCTTGAGCTCTCTAAGACATGTACATTGTTACACTAAATTCTTTATTTTGATTAAGGTGCTTGAGATGCTTTCTTCCCCTGCGATCAGTGTCCTCACTCATACATTTGGTGGCAAGTAGCTAACAGAAAGGTCAGAGAATGTATAATAAAATCCAGAAATTGCATCTCTAAAAACAACTTTAAGAGGCTTGTTGCTGTGCTTAGCATTGTCTGAGCACACAGTGCTCCATCCTGTGTTTTTCAGAAATGAATACAAAAAAGTTTCAAGTCACTGAAGGATCTCTTATGCTACAGATTCTTTTTATAAAATCTAATGAAAAATATTAAGGTTAAGGTTTATTTAGAGAAGGTGATAAATTTCCTGCTTACATTAATTCCTGCCTATCTCAAAGTTTTGGTATTATTTTCAAGATGAGTCATTTTTATCATGTAGCTATCTCCCAGCCAAACATTCTAACTTGCTTTAGGGCTTAAATGATTTTTTGCAAAAAGACATTTAAAAAAGTTAACGTGCAACATTTTCATTGAAAAGTCATCAGTAGACATGAGCAATATTTCCAGTGATGATCAGAAGTATGGAAAATATTAAAATACAGATAGTCTTCAATAGGTGTGTATTGGATATGTTATGCATATGATGCTAGAAACTGGGAATGGTTAATATGGAAATTGTTAAGTAATAACACTACAAAATGGTGTTGTAACAGTCTTCTTGAGGATAACATTCTGACAACTCAGTGACTAACCCTGAAGGGATACCAGGCTATTTTTACTTAGTATCAAAAAATACATGTGTTTGTATAGCTCTGCTAGGCACACTATGTGAAATGCCACACACTTTAGAGGAATGCTAACACTTCCCAAGGGTAGGGTGTGTGTGGAGGGTGGAGTTGGTGGGAAATCAAACTTGGTACAGTGGTCTTTGAACACTGCCACTTGAGTTATCTCTAAAATAATTTAGAAAAATATGCATCTCCTTTTACATTTTTATTTTAATGTCTAAAAATTGTACTGAGTCAATTTCTAGGTAGGTTGATAAGAAGTCGGGGGTCCCTGAGGAGGAGAGAGGGGTCTGGGCCTCTCAAGGAGGAGATAGGGGTCTGGAGTTCTCAAGGAGGAGAAAAGGACAAACTTTTTTTTTTTTCTTATATTCCTTAGTTTTAGTTTTTTTTCTCCTTAAGCCCAGAGCTGATGATTACACAACAAAACAACTCAGCTTAAACTCTGTACTAAGGATTATATAACAACAGTGTATCCTGCTTGAGGGTATGTTTCTCCTTCTTGAGAACCTTCTGACTAATCCTGTTATCTTAAAATGTAAATTGTAGGAGTGGGTCTAGTAAGACCTTTACAATCTTGGGACATTCTTTTGATTTATTGTAATAACCAATTAAAAAAGTATATAGCTCCCTTGCTAAGACTAGTGAGGGGGCATTCTCCATCCCCTTCTGATGTCTTTGTCAGAAGCTTTCTTTGTTTTCACTGTAATAAAACTTCTGCCACACAAGAGGCCTGAGTGGTCAAGCCTGGTCTCTGGTCCTGAAGCTAAATCTTCTTCGGAGATCAAGAATCCGACATTGTTCACAGTAAGCTATAAGTTTAGTGTTTGCAAAGAAAAGAATTTCTGGAATATTTTATACTGAGTTCTTTAAATTATGGAATTTGTCTACCACCTTATCTAAGGGACAAAGCCAGTCGTGCTAACTATCCAATCAACCAACTCAAACTTAATTTTCAGAAAAGCTGACTTATTGTTAAATTTAAATACATACGTTAAAACATGTCCCAGGAAATCTAAAAAAAAATGGTACAAATGAACTTCTTTAGAAAACTGAAACAGACTCACAAACATAGAAAACAAACTATGGCTTGTTACGGTTACCAAAGGGGAAAGGGGTGGGGAAGGGATAAATTAGGAGTTTGGTATTTAACAGATACACACTTGTTTAGTTGCTAAATTGTGCCCCACTCTTTTGCGACCCCATGGACTGTTGCCTGCCAGACTCTTACTTCTATATGTAAAATAGATAAACAACAAAGTCCTACTGTATAGCACAGGGAACTATATTTGATACTTTGTAAAAACCTATAATGGAAAGTAATCTGGAAAAAAATATATGTATATACACGTATAACTGATCACTTTGCTATACACCAGAAACTAACACCACACTATAAAACAACTGTACCTCAATTAAGAAAAAAATCATGATTTCAAACTCTAAGTGAGAGAGGAGAGAAAGAGGAAAAGAGATCTCTCAGGCTGGGCTGTAGTGCCACCAACATTTGCCTTAGAGGTCTCTCCATAGCCCAGAATATACAGGGTGTCCAATATGAATCTGGAGAAGGTGTGAAACTTACGGTTCTTTTTGAGGACTCCTGCTGATTGTGTTCATATGGAAACTTATTTATATACTGCAACGATTAATTTTATGTGTCAACTTGGTTGGGCTGTGGAGCCCTATTGTTTGCTCAAACAATACTCGAGATGTTACTGTGAAGGACTTCTCAGATGTCATGAGCACTTACAGTCAGCCAACTTTAACATTATTACCTCTATTGTGGGTGGGGCTCATTCACTTATTCGAAGGCTTTAGGAGTAAAGACTGAGATTTCTTAAAAAAGAAAGAATTCTGCCTCAAGATTACAACAGAGAAGTCCTACCCATGTTTCCATTCTGATAGCTTGTCTGAAAGATTCTAGACTCAAGCTTACACCATCAACGGCTTACTTGACTTTCCAGCTTGCAGGCCTGCCCTGCAAGTTTCATGCTTGCCAGTCCCCACTATTACATGAACAAATAAATCCTTCTCTCTTAATATATTACATTATTATCTTATTAATATAATTAAATATTGATTAATTATCTAATTAATATTAATAAACAATTTTATAACTCATTGCATAAATGTAATATATTAATATGTAATTCTTTATATGAAGATATAATGTTAATTTTTAAGAGATCTTAATATATTGTATACTGACATATTTAAACATAAGATAATATATTAATACTTACATAATTTATTATATAGGTTTTATAATATACTATGTTTATACATTAAATATAAATATATTATGTATTGATATTTAAAGATATATATACACGCAGGATAGAAACAACAGGATATCTAACTAGCTAGCTAGCTTTCTGTTTATCTATTTTTTTGTTTCTCTGGAAAATGCTACTATCTATAGTAGCACAAAACCAGTATTTCACTTAGTAGCTTTGTTTCTTTTTTTTCCCACTACATTAAGTCCAGACTTATTTTCATTCATGTTTGTATCCACATTGTCTGGTATATTTTAGGCATATAAGAAACAAAGAATTAATAGATGAGTAAGATCTTAATAGTAATGGATTAAAACGTCGTATCTTTTTTTCTAATGAACACTATAATTTTATAATAAATTTGCCTTAATTGATGATATCAAGTTTGGTGTCTGCTAATTAACATGATTGCAGGCTGGAGATCTGAGGAGAATTCAAGCAGGAGGCACATATAAGTTGGCACCAAGGAACAGGCAGTTATCCAGGGCTCTGTGACATACTGGCTTGCAGCAAATCTAAATTTCTGACCACAAATGCAGGTGTGCAAGATACAATGCATTTCTTTAATTTCTTAAAATTTCATTAAATCTTATTTTGAGCCCTTACCTTGTTTAGTTCATGGGAAAATCAATCACTTTCATTACTGGGGGGATGTGATGTGTTTCTCATTCAGATGATAGGAAGATGGGTATGGGGTAGGAAGCCCCAGAATCCGGAAGGGCACAATAGGTTGTGAGGTCTTAATCATGCATAGTCCAGCCCACAGAGTCCCTCCAGGTACGCAGCTCTCAGCCTTGGATCTGCGTGCCGCCTAGGGCCTGGAGTCTTGGTCTGGGGCACTGGTGCAAGACCTCCCTGAGCAAGCTGAGAAAGGGTCTCTGATAGTTCTGCTGCCAACCCTGAGCACTGCCAGAAAGTGGGACACCCATCCCCTTGTGCATTTTTCATTTGGGCCAAATGTCAGGTTTCGTTATTTGGTATTATCAAAAATGTTCCTAACGTATTTAGAAAAGTAAACTTAACAGCTTTTTATTTAAAAACTGCTAATCATTAAATAGCTTCAGCTTTCTTCCCAGAAAAATAAATCCATGAAGTATGGAAAGCTAAAGTTACCTGAATGTAATATGGAATGAAAGAAAAATATAACAAATGAAATGTTTCAGAAAATTGGTCTGCCAGAGCAATCGAAGGCATCACTTACCTTACTGGTACTTTTCTGTTGGCAAGAAAACACAAGACCGCTAGTGTAATATGAGCTATCAGGAAAGCTAATCCAATACCCAGGAGGGTCCATATATCTGGAATTTCAAACCAATGAAAAAATGTAAATATTCAGTGAAAAATATTAGAGACTCCAAAACTCAAGTGATTTTGGTCACAATGTCACTTACTGTTCTGAGTGTTCGTGAAATCAGCAGTCGGTGGGTTAACCTTGACGTGGCAACGATTTCCCTTCCAACCTTGTGCACATCTGGAAATGAGATAAAATGTGATAGTTGGCAAAAAAAAAGAAGTGGAAACATATTTTAGCAGTACTGTCATGGAATAAAACAATGAATGTTAAAAAATAATGAGATACCAGGAATGTGGGTAACTTTGACATGAAACCAAAAATGCTAAAGCAAAGCAAAAACAAAATTAAATTTTATTATTTTCACATTATTGTGTAAGAGAATTTTTTTTTCAATATTTATTCCCTCCTTTTTTATCTGTAAGGTGGGGGCTTGATTTCCTTATCTATACGGTGGGAACCATATTCCATATATTGGAAAATATTTCCTTCGATTCCTGTGTTCCACAGTTCGATTACAGTGGCATACCAATTCCATATTTCCATATATTGGAAAAGACCCTGATGCTGGGAAAGATTGAAGGCAGGAGGAGAAAGGGACGACAGAGGATGAGATGGTTGGATGCCATTACCGACTCAATGGACATGAGTTTGAGCAAGCTCCGGGAGTTGGTGATGGACAGGGAGGCCTGGCGTGCTGCAGTCCATGGGGTCGCAAAGAGTCGGACATGACTGAGCAATTGAACTGAACTGATGGTGGGAACAAGACTCATTTCTTGTTTTCAAAAGTTGACTTCACTTTTCACCAGTGCCCAATATTACTTTACTTTTTCATTTGTCTCAAACGTTAAAGCTATCACATTTTTCAATAGTGAATGGATTTAAGTTCTTTCAGCTACCAATAGAGAATATTCAAATAATAGATTAACATAAATATAAATCAGAGAGTATTTTTATTTCTCATTATAAGGGGATGATCCTTCAATTTCATAAGTGTGGAATCAGATTAATAATCAAATTGGAAATACCATCAATCCTACAGGATTTCACTATCTCTGCTTTATTTAGGGTCATACGTGATGAAATTTGTAACACTGGGAACATCTGCTCTGATATGGATGGCCTTCAGAAAGTTCAGAACTGGAGACTGACTCTTGCCTCAAAGGGAAACGAGGTTTATTTCTAAGCAGCATAAGTGTCAGAATTTCTCTGGTAAAATGTGTTTGCATATGAATGTGAAAGCTTATATATACATTCTTGTTTACCAGAAATAACAGGATACAAATTAAGAAGGGTTTGGTTGAGTTTCCTGCCAAGTTCATAGTACACATGACAAAATTGGATTAAAAACTGGCTTTTGAATGCATGTTTTTAAAAGCTATGTGTTAGAAGCAATGTTTCTTCAGCACAGAGTTAATTTTTTTTCTCAATCTCTCTTTTGATTTTGAAAATCTGAATAACCAACAGCAATTTCTTCAAAAAAGCAATAGCTTCCTTAAATATAAATAGCTTAGAGGTTCAAGGGGGCCCATAAGAATGCCTCTTTCCTTAGTAAATATTCTTTAAAAAGTAGAAACTTAAGACAATTTAATTGTTTTTGATGTCTCTATTCAAATTAAAATAAATTAGAAATGTTTAAAATCAGAGTCTATTTGTTTTTTTACTCTCATAAACCTTAATAAGTATTCTTTACCAGTTCTCCAGTTGGCAGTGTGAATCTACATGTCAGTTTTTCACATTTTGCCAAGACTGCCTTGATCTAAGACATTACTTTGCTGACAAAGATCAGTATAGTCAAAATTATGATTTTTCTAACAGTCATGTACAGATGTGAGAGTTGGACCATAAAGAAGGCTGAATGCTGAAGAATCATGCTTTTCAAATTGTGGTACTGGAGAAGACTCTTGAGGTTCCCTTGAAATGCAAGGAGATCAAACCAGTCAATCCTAAAGATCACTGAAATTTTTTTTTTTAAAGGCTAGTCATCCTCTCTATTCCTTTTCATGTGCAATCTGAAGCTTAGATATCTCATTCAACTATTTGTTTTTCACTAGCAAATCATCAATAGTAGCATACCAAATGAAAAATAAGAGACTGACTTTTCCTGAAGAAGGAAGGCACAGATCGTTATTTTCAGTGGCAGCATTCTGGGTAGTTTTACAGTTGTTGGGGACGGAACGTGAAGGCTCTTGTGGGGAGAAAAAGGGAAAGTAGATGATCTCTTGGGAAGAACCTGGTGTGCTTTGCCTAAGCAGATGCCAACCAGAGGATACCAGTCCAGGTGGGGCATTCCAGGCACAGCTGCGAAAAGCTGGGTGGCTGGTAGAGTTGGGTGGGTGTGGGGAGTCCTGTGTAACTGTCTGATGCCAAGAGTGAGATCCCTAAGAGAATGGGGCAATGAGATTCACCCTATTTGCTTGAAAATTAAGGATCAAATAATCCTTTCTAGGTAATGTTTTAGCTATATTATGATTAGGCAAGATTCAATGCAATGGTGATTCCACCTCTTGTATAACCCAACAAGATCTATTAATATAAGGATGATAAACATTATATAGTATTTGTGTTAAAGACTAGGGTTATTGTTGTTTAGTCACTAAGTCGTATCCGACTCTTTTGCAACCCTATGGACTATAGCCTGCCATGCTCCTCTGTCCGTGGGATTTCCCAGGCAAGAATACTGGAATGGGTTGTATTTCCTTCTCTAGGGGATCTTCCTGACCTAGGGATCAAACCTGCATCTCTTGTGTCTCCTGCATAGTAGGCGGATTCCTTACCAATGAGCCAACAGGGAAGCCAAAGACTAGGATATCTCAGTCTAAATGAGAAGGCTTGTTTTGTTTTAATGTCAAGAAGAAAAGAAATGTTAGATGTGATGAAATTATTCTGGAGGTCTTTTTCATACTAAGTCATAAGAAACAGTTTAATCAAAAAAATTACCTGTTAAGCTTGACAAAAGGAAAAAAAATAACTTATTTTTATTCAGAAAGTATGCATAAGCAAAAAGTTTTTGAGGAAAATTTAATTTATTCCGAGTTAACGTGAGGCTGTGTGTTTTCTCATTTATTTCATATACCTAATGAGTTTAACATTGGAGTATTTCAGCCTTATTTTTTGTTGTTCAGTCACTCAGTCGTTTCCAACTCTTTGTGACCCCATGGACTGTAGCACACCAGGCTTTCCTGTCCTTCACTATCTCCTGGAGCTTGCTTAGACTCATATCCATTGAGTCAGTGATACCATCCAACCATTTTGTCCTCTGTTGTCTCCTTCTCCTGCTTTCAATCTTTCCCAGCATCAGGGTCTTTTCCAAAAAGTTGGCTCTTCACATCGGGTGGTTAAACTATTGGAGCTTCAGCTTCAGCATCAATCCCTCCAATGAAAATTTAGAACTGATTTCCTTTAGGATGGACTGGTTGGATCTCCTTGCAGTCCAAGGGACTCTCAAGAGTCTTCTCCAACACCACAGTTCAAAAGCATCAATTCTTCAGTGCTCAACTTTCTTTATGGTGCAACTCTCACATCCATTCATGACTACTGGAAAAACCATAGCTTTGACTATATGGACCTTTGTTGGCAAAGTGATGTCTCTGCTTTTTAGTATGCTGTCTATGTTGGTCATAGCTTTTTTCCAAGGGGCATTTGGAGGCATTTCAGCCTTATTTTTAGAACGATGGAAGTTCAAGCTGCTACTCAATTATCATGTATGTAGTGACTGCCTGCCCCAAATTCATTGAAACACATATCCTCCTTCCTTTCCCTCCATCAAATTATAAGCATTTCTATGGTTTG
Organism: Giraffa tippelskirchi; assembly: GCF_054371585.1. Classification (NCBI taxonomy): domain Eukaryota; kingdom Metazoa; phylum Chordata; class Mammalia; order Artiodactyla; family Giraffidae; genus Giraffa; species Giraffa tippelskirchi. Next base: position 65,062,283 of record NC_137287.1, on the reverse strand, counting down.
GCTAAGATGGAACCCTAGCCTGTCTCTCGGGTTATCTCATTTTCCTTGGTGCAGTGTTTTGCCTCAGGGCCCTATCCATTACCAGACAGCATTCCCAGTCAACAGGGATTGGTTCATAGACAGGCATGGACATAAGTTGTCCAGAAATTATTCTGTCACCAGAGGGTACACACTGATGGATATTTGTGGTAGAAATTATCTTCTGCCCAATTCTGATGTGACAAAGGAAGAATAGAGCCCTATGAAGCTACCATTTTGCTACAAAAGCCAGTCTAAGGATAAAATAACCTAATGGGAAGACACAGCCTAGGAAATCATAGAGAAAGGGAGGAACAACCTTAACGGCATTTCAACCTTTTCAGCCTGTTCCTGTTTCAAGTCTGCTCTGCATTCAGACTTTTTAGATACATGAGTCAATAAATACCTTTCTCATTTGAGTCTGGTCTTCTTTTAGGAGCACACATGCAAACCCCGTTTTCCTACTCTTCCATTTTGATCCCTGAGGCTCTCCTCATTAAATCAATAATCCCTTATTCTTAAAATATTTATTGAATGTCTACTACATACAAGATAGTCTGCCACATAGAAAAAGAATGGACAAGATATGCTAGAGAATTGGAAGGAGCATAAACTTAGGAGATAAAAACCTTTTTTAAACATAAGCAAGAAACAAAATAGAAAATAAAACATATGAAGTATAAGAAAGGGAAAGAAAAATGCTAAAGGAGAAGATGAAAAAACCGCTTCCAGAATCTATTTCTCCAGACTCATAAAGTGAAAAATGTGCAATCACAACTAGACATGTATGGAACAAGTGATTTATTAAAGTGTTTTAATTCTAGAGCATGAAGGGTTTATATATGTACTATATAACAATGAGTCAGAAAAAATGGTCATCTGTGTATGTAGAAACCATCAATGACTGATGGGATCTGGACAGATATGTCTGAATTATGTTCAAATTGTTAATGGGATGTTAATCTAGCCTCTAGATTTCCCAGTTCTTTACTGAAGTATATTTTTTCAGAAATACTTACTCTATAGTTTTCTAAGTCTGCAAAAGGGAACTTCCTTCAGAAGGAAGGGATTTTGAATTTAGTGCAGATTAACCATTTAGCATTCTAGTAGTAGACTTGTTTTCATTAGGCATGTTTACAGTAACATTTTATGATTATTAAAATTATGAATATTGTTATAGGAACTGATATCATTCTACAATGACATTTATGCTTCAGAAAACTACAATATACTAAACCCAATAGGGATTGGATTGAGCACCTCCTATGTGCTAAACAATATTCTAAATACTTTATTTCCCCATTTTATAGTTGAGAAAATAAAGGCCCAGAGTGGTTGAGCAGTAAGTCACCAAAGGTACTCAATGAACTAGCCCTTACACTGTGTCTCTTTGCCTCTCAGTTGATGCTCTGTTTACTATAAGGTTTCACTTCCCACTGTCTTCCTAAAGTTGGAATATAATTGTTTATAATTGCAGTTAACTTCACAATATTTGTCTGTTGGGAGAGAAACACTGGGGACATAGGGCTGATCTTCATTTTCTGAAAACATCCATTTATCTCATTAAGTTTTACCCTGCAAACATCTAGGTGTGGAGGAGGCAGATGTGATGCTGAGAAAAGAGTAAGAATGAGAATCAGGGCACCTGGATTCATTCAGCAAGACTAAGCCACTTTCTAGCTCTGTAGCTTTACGAGACTCAGATCACTTCATTTTACTATCTATTTACTTATTTATTTAGAGAGGAGACATACTTTTCATTAATTAAAAAGTGATTATTTTTCCCCTTACAAAAGCAACAGTAGTTAAAAAAACAAACAAAGATAAGCAAAAAAAGAAAAAAGAAAAATGCCAGTTTCTATCCCTGGGCTGGGAAGATTCCCTGGAGAAGAGAATGGCTATCCACTCCAGTGTTCCTACCTAGAGAATTCCGTGGAGAGAGGAGCCTGGTGGGCTACACTCTATGGGGTTGCAGAGTCAGACACAACTGAGTGACACTAACACTTTCACTTCACTTTCTCCACTCAACTAAAGAAAAATCATGGTATTCATCTAGACTTTCAAAATACTACACAACAGTCATACGCACAAAAAAATTCAGTTTCCTATTTATAAAGAGTAATAAGTACAACTCATCTCACAGGATGTGTAGGAGAACTGAATTAAAAAAATGCACATGAAAGCACGTTGCTAACTGTAAAGTATTATCTATGTCAGGCTTTTTGATACACAGCCTTCTGCTTTCTGATATAAACCATGGTCATAACCATTCCCTGCCCTAACATACTGACCCTCCGGGGAGCTGGCATCTGACAACAGTCCTGTCTCCACCCCTCCCTGAGCATCAGTAAGACTTAGGAGATGGTGAAAGGCCATGGTTTACAGCTTCTACTTTCATAGCTTATCACTTAATGTCACTTGAAAGGCATTTTTACGCCCAAATTTGCCTGGAGGTTCTTGAGCCAGTTACACAGGTAGAAGAAGGAAAAGCAGGTGTTTAAGGTGCTCACTGCCTGTGTTGAACATTTCTACACCCCTCCCCCATCCCCTGCGGTTTCTACCCACTGGAAGCACTCCAAGGAGGGAGAAAGTAGTGCCAACCCAACTTTGCATGAAAGCATCAGTTCAGACGGAGTGTTTTCTGATCCCTATGGCGAGCCTGTGACAGCAGAAGGGGAGTGGGACAATGGAGGTAAGCCCCTAATGAGCCATCGGTGTTGACATGGATGAATTCATTTTAACAGAAAACAAGAAAGCAGGAGAAACCACTAAATAATCTCTGAGTCACAAAGCACTGAAATTCCACATTGAGCACCAGTGATTAATTCGCTTGGACTAATTTCCTCCTTGACTAATTAGCTGCAGCATATTTTATAACATTTAGAAGTATTAGGTAGAGCCCTCCTGAAAGAGAAAGATAAACCTCCCACTCCATCCATGCATAAGGGCCTGTTTCCTCAACACAAACAGGAGAAAGGGAGAAATAAAATGTAATTAGATTCTTTCAGCCACAGCCAGCATCCTAATCTTTCCTAAATTCTTAGAGGTCTTCTGCTACTAGTAGGTAATAAGGGAGGAGCTATAAAATAACAGCTTGTTTCTGGGTGCGCTTGGGAACACCCATTCATTACTCACTAACACCTGGAACAAAGGATCCTCCCAGCCTTTCTGTCATCTGTGTGTTGGTCCCAGCTTATCTCTTTCATTGCCAGGAAAAACAAATGAGGGGCCACACATTTTCAAGCATGTGTTCATGGATTAATTTGGTGGGAACCAGCAGGGGGTTTACTCTGTCCTTTTTAAGCAATATGAGTTGTTCAAATAATTCTAAAGTAATAAAAAACAAACTAAGTGATAATGCAGAGGCATGGCTATTTCATAACATGTTGATATTTGAATATTTTAGATTTTAGTTAGCTGACCTGATCCAATACTTCTTACTGATTCAGGATAATGAGGCAAACACATCTGACTGCATTTTTTCCTAATAATTTTGAAAACTCTTTAAAGGGAATCTTAATTTTGTTTTGAAATATGACATTTCAAGCATCAGAGATAGAGAAGAATTTTACATTAAAAGAAAGATGTATAGGTTAAAAACAGTTTCTGAATTCCCATATCCATTCTTCCACTTTATCATCTCCAGGGGTTCCCAACCTCCGAGATCTAATGCCTGATGATCTGACATGGAGTTGATGTAATAATAACAAAAATAAAGTTCACAATATAAGTAATGTGCTTGAATAATCCCCAAACCAACTTCACCATCCCAGTCCCTAGAAAAATTGTTTTCCATGAAACCGATCCCTGGTGCCATAAAGGTTAGGGACCGCTGATCGTCTCAATCACCAAAGTTCCATCAATTTACCTGCTAGGCATCTCAGCCATATGTCCTTCTGCTCCATCCTGCTTTGGTCACATGGCCAAAGGCCCTCATTGGTCTAGTACTGGAACTGGATTTCCTGCCTTAGGAAACTGATGTCACATTGTATAACTTCCCTGATTCAAGACTTTGCTGGTTTTCTGCAGCTATGAGAATCCTATCTAGATGAAGAGGTTTCACATGGAGGTTCTTCTCCAACAGGGCCTCTTGATGGTATGGAGGGTTTGATCTCCACTCTTCCTTTGTTCACACTCTCTTTACCTTTATTTGAGCCCCCTTCATCTAAGATACTCTTTCACACTCCTAGGACTTTCCAGGACATCTATTCTCATTAGCTGGAAAATGGGTTCAATCCTTATCAACCTAGCCAACTCACCTAAGGACACAGACCAAATAGCATCCCCTGGGAAGCCCTCCTTCATACCCCTGCCTAACTTAAATGGACCATCTTTGGTTGTAGGACATTCTGCAAGCTCCCATGATAGCTCTTAACATACAGCACTACAACTGCTGGTTTCTTTATAAATCTTTCTTGACTATGAATTTTTTTTTAAGGTAAAGACTATACCTTTTTAACTCCTGTATGCTCCAATCAGCACAATCCTGCTCAAAGACAATATTTGCTGAAACTATTCACTAGCATCATAATAATGGGAGTTAACATATGGGCAATGTGTTGTAGTTTTCAAAGCACTTTCACTTTAATGAAAGTCCAGAGTCCAAATAGTTATCTGTTTAGCCACAGTCATGGTCATTGACAACTTTAGTGTGTAATAGAATGACCTGGAATGTTTGTGAAAACAGATGGCTGGCCCATCCACAGAGTTTCTGATTCAGTAAGTCTGAGGTGACCCCAGAATTCCATTTCTCACAAGTTTTCAGTGACACTGAACAGAGGCCACACTTTGAGAATCAATGTCTTAGAACCCCTCTTAAGGTAAGTGTTATTATCCCCAATTTACAGAGAGGAAACTGAAGCTTAGAGAGCAATGCTTTTGTAAACGGCAAATTCAGGTTCTCAAAACTGCTTAGCCTGTGTTCTTGTCATTGTACCATATGAATATTTGTAAATTTCTCACTATATTCCATTTCCTTAGGAATACAGATCTCTCCTTATTGAAGTATAGTTGCTGTGCAATATTATATGTTACAGGTATACAATATTATATGTTACATGTATACAATAGAGTGATTCACAATTTTTAAAGTTTATGTTCCATTTATAGTTATTTTAAAATATTGGCTATATTCTCTGTGTTGTATAGTATATCCTTGTAGCTTATTTTATATATAATAGTTTGTACCTCTTACCCCCAACCCCTGGTTGCCCCACCCTTCCCTCTTGCACTGGTAACCACTAGTTTGTTCTTTTTTTTTTTTTTTGAGTATAATTGTTTTACAATGTTGTATTAGTTTCTGCTGCATAATGAAGTGAGTCAGCTACAGGTATGCATATATCCCCTCCCTCTTGAACCTCCCTCCCACCCCCATCCCACCCCTCTAGGTCATCACAGAGCCCTGAGCTGAGCTCCCAGTGCTAAATGGCAGCTTCCCACTAGCTAGCTATTTTACACTGGTGGTGTATATATGTCAATGCTACACTCTCAATTCTTCCCCGCTCCCTCTCCCCCGAGTCCACTAGTCCACTCTCTACATCTGCGTCTCTCTTCTTGGCCTGTTAACCAAAAGCAGTGTATGTATGGTCAGATTTTGTCCTTAGGGGATGATAACTTGTAAATGTAAATCACATGCTCTTGTGTAGGAAATACCAACCCACTCCAGTATTCTTGCCCAGAAAACCCCATGGACAGAGGAGCCTGGCAGGCTATAGTCCATAGGGTCAGAAAAGAGTTGGACACGACTGAGCAACTAAGTAACAACCATCACCACCACTTGAACTGGTAGCTAAGTTGCACAAAATTGCAAATATAGGAAGGAAGCACTTTCACATGTTACTTCAAGTTACTATGGGAGAAACAACTTTAATTACTTCAGAATAGAAGCAAAGCAGATAAAAATTATGTTTCTGTTTCCTCTTTGTTCATATAGGGAGCTGATGTGATACTAAAAAAAAAAAGAAGAATTCCTGAAATTGATGTTTTGAGCTTCCCACTTAGGTGTTTTTTCCCCCCCCCCAACTGTTATGAAGTAATATTTCCCTGGAGTCAGATGAAAGGGGCGGGGAGGGGGGGAGGGAAGGTAGAGGAAATAGCATAGAAACTAAATAATTCACAAACTGGGCAATTGAAAATGGCTGCAAGTCAATAGAAATCAGTCTTATTCTAGGATGAAGAAGATAAAGGCACTAAGTTTTTGCTGTGGAGTGTAAACTAGCAAGAAATAGGTTTTTGAACTTTTTCTCCTGCCATTCTATGAAATGTAAAAGAATTTTCCTTTAAAACATAAATTCTGACTTAATTCCAGCAAAGCCTTATTCTTGTTTTCTCTCCTTCATTGAATATCTGTGTGTTGAAATACATATAAAAACACCCAAGATGGTAAAGGCTGAAAACTAGAAGGAACAAACAATGAATTGTCAGCTCTGGAAGGAACGTTCACTCACCAGAGTACTCACAAAGGCCAGGATAGGAGTTCAGGGGTGTTTAGGACTCACTTTCACCTTTATTAATAAAGAGGTCCTGTACTTGCTCAGCACACAACAATGAATCTTCTAATGACCTTTCATCCAACTGAGGAAAAAAAAAGTCTAAACCCTGTACTCTTTGTTCAATGAGTAATTATTGAATGTCTCCTATTGGGTTGGCCAAAAACCTCGTTTGAGTTTTTCTATAGTGTTTTTCATAAGATGTTATGGAAAAACTCAAATGAACTTTTTGGCTAATCCACATTATACACCAGACCTTGTTCTAGGTGCACTGTTATCTATTAGATCACATGTTGCCTGGTACTGCTCTTCCCTAAATACACTAAGCTTGTTCTTGCCTTTAAGGACGTCATAATGCCTCAGGGACTTCATGCCTTTTCTGACAGTTAAGCAGTTTTGCCCAAAGCTTGGAATAGCTTGCCCTTTCCTGAAATTGTGATCTAGACTCAAATTACACCCTCTCAGAGAGGCCCTAACCAATTTATCAAAAATACATCACTGCCTTCATACCTTCCCCGCCCCTTCCTAGAAACCTGCTTACCCTAATGATTTCTTCATTGCACTTGTGACTACTCAAATTTAATGCACACACACACACAAAAGTATATATATCATATATGTATATCTAAAATATACTTCTAAGTATAAATGTGAAAATGCAAATATATATAATGTGTAAAGAATATACATACATATTCACATATTAAACTATAAATAGAAACTTGAAAACTTCAATGAAATGATTTTGCAATGATACTACAAATTATACAATTAATATAAGTGGTAGAAATCCAGATAAGTTCAATAATACATATGATATTGAAAAAGCCTTAAACACTGCTTCAAGACAGGTTATTTGGCTGTTTTGTCCTTTCAAAGTTTCAAGAAAGGTAATTCTCATGCTTTACATGCTGTTTTGGAGAATAAAAAGCTAGCCAATTTACTTCAGAGAGCTAATGCTTGCCTAGTAACGAACCTTAAAAAATATGCACAGAAGAAAAGCTGAGAACAATGTTGCTCATAGATGCTAATATCCTAAATAAATTACCAGCAATCTGAATACAATGTGCAAGAGTACATTGTGCTTTAGGATTTATTAAACACTCCCTTTTCCCTGGGTATGTAGTTTTAATCCACGGGGAAAAGAGAAATCAAATGGTATAAGAAGCAGAGGACCCTGTGAGAAAGAAGCAAAAGATAAAACAGAAGAACCTATTGTCCTAAATCATCCACAGAGTCCTTCCGATAAAGTTTCTTTCTCTAAATCACTGTACTGATGAATTTTCTCAAGTTCTTAATGAGTAAATAATATTTATGTTATATAAACTCTTCTAAACACAGAAAATATATAAAAATAAATCCATTTTGTTATTAATGAAAAACCTCCTAATATATTTCCTGGCTTAGATCAATTTACTAGTAAATTCTTTCAAATGTTTAATAAACAGGTAGTTCCCAGGTTATATATATCCTTCTAAACATGAAAAAAAAAAAGGTTAACTAATTTGCTGCATAAAGTTACATATCTCTGCTACATAAATCAAGTATAGCATACCCACAAAATCATAGATCAGGGGCTTCCCTGGTGGCTCAGTGGTAAAGAATCTGCCTGCCATTGCAGGAGACATGGTTCGATCCCTGGTCCGGGAAGATCCCGCATGCCACATAGCAACTAAGTCTGTGCACCACAACTATAGAGCCTGTGCTCTAGAGCCTGGGAACCACAACTACTGAAGCCCCCACACACTAGCACATCTGTGCTCTAGAAGCCACTGCAATGAGAAGCCCATGCACCACAACTAGAGAGTAGACCCCTCTCATCATAATTAGAGAAAGCCTGTGTGCAGCAACAAAGACCCAGTTCAACCAAAAATAAATAAATAAAATTATTTTAAAAAATCATAGATCAATCTCACTCAAAGATGCACAAAAATCCTCATATAATTCAGAAAAAAATCTCTGTTACACAAACACAAATATTTCCATTGTTTATATCTCTTTGTTAGAGTATGTGTTGATCTCTTAAAACTTCACACCCTTGGACATAATGAAGAATGATGGTTCTTCGTGTGTAACACCTGGTGAGGATGGAGCTCTGGATGGCTGCCTCTATGGGCGGAAGCTCTGAATAAGGATAAGGTGGTGTGGCTAGCAATGGAAGAAAAATGACTCTGTTAGGGGCTATTTCACCTTGTGAAAATCTCATAAATTTTAAGGATAATAGGTCATTAACCACCTGGCTGGGGATATTCTAGGTACACAGCAGGAGAAAGAAACTGGAAAAAAGAGAAAGTCAGGGCAAGAACAAGCCGGTGATGCTGATGGATCTTTACAAAGAAATGTTGCTTCAATACTCCTGAGGTTTCATCTGTTTCTGTTACAATAAATCCTGACATTAGAAAATTTTATGACACTCAATCTACAGAGAATTAAGCATTTCCCATTAAATTTAAAACACATATATGTGTGTGTGTGTATATAAGTATATATATATATATATATATAGTTTAAATTATTTCTGAGCACCTTACTATGTTTGCAAGGAAATAAACATGCACTAAAAATGGAATTTTTAAGCAATTAGAATGGACATGTAGCATGTATTGGTTGTGCTTATGTGCCTAAATCCTAAAAATAAAGCTATTTTGTGGAATGTTATATTTAATTGGTAAAATATATCTCCCATAGCAAACTCCAGGAGACAGAGGAGGACAGAGGAGCCTAGAGTGCTGCAGTCCTTGGGATCACAAAGAGTTAAGTATGACAGCAACTGAACAACAACATATTTATATATATTATATAAACAGATTAGTGGGAAATAAATATATGTTTTCATTTGATTTGATTTTACATTTCTATTAAGTCAAATGTTTTAAAAAAGTATTTAAGTCATTGTCACACTGTGTGTTTTATATGGTGGACCTTACAATATGCTCTAAAACATCTTTCAAAAAAATCATTGTGTTGTTTTGAAATAAACATTGGATATTTAAATTACTTGTTGGAAGATATTTATTGAGGGCCAGGTGCTAAGTCCGAAGTTGGGACAGAAGCATAAAAGACTAAGTCCTAACCTCACACAGTATACCTTTTATTGAGAGAGGGGGCTGTGGAGATAATAAGCAATTTATCAGTTAACTATGTTTATGGTGGACTAGAGAGGCTGCAGTACTCTTGCCTGGAAAATCCCACGGACGGAGGAGGCTGGTAGGCTACAGTCCATGGAGTCTCGAAGGATCGGACATGACTGGGCGACTTCAGTTTCACTTTTCACTTTCATACATTAGAGAAGGAAATGGCAACCCACTCCAGTATTCTTGCCTGGAGAATCCCAGGGACAGAGGAGCCTGGTGGGCTGCTGTCTCTGGGGTCGCAGAGAGTCGGACACAACTGGAGCGACTTAGCAGCAGCAGCAGCAGCAGAGAGGCTGCAGTGCCGGTGGAAGGACCCAGTTGGCAACAGTGAGTGTGGACAACTCTTTGAAGTGGACAAGATGGATATATTGGGAGCTGGAATAGACAGTGGGAGCAAGTGAGGGTTGTGTTATTTTAAGGGTATAGCTCCAAAAGCACGTTTGTTGATAATTCAGTAGGTAAGGAGAGGCTGATGTCTTATAGAGACAGGGTGATGAAGGAAAAATTCTAGGATGAGGAGAAACAGCTGCCTCCAGAGTCCATGGGAAACAGGGTCTTTTTTGAGAGAGGATAGGGAACATGAGAACAGGTCATTTGCTAATGGAAAGGCTTGGGAGTTCTCTTCTAATAATAAATCTTTTCCCTAAATTAGAGTTGGCAGAGATGGTATTTTGGGGTGGAGGGACTGAGGAGAGGAGAAAGCATGAAATTGGAGTAATTTCTGATTCAAAAAGCACTCAATCTACAAATATGTAAGGGCATGTTCACTAGGTCACAGGTGTGTGTGTGTGTGTGTGTAATCAAGGGGATTTTGCTATATTTATATTTTCAGTAAAAGATTACATGCATAAGTGTTCAAAAACTCAAGTTGAACTAAAAGTCTTAAGCTCCAAGACAAATACTTTCAATCTCTTTCCTGTTTCTTCCAGTATGAGCCTCTATTTATATTAATGATATTCATATGTGGTGCTTTTTAATTTATCTATTTTATTGTTATAGCTAAAAATTTCACTGTGTTATATAATCAGCAGCTCCTTACTCATGGCCTCTTAGAGCCCTTCCTCCACCACTCCATATAATTAAATCCATATTCACAGTTTATAATAACTATTACTACATAAATATTGCTGTTAACTGCCAAGCTAATAGGGTATGAAAGTGAACCATTCATTTACTTTTTTGTTCTTTTCTCTGGAGCTAATTATCTGATTTATTTTAATTTGCCAAGTTGTCTAGGCTTTGGGGCCAATTCTTAAACTCTCCAACAACTTCTCAATACAATTTAATCCACTAGATTAAAATATCAGATAGAATTGCTTATTTATATATTTATTTATTATTTAATTTTGGCTGTGCTGGGTCATTGTGGCTCCAGGCGGGTTTTTCTCTAGTCAGAAAAAGCGGGTGAGGGGCTACTCTCTAGTTGCAGTGCACAGGCTTCTCATTGCAGTGGCTTCTCTTCTCGTGGAGCACAGGCTTCAGTAGTTGCAGCTCACGGGCTCAGTAGTTGTGGCCCATGAGCTTAGTTGCTCCATGGCATGTGGGCTCTTCCTGGACCAGGAATAGAACCCATGTCCCCTGCATTGCAAGGCGAATTCTTAACCACTGGACCACCTGGCAAGCCCATCAGACAGACTATTAGTACACTATTTCTTCTGGAGACTTCCAAAGCCCCTTTGTGTTGATTCTTTGGGCCAAACTTGATGCTTGTTCTCTGGACCTCCTTTCCAGGGACTTTTCTGGGACTTCTCTTGAGCATCAGCCCTGTGTCCTGAATCCCACTCTGCCCTCTCCTTTGGTTCCCTCCCTCATTTTCCTAGGGCACAGAGTACATGGGATGTTCATTTTTTAATATATTTTCTTTTAAAGACTACAGTCATTCCATTTTTAGTTTGGAACTCAGGTTTGAAAATCATGGAACCGAATAAATAAATAAACTTGAAGATGTATTATCTTCTAGATCTCTCCATTCTTAGCTTGTAGTTTGTATTTCTTGGATTATTCCCCTTTCTCTGTATGTGAACTGTTACATTCACGAGAGTGTTGTCATCTCCGGTTTTCTGAAATTCCCCCATGGAGAGTCTTTGTACTGTACCTCTCACTTCATCAGTCTGGGGAAGGTTTTTGCAGATTTCTTTGACAACTCTCTCCCTACTTTTTATTTTCTCTGTTGTTTCTTTCTGCAACTCATTTTTTTGGGGGTACTGACTTTCTGAATTGATCCTTAAATGTTCTTATTTTCATCACATATTTTCTTATCCCTTATATTCCATTTTAAGGAGAATGCTCTGTTTTCATCTGCCAACATTTTTATTCATATTTTAAAATTCTGAGAAATGTTTTAAATTTCTTTAAGCTTTTTTCTCTATTTTTCATAGACATCAGGTATAATAAATTTTCTGTCTCTCTGAACACATTAAATTGAATTAAATATTTTTCTTTAGCTCCACATACTGTTTTTTTTATATGAACTCCATTTTTCTGTTGAATCTTTTGATTTACGTTATGAGTTCTATCTGTCTTTTATATCATTGGTTCTCCTCTACATGTGGTTATTCTTGGGTTTTTAGGTGTATTTAAGAGTAAAGGCCTGAAAAGATGATCACTGGGTCTCTGGCATGGGCTAAGCTGGTTGACTGATGGGTTACAATTTAAGGCAACAAGCCTCCTTTTCTTGGTGCTGTCCAATTATAGAATTTGTAGGTCTTTATTCTGGTGTGATTCAGTCTCTGTAGTGGGGGGTGGAAATTTGGCATAGGGAAGATATAAAATTAACTGCTGGAGTTCTGGGGGCTGTGAAGGAAAGGAAAAGAAAAAAAAGGTTTTTACCATTAAAAATGCAAACTGGCAATTCTTGAAGCAGCATCTCATGACTGTTCTCCACTGGCATTCAGAGTGCTGGCACAATTTATTCAGAGAAATTTTTGATCTCCTGAATGGGTGAGTACAGCTGGGGTTTTGCTGACAGTCCCTTACAGGCTTTCAACAAGTTATTTTCCAACTTAGTGCTCCATTCCGCCATTGAAGTACTCAGTCCTCCAACTGTTGAGCCCTACAAAGCAGCACTCTCTAACCTTTTTGGCACCAGGGACTGGTTTCATGGAAGACAATGTTTCCCCAGACCAGGGGCAGTGCGGGGCGGCAGCGGGGTCGGGGGGTTAATTTCAGGATGATTCAAGTGCATTGCATTTATTGTGCACTTCATTTCTATTATTTTGTCAGCTCCACCTCAGATCATCAGGCATTCGATTCCAGAGGTTGGCAACCCCTGCTGTAGGGTGTTTAATGGGAGTGATGGCACCTGTGGCTCATTGGAAGCCCCTTCTGAAGATGTTTAGGCATCAGCTGGTTCCACTCAGACAAGTCATCCTTTACCTATGTTTCCTTCCTAAAATGCTATCAACTTCTCTTATCTTTTATTGTCTATTCATCACTACTGAGGCCTTGTGGATTTACACGGCTTTCATGCTTTGTTGCTGCTGTTATTTTAGTGAGTCTGGAAAAGAGATAGAGGTAAATGCATTTGCACAACCTCCCAGCTTTTATAATCTTCTTCATATACATTTAGCTGACCTGGTATATTCACAGAAAAGACAGGGAGTTGTGTACATTTAGAAGTAGTGTTTTCCCCAGTAAATGATTCAGAAAGTGAAAGTCGCTCAGTCATGTCCGATTCTTTTCAACCCCATAGACTATATAGTTCATGGAATTCTCCAGGTCAGAATACTGGAGTGGGTAGCCTTTCCCTTCTCCAGCAGATCTTCCCAACCCAGGAATGGAACTGGGCTCTCCTGCATTACAGGTGGATTCTTTACCAACTCAGCTATCAGGAAAGCCCTAAATAATTCAGAGGAAAATGTGAATGGGAACTGACAATATTATCAAGAGAAGACTTTTAATAATAGACCACAGAATTGAACTTTGATAAGAATGCAAGTAAATACATGAGGAAGCGAGGAAGAATGTAAAATGACTCCTACTTTGGAGTCAATGGCATGGGGGTCTGAATAAGAAGGAAGAATACTGCAATGGACACTGCAATGATAGATTACATGGTCTGGAAGTACTAGGCAGAAACTTGAAATCTAAATAACGAAGCTGTAGGTGGTGACAGTGTCTAGGATGTGACTATGAGAAAGAAGAGATCTGCAAGTGGAGAAGAAAAGCTAACTGGGAAGAAGTCAGAGAATTGAAAGGACAGAGAGTATTGTGAAGATATATTCACTAACCCTTAGGCCACTAAGAATGATTACAGGACTGGAAATGAATACAGATGAAAGCCAAAATCAAACACAGTGAGACAGAGGCTGGGAACAATGAGGGGTGGCAAACAGCAGAGCCAGAGGGCACAGTTTTCAAGGCACAAACTGTTTTATGTGGTGGAAAGGAGGGGGAGTAAGTCATTCTAGAAGTTGCTGATGCTATGAGAAAGTTTGTTGACTACACAGATTGGGGGACAGGAGGAAAGAGTGTGGGGAAATGGATGGAGGTGGGGGGGGTTGATGTAGATTAGCAAATGTATCTGACAAAATGGGGTTGAAAATTCTTAGTATAATAAATGGAAGAAAAACGTAGAAAAAGTCAAGTTTAAGCTAAGATCCTAATGGCTAAGTTTTGGGAGGGCTCAGACTAGCTATTCCCTTCAGTAGTTTAAGAAGTTGTGATATCTTACAGGAAGAGGGGAATTAATACAATCAACCCCAAACAGGTTCCTGTTTATCTGCCGAGACTCTAGATAATGACCTTTGAATTATATGTAAATACTCAATGGTATGTGTATAACTAATATTATTTATAATAACCTTTGATCATACAGAGTGAAGTTAAATCAGAAAGAGAAAAACAAGTATTGTATATTAACATATGTATGTCAAATCTAGAAAAATGGTAGAGATGATCCTATTTGCAAAGCAGAAACAGAGACATAGATGTAGAGAACAAACGTATGGATGTCAAGGGGGGGTGGGAGGAATTGAGAGATTGGAATTGACACATATACATGATTGATACTCTGTATAAAACAGAGAACTAATGAGAACCTACTGTATAGCACAGGGAGCTCTGCTTAATGCTCTGTAGTGACCTGAATAGGAAGTCCAAATGGAAGCGGATATATGTATATGTATGGCTGATTCATTTTGCTGTGCAGTAGAAACTAATACAATATTATAAAGCAACTATACCCCCAAAAAACTGATTTAAAAATACCAAAGAACAAAGTATTATGATTCTTAAAACCATTAAGAAAATAACCTTTGAAATGAAGTGCAAAAATAAGTTTATGGTAAGTACAAAAAGAAGTGTTCTGATAGTACACAGGCAGTATAATCTTAAAGTTAAGGTACAGCAACGTATTAATTTTGATTACTTCTGAGGTTTTTCTGTTTGATGTACTTCTGAATTCCAAATTTTTCTATAATAAATACATTAGAAACACAATTCTTTTATAAGAAAGAAAAAAAAATCTTTTAAAATATCCAACAACACCATGCATTGAATATTTACTTTTCTTAGATGTGTGCTTATTTTTAAAAAGTTATTATATGAAAACTTTAGATTAACAAACCAGGTTGCTTTGAGATACATGAAGGCTATGAGACATTCATCCTTAAACTAAATTAACACTTACAGCCAGTGATTTCCAAACTGGACTCAGCATTAGCATTCTCCTTTGTTGTTGTACAGTCACTAAGTCATGTCTAACTCTTTGTGACTCTGTGGTCTGCAGCCTGCCAGGCTTCCCTATCCCTCGCTATCTCCTGGAGTTACTGCAAGTTCATGTCCATTGAGTTGGTGATGCTATCCAACCATCTCATCTCATCTATGCTCCTCTGAGATCCCATTAAAAGTCCTGCTCCTCGGCCCATGGAATCCAGCCACGATCACACTCCATGGCTAACAGGCCGTGGAAGACAGAGAGAGGCCTCTTCTGAGGGTTTTCACCCTGAATTTTTGCACAACAACCCAGTCATCTCCTCAACCCGCATATCTGCAAATTAGGGGCTATCATGGAGAGCTTTCAGAGTAATTTTGACTACTTTCTTTACCTTTACTGCCTTTGTGATGGAGGTGACTTTGGAGGCAGCAAAGCTTCACCTTGATGAACCACAATCAGGAATTACATTTCACTACGTTTTATACAGGACTGTACAAAACTGTGCTAAAACCTGAACAGTTGGAAATTTTAAAACCTTCCTTTTCTCTTTCCTTGGATAGCTGGATGACTTTCAGTAAATCATGTAAACCCTCAATACCTTTGTCTGCAAATATTCACAGCAGACTACATCTCAGAAATGCTGTGAAAGCATAATTTTAACTTGAGTGGGAAAATACTTTGAATTCTTCAAAAAGAACAATCCTATATAAATGCAATAATAATGCTTGAGCTTGTTCTATAACAAGTGAAGAGTAAAAGGATTATTTCTCTTTTTGCCCTTTTGCTTCTGCTATGTACTGCTACTCTGAAATGTACTTGGTGTGCCTTTTTAGTTTCCTCCAAAGAGCAGGTTAGGTAGAGACAGTCATCTTAGAGGTACTTATATTTCCATTCAAATAATGCTAATCTACATGTTGTTGTTACTGTTCAGTTGCTAAGTCATGTCCGTTTCTTGTAACCTCATGGACTGCAGCACACCAGGCTTCCCTATTGTTCACTATCTCCTGGAACTTGCTCAAACTCATGTCCATTGAGTCTGTGATCCCATTCAAGCATCTCATCCTCTGTTGCCCCTTTCTCCTCCTACCCTCAATCTTTCCCAGCATCAGTTCAATTCAGTCGCTCAGTCATGTCCGACTCTTTGTGACCCCATGAATTGCAGCACACCAGGCCTCCTTGTCCATCACCAACTCCCAGAATTTACCCAAACCCATGTCCATCAAGTCAGTGATGCCATCCAACCATCTCATCCTCTGTCGTCCCCTTCTCCTCCTGCCCCCAATCCTTCCTAGCATTAGGGTCTTTTCGAATAAGTCAACTCTTCGCATGAGGTAGCCAAAGTATTGCAGTTTCAGCTTCAACATCAGTCCTTCCAATGAACACCCAGGACTGATCTCCTTTAGGATGGATTGATTGGATCTTCTTGTAGTCCAAGGGACTCTCAAGAGTCTTCTCCAACACCACAGTTCAAAAGCATCAATTTTGCGGCGCTTAGCTTTCTTCACCGTCCAACTCTCACATCCATATATGACCACAGGAAAAAACATAGCCTGGACTAGACGGACTTTCGTTGGCAAAGTAATGTCTCTGCTTTTAAATATGCTATCTAGGTTGGCCATAACCTTCCTTCCAAGGAGTAAGTGTCTTTTAATTTCATGGCTGCCATCACCATCAGCAGTGATTTTGGAGCCCCAAAAAATAAAGTCTGACACTGTTTCCACTGTTTCCCCATCTATTTCCCACGAGGTGATGGGACCAGATGCCATGATCTTAGTTTTCTGAACACTGAGCTTTAAGCCAACTTTTTCACTCTTCTCTTTCACTTTCATCAAGAGGCTCTTTAGTTCTTCACTTTCTGCCATAAGTGTGGTGTCGTCTGCATATCTGAGGTTATTGATATTTCTCCCAGCAATCTTGATTCCAGCTTGTGTTTCTTCCAGCCCAGCATTTCTCATGATGTGCTCTGCATAGAAGTTAAATAAGCAGGGTGACAATATACAGCCTTGACGTACTCCTTTTCCTATTTGGAACCAGTCTGTTGTTCCATGTCCAGTTCTAACTGTTGCTTCCTGACCTGCATACAGGTTTCTCAAGAGACAGGTCAGATGGTATTCCCATCTCTTTCAGAATTTTCAACAGTTTATTGTGATCCACACAGTCAAAGGCTTTGGCGTAGTCAATAAAGCAGAAATCGATGTTTTTCTGGAACTCTCTTGCTTTTTCGATGATCCAGTGGATATTGGCAATTTCCCAGCATCAGGCAATTATAAATACAATATAGTACTGATGTTGAATAGTACGCAGTCAATAGCAAAAATATATGACAAAACCTTGTCCAATTATTTTCTTTTTCTTCCTAGAACTTGGAACAGTATGTACTAATTAACACTCTTTCATATTAAAGTAGAGGCTTCCCTGGTGGCTCAGATGGTAAAGAACACGCCTGCAATGTGGGAGACCTGAGTTTGATCCCTGGGTTGAGAAGATCCCCTGCAGGAGGAAATGGCAACCCACTCCAGTATTCTTGCCTGGAGAATCCCCATGAACAGAGGAGCCTGGCAGGCTACAGTCCAGGCGATTGGAGAGTCAGACATGACTGAGTGACTAAGCACACAGCACACATATTAAAGTAGTCTGTGATTTTATTAACAGATGCTACATTTTCAAGATACATATTTTTTTAAAAGAAATAATGGAGGAATGGGTGTTCCATTGAATCCATCTGTAGGTGGAAAGCTAATTCAAAACCTCAAACTTCCCATCTGTTTTGTTCATTGTGATGCTCGCCATGGTGTTTAATATATGCATTGTTTCTCACAATAGCAAGTGAGGCTGTTTCCCTTGGTTTGCTTGCTGTGATTATGTTGTCATTAATATCAATCTGTCATTTGGTTTCCTTTTTACCAAAGAAAAATTGTTAGTGTTTTAGGCTTGATGGCATTGGAATAACTGATCTTATCTCTTACCTCCTTCCACATGGAAAGAAAAGAACCTGGGAAAAAATAGTTTAACAAGAAAGTCCAATTGGAAAACAGCTCTTTAAAGAACTGTGATCACAGTAGCTAATTAGTTTCCTCTTTGAAAACATAGGGCAGTAGAGGAAACTTCCAGAATTAACACCACTACTGTGTTTTGTTTTTGTTTTTTCTTTTTGATTGAGCACTTATGGGAGAAAATATTCGATGCTTTCAGGAGATTATAATTACTGTGAACTCTCAAAAGCAAAGCAAGCCAAAGAAAACCAAAACAGAACTTTTTTTTTTTCTCCCCACATGGAGAAAGGTGAAGGTAGCTTATCTGGGCATTTTGAAGTGATACTTTACTTGGGTGAATACACCTGAAATCCTCTTCTTCCATTGTCATAGCCTCACCATGCATATGTAGTAACTAGTTAAGACCACATTTCATTTCCTAACCTCCAAGGCCCAGGAAGACACAGGAGTAATGACTGTCTTATTCACTGCTTTATCTGCAGCCGGGGATAAGAGGTACTCTGTGGTCACTCAGTACATGTGTTTTGAATAAACTATGAGGAATGCTTGTAACTTTTTTAAAATTTATTTTTAAAAGTAATTTATTTTTTGATAACTTCTTGTACGGGTATGTCTGATACACCACCAACCCCAGCTTGCCAAAAGAAGAAAACTCAGAAACCCTAAACTAAGACTGATAATCCACCTATTGCCCGAGACCGGGAGAAATTTCTTCAGGTAACAGTTTCAGGCAGATTAAGAGAAACATACACAAGCTTAGACATCTTGTGTAAGCAGACTTTAGTTGCAAGTTCAGTCTGTGCCTAACAAAGAACAAGGAGTCATTTTATTACTGCCAAGCTGTGCTTTGATCTCTCTATTGTCTTTTCAGTGGAGGAACCCTTGGAAAGCACCATGACTCAAAGATACTGATTTGGGGGTACATTATGGGCTTCCCTGGTAGCTCAGCTGGTAAACAATCTGCCTGCAATGCGGGAAACCTGGGTTCTGTCTCTGGGTTGGGAAGATCCCCCAGAAAAGAGAATGGCTACCCACTCCAGTATTCTGACCTGGAGAATTCCAGGGACTGTATAGTATAGTCCGTGGGGTCACAGAGAGTCAGACATGACTGAGCAATTTTCACTTTATGACCCACAAGATAAAGTCCTTACAGCTTGTCACTGAAGGTGAGGATGGAATTAGGGAGAAAGTGTTCCCTATAGCTCAGGCTGTGCATTGTATCTTACACAATTCTGTATCAAGTCATCAACACAGTCATCAAGTTGGCAGATCCAAGGGTCAGTTAGCACCATGGAATAGAGCTGAAAATGGAACTGCTTCTTCTCATCACCAAACTCTGCGTTTGACTGAAGACAAGTTTAACATCATCCAAGTAGAAGTGGAGCAGGGATGTGAGCACCTGACATATTGTTTATTGACCTCAGTCCACAAGGAAAAATAAACATGCCACTTTAAATATTATAGTAGGAAAAGGTGAAAGGAACATTATCCTAAAGATCTAGAGAATGAGCCACTGGAAGAAGAAATGGCTTCTATGAAGCACAGCAGTGGTGGAGAGAGAAGAAAATGAAATAAACTGGAATAAGATGAGGAAGATTATGTGAAAATTTAAAACAAAAGAGTTAAAAGTTAAAGATATTTTGGAGGTAACGAACATAGAAATAGGCATTTCAGAAAATAGCTTATTGATGAAGAGAATAAATTTGAGAATCTCATCTAGCATGTAGAAGATAAAGACAATTAATCAATTTATGCTTCAGTTTCTTCATCTGTAAAATATGAAAACATAACACTTATCTCTTAGGGATTGACTCAATATATGTCAAAGTGCTTAGAACTGCAACTTGATATATATTAAGCATTCTATGAATGTTAGCTATTATCATAAACAAATATTTTATTGAGCTCATAATATATGCAGTGTGCAAGGTTAACTTTTAGAAATATAAAGGCCAAAGCAACTGATGTATTGATGAAAAGTTCATCAAATGACTAGCAGAGCAAATATCAAAAGACTGAAATAGATAAGAAAGAGCTCCCTATCCTAACACTGATAGCTAAAGCGCAAAACATAAGAAAATACACAGATGAGTCATTTTTATGGTTGGTTCAGAAAACAGGCAGTTTTATACTTTGCCAATTAAACTGTTTACAAGATAGCAAATGATTTGTCTTTCAAAGCAAACATTTGGCTCAACTGATTTTTCATTTCTTCTTTAAAAAAATCATGATTGTTTTCAATGGCATCTCTCTAACAAAATCAGTGCAGCAATGCTATTACTTTTAGAGATAAACCACCAAGAGACACCTACTAGAGTTTTTTCAAGTGTGGCCAACATGACAATGAAAAATAACTCATATGAAATTAGAGGCTATACCAAGTGTTATACCACAGTAGGTAAACAGTAGAGGTTGACAAAAAAAAAATCACATTGAAACAGCTCTTACTGCTCTTCTGGTCCAAGTCTTTCCCCTCATTTCCATCTGTATTTAAGGAGACTCAACATCAGAGAAGTGAATTAACTTGGTAGAAATGACTGCAGCCATCAGAGCCCACAACTTTTGATCCTCAATATCAAGATCTCTCTAACATTCCAAATTGTTGTATTTTGATTGTCCTTTGTTTGAAATATGGAATACAAAGAGAAGAAAATTTCCAGAACCTCTTCCAACACTTATTATGGTTCATTACATGCCTGTGTCTCAGAATTAAGTCTCTGTGATGTTTGTACTCTCAGGTTATGTTGAGAACTGGCGAGGTATCAATCATGGAGTAAAAGATTGAAAACGGACAAACCCATATAAGGTTACAGTACTATTTTGAGCATGCTGAGTCTCAAATCTATTTTGATCTTTTGTTAAAAGTCTTATACTTGGTCTGAGTATCAAAATACAGCATTCATACACTATTAGTCTGACTTTAATCAATAAATAATAACTGAATACCATGAGTGGAGCAGAGCAGATACCAAAGAGTATAATAGCCTCTCTTCTTTCAAAACCCACAATCTACTAGATGCCTTATATCTACATCATAGAATTTTCAAAGAACTTCCATCCATACTGTTTTACTCAGTTTTCAGAACAGCCCTACAAGACAGCAAAGACAGACATTGTCATCCCATTTTAAAGATGGAGAAATCAGTGTTTATAGAAGTCTCACAAGCAATAATAGCTGAAGACCAGTGTCACCTATACTCTTAAGATGGGAATCATGACGGTTTTAACAATTCATGACTTGCACATTTTCAAAGTAGTGGTATATTTAACCAATTGTTGAATAAATGTGTATGTATTCTGCAGTATTGATTCTTCTCTCTTAATTCATTTATTTATAAAGGAAACAAAAACAATTCTCCTTTAGTCCTTGTGGTCATTTCTTGGTGACTAGGTGGGGCTTCTTCTAGACCTGGTATCTAAACTACCAGTACAGAGGTCCTGGATATGGACACTAGGAGATGCTTTCTTTGGGGTTTTTTCTGGAGAAGCCACCCTGAACTCTGCTTTCTCAAGAAAGACAAAAGCAAAGACCCAAGGATTTTGTGGGAGAATGTACATTACCAGGATGTGGAAGAAGGGGATGGATTCATTGCAAAATAAAAACCCAATTAGCATAAAGGATAAATCAGTCAACAATGCAAAATTTAAAGACAGATTAAAGAGAAACATGATTGGATTAGATGACCAAGCATGGTTGAACAGCTGTGCTAGCATACCAAAATATATACAAGCCTGCAATGCAAGAGACCCCAGTTCGATTCCTGGGTCAGGAAGATCCCCTGGAGGAGGGCATGGCAATCCACTCCACTATTCTTGCCTGGAGAATCCTGTGGACAGAGTCTAGCAGGCTATGGTTCATGGGGTCTCAAAGAGTCAAACACGATGGGAATGACTTAGCGCACACACACACACACACACATCAGAGTCACTACCTACTTTAAAAAAAATTGTCTTTATCCTACTGGTGCTATTTTCAACAATGGATATGTCATATGTCTAGCTATTACGTCTCACCAAGCAATCACTTTTATCACAGGTAAAATAGGAATAATTGTGGATAATATACTTGTCCTGTCTCCACAAATATACATGACTTCTTGGGATCTCTAGGTTCTGTGATATCAAATGTATCTTCAAATTATCAATAGTTACATTGAAGAAAGTCAAGCCCAGAGAAGTAAATATTGGAGAACTCAAGGCCAGAAATGGTCTATAAAATCACTTCCCTCTTCTCGTATACAAAGGGCAAACTCCTAGAAACAGACTCTTCTCCCACGTCTTACTACATAAATTTAAAAATTCTTCAATTTCAATTTCATTTTTAAAATTAATTTGACCAGAAGACTGCAGGAGAACCATACCCAACCCTCCAACTGAGGCATAGATTTCTTTTTGATCTCAAATGCAGCTTCTATAGCTTTTGCATCATCATTCTGTCTACAAATTCCTACTTACTGTTATTTTTATCCCATACCACAGTGCAAAATATTGACCAACTACATCATGTTTTTTGCTCTTTAAAAATGAATCTTTAGATTCACATCAATTCTGTGATTATTTTAAAGTTATTATCAATGGAGGAAGACTGATTCCCTCCTGTTAAATAAACAGGAAAAAGATTGCAGTTCTTTACTCTCTGTTGCTGCTGCTGCTGCTGCTGCTAAGTTGCTTCAGTCGTCTCCGACTCTGTGAGACCCCATAGACACCAGCCCACCAGGCTCCCCGGTCCCTAGGATTCTCCAAGGAAGAATACTGGAGTGGGTTGCCATTTCCTTCTCCAATCTTTACTCTCTACAAAAGCCAAATATCTCAAGTCTTCATATAACTTTTATGTAGCAGGTGGGGCAGGAAGCTGAAACAGTCCATAAATATTCAAGGCCTCAGGCTCAGCACACACACTGTGTCTATCTTTTACATTTCTTTCTTGCCTCTAATTCTCTGGATAGTCACTTTCTGATTTCCCCTTTGTATGTGGATATTTTCAGCTTCAACTTTCATGCTCCCTCATTTTCTCTTTTACTATATTCAATGACAAAGGTAGTTTCTTTGGGGAACTTTGTTCCCTAACCTCTTTTTACTTTAAGAACATTGAATTTCAGATTCAACTGAAAGTTATTTGTTTGCAACTGGGAGTAAGTGAGAGAAAAGTACTGCAGCCATTTAATACAGCAAAGATTTCCTTTCCAAAATACACAGAGAACAAGAAACTGCACTATTTAATATGATTCACCTTTTGGGTTCATCTATGTAGAAATATGGATACTGGTCATTTTTCCCAGCCCAAGACAGCATTTATATCTGTTTTCCCTGGTGCTTACCATGTAAATCAGCAGAGTGTGAATAACATGAAACAAATCTTCACTTAAAGGCTTGAATGATGACTGTGTTTGGTGAAATGCGTTATGCTACACATCTTGTTAATAAGGTGCATAAAAAACCCTCATTTTTTGATGAAATTTTTTTCTTTCTCTTTTCTTAATCTTGGTTTAGTCTTTTGTTCATCAAAATTATTGGTTCCCACTGGAGAGAGCATTGCTAAGGGAAACATTACTCCTGCCAGGTGGATGGCAGTGCATATGGGAGGTGATAAATCATTTGTCATGTTGAGGAAATCATAAATTCATCTGCTTCCATGAGAGACAATATTATGCTATGAAGTCTATGGCTGTCTATTCTTAACGCTGCACGTCAGGAAGCCACTCAGTACCTCAGTGATAACCCTGCTCGCTGTTAACAAAGAGCTTCATTAAACTGTTAAACGCAATATCACAGTTCCACTTAGAATTGAGGATCACGTGTCAGCAGCAAAGAAATGCTCAAATCTCTCCCCACGAAGATTTCAAAAAATAGAGGAAGGATAATGATAAATGATATTGATGTTTTAGGTTCCTGTCTATAATCTAGAAGAATCTTTATATATTTCTATTATCCCAGTTCCATAAATTTAATTAATCATCTAATTAATTCCTGGACTATGAGAGTTGTAAGGGTGAAAAAAAGTAACATTTATCTTCATGGTTAGTTGGTACTTTAGTGAACTGAGACACACATGGGTTTAAAGGAATGACATTCACAATTTGTAGACTACCCAAAGAGTGTCACACAAAATAGAATAGTTTTAGACAACAAAGTCTTTAGACAAGTGATGACTTTACCCTGCATACATTTGCATATTTATATATATTCATCATGCTAATTAGGAGCCACAAGCAACGGTGTGGAATTCAAAAGTTTTTTTTTTTTAACTAATAATGGAAAAACTATATTACAATGGATCACTGTGGACCACCAAAGAATAACCTAGATATTATTTTGAAGTTTAGTCAGACTATTCAGAAGTAGCCTTTGAATTATCTACATGGAGGTAAACAATAAAAAATTCTTCTTAAAGTACAAAGAAAAAGAAGAAATTAACAGAGGTAAATGTGAATAGAAGAAGGCAAATGAACTTTAAACTTCCATTTTTAAACTTACAGAAAATGCAACTTTGAGGAAAAACAGTATTTAGTAATTGTTTAGGTTTATTCTTGCTAGGGATCAGAGGATTCTTTGCACATTTAAACTGAAAAGTAATTTTCAGTATTCTCATTTTTAAGAAATGTCATAAGCTTCTAATATTTATCCTGTATGTTTTCTTTTTGAAACACTTTTCACATCTATATACCCATGTACCTTCTGGATTCACTGAGATGCTCTAAGTTAGGCGGCTGGCAGCACTCTAGTTGTTACCAAGAGACTCTTTTCTAGGTCTTACCTTACTGGACTTTCCACCATTTGACAGTTCTGATGTCACTGGTTAGAATTCTCTAGGATTCTCTGGTTGAATCCTCCCTAGGACTTCTTGACATCAACTCCCCCAGACATTATCCTTACTCAGATTCTTCCTTTCATTCTTTTCTGCAGTCTGCCTGTCCTTTATATTTATGTACTGCTGATTCCAAAATTAAAACTTCAAGTTCCAAGTGTTAAGAACTACATGCTTAATAGGTGTACATCATGAATGACATATATTATCTTATTCTTTATATACATGAACCCTAGCAGTAGAAATTATTCTCCTTCCATAATTGAAAAACTGAGGTTTCAGAGAGTTTAAGTAACCTGTCTAGTTCACACACACACATTTTTAAACTTAGTTTTACACATACATCTTTAAAACAGTAGAGTGGTGACTCAAACCAAAGATAGTTTGACCAAAAGCCTCAGTCCTAGTCACCACACTACACTGCTTCTGATCAACAATCTCATCTAACAGTCAGTTGTTCATATTTAATCTCTAGAGTCTATCTCCATGTGGATATTCCACATCTGTTTCAGAATCAGTGTATCCAAGCTGGAGGTCAACATCATCCTGCAAAATCTTCGAACACAGTTGCCTCTCTTAGTTCAGAGACCGTTATTTATTCCTAGCAACCTAGTGGAACAAGTTAGTAACCTGACTGTTATCTTAAGCCATTTAATTTCACTCAGCCCCATATCTGATTGGTTTTCAAGTCTTTCTGATTTCTCTTTTATATATTTTTATTTCTTTGCAGCTTCTTCTTTGTTCTCATAGCCATAGCCATCATCCAGGCCCTCATTTTTCCTCTCCTGAATTCAACTCAGTGGCCTCCTCACGGATCCTTCTTGCTTCAGTGTATTACTGACACACTATTTCCAAAGCAATCTCCATCGTGCATCGTGATCTATATAACATTCAGATCCAAGAATGTTCCTTCCCACTTTTCCAAGGTTTACCCTCTTTATTGTGGCACATGATCTGAACACTGTCTGCCTTTAGAAGTTTACCTCTAAATGCCTTTCCTGTACGGGCCACATACTTGAACAGCACACTGAAGAAATGTCTTTATACACTTGGTTACTTCTTGTACTATGTAACTCCTTACCTGTTTAGTAAACATCTATTTATTTTCCAAGATTTATCTCAAAGGTATTTCATATAAGAAGTGAGAGGCATAGCACACATCCCATTACAAAAACTGAACACTCCAGAAATTTGCTTTTCCAGTTTCCATGGCAGCTAAGATGTCAGCATATGACTTAGGCTCTGCCAAAAAGAGGCTCTCATCCTAGACTTCTTTAAAATTTATTTTTAATTGGAGGATAATTGCTTTATGATATTGTGTTGGTTTCTGCCATACAGCAACATGAATCAGCCACAAGTATACATAGATCCTCTCCTTCTTGAACCTCCCTCCCACTCAGCCCTCTATCTCCATCCTACCCTTCTAGGTTATCACAGAGCACCAAGCTGAGCTCCCAGTGTTATACAGCAGGTTACCACTGGCTAGCTATGTTACACTAGGTAGGCTATATATGACAATACTACTCTCTCAATAGGTCCTCCCCTCTCCTCCCCTCACTGTGTCCACAAGTCTGTTCTCTATGTCTGTGTCTCTATTCCTGCTCTGCAAATAGTTTCATCAGTATCATTTTTCTAGATTTCATATCACCCTAGACTTGGAATTTGGTGCTGGTGATGCATCATGGGCAGTCTCACTGGTAGTGCTGGGCATTTCATCAGTTGTTAGTTTCTGGAACTATTAAGGATGGAGTCAAGGGGCAAAACAGGTGATTAAATAGTTAATCCCACTAGGGGACTGTAAGTGGAAAAAATATGGGAGACTCATGTAAGTTAATGGTTACACAGGAAAGCACATTTGCTTAACCACAAAACCAAGCAGGCTTGCATAGCAACAAAAGCATGCAACAGAAGTATGAGACATGCCCCCAAACAAAAAAACAATGATGGCATGAGACCCACATCCTCCTCGTGAGCTCAGTAAGTTAGGACACGCTCTCTGCACACATAAAAACAATTTGTGGACCTAGCTTGACCATGTAGGGACAGGAAGACTCCCCTGCCCAATCTGGAGGAGAAATTGATAATGGAAACATGGCATCTAATCAAGAAAGACAAAGAAGGTCCTCCACCTCTCCCTTCTCTTCCTTTGATTATAAAAATGTGACCCACGAAGTTCTCAGGGCATGGCATCCTCTCAGCCACTGTGTGTAAGCCTCTCAAGTGTCCTATTTTAATAAATAATTTCTTATCTATCACTTTGCCTCTCACTGAATTCTTTCTGCACTGAGACATAAAGGACTATGGTCCTGGAGTTTTTCAGAGCCCTTTGAAATGCCACCCATCTGTTTCAAAACAACTCTACTATGGTGATACTAGCTTAGCACCTGTGCTCTGCGGCAGCTACAGTGATGCCTCATCACCATCAGTTCTGGGGCATGAATTTGGTCATGGTTCCTGCTTCATAGGAGAAGGCAATGGCACCCCACTCCAGTGCTCTTGCCTGGAAAATCCCATGGACAGAGGAGCCTGGTAGGCTGCGGCCTATCGGGTTGCTAAGAGTCGGACACAACTGAGCGACTTCACTTTCATGCACTGGAGAAGGAAATGCCAACCCACTCCAGTATTCTTGCCTGGAGAAACCCAGGGATGGGAGAGCCTGGTGGGCTGTCATCTATGGGGTCGCACAGAGTTGGACACGACTGAAATGACTTAGCAGTGGCAGCCTGGTTTCATAGATCCTGCATAATATTCTTGAGTCTTCTAAGTGTTTCTATAGACTATACTCTATTTTAAAGATACATTCCTTTCTACTTAAGGCCATCAGAGTTATATCTGTTTATTGCAACTAACAGCACTGATAGTCATGCCCTAGAGGATTAAGCAAGTCGTATTTTCTGATCTCATAGCATCCTTTTTTGTGGGCTATTATGCACATCTCTCATTATACTGTGGTTTTCTTGCTCATCTGCCTTCCCCACTATATTAATCATTTTGAAGCTATGATAATTGCCTTCTTTATGCGTCTATCCACATAATACCATGGGTCTTGGTGCATAATAGTATCAGTAAGTGTTTGTTTTGAATGAGGAAACTATTTAATGGATAACTAAAAACTTGTGATTCTGAACTATCTGCTTTTCTACATTATACTTTTTCTTTTTCAAACAGCAGCCCTCTCTTAAAAATTAACAGTGAAGCTTAAGTAAGCTCAATCTGCCTACACTGAATCTGATGATTTTAAGTATTTCCTAAAGACACATAATTGAGAGATCAAATGACACTCTTGTTTTGTCTGTTAAAAAATATTTTGGAAGTTACGTATAATATAGGTCACCATAGGACATTTCTTGCATATTCAAGGGTATCTCAGTCCCCATCAAATTTACTAACTAAGCTTCAGTTAATGAGAAATGTCAATTTCCTAACCATGATAGCTAAATTAACAATTATTTGAACTGAAAGAATACCTGAATTCTTTGGACTGGTGACCATTTAATTCACTTTATTTTTAATGAGGAAAAATAGAGAAATGGTATTGAGGGGGGAAATTCCATTATTGAATTAAAATATTCCATTTGGGTCAAGAACAGAGAATATCCTTTGATGTGGACAATGGATTCTAAAGAGGTTGGAAGATTGATTTGCTATTGATCAACCATACATTTAGAAACACCCAGTGCTTTCTCTGGCTTTCAGTACAGACTCCCACAGTCAGGATTGGCTGTCAAGCTGAGCTGATACCAATTCCACCTCTCCGTAGGAACGGCTGCTGCAGATTTAACCTAATGGGTGACACAGGAGGCAGCCTGTAGAGACCCAACTGACTTAAAAGATGCACATTAACTGGTTGGAAATCTGGAATGTTACAAAATCTTAAAAGGCTATTACAGAGATACTAGTTAATATTAGTTGAGGCCAAAGTGTAATTTTATTGACCTTACAACCATGTATTACAATTACAAATGTATGTGTCTATCTCTGCCACAGTCTACTTTGAGGATAAGAACTTTGCTGGACTTCATCATTCATCTTCTCATCTCCATGAGTAGGCACTGTGTGTGGTACCTTTTAAAGTAAATAAGTGATAACAGGCTAAACCCATAAGCCAATGCCCCTTAAAAACAGGTTAAAAGCTGCTTTCTTCAAAAAACGACTCAGATTTTGTTATTACCCATTTGATGGTTTAAAGAGACTGTTCAATAACATCCACTGAGAAATGGAATATTTCCTGCCATATCAGTAAACAAGGATGTCACAGTCACCACCAATTGCAACCACCATGGCTGGTAAGCTGGTGAACCCTGAAGGAACTCAGAAAAGAAAGAATACCTGCAATCTAGCAGCCATTGAACTGCAGTCACTCCCTAAGTGAGTCCTGAGGAACTCAGGATATGAAAACACACTGTACCGGCCCCAGATAGGTGAGGTGCATATCAAAGGAATAATTTCAGTGAGCTCAGACTCTCGCATCTTCACATATATTTGTCAGTAAGTTGTGTCTGACTCTTTTGTGACCCCATACATAGAGTCTTTTGCGACCTCCTTACCTTGAGATACCTGGTTTTGTTAATTAAACAGTAATCTCAGGCGGGGCTAAGATGGCGGAGGAATAGGACTGCGAGACCACTCTCTCCTCCACAAATTTATCGAAAGAACATCTGAACGCTGACCAAACTTCACAAAACTACTTCTGAAGGCTGGCAGAGGACGTCAGGCTTCCACAAAGACAGCGCATTATCTTCAAAAGCAGGTAGGAGAAATTATAAAAGATAAAAAGAGAGACAAAAGAGTTAGGGACGGAGACCTGTCCTGGGGAGGGAGTTGTAAAAGAAGAGGAATTTCCAAGCACCAGGAAACCCTCCCACCGGCGGGTGTGGGGGAAGATTTCTTATCTCGGAGGGCAACGTAACTGGGAGGAAAAAATAAATAAAATCCACAGATTACGTGCCTAAAGCAACTCCCAGCAAAGAACCCCAGACGCTCGCATCATTCGCCACCAGCAAGTGGGGGCTGAACGGAGAGGAGCGGGCGGCACTGCCTAGGGTAAGGACCGGGCCCGAGTGCCCCGAGGGCAATCTGAGGGAGCTAACGTGAGATAGTAACCTAAACTGTGGGACAGCCAGAGAGAGAGAACTATCCCGCGAAAAGCCCAACTCTAAGGCACTGCCGGCCCGCTCACAGAACAAAGGACTGAGCGATACCAGAGGAGAGCTAGCCGGCTGCGGACCGCCCCATCCCCCGCCGGACACAGCGGGCAGGCGGGGCCCGCCAGAGCCGGAAAGGGGCAAACTCGGCTCCAGAGAGGGCACCCCCTACCAAACTGCAAACAGGCTCCCAGTTTCTAAGCAAAGACTGCCTGAGATCCCGGAGGGTCGACAGCCGCCGGGAGGGTCGCAGCCAGAGACCAGCTCCCCAGAACCGACACAAAGCACACCGGAGCCGGGCGCGCCCGTAAACCGAGGCGGGGACCAGGGAGGTGATAAGCCGCACCGCCCCAACGGGGGGGAGCGCGCTCGCCAAACTCCTGGCCGCCGGGGCAGCTCCGACCGGGAACGGCACAAGCCGCGGGCGAAACCGAGTCTGCGCCTTTGTGGAGTAACCGGGAGCCTGAACCTGAGCGGCTTAGACCTGGGAAGTGCACGCAGCTCAGGGCCCGCTCCCCGGCCGAGTAACCTGAAGCCTGAGCAGGGTAGATGGGGAAAGCACACACGCCGTGAGCGGGGGCGAACCCAGTGCGGCCGAGACACTGCGAGCTTACCACACACACGCCAGATTTGCAGTGTTCCTTCCTCCCCACAGCACGATTGAACAAGCGAACCTAAAGAGATCACCTCCACCGCTTTGTTGCAGGGCGGAAATTAGATACTGAAGAGCTCTCCAAACAGAAGCCAAATAAACAGAGGGAAGCGCTTTGGAAGGGACAGGCAAACAGATTAAAATCCCTGTAGTTAATACCGACTGCATTGAAAAGGACCTATAGATCTTGAAAAGTATAAGCAGGAATAAGGATCTATCTGAAACTGAGCAGATCCCACACTGCTCACAACAGCTCCAGAGAAAGTCCGGGATATATATAATTTTTTACTATTATTATTATTTTTTTTTAATTATTTTTTTTTTAATTTAAAAAAAATTTTTTTTTTCTCTTCTTTCCTTTTTCTTCAAGTCCTCTATTACACCTTTAAATTTCATTTTCATAACCCACTATTAACTTGCAAAAAAAAAAAAACCCTATTTTTGAAGCAAACTACATACATATATCTTATACCTTTTGTGTTTTCTTTTTTTAATGTTTTTTTTCCTGTTTTACTTTTTTTTACTGTTTCTTTTTTTACTGTTTTACTGTTTTTTTTTCTTTTTACACTGTTTCCTTTTTTCTTTTTTTTTATATTATAAGTTTTATAAGAGTCTAACCTCTACTCTAGATTTTTAATCTTTGTTTTACATATTTGATATCAATTTTGTACATTTAAGAACCCAATCTTTAGGACCCATTTTTACTCAGGAGTGTGATCACTGGCCTGATCACTCTCTCCCCCTATTGATGCTCTTCCTTCTCCCCCAGGGAACCTCTATCTCCCACCCTCCTCCTTCTCTTCTCAACCCAATTCTGTGAATCTCTGAGGGTGTTCTGGGTACCGGAGAACACTTCAGGAACAGGATACTGCCCAGATCTCTCTCTCCCCTCTTGATTCCTCCCTTTCTACTAATGCTCACCTCTATTACCTTCCTCCCCCCTCTCTATGTATCTCTGTGAACCACTCTGAGGGTTCCAAACTGTGGAAAGCACAGAGGGAAGTGCTTACTGGCTAGATTGCTCTCTCCACATTTGAATTCCCCTCTTCCCCTCCTGGTCACCCCAACCCCACCCCCCCACCTCATCTCTCCATGTAACTCAGTGAACCTTTCTGGGTATCCCTCACTGTGGAGAATCTTTTCACCATTAACCTAAAAGTTTTATTATTGAGGCTGTATGGAAGGAGAAGTCTAGAGGCTACTACAAGAATAAGACTGAAAGCCAGGGGAAACATTAATTAATAAGAGACCATCCAATAGCCTCCATATATACACTGAAACCAAGCTCCACCCAAGAGCCAATAAGTTCCAGAGCAAGACATACCACGCAAATTCTCCAGCAACGCAGGAACATAGACCTGAGCATCAATATACAGGCTGCCCAGAGGCACACCAAATCCATAGACATCTCAAAAATTAATACTGGTCACTCCATTGCACTCTAGAGAGCAGAAATCCAGCTCCACCCATCAGAACACCGACACAAGCTCCCCCAACCAGGAAGCCTTGACAAGCCACCTGTCCAACCCCAACCGCAGTGAGAAACCTCCACAATAAAGAGGAACTTCATACTACCAGAATACAGAAGGGCCACGCCTAACACAGCAATCTAAACAAGATGAAAAGGCAGAGATATACTCAGCAAGTAAAGGAAAATGAGAAATGCCCACAAAGCCAAACAAAAGAGGAGGAGATAGGGAATCTATCTGAAAAAGAATTTCGAATAATGATAATAAAAATGATCCAAAATCTTGAAAGCAAAATGGAGTTACAGATAAATAGCCTGGAGACAAAGATTGAGAAGATGCAAGAAATGTTTATCAAGGACTTAGAAG
Source organism: Giraffa tippelskirchi (assembly GCF_054371585.1). Taxonomy (NCBI): domain Eukaryota; kingdom Metazoa; phylum Chordata; class Mammalia; order Artiodactyla; family Giraffidae; genus Giraffa; species Giraffa tippelskirchi. The sequence goes on along the minus strand of NC_137287.1, from coordinate 65,029,558 downwards.
AAATAAAAAGGAGTCAATATAGAATGAATAATGAAATAAAGGAGATAAAAGACACTCTGGAGGGAACCAACAGTAGAATAACGGAGGCAGAAGATAGGATAAGTGAGGTAGAAGATAGAATGATGGAAATAAACGAAGCAGAGAGGAAAAAAGAAAAAAGAATCAAAGAAATGAGGAAAACCTCAGGGACCTCTGGGACAATATGAAACGCCCCAACATTCGAATCATAGGAGTCCCAGAAGAAGAAGATAAAAGGAAAGGCCATGAAAAAATACTCGAGGAGATAATAGTTGAAAATTTCCCTAAAATGAGGAAAGAAATAGTCACAGAAGTCCAAGAAACCCAGAGAGTTCCAAACAGGATAAACCCAAGGCGAAACACCCCAAGACACATATTAATCAAATTAACAAAGATCAAACACAAAGAACAAATATTAAAAGCAGCAAGGGAAAAACAACAAATAACACACAAGGGGATCCCCATAAGGATAACAGCTGATCTTTCAATAGAAACCCTTCAGGCTAGAAGGGAATGGCAGGACATACTTAAAGTAATGAAAGAGAATAATCTACAACCCAGATTACTGTACCCAGCAAGGATCTCATTCAGATATGAAGGAGAATTCAAAAGCTTTACAGACAAGCAAGAGCTGAGGGAATTCAGCACCACCAAACCAGCTCTCCAACAAATGCTAAAGGATCTTCTCTAAACAGGAAACACAGAAAGGATGTTTCAACACGAACTCAAAACAACAAAGTAAATGGCAACGGGATCATACTTATCAATAATTACCTTAAATGTAAATGGGTTGAATGCCCCAACCAAAAGACAAAGGGTTGCTGAATGGATACAAAAACAAGACCCCTATATATGCTGTCTACAAGAGACCCACCTCAAAACTAGGGACACACACAGGCTGAAAGTGAAGGGATGGAAAAACATATTTCATGCAAACGGAGACCAAAAGAAAGCAGGAGTCGCAATACTCATTTCAGATAAAATAGACTTTAAAATAAAGGATGTGAAAAGGGACAAAGAAGGACACTACGTAAAGATCAAAGGTTCAATCCAAGAAGAAGACGTAACAATCATAAATATATATGCACCCAACATAGGAGCACCACAATATATAAGGCAAATACTAACAAGTATGAAAGGGGAAATTAACAATAACACAATAATAGTGGGAGACTTTAATACTCCACTCACGCATATGGATAGATCAACTAAACAGAAAATTAACAAGGAAACACAAACTTTAAATGATACAATAGACACATTAGATTTAATTGATATTTACAGGACTTTCCACCCCAAAACAATCAATTTTACCTTTTTCTCAAGTGCACATGGAACTTTCTCCAGGATAGATCACATCCTGGGCCATAAATCTAGCCTTGGTAAATTCAAAAAAATTGAAATCATCCCAGCCATCTTCTCTGATCACAATGCAGTAAGATTAGACCTCAATTACAGGAAAAAAACTATTAAAAATTCCAACATATGGAGGCTCAACAACATGCTTCTGAATAACCAACAAATCACAGAAGAAATCAAAAAAGAAATCAAATTCTGCATAGAAACGAATGAAAATGAAAACACAACAACCCAAAACCTATGGGACACTGTAAAAGCAATACTAAGGGGAAGGTTCATAGCAATACAGGCGTACCTCAAGAAACAAGAAAAAAATCAAATAAATCAACTAACTCTACACCTAAAGCAACTAGAGAAGGAAGAAATGAAGAACCCCAGGGTCAGTAGAAGGAAAGAAATCTTAAAAAATTAGGGCAGAAATAAATGCAAAAGAAACAAAAGAGACCATAGCAAAAATCAACAAAACTAAAAGCTGGTTTTTCGAGAAGATAAACAAAATTGACAAGCCATTAGCCAGACTCATCAAGAAACAACGGGAGAAGAATCAGATCAACAAAATTAGAAATGAAAATGGAGAGATCACAACAGACTCCACAGAAATACAAAGGATCATAAGAGACTACTACCAACAGCTATATGCCAATAAAATGGACAACTTGGAAGAAATGGACAAATTCTTAGAAAAGTATAACTTTCCAAAACTGAACCAGGAAGAAATAGAAGATCTTAACAGACCCATCACAAGCACGGAAATCGAAACTGTAATCAGAAATCTTCCAGCAAACAAAAGCCCAGGACCAGACGGCTTCACAGCGGAATTCTACCAAAAATTTAGAGAAGAGCTAACACCTATCCTACTCAAACTCTTCCAGAAAATTGCAGAAGATGGTAAACTTCCAAACTCATTCTATGAGGCCACCATCACCCTAATTCCAAAACCAGACAAAGATGTCACAAAAAAGGAAAACTACAGGCCAATATCACTGATGAACATAGATGCAAAAATCCTTAATAAAATTCTAGCAAACAGAATCCAACATCATATTAAAAAGATCATACATCATGACCAAGTGGGCTTTATCCCAGGAATGCAAGGTTTTTTTAACATCCGCAAATCAATCAATGTAATACGCCACATTAACAAATTGAAAGAAAAAAACCATATGGTTATCTCAATAGATGCAGAAAAAGCCTTTGACAAAATTCAGCATCCATTTATGATAAAAACCCTCCAGAAAGCAGGAATAGAAGGAACATATCTCAACATAATAAAAGCTATATATGACAAACCCACAGCAAACATTATCCTCAATGGTGAAAAATTGAAAGCATTTCCCCTAAAGTCAGGAACAAGGCAAGGATGCCCACTTTCACCACTACTATTCAACATAGTTTTGGAAGTTTTGGCCACAGCAATCAGAGCTGAAAAAGAAATAAAAGGAATACAGATAGGAAAAGAAGAAGTAAAACTCTCACTGTTTGCAGATGACATGATCCTCTACATAGAAAACCCTAAAGACTCTACTAGAAAATTACTAGAGTTGATCAATGAATATAGTAAAGTTGCAGGATATAAAATTAACACACAGAAATCCCTTGCATTCCTATACTCCAATAATGAGAAAACAGAAAGAGAAATTAAGGAAACAATACCATTCACCATTGCAACAAAAAGAATAAAATACTTAGGAATATATCTACCTAAAGAAACAAAAGACTTATATATAGAAAACTATAAAACACTGATGAAAGAAATCAAAGAGGACACAAACAGATGGAGAAATATACCGTGTTCATGGATTGGAAGAATTAATATAGTGAAAATGAGTATACTACCCAAAGCAATCTATAGATTCAATGCAATCCCTATCAAGCTACCAATGGTATTTTTCACAGAACTAGAACAAATCATCTCACAATTTGTATGGAAATATAAGAAACCTCGAATAGCCAAAGCAATCTTGAGGAAGAAGAATGGAACTGGAGGAATCAACCTGCCTGACTTCAGGCTCTACTACAAAGCCACAGTCATCAAGACAGTATGGTACTGGCACAAAGATAGAAATATAGATCAATGGAACAAAATAGAAAGCCCAGAGATAAACCCACGCACATATGGACACCTTATCTTCGACAAAGGAGGCAAGAATATACAATGGAGAAAAGACAATCTCTTTAACAAGTGGTGCTGGGAAAACTGGTCAACCACTTGTAAAAGAATGAAACTAGAACACTTCCTAACACCGTACACAAAAATAAACTCAAAATGGATTAGAGATCTAAACGTAAGACCAGAAACTATCAAACTCCTAGAGGAAAACATAGGCAAAACACTCTCCGACATAAATCACAGCAGGATCCTCCATGTCCCACCTCCCAGAATATTGGAAATAAAAGCAAAAATAAACAAATGGGACCTAATTAAAATCAAAAGCTTTTGCACAACAAAGGAAACTATAAGCAAGGTGAAAAGACAGCCTTCAGAATGGGAGAAAATAATAGCAAATGAAGCAACAGACAAACAATTAATCTCAAAAATATACAAGCAACTTCTGCAGCTGAATTCCAGAAAAATAAACGACCCAATCAAAAAATGGGCCAAAGAACTAAACAGACATTTCTCCAAAGAAGACATACAGATGGCTAACAAACACATGAAAAGATGCTCAACATCACTCATTATTAGAGAAATGCAAATCAAAACCTCAATGAGGTATCATTTCACACCAGTCAGAATGGCTGCTATCCAAAAGTCTACAAGCAATAAATGCTGGAGAGGGTGTGGAGAAAAGGGAACCCTCTTACACTGTTGGTGGGAATGCAAACTAGTACAGCCACTACGGAGAACAGTGTGGAGATTCCTTAAAAAACTGGGAATAGAACTGCCATATGACCCAGCAATCCCACTGCTGGGCATATACACCGAGGAAACCAGAATTGAAAGAGACACGTGTACCCCAATGTTCATCGCAGCACTGTTTACAATAGCCAGGACATGGAAGCAACCTAGATGTCCATCAGCAGACGAATGGATAAGGAAGCTGTGGTACATATACACAATGGAATATTACTCAGCCATTAAAAAAAAATACATTTGAATCGGTTCTACTGAGATGGATGAAACTGGAGCCCATTATACAGAGTGAAGTAAGCCAGAAAGAAAAACAACAATACAGTATACTAATGCATATATATGGAATTTGAAAGATGGTAACGATAACCCTATATGCGAGTCAGAATAAGAGACACAGATGCATGGAACAATTTTATGGACTCTGAGGGAGAAGGTGAGGGTGGGACGTTCTGGGAGAATAGCATTGAAACATGTATATTATCGTATGTGAAACAGAACACCATTCCATGTTCGATGCATGAGACAAGGGCTCAGGGCCGGGGCAATGGGATGACCCAGAGGGATGGGATGGGGAGGGAGGTGGGTGGGGGGTCCAGGAAGGGGAACACATGTAAACCCATGGCTGATTCATGTCAATGTATGGCAAAAACTATTACAATATTGTAAAGTAATTAGCCCCCAACTAAAATAAATAAATTTATTAAAAAAAAAACAAAAAAAAAAAACAGTAATCTCTTGCTGTTGCAAACTACCTGCCCTTTGTTGAAAAATTCCTATGTATTCTAGCTCCTCCCCTCACCTTCTCTGAGCAATTTTTCAGAGTTATCTGAAATGCTGTCTCCCAGGTTGCAGCCCTTATTTTGCCCCCAGTAAAACTTAACTTGTAACTCTCACATCGTGCAAATTTTTTTTTTTAACACTACCTTATCCTTTCCAATGATTTCTAAACTGTTTTCATCAGTTTTTCTTCTTTTATTATTCTAAGAAATGTTAAACAGTACTTTGCTTTGGTTTGAAATTTAACAGTACCATGATCATAGTTGAAAACAACAGCTAACAAACATGTGAACTTAAATTTTTAATTAGTATTAATGGATATAATAATATTGCTATTTATTAAAACATAATAAACATCTAAAATATTTAACCAATTTTAAAAATTAATGTGTTTCTCAAACTGAAAAGTCATTACAGGGTTAACCAGATGAAAAGCAAAGAACCCAAAGGATGAAATGTTCTAAAAATCCATTTTTGAAGATATTTCTAACTCAGGAAAGTTTGTGATATAAACATCCACAGTGAATCTAAAGCCTAAATTTTGTTGAAATCCAGGCTTTGCTTGCTGCTAATGTTATGACTTCTTTCAAGGTTCTCATCCAGAAAATAAGGATGTCTACAGTATTACTCCACAGAAGAGTTTTGAGGATTGAGATAATGCATAGAAGTGCCCAGCAAAATGCCTGGCATTAAAAACTCTAAAGATATATCATATGGACAGCCTCCATGGAAACAAAAATGGGTCCATTTTTTGAAAATTAAAACCTGTATTATCATAAATGTATTTAAAAAGTTTAGGTGGAAAGGACTTTTGTCACTCTTCATACACGTTAATAATAAGAGTGCTTACTCTAAATAGAAGGCTTACTATTTAGGAGAAAAACAAATCCTTGTTGGCAACAAAGTAGCAGAATATAACTGGGAATACATGAAGATATTCACTATCTACTTACACTGTTCATTTTTTAAAAATAGAAAAGTAAATTAAATCTTAACTTTAGCCTGACTAGAGGATTATTGGCTTTATGTATCTTTACAAAGAGCCATCTTTTCATTGATTTTCTCTATGGTTTTCTTGTTTCAAATTCATTGTTTTCTATTCTTATCATTTCTTTTCTTCTACTTACTTTGGTTTTAATTCCCTCTTTTTTATTTTTGTAAAATGGAAACAGGTTATTGATTTCAGCTCATCCTTCTTTTCTAATATATTCATTCAATGCTATAAATTTCCCTCTAAGCACTGCTTTCACGGCATCCCATAAACTTTGATGTTATATAGTTTTGTTTTCATATAGTTCAAAATAGTTTTGTTTCTCTTGAGAGTCCTTCTTTGACCCATGTATTATTTAGAATCACATTTTTAATTTTCATGTATTTTTGGATTTTCCAGTTATCTTTTTGTTACTGATTTTTATTCTTTCAAATTTGTTAAGGTGTGTTTTATGATCCAGAATGCGATCTATCTCATTGAATGTTCTCTGTGAACTTGGGAAGAATATGTGTTCCGCTATTGTTGGATGAAGTAGTCTATAAATGTCAATTACATCCAGTGGATGGATGGTGCTGTTGAGTTCAACTATGTCCTTCTGATTTTCCTCCTGCTGCTGCTGCTGCTAAGTCGCTTCAGTCATGTCCGACTCTGTGCGACCCTATAGACGGCAGCCCACCAGGCTCCGCCGTCCCTAGGATTCTCCAGGCAAGAATACTGGAGTGGGTTGCCATTTCCTTCTCCAGTGCATGAAAGGGCAAAGTGAAAGTGAAGTCGCTCAGTCGTGTCCGACTCTTAACGACCCCATGGACTATATAGCCTACCAGGCTCCTCCATCCATGGGATTTTCCAGGCAAGAGTACTGGAGTGGGGTGCCATTGCCTTCTGCATTCCTCCTGCTAGATCTGTCCATTTCCGATAGAGGAGTCTGAAATCTTCAACCATAATAGTGGATTTACCTGTTTCTCCTTGCAGTTCAATCAGTTTTTACCTCATTATTATTATTATTTTTTTACCTCATTATTTTAACACTGTATTGTTAGGTGCATAATACATTAAGGATGTTCTGTCTTTTTGGAGAATTGACCCCTTTATAAATATAAAATTCCTTTCATTATCCCTGATAATTCTCCTTGCTCTGAATGGAGTCTGCTATGGCAGAAATTAATATAACTACCCCTTCTTTCTTTCGACTAGTGTTAGCAAAGCATGTTTTTCAGAGAAGGCAATGGCACCCCACTCCAGTACTCTTGCCTGGAAAATCCCATGAACAGAGGAGCCTGGTGGGCTACGGTCCATGGGGTTGTTAAGGGTCGGACATGACTGAGCAACTTCACTTTCACTTTTCACTTTCATGCATTGGAGAAGGAAATGGCATCCCACTACAGTGTTCTTGCCTGGAGAATCCCAGGGATGGCGGAGCCTGGTGCGCTGCCGTCTATGGGGTTGCACAGAGTCGGACACGACTGAAGCGACTTAGCAGCAGCAGCAGCAGCAACATGTTTTTCTTTATTCATTTACTTTTATTCTATATGCATTTTTATATTTACAGTGGGTTTCTTGCAGAAAACATAAAGTTGGGTCTTGTTTTTTGATCCACTCTGACAATTTCTATCTTTTTATTGGTACATATAGACCATTTATATTCAAAGTGATTATTGGTTGTGTTAGAATAATATCTACCGTGTTTGTTACTGTTTTCTATTTGTTGCCCTATTTTTTCTTCTACACATTACCTTCCTTTTTAATTAAACATTTAGGTAATTGTATTTTCTTTTTTTTCTACGTGTGTTGGTTATACACCTTTTTAATTTTTTTAAGTCGTTGCCCTACAGTAGCAGTATATATTTACAGTTAATCCAAGTCCACTTTTGAATAAGTGGTAACACTAAGTGGTAACTTCATGGATAGCGCGAGTATTTTATAATAACAAAATAATCCCAATTCTCTCTCTTTTTCCTTGTATCATTGCTGGTTATCCATTTCATTTACATACAAACATATATAATCAAAACTGTCACACTTGCAGTAAGTTTCATTAAACTTTCCTCCTAAACTTCTCCAGGGATATGCATTTGTTTCTTTCTGCTGCTAGGGCTTTTTTCTTGAAAAAGTTTTGAGGACTACTTCTAAGTCATCTGAGGACATTTTTCAAAACTTACCCAGCTTTAAAAAATTTTCTCTCTGCCTTTCCTCTGTCCAACCAGTCCCCTCTCATAGGTCTGCTATTACTCAGTGCTCAGCACAGCTCTTATAACTTTTCTGTTCAGAAACTACATATACACCCAGGACATGTTGTGTCTTAAATGACAAAGTAGCATCTGCTTCTGTCCTTTTTAACTTCTGAACCAAGAAGAGTGAAAGTCTTTACATTGGTTATCTCATTCAATGAACAAAACAACTTTATAAAAAAAAAAGTATTATCATTTGCTTTATTGTATTTTTAAAGCACGTATATGACAAACAAGGAAAGAGGGCAGCAGAAGATGAGATAGTATCACTGACTCAATGGACATGAATCTGAGCAAACTCCGGGAGATAGTGGAGGACAGAGGAGACCAGTATGCTGCAGTCCATGGGGTCGCAAAGAGCTGGACACAACTTAGCGATTGAACAACAAATATGCAAACAGTGTCCGGGTGCCAGGGTCACAGACATACACAGTACTTAGCTCTGCATCTGAGAAACTAACAGAGGAAGATTTAAAATCTATTTTAAATCTTAAATATTTTATATTCTACAAATATTTTGGGTCATTGGTTAACCAAAAGTTGGAAACAGTGTAGTCACTGAGACAGAGAAATGAGTTTTCCTGTTAATAATCCCAGCCAGCAGCCACATGCCAGCACCCTCCCTAATAAACTGCTGAAAAAGGAAATGCTAACCTTTGGAAATCGGGGCAGGGGGGCAGGAAATGAAAGAAGAAGTGGTGTCATGTTTAAGTATAAAAGAAAATTGGTGAAAACTGGATCCATATTTAACTTAGCAAAACTTTGCTTTTCCTTATTTACATGAGCTACAAAATTTGCATTCAATCAACAAAGAAAATGGCAATAAAGGAAAACCAAAATTTGTTTTTGTAGGGAAAACAGTACACTGTTATTTAATGTACTATTTAGGAGATAAGAAAAAGATTTTCTTCCTATCCATTTTTTAATATACTGAATTCAGAGAGTATCATCTAAAATTTTACAAGATGCAATGGCACCACTTAACAAGAGAAAGGGAGGAAAATTATCTGATAATGTTCTTCACCTAGAACTGATACATAGTTTATTCCAAGTTATAATCAGTATGGGATAATTATTTATAAATTGTTAACAAAATAGAACTTACCTGCAAAGGACAATGAATAGCTTTATAAATGGCTGCTTTTCTACATCCAAAAGGCTAATTATGAGGGATAAGAGTTAGGAAAATGTTATTTATAGTCAGTATGGGTTTACTTTCTGCTACTTGTTAGTTCCATGATTTGGTGAAGAACTACAAGGTGTTGATCCTCAGGTTCATTATCTGAAAACAACACCCTCATGGACTTTTTATTCATAAATTAAAGAGACAGGGACTTCTCTGGTGGTCCAGTGGCTAAGACTCCCAATGCAGGTGGCCCTGGTTCAATCCCTGGTTGGGGAACTAGATCTCACATACTACAGCTAAGAGTTCTCCTGTAGCAGCTAGAAGATCCCACATGCCGCGGTGAAGATTGAAGCTCCGTGTATTGCAACCCAGACATGGAGTGGCCAAATAAATAAATAAATAAAATATTAAAAAAGTAAAAGAAACAGTGGTATCTGACCCATAGTAGTCAGAAGTGATGGCCATTTATATTATTAAATTATAATATGTATTCACTAACAACCCGTTTTGCTTTTGTCTTGAGCTCCTATCATGATATAAGATCTTGCTAAATGCCAATCTTAAAGATAATCCTGACTTAAGAACTCCATTTTACTATGCAGAATCAGATGCTGTCTTGCCTATAAGCATAAAGATCTATTGATGTAAATGCCATTATCCCCCCATCACTGTACATGATCCAGTGAACTGCTTCCGCCAGTCCATCTTTGATGCCTATAAGCAACAAAGCAGACTGATAGGCAGTTATGGTAAGCATCTGCTAAGCCTTGATACAAATTTCAATGTTTCTTTCAAATGAATAACAATGGGGTTACTTTATGAGATCAGTGGGCTTCCCTGAGAGCTCAGCTGGTAAAGAATCTGCCGGCGATGCAGGAGACCTGAGTTCAATTCCTGGGTTGGGAAGATCTCCTGGAGAAGAGAAAGGCTACCCACTCCAGTATTCTGGCCTAGAGAATTCCCTGGATTGTATAGTCCATGGGGTCGTAAAGAGTCGGACACAACTGAGCAACTTTCACTTTCACTATGAGATCAGTTACCTGAAATGAGCTCAGAAAACAGTATTCCACAGGATCACTGGTCCCTGTACTTCTGGGATCTTTAAGCCTACAGAGCACTACCTTTGCATCTTCTCCTTCTTTAAAACCACCAGTTGGGAGGGAAAGTGTTCAAGTAGGGTTTCGGCAGAAAACAGATGACGAAGTCTTTTCAGTTCACTAAGGGGGTTTAGTAAAGGGATGTTTTACAAAAATGAAAGCAAGGCTTAGGCAAAGCCACAAGGGACAGTGCAGTATATCAGGGCAAATAACAGTAGGAAGTTGAAGGGGTGAGAGGAGAGAGTGATTTCCTGAGCTCAGAAATAGAACTGTAGTTGGAGGAGGGCTCCAGGTCAGAAGCTATGTCTTAGAAGGTACAGCAAGACTGCAACAGCACAGGAGGGAGGTGTCCAGGAAAATAATCTCATTTTCTCTTCTACCCTCTGATCTCTCCCCATGCATCCCCACAGCTGAATTCAATTAGAAGCCAAAAGGCACGGGAGTCTGTTGATACAGTCCATGAAGGTCAGCATCGCAGGATCACAGCGTGGGAAGAGAGAGTGGAGAATAGATATGGGGGCAAGCGGAGTACGTGCTGCAGGGAGGGGACCGGATATGCATCATTCGTGGTCTGGACACTGCATACTAATAAAGTTCAACAAGTCCTAAGGTCAGACATTTAACTTGATCTGTTAGTGGAGTCAGAGGCTAAAATAAGAAGACTGGGTGCTGATCTTCCCCATCTATTATCAGTATTCATATGTGATTACATTAAAAAGTATGTTAAAATTATTGGACAGTTTAATCAAGCACAATTCTGGTTAACTGAAGAAATAATACACATAGTCTTATTCATGTAAACTTACAACATTCATGTCTTTACCTCAAAACTAATAATTACCATACTAGTTGGTATGCAAAATGTTTCCTACAGTGAAGAGAATATATAAAAGAAATGCAAAGGGAAACTACCACTGACCATTACCCACGAGGAGGCGATAAGACAGCTATGTTTGGATTAACTACAAAATTATTACAGCTGCTAAGTCACAACATGAATCAAGTTCAGTGAGAGGTTGAAGAGAGAGCTTTTTGGAGCCAGTGGTAATGGCTTTGTTTGCATAAGTCTATCTGAGACCACTTCCTTAAAGACCTCTCTAACTTCACAACCACATCCCCTTGCTGAGTAATACATGGATGCCAGTTATCTTTAGTTTTTTCACTCTAGACTCTCAAGCTTGAGGCATCTAGCCTAATACTTCAAATTTTAAAAGACCCATATCTTTTCAATAGAACATCATCTAAATTGAACTTGAGGATTTCTATGCAGAGTATATATTTTTTATTCTTAGATCTTTCTAAATTATTCGGACTACTGCACCTAGCCTTAGAAATAGGTTTGTTCAGTTGGATTATATTTGTATTGACTGTACTGATTATTTTTATCTTCTTCCCTACTATTCTACTCAATAAATTTCTAGTGTGTTTTTATATTGTTTACTGTACCTTTGATTTTTTTGATTTTTACTTTTTACTGAGAGATTGGAAGTAACAACGAGAGAGAGTCAACTATGTAGGTAGGCTGCTTTAAATTAAAAAAAGAAAAAACCCTCAATATTCCTGTTGCTTAGTTTAAAGTTTATAATAATTTCTGTACTTCTAAATGGATTTCAAAAAAAAGGGCACCAAGCCCTAGTCAAAAATGTACCCTTTTTTCTAACTCTGAGGATCACAGAGTTCAACATACCTTCATAGAAGAGTAAGAAAATTAGCCACTAAGATTGTTCAGTAGATTTTCTAAACAGTCTGTTATCCTGTTTCCACAATGATTCAAGTCAATTTATGGAGATTTACATAAATATACAAACAGAAACACTTTGTTTGCACAAATATACAGACAAAATCACTGTTTTGTTGGCCTAACCCTTAATAACAAAGTATGTGGCAGTTTCAGTAAATTTAGTTTGGGGTTGAAATTGACATCTATCATTCAAAAATATCTTAAAAACTATGCCACAAATGACTGAAATTATTTTTAACTTATTTTTAAATTAATTAATTTATTTTAATTGGAGGCTAATTACTTTACAATATTGTGGTGGTTTTTGCCATACATCGACATGAATCAGCCATGCGTGTACATGTGTCGGAAATTAGTATTAATTTTAAGGAAAAGTGTACATTAATCTTTATTCATTCAAAGATAATCTCCAATTCTTCCCATTATGTGTTTACTTGTTATTATCAATAATAAAAGGACAAGGTCGAGCTATATGGACCATAATAAAACTTAGGTCATTTAGTATATGTTGAATTTACAATTTAACTCTGAGGAAGTCATGTCAAGTGTTTGGTAAATATTTTGTATATATACTTATGACAAAATGCTGTTTCAGGCATTAAAAATCAACCAATGAGCTTGCATAACAGACAGCAAACTCCCATTAGATTATAAGATAGCATCTAAGATAGCTACGATGCTCATTTTCTTCTAACAAAGATTTTTCACTCCAAGAATGTAACAAATGGTTTCTATCATTCCTTGAAGGTCTTTCTTTTTCCATAATTTGTCTGTAGGATCCTATAATCTGTAACGGAGGATTAGAGTACTAGAAATAAAACGTTCTAAACAAAGTCTAACATTATACTGGGGGAAAATAGTTGGTCAATAAGTAAAACAAAATTATTAATCTGTTTTAAGATGAGGTCTTTACTTGTAAAAACCACACTCTTATATAAAGCAGTATCCATTGCCACTTCCTTTTTGTATTTCAGAATGCACCTTTTCCTTTTGGATGTAAAGCATTTGTCTAATGATTAAAAAGCAATGAGTGTGCATATAATCATTGCTTGGTACTCTGATACATATAGTTTATTTATAGCATCTTTAATGATCTTCATAATTTACTTTAATCATCCTATCTAAAAATAAGATTTTGAATGCTAATTCTAGAATGCCCTTATGTATTACTTGATGTTTATCAGATTTGTCGTACTATATATACTATCATATAAAAATATAATCCACCATCATAGAGTGTAAATATGTTTACATTGAACATATCTTTGGGATATTTAAATGTGATAAATTTATTATAAATATACCTTTGGGATTTTTAAATCCAATCATTTTAGCTTTTGCTTCTTTTTTAAACCTATTTTTAATCTTCCTTTGGGACCATTAGTAAAAATGAATGTCCAAGAGAAAAAAACACAGATGGCATTAAGAGGATAATAAGATGATTAGAAAGCAATTCCTAGATGATTTCTAGTTGGATATGAAAACAAAATAAAAACTGAATAGCGCTAATTTTTTTCAAAGACAAAACTCCATTATTCTCACAAGTTCCATTTTTGTATTTTTTCCTCTTCATTTGAAAAACAAAAAATGATTATATAATTGCCACCTCTCAGCTCTTTTGTTATGTAATACCATGAAACAGTTATTTCTGGATTGAGTAGAAAGGAGAAAGGAGGAAACGAGATAGGTTCAAGAAACAAAATGAGAGGAACTTTTAACCACAGAGTAACAGTGACCCAGAGAGATACAAATTAGAATTAGATGCTGTTAGATACCACATTTTTCAAAATAGTCTAGTGTTATGAGAATCCATAAAGTATATGATACAGAATATGGTTAGGATAGAAAGGAAATTAATAAAATATTCAGTATTAAGTTTCCATTGAGTTTTTTGAAAGACCCCATACACATTTATCCATTGAAATAACTGAAACAGACTTTTTCTCCTCCTTTTTCTTTCTCAGGATTGGAAACACCCTAGGATACTGCAATGGGACTTCAGAAATAGCAGCTGAGGGGAAGAATACAATGAAGCAGTATCCCCTTGTGGGCATCACATTCAATGGAGAGTTAGTATAATACATTTGACTTGAGGGGAGAGGAAGTGACTTGAGCTGGTTTCATTTAATTGGCCCAATTCTACTGTGAAAATAACCTCCATCTCCACTACTACCACCCCGGAAAAAAAAAAAATCCCATATGTTCTTCTGTATAATATATAGACACAAAACCATACATTGACTCTTTGGAGCAAAAGCAATTCTAGGTTTAGTTAATGGTGACTCAAACTATATTGTCTTGCTGAGTTAAAAACATACAAATTATCTGAAAGTGATACGGTGGTTAGCTGCTGGCCAGAGGTATATACATTGCAAATATGATCAGAGAAAATACTAATGTTTGTGGTATATTCATACGTTCTTATTTAATGCCTTCTGCCAGTGAAATAATTTGTATCTGCCATTTCTCACATGGATTTTATGATGGAAGACTAGAGCTGAATGCTCAGGTTCCTGTGCACTCCAGGACTGGAACAATGAGATCTCAGTGATCCCTTCAGGGATACTGTGGAGGATCAAACTCAATTTTGAAGCGTTATTTATTGTTGCATCTTTCTCAAAATGTATGGTGAGAGCTGGAAAAAGCTTGTGTGGTAGACAGAGTTATTTTACAGGATTCTTACAGGGATCAAAGAGATGTGCTTGTTGAATTTGAGCTACTTCATTTCAGCCACTGTTCTAATCAAGACTATACAGAGATGACTACATCCTGCCAGCATCCTACAGACAAATGAGCACATGAGTTTCAACCATCTATGTACAACTGAAGTCTATTTGGTGATGTGATAGAAGTTTTTCTAAAGTAAAAGAACAATGCTGTGCTGTGCTTAGTCATGTCCAACTCTTTGTGACCCCATGAACTATAGCCTGCCAGGCTCCTCTGTCCACGGGAAGTCTTCAGGCAAGAATTACAGCTGCCACGTCCTCCTCCAGGGGATCTTCCCAACCCAGGGATCAAACCCAGGTCTGCCTCATTGCAGGCAGATTCTTTATCATCTGAGCCACCAGGGAAGCCCAAGAATACTGGAGTGGGTAGCCTATCCCTTCTCTAGGGGATCTTCCTGACCCAGGAATCAAACTGGGGTCTCCTGCATTGCAGGCAATGGCACCCCACTCCAGTACTCTTGCCTGGAAAATCCCATGGATGGAGGAGCCTGGTAGGCCACAGTCCATGGGGTCGCTAAGAGTCGGACATGACTGAGCTATTTCACTTTCACTTTTCCCTTTCATGCACTGGAGAAGGAAATGGCACCCCACTCCAGTATTCTTGCCTGGAGAATCCCAGGGACGTCGGAGCCCCCGGTGGCTGCCATCTATGGGGTCGCACAGAGTCGGACACGACTGAAGCGACTTAGCAGCAGCAGCATTGCAGGCAGCTTCTTCACCAGTCGAGCTACCAGGGAAGCCTAAAAAGTACAGTATGAAGACTAAATTTTTTTTCTTCGCTACACATTTTTTAAGGAGGACAATGTTACATGTTTTTGACATTGTATTCATTTCTATATTTGAACTTCTGGACCATTCCTCCTCTTGACTTTCTAACTTTTACTTTGTGTATGGTTGTACACTGTTTGGAGTTTGGAATGATTTTTTTTTTTTTTTTCCTACTCAGATAAAGCAAAGTTTAAGAATTTAGTTTTCATGAGGCTTCAGTAAATAAGAATAAATAATAAAAAAAAAAAACCCCAACCCTTCCTGTTACTCTGGTCATCCTCATGACAAAAAGGAAGTTAAAATGTTTGCTGACATGTCTCTTATGGTTTGAGTCTGGGCTTCCTTTTCTAGGACTCCTGCCAAACACTCAGCTTCCACAGACAATCTTTTGTGGGAGGTGACCTCTTTGGAATCTAAGAGCAAAGGCTAAAAAAAATGCCATAATAATTGCAAACAAACCCTAGTTCTGGTGAAGGATTGTTTGGTTCACATTCCTGAAGTAGCTGGAAATATACTTTCTGAAGAGTTTAATAGAATATGAGTTCTCTTCTCTTGAAAACAACTCTTCTAGACACTCAAGTTCCAGTTTACTGTACCACCACTTTTCAAGTTGTTCAAAAGGGTTATGGTAAACTTTCACTCTTTCTTCTTTATTATCTATCACTCATATTTGATTAATTAGTTCTAAAATCTCTTTATAAGATGAATTTTCTGCTACTCCCTTAATGCAGTATCACTTGACTTTTAGATGAATGTATCTTTTTTTTTTTCCCTGTACTTGGCTTTTCTAAAATTTATTTTTTAATTGGAGGAAACTTGCTTTACAATGTTAATTTGATTTCTGCCATACAACAACATGAGTCAGTCAATGATATATAGATCCCCTCCCTGTTGGGCCTCTCTCCCCTCCCCCATCTCACCCATGTAACTTGCATGATTAATTTCTGTCTCTTTAAGTCTTCTCTCCATTATCATCTTCACCTAACTTTTTGTCCTGTGGCTTTTACACACTTCACATGTTTTCATGATCCATGGAAAGAAATCAATAGAAGGCAAAGTGTCCTTTGGCATATAGGACCTTATTCATTGCCTTTGTTTAAACATTTAGTGTATAGATTCTTGATATTTCTTTTGTTGACTAAAACTTCCTTTAAGACTAAAAGGTTTTTTGCCTTCTCTCCTGAAGTCTTCCATCTGTTAGTGATGCGGTCTTTCTCATACCAAGTGGTTTCTCTCTGGGAAAGTGATCTCAAATTTGTTTTGGAGATTGTATCTTGGCATACCAGTATTATGACTTCACCCCATGTGCCTACCTTGGCATGTAGCTGGTATGTTTGCTGATTCATTTCTTATTTCTGGAAAGGAAATGGGACATTAACCTTCTGAAAACAGAATTTTGACCGTATGACTAATGTGGTTATAAACCATCAATGACTCCCCTTTGACTCTGGATCTGGAACTAGGTTGACCTGATATCCAGTTTTGTCACCACTAGCACAGTGGCAAGCTCCTGAACCTCATTAGGAATAAGTTACTTTATCTGCGAACAATTGATATATTCAGTTGTACTTTTGATTTTCACTTTTATGTTTAGAAGTAAACTTTCTCTACACTTTCTCTGCTTTGCCCTTATTCATTATTGATACCAATATTATCTTAAGAGGCTCAGTGACAAAGAATCCACTTGCTAATGCAGAAGACACAGGAGATTCAGGTTCGATCCCTGGGTCAGGAAGAGCCCTTGGAGGAGAAAACAGCAACTCAATCCAGAATTTTTGCCTGGAAAAATCCCATGGACAGAGGAGCCTGGTGGGCTACATTCCATTGGGTAGGAAAGAATCAGATATAGCAACTGAGCATGCATGCACTCATAAAGTAAAGTAAGTAGGATGGTTTTCCTACTTCTATTATTTTTAGAGGTAATAGCTAATAAATTTATAGAAGAGTTTATCAACTTCTTGAATCACCATTGTGCTGCACATCTACACTTTTTCTTTAGGATAAAGTTTTCTCTTTGTTTAAGTACTTACCAAGGAATTATTTCTTTTATTTATTTATTTTTAATATTTATTTATTTCTGGTTGCACTGGGTTTTCATCGCTTTGCATCGGCTTTTCTCTAGTTGCAGAGAGTGGGGGTTACTCTGTAGTTGCAGTGCACAGGCTTCTCATTGCAGTGGCTTCCCTTGCGGAGCACAGGCTCTAGATGCACAGTAGTTGGGGCGCATGGGCTTAGCTGCCTCAAGGGCATGTGCTATCTTGGATTGAACCCTTGTCCCTTGTATTGGCAGGCAGATTCTTAACCACTGGACCACCAGAGAAAACTTCTCTTTTATTAGGAAGCCTATGGATAATAAATATTCCTCTGACCATATCTTTATTTCACTCAGGCTTTATTTTAAAGAGTTTACCAGAGCATGAAATTTCAATTTGACAGTTATGTTCCCTCAGTATTTTCCCTCTGTTGTCATGCGGAGTCCTGAGACAAGTCCATGGTCAGTTTAATTGCTAAAACTTTATAAGTACTGTGTATCTTTTCTTCCAAATGCTTTAAAAATAGTCTCTTTCCCCTAATATCCTGCAATTTTTCTATGACACGTTAAGTGGTGGATTTGGGGGGGGGTTGTTTTTCATATGTGTATTGTACTTTGTGTGGTACATTTGAAGTCATAATTTTACTCAAATCAAAAATACTCTCAGCATCTTTTTTCTTTCAATATTGTTTTCCTAATATTCTATTTTTTTATGTTTCTAGAAATCATAACACTCTACAGATCACTCCCTTCTGTGCCCTTATCCGTGAAGAACCACTGTGGATGACATCCTTATCTATGGTCCTTGGTTGGCTTTCTGTCAGGTTCAGCCAAAGGGAGACAGAAGCTGGAGTTGGAAGGGTGGGAGAATGGAGAATTCAGATATATTTTATCTGTTTGTTTCCTCCAGTTTCTCTGACAGGCAGTTGCTTCCTCAACTCCCACTCCTGCTATGAGGTCCCCTCCCCACGGTTCCAGCTCTCACCGGGAACTGGGTATCCATGTCCCCTCTCTGTAGTCTTTCTACTGCTGCTAGTCTCCAGGAATCTCACCATCCCTTGCCATTCCTTACACCTTGCCAATGCCTTCATTAAAGTAAGTATTCTTGGAAGTTTGTTATTTTAGCCATCTGGATTTGTCTTTTCTGATAGGCTGCTAATACCACTATATAATTATGCAGGGTAGTCAGGCAGATCTAATTCTAAATCCATTCTTCCTTTTCTTATACCTCACACTATTTCATATATTTGACCTTCAATAAATGATTAAGTTTTATATATTGTAATACGTTACCATAAAAACAAACAAAAATATAGGCAAAATACTTGTCAGTATGGATATACAGTTGTTCCCTAGGGTGATTTGTCCTAGTGAAAAAAAAATAACATAAAAAGAATAGATTATATATCATCTATCAACATATATCTTTTTATGTATATAACTTGCATCCCTCCGTAACCAATAGGAAAAGGCAACACATTATAATTTACATCGTTACAGAGAAAATTCTTATAATATCTTTTTTAGTTCCAATAAATGGAAAAGAATAATATATGTAAAGCCTTATTTTCTGTATTGAAGTCTTCATTCAAACTAAACACATTCTCATTCTGACACTCTAACACAAGAACAGTACTTTTCAGTTTTATCTACAAAATGAAAAAAGTAATTATTAGAAAATATTCTTATTCCAAACTTAGAATTTCCCATATATATTCAGAATCATGCTATTTAGTCCTCTACATTTTCAGATAGTAGTGACACTAAAACACAAGTTTTGCTATGAAATGATATTATATGTTTTCATTCTAAATCCTCAGGCAATAAATTCAAAAGGGATAAATTTCTCTTAATACCAAAATGCCTGTTCTCTTATCTTTTTTTTTTGCTGCACCTGTGGTATTTACTACAATATATGTGTGTGGTCAGTCATGGCACACAGAGGGAATGAAAAGGCAATAAGTTCAACATATCATATTTTGCATAAAGTTATTTTTGCCATATTGTGTGTTGCTTTTTGTTGTTTTCATACGTCTTACTCACAATTCCTTATGTTTTAATACACAATAAACAGAAGGATAATACAGACTTATAGATTTATAGCTTATATAAACTCTAGCCACTGATCATGAATAGTGGTCATTTAATCTTAAACTTAGAGACATAAACAAGTTCCATTACCTCCTTCTTCCTCCTGGTGCAAACAAGGAAAATAAACTAAGTCTTTCTCTGAAGAATACAAAGGGATGCCCTACATCTCAGAGTGACAGATGGACAACAGATTAAGGCAATCACACACACAAACCAGGGCTTTCAGAGGATAAGAAAAGTCCCACGGAGGTTTCAAAATTAAAATGCACTGAACTACTCAGATGTGTCAACATTTCACTAGGAAGAGGGACAAGTTCAAAAAGTTCTACCTCATTTGGTAGATTTTGCTTCTGTAAGGCAGAGATCAGCCACCTAGCAACAGCACAAAAGAGTCTCCTCTTGACATAGTTAAACTCATGCTGGCTGAGCAGGAAGAAAAGCTGTGTAGGATCAGGGCAGAGCTGTAAGGCCTGCAGTTCCAGTGCCACTAGGGAGTCTGGTTTGGGAAATTGTGAAATTCCGTCAGAGGAATGACATTTTGCCAGCATTCTTCGAAGTTCAGGTCTCAGCACCCCTCCCCACTTCAGGAGACTGCACTGGACACATGCATGCACATCAAGCTTGGCAAAGAAAGAATGGATGTCACTTCCAATCAACGACTACCTTGTTAAAGTACCGGTGTGCACAGGCTAGGAAAAGTGAGAAAGTAAAAACTGTGTCGATGAAGAGGAGACATTTTCTGACGCAGCTATTTCAGGACTGGTGAAGCACTGAGCTTTTTCAAGACCCTGATCTTCACAATATAGACAGCTATCTCTTGTTCTCTCTCTTTGAAAGCCAGTCCTTTGGCACGGTAGATCCTGCCCCAGAAATAACCCACCACTTTTCTTCCAGGAGAAGAGAAATATCTACTTAACAGTCAGGTCAGACCAGAGACTTTGGAAAATATCTGGATCACAAATCTCTGTCAGCAACAACTAGTGAACAAAATCTGGGCCATGTGCTTCCTTGGAGGGCACCCTTCCGGGATGAGTCCACACCACAGGTCATTCAGAAGGCAGTTGCATCAGATTGTCAAAGCGATGCTGTAGTCAGCTGTGAAAGTTTACAGCCTGGCAGAGGGAGTCTAAAACAACTGGACAATTAAGTGGTCCAATACTTCATGAGGCTTGCTTTCTGGGAGAGGGTCAGAGAGGGAAAATGAGGTATTACTGGGCTTTTGATTTTCATGATTCTCTGAGCATATGTGATCAGAGGAGAATGGAGCTAGAGGAGGGAGATAGGGAGGGAGGCTTGGTGAGAGAGGTTATTTGTTTCATCGTCAGTTGCATTCCTAGCTTGCCTGGCCTGTCTGACTTGGCACGAGGCAGAAAGTGTGTGATGCTTTCTGACAACGGGGGAAGAAAACCCAGAGACAGGCACATCTTACCACGGAGCTGCTGGTAAAAGCAGCCAGTTGGCTCTGCCTTTTACTGTAAGAGGTGTTATTCTTTTTTAAACATTGCAACCATTTTAAAGATCTTTTTGGAAAAAATTCATTTTGGAGCTACAAGAGCAGTTCTTGTTAAAAATGCAGAAACTAAAATATGAAATTGTCCTTTTCTCCAGAGCCAGTCTCCTTCTAGAGAGGTCACTGACAACCCTGAATGTGTCGATGCTCACACTGCTATAAGCATTTGTTTTGCATTTTCACATACTTTCTGCCCACCCTCTCTCACATAGAATTTTAATACACATATTATTTTGGCATCTGCACATTTTTACCTAACAACAAAGATACTTTTCTGTCAGGATTTATATTTAATTTAAAAATTGTTTTCAAAATAGTACTCACAAAATACCCAAATCAACACATTTATCTATATTTTTTCTGTTTATATGACAGTGGGCTAGAGTCCTAGGATTGAGATGACTGAGTTTAAGAGTATAGATATTAAAAATCTTGAATGGATATTGTCACTTTGTCTTTCCTACAAGTTTCTTTTCCTAAATGTTGTATGTATAATTTCCTAAATATATAAGTTACATTCTCATAATCTGTATAAAAGAGGGTAAATATTTCTACCTTCTAGTAGATATTAGTAGATAGTAGTAGTACTATCTACTATCTACTAGTACTATCTATGTCACTTTGATAGGTTAAACCAGTTTAAAAGGTTTAACTTTGTACTTTTTTATTAATGAGTGTTGAGTTTTTTCTGGTATGTGTTGAACATTTATATTCCTTCTTCTGTGAATAATCTTTGTCTATCATTTATTGTATAATATGTATTGCTCTGAGGGGATACTACATATATTATAGCTAATCTCCATCTATGGTATTTACTGCATATCTTTCTTGTGGCCTGCTCTTGTGTCTTTCACCATTACTACAGTTTCATTTTTGTTTAGGAGCCATTCATGTGGTCAAATTTCCAAACCTGTTCATCTTTTCTCTTACGGTTGCTAGTAAGCTTATAAATGACTTCCGTTCTTCAAGATTTTAAAATATTCTCTTATTGTATATTTTCCTTAATTATACGTTTTCCATATTTATACCTTTAACAAATCTGGGATTAGTTCATTATACACAGATTAGTTTTTGGGTATAGTGTCAATAACAATTAATATTTTAAAATAAATGGCTAACCAATAGTCCTAACACCAATTATTACATAGTCCAACCCATCTACCTTCATCAACTTGAAATGCCACTGGTTTTATATTAATTCCACATAGCTGTATCAACCTATTAGTAGACACTTCATTCTGTTCCAATAGTCTATTTGTTGGTTTCTGTCCCTTCTCCACAATATTTATTACTAAGACCTTATAGCAAGCTTTAATATAAAGTACAACACACAGCAATCCTTAATTTTGTCTTTAAATATTATATTTCTTTTTCTAGTGAACATTAAGATCCACTAGTCTACTTCAAAAACAAACAAAATCTAAAACACTAAAAAATGTCCTTTGTTAATTATCATTTTTATGTCACTGAATATTGCTAATTCCAGAAAGTAAGTTCGTTTTCTTTTCTTATCCATTTGATTAGGTCTTTGAATATCCTTCATTTGTGCCTGCAGTTTTCTTTATGTGAGTCTTCACCATTTAAGTGTAGGCCTGTATATATTATAATAACACTATTTCAGAATGGAGCTCTTTTTCTAATTATCTTGTTTAATTATTGCCCTTACTGGTGAAAAGGAAAAGACTAATTAGTCTTGCATTTTTATCTTGTATCTATCTACCTTGCTGAACCCATTTTATCATTCTAATAGTGTCACAGTTAATTTGCTTGAGTTTCCTAGGCTGTGAGTATCTGCAATAATATTTGTGTTTCTTTTTTTTTTAATATGTTTATTTTTTACTTCTTTTTGCTTGTTCCTTCACTCAAACCTCCTGAGCAAATAGAATAATCTCAGATCCTTTTTTTTCCTTATTCCTGGCTTTAAGGGAAAATACTTTCAGTTTTTAAAACAGATATACACATTTAAGTTTTTGGAGGAGAGGCACTACATCTTTGACATAAAATTTCTACTATGTCATTTAATCTAATCAACTTTAATATCTCTGTTTGGGCCAGTTGTGGTGATTTCTATTTTCCCATCAAGTGGTCTCTTCATGTGTTAGTAGATATGAAAAGAAAAGCAACTGCATGGCCTTAAGCTTGCTATACAGAAAACATCTGAGTGCTCTCTTTTTAAATTGACTTCTTGACATTTTGAAATAATTTTCATTTACAAAGCATTCAAATGTTATTATAAACCTATTTGTTAGTCCTTAGCACTTCAGTACTCTGTTTGAAAAAAAACAACAGAGGCCATGATCTTAAATTTTGATAATTTGTTCTATTTTCCACCAGTAAAGAATTGTTGTTGGTTGCTATGGAGATGATTTCAATGATGTTAAATAAGAAACTGGCAAACAGATTACTAGTGCTTCCCACTTAGATACATTTTAAAAGTGTTCTTAAGTAAATAAAACAATTATGAATTATATATATTCAGCAATACAGAAGCTCTTTTCAATTGATAGCTCCACCATGGCAGAGAATGTTGGTTTCTCAGTGAATGTTCATTTCCCCTCTTTGGAAAAAAATGAGGTAATTTATTCAAAGTCATGGAGTTAGTCAACGGTGGATGGAGTTCATACCTAAGCCCAGGTTGACCTGGTTTTAGGGTCAGATTCCTGCCCTCTTTTGTACACTTCCTACAGGATATGGCTCATATGCATGCGGGTTCATGGAAATAGAGAGGAGGTTCTACAAGTTGGGACACAAAAAATTAACCTGGAGTTTTTCAGTCAGTCAAGGCGAGAAAGCAAAAAATGGGCAGAAAGGAACAACATGAACACTCATAAGAATAGAAGTGCACAGTGTGTTAAAGAACAGAAAACATCCAAATGCAAATAAAACTTAGTTTTATAATTTCTTCAGGCATTTGAGTCAAATCTGTACTCGATGAATCTGGCGATTATAGAATCATGAGTCACCAGGACTTTCCTAGTGGTCCAGTGGCTAAGACTCTGTGCTCTCAATGTTGGGGGCCCAGGTTTGATCCCCGGTCAGGCAACTAGATCCCACATACAACAGCTAAAGATCCCACATGCCGCAACTGAGGCCCAGTGCAGTCAAATAAATTAACTAACTAATTAAAATACATTTTTTAAAAAGACTCATGAGTCACCTAGTCAAATATCCAAAGAGGTAACATATCACAATGGTTGATAACTTAGGAGTACAGACACTGGCCAGAAGACTAAGATTTAAGTCTTAACTCCACCACTTTCTTGCCCTTTGTCTTTGGGAAAATTACTCAATTTCATGGTCTCATCTCCTTACCTGCCAAATTAGACACCATATCATCTACCCTATAGGTTTATGTGAAGGCCAAAGTCATGTCAGACACTTAAGAGGTACCTGACATGTGACAGTAAGACACCTGATTTTTAACATTTGAGTCAAATGAAAGAAAAGCCATATGATAATTCTAGCAACTATGACTATATATTCTCATTTTCCTTTAGACTGCCCCAGGCAACATTTGCCCCACATCTGGTAGAAAGGACACCCCTTAACTGTTCTACATTCCAATTGCAGTCTGTCGTGTGAATGTACCATTGATTATTCTGCCACTCTCCTATATGTTGGCATTTAGGTTGTTTCCAATATTTTGATATTACAAAAAATACTTACAGTAAGTAACTTTTGTGGACATGCATTCTCATAGTGCTGGAATTGTACCAAGAGTATAAATTCTAGAAATGGAATTCTTAGGTTCAAGAAGTAAATGCATATGTAGTTTTGCTATATACTGCCAAATTCATTTCTATAAAAATTATACCGATTTGCATTTCCCCTAGCAAAGTGCTTATTTCTTCACTTTCTTACCAACAGAATATGTTGCTCATCAGAGAGGCAGAGAATAGCATCTTAGTATGATTTTATCTTTATCTCATGAATGAAGTTGAGGTTTCTTCATATATTGAAGCATAATTTTGCATATTTTTAAACTAATCATGGTCTATTTTTAATATGATGTTTAGGCTTTGGCCGTATTTTAAAATACTTAAGTATTAGGCATATTTTCATTTTCCTGAGATACATGATACAAACATTTTCTCTCAGATTGACAGGTGCCTTTTGATGTTGCATATGGTACTTTTTTGTAACATGCAAAATATTCCTTCTAACCATATTTTTGTGTAGTCAAATTTATCAGTATTATATTTTATTGTATTTGGACCTGCTTTTTTCTTATATCCAAATTATAGAGAAATTCACCATGTATGTAACTGGTTTTAAAAATCACCCTAGTATATGCATGGTTTCACTTTGAACTCTGATCTACCTGAAGATTATTTTTATTTGTGTATGGTGTGAGGTATAGTTCTAAGTTTTATCTGTTTCCAAAGAGCTAAGTAGTTGCCCCAACACTGCTTGAAAGTCCATCCTGAGACTGAGATGCTGTCATTAATATTTACTAAGTTTTCATATGCAGTTAAACGTATTTCTAGACTTTTTATTCTGTTAGTCTAAAATGTCTATAAAGTCTACTCAATTTCCTGTAGACTTGCTTTAATAGTAAGCAAGTCTTTTACTAGTAAGCAAGTCTTTAATAAGACCTCCTTTAATAGTAAGAACTTTGCTATCTTTGTACTAGTCGGTCTACTCAGCTTCTAGTAGCATTTTTCAACAGTTAACTAGCTAATTCTATGTTTATTTTCCCATATGAACTTTATTATCAAATTATTTACCCCAATTTGCGGATATTTTTGTAGGGTTGTATAAAATTCATAGACTGACCTAGGGACCAAGGTCCTTTAAGATGTTGAGTCAGCTACCCAGAGAAGGAAAATGTCTTTCTATCTGTTCAAGATTGTGGGATTGATTTTATCACGTGGATTTGCTTTTTACTTTATTAGATTTATTCCTAAATATTTTATCTTTTTGTTTTTGTTATGAATAGGGTTTCCTTTTCCATTTTCCCTGAGTTTTGTGTATATCAACTATTGATTTCTGAATGCTAATTTTATATCCTCCAAACTTACTTATGGAATTGTTTTCAATTTTTGAATTTTATTTATGATTAATTTTCTAAGGTTTTCCAAGTATGCTGTCATAATAATTTAAGTTCTTTCCTAGTTCTTAGACTGCTTTTTTCCTTTTGTTTTTGGTCCAATTGAATTGATTACTATCTCCCATACAACATTAAATGTCAGTGAAGATAGTGGTCAAATTTCCTTCCTCTGAACATCTTAATGGAAACGCCTTGTGTGATTCTCAATTAAGATACTGAATTTAGAAATAAAGAATTGATTCAAAATTAAAAATAAGAATTCCTTATCACATTAAGAAAGCATCAATTGGATACCAATTCATATATTCCTTAATGCTTTTTTAAAATATCAGGAATGGATATTAAATTTTGTCAAAGACTTTTTTTTAAATTCTGGAGAAAATCATAATAATAGGTTTCTTTGTCTCTCTGATTTCAGAAGTCTAATGCTTGACTAATCCCTTTTCCTTATTATTTGGTCTTTTTCCCTACAGGTAATGAGAATATTTTTCTTTGGTTTAGAGCCTAAGATTTTTACTAGGCTATATCTTGGAATTGCTGGGTTTGTGTCAAATTTCCCAGGTTGCTGACAAATTGTCATCTTAATAGTTGTTTGTCCTTTCATTATGCAAATTCAGGTCTTCTTTCATTTCTGAGTTTCTTGGATGATAGTTTTAAATATTAATTCTGTTCTATTGTTTTGATTTCCTTCCTTAGGGACTCAAACTACAGTTGATCTTTGAACAACTTGAGGTATAGAGACTCCAACCCCTGCACAGTTGAAAATTTGTGTATAAATTTACAGTTGACCTGCTGCATCTGAAGTTCCACATCCCCAGATCCAACCAGTCATGAAATGTGGTATACTGTAGTACATATGTTTCTTAAAAATCTGTATATAAATGAATTTGTAATGTGCATATAAGTTGTATGTACTTCAAATCCATGTTGTTCAAGGGTCAACTGTACATGCATGTTTTTTGTCTTCCACTTCAATTACTTTCTCTTTGGTTCTTTTTACTTCATCTCACTTTCATTTGCTTGGTTATTTTCTCACTTTTGTTCACAATTCCTTAATAAATTTAATTTGAATATATCCTCCCTTGAGAGAATTATAATTTAGTTTTTCTTTTTTAGTTTCTTTCCTGAGTTCAATCAGTTCTTATTTGATTCTTACTGTTGTGTTTTCCATTTGTACTTTGGTTTTGACTTTCTCAATTAAGATTTTTTTCCCTTATCTCTAAATGTTTTATTTTTTTCTGACAATATTTAATTTAGTTTGGAGTTCAGATCTTTGAGTATTCTGTCTTTTGCTTCATATTACTTGTTTTTCCTTCTTTCCTTCCTTCTCCTTCCTCCTCCTCCTCCTCTTCTTTTTCTTTTTTGGGGGAGGAAGAATAGTGTTCATTAGGTGAACTTTTAAACAGTGGCTTTGTAGGTATGAAAATTGCATTTACTCTTCATTTCAAGCCTAGGGTTGTTGATTTGAGGTAGTTTATAAGATTCCTAGTTTAAGAGCACCCTCTTCTGTTATTATAGCAAAGTAGAGTTTCTTTAATGGGTGATATTTATCTTTTTTGATATCCATTCTGTCCTATAAAATGGAGAGTCATTACTTTTTAGTATAATAAGCACATCATAGGCTCACTCAGTATTCTTGCAGTCTACTTAGAAAACATTCAATAGTTCCTTTGTGGTTGACAGTCTGAGTTTTGGTGAGACCATATGCTCACTTGGGCTTCCCTGGTGATTCAGACAGCCTGCAGCTCAGGAGACATGGGTTTGGTCCCTGGGTTGGGAAGATCCCCTGGAGAAGGAAATGGCAACCCACTCCAGTATTCTTGCCTGGAAAATCTCATGGATGGAGGGGCCTGGCAGGCTACAGTCCATGGGGTCACAAAGGGTCAGACACGACTGAGCGACTTCACTTTATATGCTCACCTCAATAACTTAAGAACATATTTAAAAGTATTGATATTTTTTCCTTGAAACTCCAGAACTTTGCATGTATATCCATTTGTTCATCCTTCATTCAGTATATCATACAAATAGCTCTTATAACGTCAGGTATGATGTTGGTACTACTTATGAAAAGATATACAACAAACTCTGGTAAATTCTTAAAGAGATGGGAACACCAGACCACCTGACCTGCCTCCTGAGAAATCTGTATGCAGGTCAGGAAGCAACAGAACTGGACATGGAACAACAGACTGGTTCCAAATAGGAAAAGGAGTACGTCAAAGCTGTATATCGCCACCCTGCTTATTTAACTTATATGCAGAGTACATCATGAGAAACGCTGGATGAAGCACAAGCTGGAATCAAGATTGCCAGGAGAAATATCAATAACCTCAGATATGCAGATGACACCACCCTTATGGCAGAAAGTGAAGAAGAACTAAAGAGCCTCTTGAGGAAAGTGAAAGAGGAGAGTGAAAAATCTGGCTTAAAACTCAACGTTCAGAAAACTAAGATCATGGAATCTGGTCCCATCGCTTCATGGCAAATAGATGGGGAAACAGTGGAAATAGTGAGAGACTATTTTTTGAGGCTCCAAAATCATTGCAGATGGTGACTGCAGCCATGAAATTAAAAGATGCTTACTTCTTGGGAGAAAAGTTATGACCAACTTAGATAGCATATTAAAAAGCAGAGACATTACTTTGCCAACAAAGGTCCGTCTAGTCAAACCTATGGTTTTTCCAGTAGTTATGCATGGATGTGAGAGTTGGACTATAAGGAAAGCTGAGTGCTGAAGAATTGATGCTTTTGAAGTGTGGTGTTGGGGAAGACTCTTGAGAGTCCCTTGGACTGCAAGGAGATCCAACCAGTCCATCTTAAAGGAAATCAGTCCTGAATATTCATTGAAAGGATTGATGCTGAAGCTGAAACTCCAGTACTTCGGTCACCCGATTCAAAGAACTGACTCACTGGAAAAGATTCTGATGCTGGGAAAGATTGAAGGCAGGAGGAGAAGGGGGCAACAGAGGATAAGATGGTTGGATGGCATCACTGACTCAATGGACATGACTTTGAGTAAATTCCAGGAGTTGGTGATGGATAGGGAGGCCTGGCATGCTGCAGTCCATGGGGTCGCAAAGAGTCAGACATGACTGAGTGAACTGAACTGATGAAAAGATACAGAAAACATGACCTTTATTTTCTGTTTGGGTCTTCAAAATTTTTGCCCACACTCTCTAAAAGAATATTTGAAAATTTTTGAATTTCCTTTAAGTCAAAGTTATTATTTTTTTTAACCTTAACTTTAAGCTACTGCAAATTATACACTCTCCAGGCTAGTAAAAATAAAACTCTTAGACCACTTTTTCAAATGTAGTCACTGAAATGTAAATATCATGGTGATTGGATACACATTGGTGGTGGTTTAGTCTCTAAGTTGTGTCAGACTCTTGGCGACTCCATGGAGTGTAGCCTCCCAGGCTCTTCTGTCCATGGGGATTCTCTAGGCAAGAATACTGGAGTGGGTTGCCGTTTCCTTCTCCAGGGGATCTTCCCAACCCAGGAATCGAACCCAGGTGGCCTGCATTGCAGGCCATTTCCTTACCAACTTAGCTATGAGGGAAGCCCCAGATACACATTATCTTCCAACAAAAACTACATGAAGAAGTTTGCCTTTAATGGTTAGAATTTTTAATAGCTCCTTTTCCTCATTGAACTAATATTTTTATTTTCCTTTCCAACTGATTTTTATCATTCATATTGCAAACTTCTTTATATCACAAAGCTTTGTTATGTTTTCAAACTTTCCTGCAACAAATATGTAATTTAGTTTTTTAAGTTGTCTGTGATCATAACTAAGATTTTATCCTTATATATAAAACTAATAAAAATTAGAAAAAACAAATTTTGATGGTCATAAAAAGTGAAATTGCATGGAAATGAATTCCTTAATAAGATAGATAGGTTTTAAATAGGTAATAAAGTAAAACAAAGACTTGTAAAATAACATACTTACACAGGCAATAGAGGAGCCTAGAAGGAGCAATGAGTCATTTTACCTGGTTGGTATGGGAAAGGATCTCCAAAGAAAATGCCATTTATATTGGATCTGAAGTATTAAAAAGCATCCTTTGGGAAAATAAGGCAGAGGTAACAGTGTGTGCGAAGCGTGGAGAAAGAGGAGATGACCTGTCGGGGCAAAAGATCTTTTTGGACATGTTATATTTGTGATACCTATTAGATATCCAGATGAAGTCTGATGTCTTCTTGGCTGATGAATTTAAGAATGTGGAATTTGGTAGGATAGGTTTGAACTGCTAATACACTATTCAAAGTCAATAAATTAACCCAAGCTTAGATGAGATCATATGGTAAGTGAAAGTAGGCAGAAAGGAGAGGAGTTTCAAGCACTGAGTATTGGAGCACTCCAATATTACAAGAAGGAGAAGGAACTAGTAAAGCAAAGTGAGAGTGATGGCCAGTGGTATCTCAGAAACCAGATAAAGAAAAATGATAATTCACTCTCACATACTGCTCCAGAGAGAAGATGACAAAAGAGAAATTATCATTTTTATTTTCTTTTAAAATTACAGGTTAAAATGCCTTTCTAACCTAAAGGCTTCCTAGAAATGGTATTCAAAATACCCAAAAATGTGTTTATTTTCTTTTGTCGTCCTTCTATTCTTTTTTTTTTCTTTTGGGTATCTAGAAACTGCTGCTTTATGTATTTTGCTACTAGGTTATTTAATACATAGGGATTTTTGTCTGTTGTAACTTTTAGAGTGTATCATTTTAATTTAGCAATATAACCTTTTAAAAATGTGCTTATACTATAATTTTGTGGGGTTTTGATATTAAAGTTACCACTGTGTATTTTTTTATTCATTTGTCAAATCTTTTTTTTTCTTGCCTTTTTTCAGTCTTCTTCTAAAAATATTTTTGTTTAAAATTAAATATATGTGAAATAAAAATATAACATATAATGTTTATACAGTAAAAATATGTGTGAAATAAATATTTATATAGTAAACTTCTATATATGTATGTAATTGTATAAGTACTTCAAATTTAATGCTTTTTCCTATTTCTCTCTCTTAGCCTGGCTAACTTGATTTTCCTTTCTTTCTTGTAACTTCTTTCCTGCCTTCCATGTTAACTTTGAAGTTATATTACATAGCTCACTCTTTTTCTGATAAACATATTGGTATATTGAAATAATATAATAATCAAGCCTCCTCAGGTGAAGAATAATTTACATCTTTTGGCTCATGGTGTGCTTCCTAAGTCATGAACATACCAAGCTATTAGGGTTTCTCAAGTAATGGGAAACCACGGTTCACCTTGTAGCTTCTACTCTTGTGAATAATTACAAGCTCCTAGCAATACGAATGACCTTATAAAGTCTCTTTCCTCTGGGGTTGTAGATTAAACCCGAAGGTCCTTTCTCACAGATTCCAAGAGGAAGTCCAAAGGCTTTTTTGACAGGTTTCCTCAGGAAACCATGAAATTCTTGTATCCACTATGGCCTGAATGAGAGATGGGCTTTGGACTTCTGTCCTTATTTCTTTGGGTGAAAATGACAATGAATTCCCACTCTTGGGGATGAGAGAATAGGGCCTGACATAAAGCCAACACCTTCCCACAGTGCCCTAGAGTTACTCTAAAACTGTATTCTAAAGCTGTCTTCATTTAACCTTATATCCAAAAATGAGTACCTGTATGTGACAAATGAACTGGATGCTAAATTTAACTGGGAATGAATCTGACACTAATTGCCTTTAGAAATAATTTACATTGTTATTTGGCATTACAGAAAGACACACTATACTTAAAATAAGGAATTGTACAAGAATAAGTCAAAGGCTGATGGTGACTGCAACCATGAAATTAAAAGACGCTTACTCCTTGGAAGGAAGGTTATGGCCAACCTAGATAGCATATTTAAAAGCAGAGACATTATTTTGCCAACAAAAGTCCGTCTAGTCAAGGCTATGGTTTTTCCAGTGGTCATGTATGGATGTGAGAGTTGGACGGTGAAGAAAGCTGAGTGCCGAAGAATTGATGCTTTTGAACTGTGGTGTTGAAGAAGACTCTTGAGAGTCCCTTGGACTGCAAGGAGATCCAATCAATCCATCCTAAAAGAGATCAATCCTGGGTGTTCATTGGAAGGACTGATGTTGAATTTGAAACTCCAATACTTTGGCCACCTCATGCGAAGGGTTGACTCATTGGAAAAGACCCTAATGCTGGGTAAGATTGGGGGCGGGAGGAGAAGGGGACGACAGAGGATGAGATGGTTGGATGGCATCATCGACTCAATGGACATGGGTTTGGGTGGACTCTGGGAGTTGGTGATGGACAGAGAGGCCTGGTATGCTGCGATTCATGGGGTCGCAGAGAGTCGGACACGACTGAGCGACTGAACTGAACTGAAGTCAAAGGATGGGTATTACAAGATAACTGTGAAACAAAATATTTAAGAACCAAACCACCAGTAATAGGATTAATGGGGTTAAT
This sequence comes from Giraffa tippelskirchi, assembly GCF_054371585.1. Lineage (NCBI taxonomy): Eukaryota > Metazoa > Chordata > Mammalia > Artiodactyla > Giraffidae > Giraffa > Giraffa tippelskirchi. The sequence goes on along the minus strand of NC_137287.1, from coordinate 64,996,731 downwards.
TAAACGATGACAAGCCCATATATTAAATACTGTATACTACACAGTATAAAATAGTGGCATAGTAATAATAATGGGAAACATTCCTCTAATGTCTTATGTGTCAGGCTTTGTGCAGAATGTCTTACATATATTAACCCTTTTAAATCTCATAACAGCTCTAGGAGGCTCTATGAGCACACTTATTCTCTCCACTTTAACAAAGAAGAAGCTGAAACACAGTCAGATTAATGGATTTACCCAATAATACACAACCAGTAAGTGGTAGATCTAGAATTATGTTGACTGATGTGGAAGAACAGCATGACATTTCATGAAGAGATTAAAGAAAACACACATACACAGTACAAAGTGTATTGTAAAGTGTAATTCACAATTCTGTAAGAAATAAATGTGTGCTTGTGTGTGTGTGTGAAAAGAAAGCCATGTGGATATAAGCCATACTACTCAAGAAGAGGATTTAGGTGTTGGGATTTCTACTTTTTGCCTCATACACTATTTTATGCTTTTAAAAAACTTTATTACAATACACGTGTCACTTCTGCAGTTCACCATTTAAAGAAATAAAATTTTGAATGAAAAGGCTACCATATCATACTATGAAAAAAATGTTAAAAAGTCATTTTTTTCACCCCTATGGAGCAGATAGCCCTCAGACCAGTTGTTTAAATTGATGGTAATTTAAATTGATGGTTAGCTAGCTATTTGGAAAGTACTATTTATTATGAAAAGTAACATAATAAAATACTTCATTGGCTTTCCAGTCAGTGAATTCCTTTATATTGCATTGGTCAAAAACTTCATGCGGGTTTTTTTCCATAAGATCGTGTGAAAAATCCGAACAAAGTTTTTGGCCAACTCAATACATTTTGCTGCATTAATTTCCTTTCTTTAGTCTAGCTCTCTCTCAATCCTCTTGTCATATCTTCTCCCCCCACATCAGAGTTTCTTTACTTGAAAGAAATAAGTTTCAAACATCACCATCTGGATTTCAATTTTCAAAGTTATTTAAGTACACGAGGAGGTTGCCAAGAACGCAAAACTCTTTGCTTGCTCAGCTGAGACTAACTATAGTTGGGAGCTTTTGTCTAACCATCAGGGTTAAAAAGAGAAAAACTGAAACCTCCTTATTGTAAACAGTTGACACTAAACAACATTACCCACTCAGCTGATGTTCAATAAATATTTATGCCATCATTCTCAATTTCTTCCACAAGATTTTTAGAAATTAGTAATATGTATCCTGTATTTCCATGAAGTTATAGTTTGTAGAAAGCTAATTTCCATGGAAACTGATACAGGGAAAAGTATAATTTTGCTAAGATGTTGTGAGTTAAATTATGTAGTGAATTTGAAAGCCAAAAACTTTGAGAAACACATTAATATTTCTGTTTCAACAATGTTAAAATTGTGTAGTATTTCATCATAAAAATTTTTGTTGTTCTTGGTAGACGTGTTTGTTTTCTTTTAAAGTGATAAACGAATTTTCCTAAAATGTGAGTGTTGACTCAGAAGGATGTAAGAATTTAAACAACTATTAATGAGTTTTTCCAGATAGTAATACTTCTGTGTGCTTTGTTATGACTTGAGTGTCAACATGAAACCATTTCTCTAATAAGCAAAGTAATATATACACTGGTCTGTTAGATTAAAAAATCATAAACACAAATATAATGGAATATGCATCATTTCCTTTAGAATTTATGAAACTGTTTTGCATGATATTCCCTAAAGGGTGAGAGAAAAAAAATCAAGCCATCTTTGATAGGCAATATAAATAATTCCCAGAAGAAATCACAAGAACTGTTTCTGATTATTTTTGCTTTAACTATGCAAATGTATTCCTTATCTGTACCTTAACTTTATCTACTCATAAACATCCATTGAATAAACCAGAAAAAGGTTTTACTTACGAATTAATTTTATTCTTGTCTTGTTAGAAAAGAAAAATATAGAACTTGAAATAAAAAGCGAGATAGGAAATATAGACACTAAGTTTATCTGAAATAGGATGATACCTATATGAAATCTTTTTATAACCTGATATAAATATTAAAAACAAGAAATAATGAATATTATTAAAACTATATATCCCATGCAAGATAAAATGAATGTTGAGAGATATAAAATCATGTGAAATAATTGATATTTTTCTAAATATCATATATTCCTTTCTCACACTCAGACAGATAAATTAATACTGCCATTATTTACTGTTTTACCTTAATAACCACATGTTCATTATGTTCTCTTAGATCAGCCTCAAGAAAAACAAGATGACTATAAAAAATGTTAAAAAAAATTTAAAAAGGCAATTATTCTTACCGACACATTGGACCATTTTTCTCTACCACACAAGTCCCACCATTTCTGCAGTAACCTCTTGGACACTCTAAAAAGAAGCAACCCAAAAGCCACAGTTAATTATAAATATTACCAGGAAGAAGGAAGACATATTACTATTAGTCAAGACATTAAATCTAATCATGGAGAATAAATTGCTTCCTAGTTGCCAAAAGCATGAGAATTTGTTTAGGCTACTTTCCTGTATCCCCAAATTTGTTCAATGCTCCCCACTGCTCTGGATGTGTTCATTCCTTATACATGCCCAGTGCTTGGGCCTAAGACTTTCCCATAGATTAGGTACAATCCACTTATCTAGAAGGTCTATATAACATCTTTGTGATTATACTGAAACGTTTTCTTTACTGAAATATTTCTTCAGTTCCACATACCAGTCACTATATAATGGCAGATAAATGCTTCGCATGGGTGACTGTCATTTTGAAAAAATGTCACTCGTATGCAGACTCTTGTCCTACCCTCCCTGTCTGTGACAGACGTCAGCACAGCTCAAATGGATCCTCACCGACCTGAACCTGCTTATTCTGCTGCTCGTATCATTCCTGAGTTCTAGGTTAGCATGAACGTTTATTTTCGAAGATGGTTTGTTTATAAGTTAAAAAGAAGCTAAATAGTTTCATGCAGTCATGCCTGTAGAAGTGGTTAGTGTTGCTTTCCCAAATACACCACCATGTGTAAGACAGATAGCTAGTGGGAGGCTGCTGTATAGCACAGGGAGCTTTAGCTCTGTGTGCTCTGTGATAACCTAGAGGAATGGGATGGGGGTTGGAGGTGGGAGACTCAAGAGGGAGGGGATATATGTATGCATAATAGCTGATTCACATTGCTGTCCAGCAGAAACTAACACAACAGTGTAAAGCAATTATACTCCAATATAAAAAGAAGCGGTTAGTGATTCCAGCTCTTTCCTTTACACTGTCTCCTTGTATTGTCACTACAGGATCCTGATCCATTGAAACTTGCCAATTTCCCCACTCACTTAACTCCTTCCTTACTCTTTTTGGCTTCTTCATACCTCCTCTCTTGCAGGAGACAATTCTTCTCTGATTAGGCTATCAGAACTCTATTAGTTGAGAAGCCTACATTGCTTTTAATGTATAATCAACACATCTATTTTGAGCCCCTATTCTATGTTTGTCACTTGGCTAGGCACTGGATATGGAATGATAGATAATACAGGAAGCTTCATAGCTGTTAAGGCTGAGGGTACTCGAGCCAGACCACCTATGTTGAAATCCCAGCTCAGTCTATTAGCTGTGTGATTCAGGGTAAGGTAGTTAATCTCTCTGTGCCTCAGGTTTCTCTCTGTTAAACAGGGTTAATAATAGTACCTATCTCATGGGGCTGTTGAGAATGTTAATAGAACATCAGGATCATAATATGTGTTTAAGAAATGTTGATCTAAAAATGATATAGGCACAGCCTCTGCTCTCATTGAGCTTCCAGCTTCATGGAGGATGTAAAAAGTGACTAGGGGATTAAAATATGGTATTAAAGAGAGTCTACATTGTAATGAATGCAACAAGGGTAATGGGGACACCAAGGAGAGAACCTAAGTCAAATTTGACCGCTAAGGAAAAGCTCCAGAAGAGCTTTTATTTGGACTGGTGTGTGTAAAGTGGCAAACCACTTCAGTATTCTTGCCTTGAGAACCCCATGAACAGTATGAAAAAGCAAAAAGATAGGACACTGAAAGATGAACTCCCCAGGTCAGTAGGTGCCCAATATACTAATGGAGATCAGTGGAGAAATAACTCCAGAAAGAATGATGGGATGGAGCCAAAGCAAAAAAGATACCCAACTGTGGATGTGACTGGTGATAGACGCAAAGTCCGATGCTGTAAAGAGCAATATTGCATAGGAACCTGGAATGCTAGGTCCATGAATCAAGGCAAATTGGAAGTGGTCAAACAGGAGATGGCAAGAGTGAACGTCGACATTCTAGGAATCAGCGAACTAAGATGGACTGGAATGGGTGAATTTAACTCAGATGACCATTATATCTACTACTGTGGGCAAGAATCCCTTAGAAGAAATGGAGTAGCCATCATGGTCAACAAAAGAGTCCAAAAGGCAGTACTTGGATGCAATCTCAAAAACGATAGAATGATCTCTGTTCGTTTCCAAGGCAAATCATTCAATATCACAGTAATCCAAGTCTATGCCCTAACCAGTAATGCCAAAGAAGCTGAAGTTGAACGATTCTATGAAGACCTACAAGACCTTCTAGAACTAACACCCAAAAAAGATGTCCTTTTCATTATAGGGGACTGGAATGCAAAAGTAGGAAGTCAAGAAACACCTGGTGTAACAGGCAAGTTTGGCCTTGGAATACAGAATGAAACAGGGCAAAGGCTAATAGAGTTTTGCCACGAGACCGCACTGGTAATAGCAAACACCCTATTCCAACAACACAAGAGAAGACTCTACACGTGGACATCACCAGAGGGTCAACACCGAAATCAGATTGATTATATTCTTTGCAGCCAAAGATGGAGAAGCACTAAACAGTCAGCAAAAACAAGACCGGGAGCAGACTGTGGCTCGGATCATGAACTGCTTATTGCCAAATTCAGATTTAAATTGAAGAAAGTAGGGAAAACCACTAGACCATTCAGGTATGGCCTAGATCAAATCCCTTATGAGTATACCGTGGAAGTGACAAATAGATTTAAGGGTCTAGACCTGACAGACAGAGTGCCTGATGAACTATGGACAGAGGTTCGTGACATTGTACAGGAGACAGGGATCAAGAAAATCCCCATGGAAAAGAAATGCAAAAAAGCAAAATGGCTGTCTGAGGAGGCCTTACAGATAGCTGGGAAGAGAAGAGAAGTGAAAAGCAAAGGAGAAAATGAAAGATATTCCCATCTGAATGCAGAGTTCCAAAGAATAGCAAGGAGAGATAAGAAAGCCTTCCTCAACAATCAGTGCAAAGAAATAGAGGAAAACAACAGATTGGGAAAGACTAGAGATCCCTTCAAGAAAATTAGAGATACCAAAGGAACATTTCATGCAAAGATGGGCTCGATAAAGGAACGAAATGGTATGGACCTAACAGAAGCAGAAGATATTAAGAAGAGGTGGCAAGAATACACAGAAGAACTGTACAAAAAAGATCTTCACGACCCAGATAATCACGATGGTGTGATCACTCACCTAGAGCCAGACATCCTGGAATGTGAAGTCAAGTGGGCCTTAGAAAGCATCACTACGAACAAAGCTAGTGGAGGTGATGGAATTCCAGTTGAGCTATTTCAAACCCTCAAAGGTGATGCTGTGAAAGTGCTGCACTCAATATGCCAGCAAATCTGGAAAACTCAGCAGTGGCCACAGGAATGGAAGAGGTCAGTCTTCGTTCCAATCCCAAAGAAAGGCAATGCCAAAGAATGCTCAAACTACTGCACAATTGCACTCATCTCACATGCTAGTAAAGTAATGCTCAAAATTCTCCAAGCCAGGCTTCAGCAATACGTGAACCGTGAACTTCTAGATGTTCAAGCTGGTTTTAGAAAAGGCAGAGGAACCAGAGATCAAATTGCCAATATCCGCTGGATCATCGAAAAAGCAAGAGAGTTCCAGAAAAACATCTATTTCTGCTTTATTGACTATGCCAAAGCCTTTGACTGTGTGGATCACAATACACTGTGGAAAATTCTGAAAGAGATGGGAATACCAGACCATCTGACCTGCCTCTTGAGAAACCTGTATGCAGGTCAGGAAGCAACAGTTAGAACTGGACATGGAAAAACAGACTGGTTCCAAATAGGAAAAGGAGTACGTCAAGGCTGTATAGTGTCACCCTGCTTATTTAACTTATATGCAGAGTACATCATGAGAAACGCTGGGCTGGAAGAAACACAAGCTGGAATCAAGATTGCTGGGAGAAATATCAATACCTCAGATATGCGGATGACACCACCCTTATGGCAGAAAGTGAAGAAGAACTAAAGAGCCTCTTGATGAAGGTGAAAGAGGAGAGTGAAAAAGTTGGCTTAAAGCTCAACGTTCAGAAAACTAAGATCATGGCATCTGGTCCCATCACTTCATGGGAAATAGATGGGGAAACAGTGGAAACAGTGTCAGACTTTATTTTTTGGGGCTCCAAAATCACTGCTGATGGTGATTGCAGCCATGAAATTAAAAGACGCTTCCTCCTTGGAAGGAAGGTTATGGCCAACCTAGATAGCATATTGAAAAGCAGAGACATTACTTTGCCAGCAAAAGTACATCTAGTTAAGGCTATGGTTTTTCCAGTGGTCATGTATGGATGTGAGAGTTGGACGGTGAAGAAGGCTGAGCGCTGAAGAATTGATGCTTTTGAACTGTAGTGTTGGAGAAGACTCTTGAGAGTCCCTTGGACTGCAAGGAGATCCAATCAATCCATCCTAAAAGAGATCAATCCTGGGTGTTCATTGGAAGGTGTGATGTTGAAACTGAAACTCCAATACTTCGGGCACCTCATGCGAAGGGTTGACTCATTGGAAAAGACCCTAATGCTGGGTAGGATTGAGGGCGGGAGGAGAAGGGGACGACAGAGGATGAGATGGTTGGATGGCATCACCGACTCGATGGACATGGGTTTGGGTAGACTCCGGGAGTTGATGACGGACAGAGAGGCCTGGCGTGCTGCAATTCATGGGGTCGCAAAGAGTCGGACACGACTGAGCGACTGAACTGAACTGAACTGTGTGTGTGTGTGTGTGTGTGTGTGAAGGGAAACATAAAGACACAGAGGTCTGAGAAGAGATTGTGGTGTATTTGAGAAATTGAGGGGTGTTCCACCAGACTGGGTTGTTAATACAAAGTATGAAAGAAGGTCATAGGCACACAGGGACCAGATCCTCTGGGCTCAGTGAGTTTAAACTTTATCCTAGAAAACTAGGATCTTAAGAAGGGAAGTGGTATGGCTTATGCTTTAGAAAGATAACTCTGGCTACAAAGTTTACAGTCAGCAGAAGGGCCAAGGCAAAAAATCTGGGTGTAGATCACAATCCATGAATGCCCAAATGAAAGGGATGGCATGGGAGCATTCAGAGTTGTGGGAGTTTATGAGATATTTAAATTTTGGGACTGAAACATTTTAGGAAAGTCAAGGATGATGTTCAAATTTCTGACTGGGCTACTTATTAATTGATGGCTTGATTCCTTGAGTTGTGGGATTTATGGGGAAGGAAGATTTTAAAGGGAACAATGATGCTGTGTTTTAGGTGCCTAAGGGACATCCAAGTGGAAGTATTCAGTGGGCAGATTTGTAGGTCTGAAGAAAGGTGAAATATTAACACAGATAGAGAAACCATTTACTTGGGCAGAGGAAGGATGATGTTCATGAGGCAAAGCAGAAAAGCAAAGAGGAGAAATAGAGATATTATGTAGATATTATCCATTGAAGGAAACTGTGAGTCTAAAGAGTCAGACTGTCAGGTCGGTCATTGAAGGTTCAGAAGGGGCTGGTAGAGGCATTAGAAAAGAGGAAAACAGGGAAGAAGAAAGGTTGTATTCTGGGAACAAACTTGAAATATACCATGTGTTTGGTATACATTTTGTTTCAAAACTTTCCAGTGTTTTGCTTTTCCAGGGGTATATTTCCTATCTTGCCTTCCCCAAATCCTCCTATGTAACTTCAGCAGGAAAGTGCAGGCTGGAGATGAGCATAAAGAGCTGCCCACCTCAGGCATTGAAGGCAGACTTGGCTGAACAGAGCAGATGTGAAATTTCCTTCATAAATAAGAAATTAGCTGGTCTGACTAAAAATACCCTATAATTTGATAGAGAATAAATAGATACATACCTTGTTAGATTAACCAGTTTATTATTATTGATGTTTTTTGTCTTAGGTACAATTTTAATCTTCCTCAAGTAAGAGCTCTGTTTTAATAAAAAAAAAAAATAGAATGTCTGATACTCCACAGTGTCAAAATATAATACACAGCTACAGATTTTTTTATGGAGTTATTAAAATTTGCTTTGATGCTTGCTTTACATCAGAATGATTTTGTGGGAATCTAAATGTGTATTTTCTTGTACAAGAGAGTGGAGCACAGCAGAAAGAACACAGGCATCGGCTGCAATAAAGAGTGAATCCTGGTCGCTGGGTGAACAAAGATTTGTAGATTATCTCTGTGAGAAATTTTGCTAAGTTTTGGCCTTGAAACCAAGTTCTTTATAAAGATAATGGGCAGAAACAGTACAAGAATTTTCATCTTTAACTTACTCAAAACAATTTACAGCAGAGAGCAGAGAGTGAAATGGGGAAAGACATGGACACCAGATAGTAATGAAGATACAAAAGATATTTAGTAGATAAATGAATAGTTGGGAGCTAGAAATCCATAAGCTGGATGTTAGAATTAGCACCACAAATATCTCACTACCTTGTACCCTCTTGAGTTGTTTATCATGACCATGTGTCTCGAAGCCTATACAACTCACTGTTAACTCTGTGGAAATACCATTCTGGAAAGGATTCACATTCAATCTCACTCTACCGTATGACTTTGGATAAGCAGAAAACACATATAAGTTGGATAAGTGATGAGTACAAAACAAAAGTAACTTTTAAGCTTAAATCTAAATAATCTGCAATTAGGCACACACACAAATATATATTTATATAAAATATGTTTACACATATATATTAATAAAATATGCTTATATAATATATCTTTATATAATATTTAGGCTTCCCTGGTGGCTCAACTGGTAGAGAATCCACCTGCCATGTAGGAGACCTGGGTTCGATCCCTGGATAGGGAAGAGTCCTTGGAGAAGGGAATGGCTACCCACTCTGGTATTCTGGCCTGGAGAATATCATGGACTGTTTAGTCCATGGGGTTGCAAAGAGTCAGACATGACTGACTTTCACTTTCACTTTTTACTTTATATAATATTTATATATAATTATATATCTTTATATTTATACTTCATTTATATATTTTTTTCCCTTCTCAGTTGCATGGAAACTAGAGTAGTGATGACTATTCTATGGTGGGCTGTAGGGAAGACTGACAATCACATGAGTCCTGGTTTTCCCTCTGTGATACATGACTTAGTTAATGATTTATGTGTTGTTGTTGGGTTAGGTATTTTAGGTATAAAGTTCTTCATGTTTAAAATGAAGATGACCTTCTTTTATAGGACTTATGGGAGGATAAATTGGAAGGACTGATGCTGAAGCTCCAATACTTTGGCTACCTGATGTGAAGAACTGACTCATTGGAAAGGACCCTGATGCTGGGAAAGATTGAAGGCAGGAGGAGAACAGGACGACAGAGCATGATATGGCTGGATGGCATCACCGACTCAATGGACATGAGTTCAAGCAAACTCCAGGAGTTGGTGATGGACAGAGAAGCATGGTGTGCTGCAGTCCATGGGATCACAAAGAGTCAGACATGACTAAGCGACTGAACTGAATATTTTTATAGCAGTGAATGGTATGAATAAAGTATTAAATGATTGTTCTCATCCATTTCTCCATATTTGGTGTTCTTTTTTTTAATGATACAATTTATTTATTTTTTGGCTATGCTGGGTCTTAGTTGCCACATGCAGGATCTTCAATCTTCATTGTGGCATGCCGGATCCTTAACTGGGGCATGTGGGATCTAGTTCCCCAAGCAGGAATCAAACCTGAGTCCTCTGCTTTGGGAGCATGGAGTCTTGGCCACTGGACCACAGGGGAAGTCCTATTTGGGGGTTCTTTGAGTTTACCATGGAACTTAATTTCTATTACCACTGCTCTCTCCAAATTTTCTTCTTTTATTTTCCCCCTTCTATCATCATGAGCACCATCATCACTACCGTTTACAGAAGATCTACTCTATCAGAGACATACAGCAAGAGTCCCAAGAATTTTACTGATCAGTTCAGTTCAGTTCAGTTCAGTCGCTCAGTCGTGTCCGACTCTCTGCGACCCCATGAATTGCAGCACGCCAGGCATCCCTGTCCATCACCAACTCCCGGAGTCTACCCAAACCCATGTTCATCGAGTCGGTGATGCCATCCAACCATCTCATCCTCTGTCGTCCCCTTCTCCTCCCACCCCCAATCCTACCCAGCATCAGGGTCTTTTCCAATGAGTCATCCCTTCGCATGAGGTGGCCAAAGTATTGGAGCTTCAGCTTCAACATCAGACCTTTCAATGAACACCCAGGATTGATCTCTTTTAGGATGGATTGATTGGATCTCCTTGCAGTCCAAGGGACTCTCAAGAGTCTTCTCCAACACCACAGTTCAAAAGCATCAATTCTGCGGCACTCAGCTTTCTTCACCGTCCAACTCTCACATCCATACATGACCACTGGAAAAACCATAGCCTTGACTAGATGGACCTTTGTTGGCAAAGTAATGTCTCTGCTTTTAAACATGCTATCTAGGTTGGCCATAACCTTCCTTCCAAGGAGGAAGCGTCTTTTAATTTCATGGCTGCAGTCACCATCAGCAGTGATTCTGGAGCCCAAAAAAGTAAAGTCTGACACTGTTTCCACTGTTTCCCCATCTATTTCCCATGGAGTGATGGGACCAGATGCCATGATCTTAGTTTTCTGAACTTTGAGCTTTAAGCCAACTTTTTCACTCTCCTCTTTCACCTTCATCAAGAGGCTCTTTAGTTCTTCTTCACTTTCTGCCATAAGGGTGGTGTCATCTGTATATCTGAGGTTATTGATATTTCTCCTGGCAATCTTGATTCCAGCTTGTGTTTCTTCCAGCCCATTTAATCCTCCATTTAATCCTCACAGCATTAAGTGGTATATGCCTATATCCCATACTTATCTTCTTCTTCTTTTTTTTTTTTTTTTACAGAGGAAGAAACTGGTTAATATTATAATTTGCTTAAATTAACAGCAAGGAAACACCAGATAGTTAACTAAATTTTGGTCCTCTATTTCTAAATCCTGTTAGTCTAAAAATGTCAAATAATTTGCTATTCAGTTCAGAATTTCTAACACCCCTTGTGTTTCTTGATATTATATGGTATTTAGGCACTGCCATGGATTAAATATACATATCCACAGTACCCTGTATGTAGTTTCAGAAGCTCTATGGATTATAAGAGTTCACCAGAAAATTGTGCAGCAAACTAAATTCCTAGTGGGCAGAGACTTTTCTTTATCTTGAAATCCCAGCTCAGGGACAGCAGGGGAGATTAACTGCATTTCAGAAACTTGAAATAGCTTCACAAGTACTTGTATAAGAAATTTTTGTGTTATGTTTTGGTTTGATTTTCAGAACTTTCTGAAACTTTATTAAGCTATATTATTATTATTGTTGTTCAAATATTAAATTAATACTATCTCATCTGAAAACTGTGTATTTTGTGTGCCTTTCCCTAATTCTCCTTCAAAGAATGATTATCATAATTACAGTATCACTTTAACGTAATCTTTATTAACTCTACTAATGCAAATGACTGGAAAAAGACTTTCAATGTAAATTAACTCAAATATATTCTGTTTAATAATTTTCTGTTGCCTAAGCAACCAAAACTTGAACATAATATTCCTTATTAGTGTAACTTGGGAACAAATAGGACTCATTGAAATATACTTAACCTGCAACACTCATGCAGTGCCTGAGCTTGTTTTGGTTAAAGACTTAAACCTTGAGGTGAGGGGAGACCAGCTGCTCACCATCTGTTGTGTGACTACTGGGAGAATTACTGGATGCTCTAAAATTGGGCTCATAAAAGTCCATGAAATGCTGACCTTAAGAGAATATGATGTTTGAAAAGAGGAAGTTATAATATCTATGGACAAATTTCAGCATGGATGAGGTATAAAGGCATTCTTAAAAACAGAAACATTCACCTTATCATATTTGATTGACAAACTAAAAGGCATAAAAATATAAATAAGAGAATACATAATACGGATCTTTTTAATGAAAACTGTTTTACTAGTTCTTTATTTCATTCTAACCCAACATCTGTGGCAATATGACCTATACTTTATAAATGAACTAAGTGAACAGGGAAGTGACTGAAAAGACAGACAACAAAAATGTGTACTATAATATCACCTACAGATTGTCCATCATACAATGTGAATGACAAGTCTTCTGTCCTCCTGACCGTATTTTAAAAGATAGACTATGTCAAAGTAGACAGTGAACTGTAACATGTTACAATATACTTGCTCTCATATAGGACTATCTTGAAAAAAATCTCAGTTTTATATAGATAAATATGAGTACTGGACTTAAGTGCTGTATCTTCATAAGTTCAAAGAAGGGACTTGTTTCATTAATACCATTCTTACTCTCTTCAGTGTAAGATCTCTCTTCAGAGAACAAGAACACTTCCTTTTGGATATCTGATCTGATATATAAGCATGCCTAGTAAAGATAGAAAGTCAAAGAGCATTCATCTTTGCACACTTTATGGGATCAGATTTGCCCACTTCTTGATTTCCCTTTGTGCTCATAAAATTCAGTGCCGTGCAAGAACTCATTTTTAGCAGTATAAAAAATATTTTTGCACTATGATTTCATTTTAAATATCTTGCCTTTGTTGCTTATCTCATAATGTTTTTCTATCTTGAAAGATACAAAGAATATATTCTGTCCTAGTTTTGATATGAAATATCCCCAGTTTATTCATAAAATGTGATTGAATATATCTTTTATCACCAGTTCATATTATCTTTTAGTTGTGACATTTACATTGCCTCTATATTTTATTTTACATATCCCTGCATGAAATAAAAATTCAATTACTCAGGAGAGATGTTAGCAATGTGCTACAACAAATTAGAGATCATTAAAGTAGTTTTGATAAAAGTATAATCACAAAAACACATTGTCAGTTCTTATAAATATTCTAGGGTCAGAAGAAAGAAAAATGTTGTAAAGACTAGTCTAAAGTTTCATAAATTGACTTTTAAGCATGACTAGAGAATGCAAATAGGGAGCTCTTAGGAAGAAGTGAGAAAAATGCACAATTAAAAAATATTAATAACATATTTGATTATGTAGGGGTTATATAAGATTAGATTATGTAGGGTTATTATAGAAACCAGCAATTTGCATAGAGGAGATTATTAAATGCTAATAATGCTAAGTTATATTAAATTAAAATTGTTTGATTTTTATTTTGTGAGCATTTTTAAATGGAGTATGCATGAGTTCATTGTATTATATATTGTACATTTTTATAAATGTAGCAAAATAATGTTAACTTTCTTTCTGCCACTAAGCCAATAACACAAATGTAATTATTCTATGTTTGCCATTATTTAGAATTTCAAGATAGTGCACAGGTGAAGTTACTGACTTATATTGCAAAGAATATTTAAATGGATAATTACCTAAGCAGCTGGATTCATCAGTTTGGAAATCCATGCAGTCAGCAAAACCATCACAGCGCTTGTGCACTGGGATACAGCTGTTAGAAGAGGAGCAGGTCAAAGCTCCATGAGGACAGCTCTCATTGGCTGAAGAAAAGAACAATAATAATCACTTTAAAAAATGGATTTCTTCTAATCATATAAGCCAGTTTGTATTATCCTTCATTTTTCTAGCCTTATTATTTTTAAAATTTTTAAAGATCTATTCTGTATTGGAGTATAGTCGATGGTGATAGTAACAGGTGAACAGCACAGGGACTCAGCCATACATATACCAGTCTTCATTCTCCCTCACATTCCCCTTGCCTCCAGGCTGTCACATAATACTGGTCAGAGTTCCCTGTTTAAGCCTTATTTTTTTTTTTTTTATGTGTATATCAAATCGATTGAACTGACTGTACAATAAAGATACTGGATAGACTCCTTGTGTGCCAGAGATGGTTCAGCCGACCCATGGACTTCATGTAGCTGGGATTTTTAAAAATGATTGCTGCTAGAGCAGCACCCTAAACGTTTCCCAGGAGATCCTAGGAATAGGATGGCTGCCTGCTCATGACTCCTTACTGACCTATTGTTATATTAAATATTATGATAACAGTTAAAGTTTATTGAATAATTACTTTGTGCCAAACAGTGTGTTAAATGGTCCACATGGATTATATTTATTTAATTCTTACTTGAACATGTCACTTAGCCTTGCTGAGCCTTACTTCTTTTTTCTTTTTTTTTTTTCTTTTTAATCTATTTTTTATTTTTTATTTTTTTTTACTTTACAATATTGTAATAGTTTTTGCCATACATTGACATGAATTAGCCATGGGTTTACATGTGTTCCCCTTCCTGGACCCCCCACCCACGTCCCTCCCCATCCCATCCCTCTGGGTCTTCCCATTGCCCCGGCCCTGAGCCCTTGTCTCATGCATCGAACATGGAATGGTGTTCTGTTTCACATATGATAATATACATGTTTCAATGCTATTCTCCCAGAACATCCCACCCTCACCTTCTCCCCCAAGCCTTATTTTTAAACTATTGAGTTCTTAATGAAGAAAACTTCAATTTATTAAAATTTCCTCTAAACACTGTCAACAGAATCATCGTCCAGCTGTGCATCGTGTCCAGCTGTGCATTCACGTATATATGTACAAAATGCTTTGTATATGTTTTATGGTCTGAACTGATTTTAGACTAGTGAACTTTAATATCAAGGCAGATCTCTGTTTGTACTTCTGTTGCTCCCCTAACATCTCTATATTATGTACTGTTGAATTAGCAGAGACTGTAACTTGTTTGAATGTTCATCCATTTCCACCTGGGTCATAAGCCATGGGTAGTCACTAGGTATCTATTAGATCCGGGTGATGGTGAAGGTCACTGCAGCCCAATGCATGATGTAGGTATTTCACTACTTCCAGAGTCTCCTGCTGTCTTGATTTCAAGGGGCAAGCATAAGTCTTGTGCATAAGACGACTTTGGCTATTTCAGAAAACTGCCTTTATGGATGCCCATCAAGACTACTGACAGCTCAATGGCAATCTAGTCCTGTAAAGTACTTGACCTTCCTCAGATGCTACTCTTAGTCCTATAACTGTATTCTTGTGTCCCTTATTTGAATATTTTAACGCAAAGCTGCTGCCAAAAATTTATAAGACTGATCCATGAAGTTACTTCTACTAGAATAAAGACAATTAAGCTCAAATTTCTCAAGTTAAATCGACAGTTTTAGAATACTGAGGAGTAAATTTCCCCATGTATGGGTCTTGCACAGATTTTGTCAGTTATGCCACAATTTTTCTTTCTCAAATATATTTATGGGTTGGAAGGAGTTGTTTACTTGAATCGTAGGTTGTTGACAAGTTTAGTTTGAGAACTGCCTATCACCATTTAATGTCAAGTAGGACACAAAAGTGTTTTTAAGAGTATATATTTTCATTGACTAAAACTGCTGGATCTGAAAAATTCAAGTGATACTCTTCACTGAGTGATTCTTCCTGCTAGAACATTAATTCCCACCAACGAATAATATTGAGCTGCCTTACTGTGAGTAAGACATTATGCCTAGCACGTTCACTGGGAAGTGCAGGAAAGAGATTTTGAAAACAGTAGTCAAAACATATGGAGCAACAAAATCAAGATAACAATATAAGAATGATTAAGAATGCAAAGTTCCAAACAATAGCAAGGAGAGATAAGAAAGCCTTCCTCAGCGATCAACGCAAAGAAATAGAGGAAAAAAAACAGGATGGGAAAGTCTAGAGATCTCTTCAAGAAAATTAGAGATACCAAAGGAACATTTCATGCAAAGATGGGCTCAATAAAGGATAGAAATGGTAGGGACCTAAAAGAAACAGAAGATATTAAGAAGAGGTGGCAAGAATACACAGAAGAACTGTACAAAAAAGATCTTCATGACTCAGATAATCATGATGGTGTGATCACACACCTAGAGCCAGACATCTTGGAATGTGAAGTCAAGTGGGCCTTAGGAAGCATCACTACGAACAAAGCTAGTGGAGGTGATGGAATTCCAGTTGAGCTATTTCAAATCCTCAAAGGTGATGCTGTGAAAGTGCTGCACTCAATATGCCAGCAAAACTGGAAAACTCAGCAGTGGCCACAGGACTGCAAAAGGTCAGTTTTCATTCCAATCCCAAAGAAAGGAAATGCCAAAGAATGCTCAAACTACTGCACAATTGCACTCATCTCACACGCTAGTAAGGTAATGCTCAAAATTCTCCAAGCCAGGCTTTAGCAATATGTGAACCGTGAACTTCCAGATGTTCAAGCTGGTTTTAGAAAAGGCAGAGAAACCAGAGATAAAATTGCCAACATCCGCTGGATCATCGAAAAAGCAAGAGAGTTCCAGAAAAACATCTATTTCTGCTTTATTGACTATGCCAAAGCCTTTGACTGTGCGGATCACAATAAACTGTGGAAAATTCTGAGAGAGATGGGAATACCAGACTATCTGACCTGCCTCTTGAGAAACCTGTATGCAGGTCTGGAAGCAACAGTTAGAACTGGACATGGAACAACAGACTGGTTCCAAATAGGAAAGGGTGTACGTCAAGGCTGTATATTGTCACCATGCTTATTTAACTTATATGCAGAGTATATCATGAGAAATACTCGGGTGGAGGAAGCAAGCTGGAATCAAGATTGCCGGGAGAAATATCAATAACCTCAGATATGCAGATGACACCACCCTATGGCAGAAAGTGAAGAACAACTGAAGAGCCTCTTGATGAAAGTGAAAGACGAGAGTGAAAAAGTTGGCTTAAAGCTCAACGTTCAGAAAACTAAGATTATGGCATCTGGTCCCATCACTTCATGGCAGATAGATGGGGAAACAGTGGAACCAGTGGCTGACTTTATTTTTCTGGGCTCCAAATTTGCTGCTGATGGTGATTGCATCCATGAAATTAAAAGACGTTTACTCCTTGGAAGGAAAGTTATGACCAACCTAGACAGCATATTAAAAAGCAGATACATTAGTTTGCCAACAAAGGTCCATCTAGTCAAGGCTATGGTTTTTCCAATGGTCATGTATGGATGTGAGAGTTGGATGGCAAAGAAAGCTCAGCGCCGAAGAATTGAAGCTTTTGAACTGTGGTGTTGGAGAAGACTCTTGAGAGTCCCTTGGACTGCAAGGAGATCCAACCAGTCCATCCTAAAGGAGATCAGTCCTGGGTGTTCATTGGAAGGACTGATGTTGAAGCTGAAACTCCAATACTTTGGCTACCTGATGGGAAGACCTGACTCATTGGAAAAGACCCTGATGCTGGGAAAGATTGAGGGCAGGAGGAGAAGGGGATGACAGAGGATGAGATGGTTGGATGGCATCATCGACTAGATGGACATGGGTTTGTGTGGACTCCGGGAGTTGGTGATGGACAGGAAGGCCTGGTGTTCTGCGGTTCATGGGGTCACAAAGAGTCGGACACGACTGAGCGACTGAACTGAACTGAACTGAATGTTTCAAAGTAAATATAAGAAATGTCATAAGGCCAGACTTAGCTAGAAAAGCATTGGTATAGGTAAGTATGACAGAAACAAGAGATTCCTTTAGTATAGGGAAGTCTGTAAAGGGTGAAAGTAGGAATAGAGTCTTGAGATATTCTTTATATTTTAATTTACATTTTAATGCTTCCAGAGAAAAGCCATTTAGCCAAGTGGGAATCAAATCTACAGATTGGGAATCAATACTTTTGATATTGGAACAGTAAGTAAAGCAGTTTTCTCAGCTGGAGAATTTCTGTGAAGAGGTAGGAGAGACAAATCTAAAACCAAAGGCTGAAACAAGACTGTAGAAATGGCTAAAGTGCTAGGAGAAAAAGCTATAGAAAAAGCTCTTTAAGCTTTTCCAAAGGGTAAAATAATTTTAGGATATACATCGACAAGATAAATAATATTCCAAACCAAATAAACTAAGAAACAGAATAATTTTCCAACTCTTATAAGATGAAGAGATGTTTGTAAAAAAAAAAAGGATTGTGTCTCTAGAGCCCACAAGCCACATTTACTGAAGCACACATGCCTACAGCCTGTGCTCCACAACAAGAGAAGCCATCACAACGAGAAGCCAGGTCATGGCAACTGGAGAGTAGACGCACTAGCTGAAGACCCAGAGCAACCCAAAGTAAGTTTAAAAATATGAATGTGTGACTAAAATCACGCATCAATATATCCATGTATGTATGTATATGACAAAGGTCCCCATGGTCAAAGCTATGGTTTTGCTGGTAGTCATGTACGGATGCAAGAGTTGGACCACAAAGAAGACTGAGAGCTGATGAACTGATGCTTTCAAACTGAGGTGCTGGAGAAGATACTTGAGAGACTCTTGGACTGCAAGGAGATCAAATAGTCTATCAACCCTGAAGATTCATTGGAAGGACTGATGCTGAAGCTCTAATACTTTGGCCATCTAATGTGAAGAGCTGACTCATTGGAAAAGACCCTGATGCTGGGAAAGATTGAGGGCAGGAGGAGAAGTGGTGGACAGAGGATGAGATGATTGGATGGCGTAATTGACTCAATGGACATGAGATTGAGCAAACTCCGGGAGATTGTGAAGGACAGAAAAACCTGGTGTGCTGCCATCCATGGCGTCTCAAAAAGTCAGACACAACTGAGCAACTGAAGAATAGCAATGTATGTATATGCATTTTATCACTGTTTTGCATTGCTAGGAGCTGAGAGATCATACAAGAGAACAGTTTAAAGGTTTTAAATAATATGTTGAAATTTGTATACAAAGATGATGGTGCTTATTTACTTGTAGAGCATTATTTTGGACCCTTCTTTTCTCAGAAACACTAATCCAATTCATATTCCTTAACCCAATCTTCAGTATGACTGAGAGCTTAGTTTCAAGTTTACTGTACAATGAAAAGTTCTAACTTATAAATGATATAACTGTTCAACCATAGCCCAAGCAGCATTGAAAGACATAAAATATATATAAGAAAACACATGGTTTCAATTTGTAGAAAAATTTACTCTTTTCTTTCTATAGAAAATTTACAGTTTAGATAATTTAAAATTGGCCTTTCACTTAATGAAATTAGAAACTAAAATCACAGTTTCTGTAGCATTTTAAATGATGTAATATTAAAGTTAATGAATACTTATTAATTGCATTTTAAAAGTAGGTGGAAAACCTACTTTTACATACGTGATGAATACTTATCGACACCTACACAGCAAAGGACTGAAAGGAGGAAAACAAATGGAATCACTACTTTCTTTTTATCCATTATTAATACATATACAACAAAACATTTTCCAAAATTAGTCCAAATAAGGTAAAAATAAAATTTATAGGAAAATCAGGTTTCAAAATGTTTCCTTGGACAATATCAACTTTTGCCACATTCTCTTTCAAACATTATGGTTTCATGGCTATAAAAATACTTATTTCAATCTGTCATCACCCTAGAGGTTGATACTCTTTCTAACCAAAATAAACTAAGTATCACAGTGCATTTTATGGCTTTGAGGTCATTTGCTCAGGTAGATGACACATTAAAAATAAACAACTGATGAATGATGGCTCACCAAAGTTACTTCTGTAAAGTAACATCCCTTTTGAATATTATATCTGCTATATAAGAAATATACACAGAAGTAAAGCATATATGACTATGGCTGTGTATCTATTTACTATTAAAATGAAAGGTCAAATATGTAGCAGATTAATATTTCCAACCTTAGAGGAGCTATGGTTTTGTGCCATGAGAATGAAGGCTACAAGCCCTTCAAGGCAGATTCACACCTAGCATGAAGCAGGATGGATATGTACTCTGTCCCTGAACAAAACCAATTAGTACTCTTATTAAAACATCTTAGCAGCTTAAATAATTTTAATAAAACTATAAAGATAATTTAATGTGGAAAGGATAATAATGCTTATATTATGCAATTTGCCACATTAATTCATTTAATTCTTGACTACCTCTGTAAAATAGACTTAACCACTATGATTTTCATGTTGAATAAACTGAGGAACACTTTTTTAAGAAGTTGTCAAATACAGAGGGTAACCTTTATACATAGGGTGCTGAGATCATAGCTAATAAATTGAAAGTGAAAGTGAAAGTCTTTCAGTCATGTCTGACTCTTTATGACCCCATGAACTATACAGTCCATGGAAATCTCCAGGCCAGAATTCTGGAGTGGGGAGCCTATCCCTTCTCCAGGGGATCTTCCCGACCCAGGAATCAACCTGGGGTCTCCTCATTGCAGGTGGATTCTTGACCAACTGAGCTATCAGGGAAGCAACAAATTGAAAGGCCAGCAATAAAACTGTTGACAAAGGTTGGTCTACAAGTCTTAGGAGCATAACCCCACTCCTAATTTTCAGAAGTGGCCCTTAACTTCATAAAATACATCAACTACTTCTGGAACATAAACAGAAAGTTGTGTGTCCTCAGTTACTCAGTCGTGGCCAACCTTTTGCAACCCTGTGGTCTGTAGTCCGCCAGGCTCCTCTGTCCATGAGATTTTCCAGGAAAAATTATTGAAGCAGGTTACCATGCCCTCCTCCAGAGGATCTTCCCAACCCAGAGATCGAACCCGCATTTCTTGCATTTCCTTCATTGGCAGGTGGATTCTTTACCACTAGTGTCACCTGGGAAGCCCATCAATTAAAGTTAGATAGCAGTAAAACTGTTCACCTCCCCATCTACTGGTCACAGTTCTCTCTCTTACTGAAAGATAGCATCCATGTGCCTCTCTTGATCCATCTCCATCTTCTCTCCTTGCTCTGGGCCCTAGGAGGTGGAACATCTTTCTTTGTCTTCTAGTTTTGGTTGGGTTTGATTGATGGGTACCACCAGTGGGAGGTTAACGCAGAGGAAGAGACTGTGAGATTACCAATGGTTAGCTGCTCCCATTACAAATGCCACATCCTTTATCAAGTAGCTCTCCTTGACTCTAGATTCAAACAACTGTTCCCTCCTCTCACATCCCTTGTTCTATGGTGATAAAAGACCTCCTTGTGGTTTTCCTATGCATATTATTTCCCTAATAAATAATTCCTTTATTAAAACAGTCTAAAATTACACAATATCAACATACCATCTATTTCTTGTCAGGATACTGACTGATACATCTGATGAAATAAAAATCCTCATGGTGAATAGATTTCTTTCAGAGGAATATCAATGAGAAGAATGTTTCTAGTTTTGGGTTATTTTCCCATATCATTAAACCATACTTATTTTTTTCCACTTACTTCAAGGAAATTTGATATTTTGGGTCAAACAAAAGTATCACTAACTGAAGCGACACTTTAATAAAAAATATGTTACCAATGGAAATACATGATTAAATATGAATTATTTTTAAATGTTGGACTCACCATATGCTCTGTTTAAGCATTCTGATCACTAAACATGTATTTTTGCAAAAATAAAAGGCTTTTAAATATCAATTGCTACCGATTTTCCTGTATAAAATTTCAAACTTTTCAGAATTCTGTTCCTACAATGTTTAAAAACATGCAAGTCTCACAAAACAAACAAACCAATCAACCAAACCTCTTATTTTGTCCGATATTCCAGTCTCAATGCCACCTTTTTGAAGGGGTTTTCTACAGCTGGCTTCCCTCTGAGATTTGTCATCTTCTCCACAAAAGGCTGATGTCACAATTCTGTCCTCCCACTCCACAGGGTGTTACCTCTCTAGGATCACAGCAACTACTTTAGCTTTTTCCCAGTCTAAAAATTTTTAGTACTAATTTTATGTGATCTCGCAGAAACATCTGAACCTGTGCATACCCTGTGATACATAGATTTCTACCTTTGATTTAAGATCATCATTCTCTTTTGGTTGCCCTCCTGTGTCTATGACCACATCTCTTTGTCTTTTGATTTTTTTTTTTTTTAAACTATACTTTAGATGTTCTCCTTAGGATTCTGTCTCCCTCCTTATCTTTTTCCTCTATTATCTCATTTACAGCCACAGTCTGAATCGTTGTATGCTAATAGCTTTGTATCTTTATATATCTTCCTTGAGCTCATTCCTGAGCTCCACACACCCATTTCCAGACATATTCTGAATGTTTCCATGTAGGTATGCCACAGATAATATAAATAAAACATGTTTAAAGGTGAAGCCACATTCTTACCCTAAGAGGTCCTTCTCCTCCTATTTTTCCCAGCTCAAGAAATGGCAGAGTAGCTGTCTTGTTGCCTAGATCAGAAACTTGGAAACTATTATTGATTTCTTTCTCCTGCTCTTCACTTGAATATCTCCTAAATCTATTCATACTGTGCATCATACCATTAACCTAATCAACCCCTTAATATTTCAAGAGTGACGTCTCCTAACCAGGCACCCAACCTCATTCCAATCCATTCCATGTACCACTTAAATACTTACTTTTCACTGGCAATATAGGGTGGACTCTTCAAGACCTAGCTCCTGCTTATCTCTCCCAATTTATTTCTACATTTTTCACCACAGACTTGAGTTATATGAAATATTCTTTGATCAAACAACTTCTCCTCTATTCTTGGAACATTCTCACTGGAATCAAGCATTTCAAATTGTCTAATTACGGTAATCCAAGTCTATGCCCCAACCACTAACGCCGAAGAAGCTGAACTTGAACGGTTCTATGAAGACCTACAAGACCTTTTAGAATTAACACCCAAAAAAGATGTCCTTTTCATTATAGGGGACTGGAATGCAAAAGTAGGAAGTCAGGAAACACCTGGCGTAACAGGCAAATTTGGCCTTGTAGTACAGAATGAAGCAGGGCAAAGGCTAATAGAGTTTTGCCAAGAGAACGCACTGGTCATAGCAAACACCCACTTCCAAGAACACAAGAGAAGACTCTACACATGGACATCACCAGATGGTCAACATTGAAATCAGATTGATTATAGTCTTTGCAGTCAAAGATGGAGAAGCTCTATACAGTCAGCAAAAACAAGACAGGGAGCAGACTGTGGCTCAGATCATGAACTCCTTAATGCCAAATTCAGACTTAAATTGAAGAAAGTAGAGAAAACCACTAGACCATTCAGGTATGACCTAAATCAAATCCCTTATGATTATACAGTGGAAGTGACAAATAGACTTAAGGGACTAGAAGAGTGCCTGATGAACTGTGGACAGAGGTTCGTGACATTGTACAGGAGACAGGGATCAAGACCATCCTCATGGAAAAGAAATGCAAAAAAGCAAAATGGCTGTCTGAGGAGGCCTTAAAAATAGCTGGGAAAAGAAGAGAAGCAAAAAGCAAAGATATTCAGATATTGCCATCTGAGTGCAGAGTTCCAAAGAATAGCAAGGAGAGCTAAGAAAGCCTTCCTCAGTGATCAATGCAAAGAAATAGAGGAAAAAAACAGAAAGGGAAAGACTAGAGATCTCTTCAAGAAAATTAGAGATGCCAAGGGAACATTTCATGCAAAGATGGGCTCGATAAAGGACAGAAATGATATGGACCTAACAGAAGCAGAAGATATTAAGATAAGGTGGCAAGAATACACAGAAGAACTGTACAAAAAAGATCTTCATGACCCAGATAATCACGATGGTGGGATCACTCACTTAGCGCCAGACATCTTGGAATGTGAAGTCAAGTGGGCCTTAGAAAGCATCACTACGAACAAAGCTAGTGGAGGTGATGGAATTCCAGTTGAGCTATTTCAAGTCCTGAAAGATGACGCTGTGAAAGTGCTGCACTCAATATGCCAGCAAATATGGAAAATGCAGCAGTGGCCACAGGACTGCAAAAGGTCAGTTTTCATTCCAATCCCAAAGAAAGGCAATGCCAAAGAATGCTCAAACTACCGCACAATTGCACTCATCTCACATGCTAGTAAAGTAATGCTCAAAATTCTCCAAGCCAGGATTTAGCAATACGTGAACTGTGAGCCTCCAGATGTTCAAGCTGGTTTTAGAAGAGACAGAGGAACCAGAGATCAAATTGCCAACATCTGATGGATCATCGAAAAAGCAAGAGAGTTCCAGAAAAACATCTATTTCTGCTTTACTGACTATGCCAAAGCCTTTGACTGTGCGGATCACAATACACTGTGGAAAATTCTGAAAGAGATGGGAATACCAGACCATCTGACCTGCCTCTTGAGAAACGTGTATGCAGGTCCGGAAGCAACAGTTAGAACTGGACATGGAACAACAGACTGGTTCCAAATAGGAAAAGGAGTACGTCAAGGCTGTATATTGTCACCCTGCTTATTTAACTTACATGCAGAGTACATCATGAGAAACGCTGGGCTGGAAGAAACACAAGCTGGAATAAAGATTGCCGGGAGAAATATCAATAACCTCAGCTATGCAGATGGCACCAGCCTTATGGCAGAATGTGAAGAAGAACTGAAGAGCCTCTTGATGAAAGTGCGAGAGGAGAGTGAAAAAGTTGGCTTAAAGCTCAACGTTCAGAAAAATAAGATCATGGCATCTGGTCCCATCACTTCATGGGAAATAGATGGGGAAACAGTGGAAACAATGTCAGACTTTATTTTGGGGGGCTCCAAAATCACTGCTGATGGTGATTGCAGCCATGAAATTAAAAGACATTTACTCCTTGGAAGGAAGGTTATGACCAACCTAGATAGCATATTTAAAAGCAGAGACATTACTTAGCCAACAAAGGTCCATCTAGTCAAGGCTATGGTTTTTCCAGTGGTCATGTATGGATGTGAGAGTTGGACGGTGAAGAAAACTGAGCACCGAAGAATTGATGCTTTTAAACTGTGGTGTTGGAAAAGACTCTTGAGAGTCCCTTGGACTGCAAGGAGATCCAATCAGTCTATCCTAAAGGAGATCAGTCCTGGGTGTTCATTGGAAGGACTGATGTTGAAGCTGAAACTCCAATACTTTGGCCACCTCATGCGAAGAGTTGACTCATTGGAAAAGACTCTAATGCTGGGAAGGATTGGGGGCTGGAGGAGAAGAGGACGCCAGAGGATGAGACGGTTGGATGGCATCACCGAGTCGATGGACATGGGTTTGGGTAGACTCCGGGAGTTGGTGATGGACAGGGAGGCCTGGTGTGCTGCGATTCATGGGGTGGCAAAGAGTCAGACACGACTGAGTGACTGAACTGAACTGAATGACTACCTGTCTTTCCAAATTTGGCTCTGCAATCACTTATCATGTTAAAATTTATAGACACTCGGCACCATAGTTAGGGAGTACCCTATGTTATTCAATAACACTTTGGTTATCTCTCACAGAACTTACCACGTGGTATCCCAACTGTCATTTACTACTCTCTTTCTCTAATATAGAGTGTATCTAACAACCTGAGCTTGTATTGAGTCATGTCCTTTGGATCGTCAATGCCCAATACAATGTGAGGCATAAATTACATCCTTAGTGAAGGTTTGTGAATGAATGAGTGACAGTTAATAAAATGCCATTCTAAATAAAAAAAAACGAGTCCAGAAAAAAAAAAATTGTTATGCCTTCAATTGTTTAGTAAATTGTCACCGTCAGATGACAGTCCTGTAATCATTGCTCTAGCATTTTGTTCACAATTTATTTTCATGCAATTTTCCCTACAGAGTCATAACTCAATAAATATTTTGGAGATGGAGAAGAGCAATTCTTTCACAGTATCATGTGTTCCTAATGTACACTTATTTCCTTTTAGGAGCAGAATTCCATATATTACTATCTCATCAAACACCAATTTTCTAACATATGTCTAAAAGTATAAGAATACAGTATCTTCCTATGCTTCTCTCTAAATAGCACTGTTTTTTGAAGTCAAATACCATATGGCTATATTGAGCTTAATCTGATTTCTTTTTTATTTTTATTTTTTTAAATTTGGCCAAGAGACGAGGCTTGTGGGATCTTAGTTCCCCAACCAGGGATCGAACCTGTGCCTATAGCAGTGAAAGTGCCAATTCCTAATCACTGGATCACCAGGGAATTCCTTAACTTAATCTGGTTTCTAACAGCCAAATTCCATTAGAGCCTTGATCAGAACAGGGATAAGTAACTTGGCTTCCTCTTCCTCATTCGCCTCTATTTGTTTAACTTGCCTCTAAGACAATATTATATGACCTGACAAACTGACTTTACCATAGAAAGAATATACATGTAGGAAATGACAGGGAAATAGAAAGCCAAGGAAAAGAGATTCACTGATTTAAAGCTAAAACCTTCAAACATACAAAAACTGTCTTATGTTCCTTCATTCATCTTCATGCCTTTTGCAATAGATATCATAATTCTGGATGCTCACACAAAATGGGGCACTGAAATAGCCTTCTGTTTTTTTTCCAATACCCTCATCTTACAGTTACATGCCAAACTTTACTGCTCCAAAAGAAGTGGCCACTAACATATGGCTTATGGAGCTCTATCACTGAAGCTCATATACAGTGTGATATAACGTGAAATCAGACAGAAAATAATTAAATAAAATGTTAGTGGTGCCTTGACTCCACCATGATTATGTGCTCACCTTAAAGATTTGTGTGATTTGTGTAATTACTTAATTAACACTCTTCCTTCTCTATCTGACATAGGCTAATTATAATAAAGAAAGAAGTTGATGAATGTAGGACTGAGAATTTTACATGCATTCTCTCCAATTCTTATAGCCCTGTAAGGTATGTATAACATGGGTGGTGAGACTGACTCAAATGACTTTCCCCAAATTGTACAGGTAGTAAGTGATGAAGATGAGGTCAAACCAGTTGTCCCACCGATTTACTCCGGCATAAACTCTTTTTTTAAATAAATATTTTTTATGGCTGTGCTAGGTCTTTGTTGCTGCATGTGGACTTTCTTGAGTTGTGGCAAGTAGGGGCTACTCTCTAGTTGTGGTGCATGGGCTTCTCCTCACCATGCCTCCTTTTGTTATAGAGCATGGGATCCAGAGCTCAGGCTCAGTAGCTATGGCACACAGACTTAGTTGCTCTGTGGCATGTTGGAATCTTCCTCGACCAGGGATGGAACCTATGTCCCTTGCATTGGCAGGTAGCTTTTTATCTATTGTATCACCAGGGAAATCCTGCATTAACTCTTAATGACACAACATCTATCAAGGTTCAGGTCTAAACCGTTTAGATCTATTCTAGTGAATCTAAATCTATTCACTAAAATAGATATTTCCTCACTTGTTTGTGCCATCTTCATGAACGTTTTTAGGGGGAAGAAATTATAATTACATGTCTTTAATCCATCTCCAAACACATTTTAAGAACTAACGGATCTGTAAGAGAATCCCCTATATGAATGATTCAGATGCAAATATAAAAAGGAGATTAGACACATCTAACAGAGATTAGTATGACTATAAACAAAATGTTTTCAGAAATGCTAAGCAAGGACTGTACACTTTGTTCAGCAACATAGCACAAACAACTTTGTTATTGATGATATGATCATGGTAAGACTCTAGAGAACTTTGTTTTATCTGTCAAGCTCTCTCTATCATTTCCAAACAGCATTTCTTCCCTGGAACACTGAATGAATGAAAATAACTCACAGCAGCCAGATTCGTCTTCATTAAAGTAGCAATCAGGCACTCCATCACAAAGCAGGAGGGACGGGATACATTCATGGGTGGAGCACTGGAATTCTGTTTGACCACAGAGCTGGGGAAGGGGGCTGAAAGGACAATCCATTTCATCAGATCCATCTGTGCAATCTTCCTGTCCATTACATTTCCCTGCAAGAGGGACACACTCGACAGCATAGATACAAGAAAATTGATCAGCTTCACACAGTGACGGCTGTATTGTGACAAGACCTGAAAAAGAGAGCAAGTCATTTTCACATTAGGGGAGTTAGTTCTCTGTTCAGTGTTGAAACATTGTAAGATATTTTCAATGAAACATTTAGCTAATTTAAGTATTAATTTTCTATTAGGAATAATAAGAACTCTAACATAACAGGCCAACATGATTACAGAACACACCTCAGAAACACCTCTTAAGTTAACCTCAGAAACATTTTTATAAAGGGCATCATTACTGTTAAAAAATGACACTTCCCAATTAAAGAGGAAATTGTGATTCATATTCTTAAATTCAACCATAAGATTTTCTTGGAGGAGTAAAAACACTTTTATGTGGTAAGTTAGGCACTTTGAAGGGTTGCATTCATAATTTTAGCATTTAAGGAAATTGGCATTATGTCACTATACTGGTATACAGTTTATTAACTGTTTCTTAGTGACTTCAGCTTGGGGAGTTTGGCTCCTGAGAACTTGAGGAGGAATGAGTCACAGAATTGAGGGTTGCTATGGTTTTGTCACACTATTCTTTGCCCTTCAGTCTTGATCACATTTCAAAGGTCTAAAAAGTACAGTATGTGCGGTCATATCTGAAGTAGAGATGAAAGCATAGCTTAAGCCAAGATATCACACTAGTGAGACTCTTCAAGATAATGTGATTCATACCCAACAAACCCATTTTACAGATAAGGATACTGAGGCTCATAAAATTTCAGTGTCCAAAGACACAATGTAAATTTAATGAACTTTTATCACATGAAACTATTCCACAGGGATGGTTTGAATCAACACTTAAAGCATGAGAGAAGAGTGCTAACTTGCTGCTGTTTCTAGAGGTCAGAGAGTATCTGTGAATATACAGGATTACACTAATTTGCTGGAACATTATTCTTGAAACAGTCCTTAAACTTCTTATCATTTTGGGGACATATGCTAATGGGCTAATCAGTATTTTAGGGAAGAAAAATAGCATGTAATGGGGCTGGGGCTGGGGGCGACGGCCAACAGGGGCTAGGCCGGTTCGGGGGCCAGGGGCGGCGGTGAGAGGAGTTACCCCAGGCCCAAGGAGCAGGGGCTGAGTGGGCACAGGAGGGCCGAGAGGAGTTACTCCACATTCAAGGTCAGGAGGGGCCGTTGTGAGTAGATACCCCTTGTCCAAGGTAAGGAGCAACAGCTGCACTTTGATGCAGCAGCCGTGAAGAAATACCCCATGTCCAAGGTAAGAGAAACCCAAGTAAGACGGTAAGCATTGCGAGAGGGCATCAGAGGGCAGACACACTGAAACTAAAATTACAAAAAACTAGCTAATCTGATCATACAGACCACAGCCTTGTCTATCTCAATGAAACTAAGCCATGCAATGTGGGACCACCCAAGACAGATGGGTCATGGTGGAGAGGTCTGACAGAATGTGGTCCACTGGAGAAGGGCATGGCAAACCACTTCAGTATTCTTGCCTTGAGAACCCCATGAACAGTATGAAAAAGCAAAAAGATAGGACACTGAAAGATGAACTCCCCAGGTCAGTAAGTACCCAATATGCTACTGCAGATCAGTGGAGAAATAACTCCAGAAAGAATGATGGGATGGAGCCAAAGCAAAAACGATACCCAGCTGTGGATGTGACTGGTAATAGAAGCAAAGTCCGATGCTGTAAAGAGCAATACTGCATAGGAACCTGGAAAGTTAGGTCCATGAATCAAGGCAAATTGGAAGTGGTCAAACAAAGATGGCAAGAGTGAACGTCGACATTCTAGGAATCAGAGAACTAAGATGGGCTGGAATGGGTGAATTTAACTCAGATGAACATTACATCTACTACTGTGGGCAGGAATTCCTTAGAAGAAATGGAGTAGCCATCATGGTCAACAAAAGAGCCCGAAAGGCAGTACTCGGATGAAATCTCAAAAATGATAGGATGATCTCTGTTCGTTTCCAAGGCAAACCATTCAATATCACAGCAATCCAAGCCTATGCCCTGACCAGTAACACTGAAGAAGCTGAAGTTGAACGGTTCTATGACGACCTACAAGACCTTTTAGAACTAACACCCAAAAAAGATGTCTTTTTTATTATAGGGGACTGGAATGCAAAAGTAGGAAGTCAAGAAACACCTGGAGTAACAGGCAAACTTGGCCTTGGAGTACAGAATGAAGCAGGGCAAAGGCTAATAGAGTTTTGCCAAGGGAACGCACTGGTAATAGCAAACTACCTTTTCCAACAACACAAGAGAAGACTCTACACATGGACATCACCAGATGGTCAACACCGAAATCAGATTGATTATATTCTTTGCAGCCAAAGATGGAGAAGCTCTATACAATCAGCAAAAACAAGACCGGGAGCAGACTGTGGCTTGGATCATGAACTGCTTATTGCCAAATTCAGTCTTAAATTGAAGAAAGTAGGGAAAACTACTAGTCCATTCAGGTATGACCTAGATCAAATACCTTATGAGTACACAGTAGAAGTAACAAATAGATTTAAGGGACTAGATCTGATAGACAGAGTGCCTGATGAACTATGGACAGAGGTTCATGACATTGTACAGGAGACAGGGATCAAGACCATCCTCATGGAAAAGAAATGCAAAAAAGCAAAATGGCTGTCTGAGGAGGGCTTACAGATAGCTGGGAAGAGAAGAGAAGCGAAAAGCAAAGGAGAAAAGGAAAGATAGTCCCATCTGAATGCAGAGTTCCAAAGAATAGCAAGGAGACGTAAGAAAGCCTTCCACAGCAATCAATGCAAAGAAACAGAGGAAAACAACAGATTGGGAAAGACTAGAGATCACTTCAAGAAAATTAGAGATACCAAAGGAACATTTCATGCAAAGATAGGTTCGATAAAGGACAGAAATGGTATGGACCTAACAGAAGCAGAAGATATTAAGATAAGGTTGCAAGAATACACAGAAGAACTGTACAGAAAAGATCCTCACGACCCAGATAATTACCATGGTGTGATCACTCACCTAGAGCCACACATCCTAGAATGTGAAGTCAAGTGGGCCTTAGAAAGCATCACTATGAACAAAGCTAGTGGAGGTGATGGAATTCCAGTTGAGCTATTTCAAATCCTCAAAGGTGATGCTGTGAAAGTGCTGCACTCGAAATGCCAGCAAATATGGGAAACTCAGCAGTGGCTACAGGACTGGAAAAGGTCAGTTTTCATTCCAATCCCAAAGAAAGGCAAGGCCAAAAATGCTCAAACTACCGCACAATTGCACTCATATCACATGCTAGTAAAGTAATGCTCAAAATTCTCCAAGCCAGGTTTCAACAATATGTGAACCATGAATTTCCAGATGTTCAAGCTGGTTTTAGAAGAGGCAGAGGAACCAGAGATCAAATTGTCAATATCCGCTGGATCATCGAAAAAGCACGAGAGTTCCAGAAAAACATCTATTTCTGCTTTATTGACTATGCCAAAGCCTTTGACCTTGTGGATCACAATAAACTGTGGAAAATTCTGAAAGAGATGGGAATACCAAACCATCTGACCTGCCTCTTGAGAAACCTGTATGCAGGTCCGGAAGCAACAGTTAGAACTGGACATGGAACAACAGACTGGTTCCAAATAGGAAAAGGAGTACGTCAAGGCTGTATATTGTCACCCTGCTTATTTAACTTATATGCACAGCACATCATGGGAAACGCTGGGCTGGAAGAAACACAAGCTGGAATCAAGATTGCCGGGAGAAATATCAATAACCTCAGATATGCAGACGACACTACCCTTATGGCAGAAAGTGAAGAAGAACTAAAGAGCCTTTTGATGAAAGTGAAAGAGGAGAGTGAAAAAGTTGGCTTAAAGCTCAACATTCAGAAAACTAAGATCATGGCATCTGGTCCCATCACTTCATGGGAAATAGATGAGGAAACAGTGGAAACAGTGTCAGACTTTATTTTGGGGGGCTCCAAAATCACTGCTGATGGTGATTGCAGCCATGAAATTAAAAGACGCTTACTCCTTGGAAGGAAGGTTATGGCCAATCTAGATAGCATATTTAAAAGCAGTGACATTACTTTGCCAACAAAAGTCCATCTAGTCAAGGCTATGGTTTTTCCAGTGGTCATGTATGGATGTGAGAGTTGGACGGTGAAGAAAGCTGAGTGCCGAAGAATTGATCCTTTTGAACTGTGGTGTTGGAGAAGACTCTTGAGAGTCCCTTGGACTGCAAGGAGATCCAATCAGTCCATCCTAAAGGAGTTCAATCCTGGGTGTTCATTGGAAGGACTGATGTTGAAGCTGAAACTCCAATACTTTGGCCACCTCATGCGAAGAGTTGACTCATTGGAAAAGACCCTAATGCTGTGTAGGAGTGGGGGCAGGAGGAGAAGGGGACGACAGAGGATGAGAAGGTTGGATGGCATCACTGACTCAATGGACATGGGTTTGGATGTACCACAGGAGGTGGTGATGGACAGAGAGGCCTGGCATGCTGCAATTCATGGGGTCGCAAAAAGTTGAACACGACTGAGCGACTGAACTGAATTGAGTGGGGACTGGGAATTCCCTGAAGGTCCAGTGGTTAAGACTTCACCTTCCAATACAAGGCGTGTGGATTTGATCCCTGATCGAGGAACTAAGATCCCACCTGCCTTGTGGTCAAGAAACCAAAACGTAAAACAGAAGCAATAAATTCACACAGTCAATGAAGACTTTAAAAATGGTGCATGTCAAAAAATATTTTAAAAAAAGTAAATAATGGGCACCAGTTTCAGGAATACCTTGTTTTGTGTTCATTACATTATAAAACTATTATTTATGGGTTTTGTAAGAATGATTTGTTTTAAACATAAGCATGGTGGTTGAATACATTTTAGAAATGAAATTTAAATATTCCTCTCCCACTCAGTAGTGGTGATATACCCAGAATATATTCAAATTCTAACCCTGTGATGAAAGTCATGTATCTGAGGGAATTTTTGTTCATGGGAATAAGAATGTTTAAGTGGATAGAGATACACGTATGACTTTGAGGTGTCTGTATCATGTTCTTATTTAACTACCTAAGACACAGCAGCGCATACAACTTCAGTGTTCCAATGGAAACACTCTGAATGAAAACTTGGAAAGTAAATTGGATTTAAATGTTTAGAAATAAATATATATATAGCATATATATCTTTTGATACTTAACCATGATCAAATGAATAATTACTCTTCATTCTTTTTGTTAATCTCACATTGAAGGAATGGCAGATATCCTTACTTTCATTTTTTCTCAAACATTTTATGGACTAAACTTTTATCTTTATAAACTTCCCTCAAAGTAGAACCTCAGATCAAGGTTGAAAAGGCTGGATAAAGCCTTTGCATGTGAAGCCTTTTTTGCATGTGAAGAAAACCTAGAACTAATTTTAGTAATTCACCTATTACTTAGTTAAGCGATCGACCTTTTCTGAAAAAACACAAGGGAAGTAACTTTCTCTATTTCACAAGCTTCTTGCCTTATTCAAAATGAAGTGTGTGTGCTTTCCTTTATATTTTTGCTTATATAAGATATGCACAAATAAACTTCTCTCTTATTCTGAGGCAGCAATTCTGTTAAATTCTAGAATCATTTCTATCAAAAGATACTCAAACTCACCTGTTCTAAGTCCTTTTTTACAGGAAACCTGGTAGGCTTGTATTGTCTCCTGTGGATTCTGTCTTGTATTGTCCAGATTTTTCACTCAAGGTCAAGGCCCTCATTCCCCCAACTGCTGAGAGGTTAGCAGTGATAGTGCACAGATGTCTACCTCTAGCATCTTCTCTCTAAAGTCACACACCCTTGCAGAGGCTGTTCCTGGCAGAATTTCCAATTGTCACAATTGACCAATGGTGCTGGAAGGTTGATTATGGGGGAAGACAGGTATACATAAACTCTCTGTAATTTTCACCTAATTTTGCTGTGAACCAAAAACTGTTTTAAGAAATAAAGTGTGTGTGTGTGTACATCTCAGCAACAATATCCCTCAGAATCTGTAGTCTAGCCTGTAACTCATGTTTGATATTTTTCTTTTTAAATTTTCTGTGTTCTAGTTTCTCCAAGTCCCTTTTAAAATCCAGCATTTAAAATTCACAGTACTTAAGTAAGTGTACTGTCCATTGGTCAAGCCACTTGGTCCATTTCTTCCCATGCCCAGTGAGCTGCTTAGTCAGTTGTTTAAAACCAAAAGAACTGAGGTGCAGGGCCAGTGAATGCACAAGAGAAATGGCACCATTTCAGTACTAACCCAACTTGGCCTCCTTGAACATGGACATGATTGTTCATTACATGTGAGAGTTACTTTGAGGGAATGGATCATGATCAGAAAAGGTGATGGATAACTCATAAGCTGGAATCAAGACTGCCAGGAAAAATATCAACAACCTCAGATATATAGATGATACCACTCTAATGGCAAAAAGTGAAGAGGAATTAAAGAGTCCCAATTGGAAAAGATTCTGATGCTGGGAAAGACTGAGGGCAGGAGGAGAAGGAGGTGACTGAGGATGAGATGGCTAGACGGCATCACTAACTCAATGGACGTGAATGGACTAACTCAATGGCAGAGGACAGGGAAGCCTGGCATGCTGTATTCCACGGGGTTGCAAAGAGTTGGGCACGGATGAGCAACGGAACAACAAAAGCACAATCAGAGCAAAAGAAAACCCACATCCAGAAAGTCAACTGAAATACACCTCAAAGAGTAAAGTGAGAATAGGAAGGATGAAAGGTAAGATAGAGAGATTGAAGGACATCAAAAATGTTGGTGACTGTGACAGAGGCAGAGAGAGAAAGTGGAAAGAAAGACAGTCCAAGAAAATGTGGATTCATTTTCACAATGTGATTCAGTCTTTAACTTACAGGTGTTCTTCTTATTGCTGTTCAGCCAACATTTCTTAAGCTGTATCTGATTAGGTGAATTGTGAAGACCTGATACTGTGAAGACTTAGTACAACTGTACACACATACACTCACACACATATTATATCATATTAGCTTTAGGGGCATGTTTCTCAAATAGATCACAAGTCTAAAGTATGTTGGGTTCAAAAACCAAGGGTATCTCCTATTGCGGTTTGCAACTGATTCACAGTCCATGGTGTCGCAAAGAGTTGGACACGACTAAGAGAATTTTACTATTCTTTGCAGGCTGGAGCTGATTGAAGGCATTGTTAACTAACTTTTGCATTCCCAGGAATCAAAGACATTCCTCTCATTACCACATTCCACTTCATAATGTGTTATGCAGACAGGTACAATTTCTAATATTATGGATATTTCTTTGTTCTCCTAAAATGATGTTGAGTTTCACTGTTCACTTAGTTTGGGTAGTAGCTGAAATACCTTTTTTTAGAGCAATAAACATTATAAACAATATAAAGCAATAAACATTTCATACTGATGATTTACAGTGAAATACAATGTAGCATTCTCATGAATTTCATACAAATTCAATAAAAGTCTAAAAGTGCCCAAGGAAAATTTCATGGATTTTGATCTTTATGATAAGTATGTTTAGTAAAAGCAAAATTGATTGCCTGATTTGAAGGGAAAGAAAAAAAATGCACAGGGAACTTTAGTTTTAAAGAGCAGGAATTAGCTCTTGCCAAATCTTGCCATACTCAATGATATAAATGGTAAAATGCTTATTGTAAAATATGACAGCCAGTTATAAATTGGTAATTGTTTGTCTTTGGCCAATACTTCATTAACAACATTCAAAAATGTTACAGGAAGCTACAGGAGGGGAAGGAGATGATAAATTTTTAACTTTAACTTTGCAGAACTAGAAACAGAGGAAAACAACAGAATGGGAAAGACTAGAGATCTCTTCAAGAAAATTAGAGATACGAAGGTAATATTTCATGCAAAGATGGGTTCGATAAAGGACAGAAATGGTATGCACCTAACAGAAGCAGAAGATATTAAGATAAGGTGGCAAGAATACACAGAAGAACTGTACAAAAAAGATCTTCACGACCCACATAATCACGATGGTGTGATCACTCACCTAGAGCGAGACACCCTGGAATGTGAAGTCAAGTGGGCCTTAGAAAGCATCACTATGAACAAAGCTAGTGGAGGTGATGAAATTCCAGTTGAGCTACTTCAAATCCTGAAAGATGACGCTGTGAAAGTGCTGCACTCAATATGCCAGCAAATCTGGAAAACTCAGCAGTGGCCACAGGACTGGAAAAGGTCAGTTTTCATTCCAATCCCAAAGAAAGGCAATGCCAAAAATGCTCAAACCATCACACTAGTAAAGTAATAGTCACTCATCTCACACACTAGTAAAGTAATAGTCAAAATTCTCCAAGCCAGGCTTCAGCAATACGTGAACCGTGAATTTCCAGATGTTCAAGCTGGTTTTAGAAAAGGCAGAGGAACCAGAGATCAAATTGCCAATATCTGCTGGATCATCGAAAAAGCAAGAGAGTTCCAGAAAAACATCTATTTCTGCTTTATTGACTATGCCAAAGCCTTTGACTGTGTGGATCACAATAAACTGTGGAAAATCCTGAAAGAGATGGGAATACCAGACCATCTGACCTGCCTCTTGAGAAACCTGTATGCAGGTCAGAAACCAACAGTTAGAACTGGACATGGAACGACAGACTGGTTCTAAATAGGAAAAGGAGTACGTCAAGGCTGTATATTGTCACGCTGCTTATTTAACTTATATGCAGCGTACATCATGAGAAACGCTGGGCTGGATGAAGCACAAGCTGGAATCAAGATTGCCAGGGGAAATATCAATAACCTCAGATATGCAGATGGCACCAGCCTTATGGCAGAAAGCGAAGAGGAACTAAAAAGCCTCTTGATAAAAGTGAAAGAGGAGAGTGAAAAAGTTGGCTTAAAGCTCAACATTCAGAAAACTAAGATTATGGCATCTGGTCCCATCACTTCATGGGAAATAGATGGGGAAACAGTGGAAACAGCGGCTGACTTTATTTTTCTGGGCTCCAAAATCACTGCTGATGGTGATTGCAGCCATGAAATTAAAAGATGCTTACTCCTTGGAAGGATGTTTATGACCAACTTAGATAGCATATTGAGAAGCAGAGACATTACTTTGCCAACAAAGGTCCATTTAGTCAAGGCTATGGTTTTTCCAGTGGTCATGTATGGATGTGAGAGTTGGATGGTGAAGAAAGCTGAGCGCCGTAGAATTGATGCTTTTGAACTGTGGTGTTGGAGAAGACTCTTGAGAGTCCCTTGGACTGCAAGGAGATCCAACCAGTCCATCCTAAAGGAGATCCAACCAGTCCCTCCTAAAGGAGATTAGTCCTGGGTGTTCATTGGAAGGACTGATGTTGAAGCTGAAACTCCAATACTTTGGTCACCTGATGCAGAGTTGACTCATTGGAAAAGACCCTAATGCTGGGAAGGATTGGGGGCAGGAGGAGAAGGGACGACAGAGGATGAGATGGGTGGATGGCATCACCGACTCGATGGACATGGGTTTAGGTAAACTCCCGGAGTTGGTGATGGACAGGGAGACCTGGCGTGCTGCGATTCATGGGGTCACAAAGAGTTGGTCACGACTGAGTGACTGAACTGAACTGAACTGGTTTCAGATTATTTTGAATTAAAATTTAATTTTTATATTTTTGCAAATCACTTCACAAAGTATAAAATATTTCTTTTTCAATTAAAAATACTTATCTTTAATATGGAATCATAAAATAATCATTTTTATCTTTTTATTTCATTTCAATATTTAATAGTTTAAATATTCCTAGAAAGATGGAATGTGACTTCAGGTTGAACTAAAGAAGATAGAAGAGTCTGGCATAAACAGAGCAGTATGGGGAGCACTGGAGTGGGTGATGAATCAGGAGAGCTTGGGTGGCTGATTAGAAAGGTTATGCAGAAATGTCAAAAGTCTAACACAGTAGACAAAAATAAATGAAATTTAAAAGTTTGCAAAAGGTGAGTCCAATGTTTTGGATTGACCAAAAAGTCTGTTCAGGTTTTTCCATAACATCATATGAAAAATCTGAACAAACTTTTTGGCCAACCCAATAGAAGCTGATAAGTATTTGAAAAGAGATGCCATATGGAAAGTGATAATTATTTTCAGAGTGAATGGCAGAGCTAGTTAAAGCTAAGGCTAAAATAAAGATAGAAGAATACTAGAAATTAAATTTGTTTTGCAAGAATTGAAAATGAAAAATTTTCTGCCTGCTTATAACCCTCCAATAATCTAAAACATGTGAATGTGGAAACATGCATAAAATATGGAATGTTAGAACAGTTGTTGGTCATTTCTTTCTTGTCATGAAGCCTGGAACCCAGAGAGAGACCCCAGCAGATAAGAGATAAATTCTTCTCTTATCATCTCCAGCTGGTGCTATACCACACTTCTTGGTCTGCTATATCTATGCTGGTGTGGCCTCTTTTGTATGCACTGTTGGGCCAGGTAAAGTACTTGACTTAATTTAATGCTACTGTTCTCTGATAACTCTATCTCCATATTAACTAAATTTTATTTAATAGTCAAAGAATTTCGCAAATGTTAAACTCTTGACTTCTATATTAGGACCAATATTATTAAGTACATTCCCCTTTTAATTTGTGCTTTACATTGCTTCAAATATACATTTTCCAAAAGAAGAATCCTGCTCAAAAATGGTTTTCCAATGTCTGACACAATGAAGCCCACTGTCCTTATAAGATAAAGGTCCACTGTCCTGTGGTTATTCAGTGACCTAACTTCTGGTTCAGTCTCACCAATGCTTTCCCATTAAGCCTAAAATTGCAGAGGAAATAGTGACTCTCTTTCAGTTATGGCTGTATTGAACTTTGCTAATTATGGCTGTATTTTACCCTTTAACTATTTCAATTATGACTGCATTGTACTCTTTGGGCTTCCCTGCTGGCTCAGATGGTAAAGAATCCACATGCAACACAGGAGACCTGGGTTCGATTCCTGGGTTGGGAAGATCACCTGGAAGGAGGGAATGGCAACCCATTCCAGTATTCTTACCTGAAGGATACCCATGGACAGATGACCCTGGTGGGCTACAGTCCATGGGGTCACAAAGAGTCAGATACTACTGAATGACTAAGCACAATACTCTGTCTGTTGAAGTGGGGCAGAAAAGAGAATGCTGTTGTCATTCGTGTAAGTGGGAAGGTTTTTACTTATGGAAATTATGAGAGGGTGTCTTCAGTTCAGTTGCTCAGTTGTGTCCAACTCTTTGCGACCCCATGAACCGCAGCACGCCAGGCCTCCCTGTCCATCACCAACTCCCGGAGTCCACCCAAACTCATGTCCATCGAGTCGATGATGCCATCCAGCCATCTCATCCTCTGTCTTCCCCTTCTCCACCTGCCCTTAACCTTTCCCAGCATCAGGGTCTTTACAAATGAGTCAGCTCTTTGCATCAGGTTGTCAAAGTATTGGAGTTTCAGCTTCAATATCAGTCCCTCCAATGAACACCCAGCACTGATCTCCTTTAGGATGGACTGGTTAGATCTCCTTGCAGTCCAAGGGACTCTCAAGAGTCTTCTCCAACACCATAGTTCAAAAGCATCAATTCTACGGCGCTCAGCTTTCTTTACAGTCCAACTCTCACATCCATACATGATCACTGGAAAAACCATAGCCTTGACTAGACGGACCTGTGTTGGCAAAGTAATGTCTTTTCTTTTAAATATGCTATCTAGGTTGGTCATAACCTTCCTTCCAAGGAGGAAGCATCTTTTAATTTCATGGCTGCAGTCACCATCAGCAGTGATTTTGGAGCCCAGAAAAATAAAGTCAGCCACTGTTTCCACTGTTTCCCCATCTATCTGCCATGAAGTGATGGGACTGGATGCCATGATCTTAGTTTTCTGAATGTTGAGTTTTAAGCCAACTTTTTCACTCTCCACTTTCACTTTCATCAAGAGGCTCTTTAGTTCTTCTTCGCTTTCTGCCATAAGGGTGGTGTCATCTGCATATCTGAGGTTATTGATATTTCCCCTGGCAATCTTGATTCCAGCTTGTGCTTCATCCCGCCCAGCGTTTCTCATGATGTACTCTGCATGTAAGTTAAATAAGCAGGGTGACAATATACAGCCTTTACGTACTCCTTTTCCTATTTGGAACCAGTCTGTTGTTCCATGTCCAGTTCTAACTGTTGCTTCCGGACCTGCATACAGGTTTCTCAAGAGGCAGGTCAGGTGGTCTGGTATTCCCATCTCTTTCAGGATTTTCCAGTTTATTGTGATCCACACAGTCAAAGGCTTTGGCATAGTCAATAAAACAGAAATAGACGTTTTTCTGGTACTCTCTGCTTTTTCGATGATCCAGTGGATGTTGGCAATTTGATCTCTGGTTCCTCTGCCTTTTCTAAAGCCAGCTTGAACATCTGGAAGTTCATGGTTCACATATTTCTAAAGCCTGGCTTGGAGAATTTTAAGCATTACTCTACTAGTGTGTGAGATGAGTGCAATTGTGCGGTAGTTTGAGCATTCTTTGGCATTGCCTTTCTTTGGGATTGGAATGAAAACTGACCTTTTCCAGTTCTGTGGCCACTGCTGAGTTTTCCAGATTTGCTGTCATATTGAGTGCAGCACTTTCACAGCGTCATCTTTCAGGATTTGAAATAGCTCAACTGGAATTCCATCACCTCCACTAGCTTTGTTCGTAGTGATGCTTCCTAAGGCCCAATCTTGGCATCAATCAATTATTACATCTTTGTCTTAGTGTAGAAGGGTTGAGATGGAGAGTGTAAAGCTGTTTCTTTAACACACTCTAGAGATACACACAATTGAAGGAAATCTAAGAGTCTCAGGCAGTCTGTCTGTGAATTGCTGAACTTCATACACACTTTGGGGACTTTCTATATGTCTCGAGAAAGTCAAAGGAGAGAGGCAGATACCAAGATGAAGATATGGAGGTGGGCAGTAGAGACAACCATTCAGGAGTTAAATATGGTGGTCTTTTAGAGATATTCCAGCTGTACTATCGTGACTGCCTCTATGATCCAAGAGAAAGTGGTGGGGATAGCCCATAACTTTTAGTTAACAGGGCCTTGGCTCTAAGCACAAAGACCAATACATCCAGCTATATTTAACTTACTATTAACTTTTGAGGAATAGGAATGAATAGCTTTCCGTAAAGTTTAGAGTGTTCTATATGATTGAATTACTATTAATTTTAAAACCACATAATCTGAAGACTAATTTCTGCCTTTCTAATAAAATCATTTAAAATGTACAGCTATATACCTGTAACTAATACAACATTATAAAATAAAATTTCAAAAGTTAAAAATACACTTTAAGTCAAAAAGAACTAGTAGAAATATTACTTCATTTGTTGCTTAATGATAAACAAAAATTGATTTATTGGGAAGATTAAAAAATGATTATTTTAAAGTGTGTTGGATTATTTTGCTTCATATGGAATTCTTTAGGAGGCATGCCTATTTAACATATCTTAATTGCATTTTAATCAGAAACAACAGAAAGTGCAAAATGCAGGGTCTGGATATTTTAGAACTTGAACTGACTTCTTATCAATTATCTCCATTCAAAAGTGAAGACCAACTATGGTTCTATTATTCCTTCAGATTTTTTTTTTTTTTTAATAAAAAATTGCTTATTTCTCTAACCTCATATTTTTTATTTTGAGGAAGTTCATATTAGTGAAAATGATAACTCATATATGTAAACCCATTTATTTACTCTTTGTTAAGACAAGAAAGTTGTTTTTTATTTTCTATGTTCCTACTTGAAAGAGTGCTCAGTCTTTTCTGAGTAAAATGTTCTCACATGCCAGTAAGATGCTATCAGAAAAACGGTCGTTCTATTGAAGTCATTTGTTTTCAATGAAAAGAAAAAAAGCTTTTCTTAAAATAGATTTCTTAGTGAATGAGTGTCACTTTCTTATTCTATTTCTTAGGTAACAGACAAACAACCTTGTTTTTGTAGATCTGAATGTTTCCAGATAACAACATATGTGTTCCACGGAATTAGGAAATCTATAATAGAAACAGATTTTAATAGCCCAAGAGAACTAAACAGGCCCAGATTGACCTTGGCTATTGAAAAACTCCCAGAACCCCTCAGATACACTTGTCTTGGTAAAACATTTGGCCTGCTGAGGATTTTCAAGGTAAAAGAAAAGAGTCAGCAAAGGTTATGATCATTTTCAAACTTACTGTACAGTAGAGAAATAACAATCTCCATATTTTATTTTAAATATACATATATTTATATACTATGGTACAAAATATATATGATTATGTGGTAAACTTCTTTTTTGACATAAGAGCATTCACCTTGAAGACAGAGTGTTGGGACAGTGAAGTGTGGTTTATTGTTATGTTCAATATGAGGCACTTGTCAAATCCAGGCTAATGGAGCACGGTTTCTACTGGGACTGATTTTTCCATGGTTGTCATTTGGATTTCTTCCCCATAATTCAACAAAATTCCTTCCAGTCTGAGGATCAGCAGGAAATCAAGTAAGAACCACCTCATAGTACAACAGACAAGCTCCTCCAAATATAGTTAAGAGGGAATTCAGATTTTACTCCTGTAAGTCGGCTTGGTATTAGCTTTTAATGACATTTTTCTGGTTCCTGTGTTTTTCCCTTCTAATCTAATGTCCTTGCCAGGAATAAAGAGGAATTATCCTATCATTTGACAAGCTGTGAGGAATTCAAAACCCACAGTAACAGATTTAAAACCTAATAATATTCTATAAACCAGTAAGTGAATCAGAATGGACAGAAAATAATCTTCCTTCAGCTTTTTGTACATTCATCACTATTCCTTTAAAGATTAGGCCCATGAATGACTCACTGAATCAGTATTATAAAAAGGACCCATGTATTAAAACTGTGTTTTAAATTATTTATCTACAGTTGCCATGATACCACTTCTGATATAACATGGATATCTACTCTATATCATATACTTTTTTCAAATTTATATTTTTATCCATCAACCTAAAATTAAAGATCACTTACACTCAACAAAATTTTCTTTAAAAAATAAGGTAATGGAAATTTTTCAGTGTAGAGGAACTAAAAGTGACAGAAAACAAGCTACACATATCGCAAAATACTATGTAAGATATATTACCAGAGAGCTGCAAACTTAAGGCTAAGACAATCTGGAACAGAGTTTAGCTTCCTGCTGGGAATATCAAGGATAAATTCAAGGATAATAAGATGGCTTTTGCTCTGCCCTAGAAAGTAAAAAGGATTTTAACAAGAGAAGATAAAGGACAGGGCATCCCCAGCCTGAGAAGTGGTAAGATTAAAGTCAATGAGGTGAGAGGAGAGAATATAGGAGAATATAGGACAAGACTAGAAAAGGCAAGAGGTCCTGTTTTAAGGGATCATTTTAGAATCAGAATCACACAGCTAAGCCAGGAATTGCAATAA
This sequence comes from Giraffa tippelskirchi, assembly GCF_054371585.1. Classification (NCBI taxonomy): domain Eukaryota; kingdom Metazoa; phylum Chordata; class Mammalia; order Artiodactyla; family Giraffidae; genus Giraffa; species Giraffa tippelskirchi. The sequence continues at coordinate 64,953,427 of NC_137287.1, read as the reverse complement.
AGACTAAACAGTGTATTAAGCAGGCAATTGAGAGTCTCTGAGTATTTTTCTTCTTCTTTATAACTGGTATGAATTGCTATATTTTGATTAGTCTGTTTTATTTCCTCTCTTACCACTGGCATATAGATAGATAATTTATTGTTTCTGGTCAACCATATAAATTGAACCATATGGTTACAGAATATTCAGGCTTGATTATGAGTTTTTTAAAGAAGTAGAGGAATGGTGATCATCCAGGTGATGGATGATGGGGAAATTAGAAATGAAAGAGTAACTTATAAGACTCTGAACCATGGGCATTTGACTAAGGCTTAGTCAATAGTATGCTTCCAATCAGTTCTTTTAATTTTGAGGGAAAGGCAAAGGCACAATTAGAGATTACTCATAATGGTGGCAGGGCAGTAGACAGGTCAGCTCTGAAGGAAGTATTTATAGGCAGTAGAATTAGGCAGTTTTACTCACTGGTTAGTCAGTTTTACTCACTTTCTGCTCGTTTTTCTGTCTTAGACTCTTAGTTTTACATTTAATTTTTGGAGTAATCTAATACTCTTTCAATAAACTTATTTTCTGCCTTTAAGTTAGCCTAAGTCAGATACTGTTGCTTGCAATAAAAAAATCTGTTACTGTGGTGAGTAAGAAAAATGCAAGAATACTTTTCTGGAACTTACACGATAGTAGGGACTAGAAGATGAAGTTGATAATTATGTGTGAGTAAATTAGACAAATCAGATATGCAGCCATAAGAGAGATTCTGATGAGTCATAAGAAGCCCTTGAACTACAGTTTGAGCAATAAAAGGGAACTGGGGGTGGGGGAAGAAGGCAAAGTCTATAGAATATGCTGCCTGAGGTATGCTTGGAATAAGCAAATGGAGTAAAAATACTGGTTTCAAAGTGAATATTTGGTGATGGACAGGGTAGCTTGGTGTGCTGCCGTCTATGGGTTCACAAAGAGTCAGACACAACAGCAAGTGAACTGAACTGATTCCTTGCCCTGGACCACAGCTTGGGTCTTCACTCCTGTGTAGTGTTGGTAGGAAGGGAACACCATTAACTGTGAGGATCCTTCCTCTGACGTGTGTGTAGAGCAGCCTATGTAAAGTAAAAGATGGCATGCTTTTCTTCTTAAACCCACCAACCTACAGTGATGTCATACTGGTAAATTAAAATTAACCATGCTGGAGAATTGACACCAAGGAAATAGGAAAATGCTACACACGGGGCTTTTTTTCCTCTGAGAACTAGTTTACCAGCACACCACTGAATATTTCTCAGGAATATTCATTGATGGCTCAATAAACTATTTCTCTATGCCTGATGCTGCCTTCAAGTCAAACGAAATTGTCTTAGAACCATAGTTTAGAGCTGAGAGAGTTTCAATTACATTTACTACTATTTTAAGCTTTCAAGGATGCATTGCTATCCCAATATGTCCTTAGATATTAAACTTCTGGAGAGCTGGCAATAATATTATGGGCACGTATGTCTTTTCAATCTAAATTCAGGGCAGCGCACAGTAGATCCACAACAAACTTTAGTTACATGGGATTCCCTGGTAGCTCGGCTCGTAAAGAATCTGCCTGCAATGCAGGAAACCTTAGTTCGATTCATGGGTCAGGAAGATTCCCTGGAGAAGGGAACAGCTACCCACTCCAGTATTCTGCTCAGGAAAATTCAATGGACTGTATAGTCCATGAGGTCACAAAGAGTTGGATGCAACAGAACAACTTTCCCTTCACTTTTGGTTAAATGAAGGGCAGACTTACTCAAGTTTACAAACACAGCAAGTAATGAGAAGTCGTCTACGTCTTCCCACAATGACATTTCTGCCCTAACTCCTAGACCCTCTGACCTTCCTCATCATTCTATCTGGACTCTCTTCTTTTCTAGATCATTCTCTATCCTTTCCTTTTGCTTTCCTGATCCTCTTTTACAAATCCTGTCCCATATGATCATAAGATAGTAGACTTGAAAGAGAGAGAAGACATTGTTTATTTCATCTCCCTGATATAACATGATCTAAGGAGTTTAAATTTCTTTTAAAATTATATAACAGTTTGGTGATACAGTCATGATGTAGACTCATGTCTCCAATTTTTAGTATAATTGTTATCTTTCTACCTCTCAATACAGTCACACAGAGTACGTTGGACCATTCACTCAGCTCTGTCTGTCACTGTCTCTTTCCTTTTTCCAAACCAAGGGTTAGAGAATAAGACTGGAGGCAGAGTTCATTGGTAGTAGTGAAGAAGGGTATCATATAAATTCAGTTGATGACTTTTGCTTACTCATATTTTCATTTGACATATTTATTGTTTATTCATAGGATATGTTTATTGAGTATCTCCTATATAACAAGACTCTTCTAGACATGTAGAATACATCACTGGAGATAATATAAATGATGAAGATGATAAAAACAGACAAATATTTTCATCATCAAATAATTTGCATTCAAGATAATATACCAGTCCTGGAAATGCTCCAGAGTAATGCTCTCTGTTCACATCCAGAGATAGGAAAAAAGAAGAAAAATCTCTGTTCAAGAATGAGGTGAGAGCTACTGTCATTTAGCAGTGATAATATAAACAAGGAGAACTTGTGGCTGCCTATTCCCCATGAATTCCTTATGAATTTCATTATTTTGTTTGGCACCTTCCTAGTTGCTGTCATTTTATATTTACCAAGTCAAGTTAAAAGGGATGCCCTGGGATAATATTTCTTTTTTTTGGAATTGCATTCACTCCCTGAAGATCTATTTTTTTTTCAATTTAATGACAATAACAACAACAACAAAATGTAGCTAGAAAGATTGTTCAAAAAGAAGAACTAAAAAAGCCCAAAGTTAGTGGAAGGAAGGAAATACCAAAGATTAGAGCAGAAATAAATGAAACAGAGACTAAAAGCACAACAGAGAAGATCAGTGAAGTCAAGAGCTGGTTCTTTGAAATGATAAACAAAATGACAAATCTTTAGCTAGACTCACCAAGGAAAAGAGAGGACTCAGATAAAATCATAGATGAAAGAGGAGATGTTATAACTGATAACACAGAAATACAAAATGTAATAAGAGACTACTACATACAATTATAATCCAAATACATTGGACAATCTAGAAGAAATGGATTGATTCTCAGAAACACAACCTTCTAAGACTGGTTCAGGAACAAATAGAAAATCTGAGCTGATGGTTGCTAGTAAAGAGATTAAATCAATAATTAAAGACATTCCAACACATCAAAGTCCAGCATAAGAAGGCTTCACAGGTGAGTTCTACCAAATATTCAAATAAGAACTAATATCAGTACTTGTCAAACTCTTCCAAAAACAAAAGAGAGAGAACACTTTCAAACTCATTCTGTGAGGTCAGAATTATATACATAAACAAAATAAGGACACCACAAGGAAAGAAAATTACAAGTCAATATTCCTGATGAAGATGAATGAAAAATCTTCAATGAAATATTAGCAAACCAAATTAAACAACACATTAAAAAAGATTGTACGTCATGATCAACTGGGATATCTTCTAGGGATGGAAGGATGACTGAAAATCTGAAAGTCAGTCATTATGATACATCATATTAACAAAATAAAGGATAAAAATCATATGATCATATCAATAAATGCATAAAAGACATTTGGCAAAATCAACATCCACTTTTCGATAAGAACTTTCCCAAAGAAGATATAGAAGAAATGTACATCAACATAATAAAGTCTATAGAGGACAAACCCACAGCTGATGTTATACCTAATGATGAAAAGATAAACACTTTACCTCCAAAAAGATCAGGAACAAGACAAGGATGCCCACTCTGTCTACTTTTATTCAATATAATATTGAAGTCCTAGCCACAGCAATCAGGGGGAAAAAGAAGTAAATGGCAAATACATTGGAATGGAAGAAGTAAAACTGTTGTTATTTGCAGGTAACGTGATGGTATACATAGAAAACCCTGTAGACATCACCAAAAAAAATCCCTGTTGGAAATAATAAATAAATGCAGCAAAAGTTGCAGCATACAAAATTAATGGACAGTTTGAAAGCCAATGACCCTACTCCCTAATGTTGATAAAGTGAAGGATTTATATAAGAACAAATAGCCACTTAAGTGGAAGCATCTTAAACATCAGAAACTCAGATTTTTAGTTAAAGGTATGATTTCTTAGAAAAGGAGTTAATGACAAGACTTTTTTTCCTTTATGCAATAGAATAAGAGTTTTAGATTGTAATGTAGAAACAGAAGGGGGAAAGACAGGTGAACAGAAGAGTCTTTGTACAGTTGCTGTGAACCTCTGGAAATTAAAAAAAAAAAAATAGACAACAAGGCTATATTGAGAAAACTAAATTTTCTCTGGGTTTCTTAAAGAACTTTAGTCAAAGCTATTTTGTTGCCTAGAGGGCATAGAAATTTCATGATAAAGTTTCATGGAGAAAAAACTTTACCTCCAGCTGTGTATACGGCTCTTTCTACAATGTATGAGTAAGACTGGACATGAAAAGACATGTAATTCTTCAGAAATCCCCAATTCTTTTATATTTAGGTATCTAAAACAATCTTTGTACAGCTCATTTTCAGAAGGAATTGCTTACCTCCAAATACACATTCTGGGGTAAAAGTGATGTCATCAAGGGCGATAAAGATGTTCTCTTTTCCACTCAAATCAGCTTCAAATGCCACTTTAAATGGACTGTTACTCGAGAGAGGAACATGCCCATACATCCAACCAGTTCTTTTATTGCCAATCACTGACCACATGAGGATGTTTAGTCCAGATTCATCAACAGTATACACCTAACAATAGGGAAGAAAACAAACAGAAAAAAATCAACTCTTTGTGGTTTAGGTATTAGAGGAACACAGACATCCAGGTTGTCAGTGAAAGAATGGAGTCTGGCAATGTGACAACCCAATAACAATACTTTCTATATATATAAAAGCATGGTTGCCTATGGATATTATATTTTCTTTGATTAATCAAAACTTTGTTTAGTTTTGTCATATTGATTTCTGTGTACCAACTTAGATATGGCCCCAAAGTGTAACTATTTCAAGTCTCTAAAAAGCTGGAGGAGGCATGCAACCAGAATTTTTCACTACTTAAAAAAAAACAAAACGAAAAACCATGGAACAACAGACTGGTTCCAAACCAGGAAAGGAATACATCAAGGCTGTATATTGTCACTCTGCTTATTTAACTTATATACAGAGTACATCATGAGATATGTTGGACTGGATGAAGCACAAGCAGGAATCAGGATTGCTGGGAGAAATATCAATAACCTCAGATATGCAGATGACACCACCCTTATGGCAGAAAACAAAGAAGAACTAAAGAGCCTCTTGATGAAAGTGAAAGAGGAGAGTGAAAAAGCTGACTTAAAACTCAACATTCAGAAAACTAAGATCATGGCATCTGGCCCAATCACTTCATGGCAAATAGATGGGGAAACAGTGAGAGACTTTATTTTGGGGGGCTCCAAAATCACTGCAGATGGTGACTGCAGCCATGAAGTTAAAAGACAATTGCTCCTTGGAAGAAAAGCTATGACCAACCTAGACAGTGTATTAAAAAGCAGAGACATTACTTTGACAACAAAGGTCCATCTAGTCAAAGCTATGGTTTTTCCAGTGGTCATGTATGGATGTGAGAGTTGGACTATAAAGAAAGCTGAGTGTCGAAGAATTGATGCTTTTGAACTGTGGTATTGGAGAAGACTCTTGAGAGTCCCTTGGACTGCAAGGAGATCCAACCAGTCCATCCTAAAGGAAATCAGTCCTGAATATTCATTGGAAGGACTGATGCTGGAGCTGAAACTCCAATACTTTGGCCACCTGATGTGAAGAACTGACTCATTTGAAAAGACCCTGATGCTGGGAAAGATTGAAGGCAGGAGGAGAAGGGGACAACAGAGGATGAAATGGTTGGATGACATCACCGACTCGATGGACATGAGTTTGAGTAAGCTCCGGGAGTTGGTGATGGACAGGGAAGTCTGGCGTGCTGCCGTCCATAGAGTATCAAAGAGTCGGACACAACTGAGCAACTGAATTGAACTACAACATTAACTTCACATTCTTTGAAAGAGACAGAATATTCAGGAGTAATCAGAATTAAAGTGCCTCTTAATAGCAGAATGACGTATGTAGGGTTCAATGTTAGCCTGATACCTCCAAGTTTTTTTGTTTTTAATCTCAATTAGTAATATTACTGTACAGACTACCTTCAAAATGCCTTCAAAGCATCTTCCCTCCAAATGAAGGAAGTTTTAGACTGTAAAACTACAAACAGGAATTTACTTTTTTGGTGTATTCTGAAGGATTGTAAGTATTTGAAAAAATGGTTTCTGGTTCTGATGGCTAACTGAAAACATACGTTTATCTATACACCTCAAAAATGTTTCCATCCACAGAAATACTGGAAAATTAGGAGCACATCTACCAATGTACAAAAGTAGTAAGTTCTTTCTGGAAGTTTTAAACTAAATGGAAACTGTTGGTTGAAATTACATAAACAAAACTGAGGAATTTGCAAACATCCACAGGCGAAAAAAAAACCCAAAATTGACTGTTCCCAGCAGAATTCTGGAATAACAGTAAGAGATGGACAACATAGAGAAGAATCTATGCATGTGTCACCAGCTTATAATTCATCAAAGAATTCCATGAAAAGCCTGATCAGTCATTATGTTAGGAGTTACTGATGCAGAGTTGCATACCTAGGACACACAGGTTGGGTATATACTGCTGGAGAAAGTATTTTGTTATGGCGGCCATGAGCAGAGCAAACTAATGAACACATTAAACAAAAAGAATTCAATATAGTGGACTGCACAGGGATTAAGGTTGAGAGTAGGAGGAAAAGGGGGCCACAGAGGGAAAGATGGTTGGGTGGATTATCAACTCAATGGACATGACTTCAAGCAAACTCTGAGAGATAGTGAAGGACAGGGAAACCTGGTATGTTGCAGTCCATGGGGTCACAAAGAGTCAGACATGACTGAGCGACTGAACAACAACAATAGGGATTAATAAAGAGTAGTGAGCAAAGATCATGGTCTTTGATAATTATCATTGATAATTATATACTTATGATGTCTAAGGAATTTTAAAGAATACAATTGCCAGGGAAGTAGATGACATTTACTACATGCATCTAACCTTAGTAAGTCATAGAGCTGTTTGAGAGGGTTAGTTTAGGTCAATAAAATTTTGCCAAAGGTCTTTTTTTATTTGAGGTTAGGTAGTTTAAAGTACGCAATTAATTTTCAACAAAAATGGATAAATATTTTAAACAGATTTACTAAAAATTTAGTATCTACTTTACAGAAAAATATAGCAATTAGAATGTAGAAACACAGGGAATAAGAAGAAGTAAAGGAAGTACAATCAATCTAAATGAAGACAGAGCTAACAGGGTAAATAATGAAACAAACATACAAAAAGACAAATAGAGAACGTACACAAAAAATGGTTTGTATAGATGTGAAAGAACTGCACTGATTTATAAAATCTTAGATTACAGAAAAAAAAATAATCCAGCTATAAGCTGTTTATAACTGATGTTCAGTTCAGTTGCTCAGTTGTGTCCAACTCTTTGCGACCCCATGAACTGCAGCACGCCAGGCCTCCCTGTCCATCGCAAACTCCCAGAGCTTGCTCAAACTCATGTCCACTGAGTCAGTGATGCCATCCAACCATCTCATCCTCTGTCATCCTTTCTCCTCCTGCCTTCTGTCTTTCCCAGCATCAGGGTCTTTTCAAATGAGTCAGTTCTTCCCATCGGTGACCAAAGTATTGGAGTTTCAGCTTCAGCATCAGTCTTTCCAATGAATATTCAGGACTGATTTCCTTTAGGATGGACTGGTTGGATCTCCTTGCAGTCCAAGGGACTCTCAAGAGTCTTCTCCAATACCACAGTTCAAAAGCATCAATTCTTCGGCACTCAGCTTTCTTTATAGTCCAACTCTCACATCCATACATGACTACTGGAAAAACCATAGCTTTGACTAGATGGACCTTTGTTGGCAAAGTAATGTCTCTGCTTTTTAATATGCTGTCTAGGTTTGTCAAAGCTTTTCTTCCAAGGAGCAATTGTCTTTTAACTTCATGGCTGAAGTCACCATCTGCAGTGATTTTGGAGCCCCCCCAAAATAAAGTCTCTCACTGTTTCCATTGTTGGAATGAGTAAGATGTTAAAGAAATTATTTTTAAAGTGGTAAGGATGCCTGTATTATAAACAAACAAAATAAGATTTCAGGAAAGTATAAAGGGGGGATATTTAAAATTGATAAACATTATAATTCTTTCAGCACATGTAACTGTCTTGAATCTTCATGCATTCCACCACATGGCTTTGAAATGTAGAAGCTGAGACCAATAAAGACAGAAAACCAAACTGAGACTTAACACTGGAGGGAAAATGTCTTTTTCCTAAATTGTCAAATTAAGTCAATAACAGTAAGGTTGTAGAGGATCATGATTTATCTCTGTGTTTCTATCATCTCTGTGTATCTATCTATCTTCGTTTCAACTAAGAAGCAATCATTCTCTTACACATCTATAGAAAATTTACAAAGGTATACATAAACTTAACAATGATAATGAAAGCATGTCTAATCAATAAAGGGAGGGCATAGTATTGAATCAAATGGTGTTGGAATAACCAGCTTCTTATCTGGAAAGAAAAGCATGAGTTTCTACCTTCTCACCACATATACACAAAATCAATTATTACTGTATTAATCAGTTAGATCTGAAAATCAAAATTATGTGATAACAAATAAGTGAGAATATTTTGCTATTTATGACAGGAAAAGGCTTCCTAAACAAAGCATTAAAGCCAAAATCTATCAGGAAAATAGACTGATGGATTTCAAAAAATAAAAATGGAAAAAAAAGTTGCTTTAACTATGAATATATTAAGTGTTTTTCTCTTTTTAAGAAGTAATATTCAGCTTGGGACCCAGACTTTAAAGCAGGGCTGACTTTTGGTTCTTTCTCAAGGTGACTTTGCACCTAGCTTGCTTTTAGGCAGGTGTAAGAAATATCTTCTTTTGCAAATTCCCATGTCTCTATCCTAAAACTGTGACTTGATTTTAATTTTTAGCAGCATAACTCTTCAACTTGAGGTCACTTTTCTTTTCCTGCTTTTATTATATTCTAAAGGGAAAGTCTAATTTGAAGGTCATATTCGATTAGCTCCTTCTCCTGAGTGTCAACCTTTGAATTTCACGGAGTGCCTTCTCAGCCTGCTAATTTATACTTTAATAGAAACTAACAGCAAAGTTTTCCCCATCCTGAGATTGATTTTCCTATTATATACAATAAAAGATAACAGCACGTTCCAGCACTGTTTCCTCTGCCTGCACTGTTGAAGTATCTCTGCCATCAAGATCTGTGCACCCCCCTTTGCTAAGCTGTTAACATAAGCCCATGATTCTCACTACACAACGTGATGGATGAAACATTCTGTTGGACACACTCTCCTATGGACACACTCCTCATCACAGCATCCTCAGTGTCACACAAACTGCTCAGCAAAATGCCTGGCACACCAGGTACAACCTTACCTTTCTTGTCTTCTATTCAGTAAGACCTGTTAGAAGAAATATAGGACACTGATAAAGGGAGAATCTTGAAGTTACACTCAAAATGGGAAGAAATCACACTGAAAAATACTTGGGTTCATTTTAACTACTGTTCTTGCGTATTACCTGTGTCCCATTTTACAAATGACTGACACACCAGTATGTGTACACGTTGAGAATTACTGCCTTAGTACATGACTAACTACGTTTTTGCTAAAATAGTATGAAATGCTCAAATGGAGGGTATTACCTAGAGTTTGATAAGTCTGTTTAGAGGGCAGAAATTTGCTAAGTCTGCTCATCTACACAGACTTCCTACCTTTTATGCCTGGGGATATTTGCATATATCGTTTCCTCTGTTAAACATTCTCCGAGGTTATTCTCAAAAGCTGCCTTTGATAAGCCATGTACCACCACTTGTAGATATAAGAACTATGAAGTTCAGCATGTAACAGGAATGAGAGCAAACTTGTTAGTCTGGGACAGTTAAAATTTGTTTAAAAAAAGAATAATCTCCTGCAAATCAATAGACAAGTGATCTAATATAAAATGGGCAAAAAACTTGAGCAGGTAGTTCACAAAGGAATGTGTACAAACAGCTAATAAGCACATTAAATTGCTTATTACCATTAATGTTCTGAGAAAATGCTAATTAAAATTACAGTGAGATACTGTTTTATATTCATTATAATGGCTAACTTTAAAAAGATAACTACAACTGTTGGTGAGAATGTGGGAAAACTGCTGATAGAGTACAAAATCACAATCATTTTGGAAAAAAATTGGCAGTTTCTTGAAAAATTAATCATGTATCTGTGCTGTGGCCCAGAAATTCCACTTCTAGGTATTTCTCCAGAAGAAATGAAAATGTATGGCTACAAAAGGGCATGCAAAAGAATGTTCACAACAACTTTATCCTGGTCACAAGATGGAAAGAACCCAAATATCCATCCAGGATAAATTATGGTATAATTCAGATAAAAGAATACTGCTCAGCAAGTAAAAAGAATGGACTACTGATACATCCAGCAATAAGAGCAAATCCCCCCAAAGATCATGTTGAGTGAAAGGAGCCAGACACAAAATAACATACTGAATTATTCTCTTTATTATATAAAGTTATAGAGGAGAAAAATTTATGGTGATAGAAATAAGAACAGTAGTTACCTGGGAGGGTATATGGTAACTTTCTGGAGTGATAGAAATGCTCAATATCTTGACTGGTGTGGTAGTTACATGGATACACATTTATCAAGATTCATCAAGTTATATGCTTAAGGTTAGGCATTCCATTACATGTATATTTTACCACTGTGAAACCCAAATCAATAGTTAACTATATGCCATTACAGCAGTGAGCAAAATAAAGAATATTTCTAACACCCCCCCCAAAAAAAAAAAGAATAAAATTATAGACCAAATACTGATAATGCCTCTCAACAACTTTCATAATAACATAATGTCATAAAAATGCATTTTAAAATTAAGCATTAATAATAAAAAACAGGACTAAACAGAAAATCTGATGTGTAAATTGCCTTAAGCATGTGCCATACAAACTAGACCCTATTTAATTTTGAATGCACAATTCTATAAATATAAGTACATATTAAATTTTTTGAATATACTTTTTCCTTCCTGAAACTTAACATTTTTATCATTTCTCCTTTTACTCAACATATCACTGGAAGAATTTCTATAGTACTAGTGATAATTAAGAAATGAGCCAGGTCCTTGTCTCTGTGGTGACATTGCACGGTAATAATCAGAGACTTGGGGCAAGTCATTAATGCAGGTTATCAATTTGTAAGTTATGACTTCATTGAACTAAGTGGTAATCTAGTGTCCTGATTTGTGTGTGAATATAAATCTAAAATGGGCTTCCCTGGTTGCTCAGATGGTAAAGTGTCTGCCTGCAATGCTGGAGACTCGGGTACAATCCTTGGGTTGGGAAGATGCCCTGGAGAAAGAAATGGCAGTACTCCACTCCAGTACTCTTGCTTGGAAAATCCCATGGACAGAGGAGCCTGGTTGGCTACTGTCCATGGGGTCACAAAAAGTCAGACATGACTGAGTGACTTTACTTACTTACTTACTTAAATCTAAAATACATTTTCTTTTATTACTAGAAACTGTTTATATACAATATTTTATTAATTCGTTATTCAATTATTTCTGATCATATTATTACATATGGTGATAAGGGTAGTTGCCAATTGGTGTATCAGATGTCTTTTCTAGAATACCTCAAAATACCTGGCCCTCAATGATTCATTGTGCATCACCCCTAGAGGGCCCAAGGTTGTTTTGCATTTAAGAAACAAGGCTGAATTGAAGTGAGACTCTTTTTTGGCCACATAGCTTGAAAGATCTTAGTTCCCTTATCAGGGGTTGAACTGGGCCCTTGACAGTGAGAGTACAAAGTCCTATCCACTGGACTTCCAGGAAACTCCCTAAATGTCTTATTCTGAAGTTTGGAAGTCTGGAAGCAACACAGGGAATATAAAGAAATTCCTCTTGCATTGTCTGAGAGATAGGGGCCCCTGAAAGGGCCAATTCTTCTAACAGGACAGATATAGATCAGATAACAAACGCAAGAGGACTCTGAAACTGACCAGAAAGGGCTTTGAAAAGTTTGACAAAAAGGATGTAGTCTCGGTGGCTCTTGTTCTTGAACAGCTCATTCAAAAGTTAACCATCAAAAGCAGCAGAACAAAAGGATTAAATGTTATCTCACAGGGGCAATTATAGAAAAAAGGAATACTGATAGCACCCCCCCCCCGACCGCCCCGACACCAAACACACACTATACATTTAGGGTGCCATGTTTAGGAGGATGATTTAAATAACAGTTTACACCAATTTGGAGGCTTTTTTTTTTTTTCTGTTACATTGGTTGTTGTTGTTCACTCTTTGTGACCCCATGAACTGTGGTACACCAGGCTTCCGTGTCCTTCACTATTTCCCGGAGTTTGCTTAAACTCATGTCCATTGAGTCAGTGATGCCATCCAAAGGTCTCATCCTCTATCGCCCCCTTCTCCTCTTGCCCTCAATCTTTCCCAGCATGAGGGTCTTTTCAAATGAGTTGGCTGGCTCTTCACATCAGGTGGCCAAAGTACTGGAGCTTCAGTTTCTGCATTAGTCCTTCCAATGAATATTCAGGGTTGATTTCCTTTAGTATAGACTGGTTTGACCTCTTTGTTGTCCAAGGGACTCTCAAGAGTCTTCTCCAGCACCACAGTTCGAAAGCATCAACTCTTTGGTGCTCAGCCTTCTTTATGGTCCAACTCTCACATTTGTACATGACTCCTGGGAAAACCATAGTTTAACTATATGGACCTTTTATGGCAAAGTGACGTCTCTGCTTTTTAATATGCTGTCTAGGTTGGTCATAGCTTTTTTTCCAAGGAGCAAGTGTCTTTTAATTTCATGGCTGCAGTCACCATCCACAGTGATTTTGGAGCCCAAGAAAATAAAATCTGTCACTGTTTTCACTTTTTCCCCATCTGTTTGCCATGAAGTGATGGGATCAGATGCCATGATATTCATCTTTAGAATTATTGAGTTTTAAGCCAGCTTTTTCACACTCCTCTTTTACCTTTGTCACATTACATTAGTAATTCAAATCAAATTTATATTGAAAACCATAATATGCAGAATATAAAACAGGTAAAGTATCTTTTAAAGACCATATTTCAATAATTATTGGAGAGAATAAAAGATGCTTTTGAGCAATAAAGTATGGAAAATAAAATATGTCGTAAAAACCCATCTAGATCTGGGAGGCAGTAAAGCATACTAATTAAAAGCATAGGCTGGAGCCAGTGGGTATGGGAACATCATGGCCTGCCATCTCTTAAATAGCACTGTGACCTTGAACAAATTCCTGAAGATTTTTCTATCTCATTTTACTCAACTGGTAAAGTGTAGATAATGTCATTATGTTCCTTACTGGATGGTTGAGGATTAGATCAGTGTAAAGGACTTCAGTGTATAGCATACAGTAACCGTCTGCAATTATTATCAGTTTTTTTTCACTGCTCTTACTATTTTTCTAAATATCACATTAAAACAAAACAAAGCAAAATTCACAAGCATAAGGCCATGGCAATAATGGCTTCCTGAACAGAAGATTTACATGTTGAATTCCATACATTTTAGCAGAAATCATTTAGCTCTAAAACTCAACTTTATTTTTTTAAGATTTTTTTTTTGATGTGGACAATTTTTAAAGTCTTTATCAAAGTCAGTACAATATTGTTTCTGTTGTTTATGTTTTTTGGTTACTTGGTGATGAGGAATGTGAAATCTTAGCTCGTCAACCAGGGATTGAACCCATACACCTGTACTGGAAGGTGAAGTTTCACTTTAACCACTGGACTGCCTAAAACTCAATGTTAAAATAAAAACCACTTCAACCTGGTAGGCTAACTGTTCTGATATATGAACAGTAAGCTTCTGGAAAGCCCTTTGAAATATATTAACTCGTCTGTTATCACTGAAAGAAGTTTTAGGTAATGATTCATTTTTCCCCCTTGAACAAAGAAACTCTTCTACAAATTACAAAGAGCATTTTGAAAAGTATTAATTACAAAAGTTCACTTCCTTTTTGTGTTTTTAAAAAATGAGTCTGGAGTAATAAAGGGCTATTAGTTATTTGTAGGGAAATTCTCTTGTCCTGTGCTAAACTTTGTCTCTTTCATAGACATTAAATAATTCACCTGAGCTAGCATTAAATATCAGGACAAGTCAGAAGCTAGGAGCTGAACTACTGAAACTAAATAATCTCATGGGAAATTAATTTGGTTTCACTTAGGTCTTTTTTGGCAATATATATCAGAAAATGACCAGCACCATTTTAAAGAGTGCTTTTAATTTTATATGTAGGAGGTAATTCAAAGAAAGAAACTGACCTAGAAAATAAAGTATGTATTAGCATTCCTCCATAAATCATGAGCCTGTGAATCAGAGGATACTGAAGCCTGAATAGACATCTTATTATTCTGAATATTATTCATTCACTATCCTGAATATTATACATTTAGTATCAGGCTTTCTAGTTTCTATAAAACATTTTCTTTCATCATGCAGCTTTCTACTTTGCAGGATGGATAGATGTGAATTATTTGGCGTTTTATCCTAAAAAAGTAATAGCGACATCATAATTGAATCTCACCTTGATCTCATCAACTGTATAACATTTTGATTAAACTAACTTTATATGATGCCCTTCACTAATATACTAATAAAATAAAAGTGTGTTTTATTTAGAAGATAATCTTAATATGCCAATGAAGAGCTCAGGCTTGTTCATTATTTGTAGCAATTGTTTTCCAGTTTATTCTTACACTCCACTTTAAATCAAGCTGGGGACCCCTGGAAATCATCTAACTTGCCTTCCTATTTCATGTCCACTTCTGATCTCCTCCTTTTACTCCCAGGTCCTGTCCCTTTTCCACACAGCATATCTTCTAAATTTTCAAAGATGTTATTATCCCTCAATTTAATACTCTCGACTATGGGCTGAATATATCCCCTCAGATTCGTAAGTTGAAGCCCAAATTCTCAATGTTTTGATTTTGGGAGGTGGGGGTCTTTGGAAGGTAATTAGCTCATGATCGTGGGGTCCTGTGGATTAGATTAGTGTCCTTTTAAGAATAGACCCAAAAAAGATGATTTCTATCCACCGGTTGAGCACACAGTGAGAGCCAGTTATCTACAAACCAGAAAGCGGGTCCACAAGAGGAACCAAATTGGCCCATACCTTGATCTTGAACTTCTAAGCTTCCAGAGCTGTGAGAAGGAAACTTCTGTTGTTTGATCCACCCACTTCATGGTAATTTGTTATAGTAGTTCAAGCTGACTAAGACTCTCCAATGACTTTCCATGATTCTTAGAATAAAATCTAATCTCCTTACCATTCCTGCAAGGCCCTGAAGGAGCTGGTTCCTACCTATCTCTGATCATTTCTCTCTTTCTCTTGCTTATTTTGTTCCACTACAGTGGCCTTCAAATAACTTCTACTTTTGAGCTTTTCCCTTAGCTTATTTCTTCTGCCTAGAACATTCTTACTACAGTTGTTCACAAGAATGGATCTTTTTAGCTTTTCAAGTCTAAATTCAAACCTCATATTTCTCAGAGAGACTTTCTTACTATTTGATATAAAATAACTTTCTCAGCAGACCATGAGTAATTATATATTATAGAAAACAGTTTAATTTGGTCCATAGTATTATATCACAAACAGAAGTTTTCATATTAGTGTTTTTTCTTTAATTTGTTTTCTGTCTTCCTCTACTAGACAGTAAAGTTTTTAAGAAGTTAATGTAAGGAGGACAAATTTAAATTGGTGGTCATTCACAATTTTTCATTGTTTTATCAGTTAATGTCTTTGAAAGATTTGTGTTTTCTTTGAGGTAGGTACCTAGACAGGGCTGAGTTAGGAAACGGAAACTAATATATTTCAAATAGAGGAAATTTAATATAGGTAATAGGTACAATGTTTATGGAAGAGATGAGAAATCACCAGGGAAATTATGAGGCAACCTATAGATTAGCATGTACAGGAAGATGTTTCTCCTCCAAAAAGTCAAAGGGAGGGAGTAGTGAAGCTGAGTTGCTGGAAGAAGATGGCATTTGTCAGTATCCTTGGTGGGAGTTGAACCAGGGAGGCAAGGCCTTCTGGGGGAAGTGAGTCACAGATGAGATACAGTACAAACTCAGCTAGAGAAATATAGATATAAATATACAGAAAAAGAGAAGAGAGAAAGAGGAGGAAGGCTTGTCTCCTTTTCCTGCCCTCAGATGTTTGGCCAGTACCTTCCTTTGGTCAAACTTATTCAGGAATGCAAACAGCAAAGGAGTCTGGGAAATATTGTTCTCTGGGATACAGAACAGAGCACAGAAAGGCAAGAGATACATAACACTCAATACAATTTCAGATTTGTGCTGGCAAGAAACCATTCTAGCACAATCTGTTATTTGATCTCTTTTAAGAATGCCAGGTTATTTTAGGGCCTCATAGACACTTAAATATGGAACTTCACTTTAGATATTTTCTTTGGCATATCCTCTTTGAAGAATTTATGTTGTCAATCTAAGAGATGGTTTATAATCTACCATGTGCTCCAGAACCACATTTGCTATTTATTAACTCAAGAAGTGACCTGTTCATGGATATCCTTGAGCTGTGTCTTTCAACATTTTCAAACGTGATGATCCTTTAGAAAGACCCTTATATATATTTTTCTTACTAGAAAGGCAACATATGCTTAATGTAGAAAAATCATAGAATAAGAGTAAAAGTAATGGAAACAATCCTTTCATCTCACCGTCTAAAGATAATTACTCTTTTCATTTTAGTGTATATCCTTCCATATATATTTTCACATATATATATATATACATACATATATACTTATTTATATAGATTAAGGAATAGATAGTCATATGTTAACATATGTGAAATTAGATATATTTTTATATCACATTCTAGAATACATATTTGTAAATTTGGTTACTTTGGTTATTAATGAATCACAAATACTTCTCTTTATTATCAATTATTCATTTACAGAATTAACTTCTCCACAGTAGTTCACTGTAAGAGTAAATGTACTATATTTCACCAATTCTTAATATTTGACATTCGGGTGGTTTCAAATATTCCCTATTATAAACAACAGTGAGATGAAGATACTTATAAATAAAACATCATGCATATCTATCTTTATTTCCTTATAATACATTTATAGATGTGGAATGTTTTGGTAAATAATATAAAAATTATAAAGCTTTTAATTTCCAAAATACTCTTTATAATTACATGCTGATAGCAGTGAATATCTATTTATCCACATCATACCTCAGTGCATTTTATCATTTATTATAGTCTTAAAATTTTTTTTAATATTAAAAAGAAGAAGTTCTTCCTCACCATGAATCTAGATAATGTTATTTCAGTTACTTTAGAAAATGTATTCACAAAGGTGGGTTTTCAGACCCTTTGTAAGAAGCTATCTGTCCATCAGTCTTGTCAATACTGTAACTACAGATGATTCTAAGGCAACACACCAGCTGAAATACCCCTGCCACGGAAATTTTATAAAATGTGACACTGTTATACTCAAATTAGAGATTACAAAAAAGAACAGTTGCCTGTGAAAGAACAGCATGCAGCTGGAAAGTCTCACTTTAAAAGAGTGGAAAGAATGGGTTTCCACTTCACTGATTTATTCACACAATATAAAAATATAGTATACTCAGGGAGTTTTTCAGACTGGGAATAACTCAAGATTAAAAGCAACAGTTGAGAAAGAGACTTGCCACAGTTACCATGATCCATCAGAGACATGAGGATACATTACAAAAACAGTTTCTCCCTGGGTTTCTGTAACAGGAATTTTCCAGTAGCAAGTAACAAAGAGAAATTACTGACTCAGGTAAAGCAGGCTCTGGGATTTAAACAGAAACAGTTCTGTCTTCCTTCTTTTGGTCCCGAATTCCTCTGTGGGCTAGCTTCTTTCTCAGACAATCTCTCTTCCCATATCGGGAAAGATGGTCTCCAAGAGTCCCAAATCTAGTCTACTTCTAGCCAGTGACTTGCAACACAGAAGACAGAGAAAGCCTCTTGTAAACATTGCATCAAATCCTAGATGTGACTACAATTGTTTCTGCTTGGGTCACTTGTGGAGGCGGTAAAAAGCCATGGGGACAGTCAAAACCTACCAAGACAATCTGGTGCTGAGGAGGGCAATTTCTCTACGAAACCTGGATGTCAGCCTTACTGCAATTCCCCTCCAGTGTTCTTTCCAGTATACCTCTCTGAAGCCAGCTGAGAGTATAAAAGCAATGCTACACTTAATGGCTGCCTTCCAGTTAGCTGTAATCACTATTTTAAGCAAGCTATCAGAAATCAAGACTTGAGACCAACATTTTCATTTCAAAGACTGTTTGCAAAAGCATGGCTAAAAACAGTGGGCTGTTTAACTAGGTAACTGAACTAGCTGACTGTCATAGTTAGGATTTAATATGTGAATTTGGGGAGACAAAAATATTCAGCTTCTAGCACCGACTGACCAGCTGGTGAATAGCTAAAGGATATACAAAGGTTAGTTTTGAATCAAGAAAGCAACATTTTGTTAGAAAGTGACTGAAATCTATGTGCATTCTGTTGAAAGGTTTCCATTTCACATTTGCTTCTGTGTGTAACAAATAACCACTGACTACTGTCCTCTTTAATTGCAGTATCTATGTTTTAAAATATCAGTGAAGACAATATATTATAGAGTCTTTTTAAGATCAGTGGTTATAAATTACCATGGATAAAATTTAGCATAAGCAATAGGATAATCTACTGAATTAAAAGAAATGTAAAAAAGCAAAATGGCTATCTGAGGAGGCCTCACTAATAGCTGTGAAAAAAAGAGAAGTGAAAAGCAAAGGAGAAAAGGAAAGACAGACCCATTTGAATGCAGAGTTCCAAAGAATAGCAAGGAGAGATAAGAAACCCTTCATCACTGATCAGTGCAAAGAAATAGAGGAAAATAATAGAATGGGAGAGACTAGAGATCTCTTCAAGAAAATTAGAGATACCAAGGGAACATTTCATGCAAAGATGGGCTCAATAAAGGAAAGAAATGGTATGGACCTAACAGAAGCAGAAGATATTAAGGAGAGGTGGCAAGAATACACAGAAGAACTATACAAAAAAGATCTACAAAACTCAGATAATCACAATGATGTGATCACTCACCTGGAGCCAGACATCCTGGAATGTGAAGTCAAGTGGGCCTTAGAAAGCATCACTACGAACAAAGCTAGTGGAGGTGATGGAATTCCAGGTGAGCTATTTCAAATCCTGAAAGATGATGCAATGAAAGTGCTGCACTCGATATGCCAGCAAATCTGGAAAACTCAGCAGTGGCCACAGGACTGGAAAAGGTCAGTTTTCATTCCAATTCCAAAGAAAGGCAATGCCAAAGAATGCTTAAACTGCTGCACAATTGCACTCATCTCACACGCTAGTAAAGTAATGCTCAAAATTCTCCAAGCCAGGCTTCAGCAATGTGTGAACCATGAACTTCCAGATTTTCAAGCTGGTTTTAGAAAAGGCAGAGGAACCAGAGATCAAATTGCCAACATCTGATGGATCATCAAAAAGCAAGAAAGTTCCAGAAAACATCTATTTCTGCTTTATTGACTATGCCAAAGCCTTTGATTGTGTGGATCACAATAAACTGTGGAAAATTCTGAAAGAGATGGGAATACCAGGCAACCTGACCTACCTCTTGAGAAATCTGTTTGCAGGTCAAGAAGCAACAGTTAGAATAGTTAGAACAACAGACTGGTTACAAATAGGAAAAGGAGTACGTCAAAGCTGTATATTGTCACCCTGCTTATTTAACTTATATGCAGAGTACATCCAGAGAAGGCAATGGCAACCCACTCCAGTACTCTTGCCTGGAAAATCCCAAGGATGGAGGAGCCTGGTAGGCTGCAGTCCATGGGGTCAGTAAGAGTCGGACACGATTGAGCATCCTTGCTTTCACTTTTAATTTTCATGCATTGGAGAAGGAAATGGCAACCTACTCCAGTGTTCTTGCCTGGAGAATCCCAGGGACGGCAGAGACTGGTGGGCTGCCGTCTATGGGGTTGCACAGATTCGGACACGACTGAAGGGACTTAGCAGCAGCAGCAGAGTGCATCATGAGAAACGCTGGGCTGGATGAAGCACAAACTGGAATCAAGATGCCAGGAGAAATATCAGTAATCTCAGATATGCAGATGACATCATCCTTATGGCAGAAAGTGAAGAAGAACTGAAGAGCCTCTTGATGAAAGTGAAAGAGGAGAGTGAAAAAGTTGGCTTAAAGCTCAACGTTCAGAAAACTAAGATCATGGCATCCAGTCCCATCACTTCATGGCAAATAGATGGGGAAACAGTGGAAACAGTGGCTGACTTTATTTTTTTAGGCTCCAAAATCACTGCAGATGGTGACTGCAGCCATGAAATTAAAAGACGCTTACTCCTTGGAAGGAAAGTTATGACCAACCTAGATAGCATATTAAAAAGCAGAGACATTACTTTGAGAACAAAGGTCCGTCTAAGTCAGGGCTATGGTTTTTCTAGTAGTCATGTATGGATGTGAGAGTTGGACTATACAGAAAGCTGAACACTGAAGAATTGATGCTTTTGAAATGTGGTGTTGGAGAAGACTCTTGAGAATCCCTTGGACTGCAAGGAGATCCAACCAGTCCATCCTTAAAGAGATCAGTCCTGAGTGTTCATTGGAAGGACTGATGTTGAAGCTGAAACTCCAACACTTTGGCCACCTGATGAGAACTGACTTATTTGAAAAGACCCTGATGCTGGGAAAGACTGAAGGCAGGAGGAGAAGGGGACAACAGAGGATGAGATGGTTGGATGGCAACACTGACTCAATGGACGTGAGTTTGGGTAAACTCTGGGAGGTGGTGACGGTCAGGGAGGCCTGGCGTGCTGCAGTCCATGGGATCGTAAAGAGTCGGACATGACTGAGTGACTGAACTGAACTGAATCTACTGAATATTTACATACTATATGTAAAAGAAAAATCCAAAATTTTTTCATGATCTGCATATACTCACATTTATCCAAACTGTTAAAAATGTATCTCGAGAGGGCGGGGCTAAGATGGCGGAGGAATAGGACAGGGAGACCACTCTCTCCTCCACAAATTTATCGAAAGAACATCTGAAGGCTGAGCAAACTTCATAAAACTACTTCTGAACACTGGCAGAGGACGTCAGGCATCCACAAAGACAGTGCATTATCTTCAAAAGGAGGAGGGAGATATTATAAAAGATAAAAAGAGAGACAAAAGAGTTAGGGATGGAGACCCGTCCCGGGGAGGGAGTCGTAAAAGAGGAGAAATTTCCAAGCACCAGGAAACCCTCTCACCGGCGGGTTTGGGGGAAGATTTCGAATCTCAGAGGGCAACATAACTGGGAGAAAAAATAAATAAAACCCACAGATTACGCGCCTAAAGGCAACTCCCAGCAAAGAACCCCAGATGCTCACATCCGCCACCAGCAAGTGGGGGCTGAACGGAGAGGAGCGGGCGGCACTGCTTAGGATAAGGACTGGGCCCGAACGCCCCGAGGGCAATCTGAGGGAGCTAACCTGAGATAGCAACCTAAACTGTGGGACAGCCAGAGAGAGAGAACTATCCCGCGAAAAGCCCAAATCTAAGGCACTGCCGGCCCGCTCACAGAACAAAGGACTGAGCAATACCAGAGGAGAGCTAGCCAGCTGCGGACCGTCCCATCCCCCTCGGGACACAGCGGGCAGGCGGGGCCAGCCAGAGCCGGAAAGGGGCAAACTCGGCCCCAAAGAGGGCACCCCCTACCAATCTGCAAACAGTCTCCCAGTTTCTAAGCAAAGACTGCCTGAGATCCCGGAGGGTCGACAGCCGCCGGGAGGGTCGCAGCCAGAGCCCAGCTCCCCAGAACCCACACAAAGCACACCGGAGCCGAGCGCGCCCGTAAACCGAAGCGGGGACCAGGGAGGTGATAAGCCGCACCGCCCCAACAGGGGAGAGTGCGTTCGCCAAACTCCTGGCTGCCTGAGCTGCTCCGACCGGGAACGGCACAAACCGCAGGCGCAACCGAGTCTGCGCCTTTGTGGAGTAACCGGGAACCCGAACCTGAGCGGCTTAGACCTGGGAAGTGCACGCATCTCAGGGTCCACTCCCCCGCCGAGTAACCTGAAGCCTGGGCAGGGTAGACGGGGAAAGCACACATGCCGTGAGCGGGGGCGAACCCAGTGCGGCCAAGACACTGTGAGCTCACCACACACACGCCAGTGATATAGGTTTGCAGTGTTCCTCCCTCCCCACAGCACGACAAGCGAACCTAAAGAGACCACCTCCGCCCCTTTGTGGCAGGGCGGAAATTAGATACTGAAGAGGCCTCCAAACAGAAGCCAAATAAACAGAGGGAAGTGCGTTGGGAGTGACAGGCCAACAGATTAAAATCCCTGTAGTTAACACCGACTGCATTGAAAGGGGCCTATAGAGCTTGAAAAGTATAAGCAGGAACAAGGATCTATCTGAAACTGAACAGACCCCACACTGCTCACAACAGCTCCAGAGAAAGTCCGGGATATATATTTTTACTATTATCAATTTTTTTTTAATTTTTTCTTTCTTTTTTCTTTAAGTCCTCTATTACATCTTTAACTTTCATTTTCATATCCCACTATTACCTTGCAAAAAAAAAAAAAACCTATTTTTAAAGCAAACTGCATACATATATCTTATACTTTTTGTTTTCTTTTTTTTAATGTTTTTTTTTCCGTTTTACTTTTTTTCCTGTTTCTTTTTTTACTGCTTTACTGTTTTTTTCTTGTTACACTGTTTCCTTTTTTCTTTTTTTATATTGTATGTTTTATAAGAGTCTAACCTCTACTCTAGATTTTTAATCTTTGTTTTACATATTTGATATCAATTTTGTACATTTAAGAACCCAATCTTTAGGACTCATTTTTACTCAGGAGTGTGATTACTGGCTTGATAACTCTCTCCTCCTATTGACGCTCTTTCTTCTCCCCCAGGGACCCTCTATCTCCCACCCTCCTCCTTCTCTTCTCAACCCAATTCTGTGTGTCTCTGAGGGTGTTCTGGGTACCGGAGAACACTTCGGGAACAGAATACTGCCCAGATCTCTCTCTCCCCTCTTGATTCCTCCCTTTCTACTCATGCTCACCTCTATTACCTTCCTCCCCGCTCTCTATGTATCTCTGTGAACCACTCTGAGGCTTCCAGACTGTGGAGAGCACAGAGGGAAGTGCTTACTGGCTAGACTGCTCTCTCCACGTTTGAGTCCCCCTCTTCCCCTCCTGGTCACCTCAAACCACCCCCATCCCCCACTTCACCTCTCCATGTAACTCAGTGAACCTTTCTGGGTGTCCCACACTGTGGAGAATCTTTTCACCATTAACCTAAAAGTTTTATTATTGATGCTGCATGGATGGAGAAGTCTTGAGGCTACTGCAAGGATAAGACTGAAAGCCAGGGGAAACATTAATTAATAAGAGATCATCCAATAGCCTCCACATATACACTGAAACCAAGCTCCACCCAGGAGCCAGTAAGTTCCAGAGCAAGACGTACCACGCAAATTCTCCAGCAATGCAGGAACATAGCCCTGAGCATCAATATCCAGGCTGCCCAGAGGCACATCAAATCCATAGACATCTCAAAACTGAATACTGGACACTCCATTGCACTCTAGAGAAAAGAAATCCAGCTCCACTCACCAGAACACCGACACAAGCTCCCCCAACCAGGAAGCCTTGATAGCCACCTGTCCAACCCCATCCATAGTGAGGAACCTCCACAATAAAGAGGAACCTCAAACTACCAGAATACAGAAAGGCCACGCCTAACACAGCAATCTAAACAAGATGAAAAGACAGAGAAATACTCAGCAAATAAAGGAAAATGAGAAATGCCCACCAAACCAAACAAAAGAGGAGGAGATAGGGAATCTATCTGAAAAAGAATTTAGAATAATGATAATAAAAATGATCCAAAATCTTGAAAGCAAAATGGAGTTACAAATAAATAGCCTGGAGACAAGTATTGAGAAGATGCAAGAAATGTTTATCAAGGACCTAGAAGAAATAAAAAGGAGTCAATATATAATGAATAATGAAATAAAGGAGATAAAAGACACTCTGGAGGGAACCAACAGTAGAATAACGGAGGCAGAAGATAGGATAAGTGAGGTAGAAGATAGAATGATGAAAATAAACGAAGCAGAGAGGAAAAAAGATGAAACTGGAGCCCATTATACAGAGTGAAGTAAGCCAGAAAGAAAAACAACAATACAGTATACTAATGCATATATATGGAATTTGAAAGATGGTAACGATAACCCTATATGTGAGACAGAATAAGAGACACAGGTGCATAGAACAATTTTATGGACTCTGAGGGAGAAGGTGAGGGTGGGACGTTCTGGGAGAATAGCATTGAAACATGTATATTATCATATGTGAAACAGAACACCATTCCATGTTCGATGCATGAGACAAGGGCTCAGGGCCGGGGCAATGGGATGACCCAGAGGGATGGGATGGGGAGGGGGGTGGGTGGGGGGTCCAGGAAGGGGAACACATGTAAACCCATGGCTGATTCATCTCAATGTATGGCAAAAACTATTACAATATTGTAAAGTAATTAGCCCTCAACTAAAATAAATAAATTTATTAAAAAAATAAAAAAAATAAAAAAAGGAAAAAAGAAAAAAGAATCAAAAGAAATGAGGAAAATCTCAGGGACCTCTGGGACAATATGAAACGCCCCAACATTTGAATCATAGGAGTCCCAGAAGAAGAAGATAAAAGGAAAGGCCATGAAAAAATACTCGAGGAGATAATAGTTGAAAATTTCCCTAAAATGAGGAAGGAAATAGTCACAGAAGTCCAAGAAACCCAGGGAGTCCCAAACAGGATAAACCCAAGGCGAAACACCCCAAGACACATATTAATCAAATTAACAAAGATCAAACACAAAGAACAAATACTAAAAGCAGCAAGGGAAAAACAACAAATAACACACAAGGGGATCCCCATAAGGATAACAGCTGATCTTTCAATAGAAACCCTTCAGGCTAGAAGGGAATGACAGGACATACTTAAAGTAATGAAAGAGAATAATCTACAACCCAGATTACTGTACCCAGCAAGGATCTCATTCAGATATGAAGGAGAATTCAAAAGCTTTACAGACAAGCAAGAGCTGAGGGAATTCAGCACCACCAAACCAGCTCTCCAACAAATGCTAAAGGATCTTCTCTAGACAGGAAACACAGAAAGGATGTTTCAAAACGAACTCAAAACAACAAACTAAATGGCAACGGGATCATACTTATCAATAATTACCTTAAATGTAAATGGGTTGAATGCCCCAACCAAAAGACAAAGACTGGCTGAATGGATACAAAAACAAGACCCCTATATATGCTGTCTACAAGAGACCCACCTCAAAACTAGGGACACATACAGACTGAAAGTGAAGGGATGGAAAAACATATTTCATGCAAACAGAGACCAAAAGAAAGCAGGAGTCGCAATACTCATTTCAGATAAAATAGACTTTAAAATAAAGGCTGTGAAAAGGGACAAAGAAGGACACTACACAATGATCAAAGGATCAATCCAAGAAGAAGATGTAACAATTATAAATATATATGCACCCAACATAGGAGCATCACAATATATAAGGCAAATACTAACAAGTATGAAAGGGGAAATTAACAATAACACAATAATAGTGGGAGACTTTAATACTCCACTCACACATATGGATAGATCAACTAAACAGAAAATTAACAAGGAAACACAAACTTTAAATGATACAATAGACAAATTAGATTTAATTGATATTTACAGGACTTTCCACCCCAAAACAATCAATTTCACCTTTTTCTCCAGTGCACACGGAACTTTCTCCAGGATAGATCACATCCTGGGCCATAAATCTAGCCTTGGTAAATTCCAAAAAATTGAAAATATCCCAGCCATCTTCTCTGACCACAATGCAGTAAGATTAGACCTCAATTACAGGAAAAAAACTATTAAAAATTCCAACATATGGAGGCTCAACAACATGCTTCTGAATAACCAACAAATCACAGAAGAAATCAAAAAAGAAATCAAATTATGCATAGAAACGAAAGAAAATGAAAACACAACAACCCAAAACCTATGGGACACTGTAAAAGCAATGCTAAGGGGAAGGTTCATAGTAATACAGGTGCACCTCAAGAAACAAGAAAAAAATCAAATAAATAAACTAATTCTACACCTAAAGCAACTAGAGAAGGAAGAAATGAAGAACCCCAAGGTCAACAGAAGGAAAGAAATCTTAAAAATTAGGGCAGAAATATATGCAAAAGAAATAAAAGAGACCATAGCAAAAATCAACAAAACTAAAAGCTGGTTTTTCGAGAAGATAAACAAAATTGACAAGCCATTAGCCAGACTCATCAAGAAACAAAGGGAGAAGAATCAGATCAACAAAATTAGAAATGAAAATGGAGAGATCACAACAGACTCCACAGAAATACAAAGGATCATAAGAGACTACTACCAACAGCTATATGCCAATAAAATGGACAACTTGGAAGAAATGGACAAATTCTTAGAAAAGTAAAACTTTCCAAAACTGAACCAGGAAGAAATAGAAGATCTTAACAGACCCATCACAAGCACAGAAATTGAAACTGTAATCAGAAATCTTCCAGCAAACAAAAGCCCAGGACCAGACGGCTTCACAGCGGAATTCTACCAAAAATTTAGAGAAGAGCTAACACCCATCCGACTCAAACTCTTCCAGAAAATTGCAGAAGATAACAAACTTCCAACCTCATTCTATGAGGCCACCATCACCCTAAATCCAAAACCAGACAAAGATGCCACAAAAAAAAGAAAACTACAGGCCAATATCACTGATGAACTTAGATGCAAAAATCCTTAATAAAATTCTAGCAAACAGAATCCAACATCATATTAAAAAGATCATACATCATGACCAAGTGGGCTTTATCCCAGGAATGCAAGGTTTTTTTAACATCCGCAAATCAATCAATGTAATACACCACATTAACAAATTGAAAGATAAAAACCATATGATTATCTCAATAGATGAAGAAAAAGCCTTTGACAAAATTCAACATCCATTTATGATAAAAACCCTCCAGAAAGCAGGAATAGAAGGAACATAGCCCAACATAATAAAAGCTATATATGACAAACCCACAGCAAACATTATCCTCAATGGTGAAAAATTGAAAGCATTTCCCCTAAAGTCAGGAACAAGGCAAGGATGCCCACTTTCACCACTACTATTCAACATAGTTTTGGAAGTTTTGGCCACAGCAATCAGAGTGGAAAAAGAAATAAAAGGAATACAGATAGGAAAAGAAGAAGTAAAACTCTCACTGTTTGCAGATGACATGATCCTCTACATAGAAAACCCTCAAGATTCTACCAGAAAATTGCTAGAGCTAATCAATGAATATAGTAAAGTTGCAGGATATAAAATTAACACACAGAAATCCCTTGCATTCCTATACTCCAATAATGAGAAAACAGAAAGAGAAATTAAGGAAACAATACCATTCACCATTGCAACAAAAAGAATAAAATATTTAGGAATATATCTACCTAAAGAAACAAAAGACTTATATATAGAAAACTATAAAACACTGATGAAAGAAATCAAAGAGGACACAAACAGATGGAGAAATATACCGTGTTCATGGATTGGAAGAATTAATATAGTGAAAATGAGTATACTACCCAAAGCAATCTATAGATTCAATGCAATTCCTATCAAGCTACCAATGGTATTTTTCACAGAACTAGAACAAATCATCTCACAATTTGTATGGAAATATAAGAAACCACGAGTAGCCAAAGCAATCTTGAGAAAGAAGAATGGAACTGGAGGAATCAACCTGCCTGACTTCAGTCTCTACTACAAAGCCATAGTCATCAAGACAGTATGGTACTGGAACAAAGATAGAAATATAGATCAATGGAACAAAATAGAAAGCTCAGAGATAAACCCACGCACCTATGGACACC
Organism: Giraffa tippelskirchi; assembly: GCF_054371585.1. Lineage (NCBI taxonomy): Eukaryota > Metazoa > Chordata > Mammalia > Artiodactyla > Giraffidae > Giraffa > Giraffa tippelskirchi. The sequence goes on along the minus strand of NC_137287.1, from coordinate 64,925,195 downwards.
TTATCTTTGACAAAGGAGGCAAGAATATACAATGGAGAAAAGACAATCTCTTTAACAAGTGGTGCTGGGAAAACTGGTCAACCACTTGTAAAAGAATGAAACTAGAACACTTCCTAACACCATACACAAAAATAAACTCAAAATGGATTAAAGATCTAAACGTAAGACCAGAAACTATAAAACTCCTAGAGGAAAACATAGGCAAAACACTCTCCGACATAAATCACAGCAGGATCCTCCATGACCCACATCCCAGAATATCAGAAATAAAAGCAAAAATAAACAAATGGGACCTAATTAAAATTAAAAGCTTTCACACAACAAAGGAAACTATAAGCAAGGTGAAAAGACAGCCTTCAGAATGGGAGAAAATAATAGCAAATGAAGCAACAGACAAACAATTAATCTCAAAAATATACAAGCAACTCCTGCAGCTGAATTCCAGAAAAATAAACGACCCAATCAAAAAATGGGCCAAAGAACTAAACAGACATTTCTCCAAAGAAGACATACAGATGGCTAACAAACACATGAAAAGATCCTCAACATCACTCGTTATCAGAGAAATGCAAATCAAAACCACAATGAGGTACCATTTCACACCAGTCAGAATGGCTGCTATCCAAAAGTCTACAAGCAATAAATGCTGGAGAGGGTGTGGAGAAAAGGGAACCCTCTTACACTGTTGGTGGGAATGCAAACTAGTACAGCCACTATGGAGAACAGTGTGGAGATTCCTTAAAAAACTGGGAATAGAACTGCCATATGACCCAGCAATCCCACTGCTGGGCATACACACCGAGGAAACCAGAATTGAAAGAGACGCGTGTACCCCAATGTTCATCGCAGCACTGTTTACAATAGCCAGGACATGGAAGCAACCTAGATGTCCATCAGTAGACGAATGGATGAGGAAGCTGTGGTATATATACACAATGGAATATTACTCAGCCATTAAAAAAAATACATTTGAATCGGTTCTATTGAGATGGATGAAACTGGAGCCCATTATACAGAGTGAAGTAAGCCAGAAAGAAAAACACCAATACAGTATACTAATGCATATATATGGAATTTGAAAGATGGTAACAATAACCCTATATGCGAGACAGAATAAGAGACACAGATGCATAGAACAGTCTTATGGACTCTGAGGGAGAAGGTGAGGGTGGGACGTTTTGGGAGAATAGCTTTGAAACATGTATATTATCATATGTGAAACAGAACACCATTCCATGTTTGATGCATGAGACAAATGCTCTGTGCTGGGGCAATGGGATTACCCAGAGGGATGGGATGGGGAGGGAGGTGGGAGGGGGGTCCAGGAAGGGGAACACATGTAAACCCATGGCTGATTCATGTCAATGTATGGCAAAAACTACTACAATATTGTAAAGTAATTAGCCCCCAACTTAAATAAATAAATTTATTTTTTAAAAAATGTATCTCTTTCTTTGTTGCTTTTACTGGCTTCTCTTGAGGAAAACAGAGTCTCCACTTTCTTGCATGCTTTTATTTTTACTTGATAAGAGCTTGCTTTCTCAGCAATGGCTAGAATTGATAAGGCCTTTTATTCTTTCTCTCTTTCCCTCATATTTCTCCTTAGACATCTCTGAGTAATGGAAAAAATATGAGTGACAATGCTGGATAAAGGATGTCAGATTTTTGAAATCAGATTTCTGGTCAATTGTGTAATCATGGAAAAGTTATTAAGCCAGTTTGAGTTCAGTTTCTTTACTGAAAATTTTGGGAAAGCTAATCACTGCCTCATTAGATCAATGTGACAATTAAAAATACTAACACATATAACACATATTCTTGCCTTGAGAACCCCATGAACAGTATGAAAAGGCAAAAAGATAGGACACTGAAAGATGAACTCACCAGGTCAGTAAGTGCCCAATATGCTACTGGAGATCAGTGGAGAAATAACTCCAGAAAGAATGATGGGATGGAGCCAAAGCAAAAAAGATACCCAGCTGTGGATGTGACTGGTGATAGACGTAGTCTGATGCTGTAAAGAGCAATACTGCATAGCAACCTGGAATGTTAGGTCCATGAATCAAGGCAAATTGGAAGTGGTCAAACAGGAGATGGCAAGAGTGAATGTCAACATTCTAGGAATCAGCGAACTAAAATGGACTGGAATGGGTGAATTTAACTCAGATGACCATTATATCTACTATTGTAGGCAAGAATCCCTTAGAAGAAATAGAGTAGGCATCATGGTCAACAAAAGAGTCCAAAAGGCAGTACTTGGATGCAATCTCAAAAATGATAGAATGATCTCTGTTCGTTTCCAAGGCAAACCATTCAATATCACAGTAATCCAAGTCTATGTCCCAACCAGTAATGCCGAAGAAGCTGCAGTTGAATGGTTCCATGAAGACCTACAAGAACTTTTAGAACTAACACCCAAAAAAGATGTCCTTTTCATTATAGGGGACTGGAATGCAAAAGTAGGAAGTCAAGAAACACCTGGCGTAACAGGCAAATTTGGCCTTGCAGTACGGAATGAGGCAGGGAAAAGGCTAATAGAGTTTTGCCAAGAGAACATACTGGTAATAGCAAACACCCTCTTCCAACAACACAAGAGAACACTCTACACATGGACATCACCAGATGGTCAACACTGAAATCAGATTGATTATATTCTTTGCAGCCAAAGATGGAGAATCACTACACAGTCAGCAAAAACAAGACAGGGAGCAGACTGTGGCTCAGATCATGAACTGCTTATTGCCAAATTCAGACTTAAATTGAAGAAAGTAGGGAAAACCACTAGACCATTCAGGTATGACCTAGATCAAATCCCTTATGAGTATAGAGTAGAAGTGACAAATAGATTTAAGGGACTAGATCTGATAGACAGAGTGCCTGATGAACTATGGACAGAGGTTTGTGACATTGTACAGGAGACAGGGATCAAGACCATCCCCATGGAAAAGAAATGCAAAAAAGCAAAATGACTGTCTGAGGAGGCCTTACAGATAGCTGGGAAGAGAAGAGAAGTGAAAAGCAAAGGAGAAAAGGAAAGATATTCCCATCTTAATGCAGAGTTCCAAAGAATAGCAAGGACAGGTAAGAAAGCCCTCCACAGTGATCAATGCAAAGAAATAGAGGAAAACAACAGATTGGGAAAGACTAGAGATCTCTTCAAGAAAATTAGAGATACCAAAGGAACATTTCATGCAAAGATGGGCTCGATAAAGGACAGAAATGGTATGGACCTACCAGAAGCAGAAGATATTAAGAAGAGGTGGCAAGAATACACAGAAGAACTGTACAAAAAAGATCTCCACGACCCACATAATCACGATGGTGTGATTACTCACCTAGAACCAGACATCCTGGAATGTGAAGTCAAGTGGGCCTTAGAAGGCATCACTATGAACAAAGCTAGTGGAGGTGATGGAATTCCAGTTGAGCTATTTCAAATCCTGAAAGATGATGCTGTGAAAGTGCTGCACACAATATGTCAGCAAATCTGGAAAACTCAGCAGTGGCCACAGGACTGGAAAAGGTCAGTTTTCTTTCTAATCCAAAAGAAAGGCAATGCCAAAGAATGCTCAAACTACTGCACAATTGCACTCATCTCACACGCTAGTAAAGTAATGCTTAAAATTCTCCAAGCCAAGCTTCAGCAATACGTGAACCGTGAACCTCCAGATGTTCAAGCTGGTTTTAGAAGAGGCAGAGGAACCAGAGATCAAATTGCCAATATCCGCTGGATCATCGAAAAAGCAAGAGAGTTCCAGAAAAACATCTATTTCTGCTTTATTGACTATGCCAAAGCCTTTGACTGTGTGGATCACAATACACTGTGGAAAATTCTGAAAGAGATGGGAATACCAGACCATCTGACCTGTCTCTTGAGAAACCTGTATGCAGGTCAGGAAGCAACAGTTAGAACGGGACATGGAACAAGAGACTGGTTCCAAATAGGAAAAGGAGTACATCAAGGTTGTATATTGTCACCCTGCTTATTTAACTTATATGCAGAGTACATCATGAGAAATGCTGGGCTGGAAGAAACACAAGCTGGAATCAAGATTGTCGGGAGAAATATCAATAACCTCAGATATGCGGATGACACCACCCTTATGGCAGAAAGTGAAGAAGAACTAAAGAGCCTCTTGATGAAAGTGAACGAGGAGAGTGACAAAGTTGGCTTAAAGCTCAATGTTCAGAAAACTAAGATCATGGCATCTGGTTCCATCACTTCATGGGAAATAGATGGGGAAACAGTGGAAACAGTGTCAGACTTTATTTTGGGGGGCTCCAAAATCACTGCTGATGGTGATTGCAGCCATGAAATTAAAAGACGCTTACTCCTTGGAAGGAAGGTTATGGCCAACCTAGATAGCATGTTTAAAAGCAGAGACATTACTTTGCCAACAAATATCCATCTAGTCAAGGCTATGGTTTTTCCAGTGGTCATGTATGGATGTGAGAGTTGGACGGTCAAGAAAGCTGAGTGCTGAAGGATTGATGGTTTTGAACTGTGGTGTTGGAGAAGACTCTTGAGAGTCCCTTGGACTGCAAGGAGATCCAATCAATCCATCCTAAAGGAGATCAGTCCTGGGTGTTCATTGGAAGGACTGATGTTGAAGCTGAAACTCCAATACTTTGGCCACCTCATGCAAAGAGTTGACTCATTGGAAAAGACCCTAATGCTGGGTAGGTTTGGGGGCAGGCCAAGAAGGAGACGAGAGTGGATCAGATGGTTGGATGGCATCACCGACTCAATGCACATGGGTTTGGGTAGACTCTGGGTGTTGGTGATGGACAGGGAGGCCTGGCGTGCTGCAATTCATGGGGTCACAAATAGTCGGACATGACTGAGCAACTGAACTGAACACATAGAAATTTAAAATGAATAGCCAGAAATATAGGAATCGTTTAATAATAGCTGTTAGTATTTACAAGGGACAATGTTTGAGATAACGACAAAAATTCCAAATTGTATATTTATCCCAACAACAAATAACTGCATAATTTCAAGGCAGTATCACTACATGTTGTGTTCTGACACACAATCTTTTCATTAGAAATTAAGATTTCAAAATTGGTTCCTAAGAAGTGAAAATTTCATTCATTGATCTTTTGTATAATAAGAAATATAGATGCAGCAACTTATCGTTTAAATATATGATCATTTGGTGTAGATTCTTGTATTCAATTAGTTAAAAATAAAGCAGGCACACTGTTTTCAGTGTGAGCTGATAATATACTTATAATCTTAAGTGTGCTTTGCTTTTACTTTGGGGAAGAGAATCCTCTCCATTGTTATCCCTCTCGTCACATTTCTTCATTGTTCCTATCTAAGTTGTTATCAGAAGATACATGTAGAATCTGCCCATAATCTTTCATCTGTAGATAATCTTTTAAATAGCATGCACCATAATTGAGTTCAGGTGGCAGCCATGAATGAGATAAATCTTGAATGAGATTAAGATCAATGACAGAACTGCTTGCCAAAGTCCCATTGCCCCAGAAAGAAATGAGAAATTAATAGAATCAGGATTGGTGTTGTCTGACTACCAAAAAAAAGAGAGAAATGTTTAAACACATGCTCTGAATATGTTAGTGAAAGACAAATCTCTGTCTTCCTTTTGTACCTTTAAGACTCCCGTGTTCTTGGGATCAACCATGTAGAACCAGAACCGAACAGCACACATTCTGAGGCTTGCTGGGAAGTATTGGGAAGTGGTGATTCTTGCAGTGTATCCTTCTTTGGGGCCAGATGAGTTGACAAACAGGAAGTGCTGACCACTACCTTGAAATAGATAAACAATTTTGATTTAGTGAAATGATATATTTTGTAGCATGAGGTAGAATATATTTAAATCATGTGTGAATTTCAGTTTTCCCCAAACACACACATGCGCGCATAGAAAAAATTAAACACAACTCACTTTCTGTCAATTATATATCAACAATATTGACTTCTTTAAACCAATATTAAAAAGAGTGTCACCATGATTATGAATTACCATGAATTACATAATTCACAAAATTCACCTTGGTATGTGACTTGTGCATAAAGATGATCCAATATTTTGTTGACTCTGAAAGTGTATTCCTTTTCTCTTACATTGCTCAAACTTGTCTGTCAGTTTCTAGCAAATAAAATATTCCGTATGCTGCATGTAGAACAGGTATGGAGGGTGTTGGGATTGATTGATACTGTATGTTATTTTTGGTTGATCCAATTCCCACACTGACCAAAGTAGCAGTGAATGGCATGCAAGAACTGCAAAGTGAAATGTAATTCTGAAATTTACCTTGTTATTTTTCTGAATAGATAACTTCTCAACTACATTAGTATGTGAACGATCTCTCAATTTAAACACAATTGGATTTTCTTTTTCTGCAGACATCATCAAAATGTATCATAGTTACTACTCCCTCTGTGGCTTTTACTAGGGGATAATGAAATGTATATATATATATATATATATATATATATATACTTCCTTAGGTTAATTATTTATTTATAGTTCTAAATGAAGTCTATTAAAATATTCTTTAGTTACAAGTATTTTTTCTTGTGGCTTTCTATTTTTACTGAGAAATACGTGTGTAAATTATAAATTGTGAGTTAACAATATGCCTTTTCCAGAATGTCATATAGTTGGAATCATACAGTACAAATCATACTAGTCTTTTTAGATTAGCTTCTTTCAGTCAGCAATATGTACCATTTAAAGTTCTTCTGTTTCTTTTTGTGACTTGATAGGTCATTTATCATTATCACTGGGTAACATTTCCTTATATGGATGCACCACAGTTTCTGTATCTATTCACCTATGAAGGACATCCTGGTTTCTTCTCAGCTTTAGCAAATGTGAATAAAGTTTTTATAAGCATTAGTGTGTAAGCTGTTGTGTGGACAGAAGTTCTCAACTCATTTGTAAGTACACCAAAGTACACAACAGCTGGATCTTATAGTAAGACTAGGTTTAGTTTTGTATGAAACTGACAATCTATTTTCCAAAGTTGGCAGTCCCACCAGCAATGAATGAGAGTTCCCATTTCTTCTTATTCTTATCTGCATTTGGGGTTATCAGTGACTTGGATTTTAGCTACTGTAATAGGTAATATGCAATGGCACCCCACTCCAGTACTCTTGCCTGGAAAATGGATGGAGGAGCCTGGTAGGCTGCAGTCCATGGGGTCACTAGGAGTCAGAGATGACAGAGCGACTTCACTTTCACTTTTTACTTTCATGCATTGGAGAAGGAAATGGCAACCTACTCCAGTGTTCTTGCCTGGAGAATCCCAGGGACGGCGGAGCCTGGTGGGCTGCCATCTATGGGGTCGCACAGAGTTGGACACGACTGAAGCGACTTAGAAGCAGCAGCAGCAACATTCGTGTTCTCTACTGAGGGCAGGTCTTGTTAGAGAGAACAGACTGTTCTGATAAATGGCGACTTTTCTCTTCCACCAACTCAAAGCAGAGAGGAGTTTTCTCTGATCTTTACTGTGAGAAATGGTAGGGCTCCTGAAGTTAAAACGTAAAGAAGTGTGAGGACCTCTAACACTGAATGTCCCCCAGGATTTTTTAATCTCTCAAATGGGTGCACATTGTTGTTGTTTAGTTGCTAAGTCATCTCCAACTCTTTTGCAACTCTGTGGACTGTAGCCCACTAGGCTCCTCTGTGCATGCGATTTCCTAGGCAAGAATATTGGAGTGGGTTGCTATCTCCTGCTCCAAGGGACCTTCCTGACCCAGAAATCGAAACTAGTCTCCTACATTGGTAGGCAAATTCTTTTCCACTGAGACACCTGGGAAGCCCAGTGCACATTGAGCCTAGAGCACTTCATCAATTAGGGATTAGAACTTCCTCCCCCAGTTCTTATTCCTGCAGAGGTTTCTGCTCTTGAGCTTCTGCTCCAGGAAGCTGTGATTCTGTTTCTCCTATTTGTCTCCAATTTAGAGGCAGTGGTTTGCCTTTGACATTAATTCTCTAACCGACTTAAAAGAGCTGTTGATTTTTAATTTATTCAGCTTTTTGTCTTGTTGTGAGGATAGGAATAATGACTTTAAAATGACTTACACGTCAGATGAGAAACTGAAAGTGACTTGTATATATTAAAAAAAAAAAAAAAAAACTATTCCTTTCTGAAAGTATTTCTCTTCATTAAGGACCCTTATAATGTCTGGCAAAATAAAGAAAAAAATCTTATCCAAGAAACATGAAGTACGAGTTATTGCAGCAAGAGTCTCCTCAATACAAAAGAGTGGTGGGAATTCCCTGATGGTCCAGGGGTTAAGAAATGGGCTTCCTAGCCAGGGAACTGGGTTTGATCCCTGCTCAGGGGACTAAGATTCTGCATGCCATGACTAAGACCTTGATGCAGCCAAATAAGTAAATAAAGCATTTGTTTAAAAAAGAGTGGTAGTGGAAATAATTTGAAATGTTTCCCTATTACATCTGTGAATGGTCTTCTATCTTCAATGTTCCATTAAATTTATTTTATGTGTTAGCAAGTACTGGATTAGGAAAATTGTACACACTATTTTGGAGAAGGCAATGGAAACCCACTCCAGTATTCTTGCCTGGAAAATCCCATGGACAGAGGAGCCTGGTAGGCTGCAGTCCATGGAGTCCCTAAGAGTTAGACACGACTGAGCGACTTCACTTTCACTTTTCACTGTCATGCATTGGAGAAGGAAATGGCAATCCACTCCAGTGTTCTTGCCTGGAGAATCTCAGGGACGGCGGAGCCTGGTGGGCTGCCGTCTATGGGGTCACACAGAGTCGACATGACTGAAGCGACTTATCAGCAGCAGCAGCAGCACACACTATTTTAATTCAACAATGAAACAGTTTTCTTTCACATTTCATTTCAAGGATGTCACTTGTTTGTTTTCTTATTTGGAAAATGAAGACATGTATGTGGCATGCACAACCAAGATATACCTACACTTCATCTGTCAAACCTACTAAGAACTTTGACTTATGCGTTAAGAACATGCATTCTTTAACTCTGTGCTATTTTGATTAAATACGAACACTGAGCTTTCCCTCATCTTACTACATTTTACACCCTTGATGACTTATAATTAGCTTAAATAATTACTCTTTTATATAGTTAAGACTTTATTGAAAACATATTGGATGTAAAGAAATAGCCCTGATCGAGTTCCAAATAAGGTGAATTAATGCTAACTGTCTGGGCTGCCATTGTTAGCTCATGCATGAGGTGGCGCAGCTCTGTTATAGGAGCCTCAGTGTAGGCATGCTCTCAGCGGGGAGCAACTCTGGTCACAGGCTTTGTGAGTGAGCACAAGGTGTGGGTGTGGCTGGTATGCAAGCCCATTATCAGCATTCCAAACATGGGGGTGGGTCCAGCAGCAGCCACTTTGTTGGTGAACACACTGGGAGGTGGGCTGTATCACAGAATCCCATGTGCTCTGCAGACAGCCCCTAGGGTGAAGCATGTTGGGATCCCTTTCCAAATGAAGTATTCCAGTCCCACCTCCCTCACACCACAGCTTGGAGCTGGATCTGAGCAGACAGCTCCTGGGAGAGTCCTGCCATATAGGCAGCACAACTATCTCAATCCCCACAACCACACCTCAGGCCCTAGCACCAGCCTGGCATTATGTCTGGTAGCAACACAGTGGAGAAAGGGATGCAGCATTTGGGCTCTTTCTGAGTAGATCCGAGGCCTCCTGCATGGTCACTCAGTGCATAGGTTCTCTGTGACCACACCGGCCTCACTTGCGTTGGTTCTCCCCTTCTTGGGGACAGAACACACACATGAGCAACAGAGCCTTATCACACCTGACCCTCAGGGCCTCTACCCAAACAACTGGGAAGCAAACCCCATCCCTAACAGGTCTGTGACAGCCACACAGCAAAGAGGTCCTACCCAACTTCCAGACAAGGCTTTTGTCACCACAACAGCAGCCACACCCTCTATCAAAAGGATGACAGCCAACACATTCTTTGGGATGTATGCCCGTCATGACTTGCAAACAGTGCTTGCACCCAAAATATTGGACTCACACAGTCTGTACAGAGATGGTCGCACATGAAAACAGTCCTTCAAGACCACAGTAGTTAACTGTTTCTCCTGAGTTTACAGAGACAGAGAAATTTGAGAAAAAGTAAAAGTGAAGGAACTGTTTCCAACTAAATAGACAGGAAATATCCCTGAAAGAAGAAACAATGAAACAGGCCTTTCCAGTCTGCTAGACCCCAAGTTCAAAAAGGAGATGATAAAAATGATAAAGGAATTAAACATTATCAGTAGCTGAAAACTTCCCTAATACCCAAAAGAATTAAGAAAATGGTGATAGAAACATACATATCAATACTTAGCTTAAATGTAAACAGGTTAAATGTTTAAATGTTTCAAGCAAAGGGCATACACTGGTTAATGGATAAAAAAGCAAGACCTGTATATATACTGTCTATAAGAGACCTCCCATTCCAGATCTAGGGATACAAACAGACTGAAAGTGAGAGCATGGAAAAACATATTCCATGCAAATGGAATTCAGAAGAAAGCTGCAGTAGGAATACTAAGACAAAATAGACTTTAAAGACTGTTATAAGAGACAAAGAAGAACACTAATGATCAAAGGATCAGTCTAAGAAGGTACAACTATTGTGAATATATATGCCCCCAACATAGGAGCACTTCAATATACAAGGCAAATGTTAATATGCATTAAAGGAGAAACTGACAGTAACAAAGTAATAGTGGGGAACCTTAAACCCCAATTTCATCAATGGACAGATCATCTGGACAGAAAATCAAGAGGAAACACAGGCCTTAATACACCCATTATAAGCAGATAGACTTAATATTTATAGAACATTCCATCTGACAGCAGGAGAATACACATTTTCAAGATACATGGAACATTTCCCAGGACTGATCACACGCTGGGTCACAAAGTGAGCAAATTTAAAATTTAAAAATTCTTAAATTCAAGAAAATTGAAATCATATTAAGCATATTTTCTCACCACAACACCATGAGATTAGAAATGAAGGGGAAAAAAAAGCTGTTAAAAAAAAAAACAAAACTTGTGGAGGCTAAACAATGTGCTACTAAACAACCAGTGGATCACTGAGAAAAACAAGGAGGAAATAAAATACCTGAAGACAAATGAAAACGAAGCACAATGATCCAAAACCTATGGGATGCAGCAGAAGCAGTTCTAACAGGGAGTTTCATAGTAATAGTCTTACCTCAGGAAAAAGAGAATTCTCAAACAACCCAACTTTACACCTAAAGGAACTGGAGAAAAAAGAACAAAATCCAAAGTTAGTAGAAGGAAGGAAATATTAAAGATCCGAGCAGAAAAAAAAAAAAAAATAAAGATCCGAGCAGAAATAAATGAAAAGCAGATGAAGAAAACAATAGAAAAGATGAATGAAACTAAAAGCTGGTTCTTTGAAAAAAAATAAAATTGATAAACCTTTATCAAGAAAAAATGGGAGAGAGCTCAAGTCAGTAAAATTGGAAATGAAAAAGGACAAATTACAAATTACACTGGACACCGCTGAAATAAACACCCATAAAACACTACTATTAAGCACCTACATACCGATAAAATGGAGAATTTCTTTAAAAGGTACAATCTCCCAAGACTGAACCAGGAAGAAACAGAAGGTATGAGCAGATCAATTGCAAATACTGAAATAGAAACTGATTTTAAAACTCCCAGCAAATGAAATTCCAGGACCAGATGGCTTCACAGGCAAATTTGATCAAACATTTAGAGAAACATTAATACCAGTCCTTCTGAAACTATTTAAAAAAAAAATGCAGAGGAAGGAACATCCCTAATCTCATTCTGGGAGGCCACCATAATCCTGGTCAGGCAAAGACATCACAAAAAAAGAAAATTATAGGCCAAGATCACTGATGAACATTGATGCAAATATCCTCAACAAAATATTAGCAAACATAATTCAATAATATGGGCTTCCCTGGTGGCTCAGATGGTAAAGAATCCACATGCAATGCAGGACACCTTTGGTTCAATCACTGGTTTGGGAAGATCCCCTGGAAGAAGGCATGGCAACCCACTCCAGTGTTCTTGCCTGAAGAAGCCCCATGGACAGAGATGCTTGGTGAGCTACAGTCCATGTGGTCGCACAGAGTCAAACACAACTCAGTGACTGAGCACAAGCACACAATCTTTTTATAAAACTATTTCATAGCTTAGCTCTTAAACAGTATGACATACATAATGAGATTGATGAACTTCGGTCTCATGAAAGCAAATTATGTTTAACTCAGACATCAAATATATTGCTTTCCATGATTTAATGCTAACATGATGCTGAAGATTAAATATTTAGGGCAATGGAGCAAAAAGTATTTGTGTTCATTGACATGAATTTAATCTGTTTTACAAAGTTGGGAACTCTCATTTAAAACCTTGTATTTCAGTAAATTATTCCTCTAACTACAAAAATACACTGAAACTTCACTAATTCAGATGTTTCTCTTGAATAGTTTTAATCATATAGTATGTAGTTTTAAATGTAAAGTTTAAGCTTGCCCAGAAACCTGAGTTCATTCTAACCAAGTTCTCCATTCTTGGTCTTTGCCTACACGCTCCTAGAGTGACTTAGACTACAGCATCCTTAGTGTCTCAATATCTTTTTTCACAGCACCTCAAATGGGAAGTTACACCTCAATTTTGTTTACTAAGTACTTCAGTGCAAAGAACTTAATATTTATTGGTATCTAACAATATTACAAGCATTTGAAAAATAAAACATACAACTGAAAAAATTTATTTCATTCTTAAATAGCCACAATTATGTTCTATCTGAGTGTGATCCCACTGGGCACTGCACACGTTCTCAAACCTCGAAATCAGATTGAACAAAATCACCTTCACTCCTCATTCCACATTTATCTTCCCAGGACTTAACTTTTTCTTACACCAACTACTGAAAAGCAGTTTAGCAAAGATACAATATCACTGAAAAGAATGTAGGACAATCTGATGTTTGTATTTTAGGGTTATATCATGGAACTCAATGTAAAAAAAAAACCAACTAATTCACTGGGGATGATGATAATCCAGCATGCCACTGCAGTATATATTATTTCAGTACAAGACAAACAAAGTCACATAAGGCTAAATATCAAAGGGAGCAATTCCAATTATTAGTTAGGGGACTCTGGGTGAGCTTCAGAGCACACCCGACTTAGCCTTTTCTGATTTGCATATTCAATTTTTGTCTTACCAGATCCCCCAGTCAAACACAGAAATCAGAAAGCCTATTCCTGTGTGATCTATTTGTGCCTGTAAATGGAAAATTTTATTCATTTAAAAATTTAAGATTACAAAACTGTACATGGCAATTTAGAAGCCACCATTGCAAATTTGGTCTTTGGGGATTTTAAATTCTGGAACTCAAGCATATCTAAGTTTGACTTTGCAAGTGGAATAGACTTGTTGCAATGCTATGTTTGTTTGTTTGTTTGTTTTTCCTGGAGAATCATAAAGGTGAAAAGTTGCTAAGCCTCTTAAAATTATTAATAGAAATGTATAAATTCTCTGGGAACTAGGTACTCTATCACAAAATTATAAAATGCTACATTGAATTACACTTTCAGAAATAGACTTGTTCTTTATCTAGCAAGCTCAGACTAGACACGCTTTCATACATTTATAAACTTTCAGTTGCCTCATTGAGAACTACCTATTTATATCTGGCAAAATCCTTGGGGAGGTCAATCCAGCCTCCTTCACAAAGTTCAGAACTTGTTAAACCAGAAAATAAAGCTGAAAAGTTCTAATTACCACAACATAGTTAGAATTTAACAGTAAATCATTAAACCAGCATTATTTAAATGTAACTGTGTGGCATGATCAAGCATTCATTCATGGGACAGATTTCCACAGAAGGGGACTGTTTTGTTCCTTAATTTGATTTTGAACTATTTCATAACTTTATACTGGGCATTTAAAAAGCTACTGAACTCTGATATATTAGATCAGAATGGATCCAATTAAGTTTGTAATATCTAAAACATTACTACATGTAATACTCTAGAACATGGGCATTCATTAAATATTATCTGAATTTTACCTCTCCTCAGATGCTACGCCTCCTGGTATTTTCTCTACATTTTCAGTTTAACATTTCAATTTTGCTTGTACCGCACTAATGATTACAAATTCTTAAGATTCTCAAGGTACAGCTTTTATATTTCACATCTTAACTAGCTAAAATAAGAACCGGACAGAAATTTCTCATTAATGTTAAATTCTTTACCTTAAAAACTTTAAAGAGTCGCACATGTTTTCAAAAACTGCTTTAGGCGCTCCCTGGTGGTCTAGTGGTTAGGATTCGGTGCTCTCAAAAACTGCTTTAGTGTCAAATAGGGCAAATTCATCATCAAAGTGTACTTTGTTCAAATCATTATCTTGACATTAGAGGCCAAAAATATACTAGCCATATTCAGAATCCATCACCATGCTTCATGAACATTCTTTTTAAACTTTGATGTCTGCAGAGAGTAAAGATTCTAATTTGTCTTGTAGATGATATTAGCTATAATTTTGAGTTTTTGAAAATGTTTCACTGAGTTATTATGCCATAAGGTAATATATTTGACATGTCTCTTTAAAATAGACAGCTAATACTTTTAAAAGAAAGCTGCATTTTTAAAGCTCCAATGCCCTCAGCAGAATGATACTCATTTGCACTAGGGTCAAATCATAAAAGACAATTTCTCACTTCAAGTGTTCTGAATTCACTCCCTGCTTTAAATTGTAGGCAATTTTCATCTTTTTTTTTCTTGTTCATAAAATAGGCTAATGGTTTTTTTTTTTCTTTTTTAAATGCAATATGTCTCTCTTTCAAGATAGCAAATTCTCCCTTCCTCAGAGTCAGACTTACTTTGTTTGGCTCCATATCCTCTATAATTTCTACTTGTCTCTCACTCTAAAATAGAAGGGTGCATAGGACTATCAGTTAAAATGCCCTCAATCTCTTCATGTACTTTCATTCCCTCCCCACACCAGATGATCATGGTGCTAGCTATTTGCATCTGCAAGTTTTAAAGCCTGTGAATTAGAAACATACTCAGAGAGAAAACAAAAGTTTCCTCAAAGGTGTCAAAATGGCAACCACAGATATGGCGCCTCTCAAGTCAAGTGAAATCTTCTCATAGTATTTGATAGACATCACCACTGCATCACTTCCTGAAGAGCTATGCACTGAACAGATTTGACATTTCTTCATTTTCACCTTTTCCAACAGTTTATTCTTTAGGCATTATTCTCTTGAGAGTCATTATTACCTATTTTTAAAAAATCCACTTTCCAGCAGAATGTCTCATTTCAGCACTATTCTCTATTACCAAATTGAGTGCTATACTCTTCCCCCCTCAGGATGTGGTGCTCTGATATAAATATGAAGCTTCTAGTTGTGACATGCTGACACAGGATAGATTCAACTTCTTTTGAAGTTTCTAATTTGCTCAGCAGCAAAAATGTCTCAATCACATGAAGTTGACATATGAATGGAACTGATTGGTACTTTCTATAAGCCTAGGAATTTCAAAGGACTCAGAGTTTCTTAATCCTCATATTAGAAGAACCCTGAATTATGTCTTTAGTGCTTTTTCTTATCAAAATGCCTTTGGAAACATGTATTGGCTTAATAGTATTTCTGTAACATGCTTTCATTTGCCAAATTAAGATTACAAAGGAAATGAATTAAATTATAAACCCTTTTGTTTAGGTAAGTGATATATGGTAAGATATGATTTTGTTTGATCTATTGCCTGAAAGAGTATGAGAAGCAAATAATGGAAGAATATTTATCTTTATGGAAATAGAAAACAGTATTATTATATTGTTTTAATAAATAAACAAGGAGCAGAATCTGGGCTGGATGTCTATTAGTTAAGCCTGCAGGTTCTAGAGGTCTTGATTCAAACTCTGACTTTTCCACTTATTAGGTATGTGACCTTGGGCAGCCTATTAAAATTCTCCAGGACTCAAAAGCAATAAGAGATAATTACAGTAGGTACTGCAGCCATGAAATTAAAAGACGCTTACTCCTTGGAAGGAAGGTTATGGCCAACGTAGATAGCATATTGAAAAGCAGAGACATTACTTTGCCAACAAAAGTCCGTCTAGTCAAGGCTATGGTTTTTCCAGTGGTCATGTATGGATGTGAGAGTTGGACGGTGAAGAAAGCTAAGCGCCGAAGAATTGATGCTTTTGAACTGTGGTGTTGGAGAAGACTCTTGAGAGTCCCTTGGACTGCAAGGAGATCCAATCAATCCATCCTAAAAGAGATCAATCCTGGGTGTTCATTGGAAGGTGTGATGTTGAAGCTGAAACTCCAATACTTTGGCCACCTCATGCGAAGAGTTGACTCATTGGAAAAGACCCTAATGCTGGGTAGGATTGGGGGAGGGAAGAGAAGGGGACAACAGAGGATGAGATGGTTGGATGGCATCACCGACTCGATGGACATGGGTTTGGGTGGACTCCGGGAGTTGGTGGTGGACAGGGAGGCCTGGCGTGCTGCAATTCATGGGGTTGCAAAGAGTCGGATACGACTGAGCGACTGAACTGAACTGACTTAAGCCTCAAGGGGTTGTGGTAAAGACTGAATGAGACCCTACATATGAGCATATAATACCAAATATTAGTATAGATGGTAACTGCTATGTAGCTCAACAGATAACAGATGTCGTAAAATCGGTGGATACAGAAAGAGACAATAAAAGATGATCCATTATGTTGTTATTCAGCCACTCAGTCATGTCCAACTCTTTGTGACCCCTTGGACTGCAGCACGCCAGGCTTCCCTGTCCTTCATTGTCTTTCAGAGTCTGGTCAAACTCAGGTCCATTAAATTGGTGATGCCATCCAATCATCTCATCATCTGTCATCCCCTTTTCCTCCTGCCTTCAATCTTTCCTAGTATCAGGGTCTTTTCCAATGATTCATTATATTAGAATATTAAAGGATATTTACAAGTGCTTCCCTTGTAGCTCAGTCGATAAAGAATTTGCCTGCAATAGAGGATACCAGGGATCGATTCCTGGGTTGCGAAGATCCCCTGGAGAAGGAAATGGAAACCCACTCCAGTCTTCTTCCCTGGAGAATCCCATGGACAGAGGAGCCTGGCAGGCTACAGTCCATGGGGTCACAAGATTTGGACATGACTTAGTGACTAAGCCACCACCACCACCACCAAAGTATATAGCAGAGATGTCATAGGCAAAAGAGGTTGTACAGGAGTAGGAAAAGATCATTAAAAAAAAAAAAGAAACAAACAAACAAATGTGGGGGAAGACTTCTGGTTTCCAGTCCAGCATGTAAGGAGCTTGGAAAGCATTGGTTTCATCTTCCCAACAACCAAAAATCAAAAATTCTTCTTAGATCCTTCAAGAAGAGTGATCACAGGGAAAACTGCTTCCCCCAAATTGATGGGCATATATAGAGAGTAAAACTTAGCAAAGCAAAAACCTGGCAAAAGGAACTACAACTGGAGTCAGCATTTGGCTTTCTAGGTGGCTCAATGCAGGAGACGTGGGTTCAGTTCTCATGGTGAAGATTAGAAAAAAATCCCTTCTACTTCTTACAAGGAGAGAGGAAAAAGTAGCCATCTGAAAGTGCACCTAGTTTTCTTAATGATTTGCTATCTTACCTAAGGTTTCTGGGGTAGGGTAGGGTAAGAAGTGAAAAGTACTTATGAAGGTTACAGTGAAAGGACACAGACTCACTAGTAGACTGAGATCAAATCACAAGATTGGAGAATGATTCCATTCCCCTGGCCTGACACTTGGCACCTTTCCATCCCATCATCACATCACTAAGGCTCCTACATAATAACAGGGAACTGTAGTGAAAGAGTGTCATCTCTCAGACCTTATTTAAGAAGTTTGGACCTCCAGAATACAAAAAGGGAGACAAAACCAGGATGCCAGAGGAAACTTTACCTTCTGGCACCCACAGCTCTAGTCAGCAGTAAACACAACCTAGCCAGATAAACAAAAATCTGACACTATCTCGCTGTTTACCTTGATTCTTTCAAAGCAATTCATTATGTTCACCATCAACACAAAATTACGAGTCATACTAAAACAGTATTATGGCCAAATGTTGACTTTTGTAACACCCAAAGCACACAGAGTTTGTAGAAGAATAAGAGATGAAATCAAAACTGCACTTTGGGGAAGAACATAGGAAGCCCTTCAAACCAAATTAAAAGGTAGTGAAGAGCCTCTGATTTGGTGTCATCATTTAGGAATATTAACCCTGCATCCATGTGAAGAGTGGCCTCGTTTAGGGGAATACTTGCACAGACATGAGTTGGCTGGACATGTGCAACAGTCCAGGAGTTACTAAGATGGCAGAGGTGGAAATGCAATGAAAGAAAAGCGTATAAGTTGAGAATGAAGAGGTAACAGATTGAAATTCAGAGAGAATTAGTTAATAATGTTAATAATGATAATAGTGTTAATAATGATAATTTTAATAACAAATAGTAAGATCAGGATTAGGAAATTCTTTCCTAAAGGAAGGTAAGTATGAGTTTGAAGTAAGTATGGAGTTGAAGATACTGGCAACTAAAAATATGGGATAAAGATGTGGAAATAAGGGCTACATACACGGGGGACTGAGCAAATTTTGAGTGCCGAGAGAATAAAAATTCAAGCAAAATGTGTAGGAAAAGATATAAAAAGGTAAAAGTCAGAATTTTGGTTGAGATGCACAAATAGGTCCTAAAAGGAGAAAGAAAAAGCATAAAATACAAATATAACACTAGGGGGAAAAATCACATCAACTATAGTGAAAACACGGATGAATACTTTAAGAAGGTGTGGATTGATCATGAGTGAGTGCTAAGTCACTTCAGTTGGGTCCACCTCTTTGCAACCCCATGGACTGTAGCCCACCAGGCTCTTCTGTCCATGAGATTCTCCAAGGAAGAAGACTGGAGTGGGTGGCCATGCCCTTCTCCAGGAGATCTTCCTGACCCAGGGACCAAACCCATGTCTCTTGAGTCTCCTGAGAGGTGAGTTCTTTCCCACTAGCGCCATCTGGGAAGAACAGGTGGATTGATCAGTAGTGTCAAATGCAGCATTAGAAGAATCATTATAATTATGAAATTAATGAAGTCCTCAAAGACAGCTAGAATACATGCTTCATGAGGGTCAGGAATGTATTTGATGAACAATTATCTCTACAGTTTTAGATCAGTGACCAAGAGTCAGTGACCAATAATTATACATTGAAGAAATATATATAAATATAAATATAAATATAAATATAAATATATATATTTTGGCTGCACAATGCTACATGTGGACTCTTAGTTACCCAACCAGGGATCAAACCTGCACCCCCTGCATTGGAAGGGCAGAGTCTTAAACACTGGACAACTAGGGAAATCCCAAGAAAAAATATTTGGGGGGAGACAATAGAAGACAGATTGCAGGAAACCAAAGATGATATAGAAGTAGAGGATACAAACAATGTGTTGCTGTTCAGTTTCTCAGTTCTGTCCAACTCTTTGTGACCCCATGACTGCAGCACACCAGGCTTCTCTGTCCTTCATCATCTCCCGGAGCTTGCTCATGTCCAGTTAGTCGGTGATGCCATGCAAACATCTTGTCCTCTGTCGTCCCCTTTTTCTCCTTCTTTCTAATTTGCCCAGCATCAGAGTCTTTTCCAATGAGTCGCCTCTTCTCATCAAGTGGCCAAAGTATTGGAGTTTCAGCTTCAGCATCAGTCCTTCCAATGAATATTCAGCGTTGATTTCTTTTAGGATTGACTGGTTTGATCTACTTGCAGGCCAAGGGACTCTCAAGAGTCTTCGCCAACACCACAGTTCAAAAGCATCAATTCTTCATAGCTCAGCCTTCATGGTCCAACTCTTATATCCATACATGGCCCACAATGGGTGGGAAATGTTAATTAGAGATAAAAAATAATTAAAAACAATAATACTTAGATGAGAAACAAAGTTAAGATTTTGTAGTTAGGTAATTCATTGTTTTTTAAGGTAAGAAAGAATTGTGATGCCTAAAAAGGCAAGAAGTGGTGATAAAGAGGCAATTTAAGGACACACACAAAATGAGCTAAATACAAAGAGGCAAGGTTCTGAAAAGATAGAAAGGGATAAGTTGAATGGTTCATTATTTCACTGAGAACTAAAGTCATAAATAAATAAACATTTAGTAAATTCCTTTTAGAGAAACTCTGGATTCTTGGATACTTGGAAAATGATAAATAACCTGAAAGACTTTCAGAGTATTTATTCAGGCTTTAATCTTATCCTACAGGATTCTAAAAGCACCGCTTCCTTCACATGCCTTTCACTTTACACCATCTCTCACAGATGATACCTCCTGGCATTTCAAAAAGAGAAAGCATATCCTGAGTCCTACTTGAAACAATTATTAAGTATCCTTGGAAGTATTTTAAGTAAACACAGACAAAACAAAGAAAAGAAAAACAGAAATTTAGATTTTGTTTCTCCTGGGAGGCAGAAAAATATGATATAAATTGCATGGGGTATTGATTCAA
This sequence comes from Giraffa tippelskirchi, assembly GCF_054371585.1. NCBI lineage: Eukaryota > Metazoa > Chordata > Mammalia > Artiodactyla > Giraffidae > Giraffa > Giraffa tippelskirchi. The sequence goes on along the minus strand of NC_137287.1, from coordinate 64,904,641 downwards.
ATGGTACACGTGAATGATTGGAAGGGGTTCAGGTTTGATACCAGCATTACTTTTTGTCAACAAAATAGAAATCGCCGTGGGATCATGAGACTTTTTGAAGAAACACCGAGGAGCTGTAGATGATCTGAGCTTATTTCTGCTATCTAAACATCACCAGGTTTACCTTCTGTCTCAGAGTAAAATAAGGAGAACAGAAACAACTCTGGCCTAACCACTCACATCATGACAGAAACTGTCCTTGTTTTTTCACTTCATGAAGGTAAGTCATGAAGAGAAGTGCCTTTATTGTAATTCTGCTTAATAAACAAATGAAGGATGTCATCCATTGCTTTTTTTGCAATGAGAAAATGAAATCTGCAAGACATATCCTGAGATTTATCAGTCAAAACGGCCTCTTCCCCCCGCTACCCCTTGGCATAGTTGTATATTTGGAATGGAATGGTTGTAACTCCAAGTAACTGGAGAAAAAGAGATAGTAGTAATGATACTGAACTGTGATAAGAAAATGGCAACTAGAGCGAACAGGAAATATAGGAATAAAATGCTTGTTTGTTTTGAGCTCTTTGACATGGATGAAAATGCCATCTCGCAACATTTTTGTGTTTTAGAAGAGAAACTACTAAGTATTCTCATATGACCATCACATTTTACATTTGTAAGCTTTGAGAGTGTCATGTTAAGCTGAAGAGATTGAGGGTTACACAAGCAGGCTTTTGCTTTAGAGAGATACGAGTTTCAATGCTGAATTCAACAAGTGTCTTCTGTGTGGCTGGGGGCGTTATTTATTCTCTCTGTGCATCCATTTCCTCTGCAGTAAAAGCCTCAAGGTATTATGAGGATTAGAAAAGATAGCCAGGGACCTGGTGATTGGCATTCAGTGACTACCAGTTACACAGCCACAATTTTTGATAACCAGGCTTGTTCTATTTAGTTATATATAAGTAAGTAAGTAAGTGTTAGTTGCTCAGTCGTACCCAACTCTTTGTGACCCCATGGACTGCAGCCCACCATGCTCCTCTGTCCATGAGATTTTCCAGGCAAGAATACTGGAGTGGGTTGCTATTTGCTTCTCCAGGGGATCTTCCCAACCTAGGGGTCGAACCCAGGTCTCCTGCCCTGCAGGCAGATTCTTTACCGACTGAACTACAAGGGAAGTCCTTAGGTATATACAACAATTTTCAAGTTTTAGTAGTAAAAAGAAATAAATGATAACAATAAAAAACCTCTCTCCCTCTGTACATATACTCTACATATATGTAGATCATTTAGTACATATACTCTAGGTATATGTAGATCATTTAGCACTCTTTCATTCTCAAGTATTTACTTAGTTACTGAATTAATACATTATTTATTAAATACCAAAGCCAAATTACTTTTATCAGATGATATTAAAGGTTACCAAAAGATACAAGAAAATCAGAAAAATGTTATGCTATTTAATATTACTCATTTTATCCTAATAATCTATATCATTATTCTGATAAAATCTCCTTTTACTTGATGCTATGTCTTTGACGGCATCATAGAAGAGAAGTAAAGGGGGCAAAAGGAGGTACAAATAGGAGAAAATGAGAAAAAATACCAACACACAACCTATCATCATACAGATTATCATACAGTAATAACTATTGTCTAACTTGTATTTTCTAAACCTGTACTTTCATAAAATCAATAAAATATCAACTTTGAACTTTAACTACATATTAGAAAAAGAAAAATATATAAAAGACAAATGAAAGAAAATATGGAAATAAAGAAAGACTGAAATAGGAAAAGGAGTACGTCAAGGCTGTATATTGCCACCCTGCTTATTTAACTTATATGCAGAGTACATCATGAGAAACGCTGGGCTGGAAGAAACACAAGCTGGAATCAAGATTGCCAGGAGAAATATCAATAACCTCAGATATGCGGATGACACCACCCTTATGGCAGAAAGTGAAGAAGAACTAAAGAGTCTCTTGATGAAAGTGAAAGGGGAGAGTGAAAAAGTTGGCTTAAAGCTCAATGTTCAGAAAACTAAGGTCATGGCATCTGGTCCCATCACTTCATGGGAAATAGATGGGGAAACAGTGGAAACAGTGTCAGACTTTATTTTTTTGGGCTCCAGAATCACTGCTGATGGTGACTGCAGCCATGAAATTAAAAGACGCTTACTCCTTGGAAGGAAGGTTATGGCCAACCTAGATAGCATATTTAAAAGCAGAGACATTACTTTGCCAACAAAAGACCGTCTAGTCAAGGCTATGGTTTTTCCAGTGGTCATGTATGGATGTGAGAGTTGGACGGTGAAGAAAGCTGAGCACTGCAGAATTGATGCTTTTGAGCTGTGGTGTTGGAGAAGACTCTTGAGAGTCCCTTGGACTGCAAGGAGATCCAATCAGTCCATCCTAAAAGAGATCAATCTTGGGTATTCATTGGAAGGGCTGATGTTGAAGCTGAAACTCCAATACTTTGGCCACCTCATGCGAAGAGCTGACTCATTGGAAAAGACCCTAATGCTAGGTGGGATTTGGGGTGGGAGGAGAAGGGGACGACAGAGGATGAGCTGGTTGGATGGCATCACCAACTCGATGGACATGGGTTTGGGTAGACTCCGGGAGTTGGTGATGGACAGGGAGGCCTGGCGTGCTGTGATTCATGGGGTCGCAAAGAGTCAGACATAACTGAGCGACTGAACTGAATTGATTCTACTCTTTGAAAATTATGGAATGAGGAGCCACAATAGTTGGGCAATAATTCAGAAAGCAGTATTTTTAGACATAGAAACTGTTGATACCGTAAGAAAACTGCATGCTAAGGTTTAAGTATTAGGATGTAATATACACAATACAATATTATAAAGATAACACATCAGATAAGATTATAATCACCCCACTTTACTTTTTATATGTTCTTTTTTTTTTCAAAGTACCTTTTGCATAAAGTAGACGAAGTTGTGCTGTGCTGTGCTTAGTCACTCAGTTGTGTCTGAGTCTTTGTGATCTCGTGGATGGTAGCCTGCAGTTTCATCTGTTCCTGGGGATTCTCCAGCTAAGAAAACTGGAGTAGGTTGCCATTCCCTCCTCCAGGGGATCTTCCCAACCCAAGGATTGAACCCAGGTCCCACACACTGCAGGTGGATTCTTTACCGTCTGAGTCACCAGGGTTAAGTAGGTCATTTTTGCATTTTCTAGTGGCAAGTACATGAATTCAAAAACAAGAGGCTGCCCATCTTCAAAGAGATGGATATTTTTCCGTATTTCTTTAGTTAATTCAAGTTGTTTTTTTTTTTTTTCCACTTGAGAGACAAGAAAGCCTTCTCTGTGTGTCCAGGGTGATATAGAACAGAGCCATTCAACAGAAACAGTGAATCCCATATGTAGGTTTAGAATTTTTAGCAACACATTTTAAAAAGTAAAAGGAAATAGGTTAATCTTTAGTAATACAACTTATTCAACTGAATGTTCCCAAATGCTATCATTGCAACATATAATCAATAAATTCTTAATTCTTAATGAGATTTTCCTAAATTCTATTTTCTTTTGTATGACATATTTGAAACAGTATGTATTTAACATTTGGACCAGCCACATTTCAAGGGTTCAATGGTTCCATGTGGCTGGTGGCTACCACATTGGACAGTGTAGGCTTTAAAAGAAAGCCATTTAGTCAGAGAGTTGAATATTCCAATCCCCCTGCCCATTTACCCTTGTGACTTAGTAAAGTTTTTTTCAACCTTTTAAAGAATTAAGTATCTTCCACATCTCACTGTATTAAAAGGATGAAATGAGATAACAGAGGCAATTCTCTTACTGTTTCTGATTCTCAGGAAACATTTAACAGATGTTAGTTTTCTTCCTCTAAATCCCTCTGAAATTTATCCTTATTTTGTTTGGTAAAAAAATCCTTTTGTTTGGATTTCTGTGAATGGATAAGAACAACAACTATTCAACATCTATTCATAATCCTTTATGGAAACAGTAATGCAGGCAGATTCATTCTAGTGGCTACAGACAAAAATGTCTTTAACTTATAGTACCCCCCCACCCTTGTAACATCTATGCTGTTCCCCACTGGCTCCTGGGTGATATTTTTTTGAAGGCTCCACTTTTCCTTTCTTTTTCCTACCAGTTAACTTCCCACACACCATACAAGCTTTTTACTTAAAATGCTTGATATTTATTTTTTGTTCTACTCTGCTACAATGTCAGCCACATGACAGCAGAGATCCTTTCTTGATATATTCAACATATATTCCAAAGAACTACAACAGCAGCTAACAAAAAAAAAAAAAAAAAGAGGGGGGCTCAACAACAATATGCTGAATGAATAATTGAAAAATTTTTTTTCACATGTCAATGTATCATCATACATCTTTACATTTCAGATGGTAAAGAATCTGCCTGCAGTGTGGGAGACTTGGGATCAATCCCTGGGTCAGGAAGATCCCCTGGAGAAGAGCATGGCAACCCACTCCAATATTCTTGCCTGGAAAATCCCATGGACAGAGGAGCCTGGCGTGCTATAGTCCACGGGGTCACAAAAAGTCGAACATGACTGAGTGACTAACACACACACACAATGTATATAATTTTATTTATCTGTCACACATGTGTAGAAACTTTTTCATTTAGTCACATGCATTTCTTTTAAGATTTTTTGATATGGACCATTTTTAAAGTCTTTATTGAATTTGTGACTATACTGCTTCTGTTTTATGTTTTGGTTCTTTGGCCCCAAGGCATGTGGGATCCTAGCTCCCAAACCAGGGATCGAACCTGCACCCCCTGCATTGGAAGGCGAAGCCCTAACCACTGGACCACAGAGAAGTCCCTGGTTACATGTGTTTTTAAAGTAGTGGCTGAAGAATTACACAAATTACAGACGTTTTCCTTTAACACTGTTCTTAGACTTTAATGTGATGATGGTGATAAAGAATAGTAGTAGTAGTAGTATATTAGTAATTCACTCCCCTTGGAGTATCCCCCCAAATTCCCATAACACATAACGTTATGTATTATGTAATAATATTAAATAATACATAATGCACAAATTATGCATTATTATGTATAAAAATACATAATAAATTTCAATGTATTGTTTAAGGATCAGCTAAAATATGTACATATTTAAAAATCATATACCCTCAGAGCAGGAACTGGCAACCCACTCCAGTATTCTTGCCTGGAGAATTTCATGAACAGAGGAGCCTGGTGGGTTACAGTCCATTGGGTCACAAAGAGTTGGACGTGACTGAGCGACTAACGCACACACCTTTGTTCTACAGCATTGTCTCTACCCTTGAGCAGCATGTGTCTTTATGAGAAATATGAACACTTGACTTATGATACACTTTCATATTTAAGGAGAAAAAGATGTATGTATGAATGAGCCCAGTTTACTGAAATGACTGATATTTTTGAAACAAAATGTGTCATGTGTCTTTAACCAGCCAACACTCATACTTAATCTATTGTTTTCTTCATTTGTCTGTGGGGTGAGGAGGACACAGTAACTGTGCAACCTTTCCAGATGAATCCCAGTTCTTCCCTCTGACTCCTCCTTAGAGAGGCTTCAGGAACACTTCTGTGATTTTCTAAGAGGTTGAATTGCAGCCAGAACAAAACAAAACACACAGCTAAATTAAGCTAAATGATAACAAAACATTCAGAGAAGGAACCTCATTTTTAATCTTACAAAAGATTGTGTGAAGATTCACTGTCAAGTAAAGTGACTAGAATTTTAATGGTTGAAATGAGCATGTGTTGGTACAGGTACAGGTGAATTCCACAAACGTCGCCATTGGCTTAGTCCCAGTATACGGACTAATGACTAATATCATTTGTCAGGGTATTTTGAGATTCCTTCCTTTTATTTTTTTAAGCAACATGTGATAGTATTATCTCATGTTAAGGAATATACTGTACAGAAAGATATAAAAATAATCATGTATTCACTCTGAACCCTTCTCAGGGCCTTTCAAATGACTACGTGTCTAGTTTTCTATGGCCATTGTAGACTATATCATTTCTGTTGTGTTAATCTATGGCATTATTGTGAAGGCCCCTCTTCATGCTTTTCATGTTTTGTCTAAGAAGTCGTCAGCAAGCTCTAGGTTCTTAAATCTCTGATACATGTTGAGTTACTTTTTGTATTAACCTTTTGCCTAAGGATGTTCAGTTGTTCTGGAATCATTTGAATAGTTGAAAAGACTATTCTCCCTCTATTGAACTGAACTTAGTAAAAAAAAAAATTTGTTGGGCATATTAGTTTTTGGTCTGTTACTGAGTTCTTTATGTTATTCTACTGATCTGTGTATTTATACCTCTGCTAATACTGCATTATCTTGAATACTGTAGCTATCATTAAATCTTAAAAGTGGATAAAGTAAAAAAAAATCATATGCCTTGAGTATCATTTGAAAATCTAATGAAGAGATTATTTCAATTGTTGCATTCATGTCTTCATTTCTACCTTGTGTATAACTCCTTTGGTGCTTTCTGAATATCAAATTCTTATTTCATGCTAGATATCATATTACCAGGGTTTTTTCACTTAAGTTACATTCATATATTGTGGGAAATATTTTTTAAACATCTTTGAGAAATTTTAAATTTATATTGAAGTATAAAAAGCAGCATAATGAAATCCCATCTACGCAAAATCCAACTTCAACAGTTTCAACCCATGGTCAGTCTCATTTCTTCTAAATTAACACTCACATCCTCACTACCACTAGAATACTTGAAAGTAACCCTGAATATCAAATTACACGTTTATATGTTAAATATAGGTCAGTATATATTTCTACCATATTAGGACTATCATATTTCATAACTATATTACACAAAGATGAGTTATACTTCATTATAATCAAATATTTAGACAGTAGGAAACATTTTATATTTATGTTAATATGGATATATTTATTGGAGCATAAATATATATGTATACATATATGTATAAATGGGAATATCTACATTCCCAACTCTTTCAGTAAATGATTATACTCCATTATAAATGGAGGAGGAGAATTGCTGTCAGTTTTCAAATCAAAGTCATGTGCATCTGATTGGCAGCTTTCATTGTAAGCACAGGACAAGTTGGGTGAGATGGAACTCTTAAGGCTCAGTAGTAAACAAACATCTTTCTAAAGCATAGCAAGAACATATGACAAATGTCTACTGCACTAAGTTATCTCTTTCCTCCAGGGTAATTGTTCTCTTTTTATGTCATTATCTTTCATGACATTGGTTGTCTTCAAATGCTTGGTGATGCTTGGCTATCTATTTCAACTTTTGAATGAAGGCTTGTATTGCTTCCGTATATAGATATTGAGAAAGAATATTCACTGCCATTAACCAGAACTGTTTTTCCCACAGAGCTGTCCTCTGATTGGAGGAATAAAGAGCAGGTGCTGGACAGGTGGGCCGGGTACAAAGATGCACAGACGTCCCTATGATGGGACAGTAGTTCTCAACCTGGGATACACATTAGACTCAAGGAGAATTCTTAAAAATCTTGCTGCCCAGGTCACAACACTGATTGATTTTGTCAGAATCTTTGTGGGTGGATCCAGGTATTAATATTTTGTTTAAACTCTCCAGGTGATTCTAATAAAACCAAGTTTGAGAACCATCGTCCTTGGTTGTGAGGTGGAGGGGTGGCAGACAGGCAGATTGCCTGTTCGATTTTCTTTTATTCCTAGACAGAGTTATCTTTCTTTATTTCCCCCTGCAAACCTATGGTGTGGATCCTGTATAATCCCCAATATAACTCTGCTTCTTTTTCAGGATGTAATTAAATCATGATAATCATTCTGCAGGCAGATGCCTGCCTTTCCTTAGATGACATTTCACTGATTTTATTCTGTGAGAAAAAGCTACTCTTGTGAGCAGTTGTGTTTGGAAACCATGGTCCTGGGAAGTAAATACAAAAGGTGGTGCCAAGTTCCAATTCAACCAGGTGTTCTGCGTGCTGTTTCTCAGAGACTTTGAAGAATTCTTCACAACCTTTCCTGGTATTTATACTAGTCAGCTCAGGCTGTGATAACAAACTGTGTGCTTCAACCACAGAAATTTATCTCCTCACTATTCTAGAGTCTCAAAGTCCAAAATCGAGGTCCTGGCAGGGTTGGTTTCTCCTGAGGCCTCTCTCCTTGGCCTGAAGACAGCTCCCTCCACTGTGAAATCTCACAGGGCCTTTCCCCTGTGGAGGTGCCTCCTGGTGTGTCTTCCTCTTACTATAAGGACATAAGTTCTTTGGATGAAGGTCCCCCAATTCATGACATCACTTAACCTTACAACCTCTTGAAAGGCCTTGTCTCTAATGCAGTCACACTGGGAGTTAAGGCTTCAACATCTGAATTTTGAGGGGGGGGCACCATTCTGTCCAGGACAGTACTTCTGACCTTAATCTGAGAATATCTGTGTAGTTTCCTTGGGAAGATCTACATGGAACATGTTCTCCTGGGCTGAGATTTCTGCTATTTTCACTTCACTCATTCTGATCCCATCTGCTTTTTTATTCCCTTCTGGAATGCCTCAAACATTTCTGGTCCAAAGATGGGAATTTTCTAAAATGTGTGAAAAGTTCAGTTATTATCTCTTTCTGCATGTGTGTGTAGGTGTTGCATGAGTGTGTGTGGATAAGATCAAAGTGAGTGGTCTGATAAACATGTGAGCGAGGGCTGGCTTTTGTATATAACACACCATTTCCCTGACCGAGCCTCAACCCTCCCTGGTCTATCAGAGACCACGGTGAGACGGCGACATAACTCATAAGAAAGAAAAGCTTAAGTGGCTCCAAATAAGGATATTAAGAAGACTCAGGCAGAGCTGTACCTAAGGATAAAGCAAGATAGTGAAGGAAACAGCTTGGATGAAGCTCCAAACACCAGGGGTTCTGTTCTGACGTGGATGCTCAGTACACAGACTCAGAGAAGACCTTCAGCTCCTCTTGTTCTTCATCTCTGATGCAGGAATAATAATAGTATCTGTCCTGTCTGCCCAACAGGAAATATAGCTATCACCAGCAAGCCTGCAGGGCTCTGTCAACTAAGTATCAAGTAAGTTCTGTTTGTTGAACACTTAAAGCTTTAAACTACTGACATATGCATTAGAGTGTTAGTATCACTAAGATTGTTTGCAGCTTTACTTTTTGACCTTGGGCTGTGAGTAGAGAATTTGCACAACAGTAAGCATGTGGGTCATATAAGGAAATACACTCCAATTCAGTTACCTTCCAAACATTCACTTAATTCGGTTTCCAACACATTGTGTGTGGTATTTAGAAGGCACTCAGGAAAACTACACTGCATTCTTTAATCCAAAACATTTGTAATAAATACAGATGAACATAGATCTAGGTCACGTGAGGCCTACACAAATACGCATTAAGGTTTATTCAATTATAAATTCTGGAGAGAATATAAGAAGAGCAAAAGATGTGACTTTGGTATACCCTACCAGAGTTTATAGTCTAATTGTAGAGAGAGTTAATTTATTATAACATTAAAAAGAAAATAAAGTTATGAGGGAAGGGAAAAGAGACAGCAGCCTTCTGCATTTTGCTTCTGTTAATTTATGTCATGCAAATGTCATTCTTGCCATTAAAACTCATATATACTCAGTCCAAACACTATTCATGTGCAGACTGGAGTGGATTAATGCTTGCAGTTTCTCTCTACAACTTTGGTGATGGCCCCAAAAAGACTCATAAATAGGCCTGTGATAGACATTGAGAATGCCCTCCTTATGTATCTAATTCTTCATCTTGGTAACAACAAGTGAAAATATCCATAAATGCAGCTTTAATTAACAGCAAGGTTGTGATGCTTAGAAACAGACCGTGGATTCTTTGAGTCTGTTGGCCTTCTCATAAAGAATTTTGTTTTTCCCAGAGGGTCAACATTAATTAATGTCCTGACAATCTATTTAGCAGCCCATTGTCTCAGTGATGCCTAAACAAGTTGAGTGAGCTGTAGTGGTGTAGCCTGGGTGATATAATCAGGCTGCTTTGAAAAGAGACTCAGTAAAAATAAACTGTCTGGCACAGTGATTAACAGGGAGGATAATAAAGTATTCCATCCGCATGATTACTTTTCCTCATCTTTGAACAACATGACCTGTATACCATATTGCATAAAGAACCAGATGGAAGACTTTTCATGTGGTCTTTAATGAACTCACATTAGCTATAAAAGTTTAAATGAAAAAAAGAAAATAAACATAACCATTAATATTCTTTAAATGTTACATTGAAAAGGATCAACAGATCACTCACGTTTGTCTTTTGGGACAATACATGGAAGCTTTCTCATGTCCATCGATTATACTTCTTTTTCTCTAAACTGTTATATTGTATTATATTTCCTAAAGGAAATCAGTCCTGAATATTCATTGGAAGGACTTATGCTGAAGCTGAAACTCCAATACTTTAGCCACCTGATGCAAAGAACTGACTCATTGGAAAAGACCCTGATGCTGGGAAAGATTGAAGGCAGGAGGAAAAGGGGACGACAGAGGATGAGATGGTTGGATGGCATCACCGACTCGATGGACATGAATTTGAGCAAGCTCTGGGAGTCGGTGATGGACAGGGAAGCCTGGCATGCTGCAGTCCACGGGGTCACAAAGAGTCGGACACAACTGAGCAACTGAACTGATTATATTATATTGTATTATATATTATTATATTATATGTTAACTATATTTCTTCTTGTTGTTTAGTTGCTAAGTGGTCTTTGACTCGTTTGCAATCCCATGGATTGTAGCCCACCAGGCTCTTCTGTTTGTGGGATTTCCCAGGCAAGAATACTGGGCTGGGTGGCCATTTCCTACTCCAAGGGATCTTCCCAACCCAGGGATCACACCTCATCTCCTGCACTGGCAGGGGGTTCTTTATTACTCAGCCACCAGGGTAGCCCATTATACTTTTACATTTTCCCTAAACTGAGCCTACAGTAATTTGTCCCACTAGTAATATTATACAAGCAGACATGCTCGGTAGTTTTCAAATACTGTCTTAAGATGAGGAAACACTGCTACAGATGTTATCTAAAGAACTCATGGGCATTAGTTTACCTAAATGTTACTCTCTGGATTTTGTGTGAAGTCGCTCCGTCGTGTCTGACTCTTTGTGACCCAATGAACTGTAGCCTACCAGGATCCTCCATCATGGGATTTTCTAGGCAAGAGTACTGAATTGGGTTGCCATTTCCTTCTCCAGGGGATCTTCCCAACGCAGGGATCGAACCCAGCTCTCCCGCATTGTAGGCAGCCGCTTTACTGTCTGAGCCACCAGGCAAGTTCCCTCTGGATCTTAGTAGCAAATAAATATCAGTTTATTTCCCGTAATTTCTCAAGGAAGAGAAACTAACATTTATCCTCAGAGACTATCAGAAAAGGTTAAAAGAAAAAAGTTCCATCTAAATGCATATTGACTGTTGTGACGTTTATTATACTGAAAATGTTAGGAAATAATTTAAGAATTTACCGTTAGATAACTTTATAAATCATGATATATCAACAAGTAGAATACTATGATATAATTACAATTATGTTACTAAATGTAACGCATAAGATAAACTTGTTCACACTATATTTTTTTAATCACTGAATCAAGTAGAAACTTAATTTTTATTGGCCAATATGTACATTAAGAAAGAATGGCAGGGTACACAGATATGAAGTTTAAAAGTAGTCATACTGCTCTACTGGAATGACTAGAGTTTTCTTTTTTCTGCTTATTTAAAATGTTTTAGAAAAAATGTATTTTCAGCAATGTAAAATTCAAGAAAAGAATTCTTGAAGAAAAAATAAATATTAAGAGTGAAATGCAATAGTTCAGGTTTTTTTAAGGAGTAAAACTTAAAAATATCCACCACATTATCCACAAACACATAATTGTGCTGCCATCATGTATGCTAGCATTTCTTTTGAGATGTCATTCCTGGTTTCAATTATTCTTTTATTTTTGGATTTATTCCCCCTCTCCTCTACTCCAACTCTATCACCCATCTACATAATTCATGTTAATAATGAATGTATATCCTTTCTCATCCTCTTTTCCATGTTCACATTGTTATTCTATAAATATTTACATTTGGAGTTAAATGTATGTACAGATAAGAGGGGGTCAGTCGTTGTTTTAGAAATATCAGATCACATCATATAATCATTTTGCATGTTATCTCACTTCTTTAAGAATATTTTTAGGAAATCCTTACAAGTCAAGTGTATGGCACTACACTCTTTTTAGTGGCTGCGTGATATTGTGCACTGTGGATTGAAACAATTACCTTGGCTATTCCTCTAGATTCTTGACAAGGGGCAATTTTGGCCCCTTGGTGGTAGTTGTCAATTTCTAAAGATATTTTGAGCTTTCAACACTGGAGAGAGGAGTGATGCTGGTATTAGCTGGGCAGAGGCCAGGGATACTGCCAAATATCACAGAGTGTACAGGGAAGCTCCATAGCAATTAATTAGATTACCAAAACACCCACCAGGCGTACTCCGATCTCAGGGTGTTTGGCACTGGCTGTTCCTCAGGCCAGAACACCCTCTCCTTAGGTTCCCTACCTGTATCACTCTCTCACTTCTGTCAAGTCATTTTTCAAATGGCATTTTCTCAATGCAGCCTATTTTGACCAGCTTATTTAAATTATAACCCTCCCCCAATCCATCTACTAGCCTTCGGGAATCTACTTCCTCCATTCTTTCTTTAACTGATCATATAACATTTTAGTTATATATTTATTTATTATCATTTCCCCCTTCTAAAATGCAAACTCCACTGTGGTGATGATTTTTGTCTGTTTCATCCACTTAATTTTTCCCCAGGTCCTAGAATGGTGCTTGGTATTTAATAAATTGATAAATAAAGGAACAAATGAATGATTAAATGATTGTATGAATGATGCATACTCATGTTGAAAGTGAAAGTCACTCACTTGTATTTGACTCTTTGTGATCCCATGGACTGTAGCCCGCCAGGCTCCTCAATCCATGGAATTCTCCAGGCAAGAATACTGGAATTGGTAGCCATTCCATTCTCCAGAGGATCTTCCTGACCCAGGGATAGAATGCTGGTCTCTTGCATTGCATGCAGAGTTTTTACCATCTGAGCCACCAGAGAAGGCCCATGTTTATGTTACTTCCCATTTTTTCAACCTCAAACAACGTTGAAGTAAATATCGTTACAAACATATGCTTACATAATGTCTTTGTATATCTGTATGGACAGAAAGTTGCCCCAAATGGAAAATTTCCCACAACCATGAATGAGGGTCTTTCCCCTCTTTCCCCAATTCTATCACTCAGTCATCTGTGAGTGACTTCTGAAAATCCCGTCCCATCTTATTAATTTGCATTTTTCTGATGAGTTGCAAACTTGAGCATCATTTAATATATTTGTTGATTATTTGAATTTGCTCATCTGTGAATTGGTTATGTAAATCTTCCCTGGTTGGTAAAACTGCCATTTCTAATAAGTCTATAAGAGTTACCTACCTATGTACTTGCAATATGTAAGGAAAAGAATTTTCAAATCTATTATATGCCTGTTGATTTTGTTTATGAAATTTTTAGACCATAGTTATATCATTAACTATGTGTGGTTTATTTATTTATTTATTTATTGTAGCTTTTAGAAGGTAAATACTTCTTTAAATTGCACATAGCTTACCCTATGTTTTCTTGCAAGAGTTTTATTATTTTAATTTGTTATATTTATATCATTAATCCATTTAGAATATATGGTTGTATACGAAATATCCAGAAGAAAAACTAGAATTTCATTTAATTTCCTTCCAGGTGGATAACTAGCAACGCCAGCATCACACTAAATAATACATCTTTTTCCCAGTGAATTAACATTTGTTATATACTGAACTCTTCTAATTATTTACCCAAGTGCCTTAATTCTCTATCCTGTTCCATTAACCTATCACCTGGTATATACTAATCTCATCTGTTTTTTAAGGAAATAAAAACTTGATGAAAGGCAGAGGAAATACAACTTGACAAGTCCAAAGGAATAGAAATATTCAACCTGAAGCTGAATTAGGAAACAGCTTTAAACAAAAATGCACATTCAAGCTGTAATTGAAATCATGATATTTTCAATCTGCCTGGAATATATAAATAATAAAAATACTATTCTCATTTATTGGACATAAAATGGCTGAGCCAATCTTGAATACCTTTTCTATGAAAAATTATTTTAATTCCATGTAATCTTGTTTTCATTGAGCCTATGCTTCAATTATTTTGGGGAATGTTGTATTAATTAGAGTTCTCCAGAGAAACATAGCCAATAGGATATGTGTAAACATAGCAAAGCATTTATTAAAGGAACTGGCTCATGTAATTATGGAGGCTGGCAAGCCCCATATTTGCAGAAAGAAAGCCAACAGGGCAGTGAAAGTCCAAAGGCAGTCTGTTGGTGAGTTATCTCTTGCTCAGAGAGGCTGGTCTTTTTATTCTATTCAGGTGTTCAACTGATTGGGTGAGGCCCACCCACTATATGGCATGTAATCTGCTCCAAGTTCACCAATTTAAATGTTAACCTCATCCCAAAACACCCTCCAAGATGATACCTAAAATTAATCATCACAATATTTAAGATGATTTTTTTTTACCTCAAAGAAAAGCTAGATTTTATTCCTCAGAACAGTTTTGTCCCTAAGAAAAGTTTACCACTGAAAAAAGTTATTTTTAATTCCTAAGAAAGTTTGACTCCTAAGAAAAGAAAAGTGTTAAGCATCAGGTAAAATTTCAGGTTAAAAGCAAACAAGAATACAAGTTTACTTCTGCTCTGACTCTATTACGTGTAAAACCATTTCAGATCACCTTAACCTCAAACCACCGGCAGGAAGCAAAACTTGTTCAGGGTTCATTGATGCTCATTCCTTCTATCATTGCTTACTTTTTAAATCGCTGCCTCTGCACTTCAGAGGGTCCGGAATGAAACTGATGGCCAGCTACCTATCACTGTGGTAGCATGCCAACTGTATTCTTTTGTCTACTGCATGCATTAATCTGAACATCCCTACTTGTCCCTGCCCCAGTTAAGAAATTTTAAGGTCGTCTTTGTTGTTGTTATTTAGTCGCTAACTTGCGTCTGACTCTTTTTGCAATTCCATGGATTGTAGCCCACCAGGCTCCACTCTCCACGGGATTTCCTAGGCAAGAATACTGGAGTGGGTTGTCATTTCCTTCTCCAGGGGATCTTGAAAACCCAGGGATTGAATCCACATCTTCAGCATTGGCAGGTGGATTCTTTACCATTGAGCCACCAGAGAAGCCCTGGGCCTTCAGGGTACCATAAATAAAATCTGAGTTTTTTTAAAATATGCAGAGAAGGCGATGGCATCCCACTCCAGTACTCTCGCCTGGAAAATCCCATGGACAGAGGAGCCTGGTGGGCTGCAGTCCATGGGGTCGCGAAGAGTCGGACATGACTGAGCAACTTCACTTTCACTTTTCACTTTCATGTATTGGAGAGGGAAATGGCAACCCACTCCAGTGTTCTTGCCTGGATAATACCAGGGATGGCGGAGCCTGGTGGGCTGCTGTCTATGGGGTTGCACAGAGTCAGACACGACTGAAGCGACTTAGCAGCAGTAGCAGCAGCAGCAGCAAGATCAGTCCTAGGTCTGTTAAATAATACAGGGGATAACCAGAAGGAACTAACTCTCTTTTCATAAAGGATACTGAGTTCTATCTCCACAAAGACACAAGGAAGGCACTCTGACATTCACTCAAATAGTTAAAGCAGATTACCAGCTAGTGAATTCTTTGGCCTGGCTATCTCTCCTAGTTTTACCTGGTGTGTGATCAGGGTCTGGACTCAATGCTTCTGTAGGAATTCCACTGCCAATGACCCAATCCAAGTCATCCTGAGAATCTTGAGTAAGATGGCAAGCTGTGGTCCAGTTTCCTGAAGTTGTTTCAAAACTGCAGCTTCCTGCTGTGCCTGTATACTGGCCTAAGGAAACAAAACTATTAATGGAGTGTTCTGGAAATGTATGTCACACTTGATATTACACTACATTTGTGATGGTTTAAAGTTATTATTTGCATATTCTATTATTTAAAAATTTAAAGAATCATGGCATTTGTATTCATTGGAAATATCAGTTGTACACTGAAGCTTTTTTAATCACAGAATCTAGAAGTACATGAATACTGTCATTTAGCCGTTAAGGATTTACATGGATTGACTATTAACATTTTAGATGATAGATAAAACTGTATCTATACATGAAGAATGTATATAACATTATGATAATACAGATAATTCAGGTCAAATAAATCAATATTTCCAGTTGTCTGGATGATTAATTCAGTTCCTCTGTCCACTGTAGTGCTTGAACAGCATGGACCATTAGAGAGGAAAAGTCAATAATTAAAGAAAAGTTGCCTTTGGGAGAAGTAGTAAACAGTAGAGGATGCAAACCCTCTCTGCTACCATACCCATCACCCACATAAACATTTCAGAGCCAGTCACTAAATAATGAAAGAAGTTCTCTTCTAAAAGTGTTGATTGATAACTCATTAAAAAATTAAGTCATTCACAATGAGAAAAATTACTAGATAATAACTGATTGTCTACTAGTTAGTCATCTGTGAAAAGTGCCATCATAACACTCTGATATTTGCCTTCATTTTTCTTTAATTTTCTTTTTGCATAGCAGTTATTATTTTTGAGCATTCACTGTAAAAACTGTTTTATAGAGACAGAATGAATTATTGGATAGTTTAATCAGTATGAATCAAATGAGATTGTCATTGACTTTTTTTTTCTTTTTTGAAAGATGAAATCTGTATTATCTTAACACTTCTTCTCCAGGTGGTTTCTCATTCTGAACTTTTTCTTAACATAAAACTGTTATGAGCGTGTATAGGCACATTGTCACAGGAAAACTTGCTGTTAAAATGGATGCCAAACATTAGGTATTCAAAGCTCTACTATTTTTATAGAAAACTTTCTGAATCTCTGAGAGTATTTTCATAAAAGATCAGCCTTTTACTTCTCGGGCATGATTGCATCTTATTTCTATAAACTAGAATCGCTTTTAATTATGTACATTTCTTTCATTCATTCTCCATGACTTATGATCCATTGGTTTTTACATGTTTATTTATGGGCTCTATATATCCTTTTTATGTTTACATGCCAGTATTATGTGATATAGATAGGTCTATATCATACTTATGCAATATGGATAAAAGTGAGGATTTTGTTTCTCCATGTGTTTAGCTAACCAATTGCAAACATCCAGAATCTTCCAAGGTCACAGAAAAGACAGCCATTGTGTGTTTATTAGAATGAAGTCTCATACAGGTTCTACTGTATTTCTGTAACAATAATTATTCTATATCCTTTTTTTATTCTCTGTAGTCACCCTTGCCCTAATTCTTCTACTCTATTTAATATTAAACTTTATATTTGACTCTCAAGATATCTACACAATCAGGATTCATTCTGTTACATTTCAGCCTCTCTAACTCAAATTATGTCACTTTTACTTTTCCCTTTTCTAGGGCTAATCTTGCTAATCAACTGTTTATCAAGCACTGCTATTAGCATTCCAAGGCTTCCTTTATTTTAAAGTTATATAAAGTTTCCACATCTTTCAAACACACATTCTCTACTAATTCCTTTCTCACCTTGCAGAGGTAGCTAGGGTGCCTCTCATGTTAAAAAAAAAAAAAAATCACATAAATTTTAAAAGTCTCACTCTATACCTTCATTCATTCTTTCCGATGGTTTTCATACTTTCGTGCAAATGATCTACAAATCCACAGACACAATGAAATGCAGGTGTTTTTCTACAAATGTTTGTTGAATATTCTACTTGGAATATACAATTGTCATCTCAAAGCCAACAATCCTAAAATGAACTCATCATTGATCCTTCCAAATGGGTTCTTCTCTGAAATTGATTTATATCATAGCATGAATCTTCTCTTTCCAAAGATTCAAACTTTGAAGTTATCTTTTGATTTTGCATTCTTGTTTATGTATATAATCTACCAACATCTGTATATTCTTCCTTCAAGAACTTGTTTAATTCACTCCTTTTTTGTAGCTCCGTAGTCTCTGTTCTAGTTCCATTGGTTCAAGCTGCTGAGTTAAGAAGCCTCTTTCTTTACTGTAACCTTCATTCTATCAACCTCGTAAACTCAAACTCCATCAATCATCTTTAAGACTTCTCTTCTGTTATTTCCCTTGCTCAAAATATTCAGGTGTTCACATTATTTGAAAATGCCCTCAAGACTTCTAGTCCTGAGTACAATAACCTTTCTGTTGATGCAATTCTTTAAGGCTGAAATCTGTCTTGTCTCCAAACTGTCTCTACAAAATTTTTCAGTAAATTATCTCTTGAATGAAATTGACATTTTTTTCAACTTTTGTGTTGAAACTACTCTCTCTCTTTTTTTTTTTTTTGCATATTCTCTCTAGCAAATGGATGCTACTTGTCAGTCCTTCCTTTTCTCTCTTGTTCAGGACGTACCTGCAGTTTTATTAAGAGTAAAGAACTGAAGTTTTATGAAGAGTGTCTGAAGAGTCAAACAGCTGCTACCATAGCTCTGGAGGTGCCTCACAGTTTATCTAAGCAATCATGATGCAATGTTCAAACTTCCCTTGTCCACTGGTTTAAGACAGTCTTGGGATACATTTCTGACAATGAGACTTTCTAGGAAAAAGACACCTAGGAAAATGTCTCTTTATTCTTAAAAATATATCAAAAGGAAGAAAATCTATTTGTCCTTTCTCAGGATATCACTGCAAAGATGTGGAAGGGGAGCTGACTTTATAAGACCGTCCATTATCTGAAGAAGGCAGAACTTAAAGAATTATGGAGGGCATATAGTTCTATACTTTTGATGACAAAAGTTACTAAATTAACCAACTCTAAATTGCTTTTGGACTTCTTGCCATTTGAGAAAACACATTTTCCTTATTGTCTGTATCAGCTGCTACTGCTAAGTCGCTTCAGTCATGTCCGACTCTGTGCGACCCCATAGACGGCAGCCCACCAGGCTCCGCCGTCCCCGGGGTTCTGCAGGCAAGAATACTGGAGTGGGTTGCCATTTCCTTCTCCAGTGCATGAAAGGGAAAAGTGAAAGTGAAGTTGCTCAGTCGTGTTCGACTCTTAGCGACCCGATGGACTGTAGCCTACCAAGCTCCTCCGTCCATGGGATTTTCCAGGCAAGAGTACTGGAGTGGGGTGCCATTGCCTTCTCCTGTCTGTATCAGAGATGCATTTAATTTCAAGTACTGAAAACCCAACTAATAGCGTGAACAGACAAGAATTCATTTATCTCAATTAACAACAGGTCAGGAAGGTGTCAGTATAAGGTTGGCATCCTGTCGTTGTTGTTCAGTCACTAAGTCATGTCTGACTCTTTGTGACCCCATGGACAGCAGCACACCAGGCTCTCCTGTCCTTCACTTATCTCCCAATGTTTGCTTAAACTCATGTCCATGGAATCAGTGATGCTATGTAACCATCTCATCCTCTGCTGCCCCCTGATCCTTTTGCTGTCAATCTTTCCCAGGATCAAGGCCTTTTCCAATGAGTCAGCTCTTTGCATCAGGTGGCCAAAGTATTGGAGCACTATGGTTGTACTTCTAATGTGCAGTGTGAAGCACACATTTTCCATCCTTCCTTACTGTCATCTTGTTGTCCTCATGTTCATTCATGGTTGCAAGATGATGCTGTACTTCCCAGAGCCACAAATATTCAACGGCATTGAAAGGAATGGGAAGAGGAAAGAAGAGAAAATCTTTTTGCCCATTCTGTTGCTTTTTCTTTTTGAAAGTGATACTTTCCCCCAGTTCCCATGGATATCTCATAGGCTTCTAGTGGCTACAAAGAAGCTGGAGAAGATAGTATCTGTGGCTGGTTATAATGCTGCCCCAAGTAAAACCGGAATTCTGTTTTTTAACAAAAACATGGATAGGCAAGTAGCAGGGATTACTCTGCAGTCTAAACCTGTCAAGGTTCAAATTTCTCTACAAGTGTATTAATTTACCTTCTCTGCTCCATTCCATCTAGCAAATAATACTCTTCCTCGAAAGTCCAACGTAGGTCCTATCTTTCTCTTTCCAGATCACGTCAGTTCTCAGGGTGTGTGTGTGTGTGTGTGTGTGTGTGTGTGTGTGTTTTACAACAGTAATTATAGTTGTTATTATTTATTTAGCAACTTATTACTTCTTGACTTTGCACTGTCACCCTAATTGTTGTTTACCACCACAGCCTGGTGTGCTACAGTCCATGGGGTTGCAGAGTCGAACTCAACTTAGTGACTGGACAACAACAACCATTGAATTACTATAAACATTTCCATGTGATCAGGTATGCATTACATAAGCCATAATGATTCCATACTAATTATTGAATGATAGATAATATGAACAATTTGTAGTATTTCTTGATGATTAATACATATAAATATTTTTGAAATGGCTACAGCTTTAGAAAAAATAATTTCCAAATTGTGAACTTTATCATGATTCCTTGAATGGATTCAAAGCATTACTAATACTCTTAAACAACTGGCATTTTTCCATTGGTACAATATTCAGCCATATGTTTGTATGGTCAGTGCAAACATTAATCAACTCACTTATATTAAAGAGATGGCTCCATCATTAATTCTTCTTAATTATCACATCCACATAGCCACCTTATTTTGCAATACCATAATATATAACATGGGCTTCCCTGGTGGTTCAGTTGGTAAAGAGTCTGCTTGCAAGGTGGGAGAATCAGGTTCTATCCCTGGATTGGGTAGATCCCCTGAAGAAGGCTGTGGCAACTCACTCCAGTATTCTTGCCTGGAGAATTTCATGGACAGAGAAGCCCGGTGGGCTACAGTCCATGGGGTCACAAAGAATTGGACACAACTAGAGTGACTAACAGAACAACATATAAAATAGGGCTATTAAACAGTTTCTCCTCATTGTGACATGGCTTCTTGGAAAGTTGTGTTCAAAAGAATTTTGGGGAAACTGGGTGCAGTGGGAAAGACTGTTGATAATGATGCTCATCACCGTAAAAGACAGGAGAGAAAGTAGCCGCCCCATTCTCTGCTTCCCTAGCCTAGAATATGCTGCTGCTGCTGCTAAGTCGCTTCAGTCGTGTCCGACTCTGTGCGACCCCATAGACGGCAGCCCACCAGGCTCCGCTGTCCCTGGGATTCTCCAGGCAAGAGTACTAGAGTGGGGTGCCATTGCCTTCTCTGGGAGCCTAGAATATGAGGCACTCTTAATACGTGTTTCAGGTAATAACTTCCTTCCACGAAAAGAAAAGGGCATCTTTTCTAATGTAACTGCTTCTTTTAAAAAGAATTGATCTCCTTTCCTATCAGCTATGCATTTTTGCAACAAGAGGTAGAGATGCAAAAGAAAATTTTATCTTTGCTCATAACCTACAGTCAAAATTTAGTCATAAGGAATAGCTGCATTTATTATCTGATAAGTATAAAGGACATGTAAATAAGGTATTCATGATGACTGACAAATTTCAAGAGAATATAAAAACAACAGCATGGAAGAAGCTAACATTAATCCTCAAAGACTGAACAAATATATTCTTTACAGTATTTCATTTAATTCTCAAAGTGCTCTGTATGTTATTATATCTACTGTATAGATAAGGAAAGTGAGTCTCTAAGAATTTAAATAATTGCCCAAGAAATGATGCTCAAAGTAAAAATGAAGACTTCAGTTTAATAATCCCAAAGGTCAATTCTTTCCTTATTTCTCCAAAGGTCACTTTGAAAATGTTCCATTATCCACAGTAGATACTCTGCCTGCAGGAATATGCAGTGCTGATGTCTCTACTATATCCAAAAGACCATCAATATAAAATATTGAGGGACTCAATCTGAAGCATCAGTAAGTGTTAGTTGCTCAGTTGTGTCTGAATCTTTGTGACCCCATGGACTGTAGCACACCAGGTTCGTCTGTCCAAGGAATTCTCTAGGCAAGAATACTGGAGTAGGTAGCCATTTCCTTTTCCAGGGTATCTTCCCAACCTAGGTATCGAACTCGGGTCTCCTGCGTTTCAGGCAGATTCTTTACCATGTGAGCCACAGGGAAGCTTTGCAAAATCAATAAAGTCACCTGAATATCCTTGTGTGCTTCGCAATGTTTCTTTTGGATATGAACAAAATCTATCAAGATGTTTTAAGAAAAGTGACTATTCACTTCTCAACATAATTGCTTTTAGTTTAATGAATTCAAACATTCCCTGCTGTTGTCCATCAAAGTTATGGGTAACACTAACAGACATGGGTGTGTAATGGACTTCAATTTCTGAAAATCAAAACTGCCTTTGTGTGTTTTACATCAGTACCTCAAATAGCTGTGGGAAAAATAAAAATCATGTAAGGTACTCTGAGAAGAAAAATGAATGAAACAAAAAGAACATAGGCAGCATTCACACCTGAAAAACCAAAGGACTTGAAACTCTTTCTAATGTTTTAAAGTCTGTTTTTATATTTCATCTACAGGTGAACACATGCATACATGTTATTCTTCATATATACTCCCCAAATAACTGGTGGTAACTTTATTCCTGACAGCACCTGTTACATTTAAAAAAAATAACCAGGGATCTTTCCATTTACAAACTTTTTTAAAAAGCAAAGAACTTCATATTTTAATATATTTTCCCCTCTAATTGTTTGTCCACAGTAGAAAGTAAATTTCTGAAACCTAACAAAATGTCTTATTCATTTTCATATACCCAGTGTTTAGAAGGTGGTTCCTAGTCCAATTTAGGAATAGGAATAAATGGAAGAGTTTAATTTTTATATCAACATTTTCAATATAGGATATTTTTACATGAGGGAAAGATAATTTACTATTTGTAATAAATTTTCTATATGTCTGTAACAGCTGTCCCTCTTGTCCCATTGGATTATATATATCAATATCACCATATTCTTATTATTTTTCCTTTAGAAACTTCTTAAACTTTGCCAAGTTTTTAATGTTTTTACTGGTGATTATTAAATGTTCTATTTGTCATGTCTTGTGGGGAAAATGGTGATTTCAAAATGCTTCAGAGAACTGTTTTAAGAATTCCATTGAAATCAATTCCTTACAGTTCATGTAAAACATATATATATATATATATATATATATAGTTCATGTAAAAGAAGCTAAAAATAACACTAGGAAGTATTAGTTAATATATTATACATTTCATTGGAGAAAATATACATTATAGAGGAAACAATATTTTATAAAATTAAGATTATATATTGTAGTGTTAGTAGTACAGTTTTAAAAAGTACCAACCATTTATACTTTTTTATGCTTGATTTAAAATGAAAAGATGGGGTGAATGTTGACAATAATATGCTAACTAACGTAAGCCAGTCACACAAGGACAAATACTGTGATTCCACTTATATGAGGTACCTAGAGTCATCAAATGAATAGAAAA
This sequence comes from Giraffa tippelskirchi, assembly GCF_054371585.1. Taxonomy (NCBI): domain Eukaryota; kingdom Metazoa; phylum Chordata; class Mammalia; order Artiodactyla; family Giraffidae; genus Giraffa; species Giraffa tippelskirchi. Next base: position 64,881,183 of record NC_137287.1, on the reverse strand, counting down.
TAATTAGAAGGGTGGTGGTTGGGGGCTGAGAGTTAGGGAAAAGAAAGGGCTATTGTTAATTGGCATAGAGTTTTAGTTTTTCAAGATAAAAAATGTTCTGATTATAGGTGGTGATGTTGGTTGCACAACAATGCAAATACACTTACTGCCCCTGAACCGTAACATTGAAATGCAAGAATAGTACATTTTATTGCACATATATTTTACCACAGTTAAAAAAAAATAATGGATGCAAAAAGGAGAAATGAACACTGCAGAAGCATTGTCACTGTACCATCTGAAAACAATACTGAGTTAAAAATAAAAAACACTTAACCATGGCTTGAGTAGTACTCCTTCCCAGCGCATGTGTGATGTTTTCCCACTGAGAACTGGAGTCTACGCTCTTCCTCCCTTTGAATCTAGACTTTGTTATCTGCATGACTGTTAGGAAGAGTCAGGAGGGACATTCTGAAACTTCTAAGGTGAAATAATAAATACTCCTGCTATTTTTCCACAGGCTGTTGGAATGCTTACTCTTGGAACATTCACATGTGTTAATGAAAAATGTTGCCTTCCCTGTCAGTAAACAAAGGATGTTGTAGCTACCAGCCACTACCCCCTCCCCCATGGTGAGCCCTGAGGGAACTCAGGGTAGAAACAGCAGGATGCCTGCCATCAAGCCACTGCAGAGACCAGAACAGTGTACTCTGAGGAGACTCAGGATGGGAAAAACCAGGGTGCCACCCTAGATAGCTGAGATGGATATCAAAAAAATAATTTCAACGAGCCCACAGTCTTGCATCTTCCCATACACAGAAAAGCACTAAGTTCCTTAAGATATCTGGTTTTCTTTAATTAACAGTAATCTTTTGATGTCTGGACTACCTGGTCTTTGTTGCAAAATTCCTATATAATCTGGCTCTTTCTGGACCTGTTGGGAACAGTCCCTTAGAGCTATCTGAGAGGCTGTCTCATAGGCTTGAGTCCTCCAAGTAGTAGTAGCAGCAGTAGTAGTAGTTAGTAATAATAGAAGTAGTAGTGGTGCTGTTAATCACCCAGTTGTGTCCGACTCTGTGTGGCCCTATGGACGGCAATCCGCCAGGCTCCTCTCTCCGTGGGATTCTCCAATCAAGAATATTGGAGAGGGTTGCCATTCCCTTCTCCAGGGGATCTTTCCGACCCAGGGATAGAACCCTGGTCTCTCACATTGCAGGCAGATTCTTTACCATCTGAGTCGCCAGAGTTTTCCAAAGAAAACATAATTCTCAACTTTCAGGTTGTGCATTTATTTTTTCAGTCAATAGATGGTAAAAGTCAACCCCATGAAAGATGTCTGACTAACCTGTGATAGTCCAAGCCATACCAATTGCCCTAGAGGTTGATTCCATGCTGATCAATACAGAGAAACCAAAGAGCACACACGACCCAGATAAATAAGAGACACCACCATCTTGGAAGTACTCCTCCCGGTCTAGATGTCCCAGTTTGAGCCATGTGGATCTGAGACAAGCTGCATCGCTGATTCCTTCCTAAGTTACTGAACCACAAAATTGCAAGCCAAATGAAACTTGTTTGGACTACTAACTCTTAGGGTACTTCATTACACAGCAAATGCTAATTGCAACAGGCAGCCTGTGTGGTATTAGGATTCCATATGAATTCTCATCAGTAAGATATATGAAAAAAATTTTTTGGCTTTAAGCATGTGCTCATGTTTTAAAATCACATACTTGGCTTTATACACGACTTTAAAAATCATTTGAATTAAAGTTTGAATTTAAAAAAATGTGGCTCATGTATTCTTTTTCCAGTGCAATGTAATTAATAAAATTAATCATTAAACTAGTATTTATTCAAAGTGTTCATATTTTGCCTCATCTATAAAATCAGCCATGGGGGGGGCGATGAAAACATTAATGAGAATTGATGAAGAAATGTAGACTGCTAGTTCAATTTCTGACAATTTGAATTCTGACTCTGCACACAGTTCTATACAATGACATAATGGGAAATTTTTGTCACACGATTTGCTATAGATTTTAGCAGTTTTTAGTATGGGGAAAAACAAGGATGGTAGGGCTTCTATTTAAATATCCATAGAGAGAAGTTGGAAAAATATTTTGGCTATTCGAAGCCTACTCTAGTGCATGAAAAGAATATTTCTTCTCACTCACCAACATCAATAAGTTACTCTACTAATAAAGTGAAACTCTGTGCAGCATTAGAACAGGCAAATACACTTACCACAGTGAGCTTCATCAGACCCATCAGAGCAGTCTGGTTTATAGTCACAGACAAGGTGGGATGCAATGCACTTCTTATTGTGGCACAAAAAATCAGTGGCTTCTGGGCAAATCTCAGAAGTCTCTCCCACTGGAGAAAAACAAAATAACCATCACAAACATCATTTTGTAATACTTTCATTATATTTCAATGTTCCCTTTAGTTGTTTTATAGATCCCACAGTATTAGATAAGTTCAATATTTGAATATGTTGCCCAAGATAGACTTTAGATGACTCCCCATCTCTCAGTCACACCTGGAACTGTGTGACTGAGCAAGTAATAGAAACTGCACTTTGAAAATATCTTTTAAGCAATCAAGGGCTGACCATTGTCTATTACATAAACCCAAACTCCCAATCAAGGCATTAAAATCTTTTGATTTTTGGTTCCAGCTTAGTTTTCTAGGTGCAACTCTTCTCTGAAGCACCTGCAGCTAAATATCCTAGGACTGAGGGCTTCACCAAGACAACATTTGTTCTGTGTTTTGCATGTCCTCGTAAATATTTCTTCCTTTACCTGTACTGATCATTCTCTCTTTTGGTCCTGGTGGCCTGTTCAATCTTAAGACCCAAGGAAACAACTTTTTTCTCTATTCTGGTCTCACCTTCTCTTTGCCATCCAAGCCTCAGGTTGGACACTCCCTATTTCATGCTGCCTAAGAGCACTTTTATTTCTATATTAAATGCTTACCACTTTGTATAAGAGCTGTTTACACATCTGTCTGTCCTTACAGACTCCAAGCTCTTTTGACACAGAATTTTTTGCTGTTTTTTGGGCCTAATACAGCACTCAATGAACAATTTGTGCTTTATAAATGCTAGTTATAATAATTGAAGGCATAATGGTATCATCTAAAGGTGACTTAGAAAAGCAAATAGATGGTGGTCCAATGATTAAGAATTTGCCTGCTAATGCAAGGGACACAGGTTTGACCCCTGGTCTGGGGAAGATCCCACATAACATGGAACAACTAAGTCTGTGTGCCACAGATACTGAGTCCGTATTCTATAGAGCCTGTGCTTGGAAACAAGAGAGGTCAACACAGTGAGAAGCTGCCTCTCTGCAACAAGAGAAAGTACAGGCAGCAACAAAGACCCAGCTCAGCCAAAAATAAATTTAAAAAATTTAAAAAGCAAATCGACATAGAATTTTCCAAGCAATTCACATATTTGCATATAATTTGAACTGATACAAAGTCTAATGATAATACTCTATAGCTTCAAAATTATATACATTAAAGGTCTAAAACTATTGTTATCAAATTCAACAAATTAAATAAACCTCAGCAATTCCTTTGTTACATAGATTACTATGGGTTTGGACTAGTGTGACTGTGGTGGGAGTAAGTCACTCAAAAATTGGCAGTATTTTCATGAAGGAAAATAGTAAACCTCTGCAGATTTCATAAAAGTGCATTTCCATAGTCTTTGAGTCATTTCCATAATACAACAGTTAAAACCGGAATAATTTCCAGAAACAATTTACCAGTAAAATGGAGTCTAAATATTAGATTGAAGAGAGAGAACCTAAAAGAACAGCCAATATTTAGACCAAGGATATCAGTAACATGAATTAAACGTTATGTTCTTTGAGTGATTTAGAATCTTTGCCTCATAATTGTAATTAACATTAGTGAGAACTTACTATTAACGTAGAGCAGTATGCGGACACTGTTCAGTATGCAAGTCTATGCACTGGAGATTATTTTATTTTTCTATGCCATAGGCTGTGGAGTTATATAATTACTCCACAGAGGAAATGCGTTTTAATTAATAATCTAAATAATTGGTTTTTTAGTTTTAAAAAAATTACCAAGAGAGACTCCATCACTGAATGAGGCTTATTTCCTTAACAATATAGAATAGAAAAAAAAAAGAGAGAGAGAAATCATAGTATAGTGAATTATAGTATAATTATAGTAAACTCAGCATAGATCAGAGTATCTATGGTATCGTTCAGTCACTAAGTCATGTCTGATTCTTTGCGACTCCATGGACTGCAGGATGCTAGGTTTCCCTGTCCATCACCAGCTCCCGGAGTTTACCCAAACTCATGTCCATTGAGTCAGTGATGCCATCCAACCCTCTCATCCTCTGTCATCCCCTTTTACTCCTGCCCTCAATCTTTCCCAGCATCAGGGTCTTTTCCAATGAGTCAGTTCTTCTCATCAGGTGGTCAAAGTATTGGAGTTTCAGTTTCAAAATCAGTCCTTCCAATGAATATTCAGGACTGATTTCCTTTAGGATGGACTGGTTGGATCTCCTTGCAGTCCAAGAGACTCTCAAGAGTCTTCTCCAACACCACAGCTAAAAGCATAAAATCTTCAGCACTCAGCTTACTTTGGAGTCAAACTCTCACATCTGTACATGACTACTGGAAAAACTATAACTTTGACAGGAGGGACCTTTGTTGGCAAAGTAATGTCTCTGCTTTTTAATATGTTGTCTAGGTTGATCATGGCTTTTCTTCCAAGGAGCAAGCATCTTTTAATTTCATGGCCGCAGTCGCCATCTGCAGTGATTTTGAAGCCCCCAAAAATAAAGTCTGTCACTGTTTTCCCATCTATTTGCCATGAAGTAATGGGACCAGATACCATGATCTTGGTTTTCTGAATGTTGAGTTTTAACTCAACTTTTTCACTCTAGTTTTTCACTTTCATTAAGAGGCTATTTAGTTCTTCTTCACTTTCTGCCATAAAGGTGGTATCATCTGAATATCTGAGGTTATTGATATTTCTCCTGGCAATCTCGATTCCAAATTGTGCTTCATCCTGCCCAGCATTTCTCATGATGTACTCTGCATATAAGTTAAATAAGCAGGGTGACAATATACAGCCTTGACATACTCCTTTCCAGATTTACAACCAGTCTATTGTTCCTTGTACAGTTCTAACTGTTGCTTCTTGACTTGCATACAGATTTCTCAGGAGGCAGGTCAGGTGGTCTGGTATTCCCAACTCTTTAAGACTTTTCCACAGTTTGTTGTGATTCACACAAAGACTTTGGTGTAGTGTATAAAGCAGAAGTAGAGGTATTTCTGGAACTCTGTTGCTTTTCCGATGATCCAATGGATGTTGGCAATTTGATCTCTGGTTCCTTTGACTTCTCTAAACCAGCTGAACACCTCGGTTCATGTACTGTTGAAGCATGGCTTGGATAATTTTAAGCATTACTTTACTAGCGTGTGAGATGAGTGCAATTGTGTGGTAGTTTGAGCATTCTTTGGCATTCCTTTTCTTTGGAATTGGAATGAAAACTGACCTTTTCAGTCCTGTGGCCACTGCTGAGTTTTCCAAATTTGCAGCAATTTCACAGCATCATCTTTTAGGATTTGAAAGAGCTCAACTGGAATTCCATCACCTCTACTAGCTTTGTTTGTAGTGATGCTTCCTAAGGCCTACTTGATTTCGCATTTCAGGATGTCTGGCTCTAGGTGAGTGATCACATTATCATGGTTATCTGGGTCATTAAGATCTTTTGTATAGTTCCTCTGTGTATTCTTGCCACCTCTTCTTAATATCTTCTGCTTCTGTTAGGTCCATACCGTTTCTGTCCTTTATTGAGCCCATCTTTACATGAAATATTCCCTTGGTATCTCTAATTTTCTTGAAGAGATCTGTAGTCTCTCCCATTCTATTATTTTCCTCTATTTCTTTGCACTGGTCACTGAGGAAGGCTTTCTTATCTCTCCTTGCTATTCTTTGGAACTCTGTACTCAAATGGGTATATCTTACCTTTTCTCCTTTGCCTTTTGCTTCTCGTCTTTTCTCAGCTATTTGTAAGGCCTCTTCAGATAACCATTTTGCCCTTTTGCTTTTCTTTTTCTTGAGGATGGTCTTGATCACTGCCTCTTGTACTGTGTCACAAACCTCTGTCCACAGTTCTTCAGGCACTCTGTCTATCAGATCTCATCCCTTGAATCTATTTCTCACTTCCAACTGTATAATCGTAAGGGATTTGATTTAGGTCATACCTGAATGGTCTAGTGGTTTTCTCTACTTTCTTCCTTTTAAGTCTGAATTTTGCAATAAGCAGTTCATGATCTGAGCCACAGTCAGCTCCTGGTCTTGTTTTTGCTGACTGTATTGAGCTTCTCCATCTTTGGCTGCAAAGAATATAATCTGATTTCGGTTTCGACCATCTGGTGATGTTCATGTGTAGAATCTTCTCTTGTGTTGTTGGAAGAGGGTATTTGCCATAACCAATGCGTTCTCTTGGCAAACTCTGTTAGCCCCTGACCTGCTTCATTTTGTACTCCAAGGACAAATTTGCCTGTTACTCCAGGTAGCTCCTGACTTCCTACTTTTGCATTCCAGTCCCCTATAATAAAAAGGACACCTTTTTTGGGTCTTAGTTCTAGAAGGTGTGTAGGTCTTCATAGAACCATTCAACTTCAGCTTCTTCAGCATCACTGGTAGGGGCATAGACTTGGATTAGTGTGATATTGAATGGTTTGCCTTGGAAACGAATAGAGATCATTCTGTCGTTTTTGAGATTGCATCCAAATACTGCATTTCAGACTGTTTCGTTGACTATGATGGTTATTCCATTTCTTCTAAGGGAGTCTTGCCACAGTAGTAGATATAATGGTCATCTGAGTGAAATTCACCCATTCTAGTTCATTTTAGTTCACTGATTCCTAAAATATCGATGTTCATACTTGTCATCTCATGTTTGACGCCTCCAATTTGCCTTGACTCATGGACCTAATATTCCAGGTTCCTATGCAATATTGCTCTATATAGCACATCCACAACTGGGTGTTGTTTTTGCATTGCTGCTTCTCTTCATTCTGGAGTTATTTCTCTGCTGATCTCCAGTAGCATATTGGGCACCTACCAACCTGGCGAGTTCATCTTTCAGTGTCCTATCTTTTTGCCTTTTCATACTGTTCATGGGGTTCTCAAAGCAAGAATACTGAAGTGGTTTGCCATTCCATTCTCCAGTGGACCACATTTTGTCAGAACTCCCCACCATTACTCGTCCATCTTGGGTGGCCCTACACGGCATGGCTCATAGTTTCAATGAGTTAGACAAGGCTGTGGTCCATGTGATCAGATTGGTGAGTTTTCTGTGATTGTGGTATTCATTCTGTCTGTCCTCTGATGGATAAGGATAAGAGGCTTGTGGAAGCTTCCTAATGAGAGAGACTGACTGAGGGGGAAACTGGGTCTTGTTTTCATGGGCAGGGCCATGCTCAGTAAATCTTTAATTCAATTTTCTGTTGATGGGCAGGGCTGTGTTCCCTCCCTGTTGTTTGACCTGAGACCAAACTATGGTGGAGGTAATGAAAATAATGGGCACTTCAGTGCCCCCTACCTTGCAGCAGGCCTCTGCCAGAGACTCCTGGATACTCACGGACAAGGTGTGGGGTCACTGTTCCTTTCTCCTGGGTCCTGGTGTGCACAAGCTTCTGTTTGTGCCCTCCAAGAGTCTGTTTTACCCTGTCCTGTGTAAGTTCTGACAGCTCTATGGTGAGGCTAATGGCAGGGTTATGGTGGGGTTAATCTATGGTATATGGGTTGCACAAACTAAAAATAAAAAGAGACTGCAATTCTTAGAAATGTAGATTTTCTTTAAGAGTATGGTCAGTCAGACTGGTGTTAGCGAAGTCAGCATGGTAAATAGAAGAGGTGGATTATTTTCCTGAGCATGTCTTGTCTGTTTTTAACCATTTTCAGTTTCTTCATTTAGTCAAAATGACAAAAGCAGTTCCTATTCACCTGGTCAACAGATGTATGAAATGAAAGATAATCTCACATATACTGTAGTTAATAAGAATGAGAATGGAAAGAGCATTGGTGCTCATAGGAGCAAGTTGAAGATACCCTGGCTGGCAGAAAACAGTATATGAAACAGCTGAAATATTTATTTTAGTTTAAAAAAGTAAAGACTGACAGAGCCCTAAAGACCTAAAACTAAAACATGATGGAAAAGTCCTAGAAAGAAGAAAAGGTCTGCAAAATGATGTAGCCATAAGAACTGAATATTTAATTCAACAAAAAGCATGGGGAATATATAGGACCAATCCACTGTGGATCTGAATACATTGTCCTCACTTAAAGTGACATCACTTGAAAAGTGGCATCATTCTTCTTTGTAATAGAATTGACAGTAAAGAAATCCTTGCCCATATAAATTTGTATTTAGAGTAAAACAGCTTTGTACACAGGATTCATTACACAGAACTTGACATAATCATTCTACAGGTTCTATTTGTGGGCACACATTTTATCATCTCTTTCAAGTGATGATGTTCAATATGCTCTGGGATTTCAGATAGTAAAATTCACATGGGCAGATATTTTTAAATACCTTTATTTCTCATGCAGAATATTACCACATGAAGTACATAAAAGATGTGTTGATAATGGCCAGAATCATTTTTGAAAACCATGTTATTCAGTTGGTAAGGTCATGTCTCCTTAGGCTCCTCTTCACTGAGACAGTTTCTCAGATTATCCTTGTTTTTGATAACTTTTACAATTTAGACATTACCGGTCAAGTTATTTTGTAGGATTTCTATTGGACTCTGATTCCCAACCCCTGCCCTTATAATTTAGATGGGATTAAGGGTATAGGGGAGGAATACTACAGAAGTGTTATTTTCATCACATCATGACCAAGGTACATACTATTACTTGACTTGTCACTGTTCATGCTGACCTTGTCTACCTGGCTAATGTAGTTCTTGTCTTGTTTCTCCACTTTAATTTTTTTCCTACCCCTTTCCGTATAATATTTTTTGGAAGGAAGTCACTATGTATGGACCACATAGTGAAGATATACTTTCCTCCTTGCGGGCAGAGAATCTACATAAATTTAGAGTTCTTACATATAGGAGATTGATCTTTTCTCTCCCATTTATATATTATTTAGTAAATTATATCAACATAGACTCAAGGATATTTATTTTATAATTTGTATTATTTAGCATAATACAATGCTAGTTTATTTTATTGCTCAAATTGCTCCAGCTTTGGCTAAGGAGAGCTCTTTTATTTGGCTCCTGTGTCCCTTTGACATATTCCTATCCATGTAGACTTTTTAAAAAAAAATTTTTCACACTGCCATCTGTTCTAACACCATAAGTTGCCTCAGGCTTATCTTGTATATTTCTTGACTCAGTCCTAGAATCAGCTGTCATTCATTTCTGTAAGCAGCTCTGGGCCTTTTATTTTAGAATGCTGTAGGAAACCAAAATCTGAGTGCTAGGCCACCCCCTGCTATTAGGGTGTGATTGTTTCTATGCTATGATAGCTTGAGGATTCATGATATTTTTCAATTTCAGAAAATGATCAATTTTATCTCTTCAAGTAGTCTCTGTTTCTATTTCTGGAATTGCCATTAGAAGTGTTGGATTCATGTACTCTATCCTCAATGCCTCCATTTCTTTTTAGTATTTTTTTCTCTTTACCTTTTTGCGTCACATTCTGGTGAATAAGCTCACATTTCTTCTTTGACAACTTATCCATCAGTTGTGCTTCTGATCTGTTTAAATTTTTCACTGATATTTATTTTTAATTATAATAATTTCTGGAAGTTAATTATTTATTTAGTATCCTGCCTATTTTATGCTTTTCTTTTTCTGTATTATGATCCCACTAACATGGGTCCCAACAGCATAAATGTAGAGTGGCTTCATGACTGTCTTTGGAGTTTTAAAGGTTCTAGAAATTTTAATAATAATGTGTTGTTTTAGAGTTATTCTCAAAGCTTGTACTATTCTATGTGTGATATGGCATGAGTTTTAGGGTTTTGGTTTCATGCTGGTAGATTCTGTTCTGTTTGTTTTTCTTTAACCTTTTCTAAGTCCATGGGCAGACAACAAATTTCTGGGGTTTCTCTGGAAAGGACTAGGCTTGATGCAAAGTGTACACATCTAGCTCTCCTATTCTTATACAGGATTAAAACTTTCAGTCTCCAGATACCATATTCTATGTTCATGTCCCCAAGTCCTTTAAGCCACTGGGAAATTAGTTTTCATCTATAATCTCTGGTTGAATCCCCTCTTTGGTTCTGGAACTGGTAGATTTTCTTTTTTTTAATTCAGTCTTAAGTAATAAAATAATATTTAAATTATTTAAATTAAATATTAACTTAAAATAATTAAATTTCAGTATTAATAAGTGACAATAAGGATATTTTTAGAGGTTTGAAGTGAATAGGAAACACATCCTATGATACAATTCTGCTAATTTTTCTGTAGTCTAATTTTCAACATGAATTCAATATTTTAAAACTTTTAATATACCATGAATTCTAAAAATAATCTCAAGAAAGTCCCAGAAAGCAATTTTCTCCAAACCACACTCCTCATTTAACATTACTTGGATTTTGTCCAATCTATGCTTTAAAAGAAAAACCTCTGAAACTGGCATATATCAGTTTATTTTGTGTTTCTATAAAAGTAAACATATACAAACATTTGAGTGCATTCACTGAAAAAGAAACATTAAGATATATTTGTAGTGGCTAAAAGAGAGAACTTTTTCATAACCATGTTTTTTTGTTGTTTGTTAAGATATAAACTTTCCTTGTCATTTGTCCATTTCAATTTGTTGATAAATTGCCTTTGAGTAGTTTTTATTGTAAGTATGTTTCAAAAATTTCATCATGCTAAGCAAAAATTTATCTCTAGTTAAAGTTGGTACTACTGGACAGTAGATATTGATTGTTCATGGAAAGTCCAAATATGTGAGGCCAATATAATGTGCTGAAACCCCATTCTCATAAAAGCTCTGTAACCTTAGGGAAGTCATTTAATATTGATCTCTAAATGAAAATAATGGTAATAACTCTCATATAAAGGACTGTACCTTTACACCTAGTGATGTAATCAATTTAGTATCTTTACTTATTTATTCTAGAAACATATATCAAACCATTAGCAGACACCAGGGTGGATAGATCTTACCATCAAAGAATTTACAATTTGGTGGTGAAGACATATATGAGTAAAACAGGATGTTCAGGGCTGTAATTGAAGATATTAAATGGCTTGCTGTCAGAAGACAATAAAATGTAGCCCTAGTTTGTACTGGTGTGATAATAAATATTTAATACATTTATTCAGCTGCTGACCTTTCAAAATGCCTATCATCTCAGCTTGTCATTTAGTCAGTCAGAAAGATGGGCTAGACTACTCAACTGAAAGGAAGTCCTTTACAAAATGCCATTCTTTCTCAGTGTCCTTATCAAGTAAGTTTGGGCACATGTTGCAAATACGGAAGATTCAGATTTATTTCGAGAATAACATTTGGATTTTAACAAAAGGGAAATGGACTCAAGGAAAAAGTATTTTGGGAAAGATAATACACCTGAAATCTTCCTTGACAGGCGCTATTCTTCCTTAACAGAACTGCTTATTTCACCTGAGTGTTCTCTTGTTCTAGAAACACTAACAGGGGCAAGTTTGCAAATAAAAAGAAATCTCAGCACTGCTGACAACTACATTTCTCATGACCAGAATATTTAAATGTCCAGAAAATAACAATAATACCTTTCATATTTTCCATTCAGGATGAATTTTTAAATCTAACTTACGTTAGAAAAATTGCTAGGTTTTAAGAAGGTCACTGCACATATCAGACAGTTCAGTACAACATATCTAACATAGTAACCTCATGAGCTCAGTGACAGCAAAGTTCAACTTGTGCCAAAATTATCAGAAGTGTTATCGGAATTACTGAACCATGTACCATGTCTTAGATACAGCCAGAGCTTAGGGAAATATAAAAAATGTGAATCTACTACACAGAGTCAAGGTGTATACAAAGTGGAAAATATCTGTTAAGGCCAACTTTTCCAGATTTTAAGCAAAAAAGGGGACGTTATAAACTGATTCTGTATTTGTCTGAAAGAAAAATGACATACATCAACCTCTCCTTTAAGACATGAAACTCAGATTTTTATCTTTAGTGTTTTTTAGATCTGGTTATATTTTAAATGTCTAATTTTCCTTATGGATTCTCCATATAATTAAGTACAATAGATTGCTAAACTCTAGGCTCTAGACACATCAGGTTTAAAAGTTTAATGGTTTAGACAAAAAGCCTTTTTAGAAGGCCTATGATGAATGACAAGGAAGTAATAAAAAAAGTAAAACAAAATCAACAACAAAATTCAGAAATGATGTATATGCTGAAGACCACTATGCTTTTATGCTTGAAGAAGCATTTTTAGTGTGTTAGTGATTCAAAAGTCCTCATCTACTCCTCCCATCTTTTCAGATCCTTGTTGCTGTTGTTCAGTTGCTGTCATGTCTGACTCTTGGCAACCCCATGAATTGAAGCCTGCCAGGCTCCCCTGTCCTTCACCATCTCCCAGAGTTTGTTCAGATTCATATCCATTGAGTCAGTGATGCTAATGTTCCACTAAAAGAACCCTTGCTCAGTTATCTGATGATTTCCTAACCACCATTTTAAAAGAAATGTCAACCCTTTCCACTCTGGATTTTACTTCTGCATCTGACATGGCAAAAATGTCTTCCTTCTTGTAACCCTCCATTCCTTTACCTCTTGGCCACCATCTTTCTACCGCTCTGTCACATCTTGACCCCCTTATCCTCTCTTGGCTCCTTTCCTAATTCAGGTCTTTAATGTCACGGCAGCAAATTGTGACCCTCTGCTCTCTTTGGACACCATATTCACGATCATGATTTTACCTGCCATCTAGGAGTTGGTGACATGATGTCTGCAACCCAATCTGTCCCTTTGCCTGAGTTCAGAAACAGGATACATTTCCTGCTGGATTTCTCAATAACATACCAGACACACTAAACCTAATCAACAATGCACATTCTTCTTCTTCTGTTTTTTTTTTTGCCTTCTGTTTTCTCTTTTCCTACTTCGTGCCTCACACCAAATCTCACAATGCCCATCTGTGGACGGTCCACAAAAGCATAACATTTTTCCTCATCTGCTTTGGTCTTTACTCTTGTTTTTAAACCCTCATCCTGTCTCATCCATGTGGTGGAGATGGCTGACTGCTTACAACATATACCCTCAAATTTCTACAGCAGACCACTGTTGCTGGGTAGCAGCTGTTTAACTTCTCAGCTCCATTTTCAACCAAGTGGGGCCACGACGTTAAGTTCTAACACAAAGAGTGTGAATGGAGGAGATACCACCTCCAGCTGAAGGCACACAAACTTCCACGCACTGCTCATCATGTGCTCTTTCTCTGCAAGGCGAATAAGATATGAACTTGAACTGTGATCTACCTATTATGGCGACAGCTTTGCCAGCTACAAATGGGATACAATGAGGATCATTCTGATGATGATGGTGGTGACAACAACTCTTAAGGAGAGAGGGGGTGGAAAAAGACAATGGATTGTATGCCTCATCCTGTTTAAGCACATTACATATATTAACTCATTTAATTCTAAAGATAGCTCCACAAAGCAGGTACTATAACTTTCTATATGATTTGAATTACTGAAGGTCACACAACTACTTCATAGCAAAGCCAGAATTCATGTTCTGACTACAGTCTTTACTCTTATAAACCCCAACAGCTCCCCTCATTCTGCTCAAATGTCCAATCCCATAAACTGTAAGTTAAGTGTTACTCTTTCCAAGTTCCATTTATCCATCCAGCTCTCATGGTGCTCTGGATAATATTAATTATAGCACATGGTATTGAAATACAGTACACTGATACATTTCCTGTTGGATTTATCCACTATACGATAGAAAACTAGACATGCTTCTTCTGCAAAAAAAATGAAAGAATCCTTAAAGGAATGAACTGTATTGTATTAATTGCTACATCCCTAATACATATCACAGAGTCCAGGTACCTTCTGGTGATTAAGTTAACATTTGTTGAACTGTGTTTAACTTTGGTAAAACTGCCTGTTCTTTACCACAATAATCAGAATAGGTGGTAATTAAACATAAAATTCTAAACATGTTATGAATTACATTTAATAAATTTAAAATATATTGGGCAAAATCATTCTTACAAAATTTTGCATTTAAAATGGTTATAAGAAAATTGTCAAATATTGTAAACTATTTATAGGATAAATCAGCTGCAGGATAATTATTGTCACTGCCTAAGATCATTTCTGAGACGTATGATATACTGTGAGCCGGATCATCTATAAACACAGGTCATGATGTAATTTTCTGGTTGTTACACAGACATAGGTCCATGGTGTGTGATGATGTGAGGCAGAAAGCAAAGATAAGCTAAAGAGAAGTGAGGAAAAGCAGCCAGGAGTATTGAGATAATAAATAGTCTTTTTGAGGATGATGAACTCGGTGTTAGACATAAAATTGTAAGGAAAGAAAAAAACTCACCCAAGAAAATTGTAATCATCATTCACAAGTGGTCCTTTATTAAGGATATCTATCTACATGCCAAATTCCAACTCTAACTTGAAGACAACCCATAATGTAAGAAATATGTCATCTGTTTAGACCTACTTAAAATTTTCTAATTGGTATATTAAGAGGGGAGTGCACACTTTAGCTTAAGTTTATCTCCAGTCCACTGGAGATGAGGTGTAAGAGGAAATTTTCATATCAAAGCATATGTATATATGTATACACACATATGATAGAAAATGCAAAGGAGGCCGATTCAGTTGTTTATTTAGCATTTGTCTCAGAATACTATTTTTTTTCCCTTTGGGTACCTCCTGTATAGAAATTATACTGAAGCATTTGCTGATTGGTTCAAAATATTAATATACAGTAGGCATATATGTTTATTTAGATAGATAATAAGTAGTTGATCTATTTTAACCAAACTGAAAGCAACTATCTGTATATATTTTACTAATCATGTCAGCAATTACCATGTGTGTTTTTTTCTTGTTCTCCTACACCTGCTATGGAACTACAGAATGATTGGAATGACAGCCTAAATTGAGAGTCAGTAAGCCTCATTCAATCTTCAATTCTTTAGAAAAAATGACCTTGATTTAAGATTGGTAAAATTGGTTTCTAGTATATGCACTAAATGAAGATAGAAACTGTTAATCACACCTATTATTACCCCATCTTGACCCCTCTTTAGAAGTAGGAATGCTTCAACAATAATCAATGATATGTGTAATATAGACAAATGATCGTACATCAGATATTTTCACATTAAAGGAAATATATGGTCTTCCTAAAAATGTAAGATTCTAGAACCTCTCTGGTGTTGATACCATTAATGGGTTTTAATAAAGAATAAGAGATTTTGAAATGCTGATCAATCTGATTCCGTTTTCTTAATTAGTTTGTCTTGTCTCTTATTTGGGACACTGTTACATAATTTTCAATTTATGAGCAAATTTTAGCATTAGTGATCAAGTTATGTTTTTCTGTATAAAATGAATACAAATAAGTATAACCACAGTATATTCTTTTATCTCTCCCACTGAATTCTCTCATATATGTGAGATGTATAAAAATTTAATCTGCACTGTGTTTTTGATAAAATATTTCATTCAAATCTTCATAATTTAATCAGTTTACTGTAGTCTAAAGAAACATATTTTGATGCATTTCATAATTGTTTACAAAGAGTTTATCCATAACAAAGAAACTTAAAGATATTTTTAAACAAAATCTTCAAATGTCCCTGAGTAAACTCTCTAAAAACTGTGTCATTTGGCTAAATTAATCAGTCTCTCTGAGGCTCAGATTCCTCATCTGACAAATGGAGCTACTGAAGGGCCTGTATGAATAACAGAGGTGAATGAACGTTAGAAATCATGTATGCAAAGTTTTCAGTACATGTTTGACATTTAGGAATTAGTTTTTTAGTGTCACTTTTTTCCAATTTTTTCTTGATTCTTGACTACTTGCCCTATTAAGAACCTTAATTTTTTTATCTATAAAATAGGTTCTTGTAAGATTTAATGAAGATAAAACATATAAAGCTGATAAACTGTCCTTGATTTGTCAATATTGAAAGTCCTAATTCTTTTTGTAGTTATCCTAGGCCAGCACTCTTTCTACAACAAAATGCTGCTTTGAGAAAACATTAGTAATATTTTACACTATTGTTTCCTTTCTAAATAGTGTTAGAAAATGCTTCATCATTTATTTGATATTAATCAGAATTAATATCATCAGTATTACCAGATGATATTAGTTCTTCACTTAAAATGGACTGGGTACTGGTTGAATCACTTTGCAAGGATTAAATCAATAGATCTCCACAATAATCCAATTGTATGGAAGATGCCTAGATTAGGTAAGTGACTTGTTCCAGGTCATACACCTGAGAAACAGTAACGTTAAAATTCAAACTGAGTTAAAGATTCCAAAGCCTATCCTATTACATAACCTCTAAGATAGTGCTTTTCCTATCAAAATAGTGATAAAAGATTAAAATTAAATTGTGTGTTCTACACTTCTAAGGAAATTTGAAAAATATCTAATATATTTAAAAATAAAGGTTTTCTTAGAATATAAGATAATATATTTTAGACTAGAAACACTCAGAAGCTCACTGGATTCATTTTCAAACTCAACATACTACTTAAATTGCTTAATATGTTGCATAAGTTACTTTAAAGATAAACTCATCAAATAGAACATTACAACCTAAAGAACAAAGCAGGCTTGACATCTTGGGAAAAGATACACATCTACAGTAGGATTCAAAAAATGATGATATTATTTTCCATAAAATATAAAACACTGCAAAATACTGGTAGTCATGTGTTTTACATTTTAAAATATTTTAAATATTATTGATAGAAACCACTTTTTTACTTCCATTTTTGGTGGTATGAGATTTTAGTCACTGTATTAAGGTCATCTGAAAGAAAATATCCACAATCTGTAATAAAATACAGAATTATATTTTCAAGTGCAAGACTCTTCAAAGTAAAAAGTGAAATGAACTCAGCCAACTGGAATTTCTATTAAAATCTGGAGATAACTTCATAGGCTAAGAAATACCCAGGGCAGATTTATTGGAGGTTCCCAGACAAAACTAGAATCAATAGGGTTTATATTTGCTGCATTAGAGTAAATGCGAAAGAAACCTGCCTCTCAGAAGTGGTGGAGATATAGATATAGTCATAATGAACCACCTGAGTATCTATCTCTATATCTGTATCTATCTTTGGCCACCTGATGTGAAGTGTGGACTCTTTGGGAAAGATCTTGATGCTGGGAAACATTGAGGGCAATAAGGGAAGGGGGTGACAGAGGATGAGATGGTTGGATGGCATCACTGACTCAATGGACAGAAGTTTGAGAAAACTCAGGGAGATAGTGAAGGATAGGGAAGCCTGGCATACTGTAGTCCACAGGGTCACAAAGAGTTGGACACAACTTAGTGACTGAAAAACAATATCCATCTCTGTAGATATATACCCTTATATACCTATACCTACCTCTATAGCTATATACCCAGAGAGAGAGAAACAGAGTCAGAGATCAATCATTTGAATCTAGAATTGATACAGAACAACAAAAGGCTAACAGGAGAAAAGACACTCCTGAGAAAGAAGATCAAAATCAAGAGCCTGTATAGTGGATCGGCCAAAAAGTTTGTTCAGGTTTTTTCTGCAAGATGTTGTAGAAAAATCCAAATGAACTTTTTGGCCAATCTGATTTTCAGATATCAAAACTTATTTAAACATTATAGTAAATAAGAGGTGAGGAATAGCAGATACAGACTCATAGACCAGAGAACACAATAAAAGACCTAGAACTGAACCTCATGTGTTTAGATATTCGATTTTTGGCAGACTTGGCATGCAGATCAGAAGGTAAAGAAAGGACCTATCACATCTAAGCAGTCTTCAGGCTAGTAAGGGTGCACTGCAAGGAGATCCAACCAGTCCATCCTAAAGGAAATCAATCTGGAATATTCATTGGAAGGACTGATGCTGAAGCCCCAATACTTTGACCACCTGATACTCAGAGCTGACTCATTAGAAAAGACCCTGATGCTAGGAAAGATTGAAGGCAGAAGGGGACAACAGAGGGCGAGATGGTTGGATGGCATCACTGACTCAGTGGACATGAGTTTGAGCAAGCTCCAAGAGATGGTGAAGGACAGGGCAGCCTGGCGTGCTTTTCTCCATGGGGTCGCAAAGAGTCGGACATGACTGAGCAACAAGAGAGTCCATAAAAATGTTTGCAAGGGAGATAAAGACATAGTTTTCAGGAAATGGATTTCTAATAGATTTTCTTTCCCAAATATGAAGCTTCCTATAACTGATATGCCTAGAATGTACCTATGATCAGCTTGGTCTTCCTTTACACACTCTTTCACAAGCACACTTAACGCTTTATAGAAGGTAGAGCTTTGCATCTTTCCCTCTATTTGACATTCAAAAATATACATGGGCAAATTGTGACAGTAGAAATATGGTAATTTTTAGCTCATTTAGAGTCTCACTTCTTTTATTCTATTTTCAAAGAATGTTTCAGCCTGATGGAGTTTCATGAGATTGAAGGGAAAAAATATTAGCATGAAACCATTTTACCATACAATGTTATTTACCAACAGTGCATTCACAACTGAAAATAAAGCTATATTTTAAAATTAAGAAATCTGAATATATAAGCACAAACATAAGTAAGTTTGATATTTTTAAGCTTCCATCAAAGTATGGAAGTTTGATATAAATCAGCATTGCTCACAGTGAAAGCTGGATAAACATATACACCTATAGAAAAATGATTGTCTGGTGTACTGTTAGTAGTTACAAGTTAAATGTTCATGTCAGCACTTCAGAAAGCTGATTACCTATCATGACATCACCGTGCTCATGAATGAATGTGATGGCGGAAGACATTGTTCAACAAACTGCAGCAAAAATCATCACAGGGGAAAATAAGACTATGCCTTATTGCCAAGAAAAATATGTTACTACTGAGATTACAACAAGCAGAAAAGAGCTTGTTGAAATATAGATACTTTGCAAAAGTATGTTTGGACTTACATTGGGAGAGGAGTATTTTTATAAATGTTTACACATTTGTATTTACATTTTTTTTTTCCTGAAGGAACTGCTTGATGACTAAGCAGAAGGGTGCCTTTCTTGCTCATGTTCATCTCTTTACTCTTTTTAAAAGTATGTGCTTATAGACTTTTCTGATGATGGCCATTCTGACTGGTATGAGGTGATATCTCATTGTAGTTTTGATTTGCATTTTTCTATGATGAGTGATGTTGAGCATCTTTCCATGTGTTTATTAGCCATCTGTATGTCTTTGGAGAAATGTCTGTTTGACATTTGGAAATGTATATGCTACCATCTGTAAAATAGACAGCCAGTAAGAATTTGCTCTATGACTCAGGGAGCTCAAACCCATACTCTGTGACTACCTAAAGGGTTGGGACAGGCTGGAAGGTGAGAGGGAGGTTCAAGAAGGAGGAGACATATGCATACCTATGGCTGATTCCTATTGATTTATGGCAGAAACTAACACAATATTGTAAAACAATTATCCTCCAATTAAAAATAAACTTTAAAAAAGTATGTGCTTAAAAGTCAAGAGCAAAAAAATAAAACACACACGCAAATAACATGGATAAAGGAACTGAATAGATATTCCTTGGCCCTCAAACAAATGGCCAAGAAGCAACTTGAAATGATGCTCACTATAAATAATTTATACATTCTAGATTATTGTGTTTCCATTTCCATCTGTCTCCAAGTATTTCCTCTTTGATTTCCTCAGTGACTCACTGGTTGTTTGGTAACACATAAAGTATGTAGGAATCATGTGACAAAACCAACTTTTTTATCACATATAATTGACAAAGTTATGCTAAAATTATGCTTGTAATTTTTTACATCCTTATGAGTATATTATGTTAAAAAAAGGAGCCACTAAATGGAAGAGTAAAAGGATTACTAACAGTATCTTTTTAAATCTTGTTAGGTAAATCATTCTTGGGCATTATTCCTAGAAATTAAGAGAATGAAAAATTCTACTGACTGTATTATAATAAACACTTTTATAAGTCAGGTGGATTCTAGTCCATTGCTTCCAAAAATTAGAACGGTGAATTAGTTTTCAGATATTAGATCAAAAAATAACTTTTGATTATAAAATACTATGATTTTTTAAAACTTATATTTTTGGCACATAATCCAGTTCAAGTACTTTCAGGACAATACTATAAGAAAATTCAGTCTTAACAAACATCACAACCTTATGTTAATAAGGTTTCTTAGTACTTACTTTTAATAACAGCAAAAAGTAGAAATAGATTCTTTCTTATTCTAGGAATATTCATTCATGAACACATAAAATAATTGATGTCATGAACATCAGTTCATGTCAGTTGCGTGCAGAGTGAAGTCAGTTGCATGCAGAGTGAAGTTGGTTGCATGCAGAGTGAAGACTCTCAAAAAACTTTATCCAAAAAAGAAGCAAAATACACACACAATTTTACAGTATGATTCCATTTCCATAAAGTATGAAACCTGACAAAATTAAATAACATGATTTAGGAATAGTTGTGCCAAAACTAAACATAAATTCAAGATGATTATCATAAAATTCAGAGTATTGATTTCCTCTAGCAGAACATTACGTGAGTGGAGAAGTGCACATAAGAATTTGCAAAGTACAGGCAATATGCTTATTTTGTGTAGAGTAATTTGAGGGATCATTTTATTTTCATATTAAGCTGAAAATACACACTTAAAATACACTTACATATATATATATATATATATATATATATATATATATATATATACACACATACAATAAGGGCCTATATAACTGGCTGCACATTCGAATTATCTGCAACTCGAAAAATTACCGATGCCTGCAACCCACATCCAGAGATAATGATTTAATTGGTCTGGAATGGGGCCTGGGAAGAGAGATTATTTTAAGCTCCCCAAGAGATTTCAGTGTGAGACCAGAGATAAAGGCCACAGCACTGATGCATTTCACAGTAGGGAGTAAATAATGGGTTTTTAAAAATTTTCATGAGAATATAGTTTTTTCTTTTTTAAAATTAATTGGAGGATAATCACTTTACAATATTGCATTGGTTTCTGCCTTACAACAACATGAATTGGCCTTAAGTATACATATGCCCCCTCCCTCTCAAACCTCCTTCCCAACCCCCATCCCATCCCACCTCTCTAGGTCACCAGAGAACAGCCAGTTGAGTTCCCTGTGTTATATAGCAACTTCCCTCTAGCCATCTATTTTACATATGGTAATGTATATGTTTTGATGCTACTTTCTCAATTCATCCCACCTTATCCTCCCCCTGTTGGGTCCACAAGTCTGTTCCCTATGTCTGCATCTCTATTCTTTCCAAGCAAATATGTTGATCAGTACCTTTTTCTAGATTTTATATTCAGTTAAGTCACTCAGTCCTGTCTGACCCTTTATGACCCCATGGACTGCATCACACCAGGCCTCCTTGTCCATCACCAACTTCCAGAGCTTGCTCAACCTTATGTCCATCGAGTCGGTGATGCCATCCAGCCATCTCATCCTCTGTTGACCCCTTCTTCCCCTGCCTTCAATCTTTTAGATTTCATATAAATGTGTCAATATATGATATTTGTTTTCCTCTAGTTGATTTACAAGGAAGTAAATACTGTTTTTAAGAAACAGTAGAGGAAGAGAGAGTAAGAGAAAGAGAAGATCCTGGGAAGTTGGAGATTCTGAATTTTCCGGATCATCCAAACACAGGGGATATGGTTTATGCCTTGTTGAAGGCCTCCATATGTTTTATTGAGCATATGTTCTCATGGTCTCTGTAAAACATTACATAATTTATTGGGCAATTGCATCCAATACTCAAAGAGAGCTGTATTCCTCTTAACTTCATTTAAATGTGTTTATAATATTTAATATATCAGAGATGACTTTCAATCAGTGATTCAACCCATAAAGGTATAGCTGAGCATAAAATAACTCACACTAAAGTGATCTAGAAATGTTAACAAGAGTAAAAATCAATGAATAATAAAATCATTAATTCTTATTGTCATTTTTTGTTTTCTTATTAGTTCAACCAACACATTTAGCTTATTATAGATTAAAAGAAACTTTTAATAATACTATGCTTATATTTAAAGCAATTAAGAAAATGAAAGTATGACCCTGCTAAATGAATTCCTATGAGTCCTTGATAATCAGGATAATCACCTAATTCCATATTTTAGTTTCCACCAGAGTGGGATAATTAAGAGAATTCTAATTAACCACTAAGAAATAAACATGTAAAATCAATGCAGAATGTTCCCCCAGTGCAAAGCACAACAGATTAAAAAAGAAAAGAGTAGATTACAATACTAGGAAAGTATAATAAAATGCACCAGCATGTTGTAAGCAAAAAAACAATCTAACAGTGATTTTATTTTTTTTGGTAGAGGGCTTGAGAAAAAGCAACAACCAAAAATATAAAGCATAATCAAAGTTAGAAAAAATCTGAATGGTGATGAAGTAGTATGTTCAAGAATATTTAAATATAAGCATTAAAATGTAAACATGGAAAACAGAATAAAATGTATTTATTTAACCTCTGGTGTTTCTTAAGCAATACAACAAAGGCACATGTATAAAATAAAACCTTCATTAAATTAGGTTAAAAAACTGGACAAGGATGTTTTCATCAAAATTCCCTAGTGGCTCTGACAGAAGAGAATCTGTCTGCCATACAGGAGACCTGGGTTCAATTCCTGGGTCAGGATGATCCCCTGGAGAAGGGAGTGACTACTCACTCCAGTATTCTTGCCTGGAGAATCCCATGGACAGAGGAGCCTGGCGGGCTACAATCCATCGGGTCACAAAAAGTAGGACATGACTGAGCGACCAGCACTTTCACTTCATCATAAACAACATGAAAAAAAACAGTAAAAGCAAGAAAAACATATTTACAATGTATCTTAAAAAAGAATGTTTATATACTCAGTGAAGAAAGAACATGTCCAAATACAAGAAGCAAATTTTTGACAAGGAAAGGAATGAGCAAATCTCAAAAGAAGAACTGTGAATGAGCAATAACAGGCATTTTAGTAAAAAAAAAAAAAAAAAGTGCATTATTAAGTACAGATGTAGATATATCATTTCACCTACTAAATTAGGAAAAAATTCATCACAGAAATTTAATGAAAACCAATGGGCAATGAGGATTTAAAGATATAGATAGTTTACCTAAACTAAAAAGGGAAAGCAATCTTGATGGAAAAGGTAGGAAGTTAAGAAAGGTTTAATGCGTTGAATTATGGAGATGAGAGAAATATGGCCAAAGACTGAGAAGAACTGAGCAATAAGGAACCTTAACAGATAGCATGAGAAGAAACAGAGCAAACAATGAAGGGTTGCCAGTGGAAATTTGCATTTTATTAATCATTCTTGCTGACAATATATATTAAATTCATCATTTATACACCCTTAGGCTGGGATATTGCCTGTAGGAACTTGTGGTAGGCTGCTGCTGCTGCTGCTAAGTCGCTTCAGTCGTGTCCGACTCTGTGAGACCCCATAGGTGGCAGCCCACCAGGCTCCTCCATCCCTGGGATTCTCCAGGCAAGAACACTAGAGTGGGCTGCCATTTCCTTCTCCAGTGCGTGAAAGTGAAAAGTGAAAGTGAAGTCGCTCAGTCATGTCCGACTCTCAGCGACCCCATGGACTGCAGCCTACCAGGCTCCACCGTCCATGGGATTTTCCAAGCAAGAGTACTGGAGTGGGGTGCCATTGCCTTCTCCTAGTCATTCTCTAAACAAATATCCATTCCCTTCCTCTTCCTTAGTTTTGAATAAACATATTTACTAACTTTCCTAGTGGAAAATTCTGAAAGAGATGGGAATACCAGACCATCTGTCCTGTCTCTTGAGAAACCTGTATGCAGGTCAGGAAGCAACAGTTAGAACTGGACATGGAACAACAGACTGGTTCCAAAGAGGAAAAGGAGTATGTCAAGGTTGTATATTCTCACCCTGCTTATTTAACTTATATGCAGAGTACATCATGAGAAACGCTGGGCTGGAAGAAACACAAGCTGGAATCAAGATTGCCGGGAGAAATATCAATAACCTCAGATATGCGGATGACACCACCCTTATGGCAGGGAGTGAAGAAGAACTAAAGAGCCTCTTGATGAAGGTGAAAGAGGAGAGTGAAAAAGTTGGCTTAAAGCTCAACGTTCAGAAAACTAAGATCATGGCATCTGGTCCCATCACTTCATGGGAAATAGATGGGGAAACAGTGGAAACAGTGTCAGCCTTTACTTTTTTGGGCTCCAAAATCACTGCTGATGGTGATTGCAGCCATGAAATTAAAAGACGCTTACTCCTTGGAAGGAAGGTTATGGCCCACCTAGATAGCATATTTAAAAGCAGAGACATTACTTTGCCAACAAAGGTCTGTCTAGTCAAGGCTATGGTTTTTCCAGTGGTCATGTATGGATGTGAGAGTTGGACGGTGAAGAAAGCTGAGCTCCGAAGAATTGATGCTTTTGAACTGTGGTGTTGGAGAAGACTCTTGAGAGTCCCTTGGACTGCAAGGAGATCCAATCAATTCATCCTGAAGGAGATCAATCCTGGGTGTTCACTGGAAGGTCTGATGTTGAAGCTGAAACTCCAATACTTTGGCCACCTCATGCGAAGGGGTGACTCATTGGAAAAGACCCTAATGCTGGGTAGGATTGGGGGCGGGAGGAGAAGGGGACGACAGAGGATGAGATGGTTGGATGGCATCACCGACTCGATAGACATGGGTTTGGGTAGACTCCGGGAGTTGGTGATGGACAGAGAGCCCTGGCGTGCTGCAATTCATGGGGTCGCAAAGAGTCGGACACGACTGAGCGACTGAACTGAACTGAACTTTCCTAGATTTGACTATGAGACAAAATTTTGACTAATTAGTTATAAGTGGAATTTTAAGAACCAGCTTCAAGAAAACTTTTTAAAGAACAGTTGGTATGTGCTCTTTGTCTTTTTCTTCCACCTTATTTTTTTCTTGCCAGGTAGGAGGGAGATATTACGACTGGAGCTAAAGCATTCATCCTGAACTACCATCACCCTACCAATACCTCATACAGCTATCTCCCCTTCTCTATTTCTATGGCAATACTCTAGCTAATTACTTTTCACCTATGCCATCAGACTAGCCATCCATTGGAATAAGTAACTCATCTGTGTACTTATTTGTGGAGGCATTGTATTCATATTTGTAGAATGAATACTATTTCAAGAATACATGATCAGTGAGCCACGAGTGGACCTGTTTACCCCACTCCCTTCATCTGATGACTCCTCATCATTCACCTGGCCACATGGTCACCAAAGTGGGGGCTCACTAGGCATGTTTGCACATGTCTCTGACATCAGATTAGTTAACTGGTCTGAAGATGGCTATTTGACCCAAGATAGGTCACTTGGAGTCACCTACCAGAGAACTAAAAAATGTAACTAAAGGGTTTCTGCAATGGTGTTTTGAGGCTCTTGAATACTGTGGTGTAGTAACACTTTCTGCTATATATGGTGAAGCAAAGAAAGCTGGTTCCACAGTAGAAGAGCCCAAAACAGACACACAAAGTAAAAAAGACAAGAGGCACAGAAAGATCACAGCTCAATTTCCCTCTTTCCAATCCTTGGTTTTAGAACCTTCCTGAAGCTGGACTGCTCTCCTGAGCTTGGGTTTCCTGAGATTCCTTGTATCCTTAAATAAACTCTTTATGTTTGATGTTTTTGGCGATAAACTAGACCTAATTAACCTAGAGACTTCTCAGAAATGATCATGAGGATGTATAAAGACTGACAGGCCAAGGAGTAAATGAGTGGAAAGAAATTCAAACCATACTTTTTTTTTTTTCTGCTGAACTCCTTCCTGACCGTTTAATCAACAATTTAAAACTGTATTTCCCAACTCCTCTGAGACAACTTTCCAAACAATTTGTTTGACTCATTTTGCTCAAATCCCTCAAGAACCTCTTCTGTATTAAATATCCTATTCCTGTCTTAAAAGACATTATGTATGCACTGGGTCTGGTTTCACCATGCCATCCACGATGCTAGGTGTTCAAAATATATTAGCTTCCTTTCATTGTCTTGATGATCACGTATGCAATGCAGGTTTCTGTAAAATAATGAAGTTTGTATGCAGCTAAACAATTAAGGAATTAAGTCAATACAGCACAGAATTTGTATGGATTCCTACATCATTTTTCCCTCTATGATAACATCTTCCACAGAGAAAGCATAGCAGAAGAGAGGGAAGTATCCTACCACAGCTCAGCCAGAGAGCAACAAAAAAAAATACAGGGCTGTTAAGTATGCACCTCATCCCGTGTTTCTTTGCACTGTTTCTCCACACACTTTCGTTTGTTTTCTTTTGTTACTTTCTCATGTCTCCATAATTCAAAAGCCGTAAACTCTTTTTCAAACCACCTGTTCATCAAGATTCCTTGCATCCTACCCCACAAACCTTTTTAGGTAAAGTAGCACATTTGCTGAAAAGTTCCTCTATTAGGATTCCTTTATTAAGATTTTAAAATGTTTTAAACTGTATTTTTATTATGGTTGCTATTTATACTAGCACTGTATAACTTAGTTATCTATGCTTATAGTGCCTTGTCCCAATCCTGTTTTCCCATAAGCTCTTGTGTATGATTATCCAAATTATGAGGTTTTGCATAAACTCAGGCTTGCCTCTGTGTATATGTATGTATGTATGTGTGTGTGTGTGTGTTTCATCATATAGACAAGAAATTAATTTCTGGTCCTGGACTAATATTTGTACATGTGTAAATACCTATGGATTTTGTTGAAACTCATTTATGTTTGAACTAACTGCATATAAATTTGAGTTCCACATCTACTTATTTTGCATACACTTCTGTCTTGCATATCCTATATAAATACATTTGTTTCAGGACTGAAGACTTTACCTTTCAACTGTGTAATGGAAATTAAAAAATATATATATATACATACATATATATCAGTGTAAAATGGAAGTTTCATAAACATTAATATTTATTTTTATTAGAAACTAATTAGCAAAAATACAATTTAGTAAAAATTGAAATGCAATACTATCACAAATTCTCTAAGCAATGGTCTTACTGACATAATAGATATTAAGTGGGGAAATGTTCATTGTAATTGAAACAAATTCTAATTAGAAATTGCATGAATGGAGGAAAATGTTAGTATTCAGATCTACAGTAGTCTTCATTTGAAATTTGAACTTATGAATATTTCAAGGGTTATTTAAGGCTTACTAAAATGTATGCTCAAGTAATTATATTTTTTTAATATTATGAACAAACCAAGTTATATTATTGTGCTTGATTATAATCAAGTACAATCACATTAATTATAATATTCAGTTTATCATGATGATACGATTATAGTTACATCTTTAAATGTAGACTTTTTTGACACTGAAGTGCTAATTTTATCAAATTTATTGAAAGATAAATTAAGATTTGATATTTTCTAGGTACGTAATAAATGGTTGACTTGAATGCAACATTAAGGTAATTAGATCCATTCATGGCTTTGATTTTTTAATTTAAGATAGCTGATTAAAGATATAATAAACTCAATTACTTAGTCCTATTGTCTAAAACATGGACATGGAATCAGGAATAAGAATCTATTCCCTGATTTTACAAGAAGCAAATAAGTTGGCTCTCAGAGTTAATGAAGAATAATGTTGTTGGCTGACTATAACAAGGAGACCTCTCCCCTGCGGCCTGGCTCAAATCAATTCAAGAAGTGAGGCAAAGTGAGCATACTGCTGTCAATGACCAGAAGGAGAGGGTTGATGCCACAAGGAGTCTCTCCACTTCTTGGTTTTGAACATTGCTTAGTGTCAACTTAATTTTCTGACCACTCTCCTCATAAGACTGGAGCCAGGAATGCTGTGGATGTTCTTTCTTAACATATTTAAAGTTTCAGTATAGGAACAGTAAATATATTTTTTACAGAATAGCCCTAAATGTAAAAAAAAATTGCTGAATTTAACACAGAAAAATGCATGATATGTTCATTAGATCTGACTAGATTATATGAAACTTAAAAAATAATCTCCAAATCTCAAAAACATCATTTTTTTTTTTTTTTTGTCACTTTGCTATCTAGGTCTATAACAAGTTGGCAGAGGGGATTTTTCTCTGCAAACTCAAGGGGACCAGGCAGAGGTAGACACGTTGCCTGGAAAATGAGGCATCCTCAACCACAGCAGCAGAAGGAGACCAGGTGGGTTGTGCAACAGCTTGGAAATGCTTCAGCCTGGAAATGAC
Source organism: Giraffa tippelskirchi (assembly GCF_054371585.1). Classification (NCBI taxonomy): domain Eukaryota; kingdom Metazoa; phylum Chordata; class Mammalia; order Artiodactyla; family Giraffidae; genus Giraffa; species Giraffa tippelskirchi. Next base: position 64,852,706 of record NC_137287.1, on the reverse strand, counting down.
ATTTCACATCCTCACAGCACTCTGGCCACATCTTTTTTAAATGGATCTACCTATCTGAAAGGTTCTGGGACACACGGGGGAGAAAATGGATATATCAAAACAGTAAATATCTCTAATATACAATGGGAGGTTTAAAAATTTTGTAGTATTTGTTCATAAATCAATGAATTGAGATCACCAGTCTTCCCTTTTGATAAAGAAACATTTCTGAATCAATAAAAACTAGTTATCTTTCTTTGAAAAGTCAAAATGTTTAATTTCTGCATAATGTATATAGTATATACTTAGTAAAATATACTTTTATGGATAGATATCTTATTGATATGTAAGTTGGGAGAGGAATAAATCAGGATATATATTAATTATAACAAAATTTTTAAAGTATGACCTTGATACTTTTTGTGAACCCATAAAAGATATTTGCAGAAATGTAAAGTAGTTACTTCAAGTAAGGTTACTTTTCATAGTCTTTTTCAGAACTACTTGAGAATCACTGGACATTTCACTAGCCAACAGAAAAAGTTCAATATAAAGTATCAGGTTTAATTTAAAGATATGAATTGGCTCTGACACACAGAATATATTTAACAAATTATATCAATTCTTGGCAGAAATTTTTAGCTTCACGTACAAAAGGTGCATTGCAGTTTAACAAAACCTAAAATAAAAACAGTCATATATAATCAGATAAAGAAACTGTTGTGAATTGAATCTCATTCAAGTCCTATAACATTTGTTCACAAAGTGTGTTTCCCTCCCTCGTCTTATTGAAAAACATTCTGAATCCAAAATAAAACAAGTCTGTAATAATGAAGACTGGTTTAACATTCAATTTTTTTAAAAACAGGATTTATAATGTTGAAAATATTTCAAGTGTTAACTAAAACACACCACTGTTAGGAGTACAAGTGATATGTCTGATACTGCCTTTCTTCAAGAGCATTTGAAATTATTGACAAACTAGATGTGGCAGGTGTTACACGATTGCTTTTACTCCAGAGTATTCCTCATGATTTTAATAGTACTCCATGCTGTTACAGTTCAATATGGCTGTTTCTGTGCCATTAAGCATCAGTAAAGAAATCAACCTGGTTGGGATTATTTAGTATAACCTCTGGATCCCTCAAGTTTCCAGAGTTGCAGTGATGATTAAATTAAACATGATGGTGAGGATTTCAATGATAATCATGTCTAACGCTTACTGAGTAGTTACCACAAAGAGTTACTGTTCAAAGCTCCTGGCACATATTAACTTGTTAAATCCTCACAAATTGCCCTATAAAGTAGGTCCGATTTTCATTGCCATAAAAAACTGAGGTAAAGAGTTGATAAGTGCTTATTCAAGGTCACACAGCAACTAAGTGGCAGAGACAGGATTTAAACCACAGGAAGGCTGACTCCAGAGTCTGCTTGCTTACGCTCTGGGCTGTGAGATGATCCTAGCATAAAGCAGGTCTCGCTGAGGACAAAGCTCTGCATCCTGAGAGTCACTGCCATCTCCCCCCACTTCCTTCTGCTTCAGGAATGCATTCCCTCCCAGTGAGTCTGCCTTATTGTGCCTGAGGCCTGGAGTGCTTTTCCTCAGGGTGTTGGTGTGATTGCCTCTTTTTAAAAATTTTTGGCCATTTTGTGAGGCATGTCAGAACTTAGTTTCCTGACCAGGGATTGAACCCATGGCCCCTGCATTTGAAACACAGTCTTAACCACTGGTCCACCAGGGAAGTCCCACGTGGTTGCCTCTTAGTACATTCAAGCCTTTGCCCATCTGTAACTTTCAGAGATTACTTTGACTACTCTAATCAGGGTAATAATTCTCCAACACATTCTCCCTATACCATTCATAGTACCCAGTACTGTATGATACAATATTACATATTTCTTTGCTTATTGTCTGCTTCTGCCAGTAGACTGTAACTCAATGAAGGCTCTGTTCTGATTTTTCAAATATAATGAGATTTGAACAAATGTTTTCTATTAATCTATCTGTCCATCTATTGGTCCATCCACCCATTCATCCATCCACTCATTCATTCATCTTTTATGTACTCTTTTTATAAAGCACTACATATTATCTAGCCATTAGTTAGTAAAAATAAAAGTCACTTTTAATTATTTCACTATGGTGAGATATTTAATATTTTTTTCTACTGACTATCATCTTCCTTTTTTTCCCTTTTCTGACATTTACTATGAGAGAAAATTACTTGGAACACTCTTGTGTTGAGCAGAAATACAGTTTTTCATATTAAGCAAAGAAGTGAAGTTTTGAAGTCACTCCACATGGTAGTGTGTACAGATTTATGTAAATGTGAACTCTATATAGAGCAATCACTGTTTTGTGATCTCCCAAGTTCAATTTGAATTCAGAGTGAGGCTGCGCTGAAATCATTATCATCAAACCACTATTTTTCACTCCAAATCAATTACTGCTTACAGGACACTGAGGAGTCATACATACGGTGTTTAAGGGGAAAATCAAAAGGTGTGAGAGTCATTATAATCTTTTCAGGTGATGTGTGAAGACGATGTATTAGATATCAGATATTATAATGATGCTATCTTCTCTTACTTTCTCCCCAAGGTTGTTTCCTTCCTTTCACATTTAGGATTATTTGGGGGAGCATGAGGTGTTTTCCTCTATATGAATTAAGAGAGAGACGGTGTAGCTACTGGGCTCCTATCTACTTAGAAGACTTTATTGACTTCTGGAAGCATTTGCAATCCCTGAATTATTTCCTTCTTTTGCTTCAATGGAAAACTGGTCATCATTCAATTGGATCTTCTAGATTTTTCAGTGGAAAAGGCAACATTTTATGCTGTTACTGGCTCCTACCCCAAGGTCCTGGGTTTACCAGTGTCTTAGAGATGGCTCACAGAGCCGTGCTGGCAGCAGAAGACACAGGAGGGGCACACAAGGGAAGGGGAGGAAATGCCGGGCATCAAGAAAGGGGTACTGAAAGGGGAAGTGGAAAATCAGGAAAGCCAAACACTGTGAGCCACAGGCATTTCAGCCCTGCTTCAAAAAGATGCACATAGTTCATTGCAGTTTTCTGTAGCCTAGTAGCTGAGTGACCAAGACTGACTGAATATGGAAATGGACAGAACCAGCTTTTAAATGTTGATACAGAAAGTGTTGTGCCTAGAACAATGTCAACTTTTTTGTTACTGCTGTTCATCTATACTTGTAGCCAACAAATATTCAGTGTTTTTTATAACCCACATATTCTTCAAAGAATTTGTTTAAAGTAAATGATTTAATTCTTGTAAGAGCTCTTTGAGATGGAAGCAGTATTCCTATCATTTTCTGGCTGAGGAAAAGAATACAAAGGAAGATTATGAAACTTGCCTAAAATCACAGAGCAGATAGCAAGTGGTCAAACTAGGATTTGCACCTAACATTCTTATTGCAAAACTGACATAAATGATACTTAGTATTAATAGTCAGCTCAATAAATATCAGCTGAATGACTGTACATAATAAATGATTTTACTTAATGAATAATATTGATCCAAAATTGAGGAACCATTTAAAATTTGAATTGACACTTTTACAAGTTACAGTGATGGAATATTTCTTTTGTTGCTATATGAATTCTCTTCCTACTTTTCTGTATTATAGAATGGTGGTCATGTTTTATAAGGTTTTTGCACAAATAATTTTTAAATCAACTTGAATTTAAAAAGAGAAAATATCAAATTCATTAACAATCACTTTTTAAAAAATGAATAAGCTATTAGGTTCTATGTTAACTTGTCCAAAAAGGAGGTATGCTTCTTAATGTGCCCTTGCACATAGCAAAGATAGGCCTATTCTTTTATTTTTCTGTTTAAAAAAATACAATAAATTTGATAGTAAATTGAAGGTAGCACCATGATATGTTCTGAATGCAAAAAAATAATGGGTATATATCTAGCTTTATGTTGGCCATGTACTAAGTACTACTTAGTAAACCAAGTTATGTGTTTTTGAATGGAAGGTAAAAAGTAGACAGGAAGCTTAAATAGTTTTCTTATCTGCAGGTAAAGTAGATAACCATCAAATATATCTCATCTATATCCTCTACTTTCTCCACTTTCACTCTTAATCAATTTAAAACTTTGTTCTCATTAATTTTGAAATTTAAAAAATATGCATAGATTCCAGAGTTTTCAAAAAGCCGTAGAAAAATCTCAGAGACACTTTGTTACGACTCTAGGAAGAGTTATAAGTCTATATATATGTATAAAAAAATAATGGTGTGCTTTTCAAAATTTCCTGGATCTATGTCCCTCCAACTCTTTGATGTTAGTCTTTTCTGTTCTGCACTTTTCCCTATTCAATCCTGACTTCACTCCCAGTGGTGTTTTTGTTTGTTCATTTCTTGTTTTGTTTTTGAATGTGGGCTGCTGTCCTGAAAGAGAATCCTGGTGGATCCATTTTGAGTGTTCCTGGGGTTTAGACTGCTCCAGCCCCACAGACTTAATCACAGATCCTTTGGTCCCAATGATTCTAAAAGTAGGTGAAATCTCTCCCAGTTTTGGCTGCCATTTTAAAACCACATGACTGCATCTTCAAGTGAGTATCTGTTGGCCATTTTGTGATTCTCCTGGCTTCTCTCTCATACACATAAATATCATACAGATCTTGTGAGTCTTGGCAGTTTATCCTCAGTAGCTTATATACTGGGTGTTTTAGGAATGCATTTTCACTTACTTTGCTGCATATGTTTTCTATAGCTTATAGACTGCCAACTAGGCTTTGACTATTTCCCTTTTAATTTTAAAAATTAAAGTATAGTTAATGTACAGCATTATATAAATTACAGGTGTACAATATAGTGCCTCACAATTTTAAAAGTTATTATACTCCACTTATACCTGTTATAAAATATTGGCTATAGTCCCCAGTTCTGTTTTATGTGAGAAACTGGGAAAGCTCAAAAGCTATTCACCACCATCACCATCTCTCCAGAATTTTTTCTGAGTTCTTTTTGATTTTTAATAGCTTTTGATAAATAATTTATAATTTAGATACCATCAAGTTCATCCATATAAAGTTTACAACTTAATAGTATATTTATGGAATTGTACAACAATCACTATAAAAACTTGGAATAGTTTCATCATCTCATAAAGAAACCCTATATTTATCAGCAGTCACTCCCTCACCCCATATTCTTGAGCCCTAAGTAGCCAGCAATCTGTTTTCTGTCTCTATATACCTTCTATTCTTAAATGGCATCATACAGTATGTGTTCTATTGTAACTGGCAGAATATGACAAGAGAAATGAATATTAAGTCATTTTTTAAGTTATTCATCTCAAATGGGAATCAGTTCCATGATAGATTTTATAGTGACCTGTTTGCATAGGATCTGAAGGTGGTTTCTTAATAGAGAAATAATGTACCATTTAAAAATATGACATAGTTAATATTAATGACGATGGGTAAAACAATATAATGCAATGCATAAATTTTTTACTATGTGTCAAGAGTATTCTAAGCAATATATGTATTAGTAACACAGTATTCACAGAAATCTATGACAGAATTGCTATTACTATTGTACCCATTTTATTGATGAAGAAACTGAGGAAAAGTGAAATAAACTCACCCAAGTCAGTCAGTGGCAGAGCCAGATTCCACACCCAGGTAGTTGGACTCCACTCCTTGTTCCTAACCATCATTCTACATTGTCTCTCTGATGCTTTGTCAGATACCATTCTCTTCTAAATTAGCACTAGTAGAAAACAACCTAGATCAACTTATACTGTAATTTGCTTCTTGTTACCGATTTTTCACAGCACTGCTATTTTATTGGCATACAGTTTAAAACTAAGAAGACCAAAAAAATTACTGCTTCTTTTTTAGTTGCAGACATAGTCTTTTAAACTTTACCAAAATGTTTTTTTTCCTATCTTAATTAAAATATAATTCGAAAGTTCTCATTATTTGCAACAGCCTGGCTATTTAAAAAATGGTTACTTCTTCCTAAAATATATTTGACATATAATTGACCATATTCACTACGATTAACCAAAATTGCCTCTTTATTTATGACATAGAAAGATTTAAAAGTACTATATCACTAAATATAAGATAATAAAGTATTACTCATTAAGGTGAATGAATGTTTGATTGACCTGAATGCATTATAATTTTGTAAATTTTCACAGGGCTTTAAGAACAAAAAGAACTTCAACACGAAACTTGGCAAAACTGGAATAATAACTCTCAAGTTTTTTTCTGCACTGAATCAACCCATCCAAGAATCATTTTGCTTCCCTTGAGAGGAAAAGAATCTTTCTCCTGTTTAATAAAAGCTTCTTTCTAAAAATCTTAGATAAAGCTTTGAAGAATTTCTCCTTTTGAACTTGCCAGAATCACTTATAAATTGAGTAACAAACTATAATGGAAATTTAGCATATTACTAGGGAGTTACTAGAAAAGCATTAAAGAAGGATATTCTAACTTCTAAGATACCTTTTCATGATTATATTTTCAGATCCCATTTTCTGTGGTCCAGGAATCCTCTCCCAAACACCTCCACTCCCAAACCCTGTTTTTCACTCGACATAGATACCTCAGATTCCCTGCTCCCTAGATTATCTAGGGTCCATACATTCTGCTTTCATGTAATATATATATATGTGTGTGTGTGTGTGTATGTGTACATATAATAGCTGAGTATCAGCTGCCTTTGCTGGAAACACAGCAGGGGTGGGACTCAATAGAAGACTGACATCTAAGCAGAAGGCTTCTCATAAAGAGAGCAAATGCTCTAAAAGCACCAAAAACCAAAGTCATATTTTCAAAATGTCTCAGTGAAGTGATATTTTAATATGAAAGCAGCAAAGGAATTAAGCAGCATTCAGGTTTAGCTCTTCAGTCCCAGGGGCTTGCCTCCAAGGGAATCAGCAAAGGAAACCACAGAAAGGCGTATCTTCCATGGGCAGGACATATCACACTGTACTATTTCATAAATCAGAAGGAATAACTTCTCAGAAAGAAACTTTGCAGTTGTGAAACTGCACAAATATATTTATAATTATTTTTGACATTTTCTGGGTAGTTTCATAAAGATAATCTAAGGGTAATTATACTTTAGATTTATAAGCGTGATAAATGATAACATATTTTTCAAATTATTGTTCACTGGCTAGAGTAGCCTTTTAAATGCCTTAAGTATAGCTCTCAGTTCAAGTTCTGCTTGAATTATGCCTAGTTGTAAATATTTCTTATACAGCCACTAACTTCCTGCTTTCTAACCCTTTCTACTGGTTCATTTAAAATTAGTTTAATTACATAAATGTATGTGAATATTAGGCTTACAGTTTAAATTGTAGTGAAAATAAATTCAAAGAATTTAATTCTAAAATAAATTCAAAGAATTCTACATGTTACAAAAAGACGATAACATAGAAGAGAGGAATTATCTTTATAATCAAAGGATGGAGAAACTATTATCTGTTAAAATGGAACTGTAAATTCAACCATTATAAAATCATCTCTTTCAATTGATTTTTATGTACATACAAAATATGTAGCAGCAGAACATTTTATAAACATGAAGCAAAGATAAATGTCTAGGTTATATATGTGCTTCCAAACAGGAGAGCCTTCTAGAAACTTACCAGTCATGCAGTTTTCAAATTCAATGTCATCAATTGCAGCTCCTCCTCCCAGATCCCGTGTACGGAGACCTTGAAATATGACTTCGAAATTCCTTAACTTTCCTAGAAGGATGACAGCCTTTTGCCAGTGATCACCAGAGTTCTGCTGATTTTCTTCCCATACTTTTGATAGTCCTTTCTCCGTCTGAAGGTAAAGAAGTTTGCATTAGGCAAATAATTTAACACAAAAGAAGGAAAAACACGAATTATTTAGAACACAAGCATTTGACCAGTGAAAACTGATTAAAGAGCTGATAATAGTCATGGTATACTTTACCCCATTGAAACAGAGACCCATTAATCTATTAAGTATTCCCAAAAGAAATATGAGCAAGACTTGTAAACTTGTTTCAATATTTTCAGAGACATCATTATTAGCAAGTGAATACTCAATTAAATCCACTTCTTGCTCACATGCAGAGTTCTCAATGGATAGTTGATGGAGTCTGAACAGTTTACTGAAGCCCTGGTTTTAGTGCTCTAGGTACCCTCCCAGTCAACCTTCTATGCACATTCTTTAATCATTGATACTGTATTGGGTTGGCTAAAAAGTTCATTAGGGTTTTTCTGTAACGTCTTATGAAAAACCCAAATGAAATTTTTTGTCCAACCCAATACGTTTCTTTACAGACCTGAAACAACTTACATAAGGAAAGAAAAAAGAGAGAAGGAGGAAGAGGTGGGAGAAATCACAGATCCCTGATGGATATAAGATACTGTGAAGTTAATGGAAAGTGATCACTTCTAAGAGGGTATTTCAAAAATTCTATTAGTTCATTATATGATTTTGGCTATTTATAAAATTCTGATTATTACATGAGGCCTAACAGTATTTTATAGCAAATTCTTCAAATTGTAAAGGAAAAATTAATTTTCTAAGAAAAATTTAAATATCTCCCCTCAAGACAAATGTTTCCTTGACCAAGGAAATATAAAGAAACCACAAGGGACTAAAAATAACTATACCTATGCACAGGTGGGGTAAATTATGAACAAGATACAAAAAGACTAAAACCCAATTGCCACTTCTGAGGTGCCAGGAGCAAAAGCAGGGGGCAGTGCATGATTCCTGCACAACAGTACCACCAAGGGGGTGGAAAGACCACCCAAGCCATTCCTCAGCCCATTTAAGGGACCCAAGCTAGGGAAACTGGCATTTGTTTTTGCTCCCTGATGCTGTAGCATGAGTCCCAGTGAAGTCTTGCTCGAATTTCTTGTCTGCCCTCTTATCAATTTCTATTGATTAAAAAGTTCAAGAACCCAAGTTAGTAATACTCTGAATGTCAAAGTTTGGTCTGCTAGCAGTACAATATTCTAATAGGTGAATAATCCAAGTATAACATGACACGATATGACAAGACATAATGTGACATATTGCATAATCTTAACAATAACAACAACAAAAAATGATACTAACAGTAAAACAGAATGTAAGTCAGTTGAGCACAAGGACAAGGCTTAAACTGTATGTGCTGCTCTTTGCTATTCTGGGCATAGCCCTTATTGGGATTTAGAGGTTCACAAATCATAACAATGGATATGTAGCAAAGGAAAAGGGAAAATACATATATAATTATATTTATGTCCCCAAAATTAGTATTTCAGGGTCCAGTATTGTGTTTTTATGACAAATTCACAAGTAAATTTGGTCACTGAAACTTATAATCAAGAAGGTGGAATAGAGGAGAATATTTAATGGAATGGCATCCAGAAAATCGAATAAGATGTTCCAACTGATTTTTTTAAAAATATGGACTGAACAAAAAAAGAAATGCTTGAAGAGGAGATTAAAAGGAGTTACACATTCATAGTCTCACCCTTTTGGGAAACTAATGTTAATAAATGAGGCGGCTGATACCTCATTCTGTTGAGGGAGGCACAGATCAATCAGTCAAGCAGCTCTTCTGGGGAATTACAGAGAGAAAGTGGAACTCTAACAGCTACTCTAAAATTAACTTTGTGAAACAACTAACAGTGCACAGATAGATCTTTCAACATCCTCCCCAAAATAACAAACAAATTTTTACACTCAGAGACTCCTGTAGCTTCTGCATTGAAAGGGATGGGAAATTCACACCTAATTAATGGACATTCATATCCTTCTGATGATTAAGGAAGAGAAGCTTTTTCAAGGTTAGTCTCTGACTATTACCAATGTCTTAGCGATTTGGAATCAAAGGAATGATTAGTTAAATTAAAGATTAAAGTATAAGGTGTCTGACACTTAACAGCATAACATGCACAGATAATGATATAAGTCTGTTTTAATTTGCAAACTTAATTCAAGCTCAGTGCTCAGTCATGTCCGACTCTTTTGGACCCCATGGGCTGTAGTCAGCCAGGCTCATCTGTCCATGAAACCAGGCAAAAACACTGGAGTGGGTTGCCATTTCCTCCTCCAGGGGAATCTTCCCAACCCAGGGGGGATTGAACCACATCTTCTGCGTCTCCTGCACTGGCAGGCAGATTCTTTCCCACTGAGCCACCTGGGACTACACTGCTAATCTGTCCTGTTAGTTTCAGAAGTTTATAGAACCACTTATACACTATGCCAATCACCAAAAGGGTTTTCCAACAAATGCCAACAAAGCAGGTTGTGTGATCACTTTATCCAATAAAATGCAAATCATTTCTTTACTCTGACAGCAGACCTTCTAATAAATGAGATTTAACTAATATATTTGTTCTCACTTTATATGATAGGAAAAGAAAATGAGGGTTAATGGATTGACCTGATGATGGGTTATTGTAGTATATCATTTTAATATATTTGCTCTCATTCAACTCTGGATATAACATACCAAATCATGTCCCCATAATTATCAAAATAGCCATTCAAATGTGCAATGGAGATTTATTTATTTATTGACTTATTCAGACAGTCCACCATTTATTCAGCGAACATCTGATGCTCATACACTTGCCATACATGACATTAGACACCAGGAAAAAGAAGGTCAAAAGAGAGGGGGAGCCTACCCTATAATGGTAATCATTTAATAGAGTTGAGCCATAAAAAAATTATTATTAATATAAAATTACTCAAGAAACATAAAACAGAAATTTTAAAATATTTATTATACACAATTTTAAAATATATAAATGTATATATTTATATAAAATATATATCTTTTATGTAACTAAAAGTTACTAAAAATTATCAAGTCAAATTTGAAAAAGTCAGAAAAAATAAGAACTATAAAAATTATTTGACTTTTATTCATTTTTAAGATAACAGAGCATAGCTTCCAAATATTCCAGTTAAATTTTCTGTGTTTGGCATGTAATGAATTATTTCTGCTATTAATACTTTTTGAAACTTCAGCAACTTTTTAAACTTAAAATATGCTTAAATAAACATAATGCTTACAAAAGATTAAGCACATAAAGGATACAAGCACATTGAGCACATGAAGGGTAAAAAAGATGCAATGTGATACAGGAATAATTCTGGACCAAAAGCAACAACAAAAAAGTCATTTAATACATGTCTGGCCCTAATTACTGACACTGCAGCCAAGTTTTTGTCTTCTGACTCTAGACAAGACTAAAATACTGATTAATGATGCCATGTAGTATTAAAATCTTTCATTGCCATAATAAAATATTTTTATATATATTTTTTAAAATGGAAAGGACTAGCTATGATTTGGAGAAGGCAATGGCAACCCGCTCCAGTACTCTTGCCTGGAGATTCCCATGGACGGAGGAGCCTGGTAGGCTGCAGTCCATGGAGTCGCTAAGAGTCGGACACGACTGAGCGTCCTTGCTTTCACTTTTCACTTTCATGCATTGGAGAAGGTAATGGCAAACCACTCCAGTGTTCTTGCCTGGAGAATCCCATGGGGAGCCTGCAGGGCTGCCCTCTATGGGGTCGCACAGAGTTGGACACGATCGAAGCAACTTAGCAGCAGCAGCAGTAGCAGCTATCATTTAGTATAATATCTGTACCCAGCAGATAAATATTGGGCTGGCCAAAAAGTTCATTCAGATTTTACTGTGTAATCTCTTATGAAAAAACCCAACTGAACTTTTTGGCCAACTCAATATGCATAATTCTCTAAATCATCTAAATATTAAAGTCTTGAAAAAATTAAATATTAGAAATTTATATTCATTAAAATTTCAAACATTTTCAAGTGTTTAAAATTAATATGTAGTTTAATCCTATTTTGAATTTTCAAAAATAGGATGAAATCAAGCATAAACTATTTTAAAAGTTCATAAAACCTCTTCCATAGAAATATCTTGAAAATGGCTGTTATACTGGGAGTAAAATCTGTAACCAGTGGCTCTTGTATTTACAAGAGGATTTCTGTCCTAACAAAATGATTTTGAAGTTTAGATTAATATATTCACTGAACAGTCATGTGTGGTTTTAGACATATATATATTGAAAACATTTTAAACAATATGTCCTCATGTTTTGTAGAATAATGTTTCTTTAAATTCAAAACATTAATTTCTTGATAACTTTCTTTAAAATTTTAGGCAACTAACATGGGACTCAGGCAAAGTAGGCAGTTTAATATAAAGTATTGAGATCAATAAAGCTGAAGTTATATAATTTCTTACAATCACTTTTTTTTTTTTCTTTTTACCATTCTGATCTTTCTGTTTCCCATGACTTCCTGGGAAATAGGATTCTGGAATCACAACCTCATTTACACTGTACAAGATAGAAAGTTTAGTTTCTCTTTCAGTCATACACACACACAAATCTTATATATACATACATATGTATATATATGTATATACACACACATATATATTTTTTTCCCCCCAAAATAAGCAATTGTCTTTTTCTCTTCAAATGTCACCTTAGAGAAGCATTCATAGGATCTTCGGGGTGGGTTTCATTCTCACTCACATCGCATCACCCTGCTTTAACATTTATAGCACTCTCACTTCTTATTTTCCAATATTATCTTATGTTTTAATTATTTCAGTAATTCTTCACTGTCTGTCTTTCCCACTACAATTTAAATTCCATGAGGACAAGAGCTTTCTCTATCTTATTAACATCTAGATCTCCCATGCCTAAGATAGAGTTTGGCATAGTGTAGGCACTAAAAAAGCATCTTTTTAATCAATGAAGACATATTTAATTCAAAATGGTGAATTAAGATGTTGCATGAAATTGCTAGTACTGGCTGAAAATAGGTTCAGTGCCTCTTTATAAAAATTCTACTGGATTTCAGATTCTCTGAAAAGGTAAAAACTAGTTTTAATGGGTTTAAATTGCAGAGCTTGTCATAATAAACATTTAAAAATTAGCTAACAGATAAATTCTCTCAACAGTGAGTCACTACACTCATAGAGATAATTTCCTGAGACTTACTATGGTTATTTTAACTCTTAGGTGATACAAAATGGAGGAAGAATTATTTATAACAAGGACTAGGCTATGGAGCTGGTTGTTCTTACAAAGTTACATTCAGAATGATTCTTGCAAGGTCCTTACTCACTTAAAAGAAAGGGCTGACTAACCCAATTAAAATTCCCAATCTATGATATTCAAGGTGATATCTTCCTCAGTGGTTGATGGCTTGTCTCTACTGTCTTTCACACTACATTTGGTTCCTGAAGGAGAAAAACGTTCATATGGATGAACATAGAAGAACAATGGGGAAAAAAATAAAAATGAGGAGTCTTTAGGAAGCATCTGACAGGAAGAATAATAAGAGGAGGCAGCAGGTCTGAGGCAGAATGTCAGTCATGAATGATTGTATCTGTCCCTTGGCACACTGCCATTCACCAGGGTTGATAACCACTCGATGCGAACAAAAGAACAGCATTTTATGACAAAATCATTGGACATAACTCAGTTCACTGTCTTCCTCCAGGGGTGGGAAATAATGAGAGAGAAAATAAAACAAATATATGTGTGTGAAACAGCATATGTGTACAAAGGAATGACAAACTTCAAGCTGAGATCCTTGCATGAATTTTTCTTTCAAAGGAGACACAGGTATACAATGTTTATAAGATGTGAAAAATGGTCTTTCAGGAAAGTATTAAACAAGTAAAATTCTCTGAAAACCAATCCTAATAGCAGGCACAAAATTATAGGTATAAAGGTATTACTACCTAGAGAAGTATATATTATGTGTGTATAAAGAGTGTGAAAATTTTCTGACTTTAATAAATCATTGAATTCACCAAAAGAGTAATGCTGTTTGTATTCAACAAAGTCAAATATATCCACACTTTTATACTCAAAATATATTACTAAAATAAAAAGTGCACTGCAAAAAAAATTATAAACCTAAAATCTGAGCATAAAGATGAAAAAAGAATACTAGAATGAGAATTAAGTCAATAACAAAAGAATAAGTCTAGTCATTAAATCACTTGGGATAGGAATTAAGTAGGAAAAACAATGGTTTAGTAAAGATTAGAACCCCAATATGATAAAATGAATTTATCAGTTTTCTAGTTACTTAACTCACATATTGAGTATTAAGTCTAGGTCAGACATTCTTCTAATTGCTGATAAAATGTTATAATGATAGAAACATAACCTAATATTCAGCTTGTTTTACATAATCTCAAAGCCGGTATGTGCTCACTACATTGCAATATTTCCTACTGCAAGTAATGAAGGAAATGAACATCTATGATTCCCATGAATGCTAAATTTTAATTTAAATCAATTATTATAAGGTTCTTGTATATGCTGTTAATTGAGATGGGTGTCAAGAAGAAAAATAAGAACCTGTTATTATTTAAGGAACTCCCAAATCAATAGAAACAAAAACACCATGTAACTACTTAGCTTGAGTGTAAGCAAATTCCATTATATCACAGAAAAATAATACAGTACTTGAATGGAGTTGCAGTAAAATGAAGGATCTGTGTGAAATTAGGAAGGTGTCGTAAAGAGTGTAGTATTTGTATTGGGCTTTGAAACTGCACAGAATATCACCAAGGGCATAAAGTATATGAGGACATTCCAAGTAAAGAAAATCACATGATTGCAGGCAGTAGGCTATATTTTGGGAACTTTGAATAGTCTAATGTGATTATAATATCAAAAGTGTAATAAAGACCAAGGATGCACAACTCAGATATAGAGACCAAGACCATACGATGGAAAGTATCTTTAATTTCATCGTGAAGGTTTAAGACTCAATCCCATAACCAATATAAAGCCACCTACAATTTTTAAATAAGGGAGTAACCTGACCAGATCTGCTTTAGAAAGATCTGTTCTTTAGTAGAAAGAGCTGTAGACAGTGGGCAGGGTAGACTCACGGCAACTAATCCTGGAGCTTTAGAGGAAAGAAAGAGATGTGATATGCAAGTGTATCATCAAAAGGTGTGACATGCAGAGAGCAAAGGCCGAGGCATCTAGGAGTAGACATTACTGTGGAATGAATGGGAGGCTTAAGGGACTGCACTGAAAAATCTAGTTGAAACTAGAATTCAAATTCCTAATGGAACTTATCAATATAAGTATTAACACATGGTTTCCTCAGTAGTCCAAAAGCAAGAACTAGACTTAGAGCAAATTTACGTAAAGAAATGTTTTCTGGAGTTGTTGCCAAGCTGGGAGTTCACAGAGAAGGAAAAAGAGGATGTAGGCAAACATACGTTTGTGTTTTATAAAGAACACCTTTGATGAAATTAACAAAAAGTGTAGCCTACAGTGAGAATCAGGCAAAAACTTCTAGAGACTATTCATCCACTCCCCTCCTAATCACAGTATTAATCTCCCAAAGACTCTCTCCCTACCCCAGGAAGACATGAAGATAGTAATGGAAAGTGATATTAGGTAAAACTGTTCTTTATTCTGTCCACAAGATGGGGACGTTGACCTAGAACAGTTGACACTGGTCAGAGCTTCTGGACAGGTGATGAGAAAGAGGTCTAGTCTTTATAGCTTCGTGGTGTTAAAGGTTCCCAGGTGGTGCAGTGGTAAAAAATCTGCCTGTGAATGCAGGAGACCAAAGCGAAGTGGGTTTGATTTCTGGGTTGGGAAGATCCCCTGGAGGAGGAAATGGCAACCCACTCCAGTATTCTTGCCTGGGAAATCCCATGGATAGAGAAGCCTGACAGGCTACAGTCCACGGGGTCACAAAAGAGTTGGACATGACTTAGTGACTAAAACAATAAACAACCTATTATTAATGTATTTTGTAAACAAGGAAACTGAAGTTCAGAATACTTATGAAATTTGAAACTGAGAATACATAGCAAGAAATATTTGGGTAGAGCAGAGGTTGGACCCAGATTTATCTGAATCTAATGTCCATGTCACTGCCTGCTGCCTGAAACAGGAGAGCCATGCTAACAAGAATTTGTATGCAAAACATGGTTTAAGCCTCTGCTAAGCCAAGTGGAATATTTCTCTTTAAAACAGTAATAACAACATTCACTCCATAATTTATTATCTGGACATTTTAACTGCTGAAATGCAGGGTAAGAGCTAAAAAATGAAAGTTTGATTTGGTTTAGCCTTTCAATTTATTATGTATATAAAAATACGAGAGCCATGCTCATTAAGGTTTAATATCATAAATAACTGTGCATGTCCTTTGAAGCCTTGGGCAGCAGCACTGAGACCCAAATGCTCACAAGTGGTGGATTAATTACTCAGCAATAAACAGTAAGAAGTTTACTAAGGAAAAGAATAAGGAACAATTACTGGATTTATTTATTCATGCCCTTGTTCCAAGGACGAAAGGTGAGGACACAAGAGTATAATAAGATGAAACTAAGTGATAAATATATAGTCAAGGAAAAACTCATGTGGCAAAACTTAATGCAAATTCTAGTACACTGGCCTGGATGTTGGCCTCAGAGCTGCATGTGTTAGCAAAGAGAACACATATGCACACAAACAGTCTAAAATAGGAGGGTAATTAGAAAAGGCAGAACATATTTAAATCATGAAAAAGATACAAAGTTCTATTCCTAGATCAGAGGTACCATAATTTCCTCTCATCTGTCAAAGACTAAACTTCCAAAAATGAATGTGGGCTTAGCAGCAAAGAATGTCACAGCAGTGGAAGGAGAGGGTGGGATGAATTGAGAGAGTAGCATTGACATATATACACTACCATGTATAAAATAGAGAGCTAGTGGGAAGCTGCTGTATAGCACAGCTCAGCTCTGTGCTCTGTGATGACCTGAGTGGTGGGATGGGGGTGAAGAAGGAGGTTCAACAGGGAGGGAATATACATATACACGTAGCTGATTCACCTTGTTATACAGTGAAAACTAACACAACATTGTAAAGCAATTATCCCCCAATTAAAAACATAAATAAATGCATTTTTGATAAAAAAGATGCAAAAAAAAAAAAAAAAAGGAAAATCACAGCTTCCATGAGGCTTAGCTAGAAGGACAGTGCTCCTTTCTGTAGGTATTACCCATCCCTTAAACCACACAGTAAATGATAAATAAACTAAAATCTCTCCTTATTTTCAAACTTGCCTCATCTATACTACTTAATTTATTCTGAGCTTAATGGAATGTAATAGAAATAACCCACTTCTGTACTATGAGTTTCACTTTCCTCATCTGAAAAATGAGAACTATCATATTTACCTTGTCATCTTTTGTAAGGATTGGAGATCCAGTGTTTAGAGCTTCTAATACCATGTCTGACATAGAAGACATTTACATTTTACCAATATATGTTCACACATGAACATTTGTTATTAAGATCTATAGCAAATAAAAAATATATTTCTAAAACATAAATCATAATTGTTTAAATGCATTATCTCTCACCCTATTTACTTTCCAGGAAAATGTTCTAGGAGTGAGATGAAGAAAAATAAAAATAATAAAAAATATATATACATTGAGTTGGCCAAAAAGTTCACTGCAGTTTTTCTGTAACATCTCATGAAAATTCCAGATGAACTTTTTGGCCAAACCAATATATCTGTATACTCAACGATTAGATTAATGCCTTAAGATTCAATGAAGAGGGGAGACTAACAAATGGGCTGGTATCTTGTGGCTCAAAGATGACTCTAAGGACCATAGTCTGCAATCATTACACTCCACAATGCTCTAGATCTCAGAGGTCTTCACATGAAATTTGTCCTGTCAAGAGGTAGAGCCAAATACTCATTGGAGGTGTTTTCACTCTTACTTTCCTCCTCAGTTCTAAACAACTCAGGACAATGCACAAAGCTCTTCTTATACAGTAGACAGACAGGTACAGAATCACTTGTTTTTTGTTTCACTCTTGCAGTTTACTACAAGCCATCACAAACAGTCACACCCTTCTTCCAATTGCACACTTGTCAACCTGTGGCTTACACACACACACACACACACACACACACACACACAGGCTCCTCTGTTCATGGAATTTTCCAGGCAAGTAATACTGCATCTTCCTAACCCTGGGATCGATCCCACATCATTTGTGTCTCCTGCATTGGTACACAGATTCTTTACCACTGGCACTACCTAGGAAGCCCCACATATATACACACACACATGTGTATCTACCATAACCTATTTAATGCTACTTCTTTTTTTAACCTTGTTATGTAACTTTAAAAAATATTTTATTTTTATTAATATATTTATTTGGCTGGGCCAGGTCTTAGTTGCAGCATACAGGATCTTTAGTTGTGGCATGTAGAATCTAGTTTCCTGACCTCCTATCTTGGGAGCTTGGAGTCTTAGTCATTAGACCACCAGGGAAGTCCCTACTATTTCTTGAGCATCACCAGAAGCCATTGTTTTCTCCCACAGGTGTGATGCACTAATGCTAAAGGAAAGAAGGAAGAAATCATGGAGTACAGGTGAAGTTAAAACTCAGGTAAAAATCAAAATAAACAGCCAAAACTGTACTAGTAAAGCTAAGAATAAGGGAAAGACTGATTCTTAAAACTAATAAAAAGGGCTGAGGTTTATCTCATATTGTTGTTTAATATCTGTTGAAGGATAGATCACCACTGTCTTGGAAAGCCCCTCAAGCAGATGAAAAGATAGGGAGGAAATCGCCCCCAATCACTTTCTAATGATGTGATTAAACATACAACTATCATATTTAAGATGGTAGAGCTCAGAATAATTCAGGTCAACCATCAATACACTTTTGGAAAAGTGGTCCCTCTGTTCCATTCCTACCCTCTTAACCTTTGTTGCATTTTTAAAAAATTGTATTTCTTTGTATCCCTTGATGATCAGTTTTATTGTCAGAGACCCTGACTTCTCTGGTACCTAATGTTAATCTGGTGGCTGGTATCGGCTGCCAAGCAAACTAAGCTCAGAATTTTATCAAAAAATCGATAAAGTCTATTTCCATATTCAGAAAGCAATCACTCAGAGAGTGATTTTTAAAGCAAATGTTAATACTTAAACCCAACACGATCAGGGGAGTCTCTGAATACAGAAGCAGGTTGTAGTGAATTGTCCATTTCACAAAAGCAATAAACATCTTTGTGTAATATTTTAATTGTAGCACTGCAAGTTACTTAAGCTCTAGTTTTTGAAGGGTCCCAAGTAAAGAGGCAAATCTCATGATAACATACATGCTTCTGTGTAGGACAGTCAGTAAAAACTCTTTTTTAGTTTTAAGTTAAAATTAGTTAAGAGGATATTAAGCAACAACTGGCATAGTTTAAAATATGAGCTAGATTTCCAAACTCTTGGCTCATTTAATTGACTATATATTAATAGTCTAAAAATTGTTTTTCTTATTTTCTTTTGTCTTATTTTAGCCATGCAAGCTACATCAATCTCTTCTGTGATCGGTTTCATCTATATTTTTATGTCATCCATGTTAGATGAATGCCCAGCATAAATGACTCATATGACACAATCATCTCACTTCACTCTTATTTTTCAGCCTGTTCCTAGGTCAAACTGTGTTTACTGTTAGAATGGTCATCCTTGTGCTGATTACAATTAGACTCCTTGGTACATCCTGATCTTCATGAATGACAGAAGGAAGTGCTTTGGGGTGACAAGAAGCTGCCAATTATATGAGTCATTTTCAGTCTTGATAATTGTTAGGTTCTTCACATCACATGGGGAAGGAACACACAACTTTCTACTCAGTACCCCAACCCCTCAACTGATTTCTCCCCTCTTCATTACTGACACCAAGGTTGGTTTTCTCATCCCTCTAAACACATGATGACCTGCCACTGGAATCCCTCATTACTTTGATATTCTTCCACAACACTGAAAGTGCAACCTGTACTATACTTCTTACAGGAAGAATGATTCAATGCTTAATGAATTTAGTTTATATTTCAGCATCATCATTTGCATAGCGATCTTCATTGTAGGGTGCTTTTGGGTAATTTTTAGTATCATATAACCTGAAAGTCTATTACTCCTAAATCATGACCATTTGAATCAAATTATCTTAAAGATAGTAGAAATAATTACTATGATATTTGTGCCTAGAGTAGTATTAAAATGTTTATCTCCTGAAGAAACAGATTTAGAGTAAAACTAAGTGAACAGGATTTAATTTTACTATAGGATGATGATGATACAAAATATCTAGATCTCTGCTTTGTTGGAACAATTACAATTTTATAAAATATTCTAAAGAAGATTTAGCTGAACCTCCTATAGCAATTACTAGACTTCAGAAAACTTCAATTGGAATAACCACTTCTTTTTTCAGTAGATTGTCAGTCTTTCCATTGTAAGGGTCATCTTCTATCTTAACAGCATGGCCCAGGCAGCCAGGAATGCAGAGTTAGCACTGCATGGGCTCGAGAATATCATTAGTGGCTCCGCTGCCCAGGAGTGGATTTGTTACAAACACCACCAGTAGAAGCAGAGCCTGATTATTGATGGAACTGCCTAAAAGTGGGACAGAAAATGAGTGCAGACCCAGACAACATCTCTTGGGGTCCCTCTTGGAGCACATGGGTGAAGAATGGAAATGCTATCATTATTCTGCACTTTGCATTTCTCATAGAAATGTCCAGCCCAATTAGTAAGGCTTCATAAACTTCCCACATGGAAGGGAAAATGAAAATTCAGATGGATAAACTTCAGGAAAGCATTCTAGATAGAAACTGAAACCTGACTTTCTAAGATTATAAAATGCAGTAATTATTTTACATCATTCCAATAAACCATAGATCCATTCTACGTCTCATCACTAGGTATAAAAAATGCAATTCTCATTTGTTACATTTCACTCTGAAATTTCTGTAGCTCTGGAGCCAGAAAGCAATTACGACTTTATGCACAAAGATTATGCAGTAATAATTATCATTGTCAGTCTTAAATTTTCTCTAGCATGCTGGTTTGGAAGCATTCAAGCTTTTGTTTCATGACTTTTCCCCAAAATTGTAGCTCTCTTGGTTTTAGTCTATGCATTGCTATGCTTATTTTCTGTAAAGGACATTTTTAATATCTGAAAGGTATTTATCTGGCTAGTACTTTTATTATTTCTTTGTTTGAAATTCATTTCTCATACATTGATTACTATGCTATGGCATCAGGGTATTTTATTGATCATAAAATTACAAAGATACT
Organism: Giraffa tippelskirchi; assembly: GCF_054371585.1. NCBI lineage: Eukaryota > Metazoa > Chordata > Mammalia > Artiodactyla > Giraffidae > Giraffa > Giraffa tippelskirchi. Next base: position 64,831,571 of record NC_137287.1, on the reverse strand, counting down.
GCAGAGTGGCATTTTATCACAGGACTTCACAGTCAATTTTACTAAATAGTATTAGTGCCAACATGAAGTTAGGAAAGAATATAAATGGGAAAGAGTCCACAGAGAAGCCATTAGACTTTAAAGGTTAGAGAAATGGATTTTCCTTTTCAAAATTTCTTGCTGGAAGAAATGCTGTTTTTTTCTGCACTAGTATCTTTATCAGTCTTCCAGAGGATTTTGTTCATTACTGAAATCATTCACTGTTTTTTGTTGTGTTTTAATTATTTTTTGTTGCATCATCAAAGGAAATTTGCTACAGATGGGTCCAGTCATATGCTCCTTCCATCCTTCTTCTTGGCACAAGCATACTCATTTTGGCTCTCATCTTTGAAATCCTTGTATCTAAGCCAAACTCTGGACATGTCTTTCAAGTTAAGGGTTTAACCCTGTCCTAGTCCAAAAAAAATACAATAATAAAATGCCATTGAAGACTAGAGAAGGATAAGATGAATTATCAAAATATTCTTTCTGGATTACTGACAAGCCATACAAGCCCTGGCAAAAGCATAAATGGTATTTTTAGCCGTATTAATTTCAGTGGAATATATAGAAATATTTTAGCTAGAGCAGCAATTAATCATTACTGCATTTGGTCAAATTTGAAATCATAAAAGGTGGTTCTTTCTTTCACTCTTCAGTGTGTAAAGCTTTTAAACATTCTCCAATTCTGGAGTAATTACCCAGGGACACAATAATTACAGAACTTTGGTGTCTGTAATATCTTGTACTCGTTTCACTGTGGCCTCTAATCAAGAATTAAAATGCTCTTTTTCACGATTGCCTGCCTTTTCCTACAATGACTTCAGGTGAATCAGGCACTACTTATTATTCCTCATTTAAGCTAGTGAGTTTCTTTACACATCTCCAAAGCCAGCATTTTAGTGTTTAGAACTAGAATGCATTAGAGAGCCAGGCTTCAAACCCTGGATCTCATTAGCAGAGTTTCTGGAACATAGAGTATAACAAATTCTAGGTTGAAAACACACACATATGTACATACATACACACACACACACACACACAGAGGCATCAGAAACATCTATGGTGACAGGAAAAAATAACAATGAATATTAAAACTTTTATCCTTCCACTTAATATAGGGCAGAGAAAGGAACATTTAGGTACAGTCCTGATTACTGAAATTACTGCAAAATGAGAACTAGCCATATTCTATACATTAAACACAATCAAAAGATTCTTTCAGAGTCACAGAGAGAGGTCTCCTTCTTTATGTAAGAAAAAACAAAAATTTCAATTCCCTAAAAGCAGTGTTTTAAGTGGAAAAACATAACATTTATTTTTTTAGTTTTGAATCTTCTAAACTATAGCATCTATGTGTGTGTGTGTGTGTGGTGAGGTGGGGTGGGAGAAGTGGTACGGACGTCATCAATTCACCTATCCATCTAGCTATATTATCTAGCTAACTAGATTACTATATAGCTACCTATATATATCAATCTCCCAAGCACAAATATAATGATAGCATGAAGGGCTTCCCTAGTAGCTCAGCTGGTAAAGAATCTGCCTGCAATGCAGAAGACCCGGTTTGATTCCTGGTTCAGGAAGATCCCCTGGAGAAGGGATTGGCTACCCACTCCAGTATTCTTGGGCTTCCTGGTGGCTCAGCTGGTAAGGAATCTGCCTGCAATGTGGGAGATCTGGGTTTGATCCCTGGATTGGGAAGATCCCCTGGAGAAGCAAAAGGCTACCCACTCTAGTATTCCCGCCTGGAGAATTCCATGGACTATACAATACAGTCCATGGGGTTGCAAAGAGTCAGACACGACTGAGCAACTTTCACCATCTGCACGTAGTTATTCTTAGAGATCTACATTTATCCTAAGATTTTATATTCTTTGTGATGATAAAACTCATATGAGTTCATGAATACAAAGAACGCTGTCAAGATTTTTCATAGGTCAGTATGTTTGCCTTAAAAGAAGTGAATCCAGGACTTAGAGGTTGCCATACTCAGTGAAGAAAGTCAGACAGAGAAAGAGAAATATTACATTACATCATTTATATGTGAAATCTAAAAAGAAATGATATAAATGAACTTACAAAACAGAAACAGACTCACAGACTTAGAGAATGAACTTATGGTTGCTGGGGGAAGGATGGGACAAAGGGATAGTTAAGGAGTTTGGGAAGGACATTTATACATTGCTGTATTTAAAATGGATAAGTACCTACTGGAACTCTGCTCAGTGTTATGTGGCAGCTTGGACAAGAGGGGAGCTTGGGGGAGAGTGGATACATGTATATATATAATTGAGTCCCTTCACTGTTCACCCGAAACTATCACAACATTGTTAATTGGCTATCTCCACTTTTAGTCACTCAGTCATATCCACCTCTTTGCAACCCCATGGACTGTAGCTCACCAGGCTCCTCTGTCCATGGAATTCTCCAGGCAATACTGGAGTGGGTTGCCTTTCCCTTCTGAAGGGGATTGTCCCAACCCAGGGATCGAACCCAGGTCCTGTGCATTCCAAGCAGATTCTTTACTGTCTGAACCACCAAGGAAGTCCCAATACAAAATAAAAAATTAAAAAAACAAAAGTGAATCCACAGGTCGTGCATGTGTTTGCTGTTGCACACACTCAGGTACTAAGCAACCATTTGCTGAAAGATTAGGAAATGATTTTTTCATTATACCACATATTTACATGATGTGATATATAATACATGTTACATTACATACATACACATCTCTAATATACACATGCACATATATGATATGTATACATTAGATATTAGATATATATTATACAAATTACATATACATTTTGTATCTGTATACAGTCACTCTGAATTGAAATCTCTACACTCACAATTCCTACATTGTATAGAAGGAATGAGTAAAAATAGCACTCTATAGCTACACAAGGCATATAGAAAAATGACTGATGTCAGTCTAGGAAAAGCATGTTTTATTCATTTAGACATATTTCTTAAAACATATTCTATCCATTTAGATGTGTTATGTGTGCTTACTTATGAAACAGTGTTAGAGATTTGTGTTCATGTAAATTATTATACTAAGGTTAATTAATGCCATCACTTAGAAGTAAATTTGTTTCTCTGTCTAGAACTGAGACTGCATTTATTTTATAGGGTGTACTTGTCCTGTCACACTGATACATTAGTTGAATTCAATGGGTATTAACCACCAAATAGTTCCCTCTCATTGTGCTATGTGTCATAACAAATAGTAAAGTATAAAATATATTTCTGAAACTCTTAAGTATTTACAACCACTCTGGAAAACGTAAGTCATATATATATTGTATATATATAATATATATGAAGCTATTATAAAATCATGGAACTTAAAATCATGCACCAGAATCAAAGTTTAATTTATATTAAACTTACTGGAAATCCAATTCATTAAGTAATTCAATATGAGTCAAAGAACAAAACAGTTGGCATTTAAAGCTGCATAAGGAATGAGATAACCTAAAGAGATTCAAAAATGGAGAATAAAGATGCAAAGATACTGTCTGGAAGAAGAGTTAGGAAAAGATATGAAGAGGAAAAGATGGAGAAGTTAGAGTAAAACCGTGAAGGTACAGTATCCCATAAGCTAAGACAAGGAAATGAAAGTGTTTCTAAGCAAGGGTGGTCACAGATGCCAAATACTGCTGAGCTGCCAAGCAACTTGGGCCCAGAAAAGTGTTAAGTGGCATTGGTGAGATGAAACTGGTAAACTTTCCAAGAGAAGATTCAGTGGAGTTTGGAAGGGTGAATATGAGTTGGTTGAGGAGTGAACATAAGTTGAAGAAGGGAGTGTAAAAATTACAGCTTTGTAACAAGCTTTGCTGTGAACAGAAGCCAAGTAAAGAGGCAGTAACTAAAGCAGGAAATGAGATAAAGGAGTTTTAAAAGATTTTAAAAGCGGATTGGATGATGTAGTGAGAGAGTGAGACTGAGAACAGGAGAAAGAGCATCAAAACATGGAAGCAAGTACAGAAGGAGAGAGAGATGATAATTGAGGACATACTGGAGAGGAATTGTATGCACAGTGATGTCAAAGTTGGTTGGTGCCAATGGTTGAGAGGAATACACAAGCTTTCCATGTTTGGACTTTTTTAAAGCTGGAAATGAGAAATCACTGAATATATATATGAGTAAATGAGAACATGTAACGAGACGAGAACACATAAACATCCATGAAGTTTAAGCTGGGAGAGGTTATCAGGATGTCCTTGTGGCAGCCAGCCAAGATGGCCCCACTTCCCATTGTCTGGTATTCACTGAGTTCTAGCCTGATGGACTGCTCACACTGAAGATGCTGGCCTATATAACCAATGGGTAATCGTGCAAATGATAGTGGATAACCTCTGAGGCTAGTTGTTAAGATACTCTGACTCTTGCCTTGTTCCCTTAGGCAAATTCCTTGACCTGCAACCAGTGCTATCTTATAAACATATAAATAAATTGCTTACAGCCAGAAACAAGCCATAAAATATCCCTTAGATTATTTTTCCTTAAAAGCTCTATTTCACTTAGTAACTGAATATTTGAGTGCCTTTCTTTTATCAAGATCAGTTCTCAGTGCTTGGAATCCATCTGCGAGCAAAATAGACAAAAGTCCTTGACTACTTCAAAATAAGATTTATTGTTCAGAGATTACAAAGACCATGAACACACCCTTTTCCTACTGGCAGTGTTACTTAGCCAGGGTTGTTCACTTCTTTAAAAGTCTTATACTCTCCTCATAAAACATAAAAACTAAACTAGGATCTTTAAAAAAAAACACTTCAATGAAAGTCTGTAGAAATCATCCGTTCTCTAGGATCTATTTCTTAAAAGAGCACATTTATGATTTTTAAAAAATAGCAATACCATAGTCTGGTAATTTTTGTATGTCCTATTGAAAAAAAATCCTGCTTTCTTGTCTGATCTACATGTAGAAATGACATTTTGATTGCCATTTATCATGTTTAAATATGATAGTTAATTAGCCTGAATAAGTGTAATAATACATTATTTATGAAAATACAAATCTTAACAGATTCTCAAGAACTAGAGGGATTATATCTGAATTATTGATTTTGTCTAATAACTCAGAAAGGGAATCCCAATATCATTAAGTGTTTTTTTGAAAAGTTTACATAACCAACCTTCATTTAAATGAATAAAATCTTACACTGATTTGAAGGAATGGTCAATGCCCAAATACAAAAAGTCTTTTATGGCTGTGTGGTATTGGTATGTGTGCTTAGCTGGTTGGCAGGCTATGCAGGTGGCTGTTGAGGCTTTTAGAATGTCCACCCAAGTTCCCCACACCCTGCCCATTTCCTGGTGGGCATCCTTTAAGTTTAGCTCTTTGACTCAGCAGAATGGTGAGCCACCCTTCATGCCCACCATACATGATTTGGAAATCTCCTTTCTATTCCAGTCCTACCTCTTTGGTTTTGAAGACACAATGCTATTTTTAGCAAGAGTCCATAGTGTCCCATGCCCAGTTCCTTAGCATGTCTCTAGAACCTCCATAATGTCTTAAATGTGTGTCTAGTTGCTCAGTTGTGTCCGACTTTTTGCAACCGCATGAACTGTAGCCTGCCAGGTTCCTCTGTCCATGGAAGTTTTGGGGCAAGAATACTGAAGTGAGTTGCCATTTTCTTCTCCATGGGAATTTCCCAACCCGGGGATAGAACCCACACCTCCTGTGTCTCCTGCATTGCAGGCAGATTCTTTACCTGCTGAGCCACTGGGGAAGCAGACTGTCTTAGTCCTATGGTTTAGTCTATACCTCTGAAGTGGAGGAACCTGAACGTGGGTTGGGAAGTGCGAGGAGTCTGAGTTTCTTAGGGAGAGACACCTGCCTTAGGGAAGAACACAGTGTGAAGATTCAGGACTCAGCTCCGGCATCTTCTGGTTAAAAACTGAAGTTTGACCAGAGACACAAAGAAAAACAAACACATATGTAAAAGAAAAAGAGAGGATACTAATGTCTCAAACAAGATATTCCACTGAGGGAGAAAACAAAACAAGAAATTAAGGAAAATATAGCAAAGTAAGATTGATACTATAAATAAAATAGGTAACTATTGAGAACCTACTGTGTAGCACAGGGAACTCCACTCAGTGCTCTATGGTGACCTGAATGGGAAGGAAATCCAAAAAGAGGGGACATATGTATATATGTAGCTGATTCACACTGCTGTGCGGCAGAAACTAACATGGGCTTCCCTGGTGGCTCAGAACAGAACAGTGTAAAGCAATTATGCTCCAATAAAAATTAATTTTAAAAAAGACAGAGAAAATCAATCTAAGGGAGAATAAAGAAAGAACTTTTAAATATGAAGGATTAGAGGAGGCAGTTAGTTAGAAAAGTTTTGTGTTTTCAAATAAAAATGTTTCCTTCAATTAAAATCCAAATAAATAAAATGAACCTAATTGTATAAGCAATATACCAAAACCAAGGGGGAAAAAATGAAGTGCTGAAATTCAATTAAATAAACAGAAGAGCACAATAAACATTCAAGGACTCTGAGAACGCTCATGAAGTCCCTTTATTATTCATCACTCTCCATCTACTTCATCACTCCGCACATCAGTTTAATTCCTATCACATGTTAACATTCAAAAGTTAGTCTAAAAATTTATCTTATTCAGGACATGAATTCCCTTTGGTTGTGTTATCTCTAACTCAACACATTTAAAAATCATCATATCTACCAATGATTATTCTCTCTGCGCCATGTGCTTAATTATAATTTTGGTGTTTAAAAGAACAAAAAGATGTTTTCTATACCTATTACTTTCATTTCAGATGCAGAATATATTCTGGTTTCATTAGGGTTGTATAGACTACTTTGTGAAACAAACCATGATTTACAATATTGTTTCTACAGAAAAACGTGTTGCAAGTTTCAACCAGCTGATTTATTCATGATCTTTTGGAAAATAAATCATTCACAAATTTTGGGCTGTCTAAAAAGGATATGAATTCTATCACTAACCTCAGATATGCAGATAATACCACCCTTATGGCAGAAAATGAAGAAGAACTAAAGAGCCTCTTAATGAAAGTGAAAGAGGAGAGTGAAAAAGTTGGCTTAAAACTCAACATTCAGAAAACTAAGGTCATGGCATCCGGTCCCATCACTTCATGGCAAATAGATGGGGAAACAGTGGAAACAGTGGCTGACTATTTTTCGGGGCTCCAAAATCACTGCAGATGGTGATTCCAGCCATGAAATTAAAAGACGCTTACTCCTTGGAAGGAAAGTTATGACTGATCTAGACGGCATATTGAAAAGCAGAGACATTACTTTGCCAACAAAGGTCCATCTAGTCAAGGCTATGGTCTTTCCACTAGTCATGTATGGATGTAAGAGTCAGAGTATAAAGAAAGCTGAGCGCAGAAGAATTGATGCTTTTGAACTATGGTGTTGGAGAAGACTCTTGAGAGTCCCTTGGACGGCAAGAAGATCCAACCAGTCCATCCTAAAGGAAATCAGTCCTGAATATTCATTAGAAGGACTGATGCTTAAGCTGAAACTCCAATACTTTGGCCACCTGATGTGAAGAGCTGACTCATTTGAAAAGACTCTGATGCTGGGAAAGATTGAGGGTGGGAGGAGAAGGGGATGACAGAGGATGAGATGGTTGGATGGCATCACTGACTCGATGAACATGAGTTTGGGTAAACTCGGGGAGTTGGTGATGGACAGGGAGGCCTGGTGTGCTGCAGTTCATGGGGTCACAAAGTGTCAGACACGACCAAGTGACTGAACTGAACTGAAAGCAGAGATGAGAAACTATTTAAAATAAAAAGAGAATCTCTCAAAATCAATCTAATAGAAAGCAAGAAATCAGCAAAGGAAGCACAGGGTAAACATAGTAACTGAATATTATTCTTTAAGTATTTTTCTGTTTTCTCTGAGAATGTAAATCTATTGGTGTCTCAGAACTAAATCTGTAGTGTTGTAAAGCAATAAAAAGTTAAAGCCATTTCATGAAATGTCAGTGTAAAATTATTAATAGCCCCCAAATTTCAAAACGACCTAGTGGCAGTACATTGTTATCACGGATTATGAAGAGAGACTCCAAAACTGAGCTGAAGTTCCTCACTTGTAAAATGGATAGCTGTTTCATAATATTTTTAAGGGAAGTAGAATACATCATATATATGGCATACCAGCATATAGAATGTACTCCAAAATTAATATTTACCATTACTTTTTTTCAAAGGTTTCAATCCATGTATAGCAGCAAGTTCGATTTACAAGAATAAAATTATCTTCTAAAGTACATCATACAAGAATGACTCGTTTCGTCCTTGTAAAATGGAATCTTTGATCTACAAAGGAATAACTTTTAATCTATGCAATACATTAAGTGTCTATACTTATCATTACTAGGAGAGGATAGTAATACACAAATCATGGATTTCCCTAGACAATGAGGAGGACTGTCACGGGAAAAATGGCAAGAGATTAGCTTGAGAGTAGAAGTAACAAGATAATTCTTTAGCTTTCTAGTGGCTGACTCAGCCTCCTCACACTATTGATTTGTGAGTTCATCATTTGCAGGAGGCTGTGTGTTTAAGTTCTGAATGTGTCCCTATGGGGCTTTAAGTTCAACCCTAAAGGTTCCAGTTGTTCTACATGTGCTTTAATGCTAATTTCTTAGCTCAGCATGTCTCCATCATGCAGATAGTATACACCGGGATTTCTCATTGAACATTTTGCAAATCTACGTTTTCACATTATTTCAGAGACATTTTAGCCCTACACAAGACTCCTGAAAAATGGCAAACTTCTCTGCTGCTTTTCTTTGAGGGTTGATGGAGTTTTTCTAATATTGTATTTATTAATTACTGATTCTATTTATGCAGGGGAATTTTTGTGAGTCCAAACTCAGTTGCCCTTCTTTAAAAGAGTGGATTCCATTCTAAACTTAAGACAGTCACATATTATATAATTTACTTATGCAATGATCAATATGAAGTAGAGATCTGAAAACATGTGTGCACCATTTCCCCACAAAGGTCATACTGTCTTTAAAATTCTTTAATATAGTTTATAACTAAATAGCAAAATTTTCTCATATGAAATTCCAAATCACTATTATGCTTAGAGAAGTCTAGGAAAGTACTTAAAGTCCCTTGGTTTCTTGCCTGCTAGATGTTGAATGAAGACTGTGTGTGGAATTCATAAATCTCTACATTCTATAAACTGACAGGCAGCCTTAGGTGATGGTTAAGATTTGAGTTCTCAAGCTGAACTGTCTGGATCTATAATCCAGCTCAACAACTTACTCAATATAGCAAGTTAATGAGTACTCTCTAATGCAGTTATGCCATCGAAAGAAGAGTATTACAGTAATACCCTTTTCATAGAGTTAGTGTGCTTCCTTGATGGTTCCACATTAAAGAATCTGCTTGCAATGCTGGAGATGCAGGTTCGATACCTGGGTCAGGAAGATCCCCTGGAGAAGAAAATGGCAACCCACTCCATTATTCCTGCCTGGAAAACCCCATGGACAGAGGAGCCTCATGGACTATAGTCCACAGGGTCACAAAAGAGTCAGACATGGCTTAGCGAATAAACAACAACTCCAACAACAAAAGAATAAACAAGATAACACATTTAGTTAAGAGGGTGCTTAGTTTGTAGGAAGAGAATAAGAATAGCTACCATTCATTGCTCCATTAAGCACACATTTTTCAATTTCCTATTCCCTGTTAGGTGGTGTCTGGAAAATATTGCTATTAGAGAGGCTTTGGTAAATGCTAACAGCTGCAGCAACTACTGGCTTTTAGAATTAGTCATATCTATTCACAAACCTAAATATTTTGTTATGTTCTTCATATTTTAGCTGAGAAGGGTAAGATGATGGAATCTAAACAATACCTCCTTCTAACCCTGAATTTGATACATTCAAGGGCTGGCCCATACATCATGATTGACAATTGCTATAGCATTTAAAAACATCCTTCTCCCACTCACTGTGCCTAAGAGGGTGATCCAATATTCACCTTCTTTCTAACCCCAAAACTGTCCACTGTGATATCACACCAAATCATGTATTCATTGACAATACTTTTCCAAAAGTAAATTGTAGCACATTTATCAAAAAAGTCCAATTAAAGAGAGTTAGTGAAATTAACCTGGGAAAAAATCTTATGGTTAAATAACATTGAGAAACTATCTTGTTAGGAAACATTGACACCAAGAAAGTTCTTTCTTTTAATGTTCTTTTACCCAAATTCAGCTCTTAATAGAGTTCAAGCCTGTAACCTCTATCTCACAAGCTAAATGGAATTCTTAGAGAATAATAAATTAATTATCAATTTGCTGCTATCATGTAACAGTTATTCCCAAGTGTGGCTGGTTAAAAACAGGTCCTCACTAAACACTGAAAGGAATGAAGGAAGAAAGGAGGACAGTTCACTAGCTTCTATTTCTTTTTCTCCTTGCTTTTATCACCAAAGTTATTTCTTGAAGTGTACAATGTTCACACTTAACTGAAAGATTTAATTTAGATTTCCAGAGGTCAAGAGGCAGGCTTTGTACAATGCCATTCTTTTGATTTGAAACACCTGACTACAGCTTAATCCCAAAGTGCAAATTATTCCATCTCAAATTTTAAAGTAGTGAGAAAACTGTCTGTCTCCTAGACTTGACATTCATGAGGACTGCTTCAAGGGTCATTTACAGTGACTTGTAATGAGCTTAAAAAAATCTGAACTAAACTTGGGCACAAAATATCAAAAACCATTTACCCAACATCGCTAATTATTAGAGAAGTGCAAATCAAAACTACAATGAGGTACACCACTTCACACGGTCAGAATGGCCATTATCAAAAAGTCTACAGATAATAAATGCTGGAGAGTGTGTGGAGAAAAAGGAAACCTCTTACACTGTTCGGGGAGTATAAATTGGTGCAGCCATTGTGGAAAGCAGTATGGAGGTTTCCTAAAAACTGAAGAGAGCTACTATATGATGATCCTACAATCACACTTCTGTGGTTTTCATATATGTGAAGAAAACCATAATTTGAAAAGACACATGCACCCCAATGTTCATTCCAGCATTATTTTACAACAGTCAAGACATGGAAGCAATATCAATGTCCACTGGCAATGAATAGATAAAGAAGACATGGTACATATGTACAATGGAATAGTAATCAGCCATAAATTTGAATGAAATAATGCCATTAGCAACAATGTGGATGGATCTAGAGATTATCACACTAAGTCAGATAAAGACAAATGTCCTATGATGTCATTTATATGTGGAATCAAAAAAAAAAAGATACCAATTAACCAATTTAACAAAATTGAAACAGACTCACAAACATAAAAAACAAACTTATATTTACCAAAGAGGAAAGGTAGGAGGGATAAATTAGGAATTTGGGAGAAACATATACACACTTGGAGGACAAGGGGACGACAGAGGATGAGATGGCTGGATGGCATCACCGACTCAATGGATATGGGTTTGGGTAAACTCCGGGAGTTGGTGATGGACAGGGAGGCCTGGCGTGCTGCGATTCATGGGGTCGCAAAGAGTCGGACATGACTGAGCAACTGAACTATACACACTTCTATATATAAAATAAGCAACAAAGACCCACTGTATAGCACAGGGAACAATACTCAATATTTTATAATAACCTGTATCTCATAGGTGTATAGCGGTATTTCCTTGTGGATTTAACTTGTATTTCCCTAACAGCTAGTACTATTGAAAACACATTCATAATTTTTTTGCCATCTGTTATAGTCTCTTCATGTCTTTTGTCCATTATCTAACTAAATTGTTTATTTTTTTTGTTAATGTATTTCACTAATGTATGATTTTCACTGTTTGAATATACCACCCATTATCTGATGGAATCTATTAGGAGGATAGACTATGTGATTCCTTGAAAAGACTCAAGGAAGAGTCAAAACTGAAGGGGAGGAGAAAGGATGGGAACTAGAATGTGCTGAAAGAGGGAATCCATGTGGAAGTTTGATATTTGTTTTTCCTTTTGTGCTATGGGAATAGTCACATTCAGTTAATTCTTCTACAGACTGACATTTGGGTCAATTCTAGCTGAGAGGTTTTATAAACTCTCTGCATTGAATTTTTTTCATGACTCTTAGACACACAAGCAATTATTTTCCCAGAGAATATGAAAATGAGGAACATAGCTGGATAACAGGGCCTATGCCATCTTAGTTTTACTTACTATTGCATAGCTATTTTCCAAAATTGTTATACTAATTTACACTCACTAAAACTAAAAAAAAAAAAAAAAGATTTCATGGCTTGTTCTACTTTCTTGGCAACACTTGATACTGCCTTTTTAATTTTTGCCCAGCAATTTCATATCAAATAATAGCTGCCTGTGTTTTGATTTGCATTATCCTGATCGCTAGAGTGGAGCATCTCTTCATATGTATAGTGACCATTTGTACCTTCTCTTAGGTGAAATACCTATTTATGTCTTATGCTTATTTGTCTGTGCTTTAGCAATATGCAGGAATTCTTTATACAGAGAGAAAGTAGAATAAGTTGGTTTAAAGTGAAGATTCTGAATCTTAAATCTTACGATTTAACCTAGGCTTAAGTCGAGCCTATGGCTCAGATCATGAACTGCTTATTGCCAAATTCAGACTTAAACTGAAGAAAGTAGGGAAAACCACTAGACCATTCAGGTATGACCTAGATCAAATCCCTTATGAGTATACAGTGGAAGTGAAAAATAGATTTAAGGGACTAGACCTGATAGACAGAATGCCTGATGAACTATGGACAGAGGTTCGTGACATTATACAGGAGACAGGGATCAAGAAAATCCCCATGGAAAAGAAATGCAAAAAAGTAAAATGGCTGTCTGAGGAGGCCTTACAGATAGCTGGGAAGAGAAGAGAAGCGAAAAGCAAAGGAGAAAAGGAAAGATATTCTCATCTGAATGCAGAGTTCCAAAGAATAGCAAGGAGAGATAAGAAAGCCTTCCTCAGCGATCAGTGCAAAGAAACAGAGGAAAACAACAGATTGGGAAAGACTAGAGACCTCTTCAAGAAAATTAGAGATACCAAGGGAACATTTCATGCAAAGATAGGCTCGATAAAGGACAGAAATGGTATGGACCTAACAGAAGCAGAAGATATTAAGAAGAGGTGGCAAGAATACACAGAAGAACTGTACAAAAAAGATCTTCACGACCCAGATAATCACGATGGTGTGATCACTCACCTAGAGCCAGACATCTTGGAATGTGAAGTCAAGTGGGCCTTAGAAAGCATCACTACGAACAAAGCTAGTGGAGGTGATGGAATTCCAGTTGAGCTATTTCAAATCCTCAAAGGTGATGCTGTGAAAGTGCTGCACTTGATATGCCAGCAAATTTGGAAAACTCAGCAGTGGCCACAGGACAAGAAAAGGTCAGTCTTCGTTCCAATCCCAAAGAAAGGCAATGCCAAAGAATGCTCAAACTACCGCACAATTGCACTCATCTCACATGCTAGTAAAGTAATGCTCAAAATTCTCCAAGCCAGGCTTCAGCAATACGTGAACCGTGAACTTCCAGATGTTCAAGCTGGTTTTAGAAAAGGCAGAGGAACCAGAGATCAAATTGCCAATATCCGCTGGATCATCGAAAAAGCAAGAGAGTTCCAGAAAAACATCTATTTCTGCTTTATTGACTATGCCAAAGCCTTTGACTGTGTGGATCACAATAAACTGTGGAAAATTCTGAAAGAGATGGGAATACCAGACCATCTGACCTGTCTCTTGAGAAACCTGTATGCAGGTCAGGAAGCAACAGTCAGAACTGGACATGGAAAAACAGACTGGTTCCAAAGAGGAAAAGGAGTACGTCAAGGCTGTATATTGTCACCCTGCTTATTTAACTTATATGCAGAGTACATCATGAGAAACGCTGGGCTGGAAGAAACACAAGCTGGAATCAAGATTGCCGGGAGAAATATCAATAACCTCAGATATGCAGATGACACCACCCTTATGGCAGAAAGTGAAGAAGAACTAAAGAGCCTCTTGATGAAGGTGAAGGAGGAGAGTGAAAAAGTTGGCTTAAAGCTCAACGTTCAGAAAACTAAGATCATGGCATCTGGTCCCATCACTCCATGGGAAATAGATGGGGAAACAGTGGAAACAGTGTCAGCCTTTACTTTTTTGGGCTCCAGAATCACTGCTGATGGTGACTGCAGCCATGAAATTAAAAGACGCTTACTGCTTGGAAGGAAGGTTATGGCCAATCTAGATAGCATGTTTAAAAGCAGAGACATTACTTTGCCAACAAAAGTCCGTCTAGTCAAGACTATGGTTTTTCCAGTAGTCATGTATGGATGTGAGAGTTGGACAGTGAAGAAAGCTGAGCACCGCAGAATTGATGCTTTTGAACTGTGGTGTTGGAGAAGACTCTTGAGAGTTTCTTGGACTGCAAGGAGATCCAATCAATCCATCCTAAAGGAGATCAATCCTGGGTGTTCATTGGAAGGTCTGATGTTGAAGCTGAAGCTCCAATACTTTGGCCACCTCATGCGAAGGGTTGACTCATTGGAAAAGACCCTATTGCTGGGTAGGATTGGGGGCGGGAGGAGAAGGGGACGACAGAGGATGAGATGGTTGGATGGCATCACCGACTCGATGAACATGGGTTTGGGTAGACTCCGGGAGTTGGTGATGGACAGAGAGGCCTGGCGTGCTGCAATTCATGGGGTCGCAGAGAGTCGGACACGACTGAGCGACTGAACTGAACTAAGTCGAGCCAGGTTTTAGGATGGATAGGGGTACAACGAAGACCAGAGGTGGAGGAGTTAAACCTTCATCAGGAAGAGGGATCCCCTCTTCATTTGAAATACAAAGAAAGTTCAGTTCAGTCGCTCAGTCGTGTCCGACTCTTTGCGACCCCATGAATTGCAGCACGCCAGGCCTCTCTGTCCATCACTAACTCCCGGAGTATACCCAAACCCATGTTCATCGAGTCGGTGATGCCATCCAACCATCTCATCCTCTGCCGTCGCCTTCTCCTCCCGCCACCAATCCTACCCAGCATCAGGGTCTTTTCCAATGAGTCAACCCTTCGCATGAGGTGGCAAAAGTATTGGAGTTTCAGCTTCAACATCAGACCTTCCAACGAACACCCAGGATTGATGTCTTTTAGGATGGATTGATTGGATTTCCTTGCAGTCCAAGGGACTCTCAAGAGTCTTCTCCAACACCACAGCTCAAAAAGCATCAATTCTGCGGCGCTCAGCTTTCTTCACCGTCCAACTCCCACATCCATACATGACCACTGGAAAAACCATAGCCTTGACTAGACGGACTTTTGTTGGCAAAGTAATGTCTCTGCTTTTAAATATGCTATCTAGGTTGGCCATAACCTTCCTTCCAAGCAGTAAGCGTCTCTTAATTTCATGGCTGCAGTCACCATCAGCAGTGATTCTGGAGCCCAAAAAAGTAAAGGCTGACACTGTTTCCACTGTTTCCCCATCTATTTCCCATGGAGTGATGGGACCAGATGCCATGATCTTAGTTTTCTGAACGTTGAGCTTTAAGCCAACTTTTTCACTCTCCTCCTTCACCTTCATCAAGAGGCTCTTTAGTTCTTCTTCACTCCCTGCCATAAGGGTGGTGTCATCTGCATATCTGAGGTTATTGATATTTCTCCCGGCAATCTTGATTCCAGCTTGTGTTTCTTCCAGCCCAGCGTTTCTCACGATGTACTCTGCATATAAGTTAAATAAGCAGGGTGACAATATACAGCCTTGACGTACTCCTTTTCCTCTTTGGAACCAGTCTGTTTTTCCATGTCCAGTTCTAACTGTTGCTTCTTGACCTGCATACAGGTTTCTCAAGAGACAGGTCAGATGGTCTGGTATTACCATCTCTTTCAGAATTTTCCACAGTTTATTGTGATCCACACAGTCAAAGGCTTTAGCATAGTCAATAAAGCAAAAATAGATGTTTTTCTGGAGCTCTCTTCCTTTTTCGATGATCCAGCAGATATTGGCAATTTGATCTCTTGTTCCTCTGCCTTTTCTAAAACCAGCTTGAACATCTGGAAGTTCACGGTTCACATATTGCTGAAGCCTGGCTTGGAGAATTTTGAGCATTACTTTACTAGCATGTGAGATGAGTGCAATTGTGCGGTAGTTTGAGCATTCTTTGGCATTGCCTTTCTTTGGGATTGGAACGAAAACTGACCTTTTCCAGTCCTGTGGCCACTGCTGAGTTTTCCAGATTTGCTGGCATATCGAGTGCAGCCCTTTCACAGGATCATGTTTCAGGATTTGAAATAGCTCAACTGGAATTCCATCACCTCCACTAGCTTTGTTCATAGTGATGCTTTCCAAGGCCCACTTGACTTCACATTCCAGGATGTCTGGCTCTAGGTGAGTGATCACACCATCGTGATTATCTGGGTCGTGAAGATCTTTTTTGTACAGTTCTTCTGTGTATTCTTGCCACCTCTTCTTACTATCTTCTGCTTCTGTTAGGTCCATACCATTTCTTGCCTTTATCGAGCCCATCTTTGCATGAAATATTCCTTTGGTATCTCTAATTTTCTTGAAGAGATCTCTAGTCTTTCCCAATCTGTTGTTTTCCTCTGTTTCTTTGCACTGATCGCTGAGGAAGGCTTTCTTATCTCTCCTTGCTATTCTTTGGAACTCTGCATTCAGATGGGAATATCTTTCCTTTTCTCCTTTGATTTTTGCTACTCTTCTCTTCCAAGCTATCTGTAAGGCCTCCTCAGACAGCCATTTTGCTTTCTTGCATTTCTTTTCCATGGGGATTTTCTTGATCCCTGTCTCCTGTACAATGTCACGAACCTCTGTCCATAGTTCGTCAGGCACTCTGTCTATCAGATCTAGTCCCTTAAATCTATTTGTCACTTCCACTGTGTACTCATAAGCGATTTGATCTAGGTCATACCTGAATGGCCTAGTGGTTTTCCCTACTTTCTTCAATTTAAGTCTGAATTTGGCAATAAGCAGTTCATGATCTGAGCCACAGTCTGCTCCCTGTCTTGTTTTTGCTGACTGTATAGAGCTTCTCCATCTTTGGCTGCGAAGAATATAATCAATCTGATTTTGGTGTTGACCATCTGGTGATGTCCACGTGTAGAGTCTTCTCTTGTGTTGTTGGAATAGGGTGTTTGCTATTACCAGTGCGTTCTATTACCAGTACGAAGAAAAGTCGTACATTTATCTGGAGGTAGAAGGTAGACACAGGGCTATACATGGAAAATGAAAAAAAAAAATCTGAAATCATATTAATCATTGGATTATCCTTCTCATATTCAGTGCTCTATTGGAGAGCTGGTACTCTGATAACAAAGTGTGGGCACTGGATTCTCTTCTCAGTAGAGAGCTACTGAATGAGGTGTCTACGGCCGTCTATCATGTTAATGCTCTTCCATCTGTGAGATATCGTGATTACTGGAACATTTGCCATGTGGGAGATGGGGAATAATGTTTTTTTAATGGACTATGTTGACATATCTCAATGTCCTTCCTTAGTATAAAAACAAACATCTTAGGTTTATCTAGATATGTATTTGTCATGAATAACCTGACTCATAACAACATTCTGCTTTTCTAAACATTATCTCCTCAATGACAGACATCTTTAGCCAGGTTATGGGAGGCAAACAGTAACAGCTTGTGCTCCAAGCTTAACGCCTGAGGGGATCTCATCATGGCTCAGCCACAGTGAACACAGGCATAAAGTCCTATGCATTCAAACAGACAATGTGTGAGAATCAACACAGATAATGAGTTCTGGCATCAAAGAGAAGGGCACTCAAGTGGAAACAATATGCAAACTCCCATTTAGAAAAGTGATAGAATTCACATTTGGGGATGATACATATATTAATACAGTTTATTTTTAACAAAAGAACAGAAATAAATATTCTAAATTTTACTCTATCTCCCTTTCCTAAACTCAATTTTCATTAAGAATCAAGAGGAAAAAAATGACTTAAAACTTGTTAAATGCTCTATAGTTTTCAAACAACAGCCTCACCTATTATAGCATTTGATGACTGTAGAACTGTTTCAGCTCATGCTATGACCGTCATTTTATACGGTGGTTCAGTGGTAAAGAATCTGACACTGCAGGAGACAATCCCTGGGTCAGGAAGATCCCCTGGAGAAGGAAATGGCAACCCACTCCAGTATTCTTGCCTGGGAAATTTCATAGACAGAGGAGCCTGGCAGGCTGCAGTCCATGGGGTCGCAAAGAGACACAACTGAGTGACTAACTTTTCAATTATATATATATACATATATATATATATGATGTACATACGTGTATCTTTATATATATATATATATATATCATGTATAGTGACTCATAGACACTAAGGTCATGCCCAAGGTCATGAGTAATAAGTGGTACAGCTGGGATTCAAATCTGAAGGTCTCTCTGGCTACATATCTAATGGTCTTTTGACACACCCTGAAGCCCAGGGTGAAATTCTATCAGTTAAATACTACACTTTAAGAAATGAGCTGATATAGGTCTCAGTGTCTTTTGATAACTCTGGCAAAATACACCCACAGTGAAGACCAACTGCTATGTTTAGGGTGGTGTTATCTGAACTGGTGTCTGTCTATGCACTGGAAGGACAGTTCATCTGATTCCTTGAAAGCATCAAAGGAAGGTCAAACCCAAAGGAAAGGAGTAAGCCTGAGAACTAATTTTGTTTGCTTTCTATTGTCCAAAATAATAATTAAAATTCTCTAAAATCTATGACATACACCAAAGGCTGTGTTGGTGATTTTGCTTTGAATGAATGAATAAGATCAAAGAAGTATGTGGTTTTCTTCCTTTGGTGAAAACAGAGAAGTGGTTGTAGCAGAGTATAAATTAAGGGGTTTCAGAGTACCAGACAGCAGCTAGAACAGAATAATTGATGACTGAAAATATTGTTAAGAGTTCCAGGCAGAAGTATACAATGATGAGAAGCAGGTTGCTGATAAAAAATTCAATGGGGGATATAAAAATAATTGCAAAAATATTAGATAATGGTGATCTTTCAAAGAGGAGAGAAGATGACCTTTCTCATGAATGTTTTGTTCATGTAGCTCCTTCTACATTCTACTTGCAGTTCTCACTCCCTTCTTTAGATAGAGCAAGTAAGATGTTTTCAGTATTCTTACCAAATTCAGAAATATTAAGAAAATTAATGTCAATATATCCAAAAGACTATCAAGGCCTCATTTGCAATTTCAACTATTGTCACAAATTTAACTTCTTGCAGGATTTTTTTTGTTGTCATTATGAAATACCTACTGACCCTGGAGAAGGAAATGGCAACCCACTCCAGTATTCTTGCCTGGAAAATCCCAGGGGTGGAGGAGTTTGGCAGGCTACAGTCCATGGGGTTACAAAGAGTTGGACATGACTGAGTGACTTGACTTTCACTTTCACTTTTCCCATTGTATTATGTCACTTCTCTGGTTTGTGTGTATATTTTATGATATATTAGGATGAGGGCTTAATAATTTCCTCAAAATTGTAGCAAGGTAAATAAAATGAACTGGCAATCCTCTCCAGTATTCTTGCCTGGGAAATCCCATGGACAGAGGAGCCTGGTGGACTCACAGGAGCCTGGTGGCCATGGGGTCGCAAAGAGTCGGACACAAATGAGCGACTAAATCAACAAATAAATGAAAACAGAAAGAAGATAAAAAGTCAAATAGTTTCCTTACCCATACAAATGGTTTTCTATATTTTAGAATGTTGTTGTGGATAAATTCTAGGTAATATAAATACAGATGGGGTGATAGGATAAGAGTATAACCCTTTTGCAACCCTAATGAAACTACGAATCTAGGCAACAACTATCAATGGCTACTGAAACAATTAGATGAAAGGTTATTTGGGAAATTAAAATGGTAGATCAGAGGCCATCTGAAACCACCGATCAATCTTATCACAACAAGAAAGAACTAGACATTATGAATTTTCTGCTATGGTTCAATAAGAAATACATGGTACCAGTAATGAAATGTTCTTGCTACAGAAACAAATGTGAATCTAATCAAGCTTCTAGACCCACTCATTCTTTCACGGAAAAGCCAAGGTGTGAGAAGTACATAGTGAGTGACATACTGGAATGTTGTCAGCTAAAACCAGGACGTAGGAAATTCTAAACACAAGTGACCTGTTTTCTTCAAAGAGTAAATGGCAAGGGGAAAAAAGTAAACAGGTTGGAAGAATTGTTATTAAAGAGTCTTAATGTGTTCTTTATATGCTTTAAAAAAGAAAAGAAAAAAGAAATACCTACTGAATAAATTGCAAATTATCTTCATGAATACATATATAGATTTATTCACATGGATATATTCACAGGCAATTACAAGGAAAATATTATTAAGCTTTCTTTCTCTTCTCTGTGTATAGAATTTCATGTATTTTCCAAGCAATTATCATGTATAAGAAGGTACAAATGGACGAAATGAGTACTGTGCCTGGGGTAATGATTCTGCTCTTTGTGGTTCACACTGACATTAGTAAATGTAACAGAACTTTTCAAAAGTGCTGACTAAAAAAAGTTAATACATCTTATGTGTGTGCAAAATATGATATGGAGCTACCACTTCCCCCCAGAGATCTATGAAAACAAAGTGAATCTATATAGTCATCCATCAGTCACTCCAAACAAAGCACTGTACTTTAGATGGCTCTTGGTCACTGCCCAGCTATGTCTGCATTCATAAAATTTTCTTAGAAGTTTAACAGTATCTGAGCTACTCAAAAAATCCTGTATATTTAAAGCTAGAGAGTTTGGAGGGGAAAAAATGGGAGATTTTCAAGGAAGTAGGATATATCAGAAACTTCTAACAGAAAATAGAAAATACTGTATCTTAGCTACAGACAAATAATCTGGAAAAAAAATGACCTGGTGCTCCAGATCAACAGTGTGCCTTTAATCATTTTATAAAATACAGAAGCATTTTTCAAGTACTGAGGTATATATTTGAAGTATTGTATGAGTTTTTGCAAATGATGTTTATTACTGTGTGGATAGAATAGTAATAACAAGAAGCATAAATGCACTGTAAAATCACTACTAACTGTATATCTGGAAAAATAAAACTGCTCACAATCTTTCGGCATCTAAGTAAAAAACTAAATTGCAAAAAAAAAAAAATCAATTATATGTTCCTATAGTTTGTGCTCAAATGTAGAAAGTAAATGAAAACGAAAAAAAATTCTTCTAATTCTGACTATTTCTTTTTCTTAACTTATCTTTTGTTTAGACATCTTTTGGAAGAAAAAACAAACTCAAAATGAATAAATTGCTTTGCAAAAGCTTAGCTTCTTTAGTGCCATTTAACGTTTTATTTTCTGTTCTTCTGTACATGTGTTTGTGTATGTTCTTTTGACTATTAAGGAAAATTAGCTCCAATTCTGATGAAGCTGAGAAAGTTATTACTTTGAGTCTAACTTATAACTTAGAACTTTTTCCAAAAATAATTTAAATATCCCACCCTGTGCAAAATTAAATCCTGCTCTAAACTAAATAATTTTCTCATCACTCAGAAGCCATATGCATATCTAACTTTGGTGAGATTTTATTTGAAGAATGACCCCCAGTGAGGTAAAAAAAAGAGTCAAGTTAACTCATTAAAAATATGACCCCTAAAATCCTTAAGGGCTCATGAATGCTGATGAAAAGAAACCCATAAATTCACAGAAAATATTATTTTACCCTTCTTTTTAACCTCAAGTCTCTATGTCACTTCAATTGCTAGCACTCAGAATAATGATCTCTCAGCTTGTAAAAGTGAAGAACTAAGTATGCTCTTTTGCCACCAAGAGGTTAGCATAAAAATAGAAGACAAAGCAATGTACAATGATCATCTGTAGGATATAGTACATGGCGCACCTTGAATTGCAAATAAAATTGATCTATATTTGTAATCCATACCTAAGTCCTCAATGAATCAATCAGGGAAATGTGCACGTTCAAGTCTTGATATGTCAACATATGATACAGGAAATAAAATGTTAAAGTCTTGATCCATAAAGTAAATCCCTAAAAAAAATGGTCTAATTCATAAAAAAGAACAGTAATTCAGCCAAGACCACGTTTAACTCTATTTTTCCATTCCTGGGAGAATAACATCAACTGCAACATGATACAGGGTTTTCAATTAGGACCACATAGGTAGTAGTTTTATAAAGAATCTGTCTAGATGGCATAGATAATTGCATCTACAGGTCCCACTCAAAAATTTCTTCCATTATCTCCCATTTTGCAAATTCCTTTTATTATACATTTACATATTGTTCTCCTTGTCTATGTCTAAGTTCGTTGAGATATTGGAAATCTGTCTTATTTTTTTTTTCTAACAAGTATTCTATGTGCCTAAAATAAACTATTTTAGGGCTTTCCTGATGGCTCAGATGGTAAAGAATCCGCCTGCAATGTGGGAGACCTGGGTTCCATCCTTTGTTTTGGAAGATCGCCTGAAGGAGGGAATGGCTACCTACTTGAGTATTCTGGCCCAGAGAATTCCATGGACAGAGGAGCCTGGTAGGCTATAGTCCATGGGGTCACAAAGAGTTGGACATGCTTGAGAGATTTTCACATTCAAAATAAACTATTAATTACTTGAAAGGTCTAGTTCCTAGTTCTCTTATTTCCCCTAAATACTTTCATTCCACAAATACTCTAATAGCTTTGAATTCCTAGGATATTGAATGGTTTGTTCTCCATAGTTAGCACTTAATTATATATAGGGAGCCTGTATATTCACTAATTCATTTCAAACACCTATTATATGCTATACACTAGACCCTATGCTACATGCTGCTGCTACTGCTAAGTCGCTTCAGTTGTGCCCGACTCTGTGAGACCCCATAAACGGCAGCCCACCATGCTCCCCCGTCCCTGGGATTCTCCAGGCAAGAATACTGGAGTGGTTTACCATTGCCTTCTCCATGCTACACGCTAGAGATAAGTAAACAAGATAGATACAGTTTCTGCAACATGAAAGCTCCCTAGTCATTGGACTATAGAGCTTTACATGTAGACAATCAGGATGCAATGTGGTGGGGTCATGAGACATAGATCAGTGGAATGGGAACACACACCATTCAATTAGGACCCACACCATGACCCCCAGGGAAGTTCCTATTCCAGGAATACAGCACAGCAAATCGTAAGTCACCTTCTCAGATGGAGGACAATGTCAAAAGAGGATAATTAAATATCAAAGAACATTCCGTTTTAGTGGGAGAGCTCTGACTGATTCTGATAGACTGTGTATCACACTGCTGTGTTTTTGCAAACAGTTGAGTCCACTCTGAACTCACAGGCTCCATGACAGCAAGGAGTATATTCAATAGAAGTTCACTGAAGACTGGTTTGAATGCACAAATAGAAGCGTTATGGTATCCACAGAAGTAGGATCACAGCAGAATGTGCCACAGAGCTTAGCTGACACAAGTCATAGATTATTAGAAAATATTCTTGACTTCTTTAGAAGATGTAAAGAGATGTACCAATCTGGACAACGGAAATTAACTCTAAATACTTTTCATCATTAAATATGCTATATATTCATCTCATAGAGATAAGGCTGCCAACATTATTAGGAATTTCATTGTTTATTTTGACAATACATATGAGAGTGAATCATAGGGTTTTCTCTACTCCAACTCTGTGATCTATAATTAGTAAAAACATATCACTGACCTTGTAGCAGCCTGAGTCAGGTGTGTGATTCATTTAGAACAGTCAGCCTACAGATAAGCAATTTTAACCTATTTCAGCAGAAACATACACTGCAAACTCCAAAGAAAATTAACAGAGCAGGCATTATAAATTAATTGATAAGATAAATAAAAATTATACCAAGCATCAAAAAAATTAATTGATGAGAACTTACAAGTTCCAAAAAGTTGCTATCATGTGCTAAAGACTCTTAATTTTTCCAGCAATGTCCTCCTCCAAAATGAAAGAAAGTGAAAGAAAAAAGCAATATTTTGCCATGGCAAATTGGTTTCATATAGTGAAGATGCAATTATCAGGAAGTAAGCAAAAGTCAAGAGGAAATTAACCAACCTTCAAGACACTCATCACCAGAGGAGGGCATGGCAACCCACTCCAGTATTCACGCCTGGCAAATCCCATGGACAGAAGAGCCTGGCAGACTACAGTTCATGGGTTGCAAAGACACAACTGAAGCGACTGAGCATGCACGCACAGGATTCCCACATAGGGCAGTCCATACAAAATTGCACTTCTGAATTTTCTGACATCAAATGGAGAGTAAGCAAGTGAAGCAACCAGTCAATTACACCTTGAATTAAAATTAAACATTAAGTTTAAAAGTGAGGTAAGTTACAATATTGTTTCTCTTCACTTTCTTCTACCAGACTTTATATTACATAAAAAGCAAATAGCTGTGACTCCTTATGACATTTGAAAAGACACTCCTGAAGCTGGATGACAAATCTCTCAATATTTTAATCCACTAACAGTCAGTTCGGAAGCTGCTGACTCTACCTGGCTGCGAGTCTGATAACCAGAAGCTGAAACAGCTCTTTGCTGTGGCAGCACCTAAACCCGTTTACAATCATCCTGCTCTGAATTTGGTTCAGATTGAATGTTATCTTCAGTGCCTTTAAGTTCCATTTATTGGGAACTGGAATTGCTTTTCCCTGCAGAAAGTTCCTACTCAGGTAAGATACATATATATTTTAAACAACAAATAAGGTAGATACGTTTATGAAATTAAAAATTCACAAGACCCTTTATAAGAGAAGGATCTTGGTTTTTAAGAGGGTCAGAACATGGATGGGGGAATACATCTTTATTTTTACTAACTTGAACTAAAATTTGGTATTTTTTTTCAACTATGAATACAAGCAACAAACTCACAAATATTGATAGCACTTGTGACTTTCCCACCAATAACAGAAACAAATATTTTAACATCACTTTAAAGTGACATAAGTGTCTCAAAAATATCATTTATGTTTATTACTTTTTGGAATAATAGTTATTTTATCTTCCATTAAATTTTGTCCTTTACAATTTGTCACAAATTTACTATATCACGAGTTGGGAGTTTTAAAAGTATTTTAATAATTAGCATTATTTTTTCGGGCACACAGCTTGCAGTATCTCAGTTCCCCAACCAGAGATCAAACCTGTGCCCCCTAGAGTAGAAGTGCAGAGACCTAACCACTGGACTGCCAGGGAATTTCAAATAATTAGTATTAATTAACTACTTTCTTTGTAATTCTAGCATTTTATACATTGATAACCAGTATTCTGAGAAGTAATTCAAAAGTTCAGCAGATTTCCAAGGAATCTGTAAAACACACAAACACATACATGGACAATTGATTAAGAATCCCTGACCTTGAAGATTTCTTCTCCTAATTTACAGGGTCTCAGTTTTCAAAAAGGGAAAATTATTACTAAGTTTGATCATACTAGTAAGCAGAGAGAGAGGGGTGGGGGAGGAAGTTTCTAAAAAACAACAGATGTTTGCAACACTTTTGAAGATTTCATGTTTGAATAAAAGTTAAGAGCTTTTATCTAGTTAGATTTCTGTCTTACAAAAAACAAATTATGTTCCTTCTAACTCATTCTTTCCTCACCAAATTTAAAACACAGCTATTAATCATGATTCTGAAATTTTTGAAATATTTAGATATCAAGTAGAGTGATTTAGATAAATATGGTTATTATTACTAGATGTTGACAAGCTGTTCCAAAAAAGAAACTGTAGAAGTTGCTAAACACAAACTAATCCTTTCCCCTCTTTTACATGTGTGCGACAGGCCATACATATCTCTAATATGTATGATCTCAGAGCCACAGGAAAACTTTGGTGAAATATGTTTGCTTCCTCGGCATGAGTTTGTTTTAAATTCTAAAAGCAGAAGTTGAATGCAGTAGTTTAGAGATGGATTTTAGAGTCAGAATTGGCTTTCAATCTGATGATACCACTTATTATTTATGTGATTTGGGTCTCAATGTCATGGTCTGTTAAATTAGAACAAAATATCTACCTCGCAGATTTCTTCTGAAGATTAAGTCAATTACTATGTATAAAAGACATCTATGATATATAAAAATAAATCAGCCAGGATATGGAAGCAAACTAAGTGTCTATAAACAAATAAATGAAGAAAGATGATGTGGTATGTATCAGTTCAGTTCAGTCTATCAGTTGTGACCCCATGACTGCAGCACACCAGGCTTCTTTGTTCATCACCAATTCTTGGAGCTTGCTCAAACTCATGTCCATTGAGTCAGTGATGCCATCCAACCATATCATCCTCTGTTGTCCCCTTCTCCTCCTGCCTTCAATCTTTCCCAGCAGCAGGGTCTTTTCCAACGAGTCAGTTCTTCACATCAGGTGGCCAATATATTGAAAATTCAGCTTCAGCATCAGTCTTTCCAATGAATATTCAGGACTGATTTCCTTTAGGATTGACTGGTTTGATCTACTTGCAGTCCAAGGGACTCTCAAGAGTCTTCTCCAGCACCACAATTTGAAAGCACTCAATTCTTCGGCACTCAATTTCTTTATAGTCCAACTCTCACATCCATACATGACTACTGGAAAAACCATAGCCTTGACTAGACGGACCTTTGTTGGCAAAGTAATGTCTCTGCTTTTTAACACGCTGTCTAGGCTGATCATAGCTTTCCCTTCAAGGAGCACACATCTTTTAATTTCAAGCTGCAATCACCATCTGCAATGATTTTGGAGCCCAAGAAAATAAAGTCTCTCACTGTTTCCATTGTTTCCCCATCTATTTGCCATGAAGTGATGGGACTGTATGCCTTGATCTTCGTTTTCTGAAGGTTGAGTTTTAAGCCAGCTTTTTTACTCTCCTCTTTCACTGTCATCAAGAGGGTCTTTAGTTCTTCTTCGCTTTCTGCCATAAGGCTGGTGTCATCTACCTGTCTGAGGTTATTGATATTTCTCCCAGAAACCTTGATTCTAGCTTGTGTTTCATCCAGTCCAACATTTCACATGATATACTCTGTATAAGTTAAATAAGCAAAGTTACAACATACAGCCTTGATGTACCCCTTTCCTAGTGTGGAACCAGTCCATTGTCCCTTGTCTGGTTCTAGCTGTTGCTTCTTGGCCTGCATACAGATTTCTCAGGAGGCAAGTAAGGTGGTCTAGTATTCCGATCTCTTTAGAACGTTCCACAGTTTGCTGTGATCCACACAGTCAAAGGATTTAGTGTAGTCAATGAAGCAGAAATAGATGTGTTTTGAAACTCTCTTGCTTTTTCTATGATCCAACAGATGTTGGTAATTTGATCTCTGGTTCTTCTGCCTTACGAAATCTAGCTTGAACATCTGGAAATTCTCAGTTCACATACTGTCAAAGCCTAGTTTGGAGAATTTTGAGCATTACTTTACTAGTGTGTGAGATGAGTGCCACTGTGCGGTAGTTTGAGCATTCTTTGGCATTGCCTTTCTTTGGGATTGGAATGAAAACCGATCTTTTCCAGTCCTGTGGCCACTGCTGAGTTTTCCAAATTTGCTGGCATATTGAGTGCAGCACTTTCACAGCATCATCTTTTAGGATTTGAAATAGTTCAGCTGAAATTCCATCACCTCCACTAGTTTTGTTTGTAGTGATGCTTCCTAAGGCCCACTTGACTTTGCCCTCCTGGAATACAGGCAACAAACTCACGCATAAAAGCAAATATTACTAACCCTAACCTTAACCATAAAAAATGAATGAAATCTTGCCATTTGCAAAACTATGAACATAGACATTATGCTTAGTGAAATAAGTTAGAGAAAGAAAAATACTGTATGTTTTCATTTATATGTGGAACGAAAAATAAAACAGATGAATATAACAAGACAGAATAGACTTATAGACACAGAGAACAAGCTAGTGGTGACCAGTGAGGAGAGGGGTGAGGGGAGCGGCAAGATACAAGAAGGGAATTAAGAGGTAAAAAGTACCAGGTGTAAAATAAATGAGATACAAGGATGTAATGTACAGCATAGTGAAAACACCATTATTTTATAAAGATTTAAGTGGGACTGGAATGCAAAAGTAGGAAGTCAGGAAACACCTGGCGTAACAGGCAAATTTGGCCTTGGAGTACAGAATGAAGCAGGGCAAAGGCTAAGAGAGTTTTGCCAAGAGAACGCACTGGTCATAGCAATACTGAATCACTGGTCTTCATACAACACAAGAGTAGACTCTACACATGGACATCAGCAGATGGTTGACACTGAAATCAGATTGATTTTATTCTTTGCAGCCAAAGATGGGGAAACTCTATACAGTCAGCAAAAACAAGACCGGGAGCAGACTGTGGCTCAGATCATGAACTCCGTATCGTCAAATTCAGATTTAAATTGAAGAAAGTGGGGGAAACCACTAAACCACTCAGGTATGACTTAAATCAAATCCCTTATGATTATACAGTGGAAGTGACAAACAGATTTAAGGGACTAGATCTGATAGACAGAGTGCCTGATGAACTATGGACAGAGGTTCATGACATTGTATAGGAGACAGGGATCAAGACCAACCCCAGGAAAAAGAAATGCAAAAAAGCAAAATGGCTGTCTGAGGAGGCCTTACAAATTGCTGTGAAAAGAAGAGAAGTGAAAAGGAAAGATATTCCCATTTGAATGCAGAGTTCCAAAGAATAGCAAGGAGAGATAAGAAAGCCTTTCTCAGGGATCAATGCAAAGAAATAGAGGAAAACAACAGAATGGGAAAGACTAGAGATCTCTTCAAGAAAATTAGAGATACCAAGGGAACATTTCATGCAAAGATGGGCTTAATAAAGGACAGAAATGATACCATTTCTGGACCTAACAGAAGCAGAAGATATTAAGAAGAGGTGGCAAGAATACACAGAAGAACTATACAAAAAAGATCTTCATGACCCAGATAATCACGATAGTGTGATCACTCACCTAGAGCCAGATATCCTGGAATGCGAAGTCAAGTGGCCCTTAGGAATCATCACTACAAACAAAGCTAGTGAAGGTGATCGAATTCAGGTTGAGCTATTTCAAATCCTGAAAGATGATGCTGTGAAAGTGCTGTACCCAATATGTTAGTAAATTTGGGAAACTCAGCAGTGGCCACAGGACTGGAAAAGGTCAGTTTTCATCCCAATCCCATAGAAAGGAAATGCTAAAGAATGCTCAAACTACTATACAATTGCACTCATCTCACATGCTAGTAAAGTAATGCTCAATATTCTCCAAGCTAGACTTCAACACTATGTGAACTGTGAACTTCCAGATGTTCAAGCTGGTTTTAGAAAAGGCAGAGGAACCAGAGATCAAATTGCCAACATCTGCTGGATCATCAAAAAAGCAAGAGAGTTCCAGAAGAACATCTATTTCTACTTTATTGACTATGCCAAAGCCTTTGACTGTGTGGATCACAATAAACTGTGGAAAATTCTGAAAGAGATGGAATACCAGACCACCTGACCTGCCTCTTGAGAAACCTGTATGCAGGTCAGGAAACAACAGTTAGAACTGGACATGGAACAAGAAGAACTATACGAAAAAGATCTTCATGACCCAGATAATCACGATAGTGTGATCACTCACCTAGAGCCAGATATCCTGGAATGCGAAGTCAAGTGGCCCTTAGGAATCATGACTACAAACAAAGCTAGTGAAGGTGATCGAATTAGATCAAATTAGACTGGTTCCAAATAGGAAAAGGAGTACGTCAAGGCTGTATATTGTCACCCTGCTTATTTAACTTATATGCAGAGTATATCATGAGAAACACTGGGCTGGATGAAGCACAAGCTGGAATCAAGATTGCTGGGAGAAATATTAATAACCTCAGAAATGCAGATGACACCACCCTTATGGCAGAAAGTGAAGAAGAACTAAAGAGTCTCTCGATGAAAGTGAAAGAGGAGAGTGAAAATGTTGGCTTAAAGCTCAACATTCAGAAAACTAAGATCATGGCATCTGGTCCCATCACTTCATGGGAAATAGATGGGGAAACAGTGGAAACAGTGTCAGACTTTATTTTTTTGGGCTCCAAAATCACTGCAGATGGTGACTGCACCCATGAAATTAAAAGACGCTTACTCCTTGGAAGAAAAGTTATGACCAACCTAGATAGCATATTAAAAAGCAGAGACATTACTTTGCCAACAAAAGTCCGTCTAGTCACGGCTATGGTTTTTCCACTAGTCATGTATAGATGTGAGAGTTGGACTATAAAGAAAGCTGAGCACCGAAAAATTGATGCTTTTGAGCTGTGGTCTTGGAGAAGACTCTTGAGAGTCCCTTGGACTGCAAGGAGATCCATCCAGTCCATCCTAAATGAGATCAGTCCTGGGTGTTCATTGGAAGGACTGATGTTGAAGCTGAAACTCCAATACTTTGGCCACCTGATGAGAAGAGCTGACTCATTTGAAAAAACCTTGATGCTTCGAACGTTTGAAGGCAGGACGAGAAGGGGATGACAGAAAATGAGATGGTTAGATGGATGAGATGGTTAGATGGCATCACCGACTCAATTGGCATGTGTTTGGGTAGGCTCCAGGAGTTGGTGTTGGACAGGGAGGCCTGGCATGCTGCAGCTCATGGCATCTCAAAGAGTTGGACACAACTGAGCGACTGAACTGAACTGAACTGAAATGGAGTATAACCTATAAAAATACTGAATCACTCTGTTTTACACCTGAAACATACAACATAACAAATCAACTATACTTTAATTAACAAAAAGAAGAAAGAAATCAGTCAATAAGTAGGGTATTGTCCAAAATTAGTTGTAGTAGTGGGAATAGAAATGGAAGTGAAACAGCAGTATAGTAGTTAAAAGGACAATCTTCAGAGCTGACCATATGAATCTCTTGAAAAGTAAAACTCTAGAATCAATTAAACTAATTAACTAAGTTGTTAGTCTCTTAATAGAAATCTTAATAGAAGGGACTCCACTGGCTGCCTAGTAGGAAGCAGTAGCGGTACCTAAAGAGGTAGAAGATGTGAAATAAGTA
This sequence comes from Giraffa tippelskirchi, assembly GCF_054371585.1. NCBI lineage: Eukaryota > Metazoa > Chordata > Mammalia > Artiodactyla > Giraffidae > Giraffa > Giraffa tippelskirchi. Next base: position 64,800,528 of record NC_137287.1, on the reverse strand, counting down.
GTGAGAAGTTCAGAAAAAAATCTTAAAAATATATGGGGGATAAACATTACCCATTGTTGTTCAGCAGAAATCAACACAAAATTTTATGCAATTTTCCTCCAAATTAAAAAAAAATAACAAATTTAAAAAATAAAACAGAAAACAAACAAAAATCACTGCCATGTTCTCTAAGGAACATTTGTTTTACATAAACCATGGTGTTGTGATCTTGTGGCTACTAATTAATCAAACTGTGGGTGTGTTGATCTCTTGCAAGTCTATAGTTTGAAATGCAAAGATCAAGTTTTCTCCCTTAATTTGGTTAAGGTCAATAATACAATAGTACCAAAACTATGCAGATTGAATTGTTAACACACGAAACAACTCCAGAATAGCAAATAAAGTTTTGTTAATAAAGTTTATTTTAATGAATTTACAGCTCCCAATGCACATGACTGGCTTTGCAAAAATCAATTTGCTATATACAACTGCTATGTATCCCCTCTATCCATATTCTCTACATCCTTTTCTCTGAAAGAATGAATCAAATCTCAACAACGTGACTAAAATAGCATCAGATATTCAATAGGCAGAAAAGATAAAAAGCTGTCTAAGTATGAAAGCCTGTCTGACATTCTCTTAGGCACATTAGTATTAGTAGTTAGTTCTAAAATCTCACATTAGGACTGTGGGGTTGTGTGTGTGCACTCACCAGGGATGGGGTAGTGGTGGGTGAGAAAGGACGGAGGTGCTCATTTTTGTCAGTGGACCCTTACACCCAACTGAAGCTCATTGTTTGCTAGGCTGAGGGTAAAATCAGAAGGAGAACTGCCAAGTAGGCAGTTCTTCCAAGTAGGCAAAGGAACCTGGCCTTTCCTTTGTAGATTTGACATTTTCCACTGCCTACTGAACAAAATCTGTATTTCCATACTGAATATGATTTTTAGATAGACTTTCCAGGCAGTCAAGTACATAAGATCTCTGAATTAGAAGTCAGGAAAATTGGATTTGCATCTTAACTTTTTTCTTAAAATACCATATGAGCTGGGACAAGAAAAACAACCTCATAATCTTAGTTCCTTCATCTGTAAAATGAATAGTTTAAACATACTTCGAAGGACCTTACCAGCCAGAAAATTCTCTGAATCACTAAGCAAGATAAAGCAATAAGCTAATTTAATTACGATCTTTCAGCATAACTAGGTTGCTATAATCAGGAGGGCTCTCCTGAAATACATTATTTTCCTCCACTTCAGGCATGAATACATTATGTTTTCTATCACAATGGCATAATGGATAGTCCTGAAGACCTTCAGTCAAATAGATTCAAATTCCCTACAGCATGAAGTCATCTTGATTAAAATATCAACAGTTTATCACAGATGGAGTTGGTTCAAAACACAATAATGCCCTTCAGGTAGCAGGCGTTTCTGCATTTTATTCTATTCACAAGACTATTTGAAAAGATGCAAAGGCCTTTTGTTTCGTGATGAGGCTAGAATTTTTACCTATGAAAACAGTTTATCAAATGCATGTAAACTTTAAAATTCCCTCAATTCTTTTTAACATATTAAAATCGACATATTACTCATCATTAATTCATTCCATCAGAAAAAAAGTGATCTGAAAAATGTGTAAAATTCAATATATTTGTAAAAACAAGTTAACTTTCATGCTGTGGAACTCTAACTTTACCCCTGAGCATTTGTTTCATATTTTTTAAATCTTAGATGGTTTCAAAAGCAATACATTAAAATTTAATGAGAAATTTCATACTGAATGCATGAGTTAAAAGGTAGGTAAAAGTGATAGATGATATCAAGGGCAAACATACTATTTTAGAAACGAATCATGGAGTCATATGGCAGAAATCAACACAACATTGTAAAGCAATTATCTTTCAATTAAAAATAAATTTAAAAATAAAAATAATAAATTCAAAAAAGAAAAATGAATTATTATTATATGCAGAAAAAGACATGACTCAGTATGTGTTGCTGCGGTTATGATTTGTAATCAATAACACTACTCTTTAGAACCATATTGTTATTAAATTATTGGTCAGTGGTTATATGCCTTTTGCATCTGAATGCATGTATATATTTCAGACCTAGATCACAGATTCTCTAGGTTAGACTTTAATGTCATGCACGTAATGTGTAACAGCCATTCCTTCGCAAGGATTATCCCTAACAATGGTTGTCCTGAGCCCAGCGGTGGGCTCCTCTGGGGAAGTACCACTCCTTTCCTGTAATCCCTTCATCCTGCAGTCCCTTCTCCGAAGAGCTGAGACAGACATAAGAACTAAGTCTCAAGGCTTTGCCTTCACTATGTTATGATGTATCTATTGAAACAGTATAAATATAAATGAACAATCAGTCATCAGGAAGAATTTCTGGAGCTGTGAGGGACACTTACAAAAGGAATAGTCATGGTTGGCAAAAGTGTCAAGGAAAGACTTGTGAAAGGCTGAATCTACCCGATCGTGTTGGACTTGATGTGGAGGGAAAACATGGGAACACAGAAGGAGGTATTCCTGAGAAAAAATAGAGGAGACTGGGCCGGGGACACCGTATGCATATACTGGGACTGTCAGGCAAGTGTAAGCTCCTCGGTTCTGTCTCCTCACAACAGAGATTTGGAGTGACGGACATTAGAGCCCTCGGTGGGTCACAGCTCTCGGTTCTTGGACAGACTGTTATAGCTCTCCGGTCTCGAACAAACCGTGTTATAGCTCTTAGACGAATCAGTGTTACAGCTCAGTGTTACAGCTCTTTTATTTAGATGATAGCAGGAAAATCCATCCTCAAAGCATGAGGGCATGCCGACCCTCAACCCAAAGACACAAAGAGAACGCCCCAGCTCGCGGGAGAGAGAGAGCGCTTTTGGCTCCTCTTTTTATATGTTTTTTTCCTCCCCCTGGGCCTGCCCTATGCAAATTTGGCTTAACCAGAGTGCTGTTCTACCTGAAGTTCTCACTCCGGTACTCGGACCTTCCTTTGACCTTCCTTTGTTCCATTTTCGCGGGCTTTTCCCTTCCTTGTCTTTTAGCCACCGCCATTTTGGACTCCTGTTTCCTATTCTACCTATGTAACAGGACCATTTTAAAGGATAGGGAGTACAGAAAGAAAGAAAAGGTAGCATTCATACCCCCGTTGTGTTTGCCATCTGGCTAGGACGATTTCCAACTAATGAGTGAGGTGAAATCCAACATGCTTCCATACAGACAGAAGTCTAAGCAGTACTTTGTAATGATGATCAAAAATATGTATTGTGTTAATTACCAAAATGAAATGATTGCCCTAATTCACGAATATAAAATCAATATATAGTATAAAAGATTTCTGTTTGTAATAAATGTAACTAAATAATAATAGGCATTTTTTTTTAACACAATAGGAATATAGGTCTTAAAAGTTGCTATTAAATGTCCAGAGGAATTGGAAGGAATATGTGAGCTCAATGTGACTTGATAGGAAGATATATATGTCAAATCAGTATAATTTTATAGTAAAGTTTTTTATAGTAATGTAAAGCTTGTTACTATAAGAGAAGAGAAATGTAAATATGAGTAAAGCAAATAATAAAGGCAAAATCCAATGCATCAAACCCTTCACATGGCACTGTTGAAAAAAGACAACTTGCTCAAAATGGAGTCACTTGTACTAAGCACCATGACAGCAAACTAAGACCTTAATACCTAATTTAATTGCAGTTTCAACTCCCCTCAGGAATGGAATCTTAACCAGTCAGCACTAGAGAAGTTATCTATCCAACAGAACCCTTCCATCCTCCTTAGGAGGAGACTTTCCCTGAAACAATGCATTTTTTTTGAGCTAATAACTTCCTTTTCCTGCCCCCTTTCTGCCTTTGAAAACCTTTTTGTTTCTATAACTTGGCAGAATTTCTTTCTATCTGCTACATGGGATGCTGCCCAATTCATGAATCGTTCAACAAAGCAATTTGATCTTTAAATTTACTCGTTGGAGTTTTGTTATTTAACAGTACAGACCATATAACCCAGTGTCACATTCAATGGAGTACTGGAAAATACTCTTCTAAGAACTTTAAGCACTGTATTTCAGTAAGTTTTCATATTTAAATATAAGAATAAATCTTTGTGGTATTTTGTGCATGTATTTTATCAAGCAGGCTTTTCTGCATTATTATAGAAGGTCCTAAATTATAAAGTTAACTCAGGTTTCAGATAAAATGTGAACTATGAAGCCATGAGCTATTCAGACAAATGAGGCCGTTGATATTCTGGTCAGGCATTGTCCAGCAGTGTGGGGGCACTTCACCAAAGCCCATGTGTGCAAAAACAGCAATGGCCTCAAAAGCATGTTCTCCGAGTAAGCTTTCTTGGAATTCTAAAGAGATTCTTGAAATGAACACACATGTGTGTATATACATGCAGGCATGCATGTATGCACACACACCCCTCCTTTTTGCTGCTGCTGTAAAACTTGCCAAAGAGTCAAAGTATATGAACCAAGTCTCATTAATATTAATATATACTTCGTTATTTTGCTCCCCAAACACTGTCACTCTGTTAAACTAAATTAAAGCCCTGTCAGAAACATCTAATTAATCCACAGTAAGAAAATGCATTACTGTGTCATAGTTAATAAGTGGTTCAGTGTAATCACACCTTGATCATTCTCCTGAGCAGCCCTGTCCTTTGTATGCTGTACTTAGGACCAGAATGTTTCACATTAATTTCTTTAATGATTGTTCGTATATTAATTACAATGGATAGCTACTCTCCTTTCAGATGTACAAATCATCTAGATTCTTTCAGTGAGGAGGACAGACAAGGAAATACCTAAATAGAGTGAAGAAACTTGTGTGTCTTAGACTAAATGTCACCACAAAGAGTTTCTGAGAGTCAGTTACAACCTGAGTTACGACCTGTTGTATGACAGTTGTATGATGTTGAGCTCAAAGCTGGTCCTTGTGCCCAGTTTACCAAATTCCACAAAACATCTGAACCACAAGCAGCATCACCCTCTGATGGGAGAAGGCCTCCCAGGGCCAGATCAGCAGAGTTGTGATAAACTCCCTTTGGCCATGTGCTGCCTGTAGGAAACTTCATGAAGCTCAGAGGCATCACAAACAAATCTTACCTTAATGAGGATCTGGATGGACCCTGTGGCTTTTGTGGATATGAAATACCAAAAGCTCATGGTGCAGGCAGCGCTGGATTCTTGCCACAGACCACTCTTGAGGTGTGCTTCTTCGCCCCGCAGGCCCACTGGAGTAGCTTCCAGATACAGGAAGTGCCCTGGGAACAAGATGAGATTCAGATCATGCCAAAATAACATGGAGAGGATCATTTTAGTTTTTCTATCGTAGGGTTTTTAATTACATTTCATAAGATCTCAACTGCCAAAGGTATTTCTACTTGAAAGAGAAAGGAAATCTAATAGCCTTGCCTCCAGCTCACTGACAGAACAATTTCCAACTGTCTGTGCTTTTAGCAAAGTACTTCACAGCGTGCAGATGAACTGATCTGACAGAATATTTATGCCATGGACTCAATGAGACAGTTACAGAAATCATTTCATGGACTCCGCAAACTGTCCAGTTACTGCAAAACAATGCAAAGATTGTCTATGAAACATAAATAGAGGAATATGACATGCTCTCAAAAAGTCAGTCACCTTTTGAGTGCACAAATAAAATGCTGAGAATTTTAATATACAACATACAAGGAAAAATACTGAGTTTTTGGCTTGTTTATCCAAATATCCAAAACATTTTACATACGTAGAGCTGAGTGTTACAATGGGACTCAGCCCTTCCTTTCTTTGGCATGGTTGGTCTGGCTTGGAGAGCTCTGTTTTATCATGTATGCTGTGCTTAGTCTCTCTGTCATATCTGACTCTTTGCGACCCCATGGACTGTAGCCCATCAGTCTCCTCTGTCCATGGGGATTCTCCTGGCAAGAATACTGGAATGGGTTGCCATGCCCTCCTCCAGGGGTCTTCCCAACCCAGGGATCAAACCCAGGTCTCCCGCATTGCAGGCGGGTTCTTTACCGCGAGCCACCAGGGAAGCCCCTGTTTTATCATAGGCCTGTGAAACTTCAATATTTAAACACCTGTATTCTACTCTATAACAGCCAGGAATTCAAGATCCCTTCTTTATTCTGCTAATGTCTTTTGGCCCTTGACCAAAGAATCTGAGAAATGAGTTCAGCTGACTGTAAAAATGAGCATTCCAAGCACCTTTCACAGAGATGATCTTACAACTACATCTGCACAGCACCTTTAGGGCTTTCTAACTACCTGTCCCCAAACACAGATCATCTCCCTTGATCTTGAAAACTCCAGGGCAAATTTTATTATCTCCATTGGACAAGAGGAGAGATGTGAGAATCTGAAAAGTTACATGACTTGCTACTGATCAAATGAATGGCAGAATTCATGGTTATTGATTACAAATGTGTCATTTCAAAAAGGTATCTGAGGGCAGTATATGTTATCATCTATCTACAATTATCAAAGCAATATTCAATTTTAATTACTTGCTGTTATATGTTACTTAATGTCCCCCCAAAATATGCGAAAGTCCTAATTTCAGTCCCAGTTAATGTGAGCTTATTTGGAAATAGCATTTTTGCTGATGATCAAGTTAAAATAAAGTCATGAGGGTGGCCTCTAGTCCAATAAAACTATTGTAAAGAAAAGGGAAAGTTTAGACACAGAGACATACATAGAGGGAAGACAACGCAAAGACAGAGAGTCTCACCCACAAGCCGAGTAGCATCTGAAGCTACCAGAAGCTAGTGAGAGGCAAGGAATAGATTATTCTCCTTCAAAGTCCTCAACAGGAACCACCAGCCCTACAGACATGGTGCTTTCAAATTTCTAGCTCCCAAACTGTGAGACAATAAATGTCTGCTTTTAACACCACCCCATTTGAGGCTGTCTGCTATGCAGTTCTGGGAGACAAAGGTACTCATTAAATGTTTGACTTAGTTGCCCTGGCACCACGGGGGTCGCTCTGATGCTCTCAGGAAAGACAATGTGATGCTCACTGTGAATAAGATTAGAGTAACTGGAACAACCTGATAACCTACCATTTTCATTTCCAAGTGTGTGGTCTCTGGGAGGTCTTAGGCTTTGTGGAGAGCCAACCCCCAAAACCCAATCAAAGTTTTCAGCCAAAGAGTTTTGCCAACCACACCAGCCTTTTTCAAAAGTACAGGAGCCACCACATTCATTTTCATCAGTATAATCTCCGCAGTCATCTACAAAATTACAGCTCTGCTCCAGTTTAAAACATTTGCCATTCTGACATTCCCGATAGCCAAGTGGACAGTAACCTAAAAAACAAACAAACAAAAAGGATGAGGAAACACTCCCACCACATTCATGAGGTTAAAAAGTAGGAAAAGTAGATGCCCTTTAATATGTAAAGAAACATAGTGTTCTTAGGAGTTTCGGGTGTGTGACCCTGCCTCTCTCTCCCCTAATCTCCTCTAGGGTTCTGGTCTATAGCTCATTCACAAGCATCATTCAAAATGAAAACAATCAATCATTTTATTGATCTAGGAATGTACTCCAGTCGTCCTCAAATGCAGCATGTCCTGTGAGCTATCCTCAAAGAGATAAATTCGATCTGAAAACCAAAGAGAGGCTTTCTATTTTTAATCCTGAAACAAGATCTTCAGGGTAGTAAGAACTTAGGTAACGTGGGGTATTTGAAGGTACATTCCATCAGTATCCATTCACTCCACTATTTATCAGAAGCCAAACATATATCACACTTCCTCAGAAGCAGGGGCATGAATATACAACTAATATTTAACCTTCCAACAGATTTTTTTTCCTCCAAAATGCTTATTTATTTCATAGTTGTTTGGAACTTAAGGGGCAATTTTCCTACAAAGCAATGTTACCCATAAAGACTTTTCTACAAACTTTAAGATAAAGCACGATGCTTTTGAATGTCTGAGTTTGAACTGATGCTGATAACTCATCAGTTATGTGACTTGGATCATTCCTATATTTGATGAGTTTTAGTCTCCTGATCAAAAAAGAGAAAAAAAATAGAGTAAAAAGTTAAACTAATTAGAGAGACTTGTTTATATTGGGGATCCTCAATCTCTGAGATCTAATGCCTGATGATCTGAGGTGGAGCTGATATAATAATAATAGAAATAATGTGTACAATAAATGTAATGGGCTTGAATTATCTGGAAACTATACCCCCACCCTCACTCCACAGAAAAAAATTATCTTTCACAAAACAGTTCCCTTGTGCCAAAAAGGTTGGGGACCTCTGGTTTCTATCACTAGAAGAGTGCTTCAACCTTCACAGGCAATCAGTAAATATTAGTCAAATGAATGAGTTAAAGTGTTTTGGAAATAATAAACCAGTTCAATAGGCATAGTCAAGTTATAAATATCCTGCTTGAATATTTCAATAGAACATAACCACCGTGGTTGACAATATTGTAGTAGGAAAAGTTTTGATGTGGTGACATCAGCTTCCCATTTGCTTTGTGACTCTACAGTACTTGAATTTTTGTTTTCCTTCCTCCTTAGTTGGCCAGTTAGGGGAGCTGGTAATACCACTTCCTACTTCATTTTTAGATGGGAGTTTCCATGGCCTGAGAGAGTGTCTGGAGGTTGAGGACTGGTGTGGATTAGAGGAAGGAGGTGATTCAGACATTTAATGGAAGGTGTTTTGAGAATTGGAAACTGCTGCTGATAGAATCTCATAGAAAAGCTTTTATGTTCCGGATCAGACTCACATTTTAGCAAACAGATGGCTAAGAGGGAAGAAGTGGCAGGAGAGGAATGGAAGGCCATGTAGAGATCAGTGGGGAAGAACTGGTGTTCTGAGAATTCCCAGCCACTTTGTGTGCTAAGCTCTTCTTGAACTGCACGTTCAAGATTGCCTAATTAAATGGCCTTCACACTTGCAAGTCCTCTGAAAACAAATTTCAACTATGCATTCTGTCTCTAACAAAACTTCCTTGTCTTCTAGGTTAATTGCTAACATTTTCCTTTCCTGCAGTGTAAGATTAAACTATTTTTATTTAGGTGCCCAGTTCAACCGGCAGATTGGAGGGTAAGACAAAAGACCTTTGCTGTTTCAATTACAGAGCTTGACTGAGAATTGTAACATTAAAGCATTTTTGAGCTACACAGAAATGGAGATCACTTACATTAACCCTCTCATTTATAGATGAGAAAACTGAGGATTATAGATGTTAAGTGACTTGCTGAATTTTCAAGAGGAGCAATGTAATTTGGACCCAAGTCTGTTGTCTTCAGAATTATTTTTTAAATCCATTGACTTGAAGAACAATGGTAGGTCTACTATCATAAGATGCAAGATCACTGAGGGATGAAACACCAGTGTTGACTACCAGATGCATTATTTCTCATGGATCTGTTGAAACCTGAGAAATTACTAGATCATTTGATTTTATATAATTGACATTTGTATTGATTCCATCAACTTCAATTTATCTGGGGAATAAAAGAAAATGTACTGGTTTTGAAGATGTTTTTCTCCAAAGCAACTGGGTCAAGCTAAAATCTAATTCTTTTAAAACACATAAGAAAATAATTTGGATATGTCTCTAAGTGGAAACATGAGGCAAAATATTACACAATCAATATAGCTAATATTTTAAGATAGTCACAGTGTGAATCAGTGTTTTACATTTATAAAACATAAATACCTGCATAATTTAAAATACAATAATTCAAATATTACAAAAGATTAATTTTGAACAGAAAGCTCTCTAGGTTAATAAAGAAAATTTCACTGCTATAATGTACTCTTATCCATAAAACAATAAGTAACATTTTTTGGTAAATTCAAGGGAAGTTATCAACTAATATTATTTACCTATTTCTAAATTATTTTCCATGCCTATTGTTTTGTCCAAAGAAATCAGCTACCTAAAAGTAGGGCGAATATCTTTAAATGATTTGATATTAAGGATCTGATGAAATTGTGTTCATTTTTACAGAAAAAAATACTGTTTAAATTAGGCAGTGGCCCTCCTGATAGGCACTTTAATTTTGTGTGCTGTGCTGTGCTTAGTCACTCAGTTGTGTCTGACTCTTTGTGACCCAGTGGACTGTAGTCTGCCAGGATCCTTCGTCCATGGGGATTTTCCAGGCAAGAACACTGGAGTGGGTTGCCATGGCCTCCTCCAAGGAACTTCCCAACCCAGGGATCAAACCCAGGTCTTCCGCATTGCAGGCAGATTTTTTACCATCTGAGCAGTAGGGAAGCCCTTAATTTTGTAAGGAAGAACAAATTACAAAATTTAAAAACCTCCCATGTAAACTTCAGAGACTCTGAAACTTAACGTACTTAAATTCAAAATCTGATTCTTCCCCTTCAAACTTTCTCACTGAACAGTCTTCTCCATCTGTGTTAACGGCAACTCTATAAATCCAGTTGCTTGGAGAGGAAAAAAGTATTGTAAGTAGCTCTGTATTGGAAGTCTGACTCCACTTTTTAATGTATGACTTAATGACTGACAGCCTTTGCCCACATGTTCTACATCCAGGAAATTTTCAAGCCATCTTGGTATGTATGTGGTGTCATCAGTCTTAGAGGTGATAAGATATATTTTAATTATAAGATTGACAATTGACAGAATTCACTGAACAATTACATATAATTTATGATATAAAATACTATATATATTATTATTACAACTCCTAGAGCTTGGGACCATCCTCAGTTACAAGGTAGACCACTGTCCAAAATTTGGTTCAGATATTAAGACTGATAACACCACACAACACACCAGGATGGCATTACTCACAAAATGAGGTTTTCTAAGAAAGCCCAGGTGCTCCCCCGGTTGGTAGAAGATCCCAAATATATCAGCCCCTACCTGTGCACAGCAATCTTCATCCAGGTCCTATCCCCTAACCAACATAACACTCTCCCCCGTTTCCTTTCCTCATTCTCTAAATAATAATAATATATATATGTATATCCGTATACAATACTGTTGTAATAATATATAATACTTTATCTCATAACTCATATATAATCTTCCAGTGCATTCTGTCAATTTTCAATCCCACTCTGTTATGAAAGGTGTTGTTACTACTATTTTTGGTTCAAACCACTATCATTTTCTGTGTCTGATTTTATTACAACACTTTCCTTCCTGATCTCTGTACCCTACCACTTCCCTGTATGGTACATTAAACAATAAAGAACGATGGTGATGTAAGCTGTTATACATAGAACGGATAAACAACAAAGTCCTACTGTATAACACAGGGTACTGTATTCAATATCCTGTGATAAACCATAATGGAAAAGAATATTTAAAAGAATGTAATGTATACATACACACACACATATATAAAACACTTTTCTGTACAGCAGAAATTAACACATTATAAATCAACATACTTCAATAAAAATATTTACCAAGAAAAACCATGGAGATATTTTATATTAACTGAATGTCACTTCTCTGTCCCAAACTCTACAATATTTAAATACTATTCCCCATTACAAGGAACTAGGTCTTCTTGGAAAAATGGTCTATGTGGGGCTAAGGAAAAGAAGGTCCAAGATGAGCCTGGGAATTTTTTGTGTGTACCAAAAATTAGAGAAGTGCTCAAAAAAATTACATCATTATGATGAAAGGCTGAAATACTGGTCAAATCAGAAATAATTTCAACATCAAAATAAGTAATGAGAGGACTTTGGCTCTTACCACATATATAAGAAAGAGCAAGAAGGTACAAAATTATTCTCCAGCCATAAGCAACTAGAAACTTCGGGAAAATCTATGTCTGATGCTTATGCTCTATGAAACTGTTTACACTTTAAACAGGAGAAGCACCAGCTCATAACAACCTCAAGGCCTAGCTGACAGTTCCAGAACAGGTCCTGAATATCATGAGATGTGTTTCTTCCTCTCACTTTGCAATTCTATTTATATGGCAAGAGAGTTCAGTGGAGCAACCAAACCTTCTGGGTGATATGAGCCTAGAAAATAAAACCCTTCTGGTTATTGTCTTTGCAGTAGGTAAAACATGGCAGACCAATTGTTTTGGGAGATGCTAAAAGATTTCAAAGGTCTTCCTATTTGTTATTTTTAAGACTCTTGATATTTCCCTTTAGTAATTTTCAGCAAAAACTTGAAAATATCAAGGTTTATGGTATCTACTTTAATGTTATTAGCATGAAGGAGATAATATGTGGGAAAAAAATTCCATAAAATAGATAGCAGTGGCCTTAAAGAACTGACAAATGAAAGACAACAACAACAAAAAAAAAAGTAGAGGAACTGTGATTTGCAATAAGAAATAAAGGAGAAACATGGAGGGAAGTTTAGGCAGAAAAAAGGCCTCCAGGTTTTAAGGATTCCAACTTAACATGGAATTCTAACGTGATTCCAACTGGCTGTGACTGCAGTACTGCTGAGGCCCTAGCTGAGAAGAGTAGCATTCTGTACTTCTGTGCTTCCTGGGCAAGGCTTACTAGCCAAAGGCTCACTCAGCCCTCAACTGGGAACAAACTGCCAGCTGGACAAAATATAAAAATATTGTAAAAAAAAAAAATATTGTGCCTGCAGGCTCCTACTTCATTCCAAATGGTAGCAATCCAAGTATTCAAAGAGCACTTTCTAACAGTCTTGATCAGAACGATGAAATTTACACTAACAGAGTTACCACTCATGTTCATTCAAAATACACTGTCAGAAAGAACAGTTCATTCCTCAACTTTTACTCAATTTTAATACTTAACATTTGAGAAATATTATGTTAACATTACATGCTCACCTTCAATTAACTCTCTCTTAGAAGAACACTTAAATAATTACAAAGGAACCTGTAAACATACATGTTTCTTAATAATTCTGACTTGGAGAACATTTCTAATGTCTTGGCGGTCAACAGTTTATATATCTTGATTTTGAGGGTATCATACTTAGTAACATAAAAGAATGAGTTAGATCACTAAGCATCTCTGTTTTCTGAAGTGCTATTTTTGCTATCAAGAAATGTAAAACAATTCTTTACTGTCTTTCAGCATACCTAGCAGCAGCAGCAGTAAAGGTTCTGAGTATTTAAGGAGAATTATTTTTATTTAAGGCATTGCTATGGAGCTGTTGCCATAAGATGAAGCTAGAGCTACAAGTCTGACCTACGGTTAAATCTCAAGCTCAAAATCACTTTAGAAAAATTCTATTTTGCACTTCTATGCAGTCAAATTTTTCCATCCTTCCTTTTATGGCTTTTGACAATCCCATACTAAATAAAAACCTTCCATATGTTTTCCAGGACTGTATGATTAGCATATGATCTCATTTTTAAAAAAATTTTAAACCTTTGATGCACCTGACATTTACTTTGGCTGCAAATGAACAATAAGATTTTTAGAGTGAAAAAGAGGAATATATACACAGGCACAACACACGTGTGTGCTGGTGTATTTATTGACTATCTCTGGAAAGATACATAAGCAGCGAACAATTCCTCTGGAAACAGAATCAAAGACTAAAGTAAAAAGAAAAATTTTAAATTTCTGCTCCCTTTGGTAATACTGTGTGCATGTAATGAAATGAAAGTTTGCTTTATTTTAAAGAGAAATTGGTGAGAACAAAGGCCTGAACACACCAGAGCCTCATCCCAGGTTAAAGAAAGGGCTATAGCTGTAAAGTTATATATAATTGGGAAATCCCAAACAGACTGAAGTTCCTTTGAAGAGTATTAGCCTGGAATTAGTGGCAAGAATGTTGACAATTTTCTGGACACCATGGTTTATGGGAAGTGGGAGACTGAACACACTCTACTCCATATGGCTATGGAAGAAATGTTGAAATTAAGGAAGAATTGAATCCAATTTCAGTTTTAAAAAGGAGTTATAAGGAATGAAGTGCTCTACCAGTCAGGGGAAAGGCCAAGTTTGCTAAGGTGACAGAGAATCAACTCAAGGTCTGTTTGCCGCTCACCTTTTCAGCCTCCCCTCTGATCATGCTCTCCCCCTCAACTTCCCACCATGAACCTACTGGTCTTCATCCAGCCCCTCCAACCACAGACACTTTACACAAGCTGGATCACCTACCTGCCTCAACAACTCTCCCTTTGAAAATCTTGCAGATTTAAGCTCAATCTCTACTTCCTGCAAGAAGCCTTGATTAGTCAAATCCTTCTATTATATCTTCTTATCACACCAGGCAGATCTTCTTCAAAGGACTTTTCATAACTCTGTGTTATATGTGTCTGCATAGTTATTGGCATTTGACTCTTTCCACCACCAATGAGTAAGATCCACAGGGGACTGAAATCAACACACACTTAAAAGTGTTCACTATACATTTGCTGGCTGAACAAAAAAATTGAATGAGTGAATGAATGAATGAACTGAGTAAAACAAAGAGGAGAGCATAGTGATGACTGAGAGCTTCTAGAAGATAGTGCATGCTCAGTTACTAAGTTGTGTCCGACTCTTTGCGACCCCACGAACTGCATCCCACCAAGTTCCTCTGTCCATGGTAATTTCCCAGCAAGAATATTGGAGTGGGTTCCCATTTTCTCCAGGGGATCTTCCTGACCCAGGGATCAAACCCACATCTCCTGCTTGGCAGGTGGATTCTTTACGACTGAGCCACCAGGGAAGCCCTCCTAGAAGATGGCTGAGTGGAAAATGACTTGCTATTCTGGTTGTTCGGAGAAGGCACTGGTGACCCACTCCAGTACTCTTGCCTGGAAAATCCCATGGATGGAGGAGCCTGGTAGGCTGCAGTCCATGAGGTCGCTAAGACTCGGACACGACTGAGTGACTTCACTTTCACTTTTCACTTTCATGCATTGGAGAAGGAAATGGCAACCCACTCCAGTATTCTTGCCTGGAGAATCCCAGGGATGGCGGAGCCTGGTGGACTGCCGTCTATGGGGTCACACAGAATCAGACATGACTAACGCGACTTAGCAGCAGCAGCATTCTTGTTGTTGGACAAGATAACTGGTTTTTTCTCCTTCTGTTTTGGATAGTGACAGTAGCTATTTAGTTTGTTCAAAATATACATTTTCAATACTTTTAAGCAAAGATTTACCTATTACGTCTATAGGCAGAATCCATTATAGTCACAATCCCAATTTAATACTACCTTTATATAATTTGATCCTATAACAAAACAGTTTCCATTTGTAAACCCTATTGACCTGGTTAACAAAAATTCTATGTAATGAAACTGAGGCAATTATCTAATTCAAAGGGAAATATACAACAGGCCATTTAAGCTAAATTCTATCAATAGGAAGCAAAATAAATCCACAGGATTGTGTGCCTAAATGCTACTCCCATCGTGCAGTGTATCATGTCTAAAATTAATTGGAATAAACCAAACCATGTTTGAATTTGCTTTAGTTTATATATTTTTGACTTAGTATATATCATTCATAGTGAGTAGAGTGCAAAATCCTTTTAAAACAAGATTAAAATATAGGCTCCCTTTCCTTAAAATATAAATTGCCTACCTAGGGTGAAACTAATTTTTAGTACTTTTGTGTGTATGTCTGTGTGTATGTTTGTTACATATGTGTTGCATAAGTCACACATATTATATATATGTGTGTGTATAATTTTGTATATATACATATGACAGTATTAAATATAGGAGCATGCATATATATTAAAATATGGTTAAAATGAGTGAAGAGCAATTTTAAAGTAAATGGTAAAATTAGTTATTTATCAATCACCTCCTATATGTTGTGCTTTGTGCTAGACATTTTATGAATATTACCTCTAATCCTCATAACGACATTATAAGAAACATTACCTCCATTTTTAAATGTGGTAACTAAGGATAAGAAGGCTAAAGTACAATTGTACACATGATCAGTTTGTCCCATCCTCTCCTTCCTCCACTGTACTCACAAGTCTGTTCTCTACATCTGTGTCTCCATTCCTCCCTTGCAATAGGTTCATCAGTACCATTTTTCTAGATTTCACATATATGCATTCATATACAATATTTTTCTCTTTCTTACTTCACTCTGTATGACAGGCTCTAGGTTCATCCACCTCACTACCACCGACTCAAATTCATTTCTTTTTATAACTAATGACTAATATACAATTCCATTGTATATAAGGTACATGTTACTGGTATTTTAATACTCTCTCTTCAGTAAGAACTGAAGTGACCAAATGGGTAAACATATGGAATCAGAGGATAAAGAGAGCCTAATACAATGAATCTAGTTACAAACTTAGAACACAAAAATCCTCCTGCAGAGTTATAATAATTGGACTACAAGATCACTCTGAGAGTATTACAAAAGGGAGGTATAAGGAATTATAACAAATCAGTATCTGTAAGATAAAGTCACACTATTTGCTTAGGAGAACCACAGCACTCTCCAACATAAGGTTAAAAAGAAATTTCTCTCATGAAGCTTCACAATTGTAAAATACAGACATACTAAGAGAAAAGGAAATAAGCTAAAGTTAAAGGAGCTAAGGGAAGTGATATTTATAACAAGCTTTCACTAAGACCAAAAGTATCATAAGAAATGTCATGTTTCATTTATCCCTTTACACAATAAAGAACTAGCAATCACCTTCTCTGTTCCAGGCACGCTGCTCTGGCACAGGGAGTATTGCAGTGAGGAAGACAGTGTCTGTCCATGTGGTATCTGTCCTCCAGTGGAGGAGAAAGACAGTGATGGAACCCACCTATAGAGAGAATGACAGTAAATGGAGCGTGGGTGGAAGACAGGGTGGTCCTTTGTTGTCATGGATAAAAAAAAAACATTTAAGTGGAGAAACTGAATAGAGTGAAGGAGAAAGGCATGCAAGGTGGCAAAGGGAATCACAAGTTCAAGGTCCTATGGTGGGAAAGGGCTTAGAGTCATGAAGGGTCATCAAGAAGGCCCTGTGTCTAGATATTAATGAGCATGGTTCTGAGCTGTGGGAGAGAAGTCAGAGGAGGCCAGGAAGTACATTTGATGGCCACTGTAAGGACATGGGCTTTATTCTGAGATGGGAATCCACTGGCAGCTTTTGTCTATAACTAAGAAATGGTATGGACCTAACAGAAGCAGAAGATATTAAGAAGAGGTGGCAAGAATACACAGAAGAACTATACAAAAAAGATCTTCATAACCCAGATAACCACAATGGTGTGATCGCTCACCTAGAGCCCGACATTCTGGAATGTGAAGTCAAGTGGGCCTTAGGAAGCATCACTACGAACAAAGCTAGTGGAGGTGATGGAATTCCAGTTGAGCTATTTCAAATCCTAAAAGATGATGCTGTGAAAGTGCTGCACTCAATATGCCAGCAAATTGGAAAACTCAGCAGTGGCCACAGGACTGGAAAAGGTCAGTTTTCATTCCAATCCCAAAGAAAGGCAATGCCAAAGAATGCTCAAACTACTGCACAATTGCTCTCATCTCATACGCTAGTAAAGTAATGCTCAAAATTTTCCAAACCAGGTGTCAACAATATGTGAACCGTGAATTTCCAGATGTTCAAGCTGGTTTTAGAAAAGGCAGAGGATCCAGAGATCAAATTGCCAACATCCGTGGATAATCAAAAAAGCAAGAGTTCCAGAAAAACATCTATTTCTGCTTTATTGACTATGCCAAAGCCTTTGACTGTGTGGATCACAATACACTGTGGAAAATTCTGAAAGAGATGGGAATACCAGACCATCTGACCTGTCTCTTCAGAAACCTGTATGCAAGTCAGGAAGCAGCAGTTAGAACTGGACATGGAACAACAGACTGGTTCCAAATAGGAAAAGGAATATGTCAAGGCTGTCTATTGTCACCCTGCTTATTTAACTTATATGCAGAGTACATCATGAGAAACACTGGGCTGAATGAAGCAGAAGCTGGAATCAAGATTGCTGGGGAGAAATATCAATAACCTCAGATATGCAGATGACACCACCCTTATGGCAGAAAGTGAAGAAGAACTGAAGAACCACTTGATGAAAGTGAAAGAGGAGAGTGAAAAATTTGGCTTAAAGCTCAACATTCAGAAAACTATGATCATGGCACCTGGTCCCATCACTTCATGGGAAATAGATGGGGAAACAGTGGAAACAGTGGCTGACTTTATTTTGGGGGGCTCCAAAATCACTGCAGATGGTGATTGCAGCCATGAAATTAAAAGACGCTTACTCCTTGGAAGGAAAGTTATGACCAACCTAGACAGCATATTAAAAAGCAGAGACATTACTTTGCCAACAAAGGTCTGTCTAGTCAAAGCTATGGTTTTTTAGTATGGATGTAAGAGTTGGACTGTGAAGAAAGCTGAGCACCGCAGAATTGATGCTTTTGAACTGTGGTGTTGGAGAAGACTCTTGAGAGTCCCTTGGACTGCAAGGAGATCCATCCAGTCCATCCTAAAGGAGATCAGTCCAGGGTGTTCACTGGAAGGACTGATGTTGAAGCTGAAGCTCCAGTACTTTGGCCACCTGATGCGAAGAGCTGACTCATTTGAAAAGACCTTGATGCTGGGAAAAATTGAAGGCGGGAGGAGAAGGGGCCGACAGAGGATGAGATGGTTGGATGGCATCACCGACTCAATGGACATGAATTTGGGTCAACTCTGGGAGTTGGTGATGGACAGGGAGGCCTGGCGTGCTGCAGTTCATGGGGTCACAGAGAGTCGGACACGACTGAGCGACTGAACTGAACTGAGCTGAATACCACCCAGAAGCAAATTAAAAAAAGAATTCCTTGATTGGCACATGGAAAGAGTAGCATGAATACATAAAAGGAGACCCACTAGGAGGCTATTATGGTTAGGGATGAAGTAGGTTCAGACTCACAGGAATGAGTATTAAGTAAGCAATGCCTGGAATATAGTGAATACTCAACCCCTGTGAGCTGTCAACATTGTCATTAGAAGAGTAGCTGAGCTCATGGTGAAAAGTGGCTGAAATTGGGAAATATGTTAAAGAAAACAGGGCCACAGAAATTTCTGATAGATTCAAAGATAAATAATCAGCATGGTAGAAGTCAAGAACACTTTTAGGTTTTTGGTATGAAAAACTGGCTGAATTATTTAACCATTTATTCAAGTCAGGGGAGGAGGAAAATTTGAGACAGAATAAACTTCTATTATTTTTTGCAAGAAATAGATAGATTAGTATCATACCAGATAATAATAGAAATACCTTAGTTTTATATAACATTAACATGTATTATACTGCCCTCATGTCAATTCCTAGGGGGTTAGAGACCAGCTTTCCTTTGTATAGATGAGAAAATAGAGCTGGAGGAGGTGTAAATGGCTTCAATGTCTACATTCACCAAGACATTATCACAGCAAAGCACACATTGGCAAATTGTGTGATATTGACTATCTGTTGTATTCAAGTGCTCTCTCTGGAGAAGGATAATCCTGAATTTTCCTTGAAATTTACTGACACATGGAACCACACACATGATGTATTTAAAAAGAGAAGGGGGAAAGAGTCGTACACTGTGTGAGACATGATGAGAAGTGGAATGAAAGCTGAAAGAATTTAAGTAATGAAGGTAATCAAAAGTAAACAAATCATTTCCTCCAAAAGTATTTGAAAAATATAAGGGAACATAATGTACACACAAAGAAATCAACAGGAGAAAAGTTAGTTTCCTTTTTTTCAGATTGTCTGCTACAAAATCAAGGCACCAAAAATTTTTGATGAAAATATGCAAATGTCAGCTTTAAGAATATGAATTCCAGTTTTGGTGAGAGAAGGCTAACTGCTAATAGTTAACTAAGCATAGCAAGCAAATTTACCACATGAACATCCACTCATAGACCTTCAAAGTCTGTTCTTAATCATTTCTTTTAACCTTCCTGTACAAAAATCTTCCATTACTAAAACTGTTGTTAAAACTGACTTCACTTTCAAAGTTGTTCTGAAATATAAATAAATGATCATAAGATGTTTTGGAAAACATGGATCACTATATAAATAACTATATAAAACCAAATTTAAGTGAAGACATGCTTGGTTAAAAAAAGAAAAACACATTAATAGTCATCACTTTCATTATCGTAGCTTCCCTGATAGCTCAGATGGTCAAGAATCTGCCTCTGAGGCAGGAGACCTGGGTTCGATTCCTGGGTTGGGAAGATCCCTGGAGAAGGAAATGGCAACCTACTCCAGTTTTCTTGCCTTGGAAATCCCATGGACAGGGGATCCTTGTGGGCTACAGACCATGGGGTCGCAAAGAGTCATACACAGCTGAGTGACTCTCATTTTCACGTCATTATCATAGCTAAAATTAATTGAATGTTAACCAATGCTGGGCATTTTCTACATATTATCTCTAATCCTCACAATGTTGAAAAATAAATATCATCTTGATTTTGCTGCTGCTAAGTCGTTTCAGTCGTGTCTGACCCTGTGCAACCCCATAGACGGCAGCCCACCAGGCTCCCCCATCCCTGGGATTCTCCAGGCAAGAACACTGGAGTGGGTTGCCATTTCCTTCTCCAATGCATGAGAGTGAAAAGTGAAAGTGAAGTTGCTCAGTCGTGTCGGAGTCTTAGCGACCCCATGGACTGCAGCCTACCAGGCTCCTCCGTCCATGGGATTTTCCAGGCAAGAGTACTGGAATGGGGTGCCATTGCTTTACACCAATATTAATTAACTTGTGCAAATTCACATTATTGGTATACAGTAGAGCTGAGATTTAGACCCAAATGGATCTAACACTGAGGTTTTTGTTCTTTTTCATTATAACTCATTACATAAAATCCTAGGCCAAATGGAAAAACTAAGAAATAATAAGAAGCAAAAGACTACATCTCTGTCCTAACAAAGTTTATAAATAACAATAATGCATACAGTTATACTAGAGATTAGCTGAGAATACAATTCAGTATATGATGGGAGAACTGAATGGCATAAGTGAATTCTAAGAAAGATGAGT
The DNA here is from genome assembly GCF_054371585.1 of Giraffa tippelskirchi. NCBI lineage: Eukaryota > Metazoa > Chordata > Mammalia > Artiodactyla > Giraffidae > Giraffa > Giraffa tippelskirchi. The sequence goes on along the minus strand of NC_137287.1, from coordinate 64,779,643 downwards.
AATACCAGGAGATATAACACTGGGGTCACTAGTAATGACTCCAGAGAGGAATTGAGTACTTAACTACCGTAAAAAGAAGAGTAGAATTCATGGAGGAATCACAGAGAACAGAAAATGTCTTTCCAGCAATCAACAAGTGGTATGAATAATAATAAGTACAATTAACAGCATGCTTGTGGATAAGAAATAAATCAAATCTATTTGAGATCCAAACTAATATTATTATAACATTGATAATTTACAAAGCACTTTCATATGTGTGTGTACCTATAGAAATATATATGTATGTACGTATACACACATGTATATATTGATTGTACTTGTTTTGCATCAAACCTTAAGAACAATCATGTAGACAGTAAATTAGTCAAAATTGGGGCCAGAACTCAAAATGTATGTCCTCCTACTCTGAAATTCATGTATGAACTTTAGTACAGATATGATCACAAGGGATTCTCAGTTGTCTGCTTCACAGTCAGAACATTTCCTCTGAATTTAATGGAATTTAGTCTAAACTCCTGAGCACATCATTCAAAGACATTCACATGCCACTCCCAGCCCAACTTGCTAGCATCATTATCTCAAATCTTCATTATTACATCATCTCCCTTTCATTCAAACCAGGTATCTGTCCATCCTTCTAAACACACATGGACCGAGACTTCCCTGGCAGTTCAGGAAGTAAGACTCTGCTACCACTGCAGGGGTGCAGGTTTGATCCCTGGTCTGGGAACTAAGATCCCGCATGCTGCAAGGTGTGGTCAATAAATAAATAAATAGTAAACACACATGGACCTTTATGTCCCTGAGTCCTTAATCATGCTCTTCCTAGTTTTAAGTATATCTCTATTAAAAGAAAATCTACAATTCCATTATATCAAACTTATCCCACTTTATTAGATCGCTCATTCTTTAGGAAAAATGATAAACAAAGATAAAGATGGGTGTGGTAGTATGAACAATGACTCATCACAATGTTCCTGCCCAAATCTCTGCAGGGAACCTGTGAAGTGGTAATTTGTGTGTGGAGTTGGGGGGGGGGGTATGATTTTGGTGAATGTGATTAAAGGTAGCCATCTTGGGATGGGGATATTACCCTGGGTTATCCTGATCTAATTACATAAGTCTTTAAAAGCAAAAGAGAAAGGCAGAAGAGCGAAGCACAAAAACTGAAAAAGAGGCAGAAGAGAGTCAAATTATGAAAGGGACTTGCTCCGCTATTATCAGTATTGAAGATGGAACAAGAGGGCCATTAGCCAAGGAAAATGGATGGCCTGTAAACACTGGGGATGATCTGAAGCTGGCAGCCAGCTAGGGAATGGAGACCTCAGCCCTACACCCACAAGGAACTGAATTCTGCCAACGACCTGAATGAGCAATGAAACAGATTCTCTTCTAGCCTGTTGCAAGGAATGCACTCCTAAGGACATTCAGTGTCCTGATTTTTACTCACTGGGATTCATGTCAAACTTCTGACCTAAAGAGCTATGAGATAATACATTTGTTTTATTTTAAAGTCACTGAATTTGTGGTATGTTGTTATGATAACAATATAAAACTAAGACAGTGGGCATGGGTGTTATAATTGAGCATATATGAATCTGAATCTCATTTTTATTCATAGAATTTTGGGTAAATCATGTTTTCATTGAGTTATATCATTTGGAAAAGATAATCTTATGAACAGAAAAGTGCATCTAAAATGCCAAAGAGTTCCCTGTGTACCATACATGGCATACTACCAAAAAATGATAGTTGCTATCAGTATTACTATTATTATCATTTTATCATTTATTTTGGAGGGACCCTTATAACACTGATGTTTTACCATAATGCTATAGTACATTGTAAGATTTTCAAAAATCATTATTCATTTACAAGGATGCTCTTCTACTAAATCCTAAGCTCCTTACAGTAGAGCAAGAGGCTTATGATATTTATCTTGGCATCACTAGATACTAGAACATTTTCATATATATAATATCCACTCAAGAGACATATGCTGAATAGAACCAAAGTGGAATACCCATCTAAGAAGTCTAAATTTTATATTTTAGCTTAGGAAAGCTATTGAGTAATTCTCAGCAGAGAAGCAATGTGGTCAGAGTGTGGTTCTAGAAAGTTTAATCTTTTTAAATTGAACAATGACCTGAAATTGGCAGTGACTAGAGGCAGTGAGACTAGTTAGGTTTCAATTAGTCAGTCTCTTTCATTTGATACTTAACATGTTAGGAAGCTGACACAGAGAGGTGAAGGGACTTACTTAAGGCTCTATTTTTAACTCTGAACTGGCAAAGGGCTAAAACTCATTAAAAAAAATTCAAGTTCAATATTCTTCTCACTATATAGCATTGCTATTTGTGGTTCAGAGTCTGATGGTGAACTTTAATGCAGAATCTAGAAAGCATTATCATCTGCCAGACAGTACCCATTTTTCAAAGTATAATGTGAAATTAACCAGGGACAGCCTTCTCTGGTCCAGCTGAATTTCCAAGGAAGCACCAATTCAGAGGACTGACAATGGACATAAAACATGTAAAGCTATTCCTGTGAGTCTATGCTTGCGGTCGTTTCTGGTTACACTCGGTCTCATAAGACTAATAATATTAAGAATAATGAAGAACCAAGTATAATAATAATTACTGGAGGCAGAAATATCAATAGAGATCATTTAGCCTAATAGGATGCTTCCAATCAAGGAGACACACATCTCAGGAGCCAATACCAGGTCCATTCTTTCAGTGAATGTGATTGGGACAAAGAGACCACATACGCCTGCATCAGGACATAATAAGAATTGACCACTTATTATCTATGTTCAAACCTTAGTCAATAAATCATCCAAATATTCTAATGAAGTGGCTGTTGTGGGATATTACAATGGTTTTCAGAACAACCTAACAAGGATGCAAATGAACTAGATTATATGTTTCAAATACACTGAGGCAAAATATAAAGATATTCTTTAAAATTGTTAAGATTCATTTTGAAGTCATCTATAATAAATGATATTCTTTTAAAATATGTATCTTTTAAAAATTTTATCTTCAATTGAAGGATAATTACTTTACAATATTGTGTTGGTTTCTGCCATATACCAACATGAATCAGTCATAGGCATACAAATGTTGCCTCTCTCTTGAACCTCCCTCCCAACACCCAACCCATCCCACCCCTCTAGGTTGTCATACGCAGAGCATGTGTTTAAATTCCCTGAGTCAAACACCAAATTCCCACTGGCTATCTATTTTACATATGGTAATTTATATGTTTCCATACTACTCTCTTCATTTATCCCACCCTTTCCCTCCCCCACCCGCTGTGTCCAAAAGTCTGTTCTCTATGTCTGCATCTCCATTGCTGCCTACAAATAGGTTCGTCAGTACCATCTTTAAAATATGTATCTTAAATTGGGGGCCAATTCATGTGGTGTCTGGCAGGAAATGTACAATGTATAGTCTGCTCTATATAAGCTTAAAGTCTTCCTTAAAGAATAAGACTTTCATACACAAGACACAAAATAAACAATAAAGACTGGTTGCTGATTACTGGTCCGAGGCGAGTCTTTTAGAGTAATTCTTGGGGCTGGATGGCTGCTGCCACCCAGTGGACATTAGTTTGGCCATGCCTTTGATAAACCAAGTCCATGTATTCTTAAGAAACTCCTGGAAGGTTTACATAGTGCCAAGGTAGCCAAGGCTTCCTTCGTTATTGATAAAGGGGGAGGTAAAGGTTCTAAAGATGTGCCTGTGACCTTTTGGTATCAGGAAGACGCTACTTCAGAGCCAGATGGGGGTTTCTTTTGAGTATACCATCTCCACCTCAAAGGAGAAGACTACGAAGACTATAACCATCTTTATTGCTCATCTTAACCTGTTTTCCATACAACTGTTGGAGTGATATATCTAACCAGCAAATCTCATCATATGTGTGTGTGTATACACTTCAATATAAATATTATTTACATGCTTCCTCAAATCACTTAAAATTACAACTTTAAAGAAAAGGATGTAACTTCCACTAAAAACATACTTAGAGTTTCAGAAAATATACTAACTAGGTTTGCAATAACAAACAGAAAACAGAAATCAGCCTTTACCATTTCTGCTACTGGGCTTTGCTTCAATCTTCAAACCTTTTTTTTAAGTTTTTTTTTTTTTTTTTAAATGTGGATCATTTTTAAAGTCTTTATTAATTTGTTACAATACAGCTTCTGTTTTATGTTTTTGGATTTTTGGCCATGAGGCATGTGGGGTCTTAGCTCCCCAAACCAGACTGAACTCAAACCTCCTGCATTGGAAGGCAAAGTCTTAACCACTGGACTGCCAGGAAGTCCCATTCTTCAAATCTTCAGTGTGAACACCTATCACAAAGAATATTATGCTGAAATTTTTAATTTATCTGAAATTGGCAATAGTATTAATATACATTGAAATCTGAGCTATATATTCTAGCTAGATTATACAGCATAATTTCCAGTACATTAAAATGTTCTCTGTATTATAAGAGAATGGATTTCTGTATCACTACTTTATTGTATTATGCATGCCATCTAAATAACTAAAGCACTAAAAGAGATAGTAGTATGTGTTTATATATGCAGTCTGTCATTGACAACATTTTAAAAAGTAGCTAAAGCATGCATGTATTTAAATGGACTTTCTTTGGAAAGACAATAAAGATGCCAAAATGAAAGCCCCTTCACAAATAGCTTCTCAAACAATTTCCAGTACAAACAATAATTTATGCTAAGTGATCAGTAAAGAACTACATTTCATTCAGTTCAATTGCTTTTGCACCATCCAACATGAGGGAGAAATAAGCTAGTCAGAAATTGCTTTGAATTGATAAATGTGTGTTCTTCTATGTAAAGTGAAGTGAAATTGTTAGTCACTCAGGTGTGCACTGACTCTTTGCAACCCCATGGACTTCTCTGTCTATGGAATTCTCCAGGCAAGAACACTGGAGTGGGTAGCCATCCCCTTCTCCAGGGGCTCAAACCTTGGTCTCCTGCATTGCAGGCAGATTATTTACCATCTGAGCCACCAGTGAAGTCCTGTGTTCTTGTATATTCAGTGCAAATCTAATCAAAAGAAAATTCCAATTTTTCAGTTTCCATGTTGACCTATATATTCGCTCTGACATTGGGATCAGAGTCACAAAACTGTGTGATAATTGCCAAAGCATCTTGGCTAATTGATATTCAAAATTTTAAGAAAACACTGTGAATAATGTCCTGCCTGGAGATCCAAGGGCAATTAATTTAAAGTGAGGAATAATACCCAGGTGGCACCATGCTAAGGAATCAACCTGCAAATGCAGAGCTGCAGGAGGTATGGATTTGATCCCTGGATCAGGAAGATCTCCTGGAGGTGGCAACGACAATCCAATCCAGTATTCTTGCCTGGGGAATCCCATGGACAGAGGAGCCTGGAGGGGCTACAGTCCATGGAGTCGCAAAGAGTGAGACATGACTGAGCGACTGAACACAAACACACATGAGGAATAACGTACATTGAAGTGTGAGAAATGTAGAAGTCATTTCTTTAACAATTTTTATAGAGATGTTTTCTCTTACAGTTTATCTTGTCATTCTTTTTTGGTATGTGTTTAGAATATTATACAATGCAAGAAATAAGTCTTCTGGAAAAAAAATGAGGTTAACTTTTATCTTTCTGTTGTCTACTGAAAGAACATAAATTTCAGCAATGGCTTGGCTTTTTTCCCCCAAAAGTGTAAACTCATCTTTTCTAAGAATTTTAGTCTTTAAAAGTCCACTTGAGAATAATCATTTGGCTAGGGGACTTTAATTCACAAGAATGTTCCTTTTATCATCATCAATGATCTTATTTTAGTTTTTTGATGAAGATTGTAATCACAATGAAAAATACATGATTTGACTGGTAATTCAAGTCTTGAGCAACCTAATGATTGTATTAAAAATCAAAATAATCTTATATAGTCATTATATATAATCTCAATTATATAGATATATATATAAATGGAGTTTTAAAAGTTGAAGACTACTTCAAGTAGTCCATGTCTCATCCTACACTCATTATATTGTCTTACTTTGTAGACATTCACTTTCATCTATTTTGTCTGATAACTTCCAATATGTCTAAATAAGGTATTTATAGTGTTAATTCTTGAGTTTTCAATTTCAGGATAAACAATTGCCTTCATCCTACAGAAACTATGGATATAAGTCAGGCTACTTCCTTCTCCAACACATATACTTCTCTCCCCCCACCATATATTCATGAACAGCTATAATTTTTTGTTAAATCCATACTTAGTGTTCATATTATTGTAACTATACAGATACTGTTCTTGACTTAATCACATATATGTTTATAATAGTTAAGTTCTTAAACAATAATTATTTTCCTATACTTACCTATCTATTTTTCTTCCACTTGAGTATATAAATGAGATATAAAATTCCTCTAAATAGTCAAAGCTATGAATAACAGTCCACTTGTACATTTTCTTGGAGATACTGTTATTGCAAATTAGGCCTCCTGACCCAATCTTGGTTGACTGCCTTGTGCACCCTTATGGGTTGACATTCTGCACACCCATATCTGTGGGAATTCCCTTTGCCTTTCTAATTAATCTATTTAGGAGATAATTACTGAGCTCCTACTACGTGACAGGCAGTTTTTTTAAAAAATAATTTAAAATATGCTTTTAAAGCAACTTTTTTTAAAAAAGTAACTTAAATTTCTTTGAGATGAAATACAAAGTCAATCTACAAATATATATGATATATACAGTATGAAAGATGAGGGGTCAGTATAAGAAAAATTATCAAAAATGAAAGTTACAGAACAATGCTTTTCACTAATAAAAGTATAGCTCTATAAAAAAAGTATCTAATAAAAAAGTATATAATAAAAGTATAGATCTATAAAAAAGTATCGATCTATCTATAAAAGTACAGATACTCAGAAAAATTAAACCTAAAATCTAGCAATATATAGGTAGGATAAAATATTCTAATCAAGTGGGTTTAATTCTAAGGATGCAAAGCCTTGTTTAAGATTCGAAAATCAGTTAAGGTACTATCTACAGTTAGATATTAAAAGAGAAATACTGCATAACTTTCTTCACAGATTCAAAAAGAGCATTTGACAAAATTTAATATCCAATCAGGATTAAATCCCTTAGAAGATTAGGAATGAAAGAAAACATCTTTAAACTGATAAAACTGTTCATTAAAAATATACAGCTATCAGTTCAGTTCAGTCACTCAGCCATGTCCGACTCTTTGAGACCCCATGGACTGCAGCATGCCAGGCTTCCCTGTCCATCACCAACCCCCGGAGCTTACTCAAACTCATGTCTATTGAGTCGGTGATGCCATCCAACCATCTCATCTTCTGTCTTCCCCCTTCTCCCATCTTCAATCTTTGCCAGCATCAGGGTCTTTTCAAATGAGTCAGTTCTTTGCATCAAGTGGCCAAAGTATTGGAGCTTCAGCTTCAGCATCAGTCCTTCCAATGAATATTCAGGACTGATTTCCTTTAGGATGGACTGGTTGGATCTCCTGGCAGTCCAAAGGACTCTCAAGAATCTTCGCTAACACCACAGTTCGAAAGCATCAATTCGTCAGTGTTCAGCTTTCTTTATAGTCCAATTCTCACACCCATACATGACTATTGGAAAAACCATAGCTTTGACTAGACGGAACTTTGTTGGCTAAGCACTGTCTCTGCTTTTTAATATGCTGTCTAGGTTGGTCACAGCTTTTCTTCCAAGGAGCAAAGTGCTAACATCACATTTAATGGACAACAGAATGCTCCCCCCTAAAATCAGAAGCAAGGCAAAATGTATCTGACCACCACTTACTCTCAACATTGTCCTGGATGTTCTAACCAGCAAGGAAAATAAATAAAAGGTTGAAGTCTGGAAAGGAAGAATAATAACACTGTCTTTTATCACATGTTCCATGATGTAAAGTCATAAAAAAAACTTATGAAAAGGCTACTATTAGAACTAACATGTCAGTTCTGAGAAGATATACATTTAGCATACAAAAATCAATTATAGCTTTAGATATTAGCAACAAGTCTCTGTAAATAAGATAAAATAAAACACTGCCACTAGAAATAGCACTAAAACATTTGAAAGTTTGAGCTTCCTTTTTGAGCATTTCTTAAAATCTATACCATTAAATTACAGAGTAGTACTGAGAGAAACTAAAGAACACTCAAACAATTGGAGACATATACATGTACATGCCCATGGATAGAAAACTCAGTACTATTCACGCATCAACTCTCCCCAAACTGACAGATATGACACTATCACAATCAAATCACATTTACATTAAAATATACAGGATATTGAATAGACAAATAAATCAACAAAAGAGAACAAAGTACTAGTTTTAGATCTATACCTATGTGATTAATTTTGATAAAAGCTTCCAGGTAATCAATAGGCAAACAAAAATCATTTCAGTAAATGATGTTGGAACATCATACATAATATTGACAAGTCAGAGACCTAAGTATAAAAGTTAAAGCTCTAAAACTAATGAGAAAACATGGAAGAATACTTTGTGACTTTGGATAAGGAAAGATTCCTTAGAGAGAAAAATAAACTGATAAATTGGACAGTTCTCATTAAGATACCATTAAAGAACTAAGATATTCATTCAGAAAAAAAAAAGCTTTACTATATATATATATACTGATACTTATATCCTGAGTATATAAAAAATTCTATAACTTAATATTAAATATCTATAACAATATTACACTTAATATCTATATCTTAATATTAAGCATATAAGATGTTAAAAAATGAAAAAAAAAATACTTAAACATGCACTCCATAGAGGAATATATACAGGTGGCCAAAAGCTCAATTAAAAATCATGAGGGAAAAGTAAACTGAAACTACAAAGAGATACCATTTCATACCCACTAGAAGTGCTAAAATTAAAAAGACAGACAAAACAAATGTCAGTTAGAATGAGTAGCAGCTGGAAATCTCATACACTGCTGGTGGTGTTGTAAAATCATTTTGAAAAAGTTTGGTTGTTTTTTCATAAAGTAAAACATACATCCGTCTAATGATCAAGCATCCACAGTTCCAGATACTTACAAGGAAAAAAAAACATTTTGACAAATAGATGTGTACACAAATTTTCATAACAGTTTAATTCACAATATCCAATAAGTTGAAATAACCATGTATTTATGAACAGAATGAATAAACACCTTATGACATATTCATACAACAGAACATGTCATATTTATTTATTCAATTTGTCTATTTTATGCATCTATTCATGGAAAAAATAAGCAAATTAGTGACACACTCACTAATATGGATAAATTTTAAAAACCTTATATAAGCAAAAGGAGCCCAATACACCATTGATGGGACGCTCATGACAGGCAAATCTACTATGTGGAGAAATACTTGAGCTTTGATTGCTTTTGGACGAATGGGGGGGCACAGTATTAAGGAGAAAGATGACAGGCAAATCTACTATGTGGAGAAATACTTGAGCTTTGATTGCTTTTGGACGAATGGGGGGGCACAGTATTAAGGAGAAAGAGAACAAAGAACATTTCTGGGGTGAAGGAAAGTTTCAGTATTTCAAAGTGGTTTGGTTAACAATAGTGTAAGCATTTGTCAAAATTTGTTGAATTACGTAGTTGACCCTTGAACAACTGGTTTGAACTGCTGGGGTCCACTTATATGTGGGCTTTTAAAAAAATATAGTACCTATATTTTCATTTTACAGATCTGTAAATTAAATTTGGGGAAAAGTTTGTATTCGATTAGAGATCACAATATGTAGAATCAAAAGAATCATGGTTGGGTGATGATTCTATCCACACTGTTTCAGCCCTCTGCCCTTGGATGAATCATTTATTAATTCCTTTGTTTTTGAGAAAGAGATAATAAATAGTACAAGGATTTTCAACTGTGCAGGAGGTTGGTGCCCCCGACCCCTGTGTGGTTCAAGAGTCAACTGTATACTGAAAACCTGATACATATCACTATATCTAAGCAATAAATTTTCTTTAAGGAAAAGAAAAGATGAGAAAATCCTACGTAAGTTTTAGCAGAGATACAGAGGACAGAAAAGAGTGAATGAGGAACAAGTAATATTCTAAGACATAATAGCTTAGAACGTTTCGGAATTTATGTAGAACTTCAATTCTTAGATTCTGAAAGTTCACTGACTCTTAAGCAGAATAAATACAGAGAAGCCTATCCTATTTCACATAACTTGGAACACCAGTAAAAAAGAGAAGATCTTCACCATCAGCTTATTTTTTAGCAGAAACTTTATAAGTTACAAGAGAGTACCAGGATGTATTTAAAGTGCTGTAAAGAGGAAAAAAAAAAAAATGCCCCCTACTGAATCAGAGTAGGCATTTGCAAATGATATACTGGATAAAGTGTTGATATTCAAAATATATAAAGAAGTCTTACAACTCGATATTACAAACAAAACAAAGACACCTATTAAAAAATGAGCAGAGGAGCTGAATAGACATTTCCCCCAAAGAAGAATACAGATGGCCAAAAGATGCTCAATATCATTAACCATCAGGGAAATGCAATTTAAAAACACAGGATGTCACCCCACACCTGTCAAGATGGCTATCATCAAAAAGCAAGAAACAAGTGTTGGTAAGGCTGGAGGAGAAGGGAACCCTTGTCATTATTGGTGGGAATGCAAACTGTTCCATACATGATGGAAAATAGTATGAAGATACCTGAAAAGTAAAGAAAAAAAGAACTATCACACAACCCAGAAATTCAATTTCTATGTGTTCATATGAAGAAAATAAAAACACTAATTCAAAAAGATATATGCACTCCTTTATTTATTTCAGCACTATTTTACAATGGCCCAAATATGGATGCAACCTAAGTGTCTATCAATAGATAAACGGACAAAGACATTGTCAATATGACTCAGCCATAAAAAAATGGAAATGTGGTCATTTGCAGCAACATGGATAGACCTAGAGGGTATTAAGTAAAACAGAGAATAACCAATAATGTATGATTTCACTTATATGTGGAATCTCAAAAAACCAAAACAAATGAACAAACAAAACAGAAAAAGACTCACGGACACAGAAAACAGAACCAGAGGGGCTTGGGTTGGGTCAAAGGACAAAAGAGATAAAAAGAATTAAGACATACAAACTTCCAGCTATGAAATAAATGTGATAGAGATGAAACACACAGCATATGGAACATAATCCATATTGTTAACAACTGTGCATAGTGACAGATGGTAACTACACTTATTGTGGTAGTCATTTCATCATGTATAAGAGCACTGAATTAGAGTAGTTTCAGTTGTACACCTGAAACTAATATTGGATATTAATCATAATACAATAGAAAAAGTGGTCAGGATACAGTTACTTGTGCTAGTAATTTACTATTTGATTCCTATATGGAGCAACTTAGTTTCAAAAATAGTATCTTAAAATACTATATGATTCCACTTACATGAGGTACCTAGAATAATCAAATTCATAGAGACAGAAAGCAGAATGGTGGTTACCAGGGCTGGGAACACTGGCAAATGCGGAGGTATTGTGCAACTAAGCCTGTGCTCTAGAGCCCAGGAGCCACAACTACTGAGTCCACATGCCACAACTTCTGAAACCTGTGGGTCCTAGAAACCATGCTCTGCAACAAAAGAAGCCAATGCAATGAGAAGCCCACACACGGCAACCAGAGAAAAGCCAGTGCAGCAATGAGGACCCAGAACAACCAAAAATTTGAAAAAAAAAAAAAATAATAGCACTTGGATATTCTAATTCCCATTATCCTTTCCACAAATTAACAGAAATAATTTATTTGGAAACAAGAATTCTAAATTGAATAAAGGACATGTTCTTGGAACAATGATACAGTTAAAAATTAAACTGCACCTCTCTCTACTACTACATCAGTAGGGTTCAGCCAACTGGCATTTCAAATGAAGCTGAAATTTTCCAATATATTAAGTTCACTGGGACATAAAATATATTTGATTTCCCACAACCATATTTTTCTTGCAAGAGAAATGTAATTTGTGTTGTTTCACTTATATTCAACCATTAAAATAGCTTATCACACAATCTTTCTTGGTTTTTATTTAACTAGAATATACTTTCGGGGCTCAAACAGTAAAAACAGCTTAATTTTACCTTGACAACCAAGATAATGTCAATAATGCTGTAATTTCTAACTTTGCTTATGATATAAATATTTCAATAAGGATCAAGCTTATGAGAAACACAACATATATTATTTAAGAGAATACAAATGTAGTGGTTTGTTTTAGAGTTCCTAAGAACCAAATTGTAAATGCAAAGGAAAATATTTAAGATACAAAAGCACATTTTTGAGAATTTTGTAACGATTATCACTACCAGTCATTTAATAGGAAATAAGATAATCGTTAATCATAATAAGCTGGTACGAAGGTGAAAGTGTTAGTTGCTCAGTTGTGTCCGACTCTTTTGTGACCCCATGGACTGTAGCCTGCTCTTCTATCCATGGGATTTCCCAAGCAAGAATACTGGAGTGGGTGGCCATTTCCTTCTCCAGGGGATATTCTTGACCCAGGGATCAAACCCAGGTCTCTGCATTGCAGGCAGATTCTTTACCATCTGAGCCACCAGGGACATCCCTCAGCTATCATTTAAATATCATCCATAGTTATCTAAAAAAAGTGCCCATTGAAAGCAAAACAGTAGAAGTCTAAGTGGTAGTCTCCATAGCACAATGTGAAATGTATAAGAAATTCAGGCATTATTGGAGTAAGTTGGCTACATTGGAGTTCATAGCCAGAGAGTTTATAAAAAGAACTAATTGGCTCAGAACTTTCAATTCTTTATTTAAGGTTAGATCAGAAATTCAGAGTGTTGCTGCTATGACCCTAAAGAAATTTCTTTTTGCTTGTAGGCAGGAGGCTGATATAGGCAAAAAAAAAAAAAAATCAGACACAGAGTTTGACTTACCAGATTGCAGAATTACAACAGAGGTTGAAATCAAATCTAGCAAGCAAGGTTTTTAAGTGACATTTGGCACACTGGCTCATTAGAATCAGAATGGCACATTTTGAAAATTCATACAACTACAACTAATGCAAACAATAAAGTCAAACCTTTGGTACCAAATGCTGAGATCAATCAGCATTTAAAAGCAGATAACTCAAATCACCCTAAACATTTTAAACAGAAAGTGATTTGATAGTGAGAATTATATATCTGAGAAACTGTTGAAATAGTTGGAGGAGTGATGTGTATTGAGTTCCCACAGGAATGACTCCCAGAATTGACTCCCCAAGAGACCAACTGCCAACACAGAGATCATAGAACATCTTTCTTGGTGACAGGTGGAAAACTAGAGATCCTCTAAGAATAACTAGAGACAAGACAACATCCAAATAAATATCATAATGACACAGCATGTAGCAACTGAAAACTTCCATAAAAACTATGAAACATTACCAAGAAAAATTAAAGATTACCAAAATATGTATTTATCCTTACCATAAACAGGTTAATATTTTAAAAATCAACTACTTTTCTACCCAAATCCCCTGGAGTAAGAAATGACTACCCACTCCAGTATTCTTGCTGGGAAAATCTCATAGACAGAGGAGCCTGGCGGACTGCAGTCCACAGGGTCACAGGAGTCAGACACGACTTGGCAACTAAGCAAACAAATGTGTACTTATCCTTACCATAAACAAGTTAATATTTTAAAAATCAACCACTTTTCTATCCCCAAAACAAATAAAAAACAAAAATTTAAAGATACCACTTTAAAAATTATAATTTTCAATAGCATGGAAGATATTAAATGCCCTTACCATAAAGTTACAATATATTATTGAATCTTTCAGTCTATGAAAATAATGCTATTTTGTATTTATTGCAGCAATGAGATGTTTAGCTTTGTGCCTGTCTAAATATAGGGCTGTCTTATATACCACAAGAAGAAAAAGAAAATGGCTATTTCAGAACAAAAAGCAGACTACCACAGTTCCAATACTGGGTGATTCAATAAAAAATGATACCTTGTTTAGACAAGAGCACTTACTTTTATGTAATTAACTGTATAATAATTATACTGTAGTAAAGCTATATGAAAGAATGAATTATAAATGAAAATTCATTAGTTAAAACTGATATTATGCCATTGTTAACTAATATGTAATATAATTAATAATATACAGCATTAGTACTATTTTATTATATTTCTATCATCTAAAATATTCTGTTTAAATAAGACATAATGATGTCATATATTTAAATTTTATTTATGCACACACCCAATGGAATACTACTCAGCCATAAAAGAGAATAAAATCTTGCCATTTGCAACACCATGGATGATTGTAGAAGGTATGATGCTAAATGATGCTGAAGCTGAAACTCCAATACTTTGGCCACCTGATGCGAAGAACTGACTCATTGGAAAAGACCCTGATGCTGGGAAAGAATGAAGGCAGGAGAAGGGGACAACAGAGGATGAGATGGTTGGATGGGATCACCAACTTGATGGACATGAGTTTGAGTAAGCTCTGGGAGTTGGTAATGGACAGGGAAGTCTGGCGTGCTGCAATCCGTGGGGTCACAGAGAGTTGGACATGACTGAGCGACTGAACTGATGCTAAGAGAAATGAGTCAGACAGTGAAAGACAAATATTGTATGGTACCACCTCTATGTGGAATCTAAAAACTAAAACAATAAATAAAATGAAAACCAAGGAACAAATTTCTTTATCTAAAATGTATAGAACTTTATACAATATCTGTTCTATTATATCTGAAACTAGAAGAAAGAAAATTTGTAAAATATAGTCATCAGCAGCAATCGAGAGACTTGGGACACAAAAAAGAATGGGGCTTGATGGGTGCCTCCCTACTATAGTGAGGAAAATTTTGTTCTACTTGGAATAAATACATAAAAAAATAGAAGGATTCCAAAAAATTTCTTTGTATTAAAGGAAAAAAGGAGAGTTAATTAATGATTATATCCATGAACATGAGATGGGTATTTGTTTTTTTTCAATAGATCCAGGTAGCACAAAAGAAATACAGCTTTCAGATTTTAAAAGTCCCAGTCCACCCCTGGCCATTCCAATCCAAACCCTCACAAGTCCAAGTGTTGCCCAAATGTATCTACCATCATGCCTCCTTGAAATCTTATAGTATGGTTCCTTCCAACATAGTTAAAAATATGTTTCTAAAATTCAGATGTTCTATTTTATTGATTTTTAAAGATTTTTAAAGATTTTCTTTGATGTGGACCATTTTAAAATCTTTATTGAACTTGTGACAACAATGCTTCTGTTTTATGCTTTCAGTTTTTGATCTTGCGGCATGTGGGATTTGAACTCCCTGAACAAGGATTAAACCCGCACCTCCTTGTTGGAAGGTGAAGTCTTTAAGCACTGGACCGCCAGCGAAGTCCCAGATGTTCTGTTTTAAAATGCTGTATCCATAGCCAATTTCACCTTATTTAAGTGTGAAAAATTATTATGCATTACACAATCTACTCATCTAACCCCAACTAAGTTCTAAAAATGCAAATGAAACACAGAGGAACACCAATTAAGGTATTATGTTTATCCCAGCAATTATAAGAGCCATAAATTATTTCAAGCCAATGATGTCTATCATTTTAATTAGTCAGTGTCTGAGTTTACCTTAGACTAACATTGTATGTTTATAGGAACAAACTTAATAGAAAATCCTTCAGTAAGATATAAGAGCACTTCAATAAATTTTTAAAGATTTTTTTTTTTGATGTGGACTGGCTTAAAGTCTTTATTGAATTTGTTAAAGTATTGTTTCTGTTTTTATGTTTTGTTTTTTTGGTTGAGAGACATGTGGGAATCTTAGCTCCCTGAACAGGGATTGAACCCACACATCTTGCACTGGAAGGCAAAGTCTCAACCACTGGACCACCAGGGAAGTCCCTCTCAATTATTCTTTAAATCTACCTCTTCAGCTCTGATAGACAGAGTGCCTGATGAACTATGGACAGAGGTTCGTGACATTGTACAGGAGACAGGGATCAAGACAATCACCATGGAAAAGAAATGCAAAAAAGCAAAATGGCTGTCTGAGGAGGCCTTACAGATAGCTGGGAAGAGAAGAGAAGCGAAAAGCAAAGGAGAAAAGGAAAGATATTCCCATCTGAATGCAGAGTTCCAAAGAATAGCAAGGAGAGATAAGAAAGCCTTCCTCAGCGATCAGTGCAAAGAAACAGAGGAAAACAACAGATTGGGAAAGACTAGAGATCTCTTCAAGAAAATTAGAGATACCAAGGGAACATTTCATGCAAAGATAGGCTCAATAAAGGACAGAAATGGTATGGACCTAACAGAAGCAGAAGATATTAAGAAGAGGTGGCAAGAATACACAGAAGAACTGTACAAAAAAGATCTTCACGACCCAGATAATCACGATGGTGTGATCACTCACCTAGAGTCAGACATCCTGGAATGTGAAGTCAAGTGGGCCTTAGAAAGCATCACTATGAACAAAGCTAGTGGAGGTGATGGAATTCCAGTGGAGCTATTTCAAATCCTGAAACATGATGCTGTGAAAGGGCTGCACTCGATATGCCAGCAAATCTGGAAAACTCAGCAGTGGCCACAGGACTGGAAAAGGTCAGTTTTCGTTCCAATCCCAAAGAAAGGCAATGCCAAAGAATGCTCAAACTACCGCACAATTGCACTCATCTCACATGCTAGTAAAGTAATGCTCAAAATTCTCCAAGCCAGACTTCAGGAATATGTGAACCGTGAACTTCCAGATGTTCAAGCTGGTTTTAGAAAAGGCAGAGGAACCAGAGATCAAATTGCCAATATCTGCTGGATCATCAAAAAAGCAAGAGAGTTCCAGAAAAACATCTATTTCTGCTTTATTGACTATGCCAAAGCCTTTGACTGTGTGGATCACAATAAACTGGGGAAAATTCTGAAAGAGATGGGAATACCAGACCATCTGACCTGCCTCTTGAGAAACCTATAGGCAGTTCAGGAAGCAACAGTTAGAACTGGACATGGAACAACAGACTGGTTCCAAATAGGAAAAGGAGTATGTCAAGGCTGTATATTGTCACTCTGCTTATTTAACTTATATGCAGAGTACATCATGAGAAACGCTGGGCTGGAAGAAACACAAGCTGGAATCAAAATTGCTGGGAGAATTATCAATAACCTCATATATGCGGATGACACCACCCTTATGGCAGAGAGTGAAGAAGAACTAAAGAGCCTCTTGATGAAGGTGAAGGAGGAGAGTGAAAAAGTTGGCTTAAAGCTCAATGTTCAGAAAACTAAGATCATGGCATCTGGTCCCATCACTCCATGGGAAATAGATGGGGAAACAGTGGAAACAGTGGCTGACTTTATTTTTTTGGGCTCCGGAATCACTGCTGATGGTGACTGCAGACATGAAATTAAGAGACGCTTACTCCTTGGAAGCAAGGTTATGGCCAACCTAGATGGCATATTTAAAAGCAGAGACATTACTTTGCCAACAAATGTCCGTCTAGTCAAGGCTATGGTTTTTCCAGTGGTCATGTATGGATGTGAGAGTTGGACGGTGAAGAAAGCTGAGCGCCGCAGAATTGATGCTTTTGAACTGTGGTGTTGAGAGTCCCTTGGACTGCAAGGAGATCCAACCAGTCCATCCTAAAGCAGATCAGTCCTGGGTGTTCATTGGAAGGACTGATGTTGAAGCTGAAACTCCAAACTTTGGCCACCTCATGCGAAGGGTTGACTCATTGGAAAAGACCCTAATGCTGGGAAGGATTGGGGGCAGGAGGAGAAGGGGACGACAGAGGATGAGATGGTTTGATGGCATCACTAACTCAATGGACATGGGTTTGGGTAAACTCCGAGAGTTGGTGATGTACAGGGAGGCCTGGCGTGCTGTGATTCATGGGGTCACAAAGAGTCGGACATGACTGAGAGACTGAACTGAACTGTGAGAGCAAATTCTTTGAAGAAAATAGGAGGGTCAGAGGAAATCTGAATTTTTAAGCAATGAATGGAACATGACGAAGAAAAAAATAACAAGTATACAGCATGCTTTTAAGAAATTTCAACTTATGCACACTTTAATTTCATAATCTCCCCAGCAGGGAGAGAACTGGTAGAAAAAAGGGACATGTACTAAACACTGACTGTATGCCAGTGGTTACTTAAAACATACTATATATTATTATCTCAATTATTTTTCAGATCACTTAAGAGATTCCAATAGCTTCATTTTTATGGACAAGAAAGATAAGAATTAGAGAGGTTAAGTAGTTCAGGTGACACCTTATAAGTAGTAAGCAGTACAAAAGTCCAAATTCATCTTTTTAAACCCCAAACACATGCACTTCGCACTAAACCCTGTGTACAGGGTTCACTAAATTACAAAGCCAAGTATAATCTGCCAGATTTCCCAGCGGAGGACTCTGAGTTGCTATGCCAGCATTCTCATCAGTAGGTACTAGCCTTTTAAACTCCCCTCAAGTATTTCAAGGAAATACTTGACTTCAAAGAGAAGCTAATCCATTCAAGCTCCATTGCCTTATACATTTTTTTTTGCCTTTTTTAAACTTTTCATTTTATATTGGTGTATAGCTGATTGATTAAGAATGTTGTGATAGTTTTAGGTGCACAGCACAGTGACTCAGCCATACATATACATGTATCTATTCTCCCCCAAAATTCCCCTTCCACCAAGGCTGCCACATCACATTGAGACCAGACTTCCATGTGCTATATGGTAGGTCCTTGATGGTTATCAATTTTAAATATAGCTGTGTGTACACATCTACCTCAAACTCCCTTACACATATCTTTTAAGCAAACTTAATTGTCATGTTAAAGCATAACTGTTTTATGACTCATGTTTATCAATTACTTAAAACAAACATGAGCATGAACACACAAATTAAGACTTGGTCTCTGTCCTTATTATACTTCAAATTTTTATTAAATAGTGGTCAATAACAGATAATATGATAGTGCTGAATCTCCATACAGACATTTAAAAGAGGAATCTTGGTTGTTTTTTCTTATTAAAATTTATTAAAGAATTATTTTTCTCCACCATCATTTAGCAATTAACAAAATTGCTATCGAAATAAGCTTTTAAATATAACTTCTAAAGACTGGATAATAACCCCTTAATATTACTTTTGCTAATAAAGCTCTGGTTCTTATTTGACTGATTAGAATCACTAATTCCAGATTCAGTTCAATTGCATCTTCCTAAATATATATGTTTTGCCTCCTCTTGTCTTTTTCTATTTTAAGTTGTCCTTGACGGAATTATTAGCCTACGCCCATGAATATAGATGAAAAGTGTGCATGAACTAAAGTCACTTTCAGAAGTTTAGTGGATATAGCCACTGCCTGAATATCATTTATCCTTCATTTATCTGTGAAAGTTCCAGGTTAAGTGTTTTTGCAGTACTGAGAAATTGAGAAACATTTCAAAGATACACAAATACATACACATTATTCATGACAAATCAAAATTACTAAATTAAAGAGGTTTTCAATACATAATAGACTGAATGATTACCATGTAATATAAAATAATTATATGCTTGTGTTCTCTGCAAGAGAGAAAATTTTACTAAAGTACATGGTAGAAATATATTCTTAATAAAATGCCAATAATGGAGGCTCACACTCAAATGTCTATACCATCTAAGGAATACTGGTAAGGTGCTCAAAATATCAGATAATGCAAAATGATAAAGTTTTTACTGACTAAATGCCAAACAAGAGAATATACCAGACATGAAACTAGGTAAATTATATAGATGATGTGCATGCTAAGTTGCTTCAGTCATGTCCAGCTCTTTGTGACCCTATAGACCATAGCCCACCAGGCTCCTCTGTCCATGGGATTCTCCAGGCAAGAATACTAGAGTGAGTTGCCATTCCCTTCTCCAGGGGATCTTCCCAACCCAGGGATCAAACCCACAACTCTTATATCTCCTGCATTGACAGGTGGATTCTTTACCTTAACACCATCTGGGAAGCCCGTATAGGTGATTACCTCTTTTTATTTTAAGAACTTAAGAAATAGGTTCTCTTTGCTTAACAGATGAGGAAATTGGGTCTCAGAGAAGTTGGACAACACATAGCTAGTAAGAAGAATGTCTGAAATTAGTACCTACTCCACTAGAATATGGTACCTACCTGTGCTTTCCCATTTAGCCTAGGGGTATATTTTTGCTTCTGTTTAAATAAGAATAGAACTGAAATTCTTTGGAATTCACAAATTGGATCCCGAATAATGGAACCCAATTGTCAGACATAAAAGTGCCCTACAGTATCTACTTCATCTCCTGTGCATTGGGATAGAAGCAACCAATCAAAATGTGGCTAATCCAAATTGAGATGGGTTGCAGTTATAAAATACACACTGGATTTTAAAGGCTGAGTCTGAAAATAAGAATATAAAATACTTCATTATTATCTTACATAGCTTTTGTGTTAAAATGATAATACTTGGGGCATATTGAGTTAATTCAGGGTTCCCCTTGTAGTTCAGTCGGTAAAGACTCTGCCTGCAATGCAGGAGATCCAGGTTCAATTCCTGGGTTGGGAAGATCCCCTGGAGAAGGAAATGGCACAATATATTCTAAAAATTAACTTTGTTTTTTATAAACATAACTTCTAGCATATATAAATTACATAAGTAGCTTACATTAGTGGCTTGCATTATACTTCCGTTAAAAGTTCATGATATTGCTGAATTATCTTGCACCAACTTTCGTGAAGACTAATAAAAAGCAGTTTGGCTTTTAAGAAATTTGTCCAGGACACTCCCCCAAATATGTTTAAACACATATATACACAACAATGTATATATACTTTCTACTGGTACTTTATTATATCTAACCTAATATTAGGTGGTTTTTGAGATGCTTTTCCTATTCTCCCCTACCACAATGAGATATTCTTAAGAGCAGAGTCTCAATTTCTATTTATCAAAAAATTTAATAGAATATCTCCAATAGCATCAGGATATACAAAGAACTTTAGTGATATTAACATGAACCCTTAATTTTATAATTAATGTATAATCTATACCACTTTGTATATACATTAAAATTTTCCTTTTGGAAGCCTTTTCATTTTTATTTAAGAAGATTCATTCCAGATTTCATAGGTTTAAGAATTAAAATTCCCAATGAGATTAGTTTGTTCCTCTGATATCCCACTTAGTAGTTGTTCATTGAAGTTTAAAGTGGTTCTACATAAAACTTCTGCTCTCTCGTTACTTGGATGCTGTAAGATTACTTTTTATTATGATCAAAAATTTACTATTTAAAACGTCAGATCTGGACAAGAGCTTGTATAGCTGCCATCATATCTCCTATAGAGAAAGAACGTGAAGCTTTTCTCAAGAAGTAGATTATTCTGAGGTATCTGAAATGCTTTTACATTGAATTATTGTTAGTATCTGGGGTTCCCTGATGGCTCAGCTGGTAAAGAATCCACTTGCAGTGTGGGAGATCTGCATTCGATCCCTGGTTTGGGAAGATCCCATGGAGAAGGGAAAGGCTACCCACTCTAGTATTCTGGCCTGGAGAATTCTATGGACTGTATAGTCCATGGGGTTGCAGAGAGCTGGACACAACTGAGTGACTTTCACTTTCACTTGTTAGTATATATATCCCTCAACACAATCTTGAAATGTTTGTTTTCCTCTGTACCATTCCATACAGTGCTGGAAACTTCAAGCAAACATCCCGACTTAACTATGTGTCAGTGGGGAAACATTTATCTAGAAACACACTCTTAATCAAATTAAAACACTCCCTTTGAAATGAATGAGGAAGTCAAGACAGAAATGGCACTGTTCTCCATTCCACCCACCATGTTAAGTCAGCACAAATAAATCAGTTCTTTCCTCTTAAAGCACTTTTGTTTCTTACTTACAATATATAATTTATATACAAAAGGAATGGCATTTTTATTTTCTTCTCCAAACTCGTGGTTTAAATATTAATATATATCATGTTATCAATTGATAAAATGTGTTCTTTTGTTTTCTTTTTTTTATAAACATTCTTTTTATTTTATTTTTTTAATTTATTTATTTTAGTGGGAGGTTAATTACTTTACAATATTGTAGTGGTTTTTGCCATACATTGATATGAATCAGCCATAGGTTACATGTGTTCCCCATCCTGAAACCCCCCCACCTCCCTCCCCATCTCATCCCTCTGGGTCATCCCAGTGCACCAGCCCTGAGCACCTATCTCATGCATTGAAACTGGACTGGGGATCTGTTTCACATATGATAATATACATGTTTCAATGCTATTCTCTCAAATCATCCCACCCTCGCCTTCTCCCACAGAGTCCAAAGACTGTTCTATACATCTGTGTCTCTTTTTCTGTCTCACGTATAGGGTTATCATTACCATTCTTTTGTTTTCTTAACACTATATACTGTATTTATCTTCATCTCATACCTCTAATACATTATAGGGATTAATGCTACTTACTATTTCCACTTCTTATAACACTGTCAATCTATGTATTATATTGGACATCTATCAAGTCAACATTTTAATCTAATTATTAAGAAAAATTACCCGAATATTTTTAGGTGAATGGATGGACATAGTCAATCATCTAAATGACTAAATATATAAATTCAACCATTCAAATGAATAAGTGAGTGAGTGTTAGTCGGTCAGTCATGTCTGACTCTTTGTGATTCCATGGACTATATAACCCACCAGGCTCCTCTGTCCATGGAATTCTCCAGGCAAGAATACTGGAGTGGGTTGCCATTCCCTTCAAATGAATAAAGTATTTGTCTAAAGAGAATAAAGTAAATAACATAACCACACTAACATCTAATTAAAATGGAATAAATCTGTTCTTGACATTCTTACATTTTATTAAGAGTGAATGATATTTATTTAGGACTGAAATTGAATCAAACTGAAAACAAAGGAGTCTTATTTTATTGATCTAAGAAGATACTGACTAAACTAAAAACTCAGGAATTGGTAAATACACCAAAGCTTGGAGAAAAAATTGGAAGACAAGTTCATGAGTAAAGGCTTGAAAGATAACATTTTAGATTCAAAAAGATTTTTCCTTATGAAAAGAATAATTTACTAGGTGTTTAGGTCACTTCTTTTCCATTTCCTTCCTTCCCACCTACGACCCTGTAAAAGCAGAAATGAAATAAATCAAAATGTACCTGTTGGAAGAGGCACTGTGAGTTCTTCTTTCATGGAGTGATGAGAAGATAGACAGTTCTTTGTAAGCACAATGTCATCCAGTGCAATATCACCATGGTGGCCCTTCCCAACTCGGCCTTCAAATTTGAGTTGGAAGTCCTCATCACCAGACAGGGCTAGTTCTTTCCGCTGCCAGAAATTGCCTTGTTCTACAGTGAGGTTAAGCAGGACCTTCGTTTGGTTTGAGACTAACACCTGGATCAAAGTGAGTGCTCCAATGCCATGTCCATACATGTGATAATGAAAAATTATCTGCAACCAAGAACAGAAATATTATAAATAATTAGTACAATTAATTTCATCTTATTTTCAATTATATCATGTTGTCCTTTCTTTTCTTAACAGATTCTGGAAGAAAAAATAGGTCTGTATGTTCTATTGCTTAGTGAATACTCTATCAATGAACAAAGTTAGTCCAGCCTTAAATCATATGCTGCAAAACATGGAATGTAGTACAATAAGGACCAAGCAGGAATTTAGTTGAAAAAATGAGCGGCATTTACTTCCTTTTTGTGACTTATAAAAGTAGGATTCCTCCACAAACTCTTAAAATCCACTGTCAAAGGGATAAAATTATCATTAAAAAGTGCTGTATTATATAGAAAGACTTCTCATGATTAAGAAATATCAGGTACTAAAGAAAATCATTTCCCATCTCATGAAATTTAAATCATTTTCTTCAAAACAGCAGAGTACTTGATTGCTTATTCCACCCCATTCTTATACTTGAAACACATTTTCAGTTCTACAAGGTCCTCAGGGCTCTACTATACATAGAAAAACCACCAGAATAGCAATTTCTAAATTTTACTTGAAATGTATTAGAAGAGTAGACTTGAGAGTTTTACCCCCAAGTAAAAATTCATATGAGTATTTCCAGGGATTAACATTTCAATGGTTCAAATATGTAGTTTACCAGATTTTTGGTGACTAAAACACTGATGGAGAAAGTCAGGGGAAATTCTAAAAAAAGAGAAGAGTATGAGTTAGGAACGGTAGGGACTCAGTGTTTTTAAGCTTTTGGCTTGTCATTTTTAGGAGTCAGGGAAACTAATGCTGGGTGATCTTCACGCAGGAAAATAACATTTTAGAAACACTGGTACTCATGGATATTATAGTCTAGAAAAGGGAAATGAATGTGTTTAAAGGGTAAAGAATGTGAGTAAACAATATACATAATGCGTACTTTCAAACAGCATCAAGAGGTAAGCTCTGTGAAGTCAATCTATGCAAATTTCCTAGCTGATGAATAATACCCAAACTTCAGCTATTACTCTATGATCCAAAAATGCTTATTCTCTTGATTAACCCATTAATGTAGGGAAACATGAACTCTATGACCACTGTGGCTTGTTCTGGGAGGACTGGTCAAACCTGAGTGGCACAAAGCGAGAAACAAAAAGTGTCTGACCAGAACTGACATATATACACGATTGATACCATGTATAAAATAGGTAACTAATGAGAACCTACTGCACAGCACAGGGAACTCTACCCAATGCTCTGTAGTGACCTACATAGGAAGAAAATTTAAAACAGGAGGGGATGTATGTATATGTAGAGCTGATTCCATGGGGCTCCCCTGGTGGCTCAGTGGTAAACAATCCACCTGCCAATTCAGGAGACAGGATTCGATCCCTGGGTCGTGAAGAATCCTCTGGAGAAGGAAATGACAATCCGCTCCAATATTTTTGCCTGAGAAATCTCATGAAGAGGAGCCATGGGGCTGCAAAAGAGTCTGACATGACTTAGCAACTAAATAACAACACAGCTGATTCACTTTGCTGTACAGCAGAAAACTAACACAACATTGTAAAGCAACTATATTCTATTAAAAATTAATTTTAAAAAACGGTCTGAGACCAGTCTCTTGAGCAGTGTCAATAAGCAAGAAAGGAAACTGTCCAACAGGCAATAGCACACGTCTGTCTGGAGCCCCTGAGGTCCTACACACGGGCTTCCCAGCATTCTGCCTTGTTTTGTCTTATTAAAGAGAAAGCATAAAGTATATGTTTTATGTCACAGTAAATACCTCTGTATCTTCTTGAGGCCATTTTCTGAATGATAACATCGGGTTAACAAGCGAACAAACATCTAAACACAAACACTCCATTTCTACAGAGAATACCTGATGACAATGTAACCTAATCACAGGGCAACATGAGCAAATAAAAATCTGTCAAGTACTGAATTCTTTTAAGGAGGCATCTTCACCAGAAATTTCAGTTACTCAGAGGTTTGCTCTCTACACTCATCAATCTATGTCTGCATATTTCTCTGTATTGCACTCATCCCTCAGAAGGGAGAAAAATCTCCAGTTTGATTTTTTTCTGCTTGAAGGTATTCCACAAGGTCAAGTGACAGAAAGGATTTTCATGAAAATTTGGAAGGTCATTTCTGCTCACCTGATAAACAAAGTTTTTATATCTGAGAGTCCCAATCATTTTCAGCAGGACTTTTCCTTACTTCTTTGTATTCAATCTATATCATAAATATTCATAAAATGAACCATTCATCATTAATTTTTTGACATTTCTCCTAGGCATATTTCATTATTCTCACACAGATGTTTAAAACAGTGGGAACTATAGTTCTGGGACCAGGCAAAAATAGAGATGAATGAAATCTTTAGTTACTACATTATGAAAAAAAAAATCTATTGAACATTCTTAGAGGAAGTCTAAATAGAAAAGCTAACAAAGAAGTCTTCTTTCGGTTGTCTTCCAAATTACTCGATACTTTCTTGAAAATAAAACCCCAGAACACTGGATTTTATATATGCTGTGTCTATATCTATAAATCTGTATATTCATAGATATTCTGAAATGAGAAAATCAGTTCTAGTCTTGGAAAGTTAATTAAAAATTAAACACAAAGTATTTAAAATTTCAGTTCGACTTCTTTGCTTTTCTAAAACTCAATGTTTGCCAAACTAATTAAAGTTTAATTGTGTGTTTTTTCATTACATCTATTCTGGACTGCTGAGTTATGTCTCTCAAACTTTGATCGTGTCACTCTCTTGCAGAAAATCTATCAAATGTGCCTAAAGAGAGAAGAGAGATATTACTCTGAGTGTTAAACTATGAAATCAACTTAAGCTGAGACAGAAAACCTCCTAAGACAAGCTAAAGGCTTAACATGACTGGGCCAGGACAGTGGTAGGATGTGTAGGCTGGTCAGTATAAAACAGAGGAACAAACACCTGTAGTAAATACAGGTTCAGCTGGAGAGCCCATGAGCAAAGATTTAACATGTCTCCTTCTGGAATTAGGGCTCTCTGTGTTGTGGAGACAGATATACAAGAATATGACAATCTGAAGATAATAAAGATTTAAATCACGCCTCCCAGTTTGATTCTTTGATCAGCTAGCAACTTTCTGGATATAATTTGTTTTCTTTTCAGTGTTCCGACATTGAGGAATACACCAGTTTGAAAACATGTGTTCAGAACTTATGGAGACTGTATTTTTTGTCATAAATATAAAGGGCACATTTATTTACATATTAAGTTCTTATAAAAAGATGCCATGAAGTTATTCCTAAGTGCTTAATTTATATGTAAAGCTAAATTTAGCTCCTAGCTTAGCTGGCTCAAATCCCTTGGGGAATAAAAACAGACAATCACACAAATAATAAAGGAAAGGGAAGGACCTTGCAAATGCATAGTCATCATATGAAGATCCAAACAACTCTACTTATACTTTTAACACTCTATAAACATTTTCTTCAAATTTCCACAGGATAATGGCCAAACCATTTTTTCCTAATCTAGAAATTCTACCTTTTAAAGGGTCAACTTCAGTCTTTAACTTTCTGTGAAGATGTCCAACCATTTTATCATGGTGTCAACTATGACTAATATTGGTTCTTGGAAATATTTAACTATACGCTATTTCTTACTGTTTAATTCTCTTCCTTATGGTGAAATTCCCATAATTCCAATGAGTGCCAAGTTTCCTGAGTGGACACAACTGATATTTTACCTGCAATGCAGAAGACCCATGTTCAATCCCTGGGTTGGGAAGACCCCCTGGAGAAGGAAATGGCAACCCAATCCAGTATTCTTGCCTGGAGAATTCCATGGACAGAGGAGTCTGATGGGTTACAATCCACAGGATTGCAAAGAATCGGACACAACTGAGTGACTAACACTTTCTTTCACTTTCACCCATAGTTATGGATAATAACCATGACATTTTTCCAATGGATTCCAAGATTCCTTGTCTATGGAACTTATCCATAGGATAAATTCTTCCAACAGTGCTAACAAACCTTCCCTTTCATCTTCACTTTCTGCCTCTCAAAAAATTCCAAGTTGAGTCCATTCAAACTCACTTTTTGGTCTGGTTCTGGCCATTCTGTTTTCTGTTTTTGACTCTATCAGAAGTTGCTCATAATAATTCTGTTTAAATTTTTTCTCCATACCTTACAGTTTTTGCTTCTCCTGCTTATGACTGGACTTGAAATTCGGGCTGCCCTCATGGGCTGCTGAGAGAACAAGCTCTTTATAAAGATGTAATGGCCAGATGAATTTCCCAAGGTGTGATCAGCCGCTGGCTCTGTGCCTGTAGCAGGGACACTGCTCGCCTTCAGATTCCAGTCAAAGTCATCATCCTGCTCCTGCTCCCAGGAACAAAGATCAAACTCAAAATCACAGCGCCCACTGGAGGCACCTGGAAAACATTTTCCAATTTATGGTGGAGAGAAAAAGGAAATTAGCAGATAAAGCATGCAATCCAAAATCACATTTTATAAAGCACTCTCATGTCTCAGGGCCTTTGAACTTGCTCCTCTCTGCCAGGATTCTTTCCCAAATGTCCATATGACCTGTCCACTCATTTCTATCAGATCTGTATTTGAATATCACCTTGTCAGTGGATCCTTATTTATTGGTGTATCTAAAATCTCCTATACTCAACTCTCTCCTGCTTCACTTGTTTATTTTTATTGTTGGCACTTTCCTAATATATCATATTCTTACCTATTTATTTTATTTTTTTGGTCTTCCCTCACTCTTCACTCACCAGAATGCATGTTTCACTAAGAAGAGAATTTGTTCAGTTTTGTTCATTGTTATTTTCCCAGTACCTGGCAAAAAAACTGCTTAATTTGCTGAATAAATAAATTAAATTTAAAAAAAGAAAAAACAAAAAATATAGTAATCTTATGTAAGCGTTTATATACAGAATGAATAAACAACAAGGTCCTATTGTATAGCATGAGGATTATATTCAATATTGTATGATAAACCATAATGGCAAAGAATATAAAAAATAATGTGTATATATACGTATAAACTGAATCACTTTGCTTTAGAGCAGTAATTAACACAACATTGTAAATCAACTACACTTTGGTTAAAAAATACCAAAAAAATTACAGTAATCCTGCCACATCATGCAATATTCAAAACTTAACAATATTATCCTGACAGTAACATTAAAATAGAATATTTTAGTTTGTTACACACAGATATGTAACAAACTAATGACTTACATAAGTTTATTTCTTCACCAATCTGGTCCCAGGGTCAAAATCCATGGGAAAAGGTTAGTATTACACACATTTTCTCCTCCAAACCCCTATTTGATCAAAGTAACTTATTTCTTCTCTGTTCTCCTCTTTGCTTCTCAGCTCTTGGTAGGGAATTTAGGAAGTTCATTATTTTTCAACACAGTTTGACATGGGAAATGCTGCCTGAAGCAAAAATTACTAATCATCATAATCATTTTTTTAATGTATCCTCATTTTAGAGATAATAAAATTGTGAAATGAAACAGTAAGGTTAAAACTGCAATGATTTATTATAATAAGCCATAGAACCTAAATCTGTTATTTAATACCAACTATCTCTCAGTTATTCTAAAAATACTTATTAAAATTGCTTAAGTTTTTCTTTCATTTCCAGAATAGTAAAAATTACTGAGTACAACTATGCCCTTATTGCTTTTCTGCTGGCCAAATCTATGCATCTCTGACAGTTGTTGTTGTTCAGTCCCTCTCATGTCCAACTCTCCATGACCCCATGGACTACAACACTCCAGGCTTGATTTCTTTTTTCTTCTTTTTCAAAATAAGGCTATCCTTTTTCTTCTTCTTCTTTTTTTTTTTGCCCCTTTTTTCTGGTTGCCCTAGAGTCTAAATTATACATTTGCAACTAATCCAAGACAACTTTTAAATAACACTATACCACAAACAACAGTTAGAACTGGATATGGAACAACAGACTGGTTCCAAATAGGAAAAGGAGTACGTCAAGGCTGTATATTGTCACCCTGCTTATTTAACTTATATGCAGAGTACATCATGAGAAATGCTGGGCTGGAAGAAACACAAGTTGGAATCAAGATTGCCAGGAGAAATATCAATAACCTCAGATATGCAGATGACACCACCCTTATGGCAGAAAGTGAAGAGGAACTAAAGAGCCTCTTGATGGAAGTAAAAGAGGAGAGTGAAAAAGTTGGCTTAGAGCTCAACATTCAGAAAACTAAGATCATGGCATCTGGTCCCATCACTTCATGGGAAATAGATGGGGAAACAGTGGAAACAGTGGCTGACTTTATTTTTGGGGGCTCCAAAATCACTGCAGATGGTGATTGCAGCCATGAAATTAAAAGACACTTACTCCTTGGAAGGAAAGTTATGACCAACCTAGATAGTATATTAAAAAGCAGAGACATTACTTTGCCAAGAAAGGTCCGTCTAGTCAAGGCTATGGTTTTTCCAGTAGTCATGTTTGGATGTGAGAGTTGGACTGCGAAGAAAGCTGAGCAACGAAGAATTGATGCTTTTGAACTATGGTGTTGGAGAAGACTCTTGAGAATCCCTTGGACTGCAAGGAGATCCAACCAGTCCATCCTAAAGGAGATCAGTCCTGGGTGTTCATTGGAAGGACTGATGTTGAAGCTGAAACTCCAATACTTTGGCCACCTCATGTGAAGAGTTGACTCATTGGAAAAGACCCTGATGCTAGGAAGGATTAGGGGCAGGAGGAGAAGGGGACGACAGAGGATGAGATGGTTGGATGGCATCACCGACTTGGTGGACATGAGTTTGGGTAAACTCCAGGAATTGGTGATGGACAGGGAGGCCTGCGTGCTGCAATTCATGGGGTCGCAAAGAGTCAGACACAACTGAGTGCCTGAACTGAACTGAACTGAAGTGAAAGTTGCTCAGTCATGTCTGACTCTTTGCAACACCATGGACTATACAGTCCATAGAAGTCTCCAGACCAGAATACTACCTTTCCCTTTGCCAGGGGATCTTTCCAACTCAGGGATTGAACCCAGGTCTCCCACATTGCAGGCAGATTCTTTACCAGCTGAGACACAAGGAAAGTTCAAGAATACTGGAGTGGGTAGCCTATCCCTTCTCCAGGGAATCCTCCTGACCTAGGAATCGAACCAGGTCTCCTGCATTGCAGGCAGATTATTTACCAACTGAGCTATCAGGGAAGCCCTACAGATGCAAGAAGAGTTGCTCATTTTTCAGTCTGTTCAGACTTTTACTTGTAATTAAGACAATAGGTTGCTGGCAATTTCTGAGCTCCTCACATATAGAACCAGATAGTGGAAATTACGCAAACACATTTTTACAGTTCTGCTACTAAATAATAAAGAAGGCTGACACTGAAGAACTGATGCTTTTGAACTGTGGTGCCGGAGAAGACTCTTGAGAGTCCTCAAGAGAGGACAGCAAGGAGATCAAACCAGTCAATTCTAAAGGAAATCAACCCTGAATACTCATTGGAAGGACTGATGCTGAAGCTGAAGCTCTAATACTTTGGTCATCTGATGTGAAGATCTGACTTGTTGGAAAAGACCCTGATGGTGCGAAAAACTGAAGGCAGGAGAAGAAGGAGATGACAGATGGTTGGATGGCATCACCGACTCAATGGACATGAGTTTGAGCAAACTCCAGGAGACAATGAAGGAAAGGGAAGCCTGATGTGCTGTGGTCCATGGGGTCGCAAGAGTCGGACGCAACTGAGCAACTGAACAACAACAATACAATAGGTTGCCAGCAATTTCTGACCTCCTCACATACAGAACCAAATACTGGGAATACACAAAAGCCTTTTTACAATTCTTCCGGGTAATGATAACACTGATAATGTTAGTAAAGATGTTATAAAACTGAGAACGTATTAGTAAGGGCAATATCTTATAAACATATGTTTAGGACACTTTTCAATTAAAGTAAATTCACATGCTGTAGCATAAAACCAATGAGTGATTAATTGGACAATAAGAAAATGTACTGTTTAGAATTACTTGT
This sequence comes from Giraffa tippelskirchi, assembly GCF_054371585.1. NCBI lineage: Eukaryota > Metazoa > Chordata > Mammalia > Artiodactyla > Giraffidae > Giraffa > Giraffa tippelskirchi. Next base: position 64,748,074 of record NC_137287.1, on the reverse strand, counting down.
CAACAGTAATTCTTCATTAAGTCCTATGTGAATATTACAAGGTGAAAGCGAAAATCTGTAAAATCATAATTATATGTAAGCTGATGTTCAAAACTAAAAATACTTGAGAAGAAGGTAAGTTGCAACATGTTAAGGTATATTAAACAAAGATTTTTCTCTTAAAGACAGCACATTTGAACAACTGCTCAAATCAATTTAGGTGATTTTATCAAAATGAGAGGAATGATTCAGCTGCCAAAACTCTCAGGAAAGAGGAGGACAGGTAAATATTCTGGCAGAAGTCACTGAAATTCCTGGATGAACAATCTATTTTATTACATAGGACTCTTTAAGAACTTCAAAACTGTGTTTTTTCAGGGAATTCCCTCACAGTCCTTTGGTTAGGGCTCAGCACTTTCATTGCTGGGGCCAGAGTTCAATCCTGGTCAAGGAACAAGATCCCACAAGCCACACAGCAGAGCCAAAAAAATAAAACATATCTTTAAAATTTTTTTTTTAATTTATGGAGGTATTCTTACTGTTAACACAGGTCAGATAAAAGTTTTAGTTCAGTGTCGGCTGGTCCCGACAGTTCAGAATACTAAAGTTCTCCCAGGTATTCTCTCAAAGGACTAGGAAGTAAATCTCACTAAAATAATAATGAATCCCAACTCATTATCTTATTTATAATCTGAACTCTTGTCTTGGTTAAGAATATAAATGAAGTAACTAATTTAGTTGCCCTTACATTAGAAAATTTAGCAACCCATGAGGACCAGATTTCCATATGGACCAGCATCGAAAAAGGCCACTTGTATAAGGAAATGATGTGCATTGGTAAAAAGCAGATTTGTCTTAAAAAAAAAAAACATACAAATAAACTACTGCTACATGAATCTCTATAATGTATATCATATTTCTGGTTTTGATATTTACTATAGGTTTGAAGATATGTTTCCTTGGAAAGTTTAATTCTAAAATGTCGGTGGAGAAAACACAAGTAGGCCTAAAAGCTGTTTGAATTTCACATCACTGTGGTAAGGAAGAGCAACTTATCCTTTCATTTTCTACTATTTCCCATCGGTGCCAGGTGAGACAAGCAACAAATAGTCTTCTGTGCAGATGCCAATTCCTGGCATTTAATGGAGCAATTAATGCCAGTGCCAGACAGGTGTGCCCTCAGGAGGAAAATGATCACATTTGTCTACAGCTATGTCATCCATCAAACCAGTTTTACCTTTCATAATGCTATTATTTTTCCATGGATCAATATCCTTATAAGCATAAAACATCAGTTTCATTTAAAATGCTCATAGTTTTGAAAGAACATGCCTTGTAAGATCTTATCATCAAATCTCTAAAATTAAAATAGCATTATATTCATTTGTCCCTTTCATATACATTTTAATTAATTTTAAATTGAAGTATAGTTGCTGTACAATACGTTACAGGTGTACAATATAGTGATTCAAAAATTTCAAAGGTTATACTCCATTTACAGTTATCATAAAATATTGGCTATTTTCCATGTGTTGCATAATATATCCATGGAGCTCATATTAGACCTAATAGTTTGTACTTCTTAATCCCTAACCCATATATTACCTATATTACCTCTCTCCTCCTGCCTCCTCTCCCTACTGGTAACAACTAGTCTGTTCTCTGAATCTTTGGGTCTGCTTCTTTTTTGTATTAGTCACTAACTTGTTGTATTTTTTAGAATTCACATGTAAGTTGTATCATAGAGATTTGTCTTTCTCTGACTTATTTCATTTAGCATAATGCCCACCAAGTCCATCCATATTGTTGCAAATGGCAAAATCTCATTCTTTTTGTGGCTGAGTAGTATTACAATGTATGTATGTGTATACACACACTCACACTCACACACATACACACATCTTCTTCACCCATTCATCTGTTGATGGAGACTCAGGTTGCTTCCATATCTTGGCAATTGTAAATAATGCTGCTATGAATATTGGGGTGGATGTATCCTTTTGAATTAGTATTTATTGAGCACATTCTATCAATAAAGCACATTTAAGAAAATGGGAAACAGCCTGGAAACAGGGCTCCATTGTATTAATCAGAACATAACATCAGGGCCTGAGTATTTTCCTTATACATATTATTACACTTAATTCCCACATCTCTGTATAATAGTTATTATGCTTATTTTGGTCAAAGAGAAAGCTAGAGTTCAGAGTTAAAAGTACTTTGCTTAGTATTATCCAGTAAGTAGCAGAACTATGAGTTTAAGAATGATATGACACAACCCCTGAACCAGTATTTCCCATTATAATGAGGTATACAGTGGCTGGGAGAAGGGGCTTAAAAAAAAATACAAATAATGCAGGGTAAGAAAACACATATGTCTATAAGGAAATGCTCTAGGAGATTTCTTCTCTAGGGTAGGGAGCTACATGAAGATGGCAGTCATCCAGTTTGGCTTGATTCTTCTTGAGGTGGCAAGACATCGTTCATCACTTCTTTAATTCTTTCTGTTCATCTGAATTATGAATGTCCAATGGATATCAATTTGCTGCGCAAAGAATATGTTCACAGTTGCCAAGAGACAGAATACGATCAATCTTATAAATTATATCCCTTACTGAGAGATTTCAAAATACACTAGCATATTAAAAGCTTCACGAATTCCCACAATATAGAAATTATCTTTATACAATGAAGTATATTCCCAACTTATTTGACTAAGGAACCTTTTTACTTGCTTATTTATGAACTATTAACAACTTTAGAATACTACACTGCTGATAAGGCACACAGCAAGGTTCACAAATCCTAATTAAAAATAAACCAGCTAGAAAAATGGTACAGATGAACCTGTTTACAAAGCAGAAATAGAGATACAGATGTAGAGAACAAAAATATGGACACCAACGGAGGAAAAGGTGGGTGGGATGAGTTGAGATTGACACTACTATATATAAAACAGATAACTAATGAGAACCAACTGCATAGCACAGGGAACTCTATTCAATGCTCTGTGGTGACCTAAATGGGAAGGAAATCCAACAAAGGGGATATATGTATATATACAGCTGATTTGCTTTGCTGATGACACCACCCTTATGGCAGAAAGTGAAGAAGAATTAAAGAGCCTCTTGATGAAAGAGAAAGAAGAGAGTGAAGACGTTGGCTTAAAACTCAACATTCAGAAAACTAAGATCACGGCATCCAGTCCCATCACTTCATGGCAAATAGATGGGGGAACGGAGGAAACAGTGACAGACTTTAAGTTTTGGGGCTCCAAAATCACTGCAGATGGTGACTGCAGCCATGAAATTAAAAGACATTTGCTCCTTGGAGGAAAAGCTATGACCAACCTAGACAGAAAGCAGAGACATTATTTTGCCAACAAAGGTCCGTCTAGTCAAAGCTATGGTTTTTCCAGTAGTCACGTATGGATGTGAGAGCTGGACTACAAAGAAAGCTGAGCACCGAAGAAGTAATGCTTTTGAACGGTGGTATTGGAGATTATTGAGAGTCCCTTGGACTGCAAGGAGATCCAACAAGTCCATCCTAAAGGAAATCAGTCCTGAATATTCATTGGAAGGACTGATGCTGAAGCTGAAACTCCAATACTTTGGCCACCTGATGCAAAGAGCTGACTCACTGGAAAAGACCCAGATGCTGGGAAGGATTGAAGGCAGGAGGAGAAGAGGACGACAGAGGATCAGATGGTTGGATGGCATCACTGACTCGATGCATGTGAGTTTGAGTAAACTCTGGGAGTTGGTGATGGATAGGGAAGCCTGGCTTGCTGCAGTCCATGGGGTTGCAAAGACTCAGACACAACTGAGTGACTGAACTGAACTGATAAAGCAGCTATACTGTAACAAAAATTTTTTAAATCTAGCAAAGAGCAAACTTAAAGAAGTTAGTTACCACCAGTTCTGAGTGGGGCACTTTCTTTGAGGAATTGTATTTGTTTCTTAGGACAGCTGTAACAAAGTACAACAGAAGGGGTTGTTTTAAACAACAGAAATTGACTCTCTTTCAGTTGCTCAGGTTAAAGATCTGAAATCAAGGTGTGGGCAGCACCATGCCCTCCCTATTAGCTCTAAGGGTGTATCCTTTCTTACATCTTCGTAAGTATCCAGGTAGTTACTGGCAATCTGAGCATGCCTTGTCCTGTCCACACCACTCCACTCACATGGCATTCACCCTGTGTGTTATCACATCATCTTCCCTCTGGGCATCTCTGTTCCTATTTCTCTCTTCTTATAGGGCCACCAATCACAGGGTTTGAGCCCACCTAATCCAGTATGCTGCTGCTGCTAAGTCGCTTCAGTCATGTCCAACCCTGTGAGACCCCATAGATGGCAGCCCACCAGGCTCCCCCATCCCTGGGATTCTCCAGGCAAGAACACTGGAGTGGGTTGCCATTTCCTTCTCCAATGCACGAAAGTGAAAAGTGAAAGTGAAGCCAAGCCGCTCAGTCGTGTCTGACTCTAAGCAACCCCACGGACTGCAGCCTACTGGGCTCCTCCGTCCATGGGATTTTCCAGGCAAGAGTACCGGAATACTTCATTTTAATTCGCTGCATCTGCATAGACTCTGTTTCCACATAAGGTCGCATTCATAGGTTCTAGTTGGAATTTAACGGGAAACACTATAGAACATAATACTGAAATGTTGACAGGTTTTAAAGCATATAACCATATCATTGGAAAATAATCACAAATTGCTAAGATAGAAGATCTTAAAAGTTCTCCTCACACACACATACAAAATGAGTAACTATTTATGGGATTGGATATTAACTAGACTTAATGTGGTGATCATTTTGCAATATATACTTTATACTGAATCATTATGTTGGACACCTGAAACATAATATTATATGCTAATTATTATTCAATAAAAAGAAAATATAATTTGACGTTTCCATATTTCATTTCATGTCCTACCATATTAAGCAGAATCACAAAGAGTACAAATAATAATATCAGTAATGGATATTCCTGACATGATCTTGATTTTACTGGGAATATTTCCATTGTTTCCTTCTTTAATTTGATAGACCATTTTTAACTTGTTAAAGTAACGTCATTCTGGATATATTATAAGAAATGGTTGTTAAATTTCAGAAAATATTATCAGCACCTATCAGTTTACTGTGACAGTTTTTAGTGACTTGGTTACATTAACAGTCTGTTACATTAAAACATTTTTAAAATGTAAGATTCTCATCTCAAATGTATGACTGTTACATTACTGAATTTAGTTTGCTGGTCTTTTAAGTTTTGCACATTTATATTCACAAGGAGGTTTAACTTTCGTTTTCCTTTCTAATTTCTGAAGTCTTCACTAACAATGATATATTAGCTTCATAAAATAAATTCTATCATTTCATGTGGTTGGAATAGTTTCTTTGGGCATTATCAGTTCATTAAAAACTGACAGAACTCAGCAGTAACTATCGCAGGAGACAAAATTGGAGGACATTTGTTGATAACTTTATTTGATAGTTAATGGTCTATTCAGGTTTTCTGCTTCATTAGTTTGATTTTGGTCATTTTTCTGTGAAAAAACTAACCATTTCATTGACATTTTCAAACTAGCACAGTTATTAGTTTCCATATGCTTATTAATTTCCCCTAAGTAAACCTACATTTGTATGTGTTTTTATTCCTTTTTTAGAATTAAAAAATTGGTGTTTTGTCTACTTTTAAAAATTACATATTCTTGTATTTATCACTTGAATTGGTTTTGTTTCCAAGTTAGTATTTCTTTCTCTTTATTGTCTTAATATGATGTTATTCTTTGCAATATTTTTTTTTGAAATAATTTCAAGCTTACAGATAAGTTATAAGAATTGTTTAAGTATTTTCTGTCTACTCTTTAATTTAATTCTCATATATCTGCATTTCCCCATTTGTTCTATCTATACATGCAAATGCATATATATATAAGAATTTTCAGAAAAATCTGAAAGTAACTTAGAGATATAGCATCACTTTATCAATATTTTCATGTGTCTTTCTTATAAACAAAGATGTTTTCTTACATAACCACAGAAAAATCACAAAACCAGAAAATGCGACATTAATACTAATGACTAATGCACAGTTCATATTTCAATTTGTCAATTATCCTGCCTAACTCCTTTATAGTTATCTTTCTCCTTGGTTCAAAATCTAATCCAAGTTAGATCACACATTGTACTAAGTTGTTGTGAACTTTTATTTTCTTATCTACAAGAGTTTTTCATCCTTTCTTTTTCTTCCTTTGCCTGGATATGTTCCATGAGGCCAGGCCAGTTATTTTAGCAAGTACTTGAATTTGGGTTTGTCTGAGGAATCCTGGTGATTAGATTCAGATTATGCATTTTAGCAGGAATACACATGAAGTTTCATTCAGCCATGAAATTAAAAGATGCCTGCTCATTGGAAGGAAAGCTATGACAAACCTAGACAGCGTTTTAAAAAGTGAAGACATCACTTTGCTGACAAAGGTCCGTATAGTCAAAGCTATGGTTTTCCCAGTAGTCATGTATGGATGTGAGAGTTGGACCATAAAGAAGGCTGAGCACCGAAGAACTGATGCTTTCATGTTGTGGTGTTGGAGAAGACGCTTGAGAGGCCCTTGGGCTGCAAGGAGATCAAACCAGTCAATCCTACAGGAAATCAATACTGAATATTCATTGGAAGGACTGATACTTAAGCGCCAATACTTTGGCCACCTGATCTGAAGTGCCAACTCATTGGAAATGCCCCTGATGCTGGGAAAGATTGAAGGCAAAGGCAGGGGTGGGGGGAGGCAGGCAGAGGATGAGATGATCAGATAGCATCACCTACTCAATGAACATGAATATAGCAAACTTGGGAAATAGTGGAGGACAGAGAAGCCTGGCATGCTGCAGGGCACGGGGTGGCAAAGAATCAGACACTACTTAGTGACTGAACAATAAGTGTGAAGGATACATAATCTATTGATCTATATGATCAATACATACAATATTAACTGTATAAATTAACTGAACTTTATATACCATCAATGAATAGGTAAAAATCAAACTTTTAGATATAATTCTATTTGCAGTCCTTTACAAGCGAAATGCTTAGGTACAAATCTTATAAAATATGTACAGGACTTACAAGCTGAAAACCACAAAACATGGGTGAAAGAAATCTAAGTCTTAATAATAGAGAGACAAACGGCTCATGGATTGGAACACTCATCCTATTAAAAGTCTTATTTCTCCCCAACTGATATATGTGTTTAATAAAATTCTTATCAAAATTATTTCACTTTTGATAGATATATAGATGATTTTTTTTAATGAAAAGCAAAGCCAAAGAAATTGGAATAATTGACACAATTTAGTTGAAAAAGAAAAATAACATAGAAGGACTTGCTCCACCTAATTTTAGGATTTATGATAGAGCTTTAGTTCCAAAGACCATGTGGCATTGATGAAGGAACAGACACATGGATCAATGGAATAGAATAGAGGACCCAAAAAGAGCTTCACACAAGTACAACCAATATTTGACAAATACGCAAATACACTTATAGGAAGGGAGGTCAGTTTTGTTAATGGTGATGAAGCAACTGGATAACTATTTGCAAAAAATTAAAAATTTGCCCTAAATCTCACATCTTACATAAAAACTAACAAAATGGAGCATACATTTAAATGTACAATATAATACTATACTTTTAGAAGAAAAAAAGGAAATCTAGAATCTAAAACTCAGCGAATTGTTTTTACCATATCAAAAGCATGATCCCAAAAGGGAAAGATCAATAAATTGGACTTCATCAAAACAAAACTCCTTACTCTTTAGTGCCTCTAAGTGCCACACTATGTAATATGCCACTCATATCCGTCAAAGGACTTATATTTACAACATATGAAGAACTCTGAAAACTCAGCAATTTGAAAAAAACCTGCTTAGAAAATAGGCGAAAAAGACATGAAGAAACATTTCACCAAAGACAACAGACAGATGACAGAGAAACATGTGAGAAGATAAGTTTAACACCAGGAGCTACTAGGGAAAAGGGAAATAAATATCATGATGAGATTATTCCATACCAATAGGAAGAGCAAAAATGAAAATAAAATAGTTACAATACCAAATGCTAACAACAGTGTAGACAAGCCAGATCTGTCACACATTGCTGGTGGTAACATAAAATGGTATAGCCACTCTGGCACATGGTACTATGTGGAACTATGAACATTCCACATAGCACATTCCACATACTATGGTAACGTGCTACATACTGTGGTTCCACATACTTATGTGGAACATAAGTCAGCAACAAAAAAGAACAAATAAACACACTACAACTTGGATGGCTCTCAGGGGGATTATGCTGAATGAAATAAAAAACAGTCTCCAAAGGTCACATGGTATATTTACATATTTACATAACTTTCTCAAAATGACAAACTATGAGGTAGAGAACAAAGTAGTATTTCCCAGGTTTGGAATGGTAGGAATAAATATAACTGTAAAGGAAGAGCTCAGGGGAGATTTTTGTGGTGATAGAAAAATTTAATTACATGGATTATCACAGGAATTTCCACATATAATAAATGCCAGAGAACTATATATACATATTAAACCAATGTCAGTTTCCTAGTCTTGATATTATATGTTACATAAACTGTAACCACCGAGGGAAACTGCATGAAGGCTAGCAGAATTTCTCTGTAATACTTATGTAACTTTTCCTATTAATTCATTAACATTTCAAAGTTTAAATTTCAAAAAGTTAATGACATGTGTCAATTATTATTGAGTTATATCAATAAGAAATTGTGATATGATATCCTTTCTATTGCCTTATTTTGTTAAAATAATGGTAATAAATTCTACAAATACTTTCCAAACTGTTTCACAGACACAAAACTGTTGTTCTACAAACAATATATTGGTTTCCATACTAAAAAAACTGGGGGCATAAGGAATTTGGAAAAATTCTATTTATAGTATCAGCTGCAGGTGATTCACAGTGCAGGATCCAGAGAAACCCCTCACATAGAAGTTTGTCTTCCCTGATGACTACCTGATTTCATAATTTGGAAAATATTATTCTAATGCATGTCACTTACAAAACTGAGTTGGTGAGAGTGGGGATCAGTGTCAAAAATTTTGGAAAGACAATGAAAGCTTCCTGAGCTCCAGTCACTTGACTACAGCTTGCAAATAATGAATTCCTGAAGCTTAAGATAGCTGATCCTTCAGAGAAGGCCTGGTTTGTTAACATTATGATACCTGACCTACTTTCAAACATAATCTCCCAAAGAAAACAAAAGCTATTCATAGTGCATGATGAATAAAGTCTCTGAAAATATACCAGTTGTTTTCAAGGTGATGTAAAGTTTATGGAAGTTCATGTTGGGAGTATATATTTATTATATATAAATATACTATATATTTATATATTCTCTTCCACTTTTATCCATTCAAAAATGCTTTGTACTTACTCTAATGCCCATTCACACTGTGAATGTTTAGGTACCTATTTCTCTAGCTAGACAAGAAGCTCAACAATTCTTCATGTAATATCTTATTTTTCTTTGTTTTCACTCCAGGTCACTTATATTAATGTTAGAGATGCCCAGTATTTACCAACAAATAAATGAAAAGGAAATGTCCAGTATGCAAGGCTAGGTCAGTAGTTTTCAGTGCCCATGATGGTGGACACTGTTGCACTCGCACAAAGGCAGTCTACACCTTTAAATTCATTTTAGACACAACTGAGAACAAGTTCTGAAATGCTCAAAAGTTTTAGGTGAAGCACTGGATATGATGGAGACATAACATTCATAATATAACCTTGTGTGTGTATGTGTGAGTCACTCAGTCATGTCTGACTTTGTGACCCCAAGGGCTGTAGCTCACCAGGCTTCTCTGTCTATGGAATGCTCCAGGCAAGAATACTGGAATGGGTTGCTATTCCTTTCTCCAGGGCATCTTCCCAACCCAGTATGTGAACCCAGGTTTCCTGCATCGCAGGCAGATTCTTTATCATCTGAGCCACCAGGGAAGCCCTAATATAACCTTACTGTGAGTAAAACATAGTGTGTGTGTGTATATATATATATATCATCAAACAATAGCCCCTTCTCCCTCCAACATTCATCAGTTTACTTAAAAAGAGAAAGAATTCTGCTATAACAAATGAGAAAAGACATTCAGGATGTAAATGAGTCAACTCAAATGAAGGATAACTGTTCAGGGGAATTACAGTTATACATTCACAGAAAGCAAAGAAAATTGTTAGTGATGTGGTGATGATACAGAAAGGGCTGTGTTTTGGTTATTGCTGGCTTTTAAAATATTCTTTAATTTTTTAAAAACATCATTCAAATACAGCAAATATCACTTGGCTCAAACCCACTGTTTTTTCATTCTTTATTTAAATGTCAGTTTCTCAGTGAGAACTTCTCTGATGGCCCTGTTTAAAACTGTAACCATCACTACAAGCATTTTCTTTCTCATTTTTCCCTATTTATTTTTTTGCCAGAGCACTTATCCTTATGAAATGTACTGTATTATTTTACTTACTCTGTTTTGTCTGTGTCCACCTACACTACCACCATCCATAATGGAAGCTTCATGAGAGCAGGAAATTTGTCTGTACTGTTCATAGCATTAATCCAAATAGCTAGAAGAAACCCTCACACATGATAGATACTCAATAAATATTTCTGAATAAATACACAAATGTTCATTCTTTAAAATTTCTTAAAATCACCAATAAATTATATCAGGCAATTAAAAATATATATAGCCATTAAATCTTGACTAGAGTATGAATGAATCAATTAAATTCATTAATATATACTGAATCACTTTCAATATTTAAAATATTAATTATTGCCCATATACAAATCCTGATATATTTGTATATGACAATAAAGAATAAAATCATAGCTCTCTCTTCTCACCAGAAAACTTTTTCAAATGTTTCTCTGTTTAAATGAGTGTTTTCTCAAATTTTAGTGTGTGTGTGTGTGTGTGTGTACATATATATACATATGTTAAAATGCAGTTTATAAGTCTGGGGTAGAGCCTGAATTCTGACAAAAATGCTATTTGTCTGTGGACCAAAATTTGAGTACTGAGTTTAGGGAAATTTTCAGCAGTGCTAAATTGCACATAAATGTAATATTAAAAAATGATATTTTTGAAAACATTGCATCCAATAAGAATAAAATGCATTTAAAAATATTGGTAATGAATTTAGTAAAGCTACTATTAAATAACTGAGTATAAGAGTTTGATTTACTGTTTATCACCAAGTGTCTAACACTTGGTGTTCTTTCACCAAGAGGGAACCCTAATGTAAACTATGGACTGTGGTGATAATGACAACTCCAGTGTAACAAATCAACCCTCTGGGAGGCAACATGTTAGTCAAAGAGAGGCTGTGCATGTATGGGAGCTAGTTTTGCTGTGAACATACAAGTCTTTTAAAAATAAATTCTATTGAAAATTTAAAAAGACAGCCTACAGAATGAGAAAAAAATATTTGCAAATCATACATTCAATAATGGCTTAATATCCAGAATACATAGATAACTCCTACAACTCAACAATAAAAAAAGTACACAATCCTATAAAGAAAAGCACAAAGGACTTCAATAGACATTTAATCAAAGAAGACATGCAAAAAGCCATTAAACACAAGAAAAGATGATTAAGACTGTTAGTAATTAGGGAAGGACAAATCAAAACCACAATAAAAGTCTGCTTCATACACATTGGAAATGGCAACCCACTCCAGTATTCTAGCCTGGAAAAATCCCATGGGCGGAGAAGCCTGGTAGGCTGCAGTCCATGGGGTCGCAAAGAGTCAGACACGACTGAGCGACTTCACTTTCTTTCACTTTCACTTTCATACACATTAGAATGGCGATAATGAAGTGGATGAAACTGGAGCCTATTATACAAAGTGAAGTAAGCCAGAAAGAAAAACACCAATACAGTATACTAACACATATGGTATTTAGTTAATCGGTAAAGATAACCCTGTATGCAAGACATCGAAAGAGACACAGATAAATAGAACAGTATTATGGACTCTATGGGAGAGGGCAAGGGCGGGATGATGTGGGAGAATGGCATTGAAGCATGTAAATTGTCATATGTGAAACGAATCCCCAGTCCAGGTTCGATGCATGATACAGGGTGCTCGGGGCTGGTGCACCAGGATGACCCAGAGGGATGGGATGGGGAGGGAGGTGGGAGGGGGATTCTGGAAGGGGAACACATGTACACCCATGGTGGATTCATGTCAATGTATGGCAAAATAAATACAATATTGTAAAGTTAAAAAATAGATAAATAAACTAATTAAAAAAAAAAACAAAGGCAATGTGAGTATTTGCAGCTACGAGTATTGTAATTTTGCTCTCTGTGGTGTGGGCTTCCCAGGTGGTGCTAGTGGTAAAGAACCCATCTGCCAGTGCAAGAGACATAAGAGACAATGGGTTCAATCCCTTGGTTAGGAAGATCCCCTGGAGGGGGGTGTGGCAACCCACTCCAGTATTTTTGCCTAGAGAATCCCCATGTGCAGAGAAGCCTGGCAGGCTACAATCTATAGGGTCACAAAGAGAAGGACATGACTGAAGCAACTTAGCACATGCACAGATAGTATGGTATCATCCAATTGGCTGTTACCCATTTCAATGGGTTGACAAATGCCGTCTTCACTACAGAATCTGCTATTTCTTTCATTCTGCTGCCATGTCCTTCAGTTAAATGCAATTAGAAATTGAGAGGAAAAACACTTTAATATTTGAATGTCATTTTTTCCACATTTCATCTTTATATTGGAATAAATTTGTGACTCCATAATTGAATATTTTGTTCTCTTCCTCTGTGACATTAATACCTTTTCTAGATTTACTACAATTAATATTTTCAGTTTGTTTTCATTGTATCTCTTCACTTATACATTTCAGATTTATTCAGTGAAGAGTTTGTCAGCATAATTATACCCAATAAGTATTATTTTAGAAAAACATATTTCATTTTAGGATGTTTTTACAGAATACACTATCTGGGAGAGTTGCTTATACATTTCTTTATTTATCTCACTTTGCTGAGTTAATTTAGCTTACCTATGGAATATATTAACATAGTATCTTTGTTGGTTTATATGCTTCACATGCCTACTGCCTCTGATTCCTTTAAAAAGTGCCACTTAGCTTTTTTAAATGTGTTAATAACACCTGCTTCCATAAATTTTGCCTCACTTGAATCAGAACCGTGTATATTTGAGGGCAAAGTCTATGATTGTACAACTAATGTGAATTTTTCTAGATGTGCCATTTTTGTAAACATCTATTTCACACTTACATAAAATAAACAATATTAAAAAAAATTAAAAAGGGGGGAAGGGGAATAAGTATCAGTTAAGTCCCAGGTCACCTTTGGGTTATAAGATAAACACTAGGGCTGTAACACACAACATGATGACTATAGCTAGCACTGTTGTACGGTATATTTGAAATAAAGAGATTAAATCCTAAGAGTTCTCATTACAAGCAAAAAAGGGTTTTTTCCCCTTTTTGTTTTTGTTACCTATCCTAAGCTCCTTAATATTGCAATTTGCTCTGTATTTTTTATCTCCGTTAATGTACTCTATATTTTCTCATATAAAATATATAATTTACCACCTTCTGCCACACTCTGTAATATACATACACACAGACACACATATTCTGTGTGACTTTTGTCTTCTCTACTTCTCTTGATCATTCTTGATGGAGTCTTGAAAATGTTATCAGTCTTTCCAAATTCTCTCTATCTGACATTTGTATTCTGTTCCATTAATTTGCATTGCAAGCTAATTAATTTCTAATGCAAGAATTTAAGCACATAAAATTTTCACTAAGCCCTTTCTTATCTAAATACCACAGGTTTTTTATTGCATTATTGTTATTATTTATTTAAAACATATTCTAGCTTTTACTGTAATTTTTTGGGGGGAGCCATGGGTTATTAAATATGTCTTTCTTCTAAGTAACAGGGATTTTTCTAACTTTTGCCTTAGAACTGATTTTCAGGCTAATTCAAAGGATTAATCCATGTCACTTTAATCCACTTAAAATTACTGACATTTACTCAGTGTTTAATAATTTTGTATGTACTTGAAATAGATGTCTGCAGTTGAGAAATACACATGATTAATACAGGTGCCCATTAAGTTCAGATTATTAAATAACTATGCTGGTCAAATATCCTGTATCTTTGTTAATCACAGTTCAGAATTAAATTATTTTGAGTTTCTCTGAGATACTCTTAGTTGCGTACCAACAATAAATATGCTAATTGGAATATATAGGAAAACAAAAACATGACAGTTTTCTAAGGAGCCTCTATGCCAATGGGGGAAAAAATGTTTAAGATTTCAGATTTCTCAGATATACAAACCACTTTCTTTTTGACTATGTCCTGTATTTTATAATATTTTATATCATAAAATAAAAAATAACATTTCAATTTTCAGCCAAATTTTGCTTTCTGAGCCTATATTGCTCTACAGAAAATTAAAGCCACAGATACTTTGTTTTATAAAGGATTATTTTATTTTCCTCTGTCAGAAATAGTCTATGTCTTTAAAAAATAGCTCAGTTTTTTCTTTTTTTTTTTCTATTCCTAGGTGGTGTATTTATACCAAATGATATTTTAGAAGTCTTATTAGAGTTGTGGTACTTGTTCAGCCTTTACTTAGAGTCTCAAAAAGTAAATAAATAAAAAGAAAAAAACAAAAGAAGCACATACAAGTTCCAAAGATCATGAAACTTAAGGCTAAATTCTTGGTTGGTTGTCAGCCAAACTTCTGAAATCAGTTGCTATGGTGATTTTTTTTAAAGCTTTTCTTTCTATTCCTCTGGGTCTAATTAAAGCATCAAAGTTTATAGTATATGGAGGAAAAATAACAGCACTCATTATTTATATAGCAGGTTCTAGCCATTTATAATTAAAACATTTAAAACCATTAATATAGGAATACAATTGAAGTTTTTAAATACATAATAAAATAAGCAGTGTTATATAAAAAGAAATCACATTCATGTAATAAGATCCAATATTGAAATGTGGGGTTTTGGGTTTTTTTTTTAAGGTTTGCTGTAACTTGTTGGTTATTTTTTCTAAGGAGCTGAAAAAATATTCTTCTAATGTAATATCGGGAACTAATTCACCTTTCTACTCCAGTATTACTGATATCATAGCCCATTCAAATCATAGAGAGACTGGGAAATTAGTACACCAAAAAGCACCTTCTCATACAACTTTCCCTCCAAAGGCTTATAATGATTTTTGTCTTTAGTTTTCCATACAAAAGAGCTACCAAGACAACAAATTTCAGTGCATTTCTCTGACCCTCTCAGTATATCAGTATCCCCTTCCAAACACAGATAGAAGATGCCTAGAAATATTCATAAAATTATTATCTAAGCACAAAGAGTAAAATTCAGCGAGAAATAAAATGTTCCTGTAAACACTGAAAAAATGCATTAAATCATATCTTGGGAAAGATATAAATTGGCAACATTGCAAATAAAATTCAAGAGCATAATATCTGTTCTGTTTGACTGATAACCTAACAAATTTGTGAGATACTCGTATGAAAACGACAATGAAGAAAATGGAAAAGCATTCGATGCAGAAAATGACTAAAAATTCAAAAAAATATTCATAAGATAAGATAAATATTAATTAGCCAAAGTTTTGCTTGGTTTCTATAGTAGTAACAATGGATATTATAAGACATAATCCACAATTGAGGAAACAGTTATTGGATAGAAACAAGATTTTTACATCTACAAAATCTTTGGTTTTCCTAAGATTCAGCTGTACCTAGAGGTCGTATGGTATTAAAGCTTTGGCAAACCAGTGAATCATAAACCAAAGTACCTGGAAACTTGGATCAACTCTGCCAGTGCCAATTTTATGAAATTTGACCTAATCTCAGCCATTCTTGTCAACAGTTTTATCCATGGAAATCATTAATAATTAATACCTTTACCCCTTGCCCTTTGGCTTTCTGTGATGATCAATTGGACATCAATAGATAAAAGGGCTTTAAAAATTGAAAGTCCTATATAAACATGAGCTCTTATTATACTGAAGTTGTTCTTGTGATTCCAGATTTGGTTTCAAGAGGTAAAAAAGATCAAACTGTAACACACTAGCCCTGAAATTATTACTAGTAATAGTGGAATAATTTGTCAGCCTTCATTTTGACAGTTTATATTCCCCTCATTTGCAATGAAATGAGGCAACAATGGACTCTGTTGCACCATTTCATGGACCTCCCTGGATGAGCAATATGGCCCATTTAGCTAAGGATGATTTAAAAGGTGCTGTTTATGACAAGTTGATCTCTTACAACAATATTACACAGCTGATATATATTCCCCTTAGGAGATAATTTTATATATTATCTGGATATTGATTTTTTTTAAATCCACTTCTCCCAGATCATAATTGACTCAAGGGAAAGATAATTCCCAGAAATACATCAAAGCATCAAGGCTCGTCAACTCTGCATGAGTTGGCTTTGATGGATATTTGGCTTGTCTTCTTCTCCAAAATTTATCTCATGTAGAAAAATACTTGTTTCCATTCAGTTTGTCTTTGAAGACATCTGTTTTCCAGTTAACCTCCAATTCTTCACACACAAACACAAAGTCACTGACTAGTTTCAAATGACTTAAGTTTTTAAATGACTTAAGTAAATTAAGTATTGCATTTAGAATCACTAAAATGTATTTGAATGGTTAAACCACATTTCTTGCCTAGGTTTCTCCAATTATATACACTCTGTATTTTTCATCAACAAACCCATTGCAGGGAGGGAGGCTGTAGAGATAAAGACGACAGGAAGGAAACAGAACATGTGCACTCACCACAGATGAAAGGAGTCTCATCTGAATTATCAGCACAGTCATTCACAAAATCACATAGCTTGTCCTTGGCAATGCAGTGCTTGTTAGCGCACGTGAATTCTTGAGCAGTACATGTTCTGTCTGCGCTTAGAAGTGGGGAACAATCTTGAAAGGAAATATCATCCACTGCTACATCTCCTATGTAACTGATACCACGTTTTGCCCTGAAGATAATCTTTAAAAGAAAAAAATCAAACAAACAAAAAAAACAGCATCAGTAGACTCATTCATCAAGAATTCAAAACTTGGGAGACTGGGATCAATGTACATAGACTATCGATGTTGTTGTTGTTTAGTTGCTAAGTCATGTCGACCGTTTTGCTACCCCCTGGACTGGAGCCCTCCAGGCTTCTCTGTCCATGGGAGTTCTCAGGCAAGAATACGGGAGTGGGTAGCCTTTTCCTTCTCCAGGTTATCTTCCCAACCCTGGGGTCAAACCCATGTCTCCTGCACTGGCAGGCAGATTTTTTACCACTGAGCCACCTGGGCTTGGACACACTTTTGATACTATGTATAAAATAGACAACTAATGCGAATCTACCCTATAGCACAGGGAATTCTACTCAATGCTCTGTGATGACCTAAATGGGAAGGATATCTGAAACTGAGGGGATATGTATATACATATAGCTGATTCACTTTGCTTTATGGTAGAAACTAACACAACATTGTAAAGCAATACGCTCCAATAAAAATTGTTTAAAAATTTAAAAATAGAATTCAAAACCTGGGGCAAACAGTAAATACAGTACAGAACATAGGGCTTGAATATGATAAAAATGATCCTGCAACCCATATGACGAAACTGACCCAGGAAGTTGGAGGGATATTGAAGATCTGCACCATACTCAACACACAAGAAGGTGTGAGTAGCAACACTATTGCCTCTTGTCTAGATTTTTGAACATGGGGCCTAAGAAACTGGCTGCTGCTGCTGCTGCTAAGTCGCTTCAGTCGTGTCTGACTCTGTGCGACCCCATAGACAACAGCCCACCAGTCTCCACCGTCCCCGGGATTCTCCAGGCAAGAACACTGGAGTGGGTTGCCATTGCCTTCTCCGGTGCATGAAAGGGAAAAGTGAAAGTGAAGTCGCACAGTCATGGCCGACTCTTAGCGACCTCATGGACTAGCCTACCAGGCTCCTCCGTCCATGGGATTTTTAGGCAAGAGTACTGGAGTGGGGTGCCATTGCCTTCTCTGAAGAAACTGGCAGGAATCACCTATCACTGCTGCCTCTGTAAATCTCAGGCCCCAAACAAGACCTGGGCACTTGAGAGCCTTATGAACAAATAAGCAGCAGGCCAACCAGGTGACAGAACGTACCTAGAGACAGAAGATGGTGAGCATACTTTTTTTTTTTTTTATTTTATCCACTTCTCACCATTTTTCTGATCCATTCAACTCAACTGGTGTTTATCAAAAACGTACCAAACCTCAAAACAATGAATTTTTTAAAAATTGGCCACCTCTTTGGACTTGAAATAATTGTGATTTGCCTTTGATTAATGGATGTGATGAACAAAATTCTCAAATGTGTCACTGTTGGTCAGTGAGATATCACATCTATGGATTTTGATAGAAATGATGGAAAATAGGAGTAACAGTACTCACTAAAGTTTTCTAAGTGAAACTAATTCAGACAGTTTCTATTAAATTTGTCTGCAAGCTAAATATATATTTGTGTGTTAACAGGAAATAGTTATATATTTTAAAGCAAATTTAGGACAATTAGAGATGAGTTAATAAGAAATACCTATTTATTGTCATCAAACTCTCGTACATCTTTTTACCAAATCTAAACAACTATTTTTCTTGAAAGAAGTAATTAGTTTTTCCTTAAGATATTATATACTTTTATACTACTATATGAAAAACCTAGGTGTTTTCCTTTTAAGATAATAACTGAAAATTCATATCTTTTACATTATAAAAAATATACAATTTTATGTACAATAAATTCATGTATCAAAGTTACATAAAAGGAAAAAATTACTTTTTTTCATAGCAGTTGTACTGGAAAAGAAAAATAAATTTGTAAGATATACTGAGAGCTTGGCTGTGATTAAGAGGTGAAATTAGAATTATAAAGACAACTATTTTATAAGAAAAACTAAGCCCAAGACAAACTGAAACAGGTATTCAATTACTTGATGTATCTGAACTCTTAAATACATAATGCATTGCTTGTGATTAAGAAATTATATAATTCTAAGAGTATCTCAATATTCTTTTATTTGTCATGCTATAGATCTTAGGTACTTTGCCATAATCCAATGGTCAAATTATCACTTACATGCCAACTCTCCACACAGTGTTGGTTAAGGTTCCATAGACTTTAATACTGAATGTCACTAAACAGTTTTAAAAGCACAAGTATATTTTTTCTAGTACAATAAAAGTTTGGTCAATTATTGTATAAAACATAGGAAGTAATAAAGCAGAGCATCTGTATTATGGACTTGCACTTGACCTGCCTGTACTTAAAGCCTATCACTGCCATTGTGTAGTTATATAAATAGGGCAAGTTACCCAACTTCTAAGTATTTCTGTATTCTAATCTATAAAATGGAGATAATAATAGTAAGTCCCTTATAATATTACAGGAATAAATTTTTTTATTCATAGAAGAGTAATTAGCATTTAGTAAGTGGCACCCCACTCCAGTACCCTTGCCTGGAAAATCCCATGGATGGAGGAGCCTGGTAGGCTGCAGTCCATGGGGTCGCTAAGAGTTGGACATGACTGAGCGACTTCACTTTCACTTTTCATGCATTAGAGAAGGAAATGGCAACCCACTCCAGTGTTCTTGCCTGGAGAATCCCAGGGACGGTGGAGCCTGCTGGGCTGCCATCTGTGGGGTCACACAGAGTCAGACACGACTGAGGTGACTTAGCAGCAGTAGCAAGTGCTATGTACATGGTTGCTCTAGTTATAAAATTATTATAATTAAAGATTATGATTAAACTGTAGTTCTCAAATATAACTCTGAAAATGACCCAGTGGTGACTCAGCATAGAATTTCTAAAAATACTATATACTTCTACTCAAAGGTTAAAGGCACACATGTTTCTGAGGCTACAGAGAATGATACTGTAAAAACGGAAGGACAGTGGACAATACATATGTTCCATCACTATTTCTCCAGTGCATAGTAATGTGCTTTTCTGCACATAGTAGGTTCTTAATATGCTTTTATTGAAGGAATGAATGAATCACATTAAATACCAAATATTAACAAACCATTAAAATTTCATCTTAAAATTCAAACAATATGAGCATATTCCTCTGCAAATCCCAATATATGAAAAATTAAATTTCAGAAAGACTAAATTAATAATTGATTCCTCTGCTTAAATCCCTCTTAATGTTGTTTTGAACAAGATTTTACTATGCAAATATTCTACTTGCACAGAATAGTTAAGAATCCACTGCCTGAAGTGGAAGCTGATGCCTGGCAGCAGCTGAACCTTCTACATGTTCTTACTGATGATCCTTCTTGCCTCTGTCAAAAGGTCTTGAAGGTTAAACAGGTAGGATCCTTTAATAATAAACTTCACACAGTGCAAGGCCACTATATTGCTGTCTAATCTTTCTTATTCTCAAGTTGAACTTATTTCTTGCCATTTCCTAAATTATCTACAAATGACCCTTCAGAAAACTAGGTTCCAGCAAGATGGATTTATTATACCTAACATTCTAAGAAATTGGGGATAATGCTGAATCAATGCCTTTATTTATTTATTTTAAAATGTTACCTGTTCTTTAAGTCTTTATTGAATTTTTTTTACAATACTGCTTCTGTTTTATGTTTGGTTTTCTGGCCAGGAGGCAAGAGGAATCTTAGCTCCCCTACCAGGGATTGAAACCACACCACCTGCATTAGAAGGCGAAGTCTTAACCATTGAACAACCAGAGAAGTTACAAGTATTAGTGCCTTTAAAGAGCTATATCTAGCCTGTGCTTCCATTGGAGTTAAAATGGGCTGATCTATCAAATATGGCACATGACTGCAGATACAGTTACTGAATATTTACAGCTGATTTGACTACGTTTGCTATTATATAGAAGAATGGAAATGCAATCATTAGCAAAGACAGTATACCATCTATAGATATATGGTGTAAATTCAAGGAATTCAGACTTGTGCAGTTAAAACTAAGAAAAACATGACATAAATGGCTCTGGATTCTCACTTTCCCTTATCCAATCTAAATCTTAACAGTTAAGCATTATCTTCCAATAAATATCCCTTCATGTCAGACAAAACAAAGCTCCAAAAGCAAAAAACACACATCCTAGGAGCTCTTTTTTTGCCAGATAATGCATAAAAAATAAAATTCACATTAAATATCTTGTCACATAATTACTTTTGGGTTAAATGTTTTAATCTATGTATCATTGATTCTTTTCCTTTAATTTTAGGTCTTATCCTAATATTATTGTATTTTACATGAAGACAAATACAGCACCACACAATTTTGTGCTTCCCAAAATATTTTTCAGTCAAGTAAACCTGTTTTCTCTAATAAGGTTCAACAATGCAGTGTACTTTCAAAGGTCTCTTTAATCAGGTTTGAAATAAGTGAAGGTAATTGCTCTACAGTCTCTGAGAATATATCTGCAAAATAGAGAGTGGTGTACGAGATTGTGGAGGCATGATGGGTGTCACTAAAATTAAATGTTCCTAGAAATATGGTTGTCTCATTGGGAACAAAATTAGGGCAGTCCAGAACTGTAAATTCCTTATGGAAAATGCTATATGGAGCGGTAAGCATTCATGTAACATATCAGAATGGGAATGAGAGACCAGAAGACAGGGGTAGAGGAAATAAAGAAATAAATCAACAAAACTCAATCATCATCTTAATACTTGGATTACAAACCTGTATATGGGAATGAACACCTAAAAACAGCTCAACTTTTTTCCACTGTGCACCTTGCTGTCCACTTTGAGCCCACAATTTAGAAGTAACATTGTCTTTCTTGCTGAGTACCTGCCGAGATAAATTAAGTAACAAGTATTAAAACATTGTGCCTTGATCAATTTTAAACATGTGGAATTTTCCCAGTATTTCTTTTAATTTTAATGTCAACATGAATCCCTGAGAGAAAAGCTCAGACATTTTTCATTAGATATCTTTGTTTTCTAGAACAGCACAGTTCCCCAGGGTACCTTACTAGCTCTGTGTAATAAAGTTGTGCATGAATATCTGTCAGTCAAGTCTGAAGGTATCTGGGCACCATTTAATTAAGAATTCTTAACTACCTTATCTTTTAAAATCTGACAGCAGGAACAACTGGAAGTCTCAATATTGAATAACATTCATGTAGTCACATGAAAAGCACAGTATTATTTACTGAAACATAGTTTTGAGAATAACCTTGTGTTCAGTGGGGATGGTGAAATTACAATGGAAGCCAATTCAACTCCAACAGCACGTATGGGTGATACAAGCAGGCATCTTCTTATCTAAGCCAGTAAGAGTTCCCCACCCAATAAACTCTCACCAGTACTACTGGGGGGCTTCCCAGGTGGCACTAGTGGTAAAGAACACACCTGCCAATGCAAGAGACTTAAGAGACACAGGTTCGATCCCTGGGTCAGGAAGATCCCCTGGAGGAGGGCATGGCAACCCACTCCAGTATTCTTGCCTGGAGAATTCCAGGGACAGAGGAGCCTGGTGGGCTATGGTCCATAGTGTTGTAAAGAGTCAGACACAACTGAAGCAACTTAGAACACTCACACAACTACTACTGGGCTCATTCTAAAGACAAATTGAGACTCAGCAGATAAACAATCATGGCTCTTCATTTAGATGGCACAAAAAGAGCCATCAAGGGAGTAACTGAGAAGAATAGTTTCACATTTTAAAATAACTGAATTAGATGATGTATTTAATTATATCACGGCATTACTTTTTAATAATACAAATGTGTACAATGGAATTATTATTCACATAAAGGGTGTGGGAAGTTTTTGGCTTTTGAGAGTGAAGATAATTTTGAATGCTTTCATCATTGCTTTTTAAAGATGTTAAATAAAAAAAAAAAGATGTTAAATGGAAATGGTTATTTTTACAAAGTTAGAGTTTTCAGAGTCATATAAATATTAGTATGCAGCTAGCAAAAATATCACTAAATTCTTGGTCCATAAAATTCAAGTTGAATTTTAAATATATTAAAGTCAAGAAAAAAGAATTTATAAAAAATATAAAAAATCATTTTTGAAGGATACTAAAATGAGTGTATAGGAAATAGGTCTTTTTTGTATGAATACTGCTGTATATACAAATCACTAAAGAAAACTGTGTTCATATGACATAGTACCAACATTCAATGTCCTTTTATTCAGCCATGCACAAAAATAAGGATATGTATTACCACTGTAATTATTTGATAATTAATTGCCTATAAAATTTAAGTCTGAAAAATTTATAATTTTTCATCTACTAATGTAAAATCATATTTTTTAAAAAACGAAAGCCTATTTCAGACAATTAATCTCAACCACAAAATACACCTGGTAAATAATTCTCATTTTTCTGATGGAAATCCTGTAGTCAGTTGTATTGGCTGTTTTCTCTAAAACAATTTTTAAAGAATCAGCGTAACACAAAGGTAAATTATAACTTCAATCCACAAGACTACTTGGATGTTTTCAGGTTATTATATACACACATACATATACACAAACAGGTTTACTCTTTAACTGTTTTTGGTGGGAAGTCTCATCTATAATAAATAAAACTATTCTTTCAAAATTGATTTATAAATTTAACATATTTCCAATTTAAAAAGTAACAGCATTTTAAAAATAAGATATGTTTATCTAATTTGGGGGGATTTAATACTTATTATATCCAGAAAAATCCTAGAATAATACTGAAATTACATCAAGCTACCTGAAAAGAAATGGATAAGCAAGTGATCTGCAGTGTGTTTCTCTCTACTTATCGGGGAAAAGAAAGCAGGTAACCCAAGTGTCATCTCTTTGCAAATATACTAAATATAGGCTTCCCTGGTGGTCCAGTGGTTCAGAATCCTCCTGCCAATACAGGAGACATGGGTTCAATCCCTGGTCCAGGAAGATCCCACATGTCATGGAGCAAGTAAGCCTGTGCAGCACAACTACTCAGTCTGCACTCTAGAGCCTGCAAGCCGGCACAGCTGAGCCCACAGGCCACAGCCACTGAAGCCTGCGATTCCCAGGGCCTGTGCTCCGCAACAAGAGAGGCCACCACAACGAGGAGCCTGCGCACTGCAACTAGAGAGCAGCCCTGGCTCACCGCAACTGGAGAAAAGCCAGCGTACCACCCTGAACATCCAGCGCAGTCAAAAAAAAAAAAAATTAATATTTTAAAAAGATACTAGAAAGAGACAACAATGCAGTATGAAAATAATTCTAAGGGGGAACACATGTGAACCCACGGCTGATTCGTGTCAATGTATGGCAGGAACTACTACAATATTGTAAAGTAATTAGCCCCCAACTAAAATAAATAAATTTATTTAAAAAAAAAAAAACATAATTCTATGTTGAATTAAATTTTTCCTACAAAAGATCCTATTGGGATAGTGGACAAGAAAAAGAATCTCTGAGTGAAAGATACATTAGAGTTGCCTTTGAGATTCTTGCAACCTTTTGTGAGTTTCAAACAGTTTAATATATATATATGTGTGTGTGTGTGTGTGTGTGTGTGTGTCTGTGTGTGTGTGTGTGTGTGTATATATATATATATATATATATATATTTTAACCAAGAAATAATTTGCAAGAGACTAATGGAGAATGTAGCACCACTATATCAAAGACAACAAGAATGCACATCCAAATATCACCCAAGTGTTTATAATCATTTGTTGTGTTATTCACAGAATACTGACTCTGAAACCTATATGACATATTTCACGGGTAAAACAGTTTCACACAGAAGCTGTAGCCTCAGAATAAATTCCATAATCATATACAACATTATAAACTATACTTCAATAAATTAAAAAAAAAAAACAAACATGAGGTCAATTGGCTACTTGAGTTTTGAAGTAAACTTTAAATTTTTATAAATGGTCTTGACACACTTTTGTATGTCAAATACATTTGAAAAAAAAATAGAAGAGAAAATAAAATGACCTCAAAAAGACCATAATCAGAAACAGGATAGTTAAAAAAAATTCTATTAGACATTCAGGTCCAATTCTACTAAATATTTTCAGTCATAATGTTTTGAAACCAGTTGATAATTGTTGGTAATTGTCCATATCTCATTTATTAGCAGACTATATATTTTAACAACACTAAATTGTATAGTATGAATTTTTATAGAACAAATTCGAAAAATGCCATTGCCTAAGCAGTACCTGGAGAGAACCAACTGTGGCACCATTCATATGAGTCCAGAACACCAGGGTACATTTTGGTCCCGTGCGTGAAATGATAGGAGTAAGGATATCAGCCATGTCACCAAACTTTCCATTGGAACTATCAGCATACAGGTACCAGCCATCTGCGGTATTTCTGGGGAAAGAAGGATGTGTTTATCAGATAAAAATGAAGAAGAAACTCATAAACAGTTTGTCATTGATCATACATTACTGTTCTGTAATTTGTCCTAAGAATATAACATGCTGTTTAGCATAATGATGACTCATAACCTTCAGCATAGACATTCTATTTTAATTTTGAATCTATGTAGCATTGGTACAATGTGCAAAAATTATGGTAAAGGCTGAAATTACCAAATCTAACATTTAATGACTTGATCTTTTTTTTACAACAATACTGGCAATACTCTGATCAGTTTTGTAGAGCTTATTTTTATGTGGGTAAAATGAGACTTTAAAACATTGAAAACATTTAGAAGAGGCATAAAAAATGTAACTATAAATATAAATAATTAAAGCATGAAAAAGAGAAATGAACTGTCCTGAGGTTCTATTAACTGGTCTAAAGTCTTTCAGTTTCAAATTTATTTTCTCTATTAATTTAGGTCAGTTTTACTTAAACATTTTAATAAATTGGTAGATAATTTTTAATGTGTGTCTTTTCTCTCTGAGTTTCAAACCAGAGAGGGAAACTAATGATGGAAACAAATATCAGTTGTAATCTTGCCATAAAGGATAGAGTTTATACCGTCACTTTAATTATCAATCCAGAAAAAAGATAAGACATGCTATGCAACACAGAGCTTTTTGAAATATTAAATAAGGAAGTGATTCCTCAAAATTTGGGCATTCTGGCATTCTGTCACTTCTTTGATTACTTAGCTTTCACATCACTTTTTCACCACATGGGACACCAGTAACATAGAGTTTAAACTTGCTACTTATTAAAACCATTTGGAAAGCTGTATCACTTTTGGAGGAAAGAAGTATGAATCATTAATAGAAAATAGATGGAGAAAAAGAGGAAAGTGTTCAGTCAGTCACCACATATTTACTGAGTCAGTCTTTTGAGTCTTACTTGTCCAAGGCAGTGGGAATGTGATTGTGGACAAGAGACAGGGTTGACCCCCTGGCCACAGCATTTACTAGATGGCAACATTAGGCAGGTTATTAAACTGCTCTGAACCTACTGATTTCTTCATTTATAAAATAGGATAGCTCCATGTTATTAACAGGAGTTAGAAATAAGTGGAACCTCTAACACTGTACCTGGCCCATCATATATATTTAATGAATGGGAGTTGTAATTTGTGATTATGTTTCTGTCACTAGTTGATGCTAATAGAATAAAGAGTTTAGTGTCCTATGAACTATACAGGGTATGAATTAAGATTATTTTTAAGAGGCAGGATTATTACATTAATTTGTCAGAATTGTGTGTCAAAGAATAAACAGTTACAGCTTTGTTCCTTATGTGTGCTTAATATTGCAGGATCCCATGGATGCTGAGAACAAAGATGAATAAATGAATTATTCCGGATTCACTGAGATTCAGCACTATTTCAATAGATATTTTTCCCCAAAATTGGCAACCTGATACTAAGCTTAATATAGAAAACCAAAGAACTAAGAATAGCCATTTTATAACAAAGGAGAACAAAGTTGAAGAAGTCACTCGATCAGATAGCAAGATTCATCATAAAGGTAGAACAATCAAGATAGACTTGTATTGGAGTAAAGACAGACAAACGGGCCAGAGTAATGGATAAAAAAAGTCTTAAAATTCTATACATATTTGTACATCTGATTTATGAAAAGCTTAGTTCTTCAGAGCAGTGAAGGAAAGGACAACCTTTTCAACGTGGATTGAATAAATTAGGTAGTCCTATGGGGAAAAAAAGAAACCTTGACCTCTATTTCAAAGCATTCAAAATTAATAATTACAGTATGAAAAGGCAAAAAGATAGGACACTGAAAGATGAACTCCCCAGGTCAGTAAGTGCCCAATATGCAACTGGAGATCAGTGGAGAAATAATTCCAGAAAGAATGATGGGATGGAGCCAAAGCAAAAACAATACCCAGCTGTGGATGTGACTGGTGACAGACGCAAAGTCCGAAGCTGTAAGAGCAATATTGCATAGGAACCTGGAATGTTAGGTCCATGAATCAAGGCAAATTGGAAGTGGTCAAATAGGAGATGGCAAGAGTGAACATCGACATTCTAGGAATCAGTGAACAAAGATGGACTGGAATGGGTGAATTTAACTCAGATGACCATTATATCTACTACTGTGGGCAAGAATCCCTTAGAAGAAATGGAGTAGCCATCATGGTCAACAAAAGAGTCCGAAAGGCAGTACTTGGATGCAATCTCAAAAACGATAGAATGATCTCTGTTCGTTTCCAAGGCAAACCATTCAATATCACAGTAATCCAAGTCTATGCCCTGACCAGTAACGCCAAAGAAGCTGAACTTGAACGGTTCTATGAAGACCTACAAGACCTTCTAGAACTAACACCCCAAAAAGATGTCCTTTTCATTATAGGGGACTGGAATGCAAAAGTAGGAAGTCAGGAAACACCTGGTGTAACAGGCAAATTTGGCCTTGGAGTACAGAATGAAGCAGGGCAAAGGCTAATAGTTTTGCCAAGAGAATGCACTGGTCATAGCAAACACACTCTTCCAACGACACAAGAGAAGACTCTACACGTGGACATCACCAGATGGTCAACACCGAAATCAGATTGATTTTATTCTTTGAAGCCAAAGATGGAGAAGCTCTATACAGTCAGCAAAAACAAGACCAGGAGCAGACTGTGGCCCAGATCATGAACTGCTTATTGCCAAATTCAGACTTAAATTGAAGAAAGTAGGGAAAACCACTAGTCCATTCAGGTATTACCTAGATCAAATCCCTTATGAGTATACAGTAGAAGTGTCAAATAGATTTAAGGGAATAGATCTGATAGACAGAATGCCTGATGAACTATGGACAGAGGTTCGTGACATTGTACAGGAGACAGGGATCAAGACCATACCCATGGAAAAGCAATGCAAAAAAGCAAAATGGCTGTCTGAGGAGGCCTTCCAGATAGTTGGGAAGAGAAGACAAGTGAAAAGCAAAGGAGAAAGGGAAAGATATTCCCATCTGAAAGCAGAGTTCCAAAGAATAGCAAGGAGAGATAAGAAAGCTTTCCTCAGTGATCAA
The DNA here is from genome assembly GCF_054371585.1 of Giraffa tippelskirchi. NCBI lineage: Eukaryota > Metazoa > Chordata > Mammalia > Artiodactyla > Giraffidae > Giraffa > Giraffa tippelskirchi. The sequence continues at coordinate 64,719,550 of NC_137287.1, read as the reverse complement.
GGCAAAGAAATAGAGGAAAACAACAGATTGGGAAAGACTAGAGATCTCTTCAAGAAAATTAGAGATACCAAGGGAAATTTTCATGCAAAAATGGGCACAATAAAGGAGAGAAATGGTATGGACCTAACAGAAGCAGAAGATATTAAGAAGAGGTGGCAAGAATACACAGCAGAACTGTACAAAAAAGATCTTCACGACCCAGATAATCACGATGGTGTGATCACTCACCTAGAGCCAGACCTCCTGGAATGTGAAGTCAAGTGGGCCTTAGAAAGCATCACTACGAACAAAGTTAATGAGGGGATGGAATTCCAGTTGAGCTATTTCAAATCCTGAAAGATGATGCTGTGAAAGTGCTGCACTCAACATGCCAGTAAATCCGGAAAACTCAGCAGTGGCCACAGGACTGGAAAAGGTCAGTTTTTGTTCCAATCTCAAAGAAAGGCAATGCCAACGAATGCTCAAACTACCACACAATTGTACTCATCTCACATGCTAGTAAAGTAATGCTCAAAATTCTCCAAGCCAGGCTTCAGGAATACGTGAACCGTGAACTTCCAGATGTTCAAGCTGGATTTAGAAAAGGCACAGAAACCAGAGATCAAATTGCCAATATCCGCTTGATAATCCAAAAAGCAAGAGAGTTCCAGAAAAACGTCTATTTCTGCTTTATTGACTATGCCAAAGCCTTTGACTGTGTGGATCACAATAAACTGTGAAAAATTCTGAAAGAGATGGGAATAGCAGACCATCTGACTTGTCTCTTGAGAAACCTGTATGCAGGTCAGGAAGCAACAGTTAGAACTGGACATGGAACAACAGACTGGTTCCAAATAGGAAAAGGAGCATGTCAAGGCTGTCTATTGTCACCCTGCTTATTTAACTTCTATGCAGAGTACATCATGAGAAACGTTGGGCTGGAAGAAACACAAGCTGGAATCAAGATTGCCGGGGAGAAATATCAATAACCTCAGATATGCAAATGACACCACCCTTATGGCAGAAAGTGAAGAAGAACTAAACAGCCTCTTAATGAAAGTGAAAGAGGAGCATGAAAAAGGTGGCTTAAAGCTCAACATTCAGAAAACTAAGATCATGGCATCTGGTCCCATTGCTTCATGGGAAATAGATGGGCCAACAGTGGAAACAGTGTCAGACTTTATTTTTGGGGGCTCCAAAATCACTGCTGATGGTGATTGCTGCCATGAAATTAAAAGACGGTTACTCCTTGGAAGGAAGGTTATGGCCAATCTAGATAGAATATTTAAAAGCAGAGACATTACTTTGCCAACAAAATTCCGTCTAGTCAAGGCTATGGTTTTTCCAGTGGTCACGTATGGATGTGAGAGTTGGACGGTGAAGAAAGCTGAGCACCGCAAAATGATGCTTTTGAACTGTGGTGTTGGAGAAGACTCTTGAGAGTCCCTTGGACTGCAAGGAGATCCAATCAATCCATCCTAAAGGAAATCAATCCTGGGTGTTCATTGGAAGGATTGATGTTAAAGCTGAAACTCCAATACTTTTGGCCACCTCATGCAAAGAGTTGACTCATTGGAAAAGACCCTGATGCTGGGAATGATTGAGGGCAGGAGGAGAAGGGGACGACAAAGGATGAGATGATTGGATGGTATCACCGACTCAATGAACATGAGTTTTAGTAAACTCCGGTGTTGGTGATGGACAGGGAGGCCTGGCATGCTGCAATTCATGGGTCGCAAAGAGTCGGACACGACTGAGCGACTGAACTGAACTGAGCTGATTATATAACTACATATTCATACGAGGAAGAACAGGAGAAATACCTTCAAATGGTAATGTTTATATCTTTGGGGCCATGACTGTTTCGTCTCCTACACAGTGTCTGGTTTATTCTCAAAAATACTTGATACTCTCAAAAATACTTGATAAACAAAAAGTACTTTAAAATCAGTATAGCTCATGTGGAAACAAAAACACAAAGGGAATGCTAGAGCTGTATTTCAGATGATACTATGTAAGAAAATTTTATAATAATATGTTCCAGGCTAGGGGAGAAAAAATATAAAAAGACAGAAAAATGTGAATAGATCTAGAGACCATGGAAGTGTTAGGTTACTAAAAGTCACAATTCTAGCAATGATAAAAGCATCTAATCAATGGTTCTTCAACTGGAGGTCCTTGTACTAATTTTGCAGCAACTAGACAATGAAAAAATACAAATGCTTCGTTTCCCCCAGCAATACAATTTGAGAAAATTCAGTCACAATAACAAAAGTAAATGAATTATTGAAACAGTTCTAATTGTACTCCCTTGAAATATCCCCTCACCTGCAAAGAAAAGGAAAAAGGGAGACATGTCAGGAGATCCATTTGAAAAATGCAAACAATACAACTGCATTTGTGTTTTAACTCTGCCATATGAACACTGGGCTTCCGCGATGGATCAGCAGTAAAAGAATCTGCCTCCAGTGCAGGAGACGTGGGTTCGATTGCTGGGTTGGGAAGATCCACTGGAGGAGGAAATGGCAACCCCAGTATTCTTGCCTGGAAAATCCCATGGACAGAGCAGCGTGGAGAGCTACAGTCCATAGGGTGGCAAACAGCTGGACATGACTGAGCAACTGAACATGCAGATGCACATCAACACAGTACTAGTATAAAAGTATATCATCTGGTTACCAGTTTCATATGCCTTAATTGAGGACATATGATGTATATATGATGCCTAATGGAAAATGAAGAATGATCCAAGCACATGCCTGAGATGAGATTATTTGAGCATGTACCTGCAAAGGAAATCAACCTCCCTCTTGGAAAGAGTACAGCAGTAATCATTATACCTAACAGTGCTGTCACTCATAAAATATCAGCATCTCTCTCCCAGCCTTCAAACTGTCTTTTCTTATACAGGGGAGAAAGTATGATGCTTTATAGAAATATACTTTTTCTAATAAAACATAGCATAAACCACAGTAGTAAAGGTTTAAAGAAAGCACAGCTTTATATACAGGTGTCACAAAAGTAAAGACCCAGGCGATGATATAGAAGTCATTAAAAAGTCATTATAAAAAGAGATGTGATTTACAGTCAAGCTACTTTTTTTAAATGTTGCCTAAGCTTCAGTTGCTAGAGCCTCAGTATTACACAGATTAAGCGATTTAAAAATTGACATTTCCTTCTTATTTGAGAATCTCCTGGGTATTCACCTTATTTAAATTAGTAAGGAAAAAATATACCCTTGCATGGACAAATCAAAATATACAGGTACAGTATGAGGGACATATTCTTCAGGCTTATCCTCTGTGTTAAGACATATCCTATGATTACAATACCGTAGGCTGTTGTAATATATCTGATGGTATATGAATGACTGAAAGTTGTCATGAACTTGATTACCTTCATGAGTAGCAGAAAATACAAAGTGTTCAACAGTATAATTTTCCTGGGGATTTCTATAGTATCACCCTCATGTCTGCAATGAACCATCCTTGCCATGTATAACTGCTCCCCACCCCTCCTACCAACTCCACAATCTGATCCACCGACTGCTGGAGTAACCTTCTTAAATAAGACACAACACTTAGAGTTCTTATGTGGAACTTTTAGAATATAAGGGAAGAGGAATATTCCTTCTTGAGTGTCAAGACATGATCCCACCCCCGCATCCCTGACCCCCACCCAGGTCTGAAACCAGCTGTGTAGGATTCCAAAATTCCACATATGCCCTCTACATTCTGCTGGAACATTGCAGAAGACCAAAAAAGAAAAAAGGTTCTATTTGATCTTATTGGTCCTTTACAATATACATTTGATTCTACCATCTGACTTAGAAATCTGTAATACACCTTTACTTACTCAAAGTGAGATCCCCAAACTAAATTGTATGTTCCTGGATTGCAAATACATAAGAAGACTTGGTAAAATACATATCAATCCATTACATACACTGTCCCGATCAGCTGACACTGTTTTGTTTCATTTTTTTAATAGTTAGAATTTCTTGATAAAGGAAGCACTGAATTAATTTGCTTCTGGCGTAAGCTCCTTGATATCATCATTTTCTTGTAACAAGCCCATCCACAAAGCAGTCTTTCATAATGAGAAAAAGTGAGTTAGTTGCTCAGTTTGTGACTCCATGGACTATAGCCCACTAGGGTCCTCTCTCCATAGAATTCTCCAGACAAGAATACTGAAGTGAGTAGCCATTCCCTTCTCCAGAGGGTCTTCCCAACCACAAAACCCAGGTTTCCTGCATTGCAGGTGGATTCTTTACCATTTGAGCCACCAGGGAAGCCTCTTTCAGGATGAACTGGTATCTAACTGGGGTCAGAGAACTTTTTTTCTGTAAAGGCCACACAGTAAATATTTTAGGCTTTTGGGGCCATATGGTCTTTGTTAAAACTATTCAACTCTGCAGCATGAAGGCATCCATGGACCACATAAATGAATGATTATAGCCATGTTCCAAAAAAACTACACTAATAAAAATAGGCATTAGGCAAAAACTGGCCCACAGACCACAGTTTATTTAGCACCATTCTTTGGATAAAAGTCTCAACTCATCAGGATCTGAGAAATAACTTTCTATACTAACATCCAGCTTCAACTTTCATATACTACTTCACTCAGCCACCCAGATTTATACTCATTGTATGTGTTCATGCAGTTACCTGAATACATCATGTATTTCCTTCTCTCTGTCTCCCTTGTGTTGGTCTTTCTTCTGGACAATGTATAACCTCTGTTGCTGTTTGGTCACCCAGTCAAGTCCAACTCTTTGCGACTCCATGGACTGCAGTATGCCAGGTCTCCCTGTATCTCACCATCTCCCCGAGTTTGCCCAGTTTCATGTCCATTGCATCAGCCATCCAGCCATCTCATTCCTTAAGATGAGATGAGTATAACCTCTATCCTTGGTCTTTTTTCTAAAGATTTACCTTCCACAGCATCTCTCAAGTACATTCTCCTTTCTAAGCCTTCTTAAATCCCTCGATTCTAAATTCCCTGATTCAAAATCACTCCCTCACCCAAGAATTCCATATCATTTTATACATAACTTTTTAGATGCGTTTTTCATATTAGATTTTAGTTCATTGAATATGAAGCTAAAGTCTCACATAAACATATGAAGGCATATATTTTAACTTACCTGTTACAGTATCTAGAACACTTTGTAAAATGGCTTAAACTCAACTGGTGCTTAATAAATATTTCCTGAATGTGTTGCTAAATAAAAGCAGAAGATATTTTTTGCTTTTCTATAAAAAAAATTCTTCTTTACAAATACAATTTCCACCTCAATTGTGAAAAAGGGATTTACAATTTAAGCAGTGCTTTTTAAATTTGTTTTTATTAATTTATTTTAGTTGGAGGTTAATTACTTTACAGTGGTAAAATTAGTGGTTTTTTGCCATACATTGACATGAATCAGCCATGGGCTTACATGTGTTCCCCATCCTGAACCCCTCTCCCACCTCCCACCCCTCCCATACCTCTGGGTCTTTCCATTGCCCCAGCCATGAGCATTTGTCTCATGCATCGAACATGGAATGGCATTCTGTTTCACATATGATAATATACATTTTTCAATGCTATTCTCTCAAAATGTCCCACCCTCACCTTCTCCCTCAGAATCCATAAGACTGTTCTATGCATCTGTGTCTCTTATTCTGTCTCACATATAGGGTTATCATTACCATCTTTCAAATTCCATATATATGCATTAGTATACTGTATTGGTGTTTTTCTTTCTGGCTTACTTCACTCTGTATAATGGGCTCCAGTCTCATCCATCTCAATAGAACTGATTCAAATGTATTCTTTTTAATGGCTGAGTAATATTCCATTGTGTATATGTACCACAGCTTCCTTATCCATTCCTCTGATGATGGACATCTAGGTTGCTTCCATGTCCTGGCTATTATAAACAGTGCTGCAATGAACACTGGCGTACATGTGTCTCTTTCAATTCTGGTTTCCTCAGTGTGTATGCCCAGCAGTGGGATTGCTGGGTCATATGGCAGTTCTATTCCCAGTTTTTTAAGGAATCACCACACTGTTCTCCATAGTGGCTGTACTAGTTTGCATTCCCACCAACAGTGTAAGAGGGTTCCCTTTTCTCCACACCCTCTCCAGCATTTATTGCTTGTAGACTTTTGGATAGCAGCCATTCTGACGGCTGTGAAATGGTACCTCATTGTGATTTTGATTTGCATTTCTCTAATAATGAGTGATGCTGATCATCTTTTCATGTGTTTGTTAGCTATCTGTATGTCTTCTTTGGAGAAATGTCTGTTTAGTTCTTTGGCCCGCTGTTTGATTGGGTCATTTATTTTTCTGGAATTCAGCTTCAGGAGTTGCATGTATATTTTTGAGATTAATTCTTTGTCCGTTGCTTCATTTGCTATTATTTTCTCCCATTCTGAAGGCTGTCTTTTCACCTTGCTTATAGTTTCCTTCGTTGTGCAAAAGCTTTTAAGTTTAATTAGGTCCCATTTGTTTATTTTTGCTTTTATTTCCAATATTCTGAGAGGTGGGTCATAGAGGATCCTGCTGTGATGTATGTCGGAGAGTGTTTTGCCTATGTTTTCCTCTAGAAGTTTTATAGTTTCTGGTCTTACGTTTAGATCTTTAATCCATTTTGAGTTTATTTTTGTGTGTGGTGTTAGAAAGTGTTCTAGTTTCATTCTTTTACAAGTGGTTGACCAGTTTTCCCAGCACCACTTGTTAAAGAGATTGTCTTTTCTCCATTGTATATTCTTGCCTCCTTTGTTGAAGATAAGGTGTCCATAGGTGTGTGGGTTTATCTCTGGGCTTTCTATTTTGTCTCATTGATCTATATTTCTGTCCTTGTGCCAGTACCATACTGTCTTGATGACTGTGGCTTTGTAGTAGAGCCTGAAGTCAGGTAGGTTGATTCCTCCAGTTCCATCCTTCTTTCTCAAGATTGCTTTGGCTATTTGAGGTTTTTTATATTTCCGTACAAATTGTGAAATTATTTGTTCTAGTTCTGTGGAAAATACCTTTGGTAGCTTGATAGGGATTGCATTGAATCTATAGACTGCTTTGGGTAGTGTACTCATTTTCACTATATTAATTCTTCCAATCCATGAACACGGTATATTTCTCCATCTGTTTGTGTCCTCTTTGATTTCTTTCATCAGTGTTTTATAGTTTTCTTATATAAGTCTTTTGTTTCTTTAGGTAGATACATTCCTAAGTATTTTATTCTTTTCGTTGCAATGGTGAATGGTATTGTTTCCTTAATTTCTCTTTCTGTTTTCTCTGTTAGTGTATAGGAATGCAAGGGATTTCTGTGTGTTAATTTTATATCCTGCAACTTTACTATATTCATTGATTAGCTCTAGTAATTTTCTGGTAGACTCTTTAGTGTTTTCTATGTAGAGGATCATGTCATCTGCAAATAGTGAGAGTTTTACTTAATTCCAACATATGGAGGCTAAACAACACACTTCTGAATAACAAACAAATCACAGAAGAAACCAAGTATGCACAGAAATGAATGAAAATGAAAACACAACAACCCAAAACCTATGGGACACTGTAAAAGCAGTGCTAAGGGGAAGGTTCATAGCAATACGGGCGTACCTCAAGAAACAAGAAAAAAATCAAATAAATAACCTAACTCTACACCTAAAGCAACTAGAGAAGGAAGAAATGAAGAACCCCAGGGTTAGTAGAAGGAAACAAATCTTTAAAATTAGGGCAGAAATAAATGCAAAAGAAACAAAAGCGACCATAGCAAAACTCAACACAACTAAAAGCTGGTTTTTCGAGAAGATAAACAAAATTGACAAACCATTAGCCAGACTCATCAAGAAACAAAGGGAGAAGAATCAAATCAACAAAATTAGAAATGATAATGGAGAGATCACAACAGACTACACAGAATACAAAGGATAAGAGACTACTACCAACAGCTATATGCCAATAAAATGGACAACTTGGAAGAAATGGACAAATTCTTAGAAAAGTATAACTATTCAAAACTGAACCAGGAAGAAATAGAAGATCTTAACAGACCCATCACAAGCACGGAAATCAAAACCGTAATTAGAAATCTTCCAGCAAACAAAAGCCCAGAACCAGATGGCTTCACAGCTGAATTCTACCAAAAATTTAGAGAAGAGCTAACACCTATCTTACTCAAACTCTTCCAGAAAATTGCAGAAGATGGTAAACTTCCAAACTCATTCTATGAGGCCACCATCACCCTAATTCCAAAACCAGGCAAAGAAGCCACAAAAAAAGAAAACTACAGGCCAATATCACTGATGAACATAGATGAAAAAATCCTCAACAAAATTCTAGCAAACAGAATCCAACATCATATTAAAAAGATCATACATCATGACCAAGTGGGTTTTATCCCAGGAATGCAAGGTTTCTTTAATACCGCAAATCAATCAATGTAATACACCACATTAACAAATTGAAAGATAAAAACCATGTGATTATCTCAATAGATGCAGAAAAAGCCTTGGACAAAATTCAACATCTATTTATTATAAAAACCCTCCAGAAAGCAGGAATAGAAGGAACATACCTCAACATAATAAAAGCTATATATGACAAACCCACAGCAATCATTATCCTCAATGGTGAAAAATTGAAAGCATTTTCCCTAATGTCAGGAACAAGGCAAGGGTGCCCACTCTCACCACTACTATTCAACATAGTTTTGGAAGTTTTGGCCACAGCAATGAGAGCAGAAAAAGAAATAAAAGGAATCCAGATAGGAAAAGAAGAAATAAGCAGTGCTTTTAGATTTCTCTTTCCTAGTCTTATGAAACAAAAAAATGAAAAAACACTTGTTGAAATTTTACATAACCACCTGGGGTTTTGTCAACAGAACATTTAATAACAAAGGTATTAAAGCCAACTGTTTTAATTAGGAGCATCCATGGTTCTTGTTTCAATATTGTATGACATTCACTGGAGAACAGTTTTTTGTGAGGCAAGAAGAAATATATTTAAAAGATAACAACTTATACATATAGAGGTATTATATGGGAACTCCTAAATTTACACAATGCAGCTGTATTTATCATCTAATTCCAAAACATGAATTTAGAATGCTCATGTATGTATATTGTTTGTTAAATAGATTTCAGACCAAAGAAACACTAGCTTCTACAATGTATAAAATATTGGAATTTTTAGATCAGTCTTTAAATTAGTATGCCTTTAAATTAGGGAGTATTAAATAATAGTTTATTATTTGATACTTGCAACAAGACTAAGAAAGTAGGATTATTCATTACTATTTCACACACAAGATAACTAAAACAATTTGCCAATGGGAATTCATTTGCAAAATACTGAAGTCAGGACTGGGGACTTAAATTCATCACCCCATGCTTTATACTGTTTTTAAAATAAGAACACTTGATTTATGTTTAGATAGAACTGACATTTTTACAAAATAACCTTCCTATTCAAGTATGTATTTCCACTTATCTATTTTTCAGTGTTCCTCAGAAGTTATTTTTTAAACTACATTATAATTAATATACAATAAACTGCTTATATTTCAAATGTTAAGTTTGATGGTTTTTAATAAACTTTTACATCTGTATAACCACCACAAAGGGTATAGAACATTTCTCTTACCCCAGAATATTTCCTACCATTTGTCCTATAAGTATGGTATCTGAATTAGCAGCAGTAGCCTCACCTGGAAACTTTTTAAAATGCTAATTCTCGGGCCCTATCTCAAACCTACTGAATCAGGAACTCTGGGGTAAGGTTGAGCACTCTGTTCAACAAATTTTTCAGCTTATTCTGGGGCATGTTAAATTTTGAGACCCATTGCTCAAAATTGCTAACACATATGCAGATGATACCACCATCATGGCAGAAAGTGAAGAGGAACTAAAGAGCCTCTTGATGAAAGTGAAAGAGGAGAGTGAAAAAGTTGGCTTAAAGCTCAACATTCAGAAAACTAAGATCATGGCATCTGGTCCCATCACTTCATGGGAAATAGATGGGGAAACAGTGGAAACAGTGGCTGACTTTATTTTTGGGGGCTCCAAAATCACTGCAGATGGTGATTGCAGCCATGAAATTAAAAGACACTTACTGCTTGGAAGGAAAGTTATGACCAACCTAGATAGTATATTAAAAAGAAGAGACATTACTTTGCCAACAAAGGCCCGTCTAGTCAAGGCTATGGTTTTTCCAGTGGTCATGTATGGATGTGAGAGTTGGACAGTGAAGAAAGCTGAGCACCAAAGAATTGATGGCTTTTGAACTGCGGTGTTGGAGAAGACTCTTGAGAGTCCCTTGGACTGCAAGGAGATCCAACCAGTCCACCCTAAAGGAGATCAGTCCTGGGTGTTCATTGGAAGGACTGATGTTGAAGCTGAAACTCCAATACTTTGGCCACCTCATGCAAAGAGTTGATTCATTGGAAAAGACCCTGATGCTGGGAAGGATTAGGGGCAGGAGGAGAAGGGGACGCCAGAGGATGAGATGGCTGGATGGCATCACTGACTCGATGGACATGAGTTTGGGTAAACTCTGGGAGTTGGTGATGGACGGGGAGGCCTGGTGTGCTGCAATTCATGGGGTCACAAAGAGTCGAACACAACTGAGCAACTGAACTGAACCGAAAAGTTGCTAAATGAAGATGCTAATCCAAAAGGAATATGCAGAAAAATAAATGTTCAAGCTTCATTATCCTTCCTGAAATGAACATTCTAGCGACAATATCTTTAAGATTAAAGATTTTTTTAAAATAATTGTTACAATACCTCATTTTCCATTATATAATGTGTAGAGAAAAGCCCCTATGTTTTAGTAGTAGAAGGAGAAGAGGAAAAGGAGGACGAGAAGGAGGAGGCGGGGAGAGTAGGGAGGAGAAAGAAGGAAAAGAAGAAGAAAATGGTTAGTAGAAGTAAGATATCCATTTGCAAAATAATGAAGTTGGACCTTTACCTTTATATCGCACACAAGGATTAACTCAAACTAAATCAAAATCCTTAACATAAGAGCTATAAAACTCTCAGAAGAAAGTTTAGAGGAGATCTTCCCCTGGGGGTTTAGTGACTAAGACTCCATGCTCTCAGTGCAGGGGGCACAGGTTCAATCCCTGGTCAGGGAAGTAAGATCCCACATGTTGCATGGCACATCCCAAAGACAGACTCGAGAAATAGCCTCGTGACATTGAATTGGCAGCTGTTTGTTGGCTATGATACCAAAAGCAAAGGTAACCAAAGAAAAACTAGATAAACTGAACTATGCCAAAAGTAAAGCTTGTATGCATCAATGCACACTATCAACAGAGTGAAAAGTCAACACACAGAATCTGAGAAAATATTTGCAAATCATACTCTGATAAGAGATTAATATCCAGAATATACAAAGAACTCCTACAACTCAACAACAAAAAACAAAAACCCCATTTAAAATGAGCAAAGGACATGAATAGCTATGCAAATTAGCTAAGCACATATAAAATAGTCAATGTCACTATCATTAGGGAAATACAAATCAAAACCACCATGTGATATCACTTCACACTCACTGGGATGGCTATTATAAACCCTTCCCAGAAAAAATAACAAAATAAATGCTGTTAAGAACGTGGAGAAAGAAATGTTTATTATATACGTAAAATTGTATATTAGATATATTTTGTCATAACAAAACATTTGAAAAGACTTTAATAGGAAGCAAATTAAAGTCTTGTTATCTTTCTGGGGAAAAAAGTATTGGCATTATTCAACTCCAATATTTGATATCTTCCAATACTTGCTTTATTCCTCTTACCATAATTATATAAAGAAAATATTTGTTGTTATTGTTCAGTCGCTCAGTCACATAGACTTTTTATCTTAACCATGGTACACATAAAATCAAATCTCCTCTAATTTACCCAGTGGATCTTACCAGTATTATCATTTTCTACAGGCTCCATGTCATGAAAAAGATTGAAAAGCCCAACTATATTCAAGCTTTCTTTCCTTCTACTGACCAGTTAATTTAGTTTTACAAATATAGGAGTTGAAAGTCAAAAGAGAAATGAGAATAAGCAGAAGTATAGCATTCTGTCTCCCCCCACCCCAAAAAAAGTATCTGGAATGGAGAGATAACAACTGCTTGGACATATTTTCTTTTGAAAAGCAGTTTGGCTGATTCCATAATCTAAAGTCAGCATAAGCCTGCTAGTGGAGGTAAAAGAAATGTACAAGCTGTCTCTGTTAACAGGCAATAGGCTTGTGAGATATAAATGACAATCACAAGTATGCAAATGAATCATATTTTCCAGTCAGATATTTACTTATTCAACATTATCAGGGTCTGATAAAAACTAAGATGTTCTATGCTCAAAATTTAAATGATTCCTGTATCTGAATATTTTTCAATATTATTAAAGCTATGGTGCCTTGAGATTAAGAACTTCTCCCTTTTTACCATTTTTTTAAAAATGCCACACTGTACTAGAGATTAAATTAGCAATAAAGCATGAGTGAGGAGAAGCTATGATGTGTAAAACTATCTGTTGTCCTGTGTTGCACACAGAAAGCTGACCCTCAGATCTCTGCATTTGTAGAGAGAGCAGATAATTTGGTTCTGGTTCGTAACCTTCTCACAATCACCCTGATGAAAGGGGATTCATATTGTGCCATGAATTCCCTGTGCTAGGCCACCGAAGTTCAACATCAGTATTTTAAAGCCTTGTATACTTTGTTAAGGATGATCATGAACTATTATTCTACAGCAATTGCTGTTACCAGTTATTTATAGTATCACTGGTCTGTGTTGGAAAGGGCAATCTAAATTCTGAATATACAAAAGATTTAGATCATGTTAGAAGTATTTGAAAACGTAAACAAACACTACTACAGTGTTTTGTGGCTAATCCTTTGTTTTTCTAATAACGTGAATACAGAATGTCACAACTAGAATCTAAACTAAGGCAATGCTAGTAATGAGACAAAAATGGTACAAGCTATAACAGTTTAACGCTGTTAAAAGGGGAATCTCTTTTGAATTGAATGTGAACAGTGAATGGGTCTAGTCCAGGACAACTTTGGAGCAGACTATTCTACTTCATAAAAAGCCTCTTGTGTCCTTTCATTTTAAATCAATCTTTGAAATACACCAATGCTATTGATTAGAACTACTGGGCAGTCATATTTGTTTCAAAAATTTTGCTGATAAAAATTGAATTACCAAATTTAATATTAAATTAAAAAATAATTTAATAATAAATATCCTTTAATTTTTAAAAATCTATATTTTCTAAGAAACTCACTAAAAGTTTTCCCAGAATATTAATTTGACTTCATGACATCCTAACCAACAGGATAACTGTTTCATTAGAAAACTTTGTGTTTAATTTAAAAGAGACTGAAAACTAATCCCTGGAAGGAAATTTAGATCCCTACTTTAATATCAGAAAATTTTAAACTTAGTGATTTCTCCAAAGAAATTATAGCTCAAGATATTTTTGTCTGTCTTCTCTTTTACAGGAAACTGCATACATCTCATGTAAAATATATCCAAAGTTAATAAAAGTAATATATCTATGCACATGAGAAGAACATATTAGGAAATAATCCATAAAAGCACCATAATTCTATCTAAACCAGTTTGGACAAGAGAACTAATTTTATCATCAAAATTTTATTATTGTCACCAATCTCCTCTGGCTTTGCTGTTAGCTTTTACTTAGTTTTTAAGATCTCCTCTATTGGTCCAAATAGTAAATGTTTCAACTGTGTTGTCTTTTCATCAACCCTCTTTTCTCACAGTTACTTAGTATGCGACCAGCACAATGGTAGGTGTTGTAAAATAGTCAAATTGTCAGCACTCTTTTTCTCAAGATACAGTATCATGAAGGCATTAGACAAGTAAACTAATATTAGTGGTATTCTCAGACACATGCTGGAATACAGCTAATACCCAAAGAAGAACTATTTGGATTTGACAGGAGAGAAATCAGAGAGTTTCTCAGAATTGACTTTCAACTAAGTTTGAAAGGATGGTTTGGAGATTGTTAAAAGTACCGTGCATGACACAAAGATCCACATTTGGAGAATAAACAGATTCACTAGAAGAACAGGAGAGAGGGCTAATGATGATGTGGCCAAAATAAGAAGCCTGAGTCAGACAAGAAAAGACCTTAATGATGGATGTATTAATTAACCTTACTCTGGTAATCATTTTGCACTATGCACACACAGAGAATTATTACATTGTATACCTTAAGCTTACACAATGCTGTATTATCAATTATATCTAGATAAAGTTAGAAACAAAAAAAAAATCATAATACCAAGCTAAGGAGATGAAGAACGTCAACTTTGATGTTGGCTAAGTGTCTTAAACTAAAGAACTCAAAACAAAATGAGGGATCTTTTTCTATTCCCACAGAAAGGTCCTATTGGACTTCTGTCAACTCAGGCTTCTAAGTTAAAAACTAATAATGTTCTTTAGCAGCTCTTTTTTCTTTTTCCTCGCATTTCCAGTTAATCCAATTGTATTGCATTTATATCATACAAGAATTACATCCACTTCTCCGCCTTTCCTCTCTTTTTTGTCCTTCTTAATTTCACTTCTTACTCATCACTTGAAGTATTTCAACAGTGAATTAGCCCTCTAGCACAAAGTGCTCCTCCAGTCAATTACTATTACCAATAACTTTGGAAAAGCAAATTCAAGCACATCTTTGCCTTCATTAAATGTTTTATCAATCATTCTACTATTGTAAAATACCTCCAGTTCTGAAGACCTCTATAGAATGTGTCATCCAGGTTCCAATAACTTCTGACTTTCAGTTAGAATTGGCTGGTATAAGATACTAGCAGGAGACTGGAAGGTGGAAGGAAAGAGCATTCAGGGTATTTATTCCCACGATCCCAGTCCCTTCCCTCTCTACCTCACCATTTTTGTGGCAGGGAGCCACAGAGTGAAATAGAGATAGAAAATCCACCAGAAAAAGAATTCAGAGTAACGATAGTAAAGATGATCCAAGATCTCAGGAAAAGAATAGAGGCGCCGACGGAGATGATACAAGAAATGTTTAATAAAGAGAAAGAAACTTTAAAGAACAAATAAAGATGAATGATGTGATAACTAAAATTAAAAATACACTAGGAGGAATTAATAGCAGAATAAATGATGCTGAAGCATGAATAAGTGAGCCAGAAGACAGACTGGTGGAAATCATTGCTGCAGAACAGAAGAAACAAGGGCAGTCTAAGAGACCACTGGTACAACATTAATGCACCCACATTCATATTATAGGGGCCCTGGAAGAAGAGAGAAAAGACCTGAGAAAATATTTGAAGAGGTAATCACTGAAAACTTCTCCAACATGGGAAAGGAAACACTCAAGTCCAGGAAATACAGAGAGTCTCATACAGGATAAATCCAAGAAGGAATACATCAAGACACATAATCAAATTTATAGAAAGTGATGACAAACAGAAAACTATTGATTATTACTGCTCCATGATGGGAGCATAGTATAGCTGCTATTTTATCTTTGCTTGGTGAAGTTCTATGCAGTTCTTTAAAATCAGCTCAAAATCACTTTTCATAATGTTTTTTTTTTTTCTTTGTATACGATCAACCCTGCTTCCTCTGCACCCAAGTAATACTGTAGCTTCTTTATGGTCCTTATATTCTCTTTTAAATGATACCTAATTTTAAAAATTTCTCTTATCTGCACTCAAATTTAAAATTCTTGCTTCTCCTTCTGTTACTTGCATAAAGTATTTCTCATAACTTGTATGCAGAAATCTCTCTTAAATTGTATTGTAATTATTGTATATCTAGAAGTAACTATTCTTAGGGAATACCAATGATGTTATGAATATATCAATAGTTTACACATTATGAAGTCACTACAGTCTTATAAAAATTTGACTAGATATAGACAAATTTGAAAGATAACAATGATGATACAGATTTTAAAATCTAGACTCTGAATCCCAACCTTATTATCCCAGAAACTTTATTATTTGTACTGTTATACTACATATAAAATATCTAAATATTTTTAGCTGCTTAAAGAAAACATTATGTATATATACTTATTCTTTTAATCTTATGATTATAGAATTTTAAGAACTCTTTAATTATTTTATGATGATTAATAACAAGGAAAATAAAATTATAAAAATGAAAACATTTATAAGTTAATAATAAATTATGCCCATTAAAACAAAGTTCATAGAAATAGTACATTTTTAATGAGATCATTAATATTTGCTTACACTTCCTTAATTTAATTTTTATTATCATTGTTATCTCATCTTATTCTCAAAATACACTGCTATTTACAAAAACAAGATATAGTGTAACATTATAAACTAGAGCTTCCCTCGTGGCTCAGTGGTAAAGAATCTGCCTGCCAATGCGAAAGACATGGGTTCTATCCCTGGATTGGGAAGAACCCCTAGAGAAGGAAATGGCAACCCATTCCAGTATTCTTGCCTAGGAAATACCATGAACAGAGGAGGCTGGTGGGCTACAGTACATGGGGTCGCAAAAGAGTTGGACATGCCTTAGCAACTAAACAATAGTAACAACATCATCAACTAAAAGATAAACAGAAACAAATGTATATTTTGTTCTTACACTAAATGGAGCCACAGATAAAAGCAGATCACAAAATGCATTTTATGTTGTACAGAATCACTAACATTAGGTTAAATTTTTCATTCTAAGATTTCTCTGAGTCAATATGAACAAGGAAACATAAACAGCAACATAATTCAGAGACTCAAGAAAACACAAAGCCAAAGTGATTGTATTACCCCTTTGGCACAGGAAATAAACACACACTTTTAAGGGTCTATATTTCTCAATATGACAGAAAGTTGGCAAAGGTAAAAAAGTAACCAAAGTTAGAAGCCCATTTTTGGAGCCATTCCTTTATGAGAATCAGGGAAAGAAAAAAAAAAGTTTTCTGTATAAGACCTGGATATCAGTATCTTTTAACAGTGTTTCCAGACAAGTCCAATGTGCTGCCAATTTTGAGAACCGGAACTTGGCTAAAAAAATGGGTCTTCACAGCATGGCTGCCAGATGAGTGGCCTCACCTGGGAACTTAAAAGCGTAAATATTAGGGTCCAACCCAGACCTACTGAATCAGAAATTCTAGAGTGAACCCAAGATTCCTGTGTTTTAACAAGCTCTCCAGGTGATTCTGATGGGTGATGGGGAAACAATGGACTAAAACAATTCCCAGGAAAGCAGAATGAGACTGCCTTCTACCAACAAAATGTGGGTTCTGGACTTAAGAAAAGAATGCAAGAATGGGTTTGGATACTGGATATTTCTTCTCTTTTTCTAAGATGTTTTTTTGACATGGACCATTTTTAACCCCTTATTAAATTTGTTACAATACTGCTTCTATTTTACATTTTGTTTTGTTTTTGGCCACGAGGCATGCGGGATATTAACTTTCCAACCAGGAATTGAACCTCCTGCAGTGGAAGGTGAAGTCTTAACCTCCGGACCACCATGGAAGTCTCTGGACATTTCTAGATTACTGCTTTCTCTCCAAACTACCATCACTGACACTTCACCCATCTACCCTTCCTTCTTCTTCTGAATTATTTATATAGTTTACATAATTATACTGTTTATACAATTAAACAGTTGTCTGTTTCTCCATCTCCTGTGGCATAAAACTGCAATCAAATCAGGTCAGAAATCTTAAAAATGCTTGGTTCTTAAGCAAGAGATACTTCCAAGATAAGCGAAAGTGTGTAAGATCACAGATTAGAGCATCTGTGATTTGGATTCAAAGGTTCCATCTCCCAAGCTTACTAAATAGTGTGCACCAAGGCAAGCTGTTTAACATCTTTAAACCTTGGTTTGCTGACATGTAAAACCGGGATAATTATACAAACCAGCAAAGTTCACTGGGAGGACTTAATATGATTATGTATGAAAGGCATCCTCATAATGCCTATCATATAATAAACAATTAATACTGATTTCATTTCTAAGATGCTTCACTATGAAAGCTACCAGGGCTCATTTATCAGACCTCCCTGTTAGTTGTGTACAGTCAAAGAGGACATGCTGAGGAAACAGATCTATGTAAATATCTGAATTTAAAAATTCATAAACTTGGCATTTTCCACCTTTTTCATGAACAGTCTCCACTTAACTGTAGATATTATTCTTTGAAACAGGCAAATCAAAGGTAGGTTTTAAGTATAAATTAGATGTAATTTTTAATTCTATCTAACATTTATTAATGATAAATAAGTAATCTTAAGTTTCCAGAGAAAAATGATGTAAAGAAGATATAATTGAACTTATATAATATCCTTCCATTAGCCATTACATTATCGATGAATTGTTGAGCATACTGACCTTAGTACCTATCATGTGTAAAACTATGCATGATTTTTAATAAATCCACTTAAAGCATCTTTTGTAGATACTTTTAAAATAAACACTATGGAGTTAATCTATGGAGAGACATAAATTCATTCATTTAGTCATGAAAAGATAACAGCTGTTCTATCTCTCATATCACATTTTGCTCTTCCATCCTTTGGTTATCTGACCATTAATACAGAACAAAAGTATAAACAGACATCTCTTGTAAACTATTTTTAATAAACTGCTTTTAGTCTGATCTGCTACACTTGATAACTAAGACAAAAACTACTCTTCTTGGATAATAATGTTATAAAGAACTTGAAGAAAATGAGTTCTAAACAACAAATCTATTGAGATTTACTCAAACCATGAGACTGAGGAATTGTATTTTGAATTTCATTATGATTGTAGTTCTAAAAGTTAGACTTGTAAGACCAATGTAAATAATTCTTCAGTGGAGAAGTCTGTGCTAGATAGGATTACTACTATCTTTACCCACAGTTTATGGTTGAATTTGAATATCATATAAACTCTCTGGAAAAATTTATGTTCTTAATGTCAGAGATATTTGAATGGATGTATTAAAGTCACATCATCTTACAAATAAATATCTTTTTAATATGCAAACACAGGCATCACATTTAAGCAAAAACCTTCACAGCATAAAGAAAATGCATTGCCTTCCCTTGCTTGTATTTCTAGGAATACAAAGTGAATACACAACAAATGTAGAAGATAAGAGGTTTCTTTCTTACTCTATTAAAGCCCACTGTATATTTTTATACTAAGCCTTATGTTGACTTTGCTAACTTTTGCTCAATTTATTTTTAATATCTCAAAACCTAGAGAAAAGTTTAGCTTCAATTCAGTAAAATTTTTTTAAGTGGATAGAAATTTAAAAATCCACTTTATGGCAATCCTTGGTGATTGAAAATATTAAACTAAATTAATAATGTTAATAATGAGGCTTAAAATGTCAAATTGAAAGGAGAACTAAATCAAGTAGGTTCAGGTGAAGAAATATTTCCATTAGAATAAAATTATCTAAGAAGTATGAATACAGATTACAATAAGATATGAATTTAGCTAAATAGGAAACCACTTAATAAAGTAACTTGAAGCATTTCCAAGGCACTTGTTTTAGTGCCTGTATTTAGGAAAGACCCAAAAGGGAAAATGTTATGGAGACTAGATCCTAATAAGCTTACAACCTAGTGGAAAAAAAAGAAAATAAATCCAGATGGCTATTTGCAGAAAACTCAATTGATGGAATTAATGTTAAATATTTGGAAAGTAAAGATAGCCAGGAAGTATGTTACTGAAATAAATGATAATTCTAAATTTAGAAAAAAGTCCTCTCCATCTCAACCATGTCTACCCTCCACTTGCAGATAAAGCTTCTTTAACAAACATTCTGAAATTTAAATGATACTATTTCCTTCCTGGCATTTTGACCACTGCAAAATAAGCTCTCTACTTTCAGTCAACTTCTGGTCAAGTTCACTTAATTTTGATATCACTACTCAGTGCCCTGAAACCTTAATATAATGACATTGATTTGGGGGATCTATAATGTTATTTTGTAGACATATTCTGCACATAATATTTTGTTACACTATTTTCCACTGCCATCAAATATATGATGCTGACTTTAGAAGCAATTTACTGTTACTTTTTCTAGAGTGATAACTTGTTTGCATCTTTACCTTTATTTTTGTGAATTCCTCTATTCTCTTTTAGAGACCAATCCCCTTCCCTGTACGCTTGACAATAATTCAGTGCATACTGGGGGTGGAATGTGTTACATACATAGCAGAAAATTCTTCTCTTGTACCCGAATGAGGCAATCACTCATCATCAATGATAAAACAGCATTGTGTCTGCCCTCCTGAGCTTGTGGTCCAGGGAAGACATACAAGGTCATTACAGAGATATTGTTTCTCTCTGTTGTTGCTCAGTTGCTGTCATGTCTGACTGCTTTCGACCCCATGGACTGCAGCACGCCAGGCTTCCCTGTTCTTCACTGTTTCCTGGACTTTGCTCAAACTCATGTCCATTGAGTCGATGATGCTATCCAATCATCTCATCCTCTATTGACCCCTTGTCCTCCTGCCTTCAATCTTTCTTGGCATCAGAGTCTTTTTCAATGAATCGGCTCTTCACATCAGGTGGCCAAATTACTGGAGCTTCAGCTTCAGCATCAGTCCTTCCAATGAATATTCATGGTTGATTTCCTTTAAGATTGACTGGTTTAATCTCCCTTCAGTCCAAGGAATTCTCAAGAGTCTTCCCCAGTACCACAATTCAAAAGCATCAATTCTTCAGCACTCAGCATCTTTATGGTCCAGCTCTCACATCCTAAATGACTACTACAAAAACCATAGCTTTGACTAGACAGATTTTGTCAGCAAAGTGATGTCTCTGCTTTTTTCCTCTCATGTCAATGAAACCTCTTCTCACAGTTGGGAGTCATATGTATGTACATCCTAAGAATTTTAAGATATAAAAAATATGATAAACGGTAACCAAAGGCCAATAAAAATTGGGGAAAATTTCTACGACATTTGTAACAGATTAAAAAAAAATCACCTCAACGCTTTAAAAGATCTTATATCTAGGACCCGCAACTACAGAAGCCCATGTGTCTAGAGCCCACGCACAACAAGAGAAGCTACCACAATAAGAAGCACACACACTGCAATGAAGAGTAACCCCAGGTCACCACAACTAGAGAAAGCCCACATGCAACAAGCAAGACCCAGTGCACCCCAAAATAAATGTCTTATAAATCAATAAGAAAAAATAAGCACTACAAACTGAAAACCAAGCAAAGAGCACAAACACAAGACACACAGAGAAATACACTTGAACAAGGTACAAAGAAAAAAAGGTAGGTTACTCTCTCTCTGTTTTAGAGAAATGAAAAGAATGCAATTAGCTGATATTTAATAGCTTTAATATGAAAAGAAATTCGATACTCAATTGTATGGCAAACATACAGAAAAACAGACATCACGTACTGCTTTCAAAAATGGTACATTTTACAACATAACACAAAATTATAAATCAAATGTTCTAAAATATAATTAATAATATAAAAATTCTACTCTGTATGCTTCTTAATTCTCAGGATGTAATCTACAATATGTGTAAAGTTGCATAGTGTTCAGCGAAGTTTGATTAAATTTGTGTATAATTAAAAACAACTTGTAAATCAAATAGTGAGGAATTAAATTACTGAGTTATGGTGCATCCTGTTAATGGAAAACTATTGTCCCATTTAAAAAAGTATTGGTAAATAATTGCTTACAGATTGTATATAAAATTAAAAGCATATTAGAAAACAATGTGATTAATAGAACCTATTTTTGCTTATCAAATATATATATGTACACACACAATGCTTTTTATTATGGTGGCAAGATTATAGTTATTGCCATTATTTCCCTTTCTTATTTATATTTAAACATTTTCCTACAATAAGAGTACATTTCTTCTTTTGTGGGGAAAAAGCAGTATTTTTGTAACAATAAAAATTTAAAGTCTTAAAATAATCAGTAAATGGTCTTTACCCTTAGTGTTATTTTAGTTCACTTAA
The DNA here is from genome assembly GCF_054371585.1 of Giraffa tippelskirchi. Classification (NCBI taxonomy): domain Eukaryota; kingdom Metazoa; phylum Chordata; class Mammalia; order Artiodactyla; family Giraffidae; genus Giraffa; species Giraffa tippelskirchi. Next base: position 64,697,595 of record NC_137287.1, on the reverse strand, counting down.
ATTGTTTGCTAAAATTCAAATTTGGAGACTCTTTTCAGGTATTATTAAAGATAGAGACAACCAAGACAGACCTGTAGACCTCAGTGTCTACAGTGGGCCTCTCCTGAGTGTTACACATCTATTCATGTCTATGCTGGTTCCATGTCTGATTAAGTTTGCAATTCTCACAGACCAGATGCTCAGGAAATACATGTCTAATTTAAGAATGAGTTGTGTGTCTAGTCAAGGGTACTTCTTCACCCTCCAGACCATAAAGATCTTTGAATATTTGATAAATCTGCATATACAAAGGTCATTAGATGATGTAGGCTGCGATGGTCCGCACAGAAGTGAGGCGGCTGCAACCCCGAGAGGAGCTAGGCTGGGCCGGGCCACGGGTGGAGCTAGCCCGGACCGGGGGCCAGGGGCAGCGGCTGAGAGGAGCTAGGCCGGGCCGGGGGTCAGGGGCAGCGGTGAGACGAGCTAGGCCAGGCCGGTGGTCACCGGCAGTGGCAAGAGGAGCTACGCCTGAGGATGGCCACTGAGAGGAGCTAGGCCGGGCCCAAAGAGCAGCGGCTGCATGGGCACAGAGGGCCGAGAAGAGTTACTCCACATTCAAGGTCAGGAGGGGCCGTAGTGAGTAGATACCCCTTGTCCAAGGAAAGGAGCAACGGCTGCACTTTGCTGGAGCAGCTGTGAAGAGATACCCCATGTACAAGGTAAGAGAAACCCAAGTAAGACAGTAGGTGTTGCGAGAGGGCATCAGAGGGCAGACACACTGAACTAAAATTACAGAAAGCTAGCTAATCTGATCACATGGATCACAGCCTTGTCTATCTCAGTGAAACTAAGCCATGCCATGTGGGGCCACCCAAGACGGATGGGTCATGGTGGAGAGGTCTGACAGAATGTGGTCCACTGGAGAAGGGCATGGCAAACCACTTCAGTATTCTTGCCTTGAGAACCCCATGAACAGTATGAAAAGGCAAAAAGATAGGACACTGAAAGATGAACTCCCCAGGTCAGTAGGTGCCCAATATGCTACTGGAAATCAGTGGAGAAATAACTCCAGAAAGAATGATGGGATGGAGCCAAAGCAAAAACAATACACAGCTGTGGATGTGACTGGTGATAGAAGCAAAGTCCGATGCTGTAAAGAGCAATACTGCATAGGAACCTGGAAAGTTAGGTCCATGAATCAAGGCAAATTGGAAGCGGTCAAACAGGAGATGGCAAGAGTGAACGTCGACATTCTAGGAATTAGCAAACTAAGATGGACTGGAATGGGTGAATTTAACTCAGATGACCATTATATCTACTACTGTGGGCAGGAATCCCTTAGAAGAAATGGAGTAGGCATCATGGCCAAAAAGACAGTCTGAAATGCAGTACTTGGATACAATCTCAAAAACAACAGAATGATCTCTGTTTGTTTCCAAGACAAACCATTCAATATCACAGTAATCCAAGTCCATTCCCCGAACAGTAACGCTGAAGAAGCTGAACTTGAATGGTTCTATGAAGACCTACAAGACCTTTTAGAACTAACACCCAAAAAAGATGTCCTTATCATTATAGGGGACTGGAATGCAAAAGTAGGAAGTCAGTAAACACCTGGCGTAACAGGCAAATCTGCCCTTGGAGTACAGAATGAAGCAGGACAAAGGCTAATAGAGTTTTGCCAAGAGAACGCACTGGTAATAGCAAACACCCTCTTCCAAAAACACAAGAGAAGACTCTACACGTGGACATCACGAGATGGTCAACACCGAAATCAGATTGATTATATTCTTTGCAGCCAAAGATGGAGAAGCTCTATACAGTCAGCAAAAACAAGACCAGGAGCAGACTGCGGCTCAGATCATGAACTGCTTACTGCCAAATTCAGACTTAAACTGAAGAAAGTAGGGAAAAGCACTAGTCCATTCAGGTATGACCTAGATCAAATCCCTTATGAGTATACAGTAGAAGTGACAAATAGATTTAAGGGACTAGATCTGATAGACAGACTGCCTGATGAACTGTGGACAGAGGTTCATGACATTGTACAGGAGACAGGGATCAAGACCATCCCCATGGAAAAGAAATGCAAAAAAGCAAAATGGCTGTCTGAGGAGGCCTTACAGATAGCTGGGAAGAGAAAAGAAGCGAAAAGCAAAGGAGAAAAGGAAAGATATTCTCATCTGAATGCAGAGTTCCAAAGAATAGCAAGGAGAGATAAGAAAGCCTTCCTCAGCGATCAATGCAAAGAAATAGAGGAAAACAACAGATTGGGAAAGAACAGAGAACTCTTCAAGAAAATTAGAGATACCAAGGGAACATTTCATGCAAAGATAGGCTCAATAAAGGACGGAAATGGTATGGACCTAACAGAAGCAGAAGATATTAAGAAGAGGTGGCAAGAATACACAGAAGAACTGTACAAAAAAGATCTTCACGACCCACATAATCACGATGATGTGATCACTCACCTAGAGCCAGACATCCTGGAATGTGAAGGCAAGTGGGCCTTATAAAGCATCACTACGAACAAAGCGAGTGGAGGTGATGGAATTCCAGTTGAGCTATTTCAAATCCTGAAAGATGATGCTGTGAAAGGGCTGCACTCGATATGCCAGCAAATCTGGAAAACTCAGCAGTGGCCACAGGACTGGTAAAGGTCAGTTTTCAACCCAATCCCAAAGAAAGGCAATGCCAAAGAATGCTCAAACTACCACACAATTGCACTCATCTCACACGCTAGTAAACTAATACTCAAAATTCTCCAAGCCAGGCTTCAACAATATGTGAACCGTGAACTTCCAGATGTTCAAGCTGGTTTTAGAAAAGGCACAGAAACCAGAGATCAAATTGCCAATATCCGCTGGATCATCCAAAAAGCAAGAGAGTTCCAGAAAAACGTCTATTTCTGCTTTATTGACTATGCCAAAGCCACTGACTGTGTAGATCACAATACACTGTGGAAAATTCTGAAAGAGATGGGGATACCAGACCATCTGACCTGTCTCTTGAGAAACCTGTATGCAGGTCAGGAAGCAACAGTTAGAACTGGACATGGAACAACAGACTGGTTCCAAATAGAAAAAGGAGTACGTCAAGGTTGTATATTGTCACCCTGCTTATTTAACTTATATGCAGAGTACATCATGAGAAACGCTGGGCTGGAAGAAACACAAGCTGGAATCAAGATTGCCGGGGAGAAATATCAATAACTTCAGATATGCAGATGACACCACCCTTATGGCAGAAAGTGAAGACGTACTAAAAGCCCTTTGATGAAAGTGAAAGAGGAGAGTGAAAAAGTTGGCTTAAAGCTCAACGTTCAGAAAACTAAGATCATGGCATCTGGTCCCATCACTTCATGGCAAATAGATGGGGAAACAGTGGAAACAGTGTCAGACTTTATTTTTCTGGGCTCCAAAATCAGTGCTGATGATGATTGCAGCCATGAAATTAAAAGAAGCTTACTCCTTGGAAGGAAGGTTATGGCCAACCTAGATAGCATATTTAAAAGCAGAGACATTACTTTGCCAACAAAAGTCCATCTAGTCATGGCTATGGTTTTTCCAGTGGTCATGTATGGATGTGATAGTTGGACAGTGAAGAAAGCTGAGCTCCGCAAAATTGACAGTTTTGAACTGTGGTGTTGGAGAAGACTCTTGAGAGTCTCTTGGACTGCAAGGAGATCCAACCAGTCCATCCTAAAGGAGATCAGTCCTGGGTGTTCATTGGAACGACTGATGTTGAAGCTGAAACTCCAATACTTTGGCCACCTGATGCAAAGAGTTGACTCATTGGAAAAGACCCTAATGCTGGGAAAGATTGGGGCAGGAGGAGAAGGGGACGACAGAGGATGAGATCATTGGATGGCATCACTGACTTGATGGACATGGGTTTGGGTAAACTCCAGGAGTTGGTGATGGACAGTGAGGTCTGGCATGCTGCAGTTCATGGGGTTGCAAAGAGTCGGACACGACTGAGGAACTGAACTGAAATGAACTGAATATATACGTGATTCATATGTGATATATATATATATAAATGGTTAATATGTGGTATACTATTTTCTAATTTTTAAGTTGTCCTCACATAAGTATTAAATCTAATTTATCTTACTTGAGAAAATATTTTATTCCTCCATATTTTTATAACTATAACTATTTTGTGCAGAAGTTAGAATACAAATAAATTTATTTCATCCTAATGTGGAGAAGGAAATAGCAACCCACTCGAGTATTCTTGCCTGGAAAATCCCATGGACGGAGGAGCCTGAGAGGCTACAGTCCATGGTGTCGCAAAGAGTCGGACATGACTGAGCGACTTCACTCCAATGTGGCTAAAGGGAAAGCACATTTAAAAGTTATATAATTAAAATGAATTCAAAAATTTTGAAAGTATAAAGCACGATATAAAAATTATTTTATTATTAAACTGTGACCATTGGTAACATATCATAAATCATATGCTATATTATGAATATATTATTAAAACTTTACCATGTACAGCAAATACACTACCTAACAAGCTATATTTATATTATTTTAGGAATGGTTTACAAGTAGTATTTTCAGCATATATTTCTCTTAAATTCCATGTTTTGGAGCAACTGTAGTTAATTTTTTAAAAATATTATCAAGTCAAAATACACCAAAATAAAATTAAAGTGATTTAATTCACTTAACTAAAACAAATTATTGATATGTATGCAAAAATAAAGAATAGGTGCTTAACTCAAGGTCAACCTAAAATGAAAGCCATTTTTTTAGAGGTGCAATTATGCTTTATATTCAGTCCTGTGAAAACACTGCCAGAAATGCTATTTCCCACAAGTGTTAAAACAGTTAAGAGAAAACTACTATAGTTTAATTTTGATTTTGCCTGTTTGCATTTTTATTTTCATTTTAGCCAAACTGTTCCCAAAGCCTACTATCTAACCATTATTCTAGATTTATAAAACTGGATCTTTCAGAAATTTTGTTGGGAGAGTGTTGAAGCATTTAAATTGGCCTATAAAATATTGGCTTCCCAGACAGGACTCTGAGAAAGCAGTGATCCTGGCATTTAATGTCTAAGAGAGTAAAGGTTTGCAAATTGTTATTGTTGTAGAGCAGAAAACATTAAAATATTTTCGGGTTTACTGAAACCTTTATCCACATTTATATCTAGCACTTAGACACATTATGGTATGCACAGTTATGTCACAGAGACAGTTTGCATTATTTATGTGGCTTTTAGTTTATAATGATGTCAAGCCTGTACAAATGCACAATGTGGATAGGAATGTAGGTCCATTGGCAACAGTGTGGACTCTATCTCATTCCCACCTCAAAGACAACGATGAGTGCTATGAAATAAAAAGAAAAATTTCAGAAAAAGTACTTCCAGCTTTATAAACAAGCAATACACGAAATTATATTCTATCTAATCTGCATTTTGAATGAGATGGTTCATACTCAAACAGCTTCTCAATAATCCGTAAGCAAACCTTAAAATGCAAGGCATTTAAAAATACGCATTTTTTTGTCAAGATGTTAATAAAATCAGTACATTTGGGTTTGAACCTAAAGAAAGGCAAGAATCATTTTGATTAGGGGTAGAGAAGAAAACACACAGGCGAAAAGATTTGAGGAAATCAGGTTGGGTATCTTACATGAATGAGGCAACACAGAGGGTGCCTTGAAATTACATGTCTTCTAGATTAACACAGTGTAGAGTTTTCTCCCATACAATTTCTCAATTATAATAGTTACTTTATAGCACACACATTTTATTGTTTTTAGATAAAATCATCTTTGAATTTTTCTGTTGCTTCATTTTTCCTGAAATATTTTGTTCTAAATTTTTTAATTAGTCACTGGATTTAGAGGAAAATGAGTCAGCTCTGATCAAAATTGGAAATAGTTGCTAAGAAAGCCGCCCTCTTTTAGCAATACCCTCCCCACTTTCTCCCATAGACAGCTGCTAAGAATGAGGTTTTAGAACCATCTAGAAGTTATACTTAAAGTACAGAGTCCCTCTAGTTCCAAGAGTCTGATTCAAGTGTCAGAATCTGCTTTTAAATAAATGTATTACATATTTAAATATTAATAGGCACAGAAACATGTGAACAGAGGTCCTCAATCTATACTTTGCAAAACTTCTCTAGAGCTTCTGTGAGCAGTCAGAAACCACTGACCCAGAATATGCATGTGTATTCTACTAGATATAATTCCATATGAACAATAAATAGAGAGAGCTTAATCTGCTTGAAGGAATGAATTAAGGCTCCTAAAAAATCTTAATAGAAGACCTTATTTAACCAATAGATAGGCATTTACTGCAGTCAAATAAAATGGAATTGAGGGCCAAGGGTTCAAAACTTTGCTCTTCTTGCTTCCAGCTGTGAAAAATGAATAAGCTAGATCATACAAAGGCTTTCTTGTGAGATAAAAATGATCATAAAATTTATGGTACTTAGCTATGAGCCAATTTACCAATTTACATACTAGGGTAAAACTGACTTGGGTTGTTGAACTGATTATAGAGGTTAGAGGACAGGATTCTGAGGTCTTATAAAATTATAAACTGAGAGAAATTATGCACGACACTCCTATAGCATCAATGTTCTAAACTTAATATGAATTAGCTACATATTCATATTCATACTTAATATGAATTAGCTACAAAGCTTAGATGCTAGGTAATCCAAATGCCTTGATTCACTAGTAAGCAAATGATTTTTTTAAACATTTCTCAGTTAAGATTTATGTTTTTGCAAGTTTTATAGTACCTGGAGCATGAATGGATATAAATTCATTTTGCTTCTGTGTGTGTGTGTGTGTTGTTGTTGTTGTTGTTGTTGTTATTGTTTAACTAGATCATGGTTCTTTTCCCAAAATACCAAGAAAATAATTTTTCTACTAAATATTCCCTCTCACTGCCTAAGTTAAAGGAAATGGACATTTCACCCAACTCCAATCTCAAAAGAACATGCACATTGCAATGATATTTACATTGAGTAGATTTTACTTTATTATTTCTTCAGATTATAATTGAGAACAATATGTATTTTTAGATAAATATTTAGATTTCAATCCTAGGAAAAAAAATATCATGCCAGGTGCCCTTAGTTGGTCCCTGCTGAGCAGGATGAAGGGAGAATCTACTCACAAGCCCCATGCTAAGACCACGGCCACAAAGAAAAAGCCCAGAAGAAGAGAAGACTATTTCTAATTCATATACATATGTTGAATGAAACAGCTGTATGGAATGGTGTTATTCTCCTACACACAAAAAATGTAGAATAAAGATATAACCCTTATTATAGACCCAGAGTTCACTTTAGATCTTCAAGTATAAAGATTTGTCTGTTAAAGTGTGAACACAAACTACTGAAGAGTGTCACTTGGAATATCACTTCACTTAGTTAGCCTTGACCGTTTCATCTCCATGATGAAAATCACAAGGTAAGACTCATCAAAGATTCAACTACACAGTGAAAACCTCCCTATGTATTACTACTCCATCATGAAAGACATTCTACTGCTTCACTAGGTATATAAAGTGAGAGAACATTTTGAAATACAGTAATGTGACTTGTTTTTCTTTGTACTAACTTATGAATGATCTTCACCACCCTAAGCCAGAAGAAGCCTTTGCCTTAAGGTGAAATCATAGAATGAAAGAATTGGTGTAGAGCTTTTGTATTTTCAAGACTGCTCTTGAAAACTATTTCAGACACAACGGTCTAAAAACCTGGCTTTAAATCTCTAGAGCCAGATACCTGAGAGAGAAAAAAAAATATTTTCTAAATAGAAAAGCTCCCCTTTAAAAATAAAACAACAACAACAAAACCAAACAGAATTTGGGTAAACTGAGCTTGTGCTATATGCTGTGCTTAGTTGCTCAGTTGTGTCCGACTCTTTGAGCCCCTGTGGTCTATAGCCCACCAGGCTCTTTTGTCCATAAAATTCTCCAGGCAAGAATACTGGAGTGGGTTGCCATGCCCTACTCCAGGAGATCTTCCCAATTCAGGGATCAAACCTAGGTCTCCCATATTGCAGGCAGATTCTTTACCATCTGAGCCATAAGGGAAGCTTGGAGTTCTACTACAAACCAGAGAGCAGGATAAATGACGCATAAGAATCATTTCACAAAGTAAAAGCAAAAAGAAAAAGAAAAAAGCAGAGAGGAAGGCAAGAGGAGATGGAAGCTTAGGGACTGCACCCTTCTCCAGGACTCACTGTCATGTAGTGCTCATCCATTACACATTATCTAATTAAGCATTCCTATTTAGGATATATTTAACTTTGTGCCTTGCAGCCTTTAATTATAAAGAATCAATATATTGATACTAATCATCAACTAACTCACTCAACAAATAATTACCGGGGTTTCATTATATAATGAATCTTAAAAATAATGCAATGGATGGGAATCACAGTCCTTGAAATTCCTCAGGGAATTTGCAGTCTACTGGAGGTGGTGGGGGTGAGGGGCAGAGATAAAGAAGTTAAAAGTCAATTATATTACTCTGCTTATATGTTGTCATAGTTCTATTTATACTTTTACCACCTAGAAATGAGACTCTCCTCTTTTTCTTTACAAAAATATATTATTAATTAAGCACAGCTTTGCATGAGCCACAGAAACTTTCTGAAATCATCCTATGCTTTTTTATGTGAGAAGCAGCCCGAGAAAACTTTTGTATACTGAAATTACAAAACTTATTTGCCAATTGTCAGATGTGATCAAAACAAAGCAGCATTCATATCTGCTACTCTCTATACTTTGGGCAACTTGGTTGCAGATGTTTAAATAAAATGATGGTAAAACTGGAACCATTTTAATGGAACACAAACAACAAAGAGCTCAAAAAGTCAGGGTGAAAAAGTCAGCCAGGAAAATAAAGTCACTGCACACTAAAGGTACAGTGATCCTCTTGAGTGCAAGGTCAAGTTGGCCAGGGCAATAATGGACTGGACAGCAGATATACCTTTAGTTTTCTTTGAAGCAGCAACCATAGGAGCTGGGGGTCATAAAGCTTTACCAGCGGAGAAGTGCGAAGGTATAAAGGTTTTGAAAAGATTCTCTGTAATATAAACGGGGAGTTCTTTGTTGTCTTCAGTAACAGTTCCTTGAAATCATTAAAAGGAAAGAAGAAAAATGGGAGCTTGCAGAGAGTATTATTTGCAGACTACAAAACAGGGGAAGGAATGAGTTACTAAAACTTGAAAGAAAAGACCAAAATAAACGATGATAAAGAGCAATGACTGAAAGGAGAGAGAAAGGGCAAGGTGATAGAGGAGAAGTTTGAAAAGGAAGAAAAGAGGAAAAGAAATTTGGAGAAGGGATAAATGTATAACTCCTTCTGAATCCTGGGCAATATTACGAGTTATTTTTCTTATGCATGCTTTTCTCTGGCTTCTATGGCTTTTTTGTATGTAAAGGAGTAGTTTACTTGGAGAAGAGCATAGAGACCAAGTAAATGGAGACTGTGTCATCTATTCTCACCAGACAGTTGCAAAACATATTGGAACACAATAAAAATGAATATTAATACACAAAGGCTTCATGAGGTATAATAAATTGAGTATACATTTAAGGCAGTCTATGAAATGCTTTTTCTAAATTTTTTAATTAAAAAAATGTTGTTAATTTTTATTATAGTTGCTTTACGATGTTGTGTTAGTTTCTACCACACAACAAAATGAGTCAGCTATATGTGTATATATGTGCGTGTGTGTGTGCTAAGTCACTTCAGTGTGTCCTACTCTTTGTGCTCCCATGGACTGTAGCCCACTAGGCTTCTCTGTCCATGAGATTCTCCAGGCAAGAATACTAGAGAGGGTTGCCATGCCTTCCTCCAAGAGCTCTTTCCCACCCAGGGATCAAACCCACATCTCTTATGTCTTCTGCATTGGCAGGCGGGTTCTTTACCACTAGTGCCACCTGGGAAGCATATATACATATATGCATACATATCTCCCCTCTTTTTTGGATTTCTTTCCCATTTAGGTCACCAAGGAGCACTGTAGAGTTTCCTGTACTAAACAGTAGGTTTTCATTAGCTATCTATTTTATACATAGTATCATAGCAATAGTGTATATATGCCAATCTCTATCTCCTGATTCATTCCACTCCCCTCTACCTCCTTGGTATCCATACTCTAATTCTGCTTTGCAAATAAGATCAGCTATACCATTTTGGGGGGCTTCCCCAATGGCTCAGCAGGTAAAGAATCCATCTGCAATGCAGGAGACACAGGAGATGTGGGTTCGATCCCTTGGTTGGGAAGATCCTCTGGAGGAGGAAATGGCAACCCACTCCAGTGTGCTTGCCTGAAAAATTCTACGGACAGAAGAGCCTGGCATGCTATGGTCCAAAGGGCTGCAAAGAGTCTACGTGACTGAGCAACTAAGCAAGCAAGAAAAATGATATCATTTTTCAAGATTTCATATATATGCATTAATATACAATATTTTTCTCTTTATGACTTACTTTACTCCTTATGAATTTTATAAGAGCATTTACTACTTTTTAAATTAAATGTTTTCTTCAATCTTGTAAGAAAGAATATACTTAGTCCACTTATTCTCTCACTTAAATATTCATCTTTACAAGAGCACTAACAGGATCAGGGGGCAAGGCAGAAATTTTGGAAGGGCTTAATAAACAGTTCCTAAGAGACATTTTCCAAATATGTGGTCACTTACGTTGTATGATCCACCGATGGCCTGTGATTTTCCTCACCATGATGAATACTGGTTCCATTACCAAGTCCCCATCTGAATGTGTTTGAATCTTTAATTAATTTTTCTGAGATTGGCTGGTACCATTTACACAGGCTTCCTTTTTCAAAACTGCAAATGTCCATAGCTTGAAGAGAATGGGACAGAGACAAGATGAGCTAATCACAACAAATGTATCAATAAATGGCAATTTTCATCTGCATCAGCACTTTCTTACACTAGCAGATTTTTAAAATTTTTAATCAAACTTTTCAACATTATTGAAATAATTAGGCAAACACTTTATGTAATCACTTGAAGAGTTTTAAAGACATTTAGGTGTATTATATTCAAATATCTATAGTCACTGAAATGTGGAAATAAATGCACATACTGAAGAAACTGCTTTCATAAACAAGTAAGATTTTAATTAGCTCCTAAAGCAGCACTTTAAGCATCACCAGTCTCTTCTGACATAACACTTACATTGCTTATATGACCTCCAAGTTCTGATAGTCTGTTCTTTTGTCACAGTATTACTGGAAAACTAAATTCCAAGTTGCTTAAATTCAAAGCAATAAGATTTTCAACAGCTTTCATACTGAATTTCTTTTCTTGGAAGTTTTCAATATTCTTATGACTGTATTCCAATATCAAAAACTAAAAAACCAGTGATTTTTTAAAAATACATAAGTTGTATGTGAAAACAAAAGCTCTCTCTTCCTTTCCCCCTCCCCTTCTCTCTGCATGTGTTCATATGTCTGTCTGTTTTCAATCCTCTACTTCTTAAAGATTCAATTCAATGAGATTTTGTGTATAAAATGGAAAGCCTGGCATGTTAAAAAAAAAAAAAACCTCCAGGTTTTTTCAATTTTTAATTGGAGGATAATTATGTTACAACATTGTAATGGTTTCTGCCATACATCAGCATGAATCAGCCATGGGTATCTTTAGGTGGCAAAAACAATAATGGCATAGACTACCACTCCCACCATTTAGAAACTTGGGTTCACAGTTTAACTTAAAATTTGAGAAGGAAACACTCCATCAAAAAAGATGATTTTAATCATGACATTCAGGTGTGTTATTTAATCACTGATATTAATATTGATCATATGATTATTCTGCGAAGAGGTTAAGTATTCAATAGAATCTTGTTCTTCACATAATTTAAAAAAGACCTTAAAAAGTATAGATTTTTAAAAAATTATAGGACAGAGTTTCAGGCAAACTATCTGCTGTACAATATTGTACCTATAGTCAACAATGCCATATTGTACACTTAAAAATGTATCAAGGGGGTAAATCTTATATTGTGTTCTTATTACAACGAAAAAATTACAAAATGTAAGACTGTAGATGACAGGAAGATTTATCACAATAGTTCATCTTACAAAGAGATAGAGGAGGCAAGACATACAATTTGTTCAGAAATAAATGGCAATAATTCATGTTTAATCAAAATAAATAAACATCCTCATGGTTTTAAAATGATAATTTAATTGTAAGCATTCATTCAGGACATTTAAAGAACTTAACAAAACTTAACAAAATATCCCACCCAGTCATCAATGACATTACTAAAATTTCTAAGCCGAACTAAGAAGAAAGTCAGTACTCACTAAAAATGCTCACTAGGTGTAATTAATTAGATTTTGTGTAAACTTTCACAAAGATAACTTATGTGTGATTAGAAGGGATTCTATTGTCTTCCCATGAAGACTGAATACAACAACATCTTCCATTATCCTACATCTGTGATACACAGTGTATCTTCCTGACCAACTTGAGTTAATTACTGTCTCATCTCATTCACAGAGTGGATCAGCTTTGATTTTATGAGTTTTTTCGGCCTCGATTAGTTTGTGTTAGTCACTCAGTCGTGTCCGACTCTTTGTGACCCCATGGACTGTAGCCCACCAGGCTCCTTTGTCCATGGGATTCTCCAGGCAAGAATACTGGAGTGGGTTGCCATTTCCTTCTCCATTGATTAGTTTACATGTGTATTTATATCTTTAAATTTTAGAATTCCTTGATGAGGCTGACACAAATTAGAATGTCACTATACACTGTACTGTCTATATGTTCTAAATCTTTAATATTATCAAGACACTTGAGCAATATTATAGTAAATTCACATATAATCAATACTTAATAATGAACAAGGAAGGGAAAAAATTCATAAGTGTTTATTTCTTCTGATCCTGTGCTTTGTCTATTCAGATGCAGATTAATTCTCCTCCTCTCAGTTTGTATCTCTGACTGAGACATTCACTTTTTTTTTTTTTTTTTGAGACATTCACTTTTAAGTTAAATAATTTGCCTAGATCCATTTTTAAAAAGTCATAGATTGGTAGATGCCAATAAATGGATACATCTTTCAATAGTATGTAGCTACTGAAGTGTTCACATGTACTAGGATTGATTTTCTTATTAACTATGCACATTTGACATGGTATTCATTTTACATGTGTATTTTGACAATGGCAAAATTTGAACAGATTCATCTTATTTGAGGGTGTTATACTTCTTCTCTAAATATTTCCATTTAGTGATATTGAAGAATAAAGACAAAATGAAGATGAATTAAAAAAGGGCTGGTAAATGATAGCCCTGGAATCAAGTTCATGAAAACAAGTATTTTGAATCTAAAATATTAAAAACACTTACCTCTTGTTGGACATGATAGAAGAATGTATGCTGATTCTTCCATCATTTTCTATACAAATACCTTTTATATTAAGAAACTGCTTTAAACCAGGTTGAAGACTTCTAACTAGGACATTACAATACTACTTGAGATTACACTAGTGTTTTCTTATCTATTTTATGGCTATATTTAATGCAAAATTTAGGAATTCACATACCGCAGGAGGATTCATCTGATTGGTCAGGGCAGTCATACCTAAAATCACATTTCTGGATATTTTCAACACACTGACCATCAGACCTGCAAACAAATTCACTGTCTGTACAGTTGTGTGGAGGCAGTGTTACTGGAACTGTAGTTTCTGGTGGAGTTGGAGGGTTCACAGGCAAATGACCTTGAAATAATAGACAAGTATCATTTTGCAGCTTTTTCATTTCTTTAAAGATTGCACACGATAAACTTTACTAAGTATGCTTCACATTCAACATTATAAGGAATATCTGATATCATTTGCTAACCTGAACTTCTTTATGTAAGCATATAAACTGGGGTTCATGGCCTTAGTAATGGCAAATAACTCTGGATATCTCTGATTATAAAAACAGTGCAAGTGCAGATGGAAATTACTGAAAACTCTTCAGAGCTCATTGAATAAATGGGAGGCTCAAGAGCAGGGCTTGGATGATCTTCAGGAACCAAAGGAACCCCAGGTGCTGGCATTAGGAACCAGAGTCAAGGTCAAATTAAACCCTCAAGTTCTCTATGTAAAGGAACTTGTTCTTCCACTTTCACAATGAATCTAATGAATAATCTAGTTTCAGATATCTCCACATAGTTGGAGTTCAAAGGCTGCAAGGCAGACCCAAACAAAAGTATTCACCCAGAAGTATTTAAATAATTAAGATAATAATTTCTGATATTACAGAATTTAGAAGAAATTTATACAAGCTAACTAATTTAGACAGTAAGATATTCAATAAGCATTTATTAATAACGTCTCTGTATCATATACATGCTAGTTGCAGAGGATTTAAAGCCAAAGTTGTCACTGCCGTGAAAAACTGGGTTGGTCAAAAAGTTCATTCAGATTTTACCATAAAATGGAATGGAAAAAAACCCAAACAACTTTTCTGGCCAACCCAGTATTTCTCTATTCTTTCACCACTACCACACTGTCTTGATTACTGAAGCTTTATAAGTCTTGAAGTCGGTAGTGTTAGTCTTCCAATTTTGTTCTCCTTCAATACTACATTGGATATTCTGGGTCTTTTGCCTCTCGATATACACTTTAGAGTTAGTTTTTCTATATTCACAAAATAATCTACTGGGATTCTGTTTGATTGGGGTTGCATTAAGCCTATAGATCAACTTAGGAAGAACTAACATCCTGAATATAGTAAGAATTCCTCCAATGCATGTTTTTGTATCCTTATCTCAAACAAACATTTTCTGCATAAAATATATACTATTATGTGTCAGAAAATTTTACATAAATAATATTCATATTTTTTTGAACTTGCATTTTTTACTCAAAACATACTTTTCAGATTTCTCTCTATTGATATATACAGATTCAATTCATTCATTTTTAACTGCTTTAGGGTATTCAATTAAATGAATACTGAGATTCAATATTTATTGTATGAATAGTCTGCAGCTGGTATATCTCTTCTCAAGTAGGACAGTAAGAATATAAAGTCCTACAATGGATGTGTTTGTACATTTCTCTTTGTGAACATATACCAGAGTACTTCCAAGACAAGTCATCTTAAAATGAAATTTCAAAGTTATAGAATATGTAATTAGTCAACTTTAGTTGTTTTCAAAGGTGGTTTACCATTTCCACCCAGAAATGTGTGCATTTCTTATATTCTAGCCAACACGTGGTATCATGAGATTTTTTTTTTTTTAATGTTTGCCACAGTAACAGTTCTGAAATAATTCTGTGATATTCTAACTTGTATTTCCCTAACTAATGAGACTTTTTGGCCACTCAAGTATTTTACTATAGTTTTTGACTATTCACATCCTCTGCTCTTTCTCTCTATTGAATCCATTGTCTTTTTCTTATTAATTCACAAATTTAAATTAATCCCATATTCTCTATACTAATTCTCAATCATTTATCTATGTGAAAAATAAGCTCTCTTAACCTATGATTTGTTTTTTCATTTTGTATGGCTGCCCTTCAGAATAAAAAAATTCTAACTTTAATATATCAATCATTTCCTTTATGGTTTGTGCTTTAAATTTTCACTGAAAAATAATCCTCCCTGTTCGAATATCGTAAATATGTCTTTGATAATTTTCATGAAGTTTTGGTAGCTTTACTTTTCACATTTAGATCTTTACTCCATGTGGCCTCTATTGTTCTCTATTGTCTGTGACAAGAATCTAAATTCAATTTTTTTTTTAACACAAATGACCACTTTTTGACCCATAAATCTATTGGGCAACTCAAACTTTTCTTGCTTATCATTTTATATTTTATTATGAAATGTATTGGGCTTTCCTGGTGGCTCAGACAGTAAAGAATCCACCTGCAATGCAGGACCTGGGTTCAATCCCTGAGTATGGAAGATCCCCTGGAAAAGGGAGTGTCAACCCACTCCAGTATCCTTGCCTGGAGGATTCTGTGGACAGAGGAGCCATGAGGTCACAAAGAGTTAAGACACGACTGAGCAACTAACACTTTCACTTTTTTTTCATGAAATGTAATTATACATGTAGAAAAATGAACATAAAATATAGGTTTTTTTAAAAGGATAATAAAAGCCATATGCTTACCTTCTAGTTTATGAAAATAAAATTCACAAGTAGATTTGAACCCTCCAGTGTTTCTCTGTTGATTCCAGACCCTCATAGCAATTTTTCCTGGTTCACAGGACATTGAAATCTGTTTTTTATTTCTTTGCTTTCACTTGTGTTCATATTTTGTTCATTTGCATATAAACCAAATAAGCTCTTACAGTGTTAACTTATTAGCTCATTATGTGACTAAATAACTTAACACTGTGAAATTCTTAGAATAGTGACCATATACATGGAACACCACGTAGATTCTTTTTAAATAAAACATTGTTGAGAATCAAACTTTAGATGAATGGACTCATTATTTATATAATCTGCAACTTAATTTTTTCTTAACATTGTATATTCACTCACCCAAGCTAATGTATGTTCCCACATACATTTAGGAGTTGATTGCTGTATAATAGCTCACTATATGACTATGTAACATATGTTTTCATATGTTTTGTAGCCATTATACCATCAGTGGTTCTTGAGCTGATCCTGTTTGAGGATTTGTTTGTTTGTACATTTCTCCTTATATACCTAGGTATGGAATTGCTTGGTCACAGAGCATGCGCATTTAATTATAATAGATAATGCCAAACTGGGGCTTCCCTGGTGGCTCAATCTGCCTGCAATGCAGGAGACATGACTGAGTGACTAACACACACAATGCCAAACTGGTTTCAAAAGTAATTGCATCAATGTCTATACTCTTCAAGAGTGTATAAGCATTCTGGTCATATCACACATTCGTCATCCACTAATATGGCTAAGAACTACCTGTATGTTTGTCATTTACTTTGCTGTCTATTCCCTTTTGCATCTCACCCTTGGCTTGGCTCATTCTGTTTTATAATGTTGACGTTTACATCGTTCATTTGGTAAGAGTCTGGTGCAGTAAATTCATTTTTTTATTTGTTTGTGGATGTCATACTGAGTGCCTTTTTTCACCCTCATTCTTGAAAGAATTTTGCTTTGCTATAGACTAACTCATTTTTTCTCAGCACTTTGAAAATAATATCCAACTGTCTTCCTAATTCCATTCTTCTGTAATTGTATTTTAATCTCTGGCTATTTTTAACATAATCTTCATTTTTATTGTTTTTCTAATTCATTTCCATAAGCTTATATCTGGATTTATTCTAATATTTTTGCATGAGGTTGACTAGGCTTTTTAAATCTTGAAGTTCTTTGTCCTTTTCTCATTACTCTGTATTCCACCAAAATTAATGCATCTTAAGTGTAGTATCTTTGAGAGCACCAAAAGAACAATTGGAGGAATGTGCTTTTTCCAGATAAAATTTAAGTATTTTAACAGTCTTCTCCATTTGGGGTATTTAGCACTTCCCTCAATAAAAGATGATAAAGTTTTTAAGTTTTAAATTTAAAATAAGTCAATTATTTGTCCAGTTTTATTTTCTAGAGACATAATAAAAAATATTAAGTTGCATAGATCACAGGCTTTGGACAAAACTTTTCCCTGGATATATGCTGAATCACTTTATAAAACTACACTAGAACACTAAAACAAGGATATTTCAGATTATAATCACTGAGTCTCGAATTTCTTCATCTATGCCTTGAAGAAATATTTCCAGCACTTTTAAAATTTTTTCAGAATCTGTATTTCTTTTCAAAATACAGATTTTCCCCAAAGCATAATGCTTTCATGAAATTTATTATCCTGAGATAAATGTAATGGGCACACCAAACAGCTTAGTATTAGAAGGTAAAAAGCTGCCTGTGATATCTTAAAAGCATACACAATATAACACACACATTTTGCCACTGAAACAAACCCCACTCTTTGTAAAAGGAAGGGAGACTTGATCAAGCACAAATAAAGCTGGTAAGATGTGTATGCAAAGGAGGAGAGATGTCAAAAATTCCATAACTTGGCCGGTTTGGCAGCAATAGCAAAAACTACTCGGTGGGTAGGAGAGGAACATGGTAAAAACTGTTGCTAAGCATTCTGTAAAGAGTTAATATGGTTTCTCAATCTTAAGGTATCATCAGATGCAAGATATGCCCCTGACTTAGTAACAACTTTCCTTGGAAAAATAAAATACAAATACATTGGATAGTGATGTTCATTCTCTTTCCTTATGCATGTTCAGTCATGTCCGACTCTTTGTAATCCCATGGACTGTATCCCACAGACTCCTCTTGGAACTTTCCAGGCAAGAATACTGGAATGGGTTGCCATTTCCAACTCCAGGAAAACTTCCCGACTCAGAGATTGAACCTACATCTCTTGCTTCTCCTGCATCGGCAGGCGAATTCTTTACAACTGTGCCCCCTGAGAAGTCCAATACTCACTCTAATAATTAGCAATTCTAGTAACTAATCAATGTAATATGCATGCTGAATTCTGAAACTTTAAACTGGTGAAAAGTACCCACTCCTGGGGATATATCCAGAGAAAAACACGATCTGAAAGGATACATGCACCCCAATGTTCACTGCAGAACTATTTATGATTTACAGACATTTACAGAGAAATGGATAAAGAAAATATGGTACATGTATATAATGGAATATTACAAAGAATTAAAAAGAATGAAATAATGCTATTTGCAGCAATATAGATGGACCTAGAGATTGTCATATTGAGTGAAGTCAGAAAAGGAGAAATATCATATGACATCTCTCATATGTGGAATATAAAAAGATATGATGCAAACAACTTATTTACAAAACAGAGACTCACAGACTTAGGAAATGAACTTTTGGTGGCAGGGGTGGGGGAAAGGATGGGGAGAAGGGAGAGTTCTGGAGTTTGGGATGGATATGTATACACTGCTGTATTTAAAATGGATAACCAACAAGAACCTACTATATAGCACATGGAACTCTGCTCAGTTATGTGGCAGCCTGGATGGGAGGGGAGTTTGGGGAAGAATGGATATATGTATGGCTGAGTGCCTTTGCTGTTCACCTGAAACTACCAAAACATTGTTAATTTGCTATACTCCAATACAAAATGAAAAGTGTAAATAAAAAAACTGAAAAGTATATAGGTAATTTTTCTTTCAGTTGGCAAACAGTATGTCATGATGCCATGTCATCACAGATCTACTCTTCCATATAACTCAGCTATCTCACCAATAATCTTGGACACAAGAAAGAGAACTCCTGCTGCATGTGTTCTGCTGAAAGAAATGTACTTCTTGCTTTTCTGACTGAAGATGGAAGGCATGATGCGAAACAGATACTTCCTCTGGGATAATATTTTTAAATCTGAATGTCTGGCAACAATTCTTCCAAAATAATCTACTCTGAAGGTCTAATTCAAGGTGAAGGGAAAGCTATTTAACCTTGCCATCATTCTGCATCATTATCTACTCTGAGAATAGACAACATCATCACATACTGATGCAAAGAATCATACGATTCAATTGCATGGTTAAGATTGTCTACTTTCCCTAGAAATGTAATTAATCTTGCCTAAACAGCTGTTTCTCTATTTTCCTCCTGAATTAGATTTAAAACAAGAATCTCTGTCATCAAAGTACTGAAACAAAGGCAGTACAATCCATAATTGAGACTGGATTTGAAAATTGTTAGAAACAACTAGAAGTTAGAAAATGAGAGAGGAATGACCTAAAAGAGCAAGTAATAATCGTCTAGGATTAAGTGGAAAGAAACTAAGCTTATGGCATAAAAATTATTGAGGAAAAGTAATAAAGTTTTGCAGTTAAGAAGCTCAATCATTCGAGTCAAGGACATGGCAGAGGTAATGGAAAAAATAGAACAGATGTGATAAATATTTTGGAGCTGAGAGTTAATAGCATCTGCAAGCGAGCAAGTTTAAGAGGAAAGCCAAAGATGACTATGGTATTTCAATCCTGGGTTGCTAGAGAAAACTGAGTTCATCCAAAAGGAATAAGGGAGATATGGTGGAAAGAGTTCGATTTTGAGGAAATGGGTAAAAATGAAATAATCTACTCCACTTTAGCCATTTTTAGTATAAAATAAAATTACAGGTTACAAAACTGTATTTTGGACGTGAGGTCAGTAGTTTGTGGTTTTGTTTTTTTTTTTAGTTTTTATTTGTTTTGTTTTGTTAATCAAGAAAGGGAACATGCCATAGATAATGTTTATACTGACAGCAAATCAACGTCTGTAAGTGATCCTACATATCCTGATCCCATCTCAGCTAATGTGATGTCATGACGAAACACTGACTGATAATCATCAAAAGCAATATTTTTATTAAAAGCCTAATTTTTATTTTCATTTTATAGTAAGATTACATCAACTTCCTTTATGAGACATATGGCTTCATCAGATTCTGCAGTTTCAATCCAAAGTTTCTTTTGTTATGAAGCCAACATGAAAACCACACAGTTCAGACTGTCTTTAAAATTCCATATTTTTCTTCCAAAATGTAAACCAGAAAATTGGGACTAATGGTGTGTAACTGATATTTCACATCTCTGCCCTTGTTTCTGGCAGCTCTTTCCTCTCCACCTTGGAAACATCAGCTACAGAACACACGCAGCAGTATAATTAAAGCAGCAACAGTATCCACGATGCCTTGGTTCTCTTTCTGAATTCTTTATTCCCTTCCGCCACTGGGGTTACAGCCATTCTCCCTAAGCTAAGAGTGGGAGGTGATTTGGCTAGTGAAATCAGAAACCTTAGGTGAAAATCTCATTACAGCTTTCAACTGTGTATTCTCATCCCAGTCATCTATACTCTTCAAGTTTCGTTTTTCATATTCCTAAAATGGAAATCGCTTTCTCTTCCTTGGGAGGTTAACGCATTTGATGAGCAATATAATGAATGATAGTGGTGAGCATTCTTATCCAAAGAAGACCGCACTCTGCCATTTGATAGCTATGTAGCCTTAGACTGGCTATCTCCTTCTCAATTTGCTCCACAAAATTGGGATAACAAAGGCATCCAACCTATTCATCATTCAAAGTCTCTTCAACCTGTGATGGACCAAGGACTATTCCAGATTTCTAAAAGGTTACAGGATTATATGAGATGATATGGAGAATGACAGACAATATTTAAGGAAGTGTGTTTTTTAATACTGATTTACTTATTTATGGCACTGCTGGGTCTTAGTTGTGGCACACAGGATCTTCACTGAGGCCCATGGACTTCTCTCTAGTTGTGGCACATGGACTCTAGAGCACACACACCCAGAGTTGTTGCGGTGCATGGCCTTAGTTGTAGTGCAGCATGTGGGAACCCAGTTCCCCTACCAGGGATCAAACCTGCATGCCCTGCACTGGAAGGCAGATATCCAACCACTGGACCACCAGGGAATATGACCATTTATCAGCTCCCTTTCTTTTAAGGACTTTCTGTATTTTCTGTCCTTGCCAAGCTCCCTGACTATAGCGAATACTGCCGTGCCCCATTGTTAGGCTTGATCACTTAACTTGCTCTGACCAGTGGAAGCGAGTAGACACAAGGCCCTGATAGAAGCTTTAAGAGTGTTTTATTTTTCTAACCCTCTGATTTAAAAACAGAATATGTCAGACAAGGATTTTGTCCATCAGCCCGGGTCCCAGATAGACAGGACACACAAAACAGATATATAGTTTGGAACTACACAGAATTATGGGGCTTCCCTGGTAGCTCAGTGATAAAGAATCCGCCTGCCAGTGCAGGAAGATGCAGGTTTGATCCTTAGGTCAGGAAGATCCCCTGGAGAAGGAAATGGCAACCTACTCCAGTATTCTTGCCTGGGAAATCCCAAGGACAGAGGAGCCTGGTGGGCAAGAGTCCACGGGGTCACAAAAGAGTCAGACACAACTCAGTGACTAAAATAATTAAAACGACATAGAATTATACAGGGATATGAACAAGAAGAGTGTATGTTTGCTGTTATTTTTCTATGCCAACTGACACACTTGAGAGCAAAAAATAAATGCTACTGGTTATATGCCATTGAGATTTGGCTTTCAACAGAGGCTGACATATATATATAACCTAGTATCTTACATGCAGAATTAATATTTTAGCAATAGTAATGATAAACTAAAATATATAAGCACTTTAAAAAATATACATCTCTCCACTATCCACCCATCTATCCAACAGATGCTTATTGAGCACTACTATGTGCTAGGTACTGTTTATACTACAAGGGACAGCAGTGATAAAATAAAATCCCTACTCTCATGCAACATTATTATGGGAGAAAATCAAATTTGACTATAAAGTGATAGGTGTTGTGGAGAAAAACAGGAGATGGAAAATGTCAGGTAAAGAGATAAGAAGAGATGTGTGTATGTTTGAGAGAGAGGTAGAGTATAGGTTGAGAGAAGGTTTTACTAGAGAAGAAATTCTCCAGCAGAGATCAGAAAGGAGGAGGTAAATGGATATCTGGAGGAAGCACATTCCAGGAAGAGGGGAAAGCAGGTATAAAAGTCCTGAGGCATAAGGGGGTTGGAGTAATCAAGGACCAGCTAGGAAATCTTGTCGTTGAGGGACGTCAATTAGAAGCACATTGGTCAGGGCTTCCCTGGTGGTTCAGTGGTTAAGAAATCACCCACCAATGCAGGTGACACAGGATTGATTCCTGGTCCCGGAGGATCCTACATGCTGTGGGGAAAGTATTTCCATGTGCCACAACTAATAAAGCCAATGCACCAAGAGCCCACAACAAGAGAAGCCACCTCAGTGAGAAGCTGCACACCTCAACTAGAGAGTAGCCCCTATTCACCACAACTAGAGAAAGTCTGTGTGCAGCAATGAAGAGCCAGCACAGACAAAAATTAAACAAATAAATTTTAAAAAATAAGGTGCTTTCAAAAAAAAGCACAGTGGTAGAAGATAAAGACAGAGCCATATATGACAGTGCCAGTCATTTATTCCTTGGATGTTATTGTAAGAAGTTTGGCTTTTGTTCGGAGTGAGATGGATGTCATAGCAAGGCTCAGGTTAAGGTGACATGAGCTTATGTAAGTTTGAAAAGGATCATTCTGGCTGCTGTTATGAGAAGAGATTACACGGTTCAAGGGTAGAAGCAGAGAGATCATTTAAAAAGCAATCACAAAAATCTATATAGAGACACTGGTGGTTTGGACCAAGAGGAGAGAAGCAAGGGAAATGAGGAGTGGAGTCTGGATACACGTGTAGCTAGTAGTTAATCAAATTTGTTGATGAAGAATAAGCAACTAGAGATAAACTGTCATTCACTGAGACAAGAAGGCAGGCAAAAATGATAGGATTGAGGGGACAATGGGTCATAAAGAATTTACTTTTACACATTGAGGGATAAAGGTAAACTTGTTGAATTCTGATTTCATCTTTACTGGCTTTCTGGAGAGGGGTTTGACTTTACAGAGTTCCATGGAAACTGCTACACAAAGGATGATGGTTAATCCTGCCAGAATGATGAGCTGGAAAATTGGAGCTGGGACATGTAGCTACAGCAGAAAGCACTGGAATCCAGCCCTCTGATTATGTCTGGGGAGGGGCAGGTATTCTGATGGACCATTGCATGTAAAGTTTTCAGGATATGAAAGTGCTCTTCATATGGATTAATGCAACTGATTTTTAAACTACCCAACCTCTGATCACTCTGAGGAGGAGATCGTGCTTCTTCTTGTCATGCAATTAAAGAGTCTACAGTCTCAATCCCAAGATCACCTTCCAAGAACTTGATATCTACCCTACTGGATCACTATGCACTGCTGGAATGAGTCTCCCTTGGGGCATGTTTGTTTTAGATTATTTCCCCTAGTTATCTTTGAGATGCTCATTACATCTAAGTTTGGATATTGAATAGGTGGTTAGTATCCAACTATGGAGTTCCAGCATTCTTGGGCTTCCCTGGCAGCTCAGCTGGTAAAAATCTTCCTGCAATGTGGGAGACCTGGGTTAGATCCCTGAGTTGGGAAGATCCCCTGGAGAAGGGAAGGGCTACCCACTCCAGTATTCTGGCCTGGAGAATTCCATGGACTATATAGTCCATGGCGTCTCTAAGAGTCGGACACTATTAAGTGACTTTCACTTTCTTTTTGGAGTTTGGGGGGGAAGTTTGAGGATGGAAATATAAATCTGGAATAAATAGATTAGTTTTTTAATGGAAAGAAGTCTATAACTTGGAAACGAAATGGCTGGCACCAATCCTCAGGAATGTTTAAAGTGCAGCCTGAGAGTAAGACATCACTGAAGGTAACTGAAAGGCTACTAAAGTCTCCAAAACAATGTAATTACAAAGCAACCAGTTCAGTTATTATAACCGCACCCCCCCCAATATAATAGAATTACTGTTTAACTTCAGACACGTTTTCCTAATACTTTGATTGTGATAGGATGTATACACAACTGATTCAAACCTCTTTACTATGTTTGCAAAGAGTTTGACCAATTACAAAGATTTGCAACCTTTTTGCAGGGTTAATATGTTAATAGAATAGAGAGAAGTGAGAGTACTTTTGGAATATTTCTGGAAATGAAATACTGATTTCCTTGGCAGTCTTATTCAAGTAAACAGGCTTGAAAACACTCATACATTGAAATACTCTTCCTTACCAGGGTAGAGAGTGCAGTCCATAAATGACAAATCATCAATTGCAATGTCTCCAGTAAAGCCATCTCCCACTGAAGCCTCCACCGAAATCTAAGAACAATATAAGAAATTTGTTGATATTGTGAGTGAAATTCATTTATGGATCTACATGGTTGAAAAAGAATTCAGAATTTACCTAAAGACAATCTCTTCTTCTGAACCATTAAAATCATACTTTGTAAAACTCTCCCTAAGCAAGCATCTTGTCTCTCTACCAAATACTTCCAGTCATAGGAAGCTCCACACCTTACTGGGCCCATTATATCCATGAAGCCCATTCTGTTTATGGTGAAAGTTTTGACTTTTTGTGATTTCAGTGTATCAGATTTATATCTACTTCTTTATAACCTTCCATCATTGATTCTAGACTTGTCTTGCTTTCCTCTGAGCCTTAAGGCAAATTACTGAACCTCGGCCCAGCATTGCCCCAGTAGCTCATCTGTTTCCAAGGTTAAATCTCTTCATCCTTCAAGAAACCCAATTTGTTGCCAGAGGTACTTGCTAGACTGCACACTGGGAAGAGCTTTAAAATTTTTCTCACATCGACCTTATTCTGTAACACTTTATGAAACTGGCTAATCATTATTAGATCTCCTTCAGAACCACATTAATCACAGTGAACTCAGATGACATCGGTGCTGTTATACAAGCTACAATTCCACTGCAACTCCAGTAAAATATGAAATACTGACAAACCACGATAGTATATGGCAGACTGTAATTAGGGCTGAGATTTACTATAGCAGAATTAATCATGATGAATTATTTTAATACTCATGCAAAGATGTTGCACACTTACTAGAAATTCTGCTATGTAATGAAGAACAGTAAGCAAACTCAAAAAAACACATTCCTTTTTCCATTAGTATAGGAATATGTTTCTGTTTCATTTTTCCTCACTAATGCTATATATGGAAATTTAAATTTTATTTCGTTCTTCAAATTCTATCCTCCATTAAAAGTTGTTTCATACATTATTCATGCCCTAAAGAAGATAATTAAAAGGTCAAATTACTGACCTTAAGCCTCTTGACATCTTCCACCAGCTTTCTAGATTTTCTTCAGAATTAGTAGAATTTTCTCCCTGATATGTCACTAAGGAAATGAATCAATTTGGAAAAGGTTTATGCACTCAACTAATAGGCAAATATAGTCCACCTAACACTGCCTGAATAATAGGAAGTCTCCTGCTGCTTTAAAATGGATCACTGCAAATATAAAATGCACCCTTCTTTTCACCACCAGCATGATTAAAAGAAACATTACAGGGGAAGAAAACAGAAACACAAATGTATTCTAATAAACAAAAAGCCAGCAGTCAGAATTTGACAGAACACACTGCAATAAAATATCTCTTATTTTATAGAAAATAAAGATAGCAGTTGAGTGAATAAGAAAAAGATGTAAGGACTGATTAATAACTATACATTAATTAATTACTAATACATTCCTTGGATCAATATCACTGCAATACAACAGAAGACATGGTAACAAGAGGCTCAGAAGATGTAAGAAAAAGGAAAAATTAGGATAAATAAAAATAAGCATTACTAACTTGGCTACACTGCTCATGATTATCTTGTTTTATTCATGAGGAGGACTAGAAAATTGATATAATAGAACCTCAAGTCTATGAAAAGCACAACTGTACATATAAATATCTATAAGCTAACCATATGGGTATATAACCACACATAGCTCCATTCAAGTGGGTGGGTGGGCTCAACTGTCCTAAAACATTCCTTTTGTTGTCTTTATATAGTCACAAATTCAAGAATTGGCCATTTGTGAAAGTTACAAATTCTCTCATTGACAGTCCACACCAGGTAAGCAGCATTTGTGAGTGGATGCTGTCTATACAAGGAGTATTTGCATTGCGGTTACTTCATATTACATAATAAGCATTTTGATATTGTTTCTACTAGCACTGTCAATGGGAAGACACAGAAATAATCCATGGCAGAGGACAGTTGGGTCTCGCTCTAAGACAAAAATTAACCATAATTTTTACTGAAATATCTTCAATTTCATAACCTCTAAATGGTAGCATTCTTGAGAAAGAATGAACAATAATTTCAAGCTGAGATACTAAAAAAAGTCAATTTGCATATATAACTGCAGTCTCAGCCTCTTTTGAATATTTAATTAAGGAAGACATTAAAAAAGGCTACTTGATAATAAATCATATCTTGAGAAAAAGTTATGAATGTTAAAGTTCAATTCTACTTCTGTCCTGTATTTATTTCAGTCTTGTAAAAAGCTTTGCAAATTATCCTAAGGAACTAGTCACAAGAAAAAGCAAACCCAAGTGTCTCTATTCTGGAAAATTCACTTTCTCTCGGTGTTTTTCCCAGAATAAATGGAAGGATATTAAAACACTAATGTTGTTGTATGCAAGGCAGTATTGCCACTCTGGACATTAGGGAAGCCAAATTTTCCTCCTAAGTTTCATTAGCACCTTACTGAATGACTTAAAAGGCAATTGAAAATTCCAATTCAGTCTGAAAGACCTGCATTATCTGTAGAGGCCAATTCTACTTACGTGAGAACTATTACTGGCTTGGAAATTTTATAAAGTAATTCAGCCCTTTTAAGTTGTTCTCATGGGCTGTTGCATGCTTCAAATAAAGATGGAGTGGCCTTGTCAGCTACACTGGAAATTTTAGCTCTAATATAGCCAAAGACTCTTATATTAATAAGCTTCTAAATACTTGTCTGAATAGATTCTTTTCCATATTGAGGAAACCAAGTTATTCACCAAAGTGTTTACATGATATAGAAACTAATCATTCATATGTAAGACAGAATTTAATCATATTTTTTTACCAAAATACCTTCAATTTCCTAACATATGCATATTAATTCTTATATGAGTTATATATATGTACATATATAGATATGTACATATACACATATGTACATATACACACACACATATACTCTATTAACTCAAAAGAAAGGAAAACTGGAATGGATTGAGCCTGCCATTTAGTTTAACCACTCCGCATTGGGAAAAAAAATTACAAAATTCCAGGATAATACATCAATTTTTAATATAACTCATCTTCAGAAAAATTTGAAATTCTTGCTTAAATTTATAAAAAGCACAAATCCTGTGTAGAGAAACTGGAATTCCAATGCATTGATGATGGGAATCCAAAATGATACAGTCACTATGAAAAATGGTTTGGCAGAAATAAACCTGTGCACTTAATGGTAAATTAATGAATGACAAAGGAGGTAAGAATATACGATGGAGAACAGATAGTCTCTTCAATAAGTGTGTCTGGGAAAATTGGCAGCTACATGTTAAAGAATGAAATCAGAACATTCTCTAACACTATATACAAAAATACACTCAAAATGGATTAAAGACCTAAATCTGAGATCAGAAACCATAGAAGTCCTAGAGGAAAGCATAGGCAGAACACTCTTTGACAAAATCACAGCAATATTTTTTTAATCTATCTTCTAAAACAAAATAAAATAAAATAATAAACACATGGGGCCTAGTTAAACTTAAAAGCTTTTGCACAGCAAAGGAAACCATCAGCAAAATGAAAAGACAACCTACCGAATGGGCAAAGATTTTTGCAAATGATGTGACCTACAAGGGGTTAATATCCAACATATATAAACAGCTTCTACAACTCAACATCAGGAAAACAAACCACCTAATTTAAAAAAAAATGGGCAGAAGAGCTGAATTTTCCTAAGAGGAAATGCAGATGGCCAACATGCATAGGAAAAGATGCTCCACATCACTAAGCTTCAGGAGACTGCAACTTAGAACCATAATGAGATATCACCTCACACTCGTCAGAACAGCTATCATCAGAAAGAACACAAGTTAACGAATGTTGACTCAGATGTGGTGAAAAGGGAGCCCTCCTACAATGCTGCATGTGTGTGTGCTCAGTCATGTCCAAACCTTTGCGTGGACTGCAGCCCACCAAGTTCCTCTGTCGATGGGATTTTCCAGGTAAGAGTAGTGGAATGGGTTTCCATTTCCTTCTCCAGGGGTTCTTCCCAACCCAGGGACAGAACCCAAGTCTCCTGCATTGGCATGCGGATTCTTAACCACTGAGCCACCTGGGAAGCCCTCCTACACTGTTGGTGGGAATGCAAGTTGGTACAGCCACTAGGAAAGACACTATGGAGTTTTCTCAAAAAACTAAAACTACCATATGACTCAGCTTACATATCTAAAAAAATACAAAAATTTCTTGTCAGGCTTCATAATATACAGGTTGGTAAGAATTCAGTTTTTCTGTGCAAGTCTACTTTGGAATTGTGCCAACTGTTCCCCTGGTTACCAAGAAGGAAAAAACAGTCTTCCCCGTCCTGGTGTTTCTCATCATCAATGACAGAAAAGACTAAATGGTGACGGTTCAGTTCTTGTGAACTTAGATTAACCCCAACAGTGCTTTCAAGTAGGAAAAGTGAAAGTGGCTCAGTCATGTCCGATTCTTTGCAACCCCACGGACTCTACAGTCCATGGAATTCTCCAGGCTGGAATATTGGATTGGTTAGCCTTTCCCTTCTCCAGGCCATCTTCCCAACCCAGGGATTGAGCCCAGGTCTCCCACACTGCAGGTGGATTCTTTACCAGCTGAGCCACAAGGGAAGCCCAAGAATACAAATACTGGAGTGTGTAGCCTATCCCTTCTGCAGATCTTCCAAACCCAGGAATGGAACAGGAGTTTCTGGTATTGCAGGCGGATTCTTTACCAACTGAGCTATAAGGGAAGCCTGTTTCAAGTAGAATAGGTTGCCAAATACTTCTTTAAAAAAAAAAAAGATTTTCTTGATATGGACCATTTAAAAAGTCTTTATTGAATACATTATTGCTTCTGTTTTATATTTTGACTTTTCAAGAGCTTCACAATCAGGGATCGCATCTGCACTCCCTGCATTGGAAGGCAAAGTGTTAACCATTGTACCACCAGGGAAGTCCCAGCAAATACTTCTAAGGTAGGATATTTCTCAAGAAGATACTGCCTGTAGTTGCTGCAGTCCCCATTACTCCCTATCACACCTAACTCTAAGGCTGAAAGTCAGTTGCCATTAATTATTTTACACCCAAACCACTTTTCTTAATTCACATCCCTTGCCTGGTTTCTATGGGCACTAGGGTTTGCAATTCCTTGTGCATGCTGGTTAGGTTAGAAACCATGAAGGGTCTGAGACTTTACCCTACTTTCAAGCTAACAAGTTAGCCTGTCACTGTTTCATATACATACACTGAGAGAATATACAAGAGATTTGACTTAGAGAGATGGCAAAAATCATCAGCCAGAGAAATGTCTTCCATTGCTTTCCCACTTCCTGCAGGGAAACATGATAAGTGCCAGGTGTTTTTCTGCATGAGTGGTGGGCTGCATCACAGAAGAAGAACCCCAACATTAGGAGATTCTAGCTGCTATAAGCTGCTGGCACAACTGAAGGACAAGGAGGAGGAGGAGGTGATGCAGGAGGGGAGGAACGTGATGGGCTATAGGTAGGTAAGTAATTGTGGAACACAAGCAAATGTCTCAGAGTAAACTCCATGCAATAGATTCTTTGCTCAGAAGCTGAACAACACAGGACATACAAAATGCAAGGAGCAGCCTGGGTGGGAGGGGAGTTTGGGAGAGAATGGATACATGTATATATGGCTGAGTTGCTTGCTGTGCACCTGAAACTATCATAACATTATTAGTCAGCTATACCACATATAAAATAAACGTGTTTTTTTTTTGTTTTTTTTTTTTTATGCATGGAGAACTGTCTCCCAATGGGGAAGTTGGACAGTGCTAATTTGCCAATATACTTAATTTGTGGAAGTATGATGATCCCCTCATGTATGTAAAAATTGAAATATTTATCTAAATTCATCCTCCTTTCCTCTTATACCTCATTTTATACTCTTCTGAACTGAATGAGAGTAACTTGTTTGAGTCTCTCAAAGATGGTTATCCACCTGCTGTTAGCCCAGCTCTTTTTATACCCACAAAAATCTTTTCCCACCCACAAAAATCTTTTCCCATGAAAGCTTCTGCTATATTAACAGTAGAGATTTTTTAAAAATCAAGAAGCAAAGAATGGGGTTGAAGAAATAAGGTCACTGAAAACTTCATACAAGCTTCTTTATTCAGATAAAAATTTTTTCTATTCTTCTTCTTGAAAGAAAGAGACAGGACCCCCCCAAAAAAACTTGAGTATTCAGGTCACATTATTTGGATTTGCTTTCCACAGTTTTTAAAGGGTTGGCAAGCCACAAAGCTTATTTCTGCTCCTTTTCTCTCTATACCATTTTAGATGTACAGGAAGAGTCAAAATTTGGGCAAGTGTTTTTCCTCCCTGCCAATTCTTAACAGTGCTGTTTTGGAACATGCCTAGCTAGATTTTAAAAGGGATAAATGTTGATCAATTTGAAATTAATTTGCTACTTGAAACTGGACACATTCACATGCTATATTACAGCATCCCCCGGGGACTCATCTAGACCATAACCCATTACACATCTCATCAATTATGTGAATGAAGACAAATAGTTCTCAATTTCCCTAGTTCTAAGAATTTATACAGAACCAATTTGATTGGTGGTTACAAAGAAGCATTTAATTGAAAAAATCCTGGTCAATATCAGAGAAAAGTGATACAGGTTTGGAATTATTGACTTAAAAGTTCAGAAAACTGTGGTTTTATTATTTTTAAAGATACAATAAGATGTAATAGAATTTTAACAGAATGTGATATAATACTGTCTAAGTGACTGGTTCACATGTGCCAAAATTAAATTCTCATTTAAGAAGAAGCATAGTTCTGAAATTCTTGAAGGTTATCTTTTTTTCAATTAAAACTCATTTTTTATCCTCCATACTATTAAAATAACATTTAAAGGAAAAGGAGAACTGCAGTTTATTATTTTGACTTACAGAATGTCTTTTTTACAAAAAATAACACACTCCCCTCAATCTCCTTGTGAAAGGAAAAAGCTCCAAAGCTACCCCCTACCTCCATGTGGGTACTTCTTAAAACTGATGTAGACAGAAAGTGAGAAAAATCAGGTCATGAGTTTAAGCTCCAATGATAACACACATCTGTCCTTTGTTCTGGTTCCACATTTCATAATATCCACCCAGTGATGACTGTGAATTAGAAATCCCATTTCAAGTCTCAGTTTTAGATTATTACTTCCTCAGAGAAGCCTTCCTTGATCACTCAAGTTGAAGCTATTTTTCTTTAAAAACTTCTCATTTTAATTATACTGTTACATAATTTTTAACTATATTGTTATGCGTGCATTTCAATGTCTATCTCTTCTTGGAGACTTTAAGGACGAGTGACATGAGGCTCGCTGAGGGACACACAAAGCTGTATACACCCAGCACCCGTACCCTGATAAGCATGTGCTGAGAATTGACTATTACAGGGAAAAAACAAACTAATTTCAACTGAAACTATACATGTTACTCTTGATGTCAGACTTCATTGCCCACATTTCCTTTCCTTTTTTTGTCTTTAAACTTATTTGGTTGTGCTGGGTCTTAGTTGTGCCATATACAGTCTAGTTCCTTGACTAGGGATCCAATCTGGGTCCGCTGCTTTGGAAGCATGGAGTCTTAGTCACTGAACCACGAGGAAAATCCCAAGCTGGTGTTTTCTAAATGCAACTTAAGAGAGAAAATAGGCCTCTTGATGTCATTTAAGCGATGAACTTGAATGAACAGTAAGACTTACATCTCCAGGTATTTTTAAAATAAATTCAGACATTAAATAATGGTAACACCCAATTTAGACATCATTTAATCCACTATCTCCTAAACTTGTCTCACCGTCAGAATCACCAAAGGTTTCTATTTAAAGTGCAGATTCACAGGACTCTCCTCTGGGGCTTCTGACATGAGAGAACCTGTATTTTTTTAAATGCTCCAGATGGTTTTGATAATTAAGAAAATTTGGGAACTACTAATCCAATCCAAATTCTGTGTTTAAAAGAATAAAGTGGATTCCCAGAGAAATAAACTTCTTTATAAGTTACTGAGACACTTCACCACACACACATACAAATGCCTCAGAGATGCAAAGTATTCTGCCTAATAACGGAGATAAGACACAGTAAATGAATGCCATTTAAACCAGTTTCCGTCTACACAGTGCTACCAGGAGAATGTACATTATGCACACTTATTTTGTTGCTCAAAAGGAAACGTTTGCTATCTTTTCCCTGAGCTCTGGAGGATCTCTAGCTGTATTTTGTAGCCTCCTGTATATCAACTAAAGCCTTGAAGGAAAAATTATTTTTAATTTTGATAAATGCCCTATAAGTTTCTACTTCCTAAGAATCCATTCTATTTTCTCTAGTTCTCTACTATCACCCATTCTATACCTAAAAATACCACCGCATCTCATAGTCAGCTCTCAGTATTCGAGCTTAAGTGCATTAGGGTGAGCCTCCTTGAATGGCAAAATTTCAATATTGAAACAAAATTAAAACTAGTACAATATGGAATCCACTTAGTGTAGAGTTCATTTACACCTACTTTTCATCCCCAGGATTTAAGTCTTTATTGAATTTGTTATAATATTGCTTCTGCTTTACGGCCACAAGGCATGTGGGATCTTAGCTACCTGACCAGGGATCAACCTTGTACCCATTGCATTGGAAGGCAAAATCTGAACCACTGGAGCACTAGGGAAGTCCTTGTCCTCAGGATTTTTTTATGTGTTTCTTTCTTCTACTTTTTATTGGAATACAATTGCTTTATGATGTTAGTGTCTGCTGAACAATGAAATAAATCAGCAATATACATACATAGCAAGTTTACTGATAGAAGTCAACAGTCACTCTAATGTACTGAAAAGTCAGTTAAGTTGGTTGGGATACCACCCTCATTGCTCTGTCCTGGATCGTCCCAGTTCACCGAGCCTCTGCGGGAGGTACAGACAGGCGGCCACCAATCAGGGACAGCTGTTCTTGCTCTTAACTCACACCCAAGGCCACAGGTTTTCATATTTGTTAAAGAGACCAAGATACAAAATGATGAGTTTACATTTTTTTTTCTGGTGGGTAGATGAACTTTTTAATAACTGCCAAAGGAAGTCTGAACTCTAAATATACATATATACAGCTTGCTTTCTGGTTCTAAAGAAAATGCAAGTAAGCAATGGCCTTAAAAAAGTTATTAGCTCTAGAGCTTTCTTCATTTTGAATTCCATGGAAACTAAAGCTTCACCTATCATTAATCTCTTAAAAATTAATTTCACATGAAATTGTCTAAGTAAGCAAGGGAGGGTAAGACACCTGAGGAAGCAATCAGTGGAGGAATAAAAGTAGAAAATCATATGTACAAACAGCATGATGTCACGTGGTAATAAAAAAAAAAATTACCACCTAAAGTCTTAAATCCTGGATTAAAGGATTATTTTTAAAAACTAGACTGTTTTGGACACATTTTAGATAGGAGAATGGAAAGTCATACATACAGATTATTAAAGTGTTTCCTTCAGTGTAATTTAAGTATAAGACATTCACTTTCATATAATTCATAAGAGTCGGAGAGTTAAAGGCAAGGTTGCTCTGTCAAACCCTCAGTTTCATGCTCTTTGCATCTCCTCCATCTTTGTGTTAGTGACCTCTTTTCAACCTATTCTGTCAATCCTTCTGAAAACATTTATTTTGTTTTCACCTCATCAGAAAACCATTACTCCACATCCTACCTTTCTGAGCAAGCAGAAGACTGGTTGTGGCCCAAGCTTGTTTTTAGTATATATTTCTAAACTAAGATGATTGGGAAGAATTGATACAATTTCCAGTATACCTTTCAGTTAACAATCAATGTGATCTGACTCCAGGGTAAGACAAAAAAGGCCTGAAAGCACGGTCTAACTATGCAGCCTTTTTAACAGACCTAAATTAATCATAAAGCAGAAATATTCACAAGTTACACTCAAATTGGTAATGTGGCAACATAAGAGAAACAAAGAATCATACCTAAGGATGACATAAACATATCTAAGGATGAACAACAATTTTACTTCTATTATAATATTAAAGTGTATAATGATCTTGTGAACTCCATAGTGGCTATCTGCAACGATCAGGACTCAACAAAGTCATAACTTAAGTGTTTTTTTTCCCCCTTTTAATAGGAAGCTTTATTTTAAAAATGTTTGTTTTCTCAACTGGAACACCCCATTTGTTGTCATTTAGTCACTCAGTCATCTCTGACTCTTTGTGACCCCATGGACTATAGCCCACCAGGCTCCTCTGTCCATGAGATTTCCCAGGCAAGAATACTAGAGTGGGTTGCCATTTCCTTCACCAGGGGATCTTCCTGACCCAGGAATAGAACCCATGTCTCCTGCATTGGCAAGCAGGTTCTTAACTGCTGAGCCACCAAGGAAGGCCAACAACAACAAAAGTTGCCTTCATTCTACCATGACTCTGTTGAATAGTCAGGAGAGCAACGCTATGGCTCATGACATCTGAAATATTTATCACCTTGCTCTTAACAAGAAAAGTCTGCAAATGGCTGATAAAGATTAAAAATATTTTGCCTGTCAGAATCAATAACAATTAAAAGGTCCTTTCATAATCTTTCATTTTTTTAACTATGTACTTATTTAAATTAAAAAATATAAAAATATCTCAACAAATCACTTAATACTAAATAATTTAGACTGAACTGTTTTAAAGCTGCCTTTTTTAGAAACTTAGAAACTTACTTCCTTTCTATCAAAGCAAACTTTAAGAGTCTGTGCTCAATTTAGTTCCAAACCTGGAAAAAAAAAATGTGTTAGAAATATTTGTAGACGGGGGAGAGCAGAAGATGGCGGAGGAATAGGACGGGGAGACCACTCTCTCCTCCACAAATTTATCGAAAGAACATCTGAACGCTGACCAAACTTCACAAAACTACTTCTGAAGGCTGGCTGAGGACGTCAGGCTTTCACAAAAACTGCGCATTATCTTCAAAAGAGGTAGGAGAAATTATAAAAGATAAAAAGAGAGACAAAAGAGTTAGGGACGGAGACCCGTCCCGGGGAGGGAGTCGTAAAAGAGGAGGAATTTCCAAGCACCAGGAAACCCTCTCACCGGCGGGTGTGGGGGAGGATTTTTTATCTCGGAGGGCAACGTAACTGGGAGGAAAAAATAAATAAAATCGACAGATTACGTGCCTAAAGCAACTCCCAGCAAAGAACCCCAGACGCTCGCATCATCCGCCACCAGCAAGTGGGGGCTGAACGGAGAGGAGCGGGCGGCATTGCCTAGGGTAAGGACCGGGCCCGAGTGCCCCGAGGGCAATCTGAGGGAACTAACGTGAGATAGTAACCTAAACTGTGGGACAGCGAGAGAGAGAGAGAACTATCCCGCGAAAAGCCCAACTCTAAGGCACTGCCGGCCCGCTCACAGAACAAAGGACTGAGCGATACCAGAGGAGAGCTAGCCGGCTGCGGACCGCGCCATCCCCCGCCGGACACAGCGGGCAGGCGGGGCCCGCTAGAGCCGGAAAGGGGCAAACTCGGCTCCAGAGAGGGCACCCCCTACCAAACTGCAAACAGGCTCCCAGTTTTTAAGCAAAGACTGCCTGAGATCCCGGAGGGTCGACAGCAGCCGGGAGGGTCGCAGCCAGAGACCAGCTCCCCAGAACCGACACAAAGCACACCGGAGCCGGGCGCGCCCGTAAACCGAGGCGGGGACCAGGGAGGTGATAAGCCGCACCGCCCCAACAGGGGACAGCGCCCTCGCCAAACTCCTGGCCGCCTGGGCAGCTCCGACCGGGAACGGCACAAGCCGCGGGCAAAATCGAGTCTGCGCCTTTGTGGAGTAACCGGGAGCCTGAACCTGAGCGGCTTAGTCCTGGGAAGTGCACGCAGCTCAGGGCCCGCTCCCCGGCCGAGTAACCTGAAGCCTGAGCAGGGTAGACGGGGAAAGCACACACGCCGTGAGCGGGGGCGAACCCAGTGCGGCCGAGACACTGCGAGCTTACCACACACACGCCAGAATTGCAGTGTTCCTTCCTCCCCACAGCACGATTGAACAAGCGAACCTAAAGAGATCACCTCCACCGCTTTGTTGCAGGGCGGAAATTAGATACTGAAGAGATCTCCAAACAGAAGCCAAATAAACAGAGGGAAGTGCTTTGGAAGGGACAGGCCAACAGATTAAGATCCCTGTAGCTAATACCGACTGCATTAAAAAGGACCTACAGATCTTGAAAAGTATAAGCAGGAATAAGGATCTATCTAAAACTGAGCAGATCCCACACTGCTCACAACAGCTCCAGAGAAAGTCCGGGATATATATATTTTTTACTATTATTTTTTTTTTTTAATTTTTTTTTTAATTTTTTTTTTTTTAATAAAAAAAAAAAATTTTTTTTTTCTCTTCTTTCCTTTTTCTTCAAGTCCTCTATTACACCTTTAACTTTCATTTTCATAACACACTATTAACTTGCAAAAAAAAAAAACAACCCTATTTTTGAAGCAAACTACATACATATATCTTATACCTTTTGTGTTTTTTTTTTTTAATGTTTTTTTCCTGTTCTACATTTTTTTACTGTTTCTTTTTTTACTGTTTTACTGTTTTTTTTTTCTTTTTACACTGTTCCCTTTTTTCTTTTTTTTTTCTTTTTTTTTTTTAGATTGTAAGTTTTATAAGAGTCTAACCTCTACTCTAGATTTTTAATCTGTGTTTTACATATTTGATATCAACTTTGTACATTTAAGAACCCAATCTTTAGGACCCATTTTTACTCAGGAGTGTGATCACTGGCCTGATCACTCTCTCCCCCTATTGATGCTCTTTCTTCTCCCCCAGGGAACCTCTATCTCCCACCCTCCTCCTTCTCTTCTCAACCCAATTCTGTGAATCTCTGAGGGTGTTCTGGGTACCGGAGAACACTTCAGGAACAGGATACTGCCCAGATCTCTCTCTCCCCTCTTAATTCCTCCCTTTCTACTCATGCTCACCTCTGTTACCTTCCTCCCCCCTCTCTATGTATCTCTGTGAATCACTCTGAGGGTTCCAAACTGTGGAAAGCACGGAGGGAAGTGCTTACTGGCTAGATTGCTCTCTCCACATTTGAATTCCCCTCTTCCCCTCCTGGTCACTTCAACCCACCCCCCCCACCTCATCTCTCCATGTAACTCAGTGAACCTTTCTGGGTATCCCTCACTGTGGAGAATCTTTTCACCATTAACCTAAAAGTTTTATTATTGAGACTGTATGGAAGGAGAAGTCTTGAGGCTACTGCAAGAATAAGACTGAAAGCCAGGGGAAACATTAATTAATAAGAGACCATCCAATAGCCTCCATAAATTCACTGAAACCAAGCTCCACCCAAGAGATAATAAGTTCCAGAGCAAGACATACCACGCAAATTCTCCAGCAACGCAGGAACATAGACCTGAGCATCAATATACAGGCTGCCCAGAGGCACACCAAATCCATAGACATCTCAAAAATTAATACTGGTCACTCCATTACACTCAAGAGAGCAGAAATCCAGCTCCACCCACCAGAACACCGACACAAGCTCCCCCAACCAGGAAACCTTGACAAGCCACCTGTCCAACCCCAACCGCAGTGAGGAACCTCCACAACAAAGAGGAACTTCATACTACCAGAATACAGAAGGGCCACGCCTAACACAGCAATCTAAACAAGATGAAAAGGCAGAGAAATACTCAGCAAGTAAAGGAAAATGAGAAATGCCCACAAAGCCAAACAAAAGAGGAGGAGATAGGGAATCTATCCGAAAAAGAATTTAGAATAAGGATAATAAAAATGATCCAAAATCTTGAAAGCAAAATGGAGTTACAGATAAATAGCCTGGAGACAAAGATTGAGAAGATGCAAGAAATGTTTATCAAGGACTTAGAAGAAATAAAAAGGAATCAATATAGAATGAATAATGAAATAAAGGAGATAAAAGACACTCTGGAGGGAACCAACAGTAGAATAACGGAGGCAGAAGATAGGATAAGTGAGGTAGAAGATAGAATGATGGAAATAAACGAAGCAGAGAGGAAAAAAGAAAAAAGAATCAAAAGAAATGAGGAAAACCTCCGGGACCTCTGGGACAATATGAAACGCCCCAACATTCGAATCATAGGAGTCCCAGAAGAAGAAGATAAAAGGAAAGGCCATGAAAAAATACTCGAGGAGATAATAGTTGAGAATTTCCCTAAATTGAGGAAAGAAATAGTCACAGAAGTCCAAGAAACCCAGAGAGTTCCAAACAGGATAAACCCAAGGCGAAACACCCCAAGACACATATTAATCAAATTAACAAAGATCAAACACAAAGAACAAATATTAAAAGCAGCAAGGGAAAAACAACAAATAACACACAAGGGGATCCCCATAAGGATAACAGCTGATCTTTCAATAGAAACCCTTCAGGCTAGAAGGGAATGGCAGGACATACTTAAAGTAATGAAAGAGAATAATCTACAACCCAGATTACTGTACCCAGCAAGGATCTCATTCAGATATGAAGGAGAATTCAAAAGCTTTACAGACAAGCAAGAGCTGAGGGAATTCAGCACCACCAAACCAGCTCTCCAGCAAATGCTAAAGGATCTTCTCTAAACAGGAAACACAGAAAGGATGTTTCAACACGAACTCAAAACAACAAAGTAAATGGCAACGGGATCATACTTATCAATAATTACCTTAAATGTAAATGGGTTGAATGCCCCAACCAAAAGGCAAAGGGTTGCTGAATGGATACAAAAACAAGACCCCTATATATGCTGTCTACAAGAGACCCACCTCAAAACTAGGGACACACACAGGCTGAAAGTGAAAGGATGGAAAAACATATTCCATGCAAACGGAGACCAAAAGAAAGCAGGAGTCGCAATACTCATTTCAGATAAAATAGACTTTAAAATAAAGGATGTGAAAAGGGACAAAGAAGGACACTACATAAAGATCAAAGGATCAATTCAAGAAGAAGACGTAACAATCATAAATATATATGCACCCAACATAGGAGCACCACAATATATAAGGCAAATACTAACAAGTATGAAAGGGGAAATTAACAATAACACAATAATAGTGGGAGACTTTAATACTCCACTCATGCATATGGATAGATCAACTAAACAGAAAATTAACAAGGAAACACAAACTTTAAATGATACAATAGACAAATTAGATTTAATTGATATTTACAGGAGTTTCCACCCCAAAACAATCAATTTTACCTTTTTCTCAAGTGCACATGGAACTTTCTCCAGGATAGATCACATCCTGGGCCATAAATCTAGCCTTGGTAAATTCAAAAAAATTGAAATCATCCCAGCCATCTTCTCTGACCACAATGCAGTAAGATTAGACCTCAATTACAGGAAAAAAACTATTAAAAGTTCCAACATATGGAGGCTAAACAACACGCTTCTGAATAACCAACAAATCACAGAAGAAATCAAAAAAGAAATAAAATTATGCATGGAAACGAATGAAAATGAAAACACAACAACCCAAAACCTATGGGACACTGTAAAAGCAATACTAAGGGGAAGGTTCATAGCAATACAGGCGTACCTCAAGAAACAAGAAAAAAATCAAATAAATCAACTAACTCTACACCTAAAGCAACTAGAGAAGGAAGAAATGAAAAACCCCAGGGTCAGTAGAAGGAAAGAAATCTTAAAAATTAGGGCAGAAATAAATGCAAAAGAAACAAAAGAGACCATAGCAAAAATCAACAAAACTAAAAGCTGGTTTTTCGAGAAGATAAACAAAATTGATAAGCCATTAGCCAGACTCATCAAGAAACAAAGGGAGAAGAATCAGATCAACAAAATTAGAAATGAAAATGGAGAGATCACAACAGATTCCACAGAAATACAAAGGATCATAAGAGACTACTACCAACAGCTATATGCCAATAAAATGGACAACTTGGAAGAAATGGACAAATTCTTAGAAAAGTATAACTTTCCAAAACTGAACCAGGAAGAAATAGAAGATCTTAACAGACCCATCACAAGCACGGAAATCGAAAGTGTAATCAGAAATCTTCCAGCAAACAAAAGCCCAGGACCAGACGGCTTCACAGCGGAATTCTACCAAAAATTTAGAGAAGAGCTAACACCTATCCTGCTCAAACTCTTCCAGAAAATTGCAGAAGATGGTAAACTTCCAAACTCATTCTATGAGGCCACCATCACCCTAATTCCAAAACTAGACAAAGATGTCACAAAAAAGGAAAACTACAGGCCAATATCACTGATGAACATAGATGCAAAAATCCTTAATAAAATTCTAGCAAACAGAATCCAACATCATATTAAAAAGATCATACATCATGACCAAGTGGGCTTTATCCCAGGAATGCAAGGTTTTTTTAACATCCGCAAATCAATCAATGTAATACACCACATTAACAAATTGAAAGAAAAAAACCATATGGTTATCTCAATAGATGCAGAAAAAGCCTTTGACAAAATTCAGCATCCATTTATGATTAAAACCCTCCAGAAAGCAGGAATAGAAGGAACATATCTCAACATAATAAAAGCTATATATGACAAACCCACAGCAAACATTATCCTCAATGGTGAAAAATTGAAAGCATTTCCCCTAAAGTCAGGAACAAGGCAAGGATGCCCACTTTCACCACTACTATTCAACATAGTTTTGGAAGTTTTGGCCACAGCAATCAGAGCTGAAAAAGAAATAAAAGGAATACAGATAGGAAAAGAAGAAGTAAAACTCTCACTGTTTGCAGATGACATGATCCTCTACATAGAAAACCCTAAAGACTCTACTAGAAAATTACTAGAGTTGATCAATGAATATAGTAAAGTTGCAGGATATAAAATTAACACACAGAAATCCCTTGCATTCCTATACTCCAATAATGAGAAAACAGAAAGAGAAATTAAGGAAACAATACCATTCACCATTGCATCAAAAAGAATAAAATACTTAGGAATATATCTACCTAAAGAAACAAAAGACTTATATATAGAAAACTATAAAACACTGATGAAAGAAATCAAAGAGGACACAAACAGATGGAGAAATATACCGTGTTCATGGATTGGAAGAATTAATATAGTGAAAATGAGTATTCTACCCAAAGCAATCTACAGATTCAATGCAATCCCTATCAAGCTACCAATGGTATTTTTCACAGAACTAGAACAAATCATCTCACAATTTGTATGGAAATATAAGAAACCTCGAATAGCCAAAGCAATCTTGAGGAAGAAGAATGGAACTGGAGGAATCAACCTGCCTGACTTCAGACTCTACTACAAAGCCACAGTCATCAAGACAGTATGGTACTGGCACAAAGATAGAAATATAGATCAATGGAACAAAATAGAAAGCCCAGAGATAAACCCACGCACATATGGACACCTTATCTTCGACAAAGGAGGCAAGAATATACAATGGAGAAAAGACAACCTCTTTAACAAGTGGTGCTGGGAAAACTGGTCAACCACTTGTAAAAGAATGAAACTAGAACACTTCCTAACACCGTACACAAAAATAAACTCAAAATGGATTAAAGATCTAAACGTAAGACCAGAAACAATAAAACTCCTAGAGGAAAACATAGGCAAAACACTCTCCGACATAAATCACAGCAGGATCCTCCATGACCCACCTCCCAGAATATTGGAAATAAAAGCAAAAATAAACAAATGGGACCTAATTAAAATTAAAAGCTTTTGCACAACAAAGGAAACTATAAACAAGGTGAAAAGACAGCCTTCAGAATGGGAGAAAATAATAGCAAATGAAGCAACAGACAAACAATTAATCTCCAAAATATACAAGCAACTTCTGCAGCTGAATTCCCGAAAAATAAATGACCCAATCAAAAAATGGGCCAAAGAACTAAACAGACATTTCTCCAAAGAAGACATACAGATGGCTAACAAACACATGAAAAGATGCTCAACATCACTCATTATTAGAGAAATGCAAATCAAAACCACAATGAGGTATCATTTCACACCAGTCAGAATGGCTGCTATCCAAAAGTCTACAAGCAATAAATGCTGGAGAGGGTGTGGAGAAAAGGGAACCCTCTTACACTGTTGGTGGGAATGCAAACTAGTACAGCCACTATGGAGAACAGTGTGGAGATTCCTTAAAAAACTGGGAATAGAACTGCCATATGACCCAGCAATCCCACTGCTGGGCATATACACCGAGGAAACCAGAATTGAAAGAGACGCGTGTACCCCAATGTTCATCGCAGCACTGTTTACAATAGCCAGGACATGGAAGCAACCTAGATGTCCATCAGCAGATGAATGGATAAGGAAGCTGTGGTACATATACACAATGGAATATTACTCAGCCATTAAAAAAAATACATTTGAACCGGTTCTACTGAGATGGATGAAACTGGAGCCCATTATACAGAGTGAAGTAAGCCAGAAAGAAAAACAACAATACAGTATACTAATGCATATATATGGAATCTGAAAGATGGTAACGATAACCCTATATGCGGGACAGAATGAGAGACACAGATGCATGGAACAATTTTATGGACTCTGAGGGAGAAGGTGAGGGTGGGACGTTCTGGGAGAATGGCATTGAGACATGTGTATTGTCATATGTGAAACAGAACACCATTCCATGTTCGATGCATGTGACAAGGGCTCGGGGCCGGGGCAGTGGGATGATCCAGAGGGATGGGAGGGGGAGGGAGGTGGGTGGGGGGTTCGGGAAGGGGAACACATGTAAACCCATGGCTGATTCTTGTCAATGTATGGCAAAAACTATTACAATATTGTAAAGTAATTAGCCCCCAAGTAAAATAAATAAATTTATAAAAAAAAAAAAAAAAAAAAAAAAAAAAAAAAAAAAAAAAAAAAAAAAGAAATATTTGTAGATCCTTTCAATTTTAAAAGTCTTAGATAAATTTTGAAATACAAAATGTATTTCATGTACTCTATTCCTACATATAACCGGGATGAGTCCTACTCTTAGGTGAAGCATACAAAAAGGAAAGGTAAAAGTGTGTGATAAGATTTTGAAGTATTTGGGAAAATTACAATGAAATCCATAAAGTCAAATTTTCTGTACAGCAATCTTCCATTTTATGTGTGTTTGGTGGTTTTAGAGGTAGGAGTCTAGATTTTGGAGATATAAATAGAATATCAAAATATCTTCCCTAATATTGAAAGTAAAATATTTTGAGAATATAACTCAGGAAGAAAGGAGGAGGAGCAGAGTGAGATACAAAAGGAGGAAGGCAGCTTAAAAGGATGACTTAGAAACTTGGCTATCACTGTGATGGAACCTCATGGGCCTTCTGAGGAGCTGAATGGAATGGTCTAAGAAACATCCAATCCATTAGAGAGGAGGGAAGGGCTTCATCCCATACTGGTCATGAAGGGGATCCCAGGGCATGAACTTTCCCATACTCCTGGGCAGCACCTGAACGAATATCCCACCTCCTAAACAACAGAAGCCATGAGCTGTGGGCCAGTCCAGGCAAGTACTGTCCTATTACACCTGAACAAAGTGGTTCAAGCCCTAGTGGAAGTTTATGAAGAACTGGCTGTTACAGCAGAAGCTAAAATAAAATATGTGCCCGAAAGATTGAGAAGTGGTGCCCAGGTATCCAAAATAGGGTCCCCTTCACCTTAAGTGGGAACTGAGAAACATTTTCCTTTGCCTTATAAGAAATGCAGGCGTGTACCTTTTAAGAACATCTAGATTAATTAAGCACTGCTGCTACTGCTACTGTTAAGTCGCTTCAGTCATGTCCAACTCTGTGCGACCCCATAGACGGCAGCCCACCAGGCTCTGCCATCCCTGGGATTCTCCAGGCAAGAATACTGGAGTGGGTTGCCATTTCCATCTCCAGTGCATGAAAGGGAAAAGCAAAAATGAAGTAG
This sequence comes from Giraffa tippelskirchi, assembly GCF_054371585.1. NCBI lineage: Eukaryota > Metazoa > Chordata > Mammalia > Artiodactyla > Giraffidae > Giraffa > Giraffa tippelskirchi. Next base: position 64,653,037 of record NC_137287.1, on the reverse strand, counting down.
CTCAGTCGTGTCCGACTCTTAGCGACCCCATGGACTGAAGCCTTCCAGGCTCCTCCATCCATGGGATTTTCCAGGCAAAAGAGTACTGGAGTGGGGTGCCATTGCCTTCTCCGAATTAAGCACTACTTAAGCACATTGATGAGTCACCTAGTTTTACCTACTCTTTGGTTTTCCCACTTCAAACATTCTCTCTGCATGAATCAGTTCCATACTTTGAACTACCACCAGTATGTTGATTACCCCAAACCTTCTTTCACTCCATACTTCCCTAAACTTTAGACTTCTTTTTTCCCCAACCCTAAAGTTGAGACTTTTTTATCCAAAAAGAAATGTCCCTCAGAGTTTCTGATGGCCCTCAAAGTTTTAAAATGTCTTTCAACAACTCATCTTTCTCCCTAAAATTTCCTCTGTTTTGCTCTCTGTTCTATATTTCAACTGACGGCTCCTACTGTTGTTACCACCAGAATCTTGAATTATTCTGGACTATTCCTCATCATTCACACCACACATGCAAGGCTCAATGGCATTACTTTCTAAATATTTATTGAATCCTTTTCATTCCATCTATATTAGCCCATGTTCCCAGCTTAGGCTCTAGCTGTCTCCTACCTAAGCTACATACATATGCATATACAAATACACACATAAAACATATATATATACACATATATAATTGATTATTTTTTAATAGTAAGCCCTACTTCAAAAATGTTCTTCCCACAGCTAACCGAGTGATAGATCTGAAAGTGATCCAAAAGTGGACCACTTCTGGATGGAGTGATCCAAAAGTGATGGAACACTTTCGATCGGCTCACTAAACTGATTAAAACCTTCAATGGTGCTCATTAGCTCATGGTCAGTGTATGCATTTGTGACCATGACAAGTGAGTCATTTCTTGCTCTGGCTTCTGTCTACCTTCCTCTGCCTCAAACTTCATGCACCATGAATTATAGAAGTGCTTGGTGGTTCTTCCAACCAGCATGCTGCTTCTCATCTGTGTATATTTGCATCAGCCTCTGTGGCTCCTTAATCATGACCCTCAGCCCCAACACGGGCCGTCACCTATAGATACTGTGTAGATACATAAATCATACAACTCCTGCCTTGATATCACCATTCCTAGTCAAGATGTCACTTTTCTAAAAAAAATAATTTTTATTGTAATTATTTGCTTGAGTATCTCTGTCTCACTTTAGAATGTGAGCTTCATGAGGACAATGACCATCCACTACTTGTATTCATATCGCCACCAAGTGGCATAGTGCCTGAGGCAATGGAGGGCCTAAAATCAGTGAACAAATTAATATAGACACGAATTAGCACTTAAGTTAAAAGTTACACAGAGAGATTATACATACAAGTTAATTTTGCTATTTATGCCATTTCTTTCAGGAAATTAATTATTTACTTTTAGTATTCTCAACACATTTTGCTGATATTTTTTTTAAAAAAGAGGAACTAAATGGCCATCTCTAAAATATACAACAGTAGAGTTGTTGCTATCTATCAGTAGAATCTGAATTATCTGAAAAGAAATTAAAAACAAACTCTGATCTTAAATGTGCATTAGGGGCTCAAAAATCATTGAAATTGATGGTAACAATAAAAGTTTAGGAAGGCTTTTTAAGATATGATGGGCTTCCCTGGTGGCTCAGATGGTAGAGAGTCTTCCTGCAGTGCAGGAGACCCAGGTTCAACCCCTGGGTCAGGAAGATCCCCTGGAGAAGGAAATGGCAACCCACTCCAGTATTCTTGCCTGGAAAAATCCCATGGACAGAGAGCCTGGCAGGCTACAGTACATGGGGTCACAAAGAGTCGGACACGACTGAGCTTTGAACTTTTTTAAGATATGATAAAACTAAATTTAAGTTTCTTAATAAGAAGGATTTCTGTGACTTATAACATGCAACAAGAATTGTAGAGTTCAATTGTGAATGAAAAATGGAATTTCTAGAATTTTATAATTAGAAATAGTTTATGGGATTCCCTGGTGGCTCAGACAGTAAAGCGTCTGCCCGCAGTGTGGGAGACCTGGGTTCGATCCCCAGGTCGGGAAGATCCCCTGGAGAAGGAAATGGCAACCCACTCCAGTACTCTTGTCTAGAAAATTCCATGGATGGAGGAGCCTGGTGGGCTACAGTCCATGGGGTCGCAAAGAGTCGGACACGACTGAGCGGCTTCACTTTCACTTTATAGATCATTTCACTGTTCTGATGAAAAAATACATAATTAGAAGATTAAGTAACATCCATAAAGTCACTAGATCCCTTAATGGAAAATTTAATCTTTAGAATCCAGGTATTCTAGCTCCTGACTTGATTTTATTTCCATTTTATCACATTGTTTCCCAAGTGCTTTTTTAAAAAAGTATTTATTTATTTATTTGGCAGCACCAAGTCTTACTTGCATGCAGCATGTGGAATCGTCAGCCTTCCTTGTGGCATGCAAGATCCTTAGTTGCAGCATGTGAGATCTAGTTCCCTGACTAGGGATGGAACCCAGGCCCCCTCCATTCAGAGCACACAGTCATAGCCACTGGACCACCAGGGAAGTCCTGCCCAATACTTTTAAAAATAAAAATTGGAAAATTACATTTACTTTACACGTACAGCATAATATCAAGCTCAGGATAACTATTATGTGTATATATTAAAAGCAAAACAATAAAATTCCATATAAAAATCATCTCAACATAATTGAATACAACTAACTGGGTAATCAAACAGGAAAAGCTCTTATACAAAGATATTTTACCCTTGAAAAGGGAATATACGGAAAAAATAAGATAAATTATTTGTAAACATGATGAAATATAAGTTAATACATTTTAATCCAAAGCTTCAATTTGAAGCAAATTAGCTTTTGAGTTATTCCCATTTTTCTTCACAATCTTGTTCTTCATTATATTACACTATGCTTCATAGTAACTATAATCAATTTTTCATATTCACATGTGCTGAAAATACAAAGGGTCACTATGCTGGAAATAAGTAGGAAGAATATTTGTTTCTAACTAAATTTTTTTTTAAGTTTCTTGCTAAGTTTTTTTTTTTTTTCTTTTTTTAAAACAGAATCATCTTATTTAAACACAATGATTCCCCTTCATCCCAAGAACTGGGATCTGTGAGGAAAAATAAGTATCAGCTTAAGGATGACAAAGTGTTAAAGATAAGGTGCTAACTAAAACTGCAGGGAGACTGCTTGAACCATTTCATTCTATGTAACACCAAAAAGGCAAGAGAGAAAAGGGTGGGAGTCACATATTCATTTATTTGGATACTGACAGGACTGTATTTACTGAAATTCATCTTCATGCTTGCATATGTGCTCTTGATTACGGCTGATACAGCAAAAACTATAATACAAGAACTAGATCCCTGTTTTTAGGTAATTATAATCTAAGTGCTAATATTAGACTGATCATTTATATAAAGCTTATATCCATAATAGAATATTTTAGCTAACTATGTCTAGATAAAAATCCCATTTCACTCTGTGCAAAAAAGGCACACAATCATGTCATTTTGCTGTGGTTTGAGTCCAAGTGAACTTTTGTTTCAAAGGCAATTTAGGTTGGTATTTAAGAACTTGAATCCTGGAGCCACATTGCAAATCTTAAAAACCTGGTTCTACTACTCAGGGTCTTCAAATCCCTCTATTTTGACTTCATTTTAGACTTACAGAAAAGATGCAAAAATAATACAAAGAATGCCCTATGTCTTTCACCCTACTTCTCCTAATGTTAATATTTTACTGCTGCTGCTGCTAAGTCGCTTCAGTTGTGTCTGACTCTGTGCCACCCCATTGACAGCAGCCCACCAGGCTCCGCTGTCCCTGGGATTCTCCAGGCAAGAACACTGGAGTGGGTTACCATTTCCTTAGCAACCCTCATTTTCTCCAGGTAAGAGCAGAGGCCTCCTCTTAGTGGTTTGGGGATATTATAAAAAGATAACATACAAAATACAGCACCAGGCACATAGAGTGTTAAAGTATTAGCTATGGTTAACTAGTTTCTTTTCTATCTACATGTGTAAAGCTTTGGCAGAAAGAGAGGCTAGAAGGAAAAACAGAAGCGGGAAGCTTCTTGATCCGGCTTTGGGCTGCTAAAACTAACCAGGGTTAACAGCCAGAGCTCGTGGAAATAGGACTCATGCCAGATTCTCTGTAAAAATAGATCTGAGACAGAGATTTGGGTACAGAAATGTTCCTGGGGGAATTCACTTGGAACCAACAACTGGAGGGAAGTGAGAGAAGGAAGGACGGAGTGGAGGGGGCAGTTGAGCTGTGATGCAGTCACAACAGAGGCCTCAGCCAACCACACAGGGAGCCTAGAAACTGGGACGGCCCTTCAGTGCTGTCCTACACGGAGGCAAGAGCACTGAGTTTTCAGGCTCTGCATGGACCAGACTGTGGATGTGGTTGGTCTCCAAGGAGAGGTATTCCCTTGGCAAGTCAACCCTCTTGAGGTCAATTTCTAGAGAGAGAATCAGCTAAGCAGCATTAGCTGCCAACAGTCCCAGCACCTGGGGGAGGAGCCCTTCTATCCTGAGGGAGATTTAGGCTGTGGACAAAGTGTCCATGACCAACAAGTCATACAGAACTTTATGTGGACAGCAAATGGACAGCAAATCAAAACTACAACATCCTTTCTATTAGGTGAGAGATCCTGAAAAGATAAATTAAAATCTACATATTAATGCTCAAAGCCTGTTAAAACATTTGTCTTTTGCTATATTTTGTTTTTGTTTTGTTTTGTTTAGCAATCTCTAGAGAGCAATCATTGGAGAAGGCACTGGCGACCCACTCCAGTACTCTTGCCTGGAAAATTCCATGGACGGAGGAGCCTGGTAGGCTGCAGTCCATGGGGTTGCTAAGAGTCGGACACGACTGAGCGACTTCACTTTCACTTTTCTTTTCATGAATTGGAGAAGGAAATGGCAACCCACTCCAGTGTTCTTGCCTGGAGAATCCCAGGGACAGGGGAGCCTGGTGGGCTGCTGTCTATGGGGTCGCACAGAGTTGGACACAACTGAAGCGACTTAGCAGCAGCAGAGAGCAATCATTACTAATATAACATGGAGTAGGAAGGACTTCGGAAAAAAGAGAAGCTAATTCTTTCCCCTTTCCTGGAACTCAGACTGACTAAGATGCTCAGCATCCTACCCTGTGACAACATCCACAGATGACACACTTTTAGACTGAATATAGGTTGGCCTCCTGTCAATGGGCAGTAGCAGTCCTGACAGTACATCAGGAACTTTTGTGAACATTGACTATAAAGGTTGGATCTACTACAGAGTATTGAGTCGAGTTCCCTGCGCTATACAATAGGTCCTTATTAGTAACAGCCTATATGGGAAAAGAATCTAAAAAAGAGTGGAAACAGATATACGTGTAACAGATTCACTTTGCTGTACACCTGAAATTAACATTGTAAATCAACTATTCCCCTCAAAAAACTTTTAAATAGATAACTTAATGTTTAATAATGTAAAGTTAAAATAGTATTAATATTATTAAATATTCATAGTATTATCATTAAGAATAATAATAGCAGATATCAAGCTCAGTCTCCTATTCCTAACATTAATGTAAATACTTAAAGTTTTCTGTAGTTATTAATAATGATTTAATGAAAATTAATTTATGCATGCCCAATTTTATCCTATGGGACATCATCATCTGAAGATCATGCCAATATCTTTTGAAAATTGTCATTTTTTTGTTTATTACTTAGGGTGTGTAATACAAAATACTTCACTAAAAAAGTAAAGGTTGGATCTAGATATTTAAAACAAAGTGAATGACATGTGGGGATTACAGACAAAAGCTGGGTTGTTTTTATTTTTGGTCATGTAAGGAGCAAAAATAAATATGGTTAAGATTGAGGGGAAAAGAAAAACCTGTTTTGATGCAGATGGAAGTTACTAATCCAAAGGATAAATCCAGATTGTACATCATAATGCAAGTCAAGCTAGAGGCATGAAAGGCAAAGATTAGGCAATAATTAGAATAGAGACCAGTTGGAACCGTGAAATCCCACACTGAGAGGCTATGACAGTCCTGGAAGGGGTCAATTTTGCCAAAGCTAATTAATGAAATGGAACCCAAGGAAGCATTGTGTTATCAAACATAAGTGGAACATAAGCAAATTTTGAAATAATTCGATAATTTATCTTTTGGTGGCTCAGACTGTAAAGAATCCGCCTGCTCTGTGTGAGACCTGGGTTCGATTCCTGAGTTAGGAAGATCCTCTGGAGAAGGGAATGGCAACCCACTCCAGTATTCTTGTCTGGAAAATCCCATGGACAGAGAAGCCTGGTAGGCTAAAGTCCATGGGGTCACAAAGAGTCAGACACGATTGAGTGACTTCACTTTTATCATTATATAACAACATAAGAGAAGAATCAGGTAGTTTGTGCTGGCTTCCATGAGGGGAGAAATGCCTTTATTTAGAGTAACTAGGCACAAAGAGAGAGAAAATGGCTTATCTCCTCAACCACTTAGAAAGGAGAAAAAGGTCATATGATGTTTATTCTAGTTCAGTGACAACCTTCAATTTTTACTTTTAAACTTAATAACATCTATTATATTTATTATTATTACTATTATACATTATTATTATTATATTTATTATTGTTGTTGTTCTTATTGCTATGTTTGAGTAATTACTGTATGCCTGGAAAATTTCAAGTGTTTTATACGTATATATTAATACATGTAATCTTTAAAAAAAAACTATACAAGGTAGCACTATTACTATACCTGATTAGAGGTAAAGAAAATGTGGCACAGAGAGATTACATGATTTTCCAAAGGCTACACAGATAATAACTGACATAGTCAGGATTTGAACTCAAGCAAATCTAAAGTCCATATTTTACTCTAAAGTCCATATTATATCTTCCTCAATAACCTGAAATCACTGTATAACAGAGTACAAGTTAAATTTATTGTACTAAAAAAATACCTCTTGAATCTGAGCTACTTAAAATGTAAACTAAAATTAACTCATACTTTACATCAATTAGTAGTTCCAAGTCAATGCAAAGTTCTCTAACACTGCGTAAATTGTGGCAGTGGTATAGCACTATAATTTGCAATGTAGGTATAACACTACTAACTGTAGATCCAAATGCATAAAGTTGACTTAGATAGAAGGACATGTAATACAGCCACCTCTATCATTAGCAGTTATCCAAGCAAAGATAAAGCCATGAATTATAGAGGAAGCTGTCATTCCCTATGAGAGCAGAGCAGCCAAGAAAGCAGTAGGAATAAATCTTAAAATGGAATCAAAGATTCAAAAGCCAGGGGCAACATGATAGGAGGAATATAGAGTCTTAGAGGTAAAAACAAGTAGTTACACACTGTATTTGATAAAGAAAACTAAAGCCTTATCCTAAGATAGGTGCTCCCTAGCTTTTCTGACACTTCCTCATGGATTTTAATTGCTTCTGACTGTGTTATAATTAAGATGAAGCTACAACCAGGGACACAGTGAGTGAAGGTCTGCTCTGTACTGATGGAAGCAGTAATCGGAGACCTGCAGTTTAAAGAATACTCATGATACATACAAATGAAAATCATAGTAAGTCTGCTAATAATAGAAAATATATTTATATGGATTTGCACATACATCAATGTGCACAGAGTGTGAATTTGGAGACACTGAAGTATGCAAGTAGCCTCTACATGAAAAGGATGTATTTATACCCAAGGACACACATTTCAGATTCTCCAGAACAGTCCTCATTTAAAATATCATAAATAGTCTCTACAAACCTATCAAATGTTCTGAAAATTTCAAAGTTTCCAAATGCAAATAAAGTTTCCATAGACAGCAACTCACAGAGAAACTGGGAAGAGAAAAGTCCTTGGTCAGATATTCAGTGTACACAAACGCTTAAGGTACATCACAGAATTGCCCAATAGATCATAAGTATGAGGTTAGGGGATTGACATCTACTTTTTAAAAAAAATAATTTTTAGTTCTGCCCATAGTTCTAGGCTATAGATTCTTTTTTTTTTCTTTTAACAATTTTGATTTTTAAAAAATATTTATTTATTTTTGGCTGCTGCAGGTCTTAGTTGTGGCATGTTTTGGTAAATAAAGTTTTATTGGAACACACACACACAAAAAAATAAGTTTTAGGATTTTTCTCCATCTTCATTCATTAACCTTAATCATGCTGGAGACTGGTTCAGGAATAAAAAAACATCTTTTACCTGAAACATTTCATTAATTGGATTCAAGATGGAGTAGCCATTATAGTCAACAAAAGAGTCTGAAATGCAGTACTTGGATGCAATCTCAAAAACGACAGAATGATCTCTGTTCATTTCTAAGGCAAACCATTCAATATCAGAGTAATCCAAGTCTATGCCCTGACCAGTAATGCTAAAGAAGATGAAGTTGAATGGTTCTATGAAGACCTACAAGATCTTCTAGAACTAACACCCAAAAAAGATGTCCTTTTCATTATAGGGGACTGGAATGCAAAAGTAGGAAGTCAATAAATACCTGGGGTAACTGTCAAATTTGGACTTGGAGTACAGAATGAAGCAGGTGAAAGGCTAATACAGTTTTGCCAGGAGAACACATTGGTCATAGCAAACACCCTCTTCCAACAACACAAAAGAAGACTCTACACATGGACATCACCAGATGGTCGACACCGAAATCAGATTGATTATATTCTCTGCAGCCAAAGATGGAGAAGCTCTATACAGTCAGCAAAACAAAACAAGGAGCTGACTGTGGCTCAGATCATAAACTTCTTATTCCCAAATTGAGACTTAAACTGAATAAAGTAGGGAAAACCACTAGACCATTCAGGTGTGACCTAAATCAAATCTCTTATGATTATAAAGTGAAGTGAGAAATAGATTCAAGGGATTAGATCTGATAAACAGAGTGCCTGAAGAACTATGGACAGAGGTTCATGACATTGTACAGGAGGCAGGGATCCAGATGACCCCCAAGAAAAACAAATGCAAAAAGGCAAAATGGTTGTCTGAGGAGGCCTTACAAACAGCTGTGAAAAGAAGAAAACTGAAAGGCAAAGGAGAAAAGGAAAGATATACCCATTTGAATGCAGAGTTCCAAAGAATCACAGGAGAGTTAAGAAAGCCTTAATCAGTGATCAATGCAAAGAAACAGAGGAAAATAATAGAATGGGAAAGACTAGAGATCGCTTCAAGAAAATTAGAGATATCAAGGGAAAATTTCATGCAAAGATAGGCTCAATAAAGGACGGAAATGGTATGGACCTAACAGAAGCAGAAGATATTAAGAAGAGTTGACAAGAATACACAGAAGAACTATACAAAAAAAGATCTTCATGACCCAGATAACCATGATGGTGTGATCACTCACCTAGAGCCAGACATCCTGGAATGTGAAGTCAAGTGGGCCTCTTACGAAGCATCACTATGAACAAAGCTAGTGGAGGTGATGGAATTCCAGTTGAGCTATTTCAAGTTCTAAAAGATGATGCTGTGAAAGTGCTGCACTCGATATGCCAGCAAATCTGGAAAACTCAGCAGTGGCCACAGGACTGGAAAAGGTCAGTTTTCGTTCCAATCCCAAAGAAAGGCAATGCCAAAGAATGCTCAAACTACCACACAATTGTACTCATTTCACATGCTAGCAAAGTAAGGCTTAAAATTCTCCAAGCCAGGCTTCAACAGTATGAGAACCATGAAATTCCAGATGTTCAAGCTGGATTTAGAAAAGGCAGAGGAACCAGAGATCAAATTGCCAATATCCGCTGGATCATCCAAAAAGCAAGAGTTCCAGAAAAACATCTATTTCTGCTTTACTGACTATGCCAAAGCCTTTGACTGTGTGGATTACAATAAACTGTGGAAAATTCTGAAAGAGATGGGAATACCAGAGCATCTGACCTGTCTCTTGAGAAACCTGTATGCAGGTCAGGAAGCAACAGTTAGAACTGGACATGGAACAACAGACTGGTTCCAAATAGGAAAAGGAGTTCATCAAGGCTGTATATTGTCACCCTGCTTATTTAACTTATATGCAGAGTACATCATGAGAAACGCTGGGCTGGATGAAGCACAAGCTGGAATCAAGATTGCCAAGAGAAATATCAATAACCTCAGTTATGCAGAACACCACCCTTATGGCAGAAAGTGAAGAAGTATTAAAGAGTCTCTTGATGAAAGTGAAAGAGTAGAGTGAAAAAGTTGGGTTAAAACTCAACATTCAGAAAATCAAGATCATGGTATCTGGTCCCATTACCTCATGGCAAATAGATAGGGAAACAGTAGAAACAGTGACAGACTTTATTTGGGGGGGCTTCAAAATCACTGCAGATGGTGACTGCAGCCATGAAATTCAAAGACGCTTACTCCTTGGAAGTAAAGTTATGACCAACTTGGACAGCATATTAAAAATCAGAGACATTACTTTGCCAACAAAGGTCCATATAGTCAAAGCTATGGTTTTTCCAGCAGTCATGTATGGATGTGAGAGGTGGACTGTGAAGAAAGCTGAGTGCTCAAGAATTGATGCTTTTGAACTGTGGTGTCGGAAAAGACTCTTGAGAGTCCCTTGGACTGCAAGGAGATCCAAACAGTCCATCCAAAAGGAAAGCAGTCCTGAATATTCATTGGAAGAACTGATGCTGGAGCTGAAACTTCAATACTTTGGCTACCTGATGCGAAGAGCTGACTCATTTGAAGAGACCCTGATGCTGGGAATGATTGAAGGCAGGAGGAGAAGGGGATAACAGTGGATGAGATGGTTGGTTGGCATCACCAACTCAATGGACATGAGTTTGAGTAAACTCCGGGAGCTGGTGATGGACAGGAGGGGCTGGCGTGCTGCGGTCCATGGGGTCACAAAGCGTCGGACACAACTGTGCAACTGAACTGAACTGAAACTTAAACATTTTAAAGAATTGCATTCACCCGTGTTCTTTTCCTAAGCTTGGCAGAAAGTTATATATCATAAAATGTAAAGTCTTCTTCTACACAAGCACAAAACAGCCTAATCATTTTTGAATTCAATAAAAAGTTCAAGATGGTAACAATGAAACACTGTTTTCAGCACAGATTATGACAAGACAAAGTAAACTACAATGTTTGTTTGGAGTAAATTAAAAAAAAAAAAAAAGTTACTTGGAAGATGATTTCTTGAATTCTAGTCCAAGAAATTATCTTTCAAAAGTTTATAATCAGATTTCAGTTTGGCCATAGTCAATAATGCTGTTTTGAAGATAATTTCAGAACAGGCCCTACAGCAGTTCCAAATGACAATCCTGATAAGACAGAGTGAAATCTTGCTAAGACCTAGAATCCTGAGTTTCTTTTCAGACCCCAAAATTCTGGGAAGCCCTTGAATATCCTAGAATAATAACCATCTTCAATCACCTTTTATTTTATAAAGGAACATTTTCACTAAAAATTTCAATATAAAAATTTGGATATGCACCAAAATCATTAATCTGACTTATTTAAGAAGGAAGAAGGCATTGTGTCCCTAATCTACTGAGTTGATATGTTCCATAAACAATTCTGGAAGGAGGCTGTAGTCAGAGCATAAATTGGTATAGATCGCTTTGCTCTCACAGATATCACCATGATATTTTCTTCTGAATGAGAAAAAGTTTAAAGGCATAAATCAAGATAAAGCAATCATCTCACAAAGAATTACAAAGAGGTCCCATACCTTTTTCTTAGTGAGCACTATGACCCATTGATTTTCTACTGAAGATAAAAGCCAAAATCATGTGTCACCAATAAAAACAAGCAAAACTATTTGGTTCAATACATTATATTGTTAAACACACACACACACACATTTGCAGAGAAAAGTCAAATCTGAAATGTTACACATGATTAAAATGAGTTTGGATCAGTGAGAAAACACACACTTGAAAGACATTTCACAGAGTTTATTCCTAGAGCGTGAACAATACATCAGATGGGAATAAACTATTGCTTTTGTTAGTCCAGATAAATACACAGACACTGTCTGAATAAGAAGGCTCATATCCAGTGTGCTACCTACAGTATTGCTTTTAGCAAAATAATTCAGCCCTGATAATCCAAAACACTTTTATTCATACTGCAGTTTCACAAAAGTGTAGTTAAACCCTGTATGCGAGACATCAAAAGAAACACAGATAAATAGAACAGTATTATGGACTCTATGGGAGAGGGCGAGGGTGGGATGATATGGGAGAATAGCATGGAAGCATGTAAATTATCATATGTGAAATGAATCACCAGTCCAGGTTCAATGCATGATACAGGGTGCTCGGGGCTGGTACACCGGGATGACCTGGAGGGATGGAATGGGGAAGGAGGTGGAAGGGGGGTTTTGGAAGGGGAAAACATTACACCCATGGTGGAGTCATGTCAATGTATGGCAAAACAAATAAAAATAAATTAATTAATTAAAAAAAAAAAAAAAAAACTTTGTCAAGAGGCCAGCAAGGCAGCTGGCAGCATAGCCAGCACTTTTGCACAAATTCCAGAATGGCAATAAATCCCACAACAGATTTCAACCCCATGCAGAGCCCCTCAGCTGTATAGCCGTGCTGTGGCAAAATCGGCCAAATCAGACATGGCGACCCCCTACACTGCGTCTACATTTTCTGCCTTCATTCTACTCCTCTAGCCAGAAAGGAGGAGAAAAGGATTTGCAAGTATGATTAGAAAGGAACTAAATGGCTCATATATGTAACCCCTGGGAGAAAAAGAAACAAACAAACCAAAGTATAGTTACATGAAGTTTCAAATAGGGCATAGACTAAAAGGGGATAAGACAAACTAGATGTTAGGGAAAAGATCACAGAGAAAAATCTGAACAAACTTTTTGGCCAACCCAGTGAAACATTCAAACTTGCTCTTTTTCTTATTGCTACAGTCCTTGGGGTTGCAAAGAGTCACAGGGGACTGAGTGACTAACACTTTCACTTTATATAGCATGTATTAATTTCTATTATTTGTCAATACTTAATAACCCATAATATATAATACTTAATACTTACTTTATATAGCATGTATTAATTTCTATGATTTGACAATACTTAATAACCCATAATATATAACACATATATTACAAATATATAAAGTATGTTTCCAAAGTTTAATGACTTATATTAATATTCTACTGTAATTTTAGAGGATCAAAAATATTAGATGTCATTTTGTATTACAGAATAAAAATACAAAAATATTAAATGTCATATTTGTATTACTACGAACAAAGCTAGTGGAGGTGATGGAATTCCAATTGAGCTATTTCAAATCCTCAAAGATGATCCTGTGAAAGTGCTGCACTCGATATGCCAACAAATTTGGAAAACTCAGCAGTGGCCACAGGACTGGAAAAGGTCAGTTTTCATCCCAATCCCAAAGAAAGGCAATGCCAAAGAATACTCAAACTACCACACAATTGCACTCATCTCACACGCTAGTAAAGTAATGCTCAGGATTCTCCAAGCCAGGCTTCAGCAATACGTGAACCGTGAACTTCCAGATGTTCAAGCTGGTTTTAGAAAAGGCAGAGGAACCAGAGATCAAATTGCCAATATCCGCTGGATCATCCAAAAAGCAAGAGAGTTCCAGAAAAACATCTATTTGTGCTTTATTGACTATGCCAAAGCCTTTGACTGTGTGGATCACAATAAACTGTGGAAAATTCTGAAAGAGATGGGAATACCAGAGCATCTGACCTGTCTCTTGAGAAACCTGTATGTAGGTCAGGAAGCAACAGTTAGAACTGGACATGGAACAACAGACTGGTTCCAAATAGGAAAAGGAGTACGTCAAGGCTGTATATTGTAACCCTGCTTTTTAACTTATATGCAGAGTACATCATGAGAAACGCTGGGCTGGAAGAAACACAAGCTGGAATCAAGATTGCCGGGAGAAATATCAATAACCTCAGATATGCGGATGACACCACCCTTATGGCAGAAAGTGAAGAACTAAAGAGCCTCTTGATGAAAGTGAAAGAGGAGAGTGAAAAAGTTGGCTTAAAGCTCAACGTTCAGAAAACTGAGATCATGGCATCTGGTCCCATCACTTCATGGCAAATAGATGGGCAAACAGTGGAAACAGTGTCAGACTTTATTTTTTTTGGCTCCGAAATCACTGCTGATGGTGATTGCAGCCATGAAATTAAAAGATGCTTACTCCTTGGAAGGAAGGTTATGGCCCACCTAGATAGCATATTTAAAAGCAGAGACATTACTTTGCCAACAAAAGTCCGTCTAGTCAAGGCTATGGTTTTTCCAGTGGTCATGTATGGATGTGAGAGTTGGACGGTGAAGAAAGCTGAGTGCTGAAGAATTGATGCTTTTGAACTGTGGTGTTGGAGAAGACTCTTGAGAGTCCCTTGGACCGCAAGGAGATCCAATCAATCCATCCTAAAGGAGATCAGTCCTGGGTGTTCATTGGAAGGACTGATGTTGAAGCTGAAACTCCAATACTTTGGCCACCTCATGCGAAGAGTCGAATCATTGGAAAAGACCCTAATGCTGGGAAGGATTGGGGGCAGGAGGAGAAGGGGACGACAGAGGATGAGATGGTTGGATGGCATCACCAACTCGATGGACATGGGTTTGGGTAGACTCCGGGAGTTGGTGATGGACAGGGAGGCCTGGCGTGCTGCAATTCATGGGGTCGCAAAGAGTCGGACACGACTGAGTGACTGAACTGAACTGTATTACCGAAGTCATAACAAGTAGAGCAGAATTTAAATAATGGATTTATTAAGGAATGAGACTTCCGTTCTGGCCCTTGCATTCTTGTAATATTCTCTACCTAACCTTTTCTTCTCCCTTTCTTACTCGTACATTCTTCCCACTGGAAACCCAGCTCATCACTTTGGATCAGGATGTGAGAAAGAGTTGACACACTAAGCTGTGGTTATATTTGAGTTCAGCAGAAGAAGACAGCCTATGAGAAACCTAAGACTGTAAAATAAGATTCAGTATGCTGTTCAGCAAGCAACAAATCTATGAGTGCTACTCACACAGGCTTCAAGCCAGCAGATTCCATCCCAAACCTTTCAATGTAAATTCTAATAACTCCACTAGAAGCTTGGAAGAAAAATGTTACATGAGGCTGCATAAATAATTTGTACTTGTAGCACTTCTGTATACAATTTCACAAAAAGTGGAATCAACTTAACATTATTAAATATGGTCCTATTTTATTTACAATATAACTTATGAAACATTTCTTCTAGAAGTACTGAAAAATAATGCACAATTTAGGATTTAAAGCTATATCCCACAAATGAAAAAATAAATCATGATTATGAATATGATTTTTCAAGCTTTTCACAAAATCCATCAGTGGAAAATTCTCTTTATTACTGAGGGATGTTACCAGAACACTACAGAACTCTTTCAGATTTACTCAGACAGTTCTGTGGTGTTAAGAGGTCTAGCCAAATAATCTTTTTTTTTTTTAATTTCTTAACATTTTAATGATGTGATACCACCTGGAGAATTTATTTCTGTGAAAGTCCATGTCCTCTCCTTGGGCCAACTTCATGTATAAGTATATACTTCAGGAAACAAGGCCATGTTAGGAATAAGTGAGCAGAAGCTTGTAAGTCCTGGTTCCTGTGGTGCCAAAGAATTAATAGGTATCTTTAAACTAGGTTTTTGCAATACTTATCAGTGAACACTGCTGATATTGAATCACTGCCAAGAAGAATGGAAAAACTGCTCTATCTATATCGTGGAACACTATTTAACAATAGAAACAAGTGAAGTACTGATATATTTGGTAATAAAATGAATCTCAAAATAATTATACAGAATGAAATATGTCAGAAAAAAGTACATGGCATACTATTTGACTTATATAACAGTTTGAGAAGTGTAAGTTAATATACACTGAAAGTTCAGTGGTTTTCCAGGGATGGAAGTGAGGGCCAGAAGGAGATATTACTAAGGGATATCAGGAACTTCCCTGGTGGCACAGTGGATAAGAATTCACCTGCCAATGCAGGGGACATGGGTTCGATCCCTGGTCCAGGAAGATTGCACATGCTACGAAGCAGCCAAGCCTGTGTGCCGCAACTACTAAGCCTGCACTGTAGGGCCCTCAAGCTGCAACTACTGAAGCCCTTATGCTCTAGAGCCCACATGCTGCAACTACTGAAGGCCGTGCACTCTAGAGCACATGGTCTGCAACAGGAGGAGGGACTACCATGAAAAGCCTATGTACTGCAACCAAGCATAGCCCCAGCTCACCACAACTAGAGAAAGCCTGGATAAAGCACTGAAGACCCAGTGTAGTCAAAAATCAATTTAAAAAAAGGGATATTAGGAAACTTTCAGGAATGAAACACATTGATATTTGAATTAGCTTGACTATACATTCACAATGTATAGTTATCAATCAAATCTAAAAAATCTCATAATAAAACTTAGGTAGAAGGTTGACCTGAAGTTTTATATGCAGTGACTTGCTGAGCTTTTACCGACCATACCACACATAAAAGCAGTGGATGATAATTTAAACTGACATTAATAAGACAAATTGTTCCTATACCTGGATGTGCAATATGGTTCTACCCTATGTATTTCATTTTAAATGAATGATCCTGAAAAACCTTTAAATTTTTCTATTAACCAAATATTTAGTGAGTACCTATTAATTCCTGGGCATGATACTAGGTAATTTCACTACAATATTACAGTTAATGAAAATGTTGGTTGTTGTCACTTTTGTTCAGTAGAACAGAAACTATGTATATCCATCATTCAGTGAACAAACATCCTATTGCTTAAAACAGTCTCAATCCTTATTATCTTAAACCATTAATCTACACAGCATGCAGAATCTCTGATTTCATCTTTCATGCCTAAAATTCATTAAAAAAATAATAATAATCCTTGGATAAAATCAAATAGAGTACTCTGTGTAATCCAGGATGGGTTTCAAACCTCAACATTTATGCTTTAGATTCATAACCAAAGGAATCTTTGGTTAGTTCCACGGTCATCTGACTCTTAAGCTGCTCCCTTGCAAAGCTGATTTTCTCCTGAAAATCAATTCTTTTTTTTTTTCTTTTTACTTTTTATTTTGTACTGGGGTATAACTGATTAACACCATTGTGATAGTTTCAGGTGGACAGTAAAGGGACTCAGCCATACATCTACATGTATCCACTCTCTCCCAAACTCCCCTCCCATCCACTGAGCAGAGTTCCATGTCCTATACAGTAGGTCCTTGTTGGTTATGCACTTAAAATATAGCAGTGTGTATATCCAAACTCCCTAACAATCCCTTCTCCCCATCCATCCCCCTCCAGAAACCAGAAGCTCGATTCTCTAAGTGAAAAGCAATTATTGAGTAAACATCACAAAAAAAGTTTATCCATTTAAATACTAGTTAAGCCCAAATTACAACTGATCTGATTAGACATTAAGAATTAACTTGAAGTGGATGAGCCATTATTAAACAAAAGTCAAAAAACTCTCTTCAATTTCATTTCACATGATTATATGGATCTTACGATTGGGCTGGAAAGCAAGATATCACTCTGAACCTTGCAGATTAGGTTTCGTGATGTCAGCTTATGTCTATCAGGACAAAACACCAACCGCTATGTGTTCTCTAGTGAGCCACATACAATGTACATCTATGATGGTTAGAAGCTCAGGTGGCCTGGAGCTAAGTTCTTGGCTGTAAAACTCTTTACTCGAGACATTTAGATAAAGATAGTGCTTTCAACTGGGGTAACTGGGAAGTTTAGAATATGCCAAAAAAAGGTTTAGCCAGTATAGGTAAGAAGTTTCTTCCAATACATTATATGCATGTCTATTTGACCAGAGGGAAAAAACAAATATTCAACACTCCTACATACAACAGGCTATATGATGCATCAGAAAGAGAATGAGGATTTCCCTGGTGGCTCAGTGGCAATAAATTTGCCTGACAATGCAGGAGACACAGGTTCAATCCCTGATCAGGGAAGATCCCACATGCCATGAAGCAACTAAGCCTGTGCACCACAACGATCGAGCCTGTGCTCTGTACCCTGGGAGCCACAACTACTGAGCTCATGTGCTACAACTACTGAAGCCCATACACCCCGGAGCCCATGCATTGCAATAAGAGAAGTCAGTGCAATGAAAAGCCTGCAGACCTCAACTAGAGAGTAACTCCCACTCACTGCAATTAGAAAAAAGCCTGTGCAGCAATGAAGACTCAGCAGAGCCAAAAACAAATAAAATCCTTTTTTTAAGCAGAGTAAAAAAATGTATTATGAAAGAAAAAAAAAAAAGAAAGAAACAGAATGAGCATGAATTAAACAGACATTGTGGGCTCTAAAACAAGTCCCTGTTTTTCTGCTCACCATCTACCTGGCCAGGAGCTCAGTTGGTAAAGAATCCACCTGCAACGCAGGAGACCCTGGCTTGATTCCTGGGTTGGGAAGATCACGTGGAGAAGGGATAGGGTACCCAGTCCACTGTTCTTGGGCTTCCCTGGTGGCTTGGATGGTAAGAAATCCACCTACAATGCGGGAGACCTGGGTTTGATCCCTGGGTTGGGAAGACCCCCCAGAGGAGGGCATGGCAACCCACTCTAGTATTCCTGCCTGGAGAATCCCCATGGACAGAGGAGCCTGGCAGACTACAGTCCATGGGGTCGCAAAGAGTCAGACACGACTGAGTGAATAAGCACGGCACAAAAAACAACTTGAGTTTTTTCCTTCATATCTATAAAACTGGCAAAAAGGATCTTTGACTTACCCACTTCAGGGAATTGCTGAATCAAACAAAGTATGCCAAAACCCTTTACAAAACTGTAAAAGCACATAAGCATTTGAACTTGCTATTGAAACTTTGACTTTTAGGAGGAGGTAGGAAAAATTTAAAGAATATTCCACCAAGAGGAAGGAAACCTAGATTCAGACTCTGGTTCTGCCCCAGAATAGCTCTTCCAACAATGTGTGCTGTCTTCCTGGATTTTTGCTCCTTACCTACAAAATGTGAGGAAGTCAAATGAGAGATTCAAAATAACAAATTTAAGAGTCTGAACTTTTAGCAGAAGACTAGAGATTGAGCCAAACTCTTTTTTTTTTCTCCAGGTTTTTCACTTCAGCACAACAATGACTTAGATTGGAAGAACCTACAGCTGTGTCCAATGCCATGTGTCCACCTGTAGAAATTTCAGTCACACATTACTGGAGGTAGTCAAGGAGGAAGGCAACCTAACAAGTTTGAGTACACCCTAATTAAATGATAAATGTGTGTCAAACTATCTGACCAAACTTCACTTTTAATTCAAGAACATAGAGATCTTTCATATTCCTTAGACGTTCTGACGCCATTTGAATATACCTTGTGAAAGCCGTTGTCCATACCTGAAAAGGCTGCCTGCTGAAAAGGTTGAGAGATTTCCGTAGCCAAATGGGGCCTTGATTCCCAAATATATGCCACAGCAGCTGTCCTCTTGTGTTGTTCCAGACTCGTTGGTACACGGCCAGCCTATAAATGTGCTTTCCGAACATGTGGTAGTACAAGCGGAAGGTGCAGCCCTCCGCATTAGTGGCGTTAAGGATCGGGCTGAGCAGAGCAGCTCGGTGCTGGAAAACCTGTGGTTCAGATGATTCGATGTACAGATAGTGTCCTTGAGCTGTGCCCAAAGTATTATCCTTCATCGGCCCTGTATTAAGCGTTGATGTTGGGCCCTGGTACCGGGTCCAGTCGAATTCATCTTCTGTATCTTGTTCCCAGTTACAAATTCCATTTTCAAAGTTACACTGAAGTTCAGGTACTGAAATGGGCATTAAATAAAATCAAAAGATCATTAAGGACCAAAATAACTATGAATGGGAATACTAGCTGCTACTTTGCTTCTGCCAAGGTAAACCATTCTAATCTTTTTTAATGCAACATTAGAGCAAACTTTTAAGAAAAGTAAATCTTAGCTAATACATCAAGCAATACTATTTTATAGATGGAGGTGGAATCCCTTTGGCCATTATTTTCCAAATGCCTTTTATACCCATCCCCTGCCCTGTAGCATTATCCCAACCTTATGGAAATGATCACTACCCCACAGCTGGCTCACTGCAACAAACTTCTGTCTCCATGGATTTCAACTTCAGCTAAATGTTCCAGTCACCAGTGAACACTAAAAAAATTAAAGTTCAAATTCAGCTCCAGATATGTGGATTTAATTTGTCCAAATTGTGTACCCATCAATTGAGAGGATATTTTACTAGCTCCCTTGGTAGTTCTAACATGCACAGCTGACAAGAATCATACTAGTTCTCAATCTTTTGGAATGCCCTGTGGTGAACGGTAAAGTTGTTTACTCTTTGGTAAAGTCCTATACAAACACTATGTAAAGTATGGAAGGAAGCCCAGTTTTTAATAAGCACCCAAGATGATTCTGAGGCAGGTGTTTTCCAGGCTTCACTCTGAAATCGAATTCTTCTCTCTGGATCCATCCCATCCCAGTTCCAAATATCCCTCCTTTGTACCACAATGACCATCTTTCAATGGTAGCTTATCATTTTTCTTCTCTATTCAAAATCCTTTCCTATTTACTTATTTAATCTCAACTTAAACTCTATCTTTCAAGCTTTACCATTTCCAAATTAAAATAACTTCCTGTTTATCCACAACTGTCTTTCCCCTTGGCATGCACTAATTTATCAGCATGCCCTAAACACTCACCTCTCCCTCTACCTCTATGCCTCTTATGCTGTGTGCCTCATCAGTTCTTAGCTGTGTCTCCTCAGTGGTAATTTTTTCTAATCACTGGGTGGTAGCTCCTTTGAACTGATGCTTTAAAATGTTTTATTTATTTATTTATCTATCTAAGACCTGGCTTTACCAGGTCTTAGTTGTGGCATGCAAATGCTTAGCTGTAGCATGTGGGACCTAGTTCCCTGACCAGGGATTGAACCCAAGCCCCCTGCATTGGGAGCATGGAGTCTTAGCCACTGGACCACCAGGGAAATCCCTGGTGCTTTTAAACTTTTAACTCCCTTCAGTCAGTAGAAGAACTCAAAGCACTTTTAAAGAATTGGTCAGTCCCTTATCCACTCAACACTCTACCTACATTTGTAGGATAATATTGGAATGTATTCATTTTTCAAGATGTGACAATTCTGTTGACACCAAGTACTTGTTCAGAATAAATGGGATAGAATATACGTTTGACATTATTTGGGTAGAAGGGACAGGATTTAGAATCAATGAAGATTCCACATTTTAACTTCATTTACATAAGTTAATATTTTTGAAAGACAAATGTCAGCTGTCCTCTATTCATCTTACTAACGGCACTTGGCGCCAAAGGTGAACAAATATTCTGAAACAATAAATAAAAGCATATGTGAGTAAACGCAGCCAGGCAAGAACAAATCATCTGTCTCGAAACCTAGAGAACAGGAGCTTAGACCTAATGAAGGGAACCAAGAGAGTAAATGTCAAATGGGAGATGAGCTTTCCTTTGATATTTCCTCACTTGTGACTAATCAAGCGCAGCTGTGATATGAACTAGGCCCTGCAGGTCCTCTGCAAGTGTCAGTTTGGGGCTGTGCAGCAGAAGGGGGATGTCAAGCAACTGTGTTTTTGACATAAAATTGGCACTAAAGCCAACAGATTTTTTCATATTGCCTGTCTTCAGACTGACTGCATGCTCAATCTTTATTTCAAAAAGGAAGGCATATAACTCCACCCTTAAGTGAAAGACCACATTCCAAGCATACTTCAGGAAATAAAGCACTGATTTCTGGATGACTAATACATTCTATGTTAATAAAGTACTAAATCTAGAGACTTCCCTGGTGGTCCAGTGATTAAAACTCTGCACTTCCACTGTAGGGGGCGCGGGTTTGATCCCTGATCAGGGAACTAAGATCCCACATGCCACATGGCACAGCCAAAATATAAATAAAAGCTAAAAAATAAAAAAAATAAAAAAGTCTCCATTAAAAAAATTACTATGTCTATTTATATTCTTATGGCTGATTCACAGTGTTGTATAGCAGAAACCAGCACAACATTGTAAAGAAATTATCGTCCAATTAAAAATATTAAAAAAAATTACTACATCTAGATGGAAGGCTATATATGAGAGAAAGTGATGGTCACTATTGTTTCCTCTCATTAATATATAGTCAGAAGAAATATTTTGATATTATAGCCATACTTCCAAAATCTTATTCTACTCAAACTGTGAAGTTTGAAGGATAATTTGCTTATCTTTAGTAAAAGATCAACATCTTTCAAGGAGTGGGATTTGAAGTGAGTGAAAAAGATGAAAAGGCTTTCTAAATTTGCAAAAATAAATTACCTTTAGAACAAGCAATGCTTCTTGTAACAGCCATTGGTCGAAATCATCAATTTCATTTATACGCACTAAAGGTATTAGTTGTGTAACAAGCTGCATGGTAATTCTGACTTTATTGTGCCTGACTGTATTGAACACCACATATGTGCAAAATTCTCCACAATGATTTATATGGAAATTTCTCAATGTAATGTTTCCTATGATGTTCCAAGTATTTGATGGCTTTCCTTTTGTTTCCTATTCTAACTACCTCAGTTTATGATAAGCCTTCTAATTTAATAGGCACATAGATTGAATTTTAAGGATGGTTGCTATTTCTGGACAAAGAAAGATGCAAACTTCCCTTGATAGATTTTGGTAATTAAAAAAGAAAAACCTCTCTTAGCTTGTGATTCATTTTCAGAAACAAATGCATCCGGGGCTACCAAGAACCAGATTTATTAACCTGAAAGAGGTACACAATCATCAGATATCAACTTTTTTGTAATTTAAATCAGAAATTAGGGACATTAACATCTCACTCTCTGCTCCCTATACCTAAGACATCATCAAATGTCCCTCCTAAAGGTCCCTCCACCAAACTTTAGTCCCTGCATCTCCACCACTGTTACTGGAGAGAGGCTGCCAACCCTTCTCCTTGGAACTTCTGCTACAGACTCCTAATAAATATGATCCACTTTCCTCTAATCCACTCATTATGCTGTATCCACAGTGACATTTTTAAATCTTAAATTTTTAAATCAATTTTATTATATTACTTTCCTTCTTAAAAACCTTCAAATGGGGAAAAACTTCCTTAAAATGGTCTACAAAGATCTGATAATCTGGCCTCCCCCTTCATCTCCATCTTTATGTTGCATCCTAGTTCTCCCTCAATGCCTTGCTCCAGCCATACTGGGTATCTTGCAGCTGCTGTGCGGTCATGCATCAGGGTTTTGCACATCTTCATTTACTTACTCTTTTTCAGATCTGTTAAGTCACCATCTCTAGACAGTCCAAAGCCATAATTATATAAAGTCACAGCATTTGTAAGTCCTGTCAAAGCTCCTGTCATTTTACATTTATTTTTTTAATATGTGAATAATATCTATCTCCTCATTGAGACTGTAAGCCCCATGGGGTCAGGGACTCTGTAACTGTGCTCATCACTGTATCTCTAGTATCTAGTTCATAAATCTACATAATAAATACTGATGGCTGACTAAGTGATCACACAAAACATTCATTCAACTTTGGAACAATGCTTAGGGCCTTTGTCTTGATGGACTAGGAAAACAATGAACTGATCAAGATCACCACCCTCAAAATGTATACCTATGGCTGATTCATGTCAGTGTATGGCAGAAACCAACACAATATCGTGGGGTTTCCCTGGTGGCTCAGTCGGTAAATAATCTGCTTGAAATGTAGGATACACATTCCCTGGGTCAGGAAGATCCCCTGGAGAAGGAAATGGCAACCCACTCCAGTATTCTTGCCTGGAAAATCCCATGGACAGAGGAGTTTGGTGGGCTAAAACCCATGGGCCCACAAAGAGTCAGACATGGCTTAGCAAATAAACCACCACCACCAGCACAATATTGTAAAGCAATTATCTTTCAATTAAATAAAATTTTTTTAAATGTGTAAGAGGGACCAGAAAGAAAGATACTTACCACAGTTGACCTCATCAGTATAATCACCACAATCATCCACTAGATCGCATAACTGAAGTTTTTTTACACAAGTCCTAGTGTGCAGACACCAGAAATGATCTGGCTCTTTGCAGCTGTTCGAGGGGGGTGGAAGAATACAATTTTCAAATCTGATATCATCAATAGCTGAGACACCAACATAAATGCCAAGACTGACTTTATGTAGCAACAAATGGAAGGGCTGAGTAAGACGTCCAAGCTGAACAACTGCCTGTGACCACTGATCACCCTGGTTATACAATACTCTCCAGAGTACTGTGGACTCGCTGGAATTTTCCATGTGTAGCTGTAACTCAGCCGCCCCCACTGATAGGCCATAGTTATAAAACCTGAAAGAGAACAAACACAAAAAATGGAAATTGTTTCTGGAAAAGTCTAATTGTGTGACTTTTACTCAGTCAATAGTCAATCAAAAATGAGTTATCACAATAGATGCCTCTATTTAATATTGTGGCCACCCATTTGAAAGAGCTTATCTGCTCAGGTGCATACTCTGACTCTCAGGACCCTGGGAACCTTTCTCAAGGAGTTCAGTCCAGAAGTCAAGAAGCAGTATTAATTAAATGATAATCCACTGTTGGAGGAAGAGTCCCTTTTAAGAAAGAACATTATAAATACTGATAATGTGCTCCTGAGTAAAATGCTAACTGTATGGATCTAATGCAAGAGCTATTTTTAAAATAAAGCCAAATTACAGGAAAAATTACAGTATCGAGTATATGCAGGACTATGCTTGCAACTGCCAGGCTGCTAGAGTAATTGACCATTGTTTTCAGTATTTACCAGAAGGAAAGAGTGCATCCAGGTGCTGTCTGGCTGAAAGTTGGGCTCTGGAGTTTAGCAATTTGTGATAAGCTGTTGCTTTTCTTCAGAATGAACATAAAGTGCCCTATTGGAATATAAGAAGAAATCATAACTTAACCTACTAAATTCTAAAATGAGACATCTGTCTGTAACCCCTACACTGAAGACTATACAACAATTAAAAATCAATATAAGTGATTGTTAGCAAATTTGCTTTTGTAAGTACTAAACTATTATCTAAAGCCGGGCCAAGATGATGCCAAAAACAACACGTAGTTTCCATTAAT
The DNA here is from genome assembly GCF_054371585.1 of Giraffa tippelskirchi. Classification (NCBI taxonomy): domain Eukaryota; kingdom Metazoa; phylum Chordata; class Mammalia; order Artiodactyla; family Giraffidae; genus Giraffa; species Giraffa tippelskirchi. The sequence continues at coordinate 64,627,937 of NC_137287.1, read as the reverse complement.
TCAGCCAAAAATATATCTATACTCCATCCCCAAAACCCGTAAAGGAGCATTTCTTTTTTGACAACATAAGTACAATAGATAATATTCAACTGATCTATTATTGTTTAGGTGCTTGGTTGTGTCCAACACTTTGGAGACTCCCTGGACCATAGCCCACCAGGCTCATCTGTCCATGGGATTTCCCAGACAAGAACACGGGAGTGGGTTGCCATTTCCTACTCTACACTGTCCTATGTTGTAGTATCATAGAACTTTACTGCTTCTCTTTTTCTTCTCAGACTTGAGCAAAAGGTAAACTGAAGTACAGATCTCCCTTGACTTAAGATGAAGTTATGTCCCATAAGCCAATCATAAGTTAAAAATATCAAAGTCATAGCACAGGGAACTCTACTCAATACTCTGTAATGGCCTATATGGGGAAGAAACTGAAAAAGAGTGGATATAGACATATACACTCTGTTATGTTTAAAATGGATAACCAACAGGGACCTACTATATACAGCACAGGGAACTCTGCTCAATGTCATGTGGCAGCCTGGATGCGAGGGGTGTTTGGGGGAAGAATGGATACATGTAGATGTATGGCTGAGTCATTTTGCTGTTCACCTGAAACTATCAAAACACTATTAATTAGCCATACTCCAATGTAAAACAAAGGCTTTTTTTTTTTAAGTATATGTATTTTAAAATACACATATCAGATATATGTATAACTGATTCACTTTGCTGTACACCTGAAACTAACACAACATTGTAAATCAGCCCTATGTAAACAAAAAGTTTTCTTAAAGAAGAAAATATCGAAGTTCAAAAGGCATTTAACACTCCTGACCTACTGAACATCACAGTTTGGCCTTACCTCCCTTAACCATGCTTAGAACACTTACATTAGCCCACAGTTAGACAAAATCGTCTAACACAAAGCCTATTTCATACTACAGTGATGAATATTTCATGCAGTTTATTGAATGCTCTACTGGAAGTGAAAAACAGAACAGCTGTAACTGTATCAATTGTCCATCATGGTGATCACGTGGCTGCCTGGGAGCCGCATCTCTGCCTCTTCCCAGCCATCAGGAAAGAGCATCACAGGTGCATCGTTATCCCGGAAATGGTCAAAATTCCAAACGTGGTGTAAGTTTCTATTGAATGCGATCTCTTTCACACCATCATTAAGCTGACGAATCATTAGGTCAAATCATCGTTAGCTGGGGAAAGTGTGTAGGTTCGGAGAACCTCTGCAGGCGTCTTACCTTGAGATGTGTTGCGAGTGTGATCCCGAGGTGGAGCCTGACCCTCAAATTCAGCAGAGAGGTTACTTCCAGAGCTCCAGGTCCACTCAAAATCGTCACCACGGGCTGCTTCAAACCAACCACAGCTATCTGTTTCAAAGTCACATTCTGTAACTGAAAAACAAAAATGCAGCTTTTCAGTAGACTCTTGAAGGTGATCACATGTTTAAAAGAATAGGCAGAGCTCATTGGGATTCACCTTGCCACATTTCCCTAAGTAAAGTTTTATTTGAGGAAAAAAAGGATGCTATCTGATCCCCTCCAAAAAAAAATCAGAACTGTGCTTTTCATACTGGAAATTGATAGGTAGAATCATCAATTTAAGAATATTTTCCAAATATTTTTCTAAGAAACAGCATTGGGACTTCCCTGGCAGTCCAGTGGTTAAGATGTCACCTTACAATGCAGGGGGATGCAGATTCGATCCCTGGTCAGGGAGTTACGATCCCACATGCCTCGCAGTGAAGAAACCAAAACATAAAATAGAAGCAATATTGTAACAAATTCAATAAAGACTTTAAAAAACTATCCTCATCAAAAAAAAAAAAAAAAAACCAACTTAAAAACAAAAAAGAAATACCATCATTCAGCCACATTGCTTATAGAATTGCAAAGGTCTAATTTATTCTGATACTTATGCTAGTTTCTCTGCTATTACATTATCTGGAAGGTTTCATTGTTCCTACAGATTATTTTAAACCAAACCATGAAAAGCTACTTCTAAAACATTTAATACTTGAAAAAATCCAGGTCCATGATTTTTAACATTAATGTTCACTTCTGATATTTGTAGAGTTACTATTTCCCAAAGCATTGAATGTATCACCTAAAAGGCACAAGGCAAAATAATATGACCTACTTTTCAAGTAAAAAGGAAGAGAAACAGTTAACTTCCATAAAGACATTCAGGAGGAAGAAGAGAAGAAAAAAGTAAAAGGGAAAGAAGGGGAAGTTTTAATAATAGTAGTGTGGAATTAAAACTAATACATAGTGAATACCTAATGGAACAGACCCTATACAGTAGGCTTTATATAAATCTAACTTGCACAATAGCTATGTGGAGGAGGTATTATTATTGTTGTTTTACAGAGGAACAAAGGAAGGTTTAGGAAAGCTTTTAACTTAACCAAAGTCACATAGGTAGAAAGTCATAGAGACTGATTGAAATCAAATATTCTGACTTCTACTCTATTTCTGCAACTGCTGACAGCAACTTTTAATTGTCATTAGACTGGAAAAGGGATAAGCCAAAAAGGCATGATCTGAATTTGCTTAGTGAGGATATTTAGGTGTTACTACAGACTCCAGTGAAAAATAAGATTTTCCCCATTGATGATTATTACACTGGGATCCTTGGCCGCTGGATATTTTTATCCAAGGATATAGTAATAAACTACACAGATCTTTCTTAAAAAAAAAAAAAAATTTAGAAAGTAAGCAGTATATTTAAAGGTAAAAGTATAAAGTAAATCACTCAATGAAATTATAAAATTTTACATGGTAAAGGCAATTTTACCTAATGATAAGTTATGTTTAATTTTGAAAATGCTCCTTCCACATGGGAAGGAATGTTAGGTGACTAGTAACATAATAAACATTTTTTATTTTTATAAGATTCTAGATTTCAAAAAATATGTTTTCTATCAGGTCTTCTGGCTCAAAATATGGCCAATAGAATACTTTCAAATGTTATCAAAAGTCAATGAGAAGGTATGAATACACTTAAAAATAAATATTTTGAAAATGTTGCATCAACTTGAATAAGCAAGTGATAACTATATTTCAATAGAGACAAATAGAAGTCATCAAAATGGAGACACAATTGCTACACTTAGAATAAAGATTTTCAAATAAAATTTAGAAAGCAAAATTAAGTACTATTCAAAAGTGACAAACAATAGTGATAAATATGACAAGCTAGGGACAAATGCTAAGAATATTTAACTCTTTGTATTTTCAAAAGCCATCTCTACCAATACAAATATCCATAAATATGCATAGATTCCAGTATGTAGATGCTATAAGAAAGCAAATACTTTTGATTCCTATTTCAGACAATCCCAAAAATAGGATCCAGGAATTTTGTTATGCACATATAGAAAGAAAATAAGTTGTTGCTACTGTATAATATCTATCCCACATAGATCCCTGAAAAGGGAACTTTATCACCTACTATCATGGGCTATATTGCCATGGAAATAAATGAATATTCAAACAGTAGTAAAATTTAAGGAACTACTGTAGCAATTCTGTAGTTCTCAGATAAAAATCATTATCTTTGAAGAGCCTTAGGAGATGATTATGCTGTTAAAATTCAAATACGCCTTGTTAGTATACTTTGTTTCTATATATTTAGATTTCTGCTGCTGCTGCTAAGTCGCTTCAGTCGTGTCCGACTCGGTGCGACCCCATAGATGGCAGCCCACCAGGCTCCGCCATCCCTGGGATTCTCCAGGCAAGAATACTGGAGTGGGGTGCCATTTCCTTCTCCAGTGCATGGAAGGGAAAAGTGAAAGCGAAGTCGCTCAGTCATGTCCGACTCTTAGCGACCCCATGGACTGTAGCCTAACAGGCTCCTCCGTCCATAGGATTTTCCAGGCAAGAGTACTGGAGTGGGGTGCCATTGCCTTAGATTTCTACACACATTTAAATACCCGACTGATCAGAGACATAATAATCAGATGAAACCTTTTCAAATTAAATATATACCTTGTCAATGGTAAACAAATGTCCTAGTTTGGAGGGGGGATGTGGTTAAGGGGGGAGGCAATGGATATGGACTTCCAAGCTACAGAACTAAGAGATAATAAATAAAAGTTGCCTTAAGAAACTAAGTCTGTGGTAGTTAGTTACCTAACAATAGAAAACTCATGTACTGAGTAGAGACTGATGGCTGATTTCTTCCAACACTCTGGAGATAACTTTCCATTTTCTTCTGGTTTCCACTGTTTCCATTACAAAAGTCTAATAGTCATTCTTTGACAGTGATTTATACCTTTTCTAGCTGTTTTAAAAATGTTTCACTTTGTTATAGATTTTTAGCAATTTCACTATGATGTCCCCACATGGTTTTCATTTTTATTGTTTTCATGCCCATAGGGCTTCTTGAAATATGGTTTTGTATCCTTTTCCATTTGAAAACTCTGAGCTAAACTCTCTATAAACACTGTCAGTCTTGTTTTTTTTCTTTTCTTTTTCTGGGACTCCAAATATATAACACTAGAAGTTCTCACTGTTCTCCTATGCCTCTTTTCTTTTTTTGTAGTTTCAATCATTTTATTATTTTACTTCACTTTTTCTCCTGATCTAAAGTCTAATTCCCTTATCTCATTAGCTGTGTATATTATGCTGATAAACCATCAGTGAGTTCTTAATTTTGATTATTCTACTCTTGGAATTTAGAAATTTCATTTAGTTCTTTTTTATATCTTCTAATTATCTGCTCAAATTCTCAGCTTCTTTTTTTTAACTTTGAGCATATAAAAGATAATTCTTTTCAATTCAATGTCTGATAACTGCTTTATCTGTATGGCTTTTTGTTTGGTTTCAGTTTTAATTGTGATTTTTCTTTCCTGTGGCCTCATCTGATTGGTGTCAAAGTGCTTGACACTGTATATAATAAAAGGTAAAATAATTTGGGACCTAAGATATCACCTTTCTTCAGTAAGATTTATGTTTGTTTCTGTGGGCATGAAGAGTAAATAATATTTGAGGATTACACCGAGAGATTGAGGGTATTTGGCACTGGGTTTGAGACTCTGTGAGGAACCATACTTTGCAGTTCACACACATCTCTTAGACACAGATTTTAGGCACTGCAAACAAAACTGTGGAGTTTACCAACCCATATTTAGTATACTAAGCCTGGACTCCAACTTGTTCCCTTGCCTGACAAGACTTCTAAAGTTCTATACTCTGATTCTCAACTACCAGTTCCATGTTGGCATATAAAGTGGTACTAAACACCAGGTTCAGTTATCAAGGCCTTTCTTCTCACTGGTCACTTAATTTGTCCCTTCCTTTTTACATCTTCAATGCATTCAAGTAGGTTTATAAACATCTTTTTGATTAGATTTCTAGTTGTTCTCAGAAGGTGTCCTGAATTAATCTACCATAACTAGAAATAGAAGCTCTAGAATTTTTTATTTCCATTTTTTAAAAACAGTACTTTAGAACAAATTTTATGTAATAATAGCTTATTCAGTAGTCCCCCCTTAGCCATGGGGGATATGTTCCAAGACCCTCAGTGAATGCCTGAAACTGGCAGATAGTACCAAACCCTATATATAGTATGTTTTCTTCATGCACATATGGATAATAAAGTTTAATTTATCAATTAGGTATAGCAAGAGCAATAACTATATAGAAAAATTGCAACACTATACTATAATAAAAATATGTGAATATGGCCTCTCTCTGTCTCAAAATATCTTATTGTACAAATTTAATTCCTTTGCCATATTAGGTGAGCATTTATCATGCACTGTGGCTACTAACTTTTGTAGTTTGAGATGCAGCAGTAAACTAGAACTAATTTTTTTCCCTACTTCACAATTTCATGTATTTTCTTCTTACTGTAGATATTAGCAATGTCAATATACAGGTGTTTTTCCTTATTAAGTCAAGAATTTTCAACTTTTCACTTAAAGGAACTACTTTACAGTTTCCATTTGGCATAATACAGATTAAGAGAATGACTACTCTTGTGTTTTGGGGTCATTATTAAGTGAAATTAAGAGTTAGTTGAACAAAAGCATTGTAATACCATGAGAGTCAACTAGATAACCAAGACAATACTAAAGGCAGGATACAGTGAACAAAGAGATGGTTCATGTTCAAGGCAGGACAGTGCAAGATGGTGGGAGATTTCATCATGCTGCTCAGAACAGCATGCAATTCAAAAATTATGAATTGTTTATTTCTGGAATTATCCATTTAATACTTTCAGATCATAGCTGACCATAAGTAACTGAAACCACAGAAAGGGAAACCACTGATGAAGGGGGACAACTGTATTAAAATATTTATACAGTAAATATGGGCAGACAATGCTCTGGTAGAATTTTATAATATTTGTGGAATGGGGAAAAGTTATTTTTCCTGATGTCAAATTGTTTTTGAAAGAAACAAAGAAAATTTCTGTGTATATTTAAAGGTATATGTAAGGTACAAATTGATATGTGATAGATAGTATAAAATATTCATTTAAAAACTTTCCAGTCTACTTTGTGTATCTTATGTCAATACTTAAATTTAATAAATTTTTGTATCTATATAGCTTCTAAAATATTTTGTTAACAGGTGTTGCAATGGCTTCTATATATCTAAAACAGCAACTATTATTAAATACATTCATAGGATACTAAGTCAGAAATTTGAAATATGGTCAAACTTGTTATAAATAGCCTTTCATTTTTGTTTGGAAAGGCAAAGAATGAGGAAATATGGAAATACCAGAAAACACTAAATTTGAAGTTTTAGTGTTCTTTTAAAATCAATAAATTATTAACATGAATATGTTTTTTGATTTGAGGTTTGTCCTAAAGCTTGAGCTCCTGGAGTTACTAATTTGTTTATCCATAAGGATGAGAAATTCTTAGAAATGCTGTAAGCCCCACATGGAATTCTGAAAGATCAAGACTATTCCACCAAATAATCAAAAATATCATTTTAACAAGGAAATAGGATATAGGAATAAAATAACTTACAAGATAAGCCTAGAAAATCATATCATAAAAAGGCATCATTAAAATGTGATACTGATTGGAGACTACTAATAAAACTGGACTTGCCTTGCATCTTAAAATGGATAAAATAATAATATAAGTGACTCAGAAGTGACTGAGGAACAGGATATCTTGGGTAAATGAAAAAACCTACAAATGCAAATGAAATAATCTGAGCTCATTAGCTCCACAGATAATTGGGCTCTTCTCAAGAAATACAAAATATCTGAAATCATTAGGTTAGTCTGAGGAAAGAAATATAATACCTATACAAAGAAGATACACATAAAAATCTAACAGGACATAAAAAAAAAGTTAACCCTTTAAAAAAAAGTCATCATTCGTTTCTGCCTACTATTGGGGTAAAAAAATAGTAAGCCTTTTTACAAATCATATTTTCTGCCTTTATATTACTAGAGTATTCATTCAGTGTGATTATCATCTCAAAAACTGTTCCTCATAAGTTCAGTTTAGGGAGATGAACATAATGAGTTTATTACATGTCTGTGCATGGCTTATTCTTGCTCTATGGAGCAGCACAAAACAAGAGGTTATTAGACATTTTTCCATGGAAATGTGATGAAGCAGAATCTTTGCTCTTACTCAACAAAAGGTAGGGAGTTCTCTTTGTTTATATTTCTGGTAAGGCCTTGTGATCTTGAATTATTACTTAAGATGGAGCTAGTCTAAGACATGGTTATCCTAAGATTCAGTTAACCTTATTCAAGTTTTAAAGAGAGTAAAGAATAAGAATGTTATTCACAAATGACTAAAAATTTCAGTAGTAAACTAAAATGAAAAAGGAAACATATCCATTAAAAATACCCATAGACACAACAGTCTAAAGATGATAATAAAATTAAATTGTTTAAAAGTGTCATCTCAAAGCTTTATTCTCTTACTAAAATGGTTTTCTCAAAGAATATCAATGGTTCTGAAAAGAGAAGTATGGATAGAGTCTTCTTATATGTATGTATATAACTAACTGAAGAAACGTGATGAGAAAAACTTGAACTGTGCTTTTCCTTTTAAACTGAAAACTAAACACAGAATATCTTCTTTATAATGGAACTCATTGTCTTTTGAGCAAAAATGTTAACATCTGATTTCTAAAATGGTGTTTCAGAAATCTGCTCTATACATGTTCTGCCACAGATACAGCACGAGTTTTATAAGCAGATAAGCCAAGGTGGAACTTTACCCTTGCCTTTTACTAGATTTGTACTTTTAGTTGTTGATCTCTCCAGAGGGAATTCCTACTTTCCTGAACCTTCCCACAACTTATACAACACAAGTCTAATTCCAATAACAAGTTCCTCCTAACACTCCTGCTAAAATGCCCCACAGGTCCCCACGGTAAACCATTTTCCTTGTTCTGTAAGTGTCAATCAACACAGCTTTGTTACAGGGATTGTACTGGTATTCTCTGATGGTTTTTCCAGTAGTCATGTATGGATGTGAGAGCTGGACTATAAAGAAAGCTGAGCACCAAAGAATTGATGCTTTTGAACTGTGGTGTTGGGGGAGACTCATGAGAGTCGCTCGGACTGCAAGGAGATCGAACCAGTCCAACCTAAAGGAAATCAGTCTTGAATATTCATCGGAAGGACTGATGCTGAAGCTGAAACTCCAATACTTTGGCCACATGATGCAAAAAACTGACTCATTTGAAAAGACCCTGATGCTGGGAAAGATTGAAAGCGGGAGGAGAAGGGGACGGCAGAGAATGAGATGGTTGGATGGCAACACCGACTCAATGGTCATGAGTTTGAGTAAACTCCGGGAGTTGGTGATGGACAGGGAAGCCTTGCATGATGCAGTCCATGGGGTCGGACACGACTGAGCAACTGAACTGAACTGAACTGGTCTTCTCTGATGGATGGGCATTAGTACCCTCCTGTCTGTTTTCAGTGTAGCAAGCATAGTGATTCTATTAAGTCAGTTCCTGGAAGGCCTCTCTGCAAAGTGCCACAATGGTTCCTCATCTCACTCATTTAAAGCCGGTGACCTTACAATGCCCCTGTGAGGTCTTAACTGAATGGCATTCAAACTTGGTTGCATATTAAAAATCACATAGGGAGCTTTAAAATTGTCAGTGCCTGGGTTGCACCTCCAGTGACTGCAGTGTTAATTGGCCATGGCATTGGTGGCATCTAGAGGTTTAGAAGCTCTCTAGGTACTGGAATGGGCAAAAAGTTCATTCAGTTTTTTCCATGAGATGCTATGGAAAAACCCAAAGGAACTTTTTGGCCAACCCAATACTTCTCACGGCCTTCCTGGTGGCCCAGAAGGTAAAGAAACTGCTTGCAATGCTGGTGAGACCATTCCCTGGGTAGGGAAGATCCCCTGGAGGAGGAAACGGCAACTCACTCTAATATTCTTGCTGAAAGAATCCCATGGACAGAGGAGCCGGATGGGCTACAGTCCATAGGGTCGCAAAGAGTTGGACACGACCGAGTGACTAATTTTCAGTTTCTTTCTTTCAATACTTCTCAAATGCAGTCAGGGTTGAGAAGCATAGCTTTAGATTATTTGCTTATTTCTCTGATTTCATTCCCTATTATTTTTGTCTTTTTTTAAAGGAAATCCTTTATTTCTCTCTTTTTTTAGAGTTTTCTTTATTTATTTATTTTTGGCTGTGATGGGTGTCCATTGCTGCGTGGGCTTTTCTCTAGCTGTGGCAAGTGGGGTCTACTCTCTAGTTGTGGTGAGAGGGCTTCTCATTGAGGTGGCTTCTCTTGTTGCAGAGAATGGGCTCAAGGGTCCCAGGCTTCAGTAGTTGGGGCCCATGGGCTCAGCAGTTGCAGCTCCCAGGCTCTAGAGCACAAGTTCAATAGTTCTGGTGCGTAGCCTTAGTTGCTTCAAGGAATGTGGGATCTTCCCTGATTAGGGATCGAACTTGTGTCTCCTGCATTGGCAGGCAGATTCTTTATCTGAACCCTCAGGGAAGCCCTTACTTTTTTCTTATAATCACTCTCTTCCAGCCAAACAGATCATTTGCTATTGCTCAGATTCACCAGGTAGCCTCTTGTCTCAATCCCTTTGTTCTTGCTTTCTGCCTGAAAATCTTTTCTCTGAGATATTCTCAGTTTATTTCCCTTCCCTTCTTAATTCTGCTTTCACCTATCTTGTCCTTGAGAGCTACTATGACAATCTATTTAAAATTGCAAAGTCCTTCCCTCCATCATTACCTGATTGCCTTTACACCACTCTACTTCTTATAACATATACTCCTTCTAAAATAGTATGCACTCTGCTCATTTATCATAGTTTCAGTCTCTCCCCTACTTGGAAGCAAGTTCCAAGAGAGGGATATCTGTCTGTTTTACTTACTGTGGGATCTATCTGCCTGGCATAGAGCAGGCACTCAAAATTCACTTGTTAAAAGCATCAGTGGTGACCTTCCTTTTTCCAGAAATAATTTTTTTCTCATTTCTTATTTTCCCCCATATTCTTGATTCTATTAATGAGTTAGACATACTTAGCTGGGACCCTCTAATACAAGCCCACTTATGAGTCCATCCACTCGTAAAAAATCACTCCTAATTTTTTTTTTAACTAGGTTTCTCCTTTGTCAGAGTTCCCTAATTGTGTGTCTCTCTTTAGGTTCTATTTGACCCTTTTTTTCCTCTTACTTATAATTATATTTAATATCCTCTCAAAGGAGATTTAATTAAATATCATACTTCATCTGGAATGGGAAACCTCAAGTGGTGTCACCATGCCAGAGTTTCAGTTAAAAACACTGGCTCTTAGCCTATACTCTCTCCCCAGTAAATTCTATCCAATATCAAAGTTTCAATTACTTTATTATCTCAATAAAATTATTCAATAATTATTTCTTCAACTCACTGCCCTCTTGTTAATGCCAGAACTATCCAAACTACAGACAATAATGATCTCCTCCTTCAATCTTACTTCTTCGTCTTACTCACTCTGTATCCTATGATTCCAGATAAAAACTGGTAAGTATCACATAAGACACCCATTTTCCATTCTACCAAAATTCAGGGACGCCCCTGGCAGTCCAGTGGTTTAAGACTTCACCTTCCAATGCAGGGAAGACTAGACACAGGCCTTATACCCTTCACAAAAATTAACTTCAAATGGATCACAATCCTAAATGCAAAATATAAAACTATTAGAAGATAACTTCGAAGAAAATTTAAATGACCTTGGGTAGGGCAATGACTTTTTAGGAACAACACCAAAGCATAAGCTATGAAAGAAATAATTAATAAGCTAGACTTCATTAAAATTAAAATTTTCTGCTCTGCAAAAGACAATGTCAACATACAGTATTTGTCTTTCTGTGTTTGACTTATAAGTCACAGGGATATAATATACAGCACAGGGAATATATAGTCAGTAACATTATAACTTTGTATGGTGCATAATCTATACAATGTAGAATTATATGTTGTATACCTGAAACTAATATAATACTGTAAGTCAACTATACTTCAACTAAAATTTAAAAAGACAATGTCATGAAAAGAATAAGAAGACAAACCACAGACTGGGAGAAAATGCTTATGAAAGACACAGTTGATAAAGGACTCTCATCCAAAATTTAAAAAATCTTAACACTCAACAATAAGAAAATAAACTACCTGATTAAAAAATAGTCCAAAGACTTGAAGACACCCCACCAAAGAAGATACACAGCTGGCAAATAAGCATATGAAAAGATGCTCCACGTTTGTACATCATCAAGGAAATGCAAATTAAAACAACACTGAGATACCACCATACACCTATTCAAATGGTCAAACTCTGGAACACTGATGACAACAAATGCTGGTGAGACTGTGGAGCAACAGGAACACACATTCATTGCTGGTGAGTATGTGAAATGGTACAGCCACTTTGGAAGACAGTTTGTCAGTTTCTTAGAAAATTAAACACAATCTTACATATAATCCAGCGATCATGTTCCTTGGTATTTACCCAAAAAGAAACCAAAAATGTATGTCCACACAAAATCCTGCACACAGATGTTTATAGCTGCTTTCTTCACATGGAATATCGAACAATGGAATATTAATCAGCACAAAAAAGTAATGCACTTGAAAGCCATGAAAAAATCTTAAATGCATATTACTAAATAAAACAAGCCAATCTGAAATGGCTATAAAGCATATAATCCCAACTACCTGACCTACAGCAAAGGCAATAAACACTATAGAAAGAATGAACATATCAGTGTTTGCCCTTAGTTGGGAGCAGGTGAGGGATGGAGCAGCAGAGCACAGAGGATATTTTAGGGCAGTGAAAATATTTTGCATGATACTGTAATGATGGATATATGTATTTATATATTTGTCCAAACCCATAGAACGCACACCACCAAGAGTGAACCATGAGGTATACTATGGACTTCGAATGATTATGATGTGTCAATGTAAGTTCATCAACTGTAAGAAATATCCCATCCTGGTGGGTGATGCTGATAATGGTAGGGGTTATGCATGTAGGGATAGGGGTTCTATAGAGACTCTGTACCTTCTCAACTGTGCTGTGAACCTAAAATTGCTCTAAATTTTTTTATTTTAATTTTTAAAAAAAGGCTAGTGCACTAAGAAAAAATTCTGGTATCTTAAGACTATGGCCAATCAAAGAGTCAATCTATAACTTTCTCTCTGTAACTCTTTTTTTTTTCTTTTTATTTATTTATTATTTATTTATTTATTTATTTTAGTTGGGGGCTAATTACTTTACAATATTGTAGTAGTTTCTGCCACACACTGACACGAATCAGCCATGGGCCCACATGCGGTCTATGTAACTCTTAAATACTTCTCATCAGAATTAGAATCATGGCTATATTAGTGTAATATAGTTCTCCCCACTAGACTGTAATCCCTAAGAAGGTAGGAACTACATGTATCTTGTTCACCCTGTAAACAGCTGTTGAATCAAGTACAGTGCTTGATAAATATTTACTGAATGCATGACCTAACCCCAAGGACAGCAAGTATTAAACATCTGCTGCCTACTATTATCCACTCTTTTCAGGCACTCTTTCAAAGTACCCACTCTTCTAGCCCAATATTACAACACTAATGCCCCAGGTAAAAACTTTCTCGGCTAACTTGCTTCATTCTACCTTTATCAACAATTTGATTACACCAGTGCAAACTGTGCTTCCAGCAAACTTCACCTGTGCTGTATGGAACTTTCAACTGAAGTCAAGAAATGTTTATTCTCAAACTTTTCATTAAACCTTCCCTGCAACCTTCTCATTTTAGAATCTGATTCATGCCTATCCTAGTCCACCCTTATTGTCTATGGAGCAAAACCAGCTTTTTCTATTAGTTACATTTTTATGTATATTTTCATCTATTTTTAAAACTTATTTTTAATCGAAGGATAATTGCTTTACAGTATTGTGTTGGTTTCTACCAACACAATATGAATCACAAACATCAACATAAATCAGCCATAGATTTATTTACCCATGTGCCCTCCTACTTGAACATCTCTCCCACCTCCCTCCCCATCCACCCCTCTAGGTTGTTACCGAGCCGTGGTTTGAGTTCCCTGAGTCATACAGCAAATTCCCATTGGCTGTCTATTTTACATATGGTAATGTATGTTTCCATGTTACTCTCTCCATACCTCCCACCCTCTCCTTCCTCTCTGTCCTCAGCTGTGTCCATAAGTCTTATCAATGTTTGTGTCTCCACTGCTGCCCTGCAAATAGGTTCATCAGTACCATCTTTCTAGATTCTGTTCTAGATTTTGGTCAGAATCTCCATACTCTTCTCGATAGTGGTTGTATCAATTTGCATTCCCACCAACAGTGCAAGAGGGTTCCCTTTTCTCCACACCCTCTCCCGCATTTATTGATTGTAGATTTTTTGATGGCCATTCTGACTGGTACGAGGTGATATTTCATTGTAGTTTTCATTAGCATTTCTCTAATAATGAGTGATATTAATTATCTTTTTAAGTGTTTATTAGCCATCTGTATGTCTTCTTTGGAGGAACATTTGTTTAGGTCTCTTGTCTACTTTTTTATTGGGCTGTTTTTCTGGTACCGATTTGTATGAGCTGCTTGTATACTCTTGAAGTTAATCCTTTGTCAGTTGTTTCATGTTATAATATTTTCCCATTCTGAGTGTTGTCTTTTCACCTTACTTATAGTTTCCTTTGCTGTGTAAAAGCTTTTATTAGGCTCACTTGTTTATTTTTGCTCTTATTTTCATTACTGTAGGAGGTGGGTCATAGAGAATCTCACTGTGATTCACGTCAGAGTGTTCTGCCCATGTTTTCCTCCAAGAGTTTTACAGTTTCTGGTCTTATATTTAGGTCTTTAATCCATTTTCAGTTTATTCTTTGTGTGTGGTGTTACAAAGTGTTCTAATTTCATTCTTTTACCCATAGCTGTCCAGTTTTCCCAGCAGCACTTACTGAAGAGACTAACTTTGCTTCATTGTATATTCTTGCCTCCTTTGTCAAAATAAGGTATCCATAGATGCATGGGTTTATCTCTGGGCTTTCTATCTTGTTCCATTGGTCTTTGTTTCTGTTTTCATGTCAGTACCATCCTCTCTTGATGACTATAGCTTTGTAGTATAGTCTGAAGACAGAAAAGTTGATTCCTCCAGCTCCATTCTTCTTTCTCAAGATTGCTTTTGCTATTCGGGGTCTTTTGTGTTTCCATATTAATTGTGAGATTTTTTTTGTTCTAGTTCTGTGAAACATTCCATTGGTAATTTTGTAGGGATTGCCTTGAATCTATAGATTGCATTTGGTAGTATAGTTATTTTCACAATATTGATTCTTCCTAACCCAGGAACATGGAATATCTCTCCATCTCTTTATTTCATCTTTGATTTCTTTCATCAATGTCTTATAGTTCTCTGTATACAGCTCTTTTCTATCCTTCAGTTCAGTTCAGTCACTCAGTCGTGTCCGACTCTTTGTGACCCCATGAACAGCAGCACGCCAGGCCTCCCTGTCCATCACCAACTCCCGGAGTCCACTCAAACCCATGTCCATTGAGTCGGCGATGCCATCCAAACATCCAAACATCTAATCCTCTGTCGTCCCCTTCTCCTCCTGCCCTCAATCTTTCCCAGCATTAGGGTCTTTTCCAATGAGTCATCTCTTCACGTTAGGTGGCCAAAATATTGGAGTTTCAGCTTCAGCATCAGTCCTACCAATGAATATCCAGGACTGATTTCCTTTAGGATGGACTGTTTTAGAGTCTTCTCCAACATCACAGTTCAAAAGCATCAATTCTTCAGCACTCAGCTTTCTTCACAGTCCAACTCTCACATCCAAATATGACTCCTGGAAAAACCATAGCCTTGACTAGAAGGATCTTTGTTGGCAAAGTAATGTCTCTGCTTTTCAATATGCTGCTAGTTGGGTCATAACTTTCCTTGCAAGGAGTAAGCGTCTTTTAATTTCATGGCTGCAATCACCATCTGCAGTGATTTTGGAGCCCCAAAAAATAAAGTCTGACACTGTTTCCACTATTCTCCCATCTATTTCCCATGAAGTGATGGGACCAGATGCCATGATCTTAGTTTTCTGAACGTTGAGCTTTAAGACAACTTTTTCACTCTCCTCTTTCACTTTCATCAAGAGGCTCTTTAGTTCTTCTTCACTTTCTGCCATAAGGGTGGTGTCATCTGCATATCTGAGGTTATTGATATTTCCCCTGGCAATCTTGATTCCAGCTTGTGCTTCCTCCAGCTCAGCGTTTCTCATGATGTACTCTGCATATAAGTTGAATAAGCAGGGTGACAATATCCAGGCTTGACGTACTCCTTTTCCCATTTGGAACCAGTCTGTTGTTCCATGTCCAGTTCTAACTGTTGCTTCCTGACCTGCATACAGGTTTCTCAATAGGCAGGCTGTCCTTCGGTAGGTTTATTCCTTGGCATTTTATTCTTTTTGTTACAATGGTAAATGGGATTGATTCCTTGATTTCTCTTTCTGATATTTCATTGTTAGAGCATAGGAATACAAGTGATTTCTGTGTATTGATTCTGTATCCTGCCACTTTGTAAATTCAATGATTAGGTCTAGTAGTTTTCTGATAATAACTTAAGGGTTTTGTATGTATAGTATCATGTGATCTGCAAACAGTGAGAGTTTTACTTCTTTTCCAATCTGGATTCCTTTTATTTCTTTTTCTTCTCCGATTGCCACAGCTAGGACTTCCAAAACTATGTTGAATAATAGTAATGAGAGTGGGCACCCTTGTCTTGCTCCTGATTTTACAGGGAATGCTTTCAGTTTTTCACCATTGAGAATAACGTTTGCTGTGAGTTTATCATATATGGCCTTTATTATGTTGAGGTAGGTTCCTTTGATGCCCATTTTTTGAAGAGTTTTTAATCATAAATGGGTGTTGAATTTTGTCAAAAGTTTTTCCTGCATCTATTGAGATTATATGGTTGTTATCTTTCAATTTGTTAATATGGTGTATCACATTGGCTGATTTGCATATATTTAAGAATGCTTGCATGCCTGTGATACACCCATGTGATCATGGTGTGCGACCATTGTAATGTGTTGTTGAATTCTGTGTGCTAGTCACAGCAGAGCAAATATATTAACATCTCTACATACTCTACACACATTTCTTTTAGCAGATATTAAGTACAACCACTGTTTATTATTAACCAGGTTTGACTGGCAATAGATTATCATGACTTCTTTTATGCACACATGTCTAGATTTTCTCATTAGATTGCTTTTCCCTAAAGTAAAAACTCCTTTCTGTGTCTACCATACACACATAACAAAGTGTTGGAAATGCTCAGTCTTAAAATACAGTCACTTTAATGCCTTTCTTATAAATGCCCATGGGGGTGAAAAGGTTTACATTCTTTGAGAACTTTACAAACCTAAGCACCCTGAAGACTCAGTAGGTGAAATGAAAATCAGTTCCAAGATCCATTTTTCACTCCCACTTCTACCTCTATTGAACTAACTGCGTGACCACGACCATAGGAAGAGCCATGACATTCATTCTGTGTGCCTTATTTTCCTTAGCTCTAAATTATTTAATACATATAAATTAATTTTAAATGTCAGGAACAAAATAAATGCATGAGAAGTGTGTAACAGAATTTATATTATCATCATACCATCTTTCAACCTATGTTTAAGTCTACACCCCAAAGAAAGCGGTTTCTATCAACCCTGGAAGAAAATATAACTTCACTATCTACAGCGGTAAAGTTCTGCAAGGCAAGGAGACAGGGACTGCTAAGCAAATTTAGTGTTCAACAGGAGAGGATGATTAATTCCCCTTATATTTCTCATCACAACCATCACTAACCTGAAAATAGAAACTAAATGGATAACTGTAGCAGGTGTGAAACTAAAGAGAAGGACTGAAGTAGTTGGGGTATACAAGCAAAAATAATGCCACTTATACTTCTAGCTCAGAGAAGGCAATGGCAGCCCACTCCAGTACTCTTGCCTGGAGAATCGCATGGACGGAGGAGCCTGATGGGCTGCAGTCCATGAGGTCGCTAAGAGTCGGACATGACTGAGCAGCTTCACTTTCGCTTTTCACTTTCATGCACTGGAGAAGGAAATGGCAACCCACTCCAGTGTTCTTGCCTGGAGAATCCCAGGGATGGGGGAGCCTGGTGGGCTTCCATCTATGGGGTTGCACAGAGTCGGACACGACTGAAGCGACTTAGCAGCAGCAGCAGCATACTTCTAGCTTATAATTTTCAGAGTGAAGAAGAACGATGATCATGCTGAAAAATAAAATTCAAGTGCCTCTTGATGAAACTGAAAGAAGAGAGTGAAAAAGCTGGCTTAAAACTCAACATTCAATAAACTAAGATCATGGCATCTGGTCCCGTCACTTCATGGCAAATAGATGGGGAAACAGTGGAAACAGTGGCTGACTGTATTTTGGGGGGCTCCAAAATCACTGCAGATGGGATTGCAGCCATGAAATTAAAAGACGCTTACTCCTTGGAGGAAAAGCTGTGACAAACCTAGACAGCATATTAAAAAGTAGAGACATTACTTTGCCAAAAAAGGTCCGTATAGTCAAAGCTATGGTTTTTCCAGTGGTCATGTATGGATATGAGAGTTGGACCATAAAAAAAGCTGAGCACTGAAGAATTGATGCTTTTGAACTGTGGTGCTGGAGAAGACTCTTGAGAGTGCCTTGGACTGCAAGGAGATCCAAGCAGACAAACCTAAAGGAAATCAGTCCAAATATTCATTGCAAGGGCTGATGCTGATGCTGAAGCTCCAATAACTTGGCCACCTGCTGCGAAGAACTGACTGATTGGAAAAGACCCTGATGCTAGGAAAGACTGAAGACTGGGAGAGAAGAGGACAACAGAGGATGAGATGGTTGGATGGCATCACCAGCTCAATGGATGTGAGTTTGAGCAGGCTCCAGGAGTTGGTAATGGACAGGGAAGCCTGGTGTGCTGCAGTTCATGGGGTTGCAAAAGTCAGACGTGACTGAGCAACTAAACTGAACTGAGCTCAAAATGATGATGCACACAAAATCTTTCCATAGATACTCTTAATAATGTAATTTATTGAAATTTAATCATAGAAAAAGACTTTCCTATTAAATACAAAGATTCTTATTCTCAATAGAATTTTCAACTGAGAAAATTTACTGTCTGCTGCATTACCTATTTTATTATTTCACCCCTAATGTCCTGAATTTCTCTAACAACATAATTATCCACAGCAAAGACTGATCAAATCATCATGGGCTATTTATCAGATTTTACTTGTCTACAGAAATAGTTTTCATGTTTTTTTCCTCAATGATCAATGGCTCCACAAATGAGGATGAATGGATTTTTTCTCAGCTTCTTAGTCTTATGTCACAGAAATTATGAGCCTTCACCAGAAACAACTTCCCATTCTAGTCTTTTATAGTTACCTCTGTCTAGGGAGACTTTTTTTTTTTTTTTTGGACTGGAAAACAGTGTCTACATTGTGGAGGACAATATGAAGAGAAAGACAACCCAGTTCAGTAAGAAAAAAATACAAAGATAGCCTTCTTTCTACAAAAACGTGTACACTGATATATATTTAAGCAAGATGCTAAATAATTAGCAAATTTAGGTTTATTTGGAGACCTTTTTTTTTCTCTGGCAGTCGGGCCTATCGAAAACAGCATAAGCATAGAAAATAGGAAATAGTTTATTTTCTCATCTTTCATTGAAATAAAAAGCAATTTGTGGTTATACAGAAAAGTGCATTTTAGGAAGCCTTTAATTTTATGTTCAGTCTCACCAAAAAATACCTTCTCAGGGAACATTTTTTTTAGAATATAAGCAGTAAAAATGAAGCCTTCATTAGATCTGTCTCACACACATGCACACACAGACACAAACACACACACATTCTCAACAAATAGAGAGCAGAAGAAACATAGATATGGAAAATTCAAGCTTTCTCACAATGCTATTGTGTCATGAAAGAAATCTGTCTCACCGCAGAATACAAAAATTATTATTGGAAGGTAAAGCGAAGTGAATCAAAATGTTAGTCACTCAGTCATGTCTGACTCTTTGAGACCTCATGGACTGTAGCCCACCAGGTTCCTCTGTCCATGGAGTTCTCCGGGCAAGAATACATAGCCATTTCCTTCTCCTGGGGACCTTCCCAATCCAGGGATCGAACCTAGGTCTCCTGCATTCAGGTGGATTCTTTACCATCTGAGCCATCAGGAAAGCCCAGTGGGAGGTAAAGCATTAGTAAAAATACATGGAGATGGCCTCCAAAGCATCAACACATAAAATCACTTAGCCTCTACCTTACTGTCAGCTGTAGAAATTCCAGTGTTTAATACATACATTTTTATATTTAGCAGACATAGTAGTTTGGGAAAAATAAACAGCCAGTATTTAAGTTTGCAAAGTCAAATCAGAAAAACAAATCACTCTTTCCTTTTCTGCTCAACCTGCCTTGGCTTAGACTTTATTGAATTCAAACCAAGTACTGATATATGTGTTTTTTCCTGTGAACAGAGAGAAAAGTAGAAAATGAGAAATTGTGTAGACCTATTTTTAGAAAAAAAAGCATACGCATTTCCTACTAACCAGTTTTTAGACAGAAATAAATTACACTGTTTAGAAAATGATGTTTGGGAATATTATAATACCTTTAAAACACAAAGAGTTGTTTAAAAAAATACAGGCTTTCTCATCTATCTGATAAACTATGTCTTTTACCAAAATTGGTTAAAAATTACATTTGGTAATTTTTTCCTAAAAAGTTCAAAGATATTTTAGAGACACAGAATACCTAAATCATAGTAAGTTTAACAACTCTTTTGAGGTAAGTCATAATCATTCTTATCATAAAGAAAGACAACTCAGATTAGGTCTGAGATAGTTGTGAAAATTAGAATAAATTGCATGAAGACATTAATATTTGTAACCCTAGAGAAGCAATGTTCCTTTTATGGAGAATTTATTTTTATGTGTAGAAATCCTGAGTGTAGTATCATCTTTTCTTCCTTACAGAAAATCTTTTTTTTTTTTTTAAAGCAATTAAGCTTTCCATGGGGAAACTGACAGGTTAGTTCAATGCTAGACTCTCAGCCTAAAATCACTGTGCTTACTTCTCTTTTTTGCTGCAAAGAAGACAAAAGATGCCTGCTTTTACTCCAAATTCTTTACTGTGCCTTTACTTCATCTCAACTCACTGCTGGAATTTTTAATGTATGAATTCATAAAAATGGGTTGAAGAATAAGCATTTGTATGACAAATCAGATTCGCCAGAATAAAATCAGCCTTGCCGGGGAGGGGATGGGGGGAAACAAGCAAAGAAATAAAGACAAAGATTTTAGAGAATTGGAGTTCATTTGCTTATTTTTTAACTAATTCACTATAATCATAGATCCAATGCCAAATAAAGATCCCCATCTTCTTTTTGTGTCTGTAAGTCTTTTAAGTCCCTGAAACACACAATTGGAATGGAAAGAAATTTAGTACATTTCTGATTTATGAAATGTAATGTGATAAAATAATTTCTAAAGGGAAAAGATTAAGGTTTCTTTCTTTTCTCTTTTTTTTGAGGACATTAATGCTTTAAAACTTCTAGACAGAATTCTTAAGTTACCATTTGACATCCTAGGGGCCTAAGAGCATGATTTCTCCTCCAAAAGTCAATTCTTTCACTGGCTTCAAATTTCCTATTGCCCAAACTGATCAAGGAATCAACTTTTCATTTCTGAAAACTATCATTTTCAATTTAATGATGAACTTGAAAGGACAGAAAGGTTGCAAAATGTGTGGTTAAGAATGTGTTCTGGGAACATATTATCCAGATGTAAGTTGGCCTTTTACCAATTACAAACTACACAACATTAGGAATGTGTGCCAATTATAATCATATTGTGTCCCAGCTCCAAATCTACCCTCTTTGCTCTGCTTTGAGATAACGGAGTTGGACTGTGCAAACATTTCTCTTTTCAATAGCTCATGCAATAGTTGGCTTTCTTAGTAAAGAGCAAAGATTGCCACAAAGCATGGCAGAACAAGGAGCTTCACTTTTTGGTTCGAGGGTACTTTTTTCTTGTTTTTGTTCTTAGACCATGACCCCCAGCCTTATAAGGCAATGCAGTTAAGTCACCTTCAGTGAGTTTTGCAGGCATCTTGGTGGATAATTTCTTCCTTGAATACTAAGCTGTTAACAAAATCTAGCCCACAGCATTCCAGCAAATTTCTCCAAATGGAAAAACACTTCCAAATACACCTTCAGGCCAACATTACCCAAATACCAAAATCAGAAAAGGATGCCACAAGGGAAAAAAAAGGCAAATATTCCTGATGAACAAAGATCTTCATCAAACACCTCAATTAAAATATTAGCAAACCAAATTCAAGAGCACCTTAAAAGGATCAAACACTAGGATTAAGAAGGATTCATTCAAGAATGCAGTGATGCCTCAGTATTCACAAAGGTAATACACCATGTAACAAAATGAAGCAAATGTGATACATCATGTGAACAGAATGAAGGATAAAAATCATATGATCATCTCCATAGATGCAGAAAAACACCTGACAAAATTCAACATCCATTTATGATAAAACCTCTCAACAAAGTGGGTATTAACAATGTATCTCAACATAGTAAACGCCATATATGACAAGCCCACAATCAACATCATAATCAATGATGAAAGCTGAACATTTTTCCTTTAAGATCAAGTACAGGACAAAGATGCCTAAACTAATCATTTTTATTTAACAGTATTAGAAGACCTAGTCAAAATACCTAGGCAAGAAAAATAAAATAAAGAGCATCAAAATCAGAAACAAAAAATATTTGCAGATAACATGATTATAAAAGATTCCCTAAAAATCTGTTAGAACCAATCAATGAATTGGTAAAGCTGCAGGATACAGAAACAATATACAAAAATCTATTGCCTTTCTATATATCAATAATAGACAGGAAGTGGTCCACTGGAGAAGGGCATGGCAAACCACTTCAGTATTCTTGCCTTGAGAACCCCATGAACAGTACGAAAAGGCAAAAAGATAGGACACTGAAAGATGAACTCCCCAGGTCAGTAGGTGCCCAATATACTAATGGAGATCAGTGGAGAAATACCTCCAGAAAGAATGATGGGATGGAGCCAAAGCAAAAACAATACCCAACTGTGGATGTGACTGGTGATAGATGCAGAGTTCGATGCTGTAAAGAGCAATATTGCATAGGAACCTGGAATGTTAGGTCCATGAATCAAGGCAAACTGCAAGTGGTCAAACAGGAGATGGCAAGAGTGAACGTCGACATTCTTGGAATCAGCAAACTAAGATGGACTGGAATGGGTGAATTTAACTCAGATGACCATTATACCTACTACTGTGGGCAAGAATCCCTTAGAAGAAATGGAGTAGCCATCATGGTCAACAAAAGAGTCCGAAATGCAGTACTTGGATGCAATCTCAAAAATGATAGAATGATCTCTGTTCGTTACCAAGGCAAACCATTCAATATCACGGTAATCCAAGTCTATGCCCTGACCAGTAACGCTGAAGAAGCTGAAGTTGAATGGTTCTATGAAGACCTACAAGACCTCCTAGAACTAACACCCAAAAAAGACGTCCTTTTCATTATAGGGGACTGGAATGCAAAAGTAGGAAGTCAAGAAACACCTGGAGTAACAGGCAAGTTTGGCCTTGGAGTACAGAATGAAGCAGGGCAAAGGCTAAAAGAGTTTTGCCACGAGAACGCACTGGTAATAGCAAACAGCCTATTCCAACAACACAAGAGAAGACTCTACACGTGGACATCACCAGATGGTCAACACCGAAATCAGATTGATTATATTCTTTGCAGCCAAAGATGGAGAAGCTCTATACAGTCAGCAAAAACAAGACCAGGAGCAGACTGTGGCTCAGATCATGAACTGCTTATTGCCAAATTCAGACTTAAATTGAAGAAAGTAGGGAAAACCACTAGGCCATTCAGGTATGACCTAGATCAAATCCCTTATGAGTATACAGTGGAAGTGACAAATAGATTTAAGGGACTAGACCTGATAGACAGAGTGCCGGATGAACTATGGACAGAGGTTCGTGACATTGTACAGGAGACAGGGACCAAGAAAATCCCCATGGAAAAGAAATGCAAAAAAGCAAAATGGCTGTCTGAGGAGGCCTTACAGATAGCTGGGAAGAGAAGAGAAGCAAACAGCAAAGGAGAAAAGGAAAGATATTCCCATCTCAATGCAGAGTTTCAAAGAATAGCAAGGAGAGATAAGAAAGCCTTCCTCACCGATCAGTGCAAAGAAACAGAGGAAAACAACAGATTGGGAAAGACTAGAGATCTCTTCAAGAAAATTAGAGATCCCAAAGGAACATTTCATGCAAAGACAGGCTTGATAAAGGACAGAAATGGTATGGATCTAACAGAAGCAGAAGATATTAAGAAGAGGTGGCAAGAATACACAGAAGAACTGTACAAAAAAGAGCTTCATGACCCAGATAATCACGATGGTGTGATCACTCACCTAGAGCCAGACATCCTGGAATGTGAAGTCAAGTGGGCCTTGGAAAGCATCACTATGAACAAAGCTAGTGGAGGTGATGGAATTCCAGTTGAGCTATTTCAAATCCTCAAAGGTGATGCTGTGAAAGTGCTGCACTCGATATGCCAGCAAATTTGGAAAACTCAGCAGTGGCCACAGGACTGCAAAAGGTCAGTTTTCGTTCCAATCCCAAAGAAAGGCAATGCCAAAGAATGCTCAAACTACCACACAATTGCACTCATCTCACATGCTAGTAAAGTAATGCTCAAAATTCTCCAAGCCAGGCTTCAGCAATACGTGAACCATGAACTTCCAGATGTTCAAGCTGGTTTTAGAAAAGGCAGAGGAACCAGAGATCAAATTGCCAATATCCGCTGGATCATCGAAAAAGCAAGAGAGTTCCAGAAAAACATCTATTTGTGCTTTATTGACTATGCCAAAGCCTTTGACTGTGTGGATCACAATAAACTGTGGAAAATTCTGAAAGAGATGGGAATACCAGAGCATCTGACCTGTCTCTTGAGAAACCTGTATGCAGGTCAGGAAGCAACAGTTAGAACTGGACATGGAACAACAGACTGGTTCCAAATAGGAAAAGGAGTACGTCAAGGCTGTATATTGTCACCCTGCTTATTTAACTTATATGCAGAGTACATCATGAGAAACGCTGGGCTGGAAGAAACACAAGATGGAGTCAAGATTGCCAGGAGAAATATCAATAACCTCAGATATGCAGATGACACCACCCTTATGGCAGAAAGTGAAGAAGAACTAAAGAGCCTCTTGATGAAGGTGAAGGAGGAGAGTGAAAAAGTTGGCTTAAAGCTCAACATTCAGAAAACTAAGATCATGGCATCTGGTCCCATCACTCCATGGGAAATAGGTGGGGAAACAGTGGAAACAGTGTCAGATTTTATTTTTTTGGGCTCCAGAATCACTGCTGATGGTGACTGCAGCCATGAAATTAAAAGACGCTTACTCCTTGGAAGGAAGGTTATGGCCAACCTAGATAGCATATTTAAAAGCAGAGACATTACTTTGCCAACAAAAGTCTGTCTAGTCAAGGCTATGGTTTTTCCAGCGGTCACGTATGGATGTGAGAGTTGGACGGTGAAGAAAGCTGAGCGCCGCAGAATTGATGCTTTTGAGCTGTGGTGTTGGAGAAGACTCTTGAGAGTCCCTTGGACTGCAAGGAGATCCAATCAATCTATCCTAAAAGAGATCAATCCTGGGTGTTCATTGGAAGGTCTGATGTTGAAGCTGAAACTCCAATACTTTGGCCACCTCATGCGAAGGGTTGACTCATTGGAAAAGACCCTAATGCTGGGTAAGATTGGGGGCGGGAGTAGAAGGGGACGGCAGAGGATGAGATGGTTGGATGGCATCACCGACTCGATGAACATGGGTTTGGGTAGACTCCAGGATTTCGTGATGGACAGAGAGGCCTGGCGTGCTGCAATTCATGGGGTCGCAAAGAGTCGGAGATGACTGAGCGACTGAACTGAACTGATGTCAATAATGAACTATGAGAGATAAATTAAGAAAAGATTAACACTAAAAATTGCACCAAAAAAAAAAAAACCCACAAAGTATTTAGGAATCAATTTAACCACGGGGCTGAAAAACCTGGACACTAAAATCTATAAAACATTGATGAAAGAAATGGATGATGACACAAATAAATGGAACAATTTTTCTATGCTCAATGAATTGTAAGAATTAATATTGTCCTAATATCCCTGCTACCCACCCTGCCCACGAGGCAATATACAGAATCAATGCAATTCCTAACAAAGTTTCAGGGGTATTTTTCACAAAAATAGAACAAATTATCCTAAAAAGTTTAGGGACCACAAGCAACACCAAATATCCAGAGCAATCTTGAGAAAGAAGAAAGAACAAAGACAGAGGCATCTCACACCCTGATGTCAAATTATATTACAAAGGTATCATAATTAAAACTATGTTATTGCCATAAAAACAAACATAGATCAATGGAACAGAATAGAGAGCCCCAAAGTAAACCCAACTATAAATAATTAATGTTCAATAAAGAAGGTGAAAATAAACAATGGGGAAAAGATAGACTTGAATAAACAGTGCTGGGAACACTGGACAGTCACACAAAAATAAAACAAAAGTGGGCCACTCTCTTTACACCATACACAAAAATTAACTCAGAATAGATTACAAACTTCAACATAAGATCTGAAACCAAAAAAGTTCTAGAAGAAAACACAGGCAAGACGCTCCATGACAAAAGTCTTTGCAACACTTTTTCGATTTGACACCAGAAGCTGAGTCAACAAAAGCAAAAATAAACAAGTGGGATTACATCCAAAAGGTTCATCCCTGTTTCTAGTTCAGAGTTCCTAAAATCCTTGGCATTTCCTAAGTGTGCATGTGGGCATGCTAAGTCACTTCAGTCCTGTCCAACCCTTTGCAACCCTATGAACTGTAGCCCACCAGGCTCCTCTGCCCATGGGATTCTCCAGGCAAGAATAACGGAGTGGATTGCCATTCCCTTCTCCAAGGGATCTTCCCAACCCAGGGATCAAACCTGCATCTCCTGAGGTTCCTGAACTGCAGGTGGATTATTTACCGCTAAGCCACTAGGGATTCCTAAGGATGGAGAACAACAAAGTTGTGTTTTCTGATGTCAATTAGGAAACTTTAGAGTGATGGAGGGTGGTGGCCAATGGAACCAAATATGTGATTAGAGGGTTGGAACTCTCAGTCCTACCCCTAACCACTGAGGAGAGGAGATAGGCTGGGGGTTGAATTGGTGGCCAATGGTTTAATCAATCATATTAATATCTATGTAATGAAGCCTTCATAATAACTGAAAAGGATGGAGTCTGAAGAGCTTCTAGGTTGGTGAACATGAGGAGGTGCTGAGAGAGAGGTGCCTGGAGAGGATACAGAAGCTCCTCATCCTTTCCCCCTATACTGTGTCTCTTCCATCGAACTGTTGCTGAGTTAGATCCTTTTATAATAAACGGGTTATCTAGCAAGTAGAATGTTTCTTTGAGTTCTGTGAGCTGCCCTAGCAAATTAATCAAATCCAAGCAGGGAGTCCAAGGAACCGGATTTAGAGCCAGCCAATGAATAACAACCTGGACTTGAGATCATCATCCAAAGTACAGAAGAAGAAGGGAGGCAGTCTTGTAGGACGGAGCCCTAACCTGTAGCACTTAACGGCATCTCTGGGTAGACAGTGTCAGAACTGAGTTAAAAGTGTTGGACACCCAGCTGGTGCCCTGAATTTATCTGAAGAAAACAAAAACACTAACTCAATAAGATATATGTGCCCCCGTGTTCACTGCAGCATTGCTACAATAAGGAAGAAAATGTGGTACATAGACACAATGGAATAATATTCAGCCATAAAACAGAAAGGGATCTTGCCATTTGTGACAACACAGATAGACCTTGAGGGCATTAGGCTAAGTGAAATAAGTCTGACAGAAAAAGACAAATACCATATGATTTCATTTGGAATCTAGAAAAGAAACAGATAACAAAAAACCAAGGTCCTAGTTCAGGGAACAGATTGGTGATGGCCAGAGGCAGGGAATTGGGGATCAAAGGGTACAAACTTATAAGTCATGAGGATGTAATAAAGTATAGCATGGTAATAATAATCAATAATATTATATTGTGTATTTGAAAACTGTTAAGAGAGTAAATTTTAAAAGTTAGGGCAATGAAGATCCCACATGCTACAACTAAAATCCAGTATAGCCAAATAAATAAATATTCTTTTAAAATAAAAGTTCTCATTACAAGAAAAAATTTTATAACTATGTATGGTGATATAACTAGACTTATTGTCATGGTTATTTTGCATTATATTCAAATATCAGAGCATTGTGTTCTATGTCTGAAACCAATATAATGTTATACATGAATCATATCCCGATAAAAATATTTTTAAAATATTAATAACAAAAAAAGAAACATTCTTCATTAATTAAGTAGCATGCACTTTACATTCAGAGAGTAAACAGGTACCCACAGATCTTAGCCGAGTGAGTCTGAAGTCTCTCACTCACCACAGTTAGCTTCCTCTGCTCCATCTGGACAGTCAGATGTGAAATCATACACTCTGCTGGATGAAGTCCAGCCTGCGTCCTCCTGGGGCACAAATCCAGCTTCAAATTAAGAGATGGAAAGAATAAAACATCTTTTTCTCTTCCAACAAATAGATGGAATGTATAATTGTTTCATGAACACTAGTTTGTAAATGTGCTAAAGATGGCAAGCATAGGGTCTCAATAACTCTCTGGCCATAAATATAACATAACTCACCATCAGTAGGACTTGACAAGTCCCCCTCTACTCCCACCCCGAAACTCCTGCTCAGCAGAAATACACAAGTCCATGATGGAGATCTTATAATTGCCTACTGGATAAATTTGTACAAATGGTAAGAAAGTTTCTTCCTTTATGTAAAATCATCGGTCTTTCAGGAATAATTCATGTAAGTTTGACCTAATGAGAATTATGCTCTAACCAACTGAGCTGGTGTGCCAATTGAAGCACACATAAATGAGATTTGAGTTAATTTATGAAGAGAATTCTCTATAAGTGAGATCAAGTATTCTCAGAGATGTCTACTAAGGTTAATTTAACTGATAATTTAAAACCTTTAACCACTTCTGTTTCCAAATACACCGTCCTTAATGTCAACTCTAATACCTTCCTACTATTCCAATTCTGGTGATGCAGCATTTAATTAGGAGAAGGAAAATGTTTAATTATTAGCAGAAATAAGGTAATTCTGGTTAACCCTCCAAAACTCATTAATCATTAAATCTGCTGCTTTGCATTCTGTAATGTCTACCAAACCCCCTCCCCACACACACACACACACACTACACACAGCTTAGAATGCTTTATTGTAAATTCAGGACACACATTCTGAATAATGTAAAAGCATGTTAACACAATACAATTAGGACATAGAATATACAACCTCACCAATGAAAGATGACTTTAATAAAGGACCTTTAATGGAAAGTTCTTTAACTCAGATCTCAATTTAAAATTGTTTCTCCTATATCATCCTTGATTAATGCATTAGCTCCTGTTAAGAATGCAACTTCTCCCACTAAATATGTCATATAAGAAAACATAACTTCAGAATGTATGACATGCCTGATGTCCACATGCAATTATTTTTCAGGTAAAGAGATTAATAAAATGAAGTGTGACAATTTACAGAAACATTTTTAATATTCATTTTTGTTTGTTAAGTGAGACCTGAAGAAAGGGGTGGTCAGAGAGAAACATCAACCAGTGTTAAAACAACAAAGTAACTGCAGGCACAATGTATACCTGTTTCAACATACTCTCACAAAGACCCCATGGACTATAGACCCCCAGGCTCCTCTGTCCATGGGATTTCCCAGACAGGAATACTGGAGTGGATTGCCATTTCCTTCTCTAGGGGATCTTTCCCGCCCAGGGATCAAACTTGAGTCTCCTGCATTGGCAGGTAAATTCTTCACCACTGACCCACCAGGGAAGCCCATATATTATAGAGAGGTTTTCAAAAATGCCTATTCTATTATTTGGGATCAATTTTTATGACAGTATATCTTTCTCTCAATTGAAATTCTCTACAAAATATGTAGTCACAGAATTAGTCAAACTCCATCTGTTTCTTGAAGATTGTTTTGAATTTAAACACATAATTTTAGGGTCAAGTTTGAAATTCTTCTTTGGCCTTAAGTCACTTTTCCAAACAATACTTTTTTTGAACTCCTGAGTGATTCTGAAACATGAATTTAATTACATATTCACTTGAAGTATCAAACAAAATTAAAATACAATTGATTTTTAGAGAGGTGCTTTAAAACATGCAAAATATTTAAAATTCTTTCATCGCTATTATACTTAAATAATCTGTATGTGACAATTTTAGCCACAAGTGTAGAATGTTACTGGAAGATAGTCTTGGGCCTAGACTGTGATAGACCATATTTTTACCTTTTTTTTTTTTTTAAAAAGAAATGTTTTAGTTTTCATGGACATGTAACATAATCCACATCCTGGTATTAGTGAACTATATTAATAAGGATTCTAATATATTTTATATTTTGAGGGACTTTTCTGGTGGTCTAGTGGTAAAGACTTTGCCTTCCCATGCAG
Source organism: Giraffa tippelskirchi (assembly GCF_054371585.1). Taxonomy (NCBI): domain Eukaryota; kingdom Metazoa; phylum Chordata; class Mammalia; order Artiodactyla; family Giraffidae; genus Giraffa; species Giraffa tippelskirchi. The sequence goes on along the minus strand of NC_137287.1, from coordinate 64,597,751 downwards.
GGTGTGAGGGTTTCATCTCTGGTTAGCAAGCTAAGATCCCACATGCCTTGCAGCCAAAAACCAAAACAGAAAAATATTGTAACAAATTCAAGAAAGATTTTTAAAATGGCCCATATCAAAAACTTAAAATGTATACATATACTTTTGTATTTCGATATCAAATAAAACTATTTCAATGTTCAAAATTGCAACAACCATAAGAAAAAAAAAAAAACAAACTTACCTTTGCTTTGCACACTAGTACCTGGAAGTGTCTTATATGAAATTTCACATTCCTGGGATACACTGATGTCATCTAGAGCAACAGTAGCATTTGACGATAAAACTGTAGCTTCCAAAATTAACTAAAATTACAGAAAGATAAATTATTAGAAATACACTATAAACATTCTTTAAAAAAATTCTAGGCCCAAGATGGAGCCATTCCTGCCCTGGGTGCCATGAGAGCAAATCTAAACTTAAGTAACTTTCATGCCTATAAATGCTCCTCTTGACCAGAAACACAGTATATTCAGTCAGTCAGTATTCACACTTCAAGCCAACTCTGAGCTCTGTATTTCCTTATTCCTTCTCAACCCAAACAAGGTTGACTATGAGGCCTCAACCAACTGAATATTTTCTGTTTTATCTCTTCCTCATTTTTTATTCTTTACCCCATAAAGCTTCTTGCCTTCCACCCCATTTTGCATTTCTCCAAATCAGAGACTGTTTCATGAAGTGTTGAATAAACTTTGTTTGTACCCCCTAAACTATCTTCCTTAATCATTTTTTAACAAAAGTAAATGTATTACAATCATATTTCTTTGTGTAGAGAAGCTCATTTGTACATGTCCCAATCTTCCAACCTAATTTTATAAAATTGTTTTGATCAGAAAATTCAAATTAGGAATTTATAAAGTCATAACTGCTTTGACAGCACCTTATGCAACCTTAATACCCTAGGTAACTTTGTTTCAATTAGAAGTTGCAACATTCATCACAACTGAAGGGCCGCCTTCCCACTGGAGCCATTAAGAGTCATAAGCATTTAAAATGAGCTCTTTGGGGTAATCAACTGTGTGGTTTACAACTCAATTTAATTGAGATATGAGTTCATTTATAATGTGTCTGCTGGAGGCGATGATTCATTTACATATCAGAATATTTAAACACATATAGATTATATATACATGTATGGAAACCTACTTAGTGAGGCAAAAAATCACAGCGGTTAATAACATTCATATGCTAAAGCACTTGGAGGCATCTACTGAAATTTAATTTATTCTAACTTTCTAAACAATGACTAATATAATTTGTTTTCTTTCTTGTTAATCACTCACATTATGCTGTTATTCCACCATCTTAAAAAAATAAAAAAGAAGAAGAAAGAAAGAAAGAAAGAAAAAAAATATGTGCAGAGTCTTAACACATAGCAGGACCACTAGTCCAGGCTAGGAAGTGGCTAGTAAGCGCATCTCCATGTTATCAGGGAGGATCTCTGAGCTCAAAGACCTTAAAATTAACTTGGTAAGACACATTGACAGCTAAACTATACCGTAAGTGCCATATAAGAAATATGCATAAGATACTAAGAGAATCAAAGAAAAGCACTTCACTACTTCTGCCAAGAATGTGAGACAGAATTCAGAAAAAAGTTTTAGTAGAGAGGTAATACTAAACTTCAGTTTTAGGTCATCTATACCTTTGCCTGCTTTCCTCTGTATAATTAAATGCAAGACTATGTGATGAACAATTACAATTTGACCTGGATTAATTAAAATCCTCCAATTTTAAGTAGAGAAAAATGTTAAAATGTTAAAAAATTATATCTCATATCTGTAAATAATATCACCTGATTGTGCCAAAATCATCTTCCCTGTTTCTATTTTGTATTACTTGCTTTAAACCAAGCTGATATTCCGATTTGTCACCGAAGGCAGTTCTCTCTGAGAACTACAGTATCAGTTCATAATCATTGTGTGAGCCAATGGTTGCTCTGAAGAGATGCTTCAACCATGCATAAAGGCAGAGCGAAAAACCTAATTTTAAGAAGATTCTGAAGGTAACTTGAGAGTTAAAATGTCTAATTATATGTAGATATCTTTCCTTCAAAAACTATTTTTAAGGATCTTGTTGAGTTTTGTTTTATTCAATTATATTATATTACTCCCTGAGTGAGCAGAATCAATTCTTATTTTTGCTTTCAGGAAGCACGGCAATGGTAAATATTGTTTACAGTCAAGTGATTACTTTTTACATCTGCAAAACTGAGAGAAGGCTTTCCAGAGAAATACTCAACTAGCATATTTAAATTTGGGTTCTTTGATATCTTGTTTTACACAAAGGATAATAAGAATGAATAAATATGAATCTAAGAGGAAATGGAGACTATGGGAATATGGTAAGAAAAAATAAAGACAAACTGGATTACAGAAATTTTTAAACAATGACGGTGGTGTTAAAAGTAAGATCAACAGCAAACTTTCACTAAAGAGCTTAGATGCTTTTTTTTTTTTTTTTAACATGCCAGGCTTGGAGTAAGCTAAATAAGTTAAAATACATTCACTTATTTTAACCCTGTGAAGACAGTGCTATTTTCGTCCGCATTTTAAAGCAAAGGAAACAGAGCTTAGAGAGCTAAAGTTATTGGTTGAAGGTCACATTTTGAGTAAGAAAAATGTGTGATCTGAGCCATGGATGATTATGCTGAACATCATCACTACCATGAAATAAGAGATAACTGGTCTTCAGAGATGCTGGAGGACAGAGCTACCTGGCAAAACAAGATTTAATGAAGCCCTGGGCTAAGAAGGCCAAGGACATAGCGACATTACAGAGACCGGACCAGCTTTTACTTTGCATCATAAATCTTACCCTTCACCGAATCCCCAAATAATGTCAGGAAATTGTTATTGATTTATACCATCAATACTGATCAGGAGTGAAAATGGTATCAATTATTGTAGAAAATTCCACAAAAGGATCATTTTAAAATAAAATGTAAATATGACACGATTATGTTTTAGTAGCAAACTCAAAGACAGCAGATCAATCTGAAATCAATAAACAGTATTCAGAAAAAGTACCACTTCTAGATATGAAATTAAGAAGAAAAGTTAGGAAAGAAATTGCAAATTAAGTGAATATATTTGTATAAAAGACTGAATATTTAAAATGAGTAGGAACAGTTAAAACAGATCGGAAAAAAAATACTATTAATGTGAACTATGTGACTTACGTTCTTCCAGTAAAAACTGCAAAGGCAATGGAGAGAATATTAAAATGCTAACTTGCTGTTCTTGCAAAATAAACAGTAAGCCAAATCCATTTCTACCAGAAGACTGAAAGCCCTACCTAAGCCAGGAACTGATTTCCTAAAGAAATCAGAGCAGTTTACATTCTGTTGCGATGTCTACAAGAGACATAAAAGGACCACACTGAATCTGAATGTCATGGCTACAAGAGAACAGAGAGGTCACACAGTCCCATGCCTTTCTCCTTTCCAATGTTTGGATTAGATAACTCTGTACAAATATATGCTTAGCCGCATTAAACTGATGGTCAGGCCATGACGAAGGTCACCCTTAAATACTTCAGTCCACTAAATTTAAAGTGCCAAAAGAGCCTGTTCCCAAGAAGATAAACTTTAAATATTTGAATATGTAAGAGCTAGATTGACTCTTTGTAGGTATAATATCTTTTCCATTTGCTGTTGATCAAAGAATGAAGTAGAACTACATCTAGCTAGACTCCTCATGCATATTTCCGTAACTTTGAAAATACACTTAGAAAACTCAGGTTAAAAACAACATAATTTTAGCATTTTTGTTTCTTGTAGAGGGTAAGAAATGGAGTAGAAAAGGGTACCAAGAGGACAAAAGCTGTGTTTTTAGAAACAAACATATCAACATTACAAGCAAATGAAAATGTTCATATTAATTCGTTCTGAAGTTTAAGCACATGGGTGTTTGCCTTTCTGTGTACTTTCTACTTGTTTGAAAGGTATAATAATGTATCTAAATAATATCAATGTATTCAATAAAAACACATGTTATCCATGTGTGTGACTGTGTATTTATCTAATAAAATGTGTATAAAATCTGCACTGATCCACACCAGAATGTTAACACAGACCCCAATTCCTTACCCACAGTCTTTGAGTCCAACTAGGATTTGAAATCTGGATAGTTCAGAGTTGTGGATGTTCATCTTAAATGTATCATGATGCCCTCAGAGAGACCGAGGGCCACTCTCTATCATCAAACTCATCACTAAATAAACTGCTTAACACTGGTTCAGGTCAGGTTAAACTTTGCCTCTAAATTTGTTTTTCAAAAGCTTATTGCTTTCCAAATTTTGACTCTCTAAATTGCTGCTTAGAGACTGTGGACCTATAATAGCCTTCTGAACGGTGAAATCTGAGAAAACAGTTCTTATTTTTCTTTTCACTGACTATAGTTTCTAAAACAAGCCTTTACTACAGCCAAGTAACAGGATTACATGAGAAGGAACAGAGTCACAGGCTAAAACCCTCACCTTCTCAGGGGCAAATTAAACACGGCTGAGGCTTAAAGCAAGAACCCAGGGCCATTCACTCCCCTCAAAAGCCAGAACAATTAAGAAGAGCCTGGGACTTCCCTAGTGGTCCAGTGGTTAAGACTCCGTGCTTCCAGGTCAGGGGGCACAGGTTTGATCCCTGGTTGGGAAACTAAGCTCTCATATGCCGCAGAGCGTGGCCAAAAATATAATAAAAAGGAAAAAAAAAAGAGTCTGACTGGTGCTGACTGGGAGCCCTCAGGTTAGGAGAGAGAAAAACCAACACAGGATGCTGACTCACCACGGAGGGGAGTGAAGGGAGAAAGAGAGCACCAGAATGCGGCTGTTTAAGAAAACATCATGGCTGCCAAATTACAAAATCTCGTCAAACCCTGATCAATCCACAAACTAGTTAATACGTCCCCAGATAATAAAGAGCCATCTCAATTTTCACTGCAAAACGAAGACAAAAAGAAGAAATATTAAAAAAAAAAAAAAACCTACACTATGCTAAAACTCTTCAATAATAGTGACAGTTTAATGAAGCCCAGAAAGAACAGTATGAGTTTCAACTGCTAATATTTCTCAGAGTCAGTTTCAACAAAGGACATTCTGGTTTTTTGTGTTTTGTTTTTTATTAAGATTTTAGAGCACCTTTAGGGACAGTTTTAGAGCACAGTTGAGAGGAAGGTACAGAGGGTTCCCACACACCTCCTGCCCCCAAGCATCCATGGCCTCCTCCATCATCATCAACCCCATCAGAGGGGGGCATTTGTTACAATTGAGAAGACAACACTGATATATCATAACCACTCATGATAAAACGGTTTCCCCAAAGGCTGAGTCCTGGATTCTCTAGCAGTTGGTTGTTCTCTGGGTGGGGCTGTTTATTCTTAAGTATTATTTTAAATTTAAAAAAATTAATTTATTTCTTGGCTGCACTACGTCTTCATTGCTGCATACAGGCTTTTGCTACTTATTAACAGCAGGGGCTAATCTCTACTTGCTGTGTGCAGGCTTCTCATTGCACTGGCTTCTCTTGTTGTGGAGCACAGTGGCCAGTGGGATGTGAGTTCCTGGACCAGGAATCAAACCCATGTCCCCTGCATTGGCAGGCAGATTCTTAACCACTGGACCACAAGGGAAGTCCCTATTTTAAATATATTCCGGAAGGTTCTAAAGGCATCTTCTGCAAAAGTTTGCTCTCTCTGTTTGACTTCCATATTTGCCTCAGTTAGGAATTGAGTAGTAGATGAGGTATGTTGTTTTTCAGAGGCTTCAAACACCCCAACAATCTTACCTCCATGCACCCATTTATAGAGAAAAAATCAGAAGCATGGAAGGATTAAGCAATTTCCCTCTGACTATACCCCAGGGTTTGAACCCCAGGCTCCAGAGCCCGTGTTCACAGCTACCATTTTAGCTACATTTTCTTTAATACTCAGATTCCCCAAATATTGCTTTTATCATCACTATGGTTTTCACAGATTGGGAAATCTGAAGCTCAAAGGTGTAATGTATACAGTCACTTAGCAACCCTTGGGTTAAGCAGAGAGGGAACTCAGACCATCTGACTCTGATGGCAGTGAGTGTTCCTCTAATTCCACCATTCAATCTAGTTACTAAACTAGTTTTCTCCAAACATCATCCAGAAGGGAGTCATGTCCAGAAGGGTGGAAGCTGGGGCACTCATCTGATAAGCTACAGTTTCATTCTTCCATTATTCAACCAAGAAAATTACATAAAAGTGTGATAAAATTCTCAGTATTAATGGACAGCAATAGGAGTGCAGCTCAGAATTTTTTCACTACCTCATGTACTCCACCATCCTTATTTAAGAAAAATATTTTCCCATTACATTTCTCTTCTCTCTGCTATCCTGTTCAATCCTTACCTCCACTTTTGCTCTGCTTCCACGAGTAAGTCGTGAGTACTTAGTCAAGATAACCTCTCTGCTTATCCCTGACTGTGAATATGCTTGCTTTATTAATATCAGATAAACTTACAGGATATATGTGTTCTATTGTTGTCTGGGAAGATCAGCATTAAATAAGCATCTTCTGAGTTGTATTCATCTCTTACGTGCTTACCTGAAAAGGGAGAGTAGATTCTCCAGCCTTTGCAATGAGATTGATTTTTGCTTGCCGCCATTGAGATTCAGAGATTCCGATTAGATCACTGTGCTTCTGCAAATCCCCATTCAGAGATGTTCTTGTAAAAAGTGAGAGACGTGAATGCTGAGACAAATGATACCAAAACCGCACCTGGTGAAAAATGTGTTTGAGTGATATAAATATTCCATTTACTTATAGCCCAATAGCTCTTCTATAATTAAAAATACCCAAAACTACTTTGGTGTTCAATATCATTTTAATTCTCTTCCAAATATGTAGACCCAGAAAATGTCAAGTACATCTTCTGCCAGCCTTTGTGGTCCCTCCTTAAGAAAAGGCTCAAGGCAGTTACATTAACCGGTGTTTTAAACACATGCTATAGAGTTGTCTAAAGACATGGGACACCAGCTTCATGCTCAGACAAGTATGAGGACAAATATTTGTCTACATCATTAGGGAACATTTTTAGGACCCTTTTCTCTTGCTTTCTTGCTTCTTATGAATCTAGGAAGACACACATTCTATGTCTGACTGAAATTACAAAATCACATACTACTATTCATTCTCTTTGATATCTTCAAAAGTTTGATGTCTCAAGTAAAAGAAGACTGCAAGGAATACTTTTTTATTAATTCCTTCTTTTTTGTGACATTATCAAAAACCTTGGGAGATCATATAATACCATTTATCAATAATTTAATCTAACTAGAAAATATTCTTTTTTTGGTCAAGGAACCTAGATTTGATCATTTTGTTTCCTACTCACCATCAATGATGATACAATCTAAAGGACTGACAGGTTAACGAGGTAGTGGAGAAAACAGAGAGGATTATTTTAGGTGCTGACAGCTGCAGCTATAACATGGAATTTGGCACTATCATTTCTCAACCAATATTTACTGACCATTTACTAAGGACTGGAAACAATGCAAGTTGAAAATTAATTGCCTCAGTGGTTGGATGATATAATACAAAATATATCAAAGAAAAAACCCCACAAAACCAAATTCAGACACAACAGCAATTTTTTCTTCCTCTCATTATGCCATAGAGTGCTAATGCTTCATGTTTCAAAGAAAAACAGAGCATTGTTCAGAGATGAGGCTCTTGAGAAATGAAATCATTCTCTTTGGACTCAAAGTGACTCCTTTTCAGTTTCACTACATTTTAAATTCCTATATTTTCTTTTTCCTTCATCATTGGACTTTTACCTTGTTGCATGGACAGACATTATTACATGCACTACTTATTTATTTATTATCCCATTTATGTCATTGTGGGTACCAATTTCAGTGGAGATGTAAGTTGAAAAAAATGTCTAATGTCTTCTAAAAACCTGTTTGAAACATCAAGCATTCTCTGCTTCAATGTGGTACACATTTTTTTCAATTGCCATCACTTGGTCAAAGCATTCTTTCTCATCATCCATTTCATATCAGATTTTACCACCAAGCTCAACTACACTCAGGTCTTGAGGCAAGCCAAGAAACATAAAGTCAAATGGAAGTGTTTAACCAAATTCTGTGGAAAGGGAGGCTGTATGGTCCCCAACCACAATTAAATTTTAGATCCCTGCTATAGTTTCAGCATGTTCCAACTTTGTAAATATGCAAAAGAGAGTTTTAAACCTAGTTGAACAAGAGTTGTGTGTGCCCATCAGAATTTCAAGCTGTCAAATTGTCACTCAGTATGTTACCCATGCGAAGTTAGTAGTGCATTAAGAGTAAATATAAGTGGGATCCATATTCAATTGGATAAGAGCTTAGAACTTCACATTTACTTTTTAAAAAGTGAATTGGCATTATAGAGATTTGATAATTCTTTAGTTTGGTATAGACCAAGAAACCTCCCAGAATCTTTCCAAATTTAATACTGGTCGGGGTGAAAATACTGTACAAAAGTTAATACAGCTATGATTTTAGACAGGCACTTAATCAACATCTGTGGTTCTCACCGTAATACAAGTTAGTAGTGGAACACTAAGTCATGAACTCAAAATCACAAAGCACGTTGTTAATTCCTCATAGAACCTACTAGGGCAATTTGTACTTAGTAGGTATTCAGTTAACAGGTACTAAAGAAAAGAAGGAAGTTTGAGTAGGACTATCAGCATTAGTGTTAAAGTAAATGTTTATAGGACTTTCTTGGTGGTACAGTGGATAAGAATCCCCTGCCAATGCAGAGGACACAGGTTCGATTCCTAGTCCAGGAAGATTCCACATGCCATGGAGCAACTAAGCCCATACACCACGACGACTAAAGCCCATGTGCCTAGAGTCTGTACTCCACAAGAGAAGCCACCACAGTGAGAAGCCTGCATACCGCCACCAAGACCAGCTTCTACTCTCCACATAGAGAAAGCTCCCCCAAAGCAACCAAGACCCGGCACAGCCAAAAATAAATAAATATAAATAAATGTCTAAAGATCTTCAGGGAGAGTGATAAAGAGAGAATCCCCCCATGTATCCTAAAATGTACAAGGAATCAGGTGTCCTTAGGGACCTCAAAGTTTTATGGGATAGAATGAAAAGGAACAATTAAGCATATAATGACAAGCATATGAAAACAGTGTGGCTATTTACATGTAAATGAATTCAACAAAATGAAAAATTCACTCTCTCTGTTATCATCACATTTTAAATGCTCGATAGCTATTTATAGCTAGTGACTTCCATAGTGGATGCAGAAGACAATCTTCATCACAGAAAATTCTATTAAAAAGAACTATCAAGCATGTATATTAAAACGATGTTGTTCTTATTGTTTAGTCACCAAGTCATGTCTGAATCTTTGTGGCCCCATTGACTGCAGCCCACTAGGCTCGTCTCTCCATGGGATTTCCAAGGCAAAAATACTGGAGTGGGTTGCCATTTCCTTCTCCAAGGGATCTTCTCAACCCAAGGTTTAAACCCACATCTCCTGCACTGGCAGGCAGATTCTTTCCCGCTGAGTTACCAGGGAAGCCCACATTAAAATGATATCAACCATTTAGAATGCATTTATTAATTATCATTTAAAGGAAACTACTATCTTGATTTGATTCACTAAAAAGCAGGGATATAGGGACTTCCCTGGTGGTTCAGTGGTTAAGACTCTGTGCTCCCAATGCAAGGGGCAAGAGTTTGGTCCCTGGTCAGGGAACTAAGACCTGGTGTGCCCCCCTGGCAAAAAAAAAAAAGAAAAGCAGTTATATAAAATGTTAATATTAAAGGCTTGCTTTTATTTCTTCTGGGTTTTCAGTAAGTTGTATATCCACAACTTGGATTATATGTACAGGGTGACTATGCAAGACACTGAATCAATTTATTCAAGAGAATTTCATGTGGTTTAAAAAGCTTCCAACAAAGCAATTCCTTTAATTGCAACTTGGAGAGAAAAGAAATGAAGCTCAAATTACTTTACTGTTTTTAATTGCATTCTCTGATTTTATATTATTTCTATATATTTTTTAAAATACTGAATCATTCATTTCACTAATAAAAGAAAGGACATCATATTGAGTGACTTATACTATTAGTTACTGAGTGCAGGCTGAATAACTAATCTTGCTATTCTGTTTCTACAGTGCCCTGTGATATTCCCAGAGGAAAGGCCAACCTCTACAGAAGAATGTGATTAGGAACAACTGCTGCTGCTGCTGCTAAGTCGCTTCAGTCGTGTCCGACTCTGTGTGACCCCACAGATGGTAGCCCACTAGGCTCCCCCGTCCCTGGGATTCTCCAGGCAAGAACACTGGAGTGGGTTGCCATTTCCTTCTCCAATGCATGAAGGTGAATAGTGAAAGTGAAGTCACTCAGTCGTGTCCGACTCTTTGCGACCCCATGGACTGCAGCCTACCAGGCTCCTCCGTCCGTGGGATTTTCCAGGCAAGAGTACTGGAGTGGGGTGCCATTGCCTTCTCCGTAGGAACAACTAGGAATTACTTATTAGTAACAGATATAACAGGACATTATTTAGAAGCTCAAAATAATGTCTTCCTTATTTCTCTTTGCTATTTCATTTGATTTGGGTTTGTCTCCAATCAGAACTCTACTCTTCAGATTTTTTGCTTTTTTCCTCAGCTTTCTTATGCTCTTGACTCCTTTTATTTCCCTATGAGAGAGCTTATTGGTCAAATCTTCATGTCTTTTCTCATTTTCTCCAAATGCACAGTTATCTCTGCTTTCTCGGCCACAAACATGAACCCGTCTGGTGTTTTCAACACCTGTTGTATCTTCAAGATCCAGAATAAGACAAAAAATAAAACACACACACCAAAAAAAAAGAGAAAGAAACAAGATATCTGTAACTCCTCAAAACTTAGCTGGGAATAAGTCCATGTAGTAGAGCGGGAGCATTCATCTTTCTCACACGTCCCCCTTTATCATTACCAGAACACTGGAGTACAAGAAATCTGGAGCGGGTTGCCATGCCCTTCTCTAGGGGATCTTCCTGACCTGGGGATTGAATCCAGGTCTACTGCATCACAGGCAATGCATAGAGATGCGGGTTCAATCCCTGGGTTTGGAAGATCCCCTGGAGAAGGACATGACAACCCACTTTAGTATTCTTGCCTGGAGAATCTCATGGACAGAGGAGCCTGGTGGGCTACTGTCCATGGAGTCGCAAAGAGTGGGACATGACTAAGTGACTAGCACTACTACCACTACTATAGTGATTCTTATGACTCCTAGTCATAATCATGCTTTTTGCCTGAGTTTTTTATCTGAATGAGCGTAAGTGGAAGTTGGCAGTCTTCAATAAAATATAATCTTTTCTCATCTAAATGATTAATCTGGGTGTGTTTTGATCATGTCCAATAAGAAAGAATATCTGCTCAACCTTTCCCCAATGGATTTCCCCAAATTCATTGCTTCCTCTAGAATATCTAACATGTATGTGTGCATGCAAAGTCACTTCAGCTGTGTTCAATTCTGTGTCCCGAAGGGCTGCAGCCTGCCAGGCTCCTCTGTCCATGGGACTCTCCAGGCAAGAATACTTGGCAACCCACTCCAGTTCGACCCAGGGAACAAACCCCAGTCTTCTACATCTAACCTGCACTGGTAGGTGGGTTCTTTACTACCAGCACCACTGGGGAAGCCCAGGATCTCTAACATAATCTAACACTAGCCTTGGAGTAAAGAAAACAGAGAACAAATCATGACTGCACCCTTTCAAGCCCACTGCAAATTTCCTAAATTTCTCTCTGATAAGACTTCATCACTGTACTTAGGGAATGTGATAAAACATGGCCTTTTAAAACTCATTGAGAGAGTTGCTACAGATGGGTTATCACTGTTACATTTTATATTGCTAAATGTTTTATATATATATGTTATATATACTATATATGTTTAATTTATATGTTGTTACATTATACGTTACATATAATTACCAATAATATTACATATTGGGCTTCCCTGGTGGCTTAGATGGTAAAGAATCTGTCTGGTATGCAGGAGACCTGGGCTCGATCCCTGGGTCAGGAAGATCCTCTGGAAACGGGAATGACTACCCACTCTGGTATTACATATATTATATTTTTATCATGCTGTGAAGCACTTAACACTGAACGGCTGTTAGTATCCTTCACTAAATTCTATATTTTGGCAAATATTTTCTATATTATGACAAATATGTTTCTATTGTCCCTTTAGGATCCACATGGAGTATGGAAGTAACAGGTGTGCCCTGAGTCAGAGAAAGAACATTTACACTTGCATGTGTGCACTCAGAAGTCTCAGAAGAACTATTTTTGTTTTTCACTTCCTTGAACCTGAACCAAATGATGACTCACATGTCTCTCTCTGCATTGGCTGCTGGGATACTTCGATTCAAACAGGTAGCCTGGTCCTCAAACTTTAATTTTAGAACCAGTCTATCTTTTGTTTCATCATTTTTTTTCCTGATATACTCATTCACTTTTTTTTTTAATTTTAAGAATTTTTTAATTAAAGACTATTAGAATAGCCAATATGTGTTGGGGAATTTAGAACAAACAAAAGACAAACATATAAACTATTAATAGCATTGAAAGTAGAAGCTTCATGTTATCAGTCTGCTGTATTTAATTGTGAAGTGAGATATTTGGTCTTTTTCAAACAGTAACTCAAATATGAGAGCTCAGAAAATATTAATATTCTCACAAATCTCTTTCATATTCTATATTTCCTGATTTATTAAAAACAGTAATAGTATTTCAACAGTAATAAGAAATACTAGCTTCTGGCTTCCACATGTTCTGTGTGTCCTATCTCCTGGCTATTCTAAGGAAAAATGCCAAATTTCCACCAGTGACTGAAGGAGCTTTTGAAGCTTTTAATAAAAGTCCACACCTTGAATACTGCATAGTTGCAGGACCAATTCTGCATGTTGATGCCATGTGTAGTCTCCACATAAAGTACAAGGTAATTCATGCAAAATGACCCTAAAAGTCTGTTAGAAAAATTTCCAAAGAAAGCTTCATATTCCCTTAAAGTCCTTTCAAAAAAAATTCTTAGCTGTATTAGCCTGATATGATTATGTAGAGAAAAAATCATATAATTTCATAAGACGAAAGCTTTAATCACATCAAAGTTCCCCATTTTGGTTATCTCACTGCCCCACTTTATTATTTTATTACAAAGAACATTTGCTATTCCATGAACACAGCTATGATCAATAGGTTCCAATTAGGAAGATCAGCTGCATTTTCTGGTTACTGAAGAAGATGAGATTTTGTTCTGTTAGCTTATTTTGTAACTTTCATGAAAGAAACACACATTACCACAGAATTCTAAAAAAGTAATAGTATATGCTTAGAATACTCCTATGGGAGAGAACTTTGGCTATGTGCATCTCAGACTATGAATAACCTATAACAATCGAATAATAATTCTAAGCTGGAAAGTACTATGAAGTAATGCAAATATCCCTCCTTCTAACTCAAAGATTCCTAACATTCAAGCAGATGCAGTTAAAAGGGAACAAAGACTTCTGCTGGCAGTCTGTAACCTCTTATTTTTCCACAAATCAAGGCAAGCCCCTAAGTCAGTATCTGAGAACAAAGGTGGAGGACCTTGTTCTGAGACACAGACAACAAAGCATCTAAATTGTTCATTGCTTTTACTGAGGCTCCACCCCAACAGCTCCCATAGGTAAGCTCCAAATTTAAGCCACAATAAAGAAAAATGTCCTCAAGTGGAAACAATCATAAATTGTGGGTCAATCCCAATGACCACAGGTTAATGGCTAGCCACACACAACAATGGGAAATGCAAATCATCTTGAAAAAGAAGAGAGCTGTATGATTTCTTAATGAGTCTCAGAATTTCTAATACGTTCTTAATGTTAGTTTTCATACTTCTGTAAAACAGGCAGAATTAATATATTCCATTCCTTTTTATCCAGTGTCTTTAATAAATTTAACAACAGCAGTTGCATTACTTTGGTATATGATCCTGAATTAAAGTTCAGTAAGTCTGTAAAGTGCTTTTAAAGAGCAAGCGAATGTTTCACAAGTTCTCCAAAAATTCTATATCTATCACATCAGATTTAATTAAAATAAACCAAAGGTGGGAGAGCCTAGAGTCCAAGTGGGTGAGATAGAAGTGGAGTTCAGGCCACTGTTTTAAACCAAATTCTCACAAAGATATGGACAACAACAAAAAAAACACAGAAAAAAAAAACAGAGTAGGTCAATCTATTAAGAGTTGCAGGGACTCTCAGTCAGGCTTATATCAAGATGAAAGTATAATTAAATTTATACCACTGAATGATATGTAATTTATCACCAGGAATGCCTGAATTAATTCTGTAACACTGCATTTCCAGGCAATGAATTTAGTGTGTGGGACTACAGATCCCTTCGTTATTTTCTGATAAGCAAAGGGAGAAAAAGAAAGCTGAAATCTACAGGCTCAGAGACATGTTAGAACTCTCAAAAGGATAGAAACTTCTAATAGAGACATTAGTGTTATGGAAAAATGAAAGGATTATGTTTATTGAACACCTATATGTGCCAAATACTTTCCCAGGTCCTTTATTTAATCACATTTGAATTCTCACAACCATGTGAAGAAGGTATACTAACACTGTGTTTCCACTATGGACACTGAGTATCAAAGCATATCATCTGTGGCAGAAGTGAAATTGGAATCATGTTCATCTGAATCCAAAGTTCCCTTGCCTTCTTCTCTGTTATTCTGTGGGAATGAACTGAGTGTTTTACCCCTTGGTCTGTGTTTAGTGGCACCAGAAGGACTAACTGAAAAAATAAAATCCTGGAAATATATTTATTTTTTCCTGCACATATTTGTCTTTCTTTATTCATTCTTTCATCTTTTTTTCAACAGAATTTGTTAAACTGCTTTTATTTTCCTCAATTATTAGCAACATTTCTGGCCAAAATAATAAGCAGTTGGGGCAATGTGGATCCACAGCTTTAAATTATTGAAAGAACTACATGGGAAGAATACAAAATGATAGAAATATTTTTGAATAGGCCTCCCAAACAAAGGGTGCAAGTTATATGCTGTAAATGTCTTCTGGAATGACATGACATTTCCTGTTGAAATAGCTCACATAAATCTCTCAAAACATCATGAAAATAGTAGTAAAACATAGGAGGCATTTACTAGCTGAAGCAACCCAAGCCTAACAGTTTATAACCACAGACTGGCCAATGAAAATTCCAATAATTGGTTACCTGACATGGGGTAGAGGCAGTGACTGATTTTGTAAGAACAGGACTTCCAAGCTTGGCCACTGCAGGTGGTTGATGTACCCCAAAATAAATAAATGATCCTGCAAAAACAAACACAAAATCATGTGGATAAAAGTACTTCTCTTGTACATTTGGCAGTTCTTTGCTCTAATAGCTCGACCGTGCACACATTCAACTGTTAATCAGATAAAGAAAATTACGATTTTACTTCTTTACCATTAAGTTCCATAAATAACCATGAATTGCTTTCATATGGATAACACTAAATATTTGAAATAAAAATCTCATTGATGAAAAATAAGCTCGATCTAAATCCTCTCAATGAACATGTTTATTGGCTTAACTCAAGTCACGTTTGAAATTAAATTAAATGAAGCTTCTAAGTTTACAATTAGATATTCAGCATGCCCTTACAAAATTCCCAGGAGACCTTTACTTGTAAGTTTCTTCTAGATGTAATGAAGGATGAGAGCCTATAGAATGAGCTTGGTTTCTCCTGGGGCTTACATGTTTGTCACTGTTGTCTGTGCTAGTGGGAATGAAAGCTTAATTAAAGATGTAATCTGAGCGTTAACAAAATAACTGCTTTTAGACTTTAACTACAGTGGAAGTGCTCATGGCAAATGTACAGGGGGGATAACATCTCTTAGCAGCTCGAGAGATCACACATTCAGAAGAGTAGTCAGGGTAGCTTCCTTGAATAACGAAAATTTACAAGGTAGTCTATGCTGCACAATGTCAAGGTTTGATCCTGCCCTTTGATAATCATGGAGTGACGGGCAACCTGGAAATACAACTATTTTGATGAAATAAAACACGCTCAGAAGGGAATTTTCTTAGACAGATCAATGCTGACTGCACAGAATGAAAAGGATTTCAGAATTAAATGTGTTACAGGTACCACCACATGTTTAACCAAATCACCATGGCTGCAAGTCAGCAGTGTGGTCTCTGAGTGAGAAAAACAGAACCCAGTTTCTATGGGCTTTAAATCCAAACCCAACTGGGGAGGATAATGCCTACTGTTCCCAACTCCAGACTAAGAGTAATAGACAGAGTATATGAGTTCATTAAATTCTCTATTTCACCTATAAAAGACTAGGAAAAGATGACTTTGAAAAATTATTCCAGCTTAAAAATCCTCAGGTTCAAGTAAAAATCAACTGAATATTGCCAAAAGACTAATAAAAATTCTAAACATTAACAATATTCAAAGATCTTACCCCTCTGGTCATTAAAAACAATATAGACAATTTCAAACAAGCAGTTAATGAAGGATGAAACACATAAACACTAAAACTTCAAAATCTAAAAGAAGGGTTTGAATAAGTTGATTATCCCACAAAATTAACTGGAAAAGTGATATGAAAACAATCTACCAGGGTGTATGGCTCCACTGCTTAATTTTATTTAATTTTTAAAAAATAAATATTTGCACATTACTTGCATATATCGCAGGTTTTAGAAAAATATGAACAGCTCCTTGACTCACTTTAAGATGCCAGATATCTCTAATGTTAAGAATGATGAAAAGAGAATAAAACTACAGATCAATATCACTCATGATCATAGATACAAATTTCTAATTAAAATGTCTCAATTGCATTTGCAATTCTTAAAAAAAAAAAAAAAGCTGGGGCGGTCCTAAGATGGCGGAGGAATAGGATGGGGAGATGACTTTCTCTCCCACAAATTTACCAAAAGAACATTTAGACGCCGAGCAAATTCCACAAGACAACTTGTGAATGCTGCCAGAGGACATCAGACACACAGAAAGGCAGATCATAGTCTTTGGAAGGAGGTAGGACAAAATATAAAAGATAAAATGAAAGACAAAAGAGGTAGGGACGGAGATCCATCACAGGAAGGGAGTCTTAAAAAAGAAAGAAGTTTCCAAACACCAGGAAACACTCTCTCCGGCCAGTCTGTGGCAAGCCTTGGAATCACAAAGGGCAAAATAACCAAGAGGGAAAATAAATAAATAATTTAAAACCCACGGTTTACGTACCTAACAGCAATTCCCAGCGGGTGTGCAGCGCAGACATGCGCATCCCCAACTAGCAAGCGGGGGCTGGGCAGGGAGGGGCGGGCTGCATTGCTTTGGGTTAGGACTGAGCCTGAATGTCCTGTGGGCAATCTGAGGAAACTAGATTGAGACAGCAACCTAGACCATGGGATAGCTTTCCCACGAAAAGCATTAACCTAAGACACCTCCAGGCCCCCTCACAGAACAAAGGACTGAGCAGAGCAAGCCTGCTGCGGACCAGCCCATCCCCAGCAGGACACAGGCAGGCGAGAGAAGCCAGAGCCGGAAGGGCAGAACCGCGGCCCCAGAGAGGCATTCTATACCAAACTGCAAACAGACCTCGCTGCTAACCAGGATTGCTTGGGACTCTGGAGGGTTAACACCCGCCGAGAGGGTTGCAGCCAGAGATCAGCTCCCCAGGGGAGAGCACGGCATACCTGGGAAACTGCGCCCATTGTACACCCAGAAAACCGAGTTGCTGGGATGGGGGAAGGGAAAAAGGCGCAGCCCCCGACCGCGCTAGCCAAAAACCTGGTCACCGGAGCTGACTGGAGCTGGGAAAGGCACAAAACCCAGGCTCAACCAAGTCTGCGCCTTTGTGAAGTACCCGGGAACCAGAACCTGAGCGGCTTAGACCTGGGAAGTACAGACAACCCGAGGGGCCGCTTCAGACAGTTCCCGGCAGTGCAACCTAGAGCCTGAGCAGTGTAGACTGGGAAAGCACACATGCCGTGAGTGGGGCAAACCCAGTGTGGCCAAAACATTGTGAGCACATGCCAGTGAGATTTGTTTGGAGTGTTCCTCCCTCTCCACAACACGATTGAACAAGTGAGGCTAAAAAAAAAAAAAAGTGACTACAACCGCCCCCCTTGTGTCAGGGCAGAAATTAGACACTGAAGAGACCAGCAAACAGAAGAAGCTAAAAGAAACAGAAGGAATCGCTTTGGAAGTGACAGATGCAACAGTTTAAAACCCTGTAATTAGCACTGACTGACTATATAGGAAGGGACCTAGAGACCTTGAGAAGTACAAGCTGGACCAAGGAACTATCTGAAAATGAACTCACTCCACACTGTACGTAACAGCTCCAGAGAAAGTCTGAGATATATTTTTACTAGTATCTTTTTTTAAATTTTTAAAACTTTTATTATTTTTTTTGTTAATTTTTTTAAATTTTATTTTATTTTCTTATTTTATTTTTAAGTCTCCTATTACTCCTTCAATTTTCATTTTTATAACCTACTATTACCTTGCAAAAAAAAAAGACCCTGTTTTTATTTTTTTCTTTAAGACATTATTTTTAAAGTAAACTTCATATACATATATTTTATAATTTTTGTGACTTTGGTGGGTTTTTCCCTTTTTTTTTCTTTTCTTTCTCCTTTTTTAATATGGTATTTTTGAGAACCTAACCTCTACTCTAGATTTTTAATCTTTGCTTTTTAGTATTTGTTATCAACTTTGTATCTTCAAGAACCCAATCTTCAGCACCCATTTTTACTTGGGAATGAGATCACTGGCTTGATTGCTCTCTCCCCATTTTAACTCTCCTTTTTCTCCACCAGGTCACCTCCATCTCCCCACTCCCCCTTTTCTTCTCTACCCAGCTTTGTGAATCTCTTTGTGTGTTCCAGGCTGTGGAGAACACTTAGAGAACTGATTGCTAGCTGGATCTGTCTCTCCCCTTTGATTCCCCCTTTTCTCCTCCTGGCCACCTCTGTCTCCTTCCTCCCTCTTCTCTTCCCTGTGTAACTCTGTGAACATATCTGAAAGATTCAGACGGTGGAGAGCACATAGAGAAGTGATTATTGGCTAGCTTGCTCTCTCTCCTTTTGATTCCCCTCTTCTCCTCCTGGCCACCTCTATCTCCCTCCTCCCTCTTCCCTTCTCCTTGTAACTCTGTGAACCTCTCCAGGTGTCCCTCACTGCGGAGAAACCTTTCATCGTTAACCTAGATGTTTTATCATCGATGCTGTATAGATGGAGAAGTCTTGAGGCTACTGTAAGAATAAGACTGAAAACCAGAGACAGGAGACTTAAGTCCAAATCTTGAGAACACCAGAGAACTCCTGAATCCAGGAAGCATTAAACGATAGGAGCTCATCAAACACCTCCATACCTACACTGAAACCAAGCACCACCCAAGGGCCAACAAGTCCCAGAATAAGATATACCACGGAAATTCTCCAGAAACACAGGGACATAGCCCTGAGCTTCAACATACAGGCTGCTCAAAGTCACACCAAACCCAATGACATCTCAAAACTCATTACTGGACACTTCGTTGCACTCCAGAGAGAAGAAATCAAGCTCCACCCACCAGAATACCGACACAAGCTTCCCCAACCAGGAAACCTTGACAAGCCACCCATCCAAACCCACCCACAGTGAGGAACCTCCACAATAAAGAGGAACCACAAACTGCCAGAAAACAGAAAGGCCACCCCAAACACAGCAATATAAACAAGACGAAAAGGCAGAGAAATACCCAGCAAGTAAAGGAACAGAATAAATGCACTCCAAATCAAACAAAAGAGGAAGAGATAGGGAATCTATCTGATAAAGAATTCCGAATAATGATAGTGAAAAGATCCAAAATCTGGAAAACAAATTGGAGTTACAGATAAATAACCTGGAGACAAGGATCAAGAAGATGCAAGAAAGGTTTAACAAGGACCTAGAAGAAATAAAAAAGAGTCATTCTATAATGAATAATGCAATAAATGAGATCAAAAACGCTCTGGAGGGAACCAACAGTAGAATAACGGAGGCAGAAGATAGGATAAATGAGATAGAAGATAGAATGATAGAAATAAATGAAACAGAGAGGAGAAAAGAAAAAAGAATGAAAAGAAATGAGGACAACCTCAGAGACCTCTGGGACAATGTTAAACACATCAACATACAAATCATAGGAGTCCCAGAAGAAGAAGACAAAAAGAAAGACCATGAGAAAATACTCGAGGAGATAAGAGTTGAAAACTTCCCTAAAGTGGGGAAGGAAATAATCACCCAAGTCCAAGAAACCCAGAGAGTCCCAAACAGGATAAACCCAAGGCGAAATACTCCAAGACACATAGTAATCAAATTAGCAAAGATCAAACACAAAGAACAAATATTAAAAGCAGCAAGGGAAAAACAACAAATAACACACAAGGGGATTCCCATAAGGATAACAGCTGATCTTTCAATAGAAACTCTTCAGGCCAGAAGGGAATGGCAGGACATACTTAAAGTGATGAAAGAAAATAATCTACAGCCCAGATTACTGTACCCAGCAAGAATCTCGTTCAAATATGAAGGAGAAATCAAAAGCTTTACAGACAAGCAAAAGCTCAGAGAATTCAGCACCACCAAACCAGCTCTCCAACAAATGCTAAAGGATCTTCTCTAGACAGGAAACACAGAAAGGGGGTATAATCTCGAACCCAAAACAATAAAGTAAATGGTAACGGGATCATACTTATCAATAATTACCTTAAATGTAAATGGGTTGAATGCCCCAACCAAAAGACAAAAACTGGCTGAATGGATACAATAACAAGACCCCTATATATGTTGTCTAGAAGAGACCCACCTCAAAACAAGGGACAGATACAGACTGAAAGTGAAGGGCTGGAAAAAGATATTTCATGCAAATAGAGACCAAAAGAAAGCAGGAGTAGCAATACTCATATCAGATAAAATAGACTTTAAAACAAAGGCGGTGAAAAGAGACAAAGATGGACACTACATAATGATCAAAGGATCAATCCAAGAAGAAGATATAACAATTATAAATATATATGCACACAACATAGGAGCACCGCAATATGTAAGGCAAATGCTAACAAGTATGAAAGGGGAAGTTAACAGTAACACAATAAGAGTGGGAGACTTTAATACCCCACTCACACCTATGGACAGATCAACTAAACAGAAAATTACAAGGAAACAAACTTTAAATGATACAACAGACCAGTTAGACCTAATTGATATCTACAGGACATTTCACCCCAAAACAACAAATTTCACCTTTTCTCAAGTGCACACGGAACCTTCTCCAGAACAGATCACATCTTGGGCCATAAATCTAGTCTTGGTAAATTCAAAAAAATTGAAATCATTCCAAGCATCTTTTCTGACCACAATGCAGTAAGATTAGATGTCAATTACAGGAGAAAAACAATTAAAAACTCCAACATATGGAGGCTGAACAACACACTGCTGAATGACCAACAAATCACAGAAGAAATCAAAATATGCATAGAAACGAATGAAAATGAAAACACAACAACCTAAAACCTATGGGACACTGTAAAAGCAGTGCTAAGGGGAAGATTCATAGCAATACAGGTTCACCTCAAGAAACAAGAAAAAAGCCAAATAAATAGCCTAACTCTACACCTAAAACAACTAGAAAAGGAAGAAATGAAGAACCCCAGGTTTAGTAGAAGGAAAGAAATCTTAAAAATTAGGGCAGAAATAAATGAAAAAGAAACAAAAGAGACCATAGCAAAAATCAACAAAGCCAAAAGCTGGTTCTTTGAGAAGATAAATAAAATCAACAAGCCATTAGCCAGACTCATCAAGAAACAAAGGGAGAAGAATCAAATCAACAAAATTAGAAATGAAAACGGAGAGATCACAACAGACAACACAGAAATACAAAGGATCATAAGAGACTGTTATTAGCAACTATATGCAAATAAATTGAACAACTTGGAAGAAATGGATAAATTCTTAGAAAAGTATGACTTCCCAAAACTGAACCAGGAAGAAATAGACAATCTCAACAGACCCATCACTAGCACAGAAATTGAAACTGTAATCAGAAATCTTCCAGCAAACAAAAGCCCAGGACCAGATGGCTTCACAGCTGAATTCTACCAAAAATTTAGAGAAGAGCTACACCTATCCTACTCAAACTCTTCCAGAAAATTGCAGAGGAAGGTAAACTCCAAACTCATTCTATGAGGCCAACAACACCCTAATACCAAAACCTGACAAAGATGCTACAAAAAAAAAGAAAACTACAGGCCAACATCACTGATGAACATAGATGCAAAAATACTTAACAAAATCCTAGCAAACAGAATCCAACAACTTATTAAAAAAATCGTACATCATGACCAAGTGGGCTTTATCCCCAGGATGCAAGGATTCTTCAATATCTGCAAATCAATCAATGTAATACACCACATAAACAAATTGAAAAATAAAAACCATATGATTATTTCAATAGATGCAGAGAAAGCATTATGACAAAATTCAGTATCGATTTATGATAAAAGCCCTCCAGAAAGCAGGAATAGAAGGAACATACCTCAACATAATAAAAGCTATATATGACAAACCCACGGCAAACATTATCCTAAATGGTGAAAAATTGAAAGCATTTCCCCTAAAATCAAGAACAAGACAAGGGTGCCCACTCTCACCACTACTATTCAACATAGTTTTGGAAGTTTTGGTCACAGCAATCAGAGCACAAAAAGAAATAAAAGGAATCCAGATTGGAAAAGAAGAAGTAAAACTCTCACTGTTTGCAGATGACATGATCCTCTACATAGAAAACTCTAAAGACTCCACCAGAAAATTACTAGAGCTCATCAACAAATATAGTAAAGTTGCAGGATACAAAATTAATGCACAGAAATCCCTTGCATTCCTATACACTAACAACGAGAAAACAGAAAGAGAAATTAAGGAAACAATTCCATTCACCATTGCAACGAAAAGAATAAAATATTTAGGAATATATCTACCTAAAGAAACAAAAGACCTATATATAGAAAACTATAAAACACTGGTGAAAGAAATCAAAGAGGACACAAATAGATGGAGAAACATACCATGTTCATGGATCAGAAAAAATCAATATAGTCAAAATGAGTATATGACCCAAAGCAATCTACAGATTCAATGCAATCCCTATGAAGCTTCCAACGGTATTCTTCAGAGAACTAGAACAAAATATTTCACAATTTGTATGCAAATACAGAAAGTCTTGAATAGCCAAAGCAATCTTGAGAAAGAAGAATGGAACTGGAGGAATCAACCTGCCTGACTTCAGGCTATACTACAAAGCCACAGTCATCAAGACAGTATGGTACTGGCACAAAGACAGAAATATAGATCAATGGAACAAAATAGAAAGTCCAGAGATAAATCCACGCACCTATGGAAACCTTATCTTCGACAAAGGAGGCAAGAATATACAATGGAGAAAAGACAATCTCTTTAACAAGTGGTGCTGGGAAAACTGGTCAACCACTTGTAAAAGAATGAAACTAGAACACTTCCTACACCATACACAAAAATAAACTCAAAATGGATTAAAGATCTAAATGTAAGACCAGAAACTATAAAACTTCTAGAGGAAAACATAGGCAAAACACTCCCTGACATAAATCACAGCAGGATCCTCTATGACCCACCTCCCAAAATATTGGAAATAAAAGCAAAAATAAACAAATGGGACCTAATTAAACTTAAAAGCTTTTGCACAACGAAGGAAACTGTAAACAAGGTGAAAAGACAGCCTTCAGAATGGGAGAAAATAATAGCAAACAAAGCAACGGACAAACAATTAATCTCAAAAATATACAAGCAACTCCTGCAGCTCAATTCCAGAAAATTAAACGACCCAATCAAAAAGTGGGCCAAAGAACTAAACAGACACTTCTCCAAAGAAGACATACAGATGGCTAACAAACACATGAAAAGATGCTCAGCATCACTCATTATTAGAGAAGTGCAAATCAAAACCATAATGAGGTACCATTTCATGCCCGTCAGAATGGCTGCTACCCAAAAGTCAACAAGCAATAAATGCTGGAGAGGGTGTGGAGAAAAGGGAACCCTCCTACACTGTTGGAATGCAAACTAGTACAGCCACTATGGAGAACAGTGGGGAGATTCCTCAAAAAACTGGACACAGAACTGCCATATGACCCAGCAATCCCACTGCTGGGCATACACACCGAGGAAACCAGAATTGAAAGAGACACGTATACCCCAATGTTCATCGCAGCACTGTTTACAATAGCCAGGACATGGAAGCAGTCTAGATGCCCATCAGCAGATGAATGGATAAGGAAGCTGTTGTACATATACACAATGGACTATTACTCAGCCATTAAAAAGAATACATTTGAATCAGTTCTAATGAGGTGGATGAAACTGGAGCCTATTATACAGAGTGAAGTAAGCCAAAAAGAAAAACACCAATACAGTATACTAACACATAGATATGGTATTTAGTCAATCAGTAAAGATAACCCTGTATGTGAGATATCAAAAGAGACACAGACAAATAGAGCAGTATTATGGACTCTATGGGAGAGGGCGAGGGTGGGATGATATGGGAGAATGGCATTGAAACATGTAAATTATGATATGTGACACAAATTGCCAGTCCAGGTTCAACGCATGATACATGCTGGTGCACCGGGATGACCTGGAGGGATGGGATGGGGACGCAGGTGGAAGGGCGGTTCTGGAAGGTGAAAACATGTACACCCATGGTGGATTCACGTCAGTTCAGTTCAGTCGCTCAGTCGTGTCCGACTCTTTGCGACCCCATGAATTGCAGCATGCCAGGCCTCTCTGTCCATCACCAACTCCCGGAGTCTACCCAAACCCATGTTCATCGAGTCGGTGATGCCATCCAACCATCTCATCCTCTGTTGTCCCCTTCTCCTCCCGCCCCCAATCCTACCCAGCATTAGGGTCTTTTCCAATGAGTCAACTCTTCGCATGAGGTGCCCAAAGTATTGGAGTTTCAGCTTCAACATCAGACCTTCCAATGAACACCCAGGATTGATCTCTTTTAGGATAGATTGATTGGATCTCCTTGCAGTCCAAGGGACTCTCAAGAGTCTTCTCCAACACCACAGTTCAAAAGCATCAATTCTGCGGCGCTCAGCTTTCTTCACCGTCCAACTCTCACATCCATACGTGACCACTGGAAAAACCATAGCCTTGACTAGACAGACTTTTGTTGGCAAAGTAATGTCTCTGCTTTTAAATATGCTATCTAGGTTGGCCATAACCTTCCTTCCAAGGAGTAAGCGTCTTTTAATTTCATGGCTGCAGTCACCATCAGCAGTGATTTTGGAGCCCAAAAAAATAAAGTCTGACACTGTTTCCACTGTTTGCCCATCTATTTGTCATGAAGTGATGGGACCAGATGCCATGATCTTAGTTTTCTGATCGTTGAGCTTTAAGCCAACTTTTTCATTCTCCTCTTTCACCTTCATGTCAATGTCATGTCAATGTATGGCATTCATGTCAATGTATGGCAAAACAAATACAATATTGTAAAGTTAAAAATAGAAAATAAACTAATTAATGAAATAAAATAAAAAAAGAAATAATTGCAGAGCATGCAAAAAAAAAAAAAAAATGCTATGTCCCAACCAATGAGCTTTCCAAGAATAGAAGTTTGGTTTAACAGTCTTATCAACATAGTCAATAAGATCAAATTAAAGAGTAAAATGATAGAGTCATATAAACAAATATTGAAAAGACTGTGAAAACTAGTCATTCATTCCCAATAACCTCAATAAAATGTTAAAAAGAAACAATAAAGATTAATGACATACCTCAAAATATATAATGTCTTCAATGGCCAACAACAAAATTATTTTAATTATAATGAGAAACTATCTAGAGAATTCTGTCACCGTTACTAATTAGAGGAAATATTAGTAAGATAATATTACTTATTTAGACTAACATTATCTCATAGGTCTAGCAAATGTGGAAGTCAAGAAAATAAAATTTCTAATAAGTATGACAGAAAAGTAGAGATAGCGTTCCATATATATTGCCAGTAATAGAATTGTAAAATCCCAACAGATTCTCCAATCTGTTGGAGAAACCCCAACAGATTCTCTTTTGATA
Source organism: Giraffa tippelskirchi (assembly GCF_054371585.1). Taxonomy (NCBI): domain Eukaryota; kingdom Metazoa; phylum Chordata; class Mammalia; order Artiodactyla; family Giraffidae; genus Giraffa; species Giraffa tippelskirchi. Next base: position 64,571,521 of record NC_137287.1, on the reverse strand, counting down.
AAGACAGGTATCAATAGAAGAATTTAGCAAGGTAAATTCAAACAGAGAAATACTTCTAAGTTATTTTATTTATTTTAGCAATAAGACCCTGAATATAGAACGATAAGAAATATTCTACTCCCAGTTAATTGTAATACAAGATATGTAGGAATAAATTTAACAAGAAAAGGACAGGACTTGTATGAAAAACATCATAAAACTCCATGAAAAAGTATAAGACTTCTGATTAAGTGAAAAGAGACAACATTTTTTAGACAAAAAGATAATATTATGAAAATATTACATTAGTGAAAACTGATGTGGAAGCTAAACACAATCTCAAGAACATTTTAACCAAATATTTGAAAAACAGACAGTATTGACTTTAACTTTATATATGCAGGTAGAGCCTAAAGAGAATGAACTCTGACCCTAGGTCCATGTACTTCCAGAAATATATCTCTGGATTTATTTTCTTACAAGCCTGCACCATAGAATGCTCTGAGTTAAGAGACCTATGGAATTATAGCATACCAGAGAGACTGTTCCTGTTCATCTGAACTGTTCATCGTAAAATTGTTCTTGTAAAACTCTTGTAACCCCGGAGGGGCTTGCTGACCAGCACAGTATAAAAATAAAGAATGGAGGGGTCAGCCTCCCCGGGCTACACTGTCCAGGCCAGCCTCAACCTCACCTTTTGCAAAGGATGCACCCCTTTTAATGTAATACGGCCCAGAAAGGATTCCTTAGATGCCGTGAGAACATTAGAAAATAGACCTTATAATGAACTTAGGTAAAAATATCACAAATACACCATTATGCAGGAAGAAATCATAAATAAAACCAGTCAAAAGAAGTTTGCCTCAGGAATACAAGGGTGGTTTAAGAGAATAGCATGTCTATTGATGGTAGACAAATAGAAAACAGCACTCCTTTTGCTTCTGGAATTTTAAATATTAAAATTTTGAGAGAAAGTACATTTCTGTAAAAAATAGGAGGATCACTGTTAGTTATTTACTGCATAGAATTAAAGATCCCCATATAAGAAAATGCATACCAGTATAGATTTGCAGCATTGTCATCATATTGTTATCCAATAAGAGGATGGCTAGTTATATTACAGCATACCCAGACCAAAGAAATTAAGCAAACTAACAAAGGAATTAGGCTTTTCCTGTTTTAAGGCAAGGTTGAATATCAGGCATCAGATTTAGTCTTCTATCTTACACGAGCAAAGAAATCAAAACATACATCTATTATATAATGGTTTTCAAATGTAGGACAATGGGAATATAGAATCACAATGATCTCTGAGAGAGGGAACAAGTGAACGAAGTTACACAATTTTCCCAGCTTGGTACCTATACCCAGTTTCCAACTGCCGGTCAGGGAGGCGGAAGCCAGCAGTGTGGTGGTCTTCTCAAGTTGAAAAGACTGCAGTTTGGGGAAACACAAGTGGCCATAGTTCATGAAGCAGAGTTCCAGGAAAAGGAGAGCGGCAAAGAGAGTGAACTCCGGAGATCTCCACAGAGTTCCCTCCAAATCTCCACCTGAGTACTAACCAGGGCATGGAAACCACCTGAGGCTGGAGGAAAACCTTCTAAAAGGAGCAGCTGAAGCACTGCCTCAAGGTCATAAAGGGCCAGAAACAGTAGGGTCTTTTTACCAACCAGAGTGGAAACGCTAATTATACGTAGGAATTGAACAGAGTGCTCAACTCTAATGAAACTTTATGTCCAGATAAAACCCATAGGCAAATTATATACTCATAATCACCAAAATGTAGGAACAACTCAAATATCTTTCCACTGGTATACACCCAGGTCTAATATATGGTATGTTCTCAATTGGTTTAAGGAAACATTATATAAGCTTGGAGGAAATGTAGTAGTAATAAATATAGTTCCAATAATTAATAGTCTCCTTCCTATTTTAAACTTTAAATTTAATCCAATCTGCCACAGAATCTGAAGGGAAAAATAAGACCCACTGGCACAAGAGCAGAAATTAAGATCCTAATCTACTGTTAAATAATAAGCTGAGTTTATAGTTTTAGACAACAGATGGGATGAATAGCCAAAGTCTCCCTCTCTGTCCCCTAACATCCTCCCCCACTAACCCCAATTTGCAATGGCTAAAAACACAGTCAACATTATTAGTTTTGGTGTACTTCTTTGGAAATCTCAAAGGAGAAATAGATATAATGTCTAGTGGAGGTTATGCGAGCTTAAAGAGGATCTATGGCATAGTTGTGTTATTATAAAGTTAGTATGAAACTAATGTACCTTTGCAATTCATCAAACAAAACAAAAACAGAACAAAACCCTTCTATTTTCCTTGGAGTTTTACAACCCTTCACTGGAATGCTATATATAGTTATGGTTGCTCTATTTTAAGGGGATATGTAAAAACCGTACTGCTGGTTAAAATAAAAGGATGTACGGGGAAGAAGTAATACTGTTACAAAGAAGCTTTAAAAGTGATTAAGTTGTATTAGAGTATTTGCAATTTATTTTCGAGCTAGTGCTAAATTTCTGTTCTCTTTTCCTAGAAAAAGGATTAAACTATTCTTTCTGTTTTGCAAAACTTGGATTGCTCTAAAAAGAAGGCAAGCCTACTGTACATGATTCATGACAACGAGAGAAAATTATCAGAAGACTTTTCCCCTCTTCATGCCTTCAATCCCACCTTTTAAAAGGTGTAACAAAATGTTTTGTTATTAAAACAATGCTCTTTTCAGGAAACTCAATCATAAATTATTAAGTTGATTAGAAGAAATGAAAGCAAAACAAACCAGAGTTCCACTTATACAGTCTATAGCGGGAAGTGAAAATGCACAGAATCATCATTCCACAACAGGAAAAAATATTTTTTTTTAAGAAAAGAGGAAAATATCCTACCATGATTTGTGTTTGTTGAGTGCTCAGCATCAGGAAGATGGTGGTCTGTACTGGGCAACCCTTTCACGAATTCCCAGTGTGAATCTTCTGTGAGAAATGGCTCCCAGCCGCAGAAACCAGACTCAAAGTCACACCTGAGATGATTGGCTGTTATGGACAGAAAGGAAAACAAGTGAGGAGAATAAAGGGGAAGCAAGCAGGGAAACACTGACGCTAGCATAGCCAATCAACTTAGGTGGTCAGAACCATCACTCTACTTTGTAAAGAATGTTTTCTAATCATCAGAGTCGTTTTGCTTTTTCCAACCTCACAAAGTTCTCCATGTGCTGCGTGAGGCAGCGCCCTTCTACATTCTTCTATCTACACCTGCACATTTCTTCCTGGTTGGCCATCTCTACTGCATTTAATGACACAAGGCAAAACTCTGCAGCTTTTCAGAGTAACCAATTCAACTGCCAAGATGAAAAAGATTCACCTGCTGAGATGGTTAAAAAGGATGGAATTTAAGCTAATTCTGGACACCTGAAGAGCCTGAGGTCAGCACCTTAGAATTCAATCTATTATGTTAGTTTAACAGTTTCTCTAAAAAAAAAGAAGAGAAAAAAAATCCCCAGCCACTTTGGATTGCAGATAAATTAGATATTTTTGAACTTCGCTTTTTCCCTTCCTCTTAATACATAACTACAAAGTTGAAAAATACTTAAATTCCTACATTTATCACAAAATAATGAGTTCTAGAGAAAGTCAGAATTTAGAGTAAGCTTCCTAAACACCATTCATAGCTTTGTCACCAAATTTGTGAGGAAAAAAATCAGCAAGTTTCAGTGGGCGGGGTAGTACACTAGAAATTCTAACAACTTGATTTGTGCTTTCAAGAAATTAATTTCTATCTGTTAAAGTTTCCTTATCCTAAAATAAGAATTATAGTATCAGTCTATATTAGTGGTTTGGGGGATAAATCTATGCAATTAATTTAAAACATATTTGCAAGTATTCCTCTTTATGCAGAGGCATTTTCATAACAGAAAGAAGGATAAAGTAATTCTTGGTCTTGATCAGAAAACACCTAAAGTTTTGACAGCTCCCTCAGATCACAATTCTATGATCTTTAATAAAATTAGAATAGATGTATTCCCACTGAGCTCTAAGTATGTGGCAAGTATTTTGCATATATTACCATCTGTGTTCACAAACACCCTACAAAACAAGTGTAATTATCTTTTGGAAACGTTAGCGCTAAGTAACTTGCCTATGGTAAGTAAATTTTAGTAAATGGAATATCCAGACTTTGGGTTGCCTGACACCAAAGGTTATACTTTGAAGCCTCCCTACACCAGGGACTTTGTCTCAAAATTTAAAAGACTGCATTACTGCTTGCTCTTAACTGTTATGTTCAATTTTTTAAAATGTGACCAGTTTCACCAGCATACTGAATAAGCTCACTATATCTTAATAAAGGATATTCAAATTTCTATAAAAACAGATGCCTGGGTCATGACCAGATATTTTATCACTAATATGTCAACTCTTAGAACACTAAACGGTATTTGAAAGTAAGGCCACAAATTTTCTCTCCGTGTAAATTCAATGTTTAGTTCTTAGAGCTCTGCTTGTTTAGATAATCATATAACAGATATGTAATGAAAGATTTTTCTCTACAAGCAAATATTATTTCCCCTTAAAAGTATTCTCCAAAAATAAAAACAAGCAAATTAACTATCATATAATAATGGGAAAATGTTGCTCATAACCTAATGGTGAATCAACATGACAGGGAAATGCTGTTCACCCACATAGTACTTAACTGGAAATCTATTGCTTTTGGATGTTTTTCTTTTCTAAGCTCTGGTTACAGAGTTGCTGGAATACTGCTATTGATAGCAAGTTACTGCTCCAAGCAGAGCCTCTTCAGTTTTTTTGACAGTGTTAAGAACTTATGACCTAACTGTGACTGTCTCCCCCAGCATCCAGAAAATCTTCTAATCTAGTTCTCTGGTCTTCTGTTAACTTCACCACCTGCTAAGCCACCTCCCAGCTCTTCTCAGTCAGAAGAATATACAAATAGACAAGGTTTAAATACATACTTGATCTCTGAAATGTGTTAACAAGTTCCCAATTCTTGATTGCGAACTTGGTCAAGGAATCCCTCCTCCCCTAACTACAGGCACCCCATCAGGGTTGGCTCAGAAATGTCCCAGTTTATACCCATTGTCCAAGGATAATAATTAATATCTCTCCTTTTTCCTCTCAAGTGCCCTGTTTGGGCAATAGATTCAATATTGCCCTACTGGAGCAACAAATTACATGCTAATAAACAAAGGAAGCAAGCAAGACCATGCAGAGAACAATCACTGTTACACGCACTGGTATGAAATGGCTATAATACCATTGAATGTGGAAACGGAAAGTACAAAATGACCCAAACATCACCAACTCTTCCACAGATGCTTCACATCTGTGCCTGTGTCACTTAACTGCAAAAACCGTAAAGAAGATTTCAAGACAAAATAGATTGTACTCATGTTGAAATTCAGCTTTAGAAGAAAAGTTTTAACCATTTCTTTCATTATCTGGATGTTTTATCAGTTAAAATGTCTATCACTGCACTTTCCACAGAACCCAAAACACTGTCTTTTGAAAAATGAAAATTAATTTTTAAAGTCCATCACTATAAAGATAGATGAAAGTAAAATGATGAAAAGTGAAAGTGAAAGTCACTCAGTTGTGTCTGACTCTTTGCGACCCCATGGACTATTCTCCAGGCCAGAATACTGGAGTGGGCAGCCTTTACCTTCTCCAGGGAATCTTCCCAACCCAGGGAACGAACCCAGGTCTCCCGCATTGCAGGCAGATTCCTTACCAGCTGAACCACCAGAGAAGCCCAAGAATACTGGAGTGGGTAGCCTATCCCTTCTTCAGGGGATCTTCCCGACCCAGGAATCGAACCAGTGTCTCTTGCATTGCGGGCGGATTCTTTACCAGCTGAGCTACCAGGGAAGCAATCACCTCTATAAAATGATGCAATTATCTCTATAAAGATCTTACTGAACTGCTCAGTTGTTTTTTTTTTAACCAAAGACATTCATTCCAGTACATGTCAAAGGACTTTCTTAAAGCTAAATATTCTAGAACTTAACTGCACTATAAAATAGAAGTCAAATTCCAATCACCAAAGCTGAAGTTTTTCCATTAATATTTCCCCTACATAATTCTAAACATTTAAGGTAAAGTTATATCTGAAGTAAAACCAGGAGGGCCAAACACATGCAGGCAGCTAATAAATGCCTTATGATACCACATGTTAAATGTTAAATATTTATAAAATCTAAAAAATTACCTATTCATATTATACACAAACTGTATTCATGACAAGTAGTGATTTGGACTATCTGGTTGCTTTTACTTAAATTTCTGTGACTGCAGAATACATATCGCCATCTCTAATCAGAGGATGAGATATGCCACAGTTCATAATTTCAGTGAAATTTCACTGAGTTCATCAGTTAGAGTAATATTTTTAAATTATGACAAAGCTTTCTCTTGCATGTTTAACCACTGAAGCATACTGGCAAGAGAAAAAAGAATTTCATTGTGGCAGCTGAGGAAAATTCTGGATCATGAAAATTAAAATATTTATGAACTCCCCGGTTCAGAAAACAGTCAGTTCTCTATTGTATAAGAAAAAAGTCTGTGTGGGAATTATACATTCATTAAGCAGATACTAGGTTTTAATACGATTGTACTAACAAAAATATTTTATTTATTGAGAACTCACAAGATCTTTTCTCTGATAAGTGTATATATATGTCCCTTACCCTCAGGAGGTATTTTAGTATTCAACATTTTTTTCAAAATATGGAAAGCATTCAGGCACAGTATCACATTGAAAATTAAACATCTTGCACTGGATTCTTGGTTTAAGTTTCTTTCACTTGAATATTGTACCAACTTCTCCTTTGAAGTGTCACAGTTTCTACTCCCATTTTAAATGCTCTAAAACATTCCTATTTTTTCATTCAATTAAAAGAGTTTTCCCATGGAATTTTCCAAACTGCTTTAAACATTGATCTATCCATCCTTCCGTGCTTGTTGGAACACACAGTCTTTCTGCATGAACTATATATTTTTTTCAACATTTTATTGTGGTAAAATGTACTTATATGGGCTTCCTTTGTAGCTCAGTTGGTAAAGAATCTGCCTGCAATGCAGGAAACCCAGGTTTAATTCCTGGGTCGGGAAGATTCCTCTGGAGAAAGAAATGGCAACCCACTCCGTTATTCTTGCCTGGAGAATTCCATGGACAGAAAGAGTCAGACACGACTGAGCAACTTATACGGGAATTAAAATGCAACTTTGGGTTCTGTAAGATAGGGTTGTATCCTGAAGTTCTGTGTTTCCAAGGAACTCGCAGATGCTGCTGCCGAGACTACTAGTCAACCAAGTAACACTCACGGTAAGAATAGCAAAATCTGTTTTTCCTTTACCATTAGCTACTTTTGAAAAGGTACTGGGCTGGAGGCTCAATCAACTACATTTGTTGAAATAGTATAAAAGTAAGAGGAACTTGGTAAAGAAAGAACACTTGAGTAAACATGCATTTTGCAAAAATCACGCTGACCGCAGATACCAACTGATAATATTCATGAGTTAATATTTACTTAGCCTCTGGAATACAGTAAAAAATCTGATGTATTCAAGCTGTATATACGAACTATCAGTTCAGTTGCTCAGCAGTGTCTGACTCTGCGACTGCATGGACTGCAGCATGCCAGACTTCCCTGTCCATCACCAACACTCAGAGTGTGCTCAAACTCATGTCCATCAAGTCAGTGATGTCATCCAACCATTTCATCCTCTGTTGTCCCCTTCTCCTCCAACCTTCAATCTTTCCCAACATCAGGGTCTTTTCCAATGAGTCAGTTCTTCAGGTGGCCAAAGTCTTGGAACTTCAGTTTCAGCATCAGTCCTTCCAGTGAATACTCAGGACTAATTTCCTTTACGATTGACTGGTTTGATCTTCTTTCAGTCCAAGGGACTCTCAAGAGTGGCTCCAACACCACAGTTCAAAAGCATCAATTCTTTGGCACTCGGCTTTCTTCATGGTCCAACTCTCTCATCCATACATGACTACTGGAAAAACCATATCTTTGACTAGATGGACCTTTGTCAGCAAAGTAATGTCTCTGCTTTTTAATATGCTGTCTAGATTGGTCACAACTTTTCTCCCAAGGAGCAAGCGTCTTTTAATTTCATGGCTGCAGTCACCATCCGCAGTGATTTTGGAGCCCCCCAAAATAAAGTCTGACACTGTTTCCACTGTTTCCCCATCTATTTCCCATGAAGTGATGGGACCAGATGCCATGATCTTAGTTTTCTGAATGTTGAGCTTTAAGCCAACTTTTTCACTCTCCTCTTCCACTTTCATCAAGAGGCTCTTTAGTTCTTCTTTGTTTTCTGCCATAATGGTGGTGTCATTTGCATATCTGAGGTTGTTGATATTTCTCCCGGCAATATGAGCTATACCAATCTAGAGATTCATCCTATGCTGACATTTTAAAAAAAGATATAAAAACATTTTTCTTGTGCTTTATGGACCTGAAAATTCTATTTATAAAAAAATTTGTATAATGAATTCAAATTTGTAGAATACAAACTCTAAGTATGTTGTACAATGTTTGAAATTGGCTTAAAATGTCAAAGAAAAGCCTCTTATTTTATAATAACATATATATACATGTGTTTATATACTTTATATAGGGGATATGACATAAGAATGTAGCCATGTTACATACTACAATACACATATACACTTTGATGTCAACATGAATATTTCATGTACTTATTTGTATAATCATTTTTACTTGGAGAAACTTATTTATATAGTAATGGAATTGTTAGAATTGACACAATGCTACAGTATTGTATGCACTAAAGTATTAACATGTTTTGCATGTTACACAGGGGCTGCACATGTTAAAAACTTTAGTGCAGAAAACAGTGTAACATTATAACATTTATATAGATTCTAGTAATTCCATTACTATACAATAATTTCCTCCAAGCAAAAATGATTATACAAATATGTACATGAAATACTCACGCTAACACCAAACTATATGGATGTTTTATAATATGTAACATGGCTACCTTTTTATGTCATATCTCCTATATAAAGTTGATTTAAATCAACCAAATATGCCAGGTGTTCTTTGACTATTTGACTAAATGAGCTTACATTATTTGGAAAATTTAGCTGACTATGAAGTAAAACTACTTTTTGATAAGGACAGACATCTGTCCCTGAATTCATACAAAGGAAAGAGCAAGATGGTATCAAGATATAATCTATGGGGGAAATACCAGATAAGTAATCAATAAAACTTCCAATAAAGAGATATGGGAAAGTATGTCCAAAATCAAATGCTAAAGTATCTACTAATATTCTAGGTGAAATTAAAGAAAACCAGTTAAAAGGATAGCATAAAGAATCCTCCAATTGTGGGGAAAGAAAGGAGAAAAGCTATTAATAAGTTTAAGTTTCAATATGTGGAATTGAAAAGACAAGAAATACATTTATTCTCAATTATTGAAATTGAGAATAATACAAACCATTAGAAAGGTGAATTTGTCCCAAGAAATGAACCAAATTGTCTATAAAAAAAACTTTGTAATGAAGCAAAAAAGAGGAAAGTGACAGTCACATTAGAGAAAATGAAATGCCTCTTTTCTAATGAAAAAAAAGGGGGGGCACCAAAAAAATCCACAGAGATCATATCAGTAAGGAGATTATTTTACTTAAATTTATGGTTAAAACCAAGTGTCTTAGGAATAGATTGAATTGCTGTTTACAAACAGGCAGAGAGTTTCTTCCTTGCTTTCTCTTCTCCTCTTTTCTACATCTTTGTCCATTACTCTCAGTAAAATCCTTACTCACCAATCAGCAAAAGCATATTGTACAAAGCTTTTCATTAAAAAGGTGACATTCATCTTGTTACAATATTTTTCTGTTGCTCAACAAAATATATCACTAAAATAAAGCGCTGCAGCAAAAATAAATGTAAAGTTTTTAATAATTAAGAAACCCTCCTGTTTGTGATATAGAAATTGGATGCATTTAGTTGTATTCATTGTTTCTAAAAAGACAAGTATTTTAGTTGCTAAGTTACCTTATATGAATGAAAACCATGTTGTAGGTTGTAAATTAAATTATGTTTCCTTTCTGATATAACTAGGTTTGAATAGTAATAGAATTTATCATTGCTCTTATCAAAGACTCTTCATAAAAGGTCTGAAATATTAACCCATAGTAAATTTGTATTTAACTGAAGAATACAGATAGGTTCCTTCTCCCATCCATTTTCCTCTTACTCAAAATACACACACCTCACTCATCATCACAACTATTCATTTGTTGAACAAATAGATTCTGAGAGTGAGCAAAAAGCACCAAAACATTAAGTTAACACAGAGACACCCACAAGGAATAGTGCTTATGGCTTCAAAGTGAGAACATACATTCATCTTACTTTATACATACTAACTTCACCTTGCTCAAGATAAAGACTCTTTTAAATTCAACCACTATCATGAATGTGAGCATAGGAGTGACTTAACCATTAATTTACTTACAGCAAGTTGCCAGATCCTCATCACTCTCATCAGAACAGTCCTGCCAAGAGTCACAGACCAATTGTCGAGCAATGCACTGGCCGCTGGCACAGGTGAATTCGTCTGCAGAGCAAAGTTGTCTGGACGGGGCCTGGGCACAGGCGTAAACCCACAGATCATCAAGCCCGATAAAACCTTTGTGGCTCAAAATAGTCCCTTCAAAAATAATCTTCAGAGAAGCACAGAGAACAATTTGTGACCTTAAAAATCTCTTCAAAAAGACTCCAAAAATAATACTAGAGATTCAAGAGTTTTTTTTTTAATAAATTTATTTATTTTAGTTGGGGGCTAATTACTTCACAATATTGTAGTAGTTTTTGCCATACATTGACATCAAGAATTTTAAGAAAAATGCCCTTTTAAAGATAAAGCAAATACAATTAAGAAGTAAATACAACTAAGAATAAAGTTCCCATTTGATAAGCTTGACTCACACACATCAGATTGATGGGCACATTAGAGCCACTGAGGTGTCTAAGAAACCACCCATGATCTGATGATCTGAGAAATCACCCATGATCATGATCCCATTTAATCACTGACAATGTCCCTGACTGCAAACTTACTTGGTCATCATTTTCACAGCCCACGGACTTTAATATTCAAGGAAAAGAATAAGCGTTGTTGCTATTTATATAACAAGAGCTATAGATGCACTTGGTTTTTTAACTATTGAAATTAGTTACTAGAAGGTAGGAAGTGAAATATCAAGCAGATAAAAAGGGATGCAATAGAATAGGAAAACATTTAAAAGAATAAATTTTAAAATCTATTAATCTTTATGAAAGAATTACCCTAACAATCAAATAAGTGCTAATTAAAGGAAATGAATTCATTTTCTCTAATTGAATTGCAGGCTTTCTAAAGGTATAAAATACTAGCAAATTGAAACAACCATACGTTGCTATTCTAGTGTAAGATAATGTGAAAGTATTAATATCCCTTGAGGTTTTAACAAGAGCAATTATTAGGTAACACCAAGAGTGCAAGAGAAATCAAAAACTGTATAGCAGATGCCTTATTCTCTGCTGTCCAATATGGTGGTCACTAGCTAGCTACATAGGGCTGTATCAATTTACATGAATTAAAATTAAACTAAAATTCAGTTCCACATTTTAATAGTTACATTTCAAGAATTCAATAACCACATGTGGCTACTGGCTACCATACTGGAGAACACAGATAAAATTTCCATTAACACAGAAAGTTCTGTTGATGAGCACTGAACTAGATATTGGGTTTGGTTTGGTTTTCATGGAATACAGCAAAAGTATCTCTATTTTTTGAAGTAGAGTTAATTTATAATATTGTGTTTCAGATGTACAGCATAGTAATTCAGGGGGTATTTTTTTGCATCGATATTGTTAATATGTAAATAAGATTCTAGGAACAAAGACTGACTCCTTTTAGTCTCTTCCAGCTTCAAGTGGCCGAGAAATTTTCTTTTCAAAAACATGAGCAATACATATTTAAGAATTACTTAAGATCAAGTTTGCATAAATATTTAACAATTTATAAAATAATAAATTTAAATATTTCATAGTAAGAAAACTTTGCATCTTTTTCCATAATGACTATATGTTAAAATCATTGGACCTACAGCTGTGTATTTTCACAGTCTCAAGATATCAGATATACAGAAGTGATTTCAGTTTAGGTTTCCAAAATTTTGAGTTTGAATTTGGATCTCAAAAGTCTGCCATTACTGAAAAGCTAGTTACATTTAATATGCACTTGGAAATGGTAACTCCAAAATTATTTTCATTACAATTTTTATCTCTGAGTTAAGTACCAAAACAAACTTTAATATTTAGCTTATGAAAAAGTAATAAAGGTCCAATCATTTAGTACTTCTTTCAGAAATTATAGAGGTAGATAGGAGCTTAGAAAAGTTAAAATACTATCAAAATGTTAACTCAATGGGCTATGATATAAACCTCAACTTCTGAGATTGCTGCAAACATGCTGTGATTCTTAAGTTACAAATTCAGCTGTGAATTGGATGTAAAAAATCTGCATAGTCACAGTTCATATCATTTGGGTCCTCCTTTTAATACCTAGAAAAATTTATGACTGTGATATTACCTTAAAGGAATGAAATTGGTTTCATAAGCCACACAATCAGCCTCACTATTTTACACTTACACTCCAGTGTAGGGTATTTATGTACTCTTTATACAACACAAAATGAGAGGAACCTTAAAGTACTGTACTTTAAAAATACACATCTAAACAGCAATTAAAAATATCAGAATTTCATTGTTGATCTGACATTACTACACATTGCAATATTGCCTTATTAGAAAAGAAATGACAAACACTGAATATGAAAGTTTTAAAATGTTACCAGATATTTTTCTGCACAATTTCAACTCTATATATAACACAAAACCCCAAGTTAATAATTTTTAAAAATAGCATTCCCACTGAGCATATGTATATGTCAGATGCATCTTTGGACAGATAGAGTTGCCCATGCATTATAAAGATGTGAATTCCTGCATTCAAAATATTTGCATATACTCTTCTGATTTTTCAATACCCGTTTATTGTTCATCGGCTTCAAATGCAACTGGCTTCCTTGGTTGTACTGCACAGTGTTTGGGGATGCTAGGGAGAGAGCCCATGGAGAACGAGGGAGCTTTAAACAAGAGTAGTTAATATTCTCATCATTTCAAAAACTTTTGTTGAATACTGAATTATATAAAATTTGAATGTGTCAATCTTTTGTTTGTGAATGACCTATAGCTTCAGTATAAGAACTGTATTATTCTTTCCTAGATTTGATCAATACACTAACTCTGTTTAAAAAAAAAGAAATAGTAGTTACTTTCTTGCTTCTCCACTCAAGCAAATTTGACTTGAGTACAGGTAGGTACAATGAAAACAAGTAATTGCTCTCCCTAAACATATGAGTCTATATTTCTAATTTAAATGCTAATTTAAATTAACAACGAATGATAAATTCACTCCAAGCCTAAAAATTAAACCTATGATAAAAAAATACTTGTTTTTCCCTTATACCTTAAATGTCTTCAGTTCTTCTGGTATTACCACATCCACTTTCACCCATTTTCTGTGAGTTGATGTGTTGTATATCCAAAATATTTCTTCTTCCTTTGATTCAAAGGAAAAAAAATCACTCATTCCCAAAATTCTACTCTCATATTTATATATGTGCCCTCTTAATTACATTTCAGTAGAGTCTATCACACCAGCAGGATATTAAGTACTAAAAAACTGAAGTAATGTTTAAAATGGTGTATTATATTTTAAGAGAAAAATAAAGAAATGGAGATAGGGAGGGATGAAAAGAGAGAGCATAGAGAATGTTTAAGGCAGTAAAAATACTCTTTATGATAATATAATGATGGATCCATGTCATTCATTATACATTTGTCCAAACCCACAGAATATGCAGCCCTAAACATGAACCCTAATGTAAATTAGAGACCTCAGATGATAATGACATGTCAGTGTAGGTTCATCAATTGTAACACATGTGCCATTCTAGTGGAAGATGATACTAATGGGGGAGACCATGGATATGTTCAAGCTGGTTTTAGAAAAGGCAGAGGAACCAGAGATCAAATTACCAACATCCGCTGGATCATCAAAAAAGCAAGAGAGTTCCAGAAAAACATCTATTTCTGCTTTATTGACTATGCCAACGCCTTTGACTGTGTGGATCACAATAAACTGTGGAAAATTCTGAAAGAGATGGGAATACAGACCATCTGACCTGCCTCTTGAGAAACCTGTATGCAGGTCAGGAAGCAACAGTTAGAACTGGACATGGAACAACAGACTGGTTCCGTATATGAAAAGGAGTACATCAAGGGTGTATATTGTCACCCTGCTTATTTAACTTATATGCAGAGTACATCATGAGAAATGCTGGGCTAGAAGAAACACAAGCTGGAATCAAGATTGCTGGGAGAAATATCAATAACCTCAGATATGCAGATGACACCACCCTTATGGCAGAAAGCGAAGAAGAACTAAAGAGTCTCTTGATGAAAGTGAAAGAGGAGAGTGAAAAAGTTTGCTTAAAGCTCAATGTTCAGAAAACTAAGATCATGGCATCTGGTCCCATCACTCCATGGGAAATAGATGGGGAAACAGTGGAAACAGTGTCAGACTTTATTTTTTTGGGCTCCGAAATCACTGCGGATGGTGATTGCAGCCATGAAATTAAAAGACACTTACTCCTTGGAAGGAAAGTTATGACCAACCTAGATAGCATCTTTAAAAGCAGAGACATTACTTTGCCAACAAAGGTCCGTCTAGTCAAGGCTATGGTTTTTCCAGTGGTCATGTATGGATGTGACAGTTGGACGGTGAAGAAAGCTGAGCACCGAAGAATTGATGCTTTTGAACTGTGGTGTTGGAGAAGACTCTTCAGAGTCTCTTGGACTGCAAGAAGATCCAACCAGTCCATCCTAAAGGAGATCAGTCCTGGGTGTTCATTGGAAGGACTGATGTTGAAGCTGAAACTCCAATACTTTGGCCACCTCATGCGAAGAGTTGACTCATTGGAAAAGACCCTGATGCTGGGAAGGATTGGGGGCGGGAGGAGAAGGGGATGACAGAGGATGAGATGGTCGGATGGCATCACCGACTCAATGGACATGGGTTTGGGTAGACTCCGGGAGTTGGTGCTGGACAGATAGGCCTAGCGTGCTGCGATTCATGGGGTTGCAAAGAGTCAGACACGATTGAGCGACTGAACTAAACTGATGAATATGTGGGAACAGGGGGTTTATGGGAAATCTCTGTACCTTTCTTTTGATTTTCCTGTGACTCTAAAACCACTCTATAAAAATTATCTTTTAAAAAATAAGGAAAAAAATATAGATACATAGTAGAGCTGCCTATTTTTTATGATGGAGAATAAGTTTAGAAGAAAAATTTGAATGGAATCTTGAATAAAGTACTACACTTCAAAATATAAAATTCTAAGTATCAATTAATAAGCCATCTATTTAAACATTGATTCTACTGACATTACTACATTTTGCAATATTGCCTTGATTAAGGAAAAGAAAAAATGCAGGCAAATATTTAACTTGAAAGTAAAAAAATGTTATCAGATATATTTTCTGCACAATCCAAATATTTTTTCCTATGGAAGAAGTCATTCCAAATTCCAAATAATACAGTTCTTTTCTGGAGATTGTATTTCTATTTTACTCTCCAGTCACTCAATCAAAGACCTTTCCATGTCTTCTAAAGCATCCTGTGTCTGTAGGATGGTCATTTTCCAGGTTGCAAAGTATGCTGCTGCTGCTAAGTCGCTTCAGTCGTGTCTGACTCTGTGCGACCCCATAGACGGAAGCCCACCAGGCTCCGCCGCCCCTGGAATTCTCCAGGCAAGAACACTATATGCACAACTATATTAATATATACTAGGAGGTCATATATTTGATAAAAGTTTATAAAGTACTCCACAATTTTTCCCATGGTGTTGGACTTTATGATTTTGATTGTGCTTTCATGCTATGAAATAACCCTATTTTCCTTAGATTTTAGTGATATATATAATCTCTGTGGATGGTGACTGCAGCAAAGAAATCAGAAGACGATTGCTTCTGTCAGGAAAGCTATGACAAATCTAGACAATGTGTTGAAAAGCAGAGACATTACTCTACCAACAAAGGTCCATATAGTCAAGGCTATGGCCTTCCCAGTGGTCATGTATGGCTGTGAGAGCTGGACCATAAAGATGGTAGAATGCCAAAGAATTGATGCCTTCGAGCTGTGTGCTAGAAAAGATTCCTGAGAGTCTGTTGGACAGCAAGGAGATCAAACCAGTCAATCTTAAGGGAAATCAACCTGAATATTCATTGGAAAGACTGATGCTGAAGCTGAAGCTCTGGTATTTTGGTCATCTGATGTAAACAGACAACTCATTGGAAAAGTCCTTGATGCTGGGAAAGATTGAGGGCAAAAGGAGAACAGGGCATCAGAGGATGAGATGGCTGGATGGCATCACCAATGCAATGGACATGAACTTGGGCAAACTTCAGGAGATGGTGAGGGACAGGGGGGCCTGGAGTGCTGCAGTCCATGGGGTTGCAAAGAGTCGGACATGACAGAGCGACTGAACAACTATATATATAGATAAATAGATACAGATATATAGTGAAATACAGTGAAAATGTAGACAGTGGCATAATTGTCTCAGGTTAAACTCTGAGACCATCTCTGTGCCCTCCGTCTGTGAGATAGGAAACAGCACTGGAAGGTGACATCTAGTTGTAATCCAAATGACACATGACATCTATCATTTTCAGACTCTTAAGAGCCTTTATCTCCTTACTTGGTTTCACTTATTTCATTCATATGCAAGATTTTCTAAATATGAATTTCTTTTTAGCTTTGTTCTTTGCCCTCTGTTATCTACTCCAATTTTCAGGTCTTAAATATTTCAGGGAAGATTGTCTAAACCCATTAAAATGTACTTCATTCTATTACTTATTTATATGAACAGTTAAGACTTCCATAAGACAATGAAACATACATGGCAGACACATATTTTCAGCTGATAGTTTCCAGGTCACATCACAATGAAGTTATAGAGGGTTGAGAAATACAGCAAAATTTTTCTTTCAATAATTTCTTAAGCAACTTTAGTTATTTAGCATTGAGACCCTATGTCCTCCACTGATGCTTTTATTGCACTACCAGGCAAGTTGCATTCACCAGTCCCTTCACTTTCACTTTAAGAGGGTAATTTACAGTTGTTTTGCTCTTTCTTCACAATGACTAACTGATTTTCCCCATTCTACCTGAAGAAGAATGCATTTACATTTTGTTCAGGAGGCTGAGCATAGTTCTTTCTAAACTTAATTTAGCATTTGCAAAACCATTTAATGGTATATTGTGTATGAAATCCATACTTTTCTACCATATTTTACTATCTGGCAACACAAGTAATGCAAATGAAAAAAATTTACTCCAACTACATGATGTCAGCTTTTATTTTATATTTGTCCATACTCTCAGACTTAGCTAGTTACTTTCAACAGGTGTCAATGTAAAACACAAGTCAGAAAAGCCTTCAGGTGATGTTCCAATTTTCTATTATCTTAAAATCAATCAATCAAAATTATTTAAATGTCTTTACTCCCCTAGACCAACTTCCCAGGTGGCGCAGTGGTAAAGAATATGTCTGCCAATGAAGGAGATGCAAGTGATGTGGGTTTCATCCCTGGGTCAGGAAGATCCCCTGGAGAAGGGAATGGCAACCCACTCCAGTATTCTTGCCTGGGAAATCCCATGGACAGAGGAGCCTGGCAGACTACAGTCCATGGGGTCACAAAGAGTCAGACACGGCTGAGTAATAGAGACACCTAGGACTTAGCAACTGGACAAAAACAACAACAAAACTCCCCCAGACTAGGCTTAATAATGCCATTTTACTTCTCAAGAAAAATATTTATGATCAGATCTCTTAGAGCTCTCTGCTTCTCCTCCCCTCTTCCAGTGGGGGAAAAAAATCAGATATCAAATTCAAGTTGTTCTTTTTTTTAAACTACTTTTGATTGCATGTGGTGATAGGTCCATGTACTTTAGCAAAATCTCTCCTTCAAGGAGAGCTTATTATAGCTTTAAAACTTGTATCATACAAGAAAAGATATTTTTCTAAGGTGTTTTCTTTCCTTTCCCAACTACAGGTTCCTCCTATTTATTTGCCAGTGGGAATTTTAAAAATATATAAAAGTCACGACAAGCTGGGAACCCTTACTACCCTTGGCTCACTGACATGGCAACTTTCCTGAGGATAAAAGATAGGCTGTTGCTATGATTATTATCTTATAGATGATGGGCAGAGACTTAATCCTAAGAACAGTTACATGGTATATACACTAAAGCTGAATTTCAAAGTTTCAACTTTTTATATAACAACTTTCCTTTCACCTATTTTTTATTTCTGAAACTCTAAAGTACTCCAAAACTAAAATTGTGCTAAGCATTCTCCCTAGATATTTCTTGGTTCACCTGCACACATTATCATAAGGGTTGTTTTTGTTATTCTATCCACAGATTATGTTAATGATCATTTTCATCAAGAGCTAATTTTTTAAATGATAGGTTTGAAGTCCTTTTTAACTTTGTGTCAAAACATCAAGTTGTAATTTAAATGTACTGTGATGCAGATTTTGCACTAGTGACCAATGTGTTACATGTAGTGAGCACAGTGAATAGTATCAGAAAAGACTGGACAGTGCCTTGCACAATACTGGGTGAACTCACTGATCAAATATCAGTCAACACTGTCTAAAATGTACTTCCAATTGTTTCTGATTAATACGCTGGATCAGTTCTCCACCGTTAACTTCTTCTTATAATGTGGGAGACAGAATCTTGATAAGTCTATTATTATTATATGACATAGTATCTGAAACCAATTTATTTGCACTTTTTTCTTGTACAGTCCCAAAGCCAGAGGAATGATACTACTCACTTCCAATAATTCATATCTCCATATACACGTACTGAAACATAATCCACCACTGATGTTCAGGATATTAAAATAATCCTTAGTATTAGAAGATAACACAAATTTCTACTTAAACTTAAGATAATAACTCATTCAACATTTAATGAATATTAATTACCCACCTTGTGAAAAGGAGTATAGTAGCACCATACTTTTTAAAAAGCATCTTTAACTATAATATAAGCTCAACAAAATTTCTGAATTTTCTTTCTACTATGCCTTTGTTGAAGAAGGATTTGGAAATTACAGAAAGTTTCAAAGTACGTGAAAGTTCACTGAACTTGGTTTACGTGGCATAGCCGATAATAACTAAAAAATGCTTGAAGCTTGAATGCTACAACATATATAGATAAATTAAACCTATTTAAGTTTGTAAAATTTTTCCAATTATCTGAAAAGTTTGGGGCCCTACAGAAAGGGCAAGGAGATGTTTTAGCCCCTCCACCCACCTCATATCAAATCAAATTGAATGAAATATATCAAATAGATTCTAGGGCAGTGGACTGCCAACTACTACTGCAAAAAAAATGTGATGAAAATATAGTTACAAAATGCTACAAATTGTGTCTCATCCATGTAACAAAGGAAAATGTATTAGGCCATCTAATGAGAGTATTCAGCTTTAGAAGTCTGTGAAGGTCCTGGAAAAGAGAAGTAGAAGAAAAAAACCTGGATATGATGAGAATGACACAAAAAGAAAAAGGGACAGGTGAAATGATAGAACCCAGGAGAAAAAGAATGCCTCTTCAATGTTCAAGTATCTTGGTAATAAGAAGTCTGGTACTTGAGGATTAACTATGAAGTCACTTCACACTTCTAGAGCCTATTATACAAGATGAAGCACAGAAAGAGAAAGACAAATATCATATATTGATATATATATATATGGAATCTAGAAAGATGGTTCTGATGAACCTATCTGCAGGGCAGCAATGGAGAGGCAGTCATAGAGAACAGACTTGTGGACACAGATGGAAGAAGGGGGTGGGCCAAATGCAGAGAGTAGCCCTGAAACATATACATTATATATGTAAGATTAGATAGCCAGTGGAAATTTGCTGTATAATACATGGAGCTCAAACCTGGTGCTCTGTGACAACCTAGAGGGGTGGGATGGAGTGGAGGGTGGGATGGAGGTTCAGAGGGAGAAGACATATGTATACCTATGGCAGACTCATGTTGATGTATGGCAGAAACCAACACAATATTGTAAAGCAATTATTCTCCAATTAAAAATAATGAATTTTAAAAAAAGAACAAAAGAAAATGCTTCTGAACGATGGTTAGTGGCACCTGATAAGTACAAGTGACAAACTTTTGTTGAAGAATGAATTTGACTGATGTAACACAGAAGTTTCAACTCGATTTACCCAAAGCCATTTGAGCCACAGGAAACTTGATTGGAGGCTTTTACTGTCCTTTTCCAATGTCAGAATTCCTGCAATTATTGTCAAATGTCTCCCATTTCTACAGTGACTTATGTTTACCCCTATAATTTCTTTATTCCTACCTGTAAATAAATTTTTCACAATAGAAATTCTCAGTGTCTCAAGTATTTTTCACATGTGTAGAGAATTGTTTTCAGTTAAAGTTAGTTTTTTTTACTCACTAGCATTACCACTACAACTTTCACTCTGCCCAATGCACTATTTTTTTCCCAGTTATATGACTCATTTGGCTTATTTAATCAGCAATTACCAATCTTTTAAAACGATATCTACTGTAACAGAACAAGTAATTTCCTTCCATCATATTTATAGCTTTAAGGATACAGAGATTAAAAGTCCAGAGCAGATCACATCAACACTTCAGTGTAGAGTTAATAATATAGAATCCCCAATGTATTATGATACCATAGTTTCTTTTAACATATTTTCATGAATTTTAAAAATGTTATAAACTTTTTACAAACTACCACCATGACTTTTGTACATGACAGTATCTCTTAAACCAATTTCTTAGTACATTTTTTAAAGGTATACCAGATAAACAAGGTCCTATTGTATAGCACAGGAAACTACATTCAATATCTTTTACTAAACCATAATAGAAAAGAAAAACATAAAATCCCCCTCAGAGAAAAAAAATAAAAGTATATCAAATAAAGGCAAGTTAAAGAATACCTTCAGTCTACACATAACTAAGAAATAGAAACACAAATTGCCAAGAATAGAAATTTCATTTACTAATGAATTTGAAAGTAATAGAAGTTTCTTCTCACCTTATCATTAGACAGTCCTACTCTGAGAACACTGTTTTCCATAGAGTAATAGAATTGAAGATGGCAGCTTCGGCCCAGGCAGTGACACACGGAGCTATTCAGATAAGCCCTGCTGCCTAAATGGTTAAGAGTAGAAGCTTGCTTAGCCCCTACCCATAGACAGTAACCTGAAAAATAAAGGGGGGAAAGGAACTTAGAAAAAAAAACCAGCTGTTTCTGTTTGAACAAAATTATCATGTTTCTGAAATTTTCAAAATCAAGTTTGAAACACAAGTATTTTATTTAAAAGAAAAAAAATGACATCAACTACAAATTATAGATTTTCACTTCCATATTTTATTTCGTACTTTTTTTTGATGTGGACCATTTTTAAAACCTTTGTTGAATTTGTTCCAATATTGTTTTCTGTTTTGGTTTTTTCAGCCATGAGACATATGGGATCTTAGCTGCCTGACCAGGGGTAAAACCCTCACCCCCTGCATTGGAAGGTAAAGTCTTAACCACTGGACCACCAGGGAAGTCCTGCCATATTTGATTTCTAAAATGCATTGTAATCTCATCCTAATTCCTGAAATCAAAGTTTTATACTATCCTCAATATGAATGTTCTTATAAAAAGAAATCTACTGATATAAAAAAATCTCTGTGCCACCAAATGATCATATAAATGTCACAATGCAATCTTTCTTTAATCAAAAATTCCTCATTTTTCTTCCCAGAATTATTTTCCCTTTTCATTATTTTTTATATTCTTCACAGGAAAACCTTCATCATTTAAGGGAATGTAATTTAAACTGCCTCTTTCTGACCAAACTATGTTGAAGCACCAGATACTTACAATCCCACTAAATTACACGGATGGGTTTTGTGGTACATAAAGATATTGCCAATCAATTTTTCCCATCTGATTCTTA
Source organism: Giraffa tippelskirchi (assembly GCF_054371585.1). NCBI lineage: Eukaryota > Metazoa > Chordata > Mammalia > Artiodactyla > Giraffidae > Giraffa > Giraffa tippelskirchi. The sequence continues at coordinate 64,549,334 of NC_137287.1, read as the reverse complement.
AAACTAATTTGGATTTGTTTTAATTAAGTAATACATATAATGCAGAAATACAAAGCTATTTCTATATTTTCATAACTTTAATTTTCAAAAATAAGGTCTTTCAAATGCTCTATTTCCTGTAATATAGCAAATATTCCTAAAGCTTCAAAAAAAACTATGAATTTAGTGAAGCTCTGATTTACTTTAATCAAAATGGTACAATAAATTAATACCTTGCCTCTGACCTATACACAAGGAAATGATAAACGACATAAAAATACATTTTTACAAAAGCAGAGACAGAATAAGCACAAGAAAAAACATCTCAAAAGATAAGGAAAAATAGATATGAACAGAGTGATGAACAGAGCTGAAACCATAGAACTCTCAGACTTGAGACGAGACAGAGGCTGTAGTAGCTAGAATTTTAACTACTTCAAATGCTGCACAGTCCTGGATGAACAGAATCTAATTCTCTCAATGAAGTTAGAGATTAGGGCTGGGAACCTTGCTTATAAACCGAGATGGGAAATATGCTTACCTTCATTGCTGTGGCTAGGGCCAAGTGGCAGAATGTGGAAAACATATGAGACCCTAAAACAGGACTGTTATTCACATAAGGTTCTGGGTTGCTGAGTAATACCACAATAAAACTGCTGAACAAGAAGGCAAGAACAAAGAAAAAGAGCAGTAAAGAATAAAGGTAGTGGAGAAAGAGAACAAATTTCATTGAAATAGAGCCTTCAAAATTTTCTGTTTCTGGACCACTACGTAAGGAGCTTGGAAGTTGTTACTCCCGTCCACTCAGCAAGAAAATATATGAAATGAAAATCAACAGCTCCTCTTATACCCCTAAGAAAATTGAGGTCAGGGTACAAACCACTGGGCAGGAATTAGTGAGACAAGCAGGTATAGAGAATCACAACTTTCAAGACTAGAATCCCAAGAACACAAACTTCTATGGGCATCAGTACTGGGGTGGAGAAATCTAACTGTAATGGGTGAGCTGCTAGAGGCTCAGTGTGAACACACTTGAGAGCTGAGAACTCCAGACAGTCCCATCTTAGAGAGGATCCCATTCTGTTTACCTCCAGGAACCCTACCAGATTCTCACAGTAAGAGTTGGAGAAAAATCCCTTTTTGCCTACAGCTAGGGGAATAGATGGTTGCATGGCACCACTGACTCAATGGACATGAGTTTGAGCAAGCTCCAGGAGATGGTGAAGGACAGGGAAGCCTGGCATGCTGCAGTCCATGGGGTTGCAAAGAGTCAGACACAACTGAGCAACTGAACAACAACAACAACAAGGGGAAAAGATGGCTTCCCAGGTGGCTCAGTGGATAAAGAACCTGCCTGGAAACGCAGGAGACCCTGGAGACACAGGTTCAATTCCTGGGTTGGGAAGATCCCCTGAAAGAGGGAACGGCAACCCACTCCAGTATTCTTGCCTAGAGAATCCCATGGACAGAGAAGCCTGGGGGGCTACAGTCCATAGGTCACAAAGAGTCGGACATGACTGAAGCAACTGAGCACAGCACAGAGGAAAAGGAAAGTAGTCATTTTGAAATATACCTGGCTTCTGTTATCCTTAACAAGGCTTTCACTCAAAACAAACTATTTACCACCACCACCACGTAACTGACTGCAGTTGAGATCAGGGAGAAGTGAAATATCAAATCCATCAGGTTCTAACCTTCCACATGAAGTGAGGAAAATACCCAGACCCAGTCCCCTCTGGCATTCCTGTCTCACCTGATGTAAGGGAGAAGGATTTGTGAAGGTTTTGGAGCAAAGGTACCATTTCTCTCAAAGACTGAGGTTGACTCATGGAACTATAGGATGCTTCCCTTCCTCTCACAAGTTATCACCACATCAAAAGTGGCCTTGTAAAATAACAAGGGCATGTTATCAAAAGAACAGCAGGCCTCAGACCTTATTTCAAAAGACATCTCTAGGGAAACCCAAAGACAACAGTGGGACAAAAACAAAAACATCAGATGAAATTTTCATCTCAGACTTTAAAAGCTATGGCCATCAGAGCCTAATCTATAGCTGGAAAAATATAAAAACTCATATTAAACACCTATTTATCTTAATTCCAATATGCTTGGCTTTCACAAAAAAATTACAAGGCATACTAAAAGGCAAAAAAATATATAGTTTGAAGAGAAAGAAAAAGCATCAGAACTAGGCCCATAAATGGCAGGGATGTTATAAGACTGAAAATTTTTTTTAATTAGAATTAATAAGTTAAGAGTTCTAATAGAAAAAGTACAAAACACACAAAAAAGATAATATAGACAGAGAGTTTAGAATGTTAGGAATAAAAAACACTGGAACATAAATGAAGAATGCCTTCAAAGAACTCATTAATAGACTGACTTAACTGAGAAATGAATCTGAGCTTAAGAATATGTCAATAGGAACTTCCAAAATTGAAAAGCAAACAGTGGAAAACAAAGGAGCAATTCTATAATTCTATCTAAGAACTTTGGGAAAACTATAAAAGATGCAACATATGCATAATGGGAGTATGAGAAGAAGAATAGAGACAGGAAGAAAATCAATATTTGAAGTAATAATGACCGAGAATTTTCCCCCAAATCAATGTCAGACAGACACCAAAGTGCAGATCCTAGAAGCTCAGAAAACACCAAGTAGGATAAATGTCTAAGAAACTTCACCTAAGCAAATTATTATATTAAAAACCACAGACAATCAAAGACAAGCAAAAATTTTGAAATATTCCAGATTTGCTTTGTAAAAGGCATTCTTCAGAGAGAAGGAAATGATGCAGGTCAGAAACTCTGATCTACATAAAGAAAGGAATAGTATTAGAGAAGGAATAAATGAATGTAAAACAAAACATTTTATTTTCAGCTTGCTTAGTTGATCAAAAAATAAGTTTGTTCACAACAGGAATAGTCTTAATGTATTTGCTAATTAAGTGAAATGAATGACATCAATAATATGAGAGAATTGAGGGAAGAATTAGGAGTATTTTATTATAATAAGGTCCTTGCACTACCCATGAAAAGTTATTGGAAAGTAGCCTTAGATTAGTTGTAAATGCATTTTTATGATTCTAGAGCAAATAATTACAGTAATGATTCTTTATGATTCTAGAGTAAAGTAAAAATGGAAGTATAATTGATATGATTTTTATTTGCTACCTTCATCGTCATGGCTCTGATCTTGTTGAGGTGTATATTCTAACTCAGGAATTTCTCTTGCTTTTGTGCGCATCCAGGAAGTTTGCCCAGCAGTTGCTTCTGATACCCAGTCACACATGTCAAGTGCAAATCCACAGACCTGACACACTGAAGAGAGGAGAAAAAGATCTTGGTAGACTATCACAGTCTACTGGAGTGGCTGCTTAACAATGGTTATAGTTGCAATCAAGGCTAAACACACATACACACACAAATACACTAAATCATACCAATAAGCCTTAGAGTGAAATGTACTTTTTAAAAGTTCTTAATTTGATCCAGACAGGCATCCTCCCAAATGAGAACCATTACCATGCTTCCACTGTTTTGTTTTGTTTTTTATATAACATAATACCAGACTTTACCTACTTTATGGAATTCAGTTAGCTTAAATCATTTACTATTCATAATCACATTAAAATTTTAAAGAAGATACATTGTATTTAATTTCATGATTTTTAGAGCAACTGTTTTTCAAAACATTACCTTAACTTGATATATTTACTATCTTTCACTTTTTTAACAAACCACACACCTCCAATTACACTCCAGCTAAAACCCCAATGATACTCCTGGTAAAGAAGACACAGATGACAACAGAGCTTGCCACATGAGTACCCCTACTAGTGGTTTGATATTCCTGTTGGGGTCCGAGTCTCATGGATGGCAGGCAGGCATCTCATTTTTACACTTACACCTCAATCCTTCATCTGTAGAATCAAATCTGCAGAGACTTCTATCTGGATGGCACAGTTCCTTCTCCATATTTGATGCCTCTTGACATGGCAAAATGTCATCTGTTAAATGTAAAGATTGGCAGAAAGTGAGATGTGGTATCACTAGAAAGGATCATGGATTCCTTAAAATGTTAACCTTTGTTCTACAGAGAGTGCTGAACCCAACTCTTCTCTATGGCAGCATCACACCATTATATAGACGGAGAAACAGATTCAGGAAGAGAAGAGAGAATAAAACAACTATGCCAGTACTCCTCGATTTTAATCAGATCTCTGTGGTGATTTCTAAGACCCCAAACCAAATCATCTAGGTCTCCAGTGAAGTAGGTTACATGTCCTAATATGGAAACAAAGAGCCTATCATTAGGCTGATAACTGTACATGTATCAAATACAACATATGGTACCCTCTTTACCTGGATCTGCCCTGGATTTACTTTCCCTGTAGCTCTTTCAAATGGAGCCTATTTCTGCCCACTCTCCCCACCCCTACAGTCCTCCCAACACAGGACTTGAAGATGGTGGAATTGTTCTTTTATCCCCTGCTGCCACAGATAATTCTCACTCTCAGCACAAAAAGAGGCAAGAATATACAGTGAAGAAAACACAGACTTTTCAATAAGTAGTGCTGGGAAAGCTAGACAGCTACATGTAAAAGAATGACATTAGAACATTCTCTAATATCATAGACAAAAATAAACTAAAAATAGATTAAAGACCTGAATGTAAGACCAGATACAACAAAACTCCTAAAGGAAACATAGGCAGAACACTTTTTGACATAAATCACAGCAATGATCTATCTCCTAAAGTAAAGGAAGTAAAAGCAAAAATAAACAAAAGGGACCTAATTAAACTTTTAATTAATTAAGATTTTGTACAGCAAAAGAGACCATGGGAATGGGAAAAAACATTTGCAAATGATTACTGATAAAGGGTTAATGTCCAAAATATATAAACAGCAACACAACTCAATATCAAAAAACCAACCGAACAAATGACCAGGTTAAAAAATGGGCAAAAGAAATGAACAGACACTTTTTTCAAAGGGGAAATGCAGATGCCCAACAGGTCATGAAAAGATGCTCAACATCACTAATCATCAGGGGAATACAAATCAAAACCACAATTAGATATCACCATACACCGGTCAGAATGACTGCCATCAGAAATAACACAGATAACAAATGTTGGCAAGGATGTGGTGAGAAGGGAACCCTTGTACACTTTTGGTGGGAATGGACACTGATGCAGCCACTGTGTAAAGCAGTATGGAGATTTCTCACCTTCCTAAATATTTGACTTTTGAATCTTTTGATATCAAATGGTATCCCTCTCTGCCTGTGCCAGCTTGTCACCATCATCTATGGACACTGATGCACCACCAGAACATTTAGCTTTAGCTAAATCAAGTAGTGGATCAGATCTTGTTTCTTCTGCTTAAGATCATCATATGGGCTTCTGCCCTACAAGAAGTAGATGCAAAATTCCTTTGCACGAGCCAGTTTGTGAACCAGGCTTACTTTTGCCTCGGGACTTCTACATTTACACATGGCTTCCTTCTAATATACACATGGCTATTTCCTTCAACTTATTTTCTGAGCAAAAAATATATATATATATATAAACATATATATATACATTCTCCATGTGACCATGCATCATCTATTTAAAACTTTAAAATTCTACTTAAAACTTCATTTCCCCCTTACCTGGGTACTCTCATCTCAATTTTCTGCTGTTTTATTGTATCCGTAGCACGTGTCATCACTTGACATAAAATATGTTTTTCTATTTACTTGCTTAATTTCATTCACTGATTAAAATATAAATTCCATGAACTCAGGGATTACTGCTTTTTTTTTTTTTTACTGCTTCTCCCATGCATCTAGAAAAATTCTTGATATAATGTAGATGTTCAATATGTACTTGTTTAATGAATGGATAAATAAATGACCTAAGACCTATTCAATGAAATCTTTTAAAATAGTGCAGACTCTACATAAATTGTTTGTATTTTTATTGGAAATAAAATTGAACCAATTGGTTATGAAAATGATTTATGCATAACATCCTTAATCTGGTTTCTCATAATGGAAGCTAACAAATGATGAATATGCAAAGCTTTTTGAACATAAGATTCAAGGAAAATAAAACTATATGCAATTAAGGGAGTGTGGGCAATAAATGAAGCAAAGATTGCACAATAACAATTACCGTGAAACAATTAAAAGAATAATTTTTGTAGATTCATATAAGAGCTACAAATCTTCTACCCCTAGAGCTCCATAATTAAATATTTCCCATAGTTCAATTAGATGTTGTATATTATCTCTAATTTTTCACTGTTTGTACAAAACAATACCCACAAAAGCGCTGTAAACAAAAAAAACAAAACAGTCAAGTATAAACTGTATGGAATTTTTTAAAAAAATTTGGATGTGGATCATTTTTAAAGTCTTTGTTGAAATTGTTACAACATTGCTTCTGTTGTTTATATTTTGGTTTTTTGGCCACAAGGCAGGTGGGATCTTAGCCCCCGACCAGGGATCAAACATGCACCCCCTACAGGAGAAGGCAAAGTCTTAGTCACTGGACCACCAGAGAATTCTCATGCATGGAATTTAAGATGCAGCTTATATCAGTTGGTATTAAATATCTTTCACCAGTGTTCGCCACTTTTACTACCTTTAGTCCCCCAAATGGAATTTACAACCACAAAAACAATGACATGAGGGAGGGGTGCAATAAATTGTCAATCAATCAATCTCCTGAACAGCTTTTTGTTTTAGCATATTCTATTTCAGAGCTCAAAGCTATTTAAAGATGTCATCTATATTTATATTCATATTCAATTCTCTCCGTCTCCATCCTGTCTCCCTTTAATTCTTATATTGCACCACAATCCAGCTGTAGAAAATTATCTTTGATATTTTAAAATTCTCCATCAATGATGTACAATCAGCAGGATGAAGCTTTGTCAACAATTACAAAGTCTTTATACCAATGAAGCCACATGTGCAAAACCTGCCATCCTTCAAATCTTATCTTGTACAAACAGGTTACATGAAATTGACCAGACTCACTCAGATGGTAAAGAATGAAGTCCAAGCCTCAAGGCTACTGCTGCAAAAGTTATAATTGACATCTACTTTTGACTCCAGGGGTTTTTGACAATTTCTTTATCAGTTTTCTTAAATCAGTAATGAATTTCAATGAATAGTCATTAGATCTTAAAAGGTAGCTAGAAATTAATAAGATAAAAATGTAACTAGTTAAATAATGCTTCTTTAACTGGATAATATATAAGCATTATTCAGGTTTTCATCAAGAGATAACTTGTGTATTTGGAATGTTTAAAAATGAGACTAAGGCAAAATCCTGGCAAACCAACCTAAAAATATACACAGAATATTCATGATATTCTGATTGTGAGCTATATCATGCAATCTTTATAAAAATACATAGTGAGCAATTTGCTCAAGAATCAACGTTATTTAAGAATCAGTGATTAAGCATATTCTTATTTAGTCACAAACACTGATCTTTTTTAGTCACAAACACTGATCTTTTTTCATATTTGCTATTTTGGTAAAGCCTAAACAGATCTTCCTTCTAATAAATGCACAGTGAACACCCCTGTCTTGGGAAGGGCAGTGGTTAGATACTATTTGAAAGCATGTAAGTAATATAAAAGATTTCTTTAATGTTATAAAAAGAATTTAGCTTTATTGTCCAACTTGAAAACCTTCAGAAACCATGATAATACCTACATCTATCACTTTTATAGAGTTGTTTATACTTCTATGGTAAAATATAGAAACTTTTTTTTTCCCCTAAAGATAATAGTACACATAATAATCTATGTGGTGAAATAAAATATAAGAACAAGAAAAAATCTGTCTGTTGGATTTCTCATGATCAGAATTTTCCCAAATGTAAAAAGTCACTTTCTTTTTAATTAAAAAAAAATTAAATAATAAAATTATACATTTCTGATATTTATTTCTGTGTGTTTTGACAAACATAGAGCCATGGTCTGAAAATCCATCAATATTTCATTTAGTCAGTCAGGGCTGTCCCTAGTTGCTCTGATGGGCTGAACTCTACCCACCAATTCATATGTTCAAGTCCAAAAACTTAGTAGCTCAGAATGTGACCATATTTGGAGATAGGGTCTATAAAGAGGTAATTAAGGTAAAGCGTGGTCATACTGGTGGGCTCTAGTCCAATATGATTGGTGTCCTTATAAGAAGAGGCATTTAGGACATGGACACACAGAGAAAGAAGACTATATGAAGACCAGGGAGAAGACAGTCATCCACAAGCAAGAGGGGAAAACATGCAAAAAAAACAAACGTGGTGACCCCTCGATCTTGGACTTCCAGCCTTCTGAATCATGAGAAATGAAATTTCTTTTGCTTTAAGCCATCCATTTGTGCATTCTTAGTCTCTTCAGTCGCGTCTGACTCTGTGCGACCCTATGGACCGTAGCCCGCCAGATTCCTCTGTCCATTGGATTCTCCAGGCAAGAATACTAGAGTGGGTTGCCATACCCTCCTCCGGGGGATCTTCCTGACCCAGGGATCGAACCCGTGTCTCCTGTGTCTCCTGCACTGGCAGGCAGGTTCTTTACCACTAGCACCACCTTAAGCCATCCAGTCTGTGATAACTTTTTTTTTAACTACTGCCTTAGAAAATATGCACTGCCCCTGCGGTGATTAAGGCAGGTATCTAGTGACCCAGAGTATGAAAGCCTAAAGAGGTGGCTGTAGATTTGAAAAATACACTATAAGATGAGCTTTCTTACTGTCTCTAGGAATTGGCTCACCTTGGAAGAGACAGACCCTCTGTGATCAGCAAGACACCCGGTATCAAAGCATCAAAACAGAGAAAATAAAAACATGGTAATAGAATTGTTCCTTTGTCTCAAAAGAAAAAAAAAATCAGAACAAATTTTTGAAAGCACACTAGTTTGAAGAAGAAAATAGAGAAGTCTTGTCAGGAAATCTATATATCTTAAACAGAACCATTTCTATAAATCAAAATGACCACCAAAAGACTTATTACAGCATTCACTTTCAAGTGGACTCATTTCCAAATGCTATATATCTGCTGTAAAATGACAAAAAACACAATGTTTCTACCAAACCATGGCAAATGTTTTCCTCAGATTAATTCATCCTGATAAAAATCTCATTATTTTGAAGACATATCTTTATTTCTGATACTGAAACAAAACATAAAAATAACATAATATTCTTAATATAAGTGTAAGCACTGCTAAAGAAATATATTCCCATGATATTTTATTTAAATCTTCTTTTTATGGAAAGATGCTTGTGGCTCAGCAGAAAGAAGAATTCATCCAAAATCCCAAATACTTGATATTTAAATAATTTCACATATTCTTTGTTCCATCTATTATTCAAGTCTCAGCATTTAGTTGTGGAGGTAAATCAACACTGTGTGTGTCTGTATGTACAGGGGCTGGGAGTGTGGGGGCATTTTCTGTAAGAGGAGGCTTCTCAGAAAAGACACCCTGACAGTCTGAAAGGATATCTAGTAGCAGGACAGGTCAAAAAAATTTTTTTATGAAATAAGCAGAGGGAGCAATGTTTGCAAAGATACACAAAAAAGCAGATAACACTGGACTCACGAGTAGCTCTTTTGGGTCAGAATATGGGAATTCTTGGGGATTAAGAAGGAAGAAGTTGGGCTGGTGTGTAAGAGCAGGATCCTGGTGAGCTTGTGTCATGACAAAAAAATGTGAATTCCATTCTGAAGGCAATGAGAGCTACTGAGGGATTTAAATAAAGTAGAGGTTGGTCATAGTTGGATGTTAGAAAGTACAAACTGGTGGATAGCAGGTAGTAATGATTAGTGGAGTGGAATAGACTGAGACTGGAATTTGCAAAATCTATGAGAATGATAATGATAAACAAGTGGAGACAATTGGAGAAATATAAGAACATATTTTCAATAATGTTTTGCACCAAATTAATGTGGAGGTGAGAAAGGGGAAGAAGGATTGAAGAATGATTCCTTGGCTTCTATGTGAAACTAAACAGACATCAATGAACAAACATCAATGAACAGACATTAGTGAACAAAATAGGGAACATAGAAAAAGAAACAGAGTTTGAAAGAAGATTGGAATTTAATTCTAAATATGCTAATGCTGAGTTTCTATAGCAAATGGGTGCTCACTCAACTTATAAACCTGTTCTCCTTGCCTTCCTTTATTACAGAGGCCAAATTTAAACACTCAGTTTTCTTAGCCTCCCTAGCAACCAAGGTTATCTGCCTGACGATCCTCTAGCTGATGAACAACATGTCCAAAACTATTTCCTATGCCATTCCTTCCTTCTTCCTATCCTGAATGAGAGAGGTTATTCTAGAAGCATAAGATGGCAAGCATGAGGCAAATAGCAAGGAAACCCCTTAGTCCTTGAATTTAGCAGTATCAGAGTTGAAGAATCTATGCCATGACTATCTATCTCCTTTATTAAGTCATCTGACAAGTGAAAGTCACTCAGTCATGTCTGACTCTTTGCCACCCCACAGACTAAACATTCCATGGAATTCTCCAGGCCAGAATACTGGAGGGGGTAACCTTTCCCTTCTCCAGCTGATCTTCCCAACCCAGGGATGGAACCCAGCTCTCCTGCATTGCAGGCAGATTCTATACCAGCTGAGCCACAAGGGAAGCCCCAAAATACTGGAGTAGGTAGCCTATCCCTTCTCTACAGGATCTTCCCAGCCCAGGAATCTAACTGGCATCTCCTGCATTGCAGGCGTATTCTTTACCAACTGAGCTATCAGGGAAGCCTATTAAGTCATCTGAGCAAAAGAAAAAATCTCAGACTTTTCTGCTTTCTTGCATCTCAATGCATATCTAACCCTATTTTCCACTGGAGTAGGATTTTCTCATGGAAATGTCCAGAAGGTGTTGGGTTGGCTCTGCTTGCTTTTCCCACCTTGGCCATCACCACCAGGACCACATGAGACTGAAACCATTGACTCTAGTCATCCAGAACCCTACTCCAGGGCGTCACTGCCAAATGCAAAAAATCAACACAAGACAGTCTCATGGTTACCAAAGGCTAGTTCTGTTCTTAAACCTAGAACTGGCTGACTTCACAAAAATTTCCTAAGGACATTATTTAAAATGTAGGCCCCCATCCTCAGTGATTCCCATCTAGTAGGGCTGGAATGAATCCCAGAATCAATCCCTCTTGTACGTGATTCTGATGATTAACTAGATGTAGTCTGTCAGTGCCTGAATTTGACTGGAGAGTCTCATTTGAAAATTTAATGCCACCTAATTTTACCATCTCTCACAGTCCCATTTATAAAATGTAACTCCATCTGAATGCCAATCCTATCCGATAATGCTTTATCCTTTGTCTCCATTATTAGTCCTCATGCTGCTGTTGTTTTCCTCCCAAAAGTTTAAATATGCCTTCAATCTTCATTCTATTTGAAAAACAAAAAACAAAACCCGTGCACCCTCACCTTCAAAGATTCAAAGAACACTCTCTGACCTTACCTGAGTACAGAATTTCTCTAAAAGGAAACCACTCACTTTGCAGCTTTTCCCAAGGGGAGTTATCTTTTTCCAATGCCCCATAAAACACAAGGCCAAAAATGATAGTCATCATCCTTCTAAATCCCCAATGTTGCTTCCATATAGCGATTTATTCTTCCATGTTGTAAAAACATCTTGGCTCACGACATTTAACTTATAGCCCTGGGTCATCCATACGGGAGGTCTGATATCCATATTTATTGAAGACTTCAGTCATGGATTTCAAAGTTGTCTTCTCTAGAGCTTTATCTTGTAATTTTGTATAAATGTAACACTCATGTAAAAGCCCTACCCAATAATTGAGCTTAAAAATCCATGTCTCATCTTCATTAAACTTTATTTCCATATCACCTCAGAACAATATGGTAATAACACTACCTAGAACTATTCTTAGAAATTGTAGGTGCCAGTATTTTTCTATATGACCACAACTTTTCTTTGAATGTCCAAGTATCGATGCTCTCACTCCCACTATTATTGCATTTTTTATTTCTATAGTGATTTTAAGGAGTTCAAGTGCTTACTAAAAATCTGGCATTTGTCTTCTGAGTAATTATTATGGCCCATCTACACAGGCCTTTGTCCTAGTGTATGGGTCATGGGTACTTAGAGAAATGGCTTTGGTTCCCAGAGCTGAAGATGAAGAGTTAAGTTCATGTCTGAAATGATAGCAGAGTCCTATTACAAGCAATCTCAGGTCCCAAGCACAACCCAAGCATTTTCCTGTGTAAATTGGCTGTGTAAACAGTTTCAATGGCAACAGCCATTTCCTAACTCCCTGATGGTCCAGGAAGTCCAGTTAATAGCTGATTTCATGGCTTTGTTCTCCTTTGAGGGTGATCAGCCAGACTGGGCAATAAATACAACTATTAGGGATCATTTTGTCTGGCAGACCTCAATTTCTGTAGAAACTATTAAACTGAGATATATAATGTCCCTGCTGAAGTGATCAGGGTCAGGGACTAGATGTTTCATTAAAAATCAAGTGTAAGTGGGCTGTACTCTGGTTCAGAAACAGCCATGCAGGGTAACAGAAGAGAGCTTATTAGGGGAATTTTGAATGGCAGATCATGCACTGCCTGGAGTTGACAATGTATTCTCTACTGGCATATTGCTTCCCTTCTGATAAATCTAAGGAATATTATCTTCTTTTAGTGAAAAGTCACTGATGTGCTTAATAATAGTGCTTAAATAATAATGCTTAAATTATTTACTTCTAAGAATAGGTGGGGGTTACAGTCTGTTCCTTTAAAGTTCTACATTTCACTTATCTATATTTCAATTTATCCTATCATGATTTCTTACTAATATATACTGAGAACTGAAAATACAAAGATGAAAGAGAACTTAATGTGTTCCATGTTTAGAGGGGCTGTCATTAGCTCCTGTAAATTTACCTTGATTTGACTGACAAGAGACACAAACCTGTAAGCTCTTATAACAGCAGAAGTGCTTTTGAAGTATCAAAGCACAATGCAAACATCCTTTATCAAGTTTCCTTGGTCTCTCTTAGGTAGACTGGAACATTTTTTTCTTAACCACATTTCTTCTGTTACTGGAACATTTTTATTTTAACCACAACTGCCATTTCTTTGTATCCAACTAGAACTTGGAACCTTCTCTACAAAATAGCCTTCTTGATTCTACCATATCATAATAAAATTTCAAAAGGAAAAAATTCTATCAAATATGTATACTCAAATATATTGAATAAATGTGATTATTGCATATTAGACTAAGGATGCATTTCATCCTTATCAACTTATATTTTAAACATTGAACTTTCCTATTGAGAACAATGTGAATGGTGAATTGAATATTACACAGTTAATGTAATCACAGGACTGCTATGGATAATTTTTTAGATTTGATGTGTGGTTTATTGATCTAGTTGTTTCAGTCTAAATAGAAAAAGGATTATAACTAATACACTTCTCCATTTGTGTCTTTCAATGGCTTAAATTGATTCTCCATGACAGTTTCAAATCAATGGGGGCCAGTTTTCTCCTGATATCCTAGAAGGCATAGAATTATCTGGGTAAGGTTTAACTAACCAGTGTAAATATTGCTACAGGGTTCCAAATCTGAGACTAAATTACACACTTCAGTTCTTTAGAGTAGCCTGTGTTCACCTGTACCACAAATCTAGTCATTGTACCACAGTGTATAAGGACAACAGAAAATAGCTCACTCCAGAACATTAAGCAAAAACAAAAGAGCAGGCGGGGATAAGATGGCGGAGGAATAGGACGGGGAGACCACTCTCTCCTCCACAAATGTATCGAAAGAACATCTAAACGCTGACCAAACTTCACAAAACTACTTCTGAAGGCTGGCTGAGGACTTCAGGCTTCCACAAAAACTGCGCATTATCTTCAAAAGAGGTAGGAGAAATTATAAAAGATAAAAAGAGAGACAAAAGAGTTAGGGATGGAGACCCGTCCCGGGGAGGGAGTCGTAAAAGAGGAGGAATTTCCAAGCACCAGGAAACCCTCTCACCGGCGGGTGTGGGGGAGGATTTTTTATCTCGGAGGGCAACGTAACTGGGAGGAAAAAATAAATAAAATCCACAGATTACGTGCCTAAAGCAACTCCCAGCAAAGAACCCCAGACGCTCGCATCATCCGCCACCAGCAAGTGGGGGCTGAACGGAGAGGAGCGGGCGGCATTGCCTAGGGTAAGGACCGGGCCCGAGTGCCCCGAGGCCAATCTGAGGGAGCTAACGTGAGATAGTAACCTAAACTGTGGGACAGCTAGAGAGAAAGAACTATCCCGCGAAAAGCCCAACTCTAAGGCACTGCCGGCCCGCTCACAGAACAAAGGACTGAGCGATACCAGAGGAGAGCTAGCCGGCTGCGGACCGCCCCATCCCCCGCCGGACACAGCGGGCAGGCGGGGCCCGCCAGAGCCGGAAAGGGGCAAACTCGGCTCCAGAGAGGGCACCCCCTACCAAACTGCAAACAGGCTCCCAGTTTCTAAGCAAAGACTGCCTGAGATCCCGGAGGGTCGACAGCCGCCGGGAGGGTCGCAGCCAGAGACCAGCTCCCCAGAACCGACACAAAGCACACCGGAGCCGGGCGCGCCGGTAAACCGAGGCGGGGACCAGGGAGGTGATAAGCCGCACCGCCCCAACAGGGAAGAGCGCCCTCGCCAAACTCCTGGCCGCCTGGGCAGCTCCGACTGGGAACGGCACAAGCCGCGGGCGAAACCGAGTCTGCGCCTTTGTGGAGTAACCGGGAGCCTGAACCTGAGCGGCTTAGACCTGGGAAGTGCACGCAGCTCAGGGCCCGCTCCCCGGCCGAGTAACCTGAAGCCTGAGCAGGGTAGACGGGGAAAGCACACACGCCGTGAGCGGGGGCGAACCCAGGGCGGCCGAGACACTGCGAGCTTACCACACGCACGCCAGAATTGCAGTGTTCCTTCCTCCCCACAGCACGATTGAACAAGCGAACCTAAAGAGATCACCTCCACCGCTTTGTTGCAGGGCAGAAATTAGATACTGAAGAGATCTCCAAACAGAAGCCAAATAAACAGAGGGAAGCGCTTTGGAAGGGACAGGCCAACAGATTAAGATCCCTGTAGTTAATACCGACTGCATTGAAAAGGACCTATAGATCTTGAAAAGTATAAGCAGGAATAAGGATCTATCTAAAACTGAGCAGATCCCACACTGCTCACAACAGCTCCAGAGAAAGTCCGGGATATATATATTTTTTACTATTTTTTTTTTTTTAATTAAAAAAAAAATTTTTTTTTTCTCTTCTTTCCTTTTTCTTCAAGTCCTCTATTACACCTTTAACTTTCATTTTCATAACCCACTATTAACTTGCAAAAAAAAAAAAAACCCTATTTTTGAAGCAAACTACATATATATATCTTATACCTTTTGTGTTTTCTTTTTTTAATGTTTTTTTCCTGTTCTACATTTTTTTACTGTTTCTTTTTTTACTGTTTTACTGTTTTTTTTTTTTCTTTTTACACTGTTTCCTTTTTTCTTTTTTTTTTTTTTTAGATTGTAAGTTTTATAAGAGTCTAACCTCTACTCTAGATTTTTAATCTTTGTTTTACATATTTGATATCAACTTTGTACATTTAAGAACCCAATCTTTAGGACCCACTTTTACTCAGGAGTGTGATCACTGGCCTGATCACTCTCTCCACCTATTGATGCTCTTTCTTCTCCCTCAGGGAACCTCTATCTCCCACCCTCCTCCTTCTCTTCTCAACCCAATTCTGTGAATCTCTGAGGGTGTTCTGGGTACCGGAGAACACTTCAGGAACAGGATACTGCCCAGATTTCTCTCTCCCCTCTTAATTCCTCCCTTTCTACTCATGCTCACCTCTGTTACCTTCCTCCCCCCTCTCTATGTATCTCTGTGAATCACTCTGAGGGATCCAAACTGTGGAAAGCACAGAGGGAAGTGCTTACTGGCTAGATTGCTCTCTCCACATTTGAATTCCCCTCTTCCCCTCCTGGTCACCTCAACCCACCCCCCCCCACCTCATCTCTCCATGTAACTCAGTGAACCTTTCTGGGTATCCCTCACTGTGGAGAATCTTTTCACCATTAACCTAAAAGTTTTATTATTGAGGCTGTATGGAAGGAGAAGTCTTGAGGCTACTGCAAGAATAAGACTGAAAGCCAGGGGAAACATTAATTAATAAGAGACCATCCAATAGCCTCCATAAATTCACTGAAACCAAGCTCCACCCAAGAGACAATAAGTTCCAGAGCAAGACATACCACGCAAATTCTCCAGCAACGCAGGGACATAGACCTGAGCATCAATATACAGGCTGCCCAGAGGCACACCAAATCCATAGACATCTCAAAAATTAATACTGGTCACTCCATTGCACTCTAGAGAGCAGAAATCCAGCTCCACCCACCAGAACACCGACACAAGCTCCCCCAACCAGGAAGCCTTGACAAGCCACCTGTCCAACCCCAACCGCAGTGAGGAACCTCCACAACAAAGAGGAACTTCATACTACCAGAATACAGAAGGGCCACGCCTAACACAGCAATCTAAACAAGATGAAAAGACAGAGAAATACTCAGCAAGTAAAGGACAATGAGAAATGCCCACAAAGCCAAACAAAAGAGGAGGAGATAGGGAATCTATCTGAAAAAGAATTTAGAATAAGGATAATAAAAATGATCCAAAATCTTGAAAGCAAAATGGAGTTACAGATAAATAGCCTGGAGACAAAGATTGAGAAGATGCAAGAAATGTTTATCAAGGACTTAGAAGAAATAAAAAGGAATCAATATAGAATGAATAATGAAATAAAGGAGATAAAAGACACTCTGGAGGGAACCAACAGTAGAATAACGGAGGCAGAAGATAGGATAAGTGAGGTAGAAGATAGAATGATGGAAATAAACGAAGCAGAGAGGAAAAAAGAAAAAAGAATCAAAAGAAATGAGGAAAACCTCCGGGACCTCTGGGACAATATGAAACGCCCCAACATTCGAATCATAGGAGTCCCAGAAGAAGAAGATAAAAGGAAAGGCCATGAAAAAATACTCGAGGAGATAATAGTTGAGAATTTCCCTAAACTGAGGAAAGAAATAGTCACAGAAGTCCAAGAAACCCAGAGAGTTCCAAACAGGATAAACCCAAGGCGAAACACCCCAAGACACATATTAATCAAATTAACAAAGATCAAACACAAAGAACAAATATTAAAAGCAGCAAGGGAAAAACAACAAATAACACACAAGGGGATCCCCATAAGGATAACAGCTGATCTTTCAATAGAAACCCTTCAGGCTAGAAGGGAATGGCAGGACATACTTAAAGTAATGAAAGAGAATAATCTACAACCCAGATTACTGTACCCAGCAAGGATTTCATTCAGATATGAAGGAGAATTCAAAAGCTTTACAGACAAGCAAGAGCTGAGGGAATTCAGCACCACCAAACCAGCTCTCCAGCAAATGCTAAAGGATCTTCTCTAAACAGGAAACACAGAAAGGATGTTTCAACACGAACTCAAAACAACAAAGTAAATGGCAACGGGATCATACTTATCAATAATTACCTTAAATGTAAATGGGTTGAATGCCCCAACCAAAAGACAAAGGGTTGCTGAATGGATACAAAAACAAGACCCCTATATATGCTGTCTACAAGAGACCCACCTCAAAACTAGAGACACACACAGGCTGAAAGTGAAAGGATGGAAAAACATATTCCATGCAAACGGAGACCAAAAGAAAGCAGGAGTCGCAATACTCATTTCAGATAAAATAGACTTTAAAATAAAGGATGTGAAAAGGGACAAAGAAGGACACTACATAAAGATCAAAGGATCAATTCAAGAAGAAGATGTAACAATCATAAATATATATGCACCCAACATAGGAGCACCACAATATATAAGGCAAATACTAACAAGTATGAAAGGGGAAATTAACAATAACACAATAATAGTGGGAGACTTTAATACTCCACTCACGCATATGGATAGATCAACTAAACAGAAAATTAACAAGGAAACACAAACTTTAAATGATACAATAGACAAATTAGATTTAATTGATATTTACAGGAGTTTCCACCCCAAAACAATCAATTTTACCTTTTTCTCAAGTGCACATGGAACTTTCTCCAGGATAGATCACATCCTGGGCCATAAATCTAGCCTTGGTAAATTCAAAAAAATTGAAATCATCCCAGCCATCTTCTCTGACCACAATGCAGTAAGATTAGACCTCAATTACAGGAAAAAAACTATTAAAAGTTCCAACATATGGAGGCTAAACAACACGCTTCTGAATAACCAACAAATCACAGAAGAAATCAAAAAAGAAATAAAATTATGCATGGAAACGAATGAAAATGAAAACACAACAACCCAAAACCTATGGGACACGGTAAAAGCAATACTAAGGGGAAGGTTCATAGCAATACAGGCGTACCTCAAGAAACAAGAAAAAAATCAAATAAATCAACTAACTCTACACCTAAAGCAACTAGAGAAGGAAGAAATGAAAAACCCCAGGGTCAGTAGAAAGAAAGAAATCTTAAAAATTAGGGCAGAAATAAATGCAAAAGAAACAAAAGAGACCATAGCAAAAATCAACAAAACTAAAAGCTGGTTTTTCGAGAAGATAAACAAAATTGATAAGCCATTAGCCAGACTCATCAAGAAACAAAGGGAGAAGAATCAGATCAACAAAATTAGAAATGAAAATGGAGAGATCACAACAGACTCCACAGAAATACAAAGGATCATAAGAGACTACTACCAACAGCTATATGCCAATAAAATGGACAACTTGGAAGAAATGGACAAATTCTTAGAAAAGTATAACTTTCCAAAACTGAACCAGGAAGAAATAGAAGATCTTAACAGACCCATCACAAGCACGGAAATTGAAACTGTAATCAGAAATCTTCCAGCAAACAAAAGCCCAGGACCAGACGGCTTCACAGTGGAATTCTACCAAAAATTTAGAGAAGAGCTAACACCTATCCTACTCAAACTCTTCCAGAAAATTGCAGAAGATGGTAAACTTCCAAACTCATTCTATGAGGCCACCATCACCCTAATTCCAAAACCAGACAAAGATGTCACAAAAAAGGAAAACTACAGGCCAATATCACTGATGAACATAGATGCAAAAATCCTTAATAAAATTCTAGCAAACAGAATCCAACATCATATTAAAAAGATGATACATCATGACCAAGTGGGCTTTATCCCAGGAATGCAAGGTTTTTTTAACATCCGCAAATCAATCAATGTAATACACCACATTAACAAATTGAAAGAAAAAAACCATATGGTTATCTCAATAGATGCAGAAAAAGCCTTTGACAAAATTCAGCATCCATTTATGATTAAAACCCTCCAGAAAGCAGGAATAGAAGGAACATATCTCAACATAATAAAAGCTATATATGACAAACCCACAGCAAACATTATCCTCAATGGTGAAAAATCGAAAGCATTTCCCCTAAAGTCAGGAACAAGGCAAGGATGCCCACTTTCACCACTACTATTCAACATAGTTTTGGAAGTTTTGGCCACAGCAATCAGAGCTGAAAAAGAAATAAAAGGAATACAGATAGGAAAAGAAGAAGTAAAACTCTCACTGTTTGCAGACGACATGATTCTCTACATAGAAAACCCTAAAGACTCTACTAGAAAATTACTAGAGTTGATCAATGAATATAGTAAAGTTGCAGGATATAAAATTAACACACAGAAATCCCTTGCATTCCTATACTCCAATAATGAGAAAACAGAAAGAGAAATTAAGGAAACAATACCATTCACCATTGCATCAAAAAGAATAAAATACTTAGGAATATATCTACCTAAAGAAACAAAAGACTTATATATAGAAAACTATAAAACACTGATGAAAGAAATCAAAGAGGACACAAACAGATGGAGAAATATACCGTGTTCATGGATTGGAAGAATTAATATAGTGAAAATGAGTATACTACCCAAAGCAATCTATAGATTCAATGCAATCCCTATCAAGCTACCAATGGTATTTTTCACAGAACTAGAACAAATCATCTCACAATTTGTATGGAAATATAAGAAACCTCGAATAGCCAAAGCAATCTTGAGGAAGAAGAATGGAACTGGAGGAATCAACCTGCCTGACTTCAGGCTCTACTACAAAAACAAAAGAGCAGATCAAAATCATTACACAATGTTTAAACTGAACTGAATTTATTATACAATAAGGATCAGAATGAGAAAAATACCTTACCATCTGCTGGCAAGCAGCCTGAGCTGAAAGATACATCATCGATAGCTATGACTTCATCCTGAGCTGAAATCATCTGGCCTTGAAAAACAACCTGGACAAGAAAAATAAACAAAAATAAAGAACAAGGAACATTATTGTCTCACAGTCTTGTAGCACAGAGTCTACAAATAAAAGAAACATGATACTTCCTAGAAGCACATGGGTGCCCATGCTAATTCCAAGTGGAGAGAGATCTATACTTTGAAGAACAAAAAAATGCCTGGATGGGAGGGGAGTTGGAGGGAGATTAGATACATGTACATGTATGGCTGAGTCCCTTTGCTGTCCACCTGAAACTATCACAACAGTGTTAATCGGCTATACTCCAATACAAAATAAAAAGTTTAAAAACAAAACAAACAAAAAACACCTGAACCAAAAAATGTGCAGTCTTCTCTGTATCTCACATGTTTAGAATAGATTAGGTAGCATATTTGTGAAATGAATCAACAGCCACCTGGTTTCTTCCCTATATCATCTTCCATGTTTAGTTCCTATGCGTTCATACTACTTAGCATTTACCAGTTCTGGGAGCCTCACTTCATCTTAAGTTCTGGTTCTCGGCACTTTGCATCATTAAGCAAAAATAAAGAGCAGATCAAAGTCATTACGTCTGGTTCTCTGAATTTTACTCACAGCCCCATCTTGAATGTCTTTGTGCTATCCTCCTGCACATTTTCTGCCATTATCTAACCATAGCTTGGGACACTGACTGGAAATCATTGTTCAGTGACTTACTGTTAAAATGACCGAATGTTGTACTGTGATGTGAGGCCAGCCCAAGTCTTCACCAAGAGGAATACTCTAGCATAATGAATCTAAGAAACTTGGAAAGATCAAGTAATCCTAATTACTTAAATCAATAAAACATTGATGTATTGGTGGAGAGTATTCTCCTGTCCTCACTAATGTATATCAATAATGTGTGAGGCTTAATTCCTGGATGCATTAAACCTGTGTGCATAACTCAGCCTTATTCATAACGTAAACATTATTTCAAGACATCACACTGCTTCCTGGCTTAACAGTTGGTCTGTATCACAAACCCTAGCAGATCATTTTGCTGTCCTACATTTTCTTCTGTTCCTGTACAACACGATGTCCTAATACATTTCCTTTCAAGCTAGAGATTGTCTACTAGTCTATTAAAAATGTGATGAAAAACGTCCATAATGTATCCAGTGAACTGTCAGTATGTAGCCCTAAGAAAGTCATCCTCTCTTCACATAAATTAGAATAACCATAGTACTACTTACAAGTCAGGAACATGATGGAAAAAGTCTATCAAAGATTGTGATGTAGGGATGGCTTCATATGAAGGTAGCATAGCATAGTGTGTATGCTCAGTCATGTCTGACTCTTTATGACCCCGTGGACTGTAGCCTGCCAGGCTCCTCTGTCCATGGGATTCTTCAGGAAAGAATACTGGAGTGGGTTGCCATTTCCCACTCCAGGGGATCTTCCTGACCCAGGGATCGAACCCATGTCTCCTGCATTGGCAAGCAGATTCCTTACCACTGTGCCACCTGAGAAGCCCCCGTAGCATGGTGATTAAAGTATATATTTGGAATCAGATTACTTGAATTTAGATCCCAGATACACCACTTCCAGCAGAAAGACCTTGGAGAAGTTACTTAACACCTCTGTGCCTCAGTTTATTTCTTTGTAAGAAGGTACTGGTAAGAACAGTTATTACCTATATGATAAGGTGTATGCAAGATAACAAACGAGTCATCACTTATACAACAGCACTTGACCTATATAGTTGGCATTAAATGTCAGCTATTATGGCATAGAGTTATTAAAATATTTAAGCTACTATGTAGTGTTTACTAATTAAAAATCTACTCTGCACAGGTTAACTTTATTCTTCTTGAAACCCTGTTCACATAGATACATTCCCTAGTTCCTGCTGAACTGAACACTTACCTACAGCAGCCACATTTTTAAAAAAAATATTTTTCTTGGTTGAAATGCAATTATTTTACTCTAATTGAAAACATTTCTATAGTATTACAATGATCAAGGATAACCAAAAATTAATATTTGGATACTAGGATTTCAAGGTGTCATAAGGTACTTGCAGCAGCCACATTTAAAGAGAAAAGTGGAAATAAGTGTTGACTAATCACCAGTCTCTCTTCTCCTCCATGCTCCCCCTGCAAACCCATTCATCTTCAGGGCTTTAACTGTCACCCAGGCTGATGAATACATGTTTACATCAGGAATGTCAACCTCTTTCTCTCGAGCTCCCCTTCCCCATCTCTACCATCTGTTAAATATTTTCAGTCAGGTGACATGAAGTCACTTCTAATTCAAGATGTTCTTTCCTCTCACCTTGGACCTCTGCCCTGACTCTC
Organism: Giraffa tippelskirchi; assembly: GCF_054371585.1. Taxonomy (NCBI): domain Eukaryota; kingdom Metazoa; phylum Chordata; class Mammalia; order Artiodactyla; family Giraffidae; genus Giraffa; species Giraffa tippelskirchi. Next base: position 64,526,673 of record NC_137287.1, on the reverse strand, counting down.
ATCCTCTGAAAATGGTACCAGGAGACTGCCATCTGCAGTGCTCAAAACTCCAAAATGACCCTTGGAATCACTTTCTCCTCCAGTCGTGTCCAATCGATCAAGACCTATTAAACCCTCTTTCCCTTCCATTGCTATTTCCACTCCTATGTCTTCACACCTGATCTAATGAAGTAGCTTTTATGTTATTTATTTGGCTCTGCCAGGCCTCAGTTGCGGCATGCAAATTCTTAGGTGCAATATGTGGGATCTAGTGCCCTTCCCAGGGATTGAACCACAGGCCCCCTGCATTGGAAGCGTGGAATCTTAACCATTGGACCACCCAGGGAAGTCCTGAAGTAGCTTTTAAATTACCTTCTTACCTTCAAGCCTCTCCTCAGAGTTTGCAATATGTATATTTATTTATTTGATTCAGTTAAATTATAGATTAACTTGGTATAACTGAAGAGAAGCTAGTATGAAAATCGGCCATCATTTAAGCCCACTGGTACTGCAAGAGCAAAGGTTTTCTTAGGGAAAAGAACTGCTTCTCTAATTGTAGGGAAGTTACTTGTGGATCTGTGTAGCTAGGAAACAAAAGACCCACCAGGTACAAGGAGGTAATCCAGTTAAATGTATTTAAACAAAAAGTTTCCAGGAATTTTGGTTGGGATCCTGAAAAGGGGGATGAGTGAATATCTAAAGAATGTGGAAAGTGAGTGAAGTTGCTCAGTCATGTCCAGCTCTTTGTGACCCCCATGGACTGTAGCCTGCCAGGCTCCTCCATCCAGGGGATACTGGAGTGGGTTACCATTTCTTTCTTCAAGGGACCTTCCCGACCCAGGGATCGAACCTGGGTCTCCCGCACTGCAGGCTGGCTCTTTACTGTCTGAGCCACCAGGGAAGCCCTTAAAGAACGTGGAAACCCATGATAATTTTTTACAAACCAGGCCCTATTGTCAGAGGCTGTTTGTGATATGGTAATTGTGTTTCTAAGAGAAGTGATTAACATTCTTTGTTTTCTCCAAAACTTTGGCAAATAACGTTTTCCAAATACCTACCTCACTTTTTTCTGTTAGGTGAAGTAAAAAAAAAAAAAAGATAGGGACTTCCCTGGCAGTCCAGTGGTTAGGACTCTGTGCTTCCACTGCAGAGGGCAAGAATTTGATCCCTGATCAAGCAACTAAGATCCTGAGTGCCTCAGGGGCACAGCCAAAGTAAAGAAAACAACAGCAAAGTAGCAAAATAAAAGCAGATCACAACACGAATAATGTAGTCAGAAGTTTGACACCATCACATAAGTCAGGTATGACCTGCACGGATGCAATGTAAAACATGTGACAAATTCCTTTCACCTCAAACATTTTAAGAGCAGATGGCTTCAGAAGGGAGGCTTTGTGCTTGAAATACTTGATTTAAATCTTAGATGAAACTTTTATGGCAGGTGAACAATGAATATAAACTCACTTGGATTATACTAGTAACGACATGAACAGAAACCCTTGCATTTATATCTTCTGTGTGAGAATTATCCTAATTAGTAGTATGCATTCAATGGTCTTTTTCAAGAAAATATATAAAACACAAAAAGATGACAGTAGTCTTTTCATCGTCGTGTGTTCACATAGTAAGTATTCTTGAATGAAAAGATAAAATGTCTCAAATTATGATTCTGAAAAGTTTGAGTAGCAGTAAGTTAATAATTTATATTTATCGTTATTAACCACATCTTTTGTTCATATTAATAAAGCCTATTGTTTCTGAATGGGAGAGTGATGAGAAGTCTCTGGCATTTCTAAGTGGAATATCAGAGAAATGACAAGTAGATAATAGCATATTAAAAATATTTCAGTATCGTCTTAAAATTCAGGCATTGATTTCAAGAATCCAGACATTCAACTTGAAAACCACAGTCAATGATATACTCAGTAACATAGTATTCATTCCTCCCTATCCATAAAACCAATAGGGGAAGTCCCTTCAAGAACTAGAAAAAAACAGGGATGAGGGGAGATTACATCTGAATTTGAGACTAAATTTCTACTCTATGTTTAGCCTGGTTTATTCTTTGTGTCTATGAATATTTTAAGACAATAGTAAAATTAATTGCTTTTGTCTGCAATTTTGAGAAATGTGATCACAGTTCATCAGCACCATGCAATGCATAATAATGTTTCATCTAACATAGCAGACAAAGGATTGTTTAATAAGTCCCATCAGATCTGACCAAATCTAGAGGTTGGATTTTTTTCCTATATTTTATAAATTCCTACATAGCCTTATTAAATAAAAAATTATCATGGCTCAGTGACTGACTGAGATCTGAAATCAAACTATCCTATGTTCTAATCTTGTATGGGATTTGGTAAGTTATTTCATTCTCTAAAGCTTACAATCCTCTGGACTTCCCTGGTGTTCCAGTGGTTAAGACTTCACCTTCCAATGCAGGGGGCCAGGGTTCAATCCCTGGTTGGGGAACTAAGATCCCATTGGCCTCAGGACCAAAAAACCAAAACATGAAACAGAAGAAGTATTGTAACAAATTCAATAAAGAATTTAAACATGGTCCACATCAAAACATCTTTAAAAAATAAAGCTTACAATCCTCATGTGAACAATGGGGTAAATGATAGTTGAGAGGACTGCCATGAAGGGCCAATAAGATAGTACACATGAAGGACTAAATGCAATTCTTTACACACAATAAGCACTCAATCAATACTAGATGTTATTCTTTAAACATCTTCAGAAACTTTCTGAAACACTGCCATCTCTGTGGACTAAATGCATAAACACCATTCCTAGTGTATACAGGAGCAGTCTCTCAGAAATTAACATACACTTCAGGTTAACAAGGGATGGACCTAGTTAGTCCTTTACAGGTGAAGGTGACAAAGGCCCCACACAGGAGCCAGATCCAGAGGCTTGCTCAGAAACCCATGCTAAGCCAGAGTCCAGCTGGGACTAAAATTTACTTAAGTATTTCTAAAGGAAGCATGAATGACTTTAAAACTATCAAGGCAGCATGGACGGGAAACTGCCAAGAAAAACAAACAAAAAAATAAACCTAGAGTAATTCTAGGAGACTTGTAAATTGATGAGGCAGCAGATACTGTCTGGAGACGCTGATTACAAAATGCCCTCAAATAAGCCTCTTTCTAAAGCTTTTCAGGAAGGAGCTACTACATAGTGGCAGGCAGTATTACAAGCACAGCACATCTCTGTGGCCCAGCTCAACAAAAGCAAATGAGTATCTGTTCACTAGCTGACAGGATAGAACCAAAACATACCTGCAGTCTTTTTTATTATTATTAATTTATTTATTTTAGTTGGGAGCTAATTACTTTACAAAATTGTAGTGGTTTTTGCCATACATTGACATGAGTCAGCCATGGGTTTACATGTGTTCCCCATCCTGAACCCCCCTCCCGCCTCCCTCCCCCTCTCATCCCTCTGGGTCATCCCATTGCCCCAGCCCTGAGCATTTTTCTCATGCATCGAACCTGGAATGGCATTCTATTTCATATATGATAATATACATGTTTCAATGCTATTGTCCCAGAACGTCCCACCCTCACCTTCTCCCTCAGAGTCCATAAGACTGTTCTATGCATCTGTGTCTCTTATTCTGTCTTGCATATAGGGTTATCGTTACCATCTTTCAAATTCCATATATATGCATTAGTATACTGTATTGGTGTTTTTCTTTCTGGCTTACTTCACTCTGTATAATGGGCTCCAGTCTCATCCATCTCAATAGAACTGATTCAAATGTATTCTTTTTAATGGCTGAGTAATATTCCATTGTGTATATGTACCACAGGTGCCTTATCCATTCGTCTGCTGATGGACATCTAGGTTGCTTCCATGTCCTGGCTATTACAAACAGTGCTGCGATAAACACTGGGGTACACGCGTCTCTTTCAATTCTGGTTTCCTTGGTGTGTATGCCCAGCAGTGGGATTGCTGGGTCATATGGCAGTTCTATTCCCAGTTTTTTAAGGAATCTCCACACTGTTCTCCATAGTGGCTGTACTAGTTTGCATTCCAACAGTGTAAGAGGGTTCCCTTTTCTCCACACCCTCTCCAGCATTTATTGCTTGTAGACTTTGCGTGAAATGGTACCTCATTGTGGTTTTGATTTGCATTTCTCTAATAATGAGTGATGTTGAGCATCTTTTCATATGTTTGTTAGCCATCTGTATGTCTTCTTTGGAGACATGCCTGTTTAGTTCTTTGGCCCATTTTTTGATTGGGTCGTTTATTTTTCTGGAATTGAGCTGTAGGAGTTGCTTGTATAATTTTGAGATTAATTGTTTGTCCGTTGCTTCGTTTGCTATTATTTTCTCCCTTTCTGAAGGCTGTTTTTTCACCTTGCTTATAGTTTCCTTTGTTTTGCAAAAGCTTTTAAGTTTAATTAGGTCCCATTTGTTTATTTTTGCTTTTATTTTCAATATTCTGGGAGGTGGGTCATAGAGGATTCTGCTGTGATGTATGTCAGAGAGTGTTTTGCCTATGTTTTCCTCTAGGAGTTTTATAGTTTCTGGTCTTACGTTTAGATCTTTAATCCATTTTGAGTTTACTTTTGTGTATGCTGTTAGAAAGTGTTCTAGTTTCAGTCTTTTACAAGTGGTTGACCAGTTTTCCCAGCACCACTTGTTAAAGAGATTGTCTTTTCTCCATTGTATATTCTTGCCTCCTTTGTCGAAGATAAGGTGTCCATAGGTATGTGGGTTTATCTCTGGGCTTTCTATTTTGTTCCATTGATCTATATTTCTGTCTTTGTGCCAGTACCATACTGTCTTGATGACTGTGGCTTTGTAGTAGAGCCTGAAGTCAGGCAGGTTGATTCCTCCTGTTCCATTCTTCTTTCTCAAGATTGCTTTGGCTATTCGAGGCTTTTTATATTTCCATACAAATTGCAAAATTATTTGTTATAGTTCTGTGAAAAATACCGTTGGTAGCTTGATAGTGATTGCACTGAATCTATAGATTGCTTTGGGTAGTATACTCATTTTCACTATATTAATTCTTCCAATCCATGAACACGCATACCTGCAGTCTTAAAGATCGGTGTAACCAAAGGATCCCATGAGAGTCGTATGGTTTCCTAATTTTTAACAATGCCTTCAAAGTAGAAGCACTGTTTTCATATCAGCAATAAAGGATTTTGAGAATCAAATTAATATGCTCCATGGGCATCTGCTTTGGTGGAAGACACTGCTGCATTTTCAAGCACTCAGGTGAATAATCTCACTTCTTCTGCTACAGCTGAATTGCCCTGGAGATAATCTATTTGGGAATTTAAGTTTTATATACTACACATATTTAATCATCAGCCCCCACAATATGCTATTTGGGAATGGACAGCTGAGAAAAGCAAAGAATTTATCTTAAAAGGTTGAACTTACAAGTAGTCAATCAAATCTCTTGTCATGCTACTAATAAAGACCTTGACCAAAATATTTTTTTGTTGTAGTTTTAGTTGCTAAGTCATGTCTGACTCTTTTGTGACCTGTGGACTATATCCCACCAGGTTCCTCTATCCATGGGATTTTCCAGGCAAGAACACTGGAGTAGGTTGTCATTTCCTTCTCCAGGGGATCTTCCCGGACCCAGGGATCAAACCCACATCTCCTGCATTGACAGGCAGACTCTTCACTAAAATAAGAAGGCACAATGCTTGATAAAGATAGCTTAAGACTCTTTTTTTAATCACCCACTCGGTTTCAAAGTTGGAAAAGATGTATAAATACTGATAAAGTTTACACAGAGACAAGAGTTCCATAGCAGTCCTTAAGGTTTAGAGAAGCGTATAGAGGGACTTCAGCAAGCTCATCCTTCAGCGTCTAGTCAGTGTCCCCTCAAAGGCGCTCTTGGCTCTCTTTTGTTGCTATTGTTGTTACAGAAAAGAGACATACATAGGGAAGTAAGAAAATAAAGTAATAATATGATAAATAAACTAGAAATTTCTCCTTTGGTTAATGACACCTGAACATCCACAACAAGTTGGATGCATTCTTGTTGTCTGGGGTTATCACTCTGCAGAGCACTCCCCACCATGGCAGGAACTCAGGATGTCTTGTCCCTATACCTGAGGAGTCCCTTATAGGAAGACTTACATGCCTGATGGCTTAAAATACCACCCCCACCTCACACACACACACACCAATAATACTGGATTTCAAGAGGATACAAAGCCTCAAATGACAGAATTATGCTTCCAACTGTACAGTTCTCCTCAAGTCATCATCCAGGAGTCACCTAACTATCTATTAAATGATTTTCTTTCATCTTCTTTGGATCCCCATTTGGTTTTACAAAAGGCTGAAAATTCTGAACTTCAGTGATTTTATGACAGATCAATTAAGAATATGTGCCATTCTTATATCTTATCATTCAATTTTAATAATAGAGGTCTTGTTCATTCTCCCATATTCCTTGTTAGCCACTCAAAATCCAATACAATTTACTCTCTATTAAGGTACGTGCTAAATCCATCACGTATCAGATGATTTTCTATTCCATATCAAAATTATAAAATTATTCTAATAATAGATGATAAAGAAAACCTACCTGGGCTAAATTGACTCACAAACCAGGTTTAAAAAGCATATTTGTTCAGAATAAAATGTTCCAAGATCCCATTTTTAACTGAAAAATTTTGCTTGGCTGTCCAAAATGTTAAAGTATGCACTATTTTTCTAAGAACTCCTATAATAGTTATTAGATTATAATTTCCATCATACATAAGTTTTATTAGGCTGCATAAATAAATGTCTTTTATAGGCTTATATTGGCTTTAATTCTCAAAATTATTTTGGAAGATGAAGGCTGTATTGAATAATTTAGTTTAACCATGAAATGAATATGACAATGATTCCACTTCAGCAGTATTTGGTATTAATATTGAAAACAGTCTATGTCCTCATTACCCAAGACAATCCTATTCTCTCAAAGGCTTGAGAAAACTGTGAAAAAGAAGCAATTTTTTAAAAAAATTGGAGGGTAATTGCTTTACAATGTTGTGTTGGTTTCTGCCACATAGCAATGTGAATTAGCCAGAAGTATACATATGTCCCCTCCCTCTTGAACCCCTCTCCCACCCCTCTAGATTGTCACAGGGCACCAGGTTGAGCTCTCTCTCTTATACTGCAACTTCCCCAAAGCTATCTTTTACAAATGGTAATGTATATGTTTCAATGCTACTCTCTCAATTCATCTCACCCTCTCCTAACCCCACTGTGTCCACAGGTCTGCTCTCTATGTCTGCATCTCCATTCCTGCCTTACAAATAGGTTTAGCAGTGCCATTTTTCTCAATTCCATATGTATGCATTAATATACAATATTTGTTTTTCTCTTTTTGACTTACCTCACTCTAGATTCATCCATCTCACTACAAGTGACTCAAATTCTTAAGAATGCAAAATGAAATGAGAGAAGATTGGAATAATGAGTGAAAAAGGAAAGTAGAGGGGATTCAAGAAATTAGGAAGAGTATTAGAAGGTCATATTTTACTGTTATATCAATATATGTCAGTATATAACAAATTTAGTTTTGATACATAAGTTTTAAACTTCTTAAAACTGTCTTTTAGGATGACTGGCCACCCCAACTTCCTGGAACTGTTTGGTTTCAACACGCAACAGTTCTGGCAAATTCCTCAGTCCTCAGACAACTAGAATGATTAATCACCTGGTGTTAAACATCTGTACTTTATCATTTTTCCTTCAAAGACAGTTAGAAAACACAACACACATACCTGAAACCTCTGGGGACTCTGAATTTTGATGACATTCCTCTCCCAACGATTCTGGAGCCCAGCAGTGTTTTGCCATAAATGCTGTACAGGGCCACCACAGCTAGTTTGAAAGCCAGCCATTAATTTGCCATTCATTTGGCTGGAGAAGTAATAAAATGTAATCTGTGAAAAATAATGAATGTCCACACAATTATAACAACGAAGTTCCCAAATGTGGAAAGTAATTCAAATGCCATGTGCTTTCAAATACCTGACAAGCATGTTGGTTATTCGTTGGAAGAAAAACTCTGCTGCTTATGTTTGAGGAAGTAGAATCCATGTTAGAGACCAATGAGAGGAAGTGAGCTGTTAGAAACAAGACCATCATTGGTAAACTTATTCAATACACCAGGCAGTAATTCAGGTCCATATCCACATTAGGTCAATATATTTTTGTTTAAAAAATGAACTATTTAACTGCACCATTTATTTTTGCAAATGGTCTGGTTGATATTGTTACTTCAATATATTCCCCAGTAAAGTAACTGATTTTGAGTGTACTCCATATAACACTATTATGGACTGTAATTCACAACCCAGTTTATCTCATATAACTTGGAAAGTTATAACTCAGTAAAGATTGTATCCAGGAAAAACATTATACTGGGACTGCCCACCCAAATAAGCAATTCAATGAAGAATTCAAAAGAAATCCTCTTCTGTAGTGCTTTTCTCCTGAAAGAATTGGGTCAATTAGCTGCAGTTTTTCCCAGGATTACGTCGAAAACAATACTGAGTCCCAGTGCTGTCCTGTACCCTGCAGTACAGATTATGCCAGTGGACTGTCACTATTTAGAAGCTTATAAAATAAAAACAGAATATTCTCTGGGCTTTCATAAATTTTTGCAATGCTTGACAAGGTTATAGTGTATTACCTGGGAACCACTATTTCCTGCTACCCTATTTGGTAAACCCCCATTTGTCAAGAAGAATGAAAAAATGACATTGATGATGATTGTGAAGGTCTATCTACTCAAGTTATTTAGTGGTAGTTTAAACCTGTCTTGGAAATTAAATTTAATTGTCACATCATTGAGAGACTTAATTATGAAACCTAAGAAACCTCTTATTCCCTACAGCTTTTCCAAAATTTACCCTGATTAAGTGGAAAAAAAGAACATTAATGATTGCTTATAGATACAGTCAGAGGCATAACTGAAATCCTTGAAATAACAGAAAATTGTTCTGAGAATGTACTACCTGGAATAATTTTATAAACAAAATTTAGATGAAGAGTTGGCATCATGGTGATATAAGTGGATAATCATTAGTTTGCTTTTGCTTCATATTCAGCAGGGAAAGCAAATGTTAAGCAAGTGAAAAATCAAATGAGCATAATGAGTCATATGGATATATTGTTTGAGGTGTAAATAAAATTGTTTGCAATACAAATGGTAACATTCAATGGGCCCATAATTATTGTTTATAAATATTCAGCTACTAAAAAGCATTTGTGATATGTACAGAAAAAGTTGTTTTCATTTGTCAAGGAAATTACTTAACCATATTTAGTTTTCAAAGCTTGGTCTTAAAAATCAGATGGATACATTTAAGCCATTATGTAATAGAAGAGCATTTTCAATAATAAATTATATAAATATTTAAGTCAGGTGTGTTATAAATAAGAACTGTCATTTAGTACATTTTATGACACTGAATTATTTTGTATTGTGTCCAAAATTAAATGGTAATTTTCAGGTTATCATAAAAAGTGAAGTTTAAATTCAGAAACAACTTAAGATCCTTTGGCATTTGTTTTAGTAATAAGCTTTCTTTTCATGCAGTAAAAAAGTGTTCAAAATGCACCCAATATAGCAATACTTTTTTAACTTTTAATTCTAATTTAGTGACAATAACAAGCATTTTTTTTAATACACAATTTTAAAAACATTTTTATTGGAGTATAGTTGATTCACAACGTTGTCTTAGTTTCAGGTGTCCAAAGGCAAAGTAAATCAGTTATGTATATATCTACTCTTTTTGCATGCTCAATTTTACATTGCTCCCTATCAGCATAGAATTTCTTTAATTCATAGCTGGAAATATTCCTTGGAGAATATCAAAGTATAGAAAGTTCTCTTGCTTTCCCTGGGGCTTTAGTTATCAAGTTTATGATTAAAAAAGAAAGAAGCAGATCCCCGGCAGCAGAAGTTTTTCCACAAGCCCATTCCCTCATCTGATACCCTTTCTTGCCACTGGCTCTCACCATCAAGAGGGACTACAAAGCTGATTTTTTAAAAAGGTTCTCAGTGTTTTATCCACATACCATTCTTAGTCCTTGAGGGAGACTAATAGTATCATACCACATATTCACACATCATTGTCATCATCACATGTCATCTGTTTATCTCTGCCATATTTGTTTCAGTTTATTCATCATCACTGACTCGATGGACATGAATTTGAGCAAGCTCTGGGAGTTGGTGATGGACAGGGAAGCCCATGCTGCATGCTGCAGCTCTGCATGCTGCAGAGCATGGGGTCGCAAAGAGTCGGACACAACTTAGCAACTAAACTGAACTGATTCATCTGATTCATAAATTCCCATTTTATACTTGCATCCGTAAAAGCAACTGCATAGCATATCTTTAAAACATATTTAAAATAACCCTGTGATGAAGTTAACTATTAAAATTATAAAATAAGAATTATTAAAATTATAAAATAAGGATTATTGAAATTACAAAATAAGATGACATGATTTCATTTATAATCTCAAATGTTTACAGTAAAGGGGTTTTTCTTCCTAGTTGCTGGGTAAGTGTAGGAGTAAAACTCCAACGTAAACTTAAGATTGATGACAAAAAAAGTATATAAAATATGAAAGCAATAAAAACCATGAAGTTTTTGAGGGATAAATTCAATAATTTTGGCAGTGAATTCCACCAACCTTGATCCTCAGAAAAGATAAGGTAGAATTTTCGGTCTCACTTTCTTCAGTGACTGATAGGCAGTCTTGCCTTTCCTCCATTTTCCAAGTTCTAAGTGATCAATAGTAATGAATATAAGCAGAATAAATATAAATCCTATTGCGTGCTGCATAATAACCAATGCATTTAAAGGAACTCAAAAACTTGAGTATTTTAACAGTGGCATACTATCCAAAAAAAAATCAGGCTGCAGGAATGGATCACTGTGACAAGCTTCAAGGCATGAGGCAAAGGTTAGAATATTAAAACTTTGGAAAAGAAAAAGTAGGTTCATCTGTGACAGAAATATGGCTCAGTTCAGATAACAGAGGTAAAATAGCAGTCTGGCATACAAACTCCTTCAAAATGATAATTTCTATTTATTAAATTCCATTTCTATTGAATCAAGTTCTGGCTCATTCCTGTTCATTAAATTCACAAGTCAACATAGCAACATAATATTTACTAGAACTGTGTCAAAGGATACTCTCAAACAGTAATCCCTTATAGTTGCTAGCACTGTGTAAATAAATGCTGCCATATCAATTTAAGTCTGCTTCAGTGATAAAGGGCTAGGTGAATCACTTTAGGAAATCATAAAACATACAAAAATATGAGGATGATTTGTAAAGATCTCTGAAAATTTTTTCCTCCATAAAAGCAATGAAAATACTGGCAAAATGAGCATAATAAAACTTAGAGAACTGGAGAAATTTTATTCAATAGATAACTGAATCTCCGTAAAAAAAAAAAAAAAAATGAATTTCAGTAAATTTTAGGTTTTTTTTAATTTGACCTATTCCCATTGCCCACTCCCTCTCAAGCCCCATAGCAACTATAAACAATGGCAGCCTACATTCCTGGTGCAGTATGGCAACCATAGTAATGAACAGAATGAAGCTAAAACTCTTTCAAGCCTCATTACCAAATAATTATCATTATCTGACCTCACTGATGTTTCCTGATGGAGAAGGAAATGGCAATCCACTCCAGTATTCTTGCCTGGAGAATTCCATGGACAGAGGAGCCTGGTGGGCTATACAGTTCATGGGCTAGCAAAGAGTTGGATGTGACCGAGCACACGTGTTTCCTGAAAGCCATCACTTATAAGGCTGTCTAAAATTGCCCAAAGCAAATAAACTCACAGTAGGCATGTGTTGAAAACAACAACTGGCAAGTATCTTAACTTTATAGTTGCCTGAAACAGTATATAACATCTGGGGCCAACAACAGACTGACTAACTTAAAACTGCCCAACAATCCCAATGACCAAAGAAATGCTCTAGAAATGGATCCTGCAGGTGTGTCTGTGGAGAAGAGCAAAGGGATTTCAGTTCTAGACTGATCATATTTTCCTAGGACAAAATGAAAAGACTGGATGCTGTTTAATAGTGTGTTTCATAATACAGTATATGGACTTTAGACCCAGTTTAACAATTGGTTAAAATAACAAAAATTCTCATAATTCCATTTAAACCTAATTTTAAACATCCAAGTAAGGAAAATAATCTGTAGTATAAAAGGAAATATTAACTTTTCATAATTTTTTTCATCTTTGATAAACCTATATAGTTTAAGTTTACAGAGAATTAATACATTTTAAAAACCTCATGTATCACCTTTACGATCAGTCGAACTCTAGAATTATTCTATACTTATATATTTATAAGAATTAGAAGAAAAACTTATTTATGAGTTATAAGAAAAAATTTTATACTCTTACAAGAAAAATTGTTATAGTCTATCCTTTACAAAAAAGTGTTACTGTCATTGCAAAGATGTATCTGCATTTTGTAATAATATTATTTTACCAAATTGCAATGTCATATACTTTTAAAAATCAGTATTACATCTTAATCACTCTGCTTCAAGCTTTAGTAGACTTCGAACACCAGCACAGTGATGCTTTTAATGTTCTAACAGATTTTCAAACTTAGCTCAGAGAACTTCTCAAGGCATTGATTACATGATGAAACTTATTCTGGAGCACTGGCAAATTATTTCAAGTGTAAATTAATCAAAAGTTTTATTAAAACTCATGAAATAAGGATTTTTGAATTGAGACAAGTTTTCAGCATAGCTATTTTTCCATAAACATTTTCAACACTTTATATCTGAAGGCAAAACACTTGCTTATTTAAAATTATCTCTAGGGAAATACTCATATTTTAACATTTAATTGTAGTTATGAGACACGTCACTATTATTAAAATCACTAGCCTTTCATTACTATGCTAATCAATATCTTGCCTCCTTTTCCCTTTTTGGCTTATGTTATTATTTCCATTTTACAGATGAGGAAACTGAAACAACATAGTAAGCAGGTTAGCGGGGCCAGGTTCAAACCCAACCAATCTGACTCCAGAGATCTGAAGTCAACCAAGTGATACAGATAAAAGAGTGTCTGCCTGTATAACCTCTCAATTTTGATATAAATGATTCCACTTTATCTTTTGACTAGGCTATCAAAACATTAGCATGGCAAAATGAGAAAATAGACAGACGGAAGGAAAGAAAGAGGGATGAAAAGGAGAGCAGAAAAGAGGTGGAGATTCTGATGTCTAAGTTCCAGACGAAGAGGCAAGCAAGAATAGAGGAAGGGCTCATGTGACATAAAAGGAAAGCATCGAGTCTTCGCCCATGATGGAGACTACGGTAAGCAAAAGTATACTGTGAAAAATCTTGTAAGTACAAGGAAGAAACAGTGGGGAGGTTCTAAAGGGGAAATGGTATTACAGTGGCTAAAACTGGGGACCGGATTCAGTGTCACAATCTAGTTCAACTGAATTCACAATAAAACTTTTATGTATTGCCGTGAATCACTGGTCCTGTTTGTGAACTGGTCTTTTTTTTAGGGGGGTGGGGGTAGTGTGGTGAGAAAGTTGGCTTTTTCCTAACAATGGTTAAAAATTCTTTTTTAAAACGTAGTTTTGTCATCAAAGTCAGCGAAGTTAAACATTTTACTTACGTAAGAGTTAAAATTAGGAACACCAAAATTATTCAGGAATGTACTAAATATCAACCTTGTATCAGACAGTTTATGACAAGTTCTACTCAAAATATCTTATTTAGCTCTTAAATCTGATTCAAGATAGATTTTAGAATTGAGAAAACCAAGTCTTAATGAAGCAAATTGCTCAAGATTATATAGTTAGTAAGTGACAGTGCTGGGATTCCAACCACATGTATACTATTTATGTAAACATTTCCAAACAATTAATATGCAATTGCTTTAAATTATCTCTAAGCAGGTAATTCTCTGGTGGTCCAGTGGTTGAGACTTGGGCGTTCACTACCATGGACGCAGGTTCGATCCCTGGTTGGGGAACTAAGATCCTACAAGTTGCACGGTGCAGCCAAAAAGAAAAAGTTATCTTTAGGGAAACATTCATATATAACATTTAATTGCATTTATTTGAGAGAAATACAAACTTTAAAAAATCACCAGCCTTCAATTAGTTATGCCGGGCAAAAGATTACCTCTTTCCATATCACTATAAGGCCATCGGATGAAGGCAAGCACAGGGTCAATTTCTTGACACTAAAATATCTTAATTGCCTGGTATAAAATGGTGAATGAATGAAGTTCATTAGCTAACAAACAAAACGAATAAATGTCTGGGTCCAGAGCCAACTCAAAGGCCAGTGGTCAACCCATCAGTGCTTTCTAGGCAGCCAAAGAAAATGAGCATTACGACAATCAATCGAGCCAAAAGCAAAGATATTTGACAATTAATTTTTGTAGGATTGTCACATTTAAATTTCACAGTTTACAGGTAGAGTCAAAATAGCTAGAAAGTCCCAATTATCTAGATAGTCCTTTGGGATCTCAGGAATCCAATTATAAGTATCTAATATGACATTTTAAATACTGAGTGGCTCAGTGGTAAAGAATCCACCTGCAAGGCAGGAGACATGAGTTTGATCCCTGGGTCAGGAAGATCCCCTGCAGAAAGAAATGGCAACCCGCTTCAGTATTCTTGCCTGGAGAATCCCATGGATAAAGGAGCCTGATAGGCTGCAGTCCATGAGGTTGCAAAGAGTCAGACAAGACTTAGCAACCAGATAACAACAACAATATGACACTTTAGAATCACAAATATCTTGAATATGGTTAAAGAAGATATCAAATTAGACATTAGAATCATAATCTCTAAATATCAGCCAAGATTCTACTTTCCTAACCAACCGTTTGACAAAAACGAAAATAATAATAAAGTTCAAAGCATTTACCAGACATATCACCATTGTGATCATAAAATGGAGGTGACTGGCTAATCAGCCCATTCCTCTTTGTCCAGCCAAGTTGCAGACTCTGATCTCGTATCATACTACAGAGCCCATCCTCAAAATCACATCTTTCATAATCCGAGCCTAATGAGAGAGAAAATAAATTAGCTTCCAAAACCCCATGTATCTTCTTGAGAAATAATACAATACATGAAAAAAGAAAGCTTAGGAACAAATGACAAACAGAGATTAACAGCTGGATAGTTTTTCACAATTTCAGTCTACTTTATCGATGCAAAGGTTTTCTGTACATGACATTCAAATAAATCCCCACATGTAAAAACCAGTGTGGTCATACAGACAGAATGCCACACATGAGGTCATAAGACTGAGGACCTAAGCCTGATTTTGTCTCGTACTAACTGAGGGCCTAGCTAAACCACTTAACCACACCAAGCCCTTTTTTTTCACCTATGAAACTAAAATACTGACATCCTGTCCTTTCTCCCTTGAATGATTTCTATGAAGATCTAATGATACAGTGTATTTTAATCACACACAAAAAAGGGTATTTTCTGGCTTTTTTTTTTTCTTTTTCTCTGGGTACAAGTGATCCAACAGACTTGGGAGAAAGAAAAGGATTTGGACCCCTGGTCGCTCATGATAATCGTCCAGAGTGGGCTTTATTCCATTATCCAACATCCGCAAATGTCACTCTCTAAAAAACAGATTAATTCAACCATAAATATACCATCCCTTGGTTGCAGCTCTTAGTAACGGTGATTTTCCTTTGACAAGTTTGTTCTTGTCCTGACTGGTTGCATTAGCCACAGTGCTTATTCTGATTAATAGATAAGACAGTGCTTGGCAATCCAGTCACAAAAACCTAATTTTTATTTAATCATTTTTTGGTCAAAATATTACTTAGTAATACATCTGGTGCATGTTCTTGAGATCATCCATGTGAGTACTAAGAGCCAATTTAGAAACGACAGTTTTAAACAACATTAGCTAAACCTGCTTTACTACCAATGGTCTGTTTTATTAATTTTAGTCCTAGATTCCTTATTGGGAGATTTTACAAAGCAGCTGTATTCTGTAATATTAACAGGAGTCTTCTAGTACAATCTACTGAGGAAAGTCAGTGATAGGCTTTCTACTTCATGCAGTTTACTCTTTACAACCTTACAAAGCAGGCACTAAGTGAATACTGGGGCCGAGAGTGGAATCCAGGTCTTTTTTGACTCCAAAACCTGAATTCTTAAAACTCTAAGGTCTCATTGTTAATCCACTAACCCATTTTTACCAAAGTCCTAGATTTAAAGGTCGGTCGGTCAGAGTTTCTACTCAGCCTGAGGAAACCAATATTTCCAGGTAGAAGCACTGTCCTTCTACCTAAAAACTAAGAAACTTGATTAGTCTATGAATCATATTATGATTAAATATACAATTGCCTTAAGGCCTTTGAAATGTTTAGAATTGCTGGAATATCTGAGTTATTACCTCATGGACTCCTACTGATCCGAGAATCTGAGAATCAGAAAATGAACTAAATTATATGCTATTTGTATATAAATGTGTGTCATTCAAATAGCTATGCAATAGCCTGCATAAATAAGTATCTGTTTAAGTCCCTTTCAGCTCCCAGCAATGTTTCCAATGATCTATTTCTGATTACAAAATATTTACAGAAGTATTTTTATCACTGTATTTCAACAATTATGTGTATGAAATATACTCACATTCTCACATAGGTGTCAGTTTTTAAATACCAAGAAATTACCTTGCGTTAAAATTACTTAGTTGATGTTTATTTTCAATGTTTTTGTTTTCTTTAATAAACAAGGATAATGATGATGTATTCTGAAGTGTTAGAGCTACAAAGTAACTAAATAAAACATTTTTATTTCTGAATAGTCTCAACAGGGGCTCTTTTTGTTACAGCATGAATCTAATGAGCGTATATTTTTCAACTCATTCTTATTAAAAAGAAGCAATCATGAATTTCTCATAACTGGTGGGTTATTCAAAAAATCCATCAGAAAATTTTCTAAGTACTCATTTTTCTCCCAATAGAGAACTGAGTATTTTAAGCCATTTGAACAATTTTTCTTGAATTGTGGTTGATTTGCCTTTTATAATCTCATATGCCACCCATCTACATTCAAATCTGACAGTACTTGCTATAGTAAAATCTGTGTGGAGATTAACCTGCTATTATAGCAATGCTGCGGTTGGACTGGATATGGAACAAGAAGGAATGGATGCAGGAACTTATCTAGAGAATCATGTTTCTGAGCTTTCTGAACTTGATAAACTTATCATTTTGCTTTTAATTTTGTGATACCACAGGTCAAGTGTACTATTGTCAAAAAGAGATTGTCTCTATGTTGTTCTTTGAGGTTGCTTGGAAGACCCAATTACCTTCTGAATCGGCTTCCATCATGCCAGATTCTCTCATTAAAATTTACTGCAGAGCCGTTCAAAGATATGATCATTAACACTGTAATTGGGGAAAATATTTTAAAAAATATCCTCAAGTGATAGTTAACATAGGGCATGCTTCTGAGAAAATGGAAAGGAATAGAAAAAAATTTAATAGTGGTAATGGTGAAGAAATTGATGCAGAATTCAGGATTAACTTAGTATGAGTAGGTCATCACAATAATGAAGTTCTTAGAAGACAGAGAAAATATAAGAATTAGGAAAATTCTAAAAAGGAGAGGTAGAAGGCATTTATTTCACAGTTTTGCCTGGGCCTATATTAATAATGCACATATTTTCCCTCTCGAAAGTTCTATGAGGCACAGTTGTAGTCTTTCCTTAATGACAAATCCCGCTTTTCTTAGACAATTGTGCCAAGACATACATAAAATGCATCATTTTAAGTGTATAGCTCTGTGGTAACAAATACATTCACACTAATATGCAACCATCATCACCCTCCAAGTTCACAACTGTTTCATTTCTTCCAACTAAACTTTTCATCCTCCCTCCCCTCAACCCCTCAAAACCACCATTCTACTTTCTGTCTATAAACTTGACTACTCTAGGTACCTCATAAAAGTGGAATAAAATATTTGTCCTTTTGTGATTGGTTTATTTCACTTAAAATAATTGTCCTCAAGGTTCATCCATGTTGTAGCATGTGTCAGAATGTCCTTCCTTTTTAAATCTGAACAATATTCCATTGTATGTATCTACCACATCTCATTTATTCATTCATCTGCTGGAGGATACTTGGGTACTACTGACATCTAAACACAATTAATTCTCCCAATCCCTGAATATGAGATGTCTTTGCATTTATTTGGGTCTTCTTTAATTTCTTTCAGCCAACAATTTTTAGTTTTCATGTTCTTGGTTATGTTTATTCCTAGGTATTTTGTTTTACACTATTATGAATGGAATTTTTTCTTAATTTCCTTTTTAGATGGTTCATTGTGTACAGAAACGCAGCTAACGTCTGTATGTTGATTTTGAATCTCCCAGCTTTCCTTAATTTGTTTCTCTGTTCTAAAAGTTTTTTTCATAGACTTTTTAGGATTTTCTACATTTAAGATCACATTTTCTGTGAATAGAGATAATTTTTTGTGTTCATATGCAATTTTAATGGCTTCAATTTCCTTTTATTGTCTAATTGCTCTGGCTGGGATGTCTAGTACTCTGCTGACAGAAGTGATTAAAGAGGGCATCCTGTTCCAGATCTTAAAGAAAAAGCTTTCAGTCTGTCACCATTGAGTATAACGTTAGCTGTGGATTTTTCATATATAGCCATTAGTGTGTTAAGGTTAATTTCCTTCTAGTCCAAGATTAAGTGTTTTTATCTCCTTCCTTTTTGAGGAAAGCTATGTATTACATAGTCACAAAATTTTACATACATTTTACTGTTTAGAAGATTATTTCCCTCATGTAGATAGCACATAAAAAATTTTCACAAAGAATTATCTCCCTTACTCACATTTAATTTAAAAATTAATGGCTGGTTCCTGCAAAGGATAAAAATACATTCAAAATATTCCAATTAAATAAAAGTAAATTTTAATTACTCTCAAAAGTAAATTTCCATGAAAGAGTGTTATTATTTAGCTGGGCAATTTGAAACCATTAATTAATTTTTATCAGGGAAATGTTTATACTTCACACTGAATTAATTTTAATAGTTTCAATGAGACAAAAATAGGAAAAATCCTAATTCAGAAAGGTATGTGATAGCAAATGGAATAAGAAGTTCCATAGCTCACACCAGAATTATCTATTATTACTTAGGTTGGAATCTTCTCATATAGTTGCCTTTAATCTCAAGCCATTAAGCACATCTTCAGCAAGAATTTGACACAGATACCATCAGTGACTCGTGAAAAAGATTTCCAAACCATTTTTTTTTAACTGTAATACTGTTTGAAGATTAGCAAAATTCAAAGGAATTCTCTGTATCTAATTGTCTGGTGATTTCTACAGAAATACTGACTATGTGTGGCATCCACCCCAGCCTGCAGCAGTATTCACAGGAGTATTGTAAAGATTATATAGCTACTTACAAACAATTCTCTACTTCAGAGCAGCAGTGTGGCCAAAAGATCTTATCACTTTTCACTGCTGTCAGTTATGGTGAATATGGGACCTTTAATAGAAAGTTATCGCTCTTGCATAGAGAAAACTTTGTTTTGCATTCAATGTAGTGGTAAGATAAATACTGCACATGAAAACTCACATTTCACTGTATTAATGTTTATCTTCATATACTTCAATGAACTTCTACAATTACAATTACTTTTAAAAGTAGTTGACATTTATGTCATCCTACTGAAGAAACAATGTTTGTATTTAATATCATCTGACTAAACACTATCACCTCTCAGATTTTCAGAATGTACCTCTAAGGTAATTTTCACACATTTCACATACAAAGATTTGTATGAAGTAAATACCTTTTGAAAAATTCCTAAATCCAAAAAGTTTGCAAAAGAAGTTAGGTACTACTTTAAAACTTTATGATATATTTCATCATATCAAAATAAACAAAAGAGGCCAAATGGAAGTATTGTTAAGCAAGACATGTAACTAGGAGAGAAATTATATAACTGAATATATATTTCCATTTTGAGTCACAGTAAATTTAGCTCTAAACATAAATGTATGTAACAGTTAATGTTAAAACTAACCTCAGGTATGCTCAAGTAATTATCTAAGAATATTTTCTGGCAGTATTCCAGTAATAGAGACCCACTGCATGGGATATACCTCAACATTGTATCAATAGTATAATTTATTATCTTATGGTTGATTTGTTATCTGAATGATAGCAACATAAGTAACATTACTGTTTTATCGCTGAGTAAAAATAAAACAATAAAGCCTTTGGACATCAAATAATTTTGCATGATTGCTAAAAGAGAAACTATTGCTTAGTTTAATTAAACTAATAGAAACTTAACAGAATGAGGAAGACCAGGCAATGGGGTACTACATGGAGGCAGACGATGTGACATGAGAAACATAATAAAAAATAAAAAAAACCTAGAGTAATACCACAACATTTATTTCCCTGGCTCAGGATATTAATAAATTCTAGTAAAGGGAAGTTCTTGTCAACATTAAAACCATATAACTGTTACACCTAAAAATTATTTTTCTTGCTCAAAATTTATTTGATCAATATCATGTATACATAATTTATTTCATTCTGAAGATTTAGTCTTTCTTAATTTACTATCTTAAAAAAATACTGAGTTAAACTAATATGTTCAAATATTCTGAAAATAGGACCATCATGTAAACTAAGAAAATTTTCAAAAAATTATTAATAGAATTAGTTGCATCTGAATTTTAACTATGCCAATTTCATTTTAAAAATTATATTAATCCATTCTCTAAAATCCATTTGGACTTTAAAGAGGGTCACAGATTGGTCTTTTCCCCCAAAATGTGATTGTTTAAACATCATAATAAAGTTAGCTTTAGAAAAAAAAAATATCTTGTAAGTTTAGCATTGCAAATTTTCAAGAGAAAAACTGCTTTGCTATCATGATTCCTCCACAATATTTTCCCTCTAGTGTGGTATACAAAAGAAACTCATGCTTTAAAGTGATTGTCAATTTTATCTACAGTTATCCCATTTTTAATAAAATACCAAAGTGGAAATTCTCAGAAATGAAAATGAAAAGCGAAAAAGCCAAGAGGTGACTTCCCCAGGGTAACATTTAAAATGAAATCTGTTTATTCGACAGATCTGTTCCTTCATGCTTCTCTCAGGCTGGGGTTATTAGAATCTTTCACGCAGCCAGACCTTTTCTGCTCAGCAACTCTCCCCTTCTTTCGCATTAACCTTTTCCTCAAAGCAGAACCACGCATGTTATCAGAGCAATCGTGCTGAAGGAAGCTTCAGAGGGATTATTAATGGAAGGGACTTTGCACTTCTGGTCAAACCAGCCAAGTGGTTTCCCTTTCCTGCTCAAAGAATAGTAACGGCTTCTGCCAGACAGTCCAAAGAAAGGGCAGTGCGTCCACAGGTGGCCTCTCTAGGCAAACTGGACAAATATAAATGAATCCTTCTCTTTCGTTGCACTTTGTGTTTAATAGTTCCTAACAGCCTGATTGTAATCACAAACTGTAGGAGAAAAATCCCTCACCTTCTAAAGAGAAGATTTTCAGTAACCACTTTTCTTGGTTTTTTTGTGGGAACAACTGAATTTACAAATTCCAACAAAGCAAAAGCAAACATGTAGAGCTTTATGTAGGAGAAGAAAATAAAGAATTCTGTAAGCACTAATTAAGATCGTATCTGAACACAAAACAGAAACTATGATTGAGTAAATTGTTCTAAAATACTAGACTTAGTGCCTCCAGGTATCTGAGGGTTACTACAAATCAATAATGGACCCATTTAATTGTATGAAAATGTTGTTTATAAAAGGTGACTGCTTATAGGAATGGCACTCGTTCCATTGATGAAATGCAGTCTATTTTCAGGATGTGATACTGTAATGGAAACTACAGAAACATACGTGCCTTTACCCATATCTTCCTAAGTGAGCTTTTTATTAATGTTATACTAGAAGCATTTTCCTGCCAGGGAGATCGGTTTATCTCATTTTATGACTTCTTATAATAAACTGGAGGTTCAAGATCACACAACTAGTAGATGGTTGACCCAGGATCCAAATCAAGGCCCTGAACTCTCTAAAGCTTTCCCTCTTTCCTCTGCCTTAGAATCAAAGGATATTCATCAGTTATGCTCTGTGTACAACAGGTACCAACTCATTTGGTGGGAATATCATATAAAGCAAAAATGAAACCTCCTCACTCAATCTTAAATTCATATTAAACATTCCCATACTGTATTCCAACTTAAGCCCATAATTTTCATCACAGCATTTTAAAACTGCAAGACTAAGTTTTTTAAAAATCTTGTTTCACAGATAACAACATTAAACTTACCTATCTGCATTTCACTCCCTCTTTATACTCAGTAAAAACTGATTCAAAATACATCCTATCAAGTAGAATCTTGGCAATTTGATAACATTTAAGTAGAGTTATTTTTATTTGTGGATCTGTTTCTTTAAATTTATTTATTTTTAATTGGAGGATAATTGCTTTGTAATATTGTGTTGCTTTCTGCCACATATCAACATGAATCAACTATAGGTACATGTATTCGCCCTACTTCTTGAAACTCCCTCCTACCCCCACCATCCTATTCTAGACTGTTCATCCTATTCTAGACTGTCAGACCACCGGATCTGAGTTACCTGTTATCATACAGAAACGATTCCACTGGCTATCTATTTTACATCACCAACTCGATGGACGTGAGTTTGAGTAAGCTCTGGGACTTGGTTATGGACAGGAAGCCTGGCATGCTGCAGTCCATGGGGTCGCAAAGAGTCAGACAAGACTGAGCGACTGAACTGATGCTGCTTCAATGCTACTCTCTCAGTTCATCCCACCCTCACCGTCCCCACCCTGTGTCCATAAGTCTGCTCTTTATGTCTGAAAAAGAATCTTTTAGTTTCTGATTGACATTGAAGTCATATAAATGAACTCTGTGCAGAATCAGGCATCTAGCTGAACTTCCTCAGGCAACTCGGCAACCCCTGGATTAAAGGTGGACAGGACTTAGAGGAAGGAGAGAAAGGAAACTTACATTGCTGTTCATCGCTCATGTCACCACACTGATCTGTGAAGTCACACACATTGTCAAGAGGCAAGGAGACCCCATTGTCACACTGAAAGGTGCCGGTTCCTTGCTGAACCAGTACGGAGATGAAACCACAGGAAATCCAAAGGACACACAAAGCTTCATTCTTTGGCAAAGCTAACATTCTGGCAAAGGAGCATCACTTGACATGTCTCTTAGAGATCAGGCAGCTGTAACAGGTGAGTCCATAATTGGAAACATCCTTTTTCTTTTCTCTGTTCTTTGATTTCCAGGTTTACCTCTTATGACTGGAAACTATTGGTAACTATCCACAACTCTTAACAAATGAGTCCAAGGCAGCTCATTTACTCTTTCAGAGGAGTGTCTTTAGAAAATATTTAACAGAACAATTGCATCATTTCTATATCTAGCTAAGCATGTATGTTTATTGCCCTAGTTATACCATGTTCAAATAGTTTAAGCCCTTATAATCATGCTATATCCTAAAAGAAAATAAATTTTTTTAAAGAGCAGGCACATAATTGGGAGGAAAACCACAGCAAAGTTAAAAGCAACATAAAAATTCTCTATATGAATTCCTATGCTTAAGCATGTTCATGCAATTCAGAACATTGTCATGAAAACTTATTCAAATATTTCAGGCCGAATTATTAGAACTGTTTCATGAGAATAAAATTCTTGTCCTTTATCACTGAATGGAAACTTTGCACTGTTTGTTGAGATAAACTGAAAAACACAGATTTTAAAAACTTAAGGGACGTTGCAGATCATTATTTTCCAAATCACATTATTTGGACTCAAGAAAGTTAAGGTATATGTATGAGGGAAATACAGTTATTTGGTGTTAGAAACTGGAACTCAAATATCCTGCTGTTGAGGGCAGTGTTATTTCTTCTGCAGTATGTGGATTTTCCTGTTGATTCATCTTAATTTGCTTTTACAAGTGAAACATATGATTTCAGGGTGATATTCACAATGAACAGTATACTCAAGTTCAGATCACTTGAACTTCATATTATAAATAATAATTCTATGAAGCTGAAAAATAGAAATCATATGAAGTTGATTATTAAAAATAGTCCTTTATATTTGATTTATTAACAGTATATTAAAGTTCTTTTGAACTACTTTCAATTTCTGCAATATAACTTCAAGAGATGAAAACACAAAGACTATATGAAGTGACTGAAGAATGTAGGGTGAAAAGAATCACAGACCAGGGACCAACAACGTACCTATGCTTTTAAAGAAGATACAAGGAAAACAAGATTTTTCACATATTCAAAGAAAAAAGGCCCAATAAACATATGAAGTTCTACAGTATGATTATTCAGGATTCCAGGAGAAAAATTCATAATTTTGCTCTATTATTAAATACTTCACACAATTTAGCATTTCCTCACTCTGTGCTTTGTTTTATTTCAGAAATATTTATTCTCCCCAACTCTCTGCTTTGTAAGTGGATTGCCTACTCCTTTCTTTGTACATCTCTTAAATGCTGATTAACCTGATAGTTCCATGTTAGTCCTCCTCTGTGCTCAGATTATATTTTCCAGGCTTTCTCTTCATGCTCATAATTTCAAGTATCATCTATACATTGTTGTCTCCCAAGTCCATATCTGAAGCCCTGATATGACATGCTGAAAGTGAAAGTAACTCAGTTGTGTCCAACTCTTTGCAACCCCAAGGACTGTATCCATGGAATTCTCCAGGCCAGAATACTGGAGTCAGTAGCCTTTTCCTTCTCCAGGGGATCTTCATAACCCAGAGATCAAACCCAGGTCTCTTGCATTGTGGGTGGATTCTTTACCAGCTGAGCCACAAGGGAAGCCCAAGAATAATGGAGTGGGTAGCCTATCCCTTCTCTAGAGGATCTTCCCGACCCAGGAATCGAACCGGGGTCTCCTGCATTGGAGGCGGATTCTTTACCAACTGAGCTATGAGGGAAGCTTACGATATGACCTGCTACTCAAACCCACATTTTAAGTCCTCTTCCTGAGTATATATACACATACACACAGCACATAGACAGACACTGTGACTTCTCTACTTGCGTCAAAAACTAACCTCATCTTCCTTTCCCCCACCCACTCAATGAGCCTCTACTCCCATATTCTATATTTTAGTGAACAGCACCATCTTGCCAAGCCAGGAACTGAT
The DNA here is from genome assembly GCF_054371585.1 of Giraffa tippelskirchi. Taxonomy (NCBI): domain Eukaryota; kingdom Metazoa; phylum Chordata; class Mammalia; order Artiodactyla; family Giraffidae; genus Giraffa; species Giraffa tippelskirchi. Next base: position 64,501,430 of record NC_137287.1, on the reverse strand, counting down.
ATGTCCAAGACTACTCTCACCACCTACCCATCAATCATCAAATCTCATGAATTGAATTCCATATATGTCAAGTGAAGACTCCATCAGTTCTTATCTCAGCAACACTCTAAACCAGATGTCTCCTATCCACAACTCATTTTCCATTCTTCAGGCAGAGTGATCATTTTCAAAGCATAAGCCACTCCTTATTTCCATCTGAAATAACTGTAAGTGCCATATGCCCTAGCAGCTTACCTGCTGCTGTTCACTGCTGACTGAATCCTCTTGTGTTCTCCATCACAATTTTGCTTAACCATGACCCTGGCAGTTTTCTGAACATGCATCTCAAGACTCCAGATTTGAGATCTCCTTCCTATCCCAACCACCAGATGCATACTAATTAGTCTTTAGTTTTCCAATTTTGAAGACTATCTTTGAAGTACCTCATTTTCTCAGGCTGAATTAAGTTTTGTTCCTGGGTTGTCTCTCATAGTCTTCTGCTCTCACTAATCTTAAATACTTCTGGGTCTGGTGTGGTCACTGATGTTTACTTCAGTGATTCCTCCACTAGTCTATAAGACTAGAGCTGGACTGTGACTTTCTCGCTATTGTATCATGAGTTACTAGCAAGGTCCTGGCAGATAGGTCAGTAAGTAATTCCTTATTGAATGTAATTTAGGAGGGCTTACCATCATTTCAACTTTTGCTAGGCACATGTAAATAAATGCAAGAAGTGAAGTTTTTAGTGCCTCTACATAAAAGGCATGTAATTCTTGTGTTCAATGTGGCTTTATTTCTAAATCTTGTGCTATTTTTAAAGGTTCTTTAGATTTTGAAATTGCAATTTTGTGTTGTATTAGCAGTACTCTCCACCATCCCCCTACACTAAATAAGTAAAGACATGTATAATGTCAAAACTCATTCCAGATTTTCCTTTTCAAGTAAGGAAGACGAGAGAGAATAGAAATAGAGAATGTTATAAAGAAGAAAAAAGAATAAGCAGAAGAGTGTAAAAAGGCATGAAAGCATAAAAACATTTCAATTTTATATACTAACTCTGAATTCAGGTCCCTTAACATTTTATATGATCACTATTTTCCATTTAGAAAAAAGAGTTACATATTTCGTTGCTGTCATAGCTGTTTATTGCCTAGTTTCAGCTGGAAAACTCCTTTATTAACCGTTACTGTCTACTAAAACTAACATTACTCTATAATGTTTCAAGTGCCATTCATCATTTAGACAAGAAATGAACTGGAATAGTGGCACCCAAAGTAAGCCAGTATAATCCAGTATATAAAGCAAATTTATATTTTGTGGCCAAAAGGTAAAATTATATTCAAATGATAATATGTTTAATTGCTTTTTCTCTACATATACCAAAAGGGATATAAACTGATACTGGTAGCACCCAGGGTTGTTTTTATCTAGTTTATGGAGGAAAAGGACAAGTCTTAGAGATCCAGTGCTCGTACACTGGGCTGGGTGCATTATATACACTGTCTCATTATATCCAAAACATGTTGCATTGTTCCCTAGATCTAAATTAAAAAAATAGTACTCAGTTGTCTAAGATCACATGATTATTAAATGATGGTACCTGGATTAGAACTCAAGAGAGATGAGTTCTAAACTTACATAGTCTAAAAAAGGACTATGTAATTTTAATTGGCAATAATTGTTCAACAATTTCATAAGGCAACACAAAGGTGAGATCTCCAAGACGCAAAGTGACAGAATATTCATTTTAGAAAGACATATCATTCTATCTTTCTTAAAAGATTGAGAAGCTACTTTACACTAGACATTGGGGATGGGAGTTAGGAAGATAGGAGAGATACAATGAAAAAAAACAAAAAAGGCAATGTCCCTAACTTAAAAGAAATTACAACTTGGAAAGGTGATATGAGACATTTATTAAAAAATGTGCTCACACTGATTCTAATTTTGGCTAAAAAGTGGTAGGTTATACGTTATATTTAAAAAGTAGCATTCTCAAAATACAAGAAAGTTAGATGATGGATGGAGTGGAATATAAACTGCTTTAAAATATGTAACTGAATCCTGAGCCTATAAAACTCAAAGAAAATTCCCAAGAGTTAGAAGGGAAATAGGAAAAAGGAAATAGCACTAACTCAGAGTTTATTACTGAAAGATGGTCCTAAAGAATATTTTAAGGAAAATTTCAGATGAGTTCAAAATAATGACTGAAAGAAGGTATAAGATGCACGAAGAAGGCATGAGAAAGCACTTGCTCTATTACAGATTGAAATGACCCATAACCCTAATCTTGAAAGATGAACTGAGAAATGTCATAAAAGATTTGGATTTACATAGCATAGGGAAATACAAGTGCCATCACTGCAGAAAGCCAGAGGAAGAATATGCTAGGAAACAAATTCCTGACACCGTCAATAAGGATTCCCATAGGTTATGATTATCCAAATAAGAACTCGGTGAAAAATTAACTGGTAAGTCACAAGCAAGTCTATATAACTTAGGGCCATCACAAATAATCAAATAAACCAAGGTACAATTACATACCCAAAGTATCATACATTGGCATTATGTAGTAGTGAATAAAAATTATTTATCAAAGATTTTAAAAGATTAAATTTTTAAAAGAAGCACAAGGAAAGAGACTAACCATGATTTTATAAAAGTGCCCAGGAAAAATATAATATTGAGAATGAAAGCAAAGTAGATGGCAGAAGCAGGAAGAAAAAAAATGAAAAAAAAATATAGTGAACTGGAAGATAGATATTTTTTTAAATATACAAAATGTACCATAGAGATATAGGCAAATATTTTAAAGTATAGTTTAAGAGCCTGGAACATAGAATTGTAGAGTCTAACATATGACTAAATGAAACTTACAGGAGAGATTAAAAAAAGAAATATAGACAGGCAATATTTGAAGTAAAAATTTTCCAGAAAAGAAGGTCATGAACTAGTAACCCTTTTTGTCTATGAGCTCTATCTAGAAGACAGAAGCAGAGGGAATGCTTCCTAACTTATTCTATGAGGACATGCATGTGTGCTCAATTGCTCAGTTGTGTCCCATTCTTTGTGACCCCATGGACTGTAGCCCATGAGGCTCCTCTGTCCTTGGAATTTTCCAGGCAAGAATACTGGAGAAGGTTGCCATTTCCTACTCCAATTATATGAGGACAGCATTACCCTATTACCAGACAAAAGACAAAAGAAGAAAAGTTACCAACCAATCTCTCATGAATACAGATGTAAAAATCCCCAACAAACTGAAGGCAAATCAAATCCAGCCATGTATAAAAATAAGTGTGTGTGCATGCAAGCTAAGTCATTTTAGTCACGTCCAAACTATATGCCACTCTATATATTACCAAGTGGAATTTATTACAGATGTGCAAAATTGGTTCAACATTCAAAATCAATGAATGTAATCCATCACATCAACTGTCTATAAATAAGAAAAGTCATGGTTATATCAACTGATGCAAAAAAAGTATTGGACACAAACCAACATTAATTATAATTTTAAAAACTCTCAGAAAACCAGGAATATAAAGAAATTATCTTCTTGATGAACCTTTTGGGGTCTACCAAAACCCCACAACTAATATCATACTTAATGGTGAGAAACTAGCTGTTTTCTCCCTAAGATCAGAAATAAGGCAAGAATGTCCTCTTTTCCCATTCAATATCATACTGAAAGACCTACATAATGCAGCAAGGAAACACACACACGCGCGTGCACACAGCAAAGATATACTGATTGGGAAGGAAGAAATAAAACTGTTCAATTTTTTTATGACAATTTTACATGTAAAATAATTTTTTAAAAATCACATATTAAAAAAAAAACCCTGAAACTAACAAGTGATTACAGCAAGGCTACAGGATCCAAGGTTAATGTATAAGGTAAACCACTTTCCTATATACCTGTAATGGACAATCAGGCTTTGAAATTAAAAACACAGAACTATTTTTATTAGTATCCAAGAAATGTATAAATATAAATCTAAAAACATCTGCATAAGACTAATATAAAGAAACTTATAAAGTTTTGACTTAAAAATATCAAAGAAAATTTGAATATATGGAGAAATATCCCATGTTTATGGATAAGACGACAATGCTAACAGCTCTTACCAACTTCCTGTATGAACTCAACACAATCCCAATAAAAATTCCACCAAATTATTTTATGAATATTCACAAAATGAGTCTAAAGTTCACATGAAAAGGCAAAGACTCAGAAAAATCAATACTGAAGAACAACATTTGAAGACTTCACAACTGTGAATATACCAGTGTGAATATACCACCTCATTTCAAAAGTTAATATAAAGCTTTAGTAATCAAAACAACGTGGTACTGGTTAAAGAAGAGTTAAATTAATCCATGGAACAGAATGGAGAGCCCAGAAATAGATCCACACAAATACAGTAAGTTGGTTTCTGACAAAGGAGCAGAGGCAATTCAGAGAAAGAATAACCTTTCCAACAAATGTATTGGAACTGGACATCCACACACAAAAAATATTAATATATTTTTTAAGATATTAACATATAAACACAGACTTTAGAGCTTTCATTTTCATTAATTCAAAGTAGATCATAAACCAAAATGTAAGAAGTTTAACTATAAAGTGCAGAAAATAACATAGGGAAAAATTGAGGTGACCTTGGGCTTGGCAATGATTTTTTACATATAATATCCAAAGCACTATATATAAAAGGGAATAAATGGGTAGGTTTGATTTTATTAAAATTAAAAATGTCTCTCTGAAAGACTAAGTGAATGAAAAGATTACCCATAGACTGGGAGAAGATCTTTTTCAGTACATTATCTGATAAAAGTCTTGGGTCTAAAATAACAGAGAACTGTGAAATATCAACAATGAAAAAAAAATCTAATTCAAAACCGGACAAGGGAAAAAAAACTGATTAGACTTAAATCCAAAACTTGAAACCATAAAATTCCTAGAAGAAAGCATGGGGTATACGCTTCATCTTGGCAATGTTTGTTTGTTTTGGATTTGACACCAAAAGCAAAGGCTGCAAAAGTAAAACTAAACAAGTGGGGCTAGATCAAAGTAAAAAGCTTCTGCAAAGCAAAGGAAACCATCAACAAAATGAAAAGGCATTCTATGGAAATGGGAGAAAATATTTGTAAATCAGATAAAGGGCAAGTATCCAAAATATGTTTAAAAAAAACTCACACAACTTAATATCAAAAACAATAATAATAATTCAATTTTAAACTGGGAAGAAACAAATAAACATTTTCCCAGAGAGGATGTAGATATGACCAAAAGGTCCATGAAAAAGCGTTTAACATCAATAATCATCTGGGAAATGCAAATCCAAATCACAATGATGTATTACTTCATACCTGTTAGAATGGCTGTCTTCAAGAGACAGGAGAAAATAAGTGTTGGTAAAGATGTGAAGAAAAGGGAACTCATGTGCACTGTTGCTGGGAATGCAAATTGTACAGCCACTTTAGAAAGCAGTTATGTGGTTTTCTCAGAAAATTAAAAATACAAATACCATATGATCCAGTAACCCCACTTCTGGGTATGTAGCCAAAGGGAATGAAGATGGGATATTGAAGACATATCACACTCCCATAGTCACTGCAACATTATTCACAACCATAAAGTTACAGAAGTAACCTAAGTGTCATAGTAATTATGGTCATTATTATTACATAACATAACAGATGTGTTCACTAGTGTGATGGTGGCCATCATTTTTCAATATTTAAGTGCATCAAATCAACATGTTGTATATCTCAAACTTACACAATGTTATACATCAATTACATTTCCATAAATCTGGGGGAAAATTTTAATGTGGGAAAATATGAATAGATACCTCACCTAAGAAGATATACAGATGGCAAATAAGCATATGAAAGGATAATCAACATAACACGTGTTCAGGGTATTGTGAGTTAAAACAATGATATAATATTACACATCTATTAAAATGGCTAAAATTCAAAAAAGGAGAAAGTCTCATCCTCTGTTGATGGGAATGCAAACTGGTACAATCACTTTGGAAGACAACTGGTAATTTCTTACAGAACTAAACATATTCTACCTTATGACCCTGTAATCACACTCCTATTTAACCAAATTACTTGAAAACTGTTCACACAACTTATTTATAACACTTTATAAAATCACCAAAAGCTAGAAATTATCAAGATGTCCTTCAATATCTGAATTATTAAACAAACTGCAGTATACAATGTAATAATATGTAGTGATAAGAAGAAATAAGCTATGAAAAGACAGGAAATTAAATACTTAAAGAAGTCAGTCTGAAAGCTATACATGATTTGATTCCAACTATATGACACTTTGAAAAAGGCAAAACTATAGAGATAGTGAAAAGTCAAGGGGTTGCTCCTGCTTCCAACTCAAGATCAACCAAAAAAAGTTAAATATGCCCCCCCGCCCCAAGCCAATTAGTAACATGACTCACTTTTTACTAGCTGGTCCACCTCCAGCTTCCCGATGGCAACAACATCCATCAAATCACACCTAAAGCCCTCCCTTTTCCTCGTTATGAAACTTCCCCACTTCTCTGCCTGCCTTTGAGTCTGTGCAAGTCATGGCACTGACCCTTGCTATACCAAGCTTGGAATAAAGAACCTCTGTGTGTTCTCATATGGGTGATCTTCGTTTATTTTCACACTGCCAAGAACGTTAACACTCCTTCCCCCGACACCCCTTCCCCTCTGCCTTCACTCTAGTTGTTCTGCCCATTCTGGGAGAAGGGATGAATCAACTCAGAACTGCAGAGATGAAAGCACATTAGATGTGTTTAAAGTACAGATACTCAGTGTATCCAGCAGTTTACAATGATTCTAGCAGCTAGCTGCTCTTTTCATTAACACCATAGCACTGCCAGCTTGGAGAGGGGACAGCCAGCCTGTGCAGGGGACACAGCCAGTACACCTGCTGAGAGTGGCTCATGGCCAATCCACAGTTACACGCACAACAAGGATCCCCCACACATCCCATGTCCCCAGGGTGGAGGGGAGAGGTCAACAGCAGGCAGACCCCTTCCCCAATCCATGATGGTAAGTTCTGAGGATTCAGGACACTCTTCAGAGCAAGAATCCCCAGAGGCCTCCACATGCAGTTTTTTCTAGCTAGAGCATAACTGCTTTACAATAGTGTTGGTTTCTGCTATACATCAACATGAATCAGTCATAGATATCCTTATGCCCCCTCCCTCTTGAACTTTTCTCCCACCTCCCACCCAATCCCACCCCTCTAAGTTGTCACAGAGCACTGGTTTGAACTCCCTGAATCATACAGTAAATCCCCGCTGGCTATCTATTTTACATATGGTAATGTATATGTTTCCATGAGGTTTCTTTGCCCAGCCAGTGTCCTGAGCTTAAAATAGCAGGCCTGCCCTGGGTGGACATTTAAACATATCTGGAGCTTTGCAGCTGTAACTATTCGGCACCTGTCTCCTGCCCAGCCATGCCCACCCTCACTCTTCCACTGCTGGGCTCTCACTTCGAGCCCTGAACTGCTTCTAAGGACCTGCAGGGCACCAATAACTGCTTAGCAGTAACCATCCAACTCTGTCACCTTTGAAAGCTTTGGTTTCTCCCAGTCTTTCAAATACCCTAATGGTTGCATCTTTGAGGTGAGGGCATTGATTTCCCAGGTCACTATTGGTGAAATCATTAGCAGGTAGGCTATCACCAAGTAAGTGTCAGGGATTATTTTGCCCTGCAAACCATTCAGAGTGGTGTCCATTTCACCTGCAAGGCCACAAGTACACCAGTTCCCACACCTCATCTCACCAGTTTTTCTCTTACACTACTTTTGCTAAGCAAATCTAAGAGCAGATGCCAAAATGGAAGACAAAACACTAATTAAGTGCAGGCAGCAGGAGGGTCTTCATGATGAGTAAAGGGCTGAGAGCTGGAAGAGCAAGAAGACAACCTTCTAACAACCTTGGACAGAAGAGGGAAGGGGGCTTAGATTGCAAGAACCTGTGACTATAGCAAGAAAACTTTCTAGAAACCAACTCTTCACTGTTTAGACATTATCATCAAGCCAGTGACAACACCTTAGAGAAAGAGCTTTGTGTTATAGCTGCCTTTTTTTCCCTCCAAATAAACATATGATTTTTGCCTTTAAGACTTGAGACCGTTATGGTGACAACTTGGGTCCCACAGGACTTGCACATATAGTCTGATAATCAGATTCCTAGCGGAGGAATAGCCATCCGGCGACCATGGAGTAATCAAAACAGTATGACCTCTCAAACTGTGGACTTCCATTGCTTTCCCCCTCAATGGGGTGGGTGTTTGTTATTATGGGTTTCTGCCATAAAATAAATACAATATAGAGAGCCAACTGTGCAGATGTGAAGAGAGTGTAGGAGAGCTCAGATTTTCCACAAATGTTAGAGTTTCTATGAGCACAAGGGTAAACTTCTTCTCAACCAAAGTCTTAGCAGCAGGTAGAGGCAGGTGGTGATCTCAACCCACCAGCAACCCCAAGTCTTCAAAATCCGTCCTACTGAGAAGTGACTGTGAGAGATTCTGGTTCTTGGGTCAGACCCCCAGAGTGCAGACGAGTTCACTGAAATACGATGCTGCAGCAGCCAGGCTGTCTGCCACAGCCCTCAGGCCCTGCCAGACTCCTCTCTCATTGCATTTAATATTGATTTTGATTTTAAGAAATAAGATAAAATATTGATTTCAAATTTAAGGGAAAGGGCATATTATGAAATGAATCTCTTCTGGCAAAGCCTTGCAAGGTGGTGTTCTCTCTTACCATGGTAAGCAATAAATTCAGCTTTGTCTTATCAAAAGCCTTTGTCATAATGTCGGGGGAGCCAACTAGCTAGAGAAGAGTGGCACCAAATGCTTTACCATCTGAGCTGCCAGGGAAGCCCGATAACAATTACAGAGGGAAGGAATTAGAAACTAATAATTTGGAAGATTCAAGTAGCAAGGGATGCACAGCTTGGCAATATTGTAACAGTGATGGACACTCTGATGTTAAGGCAACCAGTGCAGGAAATACATAATTATAAATGAAGCAAAACAGATTCACTGGGTGTTCATATGTGTCTGTGTTTAGGAAAAAATAAATAGAACATGGACCATATTATGTTATCTATCAAATGACCAAAAACTCTTATCCCTCTACATGACATAAAGACTTGGCATTGTAGACTTAAAGAGAGAAGCTACACAGATAAATCAGACATGGAATATGCCAAACGTTGTGATTAAATCTTAGTGATACATGGCTCTTTGACATTTGCTCTTGTGCTTGACCTCTGTCCTTTGTTCTTTGGCAAGAGTGCAGAAGCAAGGGTGGGAGGTAGGAAGCCATAGGACAGGCTGCTATATTATTACAAAACTTCACAGAAGGGTGCTCCAAAAGCTTGAAAGAGCAGGAAGATGTCCAAGTAAATAATAAAGAATGATTTTTTTTTTCCTTTCTTTGCTCTTCAATGGTAAACAAAAACATCTGCATTTCTCACTCTATTCACCATTCTATTCTCTCGTGAACTACTTCTGCTCCAGCCTTCTAAAGGGCTGGATGTGTTCAGAGTCTTTATAATTATACTTGAATAAAATCCAGTCAGAGACTATATGATGCATATGGCATAGGTTTGGAGTGAGAAAGCTTGAATCAGAGACACTTGTTGTAAGACACTGAAAGGTACTTTTAAGGCAGATGATTAACAAAAGCAATCAGGACTAAGAGAAATTAGAAAGATTCACTAAGTAAGGCAAAGATAAGAATCAATCATCAATAAGTTGGAATATTATATAGAAGGCATGATAACTATAATTGTTATAAGGGAGTGACACAGAATGAGATGGTTTGATGGCATCACCGACTCAATAGATACAAGTTAGAGCAAACTCTGGGAGATAGTGAAGGACAGGGAAGCCTGGCATGCTGCAGTCCATGGGTCAGACACACAGGTCAGCCGTAATGAGTCAGACACATCTTAGCAACTGAACAGCAACAAAGTAAGTAAAAAGGAAAATTAGGAAAGGAAAAATAATACTATCACCATGAATTGTGGGTATGTTGTAGAAACAGAGAAATTACTTATAAAACAATCCAAAGATACATAGTAAGTATAATTTAATGTGATAGAGCATCCAATCTGAAATAAGATTGTAGAATATGATTCTGGAATCTAATAAAAAGATATATTTCTGTCAAGGCTGTGTTTGTGGAGTACTTAGAAGAAAATGTGAATGTTATTCATTGCTCACTGCCATTCTTTGGAGAATTGTGAAGTAGTGATGAAAACTAAAGCAGCAGGGGGTGGAATAGAAAAACTACGATAAGAGAGCCAAAAAGTAGGGAAAAAGGAGAGGATTTACCCACTTGATCTCACATCCCAGTGGCGTAGAGATGAGTTGCATAGGCAAGGAGGTCACCAGGTGGCATTAATAGAAAAGCCTCTTGCCATGTCTTAGTCCATTTGGACATCTGTAATAAAATACCATAGACTGGGTGACTTATAAACAACAGAATTTTATTCCTCATAGTTCTAGAGACTAGGAAGTCCCAGATGCAAGTATCAGTTTTTAGGATTCGTTTTCTGGTTCATAGACAACAGTTATCTTCTCCATGTCCTCATATGAAGGAAGGGATGAGGAAACAATCTGAAGTCTCTTTTATAAGGGGACGAATTTCATTCACTTTGACTTAATCAAGCTGCAAACCTTGGGGATTTGATTTCAACATATGAATTTTCAGAAGACACTAACAGTGCATGGCATGCAGGAGGCAGAAAACAAAAGGTGCAGGCTGAAGAGCTGAAATGGAATGTATGAGGATCTGAAGTGGTATCAAGAAAAGTTGATGCAAATAATATTGAAAGCCAAGATACAGGGTGATAGCACCAAGGTTGTGAAAGGAGAAACTGAATGTTAAACCACTCCCCAGTGTTCTGAGGTCAGAAAGATAAGGAGCAAAAGCGGCAGAGAGGCTAGAGATGGGAAGGTAGGATGAAAGCCAGGACAGTGAGACATACCAGAAATGAAATTAGAGAAGGAATTCAGGAGGAGACAGATCATCTATGTCAAATGCAGCTGAGAGATCAACTGAGAGTAGAACAATGATACAGCAACCACGTGAAGCTTATTGGTGACTTTGTTGGGGGTGGCAGACAAGAGCCTACTTGGAGTTCAAGACTGAAAATGGGGAGAGGAATTTGGAGAAGTGATTACAGATAACTCTTTCCAAGAGTTTTACCTCAAGGGGGATAAAAGTGGGAGAGTAACTGACAAAAAGATGTGAGATAAAAGGAGCTTCATTTTTTAAGAACAGGGAAATGGAAACTTGTTTGTGTGCTTATGAGACTAACCCAGAAGAAAGGGACACGTTAACAACGCAAAAGAGGAGAAAGCTGCTACAGGAATAGCACTGAGTAAAGGGGATATACGCTAGCATCTGGGTGTGGGGTGGGGGGAGCTGCAGGGACCGTGGATCCATGTCCACTGGAGATGGGGCAGAGTATATATTAAGAAGGCAGGTAGTTAACCATGGTGGAACAGAAGGTAGTTCCTCTGGATTACTTCAATTCTCTTAGAGACCTAGAAAACAAAGTCATGAGCTGAGAATGGAGGCATACAGGAGAGAAGGTACTGGAAGCTCAAGGAAAAAGCAGATGTATAAAATAATCCTACAGGAGAGAAGAGGAAATGAAATGCACCAGGGACAAGTATATGATAGGGATAGCATTCAGAGCCCATGGAAGGGATGACGTGGGGCTTATGCACCAGACTCTGGAGCGAGAAAGACTGAATAAGAACCCAGCCTCCACCAGCTTCCACCTATGTTATCTGGGCAAGTTAGCTAACCTCTCTCTCTAACCCACCCTTTCCTGCTCCGTAAATTAGTGTGCTGAGTTGCTTCAGTCATGTCCGACTCTCTGTGACCCCATGGACTGTAGCCCACCAGGCTCCTCTGTCCATGGGATTCTCCAGGCAAGAATACTGGAGTGGGTTGCCAATTAGGGATAATAATAATATTGATATTTTCTCGCAGAAAAGAGGATTCACTGATTAGATGGATGGATGGATAGAGAAACAAACAGACAGAGAGATAGACGGGTAGAGATAGACAGCATAGAAATTTGCCTGAAACAAAGTTTTATGTGAAAGCTGTTATCTATCCTGATGTTAATGACCATGGATTTAAATTCAAGATAAACATCAAAAATCAACAGTTATCAAACTCACTTAACTCCCTCTTCTTTCACCACAAAATACAGTAAGTTACCAAGTCTTGTCAACCCTGTTTTGTTTTTTTTTTAAATTTTTGGCTACACCACAGGGTTTGTGGGATCTTAGTTCACCCACCAGGTGGAGAAAGCACAGAATCCTAACCACAGGACAGCCAGGGAATTCAAGTCTTGTTGATTTAAAAAAGAAAACTTTAAGGTATAATGTTGCATCATATAAAATTACTGATGTTCAATTGCTGATTTTCTACAAATATATATATAGTTCAACATACTATGTTCCCTAGCTTGTGTCAGAACAAATTTAGATAAGGGACCCAAACCCTAACAGACTGTAAAATTTTTGTCCTGCTTTATTGGAAAAAGTGAAAGTGAAAATGATAGTCACTTAGTGGTGTCTGACTCTTTGTGACTCCATGGATTGTAGCCAGCCAGGTTTCTCTGTCCATGGAATTTTCCAGGCCAAAATACGGGAGTGGGTAGACATTCCCTTCTCGGGGGATCTTCCCGATCCAGGAATTGAACACAGGTCTCCTGCACTGCAGGCAGATTCTTTACTGTCTGAACCACCAGGGAAGTTTACTGAAAAGTTCCTTCAAATGCCAGAATACATCTGCCTTTCCATATCTTTTTCTGTATCTACTCCTATTCTATTCTAGAACCTCAGGACATACACACATGCATGTATATCCCTTTTAAAAGCTTTCTTTTTAAAACAATCACTGGCAAAAGATATTTTTCTAAATTGAAGAAAAAGGCATCTAAGCCAGTCAGGAGATAAATGAGTGATGAACTCTCGGCAATTGAAAGCAAAGTGATGGATCCACCGAGTACAGAAAGATCAATTGAGCCCTGGAGGGAGGAAAGGATGCTTTAGCAGGGCCCACCCGTGTACCTTCCCTGAAACAGATTTCCCAGAAAAATATCATGAAGATGAAAGATAAGGCAAAACCTCAAGAGGCAAACACCCTGAAAACAATATCAAACAAACCCACTAAAAAGTCAACTCTCATTAAAAAAGAAACAAAAAACACAGCAACCTCAAGCCTGAGACAAAATGACTTGATTGTTTTTTCTTCAGTATATAATGCAATGTGTTCCACTCAGTCAAACATTCATTCCACCCTGAAAACTTCCAAGATAACCACAGTTACTCCAAATTGAACTCTGAGTCAATTTTAAAAAAGATCCTCAATTATTCTGAGCAGGTTTATAAACCTGTTGCATAGTAATTTACTTTTTAAAAAAAAAATGTGGTTACAGTTTCTCAAGAGTTGAAAATATCACTTACGTTCAATCTGCTGCTTGGGTGGTAAGTGAGACTGTGTTCGTGGTCCCTCCGAGCCACCTTCTTTTTTAACCGGAGAGAATGCCCAGCAGATGAACACGCTGCAAGGTCTCCCTTGTCTCCATGACAGAGGAAAGCATCTAACAAACATTATCAACTTTGAAATATAAACTTCCACCTATGTTTACACAGGGACAATTTTATTTTCTAACTTAAAATAGCAGAAATAAGTTATATCTCTGAGAGGAATTCACTGCCCAGCTACTTCATTTTGCAGCTGAGGTGCCAAGATGCATAATGAATATGGAATTGATGTGATTTCTACACATTTTAATTTCCAAATTCAAGTTGAATGAACTGTATTAATGAAAACCCAAGGAGTTTCAGTAACCCTTGGCTTAATCCATATTTAACAAGTATTGACAGGCTTTTTTTTTCTTCTTTTTCTTCTAGGAAGGGAATAATCACACACCATCTGCTGCTAGTTAAATGGAACTAATTCAATTGTTAAATTACAAATGTAAAGGACTGAGTTATAAATATGTTTGATTAAAACAGACGCTATGCAGATTTCTTTTGGTAGTGGCTGGTGCAGTCAACTCTCAATCACTGAAAAGTGGAAAATTAGGCCTCTTTCCTTCTTTCTTTCCCCCTCATGCTTTGCAATTTCAGTGTATGAGCACTTTTGTCAACAAGAAGTGATGAATATACATGTGTCCCTTCTAGGTCTATGACTCCACAGAAAAGCAGTAACACCACTTCTTGTTTTAAACAACAACAACAACAACAACAAAAAAAGTGACCAAAACACTGTACTCCTAAAGGTAACTATAAAACAGTATTTTTCTTTGTACTGTAGCATTCAGATTCATGAACTTCTAGACTTAAACATTTAGTCAACGAAATCGTTATTAATCACCACTTAATCCATTCAATTCCCTGAGTCTATTTATGGAATTAATATTCTCCAACTTATAAAAATATCTAGGAATTTCAGTTATACATGGCAGATAGTTTCTCTGCTTCCTTAGCTACCTGATATAAGGAGGAAAGAAAAAAAAGATATAGATGCAAAAGTACAAAGAGATTAGGAAAGAAGATAACAGCAGAAATGAGATTAACAAATTTTGAAAGATGGAAAGTAGATGGAGAAGTTGTAAAGGGTTTAGCAGAGGTGGAAAAAAAAAGTTATGTCTCCACAGAAAGCCTGAGGATTTGAACCACTGGAGGCACCAATGCCTTGGAAAGCAGAGTAGAGTTGAAGGAATGAAAATTAGACTTTATTAAAAGCTGGAATACAAGTCTTAGATGCTCAGCTCTCTCCCTAACCCAGCACAGCCAGGCCACTGTCCTCAATTCTAGCCCTTTCTCTCACTGCAACTAGAGAAAGCCCACAGATAGCAACAAAGACCCAGTGCAGCCAAAATAAGTAAATTTAAAAGGGGGGGGGGGGAAGAATGTATATATGTATATAACTGAGTCACTTAGATATACAACAGAGACTGGCACAACATCTAAATCAACTGTACTTCAACAACAACAAAATTTTTTAAAAGCTAGACCCATGCTCATCTTTTCATACCACTTTAAATTTTTCAGAATAGTGATAATTTCAAATATTTAACCTCACTACCCTGATAAGCAAGCTTATGCTTTTCAGATAATGTGACCTAATTTTCTGCTTGAAAATTATTGTTATTCTGTATGTTTAACTGGGCTTCTCTAGTGGCTCAGTGGTAAAGCATCTGCTTGCCAATGCAGGAGATGTGGGTTCAATCCCTGGGTCAAGAAGATCCCCTGAAGAAGGAAACAGCAATCCACTACAGTATTCTTGCCTGGGAAATCCCATGGACAAAGGAGCCTGGCGGGCTACATACAGTCCATGGGGTGCAAAAGAGTCTGACTCAATTTAGTGACTAAACAACAACAAATTTTAACTTAGGCATATCAAAGAACTCAATATTGTGCTGTCTAGCTAAACCTTTTATACCAGATAACAGAAAAACCTATTACCTCTGTCTTTGATATGATAAAGGTCACCTTTAGACAAAACAATCATCATGTGCTGTTTTAGTCTTGGCATTTAAAGAATTATAGCTACCGTTTTAGAAATATAGATCCATTTTGAAATCGCATGTCACAGTTTGCTTAACCTTTCCAGGTAGCTAAATCATATGGTACACTGCAAGTAAGGTGTGAGTGTGTGTGCTTGTGCTCAGTTGTGTGAGTAAAATGAAGCACTTTAAAAGAGAATAAATAAATGGTGGATGAGGAAGCAAAGGGGGAATAAAGAGACAATATTTTCATATCTACCAGTTCACCAAATTCTCTTAACTGAATGAAGTAGATTAAACTTTACAGATGAGGAAACTAAGGTTGAGAGAGCTTTAATTTGCCAAGTATCACACATCAATTTTGGAGAAGGAAATGGCAACCCACTCTGGTATTCTTGCCCGGAGAATTCCATTGACGGAGGAGCCTGGCAGGCTACAGTCCATAGGGTCACAGGGAGTCGGATACAACTGAGTGATTAACACATACATCAATGTAATTGAATACTTAGTGAGCAGCTACTTTGCACCTGATACTGCACCACCACACCAGGAATACAGTGGTGACAGGTTTCACAGAGCTTACAAAGTCAGAGAGAACAGATAAGAAATCACTGATGGATAAGCAAGGTACCATGGCAGCTAAGCCAGCCTTCCTGGAAAACTAGCAGCTTAACTGAAACCTGGAAAACTGGTAGGAATTAGCTGGGCAAAATTAGTTAGTTTTCATGCATGTAATACTACTTTCATATTTTTTGATGAGAATTTTAGGGAATATCCAATATGGACAATTCATGTTTCCCATCTGCTATGGATAAAAAGTGTCCCCTCATATTTCATAATTTTGAGGCCCTAAACCCAATGTGATGGTATTTGGAGGTGGAACCTTTGGAGGTTAATTAGGTTTAAATAAGATCATGAAGATAGAACTGCCATGATGAGATTAAGGTTCTGAAAAAGGAAAGAGACCAGAGCTTTCTCTTACCATTTGAGGACACTGAGAACTCTGCCAGCCAGAAGGAGGGTTCTCACCAGAAATGAAATCAGCCATCAACTTGTTCTTGGACTTCCAGCCCCCAGAACTGTGAAGAAATTCATTTCTGTTGCCTAAGCCCAGTCGATGGCATTCTGTTATTGCAGCCCGGGCCAATTAAAACATTTTTTTTTAATAAAACTCCAAATCTACCTAGGATGGCAGAAGAGAAGCACAAACCAGTAAGTCAGAAACAGGCAGACTTGGATAAAATGACTTGGTTTTTAATCCAAATTCTTCAAATGGCTAAACCTCTCCAAAATAGAGTTGTCAACTCTCTAATAAACATATTGACCTCATAGAATTGTTGTGAGAATTAAATGAGTTAATAAACATGAAGTCCTTGTAAAGGGCTCAAAAAGTGATAACTACCATCTTTATGATAACAAAAGATGTTATGAGACTGTCGAAGAAAAATTAATCAATCAATCTAAAAATGAAATGGAAAATTTTAGTCAAGAAAAATTTGAGGATTCTAACCTGGGAACAGCACCTCAGAAAGCTCAGAAAACTGTTCCACCCATTAGAAATCAAAGCACAGTTATGTGCATTTTTTGAAATAGAGGGCTATACATTAAGTGATGCATTATTGACAATTTACACAATCCAGATCTAAGTGTCTTGGGCCCTTAGAAGATCAGGAAAGAATATTATCTTTAAGGAGTTGTTGCTTTAAGGAGTTGTTGCTGTAAGGAGAATGGAGAAGGCAATGGCAACCCACTCCAGTACTCTTGCCTGGAAAATCCCATGGACGGAGAAGCCTGGTAGGCTGCAGTCCACGGGGTCACGAAGAGTCAGACACGACTGAGGGACTTCACTTTCACTTTTCGGTTTCATGCATTGGAGAAGGAAATGGCAACCTGCTCCAGTGTTCTTGCCTGGAGAATCCCAGGGACGGGGGAGTCTGGTGGGCTGCCGTCTGTGGGGTCACGCTGAGTTGGACACGACTGAAGCGACTTAGCAGCTGTAAGGAGAACGTAGCTCTTTTTGGTTCAGCAGGTGCTTCTGCTGATCAGGGGCAGTTTGTTCAAAACATAATGCAAATAACCAATGCATAGTGCAGGGAGTGAGGAGGCCAAGGGCCAGAGAAAATATTTTCTGTTTATATCTTTCTTGTCTTGCCGTAAAATACGAATCTCATTTCACAATACAGTACCTATTTATGTGCCAAATGATTAGTATAAAAAATACTCAGTTTTCTCTGCAATATTTTTGCTCCTTCCTCCCTTTGGAACTCTGGAGAAGAAATGGCAACCCACTCCAGTATTCTTGCCTGGAAAATGCTATGGACAGAGGAGCCTGGCATGCTACAGTCCATGGGGTCACAGAGAGTCGTATAGAACTGAGCAGGCACGTAGGCACCCCCTTTGGAACTCACTCCCATCATTTCTCCCGAGGCCCCCGTCTCTTATTTTTCAGATCTCCATTTAATTATCCCCTCCTCTGAGAACTTGCCTGAACTTCCTTGAGCCCAAGAAAGCTTCTTTCTTTCTTCCCTTCCTCCTCATGGTGGTATCTCAGCCCAGGATTCTTAAGAACTTGTTGTGCATGCTAAGTTGTTTCAGTCAGTCCAACTCTGTGTGACCACAAGGACTGAGCCCACCAAGCTCCTCTGTTCATGGGGATTCTTCAGTCAAGAACACTGGAGTGGGTTGCCATGACCTCCTCCAGTAGATTTTCCTGACCCAGGGATCAAACCTGCGTCTCTTAAGTCTCCTGTATTGGCAGGCAGGTTCTTTACCACTAGCACCACCTGGGAAGCCCCTAAGAACTTGTTACCACATGAAATTACCCATTTTAATTTCATATGTTCTTATCTATCTCCTCCTATGATAGCATAAACATTATAAAAACCAAAGGCATTTTCCCTGAAAAGCCAAAGATTACTCTGTGAATCTGTCACCCAATTCCAGAAAGAGAAATGTAAATCAATCCTGTAAATTTTCTATTATTCAATGTTTAAATACTAAATCATTTATTGGTGAGAAATATCCTGAATCAAAAATTATTTCTTGAATATTCCCTACATGTATAGATTGATTTGGGGAATTTTTGTTCTGTTCCATTGATCAGTATTTCTGCACTTATAGAAAACCTATTCTGTCTTGATTAATATAACTTTTTTTTTAAAGGCATTTGCTTAGCCAACGCCCATACCCAGAAACAATATCTGGCATACCGTAGTGGCTCAATGCAGAGAAGGCAATGGCACCGCACTCCAGTACTCTTGCCTGGGAGACCCCATGGATGGAGGAGCCTGGTGGGCTGCAGTCCATGGGGTTGCGAAGAGTCGGACACGACTGAATGACTTCACTTTCAATTTTCACTTTCATGCACTGGAGAAGAAAATGGCAACCCACTCCAGTATTCTTGCCTGGAGAATCCCAGGGGCAGCGGAGCCTGGTGGGCTGCAGTCTATGCGGTTGCACAGAGTTGGACACGACTGACGCAACTTAGCAGCAGCAGCAGCAGCAGCAGCAGTGGCTCAATGAACATTTTGAACAAATGACTAAATGCTCTTGGATTAATAAAGTATATATCAGATAGAAAGAATTCAATGATTTCATCAGGAAAGTTACTATCTATGTAGAACCTTAATAGTATCTGTGGGGGTCATCACCAAGAAAATAATATTCTATCAAGGAAGCCAGTGTGCACAATTTTGGCAGATGTCCCCATGAAGCATTAGAATTTTTTTTTTTTTTTATAAATTTATTTATTTTAGTTGGGGGCTAATTACTTTACAATATTGTAATAGTTTTTGCCATACATTGACATGAATCAGCCATGGGTTTACATGTGTTCCCCTTCCTGGACCCCCCACCCACCTCCCTCCCCATCCCATCCTTCTGGATCATCCCATTGCCCCGGCCCTGAGCCCTTGTCACATGTATCGAACATGGAATGGTGTTCTGTTTCACATATGATAATATACATGTTTCAATGCTATTCTCCCAGAACGTCCCACCCTCACCTTCTCCCTCAGAGTCCATAAAATTGTTCCATGCCTCTGTGTCTCTTATTCTGTCTCGCATATAGGGTTATCGTTACCATCTTTCAAATTCCATATATATGCATTAGTATACTGTATTGTTGTTTTGCATTAGAATTTATCTTGATCTCAACGGTATGTTACTTATATACACTAAGTTGGTATGAATCCACAATGGTAGGATTGAGGTAGAAACAGATAGCTGAAAGAAGCAAAGTTATCAAGACATGGTTGCAGAAAGAATCGGAGCATGAAGATATGTGAATAGAAACTTCCAAAATTAAAAATGGCCCCAAATTCCCCAAATTTGATGAAAAATGTCAACTTGTAGAACAAAGAAACACACCAAGTTCAAAGCAGGATAAGTTCATAGAAAGCACAACTAGATCACAATCAAATGCTAAATCAAAAGAAAAGTAATTCTTGAAGAAGAATGAGAAAAAAGATTTTAAAATTACTGCTAACCTCTCATGATAACAGAAAAGGATAGACAACAATGGGACAACAATAGTTAAGCACCGAGTGAAAAACAAAATAGTCAAGCCAGAATTCAACATCCATTAAGACCATTCAAAACTTAGGGTGAAAACCAGACATTTCAGATTATCAAAAACCATAAAAATTCAGCACTAAAAGATCTGTTTCCCAAAAAATGCTAACAGAAATTCCTCAGGCTAAAGGCAAATGACACCAGGTGGTAATTGTTGGAAGAAATGATAAGAATATGAGTACATTTTCTAAACAGCCTAACAAACCACCCTAAAAGCTAGTTGGCTGGTTGGTTTATTTGCTAAGTTGTGTCTGACTCTTGCAACCCCATGGATTATAGCCCACCAGGCTCCCCTGACCATGGGATTCTCCAGGTAAGAATACTGCAGTCGGTTGCCCTTTCCTTCTCCAGAGGATCTTTCTGACCCAAACATTAGTAGCTTAATATAAAAAATGTATTCTTCTCTCTCATAGTCCTGTGGGTTAATTGAAATTAGTTGGGCAATACTACTTGAGATCTTTCATGTGGTTGCTGGCTAGAAGCTTACCTGAGACTTCTCCATATAGCTTGAGCTGCTCACAGTGTGGTAGCTGAGCTTTAAGGGGAAATGCTCTAAGAAACTCAGTCTGAAGCTTTGAGGCTTTTTATGAGCTATCATTGAAAGAATAACACAATTTCTACTGTATTTTATTGATCAAGCATTAAAGTCAGCCCCAAATCAAGAGCACTGGAAATCAGATTCCACATTTCAACAGAGTAGTAGCAAAAGTAAATATTTGTAGTAATGTTTAATCCACCAAAAAATATTAAAAAAAAACATAAAATGCAATCAATGACAAAATGTTAATTTCTTTGTGTTGTATAATACTTAAAAATAAACATAATGTATGTAATTGCAATGCGTATGGTGCAAAAACACATGGGACAGAGATGCAAATAGTATTACACTGACGGAAGATTCTTATACTTTGTATGGATTAACACTATTAACTCTAAGATTTTTATTAATTAAAGATGCAATTTGCAAATCCTAGAGCAGCATTAAAATTCTTTCAAAGAAGAAGAGCTAAAATGTCAATATAATTATCAAAATAAATTTTTTTTTTAATATTTGGGAAGGAGAGGGTGGGACAAATTGAGAGAGTAGCATCAACATACATACACTACCGTGTATGAAATAGAGAGTTAGCAGGAAGCAGTTTTATAGCACAGGGAACTCAGCTTAGTGCTCTGTGATGACCTATCGTGGGATGGAGGCTCTAGAGGGAGGAGATATATGTATACGTATGATGGCATAGATGGCAAAGACTCTGCCTGCAATGCAGGAGACCAACATTCAATCCCTGAGTCAGGAAGACCCCCTGGAAAAGGGAATGGCAACCTACTCCAGTATTCTTGCCTAGAAAATTCCATGGACAGGGGAGCCTGGCAGGCTACAGTCCATGGGGTTGCAAAGGTTGGACAGGACTGAGCAACTAACACTTTCACTTTCATAGCTGATTCATATTGTTGTACGGCAGAATCTAACACAATATTGTAAACCAATCCTACTCCAATTTAAAATTTTAAAAAATTTTGTTTTGCCCTAAAGAAAGTAAGACAAAGGAAGCAAAGGAACAAAAAAGAAACAGTTAATAAAACAGTGGATTCAAATCCAATCATATCAACAATTGTATTAATTTTAAATGAGCCAAACTTTTCACAAAAAAGCAAAGATTATCAGACTAGATTAAAAAAAAAAAATAAGGCCCTATAGTACATCTTTAAAAGATGTACTTTAATACAAATGAAAAGGATGAAATACAAATACTTATCATGAAAAAGATTTTATCACTGGCTATATTAACATCCCTGGTGGCTCAGATGGTAAAGCGTCTGCCTGCAATGCGGGAGACCCAGGTTCGATCCCTGGGTCAGGAAGACCCCCTGGAGAAGGAAATGGCAACCCACTCCAGTACTCTTGCCTGGAAAATTCCATGGACAGAGGAGCCTGGTAGGCTACAATACACGGGGTCGCAAAGAGTCGGACACAACTGAGTGACTTCACTTCACTTCATATTAACATTAGACAAAGCAGACATCAAGACAAGTAGTATCAAAAATAAAAGACTTAATCACAAAAAAGAGTTAATACATCATGAAGATAAAACATGTGTAATGTGTACACACATAACTATAGAGCTTCAAAGTACATGAAGCAAAAGCTAACAAAATTAAAATATAAACTAAATAAATCTAACATTACCGTTGGATAGTCTTGTATCTCTTCTCAGCAAATGACAGAACTATTAGGTTATCAACCAACTTGATCTTACTGACATTTATCGGTACTATACCCTAAACAGTAGGATATCTTTCTTTCCAAAAGCATGCAAACATTCAGCTAAATAGACCACATGCTGAGCCATACACAACACTAATCATAATCCCAGTAAGGTATTTTTACAAGAATTGATCATCTAGTTCTAAAAATTCATATGGACCTAGAATATACAACACAATCTTGCAAAAGAAAAAACAAAGTTATAAAATATACGCTGACTGCAAGATTTACTATTAAGCTACAGTAATCAGTTAGAGTCTGGAAAATAGATAAATACGAAGTTGGAACATGATAGAGTCCAGAAATAGACTCATATTTACACAGTTAATCAATAATTGACAAAGATGCAAAAGCTATTGAGTGAGCTGTTGTTTTCAACCAGCAGTACTGAGACAACTGACAAAGGAGCCTGGCAAGTCACGGTCATTGCCAAAGGGTCAGACGTGACTTAGTGACTAAACAACAACAATAACTGAGATAACTGGACTGGACATTCAAATGGAAAGATGAGTAAATAACCTCAGCCTCTGCTTACCATATACAAAAATTACTCTGAATGAAGCAGGGTCCTAAAAGATAAAACTATAACACTTTTAAAAGAAAACACACAGAAAAGTCTTTCAGACTTAAACAAAGGTTTCCTGGAAAGTGGAACGAAATTACCACAAGAGAAAAAAATGAAAAATTAGGCCTTCTCAAAATTAAAAATTGCTGATCAAGAGACATCACTGAAAAAATTAGCAGCAAATTACAGTCTGGAAGAAAATATTCACAAAATGTGTAACTGACCACAGTCTTGCATTCAGAACATTATAAAAAAATTCTTTTTGAGAAATAAATAGTAAGCACATCCGAAAATACTTAATATCATTTACCATCAGGGAAATGTAAATTAAAGCCATAAACCATCACCAATGAAAATAAAAAGCAGTACAGCTGTATTGTAGATATGCTTAGCATTTGTTATACAAATAAACATACACCAACACTTTACCTAAGCAGCCATTCTTAAGCATTTATCCAAAAGAAGTGAGAACATATGTCCAAAAAAAATAGAAAGACTTACAGAAGAGTATATACAGATTTTGAACCACAGCCAAAACCAAACTCATTTCAATTGCACATAAAACATTCAGCTAGATGACCACATAAAACAATGGCAAATGTCAGTTATTGAGAGAATGAAATGACAAACTGCCATATATTCATATAATGGAACACTACAATGTGGAGAGGAGCTAATTTGCATTAATACATGCAAAAACATCAATGATTCTTAAAGACACTCTTCTGTGTAAAAGCAAAAAAAGAAAAATGAAGGATCCCTAACATACCCTGGTGGCTCAGCTGCTAAAGAATCTGCCTGCAGTGTGGGAGACTTGGATTCGATCTCTGACTGGGAAGATCCCCTGGAGAAGGGAACAGCTACCCATTCCATTATTCTGGCCTGGAGAGTTCCACGGACTGTACAGTCCATGGGGTCTCAAAGAGTTTGACTGAGCAACTTTCACTCTGATTCTGACTTTTAACATACAGGTCAATCTAGACATGAAGTTCTAGAACAAATGAAACTATGTTAAGATGAAAAAAAGAGAACAATCATTGCCTGAGTTAGGAGGGCAGGGAAGAGTGACAAGAGCAGTTTGCCTTGGAAGGGACAGGAGTTAACTTACTGGGCAGATGAAGTGTTTCAAGACACAATCAAGATGTAATATACGTAGGTGTATATATTTGTCAAAAATTATATAGATTTACGCATTTCAATATGTGTAATTTTACCACCCCCCCAAAAAAATTGAATCCCCACTGAATTATCAAACAAAGGATAAACAGACTAAGTGATTTAAGAATGGTAGAATGATGGTAATTGTTGAAGCTGAGTGATTGGTACAAGGGGTTCATTATACTATTTTTCCTTGATACATGTTTGATATTTATTATGACATTAAATTTTAATTACCGTATAATCATTCATTCAAATATCACTTCATGTTTATGTGCTAGGTTTTCTCAGTTCTGATGATAGAGCAATTATACAACAAACATTGCTACTCTCACATTATATGACTTACAGAGGTCACATTCTAGTGGAGGAAGTTTTAAAAACTAAAATAGTAAAGAGAGAAACAATAAATAAGGAAAAGATAAGGCATAACAGGTGGTCATAAGAGCTTTAAAGAAAAAGTGGGCAGAGAGGGGAGGGGAAATTGTAACAAAGGCCAGTGATGTAACTTTAAACAAAGTGATGGACTCACTGAGATGGTGATATTTGAGGGAGAAATAGACCATGATAGGGAACAAAATAGGCAAATATCCCAAAGCAGGGGTATACCTGGCATGTTCAAAGGGCAGCAAGGTGGGGAGGGGAACAGGTCATTAAGGAATCTTGCAGGCCAGTGTGAAAACTTTGACTCTCCATTGTAGTGAGACAAGAAGCCTTTGAAGTGTTCTACATAGAGTAGTGACATGATCTTATTTACATTTTAATGGAAACATTCTGGTTCCTGTATTGGGAATAAATTTAAGAAGATCAAGGCGGGAGCAGGGGAACATCCAGATGAGAGAGAAACTAAATCTGAGAATGCTGGTTTGTGCCAGCTTTGTAGCTATGCAAGTGTGAGAAGTGGTCAGATTAGGGCCATATTCTTAAGTTAAAGCTGCCAAGCTGTGCTGAAGAATGATTTCTGAATTCAAGAATAACTCTCAAACATTGTCCTGACAAATTTAAACATGGAATTACCTCTTATGGAAATGTGGAAGATTCTAGAAAGAGTGTATCTGGGGATGCAGTCCATCATCGGAGGGTAAATATCGCCACTGTTCCCCCTTTAAAGTCTCAACATCAGACTTGACAGGTTATAGGGTTTTTCCAGGTTTTGAGAGGAACTCTTCAAGGCAAACCAAATTTTTATTATGTCTTGTTCGAAAGCTCCTTTCCAAAAAGGGTAAAGGTGGGAAATTTAGACTGGCATGAGGGACTAAAAAAAAAAATCCAGCATTGCTCTATAAAAAGACAAGAAAAGGCATGTGACTCTCAAATTTCAGATGAAATCATTTAGTGTCCAAAATATAATTTTAGTTTTCTAGGTGGTAAAGAATCAGCCTGCCAATGCAGGAGACATGGGTTCAATCCCTGGGTCAGAAGATCCCCTGGGGAAGGAAATGGCAACCCAGCCCAGTATTCTCACCTGGAGAATCCCAGGGACAGAGGAGCCTGGTGGGCTGCAGTCCATGGGGTTGCAAAGAGCTGGACATGTCTGAGAGACGGAGCGCACACACGCACACACACACATTGTATAAGATGGAGGAAGTTAGATAGAAACAGCGTTAACAGATGATGGAAGAAAGAGTATATTATAGGGAGAATTCAGAGGAATAGAAAATGAAAAAGAAAGGCAGGGAAGGAGAGAGTCACCAGAATGATAAAAGCAGTCAATGGTTTTGTGTCATTTCAAATATCTTGTGGAAAACAAAAGCTACAGGACCTTTTCCTAACGTCTTGCAAGTTTACCTCCAGCGGTTGTTAGTTACTTATCAGCAATTATTTCAAAACTTCCCCTTCTTCCTTTTGGGCCGAGTGTTCCCACCTTAGATACTAAAAGAATCTTCTGTCCCTCTCTGTTCTGACCCTAAATGCTGTCGTGTTGGTACTTAATGTTTGGAGCTGCCAAAGCCATCAGGGCTAGGTGGAAATGATGCCCAGTGAGGAAGCCATAACCAACATGATGAGGATGTCCCAGAAGATGAAAAGGGGTGGACTCTTGACCTTTGTGCCACTTAACAAACTCTGGGACTTTCTATTTCTGGGTTTCTATCCATGAGAGATAATTAGTCCTATTGTTAAATCAACCTCAGTCAGGTGTTCTATTATTTGTAACATTAAGTAATCCCCCCAAGCATTTCTTTGTACCAGCAGTTCTCCTAGCAGCCTTAGCCTCACCTGGAAACTTCACAGAAAGACCAATTCCCAAGCTCTATCCCAGTCCCTAGAGATGGGGGCCAGCAATCTATCTCAGCAA
This sequence comes from Giraffa tippelskirchi, assembly GCF_054371585.1. Taxonomy (NCBI): domain Eukaryota; kingdom Metazoa; phylum Chordata; class Mammalia; order Artiodactyla; family Giraffidae; genus Giraffa; species Giraffa tippelskirchi. The sequence goes on along the minus strand of NC_137287.1, from coordinate 64,475,007 downwards.
AGTGATGCCGATCCACCTACAGTTTGAGAATCCTTGCTCTGTACTTTAATGAGCAGAAGCAGATAGATAAAAAATTTCATTCCATTCCCCTAGACTCTGACTCGTAAATGCAGGTCCTATCAGGGCAGAACTGAGAATATACTTTAACTGAAAGACCCAAACTTACGTCTTGGAAACTGCATGTAAAGTTTGAAGGAACTGTGATCTTTGTCACATGTTTATCCTCCAAAATATAATTATTCATGAGAAGGCCTGAAAATTTAGCTACTGGAAGGAGAGGGAGGTATTAAGTCCTGCAACAGGCCACATCATGGCCAAAGCTAATTTCACAGCCATTGCTGCTTTCCTTTCTAAATGCATATTTTAACCACCTTACCTATAATCCCCAAACTTGGTTCCCACTGTTAAATTTATATATCAGTTGCTGGCAGCCGCTAAGTTTTTTAAGCATGGCCAATCATATTTCATACACTCTGAATTTAAAACATTTGAAGCTAATTTAGTGGTTATGTCTAGCATTAGATATTTTAAGTGCAGCAATAAACTCTTATTGCTCTCCTGACTGATGGAACATGTAATACAATTGCCACTGTGCTTTGACTGTCAAAATAATTCATTACATCCCATATAAACTTTTTTTTAAAAAAGAGAGAGCAGGTTACATCAAATAATTTGAATAAAAGTTTAAACCCAAGGTCACCGAAGTGCTTGAGACTCCTTTCCAGAATTAATTGAAATTCAGGTACATTCTCTGCAATGATTTGAAGTCTCTTCCCAAATATACAAGCTGTCTGAAAGCAACAACTTGCTGCCACGCTAACTGAGCTGTTAAGCAATTATCAGTGACAGCTGTAACTCAGGGCTACGCCAAGCAGGACCTGCATGCAGACAAACTTTTTAATTCCTTCGGCTGACAGTTACTGGATTAATATTTGACACAGTTCAACCAGCTCCACTTTATTTGTGATGATGGGGCCCCAAGAAGCAAAATCTACTGAGAGCCTACTTCGTGCCAAATTCTCTGCTGCCTCAATTCACACATATGATCTCACACTTATCTTTGACTCTAATTTAAAGAAGAGGAAATCAGAACAGAGAAGATAAAGAGTTTTACCATGACTCTAGCAATGTATTAATTCAGATGTCTCTGACTCCAAAGTGCTTTTTTCTTGTACAGCATGTTAGGGCTTGTGTATAATCATTTGGCTAATTCTTAAAACCGTTTTTGTGATGTGCAAAGCTTAATGTGTAAGAAATTAGACATCTTCCATGCTTCCCTGTGCATTTTAGGAAGAATTGTTCCACTGCAAGCCAGTCCTCAACTAAACCATAAGTGGTTACATTCCTAAATGGGAAAAGAATTTTAAAAGAATAAATACATGTATGTGTATTATTGAATCACTATGCTATATATCTGAAACTAACAACATTGTTAATCAATTATGCTCCAAATATAAAAGTTTTTTCAAAAGTGGTTATAGTAATTTCTAAGACTTCTCACTTTTTCCTGTGGGAGAAAGATAGGAGAGAAAGAATGAATAAAGAAGGAAGACAGGAAAAGGACCCGGGTACTCTCCCAACCCCTACCATGTGGTAACCATGATGCCTGATCATTTATGCAACATTAACTCATTTAACAGCTTCCCTGGTGGCTCAGGGGTAAAGAATCCGCATGCAATGCAGGAGATGCAGGAGATACAGGTTCAACCTCTGGGTCAGGAAGATCCCTAGAAGGAGGAAATGGCAACCCACTTCAGTATTCTTGCCTGGAAAATCCCATGGACAGAGGAGCCTGGCAGGCTATGGTTCATGGGGTCTCAAAGAGTTGGACATGACTGAGTGACTGAACACAACTCATTTAACATTATTCTCCTCACTACTGAGTTTCCCTGGTGGCTCAGATGGTAAAGAATCTGCCAACAATGCAGGAGATCTGGGTTCAGTCCCTGGGTTGGGAAGATTCCCTTGAGAAGGGAATGGCAACCCACTTCAGTATTCTTGCGTGGAGAATTCCACGGGTAGAGGAGCCTGGCAGGTTACAGTCTGTGGGGTCACAAAGAGTCAGACACAACTGGAAGACTAGCTTTCACTTTTCCCCACTACTCAATGAAATAAATATTTGTCCCAGTGGTGAAGCTGGGTCGTTAATTAGTCAGATAATTTGCCCAGACATTACAGGACTACTCAGAGTCACAACAGGAATTAAAATTGAGTTCTGCATGGTTAAAACTAGTTGTTTTTCCTATTCCACCTTTAAGGTATATGCACTCTCTCCTCTCTCTCTTCCTGGGATAAAACTAATAAAAGATTCCAGACAACAGAGCAAGTCCCTTATTCCCACTATAGACAAATGTCTCCATTTACCCACCCTGGCTTTGGTCCCGATTAATACCAAAAAAAATATATGACTGCATCACTCAAAAACTTCATTTGTAGCCAAGCTCTAGAAGTGTTATTCTTCCTCTTTGCTACTGAGCTCTGTAGTAGAGTTTCACTATCTTTGATTTCCCCTGGGCATCTTCCTGATGGATTCACTGTGAACTAAGAGTTGAAAAGAGGAAAGAAGCCAAATGAGGAAGTTCACAGTACTGTGATTAGAAAATAAAATGCAACTCCATTACAAAAAATACATGTTATTTAAAATGCAAATATTCATTACAGATTGATTTACTTTAAATAGTGCAAAGGCATTTTCACTAGAAAACTACTGATTTATACTTATTTTGCTGTTACCAAATGGGAAGTTTTCAAAATCTAAGGTGCTTGAAGGGCCTACTTTATATAACAAAGTAGAAAATTTTTCATTGAAATGTTTTCCCTCATTTTAATAATAATCTCGGCAGTTCTCACTATTGTATTTATCAGTGCACATTTATCAAAATAAAAAAGGTTTAGACTTCCACATACAGTTAATCTGCAATGATTGTCAAATGTATTCTAATTGATTAAAGGCCCATTAAAATTCTATTTTCAAATAGAAAACAATCAAACATGAAATAAATGATCAGTCATCTAGCACAACCAGAAAAATCATATTAATTATAAGTTATTCAAATGAAATGGTAACTCGGCAAAATCTTTAGACCATCTCTGAGACTTAAATAAGGAGGAAAAAAATTAAGGTTTTAAATGGATTTTCATGGTCAAATTGGTATTATGCTTCAAAAACCCATTAAGAGTTACTAGAAAATACTATTAAAATAAGCTTAATATTTATATTACTGTTGCTATATTCAATGGAAGATAAAATCAAGAATGTTACATTAAAATTAAAATGAAGGTTATTCATTTTGATGTTATATGTTAAACCAACTACTTTTCTAGAAATCGAATGTGCTATGAAATTAATCTTTATAAACCTGAAGATATTTTCAAAATCAAGTTAGCACATATTTAAAAAAAGAAATCATACTAAGTTTAACACAGTATAAATAAACACATAAACATATACATGTATAGATATAAATTATATAGCTGTATCTACATACCAGAGACAGAGAGAGAACAAGAATATAAGAGCATAAAATCTGGAAAGACATCAAAGATTTGGCACATATGACCATGTTATGTGTGGTAAGGAGCTGGCAGGATGACAGTTTGCAAAACTGGGCTGGATGAAACTAATGGCAATGTAAAACAGGCTGTGTATTTGCCAGATCATAACTTCTCAGTTACTACTTCTCTTGGGATATGCAAAATGCACACAAATATGTAACAAATAATCAGAAACACACGTCTTCTGACACAGTTATATATTCATGTACAGGGATTGATAAAAAAGCAGTGTTAATGCATAGTGTTCATTGTAATTTTGTCTGGCAAATCTAACTATTGGGCAAACTCCCTTCCCCTTGTGTTTTAGGAATGGTTTAAATTCCATACATGGTTCAAAATGCTCAATCTGTATCTGTGGCTGGGGTGAATAAGTTATAGTTATTAGTTCAGAAATGGATGAGTGACTCACTTCCTGTTACTAACATGCCAGTTTACTGTGGGTTCTAAGGAAGATTCTTAGCCACTCTGTGAGAGAACTTCTAGAGGGGCCCTTCTCTTTTCCTAGCACTGACAAGAAAGCATGTATCCCTGGGGATCGTTGGCAGCATCATCATTATCTAAATTAGGAAAAGAGAATAAAGCTGATGTTGTCAAAGGCAGACTAGAGAGGCAGACATGAACTTGACCCTCAATGAACTGAATAAGCCCCTGTGTCAAACCAGACTCAAAGACTCTTTCACTTCTGTACTTTCCTGATATGTGAACCAGTGAACTCACCACGCAGTTTAGGCCAGTTTGAGACAGTTTTCTCTTATTTAGAACCAAGTCCATTAAAAATTGTATACTCAAAGTGTAATTCAACCAAAAATATTTGTTTAGGTTCTACTTTTAAAAAGGAACTAAAAGTTATGATGATAAAAAGGGTCATACTTCCAGACTTCATCTAGACAATAAAAATGAACACTGCATCACTCAGCTTTAAGTCGCTGCTAAGTCGCTTCAGTTGTGTCCAACTCTGTGCAACCCCATAGATGGCAGCCCACCAGGCTCCTCCATCCCTGGGATTCTCCAGGCAAGAATACTGGAGTGGGTTGCCATTACATGACAATAAACTACCAAGATCTCCAAGGCTTACAACAATACAGGATCATTTCTCACTTCTGTTACATGTTCACTGGGCGTCACCTCCATGTTTTCACTCTGAGCACATAGTGCCAACAGTACCACCCAGACGCAGAACCCAGCCTACAATCCCCCCCAAGCAGTGAAGCCCAGCATACAACCCTGATTGCCTGCTAAACATAGTCCCTTGACTCACTCAACTGTGGGGTTCATTCGAAGGCCCTCCCCAACCAGAAAGCCAGACCAGTGACCTCAACCAAAGGCAGAACACTGCCTTTGGCCTATCTGATTGCAAAGTTGCAAAGCCCCATCTGTAGCCTTGATTAACTTTGGGGTACAGCCTGATTACCCGTCTGTCCATGAAGCCTGCCGTTTAACCCTGCCAGCACGTGCAGTCCAGTCTGTGGAAACGTGCAGGCAGGGAGCACAGCCTAAGGCCCCACCCACCCAAGAGCAAACATGAAGCACGGCACACAGCCCTACCCAACTGTGGAATCCAATCATTAGCACCACCTTGCCAGAGATCATAGTCAGCAGCGCTGCCCAACCAGGAAGCCCACCCAGTAAACCTACTTAAAACCACAGTCCAAACTTGGAGAGAGAAATAGATACTTAGAATCATGAAGCTTAAAAGACCACAAATAGGTTGAACCACTGTAGAAAAGTTCTACACTGAGACATTATTATTAGGCAGTCAAAAACAAAGAATTTTGAAAGCATCAAGAGAAAAATGACTTGCCGCATACAAGGTGGCCTCATGTAAGATGATCAGTGGTTTCTCAGTGGTAACTTTGCAGGCCAGGAGAGAGTAGGAAGATATATTCAATAATAAATGAAAAAAATTCAACCAAGAATTATTTTTCTGGAAAAGCCATCCTTCATATAAATTGTTGCAGCCACTGTGGAAAATAATACAGAAATCCCTCAAAATGGTAAAAATGTAACTATTTTATGATCTAGCAATCCCACTTCTGGGTATTTATCCAAAGGAAACAAAAATACTACCTTTAAGAGATATCTATATTCCCCAGATAACATTATTTATAATATCCAAGACATGGAAACAAGTGTCCATAGATGATAACGGATAAAGACATACACACACACAATGGAATATTATTCAGACATTAGAGATGAAGGAAATCCTGTCGTTTGTGTCAACATGAATGAATCTGAAGAGTATGGCACTAAATGAAATAATTCAGAGGAAGACAAGTAATTTGTGATCTCACATAAACATGGAATCTAAAAAACTGAACTCATAAAAAGTAGATTATTGTGTGCCACAAGTGAGGGTATGGATAAAAGTGGTCAAAAGGTACAGACTCCCAGATATAAGATGAATAATTTCTGGGGCTCTATCGTACAGCATAATGATAATGTTAGCAATCCTGTAATGTATACTTGAATGTTAAGATAATAAATCTTAAAAATTCTCATCATACACACTCATACACACACAGGTAACTCTACGAACTAATTTTTATTTGAAAAAAAACACCAAATTTCGGAATACCATAGATATTAAAAGGCCCCACATGTCTTCAGAAGAAAAAGTATGCATATACACAAAGGATTGAGAGCCAGAAAGTCATGACCCTTTTCTATCAGAAACCTAGAAGGTAAAAGTAATTGTACCAATGTTCTGGATTATGAAGCACAAATTTTTAACCTGGAATTCTATGTAACTCTAAACAATCAACTACAAGTATGGGGAGAATAAAGAGATTATCAAACGGACAAGGTCATAAAAACTCTGCTTCTGAAGCAAACTTTCCCAAGATCCCCATGTGTTTGATTACACTGAGAAGAGTTTTACATTTTCGGTCAAAAACTAGGCCAATAGCCAAAAAAAACTATCTCCAAGAAAAAAGCTGTACATCATAGCATATATTATCAGTGATGCAATGTAGTTCACTTGTCAACAATATTTACATATTATTAATATTATTATACTAACAATATTATCAGAGGGTTGGTACATGGACCTTTTTAATATTATAATCCTATGGTACTACTTGACTTTTACATTATGTCCAGTTATTTCTTTGGTTAAATTTCTTAATTTAAATAAAATAACAAGAACAATTTAAATGCTTAAACTTCTTTTCAAGGTTTTCATTTTCTTTCAAACAAGCTTAAGTTCCTGTCTTTAAAATGAAAAGCTGGGCCAAATTATTTCTATTGTTGTTATACAGTTGCTCAGTCATATCCAACTCTTTGCAACCCCACGGACTGCAGCACACCAGGCTTCCCTGTCCTTCACTATCTCCTGGAGCTTGCTCAAACTCATGTTCATTGAATCAGTGATGCCATCCAACCATCTCGTCCTCTGTTGTCCCCTTAATTCTATGAGTCTATGTGCCCATAGACACAATTTATTTCATTCCACTAGAGGAGAAGAATTATGAATGTGTAAAGAAATAGAGCTTTGAATTCCTTTTTGAGCTCTTTTCTAGAGTTCACATTTGCTGAGTTAATAGGCTGTTCTCAAGACCCATCTAGGCATCACCCTTAGATTACTGTAGGTGTAACATAGCTAATCTTCATCTCTCTATCCCACCTTTAAGCAGCAACAAATTCTCACAAACTGATGCGTGTCTGTGAATTTCATGGTGGAGTGATCTTTTAAGAAAGAGATGGCAGGACTTCCTTGGTGGTCTAGTGGTTAGGAATCTGCCTGCCAATGCGGGGAACATGGGTTTGATCGCTGGTCCAAGAAGATCCCACATGCCATGGGGCAATTCAACCCGTGCACCACAACTACTGAAGCCTGCATACCTAGAGTCCATGCTCCGCAACAAGGGAAGCCACCACAATGAGAAACCCGTGCACCATAACCAGATTAGACCCCACTCACTGCAACTAGAGAAAGCCTGTGCACAGCAATGAAGACCCAGCTCAGCTAATAATAAGTAATTTTTAAACAAAAAGAGAGAGATGGCTTCCTGGGATACCAAGTAGTTCCCATTTTCTGCACTTGTTCATATTTTCCAAATGACTTTGAAGACGTCTTTTTCTGAATTTAAAATCGAGGCCAATTTTAAGCAATGAAGTTTTATTTTTGAAAAGGAATCTTGTGCTAAGACTAATGCAATAGAAGGTGCCCTGACTTGTTCTGACAAGGTGAATTCCAAAATCAAAGAAGAACAGTTTGCTTTTTCACATTAAAGGTCAAATTTACAAAATGTCTCTCAAAGGCAGAGGTCTGCCTGATGACTTCATCAAATAAGACCTAGATGTATTGATTCAATCGTCCTGGTAACCCAAATATATAATCCAGGCACTACAAGGAAGATTACCGAATGCTGTTATCACATTCTTCTAACAGATACTAAAGCTGAAAAAGCAGAAACAATTTGGTACAGTTACGCATGAAATCTTTTTACAGTACACAAGCTTCAACTGTCTTAGCAAAGCATCTCAGAACTCAAGAGCAATTGTATCTGAACCGTCCCACTGCAACAACTAATGCAATACTATAGACATGATCATTTGATTTTTGCCAATATTGTTCATGGCTGATTCAGCCTATTTTAACTTAATGAATGGAAAAGTCAGCATTTCTTCCTCTCAAAATACAAAAGCATGTTTTTCAAAACACAGTGAAACTGCGTCTGATGTATGTGGTAGTGGTGGTTTAGTTGCTAAGTCGTGTCCAACTCTTGTGACCCTATGGACTGTTGCCTGCCAGGCTCCTCTGTCCATGGAATTCTCCAGGAAGAATACTGGAGTGGGTAGCCATTTCCTTCCCCAGGGGATCTCCCTGACCCAGGATCAAAACTTTGTCTCTTGTGTCTATTGCACTGCAGGCAGATTTTTTATCACTAAGCCACCAGGGAAGCCCTCTGATGTATATTTGTAGTCAACATAGTCTAAGACAGGGCTTCCCTCATAGCTCAGTTGGTAAAGAATCCGCCTGCAATGCAGGAGACCCCAGTTCAATCCCTGGGTCGGGAAGATCCCCTGGAGAAGGGATAGGCTACCCACTCCAGTATGCTTGGGCTTCCCTTGTGGCTCAGTTGGTAAAGAATCCGCCTGCAATGTGGGTAGACCTGGGTTTGATCCCCAGGTTGGGAAGATCCCCTGGAGAAGGGAATGGCTACCTACTCCCATATTCTGGCCTGGAGAATTCCACGGACTTGTCCATGGGGTCGCAAAGAGTTGAACATGACTGAGCGACTTTCACTTTCACTATTCTAAGACAAGGTGAGAAACATTATATCTTACTTAAAATATTTTGAGTCTTAAACAGAAATTCAAACAGAAAATGTATAAGCTATATTGAAATAGTATCGGAACATCTCCTTGGTACTATTCTGTTTAGTGAGCCTTCATAGGGCCAACCACAAACTCTCCACAAGGTTAGGGAGAATTCATTAACCAGAACTCATGCCCAAATGAAACTCATCTAACACATGGATTTTGTCCATGAGACACATCACTGCCTTCTTGCACTTGGGTACAGTAGAGGTACAGCACTATACTTGGGGCCAATTTTAGACAATAAAGTCACCAACAAAAAGTACAAAAATCTGGAAACTCAGTATCAGTTTCCTTAACAGCTGTACTATTTTGCATTTCCATCCAGTCATCCTAACAGATGTGGTTTGCATTTGTACTTCCCTGATGATTTGTGATATTTAGTAAAACATGGTAGTAAACAGAACATGTAAAGGATATTTTCCTTTTTTTTTTTTAACAGTATGACAGCTGAAACAAGAAGGCAGAGCATCACCTGTTCAACTTCAGTTGAAAACATGAGCTTCAGGCGACTCAAATATTTCACCACTCAGCATTTCCACAAATGACAACAAAGGCAGATTAAGTACTGGTTTGGAGGTTACCAATAAGCTTTAGCAAGCAGGCAAATTTGCAAATATGGTGTCTGTGAATAATGAGGATTTATTTTATCTCTTATGCATGGTTTTGAATCCTTAAACATTTTATAAAGTCCTTGTTTTATTATCCACTATGCAGGCCAGTTTTTTTTTTTTTTCAGTTTTCAGTTTAATTTTTAGACCAGTATTTTGTTTGTTGTAAATTTATTTCTCTCAAAGGTTTCACAGTCATTTTAGTTTTTCCTCTATGCTATTTTTTTAAGGTTGAACAAACTGTGTTTTATCTCATTATTTCATATTCCAATTCCATTTTGAGGAAACTAGAAAAATGTGTTTTATCCTATTTGTTAACACATGACACATTATCCTACTCCAGTTTTTCAGAAGCCATTTGCTGTTTCTGTATTAATAGTTCATTTCATGCTGCAAATTGGACATTGCTTGTAATTGTTAGGCTTCTACTAAGTGGCAGCTTCTGGTTTCTTGAGGCTAAATGAGATTTGCATGTTTTAAAAAATTTAATTTAGTTTATTTATTTGGCTGCACTGGTCTTAGTTGTGGCATGCACAATCTTTTAATTGTGTCACATGGAATCTAGTTCCCTTACCAGGGATTGAACCCAAGTCCCCTGCATCAGGAGCATGGAGTCTTAGCCACTAGGTCATCAAGGAAGTCCCTAGATTTGCATGATATTGCATTTACCGATTAAAAACTAACCTGGAATTAAAAGCTTATTTCTCAGGAGCTTCTGCAGTACTAGTTTTTCTTTCTAAATCTAGACTGAAAATAGAAACAATAGGTAGCTGAAACTAGAAATATAAGGCCAAGCACAAACTCTGAAGTATTTCAATCCCCTGCATAGTAAAGATATTTTTTAACTTTAATTTTAGGACTAAGCATCACCAAACTACTAGGACCTTTAAATTGAATCCCAAAATCCATTTTAACTCTTGCTATAACTCTTTTCCAATTGCCTGTGCTAACTGGGGATACAGAAGGAAAAGGAAGAAAATACATAGTATCTAAATTTTCAGTAAAAGATAATCTAGAATTTCAAATATTCTACTGTTCCCTTTTAACCAAACCACTTATTTGTAAGAGATTAAAATGGTTGCTTTTTGGACAATCTATATTATACTTTGAAATATTAGCCTTACATGCAAAAAAAAGGAATCCTTGTGTTAACAAAATTTCTTGAATATTTTGGATATCTCCTATTTCTTAATAGCTTTCTTTTATCATTTCTCCTTCCCACTGACACATGCTTTCTTGTGGGGAGGGGAGGTCTGGTGTCATTTCATTTGCCACTTGGTGAAACTAAGTTTTTATCACCAAGAAGCAGCAGCAGATCAAAGTTCAAATTTATGTTGCTTTATCTTTGTTCCTTGTGTCTGAACCTTGGCCTAATAATCCACAGCACTAACTATAACCACTGGGAAGATCAAGATGTGGATAAGGGTTGAGTTAGTGTTATAAAAGATGAAAGAATCAAAACCAACATTGATAGTGACTTTCATTTTAAAGTAATCAGTCTTTCAATGGTTTTTATCTAAGTTGCAGTTTACCAGTTATAAAACTTGGATGTTCTATTTTCCCATAGTATACTATTTGGGAAAACTAACTGTTCTCTTTGCTGTTGAAAATTCAGTCTTGAGAATTATGGAAATTATTATTTTAGATTTCAATTGCTGTATTAAGGAAGTCAAATAAATATGAAGAGTGTATGCTAGTCTATTATTTACTATGTAAAAGTCCTTAACTTTGAAGGTGTAATATCACAAGGACAGAAATATCCATCTATGCTGTTATTTATAGTTGAAGTATTCTCTACTAGGGGCATTGCATTGCATGATTTATCATTGGTAAGAAAAAATTACTTTTCCCCCCCTAATTTTGCTCTTAAGAAGAAAATACTACTTTTTATTTCTCCTGGAGCACGTGAGTAAAATTTTTCTTGAATATACAGCTAATATTAGAATTGCTGCATTATAGAGCAAGAAATTAAAATAGAAGTGCCAATGTTTTTAAGTAGTTTTACTACTTAAAACTACTTTGTAGATATAAGCTACCAACAGTGTATAAAGGATCCAGCTAACCCATGTCTAACACTGGCAATTGTCTGCCTTCTCAGTTGCTGCCAGTATGAATTTCTCATTCTGTGAAATAGTTATTCATATATTTTACCCATTTCTATACTGTGCTGTTTTGTGTCTTTCTTGATTTGTAGTAATTAGATAATCTGATTATTAGTACTTTGTCAGGTAAGTGCAAAATAAATATCTCTTCCTGGGTGGGAGCCTCCTTTTTCAGGCTCTTCAACTTGTTTTTAATAAAATGAAGTTCTTAATTTTAACGTAATAAGTGTACCTATAATTTCTCTGCTGGTTGAGTTTTTGTCTTCAGAAAGCCTTTCTAATGCTAAACCAAGCAGAGCCTTTCCTTGTATTTTCTCCTAAAAGTTTTAAACTTTGTTTCTCATATTTGTGTCTTCAATCCATTAGGGGTTGAATTTTTAGTATGGTGCAATGGAAAGATCCAATTTTATGTTTTCATGTAGTTAACCAGTTTTTCCAATTTCATTTATGAGACAGTGTCTCCACTATAAATCTGTTTTGTCACCTCTGCCGAATATCTAGTTCTAAATACGCATTGTCTGGGGAGGAAGGATAAACTGGAAGGTTGGGATTGACATATACACACTATAATGTATAAAATAGATAACTAAAAAGAACCTGCTGTATAGCACAGTGAAATCTACTATGGCCTTTATGGTTAAAGAATCTAAAAAAGGTGGATATATATATATATAAACTGAATCACTTTGCTGTACACCTGAAACTAACACAATATTGTAAATCAACTATGCTCCATTAAATTTTTTTTAAAAGAGAGGCTATTGCCAAGCTTAAGCAAAAAGAGATATATCAAGCAGGGGTTAGAAAACTACAACCCATGGGCAAAATCTGACCCAATGCAGGCTTTTGTGAATAAAGTTTTCTGGGAAAACATCAATAAATAAATAAATAGGCATGGTCTATTTCTAATCATCCTGTTCTTCATTATTCAATTTGTCCACCTTTGCACTAACACAACAGCATCATAATTACTGTAGCTCCATAAGAGTCTTGATATATGGTAAGGCAAGTACTTATTCATTCCTCTACTTTTTTTTTCTGGAGTGTTTTGACTTTTCTTGACCCTTTGTTCTTCCTTATAAATGAGAAAATTAGTTTGTCAAGCTCCATGAATAACCTGGTTGAGATATTTATTGGCCCTGCATGGACTCTATAAACAGATTTGGAAAAATTGAATTATTAATGATATTAAGCCTTCCCATTCCTGAATTTGGCATGACTCTCCACTGTAAGAGGCTTCTTTAATGCCTTTTATAAAGTATTATAACTATACATCTTGCTCATATTTTGTTAGATTCATTTACATGTGTCTTACAGTTTTTGTTGTTATTATACAAGGTATTAAAAAAAAATTTGTTGAGGGTGAGATGTATGGAGAGAGTAACATGGAAATTTACAATACCATATGTAAAATAGGTAGCCAACGGGAATTTGCTGTATGACTCAGGGAACTCAAACAGGGTCTCTGTAACAATCTAGAAGGGTGGGAGGGGGAGGGAGACAGGAGGGAAGTTAAAGAGGGAGGTGACATATGTATACCTGTGGCTGATTCTTGTTGATGTTTGACAGAAAACAACAAAATTCTGTAAAGCAATTATCTTTCAATTAAAAAATAAATGTATTTTTTAATTAAAAACCATTTGATGGTGAATGAGGACTTGATTGATTTGTTCATACTGATCTTGCATTGAGTCACCCTGCTAACCTTTCCTCTAGATCTAATAATTTATAAGTTTGTAGTAGATTTTAAATTTTTTATAGAGACAAAATCAATAGCAACTGTATTTACTCTTTTATAATCTTTACACTTTTCATTTCTTTCTTTGACTTACTGCATAGCCAAAACCTTCAGTAAATTGGTGAATATAAATAATGACAAGGGGATTTCTGGCTTTTAGCTGATTTTAAAAGAAATTCCATTAATGTTTCCTCACTCGGAATGTTGATTGCTGTGTCCATATAGTAAGGGCTATCCAAATATTGGCAATGTTCATTGTCATTTTATTGTTAGCTACTTTTACTGCATTGATTTAATTTTATAGAATTGTATTCTATTCCTTCAGATAAATAGTTTGTATCTTTTCATTGGTATTTATAGTGAATGCATGCCTGCATTCATGCTAAGTCGCTTCAGTCGGGTCCGACTTTCTTTTACAACCGCATGGACTGTAGCCTGCCAGGCTCCTCTTGTCTATGGGATTCTCTAGGCAAGAATACTGGGGTGGGTTGCCATGACATTCTCTAGGGAATCTTCCCAACCCAGGGATCAAACCCAAGTGTCTTAAGTCTCCTGCACAGACAGGCAGTTTCTTTATCACTAGTGCCACCTGGGAAGTAAATAGAGTACTTATATACTAGAATTTACAGTATAATGTAGTAAATACTATTATAATGTTTTTGTCTGTCTGTCACCTTCCTTCCTTTTTCTGAAATGTAAACACTTTTCATTATGAAGAATGCAATTTAAGTGATTTATATGGGAGTAGATTGTCACCTACTCAAAACCCAGGCCTGCGTAACCAATTCTTCCAAGCCACAGTAACTGCCAGTCCAATAAGAAGCCATTTGAGCTGAGATCACAAAGAAAGGAATATTTACCTGCTTCTGAGATCACTGGTGCTAAGAACCACATAAACCTGTAATACAAAGAATTTTCTCAGCTAAGATGCAGAGAAAGACTGACTGACAATACAGAATAAAAAAAAAACCAGCCTGAGTGAGCAAAGCTGGGAGTCCTCTGGTCCTAGAATGCCTCAAAAATAACCTCCACTTTTTATTTATGTGCCAAAAATGCCTACCCATACCTACCACTTTTGTGTCCACCATATTGATTTTCCATTTCTTCTAGTTACAATCAAAAGAATCCTACCAATCATATAGTTCAGTTCAGTCTCTTCGTTGTATCCAACTCTTTGCGACACCATGGACTGCAGCCCGCCAGGCCTCCCTGTCCATCACCAACTCCTGGAGTTTACTCAAACTCACGTCCACTGAGTTGGTGGTACCATCCAACCATCTCATCCTCTGCCATCCCCTTCTCCTCCTGCCTTCAATCGTTCCCAGCATCAGGGTTTTTTCCAATAAGCCAGTTCTTTGCATTAGGTGGCCAAAGTATTGGAGTTTCAGCTTCAGCATCAGTCCTTCTAATGAATATTCAGGACTGATTTCCTTTAGGATGGACTGGTTGGATCTCCATGCAGTCCAAGGGACTCTCAAGAGTCTTCTCCAACACCACAATTTGAAAGCATCAATTCTTCAGTGCTCAGCTTTCTTTATGGTCCAACTCTCATATCCACACGTGACTACTGGAAAAACCATAGCCTTGACTAAACAAACCTTTGTAGGCAAAGCAATGTCTCTGTTTTTTAATATACTGCCTAGGTTGGTCATAGTTTTTCTTCCAAGGAGTAAATGTCTTTTAATTTCATGACTACAGTCAACATCTGCAGTGATTTTGGAGCCCAAGAAAATAAAGTCTGTCACTGTTTCCATTGTTATCCCATTTATTTGCCATGAAGTGATGGGACCAGATGTCATGATCTTTGTTTTTGAATGTTGAGTTTTAAGCCAGCTTTTTCACTCTCCTCTTTCACTTTCATCAAGAGGCTCTTTAGTTCCCCTTCACTTTCTGCAATAAGGGTGGTGTCATCTGCATGTCTGAGATTATTGATCACATAGCTATTATTTATTCTTTTTATATCCTAGTCCATAAACTATGAAAATAGAAGATATGTCTATTTTTACCCACAGTACCCTCACAATGGCTGGCACATGCTAGATAGTTCATATCTGAGTATATCAATGACTAAACTAATAAGTATGTAAAAACTATGTTTTTCTATATAGAATACAAGCTGATATATTTTGTCACATCAATCTAGATTTATTTTGATAACTTAATAGTTTATGTACAATCCAATAATGATAAAGAATAGTTTTATGAATCTTTTTCCATCATTTAAAAATTGTTAGTCCTGTACTTTTCCTCATTTTATTAACAGGTGTAAATTATTATTGGTTTTATTCTCCTCTCCTTCAAACATTCATTCAACAAGCATGTACCCAATATCCATGTGACACCATGTTAGATATTCCAGGAGATTCAAACTGAATAAGGCATAGTCACCACTTCCAAAAATCATCCCAGTGATCTTTTGCATGAATTCAGTCTGTGTACTCTGTAGAAACAAAGTTAAGTGAGGAAAAGAACTCTGGACATTAAATGGCTTCCTAGTAATCAAGAAGATAAAAAGCTCTGAGTATACGATCCAGCCTAAGACAAGTTAAAAAGTAAAGAGGAAAAATAATAGCTAAAAAAAAAAGTACCGTGATGAGGTAAAAATAAAGAGAAATGAAGACAGCCAGAAGCATGTAATTAGAACTGAAACAGATGCTGAATTACCCTCAGCATCTTTAAAATTACACTTTCCAAACAACCAATCATTTCTAAAATCTTAATCCATGAGCATCATTTTTCATACAAATTGCCCACATTTGGCTATAATTTCAGAAGTTTGCATTTATGCCAGGAGATTCAAGAAAGCAATGTTTTTACATAGCATTCAAGCTGTTACTGTTGCCATTATTAATCTGGTCATTTATACGGGTGAACTGAAATATAGCCTGCAAAATATTAAAATTTCATCTGTAAATGTAAAATACAGAATTTCCAAAATCTGAATTCACATTGATGTGGAAATTAAATCAAATGATGCATTTCAAAGTACAGCATATACACAGTGAACTTGATACGACTAAACAGTGAAAACTGAGAGATCACTACAGTAAGAAAAATATTTTTTATTAACACAAAGGAAGTGTCTTAAGTTTTGTGTTCCAAACAAGACTATTCCAGGTTATTGTCAACTCCAGAAGTTGTTCTTTTCTTTTCCGAATCCTATAGACTGCTCCCACTGGCATGGCACATATCAGCAAGTTCACAGAGCAGAGATCAGACAAAAATCCATAGTGGATAGAAACCCACTCCTAGGATAACAGGCTCCAGGTATTTTTCAGGGACTTTAAAGACGGAGAAAGCATCTTCTTATGAAAGATCTTTGCTCAGATAGTCACACGTCAACAGAACTCAGGAGATGCCTTCAGTTGATTCTTAGCAATCTGCAGAAACCCTGAGCTTGGATCAGCACTGTTTCCTACTGGGGTCACTCCACTATCCAGCTAGGCACCCAGACTGCATAGGCAAAAGCTGAGCTTTCTTGTACATGGATTGAGTTGACAAAAATAAGGGACAATATCACTAACGGTAAAGAACTAGACTGCCAATGCAGGAGACACAAGAAATGCAGGCTCAATTCCTGGGTCCAGAAGATAACCTGGAGTAGGAAACGGCACCCCACTCCAGTATTCTCACCTGGAAAATTCCATGGGCAGAGGAGATTGGAGGGCTACAGTCCATAGGGTCTCAAAGAGTAGGACATGACTGAAAAACTAACACTTTCACACTTTTCACATGGTATAAAGAAGACCAGAGGATGATGGCCCAGGATCAGGACTATAGAATTGGGATCAGGGCAAAGGTAGTACTGCACACACACTAGTTATGAATGTGTTAGATATTATTTACATATATAATTTTACATGTGTTCAGTTCAGTCACTCAGTCATGTCCAACTCTTTATGACCCCATGCACTGCAGTACACCAAGCCTCCCTGTCCATCACCAACTCCTGAAGTTTACTCAAATTCATGTCCATTGAGTCGGTGATGCCATCCAACCATCTTATCCTCTGTTGTCCTCTTCTCCTCCCGCCTTCAGTCATTCAGGGTCTTTTCCAATGAGTCAGTTCTTCGCATCAGGTGGCCAAAGTATTGGAGTTTCAGCTTTAATACCAGTCCTTCCAATGAATATTCAGGACTTATTTCCTTTAGGATGGACTGGTTGGATCTTCTTGCAGTCCAAGGGACTCTCAAGAGTCTTCTCCAACACTACAGTTCAAAAGCATCAGTTCTTGTTTCCTTTGGCGCTCAGCTTTCTTTATAGTGCAACTCTCACATCCATACATGACTATAGGAAAAACCATAGCCTTGACTAGACCGACCTTTGTCAGCAAAGTAACGTATCTGCTTTTTATATTCTGTCTAGGTTGGTCATAGCTTTTCTCCCAAGGATCAAGGGACTTTTCATTTCATGGCTGCAGTCACCATCTGCAGTGACCTTGGAGCCCAGAAAAATAAAGTCAGCCACTGTTTCCACTGTTTCCCCATCTATCTGCCATGAAGGGATGGGACCAGATGCCATGATCTTAGTTTTCTGAATGTTGAATTTTAAGCCAACTTTTTCACTCTTCTCTTTCACTTTCATCAAGAGGCTCTTTAGCTTTTCTTCACTTTCTGCCATAAGGGTGGTATCATCTGCATATGTGAGTTTATTGATATTTCTCCCAGTAATACCGATTCCAGCTTGTGGTTCATCCAGGCCAGCATTTCTCATGATGTACTCTGCATATAAGTTAAATAACTAGGGTGACAATATACAACCTTGGTGTACTCCTTTCCTGATTTGGAACCAGTCTGTTGTACCATGTCCAGTTCTAACTATTGCTTCTTGACCTGCATTCAGATTTCTCATGAGCCAGGTCAGGTAGTCTGGTATTCCAATCTCTTGAAGAATGTTCCACAGTTTGTAGTGATCCACACAGTTACAGGTTTTGCCATAGTCAATAAAGCAGAAGTAGATATTTCTCTGGAACTCTCTCGTTTTTTTGATGATCCAACGGATGTTGGCAATTTGATCTCTGGTTCCTCTGCCTTTTCTAAAACCAGCTTGAACATCTGAAAGTTCACGGTTCACATACTGTTGAAGACTGGCTTGGAGAATTTTGAGCATTACTTTGCTAGCTTGTCAAAGTAGTGTAATTGTGTTGTAGATTGAGCATTCTTTGGCATTGCCTTTCTTTGGGATTGGAATGAGAACTGACCTTTTCCAGTCCTGTGGCAACTGTTGAGTTTTCCAAATTTGCTCAGTAGGGTGCAGCACTTTCACAGCATTATCTTTTAGGATCTGAAATAGCTCCACTGGAATTCCATCACCTCCTCTAGCTTTGTTCATAGCGATGCTTCCTAAGGCCCACTTGGCTTCATATTCCATAATACACACGTATATTTAAGTATGTATGTAAATGTTTACATTATATATGTGTGTGTATATATATATTCCTTTTATCCAGTTGATAATTAATAAGGTACTTGATAAGTAAAAATAGAGCTTAATTTATTGAGTAGACTCATTCTAAAGATGTTTTTTAAATTCCTACATTACTAAGTTATATTTTTTTCTTAGTTTGTCCTATATGTGGTGCTGAAGTTTAAAATGATGTATAGGTATCAACTCTTCAGCTGTCAGATCTTATGGAGAGAATATTCAGGAGGGTCTCAACAGCTTGGAAGGAGTGTGAGCAGCCCTTTTCAGGAAATCTCCCTCTGCAAGAAACCCCTTTTCTTGTCACTTTACCAAAGCTTCATTGCAACTAAACTTTTAAACCAGGCACCCTCATGCTCTACTCACCTCCCATGCTAGCAAATCCTTCACATCTTGGAATTACACTTTGCCTGTGCCTAACAAAATCACTGCAGATGGTGACTACAGCCATGAAATTAAAAGCTGCTTGCTCCTTGGAAAGATAGTTATGACAAACCTAAACAGCATATTAAAAAGCAGAGACATTACTTTGCCAACAAGGGTCCATCTAGTCAAGGCTATGGTTTTTCCAGTAGTCATGTATGGATGTGAGAGTTGGACTGCAAAGAAAGCTGAGCACTGAAGAATTGATGCTTTTGAAGTGTGGTGTTGAAGAAGACTCTTGAGAGTCCCTTGGACTGCAAGGAGATCCAACCAATCCATATTAAAGGAAATCAGTACTGAACATTCATTGGAAGGACTGATGTTGAAGCTGAAACTCCAATACTTTAGCCACCTGATGCGAAGAACTGACTCATTGGAAAAGACCCTGATGCTGGGAAAGATTGAAGGCAGGAGGAGAAGGGGCCGACAGAGGATGAGATGGTTGGATGGCATCATCGACTCAATGGACATGAGTTTGAGTAAACTGCAGGAGTTTTTGATGGACAGGGAGGCCTGGTGTATGCCAGTCCATGGGGTCACAAAGAATCGGACATGACTGAGAAACTAAACTGAACTGAACTGTGCCTAACTTGTTGGTTCTTTCCATAAATCAAAGTAGACAAAATGAAGAATAATTAACAGATAACAAGATCTCTTCCCCAGTTTTCTCTCAGTCATCTCATGGACAAACTGAACAAGATAACGTCTAGAGGAAGATCAACAACAGTCAACAAGCCTGTCCTCAGTGGGGGGATGTTGACAGCTCTGACTTCCTATCTCAAAGTTTACTTCTCTCTTTCTCTTTAAACTTTCATGGCTGAGCATACCAGGAAATGGTTTTTGTGGGGGGACACTGAGTCCACTATCTCCCCAGATTGCCAGCCTTCTGACAAAAAGCAACTTTCCCTTCCTACCAACATTTGTCTTTCTTGAGTATTGATTTTTGAGTAGCAGGACCTGATTTGATAGCAAGGAGGAGAGAGGAAACTCTCATCTCTTTTTCCTAAGGGCCTTAATCCCATCCGGTGGACCCACTCTCATGACCTCATCTAAACAAAATTATCTACCAATAGCCTATAACACTAGGGCTATGGGTTCAACATATGAATTTGGGAAGCACACAATTCAACCTATAGAACTGGTGAGGTCCTCAGGACAGGGTGCAGGCTATCAGCATATTTCCAGACTTAACCTGACCATGTGGAAATAGGCTAGGATCTTGATCATTAGCCTCTGATCTCACCATACACAGTCATAAGATACCAAACTTTGCAGCAGGGGCATATTTGAAAATTAGCCCTCTGTACACTCCTGGGTGTTCATTGGAAGAACTGATGGTGAAGCTGAAACTCCAATACTTTGGCCACCTGATGCAAAGAACTGACTCATTGGAAAAGACCCTGATGCTGGGAAAGATTGAGGGCAGGAGGAGAAGGGGTCGACAGAGGATGAGATGGTTGGATGGCATCACTGACTCAATGGACAGGAGTTTGGGTAAACTCCAGGAGTTGGTGATAGACAGGGAGGCCTGGCGTGCTGCAGTTCATGGGGTCACAAAGAGTTGGACACGACTGAGTGACTGAACTGAACTGAAAATGATTATAATCATACTTCCTCAAGAATATTTTGTTTACAGTTATTCAGAAATAGGACTGAATCACAATGTCCCCAATTCCCTATGCAAATATAAACTTCACAAGAATTAAGTGGAATATATTTTTTAAATTAATTAGTGATGAACATTGTCTTATCCTAAAGAGTATCCCTTTTTATAATAAAAAAAGTAAAAATATCAATGAATATAGTTTAAATTGGAAAATCATTCAGTGTGTAATAGAAGCACCAAATGGATTTGTAGATGGAAAATAAATGAGCTGGAAATGAAAGAGTAATGCATTAGGGATACTTTTCTTTATGTAATATGTTTCTGCATCTGATGGAATCTGAATTGACCACCTCTTCAATCTCTCATGAGATGGAAATGCCAGGATAGAAGAAAAATGCTAGAACTAAAATTCTTACTGTCAAGGGTTTTCAATCAACTCTTATCACATTAGGTCTTAGAGCTTCGGTTATCTTTCTATGCACGCGTGTATTATCTTCCTGCAACTAAATTATAAACTGAGCTCCTGGAGGATTAAGGCCATATCTCAACAGATCATACCTTTCTATAAACTACTTCAGCCTTAGAACAATTAAGAATACACAGTGATGATTTTAGAACAACCGAACTAACACTTGTACATTTTTTGTCTTCCTTTGAATATTCTCATCCATATTCACACAGTTTTATAGTTATCATGATGGCTTACATAGAATTTCATGTTGCCAAGTACCTAGAATTTCTTCAAATATTCCATCAGTTGTTTTAATAGTTTCTGTAACCATTTCCCCTTATCCATTGTTTAATCTTTTTGAAAATTCTGTATTATCAATAATTCTGCAACAAACCACTCCACACAAATTGATCTTACTTTAAAATATATCCAGGTACTTCGCTGGTGGTCCAGCATGATTAAGACTTCATGCTTCTGGTGCAGGGGGCACTGGTTCGATCCCTGGTCAGGGAACTAAGATCCCTCAGGCCACATGCCACTTGCTGCTGCCAAATAAATAAATAAATTATATCCATAGGATACATTTCTGGTGTGGGATACATTGTCTAAACTAACATCCATGTCTGAAACTGCTTCATACACAATAAATACAAATAAATATAAAAGACAAAATTGGAAATACTCAAGGAAAGACAATCAGTAATTAATATCAACAGATTAGGGAAGTTAACTAATGAAAGACTGGAATGGGATCATAAAGATCTTCAAAGTCTACTAATTGAAGGCTACTAGATGAAAATAGCTTGCATTACCAAGAGGAAGAAAGAATAGAGGATAATTTAATAAAATGAGGAAAATGAAATTTAGATTTAAAATCTAAATATCATATCCTTCAGATAGTTTATTTCAAGGTAACATAGTGTCACATGGGTTTGGGACATTCTCCTCAGAAGGTTGCTGTCCTCTGACCCAAGTCCTGACCCTCCACATAGTCATACTTGGGCCTGAACACTGAGGGTTCTACCTCCTCAAATGGCTCCCCAGAGTTTCAGGGTTAATAGCTGAGAATCTACAGTCAAATACAATTAAATCTTATCCCTTCTGGGGAAGTCCTCTCTATTCTCTTCTTCCCTATTTAAGAAGCATTAGCCAACAAGATTAAATTAATTTAACTTTTTAATAATGTCTTACCTCTCTGCTATTTTGGACTCTAATTGGAATTACCAATCACACAGGGTAGAATATACTAATTTGATAAATCAGTGGGATAATTATGTTTGGATGGGTAAGCAAAGTCTCTTTCATGATACCTTTCCAAATATGATTTACAGTGGAAACAATGTCAGACTTTATTTTGGGGGGCTCCAAAATCACTGCTGATGGTGATTGTAGCCATGAAATTAAAAGACGCTTACTCCTTGGAAGGAAGGTTATGGCCAACCTAGATAGCATATTTAAAAGCAGAGACATTACTTTGCCAACGAAAGTCCATCTAGTCAAGGCTATGGTTTTTCCAGTGGTCATGTATGGATGTGAGAGTTGGACGGTGAAGAAAGCTGAGCGCCGAAGAATTGATGTTCTTGAACTGTGGTGTTGGAGAAGACTCTTGAGAGTCCCTTGGACTGCAAGGAGATCCAATCAATCCATCCTAAAAGAGGTCAATCCTGGGTGTTCATTGGAAGGACTGATGTTGAAGCTGAAACTCCAATACTTTGGCCACCTCATGCGAAGGGTTGACTCATTGGAAAAGACCCTAATGCTGAGTAGGATTGGGGGTGGGAGGAGAAGGGGACGACAGAGGATGAGATGGTTGGATGGCATCACTGACTCGATGGACATGGGTTTGGGTAGACTCCGGGAATTGGTGATGGACAGAGAGGCCTGGCGTGCTGAAATTCATGGGGTCACAAGGAGTCAGATACGACTGAGTGACTGAACTGAACTGATATGGCCACCTAATTATGTTAAAAAAAAACAACTTACTTTTATGTCAAGTGTATTTAGTACATCATAAATAATTCTAAATTAGCAGCATAGAAGAAAAAGAAAACTAGAAGCCTCTTTGCTCTTTTTCATAGTCATTGCATTTACAGGCATATTAAAGAGGCAGAATAAGAAGCTGTGTAGACTAGGGGGACTTCAAACAAGCCCAGGAGCCAATGTACAGCCAAAAATAATGGAACAAGTAACCTTATAGATTGCTGAGTGGAACAAATTTATATAGCCCTTTTGAAAAACAAGTTGATACTCACTGCCAACAGACATTTTAAAATGTTTTCTTATCCTGTGAGCCACTAAATTCACCTGTAAGAAAAATCCTAAGTAAATAATCACATACATAAAAAGTTTCATACTCAAAGGCCTCTTCTTAAAAATACTTGTAGTGAGAAAATTATAAACAGCTTGAATGTCCATTTATAAAGACCTGGCTACTAATCTTGGTTCTGCCATGTTCTGGCTATGTAACTGAAGACTGAAGGCAAGTTACTTAGTTCTGTCTGTATTCTCCTTGACCCTACACCTGTATTCTAGAATAGACAGAGAAGGAAGAAGATTCTGTCCTTGAAGTGTCTAACACATCTGTATTTGAAGCTTCTAGTTTCAGATTAGATCATAAACTCTCCCCTATGCCTGGCCAAGAGAGTGTCATGAACTAATAAGCTTCTAATTACAATAGCCAAGACACAGAAGCAACTTAAATATCCATCGACAGATGAATGGAAAAGATGTGGTATATATAAATACAATGGAGTATTACTCAACCATAAAAAAAATAAAATAATGGCATTTGTGGCAACATGGATGTACCTAGAGATTATCATACTAAGTAAATTAAGCCAAAGACAAATATCATATGATATCTCTTGTATATGAAATCTGAAGGGAAAAAAAGATACAAGTTAACTTATTTACAAAACAGAAATAGATCCACAAACAAAGAAAACAAACTTATGGTTACCGAAGGAAAAAGGGAAGGGGAAGCATAAATTAGGAGGATGGCATTAACATATATACACTCCAAAATATAAAATAGATAAGCAACAAGAACCTACTGTATAGCACAGGGAACTATACTCAATTTTTTATAATAACCTATAAGGGAAAATAATCAGAAAAAAAATTGTATGTATGTCTGTAAAACTGAATCACTGTGCCACACACCTGAAACAACACATTGTGAATCAACTATACTTCAATTAAAAAAAAAAATAACCAGCTGAAGCTTTCCAGTTCTGAACCTATCACTTCAGTGAGTGATCAAAATATCCAATGGCATAGATTAGAAGGTATCGCCTCCTTGAAGTTGGGGTCCACACTCAAGGGATCACCTTACACACCCCTGACTATTGTATGAAAGGAGAAGGATAGAATGGATACTGAACAACAACCACAATGATACATGAAATGCTTCATTTTGTATCTTAGGAAAAGAGCAACAGTCACCATAGCCAATATGTTTTAACAAAAACATTTATCTATTAACTATCATGTTTTCTTTCTAGGCACTAGGGCTATACATGGACAGGATGGTCACAGTACAGGCCAATGGGAGAATGAGACATAGTTATAAGCACTGACACCAGTAAATGATTAATTCTATTTAGATAGATGCTAAGGAGGAGGATAAGGATAATGTGAAATATACTTGAGGGACTTACATGTTCTAGATGTATATATGCTCTGGATGGCAATGATTTTAAGCTAAGTTCTGCAGGATAATAGACCAAATAGTCTGTGTGAAAACTCAAAACCACAGGAACCTGGCCTATCTTGGTATCAAAAGGTGACCACTGTGTAGATGATGAAGGAAAGTCTATCTGCAATTTACCTTCTAAGCATTTGGCAGTTTTTCTTCAATTATAGTTTGCAACTGTGCAGCTCGAAATTAAAAGACACTGACTTTTGGATAGCAGCCATTCTGACTGGTGTCAGAATGGCTGCTATCCAAAAGTCTATGAGCAATAAATGCTGGACAGGGTGTGGAGAAAAGGGAACCCTCTTACACTGTTGGTGGGAATGCAAACTAGTACAGTCACTATGGAGAACAGTGTGGAGATTCCTTAAAAAACTGGGAATAGAACTGCCATATGACCCAGCAATTCCACTGCTGCGCATACACACTGAGGAAACCAGAATTGAAAGAGACGCGTGTACCCCAGTGTTCATCACAGCACTGTTTACAATAGCCAGGACGTGGAAACAACCTAGATGTCCATCAGCAGACGAATGGATAAGGAAGCTGTGGTACATATACACAATGAAATATTACTCAGCCATTAAAAAGAATACATTTGAATCAGTTCTATTGAGATGGATGAAACTGGAGCCCATTATACAGAGTGAAGTAAGCCAGAAAGAAAAACAACAATACAGTATACTAATGCATATATATGGAATTTGAAAGATGGTAACGATAACCCTATATGCAAGACAGAATAAGAGACACAGATGCATAGAACAGTCTTATGGACTCTGAGGGAGAAGGTGAGGGTGGGACGTTCTGAGAGAATAGCATTGAAACATGTATATTATCATACATGAAACAGAACACCATTCCATGTTCGATGCATGAGACAAATGCTCAGGGCTGGGGTAATGGGATGACCCAGAGGGATGGGATGGGAAGGGACGTGGGAGGGGGGTTCAGGATGGGGAACACATGTAAACCCACGGCTGATTCACGTCAATGTATGGCAAAAACCACTACAATATTGTAAAGTAATTATCCCCCAACTAAAATAAATAAATTTATTTAAAAAAAAAAATAAAAGACACTTACTTCTTGGAAGAAAACCTATGACAAACTTAGATAGTATACTACAAAGCAGAGACATGACTTTGCTGACAAAGTTCGTATAGTCAAAGCTATGGTTCTTCCAGGAGCCAAGTATGGATGTGAGAGTTGGACCATAAAGGAGGCTGAGCACTGGAGAATCGATGCTTTTGAACTCTGGTGCTGGAGAAGACTCTTGAGAGTCCCTTGGACAGCAAGAAGATCAAACCAGTCAATCCTAAAGGAAATCAACCCTAAATATTTATTGGAAGGACTGATGCTGAAGTTCCAATATTTGGACACCTGATGCAAAGAGCTGACTCATTAGAAAAGATCTTAATGCTAGGAAAGATTGAGGGCAGGAGGAGAAGAGGATGACAGGAGGAGACAGTTGGATGGCATCACCGACTCAATGGATGTGAGTATGAGCAAACTGTGGGAGATGGTGAAGGACAGCAAATCCTGGCATGCTGCTGTCTGTGGAGTTGCAAAGAGTTGGACATGACTTTGTGATGAAACAACTGTTCATTGCATGACTTTGGCTAATGTGTATCTTTCTCATTAGATAATTAGTTCTTAAAAGCATGAACTCTTTCTATAATGCTCACCACCATATGTTAGCATGTAGCCTGAAACAAGGTAGGTGTTCCACAGGTATTTGTGGAAGTAGGGAAGAAGTCTAAATGCACTTGGATTTAAGGTGTGGGCATTTGACACACAAATTCCAGTACAACAGCCACTACACACAATGACAGGAAAAAAATGATATAATAAAATCACCATATGGGAAATTTGCAAACAAAAAAACAGAGACGTTACTTTGCCAACAAAGGTCCATCTAGTCAAGACTATGGTTTTTCCAGTGGTCATGTATGGATGTGAGAGTTGGACGGTGAAGAAAGCTGAGCGCCAAAGAATTGATGCTTTTGAACTGTGGTGTTGGAGAAGACTCTTGAGAATCCCTTGGACTGCAAGGAGATTCAACCAGTCCATCCTAAAGGAGATCAGTCCTGGGTGTTCATTGGAAGGACTGATGTTGAAGCTGAAATTCCAATACTTTGGCCACCTCATGCGAAGAGCTGACTCATTTGAAAAGACCCTGATGCTGGGAAAGATTGAGGGCAGGAGGAGAGGGGGACGACAGAGGATGAGATGGTTGGATGGCATCATCGACTCAATGGACATGGGTTTGAGTGGACTCCGGGAGTTGGTGATGGACAGGGAGGCCTGGCGTGCTGTGGTTCATGGGGTCGCAAAGAGTCAGAAACAACTGAGAGACTGAACTGAACTGAACCCAGATCTCACACAATTACTGATACAGCATATTTGCCTCAAAGATAAAGGATCTCATGAAGGGTATATAGGATTCCTCCAGAATCCAGGGTTTCTTGCCCAGCTTAAATTATAAAAAATGAAGTCTTGATTCCCATGGCAGCAATGGACCAGACACAAAATTAGAAAATAAAACTAAATGACACATATTTTGAACACATTATAAAGGAGGCATTTTAGGAGGAAAAAAAATATCCAATCAGACAAATAATGTGTCAAGTTGTAAGAAGTAGATCTCACAACTTGAGCATAGAGCTCTTAAGTTAAATTAGGAATAGGGTAAATTACCATGAAGAAATAAAGTAGAAGTTGTTTTAGAAAAGTAACCTAGCCAGAAGAGATCTGTGACTGATCTGTGATCACACAACCAGAACTGGGGTTTCCCCTAGTTTTCTGGTCCTAATTCTATTTTGATTTCAGTTCAATCCACCATTTATATATCACATTAAGGGGAATTTCCTGGCAGTCTAGTAGTTAGGACTCTGCACTTCCACTGCAGTGGCATGGGTTCAATCCTTGGTCAGGGAACTAAGATTTCACATGCTGCACCAGCACAGCAAAAAAACAAAAGGAGTTTGGGGGAACTCCTTCAATGGTCCAGTGGTTAGGACTTGATGCTTTCACTGCCAAGGACCATGATTCATTCCCTGGTCTGGGAACTGATATTCCACAAGCTGTGTGGTATGGCCATAAGTAAATTAGTATCACATTTCACATTTTTTCTACCACATGGACGTTCCAGTTGAATTTGTCTCAATGTGTACTAAATAACATTCATCCTATAACACTGGTGCTGGTTATTTTTGGAGTACCTAAAAGGAAGAATTTATTCTGAAAGTCTGCACAATTTTTTTCACTTCATTAGAGCCATGAACAGCTCAGAGAAGATTGCTTCTTCCTCTTTAATTTTAGAGAGCATCTCTTAATCCTTGCCTTCATCCCTGCCCAACAGATATCTGAATTGATGTTTTTTTGGAAAAAAAAAAAAAAGGCAGTTTCATTCTTTTACAAGTGGTTGACCAGTTTTCCCAGCACCACTTGTTAAAGAGATTGTCTTTTCTCCATTGTATATTCTTGCCTCCCTCATCAAAGATAAGGTGTCCATAGGTGCTTGGCTTTATCTCTGGGCTTTCTATTTTGTTCCATATTTGTTCCAGATCTATATTTCTGTCTTTGTGCCAGTACCATACTGTCTTGATGACTGTAGCTTTGTAGTATAGTCTGAAGTCAGGCAGGTTGGTTCTTCTGCTTCCATTCTTCTTACTCAAGATTGCTTTGGCTATTCGAGGTTTTTTTGTATTTCCATACAAATCGTGAGGTTATTTGTTCTAGTTCTCTGAAAAATACTGTGGGTAGCTTGCTAAGGATTGCATTGAATCTATAGATTGCTTTGGGTAGTATACTCATTTTCACTATATTGATTCTTCTGATCCATGAACATGGTATATTTCTCCATCTATTTGTGTCATTTTGATTTCTTTCTAACACCATACACAAAAATAAACTCAAAATGGATTAAAGATCTAAACGTAAGACCAGAAACTATAAAACTCCTAGAGGAAAACATAGGCAAAACACTCTCTGACATAAATCACAGCAGGACCCTCTATGACCCACCTCTCAGAGTAACGGAAATAAAAGCAAAAATAAACAAATGGGACCTAATTAAACTTAAAAGCTTTTGCACAATGAAGGAAACTATAAGCAAGGTGAAAAGGGAGCCTGCAGAATGGGAGAAAATAATAGCAAACAAAGCAACTGACAAAGAATTGATCTCAAAAAATATACAAGCAGCTCATGCAGCTCAATTCCAGAAAAATAAATGACCCAATCAAAAAATGGGTCAAAGAACTAAATAGAAATTTCTCCAAAGAAGACATACAGATGGCTAACAAACACATGAAAAGATGCTCATCATCATTCATTATCAGAGAAATGCAAATCAAAACCACAATGAGGTACCATTTCATGCCTGTCAGAATGGCTGCTATCCAAAAGTCTACAAGCAATAAATGCTGGAGAGGGTGTGGAGAAAAGGGAATCCTCTCACATTGTTGGTGGGAATGCAAACTAGTACAGCCACTATGGAGAACAGTGTGGAGATTCCTTAAAAAAAATGGAAATAGAACTGCCATATGACCCAGCAATCCCACTGCTGGGCATACACACCAAGGAAACCAGAATTGAAAGAGACACGTGTACCCCAATATTCATCACAGCACTGTTTATAATAGCCAGGACGTGGAAGCAACCTAGATGTCCATCAACAGATGAATGGATAAGGAAGCTGTGGTAAATATACACAATGGAATATTACTCAGTCATTAAAAAGAATACATTCGAATCAGTTCAATTGAGACGGATGAAACTGGAGCCCATTATACAGAGTGAAGTAAGCCAGAAAGAAAAACACCAATACGGTATACTAATGCATATATATGGAATTTGAAAGGTGGTAACAATAACCTTATATGTGAGACAGAAAAAGAGACACAGATGCATAGAACAGTCTTATGGACTCTGTGGGAGAAGGCGAGGGTGGGACGATCTGAGAGAATAGCATTGAAACATGTATATTATCATATGTGAAACAGAATGCCAGTCCAGGGTCGATGCATGAGACAAGTGCTCAGGGCTGGTGCAATGGGATGACCCAGAGGGATGGGATGGGGAGGGAGGTGGGAGGGGTGTTTAGGATGGGGAACACATGTAAACCCGTGGCTGATTCATGTCAATGTATGGCAAAAAAACACTACAATATTGTAAAGTAATTAGTCTCCAACTAAAATAAATAAATTTTTTAAAAAATTTTTAAAAATTAAAAAAAAACTGGAAATAGAACTGCCATACGACCCAGCAATCCCACTGCTGGACATATACACTGAGGAAACAAGAATTGAAAGAGACACGTGTACCCCAATGTTCATCACAGTACTGTTTACAGTAGCTAGGACATGGAAGCAACCTAGATGTCCATTGGCAGATGAATGGATAAGGAAGCTGTGGTACATATACACAATGGAATATTACTCAGCTATTAAAAAGAATGCATTTGAATCAGTTGTAGTGAGGTGGATGAAACTGGACCCTATTATACAGAGTGAAGTAATTCAGAAAGAAAAACACCAATACACTATATTAATGCATATATATGGAATTTAGAAAGATGGTAACGATGACCCTACATGCGAGATAGCAAACGAGACACAGATATAAAGAACAGACTTTTGGACTCTGTGGGAGAAGGCAAGGGTGGGATGATTTGAGAGAATAGCATTGAAACATGTATATTACCATATGTGAACTAGATCACCAGTCCAGGTTCAATGAATGAGACAGGGTGCTCAGGACCGGTGCACTGGGACAACCCTGAGGGATGGGATGGGGAAGGAGGTGGGAGGGGGGTTCAGGATGGGGAACACATGTACACTCATGGCTGATTCATGTCAATGTATGGCAAAAACCACTATAATATTATAAAGTAATTAGCCTCCAATTAAAATAAATTAATTAACTTACCAAAAAAAAAAGTCAGTAAAGTCATGTACCCAGGGTTTCTTAAAGATTTGAGGAATTTTGGAAGAAAAACTGGAATCCACCTGCAAGTGTAGCAAGATGTGGGCCTTGGTTTAACTTAGGATATATTATGAGAAGTTAAATAAAATTACCAAATTGGCAGCTCCCATAAGAAATCTGTTGGAGGTGAGCTTATATCGAGAAATTGCAGAATCGGGTTGTGGAGCTAGACCTTGATATTTCATTCTCAACTTAACAAATATTTCGTAAATTGATTGATGGTGACAACCTGGATGTCAGACAAAAGATAATTCACAAGCGAATGGTCCAAAAAGGGTTTTGTTGATGGAGTAAAAGCAGGACGGACAGGCTTGTAATACTGGCTGTATGCCCAAGGCCAGAGAAAAAGGAGAATTGGAACTTTTTCAAGGTAGTGTTAAGAAATTTGGAAAGCAGAAGCACAGGATTCGTCGAGAGAAAGTGGAGATAATTCATGGTTGTACATTTACGGAATGAGTGGAGCTGGAGGCACCTTCGAAGACCGAGAACATTTTAATTTAGAGACAGGGACCATAGAGAGGGAAAGATGTCACTCAGGTTTAGGAACAGAGGAGTAAGTTGAAGTCACTGTTTTCTGTGGTGGCTCAGTGGTAAAGAATCCAGCTGCCAATGCAGGAGACAAAGGTTCATTTCGTCAGTCAGGAATATCCCCTAGAGAAGGAAATAGCAACCCACTTCAGTATTCTTGCCTGGGAAATTTCATGGACAGAGGAGCCTGGAGGGTTACAGTCCATGGGCTCGCAAAAGAGTCAGACATGACTTAGCAACTAAACAACAACAACAAACAGGGTTATAGAAAATAGACACCTGCCTTCCCTTTGGTTTGCCTTCTATCTCTGCCTTTTTTCTATTCCTGAGCTTTCTTTTAGTTCCCACCTTGTCTAAGGTGTATAATTGCTGCTACCAGACCTGTCCTTGTCTCTATTCATTATGAATCTACCAGTTCTCCAAATTTCTATTCGTTTGAGAGCTCCCTGATAACCTTTATCTTTCTCATAAAAAAACTTGAGGTTTGTCATGTTGGTTTCTGTTCCTTAGAATTAATACAGGCCTGTTTCAATCAGTACTTTGAAAACAGATACTTCTATGAATTCTAATACTGATGATAATGAAATCATCTACTAAGAGGTAGTATAGGAATTAATTAGAAAATTTTACCTTCTCACTATGAATGAAATATGATACTGGCTAAGAAACCCAGAATGACCATAGAAGTTGGAGATAGCTTATACAGGAAGAACAACCTATAGATAATTAGAAGGAAGTGATGCAAGTCACAGATCACAGGATGAAGACAACTAGCCAAAGTAATCAACTGGGGCCCAAGGAAACATAAATTGAGTATGACAACAGTATCATTTTAAACTCATACCTAACTAAAGGATGATTAAGAGATTAATTTCCAAATATATCAATACAATTTTACTTTTCAAGTTTAGACTATCAGAATTGTAATAATATCAGAATGTAATAAATGTAGCAAATGTACTTCTGAGTCTATTGTAAGGAGAAAATAGAAATAATTCAAATTTATCCTTATATTAGCTTTTCAGATCCCCATAAGAAACTTATTGGCCACTCTTGATTACTTTCACATATAAGTAGCATAATCACAGTAATCTATTTTAACTTTCTTCTAAGAATTTTTTAAAAAGAGACAGAAACTCATGTCATTTAATTTTCTTCATTTTTGATAATCTTTACTAATGGAAACAAGAGACATACAAAAGAGTAACAATGAAATGGGAGAAACATGAAAACACAAATTATATAATCATCTGCTTGGAACTGAAAGTTGCCTATAAAATGATACTCCTTTGTTCAAGAACAAAAATTAAACAGGAAAAGGAATTATTCAAACAATCATGTAGCTGCTATGGCCATATAGCACTGTCTTCTACTAGTATGAAGTATGTTCAGAAAAAATAATACAACTGAATGTTTAGCCCTAGCTGAAGACCAGATCTTTAATATAGCCTGATAGAAATATTGAGATTTTCTTTTTGGCTTTATAAGTTTGAGTTTATGGAGTTAAAGATTCTGGAAACTTATCTTACAGACAAAGTTTAGCTAGAACACAAATTCAATTGTTCTAGGACCTTAATATTTCTGTTCTCAAAGAAAAATCTTCAAAAAATACCACATCAGACACCTCCAGGGATGAAATTTTTTTCTATCATGAAACAAAATATTGAAAAGGCAATAATAGAACAATTCTACTCAAGTCCAAGAAAAAAATAAGAACTATTTGCTTGTTTGTCTATATGGATGACATTCAGACAATGTGTTAAAAAATAATTGAACAAAAATGGGGGGGGGGATGTAGACCTTTGGCTTTAGAATCTTTCCCTCCAGAATCAACAGGAGACAGAGGTGCGCTAGGAAAGCCTCCAGTAGTTGAAGATTTCATTCAAAAATTATAATCTATAACCAAATCCCAAAGTGTTTTTTTTGTTAGAACCATCTTGTTTCTTTCTATATTAAAAATCATAGTTCTTAACTTTATATACTTATAGCACAGAATTTTTTTCTTTCAAAACTCCTGTTGAGAAATTATTCTGACCAAATTCTCCCTAATTCTGGTTTCCCATGCTTTCAATACATCCTAAAAGGTATTGCACTATCTTACCACATCTTGGATGGTCTCATCAGATTAAAATTCTGTTCCTGAATCTGCCTGCAATGCAAGAGACCCCGGTTTGATTCCTGGGTTGGGAAGATCTGCTAGAGAAGGGAGAGGCTACCCACTCCAGTATTCTTGGGCTTCCCTTGTGGCTCAGCTGGTAAAGAATTCACCTGCAATGTGGTAGACCTGGGTTCGATCCCTGGGTTAGGAAGATCCCCTGGAGAAGGGAAAGGCTACCCACTCCCACATTCTGGCCTGGAGAATTCCATGGGGTCACAAAGAGTTGGACACGACTGAGTGACTTTTACTTTCCTTTTATAATTAACAAAATTTCCATCAATAGGAGAAACAAAATCTAGTCCCTATTCCAGGGTCTGGTGAGAAAAAACTTCAAAGCTCAAATAAATTGAGCTTTTCCTTTGGTGATGTCCAAGCCAATGAGATCCTGCCAGAAAAGTAATTCTACATGGATTTCATGATTTGAGAGCAGATTGTCTACCAACTTTTTTTGTTAAGAATCAGATAGGAGATATTGCAGGTATTTATGGCCAAGCAGTCAGTCACAGCTACTCAGTTCTACTGCTGTAGTATGATGGATGTAGCTGTGTTTCAATAAAACTTTAGAAAGACAGATGTGAGCCAGATTTGGCCTTTAGGTCATGGTATGCCAATGCCTGTTCTAGAATATTATGGTATTGCGACATTCATCAAATCAATTTAAATTGGATGTTTGAACACAGTATTTCTGCAAGAACCACCAATGGAATATAAAATTCAATGATTCATCTACTGTCTTCCAATAAACAGGTAAAAATTTTTAGGCTGTCTGTGCTTAGTCACTCAGTAGTGTCTGCCTCTTTGCAACCTGATGGACTGTAGCCTGCCAGGCTCCTCTGTCCATGGGGCTTCTCCAGGAAAGTATACTGGAGTGGGTTGCCATGTCCTCCAGGGGATCTTCCCAACCCAGGTCACCCACGTTGCAGACAGATTCTTTATCATTTGAACCACTAGGGAAGCCCTTTGGTCTGTCTAGAACCAAATTATCTTTCTAAAGATGTGTAACTACTTCAGATTGATGAAGGAGATATTTCTGCCCTTAAATCTGATGGCTAAACAAATCATGGTATATGTACAAAATGGATTATTCAGACATAAAAAGAAATGGAGTACTAATATATACAACATGGATGACCATCATGCTAAGTAAAAAAAAAAAAAAAAAAAAATTTAAAGCCAGGCACAGTGACACACACTGTATGATTCTTCTTATAGGAAATATCCAGAATAGGCAAATCTAGAAAGATAGATACCAGGTTAGTGATTGCTAGGAGATGGGACCAAGAGAGAATGGGGAGTGACTACTTAATAGGTATGTGTATTCTTCTTGAAGGACAAAAAAAAAAACTGCAATTTAAGAGGTGTTATGTTTGCCCAATATTATTAATGCATTAAACGCCATTGAAATGTATATTTTAAAATGGTGAATTTTATAATATGCAATTTTACCTTTATTATTTAAAAAAGAGGTCTGTTACCGGAATCTTTTGTTCTGCTTAAGAATCACAAGCAGTGCTCTTGGAATTTGCTAACAGTATCCTTTGCTTAAGCATTCACTGTGTTCTCTCGTGGACTTGGCACTAGACATGCAGTGGTAACAGATGCTGCCTCTGCCCTCAGGAAGATCACAGTCAAGAGGTAGGAGACATTGCACAGTGTATGGAGCTCCTCTATGAAGCATATACTTTCAAGGAATAAAGGAACATAAGGCACAGAAAAATTGACTTAGTCTAATGTGGGAGAAGTGAGAGGAAGAAGGGTATTTTGAGATAAGGAAAGTTAGGGTTAGATTTCCCAAATGTAATGAAGGATTTGTAAGAGTTCACCAGACTAACTGCAGGTGCAAAAGCCTCACAGTGGAGCAGTAAGTCCAAAGGCTCCAAAGCTTGCCAACCAGGAAATGAGTTGCTTAACATGGGGCTGGAGAAGAAGACAGAAGCCAATTCATGCAACATTGATGTGCCATAAAGATTTTTGTCTATATTCTACAATCAAAGTGAAAATGCTACAGGGTTTCATTCAGGGAAGTCACGAGATCCAGGTTACTTTCTACCTGAGCACTGTGACTGTCAAGACCTGGACTAGAGGAGAACAAGTGTTGAGGGGACAAGACACATTAAGAAATCATTGCAAAAAAGTAACGAAAAGGCAAAACGCTCATAACCAAGAAATAACATTTACTCTCCTTACAAGTCAAAGGCCAAATACATTCTTTATCTTGTCCAAAAAGTGCTTTCATGGTTCAAAATGTTATTATATAATATTACTTACAAATTATAGCCTGAAGTAATTCTAGATTTTGTGTGCATCGGATTAAAATGCAATACTTTCAGAAAGTCCTATACTTGGTTTATAGATTTCACCATGACCAAATTCCATGTAAGAATTCCTGCATTCAACGTAAGCATCCAGGAGACATGGATTCATTGTAAGAGCCCAGGTGAATAAACAGACCCCTTTTTCAAACTCTAAAAATAAATGAAAATACTGATGAGAAATAGATTACTGCAGAAGACAGGTAGAGATGTTGCTGGTTTCAACTAGAGTGCAAGCAACAGCAAGAACAGGTGTAAAAGATCTTAACACACTTAGGTGAAATCATCAGATGTTGGAGACTGTTAGCATATAACATAGAGGATAATAAACAGGATCTTCCTAATTTCTCTCCTTTTCCACATATATTCAACTGCACAATTGCTTCAGTCAGTCTCTCTCTTTCCAGCTTGGCTTCTATCCCCACCCTGAGTTGTTTCTAACCCTTTCTAGGAAAGAAGCGATTTGATAAAAAGGCAAGGCTTTAGGGTTATGTTTAGATTCAATATCATGGGCCCTCTAGTGTGGCCCATGTTTTCAGGTTCTCAGGTGGCTCTTTCTCCTGTGGGATATGTTCACAGGTGCACATGTGATCTCCAACTGCATCTGCTGTGAAACAAATGAACAAAAGAGCATCTCCTCTGCTGGTCATATGCAACTGATTTGGTCTCTTTGTACCTCCAGAGTCTCCTGGGTAGAACACTAAAATGACCTTCCCCTCACAGATGTATATGTGCCATATCCTGAAGGTACTGGTATACTAGAGGTAATTAAAAAAATTTTATTAAGATAATTCAGATGTCTGGTATGAGCAGTTGTATAGATTCCACCACTACATACTGAATGAGTGAGCTGACAATGAGAAGCAGAGAGAGATGAAGTAGATGAGAATAATGACTTCCATTTCAGATATCAATGTTTAATTACCAAAGTGAAAGTGTTAGTCACTCAGTCGTGTCTAACTCTCTGTGACCCCATGGACCATAGCCCACCAAGCTCCTCTGTCCATGGAATTCTCCCGGCAAGAAAACTAGAGTGGGTGGCCATTCCTTTCTCCCTGGGATCTTCCTGACCTAGGGATTGAACCTGGGTCTCCTGCATCACAGGTAGATTCTTTAATGTCTGAGCCACCAGGAAAGCCCATTTAATTACCAAAGGAGATGACAAGTAGGCCATGGCATAGCATGTTGTTATGGAATTCACAGGATGGCTCAAGGTAGAGGGTATAATTTGTAAATTGCTGTTGTCGAGTAAGTGAAGCAATGGGTAAAAAGAGGACTAAGGACAAAGCACTGAAGAGTTTCCCTCTTTAATGGACTTGCGGGGGAAAAAAGGAGAAGTCAATAAAGGAAACTAAGAAATAGTGGCTAGAAAAGCACAAAAGAGAAATGTGTGGATCTCAAAGAAATCAAACAGAAAAGGTGATTTAAAAAACTGTTGCAATGGGCAGTTTAAGTAAGTCTGCTGAGTTGCCAAGCAAACTGCAGACTCACAATTCCTAATTAAATTAATCTATAAGGAAGTCATTCGTGATCTAAGCCTATTTGGTTTTATTCAGCAAAACTCATCAGCTTGACTGCAAGCCTGGGGGAGGGGAATAATTGGGTTCACTCAGGACTGGGGGTTTTGCCAAAAGTTTAGACAAAGGATGGGAAGGGAAAAGGAATTTAATCAGTTTTTAAATAATTTAATATTCTATGTTGCTTTACTTTCTTTTAATTCTGTGGATCCTATGGTATAGTCAGGAGGAAAAAGTGAGCAGAAGAGAATTTAGTGAAAACAACCCCTCCTGCCACTTTTGCCTCAGCCCTTCCCAGAGGGAGCTCTTCATAACGGTGGAGAAGAGGAAACCATCAAAGCCAGACCCCACAACAATGTAGGTCCCAAGAAGGCCAACAACCTATCTGTGGTGTTCACTTCTAGACATGCAGGGTCTCACATGAACAACAGAGATTCAACTAATGTTTGTGAAATAGTTAAGAATTGAATAAATGTGTGTAACTTTCTAGGATCTTTGCAACTGAATGGATCTCTCTCTCCAACATGTTTCAAAATATTGAAACTATATACTTCAGTGGACCCAAAAGTTCCATTTTTTCCTACTTAAAACTGTTGTAAACATATCAATAATAAACAAACCATACACATATTTGTGTGAAAGACTCTGATACTATGCATTCAACAAGCTGGTGTACCTAGAAAAACCTGAGAAGGTAGTGTTCTACACTACCTGGGCAAACTGGGCACACATTTATAAAAGCCTACTAAAACACCTGACTATTGACTTTATGTATACTTAAAATCATCAGTTGAGGTCACCCCAAAAACTAGAGACAGAGGCAAACACAGGTGATCACAGTATACCAGGAACAGGAACTACTGTTGGAGCCAGTAGCTGGTGGATTCCACCAGAATCTAACCAACTCTAGCCTCCTCTAGTATTCCTGTGTCTCCTAAGAGCGTGTGAGGGGTGTGGATGGCTGACAAGCATCTATGAAAGTTTACAGTCCAGAGACACCATCAGACACCTGTATGATAGCAGAGAATAACAGCTCCAAGAACTAGAAACCTCAGACCCCATTTGAGAAGTTTCTAGAGAAATCCAAAGACAACAGAGGAGATAACAAGGCCACTAGAGAAGATCTTGGCCTCTGAGACCTCTAGCTACCACAAAAAGTAAACACACCTTAACTTCTATCCACGTAAACATAAAACCTCAAACTAAAGGCCCATTTACCTGTTTATTTTATCCAGTTCATCATGTCCACCTTTCCACAAAATATTACAAGGTATGCTATAGATAAGAAAACACATGCTAAAGATGAAAAGCAAGCATCAGAAGCAAACTTAGATATGGCAGAGATTTGCGAATTATCAGATGGGAAGTATAAAGTACAATGGTTAATGTCCTGAGAGCTCAAATGAAAATACAAGGTTGAAGCAGAGGACAAAGTTGGAGGACAGGCTCTGCCTGACATCAAGACTTACTGTAAATCTACAGTCATCAGGACAGTGCAGCTAGCCAGAAAAACACAAACACATCAACAGATCAGAATAGATAGCCCAGAATCAACATATGCAAATATAGTCAACTGATCTTTGACAAAAGAACAAAAGCAATTCAATGGAAAAAAAAGAGTCTTTCTAACAAATAGTGTTGGAACAACTGGACGCCCACATAGCAAAAAAATTTATTGACACGGAATTAAAAGATACAAACTACTAGATATAAAACAAAGATACCATGATGTTATGCAGAAAAGAGTATTTAACAATAACATTAAACGAAGTATAGTCTATAAAAATACTGTCATGTTGTACACCTGAAATGAATACAACATTGCAAATCAACTATACTGTACTTCAAGCCTTTGAAAGTGTCTATCTTACACCTTTCACAAAAATTAACTCAAAAATGGATCATAAACCTAAATGTGAAATGCAAAAACTATAAATCTTATAGAAGATAAGGCAGTAGGAAAATCTAAGAGATATTGAGTTTCACAATGACTTTTTAGATACCAAAAGCATGATTCATGAAAAAAAAGTGAATGTTAGATTTCGTTAACAATAAAAATAATCCATTAATTGCCCTTCTAGATATCTACTCAAGTAAGTTAAAAACTTACGTTCCCACAAAAATCTGAACACAAATGTTCTAAAATGCTGTAATAAAGTAAAATATAAATAAAAACTAATGAAGTAAATACAAAATAATCATTGTGGGAACTGTGTAAGCTACAAAGGATAACATTAAAATCACCTTTAGTATCCCCCAGAGCCAACTACTCTGATTTTTTCCTACTTTCAATCAATATCTGCTATTCTACTTATAAATAGGTCAGGTCATAGATTCATTCCTCTATTCTGCTTTTTCCATTTAACATCACACTGTATTTTACTATATGTAAAATGTGTTTTACCATATAAGTAAAAAAACTCTATTTTTATAAATTTTATTCTATGGCTGTAACAGGTTATCCTTTTTCTATTATTGAATATTTAATTATATCTTCATATATAAGTATTATAAGCAGATAGGGTAGGAGGTCCCTGGAAAAAGAGAACCAGGCATGGATTTCTTGACATAAGAGAAGCCATCTTTGACCTAAGCCATTTTGTGATCCAAATCTGGACACAATGCTTGTCCCTGAACTCTCTTTGTGACCCTATGGACTGTAGCCTGCCAGGCTCCTTTGTCCATGGAATTTTCCAGCCAAGAATACTGGAGTGGGTAGGCACTCCCCTCCCCAGGGTATCTTCCAGACTCAGGGATCAAACCCACAGGTAGTTACTTTACTGTCTGAGCCACCAGGGAAGCCCTGTCCTTGAACAGGTCTCAGTAATTAGTGATCTTAAGGGAACAAAGAATGCCAAAACAAACTTATCAGACAAGAGAAGTAGTAAGAATAGCAAAGATAGCAGTTTTACAACAGAGTCCCAGTCCTGTTTCAGTGGTAAAATTGGCCCAAAGCACTCAACCACCAGATCAAATGACACCTAAGTTAATGCTGACTTTTTCTCACCCTCTTCAATCAACTGAAGCTTGGACCCTGACCACCACCTAAGTCCCTTCATGAAGGGGCTTAAAACTTCCCCAATTTTGCTGCTTTGGGAAAAGTCCCAGGTGTTCTCTTTACTTGGTGCAAGTGATAAATCCTTCATTCTCCTCTTTACTTTGGCTGTGCCTTTTGGCTCAATGCCCATTAAGAGGAGAACCCAGTTTTCATGTCATAGTTTCTATCTATTTATCTGTATCTTCAAAAACTAATGTGGTGAAAAGCTTTGTCCATATAACTTTGCCTGACTTTTTAATCTTTTTTTAAAGAAATATATAGAAGTAGAATTAGTATGGCTAACATCTAAGGAATTGCTTAAGAGAGTGTGCTAAATACTTAGAAAAACATGAATATTTTAGCTAAATATGTAAACCCTTTTGCACATAGGCCATTACTCACTTGGGAATAGGCTGCCATGTCATGGTCATACTCTGAATCTTCACATTCTTTCTCAGTTAATGAAAACGTAAAGCTATTTGATTACTCAAACCGTTATTGAGTCCGAGCTTGCTCTGCTCACCACACAACAGGCCAATGAATCCAAGAGATAAGATGTTGAGGCAAGGAATATGACTTTATTCAGAAAGCCACTGATTGAGAAAATGGCAGACTAATGTCTCAAAGTAACCATCTTGTGGGGTCTGGATGCCTGGTTCTTTTATGCAGTCTGAGAGAGAAGTAATGAGTAACAAGTCAAAAGGCAGAATGGAGAGGGAAAGGCAGTGAGGAAGTAAAGTAAAAAGGATCTTCAGGCTAGCAAACATCTCTGGGAAGGGCCA
This sequence comes from Giraffa tippelskirchi, assembly GCF_054371585.1. NCBI lineage: Eukaryota > Metazoa > Chordata > Mammalia > Artiodactyla > Giraffidae > Giraffa > Giraffa tippelskirchi. The sequence goes on along the minus strand of NC_137287.1, from coordinate 64,433,759 downwards.
GCCTTTGGAAGGGTTGTGCTAACCTCTTCTTCTTTGTAGCCTTTCACAGGTGGGCAGGGTCAGATTATCTCTCTGTGAGCTAAACAAAGGCACTATAGTTTGACAGACAGGCAGAGGTGTAGAATCCTCTGAGGCAGGCTGTTATGAATGACTATAATAACAAAAGCAAGGAAAAGCAAATCAAATAAATAGTTCCAATATGGAGTCAGAATTGGCTTCTCCCTGCAACAAAAATACAATTCTAATGTCATAGTGCTAAATACTAATGTAAATGATTAGTTTATATACAGCTACATGTTTAAGTAAACTTAGAAAATGTTTAGATCAGATTATTGACATCGATGCTATATAAAGAAATAAATGAGGTTGGAGCAAATAACAGATTGTTGGTTGGGCTACCTGGATGTTTTCACTCAGAAGGCTATTGAAGTGCCTGTCATTGAACATTTCCATCACACTTTAAATTCAGTATCTCCAATTATAACAATCACCAGAGTAAAGTGTGAAAAATGGTTTTATTATATTAAAATTTCTTATTTTCACTAGCATATAACTCCTCTGAACAATCTCTGCTAGTTGTACACTTTACCTTTCCTGGCTATATCTTACAGGTGAATTTGAGAGATGTTAAAATCCTTTTGCTGCTGCTGCTGCTGCTAAGTCGCTTCAGTGGTGTCCGACTCTGTGCGACCCCATAGACGGCAGCCCACCAGGCTCCCCCGTCCCTGCGATTCTCCAGGCAAGAACACTGGAGTGGGTTGCCATTTCATTCTCCAATGCATGAAAGTGAAAAGTGAAAGGGAAGTCGCTCAGTTGTGTCCGACTCCTAGCGACCCCATGGACTGCAGCCTACCAGGCTCCTCCGTCTTTGGGGTTTTCCAGGCAAGAGTACTGGAGTGGGTTGCCACTGCCTTCTCCAAAATCCTTTTAGCTGTAATTAATTTGTTTGATTTACCATCAAATTTTAAAAATAAGACCTCGGATTTTTTTCAAACTTCTTGGCATCAGTAACATAACAAGACACTGATAGTCTGAGGAAAGAAATAAACAGGGACAATAATGAAAATATATCAGTTACCATTAATATATGTACCATTAGATACAGTGGTACCATTGATGCTTACAGATACCACTTTGACTTTCCAACTGGAGTCAGTAACACCAAGAAAAAAACATGACATTCACTCCTTATATGAATGAGTACTTATTATTTGCAGAGAACTATGGATGGGCTTCCCAGGTGGTGCAGTGATAAAGAACCCACCTGCCAATGTAGGAGACATAAGAGATGGGGATTTGATCCCTGGATCAGGAAGTTCCCTTGGAGGAGGGCATGGCAGCCCACTCCAGTACTCTTACCTGGAGAATCCCATGGACAGAGGGGCCTGGCAGGCCACAGTTCATAGGGTTGCAAAGAGCTATGTATGACTGAAGCAACTTAACATGCACGCACGCGTACTGGGTGTCAGGTATTTTTGTGTAAAAATTTATGTGATGAAACTGATAGCTTACAGTGAACGATGTCAGATTCATGATCTCCAAAGATGATTTAGCTTCGGGACCAGGGACCAGGCTTGATCACTTAAGAGCTTTTGTATAGCAGAGTTTTATTAAAGTATAAAAAGGGTCAGAGAAAGCTTCTGACATAGACATCATAAGAGGGATGGAGAGTGCCCCCCTTTGCTAGTGTTAGAAAGGGAGTTATATACTTTTTTAATTGGTTATTAAAATAAATCAAAAGAATGTCTCAAGATTGTAAAAATCTTACTAGACCCACTCCTGTAATTTACATTTTAAGATAACAGAATTAGCAAAAAGTTTTTCAGGAAGGAGAAACTGTCCTCAAGCAGGATACACTGCTGTTATATAATTCTTAGTATAGAGTTTAAACTGAGTTGTTTGTTGTGTAATTATCAGTTTCAGGCTTAAAGAAAATAATGTTTTATGTGACTAAGGCAAAGGAATGCAGAGGAGAAAAAAGATGTTTGTCCTTTTTCCTCCTTGAGAATTCCAGACCCTTATCTCTGCTTCAAGAGCCCCAGATCGCTTTCACCTCCTCCGGGACCCCAGACTTCTTATCAACCTGCCTAGGAATTGACTCTCTCAAAACCCCAGTATGACCTTTCAATAGGACATGTTTTGTCCTTATTAAATGACTGAAATGTTAAGTCACTTTAAAAGTCAAGTTGTCTTACTTTCTTAAATGAAAACAAGACCACCAAGAGTTCAAGTGACTTGCCCAATACAGATTCCCCGTTAAACAGATGTGAACATTTAGGGACATCAAAAATGAAAAGTTTCCCAGTGGTTTCAAATAATTTGCCCACATCCACCCAAATCCTGTCTTGAGATCACTGAGTTTTAGCCTCCACTTTTTTTTGCTTTGCATCATGCATAATAAGAAAAGAGTAAAATGATTAAAGGGGGGTAAAAAATGTGCAAGATAGAATGAACAAAATATGTTGCATTACAATCATTTTAAAATAAAGACTCATCACAGAAAATCAAAGAACTGGATTCTATCAGGGAGAAGCATTTCTGCTGTAACAGGAAATCTGGGCTCAAGGCAGAAAAACTAGGAGGAGGAAGTGATGGCAAAATGTCCCAGGACCGCAAATAAAAAGCACATCTCTGATAACTTCTAGTAGAAGAGAAAAGCTGCAGGTTTTCCTCATTTCTTATCAAATAATAACAAACCAGGAAGTACCCTTGGCTATCACTGTATGTTTTTTCGGGGCGGGGGGGGGGGGTTACTACAGCATAAAGATTGACGAATTAATTGAAAAGGGGCCTTTATAAATACTTGAATGTTTTCTCACTGCATAAATATGCCCTCATGAATGTCAGTCTCTGTGCAGTTTCAGCATCTCTCCCTTGCCTTATGAGGATGAAGGTTCTGACTATCTCTCACGATCAGTTTTCTGGACAACAGTTCGTCTCCTTTATTAGTAGGTGAACCAAACCATGTCCCATTCATCAACTTTTATCTCTAGGGCTGAACTTTTCAACTAAATCAGGGGATTCCTTAAAAAACTGGAAATAGAACTGCCATACGACCCAGCAATCCCACTGCTGGGCATACACACCGAGGAAACCAGAATTGAAAGAGACACATGTACCCCAATGTTCATCACAGTACTGTTTACAATAGCTAGGACATGGAAGCAACCTAGATGTCCACTGGCAGATGAAGGGATAAGAAAGCTGTGGTACATATACACAATGGAATATTACTCAGCTATTAAAAAGAATGCATATGAATCAGTTCTAATGAGGTGGATGAAACTGGAGGCTATTATACAGAGCGAAGTAATTCAGAAAGAAAAACACCAATACAGTATATTAATGCATATATATGGAATTTAAAAAGATGGTAACTATGACCCTATATGCGAGACAGCAAAAGAGACACAGAGATAAAGAACAGACTTTTGGACTCTGTGGGAGAAGGCAAGGGTGGGATGATTTGAGAGAATAACATTGAAACATGTATATTATCATATGTGAAATAGATCGCCAGTCCAAGTTTGATGCATGAGACAGTGCACTCAGGGCCAGTGCACTGGGATGACCCTGAGGGATGGGATGGGGAGGGAGGTGGGAGGGGGGTGCAGTATGGGGGACACATGTCCACTCATGGCTGATTCATGTCAATGTATGGCAAAAACCACTACAATATTTTAAAGTAATTAGCCTCCAATTAAAATAATTAATTAAAAAACATACTATATGCAAAAAAGCTAAGATCATGGCATATGGTCCCATCATTTCACGACAGACAGATAAGGAAAAAGTGGAAACAGTGACAGATTTTATTTTCTTGGGCTCCAAAATCACTGTGTAGGGTGACTGCAGCCTTGAAATTAGAAGACACTTGCTCCTTGGAAGAAAAGCTATGATCAACCTAGACAGTGTATTAAAAATCAGAGACATCACTTTGCTGACAAAGGTCCATATTAGTCAAAGCTTTGGCTTTTCCAGTAGTCATGTACAGATGTGAGAGTTGGGAGCATAAAGAAGGCTGAGCACCAAAGAATTGATGCTTTCAAACTGTGGTGCTGGAGAAGACTCTTGAGAGTCCCCTGGACTGCAAGGAGATCAAACCAGTCAATCCTCAAGGAAATCAATTCTGAATATTCATTGGAAGGACTGATGCTGAAGCTGAAGCTCCAATACTTTGGCCATCTGATGCGAAGAGCCAACTCACTGGAAAAGACCCTGATGCTGGGAAAAATTCAGGGCAGGAGAAGGGGTGACAGAGGATGAAATGGTTGGATGGCATCACCAACTCAATTGTCATGAGTTTGAGCAAGCTCCAGGAGATAATGAAGGACAGGGAAGCCTGGTATGCTGCAGTCCATGGGATCGCAAAGAGTCAGACAAGACTGAGCAACTGAAAAACAACAAAGTAAATGCTAAGGGCTTGAGTGCCATTAGACCTTTTTTCCAGTCCTATCCACACATCTAACATTCATTTGCACGCCTATGTCTTTTCTTCACCTGTGTGCCTGGAATTCTCTATCTACTGCCTAGCCTGACAGGGCTTATCCTTCAAGTAAACACCAAGGCTCCTAGTCGTATTGGCCCCATACTCCCTAAAATGTCATTTTGTACTTTAATTTCTTATGCTTATTCTTTAAACAATTAAATTATTCATCTTATTTTGCATTTCTGAGCACCTAGTATGACAGAAAACATTGAAGACATACTGTTTCGTTGATTTGATCTCAAGGTAATTCTTCATGGCAGCCATTTTGCTTCCTGCACACATTTCCAGGTAAATAAATGATAGCTTTATTTTCTTAAACGTGGAGAATCAAGTTATGTCCTTCTAAGAAATATAAATTTTAAATCTTTATCTTAACATGGCATTAAGTAAATTGCCATTCTATTTCTCTTTGGACTTATTTGAAACCCTGCTGCTATTTCTTATTTCCAAAAAGGGCACTTCTGTTAAATCTGATCCTTTAATTCTCTTTCCCACTTCATTGCACCACTATTGCTACTTTATACTTTATTTTTCCTTTAAGTATAATAAGTGTGGGCTGACAAGATAGTTCATGTGTTGTGTGTGTGTACATACATGTGTGTCTGTGCACTATTTGGGAAGGCAATAAATAAAATATAATTCTACATTAGCCTTAAGTAATTCATTGAGTAAATTCCACATAGATGCAGAATACAAAAGACATTTAGATGAGGCTGATCCTATTATTTTTCTCAATGTCTACAAAGACATGAAGAATATAAGTACTGAATGATTTACTTTCAATTGATTATATTGGAAGAAAAAAAATCCTCTCAAGCCTAGACCTAAACATGTATTTCATTATGTTATTTGATTATGAAAAAAGAATTTACAAATTTGTTAGAAATGTTTTATGAGAGAGTCTTTGGGTGCTACCTCAAATGATTCCAATAACTGAAAATTTCAAAAAAAAATTAGAAATAGAAAATTACAACTTTAAATATCATAAATTATAATAATTTCAACTAGTATTGTTACAGTTTAGCAGAGCTAATTTTTTAGCTTCAAAATGCCCTTCCCACATGTGACAAACAAAATAGAAACATGGAAGATTATTATTAATGCTTAGAAGAATACTGAAGCTTGAAGCACATGTATTAAATTTGGGCAGTCTTGGTGAAAATGAGAATGGGTTTCCTCATTATACAATCTGACATCCTTCATCTAAAACCAAATGAGACAATAAAGTAAGAGAAACGTGATATTTTCTGCATAAAGAACCGTATAATCTTTTACCTCATTTAAAACAATTCGTAATTTTATTCCAACTATTCTATGACACAAACACATGCTTAATAATGCCATAAGTCCAAAACATACATGATATTCCTGTATTCTTAAAATGTGCACAAGCTCTCACATGTTTTCATTTCAGTCTAGAGAGTTTTATGGAGCTTTTCATGCACTATATACTATAAACGAGAGGAAGAGAAGGAAATAATTCTGCAAAAATAAGTTGACAGTTTAATATAAAACTGGAGAAGAGACTGAACTGACAATATTTAATGCACTTATGAAAATAACTAAAGTGTACCATTTCTAAAATATCTCATTTAGAAGTGGGATTTTTAATCCCTGGAGATAAAAATAACTTTCAAGAATCAATTTAAATTTGTAAAATTTGCAAATTTGTAAAGGTTTCATTAAAACATGGAATTGTTACTTATTTTGCTTTATGTTTAAGATCTTTTCCAAATTCTGAAACAAATTGGGTGATAGGTATATGATATTCACCCTATTATTTTTTTTTTTTACATTTTTCTGTGCACCTGAAATCTTCCACTCAGTTCAGTTCAGTCGCTCAGTCGTGACTGGCTCTTTGCGACCCCATGAATTGCAGCATGCCAGGCCTCCCTGTCCATCACCAACTCCTGGAGTTTACCCAAACCCATGTCCATCGAGTCAGTGATGCCATCCAGCAATCTCATCCTCTGTGGTCCCCTTCTCCTTCTGCCCCCAATCCTTCCCAGCATTAGGGTTTTTCCAATGAGTCAACTCTGTGCATGAGGAGGCCAAAGTATTGGAGTTTCAGCTTCAACATCAGTCCTTCCAATGAACACCCAGGATTGACCTCTTTTAGGATGGATTGATTGAATCTCCTTGCAGTCCAAGGGACTCTCAAGAGTCTTCTCCAACACCACAGTTCAAATGCATCAATTCTTTGGCCCTCAGCTTTCTTCACAGTCCAACTCTCAGATCCATACATGATTACTGGAAAAACCATAGCCTTGACTAGACGGACCTTTGTTGACAAAAGAATGTCTCTGCTTTTTAATATGCTTTCTAGGTTGGTCATAACTTTCCTTCCAAGGAGTAAGCGTCTTTTAATTTCATGGCTGCAATCACCATCTGCAGTGATTTTGGAGCCCCAAAATATGAAGTCTGACACTCTTTCCACTGTTTCCCCATCTATTTTCCATGAAATGATGGGAGCAGATGCCATGATCTTAGTTTTCTAAATGTTTTAAGCCAACTTTTTCACTTTCCTCTTTCACTTTCATCAAGAGGCTTTTTAGTTCCTCTTCACTTTCTGCCTTAAGGGCAGTGTTATCTGCATATTGGAGGTTATGGGTTATTCCAGCAATCTTGATTCCAGCTTGTGCTTCTTCCAGCCCAGCGTTTCTCATGATGTACTCTGCATATGTTAAATAAGCAGGGTGACAATATACAGCCTTGACGTACTCCTTTTCCTATTTGGAATCAGCCTGCTGTTCAATGTCCAGTTCTAACTGTTGCTTCCTGACCTGCATACAGGTTTCTCAAGAGTTAGGTCAGATGGTCTGGTATTCCCATCTCTTTCAGAATTTTCCACAGTTTATTGTGATCCACATAGTCGAAGGCTTTGGCATAGTCAATAAAGCAGAAATAGATGTTTTTCTGGAACTCTCTTGCTTTTTTGATGATCCAGTGGATGTTGGCAATTTGATCTCTGGTTCCTCTGCCTTTTCTAAAACCAGCTTGAACATCTGGCAGTTCATGGTTCATGTATTGCTGAAGCCTAGTTTGGAGAATTTTGAGCATTACTTTACTAGCGTGTGAGATGAGTGCAATTGTGTGGTAGTTTAAGCATTCTTTGGCATTGCCTTTCTCTGGGATTGGGATGAAAACGGACCTTTTCCACTCCTACGGCCACTGCTGAGTTTTCCAAATTTGCTGGCATATCGAGTGCAGCACTTTCACAGCATCATCTTTCAGGATTTGAAAGAGCTCAATTGGAATTCCATCATCTTCATTAGCTTTGTTCGTAGTGATGCTTTCTAAGGCCCACTTGACTTCACATTCCAGGATGTCTGGATCTAGGTGAGTGATCACACCATTGTGATTCTCTGGGTTGTGAAGATCTTTTTTGTACAGTTCTTCTGTGTATTCTTGCCTCCTCTTCTTAATATCTTCTGCTTCTGTTAGGTCCATACCATTTCTGTCCTTTATCTAGCCAATCTTTGCATGAAATGTTCCCTTGGTATCTCTAATTTTCTTGAAGAGATCTCTAGTCTTTCCCATTCTGTTGTTTTCCTCTATTTCTTTGCATTGATCGCTGAGGAAGGCTTTCTTATTTCTCCTTGCTATTCTTTGGAACTCTGCATTCAAATGGGAATATCTTTCCCTTTCTCCTTTGCTTTTCGCTTCTCTTCTTTTCCCAGCTATTTGTAAGGCCTCCTCAGACAGCCATTTTGCTTTTTTGCATTTCTCTTCCATGAGGATGATCTTGATCCTTGTCTCCTGTACAATGTCACAAACCTCTGTCCATAGTTCATCAGGCACTCTGTCACATCTAGTCCCTTAAATCTATTTCTCACTTCCACTGCATAATCAAAAGGGATTTGATTTAGGTCATACCTGAATGGTCTAGTGGTTTTCCCTACTTTCTTCAATGTAAGTCTGAATTTAGCAATAAGGAGTTCATGATCTGAGCCACAGTCAGCTCCCAGTCTTGTTTTTGCTGACTGTATAGAGCTTCTCCATCTTTGGCTGCAAAGAATATAATCAATCTGATTTTGGTGCTGACCATCTGGTGATGTCCATGTGTAGAGTCTTCTCTTGTGTTGTTGGAAGAGGGTGTTTGCTATGAGCAGTGCGTTCCCTTGGCAAAACTCTATTAGTTTTTACCCTGCTTCATTCTGTAATCCAAGGCCAAATTTGCCTTTTACTCCAGGTGTTTCTTGACTTCCTACTTTAGCATTCCAGTCCCCTATAATGAAAAGGACATCTTTTTTGTGTGTTAGTTCTAGAAGGTCTTGTAGGTCTTCATAGAACTGTTCAACCTCACCTTCTTCAGTGTTACTGGTCAGGGCGTAGACTTGGATTACCGTGATATTGAACAGTTTGCTTTGGAAATGAACAGAGATCATTCTGTCATTTTTGAGACTGCATCCAAGTACTGTATTTCAGACTCTTTTGTTGACCATGATGGCTACTCCATTTCTTCTAAGGGATTCCTTCCCACAGTAGTAGATATAATGGTCATCTGAGTTAAATTCACCCATTCCAGTCCATGGGAGAAGGCAATGGCACCCCACTCCAGTGCTCTTGCCTGGAAAATCCCATGGACGAAGGAGCCTGGTAGGCTGCAGTCCATGGGGTCGCTAGGAGTCGGACACAACTGAGCGACTTCCCTTTCACTTTTCACTTTCATGCATTGGAGAATGAAATGGCAACCCACTCCAGTGTTCTTGCCTGGAGAATCCCAGGGACGAGGGAGCCTGGTGGGCTGTCGTCTATGGGGTCGCACAGAGTCTGACACGACTGAAGAGACTTAGCAGCAGCATTCCAGTCCATCTTAGTTCGCTGATTCCCAGAATGTCGATATTCAGTCTTGTCATCTCCTATTTGACCACCTCCAATTTGCCTTGATTAATGGACCTAACATTCCACGTTCCTATGCAATATTGCTCTTTACAGCATCAAATGTTGTTTCTATCACCAGTCCCATCCACAACTGGGTGTTGTTTCTGTTTTGGGCCCATCTCTTCCTTCTTTCTGTAGTTATTTCTCCAATGATCTCCAGTAACATGTTGGGCACCTACCAACCTGGGAAGTTCATCTTTCAGTGTCCTATCTTCTTGCCTTTTCATACTGTTCATGGGGTTCTCAACGCAAGAATACTGAAGTGGTTTGCCAGTCCCTTCTCCATTATATAGAATTTATTCAGTGCTTTAAAATTTCATTCCACAAGTACCAACAAAATATCTGAAACTGAATACTTTATGATTTTACCTTCATATTCAAATATTTAATTCAAATATGCAAATAAAAATTTCATGTAACACAGTCTATTACACTTAGCACAATATTATACTTTTAAGTATGAACTACCAGACACATCCTGATCCCATCAACCTCATCAGTTTCTCCCTGAAATCCTTAGAAAGAAATAAGAAGCATAAAAATTAATCAGTTTTCCAAGACTGAGTGAAAAGGGTAGTAAAATTTTGTTACCTACCTATTCCCTCTTTCAAAAACCCTTTATGAAGTCACAAAACACAAATTCCTTCAGTCAGTTCAACAAACACTGAATAAACATAGGGACCTTCCATGAAGGAATTCAAAAGCTAATGGGGCCATCAGTCATAGTATTACACCAGCAGATACTCATGGAAGTGGTTTCATTAACTCGATTTTATACTCAATAATTCATAACTCATATTAAATGCAGTTCACTTTTATTTACCTACATATTCTAACAAAGTTGTTTTTTTTTAATATCACCAAATCCAAAATAAGGAAAAAAACAGTTCCCCAACAGCTGTGAGGTTTCAACAGCTACAGGTGTCAAGGGGGGAATCTTGGGCTCCAGCAGAGGGACAGCAACACTTCTCCTCCTTCTCCTTCCAGCCTGATCAGCATCACTGTAATGATGTCAATATTAAATCCCTCTCTACTCAAATATCCAAAGTGGTTTCTTTTCTCTGACTGGACACTACTGACTGATAATATGAAATAGAGCAATTCAGCTGGGTAGTCAGTATATGACGAAGAAAGTGGGAAAATGTCAACTGTATTACAAATAAGTTATTCTTAATGTCATTATTTCATAGAAATTCTGTCAATATGAATGGAAGAATGCAAGGTCAAAAAAAGAATAAGGTCAGGAATAAAGGGCAATTGCTCAATATGCTACATTCCAAACAACTTATCTTCATATTCATAACCATCCCAGTACCTATTAGGTGATGAGAAGACAAGGAACATGGTGGGGAGGGGTCTTTTGCTAAAATAAGTCTTGGGTGGGTATCCACTCACTGAGACAAACAAAATTCAAACAAAATTCTTGTCAATCAGAACAACTGCAAAAACACTCAACTCTTCAACACACTATGAAAGCTGCCAGGAACAGTCACAAACAGCAAATCAAAACAATTTACCATATATAATAAAATTCTGCAAAAAAGATAGGGGACAATAAATATACTTAGATGGATCACTGAGAGTTAACATTATATTTGAAAATTCTGATGGAGTGTGCAAACATGCAATCAGTCAGTTCACTCACTCAGTTGTGTCCAACTTTTTGCAACACCATGGACTGCAACATACCAGGCTTCCCTGTCCATCACCAACTCCCAGAGCTTGCTCAAACTCATGACCATCGATTCTGTGATGCCATCCAACCATCTCATCCTCTGTCATCCCCATTCTCCTCCTGCCTTCAATCTTTCCCAGCATCAGGGTCTTTTCCAATGAGTCAGGTTTTCCCTGCTGGCTCAGATGGTAGAGTCTGCCTGCAATGTGGGAAACCTGGGTTTGATCCGTCGGTTGGAAAGATCCCCTGGAGAAAGGCGTACTAATCCACTCCAGTATTCTTGCCTGGAGAAACCCCATGGACAGAGGAGCCTGGTGGGCTGGAGTCCATAGGGTCTCACAAAGTCGGACATAACTGAAGAAACTAAGCACAACAGAAGAAATATGCAACTCGTATTCAATGAGTTTCTCTTGTTGACAGTTTATCAGCTAAGAAATATTAAGATCACATTTATTATTTGAATAACATATCTTAATAACCCTACACTCACTCTCCATCAATTTAATGCAAGATTTATTGATTTCCTACTACACACTAGGAATTTCAAATAGGAAAACAACCAGAAAGTATACCCATCACCTTAAGATTCTCAATCCTAATCATTTTTCCCCTTAAACAATAGCTTCCTTAGCTATGCTTGAATTTTTAAATTTGAAAATGTGCTTCATTTCAAAGCAGAGATCTTGGTTTTAAGTTTAGTATGTTCAATTCAGTAGCTCAGTCGTGTCCAACTCTGCAACCCCATGGACTGCAACATGCCGGGCCTCCCTGTCCATCACCAACTCTCAGAGCTTGTTCAAACTCATGGCCATCAAGTCGGTGATGCCATCCAACCATCTCATCCTCTGTCATCCCCTTCTCCTCCTAACTTCAATCTTTCCCAGCATCAGGGTCTTTTCCAATGAGTCAGTTCTTTGCATCAGGAGCCAAAGTAATGGAGCATCAGCTTCAGTCCTTCTGATGAATATTCAGGGTTGATTTCCTTTAGGATTGACTGGTTTGATATCCTTGCAGCCCAAAGGACTCTCAAGAGTTTTCTTCAGCACCATATTCTAAACCATCAATTCTTTGGCGCCTAGCCTTCTTTTAGTCCAACACGCACTTCCACCCATGACTACTGGAAAAAAATAGCTTTGATTAAACAAAACTTTGTCAGCCAAGTAATGTCTCTGCTTTTTAATATGCTGTCTAGGTTGGTCATAGCTTTTCTTCCAAGGAGCAAGAGTCTTTTAATTTCATGGTTGCAGTCAACATCTGCAATGATTTTGGAGCCCAAGAAAATAAAGTCTGTCACTGTTTCTATTGTTTCCCCATCTATTTCCCATGAAGTGATGGGACCAGATGCCATGATCTTAGGTTTCTGAATGTTGAGTTTTAAGCCAACTTTTTCACTCTCCTCTTTCACTTACATCAAGAGGCTCTTCAGTTCCTCTTCACTTTCTGCCATAAGGGTGTTGTCATCTGAGTATCTGAGGTTACTGATGTTTCTCCCAACAATCTTGATCCCAGCTTGTGCTTCATCCAGCCCACCATTTCACATGATGTACTCTGCATATAAGTTAAACAAGCAGGGTGACAATATACAGCCTTGATGTACTCCTTTCCCGATTTGGAACCAGTCTGTTGTTCCATGTCCAGTTCTAACTGTTGCTTCTTGACCTGCATACAGATTTCTCAGGAGGCAGGTCAGGTGGTCTGGTATTCCCATCTCTTAAAGAATGTTCCACAGTTTGTTGTGGTCCACACAGTCAAAGGCTTTGGTGTAATCAATAAATAAAAGTAGATGTTTTTCTGGTACTCTCTTGCTTTTTCAATGATCCAACGGATGTTGGCAATTTGATCTCTGGTTCCTCTGCTTTCTCTAAATCCAGCTTGAACATCTGTAAGTCCACCTGAGGTATGTTAGTATGTTACTTAAAGAATAAAGTTTTTTATTTTGTAATAAATTATGATATTTTTAAGAGGAAATTTATTTAGAATTGAACTGTTCATACAAAAATTATATGGCATAAAAATAATGTGTAAAGTGATAGAAATGATAAAAATCCAATGGCCTAAATTATTCTTCCTTGCTTGAAAAATATATTTATATAAAAAAACATTATTTGGAAAATAGATACTTTTTGTCTACTTACTGTGAGTCAGGCACTGTGTTATTAGATACTGGAGTACAAAGAAGTATGAAACAATTCTGTCTCTAAAGTACTCAGAGTCTTATCTAACCAATCACAAAAAGTAACTTTAAGACACCTCACAAAAAGGCATGCAAATTCTTAAGAATAATGATTATTAATTAGAGGTGGCAAGAATATACAGAAGAACTATACAAAAAAGATCTTCATGACCCAGATAATCACAATGGTGTGATCACTCACCTAGAGCCAGACATCCTGGCATGTGGAGTCAAGTGGGCCTTAGGAAGCATCACTATGAACAAGGCAAGTGGAGGTGATGGAATTCCAGCTGAGCTACTTCAAATCCTAAAAGATGATGCTGTGAAAGTGCTGCACTCAGTATCAGCAAATATGGAAAACTCAGCAGTGGCCACAGGACTGGAAAAGGTCAGTTTTCATTCTAATCCCAAAGAAAGGCAATGCCAAAGAATGCTCAAACTACTGCACAATTGCACACATCTCACACACTAGTAAAGTAATGCTCAAAATTCTCCAAGCCAGGCTTCAACAATATGTGAATCATGAAATTCTAGATGTTCAAGCTGGTTTTAGAGAAGGCAGGGGAACCAGAGATCAAATTGCCAACATCCACTGGATCATCGAAAAAGCAAGAGAGTTCCAGAAAAACATCTATTTCTGTTTGACTATGCCAACACGTTTGACTGTGTAGATCACAACAAACTGGAAAATTCAAGAGATTGGAATACCAGACCACCTGACCTGCCTCCTGAGAAATCTGTATGCAAGTCAAGAAGCAACAGTTAGAACTGGACATGAAACAACAGAGTGGTTCCAAATTGGGAAAGGAGCACATCAAGGCTGTATACTGTCACCCTGATTATTTAACTTATATGCAGAATACATCATGAGAAATGCTGGACTGGATGAGTCACAAGCTGGAATCAAGATTGCTGGAAGAAATATCAATAACCTCAGATATGCAGATGACACTCACCCTCATGGCAGAAAGTGAAGAAGAATTAAAGAATCTCATGATGAAAGTGAAAGAGGAGAGTGAAAAAGTTGGCTTAAAACTCAACATTCAGAAACCTAAGATCATGGCATCTGGTCCCATCACTTCATGGCAAATAGATGGGGCAACAGTGGAAACAGTGACAGACTTTATTTTGGGGGGCTCCAAAATCACTGCAGATGGTGACTGTAGCCATGAAATTAAAAAGACGCTTACTCTTTGGAAGAAAAGATACTTTTGAACTGTGGTGTTGGAGAAGACTCTTGAGACTCCCTTGGATAGCAAGGAGATCCAACCAGTCCCTCCTCAAGGAAATCAACCCTGAATATTTATTGGAAGGACTGATGCTGAAGCTGAAACTCCAGTACTTTGGCCACCTGATGCAAAGAACTGACTCATTTGAAAAGTCCCTGAAGCTGGGAAAGATTGAAGGCAGGAGGAGAAGGGGACGACAGAGGATGAGATGGTTGGATGGCATCACCAACTCAATGGACATGAGTTTGAATAAACTCCAGGAGTTGGTGATGGACAGGGAGGCCTGGCGTGGGGTCGCAGTTGACCCCAGTCCATGGGGACGCAAAGAGTCGGACATGAATGAGAGACTGAACTGGACTGAGCAACTGAAGTGAACTGAATTCCCTACAAATTCATTACCAGATATGCCTCAAACATTGAAATTTGCTATTTTTGCTTCTCTTCCACAGCCTACAATAGCAAATTTTGTCATAAGGAAAAGTACATAATGACTTTACTCTGATTTGTTTGTTTTTAACAAATACACAGTATGAAACCCACTTCATAAATTTTATAGCCTTCTTGGCAACAAAGGTGAAGAAAAAAATGCGATTTAAAAGAGTACAAATGTTCACTTTGAATCAATGTCATTCATCCATTGTAGCCAAGCTTTAATTGCCTTCAGTGACCTGAGAAAGGAAATGCCTGGTCATTTTAACCTGGTGTTTTCAGTAACTTTTACCTATACTCATTGCCAGTTTCCATATAAATAGTTCCAATAACACAAAACATTTTTCCACACACTAATGCTAAAGCTCCAAAGTCCATGTTACCACTGATATGCTTTTTACACATGTTTTTATTAATCAGTGAACTTCCATGTTTACATATAAATCTAGACATTGATAAATAAGTACTCATTCACAAGGTTCAGCTTTGGTACAAACAAGTTGATCAGCCTTTGTTGATTTAAAAAAAACAAGCACATAGTATCTATTATGTTTTAGGAGAACTTGCATTAGGCAACAACTAGAATATTACAATTGATTTATCTCACAGTGTGAACTGGATGAGTTGCAAACCAAAAACATTTAGTGTTTGATAGATCGTTCACTTAAAAAAATAATCATTTGTGGCTTGAAAAGGTGTTTTGTCATTTCCTTCCCAAGATACCTGAAGAAAGATTTCATAATTTATGATTACTCCAGCATATTAAAAGTCAGCACAGATTCTTCTCCCAGTAATGACAGAGTGGATGACTCTCCCATAGATAACAATTATAAACTCCAGACAAAATGTAAATAAAAACAATCATTATAAGTTAAGGTACTAGGAAGTGAGCAAAACTTTCAGGATTTAAGAAGAAAAGACTTTTGAAAAGAGAATAACTGCAGTGGGTGAAATTTAAGTTCACACAGATTTTTCTGTAAGGGTACTTTCCAGTCTGAGCAGCTCAGTACAGCATGAAATCAGAAGATGGAGTTCAGGTCTGAGAGAAACACCTCAACAAAGAGCTATAAAGAAGAGGGACTAAACCCTGTTTAAAGACTCTACCCAAATCCTTCTCTGATCCTTGAACTACAAGGGGACTTCATGGCACCAGGTGAAACAAACTGGTGGAGGCTTAAAAACTGAGAGGAAATTTCAGCAACTTGCTCACCAGAAAGGTCACAGAGTCGGGAGCCGCAACTCAATTACATTATAATGCCTACTAGGACAAAAGTCAAGATTATACATTGAAAGACAACAAAATTCAGAACCCCCAACCATCTATCAACAACAATGCCTATTATAGAATAAAAAAATTACTTGACATTGAAAAAGGCAAAAACATCAGAAGAAATTAAAGAAATTCCATCTACCATTGCATCAAAAATAAGATAACTAGGAATAAACTTACCTAAGGAGGCAAAAGACCTGTACTCCACAAACTAAGACATTGATCAATGAAACTGAAGATGATAGAAACAGATGGAAAGATATACTATATCCTCAGAATTAAATAATTAATACTGTTAAAATAACCACACTACCTAAGGCAATTGAAAAATTCAATGCAATCCCTATCAAAATACCAATGGTATTTTTCACAGAACCATGCTCCCTGACTACAGACTATTCTACCGCTTCAGACTATACTATTGATACAAAACTGTAGTAATCAAAACAGTATGGTACTGGCACAAAAACAGACACATTGATCAATAGAACAGGAGAGAGAGCCCAGAAATAAAGCCATGCACATGCACTATTGTCGATTAACCTATGACAAAGGAGGCAAGAATATTCAGTAGAGAAAAGACAATCTCTTCAGTGAGTGCTGCTAGGAAAACTGGACAGCTACATGTAAAATAATAAAATCAAAACATTCTCTAACAGCATATAAAAAAACAAACTTGAAGTAAATTAAAGACCCAAATCTAAGGCTGGAAACCATAAAATTTCTGGAGAAAACCATATGCAGAACACTCTGACATAAACCATAGCATTATTTTTTTAAATATATCTCCTAAAACAAAGGAAATAAAAGCAAAAACAAATAGGACCTAATTAAACTTAAAAACTTTTGCACAGTAAGGGAATCCATTGACCAAACAAATTATAACCTACTGAATGGGAGAAAATATTTGCAAATGATATGACTGAAGAGGAGTTAATATCCAAAATATAATAACTCAGTGTCAAAAAAAAGAAAAAACTGATTAAAAAATGGGCAGAAAAACTTAATAGATGTTTTTCCATAGAAGACATACAGATGCCCAACAAACACATGAAAAGATGCTCAATACAATGAGATATCACTTTACATTTGTCAGAATGGCTATTATCAAAAAGAACACAAGTAACAAATGTTGACAAAGATGTGGAGAAAAGGAAACCCTTGTATATTGTAGGTGGGAATGTAAGTTGGTGCAGCCACTGTGGAAAACTGGATGGCAGGTTCTCAGAAAACTAAAAACAGAACTACCATATGACCCAGCAATTGCATCCTGAGTATATATCTGAAAAAAATCCAAAAACACTAATTCAAGAAGATACATCCATCTTGATGTTCACAGAAGTATTATCAACAATTGCCAAGATATGAAAGCAACCTGTTTCCATCAACAGGTGAATAGATAAGGAAGATGTGGTGTATATCTATATGTACACACACACACACAATCAAATACTACTCAACCATAAAAAAAAGAATGAAAATTTGCCATTTGCACCAACATGAATGGACTTGGAGGGTATTGTTCTAAGTGAAATAGTTAGAAAGAGAAAGGCATACTGTATATTATCACTTATATGTGTAATTTAAAAATTCAACAAGCTAGTGACTATAACAACAAAAAACAAAAACAGACATACAGATATAGAGAACAAATTAGTGGTTACCAGTGGGGAGAAGGAAATGGCAATCCACTCCAGTATTCTTGCTTGGAGAATTCCATGGACAGAGGAGCCTTGCAGGCTACAGTCCATGGGGTTGCAAGAGTTGGACATGATGTAGCAACTAAACCACCACAGTGGGGAGAAGTTAGGAGGGAAAGGCAAGAGAGGAATAGAGAATTAAGAAGTACAAACTACTATTTTTAAAATAAACTACAAGGATATATTGTATAACACAGGGAATCTAGCCAATATTTTATAACAACTATAAATGGAGTATAACCTTTAAAATGGTGAATCACTGTATTGTACATCTGTAATTCAAATACCACACATCAACTATATATTTAAATTTCCTAAAAATCCTTAAATATTAAAAAACAAGATAATACTAGTATTTACATCAACAAAATAATACTTTTGAGAACCTGGAATTTATAAGATACTTTGGAGAAAAAAACTTCAGAACAAAAAAATTGCCCCATAGTCAGGAGAAAACAACTCTAAGTTTACCCTGTTGTTGGAATTGGCACCTAATTCAGAGCAGCTATGATAAACATGTTCAAAAATAAAGAGAAGTTTTTTCATATGAACAGATGAAAATGTTACCATAAATTCATAAACTACAATAGTAAACTGAATAGAAATGATAGAATTGAAAACTACAGTATATAAAATAGAAATTCTGCTGGATAGTCTTAATAGCATAGAGATTCTAAATGACTACCACAACAAACTTTGAGAGATAAATGGAAATATTCCAATCTAAGGAGTAAAGAGGAAAAAATATTTGAAAAATCACTGAAATCCCTATCAAAATTTCAACAGCATTTTTCATAGAAATAGAACAGTTCTTTGTATAACCATGAAAAACCCTTGAATAGGCAACACAACCTTAAGAAAGAAGAACAAAGCTGGAGGCATCACACTTCCTGATTTCTACCTATATTATAAATATATAATAATCAGATCAGTATGGTACTGGCATAAAAACAGGCACAATGTTCAATGCAGAATAGAGAACCCAAAAATAAACCCACACATATATGGTCAATTTATGACAAAGGAACTAAGAATATACAATGGGTAAAGAGTAGTCTCTTCAATAAATGATGCTGAGAAAACTGAACAGTCACACACACAAGAGTGAAACTCGACTACTATCTTCTACTGTATACAAAAATCAACTCAAAATGGATGAAAGACTTGAACTTAATACCTGAAACCATAAATCTCCTGGAAGATAACATAGGCAGTCAACTCTTGACATTCGTCTTGGTCATGATTTTTTGGATTTGATAACAAAGGCAAAGGCCACAAAAGCAAAATTGAACAAATGGAATAAATGACTACAAACAGAAAAAGCTTCTGTACTGCAAAGGAAACCATCAACGAAGGGAAAAGGCAGTCTTCTGAATGGAAGAAATTATCTGCAAACCATATATCTGATAAAGGGTCAATATCCAAAGTATTAAAAATGTAAAGAAATAATACAACTCAATACCAAAAATATCTGATTAATAAGTGGGCAGAGGATCTGAATAGACATTTTTTCAAAGAATACATAAAGGTTAACAGGTATGTGAAAAAGTACTCAGCATCACTAATCAGAGAAATGCAAATCAAAATCACAATGAGGTATCACCTCATACCTACTAGAACAGCTATTATAAAAAAGATAGGAAGTAACATTTTGGCAAGGATACAGAGAAAAGGGAACCCTTGTTCAAGCTCTGTGTATGCCTTAGTTTCTTATCCCAGTGACCCTCTAGGTTCATTCAGGCTGTCACAAATGACAGAATTTCCTTTTTTTTTTTTAAAGCTGCAATAATATTCTCTTTGATACCACATTTTCTTTATCCATGAAAGGAGACAGGCTGTTTCTATGTCTTGGCTATTGTAAATAAAACTGTAGTAAATATGAGGGTGTGGATATCTTTTTGAGTTACTGTTTTGTTTTGTTTTTTTCTCTTAGATAAATACCCAGAAGTGGGATTGCTGGATGATATGGTAGTTCTATTTTTAATTTTCTGAGGAATCTCCATAGTGGTTTCCACAATGGTTATACCAGTTTATATTCTACCAATAGTGTAAAAAGTGTCCCTTTTTTCTCCAAAATCCTTAACAAGATATTAGCAAATAGCATAATTCAACAGCATATTAAAAGGATGACCTACCATGATCACCTCGAATTGCAAGGATGATTCACTATACACAAAATCAATATGATACACACAACGTTAACATGATGGAGGATAAAAATCATATGATTGTCTCAATAGATGGAGAAAAAGCATTTGCCAAAACTCAACATCCTTTCATGAGAAAAATTATCAACAAATTAGGTATAGACAGAACATACCTCAACAGAGTAAACGCCATATATGACAAACAGATAACTAACATCATCATACTAAATGATGAAAAGTTGAAAACTTTTCTTCTAAGGTCAGGAATAAGTCAAGGATGGCAACTCTTGCCACTTCTATGTAACATAGTACTAGAAATTCTACACAGAGCAATTAGGCAAGAGAGACATATTAAAAAAACATCCAAACCACTAAGAGTCAACAATGCTTTAACTATTTAAATAATACAAAGTATGTTATCTGACCACAGTGGATGGCAACCAGTAACAAAAATAAAAATGAGAAACCCCCAACTATTTGAAAATCAAACACCTTTAAATATGAGTCAAAGAATTCACAATGGGAATCAGCAACTTTCTTGACATGAGTGAAAAATAAATAAATAAAACTATCAACCCTTAAATAATGCAACTAAAGTAGTATCACTCAGATCTTACTGCATTAACTTGTAGGAATTGTGGCTCAGAGAACCTGGGAGTGGGGGGATTAACTGAACTATGGTTCCTATTATTGTAGTAAACTGTCCTTTGCCGCCAGCTCATGAGATTTCCATTCTTCCTAAATCTGTAAGACTGTGGATAAACTCACTTGTTCCCTTAGCAGTAAGGTAAAATCTCAGAGCCTTCACAGTTGCTGAAAGAGAACTATAAAATCCAATTCAGAAATCAATCTCACATAATTGAGAAGTTACTATTGACAAAGGAAGAATTTTATTTCAGTGAAAAACTGTGACATTTAACAAATGCTATCAAAACAACTGGCTTTCCACCTGGAAGAAAAGCAGATCCATTCTTTCCTCATAAATGTAAATAAATTTCAGAAGGAAGAAAAAACTAAATATAAGACATAAAACAATGAAACCCATTCACAACATACAATCTAAGGAAATATCCTTTACCATGGATAGAACCCCAGTAGCTATAAAAGAAAGATTATTTGAGCCTTATAAGTTTTAAAACTTTGTAAAATGGAAGATACCATAGCCTAACAGATGAATATGGGGCTTCCCTGGTTGCTCAGATGATAAAGAATCCGCTTGCGATGTGGAAGACCTGGGTTTGATCCCTGGGTTAGGAAGATCCCCTGGAGGAGGCTATGGCAACCCACTCCAGGTATTCTTGCCTGGAGAATCCCCATGTACAGAGAAGCCTGGTAGGCTACAGTGCATAGTCACAAAGAGTTGGATATGACTGAGCAACTAAACAGAACAGATGAGTAAGAGATTTTGAAAACACTATAATCCAAACAAAGAATTAAGTATAAGTCCCTACCAATAGCCAAGGAAGAGATAAACTACCCTGCGACAAATGCACTAATGATATGGGAAGGTCATTCACAAAAGATTCCATCCAAGAGACATAAAATGGATTTGAAAAAGATATACAACCATAGCAGCAGTAAGGGAAGTACAAATTGAAGTTACTATAAAATATAATCTTATCCCTGTAAGACTGGAAAAATCTAAAAATTATTATATCATCTCTTACAGGTAGAATGTAAAGGAAACGGTACTCTAACACTTTTTTTTTTTTCAATAGAAATGAGACCTCTTACAATCCAACGTAAGCCTTTTGGAAAGCAGTCTATAAACAATGAACAAACTTAAGAATATTGTACCCCTTCAACCAGCAGCCACGCAAAGACATATGTTTAATACAGCACTGCTGATAGTCTTTAAAACTGCAAACAAGCTGAAATGCCCATTGAGGAGGGAATACTATATAATTGATAGTATGCCCAACTGTGATCTAACATGTAGTCAATAAAAAGACTGAATGACAATTCAATCTTAGAGAGATTTCCATACGGCTTTAAGTGAGAAAAGCAAAATGCAAAAAACTGCATATGATGTAATTATTATTCATCTTCATGTATAGGTGTATTTTGTATGATTATTTAAAGCATGAAGAAAACAGGAAGAACATGTTTTTAGCATTGAATACCTATGGTAGAGGTGGAGGATTAGGGTGATTTGCTGGGAGAGGATTAAAAAGGCAAAGGAGAAGCTCAGAAAATGCATAATATAACATAAACTTAAAGGAATGCATATGTGTGTATGCATAAGCATGTGAAAGATTTAAACAAAGAATTGTTTTAATGAATTACCAGAAAACAGATTCTTTAAATCTCTATGTGTGTGTTACTTGCTCAGTTGTGTTCAACTCTGTGATCCCATGATCACCGTGCTCATCTGTCCATGAAATTCCCCAAGCGATACTGCAGTCACCATTTTCTTCTCCAGGGGATCTTCCTTACCCAGGGATCAAACCTGTATCTCCCACATTGCAGGCAGATTCTTTACCTTCTCAGCCACCAGCGAAGCCCTTTTAAATCATTATAGTAACGGAAGAAATGTATTCATTTCAATTAAATAATCTGGTTTCAAATTTTGCCTCTGCCACTCTGGGCAAGTTAAATAACCTCTTAGAACTTCAGTTTCTTCATTTGGAAAAATTAATTAGAAATATGACCCATAGAGGTACTTACACGGAGTTGTTACAAAGGTTTAATTCTATAATTGGCATACAATTTTAATAAATTGTAAAATTTGCACTGCACTACTACCATTGTTGGAATTATATAAATTACAGATTTCATCCTGACATTTTCATAAGTCACTAAAGCTATCACTCAACAGGAATTACCCATTCTTACTTCCAAAGTACAGATGTCACCAAAATGGAAAATGATAATCATCACAAACATGGCATCAGACAATATTGTACTATAAACTTTTCCTGTGATCACCACCAGGCACCCTCCCACATGTCAGGTTAAATGTAGAGCATCCTGAATTTCTTCCCTCAGACATGTTGGTCATACATAATTTGTATTTGACCTTGTTCATAAGAGAATGAAATATTTAACAGGTACCCTACATTAAACTAGAGGGTGTCCAAGGTGGCTCATAGTAAAGAATCCACCTACCAATGCAGGAGAGGTTGAATTCAATTTGGGAAGATCTCCCAGAGGAAGAAATGTCAACCCGCTCCAGTATACTTGCATGGGAAACTCCATGGACAGAGGAAACTGGCAGGGTACAGTCCATGGGGTCGCAAAAAGTTGGACACAACTGAGTGACTGAGCATTCATGCTACATTACTAGACCTCAAGGGCAATGATTGGGAAGCGAGCTGGCACTCCTCAGCATGCATTCTCCCAGTGACCACTGACACCAATGGCTATGCTGATCAGCCCCAGGTGATGTCACAAGCTTCGAGCATCAGGGAGGCAGGGCAGCAGTGGCAGCTGAAGAAGATGGTGAGAACTGAACAGGAGGGGAGAGCCTCACTCTGGAAACAGAGGGACTTGAGAAAGTCATGGGGTGGGGCTCTTGAGGCCGTGTGTGAGCAGGTGGTTTTAAGAGTCAACAAATACAACATGATTTTTTTAAGTTTTTTTTTTTTTTTTTTTTTTATTGTGAGCCACTTTTTAAAGTCTTTATTGAATTTGTTACAACATTGTTTCTGCTTTATGTTTTGGTCTTTTTGGCCACAAAGCATGTGGGATCTTAGCTCTCCAACCAGGGATAAAACCAGCACCCCTGCATTGGAAGGTGAAGTCTTAACCACCAGGGAATTCCCTAGGATGATTGCTTCTGAAGTGATGTCCTTTGGACCCTCCTGCTACTTCATGAACCCTTATGTGACCTGGAGAAATACAGGTTACATTACACAATATTTCTGTGTTTTTTCTTCTAAGACAGAATCTAAATATGGCTCAGCCATTATAGAGATTTCTAAGTCCTGATAGCTCAGTTGGTAAAGAATCCACCTGCAATGCAGGAGACCCCAGTTTGATTCCTGGATCAGGAAGATCTGCTGGCGAAGGGATAGGCTACCCAATCCAGTATGCTTGGGCTTCTCTTGTGGCTCAGCTGGTAAAGAATCTGCCTGCAATGGAGGAGAGCTGGGTTCGATCCCTGGGTTTGGAAGATCCCC
Source organism: Giraffa tippelskirchi (assembly GCF_054371585.1). Lineage (NCBI taxonomy): Eukaryota > Metazoa > Chordata > Mammalia > Artiodactyla > Giraffidae > Giraffa > Giraffa tippelskirchi. The sequence continues at coordinate 64,409,642 of NC_137287.1, read as the reverse complement.
TGGAGAAGGGAAAAGCTACCCACTCCAGTATTCTGGCCCGGAGAATTCCATGGACTGTATAGTCTGTGGGGTCACAAAGAGTCAGAAACGACTAAGTGACTTTCACAGAACAGAGGAGTTTCTATGTACTCAGCATATTTGTCCACTTAGAAGCACAAATACAGTACATTGACTTACACAGCATTAGCAGTAACATTTATAGCTAATGAATGAATCAACTTTCATCTCTTAAAGCTATTTTTCCAGGATAGCAAAAAATGATTGCTAACATTGTATGCTGCTCTTAGCCTAGATTTTTTCTTGTCTGTGACAATGAAAGCACACTTAAAAAAAATAATAAAGCAGGTTTAAAAAGATGTTTTCCATATTTTTAATTGAATTGGGTGATTATATAATCATTTCTCCTTTAAGCGCAGCCGATGGCAGGTTTGGTTTTTTTTTCGCTTCCTGAAACTAAACTCCTACAATCAAGGAGGCAGGAGGAGGCAGAGCAAAGGGTATATTCATTTATAATGAATTGAACCTTGACTTATTAGAAAATGCAATTTGAGAACAGAAAAATCACTTGCTTCATATAATGGCTTGGCACTTTTCATCCTTACATAAATCTGTCCCTTTTAAACTCTTAGCTTTCAGGCCCTGGCTACTCTCATTATATTTAGGAAAATTGTCTTCAATTACATGACCCCAAACAAGGCCCTAGGCTCTTTACGAATCCAATTCTAATGTGTTGATCTTTATGCCGCACCTTAAGGACTCTTACATCTCAGACTGAATAGAACTGTGTAATGGTGAAGAATTATGATTCAGCATCTTAGATACTGAATGAATAGTGTCTAAGCAAAACAGAGTCTTCATGTTATGTAAAACTGTCCCTTAGAAGCTAAAATACAAGACTTTCCAAATCCTAAATACCAGCTCAGTTTCTCCCATCACATAATCTCCCCTACAGAGGACTTAGAGTGTGGATTGTCAACAAGTGTTTGATAATTATTCAACAAAAATGGATAAACACCTACAATGTGCTAGGCACTGATCCATCTAGGTGGTTAGATACATAAACTAGACATATGGAATCATTAGTGATTGTATTTGTCTCAGTGCAACTTGATTCTACCCACAGATCCAAGAGGTAAATAATTACACATGCCAAATTTAAAAATTTAATGAGACAAGGTACCAGTTGTTGTGGCATTAACAACATGCTAAAAAGGAAAGATAAACACAGAATAAATTATAGTATTCACCTGATACTATGTCCTGTTCGGTTCCTCAGCTCCTTATTAGACACCGTTTTTAAGCCATGAACAGGGACAAAAGAATTGAAAGAAGCATGACCTTCATGCTACTGATTCAATAGCAAGTCAAAAGCTTGAGTTGAGGGCACAAAATGTCACTGCCCAAACCAGAAAACAGTAAATGGGGAAAGCAGTCTTTTTCCTGAACTTAAACATCTCTTACCATATACATTTTCTTTTCCTTTCAATGAAAAATAAAATTCTAGATTTTCTTGGGATGTCTTCCTATTTAAGAATTAAATGTGCCCATCGTGTATTTATATGTAGTAAGATGTTCTTCACAGCAATGTTTGTAACAGTGAAAATTAGAAGCATTCAGTATCCATCGTGTAGGTCAGATTCATAAGCATTGATATGACCACAGTGTATTAAAATCATGCTGCATTTGTATTACAGACTGTATTAATTACCTTAATTTTTCACATGTCACAGAACTTACATCCTTATTAGTATGTTCCCACACTAATTCTGAGCATAACCTTGTGATATGCTTTGGGATAACGGGACAATAGTAAATGTGATGCAAACAGAAGCTTGACAAAACTCTTCCACACTTCTTCACTGATTCTTTGATCTCTGTTTCCACAATTACAACATGCATGAGCTAGCCTCTTAGATGTGAGACACATGAAGAAAGCCATGTCTCTGACTTATTTCACTGAGCATAACATCCTCAAGTGCCCAGCAATGGATGAATGGATACAGAAGATATGTTATTATATACATAGTGGACTCTCCATTGGAAATGTAAAATATAAGAGCAGGAATTTAATGAACAGGAAGACAAAAAGTAGCCCAACTGGCCAGTTATTAAAATCAACCAAGATCTCTAAAACAAAGGAGCATCAGTTGAGGAAGGCACCTTGCTCTTTGCCTAACCATGAAGGGAATACCTCTTTGAAATGGATGCCTCAGCAGTCACAGCTTGAGCCAGGCACTTGCATTACCAAAAACAAAACAAAACAAAACAAAAATCACTCCTTAACAACTGTCAAGAATCACACTACAATCTTTATTGATTTAAATTTTTTTCTCAGTGAGCATATTTTCATGTATTACTTACAGAATTTTAAGAGCCTCTTCCAAAGAAAGCACAGCTATAGGAAACCTGCATATTGAAGTATTTTCTCTTCTTAGCCCATTTGTTAAAAGAACATTAGGCTATAGATGATAAATATTTCAGTGAGTTTCATCTGACTTGCAGAAGAAAATTTTGAAAATCCAGGAACTTGAAAGAATCTCTTCAAGGCAGATATAGATAACTGGGTGGATAACAGACCTAAGAGTAGATCCCTGATTGACAGTGTTGTTGATACTGTTTAATGGTGGCCTTAATTGTGGTGGATGAATAACAGAGCAACACTCAGAATCCTGCTGAACTACAGGTGCCTTGGAAAACCTCCATCACTACAGTGGATATAAACACCATTTCCTTGAGCCCAGAACTGTCCCCAATACTTAGAGATAGATCATTCTAGGCCACCTAATTCAAAGCACCTCTATTAAAGAAGTTCCTTTAAGAAATTCATTACAATCTGAATGCTTGTGTCCTCAAATTTTTATGTTGAAATCTTAATGCCTGATTTGATGATATTAGAAGGCGAGGTCACTGGGAGTTGTTTAGGTCATAAGGGTCATGGAGCTCTCACGAAGGAATTAATGCTCATATACAAGGGAACCAACAAGCTAGTTCATAGGGCCACCATGTGCAGACAGAAGAAGTCTGCATGTAACCTGGAAAAGGACCCTCACCCAACCATGCACACACCCTGATCTCAGACTTCTCACCTTCCAGAAGTATGAGAAACACAGGACTGATGTCTATAAGCTATCCAGTATGTGGTGTTTTGTTATAGCAGCCTGAAAGGACAAAGACAAATGTCACAGTTTTTAAGTTAGGGAATCCAGCTTTGTCATCCTAATTTCGCTCATTTTCTAATTTAATAGAGGTGAAAGAGAGGCATATGTCAAATATGACCCACAGGTTTCTGGCTCACAGTACTAAGAATATAGTGACTTCCATCACTGAAATAGAAAATATGGATAGAGGAATGCTGCCAAAAGTTCTCTTAAACATACAAAAGAAAATAATAGCAACTCAGCACTATTTATAAAGGAAAAACACAAAACACTCTTGATTTATGCATCCTGTGTGATATCTTGACCCAGAAAGAATGCTTATTTTTCAGCTTAGGATTATCTATATATGGCAAGTAGTGCTATAAAACGCACTCACCTAAATCAGAGTATTTTATATTAGAACTAAGGAAAAATGCTGTTTTCCTATTCAATTGCTCACCTACAGAATAAATGTCCATAAATCCAATTCAACTGATGTACTAATTTAGAGCCCTCCCCCTTTAACAAACAATGATGAATTTGATCCTAAAACCAAGTTCATTTCTAGTATTTCACTTATGTACTTATACTCATCCCAAATCTCCAGGTTTTTCCTTTTGGATAACACACGCGCTTTGCCCTTGAAAGCACTCAAAGTAAGAGATAAATGAGCTACATCTCATCAATGCGCTAAAGAAGCAATGGTAGGTGTGACAATAACACCCTCGAGGCTTCCTGAGATTTTCTTCTTCCCCTTTGGCACAGCCACTTATACCCTGCACTGGAGTCTGTCTGCCCAAGTTAACAACTCTTACTGCTGAGCAGCAAACATTCACAAACCTTTTCTCCCTGCTGTTGTTGATGCAAATAAAGGGATTTGTCACTGCAGGTGGAAGTCTAATGACCACCAGGAAAATGAACTGGCACTGTAAGAACACGTCTGCACAATTTTGCCAAAAGAGGTAAATTAGAGGGTTAATTGAAAAAACCTCACAAAATCCCCTTTCTCTAACAGGAATAACTTGAGCTATTACTATTAACCATGTTTCTAGCTTCCACAAATTTGATGTTTTACCATCTGCCCTTCATGCATATCCTGGACATGCCTTGTTCTGGACAACATGACAATGTGCTCGAGTCACTTAGTTTTAGCCTCGTTCAGCATTTTCTCTCCTTGGAAAGAGTCCTTCTCTCAGAGGGTGCACTTTTCAAATACAAACCAACCAATCCAGGCTCCACACTCCCAACCAACTTCCTTTTTGGGCTCTCACACTTCAGGCCACTATTTACCTGCCTTCTCGCTCCAGGGCCAAGTATTCAACATTGAGGGACAGCCCCTGGTCCCATGAGCCAATCCTAAACCTGCTTCCTCTGCCTCATCCATTCCCTCTAACAGAAACCACAAAGGTTCTTAAACACAGTTCCCCACCCCCCACCATGACCAACCCCAATGCTTCCCCAGGTGGTCCCTCATGGCATGCCCTCTCCCCCTAGGAACTGTAAAGAACTATCTTTACAATGAAAATCATGTGCTGATCTGTTAGCCTCTCTACCCTCAAGTTTCCTATTAATAGAGCATTTTAGAACAGCTGCTGACTCTCACTGTAAGGTAACCTGGAGAAGAGAGTGACCACAGTGACTACAGGGGGAACGTATAAGTTCAGTTCAGTTCAGTCGCTCAGTCGTGTCCGACTCTCTGCGACCCCATGAATTGCAGCACGCCAGGCCTCTCTGTCCATCACCAACTCCCGGAGTCTACCCAAACCCATGTTCATCGAGTCGGTGATGCCATCCAACCATCTCATCCTCTGTCGTCCCCTTCTCCTCCCGCCCCCAATCCTACCCAGCATTAGGGTCTTTTCCAATGAGTCAACCCTTCGCATGAGGTGGCCAAAGTATTAGAGCTTCAACTTCAACATCAGACCTTCCAATGAACACCCAGGATTGATCTCTTTTAGGATGGATTGATTGGATCTCCTTGCAGTCCAAGGAACTCTGAAGAGTCTTCTCCAACACCACAGTTCAAAAGCATCAATTCTGCGGCGCTCAGCTTTCTTCACCGTCCAACTCTCACATCCATACATGACCACTGAAAAAACCATAGCCTTGACTAGACGGACTTTGGTTGGCAAAGTAATGTCTCTGCTTTTAAACATGCTAACTAGGTTGGCCATAACCTTCCTTCCAAGGAGTAAGCGTCTTTTAATTTCATGGCTGCAGTCACCATCAGCAGTGATTCTGGAGCCCAAAAAAGTAAAGTCTGACACTGTTTCCACTGTTTCCCCATCTATTTCCCATGGAGTGATGGGACCAGATGCCATGATCTTAGTTTTCTGAACACTGAGCTTTAAGCCAACTTTTTCACTCTCCTCTTTCACCTTCATCAAGAGGCTCTTTAGTTCTTCACTTTCTGCCATAAGGGTGGTGTCATCCGCATATCTGAGGTTATTGATATTTCTCCCGGCAATCTTGATTCCAGCTTGTGTTTCTTCCAGCCCAGCGTTTCTCATGATGTACTCTGCATATAAGTTAAATAAGCAGGGTGACAATATACAGCCTTGACGTACTCCTTTTCCTATTTGGAACCAGTCTGTTATTCCATGTCCAGTTTGAACTGTTGCTTCCTGACCTGCATACAGGTTTCTCAAGAGACAGGTCAGATGCTCTGGTATTCCCACCTCTTTCAGAATTTTCCACAGTTTATTGGGATCCACACAGTCAAAGGCTTTGACATAGTCAATAAAGCAGAAATAGATGTTTTTCTGGAACTCTCTTGCTTTTTCGATGATCCAGCGGATATTGGCAATTTGATCTCTGGTTCCTCTGCCTTTTCTAAAACCAGCTTGAACATCTGGAAGTTCACGGTTCACGTATTGCTGAAGCCTGGCTTGGAGAATTTTGAAAATTACTTTACTAGCATGTGAGATGAGTGCAATTGTGCAGTAGTTTGAGCATTCTTTGGCATTGCCTTTCTTTGGGATTGGAACGAAAACTGACCTTTTCCAGTCCTGTGGCCACCGCTGAGTTTTCCAAATTTGCTGGCATATCGAGTGCAGCACTTTCACAGCATCACCTTTGAGGATTTGAAATAGCTCAACTAGAATTCCATCACCTCCACTAGCTTTGTTCGTAGTGATGCTTTCTAAGGCCCACTTGACTTCACATTCCAGGATGTCTGGCTCTAGGTGAGTGATCACACCATCGTGATTATCTGGGTCGTGAAGATCTTTTTTGTACAGTTCTTCTGTGTATTCTTGCCACCTCTTCTTAATATCTTCTGCTTCTGTTAGGTCCATACCATTTCTGTCCTTTATTGAGCCTATCTTTGCATGAAATGTTCCTTTGGTGTCTCTAATTTTCTTGAAGAGGTCTCTAGTCTTTCCCAATCTGTTGTTTTCCTCTATTTGTTTGCACTGATCGCTGAGGAAGGCTTTCTTATCTCTCCTTGCTATTCTCTGGAACTCTGCATTCAGATGAGAATATCTTTCCTTTTCTCCTTTGCTTTTCGCTTCTCTTCTCTGCCCAGCTATCTGTAAGGCCTTCTCAGACAGCCATTTTGCTTTTTTGCATTTCTTTTCCATGGGGATTTTCTTGATCCCTGTCTCCTGTACAATGTCACGAACCTCTGTCCATAGTTCATCAGGCACTCTGTCTATCAGGTCTAGTCCCTTAAATCTATTTGTCACTTCCACTGTATACTCATAAGGGATTTGATCTAGGTCATACCTGAATAGTCTAGTGGTTTTCCCTACTTTCTTCAATTTAAGTCTGAATTTGGCAATGAGCAGTTCATGATCTGAGCCACAGTCTGCTCCTGGTCTTATTTTGCTGACTGTATAGAGCTTCTCTAAACCAGACACTAAAGCTAAGATGTCTCTCCCCAGTAACTGTCATTTCGAAGAGAGGACTGACAGGGAATAACCCCTTTCCCAAGGGGTCCCACACACTTTGAAGTAATTTTTCCTTCAGAAAGGCAGAGTTGGGGCCCAGACTGGCTCCATATCTTCCCTAACATAACTGATCATCAGTTTCTTTAACTATATAAGATAATGCTCCTAAATTCTTGGAGTGTGTGAAAATTATAGATGTGAAGTTCCTATTACAGTGCTTCTTCAGACATAGTAGGTACTCAATAAACAGTAAATATTTTTACTGGTATCAACATCATCATAATTGCCATTTTTTAGATAGCACAAACTAAGGAATTAGGGTGGTTTTTTTTTTGGTTGCACTGGATCTTCATTGCTGCTCCCAGGCTTTCTCTAGTTGAGGGTGTGGCACACAGGCCTAGTTGCTCCTCAGCACATGAAATTTGCCTGGACCAGAGATCAGACTGGCGTCCCCAGTCTGATGGCAGGAATGGCAGGCTGATTCCTATTCACTGTACCACCACAGAAGTCCTAATTTTAAAATTTTCTTTTCATGTCTCACTTCTTGCTGAAATGGTACTTAAGATCCAACAAGGTCACACATGTTACTTCAAATCACTTCAAATTTTTTTTTAAAAAATGAGTTTTTCATAAATGAAAAAAACACAAGATTTGTCATTTAATTACTCGAACAGCTTGATTTGTTTCCACAATAACCAGCCAATCTGTTATGTTATAGTCGATAAAACTTGTAAACTGTTCATTTCAAAAGGGAGAGAAATCATGATGATTGTGACAAGGCTAGGAAGCATCAGGCATTCAGTAATAAAGAGTAATAAAAAGGGATGGACATAAATATGAAAATTTTTAAAACATTTAAACATCAGTAAATCTCAATCAAAAATATCACAGAATATAGAAACTAGGTATGTCTAGTGTTGATGTTATATCTGATGCTATACTATTAATTTTGTGTGTCAACCTGAATGGCCCATGCGGCACCCAAATATCTGGTAAAATATTACCCTAGGTATTTCTGTGCAGGTGTTTGGAGATAAGATTAATATTTAAATTGGTAAACTGAGGAGTTCCCTGGTGATGCAGGGGATAAGAATCCACCTACCAATGCAAGGGACACAAGTTCAATCCCTGGTCCGGAGAGATCCCACATGCCTCGGAGAAACTAAATCCATGTGCCACAACTACTGAGCCTGCACTTCTGCAATGAGAAGCTCATGCACCACAACTAGAGAGTAGCCCCTGCTCTCAGACACTAGAGAAAGTCCCCACAAAGTAACAAAGACCCTGAGCAGCCAAAAATAAAATAATTAAAAAAAAAAAACTGGTAAACTGAGTATAGCAGACTTTCCTCTTTAATGTGGGTAGGCCACATTCAATCAATTAAAGGCCTGAACAAAAACAGAACAATAGGTCTGCCCTTGGTATCATCCTGTGCCAGGTAAGAGGGAATTCCTCTTGGCTGACTTCTTTCAAAATAAGGCATCAGCTTTTCCTACCTTTGAATTCAAACTGAAACATCAGGTCTCCTGGATCTCCACCTGGCTGATTCACCCTGTATGTCTTGGGGGTTTGTCAACATCCATAATCACAGGAGTCAATTCCTTTTTTTAAAAAAATCCTATTGATTCTGCTTCTGTGGAAAACCCTGATTCATACACATCCTCAAGAACATGTAATAATAATGAGAAGAAATAATCACAGAATGTTTACTATATACCAGGCACTGTTCCAAGCCCTTTATAAAAATTTTCTCATTCCTTACAAACAATCCTATGAGGCAGGTACTGTTGATATTTACAGTGGAGCAAACAGAGGCATAGAGAGGTAGAAAAACTTGGACAGCTCACGCAACCAGAATTTTAATCTATATACAATGGCTTCGAATCTCTGCTTCTAACCATGTTAGTATTAAGAAACAAAATACTTGGGTGAAGTAGGTCATCATTGGAAATACAGTATCACCATGGACAATTCAATGTGTCATGTCAGAACCACATTCCTGTCTTTAAAAAAAAAATAACTCAGGACTTCCATGGTGGTCCAGTGGCTTAGACTCTGAGCTACCAACGTATGGGGTCTCAGTTCAAATCCTGGTCAAGGAAACTAGATCCCACATGCCACAAATAAGACCCAGCACCACCAAATAAACAAATATTTTAAAAAAAGAACTCAAAGGATTTTGTAAAAATTGAGTATTCATAATATCAATGTCTAACAAAGGGCTAGCACTCAATTATTCATTTCTTTTCCCATTATGAATTAAATCATCTTGATTCTATTTTCATTAATAGATTCAGTTCAGTTGCTCAGTTGTGTCCGACTCTTTGCGACCTCATGGACTACAGCAACCCTGGCCTCTCTGTCCATCACCAACTCCCGGAGTCCACCCAAACTCATGTCCATTGAGTCAGTGAAGCCATCCAACCATCTCATCCTCTGTCAGTCCCTTCTCCTCCTGCCCTCAATCTTTCCCAGCATCAGGGTCTTTTCAAATCAGTCAGTTCTTCACATGGGGTGGCCAAAGTATTGGAGTTTCAGCTTCAACATCAGCCCTTCCAATGAACACTCAGGACTGATCTCCTTTAGGATGGACTGGTTGAATGTCCTTGCAATCCAAGGGACTCTCAAAAGTCTTCTCCAACACCAGAGTTCAAAAGCATCAATCCTTCGGCGCTCAGCTTTCTTTATAGTCCAGCTCTCACATCCATACATGACTACTGGGAAAAAATATATGACTACTGGAAAAGATATATGACTACTGGAAAAAAATAAAACAGATTATATGGACCTATGAGTATTTCTTCTCATCAGAAAGCAATACACTGCTATGTTTTCATTCTTTTCTTCTTTGATGATGTATCTCCCCATAAACTTTCAAAATTAGTAGTAAACATAAAGTGACTCAATTTTAATATCCACATTTCTATCAAGTTACACCATGCTTGCCATGTTGTAAAACAAATTTCCATAATTCCATTATCATGATAAAATGAAAGAACTTGCTTTCTGACATTAGAATAATATACCTTCTCTAAGAGCCCTAATTCCAGCTTCATAAATGTGACAGGTTATTTTTTTATTCTATTCATACTTTATGTGGGGAATTTACTTGCCAGTCAAATTATATACAAATTGCACTGCTCATTATTCCTTATAAGACAGAAACCACAAGAGCTCATAATGTTTGCAACATTTGAATTTATATCAGTAGCACTAATGTTCTGTATACTTTGCATTTCTTTACAGAAAGCTGCATTAATGTCACTAGTACAGTTTCATCTAGAGAGCAGTCAAGGTCATGATGTAGGCTTACTTGTCTGCAACTAAGGGAATGTTTATGTTTTTCTTTCCCTTTTTATTCCTGTTCAGCTTCAACTTGAATCTGGATATATAAGCAAATGAAATTTTTTAACAGATATAGATATACTGCCATTCAAGAACTATGTTTATTTTACTCTATTATTTGATCTGTTTAGACAGACATGCTCACCCATGAAACAATTACCGCAAAAAAGATGATTTATCCATCAACCCACAAGTTCCCCTCTGCCCCTTTGTAAATCTATCCCATTTAAGCAGTCCTCCCATCCCCAAACGTGGGGGACAGACTGAGGTGGCCTCCTGCTGTTCATGCCCTTACATCATCTCCTCCCCTTGGGTGTGCGCTGGACCTATGACTTGTTTCTAATAAATAAAATAGAGCTAAAGTGATGGGATGTCCATAGATTATAAATCATAATATCTATGGATCATAATGTCTCCCTGCTAGTCTTTAGGAAGCCACCTGCCAATTTGTGAGCCACCATGTGGAGAAGGTCATGAGGCAGGGAACTGAGGGCAGCTTCCAGCCCAAAACCAGAGAGAAAATGATGTCTTCAGTTTAGCAGCTTACAAGGCACTGAATGAACCAACCATTGCATGAACTTGGAACATGATCCATCCCCCATCTAGCTTCAAAGAGCCCATTCCTGGCCAACGCTTTGATTACAGCCTCATAGAGGACCCTGTTAAGCTGTAACCAGACTTTTAACTCACAGAAAGTCTGAGATAATACATGGATATTGTAAGCTGCTAAATTTTTGGTAATATTATTACATAGCAATAGATGATATACCAGCCAACAATTGACCTGCTGTCACCACGGACTAGTTTGCACTTTCTGAAATTTTAAAGGAAACATAGAACAAAGAGAAAAAAATTAGTCTAGCTCATATATGTGTGTATATATATATTTATGTATACACATAATGTATAACTGAATTGCTTTGCTATAAACCTGAAACTGCTGCTGCTAATACATTGTAAATCAACTATACTTCAATTTAAAAAAAGAAAAAACTTTACCATCTTTCAAATTCCATATATATGCATTAGTATACTGTATTGTTGTTTTTCTTTCTGGCTTACTTCACTCTGTATAATGGGCTCCAGTTTCATCCATCTCAGTAGAACCGATTCAAAAGAAAGATGGTAACGATAACCCTATATGCGAGACAGAATAAGAGACACAGGTGCATAGAAAAATTTTATGGACTCTGAGGGAGAAGGTGAGGGTGGGACGTTCTGGGAGAATAGCATTGAAACATGTATATTATCATATGTGAAACAGAACACCATTCCATGTTCGATGCATGAGACAAGGGCTCAGGGCCGGGGCAATGGGATGACCCAGAGGGATGGGATGGGGAGGGAGGTGGGTGGGGGGTCCAGGAAGGGGAACACATGTAAACCCATGGCTGATTCATGTCAATGTATGGCAAAAACTATTACAATATTGTAAAGTAATTAGCCCCCAACTAAAATAAATAAATTTATAAAAAAATAAAATAAAATAAAAAAGAAAAAAAAGAAAAAACTAAGGCAAAGAAAAAAATAATGACTTATTTCAAATCTACAAAGCTTCTCTGGCTGTGTTTTCCATTTACACTTCATTTATGCAATCAAATACAGAAATTACCTTATCAACTCTTCTAAGAAGACAGTGACCATGTCTGAACCTAAGGCAAATAAATAATAAATAAATATTTGTCTTTGAAAATATAACCTTATTGTGTATTCCTAACACTTAAAAGGTGAGGCTTAAATAATGTCAGTTGTTGGTGATGATTAGTAGCAAAGAAATTAAGAGAAAGTAGGGAGAGATCTGGCAAAGAAAAAGAATAGGATTGGTGATGAAATGCAGTGAATGTTTTTCCTGCCAACTTAATGTTCACTTTTTCCGTTTATTTAATGACCATTGTTATCACTTGATATTGAATTAAGCCCTGTTTTATACCAGGAAATGCTAGATGATTTGTTCTTCCTGTTGAACAAAATATTTAAACTCATAATCTCACTTATATGAGGAAAAAAAAGCAAAATGAAAACAGGCTCATAGACACAGAGAACAAACTGGTAGCTGAGAGGGAAGAGGGGAGTGCTGAAGGGAGGTAAAATATGCAGAAGGGATTAAGAGGTACAAACCTCCAGCTATAAAATAGAGAAGCCACAGGATGTAGTATACAGCATAAGGAATATGGTCAATAATATTTTAAGAGGTATGGGGACAGATAGTTATAAGACTTATGGTGACAATCATTTCATAATGTATGCAAATACCAAATCACTATGTAGTACACCTGAAACACAGTATTATTGTACATCATCTACATTTCAATTAAAAAATAAAGAAAAAAGATGAATATTTAAACTCTGCTATTTTTATTTAGTTCTTCATACCTAAGAGCCATGGGACCCAAACTGTTAACAATCTTCAGCTAATTGGTCTACCAAACCACCCACTGTGCTTCCTATCAGCTCAGATCAATGCACATCTATTGAGTGCTGAGTGCATGACAGTTGTGTTCAGGTACTGGGGACAGATGAATTGGAATGGTCATTGTCCCTGAGGAAGTTTTACTTGCACTATGGACTTAGAAATATAAGTAGATGATTCCAATACAATGTATTCAGGTACAATGAAATATCACAAAGGTACAACTTAAAGGACTTAAGACCTACATAATAGACAAGTGATTGTGTTGGAAAGATATTTTTTCCAGGTTTTATCAGAAATATTCTCACATGATTTTGGTATTAAAAATCTGTCATCCTGCCAACATAAGCCCCCAAATCAAAATGTAGAAACTATAAGAAAAGGGAATCTGAGAACAAAATCAAGGGGGGAGGGGAGAATCACAATTTTTCTTTTATTATCATCCTCATAGTCCTATCTCTACTCAATAGAAAAGATCCATACAGTCTGCTGAATGGCTAATGATACTGGAATGAGGTAGAGGAAAAGCTTTCAGATTGTCCTAATGTGATTTGTTAGAAGTTCAATATTTTAAGTTTAAAAAAAACAGGAAAATTTTACTTCCTGTAGTGATAATGCAAACTTTCCTGCAAAGAAAAAATCAGAAAGCTGCATAAAATATTTCAAAGATTTATAATCATGAATAAGTGGCTAATGAGGCATTAAAAAACCTACATGGCCAAGACCTGGATAAAGAGGCATATCCAAAGAGATGAAGCTAGCATTTGAGGCTATTTCCCCCTGAGGATATTTTCTAATTGCAAAAGAGGCAGATAAGAGGAGAGTAGTTGAGCAGGGCTTTGTGACAATTCATGGGGTTAGTGGAACAAAAACTGGAGTTCAGGGTCAACTAAGAAGGGAATATCAACCTGAGTGCTCTTGCATGGTCCTTCACCTGACTTGAGCTTGTCGCATCATGTTGAGTGAATTCCAAGAAGAAGCATCTCATGGATAAACATGCTAAGAGACTCAGATGGAAGCTGCAAGGCTTCTTGTGACTTAGCCTCAGTAACCATGTGGCATTATTTTTGCCATAATCGACCAGAATAATTGAGTCAAAGTGTCAGTCTAGAGTCAAAGGCGGGGGAATACTCAGTAATGTGAATACTGGGGGACATGATTCACTGAGGAGGGCACCTTTGGAGACTACAAGAACTTTAGGTCACAGGAAGAACATGACTGACAATCCCTGCTGAGCTCCCAACAAGCGCCAGCTGCTGACCATGTGAGTGAACCATCAAAAACGCAGAGCCTAGCTGAGCCTTCCAACGATTCTAGCTCTGGTCACCTGATTAGACCATATCACAGAATCCAAGAGCAAATTTTCCAGATAAGCCTAGTCTCCACAGAAACATGAGAATATTAATCAGTTACTGGATTAGGGCATTGCATTTTGTGATGGGTTAGTTGTGCAAAATTTGACAGCTGAAACACCTCTCATTGTCTAGACATTAAGAACAAGGTCAGGAAACTGCTCAATGTTATGTGGCAGCCTGGATGGGATCGGAGTTTTGGGGAGAATCGATACATGTATATGTATGGCTGATTCCCTTTGCTGTTCACCTGAAACTATCACAACTTTGTTAATTGGCTATACCCAAACACAAAATAAGACATTTTCTTTAAAGAAAAAAAAAAAAGAATAAGGTAAGAATGTATGTTATAATACTTATGGTAAAAACTGAACTAGAGAAATGACTGCTGCTGCTGCTAAGTCACTTCAGTTGTGTCCGATTCTGTGCGACTCCATAGATGGCAGCCCACCAGGCTCCTCTGTCCCTGGGATTCTCCAGGCAAGAATACTGGAGTGGGTTGCCATTTCCTTCTCCAATGCCAAGTCGCTTCAGTCGTGTCCAACTCTGTGTGACCCTATGCACAGCAGCCCTCCAGGCTCCTCTGTCCACAGGATTCTCCAAACAAGAATACTGGAGTGGGCTGCCATTTCCTTCTCCCAGAGAAACGACTATATAACTATAAATCTTACAAAAAGGGAAAGAAGGATAATAAAAATAATCAATCCAGACAAACTTGACTTTATAGCTATTTCACAGCAGGCCAATGCTCCTGCAGTAACAACTAGTAAAAAATTAATTATTCAAAACATGTTTTTAAAAGGTCTTCAGAATCTGTGGAAGCAAAGAGTAAGATAAAATAAAATTCTAAGCAGAATTCTAAGAAGTTGCTAAGAGGAGAAATTCTCTCGGGGGAGCTAGTAACATCCAATTATTTTTCCCATGGAACATGAAGCAATTTCTGTTGTAGACTCAAATCTGATTTGTTCAAGTTTCAAGGTTACCTAAGAATAGAGTCTCTAATGGGGAAAATGTAAACTGAAAAGCTTTGAATAATCAAAGAAATAGTGTGGCAAATTGAAAACTTGAGAACTAAAACAATAGTTCATAGATTCAACAGGACCTTTTCTGTATTTGGGGGCCATAAAGGTATAAGGAGATAGAGGTCAAAATCTTCTAGAGGAAGACTGAAATCCTTAGTTTTTCAATGCTTAGGGAAACAAAAACTTGTTTCAAGCACACTGTCAAGTTTTCCTTTCAATATTAGTCAAATTTTGAAAATATGCTGGGTGTGAACCTGGAGATTTGGTTCTGAAGCACAGAACTGGAGTTACAGTAATATTTCACACCTAGGAAAAATAAGACCATCCAGGCTCTAAACCAGAGATCTGGGAGAGCCATATCCTCGAACAAAAATGACCAAAGGTAGACTGTGTAACAAACTCAAACTCAGCTTTGATCCAGTTCAATTTTGATTTGGATTGAGAGAGCAGTCTCAATTATCTCCCCAAGAAAGAATACTCTTAGGTAGAAGTCTGTAATATCAGGAATCTGATTCTTTATATCTCAGCATGTATAAACATTGAACACATAACTTAAAAATTACTAGAACAGCAAATCAGAAAATGTTACTATAATTGAAAAAGAAATGGTAAATAGAAATGAACATACAGATAATCAAAATAGAGTTAGCAAAAACTTTAAAATATATCAAAGAAAGAATATGGATCAAATAGATAAAATGATGGGGAAATTTAATGGAAAATTGGAATCTACAAAACAGAATCAAATGGAGAATCTAGAACTGAAAACTGCAAGACAGAGTATATAAAATAAAAAACCCAACTGCTAAGTTAAACAACAGATTGAACACAGAACATGAAAACAGTAAGTTTTAAAGCAAGTCAATAAAAATAACTAGATGAAGAGGAAAAAAAAAATGAGGGAAAAAAAAGAGGACAGAGTACAACAGGCAAATGGTAAATGATTTTAAACCTTGAGGCTTACATATAACAACTTATATCTCTAACAGTCTATTTTAAATGGAGACGGACTTGGCCCCATTCTAAAGTTCAGTATTTTTACTCTCTTCTATATTTATGCTTCTGAGGCCATATTTTACATCTTTTAATTGTGTTATCCCTTAATTATTGTAATTGCAGTTTTTATACTACTTCTATCTTTTATAATAGCTATAAAAATGACTTATCAACTACATTTACTATATATTTATCTTTCCCATGAGATTAATTTTTTCATGTTTTCTTGCTACCAATTTGTACCCTCAAACAAATTAGTCCTTTCCCATAGAAATGTTATCTTTTAATAACAAATTTATTTTTATGACTTGACGTTTCTCTATTGACATACCCATCCAAAAATCATGCAAATTATACATGCTCAGTTTAATGAATTACCACTAAGTGTATAACTACCATCTAAGTAAAAAACTGATTATTGCCAACATCACACAAGACCCTTTAATGTTCTCTCTCAATGTCCCTACCTTCTTTCTAAAAATAACCACAATCTTGACCTTTACCATGATGGTTTGGTTTCACCTTTGCCAGCTAGTCACAAAAATTTAGATGAGTCGCATCAGCATATTAGTTGACAATGGCCAGAGTCACATAATAAACATATGATTCCAATTATGTAAATATACCAAAGACTTGACACCATAAATGACCTGGAAGAAATTTTCACTACATCAAATCACAATAGAAAAACATGAGAACAAATTGGAGTTTGTTAAAAAAAAAAAAACAACTACAACACTTTTTAGAAAGTGATACAATTTTGAGGATGCCAATATATAATTTTTATTGGATTATTTGAGTAAACAGGTTGGAATTTGGCTTAACGAATGCTATAGACAGAGGAGAGAGAGAAACTTCATAGTTATTCAATTGTTCCTTTCCTTAGTGGAAGTGCTTGTTACATAATCAGGACTCCAGAAGTCAGTCTCTAGATCTGCAACTCAAATATCACTTGCCAAAATAACAATAATAGCATTTAATATTCCTGATGTTATGCTATAGTAGGAATATAAAAAAGAAATACATTACAACATTATGAAGTGTACTGTGTTAAAACAGAGCTATGATCATCTAATTATACTTAGGAAAAAATAACTTGTGGTATTACAGGAAATACCTGAAAGAACACAGATTAGTTTAAAGTTTTAAATTAAAACTTACAGTACATTTTAGGGACTTCCCTGGTGGTCCAGTGATTGGGACTCTGCATCCACTGCAGGGAGCCCAGGTTTCATCCCTGGTCAGGGAACTAAGATTCCTCAAGCCACACAGCACAGCAAATACATGTTTTAATCTTATTTTAGAAACTTCTCTCCTAACCACTCCATACATGACACAGATTACTTGCACTCATGAAGCACTGTATGACTGATAAATATTAGTTCAATATGGTTCTCAATCATTTTCCAGTACTCATGAATGGGTATGAGCATTGGACCATAAAGAATGCTGAGAACCGAAGAATTGATGCTTTCAAATTGTGGTGCTGGAGAAGACTCTTGAGAGTCCCTTGGACTGCAAGTAGATCAAACCAGTCAACCCTAAAGGAAATCAATCCTGAATATTCACTGGAAGGACTGATGCTAAAGCTGAAACTCCAATACTTTGGCCACCTAAGGTGAAGAGACAACTCATTAGAAAGACCCTGATGCTGGGAAAGATTGAGGACAAGAGGAGAAGGGGGTGACAAAGGATGAGATGGTTGAATAGCATCACCAACTTAGTGGACGTGAGTCTGAGCAAACTCCAGGAGATAGTGAGGACAAGGAAGCCGGGTGCGCTGCACTCCATGGGGTCGCAAAGAGTCCGACTCGACTTAGTGACTGAACAACAAATCATTTACACACTTCTTACTTCTTATTTGTACCCTTAAAAAAAAGAACTCAGTCTATCATTAGAAGCTAGTCTATTACCAGCAAGCAAAATGTCTTTAATAGATCTCATTTACTCAAACTATATGGTCTTCCCATAGTGGTAAAGAATCCACCTGCCAAAACAGAAGCAAGAGACTTAAGAGACGTGGATTCAATCCCTGGGTCAGGAAGATCCCCTGCAGTAGGAAGTGGCAACCCACTCCAGTATTCTTGCTTGGAAAATCCCATGGACAAAGTAGCCTGATGGGCTACAGTCCACGGGACCAGAAAGACTAGGACACGACTGAGCACGACTACTCAGACCATAAAAATATAAGGTTCCTGGGCACTAAAACCAACAACAACAACATAAAGGTAAGACTCAATTTGTAGATTTATAAGTCTTACTAAAACCCACTAAAGTAGATCTACATAAGACAAATCCTTATATTACTATTTTAATCAGTAAAATATCAGTATCCAGAATTTGTAAAAAAAAAAAAAAATTCTACAAATCAATTAGGAAAGACACAGGAGTCAACAGAATCATAAACAACAGCAAAATACAAGAATTTCACATTCTACCATTCAAGAAGACAGAAACCACTCCTAACACTTAAAACAGAATACATTTAATAAAAGTAATTGGTTACAGAGGCATTTGGAAGGTTAAAGTCAAACAGGAGATGATGAGGAAACCCAGACATGAGCACAGAAGAAACCCCTCCCAACCCTCCACTGGAGAGACAGGGAAGTGATAGAATCAGGGTCCAGGGATGCCAATCACCAAGTAGTAGCTAAAGCAACAGTGAGCTGCCAGGTACAAAGGGGACCCTTGCGGGGACAGAGCAGATGGCAGAGACAGGTTGGGGTGGGCACAGGGGAGAGAGCAGGCCAAGGAGACTCTGGCTTTTCCTCCACTCTGCCATCTAATCCCTGTCTCCAGCCCCCATTTGCTAGGCCCAACTGGGAGCCAACGTCACCTGGGAGAAAAAAATCAGCCCGGAGGATGTTGACCCTGACTGCCAAGCAAGAGAAAGGCTGGGAACATATCAGAGGGCAAACAGGCCACGGCCAGCTCCACAAATACAGACAGAGGGGGTTTCTTTTGTTTGTTTGTTTGTTTTAAATCAATTCCTCAGATGCCACTAATTTGGATCTGAGATTAAAATTAAGTATTTTCAGAGGTAAACATGCGCTTAAATGCTTCCACTCTGTTCAGTCTTCTCACTGAGAGGAAATGTTGCTTTATTATTAACTCTTGGAAAACTGGCCATTTAAAAAAAACAGTGAATGGACTTAGGGAAATCCTTAAAAGAGCTCAGTTGTGTTTTTTTTTTTAATGTGTGCAGCCTCATATGATAAATATGCTATTGACGTAAAATTCTAAATATGTTTTCTGATTTTACCTTTTATCTGGGCTTGTTTTGAGCTTATATAAAAGCATCTTCTGTAGCAGAAGACATTTTAATAAAGCAAGTAACTAAGTCTCCATATTTCCTTTCTTCCTTCCTCCCGATTGGAATTAAGGAAAGCTATGGAACATAAGAGTATACTCCTCCTTAAAAAAAAAAAAAATCCACTCACACATTCTGATTCCAACTTTCCAAGCAGTTGTAAACTATTACAAAGCATTCTGATTCTCCTATACAAATGCAGAAAGTGGTTTCCCCATGCATTGACTGAAAAGTATAATTGCTACCAACACTTATATTTTGTGAATCGTCTATTAGCTGAGTATAATTCAGTTTCTTCAGTAACAAAAAGCTGTTTTAAAAAAGAGAGAAGAAAAAGAAAGAAAAAAGAAAAAAAAGAGCTTTGAAAAAAATGGATCTACTCCAAAGCTATTAAAACCATTCCCTATTTTGGACAGATGCCAACCCTCACTCCCTGCCCACTTAAAATGCTTATTGATACTTTAATAGCTTTGATGCAACCACATCCACATAATGACAACACAGCAGATGATTAGGAGTGTGGCCATTTTGTTGGTCTTTAATGATAATATCACACAGAGGAAGATTGAACAAAAGAAGATGGCTGAGGTATAGATTTAGTTGGAGAATTTGTAACCTAAAACATAATAAACATCATCCTAGGCAGATGGCACAAAACTGTCTAATCATCTTTAGAAAACAGCAACAGATTATTTAAAGCTTCCCTTTAGATATTAAGGACTTGGTTAACAGCAAGGATCCACAGGTATGAGGTTTGGGGTTTTTTTCCTTTTTCACTAGCTAAGCTTTTGTTAGTTATTTGGCTCAATCTCAATAAAAGCATGAATAAATGCCTAAACAAAAGTGGCTCATGTATTATTTAATAAAGACATTTATGAAAAGAATCAATGAAATCATCTTTTAACAAAAATGTCCAAAAGACATGTAAACAAATTTACTGTCAAACAGTCTTAAAGATTGTCTTAATTTAAGTAACATAATGGCGTGCTTTCAAGCTATACAAGTGTTCGAACATTGTCCTGTGGTCTCAAAACATTTAACTGAAGTGCAAATTAATGGCCTTTAAGGCCCAGTAAGATGCTTTCTTTCCCTTTCATTTGTGAAAAGATACTATGATCACTATTGCTTTTACATAAAAAAAAGTTTTCTCATAGTAAGAAGAGCCAACAAAAGACCATTTCAAATATAATTTGTTAACCAAACAGGAAATTTTACTATGCATTTAAGCATCTGGTTACATAACAAACAATTAAGCAAAATTGAATTACGCCTTCGGTTGGAAATTGTAGTTGTTTTAAGGGGTGAATTGCCTGGACAAATACAGGCTCTGTAGATGCTTGCATTTCAGGCTTTAAAATCATCTGGCTTAGAAACTGAGCTCTATGACTTAGCATGTGTGTGACTCTGGAAGTTACTTAAACTAAGCTTCAGTATCATTGTTTTTAACACAGGATCTCTGTTTCTTCTAAGAATTAGTGTATACAAACTGCTCAGAGTCCAGTACTGAGTAACTGCTCAATAAATGAGTTTACTGTTTGTTGTTTAGTCACTCAGTCGTATTCAACTCTTTGCGACCGCATGGACTGCAGCACACCAGGCATCCCTGTCCATCATTTCCTGGAGTTTGCTCAAACTCATGTCCATTGATTCGGTGATGCCATCCAACCTTCTCATCCTCTGTCACTCCCTTCTCCTGCTCTCAATCTTTTTTTACTGTTGTTTTAATATTACTGAGTCATGAGTTTGTAAGACCACTGACAACATGGTTTTAGCTGAATTACAGCTAAAACAAATGTCAATCAGGTCAGTGGAGTTAAAAAGGATGTCCTGAAAGCAACTGAAGAAAATCTTTCATTTCTTCCGAAAGGAGAAAACCTACTCCTATTATTCTGGGAACCATTTGTTGTGCAAATTCCCAGAAAGTTCAGGGAAACAGGTTGGGTTAACCACGGGGCAAAGGCACTGGAAGTATTGCAGCAGGTCAGCAGCTGTTGGTGGACAGTTTGGGCTTTAGCCAGAGAGTAGGGAGAAATATCTCGAGGCCAGAGTTGTATGAAGGTCATACTGAAAAATGTTTAGTTGTTCAGGGTCTTTTCAACATATTTTATCATGGCAACAAAATCATTACTTAACTACTGCATTTACTCTAGAGAATGAGCTATAAACTAAGTGAACATAAACTTGTGGTTACAGTGTTAGGGTTAACACAGATCAAGGTGGAAGCAAAGGGAACAGTTAGGAAACAAAATGTGACAAAAAGAGCTTCAGCAGAATATTTAAGGCTGGGAGGAATATGCCTGGGGTGTTTAAAGTGAGGATAACTCCTTCATGAGGTTAAACATGAAGCCCTTCAGGAAAGACTAGGCTGTACCCACCGATTCATGCTATTGTCTACTTTTGTTTGTCTGCAGATTAAGACCATAGTTTCTAGAGTCAAATGTAGAAGTTTTAAGACCCTGGGCTAATCCTCAGTTTCCACACTTGCCAAGTGAGGATAAAAACACCTGTCTCTGGAACTTCCCTGGTGGTTCACTGGGTTAGGCTCCATGTTTTCACTACAGGGGGCACGGGTTCGATCTCTGGTCAGGAACTGAGACCCCTTAACCCACGTGGTGTGGCCAAAAAAAAAAAAAAAAATCTGTCTCACAGAACCACATTGAGGATTAAAGAAGATAACAGATTAAAAACCCTTGTACAAATCAGTAATCACTCCAGTGATCACTATTATTTCATTTTGTGTCAGCCATTGATGTGCTTCTATAATTCATGTCTAAACTTCCCATATTTGCATTTGAAAGGAATAAAAAAAGACTCTCTACCTCTTGAATTTCCTACATTCTCAAGAATAATGCAAGAGCTATTAGGAACAAAAGTAATGAGAAATGACCCATTCATTTCCTTTCTACCACTATTTCCTAAGGAAATAATAATCTGAAATATTAGCAAAGATTTACATACAAAGACATGAACATGTTTAAAAATTATGCTTACTCTAAGCTTTAGCCAGAGGAAAACTCTAGTATCTTCTGAGAAAAGTAAGACTCGAAATTTTATCTGCAGTCCCAATTCAGCTATTGCAAAGTGTATAGAGAAAAAGACAGCATGGAAATAAATGTGCCTTGAAACTGACCTCTAACTTCTGTACAATGTCTCCCACCAAAGATTTTCTTCTGCACGAGGTGATGCTTTTATTTAGACCTTCCTATCTATAGGCATAGACATTGTATCCTCCAGGCCAAATGTTGCCTGAAAGAGTCTTTTGCATTATTCAGAATCTTACTGCTTTATGATTGTCCACTATCATTTGCAATTACACATAGCCCAGCTCCAATGGCTAACATTAAGAGCTGTGTTTTTGCTACAACAATTCTCTGGAATATACGAAGCTGTATTTATCTCACACAGTAGAATTACTTCTTCATCCTTCAGAATTCTTGAAATAACAAAAAACTATGCTTCCCTTGATTCCTTCTCTTTCCACTCTTTCAGGAATGTCTCATACACCAGTTAAGGAGAACTTCAGCACCTATGTTCCCTCTAACAAATTCCACCTCTCTCACTCAGCAAACAACTACAAAGAAAATGTCTTAAACCAAAGTTTTAGTTGCTCATTATTGTCATAACAGATGCTCATTTCCTAATTAACAAAATCTATACCCCGTGCAATTTTGCATAAGGCAAAATTTTTCAGCCATCCGTTACCCAGAGCACAAGCTCACCCATCCATCTGGATTCCTCTCCATTCCCCCATCACGACTATTTTACTGCTCCAGTTTTACTCAGACCATTCCTTTATGCTCAAACACTCTTTCCACTTTTCTGTTAGTCTTAAATATTCTTCTCAACCCAATCCTCACCATTAGGTTTCTAATTGTTCTGCCTGCTTCCATATTTGACTGCTTGCAAGAGACCTAGGTTCGATTCCCAGGTCAGGAAGATCCCATGGAGAAGGAAATGGCAACTAACTCCATATTCTTACCTGCAGAATCCCATGGACAGAAGAGCCTAGCAGACTACAGTCCATGGGGCTGTAAGAGTTGGACACGACTAAACCACCACCTACTATTCTTCACATGGTGACCAACCTGACCTTAAGCAATTAACTCACCCCACTGCCAATGACTTTATTCTAAAGAATAGTTGTTTTTCTTTTCTTTTTTTTTGCGGTGGTGGGGTAGGAAGGCATGTCACACAGCACATGGGATTTTAGTTCCCCAACCAGGGCCAAATCCTCACCCTCTGCATTTGAAGCACAGAGTCTTAACCACTGGACAACCAGAGAAGTCCCTCATCACCAACGACTTTTGATGACCTAACAGTAAGATCTCAAGGACAAATGAAATACCAGCCCACCAGTCCCACCTCCCTCTGAATGATCCTCACTTTCTTCAACACTTTCCATGTTCTTCCCACCCCTGAGCTTTTCCTCTTCCTTTGTCCTCGACCAGACACATTCTCCTTCCTCCTCCATTTACCTCCCAAAGTCACATGGCTTTTTCTTTCACATAATTCAAGTTTCTACACAAATGTTATTTTCAGAGATGTCTTCTTCAACTACCCTGTCTGAAATAACGTCCTTCTCATCTTTTGACCACATGTTATTGTTTCCCTCACTTTTTATTTTTGAAGCATTCATTTATAAGATTTGGAGCATTCATTTTCTTGCTGGAGACTAGTGGCTAGGTCATACGTAAAAAAAGAACTCCTACCCACAATCTTCTATGTATTCCTGCCACCTCTTCTTAATATCTTCTGCTTCTGTTAGGTCCATACCATTCCTGTCCTTTATTGAGCCCTTCTTTGCATGAAATGTTCCCTTGGTATCTCTAATTTGCTTGAAGCGATCTCTACTCTTTCCCATTCTGTTGTTTTCCTCTATTTCTTTGCACTGATCGCTGAGGAAGGCTTTCTTATCTCTCCTTGCTATTCTTTGGAACTCTGCATTCAGATGGGGACATCTTTCTTTTTCTCTTTGCTTTTCACTTCTCTTCTTTTCACAGCTATTTGAAAAACCTCCTCAGACAGCCATCTTGTTTTTTTGCATTTCTTTTCCATAGGGATGATCTTGATCCCTGTCTCCTGTACAATGTCACAAACCTCTGTCCATAGTTCATCAGGCACTCTATCAGATTTAGTCCCTTAAATCTATTTGTCACTTCCACTGTATAATCATAAGGGATTTGATTCAGGTCATATCTGAATGGTCTAGTGGTTTTCCCTACTTTCTTCAATTTAAGTCTGAATTTGGCAGTAAGGAGTTCATGATCTGAGCCACAGTCAGCTCCCAGTCTTGCTTTTGCTGACTGTATAGAGCTTCTCCATCTTTGGCTGCAAAGAATATAATCAATCTGATTTCGGTGTTGACCATCTGGAGATGTCCATGTGTAGAGTCTTCTTGTGTTGTTGGAAGAGGGTGTTTGCTATGAGCAGTGAGTTCTCTTGGCAAAACTCTATTAGCCTTTGCCCTGCTTCATTCTGTAATCCAAGGCCAAATTTGCCTGTTACATCAGGTGTTTCCTGACTTGCTACTTTTGCATTCCAGCCCCCTATAATGAAAAGGACATCTTTTTGGGTGTTTGTTCTAATAGGTCTTGTAGGTCTTCATAGAACTATTCAAGTTCAGCTTCTTCAGCATTATTGGTCGAGGCATAGACTCGGATTATCATAATATTGAATGGTTTGCCTTGGATACGAACAGAGATCATTCTGCCGTTTTTGAGATTGCATCCAAGTACTGCATTTCGGCTTCTATGGTTGACCATGATGGCTGCTCCATTTCTTCTAAGGGATTCCTGCTCAAAGTAGTAGATATAATGGTAATCTCAGTTAAATTCACCAATTCCAGTCCATTTTAGTTCATTGATTCCTAGAATGTCAACGTTCACTATGCCATCTCCTGTTTGGCCATTTTTTCCAGTGGTCATGTATGGATGTGAGAGTTGGACGGTGAAGAAAGCTGAGCACCACGGAATTGATGCCTTTGAACTGTGGTGTTGGAGAAGACTCTTGAGAGTCCCTTGGACTGCAAGGAGATCCAATCAATCCATCCTAAAGGAGATCAATCCTGGGTGTTCATTGGAAGGACTGATGTTGAAGCTGAAACTCCAATACTTTGGCCACCTCATGGGAAGAGTTAACGCATTGGAAAAGACCCTAATGCTGGGAAGGATTGGGGGCAGGAGGAGAAGGGGACAACAGAGGATGAGATGGCTGGATGGCATCACCGACTCGATGGACATGGGTTTGGGTAGACTCCGGGAGTTGGCGATGGACAGGGAGGCCTGGCGTGCTGCGATTCATGGGGTCGCAAAGAGTCGGACATGACTGAGCAACTGAACTGAACTGAACCCACAATCTGTAGCAAAGAGTCAGACACGACTGAGAGACTGAATGAACTGAATTTGCCTTGATTCATGGACCTAACAACAGAAGATATTAAGAAGAGGTGGCAAGAATACACAGAAGAACTGTGCAAAAAAGATCTTCACGACTCAGATAATCACAATGGTGTGATCACTCACCTAGAGCCAGAAATCCTAGAATGTGAAGTCAAGTGGGCCTTAGAAAGCATCACTATGAACAAAGCTAGTGGAGGTGATGGAATTCCAGTTGAGCTCTTTCAAATCCTCAAAGATAATGCTATGAAAGTGCTGCACTCAATATGCCAGCAAATTTGGAAAACTTAGCAGTGGCCACAGGACTGGAAAAGGTCAGTTTTCATCCCAATCACAAAGAAAGGCAATGCCAAAGAATGCTCAAACTACCTCACAGTTGCACTCATCTCACACACTAGTAAAGTAATGCTCAAAACTCTCCAAGCCAGGCTTCAGCAATATGTGAACTGTGAACTTCCAGGTGTTCAAGCTGGTTTTAGAAAAGGCAGAGGAACCAGAGATCAAATTGCCAACATCCACCGGATCAACAAAAAAGCAAGAGAGTTCCAGAAAAACATTTCTGCTTTATTGACTATGCCAAACCTTTTGACTGTGTGGATCACAATAAACTGTGGAAAATTCTTAAAGAGACGGGAATACCAGACCATCTGACCTGTCTCTTGAGAAACCTGTATGCAGGTCAGGAAGCAATAGTTAGAACTGGACATGGAACAACAGACTGGTTCCAAATAGGAAAAGGAGTACGTCAAGGCTGTATACTGTCACCCTGCTTATTTAACTTATAGGCAGAGTACATCATGAGAAACGCTGGGCTGGAAGGAAGCACAAGCTGGAATCAAGATTGCCGGGAGAAATATCAATAACCTCAGATATGCAGATGACACCACCCTTTCGGCAGAAAGTGAAGAAGAACTAAAGAGTCTCTTGATAAAGGTGAAAAGAGGAGAGTGAAAAAGTTGGCTTAAAGCTCAATATTCAGAAAACTAAGATCATGGCATCTGGTCCCATCATTTCATGGGAAATAGATGGGAAAACAGTGGAAACAGTGTCAGACTTTATTTTTTTGGACTCCAAAATCACTGCAGATGGTGATTGCAGCCATGAAATTAAAAGACGCTTACTCCTGGAAGGAAGATTATGACCAATCTAGATAGCATATTGAAAAGCAGAGACGTTACTCTGCCAACAAAGGTCCATCTAGTCAAGGCTATGGCTTTTCCAGCAGTCATGTATGGATGTGAGAGTTGGACTATAAAGAAAGCTGAGCGCTGAAGAATTGATGCTTTTGAACTGTGGTGTTGGAGAAGACTCTTGAGAATCCCTTGGACTGCAAGAAGATCCTACCAGCCCATCCTAAAGGAGATCAGTCCTGGGTGTTCATTGGAAGGACTGATGTTGAAGCTGAAACTCCAATACTTTGGCCACCTCATGGGAAGAGTTAACGCATTGGAAAAGACCCTAATGCTGGGAAGGATTGGGGGCAGGAGGAGAAGGGGACAACAGAGGATGAGATGGCTGGATGGCATCACCGACTCGATGGACATGGGTTTGGGTAGACTCCGGGAGTTGGTGATGGACAGGGAGGCCTGGCGTGCTGCGATTCATGGGGTCGCAAAGAGTCGGACATGTCTGAGCGACTGAACTGAACTGAATCCACAATCTGTAGCAACATCCCAAGAAGCCAACCTATTTTCTGCCAATCAGACTTGTAGGAAGTCAGACTACTATCTCTAACAACCGTTCCAGGAAGCCAAACAATAACCTCTAACAAAGTGGCCACAAAATGACCAGTCTTAATAAAGCTTCTCTAATTTCTGACCTACTGCCAACTCAGGGGCAACTACAGAAAGCCAAATACACCCCAGTAACCAGCCACATTGATTGTCCTGTCTACAGCCTCCCCTGCCAATAGCCTTCAATCAAGGCACATATGAAGCCTTCTATTATTCCTCTTTTATAAAACTTTCTCACTCCTCTGCCTGTCTTTGAGTCTCTCTCAAATTCAAGTGATATGGTGCTAGCTGACTCCATTGCTATAACAAGCTCTGAATGAATAGCCTTTTCTTATTCTCTATATTTTCACTGTTAACAATGCAGAAATATGGGACACAAACATGCTCAGACAGAAGACCATGTGAAGACAGAGAGAAGATAGCCATCTACAAGCCAAGGAAAGAGGTCTCAGAGAAAACACAGCTGACACTTTGATATCACACTTCTAGCCTCCAGAAATGTGAGAAAGTATATTTATGTCATTTAAGCTATCAGACAAAAAACAAACAAAAACTGCTTTCTTGAAAAATCTAATGAAACAGGCAAGGCTTTTATAATTAAAAACCACATAAAACAGATGAAGAATAAAATTGGTCATAGGGACAAAGCTTATGACTACATTCTGTTCTTATTAATATGTACTTTTAAATACTATTCTGGAATCTATTACTGAATACTATAAACAAACACAAATTTTAAGTAAAAAAAATGCAAATATAAACAAAGACCAATCTATCTCAACAAGGATGTTAAGTTTCATGAGGAAAAAGCACATCTGTTTTGTTCATCACTGATTTTCCAGCATGTACGTTGGTGCTTAGAGTATATGCTAAATAAAAATGATCAATAAATGAATGAGCAGCATTCCTGAATACAACCACAATGCACCCCTTATTCCTCTGTAATCTCATATAAACCAGCCTCCGTCACCTGTGAGGGCTATCAGTCTGCTCTGTAATGTAGTACCTTGTACTCCTGCATTGCCTTCTCCTTACTGTGCATTATACTACTTGAACACAGAGAATGGTGGGGTTTTTTTTTAAGGTAATAGCTCACACTATTCTCCAAACATGTCTCTGATTGTCTTGTGCATGTCCATCTCATCTCTAAACAGCACTGTCCTCATTTCTGTTCTCCCTTAATTTATGGTGTATCCTCAGGTGAGTCAGTGTTGCTCTGAATGGTAGCTTGCTTCTTTGTAAAAGTAGTTGATCAGATCATGTGATCCAAAGCCCCTTCTAACTCTAACAAGCTCTGATTATCTTAGGACCTCAGGTAAAAGACTAAGAGGGTAGGAACAATCCAGGTTTCCAAGTGACTTTCAGTTTGGTGTATTTCATTAATACAGAAGTTACAAATTCACTTGCCACGCATTGCGGGTAAAGCTGATTTACATTCAGAGCACTGGGGAGATTTCCATGTAAAACACAAGGATGTCCAGCATACTGATGAAGCTTCTGTCCTTTGAAGATAATCAAACTTAAACAGGATGACAAAACCAAAGAATTGCTAGGGATAAAATGTGTTGATCTTTTATGTCTTAGGGCAGAAACACTACTAAGGAGCTTTCAATCAGACATGAATAAAACCCTTTAATGCAGATATAGTTTAACAGTCTCCACAATTATGTAGCCCAAACAAAGGAAAATGTGTTAGTATTAGATATAGACTTTCCAAGACTTTTGTGTTTAAGTTTTGCTTTAAACAGCTACATAATTATTAGTTCATTATGTCTTCAGTATACATTTACTGACTATCTACAGCCCAGTTCTGGGCTCTGCATTACTAGCTAAGAGAGTTTGAGAGTTATTTTACTTACCTTGCACCTCAGTCTCCTCATCAGTTGAATGGGGATAATGATAGTGCCCATCTCATAATTGTTGTATGAATTAGATGAGTCAAACCCTAGAACAGACACTAATGGACTCCCTCGTTGGCTCAGTGGTAAAGAATCCACCCGCAATGCAAGAGCCACAGGAGACACGGGTTCGATCCCCGGGTCAGGAAGATTCTCTGGAGGAGGGCATGGCAACCCACTCCAACCTGTAGAATTCCATGGATAGAGGGGCTTGGTGGGATACAGTCCATGGGGCTGCAAAGAGTCAGACACCATTGAGCATGCATGTACAGAGACTAACCCATAGTTAACACTACTGAAGTGATTTATATTGTTATTGGTGTTAATGCTATTATTCTGGTATTGTTAATTTTCTATGTAGGGTACACAGCTGTATGTGTTTGACAATTTAATAAGAGATGATCATAGTGGGAGGGAAGGTGTTATAAGCAGAGCACAGGATATTCAGGACAGTGAAAATACACTATATTCTGAAAGAGATGGGAATACGAGACCACCTGACCTCCCTCTTGAAAAACCTGTATGCAGGTCAGGAAGCAACAGTTAGAACTGGTCGTGGAACAACAGACTGGTTCCAAATAGGAAAAGGAGTACATCAAGGCTGTATATTGTCACCCTGCTTATTTAACTTTTATTCAGAGTACATCATGAGAAACTCTGGGCTGGATGAAGCACAAGCTGGAATCAAGACTGCCAGGAGAAATATCAATAACCTCAGATATACAGATAACACCACCCTTACGGCAGAAAGTGAAGAAGAACGAAAGAGCCTTTTGATGAAAGTGCAAGAGGAGAGTGAAAAAGTTGACTTAAAGCTCAACATTCAGAAAACTAAGATCAAGGCATCCAGTCCCATCACTTCATGGCAAATAGATGGGGAAAGAGTGAGAGACTTTATTTTGGGGGGCTCCAAAATCACGGCAAATGGTGACTGCAGCCATGAAATTAAAAGACTCTTACTCCTTGGAAGGAAAGTTATGGCCAACCTAGATAGCATATTAAAAAGCAGAGACATTACTTTGCCAACAAAGGTCCGTCTAGTCAAGGCTATGGTTTTTCCAGTGGTCATGTATGGATGTGAGAGCTGGACTATAAAGAAAGTTGAGCGCAGAAGAATTGATGCTTTTGAACTGTGGTGTTGGAGAAGACTCTTGAGAGTCCCTTGGACTGCAAGGAGATCCAACCAGTCCATCCTAAAGGAGATCAGTCCTGGGTGTTCTTTGGAAGGACTGATGTTGAAGCTGAAGCTCCAATACTTTGGACACCTGATGCAAAGAGCTGACTCATTTGAAAAGACCCTGATGATGGGAAAGATTAAGGGCAGGAGGAGAAGGGGACGACAGAGGATGAGATGGTTGGATGGCATCACCGACTCAATGGACATGGGTTTGGGTAGGCTCTGGGAGTTGATGATGGACAGGGAGGCCTGGCATGCTGCGGTTCATGGGGTCACAAAGAGTCAGACACAACTGAGCGACTGAACTGAACAAAACTGAATGTTACTGAGCATCTACATAGGAATGTCTGGCAAAAAGTTCGCCATTAATTGAAGTTTCTTGAGTTAAAGAAGGGCCACGTACTGAGAGCTGAACTTTACTAGAATACTATTATGATCACTGTCTTCAGGATGAATTGAAAAGGCTGGCGGTCATTTAAATTTTCCAATATTCTTCTAGTGTCAAGAAATTTAACTCAACATATTTTCAATTTTCCCTTAGTTTTACATCTTTAACAAAATTTATTTAAAGAACACTTCTATTTCATTATTGGCATGGTATCCTTTGGTTCATTAGGAAAATAAAGTCAGGACATTGGAAATGTGAGGCCATTCAGCACATATAGGATTTTATCAGTTCTATGATAACATTCATGCCATAGATTCTGTCAGAGAGAAGGATCTTAGAAGAGACTTAGCTAAGACAATTTTTTTACAGATTCTATGATGAGATTTTATATACATCTAGGGCTCTCCATGAATAATCAATAATCTATAACCCTTGACTATAATCAATCAGTCCAGTCGCTCAGACGTGCCCGACTCTTTGCGACCCCATGAATCGTAGCATGCCAGGCCTCCCTGTCCATCACCAACTCCTGGAGGGCACCCAAACCCATGTCCATTGAGTTGGTAATGCCATCCAACCATCTCATCCTCTGTTATCCCCTTCTCCTCCTGACCTCAGTCCTTCCCAGCATCAGGGTCTTTTCCAATGAGTCAACTCTTTGCATGAGGTGGCCAAAGTATTGGAGTTTCAGCTTCAACATCAGTCCTTCAAATGAACACCCAGGGCTGATCTCCTTTAGGATGGACTGGTTGGATCTCCTTGCAGTCCAAGGGACTCTCAAGAGTCCTCTCCAACATTCAAAAGCATCAATTCTACTGTGCTCAACTTTCTTCACAGTCAAACTCTCACATCCACACATGACTGCTGGAAAAACCATAGCCTTGACTAGACGGACTTTTGTTGCCAGAGTAATGTCGCTGCTTTTCAATATCCTATCTAGGTTGGTCATAACTTTCCTTCCAAGGAGTAAGCATCTTTTAATTTCATGGCTGCAATCACCATCTGCAGTGATTTTGGAGCCCAAAAAAATAAAGTCTGACACTGTTTCCACTGTTTTCCCATCTATTACCCATGAAGTGATGGGACCAGATGCCATGATCTTAGTTTTCTGAATGTTGAGCTTTAAGCCAACTTTTTCACTCTCCTCTTTCACCTTCATCAAGAGGCTCTTTAGTTCTTCTTCACTTTCTGCTGAAAGGGTGGTGTCATCTGCATATCTGAGGTTATTGATATTTCTCCCGGCAATCTTGATTCCAGCTTGTGCTTCCTTCCAGCCCAGTGTTTCTCATGATGTACTCTGCATATAAGTTAAATAAGCAGGGTGACAATATACAACCTTGACACACAGCTTTTCCTATTTGGAACCAGTCTGTTGTTCCATGTCCAGTTCTAACTGTTGCTTCCTGACCTGCATACAGGTTTCTCAAGAGGCAGGTCAGGTGGTCTGGTATTCCCATCTTTTTCAGAATTTTCCACAGTTTATTGTGACCCACACAAAGGATTTGGCATAGTCAATAAAGCAGAAATAGATGTTTTTCTGGAACTCTCTTGCTTTTTTGATGATCCAGCGGATGTTGGCAATTTGATCTCTGGTTCCTCTGCCTTTTCTAAAACCAGCTTGAACATCTGGAAGTTCACGGTTCACGTATTGCTGAAGCCTGGCTTGGAGAATTTTGAGCATTACTTTACTAGCATGTGAGATGAGTGCAATTGTGCGGTAGTTTGAGCATTCTTTGGCATTGCCTTTCTTTGTGATTGGGATGAAAACTGACCTTTTCCAGTCCTGTGGCCACTGCTGAGTTTTCCATATTTGCTGGCACATTGAGTGCAGCACTTTCATAGCATCATCTTTCAGGATTTGAAATAGTTCGACTGGAATTCCATCACCTCCACTAGCTTTGTTCATAGTGATGCTTTCTAAGGCCCACTTGACTTCACATTCCAGGATGTCTGGCTCTTGGTGAGTGATCACAGCATCATGATTATCTGAGTCATGAAGATCTTTTTTGTACAGTTCTTCTGTGATTCTTTCCACCTCTTCTTAATATCTTCTGCTTCTGTTAGGTCCATACCATCTGTCCTTTATCGAGGCCATCTTTGCATGAAATTTTCCCTTGGTATCTCTAATTTTCTTGAAGAGATCTCTAGTCTTTCCCATTTTGTTGTTTTCCTCTATTTCTTTGCATTGATCGCTGAGGAAGGCTTTCTTATCTCTCCTTGCTATTCTTTGGAACTCTGCATTCAAATGGGAATATCTCTCCTTTTCTCCTTTGCTTTTCGCTTCTCTTCTTTTCACAGCTATTTGTAACACCTCCTCAGACAGCCATTTTGTTTTTTCGTATTTCTTTTTCTTGGCGATGGTCTTGATTCCTGTCTCCTGTACATGTCATAAACCTCCAACCATAGTTCATCAGGCACTCTGTCTATCAGGTCTAATCCCTTAAATCTATTTCTCACTTCCACTGCATAATCATAAGAGATTTGATTTAGACTGAATGGTCTAGTGGTTTTCCCTACGTTCTTCAATTTAAGTCTGAATTTGGCAATAAGGAGTTCATGATCTCAGCCACAGTCAGCTCTTTTTCTTGTTTTTGCTGACTATATAGAGCTTCTCCATCTTTGGCTGCAAAGAATATAATCAATCTGATTTCAGTGTTGACCATCTGGTGATGTCCATGTGTAGAGTCTTCTCTTGTGTTGTTGGAAGAGGGTGTTTGCTATGAGCAGTGCGTTCTCTTGGCAAAACTCTATTAGCCTTTGCCCTGCTTCATTCTGTACTCCAAGGCCAAATTTGCCTTTTACTCCAGGTGTTTCTTGATTTCCTACTTTTGCATTCCAGTCCCCTATAATGAAAAGGACATCTTTTTTGGGTGTTAGTTCTAAAAGGTCTTATACGTCTTCATAGAACTGTTCAACTTCAGCTTCTTCAGCATTACTGGTTGGGGCATAGGCTTGGATTACTGTGATATTGAATGGTTTGCCTTGGAAACGAACAGAGATCATTCTGCTGTTTTTGAGATTGCATCCAAGTACTGCCTTTCAGACTCTTTTGTTGACCATGATGGCTACTCCATTTCTTCTAAGGGATTCCTGCCCACAGTAGTAGATATAATGGTCATCTGAGTTAAATTCACCCATTCCAGTCCATCTTAGTTTGCTGATTCCTAGAATGTCGATGTTCACTCTTGCCATCTCCTGTTTGACCACTTCCAATTTGCCTTGATTCATGGACCTAACATTCCAGGTTCCTATGCAATATTGCTCTTTACAGCATTGGACCCTGGTTCTATCACCAGTCACATCCACAACTGGGTATTGTCTTTGCTTTGGCTCCATCCCATCATTCTTTCTGGAGTTATTTCTCCACTGATCTCCAGTAGCATATTGGGCACCTACCAACCTGAGGAGTTCCTCTTTCAGTATCCTATCATTTTGCCTTTTCATACTGTTCTTGACTATAATCAATAACCCTTAAAAAATAATTTAGGACAATAATTCAGTTACATAGAGAAGAGAATTAATAACATCAACCTTTTCTCTCCTACAGGCATTGCAGAAGCTGCAGTTATAGTAAAATGTTCTTAAGGATATTTAGTTGCACCACCTTCCAAAATGTCGAGAGACTGTTACTTTCCAAACTGTTGGAAAGTAAAGTACTTTTCCACACTGCTAGGCAATTATTTATTTTCTTTATTTCCTCCTTCTCCAGAAGCTCAAAGTAACTGAAATGTTTCATATGTGTTGCTGAAAAAAACAGACATTTGTATGTGGCCACTTGGGAATTCATACTCTGAACCCAGTATGCCAATCTTCTGTATAAAAAAATTATTTGATAAATTACAAGAATCATATTTTCCAAATGCATTGCTCATCTATAAAGAGTTGAGAAAATCCCCACGAGCCAAGAATAGTGATGATGATGAACTAAAAATAGAATGATAACGAGAATATGAAGCTGAAAATCTCCTGGTGACAAATGCCAACAACGAGACTCTTTAAGGACAGAAATCCCATGGTGCTGATAACTGAAGAGAAGAACTTTGTGGGTGGAAACTGCTGGACTGAACAGGCCCTCGCTCCCCTACTGCCAAAGAAACAACCATAAGGAAGGAATGACTCCACGACTCAGCTCTGCAGCAAAGAGAGCTAAACCCGTCTACCTTAGCCTTGGTTCTAGGGGAGAAATAAGTAAAACAAGCTCATAAAAAAAGTTTAGCCGTGAACTTGCCTCCACATGTGTTTTGGAATTGATGTCACATCACACATATGATCTGTGAAGTAGCAGCCAAAACAATTATTCAGATGGACCCAGGATGATCACACAAATCCTCTCCAGAGGAAAGTATCATCCACTTAACTCCCACAGGATTTTCTCCACAATCAAACATTAGTACAAAATAATGAACAAATACATAAGAAAACTAGGCATTTTGAGTGAGAGCCAGTAGAAACAAAGACAGCAGATTGAGATCCTCAAGGATTCTAATACAAGAATATGTAGAAGATAAAATCAAGCATTAAAATCTTCAAAGAATAAAGAATCAAACCCTAGCCAAGGCTCAAGAAGCTATTGAAAATAACCAAGCCAATTTGACAGCAAACCAAGAAAAAGATCTAAAAAATATAATCACTGAAGTTCAAGACTCAAGAGAATAGTCTTAAGTGAACAGCACATGAAACAAAACCAAAGAAAGAATTAATGAACCAGAAAAATTACCCAAATGCAGTGCAAATAAGAGAAATTAAGAGGTACAGAAAATATCAATAGAATGAGAAACTTTAAAATATATCAAGTCACTCTTCCATACAGAAATACAGAGATTGAACTAAAAAGCATCTCAAGAATGATGACTAAGAATTTTCTAGACGTGTTAAAACAAAAACACTCAAACAGAATTTTAAAAGGTAGAAAATCACACTCTAGATATTAATATATCACATTAAAAATTCAGAAAACAAAAGATGCAGACAAGATCCTTTAAGAAGTCATTTGGAAAAAAACCAAAAGAATAAACCAAATAAAGATAAAAGAGAATCAATAATAGGATGAAATAGAAACTAAAAATAGAAATGCAAAATTTTTAATTTATCCCTTTAAACCAATGAATATGTGGCCCTCAGAAATAAAAATCCCTGAAATTGACACTTATATACAAGGAAATATAATATATGACAGATGTGTATCATATATATTGCTGATCAGTAAGGATGAACTAAGAGCTTAAATGATGGCAAATGGATTAATGAAACAGTGATGCAGGAATATTGATTAAACACATAAAACAGAAATGGGAATTCACACCATACAGAAAAATCATTTCTAGAAGATCAGAGATTTAAATGTGAAAACTTTTTTAATTTAAAAAAAATAGATGAAAAAAGAAAAATATATATATATAGATGACTCCCTTCAGGACTGATGGAAGGACTGATGCTGAAGCTCCAATACTTTGGCCACCTGATGCAAAGAGCTGACTCACTGGAAAAGACCCAAATGCTAGTGAAAGATTAAAAGCAGGAGGAGAAGGGGACAACAGAGGATGAGACAGTGGGATGGCATCAATGACTCAACGGACATGAGTTTGAGCAAACTCCCGAAGATAGTGAAGGACAGAGAAGCCTGGCATGCTGTAATCCATGGGGTCACAAAGCGTTGGACATGACTGAATGACTGAGCAACAATATTCTTCAGGACACTCTAAGGATGACTTTCTTAAAGACACAAAAGCATAAATCATGATTGAAAAATAAACATGACCCATTAAAATTAGGATTTCTTTTCATCACAAAGTATAAGAAAGTGAAAAATCGAATTTCAAACCTAGAAGATTATTTTTGTAATTTATAGAGCATAAATGAAAACAAGTGTTGCAAATCGAAAGAAAAATACCAACAACCAATTGAAAGAGGAGCAAGAGAAGAAATATGAAGCCTTATAAATAAGTAAAAATATGCCCAATCTTATTTTTAATAAGGGATTTGAAGATCAAAACTATGAGAGAACATTTACACAGATTGGCAAGAACTTAAAAAACTGAATTTTTGCAAGTGGAGAGGTTTCCTGGGTTGATAGGAGATTTTGTTTTTAATTATATTTTCTCAACAACTGCAAAAGCAAATCACAGAAAAATATGGAGTAGCATACTATTTATAGGTGGTTCAAGATTAAAAATCGATCAATATTGGATTAAAAATATGTACCTATGTGTTGGAAAAACGCAGTGAACACACTAGAATTTTAATACAAAAATTGAAATTGATACCCTTGGAAAGGGGAAGAAGAGAGTTTGAATGGAGGAAAGGTATCTAGGAAGCTATAGTATTACTGGTTTTATTCTCCTGCTCAATCTGGGTGGTGAATACCTGGGTATTCAGCCTCACATTCTTTGTGCCTGTTATATACTGTTGTTGGGGTTCAGTATGTGGGACATCCTTGTCCTGCTGTCTAGACAGAGGACCCTCTGAGGTAACAACTTCTAGTATTAAATGTGTCTTGGCACAAGTCTCCCCTACCTCTCCACACCTCTCCCCAGGCACCTCAACTTCCACCCTAGACGTCCTCTCTTGCTGCTAAGGCACATGATCAATGATGCAGGACAGAAAATGCAAGGCAAGATAAACATTGACAAATGAGTAGAAAAGACCCAATCGATAAATTCTTTTTCCTTGCCCCCAGTAGACTATCTGTTGGACAATAGCTTTGTGGAGCCCCTTTGAGGGCATCAGGGCACACATTTTCCCTATGAAAGCTGTGAGCATCAGTGATCTACAGCTTTGCATCTGTTCACCCTTCTTCCCTGTCTCAGATGCCCTTGTTTGGTCCCCAAAAAGCTGCACACATAAGCTTTTGCTCAGGCTCTATTTTGCCTGGAAACAAGAACTAAGACATTTTATATCTATTTTTTATTATTACCATTAAAATTTATATTTTATACATTTATGCTTGTATGTAAATATAGTTTAGGGAAATGGTAACAATTCTAAAACAAAAATAATGCTAATGTAAAAGATGAATATGAAAAAATTGTTCCAAGGAAAATGGGATCCAGAGAACAAATGGAAAGGTTATTTCAGGAATAGTCAGCTCTAAAAATTTTTTTTGATGTGGGCCATTTTTAAAGTCTTTAATCTGTTACAATATTGTTTCTGTTTTGGTTTTTTGGCTCCAGAGCATGTAGGATCTCAGCTCAATGACCAGGGATCAAACCTGCACCCCCTCATTGAAAGGTAAAGTCTTAACCACCAGACCACTAGGGAAATCCTAGGAATAACTACTCAGCTCTAGTAGTGAATGGAAGGTTGGGATGAGAAGAGAAGAGAACAAGAATAAATAAGAATTGGGGCAAGGTAACTTGTGTTTCATCTGTCTCTGCCAACCATAAATCTTGGCCACTTACCGACATTGAGAGCGACGAGGAGAAAATTGAGCACTGAAGGAAAGAAAAATCACTATCATAGGTGTTAGTGCAGGGCAGGAGCTGGTCAATAGGAATTGGAAATGGATAGGCTCCATTAGCACTCAGGCTTCCACCAGCAGTGATTAGTTCATGTGTTAATCACTCAGTTGTGTACGATTCTGTGCGACCCCATCGGCTGTAGCCCACCAGGCTCCTCTGTCCATGAAATTCTCCAGGCAAAAACACTGGAATGGGTTGCCATGCCCTTCTCCAGGGGATCCTCCCAATCCAGGGATCAAACCCGGGTCTCCTGCATTGCAGGCAGATTCTTCCCTGGTGGATCAGATTCTGTCTAAGCCACCAGGGAAGCCCCCAGTTAACTGATAGATCAGTGCACAATAGTTTTAGTTCTCATATTAGTGCAAATTAAATGACCTACCAAGAGAGTGAAGTAGCATGGAGCTGCTGCTATCTCTTCCTAAAATTCACCTCTGAAGAATGTACAGAAACAGGGGGGAAACAGATTCTAGAACTAACCAAAAAAAAAAAAACCATCAGATCAAATAAATGTGACAAACTCCCAGAAAGAATGAAAGCTGCCTTGAATTGGGGTATGTTGCAGGGTGGGGTAGAGTGAGCGGCAGCTGGAGGAAGAAGCCCCCTTCTCTCCCTGTGCTGCCCTGGACAACGACCATTCTCTCTACCTTCACAGAAATGAGCAGCAACAGCTCTCACCTCTGGTGCTGGTTAGGGAGGGAACTAAGTAGCTATAGAGAGCTAGGAGCTGATGCAAACAAGTAACACCTGACCAACTGCCTCCTGCATTCCTCTTCCACTCTTTCTTTCCTGTTCAACGCTCCCAGGGCTGAGGGAATGAAACCTAGGGAGTCTCTGTGGCCCAGTGGTGTTCCTCTGTCAAGGAGTAAAGCTGGTTCTGGTGTGGTTATTCCACATACAGGTCCATAGTAACTAATGTCCTCTCATCTCACCTATCCTAACAGTCTCCCAGAGTAACAGATAAAATCCTGAGTTTTTGGCTATCCTCAAATTCACATAGCCAAAGGGTACCCCAAATCAACACGCAAAATAATTAGATAACTGAAGCTTAAAATGATCTTAAATAAAACCGCATGAATTTGCAACATATAAAATCTACAGCAGAATTATTGTCAGGAAGATCATGAAACTGAATTGAAAAATTCTGGAGTGATATTCAAAAACTTATCAACAATTTGAAGGGAAAAAAAGTAATCACAATTAAGTCAAGTGTAATATTAACAATGAAAAATATCATATTTGAAATAATAAAACAGTACATAATTTAAGCAGTAAGATGAATGTTTTTATTTTTAAAAATCAAATTAGAGAGCTGGAAACAAACTGAGAAAATAACAGAAAAGAACAAAGTTTTTTTTTTTTTCTTCCAAAGTTAAAGAATTTGGAAACAACACATAAGCCAAAATACAGATATAAGAATCATAAAAGAAGGAAAGTAAAATATTGAAGGAGTAAAGTGTAATAGAGATAAATGTCCCAGATTAAAGAGGGGCAAAAGAACTCAGATCAAAAGGGCTCAGAGTGCCATCTATGAGAGATAAAAGAACCCAAGTAAGACAAATAGGACATCAAACAAATGGAAAGTGCTAGAGCCTTTCAGAGAGAAAGAGCTGATCATCTGCAGAAGAATAAAAATCACATCGAGTGAGGCCCAAGAATATGCATTTCTAACAAGTTTCCAGGTAATATTAATGCTTTTGGTCCAGGAAGCACACTTCAAGAATCACTGTAATATATTACACTCAGAAATCAAATAGCAAGCAACAAAAAATTCAAATATATGGAATATCTGAATAATACACTAATATGCTCTTAGATATATAGAGAACTCTAAAACAACAGAGTACACATTCTTTTCAAGTACATACAGGATATTTACTAAAATGAACTATTAGGCCTCAATAAAAGTGAAAGTGAAGTCACTCAGTAGTGTCCAAGTCTTTGCAACCCCATGGACTGTAGTCTGCCAG
The DNA here is from genome assembly GCF_054371585.1 of Giraffa tippelskirchi. Classification (NCBI taxonomy): domain Eukaryota; kingdom Metazoa; phylum Chordata; class Mammalia; order Artiodactyla; family Giraffidae; genus Giraffa; species Giraffa tippelskirchi. The sequence continues at coordinate 64,369,165 of NC_137287.1, read as the reverse complement.
GCTCCTCCATCCACAGGATTTTCCAGACAAGAACACTGGAGTGGGTTGCTGTTTCCTTCTTCAGGGAATCTTCCTGACCCAGGGATCAAATCTGGGTCTCCCGCATTGCAGGCAGACTCATCACCATCTGAGCAACCAGTGAAGCCCTAGGCCTCAATAAAGGAGCCCAAATAAATTCCAAAGTATAAATTTTGTACAGGCTCTATTTTCCAACTATAATGCAAAAAACATTTTTAATAATAGTTATTTTCAAGTTCTCTTGTAATGAAACTGGTGATACTGGACTGTAGTCAAATTACCATGATTTTTTAAGACAGAGACAGAGAGAGGGAAATGCATGTGTGTATAGATGGGTTATTATATATAGAGAACTGGAAAGATATATTTACTAAGAGGCATTCAAAGCTACAAAACCAGTAGAAGAGTATCTTGAGTACTCAAATCCTGATTTCCACATACCATCCTCCAATACAAGGAGCAAGTCTCCTTAGAAAATTGGTGGATTTCAAGGTTAGGGATTAGAAGATTAAGCCTAGAGCACCTTCTGCTGTAAAGAAAGACAAAAAAGGATAGTGGTGTATCAAAGACCATAGGGACAAATCTGCATGGTGAAAACAGAGTATTAGACGCAAAGCATCTCCCCCCAAACATTCAGTAATTTCAAGAGTGAAATAGTTACTTGTGTTTTAGAAAATCCTGACAAAACACCACCTTAACCAAGTGATCAAGGTTAATATCACTATTAAAATGTAGATACTATGGACCCGATACTATATCCTGATACCTCTGTGGTATTCTTCTCAGTTATGCATCACCACATTCTAGTCCGGTGGAATCATCCTCTCAACTCAGATTGAGGGACATTCTGCTTGACCGACACTTGTGAAGAGTCCTGGTCGAAGTTACACAAGAAAAGACTGAGGGACAAGTACAGATTATTGTTGTTCAGTTACTGAGTTGTGTCTGACTCTTTGTGACCCCATGGACTGTAGCACACCAGGATTCGCCCTCCTTCATTGTCTCCTGGAGATCGTTCAAACTCATGTCCATTGAGTGGGTGATGCCATCCCACCAACTCATCCTCTGCCTCCCTCTTCTGCTCTCAATCTTTTCCTGCATCAGGGTTTTTCCCAATGAGTCACCTCTTCAAAGAACTTAAAATACACAGAACAATTAAATGTGATGCAGAATCCAGCACTGGATGCTGGGAATGGAAATAGAGCATTACTAGAAAGCTGGTGAAATGCAAGTATGTTCTGTATGTTAGTTAACAGTATTATACCTAGGTCAATCTCTTAGTTTTGATCATTGCTCTGTGGTTACAGTAGAGGCTGATGTAGGCGAGCAAAATTTGAACTTGCCACCCCAAAATGTCTTTCTGGCATGAATTTTATTTCAAGCTAAAAACCATCAAGGCCTAAAAGACTCAGGAAGAGTCTCTGACCTTCCCCCTAACTGCCTGAGTTTAGATGGTGAGCCTGTTCCAGGAAGGACGCTATCACCATAGATAACTATATCGGGTCAGTCAAAAAGTTCCTTTCGGTTTTTCCATAAGATGGTATGGAAAAACCGAAAGGAACTTTTTCACCAACCCAATAAATGTGGTAGCCAAGGAGGAATCTGGCAAAGTTTCTCAAAATTCCTCTCTGCCTGTTGTCTCTGCAGGCCCAGCAAACATCTGTTTACCAAACAATTTTCTTCCCATCGCTACGCAAATTGCCTTCCTCCCCTTTGCAGTCCCAAACCATTACCCTTATCTCCCTCTTTTTTCATGAACTAAAAATGTTAACCAAAGTGAGAATTTCAGCCACTTTAGCAAGCTATTCAGTCCTGGGTCTCTCTTGTGTATACGTGTTAACGAATTTTTGTTTGATTTTCTCCTCTGAATCTGTCTCATGTCAATTTAACTCTTAGACCAGCCAGCAGAACCCAGAAGGGGAGAGGACACTGACTAAGAAAAGGCTGAATGAAGGGCACCCAAGTATTCTGTTCTATCTTTTTGCAGCTCTTCTGTAAGTCTAAATTATCTCAATTAAAGGTTCGTTAAAAATTCATTAAGTCATACCTAAAACCTCCACAAAATGGCAAATTTTAAACTCACAGCTGTGCCCCATAATGGAATTCTCAACATTCAAAGGCATTTTTTTTTCATTTTTAAATTAACAGTCATTTAATATATACATCACGTTTTTGCTTTCATGGCTTTTCAAGTCACATTTCACAGCAATTCAAAACCAACAAAAAAGCTAAAAGTGTGGAAAAGCTTTGCCATAATATTGAAAGTAAAACTCTAGAAAATGTTAAATAACAGTATACACAAGCAGCCTTTTTAATTCTTGTCCCCCAACAACCACCCCTTGCTTAAGAACTTTCCTTTAGCGTCTTTTGCCATGGCTGACCGAGGCTGGGGTAGATACCTCAGTCTGAAACAGGCTCCACTGACTGGTCTGATTCCCTTAGATTCTCTCATGTGAATGACAAATGCTGCTGCTCTATCAATAAAGGATGCTGCAGGCTTCAATCTCCTATAGCCCCCAACAGAGAGCCCAGAAGGCACTCAGAATGAAAAATAACAGGATACCTGCCCTAAATTGCATATCAAAGAAATGATTTAAATAAGCCCAGACTCTTGCCTCTTCCCATACAAGTGCACATATTCATTCAGTCACGTCCAACTCTTTGGGACCCCATGGACTACAGCCCGCCAGGCTCCTCTGTCCATGGGATTCTCCAGGCAAGAATACTGGAGAGGGTTGTCATGCCCTCCAACAGGGGATCTTCCCAACCCAGAGATCGAACCCAGGTCTCCCCCATTGCAGGCGAATTCTTAATCATCTGAGCCACCAGGCAAGCCCTCCCCATACTTAGAAAAGTGCTAAATTCATTAACTTGAGATATCTGGTTTTCTTTAACACTAATGTTTTCATATTCCTACTACCTGGTTTTTGCTGCAAAACTCCTATATTCTGGCTCTTCCTCTATCTCTTCAGAGCAGTTCCGCAGAGCTATCTGAGAGGCTGCCTCCTAGGCTCAAAATCTTAGAAAGTCCACAGAATAAAACAATTCTCAACTTGCAGCTTGTGCATTTTTCTGTTAGGTGACACTCTCTCTAGCAATTTAATCTAGATACCAGACTCTTTAGTATCACATTTTTTTCACTGATGCTAAGATGCAGATTTCTACACGTTTTATAATTTATAAAATCAGAAGGCATCTTACAAAAGCTTGTGCATCATATGACAATATTTCTTAGTCATACATAAAGTAACCGTTCCTCTTAAAGTATTTGAAACACACAGTCCAAATATAGTTATGTGTCTTATACACTTGGATGGGAGACCATGAGGGTGTGAAGCTGTTATGAAGATAAAGAATGAGCAAGCATATAGAAGAAAGACAGGTGAGAGACTCTGTGGCCCCAGAGAAACACTAAAAACATTTATGTGACTTAGTAAGAATTGCTGCTTTGGCTCCTGACAATAATTCCATTCTGCTTATCTAAGCTTTTGTGTGGCCCAGTGGCACTTTCATTATTAGGTCCTGCAAGTTATTTCATACACTTATAATAAAGTTATTCTTCATTAAAACATATATGCCAAGACATCAAGGTTATTCAAGGACACCAAAAGGATTTGTAAATCAGTCAAATATTCCAGAATTTCAGGAAGAAAGTTGTTGCCTGCATTAAACGTGTTTAGTGTGAAAAGTGCTACTGTTTGCTATCAGTTCAGTTCAGTCGCTCAGTTGTGTCTGACTCTGTAACCCCATGGACTACAGCACGCCAGGCCTCCCTGTTCTTCATCAACTCCCAGAGTCCACCCAAACCCATGTCCATTGAGTTGGTGATGCCATCCAGCCATCTCATCCTCTGTCATCCCCTTCTCCTCCTGCCCTCAAACTTTCCCAGCATGAGGGTCTTTTCAAATGAGTCAGTTCTTAGCATAAAGTGGCCAAAGGATTGGAGTTTCAGCTTTAACATCAGTACTTCCAATGAACACTCGTGACTGATCTCCTTTAGGATGGACTGGTTGGAACTCCTTGCAGTCCAAGGGACTCTCACGAGTCTTCTCCAACACCACAGTTCAAAAGCATCAATTCTTCTGTGCTCAGTTTTCTCAGTCCAACTCTCACATCCATACATGACTACTGGAAAAACCATAGCTTTGACTAGATGGACCTTTGTTTGCAAAGTGATCTCTCTGCTTTTTAATATGCTGTCTAGGTTGGTCATAGCTTTTCTTCCAAGGAATAAGCATCTTTTAATTTCAAGGCTGCAGTCATCATCTGCAGTGATTTTGGAGCCCCCCAAAATAAAGTCTGTCACGTTTTCCATGTTTCCCCATTTATTTGCCATGAAGTGACGGGACCGGATGCCATGATCTTAGTTTTCTGAATGTTGAGTTTTAAGCCAACTTTTTCACTCTCCACTTTCACTTTCATCAAGAGGCTCTTTAGTTCTTCTTCACTTTCTGCCGTAAGGGTGGTGTCATCTGCATATCTGAGGTTATTGATATTTCTCCCAACCATCTTGATTCCAGCTTGTCCTCCTTCCAGTCCAGCATTTCTCATGATGTACTCTGCATATAAGTTAAATAAGCAGGGTGACAATATACAGCCTTAACATACTCCTTTTCCTATTTGGAATCAGTCTGTTGTTTCATGTTCAGTTTTAACTGTTGCTTCCTGAGCTGCCTACAGATTTCTCAAGAGGCAGGTCATGTGGTCTGGTATTCCCATCTCTTGAAGAATTCTCCACAGTTTGCTGTGATCCATACAGTCAAACACTTTGGCATAGTAAATAAAGCAGAAACAGATGTTTTTCTGGAACTCTCTTGCTTTTTTGATGATCCAGGGGATGTTGCCAATTTGATCTCTGGTTCCTCTGCCTTTTCTAAAGCCAGCTTGAACATCTGGAAGTTCACGGTTCACGTATTGCTGAAGCCTGGCTTGGAGAGTTTTGAGCACTACTTTACTATTGTGTGAGATGAGTGCAATTGTGTGGTAGTTTGAGCATTCTTTGGCATTGCCTTTCTTTGGGATTGGAATAAAAACTGACCTTTTCCAGTCCTATGGCCACTGCTGAGTTTTCCAAATTTGCTGGCATATTGAGTGCAGCACTTTCACAGCATCAATTTTTAGGATTTGAAAGAGCTCAACTGGAATTCCATCACCTCCACTAACTTTGTTCATAGCGATGCTTTCTAAGGCCCACTTGACTTCACATTCCAGGATGTCTGGCTCTGGGTGAGTGATCACACCATTGTGATTATCTGGGTTGTGAAGATCTTTTTTGTACAGTTCTTCTGTGTATTCTTGTCACCTCTTCTTAATAACTTCTGCTTCTTCTAGGTCCATACCATTTCTGTCCTTTATTGAGCCCATCTTTGCCTGAAATGTTCCCTTGGTATCTCTAATTTCCTTGAAGAGATCTCTAGTCTTTCCCATTCTATTGTTTGCTATACATTCATCTTACCAAGCTTTTTCTTCCCAATCCAAGGATTGAACCCAAGGTTCCTGCATTGGCAGGAGCATTCTTTACCACTGAGCCACTAGGGAAGGCCAAGATGTAGAATATCAAGTGATAATTCATGTGTTTAAAGGAAAACAAAGAGTTGAACATTGGGGATGCTATTTACTGTTGTTGTTCAGTCACTCAATCGCATGGAACTTCATGATATAGTGTCAGGAGGTTAGAAATCATCTATAGGACATGCTTTAGTTGTTTTTACATTCCTCTCACTGAAACAGGAAATCTGTCAAAACTTGAAAAATAGAACATAGCAAGAGCAACACTGCACCTATTTCTGAGACCAGATTTTATGAAACTGGCAGCTTTTACTTCCTGTCTCTTGGCATACTTGCTGTTGGAACCCAGCCCCATGGTGTAAGGAATTGTCAACAGTCCACGGAAAGGTCCAAGTGAACAGGAACTGAAACCTAGCCCATAATACTGACTGAGTTCCCAGACAATGGTTTGTCCCAATGTGTAGCCACAAGAAAGGGCTAGCAACTGGATAAAAATGGACCTGCTGAGATAGATCAGCTGGTAAAGCATCCGTCTGTAATGCAGGAGACCCTGGTTTAATCCCTGTATTGGGAAGATCCCCTAGAGAAGGAATAGGCTACCCAATCTAGTACTCTTGGGCTTCCCTGGTAGCTCAGATGGTAAATAATCCACCTGCAACTTGGGGTAGACCTGGGTTCGATCCCTGGGTTGGAAAGATACCCTAGAGAAGGGAATAGCCTCTGACTCCAGTGTTCTTGCCTGGAGAATTCCATGGACAGAGAAGCCTGGCAGGCTACAATCCATGGGGGTTGCAAAGAGACACAACTGAGTGACTTTCACTTAACCTCCATTCAAGCAGCCCAAGCTGATATCTAGTAAAGATGAGCTGCCCCCTTTCAAGTTTGGCCCAAATTGCCAGCCAGAAGAAAAAAGTGGAGAGCAGCATTGTTCTTTCAAACCATCAAATTTAGGGGTGATTGGGGTAACCCCTTAGTAAACTCTTAAATATTGCAAAAAATTTTAAAGAATTAAAATTAATAATAAATGAATATACATTTTACAGGCATATATCAGATAAATGTAACAGTTCTATGAAGACCTACAAGACCTTCTAGAACTACGCCAAAAAAGAGATGTCCTTTTCATCATAAGGGACTGGAATGCAAAAGTAAAAAGTCAAGAGATACCTTGAGTAACAGGAAAGTTTGGCCTCAGAATACAAAATGAAGCAGGGCAAAAGTTAACAGTTTTGCCAAGAGAGCACACTGGTCACAGCAACCACACTCTCCCAGCAACACAAGGGACAGCTCTACACATGGACATCACCAGATGGTCAATACTGAAATCAGATTGATTATATTCTTTGCAGCCGAAGATGGAGAAGCTCTACATGGTCAGCAAAATCAACACCAGGAGCTGACTGTGGCTCAGATCATGAACTCCTTATTGCAAAACTCAGGCTTAAATTGAAGAAAGTAGGGACAACCAGTAGACCATTCAGGAATGACCTAAATCAAATCCCTTACAATTATACAGTGGAAGTGACAAATAGATTCAAGGGATAGGATTTGACAGACAGGGTGCCTGAAGAACTACGGACAAAGGTTCATGACATTGTACAGGAGGCAGTGATCAAGACCATCCCTAAGAAAAAGAAACGCAAAAAGGCAAACTGGTTGTCTGAGACGACCTTATAAATAGCTGAGAAAAGAACAGAAACTAAAGGCAAAGAAGAAAAGGAAAGATATACCCATCTGATTGCAGAGTTCCAAAGAACAGCAAGGAAGAAACAAGAAAGTCTTCCTAAGTTATCAATGCAAAGAAACAGAGGGAAATAATAGAATGGGGAAGACTAAAGGTCTGTTCAAGAAAATTAGAGAAACCAAGGGAACATTTCAGGCAAACATAGGCACAATTAAGGACAGAAACAGAGTGGACCTAACAGAAGGAGAAGATATTAAGAAGAGGTGGCAAGAATACAAGAATACACAGAAGAACTATACAAAAAAGATCTTCATGACCCAGATAACCACGATGGTGTGATCACTCACCTAGAGCCAGACATCCTGGAATGAGAAGTCAAGCAGCCTTTAGGAAGCATCACTATGAACAAAGCTAGTGAAGATGATAGAATTGCAGCTGAGCTATTTCAAATCCTAAAAGATGATTCTGTTAAAGTGCTGCATTCAATATGCCAGCAAATTGAAAAACTCAGCAGTGGACACAGGACTGGGAAAGGTCAGTTTTCATTCCAATCCCAAATAAGGGCAATAAGAATGTTCAAACTACTGCACAATTTCACTCATCTCACACTCTAGCAAACTAATGCTCAAAATTCTCCAAGCTAGGCTTCAACAGTACATGAACTGAAAACTTCCAGATGTTCAAGCTGGTTTTTAAAAAGGCAGAGGAACCAGAGATCAAATTGCCAATATCCATTGGATCATCGAAAAAGGGAATTTCGGGAAAACATTTACTTCTGCTTTATGGATTACACCAATGCCTTTGACTGTGTGGATCACAACAAACTGTGGGAAATTCTTAAAGAGATGGGAATACCACACCACCTTACCTGCCTCCTGAGAAACCTGTATGCAGGACAAGAAGAACCTTTAGAACCACACATGGAACAACATACAGGTTCCAAACTGGGAAAGGAGTACGTCAAGGCTGTGTATATTGTCAACCTGCTTATTTAACTTATGTGCAAAGTACATCATGCAAAATGCCAGTCTGGATGATGCACAAACTGGAATCAAGATTGCTGGGAGAAACATCAACAACCTCTAATATGCAGGTGATACCACTATAATGGCAGAAAGCAAAGAGGAACTAAAGAGACTCTTGATGAAAGTGAAAGACAAGAGTGAGAAAACTGGCTTAAAACTCAACATTCAAAACACTAAGATCATGGCATCCAGTCTCATCACTTCATGGCAAATAGATGGGGGGAAAGTGGAAACAGTGAAAGATTTTACTTTCTTGGGCTCCAAAATCACTGCAAGAGGTGACTGCCATCATGAAATTCAAAGATGCTTGCTCCTTGCCAAGAAAAGCTGTGACCAACCTAGAAATCATATTAAAAGCAGAGACATCACTTTGCCGACAAAGGTCCGTCTAATAAAAGCTGTGGTTTTTCCAGTAGTCATGTATGGATGTGAGAGTTGGACCTTAAGGAAGGCTGAGCACTGTAGAACTGATGCTTTTGAACTGTGATGCTAGAGAACTCTTGGGAGTTCTTTCAACAGCAAGGAGATCAAACCAGTCCATCCTAAAGGAGATCAGTTCTGAGTGTTCATTGAAAGGACTGATGCTGAAGCTGAAACTCCAATACTTAGCCACATGATGCAAAGAACTGACTCATTAGAAAAGATCCTGATCCTGGGAAAGATTGAAGGCGGGAGAAGGGGATAACAGAGGATGAGATGGTTGGATGGCATTGTCGATTCAATGGATGTGAGTTTAAGCATACTCTGGGAAATAGTGAATAACAGGGAAGCCTGGCATGCTGTAGTGTGTCAGGTCTGAAAGAGTCAGACACTATTTAGCGAAAGAACACATACCAGTTTTAGAGATGTTCATGTGTTCTCGTTGTAAATTAGATGGCCAACAAAAGGCTAAGAGATTTGCCCCAAACTAAGAATTTAATGAAGAAAGTCATCAGGATTAAAATACAATCCTCCAGCCTTATGCTTTAATGTTTTTCCCATAGACTGTGCCCCTTTGCAAATGTTTTAAAGGTATTTATTTTCTAGGGCAGGTTTGCACTTAATTGGCATTCTTCAAAAGATAACTCCAGCACTAATCAGGGCAAAGGAAGTTAACATTATGCTGGAAGTCAAGTGCACGTTCCAGACAAACATTTAATATCAATGTTCCTTCCTTAAGATTTAAGGAGCAGTATTTATGAATAATTGGCAACAGCATTCTATCCAAACATCTGGGCAGTACAGTCAATTATACCATTAACAAGGAGAACAGAATAGCATCAACTCCAGCAATAACAAGATAAAAAAATAGCCAACCAAATTAAGTGTTAAAGGTTAGTAAAAATGTCAGATGATAGACTCTCATTGTATGCAACTTGAGAATTCACTGACTCATCTTTAAAAATAAATCTAAAAAAGTATATTCACCTATCATTCCAGAAAGTATCTTGCAACGTATTCATTTTAAATTTACTGAAAAGAGACCCTACAAAACTGATATTTCCTGCAGGGCTTGCTTGCATATCACTAACACCCAGTAAGTATATAATAACAAAATCAAAGAATAAAATGCCACGTGGAAGAGGTTACACAAACCTGGCAAAGTCAAGAACACAAAGGAGAAAATGTAAGCAGACTATCAATCTTGTTAGTAAACTCAACCAAAACACTGGAAGCATGGTTCAGGATTCCTTTCCACACCAAGCCAATGAAACAGAAAACTTTGTCCTTCTGACTGGCAAAATAAAATAAATATTTCCTTCTCCCATCCCAATGTTTTGGCCCAGATGAATCCAGGAATATATATCAAAATCATTGTTCATGTTTCTGGCTATCCTAGTCAAACAATCCCAGCAGCAAATAGACAACATCCAGGACTGGATGGAAGGCAATTTCTTTTTTATATCAAATTTCCCTCTAAAAACAACTTCATTAACTGCCATGACAGATGTATTTTGGGGGGATGTTCTCAGCTTTGATTTCTCTATTTCTCTGCCCTTAGCACAACTGTGTCTTGTTTCTAAGGAGCTATTCAGAATACGCTTTAAATATTTGTTGATGAAGCATCTCCCATAAATTTTAACTACTAGATGTAAAACACCCATTACTGATTATACCAGATACTCCATGGATTTGTAATAATAGAGTGGTTAACAATTCAGGAGTGGGAGTTGGAGAGATCCTGGTTTGAATCCTAACTATTTTCTATTAGTGCTATGACATTGGGCAAGATACTAAGCCTTTCCAATCCGATCTGATTTTACAAGGATTACATTGGATTAAGTAGGAAAACAACTGAGGATTTTTTAATTTGCCCATGGATGAAGAAACAATCCAATTAGCAGTAAAACTTATTATTGTCTTTCTCCAAAGCCCTACTCTATCTACTGCAAAGTACCATTTCTTAAAACACGCATGAAATGCATACTGCAGTACATGGCACAGAAGTATTATTCAACGCAGAGTTTTTTTTAAACCAGCATTCACATATCTTGTCACTGTAAAACTTTATGCATATTAACACATTTCCTGAAAACTACAGCAACATGGTGGTAAATTCTTCTCATGAGAGAACATCCCTTCATAACAACTGTTGGAAGGCAATTCTCCATGAGACTCGTCTTACATTTCCAAATGCCTTGCAAGCAAGGAAGTGCTGTCCTTTTTTCCCAGACTTTCAAGGAGATCTGATTTAAAAATAGCCTTGGAAGACAGATATTTTTTCCCTCAGGAGCAAAAAAGAGTAGTTTTGCTTCCTTGGCAGATAGAAACAGTATCTTTCGCCAGAGCAACTGCCCATTAGAGAACAATCAGATTCCCCAAAGTCAGAGTTCCTCTCTTGCAGTACAATCCACGGTGTTTCCAGGGTATCATCTGACTCTTCACAGCACCTTGTGTACAGAGGCTGGGAAACTGGTGTAAAATGCTGATACTGTTATTGCTATGAGAAATCGCATCATTTTTGACCCAGGATAAAAACTTATTTGTTCTACCAGCATCCATGAAACTATTAAGCTGACTTGTCAGTCTGCAAGTGGGGAAAAATCTCAGACTATTCACAGCTCTTAACAACTCACATGTTTTTTAATACAATTCTCAAAATTTTGAAATTGAACTTCTAGGTAACCATAGCAGAGTTAAGCTGGACCACCTATTTCTTCCTCATAAAACTAATGGAATTAATAAAAAGGAGCAGCAGTCTACTAAAGAAGTAGTTACACGCCACACTTAAAAGATTTCAAAGAGTGGTATGTTGAATGGTGCAGAATAGAAAATTCTGTGTGACCACTAATCCCACCAGCAAACTTCAGAGAAGGTATTGGTAAAAGAGGACAATACTAAAACTCTATTTTTCTCTATCTGAAAAGAAACTTGTCAGGGGAGAAAGACGGAAGCCCCAGAAAATGTCGAGAAAAAACTGGAGAAATCACTATAATTGCTATAGGATATTCATGTTTGCAGTGAACATCAGCAAGATTCATCATCTCTATGACTGTTTGACTCCTCCCAAAACACATGTTAAAGTCTTAGCATACCCCTAGTACTCCAGGATGTGGCTATATTTGGAAATAGGGTAGCCTCAGAGGTAATTAGCTAAAATGAGGTCACACTGGAGCAGCATGGGCTCCTAATCCAATATGACTGATCTCCTTGTAAGAAGAGAAGATGAACGCATGAGAAGACAGTCATGTGACAGTGACCACAGAGATTGGAGAGATGAATCTACAAGCTGAAGAACACAAGGATTATTGCCCACCCTCCCGCACCCAGCAACTAGGAACAGTCAAGAAAGTATTCTACCCAAAGTTCACAGAACTTCGTTTTAGACTTTTGACCTCCAGAACTTGAAAATAACTTTTTAAGGTGGTAGTTTGCTATGGCTGTCTAGGAAACTAATGCAATGATGAAAGTGAATGAACAACCTATATCTTGGGGACCACACCCATCAGCATAGCATAGACAAAACTGCATTAAGCCCAAGTTGAACTCTCAACAGCCCCTCACTTGCATGCCCACTTGCTCCATCCTACCACCACCCCAACAAGACCAAAAGGGCATGGGACAAAGTGTGCTGTCCTGCAACTCAGAGAAAAATAGATCTTAGTTAGTCTCTTTCTCACTCCTTAGCTCCATGCATCATCAAATCCTACTTCCATGTCAATGTATTCAGAACTCTTACCAATGCACCACAATCATCTCTCTCACTTTCACCACTTTCTCCCAACTGAATTCTTGTAGCAGCTTTTAAACTGATCTCTCGTACCCTCATATGCCCTTATGCTCTATTTTCACACTCCGAGAAGAACAATCCTATTAAAGATGGATCGTGTCACTCTGCTCAAAATCCTTCAATGGCTTTCCATCTTTCTTAGGATAAAAACCTAAGGTCTTACAGGGGAAGGGGAGGGAGGCTCAAGAAGGAGAAGATATATATATATATATATATATATATATATATATATAATTATGACAGATTCACGTTGTTGTGTGGCAGAAATGAACACAACATTGTAAAGCAATTATCCTCCAAATAAAAAGTTTAATTTTAAAAATTAAAAAAAAAAAAATAAAGAATCTAAGGCCTTACAAGAATCACAGGGCCCCACATCATCAGGCCACCTGCTAGTCTTAGACATTCTCTCCTTCTTTCCTCTACACTGGCTTCTTTGATAAACCTCAAACATGCCGAGCCTTGAGGCATGCCGCTCTGCCTAAAACACACTTCCTGCAGACAGTTAACCATGTGGTTTATTCCCTCACACTTCATGGATCTCTGGTCACATGATCCTTTATCAGAGTTGCCTCCCTTAATCACTTAAAAATGGTAAATCTCTCTCCCCTACATGTCCTTACCCTGTTCTGTTTTCTTAACATGACATATATCTACCTAAGAGATATATTGGTTTATTGCTATATGATTGTTGTTTTATTATCTGTTTCCTCCTATTAGATTATAAGCCCCTTGAGGTCAGGGACTTTGTTTTGTTCATTATTATATTCTGACTGCATAGAACACAACTCCCACTGAACAAATATTTGTTATTAAGTAGGTGAAGATGAGTTCTGTGTACTACCTACTGGCTATCTTTGTAAGAGTAACTGGAAGGTCTGGACAGATATATCACAATGGCCCAGTAAAATGGAACACATGTAAACCCATGGCTGATTCATGTCAATGTATGGCAAAAACTATTACAATATTGTAAAGTAATTAGCCCCCAACTAAAATAAATAAATTTATTTAAAAAAAAAAAGAAATGTTCTATGCTTTAAAAATATAATAAAAATAAAGGGCTACCCTGGTGGCTCAGTGGTAAAGAATATGCCTGCCAATTCAGGAGACACAGGTTCAATCCCTGACAATGCAATGGAGCAGCTAAGCCTATGCTCTAGACGCTGGGAGCCACAACTGCTGAGCCAATGAGCCACAACAGCTAAAGCCCCTGTGCCCTAGGGCCCATGCTCCACAACAAGAGAAGCCCACACACCACAACGAGAGAGTAGCCCCCACTCTCTGTAACTAGAGAAAAGCCTATGCAACAACGAAGACCCATCACAGTCAAAAATAAATTAATTTTAAAAAGTAAAGCAATATAGTCTATAGTCCTCAGGAAATGGCAAAAGAGAGAAAGTATGTCTTATTCACTCTGAATCACAATTATTTAACATATGTTTATTACACTAATAGGTCAAAATGGCGATTTTTATGTACCCATCACTTCTTTCTCCTCCAAAACAACCAGTATTTGTAATAATTTACCCATTCATAATCCCAGTGTTAAATATGGAAAAATTCACCCTCTAAAAAAATTTATTCTATAGACAATGTCACAAAAACAATTTCAGTATCTAAATTACATGCAAATTTAGTAAGCAGTTTTCTTTCAAATTTTTTCTTTCAAATTTACTCATATTTACATTTCCATGGTAATTATTTATAATATGTCTAAGGTGTTCATTCAGTTCAGTTGCTCAGTCATGTCCGACTCATTGCAACCCACATGGACTGCAGCACACCAGGTTTCCCTGTCCATCACCAACTCACGGAGCTTACTCAAACTCACATCTATCGCATCACTGATGCCATCCAACCATCTAACCTCTGTTGTCCCCTTCTCCTCCCTCATTCAATCTTTCCCAGCATCAGGGTCTTTTCTAATGAGTGAGTTCTTTGCATCAGGTGGCCAAAGTATTGGAGTTTCAGCTTCAGCATCAGTCCTTCCAATGAATATTCAGGACTGATCTCCTTTAGGATTGACTGGTTGGATCTCCTTGCAGTCCAAGGGACTCTCAACAGACTTCTCCAACACCACAGTTCAAAAGCATCAATTATGTCTAGGTTGGTCATAGCTTTTCTTCCAAGGAGCAAGCCTCTTTGAATTTCATGGCTGCAGTCACCATCTGCAGTGATTTTGGAGCCCAAAATATAAAGTCTCTCACTGTTTCCATTGTTTCCCCCATATATTGCTATGAAGTGATGGGACCAGATGCCATGACCTTAGTTTTCTGAATGTTGAGTTTTAAGCCAATTTTTTCAATCTCTTTCACTTTCATCAAGAGGCTCTTTAGTTCTTCTTCACTTTCTGCCATAAATGTGGTGTCATCGGCGTATCTGAGGTTATTGATACTTCTCCCGGCAATCTTGATTCCAGCTTGTGATTCATCCAGTCCAGCATTTCTCATGATGTACTCTGCATATAAGTTAAATAAGCAGGGTGACAATATACAGCCTTGACATACTCCTTTCCCAATTTAGAACCAGTCTGTTTTTCCACACCCAGTTCTAACTGTTGCTTCCTGACCTGCATACAGATTTCTCAAGAGGCAGGTCAGGTGGTCTTGTATTCCCATGTCTTTAAGAATTTTCCAGTTTGTTGTTATCCACATAGTGAAAGGCTTTGGCATAGTCAATAAAGCAGAAGTAGATGTTTTCCTGGATGTTGGCAATTTGATCTCTGGTTCCTCTGGCTTTCTAAATCCAGCATGAACATCTGGAAGTTCACAGTTCATGTACTGTTGAATCCTGGCTCGGAGAATTTTGAGCATTACTTTGCTATTATGTAAGATGAGTGCAATTGTGCGGTAGTTTGAGCATTCTTTGGCATTGCCTTTCTTTGGGACATGAATGAAAACTGACCTTTTCCAGTCCTGTGGTGACTGCTGAGTTTTCCAAATTTACTGGCATATTGAGTGCAGCACTTGAACATCATCATCTTTTAGGATTTGAAATAGCTCAACTGGATTAACCCTCACCAATAATAAATTTTTCTTAGAGTCAAATTTAACTTTTATCTCTCATGCTCTTAATAATTATGCATAAAGTAAAAGAAATGTGTTAATATTTTACAATTTCCTCTAATTTTCACTTGCCCCACAAGAATGTATGATACACCTGAGAAATAATTTTAAGAAGTATATAAGTTGGGGAGTAGAGCATGCAATGGTGTTCCTCAAATTAAATTCTGAAAGATTTTCAAAAGAATAAAACATTCTTCAAAGCAATGATTTCAAACCTTGAAATTATGCAAATTAACATAGAATTCCAACATGTGGCTAAGCCACCACATGGTCAATGGGTATGTTCTCTATTGTGTGAAATCCTGTTGCTCAAAGTTAATGCATAAACTTGTCAAATACAGTAATGAGCCCTGACACAATCGTGTACATCACAAGCCTAGCCAGGCATTTACAAGTATATAAACCTCTGGGATGAATTATTTCCTTGACTTCTTGGAATACAATGTTATTGGAACTTGGCATTTGGGGGAACTGGAACATAATGAACTTTAGATGAACCAAGATATGGGCAGTTGCCTGTAATGAATCATTGTGACACAGCCTCCTCTCCTTCCTTCTTTTTTTTCAAATAGGAAAGTGAGCTGGGTAAGAGTCAGTTTATTTCCATCAAAAGCTCAATGAGGATTTGCAAGGTGAGTGGAAATGGGAGCCTTTGTTCTGATGAAGAGCTAAAAGGGTTCACTGGCTGAATACTAGATATTCAGCCATTTGCCAAGCATCTAGAAAATATAACCTTCTACTGTGTTTTACAAAAGATGCTTGGGAGTAATTTGGTGTACAACAATTCTCCCAAATGGGTCATCAGTCACAAGCAACCTGAGTTCCCACTGTCATACTCTCAACATAAACCCAGGGAACTGTCCTTCAGGTCTCAGACATGAAGAAGGTTTTGCCTCAATTTCTAAGAAAGAGTTCCAAGGCAAAATTTAAAATGATGCTATTACACAGTTCTGGATCTCAAACCCAAAGATGCGAATTCTGATCTCCATTTACGACCCCCCAAGAAGAATTTCACTTATAAGTGATGATTTTCGTGTACCCAGTATGTGACTTAGTATCACACTTCTTAACAAGGGAATCAAATCTTATTCTACCACATACTCAATTTTCCCTCCTTCCTTTTTTCCTTTCCCTTTTACTACCAGCACCACAGTTGTATGTAAGTTTGCATCCCTATCTACCTGTCTTTGAATTATGAGGTAACAAAGGTATCATTTTAGTGCCTCGAACAGCCACGAAAGTGACTACTAACCATATAAGCAATTAATCTGAGTGTAAGTTACATAACATCCTAAATATCCATGGGGAACTAAAAATATAAAGAGGAATGTCTTCTTCCTTATGCATTTTTTCTACTCTGCTTTTCTCCAGATAAAATAAAAATGCTTATTAATGACTGAGATATTACATAATTTAAAGTAACATGATGATCTGGTGGACATGGTAAAGGCAGAGCCCAGAACCTTTGAAGTCAGCAAGACTGAAACAAGCTCTAGCTGGCAGTTAAAAAGTATCCAGTTTTATTTCCCCGAAAGGCCTTGCAGAGGCTGACCCTGCCAATTTATACTAACATTCTCAATCATGCATATCCTTAGGTTAGCAACCTCTTAAACACAAGTAGGCTGAAGTCTACCATTAGCTTCCAAATTCTCTCTGCTTTCATTCTACGAGTCTCTGTCAGTTTTGGAAATAAGTTCATTTGTAATTTTTTTTTAATTCCACATATAAGAGATATCATATGATATTTGTCTTTCTCTGACTTACTTCACTTACTATGATAGTCTCTAGGTCCATCCATATTGCTGCAAATAGCATCATTTTATTTTTTATGACTGAGTAATATTCCATTACTCAGTAATATTCCATTCCATATACACACCATGTATTTTTCCAATCATCTGTCAATAGACATTTAGTTTGCTTCCATGTCTTGGCTACTGTAAACAGTGCTGCAGTGAACACTGGGGTACATATATCTTTTCAACCTTACATTCACTCTAATTTACTTGCCACAACTCATCAATACTACAACTCACCTCAGATCACTCATGACCTCACTCCCTATTAAATATTAGTAATACAGCATTTTAGTCTTAGAGTTTTACTATCATATTTCACATTTCCACATCCTTCTATACTCATGTCCCCGTTTTCCTTCCTAAAGCCATCTCTTTCCTAACATCACACTATTCTGGTTATTTTTGCATGTTCTGATCTCACCTTAGCTGGTTCATGAACCACTCATTGACTTTAGAAATTAGTCTGGCAAGGCTCAGTTCTACCCCTTTCTTTCACCATTATACACTCTCTTCTAAGATTCACCAGCATTTCCTAAATTGACATTTTTCACCCAGAACTCTTCTCTAAATTTCAAAACCACATGACTACCTATTGGACATCTGTTAAGATGTCAGTAACTTTGTAATATGTAAAAAACTGAATTCATCACCCTGCCCTCAACCTAACCTACCTACTGTGTTCCCCTCAAGACCTTGTTCTACATGCCAAAAAAGTTTCCCTGACATCTCCTTTCCACTGATTTCATTTCTCATACATGTGTGTGCACTTGTACACATGTATGTATGCATGAAAGAGAAAGCCTCCTGTGAGTATGGATGGGTATCTTTGAGTGCCTATGTGAATCTTTTGGTGATTAAAGTGAAATTAGTCAACAGGGTATGTGATTTGCTCTAGAAATATTAAACTGCTCAGAGCAGTACAGAGGCTGAACAGTTGAGTTTAATGGGAAATTAGGCTTTGCAAGATGAGTATAATGGAAGAAGTAAAGGGAAGGGATTAGAGAATTCAAGAGAGTAATTATCATGTTGGATCATAAACTCTTATGTTGAGTAATAGGTCAGATGAGATCAGCTGCATTCAAGGTGCTATGGCCATAATAGTAGAGAAAGTAAGAGAATAAGTATTGATAGAAATTATGGTCAGTACTCTGTAATGACCTATATGGGAAAAGAATCTAAAAGAGTGGATATATGTACATGTGTAACTGATTCACTTCGCTGTACAGCAGAAACAGAACAAGGTAAAACAACTAAACTAATAAAAATTTTAAAAATAAAAAAAGAAATAATGGTGAGATAACAGGATTAGAGGTCTACGCAGAGCCAAAGAAAATGAATGGAACAGGCTGGAGATCACTGGAATGCTTAAAATTTTTGAGTAATTAAGAGGCCAAGTTTTAAGGAAGAGGAAGAACTATGTTCAAAGTCATTAACTTCGATAGGGGAGGAAGGCATCACCAAATCAAATTCATTCATTGGTTTTTACCACAGCACCCCAGTAGATGTCACCATGTATGGAAATACCCAATAATACTCATACCAAAGGAAGAAAGTGGGGAAATCAAATCCCTTATGATTATATAGTGGAAGTGGAAATAGATTTAAGGGACTAGATCTGATACAGTGCCTGATGAACTATGAACGGAGGTTAGTGATATTGAACAGGAGACAGGAATCAAGACCATCCAGAAGAAAAAGAAATGCAAAAAAGCAAAATGGCTGTCTGAGGGAGCCTTGCAAATAGCTGTGAAAAGAAGAGAAGTGAAAAGCAAAGGAGAAAAGGAAAGATATTCCCATCTGAATGCAGAATTCCAAAGAATAGCAAGGAGAGAAAGAAAGCCTTCCTCAGTGATCAATGCAAAGAAATAGAGGAAAACAACAGAATGGGAAAGACCAGAGATCTCTTCAAGAAAATTAGAGATACCATGGGAACATTTCAGGCAAAGATGGGCTCTATAAAGGACAGAAATTGTATGGACCTAACAGAAGCAGAAGATATTAAGAAGAGGTGGCAAGAATACACAGAAGAACTGTACAAAAAAGATCTTCACAACCCAGATAATCACGATGGTGTGATCACTCACCTAGAGCCAGACATCCTGGAATGTGAAGTCAAGTGGGCCTTAGGAAGCATCACTATGAACAAAGCTAGTGGAGGTGATGGAATTCCAGTTGAGCTATTTCAAATCCTGAAAGATGATGCTGTGAAAGTGCTACACTCAATATGCCAGCAAATTTGGAAAAGTCAGCAGTGGCCACAGGACTGGAAGAGGTCAGTTTTCATTCCTGTCCCAGAGAAAGGCAATGCCAAAGAATGCTCAAACTACCGCACAATTGCACTCATCTCACACACTAGTAAAGTAATGCTCAAAATTCCCCAAGCCAAGCTTCAACAGTACGTGAACTATGAACTTCCAGATGTTCAAGCTGATTTTAGAAAAGGCCGAGGAACAAGAGATCAAATTGCCAACATTCGCTGGATCATCAAAAAAGCAAGAGAGTTCCAGAAAAACATCTATTTCTACTGTACTGAATATGCCAAAGCCTTTGTGTGGATCACAATAAACTGTGGAAAATTCTGAAAGAGATGGGAATACTAGACCATCTGACCTGCCTCTTGAGAAACCTGTATGCAGGTCAGGAAGCAACAGTTAGAACTGGACATGGAACAACAGACTGGTTCCAAATAGGAAAAGGAGCATGTCAAGGCTGTATATTGTCACCTGGCTTATTTAACTTATATGCAGAGTACATCATGAGAAACGCTGGGCTGGAGGAAGCACAAGCTGGAATCAAGATTGCCAGGAGAAATATCAATAACCTCAGATATGCAGATGACATCATCCTTATGGCAGAAAGTGAAGAACTAAAGAGTCTCTTGATGAAAGTGAAAGAGGAGAGTGAAAAAGTTGGCTTAAAGCTCAACATTCAGAAAACTAAGATCATGGCATCTGGTCCCATCACTTCATGGGTAATAGATGGGGAAACAGTGGAAACAGTGGCTGACTTTATATTTTGGGCTCCAAAATCACTGCAGAATCACAAAATCACTGCAGCGATGAAATTAAAAGACACTTACTCCTTGGAAGGAAAGCTATGATCAACCTAGACAGCATATTAAAAAGCAGAGACATTGCTTTGTCCACAAAGATCCGTCTAGTCAAGGCTATGGTTTTTCCAGTGGTCATGTATGGATGTGAGAGTTGGACTATAAAGAAAGCTGAGCACCGAAGAATTGATGCTTTTGAACTGTGGTGTTGGAGAAGACTCTTGAGAGTCCCTTGGACTGCAATGAGATCCAACCAGTCCATCCTGAAGGAGATAAGTCCTGGGTGTTCATTGGAAGGACTGATGTTGAAGCTGAAACTCCAATACTTTGGCCACCTGATGCAAAGAGCTGATTCATTTTAAAAGACCCTTATTCTGGGAAAGATTGAGGGCAGGAGGAGAAGGGGATGACAGAGGATGAGATGGTTGGATGGCATCACCGACTCAATGGACATGGGTTTGGGTAAACTCCGGAGCTGGTGATGGACAGGGAGGCCTGGCGTGCTGCGGTTCTCGGGGTCACAAAGAGTCGGATACGACTGGGTGACTGAACTGAACTCATACCAGATTATTCTAACATATATAATTTGTATATTTATTTCTAATGGCAGGACCAGAATTATTTCTAAATTACCATAACCATTTTTCTTTAAGAGAACAATAAAAAAAAAAGTATATCTACTGAGGATAATATCAATATTTACTGGAGTCTTATTTTTTAAAAGAGTAAATTAAAATAAACATTACAAGAAAACATAGGTTCAATACGCATTAGTAAAATTCTGCACATGTAAAAATCTGGAAGAAATATGTAAAAATATAAATGGAAAAAATTCTATTTGTGTGGTAACAGTTTAAAAAGTAAATGTGGATAAATAACATAATCCAATATATTTTATTCTTCAGAAATAACCTTATATATGTCATTGTAAAAGAATAATACCTTATCTAAGATTAAAAAAGAAAGCAAGAATTTGTCAGTAATACATACCTATGGCATGGGAGGTGTGGCTTAGTGCCTCTCATAAGGCAACAGAACAATAAAATTTACATTATGTTTTTTCCTTTAACTATAAATAGCTGAGTTGGCAAATGAGTGAATCATGTAGTAGAAACTCTGTGACAAAGTTGGCTCTCTATGACATTCTGGCACATTGTAAAGATATTCTTATCACTCGTATTGTAGGATTTCTGGTAAAGTACTTCAATTAACACTTTTAACAAAAGAGTATTTTAGAAATAAATGTTTTGTTCAATATACTGAACAGTAATATTTCAAAACAATTTTTAAAAACCATAGTGCTTCCTGATCACCTCGAAAGTATATTTAGCTCTCTTATGAGTACAATTATGTTACGGTATTCCATACAATTTTCAAAATTCCCTAAATCAGTGTTATTAGACTGAGATTCAGCACTACTGTCTAAATTACTCAGCATAGCACATACCAAAATGAGCAGTATAAATATAATTTTCCAGTAATGAGGATATAAAAGTGTAAGCCTATGACTTGTGGACAAAATTATCAGTTTCAAATGTCTACAAAAATGCTTATAAAGAAAAGGAACAGTTCAGTTACTTTATAAGTCTATCCTTTTAAGTAGAATTATCCTTTTAAATTGTCAGACCTGGATGATAAAATATTCCAGGCCAAGTTCCACCTGTACAAATAAACTCTTCAAAATATAGGCTTTGCAAGGCTTTACAATTTCTTATTTCAATGTAACTGACAGACCAAGAACAGACGCGAAATCCAAAGATGTGAGAACCATATCTTATCACTTCTTCCCTTGAAGTTTAATCACAGAAAAAGCACTGAGAGCACACAGATTGGTCTTTCCTATTTTTGAGACTCCATGAGAAACAGCATTTTTCTAAGGTAACTAAAGTCCATTCACAACATTTTTTCATTTAAACTCAGCATCCCTAATTGTAACCTGGAGGTGAATCATAAAACTGCTATAATGCCTGCAAACCTCATACTCCTCAAGGTTACAGCCCAGAACATTCAATTTAAAGGGTGATATTTCCTAGATACCATGAGGCACTTGCCTGAACAGAAAGGAAAGCCTTAAAATATAAACGACATTTAGTGAGATTGTTTTAAGCACCAAAAAGTGGATTTGAGGAGGAAACAGCAGAGATTATTTGTGTTGTGTGCTTAGTCGTGTCCAGTTCTTTGTGGCAACCATGGACTGTTAGCCCACCAGGCCCCTCTATCCATGGGATTTCCCAGGCAAGAATGCTAGAAATACAGACAATTTCCTACTGCAGGAGATCTTCCTGACCAGGGATTGAACCCGCATTTCATATTTCCTGCATTGGCAGGCAGGTTCTTTACCACCTGGGAAGCCACCTGAGAAGCAGAGATTATAGAAATGAGAAAATAATTAATGTAGTTTCTCTTCAGATGTCAGGTGTTAAAAGCACTACTGAAGATACAGTATCATTCAAAAAAATGTTTTAACATACTCTAAATTTTTAAATATAAAATTTAGACAAAAACAGTATCTCAAAAGTAGAAGTCATGTTTTTCCTCCTTTTCCATTATGTGGCAATTCACTATCAGAGAACAGGGAGAAAAAAGTTAGATCTCAACCTAGGTAAGTTTTGCTACTTACGCTTAGTTTGCAAGAATGTTTTCGTGGCCATATTAGAAAATTGTGACTAGATGAAATTGAAAATGTACTTATGATCCTGGTCCACATCTTCCTATCCAAATACTATAGAAATGTTATCTTGAATTCTAGCCATCTGATATTTAAGGAATAAAAAGATACCCTAACCAGACAGTACACATGTACTATGGGTCAAGCAGGTTCCAATCACAAAGCAGTACCATTGTGTAACTATCACCAAGTACTGTAATAAAATAAATCGCTAGGTAGTAATTTTAATTGAAGTTGAATTTCTCTAATTCTATTATTTTGAGATGTTCAAGCTAACTCCCCTTAAAGAACATATGTAAGTAGAGAAAGGATGTGAATAAAGCCTGCAAACTCAATTTACGCGTGAGTCACATGCCACAACTAATTCTCTAAGAAATTCTCTTGATAGTCTTAAAATTTTTTTAAGTGTGGCCTGTATCTATTTCTAACTGTATAGATGACTGCAAAGTGAAATCCAAATAGATGTTTCTTAACACATATACGTGAAATCTAGAAAAATGGTACAGATGAACTTGTTTGCAATGCAGAAATAGACACAGATGTAGGGAACAAACGTACGGACTCTAAGGAGGGAAAGTGGGGTGGGATGAACTGAGAAATGAGGATTGACATATATACACTACTATGTACAAAACAGATGACTCATGAGAAACTACTGTATAGCACAGGGAACTCTACTTAATGCTCTTTGGTGACTTATAGGGGGAGGAAATTCTAAAAGGGAAAATACACACATACATATAGCTGATTCACTTTGCTGCACAGTGGAAACTAACACAACACTGTGAAGCAACTACACTCCAATTTAGAAAACAAAATTGAAATGTTATCTACATAATTTCTAAAGTAATTAAGTTATAAAAATAAAGCTATTAACTCTAAAAAAAAAAAAAAACTAGATGTTTCAGCTGACACTCAAAAACAGTATTTCTCAGTAGAGATATTCATATTTGAGGTACAGTAATGCTTCAGACTTGCTCTACCAGCCTTGACAACTCTGAACTGGAGCAGACACCCCAGGGATGGGATACTAGAGAACTGGACTTTGAAGGGAAAGGCATTTGATCAGCATATCACTCCCTGTTCTCTCTCATTCCTTCAAGCTCCCCACTGTGCCTCCATGGCCACTGTTGATCCACCTTCTGTCACTATATATCAGTTTGCATTTTTAAAGAATTTTATATAAATTAAATCAAATACATAATATTTTCAATCTGGCTTCTTCTACTCAGCATAATTATTTTGAGACAAATCAATGTTGCAGTGTGTAGTACTAGTTCATTTCATTTTCTGACTGAGTAGTATTCCATTGTATGGATATACTATAATTTGTTTACCCATTCATAGACTGATATATATTTGGGTTGTTTCCATTTTTTGGTTATTACAAATAAAGTTGCTATGAACATACACTTTCCAGTCTTTGTATGGATATATGCTTTCTTTCCTCTTGGGTAAACGGCCAGGAGCAGAATATATAGGCTATACGGTAGGTATTTTTAATTCTGTAAGAATCTGCCAGTTTTCCAAAGTGGTTGTATTATAATATTTTACATTCCTATCAGCAGTCTAAGGGTTCTAGTTCCTTCACCATCTGCAAACATTTGCTGGGTCAGTCTTTCTAACTGTATCCAGTCTATTAGATATATATTGTTATCTCATTGAAATAATTTGCATTGCCCTAAGCACTAATTATGCCAAGTATCTTTTCATGCATATATGCTATTCGTTCAGTTAGATTTTTTTATCCAATCTTAAAACCACTGCCTTTTATTGGGATAATTATTCCACACTACTGAGGGAAGACCCTCTGAGTACTCTACCCAGGGCTCCATAATTGTGAAGTTTTCCAGTCTAGCTGATGGGACAGGGATTTTTGACCTTGACAGCCACATACCGCTCCAGCTAGTCCTTTCAAATGGTTCCTTCCCTCAGCTCAGGCCTGTTGGTTTCTCACCTGAGCTAATCAATATCCCACTAAACACCTGCAAGAACCTTCTTGCAGATCAAAGATTCTTTGTGTAAATATCTCTTTTCCAGATCTCTGGCCCATGGATTGAGCTGATCTGGTCACCTTGAACTCTGTTATATTTCTTCAATTCAGGGAGTCAACTGTATTCTGCCCAAGTTCCCCCACCCTGCACTACAACCTAGAAATTTCCTCAAGACTACTGCACCAATCATGGGTTCACCTCATTTGTTTTCTGTCAGTCACTGTTCCTCCATGCCTGATGCTCAGTGTCTTCAAAACTGTTTCATCTGTTTTATCCAGTTTTATTTGTTTCAGGAGGTAAAGTAATTCTGGTAGATATAGACATTTATAATCTTAGAAATTTATGACTTAAGTGATGATAGGATTTTCTATTTAAGAGTCATCAGGTAAGGGATCCCAGGGCTTTCAGGTAGGGCATAGGACAAACAAGTCAGATTCACCAAATAAATGTGAAGGGACTATTAGAGAAAAATATAGAATCGCCTTCTTGTTACATCCCACAAGTTGCTTCTGTTCATTGAACCAGTTATTCAACCACTAGAAAAACGTTTATGATTCTAAGTATGGGATTCACTCATTCATCACTCATTCACTTTCAGTAAAACTGCACCCTCTCTCTATTCAAAGATAATTGTAAAACTTTCTCATAGACTGAGGCATTTACTTTGCCCTTGTAAAGTTTTTCAGTCAACATTTCTTGCCCATCAGCTGCCACTGGAACAAAGGAAACCCACTACACCTTGGTGATATTTGCTGCTCACACAAAAAGAGGTGACGATGGAATCAGGCTTCACCCTGCCAGTTGTTTTTGCAGGGTCACAGAGCAATCTTTACAACATTGCCAAACTGGACTCTACTGCTCCACACCCTGGACAGTGAAATGGCTACCCACACCAGTATTCTTGCCGGGAGAATTCCACGGACAGAGAAGCCTGGCAGGCTACAGTCCACGGGGTCACAAAGAGTCAGACACGACTGAGAGACTAACACTTTCACACACTATTTTTTACATTCCTCTGACATAAACCTATCCTGGTCTATGTCTTTGACTGTATGGAAACTCAAAAGAAAAGGTTTCAGTCCTTGTACCATAGCAGTAAAAATGCTTCCAAAGGCAAGAAAGACTGACTGGTAGACTCCTTACTGTATAAAAAGGGGAACCTTCAGTATTTCACTGTTTCAAGATTTTTCAGCATTTTTATTGCACTTAAAGCAGCCTAGAAATGCTTAAACATTTGATGATTCAGTTAACATGTCTATTAAGCATCGATTTAGTAATGAGCACTATCCAGTGCACTGAGAATACAGATGTGAAGTAAACCCGTTCTTCAAGATGCTTGTGGTCTGGAGTGGGTCTCAGGGTTCTATAGGCTAGTAAGTATAAAATTAGAAAAAAGTTTGTTTCCATGAAAGGTAATACCCAAGATGAACTATTACAGAATTTTTAAATTATAAAATAAACAAGTTTTTAAAAATCACAGAGATGAAGCTCACTTATTATCACTCCTCTTAAACTCTACCAAGCAAACTGTCAAGTCTTCCACGGGAAAGTGCTATCAGGCTTGCCAAACTATGAACCATAGGTTAAATTCCACTTGCTTCCTGTTTTTTTATAAATATTTATTGGACACAGCTGCTCATCATTCACATATTGCTTAAGGCTGTGACATCCTATCACAGAGTTGAGTAGCTGCAAGACGTCACATGGTCCCTGACACTGAACTTATTACTACTAACCCTTTAGAGCAGTGGTCCCAACCTTTTTAGCACCAGGGACCAGTTTCATGGAAGACAATTTTTCCACAGATTAGGGGTGAGGGGGATGACTTTGGGATGATTCAAGCATAATACATTTAATGTGCACTTTATTTCTATTATTATTACACTAGTTCCACCTCTGGAGAAGGACATGGCAACCCACTCCAGTATTCTTGCCTAGGGAATCTCGTGGACAGAGGAGCCTGGTGGGCTGGTATCTGTGGGGTCGCACAGAGTCGGACACGACTGTAGCGACTTAGCAGAAGCGGCAGCAGTTCCACCTCAGATCATCAGGCATTAGATCCCAGAGTGTGGGACCCCTGCTTTATAGGGAAAATTTGATAGCTCCTACATCAGATGATTAACTCATCAGTCCTGTGTCTAAACAAAGACCTCTACCTAAACCAAGGTTAATACTCGGCTGCCTTGAAATCCTTGCCTGGAGAATCCCAGGGACGGCGGAGCCTGGTGGGCTGCCGTCTATGGGGTCGGTCGCACAGAGTCGGACACGACTGAAGCGACTTAGCAGCAGCAGCAGTAGCAGCAGCTTTGAAATCTATATTAAAGGAAATGAAACCACCCATGAGCCAAAGAGCCAATTTTATGCTCAACAGTGGCTTTCTTTCCACTCAGCCCATCATATCTGTCTTGTTTGTGTAGTATCAGAAAACGCCTGACCGTTAAACTCTTTATAGTCCTCTACATGTTTTTATATGCCACCTCTTCCCTCAAAAGCCACAATATTTCGAGCTTCTTACAATTGTCATAATGCGAATGACACAGTGAAAACCTTGATGTCAATCCCACCTGCCATGTGACTCCCCAAATACATGATTTTTCAGTAAATCATTTTCTTTGTATTATCTTGATTTGGTAAATGCCATGAAAAAGTATCAACTATTTCTACTACTATTTTCTTGAGGTTTTTTTTAATAATCTTTTTTTTAAGAAGGGAATTATCCCCTCAATATCAATTTCTCACATTCTGCTTTTCTAATGTCAACTTTTGCCAATAACATAGGTGCTCTCATTGATTTACAAATAGTTGTTTGATACACTAAACAAATTTACCATGACACCGATTTCTTAAAGCCCTTTAATTTAGAATTGCCTGCATAAGATAGAGTTGTCTTAAAATATTATCAATTACTCCCAAATAGATGATTAAGCAAGCTACAATAAGAGTATCAAATCAAATCTAAAGAAATTCAAAACAAAATAATTCAGAACCCTGCTGCCTCAACTGGTAAAGAATCTGCCTGCAACGCGGGGGGAGACCTGGGTTCGATCCCTGGATTGGGAAGATCCACTGGAAAAGGGAAAGGCTACCCACTCGAGTATTCTGGCCTGGAGAATTCCATGGACTGTATAGACCATGGGGTAGCAGACTCGGACACAACTGAGTGACTTTCATTTTCATAAATAAACTTCCTTAAAAATAAGAAGTCATGGAAAAAGAATCTAAAAAAGTTGTGGAGATATATATATAACTGATTCACTCTGCTGCACGACAGAAACACATTTTAAATCAACATACTCCAATACATTTTTTATAGTTTCAAAAATTAAAAAATAACAAACTTAAAAAATTAAGTCAGTTGTTAACACAAAGGTGTTTCTCATGAAAGTATAATGGAGAAAATGTCTTTATTTCTGTATGGAAGGACCAAAAACTGGTAGTTTACTTAATTGGTTTGGGCTAATATAAGAGAATATCACAGACTGGGGGGCTTAAACAACAAGTATTCATGTCTTACAGTCCGGGAGTCTGGAAGTCCAAGGTCAGGGTGCCAGCATGGCCCAGGTCTCGCTGAGGGATGTCTTCCTCTTAGGTCCTCACAAGGCCTCCTCCGATGCATGCTGGGAGAAAAAGCCAGATCTCCTAGCTCTTCCTCTTTTTATAAGTCCACGTGAGGGCTCCAGCCTCATGACCTCATTACCTCCCGAAGGCCCCACCCCCAAATATCATTTCACCTGGGTATGGATTTCAATCCATGGATTTTGAGGGGACACAAACATTCAGTCCATAACAGTAGTAATTAGCTGCTATGATGAAAATACCCTTAGATGCAAAATCATCTCTACAGACCCTGTATTTTTAGGTCAGATTTCTATTTCACTCAACCCACTCCCTCCTCAAATCAATTCTAGAGTCTCAGAGCCTATTTTCAAAATGAGACTGCCTTAAGGGTCCTCAGCTGAAGCAACTACACAGCACTGGTTCAGATTCTTCTATTTATCCACTAGGGCCAATCAGTGAATAAGCCAACTCAGTGGCTGTTCCCCAGGCCCAGCCACTAATAGTCTTTAAATATAATTAGAGACATTACACACCTCTGCGAGTTTTCAGGGAGTTTTCTGCAGTTGCTCTTATGATGTTGTACTTTAAACATTTTAAACAGGGCTATGTCTAGTCACTGAATTATTTATGTTACTTCTTATAAAAGTCAAAAATTCCCTCTGAAGTTTCCAAAATAAAAAGGCAGAGCTAGTTTTCAAGCTTGGGCTATTTCCTTATTTCAAGACCCAGGTGATAAGATGCAGGTCAATGAGATGTTTTCGGTTACCTTTATAATCCTACACAGCAACGCTTAACGTACATTATATGGAACAACATGCAATAATAGAACAAATGTTTTACTACTACTACTCCAGCTGCTGTCTTCATTTAATAAATTAATTGCTCTGTGTGTGTGTGTGTTAGTTGTTCAGTCGTGCCCAACTCTTTGCGACCCATGGACTACAGCCCACCAAGCTCCTCTGTCCATGGGATTTCCCAGGCAAGAATATTGGAGTGGGTTGCCATTTCCTTCTCCAGGGGACCTTCCTGACCCAGGGATCGAACCTGAGTCTCCTGCTCCATAGTTTTACCTTAAAAATTCATTTGGATAATTTAGCAATTACTTCATTTTCCATTCCTGTTTCTTTTGAACTCTCATGTTAAGTAAATATTTATCTTTTTCAGTTTAAGTACCATCAGAACTACCTATAAAAATCCACTGTCTTCTCTTATTTCTAGATTTGCTGTTTAAAAAATCATCACATAGAGATCATTAGCCTTCCTTTTATATTTTTTTATTTTCTTCATATGGCCCTCTGATGAGAACAGATTTAGAATAATAGAGGGAAAATAAGGTCTATTTATGGGCTCCTTTCTCTCCAACAGTTTTGTATGTAAGGATATGGTTTCCATGACAAAGAAAGCATCATGTAAACCACTGAAGTATCAATGTGGCTTTCCTGTCCCTCACTCTAAATACTGACCACAGCAGAAACATCAATAACTCCACATAAACCCCTTTGAACATCATTGACTATTTCCCTCAAACTGATTTTTTTAAATGTTGAATCAATCCTAATACTGAATTCATATTCCAAAAGATTTGTCCAAAGGGTTTTGTTGGAAATATTAGCAAAATACATCCACATAGGAAAATATAATCCTTTTGTTTCTAGTAGTATTTTCTTGTGCAACTCTGGCATCATAGCTTTTGCTTTAGAAATGATTGTACATCTAGAAAGGATGGAGTTTAATAATAATAATAATAATAATAATAATAGCCATCATTTAATAAGAACTGAAATGTGCCAAACTTGTACTAGATGTATTAAATATAATAAAATCTATTTAATCCCCACAGAAATCCTATTAATCTCTCTTTTTTGCACATAAATAAATAGAGAACTAATAAGTTTAAATGCGATGACCAAAAGGAGGTAGCTAATAAGCCTCTAAGCTAGAATATGCATCAATATCTGAACCTCAACTTCTATACAACATGGTCTCTCATTAAAAAAATGACCACACATGGAACTTCCCTTGTGGTCCAGTGGGTAAGTCTCTGAACTCCCAATGAGTGGGGCCTGGGTTCAATTCCTGGTCAGGGAACTATTGATAGATTCCACATGCCACAACTAAGAGTTCACATGCTTCAACTAAAGATGCCAAATACCCCAAGGAAGATCAAAGATGCCATATGCCGTGATTAAGACATGGCACAGCCAAATAAATAAATTATGTGTGTGTGTGTGTGTGTGTGTGTGTGTGTGTGTTAGTTTCTCAGTTCATGTCTGACTCTTTGTGACCCCATGGACTGTAGCCTGCCAGGCTCCTCTGTCCATGGAATTCTCCAGGCAAGAATACTGGAGGGGTAGCCATTCCCTTCTCCAGGGGATCTTCTCAACCGAGGGATCAAATGACAGTTTCCTGCATTGCAGGCAGATTCTTCACCATCTGAGCCTATATATATATATATATATATATATATATATATGTGTGTGTGTGTGTGTGTGTGTGTGTGTGTGTATATGTATATATTGTTTTTTAATTGATTTAATTTATATATAAATTAAAAAACAATGACTGCACTTGGTTTTAGACTTTTAGGTGTTTCTATATTAGTGCCAAAAAAAAAAAAATAGGCTAAACATTTCAGGATGCTGCTGCTGCTTCTAAGTCGCATCAGTCGTGTCCGACTCTGTGCGACCCCATAGACGGCAGCCCACCAGGCTCCGCCGTCCCTAGGATTCTCCAGGCAATAATGCTGGAGTGGGTTGCCATTTCCTTCTCCAGTGCATGAAAGGGAAAAGTGAAAGTGAAGTTGCTCAGTCGTGTCCGACTCTTAGTGACCCCATGGACTGTAGCCTACCAGGCTCCTCCGCCCATGGGATTTTCCAGGCAAGAGTACTGGAGTGGGGTGCCATTGCCTTCTCCGAACACTTCAAGATAACCTCTCATAATCTCCCTAAATTAATACAGTACCGAGCAATCTAAAAAATTCAAATAACAAATTCATCTTCAGAGGAACCAGAGTCTGTTATCAACATCCCTCATTTCGTTTGCCATGCTGAATGTAAAAATTTAGATTGTGAGTCTAGATGTCTCTTATTTGGGGTTTTAGAAATTTCTGAAAAGTATTCAACACTTGGCAGCCCCTCTTAAGAGACCTACTACCTTCCCTGTTTTGCTCACCTTCCCTCTCACTCTTCTGTGAAGCATCTTCTATCAGGGATCCCAAACTCCAGGATCTAATGCCTGATGTTCAAAGGTGGAGCTGATATAATAATAATAGAAATAAAGCGCACAATAAACACAATGTGCTTGAATCATCCCAAAACCATCTCCCCACAACCAGTCCATAGGAAAACTATCTTCCATGAAACTGGCCCCTGGTGCCAAAAAGGTTGGGGACTGCTGTATCTAGATTATTTCTATTGAATTCTAGAGGGCAGTTATAATAAGCTGTAAACAAGAACGCATTTGAGTTACTTCTAATGTGGTGGAAGAACGTAGAACCTATTATACAGAGTGAAGTAAGTCAGAAAGAGAAAACAAATATTGTATATTAACACAAATATATGGAATGTAGAAAGATGGTACTGATGATCCTATTTGCAGGGCAGTAACTGAAACACAGACATAAAGAACAGATTTGTGGACACAGTAGGAGAAGGAGAGTGTGGGACGAACTGGGAGAGCAGCACTGAAATACATTACCATATGTAAAATGCGTAGCCAGTGGGAATTTGCTGTATGAAACAGGGAGCTCAAATCCCATGCTCTGTGACAACCTAGAGGAATGGGATGGGATGGGATGTGGGAGGGAGGTTCAAGAGAGGGGACATACGTATACCTGTGGCTGATTCATGCTGCTGTATGGCAGAACCAAACATGATACTGTAAAGCAATTCTCCTCTAAATAAAAATAAATAAATTTAAATTTAAAAAAATAAGTCTGTGGATCCACATAGCACAAAGCACAATGTTGTTTGAATAAATAATATGTTTAACACTTGTACTTATTGCATTTCGAATAGATTTTAGTGATTAAAACATTACAAGTTATTTGATAGTATTTTAAAATTCATAGCATGTTTGTCACATCAACTATCATAAAAATTATAATATAACATGAATGTTTCTATTGATTTCTTACTTTAAAAGAACTCTTCATAGTGAAAAGTAAAAAACCAATGCATTAGTCCTTGAAGAGTAAAATTTTCATTCTGCTAGGTCTATTATAATTTGCACAGCAAAACAGGAGAAGTATCCTAATACCTTCTCCATAATTGTGCAAGATTACAGCAATAGACAAAAGAAAAGGCCCACAAGCAAAAAACTGAAAAGTCCTCCAAATAGAATATCTTGTTGACTACACCCAAGAAATGAATACGAGAACATAAAAGAACAAAAAGTACTAAGACTGACTCTCAGGATACCCCTCTGTCTCCTCTCCCAGCACAAATAATGTCCAGCACTACAGCCTCAGCAAAGGAGGATCTGGGATGCACAGTCTGAAAAGAGATACAGTCTAGACTGTGTTTCTTCCCAGTTATTAGCATGTGTTTTTTAAAGGGCTCAGCAGCATAAAAGTGAGGCATGGACATTTTAGGCAAAATATTCAAGAGCCACTCTTTAATTAACTTCACCAAAGATATTCAGCATTATACACCAGTAATTAGAATTTAGAGCTATTTGCTCTGTAATATTAAAGAATGACAAAGCTTCCATTATTTATAAAGCTGTATTTTTTCAGCTTTTCATTTCACTTGCTCAAATTGGTTCTGAAAATATATTTCAAAGTATCAAGCTTCACCTTAATCAAAATTGTCTCAAAATTCCAGTGTGTTCTCATTGCTAGCAATGGTCACCCCTAAATAAATAGATACTTACTCCATAAGTAAGTATTGACCTTGATGTGATTGACCTTGATGAACACAAGTAATGTCTCTCCCACAGTTATTTGAGAAACAGGATGCTGCCTGCTGCCTAGCCTTTGATCCACATAATGTATCTCAGTCTTTTACCCAAAACCAGTAGAAAGACATTAAGTTCAGAGTTAGATCTGTCTGCCAACCCCAGTTCCATTACCTACCATTGTTTCATTCAAGGAAAATTGTTCAACTTCTTTGAATCCCTCTCCCAACAAAATTTACTTCACTGTCACTAAGAATTACATGAAGCAATTCTTTATTCACAACTGACAAAAGCATGACCAACAGCATTTTATTCCCTCAAGGAGCCCACCCCCACTCTCCTAAATATGTTTTATTCATATCTCTTCCTCAGGTCTGAACACTTCCTTCAGTCCACAATGCTCAGTGGCTTTGATCTTGCCCATGAAATAGATAAATGGGCTTCCCTGGTGGCTCAGTGGTAAAGAATCTGCCTGCAATGCAGGAGCCACAGAAGACACAAGTTCCATCCCTGAGTGGGGAAGATCCCCTGGAGGAGAGCAAGGCAACCCACTCCACTATTCTTGCCTAGAGAATCCCATGAACAGAGGAGCCTACCAGGCTACAGTCCATAGGGTCGCTAAGAGTCAGACACAACTGAAGCAACTTAGCCTGCACGCATGAAATATAGGGACTGGCTAGTATCAGGTAGGAAGAAGAGGCAGCGAAATCATCATCATGGACCTCGCTGGTTCTGTTTGCAACAGTTCCTATTCATTTGCTTAATTCATCCTCAAAGGAATATGTTTATTTTCAAGAAACATCTAAGTAAGTGCTAATCACAATGTGACAAGATGAAGCTCAGTCTAATCCAACCAAAGAGCCAAACCATAAACTTTTTTCGATCATAATAACATAAGTTAAATTACAATAAAACTGTGGGCATAAATCAGTGTTTCTGGAGTTCATGAAAGCTAAAAACTGAATGTTTGGATGCTGTGAATCAGATACACAAAAATCATTCACAGCCTTATTTTCTTTACTTTCTGTCGCAGAGACTGGAGAATTGAGATGCCTTCCTAGAATCCCCCACAGTTGGGCTTAGCCACGTGACTCACTTCCAGCCAATGAACTGCAGGCCAGAAGGACAGGCTTTTTCAAATGGACAATGGTGTAAGTTTTGGCGTTCTGCTTTTGCCCTGTAACCCTCTCTTTTCCTCCATGTGGATCATGGATAGAAGGCTAGAGGCACAACACCCACATTGTAACCATGAGGCTGAAAACAGTTTAAGGATAGAAGGAAGCCAGGTTTATGCAGAACGATTTTATCAGTCTGAGATTCCCTAGCTCCAAATTCCTTGTTATACGAAACAAATAAACCTCTTACTTGTTTAAACCACAATTAGTTGAGTTTTCTGCTAGTTATCATAACTGAACTTTATCCCAACTAATGCAGCCTAAATGGAGAACAAAACTTAGTCTAACAAAGAATGGCAGAGAACTCCAGGGAGGAAAACAGCAGGAAACATGACCATATCTAAGAATGAATGTCCTTGGTTTGGAGAAAAATGAACAAAATAAATTCACTGAAGTCATGGAGATACAGTGGAAGCCTATACAGAAGGTAGCAGCAGATAGAGTTTTATCTGTGGATAAGGGCCCAAATACATAGTGTCTGAGTGCTCGGACGAAGGGTGTGAAATAGAGACTCACTGAAGGGATGATGAGGCAAGAGACAGGGGATTTACATACAGTATATTATAGTATACTTAGTATACTATGGGGCTTCCCCAATGGCTCAGCAGGTACAGAATCCACCTGCAGGAGATGCAGGAGGTGCAGGTTCAATTCCTGGGTTGGGTAGATCCCCTGGAGGAGGAAATGGCAACCCACTCCAGCATTCTTGCCTGAAAAATTCCACGGACAGAGGAGCACGGCGGGTTACAGTCCATGGGGTTGCAAAAAGTCAGACATGACTGAGCGATAAAGCATGCACACACAGTGTACTATAGTATAGTATGTGTGGTGTAGTATAGTATAGGGTTGTGTACTATAGTATAGTATGGTATGCTATGCTATGCTATGGTGTAGTGCAGTGTAGTATAGTATAGTGTGGTATAGAGTAGTATTGTATAGTATAGTATAGTGTGGTATAGTGTATTATAGTGTAGTGTAGTGTAGTGTGGTATAGAGTAATATAGTGTGGTATAGTATAGTGTAGTACAATATGGTATAGTGTAGTATAATATAGTATGGTATAGTGTAGTATAGTATAATGTAGTGCAGTATAGTGTGGTACAATGTAGTGTAGTATAGTATAGTATAGTATGGTACAGTGTAGTATAGTAGTGTGGTATAGTGCAGTGTAGTGTAGTATAGTGTGGTATAGTGTAGTGTCATATAGTATAGTGTAGTGTGGTATAATGTAGTACAGTATAGTATAGTACAGTATGGTAATCTGCAAGGGATTTTTCCAGTTACTGAATCCACATACACATGAAACCAATATTTTTAATTTTTAAGGACCTAGAATGACACAGCCATACAACGTCTATTCCTCCTAGATGTTCCTCTTTGTAATCTATGAAGTAGCCCTCACTCAAGTCCTCTGAATAGTACTCAATTCAGAGCCATCCTAGTGAAAGCCCTCAAAATAAATAAGTAAATAAAAAGCAAGGATGTGTTTATCACTTGGACACACTGTCCTTTGCATGATACCCAAACTCTTCACTTGTCCTCTCTCCCATATCCTGTAACTCCAACTAACAATGCCATGACACTTTTGGCAACACCAGAAAGAAAAAGTCCAGCTATTGATCTAGATGGTAAAAAACAGATCAAATACTAAGTTCAGAGTCTAATGTCTTAACTAGACAAGAATTATGGGAGAGAGCCGTGCTTGCTTCCTCAAATGGGCTGTGACTTTTAGCAGCCTTGACTTTTCTTCTTTATTTAACAAACACTGACACAATGTATCTACATGCTCAGCACTGTTTTATGTGCTTTGTAAAGAAAAGCAAACAACATTTAATTTTCCAAACAACTCTATAAAGCACTTAGTGTAATTTATCACCATTTTACAGACAGAAGCATAAAGAGGCTAAGTAACTTTTCCAAGCGAAAAAAATCTACATCCAAAATATTTATATATACTAATAATTGCAGTCATCTACCTCCCTTCAAATTAAAATTCTGATCAGTGTCAGGAGTATATGATCACAGCCTGAACTCCTATTACAAGTTTTTGCCTCCTTATAATTGTCATTGGCCTATCCTCAGGTTGTAAAGGGAGGATTAGGAGGAAAGAACTGAGCCTTCTGGCGAATGTTCACATCTAGACTAACTAGAACAACTGCATCACAAATCACCTCTATCTTTACAGTGTTTGATACACCAGAATTAGGCTAAATTGGCTAAAATAAGAACAAAGTAGGACTTCCTAGGTAGCTCAGTGGTAAAGAATCCACCTGCCAATGCAGGAGACACGGGTTTGATCCCTGAGTCGAGAGGAGCCCAAGAAGAAGGAAAGGCAACTTACTTCAGTATTCTTGCCTGGGAAATCCCATGGACAGAGGAACCTGGTGGGCTACAGTCCATGGAGTTGCAAAGAGTCAGACACAACTGAGCAACTAAACAGCAACAGAGAAACTGTTAACCAACTGTAAGATGGACAGAGCTTTCCACATAAGAGAAATTTTGTGGAAAGCAATATATGATTTCAGCTTTCATGGATCATGAATTGCTATGGGTTGAGTAGGGGCAACAAGAAAATCAATGTGATTCCAGAAAAAAGCTGGAGTTTGTTTCCAGAAAAAAAAAAAAAATCAATGAGCTTCCAGACAAAGCCTCTATGAAAGGCTTCTACTTACAGCCATGAGGGACTAGCTGGTGTCAGAGCATTCTCTACAGAAAACAACAAGAAACCCTGGGTAGATTTTTTACAAACAAACCAAAACAAAACAAAACAAAAAAAACTGATGGCAATGTGTTACCAAGACAGCAAAGACTTGAGGAGTCAATATCCTCAAGAAAAAGAAAGTATAATACAAAGAGGTAAGGCTAAATTCATCATTATATGTTCCTTTCTGTCACTGGCTTTTTTTCAGGTGGTGGTCAAGAGGCTGAAAAGTCAAACAGGCAGCAACTCAAAGGCCAAAAAGCTGAGTAGAGTTCAACAGAGAATTCAGTGGTCTCAGGGGATTAAGAAAATAAAGATGAGAGCCCACCAAAGGGAGGATCCCAGAAAATACTTCTAGTTTTCACATAGGACTCATCAGGGGCTGTGCTATAAGACTAAGTGTGACTAGAAAAGAATAGTTTTCATAAAAATTTAGATACAGCTGCAAATCAACTCAACCCCACACAAGGCTGAAGTATTCTTCCTCTAAATCTCCTGCATGCCAGAAGCAAAAGTCAATTCTCTTGCCAGAAGATAACACACAGAGCCTCAAAATCACTTTACAATTTTTCACACACAACTATAAGAAACAGTCATTTCTATGAAATCAGATAACAAAATTGACCCTTATGCTGCTGAAGTTATGAGGACTGTAGAAGAGGTCTGTAAATTATCTGGCACTCAAAAGGTCAACAAACGACAGCTTTAATAGCAAGCACTGAGGAAATATAAAGTGTGTCATGTTTTTTTTAAAAATTCGCTTTTATTCTTTCGGCCAGAGACCCTGGGGGGTTGACTAATAACTTTGTCTCTGTTATATTAAAGGAAAAGATGTGTTGGCTTTATGATTTGATTAAGATTAGTATTAAAAACTAGAGATAGACACTTTCCCTTGTCAGTTCCTCAGCAAGTAACCAGAAGTCAGCAAAAATGACAGTTCCACATTAATGAAACAAGCACAGCTTGAAAAGCATTTAACCTGGCTTTTCTAGCCATTGTCACCACATCATTCCAGGCTGTTCTGTTTATAATTAAACAAAATTTCTGCATATAGCTTCGCAACTTAATGTTTCATAATCAAGGGAAAATAATTACCTTTTAGTCTGGGTGTTCCTTAATGGTTGAAAATGGAAATGCATTATCCATGCTTTCAACATCTCTATTTTGTACCGCACTTAGAACAGCAGAACGGAGGGCTGATATTCGGAATTAAAGGCAGTTCAAATTTATAAAGGGTTTTACAAACATATGAGTTCTTATTTTTATACCCGTAAGTAAGGATTGGGTTTTGATATTTATACACTGCTGCTGCTGCTGCTAAGTCGCTTCAGTCGTGTCCGACTCTGTGCAACCCCATAGACGGCAGCCCACCAGGCTCCCCGTCCCTGGGATTCTCCAGGCAAGAATACTGGAGTGGATTGCCATTTCCTTCTCCAGTGCGTGAAAGGGAAAAGTGAAAGTGAAGTCGCTCAGTCGTGTCCGACTCTTAGCGACCCCATGGACTGTAGCCTACCAGGCTCCTCTGTCCATGGGATTTTCCAGGCAAGAGTACTGGAGTGGGGTGCCATTGCCTTCTCCGATTTATACACTAATAGCTAAGAATATGAGGCCTACGAAATTTAAATGACAGTAACAGCCCCGGTAATACTAAATTGGGGTAAAATTATGGCTAAATTGAGCAGAAACGATGGTATTAATTTTCCTTGTGCCATTTACTCATCAGGTTTTCAAGGTCACTTTAAACTAGATTTGAAATATCCAAACGTTATTTTGAATAACTGTGCCCCAAGTTTTAGATATACCGCAGACTGGGAAGTGTATTAATATAACAGACAAAATTAAAAAAGAGAAAAACTGAGATTTAAAAAAATTGTCGACTTCCTCCCACCACTCCACTTCTTCCACACTGCTGCCCTAACAGGACCCAACAGGACAAAGAACGTTGCAGGACAAGGGACACAGCAGGACGTGTAGACCAGGGCAGCATGAAGCCCTGTTCTCCACTGGCGCCAGCACCATGATCCTCTGCTTCCGGGTCACCAGCCAGGGAAGCTCTAACAACATCTTTGGTGCCACCAGGAGGTGAAGAGCTTCCGGGCAAAGAATCCGGCTGCCAACGCAGGAGCCACGGGTTCAACCCCTGGGTCGGGAAGATCCCCTGGAGAAGGCATGGCGACCCATTCCAATATTCTTGCCTGGAGAATCCCATGGACAGAGGAGCCTAGAAGGTATAGTTCATGGGGTCGTAGAGTCCGACACAACTTAATGACTAAACAACAACAACCCGGAGGTGAATCACTTCTGCAGGGAGGTGCCCATCACAGTCGTGGGCTGCAAGACTGACCTGAGCAAGGACATGTAGCTGGTGAAGAAGCTGCGGGAAAGGACTGGAGCCTGTGACCTACCAGAGGGGCCAGGAGATGGCGAGGACCGTTTGGATGCAGGGTCTCCATCCAGTGCTCAGCTTGGCTGCACAAAAAGTGTGCACCATCTTCCAGGGAGTGGCCAAGGTGACCCTTGGGCGCAGTTGCAACCTCTGGTGGAGGATTACGCAAAGCTTTGGTGCAGTAACAGGATGGCCTGGGGCCCTCGCTGCCCCGAAGGACCCCACCGCGCGGGAAGGAGGTGGGCAACGACCTTCTGCCTGGTTGACAGAGCTGGACTCTGTCCCTAGGTTGTGGCCGCCGTATTGCATTTCAAACAGATGAGCACTGTCAAGGCTGGCTCCCTGGACTGAAGAAAAACCCCGCTGAGGTCTGAAGGAAGGGGATCCTGGGCCCATCAGCCCTGTAGAGGCCCAGCCCTAGAGTCTCCTGGAATTGCTGACAGACCGTCTCCCCGCCCCGGGCCGCGCATCCGGGACCAGGCATCCTGGAGCCAACTGTGAAGCTTGGCGCCACCTCGCGGCTGTTTCTGGATCTGCACCTTCAGGACCTGCATGTCTACGACTATCTGCGCCGAACTCACAGTCGGCCCTATTCACCTTTGCCCTGCCCATCACGGTGGTAATTGTTAACAACTGCCATTATAATTACAGTTACAAATGACATTGTTCTGCGTGCTCAGTCACTCAGTCGTGTCTGACTCTTTGCTATCTCATGAACTGTATGTAGCCTGCAAGGCTCCTCATGGGATTACCCAGGTAAGAATACTGGAGTGGGTTGTCATTTCCTCCTCCAGGGGATCTTCCCCACCAGCGATCCAACCCTCATCTCCTGCGTCTCCTGCATTGGCAGGAGGATTCTGTATCACTGAGCCACCTGGGAAGCCACAACGATATTACTTATCCACCCCCCAAAAAATTGTTACGTGAAATAAACAACCACTTATTTCACAAAATAAACAACTGTTGGCAACCACGATACCCCAAACCCTACCCTGGTGGTGACACAATGAAAGAGGTCTGAAAGAATTGTGGTTCTGGAAAAATTATGGTTATCTGAGTCAAAGCTTTCTTGTAGTTCTTAATCTTTAGTTACTATGACATATTCCAAGAAGTAAGGTGTCCTTAAGTACAAAATAATTTTCGTTCTCCATATGAGTTTTTTCTTTCCCCCAGGAGGGAGAAAATAAATTCAGAAAAATGAAAGAAGCAAAGAAGATCCATGACTTCTGATGAGCACGAATAAACAGACAAGATCTGAAATTAAGAACAAGAAGATATAATATGAACTGACCATTTAAAACATTGGCAGTTTTAAGTGATGTTTGTTATATTAAGCAAAACCTTTTTATGATAGGAAAATAAAATATCGGATTCTTGATTTTTAAACAGTTTCAAAAAACCACTTACATAATAAAATATATTCTGAGACTTGCATACCACTATATGATATCATAGGATAACAGTTCAATAGTTCAAGTAAACAACAATTTTTGACTGAAGCACTATTCTTCACTTTAAGAAAAATAACAGCAAAAACTAAAATAGCTATGAATTAACAGGACAATTGATGTACAAGAGATATATCGTGAAAGCTATTAAATTTAAACTTTATTCATGGACACAAATAAGACGTGAGTACACAGAGAATCACACCATGTTCTGGACTGAAGGTAAAAACACTGTAAGCCAATCAGCTTCCCTTAAATAAATTCATAAAATCGAAACAATCAAATTTTGAACAGAAATTATATGGAACTTTACAACGTGATTCTAGAATTTAATTGAGAAACTAAATGCACAAAATAAGTAATACAATCTTAAAGAAATAAAAATTAGTGATTCATTTGACAGCTCCAATACCAAAACTGTGACAAAAAATTTCAGTACCTAAGAGAGAGTCTGATTGTCTTAGAAATATTACTAATAAAGTAGATAAATAGAATCAAGTACTGGAAAACAGACCTACCCATACAAGAATAATTAGTGTATAATAGTGTTGATATTTCAGGTAATTGTTAAAAATAGCAAAATAAAACTGTGACCATCCATTTGAAAAACTAAAAACAGATCACTATATCACAAATTCACAAAAATAAATTTCTGTCATACTAAGAAACTAAATGTAATAGGCAAAACTACAAATTTTAGAAGACTATATAGGATATTATATTGTTTTCATAGAAAATGTCTTCTTAAACAAAACTAAAACCCAGAAGTCATAAAAAATCTGTATATTTAAAAAAAATTTAGTAAGAAAAATCCCTTAAAAAAAGTAAAAATGAATGAGAGAATAAGGATTATAGTGTACAAAGGATTTCTACACATCAATTTTTTAAAGAAAAAGAAATGTCTTCAGGATGTATGAATAAGCAGACCACAGAAGAATAAATACAAACCTCAAATCATTTATAATCAAATTGTTAAGAACCTTGGGAACTAAAGTTTACCATCAACTTGGTATAAAATGAAAAGAATTCAATAAAATCTAGTGTTGGTTTGCCTTCATACCATTCCTAAGACTACAAAATGTCACAGCTGTTTTGAAGGACCTTTGACAAAATCAGTCAAAATGTAAAATGGGCACAGATATAGATCCAGGTACTTCAATTCTTCAAATTTATCCCTCAGAAATACTTGAATATAATGTAGGGTAGAAACCATCATTATATTGTAAAGTAATTATCCTCCAATTAAAAATTAAATTAAAAAAAAGAAATGTTTGAATAAATGTTCAGGGATATGTACAAAAGCAATACTTAAAGCATTGATTATAACAAAAATTACAACAACTTAAGTATCTATCAATTAAAGAATTTTTATATGTCATGATAATCTGGAACAATTTTATGGACTCTGAGGGAGAAGGTGAAGGTGGGACGTTCTGGGAGAATAGCATTGAAACATGTATATTATTGTATGTGAAACAGAACACCATTCCATGTTCCATGCATGAGACAAGGGCTCAGGGCCGGGGCAATGGGATGACCCAGAGGGATGGGATGGGGAGGGAGGTGGGTGGGGGGTAAAAAAAAAAAAAAAAAAAAAAAATTACATGTAGATGTTAAGAAAAGGGAGGCCAACATGTTCTAAAATAAAAAATTCTCCTAAAATGTCCATAAAATAATTGAGGTGATGTACAATATGTACATTAAAATATAATTTATCTTTTAAAAATATAGATGAGCATGTACATGCAAATTAATAGAAATCTATATGAAAATATAACACCAAATATTAACTGTGATTTGTCTTAGGGAGTAGTAAATGACTAATATAACTTTAAGTAGTAAGAAGTTATAGCCAACCTACTTAATACTGTTGTAATAGGTACCTAACAAA
The DNA here is from genome assembly GCF_054371585.1 of Giraffa tippelskirchi. Classification (NCBI taxonomy): domain Eukaryota; kingdom Metazoa; phylum Chordata; class Mammalia; order Artiodactyla; family Giraffidae; genus Giraffa; species Giraffa tippelskirchi. Next base: position 64,326,087 of record NC_137287.1, on the reverse strand, counting down.
TATTATGCTGTCAGTAAAACTATTACTTGATACATAACACACATGTGATTGATTCTGTATATTGACTTTTTGTTAACACAGAAGAAAAGCAATAATAACATATATCCACAAAAATACAATCAATAAAAGCATTTTCTTTGAGTTTTCATTTAGATTCCCAGTCTTTTAGAAATACATGTGACAGTTGTTTTTATGTGAATAAATAGCTATATATGGAATCAAAATAAAACCAAGTTTAAAATTATCCTCATCCTCATCAATTCTGTAATATTTAAGTCCAAAATTAAAAAACAAAACAAAGTTAAAAAAAAGAACAACGGAAAGTCCAGTGCTTAGACTCCATGCTTTCACTGCCCTCAACCCAGGTTCAATCCTTGGTCAAGGAACTAAGATCCCACAAGCTAAGCAGGGCACCCAAAGAGAAAAAACTAAAACAAAGCAAAAAAATAAAATTAATTTTGGAAAATGTTTCCAAAGCCAGCCTATATATATCCAACATTGTTATTTTACATTTGCAGAGACTCATAAGGTAATAAGCGTAGTTTTGCGGTTCTAACCAATATCTCAAGACATTTCAAAAATTTGCATTGCAAGTGTCTTCTGTACAATCCAACTAGAAGTCTATGAGAAAGGTAAAAACAAACAATTTAATTAACTTACCTCAACTGAAGTCAGTGCTTCCCAGGTGGCTCAGACAGTAAAGAATCTGCCTGCAATGCAAGAGACCCAGGTTCAATCTTGGGTCAGGAAGATCCCCTGGAGAAGGGAGTGGCAATCCATTCCACTGTTCGTCCCTGGACAATTCCAGGGACAGAGGAGCCTGGCAGGCTACCGTACGCTGGGCTGCAAAGAGTCAGACAAGACTGAGAGACTAACACTAGGGGAACTGAAATCTATTCGAATTATTCAGGGAAACTGAGTAACAAGTCAAATAATTATACATAGCTGTTTTCCTCTGCTCCATGAGACCAAACTACCCATTCAGATATGATCGGAGATGAACTATCAATTTTCCTAAACAATACTCTCAAACATTTTTGTGACAATTCCCAGTGATCTCAAATTGTTACATTCATAATTTCCTGTTCCAAAGACTCCCCTTAGGAAAAATAATATGAAGTGCAGATTGCCTTAAGGATAACTGAACAAAATGTTAAATTGCCGTCTGGGGCAATCAACTTAAGACATTTTCACAGTATCACTGGATAGGAAAAAAGGTTTGAGTTTCACAAGTGAAAGACCCATTGCCAATTAGTTGGCAAACAGCTATCTGTATTGCTTTGGATACTTTCCCTGGGGCTTATTTTCTTGCCTATAAAATGAAGTGATTAAACTAAATGCTCTCTAACATTATCCATCTCTTTATTTATTGAGGTTATGGGCCAGGCTTCCAAGCTTAAAAGCTGCAGAGAAAGGGCGCCACTAACAAACATGAAAGTAAAATGGGGATTGAGGTGATGGGAATGGAATTAGTTATCAGCTAGTTTCAGTTAGTATCAGTTTATACTGCATAACAAATCACACAAAACTAGAAGGTTTGAAACAATAAATATTTATTACTCCTTATGATTTTGTGGGTTGGCTGGATAGTTCCTCTAGTCTGGGCCAGCTTACCTGGGATTAGATGTTTTAGGGCATGAGCCCAAAAACCTTTTCTGTAAAAGACTTTGTAGACCATGTGATCTTTGTTGCAGTTACTCGGCTCTGCTTTTGAAGAACGAAAGCAGCCATAGATAATATGTAAATGAATGAGTATGGCTGTCTAAATACTACCTTATTTACAGAAGCAGATATTGGACTGGATTCAACCCACAGATCACAATTTGCCCATCCACGGTCTACATGATCTAACACACATCTGGCTGGTTAGCTCAGTTGAAATGCTTCAGTTCTTTCCCACATCAACCTCTCATTCTCCACGAGGCTAGTCTGTGGTCATTCACATGCTGTACTTGGACTTTCAGATGCAACAAGACAGCAAGGCAAATTGTAGAACATTTTTCAAGCATCTGCTTGTGATATATTTGCCCCATTGGCCAAAACAAGTCATGTGGCCAAGCTCTGAGCCAAGGGGTGGAGAAATAGACTCCACCCTTTGATGTGACCAATGGGCAAAATTAAAATATAAAGTGTTACACATAAAGATGGAAGAAACCTGTTCCCCTTTGTATAATATGCCACAGGGAACTCTATAAAAGATACCTGCCATGAATCCAAATTTCTAATCATTTAGATTTCACTAACCCCAAGCCAATTAGAAACATAACATTTTGAGATGACATGAAACATACTTTATTTCTCCTAAAAAATAAGTTTAATGTTATGATTATTTCAAACTTCTTCACATGAAAAGAAATAGTGTCACTCCAGAGTTCCTCTGACAATATAAACTAATTTATAAGGTTGGTGGAGATTAGACCATTATAGAGTTGATTAATAAAATCCTTTTAAATTGCAATGATTTTTTGCCTATCCTTATATGAAAAGAGATGTCTATAGCCTACAGCAATAAGTGAAGAGTACGTTTATTACTTGAGACTAAACATACACACTTCACTCCATCATTTTCACTCCAGTTTGATATCTATCCTCTAGGCAACAGAGGCTTATAATGACAGAAGCAGTGATCACTACAGAAATGGACTGGCTTTATTTTATAGCAGGAAAGTACCTGAGACAGTGGTCTGAGAAAATTGGGAAGCACCCTTGGAAAGCCAAAAGTGGAATTCCCCCTGAACATTTTGTCAAAAATATAGAAATAAAAATGAGAATGTTTAGTTACATGATATGACTTTCAAAATAATAGATAGACTACTTCACTACAGAAATGGACTGGCTTTATTTTATAGCAGGAAAGAACCTGAGACAGTGGTCTGAGAAAATTGGGAAGCACCCTTGGAAAGCCAAAAGTGGAATTCCCCCTGAACATTTTGTCAAAAATATAGAAATAAAAATGAGAATGTTTAGTTACATGATATGACTTTCAAAATAATAGATAGACTACTTCAGCAGCCATGGTTGAATCTGTTCCTAAGACACATTTACTTTTTAAAACAGTTTTATTTATATTAAAGTTGATTATCCATTTGTCAGCAACAGAGAAGCAGAAAGATATACAAAATAGAGAGGCATCTGAAATATGATTGAAAGTTTCCTGTATGTGGAAGTGATGCCTTCTGTGTTTGGCATGATTTTATTTGCTCTTCTCAGTGATTAGCTTCATAAGAAACTGACCTCCTCCTACCTTCTAACTCTCAGGAAAGGAAAAATAAATTTTCAGGTAAGCCTTCCAGAGAAGACACAATCCACATTCTTAAGCATGAAAAAAACAACAAATTATTTTATAGATCATGTGTTAGGGATAGGTCAGAGAATAGAATGAATTCACTTAAGAACAGGGGTCTTAAAACGTGGCTGCTTACTAACAGCATTGGCATCAACTGGAGATGTGTTAGGTATGTAAGTTATCTAGTCCCACACCTTAGTCGGTGAGTCAGAATATCTAGGAGTGGGATCCAGCGATCTGTTTTAAGAAGCTCTCCAGTTGATCCTGAGGCACATTAAATTTGGGAACTGCTGTATTCAAAGATAGTCCAATTTGATTATTACTTTAAAAGGGACCACTAGAAGCCAATCATATCTTATTATTTTAAACTATCTGTTTTCATCAACCTTCATGGGCCATTCACTTTTTTTTTCAATTAGATATTCAGTCAGGAATTTCTACTTATAGACATACAAGTTGACTATGGACAATAGGCTTGATTGGCAAATCACCGTGCTGTGAATGCCTGCACTCATTTCTTATTCACGTCAGGTGGGATCCGTGAAGCTAAGTAAGCATTAGCTAAATGAACAAAGTTAGGACATGGAAATTAGATAAATTCCATTTCTTTCTTCACAGTAGTTTTCAGGAGGTGTATACTTCCTATGACTCCAAGGATTCTATTTGGATCATGAGAAGAGTAGCAAAAATGTGCTATTTTGCTCTAGAGCATTGAAATCACACAATATATTCCAGCATAAATACAATTTTTTTAAAAAATGGTTTTCTCACTTACCCAGAAAAGTACAAGTGGTATTTTTCTTCTTTTAAGGAAAAGGTTGAAAGTAAACTGACACTGGAAAATATTAGCAAGACATGGGAAGGAAGATAACAAACTAGGTGAAAAAGCAATTTAGAAAATTGAGGACAAAATGATGGGTGGAGGGTAAACTGGACATCATTTAGAGTATGGATGTGCTTCCAGAAGTTCAGAATGTTTTCACCTATGTAATAGTCTTCCATGAGTTCACAATTGTATTTACTTCTGCTATTTTCTACCTTCATGGAAGACGTTGTGAACATCCAGGATACTGATGGTTCAGAAAACCTGTTCTTTACCATCCAGTCCCCCATCTCCAGCTACATTCTACATTCTTTTCTCACTTTTGAACATGGTGTTTTGGTAGAAATGCATATTTCATTGGCCTTTCTAACAATGAATAGCTTAATCGTAATTGCTTTCCAAATACGTCTTTACCTAATGAAGCATGAGGGTGACATTTTCAAATGCATTTACTGAACTTTCCTGGCCATCCAGTGGTTAAGATGCCAAGTGTCCAATGCAGAAGCTGTGGGTTCAATTCCTGGTCAGGGAAACTAAGATCCCACATGCCGCATGGCTCGATCAAATTAAAGCACACACCACACGCACACATGCACACACACACATGCTTCAAGTGCATTTACCAACCTATGAGAAATCCTGAGCTCAAATAATGTAGGGTTGACGGGGTTCAAGACACCAAAATATGGGTGCTCACTACCCCCAAATACAGCACGTTGTCATATAGAACAGTTTCAGCTGAAGGAGTTTGAGAAAATGACAGAAGCAGGAAGGTTTCTCTGACCTTCCTCCCACCCTTCTCTCCTGAAACAGGTCATAAAATGCTCACAAGAGAGATGCCTCCCTAAACCAAAAGGAAAGGGGTATCCTTATCTCCAAAGACACAGGAGCTCCATGAATAATCTTAACAAACAGGTCTTGCTAAATTTTTTCCAGTTTATTACACTTACCTCATACTCCTTAACCTATTAAATTTCTACCTGACTGCCCATCTTCATCAAACCTCGCATAAAAATACAGAGGTCTGACTGTTCCTCTGGGTCTGTGTTTCCTTATGAAGGCTCCCAGGTCAGATAAATTTTATAGTAAATATATTTACATGCTTTTTTCCTATTAGTCTGTCCTTATCAGCTAAGTTTTCAGACCCACCCAGTGACCCTAAGAGGGTCATGCAAGAAGTTTTCCTTTCCAATAAGGTTATAGAAATTCATGAGGGAAAAGATCATCTTAAAAGCAAAATTTGGTCTTTCTGTAAGTATATTTTATATAGTTGATTGCCTAGAAAGTGTTAGTCGCTCAGTCACATCCAACTCTTTGCAACTCCATGGACTGTAGCCCATCAGGCTCCTCTGCTCATTGAATTCTCCAGGCAAGAACACTGGAGTGGGTAGCCATTTCCTTCTCCACGGGATCTTCCTGACCTGGAGATCAAACCCAGGTCTCCTGCATTACAGGTGGATTCTTTACCAGAGCCATAACTAATCAAGACAATTTCAGAGGTGATTGTTGCTGGGAGTATGGCTTTCTGAAATAAAGGTGGGCATGAGGGACCTTTACTTATCTAGATTGTTTACAAACCTAAAGCAAAACATTACTGACTAGTGCTGGTCTCAAATATTCAAAAGTGAAGTTTCTCTTTCCAAAGTAAGTCTCAAACTTACAAATGATATTTCATGTAGAATTATTATAGGAAATGACCCAATAATATGTTCTCTTTTTATATTGCATGACAGATTGGTTTTTACATCTTCAAAAAACAAAGAAGCTATAAAACATTTACACTAATGAGAAAGTTAGGATATTTCCTGATGCATTATATTGTCTGGCAAGCTTATTACAAATAATATTTTACTGATTTTTAAAGCTTTGTACATGAATGACAATAATCTACCAACTGTGAAGACATTAAAAATATAATTTCCACAAAACTATTCTGAGCCTAAGTTTTCCTATTTAGCGAAAAAGTATCTGTTTACAATTTTTAAAGCATAAAGCACTATTTTAAGCTCACTCTATGGATGTGGTCAATGACTTATAAGCCTTAATGAACTTATTAAAATGAAATTTTTTAAATTGATTTGCCTGATTGTCTTTTTGTAATTTGCATCCACAAATAAAATCTAAGTTACACGTGCTTTTCATGCAGAAAAAAAAGGAAATATTGAGGTTGATAAAAATCCAAAAGATCAAATTATGTAGGCTTCGCCAATGTTCATAACAGCATTATTTGCAATTGCTAAGATGTGGAAGCAACCTAAATGTCCATCAACATTTAAAGAAGGTGTGGTATGTATATATAACAGAATACTGCTGCTGCTAAGTCGCTTCAGTCGTGTCCGACTCTGTGCGACCCCATAGGCGGCAGCCCACCAGGCTCCCCTGTCCCTGGGATTCTCCAGGCAAGAACATTGGAGTGGGTTGCCATTTCCTTCTCCAATGCATGAAAGTGAAAAGTGAAAGTGAAGTCGCTCAGTCGCGTCCGACTCTTCGAGACCCCATGGATATTCAGCTATAAAAAAGAGTGAAATTGTGCCAATTTTGCAACAATATGGATGAACTTGGAGGGCATGTTGCTAAGTGAAATAAGTCAGACAGGAAAAGACAAATACAGTATATCACTTATATGTGAAATGTAAAAAATACAATGAACTAATGAATATAACAAAAAAGAAGCAGACTCACAGATATAGAGAACAAATTAGTGATTACCAGTTAGGAGAAGGAGAAGGGAAGGATAATATAGGAGTGGGGGATTAAGAAGTACAAACTGTTAGGTATAAAATAAGCTACAAGGATATAATTGTACAATACAGGGAATATAGCCAATATTTTATAACAACTATAATCAGACTATAACCTTTAAAATTCGTGACTCACTATATTGCACAACTGTAATTATATAATACTGAATATCAATTATGCTTCAATGAAAATTTTTTAAATTAAAATTAAAGGAATAAATGCAAATCATTTAGGATACAGTGAAAGCAGTGCATGGAGGGAAATTTATATCACTTAATACATATAATCTAACAAGATCTATATGAGGAAAACTACAAAAGACAGATGAAAGAAATCAAAGATGACCTAAATAATTGGAGGGATATTTCATGTACTTGGATAGGAAGAGTTGATATGGTTAAGATATCAGTTCTTCCCAACTTTACCTACAGATTCATGCAATCCCAGTCAAAATTCTGGCAAGCTATTTTGTAGGTATTGACAAATGTATTCTAAGGTTTATTTGGCAGGCAAAAGACTCAGAATAGCCAACATATCAACACTGAAGAACATAGTCAGAAGACTGATACTCCCTCACTTTGACTTACTATAAAACTAGAGTGGTCGAAACAGTGTGGTATTAGCAAAAGAACAAACAGATCAATGGAACAGAATAAAGGGTCCAGAAGTTCACCTTCACACATAAAGTCCACTGATCTTTAACAAAGAAGTAATGACAACTCACTGGAAGAGAGAGAGTCTTTTCCACAAATGGTACTAGAATACTAGACATCAACATTAAAATAATGAATCTAAACAAAGACATTCTGGGACTTCCCTGGCAGACCAGTGGTTAAGACTACATTTCCACTCCAGGGGACATGGGTTAAATTCCTGATTGGGGACCTAAGATCCTGCATGCTGCATAGCTTGCCCCCAAAAAAAATCAATAAAAAAAAGTAGATAGTTAAAAGTCAAGGTTGGATGCTTTCCAAAAAATTTTTTTGATAAAAAATTTTTTTAAATGAACACAGACCTTCTATCTTTTATAACTGTGAACTCAAAATGGATCATAGGCTTAAATGTAAAAATGTAAAACTATAAAACTCCTAGAGAATAACACAGAAGAAAATTTAGATGACTTTGAGTTGACAATGACTTTTTTAGATAGAACATCAAAAACTCTAGCCATAGAAAAAAATTGATTTTACTTTATTAAAATTAAAAGCTTTGACTCTGTGAAAGCACTAAGAGAGTAAAAAGGTAAACCAAGACAGTGAGAAATTATTTGCAAAACACATATCTGGTAAAGCACTTGTATCCAGATTACACAAAGAACTCTAAATACTCAGTAATAGGAAAACAACCAATCCAATTTTAGAAAATGGGCAAGATACATGAATAGATATCACATTAGAGAAAAAAGAAGCATATAAAAAAATTCTCAATACCATATGTCACTAGGTAATTGCAAGCTGGCAGTATGTATATTTTGTTACTCATATTTATAAAAGAACACCTCTGTCAACTAATGTATAAATACCTATGTAACAATAAATACGATGTATATAGCTAATAACAAACATAAATATAATATGTAAAAACAAATAATACATTTATTACTTAGAACTATCTATTCAATCTTATTTCAATCTTACACTAATTGAAAATTGGTTGTTAAGTTATAACTATTGTGTGCATGCCTGAAAAAAGGAAAAGACAAGAGAAATACAATGATAAAGGTATTTTCAGAACGAAATTTCTTCACATTCAAAATCCAGTGCTTCTGAATTGTATTTTTCCATACTATATTGTCCTCTGTGCCATCAAGAGGATTGGTGAGATATTGTTTATTTCAAAAGCTTCACACTTGTCTTCAGAATTTCCTCCCAAGCTGCTGACATTCACACTGCAAGGTTTCATGTCAGTGCTGTTTAAATCTTACCTAAAGATGTCATCAGAAGGTTTTCCAAAAGAACAGACTCATATTTCTTTCAAACGATCCTTAATGATTTGTTAACTGAGACATCAAAGGATTGCTATGGTCCAATCATGCCACCAAGAATACTAAGCAATTTGCACCGCTTAGTGGCAACAACATCAAGAGTGTTGCCAAGACACAGCATAAAGTATTTTGTAATTTCAGAGTTGACAAGTGTGAAAATAATATGCATCTTAAAATCAGTGAAACATAGTATTAGGTTTCATTTTCTTTAATGAATTTGAAAGATTGCATCAATGGATTTAAACTCACCACTATTTGAGTGAAGTAAGTCAGACAGAGAAAGACAAACACTGTATGATATTGCTTATATGTGGAATCTTAAAAGAAATGAGACAAATGAACTTATTTACAAAACAGAAACAAACTCACAGACTTAGAGAAGGAACTTCTGGTTACCAGCAGGGAAGTGTGGCAGAGAGAGATACTTAGGGAGTTTCCAATGGACATGTACACACTGCTATATTTAAAATGCGTAACCAACAAGGACCTACTGTATAGAACAGGGAACCCTACTAAATGTTATGTGAAAGCCTGGACAGGAGGGGAATTTGGGGGAGAAGGATACATGTACATGTATGGCTGAGTCCCTTTGTTGTGCAACATTGTTAATTGGCTATACTCCAACATAAAATAAAAAGTTAAAAAAAAATAATAAGGCACCACAACATGAAAAAAAAGAACAAGCCAACAAAAAAGCCCATCTCTATTCATAATTACTAGTGATGTGTGTGGACATAGTTCTGCCATCTTATTTTGCTCATGTATAAAATGGCAAGGGGAACTTTCAGCCTTTGTGCAATCCAAAATTTCAAACATGAATTTTCTAACATCCTTTTAAAATTTTCTTAAATTCCTAATCATAATAAAAAAAAATCAAAATATCCTTTAATTATTTCTTGTCTCCTGAGAGCTCACTTCCTAATGAAATGTAAATGTTTGCTTCAATTAGTGATGGAAAATAAAATCGCCAAATAATTATTGTTTGATGATGCAGATGTAAAATACGTAGATGGGGAAACTACACTATTTCTGCTTTCAGTGTAAGACACATAGCTCATAAAACTGAAAGGTAAGTTTTTCTAGCTGTAAAGTGTCTCTGTTAGGATGATTTCTAACAGCAGAATGTACTCCCTATGAGAATACAATCGTTGCACTGAGTCTTTACTATGAGTCCCTTTAATTCAACTAAAATTCTTCCTGAATGAAATATTTAATATTTCACCTGAAAATTGATATAGTTACCTGTATTGTCATTTTTACCTTTTGAATAAGCCTCATAAAAAGAAAAGTTTTCAAAAACATTATAATATTCAAAATCTAAAACTGAAAATTTACTTGAGTACAGCTTGGAGAGTAAATGTCACCTACCCACAGGAGTTATTAGAATCACTGCACATTTACTTTAAACTATGACAATATTTGGGGGGAAACTTTAGGGTAGAAAACAGTAAGTCATTTTTTTTGAAAAAATGCACTTTCATTCTGATGGTTTTCAAGCCCAATCTTCCTTCAAAAGAACATTTTGCTTTTAAATATAGCTCATGATTATTCCCTTTAAAAAATGCAAAGAATAGTATGAAACAGAAAAGGATTATTATTTCTACTTTGGCTATTATCCTTTCTCTTATACTACTAAATGTGTGAAAAACAGAACTTCAAGGAGTAAAACAAGCAGAGAGTGAACAAACTGTAATGAAAAATAATACTCCTAGGGCAAGTTGTTTTTTTCTCAGAATCAGGGTCTCATTAAATACTGTCTAACTTTAATATGTTTAGTAAGTTGAAAAACACCTTTTCCTTTTCTGTTATCTTACTGTACCCTGAATATTCTTTATACATTACAGATGCACTGAATACAAAAAGGTATAGAATCTCTTAGGATAAAAAGACAAAATCTTAGGGAAAAACCATTGTCCATTTTTCTCTACAAATATTTCAAGCATAGGACATGAAAAAGCATCAGGCCTCCCTTTCTTTAATTATTTTGGATTGCAGAAAATAAGTAGATTGTCTATTTTAGCCTTCAGTAATGTTACCTAAATTACCTTGCAAAGCTTGGAGACTGAAAAGGGAGAAAAATTGTTTAACCTACCATACAATGTAGACATAAAGGATGATAACCAATGGCCCAGGTAAGGTACGTCCCTCCTCTTTTCATTCATTTTCAAAGTTCCAGAGGCGTCTGTATCCAAGTTATTAAGGAACCCATAATCTGTCCCCTCAAACACAAGAGAGAAAGTTCATCAAAAACAAAACAAGGTTTTATCTAATTTTTTTGATGTAGCAAAAGTGCCTTGCAGAAAGTCAAGTTGTAGTATTAATAAATGTGTGCTGTCTGTTGTTTAATGAAAGAAATTTTAAATGAGTTGAACCAACTGTATAGTTAAATAAGGACTTGCGCTCTCTCCTCAATTGTACCTCTTTCACACAAACACTTTAAAGAAGTCAGCAATAATCATTTTATTTTGTTAATTCTCTTTTCCTTCAATATAGCAAATTTGTTTCCATGTGTCCTCACATGCAGCTTTCTACAGTTTTCTAATGCTTCCAACAACAATCTCTTTCAGCCAGTTCAGTCGCTCAGTCGTGTCCGACTCTTTGCGACCCCATGAATTGCAGCAGCCAGGCCTCTCTGTCCATCACCAACTCCCAGAGTCTACCCAAACCCATGTCCATCGAGTTTTAGGCGGTCCTAATCTCTTCCTCGGTGGCTCTTTCTCTCCCTCACAATGACTCAGTGGTAATGAATCCACCTGCCAGTGCAGGAGACTAGGGTTCCATGCCTGGGTCAGAAAGATTCCCTGGAGCAGAAAATGGCAACCCACTCCAGTATTCTTGCCTGGGAAATCCCACGGACAGAGGAGCCTGGCAGCCTACAGTCCATGGGGTCGCAAAAGAGTCAGACACAACTGAGCGAATAAACAACAACAAATTATGCTTCCAGTGAGTCAAGGAGAAAGAGGTTTTAGTTGGGGAGCGTGTCTGTTTGATTTGCACTGTGAATTACCTCCTACAATGACATTCCAACTTGCCAGAAATTCAGTTGGGCAATATGACTGTTGTGGCAGTGTAAATTTATGAAGCCTATAGAATTGCTACTGCTGGAGGAAAAAGATAATTGAGCTTAATATTTGATGAGAAAGACAGAAAAGTTACGATCCTTTCTAGTCCCCAATATGCTGAGCTCCCAATTATCAGGATTTGAAGCTGAGTGCCACAATAAAATGAAAAAAATAGTAACAGTGGGGAATCTCATCAAGAATTAAAACCTAGCCACAGGGAGAGATTGTTGTTGTTTAGCTGCTAAATCGTCTGACTCTTGCGATCCCATGGACTGCAGCACCCCAGGCTCCTCTGTCCGTGGGAATTCTCAACGCAAGAATACTGGAGTGGGTTGCCATGCCCTTCTCTAGAGGATCTTCCCGACCCAGGGATTGCACTCCCATCTCCCATGTCTCCTGCTTTGGAAGGCAGATTCTTTATGGCTGAGTCACCAGGGAGGCCCCTCTAAAGAGATCAGGACCTTCTAAAGATAAGTGAAGAATTGGTCTAGGGGACTCAGCCCAGACAGAAACATAATACACAGAATGTCTCTAAATCGTAGTGTAAAAGACAAGACTGAGCCTATAGAAAGGACAGAGAGGGTAGGTGGGGTAATAACAGGAGCAGTCAGCATGCCAGAACAGCACAGAAAAGACAGTTTCGAGCCAATGGAGGGAATGAAGTTTTTCATTTCCATTTAAATGGACCACTAGCCAGTGAATGCAGTTCTGTCTGTGCAACAGAACCCAGGACTGACACCTGGCAATTCAGATAGAATTGAGATGTGATCAAATCAGATTGGCAGGCCATTGGTGGTTTGTTCTGGACGTGAGGAGAACAGACCATCCTTGGCATCGATGCATTTGGATTGTTTCCTCCTTGTTGGTAAATCAGTCAATGGATAGTCTTTAGTATTAGTGAAGCATCGCCTCCCAAAATAAATACCATTTTATGCACATATCCATTTATAATACTTCAGCCTCGGTAAGACTTTCAAATTTTGAAATGAAGGTTTTGGTCTGACTAGATGGAGTAACGTCAGACACAGAAACTTTAGGGTGTGAATGGGAATTTGGAAATAAAGTTTAAATATCATTATGTCGCATGGCTGTGGCTGTAGAGATAGGTATTTTTTTCTGAGCCAAATGACACTCCAGCATGGTCATTTAATCACCAAATATTTGCATATGTCCAAATTTCATTTTATACATTGCAGGTTCCTGCTAAAAGAGAATAAGATACTTTTGTGTGTTTTGTTTGTCATCAAATTTTACCAATTAGAAAAATTTGCCTAATGGCATATTAACATTTTGTTGTTGTTTAGTTGCTCAGTTATTTCTGACTCTTTTGTGACACCATGAACTGCAGCCTGCCAGGCTCCTCTGTCCATGGGTTCTCCCAGGCAAGAATACTGGAGTGGGTTGCCATTTCCTTCTCCAGGGGATCTTCCCCACCTAGAAGTCCAACCCACATCTCCTGCACTGGCAGGCAGGTGCTTTACCGTTGAGTCACCAGGAATAGGGCTAGATAATACCTGAAAGTGAGTATTTTCTGAGTGATCTATAGGAATGCATGACCACTTGTTACTTTGTTGGGGCCATAGAGGAATAAGTGGCCTTCTGTACCTGAAAACAAAATTTATCCAGGACTTGCCACCCTGCTCAGGGTGGACAAAAAACTGTAGGAAAAAAAAAAAAAACTATCAAAAAACTATAGGAAAATCAAGACCAGCCTTTCTGTCATGCTTCTAGAGGTAAGTGGATAAGTCTTTGTGACTGTAATTTATGTTGCTTATGGATCCAGACAATAACAAAGATAAGTATGGGGACATTACAAACATTACAAAAATCTCTTATATAACGGTTCCTTGGATTACTTGATGTTAAAAAAAATCAGATTCATTAAAAGAGAAGTTAATCTATGGCATACTTAAGACAGTGGTCTTTGTAGGAAAGTGTCACTGAAATCCTTGAGCCTTACAAGTAGATCAGGTCTTCCCTGGTAGCTCAGACGGTAAAGAATCTGCTTGCAATGCAGGAGACCCAAGTTCGATCCCTGTGTTGATAAGATCCCCTGGAAAAGGGAATGGCTACCCACTCCAGTATTCTTGCCTGGAGAATCCCATAGACAGAGGAGTCTAGCGGGCTACAGCCCGTGGGGCCACAAAGAGTCAGACACAACTGAGTGTCTAACACTAGGAATGGATCTGACCAGTGGAAAAACCCCAAAATAGCACTCAGACATATGGGCGGGTGGGGAAGCAAGGAAAACATGATGTTGTTTTTATGCTATCCACACATTTCAAAAGAAAACAACGTGGTAGCAAGGGTGAGATGGGAGAATTGCTGTGTGACAGACAGGGCCAGCTACATAATTTGCAAGGCCCGGTGCAAAATGAAAATGCAGGACCTCTTGTTCACAAAACTGGCAAAAAGCTCCTCCTCAATTTTGCCATCTGTCTCTGGACCAGCCATGGTATTTTCACTTGCTAATAAATGTTGCACTGTCTTGGAAGAGCCGACCCCACAACTGGGCACATATGATGCTTTCCAGCTCCAACCATCCCATCCCATGCCTACACCCTGTTCCCTCACAGCGGGTGAAGGCCATGGGACCACAGAACAGGTGCCTGAGCGTGTCCCAGGTGGCACCAGGGTGACCCCACCTGAAACAAGGCTCCAAGTCCCCCATACATACTCCATTGTTCCATCAGAGTTCACTTATTGAGCACAGATTCAAAGATTAATTTATTAAGAATTTCAAGGTGGCAATTGCAAAGCATTCAACCGAAAGTTGCCTGCACTGATCACACACCCAGGAAGCAGGTCCCGGTAACTCACAGACATCCAAACAGAGGGCATATGGACTAATTATATGGTGACAAATGAGAGCGAATGGAGCCAATGGAAGTGGCTACTCGGGCTCAGGAAAATCCTCCTTTCCTTGTCTTTCTCTGCTCTGGTGAGCTGCCAAGGAAAAACAAACGAGATTTAACCAAATCTGTAAAGAATGTGAGACTTTCTGGAAATGCTTCGAATTGGTGCATATTTTTTATTATTATTATTGGTGACACACATAATAAACAGGTTTCCTGATACTGGATAAATATAAAATGTTAGGAAGTAATTTTTTTTTTACCTCTTTCTACCTGTTCTGTGTAGCCACTAAGTCATGTCTGACTCTTAGCGACCCCATGGACTGTAGTATACCAGGCTCCTCTGTCCATGGAATTTCTCAGGCAAGAATACTGAAGTGGGTTGCCATTTCCTCCTCCAGGGGATCTTCCTGACCCAGGGATCGAACCTACATTGACAGGCAGATTCTTTACCACTGTGCCACCTGGGAAACTCTTCTACCTCTTACTCAAGCCATATATTTTTTTGCTCTCAAATTTCAGTCTAACTGTGATTGAATTTAATTTCCCCACTAGTGGAAAGTTAACTGATAAAAGAATATAGAATTATGTACTTGATCTTTGATAATGAATCAAAACAGTTTTGCCTAGTTCTTTTGTATATCTGCTGGGGCAATCTAGCAAAATCTTCATATATTGCTGAATAGTTTTCATCTGCTTGGTAAAAATTCACAGCAGTGGGGCTGAAAACCACAAATTTCACAAAGAGGGCAGTTAGTGATTTTTTTTAATTCTAACTTCTCTTTGTCAAACTAAGAGAATCTCAAACACATTAAATAAATTATCAAAAAGATTAAGTCCCTAAAGCTAGAGGAGACTGTCGGTAACAACGGGCTGCTAACGAGATCACCAAGTTTTATCACAATTTCCTACAGTTCTTTCAAAATTATGAAACGATTTATAAGGTTCTGACAAGGGAATAATATAGCATCAAGTGCAGTCTTATTAACTGTAAAACATCTAATTCTTTAACAGATGCACTATCTTTATTCAGCCATCTCCACAGGGTTAATTCAACACCACAGGGTTTAATCTGAGGGGAAAAGAGAATACTTTTTTGTTCTTAATAATATCATAGTTTCAGCCTGCTTTGCTGCAGTTTTAAGAAAAGAATACAGAAAAATAGCCCTGTTTGAATCCCAGCAGCAAAAACACCTGAGAGGATGAATCCTTCCTAAGGCTTTTGTCTATTACTGTTTCAACCCCACTGCGGAGATCTGGGGAGATGAACACAGAACCCACAGTGGATAAAAGCAGAGTGAAACTGAGTTTCTAATGGGGTGGACATTCAGCAGGAGACAGGATTCATAATCTTTGCAGCGCCAGTCTGCTAACGAAAGATTCCTGGAAAGAAAAACAGGAATTGTATTCTTTAGAATGAGCTCTTCAAAGTAGGCCTAAATTGTTTCCTCTTAATTTCAAGCAGAGCAAACAGGGTAAATAGAACTGTGGACTTACATTTGGCAAGACTAGCACAGCTATAATGACAAATAAAGGTGAACCTCAGCTGTTCACAAGATGTGCTTCAGAGAAAATGTGTGTTTGTGCAACCGCTGCGTCTCCTTAATCAACATCATTAAAGTAAACGTTAGGTAGCATTGGTAATAAAACAATTCTAAATTCAAATCTTTCTTGCAGCGTTTCACATCCCCCAACTCTGCCATGGAGCCGTTTATTAAGTGCTCTTTACCCTGTGAGACACATTATTATGTTGACTTCAGGAATGTTCTAGAGAAGATTATTCCCTCGAGAGTCCTCATTGAGATGATCCATAAAGCAAAATTCCCTCACATCCATGTACAGAGCAGAATTATGGATATATGATATTAAGCAAATTATTTCCATGATCATTAACCATCATTAGTTATCAGGTAAATGCCAATCAAAATCACAGTGAGAGGGACTTTCCTGGTGGTCCAGTGATTAACATTCTGTGCTTCCACTGCAAGGGGCAGGAGTTCAATCCCTAGTCAGGGAACAAAGATCCCACATGCTGTGCAGTGCAGCCAAAAGTTTTGGAAAAAAAAAATTACAGTGAGATACCACTTCACACCCAATATGATGGCTTGAATCAAAAAGTCAGATGGCAAGTGTTGGCAAGAAAATGGGAAAATTGGAAACTTAATACACTGGTAGTGGGAATGGAAAATGCAGCAGCTACTTTGGAAATCAGTCTGGCAATTCCTCAAGTGGTCAAACACAGAGTATGATCCAGCAACTCCACTTGGGTACATACTCAGGAAAAATGAAAACAATGCCACACAGACACTTGCACACAACATTTAGGGCAGCATTTTTCAAAATAGCTAAGAGGTGGAGATAATCCCAAACATTGATCAATGGATGAATGAGTTTTTTAAAAAGTGGCATATCCACATAATGGAATAATATTTGTCCATAAAAAATGAAATACTGATGATATTTTACAATATAGATTAACCTTGAAAACATTGTGCTAAGTGAACCAAGCCAGTCATAAAAAATATATATATATATGACATGATTTCATTTATGTAAAAGTCCAGAATAAGGAAATCTATAGAGAGAGAAAGTAGGCTAGTGGTTTCTTAAGGCTGAAGATAGGGGGTAGACTGAAGAAAGGTAAAAGACAAAGAACACAGGGTGGTATTTTTTTTTTTTTGCTCTGTAATATGGCTTGCAGGATCTTAGTTCCCAGACCAGGGATTGAACCCACACCCTTGGCAATGAAAGCACAGAGTCCTAACCACTAGACCACCAGGGAATTTCCAGGGTTTATTTTTGAGGTGTTGAAAATGCTCTGCAATTGACTCAGGTGATGGCTGCATATATCTGTGAATATACTAAAACCCACCAAATTGAATATTTTCAATGTGTGTTTTTGTCAAAAATGTGAACATATGCACTACCACATATCAGTTCTTGAAAATCAGACATTTCTTCCTATATTCCAACAGAAGGCAGGACAAGAAAGCTATGAACTTCACAACAGCAAACACAAATAAAACATTACTACATTTTTTTCAGTTTGCCACTCATAAAAGCACAAGGCTGAGACTGTCCTGAAGGTATGTCATTAATCCTAGTTTCCAGGGTAGAAGGTACTTTCATAATTTTGATTTTTCATTCTTTTCTTATTACTCAGCCAGTGCTAAATGTGAGGAATGCTAACACTTTGGAAAATCCGGTGAACATACTCCCTCTGCTGGTTAATAACTGTCTTTCATACATCATCTTTTTCTCCCATGTGTGGATCCTTTATATATGAGATTTTCTATTTCACAATTCTTAAAGGAAGCTCTGAACAAACCAGTAAATAAAAACTTTTTAAAACGATTGGTTTTTAGCAAACTCATTATAAGCAAAATCTTCCTTCTTGCCAAACTTTAACACCTTTGAAGAATTTGATACCACCATCCTATTTTGACCCTCTCCTACAAAGCTAATCTATGAAAAATACTATTTTTCTTTCATATACAATAGCCACTTCTAAAAACTTCAACTAAAGGCTTCTCACTTCCAACATAACTAATGACATAACTGCTGATACCATAGAAGTCTTCCTAAAATTCTTGGAATGTTGAACATCAAAATTTATACACACAGAAAATGACTCATTGCATTTCATCCATTTAAAAATGTGTCTTCAGTTAATTAATGAACAATATCTTCCTTTTATGGCTTTAATCTCCATTCTTAGAGCTGCCCTGTTAGTCTGGAACTTCTTCATTTTCTATTTGCATTTCTCTATTTCCAGATCTTTCCTGATTCAAATTATTTGTCCTACTGCTACCAGGAAATTTCCCTAAAGCAGGCAATGTCCCTAAACCCAAGTTAATCATTTCATTCCCCTGTTCATAAATCAATAGTCATTTTGAAACTAACGACTTCCACCTCATTTCCTCCATTAGACTTGAAGAAAGTTGTAAATCCCTAAAGTTAAATAAAAAATTTTGCATCTGTATACATATACATTGTTCTGGAGAAAAGATTGCATAGCTTTCATTAGCTTATCAAAAGGACTCAGGACACTCTCTCCAAACTGTAAGAACTTATTCTTCTGTGTCTGCTACAGTCTGTCCCTCTACACATAAATATATGTATCACACTGGCCCCTTTGCTCTGCTGGCACTCATACTTGAATGGCCTTTGTCTTTACATTCCACTATCCAAGTCCTGTCCTTTTTCAGGACACACAGTAAGATGCCACCTTCTGCATAAAGCTTATTCCAGTTGCTTCTCAGTTCTTGAAAGTGAAAGTTGCTCAGTCACGTCTGACTCTTTGAGACCCCACAGACTGTAGCATACCAGGCTCCTCTGTCCATGGGATTCTTCAGGAAAGAATACTGAAGTGGGCTGCCACGTCCTTCTCCAGGGATCTTCTCAACCCAGGGAGCAAACCCAGGTCTCCCACATTGCAGGCAGACTGTTTACCGGTTGAGCTACTCAGGAATCTGCCTGAGCATCTGAGAATCTCAATTCTTATTACCATTTAAACAGCAGCACTCTTTTTGTGTGCTAAATCACTTCAGTCATGTCAACTCTGTGCAACCCCATGGACTGTAGCCCACCAGGCTCCTCTGTCCATGGGATTATCTAAGCAAGAATACTGGAATGGGTTACCATTTCATCTTTAATTATTCTGTAATAATTCTCCAACCATGGTCAAATAATCACTTCTTAATATCTGTGTCTTGTGTATTGGTTTATTTTCCCAACTAAACTGCATTATCTTATCACTTAACATGTCTTTTTCATTCTTTCAACAGTGAATTTCCTGTATTCACTCCCAACATCCAGTATTGCACTGGGTAGAGATTCCCTAAGTGTGTGATACACAGAGCTACAAGAGCTCTGAAGGAAATAAAATATCTCATTATTTTACTTCTTTCAAATACACAAGTATTTCAAAATACACTTATTTATGGATTTTCAAAAGACTTTGTAAAAATAGTCATAATCTAAGGTTCTCCCAGGTGGCACTCAGTTCAGTTGCTCAGTCATGTCTGACTCTTTGGGACCCATGGACTGCAGCATGCCAGGCTTCCCTGTCCGTCACCAACTCCTAGAGCTTGCTCAAACTCATATCCATTGAATTGGTGATGCCATCCAACCATGTCATCCTCTACCGTCCCCTTCTCCTGCCTTCAATCTTTCCCAGCATCAGCTAGCACTAGTGGTAAAAAAAAAAAAATCCACCTGCCAATGTAGGAGATTCAAGAGACAAGGGTTCAATCCCTGGGTGGGGAAGATCCCCTTGAGTAGGAAATGGCAACCCACTCCAGTATTCTTGCATGGAGTAACCCATGGATGGAGGAGCCTGGCAGGCTACAGTCCGTGGAGTTGCAAAGAGTTGGATACAACTGAGCTACTGAACACACACAAAGTTTTCCTTACTTTGAATATATATATATAGGCTGTGTCAGGTCCTGGAAAGTATAAGGCCAAAGGTCTAAAATACCTTAGTCTCTAAGGAAGATGCATAGTTCACTAAAAATACATATATATACATATACATACATATATATATATATATATATATATATATATATATATATATTTGTTGACTACTGTTGACTCAAAAAGATCCACAACATGAGAGTTGGCAGTTAACTTTTATTTGGGGCAAAATAAGGACTCAGTCTGGGAGACAGCACCTCAGATAGCTCTGAGAAACTGCTCCAAACAGGCAGTGGGGGAAGGTCAATATATAAGATTTTTGTGAAGGGGGAATTCAGTGCAATCAAGGCTTACTTTGCAAAAGGTTTTCTGCTAGTCATGAGGAGCGGATCTCACCATGAAGGGATTTAGGGCTTTTCTAGATATGAGGAGACAAAAGGGTTGGAATCATGGCATCAGTTCCTGAAATATCCAACTATTTAAAGACCTGTCCCACCAGTTTCCCTGGAGCACAGATTGCCTCACTGTTCACCCTGAACTCCCATCAGGGCATGTCAAATGCAACTCCATGCAGGAGCACACGGTTCAGTCTCCACAGGGGCAGATGGCAAATGCCCCTGGCAAGCACCAGTTTGTAGTTGACACTACATATATATAAACATAAAAAAGAATAAAATAATGGCATCTGCAGCAACACAAATGGACCTAGAGATTATTATACTAATGAAGCAAGTCAGACAAGGAAAGACAAATATATGGTGATATCACTTATATTTGGAATCAAAAATTATACAGAGAAAATGGATAGCAAGATACAGTCCCAGACCCCAGAGTTTTTTTGGGAGACTATATCCATATTTTCCATAGATTATGTCAGAGCTTGGTGGTAATCATGTCGTTTTCTTTTTGTCCTCCATGTTCTTGTTAAAGTCTCTCCTATAAAAGATGAATTTTTGCAGTAAGAAGGTATGAGAAGCAACAACAGAAAAGGCAGAATGCAAATGATCTCAGTCCTAACTTTAAAACTCGAAGGCATTAGCGACAGACAAAATGAACTAACTAGTGTTTCTCCTAAATCACTGCAGATGGTGACTACAGCCACGAAATTAAAAGACTCTTGCTCCTTGGAAGAAAAGTTATGACCAACCTAAACAGCATATTAAAAAGCAGAGACGTTACTTTGCATCACCGACTCAATGGATATGAGTTTGAGAAAACTCCGGGAGTTGGTGATGAACAGAGAGGTCTGTTGTCTGCAGTCCATGGGGTCGCAAAGAGTTGGACATGACTGAGCAACTGAACTGAAGTGATTCTCAAGCCTGAACACCATTGGAATTAACTGGAAAGCATTCAAAAGACTATATGCACCAGAACTCTAGCCCCAGATTTAATTACTGTGTGGTAGAGTCCAGGCATTTTTTTAAGCTCCCCAAGTAAATCTAACATAAGGTTTGATTTGAGAAACTCTGCCCTAAACCACAACTGTATCTTAACAAGGTTTATGAGATATATTATACAACTCAGTAAATGAAATTCTGTAATATAGATTACAGGCATGAATGAAAAAAAGAGAAGCAGGGAGTTAGAAGGAAAATGAAAAGAAAAGACTATGAAGATATTAAAGAGTTTCAGCTGCCTTCAGACCAACAGTTAGAAAACATACTACTCTAAAATCCCTCCATTTTCCAAGTGTTAGCCTGAGATCTACTGACCCTTCAAAAGCTTGTTTTATTAAATTGTCTCATAAATTCTTTCTTCCAGGTTTCCTTGAAATTTTAGATGAGTGGTTCTCAAAGCTAGCTGTGAATCTTCAGATTCCATTCAGATTTTTCCTTTAAATACAGTTTCTTGTCCTACCTCCAAGATTCCGATTAAGTAAAACTGCCATGAAGTTCAAGAGCCATTTCTATCACTAAATGTTTTTCAGGAGTTTCACAGTCAGGATTGAGAAATACTGGTCTATATTATATGAAAACAAGCTCTTTTTCAGCAAGAGTGTGCCCATTTCAGGGGTTCTCAAATAGACTTGTTCAAAATACAGTGGGCCTCCATAACTACAGGTTCTAAGTGTGTGGATTTGACCAATGGTAGATCAAAAATATTTGGAAAAAAAAATTCTAGAAATTTCCAAAAAAGTAAAACTCAATTTTGCCTCACCCTGGCAACAACTTACATAGCATTTAAATTGTATTTACACTATTTACTTAGCATTTACACTGATTAGGTATTATAAGTAATCTAGAAATGATTTAAAATGTATAGGAGAATCTTCATAGATTATATGCAAACACTATGCCATTTTATATAAGGGAGTTAAGCATCTGTGGGTTTTGGTATCTCTGTGGGGGGTGGGAAGGAGTGTCCTGGAACCAATCACATGTGGATACAGAGAAACAACTGTATACACTTTCAGACTCAACCCAAGAGACACTCATTTAGCAGGCAAAGAATTTAGACTGAAACATTTGTATTTTTTTAAAGCACCAGAGGTAATACTGAAGCACCCAAAGTAGATAGCCCCCAGCATAACACATAAAGTTTCAATGCATAGTTGTTGAATAAACCAAAGAATGATTGGGTATAAATCTCTGACTTTTGCCTCCCTTATACAACTTGCCTTGCTTTATATTTATAACTGTATTTTTATACCTCTTTCTCAATTTGGGTACAGGATGTTCCTTCACAAATATTGGTCTCTTAATTCCTAGGAAGACTTGATGAAAACAAAGACCAATCTGATTTCCACATGTACTTTCTTCATAAAGCCAGGATTCCAACTGGGGGTGGATAATATGTCTCAAACCCTGTTTGAAAGTTGTACTTCGTTCTTTAACCAGAGCATAGCAGAATCTTGATGTGAGTATCTATCTTGGGAGAAAAGGGATGGCTTGGTCATCCTTCAGGTCCAGTAGCAATAAGACAACTGAGTAGTTAAATAAAACATATCCTTATTGTGCTATTCACTTACTACATCAGAACCTTGGGACAGGGGAGAATATTTTGGAACTGTTTTTTTAAAAAAATATTTATGTATTTGGCTGTGCCAGATCTTCACTGTGGCACATGGGACCTTTAATCTTCCTTGTGGCATGCAGAATCTTAAGTGGCAGCGTGTGGAATCTACTTCTCTGAGCAGGGATCAAACCTGGGCCCCCTGCATTGGGGACTTGGAGTCTTAGCCACTGGACCACCAAGGAAGTCCCGGGACTGTATTTTTTTAATAAGCACTTGCAGCTAATTCTATAGGAACCTGGAATGTGAGGTCCATGAATCAAGGTAAATTGGAAGTGGTCAAACAGGAGATGGCAAGAGTGAACATCGACATTCTAGGAATCAGCAAACTAAGATGGACTGGAATGGGTGAATTTAACTCAGATGACCATTATATCTACTACTGTGGGCAAGAATCCCTTAGAAGAAATGGAGTAGCCATCATGGTCAATAAAAGAGTCCGAAAGGCAGTACTTGGATGCAATCTCAGAAACAATAGAATGATCTCTATTCGTTTCCAAGGCAAACCATTCAATATCACGGTAATCCAAGTCTATGCCCCAACCAGTAATGCCAAAGAAGCTGAAGTTGAACGATTCTATGCAGACCAACAAGACCTTCTAGAACTAACACCCAAAAAAGATGTCCTTTTCATTATAGGGGACTGGAATGCAAAAGTAGGAAGTCAAGAAACACCTGGCGTAACAGGAAAATTTGGCCTTGGAGTCCAGAATGAAGCAGGGCAAAGGCTAATAGAGTTTTGCCAAGAGAACGCACTGGTAATAGCAAACACTCTATTCCAACAACACATGAGAAGACTCTACACGTGGACATCACCAGATGGTTAACACCGAAATCAGATTGATTATATTATTTGCAGCCAAAGATGGAGAAGCTCTATCCAGTCAGCAAAAACAAGACCGGGAGCAGACTGTGGCTCAGATCATGAACTGCTGCTGCTGCTAAGTCGCTTCAGTCGTGTCCGACTCTGTGCGACCCCATAGATGGCAGTCCACCAGGCTCCACCGTCTCTGGGATTCTCCAGGCAAGAATACTGGAGTGGGTTGCCATTTCCTTCTCCAGTGCACGAAAGGGAAAAGTGAAAGTGAAGTCGCTCAGTCGTGTCCGACTCTGAGCGATCCCATGGACTGCAGCCTACCAGGCTCCTCTGTCCATGGGATTTTCCAGGCAAGAGTACTGGAGTGGGGTGCCATTGCCTTCTCTGCAGATCATTAACTGCTTATTGCCAAATTCAGACTTAAATTGAAGAAAGTAGGGAAAACCACTAGTCCATTCAGGTATGATGTAGATCAAATCCTTTATGAGTATACAGTGGAAGTGACAAATAGATTTAAGGGACTAGATCTGATAGACAGAGTGCCTGATGAACTATGGACAAAGGTTCGTGACATTGTACAGGAGACAGGGATCAAGACAATCCCCGTGGAAAAGAAATGCAAAAAAGCAAAATGGCTGTCTGAGGAGGCCTTACAGATAGCTGGGAAGAGAAGAGAAGCAAAAAGCAAAGGAGAAAAGGAAAGATATTCCCATCTCAATGCAGAGTTCCAAAGAATAGCAAGGAGAGATAAGAAAGCCTTCCTCAGTGATCAATGCAAAGAAATAGAGGAGAACAACAGATTGGGAAAGACTAGAGATCTCTTCAAGAAAATTAGATATACCAAAGGAACATTTCATGCAAAGATAGGCTCGATAAAGGACAGAAATGGTATGGACCTAACAGAAGCAGAAGATATTAAGAAGAGGTGGCAAGAAGAACTGTATAAAAAACATCTTCACGACCCAGATAATCACGATGGTGTGATCACTTACCTAGAGCCAGACATCCTGGAATGTGAAGTCAAGTGGGCCTTAGAAAGCATCACTATGAACAAAGCTAGTGGAGGTGGAATTCCAGTTGAGCTATTTCAAATCCTCAAAGGTGATGCTGTGAAAGTGCTACACTCGATATGCCAGCAAATTTGGAAAACTCAGCGGTGGCCACAGGACTGAAAAAGGTCAGTGTTCGTTCCAATCCCAAAGAAAGACAATGCCGAAGAATGTTCAAACTACCACACAATTGCACTCATCTCACACGCTAGTAAAGTAATGCTCAAAATTCTCCAAGCCAGGTTTCAGCAATACGTGAACCATGAACGTCCAAATGTTCAAGCTGGTTTTAGAAAAGGCAGAGGAACCAGAGATCAAATTGCCAATATCTACTGGATCATCGAAAAAGTAAGAGAGTTCCAGAAAAACATCTATTTCTGCTTTATTGACTATGCCAAAGCCTTTGACTGTGTGGATCACAAGAAACTGTGGAAAATTCTGAAAGAGATGGGAATACTAGACCATCTGACCTGTCTCTTGAGAAACCTGTATGCAGGTCAGGAAGCAGCAGTTAGAACTGGACATGGAACAACAGACTGGTTCCAAATAGGAAAAGGAGTATGTCAAGGCTGTATATTGTCACCCTGCTTATTTAACTTATATGCAGAGTACATCATGAGAAACGCTGGGCTGGAAGAAACACAAGCTGGAATCAAGATTGCCGGGAGAAATATCAATAACCTCAGATATGCAGATGACACCACCCTTATGGCAGAAAGTGAAGAAGAACTAAAGAGCCTCTTGATGAAAGTGAAAGAGGAGAGTGAAAAAGTTGGCTTAAAGCTCAACGTTCAGAAAACTAAGATCATGGCATCTGGTCCCTTCACTTCATGGGAAATAGATGGGGAAACAGTGGAAACAGTGTCAGACTTTATTTTTTTGGGCTCCAAAATCACTGCAGATGGTGATTGCAGCCATGAAATTAAAAGACACTTACTCCTTGGAAGGAAGGTTTTGGCCAACCTAGATAGCATATTTAAAAGCAGAGACATTACTTTGCCAACAAAAGTCCGTCTAGTCAAGGCTATGGTTTTTCCAGTGGTCTTGTATGGATGTGAGAGTTGGACGGTGAAGAAAGCTGAGCGCCGAAGAATTGATGCTCTTGAACTGTGGTGTTGGAGAAGACTCTTGAGTGTCCCTTGGACTGCAAGGAGATCCAATCAATCCATCCTAAAAGAGGACAATCCTGGGTGTTCATTGGAAGGACTGATGTTGAAGCCGAAACTCCAATACTTTGGCCACCTCATGGGAAGATTTGACTCATTGGAAAAGACCCTGCTGCTGGGTAGGATGGGGGCAGGAGGAGAAGGGGACGACAGAGGATGAGCTGGTTGGATGGCATCACCGACTCGATGGACATGGGTTTGGGTAGACTCCGGGAGTTGGTGATGGACAGAGAGGCCTGGCGTGCTGCAATTCATGGGGTCGCAAAGAGTTGGACACGACTGAGCGACTGAACTGAACTGCAGCTAATTCTATGATTAGGCAAGATTTGGAAACACTGAATAAGGGGGAAAATTTAAATCAACCAAGACATAAAGGAAATTTTGGATAAACATCCAGTGCTTAATCCAATAGGTAAGGAAAAGCAGCTGATCATCACATCACTTAATGTAGATTGCAAATCATTAAAACCATACCTTAGATGGAAAGAAAAGGAAGACAATATTTCACCAGAGCATATGGAATAATAAAGAAGTGCAGCTTTTAAAAGTAATTTATTCTCATGAAGTCCCTCCATTCTTTCCACTTGAAGAAATGACTTGGGGAGCTTCTCTGGTGGCTTAGAATCTACCTGCCAATGAAGGAAACATGGGTTCCATCCCTGATCTGGAAAGATCCCACGTGCTGCAGAACAAGTAAGCCCATGCGCCATGACTACTGAGCCCGTGCTCTAGAGTCCAGAAACCTCAACTACTGAAGCCTGTGCACCCTACAGCCCATGCTCTGGAAGAAGAGAAGCCACTGAAATGAGAAGCCCATTCACAGCAACTAGAGAGTAGCCCATGTTCTCTGCAACTAGAAAACAGCCTGTGCAGCAGTGAAGACCCAGCACAGTCAAAACTTAATTTTAAAAGGTTAATTAATTTAATTAATTTTTTAATTAATTAATTTTTTAAAAAGAGATGAATTGGGCTGGCTAAAGTACAAATATATGGATATTTAATAACTATTATAAAACTTAAATGCCAGTTTATACAGATGAAAGAAAGCAATTAATATCCATAAAACTCTGACAGATGAAAGCTATAAAAACGAAATTCAAAGCTTTGCCCTGAGCTTCCTATTAGCCTAAGTAACAAGGGAATTTTGATCTGTTATA
Organism: Giraffa tippelskirchi; assembly: GCF_054371585.1. Classification (NCBI taxonomy): domain Eukaryota; kingdom Metazoa; phylum Chordata; class Mammalia; order Artiodactyla; family Giraffidae; genus Giraffa; species Giraffa tippelskirchi. The sequence goes on along the minus strand of NC_137287.1, from coordinate 64,298,716 downwards.
TATCTCTTATTGTCTAGTAAAAGAAAGTACATCAGTTCATCAGAAGAAACAAACTTTTTCTTAAATCTGAGCACTATGAAAAATTAGTCCCAAGGTCTTTATATAAGGAACATTGACAGCGTAATGGACTGTGAACACTTAAGCAGAAAAGAATATAGAATGTTGTTATTCAACATATGGGTATTTTTCAATCAAAGCTTCAGTGAAAGTAAAGGGCATAGTGGTAATGATTTTGTAGAGATATGCAGGCTTCTGGTAATTTCTGCTAATAGGAGAATGATGAGTATCACATTATCCTCAGAAAATCTTGAGAAATTAACAAGCCCATTAGGTTTGTGTTGCTGTTAGTCAATCATATATAAGAATCACACAAGAGCAGTTAAAAAGTATAAATTCCTATACTGCTCCCTAGACTTCAGAGTTGGGATCAGAAATCTACACACAGAACAAATGATTCTCAAATGATAGTGAAAAACCACCTTCTAGAATTGCCACTTTCAAAAATCAGTTTTTCACTGCTGGAAATGTTCTGATTCAAGGTAGAAGACCCCAGTAAATGTCTGGCAGGTACACTGATTGAAAGTAGCAGGAACCATGGTCTCTAGCATCAGTTTGTCCAAATATGGCCTATTCCCTTGATAGCTTCTAAAACTACTTATTTTGAGAACAGAGACACCGATGTAGAGACTGGACATGTTGCCACAGCAGGAGGAGGGGAGAGTGAGATGACCTGGGTGAGTAGCATTGACATATATACACTACTATGTGTAAAATGGGTTTCCTAGGTGGCACTTAGGGTAAAGACTCCACCTGCCCATGCAGGATACACAAAAGACATGGGTTTGATCCCTGGGTTGGGAAGATCCCCTGGAGGAGGGCATGACAACCCACTCCAGTATTCTTGCTTGGAGAATCCCATGGACAGAGGAGCCTGGCGGACTACAGTCCATAGGGTCACAAATAGGTGGACATGACTGAAGGGACTTAGCACGTGTGTATAAAATAAATAGCTAATGGGAAGCTGCTGTAGAGCACAGGGAGCTATGTGCTCTGTGATGACCTAGATGGGGGAGATGGGGGTGGGTGTAGGGGTTGGAGGGAGGCTCCAGAGGGAGGGAATATGTGTATACTTATGGTTGATTCACTTTGTTGCACAGCAGAAACTAACAGAACTTTGTAAAGCAATTACACTTCAATAAATAAATAAAATTACCTATTTTGAAGACTCACCCCAAAGCTGGAGAACCCCTCTGTTAGTGGCAGAATTTAGGCCTCTGTATTGTAACTAATACTGAAGGTGATCTTTTGCACAGTAAAATTTGAAAATCTTTGTTATAGCCTTTGTGTAAATCTTTGTTATATTGGACATATAAATGGGGGAGAAAGGATAAAAAGATACTTTATTATGAGAAGTAAAGTTCATGACTTGAAATATGGCCACAGGGGAAGCCTGCTGGGAGAATTCTTACAAGTTGTGCCAAGATTTCCTAGAGGGCAATTTCAGATCTGTTCCCATGTTCAAACAGGAATCAAATGAATGTTGTACCATCTGTGGCAAGTAATTAATCTCAAGTTTCCAGAAACTTTTAGCTCTAGGAAGTGTCTTAATATGGCAGCAATGGGCATTGCAGAACTACACTTCCAAATACCATCATTCTTTGAAAACTTTCTCAAAAAACACTCGAGCTTGGAAGAGATTTTCCAGTTTATCTAATTGTCTCAATCTGTAAATGGAAAAAGCTGTAGACCAGAGGTCATGTCCAAGGTGACATGGCTAATTTGGGCACATTTAGTTCAAAACTCTGGGCCCCCGCTACTACCATAACCCAACTCTTATTACAGACTTGCCAATGAAAATCATTTTAAAGAAAGGCTTAATTTAGAGGTTATGAAAGCAAGAAGACAATTCTTTTTTTTTTTTTTCTTTTCAGGCCAAGCCATGCAGCATCTTAGTTCCCTGAAAGTGAAAGTGTTATTTGCTTAGTCGTGTCCTACTCTTTGCGAGTCCATGTACTGTATGTAGCCCGCCAGGCTCCTCTGTCCATGGAATACTCCAGGCAAGAATACTGGAGTAGGTTGCCATGCCCTTCTTCAGGAGATCATCCCGACCCAGGGATCGAACCTGGGTCTGCCCAATGCAGGTAGAATCTTTACTGTCTGAGCCACCAGGGAAGCCCTGGTTCCTTACCCAGGGCTCAAACCCTCACTCCCTGCAGTGGAAGCACAGAGTCCTAACCACTGGACCAGCCAGGAAGTCCCCAAGAAGGCAATTCTTTTAATGTGCTATTTTTCATAAAATTTCCTTAGTAAATGGTGATTCTCTTTAGGGAGGGGAGGGGTTTTGACTTGGTTTTGCTCTTGGTTTTCTCTTGCTGTATTTTGTGTTCTGTTCTGGTTCAAGAGATATTTTAGTTAATCTAACTATTCTCTTTACCCAAAATCCCCATTTATAAATTTCCCACTGTGAAAGTGAAAAGTGAAAGTGAAAGTCACTTAGTCATGTCCAGCTCTTTGAGACCCCATGGACTATACAGTACATGGAATTCTCCAGACCAGAACACTGGAAGGGGTAGCCTTTCCCTTCTCCAGGGGATCTTGCCAACCAGGGATCAAACCCAGGTCTCCAGCATTGCAGGCAGATTCTTTACCAGCTGAGCCACAAGGGAAACCCAAGCATACTGGAGTGGGTAGCCTATCCCCTCTCCAGGGGATCTTCCCAACCCAGGAATTGAACTGGGGTTTCCTGCATTGCAGGCTGATTCTTTACCAGCTGAGCTATCAGGGAAGCCCTACCACTGTGAGTACAGGTTGAACCTGGGCTTCCCACTCTAATGGTCTGCTTATTGATGCTCAGTATCAATAAGATCAATAGACCTTTGTACTATGATGTTTTAAAGCCAGAATGACTCTGGGTAAAGCAGAAACTCACCCCATCATAAAAACACTTCCTTTCTGACATTTTCTAGAGACACTTCCCACTTTCTTGACATAAATAATCCTGGCTGTAAATTAGTTTTAGCCCCTCCAAAACTCAACTATAAATCTAACCCTGAATTACACATTCTGACTTTATATTCAAAAAGAACTCAGAAAGAAATGGTACTTTTTCTCTAGAGTTTTTATCTGAAACCATGTTACCCATTAGTCTTCCTAATTATCTACAATCTGCTTTTAAGAAATGTCTTCAAAGCGAAAAGCTCAAAATAAATACAGATTATTTTCCTGAGACACTTTAGAGTTTGTGTTTATCTATATACATTTTTTCCTTTTACCTTCCTCTGAGCATGGTCTTGTTAAGAGTTTTATTGGAGCGGTCCTAAAAGCCTGCTAATGGCAGCTATGAGGAAGAAAAGCAATAACCCACATTTCGTGAAAACAGGCTTAGCAAACAAGTCCCTATACTTCACAGAAGATGAAAAGCTCTTCTACCGGAAGTGCTGTTTCACATGAGATTCTATTCAAGGAGAGGATATTTCTACTAAAATGCAAGAAAAAGACGCTGTGAGCAGACATCCTTTGTCTAGATTTATGGAATTTAAGAAAACATGTCAAATGGAAAATCATAATTAATAAACACTGCCAAAAATAAAATGTTGAAATTGGGTGTGATTTCTGTAGTCTTGAAAAATGTATCAAGATAGATGGAACTTATTTGCCTTAATTTTGATCCATTATGATTAATTTCTTAAAAACCCACTTACATTTCAGGAAATATAGTTAAAATGAAAGATTTTCACCCAATATATCATTCATTGATTATTTCCTAGCTTCCATGCACTGGTTACCATAAACCAATTGGAAACAATTTTTTATATTAATCAACAACCATCTTTCGTAAATTTTCTTTCCTTCTGGGGTTAGAAATACAAAGAATAGAAGAGCTGAGCGCTCCCTGTCAAGAGGGTTGACATGTAAAAAAATAATTACAATTCCTTGTGGTAAGTGCTAGAAGATATTTAGATGCTAAGCAAGTCCTTGAAACAATCAACTCCTTTCCTGGGATGAAGATAGAAATTTACTTTAAGGCCCTCTTCAAACTGAGATTTATAGAATAAGGAGTTGATCAGGATATGTGCATATCCTAGGAGGCTTTCCTAGCAAAGAAAAATCAGGACCACATGTGCAAAGGCAGAATCATGAACAAACATAGTGTATGCAAAAGACAGTTAACATTTTGGTGTCTATGTGAAGGAAGGAGATGGCAAGAATGTGCAACCAAGCAGGAACCTACGAGGACTTCCCAGGACTGATTTCCCACCACCACCACCATGTCCTCTGTCTGCACTAATTTGTAGAAGAACTTTAGCCACCCTAGGCCTTCCCTGAGTTCCAAAGACAAATTGGAACAGAGAAGACAGAGAAGTGAGAAAATTCAGAAAAAAAGAAAAAGAGTCTTGCAAGACAAAATAATAATAGTTTAGCCATTAAACAAAGTCAAGGACTTTTAGTTCCTCTTTAAGGACTACAGATAATATTCTGAGCCATTTTCTTTAAGCTATTTTGCAGATACTGAAATCCCTACCAGGTGGAAGGAGTTAACTGCATGCTGACCACAAGCACATAGACCCCCAGACCAGTTGAACAAGAAGGTTGATGATGTTGACACCCAATTACCTCACAGTGATACCGTGAGAGCACCTTTGGGCTGCAAGAGGCTGTGTGTTAGTCACTCAGTTGTGTCCGACTCTTTGGGACTCCAAGAACTGCAGCCCTCCAGGCTCCTCTATCCTTAGGCAAGAATACTGGAGTGGGATGCTGTTTCTTTCTCCAGGGGATTTTCCCAACCCAGGGATTGAACCTGGGTTGGTCTTTACCATCTGAGCCATCAGGGAAGCCAGTTACCTCACCACCAACCAGTCGAAAGAATTACCATGAGCTGATACTGCTCCGCGGCGGCCGACAGGGGCTAGGCCGGGCCGGGGGCCGGGGGCAGCGGCCGACAGGGTCTAGGCTGGGCTGGGACCCAAGGGCCGGGGGCGGCGGCTGGGAGGGCCTAGGCCAGGCCGGGGGCTGGGGGTGGCAGCCGACAGGGAAAACTAGCTAATCTGATCACACGGACAACAGCCTGGTCTATCTCAATGAAACTAAGCCATGCCGTGTGGGGCCACCCAAGACGGATGGGTCATGGTGGAGAGGTCCGACAGATTGTGGTCCACTGGAGAAGGGCATGGCAAACCACTTCAGTATTCTTGCCTTGAGAACCCCAAGAACAGTATGAAAAGGCAAAAATATAGGACACTGAAAGATGAACTCCCCAGGTCAGTAGGTGCCCAATACACTAATGGAGAGCAGTGGAGAAATAACTCCAGAAAGAATGATGGGATGGAGCCAAAGCAAAAACGATACCCAACTGTGGATGTGACTGGTGACAGATGCAAAGTCCGATGCTGTAAAGAGCAATATTGCATAGAAACCTGGAACGTTAGGTCCATGAATCAAGGCAAATTGGAAGTGGTCAAACAGGAGATAGCAAGAGTGAATGTCAACATTCTAGGAATCAGCGAACTAAGATGGACTGGAATGGGTGAATTTAACTCAGATGACCATTATACCTACTACTGTGGGCAAGAATCACATAGAAGAAATGGAGTAGCCATCATGGTCAACAAAAGAGTCCGAAATGCAGTATTTGGATGCAATCTCAAAAACGATAGAATGAACTCTGTTCGTTTCCAAGGCAAACCATTCAATATCACAGTAATCCAAGTCTATGCCCCAACCAGTAATGCCGAAGAAGCTGAAGTTGAACGATTCTATGAAGACCTACAAGACCTTTTAGAACTAACACCCAAAAAAGATGTCCTTTTCATTATAGGGGACTGGAATGCAAAAGTAGGAAGTCAAGAAACACCTGGTGTAACAGGCAAGTTTGGCCTTGGAGTCCAGAATGAAGCAGGGCAAAGGCTAATAGAGTTTTGCCACTAGAACGCACTGGTAATAGCAAACACCCTATTCCAACAACACATGAGAAGACTCTACACGTGGACATCACCAGATGTTCAACACCGAAATCAGATTGATTATATTCTTTGCAGCCAAAGATGGAGAAGCTCTATACAGTCAGCAAAAACAAGACCGGGAGAAGACCGTGGCTCGGATCATGAACTGCTTATTGCCAAATTCAGACTTAAATTGAAGAACGTAGGGAAAACCACTAGACCATTCAGGTATGACCTAGATCAAATCCCTTATGAGTATACTGTGGAAGTGACAAATAGATTTAAGGGTCTATACCTGATAGACAGAGTGCCTGATGAACTATGGACAGAGGTTCGTGACATTGTACAGGAGACAGGGATCAAGAAAATCCCCATGGAAAAGAAATGCAAAAAAGCAAAATGGCTGTCTGAGGAGGCCTTACAGATAGCTGGGAAGAGAAGAGAAGTGAAAAGCAAAGGAGAAAAGGAAAGATTCCCATCTCAATGCAGAGTTCCAAAGAATAGCAAGGAGAGATAAGAAAGCATTCCTCAGCGATCAGTGCAAAGAAATAGAGGAAAACAACAGATTGGGAAAGACTAGAGATCTCTTCAAGAAAATTAGAGATACCAAAGGAAAATTTCATACAAAGATAGGCTCGATAAAGGACAGAAATGGTATGGACCTAACAGAAGCAGAAGACATTCAGAAGAGGTGGCAAGAATACACAGAAGAACTGTACAAAAAAGATCTTCATGACCCAGATAATCACGATGGAGTGATCACTCACCTAGAGCCAGACATCCTGGAATGTGAAGTCAAGTGGGCCTTAGAAAGCATCACTACAAACAAAGCTAGTGGAGGTGATGGAATTCCAGTTGAGCTCTTTCAAATCCTCAAAGGAGATGCTGTGAAAGTGCTACACTCGATATGCCAGCAAATTTGGAAAACTCAGCAGTGGCCACAGGACTGGAAGAGGTCAGTCTTCGTTCCAATCCCAAAGAAAGGCAATGCCAAAGAATGCTCAAACTACCGCACAATTGCACTCATCTCACATGCTAGTAAAGTAATGCTCAAAATTCTCCAAGCCAGGCTTCAGCAATACGTGAACCGTGAACGTCCAGATGTTCAAGCTGGTTTTAGAAAAGGCAGAGGAACCAGAGATCAAATTGCCAATATCCGCTGGATCATCAAAAAAGCAAGAGAGTTCCAGAAAAACATCTATTTCTGCCTTATTGACTATGCCAAAGCCTTTGACTGTGTGGATCACAATAAACTGTGGAAAATTCTGAAAGAGATGGGAATACCAGACCATCTGACCTGTCTCTTGAGAAACCTGTCTGCAGGTCAGGAAGCAACAGTTAGAACTGGACATGGAACAACAGACTGGTTCCAAATAGGAAAAGGAGTACGTCAAGGCTGTATATTGTCACCCTGCTTATTTAACTTATATGCAGAGTACATCATGAGAAACGCTGGGCTGGAAGAAACACAAGCTGGAATCAAGATTGCCGGGAGAAATATCAATAACCTCAGATATGCATATGACACCACCCTTATGGCAGAAAGTGAAGAAGAACTAAAGAGCCTCTTGATGAAGGTGAAAGAGGAGAGTGAAAAAGTTGGCTTAAAGCTCAACATTCAGAAAACTAAGATCATGGCATCTGGTCCCGTCACTTCATGGGAAATAGATGGGGAAACAGTGGAAACAGTGTCAGACTTTATTTTTTGGGGCTCCAGAATCACTGCTGATGGTGATTGCAGCCATGAAATTAAAAGACACTTACTCCTTGGAAGGAAGGTTATGGCCAACCTAGATAGCATGTTTAAAAGCAGAGACATTACTTTGCCAACAAAAGTCCGTCTAGTCAAGGCTATGGTTTTTCCAGTGGTCATGTATGGATGTGAGAGTTGGACGGTGCAGAAAGCTGAGCGCTGAAGAATTGATGCTTTTGAACTGTGGTGTTGGAGAAGACTCTTGAGAGTCCCTTGGACTGCAAGGAGATCCAATCAATCCATCCTAAAAGAGATCAATCCTGGGTGTTCATTGGAAGGTCTGATGTTGAAGCTGAAACTCCAATACTTTGGCCACCTCATGCGAAGGGTTGACTCATTGGAAAAGACCCTAATGCTGGGTAGGATTGGGGGCGGGAGGAGAAGGGGACGACAGAGGATGAGATGGTTGGATGGCATCACTGACTCAATGGACATGGGTTTGTGTGGACTCCGGGAGTTGGTGATTGTCAGGGAGGCCTGCCGTGCTGCAGTTCATGGGGTCGTAATGAGTCGGACATGACTGAGCAACTGAATTGAAATGAACTGTATAGATTAATATATTTGAAACACTAGTCCTGCTTTCTGCCCTATGCACCAATCTCATAATTTAACTGCCTGCACCTCAAACACAATTTCCTTACGGTTTATTTGCTAGAGTTTCTTCTCAACTTTCTCCTGGTTTTCTGGTCCCTGTGTTTACTACTTAGGCAACATTGACTCTTTTTTAAACATCGATTTTGCCTGCTTACCTCCTCTGCCCCAACTTCCAATTTATTGCCAAATCTTATCATTTCTGCCTTTGCATCATCACATCAGTATTGTATTGATTAGGTCCTCACAGGAACTAGGATGACACACTCAAATTGGGCAGTTTGAAGAGAGGTTAATAAAGGTACAGATGCAATAATGGTGGAGGGGGGTGCCTGTTATTACCCTTAGGTTTAAAGAATGAACAAAAAAAGAAAATTGTTAATAGAAGGAGGAAGCTACTTGGAGACAGCTGTCTGATGAGAGCTATGGCCTTGGATCACAGTAAGACCATGCCAAGTCCTGACAGAAGGAGCTATGGTATGTTGGGGGTGGGGGGAAGAAGGTATAAATATACTGATCTTACCCTCTTTCATGCCTCTGATGTCCAGTCAGGGCACATCATTGTCTGGACTTAATTAGAAGCCAGAGAGTAAAAATACTTCCTTTTTCTTTTTTTGTCAATTGATATAGTCCAAACTTCGGTTTCTAACACTCTGTAGAACAGGATAGGAAGGCACCACAGGGAGGCCCTGATGTTATTAGTGAACAAAACCCATCATTTTGCCAAATAAATGCATGGCTCATCAGCCACTTGAATCCTCCACTGCAGACCAGGGTCCAAAACTCTCATACTCATCCCAACAGCTTTGTGCAAGTGACACAGATGCCTCAGCTAAACCCTGGAGGTGAGTGACATAAAAGCAGCACTGTGAAACAATTACAGGAATGGGAACTCAGGTTAAATTACTTTTAAATCCATTGTGTTCCATTCAGTCATTTGTGGAAGGCTGAGCATAATTATGAGAATAAGTATGCTCTGTGGGGTTATTCAAATGAAACACTTTCTGGCCTAAAGCAGTATATAGTTTAATGGAAAGTGAATAAACAAATAAAAAACTAAGTACTGAGTGAAAAAGAAACCCTAAGTAGAGCTAAATACAATTACCCATCTTCAGTTAAATGCCAGTTCTTCAAAATTTCCTGATCTCTATTAATTTGTTCTTCCTCTCAGAGCACTGTTATAATTTCCCCCATTTGATATGCCAAGTCGTTAATTCTTGTGTGATTATTTGATGAATGTCTATCTCCTATGCTGGCCTGGAATCATGTAGGTAGAACCCATGCCCGCTTTCTTGCTCACTATTGAACTCTAAAACCTCACCTAGTGCCTGACACCTAGAAGTACTACTCAATAGAGGATCAAATGTTTCCATTATATTTTTACTACTAGTTATATAACTCGGAGGCTTCCTTGGTTGATCAAGCAGTAAAGAATCTGCCTGCAGTACAGGAGACCCAGGTTCAATCACTGGGTCAGGAAGATCCCCTGGAGAAGGAAATGGCAAATCACTCCAGTATTCTTGCCTGGAAAATCCCATGGACAGAGGAGACTGGGGTTGCAAGTCCATGGGGTTGCAACAGTCAGACATGACTTAGTGACTAAACCACCATATAACTCTGAAATAGCATCCAATGGTGGAAATAATCCAGTATTATACTGACACTAAATTATTAAGAGACCCTGAAAATGTCACTTTTTCTCTCTCTTTGCTTGTATTTCCTCAGGACTAAAATGAGGATTAAAACCATCTGACTCACAGGATTTCCCTGGTGGTCCAGTGGCTAAGACTCCAAGCTCACAAAGCAGGATGCTCAGGTTTGATCCCTGGTCAGGTAACTAGATCCCACATGCCACAACTAAGACCTGGCATAAATATATATATATTTATATATATGTGTGCAATGTGTGTATACATACATATATATATGTGTATGTATAAATTAAGGACTTCCTTTTTAATATATATGTATTATATATATTTAATATATAAAATTAATAAATAAAAAGGACTTCCTAATGGAAATTAGAAAGTTCCTAATGGAAGTTCAAGTCACAGGAAAAAAATGAAGCACTGATTAAAACAAAATGGGTATACATAAATAACCAATTACTAATAAAAGTGGTAAAATGTTAATAAACATGAAAATATATTAATTAACTTGTGCTTTTAAAATAATATTAACTAAATTAGACTTTTAATATAGTTAAAAAAAAAAAAAGGACTTCCCTGATGGTCCAGTAGTTGAGAATCCACTTGCCGATGCAGGGGACATAGGTTCTAGGTTCGATCCCTAGTCTGGGAAGATCCCACATGCCAAGGGAAAACTAAACCCATGCACCACAACTACTGAGCCCGAGCACTCTAGAGCCTGTAATCCACAACAAGAGAAGCCACCACAATGAGAAGCCTGTACACTGCAACTAGAGAATAGCCTCCACTTGTTGCAAGTAAAGAAAGTCTGCTTGCAGCAACAAAGACCCAGCACAGCACACCCACAGCACCAAAATTAAATAACAAATAAATAAATAGCTTTTAAAAAAATATGACTCAGCTTTATATGGTTGCTGTGCCAGTTACTATTGCTGCATAACAAAAGCACTTAAAACTTAGAGGTATAAAATAATTATATGATGCTCACACATTCTGTTGGTCAGGAATTCGAACAGGGCAGAGTACACTTTATTGTTTCTGCTCCAAGATGTTTGCAGCTTACCTGGGAAGACTCAAAGATTGGAGATGGAATTATCTGGAGGCATCTCCACTTACATATTTCACAATTGATGGTGGTTGTTGGCTAGAATCTCAGCTGGGCTGTTGGCGAGAATAACCTATGAGTGATACTTTCCTAGTATCCTCTCAAGTGGGGTAGTTTGGACTTCCTTGCATCAGAGAAGTTAAGCTCCAAGAGCAAGCATTGAAAAAGAACCAGAAAGAATCCTCCTTTATGATCTAATTCAAAAGCCACACAGCCCCCCCTACAGTCCCAATTTCATCCAGGTTCAAGATGATAGAGTTTATCAGTTTAGTTCAGTTCAGTTCAGTCGCTCTGTCGTATCCGACTCTTTGCGACCCCATGAATTGCAGCACGCCAGGCCTCTCTGTCCATCACCAACTCCCGGAGTCTACCCAAACCCATGTTCATCGAGTCGGTGATGCCATCCAACCATCTCATCCTCTGTCGTCCCCTTCTCCTCCCGCCCCCAATCCTACCCAGCATTAGGGTCTTTTCCAATGAGTCAACCCTTCGCATGAGGTGGCCAAAGTATTGGAGTTTCAGCTTCAACATCAGACCTTCCAATGAACACCCAGGATTGATCTCTTTTAGGATGGATTGATTGGATCTCCTTGCAGTCCAAGGGACTCTCAAGAGTCTTCTCCAACACCACAGTTCAAAAGCATCAATTCTTCAGCGCTCAGCTTTCTTCACCATCCAACTCTCACATCCATACAAGACCACTGGAAAAACCACAGCCTTGACTAGATGGACTTTTGTTGGCAATGTCTCTGCTTTTAAATATGCTATCTAGGTTGGCCATAACCTTCCTTCCAAGGAGTAAGCGTCTTTTAATTTCATGGCTGCAGTCACCATCAGCAGTGATTCTGGAGCCCCAAAAAATAAAGTCTGACACTGTTTCCACTGTTTCCCCATCTATTTCCCATGAAGTGAAGGGACCAGATGCCATGATCTTAGTTTTCTGAACATTGGACTTTAAGCCACTATTTCACTCTCCTCTTTCACCTTCATCAGAAGGCTCTTTAGTTCTTCTTCACTTTCTGCCATAAGGGTGGTGTCATCCGCATATCTGAGGTTATTGATATTTCTCCCGGCAATCTTGATTCCAGCTTGTGTTTCTTCCAGCCCAGCGTTTCTCATGATGTACTCTGCATATAAGTTAAATAAGCAGGGTGACAATATACAGCCTTGATGTACTCCTTTTCCTATTTGGAAGCAGTCTGTTGTTCCATGTCCAGTTCTAACTGTTGCTTCCTGACCTGCAAACAGGTTTCTCAAGAGACAGGTCAGATGGTCTGGTATTCCCATCTCTTTCAGAATTTTCCACAGTTTATTGTGATCTACACAGTCAAAGGCTTTCGCATAGTCAATAAAGCAGAAATAGATGTTTTTCTGGAACTCTCTTCCTTTTTCGATGATCCAGCAGATATTGGCAATTTGATCTCTGGTTCCTCTGCCTTTTCTAAAACCAGCTTGAACATCTGGATGTTCACGGTTCACGTATTGCTGAAGCCTGGCTTGGAGAATTTTGAGCATTACTTTACTAGCATGTGAGATGAGTGCAATTGTGCGGTAGTTTGAGCATTCTTTGGCATTGCCTTTCTTTGGGATTGGGATGAAAAGTGACCTTTTCCAGTCCTGTGGCCACTGCTGAGTTTTCCAAATTTGCTGGCATATCGAATGTAGCACTTTCACAGCATCACCTTTGAGGATTTGAAATAGCTCAACTGGAATTCCATCACCTCCACTAGCTTTGTTTGTAGTGATGCTTTCTAAGGCCCACTTGACTTCACATTCCAGGATGTCTGGCTCTAGGTGAGTGATCACTCCATCATGATTATCTGGGTCATGAAGATCTTTTTTGTACAGTTCTTCTGTGTATTCTTGCCACCTCTTCTTAATGTCTTCTGCTTCTGTTAGGTCCATACCATTTCTGTCCTTTATCGAGCCTATCTTTGTATGAAATGTTCCTTTGGTATCTCTAATTTTCTTGAAGAGATCTCTAGTCTTTCCCAATCTATTGTTTTCCTCTATTTCTTTGCACTGATCGCTGAGGAATGCTTTCTTATCTCTCCTTGCTATTCTTTGGAACTCTGCATTGAGATGGGAATATCTTTCCTTTTCTCCTTTGCTTTTCACTTCTCTTCTCTTCCCTGCTATCTGTAAGGCCTCCTCAGACAGCCATTTTGCTTTTTTGCATTTCTTTTCCATGGGGATTTTCTTGATCCCTGTCTCCTGTACAATGTCACGAACCTCTGTCCATAGTTCATCCGGCACTCTGTCTATCAGGTCTAGTCCCTTAAATCTATTTGTCTATAAACTCTATTTGGTAGAGTTTATACACCCTACCAGTTAATGGGAGGAGTGTGACATTCACATTGTGGGAAGAGCACGGAGATTAGAAATAATGTTGTAGTATTTTTTGGATGTACACAGTTGATTTGAAGAGGGTGTCAGGAGAAATACCAAACTATCTCTAAGAGGATACCAAAGAGGGTACCATGAGAAATGCCAAACCATATCTCTAAGAGTTAATTTTTGTCCAAATCTAAACCCTTAGTCAACCTAATAAAATCTTTGAATTATGCATTTCTGAGGCTTCCTTATTGTATTTATTGGCACTTTTATGCTGTTCCTATTGGAAATTCAAATCCCAGAGAAAAAAATGAAGCACTGATTAAAACAAAATGGATACACATAAATAACCAATTAGAAATGGGGGGAAAGGTGAATAAACATGAAAAAATTAAATTATGCAAATAAAACAATAAGATGGTTTTTAACTGCCAGATTAACCTACAAATTACAATGTCAGCAAGGACTCTATCCCAACTGCTGGTAGGAGGTTGTATTGATTATCTATTGATGTGTAACAAATTATCCCCAGATGTAGCAAGTTAAAACAAAAATTATTTATCATCTTACTCGGTTTCTGGGGGTCAAGAATCCAGCAGTGGCTTAGCTGGCTGGTTCTGGCACAGAAGTTCCAATGAGTGGCCATCAAAGTGTTGGCCAGGACCACAGTCATCTGAAAGCTAGCCCAGGGCTGGAGGGTCTGCTTGCAAGATAACTCACTCATATAGTTGTTCACTGGAGGACTCAAGGTCCTTGCTGGCTCTTGACGGGAGGCCTGAGTTCCTTGCCACATGTACCACTTTTCAAGGTTGCATAAGTGTTCTCATGATATGGCACCTGGCTTCCCCTAGAATGTGGGATTTAAGAAAGAACAAAGTAGAGGCCACAAAGACGTCTTTCATGACAAACCATAAAACATTTCCATTATAAAATACTGATTTACACAGGTCAAGCCAATTCATTATAGAAGGAACTATATATACCAAGGCATAATAACAGGAGGTAGGTATATTTGGCATAATCACCAATAAAGTGGTATGATCACTCTGGATAGCAATTTCATATTATGTATCAAAAGCCTTAAAAATGTTTCATAGCACAAAGTTGGCTGTCCAAGTGTGTTTGTTCTAGGAATGATTAAACGAATAAACAGCCTACTAGCTTCAATTCTAAAAATTACTCTAAGGAAATAATAAGATGGAGCTGACAAAGATTTATATACCAAGATGATAATGATAATGATGCATGAATTACTGCAGAGATCAAGTGGAAATAAACTAAATGTTCAAATAACAGAATCATCAAATAAATTATAACACATTGTATCTTGATTGGTTTTGCAGTTATTAAAAATTACATTTTCAAAGGAGTTTAGTGAGATGTTCCTGATATAATATTAAGCAGAAAATAAATGCAGAATAAAAAATAATTAAATATGATCTCAATTAGTTGCATTCAAAAGTGAAAATAAAGAACACTGGAAGGAAATACAGCTAAGAGTTAATGATAGTTATTTCCAGGTTGTATGTTTAGCTTTTCTGTCTTCCTTCCGCTTCTATGTATTTTCAAATTGCCTATATTGCAAGTACACTACTTCTATAAGCAGAAATAGTACCTATTTAAGTGTTCATTTATTGCTCTGCCTTCTCATTCACTTTCTTCTCAATGCTCATGCAATTCTACAAATTCTTGACAAAAAAGACATAGCTCAAGTTTTGCACTTTTCTATTACGTTAACATTTAAATATTACACACATGGAGAACAAACTAAATTTCTTATCTTAACATCTATGATCACTAGAGAGTCAGAAATCTACATAGTAATTTATCAAATTATATTTTTGCTATTAATATTATAAATTGGGGCTGGTCTTTACTTGCTTGTCACAAAACCATCTATTCCGGAAATATTGCTATTAAAATCATAGAAATCACTGTTTGAATAAATATACAATGAATGCCATTTGCAGATGAACATAATTTTTCTTTCTTTCTTTTCTTTTCTCTAGATAATTATAGTTTATAAATAATTTTTTATAAATAATTAGTCTGGTGTTTTATGTCCCAGTAATTTTGAAGTTCACTTTGTCTGTTCTGTCTACATGTTATGGTCACTAAAATCTTTCACCCAGAAACTAAATCTTTTTACACATGGTGTCTTAAGACACATACTCCTGCATGGAAATTAAATACTTTGATTGTATAAGTAAGGTAACACAAGCAAGAGTTAAATAACCAACAGTACTCCCAAAGCAAATTTTGAAAGCCCTTGAAAGAAGAGGCTTTTTCCTCAAAGACCAGCCTCTTTCATCAAGGGTCTTTAATATTCTTGTCCTTCTTTGCAAATAACCACAAAAAAAGAACTTGAACCTTTGCACTAAAATATTCAACATGCCTCAAACATCTCAATGAAATAAATGAAAAATTCAAATAAAATTTAAAATAAGAGTTATCATGTTCCATTACACGCTAATAAGGCCATTTTCTGTTCTTGTTTAAAAATTGATTAAAATCAACCCATCCTTGTTGAAATAAATATATCCTTGCTGTAGCCTCCTCATTTGAAAAAAATAATATGCTTCAAACTAAGAACAAAGTTAAAAGAAATTATAATTGGAATAAAAGTAATAAAATATTTTTATACATTCATTTTGAAGTCATTAATATTTTATCTCCCTATAATTAAACTCAGAACAAGAAGTTCATTCAAATATATTAATTAAAATGCCCTACACTTCTATCAGTGTTGATTAGTTATTAATACAAATATGTTAGCATTTTTTATAAAGTAACAAAAATTTACCCCCAAAGAAGAAGGAAACCACATATTTAATAACAGACGCCAAATATGAAATTGTTCTCTCTTTATTTTTTTTTATTTTTATTTTTTTTTAAACTTACAGTTATTGAATTTATTTACCCATTAGTGAAAAATGTAATTAATTTATAATCTATAGTTTGATTCCAAGTTAGTTAAAAGGAAGATCATCAGAATTATATTATTATGATCTTGTTGTTTAGTTGCTAAGTTTTTTTTTTTTTTTAATAAATTTATTTATTTTAGTTGGGGGCTAATTACTTTACAATATTGTAATAGTTTTTGCCATACATTGACATGAATCAGCCATGGGTTTACATGTGTTCCCCTTCCTGGACCCCCCACCTAGTCTACGGCCATCCACCCTGAACGCGCCCGATCTCGTCTGTTCTCTCTTTAAAATTCACCACTTAAAGACTAAGAACTGGAGAAGTGATAAATATACTTTTCTCTATGGGTTTTTTCTGTCTTCAAACATAAGGACTGAGGACTCAATAAGGACTGAGGACTCATTACAGAGAAGCTGAAAACAGGCTATTGGCACATTAGTAAGTTACCCAAAAGCTGCTTGGCAAAGTGCCCATTTTATAAAGGAAAATGTGTGGGTTTTGTTACAAAACCTACAATCAGCTAACCTAATATATAGAGAAGTCTTCATTTGGATTCGGTATTTAGTATGAATCAATCACTTACATTTACAATTGCAAATCATAAATCTGATAAACCAACATCTCAAAATACAAAATTTGTATCTAGAAAATAGAAGCACCTGTCATTTTAAAGGCATTTAAATAGATTGAAGTTCTCTCTGCTCTTTGGAAAGTGAATCAAGTAAGGAAATTTTAAAATTTATATCTGCCATCATTCTATTTTGAAAGTGTGTTATCTATCCTTAACTCAAGCTATATGCTATGTTGAAGAATTAAGTGCTACCCACAGGTTAGAGATGGTGCTGCCTTTCTTTATATACAATACAGAATTTCCAAATCCTATCTAAATTTCTTCACAAACATGCCTTGTACCCTTCTGAGAATCAATGGGATTTAGCAGTTAAGAACACAGACTCGAGTCAAGGATGATTATAATAATACATAGCCCATAGAGAGTTTTTGCAAGGAACAAATGAATGATATAATAAAGAACTTAGAAAAGGGTATGTCACATCACAAGTGCTCTGCATTAGCTTTTTTAAAATTTCTGTTCTTGTTGACACAACTTGTTCACCAAAACTTCCTGTATTACTATGAATCCTCACTAACGTGACCTGCTACCCACACATAAATACTAAAATTCCATATCTAGGATGCTCTTTTGGGTCTTTTGTCACTCACTGCTCAGCATTTCTGTATTTCAGGGTGTAATTCCTATGTAAATGTGAGACAACATCATACCTAACTTTTAGCAATCTCAGATAATTAGCCTGCTTCTCTGAGGATCAGGATTGTGTTTTACTCGTCTTTTATCAGAGCTGCAGCCAGGCACATAACAAGGACTACATAGAATTGATTTGAACATTTATGATCCCTGTCTAAGCCCAACATCATCATACTAGCATATTAGCATCTTGTAACTGATGAAAAAAAAAAAGAAAGAGGGAGGAAACTCTGATGGGAAACTCATGAAAAAGTGCACAAAACACACTAGTTGATTATCCAAGTTTTGTCTTCAGAGCAAGAAGAGCATAGTTGAGCAAACACGGTGACTGTGAGCCCTGGCAACTGCCTTGGTGACCCGTAGGGAATTCCCAGTGGTTGGGATTCCACCTGGGAGTGTTACACTAATCCCTGCAAAGGTGTGAGACTGATTTCAGTGGCAGCTCTGTTATTACTGTAATTTATTGTTGTCCAATGACTAGATTGTTGGATTTTTTTTTTCTTTCCATTATTTGGGTTGTATTTAAGCAAATGGATTAGAAGGATTTCGAGTATTGTGTAGCCAGACCTTGGGGTTCTGTCAGTGCCTTGTCCACAGCCCCTGCAGAACACCTCAACCACTACCCACAGGCCCACCCAAAGAATGAGGCATTCTCTCTAATCTGAAGAGGTGGAGACACAACAGTTCTTCCCCTCAGCAAGTCCCTCCCAGTGTCTTCCCACATAACACGTTCAGTGGGTCTTTTCAGGACAGTCTTTATTTGCTAGAGTGTTCAGATTGCATCAAAAAGGTAAATGGCAGATAAAGCCAAAATTATTTTTTACTTGAGGAATCTTATGATGGAGGGTTCATGTAAATAACTAACAGATATGGAATTAAAAAAAAAGAAAACATTATCGCAGAATATACGTCTTGAGAATCCCTTGGACTGCAAGGAGATGCAACCAGTCCATCCTAAAGGAAATCAGTCCTGAATATTCATTGGAAGGACTGATGCTGAAGCTGAAACTCCAATACTTTGGCCACCTGATGCGAAGAGCTGACTCATTTGAAAAGACCCTGATGCTGGGAAAGGTTGAAGGTGGGAGGAGAAGGGGACAACAGAGGATGAGATGGTTGGATGGAATCACTGACTCAATGGACATGAGTTTGAGTAAAGTCCGGGAGTTGGTAATGGACAGGGAGGCCTGGCGTGCTACAGTCCATGGGGTCAAAAAGATCTGGACACGACTGAGCAACTGAACTGACTGAACTGAATGATACGCCCTTAAGCCGTAATTGCTATTTCTCTGTCCAGACAATCATGTAGCCATATCCCTTCCTAGAAGGCTTTGGAGCCACCATTTCAATTATGTGCATTTCAATAATATATATTAAGACTATACCTCTCTGTTATTTTTAGCATTTGTTTTATCTTCTTTACTATTGTTTACTGTTTTATTTTCCTCTTGGCCATCTATATTCCCTTTATGTCTTATACCCTTTTAGAAGTGTTGAACTATAACTTATTTCTAGAATAATGTCTTTTTCCATCCCTGTGAAGCCCAGATGGAAACTGAAGAAGGGGACTGTTCACTAAGTAGCTATTATGTGAAGATAAGGAGGACAGTCAGCCACACAGAAGGCCTGTAGGGAGCAGTTCCAGAGCAGCAAATGTAGGGAGAAGGCTTAGCTAGCACCACCAGGGATTAAGATTTCATCTCAGTGAGTTGAAAGAGACATGCAGGGCATCGAATGAGGAAGAAACCATGAAAGTCATATTAAAAAGTCTGATCACTCCAGGAAATGCATATAAAGGGATTAAAGACAGGATAGAGACCACTTTCTGGAAGTGGAACTGAACAGGAACCACCGAATCCTGCCATCTGCTAAGACATCAGGCCCAATTCCCAACTGCCATGGGCACAAATGGCCTGGAGATGGAAAAGAGGAAGCACCTATTCCTTCATAGATGATGACCAGACAGCAGCCTGGCCCCCCCATAGTGGAGATTCATTGTAAGGAGCCTGAGCAATGGCCATCCTCCAGCAACAACAGCAGACAGCCTGGTGTCGGAGATGTCCCCTGTGCCTGGAATTTCAAACTCTACTCTTTAAATTGGGAAAGGAGCATTTATCTTTTAATCTCAAGTCCACCTCATGGATAAGGTGCCCTTTCACTGTGCCCTGGTAATAGTCATATTGGACTTATCTATTTGTTTATCAGTTCAGTAGACTGGGAGTCCCTGGAGGATATACTTTTTTTGGTCACCTAGATATTCCCACAAATACCTTACACACTGTGCTCAGTACATACACATTGACAAGCAAGTGAGTAAATCAATGAATGAAAGGATGAAGGCATCCTTGAGTATTCGTGGTACCGACAGAGAGACGACCAACTGTGGGGACCCTGCTTGGGACCAAGGGCTTTGGCGGATGGGATGAAACGATGATATGGAATCCTGCCATCACACTGAGCCTGAGCAAGGAACCGAGAGGCTTGCCAGACACTAAGCACATTCCTCGGAAACACAGGGACCGCACTCAGACGCATGCACCACCTCTGATAACAATGACTTCTCAAGGAACCAAAATCTCTCCTCTTCTTCCTGCCTCCAACCAGAGTTAAGGAATAACTCCTCCCACATTCTTTTATACCTCAATAAATGGCAATCCCCTCTGACTAATTGCTCAGGTGAAAAGCCCCAGTCTTGCTGGTCTTCTCACTTAACATCATTCAGTTTAACAGAGACCTATCAGCTCATCCTTCAAAATAGATCCTAAATCAAACCACTTTTACTGCCTCAAAGCTATAGTTACCTGTCCTTTGCACAGAGGTTGCTAACTAACTGGTTTCCCTTTTTTCTTTCTCATTTTATATCATCTATTTCTTTATATAGTCAAATTTCTGCACTGCAGAGTCATTCCCTTAAAGGAAATCTGACCATGTTTCTCTTCTAGTGGAAACCTTGTCTTGGATTCTAAATTCACACTAAGTAAAAGCCAGAGTCATGACAGTGGTCTAAAAGTCCTATACCAGCTCTATCTTACCACCCTTCTTAACTCATCTTATGCCACTCCTGACCCCATTCACTCTGCCCTAACACATCTGCTTCATCTCTTCCCTGGACAATACCCAGAATGTCTCCACCTCAACACCTTGTCGCTTGCTATTTTTTCACCCAGAAATTCTTCTTCCCATAGACCTCCATGGTGTTCCCTTCTCCCCTTCATGTGTTGATTCTGATATCTCAGACTTGGAAGATCGTCTATGACCATATTATATACAACAGATGTGACTACATGTTCCTTTAGTTTTTGTTTGTTACTGTACATACAAATTTTTGTATATTTTACTTGTTTGGGCCTACCTCTATTATCTAGAATATAAGCTCCATGAGGATAAGGACTTTGTCTTGTTCACCACTATATCCCCTAGATACTACCACATACAAAAACTCAAAAAAAAAATATTGTTACATGAATGAATGAATGAACATAATTACTGTGATGTTTATACACATAATTTGCAACTCATATAATTTGCAATTTACTTCATTGCACCAATGAAATTCTCAAAAGTGAGTGATATCATTTTGGTCATAGTGGCCGTAGCACAACTTAGTGAACGAAAGTTAGCTTTCAACATACAGTGCAGCCCATTAATGAAAAAAGAAATCATCTTATTGTTTCTTGAATTCTGCCTTTAATTTAAATGAACCCCTATTCCATTGATTTCTTGGTCATTTGGACTGTGAAAGAATACAAAAAAAAACAGATCAGTTTTCAAAAATCTCACCAGTCATCGGTATTTTCTTCATGGTTTAATGACAAACAACAAAACTGACAAGTGAAACTTTGACTTTACTGACTTGGAACCATTGATAGCACAGTCATGTTACTCTGTTGTGTTAAATTTCTGATCAAGTAAATGTATTCTTTTTCTACCCATACTGGATACACACTGTGAATAGTAACAGCTCCCCAGACTTGCTCCAACTCAAGACATAAAAAAATATACTTAAAGTTGTTCATTTTTACTTGTGCAGCAGCAGCCATTAGTACATTTTATACTGCAAATGAGGTGTCTTCTCTTAGCCTCTGGGGAATCCATTCTCATACAAGAATCTGTCCTCAGTGTCAGCCCACCAGATCTGGTCTCCCAGGGTGAGCCTAGATTCAAGCACTATGCTCACACCCCGTACTTTGGCTAGAACTAATACGCTGACTGATTCAGGCCAAGGTATAATGACGAACAATAACTTTACATGGAAATTTTGAAATGAGAAATATTTTTTAGCACTTACTCCAACATGCCACACAGGGAGTTACTTATTACAACTAAATATTATAAGTGGTGCCTTCCCAGGAAGGAAACATAATGTAACTGAATCCAGTATGAAAAAAAGTAGTCAAGCAAATTATAGCAATCCACCAAAGGGAATATTAAGTGATTATTTAAAATGGTGTTCATGGAGAGTATACAGCAAGATGTGAAAAATACATTATTTTAGGTGAAAATCATAAATATTTAAAATTGCATGTCACTTATGCTTATTCCTATAAAAACATATATGGATTTAGATAAAGGCTGGAAAGTGTGATTTATGTATCAGAATGTTCATATTTCTTTCTTTTAATTTTTTAATCTCATAGCTATTTTAAGTTAAAAATTATACAATTTTATGGAATGTCTTAAGAGTGTTATAGGAATATATAATATTCCATTTATAATGGTTATAATATTTCCTTTTGTAACTAATCTTTTTTTTTTTGGCTTGATTTGACAGTCTTTTTGAAAAGTATTTTTTTATGTGGACCATTTTCAAAGTCTTCATTGAGTTTGTTACAATACTGCTTCTGTTTTACCTTTTGATTTTTTGCCCATGAACCATATAGGATCTTGGCTCCCTGACAAGGGATTGAACCCACACCACCTGCATAGGAAGGCAAAGTCTTAACCACTGAACCAGCAGGAAAGTCCCCTGATGCTTCAATCTTACGCGTGCTTTTTGAAAAAATTTTTAATTGAATGATGTAACTACTCTTTGTAGTCTTCAAAATTAAAAGTCTCATTATGATATTTTGGTCATTCTAAGCTATGTTTATGATATATTACAAAAAAGTCTAATAAATACCTCACCTACTAAACATCAAATAGCTTCAACAATGAAATAGCATATAACACTAATTCTTACATGAATCTCGTAGTTTATAAAGCTCATTTGGAGAATTTTAATTATCTTCCTATAGTAATATCTATTCCATTATGACACTGCTGTTTAACTGTCACTAGCTTTAATGATATCTTTTACTGAAAGCAATTTTAATCTCAAATCATCTTTAAATTTACTTATTTATTTTGACCATGGCATGTACTGCTAGTGAAGAACGTATCTTTTTCATGTATTAAAAATTATCTATATTTTCCATCTTCTGGATTTATTTGAAATGGCAATTTAATTTAATTTCTGTCAAACTGGACCATGATGAGATATACATCACAAAAATCCAATGAAATCTTGGATTTCTAGCAGTACAATGTATGACTCTGATTGACATTTTATTTTGGCTGCAAGTGATTTTGATAAGCACAAAATACCCTGTAAATATATTGACTCCAAAGTCAAGTTTGGACAATTTTGGCCACAGAGTAAACATTTCCAATATATCCTTGCTTTAGAACAGTTTACCCCCAGCACCCAACCCATAAAATAAAAAAGTAATGATTTTATAAAACTAGAGTCCAGAAAATAATTAAGCGGAGTCAAAAATAAATCCTGTTCTTGTGAAGACATGACCAAAGGTTACTGGTCTTACTCAGGCCCTGATGGGGCCTGTTGGGAGAGATTTTCAAAGATGTTACAGAGGAAATCTCACAGCAGTTATGTTTCTCAACAGTGATGAATCAGTTTTCTAGTAGAAGTTTAAGTCTCTTACTAGGAAGAGATTCTTCTAGTGAAACCATTTAGAATGAACCTTCCATTACCGGGTATGAGCTCAGCAAAGGAGTAAAGAATTCTCAGGGTAAAGAGTCACGTTGCTGGTATCACTCAGTTGCTAAATTGTGTCTGACTCTTGTGACCCCATGGACTGTAACCTGCCAGGCTCCTCTGTCCATGGAATTCTCCAGCCAAGAACACTGGAGTGGGTTGCCATGTCCTCCTCCAGGGGATCTTCCTGACCCAGGGACTGAACCCACGTCTCCTACATTGCAGGTGGATTCTTTACCGCTGAGCCATCTGGAAAGCCAAAAAGAGCCTTCAGTTCAGTTCAGTCACTCAGTCGTGTCCGACTCTTTGCGACCCCGTGAATTGCAGCATGCCAGGCCTCCCTGTCCATCACCAACTCCCGGAGTTTACCCAAACCCATGTCCATCGAGTCAGTGATGCCATCCAACCATCTCATCCTCTGTCGTCCCTTTCTTCTCCTGCCCCCAATCCTTCTCAGCATTAGGGTCTTTTCCAATGAGTCAACTCTTCGCATCAGGTGGCCAAAGTGTTGGAGTTTCAGCTTCAACATCAGACCTTCAAATGAACACCCAGGACTGATCTCCTTTAGGATGGATTGATTGGATCTCCTTGCAGTCCAAGGGACTCTCAAGAGTCTTCTCCAACACCACAGTTCAAAAGCATCAATTCTTTGGCGCTCAGCTTTCTTCACCATCCAACTCTCACATCCATACATGACCACTGGAAAAATCATAGCGTTGACTAGATGGACTTTTGTTGGCAAAGTAATGTCTCTGCTTTTAAATATGCTATCTAGGTTGGCCAAAACCTTCCTTCCAAGGAGTAAGTGTCTTTTAATTTCATGGCTGCAATCACCATCCGCAGTGATTTTGGAGCCCCAAAAAATAAAGTCTGACACTGTTTCCACTGTTTCCCCATCTATTTCCCATGAAGTGATGGGACCAGATGCCATGATCTTAGTTTTCTGAATGTTGAGCTTTAAGCCAACTTTTTCACTCTCCTCTTTCACTTTCATCAAGAGGCTCTTTAGTTCTTCTTCACTTTCTGCCATAAGGGTGGTGGCATCTGCATATCTGAGGTTATTGATATTTCTCCCGGAAATCTTAATTCCAGCTTGTGTTTCTTCCAGCCCAGCGTTTCTCATGATGTTACTCTGCATATAAGTTAAATAAGCAGGGTGACAATATACAGCCTTGATGTACTCCTTTTCCTATTTGGAACCAGTCTGTTGTTCCATGTCCAGTTCTAACTATTGCTTCCTGACCTGCATACAGGTTTCTCAAGAGACAGGTCAGATGCTCTGGTATTCCCATCTCTTTCAGAATTTTCCCCAGTTTCTTGTGATCCACACAGTTAAAGGCTTTGGCATAGTCAATAAAGCAGAAATAGATGTTTTTCTGGAACTCTCTTGCTTTTTCGATGATCCAGCGGATGTTGGCAATTTGATCTCTGGTTCCTCTGCCTTTTCTAAAACCAGGTTGAACATCTGGACATCCACAGTTCACATATTGCTGAAGCCTGGCTTGGAGAATTTTGAGCATTATTTTACTAGCATGTGAGATGAGTGCAATTGTGCAGTAGTTTGGAGTTGACTAATCATAGAACCACAACCAGCATTTTATACATTTTAAATAAGAAAATTAAACACTTTCTTACCAATACACTAAAAATCATCTACTCTTTCTTGTTTGTTCACTGAAAAACAAATTTATTGAGGTTGGGACTTCCCGGTGGTACAGTGGCTAAGAATATGCCTTCCAATGCAGGATATGTGAGTTCAATCCCTGGTTGAGGAACTAAGATTCCACATACCGCAGGGCAACTAAGCCTGCACACCACAACTTCTGAGCCCACAGGCTACAACTAAGACCCCATGCAGTCTAAATTTGAAAATAAAAAGAAGTCCAGCTGAAGGGGGTTTTGTAAAGAATGAGAAGACAGAAGGCACTCACTACCATTTTAAAAACGTTTGCTAGTGAAGGAGGTAAAGAAATTGGACAATATCTGGTGGGAAATGAGGGGTCAAGAGAAGGTTTTCGTATAGAAAATACTTCAAGCAGCTTTCATATTTTCAAAGATGTGAAAAGATCCATTCTTATATTATCCCTTGGCAAATATCAGCGTTATGTAGCTTCATTACAAAGTCAATATGCAGCTTCATTATAAAGTCATTATAATGTCAAAGGGGGAAAAAAGCCAAATAGGTATTTTTCTCAATCCTGCCATTTCCATGGAAATCTTGAAAGCTTATTTTTTAAAGGAATATTTAAAGTATACTGCCTTTATAAAAATGCCAGCCATTTGAAGAAAATATGTTTTTAAATTCTTGATATCAGATCAGTAAGCACAAAATTTAACATTTGACTTCCCACAAAAAGTAACATAATTGTCCACGAAATGAGAAAGAAAGAAAACAATTGCTACCAATTTGCTTCTTATTTTCAGGAGAATCTCCTGCCAGTAACTTCATTAAGAGTATTTAACAACATAATGAATGTGCTAAATATGTGTATCCTCAAAAATATAGTCCATGTGCCTTTTTTTTATTTTAATATAACAATCTTCTAAAAAACAAAACCTTAGGACATATTTTGTAGTTCTTTGTGGCAATTTCTACAGAAAATTAACATCATCTAAAGCATCACTTTCTGGTGGTCTTGCAATAGAAAAATCAGAAATTCCATGATTAATTTGTCCTAGGACCAGTGCTTTGGAGACTTTTTCAGACACACACATGTCCTTCCAAGTAGTCTGTCTTGAACAAGGCTATCTACTACTGTAGGAAACCAAGGACTAGGTATCTCTGCATACCCTCAACCAATACCAATTGGTATTTTCACAGATTGAGAAAAGTTTTAAATGATGACTTTCAAACATTCCCTGCTGGCTCAGCAGTAAAGAATCTACCTGCCAATATAGGAGATGCAGGCTCAATCCCTTGGTTGCGAAGATCCCCTGGAGAAGGAAATCCCAACCCACTCCAGCATTCTTGCTTGGCAGAGCGCCTAGACAGAGGAGCCTGATGGGCTACAGTCCATGGAGTCAGAAAAGGGTTGGACATGACTTAGTGACTAAACAACAACAATCTCAACATGGGCACTCTAAAATACCACATTTGTGTAGAGTATCAGAGGCCAGTACACATGTTTTTGCTCACCCTTTCACATCAATGATCACCTATTTTGTTGGAAATATCAAAAATCCTCTCAAAACAAAATATAAAAGTATACCATTTTCCTCAAATTAATAAGAAAACACATAAACAAGTTCACTTTTCTATGGAGAGTATTTTTTTATTTGTTTAGATGAAAATAAGTTTGCCTCCTCTACTTTCCTATTTCTACAGAAGGCTTAAGACAAATGAAAAAAAATGTTTTGCCTAACTTTTTAGAACCGTGTGTCTTCCAAATAAAACCAAAAGTAAGTACCCGTAAGGATACAGAGGCTTTTTGATTTAATGACTATAGAAAATAAATCTAAAAGAGAAATATCTCTAGCTATGTATTATGTGATGATGAAGATAGCTAAGTTCAAGATTCTTTGTTCAGAGTACCCAGCATGTGCTGGGGAAGATGGAGAAAGAATGAGAAGCTGATACCGAAGCTGAGAAGGGATGCTGCAAACTGAAATACGAAGGATGAAAAGGATATGAGAAGACTGTTATTTACACTTCTAGAACAAGACTATTTCTAAGTCCAGTGAAGCTAAAAACACCCACAAAAATGAAATACCATCAATGTCCAGAATTTAGTTGAGTATATTTTATTGTGTTCTACTGCTCAGTGTGAAATGAACTCACAGAGGGATTACAATCCAAGCTCAGATGCTTTAGATCACCAATTTCCTAAGTGCTAGGACAAGACACATTCATCATCATGTTTTACTTCAGAGGATTTTTCATACATGCAGTTCCCTAGTAAGCCTAGGTTTTTACATTTCTTCACTATTTATGCATATATGTGTCAAACAGAGAAATATCATTACTAAAAAACAGCATCTATAATTAAAAAACAAAATAAGGTTATTTCTAGATTTTTACTCTCTAGAAGGATAAATGCATTGTGTAAGTTAAAAACACATGGATGGTCTTGATCTCTATTTTATTTTGTTTTTTGGCCATACCGTGAAGCATGTGGGATCTTAGTTCCCCCAACAGGAATCAAACCTGTGCCACCCTGCCATGGAAGCAGGGAGGCAATTATTGGACCACTGGGAAAGTCCTAGCATCGTCTCATAGTACTCACTTAGCTGCAGCCTAGTTTCTCATCAGTTCTGGGCTTAACCAGGACACACACACACAACTTAGTATATCCAGCTTCACAAGCTAAATTTTAGAGCATTTAGAGTCAACAAAAACCAAAAGATCATCTTTTGGAAATGATTCTATTCATATTTAGAAAGTTAATATATGCACAAATATTTTACTGCCAGAGAACCAATCCTATTACAACTATTATTTGCAAGACCCACAAGTTTTTATTATCACTTTATTAGGAGGATGCTTGTAACAGGCTGAGGCAATGATAAATAGGCACGGTAACTCAAATGCTTTTCTCTAAGTATCAGGCAGAATTGTATGCCTTGTAGCACCTTACAAAGTGAGTGTTAAGGGCATTCAATAAAAAATTTTTATTGAATAAATTAATGCATGGAATGAAATCAGTAATGACATAAATGATTCACAGATCATGGTGTTCACTTCAGAGAGAACAAATAGACCCAATGAATCTAGCTGCTGCTGCTGCTAAGTTGCTTCAGTCGTGTCCAACTCTGTGCAACCCCATGGACTGCAGTCCACCAGGCTACTCCATCCCTGGGATTCTCCAGGCAAGAACACTGGAGTGGGTTGCTATTTCCTTTTCCAACAAATCTAGAATCAAATTCAATATCAAAGCATTTGTCAATTCAATATTTAGTAGCTTAAATGCCAATGTCTGCTCTTGCTCGTAAGATAATATCTTCATGAGGGTCTTCCCTGATGGCCCAGTGATTAGGAATCCAGCTTTCAATGCAGGAAACTCAAGTTCCCTGGCTGGGGAACTAAGATTCCACATGTCATGGAGCAACTAAGCCCCTGCTCTGCAACTGGAGAGCTGGCATGCCACAACTAAGACCCAATGCAGCTAATAATAATAATAAAAATATCTTCACAAGAATATGTTGAGATATAGACTTTGAGACCCTTGCTGTAATGGCCACAGAAAACATTTGAAGCAGTTTTCACATAGATGCATGTATAGAAGGCTTAGGTTTAACAAAGTCAATGTTCCTACAATCTCTCTGGTCTAAAAGATTAACCACATTTATGTGGACCTCTTTCCCTTGCCATTTAGAGATAAGTGAGCAATTTAGATGCTATCATTGTGCCCAAGTAGATTTGTCCATACGAGCTCTTGTTAAATGGTCTTAGATCAGCTTATTCATCTGCTCTGTCATGAAGAGCCTCTCACTAAGTTCCCTGCCACTTGCTCTCAGTCTTCTATACATTTCACCAAGTTTATCTTTCATTCATGCACACCTGGATTCATCATGCTTCTAAAGACTGCCACGTTTCTCCACTGCCAACAGTGTAAAATCAAAATGTGTTACAATGCTGAACACGTTTAGACTAACCTAACATTTTAGCCTAATATCTCCATTTCAAGTATGCACACAAATGTCTATCCCTCAGATTCCTCAGTTTTTCCCAAATGTCACAATATTCTTGCTTCCAAGCCCTTGTTTGTGCTACTTTTTTTTCCCCTTAGAATGCCTCTTAAGACCTGAAAGTTCTTACTCATTCTTCAGTGCCCAGGTCTAAGATTGTCCCCATTGTAAAGCCTCTGGATTTATAGGCAGAATAAATCAGTTTTCTTTGTTTCCATAATTCTTGTATCTGTGTCTTGTAGGGAGATAATATAGTTATCTGTCTTCCTACTTGATTTTAAAGTCCTTCAGTTCAGTTCAGTCACTCAGTAGTGTCTGACTCTGCGACCCCACGGACTGCAGCATGCCAGGCTTCCCTGTCCATCACCAACTCCCGAAGCTTGCTCAAACTCATGTTCATCGAGTCGGTGATGCCATCCAACCGTCTCATCCTCTGTCATCTGTTTCTCCTCCTACCTTCAATCTTTCCCAGCATCAGGGTCCTTTCCAATGAGTCAGTTCTTCACATCAGGTGGCCAGGAGCTTCAGCTTCAGCATCAGTCCTTCCAATGAATATTCAGGACTGATTTCCTTTAGGATGGACTGGGTGGATCTCTTTGCAGTCAAGGGACTCTCAAGAGTCTTCTCCAACAACACAGTTCAAAAGCATCAATTCTTCGATGCTCAGCCTTCTTTATGGTCCAACTCTCACATCCATACATGACTACTGGAAAAACCATAGCTTTGACTAGATGGACCTTTGTCAGCAAAGTAATGTCTCTGCTTTTTAATATGCTGTCTAAGTTGGTCATAACTTTTTTTCCAAGGAGCAAGCATCTTTTAATTTCATGGCTGCAGTCACCATCTGCAGTGATTTTGAAGCACAAAAACATAAAGTCTGTCACTGTTTCCATTGTTTCCCCATCTATTTGCCATGAAGTGATAGGACCAGACAGAGAAGGCAATGGCACCCCACTCCAGTACTCTTGCCTGGAAAATCCCATGGACGGAGGAGCCTGGTAGGCTACAGTCCGTGGGGTCGCTAAGAGTCGGACACAACTGAGTGACTTCACTTTCACTTTTCCCTTTCATGCACTGGAGAAGGAAATGGCAACCCACTACTCCAGTATTCTTGCCTGGAGAATCCCGGGGACGGCGGAGCCTGGTGGGCTGCCGTGTATGGGGTCGCACAGAGTCGGACATGACTGAAGCGACTTAGCAGCAGCAGCAGCAACAGATAAGACCAGATGCTATGATCTTTGTTTTTTGAATGCTGAGCTTTAAGCCAGCTTTTTCACTCTCCTCTTTCACTTTAAAGACCCTGGAAGTGGTAAATTCTTTCATTCAACAAATTATCACTACTATTATCATAATTATTTTAACATAATTATATTATTTTAATTATTATTCAGTACCTACTAAATGCCAAGCAGAAATCTTGGAGCTGAGGATACGGCAGTGAATATAACAATCAAGATTCCCTACCCTGTTTATCTTCTAGTCTGAAGAGAGAGACAATACAAAAAATACATAGTAGAGCTTCTCTGGTGGCTCAAATGGTAAAGAATCTGCCTGCAATGCAGGAGACCTGGGTTTGATACCTGTGTCGGGAAGATATCCTGGAGAAGGGAATGGCTACCCACTCCAGTATTCTTGACTGGAGAATTCCATGCACAGAGGAGCCTGATAGGCTACAGTCCATGAGGGTTGCAAAGCATCAGACACAACTGAGCAACTAACACTTTCACTTTCAATACAGTTTTGAAGGTGTTGCTGTCAGAAGGTAATAGCTGTGAAAACAAAATTAAGCAAAGAAGTAAAATAAGGAGTACTGGGATTGATGATTGCAATTTTAATGTGGATGAGCAGGAAGGGACTCACTGAGAAAGCAATATTGGGAACAAAATACAAAGACAATAAGGCAGAAGGCCATGCAGATATTTAGAGGAAACTTATTAAAGGTAGAAGAAACAGCAAGTACAAACGCCCTGAGGTAGATCACTGGACCATCAAATAAGTCAGACTGGAGACGAGTGAACAAGGGAAAGAGTAGTAGACAATAAAGAGGTAATGATAGCCAGATCATGTAAGACCACTTAACCCAATGTATGGATTTAACTGGTTTCCCAAGTGAGAAGTTAACCATTGGAAAGTTTAGAGCAGTAAAGCAATTTGATGCTTACATTTTAATGAGCTTAACTGTGACTGCTATATATATTCAAAGCTAATTTTATTTCCTTCCAGTGTACACATTCACTGCAATTTTTTAGCTTCCCTTGCAGTTAGATAAGACCATGTAACTGGCTTCCAGCCAATAGGAAGCAGTCAGAAGTGATGTATGAGCACCCAAGCCAGGCAAGAAAACTCATATACTGTCCATATTCGCTGCCACATGCAGAGAATCCAATAGAGAATTTCACATCACAGAGAAAGAAGGAAGAATCTTGGGTCCCTGGATGACCATGTATTACAGATCAGAGCCCCTTCACCCACTCACTGTCATGTGAGCAAGTAATCAATATTTTTTGCACTAAGTCACTTAAATTTTGAAGTTGTTACAGCAATTATGTCATGACTAACACAGGAAGCTACTGCAATAATCCAAATAAAATACGATGATGACTTGGATCAGAGTGGCAACAATGGTAGAAGCAGTCAGAACTTTGATCTATTTTGAAAGTGAACCAATGGAATTTACTGATAGGTTAAATTTGGGATGAGAACTTAAGACACTAGTCAAAGATGACCCCAAGATTTTGGCCTAAGAAACTAGACAGATGGAGTTACATCTATATTCACTGGAGGTGACTGACACAATCAGGCTATGCAGAACTTGAGAGCTCAGTTTAAGAAATGTAAAGCCTGAGCCCCAGCACAAATGTCATGTAGACAGTCAGACACATAAGACTGCAGGTGAGGGGCAAGGTTCGGGCTGCAGATACTTAAACGACATAATATATAATATTTGGTGAATATTTAAACCACAAGATAACAATAATTATTTTTATTATATAATATGTAAACCACAAGACCACATGAGATTTCCAAGGTTTTTGGTGTAGATGGAGAAAGGGGCCAAGGATGGAGCTCTGGGACATTCCAATTTCAAAGGTCAGGGAAATGAAAAATACCAGGGAGGTAAATTGGACAGGAAAGACATTGAGATAGGAGGGATCCAAGACAGAATGAAAAATGGATAAAGAAAATGTTTCAAAGGCAGCAGAGTAATTAACTGCATCAAGAGCCAATGATAGATCACTTAAGAAAATTTTTATCATCCTTTTCCTCTTTAGCACAGTACCTGATGCATAATAAAAATGAATAAATATTAATAAACTTTGGATTACTCTAAATAATAACTATAAATTTGCTTCAAGCAATGGGTAAGATGAAAGAATAGCGTGAGGGATACAAGAGTCAAGAATTATAGTTAAGGGACATGATAAAATGAAGTTCACCTAAAAGCTATCTTCATAAATATTCTTTTTTGTAAGTATAGTATTTTTATTTTGGAAAAAACAGCTTTTTCTTAAAAGTCTGGCTATTTGAAATGATAAAGAATAGTTTGCATTTTACATGAATAAGTATTTCATGCATAGCTCTGTCTTCTGTGATAACTACCATTATTAAGCTTTCCGATCTTTGCACACTTCCCATTTGTTTTCTCCTTAATCTCCTCAATATGCTGAAAATATAACACTGAACTTTAAAACATCCCTAAGGAATTAAAATAGAAATGAAATAGCATTGCCAGAAGGTTGATAATAAAGAAATACTACTTAGAGGAATTATCTACTTACAAATATACAAAGACACAAAGGATATGAAGAATTGACAAACTGACAAAGTTAATGTAATTCTAAAAAATAAAACATAAACACAACCTATGGATACCAAGGGGGAAAAAGGGTGGGGAGGAATTGGGAGATTGAGATTGACGTATATACACTACTGATACTATGTATAAAATAGGTAAGTAATGGGAACTTACTGCATAGCACAGGAAACTCGACTCAGTGCTCTGTGGTGACCTAAATGGGAAGGAAATCCAAAAAAGAGAGGATATATGTAAACATAAAGCAGATTCACTTTGCTGTATAGTGGAAACTAACACAACATTGTAAAGCAACTATACTCCCATAAATTAAAAAAAAAAAAAGAATAAAATATAAAACAAGGTCAGGAAACTATAGATAAACCTAAGCTATAAGACTAAGCATTAGTACATAGTATGGATGTTCTAGGTACTAAAGTTATAAAAATTTGGCCACAAATTAATTCTAGAGCTTCTTGATGACCAAAAAGGAATAATGCTTAAATCTATAATTTCCTCTATGTGCTTTGGATTTTCCTTACAAGGGCTACTCAGTGTGTAGTGATACCTTCAACTACTTTCCTGACTGCTTAGAATAAATTGAAAAATATATGTATCTTACAATGCTATTTATGAGAGGGCATTTTCAAAAGAAATTTAAATGGAATTTTGTAAGGAAACCAAAATAATATGGACCACTGCATAGCTCTTTGATGCTCTGGCTTAGTTCACAGAAAAGAATGAGCTGCTTAAAAAAATCCCCCATAGAAATGGATTATCTCAAGAGTTCCCAGGCTGTCCAGTGATTAAAATTCAGGACTTTCAATGTGGTGGAGCACAGGTTCCATTTCTGGTCGGGGAACCAAGATCCTGCATGTCGCATGGCACAGCCAAAAAAGTTAAAATAAATTAAGAGATTACCTATCTTAAAGGGACTTGAAAAACACTACAAATATAAATTCTTGATAATTCATTTCCTACTATGTTCAGTTTAGCTCTTTTCTTACTTGTGTGTCTCTCAACTTCTTGGAGATAAGAACTCTGCCATTTTAATATTATACAGTATCTAGCATGACATCTTGCAGGGGCAGCTGCTGTTCAGTCGCTAAGTCGTGTCCAACTCTTTGTGACCCCATGGACTGTAGCATGCCAGGCTTCTCTGTCCATCACCGTCACCGGAACTTACTTTAACTTATGTCCATTGAGTCGGTGATGCCATCCAACCATCTCATCCTCTGTCATCTCCTTCTCCTCCTGCCTTCAATCTTTCCCAGCATCAGGGTCTTTTCCAATGAGTCAGTTCGTCGAATCCAGTGGCCAATGTATTGGAGCTTCAGCTTCAGCATCAGTCCTTCCAATGAATGTTGAGGACTGATTTCCTTTAGGATTGACTGGTTTGATCTCTTTGCACTCCAATGGATTCTCAAGACTCTTCTCCAAAACCACAGTTCAAAAGCATCAATTCTTTGGCGCTCAGCTTTCTTTATGGTCCAACTCTCACATCCATACGTGACTACTGGAAACACCATAGCTTTGACTAGATGGACTTTTGTCGGCAGTCTCTGCTTTTTAATATGCTATCTAGGTTGGTCATAACTTTCCTTCCAAGGAGCAAGCGTCTTTTAATTTCATGGCTGCAGTCACCATCTGCAGTGATTTTGAAGCACAAAAACATAAAGTCTGTCACTGTTTCCACTGTTTCCCCATCTATTTGCCATGAAGTGATGGGAGTGGATGCCATGATCTTAGTGTTTTGAATGTTGAGTTTTAAGCCAGTTTTTTCACTCTCCTCTTTCACCTTCATCAAGAGGCTCTTTAGTTCCTCTTCACTTTTCGCCATAAGGGTGGTGTCATCTGCATGTTTGAGGTTATTGATATTTCTCCCAGCAATCTTGATTCTGGCTTGTGCTTCATGCAGCCCAGCATTTCACATGATGTACTCTGCATAGAAGTTAAATAAACAGGGTGACAATATACAGCCTTGATGTGTTCCTTTCCCAATATGGAGCCAGTTCGTTGTTCCATGTTCAGTTCTAACTGTTGCTTCTTGATAGGTTTTGCAGGAGGCAGGTCAGGTGGTCTGGATTTCCCATCTCTTGAAGAATTTTCCACAGCTTGTTGTGATCCACACAAAGACTTTAGCATAGTCAATGAAGCAGAAGTAGATGCTTTTCTGGAATTCTCTTGCTTTTTCTATGAACTAATGGATATTGGCAATTTGATCTCTGCTTCCTCTGCCTTTTCTAAATCCAGCTTGGACATGTGGAAGTTCTCAGTTCATGTACTGTTGAAGCCTAGCTTGGAGAATTTTGAGCATTACTTTGCTAGCATGTGAGATGAGTGCAATTGTGGGGTAGTTTGAACATTCTTTGGCATTGCCTTTGGGATTGAAATGAAAACTGACCTCTTCTAGTCCTGTGGCCACTGCTGAGTTTTCCAAATTTGCTGGCATATCGAGTGCAGCACTTTCATAGCATCATCTTTGAGGATTTGAAATAGCTCAGCTGGAATTCCCTCACCTCCACTAGCTTTGTAGTGATGCTTCCTAAGGCCCACTTGACTTCTCACTCCAGGATGTCTGGCTCTAGGTGAGTGATCACACCATTGTGATTATCTGGGTCGTGAAGATCTTTTTTGTACAGTTCTTCTGTGTATTCTTGCCACCTCTTCTTAATATCTTCTGCTTCTATTAGGTCCATGCCATTTCTGTCCTTTTCTGTGTCTTTATTGTGCAGGGGCAGAGGTTTTCAAAATACAAAAACAATTGGCATTCCTTCATTGACAAATTTTCTTTGACAAAAAAAAAAAAATGATAGAATGTCTCCTCTCAGCTAAGGTGGTTCCTTTCGTCACAGTTCACCACTGGTCCTTGATTGTCACACCATGAGAGTAAATGGAAAGGAACGGGAGGCTGAAATTACCATTCCCACCCTGAACCTTTAGAAAACTGCCATAAAGTCTTTTTTACAGCTTTAAGCATAAGTTGTAGACTCCATTAGCTCTTGCCCCACAAATTAAATAAACTTGAGCTAATGATCAGAACTGACCCCAAAAGAGAAAAGATTACTTTTTGAGTACCTGTGATGCAGTCATCACACATATTTTACTTAATCAATACAAATAACAATCTTGTTTGATAGGTAATAGTCAACTCATTTTACACTTGGGCTATTTCAAATTTGTAGAGATGCAGTATTTCTCTGGGGCTACACATCTAGTAAACAGGGGAGCAGGGCTCAAATCTCAAAATACCGTATTTTAACACATATATATATGGAATCTGGGGGTAAAATGGTACAGATGAAGCTATTTACACAGTAGGAATGGAGATGGAGAAGTAAAGGACATGTGGACACAGTGAGGGAAGGGGATGTGTGGGACGAACTGGGAGATTAGGATTGACATAAATTCACTACCATGTGTAAAATAGATAGCTAGTGGGAACCTGCTGTATAGCACAGGGAGCTCAGCATAGTGCTCTTTGATGACGTAGATGGTGAGTCAGCAGGGGGGTGGGGATAGTGGGAGGGAGGTTCAGGAGGGACAGGATATACGTGTACATATAGTTGATCCACTTCGTTGTACAACAGAGACCAAAATAACATTGTAAAGAAATTATACGCAAAAATCTATGCTCATTCTCTAATATCAAGCACTGCCCTCAGTCTTCCACATTATTTTTTGTTTAGAGATGTAGAGGAAAGCTTATTAAAATAATACTGTTTTTCAGAAATAGAGCCTCATATAAAATTACCATATGTCTAAAATATAAATGCACAACTAACAAACTAAAGTGCATTACAAGAAGTGAAAACTAAGTAATGTTTTATTCAAGAAAAGCAAGAATCTCTTTCAGGATGATACATAATAAGGTATGACTTCAAGATCTTCATCTTTATTAACAAATATCAAACAAACATATTTAGGACATTGATAACAATAACAAAATAACATAAGCATATAAATTAGTTCATTAAAATGCTTACATTAATCTTTTAGAGCTAAAAATCAACAATGTATATTTCATTGACATATGTGTTTGTGTGAGTATGTGTGTGCATGATCAATTCTGTAAGCTATGAGTACAGTTATTCCCCTGGGAGATTTGGGAAGCAGCTAAAATTGTCATACATAAGCAGAAGAAAAGATGGTGGCCAATACACATTATAATACTAAAGCTGAAACTTGATTAACACCACCACAATATCTGAAATTCAAAAGTTCTATAAAATAAAGTAAAATGATTATGAAGTCTTTCTAGGTAACAAATTCCAAGATATTGAGAATAACATGTCTATCAAACACAGATTTAAAATTGGCATGAGCTGAATAATAAGAAAGTTAAAGCTTTCTATCTGTAAGTTCTGTCATTTCTGAAATATAATTTCACCAACCTAGAGAAAAGAAATGAATTGTTCCTCTTTCTTTTATTATTGCCCTGTCTCAGAAGATTTTCTTCACAGCTACCAAATTTTGCCTTGTGTAATTTAGAGATCATTTTGAAATGCAGGTACAATTTCTAATGTGAACTGTTAAGAAACAGTGCAATATAAGCTCTTCTTCGATTTTCAACTTTGGTTTCATTGCCATTTCATTTCAAGCAGACTTCAGATTATTCAATACCATCAAAGCAAATTTTTTTCAGTATTTTCTGGTGTGTTTTGTGTTTATAAAGTCTCCATCAGCTTGTAAAAACACCTTTAGACCCTGAGCTACATAGTGATTAAGGGATAATTGTTAAACAAGAATTGAAATATTAATGGTTATATCATGATAAATTTTTCTAAAGGAGTCATATGTAGCATGCAGTTCCATCTTCTGACAGTAGAGGCTGGGTTCCATAACTGATCCTCCAATTAAAAACAAGTTAAAATGGTAAAGTGAAAGAAAGGGAAGTCGCTCAGTCGTGTCTGACTCTTCGCGACCCCGTGGACTGTAGCCTACCAGGCTCCTCGCTCCAAGGGATTCTCCAGGCAAGAATACTGGAGTGGGTTGCCATTTCCTTCTCCAGGGGATCTTCCCGACCCAGGGATCAAACCCAGGTCTCCCTCATTGCGGATAGACGCTTTAACCTCTGAGCCACCTCCCTCTACTTAAAATGGTGAGTATCCCTGATTAGTTATGCTTATGCTGCTGCTGCTAAGGTGCTTCAGTTGTGTCCCACTCTGTGCGACCCCATAGATGGCAGCCCACCAGGCTTCCCCGTCCCTAGGGTTCTGCAGGCAAGAACAATGGAATGGGTTGCCATTTCCTTCTCCAATGCATGAAAGGGAAAAGGGAAAGTGAAGTCGCTCAGTCGTGTCCGACTCTTCACAACCCCATGGACTGCAGCCTACCAGGCTCCTCCGTCCATGGGATTTTCCAGGCAAGAGTACTGGAATGGGTCGCCAGTGCCTTCTCCGATTAGTTATTAAGGACATGAAAATCAAAACCATAATGCAGTACCACTAAACACCTATAGAATGCCTATGATTTTTTTTTTTAATAAATTTATTTATTTTAGTTGGGGGCTAATTACTTTACAATATTGTAATAGTTTTTGCCATACATTGACATGAATCAGCCATGGGTTTACATGTGTTCCCCTTCCTGGACCCCCCACCCACCTCCCTCCCCATCCCATCCCTCTGGGTCATCCCATTGCCCCGGCCCTGAGCCCTTGTCTCATGCATCGAACATGGAATGGTGTTCTGTTTCACATATGATAATATACATGTTTCAATGCTATTCTCCCAGAACGTCCCACCCTCACCTTCTCCCTCAGAGTCCATAAAATTGTTCTATGCATCTGTGTCTCTTATTCTGTCTCGCATATAGGGTTATCATTGCCATCTTTCAAATTCCATATATATGCATTAGTATACTGTATTGTTGTTTTTCTTTCTGGCTTACTTCACTCTGTATAATGGGCTCCAGTTTCATCCATCTCAGTAGAACCGATTCAAATGTATTTTTTTTAACGGCTGAGTAATATTCCATTGTGTATATGTACCACAGCTTCCTTATCCATTCGTCTGCTGATGGACATCTAGGTTGCTTCCATGTCCTGGCTATTGTAAACAGTGCTGCGATGAACATTGGGGTACACGCGTCTCTTTCAATTCTGGTTTCCTCGGTATATATGCCCAGCAGGGGGATTGCTGGGTCATATGGCAGTTCTATTCCCAGTTTTTTAAGGAATCTCCACACTGTTCTCCATAGTGGTTGTACTAGTTTGCATTCCCACCAACAGTGTAAGAGGGTTCCCTTTTCTCCACACCCTCTCCAGCATTTATTGCTTGTAGACTTTTGGATAGCAGCCATTCTGACTGGTGTGAAATGATACCTCATTGTGGTTTTGATTTGCATTTCTCTAATAATGAGTGATGTTGAGCATCTTTTCATGTGTTTGTTAGCCATCTGTATGTCTTCTTTGGAGAAATGTCTGTTTAGTTCTTTGGCCCATTTTTTGATTGGGTCGTTTATTTTTCTGGAATTCAGCTGCAGAAGTTGCTTGTATATTTTTGAGATTAATTGTTTGTCTGTAGCTTCATTTGCTATTATTTTCTCCCATTCTGAAGGCTGTCTTTTCACCTTGCTTATAGTTTCCTTTGTTGTGCAAAAGCTTTTAATTTTAATTAGGTCCCATTTGTTTATTTTTGCTTTTATTTCCAATATTCTGGGAGGTGGGTCATGGAGGATCCTGCTGTGATTTATGTCGGAGAGTGTTTTGCCTATGTTTTCCTCTAGGAGTTTTATAGTTTCTGGTCTTACGTTTAGATCTTTAATCCATTTTGAGTTTATTTTTGTGTACGGTGTTAGGAAGTGTTCTAGTTTCATTCTTTTACAAGTGGTTGACCAGTTTTCCCAGCACCACTTGTTAAAGAGATTGTCTTTTCTCCATTGTATATTCTTGCCTCCTTTGTCGAAGATAAGGTGTCCATATGTGCGTGGGTTTATCTCTGGGCTTTCTATTTTGTTCCATTGATCTATATTTCTATCTTTGTGCCAGTACCATACTGTCTTGATGACTGTGGCTTTGTAGTAGAGCCTGAAGTCATGCAGGTTGATTCCTCCAGTTCCATTCTTCTTCCTCAAGATTGCTTTGGCTATTCGAGGTTTCTTATATTTCCATACAAATTGTGAGATGATTTGTTCTAGTTCTGTGAAAAATACCATTGGTAGCTTGATAGGGATTGCATTGAATCTATAGATTGCTTTGGGTAGTATACTCATTTTCATTATATTAATTCTTCCAATCCATGAACACGGTATATTTCTCCATCTGTTTGTGTCCTCTTTGATTTCTTTCATCAGTGTTTTATAGTTTTCTATATATAAGTCTTTTGTTTCTTTAGATAGATATATACCTAAGTATTTTATTCTTTTTGTTGCAATGGTGAATGGTATTGTTTCCTTAATTTCTCTTTCTGTTTTCTCATTATTGGAGTATAGGAATGCAAGGGATTTCTGTGTGTTAATTTTATATCCTGCAACTTTACTATATTCATTGATCAACTCTAGTAATTTTCTGGTAGAGTCTTTAGGGTTTTCTATGTAGAGGATCATGTCATCTGCAAACAGTGAGAGTTTTACTTCTTCTTTTCCTATCTGTATTCCTTTTATTTCTTTTTCAGCTCTGATTGCTGTGGCCAAAACTTCCAAAACTATGTTGAATAGTAGTGGTGAAAGTGGGCATCCTTGCCTTGTTCCTGACTTTAGGGGAAATGCTTTCAATTTTTCACCATTGAGGATAATGTTTGCTGTGGGTTTGTCATATATAGCTTTTATTATGTTGAGATATGTTCCTTCTATTCCTGCTTTCTGGAGGGTTTTTATCATAAATGGATGCTGAATTTTGTCAAAGGCTTTTTCTGCATCTATTGAGATAACCATATGGTTTTTTTCTTTCATTTTGTTAATGTGGTGTATTACATTGATTGATTTGCGGATGTTAAAAAATCCTTGCATTCCTGGGATAAAGCCCACTTGGTCATGATGTATGATCTTTTTAATATGATGTTGGATTCTGTTTGCTAGAATTTTATTAAGGGTTTTTGCATCTATGTTCATCAGTGATATTGGCCTGTAGTTTTCCTTTTTTGTGACATCTTTGTCTGGTTTTGGAATTAGGGTGATGGTGGCCTCATAGAATGAGTTTGGAAGTTTACCATCTTCTGCAATTTTCTGGAAGAGTTTGAGTAGGATAGGTGTTAGCTCTTCTCTAAATTTTTGGTAGAATTCCACTGTGAAGCCGTCTGGTCCTGGGCTTTTGTTTGCTGGAAGATTTCTGATTACAGTTTCGATTTCCGTGCTTGTGATGGGTCTGTTAAGATCTTCTATTTCTTCCTGGTTCAGTTTTGGAAAGTTATACTTTTCTAAGAATTTGTCCATTTCTTCCAAGTTGTCCATTTTATTGGCATATAGCTGTTGGTAGTAGTCTCTTATGATCCTTTGTATTTCTGTGGAGTCTGTTGTGATCTCTCCATTTTCATTTCTAATTTTGTTGATCTGATTCTTCTCCCTTTGTTTCTTGATGAGTCTGGCTAATGGCTTGTCAATTTTGTTTATCTTCTCGAAAAACCAGCTTTTAGTTTTGTTGATTTTTGCTATGGTCTCTTTTGTTTCTTTTGCATTTATTTCTGCCCTAATTTTTAAGATTTCTTTCCTTCTACTGACCCTGGGGTTTTTCATTTCTTCCTTCTCTAGTTGCTTTAGGTGTAGAGTTAGTTGATTTATTTGATTTTTTTCTTGTTTCTTGAGGTACGCCTGTATTGCTATGAACCTCCCCCTTAGTATTGCTTTTACAGTGTCCCATAGGTTTTGGGTTGTTGTGTTTTCATTTTCATTCGTTTCTATGCATAATTTTATTTCTTTTTTGATTTCTTCTGTGATTTGTTGGTTATTCAGAAGCGTGTTGTTTAGCCTCCGTATGTTGGAATTTTTAATAGTTTTTTTCCTGTAATTGAGGTCTAATCTTACAGCATTGTGGTCAGAGAAGATGGCCGGGATGATTTCAATTTTTTTGAATTTACCAAGGCTAGATTTATGGCCCAGGATGTGATCTATCCTGGAGAAAGTTCCATGTGCACTTGAGAAAAAGGTAAAATTGATTGTTTTGGGGTGGAAACTCCTGTAAATATCAATTAAATCTAATTTGTCTATTGTATCATTTAAAGTTTGTGTTTCCTTGTTAATTTTCTGTTTAGTTGATCTATCCATATGAGTGAGTGGAGTATTAAAGTCTCCCACTATTATTGTGTTATTGTTAATTTCCCCTTTCATACTTGTTAGTATTTGCCTTATATATTGTGGTGCTCCTATGTTGGGTGCATATATATTTATGATTGTTACGTCTTCTTCTTGGATTGATCCTTTGATCTTTATGTAGTGTCCTTCTTTGTCCCTTTTCACATCCTTTATTTTAAAGTCTATTTTATCTGAAATGAGTATTGCGACTCCTGCTTTCTTTTGGTCTCCGTTTGCATGAAATATGTTTTTCCATCCTTTCACTTTCAGCCTGTGTGTGTCCCTAGTTTTGAGGTGGATCTCTTGCAGACAGCATATATAGGGGTCTTGTTTTTGTATCCATTCAGCAAGCCTTTGTCTTTTGGTTGGGGCATTCAACCCATTTACATTTAAGGTAATTATTGATAAGTATGATCCCGCTGCCATTTACTTTGTTGTTTTGAGTTCGTGTTGAAACATCCTTTCTGTGTTTCCTGTTTAGAGAAGATCCT
Organism: Giraffa tippelskirchi; assembly: GCF_054371585.1. NCBI lineage: Eukaryota > Metazoa > Chordata > Mammalia > Artiodactyla > Giraffidae > Giraffa > Giraffa tippelskirchi. The sequence goes on along the minus strand of NC_137287.1, from coordinate 64,256,039 downwards.
TTAGCATTTGTTGGAGAGCTGGTTTGGTGGTGCTGAATTCCCTCAGCTCTTGCTTGTCTGTAAAGCTTTTGAATTCTCCTTCATATCTGAATGAGATCCTTGCTGGGTACAGTAATCTGGGTTGTAGATTATTCTCTTTCATTACTTTAAGTATGCCCTGCCTTTCCCTTCTAGCCTGAAGGGTTTCTATTGAAAGATCAGCTGTTATCCTTATGGGGATCCCCTTGTGTGTTATTTGTTGTTTTTCCCTTGCTGCTTTTAATATTTGTTCTTTGTGTTTGATCTTTGTTAATTTGATTAATATGTGTCTTGGGGTGTTTCGCCTTGGGTTTATCCTGTTTGGAACTCTCTGGGTTTCTTGGACTTCTGTGACTATTTCTTTCCTCATTTTAGGGAAATTTTCAACTATTATCTCCTCGAGTATTTTTTCATGGCCTTTCCTTTTATCTTCTTCTTCTGGGACTCCTATGATTCGAATGTTAGGGCGTTTCATATTGTCCCAGAGGTCCCGGAGGTTTTCCTCATTTCTTTTGATTCTTTTTTCTTTTTTCCTCTCTGCTTCGTTTATTTCCATCATTCTATCTTCTACCTCACTTATCCTATCTTCTGCCTCCGTTATTCTACTGTTGGTTCCCTCCAGAGTGTCTTTTATCTCCTTTATTTCATTATTCATTCTATATTGACTCCTTTTTATTTCTTCTAAGTCCTTGATAAACATTTCTTGCATCTTCTCAATCTTTGTCTCCAGGCTATTTATCTGTAACTCCATTTTGCTTTCAAGATTTTGGATCATTTTTATTATCATTATTCTAAATTCTTTTTCAGATAGATTCCCTATCTCCTCCTCTTTTGTTTGGCTTGGTGGGCATTTCTCATTTTCCTTTACTTGCTGAGTATTTCTCTGTCTTTTCATCTTGTTTAGATTGCTGTGTTAGGCGTGGCCCTTCTGTATTCTGGTAGTATGAAGTTCCTCTTTATTGTGGAGGTTCCTCACTGTGGTTGGGGTTGGACAGGTGGCTTGTCAAGGCTTCCTGGTTGGGGGAGCTTATGTCGGTGTTCTGGTGGGTGGAGCTGGATTTCTGCTCTCTAGAGTGCAATGGAGTGACCAGTATTAATTTTTGAGATGTCTATGGATTTGGTGTGCCTCTGGGCAGCCTGTATATTGATGCTCAGGTCTATGTTCCTGCGTTGCTGGAGAATTTGCGTGGTATGTCTTGCTCTGGAACTTATTGACTCTTAGGTGGAGCTTGGTTTCAGTGTATATATGGAAGCTATTGGATGGTCTCTTATTAATTAATGTTTCCCCTGGCTTTCAGTCTTATTCTTGCAGTAGCCTCAAGACTTCTCCTTCCATACAGCCTCAATAATAAAACTTTTAGGTTAATGGTGAAAAGATTCTCCACAGTGAGGGATACCCAGAAAGGTTCACTGAGTTACATGGAGAGATGGGGGGGGGGTTGAGGTGACCAGGAGGGGAAGAGGGGAATTCAAATGTGGAGAGAGCAATCTAGCCAGTAAGCACTTCCCTCTGTGCTTTCCACAGTTTGGAACCCTCAGAGTGGTTCACAGAGATACATAGAGAGGGGGGAGGAAGGTAATAGAGGTGAGCATGAGTAGAAAGGGAGGAATCAAGAGGGGAGAGAGAGATCTGGGCAGTATCCTGTTCCTGAAGTGTTCTCCGGTACCCAGAACACCCTCAGAGATTCACAGAATTGGGTTGAGAAGAGAAGGAGGAGGGTGGGAGATAGAGGTTCCCTGGGGGAGAAGAAAGAGCATCAATAGGGGGAGAGAGTAATCAGGCCAGTGATCACACTCCTGAGTAAAAATGGGTCCTAAAGATTGGGTTCTTAAATGTACAAAATTGATATCAAATATGTAAAACAAAGATTAAAAATCTAGAGTAGAGGTTAGACTCTTATAAAACTTACAATATAAAAAAAAAGAAAAAAGGAAACAGTGTAAAAAGAAAAAAATACAGTAAAACAGTAAAAAAAAGGAAACAGTAAAAAAAAGTAAAACAGGAAAAAAAACATTAAAAAAAGAAAACACAAAAGGTATAAGATATATGTATGTAGTTTGCTTCAAAAATAGGGTTTTTTTTTTTTGCAAGTTAATAGTGGGTTATGAAAATGAAAGTTAAAGGTGTAATAGAGGACTTGAAGAAAAAGGAAGGAAGAGAAAAAAAAATTTTTTTAATTAAAAAAAAAAATTAAAAAAAAAAAAAATAATAATAGTAAAAAAATATATATCCCGGACTTTCTCTGGAGCTGTTGTGAGCAGTGTGGGATCTGCTCAGTTTCAGATAGATCCTTATTCCTGCTTATACTTTTCAAGATCTATAGGTCCTTTTCAATGCAGTCGGTATTAACTACCGGGATTTTAATCTGTTGGCCTGTCCCTTCCAAAGCGCTTCCCTCTGTTTATTTGGCTTCTGTTTGGAGATCTCTTCAGTATCTAATTTCCGCCCCGCAACAAAGCGGTGGAGGTGATCTCTTTAGGTTCGCTTGTTCAATCGTGCTGTGGGGAGGAAGGAACACTGCAAATCTGGCGTGTGTGTGGTAAGCTCGCAGTGTCTCGGCCGCACTGGGTTCGCCCCCGCTCACGGCGTGTGTGCTTTCCCCGTCTACCCTGCTCAGGCTTCAGGTTACTCAGCCGGGGAGCGGGCCCTGAGCTGCGTGCACTTCCCAGGTCTAAGCCGCTCAGGTTCAGGCTCCCAGTTACTCCACAAAGGCGCAGACTCGGTTTCGCCCGCGGCTTGTGCCGTTCCCGGTCGGAGCTGCTCAGGCGGCCAGGAGTTTGGCGAGCGCGCTCTCCCCTGTTGGGGCGGTGCGGCTTATGACCTCCCTGGTCCCCGCCTCGGTTTACGGGCGCGCCCGGCTCCGGTGTGCTTTGTGTCTGTTCTGGGGAGCTGGTCTCTGGCTGCAACCCTCCCGGCGGCTGGCGACCCTCCGGGATCTCAGGCAGTCTTTGCTTAGAAACTGGGAGCCTGTTTGCAGTTTGGTAGGGGGTGCCCTCTCTGGAGCCGAGTTTGCCCCTTTCCGGCTCTGGCGGGCCCCGCCTGCCCGCTGTGTCCGGCGGGGGATGGGGCGGTAGCCGGCTAGCTCTCCTCTGGTATCGCTCAGTCCTTTGTTCTGTGAGCGGGCCGGCAGTGCCTTAGAGTTGGGCTTTTCGCGGGATAGTTCTCTCTCTCTGGCTGTCCCACAGTTTAGGTTACTATCTCACGTTAGCTCCCTCAGATTGGCCTCGGGGCACTCGGGCCCGGTCCTTACCCTAGGCAGTGCCGCCCGCTCCTCTCCGTTCAGCCCCCACTTGCTGGTGGCGGATGATGCGAGCGTCTGGGGTTCTTTGCTGGGAGTTGCTTTAGGCACGTAATCTGTGGATTTTATTTATTTTTTCCTCCCAGTTACGTTGCCCTCCGAGATAAGAAATCTTCCCCCACACCCGCCGGTGAGAGGGTTTCCTGGTGCTTGGAAATTCCTCCTCTTTTACGACTCCCTCCCCGGGACGGGTCTCCGTCCCTAACTCTTTTGTCTCTCTTTTTATCTTTTATAATTTCTCCTACCTCTTTTGAAGATAATGCGCTGTCTGTGTGGAGGCCTGACGTCCTCAGCCAGCCTTCAGAAGTAGTTTTGTGAAGTTTGGTCAGCGTTCAGATGTTCTTTCGATAAATTTGTGGAGGAGAGAGTGGTCTCCCCGTCCTATTCCTCCGCCATCTTAGCCCTGCCACTGCCTATGATTTTTTAACTGACAATATAAGTGATCAGAATTTTGCAGAGCAAATGGAACTCTTCTCAATTCCTAGTGGGAATATAAAATGTACAGCCACCCAATTTAGAAACCAGTGTGGCAGTTTCATTAAAATTAAACACACATTTACTCTACAACCCAGCAATTCTAATTCTACCTATCTACCCAAGTGAAACAAAAATTCACATTAAAACCAGTATAGGGGACTTCCCTATACTGGTGGTCCGGTGGTTAAGACTCCATGCTGCCAGTTCAGAGGGCCCAGGTTCTCTATGTACCATATATAAGAGATGGCCAGTAGGAGTTCGATGTATGACACAGGGAACCCAAAGCAGGCGCTTTGTGACAACCTGGAGGAATGGGGTGAGGAGGGAAGAGGGAGGGGAGCTCAGGAGGCAGGAGACACATGTATGCCTAGGGCCAATTCATGTTGATGTATGGCAAAAACCATCACAATATTGTAAAGTAATTATCCTCCAGTTAACATAAATAAATCAAATTTAGAAACAAACCAAAGTTTAGCCACCTCAATGCTGGTCGCAGGTACCCACAAGGAGGTATCTTGCCCAGGACACATCTGCAACTGGGCTGTGGAGGAATGCTTGACTGGCACTAGCTCCAGGCTTCAGATTCTTAGGAGGGCCTCTTAGGTGAACACTTCAGAAGTGTGACATTGTGATATCAATTGGAACACAGAAGATACATGGCAGTTTGTATGACATCTCAAGGACCATCAACACCATACCCAGAGGAAGAACTTAGAGAGACTAGATTCCAGCAATTCTCGGAGGAGGCAAACTGACCTGCAGGGTACTGGGTTCATATCTAATTCCTAGAATTGCAAAATCTTGAGACTTCCCTGGTGACCTGTGGCCAAGATTCCATGATCCCGGTGCAGGGGGTCTGGGTTCAATCTCTAGTCTGGGAACTAGATACTGCATCAGTTCATTTCAGTCATTCAGACGTGTCCGACTCTTTGCGACCCCATGAACCGCAGCACGCCAGGCCTCCTTGTCCATCACCAACTCCCGGAGTCCACTCAAACCCATGTCCATTGAGTCGGTGATGCCATCCAACCATCTCATCCTCTGTCATCCCCTTCTCCTCCTGCCCTCAATCTTTCCCAGTATCAGGGTCTTTTCAAATGAGTCAGCTCTTTGCATCAGGTGGCCAAAGTATTGGAGTTTCAGCTTCAACATCAGTCCTTCCAATGAACACCCAGGGCTAATCTTTAGGATGGTCTGGTTGGATCTCCTTGCAGTCCAGGGGACTCTCGAGAGTCTTCTCCAACACCACAGTTCAAAAGCATCAATTCTTCAGCGCTCAGCTTTCTTTATAGTCCAACTCTCACATCCATACATGACCACTGGAAAAACCATAGCCTTGACTAGACGGACCTTTGTTGACAAAGTAATGTCTCTGCTTTTTAATATGCTGTCTAGGTTGGTGATAACTTTCCTTCCAAGGAGTAAGCGTCTTTTAATTTCATGGCTGCAATCACCATCTGCAGTGACTTTGGAGTCCAAAAAAATAAAGTCAGCTACTGTTTCCACTGTTTCCCCATCTATTTGATACTGCATAGCACAACTAAAGATCCTATGTGCCACAACTAAGACCTGTTGCAGCCAAATAAATATTTTTTTAAATATGCTTGATTAAAAAAGAAAAACTCAAAATCTTGCAGCCATAAGAAACAGCCATTAGAAGAGTAGTATTTTTTGCTTTTTAGTATTCAGCAAAATGTAGATGGTTTATTCAAGTATTTACAATCTATACACATAGTAAAAAGCTTTTAGAAAAGGTCTCCCAAAGCAACTTTGGGCTTATCCTCCCAAATAAATGAAATCTAGATTTAAAAAGAGATAGCATCCAGTGTTAATTTTCCCTTTCACTTCTTATATTCTCATTTTAACTTCAATAGTGTAATTGGGAACTAATTGCACTTTAATGATGAAAACAATTGAGTTACAGGCAGTTGATTCTATCTTTGTCGGGTTGAAAGCATATTTGTTGAGGGCACAAGATGAACAGAAAAGGTTAACACACTATTTTGATCTTTCTTTAAAATCAATTACACTGACTTAGGTTTCTCCACAGATTAAACAACAGATGTTTTCTTACCAAGGTTAACTTGGAATTTATTGGGTAAAAATTATAGGAGAATTCCCTGGATGGATCAGTCTTTTAGAAATAAAAATATATTGTCTCATATTGTCAGAGAATTTGAAATTAATTCTAAATTGCATCCATGTTCTAAAAAAAATGGTATTTGGAAATAGGAATCAGTCTAAAAAATGATATTTGGAAATAGAAAGCAGTCTAAAATATGGTATTTGGAAATAGAAATCAAATGAATGACTCTTTTTTCCTAGGATAAAAACATCAGAAAAGCAACATTTTGAGGAGGTAATATACCACACCAGTTAATGACAGTTTTTTTAGGTCAGTAAATGTGAGTTGAAATCCCACCTTCTAATAACACCTCAAACTAGGTTTGTCTTCTTTAGCAATTAACTTCTTTTCTCCAAGCCTCACTTTCCCACTAACAAGAAGACAGTGTTGATACCTACCTCTCAACCAAGCAAGCCAATTAATCTTTGTGACCTGCAGTTCCTCTAGCTATAAAAATGAGCCATTAATGCTGGTCTCGGAGACTTATTGTTACATCTAAATGAAACCTGCTAAAATACATTGCATGTAAAGAACTATGCTGCTGCTGCTGCTAAGTCGCTTCAGTCGTGTCCGACTCTGTGCAACCCCATAGACAGCAGCCCACCAGGCTCCCCTGTCCCTGGGATTCTCCAGGCAAGAATACTGGAGTGGGTTGCCATTTCCTTCTCCAGTGCATGAAAGAGAAAAGTGAAAGTGAAGTCGCTCAGTCGTGTCCGACTCTTAGCGACCCCATGGACTGTAGCCTACCAGGCTCCTCCATCCATGGGATTTTCCAGGCAACAGCACTGGAGTGGGGTGCCATTGCCTTCTCTGGTAAAGAACTATATAAATATCATAATTGAGTTGCTTCATATTATTTGTGGAACATGGTGGTGTATAAATTAATAGATTATTAAGCACTGTTAAATACAAGATGGAGACTGGACTTGGAAATTCTCTGAACAGACAAAACTTTTTTGGGTCATTGAGGGGGAGCATAGCGGAGGAGTGGGGAATACTTTGAGACAATGTAAAAATCCCATCTCTAATTAAAGTTTTACCCACAGGTTTTAACACCCATTGATGAGTATTACCTGAAACTATTATTAATGTGATCATTACCAATTTTTTTACATTTTTTATCAGTCATTCTACAATTAATTTATTTGAAATTAATTTGCAATATATATAAGCCAGATTGATATTTTAGTATCACAACAGGTTTATTGATTTTTTGAGAGATAAGCTACATCTTTAAAATGTTTTAAATTTTTACTGAGATATAATTGAATATAACATTATATTAGTTTTAGGTGTACAACATAATGATTCTATATTTGTATATATTGCGAGATGATTGCCACAATGAATCTAGTTAACATCCAACCATATGGAGTCACAAAAATTTTTGCTTTGTAATAAGAACTTTTACAATCGACTTTCTTAGCAACTTTCAAAATATAAAAAACAATATATTAATTATAGTTACATGCTGTATATTACAACTTCATGACATTTAGTTTATATCTGGAAGTTTGTACCTTTTGATCCCCTTCACCCATTTTTCCAGCCCCCCAACCCCCACCCCTGACAATCACAGACTAAGTCATTTAAACCACATAAGCAAAACTAAATCTAGTTTATTTCATGAACATAAGTGAAACTTAGGTTATTTCTTGCAAATACTACTGATAATCATAAAAGGAACTTAAGTCATCATCCTAAAAATGGTATAAGGTGATCACTTTTAACCAAGCCCTGCCATATGGAGACCCCTATAGTAATAATAACCAATCATCATAAAGCTTAATGGACTTCCTCATTTTCACTTTATAAGCCATCCTGTAACTCCATGCCACTGAACTTCCTATCAACTTTGAATTTCAAAGTTCCCATTTCGAAAACTGTTCATACATGCACAATTAACTTTTACTAAATAATATTTTATTGACCTGGTAGTTTTAATTTTGCTATTTCTGGAGTTTTGACAGTACATATAATTATTAACATAATTAGTAGAATTATCTAGTCAATTGTCAGACAGGGCCTGATGTAAAACAGAAAATCTAATTTACATTTAGAAATGGCTGATTTGCACTATTCTTGTCTTTTTATCATTGAGTGGGTTTGTCATGGAGATACATGTCCACCAGGCATGAACAGACAAACACATTTTCCCCCCTGACCTGGTCAAATGTGAATGCAAGTAGGCATGTGAGGTAAAAATACAGCTGAACATTGAAACTCACTATTCCTATTTCATCAGTGTTCAGCTCAGGTTTCTTCCAAAAGAAAGCTTAGTTTTTATTGCTTCATCTCTGCTCCCCAAACCCTAGAGTATAACATCTCTAGGTATTTCTGCACAGCAATAAGGATTTATCCCACACAAAACGATGTTTCAGACTTCTGATATTCTTCTGACTTATTCTTTAATCTGTTTCTTCTTCAGATACCAATGCTAAAATCAAAGGTCATTTTATTTAACCTTTTTAAAATATTTAACAGTCATACAGAAAGTTTTAATACAGTTATAATTTCCCTTAAACCTCCATTTTTAATATCTCCATGTGAGACTTCTCTGGTTGTCCAGTGGTTAAGACTCCATGCTTCTACTGAAGAGCTACAGGTTTAATTCCTAGTAGGGAATGAAAACACTGCAAAAAAAAAAAAAATTCCCCATGTGATATTACTCTTAAACAGGATTTTAAGATACTATATTACTGGAGACTTTAGCCTTCATCTGTTCAGGAACTGGAAGATTCCTGATATTTAATATTTTTATGAGTCGTTGCCTGAGCATGTTGTCATGTTTGGAACTTGTATAAGGCAAGTGTAATTGGCATATATGTATGCCATACGTATTAAGACAGAATATTTTTCATTTTTATAATGAAATATCTAATACATATAAACATACTATTTATACAGTATAAAGAGTAATACTACAACAGGTACAGTACAGCCATCACTCTACTTTATTTTTTTTAGTTTTATTGAAATATACTTGATTTACTGTTATATAGTTGATTTAATGTTGTGTTAGTTTCAGGTGTACAGCAAAATAATTCGGTTTTGCAGGTATATATATATATGTATATAAATACATAAATTCTTTGTTACATTAATTTACATTATAGGTTATTATAATATACTAAGTATAATTCCCTGTACAGTAAGTCCTCATTGGTTACCTACTTTACATGTAGCAGTATCTGTTAATCCCAAACTCCTAATTTCCCCTTCCCTACCCACCACACCACCCTACTTTTAAAATAGCAATATTTTTATATTTTCCTCTTTGGCTGTTTTAGGCATTAGTTACATACTTCCTCCCTGCTCAACAAAACCTTTGAAATTTATAAGTCATTATACGTATATTTAAAATGAAAAACACTTGAAATACCCACAGAAAAAAGAATATAATATCAAAACTAACATCTAAAAGCTGTCACTTCTTCAAAAGTGATTTTGTATTTTATATCTATATCCAATTTGAATATTATAAATGATATGCAGAAAATTTTGAAAAAGAGGGAAATTGTTCACAAGATAAAACAAAATTTATAGCAAAACATATTTCTTAAAGGCACTTACTTTTCGCCAGCTTGGCTGATTCATGTCAATGTATGGCAAGAACTACTACAATATTGTAATTAGCCCCCAACTAAAATAAATAAATTTATTTTTTTAAAAATTGTATATATTTAAGGTGTACAACAAAGAGTCAGACACGACTGAGCGACTGAACTGAACTGAACTGAAGGTGTACAACATGATAATTTGGTATACATATGCTTCATGAAATGATGACCACAATCAATTGTGAAGACAATTAACATATCTATCACTTCACATAGTTACTGTTTTCTGTGTTTGATAAAAACACTTGAAATCTACTCTCCTACTGAATTTCAAAGATATAGTACACCACGGGACTTCCCTGGTGGTCTAGTGGTTAAGACTCTGTACTTGCAATGCATGGGGCATAGGTCTGATCCCTGGTCAGGGAACTAAGACCATTGAGAGGTTTCTTTTGTTAATTACTCTCCAGTGCTTATATTCACCAGTTTTATTGAGTTCCAAGGTATTTTCCCAACCAAGTAAGCAGTTCCAGTGCCAATTAGCTCACAGTTTAAAGAACCACCCCATCATCTCACACTCCCATCCCACAAAAGACAGTCTAGAAAGGTTGCTTCAAGAAAATGCCCTCAAGACTCTTTGTTAGGTCCTCTCGACCTACCAAGTCAGACACCAGGTGCTTTACACAACTTATATCACTCAATAAATGCTTTCAGCAATCTGTGAACCAGATATTAACTTCCTCACTTTTAAATGAAGGCTACACCAACAAAACAAATGCTAAGACAGAATTTTCATTCTCCAAAGCCCACCAGGGATTTTTATAAAGCTTTGCTGACATAAACTATACATTCCAAAAGACACTTCTAAATGGATGAAAATTACCCACTTGCTGGCCATAGTTTGCATTCTCAAGTAGTTCCAGACCGTTACCTACCCTTTGGAGTCAGGCCCCAACCAGGGTCCTCCTGTCAGTGTCACTAGAACAAGGCTGAGTTGGGTTCAGAAACAAAGGAACTCTTTAATCTTTGAAGAAAGAATGAAGAGATGCAAGCTCTGGCTGTAAAGCACAGGCTCCCTGACAGTCTGGGGCGGGCCTGTTTCATGGGAACCCCAGTGGTTTGGGGGAGGGGGTGGAGTGCACCCCCATGCCAGGAGCAGCTTCTCTGCTCATGGCACACCGCCGCCATCTTGAATTGAGGTGTTGAGCGCAGTCTCTCTTCACTCGGCTACCAAGCCGACTTGTCCGGGCAGCCATTTCACCAGGAGGAACTCTGGTTGGAAATGCCAGGCCCTAGACCTCTGTGAGTCAGAGAAACTGGACTAGCCACAAAGGAGAAGAAGAAAGGTAAGACTTTATTTTATTGCCCAGGTTCTGTTTTTATTTCCTGGGAATTGTGAATGGATTTTGCCAGTGACAAATCTCTTCTCTACCTTCGTCTGGCTTCTCATTCTTGAGGGCCACTGGGGGGGCGATGGTTTGGCTTCTGTAACTGCTTCCTATGGTACTGAGGGCCTAGTCTTAACTGTGGGTGGAGGAGCTGAGCTTCCCTCAGCTCCTTTTGATGTGCTTGCTAGTCAACTGACTTGGGCCCTCACTCTTCAACCCTCGTTTGTCTAACCTTTTAGAGACAAAGGACACCAGGCAATTTAAGGTCTGTGGTCCCAATACTAGAAAGAATGTAGTGTGCAGGTGTCAGAGTTTTCCTAACAATGCAGGTATCTCAGTCTTCGGCCTGTAGGTGAGTGAAGAGGCCCTACCAGGGCCTGCATCTCCCTAGTCAAACAACTTTTGTTGTTTGTTAAGAGAAGCTTCAGGTCAGAGAGAGGTTCCCAGAGTTGTCCTTTTTAGCCTTGGGGCAGAACTGTTGGCAGTATGGCTGTTTTTGTTGCACATTTGAGTCCTACCATTTGAAAGCCAAATTTCTTGTGCCTCTGAGGCTAATGCAATACAGAGGAAGGCATCTTTTAAAGCTAGCACAGTATATCAGTTCCTGGTGGATGGTAGAGTGGCCAGCAGGACCTAGGGATTAGGGAACACTGAATATATATTACTGCCCTGAGGTCTTGTACCATCTGATATTCCCCACTGGGTATCTTTACAGGGAGAATGGGGGTATTACAGGCTGACTGGATGATCTTATAAGGACCTAGTCAATTAGGTCCTGTATAACTTGGGATAGGATACTGTTTTTCTTTTCTTCCCTCACACCGCCCCCCCCCCACTTTTTTTTAATACATGTTTTTTTTTCTTTATTTGGAGTGTGATTGCTAGTACTGTTTTCTATTGGGCTTTGTATGTCTGGGTTTTAGATGGACTATCACGGGACTAGCTCTTTCATCTTGCAGCACCCATCCCTGGGCTGAGACCTCAGGATTTACTCCAGGGAAATCAACGTATTTTGTCTGGGGAGCTTTGTCCTCAGTCATTAACATGTTTATTTCCTAAAAAATTTTAATAGACTTTGCTGGTAACAAGACTACATGAGAAAGTTAGCAAAAGGAATGGAAAACACTGGGGTCACAGTTAACAAACAGACAAAAAGGTAGTCAGCACTTCCTTAGCTCTTTTTTTTTCCTCTCCATGATTGTGTGTATTACTTAAAAAGGCACCATGTTGGATAGGAGAAAATAGACAATACATTGTTACATAAACCGTTTTTACAGATTAGATATTGTATAGAAGCCATTTGACACTTTTTCATAAAATGAGTATTCAGTTAAACTTTTTTGAAAGAATGAAGACACAGTTTTATATTTTCACACTTCATCCTCAGAAAAATCCTCTGCGATAAAGAGAAAGTGGCCTCCAGGAGTGAGTCTTTCTGATCAAGAGATGTTATCTTTCAATTTACTAGGGGTAAGGGAATCAGTTCTAAAATTTTTGCTTCAAAGAAAAAGCATTTTTTCCCCCACTGCTTACAGCATAGATTCTTTCATATCAAGCAGACATAAAATTTATCATTTTATAATATAATGCTTTTTTCTTTCATCAGGTTAGCTCTGGACTTTGCAGAAAGGAATAATAGAATGCATTTGGGTATAATAAATGACATCAATTTCCTGATTAAAAAGTGTGAAAGGAAAATAAAAATGGAGTCAGTATTGCTAAGAGAGCTGTCTAAAGTGGACCCAGGAGGCATTGAGAAAGTGTGACATATGCATGTCTCAGCCTGGATGGAATCTGAACTTTGTCTTATTGTCTTAATGCAGGGATCTAGAACATCTGCCCAGTGTTCCAGAAACTCAAGATACTTACTGAATCCTTGCTGTAAAATAATTCATGATTGCCTATATCCTAAGAACAAATATTTCCTTTCTTGAGTCAAGATCAGTCATAATTCTTGCCAGACAATTGTAACAATCTTGTGGTTTTTGCCTTTATAAGCCCCGAACTTTCTTTTCCCCAGAAGTCTTTTGGTTTTACCCAGATCTGTATCTCTCAAATTGTGATTATTAGACCCCATATAAACTCTTTTCTTGTTTACAACCTTCTGCATTTCTTGGTTGGCAAAAGACAATAATTTTCTATTAAAAAAGAATTTCAGTATGCATACTTATTCTTTTCTGAAATGCAGAGTTATAATGGTTTCATAATAAATCACTTTGTAAGGTTGGTGAGTTTTCAACTTAAAAACCTTCTGAATGACAGCAATTGATAAATATTAGTTTACAATTCTCTAGTTCCTCAGGACACATCATACCCTGCAAATGCTTGGAGAGAGGTAAGCACCCACTGTCCCACATGGTTTATTCAAGATTCTGGGGACTTCCCTGGAGGTCCAGAGGTTAGAACTTGTTGCTTTCACTGCCGTGGGCCTTGGTTTGATCCCTGGTCCAGGAACTGAGATCCTGCAAGCTACACAGCATGACCAAAAATTTTTAAAATTAAAATTACAGAGAGGAACTAGAGCTTTCTGATACAATAATTATTTGGCATGAGTGAAATGGGTCTTTAAATTCTAGAATTCTGGGGTGAGGGGTGAATGAAATGGGTGAAGGTAGTCAAAAGGTACAAACTTCCAGTTATAAATAGATAAGTCATGAGGCTGTAATGGTGACTATTGTCAATAATATTGTATCTTATACTTGAAAGCTGTTAAGAGAGTAGCTCTTAAAAGATCTTATCATAAAAAAATTATGACTGTTTGGTGGTGGATGTGAGCTAGACTTATTGTGGTCATTTCACAATATATACAAATATCAACTCATTATGTTGCACACATAAGCTAATATAAAGTTGTCAGTTATTTCTCAATTTCTAGGAAATTCTAGAATTCTGGATACCAGTTTCTCATGGGTGATACATGTACATGGGTGCATGCATGCATACAGTTCTCTCCCTCTGTCTCTCTCTCTCTGTGTCTCTCTCCTTGGATCTGAGAAGCAATAAGTTTGATGTCTGCTCAAATTCACAATTTGTTGGAAAGTGAGTAATGGTGATTATTCTCACATTGGCCTTACATAATCGAGAAAAATAGCAAAAATCCTCAAAGAAATTAATACTGAAAAGTAAGAAAGTAAAGTTCTTGGGAGTCAGATTATTTAGCTTTATGAAGACTTTCTAAACTTTTCACATTCTGAATGTTTTCTGGATTCTGGAAGCCATAAGCAGCTGAAGTAAAGCAGAGAATGACATGGTGATGCAGACAGTTGAGACTAGACGGTGACAAAATCTTGATATCTAAAGATCCGCAAAAGCCAAGTGCCTGTTGAGTTCAGAGCGCAGGAAACCTTGCTTTGGATACACTAAGCCAGGGAGTGGAGGGAGTTTGAGTGACAGTTAGCTTCTGGATGTAAGTCCTTTTCTATCGGGTAATAACTCAGAGTGAATAGCCCAACAGGTCTCCCAGAAAAAATCTGCAGTGCACGTTTGAAAGAGTGTCGGGGTTGATAGGTTTCAGCCCCTTTGCAATGACGAGTATCAGGGAAATTGAAAGAGAGGCCCAAAGTGAGACAATTGGTAGAAAAGAACAGTGTAAAGGATTTTCAGCTTCTGCTGACTCAGACGAATGGAACCAGTTCTTTTTTTTTCTGTTTTAAATAGGTCATTTTTTTTTCAAAATAAACTCATTGGTGTATGTGCATGTACATATATATATATATAAACTCCTATAAAGTACAAAAAGAAAAATTCTCTGAACATACAAATTAACCCAAAGGTTACATAGCTTTCAGAAAAGCAAAAAGTGCTTATTTCTTATCTATTATTGAATAGGGAGAGCTAGTTTCCCATCTTATCTTTCTAGGGTTTAGGCAACTCCTTGGAAAAAAAGATATGAACTTGTTCAGGCCTACATGGCAGTGCTTATTTAAAAGTCTCCCTAATGATTATTTTTAAATTATTATATCATCTGCAAATACCAAAATCACTGACTGAATTTCAGTTCAGTTCAATCGCTCAGTCGTGTCTGACTCTTTGCAACCCCATGAATCGCAGCACACCAGGCCTCCCTGTCCATCACCAACTCCCAGAGTTTATCCAAACCCATGTCCATCGAGTCAGTGATGCCATCCAACCATCTCATCCTCTGTCGTCCCCTTCTCCTCCTGCCCCCAGTCCTTCCCAGCATTAGGGTCTTTTCCAATGAGTCAACTCTTCACATGAGGTGGCCAAAGTCCTGGAGTTTCATCTTCAACATCAGTCCTTCCAATGAACACCCAGGACTGATCTCCTTTAGGATGGACTGGTTGGATCTTCTTGCAGTCCAAGGGACTCTCAACAGTCTTCTCCAACACCACAGTTCAAAAGCATCAATTTTTCAGTGCTCAGCTCTCTTTATAGTCCAACTCTCACATCCATACATGACCATTGGAAAAATCATAGCCTTGACTAGATGTACCTTTGTTGGTGATGTCTCTGATTTTTACTATGCTGTCTAGATTGGTCGTAACTTTCCTTCCAAGGAGTAAGTGTCTTTTAATTTCATGACAGCAATCACCATCTGCAGTGATTTTGGAGCCCAAAAAAATAAAGTCTGACACTGTTTCCACTGTTTCCCCATCTATTTCCCATGAAGTGACGGGACCAGATGCCATGATCTTTGTTTTCTGAATGTTGAGCTTTAAGCCAACTTTTTCACTCTCCTCTTTCACTTTCATCAAGAAGCTCTTTAGTTCTTCTTCACTTTCTGCCATAAGGGTGGTGTCATCTGCATATCTGAGGTTATTGATATTTCTCCCAGCAATCTTGATTCCAGCTTGTGCTTCTTCCAGCCCAGCATTTCTCATGATGTACTCTGCATATAAGTTAAATAAGCAGGGTGACAATATACAGCCTTGACGTACTCCTTTTCCTATTTGGAACCAGTCTGTTGTTCCATGTCCAGTTCTAACTGTTGCTTCCTGACCTGCATACAGGTTTCTCAAGAGACAGGTCAGATGCTCTGGTATTCCCACCTCTTTCAGAATTTTCCACAGTTTATTGTGATCCACACAGTCAAAGGCTTTGGCATAGCCAATAAAGCAGAAATAGATGTTTTTCTGGAACTCTCTTGCTTTTTCGATGATCCAGAGGATGTTGGCAATTTGATCTCTGGTTCCTCTGCCTTTTCTAAAACCAGCTTGAACATCTGGACGTTCACAGTTCACGTATTGCTGAAGCCTGGCTTGGAGAATTTTGAGCATTACTTTACTAGCATGTGAGATGAGTGCAATTGTGCGGTAGTGTGAGCATTCTTTGGCATTGCCTTTCTTTGGGATTGGAATGAAAACTGACCTTTTCCAGTCCTGTGGCCACTGCTGAGTTTTCCAGATTTGCTGGCATATTGAGTGCAGCACTTTCACAGCATCATCTTCCAGGATTTGAAATAGCTCAACTGGAATTCCATCACCTCCACTAGCTTTGTTCGTAGTGATGCTTTCTAAGGCCCACTTGACTTCACATTCCAGGATGTCTGGCTCTAGGTGAGTGATCACACCATGGTGATTTAAGGAGCCACAAAAGTGATGTTGGGCTAGAAAAATGCAATCTACCCAATAAATCAAAGATTTTGAGCCCAAAACTCCAGTACAAAAAGCATAAAGACTCTCCAATAAACGCTTGTGAGTTTTCACACAATAGTGTTTCATCAAGAGTAGCTGTTCTGGGACTTCCCTAGTGGTCCAGCGACTAAGACTCTGGCTCCCAATGCAGAGGCCTGGGTTTGATCCTCAGTCAGGGAAATAGATCCAATTTGCTGCAAGGAAGAGTTCAAATGCCGCAATGAAGATGGAAGATACTGCCTACCGCAACTAAGACCTGACACAGCTAAATAATTTTTTTAAGTTGTTACATCAGTATAAATTGCAACGATAATTGTATTTACAGCCCCCCCAAAAACCATTTACTAGGAAACCATTGTATAGCCACCACAAAATGCAAATTCACAATGTTTTTGTGCTTACAGTGAGTGTCATCATCCGCTGACTTTAAGAGTAAGAATTAAAAAATGTTTTTTCTATGCTTACAGTGGCATAAAGAACATGCAGAAATAACACATTTTCAAAAGCACTTCCATCACACTTTCAGCTTCTAATAGTAGCATCTGCCCACAAAGATGACACTTCTGTCTTTGTTTCTCTACTTTAAATTGTTTGCCATCACAGCTTCAATCAAAAGCAAATTTTACATCCAAGAAAGACGCAAAACCTAGCTTTTTCCATAGTATTATCAAGGACAATGAGTCATTTGTCTCTCAGCCAAACTCTATATACAGTCTTATTTACACTGCAATAAGAGCTTGCTTTTCAGAGTTGCTGATAGACATAGTTATGTTCTGAGTAGCAGGATCACTCCCTCATAGACCGCTATTCACAAAATTACCAAACTGTAGAAAGGCTTTTGGGGCTTCCCCGGTGGCTCAGCGGTGAAGAATATGCCTGACAATGCAGGAGATGAGACAAAAGTTGAATCCCTGGGTCAGGAAGATCCCCTGGAAAGGAAATGGAAACCCACTCCAGTTTTCTTGCCTGGGAAATCCCATGGACAGAGGAGCCTGGTGGGTTGCAGTCCATGGGGTATCAAAGAGTCAGTCATGACATAGTGACTAAACAACAGGACTTTAGTTCCAATTTTGCCCTTTTGGTGGGTCACCTGACTTGTTACTACCTGAGTTTTCTCATAAAAAGTATAGCATTGGCAAAGCCATCCAATAGAGGATCTTGCTTTTTAAAAAATCTTAGACCCCTTTGAGAATTCTAGAAAAACTTACAAATAATTTCCCTAGAAATAAATACACATACTGGATAATTGGCTTCCCTGATGGCTCAGATGGTAAAGAGTCTGCAGTGCAGGAGACCCGGGGTCAATCTCTGGGTCAAGGAGATCCCTGGAGAAGGGAACGACAACCCACTCTAGTTTTCATAATCACAAACGTATGTGGTTTCAGTTCACATATTCCTGAATTTTACCCATGGACATCTGGTTAAAACTCTTACCCACAGCTTTTGAAATGAGTACCATTGCTCGAGGAGGTTATGATGTGTCAGTTTTAAGTTTCCCATGTCCGCACACTGACATAAGAAGGTGGCCAGTGGACAGAAAACATTTGACTCTATGAACTACTATTCATAAAGTGGCTGGAGTTACATTTCCCCACAACCAGTCCCCAAGACTGCATTCCATTCCTCAATTATCATTAAGGACAAAGTTTAAGATAGCCCCCTTTCTCCCTCTACATACAGCCTTTATTTTTAGAAACTTTTCCTTCACAGGGAGTTCAGCTCAGTATTGTGGTGACTTAGAGAGATGCAATGGACTGGGGCAGGGGTTGGCGGTGGGAGGGAGGTCCAAGAGGGAGGGAATATATGTATACATATAGCCGATCCACATAGTTGTACAGTAGTAGCTAACACAATATTGTAAAGTCATTATGCTCCAATTAAAAAATAAAAAATATCTTCTCCCTTCCAGGAGAACTTTATTATCTATTTTAGCCGTGCCTTACCCCCTATGCTACACCCACAGACTCACTCTAACCCTCTGGGGATTGTACTACCACTGCTTCCCCAATTATGTTGTGGAAAATTTTCCCTTCCTCCATATTAATCTCTGGTTTAACACAGAGATTGGCTTTCTTGCTGTGTGCCCCACATAACTAACTCAGTTTTCCTGGTGCATCTAGAAAGCATCAAAGAGTCACTGCCTGGTCCTCCTCTCAATGTCCTTACCAGTCACAAGCCTATCTTGAGGCCCTGACACTTAGAACAAGGATTCTCTTGGTTAATCTATATATTAGGTATACCCTGCAGCCTCTCTTGGGCTCGTCTCCTAGCCCTCTTTTAAGTATGTATTTTATTCAGTGATTTATATTGTCTGATTGACTAATCTGAAGAGACCGTTCTCTTAATAAACCAGAAGCATTTCTTTTTTTGCTAGACACAAAGGTCTACTCTTAGGTCAAAGGACAGAGGAACCTGATCTCCCAGAAGTTGATAAGGATAATTGTCAAATTCTGTTTACTATTGTGCAGTATTTGTGGGCTGTCAATTAACCAACCAATACAAGAAGAATGTATTCATTTGCTCATTCAAGTAATATTTACCAAAAAGAAAAATTTGCAGAGCTCCAGACTTACCAAGCTTCCCAGGTGGCGCTAGTCGTATAAAGCCAGCCTGCTAATGCAGGAGACCTAAGAGACATTGGTTTGATCCCTGGGTTGGGAAGATCCCCTAGAGGAGGCCATGGCAACCCATTCCAGTATTCTTGTCTGGGGAACCCCGTGGACAGAGGAGCCTGGCGGGCTGTAGTCCATTGAGTCACAAAGAGTTGGACGTAACTGAAGTTTTCAGCACGCATGCAGACTGATATCAGGCTCGAAATACGGAGGGGGAGCGGAGACAGACAATGGCCCTCCACTGTGTAGAGTACAGTCTTGTGGAAGGACAAAAATTAGAAGATTAAAGAGGATAATTTCAGATAAGGAAAAATAGTATTTTTTTCTAAAAGTGCCAGGTGATAAAAGTAACCCTTAGATTTGAAAAGCAAGAAAGAACTTACCAGGAAGCTAACATTTGAGTGTAAACTGATTAAGCAGCCAATCATGCCACAATTGGGGAGCAGGATTTTCAAGTCAGTATGGCCAGCAATGGCAAAGGTCTAGGGTAGGAAAAAGGCAGGCAGTTTATTTAGAAAGATGGTCTATAATTAGAAAAGAGAGAGCCAGTGGGAAAGTGTCATGAGATGAGCTCGGAGGAAAGGGTTCATTCTTTTCAGCTGAACAAAAAGTAAGGAAATTGGAATTTTATTTTAGGGCTTTTTTGTTTTGTTTTTGAGGGGTGGTTTTGAGTTTGAGAGGTTTTGTTTGTTTTCTGGCCATGCTATGCTGCATGCAGGATCCTAGTTCCTCAATGAGGGAGCAAGCCTGCACCCCCTACAGTGGAAACTGGAAGTCTCAACCACTAAACCCCTAGAGAAGTTCCTTGAATTTTCAGTTCAGTTCAGTTCACTCAGTCGTGTCTGACTCTTTGCGACCCCATGGACTGCAGCATGCCAGGCTTCCCTGTCCATCACCATCTCCCAGAGTTTGCTCAAACTCATGTCTATCGAGTCAGTGGTGCCATCCAACCATCTCATCCTCTGTCATCCCCTTCTCCTCCTGCCTTCAATCTTTCCCAGCATCAGGGTCTTTTCCAATGAGTCAGCTCTTCACATCAGGTGGACAAAGTATTGGAGTTTCAGCTTCAGCATCAGCCCTTCCAATGAATATTCAGGACTGATTTCCTTTAGGATGGACTGGGTGGATCTCCTTGCAGTTCAAGGGACTCGCAAGTCTTCTCTAACACCATAGTTCAAAAGCATCAATTCTTGGGCACTCAGCTTTCTTCATAGTCCAGCTCTCATATCCATACACAACTACTGGAAAAACCATAGCTTGAATTTTAAATACAGGGAAAAACCAATGGAAAGTTAAAGCAGAGGGTGACATTATACTATTTCCATTGAGAAGTTTGCTCTAGATGTCATATGCAAATAGACTATAATGGGATAAGAGTAGAAACAAGAAATGGGAGAAAACTAATTACTCTGTAGTAAGGAGAAACCGTTATTCCTCAGCCAATTTTTGAAACCCTGGAGATGGAAATGGCAACCCACTCCACTGTTCTTGCCTGAAAAGTTCCATGGACCAACAAGTCTGGTGGGCTACAGTCCATGTGGCCGCAAAGAGTCAGACATGACTGAATACACACACATGCAATTTTTGAAAAGTGAATTTGCTTGGACTTCTACCAATAAAAACTCATACAACAGAAGTCACTTCCAAATCAAAACATTGTAAAGATAAAAACTCAAATTGGCATTACTGTCTAATGAAATGTTTTCAAACCTCTTTTGCATGATTTTGTCAGCCAAGTGTTCCTTGTATATCCTTGGAGCATTTAATTCTCAGATGCATACAGTTACCTAATGTTAATAGCTGCTTTGCAGGTTAGTACCAGTTGATTCATTTGAAATAAAACATACATAATATTATATTTTACTTGTATTCTGACTACAGTTTTAAGCTTTAAATAACATTAGATTGCTTGTAATATTGCATAACTGGATACAAACTTTTAGGAGGTATCAAATTTTATGCAGAACAAGGATCTAAGTCTGGGTAAAATGGTTTCTACTGCTATCACTATGTTTCAGTCATATTAATTGCATTTTAAATAGAAGAAACAATGAAAATAGCTAGCAATTTAAAAAGGGGGGGGGAAGCAAGACTGTGTCAGTACTATAAAAAGACCTATTTTTCATTCACCACCCCTGAATATCAGAACCTTCCAAATCCACAGTTGAGCTCTTGCCCTAGAATGTTTAATATATTTACTTTTGTCCATCCTTCCACTTTTGGTAGAAATAGTCCCACCTTTTTCATCATTGTCTACTGCCCAGGATACCTCTATTGCATTCTAGTGTGTTTTAGTGACTGCCAAGAGGGAAATCTACCTAGAATATCAATGGTTATTAATGCTTAAAATATTCCTCTGTCCTAATAACAGGAGGATGGAGAAACAGAAATTATGATTCGAAGATATAAATATCATTTTAACGGCAGAAACTGCAGACATCCTGAATATTCTAGGAGCACAGTGATGGAGGAGGCCCCCAGACTCTGCACAGATCCCATCTCTAAAGCCCTACTCATGCCCCACATGGAAAGTTACCTCTGCCAATGTCATGGCCATCATTACCATTCCCATACATGGAAGAGGCTCAGTATTCAAATACAGATTTGCAAGGGGAGAACCACCTGTGCAACAAGTACTGTCAGATTTTTCTTCCCTACAGTTCAATCTTCCCTAAAAGTGCTCTTTGTAATTTTAATGATTTCTTCCTCTGGTTGTTGTTCTTTAGTCACTAAGTCATGTCTGCTTTTTTTGTGACCCCCATGGACTGTAGCCCACCAGGCTCCTCTGTCCATGGGATTTCCCAGGCAAGAATACTGGAGTGAGTTGCCATTTCCTTCCCTAGGGGATCTTCCTGACCCAGGGATTGAACTCTCTTCTTCTGCATTGGCGGAGAAGGCAATGGCAACCCACTCCAGTACTCTTGCCTGGAAAATCCCAGGGACGGGGGAGCCTGGTGGGCTGCCGTCTATGGGGTCACACAGAGTCGGACACGACTGAAGTGACTTAGCAGCAGCAGCAGCAGCAGCTTCTGCATTGGTGGCAGGTTCTTTACCACTGAGTCACCTGGGAAGCCCCTTCTTCCTCTCACCCAGGCTTTTCCCACACATCCCCTTTCTAAAATTTCAAGTCTCACAATGCCAAACAACACTGTAAATGTTTTAGCTAATTTGCTAGCTATTTCCATCATTCAGATCTGACAGGCCCAAATAGAGAAATTTAATTTCCATCTCTGATGACATATATGAAAAGCCAAAATATAGTGACACTGTGGCTTTGCCAGTGCTTAATGAATACCATGCTTTGCCAGTGCTTAATGAATACCATGCAAAAGGAATATCCTGATTTTTTTCCCTCAGCAATAGATAGGTACAGTCTCCATTGTTATATTAATCCACTCAGCATTCAGACCTAGAATTGCAGATTACAGCTTTCAAGTCTCTGTACTCATTTCCCAAGGTGTTCTAGTTGATGATGTGTTTTTTCTAGATATTGAGCAATTGTCAGTCATCCCTAGCTTTCACCAGCTCCCTGCTAATAAGTTATTTGCTGACTTGCTGATCTATTAAGTAATGTATGAAGAGAGGCACAAGTTTGTGTTTTCAATGAGTCATAAAAAGCTTGAGAAAATCCAACAAAGGGTGGTGAGCAAAGGAAAGCTTAATTAGCTCAAGAAACTGACTCAGAGAAAAATGCTAATTTGCTGACTCTACCAGGATCTGATTTTGTTGAGAACAGTCTTCTGTGACTGACTGTTTCATCTAAGCTCACTTCTGACTTTTAATTTACATTCATGACTATAGACTATCACAGGCTCCACCCTTCAAAGCCAGGGTTGGCATAGGGTTGATGACAGAGAAGAGCCTCCAGGCAGAAAGGTCAGGCCTGGCTCCACAGGAGCTGTTCTCAAGGTCAAGCCCAACAAGGGCTTCTAGTAGGAAGGAGACAATGTCACCTACAGCTGAGAAGACATGACAAGCAGATGGAAGCAGTTGAGAAGGCATAACAAGCAGATGCCAGAGTTGGTCCTAATCAGAATGTCAAAGTGCAGGTCTGGGCTAGCTGGTGAAATAAAAACAGGGGTCAGTGTGGGGCAGGCTGTGCCCATATTAGATGCTGCTTGGGATGTGGACATACGAACAGAATATAGGAGCCAATCTTTAAAGCGTTCTCAGGCCAGGACCTGGGGCAATCTGAGCAATGCAGTAAACAGTAGTAGTGGATGATAACCCAAAGAATAAAATAAATACCCATGATGTGAGTAAATGACTGAATACATAAATAAACGGGGACAAGACTTTTTTTTTAATACAATTCCAAAAGTAAATGTAGCAGAAATGAAAGAAATAGAAAACCACAGTGGTTATTTCTGCAGGGAAATCCCATTGGTGGTTACTAAAATTAGTGGGTAAAACTTAAAGGAGAAACAGGATATTAAACAGGATATTAGCATAGCCTCAAAGTATTACCTCATAATATTTATTAATTACTATGTTGCTTGTTAATTACTGTGGTTCCAGAAGGTAGAATGGGGTCCAGATTTAGTGACTAGCTTCTAATGAATAGAATGTGGAATGAGAAATTTTGTAACTTTATAGGAGAGAAACCTGGCAGACACCTTAATTGAATGATCAAGGTTAACATCACCAGTGTGAGTCATGTTGATATCATATTCTCATTAAGATGTTAACATGAGAAGGGCATGTTACCTCTGTGATATTCTTCCCAAATCTCCATAAACCCAATCCAATTAATCATGAAAAATTGAGAGATATTCTACAAAATACCTGACTGGTACTCAGGTAAAAGTGTTAAAATCATGAAAAACAGGAGGGACCAAGAAACCACAAAAGAATGGACCCTAAGGACAGAAGAAGGACATTAGTGGAAAAGTTGATCAAATCCTATAACAGTTTGTATTAGTTTAGTTAAGAGTGTTGCTTTGATGTTAATTTCTTAGTTGTAATTGTTGTGATTACTAATGTTATGTAAGATGTTAACATTAAGGGATACTGGGGAGACAATAAACCAGGACTCTCTGCACTAACTTTGCAATTCTGCACTTCTACAATTATTTCAAAATACAAATGTTCTTTAAAAGACTAGAAAAGCAATCAAACCATTTGGTATTTTTTAATAAAATTAAAAAAATAAAAAAACAAAACACCACAACCTTCTTTAAATGCTGAAATGCTGTTTCTTATCACTCTCTTTAAAGTTTATAATTTTTTTCTAATTAAAAGAATGTTCTAATTTAAAAGATTGACCTAGGTCAGGAGGATGAGAAGACAAGACACAGAGAGAAATATTTTCAAAAGATATACTTGATAACAGATTGTTATCCAAGATATACAACAAAACTTAAAATTTCAACAATAAGAAGGCAAACAAACCAATATTAAAATGAGCAAAAGAATAGACGCCTGATCAAAGAAGATATATGGATGACAAGTAATCATATGAAAAGGTACACAATACCTAACATCATTAGGGAGTAGCAAATTAAATAGCACTGAGGTACTACAGTACAAACTTATTAGAATAGCCAAGATACAAAACACCAAATGCTAATAAGGATATGTAACAAGAACTGTTGTTCATTGCTGGTGGGAATGCAAAATGGTACAGACACTTTGGAAGACCATTTGGCAGCTTCTTATAAAACTAAATATACTCTTAGAATCAGTTCAGTTCAGTTACTCAGCCATATCCGACTGTTTGTGACCCCATGGACTGCAGCACGCCAGGCTTCCCTGTCCATCACCAGTTCCTGGAGCTTGCACAAACTCATGTCTGTTGAGTCAGTGATGCCATCCAACCATCTCATCCTCTGTCATCCCCCTTCCTCCTGCCTTCAATCTTTCCCAGCATCAGGGTCTTTTCCAATGAGTCAGTTCTTCGCATCAGGTGGACAAAGTATTGGAGCTTCAGCTTTAGCGTCGGTCCTTCCAATGAATATTCAGGACTGATTTCCTTTATGATTGACTGATTTGATCTCCTTGCCATCCAAGGGACTCCCAAAAGAGTCTTCTCCAACACCATAATTCAAAAGTAACAATTCTTCAGCACTCAACTGTCTTTATGGTCCAACTCTCACATACAGACATCCATACATGACTACCAGAAAAACCATAGCTTTGACTAGACAGACTCTTACAACACAGTTTCGCAATTGTGCTTCTTAGTATTTATACAAACGAGCTTAAAAATTATGTCCACATAAAAGTCTACACATGGATGTTTAATCATAACTGTCAACACTTGGCAGAAACAAAGATGTCCTTCAGTAAGTGGATGGATTAATAAACTGTGAGCATCCACACAATGGACTATATTATTCAGTGCTAAAAGGAAATGAGCTGTCAGGACTTCCCTGGTGGACCAGGGGTTAAGACTCCATTCTTCCAATTCAGGGGCACAGGTTAGATCCCTGGTCTGGAGAACTAAGATCCCAAATGTCTTGTGGTACAGCAAAAAAGAAAAAAGAAATGAGCTGTCAAGCCATGAAAAGATATGGAGGAAACAAATGCATAAAATGTACTAGGTGAAAGAAGGTAACAAGAGTTCTGAAATTTAATACTTTTTATACTAAACTATGTAATACTGACTAAAGAATCAATTTTTGCAGAAATACAGTTGACCCGTGATCAATAAGAGTTTGAATTACAAGTCTACATACATGCAGATTTTTTTTAATGTATTAGAAAAATTTTTTGGAAATTTGCAACAGCTTGAAAAAGTTCGCAGACTAATCATGTGGCCTAGAAATATCAAAAAAATTAAGAAAAGGTATGTCATAATGGCACAAAATAGAGGTACACACTAGTCTATCCTTATACAGATGTAAAATGAGTGATGTTTAATATAAAATTAATAACATGTCAATATTTTACTGTCTTATAACTGTACCTTGAAAGAATTTCATTACTAGACAAATATGCCTCTCATAACTAGATAAACTGCTTATCAATCTATCATAATAGGTAAGTGATTTTTTTAATATTTCCAATACTATACTATGAATATGACTGTAATACTATCTACAATAAAAATGTTATAAAAATTCATTCATTAGTGTATAGGCTAAGCTACAGTGAAACAACTGTACCAAAGACACTAGGCAACCATAAAATAATTATATTGCTGCTTTTTTGTTATCAATGCATGAATCATTATACCTGTAAATAAATATGAATTTCCTTTTCACATCTTCTTTTAATTTTTGATGTCTAGTGTTGTAATATGCGGAACATCTATAGTATTTTGTGTCATATAAGACAATATTGATGTAGGTACAGACAGACAATTCATTTTATAAATGGACAATGTAAACTTGTGGTATCAATAAATGCAACATGGTTTTTTAAATGTATTTCTCTTCCTTATGATTTTCCTAACAGCATTTTCTTTTTTCTAGCTTATTTTTATTGTAAGAATACAGTATATTATACTTATAACATACAAAATATCTGTTGACTCAATGTTATCAGTAAGGCTTCTGGTCAACAGTAGGCTATTAGTAGTTAAGTTTGGGGGAGTCAAAGCTATATGCGGATTTTTGACTATACAGCGGTCAAGGCCCCTAACCCCATGTTGTTCAAGAATCAACTTTGCAATGATCTCAGCAGAAAATCACATTGTTTTTTATAGATTCAAAATGCAATTTTCTTTCCATAGGTAGTTACCTTGGTAGCTCTGGTGGTAAAGAATCCACATGCAATGCAGGAGACCCTGTTTCAGTTCCTAGGTCGGGAAGATCCCCTGGAGAAAGGATAGGCTAGCCACTCCAGTTTTCTCGGGCTTCCCTGGTGGTTCAGTCAGTAAAGAATCATCTGCCTGCCAATGCAGGAGACATGGGTTTGAGTCCTGTCAGGAAGATCCCACATACTGTGGAGCAGCTAAGCCCCTGAGCCACAACTATTGAGCCTGTAGCCCAGGAACCACAACTACTGAAGCCCAAATGCCCTAGAGCCTGTGCTCTGCTACAAGAGAAGTCACTGCAATAGAAGCCCAGGCACCAAAACTACAGAGTAGGCCCCTGCTCGCAGCAAATAGAGAAAGCCTGCACACAGCAACGAAGACCCATCACAGCCAAAAATATATAATTTTTTAAAAAAGATGTTCTTTCTGCATCTGTCATTGAGAATATGTCGATGTGAGTTAAGATCCCCACCAAGAATAAACAGCCTTAACAGAGGATACAGTACTCTCTGTGCAGATTGAATTACATACAGCAAGTCTAGTGAGGCAAAGGGAAAGATGAGGTGGGGTTGACCTAATGCTTTAATGAAAAGCAACCCTTTAATTGGTGGCGAAGATAAAGAAGGAACAGAAGAAGGAATAGAATAGAAATAAAGAAAAAAACAGTGAGCTATTTTGCCCCTTCTTGTTCTTAACTTTTGACGGTTCTCATTATCAGTAAAATAAGTTCGAAAGTCCTTAACATGTCACACGATCACTAATTCCTAGGCTGCATTAGCAGTCATCATTCCATAGGTTCCAATTTCAAAGAATTACTTAAATTCTCCAGACTCATTCTTCCCTTTCTAGCTCAGTGCCTTTGCTCATGTGTCCCCTCGTCTTAAAATATCCTTAACATAGCCTCACTCAAGATCTAATGCAAAGGCCACTCCGGCCGAAAAGTTTTCCCAAATCATTTCATTCTCCATTGAAATGTATCTTTCTTTTCTCTCCCAGTATTTTTCGTTTGTTTGTTTGTTTGGCTGCACCAGGTCTTAGTTGTGGCACACAGGATCTTCAATCTTAGTTGCAGCACTCAAACTCTTTAGTTGATCCCTGGATTACCAGGGAAGTCCCTCACTCTTCCAGTATTACCGATGCATTTTATACATGTGTAGGAACACATCACATTCTTCCTAATGCAGCAATCAGCTAAGACTGTCTACCTCCTTTTCAGGGCTGTAATCTGAGAGCAGAGAATACAATTTACTACTCTTCTTGTCCTCCCCAGCATAACTTTTGCAATGCCTGACATGTAAAAGAATCCTAGAATCTTAAGTTCAGAGTTAGAAGGAAACTTAAAGATCAAACAGCAAATATTGTAAGGTATTAAGAAATGTTTGATGCAAGAAGATGGAGCGCAGTTTGAGGGGAAAGGTTAGGAAAAGAAAACTAGAAAGGGCAAGAGTAATAATGAATATTCATTAAGAGCTTACTAGGTGCTATACAATCTGTGTACATTATCTCATTTAATGTTCACAATACAAAATAGGTATTGTTATCATTTTCATTCTAACAAAGAAGCAAACCATAACACAAAGAAGTTAAACACTTTGCCCAAAGTTAGACAGTTAAGGAATGATAGAGGTAGAATTTTCAAATCCAGGCCATTTGACTCTAATGTCTATTGTTGTTGTTCAATCACTAAGTCGTGTCCAGCTCTTTGCAACCCCATGGACTGCAGCATGCCGGGCTTTCCTGTCCTTCACTAACTCCCGGAGTTTGCTCAAACTCATGTCCATTGAGTCAGTGATGCCCTCCAACCATCTCATTCTCCGCTGCTCCCTTCTCCTCCTGCTCTCAATCTTTCCCAGCCTCAAGGTCTTTTCCAATGAGTTGGCTCTTTGCATTGGGTGGCCAGATTATTGGAGCTTCAGCTTCCACATCACTTCTTCCAATGAATATTCAGGGTTGATTTCCTTTAGGATTGACTGGTTTGATCTTCTTGCTGTCCAAGGGATTCTCTAATGTCTATACTTATCAGTAAAACACAGTTCAGTAGAAGGGTTTTTCACTCATACTACAAGGAGAAGGAACCTTCAGGAACTGGCGAATGAAATGTAGCTTCCATCTTGCTGACCTTTGGGTTCCCACACTAGGTACACTGGGAGTAATAATTTTGAAGTTAAAATCCTTACCCCAAATAGTCAACATTCATGTGATGTTATAAAACTTTCCTATAATATGGCATATTCAGAAAGCACCTTTCTATGATTTTTTTAATGTATAGATCCCCATGAAAGCAAAACATTTGGTAACCAGCCCAGAACTGTAGCCACAATAGAGGAAACTCAGTGAATTTAATCAAAACTATGTACACAGCCATCAAGGCCCCTTTGGGAATGTTTGCTAGAAAAACCACATGTAGCTTTCATTTTCAATCATCTGGCCTTAACGTGGCTCATGTTATTTTCTGCTTTGTAATAATTCAAAGCAGGCTGTCAATAGGAACAATTTTTAAAAGACTAATTTTTTTTATAACTTTGATACTAAGGAAATTAAAAATTTTTTCCCATTCTAATCAGCACTCAATAAAATATTAATAAACCACTGAGGCTGATAGCTTATGCTTTTCCTTTTTTAACCAAATGGAATAACACTGAGTATTGATATCATGTATGTTCTCTGTGGTCACAACATGGAGAAGTTGTTAAGTCTGTTTGACTTTATGGGATATGTAGGTCAGTTCGGGTTTCAGGAAAGTTTCTTAAATTCAGCTCAGTGTAATAGTAGAGCAAATTTTAAAGTTGAGCATGGGAATGCCTTGAAAACCGCAATAAGAAGTATTTGACAAGGAAGCAAAAACATGTCCTCAGTTTATCTTCAGTTGAACACACACACACAAGCACACACACACACTTTGATCTGACTCCCTGCCCATCACCATGTTGGCATTTCTGGACACCCCACTCACACTGTAGTCTAAATAAATGCTCCTATTTGTGTTCCTTCTTTTCTTTCTTCTTATTGCCTCTTCCATTAATCAACCCTACAGTGCCCCATTTTCCTGGAGAAATCAGATCTCTGCCTTTTATTCATATTATACAAATACCACAACTGATTTCAAGTTTAAAGATCTATCCTTCCTGCATTTTAACAGAGAAAAGAAAAGATTAGAGGGTGAGGTTGAAGGCTTTGGAATTTCAAGCATCAGTTGGCAGGTAGAAGAAAATATCCGGGGACGTCCAAGCATCTCATCCTTGAGGAAGCAAAACTTGCCACTACAAAATATCACTTTGGCATGTGGATTATTTTGAAATGAAAATAATCAAGGCCCAAGAGACTCAGGTAGAAACTTTGACCTCCCCCCTTAGCTGCCTAAAGAATTTAAATCAAGGGCCCATTCACAGGAATAGAGCTATCACCATAGATAGCTATAGCATAAACTAGCTGTGGTAGACAGAGAGGACCCTAGCAAAGTATTTCTGTCAAAATTCCTCCATGTGTCCCATTGTCTCGGCAGGCCCAGCAAACGTTTGTTTACCAAACATTCACTCATCCACCTCCACATCAATTGCCTTTCACCCCTTTAAAGTCCCAAACCCCTACATCCAACATCCTGTTTGTCTTTAGCTGAAGATGGTATTTAAGGTAAAGGTTTCATCTGTTTCGGCGAGTTATTCAGTTTTCCTGAGTCTCTGCCAAGTATACATATTATTAAACTTTGATTTTCTCTTGTTAATCTGTCTCAGGTCAGTTTAGTTCTTAGACAAGCCAGAGGAAGCTTGAAGGGTAAGAGGAAATTTTCTTCCTCCCCAACATATCCTTCATATGTAATAAATCATATAGATGGGCACCTGCTGCTGCTGCTGCTGCTGCTAAGTCGCTTCAGTCGTGTCCGACTCTGTGCAACCCCATAGATGGCAGCCCACCAGGCTCCGCCATCCCTGGGATTCTCCAGGCAAGAATACTGGAGTGGGTTGCCATTTCCTTCTCCAATGCATGAAAGGGAAAAGTGAAAGTGAAGTCGCTCAGTCGTGTCCGACTCTTTGCGACCCCATGGGCTTCAGCCTACCAGGCTCCTCCATCCATGGGGTTTCCCAGGCAAGAGTACTGGGGTGGGGTGCCATTGCCTTCTCCGAGATGGGCACCTAGTCCTCTTCTATTAATCTAGCTCTGCTTTCTATTTTCCATAAAACTTCACGGTCGTTCATCCCTTTGGTTTCTGTTGGTGAACTGGAAATGTGCTGCAGGATAAAGAGTGGGTGGTGAACCCACTGGGCTAAAGTCCAGTGTCACTGTCACCCCAGCCTCTGTCTCCCCATCCTTGGGCGCTGTTGATTCATTCATTCATCCCATGTTTCTAAAGCCCCATATGTAAAATAAGGACTCTTTTGCAGGGCTCTGTCGAGTGTTGGAATTCACACGAGTAAACTTGTAGGATAATTCTTGTGGCACTCCAGAAATAACTAGTGTTGTTAAAAATCTACGAAGTTGTACGGCATTTGATCTGTAAAGAAAATGCCCCGCAATTTCTTGTTTACAAAAGCTCGCACTTACTCTTACGAGGTTTTCATTACTCTGTCCCACTGAGGTGACAGGACTCCAGATGTTATTTCTCCTTCCTCAGATTACATAATACCTTTGATGCCTCACTTTCAATCAGGACTAATAGGCTCTAATTGCAGACATTATCGATGTGAATGGCGCTGCTTCCTGATAAATGAGCTGCCAGCACAGGGTGTCCTGCCACAACATGTAGATGAGCACAGGGAAAAGCAGTGTCATTCCACAAATCACTCTTGGCCCCCAGGATTCGGAAGATGGCACCTGGCACTCTCTGTTTCGGGCCACATAGCTTTTGCCAGTCACTGATTGTCATCAAACAATATCCTCTCATATTATTCTATGGTTTGGTTTGCAAAGATATCCTTTCTAAAATGGTCCAATTGATTCATTTCCAGGCCACTAGCAAACATAATCACATAGCACAGACAGAATAATAGAATGTTTTGCTCTCATATTTTCCAGGATGAAATCAGAAAAAAATAAAAGTCTGTGTTTTGAATAAAATTTGAGGATGAGAGTTTCCAGGGTCAGAGGGGAGCCACAAACATGACTTTAGAGTGAGAATTTCACAAAGACTTTGAATTCTTTGATTAACATTCATGCTGAAAATTAAGCATCTTCTTTACCACAGAATCTATTCTATAACTGTTTAAAGCTCGAGTATTTAGCCTCTCAACTTCCCCAATGTGTTAATATGTCATTGATGATCCTAAATAAAAAGAGGAGTCAAGAACGGGGAGCTTGAGCCAAGTACAGTAAGCTTAACCATCAGTGAAACTCAAAAAAGAAAAAAAAGAAGGCATTTGATCAACTTCCTCTTTCTAAACATGGACAATATTGAAGGAAACAATCAGAATCTGAAACAAAAAAATCTTTCCTTTTCTCTGCTGAATTTGGAAATTTCTAATCAGGGTGTCTCTGCAAACTTCTCTGACTGTGAGAAGATACTGTTATCAGTATTAGGCTCTGGAAGATCCACCTGCCTCCAGCCAACCTGATCTTATTTCAGTTCCTCCAACTCATTCAGTTTTTCCTCCACTCAGAGCCATCACACTGGCCCTCTTTCTCAACTTGGAACATCCTCCATGCCCTCTCCCACACAAGCTCACTCTGACCTCTCCTTTAATTTCAACTTAAACATCACCCCCTCACAGTGATCATCTCAGACAAATTCCCCAATCCAGGTTTCCTTCCTTCACACCCTTATACTTTCACTATTGCCCCCCAGACCTCCTCTGTAAAGCTCTTCATACTTGAAGTGACTTTTCAGCATGGATATTTCCTATAGTCTACATGGTCCATGATGACTGAGACCTAGTCTTCTTTATCTTTCTGTCCCTAGCACTTAACATAGAGCCCATCACATTTTAGGCACTCAATAATTATTTGTTGAATTAGTTGATGAAACATGACTGGATGAATTCAAGCCTGGTGATGAATTGGCACCAGGAAACAGTTGCTTAACATGATATCATAGTGCTTTCGAAGTCTCCAAAAAATATTCCAAGTGTATAACTGTGGCCAAAAAATAAAAGTGCAACCAAAAGCCCCAACTTTTGTTTTTTTTTTGGTCACACTGCTCAGCTCAGCTTGCAGGATCTTAGCTCCTCAAACAGGGATTGAACCTGTGTCCTCAGCAGTGAAAGCACTGAGTCCCAACCACTGGACCACTAGGGAATTCCCTAAAGCACATAGTTCTTTATTAAAACAGATGCTCTGACCATTTGTCATCTTCCAAAGAGCTGAAGAGATCCAAGAATTTATTTATATCCTGAAAGAAAAATAAACAAGCACCCAGGGTAATACTAAAAATACAGAAGTTTCATGTACAAGGAAACTGGTCATTAAGGTTAGATGGAAATCCCCAGAAACACAAATGGCATTGATTTCCACGGCACAGACTGCATCTAAATCCTCTCTGAACTATGTAGCCAGATCCTTGTGGAGGATGAGAAGAATCTTTTCTTCGATCAGGGAAAAATTAATATACACAAAGAATTTGTTCTAAAAATTGTACTAGTGATACTGTCTCCATCAGTCAGAGCACTTGGAAACTGCATTGTGACTATTTCTGGGTATAGTAACCAGGATCTACCCTAGGTTACACTATGGTAACAAATAAAACCTCAATCTTAGGGCTTCCCTGGTGGCTCAGATGGTAAAGAATCTGCCTGCAATGCAGGAGACCCAGGTTCTATCCCTGGGTTGGGAAGATCCTCTGTAGAAGGGAATGGCTATCCACTCCACTCCAGTGAAAAAGAGAGTGAAATAGTTGGCTTAAAAGTCAACATTCAGAAAACTAACATCACAGTATCCGGTCTTATCACTTCATGGCAAATAGATGGGGAAACGATGGAAACAGTGAGAGACTATTGGGCTCCAAAATCACTGCAGATGGTGACTGCAGCCATGAAATTAAAAGATGCTTGCTCTTTGGAAGAAAAGCTATGACCAACCTAGATAGCATATTAAAAAGCAGAGACATAACTCTGCCAACAAAGGTCCATCTAGTCAAAGCTATGGTTTTTCCAGTAGTCATGTATGGATGTGAGAGTTGGACTATAAAGAAAGGTGAGTACCAAAGAACTGATGCTTTTGAACTGTGGTGTTGGAGAAGACTCTTGAGAGTCCCTTGGACTGAAAGGAAGTCAGTCCTGAATATTCATTGGAAGGACTGATGTTGAAGCTGAAACTCCAATACTTTGTCCACCTGATGCAAAGAACTGACTCATTGGTAAAGACCCTGATGCTGGGGAAGACTGAAGGTGGGAGGAGAAGGGGACGACAGAGGATGAGATGGTTGGATGGCATCACCAACTCTATGGACATGAGTTTGAGCAAGCTCTGGGAGTTGGTGATGGACAAGCAAGCCTGGCCTGCTGCAGTCCATGGAGTTGCAAAGTGTCTGACACGACTGAGCAACTGAACTGACTGACCCACTCCAGTATTTTTGCCTGGAGAATTCCACGGACAGAGGAGCCGGTGTGTTTACACTCTGGTAACAAACAAAAGGGCTTCCCTTGTGGCTTAGCTGGTAAAGATTCCCCCTGCAATGTGGGACACCTGGGTTTGATCCCTGGGTTGGGAAGATCCCCCAGAGAAGGGAACGGCAACCCACTCCAGTATTCTGGTCTGGAGAATTCCATGGTCTGTATAGTCCATGGGATCGCAAAGAGTTAGACATGACTGAGCGACTTTCACTTTCAAGAAATAAAACATTCAATCTTAGTGGCTTAATTTGTTTGTTTCTCCCTTTTGCCACCTGCCTCTTCTAACTTGGAGTCTTGCCATCTTCTGGCTTAAAGATTAGTTGCATTATTGGGCAAAGGAATAAACCTGAAGTAAAACCGTTTACTTCTACTTACATTCCATGGGGCAGAACTCATCACATGGTGAATTCAACTGTAAGAAAAGATGAGAAATGAAGAGGGAGCATGTGGACATGAATATTAACTATTTCTACCACAGTAAAGTTGGGTCTTTCAGAGCAATTCTGCTTTTTGACACCCAGTCCTGATGGTTTAGCTAAAAGGGCTATTTCTTTTATGATAATTGGATTTAGTCCAGACACTTTTGAAATATACACTCAGAAACCTATAGCTTTGCATTTATATTCTTTGGCATTGTATACTAGGATATACTTAAGGTATTGTATCATTTATTTCTACATAACAAATGATCTTAAAACTTAGCAGCTTGAAACAACAAACATTCATTATCTCACAGTTGCTGTGGATCATGAATTTGGATGTGGCCTCTGGCTTAAGAGCTTTGAGCTCACAGTCACACTGGGTGGCTGGGGTGAGGATACATGGGAAGGTCTAATTAGAGGAGGATCTGCTTCTCAGGTCACTTCCGTGGTTTTTGGCAGGATTCAGTTCCTCACAGGTTGTTGGACTGGGACTCGAGTTCTTCACTGGCTGTGGGCTGGAGTTCTCCCTCAGTCCCTTGCTAAGTGTGTCTCCATAGGGCAGCTCACAACACGGGTGCTGGCTTTTCCCTCAGCGTGAATGAGCAAGAGAGAGCAGCTGAAGATGGAAGTCACAGTCTTTTGTAACCTAAGCTCAGCAGTAGCAGTCATATTTTTCACTTCCTGTGCATTAGAAGTGAATCCCTAAGTCCAGCTCACATTTAAGGGGAGAGCATTACATAAGGGCATGAACACTAGGAGACAGGGGTCACTGGGGGGGCCATCCTGGAGGCGGCCTAACGCAGATGTTCTTCCAGCTCATCTTATTTTGGGTTATCTTTTTTTAACTCTTTTATTGTGTTTCATATTTTCTTTACCAGTTTAGGGTACTTTACTGCCGTGAATCAGATAAGTTTTAGAATCTTGGATGTGACATTCTTCTTTGGTCATGATGTTGAGTGTGGCCTGAAGATGATGGAAATAGTAAAGAATCAATCTGAAAACTGTAACAGATCCAAGTTTATGGTCATCTAAAAAGTAAGAAGGAGAGCTTCTCCTCAGCTACCTAGTGCTGTATATGTTTTCCTAATTAATCTCTTACAAGACTTGATGGTTTCCAAAATCCCATCTGATAACTGCTCTGTCAATGACAGACAGTATCTTTGGATAAATGAAATGGCCTATTAGCCAAATTGAATGAAAGTGTGAGAGTTTATTAATGATGACATTTAAATGATATTTCCACTCACAGAGAACTTTGTTGCCTGTATCAGGATGTAGGTTATATGGACTAGCAAGTAATCTTAAATTCTAAGTGGCATAAAACTACCCAGATTAATTTCCTGCTCCCCCTACATATCCTCCAGAGCTAAGATGGAGGGAATGAGTTTGGGCAGGGGGCTAGAATTTGCTCATTGTTGCTATTACGAGACTCAAGCTGATTGAGGAACATTACTCCAAGTATTGGTCTCCATGCCAGAGGAAGCAAAGTGCTCTGGAGTGTCTTGTTCAAGTATTGAAGTTTTGGCCCAGAAGTGATGAGCAGCATTTCCAAAATCAGTTATGTGGCTTCTCAACCATGGGAAGTCAGAAAGTTCCATTTTTTCCAAGTGCCCAGAGTGGGAAAGAAATAGAAATGTTTGAAAATAACTCTAACAACACAACACTCCCCTTACTGCCCCCAAAATCTCAGCAAATATTACTTTGAGGAAACTTTTATCTTTGTTTCCCAACCTGAAGGTCAAATAATCCTACTCACATGGTCAAATTGGAGGTTTGTAATAATAACAATTAATAATCTTTGTTAATACCCTATATATTCTTGGAACTGCCATCCAAACTGCTTAGACCTTCAGGTGCCTCAATGTAGAGTTTGACGCGTGTGTGCTAAGTCACTTTAGTCATGTCTGACTCTTTGCCGAACCCATGGACTGTAGCCCACCAGGCTCCTCTATCTATGGGATCCTCCAGGCAAGAATACCGGAGTGGGTTGCCATCCCCTCCTCCAGCAGATCTTTCAAACCCAGCGATCGAACCCATGTCTGTTATGTCTTCTGCATTGGCAGATGGGTTCTTTACCACTAGCACCACCTGGGAATCCCAGGGTTTGGTGAGGCCTGGACATAGTTGCTTTTTCCCCCAGTAATCTCAAACTGAATATCATCAGTGTCTATGCCATCTGGGAAGGAGCCTGGGTGTTTCTTTGTACCTAAATTAAGAAATCACTATTTTTATATAATCTTTAAATTCTAAAATATCATGTGATACATATATATAGATAGATATTTGAATAATATCAGACAACATAAGGCAAGGGCTAACAGGCTTAGAATTCCTTAAAAAGTGCATGGATTTAACTTCTAAGGATTTTGATAATAATACATATAATTGTATATGTTATTGACTACTTAAAATAGAATTTTATGATAATTTTTATCACTCCTTACAATAGATTTTTTATTATCTGGTCTTCTTGCTTACTCTAGTTTTTTCTCTGGTGTTTACTTTATAGCTGTAAATATTTTAACACAAATTCAGATTGTATCATTCCCCTATTCACAACCTTCCAGTATCCCCAAAAAGGCTTGGAATAAAAGCCAAAGTCCTTACCAAGTTTTCACACCTGGCTACATGTCTAACTTGCTATCTTACCACTTCCTATTAGGGACCTAATGGAATTAGACCACAGGGCCTCCTCCATGATAACTGCACTCAATAGGCATGAGCCTCAGAACTTTTGCATTTAACACCCATCTGTACTCTTCCTATAGGTCTTCACACAGTGTCTCCTTCACTTCATTCATATCTCTGCTTAAATTTTAAAAATCTACAGAGAGTGAATTCCCTGGTGATCTAGCGGTTAGGATTTCGGGTTTTCACTGCTGTGGCCCAGGTTCAATCTCTGGTTAGGGAACTGAGATCCTGCAAGCTGCATAGTGTGGCAAAGAAAATAATAATGATTAAAAAAAAAAAATCCACAAAGAGACCTTCCCTGACCAGTCTTTCACTTCTTATTACCTTCTCCTGTTCTTTCTAGTGTGTATTACAGACATTTCACTATGTTTAATTTTTTTCCCCCTAAAACGAAAGCTTTATGAAAGAAGCTTTGTCTGTTTTAGTCACTGCTATATCTACAGCACCTAGAATAACTGCTGGCATATAGTTGGAGTTAGAGGACACAGAAGAGCCATTTAATAAAGTAATTTTAGAGGAACTCAAATCTAAAAGGAAACTCTAGAAGGGCAAGGGGAATTTTTAATTTTTACCCAGCACTGTGAACCCCACACATAACAAAGTGCCCTGCTGCATAGTAGTTTTTAAACAAGTATCTGTGGATGAGATGAATGAGTAAATTGTGGCGTCAAATGAAACGAAACAGTGCTACTGGTCCTTAAAATGTGTAATGAGATATTTTTCCCACCTAACACCTTCTACCTGCTTGCTAACCAGGAAAGAACAGCAACAATAAAAAAAACAGAAGCGTGCAATTGGTGAGAAGCCTGGCAAAGCCTTATGAAGCGCATAAAGAGATTAGAAAATTGGGATTGTTCATCTCTAGCCTAATCCATAAGCAGAGTGGACCAGAAACGACCTCTTAGTGGAGCTAATCTAATCCTGCAATCGCACTGCTGAATTCCTCTGAAGGGATGAACTTGAAATCCCTCTGATAATGAAGCCAGAACCCAGAGGTGAAGGCAAATTTGTGTACTTGCTCCTCCTCCCTACTCTTCCACAAGATAGAAAATGCTCATCAGTCAATCATAGTGCCCTTTCCTTCTGAACCCAGACTTGGCCCCAGAATCCTCAGCAAGGTTCTCTTAGATGCCATAGCTGTCATTACTCTAGATGACAGTTATTTGTCATTGTTTCTTGTATTAATCAGACAAGGGCAAATTATCAGAGATTGAGAAAGCACTGACTGAGGGAAGATTGAGCAGAGATTGAGAAAGCAATCTAGTAAAGTAAAAT
The DNA here is from genome assembly GCF_054371585.1 of Giraffa tippelskirchi. Classification (NCBI taxonomy): domain Eukaryota; kingdom Metazoa; phylum Chordata; class Mammalia; order Artiodactyla; family Giraffidae; genus Giraffa; species Giraffa tippelskirchi. The sequence continues at coordinate 64,217,341 of NC_137287.1, read as the reverse complement.
TATTACTTTACTACCTAAAACAAAAAATATAGAACACAGACCTCAGTGTGTATAAACCTAAAATCTAGACGTTAGCCTTTATTACTTTACCTCCATATTAGTGGAGAAAGAATGATCTTCATTTTGGGAAACGTGAGATCCAAGATTTTGTGATGGAAATATGACCTCTGCAAAAGAGAGGTTAAACTTGAACTCTCAAGTACACCTCTTTGGATGTTTCAGATTAAGGCTGCGAATGTGACATTTAAAAAAAATATTTATTTATTTGGCTGCTTAGGGTCTTAGTTGAGGTTTGTGGGATCTTTTATCTTCATTGCAGCCTCCAGGATCTTTAGTTTCACATGGGATCTAGTTCCCTGATCAGGGATCAGACCAAGGCCCCCTTTATTGGGAGTGATGAATTTTAGCCATTGGACCAACCGTGACTTGTATTTAAGTCTACTCAAATACAAATGTATATTTATTGACTGTCTGCTGTGGAAAATATATTCCCTGGTAGGAATAGGTTGGGCTTCCCTGGTAGCTCAGTCGGTAAAGAATCTGCCTGCAGTGCGGGAGACCTGGGTTCGATCCTTGGTTGGGAAGATCCCCCGGAGAAGGAAATGGTAAACCACTCCAGTATCCTTGTCTGGAAAATGCCATGGACAGAGGAGCCTGGTGGGCTGTAGTCCATGGAATTGCAGAGTCGGGCACGACTGACTGGCTAACACTTTCACTTTTCAGGAACAGGTTAGTAAGAGATGCAAGAAAGCTCATAGTCCCCGCTGGCAACTGTATTCAGAGATGACATTTCATAATATCATAAACTTTTATAAATGATGATTGCTTAAGGGGCCTGACATAAATTTCATCTTTTGGATGTCACTAATCCCAAATTCCTATTCCTAAAAACTAAGCCGGCTCTATCCTAAAGTTTCGTTTTGAAATTTCTCTTGGGGAAAAAAATGTGTCAGTGAGCAAATCTGCAACATAAAGGTAAATGTAACAACATTTTCAACCTAGAGAGTGAGAGAATAATTTTCCAGGTCTCCAATGACATTCATTAAGTAGAAACAATAAATGTCAGTTAACAACAGGTCTTATCTTTCCTTTTAAACCTGGTAGAGCAGGATCTACAGTTTGGCAAGATAATTAGCAATTTATTCAAGATAACATGCAACCTAAGAACATCAAACGTTTTGGCATTTTGGATTTTTTAAAAAAATGTATTGTTCTGTTTTTACACTAGTGTACCTTGCTTCTCCTTCCTGTGACTTTGGATAAGTGAGGTGTTATCTGTAAAAAAAGAAATTAAGCTCTTTCTATAGTGTGCCTGTGCTCATGCTGAGTCACTCAGTCATATCTGACTCTTTGCCACCCATGGGCTGTGTAGCCCGCCAGGCTTCCTCTGTCCATGGGATTCTCCAGGCAAGATTACTGGAGTGGGTAGCCATTTCCTTCTCCAGGTTCCCAAACCAGGGAATAGGAAACTTCAATTAAATAGCCAAGAGGATTCAGCAATGCAAAATGAAATCCTGTTCTGCCATCTAGAGGACACACACACAAATGGCGTAGAAAATATTTTGTCTTTAAAGACCCCTGAAGCTTAAAATAAAAAGAGATATTCTGTTGGAAAAAAAAAAAAAGAGGGCGGTGTGTTTTGCTCTGTAACATTATCAGATGTTGCCATAGAGAATAAAATAATGTTTTTAAAAGCAATTTTAAAAATAAAAACTGTGGATTAGATATGCACCAAACTTCATCAAATTTTCTTGACCCCATCTGGCCTCCAAGGATTCGTGCACTTGCAAAAGCAGAGCCCTGGCCACAGGTATATGCCCTAAGAAACATTCCTGGCCACCGAAGACAAACAGTACAGCCTTTGTTGTGCCTGCCATCAGGTAATCAGAGTTATCTGAGGCATCTGGGTTTGACCTCATTAGACTCAATCAGCAATTTTTCAAATATTTCTGATGATATTCTAATTTGACTCTCTCCAAATGATTCATCCCAGAATTCCACAGCAATTTGTCATATTGCTAAGTGCAAGAAAACAAGGTATGCCTGTACTCGGAGAACTTCACCACTGAAAGGATAGGAAAGATGACCTATTTCAACTTCTTCATTTTTTGGTAGAAGAAACCGAGATCAAGAGACTCTATAACTCTGTCTTAAGATCACACACCAGTTATCAGTGGAGTTTTCATGATAACACACATGGCCTACTCATTTTTTTTTTCATTGTCTAGTCTTAAATCCAATGTTTTCCACTTCATGTATCTATTCCAACAAACACTTAGCACTTACCTGATATGGACTAAGTATTGTGACAGGCACTGAGCAGAAAATGCCACCTGAAAAACAAACAAGCAAATGAAAAAACACAGTCCCTGCTCTTTAGACCCTAACAGTCTGCTGGTGATGAAACACTAATCAGAGCCATATAAAATTATGAAGTACACCACTTCCCTGGTGGTCCAGTGGTTAAAAGTTCACCTTCCAATGCACCAGGTTTGGGTTTGATCCCTGATCGGTGAGCTAAGATCCCACAGACCTCATGGCCAAAAACCCAAAACATAAAAAGAAAAAATGGAACAAAACAGAAGAAATATTGTAACAAGATTAATAAAGACAAAAAAAAGTACAAGAGGTTAAGAAGTTAGTGGGAGCAGAACTTGGTCTGGTCTAGAAGAGCAGGTATGATTTCTCTAAAGAAGCTACTTTTAAGCAGAGATTTAGAAGATAAATAGGTGTTATCTAAGCAAAGCAGAGAGAAAAATGCATTTCTAGGAGAGTAAACACCACTTGCAAAGGTCTTGAGATAGGAGGAAGGTTGATACTCTAGTGGAACTGAAAGATCAGTGAAAAACAGCTGTGAGCTGTCTGCTTAGACAGACTGGGGTCATCATCTGGAGATGAGGAGGGCCACGACAGACAACAGCAAGACTTGGAGAGTTTTGAGAAGTGGATTTAGATAATCAGATTTGTGCTTTTGAAAGCTTGTACTGGATCCAGGGAGTGACAGAGAGAAAGAAAGAAGAGCCCTTGCATAAGCCCAGTTAGGGGGCCAAACATGACAATAGCTTGCACTACAGCAGTGTCATTACTTTGCCAACAAAGGTCCGTCTAGTAGTCAAGGCTATGGTTTTTCCAGTATCCGTGTGAGAGCTGGACTATAAAGAAAGCTGAGTGCCGAAGAATTGATGCTTTTGAACTGTGGTGTCGGAGAAGAATCTTGAGGGTCCCTTGGACTGCAAGGAGATCCAACCAGTCCATCCTAAAGGAGATCAGTCCTGGGTGTTCATTGGAAGGACTGATGTTGAAGCTAAAACTCCAATACTTTGGCCACCTCATGTGAAGAGCTGACTCATTGGAAAAGACCCTGATGCTGGGAAGGATTGGGGGCAGGAGGAGAAGGGGACGACAGAGGATGAGATGGCTGGATGGCATCACTGACTCAATGGACATGAGTTTGAGTAAACTCCGGCAGTTGGTGATGGACAGGGAGGCCTGGCGTACTGCAGTCCATGTGGTCGCAAAGAGTCGGACACGACTGAGCGACTGAACCGAACTGAACTTTACAGCAGTGCCCTGGCACTAGAGAGGCACCATAGGATGTGATGATGTTAGCAGTGTCTCCTGGTTTGGACAGAACAATCCTTGCACTGTGGCATTGTTGCAAAAGCATGGACTTCTTTTCTTGAATCTGGAGCATAAAACCTTTTTATTCTCACTTTCATAATGTCAATAAGAAATTGGTGCTTGCAAAGGGCATTTGCCATCTGCCTCTACAGAGACTGGGCTTCCCAGGTGGCACAATGGTAAAGAATCTGCCTGCCAATGCAGGAGATGCAGGTTCAGTCCCTAGGTCAGGAAGATCCCCTAGAGGAGAAAATGGCAACCCACTCCAGTATTCTTGCCTGGAAAATCCCATGAACAGAGGAGCCTGGTGGCCTACAGTCCAGGGGGCGCAAAGAGTCAGACACAACTTAGCGACTGAGCCCACACACACACCAGAGATTGAACCCTGTGTCCCTGCAGCTGTTAACCTTCAACACACTCTGAAGGCAGTTCAGGGTGGAGAGTGAGGCACTTTGTGCTCCAGGGAAACTGGTGGAACAGGTCTTTAAGGAACTGATTTCAAGATCCCAATCCTTGCACCTACTCATATCTAAAAGTACTAAATCCCTTCAAGGTGACATCAGCACCTCCTGACTAGCAGAAAAGCTTTTGTAAGGTAAGTGCTTGATTGTGTGAACTCTCCCTTCACCAAAAGTACATATATGAACCTTCTCCCACTGCCTCTTTGAAGCATTTTCTCAGAGCTATCTGAGGTGCTATCTCCCAGGCTGCAATTCTCATTTTTCCCCAAATAAATACTAACTCACAACTCTCATATTGTGTTTTGTTTTGTTTTAGTTGACAATAGGCACATACTCAGACTGTTCCTGCCTCTTCAAAAGCGGAGGTGTCTGGTTTCTTCTGAAAGAATTTGCATAAAAGTTGTCTCCCAGGGTCTTCCCTGGCAGTCCAGTGGTTAAGACTCTACTCTTCCACTGCAAGGGGCACGGGTTCAGTCCCTGGTCTGGGAAATAAGATCCCACATGCCACATGGCTTGGCCAAAAAGCCCCAAAATAAGCCAAACCAAAAATTGTCTCTTATTGAAAGATATTACCAAAAGACTCTCATTAGAAATGCAGGGCTTGCAGAGTTCCCTCACCTGCCCACTTGCATCTCTTACAAGTGTCCTATATTAATAAATCTACTTCTTGCCTATCGAAAAAAATAAAGAAATGCAAGGATCTTATTCTTCCCTTGAGAACCCCATGAACAGTATGAAAAGGCAGAAAGATATGACACTGAAAGATAAACTCCCCAGGTTGGTAGGTGCCCAATATGCTACTGGAGAAGAGTGGTAAAATAACTCCAGAAAGAATAGACAGAGCCAAAGCAAAAACAATGCCCAGTTGTGGATGTGACTGGTGATGGCAGTAAAGTCCAATGCTGTAATAAACAATACTGCATAGGAACATGGAATGTTAAGCCCATGTATCAAGGTAAATTGGAAATGGTCAAACAGATGGCAAGAGTGAACATTGACATTTTAGGAATCAGTGAACTAAAATGGACTGAAATGGGTGAATTTAACTCAGATGACCATTATATCTACTACCATGAGCAAGAACCCCTTAGAAGAAATGAAGTAGCCCTCATAGTCAACAAGAGTCTGAAATAATACAGTACTTGGGTGCAATCTCAAAAACGACAGAATGATCTCTATTCGTTTGCAAGGCAAACCATTCAATATCACAGTAATCCAAGTCTATGCCCTGACCAGTAATGCTGAAGGAGCTGAAGTTGAACAGTTCTATGAAGACCTACAAGACCTTCTAGAACTAACACCCAAAAAAGATGTCCTTTTCATTATAGGGGACTGGAATGCAAAAGTAGGAAGTCAAGAGAACCTGGAGTAACAGGCAAATTTAGCCTTGAAATACAGAACGAAGCAGGGCAAAGGCTAACAGAGTTCTGCCAAGAGAACGCACTGGTCATAGCAAACACCCACTTCCAACAACACAAGACAAGACTCTACACATGGACATCACTAGATGGTCAATACCAAAATAAAACTGATTATGTTCTATGCAGCCAAAGATGGAGAAGCTCTATAAAGTCAGCAAAAACAAAACCGGGAGCTGACTGGCTCAGATCATGAACTCCTTATTGCCAAATTCAACGTAAATTGAAGAAAGCAGGGAAAAACCACTAGACCATTCAGGTATGACCTAAATCAAATCCCTTACAGTGGAAGTGACAAATATATTCAAGGGATTAAATCTGACAGGCAGAGTGCCCGAAGAACTATGGATGGAGGTTCATGACATTGTACAGAAGGCAGTGATCAAGACCATCCCTGAGAAAAAGAGACACAAAAAGGCAAAATGGTTGTCTGGGGAGGTCTTACAAATAGCTCAGAAAGAAGAGAAGCTAAAGGCAAAGGAGAAACTGAAAGATATACCCATTTGAATACAGAGTTCCAAAGAATAGCAAGTTAGAGATAAGAAATACTTCCTAAGTGATCAATGCAAAGAAATAGAGGAAAACAATAGAATGGGGAAAACTAGAGATCTTTTCAAGAAAATTAGAGATACCAAGGGAACATTTCATGCAAAGATGGGCACAATAAAGGACAGAAATTATATGGACCTAACAGAAGCAGAAGATATTAAGAGGTGGAAGAATACACAGAAGACTATACAAAAAGATCTTCATGACCCAGATAACATGATAGTGTGATCACTCACCTAGAGCCAGACATCCTGGAGTGTGAAGTCAAGTGAGCCTTAGGAGGCATCACTATGAACAAAGCTAGTGGATATGATGGAATTCCAGCTGAGCTATTTCAAATCCTAAAAGATGATGCTGTGAAAGTGCTGCAATCAATATGCCAGCAAATCTGGAAACCTCAGCAGTGGCCACAGGACTGGAAAAGGTCTGTTTTGATCCCAATCCCAAAGAAAGGCAATGCCAAAGAATGTTCAAACTACCACACAATTGCACTCATTTCATACGCTAGCAAAGTAATGCTCAAAATTCTCCGAGCTAGGCTTCAACAGTACATGAACCATGAACTTCCAGATGTACAAGCTGGATTTAGAAAAGGCAGAGGAACCAGAGATCAAATTGTCAACATCTGTTGGATCATAGAAAAAGCAAGAGATTTCCAGAAAAGCATCTACTTCTGCTTCATTGACTACACTAAAGCTTTTGACTGTGTGGATCACAACAAACTGTGGGAAAGTCTTCAAGAGATGGGAATACCAGACCACCTGACCTGCCTCCTGAGAAATCTATATGCAGGTCAGGAAGTAACAGTTAGAACTGGACATGGAACAACAGACCGGTTCCAAATTGGGAAAGAAGTACATCAAGGCTGTATAATTGTCACCTTGCTTATTTAACTTATACACAGAGTACATCATGCAATACGCTGGGCTGGATGAAGCCCAAGCTGGAATCAAGACTGCCAGGAGAAATATCAATAATCTCAGATATGCAGATGACACCACCCTTATGGCAGAAAGCAAAGAACTAAAGAGATTCTTGATGAAAGTGAAAGAGGAGAGTGAAAAAGTTTGTTTTAAAACTCAACATTCAGAAAACTAAGATCATCTGGTCCCATCACTCCATGGTAAATAGAAGGGGAAACAATGGAAACAGTGGTAGACTTTATTTTGGGGGGCTCCAATTTCACTGCAGATGGTGACTGCAGCCATGAAATTAAAAGACGCTTGCTCCTTGAATGAAAAGCTATGACCAAACTAGACAGCATATTAAAAAGCGTCTTTTTAACTTTGCCCGACATAACAAAAGTATGGCTTTTCCAGTAGTCATGTATCCATCTGAGAGTTGGACTACAAAGAAAGCTGAGTGACGAAGAATTGATGCTTTTGAACTGTGGTGTTGGAGAAAAGACTCTTGAGAGTCCCTTGGACTGCAAGGAGATCCAACCAGTCCATCCTAAATGAAATCAGTCCTGAATATTCATTGGAAGGACTGATGCTGAACTTGAAACTCCAATACTTTGGCCACCTGATGCGAACAACTGACTCTTTGGAAAAGATCCTGATGCTGGGAAAGATTGCAGACAGAAGGAGAAGGGGACGACAGAGGATGAGATGGTTGGATGGCATCACCAACTCGATGGACATGAGTTTGAGCAAGCTCTGGGAGTTGGTGATGGACAGAGAAGCCTGGTGTGTTGACATCCATGGGATCGCAGAGTCGGACATAACTGAGCGACTGAACGGACTGATGTACAGATGAAATTCAATGGGGGTCTTTGGAAGTTAATACTCATGGGCATCCACTGCTACTGAGGATTTCCCCATTCATCAATGTTTATCAGTGTTGGCTTGTTTTGATTCTCTGTTTTTCTGTTAGCTCAATCTGAGTTATTTCCATGTCACAAGCTCCAGGAAATAAAAGGGGCGAATAGATCAAAACTTTTCCCTGTTAGATTTCTCCTTGTCCCTATAACTTATACCCATCACTGGGGAGCTCTGTGGGTTCTTTGAAAGAAGACCAGTCACAGCCCTAAGCCCACCTAGGGAACATTTTGGAGACAGGAGATGGTCTTAACCATGCTGAATGAGAGTGGTAGCCATGACCATATGAAGGTGGCCATTTCCAGGGAGGAATCCCATGTGGACCAAGATGACAATGATAAGCTGTGGGTACATATGTTCACTCTATTAGTTGTGCACATTGTTTTGTGTACTTTATTAATTAGTTGTGCACATTGTTTTGTGTACTTTATTAAAGTTACTAATTCACACAAAAAAGGAAATTATAACATTAATGAGGAAGGAACAAAAAGATTTTGTTTTTACATTTGCTTTTTGTTTAGTTATGAAGCAGAGGAGACCAGGGTCTATACTTAGCTCAGTCAAGCATTCCATTGATTTCTCCCCAGAACATGAAATCCTTCTCTAAGCCTCTTCTGGCCACAGGGTCTCTTTTTTTGAATCCAAACTCTGTTAGGCTTCCCTTGTGGTTCAGCTGGTAAAGAATCCACCTGCAATGTGGGAGACCTGGGTTCGATCCCTGGGTTGGGAAGATCCCCTGGAGAAGGGAAAGGCTACCCACTCCAGTATTCTGGCCTGGAGAATTCCATGGACTCTATAGTCCATGGGTTGCTGAGTCAGACACAACTGAGTGACTTTCACTTCACTCTCTTTCTTAGACAAGGGATTTCCATTATGCCTATGCATCCTCTGAACCTCCTTTTGGGCAAAGCATTTTTGCAGGGAATTCTTTCATGTCTCTTTCATTCTGTTGATAGGAGAAAATGAAGCCAGAACTAAAGTTTCCAAACCATCTCCATTAATAGTTAACAGCTTTAGAATGACACGTATCTGAGCCCTGGCCACTTAATAACCCTGTGATTTTGCACAGGTCACTTTCCCTCTGAGACAGTTTTCTTACTACATAATAGGAATAAATACATTTACCTTCATAAGGCTGTTGTAGTAAAATGAGTTATAGAGTGGTTAGCATAGGGCCTGGTGTGTGGGATGCTCAAAACAGTAGATGTCATTGTTAACTTATGACAATTAGTTGTCTGATCCTCTGAACACATTCTTCAATACTATGGCTTGCATCTCGTCTCTCCACCAATTCCACCGTAACTGGCTATATTTGACTTCCCATCTCCTGTTGGCTCAGCAACTGGATCCAGTGCCAGAAATAATCTCATTTTCTACTTAGGCAGAATTCAATAGGCTGTAATTTAAACGGAATGTGAAAATAATTCAGCACAGAATCATCAAGCACTAGATAGATGAGATGACTCCTATCAAGTTAAGCAGTACCCTGATTTTGAGTTATACGTCATCTACCAAAAATAAAGTGATTAATTTGAAAGAAATGATAAAATAACCAACCCCATTCAGAGGGCATGGATTTTGTCATAAAACTCATGTTGCCTTTGCTACCATTGCAGAAGATTCTTCCCAGATGACTACAGCGCCAAGTCTTCAAATCCCCACAAAAATCTCAGATTAGACATCTCAGCCCACTGAAATGGTAAGCCAGCTTTGCTGGACCCTCTAGTTCATTGATTTCAAATAGTTTGGAGAAACACAATGTTTTGAGAAATAGTTTGGAGAAACACAAATAGTTTGGAGAAACACAGCTTTTTGTTTGGAGACACAGCTTTTTGTGTCTGGAAACACAGCTTTTTTTGTGTGTGTGTTTGGAAACACAGCTTTTTGTGTTTGGAAACACAGCTTTTGTTTTTTTGTGTTTGGAAACACAGCTTTTGTTTTTTTGTGTTTGGAAACACAGCTTGTGTTTTTTTGTGTTTGGAAACACAGCTTTTTGTGTTTGGAGAAACACAATGTTTTGAGAAATAGTTTGGAGAAACTCAAATAGTTTGGAGAAACACAGCTTTGCTGGACCCCCTAGTTCATTGATTTCAAATAGTTTGGAGAAACACAATGTGGTCCTGTTTTAGTTTCTTCCTGCTGATGTAACTGATTACCACAGATGTTAATAGTTTAAAATAACACAAATTTATTCCAGAACCTTAGTCTAAAATCAAGGTGCCGGGACTTCCCTGGTGGTCCTGTGGCTAAGACTCCATGCTCACAATGCAGGGGACATGGGTTCCATCCCTGGTCAGGGAACTAGATCCCACAATGAATATGGAAGATCCCAAGTGCCACAACTAAGACCCGGGGCAGTCAAATAAATAAATATCTTTTAAAAAATAAGTTAAAAACACAAAATCAAGTTGCTAGCAGGGCTGGCTGCATTCCTTCTGGAAACCTCAGGGGACAAGCTTTCCTTGCCTTTCTCAGAGGCCTCCTGCATTCCTGGGCTCCTAGCCCTCTCCTCACTTTACTCCAAAATCTTGCTTCTGTTGTCTCCTATCCTACTCTTGATCCTGAGGCTGATCCACCTGGGCCCTTTTCATAAAGGCCCTGGCAACTACATTTAGGTTTATCTGAACCATCCAGGATGATCTCCCCATCTCAAGATGCTTTTACCATGTAAGGTAGTAGTCACCAGTTCTAGGGAATGAATCAGTACTTCACGTGAGCTAAAAGGAGTGCCCAGAATCAAAACAACCCATCACGTCGGTACCTGGTTCCTTTTCTGACTCAATTGTCATTTGGGAGAGTGTAGGTTAGTAACCAAACCACTGACCAGAGCCCTCTAGTTTGGTTTCCCAGCAGCTATTGCTTCCAGAAGATTCTCTGCAATAATCAGTCTAGTTGGAACCATCCTGGGTTTTGAGATGCCAAGTCAAGAGAACCCGTTCTGCACTAGTTAGTATTTACATTGGATTTTAGGGACACCAAAAATATATCTCTAGTTGGTTGATTCCCGTCTTTGCAACCCACTGTGTATTCCATATTTTGATGGGGCAGAGTTTCAATAAAATAAAATAAATTAACCTAAAACTTAGAAATAAGGTAAAAAGATTACCATACCATACACTTTCAAAGTCATACTGTGGCATTGTCCAAGTCCACTGAAAGTTCATCTGATTTTCTAGAGGAAGATATAAATGATTTCTGCTTACTATCATTTAGGCCCCAGACTTTATAAGTTAGATGGTAATGTGCAGAAAATTAGCTTGCAAGTTTTTCAGATGTGTACTCCTTTGAATCAGCTTTGTAGCCTGCTGGTTCCTTGACCACTGACTTAAATCTTTAACAAGTGATCACCATATAATTATATGAGTTTGTTTTTAACTTTTTAAAATTATACTTTGACATCAGGCTTCCATGTTAAGGGAGAACAGACAATTTTTCTCCTATGAAGCAAGCATATTCGTTCCAAGCAAGCTTGGGTTAATGACTAGAAAACGGCATGGACTATATAAAAATATACATGCAGAAGCTATATAGGAATCTGTTAAGTATATTCAACCACATAATTAGCCAAAACCCATGTACTGATGCTCTTGTATTTTGCCATCTGTAAATTAAGTAGTGTTAAAAATAGGCAGAATGTTAAAGACACTGTTAAGAGAATAAAAAGGCAAGCCACAGACTGGGAGAGGACTGCAAATAACATCTGATAATAGCTTCTATGCAGAATAAACAACTCTCAAAACTCAATCATAAGAAAATCCAATGAAAAAGTAAGCAAAATATTTGAACAGTTTGCCAAAACAAGGATGGCAAACAAGCACTTGAAAAGATGTCCATCATTAGTCACTATAGAAATGCAAACAAAACTCACAAGATACCAATTACAATGTCTAAAATCAGAGTGACCAGACCAAATGTAGGCAAGAATGTAGAGCAACTGGGACCCTTATATACCAATAGTGGGAGTGCAAAATAGCACACTCTGAAAAAGCTTGCCAGTTTCATAAAAAGTTCAATGGACACTTAACATATGTCCCAGTTGTTCCACTAATTTTCTTAGTTTACCCAAGACAAGTAAAAGTAAATGTTTATACAAAGACTTATATGTAAACGTTCTAGCACTCCAGCAGCTTCATTTGTAATAGTTAAACCCTGGAAACCACCCAAATGTGTACTAACAGGAAGTACATAAACAAATTGTGCTACCTCTATACAGTGGACTACTACTCAGCAATAAAAACGACTGAACCATTGATAGAATAAAATAAAATGGTGGTTTCTATTTCTTTGGGCTCCAAAATCACTGTGGACGGTGACTGCAGCCATGAAATTAAAAGATGTTTGCTCCTTGGAAGAAAAGCTATGACAAACCTAGTTGTTGTTCAGTCACTCAGTCATGTCCGGCTCTCTGAGACCCCATGGACTGCAGCATGCATACTAAACCTAGACAGTATACTAAAAAGCAGAGACATCACTTTGCCAACAAAGGTCTGTCTAGTCAAAGCTATGGTTTTTCCAGCAGTTGAGTATGGATGTGAGAGTTGGACCACAAAGAAGGCTGAGCGCCAGAGAATTGTTTTCAAACTGTGGTACTGGAGAAGACTCTTGAGAGTCCCTTGGACAGCAAGATCAAGCCAGTCAATTCTAAAGGAAATCAACCCCGAATATTCATTGGAAAGACTGATGCTGAAGCTCCAATATTTCGGCCACCTGATGCAAACAGCCAACTCATAGGAAAAAACCCTGATACTGGGAAAGACTGAGGGCAAAGAAAAGGGGTAACAGAGGATGAGATGGTTGGATGGCACTATCGACTCAAAGGACATGAGTTCGGGCAAACTCGGGGATACAGACAAGGACAGGGAAGCCTAGTATGCTGCAGTCCATGGAGTCTCAAGAGTTGGACATGACTCAGTAACTGAACAATGATAATCTGATGTCTCCGTTTCATAAAGATAAAACTATGGGAGCTATTATAAACTTGGACATTATATGACATAGGACTAGCAAACAGAAAAATCCAGTCAGTCTAGAAGTGGATTTGAGAAAGAAAAGTAAGAGCAAGGCAAGCTCTTCGTTTCTCCTCAGTGTTTCTTGGTCTCCAGTTCCAGGCTGTTCCAGAAGTCCAAGTGTATTCCTGATCTTAGGTTCCATGAGAGCCTACCACCTCATTGTTTTTTTTTTTTTGGTTATGCTGGGCCTTTGTTGCTGTATGCAGGCTTGGGCTTCTCATTATGGTGGCTTCTCAGTTGTGGAGCATGAGCTCTAGGTGCTTAGGGTTTGGTAGTTGTGGCATGTGGGCTCAGTAGTTGCACCAGCACCTCAGTTTTAATTATAAGAATTCCTCTACGTTTGCTTAGGTGAGTTTCTATCACCTGCAGCAAGACTGTTAAATTTTATCTTAAAAACAACAACAACAACACTGGGTTCATGTCATATTGGAAAAGTAATTATTTATTATGACAAAAATAAAACTGTTGACTGAAAACAATGTTACACTATATTGCACCATGATTGCAAATGAGCCAAAACCTGTCTAAAAGATGAACATTCCAGAGCAAACAGCATCCTTTCACTTGGATAAGTAGGCATGCAAGCAATGTATTACAGCATAATTGCAGAAATAAAAAGTCATGAGTACCAGTAACCTAAACTTAACATATAAAAGCATTTTATGACAGTAATAAAACTATTAAAAATTTAAAACGTGTCTTTAAAACAACCCCACCATTAGAAGAACATGTTTTGAATCACTTACAAGAAGTGATGATGTGAATGCATTAAATAATTTGTTTGCTCTTTTAATATTACTAATGCTTATATACTGAACCAACAGCACACATCTCAGTTGTTTGGTTGGAATTAAGAAGCACAGTTTGTGGCATGAAAAACATTTTTTTCCTCTGTACAATACCAGTGGACCCCCAGAGAGATCCAATTCATAATTTTGGCCTTATTAACATCATCTTCATTTTACCAAGCTGATTAGCTAAGATATTGTTACAGTATTTGCAGAAAGCCTGAAGCTTCATGGATAACAATCTGTATTTAAATCTTAAGAAAGGAACATAAATATACAAACACCTTAATGTAGTTTTACATTCTGAGGCAAGAAGTATATTATATATGGCCTGCTGTTTCCTCTTTCATGCTCTAAAGCACCAATTTATGTTAAGATGGCAATGTGCAATTATAATCATTATATTCTGATCAGAACTAACACAAACCAAGGCTGCAATGATTCTTAGCTTTATTTTTTGTCTTTTTAACCATCCTCTGTACAGTGATCAATAAAGTAAAATTTATAACAATTACATAATGGAAAAAAATCATAACCATCATTTTATGTCACACTTTTAATGAAATAGCAGCTCAACTTTTAAGAAAAATCAAAATGAAAAGTTTTCATAACTACACTGAATAGTTTACTCCAAGAGAACAAAATAGGGGCTGTCGAGTCCCTGAATTTCCTGAAGAAAAATGTAAGAAGATTAAAATGATTATAGTCTCTTATGAATATGGCCAAAAGATAACAAATACATGATACATAACAAACATCAACTGATAGTCATTTGATATCTTACCAACACTGATGGAAATATATTCACAGTATAATAAAAATCAATTAAATTTTAAGGTTCCTCTTTTCCCTTACTTGGTTTTAATTAAACTGATTAAATATTGACTAAGCACTTGGCCATGTGCTTTAATGAACAGTATGTGGATCTGCCACGTTAGTCCTGCTGGTGGTAAACTAGACTAAAAGAAAACAAAGTCTTTGAGGAATGTTATCCCTTAGCTGTGAAATCTGCCTATTTCAATACAGTTTTGGGGAAGGGGACTTTAATAGGATGGTGCCACATCGCACAAACTGGAGGACAACACCATATGGACTGAAAAATTATGTCATTTTTAAATTAAAATTTTACAAAGTTTGTGCAAGAGAACATTTCTATTCTTCTAGAATTTTGTTTTCTATTCCAGAAGACATGCACAGCACATTATTTCTCCATTTCTAGGGGGAAAAAAGGCAGATTACTGGTTTATAAAAATGCAAAGGGGGCCTTTTGTGACTATACGCTCAAATTCTAGAAACCCAATCAGTCTTCAATCCTTTGGTCACATTAATAATAATACAGGCCATCCGGTTCTACAGTAAGACTGAATTTTCTAGTAGTTTTAAGTGCCTTGAATGGGGACAATTCACTGTTTTCATTCAAATTTTCTAATGAAGATTTTAACCTCACATTATTAAGTTTTTTGACTTTTGTTTCTACGCATGCTTCTAGACCTTTAAATTAACATTTCTCAAACATCTCGCAAGTAAAACAAAGCAGCTAAAAATATATATTTTTTTTAATTGGTCTTCTCTGTATAACTCTGGTTACCTGAAACTTAAAAAATACTTTTTGGGGACCTAGCTTTTAGATGCCAGTCTTCACAGTAATGCTAAATGAATAAGGATGAGACATTACCGAAAAAACTGACTTTGAATATAAACTACTTACAGATTTATAGAGACATTTGTAAAATATTGACATCCTAGCTGCACTATCCTCTCAATACTGGAAAATCAACACAGAACTGGAGTTTAGGGTAATCCTCTAAAGCCAATAAGCTCTGAACAAACTAACCACTTCCATCCAATTAGTAAAAGCCAAGAAAATAGGCAAGATCTTTTCTAGACGAGAGCACTTCCCAGTATACACTGGTGTTTTGTAAATAGCTTAAATATCTTCTTAGCAATATGCGGCTTATTTTCTCTTTTGGATTTTCATTAACTATTGGCTCAGTTTAAGTGGAGTAGCAGTTACTAGTTGATTCTTTGCTTTCTCATTTGATTGTATTGATATACTAAATGAAATGATAATGAGGTGGGAATCAAATAATAGATTAAAATAAATACAATTTCATATTACGTGTCCTTCCTTCGTCTGGTTTGTTTCTTTTTTGTTGGTGTGTTTTGTGTTTTGTGTGTTTTTCTCTTCCTTCAGTTTTTAATAGTAGTACATAAACTTTCAGAATTTTAAAACCAAAAGTTGCACTGCTGCTCTAGTTTTCTTCAGTATGGGAAAAGCAGTAAGGCGGCGACGAACAGTATTAATTGTCCAAGGTTAAACCGGTCACGGCCAAATTGAGATTCAAATCCACTTCTTTAGGTAGCCATTCTACCTGGCTACAAGCCATCATGCTGTATCGTGAAGTGACTATACCCTGATGAGATAAAAAAGATCCTTTAGAACTGAACTAGGTATGAAATATGTTTTGGATCCAAAGCCACAGTTAGGCTCAGAAAGTTGGTCTTCAAAGATAAATATCAAAAGAATTAAATCTATTCTAGGTATAATACCAGTACATTTTTCCAACTGGTATTCTTTTACATAGTTAAGAATTCAATGAGCTCTAGGCAGAGACAAATTCATTTATAATTCATCCTAAGATACTACATCAAAAATACTTTTTAAAAAATAAAGCTTTTATTGTTTTAAAATTTTCTTTGCTTTGTGGCTCCCCATAACTCTTCAGAGAATAATGTTTATAGCACTGCCTATTATCACGCACGGTTTCCATAGGAAAATAATTGTTTCTCTTTATGCTAAAGATAATGAAAGTTAATTTATGCTTAATCAAAATGACTATGGTTACAAGAGTAGTATCCATTTAAAAAATAATTTTTAACAATGAAATTTCAATTTATCACCATTCCTCTAGTGAAGCTAGAATAAAATTATACCTTAAGCATACTAACAGAGAGCCTAAAAGCAAAAATTTGTACTTAATCATGTTATTCAATAGATTATAGATATATTATTTCAAATTTTAAGGAATTAAATTACATTAACAAAATACGCAGCTATGTTCCCATATAAAAAGGTTTATTAATTCTAAAAGTTCTCAAATGGGCTTTGATAAGAAAAAGAAAGACGGGTTTAAACAGGAAGAATGCAACATGTTCAAAATTAAGAAAAATGCCTTGAACGTACAAGGGTAACAGTTACATTTTAGTTATAACCAAAGATTTGCTTAAATTTAGTTTCTTTATCTCAAATTAAAAACAATATGTAGAATAATCTCCCACAAGTAACATGGGTGGGTCCCCCTGTCTTCTACCACTTATTAGAAATTTTGCTAGGCAACTAAGGGATTGGTGGGGAGGGTGAAACCTGAACTATTATTAAATTAATGAGCTGCAGTTATGACTTCTAAAGAACAGGTATAATACGAAATTGAGGACTTATCTCAAAATACAGATAAAGGCACTAATCACAATTTACATTTTTGCATCAGACAGTATCTTTTGACTGATTTTCAATAAATGTCAGAATGCTTCAATGTTAAATACGTGCTTGGGTCAAAACATTCTCTTGGAGTAAAGGATAATCAGTTTTCATATTACTACAAGAGGAAATATCTAATGAGAATCCATAAAAAAACTTAAAAAGTCTTACATGAATTTTCTAATTGAACTTTTCCCAATTGTTGGCACAAAACCTAGCTGAACATCTATTTCATCTTCAACACACAGCTAACATAAATCATTTCTAATCCAGAACCAACAAATATTTTTTAAAAAGCATTTAGAAAATAAAACAAATTGTATTTTAAAGATCAAATAGAAAACTTGAGTCTACACTAGTAGTCTGACAAAATACAATCAACTATTAACACTTTCAGTATAATGCTGATGTGGTAATATAAAAAAATAACCATATAATTTGATAGAAGAAAATGGAGCCAGCCAATCTTATTAGATACAAGAAGAAAGATATCACAATAAGAACAAATACAGGAGTATTAAATATGATTTTTCTCAGGAAAAAATTCAGAGAATTATCCCCAGTATTCATGGCTAAACTATACAACCCAAGATAGAAATTCTGGCAAAGTGTGCTTTAGGTAAATGGGATTTTCATAATTTCTCCTGCCCCTACTCTACCCCACATACACACCGTGTTGATTCTTATCTACTTTTCTCTCCTGTTCCTGATTATACATTATATTAAAAACAAAATTTACCCTCTACCTGGTACAGGATCACTTAAGAAAAAGGTTGAAAACAAGCTTAATGAACAACTAGGTCCCAAAGCCCAGAGAGTTCTCCTCTGGTGATTTCCAGTTCCAGGGAGTACTACCACTAAATAGGAATCAGAAAAATGTCATCACATTCAACTAAATTAATTAGACTAAGTATAATAAATCCAGTATACCTGAAAACAGCAAAATTTAAACAACCTACAGTAAAAATATTAAAATATCGCTTTTGAATAGGTATTGATATTTTTATGAACACTGAATCCTATTTTTGACCCAAATGAGAGAATACTGTAAAAATAAAGTATTATTCTCTATGTATGTGTTTTATCCCTTTCATTATAGCAAAAGCACACATTTGAAATAAAGAGGATCAAAACTACAATACTTCCCCCCCCCTTAAGGTATGCACACTATTTAGATTACTGCTCATATTAGACCCCTGCCTTAAAAATGTTTTAATGCTATCCAATAAAATAAACTTTTGCTAGATTATGAGTTTTTAACTAGCAAAAAATCTTTTTAAGTTGTTAGTATATTAAACTTGAGTTTCATAGTAATATTCTAAAAGCCATGATTAAGTTCAGCAGTTTCCTATAATCCAGTAAAAGATTTTAGAACACGAGGCATAATTACACAAATGGCAATTGTTTCAAGCCTATTACACTACAACAGATTTAAGGAAAGTCATATGGATTTTTTAAGTAATATACTGCTGGTGGTAGAGATGCTATCACACAATCTCAAATTCTAAGAAATAAAATGAACTGTTTATTCTTCTGCTTTTTAGCTATTGCCCAAAGCAGATGTGGTACCCTTGAAAATGAAATAGTTGAACTTTTTGCTGATAATAAAGTTGTTTGTAATTGATAGTAAAAATATATCTCAAGTGCCTTATTATATTTTCAGTGCTGGTATACTTTAGAAATTTCCAATAGTTATATATGCATTGAATAATGTGACATTCTTAAAAATACCATATTTAATCAAAGTATTTACTATTGAAGTTGGGCTTTGAAATAAATATTTTACTATTATTAGTTTTTAACCAAAACCAATCCTGTGTTGTAGGCAGAAAACTGAACTTAATTCTTCTAAGATAAACAGCCTTCTTAACTGAGATGCTAACAGAAACTTAAAATTATTCCATGACTTGCAATAATGTGGGGTAAAGCAACTCATTTAAAAGGCAGGTCTCATGATGTTTCATCCTCCTTCTTAAATATATATCTTTTAGACATATTTCTTTCTCTATAATAAAGTTCTGTCCAAAAGGTAAGTGGTTTACAGAAGGAGCAAATATTTAGTGCTGGATAAGTTTGCAAACAGTACCTGACAATTTCCACAATTGGTAATTATCTGGTAGGGGGAGGGAGCAGTCAAGAAATGAAAAGAAACTGGTCATTAAAGTTATTACAATACTTCAGAAAACATTAAACATATGACAAATATTTCTTAAAAGGCAATCGTTGAATAATTAGAATAAGCAGTCTGAAGAATTCTGTTGCTGAAAACAGTTATACATTATGTTTATCCAACTGAAGGTTAGTGCATTAAAAAAAAGTTAAGAAAAAATCTTTTATGTTCCAGTTCAGCTGCACTTGATTCAAGTGTTGCTCACAGAGGTTTGTGTTGTTATAAATTAATTAAACATGCTGCTGCTTTAGCAGCCAAATGTACTAGGTTCATGTCACAGAATAAATAGAGTCTCTTTCGAGCAAAAAAGTTATCTCACACCAATCCGGGAGGTCATCCACTCTAGACCTTGGCATAACCTGAAACAGAAGGCAAAAGTCTTTTCAAAATAAAAAAAACTATATATTTAAAAACTGAAAGCATCCTTCAAGTCTACTATAAGTATACTTTTACAAGTATAGGTCCAAACATCAATAGATAGCTACTGTATTACAAGTTATTTCTAGTATGAGAAATAATGAGGTCAGTTTGATTTGAGGATAAATAAGTTCCTATAAATAAACTGGGTAGTCCATATATAAAACAATGGGTTCTCCTCAGCTTACTATGTACAAATAAGCTCTTAGAAAAGGAGGAATACATTAGAATGGCATTTTTCTTAATTGTTCATTGTTCAGAAGTGTGCCTCCCAAAATGACTCCTGATAAGAAAGAGATGCACTCTGGTGGAAAGCTGGGAGGAGTTTAGACTTAATTAAGCCCTTGCAGAAAATGTGAAATTTCTTTGACGTTTCCTCTTTTTTTCAGGTTACATTAGTTTTCTCCAGGTTAATGAATGACACAGTAAGAAATGAACAACTGAAAATCTAGATTGTACAAACTTTCTTCAAAAGTTTGTTCTTGCCCTTTTTTGGTAAAACATTCCATTTATACTAAAAGTTACAAAAAATTTGTTGGTAACTTAGTTAAGCTGTAATTTAACAGTAGCAATTGAGTAAAATTATTTCAACCTGAGACACCATAAGAACAAAAACGGAACAAGATTCAAAGAAAGCAAGTTGGTGGAAAACACTTGCGAGAAATTTGAAAGAAGTCATACACTCACCCTTCTCCTGTTAAAGCACAGCAGGACTGAATGTGCCATGGATGATCCTTAATTGAGCTGAGGGTGAGGTATTTAGAGATTTCAGCTGCTGTCATACACCCTTTCATATCCTGTTTATTGGCAAAGATAAGGACTGCAGCCTTCCGTAAATCCTGCAATCAACATGAAATCTTTCATTAACTTTTTAATTTTACATTGGAGTATAGGCAATTAATAATGCTGTGATAGTTTCAGGTGGACAGCAAAAGGGACTCAGCCATATATATACATGTATCTATTCTCCCCCAATGAAATATTTGTAATATGTCAAATACCACAATTCAAAATAAAACTAATGAAGCAGGAGGGTAGAATAGGCCCTATGGAACAATTATAATGAATTCTCTCTACCTTAAAATAATCAGGCACTAATAATTTAAAATTTTTGTTGAAATAAAAAATGACCTCAAAGGACCATGATTTAATGATTCACTCTAACAAAGACATTAAACTAATATAAGCTAGATATTAAAAGTTATTTTTCTGTTGTTGGGTCAAATGGGTCAAGCTAAAAGTAAAATAAACCTGAATCTGAAATAATGACTTAAAATTATCTGAGCAATACTCTAATAGGTAAATACAGTATATACTGCCAAGTACTAGAGAATCTCTCCAGAATTTAAAGGAGAGTACTGAAGGTGAGGGTTGGGCAATACTACTAATTACTCTTGGTCCAACCGAATCTCAATGATTAATGTTCACTGCAGAACTGTTTACCAAAACACTGGAAGTAACTTTAATGTTCATTAACAGAAGAACAGATCAAGTGTGGTATATATACTTACAGTAAAATACTATGTAGTTGTTGATGGGTACATAAAATTGTAGTAATAATGTGCACAGTAATAATATGCATAATATTCACTACTTTTAGGATGGTGTAATCTTTCAGGATCCTCTCAGAGAGAAGGAAAGAAAATCAGATTGGAGAGATCTCATAAGGTATTTAATATCTTAAAAGTGGTATCTTATATCTAGCTTATTATTGAGTGGTAGCTACGCAAATGTTTTACTTTCTAAGTCTTTTGTATATATGAACTATTTAGAATTAAGCGACCCCATGGATTGTAGTCTGCCAGGTTCCTTTGTCCATGGGATTTTCCAGGCAAGAATACTGGATTGGGCTGCCATTTCCTCAGCCAGGGGATCTTCCTGACCCAGAGATTGAACCTTCATCTCCTGCGTTGGCAGGAGGGTTCTTTACCACTGAGTCACCAGGGGTAGCCCATTATAAACTGTAGGGATGAAAAGATCTTAAATTTTCCATTCTCTTGCCACAATTTATCAGACTTTTCAAGGTATGAATAAGTAGTTTTAACTGTGAAAACTATTTTCAATTAACAACATCAGTCTCCAGATTAATGTGTTGGGTTTTCTTAAGTTTGATAAAATATTAAAATTTTTTGACTTCATGACTTTCATCAATTTGATATATAAAGCTTTGTTAACGAAGAAATAACCAACAGCAGAGCACATTAATCTTTGTGAAAAAACAAAACCAGTATATGGATACCTTATTCCATTTATGTTAGCTTTCAAAATTTACCTCATGAGCCAACATTCTGTATAATTCTTCTTTCGTAATAGCTAGTCGTTCCCTGTCAATGCTATCAACCACAAGAATGATGAACTAGAAGACAAGTAAAAAGAAAGAAAATTGAATGGGATGTTCATGTTTTCTGCAAAACTACTCCAAGTGCTAGAAGTACTTTCTACTATGGCAACACCATCAAAACTGGTCTACTGCTTTTTCATCATGAAGAATTTGTATTATACTGAATCACATCAAGCAGTAAAATCCAAACGTTAATAAGAAAAATAACTTCAACAAATAAAAACCATGCTGGAGTTTATTTTTTAAAAGTGATATTTGAATATATAATATGCCCTTAATATCTACTAAAATGTATTTTAAAAATTAGGTAGTAAAAGGTATTTTTAAAAAAGAAAGTCACAGTCTTAAAAAAGAGTCACAGTAATTTAAATAGCTCACTAAAAATTAAAAAAAATTTTTACATAAAATATCAACAATAGAAGGGCAAGAAAAATGTGTTAAATGGAAATATATATACACACTTGCATGTTACTAATATTCTAAGAGAACAGGAGAAAGCTATTGGTAATGGTGTAAATAAAGAAAGGTGTGTTACATATTCAAAATAAAGCATCTTTGATAAGAAAAATAAGGTAACAATGAGAAAGGGCCCCTAAATTGGACATCTTATACAGAAGAAAAAGAAATGAGACTAAGCATTTTGAGGGTTATAGAAGAGGAGTCAAATACACAGGAAGGGTCGAGTCATACTGTCCTAATGACTTTACAATTAGGGAAAAGAAACAACTAGAGCAACCCAAGCACAAACAAGAGCTGATAAAGAGATAAAAGGAAATCTAAACACAGGGGATAAATACAAGAAACACGGCAAAATCAGAATAGACAGCATACCGGGAAGTAAGTGCAAGTTAAAGAAGGAAGGTGTCCGAAATTAGTCAATGACTGTGTAACTTGCTGTACTGAAATGGAGACATTTCAGCTTTTGAATGATGCCTCCATGTAACAAATTTAAGAAGCAAGATAAGAAGGGTGAACAAAGTGAACAAAAATCACTATGTAGATAAAATCTCTACCAAAGAATCCAAGACTGCAAATGCTATGTGCTATGCTACTGTGCTACATGTAAGGTCAAAAAAGTTCTTTGTAGTAACTTTGATATTCTTGTAGAAATAGTTTCTAAGGACAATTCATGTAAGTGGACTCACTAATAATGTATGTCTTTCTGGACCAATGTGAAGTCTTTTTGTGTCAACAAATTAAAAAACTACCATTTAGTAATGTTATCAAAACATATGAATCAGCTAGAACCAACTTTGATCTATTCATCAAAGGTAACTGCTCCTTTCAGACTTGGAGTTACCTGCGAGCTTTGAAGAAATTACAGCTATGTTAAAATGTTGTTCTTCCCTTATCCTAATACATTTTAGTTTCAGAATGTTATTTTACTATGTTATGTAGAAACATATACTAAACTAACCTATAACCATAAATATTAGCTTATCAACCTATCCTCCCCTTGAAAATAAAAATAACT
Organism: Giraffa tippelskirchi; assembly: GCF_054371585.1. Lineage (NCBI taxonomy): Eukaryota > Metazoa > Chordata > Mammalia > Artiodactyla > Giraffidae > Giraffa > Giraffa tippelskirchi. Next base: position 64,193,795 of record NC_137287.1, on the reverse strand, counting down.
AAGCACTACTACAACTGCTAAATATCTATGATATGCCATTATGGTTTGACCAGTCACACACTGCACTAGAATATATACACATATACACATAGGCCATTATATTATAAATCTAGAGGAATATTATGTTTTTTTTTAATTTTAAAAGACAAGTTATTCACCAAAAATTCCTTGCATCAATACTCCCACCTCCTCTGCAACTCCTTCTCAAAAAAAAAAAAAAAAAGTCAATTTTTAAGAGGTTTCATTACAGAAAAAGTAACTGGTTTGGTGTACTTCTTTGTAAAGAAAAACTATAGATGCAATTGTGCATTAGTATTCCTGAAGATAAACCTCTCTCAATAGCACTGTACTTTTTTTTTTAAAGAATTTGCCTCTAAAAAGATTAAATAAACACAAATATAAAAGGTATTCCAGATTTGCTTCCTGGATTGACTCAAATAACGAAATAAGTGATAGTGAATGCTGGGAGGATGGCTTGCAAATCATTTGCTTTTTATTTAAAATATAATCTCACCAAAAATGTGAATGTTCAATTCATGTGATTTAAAAATCCTGTATTAAATTATGCTTAAAATATTGTATTCTCTCCTAACCACAGCCTCTTGTAAGGTTGGGAAAGGTTATATAGCCTATCCTAGTGTCCACTTTTCTCCAGCAATGGAGATATTACACTATTAGCCTGAGGATGCATTGAGAGAGCCAGACAACAGTAAGCACTCCACTAGTAATAGCTCCCATTATTCTTCCAACTTGCCTTTCCTCTTTAATTTGAAAACCTCAAATTCCTTACAGAAAAAGAATCTTATTAAGAGGGAACTGTCACTATGCCTTCTGTACAGCCTATCTCTTTTCTGGGTTTACCCCTTGGTCCTTCTCATTCAAATTCAGAAGTAACCTCAGTATACCTCTGTATTTGAGTAATACGTGTTCCAGGATGATCGAAGTGACTCTTGACCACCAATATCCCACATAAGAAAATGAGTGTTCTTCACAACTATTTCTTCAACATTGCTTCCTATGGTTGGAGATGTATGAACCACTTCATTCATTAAGCTGTTAAAAGACAGACACCATAAAAACTCTTGTAAATCTTGAGAACCCAAAGAAACTGTTATCTCTGTATTTTTATATGAATCAATCTTTTTTACTTGCACCAATGATGGTAATCACCAGCAACAAAAATAGAACCTTGCAGAACATTTATGCAAACAAATATCTAGACAAACAAAACTAAAGGAATGCTTTTTGGTTCTTTTAATAGAATAAACTACAGGCTTGATCTGGACAGAACTGCGTGGTGGTGTGAGAGTGTATTTTTGCGGCCAGAATTCCAATAGTCCCATGTCCTCTTATCAATTAGAGCAGAACCAATCCCCTATCCTGAAAGAGCAAATTTCTAGGTGACTGTGCCATCTATATTTGTAAAGTAGTAACCAACGAATAGTAAGTAGGCTATCATTTTTTAAAGATTGTCTGCGTGAGAAAACTGATACTCGGTTCAGCCATAAAGATTACTGGATGTCTATTAACTAAAACTACAGTCCATGTGCCATCCTGTTCTGGGCTCGAGTATGGTGGTTGTTTAGTCACTAATTCATGTCCAACTCTTGTGACCCCATGGACTATAGTCTGCCAGGCTCCTCTGTCCATGGGCTTCTCGAGGAAAGATTACTGGAGTGGGTTGCCATTTCCTTCTCCAGGGGATCTTCCCCACCCAGGGATCGAACCCGGGTCTCCTGCATTGTGGACAGATTCTTTACCAACTGAGCTACAAGGGCTTGAGATCATTTTAAAGACTGTCTACATGAGAAAGCTGACACTTGGCTCAGCCATAAAGATTACTAGATGTCTATTAACCAAAACTATAGTCGATGGGCAAATGAAAATACACTGATGCTCATATCACGTGTATTATCATAATCATCAGTTAAGCTATATTAATCAATTAATTCAACAAACTCTATCTGCCTATAATATGTCAGTACTATGTTGGAAGAAGCTTGTAATTCTCCCTTGGGTTTAATGTACATATTTTTTAAGCTATTTGCAAAACTACTTCAACAATGATGACAGGTTTCTGAAATGTTTACTTCTAATGTCCAAAGGCTAAGGCATACTAAATTACATAATGACCAATGGATGAATGTTTTAAAGAAAAACAAGTAGTTATTCAGCTCTGAAACAACTTGCCATAAGTTGGTAGCTTTTCAGCAAAGCAGCCGGAAAAAAACATTAAGCAGCCGGAAAAAAACATTAAGCATCGCTTAAGTGAAGTATTTCTGGAGACCTGTCAGCTGATGTACTTAAGATGAGGTGGGAAGAGACAAGAAGCACACAATGGGACACTGTATTTTATAATTATTTGTTAAAATGCCTGGGACACGGATCCATTTCCACTCTTTAACAAGGATCACTGCATTGGCACTGAGAGGATAATGGGAGGCAGTCTGACAAGTGAATTGATGGGCTGTTAAAATATCCTGAAAGTAGTAATGTATTTCTCTGGAAGTCTCAAGCTTCTTGTTGCAAGCCTCTAAAGCACTATTTTCAGGTGCGATCTTCATTTCTTTTGATCTGACGAGTCTGGGTATGTTAAACAATTTCTGAGCTATTAGTCAGGAGAGCAGTAATAGCTTCAAGATATCATTCTATTCACATGGGCTTCAGAGAGGGAAGAGCTCAGCAAAATGTACTTTATCCCATCCTTCCCTCACAGGAATGTGTGCTTCAGTTATTTTTAGTTTAATATTAATTCTTTCTTTCAAGGCTGGAAAAAAACGAGTGTTTTTGAAGGTTGTAGCAAACATACAGCAAATTTACCTTATAAACTGCTTAACAAATTTTGTGTTTGGTTAAATACAAAACCATATGTTTTAAGTTTTCCCCTTATAATGGCATCTCATTCTTATTAATTATACAAAATTAGCTCCAATATTGAAAATAAAAACTGTTTAATCAAATACCCATACTTACAATTGATAAAGAATGGTGGTTTTCCCTGCGTTATCCAGTCCCACTATAATTACTTTGTGTTCTACAAAAAAAAAGCAAACCAGAAACATTTAACACTGCTGCGCACTTCAATGACATGCTTTCAACAATGATTATTAGTTAGCTTTCTAATGAGAATCATTCATTGGATATTTATTCCTGGATTAAGATACAGACAGAAAAAATACTTTATGATGTCAAGGCTACTTGCCTTAAGTGAGGCAATCTGTTATGATGTTCTCTATCTCTTATAAAAGAATCTGGGAGATAGGTAAGATGCAGGCACAAAAGAACTTTGTCACTTACACTGAGTTTGGGGGGAAAACCCAAATACTAATCTTGATGAGATAGTATGACTTAGAATGTAAGTTTAAAAAAAAAAGCATTGTACACACCTGCCTGCCCTCTCTACCAAATTAGTTTTTTATCAAGTTGTTTTTACAGCTGGATGTTCTCCCAACTACACATACCAAGATTTTTTTTTCTTTCCACTTAAAAATCCAAAAAGAACTGAAAAGTATTCCCTGTCAATAATAAGATGCATAATTTCTTTTTTTTAGGACACATAATTTCAACCAGACTTTTTTCCTCCCGTTAATTTACAGACAAATAAGTAATTACTGAGTTTTTCATGCTTTTTCAACTGTTTCCACTCTTCGTACAAAAAAAACTCTTCAGTTCCCTCCTTCTGGTGCCATGCGTCAGAAGTGTCATTTCTTTCATAACACATTTTTAAGGCTCAGCTTATTATTCGGTTAAGTAGTAGATATTTGGGAATTGCCTTAGAATTCAGAAAATACTTTACATATCGACTTTTAACCTATACAGAATGTATGATTCCTCTTTCCCAGGGCAGATGTTTAAAAAGTTACCAGTGAATTCAACAGGGTGTGTAAGGAAGCTGCCTGTAAGAAAAGCCACATAATCACCTGATTTGTAGTGAATCTGTTACATTTCATATCGGATCCCTGATGCTCTTGGTAACCTCTGATGAATGTCAAAATTCTGATTATACATCTAATCAAATAGTATCAATACTGCACCCGTCAAAAAGAGGAGCCATAATTCACATACAAGTTCTCATGTGACAAAACATCTCTATCTTCCCATGATCCGCATGCTACACAGGCACTGTCTGTAGTACTGCAAGACAAATGACATGGTCCTCTGTAAAGGCTATTTTCACTATGGCAGGAGTTACTTTTTTAAAAAAGAAATACAACTTGTTTGCTTATCTTAACTCACTATCATTCTTTTTCTTTTTTTGACTTTTGATTTGTATCCCGTAATTTCTAATGGAGTCAGTCTTGAAGTATTGCCCCGTTTCTGTCCCTGAGAACAGTACAAGAATGACAGCATTCTTATTAGTGGAGGAACAGATACCCTAAATTTTGGTGACAGCTGGAAACTCCACCCGCCCAGGATCTGGAGACCACGTGGCCCTAGCGGACATGAGAAGAAGCCACTAATATAAAGCCACTCAGGTTGCACTCAACCTAAGTACTCCTGCCAGGAGAAGGGTATGGAAAGATAATACCATCGTTACTGAGCAATTCAAGTGAACACACAGGGCCATTTGCAAACATGCCTGCTCTTGGCTTTAAAGTTGTATTATAATCACTATTATGGTACTGAAGACTTGTAATGGTAAACTCATAAATAACCCATCATTTTGAAAGACTGGCCCCGAGTTTAAACTGTTAGGAAAGAAAACACCGAAGGTAGATGGAGTATGATGTTTCAAATGCTTAATTAACTTAAGGTTAATCAAGATTAATCTTTTCAGACTCCTTTCCCCCTCAGTGATATGGAATTCTAGCAATTAAGACAAAACATAAAATTTCAACTCTGTCTTATGATGAAGGGTTGTGTATCTATCATTCAGGTAAACTGAGACCTATCTTCTGAGGTTAAAATTAAGTCTATGTAATAAAGCACCATTAGTAAAAGAACAGCTAAGTGCTTTTTAAAAGCACAAAATAACCAAAAGTTTATTTTAAATCTTTTCTTTGAAAGTTCTCTATAACATTATCTATATAATAAGAGTAAAATCAAGTTCAAAGAGCATTTACTAAAAAGCCAAGTATAAAATAAAAGCTGTTTGTATTCTATGCACAATCGTAATTCTTCCTCCTTCTTCCAAATGCCTCTGCTGTGTTTAGCTGCTACCTGAGTATGTCAATGACCAAAGATTTAATTCAGTTCTCAAAGGAATACTGAGAAAAATATGGAAAGTGACACATATTCTTCTTATCATAGCAGAAAAATTTAACACACTGCTTTAAATGTCCACCAGTGGATGTCTCAATGAATCAAGTATAAAGTTTCTTGAAGCTACTGAATCACAGTGCTCTATCAAATTTTCACATCAATACATATCAAAAGCATAACTACCATAGTGTATGGTATTACCTGATGTTAAAAAGGGGCCCTCACGCTTGCAAAATATGACACAGGGAGTTTGTTCTGTACTGCTGTCTTTTTCGTTAGGCATAATCAACAAGCCATATACAGTTCTTATTTTATGTACTGAAACCCAAAAGATCAACTAAGAGACTAAGCTATGTAACTGTCAGTCATTTCCTGCAGAGTAGCTTCGATTAAAACCAATTTCCTTTGCCTTTCATAATTAACTAAAACAGATGTACTTTTATTATTTATTTACCTAGTAGGCTAAAAAAATAAATTTCAAAATATACCAGTTATGGTTCAAGTGAGTCTCAACTTAAGGTGAGAAAGGATTTATGCCAAAGGTCGAACTGTGAACCGCTGCTTCTGAGATGAACTTGAAATATTTTAATGCCATTTTTACTTACAGAGCAGGGAGTAGATTTCCATTTCACTAAAATTGAAATTTCTGAAGTTATGAGGAGAAAATTATACAATTGTATATTTTTATAACTGCAACTTCTCTTCAACATGTATATGTAAGCCACATATTCTTATCTTCCAGCTCTTCAAACTACTCTCCATGAATACAAAAGTTAATTTTCAGATAAGCTTAAAGAGGGCAAACCATAACATAGATAACACTAAATTCTTTATTTCAAATAGACTTTACAAATGTAATTAAATTAAGATTTACTGTTTTTTCCCCAATGTTTCTGGATAGCATTATTTATTTAAAAAACATGTTGTCATAGAGTAATAGGCTGCCCATGCTTAGGGAAAGGAATGTGTGTTTTGGGCATGGTTGTGTGTGGAAAACCAAGCAATTCTGGGGTTAAGCCATAACAGTCAGAATGACAAGGAATCCAAACGTTTTAGAACTGTGTCACACACCATGAGATGGTCTCTGTGGGGATCTTACTTCACTAGAAATCTCTTCCAGGAGACCAAGCTGCACCTCTACCCTCAACAAAGGTCTGAGAATAATGTTTCCACTGCTACTAGTTGATGCATCTCCAGAGCCTAGCACAAAGCAGGTTTATCTATATAAAATGAAGGGAAATGCTCAATCATAGAGCTTTTGTTTAATTTTGACCAAGTGTTTGCATGAAGTTTTTCGACAGGCTTGGCTTTGGTGTTTATTCTCTTGGATTTCCTTAAAAGCTGGCTCCCCCACCCCACCCCAAGCCCCAGTAAGGAAGACATAAAGACTGTACAGGATGAGGCTTCAAAGAAAATTAGTACACTCACTGGCTTGTAGACAAATACAGGTAAAATGGCTAACAGCAAAAATATGAAGAAAAAGGAACCTCAAAAAAATAAGTAGGAAAAAGAAACAACAGAAAAAGTTTCTCCCTTTATCCAACTAAAAAAATTTTTATATACTCAATTTGTAGTTTTAGTAAGGATAACAAATAGAATTTGTAGTTTTAGCATAGACTATTAAACAATGAAACGTGAACTTCCAGATGTTCAAGCTGGTTTTAGAAAAGGCAGAGGAACCAGAGATCAAATTGCCAATATCCGCTGGATCATCGAAAAAGCAAGAGAGTTCCAGAAAAACATCTATTTCTGCTTTATTGACTATGCCAAAGCCTTTGACTGTGTGGATCACAATAAACTGGGGAAAATTCTGAAAGAGATGGGAATACCAGACCATCTGACCTGTCTCTTGAGAAACCTGTATGCAGGTCAGGAAGCAACAGTTAGAACTGGACATGGAACAACAGACTGGTTCCAAATAGGAAAAGGAGTACGTCAAGGCTGTATATTGTCACCCTGCTTATTTAACTTATATGCAGAGTACATCATGAGAAACGCTGGGCTGGAAGAAACACAAGCTGGAATCAAGATTGCCGGGAGAAATATCAATAACCTCAGATATGCGGATGACACCACCCTTATGGCAGAAAGTGAAGAAGAACTAAAGAGCCTCTTGATGAAGGTGAAGGAGGAGAGTGAAAAAGTTGGCTTAAAGCTCAACGTTCAGAAAACTAAGATCATGGCATCTGGTCCCATCACTCCATGGGAAATAGATGGGGAAACAGTGGAAACAGTGTCAGACTTTACTTTTTTGGGCTCCAGAATCACTGCTGATGGTGACTGCAGCCATGAAATTAAAAGACGCTTACTCCTTGGAAGGAAGGTTATGGCCAACCTAGATAGCATGTTTAAAAGCAGAGACATTACTTTGCCAACAAAAGTCCGTCTAGTCAAGGCTATGGTTTTTCCAGTGGTCATGTATGGATGTGAGAGTTGGACAGTGAAGAAAGCTGAGCGCCGAAGAATTGATGCTTTTGAACTGTGGTGTTGGAGAAGACTCTTGAGAGTCCCTTGGACTGCAAGGAGATCCAGTCAATCCATCCTAAAAGAGATCAATCCTGGGTGTTCATTGGAATGTTTGATGTTGAAGCTGAAGCTCCAATACTTTGGCCACCTCATGCGAAGGGTTGACTCATTGGAAAAGACCCTAATGCTGGGTAGGATTGGGGGCGGGAGGAGAAGGGGACGACAGAGGATGAGATGGTTGGATGGCATCACTGACTCGATGAATATGGGTTTGTGTGGACTCCGGGAGTTGGTGATGGACAGAGAGGCCTGGCGTGCTGCAATTCATGGGGTCGCAGAGAGTCGGACACGACTGAGCGACTGAACTGAACTGAACTGATTAAACAATGAAAATGGACTAATGCAAAAGAAAGTATTGGAGAGGCACTAAATATCGACAGTTAATCAACAGTGAAATAATGTTAATATTTTATCATGCTAAAATTGGATATTATTAAAATATAACTGATAAAATGACCAACTTTTAATCTAAGACAAAAGATAGCCACCTAAATATCATGAAATAGGGATTGCTATCTTCTAGATACATAATATCTGCACTAAAATTGTCATATAATGAGAACAAGCCCTCTATGAACACAGAGAATGTGAACAACTATGTAACTAAACAAATAAAGATGCCCTATGCCAAAATTCAGTGACTTGAATATTTAAAATACTGCATGTACAGAAAATAAGTTTGCATTATTGCAATCAGTTCAGTTCAGTCGCTCAGTCGTGTCCGACTCTCTGCGACACCATGAATTGCAGCACGCCAGGCCTCTCTGTCCATCACCAACTCCCGGAGTCTACCCAAACCCATGTTCATCGAGTCGGTGATGCCATCCAACCATCTCATCCTCTGTCATCCCCTTCTCCTCCCGCCCCCAATCCTACCCAGCATTAGGGTCTTTTCCAATGAGTCAACCCTTCGCATGAGGTGGCCAAAGTATTGGAGTTTCAGCTTCAACATCAGACCTTCCAATGAACACCCAGGATTGATCTCTTTTAGGATGGATTGATTGGATCTCCTTGCAGTCCAAGGGACTCTCAAGAGTCTTCTCCAACACCACAGTTCAAAAGCATCAATTCTGCGGCGCTCAGCTTTCTTCACCGTCCAACTCTCACATCCATACATGACCACTGGAAAAACCATAGCCTTGACTAGACGGACTTTTGTTGGCAAAGTAATGTCTCTGCTTTTAAGTAGGGAGTAATATGTCAGAGGATATGATGTCACAACCTGAGACCTGATGGCTTGGACAGCAATGAGGCACAGTCTGCCTCTTGAAGAGGGCAAAAAGGAGAGCCATTAAAAAACCCTATCCTGTAATATACTATTATAGAATCATAAAATATCATAGCTTTATCTGCTCCTTCTCTCCCACCTCTTCATCAACGAATGTGTTACCTATATGGCAGATCTGAGGAACCCAGGTCTCCAAAAATGCACAAAAATACTGACCTGGACCACCTTGCATATTTTATAGATTAAGAAATTACAGGCCTATGAAGTTAAAAGAAAACTCAAGATGCTATTTTCAGCAAAAATACAGTTTAGGAATGAAGGCAATACAGACATTTTCAGATGAGAGAAAACTAAGAGAACTGATTCACCAGCAAAACCACCTACAAAAATGGTAGTGTAGTTCCTTTAGCCTGAAAGGAAATTATTACAAGATGGAAATTCAAAACATGAAAAACAGGAATGTGGATAAATATAAGAGAACATTTTACGCCTTCTTAAAACTGACTGCAATACAATATATTAAAATCTGTGGAATAAAGCCAAAGCAGTACATAAGAGGAACATTTATAGCTTTAAGATGTTTATATATGAAAGGAAAAAGAGATAAAAACAATGACACCCTGCTGCTGCTGCTACGTTGCTTCAGTCGTGCAGCCCCAAAGATGGCAGCCCACCAGGCTCCTCCATCCCTGGGATTCTCCAGGCAAGGATACTGGAGTGGGTTGCCATTTTCTTCTCCAATGCATGCTAAACCGCTTCAGTTGTGTCCAACTCTATGCGACCCTATGGACAGCAGCCCACCAGGCTCCTCTGTCCACAGGATTCTCTAGGCAAGAATACTGGAGCAGCACCCAGCCAACCCTTAAGAAGGTGGGGGGAGGGGAGGAAAGGAAACTCAAAGTAGATGGGAGGATATGAGAAACAAGAATTAGTGAAACAGAAACAAAGAAATAAAAGAGAAAATTAAAACCTTTTCTTTGAAAAGATCTAACAAAACAAAGGTGGGGCTAATACCAGCTTTAAAATTTATGATGCAGTCACTGCAGGACAAGAGAAAGTCTAGAGGTAAGAGGTGGCTCAGAGGGTAAAGAATCTGCCTGCAATGCTGGATTCCTGGGTCAGGAAGAGTCAGGACACTGAGTGACTAACAATGAGAAATATCTTTGTTTCAATAAAGACTCCCAAGTAATCAACTGGGGAAAAAAGTCTTCAGTAAATTCTACTGGGACAAATATCCCATTAAAAAAAAACAAATAATGAATCCCAACCCCTACTCACATCATAAGCTCAAAACTATCTGAGATGGCTCACAGACCAAAGCATCAAATCTAAAGCTTCTAGATGAAAGGAACAGGACATAGAAAGTAACAATCACTTAAATAATAATATATAGAGAAATGAGACTTCACCAAAACCAAAACTTCCACTCAGCAAAAAATCTCCATTAAAAAATGAATAGAGAAGTCATAGGCTAGGGGGTTGAGGGTGGGGGGTGGATATATTCACAAAACACATCTGACGGAAGACTTAATTTCAGGATGCGTGCTAAGTCGCTTCTGTTGTGTCCACCTGTAGCCCACCAGGCTCCTCTGTCCATGAGATTCTCCAAGGTAAGAATATTAGAGTGGGTTGCCATGTCTTCCTCCAGGAGATCTTCCCAACCCAGGGATAGAACCCATGTTTCTTACCTCTCCTGCATTGGCAGGAGGGTTCTTTACCACAAGTGCCACCTGGGAAGTACAATTCCAGGATAAATAAAAAGTTTTTTGACCCCCCCCCCCAAAAAAAGGGGCAGGGCAAAGGATTCAAACGTTTTGCAAAGAAAGACACACAAATGGCCAGTTAGCACATGAAGAAGTGTTAATACCCAAAAGTCATCAGAGAAATGCAAATTGAAACTAAAATGAGACACCATTACACACCCAACAAAATAGCTAAAATTAAAATACTGGCAACACCAAATGTTGGTAAAGATATGGAACAAGTCGAAGCCTCAAATGTTGCTGGTAAAAGTAAAAAAAATAGTAAAACCACTTTAGAACAATCTAACCACCCATCATGATGCAAATGAATAAACAGACTATGGTATTTTTATGCAATGGAATTACTTATAACAGATCTATAGGGAAAGCTTCCAGGGTAAATACACAGAAACAGAAAATAAATAGAAACAGAAACAAACCTAAGACACTTAGAAGACATTGTGAGGCAATGACATAAGAACAACAACAACAAAATAACATTTAGCAAATATTACGTTTTTATAAATTAGAAGTATAACAGCTAAAAATAGTCAATAGGATTGGAAGACAAAGAAATATCCCAGAACTCTCTCACACACACATACACAAACACACTCAAAAGACAGAAAAATGGAAAGGACATTTAGTACCATATGACCAATAAGATTTACAGATTAGTAGAGGAAGAAATCCTAAATTTAAGAAGAAAGAAAACAGATTTCCTAGAATGAAAAATACTGGGAGCTGAAAGACAGTAATAGCTTCAAAATTCTGAAACAAATGCTTTCCAACTTGGAATTCTATATCCAGCCCAAGTATAAATAAAAAATGAGGACAGGCCAAGATATTTTCAGGTATTTGGAATCACACACAAAAAATTATCACTTTGGACACCTTTGCAGGAAATTTCTGAAGGATGTACTTCATCAAGGAGTACAGCCAGGAAATAAGAAAAAAAAGAAATTTCTAATAAAGTGGAAAAGCAAAGGAAATTCCTAGAATGGTAGCAAAGACAAGTTCAGAATAGCAGTATAGCAGTCAAAGAGGAGAAACAGGTCCAACTAAGAACAGGATGGAATACTGAGGGGGCGAGTAGGAAGGATATATCATGATAGGTGTGATGTAGAAACTCTACTGTTCTTGCCTGGAAAATTTCACGGCCAAAGGAGCTTGCAGGGCTACTGTCCATGGGGGTCACAAAGAGTTAGACACAACTGAAGTGACTTAGCACACAGCATGCACAAAGAAAATTAAGGCAATGAGATGCGATTATTCAAGGGAGGAAAAAGCTGTAGAAAAATGGGAAACATAATTATAGCATATTGCATCTCAGTAGTAACAAAACTTTACAGTCACAAAAACGAAAAGACAGGGTGTGGATTAACCCAAAATACTATCCTGGAATAATGAGGGAAAAGGGTATAAAAATACTAATTTCTCTCCTACCACAATAAGATAAATAATTTGTACACCTGTAACAAATATGTTATGTGTTGATTATACCTCAATTCTTTAAAAACCTCAAATTATGTTTTAAATTTCCATATTATCCAGAATATGCATATTATCCAGAAACGTGATTTGACTAATACATAATACACATCATTTACAGACTTTAGAACTATATAACTTTTTAAAAAGTGTGTTATTTTGATATAAAATTCTTGTTTGAAAAACAAAACAAAAAAATTGAATTAAAGTTTTTTTATATTGGCGATACAATAACAAATAAGACAAAGTTCATGCCTCGAGGAATTCATTTCTACTGAAACAAAGTACTGTAAACAACCAAACTTATATGATTATAGGGAGTGATAAGGGTTACCCAGAAAAACAAGAGGGGTAAAAAGACAGTGAATGTTGGGGTAAAAGTGGTCAGGGAAGGAAAGGGCTCTCTGAGGAATGACATTTGATCAGAAATCTGAACCATTTGAAGGTATGGATAAAGCAGGTTTTAGAAAACGGGGCTGGAGAAGGCAATGGCAACCCACTCCAGTCCTCATGCCTGGAAAATCCCATGGACGGAGGAGCCTGGTGGGCTGCAGTCCATGGGGTCGCTAGGAGTCGGACACGACTGAGCGACTTCACTTTCACTTTTCACTTTCATGCCTTGGAGAAGGAAATGGCAACCCACTCCAGTACTCTTGCCTGGAGAATCCCAGGGACGGGGGAGCCTGGTGGGCGGCCGTCTCTGGGGTCGCACAGAGTCGGACACGACTGAAGCGACTTAGCAGCAGCAGCAGCAGCAAAAAACGGGGCAGACAGTGATAAATTTAAGTCTGGTGTGTTTGAAACTAGCAAAAAATCCAGAATTAAGAGCAAAATACTAATAGGAGACATCAGATGTAAGCCATCAGAAGTGAAGAACAGTAACAGTGCCGTATAAATTGGCTATCATTGCTTAAAATGATAGCATGCAATTAACCAATGAGAAGGAAATGATGAGTTAATGAAATTAAAATGTCATTGTTCTTTGGTTCTGAAAATGAACTACAATTAAAATCATATTCCACTCATTCCTAACTCTGGGTAAAATAAGAAATAACTGATGACCAACTGTATAGTGGTGACAACACATAGAGAAACAGACCCTCTAAGAGAGTTAAGAAAGTTTTTAAAAAAAGAAGAGTGCTCCATTTCTGAGGTGGATCTAAAAACAGATATCCACATATGTATTTTATACAGGCATATCCTCACTTTATTGCATGTCACAGGTATTTCATTTTTTACAAATTGAAGGTTTGTGGCAATCCTGCATTATCAGATGACGGCTAGCAATTTTCAGCAATAATTAAATTAGGATATGGACATTGTTTTTTAGACATAATGCTATTGTACATTTAATAGACTACAGTATGGCCTAAACATACTTTTATGTGCACTGGTAAAGCAAAAAAATTGTGTAACTGGCTTTTTTGTGATATTCGCCTTATTTTGGTAGTCTGGAACCGAACTCAGACTATCTCTGAGGTATGCTTGTGCAAAATACATAAACAACCACAAAGATATATTGAATAGTTTGCAAAGATAATCAGATTTAAAATTACTTCCTTCATTGATAAGTGCATTGAAATAATCAGTCTCCTAGCTTAAAATAAGGAAACACAAAAATCACAGAGATTAAGCATGCACTTTGTCAGAGCTTTATTTAGCCAACACGTGGTGTTAGTATACTTATTCCCAGAAATATATCACATTTATGAGAAGATGCCTGGTGCTCTAAAATACTATAGGAAACAAACTTTGGAAGAAAGATAAGGGAAAGGACTATTTAAGGCAAGATAAACAGTCCTCAATTCCAGTCATCTTGGCACTGATGCCCAGGGCCACTCCTCCCCCTTCTGATTCAACTGGTCTGAGGTGGGGCCTTGGGCATATTATTCTAATATGCAACCAAGACTGAGTGATTGGAGTATCACTGGATGTGTCATAGTGGTGAAAATGGAAAATGCTGAGATTGTCAGATGATACAAATAGAAAGTAAAAATACAGAACTAAAGTATCAATCTGATCATATTATTCCTCTGCTCTAAAAATAACATACAAGGACCAAACTCTTGAAGGGCTCTGTGGCTAGCAGGTCTACACACAAGGCCTTCTGTGATCTGGTTCTCTTGGTTACTTCTCCAACTTCATCTCCTCTAACTCCCCCCACAGGCAAACTAAGATACAGCCAAACAAAACTATGTACCCAACTATTTCATTCCTCTCTCATTTGCATATCAGTCCTTCCACTCAGACTGCTTAGCATGCCTCGTAAACACCTATTTATCACTAAAGTCCAAGTATATCTTTTCCTGTAATGTCTTCTAGGACGACCTGAGAAAAAATTTATTGCTTCCTTCTCGGTGACCATCACCACGCTTTTATTACATTATCTGTGAAATAATTTACCATGCTGCATCTTTTTTGAGTACTTTGAGAGCAAGTAACTACGATTAACTTTAACTTTTCTGTTTATTTTTAACCTTTGTCTCTCCTATGCCTAAATCTCATGTCTGGCTTTATGGCCTATGACTAAATGTTAGTTGTGTGAATGAATAAAATGACAGAAGAACCATTACGTAGTTCTAAATTTTCTGAACAAAAAAGTTAAAGGAAAAGAAAAATTCATAAATAGTAATGGGAATTTAAAAGGACGAAACAATTATGTGACTTGTAGAAGTAGCCCATTGAATGTCTTTCATCATCTCCTGAATTTTCCCTCTTCATCCTTCATTCCCTTCTAGTCTGATTAAGATGCCTCAAAAAAATGATAAACAAGGACTTCCCTTGCGGTTCAGTGGTTAAGACTTCACCTTCCAATGCAGAGGGTGCGGGTTCAAGCCCTGGTTGGGGAGCGAAGGTCCCACACACTCCAGGACCAAACATAAAATGGAAGCAATACTGTAAAAACTTCAATAAAGACTTTAAAAACAGTCCACATCAAAAAAAAACTATAAAAAAGTGATAAGCAACAGTAATAAAACAGAAAGGAGAGAAAAGGGAATGGGACAAATTACACAGGACTCTTAAACTATGAGAAAAGATAAGCAGGTGATTATTAATCTCTATACTTTCAAACATGTCTTAAAATGTTGCTTTCCACAGTAAATTCATGTAGTGAGGATTAGAAAACATACACTGCTGAAAAAACAATGTATTAAAATTATGGATGATATCCATATGGAATTAAAACTCTGGCCACTTTGAAACCTGCAGTAATTTCGTTTATACACACATGTATATGTGTATGCATATATCCATCTTTATTAACTTGTAACCTTGAAAAAGAATACTTTAGTATTCTTACCGATCTACAGAACAAGTGACTAATGTCATTTCATTCTCCTAACTTCTTAAATCGAGAAAAAATAAATCACATTAGCAGTAACTGATTGGTACTATCATAAAACACTGGCTTTTATTATGCCCGGATGGTAAATGCAAAATAAAACTGTTTTAGAACTGGTTTTAATTATTGAGATAACAGTTAAAAGAATGCCTAAAACTTTACCTATAGCCGGCCCTTTTGTCTGGGTATATTCTCTTCAGAAGCCATCACGTCTCATTCACTCTAACAGAGAACAGGTTTTACAACTTCTTGGCCGTTTGGACTTGCAACTTTTAGACATCTCAGAACCAGTTTCTAAACTAATTACGGACACGCAATATCCTCCACGGAACCAAAAGTATTGAGTTTTTCAATATCGAAGAAAGGAATAAAGGGTTTAGGACGAAGATTTCCAGAAACCCGTGTATCTCACTTCATTCCCAAGTCCGGGAAAGCAGGCGAAATCAGACAGAACGTGACGGCGAACTGGATAAAAGAGCAAGGCGGAAAAAAAAAGCAGCACTAGTAACGTTTTTTTTTTTTTTTTTTTTTTTTAAGTTGATAGGTTTCTGGGCGACCACATCCTGGGGCAAGACTTAGGGTACTTAATTAGGAAAGAGAAAGACCCTCCAAATGCCTCCGGGTATCATTAGGTTGCTTTCCGCTTTCCTTCTGTAAAATTCTTGGTTTGGATCCCAGGACACCAAAAGCCCCCTCTTCTGACTTTTCATTTCTCGCAACCATCACTTGCACCTTCCAACCTAAAACAGTGAGTTTCTACCCGCCCCCTTGACTAAGCCACTTCTCCGCGTCTCAGAACATTTGTGTCCACCGAGGGCCCTGCCTTACCTTCCCCTAACCCCCACACAGCTGTCCCCTCCAGCAGTTAGACACTCTGCCTCGGATTCGAGCCGTTGCGCAGCTCCATCCTTCTCACCTTGGTTACAGAAGAGGCTCCACAGTTTCGCCAAGATCAGCCCCATCATGAGCACCTGGGCGGGCCGCGGGGTCCCTCAGCAGCAGGTGCCGCTGCGCCGGGCCCCCCACCGCGGGACTGGCCGTGGAGCACCGAGGTAAAGCCGACTGGGACCGCGCAGCGAGGGCACTGGTTGGCGGAGAAGCCGCGACCCGCCGCTCAGCTACCCGTCTGAAGGCACTGCGCCGAGTCCCTGGCCGAGAGTCCTTTGTTTGAGCCCACTGAGCCCAACGCCGACCCGTAGTCCCCTCGGTCTGAACCCACCTACCCACCAGAGCCTCAACCAGCCCCAAGCCCCGCCTCCGCTCCGACTCCCCTCCCGATCTGTGGACCACCCATCGCCGGAAGAACGGCGCCAGACGTCGGCGCGCTTACGTCAGCCCACGCCTTCGATGTGGCGTTTCCTCAGTTTTACTTCCGGTGGGTGGGCTCCGAGCTACCGGAGGGGTGGAAAGCGGGGGTGTGCGTGGAAGTCGCGGAGTTTCCCAGGAAGAACGCTTCTTCCGGTGTCTTCCTGTTTAGAAGCTGTTGCTGAGTTACCTTTCTTGAGTTTCTGTTGTCTAGCAGGAGCCTTCCTTGTCCTTAAACCTGGATACAGACTGCAGTTACTCTGAGCAGCTGCCATTTGCTGCGCAAAAGAGAGGAGTGTTTCAATTGTCAAGTTCAGGCTGGCGGGCAAGCTTCGCTTCTGCAGTGATTCTTAATTCTGAATAGAATTGATTACGAGAGGATGCATGGAATGCCCGTAGCCGCAGAGTTCGGCTGTGTGATTAATTTGTGCTGTGTGTGGTCTCAGTCCTATTCGAGTCTTTGCTACCATACAGAACCCTGCCAGATTCCTCTGTCCACGGGATTTTCCCTTCCCGGCAAGAATACTGCAGTGGATTGCCATTTCCTTCTCCAGGGAATCTTCCCGACCTAGGGATCCAGCCCTCCTCTCCTACGTCTCCTGCATTGGCAGACCGATTCTTCACCACTGGCATTCTTTACCTGGGAATCCCATGTGATTGGTTTAAGTTCCCCCTATTTTCCAAAGTATTCGGTGTTTTCGAGGATCTCCAGCCCACAAAATAAAAAAGCGTATTTTGTGAAGTGTTGATTAAAAATAAGTTCCTTTATTTAAAATGAATCCTAGGAATCGTTCTTTGCAGTTTAACAAAACAATGTATAGCTACAAAGAGCAAAACAGAAACTGAAATTTCAAGGGAAAAAGTTGAACAACTAGGAATTATAAAAATGTTTATTATCTATTATCTAATGTTCTCTAATAAGAACTATTGTAAACTGACTTAAGAAAATTCTTGAAAGAATTGGCTGCACCTGGGATTGAATTCGATATATTACTCAGTTAACTAAGAAGTCCGCGTATTTTCTACATACTACAATTTTCTACATACTACATTTTTCTACATCTACATTCTACTAATACATTCATACTACATACTACAATTTTCTACATACTACAATTTTCTACATCTACATTCTACTACAAAGCCAATTTTCTACATACTAGTTTCATTTCCTTTTATTTTTTTCCTCGGTGGTTCAGTTCAGTTCAGTTCAGTCGCTCAGTCGTGTCCGACTCTGCGACCCCCATGAACTGCAGCATGCCAGGCCTCCCTGTCCATCACCAACTCCTGGAGTCCACCCGAACCCATGTCTATTGAGTCGGTAATGCCATCCAGCAATCTCATCCTCTGTCGTCCCCTTCTCCTCCTGCCCTCAATCTTTTCCACCATCAGGGTCTTTTCCAGTCAGTCAGCTCTTCACATCAGGTGGCCAAAGTATTGGAGTTTCAGCTTCAGCATCAGTCCTTCCAATGAATATTCAGGACTGATTTCCTTCAGGATCGACTGGTTGCATCTCTTTGCAGTCCAAGGGACTCTCAAGAGTCTTCTCCAACACCACAGTTCAAAAGCATCAATTCTGCGGCGCTCAGCTTTCTTTATAGTCCAACTCTCACATCCATACATGACCACTGGAAAAACCATACCCTTGACTAGACGGACCTTTGTTGACAAAGTAATGTCTCTGCTTTTCAATATGCTGTCTAGGTTGGTCATAACTTTCCTTCCAAGGAGTAAGCGTCTTTTAATTTCGTGGCTGCAATCACCATCAGCAGTGATTTTGGAGCCCAGAAAAATAAAGTCAGCCACTGTTTCCCCATCTATTTGCCATGAAGTGATGGGACCGGATGCCATGATCTTAGTTTTCTGAACGCTGAGCTTTAAGCCAACTTTTTCACTCTCCTCTTTCACTTCATCAAGAGGCTCTTTAGTTCTTCTTCACTTTCTGCCATAAGGGTGGTGTCATCTGCATATCTGAGGTTATTGATATTTCTTTCGGCAATCTTGATTCCAGCTTGTGCTTCCTCCAGCCCAGCATTTCTCATGATATACTCTGCATATAAGTTAAATAAGCAGGGTGACAATATACAGCCTTGACGTACTCCTTTCCCAATTTGTAACCAGTCTGTTGTTCCGTGTCCAGTTCTAACTGTTGCTTCCTGACCTGCATACAGGTTTCTCAAGAGGTAGGTCAGATGGTCTGGTATGCCCATCTCTATCAGAATTTTCCACATACGAACGTTTCACAGATGGGATGAAATGTAACAAATACCCTTGAAACTGAAGGAGAGAAATAAAAGACTATAGACTTATGTGGTAGATTTTAACCTCAGCAGCAGGGGCCTTTTGAAACAAACTATTTTATTACTTGTACAAGTGTAAGTGTATTTCTTATTATGTGCTTCCAGTGTTAATGGTTCAAAGACCCTTTAAGACTTATATGTAAAGCTGTGTGTTTCAACATTCTGATATTAAAGGCAAGTTTAAATCTCCCATATGAAAAGGTATGTCCTAAGTCTATGAAAATGAGTTTAATTTCATGACTGTGAATTGGCCCATTGTATATTTGATGTGTATATACAGCAACCCCATGAACTGTATGTAGCCCACCAGGCTCCTTTATATATATATATATATATATATATATATATATATATCCCTTCCCTCCTGAGCCTCCCCCCATCCAACCCCTCTAGGTCATCACAGAGCTCCAGGCTGGGCTCCTTTTGTTACTTAGCAATGTCCTACTACCTACCTATTTTACACATGATAGTGTATATATGTCAATGATATTTTCTCAGTTTGTCCCACCTTCACCTTCCTCTGTTGTGTCCACAAGTCCGTTCTCTACTAGATTAATCAGTACCATTTTTCTAGATTCCATATACATGTGTTGATATACGATACTTGTTTTTCTGACTTACTTTACTCCGTATAAGAGGCTTCAGGTTCATCCACTTCATTACAGTTAACTCAAATTCGTTCCTTTTAATGGCTAGTAATATCCTGTGGTATAAATGTACCATTACGTCTTTATCCATTCATCTGTTGATGGACATCTAGGTTGCTTTCATGTCCTGGCTGTACATCTACATATATTTAATATTCCCTAGAAGGAACTATTATAAACTAACTTTAGATCAAGCTGAACTGGCCACAGCTGGAATTGAATACAATTTATTACTCAGTTAACTAAGATATATTGCATGCATAGCTTTTACTAAGGATCCAAGAACAGCATGTTCTGTTGACTAGGAGTGAAACTTAACAAAAAAAAGTCTAAATCTTGAAAAATGATATTTCACTGTGACTTTAGAATTCTCCATCAGTCTTTCATGTTTCTGCATATCTGCACATACCTTTTTCTTTTGGACTATCTTTTCAAGGATATTTGTATAGCAAATATTTTTTAGAAATTTAACATCCCTCTTTGGGGCAGAGGGCAGGTTTGTTGACTCATCATGATAGTAAAGACAATGTCTTCCACTGAAAAAAGATGAGGTTTTCAGAAAAGATGAGGGATAGGGTGGAGAGAAGCTCATGGGTGGGGCTACAAGCTGAACAGGTTTAGTCATTCTACCCCACAGTCTTTGGGAAGGTGTGAGACAAGGACTTTCCTTGAGGTTCAGAGAGGTGAGTTCCCAGAGGGGGAGAAAAGATAGGGCTTTCCTAAACAGGATTCCTCTCAAGGAACCCAGTTCAACTCTACAAGCATCAGCTGGCCACCATTGCTTTGTAGGAGTCAGGGCTTTGGGAAGGAGCACAAGTGTTACTATTCTGGCTGCTGCTATTGCTATGATTAATAAACTTTCCTTTGACTTGGGCACAGGAGTCTCATAGCTTCTGCCAGGATCTATGATACTGTGGTATGCTGACTTGTTTTCTAATGAATAAGCAAGTTTTCTAACGATACTGTAGACCCTTCCCAGTTGTTGGCAGTATCAGTGACAAAGATGGAATACTAACAAGACATGACTTCCTGGAACAGGGAATACTTCCTGGAATAATGAAAGTGAAAGAGGAGAGTGAAAAAGTTGGCTTAAAGCTCAACGTTCAGAAAACTAAGATTATGGCATCCGGTCCCATCACTTCACGGCAAATAGATGGGGAAACAGTGGAAACAGTGGCTGACTTTATTTTTCTGGGCTCCAAAATCACTGCTGATGGTGATTGCAGCCACAAAATTAAAAGACGCTTACTCCTTGGAAGGAAGGTTATAACCAACCTAGATAGCATATTAAAAAGCAGAGACATTACTTTACCAACAAAGGTCCGCCTAGTCAAGGCTATGGTTTTTCCAGTGGTCATATATGGATGTGAGAGTTGGATGGTGAAGAAAGCTGAGCACTGCAGAATTGATGCTTTTGAACTGTGGTGTTGGAGAAGACTCTTGAGAGTCCCTTGGACTGCAAGGAGATCCAACCAGTCCATCCTAAAGGAGATCAGTCCTGGGTGTTCATTGGAAGGTCTGATGTTGAAGCTGAAACTCCAATACTTTGGCCACCTCATGCGGAGAGTTGACTCATTGGAAAAGACCCTAATGCTGGGAAGGATTGGGGGCAGGAGGAGAAGGGGACGACAGAGGATGAGATGGTTGGATGGCATCACCGACTCGATGGACATGGGTTTGGGTAAACTCCGGGAGTTGGTGATGGACAGGGAGGCCTGGCGTGCTGCGATTCATGGGGTTGGAAAGAGTCGGACACGACTGAGTGACTGAACTGAACTGGACTGATATTATTCAATCCAGCAGTAAATAATCCTCTATTCTCTCACTGAGGAGGAACTAGGGATAAGGCTGTGGACTGAGCACTGGGAAGCAGGTTCACAGGCAGCTGCCTGAACAGTGACTTGATTGTTGTTATCCTTGGGATGAGGGCTAGAGAGTCCCTATGATCAGCCTCACACCCATCCTCACCAATGCTAAGATTCATCCTGGCTTAGAGGAAAGTTCTGATCCTTTTCAGACAATAATTACAGAGACACTCACCTATGCCAATGCAAAAAGAGGGAAATTTATGTCTGCTCTGAGTAGAAATCTTGCAAATTTACAGAACTTTGACTGGTTAGCTTGGGAGATAAAAGGAAGGCACGCATACTATTTGTTAAGGAGTCGGATGTGTGAAAAGGAAGGAATAGCTCTTCCTAGGGTGCTGTGAAAGACAGTTTGGTTCAGCACTCTAGGCAGAACTATTCCTTTTCACAAGCTATTTGATGGGAATAGCTTGGCCCTCTTACAGCTCAACTTTTGAATTCTATCAAGCCAATCTTAGATCCTTTCAAAGATGACATTAAAAAGCCTCAAAGTTTTTTTTTTTTTTGAAGTGGGTTTTGGTCATAAGGGCACCCTGGTCCTCTTAGTAAAAGTTCCCTGAGATAGAAAAATCCCATGAGAAGTCACAGATGAAGCACTGCATAGTATTTGGGCATGTACTGTCCTGCCGTTTGCCTGTATGCTCCCCTATATTGGCCCTCATGGGCTGAAAGACAGACATAATGGATCTTTATAAGTTTTATAAAAATCCTCTTGTCCCTCTTGCTCCTGACTGATTCTTCCAGATAAAAAGTTTGGATGACAGTAAAGGATTATTGGAAAGACGTAGTTATAGTTCCTGGAATGGGACACATGAATTTTGTGGCACTGGAAAGACGGAAAAAAACACACCTAAGCATCTGGGGAGGGAACAACTTAAGCACTGAGTAGAGGGAAATGAAGGACATTAATATTTTTTTGTCTTTTAAAACAACTCTATGACTCTTCCTCACAAAGGAAAATGCCTTAGTGCATCTCTCCCAAACTACTGCAAATTCCTTGAATTTAACTGACTCCTGGGTTGCTGTCTGTTAGACAGCTTTGATTGCAGTTTGACCGCTGATCTCTTAATCATACTTCTCGGTATTGGGAATAGCAGCAAATAGTCCCCGTTTCTTCACCTCCCATGGTATCTTTAAAATTCCATTTTAGCTCCTTTTTACTTTTGAGTCACTGGTTACAACTCTTTTCTGTATTATTTTATGGTTCGCTTTAGGCTCAGATAGTAAAGACCCTGCCTGCAATGCGGGAGACCCAGGTTCGATCCCTGGCTTGTAAAGATCTCCTGGAGGAGGAAATAGCAACCCACTCTAGTATTCTTGCCTGGAGAATCCCATGGACAGAGGAGCCTGGCGGGCTATAGTCCATGGGGTTGCAAAGAGTTGGACACGACTGAGCAGCTAACACTTGGGTTTTAGAGTATCTGTCTTTAACTTACTACATGTATTAGTTTCTTATAGCTTCCGTTCTAAATTATTACTTGGTGGATTAAAACAAAATAATCTTTCATGAAATGTGAAATATTTCACTGGGCTAAAGTTATAGTGTTGGCAGGATTACATTACCCCCAGAAGCTCTAAAAGGGAATTTGCCTCTTTCCTCTTCCAGTTCCTGGTAGCTGCTGACAATCCTTGAGTTATGAGCACATTGCTCCAATCTTTGCCTTGCTGGTAGCACTGCATTCTTTTTTTCCATGTCAAATCTCCCTCTGCCTTTTATTTACCCCTTGGCCGTGCCTGGCAGCATGTTGGAATCTTAGTTCCCTGAACAGGGATGGAACCCGCTGTGCCCCGTGCAGTGGAAGCATAGAGTCTTAACCATGGGACCACCAGGGAAGGCCCCCTCTGCCTCTTTCTCACTTGCTGACACCCAGATTATCCCAGATAATCTCCTCATGTGCATGTACAGTGATCATGTACGGATGTGAGAGTTGGATCATAAAGAAGGCTGAGTGCCAAAGGATTGATGCTTTCAAACTGTGGTGCTGGAGAAGACTCTTGTTCCTTGGACACCAGGTAGATCAAACCAGTCAATCCTAAAGGAAATCACCCTGAATATCATTGGAAGGACTGATGCTGAAGCTCCAATACTTTGGCCACCTGATGGGAAGTGCCCACTCATTGGAAAACACTCTTCATGCTGGGAAAGATTGAGGGCAAGAGGAGCAGGGGGTGACAGAAGATGAGATGGCTGGATGGATGGCATCATAGACTCAATGGACATGAGTTTGAGCAAACTCTGGGAGATATACACCAACCTCACCCCCAACCGGGCAACTTTTGATTGCATACTTGACTGATTTTTACCTTGTTGGGTACTGGATGTTTTAATATGCCCGTAAATATTCTTGAGCTCTTAGTCAAATTATTGAAAATATTTCACTCAGGCATTATTTTGAAGATTCATTTTTGCCAGGTCTAGGAAAGTGTTTAGTGTAAGACTAGTTTTGACCACCTCTTGAGGCAAAATTCTTGTGAGTACTTAATGAGTACCCATAAATTATACGCTTTTCAGGGTGCGCTAGTGGTAAAGAACCCGCCTGCCATTGCAGGAAATAGAAGAGATGTGGGTTCAATTCCTGGGTCAAGAAGATCCCCTGGAGAAGGGCATGGCAACCCACTCCAGTATTCTTGCCTGGAGAATCCCCATGGATAGAGGAGCCTGGCCGGCTACAGTCCATGGGGGTCACAAAGAGTCGCACATGACTGAAGTGACTTAGCAGGCAAATCAATTATTTCGTAACAAAACATTTAGTGGTCTAAAATAAATAGATAAAAGCGTGGCAACTGATTCCGCAACACCTCCCAGTGAAAACTTTAGCTGGTGCCAGAGGAGGGCCTGGGACTCAGGTTTTGCCAGTGAAGCCCAAGCTCTCAAAGCACCAAATAAGATGGTGTTTTAGCTCTCCAGGCCGAAAGCCTAGAAACACCTGCGCACGTGAGCCACCTGGAAGGACTCACCTAGGAGAGCGGGCCGGGAGGGCGAGTAGGGGGCGCGGAAGCCCTCGCCCCTCCCCCTCCCGCAGGTGATTCTCGGCTCGCGCCCCTGGCGTTGCTACTGGGGCGACAGCGTCGTGACGTGGCGTCAACGGTCGTCGGGCGACGGCTGGCGTTCTGCGCCGGCAGCTGCCGCCGCGGGTCGTCGGAGCCCGCTCTTTCCTACCAGCACAAATGTCCGTTTGTAAAACAGCAGGGCTGGCGTCTGCAGGATTTGCAGGCTTCAGTCCTGAAGGAAGTGCGGGAGGCTCAGAATTTCCAACGTGTTCACCTTAGAGCCAGCCACGGCAGCGCCAGCCCACCCAGTAGCCTGAGCGCCCGCAGCGTCAGCAGGTACACCGAGGGGTGAGCTACCGCCCTCGTCCTCTCCAAGCGTTTCCACTAGTTTCTCTGGCAGAAGCATCCTTGTTTTTCTCTCCGTTTTCTTATCTTGATGCAGACTTTAAAGCCAGTCGTCCGTGTACCCACATCCCGCCTCCTCTCGCTGCCCCTTTTCTATAATGTCTCTTTAAAGTGCTTGAAATGGTATCAAGCGAATCCTTGAAGGACTGTACATTTGTCTTCGTGGTGAAAAGTGACTGGTGTTGTTCAGTTGCTCTATGACGCTACGCGACCCCGTGGTGTAGCCCGCCAGGTTCCTCTTGTCCATGGGATTCTCCAGGCAAGATTACTGGGGTGGGTTTCTTTGTCCTCCTCCAGGGGATCTTCCATACCCAGGGATCAGACCCGCATCTCCTTCATTGGCAGTCGGTTTCCTTACCACTGAACCAGCGTGAATGGTAACCTTGAGTAAATTTCTAATGAGACAGAATCAACCTCCTGGCACTGTTAGGAGGGTTAAATGGAACAGAGGTGTAAACGTATAAGTATTTTCTTGTAAGTATTCACCACAAGTAACTTTTTTAAAATGGTGGCGAGCTTGATGGAGTGGTTTGTTAGGTTAATTACTAGCACCTGGTGAGTTTCCCATCCTTTTCTGTTGGTTTCTTAAAGTAGCCCATTATCTCCGCATTCCCATCTTCTATCTTAGATAAACTTGCTGTTCCCTCCTCTAAAGTGCGTTGGCCCATTGGTGCCTTAAAACCCTTTTCTTTTTGTTTACTCAAGGACTTCTTCACAGCAATTCCCTCTCTCTCAGTCGTACTTTTTTCCTTCCATTGAATCATTTCAATCAGCAAATTAGTTTCCTAGGGCTATGGTACCAAAGTGCCACAAATAAGGTGACTTAAAATAATTTATTATTTTTAAAATTTATTTGGGTGTATGGGGTCTTAGTTGTGGCAGGTGGGATCTTTAGTTGCTGCAGGGAGGATCTTTCATTTCATCATGCAAACTGAGTTTCAGCTTGTGAGATCTAGTTCTCTGACCACGGATTGGGGAGCACGGAGTCTTAACTACTTGGGCCACCTGCGAGGTCCCTGAAACAATTTATTGGGAGACAAAAATTCTTTCACCCTTCTGGAGCCTGAGTCTGAAATCAAAATGTTGGCAGGGCCATGCTCTGCCTGAAAGTTCTAGGGGAGAATCCTCCCCTGCTTCTTCCCAGCTTCTGGTAGATGCTGGCAATCCTTAATATTCCATGGCTTGCGGCTGTACCCCTCCAATCTCTACCCTTGTCGTTTCATGGCTTTCTTCCTTGTTTGTCTATGCCCAAGTGTCTTCACATTCCTTTCTTATAGTAACACCAGTCAATGAGTTTAGCGCCCACCCTAATCCAATATGATTTAATTTTAACTCGATCATATCTACAAAGACTTTTCAAATATGATCATATTCCCAGGTATCAAGGGTTAGGACTTGAACATGTGTTTTTAGAGGACATACTTCAGATCACAACAGTGGGACTAATCTAGGTGTGGAGTGCTTCAGACAACAGGGAACAATGCAATTTCATCTTAATTATGCCAGTCTATCAGAAAACTCACAGGGTCAGGCACATGCTTTTAAACTGTTGGGGAGGAGACATTGTCTTGAATCTTAATCAGCTTTGGACAGAGAGAAGTAGGAGGATGAAAGCTTAAGGCCTGCCCGTCTTACTTCCTTACTTATTCCAGCATGACTTTGGTGCTGCCCTGATATTGCTTTGCTGAAAGGCTATTACTTTCTGTGGAAATAATAATATGCATAAAAGGCGTGTGTTAGTTCAAGAATGAGGGAAAGGTAAAAATAAAATTTTAAAGTTTTCTAAATACATTCTTTCACTGTTGCCACTGTCTTCCTGCTTTTCAGCACCTGTCCTAAATCAGTTCAGTTCAGCCGCTCAGTCGTGTCTGACTCTTTGCGACCCCATGAACCACAGCACGCCAGGCCTCTCTGTCCACCACCAACTCCCGGAGTCCACCCAAACCCATGTCCATTGAGTCAGTGATGCCATCCAGCCATCTTATCCTCTGTTGTCCCCTTCTCCTCCTGCCCTCAATCTTTCCCACCATCAGGGTCTTTTCCAGTGAGTCAGCTCTTGGCATCAGGTAGCCAAAGTACTGGAGTTTCAGCTTCAGCATCAGTCCTTCCAATGAATATTCAGGACCGATTTCCTTTAGGATGGACTGGTTGGATCTCCTTGCAGTCCAAGGGACCCTCAAGAGTCTTCTCCAACACCACAGTTCAAAAGCATCATTTCTTCGGCGCTCAGCTTTCTTTATAGTCCAACTCTCACATCCATACATGACCACTGGAAAAACCATAGCCTTGACTAGATGGACTTTGTTGGTAAAGTAATGTCTCTGCTTTTTAATATGCTATCTAGGTTAGTCATAACTTTACTTCCAAGGAGTAAGTGTCTTTTAATTTCATGGCTGCAAGCAC
This sequence comes from Giraffa tippelskirchi, assembly GCF_054371585.1. Taxonomy (NCBI): domain Eukaryota; kingdom Metazoa; phylum Chordata; class Mammalia; order Artiodactyla; family Giraffidae; genus Giraffa; species Giraffa tippelskirchi. The sequence goes on along the minus strand of NC_137287.1, from coordinate 64,166,347 downwards.
CATCTGCAGTGATTTTGGAGCTCCAAAAAATAAAGTCAGCCACTGTTTCCAGTGTTTCTCCATCTGTCTGCCATGAAGTGATGGGACCGGATGCCACGGTCTCAGTTTTCTGAATGTTGAGCTTTAAGCCAACTTTTTCACTCTCTTCTTTCACTTTCATCAAGAGGCTCTTTAGTTCTTGTTCACTTTCTGCCATAAGGGTGGTATCATCTGCATATCTGAGGTTATTGATATTTCTCCCGGCAATCTTGATTCCAGGTTGTGCTTCTTCCAGCCCAGCGTTTCTCATGATGTACTCTGCATATAAGTTAAATAAGCAGGGTGACAATATACAGCCCTGACGTACTCCTTTTCCTATTTGAAACCAGTCTGTTGTTTCATGTCCAGTTCTAACTGTTGCTTCCTGACCTACATACAGGTTTCTCAAGAGGCAGATCAAGTCGTCTGGTATGCCTGTCTCTTTCAGAATTTTCCACAGTTTCTTATGATCCACACAGTCAAAGGCTTTGCATAGTCAATGAAGCAGAAATAGATGTTGTTCTGGAACTCTCTTGCTTTTTCGATGATCCAGCGGATATTGGCAATTTGATCTCTGGTTCCTCTGGCTTTTATAAAACCAACTTGAACATCTGGAATTTCATGGTTCACATATTGCTGAAGCCTGGCTTGGAGAATTTTGAGCATTACTTTACTAGTGTGTGAGATGAGTGCAATTGTGCGGTAGTTTGAGCATTCTTTGGCATTGCGTTTCTTTGGGATTGGAATGAAAGCTGACCTTTTCCAGTTCTGTGGCTACTGCTGAGTTTTCCATAAATCACACGTCTAGGGGTTTTTCACAGGTTTTAGTTGTTGCTGTTAGGAATGTTTCCCTCTCCATTTTGTGATTTCTCCAGAGTTGATTTTAGGATTCACCATCTTCATGTCAGTTGATAATCCTGCTATCCTTTTTGTTTCTTTAAAAAATATTTTGGTTTGTATTGAAGTATAATTTATTTATAATGTGTTAGTTTCAGAAAGTTAGTACTTAGTTAGCAAATTGATTGAGTTAGTGTGTACATATATATCTATTCTTTTTCAAGTTCTTTTCCTATTTAGGTTATCACAGAGTATTGAATAGAGGTCCCTGTGCTATACAGTAGGTCCTTGTTATTTATTTTAAATATAGTGGTGTATACATGCCAATCCTAAGCTCCAGATTTATCTGTTCCTCCCATCTTTACCTTTTGGTAACCATAAGTTTGTTTTCTAAGTCTGTGATTTTGTTTCTGTCTTGTAAATAAGTTCATTTGTATCTTTTTATTTTTAATGTTCTGCAGATAAGTGATATCATATGGTACTTGTCTGTCTGACTTACTTCAGTTAGTATGATAATCACCATGTCTACTCATGTTGTGAATGACATTATTTCATTCTTTTCAATCTGCCATTATTTTTAATCTGAAATCTTAATGTTTTATTCACAGGGAGGAATACAGATTTTTCATCTATAATTCAGAAGCTAAGTAAATAACAAAATGAAGCCAGTAAAGCATCTGTTGCCCTCTAGTAGTAAATTGGTAAACGTTCCAGAATTAACATTTAAAAAAGGAGTATTTAATTCACCATTGTCACCTAAACCAAAGGAAAAACATAGTGCAAAATTAGTACGTGATAAACTTGAACCGATGGTCTTAAGATCTCCACCAGCAGGAGAATCCATTGTAAGATATGCTTTGCCCATTCCATCAAGTAAGACAAAGGAGTTAATAGCAGAAGATGAATTGATCAGGAAGATTACCAAACATCTGAAGATGGTAAGATATTTGTTGATGCTTGATCCCCATAACCATTTCCAGGTTCAGTGATTTCCTGGGAAGACTCATTGGACTCTGCATATGGTCATATTGATAGCTAAGATACAGTGAAAGAAAAGCAAAATCAGCAAAAGGAAAAGGCATATGGGATGAAGTCTGGAGGAAACCAGGTCCAAGCTTCCTAGATTTCTTTACCTTTGGAGTCACACAGGACATGCTTAATTCCCCCAACAGCAAATTGTGGCAACACATTACGTTGTGAAATATATACCAGAAGAGTTTATTAGAGACTCAGTGCCCAGGGTTTCACTGGAGGTTGGTCACCTTAGTAGTCTCTGCCTTTTTGTTGTTCACTAGTTCAGTTTTATCAGATTCTTTGCGAATCCATGGACTGCAGCACACCAGGCTTCCTTGTCCTTCACTGTCTCCCAGAGGTTGCTCAAACTCATGTCCATTGAATCAGTATGCCATCCAACCATTTGATCCTCTGTCACCCCCTTCTCCTCCTCCCCTCAATCTTTCCCAGCATGAAGAGTCTTTTCCAGTGAGTGGGCAATTCCCATCAGGTGGCCAAAGTATTGCAGCTTCAGCATCAATCCTTCCAATGATTATTCAGGGTTGATTTTCTTGAGGATTGACTGGTTTGAATTCCTTGTTGTCCAAGGGACTCTCAAGAATCTTCTCCAGTACCATAATTTGAAGGCATCAATTCTTCAGTGCTCAGCCTTCTTTATGGTCCAACTCTCACATCCATACATGACTACTGGAAAAGGCATAGTTTTGACTATACAGACCTTTGTGGGAAAAGTGATGTCTCTGCTTTTCAATACACTGTCTAGGTTTGTCATAGACAAGGACCAAGCATCTTTTAATTTCATAACTGCATGTACCAAAATTCCAGACTCCCTGAAGGAAAGCAGGTGTTCAGCATAAATCATACAGTTTATACAGTGAATTTAGGGACAGTGAGCCGTTATCATCAGTCAGCAAACAGTGGGAACCCTCCTGAAATATAGGTTCTGAGACATAAGCAGATCTTTCTAAGAATAGGCCTTTCTAAGTTTCATGCTTGCTCTGTTAACTCTTCTCTGCACTTTAGAAGCTCTAGCTCTCAGTGATTGGGGTGGGGTGGGGTGGAAATCTCCCTTTCTCTGAGTTTCCTCTTTGCACATTGATCCAGAATTGAGTTGTACATGTACCCAATACCAAGTGAGAACAGTGATGGATAGCACAAATATACAAAAAGTATAGTTCATAAAACTTCCAAAGTACAAGTTTGCTCAAACTTCAGAGGGTTAGCTCAGAGAATTTCCTTTAAAAACGTATTGCTTTGTGGTCTCCATCTCTCTATTTTCCCTACTCTCTTCAAGGAAGAAAAGTCAGATTTTGAGGAATACATTGGTGGTAAGTAGAGTTGATGCTTAAGCTGTTCATAGACTCTTCCTTCAGTGCAGAAATGGAAGAGTTCTAGGGCCTGTCTTCATTGGGAGGAATCAAGGACTATTGCTTATACTGCTTCTTCAGGATGATATGAGGTGGGGCATGAGATGGAAAATTTAAGTGTATGGCACTGGCAGAAATAAGTCTTACTGCTAAAATGATTCTGGCATGGCTGGTTAGGTACATTTTTACATTTAATAATAAAATTTTTACATCATAAGTACATAATTTGCTTTGATTTTTCTCATAGGTGGTTTCTAGTTTGGAAGAAGCCTATGGATATGGCACTCAAAATGGAGAAAAAGAAGTTGTGAAGCCTGAACATGAAGGAATAACCTTTTCTGTAAGTATATGTAATGCTAATGTAGAGACATTAATGCTGTAAAGGGCTAAGATTTTCTTTTAGAATCTGTATATGTTCTCAGAATGAATTCACCATCCGTGAAAATGATCATCTTAGGAAGCCTGGAAGTACTGTACTGATTTTTTCCATCCTCTGCCAAATACTTAAAGTTTAATTAAGGCATATCTGTATGTTCAGCTTACTTTTGATGCTAATGTATCTCCTGCTTAATATTTAAGCTTTGGTTGGAGTTGATTTGCAAATGTATAGTCTTTATTGGGTTAAGAAATTATTTTTCTATTTTTTTGTTTGCTAAATAAAAGAATCCCGAACATTGAAGAGGTTATTGAATTTTAACAAATATCTTTGTTGTATATATTGAAATGATGTAACTATTAGTGTGATTCCATTTTATAATTAATTTTGTTAGTTAGGTATTGGGTTTGGTTTCATGTAATAAAATAACTATGTTGGATCTTTCAAACCCAACGACTGTGTTGGGTCTTTCAAACACAGTATGTTTCTTGGTTTATTTGATTTCTTTTTCTTGTTTGATTTATTTTTTCAGCATTCTGTAATTTTCATCATACAGATCTGGTATATGTTTCTTTAGATTTACACATTAATATCATGCTACTTGGAATGATTTTTAATGGCATTGTGTTTTTAATTTTTTCCCATGTTTGTTATTAGTATATATAAATATTATTGATTTTTGTGTGTTGATCTTATATCTTGCAAACTTGCTCGATGTACTTTTTTTCATTCTAGGAGTTTTTCTATAGATACTTTGGGGTGTTGTACATAAGCAATTATGTCATCTTCAAATAAGGACAATTTTACTTCTTCTTGTCCAGTCTGAATGTTTTTATTTCCTCCTTTCTCTCTCTTTTTTGGCCATGCTATATGGCATGTGGGCTGTTAGTTCCCCCACCAGGGATTGAACCCACATTCCCTTCATTGCAAGGCAGATTCTTAACCACCAGGGAAGTTCCTCTTCCCACTTTCTAAAGAGTATTTTATCATAAATAGGTGTTGAATTTTATCAGCAATGTTTTCTGCATCTGTTGAGATTATCATATGGTTTTTATTCTTCAGTTTGTTAATATGGTATATCCCATTGATTGCAGATATTGAAAAACCCTTGCATCCCTGGGATAAATCCCACTTGATCTTATTTTATGGTCCTTGTAACGTATTGTTGGAGTAGTTTTGCTAGTATTTTGAGGATTTTATCATCTGTGTTTATCAGTGATACTGTCCTATAATTTTCTTTTTCATGGTGTGTCTGATTTTCATATCAGGGTGATGATGCCCTAATAGCATGAATTTGGAAGTATTGTTTCCTCTACAGTTTTTTGGAATATTTTCAGAAGGATAGATGTTAATTCTTCTCTAAATATTTGGTAGAATTCACCTGTGAAGTCATCTGATCCTGGACTTCTGTTTGTTGGGAGTAATTGCTCTTTCAATTTCATTTCTGTTAACTGTTCATATTTTCTATTTGTTTTTGTTTTCTTTGAGGTTGTCCATTTTCTTGGCATATAGTTGCTCATGATAGTCTCATAATCATTTGTATTTCTATGGTTTGGTTGTAACTTTTGCTTTTTCATTTCAAATTTCATTGATTTGGGTCCTCTCCCTTTTCTTGATGACTCTAGCTAAAATTTTATCAATTTTGTTTAATTTTTCAAAGAACTAGCTTTTAGTTTCATTGGTCTTTTCTATTTTTTTTTCTTTTAGTCTATAATTTATTTCAGCTCTGATCTTTATGATTTCTTTTATTCTACTAACTTGGGGTTTTATTTGTTCTTTCTAGTTGTTTTAGATATAAGGTTATGTTGTTTGCGATTTTTCTCCTTGCCAGAGATAAGCTTGTATTGCTATAAGCGTCTCTCTATAGAACTGCTTTATCTGCAGTCATAGGTTTTGGGTCATAATGTTCTCATTTTCATTTGTCTCTGGCTATTTCTTTATTTCATCTTTGATTTCTTCAGTGAACCATTGGTTGTTTAGTAGCATATTGTTTGGCCTCCATGTACTTGTGTTTTTTTGCAGGTTTTTTTTCCTTGTAATTGATTTCTGGCATCAGAGTGTCAGAAAGTTTGCTTGATACAATTTCAGTTTTCTCATATTTAGTGAGGCTTACTTTGTGGCCCAGCATGTGTCCTGCATGATTTCCATATATACTTGAAAAAGAATGTGTTCAGTTCAGTTCAGTCGCTCAGTCGTGTCCGACTCTTTGCGACCCCATGAACCACAGCACACCAGGCCTCCCTGTCCATCACTAACTCCCAGAGTCCACCCAAACCCATGTCCATTGAGTCAGTGATGCCATCCAACCATCTCATCCTCTGTCGTCTCCTTCTTCTCCTGCTCTCAATCTTTCCCAGCATCAGGATCTTTTCCAATGAGTCAGATCTTTGCATCAGGTGGCCAAAGGATTGGAGTTTCAGCTTCAACATCAGTCCTTCCAATGAACACCCAGGACTGATCTCCTTTAGGATGGACTGGTTGGATCTCCTTGCAGTCCAAGGGACTCTCAAGAGTCTTTTCCAACACCACAGTTCAAAAGCATCATGTCTTTGGTGATCAGCTTTCTTTATAGTCCAACTCTCACATCCATACATGACCACTGGGAAAACCATAACCTTGACTAGACGGACCTTTGTTGGCAAAGTAATATCTCTGCTTTTTAATATGCTATCTAGGTTGGTCATAACTTTCCTTCCAAGGAGCAAGTGTCTTTTAATTTCATGGCTGCAATCACCATCAGCAGTGATTTTGGGGCCCAGAAAAGTAAAGTCAGCCACTGTTTCCACTGTTTCCCCATCTATTTGCCTTGAAGTGATGGAACTGGATACCATGATCTTGGTTTTCTGAATGTTGATCTTTAAGCCAACTTTTTCACTCTCCTCTTTCACTTTCATCAAGAGGCTCTTGTTCTTCTTCACTTTCTGCCATAAATGGTGTCATCTGCGTATCTGAGGTTATTGATATTTCTCCCATATCTTGATCTAATTGTGACCTGAATGTAGGTGGGAGGAAATCCCCAAGTATTCAAATGGTCTCATTTTGTATTGGTGAATAGTAATTCTGGTTAATTCATTTTACCACTCTCCTGAATGACTAGTTTCCCCCTCTGTCTCCTATATGACTATAGGTTTTTACCATGATTAAAAAAGTATGAACTTGAGTGTGTTTAAAATGTTATGTTGAGGGAACATATTCCTCCTGGAGAACATTCTGTTGAGAATGTTATAACTGTATATAAGCATCTGAGATTTTTAAAAATTTTTTGGTCAATTGTCTGATTTACAAATCACTGCTCTACTAAAAGAGATTCAGTCATTGTGACATTTTAATATGTAACTTTTTCTTCAAAAATTTCTATTGCTCATTAAGTGAGGATGAAAGACTATACCTCTTGGCAAGTATACTTATAATCAGAAGTCATAGTCAGCATTCATTTTTAACACAAAGCGTTACTATAATGCATATTTAAGTGTATACTTTTTTTTTTGCTACCCCTAAATTTCAGGAGTCTGAGGCTGGAATGCCTGATTTTCTGCATCTGTGTAGAGGAGAACGTAAGGAGAGGCATAGTTGGGTATATGTCATTATTGGACCACTTCCCAGAATGTACTTTCTTTCTGGGAGAATTTGCTAGTGTAGTGAACATGGTTTCCTATCATGATGCATTTCAAGGGACATAACTTAAAAATACACAGAAGTATTTTCAAAAATAGTTAAGTATATTGAAATATGGATGGATATGCATATGGATTCTGAAATAAAAGTGACTGTGTTTTGCTGCTTTTTTCATAAGGTGGGGGATGATCTGACTTCATTCTTAATATGTTGTTCACAATTTGCAACTCAGTTAGAAGAGGCAGCTAAGGAAGAACATAATGTATGTATTCTGTGTAAACTGCCAAGTGTAAGATATTACTTAATATTTTAATCATAAGTTAAAAATAGTATTAATAAAACAATATAAAATGATAATTACTAATTAAATTATTATTAGTTATTAGTAACATTTTAGTAAAAAAATACTTAGCTATATTGGCTGTTTGATCTTAAACATGACAATCCAGTCAGCAATATTAGTCTAGAGAATATAGTGCCTTAAGTTGTTATAAAAGGTGTCGGAAAATATTATTTGTTATCATAGGCATTTATTTCTGTGCATTTTCCTTTATGTACAGCATTGACTGGGTCGTTAGTATTTTCATATGTAGTATTTACATTTCATTCTTTTTAAAGTAAGTATGGGGGACTTCCCTGGTGGTCCAGTGGCTAAGACTCTGAGCTCCCAGTGCAGGGGGCCCAAGTTCGATCCCTGGTCAGGGAGCTAGATCCCGCATGCTACAACTAAGACCCAGAGCAGCCAAATAAATAAATAAAATTTAAAAAAAAATAAAGTAAGTATGGACTGCCAGGAAAGTCCCTATACTTATTCTGATTTCTTTCAGTTAAGCAACTTTTCTTCTGCCTGAATGTACGTAATAAAATTTTTCTTTAATAGTGTAATTCAGAAGTTTTACTTGACTATGATTGAGTTTGGTTGTTTTTTGTGGCAAAGGTTATCAGTTTAGCATTACATTTTGCAAGTGGTAAATATTGATATTTTAGACTGTGTGATAGGTTTTATGTATTCATTTTCTCTCAATCTCCCAAACTAGTTCTTTGCATTTTCCATTAAAAAAAACAAGTAGTAGTGTAGTATTTTATATCTTGATTCTTAGACCTTTTAGTATAGCAAAGTTATATTTAAGAAATAATGATGATAATGCTTTTCATTATTGTACTATCTGCTCTGTGGAAAAAATAGTGCTTTTCTGAGAGGAATTTAAATTTTATTTCTTACCTATATTAAGAAAATACATGAAATCATAAATTGAGTTTTTTTAATATAGATCTATAAGGATGGAAAATTCTTTTTTTTCTTTGAACTAAATTGTCTTGGCAAGATATACTAAAAAACATCTGTAAATATAAAATTGCTGTGATTTGGATTATAGATTTATAGGTGTATTTTAGTAACTAGTGTATTTTGGTGATTAAAAATTTCAAGAGACTTGAATTAGATATTTTATATTGTGAGAATTTTATTTTTAAGTGTTTTAATTAAAACTTTATTTTCCAGATTTTGGAATCTCTTTTTAAGGTATGTTCAGTATATTACTTACTATAATTTAATACTGAAATGCATATAAATGAAAAAGAGTTTTCTAAGTTTTGAAGAAATGAAAAATAAAAGCTCCCAAACTTGCTGCTATATATATTTAAAAATTTTGTGTTTCAGTTATATGTGGCATCAGCTCCATTCTGAACACTAGGATAAAATGATATTTGATGTAGGGATAATACTTGATACACAGACACACACATACACATAGACATATGGACTCATTTATTTCACTGCAGAAATTAAGTTGTCAATATTTCTTTGTGTTTTCTTTTTTTTAAAGTGGTTTCAGCGACAGGTCAATCAGATGGAAGAGGTAAGCATAGCATTTCTTATTAATTAAATTAATATTTTGTCTCATTTAAAAACCAATTTGAAGTATAAATTTAAGAATTTTAATAACCATTGGTTATAATCTTTTGACTTAGAGGAGGAACAAATAGGTAGAATAAATGTTTTTTAGTGATTTATACACAATATTCCTGCATTGTCTGGCCTACTCTGAATTTGACTCATTCTTCTAAAATTGAAATGGAATTTGAACTTTTTTTCCATAATTTACTAAAATAGTAAATAAGTGACAAGAGGCCTTATCAACTTAAAGATTTCTCCTTTGTAAAAGTTAATTCATAGTATGATATATGCTTATTCATAAAATTTTATATTTGTTTTTCTTTAAATTTAATGTTACTTTAATGATCTTTTAATACTTTCATTTTCACATTTTTGCCACCAGTTTGAAGGAATACTGGTCCCTATCCTTATGGGCTTTAAATTCTACTTTGAAAAAGATTTTATATATGTTTTTAATACAGCAGAATGATTTCCTGGGTAGCTTTAGGGAGTTAGAGAATTATACTAGTTCTACCTTGGCTGTGTTTATTGTTTAATCCAATTAAAGTTCTGAGAGAAGATGCCTGTGGGGAATATGCCATACCAGGGACCTGCCAGGAAGCCATCCATGGGGGTGGGTGCTGTTGAAGCTTGCTGTAGGTGAGTAGTACTAGTTACACTGTGTACTGCCCTAGGATTAAGCAGAGAGAGATGACAGAACTTGGAAGAAAAGCTTCTTCCTCCTCTAACTTTTCAGGACCCTCTGCTGACAAAGGTTAATGTTTAACATGCTGCCTGTCAAGATAGAAATGTTCCACTGCTATAAACAGGGACAATGGAAAGTGGATTTTTGATGACAGGCAGTATATGGACAATTGTAGCTGATTGCTATGTCACTTTTTAGGTTCAGTTTATAATTGGTGTCCTCTTATTTGGATCTTGCTTTTGTCCATAAGGTATTTCTTTATTTCCTGCTTCCCTTCCATTTGTTCTTCATCCCACAATCTCAGACTTCCAGTACATTGCCCATTACTTACTTCGCGCTATTGCATCTTAATCCCATTCCAGGTAGCTGTTACTAAGGTGAAGTATCTGTTTTAAATTCCCAGTGTTAGAATTTCTCTTTGCTATGCCCCAAAGACTATGGCTTAACTACTTTTTTCCCAACTTTTCCTCTAATCACAAGGATTAGCATTCTTTTTTAAATATTTTGAGTTGCCTTTAAATGATCCTGCTAAAATTGTTATTTAACTTACTTAAAATCCTTATATACTAAAAAAATAAACAGCAGATTGGATTTGAGTTTTGACATATAAAAACCAACACTTTTAATTCTGTTGCGGGGCAGTTGCTCATGTAAGTATATTTGTAAAATTAGTATTTGATTATAGCTATAGATTGACAATATAAAATTTATTTAGATATGCTAAGTGAAATGATGAAGTTTCTTTGAGGTATGGGAGCAAAATGAGTATTTCCAAAGTAACTGGATAATTTTATTATTTTTAGATAAGCAAAGATCAAACTTTTTCAGAAGCAGAGTTTCCAACACCTGATAAAACAGTCAGTTTAAGCATTGCACAAATAGTAAAGCAGGTACACAAACTTGAAGAACTGAAAAATCGCCTTAAAGAAGGGTCTAAATTCTCCATCAGAGAGCTGTTGTCTAAACCTAAGTAAGTAAAATGTTAAGTGTTAAAAGAATTAAAAACAGTAAGAGTAGGTATATAATTAGTAACACATATAAGATAATGGTTCAGGTATTATACTGTACATAGAGCTTCTAAATCAAATTAGAAGATATAATTAGCTCACTCCTACTTGAAATTTTTAGTAGTTTGAAATGGTTCTAGGCACCTGTGCCTATTAAAATTCAATTTAATTAAAAAACCAATTTTTTAGTCATACTCGCCACATTTCAAGTGCTTAGTAACCACATGTAGCTATTGTTTGAAAGTTCTGTTGAACACTACTGGCTTTGAAATACGAACAGGAATATGTTCCAAAGAATGAATTACTACTATTTAGTTGAGAGAATCCTTTTTTTTGGTAGATGAGAGGAAGATTAAAATAAATGATTACAAGAATACTTCTGTTGTCTGTTGAGGTTTAGCTCTCTTGAAATGAAATAGATGAATAAATCATCATATAATATCTTCATAGAGTATCTTCATAGAATATTTTGTACCTCTGTGGTTATTATTTTTCCTTGAGAACACTTCAGATCTACTCTTTCAGCAATTTTAGGTATATGATAACAGTGATATTATGAACAGTAAACACCATGCTGTGCATTAGATCTTTAGAACTTTTTCAACTTATAACTGAAAATTTGTACGCAACTGAAAATTTGTACTTTTTGACCAACATTACCCCATCTTCCTAACCCCCTTCAGCCCCTGGCAGCCACCATTTTACTTTCTGATTCTAAGAATTTGAGGTTTTAGCCTCTACATGCAAGTAAAGTAACACATTAATCATCTTTCTCTGACTTACTTCACTTGGTGTAACATCATCCAGGTTCACCCATATTGTCACAAATGGCATCATTTCCTTCTATATTTGACATAAAATACTTTTACTCTGCTTTTATTTCCAACCCAAACTATAGTTTTCCTTTTTAAAAATTTTTTGGTACTAGAAAAAAGTATGCATGTGCAATTTATATTCTTTATGCACATACTGTTTCATTCTGGGTGGTTGTGCCAAATATATGAAGAACCAGGATAATATGGGCACCAACTGATTAGAATAGATATTATCACTGAAGCAGGGTCCTGTATGTGCTAAGGATTACTCCTTTAGGTGCTGGATCCTGGGAAGGTTGAGGGGCCAGGGCGGTTGGCAGAAACTTGAATGGCTCAGGGCAGAGCTATTTTCCAATTGAGTCAGTGGAATTCCAGTGTTACTGTTATATAATACCACTGTATGAATATCTGTATGAATATCAGACCTTTTCTCCCTTAGTGAGAAGTTAGCCTGAACAAAATTCCAGTTTTGAGATATTTCACTTAGTATATCTGATTTATAATCTTCATAAACTTCATAATTTGCCCAATTATTTCCAATTCATTCTGCTAAACTTCCTCAGTACTTTATATCCCCTTTCATTGTATCTTAAAACTATTTTTCAGACATACTTTTGTTTACATTATTGGCAAGCAGGCAGCCCCGAAGTAGCAGCACAGTGGTAGCTATGAGATTGGCTTATCATACTTCGGAATATTAGGGTAGTATGGAGACAGTGGACACAAATGGCATTGAATTACTTAGGCCAACAGCAAGAGCAAGATCAGCATGGTGTCAGCTCCCTGTGTTCCTTGTTCCACAGGATGACACAGAGCAGAAGGGACCGGATGACAGGCTAGAGAAGCAATTTGTTGCTGACATGAAGGAGCAAAGTCTAAACTAGAGCCATGCATCTTTATAATGTTTTATTTTTGATTATTTTTTATTGGAGTATGGTTGATTTGCAGTGTTGTGTTAGTTTCTACTGTATGCATCTTTAGAGTCTTAACGGAAGCTTTCAGTTGGGCTGTAAGGAAGAGAAGGGTAGAAAGCCTGGTGTTCAACTGAAAATAGAGGATAAATGAAAAATGAGTTTGTGTCAGTCTTCCATGAGACAGAAATGAGAAGCTATCTAATGGATGCTCTTCACCAGGCTTATCTTCTCCTTCTCTTGCAGAAATTTTAGGGCATTCTACTAAGATTTGGATCTGGTTACTGTCAAGTCTTATTTATGTAGACTTTTTGGACCTGTGTAATGTTGATAGAGTGCCATGGTAGAGCTTCTTTATAGCACTGATTCTCACATGGGGGCCATTTAGTGCCCCAGAAGACACTTGTATGTAGACACTTTGATTGTCACAACTAGGAGTGGGAGAACGCTACTGGCATTTACTAGGTACAGGTCAGAGATGCTGCTTTCTAAAATACATAGACAGGCCCCTACAACAAAGAATTATCCAGTCTAAAATGTCGATAGTACTGGGGTTGAGAAATCCATCCTACAGTGATCTCTTCTTTTTTTACTTCTTTCTTGTCCCCTATTGTTTGACAACAAATAATATACCTAATAGTTTTATTATGAATTAATCAATGATTAGCTACCAATTTAACTTCATAAGTTATTAATTTGATTATTCATGTGTAAGTTTTCCTGTCAAGATTGTTACTTTCTTAAGATCAGAACCAGTCATGCATGTCTACATATTTCCTATTGCATGTAATAAATATAAATAAATATGAGTTTTTATGGATACCTGAATTCAACTCATTTCTTCCCCTATCCCTAACCATATCTGGTATAGTAACTTATCCTAGTAAAACTTTCCATTTATCAACAACCATTTTTTTACATTAAACATTAACAAAACCCTTTCATTTTACAGTGTTAAAATAGAAAATGCCCATAATTGGGAGAGGCTACTATTTATTATGCAGTAACTTCATTGATACCTCCATCTGTCAATGACTAGACTTAAAGGGGAGAAGGCAATGGCACCCCACTCTGGTACTCTTGCCTGGAAAATCCCATGGATGGAGGAGCCTGGTAGGCTACAGTCCATGGGGTCGCTAAGAGTCGGACGACTGAGCGACTTCACTTTCACTTTTCCCTTTCATGCACTGGAGAAGGAAACGGCAACCCACTCCAGTATTCTTGCCTGGAGAATCCCAGGGACGGCGGAGCCTGGTGGGCTGCCGTCTATAGGGTCGCACAGAGTTGGACACGACTGAAGTGACTTAGCAGCAGCAGCAACAGACTTAAAGGAATGAAGGGAATGATACTTGTGTTGGCATCAATGGGAATTGCATAACAGAGCCTTGGTTCAGAGGTTCAGTTATAAATTCACCTGTGCTATCTATTGTGAAACATGGGATTAATTTCATATGTTAATATTAATACTTGAAATTTAAGCATCAAATGTGTGCTACATATTTTCCTAGTAACTTTAATGTGTGTCTTTTGGTCCTTACAACTACTTCATGAAATAGGTAGTCTAATATCCAGTTTTGATAGACTAAGAAACTGAGGCTCAGGTTAAATGACTTACCCAAGATCACATAGTTAGTAAATAGATAAAACAGGTTTTGAGCCAAGCTGTCTGACTCTAGAACTTGTGCTCTTAACAATTGATTACATATTAATAATACATTGATAAAAAGAAATCTCATGCTTATACCAAATATATTTTTACTAGTTTCGTTTATGTGGTTGTTGGTGTACCTAATTATATTCATGGAATACATCATATACATGGTATGCCTAATTATACTCATGGAATATGCCCAATTATATTCATGGAATACATTCTGTGAATATATAGAATTCATAGAATTACATAGCTTGATACTTTTTACTTATTTACTAGATAATTTACCTTAATGTCTGAATAAAGGTTACAGAAAACATTAAATTTTATTTTACAAACTGCATATGTCTAGAGCATATATTCTGGTTCTTAAGTGTAATTTAAATTGTTTGATAATATGCTTTATTTATTTAACTTTTAACAGGGATAGTGGAATTCCACCAGAAGATATGCAAACTTATGAAACTGTGAAGCAGAAAATTGAAGGTGATATTTTGCACAAGTCCAGCCTTTATAGGGTTTCCTAAATACACTAACATTTTGAGATTTAAAGTGTAAAAATTTATAGCCATATAAATTTTACAATGATAAATTTAAAGATATTCAATAGTAGTTGATCTTTTCAGTAAAAGTTCTTATGTTTCAGATTCTGGGAGTATACAAGATTAATAAAACTTGGTTTTTACCCTCAAAATCCACAACATGATATGGATACAACCACATTATGTATTATCTTAATATAGTGTAATGCATGAAAAAGATATGTGTTATTTGCAGTGATTCCATAGAAAGGAGCCAACTTGTTCAGCCTGAGAGACTTAAGGTTTTATGCAACCTTATAGGGCTTCCCTGGTGGCCTCAGTGATAAAGAATCCGCCTGCCAGTGCAGGAGATGTGGATTTCATTCCTGGGTCTGCAACATCCCTTGAAGAAGGAAATGGCAACCCACTCCAGTTTTCTTGCCTGACAAAGGAGTCTGGAGGGCTACAATCCATGGGGTTGCAGAGTCAAACACAACTTTGTGACTAAACAACAACAACAATGGATAAGTAATATTTTGTCAAGTGGAGAAGGGAGATATTTGGTATTTTAAGAAGAGGGTATAGCATGAGAAACATCATGAATAGGGAATTACCACGTGTGCATGCTCAGTTGCTTCAGTTGTGTCCAGCTCTTTGCGACCCCATGGACCATAGCCCTCCAGGCTCCTCTGTTCATGGGATTCTCCAGGCCAGAGTACTGGAGTGGGTTGCCATGGGCTCTTCCAGAGTATCTTCCTAACCCAAGGATCAAACCTGCATCTCTTCTGTCTCCTCCATTGGCAGGTGGGTTCTTTATCACTAGTGCCACCTTACTACTGGTATGGTATTCAAGTATGGAGTAATAGGAAGGGATAAGATAGGAGAAAGCCTATGCCAAGGAATTAGATGCTGTGCTAAGGAACACTTTCTCCCCCCCGCCCCATATTTAATTAGGGAATCACTGAAGACTTTTTTATAGGGAAGTGACATGTTGAATTTTATTTTAGATTATTCTGGCCACATTGAGAAGCTAGATTTGGGGGTTGGAAGTAAAAAAGGGAAGTTAACTGCTGTATCTTAAATGTGTGATAAGTGCCTGTATTCAGTTCAGTTCAGTTGCTCAGTCGTGTCTGACTCTTTGCGACCCCATGAATCGCAGCACGCCAGGCCTCCCTGTCCATCGCCAACTCCCGGAGTCTACGCAAACCCATGTCCATCGAATCAGTGATGCCATCCAGCCATCTCATCCTCTGTCGTCCCCTTCTCCTCCTGTCCCCAGTCCTTCCCAGCATTAGGGTCTTTTCCAATGAGTCAGCTCTTTGCATCAGGTGGCCAAAGTATTGGAGTTTCAGCTTCAACATCAGTCCTTCCAATGAACACCCAGGACTGATCTCCCTTAGGATAGACTGGTTAAATCTCCTTGCAGTCCAAGGGACCCTCAAGAGTCTTCTCCAACACCACAGTTCAAAAGCATCAATTCTGCGGTGCTCAGCTTTCTTCACAGTCCAGCTCTCACATCCATACATGACTACTGGAAAAACCATAGCCTTGACTAGAAGGACCTTTGTTGGCAAAGTAATGTCTCTGCTTTTTAATATGCTATCTAAGTTGGTCATAACCTTCCTTCCAAAGAGTAAGCGTCTTTTAATTTCATGGCTGCAATCACCGTCTGCAGTGATTTTGGAGCCCAAAAAAATAAAGTCAGCCACTGTTTCCACTGTTTCCCCATCTATTTCCCATGAAGTGATGGGACCAGATGCCATGATCTTAGTTTTCTGAATGTTGAGCTTTAAGCCAACTTTTTCACTCTCCACTTTCACTTTCATCAAGAGGCTCTTTAGTTCTTCTTCACTTTCTGCCATAAGGGTGGTGGCATCTGCATATCTGAGGTTATTGATATTTCTCCCAGCAATCTTGATTCCAGCTTGTGTTTCTTCCAGCCCAGCGTTTCTCATGATGTACTCTGCATATAAGTTAAAAAGCAGGGTGACAATATATAGCCTTGACGTACTCCTTTTCCTATTTGGAACCAGTCTGCTGTATCTTAAATGTGTGATAAGTGCCTGTGTTAGAGTACAAATAAAAGAGGAAAGGGGGCAGATTTGGATATGAAAGGAAGGGAAATTAGATGATGGTAACATTAACTGGGAGAATATAAGAGGAAAAACAAAGTTTTGTTGAGAAAATGGTGAGTTCACATCATTCAGTTGTTACACACATTTTTTTAGATGTTACAATTTGTTGCCTGATTTAGAGGATCTACAATATTGGCAGCTTTGTTGCTTTTCTTAGACTTTTTGTGTTCTCTTTTTTTAAAAATATTTACTTACATTTGGTTGTGCTGGGTCTTCATTGCTGTGCAGGATTTTCTCTAGTTGGAGAGAGCTGGGGCTACTCTCTAGGTGCAGTGCACGGGCTTCTCTTTGTTGCAGAGCATGCGTGGGCTTCAGTAGTTGTGACTCACAGGCTTCTGAGTTCAGACTCAATAGTTGTGGTGCAGGCTCAGTTGCTCTGCTCCATGCAGCATCTTCCCCAACCAGCGATTGAACCAGTGTCTCCTGCACTGGCAGGCGGATTCTTTACCAGTGAGCCACCAGGGAAGCCCAAGAATTTTCTCTTGAATGAGTTATTTAAAAACTATGAAATTTAAATTCTATTGATATATATGATTGATATTGAAACTTATAACTATTAATTATTTCAGAATTCACAAAAACACACTCCACTGAAGAAATTACGGATGTTTCTGTGACTGAGCCACGTAAGTTTCTACTCATTAAACATCATTGTATTAATAACCTCTGTTTTGTATATTAATTTCTATAATTTTCTAGAATTTAAAATAATACTTGTTAAGTTAAAATGTAAATTCCCTGCAGTTTGGAGCCATACAATTGAGCTATCAAGTAAATATTGAAATTCCTAGTTAGCTACTGCCTACCAAAAATACTGTTGTTTTTTGTTTTTTTACTAGACTCATTTTTAAGGAGTTTCATGTTATTACTTGGAATGGTGGATTTTTAATTATGACTAGAATATGCTACGAAAGTGTGGCAGAGGTGGTAGACCTTTGAGGAAGGAACAGTGATAAATTTAAGAGGTCATTTGTAGACTCTGTTACTGTGAATTACAGATCATCCCGTATACACTTATACTGTAACTGTAGCTGAGTACCTATCAATTCATGAACATAAAGAGCTGCTAGAACTCAAACTTCTGACTACTTGTCAACAGAAAGGAGAAACTGCCTTTTTTAATGTCTTAATACTGGGGAGAATTTTCAAACAATCATGTGTGTTGTGGAATACTGTTTTGGAAGTGGAAAATATGACTTAATTGAAAAAAGTTGATGGTAATCCTGTTCTCTTTCAGCTTCAGCTCTAAACTCAAACAGTGTCATATTTAAATGAAGGCCTGCTATACATTCTACAGTATTCCCAAAATCTATAGAGACTTCTGATCTGAGGCAGCCCTGACTGACTAGGTTGGATAGAAAGCTATCTAGAGCTTTGGAGTAGACAGTAAAAGTCTCTCTCTGCTTTAGGGGGAAACATTTGCATATCTGTGGAGCACTCTCTTCCTCAACCTGTGCAGCTGTCTTCTGTCTACTACTGTGCCCTGTGAATTCTAGCTACTTTGGCTTCTCCAGTCTCTAAACCTTGTCTCTGAACTCAAGGAGGCCACTAACTTTATCTGTGTTTCCCTTCCTTATGCTGTGGTCTGGAACTTCAGGCGGTAAGGTAAGGCCGTCATTGAGCAATTCTTTGTTTTCCTTCTGTGAGGGATTACTGCCTTGTCCCTTCTGTTTTCTGGTGTCTGAATACTATTTCATATATTTGTCCAGTTTTTAATAGGTTTAAAGTGAAAGTGTAACTCTGGACCCTGATGCACCATCATGGATGAAAACAGAGGTCTCTGTGCCCACTTATAGACCAATGGAACACATCTTCTAATCATAAAGCCGTTCTGAAATAATAAAATATACAAGTAGAAATTTTACTCATAATTTTTAAGGAAAACTTTGGCTATTTAACTTTTAAACCACTTTGTTAACCAGAGACACACTGCTCAGAAAAGGGTCTTAACTATAATAGAACAGTTCACTGAGACTTGGATTCTCTGATCTTTTTTCTTCTGTTTTAAGGTCATTCATAATGAGGTCTAGGTCTTGAGGAAGAGCAATTGGATGATTTCCCAAGCTGTTCCATTTGGCAATGGATGTGTAATGTTCCCATCCACACATTCTATGCCACTGAGTTGAAATTCCTGAGCTGGTAAAATTGTCGATATGGGCCCGTTTTTAGGGGCTGCCATAACAGATTGCCATAGACTGAGTGGATTAAGCAATAGAAATGTATTTTTCATGGTTCTGGAGGCTGAGAAGTTCAAATCAGGGTTCCATTCTGGTCATGTTCTGGTGAGAGCTTTCTTCCTGTATTGCAGATGGACATCTTCTTGCTGTGTCCTTAAATAATGGAGAAACCACAGGGAGAGAGCAAGCAAGCTCTCTTGTGTCTCACATGGCTCCATTCTCATGATTTAATTGTCTCTCAAAGACCCCATCTCTAATTATTGTTGTATTGGAGATTAGGATTTTAACATGAATTTGGGTGAACACAAATATTCAGTCCATAGCAGGGTCCTTTCTCCCTCTTGAGAGAGGGAGTATTATCTGTTTTTCAGATTGTGACATAAATAATACTTTATTTCTTTGTAGACTTTTACTGTATACAGGACATAATTTAAAATTATGTCCTCTGCTTTTATTGGATTAATTTTAAAATACTGTTTGTTGCACCATATTACTTTCTGTACAAGCATTATTAAATACTCTCTTACCTATAAGAAATTCTGAATTTTATTCTTCTAAAGCTGACTTCTCCCAATATACTCTGAATATTCAGGGAGTACTGACCCTCCCAAAGCAAGGTCTCTGGTTTACTTAACTTCTTGATATACTTGATTTATTTGGTCTCCTTGTTATATGTTGCACATTTCTGCTGTTTCCTCATTGTTTGGTTCTCACATATAGCAGTGAGTTTTGTCAGCATATACATATAGCCTCTGCCATTTGTAATACCTTTAAATGTTTTCCTTTTTTTTTTTTAACAATAGAAACTTCTCCTGTAACTAATAAATTGAATACCATGTTGAAAATATTTGAAAATCAGGGAAATAAATTAGAAAGGTAAGCTTCTAAAATAACTCCTTTTCCTCATTATAAATACAAGTGCATATTTATTTCAGATAAATTGGAAACATAGAAAAATAAAACTACTGTTAAAATTTTTAATTTTGTTAATTTTTATGATATGTTTAATTTTGAAGCTTAAAATTATAATTATACAGAATGTGAAGCTATATGACCACAACAGAAAATAGTATGTCAGTTCCTCAAAAAATATGATTCATTTTTTTGGATCATGAGGTGGAGATACAGCAATTCCATTTCCGGGAATGTAACCCCCCCAAATTGAAATTACAGTCTTGAAGAGATATTTGTACAGCCATGTTCACTATAGCATCATTCAGAATAGCAAAGAGGTGGAAGCAAGCCAAGTATCCAGTGATGGATGAATGGATAAAGAAAATGTGTTGTATACATACAACGGAATATTATTCAGTTTTAAAAAGGAAAGAAATTCTGACATATGGTACAACACAGATGAATCTTGAAGACCTTAATGCTGAGTAATTATAAGCCAGTCGTAAAAGACAAAATTTTATGATTTCACTTATGAGGCATTTTAAGTAGTCAGATTCACCCAGAGAGAAAATAGAATGATGGTTGCCAGGAAGGTTGAGGAATGGGAAGTTCTTTTTTAATGGGTGTAGAGTTTCAGTTTTGCAAGATGAAAAGAGCCCTGAGAATTCAGAATAGTCAAAGAAATCTTAAGAAGAACAAAGTTAGAAGTCCCATATTTCAGTGGTTTTAGCTCTGGATACACCTATAGTACTCAAGACAATGTAATATTGGTGTAAGGATAAACCTATATAGATCAGTGGACTAGAGTGAATGGAAATAATGTCAGAAATAAATCATTACATTTATGGTTAACTGATTATCAACATGGAGGTCAAGACCATTCAGTAAGGAAAGAATAATTTTTTTTTAATAACTGTGCTTAGAGAACTGAATATCCATATGCAAAAGAATGAAGTTAGATGCTTTTCTTCGTGCCATGCACAGAAATTAATTCAAAATGACCAGATGTAAATTTCAGAGCTAAAACTAAACCTTTTAAATATAAGAGTAAATATTTTTACTTAGAGTTAGCCAATGGTTTCTTAAGGTATCAAAAGAACAACCAACTAAAAAAAAAATAAATGAACTTAAAAATTAAAAACTTGTGCTACAAATAATACCATTAAGAACATGAGAAGACAATTCACAGAATGTGAAAACTGTTCATAGATCATCTGATTTATGATGATTGTCTGATATCAGATGAGTATCTGATATGGGACTTAAACCCAAAATATACATAAGAACTCTTAACCTCAATCATACAAAAGATAATCAATCATATTTGACAATGGGCAAATAATCCAAATAAGTATTTTGCCACACAATATACACAAATGGTCAATAAGCACAGGAAAAGATACTGAACATCATTAGTTACTAGGGGATCAAAACTATAGTCATATACCTCTTCATATCCACTAAGCACTGTGATGGCTATAATATAAATGAAAACAATGGACAGTAACCAGTATTGGATTTAGAGAAATTGGGACCCTCATACATTGCTGGTGGGAATTTAACTGGTACATCTGCTATGGACTAGTTTGCCAGTTGCTCAAAATGTTAAATATACAGTTAACATGTGACTAAGAAATTGTTTCTATGTTTATACCTAATAGAAATGAAAATATTTGTCCACACAAAAACTTGACAAGTATTTTCATAGTAGCATTATTCATAATGGCCAAAAAGTGGAAACAACACAAATGACCATAAACTGATAAAAGAATTAATAAAGTGGTAATATCCATACAATGGAATGTAATTTGGCAATAAAAGAAACACAGTACTAATACGTGTTACAAACATTATGCTAGGTATAAGAAAACAGTCTCAAAAGACTACGTATTTTGTAATTCTTTTTATATGAAATCTATAGTGACAGAAAATAGACTTGTGACTGCCAGGACTGAGGTAGTGCTGGGAGAAATGGCGAGTGAGTGCTAATGGCTACCGCATTTCTTTCTGGGGTAATTAAAATGTGCTAAAATTAGATAGTGATAATAGTCACTGTTGGGCTTTCTTGGTGGCTCAGCAGTAAAGAATCCACCTGCAATGCAGGAGACACAGGTTCAATCCCTGGGTCAGGAAGATCTCCTGGAGAAGGAAATGGCAACCTACTCCAGTATTCTTGCCTGGAGAATCCCATGGACAGAGGTGCCTAGTTGGCTACAGTCCATGGGATTGGAAAAGAGTTGGACACAACTTAGTAACTAAACAACAAGTGTTACTATTGAATTGTATATTTTAAATGAGTTAATTTTATAGTATGTTAATCATAATAAAACTTTAAAAAATTCTGATTATAATTAATAAAAAGCTCATTAGTCCAAAAAATAGTTTATCTGTACTATGGAACAATTGTCAGCAAACTGCAGTCCATGAGTCGAATCTAGCCTGCAGCTTGTTTTTGTTTATAAAGTTTTGTTAGAACACAGCCACATCCACTGCAGAGCTGGCTGGTAGTGACAAGACCAACTGGTTTGTAAAGTGTAAAAGACTCACTGTCTGGCTCTTTATGAAAAAAGTTTGCTAAATCTTGATATGGAATAAGAAGTTGTATTTAAATGGAGTGAGAGGAATCTATGTTTACCTATATAAACAGATCTCAGAAGTTGTGTTAAGTGAAAAAAATGTTGAGAACAACATATTCAGTGATGTCATTTATGTGAAAAAGGAAACAAACATCCAGCTCATTAAGAAAAAGTATAGAATAGATATGTAAAGTGTCATATAAATCCATGGAGCAAGTTCTGGAAAGATACACAGCAATCGAACAGTATCTCTAGGAAGAGCGTTGAAATTTTGGAATGCTAGTCAAAGAAAATTCTAACCTTATATATATTAATTTTTTTACATGGAAAATACATGATATTACATAAGTAAAAATAAAAATTTAAAATTATAATACATTATAGGTATTTTCGGTTTGTTTTTCAGAGCTATGAATGAGCAACTGATGTTAGAGGCTGTAAGTATAGCGCTTTCAGTTTGAATTTGCATTTTGTCCTTGATGTTGCTGATAGATTCTAGAAATTGTCAGGATATGTAATCTTAAATAAAGATCTAATGCTTAGTTTATTCAAGAGAGTTTTATGCATATGAGAGCTGGAAATTTTTGTCTGTTCTCTTGATTTTAGTAGACTTTATTATCACTCAGAAACACTTGACTTTTGAAATACTGAACTATAACATCCCACAGTCTCTGAACTTCCATTGTCATTCATAGTACCTTTGCCTCTTTCAGCACCCGTTATAACTACACTCTGCAGATTAATAGCAGTGGTTCATATTTCTATGAGTTAATCAAGACTCTTTTACTTTAATAATTATGTACCCAAATAACTTCTCCATATAGATATATTTGCTTTTCATTACTAATGAAGTTATAGTATTTGTTTTTAGAAATACACACAGATTCAAAGTGATCTCCAAGTATTATCAGAGGAGAAATTAATGCTGGAAAATGAACTACAAAAGTTGAAGAGTACAGAGGTTAGTTAATTGTAGTGTCTGAAAATGGCATACATACCAGTACTAATAATTGGTAGCCTGTGCTCAGTTATGTCTGACTCTTTGCAGCCCCATGAACTGTAGCCTTCTAGGCTCTTCTGTCTGTGGAATTTTCCAAGCAAGAATACTGGATCTGGTTGCCATTCCCTACTCAAGGGGCTCTTCTTGACTCAGGGATTCAACCTGGGTCTCTTATGTCTCCTGCGTTGGCAGACAGATTCTTTCTTTCTTTTTTTTTTTTTTATAAATTTATTTATTTTAGTTGGGGGCTAATTACTTTACAATATTGTAATAGTTTTTGCCATACATTGACATGAATCAGCCATGGGTTTACATGTGTTCCCCTTCCTGGACCCCCCACCCACCTCCCTCCCCATCCCATCCCTCTGGGTCATCCCATTGCCCCAGCCCTGAGCCCTTGTCTCATGCATCGAACATGGAATGGTGTTCTGTTTCACATATGATAATATACATGTTTCAATGCTATTCTCCCAGAACGTCCCACCCTCACCTTCTCCCTCAGAGTCCATAAAATTGTTCTATGCATCTGTGTCTCTTATTCTGTCTCGCATATAGGGTTATCGTTACCATCTTTCAAATTCCATACAGATTCTTTCTTACTAGCGCCACTTGAGAAGCCCCATTAATTGGCAGCAGCTGTGCTTTGAAAAAAAAAAGAATGCTGTGTTCTAAATTACCATCAGTCAGTTCAGTCGCTCAGTCATGTCTGACTCTTTGCGACCCAATGGACTGCAGCACGCCAGGCTTCCCTGTCCATCATCAACTCCCAGAGCCTACTCAAACTCATGTCCATCGAGTCGATCATGCCATCCAACCATCTCATCCTCTGTTGTCCCCTTCTCCTCCTGCCCTCAATCTTTCCCACTATCAGGGTCTTTTCAAATGAGTCAGCTGTTGGCATCAGGTGGCCAAAGTATTGGAGTTTCAGCTTCAACATCAGTCCTTCCAATGAACACCCGGGACTGATCTCCTTTAGGATGGACTGGTTGGATCTCCTTGCAGTCCAAGGGACTCTCAAAAGTCTTCTCCAACACCACAGTTCAAAAGCATCATTTCTTCGGCGCTCAGCTTTCTTTATAGTCCAATTCTCACATCCATACATGACTACTGGAGAAACCATAGCCTTGACTAGACAGACCTTTGTTGACAAAGTAATGTCTCTCCCTTTTAATATGCTCTCTAGGTTGGTCATAACTTTCCTTCCAAGGAGTAAGCGTATTTTAATTTCATGGCTGCAGTCACCATCTGCAGTGATTTTGGAGCCCAAAAACATAAAGTCTGTCACTGTTTCCATTGTTTCCCCATCTGTTTGCCATGAAGTGATGGGACTGGATGCCATGATCTTAGTTTTCTGAATGTTGAGTTTGAAGCCAACTTTTTCACTCTCACTTTCATCAAGAGACTCTAGTTTTTCTTTGCTTTCTGCCATAAGGGTGGTGTCATCTACATATCTGAGGTTATTCATATTTCTCCCAGCAATCTTGATTCCAGTTTGTGCTTCATCCAGCCCAGTGTTTCTCATGATGTAATCTGCATATAAGCTAAACAAGCATGGTGACAATATACAGCCTTGACAGAGGATGAGATGGTTGTATGGCATAATGAACTCATTGGACATGAGTTTGAGCAAGCTCTGGAAGAGGGTGAAGGACAGGGAAGCCTGGCATGCTGCAGTCCATGGGGTTGCAAACAGTCAGACACCACTGAGCGACTGAACAACAACAATCTGCTGACTCCTTATTTATTCCTTTCCTGCTATCACCTGGCTTTCTGCTATAGCTTCCTAAATAGGATCTCCTAGATATGTATGTTTTGGTATGATGTTGCTAGAGAATATCACTGCATCAAAAGATTTGTTTCTACTCTTTCTATTCTTTTCTGTTGGCCTTGTCTATTCCTATACCAATACTTGAGATCTTTAATGGTTATATATTTAGAGTAAGTCCTGATATTTTGTAGGGCAAGTGAATCCACGTTCTTATTTATGAGAATTTATTTATTTTTTGACTTTGCACTTTCTTGTAAATTTTAAAATTAGCTTGTCAAATTCTACACTTGCACTGAAGTTATACATCACATTTGCGAGATGTATGGGCTATCAATATACATCTTTTCATTAACAAATATTAAATGTCTCAATTTTGGAATGTTTCATAATGCTTACAATGAATATTATGATTTTCTTCTTAAAGGTCTTATTTGTCTTTGTTATGTTAATGTTAGGAGCTTTTATTTCTATGCTAAGTTAGTTGATATATTAAAATATTTTAAAGCTATTGCTAGGGAAATGTATCAAATTTTTGTGTATTGTATTTTGCATCTACAAACCTAGTCACACTATCATAATGGTTAGATTTTCATTTTCTCCTTGCATAATCGACATATCTATAAATGATAGCCCAAATTTTCTTTCTTACACTGGCAAAGATCTCTAGAATAATACTGAATAGACATGTTAGAAGTGGGCATTTTTTATTCCTGACTTCAAGGGGAATTTTTTTTTACCCTTCTGATCAGTCAGCCTGCCATTCACTTGCTCTCTCTGTCTCTCAAAACAATGTATCAGGTTAAAGAATTTTTCCTTTTGTCATATTGTTTTTTCATGAATTTCTTTTTATACTCCATAAAATTCCTCCAACCTCTGCCCAATGCCTTATTTCAAAGCCACTTCCACAGTTTTAGTTGTGTTGCAACAGCACCCTGCTTTCAGGTAGCCATGTCTGTATTACCTTTTAATTTGCTGCTCAGTGAGTTGCTTTATTGATTGCTTTAGAGCTTACGATCTTGTTTTTAACTTATTGTACTCTATTCAAGTGATATTAAATTACTTTATGTATAAGAACCTTAAAACATACTTTCATTTGTCCCTTTCCAGCTTTTGTACTATTGTTTTTAAAAAATTTTACTATTGTACAACACATTGTTATTAGTTTTGTTGTCAGACCATCTGACCTGTCTCTTGAGAAACCTGTATGCAGGTCAGGAAGCAACAGTTAGAACTGGACATGGAACAACAGGCTGGTTCCAAATAGGAAAAGGAGTACGTCAAGGCTGTATATTGTCACCCTGCTTATTTAACTTAAATTCAGAGTACATCATGAGAAATGCTGGGCTGGAAGAAACACAAGCTGGAATCAAGATTGCTGGGAGAAATATCAATAACCTCAGATATGCAGATGCCACCACCCTTATGGCAGAAAGTGAAGAACTAAAGAGCCTCTTGATGAAAGTGAAAGTGGAGAGTGAAAAAGTTGGCTTAAAGCTCAACATTCAGAAAACTAAGATCATGGCATCTGGTCCCATCACTTCATGGGAAATAGATGGGGAAGCAGTGGAAACAGTGTCAGACTTTATTTTTTCGGGCTCCAAAATCACTGCAGATGGTGATTGCAGCCATGAAATTAAAAGACGCTTACTCCTTGGAAGAAAGGTTATGACCAACCTAGATAGCATATTAAAACGCAGAAACATTACTTTGTCAACAAAGGTCCTTCTAGTCAAGGCTATGGTTTTTCCAGTAGTCATGTATGGATGTGAGAGTTGGACAGTGAAGAAAGCTGAGCACCGAAGAATTGATGCTTTTGAACTGTGGTGTTGGAGAAGACTCTTGAGAGTCCCTTGGACTGCAAGGAGATCCAACCAGTCCATCCTAAAGGAGATCAGTCCCGGGTGTTCATTGGAAGGACTGATGTTGAAGCTGAAACTCCAATACTTTGGCCACCTCATGCGAAGAGTTGACTCATTGGAAAAGACCCTAATGCTGGGAAGGATTGGAGACAGGAAGAGAAGGGGACGACAGAGTATGAGATGGCTGGATGGCATCACTGACTCAATGGACATGGGTTTGGGTAAGCTCCGGGAGTTGGTGATGGACAGGGAGGCCTGGCGTGCTGTGATTCATGAGGTTGCAAAGAGTCAGACACGACTGAGCAACTGAACTGAATTGCCCATTAAAGAGATTTAATTAACAGGAAAATAGTGTTTATATTTACCCAAATAATTATCATTTATTGTATTCTTTATTTATTATTTCCATCTGGTATCATTTTTCTTCTTTTTGAAGGATCTTTATCATTTTGTTGTGCAGGGTTGCTGCTCTTTGATTTCTGGACAAAATTTTTTGCCTTCAGTTTTGAAAGATATTTTTCTGAATAAAGAATTCTAGGTTTACCTTTCCCGCCCCTTTTCAGTGCTTTAAAGATGTTGCTCCTTTCTCTTCTGGCTTGCATTATTTCTTACAGGAAGTCTGTGTTCTCCTTATTGTGTCTGCTTTTCTCCTCTGTCCACTTTTAAGATTTTCTTTTTATTGTTGCTTTAAAGTAATTTGATTATATGTGTCTTGGGGGGTAGTTTTCCTTATACTGTTGTAGATTTGCAGGTATATAGTTTTCATCAAATTTGAAAAAAATTGGCCATTATTTCTTCAAATATTCTTTTCCCACCCCTTTTCTCCATCATGAACTCCAGTTGTAAGCGTATTAATTTGAAGTTATCCCATAACTCACTGATGATATGTTCATTATTTTTTAATTCTTTTATCCCTTTCATTATTTTAGTGTGTTTTGATTGCCCATATATTAGATTTTTCTAAATAGGAAATATGTACCAAAACTCAGATTTAAACTGGAAAACTATTTGGCAACCTTAGCAGTTTTCATTAAAAATGTATTATTATACTAACTTTCTGTGTTTTATGGAAATTATTACACTTGGTGTTTAACTTGCAAGAACTTTGCTGTGGTGAATTTGATGTCTGTTGGAAGTTGTGGTCTGAAATAGGAAATAACCTCTCAGTATCATAATCGGTCTCTATTATTAAGCTTGTCTAAAATTTTTAGTAATCTAAGTGTAAAAATTTTTATACTTTCTTGTATAAAATAACCTGGTACTACGTAGTAGTTCAAAAACAGTTTAAAACATGTCAGTTCTACTATAATATTTGTTTTGAAATGCAGACTTGTTCCAATATGACTGAACAGTTTCAGCATAATGTAAATTTTACAATTGCTTATGCACAAATTCATCTGCAAATAGTACTAGGTGAAGGTAGAATATAGCTTCTGCAAGCTGCCTTAGTTTACCCGGTATATAGTGTACCACACCAATCCAGGTGTTAGAAATTTTTGTCCAATTGCAGATAACCCTCCTTCCAATACTGCTTAATAGCTCTCAAGTTGAAATCTGTTTGATGCTCATTTGCATAAAGAAACTTGATTTCTTTTTCAAGATAAAGAGGTATGTTTCTCATAGTATTTTATTTCTTAATCATTTAACTATGTAAAACTGAATTAATGTTCATAATAGGTTTTAATTTTTTACATGTATCATTGACAGTGTTTTTGCATAACCTAGACTCTTTCTCCCCATATATCCTGCAGTTTTTATCACATGATTTTTCACAGGGAGGTGATTTTCAAGATGGCATATACAATGTTATAGAAGAACTGACTGTAATTTGTCAGAGGAATTTGTTTGATATGTATTAGCTTATTTGGTGAATTACATTCTATATAGCACTATAACACATTCTGGCTATATCATTAATTTTGTTTTGCTTTTATTTGATAATTTCCCTTGAAACACAGTGTAGTGATTCTCAAAGTAAAATCGTAATCTAAGTAATGTATACTATCATGTATTTACTTAACGATTTATTTTCTTCCTAACTATTTATTTCTGGCATATATAAAACTATACAGAAAACAAAGGCTACAAGTGAGCGAACAAAGAAAATTATGAAAACAGAGAAGAAGAAGGACAAAGGAAAGTCTGAAGATTCAGAAGGGTAAGACAAAAAGTTACTTCTTAATATTTTTTTACTTACAAATTTATATTTTCATTTTATACAATTTAAAGTCATATAAACGTAATTTATTAACAGGTTTCTAAAAACACAACATTAGCAAATGTATAGTTTTATAAGCAGACCAGGATATGGGTGGGAGAAAGCTGAGAATGGAAGAACAAAGAACTAAAAATGGGTTAGAGAGAATCACAAGATATTCAGGTATAGGTGGACCAAATTAAATCCAAATAATTTTAGAGGTGGAAGGATTTACAACGTTTCATTGATGTGTTTGCTCATGATTTGTGATTTGTATGTTAACCCCTCTCCCCAGTCTGGGCTGTTCCTTTTTATTGCACTTCTTAGTTGTCTTATTTTATGAAGAAAAGTATCTGATTTTAATGTAGGTTATTTTAAAGTGGCCTTATTAAGAGAATATTTTCCTTATTAATATAAAATTTATGCCATTGTAATTTTCTTAATCAAACCCTAATATAAATATATAGTCTAAAAAGGAAACTATTAATTCAATCTTTATAGAGTTCCACAAAGTCTAAAAGGAAACTTACGAGACAAATGGCCTTTTCTTAAGTGAGGTAAAGAAAATCAGAGAAGAAAAAATGACCAGTGTACTTTGAAAATCCTTTTCCCATCTCAGCTTAGCATATTTTAATCATACCAATGAGATGTTAGTTTGACAAATGTTATTCAGTTATTTATCATTTAAGCTTTATTAATGTTATGGCTTTTAAAAATATGAATTTCTTTTCTTAAATTGAAGTATAGTTGATAAAAATATGCATTCCTTATGAAATTTTATCTCTTTTTTATGACGTATAATTGATATATTAGTTACAGGTATACAGCATAGTTGGAGAAGGAAATGGCAACCCACTCCATTATTCTTGACTGGAGAATCCCTTGGACAGAGGAGCCTGACAGGCTTCAGTCCATGGGATCGCAAGAGTTGGACACGACTTAGCAACTAAATTACCACCACCACCATGCTGCTGCTGCTAAGTCGCTTCAGTCGTGTCCGACTCTTCTCGACCCCATGGACTGCAGCCTACCAGGCTCCTCCATCTATGGGATTTTCCAGGCAAGACCACCACCATACAGCACAGTAATTTGATATTTTAATGTGTTTCAAAATAATCACACCTGTCTGTCACAGACAGTTATTATGATATTAATGACTATATTCCCTATGCTGTACATTGTATCTCCATGACTTTTACTGATTTTATAACTAGAAGTTTGTACTTCTTAATTTTCTTTACCTATTTTAATTATCCCTCTGTCCTCCCTTCTGATAACGACCAGTTTGTTCTCTGTATCTATGAGTTTGCTTGTTTTGCTGTGTTTGTCATTTGTTTTTCAGATTCCATGTATAAGTGAAATCATACAGTATTTTTCTTAACCTGACTTATTTCATTTAGCATAATACCCTCTAGGCCCATCCATTTTGTCACAGATGGCAGGATTTCATTCTTTTATATGGCTGAGTTATTTTCTGTCATATATATACATACACACACACACACACACACACACACACACACATATATATATGGGGCTTCCCCGGTGGCTCAGATGGTAAAGAATCTGCTTGCAGTGCAGGAGACCTAGGTTCAATCCCTGGATTGGGAGGATCCCCTGGACAGCCCGCTGCAGTATTCTTGCTTGGAGAATCCTCATTGACAGAGGAGCTTGGCAGACTACAATCCATGGAGTCGCAAAGAGTTGGCCACGACTAAGCAACTAAGCACATATGTGTGTGTGTGTGTGTGTGTATTTGTATGTATATGTCACAGATACATACACCACATCTTTATCCATTCATCTGTTGATGGGTACTTAAGTACTTGCTCTCATAACTTGGCAATTGTAAGTAATGCTACAATAAACGTGGGGCATTTTGGGGAGAGTATTTTTGTTTTCTTTGGAAAAATACTTGAAGTAGACTTGCTGGATCATGTGGTAGTATTATTTTTAATTTTTTGAAGAACTCTTGTACTGGTTTTCATAGTGACTTCACCAATTTACTTTCCCAGCATCAAAGCACTATGGGTTCCCTTTTGTTTACATTTTTGCCAGCACTTACTTGTTGTCTTTTTGGTAATAGCCATTCTGGCAGGTGTAAGGATATATCATTGAGATTTGAATTTGCGTTTCCCTGATGATTAGTAATGTTGAGCATCTTTTCATGTACCTGTCAGCTGTCTAGATGCCCTGTTTAGAAAAATGTCTATTCAGATTCTCTGCCATTTTAAAATCAGGTTTTAAACCTATAACCGATAACCCTATATGCGAGACAGAATAAGAGACAGATGCATAGAACAGTCTTATGGACTCTGAGGGAGAAGGTGAGGGTGGGACGTTCTGGGAGAATAGCATTGAAACATGTATATTATCATATGTGAAACAGAACACCATTCCAGATTCGATGCATGAGACAAGGGCTCAGGGCCGGGGCAATGGGATGACCCAGAGGGATGGGATGGGGAGGGAGGTGGGTGGGGGGTCCAGGAAGGGGAACACATGTAAACCCATGGCTGATTCATGTCATTGTATGGCAAAAGCTATTACAATATTGTAAAGTAATTAGCCCCCAACTAAAATAAATAAATTTATAAAAAAAAATAAAAATAAAATCAGGTTTTGGGGTTTTTTTTATGTTAAGTTGTGGGAGTTTTTTGTATTTGACTATTGACCCTTATCAGATATATTATTTGGAAATATCTTCTCCCATATAGTAGCCTGACTTTTCATTCTGTTGATAGTTCCCCTTTGCTGTGCAAAACTTTTTAATTTGATGTAGTTCCATTTGTTTACTTTTTCTTGTTTCTCTTGCCTGGGGAGACATATGCCAAAAATATGGCTAACATCAGTGTCAAAGAGTGTACCACTTACGTTTTCTTCTAGGAGTTTTATGGTTTCAGGTCTTATATTTAAGTCTTTGAGTTTATTTTTGTATGTGGTGTGAGAATGTAGTCAAATATAATTCTTTTACATGTAACTGTTTAGTTTTCTCAGCATTGTTTATGGAAGAGGATGCTTTTTTCCCATTGTACATTTTTGCCTTCATTGTCTTAGATTCATTGACCACATACATATGGATTTATTTTGGGGCTTTCTGTTCTGTTTCATTGAATTGTGTGTCTGTTTTTGTGCTCTGATTTCAAACTATATTACCAAATCTTGGAATCTGGGTACACAATAACCACCAGTTCTGTTCTTTTTTCTCAAGATTGTTTTGGCTGTTTGGGGTCTTTTGTGTTACCATAGAAATTTTAGAATTATTTGTTTTAGTTCTGTGAAAAATGCCTTTGGTATTTTTATATAGATAGATTTCTCTGAATGGTATTGTCATTTTAACAGTGTTAATTCTTCTGATTCATGAACGTGAACTATTTTTCCACTTGCTTATGTTATTTTTAATTCTTTTATCATTTTCGTATGGGTATCCAGGTACAGGTCTTGTACCTCCTTGAGATTTATTCATAAGTACTTTATTCTTTTTTGATGCAACTGTGACTGGGATTGTTTTCTTAATTTCTCTCTCTTTTTAACTTTTTATTTTGCATTGGGGTATAATTAACAATTAACAATGTGGTTATAGTTTCAAACAAACAGTGAAGGGACTCACCTTAATTTCTCTAACAGTCTGTTGTTAGTGTATGAGACACATCAGATTTCTGTATGTTTATTTTGTATCCTTCAATGTTACTGAGTTCACTTATTTCTAATAGTTTTTTTGATAGCATATTTAGGATTTTCTAAATATAATATCATGACATGTGGAAACAGTGACAGTTTTATTTCTTTTCCAATTTGGATTCCTTTTATGCTTTGTCTTGTCTGATTGCTGTGGCTAGAAAATACTGAATAAAAGTAGTGGGCCTCCTTGTCTTGTTCTTGATGTTAGAGGAAATGTTTTCAGTTTTTTCTCATAGAGTATGCTGTTGGCTTTGGGTTTGTCATATAGGACATTTATTATGTTGAGGTATATTCCCCCTGTATCTACCTTGTTGAGAGTTTTTCTCATAAATGGATTTTGAACTCAGTCAAAAGTTTTTCTTCATTTATTGAGATGACCATATAATATTCTTTGTTGTCAATGTACTTGATTATGTTGATTGACTTTTGGATATCAGATTATCCTTGCAACAGTGGTTAGAATTCCACTTGATCATGGTGTATGATCTTTTTTAAAAAAAAAAAAAATTATTTGTGGCTGCACTGGGTCTTCATTTCTGCATGCAGGTTTTCTCTAGTTGCAATGAGCAGTGTCTACTCTCTAGTTGTGGTGCACAGGCTTCTCATTGCAGTGGCTTCTCTTGTTGTGGCACACAGACTCTATAAAGCGTGGGTTCAGTAGTTGTGGTGCATGGGCTTAGTAGCCACACAGCATATGGGATCTTCCCGGAGTAGGGATCAGACCCATGTCACCTGCCTTGGCAAGCAGACTGTCAACTACTGGGCCACCAGGGAAGTCCTATAATCCTTTTAGTGTATTGTTTAATTTGGTTTGCTAATATTTTGTTGAAGATTTTTGTATCTATATTTATCAGTGATGTCGATCTGTAACTTTACTTTTTTGTGGTATCTTTGTCTAGTTTTAATATCAGGGTTTTGCTGGCCTCATAGAATGAGTTCAGAGTGTTCCTTTCTCTTTAAATTTTTGAATAGTTTGGGAATGCTAAGTGTTAATTATTTCTTAAATGTTTGGTAAAACTAACCTGTGAAGTGATCTATCTGATTGTGGACTTGGTTCATCGGGAGTTTTTTGATTACTGATTCAATTTCGTTTCTGGTAATCACGCTGTTCTCTTCCTTTCTAGGAATTTTTCCATTTTTTCCTAAGTTGTCCATTTTATTGTGTATAATTGTGCTAATCTCTTATGTATTATTGTGGTGTGTGTTGTAACTTCTTTAATTTTTTTTATAACTTCTCTTTCATTTTCTATTTATTTGGGCCCCCTCTTCTTTTTTCTTTTAGTTTGGGTAAAGTTTTATCAATTTTTATTTAACCTTTCAAAACTAGACGTTAGTTTAAAGATCTTCAAAAAAATTTTTAAATCTTTATTTCATTTATTTCTGCTCCAACCTCTTTTCCTTTCCTTCTACTAATTTTTGGACTTTGTTCTTTTTCTAGTTCCTTTAGGTGTAAGGTGAGATTGTTTATTTGAGATTTTTTGTTTGCTGAGGTAGGGTGCTAGACCATGCCTTATGTAGTGGCTGCTGGCCTTCTGGTGGACAGGGCTGGGTACCCAGGCTGGGGTTCAAGGATGTCTTGGGTTAGTGTCAGTTGGCTGGTGAGTGGATAAACCAATTACACTATTAGACTAAGTACTAATAGTCTAGAGGGAAGACTCCAAAATGGTTCTGCCAGCACTTTGTCCTTGTGGTGGAATGAGCTCACAAAAATGGCTGCCACCAGCCTCTGTATTCCCAGAGGGAGTCTCAGCTGCCTCCTGCTTCTCTAGGAGGCCCTCCAAGATCAGCAACTGGGTCCAACCTGGCTTCTTTTATTTATTTTTTAAAAAATATTTATTTACTTAATTTTTGACTGCATTGGATCTTAGTTGCAACTTGCAGGATCTTTGTTGTAGTGCTTGGGCTCTGTAGTTGTGGCATGCAGGCTTAGTTGCCCCATGGCATATGGGATCTTAGTTCTCTGACCAGGGATTGAACTCGTGTCCCCTGCATTGGAAGGCAGGTTCTTAACCACTGAACCACCAAGGAAGCCCCATGTCTTCTTTTAAATTACAGCCCCTGTACTGGGGACTAAGAGCATGTGAGATTTGCATGTTCTTTGTAAGAGTAGGCTCTATATTTCCTACATAGATTCAGCCCTTTAGCTCTCCAGTATGCAAGCCCTATTGTCCTTCACGGCCAGATATTCTTGGGATTTGTCTTCTCAGAATAGCACCCCTGGGGTAGGGAGCCTGATGTGGAACTCAGACCCCTCATTCCTTGGGGGAGAACCACTGCAATTGTGATTATGCTGCTATTTGTGGGTCACCTACTCAGGAGTGTGATTCTTCACTATACTGAGTCTTTGCCCTCCATATTCATCTCATTATAGTAGTTAACTTCATTATATCTTTATTTGTGGAAAATCTTCTCTGGTGGTCTTCATGTCATTCTCATCAATAGTTGCTCTGTAAATAGCCCTAATTGATGTGCCTCTGGAAGGAGGTTAGGTTCACGGTGTTGCTACTCCATCATCTTGAGTGCACCTCTCAAAATTTCATTTCTTTAAAATGATTTAAGTACTCATCAAGAAAGCGTAGTCATCAGATATCATAAAACATCATGATATATTTAAACACATTTCTTTTTCAGGAAGAAGTCTGTAGGGAAAGAGCTTAAAGTAAAAGAAAATATGCCTCAAGTCCAGGTAACAGAATCTCTCCCTGTGCATCTAAATTTGATTAATAATGCTCTGATGACTGTTTATATAGACAACATATGTATGTGAATACAGGTGTATGTGTGTTTGTGTGTGTGCACATGTACTAAATTTTTTTCTTAACAATGCTTCTTTACTATTGGTTGACTTCTATCAACAAGTTTTAGAAAATCAAATGGTGAATTCAGATATGTTTACTGTCAAGGTTATGAAAATTACTGTTATTCACTCAATTATAGGCAATGTCATAGAGGAAAGAACACCATATTATGATTCAGAACAGACTTGCTAGTTAAGTGACATTGGACAAGTCCCTTTAACCTACTTGAATTTTGGCTTTCATCACTAAAATGGGTAAAACAACAGCTGTCCCATCTATCTCAGAAAGGTGTGAGATATAAGAGGCAAATAAGAAAATATTTCAGAGATTGTTAATATAGCGTACTCTTTTTCGTGTGATCCATGTGTATTCTGAAAAAAATACAAGTAACCCTTCATTTTATCTTCTCTTTGATAAACTTTCTTTTGCTGAAAGTTAAAACTTCTTAACCATCAGAGCATCATGTCACCCATTTGGTCACTCTCTTCCAGTGACTGACTGGACTTAAGTGTCCCACAAGTATATACCTGCATGTTTCAAGAATCAAGTAACGTAAATGGGAAGAAAATGAGAGTACTTCTTGAGATACTGAATATAAAAGGAACAACTTTATGGTATTAGTTTTCTATTCCTGCATAACAAGTTACCTCACATTTTGCAGCTTAAAATAATTAAATTGTTTTCATGGTTTGAATGGCTTAGGAGTCTGAGCATGGCTTAGCTGTGTCCTGTGCTCAAGGACTCACCAAACTGCAATCATGGTGTTGGCTAGGCTCTTTTTTTTTTTTTTTTTGTCACTTGGGGGTCCTCTTCCAAGCTCAAGTGGAAGTGGCAAACTTCAGTTCTTTGTGGTTGTTGCACTGGGGCCCTTAGCCAATGGCCTTCTCCACAGTTTACATTATAGCATCTTATATCTTCTTAAAGGCCAG
This sequence comes from Giraffa tippelskirchi, assembly GCF_054371585.1. Taxonomy (NCBI): domain Eukaryota; kingdom Metazoa; phylum Chordata; class Mammalia; order Artiodactyla; family Giraffidae; genus Giraffa; species Giraffa tippelskirchi. The sequence goes on along the minus strand of NC_137287.1, from coordinate 64,129,616 downwards.
CAAAGAGTCTGTTTCTCTCTCTTTTTTCTTTTTTGCTAAGACAGTCTTATGTAATATAACATGAATAACATGATCATGAATGATACCTTTTCACTGTAGCTATATAATTGATCCTTGAACAACATGGGGGTTAGGGATACCACCCACTCCCTCAAAGTTGAAAATTTGCATACTGCTATCTCTGCCTCAGGAACAAAAGAATTGATAAATGACTCACTGAAGGGCAGAAAGGTAAAATGACTCGGATAGAATCAAGACTCAAACCCTAGTTCTTTTGATTCTACATATTGTGATCTCTAATCAGACATAAACTTCCCCCACAGTTAGTTAAACATCTGTAAAGTGAAAATATAGATACTATATTCATTGAAAAATATCCTTGTATAAGTGGACTCATGTGGTTCAAACCCATCTTGTTCAAAGGTCAACTATATAGTGTAGTCTAATAAAGAAAGTGGCATCTCATCACTGTACAATATTCTGTTGGCTAAAAACAAGTCATAGGTGGTATCCACACTCAAAAGGAGTGGATTGTACAGAGCATAACCTTAGAAATGGAGATCTTTGAGGCCATTTTAGAAATCTGACTGGTGATTTTATATAGAACAGCATTTTGTGTATTTATAAAATTATAATTCCATCATGTTATTAAGTCTTTAGTGTTTTAGTTCTTTTGGGCCATGTCTTAATCCCTTCAGACTGCTTTAACAAAATATCAAGGATTGCAGTGAACGTAGAGGTGCGTATATTATTGAATTACTGGCTTTCTGGGGGAAGTGGTAAGTACCTAGAAGTGAAATTACTGGATCATTTGGCCATTCTATTTTTAATTTTTTTGAGGAATCTCTATTCTACTTTCCACAGTGGCTGTACCAATTTACATTCCCACCAACAGTGTACTTGGATTCCCCTTTCCTCATATCCTTCCCCTTGTTATTTCTTTTCTTTTTGATAGTCATGATTCTGACCAGGAAAAGGGAGTATCTCACTGTGGTTTTGGTTTGTATTTCCCAGATTATTAGTGATATTGAGTATCTTTTTATGTATTGGTTGTCTGTTTGTCTCCTTTGGAAGAATATCTGTTTAGGTACTCTGCCCAGGTTGTTTTTTTTTTAATTCATTTATTTTTTAACTGAAGGATAATTGCTTTACAGAATTTTGTTGTTTTCTGTCAAACCTCAACATGAATCAGCCATAGGTATACATATATCCCCTCCCTTTAGAACCTCCCTCCCATCTCCCTCCCCATCCCACCCCTCTAGGTTTGATCTTTTGTTGTTGACTTGTACAAGTTTTTTGTGTATTTTGGATATTTATCCCTTATTGGATTTATCATTTGCTGATATCGTCTCCCATTTACTAGGTAACTGTATTATTTTGCTGATACTTTGACTCTATGAAAACTTTTTAGTTTGATGTAGTTCCATTTATTTTTATTTTTGTTTCCTTTTGTTGAGGAGACATATACAAAAATATGGCTAAGACCTATTTCAGAGAGCTAACTGCCTGTGTTTTCTTCTAGATGTTTTATGGTTTCAGGTCTTATATTTAAGCCTTTAATCCATTTGAGATTATTTTTGTATATGATGTAAAAGTAATCCAGTTCCACACTATTCCAGTATTCCAAATACCAGTTACTGAAGAGGCTCTTTTTTCCTCATTGTATATTCTTGCTTCTTCTGTCATAGTTTAATTGAGCACATGTAAGCCCTTGTTTAAGAGGGAGTCTCAGTTTTCTATAGCACTTTGGGACCACTGGATGTCAGCCCTACTGCCTTTCAAAGCCAGGCATTTCAGGGGTTCCTCTCTCTGGTATAGATCCAGGAGCCAGGGTTCCTGACATGGGCACCAGCCCTTTGCTCCCCTGGCAAAAGTGCCTGTTTGGTGAGATCCCTCTCTGTTGTGTGCCATCATGCTGGGGGTATTGCTTTTAGTGAGAGTGTTTCTTTTCCTCTACTACTTGTCTTGATGTAGTCCTTTTTATTCTTTGTTGTGGAGCATGTTTGACTAGTTCTGAGGTTCTTTTCACAGGGAGTTGATCTCTTTGCAGGTGTATATTTGTTGATCCATGGGAAGAGGTTCTTGCTCTGCCCCATCTTCAATAACCTTCCCTATAGATTTTCTTTTAAGAATAAGCCTCATTTTCCTGTTTCTTCAAATTTGAATTACTTTTAATTGTATCTTGGACTTTGGGAATGTCATGTTGCTGAAGCTCTGGATTCTGCTATGTTCTTGTGAAAGTGAAAGTCGCTCTCCGACTCTTTGCGACCCCATGAACTAAATAGTCTATGGAGTTCTCCAGGCCAGAATACTGGAGTGGGTAGCCATTCCCTTCTCCAGGGAATCTTCCCAACCCAGGAATTGAACCAAGGTCTCCTGCATTGCAGGCAGATTCTTCACCAGCTGAGCTGTAACTTATCTGTCATTGTGCCTAAGAAGTGTGTAGTGAATGTTTGTGCTCAAATCATCATCTTGGCTATCTATGGGTTTTAGAAAGATAATAATTCAGTTCAGTTCAGTCGCTCAGTCATGTCCGACTCTGAGACCCCATGAACCGCAGCACGCCAGGCCTCCCTGTCCATCACTGACTCCCTAAGTCCACCCAAACCCATGTCCATGGAGTCGGTGATGCCATCCAGCCATCTCATCCTCTGTCGTCCCCTTCTCCTCCTGCCCTCAATCTTTCCCAGCATCAGGGTCTTTTCCAGTGAGTCAGCTCTTCGCATCAGGTGGCCAAAGTATTGGAGCTTCAGCTTCAACATCAGTTCTTCCAATGAACACCCAGGACTGATCTCCTTTAGGATGGACTGGTTGGATCTCCTTGCAGTCCAAGGGACCCTCAAGAGTCTTCTCCAACACCACAGTTCAAAAGCATCAATTTTTCGGCGCTCAGCTTTCTTTATAGTCCAGCTCTCACATCCATACGTGACCACTGGAAAAACCATAGCCTTGACTAGACGGACCTTTGTTGGCAAAGTAATATCTCTGCTTTTTAATATGCTATCTAGGTTGGTCATAACTTTCCTTCCAAGGAGTAAGTGTCTTTTAATTTCATGGCTGCAGTCACCATCTGCAATGATTTTGGAGCCCAGAAAAGTAAAGTCAACCACTGTTTCCCCATCTATCTGCCATGAAGTGATGGGACCAGATGCCATGATCTTAGTTTTCTGAATATTGAGCTTTAAGCCAACTTTTTCACTCTCCACTTTCACTTTTATCAAGAGACTCTTTAGTTTTTCTTCACTTTCTGCCATAAGGGTGGTGTCATCTGCATATCTGAGGTTATTGATATTTCTCCCGTCAGTCTTGATTCCAGCTTGTGCTTCCTCCAGCCCAGCGTTTCTCATGATGTACTCTGCATATAAGTTAAATAAGCAGGGTGACTATATATAGCCTTGACGTACTCCTTTTCCTATTTGGAACCAGTCTGTTGTTCCATGTCCAATCTTCCTGACCTGCATACAGGTTTCTCAAGAGGAAGGTCAGGTGGTCTCGTATTCCCATCTCTTTCAGAATTTTCCACAGTTTCTTGTGATCCACACAGTCAAAGGCTTTGGCATAGTCAATGAAGCAGAAATAGATGTTTTTCTGGTACTCTCTTGGTTTTTCAGTGATCCAGCGGATGTTGGCAATTTGATATCTGGTTCCTCTGCCTTTTCTAAAACCAAAGATAATAATTATGACAATAAATTAGTTAAAAAAAAATGAATACTTTTCTTCCCCACCCCATATTACATCCTAGAAAGTAGCACATGCTCTGGAAATTGAGAACAAAGTTCTTCGGGAACAACTGAAACAAGCTTTACAGGTAAAAGATGTCATGTTCCTTCATACTGTGAAAAATTGAAGAAAATATCCTTAAACAACTTTTTAAATGAATAATTTTTAATTTGTAAACCAAGAATCTACATATTGTATTGTTTTGCCAGCTTATAGTATTTTCATTTGATGCAGTAGAAATATATAGATAAAATTTGATATTTATTCTCTCCAAAATAGTAAGCTAGAGAGAGAACTGATACACACACTTAAAGCAATTTATTTCTAGATATAGGTGGAGTCTTTTTGAGCTTAGCAGAATTATAAGATATATTGAGATAAGAAACTGGTTATTTTACAGAAGAACAATTAGGATTTGCTCGTCAAAAATTAATAAAAGACATAAAAATGTATTACTAAAGCAGTGTGGTTCTAGATTTGGTACTGAATGAAAAGTCTGGGAACAGATTCAGATGAATATAATAATTTTGTATTTTATTGTTTTGCTTATTAAAACTTTTTTATAAAGGGATAAAAGTCACAAAAGTAAACTACTATGAAAAAATTGTGATTTCTAGTTAATTTAATGTACTGAAACTAATTACAAATCGATTTAAGATCTAGATATAATAAGTGAACTATGTATAAATTGGAAGAAACACTGAATAACAATTACATATCTTGGCTAGAGCAGGACTTTCTAAGCATTATACCAAAAAAGAATATGTTAATATATTTGGCTATATATATATATATAATAAAACTTTCTATGATTAAAATTTTGTAAGATATAAAGATAAATGGCAGGTCTTTATAAAATGTTTCATATCAAGGTCTTTTACGTATCTACAGAAAATATAGATAGTCTTCCTCCTCAATAGACAAAGGACATAGGCAAATCAATTGAGAAACGCATTGCCAATAAATGCATACAAATGTATTCAGCTGTACGAATTACCAAGTAAACACAATTTAAAAATAACAGAGAGAGGGTGGTTCAGTGGTTAAGCCTCCATGCTTCCAGTGCTGGGGGCCTAGGTTCAATCCCTGGTTAGGGAACTAGATCCTGTAGGCTGCAACTAAGAGCCCGCATGCTTCAAAGATCCTGCACAAGGCAATGAAGATCCTGTGTGCTGCAACTAAGACTCAGTACAGCCAAATAAAAAACATTAAAATAGCAGCAGTACAGATATATTTTACCTACTACTTTTTTAAAAATTGAAGAAACAGAAATATTTAATATTTGTGGGTTTATGTTGAGATGAGCAGGTCTTTCATATACTTCTATTGTCAGTATGGATTGATACTTCTCTGGAAGAAAATATATAACCAAAGTCTTGGAAAGAGTCTTTACAGTGAACCATTCCACTTCTAAAAATTTATTGCAAATAATAAAAAAGTGTATAAAGTTTGTACAAGTATGTAGAATAGGAAATTTTTAATAGCAAAAGTTTTTAAATTACCAATATGTCCATTGATAAGCAATTTGCTAAATTAGTTAAGATATATTATTAAAATTTACTTGTTACCTAAGACTTCCCTGGTAGCTCAGCTGGTGAAGAATTTGCCTGCAGTACGGGAGACCTGGGTTCAATCCCTAGGTTGGGAAGATGCCCTGGAGAAGGGAAGGGCTCCCACTCCAGTATTCTGGCCTGGAGAATTCCATGGACTGTATAGTCCATGGGGTCACAGAGTCAAACAGGACTGAGTGACTTTCTGTTAGCTGTTCTAATTTGGATGTATATTTATCATCATGGGAATCTCTCTCTCTCTCTCTCTTCAGTCGCTAAGTCATGTCCGATTCTTGCAACCCCATGGACTGTAGCCACCAGGCTCCTCTGTCCATGGGATTCTCCAGGCAAGAAAACTGGAGTGGGTTGCCGTTTCCTTCTCCAATGAGAACATACTATGGCATTATTTAATGAAAAGAGCATATATGTGTGTGTGTGTATAGTATAATCCAATCTGGATAAAAATTAAAAATACAAATATGCATATGCACTAGCATATTTAGAAATAATTAAAAAGTATATATGTCAACAGTACATTTTCTGTTTGTGGGGAGATTGTGAACTTTTTTTTATTGATTTATGTATTCTTTTATACAAGTAACTTAATTTTATGAAACTAAAATTTATTAAAAGTGACTTTCAAAGAAAGATTTAATTCTAGAAGAAATAAATTATTTTTCACATTTACTACTTGATATTATAGATCTTAATTATTTTGGGTACATTCTATCACCTATAATGTATACATTTTATTAACTTTTATTGTGCCTGTATTATAACTAGAACCTTAAAAAACAGTGGGCAAGAGAATCTCTTGGGTATAAAAATAGCTGTTTAAGTAGAAGAGATTTCTTCATAGTTTTTAATTTTAAAATTGAGAATTTTGTGGGCATGAATATACGAAGATTCCTGAAAATTATAATATTGGCAGGAAAATGTCACAGAAATGATACTTGACAGTTACTTTTTTAAAAACAGGAAGCTGAAAGAGCTAAGCAGCAACTTGCCTATTTCCTAAATCAAGAAAAGGAGTTACTTAAAAGTGAGGCAAAGACCAAGACAACCACAGAAATGACTACTGGTAAATTAAAAGTTAAAGGTGAAGATTCAAAATATATACCATTGGAAAATGAAACAAGAAAAGCAGTAGTGGGAGATTCAGGTGGACAAAAAACAAATGATAAAATTACATATCCACAGGTAAGGAAATAACCAAAATAGAAACAGTAATATGTGCAGTAAGAAATTTACCCTTTTATAATATTAACTTCATTTGTATATTATTTTTTTAATTTTTCTATGCTTTTTTTTTTACTTAGAATTATTCCTTTTGGATGTATCAGTTCGTTAACATCTTGAATTCAAATATAAATTAAATGTGTATTGATTTTTGTGGGTTTTTGGTAATCCAAATATTTGCATTTTTCTTCAGGACAGTTGATACAGTAGACTTGTCAAATATGAAGTTATGTTTTATATTTAAAATTGTTCATTGAGATATAATTGACATATTATTTTCAGGTATACAAATTAATGAGTCAGTATTTTGTATATCGGAGAAGGCAATGGCACCCCACTCCAGTACTCTTGCCTGGAAAATCCCATGGACGGAGGAGCCTGGTAGGCTACAGTCCATGGGGTTGCTAAGAGTCAGACACGACTGAGCGACTTCACTTTCACTTTTCCCTTTCATGCGCTGGAGAAGGAAATGGCAACCCACTCCAGTATTCTTGCCTCGAGAATCCTAGGGACGGTGGAGCCTGGTGGGCTGCCGTCTATGGGGTCGCACAGAGTCGGACACGACTGAAGCGACTTAGCAGCAGCAGCAGCATTTTGTATATACTATGACTGAATCACCACAGTAAGTCTAGTTAATAACGTTGTACATAATTACAGAACTTTTTTCTTGTGACGAGAACTTTTAAGATTTGCTGTAGTAGCAGCTTTCAACTATGCAATGCAGTATTATTAACTGTGGTCACTGTGCTGTACTTCATACCATTGAAATTGTTTAAAATAGAAGTTTGTACCTTTTGACTCCTGTCACCCATTTTGCCCACCCCCAAATCCATGCCTCTGGCAACTACCAATCTGTTTTCTGTATCTGTGAGCTTAGTTTTCATTTTGTTTTAGATTCCACATAAAAGTGAGATTGTATGGCATTTGTCTTTCCCTGTCTGACTTATTTGGCTTAGCACAGTGCTCTCAAGATCCATCCATGTTGTCACAAATGGCAAAGTTTCATTATTTTTCATATCTGAATAATATTCTACTGTGTGTGTGTATGTAAGTGTTAGTTGCTCAGTCAGGTCTGACTCTTTGCGACCTCATGGACTATAGCCTGCCAGGCTTCTCTGTCCATGGAGTTTTCCAGGCAAGAATACTGGAGTGGGTTGCCATTCCCTTTTTGAGGGGATCTTTCCAACCCAGGAGTTGAACCCAGGTCTGCTGCATTGCAGGCAGATTCTTTACTGTCTGAGACACCAGGGAATATATGTACATATGTGTTGTTTTCTTGATCCATTCACCCATCAATGGATATACAGACTGTTTCCATATCTTGACTAATGTAAATAATGCTGCAGTGAACATAAGATGCATATATCTTCTCTAGTTGGTGTTGTCATTTATTTTGGAAAAATATCTAGAAGTGAGTGTCGCCTGGATCATCTGGTAGGTCTAGTTTTAGATTTTTTGAGGAACCGCCATACTCTTTTCCATAATGGCTTCACCAATTTACGTTCTCATCAACAGTGTGCAAGGGTTCCCTTTTATCTACATTCTTGCTAATACTTGTTATTTCTTGTTTTTTTAGCTAATAACAATTCTGACAGGTGTATGGTAATATCTCGTTTTGGTTTTGATTTGTATTTCTTTGATGATTAGTGATGTTGAGCATCTTTTCATGTATCTTTTGGCCACCTGTATGTTTTCGTTTGTAGAATGTCTATTCAGATCATGTATTCATTTTTTACTCAGACTGATTCAGTTTTTTTTTTTTTGCAATTGAGTTGTATGAGTTCTTTATGTATTTTGGATATTAACCCTTTATCAGATAAGTGATTTTTAGATGTTTTCTCCCATTTAGTAGGGTGCCATTTCATTATGTTGATGGTTTCCTTTGATGTGCAGAAGCTTTTTAGTTTGACATAATTCCACTTTATTTTTGCTGTTGATGTCAGACACCCAGATTCAATAAGACCTATGTTAAGCTTATTGTCTATGTTTCTTTTAGAAGTTTTATAGTTTCATGTCTTACATTCAAATGTTTAACTCATTTGGAGTTAATTTTTGCAGTATCTATTTATTTAAGCTTTTTTCTGTTTCCATTGGTACTTTTTGAAAAATAAAAAAAATTTAATGCAATTTTAAAGTTTAGATTCCATTTACAGTTATTACAAAATATTGGATGTATTGTACAACATGAGAAATAGAGCCAATATTGTATAATAAGTATAATTGAAATATAACCTTTAAAAATTGTGAATTACTGTATTGTACACCTGTAACATATAGTGTATAATAGTATACATCAATTTTAAGTAGTATACCTATTTAAAAAATGGTGTAAAATAGTATACATCAATAGTAGAAAGCTATATACTTCAATTTAAATATTGAATAAAACAACACACATACATTGTAAAATTGTAAATCAACTATACCTACAAGTGGAATTATGGGTCATATGGAAGTTCTATTTTTACATTTTAGGATCTTTCCATACTGTTTTCCACAGTGGCTGTAGTGCTGTTTTGATAGGGATTGCCTGGAATCTGTAGATCGTCCTGTATTGTGTGGTCATTTTAACAATATTAATTCTTCCAATCCAAGAACATGGTATGTCTTTCCATCTGGTTGAGTTTTCTTTAGTTCATTAGTGTCTTATAGTTTTATAGTTTTCCTAGTGAAGTTCTTTTGCCTCCTTATGTAGTTTTATTCCTACGTATTTTATTCTTTTTGATGTGATGGTAAATTAGATTATTTCCTTAATTTCTCTTTCTGATAGTTCACTGTTAGCATAAAGAAACACAACAGATTTCTCTATATTAGTTTTGAATCCTCCAACTTTACCAGATTCACTAATGAGCTCTAGTAGTTTTCTGGTGGCATGGTTATGATTTTCTGTGTATAGTACCATGTCACCATGTCATCTGCAATCACAGTTTTACTTCCTTTCCAATTTGGATTTTTTTTAATTTACTTTTTATTGAAGGATAATTGCTTTACAGAATTTTGTTGTTTTATGTCAAACCTCAACATGAATTGCATATACATGTATCCCCTCCCTTTTAAACCTCACTCCCATCTCCCACCTCATCTCACCCCTCTAAATTGATACAGAGCCCCTGTATGTTATGTATGTATGTATGTATGTATGTATGTATGTATGTTAGCCATCTGTATGTCTTCTTTGGAAAAATGTCTGTTTTTTACTGGGTTGTTTGTTTTTCTGGCATTGAGTTGTACGAGCTGCTTGTATATTTCAGAAATTAATCCTTTGTCAGTTGTTTCATTTGCTATTATTTTCTCCCATTCTGAGGGTTGTCTTTTCACCTTGCTTATAGTTTCCTTTGCTGTGCAAATGCTTTTAAGTTTAATCAGGTCCCAATTGTTTACTTCTGTTTTTATTTCCATTACTCTAAGAGGTGGGTCATAAGAGGATCTTGCTTTGTTATGAAACACTTGTCATCAAGTGTTCTGCCTCTGTTTTCTTCTAAGAGTTTTCTAGTTTCTGGTCTTACATTTAGGTCTTTAATCCATTTTGGGTTTATCTTTGTGTATGGGGTTAGAAAGTGTTCTAATTTCATTCTTTTACATGTAGCTGTCCAGTTTTCCCAGCACCATTTATTGACGAGGCTGTCTTTGCCCCATTGTATATTCCTGCCTCCTTTGTCAAAAATAAGGTACCCATAGATGCATGGGTTTATTTCTGGGTTTTCTATCTTGTTCCATTGGTCTATACTTCTTTTTTTGTGCCAGTACCATACTGTCTTGATGACTGTAGCTTTGTGGTATAATCTGAAATCAGGCAGGTTGATTCCTCCAGTTCCATTCTTTCTCAAGACTGCTTTGGCTATTCAGGGGTCTTTTGTGTTTCCATATGAATAGTGAAATTTTTTGTTCTCGTTCTGTGAAAAAGCCACTGATAATTTGATAGGGATCACATTGAATCTGTAGATTGCATTTGGTAGTATAGTCATTTTCACAATACTGATTCTTCTGACCCAAGAACATGGACTATCTCTTCATCTGTTACATAAACATACGTCTTTGATTTCTTTCATTAGTGTCTTATAATTTTCTGTGTACAGTTCTTTTGTTTCCTTAGATAAGTTTATTCCTAGATATTTAATTCTTTTTGTTGCAATGGTAAATAGGATTTATTCCTTAATTTCTCTTTCTGAATTTTCATTGTTAGTATATAGAAAGGCAAGTGATTTCGGTGTATTGATTTTTGTATCCTGCAACTTTTCTAAATTCACTGATTAGCTCTAGTAATTTTCTGATAATATCTTTAGGGCTTTCTATGTATAGTATCATGTCATTTGCAGTGAAAGCTTTTATCTTCTTTTCTGATCTGGATTCCTTTTATTTCTTTTTCTTCTCTGATTGCTGTAGCTAGGACTTCCAGAACTATGTTGAATAAAAGTGGTGAAAGTGGACACCCTTGTCTTGTTCCTGATCTTAGGGGGAATGCTTTCAGTTTTTCACCACTCAGAATAATGTTTACTGTAGGCTTATCATGTATGGCCTTACTATGTTGAAGTAAGTTCCTTCTATGCCCATTTTTTGAAGTTTTAATCATAAATTGGTGCTGAATTTTGTGCAAGCCTTTTTCTGCATCTATTGAGATTATCATATGGTTTTTATCTTTCAGTTTGTTAACATGGTGTATCACATTGATTTATTTGCATATATTGAAGAATCCTTGCATTTCTGGAATAAACCCAACTTGATCATGGTATATGAGTTTTTTGATGTGTTACTGAATTCTGTTTGCTAAAATTTTGTTGAGGATTTTTGCATCTATGTTCGTCAAGGATATTGGCCTGTAGTTTTCTTTTTTTGTGTTTGTCTGGTTTGGGTATCCGGGGGTGGTGGCCTCCTAGAATGAGTTTTGAAAGTGTTCCTTTCTCTGCAATTTTTTGAAAGAGTTTTAGAATAGGCATTAGCTCTTCTCTAAATGTTTGATAGAATTCTCCTATGAAGCCATCTGGTCCTGGGCTTTTGTTTTTTGGGAGATTTTTGATCACAGCTTCAATTTCAGTGCTTGTAATTGGGTTGTTCATAATTTCTATTTCTTCCTGGTTCAGTCTTGGAAGATTGAACTTTTCTAAGAACCTGTCCATTTCTTCCAGGTTATCTATTTTATTGCCATATAGTTGTTCATAATAGTCTCTTATAATCCTTTGTATTTCTGCATTGTCTGTTGTAACCTCTCCTTTTTCATTTCTAATTTTGTTGATTTGATTCTTCTCTCTTTTTTTCTTCATGAGTCTGGCTAAAGGCTTGTCAATTTTGTTTATATTCTCAAAGAACCAGCTTTTTAGTTTTATTAATTTTTACTATTGTTTCTTTCATTTCTTTTTCATTTATTTCTGCTCGGATCTTTATGATGTATTTCTTTCTACAAATTTTGAGATTTTTTGTTCTTCTTTTTCCAGTTGTTTTAGGTGTAAAGTTAGGTTGTCAGTTTGATGTTTTTCTTGTTTCTTGAGGTAGGATTGTATTGTTATAAACTTCCCTCTTAGAACTGCTTTTGCTGCATCCCATAGGTTTTCTGTTGTCATGTTTTCATTGTCATTTGTTTCTAGATATTTTTTTATTTCCATTTTGATTTCTTCAGTAACCTGTTGGTTATTTAGAAATGTGTTGTTTAATCTCCATGTGTTTGTGTTTCTTACAGTTTTTTTTCTTGTAATTGATATCTAGTCTCATAGCATTGTGGTCAGAGAAGATGCTTGATATGATTTCAATTATCTTAAATTTACTGAGGTTTGATTTGTGACCCAAGATGTGGTCTATCCTGGAGTGCACTTGAAAAGAAGGTGTATTCTTCTGAATTTGGATGGAATGTCCTGGAGATATCACTGAGATCCAGCTCATCTAATGTATCATTTAAGACTTGTGTTTCCTTATTAATTTTCTGTTTAGATGATCTGTCCATCGATGTGAGTGGGGTGTTAAAGTCTCCTATTATTATTGTGTTACTGGTGATTTCTCCTTTTATGTCTGTTAGTGTTTGTCTTATGTATTGAGGTGCTCCTATGTTGGATGCATAGATATTTACAAATGTTATGTCTTCCTCTTGGATTGACCCCTTGATCATTATGTAGTATCCTTCCTTATCTCTTGTAATCTTCTTTATTTTAATGTCTACTTTGTCTGATATGAGGATTGCTACTCCAGCTTTCTTTTGCTTCCCATTTGCATGGAATACATTTTTCTATCCTCTCACTTTCAGTCTATATGTGTCTTGAGGTCTGAAGTGGGTTTCTTGTAGACAGCATATATATGGGTCTTGTTTTTGTATCCATTCAGCCAGTCTGTGTCTTTTGGTTTGAGTATTTAATCCATTTACATTTAAAGTAATTATTGGTATATATGTTCCTATTGCCATTTTCTTAATTGTTTGGGGTTGATTTTGTAGATCTTTTTTCTTCTTTTGTATTTCTTGACTATATAAGTCCCTGTAACATTTGTTATAAAACTGGTTTGGTGGTACTGAATTCTCTTAAATTTAGCTTGTCTGAAAAAACTTTTTATTTCTCCATCAGTTTTGAATGAGATCCTTGCCAGTACATTAATCTTGGTTGTAGATTTTTCCCTTTCAGTACTTTAAATATATCCTGCCATTCCCTTCTGGCCTGCAGAGTTTCTGCTGAAAGATCAGCTGTTAAGCATATTGGGTTTCCCTTGTATGTTACTCATTGCTTCTCCCTTGCTTCTTTTACTATTCTTTCTTTGTATTCAGTCTTTGTTAGTTTGATTAGTATGTGTCTTGGTGTGTTTCTCCTTGGGTTTATCCTGAATGGGACTCTTTGTGCCTCTTGGACTTGATTGACTATTTCCTTTTCCATGTTGGGGGAAATTTTCAAAAATTTTCTCATACCTTTTCTTTTTCTCTTCTTCTTCTGGGATCCCTATAATTTGAATGTTGGTGCATTTGATATTTTCCCAGAGGTCTCTGAGACCATCCTCAGTTCTTTTCATTCTTTTTACTTTATTCTGCTCTTCAGAAGTCATTTCCACCATTTTATCTTCCAGCTCACTGATTCGTTCTTCTGCTTCAGATATTCTGCTATTGATTCCATCTAGAGTGTTTTTAATTTAATAATTGTGTTGCATGTCTCTGTATGTTTATTCTTTAATTCTTCTAGGTCTTTGTTAATTGATTCTTGTATTTTCTCCATTTTGTTTTCAAGGTTTTGATCATCTTCACTGTCATTATTCTGAATTCTTTTTCAGGTGGTCTGCCTATTTCTACTTCATTTATTTGGACTTCTATGTTTCTAGTTTGTTCTTTCATTTGTGTAATATTTCTCTGCCTTTTCTTTTTTTTTTTTTTTTGACTTCCTGTGTTTGAGGTCTCCTTTTCCCAGGCTTCAGAGTTGAATTCTTTCTTCCTTTTGGTTTCTGCCCTCCTAAGTTTGGTCCAGTGGTTTGCAAGCTTCGTATAGGGTGAGATTTGTGCTGAGTTTTTGTTTGTTTGTTTTTCCTCTGATGGGCAAGGCTGAGTGAGGTGGTATTCCTGTATTCTGATAATTGGGTTTATATTTTTGTTTTGTTTGTTGTTTAGATGGGGCATCCTGCAAAGGGTGTTGCTAGTGGTTGGGTGATACCGGGTCTTGTATTCAAGTGATTTCCTTTGAGTTCTCACTATTTGATACTCCCTAGGGTTAGTTCTTGGGTAGTCTAGGGTCTTGGAGTCAGTGCTCCCACTCCAAAGGCTCAGGGCTTGATCTCTGGTCAGGGACGAAGATTCCACAAGTGGTTTGTTATGGCATTAAGTGAGATTAAAACAAATATCCAAAAATGAGAAGCCAAAGATGAAACTCAGACACATGGCAGTTACAAAATCAGGTAAATGATAATTAAAATAATGGAATATACCCATATATACCCATGAGCAAAGTCAAAACAGTCCAACAAAAATAACGTACAGTAGATTGACCTGGCGAACAAAGGAAATAAAAAATTATATTTATCAGTTAAGAACAAAACTAACTAAAGCACAAACTGGAAAACAAAATTAAAGCAAGGTGCCAAGTGGGGAATAAAACAATGAAAACACAACTAAGAAATATACTGAGAGGAAAGGAAAGAAAGAATAGATATGCAAAGTTAAATAGAGGTAGATGAAGAAGATTTATATACATTAAAGATTAAGTGCAAGGGGAAAAGAACAGTAGGAAAAGCAAACAAAGGAATAAATGTAGAAAAATAATAGATTTAAAAATTAAAATTAAAAAAAGAGAGAAGGAAACTCCACAGAACTGCAAAAGCCCAATGTAGAGGCAGAGGTTTATAACAACAACAAAAAATGTGACTGAGGAAAAACAAATGCTCAAAAGCTTAATTAGATTTCATAGTGCCAATAAAATCGACAACTACAACAGAGGGGGACAAAAAAGGAAAAAAGAAAAAAATCCAAAAGAATCTACAGAACAAGTCAAAACATAAGAATAATAAATGTTTTTCTTGAGTCGCTGCTGTCAGAGTCCTTTCCCTTGCTGGGAGTCACAGTCCACCTCACTACCCTAGGAGGCCCTCCAACACTGTGCTGATCTCTGTACCTGCTGTGGGGGCAGCTCAGATTCTAATCTGGTCCTTCTCTTTTGTGTTCTTGCCTCCAATGTCCACAGCTATCAGAACTAGTGCATTTTCTTTTGTGGGAGCTCTCAATGACCTTTTATATATTCCATAGACACAGAATCTTCCTAGTTGATTGTGTGGATTTAATCTTCATCTTGTACAGCTGGTGGGAGGGTTTTGGGTCTTCACCCTTAGCCACACGGCCCCTCAGGTTCAATTGTGGTTTTATTTCTACCTCTGCATGTGGGTTGTCCACTGAGATTTGCTCCTGAGGCTGCCTTGGAGGACTTGGGTTTGCCCCTGTGAGGCCCAGGTGTAGAGGTGGTACAGCTGTTTGGGTTGCAGGGGTTCTTGCAGCACCAGGTACTCAGGGGAGTTGGCGGCTAGGGCAGCAGGAAATATAGTGCTCTGGAAGGGTATGGCAACCAGTATTGGCCAATATGTTCCAGTATTCTTGCCTGGAGAACCCCCCTCCCTGACAGAGAAGCCTGGCAGGCCACAGTCTACAGGGTAGCAAGGAGTCTGACACTACCGAAGTGACCCTGCGTGCATAGATGCAAGACTTTTTTTTGCCTGTGGCAGCTATGCCTCAATGAGAGTTTAGCATGAAGGTGGCACAGCTGCTTGGCTCGCGGGGACCCTGGTGGCACCAAGTGTTCAGGGACATGGACTGCCTCCACTGCAGGAGTTATGGCTCTATCAGATTCTTTTTTCTAGCCTCTTGTAGCTGGCCATCAGAAGGCCTCTTTGGCCAGTCTTTCTCCATAGCTCTGCCTGTTCAGGCACTTAGAGGGCTCCCTTGCCTGGGGTCCTTCTCTGTTGTTCAGCGCTTCAGACACACAGAGGGGCCCCTCTGGCTGGCGACCTACTCTGTAGATCGGTGCATCAGGCACTTAAAGAGGCACCCTAGGTGAAGTCCTACTCTGTAGTTCGGTGCACCAGTCACTTAAAGGAGCACCCTGGGTGGGGTCCTGCTCTGTAGTTCAGTGCCTTAGGAGTTTGACGGGCCAGCCTCTCTGTTGTTCAGCTGCCAATGCTGGTGTGTGCGGGGAGAGGCTATGGCGATGAATCCACCCCCTACATGTGACTCAGCAGTATCTCCTTGCTTCCATGGCTGCCCGGGTTTCCTCCACAGGCATTTCCCACCCCAGTCTCCTTCCTCACATCCCCTCGATCGTCTCTCTGCAGTCAACAGCAGCCCTCGCCCTGGGATTACTCCACAATCCCCAAACTCCAGCTTCCAGCTGCTGCGCCTTCCAGGGGACCTGCGTTCTTGTCTGAGATATGTATGGCTGCAGCAAGGACTGTCTGATTTTCATTCTGTTTTGGTTGCCAAGATGAGCTGTTTCACTCTCAGCCTTAAATGTTTCTCCTCTGACTCGACAGTTGCCCCGATGTGGGGATCGCACCCCTGCTTCAGTTCCCTCACCTGCCGAGTTCAGGTCCAGTCCTACTAACACTCCTATTTTTCCCCCTAGTTCCTTCATCCTACCAAGTTTTGCATGGTTCTATATCTTCTTTTCCTCTGGTCAGGTACTCCTGTCCTCTCTCAGCTGGTTTTCTGCATGCACTTCTGTGTCTGAAGGTGTATTCCTGCTGTATCTGTGGAGAGAGATGTACTCCACATCCACCTACTCCTCCGCCTCTTGTTCTCTCCAATTTGGATTTTTTTAAATTTCTTTTTCTTTTCTGATTGCTGTGTTCAGGACTTCCCAGACTGTGTTGAATGAAAATGGCAAGAGTGGGCATCCTTGTTCTTTGCTTGATACTAGAGAAATGCTTTCATCTTCTCTGTTGAATATAATGTTAGCTAAGGTTGTCGTATATAGCCTTTATTATGTTGAGGTATGTTCCCTCTAAGCCCACTTTCTGGAGAGTTTTTTTTAATCATAAATGGATGTTGAATTTCATCAAAGGCATCTATTGAGATAATCATATGGTTTTTATTCTTAAATTTTTTAATGTGTTACATATCACATTGATTTGCAGATCATGAAAAATCATTGCATTTGTGTGATCAGTATCAGCTCAGTCGCTCAGTTGTGTCAGACTCTTTGAGACCCCATGGATTACAGCACACCAGGCTTCCCTGTCCATCACCAACTCCTGGAGCTTGCTCAAACTCATGTCCATCGAGTCGGTGATGACCTCCAACCATCTCATCCTCTGTTGTCCCCTTCTCCTCCCACCTTCAATTGTTCTCAGAATCAGGGTCTTTTCAAATGAGTCAGTTGTTCACATCAGGTGGCAGAGTCTTGGGGTTTCAGCTTCAGCATCAGTGCTTCCAATGAATATTCAGAACTGATTTCCTTTAGGATTGATTGGTGGATCTCCTTGCAGTCCAAGGGACTCTCAAGAGTCTTCTCCAACACCACAGTTCAAAAGCGTCAATTCTTCTGCACTCAGTTTTCTTTATAGTCCAACACTCTCATCCATACATGGCTATTGGAAAAACCATCTCTTTGAGTGGACAGACCTTTGTTTGCAAAGTAGTGTCTCTGCTTTTTAATATGCTGTCTAGGTTGGTCATAGCTTTTCTTCCAAGAAACAAGCATCTTTTAGTTTCTGCAGTCACCATCTGCAGTGATTTTGGAGCCCCCAAATTTTTTGAAGCCTCCCAAAATAAATAAAGTCTGTCACTGTTTCCATTGTTTCTCTATTTGCCATGAAGTGATGGGACCAGATGACATGATCTTAATTTTTTGAATGTTGCGTATTAAGCCAAATTCCTCTGATAAATCCCACTTAATCATGTATTAATGTATTGTTGAATATAATTCACTAGTATTGAGGATTTTTCCATCTGTATTCATTAGTGATTTTGGCCTGTAATTTTTTTTCTTTTTTTGTGGTATCTTTGTCTTGTTTTGGTGCCAGGCTGATGCTGCCTCATACCATGAATTTGGAAGTGTTCCTTCCTCTGCAATTTTTTGGAATAGTTGTAGAAGCATAAGGGTTAAGTTTTTAAGTGTTCAGTAGAATTCACCTGTGAAGCCTGTGAAGCCTCTGAAGCTGGATTTTTGTTTGTTGTGAGTTTTAAAATTATTGATTCAGTTTCAGTACTGGTAGTTGGTCTGTTCATATTTCTGTTTCTTCCTGGTTTAAGTTTAGGAGATTGTACCTTTCTAAGAATTTGTCCTGAAAAGCTAAGTTATCCATTCCTGAAGTGGTAAAGAATCCACCTGCCAATGCAGGAGCTGCAGGAGAGGCAGGTTCAATCCCTGGAATGGGAAGATTCCCTGCAGTAGGAAATGGCAACCCACTCCAGTATTCTTGCCTGCAGAATCCCATGGAAAGTGGAGCCTGGCCGGCTACGGTCCATGGGATCACAAAAGAGTAGGACACAACTGAACACCAAAGAACAGCAGCAAGTAGTCTCTTATGATTCTTTTTATTTTTGTGATGTCAGTTGTAACTCCTTTTCATTTGGGATTTTATTGATTTGGATACTTCCTTTTTATCTTGGTGAGTCTGGCTAAAGGTTTATTCATTTTGCTTATCTTTTCAAATCACCAGCCTTTAGCTTCATTGATCGTTTTTTAGTTTCTATTTTATTTACTACTACTCTGATCTTCTTGATTTCTTTCCTCTGACTGACTATGGGTTTTGTTTGTTTGTTTGTTTTTTCTGTAGCTCATTTAGGTGTAAGATTAAGTTGTTGATGTTTTTCTTATTTCCTGAGGTAAGCTTGTATTACTGTTAACTTCCCTCTTAGAGCTGCTTTTGCTACATCCCATAGGTTTTAGATTGTCATGTTGTTTTCTTTTGTCTCTAGGTATTTATTTCCTCTTTGATTTCTTCAGTGATTCATTGGTTGTTTAGTAGCATATTGTTTAACTTCCACATGTTTGTGTTTTTTTGCAGTTTTTTTTCTTGTAGTTGATCTAGTTTCATAGTGTTGCAATCAGAAAAGATGGGTGATATAATTTCAGTTTTCTTGAATTTGCTGAGACTTCTTTTGTGGCCTCACATGAGATCTTTCCTATAGAATATTCTATGTGCAGTTGAAAAATATGTTTTCTGCTGATTTTGTATGGACTGTTCTGTGTATATACATAATCCATGTGGTTTAATGTGTGATTTAAGTCAGTGTTTATTGATTTTCTCTCTGGATCATCTGTCCTTTTGATGTGAGTGGGGTGTTAAAGTCCCCACTATTTTTGTGTTACTGCCAGTTTCTCTTTATGTATATTAATATTTGTTTTATGCATTTAGGTGTTCCTACAATGGGTGCATATATATTTACAGTTTTATGTTCTTAGATTGATCCCTTTTTTACTGTTTAATTCCTTTCTTTGTTTCTTATAATAGTCTTTGTTTTAAATCTATTTATTTTTTTGTAAGTATTGCTATGCCAGGTTTCTTTTGATTTTCGTTTGCATGAGACATCTTTTTATATCACCACACTTTTAGACTGTTGGATGTCTTAGGTCTGAAGTGAGTCTCAGTGTAGGCAGTGTGTGTGTGTGTGTGTGTGTAATTTGTTTTGTGTCCATTCAGTCACTCTGTGTCTTGACTGGGGCATTTATTTACATTCAGTGTGATTTTGATTGGTATGTTCTAATTGCCATTTTGTTAATTGTTGTAGAATTGGTTTTATAGACCTTTTCCCCCCTTTCTTTCATGTTCTTGTATTTTGACGACTGCCTTTAGTGTTAATGTTTGGATTCTTTTGTTTGTGTGTGTGTATCTAGAGTAGATTTTTGGTTTGTGGTTACCATCAGCTTTATATGTAGGGATCTATCAATATACATGTGATTATTTTCAATTGCTGATTTCTGCATTTCAAACATTTTAACAACTCTGTGTTTTCACTTCTCTCCACCCCCCTGCAAGATTATTGTTTTTGACATCGTCTTTTGCAACTTTTTGTATCTCTTAACCGCTTATTGTGAATATAGAAAATTTTACTAGTTTAGTCTTTAAATCTTCCTACTCACTTTGTATGTGGTTGATTTACTACCTTTACTGTATATTCCATCACCTCCACTAGCTTTGTTCATAGTGATGCTTTCTAAGGCCCACTTGACTTCACATTCCAGGATGTCTGGCTCTAGGTGAGTGATCACACCATCATGATTATCTGGGTCATGAAGATCTTTTTTGTACAGTTCTTCTGTGTATTCTTGCCACCTCTTCTTAATATCTTCTGCTTCTGTTAGGTCCATACCACTTCTGCCCTTTATCGAGCCTATCTTTGCATGAAATGTTCCTTTGGTATCTCTAATTTTCTTGAAGAGATTTCTAGTCTTTCCCAATCTGTTGTTTTCCTCTATTTCTTTGCATTGATCGCTGAGGAAGGCTTTCTTATCTCTCCATGCTATTCTTTGGAACTCTGCATTCAGATGGGAATATCTTTCCTTTTCTCCTTTGCTTTTCACTTCTCTTCTCTTCACAGCTATCTGTAAGGTCTCCTCAGACAGCCATTTTGCTTTTTTGCATTTCTTTTCCATGGGGATTTTCTTGATCCCTGTCTCCTGTACAATGTCACAACCCTCTGTCCATACTTCATCAGGCACTCTGTCTATCAGATCTAGTCCCTTAAATCTATTTGTCACTTCTACTGTATACTCATAAGGGATTTGATCTAGGTCATACCTGAATGGACTAGTGGTTTTCCGTACTTTCTTCAATTTAAGTCTGAATTTGGCAATAAGCAGTTCATGATCTGAGCCACAGTCTGCTCCCGGTCTTGTTTTTGCTGACTGTATAGAGCTTCTCCATCTTTGGCTGCAAAGAACATAATCAATCTGATTTCGGTGTTGACCATCTGATGATGTCCACGTGTAGAGTCTTCTCTTGTGTTGTTGGAAGAGGATGTTTGCTATCACCAGTGTGTTCTCTTGGCAAAACTCTATTAGCCTTTGCCCTGCTTCATTCATTCAAGGCCAAATTTGCCTGTTACACCAGGTGTTTCTTGACTTCCTACTTTTGCATTCCAGTCCCCTATAATGAAAACGACATCTTTTTTGGGTGTTAGTTCTAGAAGGTCTTGTAGGTCTTCATAGAACCGTTCAACTTCAGCTTCTTTGGCGTTACTGGTCGGGACATAGACTTGGATTACTGTGATATTGAATGGTTTGCCTTGGAAACGAACAGAGATCATTCTATCGTTTTTGAGATTGCACCCAAGTACTGCCTTTTGGACTCTTTTGTTGACCATGATGGCTACTCCATTCCTTCTAAGGGATTCTTGCCCACAGTAGTAGATATAATGGTCATCTGAGTTAAATTCACCCATCCAGTCCATCTTAGTTCGCTGATTCTTAGAATGTTGATGTTCACTCTTGCCGTCTCCTGTTTGACCACTTCCAATTTGCCTTCATTCATGGACCTAACATTCCAGGTTCCTATGCAATATTGCTCTTTACAGCATCGGACTTTGCTTCTATCACCAGTCACATCCACAGCTGGGTATTGTTTTTGCTTTGGCTCCATCCCATCATTCTTTCCGGAGTTATTTCTCCACTGATCTCCAGTAGCATATTGGGCACTTACTAACCTGGGGAGTTCATCTTTCAGTGTCCTATCTTTTTGCCTTTTCATACTGTTCATGGGGTTCTCAAGGCAAGAATACTGAAGTGGTTTGCCATGCCCTTCTCCAATGGACCACATTCTGTCAGACCTCTCCACCATGACCCCTCCATCTTGGGTGGCCCCACATGGCATGGCTTAGTTTCATTGAGATAGATAAGGCTGTGGTCCATGTGATCAGATTAGCTAGTTTTCTGTAATTTTAGTTTCAGTGTGTCTGCCCTCTGATGCCCTCTTGCAACACCTACCGTCTTACTTGGG
Source organism: Giraffa tippelskirchi (assembly GCF_054371585.1). Taxonomy (NCBI): domain Eukaryota; kingdom Metazoa; phylum Chordata; class Mammalia; order Artiodactyla; family Giraffidae; genus Giraffa; species Giraffa tippelskirchi. The sequence goes on along the minus strand of NC_137287.1, from coordinate 64,107,732 downwards.
TTTCTCTTACCTTGGACGTGGGGTATTTCTTCATGGCTGCTGCAGCAAAGTGTAGCCATTGCTCCTTACCTTGGACAAGGGGTATCTACTCACGACGTCCCCTCCTGACCTTGAATGTGGAGTAACTCCTCTCGGCCCTCCTGTGCCCACACAGCCGCTGCTCCTTGGGCCTAGGGTAACTCCTCTCGCCACCGCCCCCGGCCCTCGGCCCAGCCTAGCTCCTCTCGGCCGCCGCCCCCGACCCCCGGCCTGGCCTAGCTCCTCTCGGCTGCAGCCCCCGGCCCCCGGCCTGGACTAGCTCTCTCGGCCATGCTTCTGCGCGGAGCCGTCGCAGCTGCCTTGCTTATGCGCGGAGCTGTCACAGCCGCACAAAGCTAGTGGAGGTGATGGAATTCCAGGGGAGCTATTTCAAATCCTGAAAGATGATGCTGTGAAAGTGCTGCACTCGATATGCCAGCAAATTTGGAAAACTCAGCAGTGGCCACAGGACTGGAAAAGGTCAGTTTTCGTTCCAATCCCAAAGAAAGGCGATGCCAAAGAATGCTCAAACTACTGCACAATTGCACTCATCTCACATGCTAGTAAAGTAATGCTCAAAATTCTGCAAGCCAGGCTTCAGCAATATGTGAACTGTGAACTTCCAGATGTTCAAGCTGGTTTTAGAAAAGGCAGAGGAACCAGAGATCAAATTGCCAACATCGGCTGGATCATCGAGAAAGCAAGAGAGTTCCAGAAAAACATCTATTTCTGCTTTATTGACTATGCCAAAGCCTTTGACTGTGTGGATCACAATAAACTGTGGAAAATTCTGAAAGCGATGGGAATACCAAACCATCTGACCTATCTCTTGAGAAACCTGTATGCAGGTCAGGAAGCAACAGTTAGAACTGGACATGGAACAACAGACTGGTTCCAAGTAGAAAAAGGAGTACGTCAAGGCTGTATATTGTCAGCCTGCTTATTTAACTTCTATGCAGAGTACATCATGAGAAACGCTGGGCTAGAAGAAACACAAGCTGTAATCAAGATTGCCGGGAGAAATATCAATAACCTCAGATATGCAGATGACACCACTCTTATGGCAGAAAGTGAAGAAGAACTAAAGGGCCTCTTTATGAAAGTGAAAGAGGAGAGTGAAAAAGTTGGCTTAAAGCTCAACGTTCAGAAAACTAAGATCATGGCATCTGGTCCCATCACTTCATGGGAAATAGATGGGGAAACAGTGGAAATAGTGTCAGACTTAATTTTTTCGGGCTCCAAAATCACTGCTGATGTGGATTGCAGACATGAAATTAAAAGATGCTTACTCCTTGAAAGGAAGGTTATGGCCAACCTAGATAGCATGTTTAAAAGCAGAGACATTACTTTGCCAACAAAAGTCCATCTAGTCAAGGCTATGGTTTTTCCAGTGGTCATGTATGGATGTGAGAGTTGGACGGTGAAGAAAGGTGAGCACTGCAGAGTTGATGCTTTTGAACTGTGGTGTTGGAGAGGACCCTTGAGAGTCTCTTGGACTGCAAGGAGATCCAATCAATCCATCCTAAAGGAGATCAATCCTGGGTGTTCATTGGAAGGACTGATGTTGAAGCTGAAATTCCAATACTTTGGCCACCTCATGCGAAGAGCTGACTCATTGGAAAAGACCCTAATGCTGGGTAGGATTGGGGGCGGGAGGAGAAGGGGACGACAGAGGATGAGATGGTTGGATGGCATAACCGACTCGATGGACATGGGTTTGGGTAGACTCCGGGAGGTGGTGATGGACCATGAGGCCTGGTGTGCTGCGATTCATGAGGTCGCAAAGAGTCGAACATGACTGAGCGACTGAACTGAACTGAACTGTATATTTGCTTTTAACAATGAGCTTTTCACTTTTGTGCTTTTTATGTTTCTAGTTTTTGCCTTTTCTTTTCATTTGGGAAGTTCCCTTAACATTTCTTGTAGTGCTGGCTTGGTAATGCTGAACTCTTTGCTTTTGCTTGGTTGTACAACTTTTGATCTCGCCATCAAGTCTGAATGAAAGTGTTATGGGGTAGATCCTTTCTTATTGTGGGTTTTCCCTTTCGTCATTTAAAATACATCATGCCACTCCCCTCTGGTGTATAGAGTTTCTGCTGAAAAGTTAGCTGATACCCTGACCTTATAGGAGTTCTCTTTTACCTAACTTGTTGCTTTCCCTTGTTTTACTGTTCTCTCTTTATCTAAATTTTTCTCATTTTAATTGTGGTGTGTGTTGGTGTGGTTGTCTTTGGGATGATTGTGTTTGGGACTCTCTGTGCTTCCTGGACCTTGATACCATTTCCTTTCCCAGGCTGTGGGAGTTTTTCAGCTATTTTATCTTCAGATATATCCTCTGCCCCCTTTCTCTCACTTCTCCTTCTGAGATTTCTGTGATGCCAGTATTAGGAGGTTTGATGTTGGGCTAGTTCATGACACAGCCGGCTCCAGGATCATTGGTTATCTGAAGCTTGTTCCAGCCTGGTTAGGGGTGTGGCCAAATGCCTGGGCAACTGGCTGAGGGGCCCAAGGTGTTTGGATTCTTGGTATTGGCCTGCTGGTGACTGGGCTGGGTCCTATCATGGCAGGTTGCAGGCTGCAGTGGTCCTGGGGCTGGTGTCTGACTGCTGGTGGATAGGGCTGTGTCCCAGGGTGACTGGGCTCAGGTCCTCTGAAGACAGCTAGTGTGTAAGTCCCTTCTTGGCTAGTTGCTTGGCCTGAGGGGTCCCAGTTCTGACTCTGACAGACTGGTGGGCAGGGCTGGGTCCCAATAAGCTAGAGGGAGTATTCCAGAGTTGAGCTTGGTTGTACCAGTGACCATGTGGTAGAAAGAACTTTCGAAATTGCCTTCCACCAGTGTCTGTGTCCCCATGGTGAGCTCCAGTTGCCTTCTGCCTCTCTGGTAGGCTCTCCAAGAGCAGCAGGTGGGTGTAATCCAGTCTCCTTTTAAATGACTGTTTCTGCTATGACTCCTGGAGTGTGTGAGATTATGTGTGTGTTTTCTTACAAGGGAGTCTCTATTTCCCATAACATTCTGACTTTCCTGAAAGTAAATCCTGTTGACCTTCAAAGCTGAATGTTCTGGATGGCTTGTGTTGGTGTAGGACTCCTGGGCTGGTTGACCCCAGTGTGGGGCTTGGACCTCTTGCTCCTTGGGGATAGACTCTGCAATTGTAATCATCCTCCCTTTGTGGGTTATTCACTTGGGGCTGTGGATCTTGACTATAGTGTGACTCCACTTCTTCTCCCTATCTTGTTGTGGTTCCTTCTTTAAATCTTTGATAGATCTTTCCTGCTAATCATTCAGTTTTTCTCATCAATAGTTGCTCTGTAAATGGTTGTAATTTTGGTATGCCCATTAGAGGAGGTGGGCTCAGGGTGTTCCCACTCTGCTTTCTTGGCCAATCTGAGACTCTTTGTCTCTGTTTTAAAACCCATGAGATATATTATCCTTAGCTTGTTATCTAGCATCAATTTCACATTTGTATTACTATTAATTAGTGAATAATTATAATTGCTCATTTAATATCCTTATAGATTATGCAAATGATTCTTTAGTTACAAATAAAAAATGTTTTTCATATAATCTAATACCAGATGTTTTGTAATTCTAAAGCTCAGAGAAGGAAAGAGCTAGCCCTGCTATTTCAGATCTTTCACAGATCCTCAAGTCTCAAGATGGATCACCTTTTATAAAGACTCCAAATGAAAGTTTAACTGATGAACATCTATTCCATATACTTTCATCAAAGAACCATGATAAAACATTCACAACAATGTTATTGCATGAAGAAATTAAAGATGCACAGTCTGTTGAAAAATTGCTTCAAGGGAATGAAATGTTTGCAGCATCATTCATCTCACCCTCTGTTGTTAAAAGAAAGTTGCTGGGTACTGACATCTCAAAAGTAAGATACAACATAATAAATTGAAAGCTTTTTATTTTAATTGCTATACTTCTTCAATATTTTCAATCAATGTTAATTTAAAACATCAATATTTTCTTATTTAAATGGAATTAAAAATTTGCAATTTGATTCAATTTGTTATTTATTTTTTTAAATTTATTTTGTTTTGGACTACAGCCAATTAACAATGTCATGATAGTTTCCGGTGGACAGCAAAGGGACTCAGCCATACACATACATGTGTCCATTTTCCTCCAAACCCCTATCCCATCCAGGCTGCCACATAACATTGAACAGAGTTCCATGTGCTGTACAGTAGGTCCTTGTGGTTACCCATTTTAAATATAGCAATGTGTATATATTGATCCCCAACTCCCTAACTATGATAAAACCTGTTTTAAATTTAGAATTGTAAAGGGATATTTGGGAATCAGTATTTTAATGTAAAAGTTCTAATCTGTACCAACAAAGAATTTGTGGCTTGAATTATAATTTTAATGATAAATTGAAACTACATGATTTCTGACACAGAAAAATCATTTCATGTTCATCTATAAAAATTTTTACATATTAAGATAATTGTGAGAGCATAGTTTTGAAATAATTTCATATACCTTAAACATGTCTTAGAAAATTATTAGAATTGCCCTGCTAAAATACTGTTTAACTAGGAAATTCTTAGTTAAAATTCTGAGAAAAAGAAAAATGATAATAATATTTGACATATATTCATATATATATAAATGATATTTAACATATATTCACAATATTTTTATCATGCAAGCTATTAAGTGGCATTATAAAAATAATTTTATAAAATCGTTTGAGTTTATCTACAGATTGAATTAGGTAAACTAGAATCATAATTTTAAAATATTAACTTGATTTATTTGGAATTATTTATGAAGAAGAATCACAATTTTGCTTGGGAAAGGTCCTTCCACACTATTAAGTGTTCCCAAATGTCCCTGAGATTCATTAATTTTTTTTGTTTTTAAGTTTGATACATTCAAGAAATAATGAAAGATAAAAAGTTTCTGTAATGACATTGTAGATATAGAAGAAGGTAATTAGAGTTCTATGATGTAGAATTTGTAATTACTTGTTTTAACTTTTGTGATTAAGGCTGATATTTTAGAAGAGAATTTACAAACTAAGATTGAAAAACAAACTTACCAAGAAGCAAGAGAATTTCAAGGTAAAAAGATTTTGTCTTTTGTAAGAAAAAGATGTTAATGATTTTGTGTTCCCATGTTATAAGTAAATGAAGTGAGAACATTACTAAGTATAGAAATAACTTCTTAGACAGTCATGAGATAATATATAAATATACTGACCAATGTGTAAAGATTTGGTGAGTTAACATACTGATCAGTCTATCTTAACTAAAATTTATGTAGAAGGAAAGTGATAGCTTTGTCTCAACCAAATAACACTATTTGGCATTATGAGTTCTTAACATAATATTATACCCCAAATCCATCAGAGTATAGCAGGAAAAAAATATGCCTTGTGTTATAAATAATTAATGTTTTAGCTGGGATTTTGGGTGTTCGATGTGTATTTTATAAAACATCAGTTTATTCTTTTTTCCCAATATACATAGCTCTTATTATAACCCATCCATATCTTATTGCATTGGCTGAAACTTCCAAAGTAATTTTTTTCAACAGTTATGATGCTATGAGATCAAACCAGTCAATCCTAAATGAAATCAGTCCTGAGTATTCATTGGAAGGACTGATGCTGAAGCTGAAATTCCAATACTTTGGCCACCAGATACGAAGAACTGACTCATTGGAAAAGACCCTGATGCTTTAAAAGATTGAAGACAGAAGAAGAAGGGGACAACAGAGGATAGGATGGTTGGATGGCATCACCAACTTGATGGACTTGAGTTTGAGCAAGCTCCAGGAGTTGGTGATAGACAGGGCAGCCTGGCGTGTTGCAGTCCATGGGGTTGCAAAGAGTTGGACACGACTGAGTGACTGAACTAAGAGTATGGAAGTATCACTCTTTTGTGCTTTGAAATGAGAGTGTCTCTATGGTTTTACCTATGATGATTAGTTACCTGAGATAAATATTTTGATTATGATCAGGATGTTTTCTTTTGTTCAGAGTTTATCATGAATTTTTAACCAGTAGTTGAACTCAGTTTAATCAATTGACATATTTTTTTCATTATGATAAAATGTACATAAAATTTGACATTTTAGTCATCTTTAAAGTATAAAATTCAGTAGCATCAACTGCATCCACAGTGTTGTGCAATCATCACTACATCTATATCCACAACTTTCATCACCCTGAAAAGAAACTTGTTAGGCAGTAACTCCCACTCCTGCCTCCATCCAGCCTCTGGTAACCTGTCACTTTCTGTCTCTGTGGGTTTGGCTATTATGTTTCATGTAAGTAGAATTATGTATTTGTCCTTTTGCACCTGGCCTGTTTCACTTAGCATGATATTTTCAAGGTTCACCCACAGTTTAGCATATGTCAGAATTTTGTTTCTTTTTATGGCTGAATAATATATTATTGTATGTACATACCACATTTTGTTTATCCATTCATCTGCTGATGGACATTTAGATTGTTTCCACTTTTGGCTACTGTGAATAATTCTACACGGAACATGGTATAGGATATCTGTTTAAATCTCTGTTTTCAATTGTTTTGGTAGGAGTATATTTGCTGGATCGTAAAATAATTTTAAGTTTAGCTTTCTGAGGAACTGCACAACTGTTTTCCACAGCGTCTGCACCATTTTCTGTTCCCAGTAACAATGTACAATGGTACACACCCTTATTTTCCTTTTTGTTTGAATTATGTTTATTTTAGTAGGTATGAAGTGTATCTCATTATAATTTTGATTCATATTTATTTAATTACTAAAGATTATAAGCCTCTTTTTGTGTGCTTATTGGTAATTTGTATATCTTTGGAAAAAATGTCTTTACAACTCCTTCACCACTTTTTTTTTTTAATATTTAAAGTATTTATTACCTACTTGACTTTAAACCAAGTCTCAATAAAATGCAACAAAATTGTACCACCATATAAATGATATCTTCTTATCAAAATTAAATGAACTTGGAAATAGAAAGTATTTTAAAATCATGTATTTGGTCATTTAAAATTTTTATATAATTTTTATAAATTGTATATAATTTATTAAATAAGATATAAAAATGGAGTTAGAAAATAGTAGAACTTTTAATAATAAGCAAAATATTATATATCCAAATGTGAAAAATGTCGTTCAAATAGTTCTTAGAGAAGAATTTCAAAATTTAAATACTTGTATTTTATTTTTTTATTAATTTATTTATTTTAATTGGAGGCTCATTACTTTATAGTATTGTAGTGGTTTTTGCCATACATTGACATAAATCAGCCACAGGTGCACATGTGTCCCCCACGTCCTGACCCCCCTCCCTCCTCATCCCATCCCTCTGGGTTGTGCCAGTGCACTGACTTTGAGTGCCCTGCTTCATGCATCAAACTTGGACTGGTCATCTATTTCACATATGGTAATATACATGTTACAATGCTAGTCTCTCAAATCATTCCACTCTCACCTTCTCCCACAGAGTCCGAAAGTCTGTTCTTTACATATATCTCTTTGCTGTCTTGCTGCATATAGCATCATCATTACCATTTTTCTAAATTCCTTATATGTGCATTAATATACTGTATTGGTGTTTTTCTTTCTGACTTAACTTCACTCTGTTTTATCCAGTTTTATCCATCTCATTAGAACTGACTCAAATGCATTCTTTTTAATAGCTGAGTAATATTCCATTGTGTATATGTACCACAGCTTCCTTACCCATTCATCTGCTGATGGACATCTAGGTTGCTTCCATGTCCTAGCTATTGTAAACATGCTGCAGTGAACATTGGGGTACATGTGTCTCTTTCAATTCTGGTTTCCTCAGTGTATATGCCCAGCAGTGGGATTGTTGGGTCATATGGCAGTTCTATTTCCAGTTTTTTGAGGAATCTCCACACTGTTCTCCATAGTGGTTGTACTAGTTTGCATTCCCACCAACAGTGTAAGAGGGTTCCTGTTTCTCCACACTTTCTCCAGCAATCATAGACTTTTGGATAGCAGCCATTCTGACTGGCATGAGATGGTACCTCATTGTGGGTTTTGATTTGTATTTCTATGATAATGAGTGATGTTGAGCATCTTTTCATGTGTTTGTTAGCCATCTGTATGTCTTCTTTGGAGAAATATCTGTTTAGTTCTTTGATCCATTATTTGATTGGGTCCTTTATTTATTTTTCTGGTATTGAGCTGCGTGAGCTGCTTGTATATTTTGGAGATTAATTCTTTGTCCATTGCTTCGTTTGCTATTATTTTCTCCCATTCTGAAGGCTGTCTTTTCACCTTACTTATAGTTTCCTTTGTTGTGCAAAAGCTTTTAAGTTTAATTAGGTCCCATTTGTTTAGTTTTGCTTTTATTTCCATTACTCTGGGAGGTGAGTCATAGAGGATCTTTCTGTGATTTATGTCAGAGAGAGTTCTGCCTATGTTTTCCCCTAGGAGTTTTATAGTTTTTGGTCTTGCATTTAGATCTTTAATACATTTTGAGTTTATTTTTGTGTATGCTGTAGTTTCATTCTTTTACAGGTAGGTGACTAATTTTCCCAGCACCACGTGTTAAAGAGATTATCTTTTCTCCATTGCATATTTTTGCCTCCTTTGTCAAAGATAAGGTGTCCATAGGTGCATGGATTTATCTCTGGGCTTTCTGTTTTGTTCCATTGATCCATATTTCTGTCTTTGTGCCAGTACCATACTGTCTTGATGACTGTAGCTTTGTAGTATAATCTGAAGTCAGGCAGGTTGATTCCTCCAGTTCCATTCTTCTTTCTCAAGATTTCTTTGTCTATTTTAGATTTTTTTGTATTTCCACACAAATTGTGAAATTATTTCTTCTAGTTCTGTGACAAATACTGTTGGTAGCTTGAATTGAATCTATAGATTGAATCCTGCATTGAATCTATAGATTGCTTTGGGTAGTGTACTCATTTTCACTATGTTGATTCTTCCAATCCATGAACATGGTATATTTCTCCATCTATTTGTGTCTTCTTTGATTTCTTTCATCAGTGTTTTATAGTTTTCTATATATAGGTCTTTTGTTTCTTTAGGTAAATTTATTTCTAAATATTTTATTCTTTTTGTTGCAGTGGTGAATGGGATTGTTTCCTTAATTTCTCTGTTTTCTCATTGTTAGTGTATAGGAATGCAAGGGATTTCTGTGTATTAACTTTATATCCTGCAAATTTACCTTATTCATTGTAGCTCTAGTAATTTTCTGGTGGTGTCTTCAGGGTTTTCTGGGTAGAAGATCGTGTTATCTACAAACAGTGAGAGTTTTACTTCTTCTTTTCCCATCTGGATTCCTTTTATTTCTTTTTCTTCTCTGATTGTTGTGGCTAGTACTTCCAAAACTATGTTGAATAGTAGTGCTTCACCCATTTTTTAATTGGGTCATTTCTTTTTGTTGATGAATTGTAGAGGTTCTTCATATATTTGGGCTATTAAACCTTTATCAGATACATGGTTTGCAAATATTTTCTGTCATTCTATAGGTTGTTGTTTAACTTTCTTGATAATATCCTTTAATGGATAAGAATTTTTAATTTCATGAAGCTCGACTTATCTTTTTTGTTGTTGTTTCTTGTGCTTTTGGTGTTATGTGTGAGAATCCATTGCAAAATCCAAGGTAATAGAGATTTATTCCTGTTTTCCTGTAGGATATTTATGAATTTAGTTTTGAGTCAATTATTTTATATGATATGTTATGCAAAAGTATCAGTATATGGTTTTCACTCACAAATAGCAGCTCATACCTATTAATGGTTGGTCGGAGCAGTGACTTGGGATCTGAGATGGGATGTAGAGCAGCAGTTCCAGTCCCATAGATGGTAAAGTTGCTGTAGTATCCTGATTCTGGAGAGCAGTTGGGGTCAGTGGGGTTAATCTCACTGCAGTGGCAGCTCTGCTGCTGCTGCTGCTGCTAAGTCACTTCAGTCGTGTCTGACTCTGTGCGACCCCATAGACGGCAGCCCACCAGGCTCCCCCATCCCTGGGATTCTCCAGGCAAGAACACTGGAGTGGGTTGCCATTTCCTTCTCCAGCGCATGAAAGGGAAAAGTGAAAGTGAAGTCACTCAGTTGTGTCCGACTCTTCGCGACCCCATGGACTGTAGCCTACCAGGCTCCTCTGTCCGTGGGATTTTCCAGGCAAGAGTACTGGAGTGGGCTGCCATTGTCTTCTCCAAGTGGTAGCTCTAGCCTCTGGTAGAAGTTGCAGTGGCAGGAACTCCAGTTATCTCTGAAAGCTGACTACAGTGTCTTTCCATATGCATTTAAGGAGGACAGGGACTCAGCTGTTGTTGGATGGAATGTTCTATAGAAATCAAAAACCTCTGCAGAACTCTTTACAATTTTGTTCAATTCTGTTTCCCTCTTGATCTTCGTTGCTTTATTCATTGTTTAAATTTGGACTATTAAAATCTCTGATTATTGTTGTAATGTCTGTCTGTAATTGCATATGGTCAGTCATGAAATATCACACATAAGATTTTGGTCTGGAGGTGGACTGCTCAGTATACATACACAAATATAGATACATATATTCATACACATATATACCTACATAAACATAAATGCATATACATAGATATATTTTGAAATCATGAGTTCTCATGAATGTCTTCGATTCTAATTTATCCTCTCAGGTCTATTTTTCCCTTCCTTTGTTTTGTATGTGTATGTCCTTTCTTCTACAGTGTGAACTTGACTCTGAACAACAGCAGCACATTTACTCATTTGATGTATCCTATAATGCTGCTAAATTTGTTTGAGAATTCTTTGCCATTTTACTTCCATTTTAGTATTTTGTTGATTTTATTTTGCAGGCAATATGTACAACATTAACCTACTTCCCAAAGTATAAGCATGCAAAAGATGTACAGTTGTCCCTTGGTATCCACAAGGGATTGGTTCCAGGACCCTCCTAGATACCAAAATCCAGAGATGCTCAAGTCCCTTATATAAAATGGTGCTTTATTTGCATATAACCTATGCATATCTTCCCAAATATTTTAAATCATCTCTTGGTTACTTATAGTACCTAATACAATGTGAACACTATGTAAGTAGTTGTAACTACAATGGAAATATTATCTAAGTAATTGCCAGCACATGGCAAAGTTTTCCTTTTTGGAACTTTGTGGAATTTTTTCTGAATGTTTGCAACCTGCAGTTGATTGAATCTGCAGATGTGGTACCCACAGATACAAATGGCCAACTGTACTTGGAGAACTATCATTCCTCCTGTACTCTCCAGCCCTACTGTCACCCCCTTGAAGGCAAATAAGTATATTGTTTTCTGATTTAACTTTCTAGTGTTTTATTTTGTAAAGATTAGTGTCTCTGTTTCCCTCCACTTTACCCCCTCATTTCCCATTGTTCTTACTCAAATGGTAACATACTGGATATCTTCTTTTTCTTTTTTTTTCTTTAACATTATGTCCTAGAAATAATAAAACACAACCCCATTAAAGCTATTTTCATGTCAGACCTAGGTTATGGTAATTTAGTTGTTGCTGTTCAGTCAAAAAGTCATGTACGACTATTCACGACCCCATGGACTACAGCATGCCAGGCTCTTCTGTCCTCCACTGTCTCCATCTCCTGCCCTCCACTGTCTCCGTCTCTTGGAGTTTGCTTGAATTCATGTCCATTGAGTCGGTGATGCTATCTAGCCATCTCATCCTATGCTGCCCCCTTCTCCTTTTGCTTTCAATCTTTCCCAGCATCAGGTTCTTTTCCAATGAGTTGGCTCTACCCATCATGACCATGGCCAAAGTATTGTAGCTTCAGCTTCAGCATCAGTCCTTCCCATGAATATTCAGGGTTGATTTCCTTTAGGATTGACTGGTTTGGTCTCCTTGCTGTCCAAGGGACTCTCAAGAGTCTTCTCCAGCAGCACACTTTGAAAGCACACTACAGTGCTCAGCCTTGTTTATGATCCAACTCTCATGTCCTTACATGAATACTGGAAAAAACATAGATTTGACTATATGAACCTTTGTCAGCAATTTAGTTATAACTTTAAAAAAAAATGAGAGAAAATTCTGCTGTATATTTGTTTTAAATATAGAGATTTCACAATAGTTCTATCTATTTAGTAGACTAAAATGTATCTCTTTATGTAGCTCCTGGTAAAGAATTAGATGAAAATCCTCTGCTTAAGAATGAAACACCATCAGAAACTAAAAAACGGTTTTTGAAACCACGAACTGCTAGAACAGATAGACGCAATGGTAAGAATTATAGATATCTTTAAATTATTTGGACTTCCCTTGTCGCTCAGCTGGTAAAGAATCCACCTGCAATGCAGGAGACCTGGTTTCGATCCCTGGGTTGGGAGGATCACTTGGAGAAGGAAAAGGCTTCCCCATTCCAGGATTCTGGCCTGGAGAATTCCATGGACTGTACAGTTTGTGGGGTCGCAAAGAGTCGGACATGACTGAGCAACTTTCACTTTAAATTGTTTGAAGTTAAGCTCATTAAAAGATATTTTTTCTTTAATTTTCATTAAATAATGGATAAAGCAACTAAGATCAAGATAGAGAAAAAAATTTGAACAACACCTTATAAATATTTGTGCATATATTTTATAGAAGTTTTACACCTTGATATAAGTGTGAATACCCTAAGATAACTAGAAAACTAAATGAAACCTTTGACCAACTTTTGTTTGGTATTTGCATGGTTAATGACTAGTATATAACAAGACTGCCTCCACACACACTCATGAAAACTGCTCACACAAATTCCCTACTTCCCTTCCAGGGTCCGTTTGAATATGTATTATAATTCACTGCTTTGCAGTCCTCCTCCTTTAGTGTTGCACAAATTAGAAGAAACTTTGCTGATTACTTGGTATTTCAGAAGTTTTATAATAGATCCATTTTTCTATTTAGCGTTTCTTACAACCAAGCCAGAGGATATAACTATTGAAGATCCATTGCCTGAGGATATAGCTTCAGTTTTAAACAGGCAGTCTCAAATTAACCTTGAAGCTTCAGGAAATAGCAGTTTTGATAGTAAGTAATTAATTTAAAATCTTGAAAAATATTTTCAGTTAAATTCAGGAGAGCTTTGATCCATAGTTCATGAATGTATCTATACATATTTTGTTCATTGATTATTTGTCTGTGTGTTCTATAATTCCTGAGTTGATAGGTTAAACTGCTATGATTATGAATTACTCTGTTTTGTTCTTATGTTGTGTCAAGTCTTGTCTTATGATATCTTCTCATTAACATTCATATAAAGTTAAAATGAATAATTTTCCAGGCAGGAATACTGGAGTGGATTGCCATTTCCTTCTCCAGGGTATCTTCCCAACCCAGGGATCAAACCCAGGTCTCCTGCATTACAGGAAGATGCTTTACCATCTGAGCCACCAGGGAAGCCCTGAGAGGACAGACCCTTTTCTAATAAGGGACCCACTTTATAATTTTTATAGTTGTTTTTATTTGCCATAGAAAACTAACATGTCTGCTTTTAATGTGGCTTTAACTTCTGACTGGTATTTTCATGACACATTTTTTTCTGTCCTGTTGTTTTAATCATGTTGTATCATTATGATTTTTCTGTTTCTTTTAGTGTGAAGATTATAACTGAGTATTTTTCAAATTCAGCTTGATATGTTTGTCTTTTTTTCTTGAATATTTGTTTATTTGGCTTTGTTGGATCTTAGTTGTGGCACATGGGCTTAGTTGCAGCATTCATGTAGGATCCCTGACCAGGGATCAAACCCAAGTCCCCTGCATTGTAAGGTGGAGTCTCAATCACTGGACCACAAGGGAAGTCCCGATATCATTGTCTTTTAATTAGCACTCATAGTCACACTTCATCAAATTTTGATGCTTTGAGATTTAAGTTATACCATTTTCTTTGTGCTTCAATTCTTCCTGCTTTATAAGTTTCTTTTACTCTTTTTCTGATGTATATTTTTGTATCATTACATATTTTTTCTTAGACATATCTAACACTGCAAATTTTAACTTTATTCTAAAGTGTGAATATGCCAAGAAAGTGAAATAATATTTTAAATAGTGTTAGCCAATATTAAATTATTATTAACTTTAGATTATTGATATCTCTGAATATCTAAACAAGACTGATTCTATTTACAGAAGTGAAAAATGTAGTCACATATGTTTATTCTTCGATAATCTTTTTTAATACTTTATTACCACAGAGTATGATTTGTTTATATTTTAATAAATGAGATAAAATATTGTTGGCTAATTAACATATATTGCATATAGTGCTTACAGCACAAATCTGGTTGTCTAGTACATATGAAAGTCATCTTATAGCTCAGAGTATGTATGAAGTATCAGATAAAATATTTTACATAGTACTTGGAGTTGAGAGAAAGAAAAAATTCAGTAGTAAATATAATTATTATAAAAATTATTATTTTAGTTGAATTAATTGATTTTAATTAATTGGAATATGTAGCCTGATTCAGACTTACAATATCACTGCAAAGTTTTTAAAAGTTATATTAAAAATTTTTTTTTAATTTCTTGGTTTTCTTGAATTTTTGGTTCATTCTACCATTTTCTGAAACATGCATATTTAATTCTTTTGCTATAATTTTGGATTTATCTATTTTTGTATTTATGGCCTCCTTATACTACCTGTGTTATTAAGTTTTTAAAAAGTTTTTTAAAAGTTCATATTTCTGGTGAACTCAAGTTTTCATTAAAGAGACCATCTTAATCTTTGGTAAGTTCCTTTGACTTAAATTCTGTTTTGTCTGACATTGACATAACTATAGCAGATTTATTTTGATTAACATATGCATACATATCTTTTTTTCATATATTTGTGTTCCACCTTTCTGTATTATTAAGCTTTGGTGTGTTATATCTTGTAGTTTATAGTCAAATTGTTTACAAATCCAATATTTCTTCCTTTATTCCAGGAATATATAATCTATAATTCTTAAAAGTATAAATATATTGGATTTAAATATCCTCAGAAACTTTCTGTTTTTCCCCACCTATTCCATTTTTCATTTTTAAATGAATATTGAATTATTATTTTTGTTTATTCCAATTTTAAAATCAATATCATGGCTTAAAATGTGAAAACTTAAAAAAAGTGAATATGCTTAGAAAAATGAAGTCTACCTTCAACTTTTAAGTATATGTATGAAATAACAGAGTGCCTACGCACTCTAGAATGCCTATACATACTTTCAGTAGAAACACTCTCACGGTTACACTAAACATCATAGTCCAGTCTTATATTTTTATCATTTAAAAAAATTGTGGTCATTTGCTTAAATTGTTATAAAAATGAAGGGAAACTTTAGGTGATACTTGGTCTATCTTAATTCAGAAGCTTCACAATAAAAGTTTCCTGTTTTAGTGGATTAAATCTTCTTTTCTTATAGTTGAGAAAATGGATATCAGGTGAAAATATGTCACCTGAAGATGAAGTTTTAATCTCAAAAATCCCACTTCAAATTAAGAATGTTGGAAGTTCTAGGAAACTGTTTCTGACAACTTGACTATGATATGTGTGTGTGTGGATCTCACTGAGTATGCTTTACTTTGCGCTTGTTGAGCTACTTTATGTGAAGATTACTGTTTTTCATAATATTGGGAAAGTTACTGATCATTATTTCTTCACAGATTCTTTCTTCTTTCTCTGCTTTTCCCCTTTGTTGCCCATTATGCTTATGTTGATACGCTTGTTTCCATCAATCTCTGAGGCTCTGTTCATTTCTCTTCATGGTCCTCAGACTGGATAATCTCAGTTTACCTCTGTTCAGTTTCACTAAGTCTTTCCCTTTTTAACCCAACCTTTAAACTTCTCTTTCCATTTCAGTTATTTCTTTTTTTATTCCAGAATTTTTTTTTATTTTAAAAAAATCTCTATCATGTTATTGATATTCTCTGAGGGAGTGAAATAATATTATACTTTTATTTAATTCTTTAGATATAGTTTTCTTTAGTTATTTGAACATATTTTAGAACTTGGTTCAAAATCTTTGTCTAGTAAGTTCACTGAGCTTCCTCATTGAGAGTTTCTATTGACTGCTTTTATTCTGTCCTGTATACTAGCCATTCTTTTGTGTCTTTGCATGTCTCTTATTTTTTTGATTGAAGACTAGCCATTTTAAATATAATTGGCAACTATGGAAATTAGATTACTCTTCTACAGGGTTTGTATTTATTTGGTTGTTTAATAAGTTTATTGCACTAGCATGTAAAGGCTGCATTCTTCATTGTGTGTGGCCACTGAAGTCTCTGCACAGTTAGCTTAGTAGTTAGATATGACTGGACAGAGATTTTATTAAGTGTAATTAAATCTCTCTACTTCTGTTGAGAAGCTCCTGTTACTTTAATGACTATCAATTGTAATAGTTAGTTATCTTGGAAATTTAGATGCAAAATCATATAAAGTTGATAGTATAGTGTTGTTAACTATAAGTACAATGTTTTAGAAAAGTTTTCTAGAACTCTCTTATCTTGCATACCTGAAATTTTATACTTAGTGAACAGCAACTTTCCATTTCCCCCTTCTTCCAACCCATGGGATCTACCATTCTACTCTTTTGTTAGGAGTTCAACTACTTTAATACCTCCTGTAAATGGAATCCTGCAATATTTGTTCTTCTGTGATAGGTGAACCTCATGAACATTATGTGAAATAAGCCTATGTTGTCACTTATAACAAAATTTCCTTCTTTTTAAAGACTGAATAATATTCCATTGTATATATGTATGACATTTTCTTTATCCATTCACACTGATGGATATTTAGGCTGCTTCCCCATCTTGGCTATTGTGAATATGCTGCAGTGAACATGAAAGGACAAATATCTTGTCAATCCTGATTTCAGTTCCTTTGGATATTAAACACAGATGTAGGATTGTTGGATTGTATTGCAGTTATTAATTTTTGAGATACCACTGTACTGTTTTGCATAGTGGCCATACCCTTGTACATTCCTACCAACAGTGTATATCCTCACTACAACTTATCTTTTGTCTTTTTGAAAATAGCCATCCAAGTAAGTGTGAGATGATGTCTCATTGTGGTTTATTTGTATTTCTCTGACGATTAGTGATATTGAGCACATTCTTAAAAACCTCTGGGCCATTTTTATCTCTTCTATGGAGAAACATCTAGTCAGGTATTTTGCCTATTTTTTAATTAGTTTGTTTTACTGTTGTTTGGTGTTAGGAGTTTCTTATATATATTTTGAAATTAAACCCTTATTATATATGTGGTTTGCAAATATTTTTCCCAGGCCAAAGATTGACTTTTTGCTGTTTACTTTGCTATGCAGAGCTTTTAGTTTGGTGCAGTTCCACTTGCTGAATTTTGCTTTTGTTGCCTGTACTTTTGATGTCATATCTAAGAAATAATTGCCAAGACCAATGTCATACAGCTTTTCTCCTATGTTTCCTTCTAGGATTTTTATAGTTTTGGGCTTCACCTTTAAGTTTTTGATCCATTTTGAGTCCACTTTTTCTAGTTTGGGTAAGATATGGGTCTAATTTCATTCTTTTTCCTGTGGTTATCCAGTTTTTCCAACATTATTTCTTAAAGAGATTATCCTTTCCTCGTTGTGTATTATTGTCACCTTTGTCACTGATCAGTTGACTATATATGCATGAGTTTATTTTTTAGTTGTTTTCTCTTTTTGGCCTATGTGCCTGCTGTAATGCCAGTATCAACTATTTTAATTAGCATAGCTTTGTAACATGTTTTGAAATCAGGATATGTGATCAAGATTGTTCTGGGTATTCAGGATACTTAGTGTGCCGCATGAATTTTAGGTACATTTTTCTGTTTAAAAAATACCATTGGAATTTTGATAGGAATTGCATTTAATCTACAGATCTCTTTGGGTAAATGGATATTTTAGCAATGTTAAGTCTTCTGATCCATGAAAACAAAATGTCTTTTCATTTATTTGTATTTTCTTATTTCACCAGTACCTTTTATTTTATTAAATTAAAAAAATTAATTAAAAAATTTTTAGCTGCGTTGGGTCTTTGTTGCTGTGCATGGGCTTTCTCTAGTTGTGGCAAATGAGGGCTACTCTCTAATTGTGGTGCCTGGGCTTCTTATTGCAGTGCTTCTCTTGTTGCAGAGCATGGTCTCTAGGGTGTGCAGGCTTCAGTAGTTGCGTGCATGGACTGAGTAGTTGTGGTGCACAGGCTTAAGTTCATGGGCTTTGGTAGTTGCAGTGGGCAGGCTCAGTTGCCCTGTAGCATGTGGGATCTTAGTTCCCAGACCAGAGATTGAACCCATGCCCCCTACGTTGGCAGGTGAAGTCTAACCACTGAAGCACTAGGGAAGTACCTGTATTATTTATTTTCTTGACAGATTTTATTTCTTTATTTGTTTTTCAGGTATGATTGATATATGAGTTTTGTTTCCTTTTTTTCATCCCTTCAGATCCCCCAGCTTTATTAAAGTATACTTAACATATAATATTTTATAAGTTTAAGGA
This sequence comes from Giraffa tippelskirchi, assembly GCF_054371585.1. Lineage (NCBI taxonomy): Eukaryota > Metazoa > Chordata > Mammalia > Artiodactyla > Giraffidae > Giraffa > Giraffa tippelskirchi. The sequence continues at coordinate 64,089,246 of NC_137287.1, read as the reverse complement.
ATGTAACATGTAATTATATACACAATACTACAAAATAATTACCACAATAAGATTAATTAAACACAGTCATTATTTTTTGTGGTAAGAATATTTAAGGCCTATTCTTTTAATAACTTTAATTAAATATACTCATCAGGCTGTACATTAGCTCCTTAGAACTTATTAATCTGCTAGCTGGAAATGTTTACCTTTTGACCATTATCTCCCCATTTCTCCCATTTGCAAGCCTATGCTAACCACCATTTTACTACTGGTTTCTATGAGTTTGGTTTCTATAATATTATATAGGCTTGTCATATAGTCTTTGTTATACTGAAGTAAGTTCCTTCTATGCTCAATTTGTTGAGAGCTTTTATCATGAAAGGATGTTGAATTTTGTCAAAAGCCTGTTCTACATCTTTTCAATCATATGATTTTAATCTTTTATTCTATTAATATGTCATATCACAATTATTGATTTGTGTATGTTGAAATACTCTTGCATTCCATAGATAAATCCCAGTTGATCATGGATTATCCTTCTGGTGTGTTATTGAGTTCAATTTGCTAGAATTTTTTGAGTATTCTTACATCTATGTTAATTAGAGATTTTGGCCTGTAGTTTTCTTATCATGTTTGTATCTGGCTTTGCTATCAGGGTAATGCAAACCTCATAAATTGAATTAGGGATTGTTTTCTCCTCTTCAGTTTTTGGAAACTTTGTGAAAGATTGGTGTTAATTCTTTTCTAAATGTTTTGTGGAATTAACTAGTAAACCATCAGACCCTAGGTTTTTCTTTGATGGGAGGTTTTTATTACTGATTTAATTTCCTTAGTATTATTGATTTATTCATATTTTCTGTTTTTCCATGACTGAGTATTGGTAGAATGTATCTTTCTTGGAATTCATTAATTTCTTCTTGGTTATTCAATGTTGGTATACATTTTTTATTGTAGTCTCTTATGCTTTTTTCCCTGTGGTATCCATTGTAATTTTTCCTTGTTAATTTTTTATTTTATTTGAATCTTTTTATTATTTCTTAGTTTAAAGGTTTGTCAACTTTGTTTAACTTCAAAAATCAATAAAGAGCAGTTTTCTTTTTTTGTTCTCCCAGTCTACTTCTGCTCTGATCATTGTTTCCTTTCTTCTGATAATTTTGGGCTTGGATTTTTTTCTTCTTTTTCTAGTATTTTTTTTTTTTTGTAAAGTCAAGTTGTTTATTTGAGATCTTTTTCTTAATAAAGACATTTGTTACTGTAAACTTTCTTCTTAGAACTGCTTTTGCTTCATATCATAAGTTTTGGTATGTTGTTATTTTCATTTGTTTCAATATAATTTTTTACTTTATTTCCATTTGTTCTTTTACTCACTGATTGGGAGTGTATTGTTTAATTTTCACTTTCCTGTGAATGTTAGTTTCTCTTCTGTTACGGATTCTTTTCTAGAACCACTGGGTTTGGAAAACATACTTGGTATGATTTCTATATTCTTAAATTTGCTAAGAGTTGTTACCTGTTATATGATCTACTCTAGAGGATGTTCTGTGTGTGCTTGAAAAGCATGTGTATTCTGCTGCTATTGGTAGAATATTCTATGTATGTCTCTTAGAGCTCCTTGGTCTAATGCATAGTTCAAGTTCAGTGTTTCCTTACCCATTTTCTGTCCAGATGGTCTATCCATCGTTGAAAGTGATATATTGAAGTCCTCTACTTCTGTAGGAGTATTTTCCCTTTTTTCTCTTCAGTTCTGTTATTATTGCTTAGCGACTTATTGACCAGAGACGTATTAATACATCTTTTGTTACCTGAACATTGACTGTCGATGTTTCAGTATTTTCACTTACATAACAAATTGCTGGCCACAGGAATTTAGTTTCTGGTTTGTTTATGCAAAAATCCCTCAGTTAATCATGTGTTAACATGTTTAGATGCTTTGATGTTGAGAGCATTTGTATTTATGGTTGTTATGTTTTCTTGATGAATTAACCCCTTTATCATAATATAATTACCTTCTTTGTCTCTTATTAGAGATTTTGATTTAAGGTCTGTTTTTTCTGATAGGAGTATAGCTCCCCTGCTCCCTTTTGGTTTCCGTGTGCATAGAATGTCTTCTTCATGTTTTCAGCCTGAGGCTGCTGCTGCTGCTAAGTCGCTTCAGTCGTGTCTGACTCTGTGCGACCGCATAGACTGCAGCCCACCAGGCTCTGCTGTCCCTGGGATTCTCCAGGCAAGAACACTGGAGTGGGTTGCCATTTCCTTCCCCAATGCGTGAAAGTGAAGTCACTCAGTCGTGTCCGACTCTCAGGGACCCCATGGACTGCAGCCTACCAGGCTCCTCTGTCTGTGGGATTTTCCAGGTATGTGTCCTTAAAGATGAAGTGAGTCTTATAGAGACAGCATGTATTTGGATCTTGTTTTTATTTATTCAACCACTTTAAATTTTTTATTGGTGAATATATTCCATTTACATTGAAAATATTTATTGAGAGGTAAGGACTGGGTAATGCTTTCTTATTATTTTCTGACCATTTTGTATTTCCTATGTTCTTTTCTTCCTCTCTTTCTGTCTTCCTTTGTGAATTAGTGATTGTCCCTAGTGGTACCCTTTACATCCCATTTCTTGATTTTTTAAGTATCAACTGTAGGATTTTGCTTATCATTTCACGAGGCTTACATGAAACATCTTATATATGTAACAGTCTATTTAAGCTGATAATGTCTTAGCTTTGATTACATATAGAAATGCTACCCTTCTACAACCACCCAATATTTTGATATAACAGTTTACCTCTTTTTATATTGTGAATCCATCATCAAATTATTGTAGCAACTTACTTTTGACAATTTTGTCCTTTAGCTTTGGTATTCAGAGCTGAGTGATCAACACACCACTATATTACAGTATTAGATTTTTCTGAGTTTGCCTATATATCTACCTTTACCAGTGTGTGTTACATTTTCATACGCTCATATGTTACTAATTAGCATTCTTTCATTTCACATTGAGTAATTTTAGCATTTCTAATATAATATTAGTCTAGTGATGAATGACTTTCTCAGCTTTTGTTTGTGACAGTCTGTCTCTCCATTATTATTATTATTATTTTTTTGACAGGGAAGTAGGATTTATTGATGGGCATCAGTAAGGAGGAGACAGTGCCAAGACTTTCATGAATGTGAGGCCCACCATTTATCCAGAGGGCCATGGTTAGGGATGTATTTGACCCCCACAACCATCTGGGATGAGCTGCTTTTCTGCCACCATGTTTTCAAATTCATCTGCATTAAACTAGTAAATCCCCACTTCTTAGACATGAAAATCTTCTAGCGGCCAGGGAACTTGGCCCTGTGAAAAAGTGAAAGTTGCTCAGTAGTGTCTGACTCTTTGTGACCCCATGAACTATAGAGTACATGGAATTCTCCAGGCAAGAATACTGGAGCGGGTAACCTTTTCCTTCTCCAGGGGATCTTCCCCACCCAAGGATCAAACCCAGGTCTCCCACATTGCTGGTGGATTTTTTACCAGCTGAGCCACAAGGGAAGCCTGGTAGAGGGCCTCAATTGCATGCTTCTTGTTCTGTAGCTTGGTGTGGATGGACGTTATGAGTTGCCCAACGCAGACCCTGGCCACTGTGCCCTGGGGCTTTCCAAAGTCACTGCACGTACCTATCTGGAGCCTGGACTGGGGACAGCCTGCCATTCATGAATGTTTACTGGAAAGGGCTGACTCTAGAGTCCCTTAGGGCAACCTCTACAAGACACCAGGCTGCATAAACTGCCGAGGAGGCTGCTGTGTGCAGCCACTGCACGCTGAGTCCCCATGGGGAAAAGAGTGCAGTTGGCTTAACTGGTTGCAAAGTCTCCCTCAATTTTGAAGGATACTTTTACCAGTTAAAATATTCTTGATTGAAAGTTTTTTTTTCCGTTTCAGCCCTTTGAACATATCCCACTGTCTTCTGGCCCACAGGGATTTTGCTGGGAAATCCACAGATAGACTTAAATCTCCCTTGTACATGAGGAATTTTTTTCTATTCCTGGTTTTAAAATTCTCTTTGTCTTTAATTTTAGACATTTTTTATAATGTGTCTTGGAAATGTTCGTTTTGGGTTGAAATTTTGGGGTAACTTATTAGCTCATGAACCTAGATGTCCAAATCTCTCTTCAGATGGAAGTTCTCAGCCATTACTTTTAAATAAGCTTTATACCCTTTCTCCCACTCTTCTCCAAAAATTCCAATAATGCAGAGATTGTTTCTTTTAATTGTAAACCCATAGTTCAGGTAGGCTTTCTTCATTCTTTCTTATTCTTTTGTTGTTGTTTTCCTTTTACTTTATAATTTCAATCCACCTGTCATCTACTTCACAGATTTTTTTCTTTAACTTGATGCATGGTGATTGTGATGCTCTTTCTTGCATTTTTCATTTTGTTAATTATATTCTTCAGCTCCATAGTTTGTTTGATACTCTACTGTTTTTTTTATCTCTGTTAAACTTTTTTGTTCATGTATTATTTCTTGATTTTATTGGATTGTGTTTTCTGAGAGATTCCTTAAACAGTTTTTGAAAATTATTTTTCAGGCTAAGTGCAGAAATTAATTTCTTTGGGCTTGGTTACTAGAGAATTATTTATTTCTTTGGTGATGTCATGTTTCCTTGATTTTTAATGTACCTTGATATCTTGCTTTCCTGGCTTTGTGTTTGTTGAGCTGAAGGCACATCTTTCAGTTTTTACTTATTGGCTTGTTGACAGAAATACCTTCATCTGTCCAATCTGCTGAGTATTCTGGGACTTTCTCAGACCTGTTCTAGGGATGTGCCTACTCCACACTTCTTGTCACATTTTTAGGGAGGGGGAATTCATAAAGATGTGCCTTCTCTCAATCCTGCAAAGTCATGCTGGGTGCTGACAGACTCCTGTTCGTTTGCTTTCCCTAAAGTGGTGCTGCATGCTAAAATTTTATGTGCTTCTTCCCATAACATTTCTTTGATACCTCCAAGAGTCCTGGATACTGTTCTCCAAACCCCTTTGTACTTACTAATTTTTAGGGCACCTCACCTTTCTGAATAGAGTAAGAAAAAAGTTGGGCTCTTTGGTTCACCCTGAATAGCTAGTAAAGCCAGTCAGTCACTCACATGCTCTCATTTTCTCCCATGAGAAAAATGATAGGCCAAGAAAGTCTCTCTTGCAACTGAGCTGTGCTTCCTTGGGGTGATGTGGGTAAAGAGTAGCTAGTCTTTTTACCCTCTTTATCGCATCAAATATTGGATTTTTGTTGTTGTTATCATAGCTCCAACACTGTGCTGGAAATCCTCTGCTATATTCCCAGAATTTCACAGACACTTTCATCTGAGTATAATTGTGAAAATTAGTGTCCTTTGGGGAAAAGAGTAGAATTGTCCTATTTTGCCATTTTGATATCACTCCTCATTGATATTTTGCTTGGATGTTCTATCCATTATTGAAAATGGATATTGAAATCCACTGTTGTTATTGTGTTACTGTTTCTTTTTCCTATCAGTTCTGTCAATGTTTGCTTCATTATATTTGGAGGTTCTGATATTGGGTGCATGTATATTTGTAAGTATTATATCTTCTTGGTGAATTGGCCCTTTTTACTATTATATGATGTCCTTCTTTGTATCGTTGGGCAACTTTTGTCTTAAAGTCTGTTTTGTCTGATATGAGTTCTGTCACTCTCCTCTCATTGGGTTAGCATTTATATGGAATATCTTTTTAGTTCCTTCACTTTCATGTGAAGGAATGTGAGGGAAGGAATGTGAAAGAAAGCCTGTATGTAGCTTTAAACATGAAGTTAGTTTCTTCTAGATGGCATAAATGGATCTTTAAAAAAAAAAAAAACTGATTAAGGTATTCAAAAACTGGTGTGTGTGTGAGAGAGAAATAGGTGTCTTTTGATTGGGAAGTGTATTTATATTTAAAGTGCTTATTGATAGGAAAAGATTTACTGTGATCATTTTGTTAGTTTTTTTTAATCTCTTTTTAGCTTTTTGTCTTTGTTTTCATCTTGTTCTTTCCTATTTGCTTTATTGACTTTTTAAAATTTTCATTTTATTTTCTTCTTTTCCCTTATATATCTTTTATAGGCATTTTGTTTGTGGTTGCTATAATATAAGGCTTACATAAAGCTTTCTATAGTTATAATAGTCTGTTTTATACTGATAATTTAATTTCAACTTCACACAGTTTTACTTCCCTCCTTTTAATGTTCTTATTGTTACAAATTATATCTTTTTATATTTTGTATTTATTAATATATTTTATAGTTTATGTTTCATATGCTTTTGTGTTTCTGTTTAGCTTCTATTAATTTCAATTTGAATGACTCCCTTTGGCATTCCTTGTAGGGCAAGTCTAGTGCTGATAAGCTCTTGAGTTTCTATCTGGGAAATTCTTTATTTTTGCTTTGTGTTTGAAGAATTGTTTTGCTGGATATAATATTCTTAGTTGACAGGATTTTTTTCTTTCTGTGCTTGTATCTTCCCACAACTTGCTGGCCTGCAAAGTTTCTGCTGAGTAATCTGTTGGTAGTATTGTAGGGGTTCCTTGTTTGTGAGAAATCACTTTTCTCTTAGTGATATCAAAATTCTCTTAGACTTTTTTACTTAGATGATAATGTGTTTTGGTGTGAACTTCTTTAGGTTTCCTTTTGGGAAGCAGTTAGACTTCTTCAATTTGGGTATCAGTTTTATTTTCCAGATTTGGTGAATTTTAAGCTATTATGTTTAAATAAATTTTCTGTCCCTTTCTCTCTTTTCCTTCTGGGACTCTGTAATATATATATATATATATACACACCCCAGTCTGTTTTATGATGTCCCATTACTTTTTTGTGTTCTTTACATATATTTTTATCCTTTTGCTTTTATGATTAGATAAAATCAACTCACCTGTCTTCAAGTTTGCTGATTCTTTCTTCTGTTTTAACAAATTACCTATTGAACCCCTCTAATAAATTTTTAAATTTCAATTAGCTCCAAAATTTGGAGTGTGTTTAAAGTATTTCCTCTCTTTGTTGAAATGCTCACTTTGTTCTTACAACATTTTATTCAGGTAGCTGAGAGTTTTATAATGGGCATTTTGAAATCTGTCAGGTTATTCATATGTATAGATTTTTAAAGATATGTTTCTGGAGCCTTTTATTGGACCATGTTTCTTTCTTCTTGTTCCTTGACACTTGGTGTTGACATCTGAACAGCACACCACCCAACTCTTATTTGTTGGTTTTGTCTTCAGAAATCCCCAGGAATGTAATGTATGTGGAGGCCTGTCAGTGCTCTGAGAGATACAAGACAGATACTAGTCCTTTGTCATAGTTCTCTGAAATGTCTGAACACTAGATATATATTTGAGTCTTTTCCTTCCTTCTCCAGAGAGAATCTGGTAGCTCTTTTTGCAATTGTGTTGTCCTGAGCTCTGGAGAGGAGCTTTGACTTTGAGTGCATAGTGGTCTAAAGTGTTATATTTGTTCTCAGTAGTCCCTAAACAACTAGAATATACTGAGTCTCATCCATACATCAAAACAGACAATACAGAAACTAGTGCCTCAGGCATTCCCCTGAAAAGCTGAAATGTGGATGAATGTTACACTTCTTTTCCTCCCCAGAAAGAACCTGGGAATTTGGGGTGGGAGGCTTGCCTGCTTATTTTTCACTGAGCTGGGAGAGTGGCTATGACCACTAGGTGTGGACTAACTCATACTATCACCTTTGTTCTTAGCAGCTCCCAACCTGGGGCCCTTTCCTGCCAATGTTGAGATTCAAGCCAGATAGAAATCAGTCCCATAGATAGCCTCCCAACTTTGAACACATAGTTCATTCCATTTCTTCCCTTCCCATAGGCAAGTTGGAAGTTGACATTCTCTTCCTAATTACTGGTGATGGGAGAAAGGATTATTGATAGAGGGTTTCACAAATTTACGCAATAACACAAAGGTAATTGGTTAGGGTTGTATTGTTAGGGTTTCCTATTCTGCCATCTTCCTGATGTCATCCTCCTGATTTCCTAACTTAGATGTGGCTTTGTGATTTTCTAAGGTCGGTGAAGCATGAATGTCATGTGTGGAAGCTTTAGGAGCCAGTGTATGCTTCCCTTCATTCTCTCTTTTCCTTTGCTACTAAAGCTAAGAATGTTGCAGATTCTAGGATTTATATGGACCCTAGTTCCAAAATGATCATGTTAAGCAGAACCTCTAGGTAAATTTTAATGGAGTAGAAGCAGGAAATAGATATTTGTGTTTAAGCCACTAGGATTTCACAAATGTTTGTTACTTCAACATAATCTAACCTATCTCTGTTTATATAGCTTGTAATGATACAACTGTAAATGATATGGCCTTTTTTTTTTTTTTTTGGTGGTCATCAGGGTACTATTACCATTGTAAGATGAAGTAGAGAAAAATATCTTTTTCTAAATTTTTTTTAAATTTATATAGCATAGATATTCTGTTATCCTTGATTTCATAGAAATTTCCCCTTAAAGTCTGTAGCCTTATAACAGTTTTAGCAGTAGATTTTCGGTATCTTCCCCTGAAGGAATTAGTCTATTCAAGTTTTTTGTTTTGTTTTTTTTGCATTTCATTCAGTTTATTTTTTATTTATTTCATCTAGACTTTATTATCATTTATGATACAAAGATATATATTATTAAATATATTCTTATAATTTTAAAATATCGTCTGTTTTTTATAGTTGTATTCTTTTTGTATTTCCTTTATTCACTGGAGGAAGTAAAAGTAGTAGTTTGGAGCTCAGGCTCTGGGGCTGAACTTCTTGGGTATGAATTTAAGCTCAGTCAATTATTAATCATATGACTGGTCAAACTACTTTCTCTGCTCTTCAGTTTTTTCAAGTACAGATGAGGAGAATAATAATATGTGCTTCAAGGAATCATTTTGATAATTAAGCGATACAATATAATTTTTAAAGTGGTCCCAGACAGGCATTTTCACAAGTTTCTGATGGAGTCCAGTGCAATTCCTTCCATTTAAAAAAATTTAGCTTTTTATAAAACAACACTAATAACAATAGCACTTGGTTATTGACAGGCTTCTACTGCTTCTTCAAATCCCAGAGCAGTCGTTCTCCTAAAATCGGAGTTGTTGTTCAGTCTCTCAGTCGTGTTTGCGACTTCATGGACTGCAGCACGCCAGGCTTCCCTGTCCTTCATTATCTCCTGGAGTTTGCTCAAATTCATGTCCATTGAGGCGGTGATGCCATCCAACCATCTTATCTGCTGTCCCCTTCTCCTCCTGCCCCCAATCTTTCCCAGCATCAGGGTCTTTTCCAATTATTCAACTCTTTGCATCAGGTGGCCAAAGTTTTGGAGCTTTAGTATCAGTCCTTCCAGTGAATGTTCAGGGTTGATTTCCTTTAGGGTTGACTGGTCTGATCTCCTTGCAGTCCAAGAGACTCTCAAGAATCTTCCCCAGCACCATAGTTCGAAGGCATCAATTCTTCAGTGCTTAGCCTTCTTTATGGTCCAGCCCTCACATCTATACATGACTACTGAGAAAATGGAGTAGACGGAAATAGTGAATTCTAACTGGTGAAAAGAGGGACTGTGACATTGACACTCCCTTCTTTTAAACTTCTAATTAAATTACTTTGTATGACTACTTTTTAAATTATCAACTATAACATCAATAATAATAATAATAAAAGACTCAGATGACCCCCATAAAATGAAAAGTTAGCTTTTTAAAACTTAAGTACAGAAAACCATATAAAATAATGTGAAACTTCATGAAGTGTTTAATGGTGGTACTCTTGAACTGTTACCGAGATCAAGAAATATGTTTACCAGTCATTCCAGAATGCCCTTCATATCCTGTCTTATTATAGTCCTCCCATCTCCACATCAGTTACCACTCTTCTAATTTTTATATTAAATTACTTCTTTGCATATGTTGACACTTTTATGGCCCAAGTGTGTCTTTGTACATGCTATAATGTATAACTTGTATTTTAAATTTATATATCTTATAAATTTTTTATTGGTTCATCCTGTATCTCTATTATCCTCACAATTTATGAGCTGCGTAGCTCTGGGCATTTGCCCTATAGGGTTATATAATTATGATATAATTTCTATGAGCTGCCTAGCTCTGGGCATTTGCCCTATAGGGTTATATAATTATGATATAATTTCTATGAGCTGCCTAGCTCTGGGCATTTGCCCTATAGGGTTATATAATTATGATGTAATTTTTGCATGTGTTCGTCTGCCTTCTAGCAGTTGGATCCAGAGGGTTGATCAGATTTATGTTTGATTTCTTTGTTGGGTTGTAGGTGGTACTGTTCCTTTTGTAGAGAGGCTTAAGGAATCTGGTTATCTTCCTTGTGATGACATTAGCAGCCACTGAAACTTAATACCTATACTACTAATTTATTGAGTATAGCAAAATGTTGATAATCTGATTTTATGATATTTTAAATTTTGTACTTGTATAAGGAGATGCTTCTTATTATCTATTAATTGGTTCTCAGTGGTACTCATTATATAGTTTAAACAAGATTAATGCTTGGCTTTTTTCTTTCTATGTTGATTTTCATTATAGTGAATTTTCTGAAGGTGACTAATTATCACTTTAAAAATATCATCACAGATTTATGCATTTAAACATGGATTTCAATCAATTGTAGTTATTATCTCTTTGGAAAGGTCAAATTGTATCATCGTTGCCCAGTGGGACCTTCTTCTGTTTGTACTTGAGTCCTTTTGACATGACCCTAGTCATCTTTGATGGCTTCCTTGCTATTTGGTACGACAAAATATTCCAAGTTTATTTTGTACATATCCTGCGCCCACGTGAAATCAGCCACGTCTCTGAGAATCCTCAATATTTTTTAGTGAAAAATAGTTTTTCATTCTTTTTGCTACTCGTTTTGTCACTGTTTCTAGGGCATTTCATTGGACAGTAATAGAAAACACATGCTCACACCCCCACATTTTAAGAATAAATGACCTTAGTGGGTTCTCACTGATAATTTCAAGTTAAATAATGGACTACAGAAATCTTTAAATTTCTCTTATATTGATTCTATATTTCCTTTCTTTAACACTGCCTTCCTCCACTTCCTATGTGCATATCCTTTCTTTCATAGTATAAATCCTGACTTTGTACAACATTGACCTATTTACTCATTTGCTCAATCCTATAAGACTCTAAATTGTTTTAGAACTGATTAGCTTACACCATTAGAAAACAAACCATTTAAAATATTTTATGAAATATTTTCCCCTTAACTTCCCATTCTTTCTTACCTCAAAGGTAATATACTAAATATATACTTTTTCACTTTTATTTTTTACTTAACGTTCTTTCTTGGAAATTCTTTCATGTCTGGATAACTTTTTCATTCATTTTACAGCTGTATGTACAGCTGTTTGTGTCACATTATAAACCATTATTTATAACATCATAGTTTATGGTACATATCTTAGATTATTCAAGCAATGATCTATGAATATTCAGGTATTTTGAATATTATGCAATTACAAATGATGCTATGATGAGTAATCTTGTGCCTATGTGTTTTCATTGTTTGGCCTATGATTGGTAGTGACCTAAAGTATAAATAACCCAAGAAAACTAGAGACTGATAGAAATATATTCAAAACACTCACTAAAACTTTTCTCACAATCTTTATGTCACATCAAGCATTATGATAATTTATTTTTTATCAAAATGAAAGAAAATTCTGCTGTACACTTGTATAAATTTGAAGTTTAGATATTCCACAGTAGATCTGTTTTTTCTATTCAGTGGACTAAATGCAATCCTTTATGTAGGTTATGATGAAGCACCATATGAAACGGTTATGCTTAACCATCAGGATTCAGTGTCAGAAACCCAAATGCAAATAAAGAAGCAAAGAACTCTCAAAAAGGAAAGACTCTCTAGTAAGCATCATAGTCATAAATAACTTCATATCATTTTAAATTAAACTCATCAGATCTTTCTTGTTTCCTGAAGATATAGCTCAGCATATGTTTTGTATGGATAAAATTTTACATTTTGATTTAAAGTGTGAATACCTTAAGGCAGCTTGAAAACAAAAATGAAGTTCTTGATACAGTTTAGTTGGAATTTCTGACCTTAAGACTGTTTTATGCTCAGTATCCATTAAGGACAGTAATAGATCAGTAGTTACCTCACTAAGGCTATGTACCTTTCAGCCAACCTGGGAAATTTCTGCTCCGAAAGACCAATGGCTTCCTCTGACCTCTGTCAGTGTCTATTTACTATAGGCTACAATGTCAGTAAGCTACAAAGAGGTAAGTAACTCAGAAAACAAATGGGGACTCAGAGCAGTCCAGAGAAGGAGCTTGAATGGCCTGTTGGAAGTCTTCCAGAGCATCTTTTTAGCTGGGTCTCCACTCAAAGGGGGTAGCCTTTACGGTAACTCCTTAGAAATGTGCCATCACATCCCTGTAGGCAGCATGCAAATGTGTTAGTAGTCAAAGAATCCCATCAAAAGTCCCATCAATACTTTTAAAATAAATAATTTGAGGAAGGGAGGGCCCAAAGATTTGCAAACATCTCCTCTGGAGTAAGATTTTTATCTGCTACAGGTCACACACTGGAATTTCACTTGGATACTAGGTCCTTGTCTATATTAATGGCCCAGCTATGTTGTCCCATATGGATCAACAGGATGTTCAGTCCTTGTGGGATGGTGCTTGTCTGGGCCCACCAGAAAGATGTCATCAATATAGGAAGGCTATCATTCCCTCTGTGAGTGGGACTTTATCTCAGTCATGCTCTACCCAGTGAAGATAGGCAGATGGGGAATTGAGAGATGCCTGTGGAAGGACATTAGTGGCATATTTCAATTAATTCTACATAGGGGTAAATTGATCATCGTCATTGGCATGAAGAGAGGTGCTGAAAAGTATTAAAGTTGTTGATTGCTATACACCGAGTTCCTTTAGCTTGGGCATAGCTTCTGTGAAAGTCACAATTCCAGTGTGAGGTTGGAACTTACACTCTGTGCAGCCTAATCATGTTGGTCTGTAGGCACCCAAGGTTTGGTGCACAGGCCTCATGGGGCTATTTTTGTTTTATTTTTTCCTGATGGGGCTATTGAATGCAAAAATAGACTGTGGAATTTGTTGGCTTCTTTAAGCTCAGCAACAAGGGCAGCTATTTATTTTTTACACCCAGCATGTCAGTATTGTTTTTTGTATTTAATAGATAAGGATTCTAGGTTCTGATAGTTGGGTGGCTCAAGATCTTCCAGCTGCCCCATTAAAATATCCTAACATTATCAAATCCTGTCACAGCTTGGGAGTGAATATGAGTGATGGGTCACCTAAATAATACATCTCTACCAATAATACATTCAGCAGTGAAGGCAATAACAATGCAGCATATCATAGTCTGGCCTGGAAAAGATTTCTGTTTGTGGTGGTGGACCCAAAATAGACAGCATTATCTGTTTCCCCCTCATTCTAGTGCCAGGGCTTGTGAGGATTACAGATTTTAGTGTACCACGATCCAAAAAGCCCAAGAAATGTAATTCTCCTCCAACTGCCTTTCGAACTTTGTCCTGGAATAGGTTCTCATATCTTCACTGGGGAAATAGGTGCTTTGGTATAGCCCTATTTTGTTTATTTTTGAAAGCCGAGAATCAAGATAAGTGTATATGCTAGTTTCTGATCCATCTCAAGATTCATTGATAAAAGTATAGAAGAAAATAGCACTTCATTTATTCATAGCGGCCACCACAAAATGGACTGTAGTGGAGCTACATGTTAGGTCCTCATGGCCCATAGTGTAACAAGAGTAGCTCGGTGGAGAGTGTTAATTTATTCCTTTGATACCCTGTTGTATGGGAATCAGGGCAATAGATTTTAGGTAAGGTCATTGCCCATAACATCCAGTAGAGGGAGCGTTATCACTTTTTCTTTCTGGCAGCTACCAATTTTTGGATGCCTGAAAATTTACCAATTAATATCTGACTATGTGACTACTAACTGACACAAACTTATGAGGAAATTTGATTGAGCTTGATAACCAATAAGATTCACAAAAATGAACCTAGAAATCTGAATCTGGTAAGACCCAAGTCTCTGAAGATCTCTTCAGATCGCTGGGCAATGATTGAAAAGTCCTTTACATCCTTTTTCATTAAAGTCATTAGTCTCTGTCAGGACTTAGAACTAACAATAGTCATAGAGTATAATAGTCATAGGGTATATAACTCAGTTTTTTGGGTCTCTGATGACTTTTATGTCCATCTCTGGAGAACCATAACCATGAACTCAGGAATTACTTCCCTAGTTCTCTTAGAGTACCTCTGTTCAATCTCTTAATTTGACTCATTGGGGAAACTGATGAGAGTTTGGAGATTAAAGTGAAGGACCAATATTTCCCTCAAACTAAAAGTCTTATCAATTTATGAGAACCTTCTAAGGGTGCTCTGTGGCCTCCACCAGCACTTTCTGAGACTCATTGGCATTACTGGCTGAGTGTTCCATTGGACAACCTTGCAGTAATCCACTTACATAGTCCAAGAGTGACAGAAATCATCTCTAACACCTTCTAAAAGGGTTTTGTGGGATCTAAAGAGATTTCACATTTTCAGAAAAGCATTATGTTTCGTTGGTCACTTTGCTCACTGTGCCAGTTTCTCAGAGAAAGAGCTGATAGTTGTCAAGTTGGCCAATTAAGATAAAAACTGTACAAAGTAAAATTAAGCCTTTATTCATTTATTCTGATAGTATAAACAGTAATCTAAACAGAAAAGGGCTGAAGCTCCACTAGTCTTCCATTTTCCCCACAGAACAGCCCTGGGCAAGGGTCAGATGTGTCATTATAGACAAGAGAGAGTGGGGGCAACATCTCACTGCCTCTAACAAAAGGCTCCCACTGTTTTAAGGACCCTGGGCCCAGGGAAAGGACAAGGAGGCAGAGTTTGGAGTGGATAAGTTCTTTACACTGAGTCAGACTGAGAACAGTGTTTTCCAGGTCTACCTAATAAGATGGTCTAGGTAGGGGCATCTGAATAGTACAGTGTCTCAAGGAAGCATCTATATGGAGGTTCCTGGGCAGAAGAGTTTAAGATCATGGTCAGCTGGAAGTGTAGGTTAAGGGTCAGCCAGACTGCAACTACTACTGGTGCCTGGAGCTGTACATTGTTGCTATAGGGTTGGAAGCTTCCCCAAATAAGAACTGACAGTTTTGTAATTTCTTATGGTATGAAAGGTCATATATAGTGTTTTAACATAGACTTGAAGCATCAGTGTGTGTACACACACACACACGTGCACTCATATGTAGCTAAACTACATACACATAAAAGTGAATATATGTATATGCATATACCCATACATAGACCTATTTGGAAACTGAGTTCTTACAGACCCCTTCAATTCCAGGTAATACACTTAGGGCTTGTTCTTGCCTTCCTTCATTTTATATGTGTATGTCCTTCCACAGTGTGGATCCTGACTTTCAGAAACATCAACACATTTATATATTAAGCCATCTTAGAATACTTCTAAAACTGTTTCACAATCACTTAACTGATACAAATAGGAGAAAAAAGCCTACTGAAATTTTTGTGAATGTTTTTGTGCCTACTCTCTTGCCTAAGATGGGGTTGTTGTTCAGTCACTCAGTCGTGTTCAATTCTTTGCCACTCCATGGACTGCAGCACATCAGGCTTCCCTGTCCATCACTATCTCCCTGAGTTTGCTCAAACTCATGTTCATTGAGTCGATGATGCCATCTGACCATCTCATCCTCTATTGCCCTTTCTCCACCTGCCCTCAATCTTTTCCAGCATCAGGGTCTCTTCCAATGAGTCAGCTCTTCACATCAGGTGGACCAAGTATTGGAGCTTTAGCATCAGTCCTTCCAATGAATATTCAGGGTTGATTTCCTTTAGGATTGACTAGTTTGATCTCCTTGCAGTCCAAGGGACTTTCAACAGTCTTGAGAGTTAGAAAGCATCAGTTCTTCGGTGCTCAGCCTTCTTTTTGGTCCAACTCTCAAGTCTGTACATGACTACTGGAAAGACCATAACTTTGACCAGACAAACCTTTGTCAACAAAGTAATGTCTCTTCTTTTTAATACACTGTCTAGTTTGTCATAGGTTTTCTTCCAAGGATCAAGCATCTTTTAATTTCATGGCCGCAGTCACTGTCAACAGTGATTTTGGAGCCCAAGAAAATAGTCTGTCACTGATTTCATTTTTTCCCCCATCTATTTACCATGAAGTGATGGGACCAAGATGCCATGATCTTAGTTTTTTGAATGTTGAGTTTTAAGCCAACTTTTTCACACTCCTCTTTCACATTCATCAAGAGGCTCTTTAGTTCCTTTTCACTTTCTGCTGTTAGGGTGGTGTCATCTGCATGTCTGAGATTATTTGATGTCTCCCAGCAATCTTGATTCTAGTTTGAACTTCATCCAGCCCAGCATTTTGCGTGATGTACTCTGCATGTAAGTTAAATAAGCAGGGTGACAATATACAGCCTTGAAATACTCCTTTCCCAATTGGGAACCAGTCCGTTGTTCCATGTCCAGCTCTAACTGTTGCTGCTTGACCTGCGTACAGGTTCCTCAGGAGGCAGGTCAGTTGTCTGATATTCCCATCTCTTTAAGAATTTTCCACAGTTTGTTGTGATCCACCTAGTCAAAGGCCTTAGTGTAGTCATTGAAGCAGATATTTTTCTGAAATTTTCTTGCTTTTTTTATGATCCAACGGATGTGGACAATTTGTTGTCTGGTTCTTCTAAAACCAGTTTGTACATCTGGAAGTTCTCCGTTCATGTACTGTTGAAGCCCAGCTTGAAGGATTTTGAGCATTACCTTGCAAGCATGTGAAATGAGCACAAATGTGCTGTAGTTTGAACATTCTTTGGCTTTGCCCTTCTTTGGGATTGGAATGAAAATTGACCTTTTCCAGTTCTGTGGCTACTGCTGAGTTTTCCAAATTTGCTGGCATATTGAGTGCAGCACTTTCACAGCATCATCTTTTAGGATTTTCAATAGTCCAGCTGGAATTCCATCACTTACAGTAGCTTTGTTCATAGAAATGCTTGCTAAGACCCACTTGAATTCACACTCCAAGATGTCTCACTCTCTCCTGGTCATTAAGACTTTTTTTGTACAGTTCTTCTGTGTATTCTTGCCACCTCTTCTTAATCTCCTCTGCTTCTGTTAGGTCATTACCATTTTTCTGTCCTTTATTGTGCCCATCTTTGCATGAACTGTTCCTTTGGTATCTCTAATTTTCTTGAAGAGATCTCTAGTCTTTCCCATTCTGCTGTTTTCCTCTATTTCTTTGCATTGATCATTTAGGAAGGCTTTCTTATCTCTCCTTGCTATTCTTTGGAACTCTATATTCAGATGAGTGTATCTTTCCCTTTCACTTCTCTACTTTCCTCAGCTCTTTGTAAGGCCTCCTCAGACAAGTATTTTTCCTTCTTGAATTTCTTTTTCTTCGGGATGGTTTTGTTCACCACCTCCTATATAGTGTTACAAACCTCTATCTATAGTTCTTCAGGCACTCTTTCTATCAGATCTAATTCTTTGAATCTATTTGTTACCTCCTCTGTATAATCATAAGGGATTTGATTTAGGTGATACCTGAATGACCTAGTGTTTTTTCCCTACTTTCTGCAATTTATGTCTAAATTTTGCAATAAGAAGCTCATGATCTGAGCCACATTCAGCTCTGGGTCTTGTTTTGCTGACTGTTTAGAGCTTCTGTTTCTTCAACTGCAAAGAATATTATCAGTCTGATTTCAGTATTGATCATCTGGTAATGTCCATTTGTAGAGTTGTCTCTTGTGTTGTTGGGAGTGTGTTAGCTATGACCAGTGCATTCCCTTGGCAAAACTATTATCCTTGCCCTACTTCATTTTGTACTCCAAGGCCAAACTTGCTCTTTACTCTAGCTATCTCTTGACTGGACCATAAAGAAGGCTGAGAAATGAATCGATGATTTCAAACTGTGGTGCTGGAGAAGACTCTTGAGAGTCCCTTGGACAGCAAGGAGATCAAACCAGCCAATCCTAAAGGAAATCAACCCTGAATATTCATTGGAAGGACTGGTGCTGAAGCTGAAGCTCCAATACTTTGGCCACCTGCTGCAAAGAGCCGACTTATTGGAAAAGACCTTGATGCTGGGAAAGATTGAAGGCAGGAGAAGAAGGGGACAACAGAGGATGAGATGGTTGCATGGTATCACCAATTTGATGGACATCAGTTTGAACATACTCCGGGAGATAGTGAAGGACAGGAAAGCCTGGCATGCTGCAGTCCATGGGTTTGCAAAGAGTCAGACACGACTGAGTGAACAACAACTACTATTTCTTGAGTAACATTATCACCCAACTGTTTAAGAACTTTTAACTGATCTGTTAGCTTTGATAAAAATTTATGACATCTAGTTTTTACTATCAATCTTCATTCCAGTTTGCGTCACATAGGAAAAACAGTAATAAACCAAAAAGTCTTGCTTGTCCAGCTTATGAGCCATCCTCAGATGATACTGTTTGCTCCTAAACTATAAGAGCAGCAGAGCAAGCATGGCCATCTCCACTCCAGGAATCCTATCTGGTCATATTTTTATAAAAATTTTGCACTGACCTAAAGTGGGAATGCCCTTAAATAATTAGAGAGCAAAAGCAAAACTATTGATAACTTTTGGTTGGAATTTCTTCTCTTGAGACTATTTCACAGTCATGGGTCATGTGCTCAGTATGCACTAAAGCCCAAAAATGGACAAATAATTTTTTCTTAAAGGCTGTGTACCTTTCAGCCAGCTATTCCTATAGATGATGAATTAAAAACTCCAACTGATGCCTCTGGCAGTGTCCTTCTGCCTTAAACTCCAATTGGTGAACAGAGAGGTTGCTGATATCTGTTAACTCAAAAGGCAAAATGGATCAGAGGGGCCCCAAAAAATAAGGGTAGCCTGGGGCTTGTTGAAGGGCTTCCAGGTCATCCTCTTGGCTGTGGTCCCATTGAAAGGAAATGACCTTTCATGTAACCCTGTAAGTGGTTGGCATTAAGAATGCAGGCAGGTGAAGAGTTCCATCAGTCCGTGGACCTCCTTTTTAATTGTTGGAGTGGCGAGAGTCAGAAGCAGTCTTCTCCCATGGATTGAGACAATGAGACACCATATCCTGATCATGCCCAGAAATTTCACTTGGGTGCTTGTACGCTTTCTGTAAAAAAAAATGGCCTAGCAAGTTGCCACCTGTGTGTCAGCAGGATATTCAGCCCTTGCTGGGTAGCTCTCTTCTCTGGACTCAATAGAATGATACTATCAGCAGAGTTGAAGACAAGCCCCTCCTCTAGCAGTGGGAGATTTTCCAGGTGATGCATTGCTGACAGATAGGAAATTCGAGTAGCATTGTGGAAGAGTGTGAATGGTGAGTTGTTATCATTCCACACAAAGATGAACTGATCTGAATTATCCCTGTTTGGAGGAATATGGAAAAGGGCATTTGTGGCATCAGTTGCTACCTAACAAGTTCCCATACTCTGGACAAGTTTTTGCAATAGTCGTGATGTCAGATACTACTGTTGCCAAGGCTGTTCTGTTGATTGAACAGCCAGAATCAGTTGAGTAACTGTGAACTCATGATCTGGTGTACAAGTCAGCTGAGTTACTGAATAGGGATATAGTCTCAAGGAGACTTTTTCTGCATTAAGCTTAGAAAAGAGGGCAGTTATTTCTGTTTCTTTCCCAGGCAAATTTTTGAGAGACAGGTGGTCAAATTGAATAGGTTCACAATCTTCCCATGCTCCTCTAACATGGCCTTAACTGCAGTTAAGCAGGGCTTAGAAGAATGTGAGTAGAGTTTCACATGGACAGTACAGTGGTACTCTGCTGGAGAGCCCCATGGTGTCCACTGGCCCTTGTGGAGACACGTTAGCCTGACAGACAGTGTGCCCTGTGGGACTCTTCAACTCCTGCGAATGATCCAGCCCTGAAAGAGATCTCCCTAGCACCTCTCAAAGTGCTCCTTCCAGAAAAGAATTTTACTTTATTGACGACTTTGTTCTCTGCACCAATCTGGCAGAGAAAGCTGCCTGTTTTGACTTGGTCAATTAAGAGAGCAAGCCAAACTGAAAATAACAAGCTTTTATTCACTTTCTTTAATAGTATAAGCAAGTCTAAATGGAAAGGGCCCCAGCTCCACCACTGTTTAATTTTCCCCACAGAAAGAAAATAGGCAATGGTCAGATGTATCAATACAGATGGGAGTAGGGGCTGAGGGAAGATGATGTCATATCTGAAGGAGCCCCATACAAAAGGCTCTTCCTTACTATGGCCCCAATAACCTGGTGAATACTGATGTAGGGTGGCTAGGAGTGTAAAAGTCCTGAATACTGAGTAGTAACCAAGAAAACTATCTTCAGATTCCCCCAGTAAAGTGGTCTGTAAGAGGTACCTGAAAAGTACAAATATCAGCTGACCCCTCTCTCTTTCATAGGGAGGCCTCTGATAGAGGCAGCTGGTATAGGAATCCAGAATGCATAAGAACATGGTGTGGATGGGCCTTGGTCCTCCACTGCAACTACTTTTGGTGTTTCAAGTTCACTGGATATGCATAAAATTTGGTATGGGGTGAGAAGTATACCCCCATGAGAACTGTCAGGTAGATACTTTGTAATTATCTGTGGTTGGACCTGCAAAATCAAACATAGGATTTTGACCTGGAGTTGAACTCGTGTATATACATATATGTACATATACATGCACATAAGCATACATATATCATAAACCTACACTGAGTGTCCTTTATGTTTGTTGTGGTAGAGACTGAAATAAGATTGACACTTTGGAGTGCTTTGAAAAAAGCTTGGCCTGCTTTGTATTTTGCGGGGATAGAGAAGGGAAACCCTTGGTTCCTTGAAGCTTGGAATGAGACAATGTACCCCTTTCCACTTTGCCCCTAGGGATTTCAGTTGGGTACTAGGTCCTTGTACCATGTTCACATTAATGACTCAGATGTGGTCACATGTGGATCATCATGGAATCCAGTCCTTGGTGGGTAGTACACTTGTTTGGGTCCAGTGGAGGATGCCATCCATAGAGTGGAAAGTGAAAAAGTAAAAGTGAAGTCGCTCAGTCATGTCCAGCTCTCTGCGACCCCACGGACTGTAGCCTACCAGGCTCCTCAGTCTGTGGGATTTTCCAGGCAAGAGTACTAGAGTAGGTTACCATTTCCTTCTCCAGAGGATCTTCCCAATCCAGGGATTGAACCTGGGTCTCCTGCATAGTAGGCAGACGCTTTACCATCTGAGCCACCAGGGAAGTCCAAAATAGTGGAAGGTTAGTACTTGATCTTGGAGCAGGGCTTTTTCTAGGTCATGGGCTTGTGGAAGGACATTAAAGGTATATCACAACCCATAAGGCAAACCGATCCTGGTCATTTGTGCGAACAGGAATGTTAAAAGGGGGGGCATTTGTGATATCAGTTGCTGCATACTTACTTCACTCTACTTGGGCAGTAAATCTCTGTGAAGGTCACAGGAGCATGAAACACCAGTGTCCAGAGCTATACTGTGGCATTGAGCCAACAATAATCAGTCAAGTCTCTAGGCATCCCAAGGCCTTACACACAGACTGAAAGTGTGTATAAATGGAGAAATAACTTTGTGGAGAACTTTAGTTTCATTAAGCTCAACAATAAGCACAGTGAACTGTTTTTGGATGGTAAAGGTGCTAGACCCTGGTAGTCTGGTTGTTGTTTTTCATTTGCTAAGTTGTGTCCCACTCTTTGGGACCCCATGAACTGCAGCATAGCAGCCTTCCCTGTCCTTCACTATCTCCCAGAGTTTGCTCAAACTCATGTCCATTGAGTCAGTGATGCCATTCAACCATCTCTTCCTTTGCCACACCCTTCTCCTCTTGCCTAAAAATAGTTTTCCAGATGCCCTATTAAAATGGCCCAAAATGCAGTAGGTCCCATCAGGGCTTAGTGGTAGAAGTGAGTGAGATGCCATAGAAAGTACATCTGTACCAATAATACTTTCAGTAATGGAAGCCATGACAATGGAAATTTTTAGTGGCATGTAAGGATATGCCTATAGTTGAATTTGGATAATGATTCCATTTGGTGAGCTCAGACCAAAAACCAGTGAGCATTATCTGTTTCCTCCTCACTGTAGTGTCTGTGGTCACTACAGATGGAGATCTTAGTCATATGTACATCAGTATCCAAAAGGCCCAGATAGGCAATTCTCACCTGTCTCTCTACTCAACTGTGACTTTAGCACATATCCTCATGTCACAACTGGGAAGTCAGGAGCTTTGTTGTATTCATTCGCTAAGTCATGTCTGACTCTTTGTGACCCCATCGACTGCAGCATGCCAGGCTTCCCTGCCCTTCACTATTTCCCTGAGTTTGCTCAAACTCATGTCTCCATTGAGTCAGTGATGCCATCCAAAGACTTCATCCTCTGTTTCCCACTTCTCCTTCTGTCCCCCCTTCTCTTCCCGCCCTCAGTCTTTCCCAGAATCAGGATCTTTTCCAGTGAGTTGCCTCTTGCATCAGGTGGCCAAAATATTGGAGCTTCAGCTTCAACACCAGTCCTTCCAATGAATATTCAGGGTTGATTTCCTTTAGGACTGGCTGATTTGATCTCCTTGATGTCCAAGGGACTCTCAAGAGTCTTCTCCAGCACCACAGTTTGAAATCATCGATTCTTCATTTCTCAGCCTTCTTTATGGTCCAGCTGTCACATCTGTACATGACTACTGGAAAAACCATAACTTTGACTATATGGACCTTGGCCTGACCTTAATTCTTGTTTGTATAGAATACTGAGATATTGTGTAAAAGTAGTAGGGGTGGGGTGTGTTTCAGATTCACCTCAAGATTCACTGGGAAATATGAAGGAAGAGCACTTGTGTTAGTCATAGGTGTCATCATCATTTGAACTCTAGAGTTTCTGTGTTTTGGGTCACCTCTGGACCACTGCCTAGTCATGAATTCCTTGGTGGACAGCCCTTCAGTGTTCTCCTTGAGATCCCATGGTTAAGTAACTAGACCCAGAGATTTCCTTGAGAAACCACTTAATTAGATCATCCAACCGTGGGTTCTTGATTACCATTTTTAGGACACTTTCTTCACTGGCCAAATTATATCTGTCTGTGACTGGTTCTTCCTTTCCCTGAAATTTGTCATTGAAGATCGGGATTGTCTTGTGAACGAACTGATATAACCTTATAAGGAGGCTTAATATAGCTAGGAAAGCAGCACAGGTGGCACAAATGACACTGGTAATCTGAGTCTGGTTACCAGTCTCATCATCTACTCTTTTTTATGTTCATTGTTGAACCAAAAGACCATCAGATGCTTATCAGGCATCACCTTCTTTAAGTTAGTATACTCGTCATAAGTGGGCCAAACTTAAGAAACAAGCTGGGGAATGAGAGAGGGAATCAAGTGTTCACAACATTGTCTTCCCCCTTTCTTGGGCAGAGTGGTCACTGTCAAAGCACTCAGAGTGAGGGGGTCTGTTGTGACACACACCTTCACCAAGTCTCAGAAATTACCTCCTGAGGAGAAGTATCCCAGTCTGACTGGTCTCCTCAGGTCACTGGCAAAGTGATCTTTAGAGCTTTACATACTTTTTTGTTAAAAATGAGTCTCAAAAATTCGCTACATTGTAGGCTGTCTATCAGTGCCAGGGACAAACAGCACTAACAATAGTCATCTAGTGTAATTCAGTGAGCATGATCTGCAGTGTCTTTGGTAACAAACTATTTTATTTTCTGATTTACCTGATGTTTCATTTTGTAAAGGTAACTGCCAATTTTTTTTGTTTTCTTTTGTTCTGTCCTAAAAGGTAGTGTATTAGATATCCTCAGTTTTTTATTTCACTTAACTTTATATGCTGGAAATTCCTCAATGTTAGTTTATGGTATCTTTTTCGTTTCTTTTACAGTTGTGTACACAGTTGTTTGGACCACACTGTATACCATAGTTGATAATACCATAGTTTATAGTACATGCTTTGGTTTATTGGTGAACCAGTCTCTTATGTTTGCACATATAAGTGATTTTGAGTATTTTGTAATTGCAAATATGCTGTGATGAATAATCTTGTGCATATACCATTTTGTGGTTTGGTTTATGACTATATTTTAACCTAAAGTGTTAAGGAAACTGGAGACCTAATCAGAACATATTTGAAACCTATGAATATGAATGAAATGATGGGACAGTTTCAGTATACATTGTTCAGACTCTTCTTACCATTTTCATATCAATCCAGTATTATAATAATTTACTATAGTTTTTTAAAATATGAGAAAATGTTGACATACATTTGTCAGTAATTTGAAAGTATAGAATCAAACAGTGTATCTATTTTTCCATTTACTGGAGTAAATATCTCTCTTTATATAGCTACTGATAAAGTACCAGGTGAAAATCCTGTGCTTGAGCAAGAGTCAGTGTCAGAAACTCAACTAGAAGTAAAGAAACAAAGACCTTCTAAACGAAGACTCAGTAGTAAGTATAATAATTATAGATAATGTTAACTTATTTTTAATTAAACTCATCAGTAGATTATTTCTCTTTGGTTCATGAGTATGTATTTGAAATATGCTGTATAGAAGACTTAATGTGTGAATTCTCTAAGATAACTAGAGAACAAAGGCAAAATTATTCATATCTCTTGTTTGGTATTTCTGATTTTGTGGTCATAGGTCAATCACTTAGCATCTACCAAGGCCCTATAGTAGACCAGTAAATGTCTCTTAAAGGATGTTTACCTTTCAGCTGACTCTTAGAGATGTGGGTTTGAAAACCTAAAGGGGTGCCTCTGACCTATGTCATTGGTCTTCTGCCATAGCCTCCAACTGGTAAGCAGAAATGCTGCTGAGTTCTGTAACTCAAAGAACGAATAGGGATTAGAAGGATGCCAGGGAAGGGCAGCCTGATGACCTGTTGGAGGGCCTCCATGGCATCCTCTTAGTCGTGGCCCCATGGAAAGGAAGCATCTCTTCTATTTACCCTATAGATGAGTGTCATCACAGACTATACATAAAGAATGTGAGAATGTAATCTCTTAGTTGTCCCAGCAGTCTCTGGGCCTTCTCTTCATTTGTGGAAGTAAAGAGGACCAAAGCTTGGCAGTGTTCTCTGGAATGAGATATCTTGCCCCTTACAGATCATGCTCAGGAATTTTATTAGAGTGCCAGGTAACTACCTTGTCCATAATAATGGCTCCACAGAGTTGCCATATGTCAGTCTGTGGGGCATCCATCCAGTCTTTGTTTAGTAG
Organism: Giraffa tippelskirchi; assembly: GCF_054371585.1. Classification (NCBI taxonomy): domain Eukaryota; kingdom Metazoa; phylum Chordata; class Mammalia; order Artiodactyla; family Giraffidae; genus Giraffa; species Giraffa tippelskirchi. The sequence continues at coordinate 64,063,977 of NC_137287.1, read as the reverse complement.
TGCCCATGTTGGACCCAAAGACAATGTCATCAATAAAGTCAAAGTCTGTTGCACCCTTTGGTAGTGGAACATTTTCATATCATCACTTTTGCATTGATGACAGACATTCAGAGAATTTTGTTAGACTTTTGGAAGTATGGTAGTTCCTCCCAGGAATACAAAGCAGGGTTTCACACTGACAGTTAACCTATACTAATGATATGTGTGTATCAGTGGGGCCCAAACAATGCCATCCTTGGGTCTGGTGAGGATCCCAATGGTAATGGCCTCAGACCCAGTGGCCTGGGGTGCTTACCCAGATCCCTCTCCCTTATGTGGTGAACATTGTGTGTTTCTCCATCATTCTGGTGTCAGGAGTTGAGATCATAGTCACATAATCACCGTATGGGTCTTCCAAAAGACCCAGGAAATATACTGAACTCTGTCCTCATGTTCCCACTGTGGACATAGGGACTTGGTCTAACTCATAGTCTTGTTCATTTTTGAAAACAGAGTGTTCTTCTTTTTTTCTTTTCTTTCTTTAAGACACTTATTTATTTTTGGCTTCGCTGAATCTTCATTGCTTTGAGTGGGCTTTCTCTAGTTGCAGTGAGTAGGGCCTACTATTTGTTGCAATGCTCGGGCTTATCATTGCAGTGGCTACTCTTGTGGACCACAGGCTCTAGGCACATGGGTTCACTAGTTGCAGCATGCAGGCTCAGTCATTGCGGCTCACCAGATTTGGAGCTCAGGCTCAGTAGCTGTGGTGCATGGGCTCAGTTGCTCCACGGCATGTGGAATCTTCCTGGACCAGGGATCAATCTTGTGTCCTTTGTATTGGCACTTATCCACTGGGCCACCAAGGAAGTCCAAGAGAGTTCTTGATAGAGGTTGGTGGGCTCTCAGAATACTCATGTCAAAATTCAGTGGAAAGAACTGAGCAGTGACACTTGTATTAGTTGTAGGAGTCATCTCTAGGTGGACACTAGTTCAGCTTCCTTCTAGGCATCCAGTGGGTCTTAAGTTCCTTGGTAGTAATCAGATCAGCCTACCTCTCTGACACCTCATATTAGATATTCACCTGTAGATGTCTTCTGGGGATCTAGGCCTAGATTGTTCGGGAATAGATTACTGATTACCGTTTTCACCTTGTTTTTACTGTTAGTCACTGCTACTTTGGCAGTGAGTGCTATTCTGTGTCCAACAGTCTGTCAGTCAATATCTAGATTGTATAGTTCCCAATAACCTGACCTTATGAGGAGGCTTATTTGAGCTCAATAGTTATCTAGCAAGGGTGGCATGAGTGAATCAAGAAATCCAAGTCTGTTTAAATATCTCACTGTCCTCAGTGTAGACCCTGGGACCACCCGTATGGCACAAAGGGACACTGTCATTTCTGCAGTGATGATCCAAACATGTTTTTCAGTGGTAGAGAACTCATCACAGGTTGGTCATTCTGTTAGAGCCAAAATAATTCCCAGCTGATGAAGGAGAGAGTTTCAAATGTATGCTCTTTTTATTCCCCATTTTTCTCCCACCTCCTCAGCCAACATGACTGCTGTCAAGGCTCTCTAAAGAAGGTATTTTGTACCTTCTGAACAATGTGTGTGTGCCCCTCTCCTTCACTAAGTTGAACAAGATTAATGCCTTTAGTATGAAGGCAAACTACCAGGTTTCTTTTCTTGTGCTACTGGGAAAAGTGATCCTATGGCTCTCTCTCTTTTTTTTTCTCATTAAAACATACATCTCAGTAGCTCGTTGTGTTCTAGGCTGACTGTCAGTCCCAGGAGCAAATTTAGAGCTAACAGTAGTTAGTGGGTACAGCTCGACATGCAGGGTCTCCCACAGCTTTACATCCTATCACTAGTGGACCATAAGCAGTAGCACACAAATTGCTGTCCTAGCTTTCTCTGGTGAATCTAATTCACCAGAGCCCCTCTGGTGAATCTAATTTGATTGACCCAGCAGGTGTCTTGGCTAATGAATCAAGGTCTAGAGAAAAGAAACTGTTCCCCCTCAGAACTGAAAAGCCTAAAGAAATACAATTGCACTTTCCTAGAGCACCCTGTGTGGTCTGCTAACCCTGTCCAAAACACACTGGCCTGACTGTCACAGTGCCCCAGGGTCTGCTCAGACTCTTGCTAGTGCTCCTGTGGTACCCTCCCCCACCTCACCGCAGAAGGTCCTGCAGATTTACTAAGCACATCCCAAAGTGTGCCATCCCAAAGTGTGCCTTCTGAAAGGCTTGAGCTTCATTTACCCTGCTTGCTGCTCCAATTTGTCTGAGAGAGAGATACCAGTTTTTGAGTTGGCCAATTAAAATAGCAAGCCAAAATAAAGTACAAACGTTTACTCACTTACTGCAATAGTTCAAGCAGGAAAGGGCCCAAGCTGGAAAGGGCCCAAGCTATAGCCATGTTCTGTTTCCCTACTTGGAACAGCAGTAGTGAGGGTTAGATGTATTAATACCAGTACAAACCTGGTATGAGATATAGAAGAGTATCATCTCACAGCTGAAGGAACACCAGAAAAAAGACTCTTGCTAGTTTATGGATCCTCTGAAACATCTTGAATACTGAATCATAACTGAGAAAAGTTTCTTCAATCCCTCCTCACCCTCCTCCCATAAGGTAATGCAGTCAGTGACAGTGCTGGAATAATACCATGCCCTAATCAAGTCCACCCCTACCACTGCCACACTGAGGCTCCCAGTTGATGGTGACTGAGCTAAGAATGCAGTGTGCTTAAGAGAGTGGTGGGAAGGGAGGGCTATGTCCGTGACTGCAGCTACTCCAGTGGCTGCAGTGCACTGGCTGTGCATAAAGTCTCTGTGAGTTAAACTTCTTTTCCCCATGGTACATGCTGCATGTGTGAGAAGCTGCTTCAGTTGTGTCTGACTCTTTGTGACCCCACGGACTGTAGCATGCCATGCTCCTCTGTCCAGGGAATTCCTCAGGTGAGAATCCTGGAGTGGACTGCCATGCCCTCCTCCAGGGAATCTTCCCAACCCAGGAGTTGAACCTGTGTCCCTTTTGTCTCCTGCATTGGCAAGAGGATTCTTTCCCACTAGCGCCACCTGGGAAGCCCCAAAGTTAACTCCAGATAGTGTCTTTATAGTTGTCTGATTCTGCCTGAAAGATCACATATAAGATCTAGACTGGAGTCAGGTTTCTTAAGTATGTTCACATTTTTATATATGTACTTACACATACATACATATTTTTATACATGTACATTAGCATGTATACCTGTATATGTATATACAAACCTGCATAGACATGTTTAGAATTCATGATAAATCTTGGAAATCTTCAATTCTGCTTCACCCCCTCAGGGCTTGTTCTGCCTTCTTTCATTTCATGTGTGTATTTCCTTTCTAAGGGGCTTCCCTGATAGCTCAGTGGATAAAGAGTCCTCCTGCAGTGCAGGAGACACAGGAAATGCAGGTTTGATCGCTGGGTCAGGAAGATCCACTGGAGAAGGAAATGACAACCCACTCCAGTATTCTTGCCTGAAAAATCCTTTGGGCAGAGGGGCCTGGTGGGCTACAGTGCAAAGAGTCACAAAGAGACACAACTGAATGACTAAGCACGCATGCACACACTTTGTGACTGTTCTCTCTAAATAACACATTTACTCCTTTGTTAAACTTTGAAAATTATTTTGAAATTGTTTTGCCTATTCGTATGGGAAAAAAAAGCCTACTGGAAATATTTTGTCATGTGTTGACAATCTCTCCACGCTTCTGCCCATGAATGAGGGTACATGTCAACTATTGTATTGATGAGTTACTTGCATTAGTACTTTTTTTTTTCAGTAGGTTAATTTCCCTAAGTTTACTTTCAGTTTTAGAGTCTCTTTTTTATTTTAATTTTATTTTTGAAACGTGGAACCTGAACTTGCTTCCAAAAGTAAATACTATGCAAAAAGGTATACTTAAAGGAGTACCATTTCTTCCTCAGTTTGCTCCCTTGCATCCTGTAGGTAACCAGTTACATTTTTTTCTGTCTCACTTGTGTGTCATTTTGTAAAGGTAACTATCTCTCTAATTCTCTCCATTCCTCTTTCTTATTTATTTCCTTATTTCCCCATCTTCCTTACCTGGAAGGTACCATACAACATTTCTTCTTTTGTTTTTTTTTTTCCTCTCTTAGTATTATCTCCTTGAAATCCCTCCAAGTCAGTTTATAGAGATTCATTTGATTCCTTTTACATCTTTACATACATCTGATGGTACCATATTATTTAGCATAATTTACAAAGTTTATGGGATTTCCCTGATAGCTCAGTTGTTAAAGAATCCGCCTGCAATGCAGGAGACCCCAGTTCGATTCCTGGGTTGGAAAGATCCCTTGGAGAAGGGAAAGGCTACTCACTCCAGTATTCTGACCTGGAGAATTCCATAGACTGTATATAATCCATGGTGTTGCAAAGAGTCAGACATGACTGAAAGATTTTCACTTCACTTCACAAAGTTTATAGTACATATATTAGCTTGTTTATCCAATTTCCCGTGCATGAACATTTATATGCAGTTACAAATAATACTGTAATTAGCAAATAGTACACATGTGTTTTGTTGGTTGGTCTCTGAAGTCTATGTAATCTATAAAATATAAATAACCTAAGAGAAACAGAGACAAATACAAACTATATATAATACCTGGAAATATTTATGAGATAATGAGAAAGATTCAAAACACATCTATTAAAACTCCTCTCACAGTGTTATCAGATCTAGCATTATGGTAACTTCACTATAACTTCAGAAAAATTAGAATATTGCAGTTTGCTTATTATGAATTTTATATGTAGAGATTTCATAGTAGATGTATTTTTCTATTCATGGGCTAACTATATCTCTCTTGTAGCTCATGAAAAAATGTCAGATGCAAATCTTATGCATGACCATCGAGAATCAATGTCAAAAAGCCAAATGACGGTAAAGAAGCAAAGAGAGAAAAAACACAGTAAGTATCTTCATTACAGAAAACTTTAAATCATTTAAAATTAATTACAGCCAAAGATCTTATTCTTTGCTTCATAAATTATGTGTGTGTATACATATATAGTAGATATTTTATACTTTGACTTAATGTATAAATATCCTAAGATAACTAGAGGATAAAAACTAAAGTTGTGAAATCAGTTCAGTTCAGTTCAGTCGCTCAGCCGTGTCCGACTCTTTGCGACCCCATGAATTGCGGCACGCCAGGCCTATCTGTCCATCACCAACTCCCGGAGTCTACCCAAACCCATGTCCATCGAGTCGGTTATGCCATCCAACCATCTCATCCTCTGTCGTCCCCTTCTCCTCCCGCCCCCAATCCTACCCAGCATTAGGGTCTTTTCCAATGAGTCAACCCTTCGCATGAGGTGGCCAAAGTATTGGAGTTTCAGCTTCAACATCAGACCTTCCAATGAACACCCAGGATTGATCTCTTTTAGGATGGATTGATTGGATCTCCTTGCAGTCCAAGGGACTCTCAAGAGTCTTCTCCAACACCCCAGTTCAAAAGCATCAATTCTACGGCGCTCAGCTTTCTTCACCATACAACTCTCACATCCATACATGACCACTGGAAAAACCATAGCCTTGACTAGACGTACTTTTGTTGCCAAAGTAATGTCTCTGCTTTTAAATATGCTATCTAGGTTGGCCATAACCTTCCTTCCAAGGAGTAAGCATCTTTTAATTTCATGGCTGCAATCACCATCAGCAGTGATTTTGGAGCCCAAAAAAATAAAGTCTGACACTGTTTCCACTATTTCCCCATCTATTTCCCATGAAGTGATGGGACCAGATGCCATGATCTTAGTTTTCTGAACGTTGAGCTTCAAGCCATCTTTTTCACTCTCCTCTTTCACCTTCATCAAGAGGCTCTTTAGTTCTTCTTCACTTTCTGCCATAAGGGTGGTGTCATCCGCATATCTGAGGTTATTGATATTTCTCCCGGCAATCTAGATTCCAGCTTGTGTTTCTTCCAGCCCAGAGTTTCTCATGATGTACTCTGCATAGAAGTTAAATAAGCAGGGTGACAATATACAGCCTTGACGTACTCCTTTTCCTATTTGGAACCAGTCTGTTGTTCCATGTCCAGTTCTAACTGTTGCTTCCTGACCTGCATACAGGTTTCTCAAGAGACAGGTCAGATGGTCTGGTATTACCATCTCTTTCAGAATTTTCCACAGTTTATTGTGATCCACACAGTCAAAGGCTTTGGCATAGTCAATAAAGCAGAAATAGATGTTTTTCTGGAACTCTCATGCTTTTTCGATGATCCAGCGGATATTGGCAATTTGATCTCTGGTTCCTCTGCCTTTTCTAAAACCAGCTTGAACATCTGGAAGTTCACGGTTCACGTATTGCTGAAGCCTGGCTTGGAGAATTTTGAGCATTACTTTACTAGCATGTGACATGAGTGCAATTGTGCGGTAGTTTGAGCATTCTTTGGCATTGCCTTTCTTTGGGATTGGAACGAAGACTGTCCTTTTCCAGTCCTGTGGCCACTGCTGAGTTTTCCAAATTTGCTGGCATATTGAGTGCAGCACTTTCACAGCATCACCTTTGAGGGTTTGAAATAGCTCAACTGGAATTCCATCACCTCCACTAGCTTTGTTCATAGTGATGCTTTCTAAGGCCCACTTGACTTCACATTCCAAGATGTCTGGCTCTAGGTGAGTGATCACACCATCATGATTATCTGGGTCGTGAAGATCTTTTTTGTACAGTTCTTCTGTGTATTCTTGCCACCTCTTCTTAATATCTTCTGCTTCTGTTGGGTCCATACCATTTCTGTCCTTTTTCAAGCCTATCTTTGCATGAAATGTTCCTTTGGTATCTCTAATTTTCTTGAAGAGATCTCTAGTCTTTCCCAATCTGTTGTTTTCCTCTATTTCTTTGCATTGATCACTGAGGAAGGCTTTCTTATCTCTCCTTGCTATTCTTTGGAACTCTGCATACAGATGGATATATCTTTCCTTTTCTCCTTTGCTTTTCGCTTCTCTTCTCTTCCCAGATTGGTCAATATTTCTGATTGTAATATTTTTCTTAGTCATGGGTCATGCATTCAGTATCCACCAAACCAATAAAATGTACATAATTGTCTTCAAGAGGTAGGTACCTTTCACCCTACTCCAAGAAGTTAGACATAGAGAGTCCTAGATTAATCCCCTGTTGTGTAGAATTGCCATCTTCCAAAGACTAACTGATGAACAGAGAAGTGCTGAGAATTTTATCTCAAAATCAGATCAGAATTTTCAAGGGAAAATGTGACTGGGAATGTTTTTTTGTTTGCCTCCAGACCATCCTATTAGTTGAGATCCATTCATATGGCTGGTGTTTTTTCTGAAACTTAGTAGATGGTTGCAATCAGGACCCATGAGGGGAATGTAAGTGCCAGTAGCAGAATAGTTCCACATAGTTTTGGGGGGCTCTCATTTGTTGTGACCGACAGGACAAATTTGGAAGATATCTCCTCTAGAATGATGTGTATTGCCCTTTCCCACAAGGTCCTTGTCCATGTTTCTGTTAATGACCCTGCTATGCTGCTAAGCATGGTCAACATAGCATCTGGCCTTGTGGGATAGTACACATGCCAGGATGTACCAGGAGGATGAGGATGTCAACAATAATGTGGAAGCCCAGTGCTCCATCTGGGAATGGGACTTCTTCCTGCTCATGGCCTTATGCAAGGACATTAAAGGTGTATTGCAAACTTTTAAGCAAAAAGCAAACTGATCATATCATCTGTGTGGACAGAGACACTGAAGGAGCATTTGCCACATGAATTTCTTCATACCTATTTCCCTCAGCTGGGGCAAGAGCCTGTAGGACGGTCACAGTGTCAGGTAGGGCCAGTGTCCTGATCTGTACCACAGCACTGAGCTCTAGTACAGTAGTCCTGTAGTCCAGTCCAGGCATGCAAGGCTCTTCACATAGGTTTACTTAGTTAAACTGAATGGAGAAATAATCTCACAGAGACATTTGCCTTACTGAAACTCAGCAAAGATGGCTAGCATTTGTTTTTCCTTTGCTTAGTAGTTGATCTGGACACATGTCTCTAGGCACTGGTAGTCTGGTAGGTTTGCAGTCTTCCATGTGCCCCACTGAAATGATCCTGAGTGCAGCAGTGCTCATCATGGCTTGGGGCTTATGTGAGTTCGAATTCACATAGAAAATACATCTGTGCTAATGATATATTCAGGGTTTCCCAGGTGGCATGAGTGGTAAAGAACCCAATTCAGGAGATGCAAGATCCACAGATTCATTTCCTGGATTAGGAAGATCCCCTGGAGGAGGGCATGGGAACTCACTCCAGTATTCTTGCCTGGAGAATGCCACAGACAGAGGAGCCTGGAAGTCCATAGGTTTGCAAAGAGTCGATATGACTGAAGCAATTTAGCATGCATGCAATTATGTATTCAGCAGTGGGAGCTATGAAATAGAAGTTAATGATACCTAAAGGCACCCACACCATGGTCATGTTTAAGTACGAGTCAAAATGAAGTAACTTGTGTTCCTCTCATCCTGGTGTCAGAGCTGTGGAGATAACAGTCCTTGGTAAACCAGAAGCCAATCTTGGGGACTAGAATCCCTAATCTTGCTTATTTTGAAAAGCCAAGTATTCTGGGTAAAAATAGAGTTGTCAGATTCATCTTAAGGTCACTGGGGGGAGCACGTTATTAGTAATAAGTTCTCACCGTTTTGAGTCTCATGGGGCTGTGTTGGCCACCATGGCTCACTTCCTGGCACAAGATGTGTGCTGGAGAGTCCATCCATCCCTTCCTTGGGCCTCCATTGCTGGATAACTAGACAGTGTTTCCAGTGGCAAGGTGCTCACCATGTGTGGGCAGAAGTTTTCAGAAACCAAATGTCAGCCAGGAGAGGAAGGAGATTGTCTCAGGTGTTTGTGTCTTTTCTTCCTCATCCCCTCCCTTGTCCTCCTTGGACACAGTGGCCTCTGTGAGGGAACTCAGAACCAGGGGTTCTGTTGAGACACAACCAGCAAGGTGTCTGTTTCCCTCACTAAGTTAACAAGAGTAGCTCCTTCAGAGTGGAGTCTGTATAGTCTCCTCAGGTTGCTGGTCAAGTGAAACGGAGAAACCTGGATTCTTTTTCATTAGACTTTAATCTCAGAAACTGGCTATATCACGGAGTATCCATCATTGTCAGAACTGCATGAAAGCAAATAGTAGTTACTGGGTATGGCTCAGTCAACCATGTCTGCAGGGACTCTTGTGACCCAGTGTATTGTTTTTGATTTGCATTTCCTGTATTTCTTGTTTTAAAAATAAGGATCTTTCATCATCTTTTTTTTTTTTTTCAAATTTCCTGTATTCTTTCTTTCCTTCTTTTTTTCTTAAACCACACTCGGTATTCTCTTTTAGGTTATTTCCCCCCCATTAAGCACTGTATCCTGGAGATGCTTCCCAATCATTTCATCAGTATCTTTATCATTCCTTTTATACTCATTTGTACAGCTCCATGTGCACATTGCACCCTACAGTCTATATTTTTATTCTTTACATATGATACTTTAGCCTACCAGTCTCCTATGCTTTATGTTTTAGTGGTTTTAATATTTTACAATTACAAATATTATGGTATGAATAACCTTGTACATATGTATTTTCTTTGTTTGGTCTATTGAATTATATTAACTAAAAATATTGAGGCAACTCAGAAAATGAGAAACTTAACATAAAACACATTTGAATTCCATGAGTATTATTTTTATGGTAAAGTACCTTTCACACACACTCATTAAGACTCTTCTCATAGTTTTCCTAGCAGACTTCACAATATGGTGATTTTCTTCTTAACTTCATAAAAATGAGATAACTGCTGCTGTTTTCTTTTTATAAATTGTAAGCTAAACATTTCACAGTAGATCTTTATTTTTATTTAGTTGACTAAATTCTTCTCTTTTTGTAGCTCAAGATGCAGTACCAAATGGAAATCATATGCTTGACCATCAAGAGTCAATGTCAGAATCAGAGATTCAAGTGAAGAAAGAAAGCTTTCACACAGGGGAAGTATTTACTAGTAAGTGCAAAAACTACAGAAAACTTTATATTGTTTTAAATTAAACTCATTAGGAGATGTTTTTATTTTGGTTTATGAATATGAATTTGTTGAGCATATGTTTATATTGAAATATTTCACTTTGACTAAAATCAGATACCATGAGATACCTAGAGAGAAAAGCAGAAATATTGATACCATTTGATAGAAATTTTTGTCCTTAAGAGCATTTTGTGACCAGAAGATGAATGGCCCAATGCCCAGTAGCAGGTGAATACCTATATCTCCAAAGTAGTGTGCCTTTCAGCCAGCTCCCAGTAGTTGTAACTACAGAAGCCCAGTGGATGCCTGTACCCATGATAGGGCCCTTGTGCCATAGTCTCCATTAGCAAAGAGATGTTTTGGAGATCTGTGAATCAAGCATCTATCTGATGAGGGTCAGGAGGCCTGTTGGAGGGCCTTTTGGGCACTCCCTTGATTGTATCCTCACTAAAATGAAGCAGTCTCTCTGGTAACTGCATAGATTGTTTTCATCAAGGACTCTCTATGGGCAAATGAGAATACAGGTGGTCGAAAGGGTTGCACTATTTGCTGGGCCCAATTATTTGTCAGAGTTGAATCACCCAAGTTTGGCGATCTTGTCCTCTGGAATGAGAATTCATGCCCCTTAGAGATCATGCCCAGGAATTTCACTATGGTATCAGGTAACTAAGTGTGTGTACTAATGGTTCAGCCAGGAGCCACTGGTAGATCCACACAGTGTCTAGTCCTTGTTGGGTGGTTTCCTTTGTGGTGGGAGGGCTAGTTGAGTGAAAAGTAATCCTCCCTGTAGGAGCAGGCCACTTAGACTTGGTGACCTCTTCCCTGTAGCACAAACGGTAAAGAATCTGCCTGTGAGGCAGGAGACCAGAGTTCGATCCCTGGGTTGGGAAGTTCCTCTGGAGAAGGGAATGGCAATCCACTCCAGTATTCTTGCCTGGAGAATTCCATGGACAGAGAAGCCTGACAGGCTACAGACCATGGGGTCGCAAAGAGTCAGACACGATGAGCGACTAACAGTCCTACACACAGGCACAGTCACTAATAACAGATACTTGAGCAGTGTGGTAGCCACGTGTAGGACATGACAGCTCAGGTAGCTCGAGTTCTGAAACAGCATTGGTACAATTACTCATTTGCTTAATCCTGTTATGGTTCTCAAATGGTTTCAGAATAGCTCTGAATATACCAATACAAAAACAAACCAAGTTATAAAATGATTGCATGACTTGTCTGTTGTCCACCTCCCCCCATATCACCACACTTCCATGTCCAAGACAGGGTTTTTAGTAAATACTGGTTTGAGGAATTACTGCTTTTAGTCTCCCTGCAGTAGTTTCAATTCATTAAGTTTGCTTTTTCTTTCCATTCCATCTTCTTATTTGTTTTGGCCTAATTTTTATTTTGAAATATATAGAGCATGAAACTACTTCCAAAAGTTAACAATATACAAAGCAGTATACTTAGAGGCTTCTCAGTCTTCCCTCTCTTCTTGTAGGTATCTACGTGCATTGTTTTGCGATAGTTTTCCTGTCTTTTCTCTATTTTTTCTCTCTCCTTTATTTTTTCTCATTTCTGTTTTATTACCCAGTGTTTGCATATTAGTTTTCCCCTTCCAGTTTTTTTTTACTTAATTTTATTTCTAGAAATCTCTCCAAGTCATTATATAGAGTTCAGTTTCACTCAAAGTATAGTACTATGTATAGCTGTTTGTACCACAGTATTTACCATAATTTATATTACACCACAGTGTGTAATGCATACCTTAGTTTAACAAGTTATCTCCTTTAATATTTATATGGTTTTGAATATTTTGCACTTCCAAATACTAAGTTGGCCAGAAAATCTGTTCAAGTTTTTCCATAACATCTTACGTAAAGACCGGACTGAACTTTCTGGCAAACCCAATACATTGTGTATCAATAATTCTGTACATATTCATCTGTATTTTTTATTCTATGAACATGTGTCGGCATAAGGTATAAATAGCTTATGAAATCAAGAGACTTTTATATATATATATCTGTGTGTGTATTATTATATAATGTCTAGAAATATTATTGAAACACCTTCTTTGAGGTATACCAATTAAAAATGTTCTCACAGAAACTGCAGTGAGGGATCACCTCACGCCAGTCAGAATGGCCATCATCAAAAAAATCTACAAACAATAAATGCTGAAAAAGGTGTAGAAAAAGGGAACCATCTCGCACTGTTGGTGGGAATGTAAATTCATATAGCCACTGTGAAGAACAGTATGGAGGTTCCTTAAAAGACTAGGAATAGAGCTACCATATTACCCAGCAGTCCCACTACTGGGCATATACTCTGAGGAAACCATAATTGAAAAAGACATATGTACCCCAATGTTCATTGCAACATTGTTTACAATAGCTTCTTGCCTGGAGAATCCCCATGGACAGAGGAGCCTGGAGGGCTACAGTCCATGGTGTCACAAAGAGTCAGATACAGCAGAGCGACTAAGCACAGCACAGAACATGGTAGCCACCTAGATGTCCATTGATACATGAACAGATAAAAAAGGTTGTGGTACATGTATATAATGCCCATAAAACCAGACATGGAACAGTGGACTGGTTAACAATTGGGAAAGGAATACATTGAGGCTGTATATTGTCACTCTGCTTATTTAACTTATATGCAGGGTGCATCATGCAAAATGCCAGGCTGGATGAGTGAAAGCTGGAATCAAGATTGCTGGGAAAAGTATCAACAACCTTAGTTATGCAGATGATACCACCCTAATGGCAGAAAGCGAAGAGGAACTAAAGAGCCTCTTAATGAAAATGAAAGAGGAGAGTGAAAAAGCTGGCTTAAAACTCAGAAGACATACAGATGGCTAACAAACACATGAAAAGATGCTCAACATCACTCATTATTAGAGAAATGCAAGTCAAAACCACAATGAGGTACCATTTCACGCCAGTCAGAATGGCTGCTATCCAAAAGTCTACAAGCGATAAATGCTGGAGAGGGTGTGGAGAAAAGGGAACCCTCTTACACTGTTGGTGGGAATGCAAACTAGTACAGCCACTATGGAGAACGGTGTGGAGATTCCTTAAAAAACTTGGAATAGAACTGCCATACGACCCAGCAATCCCACTGCTGGGCATACACACCGAGGAAACCAGAATTGAAAGAGACACGTGTACCCCAATGTTCATCGCAGCACTGTTTATGATAGCCAGGACATGGAAGCAACCTAGATGCCCATCAGCAGACGAATGGATAAGGCACCTGTGGTACATATACACAATGGAATATTACTCAGCCATTAAAAAGAATACATTTGAATCAGTTCTATTGAGATGGATGAAACTGGAGCCCATTATACAGAGTGAAGTAAGCCAGAAAGAAAAACACCAATACAGTATACTAACGCATATATATGGAATTTGAAAGATGGTAACGATAACCCTATATGCGAGACAGAATAAGAGACACAGATGCATAGAACAGTCTTATGGACTCTGAGGGAGAAGGTGAGGGTAGGACGTTCTGAGAGAGTAGCATTGAAACATGTATATTATCATATGTGAAACAGAACACCATTCCAGGTTCAATGCATGAGACAAATGCTCAGGGCTGGGGCAATGGGATGACCCAGAGGGATGGGATGGGGATGGAGGTGGGAGGGGGGTTCAGGATGGGGAACACTTGTAAACCCATGGCTGATTCATGTCAATGTATGGAAAAAACCACTACAATATTGTAAAGTAATTAGCCCCCAACTAAAATAAATAAATTTATTAAAAAAAAAAAAACTCAGCATTCAAAAAACTGAGATCATGGCATCCAGTCCTATCACTTCATGGCAAATAAATGGGGAAAAAGTGAAAACAGTGTCAGATTCCATATTCTTGGGCTCCAAAATCAATGCAGATAGTGCCTGCAGCCACAAAATTAAAAGACACTGGCTCCTTAGAAGAAAAGCTATGACAAACCTAGACAGTGTTTTATTTTTTTTTAATTTATTTATTTTAATTGAAGGCTTATTACTTTACAGTATTGTAGTGGGTTTGCCATACATTCACATGAATTAGCTATGGGTGTACATGTGTTCCCCATCCTGAACCCCCCTCCCACTTCCCTCCCTATCCTATCCCTCTGGGCCATCCCAGTGCACCAGCCCTGAGCACCCTGTCGCATGCATTGAACCTGGACTGGCGATCTGTTTCACATATGATAATATACATGTTTCAATGCTGTTCTCTCAAATCATCCCACCCTTGCCTTCTCCCACAGAGTCCAAAAGACTGTTCTATACATCTGTGTCTCTTTTGCTGTCTCGCATATAGGGTTGTTGTTCCCATCTTTCTAAATTCCATATATATGCTTTAGTATACTGTATTGGTGTTTTTCTTTCTGGCTTACTTCACTCTCTATAATAGGCTCCAGTTTCATCCACCTCATTAGAACTGATTCAAATGTATTCTTTTTAATGGAAGAGTAATATTCCATTGTGTATATGTACCACAGGTGCCTTATCCATTCGTCTGCTGATGGGCATCTAGGTTGCTTCCATTTCCTGGATATCATAAACAGTGCTGCGATGAACATTGGGGTACACGTGTCTCTTTCAGTTCTGGTTTCCTCAGTGTATATGCCCAGCAGTGGGATTGCTAGGTCGTATGGCAGTTCTATTCCCAGTTTTTAAGAAATCTCCACACTGGTCTCCATAGTGGCTGTACTAGTTTGCATTCCCACCAACAGTGTAAGAGGGTTCCCTTTTCTCTACACCCTCTCCAGCATTTATTGCTTGTAGACTTTTGGATAGCAGCCATTTTGACTGGCGTGAAATGGTACCTCATTGTGGTTTTGATTTGCATTTCTCTGATAATGAGTGATGTTGAGCAACTTTTCATGTGTTTGTTAGCCATCTGTATGTCTTCTTTGGAGAAATGTTTGTTTAGTTCTTTGGCCCACTTTTTGATTGGGTCATTTATTTGTCTGGAATTGAGCTGCAGGAGCTGCTTATATATTTTTGAGATTAATTCTTTGTCAGTTGCTTCGTTTGGTATTATTTTGTCCCATTCTGAAGGCTGTCTTTTCACCTTGCTTTTAGTTTCCTTTGTTGTGCAAAAGCTTTTAAGTTTAATTACGTCTCATTTGTTTATTTTTGCTTTTATTTCCAACATTCTGGGAGGTGGGTCATAGAGGATCCTGCTGTGATGTATGTCAGAGAGTGTTTTGGCTATGTTTTCCTCTAGGAGTTTTATAGTTTCTGGTCTTACATTTAGATCTTTAATCCATTTTGAGTTTATTTTTGTGTATGCTGTTAGAAAGTGTTCTAATTTCATTCTTTTTACAGGTGGTTGACCAGTTTTCCCAGCACCATTTGTTAAAGAGATTGTCTTCTCTCCGTTACATATTCTTGCCTCCTTTGTCAAAGATAAGGTGTCCATAGGTGCATGGATTTATCTCTGGGCTTTCTATTTTGTTCCATTGATCTATATTTCTGTCCTTGTGCCAGTACCATACTGTCTTGTTGACTGTGGCTTTGTAGTAGATCCAGAAGTCATGCAGGTTGATTCCTCCAGTTCCATTCTTCTTTCTCAAGATTGCTTTGGCTATTCGAGGTTTTTTTGTATTTCCATACAAATTGTGAAATTATTTCTTCTAGTACTGTGAAAAATATCATTGGTAGCTTGATAGGGATTGCACTGAATCTATAGATTGCTTTAGGTAGTATACTCATTTTCTCTATATTGATTCTTCCAATCCATGAACATGGTATATTTCTCCACCATCTCTTCATGTCCTCCTTGATTTCCTTCATCAGTGTTTTATAGTTTTCTATATATAGGTCTTTTGTTTCTTTAGGTAGATATATTCCTAAGTATTTTATTCTTTTCGTTGCAATGGTGAATGGAATTGTTTCCTTAATTTCTCTTTCTGTTTTCTCATTGTTAGTGTATAGGAATGCAAGAGATTTAGACAGCGTTTTAAAAAGCAGATTTCACTTTGCCACAAAGGTCTGTATAGTCAAAGCTATGATTTTTCTAGTAGTCATGTACAGATGTGAGAGTTGGACCATAAAGAAGACTGAGCACCAAAGAATTGATACTTTCTGATTGTGGTGCTGAAGGCTCTTGAGACTCCCTTGGACAGCAAGGAGATCAAACCAGTCAATCCTAAAGGAAATCAATCCTGAATATTCATTGAAATTACTGATGCTGAAGCTGAAGCTCCAGTACTTTGGCCACGTATTGCCAAGAGCCGACTCATTGGAAAAGACCCTGATGCTTGGAAAAATTGTAGGCAGGAGGAGAAGGAGACAACAGAGAATGAGATGGTTGGATGGCATCACTGACTCAACAGACATAAGTTTGAGCAAATTCTGGGAGATAGTGAAGGACAGGGAAGCCTGAATGCTGCAGTCCATGGGATTACAAAGAGTTGGACACGGAGGGATATGCTTATGAGAAATCATTTTATAGATTATAGGAACATCTGAAGAGTCAGTGACAAGAATTATGAGAGGCTTATGTTGGCCTTTTATTGACCAAGGAACTTGATAAAAATCCAAAAATCTGTTAAATTGCCCCTAGCAGCTATATTTAGTATTACCAAAGAGTTTTATTTCCATCCTAAACATTGGGGAAAAATAACTAAAAATTAAACAACAACTTGTAATTTTGATAGAGAGACAGACCTTTGGTCAGCAGTACAATTGAATTGGTAGAATGGGTCTTACAAGCCTGGTCCGGATTCATGGGTCAGCTGTCTGTTACTGTTATCTTCTTCTCCTAGCTTAGTGATGCTTGGCTTAGTTGCAGGCAGGTGCTAGGAACAGGGGTCAAAGCCCATTCAGGTGGAGGGCCTTTTCAAAATGAGAGATGTGAATCTATGAATTAATGCCTTTCAGTTTGGCTTCATATAGATTAGTTAATAATACTTGATAAGATTTTTTTCATTGTGTCTGTAAATAATCTTTTATTTGATGTCCTTTCTAATAAAATCTCTAGATTGTAATTCATTATCCTTTTCGTCTCTTGGGAGCTCAATATAAAAGTACTTAGTATTTTTTTAAGTGTCTCAATAAACCCCCATCCATAATGTCATATATTTCCTTTGAACCATCATGGGTGCAAATTTCCACAATTATTTTTCCCATAAAACCATTTTCTTAAAAGCCCAGTGTGTTAAAGAATGTACATGTTGTAGTAATGGCAGTTAGGCTTCAGTAGACAGTGTTTGTTTTGTTGGATGGGATCTAAACTGTATTTGTGTAGTTGGGTCAAAATTCCCTAGTTCTGTTGTTGTATCTGTTTCTCTTCTTTAGTGGTTATCTCTTGAGCCTGTATAAAGAAATCTTTTATTTGGTTATCAAGGTTAATGGAGAGAAGTGGGCATTTTTAAGACTGGACAGGATGAATATTTAAAATTGCCTGTTTTGTTGCAGCATCAGCAAGCTGATTTCTTTTAGCTTTTGTAGTGTCAGATTTGGAATGAATGCCCTATTGTTTCAATAATGGCTAACTATTTTAGCAGCTATATTACAAAAGATTTTTAAAGTTCTCCTGAGGAGGTTAAAAAGCTCATTGTTTTAATAGCATTCCAAAATTATGTGCCATTTCAAAAGTATAGTGACATATAAATATTTGTTATCCTGGTCTTTAGCTAGTTTACAAGCTAGACTTAAGAGAATTAATTTGGCTTGTTATGTTGCCTTTGTTTCTGATAAATAAAAGTTTTAATTATGTCCGCTGTGGACATTATTGCATATCCAGCTCAGTAAGGTCCCTGTTCATCCTTTAAGTAGGACCCATCTGTAAATTAAATTAGATCAGCCTTATCAATAAGGGCTTCTTGTAATTCATTCTTGGGAGCAAGAATAATAATAGTAATTATTACTAAGAAAACGTAGTCATGGTTCTTTCCTTTCTGTAGTCCTGGAAGCAGAGTTCCAAGGTTAAGGTTATTACATGGAACCAAGGAAGTATTAGTTGCAGAAAGCAACAGGACTTTATAAGGAGTTGGTCAGCTTACAGAATTGTGCTGTGTGGTGAAAGTTTAGAATAGACTTGCTGCATGTGGGACATTGGTAAAAAAAAGACTCTGTTACTATTTCTTCAGTAGCCTTACATGAGTGAGCTGTTTCTGAAATAACCCTTATACAAGGTAGAAGTCCTTTTGCTACTAAATCTTTGGAGCATAAAAGCAAGTCATCCGGAAGTATTTTAGTAAAAGCATCAGAATAAGTTATCAACAAGATGCTAACTGTCCCAGAATGACAACAGACTCAAAAACATGGTTAAAGATCTGATTATAATGTGATTGTATGGGAAATTTGGCTATTTTTGATACAGAATATTTTAAGATGATAATTGAAATTATAACTGACAGACAACATACCAGGAAATTTCAAATGTTAGGAACTTCTGAATAATTTCTGGAACATTTATATTAATAATATTTACTTATACAATATAACAAAAATTATTATTACTCATTTGACAATGTTTTGCATGTAATTTAATATACCAAATAAGTCTAATCAGTTAAATATTTCTATTTGGGATGTTCAGGGGCCCTCTGAGCATCCCACAGTTAGTGGAGGTCAAAAGAACTTCATTTAAAATTTTATTTCATAAGGATTGTCAGACAAATCAAAAGATGTCAAAATATATTGCCAATTATACTTATGATTCACTGTGAAATAATATTTATTCACATAATCAAAATGACAAACATTTTCAAGGGGATGTGCAGAGAGTTACTGATAAAGAAACTTTATAATCTGTTATCAAAAGCAGATCAGTATATCAGGACAGCTTGGTTTTCACAACAGAGGAAAAAAGAAAATTCCAGCTTTACATAATTTTATCATTAATATTAAAATTCATTTATTACTTACATTTAATTTAGTCTTAGTCTTGACCATGCATAAGACTGTTTTCTCAAGATTCTTTTTTAAAAGTTAATTTCTGGAAACATATACCAGAATATATTTCTAATAGTTTCAAATGTATTTAGTCTATCTGTAATAAGAGGTCAAAAGTAGGTTAACAAAGACTTCTTTAGTGATTAATGTTTCAGTATTATATCTAATTAAAAGTGACCTAGACATTCAGTGAATTTCTTTCATTTTATTTTATTTAGCAGAACTCTAAAGTTTCAAGTTGCCAAAAATCTGTAGAAATGGTTTTAGGTAGATGTGCCATCTAACATTATTTTTAAAGAGTTCACTCAAAAGCTTATATCCCATTTTCTCTTTTTTGTTCCTTACAAAAGTGTCATCATACCATTGATCACCTTGTTGTCAAATTTTATTACATAGATAATATGAGCTTATTGAGCCTTCAAATAAGGTTTTAGGTACAATAAAAGTGTTACACTTAATGTTGTTGACTCTAAAGACATGTCTATATTAATTGAATCATCAATTTAAACTTGTTTTTATTCAAAGAATAATCCTAGATCACATGATCTTTTAAAAATTTAGGCTATTTTAAGTTACTTTTAGAAGTATTTGGTTTGTGAGCATTTGCTTTTAATTCAGTTAAAGAGAGCTCCTTTACAAATTAATTTTGATAATACCATCCACAGGTAGGGATATATCATATGTATAGCATACACAGGCACATCCAGATAGACAGAGAGATCTCATAATTTTCCTGCTTGATTTTTTTAAAGGCCTATTTCTCTCTTTTTTCTTCCTTTCAGTTTTAAGTTCTACTAACTGAGCTAAAGCTGTGGTCTCAGGTGATGTTAAAATTTTAAGTTTTCTCCTAGGAATACTTTTATTTTATCAGGGTCAGAATTTTGAAAAGATGTTTTATCAAGCTGGCTTTTTCTAAAATGTCAAAAGAGCTCCATCCTGGCCATTTAAGAGTTAAGGTTAAATGTTTGCAAGCCTTGACTTCATACATGAAGCCAGTTGGAGTTCCAGTAAATGGCTGCCTGTCCAGGAGCTGTTCAGCCTTGGAGGCATGGTTTCCCATTATAAATTTGGTAGTGTAATTCAGATATGATCTGAACAACTTTATGAGGACAGTGTGATGGATCAAATATGTGCTGCTTCTGAGTTTAGCTCACCAAGGAGTTACCTTTGGGTTGGTTTGATTCTCTTATGTGTCTCGGTTTCTCCCTTCAACAATCTATAACTGCTGTGGGTGCTCAGAGCACCAGGTGATCAGCCTTTATTATGCCCCCAGCAAGCAGAATTTACTTAATGGTTGTAGTGGGATTCTCTGTGGGACCACTACATCTCATGAGGATGGAACCTCAGACATATCTGCTAGGTTCTCAATCACCTGAGAATACCTTGTGGGCAGAAGGAACACATGTCTCTTTTCTTTGGAACTGATCAGGCTCAGTCTCCCATTTCACTAGCAAATGGATTGTTCAGACCATATATACATTATATTTCCAATTTCAGCCAATTTTCAAAAAGGACAGACAACCCAATTCACTCCAAAGTTCCTCCTAGATCCCTGCCTAGGAAATGTACCGATATCCCCTTAGGACTCCAAGTCTGAAGAGAAACAGGCTGAGTAAAATTCAGGATGTCATTTAAAGCAATGATGTCCAATATCAGGAGAACTCACCAAAGCACCTGAAGAATACCGAAAAACAGATGGGGTTCACAGAGCCCATTTTGGTACTGGCCACCAGTTTGGGGGAGACCCCAGGTATCCTCTGATGAGTGTAAAACATTCATGAAAGTTTAAGAAGAAATGTTCTTTCAGCCAAACTGAGGATTATAAGGTGAGAAGCAGGTTCTCAGAGCTCTGAGAACTGTTCCTCCAATTAAAAATTGAAGGCATAGTCATATATATTTTTAGACAAAGGAACAAACATCAAAGTGATATACTGGTATTTTACAAAAAGGTTCACCAAGAATACATAGTCCACATAAACACAGAGTGAACAGGTCACCATGAATCCCTACAGAGCTGGG
This sequence comes from Giraffa tippelskirchi, assembly GCF_054371585.1. Lineage (NCBI taxonomy): Eukaryota > Metazoa > Chordata > Mammalia > Artiodactyla > Giraffidae > Giraffa > Giraffa tippelskirchi. Next base: position 64,043,005 of record NC_137287.1, on the reverse strand, counting down.
AAAGAACACTGTTCTTTTAAGGAGTTACACTGCTAGCATCAGAAAAAAGGAGAGGGGGTGGGGTGGGAATGATCTTTATGGTTGAGCAGACACACCCATCCTTGAGGACCTTGGGTTAATTTGTAATGGCTTTAAGCCAGCTTTTTCACTCTACTCTTTCACTTTCATCAAGAAGCTCTTTAGTTCTTCTTCGCTTTCTGCCATAAGAGTGGTGTCATCTGCATATCTGAGGTTATTGATATTTCTCCTGGCAATCTAGATTCCAGCTTGTGTTTCTTCCAGCCCAGCGTTTCTCATGATGTACTCTGCATATAAGTTAAATAAGCAGGGTGACAATATACAGCCTTGACGTACTCCTTTTCCTATTTGGAACCAGTCTGTTGTTCCATGTCCAGTTCTAACTGTTGCTTCCTGACCTGCATATAGATTTCTCAAGAGGCAGGTCACATGGTCTGGTATTCCCATCTCTTGAAGAATTTTCCACAGCTTATTGTGATCCACACAGTCAAAGGCTTTGGCATAATCAATAAAGCAGAAATAGATGTTTTTCTGGAACTCTCTTGCTTTTATGATGATCCAGTGGATGTTGGCAATTTGATCTCTGGTTCCTCTGCCTTTTCTAAAACCAGCTTGAACATCTGGAAGTTCACGGTTCACGTATTGCTGAAGCCTGGCTTGGAGAATTTTGAGCATTACTTTACTAGCGTGTGGGAGGAGTGCAAATGTGTGGTAGTTTGAGCATTCTTTGGCACTGCCTTTCTTTGGGATTGGAATGAAAACTGACCTTTTCCTGTTCTGTGGCCACTGCTGAGTTTTCCAGATTTGCTGGCATATCGAGTGCAGCACTGTCACAGCATCATCTTTCAGGATTTGAAATAGCTCTACTGGAATTCCATCATCTCCACTAGTTTTGTTCATAGTGATGCTTTCTAAGGCCCACTTGACTTCACATTCCAGGATGTCTGGCTCTAGGTGAGTGATCACACTGCGTGATTATCTGGGTCATGAAGATCATGGCATCTTGTCCCATCACTTCATGGGAAATAGGTGGGGAAACAGTGGAAACAGTGTCAGACTTTATTTTGGGGGGCTCCAAAATCACTGCTGATGGTGATTGCAACCATGAAATTAAAAGACGCTTACTCCTTGGAAGGAAGGTTATGACCAACCTAAATAGCATATTTAAAAGCAGAGACATTACTTTGCCAACAAAGATCTGTCTAGTCAAGGCTATGGTTTTTCCATTGGTCATGTATGGATGAGAGAGTTGGACGGTGAAGAAAGCTGAGCGCCACAGAATTGATGCTTTTGAACTGTGGTGTTGGAGAAGACTCTTGAGAGTCCCTTGGACTGCAAGTAGGTCCAACCAGTCTATCCTAAAGGAGATAAGCCCTGGGTGTTCATTGGAAGGACTGATGTTGAAGCTGAAACTCCAACACTTTGCCCACCTCATGCAAAGAGTTGACTCACTGGAAAAGACCCTAATGCTTGGAAGGATTGGGAGCAGGAGGAGAAGGGGACGACAGAGGATGAGATGGTTGGATGGCATCACCAACTCGATGGCCATCGGTTTGGGTAAACTCCAGGAGTTGGTGATGGACAGGGAGGCCTGGTGTGCTGCAATTCATGGGGTTGCAAAGAGTTGGACACAACTGAGTGACTGAACTGAACTGAAATGAGGGAGGGAGAAGGCTGAAACAAGAATAGAGAGAAAATTTTGTGTGTTATTTATTCTTGTTCTGCCATAAAATGTAAATTTTATTTCATCATATATGTATGTGGGGGATGTGTGTGTATGTATACATACATACATACATATATATATATAAAATATATTCACAGTTCAGTCAGTCAGTTCAGTTGCTCAGTTGTGTCCAACTCCTCGCGACCCCATGGACTTCAGCTCACCAGGCTTCCCTGTCCATCACCGGCTCCCGGAGCCTACTCGAACTCATGTCCATCACATCGGTGATGCCATCCAACCATCTCATCCTCTGTCGTCCCCTTCTCCTCCCGCCTTCAATCTTTTCCAGCATCAGAGTCTTTTCCAACAAGTCAATTCTTCACATCAGGTAGCCAAAGTATTGGAGTTTCGGCTTCAGCATCAGTCCTTCCAATGATATTCAGGAGTGATTTCCTTTAGGATGGACTGGTTGGATCTCCTTACAGTCCAAGGGACTCGCAAGAGTCTTCTCCAACACCATAGTTCAAAAGCATCAATTCTTATGCCTTGTCCATAAAATGTCCTAGATATGCTGCTACATGTGGGTCAAAATGTCATCCATTTGGATAGTATCTTTGCTACCCAGCAGGGAGACATTCCTTAATATAGTGGAAGGCTGGTGCTCCATCTGAGAGTGGGACTTCCTGCTCATCGTGGAAAGATATAAAAGATGTATTGAAATCTGTCACAAAGAAGGCAAACTGATCCTGATCATCTGTGTAGACAGGGATGCTGAAAAGAGCATTTGTAATATGAATTGCTTTATACCTATTCCCTCAGCTTAGGTAGAAGCCTCTAGGACAGTCACAGTGTCAGGCAGGGCCAGTGTCCTGATCTGTACCACATCATTAATTGCCTATAGTCCACTCTGTATGCAGATAAGGCCATTTGCACAGGTTGACTTAGTTATTGAATGGAGAAGTAATCTCACAAAGATATTTGACTTACAGAAACTCAGCAAAGAGTGTAGCCATTTGTTTTTTTTTCTTAGTAGTTGTTTCTGGAGACAAATCTCTAGGCATGGTAGTCTGGTAGGTTTCCAATCTTCCATGTGCCGCACTGAAATGACTCTGAGTGCAGCAGTGCTCATCACAGCTTGGGGCTGATGTGAATTGGAGTTCACACAGAAAATACATCTGCGCTAATGATGTATTCAGTTGTGGGGGCTATGAAATAGAGGCTCATAATGCCCAAAGGCACCTGCACTACAGTCAGGTGTAAGTAAGGGTCATTATTTACTTTTGTTCCTCACATCCTGGTGTCAGAGTTGTGAAGATAACGGTTATTGGTAAAGCAGTAGTCATATGGCCCAAGGTATGCAAACTCTCCCCACTGCCTCTTTGAACTCTTAGTTGGCATACATCATCAGATGCTACTGGGGACATAGGAACTTTGGTCTAATCCCTCATCTTGTTTATTTTGAAAAGCCAAGTATTCTGGGTAAAAATAGTTGTCAGATTTATCTAAAGATCACTAAGAGGAGCACGTTATTAGTAATAAGTGTCATCACCATTTTGAGTCTCGTGGGGCTGTGCTAACCTCCATGGCTCACTTCCTGGCACAAGGTGAGTGGTGGAGTCCATCCATCCCTTTCTTGAGTCTCCATTGCTGGGTCACTAGACAGTGTTTTCAGTGGCAGAGGTTTTCACCATGTGTGGACAGAGGTTTTCAGAAACCAAATGTCAGCCAGAAGAGGAAGGAGATTGTCTCAAGTGTTTGTGTCTTTTCTTCCCTATCGCCTCCCTCATCCTCCTTGGACACAGTGGCCCCTGTCAGGAAACTCAGAACCAGGGGTTCTGATGTGACACAACCAGCAAGGTATCAGTTTCCCTGACTCAGTTAACAAGAGTAGCTCCTCCACGGTGCAGTCTGTATAGTCTCCTCAGGTTGCTGGTCAAGTGAAACTGAGAAACCTGGATTCTTTTTCTTTTGACATGAGTCTCAGAGACTCACTATATCCTGGAGTATCCATCAGTGTCAGAGACAAGCTGAGAACATAGAGTAGTCACTGGGTATGGCTCAGCCAGCAGTGTCTGCAGGGACCCAGTATGTTGTTTTATGGTTTTTATTTCCTGTTTGAAAGATAAATATCTTTCATCATTTTTTTCAAATTCCCTTTCTTTCCTTCTTTCAAGATAGTTTACTATGTATTCTCTCTTTCAGATTGCTTCTTGCCCATTGAGTCAGTTCCTAGAAATGCTTCCAAGTTAGTTTGTTGGATCTTCTTCATTCCATTTATACCTGTTTGTACAGATGTCTTTGCCAAATTAGATCCCATAGTCTATATTTTTAAATTTTAAATATGTTACTTTAGCCTACGAATATCCTATGCTTGTACATGTAAGTGATTTTGAGTATTATAAATGTTATGAATAACCTTGTATATATATATATTTTCATTTTTGGTCTATCAATATGTGTTATGTTGGTATAAAAGTAATTGTGGTTTCAGACTGTGAATTTTAAATCATTATAACTAGGCTCAAACACATCTTTATTAATCAAAATAGGAATCATTACAATCAGCACATTTTTGCTAATGAGAAATAAGTTTGTTTATCCCTGTAAAATAAAAGTCTGTGCTTCGAGATTCTTGGAAAGCATTTTCTGCCTCCTGTTGGTTGTGGAAGCATTTTTCCTGTAAAATATTGTCAAATGCTTGAAGTGGTAGTTGGTTGGCAAGAGGTCAGCTGAATATGGCAATGAAACAAAACTTGGTCCTAGCCCAATTCGTTCAGCCAAAGCATTGGCTGGGCGACTTTCAGTTGGGTGTTGTTGTGGAGAAGAATTGGGCCCATCCTCTTGACCAATGCTGGCTGCAGGTGTTGCAGGTTTCAGTGCATCTCATCGATTTGCTGAGCATACTCCTGCGATGTAATGGTTTTGCCGGTATACAATAAGCTGTAGCAGATCAGATGAGCAGCAGACCACCAAACATAACCTTTTTTTTGGTGCAAGTTTGGCATTGGGAAGTGCTTTAGAGCTGCTGCTAGGTCCAACCACTGAGCTGGTTGTCACTGGTTTTTGTATAAAATCCACTTTCTGTCGCATGTCACAATCTGATCAAGAAATGATTTGCTGTTTTTGCATACAATAACAAAAGACGACACTTTAGAATGATGATTTTTTTGGTTTTCGATCAGCTCATGAGGCAACCATTTACTGAACCTTTTTAACTTTTCAATTTGTTTCAAATGCCAAACTACAGTAGAATGGTCGACTTTGAGTTCTTTGGCAACTTCTGTAGTTGTAAGAGGACTGTCAGCTGCAATGATTCCTCTCAGTTATTGTCACCATCCAATGGCTGGCCACTATGCTCTGCATCTACAAAGCTCTCATCTCATTTGCAAAACTTCTTGAAGCACCACTGCACCGTACGCTCATTAGCAGTTCCTGGGCCAGATGCATGGTTTATGTTGCAAGTTGTCTTTGCTGCTTTATGACCTATTTTGAACTCGAATCAAGAAATTGTTTGAATTTGCTTTCTGTCTAACAGAATTTCTGTAGTCTAAAATAAATACAAAATAAATAGCATGTCATTTGCAAAAAAAGATAAAGTGAGAAATGCACATTAAAATGATATATAACATAGCCACATTTATTTAAGAATGGATTCCAATATCACATGGCAAAGTTCAACTTAAAACTTCATTATTTTTGCACCAATGTAATATTAACAGAAAATATTAAGAAAACTCAGAAAAAGAGCAACTAGTATTTGAAATCTAGGAATATTAATAACAATAAAATACTTTCCACACACTCTCATTTAGACTCTTCTCATGGTTTTCATAACAGATCATACATTATGGTTATTTAATGATAACTGCATAAACTGGGGAGAAACTGCCACAGTTCACATGTATAAATTTGCCATGTAGGGATTTCCCAGTAGATCTTTTTTTTTTATTTAGTGGGCTGAATTCTTTATGTAGCTCAGGATGAAGTACCAGATGGAAATGGTATGCCTGTACATCAAGGCTCAGTGTCAAAATCAGAGACTCAAGTGAAGAAACCAAGCTTTTGCAAAGGGGAAAAGCTTAGTAGTTAGTGCAAAAGCTACACAAAGCTTTAACTCATTAGAAGATGTTTTAATTTTGATTCATATTATATATTTTTGAGCATAAATTTTATAGACATTCTATACTTTCACTAAGGTATGAATACCATGAGATAATTAGAGGAAAAAAAAGCAAATATATTGATGCCTTTGTTGGAATCTCTGTCCTTAATATTATTTTGTGACTAGCAGATGAATGCCCCAAGGACAAGAGCAGGTGGATAATTGTCTCTCCAGAGCTGTGTGCCTTTCAGCCAGCTCCAGGTAGTTATGGGAACAGAAGCCTAGTGGATTTCTAAACATGTGGCAGGGGTCTTTTGCCATAGATTCCAGTGGGAAAGGGATGTTTCTGAGATAAGAGGCATGTTGGAAGGCTTTTAGGGTACCTTCTTTGTTGTATCCTCAATGAAATGAAATAGCCTTTTTGGGTAACATTATAGATGAGTTTCATCAAGGACTGCTCCTAGGTAACTTCTAGTGCAAGTGGTCGTAGAGTCCCACTAACTGCTGGGCCTCTTTTCATGTGTTGGAACTGAATAGCCCAAGGTTATGGTATGCCTCTTAGAGATCACACTCAGGAGTTCCAATAGGGTACAAATAAATAAGTGTGTGTACTAATGGCCCAGCCAAGAGCCACTGGTGGGTCCACAGGGCATCTAATGCTTGTTGGGTGTGGCCTTGTCTGGGTCCACTTGAGCGAAAACTATTCCTCCCTGTAAGAGCAAGGCCACTTAGAAATCGTTACCTGTGCACTGATTACAGATACTGGAGCTGTTTAGTGGCCATGTGCAGGACATTAGTAAGATATCACAAGTCCTTCTATATATATAAGCTTAAACTGACTGGGATCACTTATATTCGGACAAATGCATACAAAGTACATACAAAGTATACTGGATTTATCAGGTTTTGGACTTTGAGTACCTTTAGTTTGGAGAATCACCTGTATGTCAGTTACAGTGGCAGGTACCATCGGGGCTCAGCGCTGTACTATAAGCATTTACCTACCAGAATCGGTTAGTAACATGTGCGTGAGGCTGTGTGCAAAGATCAAGTTAGTTATTCCAATGAGAAAAGTCTCATAGAGACATTTCTATTCATTAAGCTTAGCAATGAGAATAGTTACACCTTTTCTTCCCATGAATTTGTTGGATAAGACAGAGGAGGCACTGTTTAGTCTGGAGCTTCTCAGTCTTATCTGTGCGCTGAAAACTACCCCTAAATGCAGCAGGTCCCATCAGGCTTGGGCTGAATGTAAGTGCAGGTGCACTTACATAGGAACTACATCTGTGTCAATAAACATTCAGTAGTGGAAGCCATGCAAATGAAGTTCTGTGGTTGCCTGACAGGATACACTTAGTGTAGGCTTTGACCTAGGGTGTCCTTGGCGATGGTCTCTAATGAACAACCTGAGAGAGTTGTCTCTTTCCCTCCGTATCTGGTGTTGGAGGTCATGGAGGTCATGGTTACCTCTGCACCAGTCACCGAATGACTCTAGAAATACAGTATCCCTGCCCCCTACTTTGAGTTCTGGCTTTGGCACACATGCTCAGATAACCACTGATGATGTTGCAATATTGACCTAACCCCTAATGTTGCTTATGGTTTAAAGCTAGGAGGTTTGAATAAAAGTAATGGAGGCTTCCCTGACTCACGTCAATGTCACTTGGAGCTGAGGGAGGAGCATTTGTATCAACATGAGTTACAGGTGTCATCACAATTTGGACTTTAGTGTGTGCTGGGACCCATGGCCCACTACTTGGCCAGGAGCTCTTTGGTAAAAGACCCATTAATGTTCTCCTGGAGGCCCCACTGTTTAGGAACTAGACCTAGAGATTTCTTTGGGAAAATCTTTAACCAGATCATCTAGGGGTGGGTGCCCATTAGCATTTTTAGGTCTGTTCAGTGATCATTAGTACTGTTTTGTTGGTAGCTGCTTTTCCTATGTCTTAAAATTTGTCAGTCAGGATCTGCATTGTGCTGTGAACTAATAGATATCATATAAGCAAGTTTAATTGAGCTTAAAAACGGGTAAAGTTGACCTGATGGAAACTAAATAGAAATCTGAGTTGGATCAGAAGTATTTTTACTGTCCTTTCTTCACCCATGACTTTAGAGATCAGCAGTGTGGCTCATGGAGCCTTTAAGAACCTCTGTAAGTGATGATCCAAGTGTGTTTTTCAAGGCAAGGGAAATTCCAGTGTAAGGCCTCTTCTGTTGGAGCCAAACATGCACTCAAACAAGAAGGGGAAAAGGTCCTAGGTGTTCACGTCTCTGATCCCTCTTTCCCTCTACCTCACTGGGCAATAAGGGACTGGCACATCATATAGTGGGTTCTACAGTGACAAGCCCTACAATGTATCCTCTCCCTCACCTAGTTTAACAAAATGACTTCCTTTTCATGGAGGCAGACAACCTTACTTGCTGATGTTTCTCTTAAGTTGCTAGGTAGAACAATCCTCCTTGTATGTTTTTAATTAAAGTATGAATCTCAACAACTCACTGCTCATAGACTGTCTGTTAGTTCCAGGACATGCTAAAGCTGACAGTGGTTCCGGGGTGCAATTCAGCATGCAGGGCCTCCAAAGACTCTGGACCCATTAGTAGCTGTAAAGTTGCTTCTCTGTAAAGTTGCTTCTCTAATTATCTCAAAGCCTATGTGTTGAGTCTCTACTCATTGAGCATCTTGGTAGGTGAGTCAAAGGCTAAGGGGAAAGACAGTTGTTCTGCTTCAGAACTGAAAAGCTTATGCAAATAATCCAGGCACAGATGATGGATTAAGATGAGGCATACAGTGGAATATTACTCAGCCATGAAAAGCGTGAACTACTGCTATTTGCAGCAACATGTGCAGACTCAGAGAGTATTATATAGAGAGACAAGTCAACAGAGAAAGGCAAATACTGTATGATACCTACCACTTATATTTAGATTCTAAAAAATAAATGTGTATACAAAATAGGAACAGACTCACATATATAGAACACAAACTTGTAGTTATCAAAAGGGAGATGAAGAATGGGAAGCACCATCAGGGGTTTGGGATGAACAGATACAAACTACTGTGTATAAAATAGGTAAGCGACAAAGATATACTATATAGCACAGGGCATTATATTCGTTATCTTGTAATAACCTATAATGAATTATAGTCTGCAAAAATAGTGGGTCACTATGCTGTACACCTGAAACTAACACAATATTTTAAGTCAACTTCAATTTAATGAAAACTTTTGTAAATAACACAGTAGCACTCTCCAGATCCCTGTGGCATCAACTTTAGGAGAGTCATTTTCCTGCTGGCAGAGTGCCTTGTGGGTCTCTGGTAGCTCCCTTGCCACCGTGTCCTCCATGCTGGTTGGTACTTCCCAAAGTGTTCCCTCCACAAAAGCACTGGGCTTCTTTGATCACACTGCTCCTTGTGGTAACTTGGTAATGAGAGAAAGGAAATGTCAGTTTCTGAATAGGTGTATTAACATAGCAACCGAACTCAAGGTTACAACGAACTATTATTCACTTACCCTCAGAGTGTAGGCTGTAGATCAGACAGGGGAGGTCACCAGCTCCACTGTGTTCCCTTTCACACCACGGAAGAACCCCTGCCAAGGGGCAGACACATAAGTGCACACTGAGATGAGGGGTGATCTCCCAGCTGAAGGAACCCCAAACAAAAGGCTCCTGCCATTTTATGGATCCCAGGGCTCAGGTAGCTAGAGTTCTCAAGAGCATCAGCATGATTACTCATTTGCTCAATCCTGTAATGCTTCACACATGGTTTCCGAATAACTTTGCACATACCACTAGGACAACAGCCAAGTTTGAAAATGATCTCATGACTTGTCTGTCGTCAACTTTCTCCTATCCACCCCACTTCCATATCCAACTGTGAGGGTTTGTATTAAATACCATATCAATAAATTACTGCTTTTATTTTGCTTTCAGCAGATTCGTATCATTTACTTTTTCTTTCTATTCCATCTTCTTACCCTTATGGCTGAATTATACTTTGCAATATATAGGGCATGAATCTACTTCCAAAAGTTAAAAAATGTACGAAGAGATATTTTTACAGGCTTATCCTTCTTTTTTCAGTCTTCCCTCTCATCTTGTACCCAACCAAGTACATTGATTTATGATACTTTTCCTGGGTTTCATCTATTTATTTGTTTTTTTCTCATTTCTTTTTCCTCCTTACCCAAAGTTTACATGCTAGATTTTCCCTTTTTAGTTTTTTTTTTTAACTTAACTGTATTCCTAGAAATCCCTTCTAGAAATCCCTATAAATCATATATAGAGATTAATTTCATTCAGATTATAGGTCTCAGTACAGCTGTTTGTCCCACAGTGTTTACCATAATTTATATTATAAATCAGTGTGTAATATATACCTTAGTTTATTTAACTAAATTTTTATCTTAAATTTTATATGGTTTAGAATATTTTACATTTACAAACTTGTTGTAATGACCCGTGGACGTATTCATTTGTACTTTTAGTTCAATAAGCATGTACAGGCCTATAGTATAAATAACCTAGGAAAACTTGAGACCTTATATATAAATACACACACACACATATATATAAAATGTCCAGAAATATTACTGAAACATCTTCTTTATGGTATACCAGTTAAAAGTGTTCTTATAATGTTTATTTCACACCTGACATTATGGTAATTTACTTATAAAAACTTATGTCAAAATATGAGAAAATATGCTATATATTGTTACAAATTTGAAATCTAGAGAATTCTTAGTAGATCTGTTTTTCTGTAAAGGAACTCAGTATATTTCTTTTATGTAGCTCATGATGATGCTCCAGACAAAACTCCTGTGCTTCAGCATCAAGAATCAGTGTCAAAACTCCCAATGGAAGTACAGAAACAGAAAACTTCCAAAGGAGGAAAACACAGCGGTAAGTGTAACAATTACTATTATTGCTATTTTAGTCCCTAAGTCATGTCGGGCTTTTTTGTGAGCCCATGGACTGTAGCCCACCAGGCTCCTCTGTCCATGGGATTTGCCAGGCAAGAATACTAGAGTGGGTTGCCATTTCCTTCTCCAGGGGATCTTCCCAACCCAGTGATTGAACCTGTGTCTCTTGCATTGGCAAGTGGATTCTTTACTGCTGAGCCATTATAGATGCCTTTAAATTTTAAAAAAAAGTCTCATCAGATCTTTTTTCTTTAGTTCATGAATATATGTTTGAGCATTTAATTTATAGCAATTTTACACTTTGATCTAACTCTGAATAATATAAAACAACTACAGAGCAAAAACCAGTTAGCATTTGGTTGGAATTTCTTCTGAACAGACAATTTCATGGAGAGACTTCCGCATTCAGTGTTCACCAAGGCCCAAAACTGGTATGCAGTCTTTGAAAGGGTGTCTGCTTTCAGCCAGCAAATACAAGATTAGGGATCTGAGAGCCAGGTGGGCACCTCTGATGTGGCCATGTTCTTTTGCCACAGACTCTAATAGGCATCAGAAAGGTTACTGAGACCTGTAACTTAAGAGGCTGAGGATTGGATGAAAGGAAAAGTGTTGCCTGTGTAGGCACTTGGAGAGCCTCCAGGGCATTCTGTTGTCAGGCTCCACTCAGCATGCAGGTCTTTCTGGTAACCTAGCTGCTGGGTGCTGTCATTAAGGTGACCCTGTAGGGGAATGTGGGAGTACCAGTGTCTGCTACCGTATGTGAGTCCCACCAGTCATTGGACATCCTTTGTATTGTTGGGACTGAGAGTCTGAGCATGACTAAAACTTGGCAATTATTGCCTCCTGGAAGAGACCTACTCTCCCTTCCCAGTTTATTCCCAGGAATTTCCCATGAGTCACAGGTCCTTGTGCCATGATAATGTCCTAAACATAGTGGCACATGTGGGTCAAAATGGCATCAAGTTCTGGTTGTGTAGAACCCTTGCCTGTACCAAGTAGGAGACATTGATTATATGTGGAGGTTGGTGCTCCATCTGGGAGTTGGACTTCCTGCTCAACCTTCTGGAAGGACATTTGTTCAGTCTCTTAGTTGTGTCTGACTCTCTGCAACCCCATGAACTGCAGCCTGCCAGGCTTCCCTGTCCTTCACTATCTCCCAGAGTTTGCTGAAACCCATGTCCATTGAATCAGTGATATCATCCAGCCAACACATTAAACACATTCTTAGACATCCCCTTCTCCTCCTGCCACAATCTTCCCCAGCATCAGGGTCTTTTCCAATGAGTCGGCTCTTCACATCAGGTAGCCAGAGTTTTGGAGTTTCAGCTTCACCATCAGTCCTTCCAGTGATATTCAGGGTTGATTTCCTTTAGGGTTGACTGGTTTGATCTCCTTGTTGTCCAAGGGACTCTTAAGAGTCTTCTCCAGCACCACATTTCAAAAGCATCAATTCTTTGTAGTTCAGCCTTCTTTACGGTACAAATTCTCACATCTGTCCATGACTAGTGGAAAAACCATAGCTTTGACTAGATGGACCTTTGTCAAAAGAGCGATGTCTCTGATTTTTGATATGCTGTCTAGGTTTGTCCTAGCTTTTCTTCCAAGGAGCAGGCGACTTTTAATTTCATGACTGCAATCACCATCCTCAGTGACTTTGTAGCCCAAGAAAAGAAAGTCTGTCACTGTTCCCATTGTTTCCCCCATCTATTTGCCGTAAAGTGATGGGAGCAGATGCCATGATCTTAATTTTTTGAATTTTGAGTTTTAAGCCAGCTCTTTCACTTTCCTCTTTCCCTCCATCAAGAGACTCTTTAGTTCCTCTTCACTTTCTGCCATTAGGGGGGTGTCGTCTGCATGTCTGAGGTTATTGATATTTCTCATGGCAATCTTGAATCCCTCTTGTGGTTATCCATTCTGGCATTTTGCATGATATACTCTGCATATAAGTTAAATAAGCAGAGTGACAATATATAGGCTTGATGTACTCCTTTCCCAATCTGGAACCAGTCCGTTGTTCCATGTCCAGTTCTAACTGTTGCTTCTTGTCCTGCATAAAGGTTTCTCAGGAGGCAGGTAAGGTGGTCTGGTATTCTCATCTCTTTAAGAACTTTCCACAGTTTTTTGTGATCCACACAGTCAAAGGCTTTAGCATAGTTAGTGAAGCAGAAATAGATGTTTTTTTTTCTGGAAATCCCTTGCTTCTTCTATGATCCAGTGGAAGTTGGCAGTTTGATCTCTGTTTCCTCTGCCTTTTCTAAATCCTGCTTGTACATCTGGAAGTTCTTGGTTCACATACTGTTGAAGCCTAGCTTGAAAGATTTTGAGGATAACCTTGCTAGCATGTGAAATGACTGCCATTGTGTGGTAGTTTGAACATTCCTTGGCATTGCCCTTCTTTGGAATTGCAGTGAAAGCAGACCTTTTTCAATCCTGTGGCCATTGCTGAGTTTCCCAATTTGTTGGTATTGAGTGCAGCACTTTAACAACATTATCTTTTAGGATTTTCAATAGTTCAGCTGGAATTTCATCACTCCACTAGCTTTGCTCATAGTAATGCTTCCTAAGGCCCACTTGACTTCACATTTCATGATGTCTGACTCTAGGTAAGTGACTAACCATCGTCTTATTTGGGTCATTGAGACCTTTTTTGTACATTTCTGTGTATTCTTGCCACCTCTTCTTAATCTCTTCTGCTTCTGTTAGGTCCTTGCCATTTCTGTCCTTTATTGTGCCCATGTTTGCATGAGATGTTCCCTTGATATCTCCAGTTTTCTTGAAGAGATCTCTAGTCTTTCCTATTCTGTCGTTTTCCTCTATCTCTTTGCAATATTTGTTTAAGAAGGTTTTCTTATCTCTCCTTGCTATTCTCTGGAACTCTGCATTCATTTGAATATATCTTTCCCTTTCTCCTTTGCCTTTTCTATCTCAGCTCTTTATAATTCCTCCTCAGACAACCATTTTGCCTTCTTGATTTCTTTTTCTTTTTGGATAGTTTTGGTCACCGCCTCCTGTACAATTTTACGAACCTCTGTCCATAGTTCTTCAGGCAGTCTTTCTATCAGATCTAATCCCATACATCTATTATTCAATTCCACTATATAATCATAAGGGATTTGATTTAGATCATATCTGAATGGCCTAGTGGGTTTCCCTACTTCCTTCAATTTAGTACTGAATTTTGCAATAAGGACTTCATAATCTGAGCCACGGTTAGTCAGCTCCAGGTCTTGTTTTTGCTGACTGTATAGAGCCTCTCCATCTTTGGCTGCAGAGAATATAATTAGTCTGATTTTGGTATTGACCATCTAAAGAAATCCATATGTAGAATCAGCTCCTGTGTTGTTGGAAGAGGGTGTTTGCTATGACCAGTGCATTCTCTTGGCAAAACTCTGTTAGCCTTTGCCCTGCTTCATTTTGTACTCCAAGGTCAAACTTGGCTGTTACTCCAGATTTCTCTTGACTTCCTTCTTTTTCATTTCAATTCCCTATGATGAAAAGGACATCTTTTTTTTTGGTGTTAGCTGTAAAAGGTTTTCTGGGTCCTTCATAGAACCATTCAGCTTTTCAGCATTAGAGGTTGGGGGCATAGACTTGGTTTACTGTGATGTTGAATGGTTTGCCTTAGAAACAAACCAAGATCATTCTGTCGTTTTTGAGACTGTGCCTAGGTACTGCATTTCACACAAGAACATTAGAGGTGTAGTAAAACCTGTTACAGAAAAGCCAGAGTGAACCTGATCATCTTGTAGACAGGGATACTGAAAAGGGCCTTTGTAATATGAATTGCTTCATACCTATTTCCTACAGCTGGTCAAGAGCCTCTAGGGCAGTTACAGTGTCATTACATCAGGCCACTGTCCTGATCTGTACCATAGCATTAAGCTGTTGATTAAGCTGTTAACTATAACTATTAAGCTATAGTTAAGTCTGTAGGCAGGTAAGGCCATATGCACAGGTTGTCTTAGTTGCTGAATGGAGAAGGAATCTCACAGAGTTGTTTGGTTCACTTAAACTCATCAAACAGGGCAGGCATTACTTTTTCTCTTATTAGTAGTTGTTTCTGGAGACAAGTCTCTAGGCATGGTAGTCTGGTAGGTTTCCAGTCTTCCATGTGCCTCACTGAAATGACTCTGAGTGCAGCAGTGCTCATCACAGCTTGGGGCTGATGTGACTTGGAGTTCACACAGAAAATACATCTGCACTAATGATGTATTCAGTTGTGGGGGCTATGAAATAGAGGCTCATAATGCCCAAAGGCATGCACACTATGGTCAGGTGTAAGTAAGGGTCAAAAAGCATTACTGTGTTCCTCTCATCATGGTATCAGAGTTGTGGAGATAACGGTTATTGGTAAAGTAGAAGCCAAATAGCCCAAGGGATGGGCTCCCCTCATTGCCACTTTGGACTCTGAGTTGGCTTATATCATCAGATGCTGCTGGGGACAAAAGGTTGTTAGTCTAATCCATAATCTTGTTTATTTTGGAAAGCCAAGTGTTCTAGGTAAAAATAGAGTTGTCAGATTCAGCTTAAGGTCACTGTGGGTAGCAGAGGGAGTAGCTGGTTATTAGTAATAAATGTCATCAATGTTTTAAGTCTTGTGGGGCTGTGTTGGCCTCCATGGCACAAGATGAGTGGTGGAGAGTCCATCCATCCCTTCCTTGAGCCTCCATTGCTGTGTAACTAGACAGTCTTTCCAGTGGCAGGGAGCTCACCATGCATGCACAGTTTTCAGAAAATAAATGTCAGCCAGAAGAAGGAGATTGTTTCAGGTGTTTGTGTCTTTTCTTCCGCATCTCCTCCCTGGTCCTCCTTGGACACAGTGGCCCCTGTCAGGGAACTCAGAACCAGGGGTTCTGTTGAGACACGGCCAACAAGGTGTCAGTGTCCCACACTAAATTAACAAGAGTAGCTCCTCCACGGCGGAGTCTCCTCTGATTTCTGGTCAAGTGAAGCTGAGAAACTTGAATTCTCTTTCATTAGACATGAGTGTCAGAAATTCACCACATCTTGGAGTATCCATTGGTGTCATAGATAGGCTGAGAGCAAATAGTAGTCACTAGGTATGGCTTAACCAGCCATGTCTGCAGTGACTTTTGTGAGCTACTGGCACAGTGGTAAAGAATCCACCTCCCAATACAGTAAACTCAGGAGACATGCATTGCATCCATGGGTCAGAAAGATCCTTTGTAGTAGGAAATGGCAACCCGCTCCATTAACCTTGCTTAGAAAATTCCATGGACAGAGAAGCCTAGCAGTCCATGGAGTCGCAAAGAGTCAGATACAACTAAGCACACACGCGGTGTATGTTGTTTTTTGATTTATGTTTCCTGTATTTATTTTTTTATAATTTTATTTTATTTTTGGATGTTTTGGGTCTTTACTGCTGTGGGGACTTTTCTCTAGTTGTGATGAGTGGGGGCTACTCTCTAGTTGAAGTGTGAGGCCTTCTCATTGTGGTGGCTTCTCTTATTGAGGAGTATAGGCTGTAGGGCACACAGGTTTCAGTAGTTGCAGCACATGGGCTTTAGAACACAGGCTTAATAGTTGTAGTGCGTGGGCATGGTTGCTCCGAGGCACGTGGGATCCTCCCATATCTCCTACATCCACAGGCAGATTGTTTACCACTGAGCCACCAGGGAAGCCCCCTCGTTTATTTCCTTTTTTATAGATTAGCATCTTTTGTCATTTTTTAAAATTCCCTTCATTTTTTTCTTAAAAGATGGCACACTAGGTATTCTCTCTTTAAGGTCTTTTTTGGACCATTAAGAATTAATTCCTAGAAATGCTTCCAAGTCAGTTTGTTGGGATCTTCATTCTTTTGATATCTGTTTGTACAGGTATTTGTACAACCATGTGCCACTTTATATCCCATAGTCTATATTTTCATAGTTTACATATGTTACTTTAGCTACTAATCTCCTATGCTTGTATGCTTAAGTGATTTTGAGGTTTTTTTGTAATTATAAATATGCTGCTATGCATTACCTTACACATATGTATTTTCTTTGTTTGATCTATCAATATATATTAGGCGAAAACATTAAGAAATATCCAAAGATGAGAGTCTACTATAAAACATATTTGAAGTCTAGAAATACTAATGATGTGGTAAAATACCTTCCTCACGTTCATTAAGACTCTTCTCACAGTTTTCACATAAGATCTCATATTATAGTGATTTTCTTGTAACTTCATGACAATAGGAGAATCTCCTGCTGTTCACTTGTTATAAATTTGAAATCTAGGGATTTCTCAGTAGATCTCTTTCTTTCTTTTTTTTTTTTTTTTTTATTTAGTGTGCTTAATTCTTCTCTCTATGCAGCTCAGGATGAAGTACTAGATGGAAATCGTATGTTTGAGCGTCAAGACTCCAGGTCAAAATCAGAGATTCAAGTGAAGAAACCAAGTTTTCACAAAGGGGAAACACTTACTAGTAAGTATAGTTAGAGAGCATCACCGACTCACTGGGCATGAATTTGAGCAAACTCTGGGTAATATTGGAGGACCGAGGACCCTGGTGTGCTGCAGTCCATGGGGTTGCTAAGAGATGGACACGACATAGGAACTGAAGAATAATAAAAACTACAGAAAAGTTTTGATTATTATAAATTAAGCTCGTTAGAAGATGTTTTTGTTTCATGATTGTGTATCTTTGAGGTATATTTTATAGAAATAATACACTTTGACTAAACAGTGAATACCATGAGCTACTTAGAGAAAAAAGCAGAAATATTGATACCTTAGGTTGAAAATTCTATTCTTAAGATTATTTGGTGATGACCAGCAGATGAATGCCCCAAGGACAATAGCAGGTGAATAATTGTCTCTCTGGAATTTGTGTGCCTTTCAGCCAGCTTCAGGTAATTATGGGAACAGAAGCCCAATGGATGCCTCTACCCGTGATAGGGCCCTTGTGCCATGGAAGGTCATGGAGATCATGGTCACCTCTGCACCAGTCACCAAATGACTCTAGAAATACAATATCCCTGCCCCCTACTTTGAGTTCTGGCTTTGGCACACATGCTCAGATAACCACTGATGATGTTGCAATATTGACCTAACTCCTAATGCTGCTTATGGTTTAAAGCTGGGAGGTTTGAATAAAAGTAATGGAGGCTTCTCTGATTCATGTCAATGTCACTTGGAGCAGAGGAGGAGCATTTGTATCAACATGAGTTACAGGTGTCATCACAATTTGGACTTTAGTGTGTGCTGGGACCCATGGCCCACTACTTGGCCAGGAGCTCTTTGGTAAAAGACCCATTAATGTTCTCCTGGAGGCCCCACTGTTTAGGAACTAGACCTAGAGATTTCTTTGGGAAAATCTTTAACCAGATCATCTAGGGGTGGGTGCCCATTAGCATTTTTAGGTCTGTTCAGTGGTCATTAGTACTGTTTTGTTGGTAGCTACTTTTCCTATGTCTTAAAATTTGTCAGTCAGGATCTGCATTGTGCTGTGAACTAATAGACATCATCATATAAGCAGGTTTAATTGAGCTTAAAAACGGGTAAAGTTGACCTGATGGAAACTAAATAGAAATCTGAGTTGGATCAGAAATATTTTTACCGTCCTTTCTCCACCCATGACTTTAGAGATCAGCAGTGTGGCTCATGGAGCCTTTAAGAACCTCTGTAAGTGATGATCCAAGTATGTTTTTCAAGGCAAGGGAAATTCCAATGTAAGGGCTCTTCTGTTGGAGCCAGATGTGCACTCAACCAAGGAGGGGAAAAGGTCTTAGGTGGTCATGTCTCTGATCCCCCTTTTCCTCTACCTCACTGGGCAATAAGGGACTGGCACATCATACAGTGGGTTCTACAGTGACAAGCCCTACAATGTATCCTCTCCCTCACCTAATTTAACAAAATGACTTCTTTTTCACACAGGCAAACTACCTTAGTCAGCAAAGTCTCTCTGAGTAGCTACGGAAAACAATCCTTAGGAGTCTGCTTTCTTTTTTCATTAAAGTGTTAATCTCAACAACTCACTGCCTCATAGGGTATCTGTTGGTTCCAGCGCATGCTAGAGTGGTCAGTGCAATTCTGGGGTGCAATTCAGCATGCATGGCCTCCAAAGTTTCTGGACCCATCAGTAACTATAAAATTCCTTCTCTAGTTTTTCAGAGCTTGTGTATTGTCTCTCATCTGAGTCATTCAGCATCTTGTTAGGTGAATCAAAGGCTAAGGAGAAAGACAGTTGTTCTCCTTCAGAACTGAAAAGCTTATGCAAGGAATTGGGCACAGATGACAGGATTAAGATGAGGTATACAATGGAATATTACTCAGCCATAAAAAGGAGTGTAGCACTGACATTTGCAGTTACATGGATGGACTCCAGAGAGTATTTTATAGTGAGACAAATTAGAGAAGGACATATACTGTATGATATCACTTATATCTGTAATCTCAAAAATAATAAAAATGACTGTGTTTACAAAGTAGAAACAAAACTCACAGATATAGAACACTAACTTGTGGTTATCAAAAGGGGGATGAAAGATGGGAAGGACATTGTGGTGGGATGAACCAATACATACTACTGTGTATGAAATAGATAAGCAGCAAGGATATACTGTAGAGCACAAAGAATTATACCCATTATCTTATAATAACCTATACTGGATTATAGTCTGAAAAAATAGTGAATCACTATGCTATGTACCTAAAACTAGCTCAGCTAGTAAAGAATCTACATGTAATGCATGAGACCCCAGTTTGATCCTTGGGTTGGGAAGATCCACTGGAGAAGGGTAGCCTAACCACTCCAATATTCTTGGGCTTCCTTGGTGGCTCAGCTGGTAAAGAATCCACCTGCAATGTGGGAGACCTGGGTTTGATCTCTGGGTTGGGAAGACCCCCTGGAGAAGGGAACGGCTTACCCACTCCAGTATTCTGGCCTGGAGAATTCCATGGACTATTATTCTCCGTGGGGTCACAAAGAGTCAGGCAGGACTGAGTGACTTTTACAACATAGTATTATGGTACTAAATCAACTCTTGAGAAATTTATATGCAAGTCAGGAAGCAATTGGACATGGAACAACAGACTGGTTCCAAATAGGAAAAGGAGTACGTCAAGGCTGTATATTGTCACCCTGCTTATTTAACATATATGCAGCGTACATCATGAGAAACGCTGGGCTGCAGGAAGCACAAGCTGGAATCAGGATTGCCGGGAGAAATATCAATAACCTCAGATATGCAGATGACACCACCCTTATGGCAGAAAGTGAAGAAGAACTAAAGAGCCTCTTGATGAAAGTGAAAGAGGAGAGTGAAAAAGTTGGCTTAAAACTCAACATTCAGAAAACAAAGATCATGGCATCTGGTCCCATCACTTCATGGCAAATAGATGGGGAAACAGTCACAGACTTTCTTTTTTTGGCCTCCAAAATCACTGCAGATGAAGACTGCAGCCATGAAATTAAAAGACGCTTGCTCCTTGGAAGGAAGGTTATGACCAACTTAGCATATTAAAAAGCAGAGACATTACTTTGCCAACAAAGGTCCATCTAGTCAAGGCTATGGTTTTTTCCAGTAGTCATGTATGGATATGAGAGTTGGACTGTGAAGAAAGCTGAGCGCTGAAGAATTGATGCTTTTGAACTGTGGTGTTGGAGAAGACTCCTGAGAGTCCCTTGGACTGCAGGAGATCCAACCAGTCCATCCTAAAGGAAATCAGTCCTGAATATTCATTGGAAGAACTGATGTTGAAGCTAAAACTCCAATACTTTGGCCACCTGATGCGAAGAGCTGACTCATTTGAAATGACCCTGATGCTTGGAAAAATTGAAGGCGGAAGGAGAAGGGGATGACAGAGGATGAGATGGTTGGATGGCATCACTGACTCAAAGGACATGAGTTTGAGTAAACTCCGGGAGTTGGTGATGGACAAGGAGGCCTGGAGTGCTGCAGTCCATGAGGTCGCAAAGAGTCGGATACGACTGAGCAACTGAACTGAACTGAAATCAATTCCAGTTTAATCAGACCTTTTGTAAACAGTGCAGTAGGTACTCTTGAGAGCCGCATGGTATCCCCTAGTTTAGGAAGCTCATTTGCCTCATTGGCAAAGCCCCCTTTCTGTATCTTGCAAGTTATCTGGTAGTAGCTCCCTCCCTACGATGCCGTGCATGCTCATTAGTACTTCCCACCATGTTCTCTCCACAAAAGCACTGGGCTTCATTGACCACAGTGCTCCTTGTGCTAACCTGGTAATGAGAGAAAGGAAATACCAGTTTCTGAATAGGTCTATTAACATAGCAAACGAACTCAAGGTTACAATGAACTATTATTCACTTACCCTCAGAGTGTAGGCTGTAGATCAGACAGGGGAGATCACAAGCTCCATTGTGTTCCCTCTCACACCACGGAAGAGCCCCTGCCAAGGGGCAGACACATCAGTGCAGACTGAGGTGAGGGTTGGTCTCCCAGCTGAAGGAACCCCAAACAAAAGGCTCCTGCCATTTTATGGATCCCACTACTCAGGTAGCTAGAGTTCTAAAGAGCATCAGCATGATTACTCATTTGCTCTATCCTGTAATGCTTCACACATGGTTTCCGAACAACTTTGCACACACCACTAGGACAACAACCAAGTTTGAAATTGATTTCATGACTTGACTATGGTCAACTTTCCCTTACCCACCCCACTCCCATGTCCTGCTGTGAGGATTTATATTAATTACTGTAACCTTGTGTTACTCCTTTTATTTTTCCTTCAGCAGTTTTGTTTTATTACGTTTGCTTTCTCTTTCCATTCCATATTCTTGTCCTTATTGGTTTAATTATATTTAGAAATACGTAGAGTTGAGTCTTCTTCAAGAGTTAAATAGTACATAAAACAGTGCATTTAGAGATTTATTGTTCTTTCCTCAGTCTTCCTCTCCTTTTATAGATATCCATGTACATTATTTCGTGATAGCTTTCCTGTGTTTTCTCTAGTTTTTTTCCTCTCTCTCCTTGTTTTTTCTCATTTCTTCTTATTCTTTACCCAAAGTTTCCATACTAGTTTTCCCCTTTTCTGTTTTTTCCTAAGTTAACATTATATCCAGAAATCCCTCCATGTCAGTATCTAGTGATGGGTTTCACTCAGATTATAGCATGGGTACAGCTGTTTCTACACATTATTTACCATACATTATATATACCATTGTGTATAATTATGGTTTATCTAATCTTCTTTGCTTTAAAATTTATATACTTTTGAATATTTTGCACTCACAAATATGATCTGTGTATCCATGAAGGAACTTAAGGAATCTCTTTTGCGTAGCTTCTGATAATCATGTGCCTGACCATACTTCTGTGCTTCAGCATCAAAATTCAGTGTCAAAACTCCCAGTGCAGGTACAGAAACAGATAACTTCCAGAGGAGGAAAGCACA
Source organism: Giraffa tippelskirchi (assembly GCF_054371585.1). NCBI lineage: Eukaryota > Metazoa > Chordata > Mammalia > Artiodactyla > Giraffidae > Giraffa > Giraffa tippelskirchi. The sequence goes on along the minus strand of NC_137287.1, from coordinate 64,020,909 downwards.
GTAGTAAGTACAACAGTTATAGATGCCTTTGAATAATAAAAAAAATTAATCTCATTAGATTTTTCTATTTAGTTCAAGAATGTGTGTTTGAGCATATGCTTGCTTGTGTTTATGTGTGTGTTCAAGCTGAGCACTGAAGAATTGATGCTTTTGAACTGTGGTGTTGGAGAAGACTCTTGAGAGTCCCTTGGACTGCAAGGAGATCCAATCAATCCATCCTAAAAGAGATCAATCCTGGGTGTTCATTGGAAGGTCTGATGTTGAAGCTGAAACTCCAATACTTTGGACACCTCATGCGAAGGGTTGACTCATTGGAAAAGACCCTGATGCTGGGTAGGATTGGGGGCAGGAGGAGAAGGGGATGACAGAGGATGAGATGGTTGGATGGCATCACCGACTCGATGGACATGGGTTTGGGTGGACTCCGGGAGTTGGTGATGGACAGGGAGGCCTGGCGTGCTGCAATTCATGGGGTCGCAAAGAGTCGGACACGACTGAGCGACTGAACTGAACTGAACTCAACTCAGTCCCCACACACTATAGCCCAACTGCCAGGCTCCTCTGCCTGTGGAATTCTCCATGCAGAAATACTGGAGTGGGTAGCCATTTCCTACTCCAGGGGATCTTTCCAGCCCAAGCATTAAGCCCACATCTCTTATGCCTCCTGTACTGGCAGGCCAATTCTTTACCATTGTGCCACCTGGTTTGAACATAAAATTCACAGTGTCACTTTAATCTAAATGTGAATGTGAAAGTCGCTCAGTCATGTCCGACTCTTTGCAACCCCAGGGACTATACAGTTCAAGGAATTCTCCAGGCCAGAATACTGGAGTGGGTAGCCTTTCCCTTCTCCAGGGGATCTTCCCAACCAAGGGATTGAACCCACATCGCCTGCATTGCGGGCGGACTGATTACCAGCTGAGTTACAAGGATAGTGATCTAAATGTGAATAATAGCCAGGTGGCACTAGTGGGAAAGAATCCACCTGCCAATACAGGAGAGACCTGGGTTCAATCCCTGGATCGGGAAGATCCCCTATAGTAAGAAATGGCAAGCCACTCCAGTATTCTTGCCTGGGAAATCCTGTGGACAGAGGAGCCTGGCGGGCTACAGTCCATGGGTTCACAAAGAGTCAGACATGACTGAAGCAACTTAACATGCTTGCATGTGAATAATATAAAACAACTAGAGAACAGGAACCATTTAACATTTGGTTGGTATTTATTGTTATAAGACTCCATCGTAGAGAGAGTTGCAGTCAGTGTCCACCAAGGCCCGGTAACTACTTAGTAGTTTTTCCAATGGATTCTACACTTTTAGTCAGCAATAGAAGATTGGGGTCAAAAGCCAGGTGGGCACCTCTGATGTGTGGCTGTGTTATTTTGCCACAGGCTCCAACAGGCATCAGAGAGGTTGATGAGACCTACAACTTAAAAGGCAATGGATTCAGGCAAGGGCAAGTAAGAGGATTTCCTGTGTAGCCAGTTGGTGGACCTCCAGGGCTTCCTATAATCAGACCCCACTCAGCATACAGGTCTTTTTGGTATCTGATTGCTGGGTGCTGTCATCAGGATGGCTGCGTAGGGGGATGTGTGAGTACCAGTGTCTGAACAGTCCCACCAATCACTGGGCATCTTTTGTATTGTTGGGGCTGAGAGCCTGAGGATGACTAAAACTTAGCAATTGTTGCCTCTGAAGAGATACCCACTGTCGTTTCCCAGTTTATTCCCAGGAATTTTCTGAGTCATGGGTCCTTTTGCCTTGTCCATAGTAATGTCCTAGACACGTTGCTACATGTGGATCAAAATGGCATCCAGTCCTAGTTGGGTAGTACCTTTGTCTGGACCAAGTAGGAGACATTCTTTATAGGCAGAAGGCTAGTGCTCCATCTGGGAATGAGACTTGTAGCTCATGGCCTTGTGGAAGGATATTGAAGGAGTATTGTAATTTATTACAGAAAAGGCAGACAGATCCTGATCATCTGTGTGGACAGGGATGCCCAAACGGGCATTTACAATAAGAATTCCTTCAAACCTATTTATCTTAACTTGGGCAAGAGCCTCTATGGCAGTCACAGTGTCAGTTAAGGCCGGTGTCCTGATCCATACCATAGCATTAAGCTGTAGTAAGTAGTCCTGTAGTCCAGTCCAGGCACGCAAAGCCGATTGTATAGGTTTACTTAGTTACTGAGTGGAGAAATAATCTCACAGAGATGTTTGGTTCACTTAAACTCATCAAACAGGGAAGGCATTACTTTTTCTCTTCTTAATAGTTCTGAATAAAAGTCTGAAGGCACAGGTAGTCTAGCAGATTTGCAGTCTTCCATGTGCCTCACTGAAATGACTCTGAGTGCAGCAGTGCTTTTCACGGCTTGGGGTTGATGTGAGTTGGAGTTCACACAGAAAATACATCTGCACTAATGATGTATTCAGCAGTGGGAGCTATGAAATAGAGGCTTATAATGCCCAAAGGCACCCGCACTACGGTCAGGTGTAAGTAAGGGTCAAAAAGCATTACTGTGTTCCTTTCATCCTGGTGTCAGAGTTGTGGAGATAACAGTCATTGGTAAAGTAGAAGCCAAATGTCCTAAGGTATGCAATGTTCCCCCACTACCACTTTGAACTCTGAGTTGGCATACATCATCAGATGCCACTGGGGACATAGGGATGATGGTCTAATCCCTAACCATGTTTATTTTGAAAAGTCAAGTATTCTAGGTCAAAATAGGCAGAGTTGTGGAATTCATCTTAGCATCACTGTCAGCGGAGGGGAGCAGAGGGAGTAGCACATTATTAGTACTAAGTATCATCACTGTTTTGCTTCTCTTGAGGCTGTTTTGGCCTCCATGGTTCACTTCCTGGCACAAGATGAGTGGTGGAGAGTCCATCCATCACTTTCTTGAGCCTCCATTGCTGGGTAACTAGACAGTGTTTCCTGTGGCAGGGAGCTCACCATGCCTGGACAGAAGTTTTCAGAAACTAAGTGGCAGCCAGGAGAGGAAGGAGATTGTCTCAGGTGTTTGTGTCTTTTCTTCCACATATCCTCCCTTGTTGTCCTTGGACACAGTGGCCCCTGTCAGGGAACTCAGGACCAGGGGTTCTGTTAAGACACAGCCAGCAAGGTGCCAGCGTCCCACACTAAGTTAACACGAGTAGCTCCTCCATAGTGGAGTCTATGTAGTCTCCTCAGGTTGCTGGTCAAGTGGAACTGAGAAACCTGGATTCTTTTTCTTTAGACATGATTCTCAAAAATTCAGTATATCTTGGAGTATCCATCAGTGTCAGAGATAAGCTGAGAGCAAATAGCAGTCACTGGGTACAACTGAGTCAGCCGTGTCTGTAGCGACTAATTGACTCACTATATTAGTTTTTTACTTTTATTTCCTATATTTCCTTTTTAAAGGATTAATACCTTTATCACTTTCTTCAAGTTCCTTTTTTTCATTTCTTCCTTCCTCCTGCTTTCCTGCTTGCCTGCCTGCAGCATACTCTGTATTCCCTGTCAGGTTGTTTCTTGCCTGTTAAGAGGTAAATCCTAGAAATGCTTCCGAGTCAGTTTGTTGGGTCTTCTTCATTCCTTTTATACCTGTTTGTACAGCTGCGTGTGCCACATTATATCCCATAGTCTGTATTTTCTTAGTTTACATGCATTACTTTAGCTTACCAATCTCCTATGCTTATATATTTAAGTGGTTTTGACTATTTTGCTGTTAATGAATAACTTTGTACGTGTGTATTTTCATTGTTTGGTTTTTCAATATGTATTACCTGAAAATATTTGGAAAACTCAGAAAATGAGAGACTAATATAAAACATATTAGAAGTCTAAGAATATTAATAATGTGCTAAAATACCTTCCATGCAGCCTTATTAACATTCTTCAGACAGTTTTCTTTTTTTTTTAAGGTGGTATAGTTACAATTTTGTTTTTATTATTAATTTATTTATTTTAGTTGGGGGCTAATTACTTTACAGTATTGTAGTGGTTTTTGCCATACATTGACATGAATCAGCCATGGGTTTACATGTGTTCCCCATCCTGAACCCCCCTCCCACCTTCATCCCCATCCCATCCCTCTGGGTCATCCCATTGTCCCAGCCCTGAGCATTTGTCTCATGCATCGAACCTGGAATGGCGTTCTGTCTCACATATGATAATATACATGTTTCAATGCTATTCTCTCAGAATATCCCACCCTCACCTTCTCCCTCAGAGTCCATAAGGCTGTTCTATGCATCTGTGTCTCTTATTCTAGCTCACATATAGGGATATCGTTATCATCTTTCAAATTCCGTATATATGCATTAGTACACTGTATTGGTGTTTTTCTTTCTGGCTTACTTCACTCTGTATAATAGGCTCCAGTTTCATCCATCTCAATAGAACTGATTCAAATGTATTCTTTTTAATGGCTGAGTAATATTCCATTGTGTATATGTACCACTGCTTCCTTATCCATTCGTCTGCTGATGGACGTCTAGGTTGCTTCCATGTCCTGGCTATTATAAACAGTGCTGCGATGAACATTGGCGTACATGTGTCTCTTTCAATTCTGGTTTCCTTGGTGTGTATGCCCAGCAGTGAGATTGCTGGGTCATATGGCAGTTGTATTCCCAGTTTTTTAAGGAATCTCCACACTGGTCTCCATAATGGCTGTACTAGTTTGCATTCCCACCAACAGTGTAAGAGGGTTCTCTTTTTTCCACACCCTCTCCAGCATTTATTGCTTGTAGACTTTTGGATAGCAGCCATTCTGACTGGCATGAAATGGTACCTCATTGTGGTTTTGATTTGCATTTCTCTAATAATGAGTGATGTTGAGCATCTTTTCATGTGTTTGTTAGCCATCTGTATGTCTTCTTTGGAGAAGTGTCTGTTTAGTTCTTTGGCCCATTTTTTGATTGGGTCATTTATTTTTCTGGAATTGAGCTGCAGGAGTTGCTTGTGTATTTCTGAGATTAATTCTTTGTCCGTTGCTTTGTTTGGTATTATTTTGTCCCATTCTGAAGGCTGTCTTTTCACCTTGCTTATAGTTTCCTTCATTGTGCAAAAGCTGTTAGTTTTAATTAGGTCTCATTTGTTTATTTTTGCTTTTATTTCCAACATTCTGGGAGGTGGGTCATAGAGGATCCTGCTGTGATGTATGTCAGAGAGTGTTTTGCCTATGTTTTCCTCTAGGAGTTTTATAGTTTCTGGTCTTACATTTAGATCTTTAATCCATTTTGAGTTTATTTTTGTGTATGGTGTTAGAAAGTGTTGTAGTTTCATTCTTTCACAAGTGGTTGACCAGTTTTCCCAGCACCATTTGTTAAAGAGATTGTCTTCTCTCCGTTACATATTCTTGCCTCCTTTGTCAAAGATAAGGTGTCCATAGGTGCATGGATTTATCTCTGGGCTTTCTATTTTGTTCCATTGATCTATATTTCTGTCCTTGTGCCAGTACCATACTGTCTTGTTGACTGTGGCTTTGTAGTAGATCCAGAAGTCATGCAGGTTGATTCCTCCAGTTCCATTCTTCTTTCTCAAGATTGCTTTGGCTATTCGAGGTTTTTTTGTATTTCCATACAAATTGTGAAATTATTTCTTCTAGTTCTGTGAAAGATACCATTGGTAGCTTGATAGGGATTGCAGTGAATCTATAGATTGCTTTGGGTTGTATACTCATTTTTACTATATTGATTCTTCCAATCCATGAACACGGTATATTTCTCCATCTATTTGTGCCCTCTTTGATTTCTTTCATCAGTGTTTTATAGTTTTCTATATATAAGTCTTTTGTTTCTTTAGGTAGATATATTCCTAAGTATTTTATTCTTTTCGTTGCAATGGTGAATGGAATTGTTTCCTTAATTTCTCTTTCTGTTTTCTCATTGTTAGTGTATAGGAATGCAAGGGATTTCTGTGTATTAATTTTATATCCTGCAACTTTACTATATTCATTGATTAGCTCTAGTAATTTTCTGGTAGAATCTTTAGGGTTTTCTAGTTGAGGATCATGTCATCTGCAAACAGTGAGAGTTTTACTTCTTCTTTTCCTATTTGGATTCCTTTTATTTCTTTTCTGCTCTGATTGCTGTGGCCAAAACTTCCAAAACTATGTTAAATAGTAGTGGTGAGAGTGGGCACCCTTGTCTTGTTCCTGACATTAGGGGAAATGCTTTCAATTTTTCACCATTGAGGATAATGTTTGCTATGGGTTTGTCATATATAGCTTTTATTATGTTGAGGTATGTTCCTTCTATTCCTGCTTTCTGGAGGGTTTTTATCATAAATGGATGTTGAATTTTGTTAAAAGCTTTTTCTGCATCTACTGAGATAATCATATGGTTTTTATATTTCAATTTGTTTATGTGGTATATTACATTGACTGATTTCAGATACTAAAGAAACCTTGCATTCCTGGGATAAAGCCCACTTGGTCATGATGTATGATCTTTTTAATATGTTGTTGAATTCTGTTTGCTAGAATTTTGTTAAGGATTTTTGCATCTATGTTCATCAGTGATATTGGCCTGTAGTTTTCTTTTTTTGTTGCATATTTGTCTGGTTTTGTAATTAGGGTGATGGTGGTATTCTTCCCACAGTTTTCTTGTACAACCTAGCATTTGGTGATGTTCTTATAACTTCATAAAAATGAAGTTTTTTATGAAGTTTTTTTATTTAGTGGGCCAAATTCTTCTCTTTATGCAGCTCAGGATGAAGTACCAGATAGAAATCATATTCTTGATCATCAAGACTCAATGTTAAAATCAGAGATTGAAGTGAAGAAACCAAGCTTGCACAAAGGGGAAAGACTTACTGGTAAGTACAAAAACTATGGAAAACCTTAAATTATTTTATGTTAAACTCAGTAGAAGATGTTTTTATTTTGGTTCATATTATATATTTTTGAACATGTATTTTATAGAAATGTTATACTTCGACTAAAGTGTGACTACCATGAGATATCTAGAGAAAAAAAGCAGAAATATTGTTAAACTTTGATTGGAATTTCTGTTCTTAAGATTATTTTGTAATTAGAAGATGAATGCCCCAAGGCCCAATAGCAGGTGAATAACTGTCTCTCCAAAGTAGAATGCCTTTCAGCCAGCTCCAGGTAATTATGGATACGGAAGCCCAACAGATGTTTCTATGCATAGCAGGGGCATTTTGCCATAGATTCGTTTGCCAAAGCAGTATTTCTGAGATCTGTAAATCAAGCATCTGATGGGTTCTGGAGGCCCTGTTGGAGGGCCTTTAGGGCCTTAGCTGTATCCTCACTAAAAGGAAGCAGCTTTTCTGGTAACCCCAGAGATCAGTCATTAAGAGCTCCACATGGGGAAATGAGAATGCAAGTGGTCAAAGAGTCCCACTATTTGCTGGGCCTGTTTTATTTGTTGGAGTTGAATAGTTGGCAGTCCTAGCCTCTGGAATGAGAAGTCATACCCCTTAGAGATCATGCCGAGGAGTTTCACTAGGGTACCAGGTAATTAAGTGTGTATACTAATGGCCCAGCCAAGAGCCACTAGTGGTTCCACAGGGCATCTAGTCCTTATTTGTTGTGTCCTTGTCTTGGCCCACTAGAGTGAAAACTAGTCCTCTCTGTGGGAGCAGGTGCTTCAAAGTCATGACCTGTGCACTGATTACTGATACCTGAGCGATTTGATGGCCATATGAAGGACATTAGTGCTCATGTAGCTAGAGTCATGAAACAGTTTTACCACAATTACTCGTTTGCTCAATCCTGTAATGCTTCTCAAATGGTTTCAGAATAGCTTTGAACATACACTTGATAAACAAACCAAATTTTAAAATGATTTCATGACTTGCTGTTATTCTCTTTCCCATTTTCATCTCAATCCCACGTCCAAGCGTGAGGGTTTATGTTAAATACTGTATTGAGAAGTTACCGCTTCTATTTTGCCTTCAGTTGTTTCATTTTGTAAGTTTGCTTTCTCTTTACATTCGATCTTCTTACCCTCACTGGTTTAATTATGTTTTGAAATACATAGAGCATGAACCTACTTCCAAAAGTTAAAAAGTATATAAAGAGCTATGTTTATAAGCTTATTATTCCTTCCTCAGTCTTCCCTCTCATCTTGTAGGTAACCATGTACATTATTTTGTGATAGGTTTCCTATGTTCCCTGTATTTTTTCTCTCCATCCTTGTTTTTTATCATTTCTTTTTTCTTATCCATACTAGTTTTCCTTTTTTTAGTTTTTTTTAAACTTAACATTATTCCTGACAATCCCTTGAAGAGATCCCTTTAAATCAATATGTAGAGATTCATTTCACTCAGATTATAGCACTGTGTACAGCTGTACCAGAATATTTACCATAATTCATATTGTTCCATAGTGGATAGCATGTATCCTAGTTTATTGAACTAATCTTCTTTGCTTTAAAATGTATATGGTTTTGAATATTTTGAACTTACAAATATGTTGTATTCAATAACCATGTACATACTCATTTGTATTTTTAGTTCTATGAATTTGTATTAGTCCAAAGTATAAACAGGACTTCCTAGGAGGTGCAGGGGTAAAGAATCCACCTGCCAGTGCAGGAGACATAAGAGACATGGGTTCAAGCTCTGAGTCAAGAACATCCCCTGGAATTGGAAATGGCTACCTACTCCAGTATCCTTGCCTGAAAATTCCATGGACAGAGGAGCCTGGCAGGCTACAGTCCATGGGGGTCCCATAGAGTTGAACATGACTAAGCAACTAGATATACAAGCAAAGTATAAATAACCTAGGAAAAATAGACACTTTAAATATGGATGTTTCTATGTATGTGTGTATGTGTATTACATTGTTTGTTACAGCTTCTTTAAAGTATACTCATTAAAAATGTCCTCACAATTTCCGGTTACATGTTATAATTTACTTATGTGTGCTCAATCACCTCAGTTTTGTCCAACTCTTTGCAATCCTATGGACTGTAGCCTGCCAGACTCCTCCGCCCATGGAATTTCCCAGGCAAGAATACTGGAGTAGGGTGCCATTTCCTTCTCTAGGGGACCTTCCTCACCCAGGGATCAAACCAGCATCTCCTGCATCACAGGCAGATTCTTTTCCACTGAGCCACTGGGGAAGTCCCAAAGTGAAAGTAAAAGTTGCTCAGTCATATCCAACTCTTTGTGACCCCATGGTCTCCAGGTCAGAATACTGGAGTGGGTAGCTGTTCCCTTTTCCCGGGGATCTTCCCAACCTAGGGATTGAACCCAGTTCTCCCACATTGCAGGCAGATTCTTTACCAGCTGAGCCACCAGGGAAGCACAAGAATACTGGAGTGGGTAGCCTATCCGTTCTCTGGTGGATCTTGCCAACCCAGGAATCAAACTGGGGTCTTCTGCACTGGAGAAGGATTCTTTACCAGCTGAGCTGCCAGGGAAGCCCAATTAACTTAACTTTATCAAAATGAGAGAAAAATTCACTGTATACTTATTGTAAATATGAAACCAGAGATTTTATTGTAGATCTGGTCATAGCAAACAACATCTTCTAACAACACAAGACAAGACTCTGCACATGGACATCACCAGATGGTCAACACCAAAATCAGATTGATTATATTCTTTGCAGCCAAAGATGGAGAAGCTCTATACAGTCAGCAAAAACAAGACTGGGAGCTGACTGTGGCTCAGATCATGAACTCCTTATTGCCAAATTCGGACTTAAATTGAAGAAAGTATGGAAAACCACTAGACCATTCAGGTATGACCTAAATCAAATCTCTTACAATTATACATTGGAAGTGAGAAATAGATTTAAGGGACTAGATCTGATAGACAGAGTGCCTGATGAACTATGGGAGGAGGTTTGTGATATTGTACAGCAGACAAGGATCAAGACCATCCCCAAGAAAAAGAAATGCAAAAAAGCAAAATGGCTGTCTGAGGAGGCCTTACAAAGAGCTGTGAAGAGAAGCCAAAAGCAAAGGAGAAAAGGAAAGATATACCCATTTGAATACAGAGTTCCAAAAAATAGCAAGGAGAAAAAAGAAAGCCTTCCTTAGTGATTAGTGCAAAGAAATAGAGGAAAACAATAGAATGGGGAAGACTAGAGATCTCTTCAAGAAAATTAGAGATACCAAGGAAACATTTCACGCAAAGATGGGCTCAACAAAGGACAGAAATGGTATAGACCTAACAGAAGCAGAAGATATTAAGAAGAGGTGGCAAGAATACACAGAAGAACTATACAAAAAAGATCTTCATGACCCAGATAATCACGATGGTGTTATCACTCACCTAGAGCCAGACATCTTGGCATGTGAAGTCAAGTATGCCTTAGGAAGCATCACTACGAACAAAGCTAGTGGAGGTGATGGAATTCCAGTTGAGCTCTTTCAAATCCTCAAAGATGATGCTGTGAAAGTGTTGCACTCAATATGCTAGCAAATTTGGAAAACTCAGCAGTGGCCTCAGGACTGGAAAAGGTCAGTTTTCATTCCAATCCCAAAGAAAGGCAATGCCAGAGAATGTTCAAACTACCACACAGTTGCCCTCATCTCACACGCTAGTAATGTAATGCTCAAAATCCTCCAAGCCAGGCTTCAGCAACACGTGAACTGTGAACTTCCAGATGTTCAAGGTGGTTTTAGAAAAGGCAGAGGAACCAGAGATCAAATTGCCAACATCTGCTGGATCATGGAAAAGCAAGAGAGTTCCAGAAAAACATCTATTTCTGCTTTATTGACTATGCCAAAGCCATTGACTGTGTGGATCACAACAGACTGTGGAAAGTTCTTCAAGAGATGGGAATACCAGACCATGTGACCTGCCTCTTGAGAAATCTATATGCAGGTCAGGAAGCAACAGTTAGAAGTGGATATGAAACAACAGACTGGTTCCAAATAAGAAAAGGAGTACATCAAGGCTGTATATTGTCACCCTGCTTTTTTAACTTATATGCAGAATACATCATGAGAAATGCTGGGCTGGATGAAGCACAAGCTGGAATCAAGATTGCTGGGAGAAACATCAATAACCTCAGATATGCAGATGACACCACCCTTATGGCAGAAAGCGAAGAAGAACTAAAGAGCCTCTTGATGGAAGTGAAAGAGGAGAGTGAAAAAGTTGGCTTAAAGCTCAACATTCAGAAAACTAAGATCATGGCATCTGGTCCCATCACTTCATGGAAAATAGACTGGGAAACAGTCACAGACTTTCTTTTTTGGGGGGTCTCGAAAATCACTGCAGTTTGTGATTGCAACCGTGAAATTAAAAGACGCTTGCTCCTTGGAAGAAAAGCTATGACCAACCTAGACAGCATATTAAAAAGCAGAGACATCATTTTGCCAACAAAGGTGCATTTTCCAGTATTCACGTATGGATTGGACTATAGAGAAAGAGTTGGACTATAGAGAAAGCTGAGTGCCGAAGAATTGATGCTTTTGAACTGTGGTGTTGGAGAAGACTCTTGAAAGTCCCTTGTTCTGCAAGGAGATCCAACCAGTCCATCCTAAAGGAGATCAGTCCTAAGTGTTCATTGGAAGTACTGATGTTGAAGCTGAAACTCCAATACTTTGGCCACCTGATGCGAAGAGCTGATTCATTGTAAAAGACCCTGATGTTGGGAAAGATTGAAGACATGAGGAGAAGGGGATGACAGAGGATGAGATGGTTGGATGGCATCACCACCTCAATGGACATGAGTTTGGGTAAACTCCAGGAGTTGGTGATTGACAGGGAGGCCTGTCATGCTGCAGTCCATGGGGTTGCAAAGAGTCAGACACAAATGAGCGCCTGAACTGAACTGATATATCTAGGAAGGAATTTAATGAATCTATTTTGGCTCCTGATGATGTGCCTCACAATGCTCCTGTGCTTCAGCATCAAGATTCAGTGTCAAAACTCCCAATACAAGTACAGAAACAGATAAATTCCAGAGGAGGAAAACACAGTAGTAGGTACAACAGTTATAGATGCCTTTAAATTTTTTAAAAATTAATCTTACCTGATCTTTTTTCTTTAGTTCATGAATATGTTTGAGCACATATAGCAATTTTGCACTTCAAATGTGAATAATATAAAAAATTAGAGAAAGGAACCATTTAACATTTGGCTGATATTTCTTGTTATAAGACTCCATTGTAGAGACACTTCTTGCTTAGTGACCACCAAGGCCCAGTAACTGCTCAGTAGTCTTTTAAAGGGATTCTATACTTTCAGCCACCAATAGGAGATTAGGGGTCCCTAAGGTGGGTGGGCACCTTGTATGTGTGGCTGTGTTCTTTTGCCACAGACTCCAACAGGCATCAGAGAGACCTATAACTTAAAAGGCAGTGGATTCAAGGGGCCAAGGAAAAGGTTTTCCTGTGTAGCCATTTAAAGGGTCTCCAGGCCATAGTCAGCGTACAGATCTTTTTGATAACCTGATTGCTGAGTGCTGTCATCAAGATGGCCAGAGGGGGATGTGTGAGTACCAGTGTCTGAACAGTCCCACCAGTCATTGGGCATCCTTTGTATTTGTAGGGGCTGAGAGCCTGAGCATGACTAAAACTCGGGCAATTATTGCCTCGAGAGAGAGTCCTACTCTCCCTTCCCAGTCAGGAATTTCCCATGAGTCATGGGTCCTTGTTTCTTGTCCTAGTAGTGTCCTAGACATGTTGCTACATATGGGTCAAAGTGGCATCCAGTGCTGGTTGGGTAGCACCCTTGCCTGGACCAACTAGGAGACATTCCTTACTCTGCAGAAGGCTAGTCCTCCATCTAGGAGTGAGATTTCCTGGTCATGGCCTTGTGAAAGGACATTAATGGAGTATTGAAAAGTATTCCAGAAAAGGCAAACAGATCTTGATCATCTGTGTGGACAGGGATGCTGAAAAGGGCATTTGAAATAAGAATTGACTCATACCTATTTCTCCGAACTTGAGCAAGAGCCTCTATGACAATCACAGTGTCATCAAGGAATGGTGTTTCCAAACATTGTATTACACTGTTGAGTGACTGAGGATTGAGTTTCCAAGTACCCAGGGCCTTTTGGGAATCTCAAGTAATGAACCTGGGCTTCCTAAGCACAGCAATAGTGGCAGTGTTCTTGTTGTTTTTGTTTGTTTTTAATTGCTGAGTCTGTTAATGCTCTTTTTGAGGGACAAAACTTCTAGCTGGTAGTTTATTAGGTTTGCTGTCTTCCATATGCCCCACTAAAATTGTCTTAACTACAATAATTTTGTTTATGGCTTGAATTAGATGCTGTCAGATATGCAAATCAACAATATGTCTATAATAATAATCTATTCAGTAGTAGTGCTACAATAATGATATGTTATATCTGTAGTCAAGTTTGGTAGGGGTCTTGGTGGTGGTGGCTTCCAACAGGAAATCAGAGCCTTATCCATTTCTCCTCATTCTCATCCCAGGGGTTTGGGGGGTCCTAGTCAGCTGTGCATCATTATCCCCAAAGTCCAAGATATGCAGTTCTTCCCCATGTGTACTTTCAACTTTGACCCTTTCACAGGACCTCATTTCCTCACTTTGGGCATAGGACATTCCATAGTCTTGTTTTTTTTTTTAAATCTAAAAAGTTTAGGTAAAAATTGGTAGGACTCTATGATTCATTTTAGAATATCCTGGGAGAAGCAGAAGGAACAGTGCTTCTAATAGTTGTAGGAATCATTACCAGGCAAACCTTAGGGAGGGTTGCCATTTGGCCTCTAAAGGACCCCATGGACTGTAGCATGCCAGGCTTCCCTGTCCTTCACCATCTTCCGGAGCTTGAAAGGACCTGAGTTACAATTTCTAAGTGGAGAACCCATTGATCTCTTCTTTTGCGCTCCCATTGTTTAACAACAAGACCCAGAGGTTTATTTGGAAAAGCCCTACCAGATCCTCCAGTTATATATGCCCAGTTAACATTTTAATGTCACTTTCTGTGATGATCTCTTTTTGTTATTTTGGCAGTATTTACATTTACCTTGCCCAGGAATTTGTCGGTTAACATCTGGATTATGTCACTGACAAATGGATCTAACTTTCCGAGGAGGTTTATTTGAGCTAGATAACCAGCAGGAATGGCACTAATTAACCTAGAGTCTTGTTATTAATAACAATCTCATTATCTATCACTGTCACTCTCTCCTTGTAGAATCTGGGGACCACCAGTGTAATTTGCAGAGCTGCTGTCCTCTCAAAGCTTGGTCTCAACATGTGTTTTGATCATAGGGAGCCCATCACTGTTGGCCAAAGCTGTCAGAGCCCAAATAGTTCCCATATGAGGAAGAAGGATGTGGATGTTCCTCTTAGCCTCCTTGATCAAATTTTCTGCTCTCAGGACACACTTAAACAGGTCCACCTATACAGTAACACTGTTCTTGCTAACTTTAAAAAGATTACCTCCTTTAAATCAGTTCATTCTATACTTTGCTTGCTTGAAAATTTTATGAATTAGTAAAATTATCAGATTAGAAGTAGAAAGTGTTGAAGAAAAAAAAGGGTGAAAAAAGATTCCTACTTCATCAGGCAAATGAACAACCCAAGTCTCTAAGATCTCTTTATGTGATGGACATGCAATCTCAAAGCGTTCTCAGTTCAGTTCAGTTCAGTCGCTCAGTTGTGTCCGACTCTTTGTGACCCCATGAACCACAACACGCCAGGTCTCCCTGTCCATCACCAACTCCTGGAGTTTACCCAAACTCATGTCCATTGAGTCAGTGATGCCATCCAACCATCTCATCCTCTGTCGTCCCCTTCTCCTCCTGCCCTCAATCTTTCCCAGCATCAGGATCTTTTCAAAAGAGTCAGTTCTTCGCATCAGGTGGCCATAGTATTGGAGTTTCAGCTTCAACATCAGTCCTTCCAATGAACACCAGGGCTGATCTCCTTTAGGATGGACTGGTTGGATCTCCTTGCGGCCCAAGGGACTCTCACGAGTCTTCTCCAACACCACAGTTCAAAAGCATCAATTCTTCGGCGCTCAGCTTTCTTTACATTCCAACTCTCACATCCATGCATGACTACTGGAAAAACCATAGCCTTGACTAGATGGACCTTTGTTGGCAAAGTGATGTCTCTGCTTTTTAATATGCTGTCTAGGTTGGTCATAACTTTCCTTCCAAGGAGTAAACGTCTTTTAATTTCATGGCTGCAATCACCATCCGCAGTGATTTTGGAGCCCCCAAAAATAAAGTCACCCACTGTTTCCACTGTTTCCCCATCTATTTGCCATGAAGTGATGGGACCAGATGTCATGATCTTAGTTTTCTGATTGTTGAGCTTTAAGCCAACTTTTTCACTCTCTTCTTTCACTTTCATCAAGAAGCTTTTTAGTTCTTCTTCACTTTCTGCCATAAGGGTAGTGTCATCTGCATATCTGAGGTTATTGATGTTTCTCCTGGCAATCTTGATTCCAGCTTGTGCTTCATCCAGCCCAGCGTTTCTCATGATGTACTCTGCATATAAGTCAAATAAGCAGGGTGACAATATATAGCCTTGACATACCCCTTTCCCTAGTTGGAACCTGTCTGTTGTTCCATGTCCAGTTCTAACTGTTGCTTCCTGACCTGCATACAGATTTCTCAAGAGGCAGGTCAGGTGGTCTGGTATTCCCATCTCTTTTCATTTAATTCAATCATGAGTCTCAGTAACTTGCTGTATTGTAGACTGTCCATTGTTGTTGGTGCTGTGCCTAGTTGCTCAGTCATGTCCAACTCTTTGCCACCCCATGGACTGTAGCCTACCAGAATGGGGACCTCATTAAAGTTGACAGCAATCATTGGGTGCAACTTAGCTTGCAGAGGATGTGACAATTTTTAGTACTGTCATCAGAGGACAAGGAGTACCCAGGGATTGCTTCCATAAATTTCCCAGAGTCCCTCTTTTAAATCACTAATTTGATCCACCAGGCATTTTGGCAGGGATTCTGGGGCTAAAGAGAAGGACCGTCATTACCCCTCTAGCCCAGGAAGCTTGCATAAACAATCTGCTAGCCCTCTCCAAGAGTGCCCCCAGGTGTTCCTAATGTAGCGCTTCTTGAGACTCATAGCTGTGGCTAGCAAAGTGCATTGTTGGACCTTCAGACTGTTGCATTTGACCAGCTAGTACTCCCCGACAGGCCTTGTAGTCCTCTTTAGTATCTTCCCAAAGTGCCCTGGAGGATCTTCATGGTTTTTACTTTTCCAGAAAGACACTGTGCTTAATTGGGCCACCCTGCTTGCCACCATTTGTCACTGAGAAGAGAGCTATCAGTTGTGAAGGTGATCTGTAAAGATAACCAAGTTGAAAGTAAAAAGCCTTTATTTACTTACTTCAAAAATCATGTAGGAGTCTAAACACGAAAGGGCACGAGCTCTACCAGTGTTCCCACCAGTCTTTCTTTTTTCCCATGACATCTGGCAAGCATCTGATGTATTGATAATAGGGGAGGGGAATGTCTCATTCTGGGTACAGATATTTGCGCTGCATCACATCACCTGTACACCATGTATACTACAAATTTAGATACATATATCATCATATACTATAATTGATACTATGTTACTTTTTCCAGTTTTATTGAGATATATTTGATATATATCATTGTGTAAGTTTAAGATATACAGCATAGAGATTTGATTTACATATGTTGTGGAAGGTACTATACTATTGTTTGAACACTTAGATGATTTTGAATATCTTGTGATTACAAATAATGCTATAATGACCAACCTTATGCACAAGTATTTTCATTGGTTGGTCTGTACATATATATTATCCTAAAGCATAAATAATTTATCAACATTAGAATCTAATATAAACATATTGATACCTGAGAATATTTATAAAACAAAGAGACAGCTTCAACAAATATCCATTAAAAGTATTGCATGAATTTTCATATCAGATCTAGTGTTATGATAATTTACTTAGGACTTTATAAAAATGAGAGAAAATGCTTCTGAGTTTAAAATCTAGAATTTTTACAGTCGAAATTTTTCCTATTAAGAGACTTAATTTATCTCTTTATATATCTTCTGATAAAGTGCCAGATGGAAATCTTATACTTGAACATGAAGATTCAGAGTTAAAAAAACAAGCGCAAGTAAAGAAACATAGAACTTCCATAGGAGAAAGACTCAAGAGTAAGTATGATAATTAGCAAAAATTTTATATAGTTTTAAGTTAAATATGTCAGAAGAGCTTTATTTGGTTCATAAATATGTGTTTGAACAAATATTTTGTAGAAATTTAAAACTTTGACATAAAATGTGATAACCCTGACAAAACTATAGGAGGGGGTGTGGAGAAAAGGGAACCCTCTTACACTGTTGGTGGGAATGCAAACTAGTACAGCCACTATGGAGAACAGTGTGGAGATTCCTTAAAAAACTGGGAATAGAACTGCCATATGACCCAGCAATCCCACTGCTGGGCATATACACCGAGGAAACCAGAATTAAAAGAGACGCGTGTACCCCAATGTTCATCGCAGCACTGTTTACAATAGCCAGGACATGGAAGCAACCTAGATGTCCATCAGCAGACGAATGGATAAGGAAGCTGTGGTACATATACACAATGGAATATTACTCAGCCATTAAAAAAAATACATTTGAATCGGTTCTACTGAGATGGATGAAACTGGAGCCCATTATACAGAGTGAAGTAAGCCAGAAAGAAAAACAACAATACAGTATACTAATGCATATATATGGAATTTGAAAGATGGTAACGATAACCCTATATGCGAGACAGAATAAGAGACACAGATGCATAGAACAATTTTATGGACTCTGAGGGAGAAGGTGAGGGTGGGACGTTCTGGGAGAATAGCATTGAAACATGTATATTATCATATGTGAAACAGAACACCACTCCATGTTCGATGCATGAGACAAGGGCTCAGGGCCGGGGCAATGGGATGACCCAGAGGGATGGGATGGGGAGGGAGGTGGGTGGGGGGTCCAGGAAGGGGAACACATGTAAACCCATGGCTGATTCATGTATGGCAAAAACTATTACGATATTGTAAAGTAATTAGCCCCCAACTAAAATAAATAAATTTATTAAAAATAAAAAAATAAAAAAAAAAATAAAAAAACTATAGAGCAAATGTATTATATGTTTTGATTGCAATTTCTTATCCTAGGATTATTACATGATCAAGGTCATGCTCTTGTTATTCACCAACACCAATAATAGACCTCATAAAGAATGTGTACTTTTTAGCCAACTCTGGCAGATTATGAATGACTTTTATGTGTGGTAGTGGCCATAGATTGCCATAGGCAAAGAGAGATGTTACTGAGGTTTCTAACTGAAATAGTGCATGGAAATCAGAGGGCTCCACGACAAGGGCACATAGGGCAGTCAGCTGAAGGGCCTCCAGCAGGTCCTGCCCATCAAGGCCCCAAGCAAACAGTGGTCTTTGTGGGAACCTGATGGGTGCTAGGTGATCCTGTGAGAGTGAGGCTGTGTCTGTGTAGTCCCACCAGTTACTCTGATGATTTTTATTTCGGAGGCAGAGAGGGTCAAAAGTATGACAGTCATTTTTTCTGGACTATTCCCCTTACAGATCATGCCCAGGAATTTTACTTCAGTTTTGAGTCCTTGTACCTTGTTAATAATGGCTTAGCTGCATCCTACTCGTAAGCAAATAGAACATCTTGTTCTTTTTGGGTAGTGCCCTTGTCTGAGCCCACTAGGATAATTTCACTGAAAGAGTGGAAGGCTAGCACTCCCTCCAGGAGCAGGACTTTTTCCAAGTCTTAACACATGCATTGATTACAGATAGAGAATTTAGGGACTCTCATGGGAAAATCTTGGTGGTGCACTAGAACCCATACTGCATACATCAGATAATCCTGATCATCCACGTGGAGAGTGATGCTGAGAAGGGCATCTGTGATGTCAGCTGCAGTGTACCAAGATTTATCTTGAATGATATCCTCTCTAAGTGTCACAATGTCAGGTACCACTGGTGCCAGAGACAACTCTAATGCTTTGTATAGCCCTAATCAATTTAGAGTCTGGGCATCAAAGTTCTTGTATACAGCCATGTGGAGTTACTGAATGGAGAAATAATTTACAGATAGTGTTGGCCTGTGAAAGCTCAACAGTGAGGGTAGTTGCTCCTTTTTACTTCCAAGGCTGGTAACTTTGTTTTTGGTAGACTGAGGTGCTAGGTGCCAATAGTTCAGTAGGTCATAATCTTTAACATACTCCATTAAAATACCCTAACCTCAGTAAATCTCACGGCGGGAGTGGGGGAGTTGTGCTGGTTGATATAAAAAGTACATTTCTACCAGTAACATATTCAGTAGTAGAAACCGTAATAATTGGGGTTTGTAGAGGTCCAAAGTGTATTTACTCATAGTTGTGTCTGGAAAAGAGTTGTGGTGGTGCAAGAAAACTATACAGAATTATCTATTTCCTCCTCATCCTTCTATAATGGGTATGGGAATCACAGAAATTTGTTCACCAGTATCCAAAAGGTCCAAGAAATACAATTTTTCCCCTCCTTACTTGGAACTCTGACCTAAGGGTATGTCCTCAGGTCCCCGCTGGAGACGTAGAGACCTTGTCTAATGTCTAGTTATGTTTATTTATGAAAGCTTAGAGGTCTGAGTAAAAGTAGGAAGGATCTGTATTGATGGATCCTACAGGTGCCATTGTTACTAAGTTAAACAAAATTACCTCTTCCATCAATGAATCAAACCACCCAATACATATAGTATTTTAACTTGAATCCATACTCCTTAGTTTTTATACACATGTACATATATTCATAGACACATGCGTGTGCATGTGCATATAAATACGCATATGTTCATGCATGCCTATATTCAAGAAGTCGTGAGGACTCTCAGACTAGTTTTAGTCTCTCAGGTCGGCTTGCCTTCCTTCATTTCGTGCATGTTTTTTCCATGGTGTTAAACCTGACTCTTAAAACATCAACAGATTTATATATTTGCTCCAATCCTGCAGTGCTTCCACCCCTGTTACAGAATTACTTAGCATGTACCACTACCAAAAAAAAAGAAAAGCCTACTAAAAATATTTAGTGATTTGGTTTCTGTCTGTCCCCCATACTCTTGCCCAAGATTGAAGGTATGTTTCAAGCACTGTGTCTATGACTAATTGGGATCATTGTTGGTTTTTTAACCCTTCAGTAGGTTCATTTCATTTGCTTTCAGTTTTCGTTTCCTCTTCTTATCCTTGTTGATTTAGTTCTATTTTTGGAATGTATGCAACATACTGACCTACTTACCAAAGGCATACTTAAGAGCATCATTTCTTTCCAGTGCGTCCCTGTGCATTCCCTGGTCCTCTCTCTCTCCCTTTCTTCTTATGCTTATCTTTTCTGTGCTTCATCTTGTAAAGTTAATATCTATTTCTCTCTTTTTTTTTATGTTTTTTCCCCCCTTCCAGAACCCCCCTCCCACCTCTCTCCCCATCCCAGCCCTCTGGGTCATCCCGGTGCACCAGCCCCGAGCACCCTGTATCATGCATCGAACCTGGACTGGCGATTCGTTTCACATATGATAATTTACATGCTTCAATGCCATTCTCTCATTCTCCCCAGTTAATATCTATTTTTCATTTTTCTAATTACTTCTTTCTGAACCAAAAGTTAGCATACTACATACCCTTTAAAATTTTTTTCCACTTAACATTATCTCCTAGAAATCCCTCCATGTAGTTTATAAAACTCTTTTATTATTTTTACGTAAATATATAAAATAGTTCCACATTATATACCACAGATTATACTATACCATAATTAATTGTATGTGTCTTGGTTTATTCAACCAATAAGGGGCTTCCCAGGTGGCGCTAGTGGTAAAGAACCTGCCTGCCAGTGCAGGAGACATAAGAGCTGCAGGTTTGATCCCTGTGTTGGGAAGATCCCCTGGAGGAGGACATGGCAACCCCCTCCAGTATTCTTACCTGGAGAATCCCCATGGACGGAGGAGCCTGGTGGGCTACAGTCCAAAGGGTTGCAAAGAATCAGACACAACTGAAGTGACTTAGTACAGCATTTAACCAATATCCTATTCTTGAACATTTAGCTGTTCAGGAAATAAAATATCTTGCAATTGCAGATAATACTATAATGAATAACCTTGTGCATATGTATTTTTATTGTTTCATCCACTATTATGTATTTACCTAGTGTATACATGCCCCCAAAGCAGAGATTAATATGAAATATATTTGATGCCTCAGAATATCTTTGAAATAATGAGACATTTTCAGTAGCATCCATTAAAACTTTTCTTATTTGCATGTAAGGTCATTACGACAATTTACTGATAACTTTAAAAATGAGAGAAAATGCTACTGTACACTTGTTATAAATTTGAAATCTAGAGATTTCATGATGGATCTGTTTTTCCATTTAATGAACTAAATGCATCTCTTTATGTAGGTCATATTGGAGTACCAGGTGAAAATCTTATGGTTTTTAATCAATATCCAGTGTCAAAACTCCAAATGCAAGTAGAGAAACAAATGGATTACAGAAGAGAAAGGAGTCAGAGTAAGTATAATAATTATGGTAACTTTAAATTATTTTAAACTCATCAGAAAATCTTTTTTGTTTGGTTGATGAATATGTATTTGAGTGTATATTTTATAGAAGTAAAAATAAATGACCTAAACTGTGAATACCCCAAGATAACTAGAGAACAAGATCCAAAGTGTTAATACCTTCAGTCTGTAATTTCTTTGTCATAAGATTATTTCACAGCCATTAAATATGCACTCAGTATCCACTAAGCTCAATAACTGTCCAGTCATATCTCCAATTGTGTATACCTTTTAGCTGACTCTGGGAGATTACAGGTTCCAGAAAATTCTGCCCAGTGGGCACTTCTGACCAGTAGCAATGTCATTCTGCCTAGGCTCCAAATGACAAACTGAGAAGTTTTTGAGATCTGTAACTAAAACAGCAAATAGAAATCAGAGAGGCTTAGGGGAAGGGCAGCCTGGAGGCTTGATGGAGACCCCCACCAGGCTATTCTGTTAGTTGGGCCACACAAAGGTGAGGTCTTCTTGGTGACCTCATAGGTAGGTGCCATCAAGTTCCCTGTTTGGAAAGTGCCAGTACCAGAAAAGTACCACCGATTGTTGGAACTCTTTTATTTGAGGAAGTTGAGAGGACTAGATATTGTCCGGTGTTTCCTCTGGATAGGATGTTGTTGCTTTTTCCAGATCATGCCTAGGAATTTCACTTGGGTGATGGGTCATGGTGCCTCATCTATATTAGTGGCTCATCACGTTGCCTCATGTGAGTCCACAGAATGACCAGTCATAATTGGATAGTGCGCTTGTCTGGGGCCACCAGGAAGACGTCTTCAATGTAGTGGAAGGCTAGTGTTCCTTCCAGTAGCTTGAATTTTTCTAGGTCTCATCATATCTGATGACAGATAGTAGGGGAACTAGGTGGACTTTTGGATGGACATTAGTGGTATATTGCAACCCATTACACATAAAATTAAACTGATCCTGATTATCCACATGGACAGCGATGCTGAAAAGGGAGTTTGAGATGTCAGTTGTTATATACCAAGTTTCTTTACCTTGGGCAGTAGCCTCTGTGACAGTGTCAAAGTCAGGTATTGCCAGTGCTCAGAGTTGTACTACAGTGTTGAGCTGCCAATAGTCATCGAGACTCCGTGCTCCTAAGGCCATGTGCACAGGTTAGATGAGGGTATTGAGTGAGAAATAGTCTCATGAAGGACCTTGTTATTCTTGAACTCAGTGATGAAGGCATTGCTTTTTGCTTTTTTATTCTTGGCAGTTGCTGCTGGTTTTGAGAAACAACAGCACTAGGGGCTGCTAGTCAGAGAGGTTTATGATCTTCCATATGCCCACTAAAATGGTGCCAGCTGGAGCAGTTTTCTTCAGGGCTTATGGGCAAATGTGAGCAGGTGTTCACTTAGGCAGCACATCTATGTCACTGATAAATTCAATAGTGAATGCCCTAAGAAGTTTTTGTTGGAGTTTGGAGTTGGCCAAAGAGACTCATCCATAGCTGGATCTAGGTAAGGGTCCCACTGGATGACCCTCAGATCCAAAATCAGAGGCATTGTTTTTTCCCCTCATTCTGGTGCTGGGGTTTGAGGGTCACAGCCACCTCTGTACTGTTATCCCAAAGTCCCAGAAATGTAACTCTTCACTACCTCCACATTCAGCTCTGACCTTGGGATACAACCTCTGATCCCTACTGGAGATCCTGAGATCTGATCTGCAGTTTTGTCTTGTTTGTTGCTGAATGTTAGAGGGGCTCACCTATTCATCTCCATATTCACAGGGAGAGCCAGAGGGAATAACTTCAATTCATCATAGCAGTTTTTAAACATGTAGACTCTAACAAGGCTGTGTTTTGTGGCCCTTATGGCCTAATACCTGGCCATCTACCTCCTCTTTGAGTATCCAGACGCAGAGAGCTTCTCTAGAAGCATCATCCAGGAGAAAGCGCATGGTTACCATTTTATATTGCTCTCTTAGCCAGTCTTTACCATTTGAGCAGAAGGTGTTTTCTCTGTGTCTAGAAGTAGGTCAGTTAAGTTCTGGATTTTGTTGCAGAACATTATCACCTGACCTTATAAAGAAGTTTGGTTTAGCTCAATAACCAGCAGGAATAGCAGAAATAAATGTAGAAACCTGGCCTGGTTAACAAGCTTATCTACTGTTCTTATTCATTACTATAGCATGGTTAACAGGGCTGCTACAGACTCTTCAGTGGTGATCCAAACATGATTTTAGTGATAGGTTCAGGCTGACAGCTGCCAGAGCATAAATAGTACCCAGCCAGGGAAGGAGATGGTCTCAGTATTTGCCTCTCCTCTTCCCTCTTTCTCCCTCCACCTTGAGCAAACTTACTACTGTTAGGGCACACTTAAGAGTGGGCTTTATAGTGACGCAGCCCACAAAGTACCACAGTGCCTCACTCAGTTTGATTACTTCTTTCATCATGCAAGTGAACAACTCAAGTCTCTAAGGCCTCTTTACCTCACAGACAAAGCAATCCCAAAGAGTTCTGTATTCATTTAATTCAATCATGAGTCTCAGTTTTAGGCTGTCCATCATTGTCTGGGACCTCATTAAAACTGACAACAGTATTGCATAAGAACCTAGGATGTTACATCCATGAATTAAGGTAAATTGGAAGTGGTCAAACAGGAGATGGCAAGAGTAAACATCGACCTTTTAGGAATCAATGAACTAAAATGAATGGGAATGGGTGAATTTAATTCAGATGACCATTATATCTACTACTGTGGGCAAGAATCCCTTAGAAGAAAAGGAATAGCCCTCATAGTCAACAAAAGAGTCTGAAATGCAGTACTTGGGTGAAATCTGAAAAACAACAGAATGATCTCTTTTCATTTCCAAGGCAAACCATTCAATATCACAGTAATGCAACCACTAATGCCGAAGAATCTGAAGTTGAATGGTTCTATGAAGACCTATAAGACCTAGAACTAACACCAAAAAAAAAAAAAAATGTCCTTTTCATCATAGGGGACTAGAATGCAAAAGTAGGAAGTCAAGAGATACCTAAAATAAAGAGCAAGTTTAGCCTTGGAGTACAAAATGAAGCAGGGCAAAAGATAACAGACTTTTGCCAAGAGAACACACTGGTCATAGAAAATGCCTTCTTCCAACAACACAAGAGAGTACTCTACACATGGACATCACCAGATGGTCAATAACCAAAATTAGGTTGATTACGTTCTTTGCAGCTGAAGATGCAGAAGCTCTATATAGTCAGCAGAAACTCTATACAGTCAGCAAAAACAAGACCTGGAGCTGACTGTGACTCAGATCATGAACTCCTTAATGCAAATTACAGACTTAAATTGAAGAAAACAGGGATAACCACTAGGCCATTCAGGTATCACCAAAATCAAATCCCTTATGATTATACAGTGGAAGTGAGAAATAGATTCAAGGAATTAGATCTGACAGACAGAGTGCCTGAAGAACTATGGACTGAGATTCATAACATTGTACAGGAGGTGGTGATCAAAACCATCCCAAAGAAAAAGAAATGCAAGAAGGCAAAATCGTTGTCTGAGGAGGTCTTACAAATAGCTAAGAAAAGAAGAGAAGTAAAAAGCAAAGGATAAAATAGGAAAGATATACTCATCTGAATGCAGATTTCCAGAGAATAGCAAGGAGAGATAAGAAAGCCTTCCTCAGTGAACAATGCAAAGAAATAGAGGAAAACAACAGAATAGGAAAGACTGGAGATTTCTTCAAGAAAATTAGAGATACCAGGGGAACATTTCATGCAAAGATGGGCACAATAAAGGACACAAACAGTATGGACCTAACAGAAGCAGAATATATTAAGAAGAGGTGGCAAGAATACACAGAAGAATTATACAAAAAAAGATATTAATGACCTGGATAACCACAATGATGTGATCATTCACCTAGATCTAGCCATACTGGAGTGTGTCAAGTGGGCCTTAGGAAGCATCACTAAGAACAAAGCTAATGGAGACGATGGAATTCCAGCTGAGCTGTTGAAAATCCTAAGATAATGCTGTTAAAGTGCTGCACTTAATGTGCCAGCAAACTGGGAAACTCAGCAGTGGCCACAGGACTGGAAAAGGTCAGTTTTCATTCCAATCTCAAAGAAAGGCAATGCCAGAGAATTTTCAAGCTACCACACAATTGCCCTGATTTTACATTCTAGCAAAGCAATGCTCAAAATCTCCAAGCTAGGCTTCAGCAGTATATGAACTGAGAACTTCCAGATGTACAATGTGGGTTTAGAAAAGGCAGAGGAACCAGAGATCAAATTGCCAACATCCTCTAGATCATACAAAAAGCAAGAGAATTCGAGAAAAACATCTGCTTCATTGACTACGCCAAAGCCTTTGACTGTGTGGATCACAACAAACTGTGGGAAATTCTTAAAGAGATGGGAATACCAGACCACCTTACCTGCTTCTGAGAAACCTGTATGTAGGTCAAGAAGCAACAGTTAGAACCGGACACTGAACAACGGACTTGTTCCAAATTGAGAAAGGAGTACGTCAAGGCAGTGTATTGTCACTCTGCTTATTTAACTTGCATACAGAGTACATCATGCAAAATTCCAGGCTGGATGAAGCACAAGCTGGAATCAAGATTGCTGGGAGAAATACAAATAACCTCAGACATGCAGATGACACCACCCTTATGGCAGAAAGCAAAGAGGAACTAAAGCGCTTCTTGATGAAGGTGAAAGAGGAGAGTGAAAAATATGGCTTAAAACTCAACATTCAAAAATGAAGATCATGGCATCTGGTCCCATCACTTCATGGCAGATAGATGGGGAAACAATGGAAACAGTGACTTTATTTTCTTGGGCTCCAAAATCACTGCAGCTGGTGACTGTGGTCATGAAATTAAAAGACACTTGCTCCTTGGAAGAGAAGCTGTGACCAACCTAGATAGCATATTAAAAAGCAGAGATATTACTCTGTTGACAAAGGTCCATCTAGTCAAAGCTATGCTTTTTCCAGTAGTAATGTATGGATGTGAGATTTGGACCATAAAGAAGGCTGAGCACCAAAGACTTGATGCTTTTGAACTGTGGTGTTGGAGAAGACTCTTGAGAGTCCCTTGTACTGCAAGGAGATGAAACCAATCAATCTTAAAAAAGAAATCAATCCTGAATGTTCATTGGAAGAACAGATGCTGAAGCTAAAGCTCCAATGCTTTGGCTACCTGATGTGAAAAGCTGATTCCTTAGAAAAGACCTGATGCTGGGACAGATTGAAGGCAGGAGGAGAAGGGAATGACAGAGGATGAGATGGTTCAATAGGATGAACGACTCAATGGACATGAGTTTGAGCAAGCTCTGGGAGATGGTGAAGGACAGGGAAGTCTGGCATGCTGCAGTCCATGGGGTCGCAAATAGTCGGACACTACTGAATAACCAAACAACAAGTCCACTCCAAGAGTGCTCCCGGGTATTCTTGATGTAGCACTTTCTGAGGCTCATTGCTGTGGCTGGCACAGTGCATTGTTGGACCCTCAAACTCTTGCAGTTGACCAGCTAGTACTCCCCAACAAGCCTTGTAGTCTTGTCTAGCATTTCCCCAAAATGCCCAGGTGGATCCTCATGCTTTTTACTTTTCCAGAAAGACATTGTACTTAATTGGGCCACCCTGCTTGCCACCATTTGTCACTGAAAAGAGAGCTATCAGTGGTGAAGATAGTCTATAAAGACAGTGAACCAAATTAAAAGTAAAAAGTCTTGACTCACTTACTGCAATAGTATTAGTAAGTGTCTAAACATGAAAGGGCAGGAGCTCTACCAGTGTTCCCATCACTTTCATTTTCCCATGACATGACATCTGGCAAGCATCTGATGTATTGATAATAGGGGAATTGAATGTCCCTTTCTATGTTCAGATATTTATATACTATATATAGTATGTATGTGTGTGTATATCTATATACACACACAATTATCTACCATTGGAGCATATTTACATTATACCAATACCATACTTGTGGTATACATAATCACTTTATTCAACCGATCTCCTATGCTTGAACATTTAGATGGTTGTGTTTTGTAATTAGGTTGTGTTTTGTAATTAATGAATGACTTTCTACACAGGCATTTTCATTGTTTGGTCTATTATTAGGTATTAACCTGAAGTATAAATATCCCATGAAACCTGAAGACCAGAATAAAATATACTTGCTGCTTAGGAAAATTTATATAATGAGATAGCTTCAACATCATCTAGTTTTATGACAGATCTAGCATTATAATATTAGTAATTGACTTATGACTTCATAAAAATGAGAGAAAATGCTACTGTACACTTATTATAAATTTGAAATCTAAAGATTTCCCAATAGTTCTATTTTTCCATGTAGTAGACTAAATGCATCTCTTTATATAGGTTATTATGGAGTGTCAGGTCAAAATCCTTTGCTTGTGAATGAAGATTTAGTTTCAAAACCCCAAAAGCAGGTGAAGGAACAGATAGCTTCCCAAGAGGAAAGACGCTATAGTAAGTATAATAAAGGAAATGTTAAATTATTTTAAACTCATCAGAAGATTTTTTTCCTTTGGTTCATGAATATGTATTTGAGCATATATTTTAGAAAAGTGAAAATGAATGACCTAAGATAATTAGAGAACAATGGCAAAAGTAGTTACCTTTTTGTTGGTATTTGCACAGTTAATAATTACTCAGTAACAAAACTGCTTTCACACACACTCATGAAAATTATTCACAATGATGTTTCTTAGTTCAGCTCTATGCAAAGAAAATATGATTATTTGGCATATTCAGAAGTTCCATTATACATGTATTTTTTTCTACCTAGCATATCCTTTTCAAACCCAGAAAAACAATATGATAACAGTTGAAAATCTACATCCTGAGAAGAATTTGTTTTTAAGAAAGCAATCCCAAACTCAGAAACCTAGAGCTATCAAAAAGGAGAATCTTGATGGTAAGTAATTAAACATAAATCTTATAAACTGTATGTACTTAATTTCAGAACGCTGTTTTTTGTTTATGAATATATCTTCAACCATTTGCTTATTTAGTAACTACTCTCATTGTGCGCAGCGCTGAATGTGCGCGCTGTGTGCTTAGTCGCTCAGTCATGTCCGACTCTTGCGACCCTGTAGACTGCAGCGTGCCAGGCTCCTTTGTCCAAGGGATTCTCCAGGTAAGAATATCAGAATGGGTTGTCATTTCCTTCTCCAGGGGATCTGCCCAACCCAGGGATTGAACCCAGGTCTCGTGTATTGCAGTCAGACTTTCCCGACTGAGCTACGCGGAAGACCATTGTACTTTGTACTTTGCCAATGCCCATTGTACATTTTCATTGTACTTCAGATCTTTATTGATGATTTATCTCTTTCTTTTGTAATCACTGAATTAAATGTGTTATATCTTACACTTTGTGTATTTCTCTATTCTTGTAGTTGTCACAGGCTTAGGTTTATATCTTGTGCTATTCTATTATTTTTGTGTATATAAATTTTAAAGTGATATTATTCTTGGGGATAGAGCATTTTATCCTAAGGGAGAGACTTCATTATTTTTATAGTTTTTATTTATTTTCCTTTAAAACTGCCTTATCTGCTATCAGTGTAGCTCCACAAACTTTCTTTTGGTTGGTATTTGCATGATGCATTTTTCTCTATCCTGTTTCTTTAATTTTCCTCTATCTTTGTGATTTTGCTGAATTTCTGGTAAGAAACTTATAGAATTCAGCCTGATCTTTTAATTACCTCTCATAATCATATATAGTCTGATTATTGATTTATTTAAGTGTAATTCCACTATTTTTCCTATCTGCTTTATATTTCTTTCAGTCTCTCACTATGTTCTTTATCACGATATGTGTTTTCCTTGGCCATATTTAATACCAAAAATTTTAAGCTTTATTCAAAACTACAAATGCTATAAGAAAACTAAATAATAATTTTAAATGTAAGTATTTATAATAATGTTTATAGTAATAGTAGTTCCAAATTAAATATATTGTTCAGTTCAGTCGCTCAGTCGTGTCCAACTCTTTGCAACCCCATGGACTGCAGCACACCAGACCTCCTTGTCCATCACCAACTCCCGGAGTTTATCCAAACTCATGTCCATTGAGTCAGTGATGCCATCCAACCATCTCATCCTCTGTTGTCCCCTTCTCCTCCCACCTTCAATCTTTCCCAACATCAGGGTCTTTTCCAATGAGTCAGCTCTTCACATTAGGTGGCCAAAGTATTGGAGTTTCAGCTTCAACATCAGTCCTTCCAATGAACACCCAGGACTGATCTCCTTTAGGATGGACTGGTTGGATCTCCTTGCAGTCCAAGGGACTCTCAAGAGTCTTGTCCAACACCACAGTTCAAAAGCATCAATTTTTCGGCGCTCAGCTTTCTTTGGTCCAACTCTCACATCCATACATGACTACTGGAAAAACCATAGCCTTGACTAGATGGACCTTTGTTGGCAAAGTAATGTCTCTGCTTTTTAATATGCTGTCTAGGTTGGTCATAACTTTCCTTCCAAGGAGTAAGTGCCTTTTAATTTCATGGCTGCAGTCACCATCTGCAGTGATTTTGGAGCCTAGAAACATAAAGTCTGTCCCTCTTTCCACTGTTTCCCCATCTATTTGCCATGAGGTGATGGGACTGGATGCCATGGTCTTAGTTTTCTGAATGTTGAGCTTTAAGCCAACTTTTTCACTCTTCTCTCTCACTTTCATAAGATGCTCTTTAGTTCTTCACTTTCTGCCATAAGGGTGATATCATCTGCATATCTGAGGTTATTTCTCCTAGCAATCTTGATTCCAGCTTGTGCTTCATCCAGCCCAGCGTTTCTCATGATGCACTCTGCATATAAGTTAAATAAGCAGGGTGACAATATACAGCCTTGACATACTCCTTTCCCAATCTAGAACCAGTCTGTTGTTCCATGTCCAGTTCTCACTATTGTTTTAAATATATTTGATGTGTCTGTATATCTGGAAAGTAATGACTGCTTCATATACATGTGTGCAAAACATATTCACATGATGTTTGCACTTCAAATAGACAATGACTTGTCTATATCATTTAAAGATAAGGTACAATATTGTTGGATAACTGACATAAATTGTAAAGCTAGAGGTTCCACTGCAGATTTCTGATTCTCTATTAGTATTTTTATGAGCCATTCTTCCTAAATCCCAGAAAATTAATGAGGTATCAAATGAAAATCTTTTGCCTGACACTTGGAACTGCTAGAAGGAAAAGACTCAGTCGTAAATATTATTATGAATGTTATTAAATTATTTTGCATTTTACTTGTTTTAAGCAGAATTATCTTCATGAATGTGTGAGCTTATAGGCATCAAAGTCAAGTTTTTATTGTGTTATTTAAATTCCTATTTCTTGATTTCTTCAAATTTTGTTTCTTCTATCCATTATGGAGCAATGTCTGTACTGAATTCTCCCACTATGATTGTGGATTTACCTATTTTTGTAGCATTGTCCTTTTTCCTTATACTGTTTGTGTTGTTAGGAGCATACAAATAAAAATGTCTGATAGTCCTTATGGACTCAACATTTTCTTTTTATAAACAGTACCATCTTAGTCTGTCTCCAGTAATGTCTTTTGATTAAAATCCTAGTTTGTATGATGTTGATGTAACTACTGCAGATTTCTTTCAGTTCATATTTGCATATCTTTTTTCACCTCTGTATTTTCCAGTTTCTCTATTCTTATAAACCAGTGACATCTCTTATAGATTATAGTTAAATTGCTTATAAATCCAGTGTGACTGTCTTTGTCTAGCCCAACAACAGGTAATCCACTTATAATTATTGTACTTACTAATATATTTAAATTTAAGTATTTCCTTTTTTGGGTGCTTTCTAATTTTTGTACCTGATCCAGGTTTCTTTCCATTTCTTTCCTTATTTTGGAATTATTACTTTTTAATCAGTTTAACTTTTAAACCTGTTGTATATGTTGTTAAAAGTTTTAAAGTATTTTTAAATATGAATATCCTTGGTACAATAAAGTCTAATTACAACTTTTTAAGCATTTGTATGCAGTAACAAGTCTCCCACATACTTTGAAGAAAGCACTCTGGTGATTTTATACTTAATTTCGTAGTCCATTTTGAAAGTGCGTTATCAGATTAGGGGATGGGGTGGGCAAGGGGAGGATGGTTTGATCATTTGTTTAAATTGTGCGTATTTACTTGTTGTAAAATTGGATGGAAACTTTAATTTTGGTATACATTAATAATCCAAAGATTTCACAGTCCAGCTGTTTTACTTTTTATTAGATTAAGAGCCTCTATACTTGTAGCTGAGAAAATGGATGAGATGTCAGATGAAATCTTACACTTAAAGAAAAAGTTTAAATCTTATAAAACTCATCTCAAATTAAGACACTTGGAACTGCCAGAAAAGTGATGCTTTGTAGTAAGAATATCATATAATGATTTTTAATTAATTTTCTCTAGTTCTTTAATATTTATTCAGTTGATCACAGGAATATATGCTATATATGTATCATATATACTTATATGCACACATATACATAACATATACGTGTTTGTGTATGTATGTTCTCCATTAGGTGAAGTTGATTAGCTATGGTGTTTTTACCTTCTTAATTTCATTGAAGTTCTATGTTTATTTTATCATTTGTGAGAAAGGTATGTTAAATTCAACTACTGTGTTTATTTTTCCATTACTCTTTGTTCTGTCAGTTTCAGTTTTATGTTTCTAAAGCTTTATTATATATAAAAATACAGATGCATGATCTATATCATATATATATAGGTGATATATTACATACAAGTATGTATAATAAATATGCAATTTTAATTTGTTATATGTTCTTAGTGAACTGAAATTCTGCCTTTATGATGGACATTTTGTAGTAATTTTTTGTACCTTTATTTTATCTGATGTTGGCATAGTATCTTTATGTAACTATTTGCATGGAATGATTTTTTATACCTTTATTCTTAACCTTTTCATATTATGATTTAGTTGTATATAATTGCTTGGTTTTGGGGGGGTTTTGGACTTTTTTGTTTTTAAATATATTTCTCTATTTATTTAAACCTTCCCTAATTTTTTCCAGCAATGTTTTATTTTTTCATTTTACATATACACACTGCTGTATTTATTTATATTGGATCTTCATTGTTGCACTCGGGATTTTTCTAGTTGCAGAGAGCAGGAGCTACTCTCTTGTTGTGGTGCATAGGCTTCTCTTTGTGATAGTTTCTCATTGCTGAGCACAGGCTCTAGGCACACAGGCTTCAGTAGTTGCAACTTGCTGGCTCTAGGGCATGCAGGCTTCAGTAGTTGTGGTGCGTGGGCTTAGTTGCTCCACCATTTATGAAATCTTCCTGGACCAGGGTTTGAACCCATGTCCCCTGCATTGGTAGGCAGATTCTTACGTACTGTGCCACCAGGGACATCCTAATTAGTTATTTTTTAATCCGATATAAATCTTCTAAATATTTAAATGTACTATTTATCATTTGGTTTTTTTCTCACCCATATCTGTTAAGAAAATACCACATTTAATCCTAAAATGTAAATACCTCATAAAACTATTCTTTTGAAAAGTCTCTACATTTCACATCTCTCTACGCTTCACATACTTACTCTGTAATTCACTATCTCAATAATGTGGTATTTGACTTTATTGTTTCAAACTATGAGAAGAAATATTCCTAGATAATTGAAGTGTGTTTGAATTATGGAGGATTTTCAGTAAATCCAGTTCTCTACTTAATGGATTAAAAATATCTTTCTTGTAGCTCAGAAAGCAAGAGACGTATCATCCAAGGATGAAGTTGGATCAAAAAGCCAGTCTCAAACTGAGAAACTTAGAGCTGGCAAAATGGAAACCCTGAATAGTAAGTATGATAAATTTCAATATTAATTTATTTTTAATTAAAGTAAAAAGCAAAAAATCCTGTCTTAGGTTTGTGAATATTTAATCATATCTTTTGTATACATCTGTTACATCAAATATATTTACTGTGTTGTTCAGTTCTTCTTTAATTGAAGTTCTGTTTATTCTGTGTTACTAAGAGATATATGTTAAATTTTCCATGTATGATTATGGATTTCTTTGTGTTTCCCAGTAGTTTTTTGCCAGCTTGGTTTATATATTTGGAAATGATGTTATTAAATGTGTATGAATTTATACTTGTTATATTTACCTGGTAAACATGAGCCTTCATCTCTTTAAAAGTATATTCTTTATCTCTAAGAATACATTTTTTGCCTTAATATTTATTTTATCTGATAATAGTATAGCCATATTTGCTTTTTTTGATAAGTATTTATACAGTCTTCTGTATACAGTGTTCTGTCTTCTGCAAACAGTTCAGACAGAAGTTCATGGTGTTTTGTATGATGTCAGTAGTTTTTGTCATAATGATCCTAAACCACAAGAAAAGCCAAACAGTTTCTTTATTAATTGTGTACAAGCAACTTAACACCTGCTGGATACTACATAACTTTTGTGGCAACATAAATTTTCAACACTATTAGGTAAATACCTAGGAGCACTGTTGCTAAATCATATGGTAAAGCTGTTAACTTTGTAAGAAACTGCCAAACCATCCTCAAAGTGGCTATAGTGTTTTGCTTCCCTCCCAGCTATAAATCAAGTTCCCCATTGCTCCAAATTTCTGAGATCATTTGTTGTTTTCAGCATTTGGATTTTAGCTATAGTTATGTAGTGATATCTCACTGTTCTTTTAATTTTCAATGCCCTTATATATATATATGTAGAACATCTTTTCATATTCTTATTTGCCATCTAAATGACTTCTTTGATAAAGTATCTGTTCACATTTTTGCCCATTTTGTAATTGTGTTCTTTTCTAATTGTGGAGTTTTAAGAGTTTTGTATGTTTTAGATAACAAATCTTTTTCAGATATATGTTCTGGGAATATTTTTTTCCAGCCTGTGACTTGTATTATCACTCTCTTAACAGTGTCTTTCACAGAACGTAAGTCATATGTGTATTTTTCTTAATAAAGTCCAACTTATCAAAATTTTTTTTGGATTGTGCTTTCGGTGTTCTACCAGAAAAGTCAACACCAAACTTGAGATCCCCAAAATGTTCATCTGTGTTACCTTCTAGGACATTTATAGGTTTGTATTTTATATTTAGGTCTATAATCCATTCTGTGTTAATTCTTGGTACGGTGTGACGTCTATGTCTAGATTCACTTTTTTTTTTTTACATTTGGCTGTCCAGTTGTGTCAGTACTATTTGTTGAAAAAAAACAATCCTTTCTCCATTGAATAGCTTTTGCTTTTCTGTCCGAAATTATTGACTATATTTGTATAGGTCTATCTCTCTATGTTCTGTTATCTTGACATATTTAACTATTCTTTCACCAATTGTCTTGATTTCTGTAGCTTTTAGTAAATCTTGAAGTTGGGTGGCATCAGTCCTCTCACCTTGTTTTTCTTCAATATTGTGTCAGCTGACGTAGGTATTTTGCTTTTCCATATAAAGTTTAGAATCAGTTTATCAATATCCACAAAATAACTTGTTGGGATTTTGATTGGGATTACACTGAATCAATTTGGAAAGAGCTGAAAGTTTAACAATATTGAAACTTCCTATCCATGAAAATGGAAAAATCTCTACTTTAAGTCTTTGATGACTCCTTTATATCTGTTAGATTTCATTACTGATGCTAATATGAATGGTATTGTGGTCAATTTCAAATTTCACTTGTTCACTGCTGATATATGGGAAATCAATTGACTTGTGTGTATCAATGTGTATCTGGAAACCTTGCTGTAGCCAGCTTTTAATTCCAGGAGTTTTGTTGCTGTTGTTCAACAAGAAGAGTTTTGTTTATTTTTCTCAATTAATAAACTTATTATGTCCTTTTCTTGATTTATTACATTAGCTGGGACTTTCACTATGGTAGGGCTTCCCTGATAGCTCAGTTGGTAAAGAATCCTGGGTCGGGAAGATCCCCTGGAGAAGGGATAGTCTACTCACTCCAGTATTTTGGGGCTTCCTTTGTGGCTCAGCTGGTAAAGAATCTGCCTGCAATATGGGAGACCTGGGTTTGATCCCTAGGTTGGGAAGATCCCCTGGAGAAGGGAAAGGCTACCCACTCCAGTATTCTGGCCTGGAGAATTCAAAGGACTCTGTAGTTGCAAGGGTTGAACTCAACTGAGTGACTTTCACTTTCACTTCACTATGATACTGGGTAGGAGTTGTGAGAAGAGACATCCTTGATTTATCCTGATATGATAATGATAGTATTTAGTTTTCCACTGTTAAGTGTGATGTTATCTGTTGGTTTTTGGTAGATGTCATTTATCAAATTGGAGAAGTTCCCACTATTCTTGCTTTGCTTAGTTTTTATCATGAACAGGGTTTATATTTTTTAAAATAATTTTTCTGCTTCTCTGATTGATCAAATGATTTTTTTCTCTTGTCTGTTGATGTGATGAGCTACATTAATTGATTTTAAATATTGAGTCAGCATTGTATACCTGGAATAAATCCTCCTTGGTCATGATGTAGAATCATTTTTATACATTGTTTCACTTCATTGGTTATTATTTTGTGGAGGATTTTGCATCTTATTTGTGAGAGATATTTATCTAGTTTTTGCTTTGGAATGAGCTTAAATCCATTGTGATCTGAAAGTATATTTCACATGACTTTTGTTCTTTTAAATTTGTTAAGGTATGGATATTCAGCCTGTTGTATCTGTCAGTTACTGATAAGATGGTATTGAAAGCAGCAAGTGTACTACATTTGTCATTTTCTCCTTGCAGTTCTATTTTTGCCTCATGTATTTTATTGCTCTGTTGTTAGGTGCATACTCATTAAGGATTGTTATGTTTTCTTAGATATTGACCCCCTTTATTACCATGTAGGGCTCTCTTTATTTCTGGTAATTTTTCTTGCTCTGAAGTCTGCTTTGTCTCAAATTAATAAAATTCTAGGTTGGTTAATTTTTTTCTTTAGACACTTTAAATTTCTCTACATTCTCTTCTTACTAGCATAGTTTGATGAGAAGTTTGATGAAGGGATTTATCCTTATCCCTCTACAAATAAGATATATTTGTATTTTGTTTTTGTTTTGCCCTGAAGTCTTTTAAGATTTTCCCTTTGTCTTTGATTTTCTGCATTTTGATTATGATATGAATAGGTGTTGATTTTTTTGCATTTATCTTTTTTGATGTTCTCTGAATTCCTATGCTCACTGATTTGAATGTCATTAACTTTGGACAATTCTCTGCCATTGTTTAAATATGTCTTCTGTTGCATTGTTTCTTCTCCTTCTGGTATCCTCATTATGTGTGTGTTATGCCTTTGATAATTGTCCAAAAGATCTCTGATATCCTGTTCATTTTTTTTCCATTTATCTTCTCTTTTCAGTTTGGAAA
This sequence comes from Giraffa tippelskirchi, assembly GCF_054371585.1. NCBI lineage: Eukaryota > Metazoa > Chordata > Mammalia > Artiodactyla > Giraffidae > Giraffa > Giraffa tippelskirchi. The sequence continues at coordinate 63,984,061 of NC_137287.1, read as the reverse complement.
GTTTCTAATGTCATATCATTAAGCTCACTGAGTCTTTCCTTGACTGTGTTCCAGTCTACTAATGAAGACATCAGAGACATTCTACACTTCTGTTGCGGTATTTTAGATATTTAACATTTCCTTGTGATTTTTTTCTTAGAGATTCCATATTTCTTCTTACATTACTCTTCTGTTCTTACATGTTGTCTCTTTTTCTACGAAAACTCATAGCATATTAGTCATAATTACTTCAGATACTCCTATGATTATGCTCAAATTTCTGTCATGTGAGTCTGCTACTGGTACTCTTCAGATTGGGTTTTTATTTTTAGCATGTCTTACGTTTTGTTGTTGTTCAAATCCAGACATGATACATTGGGTAAAAGGTACTGAAGTACATAGACCTTTAGTGTGAGGCTTCATGTTTCTCTGGCTAGATATTAGTCTGTATTTTTTGTTTACTGTAGCTGTAGGTGTTATAAGCTAAAAGTTCCTTTATTGTCTCTTTTTTGTCTCCCCTGGTATCTTTGGGTTTCCCTTTAGATTCCTTAAATAGGGTCTGTGACTTGGTGTTCTTTTAGCTGTAATTTGCTATTATATAGGAGCCCTATTAATATGGTGGTAAGATGTCAGGGAAGCAGAAGGATTCTGTAATCCTCTGATTAGGTTTCAGCCTGTGTCTGAATAAGCCTGTGTCTCTGGGCTCCAATCTTCAAAATGTTTCTCATGTCTCTCCTAGGTGTTTGGTAAGAGAAGGAAGGCTGGAAAGGGCTGAGATCGTATATCTACTCACCCTATGTTGAATACTTCCTTTTCTTAAGGTCTGTTGGGTTCTCATAAACTGTTTTGGTTAAGCTCTAGTAAAGTAGTTTCCCTTGAAGGCAGTCTTTTCTTTAGCAGAACAGCATTTTGAAAAGCAGTTCCTTTCCCCTCCATCTGTTGGAAGCGTATGAAGTTTTTTCTCTGATCTTCATCCTGAGAACTTGGTTGGGTTTCCTAGACATAAAAGTCATAATAATGTGGGAATACCAGTAAGATTCAAGTTAGTTTACACTGAACTTTCAGCAGTTCGTAGGTTTCCCTGGTGGCTCAGATGGTAAGAGTCTGTGTGCAATGCAGGAGACCCAGGTTTGATCCCTGAGTTGGGAAGATCCCCTGGAGAAGGAAATGGAAACCCACTCTAGTATTTTTGCCTGGAAAATCCCTTGGAGAGAAGAGCCTGGCAGGCTACAGTCCATGGGGTCACAAAGAGTCAGACACGACTGAGCAACTGACACTCTCATTGTCGCTGGTACTGACTCCAGCCGTGAGCTTCTGCTCCTGCGCTTCAGCTGCCAATAATCTGCTTTTATACACCTCTGTCTCCAGTTTTGGGGGCAGCACTTTGCCTTGATTTAAATAAGAAAAAGTGAAAGTTGCTCAGTTGTTTCCAACCCTTTGCGACCCCATGGACTATAGCCATGAATTCTCCAGGACTGTACCCTCTTCAGTATTCTTCAGGCCAGAATACTGGAGTGGGTAGCCTTTCCCCTCTTCTCCAGGGGATCTTCCCAACCCAGGGATCAAACCCAGGTCTCCCGCATTGCAGGTGAATTCTTTACCAGCTGAGCCACAAGGGAAGCCCAAGGATACTGGAATGGGTGGCCTATGCCTTCTCCAGCAGATCTTCCTGACCCAGGAATTGAACCGGGGTCTCTGGCATTGCAGGCAGATTGTTTACCAATTGAGCTATCAAAGAAGCCCAAATAAGAAAAAAGATGTTTAATTTAAAACATTTGCTAAGATTTTTCTTATTGTGAGAATAGAAGTAATGACTTCCAAGCTCTTTACATGTCTGACAATAAGTAGACATCCTCTCACGCATATAGGCCCAGTAGTATCCAACTCTTTGTGGCCCCACAGACTGTAGCCTGCTAGGCTCCCTTGTCCATGGGATTTTCCCGTCAAGAATACTGGAGTGGGTTGCCATTTCCTCCGCCAGGAGACCTTCCCGGCCCATGAATCAAACTGGCATTTCCTGTGTCTCCTGCATTGGCAGGCAGATTCTTTACCACTGAGCCACCTGGAAATCCCAGAAGTCCTCTCACTATTATTATTTTAGCATTTCAACATCCTGTATGATTTAATCCTTATTATTTATCATTTAGCAGCCTTTCATGTACACATTTTTTTCATGTACACATTTTTTCTTTTCTGATTTAGTGTACATTTGACATAAAACCTGTAAATTTAAGGTGTACAACATACTAATTTAATACATTTATGTATTGTAATGCAATTGCCATTGTAGTGGTAATTAGCACCTTTATCACATTACATAATTATTTTTTCATTTTATTGGTTGTAATAATTAAATTCTAGTCTATTATCATTTGGTGATTATAGTGCAATATTGTCTATATTCATTATGCTGTGCTTCAGATCTCTATTTACTACTCAAGTTTGTACAACATCTTTTGTATTGCCTCACCCCTTATCCTCTGGTTAACCACAATTTCTTACTCTGTTTTTACAAATTTTGCTTTTATAGATTCCACATGTAGATGATTTATTATTGTTCAGTTGCTCAGTCATGTTCAACTCTTTGCAACCTCATGAACTACTGCATGCCAAGCTCCCCTGTCCTTTACCATCTCCCAGAGTTTGCTCAAATTCATGTCCATGGATTTTGGTGATGCATCCAACCATCTCATCCTGTCTCCCCTTCTCCTACGCTGTTAGTTTCCCAGCATCATGGTCTTTTCCAGTCAGTCAACTCTTTGCATCAGGTGACCAAAGTATTGGAGCTTCAGCTTCAGCATCAGTGCTTCCAATGAATAGGCAGTATTGATTTCCTTTAGGATTGACTGGTTTGTTCTGTTTTCTGTCCAAGGGACTCTGAAGACTCTTCTCCAACACCACAGTTCAAAAGCATCAATTCTTCAACGATCAGCCTTCTTTATGGTCCAACTCATATCCATACATGACTACTGGAAAAGCCATAGCTTTGACTAGATGGACCTTTGTTGGCAAAGTGATGTCTCTGCTTTTTAATATGCTGTATAGCTCTATCATAGCTTTTCTTCCAAGGAGCAAGCATCTTTTAATTTCATGGCTGAAGTCACAATCTACAATGATTTGGGAGCCCAAGAAAATAAAGTCTGTCACTGTTTCCATTGTTTCCCCATCTATCTGCCATGCAGTAATGGGACCAGATGCCATGATCCTCATTTTTGGATGTTGAGTTTTAAGCCAATGTTTTCACTCTCCTCTTTCACTTTCATCAAGAGGCTCTTTAGTTCTTCTTTGCTTTCTGCCATAAGAGTGATGTCATCTGCATATCTGAGGTTGTTGACATTTCTCCTGGAAATCTTGATTCCAGCTTGTACTTCTTCCAGCCCAGAATTTTGCATGATATACTCTGCATATAAGTTGAATAAGCAGGGTAACAATATACAGCCTTGATGAACTCGTGTCCCAATTTTGAATCAGTTCGCTGTTCCTTGTCCAGTTCTAACTGTTGCTTCCTGACCTGCATACAGATTTCTCAAGAGGCAGGTCAGGTGGTCTGGTATTCCCATCTCTTTAAGAATTTTCCACAATTTTTTGTGTTCCACACAGTCAGAGGCTTTAGTGTACTCAATTAAGCAGAAGTAGAAATTTTTCTGGAATTCTCTTGCTTTTTCTATGATCCAGTGCAGGTTAGCAACTTGATCTCTGGTTCCTCTGCCTTTTCTAAATCCAGCTTGTACATCTGGAAGTTCTGGGTTCATGTGTTGTTGAAGCCTAGCTTGAAGGATTTTGAGCATTACCTTCCTAGCATGTGAAATGAGTGCAATTGTGTAATAGTTTGAACATTCTTTGGCATTGCCCTTCTTCAGGGTTGGAATGAAAACTGACCTTTGCCAGTCCTGTGGCCACTGCTGAATTTTCCAAATTTCCTGGCATATTGAGTGCAGCAGTTTAACAGCATCATACCGTAGTGTATTTTTCTTTCTCTTTATGACTCATTTCTCTTAGAGAAATGCACTCAGGACTCACCCATGTTGTCTCAAATGGCAGGATGTCCTTCTTTCAAATGGCTGATTAATACTCCATATATATATATACACATATACATACACCACATCTTCTTTATCCACTCAACCATTGATGGACTGTTAGGATATGTTCATATCTTCCTGTTGTGATTAATGCTGAGAAAAAATGCATAAAGCTCCCCAAAATCCTGTATTTATTTCCTTCGAGTAGGTACTTGGAAGTAGGCTCGAGGGATCAGAAGTTCAATCTACTTTTAATTTTGGGGGGAAACTCCATTTCCAAAGTGGGTGGACCAGGTTACATTCCATCTAGCAGTATACAAAGATTCTCTTGTCATTGTATTCTTGCCAGCACTTGTATCTCTTGTCTTCTTGATGATAGCCATTCCAACTTGTTTGAGATGGTATCTCAATGTGGTATCTTTGATTTGCATCTCTCTGAGGATTAATATTGTTGATCATATTTTCACATACTTGTTGGCCATTTGTATGCCTTTTTAAGAAAAATATTTAGTTTTTCTGCACATTTTAAAAATTGGATTGTTTGATTTTTTGTTATTAGGGTGTATGAAATCTATGTTTTAGATATTAACCCTTTATCTGATACATGGTTTCTAAAATTTTCTCCTATTTCATTGCTTGCCTTTTCATTGTGTTGTTTCTTTTACTCTGCAGAAGCTTTTAACTTTGAAGTAGACCCATTTGTTGAATTTTTCTTTTGTGGTTTGTGCTTTGGTGTTACATATATTTAAAAAAATCATTGCCAAGACCACTGTCAAGGAGTTTCTTCCCTACATTTTCCTCTAGCAGAATCAAGTCTTATGTTTAAGTCCTTGCTCTATTTCAAGTTAATTTTGTGAATGGCATAAATTAGGGGTCCAATTTCATTTCTTTCCATGTGTATATGCAGTTTTTTCAACATCATTTGTTGAAGAGACTATCCTTTTCCCACTGGGTGTTCTTGGCGCTCTTGTTCAATAGTAGTTGACCAAGCATTTAATTTGCTTGGACATTTAATTTGAGGATCTTTACTTTCTTTCATTGGTCTATGTGTCTGTTTTTGTGCCAGTGCCATAACATGTTTATTGCTATAGCTTTGGAGTATAGTTTGAAATCAAGAAATGTGTTATCTCCCACTTTGTTCTTTTTCAGGATTGCCTTTGTTATCTGATTTCTTTTGTGATTCCATATAAATTTTAGGATTTTTTTCTCCTAATTCTGTGGAGAACTCCTTTGATGTGTTTATGGGATTGTGTTGAATCCATAGATGACTTTGGATAGTATGAACATTTTAACAAATTTTTGTTTTAGTACATATACATGGGATATCTTCCCATTTCCTTATGTCTTTGATTTCTTTCCATAGAGCCTGTAGTTTTCAGTGTACAGATCTTTCATCTCCTTGGTTAAATTTATATCCAGAATTTTATTTTTTTATTTATTTTTGGCTGTACTGTGTGGCATGCAGCATCTTAGTTCCCTGACCAGTGTTTGAACCCGCACCCCCTGCAGTGGAAGCATCAAGTCTTAACCATTGGACTGCCAGGAAAGTTGCTGTTCCCAGTATTTTATTGTTTTTGAAGCTACTGTGAATGGGATAGTTTTAGTTTTTTTCAGATATTTTATCATTAACATGTAGAAATGCAACTGATTACCAAATGTTAATTTTGTATCTTGCAACTTTACTGAAATCATTGATTAGTTCCAACAATTTCATGGTTGAGTCTTTGAGATTTTCTATATATAAAATTGTATCATCTGCAAATCACAAGAATTTTCTTCTTCCTTCCCAAGCCTGTTTGTTGACGATTTTTATCGTGAAAGAGTATCAAATTTTGTTGAATTTTGTAAAATGTTTTTCTGCATCTATTGAGATGATAATGTAATTTTATCCCTCATTCTGTCAGTGTGATGTGAAAGATTGATTTACTTGCAAATGTTAAACCAAACCATCCTTGCATCTCTTGTATAAATCCCACTAGGTCATGGTATATGATCCTTTTAATGTGCTGCAAAATTTGGTTTGCTAATATTTTGTTGAGGATTGTTGTATCTATTTTCATTAAGGAAATGTCAATACCTTTAGTTTTTGTTTCTTGTAGCTTTTTTGTCTGGGTTTGGAATCAGGATGATGTTGGCATCATGAAGATTTTAGAAGTGTTTCCTTTTGTATTTTGGGGGAGAGTTAAAGAATAGTTCCTGTTAATTCTTCTTTAAAATGTTTGGTAAAATTCATCAGTGAAGTCATCTGGTCCTGAGCTTTTGTTGTTGGTGGTGGTGGTAGGTTTTTGATTACTGCCGAGTCTTCTTCTTTGTTACTGGTCTGTTCAGTCTTTCTGTTTCCTCATGATTCAGTCTTGGTAGGCTGTATGTTTCTAGGAATTTATTCCTTTGCTCCTGGTTGTTCAGTATGTTGGTGTACACTTGTTCATAATGGCCCCTTATAGCATATTTATTTCTGTGGCATTAGTTGTAATGTTTTATCTTCCACTTCTCATTTTCTTTGAGTCTTTATTTCTTAGACAGTCTAGCTAAAAGTTTGTCAGTTTCTGTGTGTCTTTTCCAAAAATCACCTCTTAGTTTTATCATTTTTTCTTACTGTTTTTCTGTTCTCTATTTCATTTATTTCTGCTCTCATCTTTATTATTTCCTACTTCTGATAACATTGACATTAATTTGTTACTATTCTTTCAGTTCCTTTGGGTGTAATCTTTTGGTCTTTGAGATATTTCTTCTTTTTTAATCTAGGTGTGTATTACTATAAACTACCCTCTTGAATACTACCCTCATGTTTTTGTACATCCTATATGTTTGGGTATATTGTGTTTCCATTTTTGTTCTCTGGAGATATTTTCTAAGTTCCCTTTTGATTTCTACTTTGATCCAGTGGTTGTTCAAGATTGTGTTGTTTAATTTCATGTGTTTGTGAATTTTTCATTTTTCTTCCATTATTTGTTCATAGTTTTTTTCCACTGTAGTTAGAAAAGATACTTGAAGTGATTTTCATTTTAAACACATTAAGATTTGTTTTGTGACCTGAAATGTGATCTGTCCTGAAGAAAAATGCTTATGAAGAATGTGTATTTTACTGCTCTTGAGTGGAATGCTCTGTAGATATCTCAAGTCCATTTGCACTCAAATAATTCAAGCCCTCTGTTTCTTTACTGATTTTACTTATCTTTACTGAGTCTTCATTACATATTTCTTGTCTGAATGATCTATCCATTATTGTAAATGGAATATTAACATCTCCTTCTATTCTTGATTTGCCATCTATTTCTCCCTTCAGATCTGTCAGTGTTTGGTTTATATATTCAAGTGAGCCATTATTGGATACATATATGTATTTGTAAGTATTTATATGTATTTATATCCTGTTGAATTGATTCTTTCATCATTTTGTAATGACCTTCTTTGTGTCTTGGGGCAGCTTTCTATTAGTCTTTTTTGTCTAGTATAGCCACCTATGATCTCTCTTGGTTACCGTTTTCTTGAAATATCTTTTTCTGTTCCTTCACTTTCAGCCTATATGTGTCCTTATATCTAAAGTTAATCTTTTATTAATAGCATGTAATTGCATATTGTTAGCATGTAATTCGGAGAAGGCAATGGCGCCCCGCTCCAGTACTCTTGCCTGGAAAATCCCATGGACAGGGGAGCCTGGTGGGCTACAGTTCATGGGGTCGCTAAGAGTTGGACACGACTGAGCGACTTCACTTTCACTTTTCCCATTCATGCACTGGAGAAGGAAATGGCAACCCACTCCAGTATTCTTGCCTGGAGAATCCCAGGGATGGCGGAGCCTAGTGGGCTGCCGTCTATGGGGTCGCACAGAGTCGGACACGACTGAAGCGACTTAGCAGCAGCAGCAGCAGCAGCAGCAGCATGTAATTACATCTTATTTTTTCATTTGTTCTCCAATCTATGTTTTTTGAGTGTAATTTATTTATATTTAAAATAGTTCTTGATTGTTAATGACTTTGTATTGCCATTTTATTGTTTTTGTTGCTTGTGTAGTTCTAAGTTTTCTGCTTAGAAATCCATTGTGGTCTTACTGAAGTTCTTTTGCATGAAATAAGTTACTTTTCCTGCTTTCAAAATTCTTTTGTTGTCTTTGACCTTTGACAATTTAAGTATATGTCTCAGTGTAGGTCTCTTTGAGTTCAATCTATTTGGACTTCTTTGGGATCCATAAGTTTGTATGTCCACTTCCTTCTTCAGTTTTGGGAATTTTACAGCCATTATTTCTTTGAAAATGCCTTCTGTCCTTTTCTTATTCTCCTCTTCTTCTGGAATAACTATCTGGCATATATTTGCTTGATGTCATCCCATATGTCCTGTAGACTTTTTTTTCACTCTTTTTCATTCTTTTTTTCTTTTTGTTGTTCTACTTGGTAATTTCAACTTACCTGTCTTTGAGATCACTGATTATTTTTCTTCTGCTTGATCATGTGTGCTACTAAAAAGCTCTCTGTTAAATTCTTTAGTCATTGTGTTCTTCAACTCCAAAATTTCTGTTTGGTTCTTTTATATTTTCTGTCTCTTGTTGACCTTCTCAGTTTGTATATGTAAGTTTTCCTGATTTTATATAGTTGCCTATTTGTGTTCTGTTGTAGCTCACTGAGGTTAAGATTACAATTTTGAATTTTTTGCCATATAAAAACTTTTATGACAAATCTGTGTTTAATCATATAAGAAATATTAGCTGAAAAATCATCATAATGGCTGATCCATATATTTATCATACCAACTTTACCAGAACTAGGTAATTGTTAAAATGATGATTCACATTCTGATTTTGTTTATAATTTTAATGGGAATATCTTTTGGTGCTTCAACATAAATCAAGATATTAGCTCTTGGATTGACACAGAAATATATTCTATATTAAGACAATAATGTCTAGGAGTAAATCTGTAATTCTGATTTTTCAGAGTTTTATCAAGAGTAGAAATTGAAATCTATTAAATGAACTAACATTTATTGAGTAATCATTTTTCTCTTCTTATTGATGTAAAAATATTTTCCTAAACTACAGACATTATAATCTCCTTGGAATTAAGCCATAATATATAGGTTTCAATAGTGTTTCTGTATTTAATTTAAAGTTTTCTTCATATTGGTAGATCAAGATGTGGACGAACTCTCAGATGAGAAATTTTCACTTGAGGATCTAGTAAGAACTAAAGAATACAAGGATAAAACTCAACTAAGTGGAGTTTACCAGCCTCAGATATTGAGAAGTATGAATTACATTGATATACATATTTTAAAAGTTATCATAAAATACTTGACAGTTTAAAATTACATTTTAATGTGCACCAGCTTTATGTTGGTTGAACTTTTTCCTTAGAATGGGTATTTTAAAACATAATTTACAAGAAATTGAAGTTCTACAGAACTAGTAAATGCTATAATGCTGTTAGCACCCCTCATTTCTTGGGGTCTTTAATATTCTAATTATTATACTTTATTTCTTGAATTTGTTGAGCAAGAAATACTGTCTTTCTCTTTCTTTGGAATAGTGTTTCATTTAGGAGACATTTTTCTAGGAAACTTATGGAATTGTTGCAGTTATTTCGTTTTTAACAGCATGACATTTACCTAGCATTTACATTTCAGTTCTTATCAAGTATCATTATCTGCTAAAACATATTTGTTGTTATCCAGTAGAGCTATTCTTAATATTGTTACATAGTTTCAAGATGGGAAAAGAAACGTTTGTTTTTTAGCTATTGGACATTACTCTTGATATTTTATATTTTCTACTACAACTCTTTAGTAGTGTATTTTTTGGTGTATATTTTATATAAATTTATCTATTTTTTAAGTTTGCTTCAAAAATGAATTTCTAGAAAAATGGACATTATTAGAAAGATTGTTGTTGTTTAGTGAGCAAGTTGTGTCCAACTATATGCGAGTCCATTGCAGCACACCAGGCTCCTCTGTCCTTCACTATCTCCCTGAGTTTGCTCAAATGCATGTCCATTAGAAAGACTGGAAATTTTTTATTTGGATTTTTGACTTAGTATAACAGCAAATTTAATTTATATCATATTTGTGCTTCTTAAGAATCAAATAAAACCTAGGTCCACAATTTATTTGGTGGAAGTTCTTGGTTCATGTATTGCTTAAGCCTAGCCTGAAGGATTTTGAGCATAACCTTACTACCATCTGAAATGAGGGCAATTGTACAGTAGTTTGAACATTTCTTGCCATTGCCCTTCTTTGGGATTGGAATGAAAGCTGACCTTTTCCAGTCCTGTGGCCACTGCTGAGTTTCCCAAATTTCCTGGCATATTGAGTGCAATGCTTTATCAACATCATCTTGTAGGATTTTCAATAGCTCAGCATTATTACCTCATAATAATGCTTCCTAAGGCCCACTTAACTTCACACTCCAGGATGTCTGGCTCTAATTGAGTGACCACACCATCATGGTTATCAAGGTCATTAAGACCTTTTTTTGTAAAGTTCTTCTGTGTATTCTTGCCACCTCTTCTTAATCTCTCCTACTTTTGTTAGAAGAATTTCTAACAATTCCGTCTCTAAGAATTTTCCACAGTTTCACTTTTATATACTTTTGTTAGGTCCTTACTGTTTCAGTCCTTTATGATGTCCATCCTTGCATGAAATGTTCCCTTAATATGTTCAGCTTTCTTGAGATCTCTAGTCTTTCCCATTCTGTTGTTTTCCCTCTATTTCTCTGCATTGTTCATTTAAAAAGACCTTCTTATCCCTCCTTACTATTCTCTGAAACTCTTCATTCAGTTGGGTATATCTTTCCCTTTCTCTCTTGCCTTTCACTTCTCTTCTTTCCTCAGCTTTTTGTATATCCTCCTAAGACAATCATTTTGCTTTCTTGTGTTTTTTTTTCCTTTGGGATGGTTTTAGTCATTTGTACAGGATTGTCTCTTGTACAGTGTCAAAATTCTCCATCCATAGTTGTTCTGTCTCTGTCTATCAGATCTAATCCCTTGAATGTATTTGACACTTCCACTCTATAGTCATAAGGGATTTGATTTAGGTCATACCTGAATAGCCTAGTGGTTTTCCCTACTTTCTTCAATTTAAGCCTGAATTTTGCAATAAGGAGCTGATAATCTGAGCCTTAGTCACCTCCTGGTCTTGTTTTCGCTGACTGTATAGAGCTTCTCCATATTTGGCTGCAAAGAATATAATCAATCTGATTTTGGTATTGACCATTTAGTGATGTCCATATATAGAGTCATCTCTTGTGTTGTTGGAAAGGAGTGTTTGGTATAATCAGTGTGTTCTCTTGGCAAAACTCTGTTAGCCTTTGCCTTGCTTCATTTTGTACTCCAAGGCCAAACTTGCCCTTTATTCCAGGTATCTCTTGACTTCCTCCTTTTGCATTTCAATCCCCTCTGGTGAAAAGGATGTCTTATTTTGGAATTAGCTGTAGAAGGTCTTGTAGGTCTTGAACCGGTCAACTTCAGGTTCCTCAGCATTAGTGGTTGGGACATAATCTTGGATTACTGTGATGTTGAATATCTTGCTTTGGAAACGAACTGAGATCATTCTGTCATTTTTGAGTTTGCACCCAAGTACTGCATTTAAGATTCTCTTGTTAACAATGAGGACTACTCTTTTTCTTCTAAGGGATTCTTGCCCACAATAGTAGATATAGTGGTCATCTGAGTTAAATTCTCCCATTCCCTTCCATTTTAGCTCACTAAATCAAACAGCATCTTTAATTCCTAAGATGTTGATGTTCACTCCTGCCATCTCATGCTTGACCAGGTCCAATTTACCTTGATCATGGACCTAACATTCCAGATTGCCATGCAGTATTGTCCTTTACAGCACTGGACTTTACTTTTACCACCAAACATATCCACAACGGGGTGTCATTTCCACTTTGGCCCAGCCACTTCATTCTTTCTGGAACTATTAGTAATTGCCTTCTGCTCTTCCCTAGTATCATATTGGACACCTTCCAACCTGGGGGACTCATCTTCTAGTGTCATATATTTTTGCCTTTTCATATTGTTCATGGGTTTCTCACAGCAAGAATGCTAGTGTGGTTTGCCATTCCCTCCTCCAGTAGACCATACATTTTGTCAGAACTATTCACTGTGACTTGTCTGTCTTGAGTAGCCTTGCTTCACTGAGTTATGCGAGCCTCTTTGCCACAAGGATGTGAGTCATGAAGGGGAAGTGTAAGATAACATCTCTCTAATTAACTTTATGTAGTATAATTTTACCCTCACAAAATATTGGTTATGAATCAACTAATCTGGCAATCTATTATTCTTACAGTTAAAAGAGAAGCAACCACAGAACATCCAGATATAGCAGAGAATCTTCCAGAAATGAATCCATCAATTGATGACTTAATATTTCAATTAGATTTAAACAAAGTAATAGGTAAGTAGAGATTTATAATGTTTTGGTACAATAGAGAACACATTCTAAGAGTTAAAGCATTTCTGCTGTATGGTACAGTTATTAAAATAAGAAATTCAAACATAAGGTAACCTTTCTCAGTTTAATAAATTGTCAGCCCTCTGTATCCATGGGTTTCACATCTACAGATTTAGCTGACCACAGATCTGAAATATTCAGAAGGAAATTTTTCAGAAAGTTCCAAAAAATAATGGTTTATGCACTGGCAATGGTTTAGATAGCATTTACAACTATTTATATAGCATTTTCATTGTATTAGGTATTATAAGTAATCTAGAGATGATTTAAAGTATGTAGGAGAGTGTTCATAGGTTACAGGAAAATATTGCCCCATTTTATTCAAGAGATTTGAGCACCTTTAGGTTTTGGTATCCACAGGGGATTCTGAGAACCCTCTCCTGTAGATACCAATGGAAAGCTGTAATAATTTTATTCTTATATTAAACAGTCTATATATCAATTAATATGTATCTTTAAAAGAATTTGTCATCTGCTTATTACTTCACCAAACAAACATTAATTACGTAATGCTTAAGAGTATACCTGCTCATGAAAAAAAAGTTTTCCCTACATTGTGAATTTTCATGATATAAACTAGATGTTATATGATCAGTTCTTTAGAAAACACAGTTTTTGTTACTTATATCATCATTTGTGATAACAAGACAATGAAAAAAATAGAACTATCACTAGATAGGCAATATGTCTACTTTGTGACCTTTGTATCACAAAGTTGGCAACTGTCTAATAGTTAAAAAACCTATGCTAGGAAATTCCCTGGTGACCTAGTGGTTAGGATTCTGGACTTAAACTGTCACGGGCCAGGTTCAGTCCCTGGTCAGAGAACTGAGATTCCACAAGTTGTGTGGCACAGCCAAAAACAAAACCTATGCTAAAGCTCGTATGGCCAAGTGACTAAGTACTACAGTTCAGTTCAGTTCAGTTGCTCAGTTGTGTCCGACTCTTTGCGACCCCATGAATCACAACACACCAGGCCTCCCTGTCCATCACCAACTCCCGGAGTTTACCCAAACTCATGTCCATCGAGTCAGTGATGCCATCCAGCCATCTTATCCTCTGTCGTCCCCTTCTCCTCCTGCCCCCAATCCTTCCCAGCTTCAGGGTCTTTTCCAATGAGTCAGCTCTTCGCATGAGGTGGCCAAAGTATTGGAGATTCATCTTCAGCATCGGTCCTTCCAATGAACACCCAGGGCTGATCTCCTTTAGGATGGACTGGTTGGATCTCCTCACAGTCCAAGGGACTTTCAAGAGTCTTCTCCAACACCACAGTTCAAAAGCATCAATTCTTCGGCACTCAGCTTTCTTCACAGTCCAACTCTCACATCCACACATGACTACTGGAAAAACCATAGCCTTGACTAGATGGACCTTTGTTGGCAAAGTAATGTCTCTGCTTTTTAATATGCTATCTAGGTTGGTCATAACTTTCCTTCCAAGGAGTAAGCGTCTTTTAATTTCATGGCTGCAATCACCATCTGCAGTGATTTTGGAGCCCAAAAAAATAAAGTCTGACACTGTTTGCACTGTTTCCCCATCTATTTCCCATGAAGTGATGAGACCAGATGCCATGATCTTAGTTTTCTGAATGTTGAGCTTTAAGCCAACTTTTTCACTCTCCTCTCTCACTTTCATCAAGAGGCTTTTTAGTTCTTCACTTTCTGCCATAAGAGTGATGTCATCTGCATATCTGAGGTTATTGATATTTCTCCCGGCAATCTTGATTCCAGCTTGTGTTTCTTCCAGCCCAGCATTTCTCATGATGTACTCTGCATATAAGTTAAATAAGCAGGGTCACAATATACAGCCTTGATGTACTCCTTTTCCTATTTGGAACCAGTCTGTTGTTCCATGTCCAGTTCTAACTGTTGCTTCCTGACCTGCATACAGATTTCTCAAGAGGCAGGTCAGGTGGTCTGGTATTCCCATCTCTTTCAGAATTTTCCACAGTTTATTGTGATCCACACAGTCAAAGGCTTTGGCATAGTCAATAAAGCATTAACTAATTTCTAATAAGATAATTTTAAGTGTAACAATGGCAGCTTCTGAACAACCATTTTAAGGCAGATGTCAGCAAAATGACAGACTAGGAGGCCCCAAGCTTTTAATCCCTGATAAAAACAATGAGAAAGATTGAGGAGGGGGAAAGGCAGAAACCATTAGAACTAACTTTGTCAGAACTTTGAGAAACAATAAAACATTTACAGTAACCAAGCGGATTCCCAGTTAAGAAAAAGTCGTCTTCAAAATGGTGAGAAAATTTTGTGGAAATATGAAGGAGTGCCCAGCACAAAACCAACTGCAAAGAATAGGAGAGCTTCTAGGGTTAACAAGATTACCATTAGACCTGCTCTATAGAAAACGCTAAGGGGAATCCTTGAGGTTGATGTGAAACAATGTTATACAGTAACTTGAAGCAATATGAAGAAATGAAGATCTCCAGTGTAGATAAGTACATCTCAAATATAAAAGCCAGTATTATTGTAGTTTTAGTTTGTAGCTCTACTTTTAATTTCGTATAATAGTTTTAGGAAAAATATATAAAAGTAATGATAAATCTGTATTATTGGGCACACAGTGTATAAAAATATGATTCATAACATCAGTATCAAAAAGGATTGAGCCATATAGGAGTACAGCTTTTGGATGTTGTTGAAGTTAAGTTGGCATCAATTTAAATTAGATTTTTATAACTTTTAAGATGTTATGCATAATTCTCTTGGTAACCAAAAAGAAAATATGTATAGAATATGCACAAAAGAAATGAGAAAGGAAACAAAACTAGTCCCTTAAACTATCAGTTGAACACAAAAGAAGGCAGTATTAGAGGAAATGAGAAATAAAAAAATGTAAGAAATACAGAGAACAAATAGAAACATGGCAGAAGTCAGTTCTTTCCTTTTCATTAATTACCATAAATGTAAATGATTAAGCTTTCTAAACAAAAGACAGAGATTGACAAAATGGAAAAAGAATTATCCAACAATATGCTATCCATAAGAAACTCACATTATATCAACAAAATTAACAAAAATTTAACTAGACTGATGAAGAATAAAGAAAGGAGACTCAAGCTATTAAATCAGACTAGAAACTGGGAATATTACTACTAACTTTAAGGAATAAAAAGCATTATAGGAAAACATTGCCACATTATTGAATAAAGAAAAAAATCATTAAACTTCAGTAAAACTTTGCTCATAATATATCTTTGACACTTATCTTTTAAAAAATTCAAATAAATTTCAACAATTTAATAGTAAAATATTTCCTTCAATATTAGGAATGAGACATACGTTTGTCTATTTCAACTCATTTTTGTACTAGCAACCATAGATATTACAAAGAATTAATAATGCAAGTTGTAAGGATTTAAAGAAATCTCATAAATTTCAGACAATGTAACTATGGAGGTATGTAATCTAAAAGAATCTGTAGTTTACAGATAAACTCTTGTATCAACGGTATTTATTAAAATTACTGAATATAGAGTAAAAATTTAGAAAACTCAATTCTATTTCTGTATACCAAGAACAAGAAATTGAAAATGAACATTTTTTAGGGATGATGAAATTTGTTTTAGTACTAAAACAAATATAATATCTAGGAATAAGTATTTTTTAAAGATTTGCAAAACTTCTTACCGGTTTAACATGTAAAAAACTTGGAAGTCCTCATTCCCACACTCCAAACCAAAAACAGCTAAAGAATCTTAAAGTCAACAACCCTTCTCAGTTCCATCAAAGAATTGAGGTTAGAGAGTAAAGTTCCCCTCTCAAACTGAGGAGATAGGTGGATACTGGAAATTACATATTTTTAGAAACAAACTAACACTGGAGCCAGCAACTAGTAGGAAAACTTAAAGAGTAATTCAATAATTGTTGGAAACTGGACATGAACTAGGTTGAGCAATAAAAAAGTTCTCAACACAACCTTGGATATACCATACACTTTCGGGTACCTTGGGTAAATATCAGAAGTAAAATCTACTCATGCCTTCAGCAAAGGGGAGAAAAATGAACATCTAAAATTGCATTCTTCTTAACACAGGCCTACCTTTAAGAAAAACTACTTTACTGGAACCTGACAGATGTTCAGAAAAAGAAATGCCAGACTCTAACCTCTTGAACTTTCAGTATCAAGGAAGCGAGATATTCAAGTCCAGTCCTCTTTAGCCTTTCTGTTTTATCTAATTCAGTAAACATGCTGAAAAGCAATTGTGAAAGTCACAGCCCAGAGGAAAGTGTAAATAAAAGACTGAGAACTAATCATAGGTTTATAGAATGCTTTCCCTCTCTCTCATACCTGACAACTACTTCACTAAGACCCCTGGACAATAACAGAGGGTTACTGATGGAAAAACTGCAGTGCTCAGGGTCCGTTAAAGAAGTATTCCTTAGGGAAAACCAAAGACCACAGAGGATACCAGAAAAGGAAAATAAAAGAAATTTTAGCCTGTGACACCTGCTACATTAAAAGAGAAATATAGCTAAACTCCTCACCAGATGAACATAAAACATCATAATAAAAACCTACATATTTCAGTTAGTTTACCTGATACATCATGTCTAGCTTTAAAATAGTATATGGCATGCTAAAAGAGCAAAACATGCAAGCTGAAGACACAAAGAAATCATCAAGACCAGATGCAGATACAGCAGAAGTTTTGGAATTATCAAACTGGGAATTTAAATTAGCTATCACTAATATAGTAAGGCCCTTGTGAAAATGTAGACTATATGAAAGAATATATAGGTAATATATGCATAGAGTAAATCTCTAAGAAATAATCAGAATAAATGCTAGAAATCAAAAGCACTGTAACAGAAATTAAGAATGTATCTAAATGACTAATAAACATTTGAAAATGGTACAGTCTTATTAGTAATCTAGAAAATTGGAGTTAAATTCATGAGGATTTTATGACATACCATCATTGAGTTTAAATCAAAGAATGACAGGATCAAGTCATGATAATATTGTAGAGCAACTAGAACTTTCAGAAACTGCTGGTAGCAGTATAAATTAATATACACACTCTGGAAAATGGGCATTTCTACTCTATTGGGAACTCCAATAAGATTTATGGCTGGCTTTTCATCTGAAACTATGGAGAACAAAATGCAATAGAATGACCAAAATGCAAAAGAAAAAAAGGGATCAACCCCAAATTTTATATCCAGCCAAATTACCTCACAAAAAATAAAAGTGAAGTAAAGAGATTTTAAAACATAAAAAACTGTGAAAATTCATTGCTAGCAGATTCACTTTATGAAAAGTACAAAAGAAAGTTCTTCAGGCTGAAAGCAAGTGACCTCAGACAGTAATCTGAACCCCATAAAAAAGAGACTGAGTTAAAGTAATTCTGTAATTATAAAAGATAGTATTAAAACATATACATAAATAAATATTAATCATAATTTTAACAAAGCAATGACTATAGGTTATAGGTTATTATACTTATAATACATATAACAATGGTACAAAAATATAGAGGAGAGAATAATGCTATATAAGGGTAGCATTTCTATACCTCACTGTAATTACTAGAATTTACTTAGCATAATTCTGATGTAGATTCTTTTTTTATTGTGAAAAAATTGATCCATAACATTGTGTGTTTAACATTTATGATGTTGATACATTTGTACATTGCAATATGATGACCACCCCAGTGTTAGCTAACATTTCCATCATGTCATATAATTATCATTTTTTGGTAAGAGCACTGTCTAGTCTGCAAGGAGATCCAATCAATCCATCCTAAAAGAGATCAATCCTGGGTGTTCATTGGAAGGTCTGATGTTGAAGCTGAAGCTCCAATACTTTGGCCACCTCATGCGAAGGGTTGACTCATTGGAAAAGACCCTAATGCTGGGTAGGATTGGGGGCGGGAGGAGAAGGGGACGACAGAGGATGAGATGGTTGGATGGCATCACCGACTCGATGAACATGGGTTTGGGTAGACTCCGGGAGTTGGTGATGGACAGAGAGGCCTGGCGTGCTGCAATTCATGGGGTCGCAGAGAGTCGGACACGACTGAGCGACTGAACTGAACTGAACTGAACTGTCTAGTCTCTTCTAAAATTAATTGTGGTGATGATCATATAACTCCGAATATATCTTTAAAAACATTGAAATGAACACTTTAAATGGGCAAATTGTATAATATGTTATATATTTTTTAAAACTAACTCAATGAATGTCAAATAGAATAGGATAAAAAACGGATTTGAAAAGTGGGAAAAAAAAGAAAAGTGGGAGGATATGATAAAGGAGAAAACTGACTTTTCTAGGTTATACATTTCTCTAGCATGTGTCTTTTAATTGATAGTACTTAACCTAACCTTCCCTCAAATGCTGTCCTCATTGCCCTTTACTTATCTAAGGAACCTTTGCTTCCTTAATGCATATGAGCAAGTCCTTGTTATGTATACCATTTGGAGAGAGAACCAGAGAAACTAAAATCTATCTGCTAATACTCCCCAGTTTCATTTTGCTATACATCTTATTACGTTCACAAAATGTTGTTAATTATTGAAAACTTGTTCTGCCTAACCAGACACACCGTTTTTTCATTTTGGCAATGGTGCTGCAGCAGGTAACCACCTCTACACAAATAGGACAACCTTTTTAATACTTACTGGCTCATACATTTCTCCAAAGAAAGACTTCCATCTGGGCATCTTAGTCATAACAGGTTTCTAACTTCAGGTATACACTCTGCTAGAAACAAATTAGCTACAATATTTTAGATCCAGTGGTTGATCATTCTTAATTATCCCTTTCAATATAAACTCTCCTTTAATAATGTTAATGTATTTTTCTCATAATTGGACCTAGTTTCAGTTTAAATCAAGCAAAAATTTCAAATGACATAAAACTCAAATGAAAAGAGACCCAGTCTCAATCCACGTACTTCTACAAGTTTAACCATTTCTTCCTCCAGGCTACCAGGTCTACATGCTAAAGTGACCTGGGAGAGCATGTTTTTTCAGTCTACAACATATTCTGATATTCTTTTACATCACTGATGCCTGCTTTGTTTACACTTAAGTAACATAAAAGAGGCATTAAAATATTCCTAAAAAGTCCAAGAATTTCTGCCCCATGGTAAATTTCTGCCCCATGGAGACCCTAGTTTGCAACATAGCCTGAGGAAAAAAATGTTGTGTTCCACATCACTGGTATATATCCCTATAGTATGATTTTGATTTTAATTTAAACTTAACAGTTAATTACTGTCATAACCTCTCCAGGATATTTTAATTTAGTTTAAGAGATAGCGCTGTATGGAAAAAGCACTGGTTAAAGGCATAAGGTTGTGCATCAGGTTTTTCATTATCTGGATACATAGTCTTGGTCAAACTGTTAATGTCTCTAAGTTTCAATATATGGAGACTTAATGATTGCTAACAGCCATTCTAATTCTAAGATTTAATGATTCTGCAACCAAGATATTCCATTATAGTGCATATTTATTAATAACTAGGCTAATTAAGATAGTACCACACATGAACACACATACATACAGACAAAGAGAAACACTCATATCTTAGAGTTACTTTACAAAGTGTTTTGGTATGTTTATTTCCATAGAAATTGATCTAGAACACTTGAAAGATACTGTTGGAAGATGTATACAGATGGCAGAAATGAAGACCCTAGCAAAGGGTCTCCCTGGTAAGTCTAATCTTTCCAAGTCTGATATTTATGGTTTCTTTACCTTTTTTGGAGTTTGAGTATGAATTTTTAATGATAAGAGTACTTGTATGTTGTTATTATATAGGGAAAATCTTCATGAATATCCTCATAATTAGTTGTATTATGGTATTTACTAGAAATTTAAAAGTTAGCTAGATATGATTTTTAGACAGGATCAATTTAAAAATTAAACCATAAAATTAAATGCTATCGTGAACTTGGAACATACTTGATGCATCCTGGCTTCCCTGGTGGCTCAGACAGTAAAGCGTCTGCCTGCAATGCAGGAGACCCGGGTTCAATTCCTGGGTTGGGAAGATCCCCTGGAAAAGAAAATGGCAACCCACTCCAGTATTCCTGCCTGGAAGATTCCATGGACGGAGTAGCCTGGTAGGCTACAGTCAGTGGGATCTCAAAGAGTCGGACATGACTGAGTCACTTCACTTCAAGTATATTTAATTCTATTCTAATCTCTATTTCTAGCTTAGATAGAAAAGGAGAAAGTCTTCCTGATGAATGTGATAATAACAAGGTGAATTTAACACAGAGTTAATTCATTTGTTACCATTTCTCCCTATTTGATGGAACTATCAGGCATATTAGCCTTCTCATTTGTGATAGAGTCATTAGTTGTGTTATGTAGTTCAGAAATTATGCTACAGCCTTTACTCTTGTAGAAGTGATAGACACACTGCCCTTTGACTTTGGGGGAAGGACTGGTACTGAAGCTGAAACTCCAATACTTTGGCCACCTGATGCGAAGTACTGACTCATTGGAAAAGACTCTAATGCTGGCAAAGATTGAAGGCAGGAGGAGAAGGGGACGACAGAGGATGAGATGGTTGGATGGCATCACTGACTTGATGGACATGAGTTTGAGCAAGCTCCAGGAGTTGGTGATGGACAGGGAGACCTGGAGAGCTGTAGTCCATGGGGTCTCAAAGAATTGGACACAACTGAGCGACTGAACTGAACTGGCTGATAACATCAAAAGAGATAGACCATATAACAGAGATGTAAAAAAGATAACACTGCTAAAACCACTGTATCCAAGAATTTTTCCCTTGAGGAGCAGTAGTTGTGCCTTCAAACTGCAAAGGAATACTTCAGTAAAATGTTTCAGCCAGATAGCTAAGAATATAAGCAAGAAAATAATAACAACATGCCTTGAAAAAGGAAGTCAGTATTCAGAGATGCTATATTGCGTATCCAAAATACTCAGTTTTCAGCGTAAAATTATGGATCATGCAAAAAAACAGTAAAATGTGACATACAGGAAGGAAAAATGCATACAACAAAAACTGCTTGTGAGGATCCAAGCTACTGCACTTAAAGAACAAAACTAAAAAGTTACAAATACGTTCAAAGAACTAAATGTAAACATTATTAAGAAGGGAAGACCTCATGACAGTTCTTTATCAAATAGGGAATATATGCAAAGAGAAATACATCATTTTGAAAAGGAACACATAGAAATCGGAGTTGAAAGTATAACTGAAATTTTAAAAAATCACTAGAGATGTTCAGTATTTTTACACTGTCAGAAGAAAGAATGAGCAAATTTAAAGTATGGAAATATAGCACGGGCAGCAGAGGGATTAAAGAGCAGAAATGTCATTTTAAATAATGACAAAAAAACAGATATTATAAATAAAATGGTTAAAATAATAAACACTGTACATACATGCTTTGTCTTCTCTTGGTAGAGCACAAAATTATGTAAATAATTTAAAAGCAATTTTAATAAATGAATTCATTTTTATATGCTTCATATATAAAACTGGGAAAAGATAGTAAGAATTACATTATAAAGAGAATTATATATGTAGAATATGAAAAAAATTTCTAAATCTTCCTGGAATTTCATCTGTTTAGTATAAATCTAAAGTAGACTATAAAATTGACTGTGAATGTTACACAGCTCTATGAATATACTAATAAACATAGAATGAACATTTAAAATGGATCATGTTACATTAAAAAAAAAAATAGTTCAACAAACTCCAAGCAGAGTAGGATTTAAAAAAAAACAAACAAACAACTTAAAAGCAGTGGGAGAACATTGTGAGGAAGAAAATTGTGACTCTTAATAGATTAGGTTTCTCTACTCTGTATCATTTATTGCCTCCCTGCTTACTTAAGGATCCTTTGCTTTCTCAAATCAAGTGAATCAGTTCTACTCATTTTATCTTTGGAGAAAGACCAGAGAAGAGAGCTAAAGTATGTCTGCTGATGTTCTCCAGTTCTGTGTTGCTATAGTATACATTACTTTCACAAATGCTGTAACTTAATTACTAAAACTTGTTCTGCCCAATCCAGCATGTCTTCAGTTTTAGTAATGATGTCCCATGGTCTTCACCTCTGTTTAGACTGCAGTGGTAATAAATTTGTGCTGCCTCAGTAATAGTGCACACTTGAAATATTCATGGGCTCAGGCAGTTCTCCAAAGCAAGACTCATAATGTGTAAATTCTGGATGTAACAAGTTCAAGCTTCACTTACATGCTATATTAAAACCAAATTTTGCCCACCCAAGACTTTACCTAACAGGTAACCCAGAGTCACCAATTCTGATTATTCCTTTTACAATATAAAATTCTTTTAAATAATTTTTTTTCTGATACTGAACATAGATCATCATTTCTGAATCCAGCAAAAAGTAAAAACCATGTAAAGACTCAAATGGAAAGGGATGCAGTACCAATGCTCACATTCCTGCAGATGACCCATTTCCTCCTCCTCAGGGGAGGTCTATGTGCTAAGAGAACCTGGGAGAGTATTTTATCTCTGTCCACAAATTACTTGTTTTTCTTTCCCATCACTGATGCTTACTTTACTTAGTTATATAACCTTTTAAAAAAGAATTAAAATATTACCGGACAAGTCAAAGAATTTCTGCCTCACAGTAACTTCCTGTGACTATGATGCCTATCATTTGCAGCTTGACCCTGGGGGAAAATGTTATGTCCTACATCACCAGGTATATCTTTACCATGTGACTGTATTCTTAATGTGCACACTATTTGTTAAGATAAACTCTCTAGGATGACTTAAGTTTGCAAAAAGTTTGTATTTTATGGAAAAAGCTCTGGTTAAAGAACTATGGAAGTATCAGTTTATGGATCAGCTTTGTTGTTACCTAGATATGTGGCCTTGGTCAAGTCATTATTTCTTTGTGTGTTAGTCACTTGGTCGTGTCCGATTGTTTGCGACCCCATGGACTGTAGCCCAGCAGGCTTCTCCATCCATGGAATTCTCCAGGCAAGAATACTGGAATGGGTTGCCATTCCCTTCTCCAGGGTATCTTCCCAACCCAGGGATCAAACCTGGATCTCCTGCATTACAGGCAGAAAGCCTCAGTATAATGAGGCTTATGTGATTGCTTACAATCCTTCCAATTCTAAGGTCCTATGATACTACAATCCAGACATTTCATTTTAATTCCATTCTATAATATTAAAACAATAATTAAAGGAGTACTACACACACAGAGAAACACATGTTAATATGTACCTTACAAAAGTGTTTTGAAACTGTTTATAGAGACAGAGCGGTATGCAGAAGCTACTGGAAGAAGTATTCTAAAGGGTGAAATCAAGACACAATCCAAGAGTCATCTTGGTAAGAACAAGAGTATTTCAAGTCTATTTCTGCTTTATTTATCTTCTCTAGGGTTTAAATTTGGATCTAAATGAGTACAGTACCTATATGCTATTATTACAGGCTGAAATGTTTTCATCAATTCCCTCCTGTTAATAACAGTAGAATTCCAGCAGTTACTAACATAGAAAATTAGCTACATAGTATAAGTTTTAGAACTCATTCACTTAAACCTTATTCTTAGAAATTCAATACTATGGTAAGTTTGGAATATGCTTGAGAAGCATTTGAAATGTAATTCTATTCACTTTCTTTTTCAGGCTAGAAAGATAGCTGCTTTGTATTTGCACAAGCAGAAAAGCTAGTTTTATCAATGGAATTAAAATGGAGATTTCATTGCTTACTAATTCCCTCTAAGTAATTAAAATACCAGGCACAGTTTCAGAACTCTGGTGAAGTAGAGATCTTTAGTCTTGTTATGTAACTCATAGATTACACTGCTGCCCCTTGTCTTGGTGTAATGGTATTTGACACATTGCTCCTTGATCTTTGGTGTGATATTGAGGGAGGCCGAGAGCTTGACAGAAAAGTCAAAGAGATACTCCCAAGGAAAAGCAGCTGTCATCAAAGGTAACTCTTTGCCCAAGTCTGTGCATCCAGAGGAGCAACATTAGAAGCTTCATGCTGTAGAGAAGGAGACTTCTCAACAACAGAATATATGCTTCCCTGGTAGCTCAGATGGTAAAGAATCTGCCTACAATGCAGAAAACCAAGCTTTGATCCCTGGGTTGGAAAGGTCCCCTGGAGAAGGGAATGGCTACCTACTCCAGTATTCTTGTCTAGGAAATCCTATGGACACAGGAGCCTGGTGGGCTAAAGTCCATGGAGTCAAAACAAGTCACACATGACTGAGTGACTAACACTTTCACACTTTCACATATTCCACCCAAGTCACTAAACAAATAATGAGGCAAACAGCAACAACAAGCCTCCAAAGAGGAGGGGAACTCAGTATCTAGATTTCTTGTATTATCTAGAATGCCCATTATTTACTCCCAAAATTTAAGACAGGCAAAGGAACAAAGTGTGAATCATGTACTAGGAACTTCAGGAAAAGTAGGTATAAAAAATAAATTATGCAGTGAGAAAATATTGTGAAGGAGGAAAATTGTGATTCTTACTAGGTTACAGATTCCTCTAGCACATACACTTTTTTCTCTCATCTTTAATTCTGCTATTAGATGCTCTTCTTAATGCTTCCTTGCTTATATAGGCATCAACTGTACTTGTCATTCTTACCTATACCAGGTGGAGAAAAACCAGAGAGCCTCAGTTGTATCTCCTCTGTAGGATCTTTAACACTTTCTCCTGCTCTTAGCCATTACAACAAAGTATTAATAGTAAGATCCCCCTTATGGTGTCAGGTTCAGGATAGGTTTCCAACTTCTGGTATGTGTTCTTTGGAACCACCTTCCATTCACAAAACATTGGACACATTATTTGACCCAAGTCACCAGTCCTACTTACCGCTTTTTCAATATGAATTTTTGTTTAATAACTTTCATGCGGTTTCCTCTCCTTTGACCTAGTTTGTAGTTACTAAATCCTGCCAAATCTTCAAATCACTTAAAAGCTCAAAGGGAGTGGGATGCAGTCCCGGTGCTGGTACTGCTGCAGATTTACCCACTTCCCCCTCCCCAGCGGAAAGGTATACATTGTAGGACGACCTGATAGGCATTTTTTCTTAAACCACAGAGTATCTTGTTATTCTTCTGCATCATTAATGTCTGCTGGACTTACATAACCTTAAAAATGGCATAAGGCACTCTTAAGAGAGTCAAAGAATTTCTGCCTGGTAGTAGCTGTCTGTGACCATAGTTTGTAACTTGGCCAGTGGGCAGGGGAAAAATGCCATGTTCCACTCATAGGTGTATTCTTAGAGGATGAGTGTCCTCTTAGTGTAAACTTGGCAGTTATATCATTAACGTGAACTCCCCAAGATGATTAAGGTTTGTGTGAGACACGGCGTTATGTAGAAAAAGCACTGGTTAAGGAATTATGGGGCCTCAGCTTGTGCTCAATTTTGTATTTTCTTGGTATGTGTCCTCAATCAAATCTCAAAACATCTCTAAGCTTCTATATCATGAGGCTTATATGATTGCTAAGAGCTCTTCAAATTCTAATGTTTTATGACTGTGCAATGCAGACATATAATTTCTCTTCTGTGATAATAAATACTAATTAACTTAGTACTACACATAGATACAATGATAGACATACATGTGTGCTAATGGTTACCTTAGAAAGTTTTCTGAAATTTGTTTTATATCTATAGAGACTAATGTAGAATTCATGACAGATACAGTTAGAATAGAAAAAGTAATTGGTCAAAGACACAAAGAATCACGCTGAGAAGAACAAGACTTTTTCAAGTAATACTTATGGTTTATGTCTTTTCTGGGATTTAATTAACTATGAACCATTAATGACAACAGTAACAGTATTTTGTTATTAACAGGGAAAAATGCTTATGAATTCTCTCTAATAATTAAACTCTAGTATTTACTATTAGTGGAAAATTAGCTACGTGTTATTAGTTTTTAAGTATTTGTAAAGTAATCCATATAATCCTGTGCTCTAATGACTTTAGAATATGCTTGGTTTCAGTGTTTCCAGCTGCTCTTCTATTCACTTTCATTGCTATTTTAAAATGGAAAAAGAAAAAAAAGCCAGTTGATGAGATAAAGAATATAATAGTTATTTCATTGGTTATCAATTTCCTCTACATAATTAAGTTGGCATGTAAATTCATATCTCTACTAAGTGGAGTTCTCTAGCAGAGTTTACAACTCACCGACACTGCTTTAGTCCTGGAGTAATAGAGTTAGATATATTTCTCTTTGGTGCAGGAAATCCTACGGTCATGAACTTTCTACAGAACTGATGCTGAAAACTAGACTTGCAAAATAACTGAACCCTTAGATAAAAGCATAGAAATGTGTTTTCACTGAAGTTTAATATTTAAGCAAGTTTTCTGAAATTTATTTGCTTTTGATTCCTTTATTTTATTACATTCTCACTTTTATTTCTAAAAAAAGTAATGTTAAAAATGAATCAAATAAACCTTATTTACTCCAACAACTTTTAAGTGAGGAAAAGCTGGTGGTGTAAAAGTGAAATTATTTGAACCAAGCAGTTAAATTTGTTTTATGTTTTACTTCAGAGTGTCTTTGGTTATGTTCTTTCAATTAATTTTTGCTTCAGTGTTGCTTATTAGCAGAGGTCCTTGTCAGTTTTGAAAAATAGACACAACAAAAAGTGCTTTCTTTTATATCCATTCATTTAAAAATGTCCTACTATTTAATAACAAAATTGTTAGTTACTTCATACTTATTTATTAATGGTAAATTTATAACTAAATGAGCTAAATGAAATTTGAAAGTCAGAAACTAAGAGGAAAGGAGTTGAATGTACTGCCAAGTGTAAAAATGAAAAAGTGTTATATCCCACCTCACCAGGTACATCCCTGCCATATGAATGTTTTCTAATATACACAAGAAGGTTATATTTATTAAGTAAAAGTGAAAAATGAAGTCTCTAGGGAGACTTAAATTTGTGAAAGACTGTATTTTATGGAAAAGTTGCTAGTTAAGGAACTATGAGGCATCAGTCTATGGATCAATTTTGTTTGTTGTTACTAGATATATGGCCTTGGTGAAATCACTAAACATTTCTGAGCCTCAATATAATGAGGTTTGTAAGACTTTCAATTCTTATGGTATTATTTGTGCAGTCCAGAGTTTCATTCTAATTCTTCTCCTCTGTCTAACTCAATGAAACTAAGCCATGCTGTGGGGCCACCCAAGATGGATGGGTCATGGTGGAGAGGTCTGACAGAATGTGGTCCACTGGAGAAGGGAATGGCAAACCGCTTCAGTATTCTTGCCTTGAGAACCCCATGAACAGTATGAAAAGGCAAAAAGATAGGACACTGAAAGATGAACTCCCCAGGTCGGTAGGTGCCCAATATGCTACTGGAGAGCAGTGGAGAAATAACTCCAGAAAGAATGAAGGGATGGAACAGAGCGAAAACAACACCCAGTTGTGGATGGGACTGGTGATAGAAGCAAGGTTCGATGCTGTAAAGAGCAATATTGCATAGGAACCTGGAATGTTAGGTCCATGAATCAAGGCAAATTAGAAGTGGTCAAACAGGAGATGGCAAGAGTGAGCATCGACATTCTAGGAATCAGCGAACTAAGATGGACTGGAATGGGTGAATTTAACTCAGATGACCATTATATCTACTACTGTGGGCAGGAATCCCTTAAAAGAAATGGAGTAGCCATCATGGTCAACAAAAGAGTCTGTAATGCAGTACTTGGATGCAATCTCAAAAACAACAGAATGATCTCTGTTCGTTTCCAAGGCAAGCCATTCAATATCACAGTAATCCAAGTCTATGTCCTGACCAGTAACGCTGAAGAAGCTGAAGTTGAATGGTTCTATGAAGAACTACAAGACCTTCTAGAACTATCACCCAAAAAATACGTTCTTTTCATTATAGGGTACTGGAATACAAAAATAGGAAGTCAAGAAACTTACCTGGCGTAACAGGCAAATTTGGCCTTGGAGTACAGAATGAAGCAGGGCAAAGGCTAACAGAGTTATGCCAAGAGAACGCACTGGTCATAGCAAACACCCTCTAACAACAACACAAGAGAGGATTCTACACATGGACATCACCAGATGGTCAATATCGAAATCAGACTGATTATGTCCTTTGTAGCCAAAGATGGGGAAGCTCTATACAGTCAGCAAAAACAAGACCAGGAGCTGACTGTGGCTCAGATCATGAACTCCTTATTGCCAAATCAGACTTAAACTGAAGAAAGTGGGGAAAACCACTAGACCATTCAGGTATAACCTAAATCAAATCCCTTATGACTATACAGTGGAAGTGAGAAATAGATTTAAAGGACTAGATCTGATAGACAGAGTGCCTGATGAACTATGGACAGAGGTTAGTGACATTGTACAGGAGACAGGGATCAAGACCATCCCCAAAAAAAAGAAATGCAAAAAAGCAAAATGGCTGTCTGAGGAGGCCTTACCAACAGCTGTGAAAAGAAGAGAAGCAAAAGGCAAGGAAAGATATACCCGTTTGAATGCAGAGTTCCAAAGAATACCAAGGAGAGATAAGAAAGCCTTCCTCAGTGATCAGTGCAAAGAAATAGAGGAAAACAATAGAATGGGAAAGACTAGAGATCTCCTCAAGAAAATTAGAGATACCAAGGAAACGTTTCATGCAAAGATGGGCTCAATAAAGGAGAGAAATGGTATGGACCTAAAAGAAGCAGAAGATACTAAGAAGAGGTGGCAAGAATACACAGAAGTACTGTACAAGAAAGACCTTCACGACCCAGATAATCATGAAGGTGTGATCACTCACACTCACCTAGAGCCGAACATCCTGGAAGGTAAAGTGAAGAGGGCCTTAGAAAGCATCACTACGAACAAAGCTAGTGGAGGTGATGGAATTCCAGTTGAACTCTTTCAAATCCTAAAAGATGATGCTGTTAAAGTGCTGCACTCACTATGCCAGTAAATTTGGAATACTCAGCAGTGGCCACAGGACTGGAAAAGGTCAGTTTTCATTCCAATCCCAAAGAAAGGCAATGCCAAAGAGTGTTCAGAATACCACACAATTGCACTCATCTCACAAGCTAGTAAAGTAAGGCTCAAAATTCTCCAAACTAGGCTTCAGCAATATGTGACCCGTGAACTTCCAGATGTTCAAGCTGGATTTAGAAAAGGCAGAGGAACTAGAGATCAAATTGCCAACATCCGCTGGATCATTGAAAAAGCAAGAAAGTTCCTAAAAAACACCTATTTCTGCTTTATTTGACTATGCCAAAGCCTTTGACTATGTGGATCACAATAAACTGTGGAAAATTCTGAAAGAGATGGGAATACCAGACCACTTGACCTGCCTCTTGAGAAACCTGTATGCAGGTCAGGAAGCAACAGTTAGAACTGGACATGGGACAACGGACCGGTTCCAAATAGGAAAAGGAGTACGTCAAGGCTGTATATTGTGACCCTGCTTATTTAACTTATATGCCGAATACATCATGAGAAATGCTGGGCTGGATGAAGCACAAGCTAGAATCAAGATTGCCAGGAGAAATACAGTAACCTCAGACATGCAGATGACACCACCCTTATGGCAGAAAGCGAAGAACTAAAGAGGCTCTTGATGAAAGTGAAAGAGGAGAGTGAAAAAGTTGGCTTAAAGCTCAACATTCAGAAAACTAAGATCATGGCATCTGGTCCCATCACTTCATGGCAGATAGATGGGGAAACAGTGGCTGACTTTATTTTTCTGGGCTCCAAAATCACTGCGGATGGTGATTGCAGCCATGAAATTAAAAGACCCTTGCTCCTTGGAGGAAAGTTATGACATACCTAGACAGCATAATATAAAGCAGAGACATTACTTTGCCAACAAAGGTCCATCTAGTCAAGGCTATGGTTTTTCCAGTAGTCATGTGTGGATGTTAGAGTTGGAGTGTAAAGAAAGCTGAGCACCGCACAATTGATGCTTTTGAACTGTGGTGTTGGAGAAGACTCTTGAGAGTCCCTTGGACTGCAAGGAGATCCAACCAGTCCATCCTAAAGGAGATCAGCCCTGGGTGTTCATTGGAGGGACTGAAATTGAAGCTGAAACTCCAATACTTTGGCCACCTGATACGGAGAGATGACTCATTTGAAAAGACCCTGATGCTGGGAAAGAATGACGGCAGATGGAGAAGGGGACGATAGAAGATGAGATGGTTGGATGGCATCACCGACACAGTGGACATGGGTTTGGGTGGACTCCAGGAGTTGGTGATACACAGGGAGGCCTGGTGTGCTGCGGTTCATGGAGTTGCAAAGAGTCAGACATGACTGAGTGACTGAACTGAACTGAACTGAATAATAAAAATATCTAATAAGAATACACACATATTCCATGCACACACACACACAAACATGCACATGTTAATGTTTAGCTTACAAATGTATCTTTAAACTGTTTATTTCTGTAGCGTCTGATACAGAGCTATTGCCAGATATTATTGGAAGACATTTTTTGAAGAGTGAATTCAAGACACAACCCAAGAACCATCTTGGTAAGAACAATATTTTGAGACTGTTTCTTGTTGTTTTTATTAATAGCTTCTCTGAAGTTTATTTAACGTTGCATCTTTAGTGACTACAGCACCTATATGCTATTATTACAGGGTTAAAATGTGTCATCAATTCCCTCCTATAATTACTGGAATTCTAGTAGTTACTGTCAGTGGGGAATTAGCTACATATTGTTAATTTTAGAATTTATTCAATTCAAAAGTGATCCATAAAAAATTCAGTGATACAGTGAAATAAGCCAAACAGAGAAAGACAAATACCATATGATTTCACTCATATGTGGAATTTTAAAAGTTAGCCATATGTTACTTTAATAAGAAACAATAAGTTGTTTCACTTGGGAAACAGAAAACAAACTTGAAACAAAAATAGTGCTCTGAAGTTCTAAACACTCAAGTAATTAGAGTGGATCTGATGGCCAAGGTATAAACTATATTTACATAGTAACCTAAACTGTAGTCTGAAGAGCAAGACTCTTGGATGGCATCCTCTTTTGTTCCATGGTGCTTTCTCCTCCTGTGCAGCTTTCCATAAACAACCATATTTTTTTCAGTTTTTTCTTCTTCTTTGTGAAACAAAATACATCTTTCCAATGTACTTTATGGCTACTACATGAATAAGTTCATGTCAAAAAAAGAGAAGGAAATGGGTTAAAGTTTAAAAAAAGAATTCCGTGCTTCAAAAGACAATATGAATGTGTATTTTCTGTCCTTCTATTAATTGACTTAAAAGACAATTTTATAGAACAATATAAAAAATATGGAAAAGTTATATATGCTGTTGTTGTTCAGTCACTAGGTCATGTTCAACTCTCTGCAACTGCATGAGCTGTAGCATGCCAGCTACAGCTGGTGAAGGCTTCCCTGACCTTCACCATCTCCTGGAGTTTGCTCAAACTCACTGAGTTTGCACATTGAGTCAGTGATGGAATCAAACCATCTCATCTTCTGTTGCCCCCTTCTCTTCCTGCCTTCAGTCTTTCCCAGCATCAGGGTCTTTTCCAGTGAGTCTTCTCTTCGCATCAGGTAGCCAAAGTATTGCAGCTTCAGCTTCAGCATCAGTCCTTCCAATGAATATTCAGGGCAGATTTCCTTTCAGATTGACTGATTTGATCTCCTTGCTGCCCAAGGGACTCGCAAGAGTCTTCTCCAACACCACAATTTGAAAGCATCAATTCTTCAATGCTCAGCCTTCTTGATGGTCCAACTCTCACATCCACACATGACTACTGGAAAAACCACAGCTTTTAACTGTATGGACCTTTGACAGCAAAATGATACCTCTGCTTTTTAATATACTGTCTAGATTTGTCATAGCTTTTCTTGCAAGGAGCAAGTGTCTTTTAATTTCATGGCTGCTATCACTATCTGCAGTGATTTTGAAGCCCAAGAAAATAAAATCTGTTACTGTTTCCATCTTTTCCCCATCTATTTGCCATGAAATGATAGGACCAGATGCCATGATGTTAGTTTTTGAATGTTGAGTTTTAAGCCAGCTTTTTCACTCTCCTCTTTCACTTTCATCAAGACGCTCTTTAGTTCCTCTTCACTTTCTGCCATAAAGGTAGTGTCATCTGCATATCTGAGGTTGTTGATATTTCTCCCAGCAGTCTTGACTCCAGCTTGTGATTCTTCCAGCCTGACATTTTGAATGAAGTACTCTGCATATAAGTTAAATAAACAGGGTGACAATATACAGCCTTTACACACCCCTTTCCCAACTTTGAACCAGTCTGTTGTTCCATGTCCGGTTCTAACTGTTGCTTCTTGACCTGCATACAGGTTTCTCAGGAGGCAGGTAAGATGGTCTGGTATTCCCACCTCTTTAAGAATTTTCCACAGTTTGTTCTGATCCATATAGTCGAAGGCTTTAGCATAGTCAAGGAAACAAAAATAAATGGTTTTCTGGAATTGTGTTGCTTTTTCTATGATCCAGCAGAAGATGCCAATTTGATTTCTGGTTCCTCTGCCTTTTTTAAATCCAGCTTTGTACATCTGGAAGTTCTTGGTTCACATACTGTTGAAGCCTAGCTTGAAGGATTTTGAGCATTATCTCTCCAGCATGTAAAATGGGTGCAGTTGTATGGTAGTTTGAACATTCTTTGGCATTGCCCTTACTTGGAATTGGAATGAAAACTGACCTTTTCCAGTCCTGTTGCCACGGCTGAGTTTTCCAAATTTGCTGGCATATTGAGTGCAGCACTTTAACGACATAATTTTAAGATTTTTCCATAGCTCAGCTGAAATTCCATCACTTCATATAGCTTTCTTTGAAGTAATGCTTCCTAAGGCCCACTTGACTTCACACTCTGGGTTGTCTGGCTCTAGCTGAGTGACCACACTATCATGGTTATCTGGGTCATTCAGAACTTTTTTGTACAGTATCTGTGTATTCTTGTCACCTCTTCTTAATCTCTTCTATTTCTTATGTCCTTACCATTTCTGTCCTTTATTGTGCCCATCTTTGAATGAAATGTTCCCTGGGTATCTCTAATTTTCTTGAAGAGATCTCTAGTCTTTTCCATACTATTGTTTTCCTCTTTTTCTTTGCATTGTTCACTTAAGACTTTGTCATCTCTCCTTGCTCTTCTTTGGAACTCTGCATTCAGTTGGATATATCTCTTCCTTTCTCCTTTGCTTTTTGCTTCTCTTCTTTTCTCAGCTATTTGTAAGACAACCTCCTCAGACAACCATTTTGCCTTCTTAAATTTCTTTTTCTTTGGGATATTTCAAAGATTTTTCTAGTGCAAACCTTTTAATTCCTAGTGCTTAAACTCAATCTTTCCTCAAATGCTATTCTTTTTTTAAATTGGAGGATAATTGCTTTCCAATGTTCTGTTGGTTTCTCCTGTATAACACTGTGAATCAGCCATAAGTATACATATATTCCCTCCCTGTTGAGCCTCCCTCCCCTTCATATCCATCCCACCCCTCTAGGTTGTCATAGAGCACCAATCTGAGCTCCCCTTTTTGACAGCAATTTTCCACTAGCTATCTATTTTGCACATAGTAGTGTTATATATTTCAGTGCTGCTCTCTCAATTTGTCCCACCCTCTCCTTCCTCCACTATGTCCGCAAGTCCGTTCTCTATGTCTACATCTCTATGCCTGCCCTGGAAATAGGTTCATTGCTACTATTTTTCTAGATTCCATATATATGCGTTAATATACCATATCAAATCCTGAAGGAAATGAACCCTGAATACTCACTGGAAGGACTGATGCTGAAATTCCAATTCTCTGGCCACCTGATGTGAAGAGCAAACTCATTGAAAAAGATCCTGATGCTGGAAAAGATTGAAGGCAAAATAAGAGGGCAGCAGAGGATGAGATGGTTGGATAGCATCACTGACTCAATGGATATGAACTTGGGCAAACTCTGGGAGACAGTGAGGGACAGGGAGGCCTGACATGCTGCAGTCCATGGGGTCACAAAGAGTCAGACACGACTTAATGACTGAGCAACAATGGGATCAATGCTGTTCTGATTGCCTCCCAGCTTATCTGAGGATCCTCTGCTTTCTTGAGTCAAATGATTCCATTCTCCTTATTAATTAATTGGAGGAAGACAAAAGTGGCTAAAATATATATGCTAATCCCTAATTTTGTGTGGCTATAGATTTTATTACTCCCACTAAGTGTTATTTATTGAAGACTTGCCTGGCCAAGTTTATTTTGTTATTGATGTTCCAGGTGGTATCTTCATAGTGCCACCTTTTGCATTTATGCATGGGCTCAGCCCTTTTTTCAAAGTGGTCTTCTACTGGATAGTGTCAGGATCATGACAGGTTTCCAACTACACTTACATGCTCTACTGGAACCAACTTTCCTGCACTAAACTTTTGATCCAGGGAAACAGGCATTCAAACAGAGCCCTGTTAAAACCACTAGCATCAAAATGCAACTGCATGCATGCCCTTTAGGTCCCTAATCCTCATTATCCCTTTCTCAATGTGAATATCTTTAAATTAACTTTCATGTATTTTTTATGTCATCCAATCTTAGTTAATTGCTGTCAATTATAGCAAAAACTTTAGACCACATGAAAACTCAAATGGAAATGGATCCTTTCAGAGTCCTGGTTCTGGTACAAATATTGCCATTTCCTCCTTGCAAGACATGAACTATATATGCCCAAGGAATCCCAGAGGCACTTTTTCTTTAAGTCAGTGATACCCACATGATTTAAAGTTATGTAGCCCAAAAGAGAATTAAAATTTTCCTGAGTAAGTCAAAGAATTTCTGACTCATGGTAAGTTTCTATGACTAAGAAGACTCTTGTTTATATCTTGTCTTGATGGGGGAAAAAAATGTTAAGTTGTGCCTCATTGAGAACATCCTTACAGAGTAACTGTACTTTTGATATGAACTTGGAAATTATATTACTGTCATAAATTCTCTGGAATCATTTCAGCTTATGTAAGAGAGAGCATTATATAGAAAAAAATCACTGGTTAAGGAATTAAATGCTGGTTAAAGAAAAGATACTGGTAAAAGGATTATAGAAAAGGCACAAACACACACAAGCAAACACACACACATGTTTGTATGTAAATGCTTACCTTGTAAAGTGTTTTGAAATTTGTTCTTTTCTACAGGGACTGATATACGAGGCTTGACAGGTAAAACTGGAAGAGGTTTAATAAAGGGACAATTCAAGACACAATCAGTGAATCTCCCTGGTAAGAATAGGAATTTTACAAATCTAAGATTTCAGGTTTACTTATCTCCTCTAGAGATATTTAAATAAGAGTCATGAATAACATCAGTATCTATGTTTTATTATTACATGGGCTGAAATTTTCAAGAATTTTTCCCTTAAATTAGTTTTATATTAAATATCAATGTAAAACTATCTACATATTATTAATGGTAGAACTCATTCATTTAGGATGTAATCCATAAAAACCAGTCCTTTAATAAACTTAGCATATGCTTGGTAAAAATATGCCCAATTATATTCTATTCACTTTCTGTTTTCAGCTTAGGTAGACATTTCTCTTAAATTTGCAAGTGCAGAAAGGCTGGCTAAGGAATGTGATAAGAAGAATATAACAGATGGTTATCTCAGTGGTTATCAGTTCCCTCTTTATTAGACCTATAGTAACAGCATTACACACATTTCATTATGGTGTTTTCTGTGATATTGAAGACATTTAAATAGGGATAAAAGGAAAACAGACATTGAAACAGAGCCCTGTTACCACAAACACCAAGAGGCTGCTGTGTGCATGCCTGAGGATGTGCCCTCTGAGGAGCAACGGGTGAGGCTTCACACCTCAGAAGAAAAGAGATGTTAGTAAGACACTTCTGAGAAATCACTGTAAATAAACAAGCAAATGAGCAAGCGAACACACTAAACAACAAGACTTAGGGAAACAAATTAGAATCCAGAAATACTATGATATATTATCTAAAATGTCCATGCTAAGTCGCTTCCGTCATGTCCAACTCTTTGCGACTGCATGGACTGTAGCCCGTCAGGTTCCTCTGTCCATGGGATTCTCCAGGCAAGAATACTGGAGTGGGCTGCCATGCCCTTCTCCAGGGGATCTTCCCGACCCAGGGATGGAACCCACGTCTCTTATGTTTCCTGCATTGGCAGGCAGGTTCTTGACCCCTAGTGCCACCCTGGAAGCCCCTAAAATGTCTAGTTATTAGCAAGAAGAAAAAAAAATTAAGACATGCAAGGAAATAGTAAATTGTGACTCATGCACAGGAAAAAGCAGGAAACAAAATATGCTTGTGAGAGTCTTGGATGTTGGATTTAGCAGACAGTGATGACCTAATAGTTATTATAAATAGAAAAAGGAAACTTTTTAAGAAGAAAACAAAGATATGATAAAAATATTTCATCAACTAGATATTATCATCTAAAAATAAAAATGTAGAAGAACCAAATGTGGTTGAAATATACAATAAATGAAATGAAAATACTGCCTAAGGGAAGAGATTGAATTAGTCTGAAGAAAGAAACAGTGAACTTAAGGTAATGGGAAATACTAGAAGAGAGAGAGTGCGGTAAAAATATTTGAAAAGATGGCTGAAAATTATGTAAATAACACTAGATGGTAACTAATATAACAAACACTACATATACATACTAAACTTGCTCTAATTTTGTCTCTCAGATTCTTTAAAAGTTATATAGGTTCATAAAGAAATAATTGTAAGAACAGTTTTAACAATGTCTTTAATTTTATACATGTAACATGTAATTCAGTAGCACAAAAATGGGGATAAGGGAATAAAACTATATGTCAGTCATGCTTCTGTGTTTTCCTACAGTTTAATTAGTATGAATTTGAAGTTGATTCTAAAATTGACTATGGCGATTGTTATACATTCTATAAATATATTAACAACCATTGATTACATGCTTAAAATGGGCGTATTGTATGTTAAACTTTAAAGAAAATAGTTTAGTAAACTCCAAGCAAGATAGGATTTTCCTTTAAATACTTAAAAGAAATGGGAAGATGTTGTGATCAAGGAAAATTGTGACTCTGAATAAATTAGGCTTCTTTACCACATATCATTTATGCTTCCAGTGTTTAACCTAATCTGTCCTCAAAGGCTATTCCCATTGCCTCCCTGCTTACCTAAGGAGATTTTGCTTTTTCAAATCAAATGAATCAGTTCTTCTAATTTTTTTTTCTGTTGGAGAAATATCAGCAGCTAGAGTCTGTTAATGTTTTATATGTTATGTGTTGCCATAGCACACATGACTTTCACAAATGCTTAATCTAATGTGTCTTTGGTTTTAGTAATGATGCCCCATGGTCTTCACCTCTGTTAGACTGCAGTGGTGATAAATTTGTGCTGCTTCAGTGATAGCACACACTTGAAATATTCATGGGCTCTGTCATTTCTCCAAAGCAGGACTTCTGGTCTATAAATTCTGGATATGACAGTTTCCAGCTTCACTTATATGCTATATTAGAACCAAATTTTGCCCACCAAAATCTTTACCTAATAGGTGACCCAGAGTCACCAATTCTAATTATTTATTTTGCAATATAAAATTATTTTAAATAAAACTTTTTCTGTCATTGAACCTATATCATTGCTTCTGAATCCATCAAAAAATGAAAATCACACACAGACTCAAATGGAAAGAGGTACAATACCAATGCTCATACTCATGCAAATTAACCATTTCCTCTTCCCCAAGTAGAAGATCTGGGATAAAGTGCCAGTCTACAGATTACTTGTTAACTTTTCCATCACTGTTGTCTTTTGATTTATAGTTGTTGTTATTCGGTCGCTAAGTTGTGTCTAACTCTTTGCTACCCCATGGACTGCAGCATGCCATGCTTTCCTTTCCTTCCCTAACTCCCACAGTTTGCTCAAATTTATGTCCATGACTTATATAACCTTTAAAAAAGGAATTAAAATATTCCTGGACAAAGTGAAAGAATTTCTGCCTCACAGTAACATTCTGTGACTGTGATGCCCATTGTTTTTTCCAGGCAACTTGGCCCAGGAAAAAAATGTCATGTCTGGCCTCACCAGGTATAATCCTTACCATATGAATGTAGTTTTAATGTACACAAGAAAAGTCATATTAATTAAGATAAACTCTCTAGGATGTGTGTTTTATGCAAAAAGACTGTATTTTATGGAAAAAGCCCTAATTAAAGAATTATGAGGCATCAGTCTATGGATCACTTTTATCACTACTTGGCTATGTGGTCTTAGTCAAACTAATAAACATTTCTAAGGTACAATATAATGAGGCTTTTATGGTTGCTAATGGCTCTCCCAATTCTAAGGTGTTTTGATTCTGTAAGTAAGACATTTCATTATAATTCTTCTTCTATGATAAAATGCTAATTAAAGGAGTATTACACACAAACTCACACAACTACATGTTGATATTTACCTTATGAAACTGTTCTGAAACTGGTTATTTGTATAGGCACTGATACAGAGCACTTCCCAGATGCTGTTGGAAGAAGTATACTGAAGAGTGATATTAAGACACAATCCAAGAGTCATCATGGTAAGAGTAAGAATATTGCAAGTCTATTCTGACTTATTTATCTTCTCCAGAGTTTGAGTTTGAATCTGATTATAGTACCTATATGCTGTTATTACAGGATACAGTATCTTCATAAATACCCTTCTAAAGTTAGAACTGCTGGAACTCCAGTAGTTATTATCAATGGAAAATTACTTACATATTTTAAATTTCAGAACTCCTTCTTTTAAAAAGTGATCCTCAAAATTTCAGTGGTATCGTGAGCTTAGAATATACTTAATGAAAGCATTTCAAGTGCTACTCTTTTTTTTTTTTTCAGGCTAGTTGCTTTGTATTTGGAAAAGTAGAAAGTCTAGTTTATGAATGGGATTAAAAGACTTACCAGATAGTTATTTCATTGCTTACTAATTCCCTGTATATAATTAAAATACCAAGCATATTTTCATTATCTCAGGTGAAGTAGAGATCTGTAGTCTTGTTACATAGTTCATAATTTACATTTGTTGCCCCCTGTCTTGGTGTAACAGTGTTTGACACACTGCTCCTTGATCTTTGGTGTGATATTAAGGGAGGCAGAAAACCAGAGAGCCTCAGTTGTATCTCCTCTGTAGGATCTTTAACACTTTCTCCTGCTCTCAGCCATTACAACAAAGTATTAATAGTAAGATCCCCCTTATGGTGTCAGGTTCAGGATAGGTTTCCAACTTCTGGTATGTGTTCTTTGGAACCACTTTCCATTCACAAAACATTGGACACATTATTTGACCCAAGTCACCAGTCCTACTTACCGGTTTTTCAATATGAATTTTTGTTTAATAACTTTCATGCAGTTTCCTCTCCTTTGACCTAGTTTGTAGTTACTAAATCCTGCCAAATCTTCAAATCACTTAAAAGCTCAAAGGGAGTGGGATGCAGTCCCGGTGCTGGTACTGCTGCAGATTTACCCACTTCCCCCTCCCCAGCGGAAAGGTATACATTGTAGGACGACCTGATAGGCATTTTTTCTTAAACCACAGAGTATCTTGTTATTCTTCTGCATCATTAATGTCTGCTGGACTTACATAACCTTAAAAATGGCATAAGGCACTCTTAAGAGAGTCAAAGAATTTCTGCCTGGTAGTAGCTGTCTGTGACCATGGTTTGTAACTTGGCCAGTGGGCAGGGGAAAAATGCCATGTTCCACTCATAGGTGTATTCTTAGAGGATGAGTGTCCTCTTAGTGTAAACTTGGCAGTTATATCATTAACGTGAACTCCCCAAGATGATTAAGGTTTGTGTGAGACACGGCGTTATGTAGAAAAAGCACTGGTTAAGGAATTATGGGGCCTCAGCTTGTGCTCAATTTTGTCTTTTCTTGGTATGTGTTCTTAATCAAATCTCAAAACATCTCTAAGTTTCATGAAGCTTATATGATTGCTAAGAACCCTTCATATTCTAATGTTTTATGATTGTGCAGTGCAGATATTATAGTCTTCCATAACAACAAATACTAAGTAGCTTAGTACTACATACACAGACACACATACATGTGTGCTAATGGTTACCTTAGAAAGTTTTTTGAAATTTGTTTTATATCTATAGCAACTCCTAAGGAATATATGACAGATACTGTTGAAAGTGAAAAAGAAACTAGTAAAATCAAGACATATCATAAAAGTCACCCTGGTAAGAACAAGAATTTGTCAAGTCTAATATTTATAGTTTATGTCTTCTCTGTGATTTAACTAATGATAGCAATAACTGTATGTTAATATTAGTGGGGAGTAATCTTCATGAATTTCATCTTATAATTAGTATTAAAGTCTTGTATTTGCTGGCAATGGAAATTTACCTAGATATTGTTTAGTTGTAAGCTCATACATTTGGAAAGTAATTCATATAATCCAGTGCTCTAATGATCTTAGAATATGCTTACTTTAAGTATTTCAAACTGCTAATCTACTCACTTTCCAGCTGGCTTAGAAAAGAGTGTTGCTTTGAAATTGAAAAAGCAAAAAGGCTAGTTGATAAGTGGTATAAGAATAGGAATATAGCAGCTATTTTATTCAGTTTTCTCTACATAACTAGTCTTATGTGTAAATTTATATCTCTACTAAAGTGAAGTTCTCTAGCTGAGTTTACAATTCACAGACACAGCTTTAGTCCTGGAGTAACAGGGTTAGATACATTTCTCTTTGGTGAAAGAACGAACTTTTTGCAAAAGTGATGGTGAAAGCCAGAATTTGAAAGTAGCTGAATCCTCAGATTAAAACACCAAAATATGTGTTTTCACTGAAATTTAACATTTAAAGCGAGATTTATGAAACTTTGCTTTTGAATGCTTTATTTTATTACAATCTCACTTCTATTCCTGAAAAAAAAGTGTTGTTAAAAATAATCAAATAAAAATTATTTACAGACAACTTTTAACTGAGAAAAAGCTAGAAGTGTAAAACTGAAATTGTAGGAACTAAGCAGTTAAATTTGTTTTCTGTTTTGCTGTGATAAATTTGGTATATTAGAATAAGACATTTTTCCATGTCTTTAATTTT
Source organism: Giraffa tippelskirchi (assembly GCF_054371585.1). Lineage (NCBI taxonomy): Eukaryota > Metazoa > Chordata > Mammalia > Artiodactyla > Giraffidae > Giraffa > Giraffa tippelskirchi. The sequence continues at coordinate 63,942,604 of NC_137287.1, read as the reverse complement.
CAGAGTATTTTTATGTAGGTTCTTTCAAGTACTTTGGCTTCAGTGTTGCTTATTAATCTTTCTCAATTTTGAATAAAACCTTAGGCACACCAAGAATTTGCTCTCATTTACATCCAATTTGAAATGTCATGCATTTTAAGAATGAAATTAATGTAGTTAATTATTTTATACTTACTTATTAATGAGGAGTTTGTAATTAAATGCCCTGAATAAAATTTGAGCAATATAAATTGTTAAGGGAGAAAGTACTGAAAGGAGAATACAGATCAAATACAGAAATGAATATGCAAATATAGAAATGAATATAAAAGGTGATTGGATTAAATTTTGAAATTAAGTGAGATGCTATCTAAGAAAACAGAACAACGAAAAGGAAGAGAAAATGAAGAAATTGTTTATAGAAATTGGAATGATAGAAAAGTGGCTATTCATATGTGGAAAGAAAAATTTACAGTTGCCGAAATGGAGACTAATGCATGAAGGATGCGGAGTAGTGTGCAAATAGTTATAGTGTCTTTGTGAAATTTGTCTTTTTAAATTTTACATTAGGAGTGAATTTATTTAAAAACAAAGATATGTCCACACAACATCAAACAGAGTTTTTTACTGGGCGCATCGCAGGAAGTAAATTCCCAATGAACGTGATCAATTTTTCACCACTTGACAATCAAGGTAAAAGATATAACAGTATAAAATAGATATCTAACTACTTAGATTACTTTTATAGTATGTTTTTAAAATTTTATTCTATAAAATATTTTGAACATCCAGAAAATAAGAAAATTAGCAGAAAATACACAACATTCTAATGGTTCCCTTTGTATGATTTTACAATCCCAATCCCTCCTTTCTCAGCTTTTTTTATACACAGTCATAAAGAATATATAATGATGCTCTATACAAATATATTCTAAAATATTTTATTGTGCCCTCTTTATTTTTTGATTATTCTTTATTGTGAAACTTCCCCTCGTCTTCCTCCCCACTACCCACATTACTGTAGGTCAGTCAAATTTATAAAAAATGTACATGCATACAAATATACATACCCCTTTTTAGCAGGAATTCTCAAGTTAAATGCTTTAATTCCTTTCTAGTCGCTAGAGAATGTTTTTATGCCATCTCAGCAGTGCTTTTTAAAATACATTTTTAATCTAGCATTTTATCAGTAGTCAAACTCACAGAAGCAGAGAATAAAATGGTTGTTTCCAGGGGCTAGGAGTAGAGAGAAGTGGGTAGGTGTTCAATGGATATAAAGTCACGTTTATATTAGTTGAGTAAATTCTAGAGATCTGTAAAACATTACATCTACAGTTAACAATGAAGTGTTGTACATGTAAAAATTGTTAATACAGGAGTGCTTTGTGCTAAGTGTTTTTATGACACACATAAAAAAGCAAGGAGACAGGAAAAGTCTCTTATAGGTGATAGATATGTTTATTACCTTGATTGTGATGATGGCATCACAGGTGTACAGCTATTTTAAAATTCATCAAAATGTACACATTACATCTGGGTGGTGTTTTTATATATTAAGTATACCTCAGTGAAGTTGGAAAAGAAAAAGCAGGATGCTACCAAGGAACATAGAATAAAGACAAGGAAGAGAAAATGATGAAATATTTATAGAAACTAGAGTAATAGTCATTGACAAGTGGCTAAACTATGGGAAGGAAACATTACAAATGCATAAAGACTAATACAGGGGGTTTGGAGAGTAGTGTATGAATGAATGTTCAGACTTCATATAATTTTTCTTTTTAAATTTTATTATAGATTTACTTAAAGGCAAAAATACATTTTTACAGCAAGAAAATGTCTATGCCAGGCACGTTGCACCAAGTAAATATAAAACAAAAATAATTACTTTATCACCCTTTGATGATGAAGGTAAAAATTTATATATAAAGATATTAAAATACTGTATGATTACATGGAATAGTTCTTGTGGTATTTTTTTTATTCTTTTTGTATCTTACTTTTTCTTCAGAAATATCTTAGATAAACCCCTGCAAACCTGAAAATGAAATAACTTTAATTTCTCCTTTTTACTGACAGTATATTTCATAATATAGAATTCACCCTACTAAATGTGTCCATGAATACCTATTCTTGCATATGAATATTTTTATCTCTTTAGCGTAGTACCTTAGGATTGATATTGTTAAAGTGTTTATAAGTTTTTAATATTGAAAAATACTTTCCTATTGTTTACCTAAAGAGCTGTTAACATTTTTACCAGCAATTGAGGAAAAATATACTTTTCTCTGCATAACCTTCAGCCATATAGATTAGTGAGTTTTTATTTGCTTTTTTCCATTTATGCCCAAAGTTATTAAATCATATCTCTCATATCTCAATCTAATTTTAATTTTTCCTACATTTGTTAGTGTTATTTTACTGGATAACTACCAAGAAAACTATTTAGCCTAAAGCATAACTATTCATATAGTTCATGATTTGGGAGTTAGCAATGTAGACTGATTTGAGCTGGGATAATTTATACATCTTTGGTCAGCTTGTGGCCAGTGGCTTCACTGCATGTCTAGCAACTGGCTTTCTGTTATTTCAGACAATAGAGGTATATGGTTGGGGTTCATCAGGAGACAGAGATTACTCTAGTTGTTTGGAAAGAGAGCAAAAATAATTACTCTAAGTATAAAATTATCAGCTACATAACTGAAAATGTAAGAAGAATTCTAAAATAACATGGAGAAAGCAGTTTCAGAAGTTTCCACTATTAGGGCTGAAAGAGACCTCAGTATAGGATGTTACTTGGCTGGTGCTGGTGTCTCTGATTTTTCAGGAAGAGTCTCCTATGTACTTCTGAAGACAAAGCACTGCTAGCGTCTCAGGTGGTGAGAGTTTAATAAAACTTTTTCTTCTAACGTTGTAAAGAATACCAACAATTTGTGCCGTAGAAAGAATTTCTGCTCCTAGGGAAAAGATACATTACTGGCATGATGTTCACCAGAATTGAAAAGGGACATGAGCTCTTGGGAAGCCCATTGGTAACCAAGTGGGAGAAACAAATTCCTTGGTTCTTTTCCAAAAGTCTCCCTCTAGCAGGCCCTGTTTGCACAGCCTAACTTGGTGCTACCTGGCAAAGCAGAAATGTAGTTTTTAGAATCCCAGATCCAGTACCACAAAGCAGAATGTAAAAGAGTGGTTTGGAACCTAAGAGAAAATAAGCTTCTCAAGTTGTTACTGGAGGTGACCTTGCTACATGTCTCTCATCTTTCATCTGGTTGGCTTCGGGGTCTTCACATTGTAACCTCGGATCCTTAGCACAGCATGGAGGCATATCTCAATCAATGCACAAACAATTTTCAAGTCTCTGCCTGCATTTGTCTGCTTTTCTTGTATTCACTGAAGTCATATTACCAAGATCAGAGTTGGGTGGGAACACATGAATACAGGTAGTCAAGAACATGTTGAGCCTGTTATTGAATTCAGTCCACCAGTGCTCCTTCTGGTTGCAAATACCCATGATTCCTACCCTCCTCCCATGCAAAATACATGTGCTCTTCCAAGAATTCCACAAATTCTCATTAAAATTTGATATCATTGCCAAAGACCACTGTCTTATGATCTATAATCTCTTTCAGAGGCAGCTCCTGTAATGTGACTTCCCATAAAACACACACACACAATATAGTAGCACAGACAAGGATAGACTCCAAAGTTTCCTGGTGGCTCAGACGGTAAAGAATTCTCCTGTAATGCAGGAGACCCACAGTAGACACTCCCCTATAAAATGTGGGAAAAAAACAGGCGTATAGCAGTGATCCCTACATTTAGGTCATCTTTTTCACCATTTGATTATATTTTAATTATAATTTTCTCTATAAAATATACATTCAGAAACAAACCAGGAACTTCACTGGTAGTCCTGTGGATAAGACTCCATGCTTCCACTGAGGGGGTGTCGGTTCAATCCATGATCAGGAACTAAGATCCTGCATGCCAATTTGCATGGCCAAAAATAATACAACAAATAAACCCAGGAGGGAATGCAGAACTGACTGTACTGCAGATGTATGACAGGTGACATCAGCATCATATGGCATAGGATACTGCCCCTAATCTGCCTCTTATCAACAATAAAAATTTTTCATGTATCCATGAACAAAAGTGACATTGTGGGAGTTTGGGATCCAGCATCGTTCACCAAGAGACTTGGAGGAGTTCCGTATGCCTGTGCATCAGGTAATAGGAAGACAGACCTCCATCCTGACTGTGAACCCTTCAGTAGCTTATGAACTGGTTCCAGCTCCTCTTGGCCATGGTCCAGAAGAATCTGGATAACCCTGACTGGGGCAGTCATCACAGACAAGAGAGCCTTAATGGAAGTCTAGGATTCTCAAGGAGAAGTTCCAGCACTCCATTGGAGCAAAAGATGAGTTTGGACACATTAGAGTGGATAAGAGAAACAGTTTGCCTTTGCCGACCTTCCCCAAGATGGCACAGGTAGGGCCAAGCAAAAGCCATCCTGTTGAGGGGGTGAGAGGTAGGTCAGAGGAAGAGCAAGTGAATGAGCACCAGGCTTCCACAGCTGTTTGAGGTACAGCCAGAAAGACTCATTTCTCTCCTGTAGCATTCAGAGCACTAAATTGCAGGACAATATGAGGTCAGGAGAGAGGCAGATAAGATTTTTGGAGAGCATTAAAGGAATTGGGTTCCTTCTGACTATGCTATGAACTCCATCAGAAAGCCCACCTATGAATTTTCTGGGAGAGCCTCACCTGCAGATACCCCCAGCTGGCAGGTAGCACCCCCAGGGTCAGGCGTGCCTCATCCACATGCCCTCATTCTGCAGCCAACTCCCTGTGGATGCTCCTGAGTGTGGCAGCCAGAGCACTCTTTGTTGGACAGCTATGGAGCACTTTCCGAAAGCAGGCCAGTGTCTGTGGACCAGAGAGAAGTCAGAAACTTGAGATGTAGCACCACTTTAGAGAAACGAAAGGGAGGTTATCAGCATTGGACCTGGTGCATTGCAGAATCCAGAGATGATATACAAGCTTAAGAATTCTGCCACGAGAGAGAGCAAGAAATGTGAGCAGGTATATCCACTCAAGGTCAGAGAAAACCTCCAGATCTCTAACAGGGCTGATGGAAAGCACTTCTCCCCTGAAGGCAGTAGTAAGTCTGAAGGAAGGGACTGCTGCTTCAGATGTGAAGACAGCACACTAAAGCCCAAGGGACACAAAGAATCAAGGAAACATGATACTACCAAAGGATCACAATAATCTTCCAGAAACCAACCCCAAAGACATGGAGATCTGTAATTTACTCAATAAAGAATTTAAAATAACTTGTATTTTATATATGTTGATTAGTCACTAAGTCTGACTCTTTGCGACACTATGAACTGCACCCTACCAGGCTTCTCAGTCCTTCACTACCTCCCTAAGTTTGCTCAGACTCACATCCATTGACTCAGTGATGCCATCCAACCATGTCATCGTCTATTGTCCCCTTCTTCTCCTGCCCTCAATCTTTCCCATCATCAGGGTCTTCTCCAATGAGTCAGCTCTTCACATCAGGTAGCCAAAGTATTGGAGCTTCAGTTTCAGCATCAGTCCTTCCAATGAATATTCAGGGTTGATTTCCTTTAGGATTGACTGGTTTGATCTCCTTGCAGTCCAAGGAACTCTCAGGAGTCTTCTCCAGCACCACAGTTCAAAAGCATCAATTCTTCAGCTCTCAGCCTTTTTATGATTCAACTCTCACATCTGTACATGACTGTTGGAAAACCCATAGTTTGACTATATGGACCTTTGTAGGCAAAGTGATGTGTCTGCTTTTTAATACACTGTCTAGGTTTGTCATAGGTTTTCTTCCAAGGAGCAAGCGACTTTTAATTTCATGGCTGCAATCACCATCAGCAATGATTTTGGAGCCCAAGAAAAGAAAGTCTGTCACTGTTTCCATTGTTTCCCCATCTATTTGCCATGAAGTCATAGGACCACATGCCATGATCTTCATTTTCTGACTGTTGAGTTTTAAGACAACTTTTTAACTCTCGTCTTTCATTTTCATCAAGAGGCTCTTTAGTTCCTCTTTGCTTTCTGCCATGTGGGTGGTGTCATCTGCATATCTGAGGTTGTTAATATTTCTCCTGCCAATCTTGATTCCAGCTTGTGATTCATCCAGCCGGGCATGTCACATGATGTAATCTGCATATAAGTTAAATAAGCAGGATGGCAACATACAGCCTTGACATACTCTTTTCCCAATTTTGAACCTGTCTGTTGTTCCATGTCCTGTTCTGTTGCTTCTTGACCTGCATACAGGTTTCTCAGGAGGCAGGTAAGGTGGTCTGGTATTCCCACCTCTTTAAGAATTTTTCACAGTTTGTTATGGTCCACACAGTCAAAGGCTTTAGCATAGTCAAGGAAGTAGAAGTAGATGTTTTTCTGGAATTCTCTTGCTTTTTCTATGATCCCAGCAGATGTTGGTAATTTGATCACTGGTTCTTCTGCCTTTTCTAAATCCAGCTTGTATATCTGGAAGTTCTCAATTCATGTACTGTTGAATGTGAACTTGAAGGATTTAGAGCATTGCCTTGCTAGCATGTGAAATGAGTGCAGTTGTGTGGTAGTTTGAACATTCTTTGCAATTACCCATCTTTGGAATTGGAATGAAAACTGACCTTTTCCAGTCCTGTGGCCACTGCTGAGTTTTCCAAATTTACTGGCTTATTGAGTGTGGCACTTTTGGAATCCAAGAAAATAAAATCTGTCATTGTTTCCACTTTTTCCCCATCTATTTGCCATGAAGTGATGAGACTTGATGCCATGATGGTTGTTTTATGAATGTTGAATTTTAAGCCAGCTGTTTTCACTCTCCTCTTCCATTTTCATCAAGAGTCTCTTTAGTTCCTCTTCACTTCTTGCCGTTAAAGTGATATCATCTGCATATCCAAGGTTGTTGATATTTTTCCCAGCGGTCTTGATTCCAGCTTGTGAGTTATCCGGCCCAGCATGTCACATGATGTACTCTGCATATAAGTTAAACAAGCAGGGTGACAATATACAGCCTTGATGTACTCCTTTTTCAGTTTTACAATGTTCATATATACACGTACACACAAAATGGAATACTATTTAGCTAATCTGTCGACACTGAGTTTATTTATTTAGATTTCTTTAATTTCCTTCAGCAATGTTTTTTAACATTTACTATAAGCTATTCCCCTCTGTTGAATTTATTGCTGTTTTATTATTTTTGATGCTTTCACAAATAAAATTGTTCCCTTAATTAAGTTTGTGGATTATTCTGTGCTCTTATATACAAATAAAATTGAGTTTTCTTTTATATGTCCAGCAATACAGTTTTATGACATCTTTTTAATCAGTTAATTGAAGAAGAGGTAAAAATGTATACTGTCATTTATTATTTACCTATGTAATTACCTTTAAGGTACTTTTTTATTTCTTTAGGTGGATTTGAGTTACCTTCTGTTGTCATTTTGTTTCAGCCTGAAGTATTCCCTTTAGTTTCCCCCTCAGTCAGTCTCTCCCATCAGAAAGTTTCCATAAGCCTCTTATTATTCTCCATCAGAGGGAAGACAGACTGAAAACCACAGTCACAGAAAACTAACCAATCTGATCACATGGACCACAGTCTTGTCTAACTCAATGAAACTATGAGCCATGCCATGTAGGGCCACCTGAGATGGATGGGTCATGGTGGAGAGTTCTGACAAAATGTGGTCCACTGGAGAAGGGAATGGCAAACCAGTTCAGTATTCTTGCCTTGAGAATCCCATGAACAGTTCAGTTCAGTTCAGTCGCTGAGTCGTGTCCGACTCTTTGCAACCCCATGAACTGCAGCACGCCAGGCCTCGCTGTCCATCACCAACTCCCAGAGTCTACCCAAACCCATGTCCATCGAGTTGGTGATGCCATCCAACCATCTCATCCTCTGTCATCCCCTTCTCCTCCTGCCCCCAATCCTACCCAGCATTAGAGTCTTTTCCAATGAGTCAACTCTTCGCATGAGGTGGCCAAAGTATTGGAGTTTCAGCTTCAACATCAGTCCTTCCAATGAACACCCAGGATTGATCTCTTTTAGGATGGACTGGTTGGATCTCCTTGCAGTCCAAGGGACTCTCAAGAGTCTCCTCCAACACCACAGTTCAAAAGCATCAATTCTTCAGCGCTCAGCTTTCTTCACCGTCCAACTCTCACATCCATACATGACCACTGGAAAAACCATAGCCTTGACTAGACGGACCTTTGTTGGCAAAGTAGTGTCTCTGCTTTTCAATATGCTATCTAGGTTGGCCATAACCTTCCTTCCAAGGAGTAAGCGTCTTTTAATTTCATGGCTGCGGTCACTGTCAGCAGTGATTTTGGAGCCCAAAAAAGTAAAGTCTGACACTGTTTCCACTGTTTCCCCATCTATTTCCCATGAAGTGATGGGACCAGATGCCATGATCTTAGTTTTCTGAATGTTGAGCTTTAAGCCAACTTTTTCACTCTCCTCTTTCACTTTCATCAAGAGGCTCTTCAGTTCTTCTTCACTTCCTGCCATAAGGGTGGTGTGAAAAGGCAAAAAGATATGACATTGAAAGATGAACTCCCCAGGTCGGTAGGTGACCAATATGCTAGTGGAGATCAGTGGAGAAATAACTCTGGAAAGGACGAAGAGATGGAGCCAAAGCAAAAACAACACCCAGTTGTGGATGGGACTGGTGATAGAAGTAAAGTTTGATTCTGTAAAGAGATCCTATTGCATAGGAACCTGGAATGTTAGGTCCATGAATCAAGGCAAATTGGAAGTGGTCAACAGGAGATGGCAAGAGTAAATGTCGACACTTTAGGAATCAGTGAGCTAAAATAGACTGGAATGGGAGAATTTAACTCAGATGACCATTATATCTACTACTGTGGGAAAGAATCCCTTAGAAGAAATGGAGTAGCCATCATGGTCAACAAAAGAGTCCGAAATGCAGTACTTGGATGCAATCTCAAAAACGACAGAATGATCTCTGTTCATTTCCAAAGCAGACAATTCAATATCACAGTAATCCAGCCAGCTTCTATGCCCCGACCAGTAATGCTGAAGAAGCTGAATGGTTCTGTGATGACCTACAAGATGTGCTAGAACTAACAACACAAAAGATGTCCTTTTCATTATAGGGGACTTCCTACTTTTATAGGAAGTCAAGAAATACCTGGAGTAACAGCCTTGGACTACAGATGAAGCAGGGCAAAGGCTAATAGCGTTTTGACAAGAGAACACACTGGTCATAACAAACATCCTCTTCCACCAACACAAGAAAAGATTCTACACATGGACATCACCAGGTGGTCAACACCAAAATCAGATTACTAATATTCTTTGCAGCCAAAGATGGAGAAGCTCTATACAGTCAGTAAAAAACAAGACCAGAAGCTGACTGTGGCTCAGATCATGAACTCTTTATTGCCAAATTCAGACTTAAATTGAAGAAAGTATGGAAAACCATGAGCCCATTCATGTATGACCTAAATCAAATCCCTTATGATTATACAGTGGAAGTGAGAAACAGATTTAAGGGACTAGACCTGATCAACAGAGTGCCTGAAGAACTATGAACGGAGGTTCGTGACATTGTACAGGAGACAAGGATCAAGAACATCCCCAAGGGAAAAAAGTGCAAAAAGTTTATCTGAGGAGGCCTTACAAACAGCTATGAAAAGAAGAGAGGCAAAAGGCAAAGGAAAAAAGGAAAGATATACCCCTTTGAATGCAGAGTTCCAAAGAATAGCAAGGAGAGATAAGAAAGCCTTCCTCAGTGATCAATTTCAAAGAAATAGAGGAAAATAATAGAATGGGAAAGACTGGAGATCTCTTCAAGAAAATTAGAGATGCCAAGGGAACATTTCATGCAAAGATGGGCTCAATAAAGGACAAAAATGCTATGGACCTAACAGAAACATAAGATATTAAGAAGAGGTGGCAAGAATACACAGAAGAACTGTACCAAAAAGATCTTCACAACCCAGATAATCACGATGGTATGATCACTCACCTAGAGCCAGACATCCTTGAATGCAAAGTCAAGAGGGCCTTAGGAAGCATCACTATGAACAGAGCTAGTGGAGGTGATGGAATTCCAGTTGAGCTCTTTCAAATGCTAAAAGATGATGCTGTGAAAGTGCTGCACTCAGTATGCTAGCAAATTTGGAAAACTCAGCAGTGGTCACAGGACTGGAAAAGCTTAGTTTTCATTCCAATCCCAAAGAAAGGCAATGCCAAAGAATGCTCAGACTACCGCACAATTGCACTCATCTCACATGCTAGTAAAGTAATGCTCAAAATTGTCCAAGCCAGGCTTCAGCAATACGTGAACCGTGAACGTCCAGATGTTCAAGCTGGTTTTAGAAAAGGCAGAGGAACCAGAAATCAAATTGCTAACATCTGTTGGATGATCAAAAGAGCAAGCGAGTTCCAGAAAAACATCTACTTCTGCTTTATTGACTATGCCAAAGCCTCTGACTGGGTGGATCACAATAAACTGTGGAAAATTCTGAAAGAGATGGAAATACCAGACCACCTGACCTCCCTCTTAAGAAATCTGTACACAGGTCACGAAGCAACAGTTAGAACTGGACATGAAACAACAGACTGGTTCCAAATCGCGAAAGGAGTATATCAAGGCTGTATATTGTCACCCTGCTTATTTAACTTATATGCAGAGTACATCATGAGAAACGCTGGGCTGGATGAAGCACAAGCTGGAATCAAGATTGCTGGGAGAAATACCAATACCTCAGCTATGCAGATGACACCACCCTTATGGCAGAAAGCGAAGAAGAACTAAAGAGCCTCTTGATGAAAGTGAAAGAGGAGAGTGAAAAAGTTGTCTTAAAACTCAACATTCAGAAAACTAAGATCATGGCATCTGGTCCCATCACTTCATGGGAAATAGATGGGAAACAGTGGAAACAGTGATAGACTTTCTTTTTTTGGGCTCCAGAATCACTGCAGATGGTGATTGCAGCCATGAAATTAAAAGACACTTGCTCCTTGGAAGAAAAATTATGACCAACCTAGACAGCATATTAAAAATCAGAGACATCACTTTACCAACAAAGGTCTGTCTAGTCAAAGCTGTAGTTTTTCCAGTATGGATGTGAGAGTTGGACTATAAAGAAAGCTGAGTGCCAAAGAATTTATGCTTTTGAACTGTGGTGTTGGAGAAGACTCTTGAGAGTCCCTTGGACTGCAAGGAGATCCAACCAGTCCGTCCTAGAGGAAATCAGTTCTAAATATTCATTGGAAGGACTGAAATTGAAGCTGAAACTCCAATACTTTGGCCACCTGATGCAAAGAGCTGACTCATTGGAAATGACCCTGATGCTGGCAAAGTTTGAAGCCAGGAGGAGAAGGGGATGACAGAGGATAAGATGGTTGGATGGCATCATTGACTCAACAGACATCAGTTTGAGTAAACTCTGGGAGTTGTTGATGGACAGGGAGGCCTGATCTGCTGCAGTCCATGGGATCCCAACATGTCAGACATGACTGAGTGACTGAACTGAACTGATTCCCTTTGTTATTTCTTTTAAGACATGGCTGGCTGTATAAAAGCAAAATCTCTTGGGTTTTTTTGTTTGTTTGTTTTTTGTTTTAATCTGGGAATGGTTTGTTTCATCTTTATATTTGAATGATAGTTTTTCTAGGTATAAATTTCATGATTGTGAATTCTTGCTTTCAGCACTTTGAAAATATAATTCCACTACTTATGTGCTCTAATTCTCATATTCCCCCAGCCGTAAGCATCAACTAATCTAATTTCTGTCTCTATTATAATTGGGGCTTTTTGTGACTTGCTTCTTTTATTTAGCTCTGATCTCCAAACTAATCTTCTAAATATATGTCTTTATTATTCTGATTGAGTTAATGTTCTCAAAAAATTAATTTTCATTATATAAACTTCTTTAATTCTATTTTATTTACAATTTACTATATTTATTAAAAATTAATAGTTATGAATATGATCCATCTCACAGCTAACATATTTTCTAAATATTTCTAGATGTGTCTTTTGAGGACCTTTCATCTTATGTGACTGAACGTCCAAAAGTACTTCGTAGAACATTTAAGACTGAGCCAAGTGTTTATAAAGCCATCAATTTTCCTTCACTGAATAAAGAACATTCAGGTAATTCATAATATTTTTATTGTACAATGTGATGTTTTTAATGAATAAAGGTTTGATTATATGGAAATTACTAGATTGTACTAGCCTTAGTCATATAACCAGTTTAACAAAAATAAGTGAAAGTAAATGCTAAAGTAAGCTCATCTGACATATATGCATTCTTAGTGGATGAGTGGTGTCTCTGGCATGGCTCTCTTGCCCACCACTACTAAATTAGAACTCCATTATTTTTTTCAACATTCCTTTCTTGCACACTATTATAGATCCTGCAGATGACTGAGATAAATGCATCTTATAATCCTCTTCCTTATATTTAAATATTCCTCTTTTTATCAGTCCCAAGCAGGGTCAATGGTCTTCCCTGGTGGCTCAGGTGGTAAAGCGTCTGCCTGCAATGTGGGAGACCCGGGTTTGATCCCTGGGTCAGAAGATCCCCTGGAGAAGGAAATAGCAACCCACTCCAGTACTCTTGCCTGGAAAATTCCATGGACGGAGAAGCCTGGTAGGCTACAGTCCATGGAGTCGCAAAGAGTAGGAAACGACTGAGCGAATTCACTTTCTTTCACTAAGCAGGGTCAATAGAAAGAGTCAACATGAGGGTAAGTGTGAAGGACGATTAATAATATGTTCATTTTTCTTCCTCCATTACCATCTTCCAACTGTCTAATCCATTCATGTCTAAGAACTAATTACAGACCCTATTTCTTGTCCATTACTCCAGTGGTATTTATAATCATGCAAAACGTATATTGTAGAAATTAAGCACATTAATGCAATTTTTTCTACTAACTTTGAGAGTAGCATCTAAATGTTCCACATTCTGCTTTTTATTTTTCTCCAAGTGACCATTTTGAAACTATTTTCATTATTACATAGTTTTGTTTTTAAACAGTGCTCAAAATATGTATCTTTGAAATAGTGTTTTTTTAAGTATCTCTCTTTCCGTTGTGGGCTTCCTCATAGCTCAGTTGGTAAAGAATCTGCCTGCAATGCAGGAGACCCTGGTTCGATTCCTGGGTTGGGAAAATCCCCTGGAGAAGGGATAGGCTACCTATTCCCGTATTCTTAGGCTTCTCTTAGGGCTCAGCTGGTAAAGAATCTGCCTGCAATGCAGGAGACCTGAGTTCGATCCCTGGGTTGGGAAGATCCCCTGGAGAAGGGAAAGGCTACTCACTCCAGTATTCTGGTCTGGAGAATTCCATGGATTGTATACTCTATGGGGTCACAAAGAGCTGGACACTACTGGGAAACTTTCACTTTCACTTTCCTTCCATTCTAGCACTAGATTTTTCACTGTAGGAATACAAACTTCTTTTTTAGAAAATGAAGATACACTGTTTCATAGAGAAAAACTTTACTTGAGAATTTATTTATTTAATTGCTTAAATTTTTTTACTGACCTACTATTAAAAAAAACTCTTTAACATTTTTACGTTTTTTTATTATTTTTTTCTTAATTCACACTCTTACTGTTTATGTTTGTTGTTATTGTTGTTATTCAGTCACTAAGTCATGTCTGACTCTGCAACCTCGTGGATTGCAGCACACTATCTCCTTCACTATCTCCCAGAGTTTGCTCAAATTCATATCCATTGAGTTGGTGATGCTATCTAACCATCTCATCCTCTGCTGCCCTCTTCTTTTGCCTTCAATCTTTCCAAGCATCAGGATCTTTTCCAATGAGTCAGCTCTTCACATCACGTAGCCAAAGTATTGGAGCTTCACCATCAGTCCTTCCAAGAATATTCAGGGTTGATTTCCTTTAGGATTGACTGGTTTGATCTCCTTGCAGTCCAAGGAACTCTCAAGAGTCTTCTCCAACACCACAGTTCAAAAGCATCATTTCTTTGGCACTCAACCTTCTTTATGGTCCAACTCTCACATCCATACATGACTACTGGAAAAACCACAGCTTTAACTATATGGACCTTTGTCAACAAAGTCATGTCGCTCTGCTTTTTAATATGCTATCTAGATTTGTCATAGCTTTCCTTCCAAGGAACAAGCATCTTTTAATTTCATGGCTGCAGTCACTGTCTGCAGTGATTTTGGAGCCCAAGAAAATAAAATCTGTCACTGCTTCCACTTTTTCCCCTTCTATTTGCCATGAAATGATAGGACTGGATGCCATGACCTTAGTTTTTTTAATGTTGTATTTTGAGCCAGTTTTTTACTCTCCTCTTTCACCCTCATCAAGAGGCTCTTTAGTTCCTCTTCACTTTTAGCCATTGAAGTGATTATCATTTGCGTATCTGAGGTTGTTGATATTTCTACTGGCAGTTTGATTCTAGCTTATGAATCATCTAGACCAGCATTTCACATGGTGTACTCTGCATATAAGTTAAATAAGCAGGGTGACGATATACAGCCTTGACATACTCCTTTCCCAATTTGGAACCAACCCATTGTTCCATGTAAGGTTCTAACTGTTGCTTCTTGACCCACATATAGGTTTCTCAGGAGACAGGTAAGGTGATCTGGTATTCCCATCTCTTTAAGAATTTTCCACAGTTTCTTGTGATCCACACAGTCAAAGGGTTTGGCATAGTCAAGGAAGCAGAAGTGGATGTTTTTCTATAATTCCTTTGCTTTCTCTATGATCCAATGAATGTTGGCAATTTGATCTCTTGATTCCTCTGCCTTTTCTAAACCCGGCTTGTACATCTGGAAGTTCTAAGTTCACATACTGCTGAAGCCTAGCTTGAAGGATTTTGAATGTAACCTTACTAGCATGCAAAATGAGCACAATTGTTTATGCTTGCATGCTAAGTTGCTTCAGTTGTGTCCTACTCTTTGCGACCCTATGGATTGTAGCCCACCAGGCTCATCTGTCCTTGGGGTTCTCCAGGCAAGAATGCTGGAGTGGGTTGCCATGCCCTTCTCCAGGAGATCTTTCTGACCCAGGGATTGAACTTTCATCTTTTATGTTTGCTGCATTGGCAGGTGGTCAAATACCCACCAAGGAAAAATTAGACAATATTTGTGTTAGTAAAAGCTGCTTTATCTAAAATATTGAAAAAAAATATGCAGAAGCTGTACTTTAGCAGTAGATTAGTAAGATTTATTTTAATTTTTTCAAAGTTTAAATGAGGTTATTTCTAGGTTATAACACCATCCTCATTTTTTTAGGGCATCAAAAAAAATCAACCTTAAAAAAAAAGAAAATTGAACATGAAGAGAGACTACCCACTGTGATTGCTACAACTGGAAAACCTATCTATAAAGGTAAAAATAATGGTATATTACTTAACTAGGCCTCTGTTAAATGGGGACTTTGGTTGTTTCCAAACACTGTTTATAACAGTGTTGCAACAAACATCATTGGACATAATAGATATTTCAAAATCCTGTCTTGCCTCCATCAGCTCAGAGTTAAGTCTTTCACCTAAAAGGAATTGTCACTATTTCTTTCCTGATGCTGATTTCTCTTGGTTGCTTTCTTTTGCAGCTCAGACATTCACTTCTCATTTAAAACTGGCTGATTTCTGAAGAACCATAGATATATTAAGCATATACATTTTAGGTATTCCAAAAAAACAATATTCTAGTGAACTTAAACTTTTTGATTCCTGTGTAAATGCTTCTCAAAGTGTGGTCCCTGGACTAGGCCTGGGCATTAACTAGGAACTTATTTAGAAATGCAAACCCTTGGACCTCACTCCAGACCTACTGAAATAAAAGCTGTGGGGTTCAAGTCCCTTAATTTGTTTAACAAGTTCTCTGGGTGTTCTGATGCAGGCTAAAATTGGAGAACCATTTCTATAGAAACATAGGTAGATATTTCCATTGTTAATTTCATATATAGTATTCTATTTTTCATGATGTCACATATAATAAAAATTATATCAAGTACAATGAAATTAGAACTATTTTTTTAATCACACAACAATTTTCCTTTAAAGTGCCATATACCACTGCCTGAAAATCTCCACCCCACCCATACTTTTGAAAATAAATTAATTTGGGCAAAATAAATAACGTGAGGAAACTCATGGAGACAGCAATGAAACTGCAGCAGTGGAAGCCTTATGAAAATAACATTGCCTTGAGTGAATGGTGTTTATTGAATAGTGAGAAAGACCCTGAATTAACAGGGTAGGCCCAGATCATGGAGGACCTCGATCGACAGCAGGTGAGTTTTAGTGAATTTTCTTTTTTCTAATTTTGGGAAAGTTACAGTTGTCCTTTAAATATCAAATAATGCAAACATTCCCCTAATTCAAAATAGTCATGTTTGAACACTGCACAACCAACTTCAAAAAGGAGAGGAAGTAAAAGTAAATGCCTCATGGCTCAGCTTGTAAAGAATCCGCCTGCAACGCAGGAGACCTGGATTCGATTCCTAGATTGAGAAGATCCCCTGGAGAAGAGAAAGGCTACCCACGCCAGTGTTCTGGCCTGGAGAATTCCATGGACTGTATAGTCCGTGGGGTGGCAAAGTCAGACATGACTGAGCAACTTTGACTTTCATGGTAATAACCTAATTGATATATGTTGTAGTATATTCTGTGGAGTTTGTAATGGCACAAAATACAAGTGATAGAATTTTAAAAATGTGCTTCTTGCCAACAAAAGTTAATAACATTGTTAATAGCAATCTTACTATAATAATGCATAGTACTATACATATAATATCATAAGTAATAATCAATGTTATTAGCAACTTGAATAATAAGATAGTATTTTTAACCACTTATTTACTGTGCCCTAGAAAGCATAAATATTATTGGATGAAATTGCCTTAAATCCAATCTGGATTATTACTGACATAGGTATTTAAACTTCTATATAATCCTTTTGTGCCTTAAATGTTACTGTGTTTCTCCAGCAAGAATTTGAACAATAAGTAGTATTGACCTAAGTATTTTGGAGTTCTGTTTTTTATCAGTATTTAGTAAGGAAAATTGGATTTCTACAAAAACAATATAAAGTGGAATAAAATTAATGAAATAGTGGCTATCTTCTATAACTCTTCACTATAAAGATATTATTTATATTTTATACTCTAGTAAAACTTGTACAGCTTATATGGCAAGAAGAAATCATGAACTGAGCATAAAGTACCAATCAAGAGAAGATAAATGGAGTAATTCTTCACTAATTACTGATTATTCTCTGAAACTGAGAAAGATCCAAGAGGTAACATAGAAATTATGTGTATTAATGATTTTGTGAGGGTTTTGGAGAGAATATATGCAGAAATGAATAGGAGAATTGTTGCAAGCTGCCAAAAATTGGAATGTGAGCAATGCAAAATTATTTTTCCAACATAAGTTCAACATAGCATCCTGCCCCCATGAGTGGTGATTGCTGGACCCAATCTAGCCTCTCAGTTTACTTCTGTGGACTATCCAGATAGCAGTGAATATAATTTATTCATTAATTATGTGATCATTCGATTAGATGAGCTGACATATGTACTAAGTCAGTGCTTTTCAAGCTTGTCTACAAAATCGGATTCACCTAAAAGTGGCTTTAAAAGCCACTAATTCTCTTCTTCAGGCGCAGACTAATTAAACCAGATTCTCCATAGGTGATTATACTGTGCAGCCAGAGCTGAGAACTGTGATGCTTATTATTTGATAATATAAGGGAAATCAACGAATATCTCAGTCCATACACGAATGATTGCGGCTGTTTTGTTTTTAATCTAGATCTTGTAGCTACTGGCAAAGGGGTGCCCAATGAATAGACTCAGTCTGTATTGGATCCACTTAAATTTTCCTTCTCCCAAACCATGCTGTTCATGGCGATTATGACTTGACCTCCACAGCACTCCCCAACAGAATTTGCTGTGATAATGGAAGTGTTCTATATCTGTGCTCTCCAGTGTGCGAACTATGAGCCATATGCACCTGTTGAGCTCTTGAAATGTGGTTAGTATATCTGAGAATCTAGACTTTTTATTTTATTTACTTTTAATTAGTTTAAATAGCCATATGTGGTTTGTGGCTCCTATATTGGATAGCACAACTCATGAATGATCCAACAACCAATCAGGACTTGGAAAGGCAGTGAGCTCTCCATAAGGTAACATATATGAAACCTTTTTGCTGATTAATGACAGGTACAACTAAACATATCTCCTGGGAGAAGTAGGAGCAGGAGCAGTATTTCAGCAGAGCTGTTGGATAAGATGTGATGCTTCTTAGGATAGCAGGATGGCCCTTAACATTGAGCAGCAATGTCAGTTTCAACTACAAACTCTGAATAGCTCAAATTAGGCTAGGATTAGTGGGCAAAAGCAAAGGATCTACAGCTGTTAGAAAGCCTTGGTTGTCTCCAAAATTAAGGCAAGTCTCGTCCCTTCTTAGAGGTCAGATAACAAGTAGTCAGGGCGCCCTTATGAGAATGAATATCTAACAACCTCTAGAAATCCAATAATTCCTTTGATTTTTATTGTGATTCACTCAAAACTTAAAAACTTACTAGAGATCATATTAATGCTGTAAGTAAACTGAAAAAGGCCCAAAAGAGTATTTCTCTGGTCTTTTGAATACATTTTTTGCTATGGTTAATCTAAAAATGGTGCTTCTAAAGAAGCACAAGCTGGAATCACGATTGCCAGGAGAAATATCAATAACCTCCGATATGCAGATGACACCACCCTTATGGCAGAAAGTGAAGAAGAACTAAAAAGCCTCTTGATGAAAGTGAAAGAGGAGAGTGAAAAAGTTGGCTTAAAGCTCAACATTCAGAAAACTAAGATCATGGCATCTGGTTCCATCACTTCATGGCAAATAGATGGGGAAACAGAGGAAACAGTGTCAGACTTTATTTTGGGGGTGGGGGGGCTCCAAAATCACTGCAGATGGTGATTGCAGCCATGAAATTAAAAGACGCTTACTCTTTGGAAGGAAAGTTATGACCAACCTAGATAGAATATTAAAAAGCAGACACATTACTTTGCCAACAAAGGTCCATCTAGTTAAGGCTATGGTTTTTCCAGTAGTCATGTATGGATGTGAGAGTTGGACTGTGAAGAAAGCTGAGCGCCGAAGAATTGATGCTTTTGAACTGTGGTGTTGGAGAAGACTCTTGAGAGTCCCTTGGACTGCAAGGAGATCCAGCCAGTCCATCCTAAAGGAGATTAGTCCTGGGTGTTCCTTGGAAGGACTGATGTTGAAGCTGAAACTCCAATACTTTAGCTACCTCATGCAAAAAGTTGGTTCATTGGAAAAGACCCTGATGCTGGGAAGGATTGGGGGCAGGAGGAGAAGGGGATGACAGAGGATGAGATGGCAGGATGGCATCACCGACTTGATGGACATGAGTTTTGGTAAACTCCAGGAGTTGGTGATGGACAGGGAGGCCTGGCGTGTTGCGATTCATGGGGTCGCAAAGAGTCGGACACGACTGAGCAACTGAACTGAACTGAAACACAGTTCTGGACTGCCTAAACCAAAGGTTAATGTGAGGTCTGTTTTCTTATGTAAATTAGAATATCAACTTTATAAATACTCTCTGCCCATAAGGTAGTAGAGGAGTAATTTTTTGTTCATAAAAATGCTGTTGAAGCTTATTCAGTTGGTAAGAGTATCTCCAGCATTTCATTTTCTGTTCATCACAATCTCTAATTGAAGTCAAATTGTTGGTATCCTAAACATTTAGTTCCAAAATGTATCATAGAGCTAGCTGGTCCAGGAGATTAGAGATCAACAGAAGCAGATAGTAATCTAAATGTAACCATTTGATATCTTAGTATTTAATGAGAGGCAAAAATCCTTATTTTTATTTTCAAGAAGAACATGAGATTACTTTACTTTTGGGGGGCATGGTTTGAGGAATATATTTTCCTCCTCTGTATATTGGTGGCTAACTTTTTGCACAGGGCAATGATTTCAGGTACAGAAAGAGTATATTCACTTGAAATTTCCTAGACACTAGTGGATTACACATTTAGATTCCCGGAGCAAGGGAGTCATGTGATTTTGTTTTCTGATCTAGAAAACAGTTCTCAATATATTTTGTTCTTCTGTAGGTCAGTAAGCACTGCAGTGGCAAATAAATTGGACTTTTTAAATATGGTGTGGGCATTCAGTTTAGCCAGTTTATTCGCTCAGTTTTGTCCAACTCTTTGCAACCCCATGGACTGCAGCACACCAGGCCTCCCTGTCCATCATCAACTCCCAGAGCTTACTCAAACTCATGTCTGTTGAGTCAGTGATGCCATCCAACCATCTCATCCTCTGTCATCCCCTTCTCCTCCTGCCTTCAGTCTCTCCCAGCATCAGGATCTTTTCCAATGAGTCAGCTCTTCGCATCAGGTGGCCAAAGTATTGGAGTTTCAACTTCAACATCAGTCCTTCCAATGAATATTCAGGACTGATTTCTTTTAGGATGGACTGGTTGGATCTCCTTGCAGTTCAAGGGACTCTCAAGAGTCTTCTCCAACACCACAGTTCAAAAGCATCAATTCTTCAGTGCTCAACTTTCTTTATACTCTAACTCTTTCAGTTTGGGCATGGGTCAGAGTGGTAGAACTATGTATGAACGACTCTTGTGTTCATATGGTCTCATAGGTTAAGTCTATCAGTTCAGAGCATGTATTCATCAAGGATCAAGGACAGATGCTCATTTAAATTGTTCAAGATTGTAGAGCACATTAGAAGCAAAGAGAGGGGAGCCCATAAAACTGGACTGTATATAAAGCCCATGATTTTAATCTCTAGTATATATCACATTTAGGAGAACGAAATGGCAACCCACTCCAGTATACTTGCCTGGAAAATTCCATGGACAGAGTAGGCTGGTGGGCTCTGGTTCATGGGCCCACAGAGAGTCAGACACAAATGAGTGACCGAGCACATATATCTCATTACAAGGTCATAGTCCATAATAACCAGCTTTACAGTGTTGTTTAAAAGAATTATTCTGACATTTGTTTAAAATGGTAATGAAAACCATTTGAAACTGTTGTGGTGGGGAGGAAGGCTGAACTCAACTCCAAATATAGCAAAAACATGTGGGATTTATAGCCAGTGAGCAGAGTAAGTGAATGAGTAAGTGAATGTGACATTACTAAGAGGCGGCATCAAGTGTGGGGGACTCCTGCTAAATAAGCCT
Source organism: Giraffa tippelskirchi (assembly GCF_054371585.1). Classification (NCBI taxonomy): domain Eukaryota; kingdom Metazoa; phylum Chordata; class Mammalia; order Artiodactyla; family Giraffidae; genus Giraffa; species Giraffa tippelskirchi. Next base: position 63,921,378 of record NC_137287.1, on the reverse strand, counting down.
AACAGTCTTCTTGCCGAAGGCAGACCAAAGACAGGGCCAAGCGTGAAGCCCTGTTGAAAAGAAGGCTTAGAGGAACCCAACTAAATTTTGCTTAAGGAGAAAGTTTTTGTTAATGTTCAGCTAAAATAAACTTTATAGCATTGAGACAAAGATCATTGATTTTGAAAACCAGAAGCTCCAGATAATATTTGAAAAATGCTATGCAATTAGTGTAAAATTTACTCTAATGATGAGAAATATACAAAACTGAAAGAAATGCTTATGTGTATATTAGCGGTTCAATTAAATGAAAAATATAGTAACTTGGTTTATTTTCAGAATTCTTCTTTACCATCTGGAACACATTTGAAACTCTTTAAGATCATAGCCACTGTTGCTGATGTTAAGAAAGGAGCTGTCTGTCAAAATTCTACCTTGCTTCAATTCATTCATGTCCCTGTACTGCCTTCTGGTATGGTATAAAAGCAATTAAATGAAATCTTTCCTCCACATGCTTTGATAATATCTTAATTATTTGTGTCAACTATTTGCAAATCTATTCTTTATGATACTATGTAGAAAAAAATCACCTCCATACCTTTGTTACACTTCCAGATAGAGGAAATGAATTTATGAAAAAATTTTGCTGTAGTTTTTAATATTAAAACTGAAAATTCATTGAAGAGATCAGAACAAAGTCTTTATATAATATTTATTAAACCTAGTAAGACTACAAATCATACTGTTAGCTTTTAACAGAACTTAAAAAGATATTATTTGTAACTTCAAAGAATTTATTCTGTGTGGGAATGTTATTAATATCAAGTTTAATTGGTATTAATTTTTAAAGGAACATTGAAAAGAATAAGAGGAAAAAACCTTGTAAGTATTGATTGAGTTAGTAGTCCGATATCTTTATTGTTGACTTGCTTTCTCTTTTGCCCCTAAAATGGATGGATTTTCATGACTGTTTAGTATCTAATCAAGTGCCTCTTTTTATGTGAAGTTTTGTTATATTTATTTTTTGAATATTTTTATCAGCTTCTAATATTTCTAAGTATTATTAATAAAATTTTGGTTCCTTATCTTTCAATCTCATTTCAAAACAGAAATGAAATAAAACTAAATAAAATAATACTCATATATTTAGATTTTCTTCCAAAATCCAGAATTAGTATACCATTTCAAAATATGCTTATATTGATAGGCTACTGGTTTAGTGAAATAATGTGAATAGGTATTTAAATTTTTGCATTTAAGATTTTAATCTTTAACCCATAGTGGCTCAGTATATAGTAACTGTGGACCCAGGATAGAGGCAAAGTGTTTTCATTGTCACATTCTTGTGTCTCTCAGTGATACACAGATTTACATATTTTATACACAGATATATATTTATATGTATATAAATATTTAGTCTATATAATACACATAAATGTGTATTGACACATACACCATCAACACTAATTTGTTGATATAAAATATCACTAATTTGATAAATGTGAAACCTGAATGTGAGATGTAGGGGGAGGATAACATCTTATCCTACTTCATCTGCCTTCATTTTGTAGAATATCTCTTTAAACAACCCTAGATTTTAGAGCATGACTTGTAACAAATCATAAACAACATACAATTGTTCTCCATGCAGAATTACTTTCCCAACTTAATATTTGAAAGATGATCATTTGGCCTCTACTTACGTATATCCAGTTACAGTGGCCTCACTGTCTTAATTCTAAGAAGTCTCTCAATGTCGGAAATGGTTATTAACATTGATGGAGAGTGAAAGCCAAGTTTCTCACTATTGGAGAGAGAAGTTATAGATAAGCAAGATGGAAAGTCTAGAATAAACCCCAGGGTAATGGGTATGTTAGGAAATCACACTATTTTTGCAACATGTGTGTATGTAAAATCACTTTTTTAGTAATCACCCAGAGAGTATTTGTATGAACAGTAAATTCAATATTTAAGAATTTGGACAGAAAAACAGGTTATGTTGTTTTCCATTTATTTCTTCCTTCAGTTAAAACTTTAGTATTTATTATGTGCAGGCACAGTGTTGTTAGGTTTACAAGGGTAAACTAATTGTTATTTCATCAACACAAAATCTAGTGAGGGAAACAAATGTTAACTGACTATGTGTATAGAAAGTTGAATTATGTATAGAATTTATGAATACATAAGTTTGTATAGTGTACATATCTATGTATAACACTTTAAAATTTGATTTCAACTGTTTAATCATTGTTGATTTACAATGGTTACTTCCTGATGTATAGCAAACTGATTCAGTTATATGTAGCTGTGTGTGTGTATATATATGCTTATCCATACTCTTTTCCGTTTTAGTTTAAGATACTGAATATAGTTCCCTGTGCATTACAGTAGAGCATTGTTATTTATCTATTTTATATATAGTTCAGTTCAGTTCAGTCGCTCAGTCGTGTCTGACTCTTTGCGACCCCATGAATCACAGTATGCGAGGCCTCCCTGTCTATCACCAACTCCCAGAGTCTACCAAAACCCATGTCCATTGAGTCAGAGACGCCATCCAGCCATCTCATCCTCTGTCATCCCCTTCTCCTCCTGCCCCCAATCCTTCCCAGCATTAGGGCTTTTTCCAATAAGTCAACACTTTGCATGAGGCGGCCAAAGTATTAGAGTTTCAGCTTCAACATCAGTCCTTCCAAAGAACACCCAGGACAGATCTCATTTAGGATGGACTGGTTCGATCTCCTTGCATTCCAAGGGACTCTCAAGAGTCTTCTCCAACACCACAATTCAAAAGCATCAATTCTTCGGCGCTCAGCTTTCCTCACCATCCAACTCTCACATCCATACATGACCACTGGAAAAACCATAGCCTTGACTAGACGGACCTTTGTTGGCAGAGTAATGTCTCTGCTTTTCAATATGCTATCTAAATTGGTCATAACCTTCCTTCCAAGGAGTAAGCGTCTTTTAATTTCATGGCTGCAATCACCATCAGCAGTGATTTTGGAGCCCAAAAAAATAAAGTCTGACACTGTTTCCCCATCTATTTCCCATGAGGTGATGGGACTAAATGCCATGATCTTAGTTTTCTGAATGTTGAGCTTTAAGCCAACTTTTTCACTCTCTTTCACTTTCATCAAGCGGCTCTTTAGTACTTCTTCACTTTCTGCCATAAGGGTGGTGTCATCTGCATATCTGAGGTTATTGATATTTCTCCCGGAAATCTTGATTCCAGCTTGTGTTTCTTCCAGCCCGGCGTTTCTCATGATGTACTCTGCATATAAGTTAAATAAGCAGGGTGACAATATACAGCCTTCACATACTCTGTTTCCTATTTGGAACCAGTCTGTTGTTCCATATCCAGTTCTAACTGTTGCTTCCTGACCTGCATACAGGTTTCTCAAGTGACAGGTCATATAGTCTGGTATTCCCATCTCTTTCAGAATTTTCCACAGTTTATTGTGATCTACACAGTGATAGCCTTTGGTATAGTCAACAAAGCAGAAATAGGTGTTTTTCTGGAACTCTCTTGCTTTTTTGATGATCCAGCGGATGTTGGGGATTTGATCTCTGGTTCCTCTGCCTTTTCTAAAACCAGCTTGAACATCTGGAAGTTCACGGTTCACATATTGTTGAAGCCTGGCTCAGAGAATTTTGACCATTACTTTACTAGCATGTGAGATGAGTGCAATTGTGCGGTAGTTGAAGCATTCTTTGACATTGCCTTTCTTTGAGATTGGAATGAAAACTGACCTTTTCCAGTCCTGTGGCCACTGCTGAGTTTCCCAGTTTGCTGGCGTATTGAGTGCAGCACTTTCACAGCATCATCTTTGATGATTTGAAAGAGCTCAACTGGAATTCCATCACCTCCACTAGCTTTGTTCGTAGTGATCCTTTCTAAGGCCCACTTGGCTTCACATTCCAAGATGTCTGGCTCTAGGTGAGTGATCACACCATCGTGATTATCTGGGTCGTGAAGATCTTTTTTGTATACGTCTTCTGTATATTCTTGCCACCTCTTCTTAATATTTTCTGCTTCTGTTAGGTCCATAACATTTCTGTTCTTTATTGAGCCAAACGTTGCATGAAATGTTCCCTTGGTATCTCTAATTTTCTTGAAGAGATCTCTAGTCTTTCCCATTCTGTTGTTTTCCTCTATTTCTTTGCATTGATCGCTGAGGAAGGCTTTCTTATCTCTCCTTGCTATTCTTTGGAACTCTGCATTCAGATGGGAATATCTTCCTTTTCTCCTTTGCTTTTCACTTCTCTTCTTTTCCCAGCTATTTGTAAGGCCTCCTCAGACAGCCATTTTGCTTTTTTGCATTTCTTTTCCATGGGGATAGTCTTGATCCCTGTCTCCTGTACAATGTCACGAACCTCTGTCCATAGTTCATCAGGCACTGTCTATCAGATCTAGTCCCTTAAATCTATTTGTCACTTCCACTGTATAATCATAAGGGATTTGATTTAGGTCATACCTGAATGATCTAATGGTTTTCCCTACTTTCTTCAATTTAAGTCTTAATTTGGCAATAAGCAGTTCATGATCTGAGCCACAGTCTGCTCCCGGTCTTGTTTTTGCTGTCTGTATACAGCTTCTCCATCTTTGGCTGCAAAGAATATAATCAATCTGATTTCGGTGTTGACCATCTGGTGATGCCCACGTGTAGAGTCTTCTCCTGTGTTGTTGGAAGAGGGTTTTTGTTATGACCAGTGGGTTCTCGTGGCAAAACTCTATTAGCCTTTGCCCTGCTTCATTCTGTACTCCAAGGCCAAATTTGCCTGTTACGCCAGGTGTTTCTTGACTTTCTACTTTTGCATTCCAGTCCCCTATAGTGAAAAGGACATCTTTTTTGGGTGTTAGTTCTAATAGGTCTTGAAGGTCCTCATAGAACCGTTCAACTTCAGCTTCTTCACTGTTACTGGCAGGGCATAGACTTGGATTACCATCATATTGAATAGTTTGCCTTAGAAATGAACAGAGATCATATTGTCGTTTTTGAGATTGCATCCAAGTACTGCATTTTGGGCTCTTTTGTTGACCATGATGGCTACTCCATTTCTTCTAAGGGATTCCTGCCCATAGTAGTAGACATAATGGTCATCTGAGTTAAATTCACCCATTCCAGTCCATTTTAGTTCACTGATTCCTAGAATGTCGACGTTCACTCTTACCATCTCCTGTTTGACCATTTCCAATTTGCCTTGATTCATGGACCTAACATTCCAGGTTCCTATGCAATATTGCTCTTTACAGCATCAGACTTTGCTTCTATCACCAGTCATATCCACAGCTGGGTATTGTTTTTGCTTTGGCTCCATCCCATCATTCTTTCTGGAGTTATTTCTCCACTGATCTCCAGTAGCATATTGGGATCACAGAGAGTCAGACATGACTAAATGACTTTCACTTTATATGTAGTAGTTTGTGTCTAATCCCAAACTCTTAATTTATCCCTCCCCACAACCCTACCCCAAACTTTCCCCTTTGATAACTATAAGCTTGTTCAGACTGATAGAATCCCAAAAGAAAGGGAAAAGGGGATTGAAAATGTGTTTGAAGCAACTATGCCTAAAAACTTCCTGAACCTAAAGAAGGAAACAGATCAGATATCCACGTATAGGAAGCACAGAGGGTCTCAAATAAGATGAACCCAAACAGGTCTACACTAAGACATATTATAATTAAAATGGCAAAAGTTAAGGAGGGGATACTAAAGGTAGCATGAGAAAAACAAAGAGTTAGTTATGAAAGAACCCCCACAAGTCTATCAACTGATTTCTCTAAAGCGAGATTATCTTTATGGAGTGAAATTAGTCAAACAGACAAAGACAAATACCATATGATATCAGATATATTTGGAGTATTAAAAAATTATACAAATCAAATTAGTTACCAAACAGACTCATAGAAAACAGACTGTAGACTTAAAAATAGTTAAAATGATTGATTTTTATGTTGTGAATGTTTTACCCATGAAAAAGGTTTACATTGTTTTCTAATTATAATTTTTCAAGGTAATTTGCTAATTTGTTTAGAAACAAATGAAAATCTAACAAGCTTTAAAATATTCTAGAGGAACAAAGACTAAACATGTAGAAGAATTTATAAATTTGTTTTCCAAAGGAAATATAGAGCAGAGTCACATTCAGGTAAGAGTATTACAAAATTTCATTTCTGGCTCACTTAATTTTAGCAACTTATTTTCTTAAATTTTAATTAAAAAAATTTTAAATAGCATAATAAACTGATGTGAATTCAGAGATATCACTGAATTTTCTACCTATCATTAGATTTTGTTAATTTTAATATTAAAATTTTACATAAAACAGTAAGCTTAAATGGTCAGTGTTGTTCTGTACTCAAATAGAAAGATAATAATTCAATACTGAGTGACTTTTCCTTGAATGAATTGTGATGTGTATACTTGTGACCTTGCTTTTTCTTCTTTGTGAGTAAAACGAAGGGAGATAGAGTTGAACTAATCACACTACTAACATTGTGGTATGTTATCATCGCTAGTTTATTCAAGTTCCCTCTCTTATTTCTACATTATATCATTCATCCCTATCCATTTCCCACTTCTTTGCTACTCAGCTACAGATATTCACTCTAATGGATTTGATGTGTCTTTAGATAAATTTGAAGTTTGAAAAAAATGTCATGTCTTTTTTTATGGAAGTAGTTTAAATTTGCATAAATAATGTGCTACTGTAGATCTCTTGCTTTTTTCTTTTCAACAGCCATAGTTTTTTAAGCACTATTCATAGTTGGAAGTATATCTGAGCTATTGTTTCTCACTGATGCGTCTCATTCTAATGCTCTAATCATCCAGTTCCCTTGCACAATAGGATCCAATTATTTGTAACCACATGCCTTTTCCATGTCTGCAGGGTGAATACCTACAAGAGTGAGATTGCCGGGCTAGGGTATAATTTGTTTTCCTGAAGTTCTACTCAACTGTCCCAAAACAGTGGTACTACTTTGCACTTTCAGTGGCGGTACATGAAGGCGCCCATCAGTCAACCACTCACTAAACGCTTGATGTTACCAGGCTTCCTAACCTGTCCAAATCAGTTGAGCATAAAGTGGCATTTCATTATTCCAAACTGTATTTTTCTAATTGTCATCATCTTTAAACAATTTCCTTTCATATATATTTTTATCCATGTACCTTTTTAGTAATTTAGGCATTCCATTCTAAGGAGGGGTTTGATATATTATCTATGTGTGTTGATGTGCCAGAGGTTCCTTACATAGTCTAGATATCTCCCTGATTTTAAATGTTGCCAATATTTTCAACCACTTACGCCATTAACTACATCTGTATCATCCACATGATCAGAAATCTTTATTTTTTATATAGTGAAATACATTAATTATTCTATTTTGATTTAGGTTTAGGGGCCTTAGAAAAGGTATAAAAGTATCTTTTACATTGATTTCTATTAATTTTATACTTTTGTTTTTCATGTTTTGAACTTTACTCCATGAGAAGTCATTTTGGTATGTGACATACTATAGGGATCCCATATTGTTTTTCTCCATATTATGAGTCTTTTTTTTTTTCCAGTTCCATCTACTAAAAGAACCATCCTTTTCCTGACTGATTTATGAAGCCATATCTGTGGTGTGCTAAGTTCTCATAGAAGTGGGTGTGGTTTGGCAGGTGAAGACCTTCTCTGGTTGGGTATCGAGATGTTGGGATTTGCTCTGGGACTGTAGTTGCATGTGACTGGAGCCAGATCATATGGCTGCTGCTGCAGGTATGGCAGGCATGACTCCCAGCAGATTCCTGGGCTGGCAGGATCAGACCTGCTCTTCAGGTGAAAGGGGCTGGAGCCAAATAACAGGCTGACACACTGTCCATAGCCAGACCAAGGTTGGAGGGCCTGCTACCCATAGCAGATAGGTGTGACTTCTCCCAGACCTTTGGCTGATATACTGTTTGCAGAACAAGTCCAGGTCTGTAGCAAGGACCACAGTTGGCAAGCTTGCCACCTGAGTGCACACAACAAAATGGCCTTTCTTGGTCTTGAGCTCCACCAAGGTTCACAAGTTCCTTCCTGGATCCCACAAAGGCACTATTGTTCATGGATACCTGCCAAATTACTATTGCTCTGCGGTGTTAAAAGTGGATGTTCTCCTAGTCAGCCATTTAGCTAATGTCACTATCAAAATGCTTTTTAAAATCATGTACTAAAAAACTTATCCATCTGCAGAGATTAATTTTTATTGAAGTATGGTTGATTTACAATATTGTGTTCAGTTCAGTTCAGTCGCTCAGTCGTGTCCGATATTTGCGACCCCATGAGTTGCAGCACGCCAGGCCTCTCTGTCCATCACCAACTCCCAGAGTCTACACAAACCCATGTCCATCGAGTCAGCAATGCCATCCAACCATCTCATCCTCTGTCGTCCCCTTCTCCTCTTGCCCCCAATCCTACCCAGCATTAGGGTCTTTTCCAGTGAGTCAACCCTTCTCATGAGGTGGCCAAAGTATTGGAGTTTCAGCTTCAACATCAGTCCTTCCAATGAACACCCAGGATTGATCTCTTTTAGGATGGGTTGATTGGATCTCCTTGCTGTCCAAGGGACTCTCAAGAGTCTCCTCCAACACCACAGTTCAAAAGCATCAATTCTGCAGTGCTCAGCTTTCTTCACCTTCCAACTCTCACATCCATACATGACCACTGGAAAAACCACAGCCTTAACTACATGGACTTTTGTTGGCAAAGTAATGTCTCTGCTTTTAAATATGCTATCTAGGTTGGCCATAACCTTCCTTCAAAGGAGTAAGCGTCTTTTAATTTCATGGCTGCAATCACCATCAGCAGTGATTCTGGAGCCCCAAAAAATAAAGTCTGACACTGTTTCCACTGTTTCCCCATCTATTTCCCATGAAGTGATGGGACCAGATACCATGATCTTAGTTTTCTGAACGTTGAGCTTTAAGCCAACTTTTTCACTCTCCTCTTTCACTTTCATCAAGAGGCTCTTTAGTTCTTCTACACTTTCTGCCATAAGGGTGGTGTCATCTGCATATCTGAGGTTATTGATATTTCTCCCAGCAATCATGATTCCATCTTGTGTTTCTTCCAGACCAGCATTTCTCATGATGTACTCTGCATATAAGTTGAATAAGCAGGGTGACAATATACAGCCTTGATGTACTCCTTTTCCTATTTGGAACCAGTCTGTTGTTCCATGTCCAGTTCTAACTGTTGCTTCCTGACCTGCATACAGGTTTCTCAAGAGACAGGTCAGATGGTCTGGTATTCCCAACTCTTTCAGAATTTTCCACAGTTTATTGTGATCCACCCAGTCAAAGGCTTGGCATAGTCAATAAAGCAGAAATAGATGTTTTTCTGGAACTCTCTTGCTTTTTTGATGATCCAGCGGATATTGACAATTAGATCTCTGGTTCCTCTGCCTTTTCTAAAACCAGCTTGAACATCTGGAAGTTCACGGTTGACATATTGCTGAAGCCTGGCTTGGAGAATTTTGAGCATTACTTTACTAGCATGTGAGATGAGTGCAATTGTGCAGTAGTTGAAGCATTCTTTGGCATTGCCTTTCTATGGGATTGGAACGAAAACTGACCTTTTCCAGTCTGTGGCCACTGCTGAGTTTTCCAAATTTGCTGGCATATTGAGTGCAGCACTTTCACAGCATCATCTTTGAGGATTTGAAAGAGCTCAACTGGAATTCCATCACTTCCATTAGCTTTGTCCATCGTGGTGCTTTCTAAGGCCCACTTGACTTCACATTCCAGGATGTCTGGCTCTAGGTGAGTGATCACACCATCGTGATTATCTGGGTCGGGAAGATCTTTTTTGTACAGTTCTTCTGTGTATTCTTGCCACCTCTTCTTAATATCTTCTGCTTCTGTTAGGTCCATACCATTTCTGTCCTTTATTGAGCCAAATGTTGCATGAAATGTTCCCTTGGTATCTCTAATTTTCTTGAAGAGATCTCTAGTCTTTCCCATTCTGTTGTTTTCCTCTATTTCTTTGCACTGATCGCTGAGGAAGGCTTTCTTATCTCTCCTTGCTATTCTTTGGAACTCTGCATTCAGATGGGAATATCTTTTCTTTTCTCCTTTGCTGTTCGCTTCTCTTCTCTTTCCAGCTATCTGTAAGGCCTCCTCAGACAGCCATTTTGCTTTTTTGCATTTCTTTTCCATGGGGATTTTCTTGATCCCTGTCTCCTGTACAAAGTCACGAACCTCTGTCCATAGTTCATCAGGCACTCTGTCTATCAGATCTAGTCCCTTAAATCTATTTGTCACTTCTACTGTATACTCATAAGGGATTTGATCTAGGTCATACCTGAATGGACTAGTGGTTTTCCCTACTTTCTTCAATTTAAGTCTGAATTTGGCAGTAAGCAGTTCATGATCTGAGCCACAGTCTGCTCCCGGTCTTGTTTTTGCTGACTGTATAGAGCTTCTCCATCTTTGGCTGCAAAGAATATAATCAATCTGATTTCAGTGTTGATCATCTGGTGATGTCCATGTGTAGAGTCTTCTCTTGTGTTGTTGGAAGAGGGTGTTGGCTATGACCAGTACGTTCTCGTGGCAAAACTCTATTAGCCTTTGCCCTGCTTCATTCTGTACTCCTAGGCCAAACTTGCCTCTTATGCCAGGTGTTTCTTGACTTCCTACTTTTGCATTCCAGTCCCCTATAATGAAAAGGACATCTTTTTGGGGTGTTAGTTCTAGAAGGTCTTGTAGGTCTTCATAGAACCGTTCAACTTCAGCTTTTTCGGCGTTACTGGTTGGGGAATAGACTTGGATTACTGTGATATTGAATGGTTTGCCTTGGAAATGAACAGAGATCATTCTATCGTTTTTGAGATTGCATCCAAGTACTGCATTACAGACTCTTTTGTTGACCATGATGGCTACTCCGTTTCTTCTAAGGTATTCTTGCCCACAGTAGTAGACATAATGGTCATCTGCGTTAAATTCACCCATTCCAGTCCATCTTAGTTCGCTGATTCCTAGAATGTCGACGTTCACTCTTGCCATCTCCTGTTTGACCACTTCCAATTTGCCTTGATTCATGGACCTAACATTCCAGGTTCCTATGCAATATTGCTCTTTACAGCATCAAACTTTGCTTCTATCACCAGTCACATCCACAGCTGGGTATCGTTTTTGCTTTGGCTCCATCCCATCATTCTTTCTGGAGTTATTTCTCCACTGATCTCCAGTAGCATATTGGGCACTTACTGACCTGGGGAGTTCATCTTTCAGTGTCCTATCTTTTTGCCTTTTCATACTGTTCATGGGGTTTTCAAGGCAAGAATACTGAAGTGGTTTGCCACGCCCTTCTCCAGCAGACCACATTCTGTCAGATCTCTCCACCATGACCCATCCATTTTGGGTGGCCCCACATGGCATGGCTTAATTTCACTGAGATAGACAAGGCTGTGCCCCGTGTGGTCAGATTAGCTAGTTTTCTGTAATTTTAATTTCAGTGCATCTGCCCTCTGATGCCCTCTCGCAACACCTACTGTCTTACTTGGAGTTAGTTTCAGGTAAACATCAAAGTGATTCAGTCATACACACACAGCCCTTCTCGAATTAGTTTTCCTCCTTTCTGGATATATGCCTAGGAGTGGGATTGCTGGAGAAGGAAACAGCAACCCACTCCAATATTCTCGCCTGGAGAATCCCAGGGATGGCGGAGCCTGGTGGGCTGCCATCTATGGGGTCGCACAGAGTCGGACACAACTGAAGCGACTTAGCAGCAGCAGCAGGGATTGCTGGGTCATATAGTAGTTCTATATTTAGTTTTTAAAGGAACCTCCATACTGTTTTCAAGAGTGGCTGCACTAATTTACATTCCCAACAGTGTAGGAGGGATCCCTTTTCTCCACATCCTCTCCAGTATTTATTGTTTGTGGGTTTTTTGATAATGGCCATTCTCACTGGCATAATGTGTGATACCTCATTGTAATTGTGATCTGCATGTCTGTAATAATTAGCAATGTTGAACATCTTTTCATGTGCCTATTGGCCATCTGTATATCTTCTTGGAGAAATGTCTATTAGATCTTCTGCCCATTTTCTGATTGTGTTGCTTGGGTTTTTGGTTTTTTTTAATATTGAGATGTATGAGCTGTTTGTATATTTTGGAAATTAAGCCTCTGTTGGTCACATTGTTTGCAAATATTTTGTCCTAGTCTGTAAGGTCCTCGTTTGTTTAGAGTTTTCTCCAGTAACTGATTAAAGTGTTATATTAAATTACTAGACTGTCTCAGTATTCTTGGATTCCATCTTTTCTTCTGTGTGAACTTTTGCCTATCCTTTCAAATGTGTGTCTTTTAAATGACCTGTTTTGATGCCACTTTTTTTCCTCCAGTTATCATTTTTGTAACAGCTATTACATGATGGCTTTAGTTCAGTTCAGTTGCTCAGTCGTGTCCGACTCTTTCTGACCCCATGGACTGCAGCACGCCAGGCCTCCCTATCCGTCACCAACTCCTGGAGTTTACTCAAACTCATGTCTGTTGAGTTGGTGATGCCATCCAACCATCTCATCCTCTGTCATCCCCTTCTCCTGCCTTCAATCTTTCCCAGCATCAGGGTCTTTTCAAATGAGTCATTGGCTTATTTCTCTATTATTTCTTATATATTATACTGTAGTTTCTATTTATTACAATTCTATTTATAGTTTCATGGGCTTCCTTGGTGGCTTAGCTGGTGAAGAATCCGCCTGCCATGTGGGAGACCTAGGTTTGATCCCTGGGTTGGGAAGATCCCCTGGAGAAGGGAAAGGCTACCCACTCCAGTATTCTGACCTGGAGAATTCCATGGACTGTATAGTCCATGGGGTCACAAAGTTGGACATGACTGAGCGACTTTCAGAGTCAATCTATTTCTGCCTTACCCATAACTCTGCTAATGAACAGTTTTTAATCTGGTTCCCTGATTGGCCTGAGTGACTCTGAGATGCACTGTAGTCTGATACTCTCCTAAGTAATCTTCTTTCTTGGTTTTCTTGTGTGTTAAACCTCCATCACAATTTCAAGGCTCTCCTGGTCAGCATCTGCTCCATCTCTAGTACAGTTCAAAGTCTGTCAAATCCAGTACAGTTCTAAATCTGTCTTGAGGTCTGCTTCACAGCAGACATTTTTTGTTGTTTCTCTCAGAGGATATACTTTAGCTTGTTAACAAGTATGTTTTCTGAGTTACTGATCTTTTAAAATTTATTTAATTGGAGGCTAATTGCTTTACAATATTGTGGTGGTTTTTGACAAACATTGACATGACTCAGCCAGGGTGTACATGTGTCTCCCATCCTGAACCCCCCTCCCACCTCCCTCCCCATCCCATCCCTCTGAGTTGTCCCAGTGCACTGGCTTTGAGTGCCCTGTTTCATGCTTAGAACTTGGACTGGCCACTTATTTCACATATGATAATATACATGTTTCAATGCTATTCTCTCAAATCACCCCACCCTCACCTTCTCCCACAGAGTCCAAAACTCTGTTCTTTATATCTGGGTCTCTTTTGCTGTCTTGCATAGTCATTGTTAAAATCTTTCTAAATTCCATATATATGCATTAGTATACTGTATTGGTTTTTTTCTTTCTGATTTACTTCACTCTGTATAAAGGGCTCCAGTTTCATCTACCCCATTAGAACTGATTCAAATGTGTTCTTTTAAAATAGCTGAGTAATATTCCATTGTGCCTATGTACCACAGCTTTCTTATCCCTTCGTCTGCTGATGGACATCTAGTTGATTCCTTGTCCTAGCTATTGTAAACAGTGCTGTGGTGAACATTGGGGTACATGTGACTCTTTCAATTATGGTTTCCTCAGTGTATATGCAAGGCAATAGGATTGCTGGGTCATATGGCAGTTCTATTTCCAGTTTTTTAAGCAGTCTCCACACTGCTTCTCCATAGTGGCTGTACTAGTTTGTATTCCCACCAACAGTGTTAAGAGGGTTCCCGTTTTTCCACACCGTCTCCAGCATTTATTGTTTGTAGACTTTTTAATAGCAGCCATTCTGACTGGCGTGAGATGGTACCTCATTGTGGTTTTGATTTGCATTTCTCTGATAATGAGTGATGTTGAGCATCTTTGCATGTGTTTGTTAGCCATCTGTATGTCTTCTTTGGAGAAATGTCTGCTTAGTTCTTTGGCCCATTTTTTGATTGGGTGGTTTATTTTTCTGGTATTGAGCTGCATGACCTGCTTGTATATTTGGAGATTAATTCTTTGTCAGTTGCTTTGTTTGCTATTATTTTCTCCCATTCTGAAGGCTCCCTTTTCCCCTTGCTTATAGTTTCCTTCGTTGTGCAAAAGCTTTTAAATTTAATTAGGTCCCATTGGTTTATTTTGCTTTTATTTCCATTACTCTGGGAGGTGGGTCATAGAGGATCTTGCTGTGATTTATGTCAGGGAGTGTTTTGCCTATGTATTCCTCTGGAGTTTATAGTTTCTAGTTTTGCATTTAGATCTTTAATCCATTTTGAGTTTATTTCTGTGTATGGTGTTATAAAGTGTTCTAGTTTCATTCTTTTAGAGGTGGTTGACCAGTTCACCCAGCACCACTTGTTAAAGAGATTGTCTTTTCTCCATTGTATATTTTTGCCTCCTTTGTCAAAGATAAGGTGTCCATAGGTGCGTGGATTTATCTCTGGGCTTTCTATTTTGTTCCATTGATCTATATTTCTGTCTTTGTGCCAGTACCATACTGTCTTGATGACTGTAGCTTTATAGTATGGTCTGAAGTCAGGCAGGTTGATACCTCCAGTTCCATTCCTCTTTCTCAAGATTTCTTTGGCTGTTTGAGGTTTTCTTGTGTTTCTATACAAGTTGTGAAATTATTTGTTCTAGTTCTGTGAAAAATACCATCGGTAATTTGATAAGGATTGCACTGAATCTGTCGATTGCTTTGGGTGGTATACTCATTTTCACTATATTGATTCTTCCAGTCCATGAACATGGTATATTTTCCCACCATCTATTCGTGTCCTCTTTGATTTCCTTCATCAGTGTTTTATAGTTTTCTATATATATAGGTCTTTTGTTTCTTAGGTACATGTATTCCTAAGTATTTTATTCTTTTCACTGCAATGGTGAATGGGATTGTTTCCTTAATTTCTCTTTCTGTTTTCTCATTGTTATTTTATAGGAATGCAAGGGATTTCTGTGTATTAATTTTATATCCTGCAACTTTACTATAATCATGCATCGCTTCAGTCATGTCCGACTCTGTGAGACCCCATTGACGGCAGCCCACCAGGCTCCGCCATCCCTGGGATTCTCCAGGCAAGAACACTGGAGTGGGTTGCCATTTCCTTCTCCAATATTCATTGATTAGCTCTAGTAATTTTCTGGTGGTGTATTCAGGGTTTTCTATGTAGAGGATCATGTCATCTGCAAAGGGTGAGAGTTTTACTTCTTCGTTTCCAATCTGGATTCCTTTTATCTCTTTTTATTCTCTAATTGCTGTGGCTAAAACTTCCAAACCTATGTTAAACAGTAGTGGTGAGAGTGGGCACCCTTGTCTTGTTCCTGACTTTAGTGGAAATGCTTTCAGTTTTTTGCCATTAAGGATAATGTTTGCTGTGGGTTTATCATATATAGCTTTCATTATGTTGAGATATGTTCCTTCTATGCCTGCTTTCTGGAGAGTTTTTATCATAAATCGGTGTAGAATTTTGTCAAAGGCTTTCTCTGCATCTGTTGAGATGATCATATGGTTTTTATCTTTCAGTTTGTTAGTGTGGTGTATCACATTGATTGATTTGCAAATATTGAGGGATCCTTGCATCCCTGGGATAAAGCCCACTTGGTCATGATGTATGATCTTTTTAATTTGTTGTTGGATTCTGTTTGCTAGAATTTTGTTGAGGATTTTTGCATCTATGTTCATCAGTGATATTGGCCTGTAGTTTTCTTTTTCTGTGGCATCTTTGTCTGGTTTTGGTATTAGGGTGATGGTGGCCTCATAGAATGAGTTTGGGAGTTTACCTTCCTCTGCAATTTTCTGGAAGAGTTTGAGTAGGATAGGTGTTAGCTCTTCTCTAAATTTTTGGTAGAATTTACCTGTGAAGCCATCTGGTTCTGGGCTTTTGTTTGTTGGAAGATTTTTGATTACAGTTTCAATTTCTGTGCTTTTGATGAGTCTGTTAAGATTTTCTATTTCTTCCTGGTTCAGTTTTGGAAGGTTATACTTTTCTAAGAATTTGTCCATTTCTTCCAAGTTGTCCATTTTATTGGCATATAGTTGCTGATAGTAGTCTCTTATGATCCTTTGTATTTCTGTGTTGTCTGTTGTAATTTCTCCATTTTCATTTCTAATTTTGTTGATTTGATTCTTTTCCCTTTGTTTCTTGATGAATCTGGCTAATGGTTTGTCTATTTTATTTATCTTCTCAAAAAAACAGCTTTTAGTTTTTTTGATTTTTGCTATAGTCTCCTTTGTTTCTTTTTCATTTATTTCTGCTCTAATTTTTATGATTTCTTTCCTTCTACTAGCTCTGGGGTTCTTCATTTCTTCTTTTTCTAGTTGCTTTAGGTGTAAAGTTAGGTTATTTATTTGATTTTCCTCTTGTTTCTTGACATAAGCTTGTATTGCTATGAACCTTCCCCATAGCACTGTTTTTACTGAATCCCATAGGTTTGGGGTTGTTGTATTTTCATTTTCATTTGTTTCTATACATATTTTGATTTCCTTTTTTACTTCTTCCATGATTTGTTGATGATTCAGAAGTGTGTTATTTAGCCTCCATATGTTTGTATTTTTAATAGTTTTTTTCCTCTGTAGTTAACATCTAATCTTATTGCATTGTGATCAGAAAAAATGCTTGAAATGACTTCAATTTTTTTTTTTTAATTTACCAAGGCTAGATATATGGCCCAGGATGTGATCTATCCTGAAGAATGTTCCATGGGCACTTGAGAAAAAGGTGAATTTCATTGTTTGGGGGTGTAATGTCCTATAGATATCAATTAGGTCTAACTGGTCCA
This sequence comes from Giraffa tippelskirchi, assembly GCF_054371585.1. Lineage (NCBI taxonomy): Eukaryota > Metazoa > Chordata > Mammalia > Artiodactyla > Giraffidae > Giraffa > Giraffa tippelskirchi. The sequence continues at coordinate 63,904,403 of NC_137287.1, read as the reverse complement.
TTGTATCATTTAAAGTTTATGTTTCCTTGCTAATTTTCTGTTTGGTTGATCTATTCACAGGTATGAGCGGGGTATTAAAATCTCCCACTATTTTTGTGTTCCTGTTAATTACCCCTTTCATACTTGTTATCATTTTCTTATGTATTGAGGTGCTCCTATGTTGAGTTCATATATTTTTATAATGGTTACATCTTCTTCAGAATCCGCCTGCAATGCAGGAGACCCCAGTTTGATTCCTGGGTTTGGAAGATATGCTGAAGTAGGTATAGGCTACCCACTCCAGTATTCTTGGGCTTCCCTTGTGGCTCAGCTGGTAAAGAATCCGCCTGCAATGTGGGAAACCTGGGTTTGATCCCTGGGTTCAGAAGTTTCCCCTGGATAAGGGAAAGGCTACCCACTCTAGTGTTCTGGCCTGGAAAATTCCATGGACTATACAGTCCAAGGGGTCACAAAGAGTCAGACATAACTGAGTGTCTTTGACTCACTTCTTGGATTAATCCTTTGATCATTATGTAGTGTCCTTCTTTGTCTCTTTTTACAGTTTTTATTTCAAAGTCTATTTTACCTGATATGAGTATTGCTACTCCTGATTTCTTTTGGTCTCCATTGGCATGAAATATCTGTTTCCAGCCCTTCACTTTCAGTCTATATGTGTCCCTTGGTTTGAGGTGGGTCTCTTATAGACAGCATATATAGGGGTCTTGTTTTTGTATCCATTCAGCCAGTCTTTGTCTTTTGGTTGCGGCATTCAACCCATTTACATTTAAGGTAATTATTGATAAGTATGATCCCATTGCCATTTACTTTGTTGTTTGAGGTTCGAGTTTATAAACCTTTTCTGTGTTTCCTGTCTAGAGAAGATCCTTTAGTATTTGTTGAAGAGCTGGTTTGGTGGTGCTGAATTCTCTCAGCTTTTGCTTGTCTGTAAAGCTTTTGATTTTTCCTTCATATTTGAATGAGATCCTTGCTGGCTATAGTAATCTGGGGTGTAGGTTTTTTTCTTTCAACACTTTAAGTATGTCCTGCCATTCCCTTCTGGCCTGAAGAGTTTCTATTGAAAGATCAGCTGTTATCCTTATAGGGATCCCCTTATGTGTTGTTGCTTTTCCATTGCTGCTTTTAATATTTGCTCTTTGTGTTTCATCTTCATTAGTTTGATTAACATGTGTCTTAGGGTGTTTTGCCTTGGGTTTATCCTGTTTGGGACTCTAGGTTTCTTGGACTTGGGTGGCTATTTCCTGCCCTGATAGTTTTCAACTATTATCTCCTCAAGTATTTTCTCATGCCCTTTTTGTCTTCTTCTGGGACTCCTATGATTCTAATGTTGGGGTGTTTAACATTGTCCCAGAGGTCTCTGAGGTTGTCCTCCTTTAATTCTTTTTTCCTTTTTCCTGTCTGCTTCATTTATTTCCACCACTCTATCTTCCACCTCACTTATCCTATCTTCTGCCTCGGTTATCCTACTGTTAGTTCCCTCCAGAGTGCTTTTGATCTCATTTATTGCATTACTCATTATTGACTGACTCGTCATTTCATCTAGGTCCTTGTTAAACATTTCTTGCATCTTCTCAATCCTTGTCTCTAGTCTATTTATCTGTAATTCCATTTTGTTTTCAAGATTTTGGATCATCTCTACTATCATTATTCTGAATTATTTTTCAGGTGGACTCCCTATCTCCTCCTCTTTGGATTGGTGGGCATTTATCATGTTCCTTTATCTGCTGAATATTTCTATGCCTTTTCATTTGCTTTATATTGCTGTGTTTGGGGTGCCCTTTCTGTAGGCCGGAAGTTCATGGTTCCTATTTATTGTGCCACCTGCTCCCTGTGGGTGGAGCTGGACTAGTGGCTTGTCAAGGTTTCCTAGTTAGGGGAGCTTGCGTCTGTGTTCTGGTGGGTGGAGCTGGATCTCTTCTCTCTGGAGTGCAATGAAGTGTCCAGTAGTGAGTTTTTGGGTGTCTATGGGTTTGGCATGCTTTTGGTTAGCCTGTCTTTTAATGCTCAGGGCTGTGTTCCTGCTTTGCTGGAGAATTAGCATGGTATGTCTTGCTCTGGAACTTGTTGGCTCTTGGGTGGAGCTTGGGTCAGTATAAGTATGGAGGCTTTTGGGTGAGCTCTTGTTTGCTAATGTTCCCTAGAATCAGGAGTTCTCTGATGTTTTCAAGTTTGGGAGTTAAGCCTCCTGCCTCTGGCTTTCAGTCTTATTCTTACAGTATCCTCAAGACTTCTCCATCCATATAGCATACATGATAAAACATCTAGGTTAATGGTGAAACAATTCTCCACAGTAAGGGGCACCCAGAGAGTTCACAGAGTTACATGGAGAAGAGAAGAGGGAGGAGGGAGATAGAGGTGACCAGGAGGAGAAGAGGGGGAGTCAAAAGGGGAGAGAGCAGTCTAGCCAGTAATCAGTTCCCTAAGTGTTCTCCACAGTCTGGAACACCCAGAGAGATTCAAATAGTTAAGTAGAGAAGACAAGCAGGAGGGAGAAGATAGAGGTGACCTGGGGGAGACAAGGAAAGAGTCAAAAGGAGTGAGAGCAATCAAACCAGTAATCAAACCCCTAAATGAAAATGGATACTGAAGATTAGATTCTTAAAGGTACAACATTGATAACAAATACCAAAAAGCAAAGATTAAAAATCTAGAGGTTAGACTCTCAAAAAAACAATATTTTTAAAAAAAATCACAAAAATTATAAAATATATATATATGTAATTTGCTTTAAAAATAGGGTCTTTTTTGCAAGGTAATAGTAGGTTATGAAAATGAAAATTACAGGAGTAATAAAGAACTTATATTAAAAAAAATTAAACAGTGATAACACTAAAAATATATCTAGGAATTTCTCTGGAGCTGTTGTGGGCAGTATGGGGTCAGTTCCGTTTCAGATAGTTCCTTGTTCCAGCTTGTACTTGTTCTCAAGGTATATAAGCCCCCTCCAATGCTTAGTCAATGTTCAGTTCAGTCACACAGTCATGTCCGACTCTCGGACTGCAGCATGCCAGGCCTCCCTGTCCATCACCAACTCCGAGTTTACTCAAACCCATGTCCATTGAGTTGGTGATACCGTCTAACCATCTCATCCTCTGTCGTCCCCTTCTCCTCCCGCCTTTATCTTTCCCAGCATCAGTGTCTTTTTAAATGAGTCAGATCTTCACATCAGGTGGCCAAAGTATGGGAGTTTCAGCTTCAACATCAGTCCTTCCAATGAACATTCAGGACTGATTTCCTTTAGGATTGACTGGTTGGATCTCCTTCCAGTTCAAGGGACTCTCAAGATTCTTCTCGAGTACCACAGTTAAAAGCATCAATTCTTCGGTGCTCAGATTTCTTTATAGTCCAACTCTCACATCCATGCATGACTACTGGAAAAACCGTAGCCTTGACTAGATGGACCTTTGTTGGCAAAGTAATGTCTCTGCTTTTTAACATGCTGTCTAGGTTGGTTATTCTGTCACACCTCTCCACTATGACCTGTCTGTCTTGGGTGGCCTGATATGGCATGACTTAGTTTCACTGAGTTAGACAAGGCTGTGGTCCAAGTGATCAGATTGGCTAGTTTTCTGTGATTGAGGTTTCAGTCTGTCTGCCCTCTGATGCCCTCTTTTAGCACCTACCATCTTACTTGGGTTTCTCTTACCTTGGACATGGGATATCTCTTCATGACTGCTCCAGCAAAGCGAAGATGCTGCTCCTTATCATTATACAGTGGAAGTGAGAAATAGATTTAAGGGACTAGATCTGATTGAGTGCCTCATGAACTATGGACGGAGGATGGTGACATTGTACAGGACCCAGGGATCAAGACCATCCCCAAGAAAAAGAAAGGCAAAAAAGCAAAATGGCTGTCTGAGGAGGCCTTACAAATAGCTGTGAAAAGAAGAGAAGTGAAAAGCAAAGGAGAAAAGGAAAGATATACCCATTTGAATGCAGAGAATAGCAAGAAGAGATAAGAAAGTCTTCCTTAGCGATCAGTGCAAAGAAATAGAGGAAAACAATAGAATGGGAAAGACTAGAGATCTCTTCAAGAGATACCAAGGGAACATTTCATGCAAAGATGGGCTCAATAAAGGACAGAAAAGGTAGCGACCTACAAGAAGCAGAAGATATTAAGAAGAGGTGGCAAGAATACACAGAAGAACTGTACAAAAAAGATCTTCATGACCCAGATAATCATGATGGTGTGATCACTTACCTAGACCCAGACATCCTGGAATGTGAAGTCAAGTGGCCCTTAGGAAGCATCACTGCAAACAAAGCTAGTGAAGGTGATGGAATTCCAGTTGAGCTCTTTCAAATCCTCAAAGATGATGCTGTGAAAGTGCTGCACTCAATATGCCAGCAAATTTGGAAAACTCAACAGTGGCCACAGGTCTGGAAAAGGTCAGTTTTCATTCCAATCCCAAAGAAAGGCAACGCCAAAGAGTGCTCAAACTACCAGGCAATTGCCCTCATCTCACACGCTAGTAAAGTAATACTCAAAATTCTCCAAGCTAGGCTTCAGCAATATGTGAACTGTGAAATTCCAGATGTTCAAGCTGGTTTTAGAAAAGGCAGAGGAACCAGAGGTGAAATTGCCAACATCCGCTGGATCATCGAAAAAGCAAGAGAGTTCCAGAAAAACATCTATTTCTGCTTTATTGACTATGCCAAAGCCTTTGATTGTGTGGATCACAATAAACTGTGGAAAATTCTGAAAGAAGATGGGAATACCAGACCACCTGACCTGCCTCTTGAGAAACCCGTATGCAGGTTAGGAAGCAACGGTTAGAACTGGACATGGAACAACAGACTGGTTCCAAACAGGAAAAGGAGTACGTCAAGGCTGTATATTGTCACCCTGCTTATTTAACTTATGTGCCGAGTACATCATGAGAAACACTGGGCTGGAAGAACCACAATTTGGAATCAAGATTGCCAGGAGAAACGTCAATAACCTCAGATATGCAGATGACACCACCCTTATGGCAGAAAGTGAAGAAGAACTAAAGAGCCTCTTGAAGTGAAAGAGGAGAGTGAAAAGTTCAACATTCAGAAAACAAAGATCATGGCATCTGGTCCCATCACTTCATGGCAAATAGATGGGGAAACAGTGGAAACAGTGGCTGACTTTATTTTGGGGGGCTCCAAAATCACTGCAGATGGGATTGCAGCCGTGAAACTAAAAGACGCTTACTCCTTGGAAGGGAAGTTATGACCAACCTAGACAGCATAGTAAAAATCAGAGACGTCACTTTACCAACAAAGGTCTGTCAGGTCAAGGCAATGATTTTTCCAGTAGTCATGTATGGATGTGAGAGTTGGAGTATAAAGAGAGCTGAGCACTGAAGAATTGATGCTTTTGAACTGTGTTGTTGGAGAAGACTCCTGAGAGTCCCTGGACTGCAAGGAGATCCAACCAGTCCATCCTAAAGGAGATCAGTCCTGGGTGTTCATTGGAAGGACTGATGTTGAAGCTGAAACTCCAATACTTTGGCCACCTGATGCAAAGGGCTGACTCATCTGAAAAGGCCCTGATACTGGGAAAGATCGAGGGCAGGAGGAGAAAGGGACGACAGAGGATGAGATGGTTAGATGGCATCCACGACTCAATGGACATGACTTTGGGTAAACTCTGGGAGTTGGTAATGGACAGGGAGGCCTGGCATGCTGCGGTTCATGGGGTCGTGAAGAGTTGGACACGACTGAGCAAGTGAACGGAACTGAACTAGGTTGGTCATAACTTTTCTTCCAAGGAGTAAGCTTCTTTTTATTTCATGGCTGCAATCACCATCTGCAGTGATTTTGGAGCCTAGAAAATAAAGTCTGCCACTGTTTCCACCTTTTCTCCATCTATTTGCCATGAAATGATGGGACTAGATGCCATGATCTTTGTTTTCTGAATGTTGAGCTTTAAGCCAACTCTTTCACTCTCCTCTTTCACTTTCATCAAGAGCCTCTTTAGTTCTTCTTCACTTTCTACCATAAGGGTGGTGTCACCTGCATATCTGAGGTTATTGATATTTCTCCCGGCAATCTTGATTCCAGCTGTGCTTCATCCATCCCAGTGATTCTCATGATGCACTCTTCATTTAAGTTAAATAAGCAGGGTGACAATATACAGCCTTGACGTACTCCTTTTCCTGTTTGGAACCAGTCTATTGTCCCACGTCCAGTTCTAACTGTTCCTTCCTGACCTGCATACAGATTTCTCAAGGGGCATGTCAGGTGGTCTGGTATTTTCATATCTTTCAGAATTTTCCAGTTTATTGTGTTCCACACAAAGGCTTTGGCATAGTCAATAAAGCAGAAATAGATGTTTTTCTGGAACTCTCTTGCTTTTTCGATGATCCAGCGGATGTTGGCAGTTTGATCTCTGCTTCCTCTGCCTTTTCTAAATCCAGCTTGAACATCTGGACGTTCATTTTTCACATACTGTTGAAGCCTGGCTTGGAGAATTTTGAGCATTACTTTACTAGCATGTGAGATGAGTGCAATTGTGCATTCGTTTGAACATTTTTTGGCATTACTTTTCTTGGGATTGGAATGAAAACTGACCTCTTCCAGTCCTATAGCCACTACTGAGTTTTCCAAATTTGCTGGCATATTGAGTGCAGCACTTTCACAGCATCATCTTTGAGGATTTGAAATAGCTCAACTGGAATTCCATTACCTCTGCTAGCTTTGTTTAGAGTGATGCTTCCTAAGGCCCACTGCAAGGTTTTAATCTGTTGCATCTGTCACTTCCAGAGCAGTTCCCTCTTCTTTATTTTGGCTTCCTCTCTTTGCAAGTCTCTTCAGTGTCTAATTTCCACCCTGACACCCAGAGGGCAAAAGTGGTCACTTATTTAGGCTCACTTGTTCAGTTGTGTTTTGGGGAGAGAGGGACACTGCAAACAAATACTGCTGGCATGTGTGGGAATTTCTTGCAGTGTATGGACCACACTGGGTTTGCCCCAGCTCAGTGGTGTGTACTTTCCGGGTCTACATTGCTCAGGTTCCAGGCTGCTCTGCAGTGGCACTGTCCAACTCAGGCCCTGCACTTCATGCACTTCCCAGGTGTAAGCCACTCAGGTTCTCATGTACTCTGCAAGGGCACAACTCGGTTGGGTGTGTGTTTTTTGCCCTTCCCATGTCGGATCAGCTCAGGTGACCAGGTGTTTGGCAAGTGCACTGTCCCAAGTGAGCCATGCATCTTAATCACCTTCCCCGTCACCATGAGTGCACTGTCTCAGGTGTGCTGTGTGTCTCCTCTGGGGGGCTGATCTCAGGCTGTCACCCTTTTGGCAGATGTCAACCATCCAGGATCCCAGGAAGACGTGGTTAGCAACTGGGAGCCTGCTCACAGTTTGCTGGGGGATGCCGGTCTCTGGGGCTGAGATTGGAGCAGCCCCTCACCTTCTGGCTCTGACTGTTGCACGCCTGCCTCTCAGCCTCCGGCAGGGGAAGAGGCCTGTATGCAGCCGGCTAGCTCTCCTTTGGTATTCGCTCAATCCTTTGTTCTGTGAACAGGCCAGGCTGTGCATTAGAGCCTTTCATGGCAAAGTTCTTTTTTCTCCTCTGGTGACCCCACAGTTTGGGTTGCTATCTCACATTAGCTCCCTCAGATTGTCCTCAGGGCATTCAGGCCTTACCCTAAGCACCGATTATGCAGCCCATGCCTCCCTGTTCAGCCCCTGCTCACTGGTGCTGGATGGGAGTGTCTGGGCTACTTCTCTGTTGGCAGTTGTAGTTAGGCACATTTTTGTGGGTTTTTTTTTTCTCCCGGTTATGTTGCCCTCTTGAGATTTCAAAACTCCCCAAAGACCCTCCTATGAGAGGGTTTCCTACTGTTTGGAAACATCTCCTCCTTCCCGACTCCCTCTCCAAGACAGGTCTCCGTCCCTAACTCTTTTGTCTCTCCTTTTGTCTTTTATATTTTGTCCTACCTCCTTTTGAAGAGAATGGGCTGCCTTTCTGGGTGCCTGGTGTCCTCCACCAGCGTTCAGAAGTTGTTTTGTGGAAGTTGCTCAGCATTCAAATGATCTTTTGATGAATTTGTGGGGGAGAAAGTGGTCTCCCCGTCCTATTCCTCTGCCATCTTGGGACACCTCCTGAGTTACTCATTTTTGTAAATTCTTTTTAAAGACCTCCTCACCTTCTATTATTAGTTTCTGAGTTTTTTTTTTTTAACATGACTGTTCTGAATTTTATCTAATACTTATTTGCATCTATTAAGGTTATCAAATGATACTGCTCAATTGTGTAATATGGCAGATTGTATTAAAATAATATAATTGTTTTCATTGAGGTATAACATAGTAGAAGAGGTAAATTACATACTACAAAGTGTACAGTTCAATGAATTTTCACATTTGTATATAATCATGTATCTACCACCAAAACCAAAGTCAAAATATAGAACATTTCCATCACCACAAGAATTTTCCTTTTACTCTTCCCAGTCATGACCCACGCTCACCCAGAACTAATCACCATTCTCATTCTATAACTTCTGATTATTTTGCCTATCTTGAGCTTCACATAAATAGAATCATACAATGTGTACTCTTGTGTATGTATTCTCTTATCAACACTGATTTGTGAGATTTATCCAAGTTGTTGCGTGTATCATTACTCATTCTTTTTTTCTTTAATCAATTTTGTTGCATTGTATAAACTGATAAGGAACATTTGGTTTCTTCCAAACTGTTGACGATTAGAAATACAGGTGCTATGAAATGGCTTGTTCATGACTTCTAGTAGGTTTATGTACTTGTTTATCTAGGGTAAACACCTAGAAGTAAAACTGAAGCACCATAAGTTACGCATATGATTAAATTTACTAGACAATGCCAAAAAAATTTTTTTAACATTTCTACAAGCCAAAATTGTGCTTACTGGACATTCTTGTGAATACTTGATATTACCGTATTTTTCCATTTCAGCCATTCTAGTGTGTTTGAAGTAGCATGGAATTGCAGTCATGGTGTTAATATGCCTATCCCTGTTGCACAATTACAGTGAGCATCTTTTTCTGTGTTTACTGGTCATACAGATCTCTTTAGTGATGTGTCTGTTCAAGTCTTTTGCCACTTTCTCAAAGTGGGTTATTCTTTTACTTAATGATTATAGGAATTATTAACATACTGAATATAAATTCTTTATTACATGTATGTATATCCAATTTTGATTTTCCAGTATCTTGCTTAATTTCTCACTCTCTTAATAATTCAATAGCCAGGGAAAAGTGCTAAGATGGCGGAGGAATAGGACGAGAAGACCACTTTCTCCACCACAAATTCATCGAAAGAACATTTAAACACCAAGCAAATTCCACAAAACAACTTCCGAATGATGGCAGAGGACATCAGGCACCCAGAAAGGCAGCCCATTGTCTTCGAAAGGAGATAGGACAAATATAAAGGTAAAAAGAGAGACAAAAGAGGTAGGGATGGAGATCCGTCCTGGGAAGGGAGTCTTAAAAAAGAGAGAAGTTTGCAAACACCAGGAAACACTCTCTGGCCGGGTCTGTGGCGAGCTTGGAATCTCAGAGGGCAAAATAACCAGGAGGAAAAATAAATAAATAATTAAAACCTGTGGTTTACGTACCTAACAGCAATTCCCAGCGGGCGCACAGCGCAGACGCACGCATCCCCAAATAGCAAGCGGGGACTGGGCAGGGAGGGGCGGGCTTCATTGCTTTGGGTAAGGACTGGGCCTGAATGCCCCAAGGGCAATCTGAGGGAAATAGCTTGAGATAGCAACCCAGACTGTGGGATAGCTATCCCAGGGAAAGCCTTAAATTAAGACACCACCAGGTCCACTCACAGAACAAAGGACTGAGCAGAGCTAGCCGGCTGTGGACCAGCCCATCCCCTGCCGGAGACGGGCAGGCGAGGGCAGCCAGAGCTGGAAGGGTGGAATCGCAGCCCCAGAGAGGCATCCTATGCTGCTGCTAAGTCACGTCAGTCGTGTCCGACTCTGTGCGACCCCATAGACGGCAGCCCACCAGGCTCCACCGTCCCTGGGATTCTCCAGGCAAGAACACTGGAGTGGGTTGCCATTGCCTTCTCCAATGCATGAAAGTGAAAAGTGAAAGTGAAGTTGTTTAGTCGTGTCCGACTCGTAGCAATCACATGGACTGCAGCCTACCAGGCTCCTCCGTCCATGGGATTTTCCAGGCAAGAGTACTGGAATGGGGTGCCATTGCCTTCTCCGATACCAAACTGCAAACAGACCTCGCTGCTAACCAGAACTTCTTGGGACTGCAGGGTCGACACCCGCCGAGAGGGTCGCAGCCAGAGATGAGCTCCCCAGAAGAGACACACAGCACATCTGCGATGCCGTGCCTGTTGTACACCCAGAAAACCAAGCGGCTGGTGTGGGGAAGGGCAAAAGTCACAGCCCCCGACCGCACAAGCCAAAAACCTGGTCACTGGAGCTGCTCGGACTTGGGAAGGGCACAAAACCCAGGCTCAACCAAGTCTGCGACTTTGTGGAGTACCTGAGAACCTGAACCTGAGCGGCTTAGACCTGGGAAATACAGGCAACCCCAGGGGCCGGCCTCAGACAGTTCCCAGCAGAGCAACCTAGAGCCTGAGCAGTGTAGACTGGGAAAGCACACATGCCGTGAGCAGGGGCAAACCCAGTATGGCTGAATCACTGTGAGCACATGCCAGTGATATTTTGCAGTATTCCTCCCTCCCCACAGCACCACTGAACAAGTGAGACTAAAAAAAGTGACCACCACTGCCCCCATGTGTCAGGGCGGAAATTAGACACTGAAGAGACCAGCAAACAGAAGAAGCTAAAATAAACAGAGGGAACCGCTTTGGAAGTGACAGGTGTAATAGATGAAAACCCTGTTGTTAGCACCGACTACATAGGAAGGGGCCTATAGATGTTGAGAAGTACAAGTCAGACCAAGGAACTATCTGAAAATGAACTGACCCCACACTGTCCGAAACAGCTCCACAGAAAGTCCTAGATATGTTTTTACTATTATCATTTTTTAAATTTTTAAAAGTTTTACTATTTTTTTAATTTTTAAGTCCCCTATTACTCCTTCAATTTTCATTTTCATAACCTACTATTACCTTGCAAAAAAAAAAGACCCTATTTTTAAAGCAAACTTCATATATACATATATATATATATACACATATATACATATATGTATATATATATTATAATTTTTGTGACTGTTTTTCTTTTCTTTTTTAATGTTGTATTTTTGAGAATCTAACCTCTACTCTAGATTTCTAATCTTTGCTTTTTCGTGTTTCTAATCAACTTTGTATCTTTAAGAACCCAATCTTCAGTACCTATTTTTACTTGGGAATGAGATCACTGGCTTAATTGCTCTCTCCCCATTTTGACTCTCCTTTTTCTCCACCAGGTCACCTCTATCTCCCCCCTCCCCCTTTTCTTCTCTACCCAACTCTGTGAATCTCTTTGTGTGTTCCAGGCTGTGGAGAACACTTAGGGAACTAATTACTGGCTAGATCTGTCTCTCTCCTTTTGATTCCCCGTTTTCTCCTCCTGGCCACCTCTATCTCCTTCCTCCCTCTTCTCTTCTCTTTGTGTAATTTCATGAACATATCTGAGGGATCCAGATGGTGGAGAGCACATAGGGAAGTGATTACTGGCTAGCTTGCTCTCTCCCCTTTTGATTCCCCTCTTCTCCTCCTGGTCACCTTTCTCTCCCTCCTCACTCTTCTCTTCTCCATGTAACTCTATGTACCTCTCCGGGTTTCCCTCACTGTGGAGAAACTTCATCATTAACCCAGATGTTTTATCATCAGTGTTGTATAGATGGAGAAGTCTTGAGGCTACTGTAAGAATAAGACTGAAAACCAGAGGCAGGAGGCTTAAGTCCAAATCCTGAGAACACCAGAGAACTCCTGAATCAAGGAAACATTAATTGATAGGAGCTCATCAAATGCCTCCATACCTACACTGAAACCAAGCACCACCCAAGGGCCAACAAGTTCCAGAGTAAGATATACCATGCAAATTCTTCAGCAACACGGGAACATAGCCCGAAGCTTCAATATACAGGCTGCCCAAAGTCACACCAAACCGAATGACGTCTCAAAACTCATTACTGGACACTTCATTACACTACAGAGAGAAGAAACCCAGCTCCACCCACCAGAACACCGACACAAGCTTCCCCAACCAGGAAACCTTGACAAGCCACCCGTCCAACCCCACCCACAGTGAGGAACCTCCACAATAAAGAGGAACCACAAACTGCCAGAATACAGAAAGGCCACGCCAAACACAGCAATATAAACAAGATGAAAAGGCAGAGAAATACCCGGCAGGTAAAGGAACAGGATAAATGCCCTCCAAACCAAACAAAAGAGGAAGAGATAGGGAATCTACCTGATAAAGAATTCCGAATAATGATAGTGAAAATGATCTAAAATCTTGAAAACAACTTGGAGTTACAGATAAATAATCTGGAGACAGGGATTGAGAAGATGCAAGAATGGTTTAACAAGGACTTAAAGAAATAAAAAACAGTCAATATATAATGAATAATGCAATAAATGAGATCAAAAACACTCTGGAGGGAACCAACAGTAGAATAACAGAGGCAGAAGATAGGATAAGTGAGGTAGAAGATAGAATGATAGAAATAAATGAAATAGGAAAAAAGAAAAGAAATGAGGATAACCTCAGAGACCTCTAGGACAATGTTAAATGCACCAACATTCGAATCATAGGAGTCCCAGAAGAAGAAGACAAAAAGAAAGACCATGAGAAAATACTTGAGGAGATAATAGTTGAAAACTTCCCTAAAATGGGGAAGGAAATAATCACCCAAGTCCAAGAAACCTAGAGAGTCCCAAACAGGATAAACCCAAGGCGAAACACCCCAAGACACATATTAATCAAATTAACAAAGATCAAACACAAAGAACAAATATTAAAAGCAGCAAAGGAAAAACAGCAAATAACACACAAGGGGATTCCCATAAGGATAACAGCTGATCTTTCAATAGAAACTCTTCAGGCCAGAAGGGAATGGCAGGACATACTTAAAGTGAGGAAAGAAAATACTCTACAGCCCAGATTTCTGTACCCAGCAAGGATCTCATTCAAATATGAAGGAGAAATCAAAAGCTTTACAGACAAGCAAAAGCTCAGAGAATTCAGCACCACCAAACCAGCTCTCCAACAAATGCTAAAGGATCTTCTCTAGACAGGAAACACAGAAGGGTGTATAATCTCAAACCCCAAACAATAAAGTAAATGGCAAGGATCATACTTATCAATAATTACCTTAAATGTAAATGGGTTGAATGCCCCAACCAAAAGATAAAGACTGGCTGAATGGATACAAAAACAAGACTCCCATATATGTTGTCTACAAGAGACCCACCTTGAAAGAAGGGACACATACAGACTGAAAGTGAAGGGCTGGAAACAGATATTTCATGCAAATAGAGACTAAAAGAAAGCAGGAGAAGCAATACTCATATCAGATACAATAGACTTTAAAACAAAGGCTGTGAAAAGAGAGAAAGATGGACACTACATAATCAAAGGATCAATCCAAGAAGAAGATATAACAATCATAAATATATATGAACCCAACATAGGAGCACCGCAATATGTAAGGCAAATGCTAACAAGTATGAAAGGGGAAATTAACAATAACACAATGATAGTGAAAGACTTTAATACCCCACTCACACCTATGGACAGATCAACTAAACAGAAAATTAACAAGGAAACACAAACTTAAAATGATACAATAGACTAGTTAGACCTAATTGGTATCTACAGGTCATTTCACCCCAAAACAATGAATTTCACCTTTTTCTCAAGTGCACGTGGAACCTTCTCCAGGATAGATCATATCCTGGTCCATAAATCTAGCCTTGATAAATTCAAAAATTTGAAATCATTCCAAGCATCTTTTCTGACCACAATGCAGTAAGATTAGATGTCAATTACAGTAGAAAAACTATTAAAAATTCCAACATATGGAGGCTGAACAACACTGCTGAATAACCAACAAATCATAGAAGAAATCAAAAAAGAAATCAAAATATGCATAGAAACGAATGAAAATGAAAATACAACAACCCAAAACCTATGGGATTCAGTAAAAACAGTGCTAAGGGGAAGGTTCATAGCGATACAGGCTTACCTCAAGAAACAAGAAAAAAGTCAAATAAATAACCTAACTCTACACCTAAAACAACTAGAAAAGGAAGAAATGAAGAACCCCAGGGTTAGTAGAAGGAAAGAAATCTTAAAAATTAGGGCAGAAATAAATGCAAAAGAAAGAAAAGAGGCCATAGCAGAAATCAACAAAGCCAAAAGCTAGTTCTTTGAGAAGATAAATAAAATTGAAAAACCATTAGGCAGACTGATCAAGAAACAAAGGGGAAAAAATCAACAAAATTAGAAATGAAAATGAAGAGATCACAACAGACAACACAGAAATACAAAGGATCCTAAGAGACTACTATCAGCAACTATATGCCAATAAAATGGACAACTTGGAAGAAATGGATAAATTCTTAGAAAAGTACAACTTTCCAAAACTGAACCAGGAAGAAATAGAAAATCAGACCCATCACAAGCAAGGAAATTGAACCTGTAATCAGAAATCTTCCAACAAACAAAAGCCCAGGACCAGATGGCTTCACAGCTGAATTCTACCAAAAATTTAGAGAAGAGCTAACACCTATCCTACTCAAACTCTTCCAGAAAATTGCAGAGGAAGGTAAACTTCCAAATTCATTCTACGAGGCCACCATCACCCTAATACCAAAATCTGACAAAGATGCCACAAAAAGAGAAAACTACAGGCCAATATCACTGATGAACATAGATGCAAAAATCCTTAACAAAATTCTAGCAAACAGAATCCAACAACATATTAAAAAGATCATACATCATGACCAAGTGGGCTTTATCCCAGGGATGCAACGATTCTTCAATCTCCGCAAATCAATCAGTGTAATACACCACATTAACAAATTGAAAAATAAAAACCATATGATTATGTCAATAGATGCAGAGAAAGGCTTTGACAAAATTCAACATCCATTTATGATAAAAACCCTCCAAAAAGCAGGAATAGAAGGAACATACCTCAACATAATAAAAGCTATATATGACAAACCCACAGCAAACATTATCCTCAATGGTGAGAGTTGAAAGCATTTCCCCTAAAGTCAGGAACAAGACAAGGGTGCCCACTCTCACCACTACTACTCAACATAGTTTTGGAAGTTTTGGCCACAGCAATCAGAGCAGAAAAAGAAATAAAAGGAATCCAGAGTGGAAACGAAGAAGTAAAAACTCTCACCCTTTGTAGATGACATGATCCTCTACATAGAAAACCCTAAAGACTCCACCAGAAAATTACTAGAGCAAGAGTGAACGTCGACATTCTAGGAATCAGCGAACTAAGATGGACTGGAATGGGTGAATTTAACTCAGATGACCATTATATCTACCACTGTGGGCAAGAATCCCTTAGAAGAAATGGAGTAGCCATCATGGTCAACAAGAGTCCAAAATGCAGTAGTTGGATGCAATTTCAAAAACGATAGAATGAGCTCTGTTCGTTTCCGAGGCAAACCATTCAATATCACGGTAATCAAAGTCTATGCCCTGACCAGTAACGCCAAAGAAGCTGAAGTTGAACGGTTCTATGAAGACCTACAAGACCTTCTAGAACTAACACCCAAAAAAGATGTCCTTTTCATTATAGGTGACTGGAATGCAAAAGTAGGAAGTCAAGAAACACCTGGCATAACAGGCAAGTTTGGCCTTGGAGTACAGAATGAAGCAGGGCAAAGGCTAATAGAGTTTTGCCACGAGAACGCACTGGTCATAGCAAACACCCTCTTCCAACAACACAAGAGAAGACTCTACACGTGGACATCACCAGATGGTCAACACCGAAATCAGATTGATTATATTCTTTGCAGCCAAAGATGGAGAAGCTCTATACAGTCAGCAAAAACAAGACCGGGAGCAGACTGTGGCTCAGATCATGAACTGCTTATTGCCAAATTCAGACTTAAATTGAAGAAAGTAGGGAAAACCACTAGTCCATTCAGGTATGACCTAGATCAAATCCCTTATGAGTATACAGTAGAAGTGACAAATAGATTTAAGGGACTAGATCTGATAGAGTGCCTGATGAACTATGGACAGAGGTTCGTGACTTTGTACAGGAGACAGGGATCAAGAAAATCCCCATGGAAAAGAAATGCAAAAAAGCAAAATGGCTGTCTGAGGAGGCCTTACAGATAGCTGGAAAGAGAAGAGAAGCGAACAGCAAAGGAGAAAAGGAAAGATATTCCCATCTGAATGCAGAGTTCCAAAGAATAGCAAGGAGAGATAAGAAAGCCTTCCTCAGCGATCAGTGCAAAGAAATAGAGGAAAACAACAGATTGGGAAAGACTAGAGATCTCTTCAAGAAAATTAGAGATACCAAGGGAACATTTCATGCAACATTTGGCTCAATGAAGGACAGAAATGGTATGGACCTAACAGAAGCAGAAGATATTAAGAAGAGGTGGCAAGAATACACAGAAGAACTGTACAAAAAAGATCTTCCCGACCCAGATAATCACGATGGTGTGATCACTCACCTAGAGCCAGACATCCTGGAATGTGAAGTCAAGTGGGCCTTAGAAAGCATCGCTACGGACAAAGCTAGTGGAGGTGATGGAATTCCAGTTGAGCTATTTCAAATCCTCAAAGGTGATGTTGTGAAAATGCTGCACTGGATATGCCAGCAAGTTTCGAAAACTCAGCAGTGGCCACAGGACTGGAAAAGGTCAGTTTTCGTTCTAATCCCAAAGAAAGGCAATGCCAAAGAATGCTCAAACTACCGCACAATTGCACTCATCTCACACGCTAGTAAAGTAATGCTCAAAATTCTCCAAGCCAGGCTTCAGCAATACGTGAACTGTGAACTTCCAGATGTTCAATCTGGTTTTAGAAAAGACATAGGAACAAGAGATCAAATTGCCAATATCCGCTGGATCATCGAAAAAGCAAGAGAGTTCCAGAAAAACATCTATGTCTGTTTTATTGACTATGCCAAAGCCTTTGACTGTGTGGATCCCAATAAACTGTGGAAAATTCTGAAAGAGATGGGAATACCAGACCATCTGACCTGTCTCTTGAGAAACCTGTATGCAGGTCAGGAAGCAACAGTTAGAACTGGACATGGAACAACAGACTGGTTCCAAATAGGAAAAGGAGTACGTCAAGGCTGTATATTGTCACCCTGCTTATTTAACTTATATGCAGAGTACATCATGAGAAACGATGGGCTGGAAGAAACACAAGCTGGAATCGAGATTGCTGGGAAAAATATCAATAACCTCAGATATGCAGATGACACCACCCTTATGGCAGAAAGTGAAGAAGAACTAAAGAGCCTCTTGAGGAAAGTGAAAGAGGAGAGTGAAAAAGTTGGCTTAAAGCTCAACATTCAGAAAACTAAGATCATGGCATCTGGTCGCATTACTTCATGGGAAATAGATGGGGAAACAGTGGAAACAGTGTCAGACTTTATTTTTGGGGGCTCCAGAATCACTGCTGATGGTGACTGCAGCCATGAAATTAAAAGACGCTTACTCCTTGGAAGGAAGGTTATTGCCAACCTAGATAGCCTATTTAAAAGCAGAGACATTACTTTGCCAACAAAAGTCCGTCTAGCAAGGCTATGGTTTTTCCAGTGGTCATGTATGGATGTGAGAGTTGGATAGTGAAGAAAGCTGAGCGCCGAAGAATTGATGCTTTTGAACTGTGGTGTTGGAGAAGACTCTTGAGAGTCCCTTGGACTGCAAGGAGATCCAATCAATCCATCCTAAAAGAGATCAATCCTGGGTGTTCATTGGAAGGTCTGATGTTGAAGCTGAAACTCCAATATTTTGGCCGCCTCATGAGAAGGGTTGACTCATTGGAAAAGACCCTGATGCTGGGTAGGATTGGGGGCGGGAGGAGAAGGAGACGACAGAGGATGAGATGGTGGGTTGGCATCACCGACTCGATGGACATGGGTTTGGGTAGACTCCAGGAGTTGGTGATGGACAGAGAGGCCTGGCGTGCTGCAATTCATGGGGTTGCAAAGAGTCGGACACGACTGAGCGACTGAACTGAACTGAATCAATGAATATAGTAAAGTTGCAGGATATAAAATTAATACACAGAAATCCCTTTCATTCCTATACACTAACAATGAGAAAACAGAAAGAGAAATTACAGAAACAATTCCATTCATCATTGCAATGAGAAGAATAAAATACTTAGCACTATATCTACCTAAAGAAACAAAAGACGTATATATAGAAAACTATAAAACACTGGTGAAAGAAATCAAAGAGGACACAAATAGATGGAGAAATATTCCGTGTTCAGGGACCGGAAGAATAAATATAGTGAAAATGAGTATGCTACCCAAAGCAATCTACAGATTCAGTGCAATCCCTATCAAGCTACCAATGGTATTTTTCAGGGAACTAGAACAAATAATTTCACAATATGTATGGAAATACAAAAAACCTCGAATAGCCAAAGCAATCTTGAGAAAGAAGAATGGAACTGGAGGAATCAACCTGCCTGACTTCAGTCTCTACTACAAAGCCACAGTCATCAAGACAGTATGGTACTGGCACAAGGACAGAAATATAGATCAATGGAACAAAATAGAAAGCCCAGAGATAAATCCACACACCTATGGATACCTTATCTTTGACAAAGGAGGCAAGAATATACAATGGAGAAAAGACAATCTCTTTAACAAGTGGTGCTGGGAAAACTGGTCAACCACTTGTGAAAGAATGAAACTAGAACACTTTCTAACACCATACACAGAAATAAACTCAAAATGGATTAAAGATCTAAACGTAAGACTAGAAAGTATAAAACTCCTAGAGGAAAACATAGGCAAAACACTCTCCAACATAAACCACAGCAGGATCCTCTATGACCCACCTCCCAGAATACTGGAAATAAAAGCAAAAATAAACAAATTGGACCTAATTAAACTCAAAAGCTTTTGCACAACGAAGGAAACTATAAGCAAAGTGAAAAGACAGACTTCAGAATGGGAGAAAATAATAGCAAATGAAGCAATGGACAAAGAATTAATTTCAAAAATACACAAGCAACTCCTGCAGCTCAATTACAGAAAAATAAACGACCCAATCAAAAAGTGGGCCAAAGAACTAAACAGACATTTCTCCAAAGAAGACATACAGATGGCTAACAAACATATGAAAAGATGCTCAACATCACTCATTATCAGAGAAATGCAAATCAAAACCACAATGAGGTACCATTTCACGCCAGTCAGAATGGCTGCTATCCAAAAGTCTACAAGCAATAAATGCTGGGGAGGGTGTGGAGAAACGGGAACCCTATTACGCTGTTGGTGGGAATGCAAACTAGTACAGCCACTATGGAGAACAGTGTGGAGATTCCTCAAAAAACTGGAAACAGAACTGCCATATGACCCAGCAATCCCACTGCTGGGCATACACACCAAGGAAACCAGAATTGAAACAGACACGTGTACCCCAATGTTCATGGCAGCACTGTTTATAATAGCCGGGACATGGAAGCAACCTAGATGTCCATCAGCAGATGAATGGATAAGGCACCTGTGGTTCATATACACAATGGAATATTAGCCATTAAAAAGAATACATTTCAATCAGTTCTAATGAGGTGGATGAAACTGGAGCCTATTATACAGAGTGAAGTAAGCCAGAAAGAAAAACACCAATACAGTATACTAACGCATATACATGGAATTTAGAAAGATGGTAACAATAACCCTGTATGCAAGACAGCAAAAGAGACACAGACGTATAGAACAGTCTTTTGGACTCTATGGGAGAGGGCGAGGGCGGGATGATATGGGAGAATGGCATTGAAGCATGTAAATTATCATATGTGAAATGAACCGCCAGTCCAGGTTTGATGCATGATACAGGGTGCTCGGGACTGGTGCACCGGGATGACCCAGAGGGATGTGATGGGGAGGGAGGTGGGAGGGGGGTTTCTGGAAGGGGAACACATGTACACCCATGGCAGATTTATGTCAATGTATGGCAAAACCAATACAATATTGTAAAGTAAAAAAAATTAAAAAATTCAATAGCCAGAAGTTTGTAATTTTAGTGAAGAGCAATCTATAATTTATTTAGCTTTGTTTCCAGTATTAGAAATTTCTGCCTACCTAAAGAAGAGGTATTTCTCTAGTAGTAGTATTGTTTATTATTTCACATTTTGATTTTTGATTCTTCAACTTCACAGAGTCAGTCTATATTTTTTATAGAGCCTCTTTCATAGTGGATGTTCTTTGACCATTAAATGCAATGTATATACTGTGGGACCCGTGAGTTCATCTGATTTCTTCTAAATTTCTTTTTCCCCACTCTACTTTTCTTTCTTTATAGGCTTCTCACCAACCAGCCAAGTCATTCACCATTACCAGTGAGCAAGGGTATAATCTCACCTCAGGATCCTTCTCTTGACACAAGAGTGGGTAAGCTCTGACCATTGCTCTGACCTCTCTTTGGAGGATTACTCATCTTTCAGCATCACCCGAGTATGAACTTAGAATAGAACACCCCATTTTTAACTTGTGTCCATATTATTGGTATAGAGTGACCCCTCCATGAATGCTCTCTGGTTTTTTTTTAAACTCTTCCATTAGGTAGACACAGGGACTCGCCCACCTCCTAACTGACTGTGGGTGTGATCTGAGGAGATGCTGATGGTGGATGACATGGAGGTCTGGGTCACCCTCTCATCCGGCTTAACTTGAGCCCTCTGGCCTTACTTGTGCCCCATCTTGGGTACAGAATCTACCCCGGAACAGACTGCTATTGGACCCACTGTCATTTTAATGTGAATCATCTGACAAAATTCAGGTGATGATGGGCAGTTAGTTTCATAGAAATGTGATGTCCCACAGTCAGTAGTTCTTTATCAGGTTCCTTTTTTTTCTTCATGTCAGTCTGGCCCCCAGGGTATAGATTTTTATTCTCCTACTTGAGCTTGCCATAAATTCCGCATTCATCTTTCCAGTCACTTTGTATTAGAGCTTGTCAGTTCATAGGATTCAAGCGTCTTGTCTGTTTACCCCTAGACTGCACTTGTGACAGAGCTCTTTCCTGAGTCCCTTTCAAACCTGGCAGTATCACCTGATACATGGGGTCAGGTAAGTATTTTCAAGTTTCAAATACACATCCTCCAGAACCCAAATAGGATTACCAAGCACTTTTTAAAATTCTCATCATTGAGATCTGTGACATGTAATTATCTTTCATTTTTGAGGGGATATCTTAGGATGTTCCTAAGAACTTTACTGATATGGTATGCCATTGAATATTATAGAGTTTGTCTCCTACCTCTTGGAATACATATGGCTATAAAGGCATCCAAAATACTGTGACCTCTTAGCCATCTGGAATAATGAGCCTAGTTCTGAAGACATAGTGAGCTGATGTGCTGTTTATCAGATGTCTGACTGGGTCACATGTCTTCAGACATATGAGAGGGTGAGAGAGTAAACACTGTCATATAGACATATATACTGCTGTCCATCCCAAGTGGATGCAAACTCATGATCTTTTCTGGTAAAAATGAAAAAGAACAAATACAGTGGCTCAATGGACACATGACATATACCAGAGGCCATGAAAATCTGCTCCAGCACTTATACCACCTCTCTCCTAGCATCTATCCATGTGCCTACTAGTTGAGTCCAGAGGGGGCAGATTAGCAAATTAAACATGATGGAGTCCACCATGCCTGCATCCTTTGAGTCATTAGTTTGCATTTATTTCTGCTGTTCTCATAGATGTTTTACAAATTTACTGGCTTAGATGGGTCTGAAGTAGTTTCAGAGGCCTCTATTTGGCCTTCCCCAGTATATTTGTGTTCTGTTTGTGACAAACCTAGACAGTGTATTAAAAAGCAAAGACATCACTTTGCTGACAAAGGGCTGTATAGTCAAAGCCATGGTCTTTCCAGTAGTCATGTATAGATGTGAGAGTTGGACCATAAAGCAATGCTGAAGAACTGATGCTTTTGGGACTGGAGAAGACTCTTGCGAGTCCCTTGGACAGCAGGGAGATCAAAACAGTCCATCCTAAAAGAAATCAACCCTGAATACTCATTGGAAGGACTGATGCTGAAGCTCCAATATTTTGGCCATCTCATGTGAACAGCCAACACATTGGAAAAGACCCTGATGATGGGAAAGATTGAGGGCAAGAGAGGCAAGTGACAGAGAATGAGATAGGTTGGATGGCATCACCAATATGAACATGAACTTTAGCAAACTCTGGGAGATAGTGAGGGACAGGGAGCCCTGGCATGGTGCAGTCCATGGGGTTGCAAAGTGTCTGACACAACTGAACGGCAGTTGCTGTAACAAATTATCACAAAGTTATCAGCCTAACACAAACTTATTATCCTACAGTGTGGCAGACTGAAAGTACAGCACAGGTTGCATGAGACTAAAAATCAGGTGTCAGTGGTCTTGTGTTCCCTTCTGCAGTCTCTACCAGAGAATCCATCCCTTTGCCTTTTGGGGGCTTCCACATGCTGCTCACATTCCCTCCACGTGGGGCCCCCTTCCTCCATCTTCAAACAAAGGACCTTTCTGATCTCTATAGCCCATTTCCCCAGGCTCTCTTCTGTTGAGAGCTCTCTTGCTTATCGTCTTCTCACATGGCCTTTCCTTAGCACATGTGTACAAAGAACAAGAGTGCTCTGGTCTCTCCTCTTGTAATGCGGACACTAATCTTATCAGGGCCCTATCTGTATGACATCATTTAATCTTAGTTATTTCCATAAATGCCCAACTTCCAAATACAATCACATTGAGTTTGGAAGACAAATTCAGTCCATATAGGATGAATTTGGTTAATAAAAACATGTCAATATTGGTTCATTACAACAAATATACCGTACAAGATGATGGTATTACAGAAGTACATTTATCATACCTTTTTATTTTCTGTATTTTTGATGCATTGACGTCTGGGGCCCTCCCAGGGCTGAACAGTTCCTGAAGGTGATAAACAACTCACTTGAGAGCACTGCTCTAATACAAAGTAACCAATACAGAGCCCACACCCAATAAATCTCCTATATCAGGCCCTCTGATAATTGAGTCATTTAACTCTATACTCATGTGTTTTATATCTACTTTTGAGTCATTCATTTTTTTCCTTAGTTTGTCAACTTTGTTGACATATTCAGAAAACTAACTTTTAGTTTCATTTTTTTCTATTGGTTTTCTATTCTCTATCATATCAAAGTATAATTGGTAAAACTTCAATACATTTAAGGTGTACAACATAATGTTTTATGTATATACTGTGAAATGTATGTATACACTGTGTTAGGTAACTGTATACTTCTAACTGAGCTTCCCTGGTAGCTCAGCTGGTAAAGAAGCCACCTGCAATGCAGGAGATTCTGGTTCGATTCCTGGGTCTGGAAGATTCCCTGGAGATAAGGGATAGGCTACCCACTCCAGTATTCTTGGGCTTCCCTGGTAGCTCAGTAGGTAAGGCATCTGCCCACAATGCAGCAGACCTGGGTTCGATCCCTGGGATGGGAAGATCCTCCTGGAGGAAGGCATGGCAACCCATGGGCTTCCCTGGTGGCTCAGACAGTAAACAATCCGTCTGCAATACCGGACACCTGGGTTTGATCCCTGGGTTGGGAAGATACCCTGGAAAAGGGCATGGCAACCCACTCCAGTATTCTTGCCTGGAGGATCCCCATGAACAAAGGTGCCTGGCAGGCTACAGCCCATAGGGTCACAAAGAGTAGGACATGACTAAACAACTAAGCACATACTTAGAACTGCTGTATCTTTTGGACCTTATCTTTACATAATGTTTAGAGTCTAGTTTGTCTGACATGAGTATGGCCACTCTTGTTCTTTTTTGGTTGCCATTTACATGGAGTGTCTTTTTCCATTCTTTTACTTGCAGCATGTGTCCTGATCAAAAGCAAGTCTCATACAGGACATACAGTTGAATGTTTTTTTTCTCTCCAATCAGCTATCTGTAGCTTTTGATTGGTACATTTAAACTGTTTACATTTAAAGTAATTACTGATAGAGAAGCACTTACTATTTCCATTTTGTTAACTGTTTTTTATATGACTTACATCATTTTTGTTCCTTTCCTCTCCATCTTAATTGGTATTTAATTTTTTTCTATATATACATACTTTGATTCCCTTATTTTCCTGTTTCCTTTCTAGGTATCTTTAAATTGATATTAATTTACAATGTCTTAGTTTCAGTTATACAGCCAAGTGATTGTTTTATATATATATTCTTTTCCATTTTAGGTTATTACAAGATATTGAGTATAGTTCCCTGTGCTATATAGATGTCCTTGATGTTTACCTATTTTACTATAGTTTACTATATAGTAGTGTGTATAGGTTCATCCCAAACTCCTAACTTATCTCCCTGCCCCAATCCCTTTTGGTAACCGTGAGTTTGTTTTCTATGTCTGAGTCTATTTCTGTTTTGTAAATAAGGTTATTTGTATCACTATTTTTACAATCCACATATAAGTGATATCATAGGATATTTGTCTGTCTCTGACTTACTTAGTATGATAATGTCTAGGTCCATCCATATTGCTGCAAATGGCATTATTTCATTCTTTTTTTACGACTGAGTGGTATTCCACTGTGTACATGTATGTCTAAATATCTTTTCAAATTAAGAGTTTTCTCTTTAATATATGCACAGGGTTGGGATGATATTAGAGCTGTTGACTTGAAGCTGGAAACTAAATCATTTTACTTAAGATTTAGATAGAAAATTGTATCATAATTGGCTCATATTGTAACTATGTATATAAAAACATGTCAGGAGAAAAATCATGTATTATAGAAAGTAGACTATGTTCCTATATTATTTTAAAAATCTCATTAAAAAAGCAAACTTGTGGAGCAAAAAAATACAAATTCAGTTATACTGTGGGTGTAAGGAAATGAGTTGAACCACACGGCAATGTAGGTGGTAGGAATGGAAAATGAAGCAGGTGAAATGGATGGTTCTTTTTCTCATAAAGAGGTATAATCCTCAACTGAAAGATGATTTAGTCTAAGCTAGGAAATACATTTAAATGGGAGAGGTAAAAAGATACCCATTTTTAAAAACAGGAGGGGTACTGCAAATGTCCTGGGACTTTTACCACAGTGCTCTCCCCCACATCTGGCACTTGCAATGGTCCAGCAAGGGATCTATTTCTTTCAAAAGCTTCACACAAGTATTTTTTGTGGATAAATATAGAACATAAATAAACCACAGACAAATGAAAATTAAAAAAAATTAACAGAAAAGTAACAATTTTCTATCTAAATCTTAAGTAAAATGATCTAGTTTCCAGCTTCAAGTCAACAGCTCTAAGATCATGTTCTTAAAGAGTTAATTCTGATTAATGTAGGAATGAATTCTAGAGATGGAAGAGAAGCAGATTTGTCCAGTATTTGGAGAGCCAAAAAATAGACTGAAATCTTATTTTACTGTATCTACCTTCCTTTCTTCTCTCTTTTGGCTTAAGTAAAATACCAGAATTTTTTTTTGTCAACCTCTTTAAGCTATAAAAACTTCACGTATACAAACTAACAAAATATACAGAGCCCAAACATCCAATTTAAATATTTTAAGCATCTTTATTTAATAAATAACTTCACTAAACAGCATTGTAAAAAGTGAACTGTTAAAATTAAAAGGCACTTAAAATAAGAATGTGACTTGTATGAAACAAAACAGGAAACTCAGTGAGAAGTAAATATACAGTGGTCTGTTATAGCACTAATTTAAAGTAAGAAATGCTTAAGTGATAGCTATTGCATGAGCCACAGTACAACTTCACATGTTGAATAAAAAGGCAAATGTACAGCTAAAACATCAGTGAAAAAGTACTGATTTTAAGTCTTACCCCAAATTGCAAACAAATACATTAAATGATTAGAAGAGGTGATAAAAAGCACCAGGCTTTAAAAAGAAAATGAATAAAATAAAATTCACCCGGAGGTCCCCAATTCAGCAAATACTATGCAAATTAAGGCCTTTATGTAGATAATGCTAAATCAAGGACTTTTCTTTTGCAGAAAATTTCCCAATACTTTTATTTTAGCCAAGACTTGACTTTACAAAGAGAAGGCATAAAAGTTACCAAGATTAAGTAACTCTTAAAATGGCACACAGGTTTTAAAGCTATGTTTTCCCTTCCTAGCTCTGACTTTCCCCATGGCCTTTGCAGATCAAATATTTCATTATTTTACACCTATAACTCCTAACATACTCATCTTTCAGGTATGTCATCAGTCATGTCTAACAGGCAAATAGCAAAATAATACATTTAAAACGATTCTAAACTAGCTAGAAGGACATTTACTTTGGATTCTGTATAACTGAAAAATGACATGTCTGCAAAGCTAGAAATCAGTTTTAACACTTGATTAACAGAAAGTCTCATATCATCCTCATTAACTACTGCCTTTCAATCACTCTAGAAATACTGTTTAATCCAGAAAGAGCTGGATTTCACTAGTCCAGGAGAAAAGGTCAAAAAGGCACATTGTGACCTTAGATGACAAGGATAACCATCCTGTCTCAAGTCTTTTGTCAGTCCCTGGCATTGGTTATAACATTATTTTCAAAATAATAAAAAAATTTTCAAATTATACATATTGTACATTTTCAGAACCTGCCCATGAGAGAACCATGGTGACGCTGCCCTGAAGCTACCTTACTGTGACTGTGGAATTACTACTTTGCATTCAGTGCTGTGGGTACACACAGGCAGTGCTCATTTCCCCTCATACTTCGGATTAACAACAGTTGTCACAGCACTCTTGTAAATAGGATTTTCACCCTAAAAAAAAAAATGGAAAAAATTATCAGTTATTCTACTAAAGTCATCTAACTTTATAAAACAATATTAAAATTAAAGACCATTTTCATAAGTCATTTCCGTTTGATCTGTCCAGATATCAAAAGGCTTACAAAAAAGGAAAAATGAAAGCTTTGCCCCACAAGGCTAAAGGTGCCCCTGAAAAGGCACTTTTCCTTTCTGAAAAGTCCTTCCTCCACTGGTGATCTGCAGTCAATGGCTTCTCTTTTTTAAACTAGTTTTGAATACTGTCTTGAAACTAGTTTTTAACAAACTCTTCTGCCATCAACTGCCTGATTCTTAATCCTTACTGTGAACAATGGTGCTTGATAATGAACAGACTGCTTGGCTTTCTTCTCTGTGAGGGAGGTGCTCTTCTGAGGCTTTGCCACTCAGGGTGTAGAGATTCTGAGGTAAGACTGTCACAAGTGGGCACAGTGCCAAATGTGCTTAGACAAAAATAATTACCATTCTTCATGAAATAACTGCTATTCTTTAATATGCTGATGAAACGTTTTATCACTGATACTATATTTTACTGGAGTCAAATGATTCCAAGCCATAAACATGAGAGATCTTTCAAGAGTCAAAACTTCACTGACAGTGATGTTTTAAAACATATCATTTTCTTAAAAAATTCTCATTCTAAATTATACATTTTAATATCTTCTATAGCATTCTTTTTCTCCTATCTTTAAAACTGAAGGTAAGCTTGAAAGTCAAATGAGAAATACGGGCAAATATTCCTATCTCAGAGGAAATGTGAGTACAAATCAAATAAATGTTTTACAATTTTTAAATGCTATTTAGTTTTGTATTTTACTATAGAACCATCTGAGGTTATTTTTTAAATATTTATAGAAAGCACCTAAAAAGTAATTTTTGCTTTTAAATTTTATCCACACTTCACTGCAGGTTATATTTGGATGTAGCTTTCATTGCCACAATTTCTACCTCCTAGAAAGGTATAGTTTGGTGGATGACAAACATGAAGATAAAGAACTCTGAAACAGTACACAAGAGAATTACATACATAAAATGGGAACAGCATAAGAAAAAAGGGATTGACTGAGATTAAGGATATTGTCAAAATGAAACTGACTACAGATAAAACATTGAAAGGTATATAGAAGCATATACACACACAGAGTTAGAAATCTATATGGTTGAGAAGTTTCTAAGGGTACATATGTATGTTTTGAATGGGAAAGGGAAAGCAGAAGATGCCATCTTTAAAAAGACTAAGAATTCATTGAGGGAAAGTAAAACATATAAAGGCTGGGTCTTGAGCAACACCAAATAAACCACTCTGACTTCAGTTCAGCAGCTAGTCTGGAACCTGACATTGTGCCTTCACTCCACCCCACAAAGAACAACCTGCCCAGTCATTTCTGAAACACAGAAGAACTCAGGATCCCTCAGAGATAAACATTATATAATCTGGATGACAAAAATCACATCGGATATCAAATTCTGTGCTCTTGTCCCAACTGGATCCCAAATGGTATTATAGCAGACATTTCATAATGGAGACTGGAGTATGGATCCTAGCAACTACATTCCTAATGAATGATCAGTACAAATAAGTGAGTCTATTTCCACCTTCCTATCATGCAAGGCTAAAACTGCCCATTTTTTTCAAATATGCTAGGAAAATAAATTACCATTAAGTTTCTTTAATGCATTAGATAAATCTAATAGTTAATACTTAAAAACTATGAGAGGTAATAAAACATGGAGAAGAAAAAAAAATGCCCAAGTTATAGATGAAACCAAAGTACAATTTACATGGCAGAACTTACCTTTGGAGAAAACACTGCCTTTTCATGTACACATTTATATTTATTATTTCATATATATTATTATTTCGAAGTCCATCCAAACAAAATTTTAACATGCAAGGTTAGAGGTAAGAGATTAAACCATCTGCGCTGGGCATCATTTTAAATGGAGGTAAGCTAAAATAATGCATATTAGTTCCCATCGTTCAGAGTGCAACCCTTCCCCATCCCAATAAAAAGCAAAGCCTGTTTAAATCAAGAGGAACACGGTTACATTCAGCAGGGAAGTCCTCTGTTCTCAGTAAATGTCATCCGTGCTCACTCTGGAAGGGCTGATGTGGTGGTTACAGTATCATTTCTGTTGCATATTAGAAATGCAGTGCATAACTGTGGGGGATTAGCAGCCCACATTTAATGTGTTTATATATAAACAGCTTTAACAAAGTTGATGATTTGATTTTTTTTAAATGTACCTACATGAATAGTCTTATGTGCTGAAGTAATTAGACTGCCTGCCTATTTATCTGAAATACGTTAATGACATTAACTGACCAGCAACCTTGGTCCCATACTGGAAAAGTGCTTTGTAAGCCATGATTTAATTTCTTAATGCTCATTCATTAATATCTACTGTTTATTTCTGCTTTAGTTTTTCTTGAAAAAACATCTCAGAATAACCAGTACCCATTAAATTTCCTGAATTTCACTAAATAAAAAAATTTTCACAAAACTTTCACATCCTGAATTATCCAAAATGCTTATTTTGGCTGAAGTAATAGTGTACCCAAAATTGACTTAACAATAAAAACATTAAGTTTCACTGTTACTGATAATTTCCTTCAAAACACAATTTAACATACAGCAAGGTAAAAATTTCACCTTTCAATAGGAGATACAGAAATTTTTTCATGTAAGTATCCATATAAAATGTCAATATCTGATTATGACAGAAAAAGGAAAGGAAAAAAACCCAGCAAATTAGTTTCCTTCTAAAAATGACATTCTTTCTGTAAAGCTCTAAATGAAGAAGAAAAGAATATTAAGACTCATACTACTAAGAAAATGTACCGGACTACGCAAGATGAATCTGACAATAATTTTCTGCCATCAAATTTAACTTTGCCATTTCAAAAGTCTTAAGATCTAATTAGAAATAAAAGAAAAATCAGACATATAATGGTTTCTAATGTTATCAGTACTCCCTGTATCTTTTAAAAATATGAAACATTCCTGTACTTTAAAATCTTACCATGTTATTATAAGTATACTCATTCATCTGAGTAAATAAACAAATCTGCATTGATGGGTTTCTGGTGTAACAGTGACTTCCCCATTCAGTAGTGTCACAGTAACACTAACATTCTTAAGTTACCAGAAATAGCAAAGACTGTCATTTCCTATAGTGATCTCCCTCCTCCTAACCAGGTAACAGTGTCTCCTGAAGACATGTTGATTGCTACCAGTTCAATGCAGTGGTTAAGAACCTAGATCCTGGAGCCCAGTGGCCTGGGTTTGAATCTCAGCTTTTCCACTAACTAGTCTTGTGAACTTGGTCAAGTTACCGAACTCTTCTGTGCCTGTCTTCTCATGTGTGAGATAAGAATAAAGGAAAGGAAGGAGTTCAGGATCAACAGTCAGGAGAATTGGTTCTAATCACAATCTTTTTATCAGAGTATTAGGGGCTTACATAATTATATTAAAACATGCTAGAAACACTTCATGAAAATTCAGTTATAAGGAAAAAGCCTGTCCAGTGTTGATAAAAGAGAAAATGATACATTTGTCACCCAAGTAGAGCATACACTCGCCAAAGTAACTTTCCCTTAGCTTAGAGAATAGGTTAACCAAGCTTTATTACCACTATGAAATTTTCAACAAAGTTTTAATTTAAAACTCTAGTAGGGTTTTTCTCTATATGAAATTTAAATTTCATGTTCACTTTTCACTCTTTCACTCTAAAACTTACAAATAATAATTTGTTATATAAGGATGATAATACTACCTAAAGCAAAGGACTCTAGTGAGGATTATAACTGACAGGCTGCTATCCAATACTGTAGTCATTAGCCAAAAACAACACAGTGTAGTTACTGACGCCCTGTTAAAGCTCTGGGAAGTGAAGTGACCCAGTGCCATTCTACCTAAGCAGAAGAGCTGGGACTTGACCCAGGTCAGTCTGATCACAACACACATTCTTTTCACCACAACACAGTTGCTGCTTCTATACCATAAAGCTTAATCCAAAGCCCTTCTAAATACTATTATTAACACACAGAAAGAAAAGCCATAGTATAGCCATATAAATAAAGCCAGATTTTGGAGGAAAAAAAAAAAACAGTAGTGATAAAAGACACACAGTGCAGTAAATACATGCAAAGACAGAAAATGAAAGAAAATACGAACGGAAATTTAGAGACCAGCTTTACGTCCATAGTTTGGATTCTTGAAATTATTAATAGGACTCTTGTAAATCGGATTTTCTTGCTAAAGTAAAAGAAACAGTTTCTAATGATTTCATCAGAAAAAAACTAAACAGAAAAAAACTAAACACTCACTAGAGTGTTTAAACACTATAAAAGATAATTTTTACTATTCTTACGCTTCCAAAATTATTTTTTAAAAATCCAAGAAAATTGTTGTTAAAATGCAAATGACTAAAATTAATTTACACCTGAAAAATACTGAAGATTGTCACTGCCTTCGTATATCAAAAGATGAATACAAGACGGCCAACGTTTGGCCACACGAGCCTCCAACCCCACATTTCAAAGCACTACATGCTGACATACATTTTCAATCACTTATAGCTTTTAAGTTTTGTATAAAACAAGGTTACTGAGTTGTAATTTGCAGAGTAAAAATACCCTTTTAAAGTACATAGTTTCATGAATTCTCTAATGTATAAAGACACCCATCTAGGCAATTTAGAGACCATAGGTTTAGTCCCCACAGGTTTGCCTTTTCTAGACTGTTACATAAATGGAATTACACAGCATGTAGTGTTTTGAGTGGCTGATTTCTACTTAGGGTTCTCTGTTGAATTATTAAAAAAAAAAAAAAGCAGCAGCTTTCCACTGAATAGTCTGCAGTTATTTAGGGTTTTGTTTTTAATTTTTTTGGTCATGCCAAGTATGTGGGATCTAAGTTCCCCAAGCAGGGATTGAACCCACACCCCTTGCATTGGAAATGAGTCTTAACCACTGCACCACCAGGGAAATTCCCAGGATTCTATTTTATATAGAAGAAAAGGCAGAAGAGCAGATTTAAGATTAAAATTATTAAGGAAATAAAAACACTGACCACAATAACCTGAAGAAACATTCTTACAATTGTTTTCTTTTAATGGGATGTATTTAAGATGTTTTCTGTTTTTCACTAAATGCAGGTTTCCTGAATAATAAATTCTGGGGGGCAACTGAAATATTTAAAGGACTTTAATAATTGGCTTTAGAGCTAATAAACAAGTCTTAGAAGCGTTACATTTACTTTATGAAACATCTTCCATTTTAGATGTTTTCCAACTTACCGTGTCCCATTTGGCATTCATTTTTTCCTTTTCAAATTTGGCAAATTCCCTTCTGTCATGAATGATCATTAAAAGCTTCCAAATCAGCAGCAATGCAAGGCCAATAAGAACAATTCCAGCAACCACACCTGCTACAATTGGAATAATGTCTGGACCAGTGGGGCACTCTGTAAAGTAAGCAGCAAAGGATGAGCACACAAGGGGGCTGGCCTGTGAAAACGCAGCCAAAACTAAGAGCTGGGCAGCCTCACAAAAGACACAGGAATTGAAACTCCAAGATAAGTGAAGTATCTTGGCACACACTATCCAAAAGAACCTATAAAAAAAGATAACTAGAACTTAACAGATAAGTTTACAAGATCATAAGATACATAATCAATAAAAATCATGTATTTCTATGAATTATACCAAAACTGATTTCTATATATTAGAAATTGAATACAAGAAAATAGTATTATCTACAATAGCACTGAAATCATGAAATACCCATGTATAAACCTAAAAAAAATGTACAAGATTTATATGCTAAAAATTACTAAATACTGATTTTAAAAAAGTCAAAGGCCTGAATAAATGGAGAGATTTTATCTATGTTCATTGATTAGAAGATGTCAATTCTCTCCCAATTTGATCTATAAACTCAGTATTATCCCAATGAAAATCTTGGCAGGACATGTGTGGATATCAAGCAAGTGAATTCTAAAATTTACAAAGAAGTAGGAGAACTAGGAAAGTGTTTCAAAAACACTTTCAGGAAAGAACAAAGTTGGACAACTTATATTACTAGATTTCACAACTAGCTGTGAAGCAACAGTAATTGAGACAGTGTGGTATTAGTTAAGGGACAGATGCCTAGATTAATGGAATAGAAGCAAAAGTCAGAATAGGCCCATACACATAAGGTCATCTTATTTTCACCCAAAGTGGAGAAAGGTCAGCCTTTTCAAGAAATGGTACAAGAACTGCTAGAAATCTACCTACAAAAAACTGGACCTCCACTCCAGATACTGAGAGCAGCTCAAAATACATTATGTACCTAAATGGAAAGCCAGAAACTAAAACTTTCAGAAGAAAACACAGGAGAAAAATACTTATGAAGTTGAGTTATGCAAAGAATTCTAAGGTAGTAAGAAGCAAGATCTACAAAAGAAAAACTTGGTAAAATTTAAGCTTCTGGTCTTCAAAAAACAGTATTTGAAAAACACATACGTGAAAATGCAAAACAATAACAGAGGCTTTAAAAAACAGTTTGGCTGTTTCTTTTGAAGTTAAATATATGCCCCCTCCCCAATTCCTAACATTTATCCTAGAGAAATGAAAACTTACATTCCAATAATAACTTAATCACAAATGTATAAAATTCCAAAGAATGAATTAAAAGTTCCCAGGGAAAAAAAAAGATAAAAATGATTCATCTCTTGAAAAGCAGAACAAATTCATGCCATATAATACCCTTTATCTTTCCCAGTGTCCAAGCCTAAATCAAGCTGATATTAAAAATATCATTAGTAACGATGTTACTGAGTACCTGCTATCAGGCACTGTGCCAAGGGCTTTATATGGGTTATTACTGCATTTACTCTTCAAACTCTCCATAACATAAAATTTGCTTTGCCCTTATTTCTTATAGTTAATTAAATACTATTTTAAGCTTGAAAAGATTTAAAATGTCCCAACTTGAATGTAAAGTGGTCATGTGAAGTAGCTGGAAGTTGTTCCTAGATGTGAGTGAATGAGTGAGTGAAAGTCACTCAGTTGTGTCTGACTCTCTGCAACCCCATGGACTGTCCATGGAATTCTCCAGGCCAGAATACTGGAGTGGGTAGCCTTTCCCTTCTCCAGGGGATCTTCCCAACCCAGGGATTGAGGGGAACTGCCAAAAGCTCTAAGCAGCAGAAAGACATAAAAGAAAATGCAAAAAACTTTGAAATGATCAGATTTCTACCTGGAGTCTCTACAACATGAACAGTGGCCTCATTGTTCACATTCACTGAATATGTGAAGTAGAACCAGCAGTCATCAACGTCCTTCTCCTTACAGTGGGACAAGGGATCCACCTGGCCTGGCTGGGGCAATTTGTCCCGATTTTCAACCTTGGTAATGTTGAAATGTGAACATTCCTGAGCACATGTGTCTTTCTTTTCTCCTTTATTGAAGGCTCGGCACTGAACACATTCTCTGTTAAAATGCAAATGATTATATTTATTATTTATAATAATATTTGCTTAAAGATTATTTTGTGTGCTAGACTCAAAATTTGACCAAATTAGGCCAAGAGAGACGAAAGAAGACATGAGTAAATGAAAAAACATATGACATTTCTTGGTGGGAAAACTAAACATAAAGATGCCAGCTTCCTAAGTGAAATTATAGATTTATTACAGCTCAAACTAAAATCCTCCAAAAGAAATATGAGTAGGAAGATAAAACTAGCCCTATCAGATATGAAATATATAATATAAAGCCAAAATAACTTTTGAAATGTATTGCTGGTATTATGGTTCTTTCTGCAAGGGACAAAACTTTCAATTTTATTTAGTCAAAAGGCAGTAAATAAATTGGTAATACAATTGGTAATACTAATTTAACAAAAGTTACCACATGGATTCAATTAAATACCAAATTCAGGTTGAAATAATGGTACCACCACACTCAGGATACAATTCACTATCATGTGCCAAACACTAGCGATTGAGAATTTTTAGATTTAAAAAGTGGGCTTCAATGTGACAGATACTTTATTTACCGTGTGGCCTAGTATTAGCACTGTTCTATGTACCGTGTGATCATACACAGGTGAACAGACAGTGAGCAATCACCTATTTCAAGCAACTCAGAAATACTTACTTATGCTCAGCACAGACTCCAAGGCAGGTCTGACACATCTCACAGGTTGGCCCTTGGAACTTGGGGTCTGTACACTTACAGGCACCACACTCGCAGACACCCCGGCCATTGCAGATCTGTCCATTTACAGCCATGCAGGAAGTGGTATCCAGAGAACAGTCACAGGCGCTGCCAGTGTAGTTAGGGTTGCACTCACACACTCGACACTTGCAAACACCATTTCCTGCAATTAAAAATCTCATTTCTCACCACAGTGGTAACAATATAAAATCACAACACTGAAAAGTGAAAACAAGC
Organism: Giraffa tippelskirchi; assembly: GCF_054371585.1. Lineage (NCBI taxonomy): Eukaryota > Metazoa > Chordata > Mammalia > Artiodactyla > Giraffidae > Giraffa > Giraffa tippelskirchi. The sequence goes on along the minus strand of NC_137287.1, from coordinate 63,869,037 downwards.
AATAATAGGTAAGAAAGTATCCACAGGATGGAGTGACCCTCAATGCTGCCCCTTTTCTATTTATTCACTAAGCAAACTCGCAACATGTTTTATTATATTAGATAGGACCACATTTTATAACTACTTTCAGACCCATTCTCACCTCCACATATTAAGCCATTGGATCTATCACAGTTGAAATTATCACACTCGCAGAATTTGCCAGAATAAATTTCATTTGTATTGTCCCTCTTCCTACACACACACTGTCCACAGACACACTCTCCATTGTTGCTACAGATTTCTGAACTGTTTTCTTTCCTGCAGTAAGCGTCCATGTCTTCACTGTTCACCTCATCTGTGCTACATTCACAGTGTCTCCCAACACGTCCCTCGTTGCACCTAAACAAAGAATCCAAAATTTCAGTCACATAAAATAAAAATAATTGAAAGTAACAAGTGGTAAGAAAGACAGAGAGGAAATAAAACTATAAGCATTATCTTCAGACTACAATTATATAAGAGTGTCTGTGCCATGTGTCACAGAAGTGTACATATATGCACGTGTACACACACCCACAGCCATTCAAGTCCATACGGAATCTACACAGGGGCCTAGGAAAAAATTCCTCTTCAGGGAAGTAACCATTCTGATCAAAATGAAAATACAATTTAGCAATGAACAAGTGAACACAACATTTGGAAACAAAGGATAAACTTATTTTTAAAGAGTGTGGTATGTTTTCAAAGGATATGCTGTATATTACATTTGCTATTATTTGCCCAATTTTTATACTAAAAGTTTATACACAATTTTTATACCAAAAAGTATAAAAACACACAACTGAATGACTGAACTGATAAAAACACGACGACTGAACTGATAAAAACACAGCCCAAAAAGTACATGGAAGTTGAAAACCATACTAAACATATCATTTGAAAATGTAACTACCATAATGTTTAAAAATAAATTTATCCTAAGGATTCAGACTTTTCAGACACTTTTTAAAACACCTAGTGCTTATACACATTGTTATCTGGTAAATACACAAAAAGAAGGCAAAATATTTTCAAGATTTTCAGATAAATAATATTTTACTAAAAATCTATCTATACACAACTCAGTAAGGATATGACATGGAAAATAAAAAATGTAACATTTTGTTATTTAGAATAGAAAGGTAGTAAATGATGGCAAAATACAGTCACTAATTTTCCTCATGATTAAAAACCCTTCAAAAGCCTAGTCATTTGGGAGCTGACAGTTGGATCAAAATATTCTTCTCTCCTGTTCTAAAAAAAAATAGGAGAAAGATGAAATAGAAAGATTTATTTACAGTATAAAAATAAAAATTCAAAATAATTTGACTTAAGTTCTGTTAGTAGTAGATTCTATGTTCTGAAAATAGTGCTTTCTTAATTTTACAAATATGTGAATTTTTAAAAAATTATTCCATCAATGCAGAAGTACATGTAATAACAAGCTGAACATCCTTTATTAATTCCTAATTCCAGTTCCCATATAAAATCACTATTAATTCTCTATAAGCTTACTGAACTCTCTAGAGTTCAGATTGCTATCATGAGAGAAAAACCCAAATGCTACCATAAACATTTGTTAAGTAACATCTTAGATGGCTACAAAAGCTTTTATTTTAGAATAAAAGGTAGTCTGCCTAAGGAAAAAAAGGCAGAGAAGAGCTTTCTATAAAGAACACACACAAGACCATCAAATTGATCTTGTGGTGAGCAACAAAAGTTGGAAGAGTGATTTCTCTGCTCCCACAGAGATTTTCTGGGAAGCTCAGACAGAGCGGGCCCCCAGCTGTCCCAGCTGCCACGCCCCCCACACTGTGCACGCCTCTAGCTCACCTGCAGGCCCCACACTCGAAGGTCCCGTTGCCATCGTGGCACTTGGGGCTTCCTGGGATGCCTTCACTCTGGCACTCACATTCACAGATGAACTGAAGGATAATCTCCACTTCCTCAGTGAAGCCCAGAGGCTTAATTTTAATGGTTTCAGAGTTCTTATTTGGACATTTATTTGCAGTTATGCTAATTTCAAATTGAACCTTAAAAGGAAAACAAGAAGATAAGTTAAAAACTAAACAATTTAAATCTACTAAAAATTTTTCAAAAAGCTACTCAACTTATATTTAACTGTTTCTCAAATTATAAGCTAGATTGCTTATAAACAAGTTAGCTTTTTCTTTTACTTCAGAAAAATGTTTATGTAACATACCTCATCCCCAATGGAAATATTAGAGCATTTTCTCCCATTTTCCCCTGTTCCATTCACCCCATTCTTGCAGTAAGACTTGTAATTTATTGTTACTCCTTCTGGTAATTTGCTGTTTTCCAAAATGACTTCTGAAGAAAGGGACTAAAAGAAAGACTAATGAAATAAGAGGAAAGGCAAACAAATGATACTATAAAATAAGTTGAATTCATAAATCCAATGGATAAATGAGCTGTAAAGAAAACAGTATTATTTAAATATTGGAAGCCTAATCTTGAGTGACTAGAAAACACAAAACCCAGAGAAACGGGCTCAAATAACAACCAATTATTCAAAATAATGTACATGACTGAAGAGTATCTAGCTAAAATTTTAATGATGACACAGCACAGAGGCCTAATATTAATTATGAAGAGTTCTGAGAACTCAGAACACTTTCTTTCCCCACTGGCAACACACTCCCCCTCTGCCCTGCCGCTTTAGCTCACTAGTGTTAGTCGCTCAGTCATGTCTCTTTGCAGCCCCATGGACTGTAGCCCACAAGGCTCCTCTGTCCATAGATTTCTCCAGGCAAGAATACTGGAGTGGGTTGCCATTCCCTTCTCTAGGGGATCTTTCCAACTCAGGGATCAAACTTGGGTCTCCTGAATTGCAGGCGGATTCTTTACCGTCTGAGCCATCAGGGAAGCCTCAGCTCACTAAGGACAAAGGTAAATAATCTACTACATAGGCTGGGAACAAATCTGCTTAGGGGCCATTGCAGGCCTGCCCCCACTCCCTCAAAGAAAGAAAACCCCGAGTGGGAGGACTCAAGCCAGTGCTTTTGTAGAACAGCAGAGGGCGCAGGACAAATGGAGAAGGCTGCAGCAGCGAGCTCTGTCCTGGTCACACCACTCCACAGATGAAGTTAGGAAAGCATTAAGATATGCTGTAAAGACAGGACGACTATGGGGGTGACAGGGAAAAACCAGAATCTAGAAAGTCTGTAAAAATCTGAGTAGGGTCTTTCCAAAACATTTTGGAAACCCCTGGCATGAGGTAGAAAATAAAATTCAACTAGTCGAAGGGCTGGAGCTGGTGTATGCAGCACAGGATGGTTACAGTTGTATTACAAAGGCCTCCAGTGACTTACAACAGTTACTGATGAAGGCTTAATGAGCATCCCTAAAGTACTTGGAACTAAACTTGAGATGAACACTTCCTCTTTAATTTCAACTTCCTTCCACGTGGGGTAAAAAAATCTTATAAATCTTACTTTAATAAGTCATGTATGCATTCATACATATTTTATGGTACATGCACATATGACTGTGTGTGTACCACTTGAGAACAGAGAACTATGTACCCCAAAAATATGGCAAGAGAAGAATTAGTGAAAAAAAAAAAAAGCTTTTCTGGCACAATTCATCAAAATCAATGAATATATAAAATGAAGGGAAGTAAAGAAGACTGAGGTAATCCTATAGATCTAAATGGAAGTTGTTTCATACTTGTTTTCCAAAAAAGAGACTTATTACTTAACGACATTTAAACAGAATTTAGAAATCCACCCCCTGCCACGCCTTTTATTTTGCCTTGCAAACACATTTTTGTAAGAGAATGAGTTTTTCCTCCACATACAGAATTTTACATACAAGTTTTACATTGTCTTCTGGGGCCTGCTAAATTGTGTATGAAAGGACTTTTACTTTTTTTGAGCAAAGTATTCTCAACAGGGTACTGCCCAAAATAGATCTTACTTAGAATGCACTCACATTGTACGCATCGATGATCAACTGAATCACATTGCTGGAATTTGCAGATAATGTTCCTACCGCTGACTTAGGGATCAAATTTTTCAGTTCCTGCAATTAAAAGATAAAACCTATAAAATTTGACTAATGAGCATCTACTGAGTACCTACTATTTATGTTTAAAAACCATTTCTTGATATATATCCTAAATAAGGAGTCAGACCTAAAAACAATTAGTTTTGCAATGTAATTAAAATACCACGTTTGTAAAATCTAGCCTATCTGATGACATTTTCCCACATTTCAATTCAGACATATCATTTTGCCTTTGATGAATAAACAATAAGGATCTAGAAATGTGTTCCTATTTTGATCTCACACGTATGTATTTACCTTGTAAACAGGCTGAAATTCTTCAGTAACTGCAAAAATCGTCTGAATGTTATTTTCGCTTAGTTTCTGGACAAGGTGAGCAATAGAAGGATAATCCTAAGAAATTAAGTAATAAAATTTAGTATGTAATTATATCCAATCTACTCCAGTTTTTCAATACTTTCTGAAAATAATGATTTGCAGATATATCTGGATTACTTAACGCAAGACTGCCTGAAACAACCCAAATTATTGCTGAACTGGGTGCTGTCTAGTGGGTTTCTAATCCTTTTCTATCTTTATGTGTGCATAAAAATTTCAATAAAAAAGATTTTTAAAAGATTATCTATGTATATTAAATGTCAGAACAATGAAATTAAAGAATTGCCATAATTAAAGGTTATATTATCACTAAGAAAAAGACCAAGATTCAGCAAGGTTTAGATTTCTTCCAGACCTTGAATAAACTGCCAATGTTTATTTTCCATAGAGGCAGGATGCCTACTTTCTTAAATCATATATAAATAAGACAAAGAGTGTAAAACTACAAATGATTTGTTTAGACATAGTATCAAACTTGCTACCCCTTGATGGACCGAGTGAGAGGAGACAGAGCTTTGGGCTGGGGTGCAGGGCCAGGAGTCAGCAACTCCCTTCACCCCCAGGTCCTCAGCTACTCAGAAGGAAGCAGGCACAAAGCCACAGCCTCAAAACAGCAACAAAGTTTTCCTGCACATTAGGTCAGGGCCCAACTTACCAAAATAACAAAACCCCAATCCTGAAAAACCCACAAGCCCATTACCTATAATACTCTAAAAACCCAAATCCACTTAATATGTAAGGCACTAAACACTTACGTAATAATGGCTCATTGTGTACACATCATTTTCCAGGTGACACTGTCCATCATTTGGTAAAACAATGCCACCAAGTTTCCCATCTCCAGCAAAGTGAAACCCAGCATCCGTGGAAAACACCAGCAGCCGTGTCACATTCCTCCAACCAATCAGTGACTAGAAAAGAAAAGGATTTCAATTTTAAAATACTACATACAGAAATTCAGAAAAGATTAAATCTTTTAATCTTTATATAGGCTACCACTATACTTTCAACTTAATTCTGTATTTTCTCTTTTCACAATGCTAATAACATCCTTGCTGATAAAGGCACAGAGCCCGCTGAATAAAACTCCCCCACCTCACTATAACTTCACCTTGCCTAGCTGTCTGTCTCAGCTCTTTTTTTAAAAACTACCTTTTCAAGTCAAGGTCCCTCTCCCCACTAAAAGGTAGCTCCACTCCACGCAGGGCAGGGCAGGGACCACATCTGATTTTGTGCATCATCTTATCTCCAGTAGTAGCACTAATAGGTGTTTAATGAATAAACAAAAATGTCTCAGCCCACACCCAACTTTATCTAAACACTGTTATCTCCTCTTCCCATCCATACCTACTCCACCTTCTGGAGCATGTACTCCCTTTATCAGCCACCATATTAAAAAAGCCTCCCCTTTTTACTTCTAGAAAAAAGGATCTTCTTCAAAGGCTTGATCCTTCTTCAAAGGATCTTCTTCAAAGGATTAAAACCCTTTTAATCCATCTGTACTGTCTGTTCATTTATTCTCCACCTGATTCAGCAAAAAATTTAAAGTAGTGGTAAAATCATCTTGAATGGTAATTTTATAATCATCTGTCTTTATTTACTCTGTACATCTGTATATATCCTCCTAAGACTATAAAATCCTTGAAGGCAGGAATTAAGTTTATTCATGCTGGCAGACCAAGTGGAATATCTGTCTCTTCTGCATTTAGAGAAGTAAGTGGAACGGTTACTCTCAGTCAGCGCAGAGAGCAGCGGCCAGGATACCATGGCCTGTTTTAATCTCAAGGGTGTTTTGTCTTAGGCAGAGACAGCGCAGAGAATGCTTTCTTCATATGAGCTTCTAGCGGGGTCACAAATGAATGGCTGGAGAGGAAACAGGCATCAAGCTAGGCACCGCCTGGAAAACTACTCTTCCCCTTTAAAAGTGGAGACTATCCTTAAACTGCACCTACCCTGGTGAGAAGTCAAGAGTGACCACAATACAGTTGTTAACCGTTTGCTGCCTACTTGCACTGTCTATGGATTACCGTATTTAAACCTCCTAAGGTGTACCAGTTATTATGTCTCAAGGAGAAGGAAACAGCCCTCTAGAATGGCAAGGAAACTGCCTAGTGGATGAGCAGTGATGGGAACATATGAAGCTTTGTCCTAACAGTCTAAAGACTGCTATCTCAAGCACTATATTATATTATCATCTTGGGTATCAAATAGCATACTAAAACTTGGTTTAAAAGTAACCATTAAGAAGCATCTGGAAGAGAAAGGTCTTTTAGGGCACAGGGGTACTATAAGGAAAAAGGGGGGGAAATGAGACAGATAAAACTTCGTCTAGCTCACAATGTTTTCTACTTCCATCCTCAGCTACATCATTAAAAGGTCACCTAAAATTTTCAGCTGGTAAATGGGTCAAAAAATTCTAACCACTAGTCCAATGGAGGATCAGCTTACTGTCACTGAAAATCTTGTAATTAAAATTACAAACATTACATGACTTCTCAGAATATCTATTCTCATATAGCTTTCAAACTAGGACTTAAAACTTTCTTTTTAAATTACTAAGACATGAGGAAGATGCCTCTCAAAGATAAGCAGAAGAAAACTAACCAAAGGAAAATGGTGTCTGACACACAATCTATTTGAGCACTTTTAATGTTCCTGGTGACGTCTCAGATAACCCCAATACCGTCTCAGTCACAAAGCCGGAAGGCCAGGGTACCCTGAGCCTCTTTAAAAAACCCAGAACACCAGCTAAAGCTACACTGCCCCACTGTTTCAAATGGTGAGCATTTTAGCTTTTAAAACCTAGATTAACTATGCTTTTTTTTAAACCACTCACAGTTGAGAGGGAATTTAAGGGATTAATCAGTATGATATAGAATATAAGGTAATATTTTCTGACAGAAAAATCACACTTAAAATCCACACAAATAATATCCCCTTGTAGAGAATGAATGCACTCACTCCACAAACTGCAACTTGCATGATTGCATCAAAGCCACCTTCTGGTGAATCCAAATTTCCAGATATGCGCTGCTTACCAACAAGTTCATTAAATACTTCCCCTTTATCAGTAAGGCTGAGCACATTTTTGTAGCTAAATGGGCTCGTGCAATTCTGTTCATTTGTGCAAGGGTTCCTGAGTTTAGCTGGTGTTGTGCTAATGTAAGGCATCACAGTTTTCTCCACGAAAGAGCCAAACCCTGTGGAGGAAAATGCACATGCAGTGATGATGAAGGGTGGATGGTTAAACTGCATTAAAAAATCAAGTCTAAGTAATCAACATGTTTATAAGATCAACAAATGAATGAATAAATTCCTGTAACAACAAACATGCAGCTTATTATCTATGTGGTGTAGTGTGTGTCAAATAACATGGCAGCCTGTAGTAAGAAGGGCTTCCCTGGTGGCTCAGATGGTAAAGAATCTGCCTGCAATCCATGAGATCCAGGTTCCATTCTTGGGTCGGGAAGATCCCCTGGAGAAGGGAATGGGAACTCACTCCAGTATTCTTGCCTGGGAAATTCCATGACAGAGGAGCCTGGCGGGCTACAGTCCACAGGGTCACAAAGAGTCAGACACGACTGAGTGACTCTTTCTTTCTTTTTTATAGTAACAGAGGAACAAGGAGGAAGAAAAATCATTAGCCATGTGACAGGAATATCAGTCCTCTCAGAAAGAAAAAGCTAAAACCCAGCCTCCTAATCTCACATGTATGTAGTGAAGAATAAAACTGCCAAGATTTACACAAATGAAAATTATTAATTTTCTCAAAATTCCTACCAATTCGGAAGTCTGAAGTGATCCTCCTCATTTCATTCATCAAATCTGTTCCCAGACTTTTCACATTCTCCAAGTCATCTTTCATGGAGTAGGAGAGGTCCATGAGGTAGTAGAGATCGATGGGATAGTCTTCAGCCCGCTTGAATTTTAGTGTAAATGTCTGTGGCTCCCCTAATTAATCAGAGATTAGAAAATTAGCTTGCCAGCAATCAAAAGCAAATGGAAAAGCCAAGTAAATCAGCTTGATAAGGTCAACACTATAGAGTAAACCGTATTATTCACATAGTTTTTACAAAAACAAGGGCATTCCATAGGCAATTCAATCAATGGCTGTGTACTCTTTATTTACAAATACTTAAAATGCCAGGCCCCAGGGATGATAAAAAAAAGACAGCATTCCCAATCTACAGTGGGCAAGACAGGCAAATAGTGGGTTGCAAACTATGACAAAGGAAAACAGGGAACACCACAAACTAGACGGGGTGGGTGAAGCAGGCACACCCCAGGGAACACCGGACGTTTTAGAGACTGACGCTGTCAAATGAAGACTCTTCTCTGTTTATGGGAGGCACTGTGTGCAGTGAATAATCTGATTTTCACTTAAGAAAAACTGATGAAAAGTTTCAGAGATGATTAAAGAGACAAACTTGTTAAGAAATTACAGCCAAAAAAAAAAAAGAGGATAAAGACATGAAACCAATAAGGACACAGAAGAGATGTACCAGAGGTTATGAGTTGAAATGCGCTCAGAAAATACACAAGTAGGAAGGGGTCTGGGTAAAAAGTCATTTAGTTTTTAACTTGCAGATTTTCTCTATATAGTAGGCAGTTGGATAACTGTGTTTGGAGCTTGAGAGAAAAAAGTCTGTGTTATAGCACACAAAGGGCTTCAAAGCCATGAGAGGAAAGTCAACAGTTAAGTGGAAGAAGAAAAAAGACACGGAAAGAAGACTGGAAGGTACTGGTAAGAGATAAGAAGGAAAACAGGAATGTTACCGCAGAAGCCAAAAAAAGAACATTTCAAGAAGCTCAAAGGCATCGCTTGTACAGAAGAGTTAAATAAAGGAATAAAAAAGGCCTGACAAGGGTCCATCAGGCCTGGCGGTTTCAGGTGCCAGGAGAGGTTGGCCAGAGCAGGTCTAGAAGCACCAGGCTGAAGAGGGGGCAACAGGGGAGGGAGAGCGGAGGGCACAAGTGAGTCCTCTGAGTGGAAGGGCTGGAGATTAGAAGAGAACGGGGCATATTTTTTTCTTTTTTCCAGATGCAGGACTGCTACAGATTCTTATGAAAACCTTAATATTTTAACAGTAGTGTACGAAAACAAACCAAAAAATAGATTAAAATGTTATCTTTATGTTATATAGTTATATCAGAAGATGGATATTTTTATTTTTAAAAAACCCACTAAATCTGTTAATAATACTTTCTGAAACTTTAACAGAATTTACTTTGGACATTAGGCAACATGTCAGGTACATGGTCTGACAAACTACATCTGCACACAAATTCAAAAATATTCTAAAAGTTAACTTACTCAACATTTCTCAACAGAAACTTATATAATGTTGTCTGGAAGCTCAAGTGGACCCAAAAGCATTCCTAGAATCAGATTTCCATACCTGATCGTAACTGCAAAACCAACTGCTGTGGCTGGATTTGAGTGATATCTTCTGGCTGCAGCTTCTCTGCTGTTCCTTTGCTTCGGTTCGTTACATTTTTATTTTTCTTTATATCTTTGGAGCCTCTGGGATTTTCAATGTCATTCGGATGACAGCCCTTCTTTTTTAAGGCTTCTAAATCATCACATCGAGCAGATGTAGGCATACCTTCTTGTAAAAATGTCTAAATGACATACAAAATATAGGTATAAATATGGTATAAAATGGTCAAACCTTTTATATAATTGCAAATAACCAATTAAATTGCAAAAATCAGGTAACATGTCTAATGTACTTCATCTCTGGTTTTAAGCAAAATGTTGTTCCCTTCATCCAAACCATAATAAACAAAAAAACATTTCTCCTTGAAGGTAATACTTTTATGACTAATATATAACTAGTACTATATTATTTTAGAAATATTTAGTAGGACTTAAGTGTGTATTTTAACTGTTTCATGTTCAAATTCAGAGTATCTACTCAAAGAAATTTTTTTTGTGAAATTATTCAGCAGGGTTAAGAATCATTAATGATGAATATGCCCAAATAACAAATATTTTTCCCAAAATTTCCCTTAAAAATATTCTTAGAAGTCTTTCATATTAGATAGCATTTTCCTTCAAGATATTTTGAACAACTCAATACTAGGGAAAATATATGAGCCCAAAACCTTTTTTAAAAAAGAGACCAAGAAATTTATCACAGATTTAGTAAGTATTCTTGGAAGTTTAAAAAAAAAAAGCTATTGGCTATTATTAGAAAAAAGCCTTTTAGAATTTACTAAAAAAAAAAAAAAAAATAGCAAGTGATTTTATAACAGGGTTAGAATGTATTTCCATTGGGTGAATTTTTTAAAAACAAAAAGTTGTAATGCTATGTAAATGGTATTTGTGGTGTGGGGTAAAACTTCCAGTAGTGACGTGATTTTAAAATGGGTTTTATGTGGAATCTAGAAAAATGGTACAGATAACCCTATTTCCAGTGTTTGGAAATAGAAACCTATTTCCAAGAACAGAGATGCAGACGTAGAGAACAGAGATGTGGAAGGGGAGGGGGAGAGAAGGTGGGACGGACTGGGACAGCAGCACAGGCACAGATTCACTACCGTCTGTGAAACAGCTCGTGGGAGCTGCTGTACAACAGAGAGCTCAGCTTGGTGCTCTGTGAGGACCTACGGGGTGGGATGGGGGGGGAGTTTCAGAAGGAGGGCATATATGTACACATACAGCTGATTCATGTTGTTGTATAGCAGAAACTAAGACAACACTGTAAAGCAATTATCCTCCCATTAGAAGAAGAATATACTGTACAGCACAGGGAATACAGCCAATATTTTATAATAACTACAAATGGAATATAACCTTTAAAAATTGTGACTATGTTGTATGCCTGAAATTTATATATGATACGTCCACATCTCAATTTTAAAAATAAAAAGAATGTTTGCCAAAAGAATCAGAGAACCAAAAAGAGTTACAATTTTTAAGTAACAGAAATAGCTCAAAATATATTCTTGTTTATAATAGGATGGTGTGTTAGAAATGCATTAATATAATGAATCCAGGATCTTTTCTGTACTTGGAAAATAAAGAGCAGCTAATAAACATTCATTACTACCATTTTTTTAAAATGTGTTATTTTTATCAGATGACTGACTCAGAACTACTTTTAGTGAAAGCAAAAAAACTGCTGTTAAGATGTGTGTGCACACACACATGTGTACACTCATTCATGTCTGACTCTGCGACCCCATGGACTGTAGCCAACCAGGCTCCTCTATCCATGGGATTTTCCAGGCAAGAATACTGGAGTGGGTCGCCATTTCCTACTCCAAGGGATCTTCCAGATCCAGAGATCGAACCCACAGCTCTTTCAACTCCTGCATTGGCAGGCAGATTCTTTACTACTGCGCCACCTGGGAAGCCCTAAGATGTAAAGATTCTAAATAAGTTTTTCATAAATGTGAGAAAGGGGAACAACAACAGTGTATACATGTATATTTGTGCATATCATTTTAAAATGTGTACTTATAACAACCATTTAATTATTTCACATATACTCCTAAAAATTGTTAGTTGGCCAGAAGTCTTTTTTAAAATCTTGTCATTAGGAAAACGAGGAAATGCCTTTCATTTAGGGTCACTCTGTGTTCAGTTTTATATGGTATTTATTATCTATCAATTTCATGGTGCTGCATAAAGTAAGGATATTCATAAAAAAGAATACACAATAGTTTTGATCAGTTCTTTTTTTAAGGGAAACGTAACACTAAATGAGAGCATTTTTGTACTTGGAAAAACAACTGGAAGGGCATGCCATAGGTCTGATGGTTCAAAGTTCAAAGTTGTCCTCCCTTTATGTATGATCAAACCTAAAATGCTGCCAAAGTACAGGGCCCAGTGCACCATCCATTTCCAAATATTAGCCAACCCAGGAAACTCAGATGACAAAACTCAAGTAAACATATCCCAAAATACCTTTAATAATTTAAGAATTGTGCCACAAAGATCAAAGGCTAAATTATTAAAAGAATAATTTGGCTAGGATAACTCTATATCCCAGATAAACTATAACCTTCATAAAATGAATGCTATCATTGGGAAGAGCAAGTACTACTTATTTATAATCATCTAAGTGAAACTGCTTTAAGTTTCTTCAATTCTTGTGCCAACACAAAGGAGGCAGATCATGCTCAATTTCCAGGTAAGAAAATCTGGGGTTTCAGATAAGTAAGCCTTGTCTGAGACAAACTGAAGGCACTCCCTGTCTCCTCCAGTGTCTCCAACTTAATTCCAGAACACCATTTTTTGAAGAAGAGAAAGTTGCCAGTAGAAAGATTTTGAAATGACAAAACAAAAACTTCTCATTTTGTCTTTCAGGTCAAATCATATGAAACATCTGATACTTGACCAGTAACGGCCACAACGCAGGCATTTGAATGTGGGGTTTTTACTCAGGTGCCTGAGTAAAAACAAACAATAAGCCTTCAACCTTCAGATATTATTTACTCTGTAAATAAATTACATATCCTCAAAATAACTCCCCTCTACCTCCAGTTCCAACTTAGTGTTCATTTGTCCATTCATTCATTCAACACTTACTAAACTTGTGGAAGGTGCCATGTTAAGCAATATATAGAGATGACAAAAAATAAAATTTAAATCCTAACCTCAACGGGCTTTGATTAGGATGTAAATCAAGTATATATTAGTTTAATTAAAACACAATTAGGCAGATTAATTTATACCTTTCCCATCATAAAAAAGGGAAAATCTAAAATAATTCAATGAGATGGCTAGAGTTTTTTGGGAAGCTGTCCAACAGAAACAACACACGCTACAAAGGTAAGCTATGTATGTATTTTTAAGTTGTCTAATAGCCACATTGAGGGGAAAAAACAGGGAAAAGTAATAATATATACAAAATAGGGGCATTTCAACCTTAATGATTTTTTAAATCACTAAGTCCTTGATCTCTGGCATGTATGAAGGCTGACAGCAATCGGGTGCACAACGTCACCACACATGCCTAGTGGGCCCTGTGCGGGGCAGCGCAGCTCCAGACCACCACACAGGGTCACACACAGAGCTGACTCTCGTTCAATCAACACTGAGTGAGTGAAAGTCACACCAAGCACTTCCCAAGGATACAGTTTTGAGCAACACTAAGTGACGACGGAATGAATGGAAAGGCTTGAACAATCAATCTGACTTACTGAATTTGTGCACCATCCACAATTTGGCCCTGCTTGTATACACTCCCCACATGATTTGGCATTTGCTTTCAAACATCTATTTTCATCTGTCAGGAAAAAGAAAAATTAGGCCACTTAAGTTCAAGAGAGAAAACAATGAAAGATCAGGATCACAATGACAATGTAATATATATGAACATGACAGAGAAATACCATGCACCTAGTTACTAAACTGACTCGGACCTACCCACCAAAGAGAGCTGATTTTGGATCATCCTGGCACAGAGAACAATGAAAAGACAGCTATCTTTCTTATCTTCTACAGCAAAGACTAGATACCCTTAATCTATACATGTCCTTTTTTTCCCCCAAAGGCATAATTCCAGGCTCTCTCAAGTTGGTCATAATTGTCAAGAATTTTCTTACCACTGGGTAAAGTATTATTTCTTTTCATTTAACTCATACCACCACACCCATACTCCCCCTCCAACCAGGCTGCTTCATTTTAGTTTGGTAAATACTTGAAAAGTCCATATTCATCCTATCCACAGCTCCTTGATTTTTCAGGTCTGTGTTCAAAGTATGTCATGTATTTCTTTAAATCCATGTAAGAATCAGCATGCCTGCCATGTAGTACATACTAACATGGACTATCTCCAATGTATGTTTTCTGATTATAAACCTAACACACGCTCATTATAGAAAATTTGGAAAATACGTAACAGCATAAAGAACTAAAAATCACCCAAAACCTGCTCATTAAGAAAGACGTTTTTTGTCTATTTTTCCCAGTCTTTTGTCTATGCAGATAAATCAAAAAATAGCAAGGAAGCATGCCTAGACATTACTTAAATGAAGTTGAGGATATACATTTTGTATACTACTTTTTATACTTAATTGTTTCATTCCAAATTCTTCAAAAACGTGGCTTTAAAGATTACACATGAAAAAAAATAAAATAAAGATTACACATGCCACTGTATTAATGTAGCCTATAGAATGGGAAAATTTCTATTATTTTTAATTGCATGGTTCATGTGTGCCACATAAACCCGACATATATACACATATGTGCACATACATGAACACACTCAGATGACCATTCTTATCATGTAAAACTCAATTTCCTTATCACAAATTTAAAAGAAAAAGAAACACTGAGGTGGAAAGGATTAACTTTTAACCTCTCTCCAGCAATAACATTCAAACACACATCCCCACAAGCAGTGTATGCACACCATATTTCCTTTTTTAATGCAAAGATTTTCTTTTCATTTAACAGGTATAAATAAGAACATCAATTGTCAGTTATTTAAGGCTTCATTTTTTTTCCTTCGTATTTTTCCTGGCCATTTATTTTGTAAATTTCTATTTGCCTTTTACAAATTTTTCTATCATCATGTTTTTAACTGTTTTTACTGGATCTCTACACTTGTGAGCGAAATTAAACCCTTATTTAGCTTCTCATTTTGTTGATGGTGTTTTGACATACAGATAATTTGGTCCTTTATGTTACTGTTGGTCTTATGTAATTTAAATTTATTAATAACTTCTCTCATCTCAAGTATCAAACAGCTGTTCTATGCAGTGTATTTTCTGAGATTTGGAGAACAAAAAAACTGGATATCCATTATTCTAGATTTGGGTGCACCATGGTTTATAAGAGGATTAAATATATTTTCAGTTTTATTTTTCATTCCTCTTCTATACAACACCAACATTTTGCAAGACTTCTGATCAAGAACATCTTTTGGAAAACCAACAGCTCCTCCTTTCATTTTTTCAGATAGTAGTGGATAGTTCATAATCTACTCTTCTACACATTTACTTTATTTCCTTCTAAAGACGTAACATGCCTTTGCTTTCTCTGTGTTCACTTACACACTCTGTCATATCCCCCCAAAGATCTCGATGTAGTGCATTCTATTCCTGTTGTCACTCTGGGTGGTGGGTAGGGAACCTGACAAAGGACCTTACAGGCACCGCAAGGAGCCCTGCCCTGGACTCGGAGAGGTGGGGCCGCTGCAGGGCCTTCAGAAGGAGCAGGACTGCCTGATTTAGGTTTTCCCAGGAATCTAAAGTGGTCAAAAAGTGATACAAGATATTGAACAGACAAGCAAGAAACTTTTTTTTTTTTTTACCTGCTTGGCCAAACACACAGCAAACTGAACTGATCAATCCGATCCAGAAAATCAGTTGTAAATTCATCTGAAATATAAAACGTACAATGTTATATTTTTTTTAAAAAAGGGTTAACACATTAAGCATAATCATTCCCACTCACCTGATTTTCTGATTTATAAACATAATACATCTTCTTCCCTAACCCTTCTCCATACTCACCCTCCTCCTCTCCCCCCAAGTTCCCAGAACCACTCTTACTTTTCTCCGAATCAAATATAGTTTAATATTTAATTAACAGTGCTCAGGAAAAAAATGTCAAGCATTCTCACCCCTAAAAGCTATGTATATTAAGCCTCTGTCCCATGGACTCTGTTACCTCCTGTGACTCCAAGGTGGCCAATCAGGCATATCCCAATGCCTCTGCTATCTCAGCACTGAATTGTGAGTGTGAGTGAGCCTGTCAGAATCCTGATCATGTCAACAGCTTGCTTACAACGTTTCAATCTTTTTCTTGCACAAGCCCCCAGTTCAGTTTTTCTGTCTGATGTCCTATAACTATTTCAAGAAAATCAACTTCTATGCATGAAATTTGTAAAATATTCAGTTCAGTTGCCTACAGTTTCTAGATCTATAAACATATGAATTAAAGTTTTTCACAACCTTAATCTACATCTTACCAGAGTTGTTCAAAGACAGCGAAAGTCATAGGTCACTAACTCTTAACTAGTCACTGCTCTTGGACTGTACTCTAGTAACATCTGCCCCTTCCACAAGAACGCAAAAAACCCAAAAGCACATATAACACACCCTCGAACAAAGATTAGCTTTACTACTTATCAAAGAAATATAAATTAAAGCAATAAAAGGTGAACTAGCAGGGGAAAAAAAGGTTTTTTTAACCCAACAAAACTTAATAAAAACTTATTGCAGGTGGGTAAGAGAAACCAGAGATGGCTCTGTAAATTGATACAATCTGGGGGAAATAATTTAACAATCTATATCAAAAACCATTAAAAATGTTTCTGCTCTCTGACTTAGTAAACTAGCTACTAGAAACTCATCCAAAGGAAATAATTTAAAATATCAAAGGTGATATATATGCACAATACTTTCATTACAGAACTCTAGCATGTTTATAAGTCAAAAATGCCAATGCCCTCTACCCATGATGCACAAAGAGCAAGGGACTAACTGAACCAACTTCATGGACTACTGGAGTCAAAAAGAATAAAATGCAGCAACATCACAAGGTTTACAGAATAATTTTTGGATACGAAGAACACATTTAAGATGATAGGTATGTAAAAATAATAATATATAAACATATAAAGTAACCAGAGTCCTGGAGATGACAGTTATAAGCATAATATAAAGACAATGGGTTCATTTGTTTTTAAATTGTTCTAGTATATTCTTCTTTTCACTTTCTTAGTAAAAACAATATGGTAGGGTAACTGTGTGGAATTTTTTTCTTCCTTGGTAAATTTCCTTTAATAAGGAAAAAAAAATTCCTTTAAAAACCGTCATTTTTCAGGGGCTTTTGTTCCAGGATACAATACCACAGCTCCAGAAAAATGTTCAAAAGTTCTACTCTGGGATCCTTGGGTTTCTTCTGCTGCCAAATGCTGCTTGCATTTTCTGGTTTTCCAGAGAAAAGCAGTGTGAATAACTCGCACACTAATCCACTTTGCAACCAAGCTCAGAACGGCCAGTTCTGTTATGCCCCAGTTTTGCTTACGCATCCAGAAGCCCAAATGAAGCTGAGGGTCACTGACAGTTCACCTTTTAAGGCCTGAATAAAAGGTTCAATGGGTAATAAATCCACGCAGACTATGATTCTGAGCAGTTCAAATAATGTTATCAATTCCAAAGTTATGACTAAAAGGCCCTGGACAGTAAGACACCCGAAGAAATGCCTGACTGTGATGAATGGAGTGTCTGAGCAGTTTCCACACCAAGGGAACAGAACAAATATCTGGTCCATATATGGACTCTGATCCATGGGTCTTCATAATACAACTCGGATCACTTTCAGGACCAGGAGACTACCTTAGAAAACCTTTAAAATGTCATACAACTCATAGAAGACCACTCAGATAACGTTACTAGGTAGCAGAAAATATTTCCTGGTGGCAGAAAATATTTCCTGACATTCTTAGGTTCCATGGCTTTAAAATATTACTTTAATGCCGCTGTCTTTTCCTCTATAAACCTTGACACGCTAAAGATCAGCCTTCTGAAGCCCTCTTGCCTCTGAAGAGCTCCCACCCCAGAAGCAGACAGCACAAGGGCTGCAGGCTGGCAGGCAGCTCGAGAGTAGTGGCATCGCGGCCAGGCTTTCTCCCCAGGAGAGGGAACAGCCACAGGGGATGGAAGAAGGCAGCCAGCAGGGGTAAGGAAAGTCACAAGGACCACAAGGCTGAGACAGAGCAGTGAGGAGCGGCCCTGAGCAGAGGGGTGGTGAAGAGGCAGCGGGGAGAGGGGAGGCGGGGGCAGCACGGCCCCCCAAGAACTGCCAAGACTTCCAGATGCCCGAGGAAACACTGGTCAGCGTGTGGTCCGGGGAGCACCCTCGGCCTGGAAACCCCTATCTCTGGAGGTAGGGCCCGTGACTACCTACCAGTCTCCTCGGTGACCCTCAAGCTGAGAAAGGCGCCCTGAGGAGTCTCCCCCCAAGAACAGCTCCCAGGGAGGGCCGCCAGTAAGAGATGCCTTCAGGTCCTGTCCTAACCCTGACTGTCCTCCTCTTCATGAGCAAAGGTCTAGAAAGAGCCGTAAACCCGGGTCTCTAGCTCCTCCTCCACCTGTGTAACTGGTGTCTGCCTCCTGTAGACACATCGGTTTACCACCCACAGAATGCACGCAGCATCATCGACTACACCTCACCGTTCTTCCTTAACATGCTCTATTCCCACCGACTTTATTGACTCCTCCCCTCCTCCTGGAAGAGCTTCCTTGGAAAATTCTGAAAGGTTCTGTGCCCTACAGGAGATACAAAGATTGCTGTATCAAGGAATTTTCAGTTCAAAGACAAAAAATACAAATAACTACAATGCGACGTGATGGTTTCTGTAAGGAAGATAAGCACAAAGTGCACTGAGGATGCCAAAACCTCCCAGGACAAGTTCAGAGGCTTCCTGGAGGCTGGAACCACAGCCACCTAGGAAATCACATGCAGGCCCTGCAGAGAAACATCCCTGGCCAGAGGTCCACATGTCAAGGCCACAGAGTCATGAGAAGAACTGTCGTAACTTCCTTCCAATCTCATTACTAAACATATATGTTTGGGTGACCTCTCGCTCTCTCCCCGCAAACTGGTGTTGACTTGGTCTAACTTTACAGAAAAAATGTATTTAAGCATTACTTGTAGTTAAATCTGGTCAGCGGGGTGAGTGGTTATTTTATCCCTGTAATTTTCTGCACTAAGAATAAATTACATTATGCTACAATCTTAAAATGTCATAGAGCTAAAAAAAAAAAAAAAAAACACCTTAAAGTACTTAAGTATTTTTGACAAATTATAAGCTAGAAATAACAGAGACTGAGACCAACAAGGCAGGAGGTTACAGTCAGGTTACAAAGTCTTAAATGCCATTCATGCTAAGAGTTTAGATTCTACGCTACATGTACCAAGGAAGCTGGCAAAAAATGGCACGGGGTAGTAACAATACAACATATATGTGACAGAAAATCAGTGGGGTAGAGGATGAATGGCAAGACAGGAGGTACTGGGCAGTTACAAAGCGTACTGCCCAGGCTTCAGAGTAACAGCGGACGAACAGGTGCTTAGGGGGGATCTGAGGCTGCTTAGGTAACGAAGACGGCTGCTTAGATAAGGAATGGTCAGAGAAAGGATCATCACTTTCAAATAAGGAAGACAGGGAAAGATGGAGTTAGGGGAGAAAATACTGATTTTGATTTAGAAATCTGAATGTGAAATGCCAGTGTGAAACCAAGGAAAGATATTAAGTGGGAAGTTAAGACCTACGGGTCTGGCTTTCAGGATTTCAGGGCTAGAGATACCAACCCAAGAGTTGTGGGCGGCAATGAAATTGCGAAGATGGATGAGACTGTGAACAAAAGAATACTTGGGCAGAGAGGAGAAGTGAAGGCAGGCCTGAAGAGAAGAAGGGAAAGAGTGCCCGAGCCAGGCTGCTTGGAGTAAAGACGGATGGAGCACAAGGGGCCCAGTTCCCTGAAGAGAGGTGCAGCCTCTTTCTCTAAGTCAGGGCAGGGGGTGAGAAGCTGAGCGAGTTCAGGCATGACAGCCTATGTTTCTTCCTGAAACAGGAAGCAAGGACAGGTACTGGGAGGAAAGGGGAGGGGGGTTGGCAGACGGAAGAAAATCAAGACAATGCAACAGGATTATGGAGCAGTGCTGAGGCCCAGCAGGTTCTGGACACCCTGATCTATAAAGGCACATTTCTAACACTCATCTCACCTGAAACTACCTGGTAATAATCTGCCCTGATGGGTTCTAAGCGCCAAGAACACAATCTTTCCTGTGTCTTCAGTGACAGGACCTGTAAGTGCTTGGCACAAAATCAGTGCTCAAAACTTATGCTGAAATACGTTAAATTGTATGTCATTTTTCTTGGACATTATTTAGAAGCCCAGGAAAGAAGACTTTCTCAGAATTAGTTAATACAACAAACCTTTAAATAGCAAACTGTTAGTATAGATACCCTAGGGATAACAATTTTCAATCCACGTTAAGTATACACAAGCCAACTTTCAGCTAGATATAAAATGCCTTACACTCTAGGCGTTTGTACATCATGAACCAAAATTCATTTACATATACAAGCAACACAAACATAGGTACTGAAATACTACACACACTCAGTTACAAGGTGGCCAACCAGACCATCCACTTATTGGTTATTATACTAGTTATTAGCACAAAACCCGAAGTTTTTAGAAATTCTTGTAGAAACAGTCAAATTGCTGAGACTACCTCCCATGGGTCCTCAGACTCCAATCTGAAACTGGAATTAATGCCACTGTTTACAGAGCAAGTGCAGGAGGAGGAAGGGGCAGTGCTGATAAAACACACAGCGAGAAGGACACAGTCAAGGGCCTGGATATCAGGGTGCAGGTGAGAGAAAGGGCTAGAGTGCCAGGTGTAACATTTCAGGGGCGGGCAGTCTTGGGTAAAAGGTCGAGGTGAGAAGACAGCTATGGGAACTGGGTTGGCTGGGGTCTGTTCCCAAAGCAGAGTCTGAGACGAGAGCAGGCGTGCAGGCAGCTCACTCACAGGGTGACCGCAGAATGAGAGGTGCTGAAGATGGCGAACCAAGAAGAGAAAAGGCCAGGGCACTTTAGCTACCACAGGGGTGCCCAGGGGCTTGGTCTTCCTGAGAAGTCCTGAGAAGTGTATACAGTTCACCTCTGAATCCATGGGTTCCATCAGCAGATTCAACCAACAACAGATGGAAATAAATTTTTTTAATTGTAGAGTTCCACAAAGCAAAACTTGAATGTGCCCTGCACAGGCAACTCTACATAGTATTTACATTGAATTAGGCATCATCTGGAGGTGACAAAGTGTACGTGAGGATGTGCATAGGTTACATGCAAGAACTACACCCTTTCAAAGAGACTTGAGCATCTGTGGATTTGCTTGGGGAGGAGGAGTGTCCTCGAACCAATCCCCCTCGGATACTGAGGGACAACTGTGGAAAGTGTGTCCAAGAGAGAAGGGTCACTGGGAAGACGTGCCTCAGTTCTAGTTCCCACAGGTAAAAGTCTGCCCCAAGGGGCTTCCAAGAACAACAGTACATCCAACCAGAAGGCTCCTGCCAGCTTCTCTCCCCATGGACAGACAAGAGGGCTGGCTGGAGATGCCCTGGGGTTGAAAACACAGAAGCATGTGGCAAGATGCAGTCAACCAGAGTGAGTCAGAGAACTGCTCTGAGAGGCAGCGACCGGTACCAGAGGAGGCCCGAGGAAGTGAGGACACAGAGGTTTCTAGTCCAGCGCTCAAAGCCCCTGGCGTTAGAAGAGCAAGAAAACTGCTAGAACAGAGTGCGAGTAGTGTCACTTGCATTAACTCTGGAGATGTCAATGATGGCAAGAACTGGGGAGGGGATTTAGGCCAGGTGAATCACATATAGGCACACAGACATATATTAAAACAAACACAAACAACTTCTCTTTGAAAGATTTAGTAATTAAGACGTATGAAGCTCTTTCCCATCTACTGCAGATGTGTATAACTGACCTGCCTTATGAACTGTCATCTTCCCGAGGTCAGGTCTCTGTGTCCTCTGTACCTAGCCCAGTATCTTAATATTTAATATACAAAGAGTCTAAAAATAACTGCAAATATTCTGAGGTATCCCCAGAAAAGTAAACAAAGGCAAGCAAGCAGAATGCAGCGCTCACCACCATTTGCTAAGGCAGAGCTCAGAGTTCAGAGCGTGGACTGTGGAGTCAGGTGCCTGTACTCAAACCTCTAATCAACCCCTAACTAAGCAGGTGATACTGGCAAGTTATTTAATCTGTGCCTCACTTTCCTCATCTTTAAAATGGACACTACAGTTTCTACCTTACGGGGGATATGTGAAGTTTACATGAGTTGTAAATATAAAATATTGAAAACAGCATCTGGCACATTGTAAGCAATACCTAGATGGTACTTGTTATCATTATTACTATACATTACAGCTGGAGCTCAGCAACAACTTGATTTAATAAAGAAGTACCTATGTTTGAATGTTTAGGTTCTTTTCAATCGTAATTATTAACCAAAAACTCGGAATTGACCCATGTTAGGTGAAACACAAGATATGGAAGAAAGGATAAAGTATAAGGATTAGAAAAAAACACAACTGCAAACAATAGATTAATGTTGACTTTTTATAGCAATTAATAATTACTTTGACATGATATCAAAACCTGATACTGTATATGGTTATGGTGGTTTAGTCGCTAAGTTGTGTCCAGTTCTTGTGACCCCATAGTCTGTAGCCTGCCAGGCTCCTCTGTCCATGAGATTTCCCAGCCTAGAATACTGGAGTGGGTTGACATTCCCTTCTCCAGGGGATCTTTCTGACCCAGAGTCTCCTGCATTGCAGGTGGATTCTTTACCAACTGAGCCACCAGGAAGTCCTATACTGTAAAAAATAAGGCTTAATCAGGTGCTTATTATTAATTAGATACTAATTATTATGCTAAGTACAATTAGATCATTATTTTAGGTTCCACATTTAAGTAGGATCATTCTACATTCTACTTCCACATTTAAGTAGGATCATTCTACTTTCATATTTCTAACAATTTATATGTAAAATAATAAAAGCATCAAAACCTTAATGCTTTTTACTACCACATTAAATACAGCACATATATTTTTGAATGTTAGTATTACAAATCACCTTAAAAAAAGATCAGGGTGGAGGGTAACATACCTAATTAAAATAGAAACAAGGAAGAATGACTTCAGCTTTCTTCTACATGGGGAAGCAAATCTAGGAGAGGCTAAAAGGAGGAAGGAAACTGCCCTCAAAAGACATCTTGTAGCAGAAACTTAGACCAGGAGGCTGCGTACCAGTCTGGTTCACTCAGAGACTGCTGCCCACTGAGAACTATAAAACACAAGGGCGATCTGTTCACTTAGAAGGTGGATGAGGCTCACACCAGGCACACCAGAGAGTGATAACGATAATTGAGTTTTGATGATTTATGGTAATTTGTACCAAAAAGTTTTATTTTTACTTTTATTCTAACACCTGCAAATGACTATAAAAATGACAATAATTAATAAAAATAATAACAGCTATCTCTTCTAAGCAACTCCATGAGGTTGGAAACAATATTGTCTTTGTTTCATATATGAGGAAGCCAAACCACAAATACCTTCTCCAAAGTCACACAGGTAGAACTGAAACCAGACCATCTGAATTCTGAAGCTGTGACCTGAGTCTGTGCTCCATTAAACTACAGTAGTTTGAAGGCATATTCAGTCACTATTTCAAAAATAAAAAAACATCCTTCTAATGTTAGAACTGACTCAGATAACAGAAATGACAAGGACTTAAAATGTTCTTTGAGTTTATTTCTTAGTCCTTCAAAATGACTGGAGGCCAACAGAAGTTATTTTAATTGTCAAATTTCCTGAGTATACTGACAGGTTATGGTCTCATTCCTACAAAAGCATTTCATCCTAATATCTTTTCTTACTACATTTAATTTTAACTAAAGGGTCATAAGGGCTTCCCCGATGGCTCAGTGGTAAAGAATCCACCTGCAACGCAGGAGATGCAGGTTCGATCCCTGGGTCAGGAAAATCCCCTGGAAGAGGGCATGGCAACCCGCTCCAGTATTCTTGCCTGGAGAATCCCATGGAGAGAGGAGCCTGGCAGACGACAGTCCACAGGGTTGCACAGAGTCGGACACGACTGAGCAACTTAGCAAGCACACAAAGGGTCATAATTCATCCTTTGAACAATAAATAATCTCAAACAGCTCCCCCAACACATCTCATTCTGGTAGTTAGAAACATGCAATTGTTCCCTTTGTCAAAAACTGTACATAATTAATCTCCACTGCAAACTCATCTTTATTTATCAAAGTTAAATGTGGTTTTATGAACTAGTCAAACTTTTAAATACATACTTAGTTATCTATTAATGTTCTTAACAATGTGACAAATAACTCATTTGGTATTTCTTTTTACATTTACAGATAGGATCTTTAGAAATTTTATATGTACTTTATTTATAGAAATTAAACAATTATGCTTTAGAGAAAAATTACTTTAAAAAAATGGCAAATTACATTTACTTTAAGTTTAAAAATTGGGTGCTCAGAAGCCATCTATGCCCCAAAGGACACAGCACAAAAAGAAGTCATCCACAAAAGATTTCTTCCTATAAAATCTTTGCACAAGAGCACATTTTTATTCAATACAACTTGGATTTCCAAGTCAAATATCAACTGCATATCTACCATGTACCAGACATATAACTGACAAAGCTGGGACATGAACCCAGGCATGAACTGAAAGCCCAAGCTTTCAACAGAAGTAGGTTTCCAATAAGAAAGTTTCCTTTTTTTCATATCCTAACATTTTAAATCTTTTCACCTTAATGATGGAATAGATTCAGATACCTCCATTGAGGTATACTGTAAGCCTCTCCTGAAAATAGGATAAGGTTAGATTCATCCCAAGTCTGTATCACCATTGCTATTTTCTGTATCTGTGTTTAAAAGGAAAAAAATAAATAGTCCAATAACACGTTAATATTTACAAACCAATACAGCCCAGAAAAGGAACACAGAGCCAAGAGGAAAGCCTCAGGCAATTACCAGGCAGTTCACCCCGCATTTCACCCTGCTTCTCCCCACGCAAAGCAAGCAGACAGGAGAGCACATAATAGCCTGCTCTGCTTCACACCATCAGATTCAAGGGTGAGAGCTGGGGATCAATTCACCAAGAACAAGAGTACCTTTCCCCTTGTGAGAAGAACAATTAAAACTCAACATTTTCCCCCCTCTCTGGCAGGAAGAGGTGCGTGGTGGTGATCCTGGAGATGTCTATGGCCCAAATAAATAATAAGCTACAATGAATGATTAACAAAACTTAGCAGAAAGGATGAAAGGGGGAAAAAAAGGGGAAAGAGGAAAGAAAGGAGGTTGAGTACTCCAAGGCAAACAGGCAACATTTCCTTTGAAGTCCATGTCCACCCACTGTGGTGGATAAATAGTAGTCTGAAGCAGAAAACTTTCTAAAACTCAGGACTCCCACCCAGAAGTAAAAAAAAAAAGGCTTTTTATGAGCACTGACCCCTTCTTACCCAAAGGTGGTATCAGCCTGAGTTGAGTCCCAACAACAAAGGTTTGACTACTCCAAAGCTACAGGCTTAAAAAACAATTTGAAACCTGAGAATAGGGCCAATATTTAAAGAAAATTACAGAATAACAAAACAAAATGTGTCTATTCTGGGGCTTCCCTGGTGGCTCAGCAGTAAAGAATCTGCCTGCAATGAGGGAGAGGTAGGTTCGAACCCTGGGTCAGGAAGATCCCTCCAAGAAGGGAATGGCAACCCACTCCAGTATTCTTGCTTGGGAAATCCCATGGACAGAGGAGCCTGGTGGGCTATAGTCCACGGGGTTGCAAAAGAGTCAGACACGACTGAGCAACTAACCAACAACTGTGTCTACCGCACCGCCCCCCCCACCCCGCCCCATGAAAATGAGAAAATGGAAGATCAGTCATCAGCACCCACCCCTGTGGTGCAAAGAGAAGATAAAGAATGGACACACTGTGTCTTGGGAAATAGTTTCAACGATAAAGATGGAAGTCAGGGCATGGAACTGAACTACGAAAAATTTCTACAGTACAAAAAGAGAAAATTAAGAATCTTCTCTGGAAAAAAAAGGAGAATGAACTTATTATGCTCTTCAAGGAATTAAGAAAATCTCAAATAGATTTTGTAGCAATCAAACACAGTAAGACCACAAAACTAGAGGAAAAGTGTACAGAGCTAAGGGAGGAAATTTTAAGTTGAAATCCTCTGCAGAACTCAAACACACAGGAACAGAATCAACATGACAGGAAGAGCAGACTTGAGCACACAGAATTCAAAATAATTCAAAGCAATAAGAGGCATGAAGTTATAGCCAATAGTGATCCAGTAAATAGACAACTGGTATACCACCACCACCACCTCCCCCACCAAAAAGGTTACAGCCTTTACATGAGGACCAAAAAAAAAAAAAACAAAACATTAAGCATTAAATTCCAAAAAATGGTGAAGGGACATAAAAAAGCTCCAAGCTCATAAAATAAGCAAAAGGACGAGACTTAAAACACAAGCAAGGGATTTCCCTGGTGGTCCAGTGGCTAAGACTCCACTCTCCCAATGCAGGGAGCCTGGGTTCCATCCCTGGTGGGGGAACTAGATCGTACCGCCAGCAACTGAAGACCCTGCATGCTGCAACTAGGATTGAGGATCCCACGTACTGCATCTAAGACCTGGTACAGTCAAATAAATAAACAAGCAAAAGTTAAACACTTTAAATAAATCTATTAAGACATAATATGAAGGGCTGACCAAAAACGAGCATGAAAAGTTGCCTGAACTTAATTCTTCCCAGATCCTCCTTCCACTCAAAAGATAAGATATTACCCAGCAATTGCTATATTTCAAACTAGCCTAGCGAGCTGTTCCTTCTTTACACTTGGCTATGTCTATAGATTTTGCCTTTCTCTGTGAAGGGACAAGAGTAAGTCAGCAGCTGCTTTGGTTGAAGAATTTACTTTGGGGCAAGTTTACAAAGAACTAGCAAAAACAAGTTTACCATCTTAACTAGTGGGATCGACAAGCACTTGAGAGTAATATATGTTCCACGTAATTTCGGTCGAGGATAACTGTAAGTTATGCTCCCTTGGGTAATTTTATCTACTTTTTAGGTAAGTCATTTCAAAATTTTTACTTGGTCAAAACTTTAATAAATTTTGACTTTATGTTTTGTGCTATCTCTCCTCTGCCCTGTATGAGATTGAAACAAACACAGTGCTGAGTATATTCTAAATATATATATAGTAAATATCGGTAAAACTCAATTTCTCACTTAGCACTAAGCTGGGAACAATATCTACCTTAGAACTGTTACAAGGATAAAATATGATCATGAATGTAAAACAAATATCTTTACAGTGACCTATAGATCACAGGTTACTTGATTACTGAATTTTCTTCTTGCTCTTCAACTCATTCACTGACTTCTAAACATTAGAACCTGAGTGCCTACTTAATAAACCGTTCTCAATCTTTTTGAGCCCTATGGCTTCAGTAAGCACAAATCCACTCCTACTGTTTCTGTTGTGTTTTCCTGAAATAACATAATACTAAGCGCAACTTTTAAAACTACACTCTCCACCTCCAATAATCAAATATGACCCACCACTACACCTTTGGAGAAGGAAAGAAATTACAATCTGAAATAAATAATAAACTGTACAATACTGGAGAGCTAGTAAATTACTATTCTTAATTTCACAAAGACGATGAAAGCTTAAGTTATCTGTGTATTCATTCAATAACATTTATACACAGAAATGTGACCTCCATACATCAAATGGTACACTCAAATTTTTCATCTATTTTCCTCATCATTCTTAATTTTTTCACCCACCACCACAAGTAGAATTAACTACTATTTTTTTTGCCCCCAAATATTGATAGTCTGGCACAGTAAATGACAAACCTTCAGTGATGCTCAAGAACAGTGTTGTTGAATTCAAATTTCTATTACAACTAATTGTAATTATGTCTGTGAACCACACCAGACTAGAGCTGGAGGGCAAGAATCCAGGCCCTCATTTTAAATATCCTTCATTTTATTTATATATGTATGATTATATATCAAAGTAATCAAATAATATGTACTTGCTAAGTATTCTGCCTTCTAACTATACTGTCCTTTGACCATGTCACCATCCATATTCTCTTTGGTCATACCATTCCAAGCTCCTCCCGGCCCTCCAAAACCACTTAAGCCAAAGCTGATCTTTTTCTCAAAATCTACGAGAATCACCTGGTACAGTGCATTGCGTAAACGTCCTGTGGGGTTTGCTACATTTCCCTAGATTGAAAACAATGATTCCCAACTAGACAGTATCCTCAACTGCAAGGTGCAGGTCAGCTTCCTGACCTACACCCAGTAAGCACCACACTGCTCAGGGAAGCGGCACTTAACACACTAACTAAAAGGCCACTGACAACAGAGCTCCATCCTGACAGAGAGCTAAGAGTAATAGACTTGGCTGGCCACCACTTGCAAGCTTTCTCAAAGCCATGACTTGGCACACCATGTGCCCTCTGGAGTGAGGGCACAAGAGAATGGTTGCTCATGGGAGAGGAGAGACCTGTCCTCTGTAGAGTCAGGTCACACAGCAGTTGGCCTTCAGTTCACAGGGCAATAGAAAGAGAGAAACCAAGAGACCACTTTACAACGTAGATACAGAAACCAGAGCCCTTTCAAGGTGAGGTGCTCCAGAAAACGTCCCAGAGAAGCTCACTCCGAGCTTGCCCAAAACCCAGGTTTCCCAGTCAAGAAGCCTCTGCTACATCAAACTGCCCCTCTAAAGATGCTTCTCTCTTCACCTCAAACAAGCTCATCGAAGGAAAAACCTGAAAAGATCCAAGTCCCCCACTAAGCTATCACAGGAAGGAACCAGAAATTCAAACAAACTGAGGAAGGGAAATGCTTTTTCTAGATTCCTTTTCCTCCACCCAGCCTTTGACTGGGAAAGTGTTTCCAGGGCTCCTCGGTGGCACCTTTTCACTCTACACTCTCTCCAGTATTTTCATCTGCAGCCCAGAGCGTCAGCCTGTACAGACTAAGAATTCCCAAATCGTAGGCTCCCAACCAGACTGCCGGTTTTGAGCTTGCAGTCAACTACACTCCAGGCATCTCAGCAGTTCAGCATTCCCCTGCCTCCAGGCGGCCAGCAGCACAGCACCCCCTTGCGGTCATGCTTCCCACCTCGGACAAGCCACCTCCTAACCAGACACCTAGGCCACTTCAGCTCCTTTCTCCTCTCTTACCTCAGACACCAAGTCTGACCTGTCCACCCTCCAAAAGAAGTAGTTCTTGTAGCCCCACCCAGGTCATCCCCCATGCCAAGGATCTCAAAAGCTTTTTAATACTCCTTTTATCATTTAACAACAGAAACAAAAAGAAACTTGAGGATACGTGTACCCCAAAATATGTATTTATAAATTAAAATACATGTACTTCTACAGCAATGTGGTAAGATATTATAAATCATAATAATAAATTTAACATTTATTAAAAAGATAGTCTAATATTTTCTTCCTACATCCAGTGAATTATTTTTTACATCCCTGGGGTCCAGGAAGCTGCACTTTGGAGACTGTACGAGACAAGTCCAATAATTGTGTGTTTATACATGCATGCACTATGCATATTTGAAAGTTTGTCACACACATTTTTTGATCAGATGATATACATATGCTTTAGCATATTGCTAAATATAGTTACAAACCAAAACTAAAGCTTAAAAGTAGCTGACTTCTGTATTATTTTATAAATAAAACTTAACTCTGCAAAAGTCTCATGATTAGTCACATTTAAAAGATGAGAAACCTGCAAAGTATAGCTTGGCTCCTTTTGCCTACAGCTCCAGAACAAGAAATACCACCTTTTTCACTTATCTACTGAAAATTCTAAGACTGCTAAGGTTCTGAAGGTTTTCTGCACTGCAACTCCTGTAACCTAGATATGTAATTTTCTCAGTTTTCTACAGCTATAGATATTGCTATCATTTCAGGGTTCTGAAAAATAAGGTACTCTTCTGGACTCTTACCCCAATCAGCCTACCCTCTGGACCCCAAGACTCCCACCTCTGCTATAACAACATACAAGGACAAAATCCCACAACATATGACCAGTCAGAATAGACTTGCTCACACAAAAAGAGATATTTACATATTTGCACAATATAATCTAGGATTCCACTGACAACCAGACAGATCCTAACCCTCCAGGCAGAGTAGGGTAATCAGTCCACATGAATCCTCTCAGATACTAATTGAATTTGTTGCATGTTCAGAAATATCAATTAGCAGAATTCAAAAGTTCTAAAACTTTATCTCATCTTTCATCTCATCACTCCTGCAGAGTAGTCAAGAACAACTAATGCACCCACACATATACCATGAAAACAAGCACCACCTGAAACTGTTAATTTTCAGTATTTTATAAAGTAACCAGATGCCCTAGTTTCCCCAGGAGTTAGGAATTTATCGACCCCAGTATAGGACTACATGTTCATTCAATGATGCTAATTTGGGGCAGCTTTTAAATATCCTGACCAGAAAGCTGAGGAGAAAGCCACCTAAATCCAATGATTTATTCAATATTACTGACCCTATACCTTCCACACACAGAATACTGAGGGGATTAGAAAACAATACAGAATTTAACACTCTTTTAAAAAGAATCAACATTACAAAAACTTTAAATTTTAAGTCTGTGAAATCAACATTGATGACTGAATTTGGAGTCTGCTATTTACAGAAGCAAAGTATTAACCACATCCCGTCTTTTTAACTAGCATTCTAATATCTTCCATTTTATACTGAATTCTAGAGCAGGTATAATGGTTTTCTCAAATGCCTGTAACTAAAACATTGATCTGTTTCATGTGTTTTCTGTTTATCAGCTAATCATCTTCAGTCCCTCATTTATTAATCAGTGAACTAAAATTATTTTCAAATGTGAACATTTCAGTAGGACTCTTAAGCCAGCCCTGACTCCTGTGAGCCCCGATGTCCACAAATCCAGAATAGGTAACTTGCAAGTCAAGTTCCTTCACCACTTCTAAATACACAACGTATTGCAAAGTCTGCATTCAGTTTAAGAAAAATTCCTAATCGAAATTCAGTTAGCATTTGTTATTATTGTACCATCAAAACAATAAAAAATAACAATAATTCTACCCAGCTAATATTTATGTGGAATGCAGATCCAAAGAAACCTTACTGATAATATTACCAATTAACATGGTGAGATTTTTTTTAAGTCTACTATATCAAGAAGGAAAGAAAAGGAGTTAATAGTTATTGAGCTAAGTGTCTTCCATCTTACATTTTCTCTTCACTACACTGTACTTATGCAAGGTTACCTGTGGTTCAAACATGGGTTGCTGGACCACATGGGTTGTCCTCATCACAGCTGGATGACCACCTATGCTCCCTGTGCCTCAGTTT
This sequence comes from Giraffa tippelskirchi, assembly GCF_054371585.1. NCBI lineage: Eukaryota > Metazoa > Chordata > Mammalia > Artiodactyla > Giraffidae > Giraffa > Giraffa tippelskirchi. The sequence continues at coordinate 63,837,607 of NC_137287.1, read as the reverse complement.
CTTCATTTGTAAAACAGGGATTAAATACAACACCTACCTCTTTGGATCGGTTCCAGGATTAAATGACAAAATAAAGGTAAGGTGCACAGAACTAAGCATGGCCCTCACTGTCCTCACTGTAATAATTACTGGCTTTATTAGTAGTATAGGTAGGTACTGTTCCCATTTTTCAGATGGAAGAAATGGAGCCTCTTTAGAGTGTAATTTACTACTAATGATCATACAGACTAGCGCTAGGTTTTGACGGCAAAAGCACAAAACTGGTGAAACAAAAATTGCTCAGGCATTAAATACTACCATTCTTAAACATGCAACTTCTTATGAAGCATAAGGAACGGCACGAATCAGGAACAGGCCGGGCAGGAACCCTGGACACGGCCGCGGCGCCCACACCCAGCATTAGGGGAAGGGCCCACAGGACGCGCCCACCCGGCGCCCCGGTGCCCAGCGGCTCGGCGACGCCCGGGACGCGAGGCTGGAGCCGGGGTGAGTGGTCCCGGCGTGGAGGCCCGGCAGTCGGCGGCTCGGACAGCCAGGGCCGAGGCCGCTCCCGGACGCAGGTCCGCGGAGGCCCGTCCGCGCCCCGCCGGCCGGCTCGCGCCCAGCCCAGGTCGCGTCCGAGTGGCGGGTCCGACCCCGGGCCTCCGCGACCGCGGCCCCGCAAGGACAGCGCCCCTGCCCGGAAGGTCCAGGAGCGGCCGCGGCCCGACTTCCTCCCCCGCCCGACAGCTTGGAATCCACCCGGAGGCCGCAGCCCCCACGCCTGCTCCTCCATAAGAGCCCGGCCGCGCACCGAGTCCGCCGCCCGCCCGCCCTCCCGGCCGGCCGCCTGGGCCCACCTTCTCCCGCGGCGTCCGGCCAGCGCGGTCGGCTCGGCCTGTGCTCCGCGGTTCCCGCTCGGCCTGTCCCGAGCTGGCGTGGCCTCCCAGGCTCGGGCGCGGCGGCGGCGGCGGCGGCTCCTCCTCCTCGCGGGCGGGAGGAGGAGACTCGGCGGCGCGGGGCCGCCTCCCGGCAGGAAACGACCCCCGGGGCACCGCCTCCCTGGCGCTGCGATCCCGCTCCTCAGGCCGCCGCCGCGGCTCTCGCCCTCCGGAAGCGCATTCCTCTCGGGCCGCGTCAGCCGCGCCCGCGGTGGGAGGGGGATGGGCAGGGGGAGGAGCGGGGGACGGCGGCGTGGGACGTGCGAGGGGCGGGGGCCGCCGGGACAAAGGAGCGGTCCGGCCGGGCTACCGGCTCCGCTGCAACCTCGGCGGCGTCTCCTCCTTTGCAGCCGAGGGGGAGAGGGAGGATTTTTGCCTGGCCCTGCTCACCTTAATATCCTTCTCGGCCTGCCTTAGGCGCTGCTTCTCCAAAGCCCCATGTCTGTCTGGCCGGCCGGCCGGCACAGGACTGCCCGGCTTTGAACCCTGGAAGCCCTGCCTCTCAGGAGCCGGCTCAGACAGATCGGGACACTTAGTCAAGGCTTCGTGGGGCCAAAAACGTTTCCCTTTTGCAAGGGAAGTAGCTAAAGCCGATATTTTTTCTGATGGGAGGCTTTGCTTGATTTACGTCTTTGAGAGAGGGGAAGACTTAAGGAGACGGGTGCCAGGAAAGATGAAGAAAGTTGTAGAGAAAAACTGATGAGTTAAGGAGCAGCTTTTTGTTAGGTTCATCTGGAGGTCCATTTATAGGGAACAGGGAGGAGAAAGAAAAGTTCATCCTTGATAACAGTTTCTGTTCATCCTCACTTTTTTTACTAGGTGGACAGGGGGGCTGGAGAAGAGACAGCTAAAAGAAGCATGGCTCGGCACATTTTGATAAGATCGAAACCTCTGCCGGCTGGCATCATACTGAAACCCGGTTACTTAGAATGCTCTGCTGGCAGGCTGCCATCCTGTTAGCAGAAAACGTGCATTGCCACGTGGTGAACAGCAGCACCCTGTTGGGAACAGAACTCGAATGATGAGATTTGTGAAACTGAGAAGCAGTGTTTCACTTGGGGAAGATTAGAAGCTGTGATGCTCATTTGACCGCCCATCTTGAGAGGAAAAAAAAAAAGACAACCCCATCTATGGAAATGTTGCCCATTGCTCGCCAGCAAAATTAAATCTTTGGTTAGGTAATCTCTGGAAACCTCTAAAGAAACAAGAATACTTTTTCCCACTTAATGGATGAGCAAATTTAAGAGACTAAATGATGTTTCCTTATTTGTGCAATCTAAAAAAGGATACAGATGAACTTATTTACAAAAGAGAAATAGTCTCATACACCTAGGAAAACAATCCCATGGTTACCAAAGGGTGATGGGGAGGGAGAGTAAATTAGGAGTTTGGGATGAGCATACACACACTACTCTATACAAAACACAAACAACAAGGACCTACTGGAGATCACAGGGAACCATATTCAGTAACTTGTAATAACCTATAGTGGAAAAAAATCTGAAATATATTTATTCTTTTTCAGATTCTTTTCCATATATATTCTTCCTCAGGTTCTTTTCGGTGATACATATAACAAACTTTTCTGTACACCTGACGCTAACATAACATTGTAAAGCAACTATACTTAAATTTTTAAAAATTAATGTTTCTATGTTAATAACCCAATGGTGCAGCTGCCACCAGACCTCAACATTCTTGAATTTAAAGGTACCATTTATACCGTTGTTCAAAACTGATCAAAATCTATGTCTGGTCTCAACATGGATTACCATTCTAAAGGTAAAGTGTAGTTTATCCATGCTTGATTTGTATGACTTCCCTAGAACTTTCTTCCTTGTGTGATTTGCTACAAGAACATTATGGAATTCACATCTGGACAACATTAAACTAAATTAGGTCAAAGACAGTGTAATCATCTTTTTAATCTCAGCGTCAAACACCCTTCCAGGTCACACAATAGGGGCTCAGCTAATACTGGATAAATGAATAAATGGGTCCCTTTGCTCCCCTCGGACCACACCAGAACATCTGACTACACTAAAGTGTGAGTAGCAATTTATGTGCAGAACTTATGAGCTTTGAGGAAATGAGAAATTAAAGAAACATGTTCTCTAAGAAAAGCAGTTATTGGTCAGGAGTATGGCTCCATTTGTGATTTCATATAAATATTCATTGAAGGACAGCTAACTATAAAATTTATGAGTGTTCCAAAGGTTGGTCAGTTTTACCATGCTAAACAGAGTATCCTAGTAAGTAGGAATAGTGTAAGTCACATTGCTAAACCATGTCATGATACAACATCTATTAGTATCTTGAATTTAGGACAAATCATATGTTACCTACACTGTTTCCCAGTTATTATAAATTGTCTTATGCCATGTCATAAGTCATTTTTATCAAATAATTAAAAGTTGAGCTTTCCTTTAGTTTTGGCATCTTATTACTACATGCTCTCCAAAATATGTCTTTATTCACTACTGTTTTCCAAAGTAAGTTTTCAAAGTTGCTCACCAGCAAAGACTTTACTGTTCATTTCAATCACTGTTTAACCCCCATTTCTATTAATAATTAAAGGATAGGCTTACATAAATGAAAGGAATCACTAATATTTAGTCAAGTACAAAAGAGGCTAAAGGCCTCTCTAGAAACCTGATTATCTTTTTCAGACAATGGGATCAGAGTTGATTACTGACCTTTAGATCGAGTAGGCTGTATTTAATCAGTTGATTGTGGAATACAGGACTGGGAGGGGGAGTGGGTCAGTGTTGCCTCAGGAGTGGATTGCTGTCTTTCTCTTGTAGTTTGAACATTTGGGGAACGCAACCTGACAAATCTTACCCTGTCCAGTAAGCTACAAATCATCCCATGATAAGTTAAAGCCTTTTTAGTCTTTAGAGTGTGGAAGTCCCTCTATAAAAATGTAACATTTTACAAGCAAATATGTTAGTACACATTCATTTACAAATGATTTTCCAACTGTAGTAATCAAACTTAGGCAAGACTCCATGGGGTTAGAGCAAAGGGTGAACACCTGCGTAGTGAGGAGTATGGACCCCAAAACAAAAATGTTTTGGTCTGGAGCACTGGCTGGCACATTCTGGCTCAACTCAGACCAGGTCAACTTTAAATAAACTGGGTGAGTTTGTGTCCCAGCATGCTCAAGTTACCCCCAATGTGTCCGTTACCCAAGCATAACTATTAATAGCACCCCTTTTCATTCTCAAAAGTACATCCTGACATGGATGGTAGATTATATCATCACCCTATAAGTAAGTGTGTCCATCCAATGAGGTATGAAAAAAGTAATTTTAGCAATTCAAAGGGGATTCCTAGGGACACATTGCAAATCAGATCCCAGGTTTATAGGTGAAGACCAATTCCAACACTGATTCATCAGGAGAAAAAATTGTGTGAGGATGAGTGAAATGAATTAGGCAGTTCCTGTGTGGGGACTTCCCAGGTGGCTCAGTGGTAAAGAATCCACCTGCCAATGCAGGAGACTTGGGTTTGATCCTTGGGTCGGGAAGATGCCCTGAAGGAGGAAATGGCAACCCACTCCAGTATTCTTGCCTGGAAAATCCCATGGACAGAGGAACCTGGCAGGCTACAGTCCGTGGGGTCGCAGAGAGTCAGACACGACTGAGCATGCACACACATAAAGTCCAGGGAGTTAGGTGAGTCATGAGGGTGATGGAAGAGAACACTGGAAGGAGAGTTAGACACTAATCTCCTAGATAATTTTAGAATTGGAGGGTTTGCATCTATTTTGGAAAAACAGAATAATGTAACATCTTTAACATATGCGATGAAGATGTCCTTCTAGGAGATTTAATGAAAGAAAACTCTTGAAAGTAGCTTGGCTGATCAACAGATTTGAGTTTAAAATACCATTGTAAATGTATGCGATGGTTTCTGGAGCAGATTGATTGCCAGTAGCTAGGTAAGTCTTCCCTGGTGACTCAGCGGTGAAGAATCCGCTGCCAATGCAGGAGATGTGGATCTGATCCCTGGGTCAGGAAGATCCCGTGGAGAAAGAAATGGCAAACCACTCCAGTATTATTGCCTGGGAAATCCCATAGACAGAGGAACCTGACAGGGCTGCAGTCCATGGGGTCTCATAAAGTCGGACAGGACTTAAAGCGACTAAACAATAACAAAGTTAAGTTTTCAGCTACTTTTCTAAGAACTGTTTCTATAGAGTGATCTGGATACATTGTTCTCATCTACCACCTCCAGCTAGTTAGAATGTAAAACCCTTAAACATAAATAAAAATGAGCAAATGGGGTTAGGAGAAGGCAATGGCACCCCACTCCAGTACTCTTGCCTGGAAAATCCGATGGATGGAGGAGCCTGGTAGGCTACAGTCCATGGGGTCGCTAAGAGTTGGACACGACTGAGCGACTTCACTTTCACTTTTCCCTTTCATACACTGGAGAAGGAAATGGCAACCCACTCCAGTATTCTTGCCTGGAGAATCCCAGGGATGGCGGAGCCTGGTGGGCTGCCGTCTATGGGGTCGCACAGAGTCGGACATGACTGAAGCAACTTAGCAGCAGCAGCAGCAGCAGCAGCAGCAGCAGCAGATGGGGTTAGAAGGAACAGAAATCTCTGATAATCCTCAATAACACATATGTTGATGAGCTTCTGAATCATAACTTCATCCCTTTTTCCTAAGACACTGAACTGCCTCTATTAAAATGTGAATCTGTGTGTCTGAGTTTAAAAAAAATAGCCCTGGAAATTATTAACATTTTGAAATTAAAGAAAGGGTAAGCTAGTCCTCCAGTTCCTCCTTTTTCTGTCTCTAAGTATATAAATAACATACAAATAATGAAATATTTCAAAGAAACTGGAAGGTCATTTATTTTGCAACTTCTTATTTTTGTCTTGGGGACTTGGAGTGAACGCTGCTCAACACCCTGTTATAATTGCCAGAGGAACCAAGAGTTTGCTACAAGGTGGTCAGTTGGTCAGCAGTTGTTTATGTGTGGTATGCAGCAGTGTATTGGATTAACCCACCCTGAGGCTTTATTTAGTGCTTTATTCCTTTGCTTATTTAAAAGTAAGGTGGAAAAATGTCAGGATAGTCTGGCCTTCTAGCTTAGGGCTAGCCATTGAGTCTTTTCCTTTTCTAGATAGTTCACAGTTGCTAGGTTATGGCTCTGAATATGGATCACATATAAGTAAGGCTGCCTCAACTGTTCAGCTTCTTATTTTCCATTTATAGCGTCCCCGTGGTTGTTTTGTTGTTGTTCAGTCCATGGAGTATTGCCTCTGCTGGGTGTGAGCATTCCTTGCCAGCTTTCAGATGCTGAACATTTTTAAGAGACCAGAGGGAACAGTGTTTTTAGGCAGCTCTTTTCAGACGCTGAGTTTCTTCAGCTGGAGAAGGGAATGTGCCTTCCCAAATAAGAATGAAAAATATGCCAAATATAAGCAGATGAATAGCACTGGAGTTATTTTTAGAAACTAGGGTCACTCAGTACAGGAAATGATGGTGCTACCAGTGAGTTATGGCTAGAGACTATGAAACAACATAATTTCTCTCCTCGTTTAAGTACTTTTAAGTATCTTGAGAAAATTTGGCAATTTGAGTTAGGAGAAGCTTGATTTTAGGCCAGATAGACCCTAATGCTGGGAAGGATTGGGGGCAGGAGGAGAAGGGGACGACAGAGGATGAGATGGTTGGATGGCATCACCAACTCGATGCACATGAGTTTGGGTAAACTCTGGGAGTTGGTGATGGACAGGGAGGCCTGGCATGCTGCGATTCATGGAGTCACAAAGAGTCGGACATGACTGAGCAACTGAACTGAACTGATCAGAGAATGGGACAGGTAGGTTGGTAGAAAGGTGTGTTTGTTTGGTAAGTAATACGTCTCTCTTCTCCCAAGTTAGTTCCCATCGCATTTTGTCTAAGATTGAGTTCTTGCTGTATGCCTGTGTATGGGAAATGATGAATCTACAGAACCCCACAATTGGAGACTATTTCACTTAAACATATAGATCTGCATTTTTGCAGATGTTTCTAGTTTTAATGGGATTTTTATCCCAAAAGATTAAGAATCACTATTTTAAACACAGATATAATCAGTCCCTTTTATAGACCAGCAGCCTAAACACATTTTTGTTGTTGTTGTGGCCCTGGAATCTTGATTTGTGTACTAGTCTTCTCTAAAACAACTTTTTATACATCAGATACACCACTAAATATTTTGCACTAATAAGATTTTCCCCACAGTATTATTTAGCCTGTAGGAGGTAGAACAGAGAAAGTCTTCTGTGATCAAACCACATGACTAAAGAGTGTGTTGTTTGTGTTTACTTTTCAAGGAAAAATAAATTTCAAAGAGAAACCAGAATATTTTATGTCAAATTTTCAACTTATATCAGTTCAGTTCAGTTCCATCACTCAGCTGTGTCCAACTCTTTGTGACCCCATGGACCGCAGTACCCCAGGCCTCCCTGTCCATCACCAACTCCCGGAGTTTACTCAAACTCATGTCCATTGAGTCAGTGATGCCATCCAACCATTTAATCCTTTGTTGTTCCCTTCTCCTCCCACCTTCAATCTTTCTCAGCATCAGGGTCTTTTCAAAGGACTCAACTTATATACTAGGGCTTAAATGCCTTCCAATTATACCTAAAAACCACCCTGATTGAAAACTATTATAAATTTTTGATTAGATTGAGAACAATTCTAAATTAATTTTAATTATACATCCCAAGAGTATTTTCCACCTAGTTGTAAGAATAACCAGCCCTATATCTCTTCTCCTTTAGGATTTCTACATTGTTGTTGGCTAATGTCATGGACTTTTTGGTCTATGATCACAAGAATTCCCTATTTATAACTGCTTATGGCTGCAACATGCCTAAAATGTCAATTAAACTGCTTCTTCCTTTACAGTCAGAACATTGGCTACACAAATGAAACTCTTCAATTAAAATTTCACCAGTAGGGAGAAAACATTTGCAAAAGATATATCTGATAAAAGACTATTATCCAAAGTATACAGAGAAATCTTAAAACTTAATAATAAGAAAACAAATAACTTGATTTAAAAATAGGCCAAAGATCTTAACAGATACTTCACCAAAGGAGATTTATAGAAGCAGAGGAAGAGATGCTCTACATCATATGTCATTGTTACTGTTCAGTCACTCAGTCGTTTCCGACTCTTTGCAGCCCCATGGACTGCAGCACACCAGGCTTTCCTGTCCATCACCAACTCCCTGAGCTTGTTCAAATTCATCTCCATCGAGTCAGTGATGCCATCCAACCATCTCATCCTCTGTCATCCCCTTCTCCTCCTGCCTTCAGTCTTTCCCAGCATCAGGGTCTTTTCCAATGAGTCAGTTCTTTGCATCAGGTGGCCAAAGCATTGGAGCTTCAGCTTCAGCATCAGTCCTTCCAATGAATATTCAGGTTTGATTTCCTTTAGGATTGACTGGTTTGATCTCCTTGCAGTCCAAGGGACTTTCAAGAGTCTTCTCCAGCACCACAGTTCAAAAGCATTAATTCTTTGGTGCTCAGCCTTCTTAAGGTCCAACTCTCACACCTATACATGACTACTGGAAAAACTATAGCTTTGACTGTATGGACCTTTGTTGGCAATGTGATGTCTCTGCTTTTTAATATGCTGCCTAGGTTTGTCATAGTTTTCCATCTAAGGAACAAGTGTCTTTTTATTTCATGGCTGCAGTCACCATCCATTAGGGAAATTCAAATTAAAACAACAATGCAATACCACTACATACTTACTAGAATGGTTAAAATCTGGAACACTAATACTACCAATGCTGGTGAGGATCTAGAGCAACAGGAACTCTCATTCACTGCTGGTGGGAATGTAAAATGGTACAGCCACTTTGGAAGACAGTTTGGCAGTTTCTTACAAAATTAAATATAATCTTACTACATCATCTAGCAATCACCTTCCTTGGTATCTCTTCAAAGGAGTTCAAAAAATGTCCACCAGAAAACCTGAAAACAGATGTTTATACTGACTTATTCATAATTGCCAAAGCCTGGAAGCAACCAAGATGATTTTCAGTAAGTGAGTGGATAAATAAACCATGGTATATCTAGACATAATTCATTGCTAAAAAGAGCTGTCAAGCTATGAAAAGACATGGAGGAAACTTAAATGCATATTACTAAGTGAAAGAAGCCAGTTTGAAAAGACTACATACTGTACAATTCCAACTGTGTGACATTTGGGAAATGGCAAAATTGATTAAATAAATTCTAATACATCCATGGAATGAAATAATCTACAGCTTTAAAAAAATGAGTTAGACCTGAATTCACTGATTATGAAAAGATATTTGATATATATTATGACTATCTAATAAACATGATGAAGAACATGTTATGTGGAATTCTTTAAATGAAGTGGTGTTAGTAGAGTTACACATATGATTATATTGCTTCTCTTTCATTGAAAATAAAATCACCATCTGTCTTTGACCTCATCTTAAACCACCTCCCCTTTGCCCACTGTATTGTAACCATATTTCCATGACTTCATCAAGTGTATTCCTTCTTAGAGTTTTTGCTTGTCATTCTCTCTGCCTGAAGTGCTTTTCATATATCTGGTTCCTTCTCATCAACAAGAACTCAGCCTAACTATCACCTCTTTAGAAGGTCTTTCTACCCCCCAACCTAAAGTAGCCTCCCAGGCCCTCACATCACCATTGTTTAATTTTCTGCATGGCACCAATCATTATCTGATATTTTTGTATTTATTTTTCTTTGATAATTTTCTATCTTTTTCCACTAAAGTGCAAACTCCAGAAGAGCAGCTAGTGCCTAGAACAAGTAGAGAGCAAAGAAATAATCACTGAATGAATGAATAAGTACTTGTTCATTTTTTTTTTCCAGTGGCCATGCCACACAGCAAATGGGATCTTAGTTTTCTGCCCAGGTATTGAACCCATGCCCTCTGCAGTGGAGGTACAGAGTCCTAACCACTGGACCACCAGGGAAGTCCCGGTACTTGTTCATTACTTATTTAGCAACTAGTATGATGATTACTTGGAGAAGGAAATGGCAACCCACTCCAGTACTCTTGCTGGGAAAATTCCATGGATGGAGAAGCCTGGTAGGCTACAGTCCACGGGGTTGCAAAGAGTCGAACATGACTGAGCAGCTTCACCTTCACTTTCATGATGATTATTCCAATACCATGTGAATATTACAAAATGAAAATAGAATTATCATATGATCCAGCAATTCTACTTCTGGGTACATACCTAAGAGAATTGCAAGCAAAGTCACCATATTTGTACATCCATGTACATAGCAGCATTATTCACAATAGTCAAATGTGAAAAGCAATCCAAATGTCTATCCATGGATGAATGGATAAACAAAACACAGTATATACATGCCATGGAAATATTATTCAGTCTTAAAATGGAAGAGAATTCTGACACATACTACAACATAGTTGAGCCTGAGGACATTAAGCTAAGTGAAATTAGGCAATCAAGAGAAACAAATATTGTATGATTTGACTTATATGAGTTACTTAGAATAGTCAAATTCATAGAGACAGAAAGTGGAAATGTGTTGCCAGGGACTGACGGCTGGGAAAATGGAGAGCTGTAAACAACAACAAATGGGTATAGAGTTTAGTTTTGCAGGATGAAGAGTATTCAGGAAATTGGTTATACAACAATGTGAATTTCTTAGTACTATTGACTTACATACTTAAAAGGGCTTCCCTGGTGGCTCAGTAGTAAAGAATCTGCCTGCCAATGCAGGAGACATGGGTTTGATTCCTGGTTCAGGAAGATCCCCTGGAGATGGAAATGGCAACCCACTCCAATATTCTTGCCTGGGAAATCCCATGGACCAAGAAGTCCATGGGGTCCCAAGAGTCAGACATGACTTAGTGACTAAACCACCACACACTTAAAAATAGTGAAGATGGTAAGGTTTATGTTTTGTATTTCACACAATATTTAAAAATGCTTATTTTGTAGTTCACACACAGAAAAGACTTAGAAACAATGGTAACCTAGAAGCAATGATTATCCTTAGTATCCAGAGTGTGGTCTACTGGAAATTACCCACCTGTTGGGTGCTTGAAAAATGATGGATTCCAAACTTGCAATAGGAAATGTACAAGATAGATTGAGACTCTGTGTGTGTGGGTGTGGGTGTGTGTATACATATGTACCTGAAACCAAAGAAACTACCAGGATTAACTGGATCATATCAAAAGCACATAGGAACCAGGATGAAGAGAGATGGGACAATATGAACAGTGGAGAGAAAAAAAATGACTGCAATTGATTTAAATGCACTGATTATTTTGGACAATTTGTTCATATTAACAGTACTAATGATTTTGGTCTATGAGCATGGTATATCTTTTCATCTGTTTGTATTGTCTTCAATTTCTTTAGTCAGTGTTTTGTAATTTTCTAAATACAGGTCTTTTACCTTCTTAGTTAGATTTACTCCTAGGTATTTTATTCCTTTTTGTTGTGTTTGTAATGAGTTCATTTTTAAGAAATAAAACCCAGAAATGGTTTAAAAATGAACAAACAAAAAAATTAAAAACAAAAAAGGAAAATCATCTTTGTTACCATTGGAGGTGGCCAGAGTACTGACTTCTTTACTCTGGAAACTGGGAATTAGAACAAAAGAATTAAGCGTTTATCCGTACTTTCTTATATGAATTGACTGGCAAAGTATCTAAAGTGATATATTTGATTAAGCAAAGCACTTCTTTACAGAAGGATGAAAGCTAATGACTATGAAAGTAATGATAAAAGTGAAAAAAAAAATGACTATTTGGCGATCTCTATTGAAGTAATTGATTCTTCTAAAAGCTAATAGATAAAATTTGGTAGAGGGCCACCTGGAACTCATAGGTCATCTTAGCATCCCTAAAATTCTGTCAACCAGACATGTGCTTCTTGACGTGATGCATTGTGAAATACAAAGCATCACCTGTGCAATAGTTAGCAGAAAAAAGAACAGAATCTGACCAAATATTTAGATCTTAGTTTAAGTTAGTAGGAAATGCAGGGGACAGAGGAACAATTTAAGTGACACCACAAGAAAACATCAAAAATCTTCAGAATGTGAGATACTCTACAGGACCATCGACCTGGTTTTTACAAGTAAAGATCTTGAAAAGTTGAAGAGGGGAAGGATATATCATAGTTCATAATATTAGTCTTTACTTTTGTGTGTTTTTTAAATTTTCATACTGCAGAGTTAAAATTACTCTGTATTACAAATGCTACATTATACAATATACAGAAATTAAAACATACTTTACAGTTTCAACATTTCAACAAATAAAATTCCCTTCATATTCCTGGATTTCCTTCTAATCTTATTCTAACTTTGTGCCTCGGATAGATTCATCCACTGCACTTAATCTTTTCTATTGTTTTTCCTCAAATTGATGGAAACAAGAAAGAGTTTTAATTATAATTTAACCATAACCAGAGAAGATAAAAATGAAAATGAGGAAGGCAATTTTCATACTTTAAACTTGTTAAAATTACACATTTATAAAACATAAATTAATCTCTTCATGTTTTTCCCCAAATATAAGATCTTTAATAGCCATAAAAATTTGGAAGCTATTTTTTAAAATAAGTACTACTTCAAAATAAATCCCCCTTTTCAGGAGAATAAACTCGGATGTTTCTCAGAAAAGACTTAGTCTTCCAAATATCTTGGCTTCTAGTACGAAGCAAATCTAGTGCAGCACCAGTTGTACTCTTACAGACATTAAATAATATTGGGGGATTATAATTACACCTTTTTTTGAAAGGTGATACATTTTTTGAAAGAGAAGATACTGTGTGGTATATAGACGATGAGGTATGTTTATAATTTAGTCCATAATTGTCTTCTAAAATGTCAAATTTCCTTCTTTTTAAAAAAATAATTTTTATTTATTTTTGGCTCTGCTGGGTCTTCACTGCTGTGCAGACTTTTCTCTAGTTGCAGCAAGCTGGGGCTGCTGTCTAGCTGCAGGGTGAGGGCTTCTCATTGCGGTGGCTTCTCTTGTTGTGGAGCATGGGCTACAGGGTGTGGGCTTCAGTAGCTGTGGCTCCCGTGGTCTAGAGCATAGGCTCAGGAGTTGCAGTGGAGGTGTTTAGTTGCTCCATGGCATGTGAGATCTTCCCAGATCAGGGATCAAACCCCCATCTCCTGCATTGGTAGGTAGATTTTTCACCACTGAGCCGCCAAAGCCCTCGAATTTCCTTCTTTAAGGAGCAATTCTGAGTCCATCAGAGATGTAGTCAGTCCTCGGCAGTACAGAGGAGATGCATTTATTGGTAATCTGTGTGGATTGCTGATATCATGGAAAACAGAATCGGTATCAAAAGCAGATTGAGGTATTGGAAAGTGAATCTGGTGGAAAAAAAAAAAAATGAAAACCCCAGAAAGAAGAAATGACAGTACCCACATAAGATAATTTACATAAACTTAAGATGAAAACCTTCCATCTACATATTTGACAGATGAGTGAACAGTGACAGTGTACAGCCACTGACAAATGTCAGCCTGAAAACAGCATGCTGACAGACTCCATGACTACAGAAACTGCAACCAAAGCATCTTGTACTAATCAAGAAGATTCCTAGATTTTAACTGTACAGATGAGTCATCATTAATTTGAATCTAGTCTCAGAAATTCCATTCTTACATCTCAAAATCTATTTTCTACAAAAATCCTATATCTTTGACACCATATCCATGTTTTTTCTACCTCTTGTTACATTTCTACCTCCCTCTCCTATCCTCCCCAAAAGTATTCAGCTGGAGAAGTAAAATAGAAGCTGCTGGTTTCTGCAAAGTTATGAGGATGAATACACCATTTTGAGAATTTGAGGAGGACCCCAAAGCATTCTGATGGGCTGTTTTGGGGGCAGAAAAGTCTTTCCTTGCCTGTTGCATTTTGCAAAATGGCATCATTTAGTATAAAAATTTGCACTCTGATGTCAGACAGACCTGGAATCGAATTCTGATTTTCAATACTTCCTCTTTGAGTCTTAGCTTTTTCACTCGTTAAATAGAGATGTAATGATTTTCTTCTTCGGGTTTTTAATGGACAATAAAGTAGCTGAGACAGTATATGTAAAGAAAAGTATATGTAAAGAAAAGTTAAACAAATAAACCACAAAACTGTCTATAATGAAAATAGTGGTGCTTATACCTATTTGAGCTCCCTTCTTTTAAAACAGCTTAGGAGACCACACAGGTGAGTATCTTGATTCTAAGTGACCTGATTGGGTGGGGGTGACTACTCTCAGGTGTTGCTCTGGGTCCTTAACACTCAAGAACTCCTTGCTGTGTAATTTCTTATGGGGTTGCTTAGATCCTTCTGGGCTTCCCTTGTGGCTCAGCTGGTAAAGAATCTATCTGCAATGTGGGAGACCTGGGTTTGATCCCTGATTGGGAAGATCTCCTGGAGAAGGGAAAGGCTACCGGCTCCAGTATTCTGGCCTAGAGAATCCCATGGACTATATAGTGCATGGGGTCACAAAGAGTCGGAACGACTGAGCAACTTTCACCTAGATCCTTCTACCAATGGTGTGTAAAGCAACCCATTGCCTCAAAGCAATGGAAAAGTTGAGAGAGAAGCCACAGAGGAGATTAAAGACAGAAGGCTAAATGCTTAGGGAGGAAAAGAAAAAAAAAACCAGAGCAAGTGGTGTTCTTGAACCGGGAAAAGTAAAGGCTGGTTACTATTGAGGCTAGCCTTCCAGTGCCCCTGGGTTATTATGTAAAGTAGACCACTCAACCTTGCTCTTCGTGGCACTTAGAAAAATGTTAACCCTGCCCTGGTGCACCTGGGGACCCACACCCTACTGACCAAAACAAGCGTGGGAGGAGCAGGGTTTAAAGAGATTAATAGTAGAGGTGTTAGTCGCTCAGTCGTATCCGACTCTTTTGCGACTCCACAGACTGTACCCTGCCAGGGTCCTCTGTCCATGGGACTCTCCAGGCACAAATGCTGGAGTGGGTTGCCAAACCCAGAAGCAAAAAATCAGAGAGAAGAGAGAAAATCAGGAGGAGAGCACAATACAGCGGGTGGGATGGTAGTTTTTGCCGCTCTGAGCCAGCCTAAGCCATGAGGAGAATCTGACCCCAGAGCTATCAGAAATCACTGGTTGGTGCTCACAGTTTAAATGTACAGTTTTCACTAGTTATATCAACTGGAGTAGAAACTAGAGTCATTGGCACCTTTGCTGAGGTGTGATTAGCATACCTGTGGGCCCATGTTAAGGACTGAGTCAGCAGCTCAACACCGCCTGAAAGTTCTCTGTCATTGAAAAGACTAACCTGAATCAAAAGCAAAAAAAACTTGTTTGGGGGTGACAAAATCTCCCGTCTGTAAGGGGAAAAAAAATTCAACTCTTGGTGGCTGTGAGAATGAAGAGGTCTCCAAAGTGATAGCTCTGAGACAGAAAATGGAAGTTTGCACTACGTTAAGTATCTCAGTGTAAAAGTTGGGTGGGTGGGTGGGTGGGTGGTAGGCAGTTCTGTGAGGAAACAGTAAAAGTGAGCATTCAAGTCAGGGTAAAATCGCTCAAGTGAGAGACAGAGCTTCAGGGCTGACTGACCTGCAGGGGGTTTTGTGTGTCTGTGAACAGAAAACATCGCACACTTGAGGACAATGAAGTGCTCCAGCCCTGCTGGCATAGCCAGACCATCTCAGACAACACACACCATGAAATCCAAGTGCACCTCAGTCCCGCCAAGGGGAAGTCCAGCTCTCCTGCCTCTCAGTGGAGAAATGTAATGTACACTCAGCCCTTGGATCCAGGTTAAATAAGATGAAGAACTGTTGAGTAGGAATTAGTCATTGCCTAATCATCTCTGGAGATCTTTACAAACAGGCTATATTTTTATTTGCCACTAAACAGTTTAGGTCATTCATACTTGAAGCCTGAGGAACATGCTATGTCATTTCTTATCTTTCTCTAGACAAGACTAGACTAGATTTTCAGAGCTGTGGGTGCACTTTTCCACGGGCTGTTAAAGAGGAAAATTGGGGCTAGCAGCTAGGCTGACAAAGCATAAAGCTGCTTTTTCTCAGATGTTACAAGAAACACTTAATGGTATTGCCATAAAAGATTACTCGAGGCCACAGCTTTTAAAGCAGGATGACTAATTGGAGACAGCCTGCAATGTAAATTAAAGCCGCCATCTCAAGCATGTTAAGATACTTGCAGCTGGTCAATCAGGATGTTATGCAAAAATAGATGGGAAGGAAGCAGTTTTTGCTACCATTCTATTTTGATTAGATTTTGATGTTGCCAGTGTCTAGTTGGATATCTCTACTTATATTTTGAAATTTTGAACTTCCTGCAACTCACTGAAAACAAATTCCCTTTTCTCTTTTTTCCCCTGTAATCTTTATACCATTTGCATTATATGACGACACTGCCTCTAGCTACAAATAGATTTGCAGTTTACTTTTGAGCTTGTGACATTGCCAGTCTAGAATTTAAAATTTGGTCAACTCTAAATTTCATTATAAATCTTTTGCTGTGAGTAGTGTTTTCCTAGTAAATTGTTGATAGAAGGTTTTAAACTCTTACAGCTTATTAGTCCACAGCAATTCTAGTTATTTATAAAGTTATTGAAAGCCTTTTATGGATCTTATAGTAGTTTCACTTAGAAGGTGCAATCTTCAGAGTTATCCTTAGAGGATTTCTGATATATTTTCTTGCACAGAAATATGGACTGATAGCTCTTCTCTTTTGCAGTTTATGAAACTTCGAAGATTTGAAAGTCAAACATAAGGGGCAGAGAAATTGTTCCAAAAGTAAGGCTGGAGATGGGCTGCAAAGAGTACCTGAGTCATGCAGGAGAAAGGAAATAAAAGGGACAACAGGCAACGCCAAACAAAGGCAGAAGAGATATATAGGATGGCGCAAAGTGAAACTGCTGGAAGTTTAGAGGTGATATTTCTGCACAAAAGGACCAAGGAAGGAACAGTGAACTTTGACAGAGTCTCTCAGACTTGAGGTCTGTGGTTATGACTTCAGAACTACCCCCAGACCTCATCATTACCCAGAGACTGAAAAAGACGTCTGGGCTAGATTCAGGTTAGAGGCAAATATCACATACACACACACACACCCATATACAAACAGAAGCAGAATATAACATACTTCTAAGGTGTTGTGTATGATTTCTTTCTAGGAAGGGACTCTGGAATTAATTAGAAGTGTTGAGAGGTTTGTTCCCAGGCCAAGGAGAGGACTGTCCCCCAAATTTTCAAACCAGAAATGAACTTTAGGATCCCAGCTTTTTAATATCTTCTTTGGATTTTTTTAACACAGGGATGTGTAAAGTGAATTTAATTTAATCCAAAAGAATAGATCAGATAGCCTGATTTATTCTACTTGAAATAAAAATACATTTTACCAGTTATCCATGTCATTGCAAAGCAAATACCTTCAAAATGTTGGTTGAGCTTTTCAGGGTACATAAACTTACTTAGAGATTAGCCAAATTTCCTGATAATATCAGAGCATCTGTAGATTTTTTTTAATGTAGAGGTTCTGATATTCTCAGTGCTGTAAATTCCAAATTATTTCATTGTATTCCTCCTGATATAGTGTAGGGAAATGTTATAATCTATCTTAAAAAAAATAGAAGTAAATATGAACAAATGGAGTTCTGGAGTTTTTATTTCCAAGAGAACATTAACTGCCTGATGTTTAAGTGCTTTACATTTCATGAGTTAATGATTTAAAATTTGAAGCATATTTAAAGTAGCAAAAAGAGTTCAGTGTACTTTCACCTTATCACTGGAGTTATCAGGCTTCTGCTGCCTCTCTTCCACCTATCCTTGGTTTTCCCTTTCTGGAAATATTTGGAAGCAAAATCCAACTGTTGAGAACTCAGTTCATACACCTTCTTTGGTGCAAAGTTTTGAAAATATGGGCATTTTCTTTGCACAGTCACAATGCCATTATTACACGTAATAAAAGTGACGTTTTTCCCTTTACCTCATACCTAAACCATAATCAAATTTGCCAGTTATCTCAAAAAATGTATATTTTTACAGTTGGCTAGTTTAAATAAGATCCCCAAATATCTTTTATTGCTTGTAATTACCGTGTCCTGTAAGTCTTTCATGGTCTATGCAGTAATTCCTCTCCATTTCCCCACTTCAAGTTACCAGCTTGTTGAAAAAGCTATGCCAGTTATTCTGTAGAGATATTTATTTTTAAAGTGTAATGTTTAAAGGTTAAATAGTAATGTGGGGGTGGGGAGGAGATCCAACAGGGAGAAGATATATGTATACATACAGCAGAAACTAAAACAACACTGTAAAGCAATTATACCCCAATTAAAAAAAAAATAGTAATAGAGTATCACCTAAAATACTTGGTGCCTCACTAAATAAATAATTGAAACCCTGGGACTTCCCTAGCAGTCCAGTGGTTAGGACTTGGCACGTCCACTGCCAGGGCCTGGGTTCAATCCCTGGTCAGGGAACTAAGATCACACAAGCTATGCAGCACAGCCAAAAAAAAAATAATCGTGATAATTGAAGCCCTAATGGATATTATTATCTCACTTGAAATTAACCCTTAGAATCAAACTACCAATGGTATTTTTCAGAGAACTAGAACAAGCACAATTTGTATGGAAATACAAAAAACCTCGAATAGCCAAAGCAATCTTGAGAAAGAAGAATGGAACTGGAGGAATCAACCTGCCTGACTTCAGGCTCTACTACAAAGCCACAGTCATCAAGACAGTATGGTACTGGCACAAGGACAGAAATATAGATCAATGGAACAAAATAGAAAGCCCAGAGATAAATCCATGCACCTATGGACACCTTATCTTCAACAAGTTCAGTTCAGTTCAGTTCAGTCACTCAGTCGTGTCCGACTCTTTTCGACCCCATGAATTGCAGCACACCAGGCCTCTCTGTCCATCACCAACTCCCAGAGTCTACCCAAACCCATGTGCATCGAGTTGGTGATGCCATCCAACCATCTCATCCTCTGTCGTCCCCTTCTCCTCCCGCCCCCAATCCTACCCAGCATTAGGGTCTTTTTCCAATGAGTCAACTCTTCGCATGAGGTGGCCAAAGTATTGGAGTTTCAGCTTCAACATCATTCCTTCCAATGAACACCCAGGATTGATCTCCTTTAGGATGGATTGATTGGAATTCCTTGCAGTCCAAGGGACTCTCAAGAGTCTTCTCCAACACCACAGTTCAAAAGCATCAATTCTGCAGCGCTCAGCTTTCTTCACTGTCCAACTCTCACATCCATACATGACCACTGGAAAAACCATAGCCTTAACTAGACGGACTTTTGTTGGCAAAGTAATGTCTCTGCTTTTAAATATGCTATCTAGGTTGGCCATAACCTTCCTTCCAAGGAGTAAACATCTTTTAATTTCATGGCTGCAATCACCATCAGCAGTGATTTTGGAGCCCCCAAAAATAAAGTCTGACACTGTTTCCACTGTTTCCCCATCTATTTCCCATGAAGTGAAGGAGGCAAGAATATACAATGAAGAAAAGACAATCTCTTTAACAAGTGGTGCTGGGAAAACTGGTCAACCACTTGTAAAAGAATGAAACTAGAACACTTTCTAACACCATACACAGAAAAAACTCAAAATGGATTAAAGATCTAAATGTAAGACCAGAAACTATAAAACTCCTAGAGGAAAACATAGGCAAAACACTCTCCGACATAAACCACAGCAGGATCCTCTATGACCCACCTCCCAGAATGTTGGAAATAAAAGCAAAAATAAACAAATGGGACCTAATTAAAATTAAAAGCTTTTGCACAACGAAGGAAACTATAAGCAAGGTGAAAAGACAGCCTTCAGAATGGGAGAAAATAATAGCAAACGAAGCAACGGACAAAGAGTTAATCTCAAAAATATACAAACAATTCCTGTAGCTCAATTCCAGAAAAATAAACGACCCAATCAAAAAGTGGGCCAAAGAACTAAACAGACATTTCTCCAAAGAAGACATACAGATGGCTTACAAACACATGAAAAGATGCTCAACATCACTCATTATCAGAGAAATGCAAATCAAAACCACAATGAGGTACCATTTCACACCAGTCAGAATGGCTGCTATCCAAAAGTCTACAAGCAATAAATGCTTGAGAGGGTGTGGAGAAAAGGGAACCCTCTTACACTGTTGGTGGGAAGGCAAACTAGTACAGCCACTATGGAGAACAGTGTGGAGAATCCTCAAAAAACTGGAAATAGAACTGCCATATGACCCAGTAATCTCACTGCTGGGCGTACACACTGAGGAAACCAGAATTGAAAGAGACACGTGTACCCCAATGTTGATCACAGCACTGTTTATAATAGCCAGGACATGGAAGCAGCCTAGATGCCCATCAGCAGACAAATGCATAAGGAAGCTGTGGTACATATACACAATGGAATATTACTCAGCCATTAAAAAGAATACATTTGAATCCGTTCTAATGAGGTGGATGAAACTGGAGCCTATTATACAGAGTGAAGTAAGCCAGAAAGAAAAACACCAATACAGTATACTAATGCATATATATGGAATTTAGTAAATTGGTAAAGATAACCCTGTATGCAAGACATCAAAAGAGACACAGATAAATAGAACAGTATTATGGACTCTATGGGAGAGGGTGAGGGTGGGATGATATGGGAGAATGCCACTGAAGCATGTAAATTATCATATGTGAAAGGAATCACCCACCAGTCCAGTTTCAATGCATGATACAGGGTGCTCGGGACTGGTGCACTGGGATGACCCAGAGGGATGGGATGGGGAGGGAGGTGGGAGGGGGGTTCTGGAAGGGGAACACATGTACACCCATGGCGGATTCATGTCAATGTATGGCAAAACCAATACAATATTGTAAAGTTAAAAAATAGATAAACTAATTTAATGAAAAAAAAAAGAAAGAAATTAACCCTTAGAGTATTTATTTCACTCCAATTTACAAATCAAATCAAATAGATCCCTTGTGAATTTGCCAAATTTATCTCCATTTTCCTCTCACAATTAGATTTTCCCTTTGAGAGAGCTATGTAAATTTAAAAATAAATGATACTTTATTATTATCTTGAGGTTTTGGAAAATGTTCATATCTTGGTGGACTGGCAGATGAACAATGAGTGTACTAGCCCCTAATCAATGTTTTTTTTTTGTTGTTGCTCAGTCACTCAGTTGTGTCTGACTCTTTGCAACCCTATGGACTGCAGCACACCAGGCTTCCCCGTCTTTCACAATCTCCAGGAGTTTGCTCAAATTCATGTCCACTGAGTAGGTGATGCCATCCAACCATCTCATCCTCTGTCATCCCCTTCTCCTCCTGCCTTCTATCTTCCCCAGCATCAGGGTCTTTTCCAATGAGTCAGTTCTTTGCATCAGGTGGCCAAAGTATTGGAGTTTCAGCTTTCATCATCATCAGTCCTTCCAATGAATATTTAGGGTTGATTTCCTTTAGGATTGACTGGTTTGATCTCCTTGTTGCCCAAGGGACTCTGAAGAGTCTTCTCCAGCACCATAGTTTGGAAGCATCAATTCTTCATTGCTCAGCCTTCTTTATGGTCCAAATCTCACATCCATACATGACTACTGGAAAAACCATAGCTTTGATTAGATGGAACTTTGTCAGTAAAGTGATGTCTCTGCTTTTTATTATGCTGTTTGTTATAGCTTTTCTTCCAAGGAGCAAGTGTCTTTTAATTTCATGGCTGCAGTCACCATCCACAGTGGTTTTGGAGCCCAAGAAATTAAAGTCTGTCACTGTTTCCATTTTTTCCTCATCTATTTGCCATGAAGTGATGGACCAGATGCCATGATCTTCATTTTTTGAATGTCGAATTTTAAGCCAGCTTTTTCACTCTCCAGTTTCACCTTCATCAAGAGGCTCGTTAGTTCCTCTTTGCTTTCTGCCATTAGAGTAGTGTTATCTGCATATCTGAGGTTATTGATATTCTCCCAGCTATCTTGATTCCAGCTTGAGCTTCATCCAGTCCAGCATTTTGCATGATGTACCCTGCATATAAGTTAAATAAGCAGGGTGACAATATACAGCTTTGACGCACACCTTTCCCAGTTTTGAACCAGTCCATTGTTCCATGTCTGGTCCTAACTGTTGTTTCTTGACCTGTATACAGGTTTCTCAGGAGGCATGTAAGGTGGTCTGGTATTCCCATTTTTAAAAGAATTTTCCAATTTGTTGTGATCTACACAGTCAAAGGTTTTAGTGTAGTCAATGAAGCAGAAGTAGGTATTTTTTCCTGGAATTCACTTGCTTTCTCTATGCTCCAACTGCTGCTGCTGCTGCTGCGTTGCTTCAGTCGTGTCCGACTCTGTGCGACCCCATAGATGGCAGCCCACCAGGCTCTGCCATCCCTGGGATTCTCCAGGCAAGAACACTGGAGTGGGTTGCCATTTCCTTCTCCAATGTATGAAAGTGAAAAGTGAAAGTGAAGTCGCTCAGTCGTGTCCGATTCTCAGCGACCCCATGGACTGCAGCCCGCCAGGCTCCTCCATCCATGGGATTTTCCAGGCAAGAGTACTGGAGTGGGTTGCCATTGCCCTCTCCATATGCTCCAACAGATGTTGGCAATTTGATCTCTGGTTCCTCTGCCTTTTCTAAATCCAGCTTGTACATCTGGAAGTTCTTGGTTCACATACTGTTGAATCATTGTTTTTACTTTATTTATTATTATTATTGCTTTTAACAAAGCTCTCTTCACAGATATAGAAAAAAAAAAACTTATGGTTACCAAAGAAGAGGGGGCAGGGGTAAATTAGTAGTTTGTGATTAATATATACACACTACTATGTATAAAATAGATAAATAACAAGGACATACTGTATGCACAGGGCACTTACTCAGTATCTTGTAATAACCTATAATGGTAAATAATCTGAAAAAATATATATGCATAACTGAATCACTTTGCTATACACCTGAAAGTAACACAACATTGTAAATTAACTATACTTCAATAAAAAAACAACAAAAAAAATCTCTAACCCAGAGTAGATGTTAGGAATTTGCTAAACCCTTTTCAAATATTCTCATTAAATCTGTAAAGGTGACACTGTTATCCCCATTTTATTCAAATGTTTCAACCCTGATTTGTGTGACTGAAAGCTCTTAAACACTTAACATTGCCTATTTCCACACGCTTTATTTTCCTATGCTTATACTGCTTTACATATTATTCCATCAACGTTCCCTTTGCCCTGACTGAATTGTTTTAGAGGCTAAAATATTTCTTCTCCCCGGCCCTCCCTCATGACTTTTACCTACCTGCTCTCTGACTTTTTGACCAAGCTGACTTTGAGATCTTAGACAATGACAACTCAACTAGTGGACAGTGATCCGTGTCACAATATTTCCAGCATTTTAGACCACATGAGATTCAATGTATTGATTTTTCCTGTCTCTGAACTGACGAATTTTGGCTTTTTATTTGACTGTTGCATCTTTTTTCTCCATCAGCTTATTTTCATTTGAGGCTTCACATGGAAGTTTTCTCAGGTGTGTCTTATCCAACAGGGATATTATCTTTCAGATGCTTTTCGGTATTGTAGCTTCCCAAGTCCCAGTGAAAGATAAAGTAATATTTACATTCAGTTCAGTTCAGTTGCTCAGTCATGTCCGACTCTTTTCAACCCCATGAACCGCAGCACGCCAGGCCTACCTGTCCATCACCAACTCCTGGAGCCCACCCAAACTCATGTCCATCGAGTCAGTGATGCCATCCAACCATCTCATCCTCTGTCATCCCCTTCTCCTCCTGCCCCCAATCCTTCCCAGCATCAGGGTCTTTTCCAATGAGTCAACTCTTTCCATCAGGTGGCCAGAGTATTGGAGTTTCATCTTCAACATCAGTCCTTCCAATGAACACCCAGGACTGATCTCCTTTAGGATGGAAATATTTGTATTAGGATGTCTTATCTGATATAACCTATGGAAAGTGCTCTAAATATTTACTAATGCAATATACCCTACTATATTATATTTCATGTTTATTATTGGATATAGCTTGATATAAACTTAAATTTAATATAAATCTGGATTCTGGGAACTTACTTTTACTCTGATGTTTTAGACATGCCTCAACTGCTATTTTCATGAGGCCAGTTTCCTTCATGCTTTTGAGGATATTACTCAGGGCTAGCATCATCAAACAAAATTTGGAGATGTTTGTCATCTTCCTATTTATGTTTCTGGGGCTTTGATTGCAACTTGTGCCAGGTTCAGTTAAATACCATGACCAAGGAGACGTCATCCTGTCTCTTGTCAGCATCATGATTTAATCACTAAGATAACTCATCAAGTCTTCGAATGAGTCCTGGAGATTGCTGATGGCCACGTCTATGACTCAGCTATGTTTCCGGTATAGTACACTCTATATTATAGGAATTGTCCTGGTGAATAGCATTCCAGGGCAGATCCATCTCCTCCCTCAGCTCCACTGGGAACTCTGTTCATCTCACTTCTAAAATCAAATGGATGATAACAACAACAGAGTGCTCATTGTTGCTGTTTAGTTGCTCAATCGTGCCCGACTCTTTATGAGCCCATGGACTGTAGCCCGCCAGTCTCCTCTGTCCATGGGATTTCCCAGGCAAGAATACTGGAGTGGCTTGCCATTTCCTTCTCCAGGGGATCTTCTCTACACAGGGATCGAACTCATGCCTCCTGCACTGGCAAGCAAATTCTTTACCACTGAGCCACCAGGGAAGCCCAACAGAGTGATTATCCAGTTAGTAAATATGTTATTTAACAGTGTTGTCTCAGGTTAATTTAACTGGGCATTAAAAGCAGAGCTATTTCACTTCTGAGCCACAACCAAAATCCTGGCCATATTGCACCCACTTCAAGATACGCATGGTGAGGTTCACACTGCTTCTCTCTAGTGATGTTCTCGGGTTATCCTTATACTGAGCAAGATGGAACCATGGGCTGAGTTCAGAGGGCACAGGCCTTTGGCCTGACTCAAGGATTAGCCCAGGCTCGTCCTTACCCTTTTAAAACATCACCAAGAAAACTGGAGTTGTGGTATGTATCTCCCAAGGAACAACTCAGCTGCCCAGAGAGATAGGGAAAAAAATAGATTCATATCAACTCAGCTATGAATACTTGAGATGCCTTCCACTGCCCTTTCCCATGTCTCTTTGTCCTTGTTTCTGGTGTGGGCCAGGGATAGGCGCTCCTAAGAGCTCCCAATTTTTCAGTGCCCCCTACCCTTGAGGCAAGCATTTTATCCACATTATTGCACTTAATTTTTTATAACAATCATATGAAGTAAGTAGTAGGGTCCCGACTTTATAGCTTATGAAATCAAAGCTTAAAGTAGTTTGTATCTGTTAATCTCCTCAGCGAGGTTAGAACGGAAATTGAGATCATTTAGGAGTGTCTGTAGAATTGTACATTGCTAAGATGCTTCTATCATATTTTGCAAAGGGATTGGTCCACAAGAAATTTGAAACAACCAGAAAGAAAGGAAGGAAGGAAAGAAGGAAGGAAGGGGAGATGGAAAGAAGTAGGGATGAAGGAAGGAAAGAAAGAAAAAGAGAGGAAGGGAAAGAAAAAATTGATCCTTTCCTTCAACAGCTTGAGAAGTATGGGTTTAGACATTTAATGATTAGTCCAAACTTTCTCATCACTTAAGTGTCAGAATCAAGATTTACACTTTCTCCTGGTTTCAAAGTCCTTGCTCTTTACAATGATACTCTGCTATCTCCCAATTCCATAATGGTGATGATGAGTTAAGAAAGAAACAAACCAGCAATCTGATGCTGCTGCTGCTACTACTGCTGCTAAGTCGCTTCAGTCGTGTCCGACTCTGCGCGACCCCATAGACGGCAGCCCTCCAGGCTCCACCATCCCTGGGATTCTCCAGGCAAGAACAGTGGAGTGGGTTGCCATTTCCTTCTCCAATGCATGAAAGTGAAAAGTGAAAGGGAAGTCGCGAAGTCGTCTCCGACTCCTAGCGACCCCATGGACTGCAGCCTACCAGGCTCCTCCATCCATGGGATTTTCCAGGCAAGAGTACTGGAGTGGGTCTGATGATAATTTGTCATTAATTTTAAGAGATTCACAAACTCAAACTTCAGAATTTGAAGGCCTGAACTAAGAAAAGGAGATTACATACTAAAGCCAAGGTTTTGGTTCCTGTATAGTCACCACCATCATCTTTTTGATCACAGTTATTATGGTCAGCATGAACTGAGAGCTAAGAGCCAAGAACTGATTTATGTGCTTAACACAATTATCCTGTGCTCCCAGGACAACTCAGTGAGGCAGGCATTGTTTGCCCAGGCAGCAGCAGACCCAGGATGCACAGAGGATGTGCCTGACATTAAAGCCCTGGCATTTAACCACTGTGCTCTGCTCTTCCCATTTATAATGCACGATCAATTCATGAGGATATCTGCGGAGGCACCGGAGCTTGTTTGTGAATAATGGAGGCTTCGGCATCAAACTACCTGGCTTTGAATTTGGTTCAAGAGCTGTGTCATTTTAGGCGCTAGGGGTGAAGTGGGGAGGATGGGGGAAAGAAAAAGCAAGTTTGGGATCGACATGTGTACACTGCTATATCTAAAAGGGATAACCAACAAGGACCTGCTGTATGGCACAGGAATTGCTGCTCAATATTATCTGGCAGTCTGGATGGGAGGGGAGTTTGGGGGAGAATGGATACATGTATATGTATGGCTGAGTCCCTTTGCTGTCCACCTGAAACTATCACAACATTGTTAATAGGTTATACTCCAATATAAAATAAAAAGTTAAAAGAACTGTGTAATCTTAGACATGTTTCTTAACCTCTCTGTGCTTCAGTTATCACATCTGTAAAAAGACCTGCCTCAAAAGCTTATGATAAGGATTAAATTTTTTAAATGAACAATGTTTGGGTTTGGCACACAGTGTTTAATAAATTATAGCTATTGGTGATATTGTTACAATTCTATATCAGTAATTTTTAGGTTGACACACAGTAAAAAAATGTGGAGTTATAGTTTGTGGATTATACTATATAATCCACAATATAATATAAACTATATTATAGTTTGTGGATTTTGATCCTTGGTCAGACTTTACCAAATTTTGCTTTTCATAATAGTGTGTGGCTTTGTGAAGTTCCATCTAACATGCTACGAAAGAGCAAAATTAACCTAATACTTTGTATTTGCTAGGATGCCACAACCTTTATTTTAGGTCTTCTCATTTGATTAAATTGCTGCTCTCTTAAATATTGAAAGAAGCAGACCTCAAAACAAACAAACAAACAAAAAAAACCCACCAGGAAGCTGTTACTCCAAGGAAAGGAAACCATTTATGTATTTGTTTCTGAAAGATATTTATGATTTCAGTTCTAAGAATGTAAGTTCCAGAAACTAACACCCGGAACACTGCCTTCTGCATAGTAGGTGCTCAGTAAATGGTGGTTGTGCTTTCGTCACTAAGTTGTGTCAGCCTTTTTTGCAACCCCATGGGCTGTAGTCCGCCAGGCTCCTGTGTCCACGGGATTCTCCAGGCAAGAATATGGAGTGGGTTGCCATTTCCTTCTCCGGGAATCTTCCCGACCCAAGGATTGAATCTGCGGTCTGCTGCATTGCAGGCAGATTCTTGAGCGCTGACCTACCAGATCCTCTCAATAAAGGCATCTTATGGAGAACTCCGACGGAGAAGGAAATGGCAACCCACTCCAGGATTCTTGCCTAGAGAATCCCAGGGACGGGGGAGCCTAGTGGGCTACTGTCTATGGGGTCGCACAGAGTCGGACACAACTGAAGCGACTTAGCAGCAGCATGGAGAACTCAGTCCCAGAGGATTGTATTCCTTTTAAAATATATATCATTAAAAAAAAAATCATCCTTTGCTGTCTTTCTACTAAAAAGCTGTATCATGACACTTTTGCTGTATTTATCTGCATTGAGCAGAAAAGAGTAGCCTGAGGCTACAGCCTGGGCTTCAGCTGATGTGTGTCTGCTACCTTGACCCTCTAGCTCTTCCCTGCCTGCGGGGTGGGGAGCGCCGGCAGCGAGCTGTGTGTGCAAAGCGCGGCCCCTGAGTCAGCGTTACATTACCCTGAGTCAGATCCTGCTCCCGCATCACCGCGTGGGGCGGCTCTGCTCTGCAGGACGACACTGCAGCGCTCACCGCATTTCCCAGCCCCTCCCAGCGGGCTCCAGTCTGCGCAGGAAAGGAGGGGTGCTGCCGGGGGCGGGCTTGCTCCTGCAACAGGAACGCCTTGTTGCCGCTCAGCTCGCCCCTTGTCCTCTCTCCTATGGTGTTTGCCATCTTGCAGAGGACTCTGCAGCCCTCTGGCTCTCCTGCTTTTTCTGCCCCTGTTGTTCATTTACTGACCTCTCCCCATCTCCTTAGAAGGATTCAAGGGGAGCCTCTTTGCTCTGGTAATAAACTAAAGAAGGAAGTTGATGTTAGAAGTTAAAAAAAAAGAAAAAGTCTCAATTCTGATGACATGATTTATGACTCCATCTATCTTTGGCGGATAATTTCCTCATCTGTGAAATGTGAAGTTTAGACCAATGTTTCTGGCACCCGGACCTGATGATGCCCTGAGAATCTGACTCCTTTGGTCCAGGTGGGGCCTGGGAAACTAGATTCTTAAAAACTCCCCATGTTGTTTGGGTGGACAGCCAGGCTCACCCATCATTAGACATGATCATTTCCAAAGTCCTTCTAACTCTAACAGTCTATAAATCAAGTCTCTGAGTCAAAAAAGGAATTTATTAATTGCATCGATTTAAATGGACCACAAAAAGGTAGAAAGATTCTTATTACTTTATTTTGGTAAAAATGAAATGCTTATATCTTTTTTAAAAACCAAGTTCAAATACTGTGTGATATCACTTATATGTGGAATCTAAGATAAAATACAAATGAACATATTTACAAAACAAAAACAGACTCACAGACATAGAGAACAGACTTGGGTTGCCAAGGATGGGAGGATGGGAGAGGGAAAGATGAGTTTGAGATTAGCAGATGCAAGCTATTATATATAGAATGGATTAACAATAAAGTCCTAAATATTTTTATATATATATATATAAAACTGAGTCACTTTGCTGTACAGCAGAAATTAAATACAACATTGTAAGTCAACTATACTTCAGTAAAACTAAAACAAAACAAAAAAAGACACGTTCACTGGGCAACTGCAGAACTATTTGTGTTTAAGCATGAAATTTTTTTTCGAAAAATTCTAAACTGAACGGAAGTGCCAAGTCAGAGCCCTGTGGCCTCTCACTGCCTGAGTAAGTCCAGGGTCCCTGGAGAGAATGCAGTCAGCTCGCTGGTTCAGCAGGATTCCAGTTCTCCCAGGCGGTTGGCAGCAACCGGCCAAGTTCATTGTGAGCACTTCCTGCCTTGTTTGTTTGCTATAGACTACATCAGGAAACAAAGTCTGTCAAATTAAAAATTCTGGCTTTGTTGAGAAAGCTACATTATCTATGACATCAGTGACAAGGCCAGAAGTGAGAAAATATACATGAATCTCCTCCCTCAAAAGTATTCAGAAAAAGAGAGGGAGGCCAGATGTTTCCTTTTGGAGAGCAAAGGGCCTGAGAACAATGGGCAGAAGGAACAACTATGAAAGGTCCACTTGGACTGCTTCCTCAGTGCCTCTGGATGCTACCAAGTTCCATGGGAGCGTCACACTCCTCTATCCTAGGACAGGGCCTGGGGAGTAACAGATGCTCAAGAAATATTAAATCAATACATAAATCAGGCAGTTCTGATCATCGAAAGACCACTCCTTGCTGAGAGTTAATTGGGGAAAAACTCGAGTGAATTCTAAGCTCAAAAAGACAGAGATTAGGTCTTACTCATTTTATGGGCCTTGGCAGCATCATCAGTAAACATTTGTCAAAATGAATTGGCCGAGAGCTCTTTTAGTTTGAGGGAAAGAGAGGCAACACAGGAACTGGTAGTAAAGGTTACCAAAGTCTGCATGTATAATATAAATTATACATAGTTGTTTTTTTTTTTTCTTGAAAAACTAAAGGCACCTAACTGTCGATGGTAATACTTATTTCAATAAGAGAAATAGCATTTTTCAAGGTAATGTGTTTACAAACATGAATATGATAGTCTTAGGACAAAACACTGAGTGATTAACAATAGTGAAAATTTGAATTGCCCTAATTCAACAGGGAACCTGTTAAATAAACTCTGATGTTTTTATGCAATTATGTTTTTGGTTGAAATCACATTTTCAAAAACATTTTGGGGCAGTGTTTGTTTATGTTAAATCAGAAAGAAATTTATGTTAAATCAGAAAGACAAGGGAGCAGAAACTGTTGGCTCCTCCCCGGGTCATCTCCCCTCTCTTTCCTAACAACACAGCTTTGTCAAAGTTTCTCCTCTCCTCTGCAATAGCTGTGTGCTTCAGTAGACAGCCCTGCTCTAGGGAATCAGTCACCAGTGGTCTCCATGAATGCCCCTTGCAACGGGTAGGCTGAGATATGGACACGCATAGGTCATTTCAGGCCAGTGATGTGGACTGGGCAGGGAGGAAGCTTCTGGAAAGTTTACCTCCATCTTAAAAAGAGACACAGGAAACCAAAGTTCTGCTTCTACGTGTTGGTGTGTCTGCAGGTGATGCCTGCACCATGGCAACTAGCAGGCAGTGAGGCTGGGCCGAGCTGACACCAGGAGAAGGCAGGAAGAGAGGAAGGCCTAGATGGGCGACAGGGTGGCTGTTGATCTGCCAGTCCCTCAAACTTGGCATCATCTGCTGTAAGTCGGCGGCCAAAAGTCAATTCATCAAATGTCCACCCACTGTAATCAATTCTCCATATGGCCAATTTGCTGAATTTACTCACTGATTTCAACTATTTAGATTTTTAGATACAGATGACTGATTTTCATTTAGTCTTCAAAACAGCACTTAAGAAATATTAAATTTGTCTTTGTCCCAGTCCCTTATTGCTGTAACTTGAGACTGAGTGTTAATGAATTGTCCTGCTTAAGAAGTCACTTAAATTTGTCTTTGTTCCAGTTCCTTATTGCTGTAACTTAAGACTGACTGTTAATGAATTGTCCTGCTTAAGCAGTCACTTTATATCTGGACTTAGGTAAGTCAATTATTTCTGATTGTTTAAGGCAAATGAATATTGAGACTTGGTTTTCTCTTACTTGCAGCTAAAAGCATATTAATACATGTTGGTTGAGAGAGAGGCAGAAGAATTATCTCTCACTTATTTCTGAATTGTAGGAATGGGAATACAGCTGATTTGTGCATTTGTTATGTTTATCTTTGCACTTTCTACATTTTCCAATTTTTAAAATAATGAATGTGTATACTATGAATAAGTGAAGTGAAAGTGAAAGTCGCTCAATCGTGTCCAACTCTTTGTGACCCCAAGGACTATACAGTCCATGGAATTCTCCAGGCCAGAATACTGGGGATTCTGTATACAGAAGGGATCCCCCTTCTCCAGGAGATCTTCCCAACCCAGGGATTGGACCCAGGTCTCCATCATTGCACCCAGATTCTTTACCACTTGAGCCATATGAATAAAGTATAAAACTATTCTTAAAATCTGTGTTCAGTGCTATCAGTGGTATAAATGCTAATCCCAGAGGGTTGTAAGAGGGTTGCTAATTGGCGCTGAGTTAAGCTAAGGAGAGTGGAGGATGGGCAGCAAGGCTTCCCAAAGGACAAGCCACTGACTTAATTCTAGAAGAATAAGTACGCATGGGATGAGTCAGAGGTGAGGGATAGGACCTCTGACTCCATTGTTCCTGATTTGGTTGAGGAGGACTAGGGGAACACTTCCAGAATATTTATTGTCTCCTCTATGCCCACACTTTTCAAATATGCAACAATTGAAAGCAGGTATTATTATCTCCATTTTATAGAGCTAAAGGCTGAAGCTCAAAAGCTCACACAATGAACAAATGTTGGAGCTGCAATTTAACAAAAGTCTTAATGTTACAAGCAACAGCCCTCACAGATGAACTTCCTGGGGGTAGCAAATCAGGACATGGAAGCAACCTAAATGCCCGTCAAAGAGGATAAAGAAGATGTGGTACATATATGCAATGAAATATTATACTCAGTCATAAAATGATTGAAATAAAGTCACTTGCAGCAACATGGATGGAACAAAGATTATCATACTGAGTGAACTCAGAAAAAAAATCATATGAAATTGCTTATGTGTGGAACCTAAAAAATGGTTCAAATGTACTTATTTACGAGATAGAAATAGAGTGGCAGGAGTAGAAAACAAACATATGGTTACTGGGGGTGGGGGGGAGTGGGGAGGAGGGATACATTGGGAGATTGGGATTGACGTGTACATATATGTATAAAGCAGTGTAGCACAAGGAACTCAATACTCTGTAATGACCTATATGGGAAAGGAATTTTAAACAGAATGGATACATATATATGTATTAATAAAGTTGATTCACTGTGCTGTACAGCAGAAACTAAGACAACATTGTAAATCAACCATACTCCAATAAAAACCTTAAGAAAATCCTAGCATGTTAGAGCTGCAGAGACTATTCAGACGAAGAACTGCTGTGATTATGAGTAAACTGAAAACCAACTCAAAGCACTTAAGCAAAAGCGGAATGGATTGCCTTACGTAGCGAGGAAGTTTGAATAGAGTGGAATGAGCATCAGGCTTGGCTATACTCAGGGTTTAAGGCTGTGGCCAGTACAGGAAACGTTTCGCCTACAAAAGGAGAGAGAGTCCCAAGACTGCAGAGAGGGGACCGCAGGAAAGATGCCTCTGCAAGGCCACTGACCACTCTCTGTTGTCCCCGAACCTGAGGTTCCAAAGCAGCAGAAGTCAGTGTGTCACTAAGATCAAAGTGGTCCACAGTCCCATCCCATGTGTGAAAATGAGCTGCATCATTTTGTTATTTGTTGTTTATGTATCACTGTTGTCTGCCCTTAAAAAAATCTTACTGCCTCGGGAGTCTGGACATAGTGACTCGGTCTTTGTTTCCACAGACAGAG
Source organism: Giraffa tippelskirchi (assembly GCF_054371585.1). Taxonomy (NCBI): domain Eukaryota; kingdom Metazoa; phylum Chordata; class Mammalia; order Artiodactyla; family Giraffidae; genus Giraffa; species Giraffa tippelskirchi. The sequence goes on along the minus strand of NC_137287.1, from coordinate 63,804,657 downwards.
GAAGGAAGGGAACTCACACTTCCCAGCATGCAACCACGAGGCACACTGACCACAGGGAGATCTTTCAAGGTAAGGCTTTTATTAGCATTAGGTAGGACACTTGTTTTTCAACTCAGTGCGGAGTATTTATATTTTAGAACCTTCTGATGGAAACATTGATGCAAAAAAAAAGGGGGGGGCAATTTATTTTCTTTTTTTCTTAGTCCCTAAAACAGGGGTGGGCAGTTTTTTTCCACAAAGGATCTAATAGGAAATATTTTTGGCTTTGTAAACCATATAGTCTCTGCAGCAATGATTCAACTGCAGTCATGGTGCAAAAGCAGCCGTGGACGATATGTAAACAAATGGCCATGGCTGTGTTCCAGTGAAATTTCATTTTCCAAAACAGGAATTGGGATATATTTGGTTTGCAGGCCTGGGTTTATTTGCCAGTCCCTGCCCTAGAGCACTGATTTCTTAAAAAAAAAAAAAAGCACCATTTAAAAAATTCCCCGTGACAGAGCAAGAAAATTTCACATCTTATACAGGTATATCCTGTTTTAGGTGTTTTGATAATCATCAAAGGCATCAGTCTGAAATAGAAATCCTTATTACCTGTTTTGTGCTTCTATTCATTCCAGAAGAGGAATAGCCTTATCAAAGCATGTAGCTTAGGGGACTTCCCTAGTGGTCCAATGGCTAAAACTCTCAGTTCGGGGGGCTTGGGCTTGATCACTGGTCAGGGAACTAGATATTGCATGTCGTACCTAAAAAGAGAGAACTAGATCTTGCATGTCATAACTAAAAAGAGATCCCATATCCACAGCCAAGACCTGGCACAGCCGAATAAATAAACATATTTTAAAAAATTTAAAAAGGCATGTAGCTTAAAAATTTAAATGAATAAAATTGTTTTAATAGAAAAATAAGTTTAATGTTTTAAAATCTTGCATTCCAAATGTAAATTTGATTAAGAGAAAGAACTGGGCAATCTGAACTCTGAGTAGATTGAGTGATCATACATTTGAGAGACCAATAAATTATATTTCCTTACGGAGAAGGGGAAATTGACTGATGAAAGAATGAATGCTATTTTTAATCTCTAGAAATTCCTACCCAATGACAGAAGTAGAATTCAAAACTTGTTTACAGACTGTACTTGGCTTTTTTTTAAAACCAGTAACATTTCATTTTTATAAATTAAAAATATTTAGACTAACAAACTTCTAATGTTTATTAATATACAAAGTTAAATGTACACACCATCTTATTTAAACTTAAAAGAACTCCATTTGGGGGATCGTTATTATCATTTTCTTACACTATGGCAAAAACATACTCCAAACTATAAGCTTAACTCACGTGTACATGGTAACCTCAGAAACAGGTGCCTTGGGCATTATTATCCTTACTTTCAGAAATAACACAGCATCAGGATCAGGGACGGAGGAGCCTGGTGGGCTACTGTCTATGGGGTCGCACAGAGTCGGACACGACTAAAGTGACTTAGCAGCCGCAGCAGGATCAGGGAGATGATTCGATTCTTCCCACATCACACACTAGCAGAACTAGAACCAGAACCTAGATTTTTGGGCTCCAAGTCCACACTCTGTACTCTACCATATTTATCAAAAACCACCCTCATTGCTATGCAAACTTTTCTAATCTTCAATTGCTTTACAGATTAAAAAAACAAAACTAAGTCAAAGAACAAACTATTTCAGTTTTCAGGTGAAACTTAGAACTGTTCTTTAAAAATCACAACAAAAAATTTTAATATGTGTTTTGTGGTCGATCACTTTAATCTGTAGGACAAAGGGATAAAATTCGATATGGAGTATCGACCTGTGCTCTGTGGCTGCCTAAAAGCTCAGGTGAACCTTGGAGTCAGGAGTTTTTGAATATGCTTAAGTCTTCCACAATCGATGTCGTGTTTTTGACCCAACAGTAAAAAACTGACTGTCCAAGAAGGCTATGTACCAGTTTTAATATTTTATTTTGTTATATTAGTGAACCCTGTAGAATTTTATTTGAAAAAATATCACTCTGCTAAATAATTTACTAGGTCATTTTTCTCCCAGATTTCATATTTTGTGATACTCTGATTTCAGAATCAAATCTATATCTGAATGTGAAAAATATACAGTGAGGAAAGCAATTACATTGTTTTAAAAGAAAAGCAATTTTGATTATTGCCATATGTTGATGATTTTGATAAAAATCTATCATGCATGTGAACTGCAATCAAGGGTTTTTGAGCTATTCTATAGTTTCAGAGTAAACTAAACACACAGTATGTGCTTAATAAACATTAAACATTAGTGAACAAAAATGAATAAGTGGAATGAATGAATGCAGACTTAAAGGTCTCAGGAGGGAGGGTGACCATAGAGCTAAGTGTTGTGCAGGAACAGTGTGGCCACCTGGCTCTGAAAGCCATGTTTCCATTCCCACTGCCCAATGGTTTTTCCTTTTCTGAATAAATTTTATTGTGGCAAAATATGCATGACATCAAATTTACCATTTTAACTATTTATAAGTATATAGCTCAGTGGCATTAGGTAAATACACCACTGCTACCCACCACCAGAACTTTTTCTTCTTCTCAAACAGAAACTCTCTACCCATTAAACACTAACTCCCATTGTCCCCTCCTTCCAGGCCTTGGAAACTACCATTCTATTTGCTGTCTCTGTGAATTTAGCTGTCACTCTGAGTACCTCCTGTAAGTGGAAAGATGCAATATTTGTCCCTTTGTGTCTGGCTTATTTCACTTAGCATATTGTCTTCAAGTTTCATCCATGTAATAAGTGTGTGTCAGCAGCTCATGCATTTTAGGGCTGCATAATACTCCACTGTATGCATTGTATGTGTAGACGACATTTTGTTTATCTGTTCATCCATCAATGGACATTGGTGTGTTTCCATCTTTTGGCTCTTATGAATAATGCTGCTATGAACATGGGTGTACCAATATCTGTTTCCAGTGCTTGCTTTCAATTCCTTTGGATGGATACCCAGAAGTGGCATTGCTGGATCATATGGTAATTTTGTTTAATTTTGTGAGGAACTGCCGTGCTGGTTTTTGTAGCATGGCACCATTTCACATTCCCTTCAGCAATGCACAAAGGCCCCAGTTTCCCCACATTATCATCAGTGCTGGTTATTTCCATCCTCCCTCCCTCCACCCTCTCTCCCTTCCTTCCTTCTTCTCTCTTTTTCTCTCTCTCTTCCTTCCTTTCTTCTTTCTTCTTTCTCTTTTTGATAATAGTTTTTCTAAATGGGTGTGGTTTGACCAGTTTATAGCCAAGTAAGAAGCTGAAGAAGAAAGGAAACGAATGAGCATGAGAATCCAGGAGCATTAAAGCAAAACCAAAGCAGCAACTCAGAGACTCCATCTAAGTAGCTGTTGTAGGATTTCCTCGCCACATCCTGCTGTGGATATTCCCAGGGGATCTCAATACACTAAGAAAGCAGAGGCACATGGATTATGTTGTTTGTCAAATATGCCATGATTTCAATCTAGTGTTTTCTCTTTTAAAAAGTTATCTGGATACAAAGTTAACTAAACTATTTTCAGTTTTGACTCTAAGATGGATGGATTGCTTCCCAAATCCTTCTCCTGCACACACTATACTCTTTGAGTTCCAAATATACAGATGGAAACTTAAGGATATAAAACAAAATATTTGGAAAAAAATAAATTACACAATCATTTGTGAGTAGATGTTACATTATTCTATTTTTCCAAAATGAATGGAAACCCTCCAGTTCCAGAATTATCTAGGAGGTCAGTGTCTAACTCTCCCTCCCATGTTCTCTTTCATCACCCTCATGATACACCTAAGGACCCTCCTTGAACTTTGTGTGTGTGTGTGCTCCGTGTGTCCAGCTCTTTGTGAACCCATGGACTGTAGCCCACCAGGCTCCTCCATGGAATTTTCTAGGCAAGAATACTGGAGTGGGTTGCCATTTCCTCCTCCAGGCAATCTTCCTGACCCAGGGATCAAATCCAAGTCTCCCGTCTCCTATCAAACCCAAAGTCTCCTGCACTGGCAGGCAAATTCTTTACCACTGCCTACCTGGGAAGCCCCCTTGGACTTTGGTGTCCCTCAAAGGGTCATCTGTCTGATTCTTATTCCCAAGAGAGCACAATACTCATATCTGAAGAGTTAACACTGCCACTGTTTCTCAGTGCCAAAGGGAGTTTTGTTGCATATCTGTCACCCTCAGGCAACAGATGTGGCTAGTCTACTTCACACAATGCTGCTCTGTCCTCATCCCCATTGAAGTCCTTAGTTGAGAAGGAGCTTAGTTGAGTTTGCTCTGTGCTCAGGCTGTGAATAGAGCTACACAGCCATCGCTCCCGGGCACAGGCTTTGTGCCAGCCAGAGCGACTGGGCTGGAAGGAACACTGATCATCAGCTACGCATATGTTCAAGCCAGCCTTTATAGATCCTTCAGAAACCCATGTTCCTCATAATATTTACACAGACTTTGTTTTTTAGATCAACCGAAGTTTTAGGTTTGCAACAGAACTGAGTAGAAAGTACAGAGAGTCTCCCTACGGTGGTATCATACAGAATAGTTTCACTGCTCTAAAAAATCCTCTGTGGCTGCCTATTCATCCTTCCCTCTCTCCTATTCACTTGCAACCAGTGTTTTTATGTCTCCATAGTTTTGCCTTTCCCAGAATGTCGTATAATTGGAATCATACAGCATGTAGCCTTTCCCAACTAGTCCTTTAGGTTTCTTCCATATCTTTGCATGGCTTGAGAGGTCACTTTTTTGGCGGGGCAGTATTTGGACATAAGTTTTCAACTTATTTGCATAAATACCAGAGTGTGATTCCTGGATTATATGGTAAGAGTATGTTTAGTTTTGTAAGGAACTGTCAAATGGTCTTCTCAAGTGGCTGCACCATTTTGCATTCCCACCAGCAATGAATGAAGGTTCAAATGCTCCTTGTGAGAATTTGGTGGGATCAGTGTTCTGGATTTTGGCCATTCTAATAGGTGTGCGTTGGCATCTCATTATTGCTTTAATTAGCAGTTCCCTGATGACACTTGATGTAGAACATCTCTTCCTACGCTTATTTCCCACATGTACATCTTGTCTGGTGAGTTGTCCATTTGAATCTTTTGCCCATTTTTAAATCTGGTTGTTAATTTTCTTGTTGTTGAGTTTTAACAGTTTTTTTTTTTTTTGTATTTTGGGTAAACATCCTTTATTGGACATGTCTTGTGAGATATTTGCTCCCTGGCTTCTTCTCATTCTCTCCACAGTGTCTTTCACAGAGCATCCTCAAGACAATTTTGTTTCTAGAAACTCATTGTTCTTCTGTGGCATTGGATTTTGCTCTGGATCATGCTATTAGTATTATTACTGAAACTGCCTTCTCCGTCTTAAAATTCCTTCCCTAGAGACTGTGTTCGTCTTAAACAGATTGAAACATGTCATCCCTAATAATCAATTTTGCATGTCAGGGACCTCAGGCCAACCTCTACACGGTCACAAACCCATTACGTCCTAACCCATTACATGGCAGTCTGAACACCCTACACTTGCCTGAAGGGGCCTGGAAACCTACAGAGAATTGTTTTGTGAGGCATGTTTTGTGCATGCCTTTGGAGGCCATGCAGCAGGAGACATCAAGCACCCTCAGGAACTGAGCACGGTTCCCAGCAAGAAAACAGGGGCCTCAGTCACATGGCTGCAAGAAACTGAATTCCGCCAAACACTTCATGAGCTTGAGAGAGAATCTAGACCCTCATGTGGGATGTGATTGTGGCCTGGTGGAGCCTGACCAGAAGACATGCCTGGACTCCTGACCCATGCAAACTATGACATAATACACATGTGTTATTTTAAGCCGTTAAATTTGTGGTCATTTGTCGTGCAACGGAAAATTGCTACAGAGGCTGTACAGGGGGTGTCAGGTTAAAAGAAAGCCCATGAGGTCTTGCTCCCTCTCCTCAGAGAAACCCTTGGACTCCACGGTCAGATCTGTGTGTGAAGTCATCTTCTCGCTGGCCCAAATCCCTTCAGTTGGCCAGAGGAATAGCTCCAATCCCAGTTGGCCCCATTGCTGCCTGCCTGTGGAGAGGGCTCAGCATGCCAGGGTGCTTTCCTCTGGCGTACCTGAAAGGGAGCCGCTTGCATTATGCCCTCCCTCATCATCAGCCTGCCTAAGAAGTGGCTCACTCACTCCTATTGGTCAAGGCTCTGATCATTCCTCCCAGGAGACCCCAGAGCCAGATCTATGCTAGTGCTAAAGAGACTCACACCTGCTAATACAAGTAAATCAGCTAGACAGCAACAACACATCACTAACTACAGAGGTAGAATCTTCCGGTCAGAAGGGGAGCACCAAGATGACCATTTAGAACAAAGGGACCTCCATGAAACAAGATCCAGGGGAATTAGGATAAAACTCCTAGTTCATATTCACAATGAGATTTGAAACGATACTGCATCCACGAAACCAGCCAACCAACCAACAAACCAGGTTTTCACCAAAATAAATGCTCTGAGAATAAACAGTTCTTTGACAAAAATTTAAAACCATAATTGCCAAAAAAAAAATCTAAATAATGACAGTGAATATTATGACAACCCCAAATCTGGATTACATTGATGGAGGATACACACAAGAAAGATTGTGAGAAAAGAAAAATACCTTGGAGAACAGATTTAGTAGTCTAATCTAAGAACAAGCAGAGTTCTAAATGCAAAAACGGAAGCAGGACAAAAATCAATGAAATAATATAAAACAATTCTTCAGAGCTAGAGAAAGTACCTGCTGTATCTGCTAATTGAAAATGCTCATCAAATAATGACAGCATTATTTTTCAAAGCCCATTTCTAATATCAAGAACCATGACGGGTGTGAAGTTCTATTAGAGTTATAAGTTAACAAGGAAAAGAATGGTAACTATGAATTATAGATATTTAGAAAATCAGAATGTAATAATATACCAATCATATACTCTTTTTGGATAATTACTTGTGAAGATACTTTAGTTAAATAAAATCTGAATCAGAGTAAAGATTACAAGAAAGGAAAAGATATGATATATAAGGAAGGACACTAAGTAGTAAAAATCCAATAAAATTTAGAGTAAAATCTAAATAAATTCTGAGAAGTGAAGTGTGATGCAATTAAAAGTAATCTTAAAAAATAAGTCATATTGTAAGAAAATAATTATTACAGTGTCTGGAAAATTGGACAGATTATCCAGTAAAGCTTGGGGAAAGGAAAGAAGAAAGGCGAGGAGAAAAAATAAAAACCTGCAAAGGGTTCCCATTGGGGTAGGAAGTCCAGGACATTGCTATAATTGCTGTTAGAGTCTGAGAGAGAAATGTGGACTCACATGTCTTTGGTAAAATATAATAGTGACCACCAGTAGAACCAAACTAATATGTAGAACTGCCTGGTCAATAAAGAAAACAAATTATAAAAACTGGTACAACAAAGGATAAATCAAGAGAGGAGGATAAAGAGTAAATCTTAGAAGTTCTCATCTTTGGAAAAAAAATTATAACTGTGTGGTGATGGATGTTAACTGGTCTCTTCACAATACAAATATTAAATTACGTTGTATACCTAAAATTAATACAATCTTATATGTCAACATTGTTGTTTAGTCGCTCAGTTGTGTCCAACTCTGTGATCCCATGGACTGTAGCCCGCAAGGCTCCTCTGTTCATGGAATTCTCCAGGCAAGAATACTGGAGTGGGTAGCCATGCCCTCCGCCAAGGGATCTTCCTGACCAGGGATTGAACCCACGTCTCCTGCAAGTCTCCTGCATTGCAGGCAGATCATTTATTGCTGAGCCACCGGGGAAGCCTATCTGTCAATATACCTCAATTAAAAAAAAAGAAAGAGAAGGAGGAAAAAATCATAGGGGAGGGGGCCTTTTGCAGTGTTCCCTCATGGGATCTGCCTTCCACCACACACTTCCTGGCCTCCCCTCCAGAAGAGTTGTCTGCACCAAAGGACCAAGCACTGGGTGTTAAGAGATGTGAAGTAATGGCTGACATCACTTCATCCACCTTTTCTTTTTCCTGGGTCCGAGGAGGCCCTGCAGACTCTCTCTCGCATGCAAGCTCATCATTGCTGAGGGCTGTGGGAAAGTGGAAATCCCACCATTCAGACTTGGGCAATGGGGAGTGAAGGCATCTCCCACAGGTCATGTCTAAGCCACATTCCGGGGAGAGGTTTTCCAGAGCTCCACATTTAGGTACCCATATAACTAATAGTAAAGTGGGCACCATTGTTGTTTGCCTGCTGTGGAAAACCAGGGGAACAGACACTGACTGGCTGGATCAGCTGATATTCTTTGGAGGGGTCTTTGATCATAGTACCATGATGCTTAAACTGGTAAGACTTCCAACATATCTTAACAAGAATGGCTTGAGCTGCAAAAACAGCAGCAACAGAAAATAGACCCTCATACAATTCAGTAGATGGTGAGAAATGGAAATATTTCCTGCCATAGGAGTAAGCAACGGATGTCACAGTCATCAGCAATTGCAGCCACCATGCCTAGTGAGCTAGTGAGCCCAAAGTGCACCCAGGAAGGAGAAGAGTACCTGCAGTCTAGAAGCCATCAGACTGCAGCCACTCCCTGTGTGAGCCCTGAGGCAGCTCAGGGTTGTGAAAACACAGGGTGCTGGCCCCGGAGAGCTGAGGTGTATATAAAGGAGTGATTTATTTCAGTGAGCCCCAACTCTTGCATCTTTCATAACTTGGGATATCTGGTTTTCTTTAATTAACAATAATCTTTTGATGTTCCAATTAGCTGCCCTTTGTTGCAAAACTTACTTCTGTATAACCTGCCTCCTCCCCTTGCCTCCTTGGAACAGTTCTCTCAGGGTTACTTGAGATGCTCCCAGGGTTCAAGTCCTAAAAATTCCCATTGAATAAAACATAACTCTCAACTTCCATTTTGTGAATATTTTGTAAGTCCACAGTGGGTATGTGAGTGCTTTTGAGGAAAGGGAGAGAAATGAAACTATAGCATTTTTAAAGTCTCCTGACTTTGACACAGAAATTCCTCTTATTATAATTTACCATTAGGGGAAATACTTGGTCATGGATATGTAAGAATTTAAAGATGTTCACTGCAAGATTTTCTGTAATCTGAAAACATCACTGAGGGGAACCCTAAGGCTTCATCAGAGATGGAAGAACTGATAACAGTTCTATCAGTCAATGGCTGCAGCCAGTACTAATAAGGGGGTTGATTTATACATATTAATCTGTAAAGTTATATAAAATTAATCAAGTGAAGAAAGTCCCTTGCAGAGCATTGTCTATGTTATGATCACATCCGTGTGTGTACATGTGTATGTGTACATGTTTATCCTTAGAAAGAGGTCTGGCAGGATTGTTTTGATCTCTCTGGTCTCTGGGGAGTGTAAGACTGTAGGGGATATTCACATTTTTCTTTTTTGCATTTCTCTACTGCTTGATTTTTCCATGATGAGAATGTTACCTTCTATTAAAGAAATGACAGTCGATTTAGTGGGAAAGTAGTATTTTGGGGGATACATTTGGAAATCTGAAGAATTATTACTTTACACAAGGAGACTCTCAGTGGGTAGTTATTTGGTTTTCTCTGTTACCTTGCTTATTTAATCTTAGCAACATTATAGAGTGATTTTCCTAGTTGACTTGCACAGAATACTCTGCCCTTTTGGGGGCCAATTTTATGGAATCCAAGAATAAGCCTATAGGCTCACTCTGGTTATTTAGTAATGTTTAAATTTCCCAAGTAACAGGCATTATTTATTATTGTCTGATCATCAACATAACTATATAAAAAACTATATGTTGATGATCAGATGACAATAGGCTGTGACAGGAAATTTTTAAAAAATGAGAATCTATTGCTTCCAAGAGGTTCAGAAAGCATTATGGACATAATCTCAGAAAAATTTAATAGAGTACTAAAAACTAAGTAGAGATAGATGCTATGACCATTTTATGAGTGGGAACTGAGGTATCCTGAGCTATGCACACACTGGCAAAATGGAAACACTAGGAATAGATGTAAAAGCTTTTGATTCTTTTCCAGACCTTCATCCAAAAGTCCCTTACCTCCCTTTGATACCATTCTGGTCAAAATTCTTGGTGGTTCTGTTTTTCAGTCTGCCAGTAACAATTATGTCACAAACATCAAAGCAGTTACACATCCATAATCATTTCTGGTCAGTAAGGATACCTCATGTGTAACTTGCATCATTTTTTAACGAGCAGCAACGCTTCAGTCACAGAGATTTTGTCTTAAATCATCCACTGGACTATTTCTATTTAGAATATTTTTTGTTTTGTTTAAATAAAAAAACAAGTACATGTAGGGAGAAGGTTAGAACTTATCATCTTTAAAAATCAAGGTTGAGAAAAGTCTGTCTTTCATTAGTTCTCCAGAATTTTTAACAGCTGTTTAATAACCTTTCCTGCAGTTAGATGCCCATTTGCAGCACTTCCCTTTTCTGATCTGTCTTCTGAATCATCAGCAGACCTGACACCGTTAGTAATGATGTGTGCTGAAGGGCAGGTTTCCTCCTAACCACCCCCTCCCGCGGCCGGTCACTCCTACTTAAGGCAACTGACTCAGGCTTCTCCGGGGTTTTTCGCCTTGCAGTTTCTCTCTATATATGGTAACAATACTCCACAGATCTGCGCGTGCTTCCCGGAGGAAAACTGGAAGGAGAAGTCACGTGAGCGCAGCTGGAGCCTGCGGTTGGCCTGGCAGCTCCTCCGCAGTGGAAGGTGAGCTGCGACCAGGAAAGCACTTAACCTCTTCGCTACCTGCACTTAACCACTCCTCGCTACCGCCAGGAGCCGCCGGCTTCCCGGGGCGCATCCCGGTCCGGGTCCGGGTCCGGGTCCTGGCGCCCCCGCTGCTGCTGCTGCGGTTCTTGGAGTCCTTACCCTCCTGCCTGCCGTGACGTCATCGAACAGCGCAGGGCAGTTATCCTCGCTGGGTCACTTTTAAAAGTAATTCCTTGTTAGAGTTAGGCGTGAAGTCCACTGTCAGCTGCTTTCCGCTAGGTTGATGAAGTGCAGTTCTATCCTGGAGGAGGAAGGGAAGCTAAATGCCTCCCTTAAGCAACTTGGAGTTTCTCACCCCTGGGGCTTTAGGGCTCTGCTGAGACGGTGGCACAGAGCCTTGGATAATTTTGCTTTGTGACTTTAGAGAACAATCTCATTGTTATTCATTGTGACCGCCGCTTCCATCTGTAGATTCCCACTACGCCCTTCCCACCGAACTCCCCCAACCCTGCCATGCAGAGATCAACCAATCAATCAATACATACTGTATTGTAATCGATAGTCTCTCTCTTGAAAGTGTTATCAAAACCACGTTCATTATTTGTTCCCTCCACCGTGTCCTTCCTGGGCAAAATCAAACAAAGTCAAACCAGAACCTTCAGGGGGGGAAAAAAAAGTGTGTACTTAGGTCTTAGTAGTCTGAAAATCCTTCTCTCACTTTTTCAGCACAATGCAGATAGATGTCGCTATAAAAGTCGGTGTTTTCTTAAAAGAGATTAGAAGACAAACAGAAATGTGGGCAGCCACAGCGCTTAGTTTTCCCACCCTTTCATTTATTTGGAATGGGGTGGGGAGAAAGTAGTTATTGTCTTCCATCTAGTGGACTACTGTGGAATTGCGTCTTGCCAGTGAAATCCAGTGGCTAAAACTCATACAAATAGTGTACAGATTCAGATAAAGAATGATGAATTCTACACATAAGTCTACTTTCAAGCTTCCGAGTTCCACAGGTTAAAAAAATATGAGTATTCTTGGTTGTAGGTTTTTTCCCTTTCATCACTTCACATTGCCATTCCCTTTTGGCCTGCAGAGTTTCTGCTGAAAAATCAACTGATAGCCTTATGGGAGTTCACTTGTATGTTATTTGTTGCTTTTCACTTGCTGCTTTTAGTATTCTTTGTTTATATTTAATTTTCATCGTTTTGATTACAGTGTGTTCTGGCTGTATGTGGCGCTGTGCTTCCTGGACTTTGATAACTTTCTTTTCCCAGGTTAGGGAGCTTTTCAGCAATTATATCTTCATATTGTCTTGGGCCTGTTCTCCCTCTGTTCTCCTTCTGGTGCCCCTGTAATGTGAAAAAACAATAAAAGAACACAACAATAAACATTCATTGCAAAACTGGATAGCAGGAGTTTATGTTAAATCGAGATGGAAAGAATCAAGGAAATCCCCCTTACAGAACCATGTGATGAAAGCTGTGGGCAGTGAGAAAAAATCTCCCTTATCAATGAATCAATTGTATTCACTATACTCTGGAAACAATGGCTGGAAACCACTGTCCAAGAAAGCAGACCAAACAAAGTGGTCTAAGTCTTTACTGCCATTGTGGACCAGGGTATCCTATACATCCAGCTAGCCATCCACATTTTTCAGTTTTTTCCTTTATTTCTTATCTCTCCATTTTTCTCTATTACCACTACTATGAATGGCTAATAGCTAATTTTCCATATTCTTTTCCATCTTAGCTGCAACCAGCCTGCATATTAGTTGCCAGACTAATCTTCCTTAAACTATTGCTTGGAACTCTCCTGGAACTTTCTCTTTCTTCCTAAATTCCTCTTCCATCTGGTTTCACTGCTACTTTAATCTGGTCTCATCCTACCTACACTGTTTCATTCCCTACTCTTGAACTTTTTGCCAGTTGATTCATGCCTCCTTGAATAACGCTGCTTGCTATTCCCTCCAAGCCTTGACACAGCCCCTCTCACAAGGAACACCTGTCCTTCCTTCCTTCTGTGCAGCCCATTTGTCCTCATCATTCAGAATCCAGCTTAGCTGTGCCTCTCCATGGACAACCTCCTTGCTTGTGAAATCTTAGAGGAATTAGAGGTTGTATTCTGAAACTGAGTCCTTGTGCAAATACTGTCCAACGGTTTACTGTTATTTCCCAGGTTTGAGTCCCAGTTCCTCCAAAATCTGTTGTGTATACTCCAGGCCAGATATGCTTCCTCATCCTCATTCCAGCCCCCCTCAGGATCTACACTTCTGGGAACACCAGGAGCTCTTAGAAACTTGTTGATGGTTTGCTTGAGCCTCAACCCAATACTGCAAGGAAGATGCAGCTGGTACAGTTAATCCCATTTCATGGATGAGGATGCTGAGGCCCAGAGCATTTGCAAGGTTTGCCCTTGTCAGTGACAGAGCTAGGGCAGGGGCACTGGGGTCTCCTCCGTGTCCAGGGCTCCCCTTGGCGCGCCCTGCTGCCCTTGGACCTGCACTAATAGGTGAAGTCCCGCCTTACGCCCTTCTTTACTTTCAGATAGTACCTTCATTTTCTTACAGATAACGGACATGGGCTTATGTTGCAGGGAGCTGCCAGGCAAGAGGTCATAACCAGGGCGTGTAGTTATGCCTCCTGCTTGGCAATTTCAGTTCTTCCTGGGTGGTTATGCCACATTTTCAGCCCACACCCATTTGTCCTGTTTGCAAACCACAAACTGGTTCTCTGGCAGTTACATTTTTCAGCACCGCCTCTGGTTAAGTGACTGATTTGCTTGTTTGAACCTTTAAACAACTCTGACCGTCTCCCGCCCCATCCAACCTGATGAAAGCTATTCTGGGGGACCCAGGCTCACACCAAGCATTTAAGAATAGCTACTACAAAGCTGTCTTAACCAGAGTCGTTAGGCTGTCAGGAGGATTTCTAGGCAGTTCCAACTCTGGCCACAGGATGGGTTAATTTTCCATCCTGTGTGCATCTCCAGTGCCTCGCAGCATGGAATACCTCCACTGATGTGTTGGAGCTCACAGTCCTGGGTCAGGTCCCGAGATGGTGGTTGGCTCAGCAGGAGAACTTGGAGCAAAGGAAAAATATCATATCTACATGTAGCTGAGCAACTCAGAGAGATGGCATTGCTGAAGTTTGTCCAATTAAATGTCTAGAAGATAAGTGCTAACAAGATTTTTAAGCAATTCTACTGACTCAGAATAATTTCATGTATTCATTGTACAAAAAGCGGTGGCAAGACAATCTAAATATGCAATCATAACAAGTGACTTTTATAACTGCATGTCTAATGAAATGATCAGAACTTATCTAAAAGGGTCATGGAATGCAATATTATTACCTTTGTTTTATGATGATACTGTTAACGTATTAAGAAGATTAGTTTCCAACTAAGCTGTAAAAAACTTTCAGGATACTTGTGGCAAGAAATTTTCAACTATGAATTTGATTCAAAAGTTTCAGTTATATAGATGAATAAGTCCTTAGGTTTCTACTTAAAGCACAGAGCCTATAGTTGACAATACTGTATTGTATACTTGAGATTTTGCTAAGAGGGTAAAACTTAAGTTACACACATACAAAAAACAATAATAAATAATTAGGGCAGGAGGAAGCTTTCAGTGCTATTGGAGATGTTTCTGTTGTAGATTGTGGTGATAGTTTCATGGGTTAATATTTATCTCCAAACTCATCAAATTGGATACACATTAAACATGTACAAATTTTTGTATATCATACATCAATAAAGTGTTTTTCTGAAAGAATTATATCAGACTGGGAACTTGCTGTACAATGTAGAGAGGCAGCGTACCTGTGAGGATCTCAGAACTATTACTACTGAAAACTGCCCATATAGCAATGACATAACTTTTACAGAATGCAAAACATGGTTACAAACTTCATTTCCTTTGCCTTCCTGGCAAACCAGCTATTCTGATCCCTGTTTTGCAGGCTTAGAAAGTCCAATGGCTTCCAACTCTTACATGCCTCCTACTGTGGTGGGGGTGGGGGTAAGGGGCTTCAACCTGAAGCCTTGCCATGTGACTTCACATCCATTAACTATCCAGACATCAGTCAGTTAAGATACAATATAACATGATATAATATTGACTAGTCATCCCTTAGAATATGTTTGTCTACACTATTATTTTTCCAGTCTTATGGAAATTTGGATGTTCCCTGAGCCAATTTCTAATGTGGCACCTTGGAGAAAAAAAATCGCTGAAAAATATTTTATTCCTTAAATTTCATTGTGTGTGGGTCACCTAGATTGTATGATTCTTCCTATCACTTCACACAAAGCTTAATGAAGATGACAGAGGGCTGAGGTCACATCCATGATGTCTGAACTTTTTGTTGTCTAAGAGCATCTGCAAAGCCACTAGCTAAGTGCTTTGGATCAGAACCCCTAAGGCCCAGAATATCTAGTCAATCAACCTCGGATATAGTCTTCACAAAACAATAAACCCAAGATGAGAGATTGGAAAACACACTGGAGACCATTACTTATCTTTGATTCTTCTCAGATTTATCAGACCTTCTCTTCCTTAAGCCCTGGATGCAAACCACATCTTTTCCACCTAATGTGATAGATTTGAACTGATAGATGGTGTTGGTATCCCATGATATATTAGAACATCAGATTTCCTGCTGAAAAAATCCTGGGGAAGTTTGTAGGACCAGGTCGACTCAGTAGAAAATTCTGTATTGACATTATATGTCCAAGATTCTAGTTTCTGATTTCTTGAGTGCCTAGGGAAGGTTATTGCTGTTGGAAATGAAAGCTTGATTGATTAGAACAGAGATGTGCCTTTTAAAAGATTGAATTGCCGGCTTTAAAGGATCAAATTCAACTCTCAAGAGGGAGGCTGCCCTTATAACTCTTTTTTTTTTTTCCTCCCTAGGCAGTTGTGATTCTTTGTCCCCCCACCCCCCCATACCTTGAAATAGCGAATTGTGGACTACCTTACTGTGTGAAGAGTCTTGGGTAAACTGGCCTTCAGACCTAGGTCTGGAGATCATAATCTGTTAGTAGAAAGCTGAAAAAATCCACACATTAGAGGCAAAGCAAGACATGTTTTCTCACTT
This sequence comes from Giraffa tippelskirchi, assembly GCF_054371585.1. Classification (NCBI taxonomy): domain Eukaryota; kingdom Metazoa; phylum Chordata; class Mammalia; order Artiodactyla; family Giraffidae; genus Giraffa; species Giraffa tippelskirchi. The sequence continues at coordinate 63,788,798 of NC_137287.1, read as the reverse complement.
CAAATGAAGTCTGCAAAAGGTGCTCTTAGTGGGAGTGGATATTCAGTAAGTAAAGTTAAAGACTGAAGAATCACTTAGCAATGGCCTTGCAGGTTGGGCTGGCACTCCGTACTTCTAACTGTGGCTTCCTTCTGGTTAGACTCAGTATCCTGTGTCTGATTGGTGTGCCACACAGGGTCTATGTTCTCTACCCTCTCATGAAGCATGCACTATGCCTGGATCATGGCTCCAAGGCAAAAATGAAACCTGATCTCTCAATGCGACAGAGGAGCAGACTGGACACTCAAGGCACTCAGAGGCGTTGTAGGTAGGGAATTATTCTGAGTCAAACCATCTCCCTTTCCCAAGCCTTTATAAACTGACACTTGCATAACACGATCAACCTATCAGTAACATCATCTTTGCCTTTTGCAAATTGATTTATTTTTTGTGCATTTGTTAAAATCACATAGTGTTCATTCATATACAGTTTAAGATATTTTCCTATGACTGGAAGTTCCCTGGTGGTCCAGTGGTTAGGGCTTTCAATGCCATGGCCCAGGCTTGATTCCTGGTCAGTGAACCAAAATCCTAAAAGCCGCATGGTGAAGTTGGAAAAGCAAACAAAATATAAATTTTTTCCTATGAAAAGAAAGATGTTCTGTTTTTTAATGAGAAAACATAAAATTCACCATTTAGACCATTTAAAAGTAAACAATTCTGTAGTTTTCGGTAATTTACACTTTTGTACAACTATCATGCTAACTCTAGACCATTTCTAGGAAACCCCAAAAGAAAACCCACATGTGCCAGCCCAATGTGCCATCTACCTCTACCTACTTTTGGTAGATCAAAGGTTGTAAATTACTTAATTTATATGGCTTTGGCTAGATAGAACGTGCACACGTGCAGGAGTTGGGAAGTATTCAGAAGAGTACATGGTGAATAGTTACTCTTCTTGCCTTCATCCCCTCCTGACCTAGTTTCTCTCTCTGGTGACATGTTTTTACCCATTTCTTTATCCTTCTAGAGATAGTTAATGCTTATACTCATATACACAAATACACCGCTTCCTATGTGATATAAGCATATGATATTTCATGCATAACTCTATTTACATAACTGCTTTCATTTTTAGTCAATTTGATCCCAGGAAGGTCCATGTGAGTCAACAGCCACACCCATAACTTCTCAAGAAATGCCTCCTAGGGTACTTTGATCTCATTAAGATTCAGATGACTGCACCTTCACTCTCTTTTCCCAGAGACATTTTGTCAATAGAAATAAATTACTAGGGCCACATAAGTCTAATCAGTAGACTCAACAATGGGTGTATTGGATCTATGCCCAATCTTTGCCTTAATTTAAGACTTTTTTTTTTTTGCCTGTGAGAACTGAGAGCTTCAATTTTCAACCCTAAAAGTTCTGGAATTTCTGAACGTTGGCAGCTCTGCTGGACTCATCCTGGCTCTGCTCCATGTGTCTTTTCATTCCAGAACCAGACTGAAGAAGTAGCTACCACATGAGACTTGATGGTCTCAGAGTGCGGGCAGAACATAAGGGCTGATGGGAATACCCAGCGTTTCTAGAAACCTCTGCTCAGGTGAGGCCAATGGCTCCTCTGCTTCTCAACCATCTTGGCAAGTTGAGTGGCCAAGCCCCAGTCAGTAGGATGAGGAGGTCTACAGGGAGAACTGGAAGAGCAGGGAAGGAAATGGAAGTTGTGAGCCAACGATACAATCTCCATGCCTCATGAGGTCGGAATGTTGCAACTCTCTCCATAGAGAAGGACAGTGAGGCACAGACAGGCTGAGTGCCTTGTGCAAGGTCCCAGGGCTCCTTAGTGGAAGAGCCAAGATGTGATCCTAAGGGGTCTGACTTTGGGAGGCTGAATCATTCTCCAGATGCCTCCTCTGGGAGCTCTCATTTTGGTGAACTACCTGTACCATCTTGTCTAAATTGTCAGCAGGCTTTAATAAAAACAATTTTAGTAGATGACTCAAATATGGCAGTAATAAAACTTTGTAAAATGGTGTTATGGATTTCCTCCAGAAATAATTCATTAAATTGATGCCAGTTGTAACTTGTGAGATCATAAAGCTCAATGCAGGGGTATTGAAAGCATGAAGGTAATCCAGTCACAGTTTGTTCAAAAACCCCTCAGCCTCCTCTCTGAATTGCTTTGCTACACGTTCAATCAGAACCAAAGAATATAAAAACTCAAGGTATCAGATCATGAAAAGAGTTTAAATTCATGGATCTTATACCCAGATGAGGAAATCTTTTAGGACAAATCCTAAAAGATTTGTCATCTTCAACCTGAGTGTCTGGATTCAATGGAAATCCAGCCCTTGTTAAACAACATGGTCAGGAAAACAGTGATTAAAGCCACATGTTACAAGCCTGTCACAGGCAGGGCTTAGAATTCCAAATATGGCCTCCTCATCATCCTTGACCCTTCATCCTTTTACCACTCCCTTTTCTTCAGAACTGGCTCATGTTTGTCTGGCAAAAGAATTTTCTATAAATTGTATTTAGTCTTATCTCTTGAGAGGCATGGAGCTCTGAACTATTAGAGGGTACAGCTCCCAACCACTCCCTAAATAAATAACTTTATATGCAGATGAAACCAAATTAAAATGAAGCCAATTGTGGCCTTGAGGCAATTGTCACAAAACATAAGCAAACACCATGAATGACTTATATGGGATGGCAGAAGTGAGGGGAGAGGTGATTGGGTTTTATGGAGCTGATTCCGTGCTGGGCTTTGTGGAGGTGGACAACTAGGGCTGGAAGGATGAGGGACGCTGTACACACATACTGCCGCTGAGTGAGAGTCAGAGAGAATCTGGTGCAATGGCCATGCTGGGGAAGTCCTTCTGGAGAAAAGCAAGTGGGTGCCATTAGTATTTGTCCATACACTGGGCTGGTCCTTCTGTGCAAGCAGCTACTTTTGCCCTGAGAACATCTTCACCCATTGAATCGGTAGAATCAGTAGAACCACTAATGATGATCTTTGATGCTCAGTAGCTTGACAGCATAGAATGTTTACATTTCAAACAAGCCAATAGAGAAAGTGGTGGATAGCCTTCCATGCAGTGATTCTGGAACCCACAATCCTTCCATCTAGTGAGGCTGCCATCTTTTTAGTCTCAGAGTTCTCCACTTGAGGTTTCTAAGAGTAATGTCTATTGGATTTGCCCACGTTTCATCAGCCAGGATGGTCAGGGGGTTCTATCTAATTGTATGGGAGCTGTGAAGTGTAGTTTTCCTGGGCACCTAAGGGGAAAGTGAAAGAGTTTAAAGAACACATCACCAGACTTGTAGAGGCAAAACCTCTATAGGTAAGAATCACGTGATGTCTACATCCATGAAGAAAAACCTCTCTGATAATTCAAGGGATTCTCTATTCTTCACCAAAAGAAGTTCAGAGTCGTTGGCACCTGGCAGTGAGCCCTTAACAGCGGAGCACTAGCCTTCCTTTCTAGGTTCACGTCTTACTGCTCCCTGTCCAGCCCCCACCTCACTACCCATGCACTTCACACTCTGCCCAGAGCAGACTATGGGCTATTCTTTGAAAGTGCCACGTATCTTCACACCTTTGGGTGTTTGCAAATGTTGTTTTTTTCTGAGACACCCACTCCTCCACCACAAGAGCCAGCCTAGACACCTCTTCTCTGTGAGCCCTTCCTTGGTCTCCCTCCCCCAGGCCAAATTAATTGCCACATTCCACATGCTCCCACAGCTTCCTGTATCATATTTTATTATAACTTACAATACTGCATCACACTTAGGTATTGTTGTTCAGTCGCTAAGTCGTGTCCAACTCCTTGCAACTCCATGGACTGCAGCACACCAGGCTCCTCTGTCCTTCACTATTTCCTGGAGTTTGCTCAAATTCATGTCCATTGAATCAATAATGCCATCCAACCATCTCATCCTCTGCTACCGCTTTCTCCTTTTGCCCTCAACCTTTCCCAGCATCACAGTCTTTTCCAGTGAGTTGGCTCTTCGCCTCAGGTGGCCAAAGTGTTGGAGCTTCAGCTTCAGCAACAGTCCCTCCAATGAATATTCAGAGTTGATTTCCTTAAGGATTGACTGGTTTGATCTCCTTGCAGTCCAAGGGACTCTCAAGAGTCTTTTCCAGCACCAAATATTTCCCCTCATTTTACAGTAGGTCTGTGGTCTCTCCCCCTGAACTGTCCAATGTGAGGAAAGAAACCTGTGTGAGATGTACCCCTGGGAGTCCTGAAGGATATCAGCGTCTAACTGAAGAGGTTCTTATGGAATATGTCAAGAATCAAACAGAAATTTGGGATACAGTAAATAGACTGAGTTTTATTTTAAGAAAAGTTGTAAGCTTTTTGGAAATGTATCCTAGATGCATTGTTCATCCCTGGGGAAAGAGAAAAGCTAAAAGAAAGCATGGGTAATACATTTCAGAGGCTAAGATAATCATAATATTGTGTTCTTTGAAGCCACAATGCTGGTTCAGGCACATGGTTTAGTTGCTAAGTCATGTCCAACTCTTGCAATGCCATGGACTGTAGCCCACTGGGCTCCTCCGTCCATGAGATTCTCCAGGCAAGAATACTGGAGTGGGTTGCCATTTCCTTCTCCAAGTTCAGGTACATGGAAGAGGATAAAACCAAGCTCAGTGAGAGTCTCTGATAAAATGCAGTCGTAACACAGTTGCATGGAAGAAGCCTAAAGTCTTCAGAGAAATGCAGAGAAGAAACACGCTTATATTAACATTTCATTGCTTGGTCCTGATAAGGGGAGCCCTTCCATGGGGTACGTGTGAAGCTTAGAGCTGAGCCCTGCTGAGGGTACTTTGAATCCTTCTATCCTCATAAATGAGCTTGAACTTCCACTTTAACAAAGTCATCACAGACAGCTACCCTTCAAAAGGAACTTCTCCATGACCAGAATGGGTTGCGAGATGAAGAGGCATTTATGACTCTGGGCTTAGAAACTTTCAGGGTGAGGTGAGTTGGCCTCTTATTCAGAGTTTTTATGTCCTGTGCTTCTCATTTCATGTGCTGGTGTCCACACAAGCTTACAATCTCTTTCCTTCTCCACAAGCTTACAATCTCTTTCCTTCTCCCTCTCCTGGCTCTGGTTCCCCACTGCCTCCGGCCAGACTTTCTAGGACAAACTTTCCTAGCTGTCAATGCCACGCTTATTGCTCCCGGTCCGGTTAAAAATAGATGCTGTTCTGCTGCTTCAGTCCTCAAAGAATAAGAGATGAGGTCATTTTCTGCTCGGAGAGTAGATCCAGGCTAAGTGATTGGCACCAGTGCCTTCAATTGCCAAGGAAACAGGTGTTCAAATGACTTCTCCCATCCTGTTAAATACCCTTTTCATACATTGATCCAGAGACATGTTTTCATGCTCATGACTGAATAGGCAGCCCTGTAATTTATCAGCTACATCCATTTCCCACCCCACCCCCCAGCAACAGTTTCTCTTCAATTTTTTCCAAGATTGTCTATTGTCTCCATAAGTTTCTGTCCAAGCTGAGAGATAGAAGGGTGATCTTATGGAATTAAACAGCAAACAGCAACAAGCACGTAATTTAACAGGACTTGCAGGCATGGCTAATGGGGTTCCTTCTAACTGATTTTCCTGTGTTTTCTGAAAACGGCTTAAAGTTACTAAAACTTAAAGTTTCAGAAATGACTCCTCAGTGAAACTGGGGCCAAGGCAGGGGGATACAGAGAAAGAAAGAGAATTTAAAAATGAAAGTACAGAACACTAGAAATAAGGGACATATCAATTCAATTTCTTTCAAAGTCTTTTAAAAAGTCTTTCAGTTATCGTGTAGCATATTAAACACAAGAGGTGTGGAAACCACAAAACATGTTTATACCCGAGCAGCTGAGTTCTTCACAAATACCCCAGTACAACACCAGGATCAGGAAGCAACTTCAGCTTTCAGCCCCTAAACTGGGCAAATGATTACAGCAGTTCAGAGTGGCAAGTGAGGCAGATTTTTAGAGATTTTGGGGGTCCTAATTCCAACTTTAACTTTGAGCCTTTCCCTGACTCTGAACAAACGACTTTATTTCTTAAGACCTTGGTTTCTTCATCTGCAAATTGAGGAAACGGAGTTAGATGATTTCCAAGGTCACTTCTGGTTCTAATGTTCTGTGTATGCCATTTTCTAGTGGGTATATTGTATCATCTGGAAATTCCATAGTGCTCCTGCCCCTGACTTACATCAAAAACAAAACAAAACAAAAAAAATGGCAACAACAGTGAAATTAATTCCTTGTTGATTTGCCTAGGTATTTTCAGTTCTGAAAGAGTCTTTGTGAAAGTGGGGGTATATGCATCTGTCTGGGGTATGTATTTGTGTAGGATGTTATATACAGATTTGAAAGCCTTAAAGTAACCAGGTAAAGCCACAGTGTTTAGCAGACTAAAACCCAGAGTACCAGCCACAGGAAGACAGCGCTTTGCTTTCTCTCTTTTACTTTTTATTTTCTTCAAGCTACTCCTCCCCTTCTCTTATTTCTCTTTCAGAATCGAGGAGGAGTCCTGCGTAACAGGCCTCTAGCACTGAGGATCCACTGATGCCTGTAAGGATGGCCTTGGCCTTCCCGGGATGGTTAGCAGGGGTAGTTAGCAGCCCCAGACTGGAGATGACGCTTACCTGTACCAGGGGCATCAAATGATCATACCAAAACGGTGAGGGAGAGCTGGAATTCTGAGGCCAGTGGGCTTTTTAAAACTTCAGAAGTATCCTTAAGCAAGATTCTTTAATGCAGCCTCCACACTGCGGGGGTTTGGAAGTATTCTGATGTTAGCTATCTAAAATGCAAAAAAAAAAAAAAAATCAGTTTTCCTTTGAACATATGCTTTGGCAAAGTTTAGTCTTCCTCAACCTGGTTATTTGAACCTAGATGTGCTACAAATTGCCCTACATGCATGTTTCAAATAACAGATGTTATTTTCCTCTAGGCTTACTTTTATTAAAAAAAAAAAGAGAGAAAGACAAATAATTTAAAACATTCAAAACAGGAATTTAAAAAACCAAAATTGCCTGATACAGATTCAGTTTAATGCCCAAAATTATTTATTTATATTCTAGAATAAGATAGTTGGTCCACTGACCTTTAGTTGATTTTTTTTGGTGGGGGGAGGGGCATGCACGCAGTTTGTGGAATTCTAGCTCCCAGACCATGGATTGAACCCATGCCCCCTGCAATGGAAGCAGTCCTAACCACTGGACTGCCAGGGAATTCCCTTCAGCTTATTTTTCTGTGTGTATCTAGCAGGGTGCTGTAAAGAACTGTGACACTTGTCCAAAGCACATGCTGGTGCTGGAAATGAGAGCTGGCTGGGGACTTGGTACGGGGCTCATTAGGAGTCTACTTGCTTGAGGTACTGAGGGCTGCTGGAAGCAAATCCAGCCTGAGGAACGAGGCAACCAGCTCCACAGACTTAATCCAGTAACAAAGCCTTACTTACCAGTTGGAATAGGGAATTCTGCATCTGTCACTGTTTTTCCTTGGCTGCTTTCCCATAAACTCATATCCCATGACAAATGTTTCCCTAAATAAAGACTGTTTTCCTAAAAGCTCTCCTGAGATATTGGGGCACAGGGAATAGGACTCGAGGGTCCCAGTGCAATGAGATGATGGTCAGTGGACGTGACAACCTCCAGGCAGGGCAGACGTGATGGTGATGAGGGGGTGACAGTGCCCACAGCAGAAGCAGCAAGGTCTGTGGAAATGCTTCATGGAGGCATCATGGGAACTCACAGAGGAGGATGAGGCACTGGGGTGCTCAGCAGAGGGAAATATTAATGAACCCTGTAGGCACACCTGGAGGGTCTCAGGAATATCTGGCAAGAGGGGACACTGAGTAGGGAAGCAGATGAGGCTAAGAAGCAGCAAAAAATTAGTGACAGAGGATGAGACTTTAGTTTGCCCTCCTGGAGCTTATTTCCAATAATTATTGGATTATTTCCCAATAATGTATTGGGAAAGACAAGATGGTCAAACCCGAGAAACTAGGAAATGATAATAAGAAGATGTGATCAAGCACCACTGTGTTATTAGAGTCTGTGTGCCTTCATCACAGTGGATTCTGACATGGCCTTAAGAGTGAGTGGGAAGTGAACAGGTAGAGAGCCTTTGAGAAGTGCTGAGAACTGCAGGCGGCTAACAAAGTCTTCTTACAAGTGTGTGGGGCCCTTGTTGTGTGCCTGGAGCATGCTAGAAATTGTCTGCGCTATGTGGTTAATCCTCACAATGAGTAAGGAAGGCGTTATTGTGCAGAGCTGAGAAAGGGAGGCTCAGCTTGATTAAGTGACGGGCCCAAGTTCACAGCTAGTGAGCGGAGGGCTGAGTCAAGGGAGATCACAGGCTGTCTGTTCCCAAAGGACCTCAGGAGCAGGAAAGTGGTATTGCAGGTAGGAAGACTTGAGTGCCAAGCCAAGGGATTTGCGTGCACGTCTGCAGGTAAGTGGAGCTCAATGGCACTGTTTCTGGAGAAGACAACCACAATATTCATTGTGGGTGGGCTAATTAACCAGAAAGAAAGATGGGAAGAGCAGAGACATAAAGGCGGTCCTGTCTGCTAGCAGGGGCAGTTAGTGGTCTGAGCCTTGTGAAATCAAGGAGGGTGGCGAACTGAACAACAATTGAGAGGAAGAAACTGCAGGCCTCTGTGACTTGCTCTTAATGAGGACCAGGAAGCTTACCGGGACGTGGAAGGCCCTTCCAGAAAATGCTGTCTCCAGTTCGGTGGGCCATGTTCTGGCAAAGCTGGGCCAGGGACCAGGACTCCCCAACCTCATCAAACTGGAATTGAAATCCAGGCTCAGAAACAGATTGTGGGAATGGGCTCAGAGTGGGCATGGGGCAGGATCAGAAAGGCGGTGGTTAAGGTCTCTCTGGGACACTAAAAACCTTGGTGAGTCCAATCAAGGGTGTGGCCAAAACAGAGATTCTGTGGGCCGGAACCTGGGTGCCAAAAACTGCAGGAAGCACAGAACTGAGACGAGGTCAGGAATTTCATTTGTCTTTCCTCCAAGCAAAGACACCAAGGGACACTATTGGCAACTAGCCTCTTAGGGTCACGGCTCTAACTGAGCTGTGTGAAAGCAGTCTCAGTCCTTGAAAGTGGTTAGACTTCATGCACTGGAGAAGGAAATGGCAACCCACTCCAGTGTTCTTGCCTGGAGAATCCCAGGGACGGTGGAGCCTGGTGGGCTGCCGTCTATGGGGTCGCACAGAGTCAGACACGACTGAAGCGACTTAGACTAGACTAGACTAGACTAGACTCTGTCTTAAATGCCTAGTATCCCCCAGCTGGAATAGCCAGTAAGTTGTAATACCCTAATTCTCATCCTGGATGTGTGTGTGTGTGTGTGTGTGTGTGTGTGTGTGTGTTCATAAAATTGTTTAATGTTAAAATGTATCATTAATTTATTTTCCAGTGTCTAGGTTAGAATATAACTATGTGATATATATCAAATGAATTTCATGGCTACAGTCCAAATGTAACAAATGAATCATTTAAAACTATTCGCATATTGGTGATGCCAAATTTTTCATTTTCTCCCATTTTATAAATGCATCATATCTCAGCTTGAAATCAATCTATTAACCTTGAAAACATTTTGAGCTGGAATGAAGGTTAGCAGTGAACTTTGCGACCTTCCACGTGATATTAGTCATATTTAGCAATTATTATTGGCTTTGAGTAATGAGGAGTCAGTTGAGACAGGAATAATAACGTGGTGGTTACCAATATACCACACTTCAGAGGCCACAGGGAAAACGAAAGGCAAGCAAAATCAGGCTTTTTAAACCTCAGGCTTGTCTGCCACAATGCTCCTACCTTTTAAAAACAAAATTGAACATCTTAGCAGCTATTCTGATGAATTACACATAAAATACTCTAGTAAAACCTTTGTTAGGAGATAAGGAATTCTGTTCAGCGGATTTGAAGGGCAACTGAAGATTTAAAAAAAATGATGTGTCTGCTCTCTAAACCTCCACAGAGATGAGTCTGATGAATTTCCCAGGTGCCAGGACTGGGGGCTGTAATAAAACGGGAGGAACAATACAGGCAGAAGCTAAGCAGTGTTATTTTTTAAATTAAAGTCCAAATAAATGTCTCAACTAAAAATGCCTTGGGAATACATAAATATGTTATCCTCTGGATGAATTTTATATTACATTATATTGATTTTAACACAATATAAAATATAATAGAGATACTTTTTAGTTCACAACATGAAAGAACAGTTAATGATTTGCCCATATGGGACATATGAAAATACTTTCCTTAAATTCTTCTGCCATGTTTTATGGATAATCTACTTCCATACTACTAACGGTATGAAAGCTTGGTGCCATCAGTGGAACATTTTTCATCTCAATTATTTGTTAGGCATAAGATTTAATGGTGCCATATTTACTGTAAAAGAACCTAACTTCATGGGAATTTGAAAGTAATTGTAGTTGTCTCATTTTATTAATTTTGAAGTATTTCACATAGCAGTTCCCTCTCTTTGACCAAATTTCCTCATCTATAACAAGATTGTACCTTCTTTACAGTCCTTTCTTCTCCTGGTGTTCAGTGGTTCTTATTCTTTCCTAATTAGAATCTGATTATTGCTGCAGAACCACAGATATCAGCTGAACATTGGTCTTTCTCTGAATAATGATGTTTTATCTGCAGTCCTTAAAATGTGTATAATTGTGTAACATTACTCACAGAAGAAAGGAAGCATTAGATTTACCTCTAGTGCCATAGGCCAAAAGTCAACTATATACTTCCAAATTGAATTGGGTTTTTAAGAAGTTGATTTCCTAGTATCTTAGCTTATGTTACTTTATTTTTTTTCCCCTCTGCAATCATTTTATTTTTTTCTTTTTATTTACTTATTTATCTATTTTTTACTTTAAAATACTGTATTAGTTTTGCCATGCATTGACATGAATCCACCATGGGTGTACACGTGTTAAGAAGTTGATTTCCTAGTATCTTAGCTTATGTTATTTTAAAGGAGAAATATATCAATTTACATTAATTAAAGAATTAATATAAGAAGAGAGTCAAGCCACAACTTTAAGCTGTAAAATCGGGAAACTGGGGACTGGAGATGAATCACCTCTGGCAGAAAAATGGATAATGGAAAGTTACTTTCAATAAATATGCTCAATGACTTTTCCAGAGAAAGAAAGAAATTAGTGAAGACGTGCTGACCCTCAAAGTTCTTCCAAGTGACCTAGAATCATGAGAATTTACCCAATTGAAGAGTTTCCACTTATATTGGGAATCAGAAATTTTGCAACCAATTGCTTGCAAGTTGTTCCCCTTTCTTGTCTTTTGATATTTTAAACTCCTGCATTGTGTCAGCTGAAACACATTCTGAGTCACTATTACAAAAGGAATGGGTGAGTCCATGTGATACAGCTTCCACATATCCCACTGAGCATTTAATACATCTCTAGGTTCTTTTTAGGCTAATTTCTCTTGAACTAAAAATCCCCAGCCCAGTGAAACTCCTCATAAAGTGGAAAGAGTCTTCATTGCCAGAAAAGATCCAAATAGAGATCTTTGGAGGAGATTTCAGGAATAAGTAATGCAGCTAAGGTATTGAAGCCACAAAATACATTGATTTCCTCCCTAGGAAAAGGATCCAGAGTCAAAGGCAACTGTAAGAAGTTGCACATATCTTTGAGTGTTATTATGAAAGAGGACTGACTAAGCCTGGGGGAGCTGACTCACTGGAAAAGACCCTGAAGCTGGGAAAGATTGAGGGCAGGAGGAGAAGGGGGGACAGAGGATGAGATGGTTGGATGGCATCATCGACTCAATGGACATGAGTTTGAGCAAGTTCCTGGAGATGCAGAAGGACAGGGAAGCCTGGTGTGCTGCAGTCCGTGGGGTCACAAAGAGTCAGACATGACTGAGCGACTAAATAATAACAACAACGCCAGTGGAGGACTTGTACTGATATGGGTTTTATCTCCACAATTCTCAGAGACAGCTAGAGGGGATTAACTCTCAGTTTAGTTGCTCAGTTGCGTCCGACTCTTCACGACCCCATGGACTGCAGCACATCAGGCTTTCCTGTCCATCACCAACTCTCCAAGCTTGCTCAAACTCATGTCCATTGAGTCAGTGATGCCATCTAACCATCTCATCCTCTGTTGTCCACTTCTCCTCTCGCCTTCAATCTTTCCCAGCATCAGGGTCCTTTCCAAAGAGTCAGTTCTTCCCATAAGGTGGACAAAGTATTGGATTTTCAGCATCAGCATCAGTTCTTCCAATGAATATTCAGGACTGATTCCCTTTAGGATTGACTGGTTTGATCTCCTTGCAGTCCAAGGGACTCTTGAGAGTCTTCTCCAACACCACAGTTCAAAAGCATCAATTCTTTGGTGCTAAGCTTTTTTTCTTTTTTGCCTTGAGAACCGCATGAACAGTATGAAAAGGATTAACTCTATTTAACTACAAACTTGTTTGAGGTTAGTATTTTACCAGGAACATGTTTATAAAGAAATATTAGAATTTACTTTTCTTCCTCCTTTGTGGCAAGTAACAATATATATGTTTTGTTTAACCTCTTCAGTTGTTTGGAAATGTTTTGCTTTAACTAGGGAGCACTTTACTAATGGCAGTTCATCTTACAGCTTTCTTCATGACTTGCCCTAAGAACAAAATTAAACTTCCTGAATTTGATTTCTCTAAAATATATCCACCAAAACGCAATTGCCCTTTCTGTCAAATAAGCCCTTACTGGTGTGTAAGTCTGAAGTGATTTTTTTCCCTCTCTCATTATGGTTGTTCCAAGACTCTTGACATTCTCTAAATCATTTTTCGCTCAGTACAAGAGGTCCATGAGGAAGTCAAGATCGATGGCAGACTTCATCTCTCTTGAATTTTAATGCAAATGTCGTTCCCCTAATCAAACAAAGGTTAAAAAAGGAAATCAAATTAGCTTATTACAAAAGCCAGCATAAGTGAACTGACAAGAGAAATGCTTTCTGCATGAAAAGCCCTTAATCAATACCTTAAATAAGAATGTCACTGGAAAGAAGGGTTCATATGTGGTCAGTCATAATCTGCAAATCAATATGGTCTTTTTAATAAATATTTGACCACAACAGCTCAGTAGACATTGCCTATGAGAGTTCCTTTCTTTACACCAAAATGAAACAAAATTACAGCAAAAATGTAATGTTCAGGGCATAACCTAAGCGGTGAGCGAATTCAAGGTTAGGACTATTTCACCCTTTAATCATTGCATATTAAGCATGGGAGAGATTCTCCTCAGTATCTTTTCTGGGATTCTAGTCCCCCATGTAATTTAGCTGTTCAAAAGCAAAATGACGTCAGAATATAGATTACTTACCAGAGCTATGTGCAAGTCTCCTAGTCGAGGTGTAGTTTGGCTATCTGAAACTATTTAATCAAATATTATACAGGCAATATAACTTCAAATTTTTAAACTCAAATCTATAAAAATACAGTCATGTGGCAGATAACATTTTATAAGTCAGTATATTTTCATTATAGTCAATCAAATCTGTAATCGGCTAATATCCAACAAGCACTTTCTGCATTTGGTAGCACCATATGTGCTAAGTGATAAGCTGTTAGCATTGCTACTGATGTGACCTGGAATCGTCCTCTTATTGGATGTGTGACCTTAGGTGTGATCACTTAATTTTTGTGCTAGACAGTATGAATATGAATGGTGTTTATTCAAAGGCCATTTTGGAGATTTAAAGCCATAATGTAGGCAAAGATGCTAACATAGGCTGTGGCCCATTGTAAATGATGATACATGGTAACTCTTATTATTAACTATTATTCAATTGTGATGACAGACAAATAAAGAAATGCAATTTAACACAGTTCTGGTTTGAACAGCTCAATAAGACTCAGTAGAATTAAATAAAAGTTACCTCTATGACAAACCTAGACAGCATATTAAAAGGCAGAGACATTACCTTGCCAACAAAGGTCCATCTAGTCAAAGCTATGGTTTTTCCAGTAGTCGTGTATGGGTGTGAGAGTTGGACCATAAAGAAAGCTGAGCGCTGAAGAATTGATGCTTTTGAACTGTGGTGTTAGAGAAGACTCTTGAGAGTCCCTTGGACTGCAAGGAGATCAAACCAGTCAATCCTTTAAGGAAATCAACTCGGAATATTCATTGGAAGGACTGATGCTGAAGCTGAAACTCCAATACTTTGGCTACCTTATGGGAAGCACCGACTCTTTGGAAAAGACCCTGATTCTGGGAAAGATTGAAGGCAGGAGGAGAAGGGGACAAGAGAGGATGAGATGGTTGGATGGCATCACTGACTTGATGGACATGAGTTTGAGCAAACTCCAGGAGATGGTGAAGGACAGGGAAGCCTGGTGTGTTGTAGTCCATGGGGTCAAAAAGAGTCAGACACGACTGAGAGACTGAACAACAACCTTGGAAAAACCTATCAGGACGTTGGAAATATTTAACTACAGTCTATAATTTTACCATATTCCATTGATTTGCTTTCTTTCTCTTTTGCCATCAAATGAGATAGTGGAAAATATTTTTTTAAATTTTTCTTTCGGTTAAGTTCAGTCACGCAGTCATGTCTGACTCTTTGCAGCCCCATGGATTGCAGCATGCCAGGCTTCCCTGTCCATCACCAACTCCCAGAGCCTACTCAAACTCATGTCCATTGCATCAGTGATGCCATCCAATCATCTCATTCTCTGTCATCCCCTTCTCCTCATGCCTTCAATCTTTCCCAGCATCAGGGTCTTTTCCAATGAATCAGTCTTCGCATCAAGTGGCCAAAGTATTGGAGTTTCAGCTTCAGTATCAGTATTTCCAATGAATATTCAGGACTGATTTCTTTTAAGATGGACTAGTTGGATCTCCTTGCAGTCCAAGGGACTCTCAGGAGTCTTCTCCAACACCGTAGTTCAAAAGCATCAATTCTTCAGTGCTCAGCTTTCTTTATAGTCAAATTCTCACATCCATACATGACCACTGGAAAAACCATAGCTTTGACTAGACAGACCTTTGTTGGTAAAGTAATCTCTCTCCTTTTTAATATACTGTCTAGGTTGGTCATAGCTTTTCTTCCAAGGAGCAAGCATCTTTTAATTTCATGGCTGCAGTCACCATCTGCAGTGATTTTGGGGCCCAAGAAAATGAAGTCTGTCATTGTTTCCATTGTTTCCCCATCTTTTTGCCATGAAGTGATGGGACCAGATGCCATGGTTTAAGTTTTCTGAATGTTGAGTTTTAAACCAACTTTTTCACTCTCCTCTTTCACTTTCATCAAGAGGCTCTTTAGTTCTTCTTCACTTTCTGCCATAAGGGTGGTGTCATCTACATATCTGAGGTTATTGATATTTCTCCCGGCAATCTTGATTCCAGCTTGTGCTTCCTCCAACCCTGCATTTCTCATGATGTATTCTGCATGTAAATTAAATAAGCAGGGAACAATATATAGCCTTGGTGTACTCCTTTCCCAATTTGGAACCAGTCTGTTGTTCCATGGCCAGTTCTAACTGTTGCTTCCTGACCTGCATACAGATTTCTCAGGAGAAAGGTCAGGTGGTCTGGTATTTCCATCTCTTTCAGAATTTTCCAGTTTGTTGTGATCCACACGCTCAAACGCTTTGGCATAGTCAAAAAAGCAAAAGTAGATGTTTTTCTGGAACTCTCTTGCTTTTACGATGATCAAATGGATGTTGGCAATTTGATCTCTGGTTCCTCTGCCTTTTCTAAATCCAGCTTGAACATCTGGAAGTTCACAGTTCACGTACTGTTGAAGCCTGGCTTGGGGGATTTTGAGCATTAGTTTGCTAGCATGTGAGATGAGTGCAATTGTGCGGTAGTTTGAACATTCTTTGGCATTGCCTTTCCTTGGGATTGGAATGAAAACTGACCTTTTCCAGTCCTGTGGCCACTGCTGAGTTTTCCAAATTTGCTGGCATATTGAGTGCAGCACTTTCACAGCACCATCTTTGAGGATTTGAAAGAGCTCAACTGGAATTCCATCACCTCCACTAGCTTTGTTTGTAGTGATGCTTTCTAAGGCCCACTTGGCTTCACATTCCAGGATGTCTGGCTCTAGGTGAGTGATCACACCATCGTGGTTATCTGGGTCATGAAGATATTTTTTTGTATAGTTCTTCTGTGTATTCTTGCCACCTCTTAATATCTTCTGCTTCTGTTAGGTCCATACCATTTCTGTCCTTTATTGTGCCCATCTTTGCATGAAATGTTCCCTTGGTATCTCTAATTTTGTTGAAGAGATCTGTAGTCTTTCCCATTCTATTGTTTTCCTCTATTTCTTTGCACTGATTGCTGAGGAAGGCTTTCTTATCTCTCCTTGCTATTCTTTGGAGCTCTGCATTCAGATGGGTATATCTTTTCTTTTCTCCTTTGCCTTTAGCTTCTCTTCTTTTCTCAGTTATCTGTAAGGCCTCCTAAGACAACCATTTTGCCTTTCTTTTCTTGGGGATGGTCTTGATCACTGCCTCCTGTACAATGTCACGAACCTCTGTCCATAGTTCTTCAGGCACTCTGTCGAACAGATCTAATACCTTGAATCTAATTGTCACTTACCCTGTATAATCGTAAGGGATTTGATTTAGGTCATACCTGAATGGTCTTGTGATTTTCCCTACTTTCTTCAGTTTAAGTCTGAATGTTGCAATAAGGAGTTCATAATATGAGCCACATCAGCTCCTGGGCTTTTCTGGCTGACTATATAGAGCTTCTACATCTTTGGCTGTAGAGAATATAATCTATCTGATTTCAGTGTTCACCATCTGGTGATGTCCCTGTGTAGAGTCTTCTCTTGTGTTGTTGGAAGAGGGTGTTTGCTATGACCAGTGCGTTCTCTTGGCTAAATTCTGTTGCCCTTTGACCTGCTTCATTTTGTATTCCAAGGCCAAATTTGCCTGTTATTCCTGGTAGCTCTTGACTTCCTACTTTTGCATTCCAGTCCCCTAGAATGAAGAAGACATCTTTTTGGGGGGTTAGTTCTAGAATGTCTTGTAGGTCTTCATAGAACCATTCAACTTCAGCTTCTTACCGGTCAGGGCATAGACTTGGATTACTGTGACAGTTAATGGTTTGCCTTGGAAACGAACAGAGATTATTCTGTCATTTTTGAGATTGCATCCAAGTACTGCATTTCAGACTCTTTTGTTGACTATGACAGATGACAGCTACTCCATTTATTCTAAGGGATTCTTGCCCACAGTAGTAGATACAGTGGTCATCTGAGTTAAATTCACCCATTCCAGTCCGTTTTAGTTCACTGATTCCTAAAATGTCGATGTTCACTCTTGCCATCTCCTGTTTGATCACTTCCAATTTGCCTTGATTCACGGACCTAACATTCCAGTTTCCTATGCAATATTGCTCTTTACAGCATTGGACTTACTCCATCACCTGTCACATCCACAACTGGGTAATATTTTTGCTTTGGCTCTGTCTCTTCATTCTTTCTGGAGTTTCTTCTCCACTCTTCTCCAGCAGCATTTTAGGCACCTACCAACCTGGGGAGTTCATCTTTCAGTGTCATACTTTTTGCCTTTTCATATTGTTCATGGGGTTCTCAAGGCAAGAATACTGAAGTGGTTTGCCATTCCCTTCTCCAGGGGACCACGTTTTGTCAGAACTCTTTGCCATGACCTGTCCGTCTTGGGTGGCCCTACTCGGCATGGCTCATAGTTTCATTGAGTTAGACAAGGCTGTGGTCCATGTGCTCAGTTTGGTTAGTTTTCTGTGATTGTGGTTTTCATTCTGTCTGCCCTCTGATGGATAGGGATAAGAGGCTTATGGAAGCTTCCTGATGGGAGAGACTGACTGAGGGGGAAACTAGTTCTTGTTCTGATGGGTGGGACCATGTTCAATAAATCTTTAATCCAATTTTCTGTTGATGGGCAGGGCTGTGTTCCCTCCCTGTTGCTTGACCTGAGGCCAAACTATAGTGGAGGTAATAAAGATAATGGCAACTTCCTTCAGGAGGTCCCAAGCACGTACTGCTGCACTCAGTGCCCCCAACCCTGCAGCAGGCCACTGCTGACCTACACCTCTGCCAGAGACTCCTGGACATTCATGGGCATGTCTGGATCAGTCTCTTGTGGGGTCACTGCTCCTTTCTCCTGGGTCCTGGTGTGCCCAAGGTTCTGTTTGTGCCCTCCAAGAGTCTGTTTCCCCAGTCCTGTGTAAGTTCTGGTGGTTCTATGGTGGGGTTAATGGCGACCTCCTCCAAGAGGGCTTATGCCATACCCATGTCTGCTGCACCAAGAGCCCCTGTCCCTGTAGCAGGCCACTGCTGACCCGTACTTCCACAGGAGACACTCAGACACAGTTCTGGCTCAGTCTCTGTGGGTTGGGCATGTGTTTTGTGCCCTTCTCAGGTCTGAGCAGCTCAGGTGACCAGGGGCTTGGCAAACGCATTGTCCTAGGTGGGCCGTGCATCTTAATCACCTCCCCGGTCCTGGCCACTTGGTTTTCCAGGTGCCCCATGAGAGCACTGTCTCAGGTGTACCACGTGTCTCCTCTGGAGAGCTGATCTCAGGCTGTGACCCTCCTGGTGGATGTCAACCATTCAGGATCTCAGAAGAATGTGGTTAGCAGCTTGGAGCCTGCTCACAGTTTGGTTGAAGATGCCCGAGTCTCTGGGGCTGAGATTGCAGCAGCCCCTTGCCTTCTGGCTCTGGCTGTTGCAAGCCTGCCTCTCTGCCTCCGGGCGGGCAGGGGCCGGTATGCAGCCAGCTAGCTCTCCTTTGGTATTCGCTCAATCCTTTGTTCTGTGAGCAGGCCAGGCTGCGCGTCAGGTTGTTAGGTTAGAGCCTTTCATGGGAAAATTCTCTTTTCCGCAGTTGCGGTTAGGCATGTATTCTGTGTTTTTTTCCTCCCCCAGGTTATGTTGCCTTCTGAGATTCCAAAACTCCCTACAGATCCGCCTGTGAGAGGGTTTCCTACTGTGTGAAAAATTCTCCTCCTTCACAACTCCCTCCCCAGGATAGGTCTCCATCTCTAACTCTTTTGTCTCTCTTTTTGTCTTTTATATTTTGCCCTACCTCCTTTTGATGGGACTTCCCTTGTGGCTCAGCTGGTAAAGAATCCCCCTGCCATGTGGGAGACCTAGGTTTGATCCCTGGGTTGGGAAGATCCCCTGGAGAAGGAAAAGCCTTCCCACTCCAGAATTCTGGCCTGGGTCACAAAGAGTAGGACATGACTGAGTGACTTTCACTTTCACTTTCACCTCCTTTCAAAGAGAATGGGCTGCCTTTCTGGGTACCTGGTATCCTCCACCAGTGTTCAGAAGCTGTTTTGTGGAAGTTGCTCAGCATTCAAATGATCTTTTGATGAATTTGTGGGGGAGAAAGTGGTCTCCCCATCTTATTCTTCTGCCATCTTGAACGGATAATTTAAAAAAAACACCTCATCATGTCTTATTGGAGAAGTTCAAAAAACCAAAGAAGCCAAGGATATAGACATTGTTCCAAAGATTCTGAATATAAAGTTACTCTAAAGACTGAATACATAGCCTTTCTTACTTTGTCCCTCTTTTTTGAGATATAATTTCCTTTTATTCTCTCATAGGAATTTCTTTCTTAGAGAAGTTTTACAGGGACTTCTGTGGTGATCCAGTGGCTAAGACTCTGCTCCCAATGGAGGGGACCCAGGTTTGTTCCTTGGTCAGAAAGTTAGATCCCACATGCCACAACTAAGACCTGGCACAGCCAAATAAATAAATATTTTTTAAAAAGTTTTACAAAGCATTTTCCTTAAAAAATCTTGGATTACTTAGTCTCAATATGCATGATCAATAAAGATACAAAATGCTTTTTCTCCAACACTTGAGAAAATATATGCTATTCTCTATATATGGAATCTAGAAAGATGGTACTGATGAACAACCTATTTATACAGGGCAACAATGGAGATGCAGACATAGAGAACAGACTTATGGACGCTGGCAGTGGGAGGAAGGAGAGGGTAGGATGAATGGAGAAAGTAACGTGGAAGCATATACACTACCGTGTGTAAAATAGATAACCAATAGGAATTTTCTATATGACTCAGGGAACTCAAACTGGGGCTCTGTAACAACCTAGAGGGGTGGGATCGGGTGGGAGGTGAGAGTGAGAATGAAGAGGGAGGGGACACATGTATACCTAAGGCTACTCATGCTGATGTATGGCAGAGGCCAACACAAAGTTGTGAAGCAATTTTCCTTCAATTCAAAATAAATATTTGGGAAAAAAAAATATATGCTATTCTCATCTTTCTGAGATAATTTTGAAGTGGTTTCTGCATAAAGTAGGTCTTTCTCTCAGTATCAAAGGACCAGACAAAGAAAAGTCTAGGGTAAATTTACACATAGAAAACCAACCACCTGGCAAGACGAGGAGGCCTCTTACTGCTGGTGCTACTGCTCATTCATTTAATTATTCTTAGTTGACCATGTCAAACTTTCTAGACAGTATCCTCAGGAGCTAAGTGCTTTGAATGTTTGAACTATATTAGTTAATGTAAAACCAGTGTCCTTGAGTGTTAGAGAGAGTGTTCCAGTGAATTATAAAATATGCTAATTAAAATACAATGTTTTTTTAATGGGACTCTTTCTTGATCTATTAAGATAACTAATTTAGGGCCATGCATACATTGGCACTATGACTTTTCAAATGAAGAAAAGTGATGATGGTGCAATAATTTCTAGTTTACAGAGTGCTCTATTGAATCATTTCCACATTTATTATCTGACTTAATGCTCACAGCTTTCTTATGAAATAGGTATTATTTTTCACATTTTACAGAACAGGAAAATGGAGCTATGAGCATTCAAGGATGTGTACCAAGTTATACAGCTAGAAAATTATCAGAACAAGACTTTAACCTTGGCCCCTTAGTTTCAAATGTTTCATTCTTTCCCATTATATAACACTGGTGAAAATTTCCTAACTTTTAAAGATATTTGATAAGACTAAACATCTCAGAGATCAAAGATAGAAACGATTGATACAATTGTGTGCTTGTGATTTTCTAGTAACACTCTTTTTTGAGGCCCATATAGATGTTCTGTTTCTACTTTGAAACTAAAAGGATCAGAAAAGTTTATAGAATCAGAAAAATGAATAGAAAAATTTGCGTTGCTCAGTTACAAACTTCCTATAGTAAGCTATTTTGTGAGTAATCATGATGTTCAGGACTTTGGCATTTCCAGTTGTCTTGTGAATTTAAGATGCTCTCAAGTAATGAAGGGTGACCTATTGAAACTGGCAGATTAGATATCAAGTAATTAGGTTTGTTCCAGAACTTATCTATTTCTGAGAAACAATTGCAAGCTTAGTCCCATGTGGGATGAGTCCTGTTTGATTTCTGGACTCTAATTTCGGTAAGTCAAGGTCATTTCACTTAGCCTATGTTCTTTAAAACAGTAGTCCCCAACATTTTTGGCACCAGGAAATGGTTTCGTAGAAGACAATTTTTCCATGGACTGGGGTGGTGGAGGGATGGTTTCAGGATGATTCAAGTGCATTACATTTATTATACATTTTATTTCTATTATTGTTACATCAGCTCCACATCATTAGGCATGAGATTCAGGAGGTTGGGGCTCCCTTCTTTAAAACACATATACCTCCCAGAAGGGCATTGCTTTCTTTAGCACAGGGCATAACAAATGAATTATTACTATTTAGGGTTATTTTTTTTAAATAAATTTATTTATTTTAGTTGGGGGCTAATTACTTTACAATATTGTAGTGGTTTTTGCCATACATTGACATGAATCAGCGATGGGTTTACATGTGTTCCCCATCCTGAACCCCCCTCCCACCTCCCTCCCCATCCCATCCCTCTGGGTCATCCCATTGCCCCAGCACTGAGCATTTGTCTCATGCATCGAACCTGGAATGGCGTTCTGTTTCACATATGATAA
Source organism: Giraffa tippelskirchi (assembly GCF_054371585.1). Taxonomy (NCBI): domain Eukaryota; kingdom Metazoa; phylum Chordata; class Mammalia; order Artiodactyla; family Giraffidae; genus Giraffa; species Giraffa tippelskirchi. The sequence continues at coordinate 63,766,872 of NC_137287.1, read as the reverse complement.
TATACATGTTTCAATGTTATTCTCTCAGAATGTCCCACCCTCACCTTCTCCCTCAGAGTCCATAAGACTGTTCTATGCATCTGTGTGTCTTATTCTGTCTCGCATATAGGGTTATCATTACCATCTTTCAAATTCCATATATATGCATTAGTATACTATATTGGTGTTTTTCTTTCTGGCTTACTTCACTCTGTATAATGGGCTCCAGTTTCATCCATCTCAATAGAACTGATTCAAATGTATTCTTTTTAATGGCTGAGTATTTAGGGTTCTTATTATGAGATGCCAGAGAGAAAAAGACAAGGGCTTCCCTGTAGCTTAACAGTGAAAGAATCCACCTGCAGGAGACACGGGTTCTATCCTTGGGTCGGGAAGATTCTCTGGAGGAGGAAATGACAACCCACTCCAGTATTTTTGCCTGGAGAATCCCACGGACAGAGGAGACTGGCGGGTTACAGTCCATGGGGTAGCAAAGAGTTGGACGTAACTGAGCGGCTGAGCACGAGCACAGGAGAGAAGGGCATTCATAGATTTGGCTGTGGGAATGGAGGTATTCTGGTGTCAAGGATAGAATTAGTGCTGCAAATATCTGGTTTCTGGACATGATGCTGAGAGAGCAGAAAGAAATTGAGTGAGCTGAACTCTGTCTGGTCTCTGGGCTTCCAGACAATGCAGAGGAAGTTTGTATGTGAATGGCTGAATTAGTCGAAGGCCTCCATCAATCAATCGATAAATAGCCATCACACTCTTGTAGGTGTGCAACGTCATGTTCCAGACTATAGGAGATAGATGCACATGAATAAACAAAAACTCCTACCTCAAGGGATGTATAGCCTAATGAGGACATTTCAATATATTAGAGAGCCACCAATGATAGGCCCTCGGTGGGCAGAGGTGGGTAGGGGGGGAGGTTCAGTCTTCCCTTGAACTCAACCAGCATTGAGGAATTTCTCAGCTTTGGAAGGTTCCCAGTGTCAAATAGAGCAGAGTGGCCCAGGGAAAGGGACAGAAAGTGCCAGCGATGGTCCTGGGAGATTCAGAATACAGACTTTCCCCGAAGCCAGATCCTGGTTGGCAGATGTCCGTGTGTGCTTAGTTACTCAGTCGTGTTCAGTCTCTTTGCGACCCCATGGATTGTGAAGCCATGCCAGGCCATGGACTGTAGCCCCACGAGTCTCCTCTGTCCATGGAATTCTCCAGACAAGAATATTGGAGTGGGTAGCCATTCCCTTCTCCAGGGGATCTTCCCAACCCAGGAATCAAACCTAGGTCTCCTGCCTCGCAGGCAATTCTTTACCGTCTGAGCCACCAGGAAACCAGACCTACCATTACTCAAGCAGGAGATTATATACCTCTTCAGGATTCTTCAACTCTCTCCAGAAGCAATAGTTTGAAAATGTAGCTAGATTGTCCTTCAGACCTGGGATAAGAGAACAAAGGTGCTTCATTGTAAAATGTAATCGACTCCTATTCCAGGGGATCCCTTGGTAAAGGACAGGAATTCCTGCCTCAGAGCCAGTGCCAGTGGTCAGCTTGTAGCTTCCTAGGTGGTAGATGGGTTCAAGGTCATGCATGAATTTGACCTCCACCCTTCTCCTTGATTCCTTTCCAAGGAAAACCTCATGAAGGGGCTCAGGCCAAGCTCTCTAGAGACAGGGTTTAAGGGCAATTTGAACACCTCTTTCATGGTCTCCAGGCCCCTCTAAAGAGAGAGTCTGAAGACCCTTGGGCTCATGACGCTGGTCTCCCCTCCGAGTCTTGGATGGGCCCCCAAGTGTGGTTTGTGGGAGGCCCAATTTCCATACTCAGGCTGTTTCCTCCACTCCTGCCTGGAGAGGGAAGCAGGAATCCTCTCAGCACCACATTTTATATAATGTGATGCATAACAAAAACACATTTTCATGGTATTGGAAAAAAGGCAAAAGGTGGTTGTGCTACTTTACTCAGCAGAGAGAACTAAATATATATGTTTCATTTTTTTTTCAGTGAATCACTCCCGTGATCTATTTTTCTGACTGCAAAACATCAAACTGTTAAGGAATTATAAATAGCATGTGAATCAATCTGTGGCCTTGCCTCATGCAGCTTCTTTAAATCCCAGTAATGATTTAACAGGCAAACATGCCCAGCTCACCTGCCCTGGTGAAGTGCAGTGATTCTCCTGCTGAGTGGTGAGTGATTTCTTCCCTTGTTCCAACTGGGCTCTGCGGTTCTTTTTTTTTTTTGTCTCGTTACTGATCCTACACATCTTTCTAGTAGCTTCTGTTTAACTTGTGCATTGGATATGCCTCTGGTGATTTTCTTTCTGCCTTGTTTTGCTGGGGTGGCGTCTGGAAATGTGATCAGGCAGAGGGTGAACAGCCTCACAGAAGCGTCCTGCTTTCCAACCGAGCCAAGGGTTGCAGGGATCTCAGGGGCTTCCTCCACCAATAAAACATAGAACCAGTCTTGCCACTAAAGCACAATTCAGGATTGTATTTATAATGGAGAAATAATTTGTATCTGGTGAATAAATAATATCATAGCTGGACTGGACTCTACACACTTTTTCCCTTTCATAATTTTTGTGTTAAAGGCATAATGCAGAAAAAAACCTTGTCAAAGCAACCACAAGAATTCCAGGTTTGCTCACTGGCTCGGCTGATGTGGGAGGCCAGGTTTGGTGAGTAGGTATGGAAGTTTTCAACCCGTTCAGATTCTGCTCTTTAAAATTGGTTTGGAAACTACCTCAACCAAATGAATTGAGATGAGCACAGTGAGGGACATAATCTGTGCGTAAGCAAAATATCCAAGCCCAAGCTGAATATATCCTGTGCTTAGATTATGTTTATAACCCGAACAGTGTTGGCTTGAACCTTGGATTACGTGTGAAGAGATTTTACCCTGTGCTGTGTGCCCTCCGTGGGTCCTTGTGTTCTTGGGCAGCACCTTCTCTGAGAGCCGTGGCACCAGTGCCTTTACTGCTTCTGGACATTGCTTTGTGTGCTGATTCTTCATGGCCCCACCTGTGCAAGCTCTGCCAAAGCTCCAGAACTGGTCCTCCTCCACAGATTGCCCCCCAGGATGGCCGGTGCCCGGCTATCATGAGGCACAGGGAGAAAAGAGATGTTCTGTCCATATCCTAGTCTAAGGTCCACTCCGGAGCCCTTGATTCCTGTCCCAGAATTTACTCTCTTTTCTCAATAACTAGCCAGAGAAATATCTACTACCCATAGAGACAGCCCATTCTTACACACAGGTGTGGAACAGCTTGATATCAGTTTCTTTTGGATTATTTATTCGTTAGTAATGTCTTTCATGATACCAAGTCCATGCTGGGCTGTGCCAAACCCAGGCCAGGGGCTTTCTATGCACTCTCTTCTGGTGGGAAGAATGTTCTGGTAGGAAATACAGTTTCTTTCTATCTTGTGCTAAGTCTCCAACCTAGGTTTTCCACAATTTCCAGAGCACACCGCCCTCTGAAGTTACACAGAGCTGAGACATTGCTAGAACCCTTTCCTCATATCCCCCACCAAAAAGCAAGAAATTCTTAAATGGCCTTGGCTCAATTAATTCTAGTAATGTTTCAGTTCTTCAAGCAAATTATCTTCTCAATATTAAAACTGCATTCATGTCAATGGTTATGTCCAGATACTAGGAAAAATAATAGAGTATCTTCTTTTAGATCTATAAAATTAAAGGAACACTTAGAGATTTTTTACCAAACAAGGGCTAGCCTTGAAAAAGGTGAATGCACATCTTCAAACTTTTTATAGATAGAAATTCTTTGTGGCTTAAAAAGGTTCCTTTTTCCACATTCTAAGCTCCAAGTTGCAAAACAGATAATACAAACTTTGATAAATCACCATGCAATGAGCTTAATAAGAGAAAAATGTTCTGTGTAGGTTGTTAAGTACCTTTTTTTCCTACTTGGGTTACTTGAGGAATATGAATTAAAAGAAAAGGAATCAGAGCCAAGGGCTTAATGTATAGGGGTGAGTTGGGAGGAAAACCTAAATATACACTGAGCACCAGCTGTGTTCAATGCTGTGCTAGATAATTTACATATGATAACTTATTCTATTCCTCAACCATCCTGTGATTTAGTGAATATTATAGTCCTTGATAAATGAGAATAAAATATAAGCTTGGGGAGATTTCCCTGGTGGTCCAGTGGTTAAGACTCTAAGCTTCCAGCGCAGGGAGAGCGGGTTCAAACACTGGTCGAGAAACTAAGAGCCCACTCGCTAAGTGGCACGGCCAAAAATAAAAAAAATTTTTAAATGTAGGCTTGGGGATTTTAAATCTCTCATGCAAGCTCACACAACTTGTTTGTATGTGTAGAGCTTGGATTCAACAAAGTCTGTAAGATTCCAAATCTCTGCTCTCTCCATGACTATTTTAAACTTAGAGAATATATGTGTCAAGCTATGGAAGCCTGGTTGCATTCCCTTCTTCATCCCGGAGACCGCTGCATATGCTATTGGCCAAAAACAAATGTCACCCTGTACCTTGGCCAATTCAGACTCAAGTAATTCATCGAGTTCTTAGGATGTGCCAGACACTGTAGGGATTGTAGACACAAAAGCCAGTGTTAATTGCTCAGTTGTGTCCGACTGTGCAGCCGCATGCACTGTAGCCCGCCGGGCTCCTCTGTCCATGGAATTCTCCAGGCAAGTATACTGGAGTGGGTTGCCATTCCCTTCCCTAGGGGATCTTCCCAACCCGGGTCTCCTGCATCAGAGGCAGATTCTTTAGCATCTGAGCCACAGGGAAGCCTGTGTTGGTGGGGGAAGTCATTTCAGCACAAAGCACTTCTAAGTCTCCTGACATCACACTACATCCCTGGCTGCCGATCCCACACCAATCACCCCAAGAAAAGACATGGGGTTGCAGCCTTGAATCATTTGGGGGCATTAGGAGAACTTGAACATGAAGAAGACTCTCCCAGGATTATTTGCTATTTTCCACATTCTCACCATCTTTTCTGTAACTCTGTGTAATTGACTGTGGATTTTTCATTGTAGGAGGGTATTTTCAGTCAGGAGAATATAGTCAGGGAAAAAAGGAGGTAAGGGAAGAGATTTATGAGGCTTTCAGAAAACTTACAGGAAAATCCCCTAAAAAGTCATCATTTGTTATTCTTAGTATCGACTTGTTAAAAGTGAATCTCATTACCTTTGTTTTATCTGGCATGTTTATGGAAAATGTTTATTTATTAATGAATTTTCCTAAAGCAAATGCAACAGACACGTAAGGGCATGCTCATGATCACTTAGCTGTGCAGCTGTGTGTATTTATTACTGGTCTTTAGAGACTATTCAGAAATGGAGGGTTCCAGGAAAACAACCCAAAAGCATTCAGCTCCTTAATATGCATGCATTCCATGAATCATTTATTCAAGGAATTAAGAAGCAAATATATTTTGAGTTTGTCTGTGATCAAAAATAATCTTCCTCAACATCTTTCCCAGAATTGTCCAGAACAATGTTCTTTTCCTTCCAAGAGATGCATGTGGCTCTGAGGCCCTGGTTCAAAGAGGTGTCAGGGTTTGCTCTCCATCAGCATGATCTGGTCACATGAGAGCATAGAGGAAGCCCATCCAAGATCTCCTTTCTTGGGTCCTTGCACTTCCTGCTCCTTCCACTCTTACAGGTGTGTTGGGCATCCTGGAATTCCATAAGTGACCCCTGAAGGTGCAGGAGGCACCACCTATGAAACACAGTCATGCAAGCCAAGACTGTCACACAGGGAGGGGTCTGCAGGCCGTGTCATCACTAGCTCCCTTTTTCTACAGATTTGGAGGCTGAGACCCAGAGAGGGTCACCTGACCTGTCTGTGGCCACCTGGTAATAACCAGAAAAGCTGAGACTCTGACCAGGGGCTTTCCCCCTTTCCATACTGAGCTGGGGGATGTCAGGGACTTCATCTGATCTAAATTTCTGTCCCCTTAGTCTCATGTGAAAGAGAACCAACCACAGACAGGGTCTGAAACTCTGAGAACATGCTGGGGACCTCCTGGGTGGATCAGTAACACTTGTCATCAGAAACTGCAGGAAGAAGGGAGAAACACGTGTTTGAATGAAGTATATTCATAAAGAGTAAACATGTGGTGCACATTGATCATGGAGAGAGTGCCCTGTAGCAAGGTCTAGGTAGGGCTTCTTACCTTAAAACCACAGGTTGAGGACTCAGGGCTCTGTCATCCACAGTTGCCCTTGGTCCTTGCTTCACTGACCAGCAACACAGCACAATGAGAAGGCTGTTTCCTGAGTGCTGGGGTCTGACTGTAGGCCTAGCCTATTCCAAGCTGTGATCTTTTGCTCTCATTTTTTCTTTTTCCTTTTTTTTTAAGGAGGGGCCACCATGGATATTCTCATTAGGCCCTGTGTTTCTGCATGTGTGTGGGTTCCTTCCCTTGATAAATTCTGATAAGCTGGCAGTTCAACGTATCCAGTATCTACCTCTTACTGTCCTGGAAGCTCAGGAAGGCTGAAGAAGAGACACAAAACAATAAATTCTTGGGCTGAATTTGACTGGCAGACATATTTCAGTTGGCTCAAAGAATATTTAAAATATTTTGAGACAATGTTTAAAAACTGGTGGCCTCATATGAGAACCTGGATTTGGAGTATGTCTTGTTAAATAAAAAAATCAGCCAATCTGTCCATGCTGGGCCACAGTTCCCTGTGGCAGAATTGTCAGGGTCTGAGCCCTGTGGATAAATCAGGCATTCTTTCACTGAGGTTTGCCATATATCTTCATGGCAGCAATCTGGGTTTATAACGATTATTGAAGAGGAAACAATAAAAGCCACTAAACTGCATCTCCACCAGAATTTGTATATTCTTTTATTTACCCACTCACAATATTGTTGAAACCTGACTGTACACTGGAACCTGTTCTAATATTGGAGGAAGGGTTTTCCTGGTGGCTCAGACGGTAAAGAATCCGCCTACAAAGCAGGAGACCGGGGTTCAATCCTGGGGTGGGACGATTCCCTGGAGAAGGGAATGGCAAACTATCCAGTGTTCTTGCCTGGAGAATTCCATGGACAGAGGAACTGGAGGGCTACAGTCCATGGGGTCACAAAGAGTCAGACATGGCTGAGCAACTAACACTTTCACTTTCACAGTGAAGCATACAGACAAGGTTCGAACCTGTAGAGGAACCTACAGTCTGGGAGGTGAAAGAATTGAGCAAAGCGTGATTACTGGAAGAAGCCAAAGATGCCAAACTGTGCTCCACGGAGAATTACAACAGAGCTATCTGATGGGGACTTCAGAGAGGAACCCAGGAAGGCTTCTCTCAAGAGCTGGCGTCTGAGGTCTGAAGGAAGAGGAGGGGTCAATTGTGCAGTCATCAGGGAGACAGGGTTCCAGACTGAAGACAAGGCTAGTGCAGTGGCTCTAAGTCTTATTCAGGATTCGAAGGAAGGTCTATGTGGCCAGAGAGTGTGGACAAGAGGAGGTAGAGAGGCAGGAGGAGCTATGTAGCCCTTTGTAGCTCAGTGAGATAGGATTTTAGTTTCAGTTGGATGCAACCCACTGGAGGATTTTATGCAGGAGAACAATGTTATTTGCCTCAAGTAACTACTTCTGAATATAAGTTTCCATTTCAAAACAGGAATTAAATCCTGCATCTAAGAGAGGGAAGCACTTATTAAGCTGCTTAGGTTTTCCTAAAAGGAATGACTTACTCTCTGTAAAAGTTACAGAATAAGTCATTTCCTGGGGCTGCCATAACAAACGACCACACGTTGGACTTTAAACAACAGAAATGAATGCCCATAGTTCTGGAGGTAGAAGCTCAATATCTGAGGGCTTAAACCAAGGTGTAAACCAAACTGGGCTCCCTCCAAAGGCTGGGGGAGAACCTGGTCCCTGCCTCTTTCAGCTTCCAGTGGCCACAGGTCACCCTTGACTTGTGGTCACAGAAGCAGACCCCGAGACAAAGATTCAGTGCAGGTAGTTTACTCCGGTGATGATGCCAGAGGCACTGGCAGGGGAGTGGTGGGAGGTGGGGCATTAAGATGGGGCAAGAGAGCCAACAAAAATGCGTTATTGAGGAGAATGGCACTATGGGCCATGGAGGCTCCATTCTACAGTGAGCATGAACTGTCAGTCATCGGCTGAAGGCTGCCTCAGTAGACGTGAACTCCCCCACATATCTGCTGACCCCTCAGCCAATGGGAGGCCAGGGAAAGCCCTCAGCGAGGAGTGGGAGGAGCTTGCGTTTGGGGGCTGCAGGGCTGGCACACCTAGGGGTGAATATGGAGAAGCTATGGGCAGGGTCTGACATCTGGTGTAGTCGACAGAGTTTTTAAGATTTCTCTTGATCCTGTTTTATCTTGTATTTAAAATTAGTGGATCTATTTCTAAAGAGATTTACTGAAGAAACAAGGTGAGAAAGTTTATAAATATGCTACTAAACAGATGGTTTCATTCACATTTATGTTTATCTATGTGAATAGAGAACATTTAATTTAAAATTTATTAGCGGTCTGACTCAACTCTTAAGTGCATATGAGCATGGGTCTAGTAAGTTCTTAACTATTAGGTGCATCTAAGCATGTACCTATTAGGCATTAGGTATTGTGAGCATACCTAGAACAAGCATAAATTGAACAAGATTTGGCCCCCTTGTCCAAGTCGCGTAGAATTAGTAGGCAAGATTCTTTACCATCTGAGCCACCAGGGAAGCCCAAGTGGGCAAGACAGAGATGCACAAATTGTTTTCATAATAGCTGCCATGGTACAGGTTCATGAAATTGAAGAGTCAGTGTCTCATCCATCAGTTGTTTTTCATGGCAGTGCTGTCCCAGGTACCCACAACACAGGGGTACACAGGGCAGAGGAGAACTCATATTTGTGTGTGGAATTCCTAGTGTGCTACTTCAATTCAATCACCCTCTGTCTCTCCTGCCTCATATCCTGCCACTTCTAGGTTTTGATGCTTAAGCCACATGACCATTCATGAATTTTTTGGTCCAGACTTACAGAGCTTATGAATAGCAGAGCCAGAACAGAATGGAACCTGAGTGTTTCCTGGGCCCAGGCTTTGTGCTCCTACTGCCACAGTCACTGGAGATGGATAAGATTATGTCAATAGATAGGAATATTTCCAGTGGTCTGTTTACAGTATTTTCTCCTTTGACAATAGAGTAGGCTGAATAAAAGTTCCCCAGAGATGTCTCCAATCTAAGCTCTGGTACGTGGGCATATGTTATCTTATGTGGCACAGGAACTTTGCAGATGTGACTAAGTTGAGGGTATTGAGATGGGGAGGTTGTCCTGGATGATCTGGGTGGGCCTCATGTAACCACAAACGTCTTTATAAGAGGGGCAAGAGGTCAGAGGGGAGAGAAAATGCTATGCTATTGGCTTTAAGGATGAAGGAGGCAGACAAGAGCCGAAGGATGCAGATGAGGCAACCTCTAGAAGCTGGAAAGGGAGAGGAGAGGAATTCTCCCCTGGAATGTCTAGAGGGACATCATCCCTGTGGACCCACTTTAGACTCCTGATCTCCAGAACTGTAAGAAAATAAAATTGTGCTTTTTGAAGTCACTAAGTTTGTGGTAATTTGTTACAGCAGATGGTGTAGCAGAAAGGTATTCTGTTCTATGAAATGTCAACTTTGGACAAGCTTATCACAAGGCCCTCTCTGGTCTATGGTCTAAGCCAAGGGTCCTCAGCCCTGGGATCAATCAAGGTCTGCAGTCCTGATGGGTCATGTTTGGGCTTCCCAGGTGGTGCTAGTGGTAAAAACAAAACCAAACCCACCTGCCAATGCAGGAGACTCAGGTTTGATTCCTGGATCATGAAGTACCCCTGGAGGAGGGTGTGGCAACCACTCCAGTATTCTTGCCTGGAGAATCCCATGGGTCAAGGAGCCTGGTGCCGGGCTATGGTCCATAGGGTCACATGTTTGGGGCTGAGCATCACAGGAGTTAACCTACAGAACATAAGCTTTCAGGATCAGTCTAAAATACAGGCAGTATTTTACTGGAAGCCTCTTAAAAGCACATGACTCATTCAGAAATACAACATTTGGTCGATGACTATGTCAGACTTTCAGGTAAATTTAATCAATAGACAACCACTATTTTATTTTTATCTAAACCTGAATTTCATATTACATTTCATTCCATTAGCCTTGATATAAAGTGGCAGTTGATAGCAAGCCATATTGACAGGCCCTCCTGGGCATAATCTCGTAGTCACCTTAAATCATTTATTCACTGCATGATTCATGGCTTGTAAGGAGCAGGTAGTCACTGAGTATTTAAACAGAAAGCTAAATAACAGGGCACTCGAAATCTTTTATTTCAGTTATTTAATCCATCTTAATTAATTAAAGGCATTTGACCGCCTCTCAGCATTTCAAATCACAATGGGTACTGTTTGTTCCTAGCATGGAAAAGGGTAAAGACACAGGTGATTTTAGGGGTAGAGGGGGTGGGATGCCTGTGTGTGATTTTGTAAGTCAAAGTCCCCAGAGGCTAGCTCTGGTGGTGTCCTCCCACTTGGGGCAGTCGTCTTGCTTTGATGCAGGGGATTGATGCAAATCATTTGAGATTAACAAATGTTTCTTGATCATCTAGAAAATGTCAGGCTAGTCACTAGAGGTATAAAGATTAAGAAGGCTCAGACTTCACTCTGTAATTCTCTTAGGTCAGGGAGTATCTGTGAAGTTTTTGAATTATTTTTCATTGATGAGTTATTTTGTTTTAGAAATACTGGTGACAAGAAAACCAATAGTGACTTAAGAAGCTGGTTTCTAGTAGCTTCTTACTTACAGGCAAAATAGGTGTTGAAGGCTTTCCTGGTCCCTGGAAGGTGCTTCAGCGAGAGGGATTGTCTAGTCACTCAAGGTCTGGGAGAGCAGTTCAGGGGTCTTTGCATAGTGTTAGGTTCCTCTTGGGCACCACTTAGCTCACAATCATGTACAGTTTGAGAATCTGAGAAGGAACTACTTTAGACCAATAGCAAATCTAGCTACAAATGGAAAATTCTGTGCTGGGCACACATTGAGAGTGAAATACAAATATGTTGCAGAGGAAAACAGTGCAGACATCTGTCAGCAACAGAGCCAAGGGGGTGGTGGGATTTCCACAGCGTTTACTTTACTTCAGCCTACGGGGCAGCGCATGTACCCCAGTTTTATTCTTCAGTGTGTGAACTCTCTAGCTTTGCCACATGGGCCTCCCCCTGGGTTAGGTGCCCAGAATTCATGAGAACACTGTGATGCAAAAAGATTGAATCCCCCATCGCCTCTCTTCCTCTGCGCCCCGGCCCTGAGGTTTGTTAGGATCTCAAAGCAGTGGCCAGTTTTCCTCCCGCATGGAGACAGTAACATCTGCTGAGGGCCGTGGTCCATATGAGGCATGAGACTCCAGACTGTGGGGCTGGTGATGCCCTGGAAGGGTTTACTGTCCACTCGGGAGACTCCAAGTCCCTGTGACGATCACTACATCTGAGTCTGAGAGCTAAATACCCATCAGTGGTTACAATCAGTCCAGCTGGTATTAAAGGCAGAGGCTTAGCTTTTGTGGAAGAAATGGGCCTTGGGCTGAATTTTGAAAGAACAGACTGGCAGTCCTTAGGCTGATAACTAGCAGGACTCTGCACACCTCTTTTTGCCTGTGATTTGTATACTAGGTGCTCACTAGTGAGGGGGCACAGTGTTGGGGAGAGAGTCCAGGGTCTTGAAGGATGACAGACCTGAATTCAAGTCCCAGTCCCAACTTTGCCATTTCCTACCTTTACAGACAAGGTACAAAGTGTCTCTCACCCTCAGTGAGAAGATAAAATAGAATAACAAAACAAAAAGTAATAAAATAGAACAATACTTATCTCACCATGTTTTTATAAAGAGGAAATAAAAATCTAAAAAAAAAAAAAAAGGTGCCCAACTCAGTCTGAAAAATTGGAGTCTGTTAGGATAATGGTTAAGTGGCTGTTGCAAAGACTTCCAAAGCTACACTGTTTGAAGGAAAAAGGCATAATTGAGCCCTAGTCATGGAGATGGTGGGATACCTTGAGATCACCCAAGATGATCTTCTTGGTTTAACAAAGCAGTGTTCTTCAACTAAATTTAACTTCTCAGGTATTGAATAAGTCTCTATCTCTATGTATGAAGCCTTTTAACTCTGAGGAGCTCTAGGTAATTTTTTTTCATGGTACAAAAGTATTTAATGAGCGCCAGATCGGTACTCTAGGTAATTATTCTACCCAAATAATCCCATGAATGCTGGCCTCTATTCTAGAATATCTGAAGTGATCAGATATGGGCCTGGGTTAGGAAGACTTTGAGGAAGTGGGAGGAGAAATCATTTAAGTCAGTAAAAAAATAGTCGGGCCGGCGAGTCTTCCCTGGAGGTCCAGTGGTTAAGACTCCATGCTCCCAATGCAGGGGGCCCAGGTTCAATCCCTGGTCAGGGAACTGGATCCCACATACTGCAACAAAGAGATCACACACTACAACTAAAGGTCCTGCCTGCCACAAGGAAGGCTGAAGATCTTAGTTTCATGCTGCAACTAAGACCTGGCATAGCCAAATAATCAAATAAATATTTTTTAAAAAGTAGGGCTGGAAGGAAGGGAAGTCCACTGAGAAATGGTGAAAGAGGACTCACTGAAGTTCTTGCACTCAAGGCAGGGAAACATCCTGCCATCTTATTATGTGATACCTAATGTTCTAAACTTCGATCACAGAGATGCATAGAGATCATCTGGGGAGCCCGCTTAAAATTCCCATCTCCAGAGATGCCAGCTCAATGGATCTAGTGGGCAGAAATATACATTTTTAATAAAGATCCCAGGAGGTTCTGATGCCAGTGATCCATTGACCTCAATTTAAGAAACACTATCATAGATTAACCTTTCAGAAAACTTTAAGATATTTTTATTTTCATCTACACAATAGCTGCCCATTACACTTAATATTGGTGGTTTATTTTGCCACTTAGCCTAGGTTCTGATTGATGATGTACATGCTCAGGGATCAAGAACCCATGAGGAACCAGGGGCAGTTTTGTTAATGTGACAACCCCTCATACCCTGCACTCACCTCTGGTGGAAGCTGGACTGGACAATGTGCTTTTGGCTGGAGCCAAAGTCTGGCCTGTGATTTCTTCCTCCCTGAATTTCTGCTTATCTCACTCTTCCTTTCTGTCCATAACAAATCACGGGCAGGACACAGTGAAAGCAGTATGAGGCAAAGGCTACCAATCACACACACACTAGCCACTTAGAAGGGGAGAAAGACAGCAAGAGAATAATCTGGGTTGTAAAGCCAAGATGGTAGCCAAAGGCAACAGATTTCAAACCATCAGAGAGGAACCTTAAAATGAGACAAATGTTCTGTGCAAGTAAAAGAAGTGACTCTCAGGAATGAACTTTCACGCATGAGATACAATGTCACTTGCGCACAGGGTCAGTGACCAGAGCCAGCCAGTCCAGGCGCCTTAGTTCATGGTGAGCTCAGGAGACATCGTCCCTCCTCTCTGTTGCTTTCTTTTCAGAAATCAAGAATGAATTTCTCATAAAGACCAACCTTAAAAGAAGGTTGAGGAAGTTGCATTATTCATCTCTCTCCTTTTTCTTGTAATGGGCCCGGGGCAGATGTACAGCGGCTAGTGAGCCACTGTTAGGGATTCCTGCTCAGCCACTGGTCAGCATCACAGTGGGTCCCTCCCCCAAGCGAGCGACAGTTAGGGAGTGACCTTAGCAGTCCTGCTCAGCCATTGGTAGGCACTGCTGCGGGCTCTGCCCCCTCCTCGCCCTCTGTATAAAAGGAGCAGAATTGGGACTGAGGGAAGGTAGTTTTTTGAGACCCTAGTCTGCCATCTTCTCAGTCTGCCAGCTTTCTGTTAAAGTTGCTATTCCTGAAACTTCCTTGGTGGTCCAGTGGCTAAGATGACATGCTCCCAAAGCAGGGGGCCTCAGTTTGATCCCTGGTCAGGGAACTAGACCCCCACATGCTGAAACTAAAGATTCCAAGAGCCACAACTAAGACCTGCTGCTGCTTCTGCTAAGTCGCTTCAGTCTTGTCCGACTCTGTGCGACCCCATGGACTGTAGCCTACCAGGCTCCTCCATCCATGGGATTTTCCAGGCAAGAGTACTGGAGTGGGGTGCCATCACCTTCTCCGACTAAGATCTGATGCAGCTGAAAAAAAGAATCGCCATTCCTTGCCCCAACAACTCACCTGATTTACTGGCCTGTCGTGTGACAAGCAGAGGGAGCATGGACTCGGTAGCATTCTTACATTCTCATAGGACCCCTCGTTCTTATACACACTCTCTCTGACACAGAAACTGGTGCTGCACTGAGCACACACAGTAGGAGCTTTGTTAAGTCTCGAGATCAGATTCAGGCAGAGCTCAGAGATGCTTTTCCCAGATGGGTAAATTCTCTCCCATGATGAGCAGCCATCCTGTGAGGGGATCCGCAGTGGCCTTCCTGCCCCATACCTCCCCTCGCTTCAACCACACACCTGCCCTAAGAACGCTCTTTCCTCTGACCTTCCTGGCACTGCCATTTTTATAGAATGCTGTGCCCTGACAGCGATCACAGCCTCATTCCAACTGCTTCATCCTCACTACTACCAGCCTACCTACCCCACAGCCTTGGCATTTGACTTGATAGTTACATCTTTGGGCTGAGCAATGATCCAGGTTTCCTGACTACAAGGTTGAAATAGGACCCTTCTGACCAACTGACATGGGGGTGGTGCTGTCTCTCCTTAAGATGCAGAATGATGTATTAGTCTGCTAGAGCTGCTGTGACAAAGTTTCACAAACTGGGTGGCTTAAGCCACAGAAATTTAACATCTCACAGTTCTGAGACCAGAAGTCTAAGATCAGTGTGTCCACAGTGCCATTTCCTTCTTAGTAGGGCAAGGAGAGTCTGCTCCTTCCCTCTCTCTTAGCTTCTGCCTCTTTGCTAGCAATCTTTGCACATGTGGATGACCCACCCTTATCTCTGCCTTCATGTTTTGTCCTTCACATGTGTCTCTGTCTGAATTTCCCATTTTTATAAGGACATCAGTCACACCAGATCAGGGGTCCAGTCTACCCCAGGATGATCCCATCCTAACCAACTACATCTCTAATGACCCTATTTCCAGATAAGGCCACATTCCGAGATACCAGAGGCTAGGACTTCAACATCTTTTTGTTCAGCTGCTCAGTTGTGTCCGACTCTTTGTGACCCCATGGACTGCAGCATGCCAGGCTTCCCTGTCCATCACCATCTCCCAGAGTCCACTCAAACTCAAGTTGATTGAGTCGGTGATGCCATCTAACCATCTCATCCTGTCATCCCCTTCTCCTCCTGCCTTCAATCTTTCCCAGCATTAGGGTCTTTTCCAATGACTCGGCTCTTTGTCTCAGGTGGCCAAAGTATTGGAGCTTCAGCTTCAGCATCAGTCCTTCCAATGAACATTCAGGCTTGATTTCATTTAGGATTGACTGGTTTGATCTCCTTGCTGTCCAAGGGACTCTCAACAGTCTTCTCCAACACCACAGTTCAACATCTTTTGGGGGGACACAATTCAACACATAATGGATGGTAACTTTTCTGACACTTGCATGTACCAGGCCCCTTACCAGGGATTATACTGGAGTGAGGTAAGTGAGACATTCATCTGTAACTAAATTTAGGGAGTGGAAAATAACTCAGCAATCAAGATAAATAATATGTTAACAATTCATTTTAAACAATTAAAGTTAAAGAAAAATTCCATAATGAGCAAAACATCAACATTTAAAATAAAGGCAGCACCTGACCCCACACTTTCCTGATGGGGTCTCTGTCTCTTTCTGCTCTTGACACTACGATCCATGGCCTCACTGCCCACCTCAGAGAGAGCCCTGGCTTCTCTCTTTTTTAAATTGACTTTTTAAGTTTAATTGGAAAATAATTGCTTTACAATGTTGTGTTAGTTTCTGCTGTACAACAACATGAATCAGCTATATGTATATGTGTATCCCCTCCCTCTTGAGGCTCCTTCCTACCCTCCCTCACCATGCCATCACAGAGCACCAAGCTGAGCTCCCTGTGCTATACAGCATCTTCCCACTAGCTGTTTTACACATGGTAGTGTATACACGTCAATGCTACTCTCTCAATTTGTCCCACCCTCTGCTTCCCCTGCTGTGTTCACAAGTCTGTCCTCTAGGTCTGCATCTCTATTCCTGCCCTGCAAATAGGTTCATCTGCACTGTGTTTCTAGATTCCACATACATATATACATATGCATTAATATATGATACTTGTTTTTCTTTTTCTCACTTACTTCACGTGGCCTCTCTTTACCCTTGAATATAATCTCATGAAATTTAGAACACAACTTAGGACATGTGTTTGGATTTTGAATTCAGAAGGCCCATTTAACACTAGGATTGAACCTCATTCATTTCCCACTTAAGCAATTCTCTGCCAAGTACGTTCCACATCTCTCAGACTATGAGTTTAATTAGACTACCTTAACTCTACTACTAGAGAGTATATCTAGTTTATCAAGACTACCTTGATATCTCAGACCCACATAAACACTTCCTGGAGGGGGTTTCTGCTTCTTTTTGATGTCATTTGGCCCTGTCAGCATTCCTTCATCTTTGGTGTTTTGTTTTCTTTAAATACCAAACAATGGTACACCCAGGACTCTCTCTCCATCCCTGGCCCCCTTCAGGGATGGACTGGATTGCCCTGGAGGTTTATTTCTCCTCACTTCGAGGGCAAGGGCAAGTCTGGGGTGGGCTGATGAGACAGCAGCTACCCCCAGACTCGCCAAACTCACCCACATACGAGAGTTGGAAAATAGAGAAACCTCCTCAATTTCAGGGACAGAAGATAAGCATAGAGCATCTTTCAGAGAAAGACCAGGGTGAGCTGTTTTGCCAAAGTGACAGAGAAAAAGGCAATAGTAGCAGATAAGCATCTGTTATGATAAGAGAATGACACTCCTCTTGCTGACCCCACAGTCTGTGACCTGCCTGTTGATGGCTAATTGGGCAGATGAAGTGGGACACATGGAAAGTCTGTTGTCTCTGCTTCTAGACTTTTCCAACCTCCATCACCTTTGTGACTCCCAACTTCATTCTGACTTAGCTTTTCGTAGTACAAGCCACAGCACATGCATCTACACACCTATACCACATTTACTCGCCAGCCACCTAATTCAGTAGCTAAAGACACTTTAAGTCCTTATTTCTTTAGTGAACTCTAGACTAGTTTCTGTGGTTTTATGGAGGAGAAAAGATGTTCTCTGCCATGGATTTTATTTTTTTTTTAATGCCATTCACTAATAGCCTACATTTTACAGCCTCTTGGAAAATACCTCTATCAATGTGTCAAAGTGCACGAAACAGCACAGGTCTTGGCTCCCAGTGGAGCTTCATAAATCTTAGTTCTAAATTACATATCCAATAAAGAAAATGTAGGAATCATTTTGCTTAGGAATAAGGATGTTTTTCAGGGCCAACACTAGGGGAAATGTACTATAGTTCAGTATTAAGAAGGCCAAGATCTACGGGACCACAGGGGACCAGAGACTGGAGCCGGGAGGCATGGTTGCTAAGAGCTGACTGCAGCTCTGCTCCTGGTGACTAGTTCACAAAGAAGCTAAATTCTCCAGGTCTTGGTTTCCTTAGGAGTAAGACAGGGGATTCAGCGTGGGTGGTGACTTCCCACTCTGACTCCTGAAAATCGGTGACACTGTGCTCACTCCTGTTCCTGGATGAAGGGACACTCCAGGAGAAATCACTTCCTTTGTAAGTTAGCAGCTTGTTTCTCCAGGATTCTCTATAAAAATTGGTGCTGCCAATGGTCACAGTTCTCTTGAACTCCAGTATTCTGGACACAGCTGCCTTTCTGAGATGGTACTGAAGTCATCCAATTGGGAAAACAGAGGACAAGAAATAACTGTGAAATGCTTTCAGGGAGACACAAGATGAAGGAAATAGAAGCTGTGCTCTTTATGGAGTTAAAAGCGGTTGCACAACTGTGTGTACGCCTGCTAAGTTGCTTCATTCGTGTCTGACTCTTTGCGACCCAGTGGACAATAGCCTGCCAGGCTCTTCTGTCCATGGGATTTTCTAGGCAAGAATACTGGAGCAGGTTGTCATGTCCTCCTCCAGGAGATCTTCCCAACCTAGGGATCGAACTCGCATCTCTTATGTCTCTTGCATTGGCAGGTGGATCCTTTACCACTAGCGCCACATTGGAAGCCCCAACTTGTGCTTAAATGATTATCTTTACTCTTCAGGTCTTGCTTTTTTTTGTTGTTTGTTTTCCTTAAAGAACCAGGGAACTAGGGAAGGGATGGATTTCTTCATAAAAAGGGAAAGATGTGCTATCTGCAGGAAAGGGAAAACAAAGGACACATTCGGCCACCTATCTGCCCTTCCCTTGGGCAGCAAGCTCACTGCGACCCAGTTGGCCAGTTCTGGCAGGTTTGCAGTGGAGATCCCAGTGCTGCCTCTTTCCATTAGTTTCTGTGGAAGCAGGACTGGCTGGGAGAAACTGGCTCAGTGGTACATTCATGGTTATATTACACAACAGCTGTGGAAATGATTAAACTAACAGAGAGACAAATGGCTGGGGAGCAAAACAAGTTAGCAGCCCTGGAATCTCAGCAACAGTACATCACGTTGGGTCTTCTCCTTGGATTAAGATGCTGGTCCCTAAATGAGCATCCTCATTGCAGTAAACTTGGCTTTGCCACCTCCCTTGTTTTCAAAGTCTTATTTTTCTTTTGGCAGTTAGAGCTCATGGTACATTGCCTGTTAGAGTCCATCTTATTCCATTTCTTTCCTCCTCCACTTAGGGTCAGGGGCCGCCTTGTACCATCAACATCACCCCAGAAACACACATTGCCCCATGCTTGGCCTCAAACACACACATGCACTCATGTGCACACCCTCTCTCTTTCCACACACACACTCCCCACTCATGTGTAAATACACACACTCACCCTCACGGATGTACACATTCCTGAAATTCCCAGGTTATCCACCGAAGCTGGACCCCGGTGGTCAGGCCACTCTCTGAATTTCTCTCCCTGCTCCAAGGTCACTGAACTGAGCATGTCCCCTCCCGAAGTTGACAGTTCCCAGTGTTCAAGAGTGTAACTGGTTTATTAAATGCTGCAAACTTGGTGAGCAACATTTATGAAGCTTTTTTTTTTTCTGCAAAGCTGACCTTTGACATGATTTGTCAACTCTCCATTTCCTTCCCTTAGTGATGAACCTGTTGTTTCTCAGGTATTTTCAGGAATCCCCAAAATGCAGTCTGGCCACTTGAAGATGTGGTATATTAGCTGCTTTAGGGCTCAGGTCACATCCTTTCCCTGAGAGCCCTGTAGGCAGAGCACCTGGGGGACCTGACGGGGTGTGGCTGATCTTTTCATTTCTTTCCCCTTCTGCTTCTCACAGGGGTGGTTGAGATGAAGGGGGAGGTGGGCTTAGAGAAAGGAGCACACATTTCAATTAAGCTGCAGCTGTGGTTGTTCTCTCCCAGCTGTTAATAGCCCTGTGTGGAGGAATTGGGGGTGCTGGCTAGGGGTTGGGGTGGGGGTACTGGGGAGAGTGATGCCATCCTGACATGGCCTCCTTGTGTGGCCCCATGTCCTCTGCCTGCAACTGAAGCCCCTTTTCCCCCTACACCCCAACGGCCAGCGGGGCTCCTGGATGCTGTCCTGGGAAGTCAGCTCAAAACCCACCGCATTCTGTGGCAATCCCAGGTGGCACACACACTCCGGCCATGCCAAAGGGTGGGGGGCAAACATCACTATTGCTACCCACTCGCCATCCTGCCAGCTCCCTCTGAAAGGCAGGAAGGCAGCTCAGCAAGTCTGCTGCAGCAGAGACTGTCCAACTGAGGAACAGCCCCTCAGTAACTCTTCTTCCTTACACTTCACAAAGGAGCCTTTGGGAGCCCACCTAGGCTGGCTTTTTGGAGGCAGTGTTATAGCATAGACAGCCCCGAGATACCTGCCCCTGGAGGTACATCATGCATCACTCCCTCAAGACTGTGGGCCTGATGGTTTACACCCATGATGAGGTCATTTTCTACCGCACAGTTGCCTTTAAGGGAGAGTAGTGGAGAGTAGTGAGAGTAGTGAGCTGGGCCTGGCCTAACTGGGGAGGGCTTAGAGGACCTGGCTCCTCCTGGAAACAGACTCAAAGTGTGAGAGGGACTGGACATGGGGGCTCTGCTGTTGACTTTGAAGGTGGTGGGGGCCACACAGTGAGGGGGGGTTCATGGCCTCTGGGAGCAGCCCCCATATGACAGTCAGTAAGGAAACAGGGACCTCAGTCCTACAGCTGCAAGGAACTAAAGTTCTACCATAATCAGTGAGCCAAGAGAACCCAGAGCATCCGATGAGATCACAGCCACCAACACCTTGATTTCAGCTGTGAGACCCTGAGCAGAGAACTGTGCCTGGGTTTCTGACCTACAGAGCTCAGGAATTTCTGTGTTTTTAAGCTACTACATTTGTAGTGGTTTGTTACAAAAAAAGATAAAAGGAAGAGCAGAAAAGAGGGAGGAGAGACTCGAGCGATCTTCACAAAGCCAGCAACACCCAGTTCCAACTACAGGAGCTGTGTGCATTTTACAAATGCACACAAGAGGCAGGTGATGGGTTGATGGCAGCAGAGTCAAATAGCCCAAGGGAAATATTTGGCTGCTACTGCAGACTTTTACGAACAGGGGTACACTGCACTATTATTTTCGACTTTGGAAATTAGCTGCAATTCCCAGACAACAAAGAAATTTCTGTTGGACATTCTGCTTGCTATCTAAGGGAGAGGCGGTGGTCACAGCAGCTCTGTCTCTGTGTAATGGTGATGTTGAAGAAGCGTGACTTCAGGGTGTAATTATGAAGCAATTTTACTTTTGTCTTTCTTTGTGCTGTGGAGCTAATTGGTCTCTTGCTCCTGGATGACCATGGCTTTTATGGACACTTTCAGGTAATAAAAGGTCTTCTAGTACTATTACTTCAGGTATTAAAAGATAGTTAAGATGTCTAATTCAGAGTAATAGCCAAAACTTTCAACTTCATTCACGGTTACAGCTGCACGTCTGGTTATCTGCGGCAGGAGGGAGGGGGTAGCTGACTTCTTTTTCTCCAACTGTAAACTCTGCCAAGCCCAGAGAATGCGAGGCCAGCTTGGCAGCTCCAGCTCCCTTGCATCTTTGTCTTCCCTTTCTTGGTTTCACACTGGCTTCTCCAGCTTTTTCGTATTCCTATCTGACCTGTCACCTAGTTTGTATCTCTTCTTGCCCTTTGAGTGTGGCTGGTCCTCTCAACCTCCTGCCTTTGACTTTCTTCTTTTGTTTTTCATGCCAGCTCCCTTCTCCCCCCAACTCCAGGGCTTCAAGTTGTGTGTGCATGTGGATGACTTTCTAGCCCTCTCCAGCGCAAAGGTCTAGTTCTGTGTTGCTGATGATCTGTTGGGAATCTTGACTTCCAACGTTCCCCATGTCTCAAGAGCAAAATCATCTCAAAGCAAATTCCCCTCCCTCTGACTTCCTTGTTCTTCTCAGCTGCACCGCTGTTTCCCATCCATCCAGGCTGCCTATCATCTTCAGCTGCACCCTCTTCCTTACCCTCTGCAGCAAATTCACCTCCAAGTCCTCACACTCTGCCTTCATGGTGGTTTTTCTCTTCTTCTTTTTTATAATTGCTTTACAGTGTTGTGTTAGTTTCTGCTGTGCAACAAAGTGAATCAGCTGTAAGAATACATATACCCCTCCCTCTTGAGACTTCTTCCCACCCTCCCCATCCCATTCCTCTAGGTCATCACAGAGCACCGAGCTGAGCTCCCTGTGCTATACAGCAAGTTTCCACTAGCAACCTATTTTGCACATTGTAGTGTATGGGCTTCCTTGGTGGCTCAGACAGTAAAGAATCTGCCTGCAATGAGGGAGACCTGAGTTTGATCCCCGGGTTGGGAAAATCTCCTGGAAAAGGGAAAGGCTACCCACTCCAGTGTTCTTGCCTGAGAATCTCCATGGACAGAGGAGCCTGGTGGGCTACAGTCCATGGAGAGTCAAAGAGTCAGACACGACTGAGTGACTAAGCACAGCATAGTGTAGTGAATATATGGACTTCCCTGGTGGCTCAGATGGTAAAGAATCCACTTGCAATGCAGGAGACTCAGGTTTGATCCCTGAATTGGGAAGATCGCTTGAAGAAGGGGACAGCTACCCACTCCATTATTCTTGCCTGGAGAATTATGGACAGAGGAGCCTGGCGGCCTACAGTCCATGGGGCTGCAGAGAGTAAGACATGACTGATCAACTAACACTGTCACTTTCAGTGTATATATATCAGTCATAATCACCCAATTTGTTTGACCCTCTCCTCCCCTTCTGGGCCCACATGCTTGTTCTCTGTGTCTGTGTTTCTATTCCTGCCCTAAAAGTAGGTTCATCTGTGCCATTTTTCTAGATTCTACATTTATGCATTAATATGTGATATTTGTCTTTCTCTATCTGACTTACTTCTCTCTGTACACCAGTCTCTAGTAGTTCATAGTAGCTTTTGAATAGGTCTCCTCATCTCTATCACAACTGCTTCACCCTGGTTCTACCACTTGTAGTTAATAACTGTTTACATTTTGGTGCATATTTTTCCAGCCTTTTTTTTTCCTATCAATATATTAAACAAAGAAAGAAATATTCATCTATTTTTATAGACTAGGATTACACTGTTCACTTTGTTCTGTGGAACTCATTTTTATTTTTTAAACTTAATGTATGGTGAAACTTTCTAAATGACTTCATATTAATTCACAGTATTTTGCAAATACTAAGGCCACTGAGGACTTGAGGTTTTGCCATGGCCTTTTCCTTTTCTTCAGTTAATGGTGACCTAAATTTCAAAAATGACAGGATGATCTCTATTCATTTCCAAGGCAAACCGTTCAATATCACGGTAATCCAAGTCTATGTCCCAACCAGTAATGCTGAAGAAGCTGAAGTTGAACGGTTCTATGAAGACCTACAAGACCTTTTAGAACTAACACCCAAAAAAGATGTCCTTTTCATTATAGGGGACTGGAATGCAAAAGTAAGAAGTTAAGAAATACCTGGAGTAACAGGCAAATTTGGCATTGGAGTACAGAATGAAGCAGGGCAAAGGCTAATAGAGTCTTGCCAAGAGAACGCACTGCTCATAGCAAACACCCTCTTCCAACAACACAAGAGAAGACTCTACACATGGACATCACCAGATGGTCAATGCCAAATTCAGATTGATTATATTCTTACAGTTGATTGATTGATTGATTATATTCTTCTCCAAAGATGGAGAAGCTCTATACAGTCAGCAAAAACAAGACCGGGAGCAGACTGTGGCTCAGGTCACGAACTCCTTATTGCCAAATTCAGACTTAAATTGAAGAAAGTGGGAAAACCACTAGACCATTGAGGTATGACCTAAATCAAATCCCTTACGATTATACACTGGAAGTGAGAAATAGGTTTAAGGGACTAGATCTGATAGACAGAGTGCCTGATGAACTATGGACGGAGGTTGGTGACATTTGTACAGGAGACAGGGATCAAAACCATCCCCAAGAAAAAGAAATGCAAAAAAGCAAAATGGTGTCTGAGGAGGCCTTACAAATAGCTGTGAAAAGAAGAGAAGCGAAAAGCAAAGGAAAAAAGGAAAGATATACCCATTTGAATGCAGAGTTCCAAAGAATAGCAAGGAGAGATAAGAAAGCCTTCCTCAGCGATCAGTGCAAAGAAATAGAGGAAAATAATAGAATAGGAAAGACTAGAGATCTCATCAACAAAATTAGAGATACCAAGGGAACATTTCATGCAAAGACGGGCTCAATAAAGGACAGAAATGTTATGGACCTAACAGAAGCAGAAGATATTAAGAAGAGGTGGCAAGAATACACAGAAGAAACTGTACAAAAAGGAACTTCATGACCCAGATAATCATGATGGTGTGATCACTAACCTAGAGCCAGACATCCTGGAATGTGAAGTCAAGTGGGCCTTAGGAAGTATCACTATGAACAAAGCTAGTGGAGGTGATGGAATTCCAGTTGAGCTATTTCAAATCCTGAAAGATGGTGCTGTGAAAATACTGCACTCAATATGCCAGCAAATTTTGAAAACTCAGCAGTGGCCACAGGACTGAAAAAGGTTAGTTTTCATTCCAATTCCAAAGAAAGGCAATGCCAAAGAATGCTCAAACTACTGCACAATTGCACTCGTCTCACACGTTAGTAAAGTGAAGTGAGTGAAGTCGCTCAGTCGTGTCCGACTCTTTGAGACCCCATGGACTGTAACCCACCAGGCTCCTCCATCCATGGAATTTTATAGGCAAGAGTACTGGAGTGGGTTGACATTTCCTTCTCCAGGGGATCTTCCCGACATGGGGATCAAACCTGGGTCTCCCGCATTGCGGGCAGAGGCTTTACTGTCTGAGCCACCAGGGAATCTATTAAAGTAATCCTCAAAATTCTCCAAACCAGGCTTTAGCAATATGTGAACCGTGAAATTCCAGATGTTCAAGCTGGTTTTACAAAAGGCAGAGAAACCAGAGATCAAATTGCCAACATCTGTTGGATCATCGAAAAAGCAAGAGAGTTCCAGCTGCTGCTGCTGCTAAGTCGCTTCAGTCGTGTCCGACTCTGTGTGACCCCATAGACGGCAGCCCACCAGGCTCCCCCGTCCCTGGGATTCTCCAGGCAAGAACACTGGAGTGGGTTGCCATTTCCTTCTCCAATGCATAAAAATGAAAGGTGAAAGTGAAGTCTCTCTGTCGTGTCCGACTCTTAGCGACCCCATGGACTGCAGCCTTCCAGGCTCCTCCGTCCACAGGATTTTCCAGGTAAGAGTACTGAAGTAGGGTGCCAGTGCCTTCTCCGAGAGAGTTCCAGAAAAACACCTATTTCTGCTTTATTGACTATGCCAAAGCCTTTGACTGTGTGGATCACAATAAACTGTGGAAAATTCTGAAAGCGATGGGAATACCAGACCACTGGACCTGCCTCTTGAGAAAGCTGTATGCAGGTCAGGAAGCAACAGTTAGAACTGGACATGGAACAACAGACTGGTTCCAAATAGGAAAAGGAGTACGTCAAGGCTGTATATTATCACCCTGCTTATTTAACTTATATGCAGAGTACATCATGAGAAATGCCAGGCTGGATGAAGCACAAGCTGGAATCAAGATTGCCAGGAGAAATATCAATAACCTCAGATATGCAGATGACACCACCCTTATGGCAGAAAGTGAAGAACTGAAGAGCCTCTTCATGAAAGTGAAAGAGGAGAGTTAAAAAGTTGGCTTGAAGCTCAACATTCAGAAAACTAAGATCATGGCATCCTGTCACATCACTTCATGGCAAATAGATGGGGAAGCATTGGAAACAGTGGCTGACTTTATTTTGGGGGGCTCCAAAATCACTGCAGGTGGTGATTACAGCCATGAAATTAAAAGACGCTTACTCCTTGGAAGGAAGGTTATGACCAACCTAGATAGAATATTAAAAAGCAGAGACATTACTTTGTCAACAAAGGTTCGTCTAGTCAAGGCTATGGTTTTTCCAGTAGTCATGTATGGATGTGAGAGTTGGACTATAAAGACAGCTGAGCGCCAAAGAATTGATGCTTTTGAACTGTGGTGTTGGAGAAGACTCTTGAGAGTCCCTTAGACTGCAAGGAGATCCAACCAGTCCATCCTAAAGGAGATCAGTCCTGGGTGTTCATTGGAAGGACTGATGTTGAAGCTAAAACTCCAATATTTTGGCCACCTGATGCGAAGAGCTGACTCATTTGAAAAGACCCTGATGTTGGGAAAAATTGAAGGCAGGAGGAGAAGGGGATGACAGAGGATGAGATGGTTAGATGGCATCACAGACTCAATGGACATGAGTTTGGGTAAACTCTGGGAGTTGGTGATGGACAGGGAGGCCTGGAATGCTGCAGTTCATAGGATCACAAAGAGTCAGACACGACTGAGAGACTGAACTGAACTGAACTGAAATTTTCACAGAAGAGGGAGGAAAAGAAAACTTTGCTGAACATATGGCAAATCCTGTCCCTGGTGAACCAGAATCTTTGGATGTTGCCTGACTTAGAATGAATTTTATTTTTAGTGTCCACAGTATTTGTTAATCATTTATTTCTTGAGAGACTGTTCTTCAACCCAGATACTCATAGTTTCATAGTTCAGAAACACAGGTAAGTGATACAATTTCATGGAACTCAATCCGAGGAATTTCTTTATGTTTTAAATCACTTTGAAAGATACCAGCCTTCCTCTTCTCCTCAAAATCTTTCATGGAATCATAATTTCTGTAGAAATCTGCACATGCCTTCTTTCTTGGTTAAGCCACAGAAAACTTATAGAAAGCTGCCACTCCCAGGGGGACAATGAATGCTCCAACAATATGAAATCACAGACCCTTGGCCAGAAGGCCACTCATCTGAGGTTTTGTCAAAAAACTGGACATGGTAGTTTTTCTTCTTGATGGCTCAACAATGACGTTCTTCCAGGCTGATGGAGAAATGGACCTAGAATGAATGTTTGACAAGCGTCTGTGGAACAATGGCAGGTGATGAGGGAGGAAGGACCATGTGTGGGGGTACAGTGCTAGATGGGTGGACCAGAGCTGTCATCAGGCTTGGGCCGTGACAGGTCAGGGGGCCACTCCCTGTGGCTGGCAAAACTTTGATGAAGTCACCTGGCTAGACTTGTGTTCCTCCCTTTGCTGAGAAGAGGCTCCCAGTGACCTGTAACAAACTGGTCCCAGTCTAGAGTTTTCCCAGGATATGGGATTTTCAGTGCTAAAAGAGACTGGTTGCAGCAAACCAAGACAGTTGATCACCCTCCTCAGTGAATCCCACCCAGGGTTCAGATTCTCCTCTAAAAGATATGGATTGATTCTAGAAGCTTCAAAACTACCATCTCACCCATGCAGAGACCTTCAGTGTGATATCTGAAAGGAGACATCTTCTAGCCAGAATGAGAAAAATAAATGCCAATCATTTTTACACCTCAGTTATTCTTGATTCTCTGCCACTAGTAGCCAACCCTAATTCCTACTGATAGGACTGTATAGGGCATGTGTGTGCTCAGTCGTGTCTGACTCTTTGTGACCCTATGGACTGTAGCCCACCAGGCTCCTCTGCCCATGGAATTGTCCAGACAAGAATATTGGAGTGGGTTGCCATTTCCTGCTCTAGGGGATCTTCCTGACCCGGGAATCAAACCATGTTTCTTGCATCTCCTGCATTGCAGATGGATTCTTTTCTGCTTAGCCACTGGGGAAGTCCCTACTGTTGCTCAGTTGCTAAGTACTGTCCGACTATTTTCAGCCCCATGAACTGCAGCACACCAGGATTCCCTGTCCTTCCCTATGTCCCGGAGTTTACTCAAACTCATGTCCATTGAGTCAGTGATGCTATCCAACCATCTCATCCTCTGTGCCTCTTCTTCCTCTTGCCTTCAATCTCTCCCAGCATCAGGGTCTTTTTCCAGTGAGTCAGCTCTTCGAATCAGGTGGCCAAAGTATTGGAGTTTCAGCTTCAGCATCAGTCCTTCCAGTGAATATTTAGGGTTGATTTCCTTTAGGATTGACTGGTTTGATCTCCTTGCTGTTCAAGCCCATGTATTAAAGTACTACTAATTAAATTCATTAGCATAAACTCACCAATTTTATTGTTTATTACTGTGATGTGTAATAGCGAAGTATGTACCTCAAAGTACCATTATAAGTTATATTTTGTGTACAAAACTTAGTTTATAGGTATGCTTGGCTTCTCTTAATAGCTTATTGATTATATGCAGTCATTCACTGACAACTTAAAAACCATAAGAGGACACATTCATTCCAGTGGGTGAATGGAAGCCCAGAGCACCAGGCCCCGATGTTGAATGATAATAAATAGTAAAACCTCTTTTGAACAGAGTCTGAGAAACAGCATTAACATACTCCTCATGGCCAAAGTGCATTTTATTCAGCCTTTGCTGCACTCAGTTGATTTTAGAGATGTGGTGTGACCTTTGGCATATCTGCATCTGTGAAATAATACATCACCCCTTAAATCAAGATTTTGTGGCATTACAAATGCTTGGAGATGGTTTTCAAATTATTATTCTAGGGCTGGTTTGCTTCCTTTCTTTCTTTTAAGTAATCTGCTTTAGGCATTGAAAAGGTCTACTCATCCTTGGACATGACTATAGCTAATTTGCTGAGAGCCTCTGAACATAGCCCAAGCCTGCTTAGGACATCTGCTGAGAAGCTAAATCATTTTAAGTGGGGAAATTAGGCTAATGTTTTTTGCTAGGGGAAAAACCGTGAATCTTGGTATTCTACATTAGACTTTTAATGGAAGAAACAAATTATGCTACAGATATACAAAAGAAAAATAAATCTATCTTACTTTATTAGGAGCTTGACACTTTTGTTTAGAAAATTTATATTTCCGAATGCTTCCTTCATACATTACAGATGTATTTCAAATGTTACTCTGTTAGGTTAATAGCCTATGCCTTAAAAACAGATAGGGGTGAAAATGGGGATTGGGACCACTCTGAAGTAAGAGAGAAAGAAGAGATTTATCTAATGATAAGATGAATCAAAGAGCATTGCAAATCTTTTTTCTTTTTGCAAAAGCAGAGGAGTTCTGATCTGCCTGAAAGATTCTGAATAGAGAAATATTCCCTGGAAAATTACTTTTGCATCAGCACTTACCTTCCCTTTTAACACAGGAAATCTAAATGGGAATTTTATATAATGGACCATCATCCACAATAGATCAGCAATAGATAGACAGTTCCCTATTTGTAGGTTCAATGTTGAATGGTATTTGCTGGGCACTTAGGAAAAACTGGTGAGTTGAGGCTATTGGCTGGTGGCAACATGAGGAATTCTAGCTCAGGGAATAAAAGGCAGCTGTGAGGTTCTATTCTGATTGGTTTTCAAATAGGTGCTAGAGTGGGGCTCATGGTGCTAAGAGATTTGGTTTTGAACTAAAATGGCAGAGTTAGCCATCTCATTCTCTCCTGGGCCCTAATGAAAGCCAAGTTCTCCACACTCTAGTTCACCTGTATTTATTGTGCACCAACCCTATGCAGGGGCTTCCCAGGTGGCGCTAGTGGTAAAGAATCCGCCTGCCAATGCAAGACACACTTTTGAACCCTGAGTCGGGAAGATCCCCTGGCATAGAAAATGGCAACCTGCTCTAGTATTCTTGCCGGGAAAATCTCATGGACAAAGGAACCTGTCCATGGGGCTACAGTCCAGGGGGCCACAAAGAGTCAGACACAACAGAGCGACTAAGCACACACACACAAACACAACACTATACAATCCATTTTCCCAGGAAGCTGTGGGGAAACATTGGGCACCGCCCACCACTTCTGGCTACAGTTGACCTACCTGTTATGTTATTTCAAAACATAAGTGAAATGAAACCTGTCTTCCTAATCTAATTGTGCCTTTTTTTCCTCTGCTATTAGCTTTTATTTTTTTTCGAATCTCAGTCTCCTACCAAGGAATTCAATAACCTGAGATATTTAAGAAAAATATTTGGAAAGTGCGTCCTTTCAGAAGTGCATGTTCTTTTGGGTGGTTAACTTCTTTATGTTGCCGAACCCCTACGAGAAGGAGTAAGTGAGACATCAGCCAGCTGCTCTAGGCTCTTCTAGGACGGAAGATATGATTAGCCTTCTGTGTGTGTGTGTGGCCAGGAGGCCAGGCCCGTGGATACGAGTCCAGTCCTGCTGTGTCAGACTCTGGGGCTGCTTAGGGAATCTGTCAGCTCATCTATAAAATAATGATGGCAAAGAATGTGAACCACTCACTGAGCCCTTTGTCACTGTGAATAAGCGTCAAGTCCTCCCTTTGTGCCAGGTAGCATTATTATTCTTCGTAACATCTAGCTGGGGAAGGTTGGTGCCAGGGAAGTTTAATCTTGCTCTCACAGAGGGCACCCCAGTGTGACAATGAGCTCATTCTTCCAGAGGTGGACTCTCTCAGCATTTGTTTCCTGACCGTGATTCATGGTCCTGAATACCTGTGACCCCCTGGTCCTCCTTCTGACTGGATTTCTCTACTCAGCTAATTTAGAATGCAGAATTTCATCTTGAGAGAAAGTTTAACATTTATTTCTCTTTACTCACCCTCCCAAGGGTGACTGCAGTGAGGCAGTCTTCAGCGGCCAGAACTTGTTTGCACCGCAACTATATTTATCCAAAGTAGAATATAAATTGTGCAACATCCTCCAGCCCCCATCCTCCCCACAGAAGATCTATCAGAAAAAGTAAAGTTCATATTACCCTTAGAAAGAACTTAAATTGCTTTGTTTTGCTTGTGGTTTCTCATTTCCTGAGACTTTGAGAAAGTTTGACCTAGCTTTTCTTTTCTTTTTTTTTTTACCTTTTTAATATATTTTATTGGAAGGAGAGAATGCTCTTGTCACTAAGCAACATGAATAGGGAAACTGCCTATGGTTGTTTGTTGTATAAACAGTGCAATAATGAAGATAAAGAACTAAAATCCTGACCTTTTTCGGTTCTTTCATAAACCAGCCTGAAATGCCAGCCTGGTGTCTGAACATGTTAATATAATGGGAGGGACACCATTCACACCATGAACTTGACCTTCACAAGCAGAGGGAATAATGCTGGTATAGCAGTTGTTTTATGAGAATGGCCAGTATTATTTTTATCAGTAGGTTGGAGGCACAATATACATCTAATTTCTACTTTATTCCAGGATTTTGCTTTCTGGCTCAATTTCAAAAGGCCAACTACTTTGTGTCTGTCATTTAAAATTTTGTCTGGTATTGTTTTTCAGTACTGGGAGGTACTTAAAGATTGAGAGATATGTGGGCCTGTCTTCTTATTTAACAGGTGAAAAGGGAGAGCTTAATTGGCTTGGCCAATGTCACCACACTGAACAAGCCCCCGGGATGTCACCAGAGTTCATGTGTGTTAGTAAGCAAACCTTGGAAAGCCTAAATAACAAATCTCCCACAATAAAGTCTCTTTTCTGAAGTGGATGGTAAATTTTGACGTAAGAACACAAAAAAAGGCTTTAATCTGGTATTCAGTTCCATAAATAGTTATTGAGTGGTCATCATATACTAGCAGAAATAGCTAGAAGAAAAATAAAATCTCTTGAGTTCTTTGGGCTTTCCAGGTGTCGCCAGTGGTAAAGAATCTGCCTGCCAATGCAGGAGACACAAGAGATCCCGCTTCGATCCCTAGATTGGGAAGATCCCCTGGAATAGGAAATAGCAACCCACTCCAGTATTCTTGCCTGGAGAACCCCATGGACAAAAGAACCTGGTGGGCTATACAGTCCATGATGTCACAAAGAGTCAGACACAAATGAGCGCACATGCACATGGGCACACTTGAGATCTTAGCATGGTCTTTGTGGAATGGACGTCTCTCCTTTGCTTCAACACTTGCTCGTTTTCATTCATTCCTTCATGAAGTCAGTCATTCACTCACCCAACAGACATATCGCTGAGCACATCCTATGGGTTAGGTACTGACTTGGGCCCTGAGATAACAGAGATTCTGAACAGGTTAGTGTCTACTTCAATTCAGGGAGCTTAAAACCAGATGAGGGAGAGTCAGATCATTTCAGTTTGATGGACAACATTAGTCCAATGTGCAGGATGTTCTGGAAGCACACACACACAAATGTATATCTCATGCAGTCCCAGGATGGGATGGTGATTTAAGAGTGCTTTCTGGAAGAGGCAATCTGAGTTGGGCCTTATCAGAGGTAGTTATTTATGTGGATATTATAAGGACAGGATAGGAAAAGGCTTCCCAGACTGAGACTGTAGCAAACACATGCATGCTCAGTCACTTCAGTTGAGTCCGACTCTTCTACCACCCTATGAACTGTAGCCCGCCAGGCTTCTCTGTCCATGGGATTCTCCAGGCAAGAATACTGGAGTGGGTTGCCATGCCCTTTTCCAGGTGATCTTCCCGACCCAAGGACTGAACCCGTGTCTCCCACATCTTCTGGATTGGCAGGCAGATTCTTTACCACTGAACCACTGGGGAAGCCCTTAGCAAACATAGAAGCTGCCAACTAAGAAATGGTGGGTGTGCTGTATGTATACACAGCCCTGAGATAGTGAGCTAGAGAGGCAGAATCAGGCAGTTGCTGAAAGCCTGCTGTATCTGGACCTCACACAGAGATTCTGACTGAAGAAGGCTCTGTCACTGTATGTCAGTGATTCCAAAGGGGGATGGGACAGTGGAGAACTACACACTGGCTCTTCCATCTACTGCCCATACCTCACGTGGCCACGTCTAACTCCCAAGGGGACACGCGAGTGCAGTCCTTCTATTTGCACAGAAGTAGGAGAAATCGGAAAGCTATTATAACCATACCAAGTGATGTTATCAGAAAAATTAAAAACTTAAAGCTCCTCCACTTGATGCATGTGACCCATTTTTATTTTATCTGATTTACCGTAACTCTGTTACAGAAAAGTAAGCTCATTTTCTTCGGTCATATTTCCAATTCATTCATTTTGGAGAGCATACATGAGAGAGTGCTGCACAGAATAAAAAAAAATTTTTTTGATGTGACTAGTTTGACTGAAGTGATCATCTGATTCCACCTATTTTGTAAACTGTGTTCACACTATTTTACTAGAACTTTGGGACTGTGGTTTCCCATTTTTCATGCAGGTACAAAAGAATATCCTTGAACATCCAGCTGGTCTGCAGTGAGGATGAGAGCACATTGGTAACCACATATCTGCCAGGGGGTGGTGATTATTGCCCAATATCAATGAGAAAGTCACTGGAGCAAATTAAGCCGAGCCCATTGCTTTCCTTGGATGGTTCACAGCCTGGATCACGCAGGATTTGTCAGGACCTTAAGGATCGTGTTACACTGAGTAGCCACTGGAGAACTGCTTCTTCTGAGGGGCATTTTGCTGCACTGTCATCGCCTAGACAGAGGGGACCAGGAGGAGAAGGCTGCTGTAGGATGCAGCCCCATGGAACTCGTGCTGTCTGCTGTGAGAATGTTGTCCTAATTAGAAGGACCCCTCCCACTTCCTGAGGGGACAGTCGTACTTCCCTTCAACAGTGGTTTGTTTTTATGTTATGGACACTGTGAATGTCCCCTTTGACGTCCGCTGGAGAACACAGCATCCACCTTGCCATTCAAGAGCTGTGGTGAGGAATTCATCGTGGGATGCACATTGCCATCATCCCTGGTTGCATTTGTGTTACTTGCCTCACTTCCTTTCTTCTGTTCTTCCCTATTTTATAAACAGGCTTTTGCATTTTATACTTTTTCTTTAAATCATTATTGGAAAAAAAAGATGGAGGGAAAGAGTGTTATTTTTTATCATTGACCTCATTCTTGCTGAGTGTGGAAACACAAAAAACTCAATTAAAGGTAATTCAGCCTCTTTTAGTTAGAAGAAATCTTTCTCTGGGAAATATTTTGTATTTTCAAGTATAGATTTACACTGAGGGATTTTTCTCTCATCTTAAGTGATCTCTCTCTCTCTCTCCCCCACTGAACCAGTGAAGCTGCTCAGTCGTGTCCGACTCTTTGCGACCCCATGGACTGTGACCTACCAGGCTCCTCCATCCATGGAATTTTCCAGGCAAGAGTACTGGAGTGGGTTTCCATTTCCTTCTCCAGGGGATCTTCCCGGGATCAAACCCAGGTCTCCCGCATTACAGGCAGACACTCTACCGTCTGAGCCACCAGGGAAGCCCATCTTTCCTCAAAAGGCGCCTCGGAGCAGGAAGAAGTTGTGGGGGTGGGTGGGAGAAGTGTGTGTGTGTGTGTATAGACAATGAATCCAGACAGTGTTGTATTGAGTCAGAACTGTCTGTGAATAATCCAGGAGGCAGCTGGCTATCTGACTTGAAAGCCCAACAAGGTCTAATGAGGGCTTCTTATCCTGATTTGTGAGCTGACCTGATTCTGATTACGTTTGGAGTTTACCGCTAGAGGAAAGAGGCCGCCATCTTTGTGGTACCTGTTCATCTTGAAGAGGATTAGGGTTTCTCCAGCTTCCAAATGGAGCCCTTTTTCTCCTCCCTTCATTTTTAGGTCACTGATCCATATCTCAAAGCTTTAGAAAAATTTGTCTGTGAAAGCCGTTTTAAAGATTAAAAATCCGTTTAGGTTAACACGCATTAACACTTCAGCATAGCAATGTCTTACTCCCTGAGGGAAACTGTCCAGTGCAGACAGCATTCAGGGTGAATCTGGACACAGGCTTGTTGGTGAGGGGCTGCAGCGGGACCTCTCCACAGCCAAGGGTCAAGGCTGTTTGCTCAAAAGGGACAGTTTGAGAAGAGGAAGAAGAAGGAAAGATTAGAAGGGAAAAGCAAGAGTTGCCAATTCTATTGAGCTTCTGACAATGGTAGACTGACCCTGGGGGTTGATTTTTGGGTGAAACTGGGAGGCTTTTTGGTAAGAAGATGTGTGCCCCCTGTGACAGAGAGAAGAGGTGATGATGTTATACCTGAGGAGTACAGCACCGAGTAAGTGCCAATTCTTGGAGACATCCATGCTACATCAGTTCCTTGAAGGAACCATATCTGCTTTCTCTTTTAGCCCCAATCTGAGCCAGACTCTGGCATGAAGTAGATACGAGGGGCTCTGTAGAAGCAGGATAGACTACCTTTGGTCTTTTGGCAAGTGGTTTCCATCAAGTCACAGCAAGTCTCATGTCTGGAGCCCTCATACAACAAGACATTCTGTAAAGCGTTCGCTCATTATTTACTGAGCCTGTCAAAGTGTTGGCTGCCTCCAGAGCTCTTGGGGGAGCACATATATGCCAGACTACTTCCAGGAGAAAGACAAGCAAGAGATAAATTTGCTACTCGTTTCTAGGACTGTCACTGTGAGAGCATATTTGCTGTTTGCTCTCTTTCTGCTGAGGCTCTGGGAACAGGGAAAATACCATTAAGAAATAAATGCAGGGCTTTTCTGGTGGCTCAGTGGTAAAGAATCTGCCTGCTATTGTAGGAGACACAGGTTTGATCCCTGGTCTGGCAAGATCCCACATGCCGTGGAGCAACTAAGCCCTTGTGCTCCAACTACTGAGCCCACGTGCTACAACTAGAGCCTGCATGCCCAAGGGCCTATGGTCTGCAAGAGAAACCACTGCAATGAGAAACCCACACACAGCAACTAGAGAGTAGCCCCCACTTGCTGCAACAAGAGAAAAGTCCACACAACAACAAAGACCAAGCACAGCCAAAAATAAATCAATAAAGTTCTAAAAAAAAAAAAAAAGAAAAAGAAATGTAACATCAAAGTGTCCTAGCCTGGATGTTATGAACAGTGTGTCCTGCCCAAAGTGTAAATGTAGTCACCTCTCTTTTGAGTTTTCCAGGTAATGACTTAAACTCCCACATCCTGTGTTAATGAAACCTAATAACTTTCTCTTGAGCTTTACCCCCCTGAGCCTGAAATGTGACAGATCTCGGGGGGAGTTTGCTGTGGAAAGTCAGTCCTCTGCAGGATGTGATGCTGCTCCAATTTGCAGTGAGGTCCTGGTGGCCCAGATCCCTGTATGGGTGGACCTGGACCTTCCAGGACCATGATCCCATTGTCATCAAAGCTGGGACAAGACCATCCCACACTTCAGTCCTCTAGGTTGTGATTCTTCCTGTTTAGTCACCATCTCCTGGGGGCCAGCAGCCGCAGGAGCATAGGTCAGGACTTCCCCAGCATCTACTCTTTTCACATGCACTCTTGACCTCCACCAGGGAGCCACCCTCAGGGCCTTCACTAAACAGGAAGTTCAAGATACTGGGCATGCAACAGTGCCTGAGATAGCCATGGTGCTTCTCCTTGAGGCAATCCAGTGAGTGGATGGGTTTCCACAGATAGAGAGTGAGAAACGAGCTGAGAGAAGGCTAACCTGTGGAACACCAACGTGGAAGGAATGGTGAAGGAAAGACAAACCTTCAAGTGAGACTGAAAGATGTAGGAGAAAATTTAAGAGATTGCAGGAGATAGCAAAAAAAGTTAAAACAATACGGTCTATCTACAGGGAATGTTATGCTTTAACAAGGAGGAATGGCCAGCATTTATAGACACTGTAGAGTAGAGGGCTCAAGATCAGGACAAATAAATACCCATCGCATTTCACAATAAGGAGGTCGTGGATGCAAATCCTGGTGAGAATAGTTTTCAAGGAATCGTGGCATGATAGCTACTCAAGGAATAAGTGGAAGGTGAAGAAATGGACGTAGTGAGTGTTGATGCTTCCTCAGGCTTTGCGTGGAAGAGAGGACGTTGTTGTTCTTGTTCGGTTACTAAGTCCTGTCTGACTCTTTGTGATCCCATGGACTGAAACCCCACGGACTGCAGCACACCAGGCTTCCCTGTCCTTCACTATCTCCCAGAGTTTGCTCAGACTCATATCCACTGAGTCCTCTGTCGTCCCCTTCTCCTCCTGCCTTCAATCTTTCCCAGCATCAGGGTCTTTTCTTTCTTTTTTTTTGTTTGTTTTTTTAAAAAAATTAGTTTGTTTTCTATTTTTTAACTTTACAATATTGTATTGGTTTTGCCATACATTGACATGAATCCACCATGGGTGTACATGTTTTCCCCTTCCAGAACCCCCCTTCCACCTCCCTCCCCATCCCATCCCACTGGGTCATCCCGGTGCACCAACCCTGAGGACCCTGTATCATGCATTGAACCTGGACTGGTGATTGGTTTCACATATGATAATTTACATGCTTCAGTGCCATTCTCCCATATCATCCCACCCTTGCCCTCTCCCACAGAGTCCATAATACTGTTCTATTTATCTGTGTCTCTTTTGATGTCTCGCATACAGGGTTATCTTTACCGATTGACTAAATACCATATATATGTGTTAGTATACTGTATTGGTATTTTTCTTTCTGGCTTACTTCACTCTGTATAATAGGCTCTAGTTTCATCCACCTCATTAGAACGGATTCAAATGTATTCTTTTTAATGGCTGCGTAATATTCCATCGTGTATATGTACCACAGCTTTCTTATCCATTTGTCTGCTGATGGGCATCTAGGCTGCTTCCATGTCCTGGCTGTTATAAACAGTGCTGTGATCAACATTGGGGTACACGTGTCTCTTTCAATTCTGGTTTCCTCAGTGGGTATGCCCAGCAGTGGGATTGCTGGGTCATATGGCAGTTCTATTTCCAGTTTTTTGAGGAATCTCCACACTGTTCTCCATAGTGGCTGTACTAGTCTGCATTCCCATCAACAGTGTAAGAGGGTTCCCTTTTCTCCACACCCTCTCAAGCATTTATTGCTTGCAGTCTTTTGGATAGCAGCCATTCTGATGGCTGTGAAATGGTACCTCATTGTAATTTTGATTTGCATTTCTCTGATAATGAGTGACATTAAGCATCTTTTCATGTGTTTGTTAGCCATCTGTATGTCTTCTTTGGAGAAGTGTCTGTTTAGTTCTTTGGCCCACTTTTTGATTGGGTCGTTTATTTTTCTGGAATTGAGCTGCAGGAGTTGCCTGTATATTTTTGAGATTAACTCTTTGTCCGTTGCTTCGTTTGCTATTATTTTCTCCCATTCTGAAGGCTGTCTTTTCACCTTGCTTATAGTTTCCTTTGTTGTGCAAAAGCTTTTAATTTTAAATAGGTCCCATTTGTTTATTTTTGCTTTTATTTCCATTACTCTGGGAGGTGGGTCATAGAGGATCCTGCTGTGGTTTATGTTGGAGAGTGTTTTGCCTATGTTTTCCTCTAGGAGTTTTATAGTTTCTGGTCTTACATTTAGATCTTTAATCCATTTTGAGTTTATTTTTGTGTATGGTGTTAGAAAGTGTTCTAGTTTCATTCTTTTACAAGTGGTTGACCAGTTTTGCCAGCACCACTTGTTAAAGAGATTGTCTTTTCTCTATTATATATTCTTGCCTCCTTTGTCAAAGATAAGTTGTCCATAGGTGCGTGGATTTATCTCTGGGCTTTCTATTTTGTTCCATTGATCTATTTTTCTGTCTTTGTGCGAGTACCATACTGTCCTGATGACTGTGGCTTTGTAGTAGAGCCTGAAGTCAGGCAGGTTGATTCCTCCAGTTCCATTCTTCTTTCTCAAGATTGCTTTGGCTATTCGAGGTTTTTTGTATTTCCATACAAATTGTGAAATTATTTGTTCTAGTTCTCTGATGAATACCGTTGGAAGCTTGATAGGGATTGCATTGAATTTATAGATTGCTTTGGGTAGTATACTCATTTTCAATATATTGATTCTTCCGATCCACGAACACAGTATATTTTTCCATCTATTTGTGCCCTCTTTGATTTCTTTCATCAGTGTTTTATAGTTTTCTATATATAGGTCTATATATATATATATATATAGACCTATATATATAGGTCTACCTATATATATAGGTCTTTTGTTTCTTTAGGTAGATATATTGCTAAGTATTTTATTCTTTTCGTTGCGATGGTGGATGGTATTGTTTCCTTAATTTCTCTTTCTGTTTTCTCATTGGTAGTGTATAGGAATGCAAGGGATTTCTGTGTGTTAATTTTATACCCTGCAACTTTACTATATTCATTGATTAGCTCTAGTAATTTTCTGGTGGAGTCTCGAGAGTTTTCTATGTAGAGGATCATGTCATTTGCAAACAGTGAGAGTTTTACTTCTTCTTTTCCAATCTGGATTCCTTTTATTTCTTTTTCTGCTCTGATTGCTGTGGCCAAAACTTCCAAAACTATGTTGAATAGTAGTGGTGAGAGTGGGCACCCTTGTCTTGTTCCTGATTTTAGGGGAAATGCTTTCAGTTTTTCACCATTTAGGATAATGTTTGCCATGGGTTTGTCATATATAGCTTTTATTATGTTGAGGTATGTTCCTTCTATTCCTGCTTTTTGGAGGGTTTTTATCATAAATGGATATTGAATTTTGTCAAAGGCTTTCTCTGCATCTTTTGAAATAATCATATGGTTTTTATTTTTCAACTTGTTAATGTGGTGTATTACATTGATTGATTTGTGGATATTGAAGAATCCTTGCATTCCTTGGATAAAGCCCACTTGATCATGATGTATGATCTTTTTACTGTGTTGTTGGATTCTGTTTGCTAGGATTTTGTTAAGGATTTTTGCATCTATGTTCATCAGTGATATTGGCCTGTAGTTTTCTTTTTTTGTAGCATCTTTGTCAGGTTTTGGTATTAGGGTGATGGTGGCCTCATAGAATGAGTTTGGAAGTTTACCTTCCTTTTCAATTTTCTGGAAGAGTTTGAGTAGGATAGGTGTTAGCTCTTCTCTAAATTTTTGGTAGAATTCAGCTGTGAAGCCATCTGGTCCTGGGCTTTTGTTTGCTAGAAGATTTCTGATTACAGTTTCAATTTTCCATGCTTGTGATGGGTCTGCTGAGATTTTCTATTTCTTCCTGGTTCAGATTTGGGAAGTCGTACTTTTCTAAGAATTTATCCATTTCTTCCAAGTTGTCCAATTTATTTGCATGTAGTTGCTGATAACAGTCTCTTATGATCCTTGTGTTTCTGTGTTGTCTGTTGTGATCACTCCGTTTTCATTTCTAATTTTGTTGATTTGATTCTTCTCCCTTTGTTTCTTGATGAGTCTGGCTAATGGCTTGTCAATTTTATTTATCTTCTCAAAGAACCAGCTTTTGGCTTTGTTGATTTTTGCTATGGTCTCTTTTGTTTCTTTTGCATTTATTTCTGCCCTAATTTTTAGGATTTCTTTCCTTATACTAACCCTGGGGTTCTTCATTTCTTCCTTTTCTAGTTGCTTTAGGTGTAGAGTCAGGTTATTTATTGACTTTTTTCTTGTTTCTTGAAGTGAGCCTGTATTGTTATGAATCTCCCCCTTAGCACTGTTTTACCATGTCCCATAGGTTTTGGGTTGTTGTGTTTTCATTTTCATTCGTTTCTATGCATATTTTGATTTCTTCTGTGATTTGTTGGTCATTCAGCAGTGTGTTGTTCAGCCTCCATATGTTGGAGTTTTTAATAGTTTTTCTCCTGTAATTGACATCTAATCTTACTGCATTGTGGTCAGAAAAGATGCTTGGAATGATTTCAATTTTTTTGAATTTACCAAGACTAGATTTATGGCCCAAGATGTGATCTATTCTGGAGAAGGTTCCGTGTGCACTTGAGAAAAAGGTGAAATTCATTGTTTTTGGGTGAAATGACTTGTAGATATCAATTAGGTTTAACTGATCTATTGTATCATTTAAAGTTTGTGTTTCCATGTTAAATTTCTGTTTAGTTGATCTGTTCATAGGTGTGAGTGGGGTATTAAAGTCTCCCACTCTCATTGTGTTATTGTTAGTTTCCCCTTTCATACTTGTTAGCATTTGCCTTTCATATTGCGGTGCTTCTATGTTGTGTGCATATATATTTATAATTGTTTTATCTTCTTCTTGGATTGATCCTTTGACATTATGTAGTGTCAATCTTTGCCTCTTTTCACCACCTTTGTTTTAAAGTCTATTTTAGCTAATATGAGTATTGCTACTCCTGCTTTCTTTCGGTCTCTATTTGCATGAAATATCTTTTTCCAGCCATTCACTTTCAGTCTGTATGTGTCCCTTGTTTTGAGGTGGGTCTCTTGTAGACAGCATATATCAGTTCAGTTCAGTCGCTCAGTCGTGTCTGACTCTTTGCAACCCCATGAATTGCAGCACGCCAGGCCTCTCTGTCCATCACCAAATCCCGGAGTCTACCCAAACCCATGTTCATCGAGTCGGTGAAGCCATCCAACCATCTCTTCCTCTTTCGTCCCCTTCTCCCCCCGCCCCCAATCCTACCCAGCATTAGGGTCTTTTCCAATGAGTCACTCTTCACATGAGGTGGCCAAAGTATTGGAGTTTCAGCTTCAACATCAGACCTTCCAATGAACACCCAGGATTGATCTCTTTTAGGATGGATTGATTGGATCTCCTTGCAGTCCAAGGGACTCTCAAGAGTCTTCTCCAACACCACAGTTCAAAAGCATCAATTCTTCAGCGCTCAGCTTTCTTCACCGTCCAAATCTCACATCCATACATGACCACTGGAAAACCCATATCCTTGACTAGACGGACTTTTGTTGGCAAAGTGATGTCTCTGCTTTTAAATATGCTATCTAGGTTGGCCATAACCTTCCTTCCAAGGAGTAAGCATCTTTTAATTTCATGGCTGCAATCACCATCAGCAGTGATTTTGGAGCCCAAAACAATAAAGTCTGACACTGTTTCCACTGTTTCCCCATCTATTTCCCATGAAGTGATGGAACCAGATGCCATGATCTTAGTTTTCTGAATGTTGAGCTTTAAGCCAACTTTTTCACTCTCCTCTTTCACTTTCCTCAAGAGGCTCTTTAGTTCTTCTTCACTTTCTGCCATAAGGGTGGTGCCATCCGCATATCTGAGGTTATTGATATTTCTCCCGGCAATCTTGATTCCAGCTTGTGTTTCATCCAGCCCAGCGTTTCTCATGATGTACTCTGCATATAAGTTAAATAAGCAGGGTGACAATATACAGCCTTGATGTACTCCTTTTCCTATTTGGAACCAGTCTGTTGTTCCATGTCCAGTTCTAACTGTTGCTTCCTGACCTGCATACAGGTTTCTCAAGAGACAGGTCAGATGGTCTGGTATTGCCATCTCTTTCAGAATTTTCCACAGTTTATTGTGATCCACACAGTCAAAGGCTTTGGCATAGTCAATAAAGCAGAAATAGATGTTTTTCTGGAACTCTCTTGCTTTTTCGATGATCCAGCAGATATTGGCAATTTGATCTCTGGTTCCTCTGCCTTTTCTAAAACCAGCTTGAACATCTGGACGTTCACGGTTCACGTATTGCTGAAGCCTGGCTTGGAGAATTTTGAGCATTACTTTACTAGCATGTGAGATGAGTGCAATTGTGCAGTAGTTTGAGCATTCTTTGGCATTGCCTTTCTTTGGGATTGGAACGAAAACTGACCTTTTCCAGTCCTGCGGCCGCTGCTGAGTTTTCCAAATTTGCTGGCATATCGAGTGCAGCACTTTCACAGCATCACCTTTGAGGATTTGAAATAGCTCAACTGGAATTCCATCACCTCCACTAGCTTTGTTCGTAGTGATGCTTCCTAAGGCCCACTTGACTTCACATTCCAGGATGTCTGGCTCTAGGTGAGTGATCACACCATTGTGATTATCTGGGTCGTGAAGATCTTTTTTGGATAGTTCTTCTGTGTATTCTTGCCACCTCTTCTTAATATCTTCTGCTTCTGTTAGGTCCATACTATTTCTGTCCTTTATCGAGCCTATCTTTGCATGAAATGTTCCTTTGGTATCTCTAATTTTCTTGAAGAGATTTCTAGTCTTTCCCAATCTGTTGTTTTCCTCTATTTCTTTGCACTGATCGCTGAGGAAGGCTTTCTTATCTCTCCTTGCTATTCTTTGGAACTCTGCATTCAGATGGGAATATCTTTCCTTTTCTCCTTTGCTTTTTGCTTCTCTTCTCTTCCCAGCTATCTGTAAGGCCTCCTCAGACAGCCATTTTGCTTTTTTGCATTTCTTTTCCATGGGGATTTTCTTGATCCCTGTCTCCTGTACAATGTCACGAACCTCTGATCACACGGACCACAGCCTTGTCTATCTCAATGAAACTAAGCCATGCCATGTGGGGCCACCCAAGACGGATGGGTCATGGTGGAGAGGTCTGACAGAATGTGTCCACTGGAGAAGGGCATGGCAAACCACTTCAGTATTCTTGCCTTGAGAACCCCATGAACAGTATGAAAAGGCAAAAAGATAGGACACTGAAAGATGAACTCCCCAGGTCAATAGGTGCCCAATATGCTAATGGAGATCAGTGGAGAAATAACTCCAGAAAGAATGATGGGATGGAGCCAAAGCAAAAACGATACCCAACTGTGGAGGTGACTGGTGATAGACGCAAAGTCCGATGCTGTAAAGAGCAATATTGCATAGGAACCTGGAATGTTAGGTCCATGAATCAAGGCAAATTGGAAGTGGTCAAACAGGAGATGGCAAGAGTGAATGTCGACATTCTAGGAATCAGCGAACTAAGATGGACTGGAATGGGTGAATTTAACTCAGATGACCATTATATCTACTACTGTGGGCAAGAATCCCTTAGAAGAATTGGAGTAGCTATCATGGTCAACAAAAGAGTCCAAAAGGCAGTACTTGGATGCAATCTCAAAACGATAGAATGATCTCTGTTTCCAAGGCAAACCATTCAATATCACGGTAATCCAAGTCTATGCCCTGACCAGTAATGCCGAAGAAGCTGAAGTTGAATGGTTCTGTGAAGACCTACAAGACCTTCTAGAACTAACCCCCCAAAAAGATGTCCTTTTCACTATAGGGGACTGGAATGCAAAAGTAGGAAGTCAAGAAACACCTGGTGAAACAGGCAAGTTTGGCCTTGGAGTACAGAATGAAGCAGGGCAAAGGCTAATAGAGTTTTGCCAAGAGAACGCACTGGTCATAGCAAACACCCTCTTCCAACAACACAAGAGAAGACTCTACACGTGGACATCACCAGATGGTCAACACCGAAATCAGATTGATTATATTCTTTGCAGCCAAAGATGGAGAAGCTCTATACAGTCAGCAAAAACAAGACCAGGAGCAGACTGTGGCTCAGATCATGAACTGCTTATTGCCAAATTCAGACTTAAATTGAAGAAGGTAGGGAAAACCACTAGTCCATTCAAGTATGACCTAGATCAAATCCCTTATGATTATACAGTGGAAGTGACAAATAGATTTAAGGGACTAGACCTGATAGACAGAGTGCCTGACAGCATTTATAGGGGTCTTGTTTTTGTATCCATTCAGCCAGTCTTTGTCTTTTGGTTGGGGCATTCAACCCACTTACATTTAAGGTAATTATTGATAAGTATCATCCTGTTGCCATTTACTTTATTGTTTTGGGTTTGAGATTATACCCCCTTTCTGTGTTTCCTGTCTAGAGGAGATCCTTTAGCATTTGTTGGAGAGCTGGTTTGGTGGTGCTGAATTCTCTGAGCTTTTGCTTGTCTGTAAAGCTTTTGATTTCTCCTTCGTATTTGAATGAGATCCTTGCAGGATACAGTAATCTGGGCTGTAGATTATTTTCTTTCATCACTTTAGGTATGTCCTGCCATTCCCTTCTGGCCTGAAGAGTTTCTATTGAAAGATCATCTGTTATCCTTATGGGAATCCCCTCGTGTGTTATGTGTTGTTTTTCCCTTGCTGCTTTTAATATTTGTTCTTTGTGTTTGTTCTTTGCTAATTTGATTATTATGTGTCTTGGGATATTTCATCTTGGGTTTATCCTGTTTGGGATTCTCTGGGTTTCTTGGACTTGGGTGATTATTTCCTTCCCCACTTTAGGGAAGTTTTCAACTATTATCTCCTCGAGTATTTTCTCATGTTCTTTCCTTTTGTCTTCTTCTTCTGGGACTCCTATGATTCGTATGTTGGTGCGTTTAACATTGTCCCAGAGGTCTCTGAGGTTGTCTTCATTTCTTTTAATTCTTTTTTCTTTTTTCCTCTCTGTTTCATTTATTTCTATCATTCTATCTTCTATCTCACTTATCTTATTTTCTGCCTCCTTATTCTACTGTTGGTTCCCTCCAGAGTGTTTTTGATCTCATTTATTGCATTATTCATTACATAATGACTCTTTTTTATTTCTTCTAAGTCCTTGTTAAACATTTCTTGCATCTTCTCGATCCTTGTCTTCAGGTTATTTATCTGTAACTCCAATTTGTTTTCCAGATTTTGGATCATTTTCACTATCATTATTCATAATTCTTTATCAGGTAGATTGCCTATCTCTTCCTTTTTTGTTTGATTTGGAGGGCATTTATCCTGTTCCTTTACCTGCTGGGTATTTCTCTGCCTTTTCATCTTGTTTATATTGCTGTTTGAGATGGCCTTTCTGTTTTCTGGCAGTTTGTGGTTCCTCTGTATTGTGGAGGTTCCTCGCTGTGGGTGGGGTTAAATGGGTGGCTTGTCAAGGTTTCCTGGTTGGGGAAGCTTG
This sequence comes from Giraffa tippelskirchi, assembly GCF_054371585.1. Classification (NCBI taxonomy): domain Eukaryota; kingdom Metazoa; phylum Chordata; class Mammalia; order Artiodactyla; family Giraffidae; genus Giraffa; species Giraffa tippelskirchi. The sequence goes on along the minus strand of NC_137287.1, from coordinate 63,721,874 downwards.
TGTCAGTGTTCTGGTGGGTGGAGCTGGATTTCTTCTCTCTGGAGTGCAATGAAGTGTCCAGTAATGAGTTTTGCGATGTCAGTGGGTTGGGTGTGACTTTGAGCAGCCTGTATGTTGAAGCTCAGGGCTATATTCTTGTGTTGCTGGAGAATTTGAGTGGTATATCTTACTCTGGGACTTGTTGGCCCTTGGGTGGTGCTTGGTTTCAGTGTAGGTATGGAGGCGTTTGATGAACTCTTATCGTTTAATGCTTCCTGGATTCAGGAGTTCTCTGGTGTTCTCAAGATTTGGACTTAAGTCTCCTGTCTCTGGTTTTCAGTCTTATTCTTACAGTAGCCTCAAGACTTCTCCATCTATACAGCACCGATGATAAAACATCTAGGTTAATGATGAAAGGTTTCTCCGCAGTGAGGGACAACCTCTCTGGGTGTAACAGAGTTACATGGAGAAGGGAAGAGGGAGGAGGGAGATAGAGGTGGCCAGGAGGAAAAGAGGGGAATCAAAAGGGGAGAGAGCAAGCTAGCCAGTAATCACTTCCCTATGTGCTCTCCACCATCTGGATCTCTCAGAGATGTTCACGGAGTTACACAGGGAAGAGAAGAGGGCGGAAGGAGACAGAGGTGGCCGGGAGGAGAAAAGGGGGAATCAAAAGGGGCGAGACAGATCCAGCCACTAATCAGTTCTCTAAGTGTTCTCCACAGCCTGGAACACACAAAGAGATTCACAGAGTTGGGTAAAGAAGAAAAGGGGGAGTGGGGAGATGGAGGTGACCTGGTGGAGAAAAAGGAAAGTTAAAAGGGGGAGACAGCACTCAAGCCAGTGATCTCATTCCCAAATAAAAATGGGTGCTGAAGATTGGGTTCTTTAAGATTCAAAGTTGATAACAAATACTTAAAAGCAAAGATTAAAAATCTAGAGTAGAGGTTAGGTTCTCAAAAATACCATATTAAAAAAGGAGAAAGAAAAGGGGGGGGGGAGAAAAGAGAAAAAAGGAAAAAAACCCACCAAAGTCACAAAAATTATAATATATATATATATATATATATATATATGAAGTTTACTTTAAAAATCATGTCTTAAAGAAAAATAAAATAAAATAAAAATAAAAATAGGGTCTTTTTTTTTTTGCAAAGTAATAGTAGGTTATAAAAATGAAAACTGAAGGAGTAATGAGGGACTTAAAAATAAAATAAGAAAATACAATAAAATTTTAAAAAATTAACAAAAGAATAATAAAGTTTTAAAAATTAAAAAAATGATACTAGTAAAAATATGTCTCGGACTTTCTCTGGAGCTGTTAATAAAGGACAGTGTGGCGTCAGTTCATTTTCAGATAGTTCCTTGGTCCAGCTTGTACTTCTCAAGGTCTCTGCTGCTGCTGCTGCTGCTAAGTCGCTTCAGTCGTGTCCGACTCTGTGTGACCCATAGACGGAAGCCCACCAGGCTCCCCCATCCCAGGGATTCTCCTGGCAAGAACACTGGAGTGGGTTGCCATTTCCTTCTCCAATGCATGAAAGTGAAAAGTGAAAGTGAAGTCGCTCAGTCGTGTCTGACTCTTAGTGACCCCATGGACTGCAGCCCACCAGACTCCTCTGTCCATGGGATTTTCCAGGCAAGAATACTGGAGTGGGGTGTCATTGCCTTCTCCTTCTCAAGGTCTCTAGGCCTCTTGCTATGCAGTCGGTGCTAATTACAGGGTTTTAATCTGTTGCATCTGTCACTTCCAAAGCGATTCCTTCTGTTTCTTTTAGCTTCTTCTGTTTGCTGGTCTCTTCAGTGTCTAATTTCCACCCTGACACAAGGGGGGCTGTGGTGGTCACTTTCTTTTTTTTTTTTTTTTAAGTCTCACTTGTTCAGTCGTGCTGTGGGGAGGGAGGAACACTGCAAACAAATCTCACTGGCATGTGTTCACAATGTTTCGACCACACTGGGTTTGCCTTGCTCACGGCGTGTGTGCTTTCCCAGTCTACACTGCTCAGGCTCTAGGTTGCACTGGCGGGAACTGTCTGAAGTGGCCCCTGGGGTTGTCTGTACTTCCCAGGTCTAAGCCGCTCAGGTTCTGGTTCCTGGGTACTTCACAAAGGCACAGACTTGGTTGAGTCTGGGTTTTGTGCCCTTCCCAGGTCCGAGAAGCTCCGATGACCAGGTTTTTGGCTAGCGCGGTTGGGGGCTGCGTCTTTTTCCCTACCCCCGTCCCAGCCACTCAGTTTTCTGGATGTACAACGGGCACAGTTTCCCAGGTGTGCCGTGCTCTTCCCTGGGGAGCTGATCTCTGGCTGTGACCCTCTCGGCAGGTGTCGACCCTCCAGAGTCTCAAGCAGTCCTGGTTAGCAGCGAGATCTGTTTACAGTTTGGTATAGGATGCCTCTCTGGGGCCACGATTCTGCCCTTCCGGCTCTGGCTGCCCTCCCCTGCCTGTCTCCTGCGGGGGATGGGCCAGACCGTGGCCAGTTTACTCTGCTCAGTCCTTTGTTCTGTGAGCGGGTCTGGCGGTGTCTTAGGTTAAGGCTTTACTTGGGAAAGCTATCCCACGGTCTAGGTTGCTGTCTCAGTCTAGTTCCCTCAGATTGCCCGCGGGGCATTCAGCCTCAGTCCTAACCCAAAGCAATGCAGCCCGCTCCTCCCTGCCCAGTCCCCACTTGCTAGTTGGGGATGCGTGCGTCTGCGCTGTGCACCCGCTGGGAATTGCTGTTAGGTATGTAAACCGCAGGTTTTAATTATTTATTTATTTTTCCTCCTGGTTATTTTGCCCTTTGCGATTCCAAGGCTCGCCACAGACCCGCCAGAGAGAGTGTTTTCTGGTGATTGGAAACTTCTCTCTTTTTTAAGACTCCCTTCCTGGGACGGATCTCTGTCCCTACCTCTTTTGTCTCTCTTTTTATCTTTTATATTTTGTCCTACCTCCTTTCGAAGACTATGATTTGCCTTTCTGTGTGTCTGATGTCCTCTGCCAGCATTCACAAGTTGTTTTGTGGAATTTGCTCAGCGTCTAAATGTTCTTTTGGTGAATTTGTGGGAGAGAAAGTCGTCTCCCTGTCCTATTCCTCTGCCATCTTAGGACCGCCCTCCATCAGGGTCTTTTCTAATGAGTCAACTCTTTGCATCAGGTGGCCAAAGTATTGGAGCTTCAGCTTCAGCATCAGTCCTTCCAATGAATATTTAGGGTTGATTTCCTTTAGAATTGACTGGTTTGATCATCACCTTGCTGTCCAAGGGACTCTCAAGAATCTTCTCTAGCACCACAATTTGAAAATGTCAATTCTTCAGCACTCAATCTTCTTTATGGACCAACTCTCACATCTGTACATGACTACTGGAAAAACCATAGCTTTGACTATAGAGACATTTGTCAGCAAAGTGATGACTCTGCCTTTTAATAAATACACTATCTAGATTTGTTGTAGCTTTCCTTCCAAGGAGCAAACGTCTCTTGATTTCATGGCTGCAGTCACTGTCCACAGTGATTTTGGAGCCCAGGAAAATAAAATCTGTCACTGTTTCCGTTTTTCCCCTTCTATTTGCCATGAAGTCATGGGACCAGATGCCACAATTTTAGTTTTTTGAATGTTGAATTCTAAGCCAGCTTTTTCACTCTCTCACCTTCATCAAGAGGCTCTTCAGTTCCTCTTCACTTTCTGTTATTAGAGTGGTATCATCTGTTTATCTGAGGTTGTTATTTCTCCTGGCAATCTTGATTCCAGATTGTGCTTCATCTAGGCCTGCATTTCTCATGATGTACTCTGCATATAAGTTAAATAAGCGGGGTGACAATATACAGCCTTGATATACTGCTTTCCCAGTTTTGAACCAGTAAGTTGTTCCATGTCTGGTTCTACCTTACTTCTTGAACTGTATACAGGTTTCTCAGGAGGCAAGTAAGGTGGTCTGATGTTCTCATCTCTAAGAATTTTCCATAATTTGTTGTGATCCACACAAAGGCTTTAGTGTACTCAATGAAGCAGAAGTAGATGTTTTTCTGGAAAGCTCTTGCTTTTTCTATGATCCAACGAATATTGGCAATTTGATCTCTGGTCCTCTGCCTTTTCTAAACTCAGCTTGTACATCTGGAAGTTCTTGTTTCACATACTGCTGAAGCCAAATTTGAAGAATTTTTGAGCATTACCCTGCTAGCTTGCATGTAAAATGAGTTCTATTAAACATTTTTGGCATTGCCCGTTTTTGGGATTGGAATGGAAACTGACTTTTTTCCAGTCCTATGGCCACTGCTGAGTTTTCCAAATTTTCTGACTTATTGAGTGCAGCACTTTAACAGCATCATCTTTTAGAGTTTTAAATAGCTCAGCTGGAATCCCATCACTACCACTACTTTGTTTATAGTAATGCTTCCTAAGGCCCACTTGACTTCACTTTCCAGGGTGTGGCTCTAGGTGACTAACCATACCATTGTGGCTATCCAGGTTGTTAAGACCTTTTCATATAGTTCTTCTGAGTATTCTTCCCACCTCTTCTTAATCTCTTCTGTTCTGTTAGGTCCTTGCCATTTCTGTCCTTTATTGTGCCCATCCTTACACGAAATGTTGCCTTGATTTCTCTAATTTTCTTGAAGAGACCTCTAGTCTTTCCCATTCTATTGTTTTCCTCTATTTCTTTGCATTGCTCACTTAGGAAGGCTTTCTTATCTCTCCTCGCTATTCTCTGGAACTCTGCATTCAGTTGGATAGAGACAGAATGACGGATGGATGAGGAAAGCATGTTAAGAAGAGGTTTTGTTTGGTGTTTGCCCCTTAATATGGGAGCGTCTGCAGTACTTTCAATACTGATGGGAGAGAGTCAAGTGAGGAACAGATGTGGGAGAGAGAATATTCAATAAAGAGTGTCTGTTCCCTTCAAAAGCAGCTGAGATTGGGGATGGACAGGTAAGGCAGAGATGCATTTACAGAGGCGGAGGTGTGTCTTTCTTTGTAATAGGAAGGAAAGAGAAGAGAGAAGAAGGTTGTACGTTTGGTGTGTGGAAGCTGAAGCAGTTTCAACACTTCGGCAAATAGGAGACAAAGAATGAAGCATCGGACAAAGGTCTCCGTTTATGACATTAACATGGTTATCTCTGACCCCAAAGTGGAGGCCTGTGGATGATGTTTTTCAACTGAGTCCCAGTCTCATCAGAGGGTGAGATGGTTGATTCTGAGCCCTCTCTTCAGATCTGTGAGACAAATTCCGAATCCCACGCTTGTTCTCTGACTGCCGTTGTCACCTAATATGTGATAAGAAATAGTCTGGACTTTTTACTTAGTAAATTCAGCTTGAAAACTGTTTATAGGACACCTTCAACGAGTCTGGATTTGGGGATATGAAAGGAGTAATTAATGTTTCTGCCTTCAAGGATCTTGTCCCCCTAGTGACACAAAATGCATTTCAAAGGGAAGCTGACTTTTTAGAATGACTTTTAGATGATCTGCTGCCTTTGAATATCCAGCTCAAGATTACTTTTGACAAATAAAAATGGTAAGTAATAGCTTCTTTGGGAATACTGTGCTCTATTAAGATGAGCAAACTAGGACAAAATTAATTTAATGAATTTATGTAATAATTAATAATGAAGCATCTCTGTTTTATCTAGTGCTTTAACTTTCAAAATATCATATTTATTGTTGCTCTTTATATTATGTAGACATTTTCAGATACACTATTTTAATATTTTATAAATTATTTAGTAACCACAACATTAATCTTTAAAGTTAATTCTTTTTTTTGGCTGTGGCATGTGGAATGTGGGATCTTAGTTCCTCAACCAGGGATCAAACCCATGCCCCTCACATTGGAAGCACAGAGTCTTACACTGGACTGCTGGGGAAGTCCCAAAATTAATTCTTAATACTTACCATTGGAAGAGAAAGGAAGGATTAAAAAGATATCATTTATTTTGTACCTGTAATGTGCCAGGCATCTTATATGTATTATTCAATCTTTACAAAACTCATGATGCTAATGTTAGTCCTATTTTATAGACAGAGAAGTAGAGGGGCAGATCTAGACTGAGGCCATTTAGCTGGGCAGGGAGTGGATGTCTGGGAATCAAACTCAGGTCTGCTGATGCTATAGCCTTTACACTGTGTAATGTTTTCTTTGGGGTTATTAAAATAATCTCTGCATCTTTTCAGCCACTCTCTGAAATGGGTAAGAGCACAAAAAAGTTAAGAGTCTCATCCAGGTGGTGGCCAGGTGGACCTCTGGCTTTTAGTCTGCCCCCCTCCCATACTGTGACTCTGAATCACACATGACGTCTCCCCACCAAGCATTACCTATGGCAATGGGCAGGAGAGTCTGCAGGCACTCAGGAGGGCCCCGAGGCTCTGACCTCCAGGAGCGGGTTATTCCCAGGAGAATCTGACTCTCTGGCTTGTTAATTTATAGCATCTGCATTCCTGCTGTTTTATGCTTGACAGACACTAATATTCAAGCTTCCTTCATTTCTTACAAAATAAACAGGTGAGTCAAAGGAAAAAATTAAAGTAAGAGGTTTGTTAAGGGTTGGGGAAATAGTGACAGATTGTGGAATTTCAGGAAGAGTCAAAGTTGATAAATGATCTGAGGGACAGATTGATGAGGAGAAAATGTAAAAACAACAATAATAACAATTAACAAAAAAACAAGCTGAATCTCTACATTTCTTGAGCAGGATGGGGAGTAAGTGTGGTCCTCTCTGAAAGCAAGTGCCAGCAGTTTCCAGGTCTAAGCTGTTCAACAGATAATTGTGAAATGATACTTAGACTGAACTTGAAAAGAGGCTCACCTGAAACCTGAGAGGACATACTCATCTTCTAATGAACTGGTTGTAAAAGACTAAGCAGATTTTGCTGTGTCCAACTCAGTCACTCAGTTGTGTCCAACTCTTTGCAACCCCATGGACTGTAGCCCACTAGGCTCCTCTGTCCATGGGGATTCTTCAGGAAAAAATACTGGAGTGGGTTGCCATGCCCTCCTCCAGGGAGGTTCTTCCCGATCCAGGGACAGAATTTGAGTCTCTTATATCTCCTGCATTGGCAGGCAGGTTCTTTACTACTAGTGCCATCTTGGAAGCCCTGAGGAGGCTTTCACTCCACAGCAAATTACCATTAATTGGAGTTTCCCTACTTTAAGTGAAGTGAAGTGAACAGAAAGTTGCACAGTCATGTCCAACTCTTTGCGACCCTATGGACTACACAGTCCATGGAATTCTCCAGGCCAGAATACTGGAGTGGGTTGCCGTTTCCTTCTACAGGGGATCTTCCCAACCCAGGGATCGAACCCCGGTCTCCTGCAATGCGGGCACATTGCGGATTCTTTACCAGCTGAGCCATAAGGGGAGACCCCCTACTTTAAAATAGGTGACAATTCTGTCATCTACTGAGCTAAATCTGGCCTGTGCTGCCCTGGACCACACACTGAAGTGGTCCACTCCTACCTGAAAACCTTCGTTTGTCCTTCCTAGATTTCCAGGCTTCCCAGAACTCTGGGTTCTTTGTCCCCCTGGGACACCCAGGCTGGGCTGTCTCTATTTCCAGCACTCTTCTTTCAAACATGATTCTCTCTTGTCCTGTTTCCCTTGATTTTCCTTTATAATGAACAGCAATCTATCTCTCTTCCAGGTCAGTAACATCTCACTTATCTAGGAATATTTTCATTTTACTTACTTTCTTTTTTTCCCCTCTCTTTGGCTGTATCGAATGGCATGTGGGATCTTAGTTCCTGGACCAGGGATCAAACCAGTGCCCCCTGCAGTTGAAGTGTGGATTCTTAACCCCTGGACTGCCAGCGAAGTCCCAGGAATATTTACAGTTTAAACAGGTACGTTTACCTGCCCTCTCCTTTGCAAAGGAATCAAAACCTCAACCTAGAAATAGTTTCAAAGGGGAGACTACCTTGATCTCTCCCACAATGATTTTTTCAAATACAAATCCCAGCCTCTGAGGCCACATGTTGTACCTTGTGGGCAGGAGGTGGGAGTAGGGGAAAGTTGTCGTTTCCAGTTTCAGTAATGGAAGCTGGGCCTGCTTCCCACCATGGTCTAACTGGGGAATTCCCCAGACAAACAATAGGGTCTTCTTAAAGCATGTATGTATCTATGTGTTAGTTGCTGAGTCATGTCCAACTCTTTGTGACCACATGGACTGTACCCTGCCAAGCTCCTTTATCCATGGAATTCTCTAGGCAAGAATACTGGATTCTCCAGGGAATACCTTCTCCAGGGAATCTTTCTGACCCAGGGATTGGACCTCGGTCTTCTACATTACAGGCAGATTCTTTACTGGATTGATATATAGTATATAAAAATCATCTATAAAATACAACATATAATTCGACTTCAAACACAATATATAACTATGTATAATATACATAACATAATATGCACATAATATAGCAAATAGTTTGTCTTATTTCTCCTTTTGCTTAATTTCTCTCTTTCCCAGTTATTATTTGCTTGAGCATTTGAAATTCATTAAGTCACAGTTACTAGAATAAGTACTATTACTTTTTAAACAGGTGGTTAGAGAGAAGGTTAAAGTAATATTTTTAATGATTTATTTGGAGTCTCTTTTTGTAATTGTGTTCTGTTTCTGCCAGTGTAATGAGGAAATTGAAAGTCAGCTGGATGTCATTTTAAGCTGCTAATCACTCTCATTTCCCCATTTTATTTTTATAAGCCCATTTCATTGCCTATTTCAAGACATTAGGTAGACATATTTAATTAAATCATCAATGAGTGATCAGAAAGAATAAAAACAGTAGAAAACAGAAGAAAAGGTTTTCCAAAAAATGAGAGATAAATTAATAGAAGAATAGGTAGGAAAATTAATTGGTGAATGAAACAGAAAAGCCTCAATCAAGTACCTGATTAAAAAGCCAGGCATCTGAGGAGTAAACCTTGCATCCTCTACCTTTTCCCATCCATCAGTCCATTCATCCGTGCTACATGGGTGGCCTCTCCCCTTGGCTATTACGGATTTAGGAATAAATGTTCACACAGGTTTTTTTTCATTGACTGTATTCTTCACACTTACATTTCAAAACCTGTGATGTATTTATTATGCAACTGGAATTTTGAATGTCTTAATCTCCATCACCTATTTCTTTTCTCTCTACAACACCCTCCCCTCTGACCAACACCTGTTTGTCCTCTGTATCTATGACTCTATTTTGTGAGTTCATTTGTTTTGGTTTTTAGATTCCACATATAAGTGAAATCATGTGGTAGCTGTCTTTCTCTGACTTATTTCACCTAGCATAATACCCTCAGATGCTCTCATGTTGTTGGAAAGGGAAAGATTCTATTCTTTTTTGTGGCCAAGTAATATTCCATTGTATGTTATGTGTGTATGTGTATCTTTTTTTACCCATTCATCTATCCATAGACAGTTAGATAGCTTCTATAACTTGGCTATTATAAATAATATGGATATATATATATATATGCATATATATATATGTTTCCAAATTAGTGTTTTTGTTTACTTTGGGAAAATATTCAGAAGTGAAATCACTGGATCATATGGTAGTTCTATTTTTAAGTTTTTTGAGGAACTTCTATACTGTTTTACATACTGATTGAACCAATTTACATTCCCACCAACAGTGCACAGGGGCCCCTTTTTACCACAATCTTGCCAACACTTGTTATTTTTTGTCTTTTTGTTGACAGCCTTTCTGACAGGTGTTAGGTGATATCTCATTGTGGCTTTGATTTGAATTTCTTTGATGATTAGTGATAGTGAGCATCTTTTCATGTGCCATTTCTTCAGAAAAATGTCTATTCAGATCCTCTGCCCATTTTTAAATTGGGTTGTTTGTTTTTGACATTGAGTTGTACGAATTCTTTGTATATTTTGTATCACTTTTTCACAAGACTGGCATCATTATCTATTCCGCTAGTGGAAATGGTCTCTATCCACCCATATGTATAGAGAAGTGATTTGAAGACCCACTTTATATCAGATCTACTTTACAGAGAAGCACTTCATAATAACTTTTGCCAACGTCACATTCCAGAGAGCTTGGAAAAGCCAGTGCAGTGGGGTATCTGCCCTCTCAAGGAGTGAACACATCTACATATGCATTTGGAATCCATTCATGCAAAAATCATAGAAGACACTATCATACAATACTCATGATTATGGCCTGTGGAGTCTAAGAAACCAGAGTGAAAATTACAGCCCCACCACATCCTATATATGTGCCCACAAGCAAATAATCCATCCTTTCTAAACCTCTAAACAGCAACCCACAGCAAGGAGAAGAGTCACAGTACTTACCTTGCAGAGCTCTTGGAAAGAGTACACAAGCAAAAAACTCTTAGGATGCTGCCTGGCATGCAGTCATTATTATAATTGGAATATGATTATTAATCCTTTTATGATCTATAATTTTACAAAAAAAGTTCACATATCATTTTCCCACTTGATGCTTACTACAGCCTATGTTGTAGACATTTTTAGTATTACTCTTTCATACATTTTATAAAAATTATTTAAGTTCACAGATGTTGAAATAATTGATTAAAGTCCCTCAGGCTAGTATTTGGTGAGATAGGAGTTTTAACTTAGGTCTTCATAGTATAGGACGTTTTCTTGGAATGTCGTCAGTTATGTAAAAAGTTAATGATGTCACTATGTATTGGTATCTCAATTACACATTTCATGTGAGCATACACTGGAACTTCTGAATTAAAATAGAGCTTTAGATCTTGTAATTTAATAATGGAGAGTCTGACTACATGGTTATTTCTTTTTAAAAATGTAGAACATGACATAGCAACTGAACAACAACTAAAACATTGACGAACAATTGAAACACATTAAACTGTACATGTACAAAGTGTACAAGTATGTATACACACATGAATCCATCAGTATCATCGAGATAAGGAACACTTTCATCACCCCCAAGGTTTCCTGGGTCAACCTTTCTTTTTTTCTCTTCTTGCCCCTCTCCCATCTTCAGGCAACCACCAATCTGCTTGATATCACTATAGAGAAGTCTGTAGTTTCTAGAACTTTATATAAGTGAATCATATAATATTACATTTTGGGGGGTTCTGGTTTCTTTACTCAATGTCATTATTTTGATATTTACACATATCAATAACCCACTTGTTCTTATTGACCTATAGCCTACTCTCTTGGGGTTGTCTACAGTCATTTACTCATTGTTCTATTGTTGGACATTTGAAATGTTTCTCCTTTGGGCTACTATAAAGTAAGCTCTACGGACATTGATCTACAAGTCTTTGTCAGTTATCTGAATACATTTCTTCCCATAGGAGTTGAATGGCTAGGTTATATGTCTGGGTAGGTGTGTATTTAACTATGTAAGAAACTGCCTCACTGTTTTATTTTCTTCTTTAAAAAATATTTGTTCATTTATTTGTCTGCATCGGGTCTTCATCAAGCCATGTTGGATCTTTCATTGCGGCACATAGACTCTCTACTGAGCTCACGAGCTCAGTAGTTGCAGTGCGTGGGTGCCAGAGCTCATGGGCTTCAGTATTAATAGTTGCTCCTTGGCATGTGGGATTTTAGTTCCTTGACCAGGGATTGAACCCATGACCCCTGCACTGCAGGTAGATTTTTAACCACTAGACCACCAGGGAAGTCCCTGCTGCACTGTTTTCCAAGGTGGTTTACCATTTTCCACTCCTAACAGCAGCAAATGACAGCTTTAGTTTCTCCACACTTTTGCTGACTGACTGTAGGTCAGTCTTTAATTTTAGCCATTCTAGTGGGTGGTCATAGTATCTTCCTGTGGTTTGAACTTGCATTTCCCCAATGAGTATCTTTGATGTACCTAAATGCCACCTATCTTCTTCTCCTTAGTGAATTATAAGGTTTCTTTCTATAGCCCAGATACAAGCCTTCTGGGGTGGGGAATGTTTTTGCAAATATTGTTCTCTCAGACCATGACTTACTTTTTATTTGTGTGAGAGTAGGCATAGGATTTTCATTCATCCTGAGCTCTTTTAGCCTCAGGACACGCTGTTCTTTTTTTTTAAACTTTTTATTTTGTATTGGGGTTTTCACTTTTCACTTTCATGCACTGGAGAAGGAAATGGCAACCCACTCCTGTGTTCTTGCCCGGAGAATCCCAGGGACGGGGGAGCCTGGTGGGCTGCCGTCTGTGGGGTCGCACAGAGTCGGACACGACTGAAGCAACTTAGCAGCAGCAGCATAGCTGATTAACAATGCTGTGATTCAGTTGGACAGCAAAGGGACTCAGCCATACATAAACATGTATCTGATCTCTCTTAAACTCCCCTCCCATCCAGGCTGCCACATAACATTGAGCAGAGTTCCATGGCTCCTCCATTGAGAATGCTACATGTGAATTTCTTTCTATGACTTATACACCTAACTTCTTTCTGATTTGACACAATTCTTAAAAGGAAATAATGTATAACAGTTCAAGAATATCAACCTGCTAACTATTTTGTGCTGGAATTTCAGGCTTCCTGAACATAGACTCTGGAGTCTCAACTGGTGAAAACACATGTCAGTTCTGGCTCAGTGCCACTACAGATTCAATTAGTCCTCAGATCCAATCTTGCTCCATGTCCAGCAATTTCCCAGAATTCACTTCCTAGGCTTGTCCACCCACCTTGCCCTTCTGAGAGTTAATTCTAAATACAACCTTCCTTATATAAGATCAGAAAGTAATAGGGATGCAGTGTACAACATGATACATACAATTAACACCACTGGGTTATATATGAAAGCTATTGAGAGAAAATCCTAAGAGTTATCATCACAAGGAAAATTTTTTTTCTATTTTTTTCTATGTCATACCTGTATGAGATGATGGATGCTCACTAAACTTACTGTGAAAGTCACCTTGTGATGTATGTAAGTCAAATCATTATACCATATACCATAAACTCATACAATGCTATATGGCAATTATATTAATACCTCAATAAAACCTGGAGGAAAAAAATGTAGCAGTTGCCTCCTCAGGATAGATGAGACACTTGGCACTTTTTCTCACTGGTGGGAAAATTCAAGAGTAATGAAGGCTTTGTTGCCCTACAAGCCTGTTCTGCAATCTCCACGCCTGGCGGGCACTGGGCGTGTCCTGTGGGCACAAGTTCCCCCTTGTTCCCATGTGGCCTCCAGCTGGGGACTGTCATCTGCGGCGAGTCCTTGAGTCATGGGCGGATACGTTCACACTGGTCTTTCTCTCTGTGTGGAATAGTCAATTGTTCCCCACCCATCTGGACGCCGCTCACTGGCAAATCATGGAACCGACAAAATTTCTATTTTTAGTTGCTTATTTCGGAAAAAAAAACCCACATAGGACACCATTATAATCAAGTATAATTTTCTTTTGTAAAACAGAAACTCTGGTCTTTCTGTTTCCAACCCTGCTTTATCAATATCTACTCCATGGGTGAATCAAGGTGACCTCTGTCTTGCTTCATCCTACAGAAATTAGCTGGTTTTCCTGACAACTTAAGCTGTGCATTTTATGGTGAATTTCAGATTCTGAGAGAGGCCTTTCTAAGAAATGAGTAACTGCAGAGAGAGAGCCTTAAAGAAAAAGCTAGTGTTTGGCTTCCTGAATGGAGAGAGCTTTAATATAAGAGGGTGTGAATCATAGGGAATAAAAATGGGGAGTCAGCAGGAAGGAGTCTTGGAAGATTTTGAAGGTAAATTCCAATTAGAAGATAAAAGAAAAAGAAACGTATTGCTAAAACAAGGTTGTGTGATGATCTTTGCAGCTGGGCACATGATTAGAATGCAGAGGTGATAGTAAAACATGGGTGGTGAAGGGAAACTTTAAAGAGCTGAATGAATAAGGAGGTAAGGTAAAATATTTTAGATCATGTTTAATGAGCTTGAGATAGAAAAAGCCAAAAAGCAGAACTGAAAAGCGCCAAGAGGAAATTTTAAAACAACTTAATACACTTCTTCCCTGTAATGAGGTGGGGGATGGGAAGAGATAGGTGGATCCTTCTCTACAGAGGGCTGCAGTGAGGGGCAGTCCAGGCAGATGGTCCAGTAGGTGGGAGGTGGAAAGGAGTGGGGGACTCCCCTCCTGTCTGGCTCCCCACCCCCCCACGCTGTAGCTGCTTTTCTGCCAGATTATATACAAAAGTCATTTTTAGCTGCGGCCTCCCTGCACCCTGACTCATGTCGAGTGCACTGAGCTGTGGCTGGCATACCAGGGTGCAGATTGACACCCTGATATGCCATTGACTGATCACCTATTCGTTTAGTACTTAATCATAACTGGCAGCACATGCCAGGTATGTGAATGTGAATGTGCTTTGTTTCACCAGTTGTATTGTAAGCACTGTTAGGACACAGACTATAGTCCTTCCATCTTTGCTTTTCCCACGGCACCCAGCCAATTGCTATAAAACGAGAAAGGGGGGACTTCCCTGGTGGCTCAGTAGTGAACAATCTTCCTGTCAATGCAGGAGACACGAGTTTGATTCCTGGTCTGGAAAGATCCCACATGCGGTGGGACAACTAAGCCTGTGTGCCGCAAATACTGAGCCAGTGCCCTAGAGCTGGGGAGCCACAGCTTCTGAGCTCACACACCCTAGAGCCCCATGCTCCACAACAAGAGAAGCTGCCACAAACAAGAAGCCCACGCACCGAAATTAGAGAGTAGCCCCCTCGCTGCAACTAGAGAAAAGCCCACACAGCAATGAAGATCCAGCACAGCGAAAAATAAATAATTAAATAAAATTATTTTCCCTCATGACTCAGATGGTAAAGAATCTGCCTGCAATGCAGGAGACCTGGGTTTGATCCCAGGGTCAGAAAGATCCCCTGGAGAAGGCAATGGCTACCCACTCCAATATTCTTGCCTGGAGAATTCCATAGACAGAGGAGACTGGAGGGCTATAGTCCATAGGGTCGAAGAGGTGGACATGACTGACTAACACTTTCAACACTTTCATAGTTTAAAAAAAGAAAGTAATCAAGAAAAACATACAGGATGAAGAACTCTGTCTCATAGCTGTCAGAGTTTCTAAAGTGTCTTCAGGCAAAAGACCATACAGATATGGGGCCATCTCCAGAAATACTGCAGTCCTCAGACTGATTCTGATCATCTTATGGGTCCAGGGACTAAAGAACTCTTAACACAGTTCTGGGTTCCCTTTCTTGCATCTAATCAGCATCTGAATGTTGCTGTTTGTCTAAGTGAGAAAGGGACGCAGGGGCTGTCTTGTCTATTTCCTTCTCGTTGGGTAATACCAGCTGTGTCTCTAATTGCTGGGTCTTCATTGCAGAGGAGCAGATGGGGAAGGTGGGAGTCATCACTTGATAGAGTGCCCTGGACCCATGTCTGAACCTGGGCTCCTAGCACATGAGTTTTCCCATCCTTTGGATTCCACAGGGATTTTTCACTTAGCAGTTTAGATACTAAGCATGCCAGGAAGGGCCAATCATGTGTTGGGTAAACTACATAGAATCCTGTGGTGGATGACATGTGGTGCTGAGACGTGTCTTCCTCTGTAACTGGCAGTTCCTTTTCATTATGACCGGGGCCAGTGCTCTCAATGATCAGGTTTCTCTCCAGGTCCACATGTGGGTCTTAGCCCTGAATATTTTGTGCTTGGATTTTTGCTTTCTTAATTCTTGAGTCTCATGCAGTATTTCCTGCTTTTTTATGAGGGCTTTATTAGCTCAATGCCTCTTCAAAGTGGTACACGGCCTTCCAGCATTGCTGCGTACACAACAACTGTGGATGCAGATGGTTCTCTTTGTGTTATTCCACTCCCTGCCTTGAATCTTACTCTTTCAGCTGTCTCAGTTCTGAAACACAGCACAGACTTGGATGATTGCTGGAACAACAGTAGTGATTGTTGTAGGAAGAAGGTTTGTCTTAATTAGAGCTGAACTTAGGAGGGTAGATAGGATTCAGAGAGGTGGAAAGGAAGAAGATATATAACCTCCTTCTCAGAGTTGCAGGTGGATCAGAAAGACTGTAAAGAAGAGATTGGAAAAGCAGCTTGGGTCTGGGCTGTGGATCATGAAGGTTTTGCCTTCACTACTGTGATAACCTGGGGGTGGGGGAGCTGGGGACTGGCAAGAAATGCTTAGGAAAAAGTGAACTTGCTTTTCAAAACCAACACCACACTGGTACCTGTTAGAAAGCTTATGTGGCCCAGAAGGAGGGCACACAGACCAGAGCTGGTCAGCCAGCAAGAACCAGAGAATGTCTGTAAAGATAAAGTGCTTAGGAATTTAGGAGTTGGCTTTGAAATAGCTTCCTGCCCTGGATAGAAACTTAACATTTTCTATGCAATTCCTATATTGGTTTTCTCTAAGTAGAAAGACACTAAAACTTATCTGTTCTAGATCGAGGTGATTTCTGTGCACCGCGATCCAACAGCAAAAAGGAAATGGCTCCTGGGGTTTGCTCCTAATAATGACTTTAAATTCCTAGGGGTCCCATTCAACTTTGGGGAAGAATTACTGACTTTTGGAAACATACTATGGTGATTTGGCTAAAAGAAAAAAAAAAAAAAGCCATCTTTCTGGGAATTCTAGGATTTTCTTCAGTTTGGCATCTGTTCTAAGTAAATGAAGGTGTGATTTAGAAGTGAAGTAACCTCGTATTTAACCCTTAGAAGACAGTAGAAAGCAGTATTTTTCATGATTTAGTTTAGTTTCTCTGAAACACCCATACAGACTCTGTTACAGGGGCAAAATGAATGGTTTGAACTGGAACCTACAGGGAAGACAGTGGAGTGAGTTTGGGTTTTGATATCAGATGGCCTGAGCTTGTTCTGTATCCTCCCATTAGAGGCTCCTGTGACCATCCAGGCTTCGGTGTTCCTCATCCAGAAATATCAATACTTGTTAGGAGGAGTCATTGAGATGGTACTTTGAAGTATGTGTTCAGTAAATATACCAATTACTTGAGGACCTATCAATACCTTCTTAGCAAAGCTCTTCCTGGGCTTCCCAGGTGGCACCAATGGTCAAGAACCTGCCTACCAATTCAGGAGATGTAAGAGATGAAGTTTCAATCCCTGGGTTGGGAAGATCCCCTGCAGGAGGAAATGGCAGCCCGCTCCATTATTCTTGCTTGGAGAATCCCATGGAGAGAAGAGCCTGACAGGCTATAGTCCATAGGGTCATAAAGAGTCGGACATGACTGAAGCAACTTAAAATGCATGCATGCACGCAAAGCCCTTCCTGAGAAAGGACTTGGTTTTAACAAGCAATTTAATCAATGGGAAACATTTTATACAAATGGAGGATTTAACAAATCCCCAGATTATTGAGTAGTGTAGGGATACACTGATGCAGTTGGAAGGAAAAGTTTGGGAAGAGATAAATTGCAAATTCCACACTCGTTCGGAAATAGGAAGTAAGGTCCTTACAGCTCATTATCATGGATTCAGGAGGTTTTTAAAATTCCCAGGAAAGTTCAGAGGAGGGAACGGCTATTAATGTACCTGACCCCAGGCGACCTTGGCCCAGGAAGTTCGCAACAGCCTTCCAGTTGGATCCGGCTAGAGGTCTTTTTCTTTTTTTTTTTTTTATAAAGAGAATAGGAAAGGCATTAATGTGGGAACTGGCTAGGAAAGCACATGGTCATTGCCATTCTGAATTCTTTTGGAAAGAGCGAGCGGAAGAATTGAATCATTTTAATGAGAGTTGCAAGTTTCAGAAGTTAAACCAGTTTCTGCTTATGGGAACCCAAGCAGAAGAGCCAGGAAGTCAGAGAAAGAAATTAGGAAGAAAAGATGGAAGAATTGACTGGGTTTTGGTGCAGTCTACTGTGTCAGTCTATAGTCTCTATCCCTCCTTAGTATTTTTGTGAGTTTTCTTTCCAATTTTGTTCCATGAATCTTCTTACAATTTGGGGGGTGGGGTATGTCCTTACCGATGGACCAATAGTACCAGGAGCCTACTCTGCACCATGTGTCTCATTATAGTAAGTCCCCTACATATGAATGAGTTCCAATCCAAGAGCATGATTGTAAGTCCAATTTGTTCACAAGTTCAATAAAGTTAGCCTAGGTACCCAACAAATACAATCGGTTATATAGTACTATATTGTAATAGGTTTATAATAGTTTTCACACAAATAATACATTAAAAAAAGACAAAAAATAAAGAAACATTTTTAAACTTAGAGTGCAGTACCTTGAAAAGTACAATAGTACAGTGCAACAGCTGGAATACAGGAACAGGCAAGAAGAGTTACTGACTGGAGCAGGGAGAGGAAGTGAAAGATGGTAGAACTGAAGGATCATCAGCAATAGGAGACAGAGGGCAAACTGCAGTTTTACTCATGCCTGGCCTTGATGGCACAGGTTCTGGTTTGTTACTCGATTCACTTCTATCTACCTTCTTGAAAAAACGATCCAGTGATGTCTGGGTCATCCTGGGCTTGAAATGAAGGTACTGTGCTACTGTACTCTATACAGTCCTGCACAGTAAAGTACACAAAAGCACAACCACTTGTAGAGGATGCATGCACATGACAATCTATGCCAGACACAAACCTACGTGATTGACAGGCGGATGCATCTTTGCATCTTTGAAAGTTCGAGACTTGAAGGTTCATATGTAGGGAACTTACATTCTCTCAACCAGTCTTCATAGCAAGTTTGTAAGGAAGAGATAAGAACACTCATTTTACAGATGAGGAATCTGAGGCTCAGAGATGGTAAGCAATTTGCTTAAAGTCACACAGCTCACACATGGTAGGTTGAAATTCAAACACAACTGTACCAGAGTACAACGCCCATATACTTTCCTCTACTAATTCTAGATATCAGAGGAGAAAAGGGGGGCACTTTATGTCAGAGGAACTAATTGTCCAAAAATCATCTAAGAATATGTTTTATTGCACTCATTTCTGAAGGCTGGTCTGTTCACAGAAGGCTCCAAACACAGTTAACTGGGTGCTACCTTCCTGCATGGAGAAAAACTAGCCCAAAACATAGGGAAAATGTAGCCCCAAACCACCCAAAACATAGGCAACTTTAGGGATGGGAACTTGAAATGGCTTGTGGTTTCCTGTAAGTACAGCATATAAAATAGTGAAGTTTATTAGTAGGGAGAAGAGACAGAGCTTCTGAGACACAATGTTTGAGAGTTAAGAAGGCCTAGGAAGGCAGGATAACTCATTCCTTTGGGGATTTCAGCCAGCCATTTGTGGCTACAACACAGTAGGTTGTAGAAAGGCTTCAGATCTGTGTGCATGTACACTTTTGAAGAAGTTCAGTTGGTTTATTTGCAGAAAGATGCTCCAATCTACAAATGGGCCAATTTCCATTTGGAGCCCTAACAGTAATATAGAAACTGCCATAATTTAGTCTACTCACAATGTAGGCAGAACCTGCCTGTATCAAATTAGATGTTCATGTTCCTTCTCTACGTTATTTCTATATTTAGTTTATTCCCTTCCAAAGACGTGTAACCAAAAGATTATAAAGAAGGAGAGGAAGAAAGAAAGAAAGAAATCTTTCTTCTCTATATGTGCGTTTTATCAGCACAGCCTCAGCCTGAGATCCCTTGGGGAAAGCCTTTCAAGACAGGCAAAATGATGTCCTGCCTGCCACAACATAATTTCCTAGCTGCCAGGGGAAAACTACATATTGTACCCTAAACAACAACTAGGAGAGAATAGATAATAATCACTCCCCAAGGACACTCGCTTCAGCTTCCCTCAGAAAGGGCTATAGAAACGATCTTGAAGTTACTATTGACTCTGTATTTTAAAAGAGACACAACAGACTCCTGTCCTTCTTTACTGGAAAGACTGTACTGCTTTTTTGCAGGCGAGTCTCCATTTTTATTTAACAAACTATGGCACAAGTGGCCTCAGGCACAGGAACAACCAGAGTGGAACAGATCTCATCCGGGCAAAGATTCATCTGAATGGGAAGAAAAGTTTTCAGAGGGGTTCAAATTTCTTTCTTGGTCCTCCTCCCAAGATGTTCTTATAAGTGTGAAAATCCTGTGATGGCCACAGCAATAAGTGTGAAAACCACATGTTTCGATGCAATACAAGTCTATACAATTTTTATCCGGAAGCTTATGTGAAACACGTGCCACTTTCTCAGAAGCACCCGACTAAAAGCAAGTGTAGCTTGGAAAAGCTTCTCCTGCTTTCCCCAGTACTCAGAAATGTTGGGGGACCCAGTCCCTCAGGTAGGTGCTCTGTGAGAGCTCAAATTCCCCCCTTTGTCTTTTTTCTTTGCAAGAACCACACAGGCTGACATCCTCAGGGCTCCTGTAAGCTGGCACACAGCAGCCCTGCCCTCTCACACCTCCCTTAATGGACAGACACCTTGGAGAAAGACTCATAACTGAGTCTTAGCAAGTGCCCCAAGCCTTCCATCCTCCCTGCCAGACGTTTCTGCTAAAAAATCAGAAGTGGTTAGCGCTATTTTTATCAAAAGCAAATTGAAAATAATAATTTCCTCAGGATACACATCCTCTCAGAAAAGAAAAAAAAATTCTCGCTTTGACAGAAAAAGGAAATGGATAAAGAGAGTCAGTTGAGAGTCCTTTTTGTTTCTTCATGATCAATGTTCCTCCCACAGTAGCCAAGAGATTCTTACCCTTGAAAGGGGTCTCCTGAGCTGATTCAGTGCTGTCCCTACAGCTTTGATTCCAGCAGGTAAGAGCTACCTAATTTCTAAACCCAGCCTCCCCGGGCACCTGGCTCTGGTGTGTAACAGCCCCCACTGTCAGGAGACGCTTCTCAGGGCGACACCAGTCCCTGTCCACCCCTTTGCCCCCAACAACCCTGCATGTTGCCATTTGCCTTCACTTTCTCCAGATGTGTCCTCCCATAGCCTGTGTGTCAGGGTCCTTCACAAGCTTGATGACTTAGAGTCCATCACTCCTCACGTCTCCCTTTTCCCGACCAAGATCAGAAAATGTGCTTCTTTAACTCTTTTTTCTCGTTGAGTCCCAGTTTCTCAGCCATGTTTTTGGCTTGCCTCTCAACCCTGCCACCTTCCACTTTTCCTCTGCTGAAGAGAGGCTGCCATAATGGGAAGATCACCTTGGGGTCCCCATGCTTCGATTCTCAGATTTGCATTTTGGATCCAGAAATAGCTCAGTTAACTCAAGGTAACATGGAATTTTTTTTTTTTTTTTTTTTGACTAGCTCTTAAAGATAGTACTGGGAAAAAATATTTCGCAATTTTGGGTACCTATGGGCAATTAACTGAAAATCTATCCCCCTCCCTCGACTGAATGTGTTAAAAATAAACGGAAGGTCTGAATCATCTATTTTCTGCTCTAAATTATGGTTGGGTAAAAAAGAATGGAATAACACCATTTACAGCAACATGGATGGACCTAAAGATTATCATACCAAGTGAAGCCAGTCAGATAAAGAGAAATGTCGTATGATATCACTTATTTGTGGAATATAAAAAAATGATAGAGTAATTTATTTACCAAACTGAAACAGACTCACAGACATAGAAAACACTGTTATAGTTACCAAAAGGGAAGGCAGGGAAGGAATAAATTAGGAGTTTGGGGTTAACAGATATACACTACTATATATAAAATAGATAAGCAGTAAGGACCTACTGTATAGCACAGAGAACTATATTCAATACCTTGTAATAACCTAAAATGGAAAAGAATATGAAAAAGAATATGTATATGTATACCTGAATCACTTTGTTGTACACCTGAAAATAACACAACATTGTAAATCAACTATAGTTCAATTTAAAAATTGAAAAAAAAAAAGCTATGGTTGGGTTTTCGAAGGTGAAGAATAGTTATGGAGGAATTAGCATCAAATAAAAATGTCATCCATAGCTTCATATCTTGTTCTGATGATATTAATATGAGAGACACAATTTATTATCCTGAAATGTGAAAATTTGACAAAAACAGGTCACCAGATAGATGAGTCAAATTAAACAGGAGGAAAGAAACCGAATTGTAGCTGAAGAGTCTTGGAAAGTTCCAGGGAACTGTTTGTGCTTTTCATGAATCGCCCAACAATTGCCCCCATACATAACTGTTCTGGAGATGAGCCTGGCCTGTTACCTAGGTCTGAAGTACGTCAGGGTGTTCCTGACTCAGGAATTTATATTCTGTGAAATTTGCTTCTGCATGGACTGAACAACTGCTCGGCATTAACTTGTCACATGTGAAGTATAAATTACTGCCATGCCAAAGACATCCTTTATGCATAATGTCAGTTTCAGCTCTTGGTTGGATTCTCCCACTCCAGAAATGAACCAGCGAGACCATTCCAGATTTTCCAAGCATCTTAAATAAAGGAAATCCCATCTCACCATGTGAAATCCTCTTGCAGAGAAAAGGAAATACGACCCAAGCTGTTGACTTATTCTGATAAGTAGTCTGAAATTCAGAAAGAAATCTGAAGAACTGTGGTTGTAAAGAAAATTGGCAATTACTTCATGAGTCAGAGTACACTCAAAATATTCTCCTTGATGGTTTGACTTATGTATGACACCACATAGGTTGTTGACATGTTGTTTTAAAAAACAGGGAGTTCCCTGGTGGTCCAGTGATTAGGGCTCCGCGTTTTCACTGCTGTGGCCTGCTTTCAATCCTTGGATGGGGAACTAAGATTTTCCCCTCCCCTCCAAACTGTAAAAGAATTAAAAAAAAAAAAAGAACACACATTCGTTACATTTTTAGAACACTCACTTCCATAGAATAGAAAATGTAAGATTAATTCTTATGAGTCAGATCTGGTTGGTAAGGAGTTGGTTAGACAGGTTATCACCACTTACAAAGGGATAAAAGTGAAAGAAATTTAAGTCTCTCTAAGGTCAGAGATGACTCAGTGGTGTGGTGATTAATTCACACCCACACAGCAGTGAGGGGGCTAAGAGCCTATTCGTCTTCCGAAATACATTATCCAGAAGCCTGCTTATGGACCTAAGGCTTATGAGGGTTTTTTGATGGCTTTTGTTTCACACTGCTAGGTGCTGGAGTTATTCATCCAAGAAGATAAAATCACAGACCGTAAGGGTGGAACAAATCTTGGAAAAATCCAGGTTTCCCCTTTCTGTAGACAAGGCAAATTAGGCCTCTGCAAGACTACCAAAATCAGACTCATGACTACAGTATGAGGCTTTTGGCTCTTTCTGCAGCATGGGATGGCTCTTTTCTTCTCCTGCTTAACATTGCTGGGGCCTGTTTTGGGGGCTGACAGTTAAAAATGTTCATCAACTGTACGTAAGGTACCGTGTGCTGCTTCTGGTGAATCAGTAGTAGTTTTTATGTTGTATTTGGGGGGTAGAGTTCATCTATCAGCATAAAACATCATCATATATTTTCAATTTGGCCCCCCCCCCTCACAGAGGCATTGCACCCTGCCTGTCGTAGGCAACTGATGGTGAGACACACATACCGTGTGAAAAATTCATTACTGCCTCGCCTAAGGAAAGAAACAGATTCCATCAGCATGTCTAAGCTTTTGTAGAGAACAAGAGAACAACGTCTTGGCTTACTAAGAATACTGCAGGCTTTTAGTTTTTTTTTTCTACCTTTTGAAAATTCATTCTTGTCTAATGATTAGGTATGGGTAAAAGTGAGTTAAGTACTGCCTGACAGTTAGCTCAATAGAAGCTCTGTAATATCACCTCTCCTGGTCTTCTTTGATATAGAACCAGCCATCTGTATCAACGGCTTCTCTGCTTCTTTAATAAGTTGTAAATTGAGTAACATAATTCTTCCCATGTCCAAGGCTAGTCAGCCAAAACACTGTGTTCAGAAATTGGCTGGCTGTGTGTTATAACTTGTCTGTCAACACTTCCTTTCATTACAGTCCTGTGCTTGGTTTTTGGAGACTGCACGGACCTATTCACTAGAGATTCACTTACCTTGGGTGTGTGCTCACATCATTCTGTGCTCGAGTTAGACCAAAATCCCACATTCCACAACTGTCTCTAGACCATCACCAAACACAGAAAGGATCAGTTTGGGGGTTTGCCAAGGCTCCTTCTGTGAGACTTCTTTTTTCACAATTAATAAGGTTGATCAAATCTATCAACTGTTGTTCCTTGTGCTATCATTTCACAGAAATGACCTCTTCTTGAGTCTTGTAGTTTACTCTCCTGTTTCTTGTGAATATATGTGTAAGGAACCCATATAAGATATAAGTTCAGTGAAAGAAAGCCCTTTCCTGTGGATTAGGCTTTATTAGAGTTTTTTCCAGAAATGAGATGGACAACCTTTTAAAGACAGGACTCATGGTCATGCAAGTATATATGAAGAGAATGGATTTCCATGTTAACCTGAAGGTTGAAACAGATTCTTTCTAAAACTTCCGAAGCTAACATCTGTTGAAACTATACTCACTTAGTTTAATATAGGGGAGCCCAGGGAAGCTTAACAAATATGAATGGAAGATTTTTGTTTTTTTATTATTATTATCAATTTTACTTGAAAAAGTAAAAATGTTCTTTTGTTGTTGTTGAAAGAGTCATGTGGGATAAAGGTTTTTGTTTTGGAACAAAAGAAGGGCTGTTTAGTTTGTGTGGCGTGGTGAGAAATCATCTTAAGCTGGAACACAGGTCACAGATCCTTCTGTAAGAGCAGCCTGAGGCTGATTAAGCATTTCCTTAAGGAAGGAGGTATCGCTGTCTCAGTCCAGGCAAAGGTAAGATGCCCCAGAAATACAGATCATCTCCCCAAATATTTATGAGGCAGCCCTTTTTCTCGAGCCAGCAAAAACAGGTAACGACTGCATCTTCGGGTTGAGGTGGTAAACAACTCAGGCATTGGCTGGCGGAGCATATCTGCTCTTGAAGTCAACCGTGCAGGAAGGGGGGACACAGAGGAAATGCAGTTTCATGTCCCAGTAACTCCCCTGACCTGAATTAAGGTGGGAGCCCAGGAGAACATCTGTAAAAATAGCAGCATGCAAACTTCAGAAGGACGGGGCCATGCCTGCTTCACAACACTCTGAGTCCCAAACTCTTTCTGGTCATTGTACAATATGAGTGAAAACTCCTCTGGGATGAATCACGGTTCTAGAATTTTAGATAGTCACTGCAAAGGACAAAGAACCACAGCCATGTGGTATCACACCAGTTTAATAAAGCTACCTGACATCTACCAGCCTGAATACAGACCCTGGCAATGGCAGGGGAAAAAAAAATCCAAACGTTCATTCTCAGAGAATCCTTGTTGATGGACTCAGTCTCTTCGTTATAATTACAGGACAACTTTGAGCTTATCAAAGGCTCTCAGAATATCACCACTGAGATTTTTCTCTAAGCCTTCACACATACAGTGATTAATAAAGCAATTTCAAAGGACTATAATCCTGGGCTATGATTCACATGACTGTGAATTATGATTAACACCAAATCACCAAGATAATTTCTATATGAACACGTGGTCATGTAGAAAGTGGTGTGGGGAGCACTGCTGAGCTTCAAGAGAAGCCTGAGATGTAATCACTTTCCTGTGTTTGTGTAGTTCTGATCATGTGTACCATGAACTGAGGGCAAGTCCTTCACCATCCTGAGCCTCAGTTTTCTGATGTGTGAAATGGGGGCACTGATGCTGGCCCTTTTGGAGGCTTGTGAAGGTGGTAATCAATTATCATTTGCCTTCTTGCAGTGGCTTGCAGAAAGTCAGGCACTGTAAGAGAAGCAAGTGTCTGCATGTTGGAGTCAATGACGACCACGCTTTTATCCACAGCATCATAGGCACCCTAGACCTCTCCTAATTCAGCAGGCCGCTGTAGAATGCCGAGCGTCCACTGAGCCATGGCCAGCCCTCCTGGGAGCAAGCCCACCAAATGCAAACATCCAGAGGGTTCTGACTCTCAAGTGTCTTACAGAAAATAGAGCCAGGAGCTCCATCTGGCACTCCATTTGCTAAACGTCCCGTGGATGTCAAACACTGAGAAATGTGGCTCTTTAAAATCCCAGGGAATAAGACTGCCGCTCAGGAGCTTTCTAATGGACACGCACCACACTCGGTGAAGCAGGAGCCCTTCGCTGCGTGGGCTGGTCACGGGGGATTGCACACCAGCACCCCCCCTCGCCCTCCCCCCTCGCTCTCCCCCCTCGCTCCTTCGACCTCCTCTGAGAGGGACAGGGACGCCGAGCTTTGGTTGAAGGGCTGGTCGGCTTCAGAGGCGTGTGAATACGCCTGTTGCCGATAGAGGGCAGTGTTGCACGTCTGCAGAAGCCCACGCTCCACCGTCTCACAAGACCACCTAAGCTCTTACCTCGGCCCTCCTGCAACTCCAGCACCAGCTTAATAACGAACAGGAGCAATTAAAGCATCTACCCCACGAAACAGATGGCTTCTGGTCAAAGCTTATTATTGCTACATCACCACTTTGATACTGGAAAGGACTTCTTAATAATTCATTATTATTCCTCACCAGTACTTTCCTGCAGAAGACATGTATTAGCCTCACTTTTCAAGACAGATCCAGAGAGACTATTAATACATGGCATAAATCGTTCAGTCCAGAGCCAGACAGACCTAGAAAGTACCTCAGGGTTTCTGTGTTACGCTGAGGCGTTCTCATAAAGACTGCTTTGCTATCTTTGAATGAAAATCGCCCATGGTCTTCCTTTGCTCTTTTTTTTTTCCTACAGAAAATATTTATTTTTATTTAGTTGGCTGCACCAGGTCTTACTTTTAGTTGTGGCATGTGGGATTCCCCAACCAGGGATTGAACTCAGGCCCCCTGTGTCAGCGGCGCGAAGCCTTAACCTCTGGACCACCAGGGAAGTCTGGCTCCCTTTGCTCTTGATTAATTGTCTGGCTTGGAGAGTCACTGAGGCTTCACAGATGGGACCCCTTTCCCCACCACCCCCTAACTGCCATTTATCTCAGTTACAGTTGATAACTGATGACCAAGCCAGCTAATTAAGCCCATTCTGCAGCCCAAGGAAGGAGTCAGAAGGGGATGGGAAACAGACACATATAATCAAGTCAAAGAGTGCAACTGATTCGAGCGATTAAGGGTAAGAGAGTTTTCATCCTTCAGTGTCTCCTCCCTGATCTTATGTAACTGAGAACAGCTTGCCCAGAGCTAGGGAGCTGTCAGCTCTCTCTCCCGCACTCTCCCACTTTCGACCTCTGACTCCTACAGAATCTCATTCTGTAAAGCCACATTCTGAAGGCATTGAATCACTTTTTGGCTAAGCACATGTTGGCTTTGGTGTCACCTACATACACAGCCTTTCTGCTTTATTTGAGGCTGGGTGACACATTCTCTTATGTAATAGGCTGGCAGCCGAGTAAGACTGAAAGCTTCCCTCTTATGTATGAAGTGTCATCTCTAAAGTGGAGACTATTTCTTGCAGAATGGCACTGATAAATTGATAAGTAGAATCAGCTGACAAACAGCGCCCAACAGTGCAGGCTCCTCTTGTTGCCAATTTATCTCTAAAACATGGTTAGGCAAAAGAAGGCTTTCTGGCCTAAGTAAGTGCCATTACATATTTCAGAATGACAGATTAAAATAAGGATTTGTAGTCAAACCTTGCCAGTAAATGTACCCTTATCACTTGTTGCAACGTGGTCCAGTGAAACACAGGGCCAGGCCTGGATGCTGGCACACCAGACAGCAGAAGTTTCTGTTTTCGGCTGTGAAAAGTTTCTCTCTCTGGTGGCAGCTCTGTCTGGCACATTTTTCAACCACCTAGAAAAGACTGTTGGCCCCCAGATAGTCAAGTGTTACTTTCGCTCTTACTAAGCACTGTGCCAGTCTTGGGGCAGTCGGAAAGGGTGGAGGAGAGCATGATGCTTTGATGGCTCTGGCCTGGTCTAAAGTGACACACCCAAGTCTGAAGGGTTTGTACCCACATCCTTTCCGTTGCAGCTGGGTTGCTGGTGGCAATCGCCTTTGCAAGATCTGTTGGATACAGTGCCAACTAGAATTCAACTAGATTTCAATATACGTGGGCCATAGGCTTAGTCCTCCCTGTGGGGGGATTCAGAGACCACTAGAAGACCATTTGGCCCAAAGTCTGAACAAGTTTCTCTGATCCAAAATGGCAGCTTGATTCCAGGTGACTTGGATGTGGCCAACTGTTTCATTCAAGACAACGTCAAACATCAGACATGAAAGAGTTCTCAAGGCTGATGTAGTCCAACTAGTCATCTCAGTTTATGCACAAGGACACTGAGGTTCAGGAAAGTACAAAGACTTAACCCCAGGTTGAGGCAATGAAGAAAAGACTCTGCTTCCGGAGTCAGAGGTTCAAGTGTGACTATTTTAGTTGCCCTTGAACAGAATCTCTTTGAAACTCACATTACTTTTTGTTACTGTTGATTTTTTTTTTTTTTTGAGCTGTTGATGACAGGTGAGCCACTCATTTCTGTGTGCCTCAGCATTGCCTGGAAGACTTGATAGACATACTGATTCTGAACCCCCTGCCAGCCCTCCAGCAGAGATTTGGAATCAGGTTTCCTTGGCTCTGTCTGAGAGGCATCATGGAGAATGATGTGATCTTTGCCATCTCAACACGGCACAGTGTCCCGTTGAGTCTCTTCACTCTGTTTTTTAGAT
The DNA here is from genome assembly GCF_054371585.1 of Giraffa tippelskirchi. NCBI lineage: Eukaryota > Metazoa > Chordata > Mammalia > Artiodactyla > Giraffidae > Giraffa > Giraffa tippelskirchi. The sequence continues at coordinate 63,693,410 of NC_137287.1, read as the reverse complement.
GTGATCCTGAGAATGTAGCCTCACATCACTAAGTAGGAATAACAATTGGCTTCATCCACCTTCTATTCCATCTTCACCCTCCTCTCTTCTGATCACCAACAATTTCCTCCTCCTTTTGCCCTATTCAGGACATAGACATACACAGCCTGTCTAGCTGTTGGCCTTATTAAAGCTTCCAAAAGGTCTGACCTTGAGAGTAAGTGTGAACACATATTGACTTCATGGGGCATAGGCCATTATGTCCTGACTTGCTTGCTACATTCTAGTGTGAACACAAGACTAGATACAGTGGGAATTTCACTCAAGTGCCTTGTTGATGGAGGTGTAGCATGGAACCCATGAAATCCTGCTGCTTCTCCAGAGCCTAATACTTAACGTTATCTATGTAACAGAATACATTGGCAATTGGTAACTGGAAAAATACATGTACATTTTTTTAGGCTACTCCACTGGTATGCAATATATTTCTATTTTTAATTCTGACCATAACACATTTTCTACCATTCTTCTAGAACAATAAAAAATGAAAATCAATGACAGCAATGAGAAGATCATTCACTATGTAGTTTTCTGTTGTGCCCACAATTTGAGTTATTTATGTTTAAAATGCTTGCATGTGTGCTAAGTCAACCCCATGGACTCTAGCCTGCCAAGTTCCTCTGTCCATGGGATTTCCCAGGCAAGAACACTGGATTGGGTTGCCATGCCCTCCTTCAGGGGATCTTCACAACCCAGGGATTGAACCTGTGTCTCCTGCATTGGCAGGTGGATTCTTTACCACTCAGCCACCAGGGAAGCCCATGTTTAAAATGACATAGTTCAAAATAGGTCAACACTGTACAAACACTTTATAGAGACTTAGAATTTCTTTTTTTTTAAATGTTCTGATTTTGTTTATTGAAAAGACAAAATTATAATCAACAAAAATTAAAGAGAAAATAATCTTCTATTTGAGCACTGCAGAAGATCGTCTTCTTTTCATTTCCTGTCTTTGTTCATAGACTTGCAACTTAAGGAGGTTTGTTTTCTATTCTCATCTCAGCAAGTATGAATCTGAGAAAGGAGCTTAAATAAATGTCCACCTCATTCATGTCAAGGGGTGGTTACGGGAATCTGGGGATTCTACAGGTGAAAATGGTCTGTATGTTATGAAGTGCCTTAAATGCCGAAAGGATTGTCATTTTGGTCAAAGTCTCTCATTTCATGATGGTGTTCTCCATCTCTTTAAAAAAGCTGTTGGCATCTGTTTTTAGAGGATGACAAATACAAGGTAAAATGAAGAAAGATGAAAGATCTGCAAAGATTTCAGAGCATTTGACCCAAAGAGGAAAAAGCTGAAAAGCTTCTTAATATCTTCAAGGATATAAAATCCTATGATAAAGTGTGAGTGGGAACCAGCTGTTACCCATCTCTTTGGAGGTCAAATAAAGAAGTTATGGGCTTCATTTTGAAGAGGGCATTTAAGTTTTCTTAAGATCAACTTCCTGACTGTAGGGATTTTTGCCAACTGGAAAGGGATGGTGTAGCACGAGCCTCCTGCCTTGTGTCTTGAAGAATGTTATGTTCATCCACTGTCATGTACAAAATACCCTAAAACCTCATGGTACAAGCAAGCACAGTTTTATGATGCTTTTGGCTTCTGTGGGTCAGGGATTCAGACAGGGCATAGAGCGGTTTGTGTCTGCTCTACTGTGGGGAAGATTCAGAAGTCTGGAAGTAACTTACGCGATCTTGGAACCATCAGCAGGCGTCTTCACTCACATGTCTGATGTCTAGGGCCAGGTTATGCATCTCTCTCTAGGTCCAGCTGAGATGTCTTCAGGTGTTCATTGCATCAGCTTCTCCAACACGGCAGCCTCAGGGTGGCTAGACATCTTACATGTGGCTCTAGGAACAAAGACAAAAGCTGTTTGGCTTTGAAATCACACAAGTGTCACTTCTGCTTAACTAGGACTGTGGAATCAGTCAGAATCCCATCCAGATTCAAGGGGAGGGAACACCAATGTTACTTCTCAATGGAGGACTGTCAAAGAATTTGTAGCCATGTTTGAAAACCATCACAAAGAACTGACTGTAATCCATTTATTCACTCCACCTACCAGTGTTTCTTAAGCCCAGACACCAGGCTGGGATAACTAAGAAGAATTCAACACATCCCAGCCAGCCTGGAGGAGTCCCTGGCCCAGTGGCTGTGGAGAAGAGCAGTCAAGGTGATAAACTTAGGGAGGGACCCTGTGAAGCCCACTCAGGTTTTCTGCCAAGAAGACCCTCCTCTCTGGGACTGAATGCTCTAGGGGAAAATTACTGGTCCTTCTGAATCCAACTAAGCTATGAGTAGTTTTTCAATTTGTTTTTATTTCTAGCCTTTGGCTTGTGCTTTCTGGATTCCACAATCCAGGGAACTCAAATCTTTGGCAGCGAGTCCCATTCTAAATGTAAACAGATGGAGAAAGTGCCAGCCTGGCCCTGCAGAATGCATTCTAAGGCAATAACATGCTGACACTGGTTGGGCAAATGAAGCTGCACGAAACAACTCTGTTTGCTGAGCCCTTTCCCAGACGACCCAGAAGTTTCACATCGGCAAGGGGCACAGCTAATGCCTCTCTCAGAGTCCCCTGCAGGAAGGGCTCCGTCTCAGCTCAGTAGACATTTGTACAGCAAATGAGAGCCTTGTTGGTGAGCTTTCAGGGGAATATACCAGGTTAGCTGGAGTGACTTTTAATTATTTCTTTTATGTTCTCCAGCTTTCTCAGGGCAGAGAATACAACAAAGCCACCTCAAACCCAACTCCTGTTGCCACCACTTAAAATAACTTCATGACTGACATGGGCCCCACTGACTCAGAATCAGATTTCAATTTGTTCTGTCTCTTCCCCATCCTGCTGTCTTGGCACAGGGAAGGGCTGGACAAACTCAGTTTACCTTCCAGCCCAGGATCAAGGCTTCTGGTTTTTGCTTTCCTTAATCAGGACAAGAGGAGGTAACACTCCATTGCTGGTGTTGAGGGGTGTCTGTCCAGAGTATCACTTACCCTCAAATCTCTCCCTCTGGCTGAACAAAATGTCCACTACTAACTTATGTGCTGTCCCCATAGTCTTGTGGCATAGTTGGCCTATGGGATGTTCAGTAAAGGCCAAATGTACCCTGGATACATGGATTAACTCAAGAAAAGCAGTGGCTGTAATAATTAACATGTACTGGGCATGTAGGATGTGCTTGGCTGACCTCTTTTTTTGCAACATCTCATAAAATCCCTGCTGAATGAGTGACAACTTGATGGATTAGTCACTATTGTTATTCTTGCTTCCAAGATAAGGGCTCAGGGGGTTACATAGCTTGTCCCAGGTTCTGTGGATATACTGTAAGAGCAAGGGTTTGAACCCAAGTCTGTTTTACTCCAAAACTCTTGTTTTGAACCACTGCACAGCAATTAATTACACAGTTAGCAAAGCGCGGGAGTTCGGGATACCTGACAGGTATGTTTTGATGGTGTTGGCTAGGGGAGGAGAGAGAGGTGTTCTTTCTTAGGGAAAACACTTGAGATGCTAAGAAGATGCAAAAATAGAATGTGGAGGATGCTGAGCATAAACCCACACATTCAGGGTTTATTGAACACCTACTATGTGTTGATGTATAGTGAAGTCAGGAGTAATGTACAAAGACCAGCAGGAGTGACTTATGAAAGGCAGGAGGAAGACTCAAGAACAGCAATGTGGGTGCTCTCTCTTCTGGAAGAACCCACCACCCTGGGGTCAACCAAGCGGCTTAGAGATCCCAGCCCTCGTGGCTCCACAGACACACCCCCAGTTGCCCTGACTCAGTCCCTGGAGTCAGAGTATGTGTGTGTGTACCAAGTCGCTTCAGTCATGTCCAACTCTTTTGCAACCCAATGGACTGTAGCCCGCCATGTCCCTGAGATTCTCCAGGCAAGAGTACTGGTGTGGGTTGTCATGCCCTTCTCCAGGGGATCTTCCTGACCCAAAGCCAAAACTCAAGTCTGTTTGTCTCATGCATTGGCAGGCAGCTTCTTTAGGAAGTCGCAGAAGATGTCTGTAGTGTTTGTGTGTAGCAGGTGTACAAAATAAGAAGTGAAATCAGGACCCAGAGCCCGAGGGACAGTGATCTGCAGAGTGGCCTGGAAACCCTCAAGAGACCCCAGTGGGAGCAGCAGGAGCTTTGCTGCAGACCCAGTGGACAAGGAGCAGCTGGACCCTGGGGATGCTGTCATCCTGGGCTCATCCCTGATGGACAGGAAGTACTTCCCTCCAGTGAGTGCTCAGTGCTACTGAAAGAATCGATGGGAGCCAGGGGAGTGGAGGGGCCAGAGGAATCATACATATTTTATGCTGTGGAATCAAATGGGAGAGGCAAAGTGATTTCTTTTTCAAATGGAAGTGGTGGAGACTCGATTTCATTTAAGATTAATAGGTGCACTGCCCAGTCATCAGAGCTCGGAGACAAAGTAAGATGAACAGGCAAGATGCTGAGCCACAAAAATGGAGCTGGGATATTCAGGGCTGCAGAGGAATATTTGGCATAAATATCACAATCCAGGTGGTGGCCTAACCTGCAGGCACCTCTTCCTTCATAGCATCATTCCTGGAAAGTGTGGAGAAGCTGGGACATTATTTTCAAAGCACCAAGAAGATTCTGGTAACGCTGATGAAGTTACTTCTAGTACGTGAAAAATGATGCTCCAATCGAGTCTCTGTCCTGGTAAAGTCTGCATGGAACAACAAAGCTCAGGGCTGAGGGGCACCTGCCAGTGGGTGGAGGAAGCATGCATAGTGGCCTCTTTCTTTCCCTGCCCTAGCAGGGGCCACCCACCTGAATCATTCCAGAGCTCTGAGCATCTAGGCTGTCTGCAGAGATGGGCGGGGACAGATACCTCACTCTTCCTTTGGGAATTTCCTTTCGTGCTTAATAGCCTCTGAAGGCAAATGGAAGGTGATTTTTCCAGGCCATTCCCTTTGCTTGATCTATTTCCAAACACCGTGTCTCTGCCTCCACTTCCTGCTCGTTCTATGAAAGGAGAGCATGACAGAGCTTCCTTTAGCCAAGCCCTCTTTCTCTCCTTTTGAGATCTGACACATCCTTAGGAAGTCAGTTCAGAATTTACCAGTAGGGGCAAGAGTGGGATCAGTGCATCTTTTGTGAAAGGGAGGCAGATAGGGTGTAGTGACCAGCAGGGCCTTCCCTGCGTACAAGACAGGCGTCCAGGAAACACCCCCATTCTGTTCACCCTTTCTTCCCACGAACTATCCACGAATCTGGGTTGTCGCATCCTCTGTGTGGGTCCTGCCCTGGGCGGCAGGAGGAATAGAAGATAAGCTCCCGTTTCCTGCCTGCCAGGCGTGTGCAGACTTCCTGTTCTGTCTCTTGCCCTCGTTTTAACCTGTGCCCAGATCTCTGCAGTACTTAAGCCCATAGGGGAGTGGGGCTGTCAGCACTGCTCCCTGAAGCCCCAGAGAGAAGAGACATCAATCAGGGGACCTTCTACCTTGGCGGCATGGTCTATTTGGGAGTCACTTAGGGCTTCCCTGGCGGCTTAGATAGTAAAAATCTGCCTGCAGTGCAGGAGATGGGGGTTCAGTGCCTGATCAGGAAGATCCCCTGGAGAAGGAAATGGCAACCCACTCCAGAATTCCTCTGTCCTGGAGAATCCTATGGACAGAGGAGGAACCTGGCAGGCTATGGTCCACAGGGCCGCAAAGAGTTGGATACAACTGAACGACTAACTACTAGAAAAAACAGTTAATGAGCGAAGCAATACCGAATATGTCCTTGCAGGGCCCTCTGCACCACGATGCTTGCCCAGAGGACTTCCCTTTTGCAATCATGTGCACGTGAACCTCAAGTCTCTCATGCCTGCGGGAGAGGTGCTGCTGTGACTCCGAAGGGTGGGGGGCAGTGTGATGCCACAGGCTCTGCTGCTTCTGATGCTTCGTGTTGCCTGCAGGTCCTGGACGGCCCCTCATCCGTCACCCACGGGGGGTCCTCCACTAGTGCTGCCAGCCCCCTGTGGCACAAAGCTCAGGACGGGGCTACCATTCCTTCAGGTCTGGTCAGTCCACAAAAAACCTTCACCACCTGCCACTCAACTGAAAAACAAATGAAACAAAACACTGTCCTTTCCCTCTAAAAACCGCACCAGTCCCAGGAAGTCACGGACGTGTGGGGCCAGGTTGTTGGAGAAGATGATGTCACTGCCCTCCCAGCTGCCTTGATCTGGTTTGTTTTTTCAACAATATGGGAGAGTCTTAGTTGTGATCACAGCAGAGAGGAAACGTATCACCATGTTGACCAGGATCAACATCCCCCTGTTTTGCTGGCTCAGGGCTCCTCTACCCAGGGGGCCCTGTGGGCATTTGTGACACACGTGTCCACGGGTGGGTGTGTGTGGGTGCAGGGAGGGCTGGGCCCCATGCAGTCCTGGCTGCGGTAGCGGACACGCGGCAGAGGCGTTCACTCACTTATAAAACCAGCCCCCCACTTTTCCTGCAGGAGGTAATGTGCACACAGGCCTGGGGCGGGGTGGCACTCAGTCCCTGGTGTTCCCATTCCTGCAGGGGCAGTGCCAAGGCCCCTGCTTCCTGGGGGTCCTGAGCCACCTCCCATGGTGCTCGTTTCCACAGGTGGTCAGCAGGCCACAGGCCACTGCCAGGGACATGAAAGCATCTCCTCTCCCAACATGTCATCTTCTCCTATCCCTCTGTCTCCATTCTTCCCCTTTTCTCTTCCTTCCCCTACCCACTCACTCCCCCCCCCCACCCCCATACCCAGTCCTTTGGAACCAAGAGAACTGGCGAGCCACCAACTCTTTATGACCTTGGAAGAGGCCTTCACCCCCTTGGGATTCACGTCTTTGTGAGTAGAAGCAGGAAGCTGGACCATGGCTTGGGAACAGAATCTTGGACTGCTCTTGTTGAAGAGTTGACCCAAGGCCCAAATGTCCTTCCAGCCCATGTAGGGTGGCGGCTGGGGGCCCCCGGGGACCCCCACGGGCCCCAGGCTCCACTCACCAAGCTGTCCAACCGCTAAAATCAGCTCTAATTGTATTTTCCTTTTTCTCTCTTGCTCACAGAAGGAGCGCAGTGGCTAATCCAAGCTGCTGAGGCAGTGTTTTCTCTGTCACAAACCAGACTGTGCACCATCCACTTTGAGGTATGTCTCAGCCAGTGCTGGGAGTGACTTTGGCTCAACTCTGCCCTTTACCTCGGCTTCTGAACAAAGCCAAACAGGAGCCATGAAAGGGCTGCAGGGCCAATGAAGTAATGTCTGAAAATGTTGGTGGGATCTTTGAGTTTCTCAGAGTAATTTTCTTTCTAATTCCAGAAGGACGCTGTCCCTTTAAAAAAAAAACAAGGCCATCTGAGCGGTGAATTTAAATGAGCTGCGCACAATAATTTCATCTTCATGCTGTAGTTGAATCCACAATCCTGGGCAGGGCCTGAATGTAACTACTTCAATTATTTATCAGAAAAATTGTTTTTCTCAACTCTACCCGGATGTTGAAATGGTTTTCTAAAACAGTTTTAAAAATATGCTCCAGTTCATGACCTCAACTTCCGGGAATCATTGCGTTCCCAACAGTGGACCACATCAAATCAGTTGGCTCCAAAAAGCACGAGTGATTCAAAAAGCCTGACTCAGCCTGGCCTTAGAGGACACTTCTGCGGGTGCAAGTCCGAGCTCAAACTCTTCAACCCTGGGCAAGTTTTAGCAGAGTAGAGTTGGGACGATGGAGATGTTCTCATGATTAATCTCCTGCACAAAAGATTGAACAGGAAATTAATGTGGATTTCTTAGAAGCTGTTGAGACTTAAGAGCCTTGGTTTTAGTGAGAATTTCAGATTCAAGACCTGCCAGGGACATTTGCCATCAGGATCATGACCTAATTGTATTGATTATCCTTTATTATCCACAAGAATCTGGTAGATGCCACCAGTGAACTTTCCAAATTGTTCGTAGGACTCCAGTGAATTTGTTCCAGTGAAATAAGTGGGCTCCTGGGAACGCCTCCCTCAGGATATGAAGGACAAGAGGATGCTGGTACCTCACCAGTCAAAGCCTCGTCAGCAGGCTTCGGGATCCAGAGCAAGTGCTGGAGATTCTTGGAACTGAGGTCTCAGGTCAAATATTATGATAATATTGAGCTCCATGAGATTGCCAATATTCAACTGTTTTTTTAAAACTAGATTTTATATTTTTATTCTTTTTTGGACGTGCTGGGTCTTCATTACTGCTCTGGCTTTTCTCTAGTTGTGGCAAGTGGGGGCTACTTTCTAGTTGCAATATGTGAGCTTCTCATTGCAGAGGCCTCCCTTGTTGGAGAGCTCGGGCTCTAGGGCATATGGACTTCAATAGTTGCTGCTCCCGAGCTCCAGAGCACAGACCCAATAGTTCTGGTGCTCAGGCTTAGTTGCTCCATGGCATGTGGGATCCTCCTGGACCAGGGATCAAACCCAAATCTGTAAGGCTAAGCAGATTCTCTACCACCTAACCACCAGGGAAACCCCTCAACTATGTTTTAACCTGTAAAAAATGGCTGTTTCATGTGGTTTGACCTAATGTATATACTTGACACTTGATTGTGACCTTCTTCTTTCATGGAGGCAGAAAGACCCTGTGTCGCACTTAGAATGAAATCCTACTCGTGTTCAAAGGTCCATAAGGCATCCTCAGCCCAAGTGAACTTAGTTCTGTTAATTCCCCTCATGATTTCTCACCACCCCAGTCAGAGCTAATCTCTCCATCTGGGGTTTTGCTGACAGTTGGCTAGCAGTTCTTGTGAAATATACACCTTCAACTATAGCTATTTGTATTCATGAATGCCCATTAAAATTACAAATTCTTTGAGGATGTGGTCTATCACACACATCTTTGCATCTCCTAGATGCCTTTCCACATAGTAGGCACTATTAATTATTTATTGGTTGGCTACCTGGATCTTGATGCTTTTACTAATGTAGCAAAAATTGATTACCATCAGTCAGCTCTTTCAGAATTTATAACAGGGCTATAGTTTTTGCTTCATGGAACAAAAATGATTATAGTTTTTTCTATTAGGATTAAGAAGGTTGTTGCCTTTTTAATCTCATGTAGCACATAGCATTTTCACAGTGTGCTTTGCGTTCACATTTTCCTTTGTGTTGATGTGATTCAGAAAATACTAAGAGCTGATGGGCTTCCCTGGTGGGTCAGTGGTAAAGAATCTTCCTGACAATGTGGGAGTTGCAAGTTCAATCCCTGAATTAGGAAGGTCAGGAATATACTGAGGAGGGAGGTCGAGAATACTGGAGGCAACTGGCTCCAGTATTCTTGCCTGGGAAATCCTATGGACAGAGGAGTTGGGCTATAGTGTATGGGATCCTAAGAGTTAGACACAACAGTGATTAAACTACTATAACAAGAGCTGACTGGTTTTCCCAGTTCTGCTATGTCCCCTCAGGGGTGGAGGTAATGGGTTCCCTGGGGGCACAAAGGGTGTCACAACTACCAAAACACATGGCACTAGATCACGTGCCTGACCACAGCATATGACCAGAAGCCAAGGACTGGGAGCTTCCAGGGCAACACGCCTCTGGTGGAACTCGGCATCACTCCATCCTCCCTCCGCCCCATCGTGCCTACCTGCTCCCCGCCGTGGGCTCCTTCTCCATGAATGGACCTGATGTTCTTCCAGATGCTGAAGCCAGAAGTCTTTGAGGCCAAATGCACCCTCCCATCCATCACTTCACTGACCCCCGCATCTCATTGGTCATCTCTCCGTTCTTCTGTTCTGTCTCCTTCTCCTGCCCAGATGCCAAGGTAACACCCTTTGTTCCTGGCTCTCCTGCTGCCTCTTCCCTCCTGAGACTCCTCCACCAGAGTGAGCTTTATAAGCTGCGCTTCTGATCGTGTTGTTCCTCTGCTTCAAATTCTTCCTGCACGTCTCACTTGCAAGTCACACCCTTCCATCCAGTTCAGCCTGCCTCTCTGGAATCCTAGTCCATCACCCTCTCTCTGAGCTGCTTGGAGTTCCTGTCTCCCCTTGAGTTTTATGTTTCTAGCTCCCTCTGAATGGTCAGCTCACACCCTCCTCACAGCCAAATCCTACTGAACTGTGGGATTCAACTCAGGGTCTCCTTTATCATCCCCTCCACCAGGATGGCTCGTATACCTCCCTGGATCCCACAGCACCAAGCTCACCTCCAGCAGAGAAAGTGGAGCCGTCAGTGCAGAAGCAGCTCACCTTAGCCGTGACAGTGTGTTTCCTTTGCTTTGCTTACTTGATGTTATGTGATGCACAGATTTTTATTCTGGGTCTCTTTTCTTGGTCAGGACAGTGACTAATGGTAAAGATTCAGCTCTGGTTCTTGACGTGCTAATTCTAACCTTGAGTATTTCTCTACTTGGTCTGTTACAGTGGGCATGAATTTATACGTGACAGGCAGACACACAGCCTTTTAGCTAATTACAAAGAATACACCCCACACGGCAGCTGTCCTGCCCCCTTGGAAACAAAAGCGGAGAAAGATGACTTGCTGGTTATTGAAGGTAAATCTCCTAAGGTTTCAGAGTTGGGATTTAGTGACTGCATGAGGAAAGGAATAAACTGCCCCATCGTCAGACAAAACTCAGGTCTGGCTATGAGCAAGGGGCAAAGCCGGCCATGAGCAGGAGGCAAAATCTCACTTTCCCAGGGTATCAAACTTGTCATAGGCCTATGCTGTGTTCAGGGTGGTCATCTCCCTGGAGGACGTGGGGATAGGCAACCTTTAAGACCTACCTCAATGAAGCCTGAACCCTAAACAAGGTGTTAAGAACCCAAACCTGGGGATGGTGCCTGAAATATGGCAGCATCTGTGACTCATGCAAGCTTAGTCATTTCAAGTTGAAGCTGTGCCAGTTCACCACCCAGTAATATTTTCCACTCAATGATCACCGATAAACAAGAGATAACCAGTCATCTCTAGATTGTGCTCAGAGCTCCAGCTCTGAGGCCCAGGCAGCTCAGAGGATCTGGAGGTGGCAAAGCAGGCTCTTCCTCTCCAGCCTATCTGCTGGCTTATACCCTCCCCCAACCCTGCCCCAGAAGGTGTTGACCACTGGTGCAGCTGCTCAGCATTGAGTTGAAATTGGGGGCTTTTACATATTCAGTAGGTTTCAAAGTTTAAAGAATATTACATAATTGAAATAATATTAAAAAAAAAAAAAACAGTTGACTTTGCTTTACTGGTTCAAACTACAATTAGAAGCCAGAAGTCAACAGTGATGGGCTTCCTGAGTGGTACTAGTGGTAAAAACCTGCCTGCTAATGCAGGAGATGTAAAGAGATGTGGGTTCGATCCCTGGGTCAAGAAGATCCCCTGGAGGAGGGCATGGCAACCCACTCCGGTATTCTTGCCTGGGGAATCCCCAAGGACAGAGGAGCCTGGTGGGCTACAGTCCATAGGGTCACCATGAGTCACACACAACTGAGTGAGCAAGCTATTCAACAGTGATGGAATCTCTGAAACAATGGGAAGAGCACCTCACATTGAAAGTAGTTCACAGCAGACATGGGAGGTTTAGCCCAGACAGGCCAGGGCTCTCAGAGGCTGCTGTGTCCAGAGGGGCAGCAGCCAGGTGGGGCTTTGAGGGTCCCAGGTATTACAGGGCACAGTCCCTGTGAGGACTGTTCATGCTGCAAATTCAAACATCCATGAGGGAGCAGCATGGAAGGGCGAGAGTGTTCTTGCTGCTAATTGGTTTAGTCTCAGCTCGAGTCCAGCCTCCCTTGGCAGACACAACTGCTACTATCCAAAGAGACTGAAACTCACCAAAGCTATTTATGTCTATGTGCCAAGCCACAGAGACGATGCAGTTATGAGCACAGATCTGCGCTGAACGAGCGTGTGCTGCAAACTTCCACATGAGAGGGGGTCATGTAGTATAGCAGGATGCAAGTATTTTGAAGCGAAAACCTGCAAATATAAGATGATGATGTGACATGACAGGAGACAGGTGTGCTCCGCAGGCAGCCTCTCTCCATGGAAACTGCAGGGCAGGCGTGCTGAACTTAGTGAGATGCAGCATGCTCCCAGACTCATTTCAACCCAAGCAGACACAACCTTCCATGACTTCCATTAAACAATTTATTAAAAATTTAAAATAAGAGTGCCTGTCTATTATATTTCCTTTTGTTGGAAGATGCAGTGAAATGACCAAGGGGCTGTGTGTGTGTGTGGGCCAGGGAGAAGTGGAGAGAGACAGTGACAGGTAAGGGAAGGAATACACAGCTTAATTAGCAACCAATGATGGAAACCCACCTATGCTCTGATTTTATCCTTTTGGGGGTTAGTGTTTATATTCATACATGATTCTAATAAAAACCCTGGAGATGGCTATTCCTAGCATCCTCTTTGCAGATGTGGGACTACTGAGGGAAGCTATGTGAGTCCCCCTACGTCACACACTAGGAAAGACAGATCTCAAAGCACAGTCCCAGGCTTCAAACCCAATGCTCTGTCCTCCGAAATATGTTCTTTCTTTGGAAAATCATATAGATCATGGGGACAAGATTTTCCCAAGATTATTTGGTTTCCCATGTGCATGCTATTGCCTCATGGTCTGTAGGGTAGAATGTTGGTTCCCATACAATGTGAATCCTACTGTCTGGGAGAAGTTGTGAACCAGAACTTGGGGACAGGTTGCAAGCTCCTGGGCCGCTGGGTGTGGGATGAGGAAAAGACCCATAGATGTCAATATTGCATTACTTACTGTATCAGCTGTGCTTGATAAGCATTTGCTGCGGGCCAGACCCTTAGACCCTTAGTAAACTCCGGGAGTTGGTGATGGACAGGGAGGCCTGATGTGCTGTGGTTCATGGGGTCACAAAGAGTTGGACACAACTGAGTGACTGAACTGAACTGAACTGAGACCCTTAGAGAGGCTTCCCAGATGGTGCTAGTGGTAAAGAACCCACCTGCCAGTGCAGGAGACATAAGAGACACAGGTTCGATCCCTGGGTTAGGAAGATCCCCCGGAGAAGGAAATGGCAACCCACTCCTTGCCTGGAGAATCTCATGGACAGAGGGGCCTAGTGAGCTACAGTCCACAGGGTTGCAAAGAGTTGGACATGACTGAAGCGACTTTGTATGCATGCACGCAGACCCTTAGACATAAGCATTTGTGAAATGGTGGCCATAGCCAGTAAGCACTCATAGACACAGTCCTGGGCCCCACAAAGCCCCTCACTTATCAGGAAGACCAGCAAGGGAGCCTGGGCTGCTCCCCGACCCAGCCCTCAACCCGTTCCTCACTGAGAATCTCTGGGCATTATTTAGACACCAGGAATCATCCTGATATTCACTCCGGGTTGGGGGGAGTCTTCTGAGAGAACACAGAACATGGTTCTCTCTATAGAGCAAAGGCAGGGGTCAGCTTGCCCACCCGGAATGGAGGAGATAAGGGTGCAGAGAGCCAGGGAAGTTAAGTCATTCATTCATTCATCTGATAAATATTTGTAAGGAGCCAATGATGTGCCAGCCACTCTTCTGAGGGCTGGGACGATGGTAGTGCACAAAACAGATAAACAACCCTGTTCTCTCAGAGATAATGGGCCTTGATCTCCTAGAACAGGCCCAGCCTGGTGGAGAGGCTGGGGGAGGGAGAGCGTGTTCTGTTTTCAGTGTAACACTGAGGAACCCAGGGCTTTGCCATCTGCAAGCCAGCAGACCCAAGGTGCAACTCAGGCCTTCCAGCCCTCACTGTGTGCTGCTACACAAGGGAACCAGCTGAAAGAGGGGTCCTGGGACCCTGGCAGAAACTTCAGACATGTTGGCATCAAATGTTGTGACTCTAAGTTTGTTCCTTCTGTTATCTTTCCCTTCCTAATGAAAGTTTCTGGGGAGATACGGGTGACAAATGCACCCATCTTTGTCAACACTTTTGAGTATAGATATTCTATTGAGACCTATTGAGTAGAAGTATTCATCTACCCAAATAACACAACTCCCTTAAAGAATTTAAGATATCTGAAAACAGTAATCAAATTTGTAAAGTAAGGCAAAGCAATGACTAACCAAAAAACCAACAGAAAGTTATGTGACCATTTTATATTATGCAAAATTGCAATTAAGAACCAGAATTTGACAAATACACAAGGAAAGGGCCTAGAGCTTAATCAGTGTATTATTTTTAGAACAAACTCTAAGATCAAACATGTCTATTTCAGGGGATTTTATATGTATGATATTTCAGGTCAAGACTGAAATTTCTATATTAACAAAAAAAATCATCATCCTAAGCTAGAGGAATGGAGCAGGGAATAAACTGGCACTTTTCAGCAATTTCTTTCTGGCAATTCTAAACTAGTTACAGGAAAGAACTGCAATTTGTGAGGCAAACTCAGTAACAGCTTGGTTTTCAGAGGGAAACTGAGATACACACATACCTACCCATGGTTACTTCCTTTCGAAGAGCAAGAAAACAAACCCCAAATGCTTGAAGTGGTAATAATGGTTGGTTTTATTCAGCTGATAACAAATTTGCTCTTTTACAGGCAGAAGATGCAAACCCAAGGCAGCGGTGTAGGACTTCCTTTCCTGTGATGGGCAGGTCCCTGGATTTCACTTCTCTGACAGTCACTCTTGACACCTGCTGGCTGATCACTCAGCCTCCATGAACTTCACTCCAGTCCAACGCAGCTTCCGTGGTCACAGCCCTAACCTCGTCATCCACAGCGTGTTCTGCTGCCTGCATCTTAACCTCCCTGTCCCCTCCATTCCTCCTCCTCTTCCTCCCAGTATTCCTCTCTGTCTGTTCTGCAGATGCCTTGACCTCTGGGAGCCTTCATCTGGTACCCTGCCCTCCATCCCTGGTCAGGAGAGTCAATCCTCATCCATCACCTAAGCCTCTCACATTGTGGCTCTGTCTTTAGAACACCCTTTACCTCTCTCAGGCTGGGCCCAATTCAGAGACCAAGGTCCATCATCTCCATGAGAACAGGGACTATTTCTCTGTTTTGTTCACCACCATCATCCCAGCACCCAGAAGAGTGGCTGGCACTTCCTAGGCCCTCCATAAGTATTTCTTAGATGGATGAATGAATGACTTAACTCCCCTGGTTCTCTGCACTCTTCTCTCCTCACTTTTGGGTGGGTGAGATGGTCCCTCTTGCTTCTCCCACCACATTCTGTGTTCACTCTAGGACTCCCTTTCCCTGAGGGACCATCAGGATGATCCCTGGTGTCTAAAGAATGCACAACCTGAGGGCCCAGCCCAGACATTCTCAGGGAAGAAGGGGCTGGGGATCAGGCGTAGGAGAAGCCCAGGCTCCCCAGCTGGTCTTTCTGATTAGAGTGGGGCTTCCTTGAGCCCAGAGTTTGTGTCTGTGAACCTTCCCAATCCCCGGCTGCAATCCCCGTTTTCTAAGTGCTTCTAAATGGAGTCCAGTTACCTGGATGAGTGTTTGCCTCTGGGAAACACACTGCTAGAAGGCTCCTTCCTTTCCCACATGACTTCAAGACCAATGCTTCTAGGGGAGAAGTGTACCAGCCAGGGTGTGGAGGCTCACATTTGAAACCTGGTTGTAACTTGACGGCATAAGGTCATCACCCAGCTGTATGCCTGGGCGGCACTGGGCCTGGATCATAATGCACTTCCTCCCTGAGTTACCTTCCTCTTCATCTGATTTGCTAGGGAATCTGGATTTGTCAAAGTTCTCAGCCCCATTTGCTTCTGGCCAATGCTCCTACTTGTTCAGCAATCCAGAGAGTAGAAAACAGGACCTGGGTCTGCAGTAGCAGAGCGGGCAGCACTGGAGGTGGATGGGCCACCTAGAAAGACCCCCTGCTTCATCCTTATGTATTTTCTAGGCTGACCAGCACATCAGAAGTGAGAAATGGTCTTTCCTAGCCTGGGGTCTTAGTGAGCTCACCCTCTGCTCCCGGCTCCATACAGCAGGAAAACACACCCAGTCTGGCTCCAGGACTAAGACAGAGAGTCTTGTCTACAGGGGTCACCTTTAGCAAGGACATTAATGGCCAGGGAATGGTGAAAAGAGGTTTCGAGGACTGACAAAGCCTTTAAAACTGTCCAGATTTGAGGAGCTGGTGAAAGACGGAGGAGGCCAAGAGCTAGCGATTGGCTTTTTGCACCTCTGAGTCTCCCCAGTGAACACAGGCAGCAAAAGCCTTTATGTTTATCCGAGGTCAGCAGTCAGAACGCAGCCAACGGGGGAGAGAGCAGCTGATGGAGGAGGTGGGAAGGGGAGGAGGGGAGAGGACGTGGAAAGGAGGCAGGAGGAGCCGGGCAGAGACTGACAAAACCCAGGCAAGTCCGCTCCCAGGGGCTGAGGCTCTGGAAAACAAATTTGGAAACATTATCCCACAAGATCTCCATTGAAGACATTAAGCCTAGAGGCCCTAAGAGACCCACTGAAGAGAGGAGGCCGGAGCCGGGATCTCAGAGGCTCAGCCGTTCTGTGAAATCAAAACAGCTTGAGCCAAAACAGCTCATGAAGAGATAAGGGATTAAACCAAGCTTGGAACCATTTTAGATGAGAGAATCTCTAACATTCTTGAGGTCCCCATAGGAAGAGGTTTGCTCAACTTAGCAATGAGCTGTGAAAAGCAGAATTCCACTCCGGGGGTCCCTGTTGAAGCATAAAAACCCCAAAATTCTCCCACAGGCCATGTAATTGTGTTTATTCTCTTCCAGGGCTGGCAACACAGAGTGAACCCCACATTCCTTTGTTTGTGATTGCACCCCAAAATATCATACTAGGGAGTTGTTAGGTCTGGGGATTCAAAATTCACTGATAAAAGTGAGTTCTTACTGGAATTCAAAAAGCAAACAGGAACCAAGAGTATTTTTATAGCACTTTTGCATCTAAAGCTTTTTCATCTTGGTTTGGATTCCAGTTGCTCCCTGGGCAGTTTTGAAAAAATAAAAAATAAAAATGAAATGGAGAAGTCTTCAGCAGCTATAAGTAATAGAGGTGAAGATACCATCAAGAAGGAAGCTCCAAGGGGCTGTGGGGCAGGTCCCTGGGTGCCTGGAGGATGCATGGGTCATGTTCAGGTCAGGGGCACTGATATTTTATGCTGAACATTCAAAAAGTTACTTCCTGGAATACCACGGTTAATATCAAGACTCCCCAGGCATAGTGTCAGGGACACAATCTGAGGTCCCCAACAGAATTTCTCCAATTTTTCCAAATGTGTTTCGGGTGAGGAAGTGAATCTTAGTACTAGGCAGAGAGTCAGGTCTTTGGGGGTCTCTCAGAATCCAAAAATGCTGAGAGAGACCCTCTGAGGCGCATCTTGCATCTCCTGTAGCACCAACTTCTGTTTGTATATAAACACGAGCTAGTATTCTCTACTTTTGTGTTCCCAAGTTGAGGGATGTTACAGGACATTGCATTGTTATCTGGGAGGGCTTGATGGCCTATGAGTCTTCAGAACCGAGGGAGTAGGAAGTCTTGTCAATGAAGAGCTTAAGAAATGAGCGTTCGACTTGGATTCCTGAGCCTGTGGGGAGGGGGTTGGACACTGTGGGAGGGGGCAGGTGAGGCTCTGAACCCCTGATTTTCCTAGCCCTCTATCTGGCACCACAGCTCATGGGAGCCAAAGATCTATCTCCTCCCTGCAAACTGAAACATGGCAAAGATGTCAATATGGTTCATTCCTAAAGGGCCACATGTGACTTTTAGCTTCACCTACCCAAGGCTGCCTCCAGAATGGAGCTTGAAAAGCCGCTCTGCTGACCTACATAGGTTTCCTTCTATGGAGCACAGTGGTTCTTTCCCTCTGTATATGGGGCTGGTGCTGCCCTTGGTTGAGGAAGAGGAGTAGAAACGGTGATGTCCTGCCCTTCCCTTGTCTTCTGCCTAAACATCACCCAGGAGATTTGAAGTTTGTCAGTATT
The DNA here is from genome assembly GCF_054371585.1 of Giraffa tippelskirchi. Taxonomy (NCBI): domain Eukaryota; kingdom Metazoa; phylum Chordata; class Mammalia; order Artiodactyla; family Giraffidae; genus Giraffa; species Giraffa tippelskirchi. The sequence goes on along the minus strand of NC_137287.1, from coordinate 63,675,515 downwards.
GCCCTTCTGATAATACACAGGATTCCTGCATGGTTGTGCAGATAACTGGACAGAAACCCAAGTGACAACACTCAGTGTTACTCAATTGGGGAAATAGAGGCATGGAAGACTTGGGACAGATTAGAAAAACTGGAGTCAGTGAGTTAGGGTAATTGTAGATTAAACTCTTAAATTTTAATGTCTTCATACAATAGAATTTATTTCTGTCTCCTGATCAGTTTGATGCAGGTATTTGAGTGATGTCACAGTGTGGCAATCAGGACACCTGGCTCCTCCCATCTTGTGGTCCAGCTGTATCCAGGGCCTTGGGCAGAGACTGCATATGGACAAGGCATCCCCGAGTTCTCAAACGCCCTGTATTGGAAATGACACACATTGTCTCCACCTGCATTCCTGTTCCAGTTCTTTACTGATGTGCAGCAAATCACCCCAAACTTACTGGCTCACAACAGTGACAACATTTGTTTTGAACTTGCAATTTGGACAGAGCTCGGTGGGGACGGCTTGTTTCTGCTCTGTGTGGCATCTCCTGGGATGGCTTGGAGGCTGAGGGCCACAGTTGTTGGCCAACTCACCTCCTCTGTTGCAGGGTAGCATCCATGGGTACCTCAGCTGTGGCTGTAGCCAGAGCTTGTACACATGAAACTTCTACATGGCTGCCGGGCTGCCTCACAGCCTGGTTCCTGGGTTTTCATGGAGAGTGTCTTGAGAGGACAGGACAGAGGCTGTATTGCCTTTTATGACTTGGTTTGCTAAGCCTTATGGTCTACCCAGACGGAAGGGAGAGGACCTAGACCCCACAGCTTGATACAGGAGTGCAGCATCACACATTGTGAGACATGAGGCAAGGGTCCTCTTGATCTGGCTGTCTACAGATTACACATCAGCCACAACCCCATCCGTAAGGACCAGTCTCTTGAGGACATCTAGATGCCAGGTGAGCTGGAGCTGGGCAGCCGCTTCCAAGTGACAGTGATGGCAGGAAAGCCCTTTTGGGTTGTAGCAAGCCGGCCACATGCAATTTTTTCATGTCATGAATGGGTCCGTTGTAATGCTCACACATCCTGTGGAAGGGGGACATCTTAGACAGGGCTTTGGCAGAAAAAGCAGAGTCATGCTGTGAATGCATGAGGTTCTGTTTAGGGAGAAAGTGTGATCATGTGCTGCCCAGGCAGCTTCTGTACACTTTAACATGGTCCAGTGGAGCCAGCCAGGCTAGACAAACTTGGGCTCAGCCAAGCAGCTGCAGAAACAGGGTGAGTGGGACACAGGCTGTGTCTTCCCCTGCTGTTCTCCCTCCTCTTCCTCTGGCCCCTTCATTCTTAGAGTTACTCTGATTTCCTGTGGATGTAAAGCATCACAGTGAAGCAAGGAAGGCACTAGAACATTTATTCCACCGTACAGTTAACACGTTTAATGAGCACCTACTGTGTGCCAGGCTCTGGAGAAACCCTATGAACTAGACAGACAGGAGGTTGTGGGAGTGGGGACCCCAGCTGTGGGCCTTATGCCTGATTTCAGCCAGAATCTGGCATGAGTGTGCTGCGCTCGGAAAGACAGGTGGGAGGGTCACAAAGAGTCTACTGACCTCTGTAGCAGACTAGTGGCAGGTCAATTAACCTAATTTAACCACCTAACTGGTAAACCACACGCTCCCTGTGTCAGATGTGTAAATCAGTGCTGACAGATGACATGATAGGGATATTCTTGCTGTACACTTATCTGGGGGCAATTAATTATAACGGTCTGGAATGGCATTTGTGCCTTGAAATACAGAGGCAGCTGAAGAAATTCTGTATGTACTGCTGAAGCAAATGCAAAGCTAATTTGCATTTAATTGTAATCGGCATTCATTTAGGGTCCTGGCAGCTGAGCTGCACTGTGTGTCAGCCAGACACCTCGGTGGATCATGAAGTTGCCCTCTTGAGTGTTTCAGGGACGCTGACTGCATCAGTGACAAGTGGCGTTTTGGAATCCAGCTCAGAAACGAGACAAACTATGAAAGAAATGTCAAAATCAGGAATGGAGAAAATTGCTGAGTGCCTTTGGAAAGGCTTCTCCCCACCCACTCTTGGGAAAAAAAAAATCCCAGATCTTCTTTTATCCACCCTTTCAGCTGTAGCTGTAGAGCTAACACGTGTTTTGCTAAACAGGCAGAGAATGAGTGCTATTTAACAAAGAACACATCAAATGTGGGACAACTTCATAGGAAAGGCTTAGAGGGAAAAATAAAGAAATCAAGCGCCCAAGCTCTTGCTGGTTTTGATGCCTGTCAGGGGAGAAGACTTCATTGGCCATTGAGGGAGATTAATTGTTGTTTTTCTAGGAAGTTGGAAGCCACAGTACAGGATGTGTCTCATTTGAGTGTATAAGAAGTGGCCGTAAAATCAGAAGACTTAACCAATATTCAAAAACGGGCATCTGCATTCAGTTGTGTCCTGTCCCTTTCTAAGCACTTATCGTGGGTGGCTCTAGACTTAAACTGACCGTGTCACTACTTGAAACATTCTTGAAATTCCTCTTCAGAGGCTAAAGCATATTCTCCTTGAATACTTTTTTGTTGTTCTTGTTCAGTCACTCAGTTGGGTCCGACTCTTTGTTACCCCATGGACTGCAGCAAGCCAGACTTCCCTGTCCTTCACTATCTCCTGGAGTTTGCTCTAACTCGTGTCCATTGAGTTAATGATGCCATTCAACCATCTCATCTGTCGCCCTCTTCTTTTTCTGCCCTCAACCTTTCCCACCATCGGGGTCTTTTCCAATGAGTCGGCTCTTTGCATCAGGTGGCCAAAATATTGGAGCTTTAGCTTCAGCTTCAGTCCTTCCAATGAATGTTCAGGACTGATTTCCTTTAGGATTGACTGGTTTGATCTCCTTGCTGTCCAAGGGACTCTCAAGAGTCTTCTCCAGCACCACAGTTTGAAAGCGTTAATTCTTTGGCGCTCAGCCTTCTTTATGGTTCAACTCTCACATCTGTACATAACTTCTGAAAAAACCATACCTTTGACTATATGGAAATTTGTCAGTAAAGTGATGTCTCTGCTTTTTAATATGTTGTCTAGGTTTGTCATAGCTTTTCTTCCAAGGAGCAAATGTCTTTTAATTTCACGGCTGCAGTCACCATCTGCAGTGATTTTGGAGCCCAAGAAAATAAAATCTGTTGCTGTTTTCATTTTTTCCCCATCTATTTGCCATGAAGTGATGGGAGTAGATGCCATGATCTTAGTTTTTTGTTTTTTTTTTTAATACTTTAGCTCTAAAATAATTTAGAGCCAAATCTGGGTCCCATCTAATAAAAATGTGTGTATATGTGTGTGTGTGTGTATGTGTGTGTGATATGCAGTGAGAATGGTTTTCTTATGTGGAGTTTTGGTTTTCTTATGCTAGCTCTGAAGCCATTTCTTGAGGAGTGCTCCTGCACTTGTTTGAAAGATAATGACCTTGCTGGAAGATGTCTATGGCCTAACATCTCCCATGCTTCTTTTGCTGTGGGATCCTCTCTTTATATATCTTTATTAACAGCCCATGTAACCACTGTTCCTCAAAATGTCCTTTGGGAAATGCTAAACTACAGCCATTACAAAGAAAGGGACACACAGGAATACTCGGGAAGATGCAAGAGACTTCCGGCGAGACAAAGTAAATCAACTTTCTGTATCTCTTTTTTTTCCTCCCAATATTTCGACAAAGGAATACAAAAGATACATACTCCAAGGCAGTAGAAGGCAACAGTGGGCAAAGGATTGCAATACATTCCTGGGGAATGAAGAAGCCCACAGAAGTGGCAAAGCCTTAGGAAAACAGAGGGAGCTAAAACCTAAAACCTAAATTCCCTGAGAGGAGATGTCATAGAAAGGTGAGCTGGTTTGCACCCAAGGAGGTGCACTCCAAAGAAGATATACAAATGGCCAATGAGTTCATGAAAAGTTATCTAACATTGCAAATTGTTAGGAAAATGCAAATCAAAACCACAATGTGATACTACTTCACATCTGTTAGGAAGGTTGTTGTTTTTTATAAAATCAGTAAATAATGATGAACCTCTTGTGCATTTAGGAAGGTAAAATGGTACTGCCATTGTGGAGAACATTATGACAGATCCCCCAAATTAAACAGAATGATCATATGATCCAGCATCCACTCTGGATTATAGACTCCTGACAACTGGAAGCAGAGACTTGAACATGTTTGTGTGCCAGTGTACACAAAAATATTTGTATACCAATGTTCATAGCAGCATTAGTCACAATAGCCAAAGGGAGAAACAACTCAAATGTTCATTGACAGACAAATGGATATACGTACAGTGGAATATAATTCAGCCTTAAAAAGGAGTGACATTCTGACACATGCTGTAACAAGGAAACATTTATGCTAGGGGCTATATTACTAAGTCCGGCACAAAAGATTAAATATTTCATGATCCCACTCATATGAGGTACCAGAAAGTAGAACGTTGGTTGCCCAAGGACATTGGGGGGGGTGGGGGAATGAATGGGGAGTTATTGTTTAAAGGGGACTGAGCTTTGGTGTGGATGATGAAAAAATTCTGAAAATGGATAATGGTGGTGGTTGCACAACACTATGTATGTATTTGTACCACTGAATTGCACATAAATGGTTAAAATGGAAAATGTTTCTATATCATTGTGGTTGTTGTTTCAGTTGCTAAGTCGTATCTGATTTTTTGCAATCCCATGGGGTGCAGCCCGCGAGGCTCCTCTGTCAATGGGATTTCCCAGGCAAGAATACTGGGTTGCCAGTTCCTCCTTCAAGGGATCATCCCAACCCAGGAATCAAACCCTCCTCTCCTGCATTGGCAGGTAAATCCTTTACTGCTGAGTCACCAGGGAAGCCCATGTTACATGTATTTTATCAGAATTTAGAAAAAAAAGAAAAGGAGAAAAAATAAGGAAAAGAAAGAGATCATGGAAATTAAAACTAGGATACCCCTTCTAATATTTTATTAGAAAAATTAGAAGAAAAGATAGGAAATATCCCCCCAAAAAATTAATAAAAGGACAAATGGAGTAAAAGAAATGAAGATCTGGAAAATTATAGATTGAATCAGGAAGTTCTGTGTCTAATTCCCAGGAGTTCCAGAAACAGAAAATAGAGTGCATACAATCATGAAAGGATTAATACAAGAAAATTTCCCAGAACTGAAGGGTGTGATGTCTAGATCGAAAGCGCTCGTAATGGACTCAGAGCAACACACCAGGGGCTGAAGAAAAGCCTGCACAGGGCACAGTGTCGTGAAACTGGGGTAATGAAATGACCCTAAAAGATTTCAGAAAACATGTCACACACAAAGGACTGGAAGGGGGACAGCACTGGTGTCTCTGCAGTGACACTGAGAGTTTGGAGACACAGATCACAGGGGCAAATTCTAAAAACTTGGTAAGAATGTGGAGGTAACCTTGTTGCAGGCTGTGCTGAATCCTTGTAAGATTGTTTGTTCCCTAAGGCCCTCCTCTGTTGGCCTGTCAGACTAAGAAAGGGTCTTTGCCATCACTTTATAAAAAGCATTTTCAGGGACTTCCCTACTGGTCCAGTGGTTAAGAATTCACCTTCTTAGGCAGGGGATGCAGGTTTGATTCCTGGTCAGGGGGCTAAGATCCCACATGCCTCACCACCAAAAAAACCAAAACATTAGAAAAAAAAAAACAACCCAGATGCAATATTGTAACAAACTCAAGAAAGACTTTAAAAAAAAAAAAAGCATTTTCACTTCCCTTTTCTTAAATTTCAGCTTTATGGAGGTGTAACTGGCATATAGAGCTGTAAGATATTTAGAGCATACGTTGTGGGGATTTGATGTGTGGGTACCTGGGATCATCTCCCAGGACAGCATGAGAGGCTGTCCCAGAAAGGGAGGAGTCCAGAGAAGTGACAAATGACTCAGCTTCCTTTCTTTATTCTCCTGGTTTTGAGGCCTTGGAATATCCTTGGCCTCTGACTTCCTGTTTTTTGGTTTACTCTCTCCTTTGGCACAGTTCATCCACTAACAGCTTCCTAGGGAAATGGAAAATTTGAGGCCCTATGTGCCAGCAAAGCCTTAGTTCTACCCTGAAATTTACTGGACGGTAAATCACCTAAGAAACAGAGGACTCCAAGGTAAATCTGTCCAAGGAGAGCAGGTGCTCAGTTAAGCAACTCTTAGGGAGCCTGTGCTGTGTCCATACAGAACTGTGGATGGGGGGAGCGATGACATGGACACACATATACATGTGGCAGAATTACTGGAATGTCTGGAGAGAAACTGGGATCCATACAAACAAAATCGGACAAATGAACCGAATGGAGTAATTATTAACCCCTGGAAAAGAATTGTGCGTGAAAGGAGTATTGACCTGTGTGCTAATCGGCTCAGTGTGTGAAAGCCACTCAGTCATGTCTGACTCTTTGCGACCCCATAAACTATAGCCTGCCAGGCTCCTCTGTCCATGGAATTCTCTAGGAAAGAATGCTGGAGTGGGTTGCCATTGCCTTCTCCAGGGGATCTTCCTTCTCCAGGGATTGAACCCACCTCTGCTGTACTGCAGGCAGATTCTTTACCATCTGAGCCACCAGGAAAGCCTGATGGGCTCAGTAGTGAAGGATAATTTTATATTGATACCTGGTTGACTATTGATATAACTCAATACTGTGATAAACCTGAGTTGGGAGGGTGGAAAAAGGCAGCGGGGATGGGGGGGGCAGGTGGTGAGAAGTAAGTTCTTATACACCATGGTGGGATTTAATAGTTAATGTCTAAACTGACAAACCAAGAATTAGAAATAGCAATATATTATTTAGAAATGTGACTGTAAACACTTGAGGGAAATCAAAAGAACTGATTATAGTTAACTCTAGGGACCATGCCTAGATCATTTGATTGGATTTTTTGAAAGCTGTGTGTGATGCAAATATCTGTGTTTGATAAAAAATGTAAATTAACCAGCATATTCTCAATTTATGACGATTTGTGAAATAGAAAAGTTCCTCGAAAGATAAGATTATGTGATTTGCATATTAAAATCAGAGATGTGCTTGTATGGGTTGAGCCTCTGAAAGACTTCCGATGGTTGCTCTTGTGTGGAGGTGATTCACCAGCCCTGTGGTACACCAGTGACTATCATAGCCCAGGACACCAGGACAGTCACAGTCCCCTCAGCAGTTCATTTCAGAACTTTGAAATTTATAATCAATCATCTCTTTTGTTCTCTTCTCTCCCATTTTTCACTTCTGATGTTACATGATCTCATAGGGTAGCTCAGGTACATGACGGTTGAGGGGGCCAAGCCCATTTCAAGGATGGCACCAGGTACCTGGCAATTCTGATTGCAAGTCTCCTGAGGGCAGAGACTTTGAGTTATTCAATTAAATACAACTTACTGAATCTCTACTGAAAGCATGATCCTTGCACTAGATAAACAAATATGAGCAAAGTATCATCCTTGATGTCAAGGCAGAGATGGTCATGGTTACTCATAATGCCAAAGCTAGACATTCAAAGTATTTTAATAGACAAATTGGGGAGAAAGCTTCCCAGGTGGTGCTAGCGGTAAAGAACCCGCCTGCCAATACAGAAGATGCCAGAGACAAGCGTTTGATTCCTGGGTCGGGAACATCCCCTGGAGGAGGGCGTGGCAACCCACTCCAGTATTCTTGCCTGGAGAATCCCATGGACAGAGGAGCCTGGCAGGCTCCAGTCCACAGTGTCACAGAGAGTCAGAGATGATTGAAATGACTTAGCACGCATAGAGACAATGTCTTAGCCTGAGTTCTTTAGCTAGGGGTGCTCTTCCAGGGAGGTCCTTGCCTGGAACAGTCTGTGGGCATGTGTATTTGGGGTGGGATGGCTCTGGCCTGTCTTGTCCCTCATTAGTCAAAGTTTGCCGTAGGCCGGACATCACCTGCACCGCCGGCTTTTGAGCAGGTGAGATCCTACCCTGTACAGGGAGAAGTTTAGAGTTTGGAAGGGACAGGAGAAACAGGCCTTCCGGGGGGCTAGTCAGGTGGGGCCAAGGACTGGGCGCCAGACTGCATTGAACTAACAGCTGAGGGTCGGGACTTGGGGAGTGGACTGTGGTGGAGGAGGCAAGAAAACCTGGCTCAGTGCAAGCACTAACCCACTCCCAAGCAATCCCACCCTCTGAGCTGGCAGACAGCTTAGCTTGTAAATATTAGCAATTCTGATTGTTGGCCAGGAAGTGTGATGTCATTTGTTTATTTTTTAGCCTAAATAAAGGAAAACAGGATCTCTTTCAGATCAAGGCAAGTAGTCTTGGCAGATGAGTTTATCAGAAGACTGTAAGCTCCCTGAGTGTCTTTTTCTCTTTGGTCCTGGGACGAGTGCATCAATATGTTCCTGTTGATTTATTAGATGAATAGACCTCACAGGAAAAAATAAAAAATTACACAATCTGGATCGGCTGTTCTAAAACCTTAGTGTCCCCTGGATAGGAGTTTGCGTTTTTTAAGCAAGTTCAAGGTGATCCAGGTGCGGGTGGTTTGTGGACCAAAATAAGAGCAACACTGCTGAAACCTGGGGATTTGTGGCCACATGGATGTGACCTCTAGAAGGTCACACTTTATGTTTACTCGCAGCAGGGCCACACCTACAGGGCACAGCTGCAGATACCACATTTTCCTTCCTATCCGTGAGAGGTTGGAGCAACATTTGCTACAGAAAAAGGAACTTGATCACAATGGTAACAAACAACTTATAAACAAGCAGAGTATAGAACTGTCTTAACAGTGTGGTTCCAGCTGTCCCATTTTGGGCTCGAGAGTCCCATTCTCTCCCTAATAACCCCACCTCCTAGGATTGAACTTCATAAGCATTTATTAGGCACTGACTTTGTACCAGGTTCTGCGCCTCGTTCTGGAGAAGAAAGGCATTTAAGACACAAAGCTGTTCAAGCCTTAAAAGCTTCCTCTGCATCGACGCTTCCTTTGGGGGAAAAATGCAGCCTTGTCCCCTGTGAATCCAGTTGCCAGACACGTGTGTGTGAAATAAGCAATGGCGAGCAGGTGAAGGCTGCTGAGGTGTGAACCTGGGAGAACCACTTTTGTTCATCTGAGACAGTGAGAAACTTTGCTGTTTGCTTCACTTCAGAGGGAATGGATGGCCATTCTTGCCTGGAGGCTCCGAGCCTGTGGGTCACTTTGACACAGAAGCAGCCTTGGTGTCCAAACCAGGCGATAAGGCCTTTGAAGACAACATTCCACAGTTATCCAAACTTGGCAGTTTCCAAGGAAACAGGACCCTGAGTCCACTTAGCACTGCTGGTAATCAGACTGTGATGTCCCCAACATCGGCTAAATAGAGCAAGTTTCTGATGGGACCCAGCTGAAGCCACATGGGGTGCCTCCCAGGGCAATACCACAGCTGGGAAATGATGAGTGACCTCCCTTCTCAGAGCAATCACTGCTTTTCTTACCTAATAACAACGTTCCCAATGACTGCCTCAGCCCCACTTCATCCTTCCTCCCCCTGGGGGATGAGTGCTGCTCTCCAGGTTTCTAAACTGCCTGCAGCCTGGCAGCCTCCACCGCAGAGCAGTTCCCTCTTCCCCAGTCTCTCTTTAAATCACGCTGCACCACCCCCACTCCCCTGTGATGAGCTGTCCCACATCCTGTGGTGTTTGATCATCCTTGATGTAGCAAGTTATAAACCTAAATTTGTTTCCCTGCTGGTGTGTCCCACGGTGGTCTTTATCTGATGGGCTTTATCAAAGGTTGGGTGTATGTATGTGTGTGCGTGCATGCATGCTCAGTTGCTTCAGTTGTATCTGACTCTTTGCAATCTCATGGACTGTAGCCCACCAGACTCCTCTGTCCATGGGATTTTCCAGGCAAGAATACTGGAGTGGGTTGCCATTTCCTTCTCCAAGGGATCTCCCTGACCCAGGGATCGAACCCGTGTCTCCTATGGCTCCTACATCGGCAAGAAGATTCTTTTACCACTGAGCCACCTGGAAAGCCCCTTATCAAAGGGCAAGGCCTGGCAAAAATGAAATTCTTTCCTCCCCATGGCTCACTGGCAAACGTTTTACAGTATCTCAGAAAAGAAAGGAAAAGGAAAGAGCACTGATTCGTAGTGTTTGCCTATTTGTGTGGTGGAAATATTCTTACTTGGGTCAGTTTCAAGCTACCAATATGACTTCACTGAATGCTGAATTGGGAAGAGACCCACTTAATCAGCTTTTGGTGGATTCATACCAGTGGGCTCAAGCACACCTCTGCCACCTTCTCACCCATCTTCCTCAAGCAGCAACATATTTTTTGCTTATTCAGTTTTCCAGATTTTGTTTCCCCCTGGAGTAGCATATGATTTTTTTCTTTTCTTGCATTTGGGTAAGGAATCTGGCACCTGGCTGATTTATAAGCAAGTCCTGAGAAATGTCATGACTGAAATAGAAACTCATGGACAGTGAACTCACATATAAAAGCAGGCAAATAGCAAAGAACCCAGGGTTTTAGAGACCAGTAAACACACATTTGGACTTCCCTGGTGGCTCAGCTGGTAAAGAATCCACCTGCAACATGGGAGACCTGGGTTGGGAAGATCCCCTGGAGAAAGGAAAGGCTACTTACTCCAGTATTCTGGCCTGGAGAATTTCACGGACTGTATAGTCCATGGGGTCGCAAAGAGTTGGACACGACTGTGAGACTTTCACTTTCAATACACATTCACGTGTCACAGCCAGATGCTTCACTGAAGGTGGCTTTCTGGCCAAGGTAGAGGGCAAATGATTTTGTCTTGGAGGAGAGAAACATTCTCTCTTAAGATAGCAACCCCAGTTCATCTTCCTTTGGCCTGGGTTTAATCTACCAAACCTATAGCAAGACCTGCCTTTTTTTTTTTTTTTTAATTCTACAAAGAAAACGATCTTTGTGGAATACCCAAGGAGTAATTATAGATAATAGTCCACGATCTGGCAGCTTACAAGTTCAGCCACTTGGCTGAGAAATGAATTCCCTGTCTGCTACTACAAGACCTCATTATGTGCTGCACTGGTGAATTGATAATGAAAAGACTTAAAAAGTGTCTGATAGCAAAAGAAGCTCCTTTCTTAGCCTGACTGGCCTCCAGAGCAGCGCCCTAGGGAACTCAGTGCAAATTTCCAACAAGATTACCAGCAACTTCTTATCATCCCCTTGGAATCCTGGGAATGTAGGAACTGTGAAAAGCCCACAAAGATGGAAATACTATCGTTAAAGGGAGAAAAAGAGAAATTTTCAGTTTGATGAAGAGAAAGAAAATGGTTTAAGGTAGGCTGAGAGAATTGGTATTATTTTTCTAAAAAAGCATAAGCCCTTTTGACAAGATTACAAAGAAAATAGCTCTCACGTTAAGTCAGTACTTTGCTTGACAGATCTACATAGTATCTCATGCTAAGGGTACCAAATAAAGTTCACCATCTACTGAGGGAGAGAAGTCGCCAAGTCAGCCACTTACTTCTTTGCTTTCAGATTCAATCTTAGACTTTTCCCTGAAAGCTGTGTCTCTGAGCCAGGCTCTCTGAGTCACTGGCTTCAGGTCAGTTTCAAGGTGGTAGGAGCACCATCAGTAGAATGAAGAATGGGAGATGCTAGGATAGCCATCCCCATGTCTCTCTATTTTGGGTGGTGACTCAGGGGTGCCAGCTCCCATGGACCAGATCTGGCTAGGTAGCCTTGGTTTCTGAATTCTGATAGCAGTTATTTTTCCTTCATTCCTCCAGCCCCACCCAACAGGTAGCTAGCAGCTGTCCAGTGTCATTGCAATCTCCATTGCCTCATTGTCCTCTCTTGAGTTTGTCAACTCTCTCAATACCTTTGTTACTAGTTTCTTGCGTTGAACTCTTGGAATGTTCAACTCCTATTGAACTTCCTAGATTTAATTATCTACAGGTTGACCAATATAGGAAGTGTAAACAAATAGTTATAAAGTTTATGTGATGTTGCTAGAAGTGGTCTGTGCTTATGCTATGGGGACCTAGACAGTGGCTCTCTCTCATTTATGGGAACCAGGAAGGCTTATCCTAAGTGGAAAATTTGAAAATGAGCTCTGAAATTGAGTTGGAAGTTCTGAGGCAATCAATCAAGGAGGGTCAAGCAGGAGGAGAGAGAGTATTCCAATTGTTTGCAAAAAGCAAGGCAGAGTGACAGGGGATAGTGTTCTAGAGGAATGTCAAATAATCAGAAACCTTTGAAGAATGGGTCAGGCACAAAACACGTAGCTTGCTTGGAGGTTAGTGATTTGGATTCTAGTCTTTTTCTTCTTTCTTTTTTCTAAAAAACTTTTGGCTATGCCCTGCAGCTTGTGTGACCTTAGTTCCCTGACCAGGGATCCAACTTGCATCCCTTGCATTGGAAAGCAGAGTCTTAACCACCAGACTATTGGAGAAGTCCCCAGATTCTAGGTTCTATGACTGCAGACGTCACTACTGCCACAGAAGTCTTTAATTTCCCAGGACTTGGAGGATGGGAACAACCATGTAGGAAACAGCTGGAAAAGTCACTACTGTGTGCTGACTCTTATTCATTCTACCAATGTGAAGGACCATTTGCCTAGCTGGCATCCACTGGACCCACCCAGTGGAGGAACTTTAAACTATGTGCTTAATGTGATATCAATATTACCTAAAGTCTCTAAATTGCAAAGCACTCTCATTGAAAGTCAGATAGTGACTTCCTGGAAGATTCACTCGCTTGCCTCCATTCTATCAGGGTGGGGGTGGAGAGGCAGAAAGAGAATTCCCAACTCACTGCTTGCAAAGAGCCCAGAGTACATCTGTTAAATCTTTTTCTTTCAATTGTAGCTCAAAAATGCCTAAAATTTAATTTTTATTTCCTCCCCAAATATACACATGCCAAAGGCAACCATGGACTTTCTGCTGGGGGAGGTCACAGATTTCAGTTTGGAAAACATATGTTGGAACCTGCCACTGATACCATAGGATTAATGCAGAAGGATCCTCTAGATTCAAGGGTGATATTTACATTTCTATGCCATAAAGCATCTTTATTTCCCAGCAGAGTGAATTTTCAAAGATGCTTTGCATTTACTCATGACTTAATACTTCCCCACAACTTGGTGAGGCAGTCAAGGCAAACGGAGAGAGTGCAGTTACTTGCCAGAGAGGTTCTAATAGACTCCCATCAAGACCAGGGGTGGCATCTAGGTCTCTATTTTTGGCACTTTCCACAGTCTTTGTGGGGATGAGGTAGCTGCTGTCATAGCAAGTTTAGGCGCTGTAACAGCTCTAGGGCTAACATTCCATTAAAAATCACAGAAGCTACCTGGTTGACCCTGGTGCTCCCTTATACTACATTTAGGAGGCCATGTTCAAAGAGAGATGTTCAACCTGAGACAGAGCCTCCAGGGCCTTCCTTTCTCATTACCAACCACCTGACCTCAAGAGAAATGCCCTTCTGACCCCTACTGGCTGTGGTGGCACATACACTGAGCAAGCACAGAGAATCGTTTGAGAGATAGTGTTGGAAATACTCTCACAAACACTCTCCCGCTATGATTGGATGAGAAGGTTAAACATTGGAAAGCTTGACTCAGTCCTGATTAAACATGCTGGGAAGACAGAAACAAATAATCACCCCGTATATAGCAATAATGGAGCAACAAAGTAAATATTAAGGCAGAGGCTTGCTATCAATATTTAACTAGCAGATTAATGTACAGAGGACACACTTTGGAGAATAGGAGGGTGACCAGAGAGGCAGAAATGGCTCAATTATGATACACTGTCACAACCTGGGAAGAGGTAGGGGCTGCCTGCATTGTTTAACCTGAGGTTACCAGCACTCACCAGAGGTAATCAAGGGTGATTAAGCAGGGGGAGGATGATGGAGATAATTCTAGGCTCATTAGCATAAAGAATTTGTTGCCAGTATGGAACAGAGACATGCTGTAAATTCTGGCCGAGGTTTCATCCCTATGATTCCTGCATATCTGTGTCTCCCTCATCAAAAATTCTCTTAGGTTTTTTCCATCCTTTATTTGCTCAACTAGGACAAAGAATCTTAAGGACCACTTCACATCTTGGGGCAATGCTTCCAACTACGACTTAACCTAATGTTCCTGTCTTGTGTTCATGCAAACAAATCTATTTCTTAGTCTATACTTTCCAACCACTTCTCAGAATGGGGAAACTGTCCAAGTATTGCACACAAGATATTTTTCATGGGTAAGTGTGGGACCTTCTGAATTAAAGATTAAAGTGTGTATTAGCATACCAAAGCAGCTGTGATTCTTAAAGAGGGATGTAGTTGTATATAGCTTTTCCTGAAAAAATTAGTCCCTCAGAACCGTTTTTATGGAAGCATCTTAAATAACCAAGTTTCCGTGGAAGGCTTTTGATGAAGGGTTTTTTCCTCCTGTTGTCTTCCTCGGTCATTCCACCAGTTTCAGTTACTGAGTTCCCTCTACAATATTTTGTTCCTCTTTCCTTCGTGTTTGGAGTGAGATGGCCACCAGCTGATTTTCTAAGATCTTTGTAACAGGAATGAAAATGCCTGAGGAGACCCCATCCTCAAATGTGCAAGGCGACTGCACACTCTGGAGCCTTCCCCAGAGCACTGAACACATGAATGTACTTTATCCTTAGAAGGTAGAGTAACATGCAGACACTTCAGCACTTAATAAATTAAAAAAAAAAAAAAAACAAACGCTATTACTCAACAGGAAATGACAAATTTCAATCCCACTGGGACTGCATCATATTCTGATACCATTTCTCCAAAGCTAATGAAATGTGAACCTCTTGGAGGCCAGGAATGCAGATGATCACCTCCTCATGATTTAATATTTTAACATCTCTGAGTTTTTTCCTAGCTCCCTCTGGCATCTTGTTCTCCACTCCATTCTGAGTCTCACTAAGAATTTCTCCAGAAGCTGCACAGAAACAGGGATGTTTGGTCCTTGAGGCAGGGATTCATGCATCAGATTAAAACCAATGAGAGAGAATTTCAGGGGTCAGGTTTCTCTAGAAAGAGCTGTTTCATTCCTGTCTTGGCTACTACAGATGAATTCTGCCAGTAATTCTGTTCTCAAAACTATTTTGTTCTTTTAATTATATTAAGTTATTTATTAAACCTGTAATGATGCTAGTTTGTTCAGCCATTTGGCTTAAGTTTGTAAGTCCTATTTCTGTCATATCCTGTTATTTTATTTTCTAATTATAAGTTTTTGTTTATTCATATTCTATATATAACATCAAATAATTGTTGTCTCTTTGGTTTCTTGATTTATGCTTTTTCCTAGATTGTGTTATTATTATTTTTTTCTATGATGTTTTTGTGTTTTCTGTTATTTGCCTGGTGCCCAGATGCTTCTCTTTATCCTGTTTATGCTTGGACCACTGAGCCTGGACCATCTCTTTGCTCTGACATAGAATGGATAACTCTTGACTTTCTCCTCACTGTATCTGACCTACAGTGTGAGAAAAATGAGAAAAGAGGGGGGAAAGTATCTTTGGGTGGTTGGTATCTTTGTTAGTGTATCTGGGCTCAATTTTAAGATTTTGTTCAATGTTCTAAATCGGACATCTAATCAGTTGTTAGATGTTATACTGGTTTAGCCACAAATGTCAAAGCTGCTGCTGCTGCTGCTAAGTCGCTTCAGTCGTGTCCGACTCTGTGCGACTCCATAGACGGCAGCCCACCAAGCTCCGCCGTCCCTGGGATTCTCCAGGCAAGAACACTGGAGTGGGTTGCCATTTCCTTCTCCAGTGCATGAAAGTGAAAAGTGAAAGTGAAGCCGCTCAGTCGTGTCCGACTCTTCTCGACCCCGTGGAGTGCAGCCCACCAGGCTCCTCTGTCCATGGGATTTTCCAGGCAAGAGTACTGGAGTGGGTTGCCACTGCCTTCTCCGAAATGTCAAAGCAGCAGTGATCTAAACAACATAGAAATTTGTATTTCTCTTGAAGACGGGGACGACAGAGGATGAGATAGTTGGATGGCATCACAGACTCAATGGACTGAGCTTGAGTAAACTCCGGGAGTTGGTGATAGACACGGAGGTCTGGCGTGCTGCAGTTCATAGAGTCGCAAAGAGTCAGACATGACTGAGCAACTGAACTGAACTGAACTATGTAACTAACTGAACATAAACCATCTGCGTTGGTGGCACAGACGTGCCAGGGAGCCTGAATTCTACCTGGTTGTCAATCTGTCTATGCATTATGGTGGTACTTGGCTTGCAATGGCACATCCACAGGCAGTGTGAAGGGAAAAAGAGCAAGGAAAGGGCATAATTACTGTTTTTTAAAGATAGGATAGCATAGCATAAAGATAGGAACCTGAGACTTCAAGCATCACTTCCTCTCCCATATGACTGGCTCGATTGTAGTCACAAGGGCAGAGTAGCAAGGGGAGCTGGGAAAGGTAGTCTTTCTCCTGGGAAGTCAGATGTGCAGGTGAAACTTGGGAATTCTATCACTAAAGAAGGATTTCCCTTGTGGTTCAGCTGGTAAAGAATCTGCCTGCAATACGGGAGACCTGGGTTTGATCCCTGGGTTGGGAAGATCTGGAGAAGGGAAAGGTTACCCACTCCAGTATTCTGGCCTGGAGAATTCCAAGGACTACATAGTCCGTGGGGTCACAAAGAGTCAAACAAGACAGAGCGACTTTTTCACTTTCATCACTAAAGAAAGAAATTAAAGAATCAGTTGGCTCTGCCGCACCAGATTTCCCATCCCCTAATGGGGGGATGTAATTCACTTCCAGAGAGGGAATATACATTCACATATCAGAAAACAGAACTGTCACAAATCCTAGCAAACACTTCCCCGACACAAACGGTCCTCCACGACAGACATACGTCAGAACCAACTGGCAAAATGCCCAAATAGCACTTCGTCCTCACAAAAGGTCCTCGAAGTCAGACACACATCAGAACCAACTAGCCAAATACCCAAACAGCACTTTGTGCTCAAAAGAAGTTAGCCCAGCTGCACACCGGTGGGCTCACTTACTGGGTCTTGGAGCTCCTCAGCTTGTCCAGACGCATGTTTCCGTTCCGCCGAGGAAAAGCGTAAGTTAACAGCCAGCGCCGAGCAGAGGAGAAACAGGGAGGATCCCCGAAGCAAACGGTTTCAGCAGCCACCAGGAACATCCCCCCAAACCCCTCTCTTTGGGACAGGTAGCCATGAGCAGCGGCCCCTCACAGCTACCCTGGTGCGTGCGTCCTCATGGCGGCGACGTTGCTCGGGGAAAATCCTGGGAGCCAGATGTCGCGAGAGCCCCACAGTGGGAGCCAAAAACCTGACCCGGCGTGGGAGTTCCGCTGCTTGTCACTCTAAAGCCGATAAAGGGGCGGAGTTGGTAGAAAGGAAAGTTTGCTTTATTTCAAAGGCTGGCAACCTGGGGGGTGCGGGCGCAGACTTCTGTCCAAAGGCCAGCTCCCCTTGACTGACAATCACAGGGCAAGAGCGTTTTTATCGATGGAGGGAGGAACAAAACAGTCGGCTCTGACTGTCATCTTGAAATTGGTCACAGGGTGGTTGATCAGAGAATCTTAATTGTTTTAAGTACAGTTAACCTTCAGTTCCACAGTTGATTTGTTCCCATTTCTTTGAGTTCAGTTCTCAGAACTGTGGCTGCTTCTATCATGGCTACAGTCTGGTCATCATGTAGTTAACCTCTTTTAGCTGGTGGAGATTTCAGTATCTATAAGGCAGTTCACAAGATATGGCTCAGAATATTATCTGTAGCCCTTGAGGAGGAACTAAAGGTCCTTGACATTGCTTAGTGACCAAACTATTATTACTTGGTCTCATTTGAGTGTTTTCCTTTGTGTATTTTCTCAATTCTCTGATTAAACTTATTGTTTGGCTGAAGTTTTTCTACATATAAAAGGCAAGCTGAGGACAGGAGTTGCAAGGACCATAGGGTCCTGCTCTGTTTCAGTAGGGTGTGAAAGACATGTCTTTTAAGAAAAAAGCTGGATATACGAACCCTCCAAGTTCTTGCTCCAGGACAAACTCCTGGTAGGTTAAACCTGCCCTGAAATTTTCCCCTCATTTCCCTTTCCAACTGACGTTCTCTTTTTCCAACCAATCACCATGGTGCCTTCATTCAACAATACTTATTTAGGACCTATAGTGTGACAGGAGCTATTCTATGTGCTGTGGAAACCGCAGGGAACTAAGCACACAAAAGTCACTGTCCATGGAATTTGCATTCTATTAGTATTAGTGGGAGCCTGGTGGGCTACCGTCTATGGGGTTGCACAGAGTTGGACTCGACTGAAGCGACTTAGCAGCAGCAGTATTAGTGGGGCTTTCCTGGTGCCCCTGCTGGCCCAGATGGTGAAGAATCTGCCCGCAATACAGGAGACCTGGATTTGATCCCTGGGCCAGGAAGATTTTCTGGAGAAGGGAATGGCTACCCACTCCAGTATTCTTGCTTGGAGAATTCCATGGACAGAGGAGCCTGGGAGGCCACAGTCCATGGGGTTGCAAAATTTGGATACGACTGAGCGGCTAACACTCACTTTTTTTCACTTTTCAGTATAGATGGATAATAAAATAAATGAGTAAGGTATATAGTAAACAAAAAGGTGATAATTTATATGGAAAGAAAGAATAGGGAACAGAGATGGGATTGCCATCGGTATAATTTGACCTTTTTTTTAAAGTTTTTAATTATTTATTATTTTAAAAAATTGTTTATTTTTGGCTATGCTGGGTCTTTGTTGCTATGTATGGGCTTTCTCTAGTTGTGGTGAGAGGGGGCTGCTCTATAGTTGCAGTGCATGGGCTTCTCATTGCTGTGGCTTCTCTTGTTGCAGAGCATGGGCTCTAGAGTGTGGGCTTCAATAGTTGTGGTGCATGAGTTTAGCTGCCCTGTGGTGTGTGGGATTCTCCCAGGGTAGGTATCAAACTTGTGTCCCCTGCATTGACAGGTCGATTCTTAACCACTGGACCACCAGGGAAATCCTGTACCTCAGCTGTTGTAACCTCAATTCATAAGATTGTTTTAAGTGTTAGTGAAAACATCTAATAAAGTTTGGTACACAGTAAGCATACAGAAAATTGCAGTGGTCATCATGATAAGGAGTTAAGAAGTTTTCATAGAGTAGATTCAATAATTCACTTGCTGATTAGCTGAAGCACTCACATCCATTGTCCGAGCTTTGGGTGCTTAGGGGATAGGGACCAAAACCAAGCTGGGTCACTGAGTGGATCTCTCCAAACACCCAATTTTTCTAATAAATACAGGAAATAAATCAAAAGGATGTTATTTGGATGACAGAGTATTTCTTCTTATAATTCATTGGAACTTAGGTAGCTTGAATAAACATAAAATTAAAAGATGACCCAAGAAAAATTATGTCTAAGATTCTAGATATAAGGTCTTTTTAGATAGCAGGCATGAATAACAGCAGAAATTTTGAAAATGATCTGAGGGTTATGATCGAATCTGCTTTAAATAGAATCACATATTCCAAGTCAAGAAGCAATTTAGTCATTGTTGAAATTTTTCATAAGTTGGATGAAATTAGAGCAACAATAGACTAATGAGCCATGGAATGGTTTCCCGACAGGATTACATCAAGATCATTAGTGTTGCCAGCACCACCTCTTTGCAAGATTTGATGGAGCCTTGAAGAGGGTGTTAATTAACTCACATTAAAAGTAATGGGCAGGGGAGATGCTCAAATCACTGAAAGGATTATCCCAGAGACCAGACCTACTCTCTATCCTGACAAGTTGCCTCATTCAAGCTGCTGAAGGGTGAGGCTCTGTTATAATACCATCACCAGAGAACAGGTCCATTTCAACCCAACATTCTGCCAGAGCAAGAGATTTCCAACTCTATTAATAGACCAGTGATATTAATAAAATTCAGTCAGTTGGTAAAGAATGTGCCTGCAGTGCAAGAGACCCAGGTTTGATCCCTGGGTCGGAAAGATCCCCTGGAGAAGGAAATGGCAAACCACTCCAGTATTCTTGCCTGGAAAATCCCATGGACAGAGGAGCCTTGGTGGGCTACAGTCCATGGGGTAGCAAGAGTCGGACATGACTTCATGACTAAACAACCTTTGGTTATGAATGTTACACATTTATTGAACTCCTACATCATAATAGGTACCCTTCTATATGGTCTAGAAAGACCATCTTTCTGTATAGAAAAACCTCTTGGGAGTCACTGTTGGGTGGCAAAACTATTACCCGAGAGTTTCTTGCTTATTTGTAATAAGGACCCCAAGAAACAAGATTAGAAATTATTGAAGCAAGATTAAATTGTGTTCAACCTAGTTTCACCATTCAGGATTTTAGATAAAATGATAGAATTGGCTCATGAGACCTTTATTATATCTTTCAGGATTTTACCATTCATGATTTTAACACCAATCAGGATTTCAACACCTTTGGAAAGCGGTAAACTGTGTGTGACGAATAAGGCAACTTCTTCTGAACAGAAGGATTTGGCTCTTCAGAAATGGATCCTCCTCCTTTTCCCCTGATCACACTGATGAGTAACAGAGTATTTGCTTTGCGCTACGTGCATGCTAAGTCACTTCAGTCATGTCTTTGAGACCCTATGGACTATAGCCCTGCAGGCTCCTCTGTCCATGGGATTCTCCAGGCAAGAATACTGGAGTGGGTTGCCATGCCCTCCTCCAGGGGATCTTCTCAACCAAGAACTGAACCCAAGTCTCTTACATCTCCTCCATTGGCAGACGGGTTCTTTACCACTAGCACCACCTGGCAAGTCCCGTTTGCTTTTCTCTATAGCACTTTAAATGTTTCATCAAGCAACATACTTCATGAGCCATTATCTCTTCCTCTCAGAGAAGTCCACATGTAGTGTCCTCACCAGCAACATATTTCTAGGCCCAGTGAGTGAGATATCTAATTTTCTAATTTTACTGTTTTCCAGGCTGCTCAGACTCTTTTGTAAAGTGCTTTGAGAAATCTGCAGGTGTGTTCCCTGTCTTGGAGTGTCCTGAAACCACCAGGTAAACTCTGGAATACCTGGCATAGTATACCTGCAGGCTGGTCAGTGCTTCTCAGACCCAAATGGATGGGCATGTGAGTCACCCGGGGATCTTGTTAAAAGGATTCAGTGTGTCTGGAGCATGTCCTGAGACTCTGCTTTTCTAAGAGACTTTCGGGGATGCTGCTGCTACTGGCTTAGGTAGCCAGGCCCTCTGTGGGCACTGCTCACGCTCCTGCAGGCAGGGTTATGGTGTGATAGAAGGAATGGAGGGGGAGATGAGACCAGATCCATCCTGGATTCACCCTTCAACTTGCCTAAACTTTGGATTCCTCATTTATAAAGAGGAATAATGACAAAGCTTAGCTCCTGGAGCTGCTGTGAAAGTAGAATGTTCTCAATATAAAGAAGTATAGCATCATCACCATAGAAGTTTCCCACGGAGTTATTCCTTCTCTTCTGAAATGATATAATTGGTTCACTGGATCTTTACTGCTATTAAGAAGTGACTTGCATGTGATAATATGATGCTCTTATTTGTATCACTTTGCAATGTTTCTTTGGAATATTGAAAAAAATAATGCCAGAGATCACACTGGTCTCATTGGCTTCTTGGTGCTAAGTTCTACCTAGTTTGAGGTTCCTTACCCTCTGGCTTCTCAACCTGTGAGCTGAAAAGTTGCTAAAGATTCCTGTGTGATAGAGTTTAGGGAAATTCTGGCAGAACTGCTTTTCATTGCAACACGGCAGCTCTGATTATCACTGGAAGCAGAAACATCATGGAGTATTACAAAATCCTTCTGATTTGCAAAAAGATAAAAGTGCAATCCAGCCCAAGTGATGATTGATATGTTAGCGGGGAAGACAGGAGATGGGATGATAAATAATTTTTATGTTTTAAGTTAAATGTTTCAATCTTTGTGACATATTTAATTCTTGACTTTGGGAAGAACTGTACAGTGATTTAGCTCCTTACACCCGGGAAGAAAAGCCTAGCTTAGCAGCTAACTAGGGATAAGATATGGGTTGAAAGCATTTATGTTTAAGGTTTCTCAAACAAGGAAACAGAACCCATGAATCTATGGCCCTTACTT
Organism: Giraffa tippelskirchi; assembly: GCF_054371585.1. Taxonomy (NCBI): domain Eukaryota; kingdom Metazoa; phylum Chordata; class Mammalia; order Artiodactyla; family Giraffidae; genus Giraffa; species Giraffa tippelskirchi. The sequence goes on along the minus strand of NC_137287.1, from coordinate 63,653,487 downwards.
CAGAAAGTATCTCTGGATTAATTCCGGTAGATTCATCGTAAGTCATCATGTTTTCTGGGTACACCCATGAACATAAATAGAATTTAAGTTCAGTAAAGTGAATACCCAACTCTGCCTCCTCTATCCATGGGGTTTTTCAGGCAAGAATACTGGAGTTGTTTGCCATTTTCCTCCTCCAGGGGATCTTCCCAATCTGGGAACCGAACCCACATTTCCTGTGTTTTCCTGCATTGCAGACAGATTCTTTGCCTGATGAGCCATCAGGGAAGCCCTTTCTCTAAGCAGAGAAACCTAAACCTCCACTGAGTAGGGCAAATGTTCTCTTAGTGAAAAGTTGGAAGATGCCAAAGACATCAGTGTCCAGAGAAAAGTAGGAATATTGATTCACTGGGAAGAGCTGTACAGAGCGGTCCACCTGCATAGATTTCCTGTGCTTCAGAATTAAATTTTCCTATAATCAGAGGAAGGTAAGGAAAGAACTGTTGGTTCGTGAATGGTACTCTATCCTACAGAGCATGCTTTCATTCCACCCTTCTCGTCTTTGTTATTGTAATTATTATTATTACTATACTATTATTATTTTGGCCCAGATGGACTCAAAATTTTCTAAGAATTACCAAGTAGCCAGTGCAATGCCATGCTCAGCTTTGCCATCTAATGAAATTTAGCACAGCTGCATGCATAAACACTATCCGGTTTATTATCTATTTTCTATGAGAACAAAACTTACCAACAGACATATGGGAATTTCATTAAAAAAAAAAACAACTTTACTAAATGGAATATAGAAACATTTGACACAAGATTTGGAGTTGAAAAATTTCCATTTATAAGGCCAAATTCTTTATGCCTTATCTTGACAAGTGTCCAATTTGGGTTGATGTTCTACTTTCAGGAAATGTTTTCTTAATCTTCTCTCCTTATTAGGATATTATTTTAAAAAAAGAACTTAAAAAAATCTTGAAAGATATTTGATGCTGGAATAATACCAATTTCTTTAGCAATAACAAAGCTAATACAATAAAAGCCATCAGGTTTGGGATATTTTATGAAAATGTTTAATTCAACTGTTTCTTTGGAATGTAGTAGTCATAGTTTGGAATTTAAGTTACAGTTCAGTTCTATGTGGTTGTTTTATGCAACTCAGTGTCTGAGAATACAAATGTCATTTAAAGTTAAGGCTTTGCTGTTCATTTTGAAACAACAATTTACAAGTGTCATATTGTCATAGAAAATAAAAATTTCTGTAAAAAAAATTTGCACAAAATTTTATGATGGTACAAAACATGAAGCAATAATATACCAGTAAAATGAAAACATTTTACTACAGAAAGATTTATAGATCTCAATAAAGAAAAAAATATGTTATTTTACACCTTTTAAAATTATGAAACAATCTAAAACAATATAAACTGAACATTTTGTAACACTGCCTTTACAAATTAATAACTTTATAAACATATAATTTTTAAATATATTTATCAGTGCAAGATACTTTAAAATTTAAAGTTGCAGTATCATTTTTCCTTGGCTGAGGACAACTTTAAGTCTGTTGCCTTAAAAAAAAAATCAAGTCTTAATGGTTTCGTCTGGGTATGATTATAACAGCTGAATGGATGCCCCTGGGGGTTAGAATCTATTCTTCTTTCATAGTGATCAATACTTTCCTGGAAACAAAAGGCATTCTCAATTCAATTAAACTAGGATGAATGGACTTTCAGCTCCATGATGCAAATGCAACCCCCACAAATGTACTTGAGTGAGACCTACAGCAGTGCAGGAGGGAGGAAGTTCTTCTGTACTACGTGGCAGGGCACAAACACAAAGAAAACAACCAAAGCTTCTTTGGGCTAATTCACCTGCTGCCTCATAAGACATTTACCTCTCTGTGGCACTGGAGACTAAGGTCTTGCCAGCTCCAAGGCAGGCTTGCTCATTGTGAGCCACTGGAAGTTTCTAGAAGCTTTCACTAAGTCTCTTGTTTTTTTCAGGGTTGCTGCTGAATAGATTTTTAAGAACATTTGTTTTGACTTTACTCCTTTTCTTCCCCTCTCTTATCTTAAAATACTCCATCCTCAGGCACCAGAATTTATGGTTGCTTTCTTAAATTAATCATTCCTTCTTCCACTTCCCTTGCTTGACTCAATACCAAAACAAGAAGGTTCTCATGGGTCCTTTTCGTGTATTTGGATGTAAAAATCTCTGATTTTTGGATTTTGAGGGGATTTCATTCCTTTGGGTCTCACTTGAAAGCCAATTATTTCTCCCCTCAACTTACCACTATTTCTGTTAAATACAAACATTTCTATCTAAGAGTATTTTGATTGGTATAGATAGACAAATGGCTTTAGGAAAAAAGATACTGTCACTTTAACCAGTTAACAAGGAAACCAAAGTTATACTTTGGAGGGCAAAGTTAGGAATTTCCCTTATTTATTTATTTTTCCAACATAAAGTCTAGTAAAATTGTTTGCCATTCCCAGCAGGTTAAAGCTGCAAGTTTCTTTTCTGAAGAATGGCAAATGCTTAAATCCTAAGAGAGAAAAAAGACAGAGGGATAGCAGAGGAAGAGTTTACATTTGAAAATACATTCCATATGAAAGACCAGTCAGGGAGAATATTGCAGCTTTATACAAAAGGGTCAAGAGACATGAAATTGAACTACGGAAAAAGCGGAACGATTAAGCAACATTGCCAAATCTTCGGAGCCCTTGCCTTCCTGGAGGCTGACATCTCACACTAAAATATACTTTCTTCTTCGTCAGCAGGCCCCCAGGGTTTGATTCAAGAAGAGGGCTTTCACCAGTGAAAAACAGGGCGGGTGAATGTAACACAATGAGAACCAGTACGAACAAAAAGGCACTTGAGAGGACGTAGACTAGCCAGTGCCAAGGATTCTTCGTTGCGGTTGTCCGCATCACACCCAGTTGCCAGCAGTGTTTGCGATGGCACAGTTTTCTGTATGGAGTTCACAGCACGAGGTTGAGTACAACACTGGAAAACATCGAGGAAATCGGACAGTATTGCTTCGTAAACAGAGCTGACACACTAGACTGGTACTGAGGCTACGGTATACTTTAACAGAAAACATCCTACTCCTTCTTTGCCTATCCACGACGCGGGCGATTATACACAAGGCCAGCTTCAGGAGTCCACTGAAAGGCGGTTATTCGAATATATTCTGGGCACTGGGCTGCAGGTAGCGTGTCCGTCAAAAGGGCCCCGCTAAATACACTTGGTGCCAGCATCTTGGATTTTGCACAGTTTCCGAAAAGAATCCAGACGTGGAAGAGGAGAGAGAAGGGGAAAGGGGAGTCCTTTGAATGATTAAGTCAATCATACTTGGTCTGAACACCAGCATTTGATTATTCCAACGAAACCAACAGAAAGAAGCTTGACTGTACAGGATTCCGATTGTTAACACAGCTAAGTTGTCCGTGTCTGTCGGCCAAACTCATTGAAGCTCCTGAGAAAAACCTGGCTTGGCGTCATCAACGCGCTTCCCAGCCTGAACAGTGAAAGATCAGCCGGTCCCCAGCTCAAGCTCTGTCCTCCGCTCCACTCTCCTGCTCACCTGCTCACCTCTTGTCTGCTTTCATGCCTCCGAGTAAGTACTCTGTGGATTCAGTTTGTCTTTTTTCAACTTCACGCCATCCACGAGTTCAAAGTTATAGTTCTCAAGGGCAGATAAGTTTCGTTCTGACATCCCGTTGTGCCAACAGGCACAGTACAGCACGACTCCGCAGACGGCACCCAGGAGGACACCCAGGGCACTCATGGCGATGATGGTGATGAGGATGGGGTCCAGGGTCTTCAGCACGTTGCCTGGCTTCCTGGAGATGTTCTCATCGCCTTCTCCTGCACCTTGGTAGCCTGGTGTGCTCCCTGGGGAGAAAAACAAAATCGGCTCCGTGAGCACTGCTAACACACCAGACGACGGTAGACGGCGAAATGGACAAGGAGAGAAGTTAAGCACACATCTGGTTCTGGGCTGTCCTTCTCAAGGGAGCCCGTGGGGGATTTCTGTGGTGGGGTTTGGCTCTTCCACTGCCAAGAAACACCAACGTTTATGTTTCAGAGTTGTTGGGAATCAATGCGTGGGAGGGAAGGTATTGGGGCTTTGGTGCTGTGAACCCGACAGAAAGCTTAGCACATGGAAACCACTGTTTCTGGGCAAGCAGTGAGGGCTGGGTTCTAATCTAATTCAGATTTTATGCAGCCCGCCCTCTGTGAGACTGTAATCTGTGTTTATTGTCCTTGGCCAGATACGAGATCTATAAGCTTTGCAAAATGCTCCTTCCCACACTGGTCTAGCAGGGGATTTAACCATTCCTGATGCATCTGTTTGATCCCCAAATCCTGCACGAGAAGATGGCCCAAGCTGCTCTTCTGGGTGGTACACAGAGTGCTACACAAGTCAAACCTTCAAGTTTCCCCCCAAATCGACCATGGTTTCACTCAATGAGGAGAGAGCTTTCAGACAGAATGAGGGCATGCCTGCTGCTGACATTTTAAATGGCTTATGGCTCCAATCGAGAAGGCAGGTCTGTGTTGTGCTGAACAGAACACATTTAATAATCAGCATCTTTGCCGCCCTGGTGGTTTCACTGGGGATGGTCACACAGCTCTGCATGCAGGCATTGGGGAAATGTTTTCTTTAGAGTGGAACACAAGAAATTATTAACATGGGAGCTCTGAGCCTCATTACCTGATACTAGAAATGAGACTAGAATGTTAATGTGCAACAGGCCTGGTGTTTACTTAATGGTGTTCTGATCAACAAGGATTCCAATCAAAGGAAACTAAAAATATGCGATGCAAGTCCCTACAGGGGGGAAGAAGCCACAGGGACATATTAATATTCTCTCCCTTGATGCGACACTGTTTTGAAACAATCTCTAATAAAGTTTACATCTCAGTGTGGACCACGTAACTAAGCTAAATGAGCCTCGTGTTGAGATGATCAACTGCGAATGCGGTGCCATCTCTATTTGTCTCTACCAAATCCAAGTCTGGCTATGGTATTAATAGGTCCACTTTTCTGATGGCAACTGGTACTGATGCTGATGGACTGGGTACAGATCTGCTAGCAGCAGCTTGGAGTGATGCTGGGGCAAGTGTCCAATACCTGCCACTGCTGGCAGGAGGTGTGGAGACTTCTGGGAATACAACAACATCAGGCACGACCTCACTCCAACCAAATGCCTTGCACTGGATCACAAAGCGGTGTTCAATGAAAACACACTTTTGAATTAATCAGTTTGAAGTCTGAGGCTACCACCTAATAACATGTCTTAAGTGAAGCGAAGTGGAAGTCACTCAGTCGTGTCCTACTCTTTGCGACCCCATGAACTGTAGCCCACCAGGCTCCTCTGTCCATGGAATTCTTCAGGCAAGAATACTGGAGTGGGTTGCCATTTCCTTCTCCAGGGGATCCTACTGACCCAAGGATTGAACCTGGGTCTCCAGCATTGCAGGCAGATTCTTTACCACTAGCGCCACCTGGGAAGTTATTACCTATCTTACTTAAGGCCAAGTCACTGCTCTGAGCTTCAGTCTCCTCATCTGTGAAATGAGGATAAATGTACTCAGAGAACAGCTGTGAGAATTAAACAAGAGAACTTACATAAAGTGACTGGAACATACTAGCTCCTCAATAAACCCTCATCAGCATCATCGTCATCATCACTGTCATCAATGTTGTGATCATTATCACAAAACGAGGGTTTCAGTAGCGGAGGCTGGGAACAGGTGGCCCAAACAACAGATTATTACGGACACTGGGCTCCGGTCCTTTAAAGGTTACATCTGGTTCTCAATCAGGCACAAGAATTTGGGTTGGTTTCAAATTACTGTATGAAAAGTACTGTAGGTCCTTGGGTAAGAAACAGTCTTCACTTGCTTCCTGTTTCCATAGTTATAAAACAAGCGTATTTCACGTCGTTGTCCTGTGAGCCCTTGTTCCAGCTCCGTAGGGAAGGGCCAGGTTAGCACATGTCCCCTGGGGTTACCCCCGACACAGTCTGAACCTGTCACTGCCTCTCCCAAGTCTGCATCGGGCACTCTCACAATAGCCCAGGCACAGTACCACTGACATGGGTGGGTGTTTATTCTATGTGAACTGCTTTGGTACCCTGGGCTTCCCTTGTGGCTCAGCTGGTAAAGAATCCACCTGCATTGCAGGAGATCTGGGTTCAATCTCTGGGTTGGGAAGATCCCCTGGAGAAGGGAAAGGCTACCCACTCCAGTATTCTGGCCTGGAGAATTCCATGGACTGTATAGTCCATGGGGTGGCAAAGAGTCAGACACAACTGAGCGACTTTCACTTAGTACCCTAGTGTGCCAGAGTTCTAGAGTTTCTCCATAAATATAATAAAAGCCATGTAAAATGTTTTAAAAATCAGTCAGCAAGACAAACTTACCTGTTTCATCGATTTTACTTTCTGGGTTCTTTTTATCCAGGTCTGCTGGTTCTGACAAGTCAAAGAAAATTGAAAGAGATATTTGAACTCTCAACCAAATATAATACATACAAACTACATCAACCCTCACACATACACACATACACACTAATCACCAGTGGCTCTGCTGGGTTTTCCTCAAAGGTCTTAGCACAATCCGACCCCACCAGGTAACTGGAGAGCTATAGAGAGGCAGTGCTGAATGATTAGGGAATTGGAGTCAGATCTAAATCCAGGAAGCCCTGCTGCAGCAGAGTGTGTTGTCTTAGGAGACGGGTGGGGAGTGGAGGGGGGCTGGTGGTGGGGAAGTGGCTCTGGCATTTGGAGTGTGGGGAAGTCTGGTAAAAATAGAAAACAGAAGTGGGGTTGCACATATGGCTGCCATCCTGTGCTTTTGTAGATAATGGCTTCCTAAGTGTTAGTTGGTTTCCCATATAGTATGTCAGCTCGTTAAGGCCAGAGACTGCATCCTGTGTCTTATTAAAAAAAAAAAGTCTCCAGGGGGAGTGGAGTCCTGGTGTCCTTTATGATTCTGAGTAGAGGACAGGGACCTGGTTCACTCCTATGTCCCCAGCATTTAGAACAGTGTCCAGAACACACTCCATGACTCAAATATTTGTGGTATTAATCCATGAATAATTAATAAAGAGCCGACAATCTCCTAGCATCCATGGCTAAATTTGCAAAGAAATATATTTGACGAATAATTGTAGAATTATCTTAGACAACTTCTTACTGTCACAGCAACACAAAGTTGTTGGTTTTTTGGGTTTTTTTTTTTTACTATTTTTTTAAACTTTTTATTTTCTATTGGAGTATAGCCGATTAACAACATTGTGATGGTTTCAGGTGAACAGCAAAGGGACTCAGCCATACATATACATGTATTCATTCTCCCCCAAGCTCCCCCCGCCCCAGGCTACCACATAACATTGAGCAGAGTTCCCTGTGCTACACAGCGGGTCCTTGTTGGTTATCAATTGTAAAGACAGGAGAACATAAAGTTTTAATGGTGCTTTAGCTGTGACTTTCTGAGTATAACACCCAGCAGTAACCACAGCTAAGCAGCCCAGTCACATGAACAGAAAAAGGCTCAGGGACTTGTTTTAGCCTCTATGTATTCACTGTAGCACTAGGATGCTGCTTTGCTCTTAGAAGGTGATCAGAGAAAACCTATTGAACCAAACTGAATGTACTTCTTTGTTTCAGTTGGTGGAGTTTGCTCTCCCATTCCAAAAACATCACCATCAGCCTTCTCATCTTGGAAAAGGAATGAAAGTAGATATGAAATAGACATATTAACAACTGTGTAGACCTGGATGCTGGGGAGTTTGTAAAGTAGTTGTAACTTAAATATTAAGCCTTATCATTTTTTCTATGAAGGTCTGCCAGGTACTGTGGCATTAAATAGATTTCCTTACATAATATGAAGCAGACCTTTATTCACTGCTCATTCTAATTTCCTCAATTGACCCTATCAAATTATTGCCACTTTAGGGACTACATATATCCAATATATTGTATAATAAAAGCTTTGTAAATTGCTGAAATGACCAAAAACCCATTACAGCCAACAGGCCTCCTTAGTCTTAAATTTGCCCAATAGGCTTATTCCATTTTGTTATAATTAACATCCTATTATATCATGATATATAACAAAAGTTTAAGTGTAGCAAATGGAGCTTAAGACTAATTACTGTGCTGTTACATTGCCATTAGTGATGCTAGTTATAATTATATATCAAGAACTGGGAGTATGAATTGGTTTTCTATGTCAAGACTTATTCATATATACCAGGCCAAGAAAAATCCATAAACTCTGAAATGCTAGGCAAAATCTCTAAATTTCATTTATTCTTTTGAGGCATTTCAACTGTTCTGAGAGTCAGAAACCTCTACTTATTTTTATAATAAATCAAAGAATGATGGTGTCTATGATTCATTCACAATGTAATCTTCATTAAATCCACTGTGATGAAAAATTTCAAAGGCTTCCTATTTTGTTTACACATTGAGATATCTGGAATTACCATGTCTGAGTTTTCCACTTTTAATCACAATGTTTAGGCACGGCCTGGAAATTGTGAGTTTCTTCTTTGCTATGATTTTTGGGTTGCACATTATTGGTGTACTTCTGTGGATACCAACCAGACATTCTAAGTGAACCAGGTTAGATAATGAGGTTGCTGAAGGTAGACTGACCTGGCTTTATGCCTTGTTGCATCAAAGCAAGCACACCTATAGGATGTGCCTATAGCCCACGTTGAAATTCTAGGTCTAAGTGAGCATGACAAAGACCATAAAGTGGAAAGACTCATGCCCTGAGCAAGCACTGCATTGGTTTCTACAGCAACCCATACTTACTTGCGCAGTCCTCTTGAGGGATGTGGTTATTGATGCTAATATCATCCACGGCAATCCCGCCAAGGTTGCCTTTTCCGATTTCACCCTCAAAAATCACCTAACAAAATGAGATCATTTTCACAGTATTTAAATGTTTGGTCCCAAATAACAGTGTTTACAAATGCTTGTGCAGCTCAAGTCACAGCACATAAATGAAATCCATGAGATTTCGAATGAGCACACGATTTGCTCTTCAATCCGTATTAACTGCTTGGGGATGGTATAAAACTTCTCCTCACATTCTCTGTGTGATAGAGAATTTAAAACTGGAAAGAACAGCAAACAAAAGGAATGTTGATTGTGACAGCCCTAAATAATTATAGAGTAGCATTTTCCCTTCTTTCTTAGCAATCAGTCCTCTGCCTGTAAACTAGGAGACTATGAAATAACGCTACCCAGATGATCATCAGTGCATCGGTATCTCAGGTTGAGGGCACACCTGAAATAATTTTTGGAATGACTCCTGCATTTCATTTGCATAGCTTTCAAACAGCATCCCAGTGCCCCTGAAGCAACTGCCTGCCCCGACTGAGGGAAGGGGGCCCACCTGGTAAAGCTTCAGAGATTTGTGGAGCAGAACACGCCCCTCTTTCCAGTGGTCTCCTTGGTGTCCGATGGCCATCCAGACCAGCTGGTCATACTCCTCTGGCTTCTGGTAGCGCAGCTTGACCCTCAGCGTGCCCACATGCGAACCAGACATGTGATACCAGAAGGTCATGCAGTGGGCAGAGTTCTGGGAATAAACCACGGGGCTCACCAGGCGAGCCACTTTGCCCTTTTGGTTTTCATCAGCTTGGGAGTAGATGAAGTTGCCATCTCCTGCTGTGACAAAAAGCTGTGTTAGGGGAAATGGCCAGATGGATGAACCTCTGTCTCTTTTCCATCAAGTTCTGCTCTCAAACCTTCTCTCCTGGGCAGAGCACCAGAACCCAATTGTGCAGTGGTGGTGGAAGAGAAGTGAGTAATGGTAGGTAACCTCACTGGCATCGAAAGGCTCCACTCTTGGCTTCCGTGAAAGGACGTTTGTGCTGGAGACTGTAAATCTCAATAGTCGGATACCACTTATCTAGAATGCATGGTCACATGGACATGGGCTATGACTTGTGTGGGTCTCTACACCATTGCAAGCAGATCGGATGTACTGGAAGACCTATTTCCATGTACCTTTAAGACTTGAGCAGCATGTGTGTGAACACAGAGAGTAAATGTAAATATTTAGATGTATTTTTATTTACCATTGGAGCAGGAAGACTTCTGGTGGATGTTGCTTTGGTTACTATAACTGCCTGGTAACAATGAAGCTGCTGTCTGTCCATATAATCTGGCAATTTCCCCCTACCCCCACTCCAAATTCTAATTCTTTTCCCCTAGTTTATTTTAATGGCTTATATTAATAAGTTCCTTAAATACACCTGAGAGCTTGAAATTCAACTGTGAGTCCCACTCTTGTTTGATGTGGGCTTCTGGTTCCAGGAGAGGAGAGGCTGCTTTTCTGAGGCTTATTAGAATGTGCCATTTCGGCAATGGAGACGCTTGCTGAGCTTGGAGGACTAACTCCCGGCTCTGCTGTTAATGACCCCCGGTGGGAGCACTGCCTCCTGCTACCACCTGGTCTAAACACACAACTCATGTTTCACTGTTTGCTCTGCAAATAGAAATGCTACTCTAACACCGCACCTGATGAAAGTGTGGGTCTGATGGCGAGCTTCAGTGGGCAGTGGGGTGTTCTGTGTGCTGCCCCAGGGGCTGGCATGTTTGGGAGATGCTCTTGCGCTGCGTGTATGTGGGCACGTCCTGCATCACCAGCGTCCAGGTGGAGTGGATGTGTCCCCGACCACCATCTTCCTCCCTCACCTGGCTGCTTGTCTGAGAGGCTCCTCAGCACTCTTAATAAAACCGGTGGGTGGGATAACGAAAGGAGGGTGGGAAACAGAAGCCACAGCCCCGGCAGAATGTGTGTGCTCTCTGTCTCTCCTAGGCCATGTAGATTCGGTCACTCCTGGGGTCTGTTTTCTCCCACTGATTTACCTAATGATGGTCACCTGTCTGTGTGATGGTGCCACCTCCCTCAGCCCACGAAGCTAGGCAGGTAAGACCTTCCCCCACCTTGCCTCTGCCCCCTCGCCCCCATCTTGTGGAGAAGAATGAAGTTGAGGATGCTTAGCTGAGCTGGTCCCTGAGCCAGGCCTGCATCTCTACCTCCTTCTGTGCTGTCTTCTGCCACCCCTGCTCCCCCTGCCATTGGACACCCTCTTCCCACGGCATGGGTGAGCCGTTTCTCACCCAGAACCAGACTGTGAATGGCCCCAGGCTCGGACTCCCTCCTTTATACCTGCATCTCCCATGCCCCTCCCAGCATCTGCCACGTGTTTGGGGAATCCTCTGTAAGAAGTGACACAGCTCCATTGTCAGAGGTCAAATGCAGAAAACCAGTCGGGATCCCTTTGATAAATTCAAAATCGGGCCACAGACTATTGTACACCGAGATATTGTTCATTTTCAGAAGCCTCCACGTCTGATTTGCAAAGTGCCGCACACGAGCTGTGGCGGGCTGTGTGCGCGTGTCCTGTGTGCGGGGCTCTTTTCATCCAGACTTTTTCATGTTAACAAGTTCCTGCCTTTCAGATGCCTGGCTCACCCAGCTCGCTCAGCAAATGATTGTAAGTTTAGTGCTGCAGGGGCTCTTTCTGGACTGGGTGGGTCTGGAGGGCTCCCGGGAGGACAAAAGAGAAAAATGCTTCTGAAGGAATCGCACTTCTCAGCCATTCATCTAAGACATGCCTGCCTTTTCTGACACTCCAACACATAAAGCGTTGATATTTTTCCTTTCGGGGTTTTATCGCAATTCTAGGTCAGGAACTCTCTCTCCGTTTTCTCAATTAGCACTGTACTTCTGTAAGCCTTTTAGCTTTTGTCTCTGGCTAACGTAGCTTTTAACCTTCTTTGAATGTCAGATCCTACTGAGCCTTTTTGCTTCACTTTGCATCAATTTTTCCACCATTACTGCCTTCATTTCAGCTAATTGCATTTGGTTAATTTGGTGCCATTTCTACGTACAGTGCCATTTACAGTCAAAGTATTTTAAGTTTTCTAAAACTGCTTGTCTTAAGATTCAATTGAAAGTGTCTCACAATTGAAGGAGTCCAATTTTATCCAATTTCCTTGTCATTCTTATTAGGAAAGGAGGTAGCTGTGATGGAAAGAGGCCTATTCAACCTACTTAATGGTTGTATTCACTGGGGGAGAGTGAACCACCAAGTGGGAAAAGCTTGAAGGACCCTTTGGCTGTCCATCAGCCCACTGGCCCACTCATCAAGGGGGACCTTGGCTTAATGAGATTTCTCAGCCTCAGCAAATGCCCCTCTGGGGTCTCTTCTAGGAGCTATGACTTGAACAAGCAGTGTTGTCGGTATCACTGATTAGGCTGGAAGGTTGTGGGTTGGTGTTTTGTGTGTGTGTGTGAGTATATGCATGTGTGTTTTTTTTCTACAGGACATTGATGGTTTTTCAGTCCATCTCTGAAGCTGAGTAATGACTAGGAGGAATACAGGATGGCAATTGTTAAGAGTTCCTAGAGTGGCTGACAGCCCTGTGCACCCTAACCCTAATTAATCTTAGAAGGAAAGTGAAACAGGAGGTGGGGTGGGCTGTAAGCTGGGATGTGGCGAGGTTTCTACTTGCTCAGAGAGAATGAGCTAGATTACTATCTTCCTCAAAAGAACAAGATTTCAATCCCTGACCCCAATCCACTTCCACTCCGAGGGTCAAGAGAGTAAGCATTAGGCAACAAATGAAATGACACTATCTATGTCTAGACTTGCTTCCAAATCACTCAGAGTCAGAATGCTAGAGGTAAAATGAGATTCCTAGGATCTGTTGAGTGTCGAAGTTGGGTTATGTACAGAGAGGGTTCATTTTACTATTTCTTTTCTCCTTTTGTCTATGTTTGACATGTCCCATGAAAAAGTTCAGAAAGCATAGAAAACAGGTCCTAATTCACACACACGGATTTGCTCAGTTTGTTACTTTTCACAGGGGTCAACCAGTTGCTAAGTTTATTTAGCATTCTCTACTAAGTGGCCTAAGAGAATCTCTTACTAGGGAAGGGCATCTTTTTAATTCCAGAAAATAAAAGCACAAGTGAATGATCTGTAGTAGTTTCTAAACTCACAGACCCCAGAAACCCTCCTCAGTAACACCTTCTCAAATTTAAAGAAATGAGGCCACAGTGAACCCTCCATTACCTGTGTGATCCTGAATCGGTCCTGTCTTGCTGGTCAACACACTCCATTTGAGCTGCACATGATTGTCATGTTCCCAGTGACAGAACGTCTTGTGAGAACCCCAGCCAAACTCACAGTTAAAACCATATGTTGGAAACTCTTCAGTGGGTGGAAAGGAAGAAACAGAGACAAGTAGAGAAAGACACATTTGATCATTTAGGTCAGAAAGGTCCTTAATTCCTTCATGGAAAGCACGATTTATATAATTTAATATCTATTCGAAAATCCTAGGAAAGCCACAACATCCAGGATTGCCAAGGAACACAAAAGATGAATGGAGAGATGCACATGCTTGCAACATCACATTTAGTAACTTTTTTTTTTTTTGGATCCAGCTCAAAAAAAGATTATGGACTGCCTGTCAACTTGGTACATAAAATTTCCAGGAAGGTTACTTTCCAAAGCATGTATTATTACATCTGTAGCATTCTCCCTATTTCCACACTATTTAATATAAAAGATACTCTGCTCTTGAGGATAGTCATATAAATTGATATCCACCAATGAAAAGAATCTTAATTAGAGACTGACCCATGAACCTCCAAAGTCTAGAAACGTGACTTGGCTGAATATCTCATCCTGGAGGTTATCTGTATTCTCAACACACCAGCTTATGCTCCAGATTTTTACCAGCAGATCTCTGAAGCATTTCGTAAGACTTTTTTTTTTTTTAATTATATCAGGTCAATTAATTTTAAGTTGGAAATCTCTGCTTCTTTAGTGAATTTTCAGATTTGCATATAAACTGTTTGCTCCCCTTAAAACCGCAAGGTAAGGTCAAGTAAAGCCAAAGCATATTTGAATAGGTACCCATTTGTATATGTTTTAATGTTCAAAATACTTCCTTTGGGTTCTAAAAAGAAAGTGTGAAGGGATTCTCAAGAATGATTTGTTTCATGTGTTCTACAAAGTGCTATTTGACTATGGGTTTGTTTTTTTTTTCTAACTTGTATAGACTTGGGTTTTACTCAACCTTTTTGCTGGAATTTGGTTAGCTTTTTAAGGATGGGGAAAACGAAGGCTTTGATATTTGGAATTATTTTTGGTAAACTGGAACCAACAATAAAAATAATCCAAAAGATAAAATTCTCTTGCTTCTGCCAGTCCCATTTGTCTCCTGAATGTAAAATTAAACACACAATAGGGGCTGTTTTCTCTAATGAGGGTCATTGCTTCACATTGAGTTCAGGCGTCCGCAAGATGGCAGTATTGAGACGAGAAGGAAGGTGCCCCTGGCAACTTGCCCGCTGATCTAAAAAATAAGTCTAAACAATCTCTCTGTAGCAAACGCGAAGTATGATATTCTACGCTGTATTAGGGTCAGGCTGAGAGCCTAGCTCATTGTGGTCTTTCCTTTAACTTTGTCTAAGTGTTTTAACACAAATATCTTGCTTTCTTCTGAGTCTGGGCTCCATTGCCCCTCCCCCACTTCAACAGGAGGCACTGTAAGGGAAAGATTTACTGAATAGATAAGAATGATTTACTTTGCATTTTTAGCTTCCAAGGAACTCTTTTCAAATGCTAATGTGAAATTTTGGAAGGAAGGCACCATATGCATCATCAAAACTGAGGAAGATGGATTCTCCCTTCCAATGACAGTGTGACCTGCCAAAGGATTCACCGGGGCCAGTTGGGGAAAGTAAGCCTAGTAAGTCATGTGATGTGTATAACACGAGCACTTTCAGTTTGTGCAAAGGGCTATATTTCACAGCGGGTAGTGTCACTGGAGATACATATTTTATGCCTAGTCCATCATAACCATGAAACAGGGAAACAGGGCTTCTTAAAGCATGAGAAACCCTCTCCAAAATCCACCCTTCTGTACAGCATGACTGAATTTTGCAGATGTAGTCAGCCGAACAATGAAGGAGTAGTTGAGTAACCTTGGATGTCAACGCCCATGGCCCTGGAATGTACTATTGTGTAATCTTGTGTTAGAAACTGTTAATATTGGAAAATATTAATATGTGTGGTTTTAGGTTTTCTCCTTAAATGTCATTTATAAGACCTATACAGAAAGGAGGGCAGTCAGTCATTACAGTATACACATTTCTGGTAATATTTGCCTTGTTAATACTTTAAATTTATTGTATAATTTACAGAAAACCACACCATCCATAATTTGGCTATTACTATTCTGGCAGTGTCATAAAATGAACTTGGGTATTTCTGTGGCCAAGACAGAGGGCAACTTTGCCTGAAAGACTAATTCTGACATCTCCTGTTCCAGTGAATGGAAGTCAACCTTTATCTTTCACTGTTCTTTCCAATCTATGAATTTTACACAGTGACTGCTCAAACTTTTCATATTTTACTACTCTTATCTCTTTGGCTCTATCATATATAATTTATGGCAATCTTGTTAAATTAGAATACAATTTTTTTTTTTAAATCAGTACCTTTTGTGGGGGTGGGCATGGAGACAGAGCAGCTCAATGATGAAGATTCAAGCCTGGCTAGAAAGGCTATTAAACTCACAAAAATACACACAGACATTTCTAGAAATGGAAAGAGAAAGAGAGAAGGACAGAAGCAGAGGAGAAAAGGGCAGAGAAAGAGAAAAAAGCAAATGGACAAATGAAATTAGTACACAGGACAATGTCCATGTGACCTTTCAATCTTCAAAATATTACCCAGGCCCCATGGCTGCACAATTCTCATTAAATTCATTGGGAATAATCTGGCTAAATCCCTTCTTGACTCTTAAAAATAGCAGGAAACAATATTCTGAACTTAAAACAAATTTATAGCCGCTGTGAGCCAGCACCAGCTGTGCCTGGGGGACCTAGCTTGCCCAGAGTTACATCATTAGCACCATATATGCACAAGGATTTAATTTTCAAATCTGGTCTTCAGAACTTCTATTGGGTATGTGAGCTCACTTACCCATAGGCTGGAAATAGCGGAGGTGCCTGGGTCCATGTGACCATGGGTCATGAACATACTCTGAACTGATTTAGAGAATGTTTCGGGATCCTTGGAGGGTAAGAGCCTTCTGCCAAGGGGAAGATGGATTTAAAATGCAGGGCATCTCATCAGTTCCTGGCAGAGCATTAACAGGCTTTTATGCATCTGATGACAACCCAGATAGCATATGCGTATTATATGCCCACTGAACATATTATATTGAGAAGAATCCTCAGCATGAAATCTTCAGACTCTGCTTGAATCTCTAGTGGCTTCAGCAAAATCAGATGATGATGAAAGTTTAAGGTCTGATATGCTGCTGTTTGTCAAGGTGCCTGCAGGACAGTGGGGATCCAGGTATCAGTAGGTATTGTCTGACCACGAGCAGGGGAAACCTTAGAGTTAGACCTGCTTTCTGACTCCACGCATGCTCAGTTCCTGAGCATCAGCTTAGCCAGGAGGTGACAATGAACAGAACTCCTCAAAGAAACACAGACAGTTCACTATATACAAATGAAGAGAACAAGATTCATGACTCAGACAATGGAAAAACAGGAAACCAAGGCGACTTGTAAAGGACTCTGGGATGATTGTAGACTAGACCTTCCCTATCAGTAAGGTCTGTGGTTCTGTAACAAAGAACAAACCTGACTCCATATTGGATGTATTCCTTTAGCTCTAACTCTGTGCTCTGTTGCCTGAGCTTAGCCATGCTGGCTCGCCACCTTTTGTAAAAGAATGTTGCCTATAGTCTGAAATATACAGGAGAGCCCATTCTCAAGGCTCTGACCTTTAAAGGTACAACACCTTTCTGTTCAAATACAGACAAAAAGTTGCAGAACAGAAAATAATGAATTGTCTTTGTGGGGTTTTATAGGAACATTGTGACCAGATCTACATGGACAGCGGCAAGAACAAAGGATTCCAGCACCAAGAAGTTCGCAACAACCAGCCATACCCTCTCCCTTTTTAGCATAAATGAAGCCTCAGTTCTAACTCAGGTAACATGGTTCTTTGGGACACTAGTCCACCATCTTCTTGGTCTGTTGACTTCTTACTGGTTCATGATTTGTATATCCACCCTCTGATCACAGTAGACTCTGTGAGATGACTGTTTGCTTTGGAGTTCCTCTCTGAAGCCATCATGCCAATGGCTTTGAGCCATAAATTAAAAGTTCACAAAGCCATTCCTGCTCTGATAACATAGACCTCCAACATGGAGGGGGAGTCATCTCATTTTGGGCTACTGTTCGCAGGTTGTTGTTATGTTTTGATGACCCCTAGCTCTTTTGACAGGCAAGCAGAGAGATGAGATCTAACAAGCTAGATGGCAGCTTCCTAGTGGTTGTAATTAACTCTCTGGCAAGAGGAAAAACTAGAGCAACAGTTAAAATGTTTGTTACGTTATTAGAACTTCACTTGTTCACTGCACCCCCTTCCCTGTGAGAGTCATAAAGAGCTTGCAGGAAGTTACCCCACAGAAAACCACCCTGATGGGGCTGAGTGGGAAAAAGGAAACCAGACATTTCTTATCAGGGAAGATGGGAAGTTAGCAAAAGGCAGCTAGCCAATCCCCCAAGGCCATGTTTATAACCTGAAAAGGTGTGAGGGGGACTCCTGCACTGTGAAGATTTAGCTGAACACTATTCTTCAGTTTCATCTTTGGCATTTGGGGGTGTCTTAGCTGAGTGGTGGGCTTCCCCAGTGGCTCAGTGGTAAAGGACCCTCCTGCCACTGCAGGAGAGTTGGGTTCAATTCCTGGGTTGGGAAGATCCCCTGGAGGAGTAAATGGCAACCCACTCTAGTATTCTTGCCTGGGAAATTCCGTGAACAGAGGGACCTGGTGGGTTACAGTCCATGGGGTCAAAAAGAGTCAGACATGACTTAGTGACTAAACAACAACAGTGATCTCAGTGGTAGCAGGGAGTCTGTCACCCAGAGTCAACCATGGGGAAAACTGGGGTTAAGTTCAACTGAAGGGAGGTTTGTTTTGCAGTTTAATCAGGTCAAGAGTGACAGCACCCTTTGAGGAAGCATGCTAATTAGAGCAGTCCTTTCTGCTTTCTGCTGGCTGGGGAGGGTCTGCTATTGAGGAAACACTGATGTACACCACATGCCCCGTTAATAAGTGACGTGGAGGCCAAGGCTGAGCAGGCTTCAGTAGAGGAAATGGGAGAAGCTGGTGAGCTGACCTGTTCACCTCTCTCTAATGGTTAACTTTTAAAGTATGTAAAACCTCTGATTGCTTATATGCACTGTTTCCCCTCATGTGTGTCTGTGGGGAAGATTTTCAAAAAATACTATCGAAATACAAAAGAGAGTGAGGGGGAGGCCACCATTTCCCTGTGGCTGGGCCCTGATCAACAGCAAAGCTCTAAAAGTCATCACAGGACTCTATGAACAACTTACTGACCAGAGACATATTAAAATGTCTTTTGTTGTAGTTCATTGCTCAGTTGTGTCCAACTCTTTTTGATCCCATGGACTATAGCCCACCAGGCTCCTCTGTCCATGGGATTCTCCAGGCAAGAAACTGGGATGGGTTGCCATTTTCTTCTCCAGGGGATCTTCCTAATCCAGGGATCAAACCCACATTTTCTGCGTTGCAGGCAGATTCTTTATAGTTGAGCCACTGGGGAAGCCCACGTCTTTTGTTACCTGAATGTTATCAACTGGAGACATTTCAATAGTCACCTATATAATAATCATCCGACTAAGTTTTTGCAAACCCCCCCTGGTCAATCATGTGTTAATAAAAAAGGATGTAGAGGTAGTCTGCCTCAGGGCTCTCCTCTCCAGCCCTGGTTTCCTGCACACCATCTCGTAGCGCACCTACTGGAAATGTGGCTGTAAAACTGCCAACTCTGTGGCAGGCAAAACTGACAAACTTTGCCTCTGATTTGCAGAGCGGCGATGAAAATAAATAGTCAGGCTGCTGCCTGGGAGATTTCCTTCTCCCGAGTTTGCAAACATAGTCCGTGTCCTAGATGTGCTGCGTTTAAACAAAGTATGTTCCTTGGTTCCTTCCGTTGAGAGTGGGGATTGTCACCATTTGGCAATGACTGATGGGGGAGGAAATCTCGCTCCTTGCTGCATATACATGTGGATGAAAGGGAAGCAGTGTTTATGGCTCCTGCTTGGGGACCAGATGCTGGTGGCATCTCTGCTAGGACTTGATGGGAAATGGAAACCGAGAAGCGCAGCGATACGCTATTTTGGGGGAGAAGACACACACATGTGAACCAATTTTCTCTTTGGTATCTGATACCTGATTGCATAGTGCTGTCTATCATGGTTGGCTTCTCTGTGGTGAGCACAGTGGTACCACCTGAAACACAGAAAGAGTAACATACAAGATGAGAAAAAGCAGGATGATAAGTAATACACAGCAGAGAATGCTCTTACATACATCTGTTAAAGGCTAGCAGTTCCCTTAAATAACTCTTCTTTTAATTCCAGCTATAATAACTGTCTCAAATTTTGCTCACCACCACACCAAGTTCAAATAAACCACTATTTTTCACCCATTTATTCATAAAGCATCTAGACAGTATGGAGAATTCCAGAATTCCTTTCAAGGGCATTCCTTGACTCCCAGACTAATCGACGATGCTCACAATGGCAACAATGAAAAGCAAAGGCCTCCCAAGGTCCTTAGTGACTTGAGTATTAAACTTGACCTAGACCTCTAAGCTTCAAATAGTTTCCCAAGGTTTCAGATGTGTGCCTTTTGGAGGGGAGGGGATTGCAAGGCTGGTCCCCACCATCTATTTTAAAAACTGAAGGTTTAAAGTGGATAGCTGTAATTCCTCCTTTCTTTTGCTGCTGTGGTTGTTTATTTTTCCCAAGGACAAATATTCCGCCCAGTATGTAGCTTGGACAAGCTGCAGGGAAAGTGGAAGGGGGGACACATTTCTTCACAGTCCTGAGGAGCTGGAAGACTGCACAAACAACACCCTGAACACTGTGAACTTTAATCAGTCTGGGTTGACTTGGAATTCTTGGTCCAAGGACATCGTGGAAACTTAGATCTAGCATCTCAGCTTAAGTATCTAAGCTCAGCCATTTTCTGCCCTTTATCATGAGACTTCTGTTTTATTTATTTATTTTGGCTTCCCAGGTGGTGCTAGTGGTAAAGAACCTACTTGCCAATGCAGGAGATGCAGGCAAAAGACTCGGGTTCAATCCCTGGGTTGGGAAGATCCCCTGGAGGAGGGTATGGCTACCCACTCCAGTATTCTTGCCTGGAGAATCCCCATGGACAGCGGAGTCTGGTGGGCTACAGTCCATAGGGTCGCAAAGAGTCAGACACCACTGACGTGACTTAGTGACAGTAGCAGCAGGCAGCCTACAGGATCTTCACCAACCAGGGATGGAACCCACACCCCCTGCGGTGGAAGAGTGGCAGAGTCCTAACCATTGGACAACCAGGGAAGCCTGAGATTTCTGTTTTAAAGCCCTGTTCCTCAACTTGCCCAAACCATAAGCATCACTTGAATGCTTCTTGAAAAACTGGTTTATTGTTTACTATGTAGGTGCTTGAGAAAGCCATTTCTCCTTATGTGCGTCTGCCTTGCAGATCATGGTTGAGGATCATCTATTTGCTTTCCCAAGAGATAAAGTCCTCGGCAGACTCAGGGTAAGGACATGGGTGGGCTCACGCTGATCCTGGAACATCTGGAGGTGATTATGAGGTGCCACTGTACATGTTTCAATAGTATCATTCAATAAAGAGACTATGATCATTCCTATTCTGGCTGAGCCCTGGTCCTAACCTACAGCTCCCCCGGGTCAGAAATCACCCAGCTCATGAATCAGAGAGCCATAAAACCGAGCTCCTGGGGTGGCCTGAAGATTTCTGAGCTCGTCCACTGCGGCACCAAGTCCTGTCACCCCCACTTGCTCAGTAAATATGCTGGATGAATGGTCACACATGCATGTGCCCTCAACAAGGCAGGCGCTAGGAGAAGGAATTATATATATTATGGGTTAAGAAGGTGAATCTGTAATGGCAGAACTGGAGGGAGGCCAGAACGCATTAGCATTCCGTTCCCAGTGGTCTTACAGGAGAAAGACACAAGGTGAAAACTCACTCTTTAAAACAGATATGCACTGTCAATTTTGTGAGAGGTTGGGAGCCAAATTCCGCTGCCGGGTAGACACAGATCCAATGTGAAATCTGGCCTCCTGGTGCCTTTGAAGCCAATTGTATTATCTAATGACTTCAAAGGCATTTGCAAATGAGGAACTTCAAGGGTGAATTTTCACCTTGGCAAGCAAGCAAAGGAGAGCAAAATCTCTCTTTATTTTCATGTGTTTGGTGCTGTTCACCTGGAATTCAGTGTTGTTTAGAGGTAATGAGCATTTGGCTAAGATACTTATCTCCCACTACCTCCAAATAGATCACCCCGGGAGAAGATATTAAAGTGACACCATCTTTGTTCAGGACCCAAACCTTAAGAGAACACTGATCCCCATTTCTAGGCTTCCACCCATCAGGGTGAAAGAAAGAATATTTCTGGTTTGGTCTCAAGGCACTAAGCATTCCAAGTTTGCAGCTGTGACCGAAACAGCAAGGAGGGTACGGACTTGTGTGTGAGTCCAGGAGGCAAGATGCTACCTGGGAAAAGATACAGGGGTGGGGGAGGCCTAGGCTGCCGGCAATCACTGGCACCTGTCAGCACACCCTTCTTCAGAAAAGACTAAGACAGAGCTTCATAGAGGAAAATAAGCTTTTAAGAAAAGACAAATTGGCCATGATGCAATAAATGAACATGAAGCGTGAGAAGGCTTTCTAAGATCACTTTTTCTTTTTTAAACTTTTTATTTTATATTGGAGTGTAGTTGATTAGCAAAGCTGCAATAATTTCATATGGACAGCAATGACTGAGTTATACATGTACCTGTATTTTTTTCCAAATTCTTTTCCCATTTAGGTTGTCACATAATATTGAGCAGAGTTCCCTGTGATGTACAGTAGGTCCTTGTTGGTTAAAGGATCACCTCTTTTTAATGGTAGAATGAAGTTAACTTTATCAGTACTCCTAGAAGTTCTTATTATATGCACCTACTGATCAAATTATTAAGACAAATGTGCTGGCCTGAGAAAATGACATTTTTGAGGGGCCAAGATAATACGTAAAAAAATGAGAATGCCTTTTTTTTCTAACTAAATAAATGATTCTATCCAACAAATGAGTTTAAACACTGTAAATAAATGATCACCTTGTACTTTTAAAGGATTGTCAGTGTTTCCACTGGAAATGACCCATTTTCTGCGGTTTGCAACTTGGTGCCACCCACAATTTGCTCGAGGCTAACAGACTTGCCCTATTTCATTCAAAGGCTTAGGTTTCAATTGATTCAGTCATGAAGCAATGCAAAAATGAGGTTGGTTGTTCTGACACGAGGAGTAAATCTGAGGCTTTGACTCTAATCAATATTAACTGACCACTTTAGGGTTTATAAAGGAAAGAATCTCTTCTCCAGAGGGTAATTGAACAGAAGAGTCTCTGATGACTGTATCCATTCCTTTTTATGAGGATTTTCACTACGGATGGGATGTGTGACTAGGTTTGCAAAAAGCTTAAGGTTTGCAGAGAGTGTTTACAGGCGACCTTGGGAAGGTTCTGTAGGACCTGCTTCACAGGCTAGTACTCTTGTTTTTTGTATTAGCTGTATGGTTTTCAGCTGGAGCTTGACATCTTACAAAGAAAAGGCCTCTGTCCTAATTAGAGTAATTTTTGTGGCTTGTGGCTACTTATACACAAGATTTGTTTTCAAAAGCTCATAGCCATGTAATATTTATTGGCCATTTGAATGTAAGCGATTATTCTGGAAATTTGGAGGGAGAGAGCCTTAGGGGGAGGGATTTAAACGTAACCTCAGTTCATGGTACTAAACTTCTCAGCTAGATTTTACGTTTATTCCATCTCAGAGTGCAGAGCAATCTTGCTCTTTCAGAGGAGAGGTTCTGAAGTAATTTGAAATGGGGGTTCCTCCAGATTTTACATTAATGCATTAGCCACTAACATGGCACTATTATGAAGTTACATGGGAATACCTTCAGTTTCGCCCATAGAAATGAATTACATGGGCTCTCTAGAGTCCCTTCTGGGTAAAAACACAGACTGCACCGAAGGGCTGCTGTTTAATGTAAAATGAGAGTCAGATGCTGTAAGAAACTGCGCTTTGACATGGGTAGCAGTAAAGGTCCCACAGCACCTCTGGCAACAATAGGGTGAAAATTCTAGGGCTTTGGACAATTTCCAAATGGTGGAATCCGACTTCCCCATCTGCTTAATGTTTCCTCTGCCAGTCCAAGTGGAAGAGAAGGTCACTTTCTAGCTTTTAGGATTTCAGAATATTATGGAGTCATCCTCTAAACGAGTCAGTGAGGCACACGGTACATGCCATCCCTGATATATCTGTTAGTGGTGATGTGAAATAGCAAGGAATTCTGGCTTTCTAAATTTTAATGTAAAATGATTCACAAAATTCTAACTTAAAAGCTGCAGTTCAAATATAAGTCTAATTTCATCAATTAGTTGGATGAAGGATCCACTCAAACATTTTGATTCCTGTTAGAAAATGAAAATAAACGTTCTTAAGTGTGTGAAGCATGTGTTACTGGGGTTGGGGTGAGAATCAATTTATGTTACATATTGTTGTTTATTATTGTTTAGTTGCTAAGTTGTGTCCAACTCTTTGCAACCCCATGGACTATAGCCTGCCAGGCTTCCTGTCCATGCGATTTCCCAGGCAAGAACACTGGAGTGGGTTGCCATGCCCTCCTCCAGGGGATCTTCCTGACCCAGGGATCGAACCCAGGTCTTCTGCATTGGCACGTAGATTCTTTACCATTGAGCCACCCGGGAAGCCCAACCTCAGATACATTTAGCCATGGAGAAATTCTTATTCATTCAATGAAGACAATCCCAGCCCTTGACTCTGAAATGGCTAAAATTACTGTTTCGGATGGCTGTGACTTGGAAGAACAATTTGTTTACGCGATGACATGAGGAGATGAAGATGCATGTGTTCTGGCAAAGTTCCCTCCACCCTGATGCCTAGTGCCACGAGGATTTACACACACACACACACACACACACACACACACACACAAACAGGCATTAATGAGCAGGTCTCAACTACAACATGAACTGAGATGTCACAGCAATGGGATGAAGATGGTTTCTGCACCTGTGAGCTGGAAGTCATCACCTGTTCCGCTGTGGCAGTTGGCCTGGTCGTCATCACATTCATCTACCAGGTTCCCGTTGGGAGTGGTCGGTCCAGCTGTAGGTGCTGAAACAAGATCCAAGGATTATTTTCTCACACCTCTGAAATGTGTTCTCCAGCCCCCCGGTTGTTGACTCTGCTAATGCTTTTGCAGAGAACTTTAATCTGCCATAGGAAGGCCAGGAGGGTGGTGTGCCTACCTCTCCTTCAGGAATGGAAGATACTTGGATTTTGCATAAGACACTGGGGACTGCTCTGTTTTGGTATTTGATCCCTATCTCTTTGGTAGACTTGGCTGCCTTCTCATTTCATACGTTGTTATCAACATAAACATCCTTTTTCTGAAAAGTTCCTGAATTCTCACTGGTTATTTATTCATGACCCTGGAGTTGAGAATTTTGAATGATAGAGGTTTTGCTTGACTGTTTTTCCTTTCATTTTCAAGGTGCTAGAGGAATCGATTGTCATGAATTCTTTTATATTCTTGATATTTACTCAGTTTATCTTGTAATTTTTTTCCCAAAAGTTAGTCTCAGCATTCACTTTTAGTACAATACTGTTCTTATTTATTTTTTTCACAGTGATTCCATTTCCCTCTAAGTAAGCATCTGGGCTTGTGAGCGCTCCCTCCAGAGCAGGTGTCTGGGAGCTCCCGGGGGTCATGTTACCTTAACTCTCAGGGGGACCACATTCCGCTGCCGGCAGGTATTCCCATAACTCTGAGTTTGCAGTTGAAAAGTAGCCAGCATTAATCAAAGACTGCTTTTGAAGTTCTCTTTACATTTAGTTCCATCTATTTTTTTTTTCACCCTGTTCCTCATTTTTTCAATCTGTTTAATATTTTACAGTTTTTGGCATTACGTTTCACTTTACAAGACTTGAGATAATGGACAGTTCTCTTGATGTCTGAGAACCAGACAAGATGCTGGGAGTCGGGGGGGAGGCCGGGGTCTGTTCTCTAATAGCTTCTGGCCAGTTGGGATGTGCTGGTAACTGCTGCTTTCTCAATAAAAATTTGACACAGTTTTTCATTGTACAGAAGGACTGAGCAGAGTTATAACAAATGGAGAAACATAGCTAGTTTCGACTTCCTCAACTGCCCGGGACAGGCCAATAATTGCTAGGAAATCATCATATATAGGTAACGTCCACACTGTTTAGGCTACAAACTGGACTTTGTAAAATGTGCACACACAGATTCCGGGCTCTGCTCATTGCTAACAGCAAATCAATAGCGTTCTCTTCAGCAATCTAGAT
Organism: Giraffa tippelskirchi; assembly: GCF_054371585.1. Taxonomy (NCBI): domain Eukaryota; kingdom Metazoa; phylum Chordata; class Mammalia; order Artiodactyla; family Giraffidae; genus Giraffa; species Giraffa tippelskirchi. The sequence continues at coordinate 63,627,935 of NC_137287.1, read as the reverse complement.
GCTTGCCTTTGCTAAGCTGCTCTTGGTTATGTGCCACTTTTAAACTCTATTCATCTTGCTGGTTTTTCCACACTCCTTGTGGTATTTATAAAGAAGGAGTTTTACATTGGATGTGGCCCAGGGTAGTACCTGGATTAAACTGAAAAAAGTAAAATGTAAGTCTTTAAAAAAAATTTTTTTTAATTAAATTTTCTTTCTTTTTTTTTTTTTTTGCAGTGTGGGGATAAGCATATGGGATCGTAGGTCCCTGACCAAGGATTAAACTCATGCCTCCTGCAGTGGAAATGCAGAGTGTTAACCACTGGACCACCAGGGAAATCCCCAAAGTGAGTCATTTTGTTGTCCCAATTTTACTACTTGAAAATATTTTATCTTCTGTGGTCCTCTAATTGTTTCTTAAATATAAGTCCTAGCCCCAAATAAGCTGGAGGCCCCAAGACGGCTGGGTTGTACTTCATTCTCTTTTCCTATCCCTTTAGGCATCTCCTGTAGAACAAGGTACAAAGTTGATCTTTAATAATGGCCTGTTAATCATTTTAAGGAAGAAGAAAAACACTCCCTTTCACCAACTGTGTTAAAAAGTTTGGACAGTTCTTTCCCCGGATGCTGGTTCCTCATGTGGCTCAGGGCGACTTCCCCACTTTGCTGAGTGCTTGTGAACATCTGTAGTCAGTCCCTTCACCACCACCGCGACCTCAGCACAGAGTTGACACTGGCAAACTGCCACCAGGCCCAGTCTTTTCAACCATCCATTCATTCCACCTCCTAAATCAGTGTTGCTTCCCAGAATACAGGCTAAAGTCCCAAATCAGATCAGCAGAGGCCCTTTTCCAGGTGACCACACCGCTCAGCACACTGAACCAATGTGTCTGCAGGTGGTTCGGTCTGCCCCACCCTCTTTTTCCCTAGGCGTCTTTGCCAATGTCCTGGAACACGGTCATTCGTGGTCTGTGTTGACAGTGACAGGATAATTCAGGGGTCCTGGGACATAGCCACAGATATGGAAACAGCTATCCAATAAAGAATGGGAGATAATGGCCTGCTTTTAAATAAACACATAGGAAAGCAGCTATGAATTATTCACTAGGATGGTGATTTATAGCTTAAGATTCTTTAGTGCCTAAGAAATGTTTTAGGATATTTAATGTGCTCAGGAATGTAATTATATTTGGGTAGCTTGAAACACAAATAATTTTGAAATCCCAAGAAGGTGATATTTAAAAAGCATCCTTCCAAACAACTTTGAGCATATGCTCAATGGATTAACATCTGGGTACCAACAATAGCCATTCTTTGCGCTAACCTACAGGAAGACCTTTATGGGGATGAAAATGTTGGTATAAGGTTACTCATTTACGCCCAAATCGAAGGCAGATGGGAATTCCAGTGCACAAAAGCATTAAATAGTACACTGAGCAACCATTATATGATTTTTTTAAACATTCATCTCATTCATTATGTGATTAAAAAAAAAACGCAGAGGAAAGTGCAGTTCTGGGGTCAATGTGAGAACTGAATTTGCCCCTGACCTTCCTATGATAACCTAAGTTTATGCAGTCATATCTTTAAACAGACCCCATTGTACATTACATACATTATGTGATGTAAAGTTTGGTTACTCTGCAGCAGTCTGAGAAATTTATACAAGACAATGTCTCAATGTTTCGGTCTGTCAAATGCTGCTTCCTGCTAGTATGTGATGGTAGTCAGCACAGGAGACGGAAACTTGGACCAGACACAGACCTCTGAAGAACTCTAAGAAGGTCAAGGAATCTGTGGTTGCCAGGGGTTGAGGGACGACGGGGTTGGAGAGGGTCTGCTTGAGCTGCTAGATGGGTAGGGGCTTTCATTTTGAACTGATAGAAATCTTTTACAACTAGACAAAGACTGATCGCATAAGCAACTGTCAACTACTACTACGTACAAATGCAAGACTTGTTTATAACGGTGAATTTTGTTATGTGAATTTCACAACACATTATTTTTTAAAAACAGATTAGAGAATACCCCCTCCCCGCCCCCCGCCCAGAATCTGAGGAGTGTTATGCAAACAACGCCCACAAAAGCAAGATGCAAAAGCACTGCTTTGTGTGGCTCACCAGGTGATGAGCCCCAGCTCACAGGCAGGCACAAGAGACACAGGATCATTTGGGGGAAAGGTGGCAATCTGCAGCAGCACCGTCAGGGCCATAAGCACGTGAAAAAGTTCAGAAAACATCTAGGGAAGCAGAGCAGGCTCACCTTCCACCTCACAGCCCAGCAGCTCCATTCGCAGCCCCAGTCCGCCATGAGTAGCTCTCTCGGGGTAGATCCTGATGAACCGTGTGGAAAGGGGTGGAAAGGTCCGCAGCTCAGGTGTATCGTAGTTGTTGTTGCCTTCAAAAGACTGTGAAGAACGAGAACCAGCAGGTATTACCAAACCTCCCTTTTGGCAGAAGAGTCTCTCCTTGAGGACTCTTTAATAGGACAGAAAAATGGGCCTCATTCTACCACTTCACAGAGGGCTGACATTCCTACATAAGAACGGAAAAACACAATTAAACCTTCCCTAGGAAGTGACAGATGTTCCTTCTCAGAAACTCTAGAGGACATGCACCGAGGCTAGACCAGAAGCTAAGGATTTAATGAGACACATTTTTAAATGATAGGCTGATGCACCTGGAAGAAGTGACAGTTTCACCACTTCCTTGAGGTGAAGGAAGAAAACTCAGGAAAGGAGCCTGCCACTTCTCAGAGCTTATAATCGAGACTATGTTTCCAATAACAACTCCTCTTACATTCTCTTGGATAAGTGGGTCCTGGGTTTGCTAAAACTCAGTCCTCAAGAAGTGCAAGGGGGCTTCCCTGGTAGCTCAGTGGCAAAGAATCCGCCTGCCAACACAGGGAACACGGGTGCTATCCTTGGTCTGGAAAGATCTCACATGCTGTGGAACCATGAAGCCTGTGCCACACCTATTGAGCCTGTGCTCTAGAATCTGGGAGCTGCCATCACTGAGCCCATATGCTACAACTACGGAAGCCCACATGCCCTAGAGCCCACGCTCCACAACGAGAGAAAGTGAAGAAAGTGAAGTTGCTCAGTTGTGTCCAACTGTTTGCGACCCCATGGACTGTAGCCTACCAGGCTCCTCTGTCCATGGAATTTTCCAGGCAAGGATACTGGAGTGGGTTCCTATTTCCTTCTCCAGGGGATGTTCCCGACCCAGGGATCAAACCCAGGTCTCCCGCACTGCAGGCAGACTCTTTACCATCTAAGCCACCAGGGAAGCCCACAAGAGAAGCCACTGCAATGAGAAGCCCACGCACGTCAACTAGAGAGTAGTCCCCACTCTCTGCCACTAGAGATAAAGCCCATGTAGCAATGAAGACACAGCACAGCCAAAAGTAAGTAAGTAAATTTTAAAAAAAGAAGCTGAGAAATTCCATTCCTGGAGGAGACAGTAAATTTCACATGGTGCAAGGGCTGTGTGACCAAGAACTTGGGTGATTCCAATCCCCTGAAACTGCCGCTGACTTACGCAGTCCCGCCAGGTGGAGACATCTGTAGATAAAAGAACTTCTCATCTCAGGAAAGTGATGGGGTACTGCCCACTAAACAGTGTTCTGATGCCTGGTTGCCCTGCAGTGAGTGAAGTGCATTCCTAACTCGACATCACTGTGACATGTCCAGGAGACCAGTCATTATTGCCCTGCTGCTGCTGGATTATCCTGTTCCCCTTTTTACACTGATGGGAAGCCCTTGAGTGGAATCATCAGAAAATGGAACAATGGCTAGACTCGTTTTCTTTTTCAAGAAATGGATAAGCCTCTCTGTATCCTCCTATCCCTGTATCCTTCCTAACTCCGTCCAGAATGGGAAGAGGGAAAGAGATTAGAAAAACCAAATTGCCTTGCAATTTGGGACTGCTGTTTTATATACCGAGCACTGTGTGATGTTTACTGATGCAAGGCATTGTTCTACAGGCTTAAAACGTATTAACTCAATGTAATCATCAAGACAACGTCAAGAGGTAGGTTCTACTATTGTGTGTGTGTTACTCAGTCATACATGACTCTTTGTGAACCCATGGACTATACCCCGCCAGGCACCTCTATCCATGGGATTCTCCAGGGAAGAATACTGGGGTGGGTTGCCATGCCCTCCTCCAGGGTATCTTCCCAATCCAGAGATCGAACCCACACCCCTTGTGTCTCCTGCATTGCCAGGCTGATTATTTATCACTGAGCCATCTAGAAGTAAATTAATTGGCCTTTTCCAACTCAGAAAATCCTCTAGGAATCTAGAAGTACAGGGCTCATACCTATCTGCTTCTCTCAATTAAAGTTTCCTTCTATCATTTTCAATAGTAAATTCACTACTGGGGGCCCTTGCCTTCTTGATAGAACTGCAGTAGCTGCTGGTAATTGAGAATCTGACAGATATCATTGTCAGGCCCAATTAAGTGTTGTCAGTAAGACACTAATTATAATGAAAACAGCATTACTACACAGGCAAGTTCTATCTGCATTAACATAGCTTCAACATTCCTGGGAGAAAAGCACTTATACCTACGGAATCCCAGCTTCTTCTCCTACTTTTAATGTAAATACATTACAAAGGTCGTCAGTGATGAGCTGGGAAGAATATTAGCAAGGAAGTGTCACATGGAACTGGGCTAAGTTTGCTAACATAACATTGTTTACAACATAACACTGTTTACAACACGTCTTTCTGTCCTTTTACTAATCATGATTTAGAAGAAGAGGGCTTAGAGTGTTTAGATGTATTTGCTCCTGGAAAGACTAGTTGATTCAAAGACTCTGATGTGCCTTGTCCATCATGTACCGTTTAGGTGTAGGAAGTAAGGAGAGGGCATAAAGGATTCTAAATCTATCAAGGTGCTGTTTCATGTCATAAAACAGAGTGCTCACTTTACCATTACATAAAACATACTTGGCATCCTAAGCAGGTAACCTTTACTTGCAAGTTCAAATATAGTATGTTTTAACTATCTTTGTGCAAAGTTACAAATACACACTGCTCCTAAATGGATGATTTAACCAGTTTCCTTTTTCATCTTGAAGATTTTATTCCAGGGGAAGGACATGTTAGGAATCACTTATTAGATGCCCTGCAAACAATTTAGAAGCTTTTATGGTTTAAATAATGGGCTCCCAGGTGGTACTAGTGGTAAAGAACTTGCCTGCCAATGCAGGAGATGTAAGAGACACAGGTTTATCCCTGGGTCAGGAAGATCCCCTGGAGAAGAGTATGGCAACCCACTCCAGTATTCTTGCTTGGAGAATCCCATGGACAGAGGAGCCTGGCAGGCTACAGTCCATAGGGTTGCAAAGAGTCAAACACAACTGAAGTGACTTGGCACACAGCACGTGGCTTAAATACATAGGAACATGATAATGATGGGTAAAATCACATTTTAGGAATAAGATCTGACACATTCAACCAATCTTGAACAGATTTTTTTGTTACAGTTGAAAGCTGGGTGCTGTTGGCTTCTTGTGAAGGCTCTACGTGATGCCCTACAAGGGAGTGATAGCTTTAGACTTGACCTCAGACGAGCGGATAACAAAGGCCAGTAAGCACAGGGCGCATCCCACCCAGAGCATATGGTGACCTGTTTTCCTTCCCTCTTAGAACCCTCGTGCTGAGGAACACGTCACAACAGTACACACTGCCATGTGACTGTGGCAACTTGTTGATCTGCAGCATATTCACACTTGGTGCTAAAGCCACAGGGCTCATGACTCCTCTGAAAAGACTGGCTCTTAGGGGAACTCCAGTTTCTGATGTTTATTTTACTTTTTCTTCCACCAAAACAAGAGGGGCAGACATAAAAGAGGAAAATGAAAGGGACACCAAAGAAAGTAGCTGCACATGGATTACAAAAAAAAAGAAAGAAAACACTGGAAATATTTTAGAAACCACAAGTTAACTAGGGGTGAGATGGGAGAGGAATTCTTACATTTCTGAGCAGCATCATCCCTCTCGGTGTTCTGCCCACTGGAGCAGAGCACATGTGGAGACAGCCTCTGTGGAGCCCCCACATCTGAGCAGAGTGGGAGCTGGCTGCGTGGCCCAGCTTTGCTTCCTGCCTGCAAAGCCTTTGGCCCGAGTGACTGTATTAAGCCATAATCCCACAGTCCCATTCTCTCCCATTCCCCAAATCTTTTCACAAAAGGAGTAGATCCTCAGCAAAGCAGGGGTGAAGAGGCTGGGACAGAAAGGCCAGCTGGGCTGGTGGTGAGAAGTATCATTAGCTGAATACAACACCCACATAGAATTCTGCATACAGAACCGAATTTCTGAGGACTCTTCCTTATTTCAATATGAGATCAGTTAATATGAAACTTAGCTGATTTCTGAAAATAACTTCCTTATTTAATCTGAAATCAGTTTCCAGGTTACCCAGCATACTTGGGGTATCCTTTCCTAGTTGGTGTTCTCTGCCCAAGAAATGCAAATACATGTAACCATGAGGCCCAGTAAACCATTATCACTAAAGGATACTTGCTGTATTAAAAAAGAAAAATTATACCACATGTTCTGGGGAAGGTTGGAATATATCTTTTTTCATTAGATCATCAAGGGCCAGCTGCTTTTTAAAAGGTTCCAATGTATAAAAAATAGACTTAAGCATTATTCATGATAGCTAAGTATTAGAAGCAATGAAAGTGTCCATCAATGGATGGCTAGATACCCAACATGTGGCCTGTAAACATGATAGAATATTATTCAGCTTTAAACAGAAATGAAATTCTGATCCACACTACAACACTGGCTGAACCTTGAGGACACCAAACAAAGCCAAACAAGTCCATCACAGAGGCTAAATTTTGTATGCTTCCACTAACAGAGGCTCCTGGATTAGTCAAATTCATAGAAATGGAAACTGAAGTGGTGGTTGTCAGGGGCTGGAAAATGATTGTTTAATGATGAGGGAGTTTCAGTTTTGCAGGTAGAAGTTTTAGAGATGGGTTTGCACAACAATGTGAATGTACTTAACACTACTGAACAGGTACACTTAAAAAAAGGTTATGATGGGAATTTTTCTGTTATGTGGATTTCAGCCCAATTATGGGCTTCCCTGGTGGCTCAGACGGTAAAGCGTCTGCCTGCAATGCGGGTTCAGTCTCTGGGTCGAGAAGATTCCCTGGAGAAGGAAATGGCAACTCACTCCAGTACTCTTGCCTGCAAAATTCCACGGACTGAGGGGCCTGGTAGGCTATAGTCCATGGAGTCGGGAAGAGTCGGACATGACTGAGCGACTTCACTTTCACTTCTATGGAACTTTAGAAAATTGTAAAACAGTATAGAATTGAAAGACTCTTTCATTCAATAAAAAATTTAAAAAATACATTTAACGAGGGATTCGTGGCAGAAGGGGGCTGGCAGCGGGTGCTCTCTAGGGACTACTAGAGTATCTAGGGAGGGAGTCCGTGTTCCTACCAGGTTGCCCGGTGCCCATGTCCCCGGCCCCACTCTCACAGCCTCCCGCTCCCCGAGCGTTGAGTCACCTGCTGTTTCCTGAAGGAAGGAAAGGTGACCGGCGATGTGATGCTCAGCCTCGCTTTTTGCATCCCATTCTTGTCTCCCCTGGCATCTTACAGACTCCATCCCTCGCCCCCGCAGATCCCACGGCTTTCAGGAAATGAGAGAGATGCTTCCGCAGGAAGAGGCCAGGGTCCTTGATTTAAGTCAAGGCCGCCAGGGAGCCCCCCACCCCTTCCCGGCGCCGCCCCCGCCCAGGCCTCACCTTGGCCTTGCGCTTGCTGTCATCCATGATCATCTTCCAGTCCGAGCCGTTGTTGCTGTACCCGATCTTGAATTTCCTCATGAACACCTTGTTCTCCCGGTGCTTGCCCCCCTGAATGATGACTCCCCGCACAATCTTCTCCTCGGCGAGGTCCACCTGCAGCCACTCGTTCACGTACGGGTGGGGGGCGGGGGGCAGTGCCCAGCCCGAGCGGCTGGTCACAAGGCGGATGTTTTCAGGCATCCAGTTCCTGTCCCCTTGATTGGACGCTGTAATCTGGGAGTCAGAAATAAGTCCCGACACCATGCCCAGCATTCCAGAGCAAGGATAATCTAGGTGGGGAACGTAATAGACAAGCGTAAAATGATTTGAAGTCTCCATGCTTAGAAAGAGAATCCACCCTACTGAGTAAAGACATGGACTGTCCCCATTCATGTACATTTGTAAATGCCTGGACCATCTGATATGAAACCAAAGCTCCCCCTCCTCCTCTTTTTGCACTGCCCACCCTACACTCAACAGTCCAATTAAAAAATCTTCAATAAGAACAATCATTTCATCCTTTCTGAGTTCTTCCAAGTGTAAAACTAACGTATTGACAGTCCCTTTGGTATCTGGAAGTTATTCTTAGATCAAGTACAGCCCACTAACTGACTGGAGGTTCAGTTAACGGGAGGCTGGAATTGTGGAAATCAGTAATTCCAATAGCAGCCAAAGTTGCCAAAACAAAAGCAAAAAGAAGACGATGAGGAGATGAAGAGGAAATGCTTGAGGCAGCTTGAAGAGGTAGGAGGGTCCCCCCACCCCGGGGTGTTGGGGGGAGCCTTTGAAATGAATGCTTAAGGAGGGGGCCCCTCTTCCCTGCACAGTGTCCTTCCCACCCCCATTTCTAACTGCACCAGAACTTTGCAATATTCCATCCTCACCTCAAATGTCCCAAATCCAAACAAGAACAGTCCTTTCCACTCAACACTGAATCCCTTTATCCAACTCTTCACTTTAATGGGTGGAATCACTGATCAGCTAGTTCCTGCCTGGTTATCTTTGTCTTTCTTGATTTTCCATTTTCCATTCCTGTTCTGCTACCAAATCCTGTCATATTTTCGTTAAAAAAAAGTGTCCTCAATATGTCTTGCGACTTGCATTTCTTTTGGCATCATCTGGATCTAAGCACTCAAGCCAACAAGCTGAATGATCTCAACTACCCCCTCAAACCCCAGTTTTGAATCAACAACACCCATGTCACTTGTCATAACTTTGTTTTTGCAGTGTCATTCTCATGCTCAAAAATCTTCCATTGCTAAGGAAAATAAACCAAAGGACAGATTTGCATGACTCTCCTGAAATGAGGTGCCTGGAAAAGTCAACTCCATAAAGACAGAAAGTACAATGGTGGTTGCCAGAAGCTGGGGGCAGGAGGGAATGGAGAGTTAGTGTTTCACAGGTAGAGTTTTGGAGAAGGCAATGGCACTCTACTCCAGTACTCTTGCCTGGAAAATCCCATGGACGGAGGAGCCTGGTAGGCTGCAGTCCATGGGGTCACTAAGAGTCGGACATTACCGAGTGACTTCACTTTCACTTTTCACTTTCATGCATTGGAGAAGGAAATGGCAACCCACTCCAGTGTTCTTGCCTGGAGAATCCCAGGGACGGAGGAGCCTGGTGGGCTGCCATCTATGGGGTCGCACAGAGTCGGACACGACTGAAGCAACTTAGCAGCAGTAGCAGTAGCAGGTAGAGTTTCAGGGGTACAGAGTTTGTTTGTGATAATGAAACGTTCTGGAGGTGGATTGTGGTTGATGGCTGCACACTAATGTGACTCTTGAAGGCAATTAAATTGTAGACTTAAACATAGTTAGAATGGTAAACTATGTTATGTATATTTGACCACAATAATAATAGAAAGATCTTTGAAAAATCTCCCTGGCTTTCCATTATTTATGGTATGCTATAAAACAGTCTCTCTCTGGCTTTCAACACTCTCATTTTGGCTTCACCCTATTTATCTAATTTTATTTCCTATTACTGACAGGAATCTATTTTCTTCCCATATACCATAGAGATAACTCTCAGCATTGCCTTTGTTCAAATGTTCCTGCTGCCCTCTTCTCCTCCTTTGGACGGAAGTAAGTTCTGCCCAAACATTCAAATCCAGCTTATGGCTGTTCCTGAAAACTTCTCAAATGACTCTCGCCTTTATCCTGAACTCTCCCTTCTCAGAAATAGGGCTACATGTGCAGGAAGCAGCACAGAGCTTAGCATTAAGCTATTCTCTCCATGGTTTAAGATTGGGAATCGTGTCCATAATCAGATTGTAAATTCCTCCAAGACCAAGAACAGCATCATAGATCTTGCTAAACTTCTACAGTAGACCAAGGAGCTTCTGAGCAGAAGGGGAGTATCAATCACTGATTAATTGATTGGTGGATTCATAACAAAATGTTGAACACTTCAGTTATTGTCTTCTCAAAATTGTACATCTCCATCCAAGACATGCCAGGAAGAAGAACTTACTCTTCTTTTTAACAACCCCATTCTGCATAAATCAAGATTCAGCTGAAAATGTAACCATTGTAAATGAGAGGCATGTGTCTAATGCAGTTAAACATTCCCCGTGTTATCAGCTGACCCTTGAGAATGAATTAGACACTTTCTAATTCAGACATTTTCTAAATCAGATGCTTACCACCTGAGTTCTACAGTTCAGATCATGTCATTTTTTTACTCAAACAGTCAGTGCCTGCTCATCTAGGAATTATGCACCTGCTTTCAACCTCGTGTGCCAGGTTTTTGGTACTACGGCCTTGCAAGCCCCTCCTCATGAAGGAGGACTCTCTCACCTCTGTGGTAGTGGTACTTGGAGGCTTCCTCTCATTCTGTCCCCTCCACTAAAGAATTTCCCATCACTTTGCCCTTCCCACTATCTTAAAATTTTGACCTGTTTTCAAATTTTATGTTATATATTCAAGTTTTCTGATCTCTCCAACTAGACATGGTTTTCCTTTTCTGGGACTCTTCCTAGCTCTCCACCTGCACATCTCATATATGTTGACCATATTCAGTTCCTTGGGTTGCTTGCTTGCTACCTGCCTCCCCAGATTTTAAGTTCTTTGAGGCTGTGAACCAAGTCATATTAAAAACTTTTCTATGAGTCCTTGTGCCCTGCTTTATCCATGGTATTTGCTCCACAAATATTTGTTGAATGAATCAGCTTATTAACACAATAAAAGGCAGCTGCCATTCTCCCCAAGCACCCTTTCCTGTAATTCAGCCGCAGTATTTGCTTCAGGCTGGGATCTGGAAACCAAGAATAAATTCAATGAGGATTATGAAAAGATTGACAAAAGCGATTTTGCTGAGGGTCTATGAAATTATAGTGTTAAAAATAGAAGTCGCATTTTTGGTCACTGTGGTCACACCTGTCTGACTCAAAACTGACTTTTGTGAAGAAAATGTGTAGCTGGTAATCCATACCAGATGTTACCCTTTGGAGAAAAACAAAATTATCTTGAATACTGTAAGGAGAGAAGAAGCTTTACCAGGTGAATGTCCCTTCTCTAATGCAGAGCTGCGGGGACACGGTCCTTGCATCCACAAGCCTCCTGAGGGCAGCCTGCATCGGCCAACACAGCCGTCCTGGAGTCAGATGGCCTCATCCAAGACCAAGGAAGAGGCACCCTGACTTGCCTTTGACTCAAAACCAGTGACTCACTTTTAGCCACGGTTAGGAGGAAGATTCCACTAACAATTCAAGGTTTGAAGGAGATGCTAGGTTCTAGCTCTGTTCATCTGCAGCAGGCTGGTTCAGTGTGCCTTGGTTATGCCTGGCTCCATCTCACATCCTTTGGAAACAGTGTTGCCAGATTTAGCGAACCAATAATCTAAACTGCAACCCGGAAACAGGGTGCCAAACTAAATTCAAATTTCAAATGACAACAAATAATTTTTCAGTATGGTGGTGGTGGTGGTTTAGCCGCTACGTTGTGCGAGACTCTTGCGACCCCATGGACTGTAGCCCGCCAGGCTCCTCTATCCATGAGATTTTCCAGGCAAGAATACTGGAGTGGGTTGCCATTTCCTTCTCCAGGGGATCTTCCCGACCCAGGGATTGAACTCACATCTCCAGCATTGCAGGTGGATTCTTTATGGCTGAGCTTCCACTTGGAAGCCAGTTTGTCCCAAATACTGAATGGGGAACATACTTACACTAAAAAATTCTTTGTCATTTATCTCCATTAAATTGAACTGGACAGTCTGGATTTCACTTGGCAACCTTGTTTAGAAAGCTTAAAACCAATCCTAGATGGGAGGGGGAAGTGAGTTCTGTGATGGGGAATTAGGTGGTTCTTTTTGAATTGAAACACAATTGATACACATTACATTAGTTTCAGGTGTACTCCACAGTGAGTTGATATTTGCATATATTATGAGATGATTACCACTGTAAGTCTAGTAACCATCTGTCCCCATACAATGTTTTTACAATACTATTGACCATATTCCTTATCCTGTGCAGTACATCCCTGTGGCCTTATCTGGAAGTTTGTACCACTTAATTCTATTCACCTATTTCACATACCTCCACCTCCTTTCCCCTCTGGCAGTGGCAATCTTCACTGATATTATTTTACAATAAAATCTCTGAACTTAGATTTAACGGGAAAACAGAAATACTGGTAAATCAAATACTTAGTTAACCGGTTTTCAAGGAATGAGAAGACAATGACTGCATTTGATGGGTGAACCTGAATAAGCATAATTTAATCTTCCCTGATGACTCAGAAGGTACCTATGGATGTTGGAAGGCTCCAGATCATCCTTGCAAACTCTGCTCAACACAGGCACGCACTGACCTGTGCAGAAGACCCAGTTAATTAACTTCTGGTAAATGAAAAAGTCCACATGGTCTGCAGTGTGTTCTCAGACAGCAAGGGCATCTTCACCAGTTTCTCTTCCAAAATGATGAAGCCTGCCTTGTCAAAATAATGCAAATGCTCCTCTGTCAGTCACCTACAAAGCAGGATGACTTGCTCCAATTCTGTTTTCCTTATCTCTCTACATGGTGACCCATTGTTGCTATGTTTCTAGCAAATAATTTCTGAACAGAAAAATTGGGTTAGAACTTGGGAGCTCTGGAGACTTTCAAGTGATGTATTCTCATGGTAATTTTTAGTTCAATGTTTTTTTTTTTTTCTTTAAATCCAGATTGAGTTGGGGCTTGCCTACTCTAGAGGAGAGGGTCAAATTGTGCAATCCAGTCACTTGTTTGTAGGAAAACATGGACAAAGCTGCAATTCATTAATTTGCTCATTCACTTGAAAAAAAATAAGTGTGTCCAGTGTATTATGTTCCAGGCACACAGGACACAATGGAAAAGAAGACAAACATGACACCTGCTTTCATGGAGCTTCCAGACCCACAGGAACCCTGCAGTCTTGTGTTTTTTCTATCAGTCTCCACTGAGGGGACCATGACCTCTAAAAGATGAAAATTATCTCCTCTGGTAACACTGAGCAAACACTTATATCATTGTCTCATTAGAGGTTCTGTTTGCTGGGGCCTGTTGCAGGTTCAACTGATTGAGCACCATGCACTGTTTAATATACTAGGTACTGTTTAGTGAGCACTTATTCTAAGCCAGGTGTTATAAGCATCCTTTCACTTAATCTTATTACAGCTGAATTAAGTTAATCTTAGTGAGAAGGAGATGGAGATCAGAGGGACCATGAGTCTTGTCCATGGTCACTTAGTCACTAAGTGGACAGCCTGGAGTGAAGCTTGGATATGTCTATACACCTTCTGTTTGTGTGACCATCGTTATGACAGGCTGGCCTCTCTAAAAACCTGCCTTGATCAGTTATTTGGAGGTAGTAGTTGTCTTATTAGAGAGAAAGTATCCAAAACATATTATGGGTCATGATTAAAAGAGTGGCAGTATGTAATTTGAAAAAAGAAAGAGCTACTTAAAATAATTGTAAAACAGAACAAATAAAATGTGAAAATATTAAAATGTGGTATTTCAGACATCTGTGCTGTGCTAAGTCACTCAGTCATGTCCGACTTTTTGTGACCCCATGGCCCGCCAACCTCCTCTGTCCAGGGGGATTCTCCAGGCAAGAATACTGGAGTGAGTTGCCATGTCCTCCTCCGGGGCATCTTCCCAACCCAGGGATCGAACTCAGGTCTCCTGCACTGCAGGCAGATTCTTGAACGTCTGAATCAACAGGGAAGCCAATGAATACTGGAGTGGGTAACCTATCCCTTTCTCCAGGGGATCTTCCCGACCCAGGAATCAAACTAGGGTCTCCTGCGTTGCAGACAGATTCTTTACCAGCCGAGCTACCACAGAAGCCCTACAGACATCTATGTTTGCTTAAATAACTAGGCCATTTGACTGTTTTTAAAAATCCAATAGTTTCCCTTGTTTATATATAAAGACTCATGCTCCTAGAATTATCTCTCAGGAAAATCCTTGTGAAAATGAGAAAGAGCAATTCAAGCTTAAACAAGTATTTTATTTAATTAAAAGGAGAGCCAGAAATTCAGAATTCACACTAATGCAGTTATGAAGTTTACCTTTTTTTTTCGGTACAGTGACATGAGAATAGGCGGGAGGAGTGGGACAGAAATTTCCACCCTGCCCTCAAATGGCCTTGTTTCTGTTAATTTATAGGTAGTCACTCACATTTGTAATGCCCTGAAAATGACCTAGAACCTTCTCTCCTGTATCTGCTGATCAATAATAAAGCCAATGTTATATCTAACCCTACACTGCCCCTTTTCTCCCTCCAAACCTCTCTCCACCCAATGCCTGCTCCAAGGCCTTGAACTTTCTAAATATTTAGATTCTAAAACAATAAACAAGTCTGTCTCTAGGATGGAAATAAATAAAACTTGGGGAAGAGATCAAATGTCAGTTTTTACTTTCCAAAATGGGTTGTACTGTAAACAAATGTAATTTTTTTTTTCTCCTTAGTTAGCTTTCTTCAAATTGCTTGTAATTTCATGGAAAATTGCCCAGGTGATTTTTTTTCCCTTCAGAAGTCAGTACTTTCCTTCTCTAAAAATAATTGTACTAAAGAGGATAAAAATAAAAACAATGGTGTTGGTGTTCATGGAATGAGAAATTAAATGCTCTCAATATGTATACTACATCACATGAAAGATAGCTGACAGACTTTAAACGTTGTTCACTTTTAATTACTTTGTAGTGAATCAGTTACTGATTCTGTTTTTGAAATTTTTTTGCATTCTATGGAGGTTACATTGTACTTTTTTTAATGAAAAATTTGTAGTTTACTTACTTACATGGAAAGGTATTTGAAATATGACTGCTATTTACTTCAGAAGACAGAGTGGATGTGCAGGATGAGTAAGAGCAGTACTGGTTGCCATAGAAACACAGTGAGACTAACTGGATCCTTCTTTTACTTCCTGCTCCATCCTGACCTGCCTACCTCTTTAGCCACTTAATTGCCCAGAACCTCATCTTCACCTCTCAAGTGGATATAACCTACTTTGTTCCAAATTTAAAAGAGACTCTTAAAGTCCTGTTAATGTCAGAAGAAACAAACTGCAAAACAAGAAATATTGACAAATCGATTTCTAATATTGACGTTAGTATATGCATTCAATGAAAAATAGACATGTATTGAGCCAAAACCTAAGAGAAAGTCATTAGGGCAGTTAGTGAGTAAAAGGAGAATAAATTAACTCCATAAATTAAACTCCTTCTGAACTGTTGCTAATGAGGTCACCTCTAGGCTTCAAGATTAAAAAGACACGTATACACTACGTGTAAAACAGATAGCTCGTGGGAAGCTGTTGTACAGTACAGGGAGCTCAGCTCAGTGCTCTGTGATGGCCTACAGGGTGGGATGGGGGTAGGTGAGAAGGAGGGTCAGGTGGGAGGGGATATATGTATACATATAGCTGATTAACTTTGTTGTAGCAGAAACTAATACAACACTGTAAAGCAATTATACTCCAATAAAAAAAGACAAAGCAAATGAAGAACATTTTGAGCAACAGTTATTTATTGTAAACCTACTAAGTAACAGTCAGTACGGAGTAACCAGGAGATGGAGGATGAAAGGGAAGGTATTTGTCTTCCTGGAACCTGCCTAGTGGAAAGACACCACTTGTAAATACCCACCACATGCCAGCCTGTGTAAGGGCTTCATATTCACGAGCTAATTCATTATCACAACAACCCTGAGTGGTGTACACCATGATGCCTGTTTTCCAGGTGAGATAACTAAGGCTTTGAAAGGTAGTAAACTTCCCCAAGAAATAAGCCAGTGAGTAAGTAGTACAAGTAGGATCTGAACTCACTTTTGTCTAAATCCAAAGCATATGCTCTTAATTATCAAATGAAAATGACCAACCCCATTTATATCAAATTACTCTCCCTATATTTAAAAGTTGACACAGATGAAAACCAGGTGATCTTCCATCTTACCTGTTATCTTGCAGCCATAGACTTCAAATCTCATAGAGATGCCAGTTTCCCAGGTCACAGGTTTGATTCGGACAAATCGAGTGATCAGGGGTTTGGGAAAAACTCCAATCACGACATCTGTGGGGTTGGTGTTTCCCTGAAAGATCTAGATGGAAAAAGAAAGGGCCCTTTAATAACAGACATTTCAGATTAAAAACAAATGCAAAAATATGTTTTCACAAGTGCTTGTCAAATTGTTTACAATCTCTTCATTGTTTACCATGGTTGAGGTGGTGTTGATAACTTGTCATGTTATTTTTCCAAATGATGGCAATCAGAAAGAACCATGTCTAAGATAGAATGTTGTCCTAATCATCTATTCAGTTTTCCGAGAGAATTTTTGTGTTTTATTTCCTAAGTTGTGTCCGACTCTTTGCAACCCCATGGACTATAGCCCACCAAGCTCCTCTGTTCATTGGGATTTCCCAGGTAAGAATACTGGAGTGCGTAGCCATTTCCTCCTCCAGGGGATCTTCCTGACCCAGGGATCGAACCCACATCTCCTGCATTGCAGGTGGATTCTTTACCGCTGAGCCACCAGGGAAACCATATAGAATGCTGTCCTAATCTATTCAATTTTCTGAGAGGATGGAGCCTGTAAAAGTATTATTATAAGGATAGCATTTGTTAAAGAATATGTGCAATTATCTAAAAAAGTGGGAAAATGATTAACATTATCAGAAGAACTTATAGGATATGGTAGACATTTCATGGGAACTTTCACTGTTTTACTTTCCCAGGAATTTCCCAAAGGAGTGCTTTTTGAGTTCAATGCACGATCTGGCTATTTGAAAATTCTAGGTTATGTTCAGCCCTAGGTCAAGGAGCTTCCTCCCTTTGAACTCCATTTCTTGATGGACGATCTTATCCCTGACATTAATGAATGACTCTAATTTTGGGGGGGGGGGGTTGGTAAAATTATGTGTCGGTGGTCAAGATTAAAACTGAGTTATACATTATATGTAATGGAGAATCAGTTTTCCCAGGGCTTCTGTTTCTAGTTTTAAAAATGAGTCATTTTCTTCTAAGAAAGATGAGGCATGTAGCTGCAGTGTAATGAGTGCCAGTCACAAACTGGTTTCCCACAAGTATCCGTGGGGGCCGCTCGGCCTGGGCACGATGCCACACAGTGTTCTCTGGCGACATCTCTGAGGAGCAGGCGTTGTCTGCCACGTGGAGCCCTCTGACACTCGACCTGTCTCAGGTGGGACTGAAAGCCTCCTCGTCCCTGGATTGTACCCCAGCTCACAGTGGAGACAGCTGTGTAAAAAGTACCGTATCTCAGACACAGGCCTGTGTAGCTAGAGCACCACGGGGGCCATCAGAGGCATAGAGACCCCCTGGTGAGTCTGCGGAGGAGGACCACCATCCCCCCGGAGAAGAAGCTTATGGGTCAGTCGGGCTGAAGTTCTTACTGCATTTAGCCTAAGAGCCCTGCTCCATGGGAGGCGGTCAAACGTTTTCCTAAGTCGGATGTTAGCCAGATCCCTCTCTGGAGACAATGTAGTGTCGGAATTTATCCCAGCCTGTGATGGCCTTTATTTATTTACTTTTTTAAACAGATATTTATTTACTTATTACTTTTGGCTGTGCTGGGTCTTCGTTGCTGTGCGGGCTTTTCTCTAGTTGCCGTGCATGGGCTTCTCCTGGCGGGGGCTTCTCCCGTTTTGGAGCACCGGCTCTGGGGCCCACGGGCTTCAGTAACTGCAGTGTGTGGGCTCAGTAGTTGTGGTGCCTGGGCTTAGTTGCTCTGTGGCACATGGGATCTTAGTTCCCGGATCAGGGATTGAACCCATGTCTCCTGCATCGGAAGGTGGATTCTTAACCACTGGACCACCAGGGAAGCCCCGTGATGGCCTTCAGATTTCTGTCCTACTTCAGGAAATCTCTCTGGGCAACAATCTGTGTGAATGCGTTTTTGTGTCCTGATGAATAATGGGGACCTGCCTGAAGGGGCAGAGTTTCCCAAACCAGTGTTCCAAGGGCCAGGGGGGTCCACTTCAGGGAGGGACCACAGGCTGGCTCACCCTGAGGACATTTCATGTTTCCTGAAAACCAGGTGAGAACACACATGCCACCAACAAAAAGGGCTGCTGGATCTGGTGGTCAAAGGCCACTGTTGCTGAGGTACGTATGGCCAGCTCTCCCCAAGGAAAGGCGGGGAAGGGGCATGCCGAAAGACCCCAAAGTACAGAGCAAGGCAACAAGAGCTGGACTCTGGGTGGTGGGGATTTCATTCAGGTTCCGTGAAAGGGCTCAGACACACACCTGGTCTTTCCTGACCTTTTATTCTTTCTGCCTCCTACTCTGGAAGCCCCTCTGTGTGCCAAGGTGACACTGATTGTGAGCTGTGTCCACGTCAGACGCCCCCACGGCCCCAGTGTGCTCTCCACACCCACGTGTGGACAACTGTGGGCCACGGCTGAGGAGGGGTCTTGGATAAAGAACGCTCACGGATTAAAGAGATGGCCTGAAAGCTGAGTCAGCCCTCCCCACTCTCTCCGGGTTCTTCTGTTTGTTGGTGTGTCCTTGGCATTAGTGTTTTTTCATTTGTTTGAAACTAAAGCAGGCCTTCAAAACAATGACTCCAAAACAAAAACAAGCCATGACACTCAGGGTCAAAATTTACTCAGTGGATCTGTACCAATAGTGACTGTGAGGGATTTTTCTCCCAAGAGGGAGGATCTGCTCCATGTCGTCTAGGGCAGGACAGTGGCCTTGAGCTGGCCGGTCCACAGAACTTTCCTCCCACAAACGGCTGCATCTCTATGGCTGCGGCCTTCCTGCCTGCCCTAAGTGAGACTGGTAGCTTTGCAGCTAATCAAAGGGTAGTTTTTTCTTTCTTTTTTTCGGGCACGTGGGATCTTATTTCCCCAACCAGGGATCGAACCTGTGCCCTCTGCATTGGAACCTCGGAGTCTTAACCACTGGACCACCAGGGAAGTCCCTCAAAGGGTATTAATAGCCCTCTCACTTCACACCAAGGAGGCTTTTCTCAGTCCCAGACCCAGAAGGAGACATTTAAGCCCATATATGCTCCAAAGAGAGACAAGGACATGTTAATTGGTCTCTTCTGGAACCCAGAATTCCAAATTACCTGGATCTTTGCTACCATTCTCATCAATTCTGCATGTTTCACTCAGCCTCCAGGGCAAGCTTTTAATTTTGGGGAAATGGCAAGCATGAGCTCTCAGTAATCTCTTGATGAGTAAATCAGAGCAAGCATAACTTCAAATAAACAGCAGGCTGAGAAATACATCTCAGCTCCAAATAATTCAGGACAGAGCGCCTGGGGGACAGGGCATGGTGTGGCCTCCTCAACAAAAAGCAGTGAGGAGGTGGCGTGTAGTTCATGGGATCTGAGAGAACACCTTTAGTTCTGTTCATTTGCACAGAAGCAGCCAAACACACTTGTAAATTAGTTTGTGAGGCGCAGAGGGTAGATGAAAAGGAGTCTTCTAAAACCAGCCCATTACAGAGAGGAAGAAAGAATTAATCTATGAAAGAGAATGAGGAAACACAGGGAGAAAGACAAAACAAAACAACTCCAAGGGTTCTAAGGGGACGGTGTTTATCCTATGCATAGTCCATGTCCCCGTGGGAGGTTTAAAGCGATTCTTGAATCTGACTTAATTTGGCTGGTATTGACTTTTCTTGGAAACATCCGTATAATTTCCTTTTGGCTTCTGGATCTGGGAACATGAGACCCCTTGGTCAGATTTAAACTTCTAATTGCACTTTTCATTTTAAATCAATTCAAAAATAAGCCAGGCCAGACAGCAAGCTCCCAAACAAACAATTAAAAATTGATCATCCATTTCAAAGACTGAATTAGTGGAGGAGGAGGAGGCAAACTTACAACAGGTTTATTTCCTTCTTTAATGGTGATCCAGTCGTCCCCGTTGGAGCTAATGTCTATTCTGTAAGTTTTGACGTAGTATTTCTTCCTGGTTTCCTTTGAAATGGCTCCCTGTGTCCCGACAGCAGTGACAAAGCGCAGAAGGCCCAGGTCTACCTGCAAGACAATATAAACCTGATCAGTTGCCCATCCTGATACTTCTGTAACGTGGAGCATCTTTTCCTGTGGGTACCACGATGTAGTCTTCCTCCACCTGGGGTCAATAGACTCTAATTCCATCAGTACCAACAGCCCCAAGAAAGCCTCTGATATGGTAAGACAGCAACTGCCCTAGCTGGCAACTGCCAGGGAGAGAACTTTCTCATCCTTGCAACCAGCAACCAAGAGTGCTTGATCCTTGGGACAAAAGAGAAAACCAGGTCCAATATCATATAACTGTATTTTCTAAGAGATTAATGATACTTTCTAAACAGCACATTAATAAATGTCATTTTACAAACAGAAAACCAAGAGAAACAAGATAAGCTCACATCCTGGTTATGGAGAAGCCTGGACTAGAACTTGAGTCTAACACGATCCCATTTCCCATTGCTCTGCAGCATCCTCCCCCTCCTTCTAAACAGGATGTGGACTGGAACCATCCTGACGCTGAAAACCCTTGTGTGTGCTGTGCTTTGGGAAATGGGCCATACATTTGTAATCTGGAATGGCCAGATTGTATTTCTTTATAATACAGAGATTTAAAGAAATGAAGCACAAATATTTGGCAAAATATTTCATTATGTTCTCAAAAAGTAACTGCATGTTACGACTGATTAACACTAACAAGATATTTCAACAGTATACTCAGTAGTACGAGCCTGTTTCCCCTGAAAATGGTGACAAAAACAACCCCCCCAAACCCTAAATCCACCCTTCCCCAAATGCAACTTCTGTATCCTGCTTTCCAGTTGCTATATGACAACCCAATTCTCAGGAAACAATATTTTAATTAACCCTCCAGTGCCCATGGGCCATAAACACCTAAACAATTTCCATTTTATGTACAACCTGTCTCCTGAAGAATGGCTATTGTCTTCCCCGAATTGCTTTTTCCTGAAGGCCCTTGGAGCAGTTAAATCAACATGTTGCCAATTCCTTCAAAACTGAACCAAGACCAAAAACAGCAACAGCCCCTCCACAGAGAAGCCAACTTGAAGGCGCACAATTCAACAATAGGAGATTTCATCTAAAAAGGAAGGGGATACTATTCAGTGTAAAACAATCTTTATTTCATTATCCTGATTTTAAAGATGTAAAGTCCAGGCTCGAAATGCTTTCACCAGGTTTAAAAGAAAAAAGGAGCAAGCCTTTAATAAAAATACATATTTTAAGATGATAATGGTAGATATGGTCTAAATCTCAATTTAACAAATAAGTACTTATCCAACATATTTTTATTAAGTGCCTAAACTTGCTAACTGAAATTTGCATTTTTTCAAAAGTGAACTCTAACACTTTGTATGAATTTGTGTACACATTTCAAAAATGGGAGGCAGCCCCCGTTTACCAGAATTCAGTGAAATCTGAATTTCAGATGAACAGTAAATGTTTTTAAAATAAATACAGCTCATGCAGTATTTGGGACATTCTAACAACAGGTTCATTGCTTACTTGAAGTTAAAATTTTACTGGGTGTTCTTTTCTGGATGTGATCTGGCAACCCTAAATCTAACTCTCTTCTGAACAAATAATCAGATGATCTTAGGTTGCTGCAAAAACTCACTAATTTCTTAATGCTGCAACTTGAAAGTTAATGGCTACTCTAGACATGGCTGCACTGAACAATTTCAACTGTTTTCAAATGCTCTCAGAACACTTAGGGCTTTACTAACTGTCCACTGAGTCACACCCTCATACCCAATACCCAATCCACTTCAATCTGAAGAGTGCTTAAAACCTGGACTTTCAAGGGACCGCGAAGCAGAGCTGTGCAAACAAACTCAGTCAAACCTACAGATGGCTCTTCGGTTTGGAAATGATTAACTTCCCGAGAGTGCATATGCAGCTTAGGCTGATTAGAAAGAGCTCTAGAGCTTCATGCTCTGGTTGTCCTTTTCCTATTTTTAAAATGTTGTCCTTAGGATAAGATAAGTTAACTGGTGGTCAACTAGAAGAATCCTAGCTCTAGAAACAACCAACTTTATAGGAAGGATCCATTGACTGGAATTAACCGGATGCCCAACGCAAGAAATGTCCAAAGTCCCAAATCGAAAGGCCCCAAAGCATGTGCATGAATCACTCATAAAGAAGAAAAGATAATTTCTTTTCTCAACAGCAATGAAATGCATTCACAACCTCCCCTTGTAATTGCATGAGGTTTCCTGCTATGCTTTCAAACTCTGCAGATTCTCTTACTGCACTGAGATACTTGAAATTTCATTTTCCTTTCTAACATTACTGCCACTGGGTTTAGAAAGGATGAATGACAACCTCACCAAATAATAATAGCTGGGACTTGAACCATTGCAATTAAAACTGAATTGTACCCAGAACTCTAACAAGACACAGCCCAGTACTGGAAACTCTCACTTGCAACACCATGAGCTTCTCTTAAATCCTTTTTCCCTGAGGACCTTTGTGGAATGCCCTAAAAGCGACTGTCAGTGCCTGAGAGAGTCTTGGGGGGGGGAGGGCGGCGGAGATAGATAACTGTCAGCCTCAGAAGCACCACTGCTCACTCTGCAGGTAACTGTAGGGAGACCCAGAAGGACTTAACACCTGGGTGTTTACACCTTTCTCAGGGTTGAAGCCAGATTCTCCGCTAATCATGACGTTGCTTTGATCTACCGTTTTATTTTTTATGGCTGTGCTGCACAGCATGTGTGATGGTAGTTGAACCTGCACCCTCTGCATTGGAAGTGTGGCGTCTTAACCATTAGACCACCAGGGAAGTTTGAGATTTACCTTTTCAGTCTTACCTGCTACATCCACCTCCCTTCAATGCATCTTCCAGCCACATCAAGTATTTATTCTTCCTAAAAGATATGCCTTTTCTGCCTTTGCACCTTCACGTATAAAGTTTTCTTGACTTAAAAGGACATTTCCTCTTTTCTTTGACCACACATGATTGATTCCTCTTTTTCGCCTGGTGGGCAGAATAAGTCATTTCTAATCCCAGGATGTTTAGTACAAAGCTCAGGTCTCTATCTCTCAAGTCAATATATTGTATTTTTCCTATACTTGCATCCAGACCTTTAAGATTTAAGGGTATCTGTTTTTCTATCTAGAAAAGTGATAGATGTCTATTAAAAATTCCTAAGATACAGAAGAGACTAATGAAGAAATTGCAATCTCCATAAGACCACCAATAGAAAATAACCACTGAAAGTAGTTTTCCAGAGGTTTTTTTTTTCTTATGCAAAATATATGTGACTGTTGTGTATATGTTTTGTTATTATTGGGTTGGTCAAAACGTTCGTTTGGATTTTTAACCAAAAAAACTTTTTGGTCATCCCAATACAAGGTCATATTACCTCTACGTTTGATAACCTGCTTTTTGTTCAGTTTTATGGATATATTTCCATGGCAAAAATATTTTTCTATACCATTAGTTTCAATGGCTTCATGGTATTCCAGAGCCTGGTTGCAGCATCATCTGTTTAATCAGTATGCTGCCTGTGAACATTTCTACTCCCCTTGATTGACATTTATCCAGTGAACACTTAGTATCAACTTTCCACTAAGTTCTGTATTAAGTGATTAAGATACAAAGAGAACCAAGAATGGCAGACACAAACAAGATTAAAGGATGGGCCAGTGCATGGAGGAAGGGAGCTAGGGAGTTGGAGACATCTCACAGTTGACTTCCATGTCTAAGATACCTATTGAAGGATGAATGGTAGGAACTTACAAGTGGACAAAAAAAGGGAGAGAATGTTCTAGAGAAAAGGAGGAATGGGAAGGGCAGAGGCAAGGGGAAGGAAATGAATGAATGAAATAACATCACTAAACAACCTAGCATGTTTCTCATCCCTATAGATATTATTTGTCAAGAAATGGATTGATCTCTAAAGAGTATTGTTCTCTGCTCATTTGGAAGCCAAAATAAGCAGTCATCATGAACACTACTCAAAATCTGGCCATCCTCCTGGTGGGTTAGCTTTCTGAATTCTGATTAGCTCTCCCCAACCTCACAGTCTAACAGACAAGATTGGTAACCCAAGACAGGCAGCTGAAAAGACAAAGACACAACCCCCAGAAGTTCTATATAATGGCAACCCTCTGTGTTTTGGAGGGTTCATCGTCCTAAACAATATTTCCTTTCTTTCTGTAAAAATTTAGACATACAATAACCATAATTAACCTGCTTTCCCTAAATCCAATCAGCCCTGTTCCCATCACCGTTGTCTTATTTTAAAAGAATGCCATTGTTTCACAGCTGCTTTATTTTTAATTGGAAGATGGGTGTGATTTCACATCTGAGTTTGATGTACTTCTGTTTAACATGAAGGGTGATGTTGAGGGGATGTGATGATGGGGGGGTGTAGCAAGAGCTGCACATCAAATGCCTTCACCAGAATCGTGGAAAGTCTCACTCCGTGTGTGTGTGACAAACATAAACATCTGGTATTTATCTGCTGGTCTGTAGGCGATTTGACAGAAGTTTCCCAAACTCCTTTGGAGTTCGAGTGGCCACTCTGAGTTAGCTTATCACCATTAGCAGAAGTGACCCAGTATGACATCCTGTTTCCAATATAAATATAAAAGTCTAACACTGCTGGGAGAATGTCTACACCCACATCTTCTTTTCACTGTGCTCCCCATTCAAAGAGAAAACACAGCTAGACACAGTGGAGGAAAACCCCCCTTTTATTCTGGGTGGGGAGAAGTGAACTAGTAAAAGAAAACAGCCATCCTCATCCCCTTTTGGGAGGGGGGAGGATGGTGTCCTACAGCTCCTGTGGGTGAACTCCCCACCCTAACTCCCTCTTCCTTGTAAGATGTCTGCAGGTATTAACCCACATGCACTTTATGGCCATAGCATTGTCTTAGTAATGACAGGAAACACATTCCCCAGATAAAAAGAAGTCAGGAGAGAGACACATTTTACTGGGAATCACTTGACGACAGAGGGCACGTTTTTAGCATCATGCAGTAAATCATCGTGCAAACCTCTGCAAACTGCTGGTCAAACACCAGCATGCAGCCTCCCAGCCATGCAACCAATAGCGTTGCTTCCTACAAAAATACATAACCAGCTACGGGTAACATCGGAATGTAGAAAGCCTCATTTCTAAAATGAAAATCTGTCTTGCTCAATAAAATACTGTCCATTGCGCGAGCATTGGCAAGGGAGTGTTTCCCGGTTTTTAACATTCCCAAGACAGGTCGGTACGAGAGCCTGAAAAAATAAAGGACAAAGAATGGAAGTCTGATTAAAAACAGGAAAAATACTTTTTTTGATGAGGGGAGGTGGAGTGTGTTGGGTTCTTTTTAGAGCATCTCCGATGACTCAAAGAGCTGTTTAATTCATCACTAGACACTACAAGCTAAAGAAAATATTTTTAAGCAATTGTCTCATTTCCTCAGATAACACACATGCTTTCTGATAATGCCTGAGCATCTGAACATGGATGCTGTTCCAGGATCTTGGAGTTTAACTCACAGCACCTGATCACCATGATCCTTGACTTGGGGCCTTGGACTTTTACAGTTACGAATAGGAATACAATCGTTTTACCATTGGTGACACGATTCTTTCTTTATGTATTTTTTCACGATTACTGTGTTACATAGGGAAAAAAAACGCTGATGACTAAAATTACCATTATTAATGGAAAATTTATAGGGCAACTCTTATGTGTCAGGCATCTTTGTCCTCTGTCCTCAGTTGCTTCAGTCATGTTCGACTCTTTTCGACCCTATGGACTGCAGCCTGCCAGGCTCTTCTGTCCATGGGATTCTCCAGGCAAGAATACTGGAGTGGGTGGCTGTTCCCTCCTCCAGGGGATCTTTCCAACCCAGTGATCAAACCCGGGTCTCCTGCGTCTTCTGCATTGCAGGCGGTTTCTTTACTGCTGAGCCACTGGGGAAGCCTGTCAGGAATTTTATTAAGGGTTAAACTTACATGCATTATCTCCTCAGCTCTCAACAGTCATACAAGGAAGGTTTTGTGGACAAAGAAACTGAGAAACAAAGTATATGAGTTCCTTGTTCAGGGTCACACACATGATAGCGACTGATCCAGATAAATCTCTCACTCCAGATCAGATTGGTGGCCCATGCTCTTGTTACCAGCACACCCATGTTCTGCCTCAGCTCTTATCTTCAAAACCACAATTATCAAAAGGTAATTTAGAATTTCTTAGTAACAAAAATTAAATCTTGCAGTTAATCTTTCTGGAAATTAAATATTTTTGCATAATTATGGAGAATCTAAAACCATTTATGATTACTTTGACTCCATCAAACATTTACCTTGACTACTGGAAAGCCAAATTTTGCAAATGACTCACTTATGCTGTTGAAAACCAAGATGGTGGTGATGGATCATTTTTAGCAAAAGATAATGAGAAAACATTTTAAAATTCTGGTAAAGAATACAAATATCCAAGAGCAAGAAAAGTGCAATGCAGGAAGAACCTCACCGATTTTCTTTTCTCATCTTAATTGCTTGAATTAGTTTTTTTCCCAGAAAGGAAAGCATTTTGCTGGGTGGAAATAAACTACTGGTTGCAACAAAACCAGTGTTGGTAGGAAAACAATCCCAAGTGATGGACGGATGAATTTTCCTCTCCAAAGACTTGAGTCAACCAGCTAGAATAACACTAGTTAAGGCTGCACAGCTCAGATGCAGCCTAAAGGCTGGCTTCCCTGATATTACTGTGCATACCACAAAAGAACAACAAGGAAAGGCCAAGAGAAATGAAGTCCCCAAACAAGGGCTCACCTCCATCTCCTTTGGCTGATAAAAGAGATCATGCTGGTGGGCGCTCCACTGCCTCTGTACGCTGGCATATCCTTTCATTCTCACATATATATATACATATATATACATATATTTGCAGAAACCAGAAGCAATGAATTAAAAAAGAAATATTTGGGGAGACTTCCTTGGCAGTCCAGTGGTTAAGACACTGTGCTTCCACGGTAGGGGGCATGGGTACAATCCCTGGTCGGGGAACTAAGATCTTACATGCTGTGTGATACAACCAAAACACAGAAAAAAAAAATACATAAAAAAGAAAATTTGAATTCTGATATGTACTTGGAACCGGAGCTCCATCTGGTTCTGTTTGAAGAGTAGGAGCTTCTGTAGCTGTTAGAACTGACAAGGGGCATGGTAGGAGGAAAGGAAAGGGACTTGATATGACAGGTTAATACTCCAGGGTCCCCACTAGAGACATTTCCAGAACCCAGCTACTCAAATCACTCCCACATGGAAACCACGAAGATGGAGTGTGAAAAGGAGGATGCTGCCCTGGGAGGGGACAGCCAGGCGGGTCCACATCTCCTCAGAGTGTCAGATACAGCATTTCAAAGATCTTGAGGAGAGCACGGCACAGGACTATGACACCCATGCCTGAACATGCTCAGCTTCACAGATGACACTTATTTAAGACAAATATGGGAGGTGTGTGTCTTCACACACTCCTTGCAAAATCTGAGGGTTCATTTCCCCCTTCTATACTTTCTAGAACAGACATAATTGTGTTCAGAAAAATCAGACAAGTCTTCCATTAGAATTCCTCAGTTACCCACTAAGTCTGCAAAATCGGGAGGTCAGGAGGCAGTGTATTTTGATAACAAAGGAGGAGAGAATGAGATTGTATGAACTCATTGTTCCTATAGACCTTAGGATACAAGTGATCAGCATCAAAGACAATTGGAAACTGCTATGCAGAGTTAAGGAGAAAGGCTGATTGAATGCCTAGACTTTGGGAAAGATTGTTTTATATTTTTTTAGATAAACACCAACCTGAGAACTGTTTCTCCTTAAAGTGAAGAAGATTCCTTACTGCAGCACCATGTTCACCTTCAGATGGGGACCTCGGAAACTTTTAGTAGCTTGGTCAAGAAGACGACTCTTAGATTGTACCCTCTTCCAACTTAGATACTTAGGAGTTGCTGCTGGACGGTAAAAGATTCAAGGGCTTAATATTTTTAATTAACATTTTTTGAGTGCTTATTTGTAAGTTACAGTAAATGGAAACCCTGTGCCTAATCCTTTGATCTGGAAAGAGGATAAGCACTCAGAACGAAACAAATGTAATCCCTAGAAACTTCATTAAGAATTTAACCTACAAACTGTACAGCAAAAACTGCTTAACAGAACTGTCTTAAGAAAGAAAACTAAGTATGCTGCAATACAGAAAAAGTTGCAACCATCCTCAAATATGTATAAACATGACGCAGATCTAGTCAAATGTTTCATAGGACTCATACCATGGGCTCTTGCTAGAAGGTTCACTCAGCAAAGATTTGGCAAGCATTTCCTACATGGAGGAACAGGCTGGCTTAGGCTTTCCTGCTATAACTTTTGGCTTTATCCATCAATTGTTAATTGTAATACTTATGAAAACTAGGAAAGCATTCTCCTAGTAGAAGGCTTAATGGGTAGGAATCACTTGGGGTCGGTAGGCAAGAGCAAACTGATGGGTCAAGTGGAATGGATCCAGTTGACTGCATCCATCGACATCTCATGAGACCAAGCAGACTGTGAACAGATCTCTGGCCTCTGACATCTGTCTCAGCCAAAACAGAGGGCGCAGTAATTGAGGAATGGATAAAGGGAGGTCCCGACGACAACCGCTTTAAAATGTAATAGCAGAATCTATGACCTCTGCACATAACTTCAGTAGGGCTGTATTATGTAGACAAAGCATTTATTATTTTTTTTATTATTAAAAACATTTGGGGCAAACTATAAATGGACATATGGAGCCACAGTACACGTCCACACGGATGTGTCTTAAAGCCCAGTAATGGTGCTTCACACATCGTAGATGCTTAAACTGAAAGTGTGAAATTAAAGTAAACCGAAGGATACCAAGGGTCCAGATAAAAACATTTAATCCATTAAATCCAACAGATATTTATGGTATGCCAGGCCTGGGAAGCAAGCAGGCCTGCACAGACAAAAATGACAAGACTGGAAATAAAAACTGCTACCGTGACCACAGGTGAGTCATCGTGAGGTCCAGAAGATGGTTATGGGCACAAGGGGAAAGTTCAGGCTTTATGAAAAAGAGGTCATCTCAATCGTTCAAACTGGACTTCACAGGGTAGGATAAGATTTTGGCTGGAAGGGGCCAGGGTTGATGAGCTTTTTAAAAGCAGAAGGCACAGGGAAAAAAATCCCACCCAACTGCCTATATTTTAAAATATCTGATATGATGAATATTTTCCTCCTGTCTAGTATCTCTTGGCAAAAGTCCTTTAGAGAGCAGAGCAAAGTGTCCTCCCCATCCCCAACCTCCCACACACACCCTCCTTGCAGAGGCCTTCATGGAATCCAGACATCCCCACCAGCAAGTGCTGGGTGGGTAACAGAGAGACCATGCAATCTCGTTTGTAATTAAACTTTCAGCTCATGACCATGCACTGCACTGCTGAGATAATTCTGCTAAAATGTTTGCTTTCACTACCTCTGGGAATCCAGGCATTCCTGGGAATAAGACCTAACCCTCAGCCTGCATGAGTCAGATGCTTCTCTCCTAAACCTCTCGGCAAGCTGTCCAGCCCTACCCTCTGTTTATATATACATTTGAAAGAAAACACCTCAATGAAATGGCATCAAAACTGCATGATGTTTTCTGCGGGGATCCACACTGCTGTCAAAATGATACCACTGTTCCTCAAACCAAAAGGACCACGAGTTGAGATCCTGAGCTTACGGTGGCGGGTATTTGTGACTCACGTCCCTTGAGCTGTGGAGGGAAGCTGGAGGCTGGAGTTTCTTCCTTTATCACGCAAATAGGTGCTAGGTACTTGGATGCAAGAGACTGAAGGTTACCAAATTCCTGCCCTCTCATCAGCAAGGGAAAAAGTCAAGTA
Organism: Giraffa tippelskirchi; assembly: GCF_054371585.1. Taxonomy (NCBI): domain Eukaryota; kingdom Metazoa; phylum Chordata; class Mammalia; order Artiodactyla; family Giraffidae; genus Giraffa; species Giraffa tippelskirchi. Next base: position 63,597,784 of record NC_137287.1, on the reverse strand, counting down.
AACAAGAACTCTCTCTACAGAGAGAATCAGTCGCATTAATATCCTCAGTGAATGCTAGGGCTACAGGGAAAATATTTGGGTGATGCAGGCAATATGTGGTGGCAAAAAGGCACAGGCCCCAGGAGAACCTCTGTGGCTCTGACTGTAAGGAGTGACCTGCAGAATGTTAAGCAAGCTAATTAGTCATTCCAAGCTGTGGGCTCCTCCTCCCTCCAACAAAAATACTAATGCATAGCCCATTTAGTTATTTTTCCTGGTTATTAGAAGAGTCATAGTGATGCATTGCTATACACGTTGACCATAAGAATGTGACCCTAATATTTTTTTTCCTTTAGTCATTTGAGTAATTGGAGTGTGTGCATGTGTATGTATGTGTGTGTTTGTGTGTGTGGTTTTGCCTGAAGTAGCTAGGTGGGCTTCCCAGATGGTGCAGTGGTAAAGAATCTGCCTGCCAGTGCAGCAGACGCAAGAGACACGAGTTCGATCCCTCGGTTGGGAAGACCCCCTGGAGGAGGGCATGGCAACCCACTCCATTTTTCTTGCCTGAGAATCCCCATGGACAGAGGAGCCTAGTGGGCTACAGTCCATGGGGGCTATAGTTCATGGAGTTGCAAAGAGTTGGACCCAACTGAGCGCATGCGCATGCACACACACACACACACACACAAAGCTATACTGTAACTTTTTTGAAAGAGGGAAAAAACCCCCTTTAAATTCATCTGACTTGAACAGCAGAATCCCATCCGTAGCAAATGCTCAATACACATTTGCTGAATTTACACGCAATGCTGTGTCAGTTCAACGTTGCCGGCAAGGCCTGAAATGCCTTTCTTCCAAATAAAAGCCAACAACCCATTGTTAAGTCTATGTTAGCATTTAAGCAACCAATTTGTACTCTAAGTTGAGGAATATGACTATCCTTGTCTTGATGTTTAAACCGCAAATATTAAAACTACTCATAGAATTTCCAGTCCTTTGAAAAGTTCATCCCTTAAAGGGAGGGTCTGCTAAGTGACGAATTTCATTGGCTAGGTCCATGTCACAAAATGTTAATTACATTTTATTTGTTTCTCAAAAGAACTCTCAGTAACTTACTAACTGTCCCTCCTCCAAGAATTTACCCTAAAAGGGCAGCAGGGCTTAAATCAGTTTTTCACCATATCTATCATTCTCTCCAACCTCTTCTCAACCTTTTCATTTTAGAGCTAAGTTATTGGCAATCATGATATCCACAAGATATTTTCGGCTCGGATGTATATGGTGTCTTAGACTTTTCTCAGACCCTTTCTGTATTTTAGAAAAAGCAACCACATCAATATTTCACTGTCTAACTGTAGGTCTTCAAGTCTTCACCTGCTTAACGTGTGATCTTCATAGGATATTGTCATTGTAAGTTTTGAATGTGGGTTTCAGGGCTTTTTTGATCTTTGTGTTTGTCTCATGGTCTCTGAGAAGCAGCCCCATGGAAGAAGCATTGATGCTGGCTCTGAATCGAGGCCAGGCCACGTACCACCTTTCCACGGTGCAGTAACCTCAGTTATGCACACGTACATCCTTCCAGTCTATCACCAGCTTAAAGAGATTATTAAACCTAAAAGACCAAGACAATATTAAATAGGTACAGGAAAGATCTATTTCTGTTTCAAAACCTGTTGTTGTATGCCACCCACAAAGTCTTAATATCTGCAGTATTGAGGAGATTTCAAATCACTTAAGATCAACAGACACGTGTCCTTAGACAGCATCTACTTGAGCACAAACAACGTGACTTATCATCAGTTTCTCAGTAAGTCATACCCTTCATTTTTCTCCCTCCTTCTAAAGATTTGGTTTCAAAAACACAAGGGTGAATTTCTGGAAACTAAAGACTTGCTGATGGGGGCAATGGTCTAACTCAGCCTCTTGGCCTATAAACTTTGACAGCATCCTTTTACACCGACTTTCCGTGTATTTCTCGGGTGTCTAGGTGGGCCTCTCAGGTTAATGAGAGTTTCATGTGCTGATGGGGAATCTGGACATGCAGGTGTCCAAGAAAACTTCTCTATTTGGTGTTAAAAATCCTGCAAGGAGTTGACAGGATTACCAAGATTAAAGTTGGTCACCTGCCGAAACCCTTTATAATGATCACTGTCCCAGAGACAAGAGAAGAGACGAAGAACAGGCTGCCGAGGTACAGCTGGTTGTCAGAAATTGTATATAAACTGTAGGTCTCTGAAGGGGTGTCAGTCATTCCTGAGAACAGATGAAATGAACTTCACGATTTAATATTTGGCCCACAGCATTTTCCCTATTTACTATTCAGCCAGGGAGTGTAGACTGACTTTTTTTTTTTTTTGAAGATGACTTATAAAGGAGGTGGGAAAGCCTTGAAATAATACATTTTCAAAGAATTACTGTCTAAGAGAATCATCTGTAACTACCATTCACAAGGGATGTTCTATAGTAATGGATGGAGCAGAGGCCAGCCCATGGCAGGAGAAGAGCTGGAAAGTTGGAAAAATGTGGATGGAGGTGGGTAACCAAGGCGAAAGAGGGGAAACCTTTTGTGCTCTGAAGACTCACTGCTTTGCCATCCAAATGCAGTCAAGGAACAGAACTGCAAATTCTTTTAATGTTCTGAAGAAAAAAAAACCTATCTGTAGTAATTTCATGCATTTCAAGCCTGGGTCATGAGATGGGAAAAGTGTATCTGCCTGTCTACTTTCAAACCACAGGAGAAGAAACACAGATGTTCCACTATACACATCACTTTATGCTCTTCCCCCTCTAGCCCTGCCCAGAGTCCTTAACATGATGGGAGCTGTGACTTGTATTTATTCACCAGAACCATTCTCTTTTGGTTGCTTGTTTCAGAAATGGTACTTTTTTTAAATTAAATTATTTTTTAAACTTTTAAATTTGTATTGGGATACAAAGAAAGTGAAGTCACTCAGTCGTGTCCGACTCTTTGCAACACCATGGACCATAGCCTACCAGGCTTCTCTATGCATGGGATTTTCCAGGCAAGAATACCAGAGTGGGTTGCCATTTCCTTCTCCAGGGATTGAACCTGGGTCTCCCGCATTGCAGGCAGACGCTTTACCCTCTGAACCACCAGGGAAGCTGTTGGGATACAGCCGATTAACAATGTCATAATTTCAGGTGAGCATCGAAGGGACTCAGCCATATATATACATGTATCCATTTTAGCCATTGTTTTTCCAGTAGTCATGTACTGATGTGAGAGTTGGACCATAAAGAAGGCTGAGTGACAAAGAATTGATGCTTTTGAATTGTGGTGCTGGGGAAGACTCTAGAGAGTTCCTTGGACTGCAGTGAGATCAAACCAGTCAATACTAAGAAAATTAGCCCTGAATATTCATTGGAAGGACTGTTGCTAAAGCTGAAGTTCCAATACTTTGGCTACCTGATGCGAAGAGCTAACTCACTGGAAAAGACCTTGATGCTGGGAAACACTGAAGCAAAAAGGAGAAGGGAGTGGCAGAAGATAAGATGGTTAGATAGCATCATCAATTCAATGGACACGGATTTCAGTAAACTCTGGGAGATAGTAGAGGACAGAAGAGCTTGGCATGCTATAGTCCATGGGGTCACAAAGAGTTGGACACAACTTAGCAATTGAACAACAACATCCATTGTATCCTCTGGAACCATTCTTAATGCATGCACAGACATGTCTATTTCACCACATCCTTGCAAGTGACAAAAGGCAAAATGTTTTCTTGGTGAACATGACCACACTGTGGGGTGTGTGGTGTGTGTGGTATTGGGGGGTGGGGGAGTGTGCTTTATGACAGAAAAAAATAGAGCTAAGGCCCATATTTGGAAATGCAAAAGAAAAATAAAAAAACAAAAACGAAAACCACTTTTTTTCAAACCACTTTGAGGTTTCCAGAACAGCAAGAATCCTATCATGTTTTCACTATGCTTTAAGATACAAAGTCAGGTCTGAAAACACATTACTCTGCATGTTTTTAATAAAAAGCTTCTGATATTTAAAAAGAAATGGAATGAATTGGTTCTTAATTTGTTGGAATTACTTTTGATAAAAAGATTTTCATTAAGATGAATTTTATATGAGACGAATATTCTAAGTTTAGGCACTTTAAAAAAAGATAAGTAGATAAACAGATGTTCCCATAAACTCTTCTGGAAAACAGCAAAGTTCTTAGACTAAGGGAACTAACATTATATTATAGAAGTTGATAATTAGAATTTAATTTCAGCATTACAGATTGGACCGCAAATTAATTATTCCTGCCTCCTTTTCCTTTTTGTCCTATCCTCTAGAAGACATAGGATTGCCCAGATGGTGATCATATAAGATGCCTTCTAAATTTGTCTTAATAAATGAGATTCACTGATTTACCATATTTAGAGGAAATATGTTAAGCGAACAAATGTATTGACTGATTTTTCTTTACATGGTAAATAATTGTTAAATAAATGAATTCTTACCATCTTGGTATCCAAGCTTTGTAAATGAATAACAGCATCCTTATAAATTAATGCAGTATTTGGAAACGTAAGTTAAAACTACAGAAATAGGGTAATGTGTGTGCTGTAAATGTTAGTGATTGACAATAGCAGTAACTAGTCTGGATTTTCAGAATAATGTTCAAAAAACTAGGCCAGGATACCCTCTAGGCCCATCTATGTCTCTACAAATGACCCAATTTCATTCCTTTTTATGACTGAGTAATACTCCATTGTATATATGTATAAAACAGACAACTAATGAGAACATACTGAATAGCACAGGTGTATGAAAGTGCTGCACTCAATATGCCAGCAAATCTGGAAAACTCAGCAGTGGCCACAGGACTGGAAAAGGTCAGTTTTCACTCCAATCCCAAACAAAGGCAATGCCAAAGAATGCTCAAACTACCCCACAATTGCACTCATCTCACATGCTAGCAAAGTAATGCTTAAAATTCTCCAAGCCAGGCTTCAACAGTATGTGAACTGTGAACTTCCAGATGTTCAAGCTGGATTTAGAAATGGCAGAGGAACCAGAGATCACATTGCCAACACCTGTTGGATCATTGAAAAAACAAGAGAGTTCCAGAAAAACATCTACTTTTGCTTTATTGACTGTGCCAAAGCGTTTGACTGTGTGGATCACAACAAACTGTGGAAAATTCTTAAAGAGATGGGAATACCAGACCACCTGACCTGCCTCCTGAGAAATATGTATGCAGGTCAAGAAGCAACAGTTAGAACTGGACATGGAACAACAGACTGGTTCCAAATTAGGAAAGGAGTATGTCAAGGCTGTATATTGTCACCCTGCCTATTTAAATTATATGCAGAGTACACATCATGCAAAATGCTGGGCTGGATGAAGCACAAGCTGGAATCAAGATTTCTGGGAGAAATATCAATAACCTCAGATGTGCAAATGACATCACCCTTATGGCAGAAAGCGAAGAAGTAAAGAGGCTTTTGACGAAAATGAAAGAGAGTGAAAAAGTTGGCTTAAAACTCATCATTCAGAAAACTAAGATCATGGCATCCAGTCCCATCACTTCATGGCAAATAGATGGGGAAACAATGGAAACAGTAAGAGACTTTATGTTTTGGGGCTCCAAAATCACTGCAGATGGTGACTACAGCCATGAAATTAAAAGACGCTTGCTCCTTGGAAGAAAAGCTATGACAAACCTAGACAGCATATTAAAAAGCAGAGATGTTACTTTACCAACCATAGTCAAAGCTATGGTTTTTTCAGTAGTCATGTATGGATGTGCGAGATGGACCATAAAGAAGGCTGAGCACAGAAGAATTGATGCTTTTGAACTGTAGTGTTGGAGAAGACTCCTGAGAGTCCCTTGGACTGCAAGGAGATCAAACCAGTCAACCCTAAAGGAAATCAGTCCTGAATATTCATTGGAAGGACTGATGCTGAAGCTGAAACTCCAATTCTTTGGCCACCTGATGCGAAGAACTGACTCACTGGAAAAGACTCTGATGCTGGGAAAGACTGAAGGCGAAAAGAGAAGGGGACAACAGAGGATGAGATGGTTGGATGGCATCACCGACTCAATGCACGTGAGTTTGAGCAAACTCTGGGAGATGGTGAAGGACAGGGAAGCCTGGTGTGCTGCAGTCCATGAGGTTGCAAAGAGATGGACATGCCTGAGCGCTCAGTTGTGTCCGACTCTGCAACCCCATGGACTATAGCCCGCCAGGCTCCTCTGTCCATGGGGATTCTCAAGGCAAGAAGACTGGAGTGGGTTGCCATGCCCTCCTCCAGGGGAACTTCCCAACCCAAGGATCGAATCCAGGTCTCCCACAGTGCAGAAGAATTCTTTACTGACTGAGCCACCAGAGAACTCTTCTTAATTCTCTGTGGTGATCTGAATGGAAAGGAAATCCAAAAGGGAGAGATACATGTACATATATGGCTGATTCATTTTGCTGTAGAGTGGAAACTAACATAACATTGTAAAGCAATTATACTCCAGTAGAAATAAATTTTAAAAAAAACTAGGCCAGGAAAATTGTGTATACTTTATCTTCATTTTGTAAGACTGGGAACTTAAAAGTTCTTTTCTCTTTTCCCCGTGAACTCTGTGTACCTCCTGAAATATCAAAAACAGTCTGTTCAGTATTTCACAGTTCATATGATTTGCTAACCTCTGTTTATTATCACGAGTATTTCCCACTGGAAGTTTTATATTTAATTTCCAGATCTTCAAACTTAAGGCTCTGTCGCATTTCTTGCACCTGTAGGCATCAGCCTGTGTCTTTACCAGGGTCTCTGTCTTTCTCTTTGGAGACCGGGTCTATGCTCCATCAGTTTTAACCCTAAGTAAACACATCAAGTCTTAGAAGCATTGAGACCTCTGTGATGATTCTCTAGACAGCTGGATCTCCCACCCTGCTCTTTTTCCTTCCACATTTCTGCATTAGTATGATGGCCTATAACATGTTTCGAATTGGACGTGGTATTTGTCTTCTTGAGGAAAGAAGAAAGACCGAATGTTGGCCAGACTTTAAGGTGTGAATAGGCTGGAATGGTGGTTGAACTTATGCCTTACAGATACTTCTGTCAAAGACTGGGGAGACATGAAAGATGAACTGTCCAGGCTTCATCTTATCTCCCCTAGCGGGCCGCACTTCCCCCTGAACTTGCTCAAAAGAATCAAGTGAAAACAGCCCCACTAGTGAGGTTTCTATATAAAATCCTCGAATAAGCTTCAGGGTGAAGCCAACCTAAACAATGACTTGATCTAAGGAAAAAAAAACTTTTTAATTAAGAAAAAAAAATTTTTTTTTGCTATGTGTTGCCTCATATGATTATTAGTAGTATTTAAAATGAATTCCAGCTATGTTTCATATATTTATATTCTCATTTAAGCAAGCCCAGGGCACCAGCTGATGGAGTAAATTTATTTTTAATAGAATCACAGAATCTTAAATGCTTGAAAGGATTTCAGAAGCTGTCGCATCCAATCAGCCATCCCTTGAAGAATTCTATCTGTTGCCCTCTCAGGCTTGCTAAAAGAATAAAGGAGCTTATTTATTTTTCTGCTAAATCCAAAAAAATGTATTCACACTTTTAAAGCACTGGGATTGTAAGAAAAATAAAACTTTAGTAAAATTAAGACTTCATTCTTCTGAAGGAAGGCAATTAGAGGCAGGCCATAAATATGTTTTTAACCCCTGGAGGCAAATATAGGTGAAAAAAAATGTATAAGTCACTTGTACAAGTACATATGTGATTATTCTGTCATAACATGTGCAATTAGTCTCAAATGCTTACTTAGTTCGATAGTTGGAAATATAAAAGCATAATGCATTTTATTACTATTGGGGATTTATAGAGCATTTTTAATTTAATCTACCCTCCTCTTTTTATTTGAGCGTACAATTGAATGAAATGTGAAGGCTAGGGGCTTGCTGTGGAGAAAGGAAAGAAGTGTGTGTGTTTTTGTGTGTCTTTGGTTCAGGTCAGCATCCAAAATTGCTATTTTGATGTGGATAAAAATTGCTATTGTGATGTGGAGCTTTCAAATGGTGCATTAAATGAGAAATATACAGAATACCCATGCACATTCTGGCTTTGGAATTTCCAGCGTGGACCTTTTTCACCTTTTTGAAGAAGGTTGCCGTGGATGTGCTTGAAAAGTTTCAAACTGTGGGTTCTGCCAATTCTGAAGAACACACATTTTTTGCTCTGGGGCTTTCAAGTTCTGATATGAAAGTTATTTAAAGCTTAGAAATTTGTGTGCTGCTTTACACGCTGCATAAACGTAGCCATTTCTCCGATATGTGAACATTAATACACTCTGTAAAAGGTACAATTATTAAAGCCAGGGCAGAAATCAACAAACCCCACCAAAGGAATTTCTTAAAACTGGTATCATAAAATCTGTGCACGTTATGGATTTCATTAACATTTTACTCCCTGAGGATTCCCAATTGTATAACAACAGAAGTTCTTTAAATTTTAAATACCACAGACAGGAACAGTCTTTCACCTAAAACAGATGTAAGACCATCAACCTTGCCTTCCTATTGGTCCACAGATATGAAACTGGCTGGTAATTGATGGCTCCCTACTTGTTGTTTAGGTTTCAGAATTGGAAACTTAATAATATGTTTCCCATGAAAAGATAAGTTAATAAGCAATAGACAGGTTTTCAAACACAGTTCCTTACTCTTGATTACTTTTGAAGTTAAAAAAAAAAATACCAAAAAAAAAAAAAACCCTGTTGATTTATATACTGCAAAAAGAAAAACTCAAACAGGTAAGTCAAAGTCAGGAACACCCAGGAACACACAGTGTAGAAGAGCTCATTTCACTCTTCTTTTCCCTAAATCTTGTCAGTGATGACTGCTGAGTTTATCCTTGTTTCCTTTCCTCAGTCTCATCCTTATCAGTGCATTTTGAGACTCAGTCATGTCTGAAATAACATCTGTATTTATTTAGCTAAAAACGGTCCACTTTTAAAAGCTAAAAATAGTGAAGCTTTAAGATAAACAAGCAAGCAGGTTTATGATGCTATTTTCCTGCATAAAGTAAACACATGCATTTGTATTTTTGGAAAACAAAAGAACTATGGTTCTGTTCAAACCCTATCTACGATAAGAGTTTGAAAAGTGACAAAAAGCAGCCAAGCAACCAGCAACTTTTTATTTCAAAATGCTGATCCGTTTGATTACTTAAAAAAATGACTTGGTTAGGATTTGTGGTATCTTCTACACCAGTGGTTTTCAACTGGGGATAAATTTGCACCCAAATAGGACATTTGGCAACACCTGGAGGTGTTTTTGGTTGTCATGACTGAGGGTGTGTGTGCATATCTGTGTGTCTTACTGGCTTCTAGTGGGTGGAAGATGTTGCTAAATACCCTACAACACACAGGACAGTCCCCACAACAAAGAATTATCCAGTCCATAAGGTCAGGGTTGTCCAGACACAGAAACTCTGCTCTAGACAAAGTCCAATCTTTCGTTTAAATTAAAGCTTCTGCAGTGACTGTTCGATTTACTAGACATCAGTCATTAATCAGCAGCTGAGTAGGGATTCACTGGCATTTAAATGTGCTTGCCTGGTCTTCAGATGCCATGTTCAGAAAGGATCCAAATTCACTTTCTCATATTGTTACAAGAGAGTGGGAGCAAAGACATGGAGGCCAGAATACTGAGATTCCAACCCAGGTTCTGTCAGAAACTTGCTCTGTGGTCTTGTAAATCACTTAATCCCTTTGAACGCATGCAAATTAAGGAATTTAGACAAAAGGATGTTTGCACCTATGTTTAATCATACTCTTAAAGTCAAGATATTCTGGAAAAAAATATAGAAACCTCTCCTCTAGAATTTAGCTCTGAATGTTAGTCCCAGATAAACAACACTGGTATAAAACAATAAGAAACCAAAATAGCAGACAAATAGGAAGGTTCATGCTCTACAAACTAATTTATTTTAAGTGTGCTCATGCTTAGTCGCTCAGTGTCTGACTGAGACCCCATGGACTACAGGCTCCTCTGTGCATGGGGATTCTCCAGGCCAGAATACTGGAGTGGGTTGCCATGTCCTCCTGCAGGGTATCTTCCCAACCCAGGGATAGAAGCCAGGTATCCACATTGCAGGTGGATTCTTCACTGTCTGAGCTACCAGGGAAGCCCAATTTTAAGTGTGAAGTGAAGTGAAGTGAAGTCACTCAGTCGTGTCCGACTCTTTGCGACCCTATGGACTGTAGCCTACCAGGTTCCTCCATCTATGGGATTTTCCAGGCAAGAATACTGGAGTGGGTTGCCATTTCCTTCTCCAGGAGATCTTCCCGACCCAGGGATTGAACCGGGTCTCCCGCATTGTAGGCAGACGCTTTACCATCTGAGCCACCAGGGAAACTCAATTCTAAGTATAATTCTAACCTAAACTGTTGTGGTTCTTTCAACACTGTCTTCCCAGTGATGTTTCATCATAAAAATTAAAGAGGCTTCTTTAAATGTCATACATTTTTTCTAAAGTGTGTTGACATGAAATACTAAATCCTTTGACTGATTTTTAAAATTAAGTGGTCAACTTGACCAAAATGGTTAAAATCATCTCAATATTTTTCTCTGTGACAAAAGACAGCTAAAAATCTCTAAATAATAATTATGTCACACGTGCATTCTGTTTTTCCCCAACCATATCCTCCTTCAAAAACAACAGAAACCTTGGAATTTCTTCTGTCTCTATATACATCTCCTATTATACATTTCTTTCAAATGACTTTCTATAACACAAACCACCAAGGTATCAGAAAAAGCATTAGGAAAAGCCCCTCCGGAGACAGTAACTTTTGGAATACAAGCTTCCTGGCTGGAAACCTAGTTAGAGATAACAGCTCTGTGATACATGAAAGGTGGGAGGTAAAGCATTTATTTTGTGCAGGGAATACAAGCCACTGCAGAACTAGGGTAAGATAACCAAAGGCTCACCTGGGTGACTTTTTAAAAAAGCAGATTGTCTCCCTGCCAGATCAATGTTTCCATTAAAATTGCAACTTAATATTAGTTGCACACACACAGAGCACACCTGGGGAATAAACATTCAATTGAACAGCTGTATTTTCCCTCAATTTGCCAACATTATATTTTACATATGTCATTCCACATTTAGGCAACCCCGTCAGCTATTTTCATCAGTTCTCTAGTAACACATTTATAAAGCATTTTATTGCAGTTTCAGCAATTTACTAATGATCTGAATGAGCAAATGCCCCTCTGAAGAGTCTGGCCTGTAAGCACAGAAACTTTCTAGTCAGGATAACATGTTCGTTCTGGATTAGTCCAATTCAAGCAGATTTTGAACACAGATTATAAATCTATTAGAAACTAGTAGTTGTATGAAAATATCACAAACTATTTCGTAGGCGATCCCTTTCCACACTCAACACATTCATATGAGAGAAGGAAAGATTCGTCCAAAAAAGTGGTGAAGGAAAGAAAATGAGATATGAAACTTGTGAAAATAAATGACATTCAAGAGCCTTAAGATAAATTTCTTCAGCTTCTACTTTCAATCTGGGGCAAGCCTCAAAGACTAAAACAAGGGTTTCAGATAACAAATTCTTCTAATCGAATAAACAACACTCACTTCTCCCACCTAAAATTCGATAAAAACATGTTGCAGTGCTGTGTGTCAGAGGGAACACTTCCAAAAATTGACAAATTATTTCATTCCATTTGGCACATCAAGGATGTCCAGCTAGCCCTTTCTCAGCTCTTGACATCACGTCCATGCCTTTAAATGATGTTCTGTCTCCATTCTCGTTAAGTAATTGTAAGTGAAAGCTGTTCAGTTGTGTCTGACTCTTTGCGACCCCATGGACTATACAGTCCATGGCATTCTCCACGCCAGAATACTGGAGCGGGTAGCCTTTCCCTTCTCCAGGTGATCTTCCCAACCCAGGGATTGAACCCAGGTCTCCCGCATTGCAGGCAGATTCTTTACTAGCTGAGCCACAAGGGAAGCCCCCGTTCTTGTTAAGGGAGGATAATTCAGCTTCTGAATCATGATGGAGCCACCATGGAGGTTGCTGGTAGCAACAATTCATATTCCTGGGTGGATATGGAGGTGTCTGATGGTAGTAAACCTTGAAGAACCTCCTGGACTAAAAGGAAGATCTTTAGGCTGTGGGCTGGAACCTGGAGAAGGGCATGGCAATTTTCTTTGTGACGTAGAAGGCCTTAAGACCTCACCAGGTTTTTCACTTTGCTCAATGTAGCTGGCGTGACAGAATCTATGCAGCTTACTGCACTGGACAGAGCAGGAAGTGAAAAACAATTCCTGACTTCTCTGCTGGTTGAGGGGTAAAGAATCTCCCTGGCAATGCAGAGGACACGGGTTTGATCCCTAGTACAGGAAGATCTCCCATGCCGCAATGCAACTAAGCCCATGCACCACAACTACTGAGCCTTCACACCTAGAGCCTGTGCTCTGCAACAAGAGAGTGAGCCCTGATTGCCACAACTAGCCAAAGCCTGCTTGCAGCAACAAAGACCCAGCACAGCCAAAAATAAGTAGATAAATTTGAAAAAAAAAAAACCAACAAGTAGTAATTCCAACAGCCAAACAGCTCTGCAAAGGCCAGCTACACCCAGGCCTGGCTCAGATCTGAACCTGAGCTTTGACTCTCCAGTGGCCGCCTGCCCTCCAGCTCTCCGGGCGCTCAGAGACTCAAGTCCCAAGTCCAAGGAAGGAGGTCCTCTTTGGTTGTATGAGGCTGACTCTCCCCACAGGTTGCAGCCTTTCCCCAAATCGGGACTTCATGAAATATTTAACCTCTCTGGGCTTGAGTTTTTCATGAGAAAACGCAGATAAAAAAATCTCTGGTCCATTTCACTTACACTTTAAGACTAAGATGGGATGTCTTAGTGTCTGAAAAGAGGCTTTTAAACAGGGAAAATGCTATAGAAACATAATAAGGTTTTGTTGTTAGAACATGTCTTAAAATGAATTTTAAAATCCTCCAAGCAACCTCAGGGTCGCTTGGATTTGACCAGCTTGAATGAGGGCACCCACTTGCTTCAACCCCACGGCTATGGCTGTGAGCAAGTGAACCCTGAATGTGTGTGTGTGTGTGTGTGTGTGTGTGTGTGTGTGGTGGCAGGCGTGTTTTGACTCAGTTCCACTCATCTCCTTACACCAAGGTCTTTGGTTACCGGTGTCACTTTTCAAAGTTCCTTCAGTTAGAAAATGTGGAATATTATCCAAGGAAAATGTACATAAAGCAAAAGGAAAATATGGGAACAAGCTTCTGGAGAAGGTTAGCATGAGTTCCTCTCTTCTGGAATTTTCCTTCTTCTCATTCCTCGGAATGAACCAGAAAATGTAGTGAACAGAGATGGGGCTTGCTGATGGATTCTTACAGCTACAGAGGGTCTTCTCAGAGATTTCTCTCTTCTATGGGATTAATCCATAATAGGGCTGAGGGACCAAACTAAGCAGGATGTGGTTTAGAAGCCAGCTGCTTTCTGCTCCTCTGGAATAAGTAAGGGCATGAATAATCTAGCACAAATCTTTTTTTTTTCCCACAAAAGACAATGCTACCAAATTTGGAGACACGCAGAGTTTCAGCTTGAGTTGGTGTGTGAAGTAATTCTATTTCTAAAGTCATTAGAGGGTGTAGTAAGTAATCGATTAGTCCCTAGTGCCATTTTTATTTCTTCAGATCAACAAAGTTCATACTCCATCCAGACATTATGTCTCTTGCCTTTTTTTTTCTTCTCTTGTCTCCTGGCATTTTAATCAGGGAAAAGTCACAGTTGTTTTGAGGAAAGCGCTCCCAGGAGCTTTAATTAAAGCTAGAAGGATAAATCTGTTTACAGCGTGGTGAACACCATCATTAATAAAACAATTGAAATAATTAACAAATTAAATTCTGCTTTGTGTGTGAATGGCTATACTAGGATTTAGGATAACATGTCTTCTGATCAGACACATATTCTATGCACTTTGTTCACAGATGTGAAAAGAAAAATCTGAGCCTGCCTTTCTCTGAGATTCACTGTCTCTGGCAAGACTGCCAGAGCTTGAATGAGGAAGGCTATGTTACCTTTGTGTAACAGTGCTAAGTCACTTCAGTTGTGTCTGACTCTGAGACCCATGGACTGTAGACCGCCACTCCATGGCGGGCTACATGTGACCACGTGAAAATGTCCAAGTCGAGACTTCCCTTCATGCTCCTCCTCACTACACAGCCCCTTGCCAGGTTCTTAAGCTTTCTGCCAGGCTCCTCTGTCCATGGAATTCTCCAGGCAAGAAGAATACTGGAGTGGGTTGTCATACCATCCTCCGGGGAGGATCTTCCCAACCCAGGGATCTCAAACCCACGTCTCCCGCAGCTCCTGCATTGGAGGTGAATACTTGACTGCTGAGCCACCTGGGAAGCTTATGTTACCTTTATTTTATAGGAAAATAAAACTCAGTGTCAATGAGGTTAATGGCTTGGGCTCAAAGGATGTGCTTGAAAATTAAGAATTTTTTATAGCACCACTGATACACTGATTCCCAGGAATCCTTGACTGCTTAACTAGAAACAAAAAGAAGATAAAGATGAAATGAATAGAATAGTAAGATCAGTAGTTCTAGGATACAGACCAGAATGGAATACTCTGGGGAAAAAAAAAAAGGGCAAAGCTCACAGGGTGATTAACTCTGCAATCGACAAGAGGAGGCTTTGCCTCTCAGGATACGAAACGGCCTTCAGACCAGGATGTGACCACGTGAAAATGTCCAAGTCGGGACTTCCCTTCATGCTCCTCCTCACTACACAGCCCCTTGCCAGGTTCTTAAGCTTTCTGCCAGACAACAGATCCCACAGGAAGCACCACAGAGGACATCCACACCGGCAGTTAACAACGCATTGTTTTTTTATGTCACTCGGTAATTTCCTAAAGAAAACAATTGAATCAAAGACTGTTCCTGTCTTGAGGGAGAGTCAGCTTCCAGGGCTGCCTTATTAATTTAACACATGCAAGTGTTTGTCCTTGTTGCTACAGCAACATGTTTGGTGGGGTACATTTCATGCAAAATGTGACAAAGCTGAAAAAGAAAACAAATTCCATCCGCATTCCGCTGCGCATACAAATGGGACTGTCGGGTGCAGAGGGTCCTCTGGTGGGGGGGTGGGGGTAGGTGCCTCCTGCCCTGCGTCTCCCTTACGTTGTGCTTGTGGCTTAATTTATTAGGCATCCATCCAATGAAAGCAACCAGCCCACTGCTTCTAAGGAGTTTCAGAAAAGCTGGAAACACATGAAATTATTCATAATTATGTGATGGGTGGATGATAAGATCTCCCACTATGTACACAGACACATCTAGCATGGCAATGAACTTGCAGCGCTCCTCACCACCCCCCTCCCCCCGCCGCTCTCCCTCCCCCTCCCCCCCGCCCCCCCCCCCCCCCGCAGGAGATAACGATCATTTTCCCTCCAGGTGAACTGTCCTTGACATTCACCTCCCAGAGGGATGGATGAGCAAAGGCCCCACATTCTCAGTTTAGAAACAGGACACCCCCAAACCATCCCACGTGAGCCTTCTCAGCACAAGGAAAAGTATAAAAGGAGACCGATGCCTCACAGGATACTCCTGAATGTATCGGAATCAACGACGAAGATGAAGCTCATGGAGTCCAACAGACCTCGCCTCCAAGCCTGATCACTAACCATGATCTTGGGATATTTACTCATCTCTTTGAATCTCGGGCTCCTCATTTTAAAAATGAGGATAGCTAGACCTCTGTCACAGGGTTGCTATGAGGATTAAATAAAAATGTGTCAAGTACCCAGCTGAAGTCAGGGCACATAGTACACCCTCCATACCTGGCAACTATCCCGTGAATGACAGACACATGTCATTTGTGCTGGCACCAAATACTTCCAGCTGTTCTCCCTCCCTCCCTTGTTGCCCCTCAGAAGTTAAGCGGGGTCCTGAGAGACGCTTTGGCAATGAATCTGGTGAAGCACTCCTGGACAGAGCATCAGGAGCCAGCGTGCTTGGCCATGCTCCCTGCCTCTGTCTGTCTTGGTGACAGGTTCTGGATGATGACTTTTCCCTCCAACTAAGTTCTGGTGTGAGAAGATGTGGGACAGAGACCCCCACCCCCACCCCGCCCCAACACAAACCAGAGAGGACTTCCCTAGTGGCTCAGTGGTAAAGAATTCACCTGTCAATGCAGGAGACACAGGAGACTCAGGTTTGATTCCTGGGTGGGGAAGATCCCTTGGAGAAGGACATGGCAACCCATTCCAGTTTTCTTGCCTGGGAAATCCCAAGGACAAAGGAGCCTTGCGGGCTATAGTCCATAGGGTCACAAAGTGTTGGACATGACTGAACTGACTTAGCACGCACGTAGGCATGCTGACAAGAGATGTGGGGGTACCATTAGAAAGAGGCAAACCTTGCCTGGGATGTTTTGGTTACTTAGCATATCTGAACCATACTTTGATAAAGAGCTGAACCATGTGAGATTTTTCTTCTGGGGCCATCTTAAATGGCGCCTGACTCCTAAGAGCGATGTAAACTCTATCCCACTGACAAATGCTTTGTGAGAGCCCATTCTGTCTCTATGCTTCTACTGACACAGAATTCCTTGCCCAGAAGAATTGTTACTGTCGCATTTTCCAAACTCTTGCAAGACCACTGTCCCTAAATTATTGAATTTTCTCCATGTCACCAAGAAGACAACTATATTACCATGCAAACTTGCTTAGCTCTGCAAAACGTAAGCATCCCTCTAGAGGCAGGTCAATTACACTGAATTGCTGACTGGTGGGGGGATGTGGAAAAGCAAGTCTCCAAGAGCTCTTTTGACGTAGGCAAGTTCATTTCATTTCTGACTTCATCTAGAGCTGGATTCAGTGATCCCAAGGTAACAGCCTCTTCTTTTCTCACCCTCTACACATTTCTCAGTGTTATCATTCTGAGGTTAGTGTGAGTTCAGCCTCCTGAAATAGGCCATTTCACTTTAAGTGTATGTTAAACTAATATTGACCTTTCCAAAGTAAAACAAAATCTGGTATTTGTGCTCAAAAGACTGAAACAGCCGTAGATGTAGAAAGAAGGGGATTAATCATCCTGGTATTTTTTCTTGCTTAGGAACTCTCCCTGGGAATTAGTCATTTTTATATATCTTGAAATGAGTGCAAGCCAGGCTCTGCCTACACTCCTGAAAAGGAAGTCTGGATCCTTCAGCAAAAAAATGTTGAATAATTTGCCCACAGTTGAACCCACACAGCCAGATATGATGTTTGATTTGACAGTGGGTGAAAAAGTCAAGAACCTGAACATCAGGCTTTGGGTGAGAGTATCCAGACATCAAGACTGGGCAAGTTTAGACTTTGGGAGTGATGCCAGGGATGAGCTGGGAGACAAGTCCAGGTGGGGGTGCAGAGGAGGGGAGCCTGTGGAGGGTGGAAGAGTGAAGGCAGGCGGGGAGTATCAAAGTGGGGAAGCAGAACCGACATCACTCCTTAGGACGGAGATGTGTACATTTCATATGTATGTACCTGTACGAAATCCACAGACACCAACACCCTCAGTTAAACTACTTTCTGGGCACATGCTACGTGGACACCAGTGTGAGAAAGTAAACCTCAGCCTCGTTCTTCTCTTTTTCTAACTTGAGCAAACAAACAAAACACCTTATCAAACAATGACTTCATGCACACCTGCAAATACAGTTAAGATATTTCATTAAGGAAATAAAACTCTGTTGAAGTAGGAAGCACATCAATAGAAAATGTGTAGCTGCTGGGAAAAAAAAAAATCATATCTTTGAGTTTTTACCCAAGTGAGACATCTGTGCTCAGATTCTGTTGAGTCATATGCGAATATCTGAGAAGCTAAATGGGTTTTCAGGGAAATCACCTGGGCTTTTCTCTGATCCTGTGAATTCTGCAGAGTGATTATATTTGGTGTCCCCTTGTCCTTCTGGTTGGAAGGTACTCATGACGGCACATTTTTTTCAACAACCTTTGTAGACAATCCAAACTTTCTACCCCGATGTGCCAAGTAGAAGCCACATACCTGGATCCACTCTCTGTAGGAATCCTCTCCCGGGGTCCACCCATTCTCAGGATAGTGGAGGCGGGAGCGTTCAGCAGACCAGTTGGTGCTGTACTGGGAAGAAGCTGTGATCTGGTCAGAGTGGATCTCTCCAGATTCCATGCCCAGAGCTTCCATACATTTGAAGTCTGAAGGGAAAAAACAATGGTCCAAAGTCAGCAAAATGCAGGGGAACCTAAGATGCATATTTTCTTTTTTGATCCGGAAAACTGAAAACTTCATTTTTATGTTCACACAAAATCTTACAAAAGATGACAGCAAGGGGCTTATTGGATTGTAGCACTGATATGTGCATTTTCATGGCAAGAATTCTTCAAATCAAGGCTATAAAGATCTCATACTTGATTATTTTTCCAACTAGGCTTAAGGTGACATAAATACTACTAGAGACTTTTTAGGAAATGATGGATATTCTGATTTACTTTCAAAGTTAACGGATGCAGATATGTCATATGTGTACATATCAAGTTATATTTAAATAAAATTTTACTATTTCCTCTAAGATCTAATAAAAGTGAAAAAGACTCTTTGTCCATTTACAGCTCCTATTTGGTGGGCTGAGTAGAACTTAACTCTCTGTCTTTCAGATTCCTTAACACTGGCACCCAGGCCTCCTCTCTCAGACTCCCCTGTGTTATTCCCCTGCCCTGACCTGGCCATAGTTAATAACATCACTAGTTTATCTTATTAATAAAGAAGAGTATCCAACTGTAGTATCATAGGGTCCCAAAGACCACCACAGTTTTACAGCATAAACAGTAATGTTCACAGTAATGTCCATGAATCATAAATACATATATTCCATTAGGCCTCATATACTCAACAAAAAATGAAGTATGAATTACGATATTGGGAAGTGAATAATTAAGTTCAGGAAAATGTAAATTCAAAGTACCAAAGGTCAAAAAAAACCTTCAGAGATTAAAGAGAAGGCTCTCAGCCATCCAGAAAAACCTCAACCAACGAAACTTCTACATTTTCTGTATTTTCCATCATAATTAATAATGTTTTATGGCATAAAAGATTTTCTTTCACTGGTTTCACACTTTTAAGCTTTAGATTTGTTATTTGGAATATAAAATAGGCACAAAAATACATGAATGAATTAACCAAATAAATTAAGTACAAAGAAGATTTTGAAGTTAAATTGGCTTTTTTTCTTTTCCAGTAAGATCTGGTAGAAAAGACATGAGCATATCTGTAAAAGAGGTCTCCAAACTCCCCTGCCTTCTCCTGTGCTACCTGACAACCTGGCAGCTAAAACTGATGAAACCCAAATCATTTATTGCTCTTTCAGATTTTCTCCCTCGGGCCTTTAAAAAAGCTGGAGACCACATCAACTCTGAGCAAGGACTGAGTTAGTCAAGTATTTTAATAAGATACAAAACCGTATTACTTCTTTTTTCTTTTATGGAAAGTAATCACAGAAATTGAAACGTGCTTCTTTTACATGAACATCCACTTTCATTCAGGTAACAAAAACAAAAACAGCTTCTGCCAGGGTCTCCCCAAACCAAACTACCAGGCACCATCCATTCTATCTGCCTGCCTATCAATGAACTATGTTGATCCTGACTGGTCCTTATTATCAGAGATAGATAGCTGTGCTTTTCTGACTCTCAGTCCAATACACATAGGAGGGTGCCAGGTTGGTGGTCTGGTCATATTTCATTGTTTCTAGGCGCAGTTTTGCCATTTCCCATTTTTTCTCACATAATTTCAGAGGTTTACAAGCAGCCTTCTCACACATAGTTTTCTTAAGAAAGCACCCCAAATAGTCCTTTCTGTTGATATTCATATAAACCATTTAAAACAGAAAGAGCAACACTTGGCACTCCAACTCACAAAACGCGTCTTTAGTGTTTCACAGAGCCGCAGGTGTGTGAGGAGGAAGAGCAGAGAATACTTAAGGCAGGGCTTTGCAAGAAGCATCAATACTGACCTTCTGAAACACTGCTCTGCAGGACACTGTAGTTTGCCGAGAAGCCTTCTTTGGCTATGGCGCTGTCCGTGTAGAACACCATGGACAGGATGCCGGACGACGAGAGGATTCGACCTGGTGTCTTCTGCCCACAGTATCGCCCAATGTGGGGACCAACTGCAGAGGGAGAAATGCAGAGACCGTGAAAACACCTTTTCTGCTGCAGCACATGCCAGCAAAACCATTTGCAGACATGGGTCCCAGTGGAACCCAGAAGTGTTTTCTTACCCAAAGCAAGCCTTCCCTGGTTAATTGGTTTGCGGTGAACACACTGGATCAGGTTTGCGGAGAGGATTTTCAAGTGTGCTCAGAAGGGCAATGGCAGGCGTAACCACATTCCCCAGTGAGCAGGACTGTTTTCAGGAACAAAATCGAAATACTGGCTTCGATTGCAAAGGAGATTTGGGCTGCCAGGTGCACGCTGGCATTTATCTCCAGGACCACATGGTACACACGGTCCAGCGCCCAGAAACTCCGCCAGGCTGTGATCACCCAGTGAGGGTTCTTGGAGTTGCCTGTCCTCCCTGCCGCCAACCTAGGAGGGGATCCTGGGAAAAGTCCTGGAACAGAGCAGTCCTGGCGACAGAGTGGAACCAAGGTCTGACCCCACCCTGGGTAACCCCCACTTTCTTCCTCTTTCATCTTTCAGTCCTGGAGCCTCATTGTGATAATAAACATCACAGACTTAGACAAGTGACAGTGGGTGATGTATCTGAAGACTAATAATTGTAATAATTGACAAATTTAGAAACTATAGGTATCAGTATACATAATCAAAACAAAGGAAAAATGCATCTTTCTGACTTCTGTCTCAGTTTTTCATGTCCCAAACCTTAGAGAGGTGACTGCATGGCACTTGTGTCCAGTGGACAAGAGAGGACCCAAATCAGCCATCTGACTGCACACCGGGAAACAGGTAGTAACGGAGGCAGAGAAACACTGGGGACACTGACGAATTTGTCAGTGTCAAATTGTCAAATAGAGTCAAATTGTCATTTGGCTTAAACTGGCCAGCTCTTTGTTGAAGTGCTTTCATACCAACGGTGGCAATTCAGCAACTGTAAGTTGCCTTATGGACAGTGCAGAAGCCCTCTGTGCTTGGAGAATCTTTTCATTTCCCTGTATAGATCAGCAGCAAGACCAAAAAAAAAAAAAAAAAAAAACCCTCCTTTTTCTCTAGAATTTTTTTCATTGCACATATGGTAAAAACATACCAGATGGTTTGGGCTTAGAAGGACAATCTGGTGTAGACCATTTTCCCCTCCAAGAAATCAATGGTTCTGTGCATTTCAACCAAGAGTTATTGCTTTGTTCAAGGAGGCACAGTAGGTGGACTTTTCTCTGGAGGGATGGGTCGTGGGCAGGGGTGTGGGGTTCCAAGGCCAGTGTGTGCCACTTAGGTGCAGAAGGCGGCCAGTGAGGGCTGGGAGAAACTTCACATGTGATTGAGAAAGCGAACCCCATAAGATCTGGCCTACCTGGAGCCCCACGTGCCTGCTGAGTTCCTGGCCAGTGGCTGTCTGAACACCCTGCTATATACAGTGATCAAATCCTGGGCTAACAGGTTTTTAGATCTTAGCCAACTATCTTTAAAAAATAAAAGGAAAGGAAAGGAAAAAAACTAAACTAAAGTGGTTGACTATTTGAGTTAGTGCAAAATGCTAAGTTTGAATAGCTGATAACTTCTCCATGCGCTCAAAGTAATGGATCTGCCAAATTCTCTCTGTCATCCCTCACCCTCCAGCATCCAAATATTTGTGTGTGTCAACCACTTTTATGAAGAAGACAAGGAGGCTGCTCATTTAGGGGATGGATACAGATGATCCAAAGGGCATCACAGGGTCCTGGACAGTGGCTCTGCATAATGGGGGGGAAAGGCTGTGGTATCAGGTTTCCCAGTTGGCAGAAGACAGCCTCTCAGATGAAACTCTCACTGATTTTTGTTTCTCTCCAGCTTTAATCCTGGCCTCAGATTCTCATACACCAAGTGCTGGCTCTTGGCCAGGCTTTCTTCATTCTGAATGTGGCCCTGTCACCAATTCAACACTTTCCCCTTCCCCTGTGGGGTGCAAAGTTGCCAGAAACATACACATGAAAATATCTCATTAGAGCCATAAACTCAGGTCTTTGCTTTCCTCAAAAGGAATCACATTTCTGGTCTACAGTCTTAATGGGAGGCTGAGTCTAAATATCTACTTCTGCTTTATTGACTACGCCAAAGCCTTTGACTGTATGGATCACAACAAACTGTGGAAAATTCTTAAAGAGATGGGAATACCAGACCACCTGACCTGCCTCCTGAGAAATCTGTATGCAGGTCAAGAAGCAACAGTTAGAACTGGACATGGAACAACAGACTGGCTCCAAATTGGAAAAGGAGTATGTCAAGGCTGTATATTGTCACCCTGCCTATTTAACTTATATGCAGAGTACATCATGAGAAATGCCGGGCTGGAGGAAGCACAAGCTGGAATCAAGATTGCCGGGAGAAATATCAATAACCTCAGATATGAAGAGGACACCACCCTTATGGCAGAAAGTGAAGAGGAACTGAAGAGCCTCTTGCTGAAAGTGAAAGAGGAGAGTGAAAACTGGCTTAAAACTCAACATTCAAAAAACTAAGATCATGGCAACCAATCCCATCACTTCATGGGAAATAGATGGGGAAACAATGGAAACAGTGAAAGACTTTATTTTGGGGGACTCCAAAATCACTGCAGATGGTGACTGCAGCCATGAAATTAAAAGATGCTTGCTCCATGGAAGAAAAGCTATGACCAACCTAGACAGCATATTAAAAAGCAGAGACATTACTTTGCTAACAAAGGTCTATCTAGTCAAAGCTTTGGTTTTTCCAGTAGTCATGTATGGATGTGAGAGTTGGACTATAAAGAAAGCAGAGCACTGACAAATTGATGCTTTTGAACTGTGGTATTGGAGAAGACTCTTGAGAGTCCCTTGGACTGCAAGGAGATCAAACCAGTCAATCCTAAAGGAAATCAGTCCTGAATATTCATTGGAAGGACTGATGCTGAATACTTTGGCCACCTGATCCACTCCTTGGAAAAGACCCTGATGCTGGGAAAGATTGAAGGCAGGAGGAGAAGGGGACAACAGAGGGTGAGATTGTTGGATGGCATCACCGACTGGATGGACTTGAGTTTAAGCAAGCTCCAAGAGCTGGTGATGGACAGGGAAGCCTGGCGTGCTGCAGTCCATGGAATCGAAAAGAGTCGGACATGACTGAGCAACTGATCTGAACTTAACTGAGAGTCTATTCATCTCTTTCCCCTCATTTAAATTCCATTGTTGTGGTTTCATAACTTTCTTTTTCTTGTGTTTGTGGGCAAACTTTTACAGCCTTAATCCTTGGGGTCGTTCTTGACTCCTCAAAGCCACTGACGTTACCAGGAATACAAGCGCACGAGGGAAGCTTGCAGTCATCCCCATTCCCCTCCCCGCCACCAGCTCTGTCTGCCTCCCCTCCCCTCCACCATCACCCAATTCCCCTGAGGAGGGCGGGAAAGGGGGTCTCTTTGAAAGAGCAAACAGAAGAGAACTTGTCTAGTGCAGACTCATAATTTAGAGAGTCTCCATGACTCACTGGTTTATAATGTTGAAGACATGCCTGGTAAATCTGCCTTCTGTCCTTCTGAACATTGCCCCCGGACACCAGCATGCAGCTCTCTTTAGGAACCCTCAAGACTGGAGAGTGAAAGGCTTTTTCGACTATAATACAAAGAAGTATTGAATTTTCCTGAACAACAGCAAGACCTTAGCCTAGCAAGCTAATGCAATATTGATCTGAGCTGGAGCGGCTGCAGGACCCCGATCCGTATTGTGTGTGTGCTCATTTGTGGATTTACATGATAGCGGCTCTTAGGTTCCCTACTTCCCTTATGGTGGAGCCAAAGACCAAGGCGATGAATGCCAACTGTCCCCAAAACAGAAGTATAATTCAAAAATGGAAGGCCTGGAGAATTTAAAAAACAGGCATCAAGCTCTCTCTGCGAGGAGAGATGGCCATTGCTTCTCAGGTGTGAAGGCAACACCGTATTTGTGCTGCTTGAAATAGGAAACGGCAAAAACCCATTCTTTGTATTTTTCCCACTAATCCCTCCATTAATTGGAACCCTACCTTAGAATCAGACAATTTGGCTTTCTGCCACCTTTTTATGAGGAAAAATAGGCAACCATCTACTATAAAGACGTACTATTAAAATAAGATATTTCTGAATAAACACAAAAGGGGATCATTTTAAACAGGTACAAGACCAGCCAATTCTATTTTTCTTAAAGTAAACCTTTTGGTGGAGAATATCTGGATTTTGCAACTTTTCCCCAGAAAAAAGAATTGGCACATTTATGTCATTTATATTTTGGAAGATTTATATCACTGATATTTTATATTTATATCATTGATACTGTATATTTATATTTTAGAAGGTTATTTTTAACATAAAATTCCATCCAGCTTTGATGAAGCTTATTCCTAAAATTGTAATAATAATTCCTAATAATTTGGGGAGTGTAGGTCACAGAGCATTTCCAGCTCTTTCCCCAGCCTGGATGGAGGGCTGGCTTCACGGTGCTGTGAGCTAGGCATTCACATTTGGCCCCATAATTCAGCACAAGCATCTGCAGGCACACTTAGCTCATGGCTCTGAAACTATGTGTAACTTTCACCAATGACTCCAGAGCTGTTAGTTTTGAATCTACGGAGCTTCAAAGAGACCCTAGCTGGAGAAGCAGGGTTCTCCACGTGCATGTCTCGGATCTCACATTTTGGAGTAAACTGCTTCTCTTCGAAGTCAAGTTGAATCACTTTCAATACTTAGTCGTCTAATTCAGTGTCTATGATAAAATGCCACATAAAATCACTTGATGGTTAAAAGCCTTCAGTGCCTTCTGGTTGTTGTTTTTGGAAAGGATATCAAAGAATAAAAGCGATTTTGCTGGCAAGGAAATCTGTGTGTTGAACTACGATGACAAACATGTTCCTTGTGCCACTGACAAAAAAACCCAGGAGGATACACTCTCTCATTTTGCCTAAGAAAGAGTGAGCTCCAATGCTGGCATAGACAGGATGAGGCCAGGTGAATACAAACAAATATACAATCACATTTTTCATATTCCAAAGCCAGTTTTCTCTAGGAATAAGTCAATTCACCCAAAACATGGGTGAATTGCAGGCTGACAACCTGTATTGTTAATTGTTCTTCACTTCAACTCAGTGATTTTCTAGAGCCTGAAAATTACTACTTTGGAAAACCCTTGACACTAATAACAATGCTCTCCTTTCTACGTAAGTTGGTTGATTGGACCTTCTCTTCAGATGTCAATTTAAATATAAGTTCTAGAAAGGAAGGCTGCAAATTTGGGTTGTGAACAAATAAACCCATTATTAAATGTTCCAACTATTATTGCAATACTATTATAATATTGTTTTCCTAATTATCAGATTGAATACTTGGAAATCAATCAGAGCTCTGTTTGGACAAATCTCATTACTTAATGAGGGAGTTTCAATAAAATCATCATAACCCTATTTATATGGTTAAATAAAGGAAAGAAGAGACTCAACTAATGATAACTCACCCATTTGCTCCAATGACAAGCTTTCTCTAAACCTAGATTTTCTCCAGTGCTGTTTACTACTAAGGAACATAGCTAAACTGAATGACACTGATCATTTAATATCATTTCTAAGATAAAGGCAATCTCTTTCACATGATATTAGCTTTTGTTCACAATTTACTTAAATAGTCTTTCTTCCATCTGATAATATTATCTATTTTATAGATAGTTCCAAATCTCTAACTGCATGATTTGTAAGAACTTCCAAGCTGCCCTTTCTGATCTGTGTAGAGTGTGTTCTCCAGAGAAATCTTACTATTAAACCAGACTAAACACAAGACTAGCAGTGCAGCTGCAACAAATTATTTGATATTATCTCCCTCTGTTCAGAATTCGGGTGTGTATTTTTGCCATTCACCTTCTAATTCATAAGGACTGAAATGGAAAACTTTAATTTCACTGGCCACATGGCTACTTCTCCCACCTCCTTCAAATCTGGCTTATTTTCTTAAGACCTGACCTGACCGCCCTATTAAAAAAATTCGACCCATCTTTCTCTCTTTACCATCGGTTTTTTCATGCCTTTATTCTATTTTTTCTTCTTTTCCTTTTTTTTTTTGTTTGTTTATAGCACTTCTCACCTTCTAACATCCCGTGCACGTGATTCAGTTGTCTGTAATCTGCACTGTTTATTACCTCATCCCCTCTGATAGAATCTAAATGGGGCATCCATTTTGCTTTGTTTGCTAAGAGATTACTACAGTGACTGGTACATGGCAGGTGCTCATTAAGTATATTTTTTGAATGGATGATGAACTCAGATGATGTGAACAATGTGTACCAAGGATGTGTGCCAATCTGATTTGATTCCCCAAAGATAAAAATTCCCTAGAGAGCAGAGAAGAAATCCATCTAAATTAGGAACATCCAAATGCTCTCCTCCTTCCTCTCTGAAGTTTCTAAATGTGGTAGCATAGTGAGTGTATCGGAGAAGGCAATGGCACCCCACTCCAGTACTCTTGCCTGGAAAATCTCATGGACGGAGGAGTCTGGTAGGCTACAGTCCATGGGGTCATTAAGAGTCGGACACGACTGAGCAACTTCACTTTCATTTTTCCCTTTCATGCACTGGAGAAGGAAATGGCAACCCACTCCAGTATTCTTGCCTGGAGAACCCCAGGGACAGCAGAGCCTGGTGGGCTGCTGTCTATGGGGTCGCACAGAGTCGGACATGACTGAAGCGACTTAGCAGCAGCAGCAGTGGGTGTATAGTTTACTGTGAAAGTTTTAGCAGGGACTTAACCTCTCTGGTTCTTAGTCTCTGCATTCGCAAAATGACTGACTTGATTTAATTGATGTCTTAAGAGCTCATCTTCTGATGAGTTTATGAATTAATAACCAGTAGGCAAGCCAATGAAATGAGAAAAATACTTCAGTCAGGAAAACCATGGGTTGCTTCCAATTTTCTCATAGAAAAGGTTATGAGACTTTGTAGAGTCTTTTATGGCCTCTGTTTCCTTATCCACAAAATGAAAGCATTAGACTAGAAAATTACTAAGTCTTTTTAGGCTCAAATATTTCATCAACGCTCTGCATAAAGAAAATTGCTGTTTTTCTTTCTCCTTTTGAGCTACTTTTTAAAGTGATGCATGTATATGATGCTTGTAAAAGGATCCTGGGGCCCTTCCCCCTAGATCCTTCCCCTTTGGGGTGTTTTGTGCCATGCTTACCATCGGGGAATCCATCCCAGATTTCTAGCCGGTCATAGCGACAAAACATCCCCCCTGGAGGATTCGAGTCAGGCTCCAGATCAAAGCTTTCAAATTCCAGGACAATCTCTGACATCTTTGGTGCAAAGATAATATAGGTGCATTCTAGGCTGTTGGGATATTTTTCAGGGAATCCAGGGGACTTTATTACCCCACTAGGCGTTGTGTAGTTCTGGGAACATTCAGGACCTACGAGTGAAAGAAAAAAAGGAGCAGAGTGAAAATTCCACTTAAATAACTTGGGCAAAGACAGTTTATCTTTGCAATAAAAGCCCACCATTATAATCGTTGTCCTAATCACTCATTACTCAGCCTTTTCACAGTGGTGATATATACGGAAAGTCGAGTTCAGATTTATTGCATTCACCTTCGTTTTCCATCTGTGTGGAGCAATTTACAAACTTCTGCTGTTGCAGAGGGGAAAAAAAATGACAAATACAAAATCATGTGGGAACAATGAACGAGTAAGCTACAGAAATCTCGACAGAGCCCTCGAGAAATAATTATAGCCCCTTCAATCTTAAATCTTTAAATCTTGAGGCTGACAGCTCTTTATTGGTGAAATAGAACATTTACAAAGGCGAGGGAGAGAATCCAGTGGAGGGAATTTGGGTTTCAGATTCCTCCACCAGTGACTCAGTAATTCTGCCAGATGTGACCTTTGCCTCCTTGACAAACTAAATGTGAAAGGTAATTCGTACATGTACGCAGGGTGAGTGACTCATTCAGAATGGTGTTGACACAGGTGTGCCAGTAAAGTGTGGCTGTTAGTGGGGGCATGATAAACTGGGATGCAGGTCCTGTGGTTTCAAGTCACCTGATACCAATGTTGACATCCTAACTTTCCCCAACATACAGTGCAGGAGGGTGTGTGTGTGTGTGTGTGTGTGTGTGTGTGTGTGTGTGTGTGTGTGTGTGTGTGTGTGTGTGTGTGTGTGTGTGTGTGTGTGTGTGTGTGTGTGTGTGTGTGTGTGTGTGTGTGTGTGTGTGTGTGTGTGTGTGTGTGTGTGTGTGTGTGTGTGTGTGTGTGTGTGTGTGATGCATATATTTATAATGTGTCATTTAAATGATGGTTCAGTGTTATCAAGACTACAAATTACGGCGATTCATAATTTAGGTTGGTTCAGAGCATGCAAACAGTTATTGCAAGTCAACCTTATGAATACATAAAAGACCACAATGTCAGTTCATGGAATCGGCAGTGAATAGGGTGCTATCCACCACACAATTGAAAATGGCCCATCCACACAGACTATCTGACTATCCATGCCAGACTATCAGCTCTGCCCCTTATCGCCACCACTGCCGTTGTGGTCTGGTAAACAGAGATGTCTTGACCTTTCTGAATCTCAGGATCCAATCTGGGGATGTTTGGTTAAACCATTCTTTTTTTACAAAAATATTTACTTATTAGTTTGGCTGTGTTGGGTCTTAGATGCAGCATGTGGCATTTTCATTGCGTCGTGTGGGATCTTTCATTGTGGCCCATGGACTATCGAGTTGCAATGGGCAGGCTTAGCTGCCCTGCAATATGTTGGACCTTAGTTCCCCAACCACAGATCAAACCCAGGTCCCTTGCATTGCAAAGTGAATTCTTAACCACTGGACCACCAGGGAAGTCCTAGTTCACCAATTCTTTTCCAGGGCCATTGCCACACTGATGGGGACTCTGCAAGGGCATATAAGGATTCAAGTCCAAATAGGGAAGCTTGTGGAGCTTGTTCTTAACTAAATATTCTTCCAAAGTGCCAAGTACTAAAGGCAACGTGTTTGGCATCAATATGCATTAAATTTAACTAATAGATCTCTATTTTTAGTGGCGAGGGCTAGTAAGTTCACTCTCCACCTCAGTGCATCTGGCAGCATGTTGAGAAAAGAAATCAATCTCTTTCTCCCCATGCATATATTAGCCATGGCCCTGGAGACGCAGAAGACTACTTAGTAGATGGCACAATAAACCTGGCCCATAGAGGTCTGAGTTGAATAAATACCTTCCAAAGCCTTCTACGATGGGGCTCACCCTTCAGCACAATGGCTTCAAATGCTTATCTATTCAATTATGGTTAAAAAAATTATTACCAAGTGGCATTTTGCCATGTCAATTTCAAGTAAAGAGATTGTGGAATGTGCTGTATAATTTCTAACATGTTTCTAAGCTATTTGGTGGCATCTGAGATAACAGTAACTATGCCAATTTGTCATTAACTCAAAAGTCATTCATTCATATCTAGTTAATTGGGAACCCTTTAGAATTTTATTTCCAAGATGTAGGAACAGAGACCCTGGAGACCTCCAACCTCCTCCCCAGGGCTTTGGCTGGCAAAGCGAACAGCAGAGTTTAATGCAGGTTCCAATATTTTCTCCTTCTTAAAAAGATAAAATTATACAGTTGAGGTTAAGATTTAATGAGAAAAAAAAGAACGAATTAAGGGTGCTGTTTCAAAATCAAATAAATTCCAATGCTTTCATGCAAATCCTTGTCATGTCAGATGCCTTTGGAAGCTGGCCCAGGTTTTCTCAGGTATTTTGACAAAGGCTGGGGACATTCTGGGCTTCCTAGGTGGTACTAGTGGTAAAAACCTGCCTGCAAATGCAGGAGATGTATAAGATGTGGGTTTGATCCCTGGGCTGGGAAGATCCTCTGGAGGAGGGCAAGGCAACCCACTTCGGTATTCTTGCCTGGAGAATCCCATGGACAGAGGAGCCTGGCAGGCTACGGTCCATAAGGTTGCAAAGAGATGGACACAATTTGTAATGCATGCATGGGGACATTCCACGGGGAAGTGGAAGCAAGCTGGATGGAGCACCAAGAGATTTGAGTTCCACCGCCTTGCTAACCTGCTGTGTAGCCTGGGTGACCTCGTAATCTTCCTAGTCCTCAGATTCTGTGCATCACACATGAGAGGTGGGCTTTAGGATTTGAAAATAAAGCCTTTCAAACTCAAAGCTGCTTCTGTAATTTCTTACTTTCTCCATTAGACATCAAAATTTGTTTTAATGAGTTCTTTATTCTTTATTGTACAAGCTTGCCACAGTTGAGGGAGCACTTCCCCCAATGGATGATGGCAGGAGAGGGTTGAGGGATCCCGGGGTAAATACACAAGCCACAAACAGGACTGAGGGTGAGCAGCCAGGGTGCCCAGGAGGGTGTGAGCTGCTGGGTAAGGGATGCACACACAGCAGTGGCACCCAGTGACACCACGCTTTTCCTGTTATTTGTAAGAATGAGAGCATCCAGTGTAGCCACAGGCATCCCACATTTCGTTGTTAAGGACCATCAGGATGGATAAGGATGATAGCTAAGATATCCTCTTTGGAATTATACTTAAATGTACAGACTCTTAATCTAATAACATATGAAGTCACCAATCCTGCTCTCAATAAATGCTATCCCTTCCCTGACTGCGACCCATAGGAAATGGTACAGCTTCTTCCAGCATCTGGGCCTGGGTGACAGGGGAAGGACAGGGGAAGGGTGGGAGGTGGGCAGGGTGGGGTTTCCTCGAGAAATTCTTTAGCTGAATGGGAATCATTTTAGGGCTGATGGCCCAAGGTTTCAGTATCTGTGAAGAGGAGGAGAGTGGGTACCCCAGGAGAGAACTAGGGTGTCCTGGAGGCTCCAGGAGGCATGGGGAGAGGTGGGCACTGCTCCCTGCCACCCACTGGGCAAAAATGGTCGTCTAGAAATGTAGACTCAGGGATGCAAAAATGGCCCTGTAACCTACTGCCAGAAATCCTTAAGGCCAATGGGTGAACGAATAATGCATTGGTTCAATTATGATTAGTCTAATTTATGTGTTTTGAAGAAATCTGAAATTGCTGCAGCCTGAAAGAAGTCTATATTTTTCAAAGAACAGAGATTCTATAATATTTATCATGAAATTGCTTTCAAGGAAAGAATGTCCGTGAACCTATGTGTGTGTGAATGTATTCTTCTAGTTCATGATTTTTAATGGAGTATCTGTAAGAACTATAGTATGTGCAACAAGGAAGAAAGATGTTTTCTTTTTTAGGTGGTACTAATTTAGTTGGGAAATGAGAAACATATATGTGATAAAACTTGAAAATATTTAGGAAAAACACACTGGTTAGTGAAATACAGTTGTGTTTGTGTATATATACATACAGTATCTATAAGTGTATATCTGTGTTGTATGATAGAGGACAAGCTGGGTAAGTGTAGGAAAATGAAAAGTACATTAATTAAGAACAATAAACTTGGAGTCAGGTTTCCATGGAGGTTAAAAGGCTTAAGCCAGAAGAGAGAGAGAGAGAGTGCTGTACAGTTTGGAGGGGCCAGCTTCACTGTAACAGTTAGTGTGTATGGCACACAACTTCTGGGACATGCTCTGCTACGGGTTTTCATTTCAACTGATCTTCACAAAGAGCCAGTGCCAGATACTGTTATCCATTTTTCAGATGAGGAATCCAAGGCTCTGAACATTCACACAGATGGGCAGTGGCCGAATCAAAATTCACATGCAGATCTGCTGGGCCTCACCCAGCGCACCCTCTAACCCTCTAACCTGGGGCAGGAAGATGGGCCGTGAGTTGATGCAGGTGAAGCCAGGAAGGCTGGGAGCAGCTGATGTCAAGACCTAAGCATGACCTCAGAGAAAACTGAGGCTTCACCTGACAGGTGACAAATACCTGTCATAGGCATTCTGGGGATTGTAGTTTGATGACTGTTTCAGAGGCTACATGTAGGATTAGAGAGCATGGGGATAACCACTAGACAGTTCTATTTGTTCAATGGCAGTGGATGTGGAAAGAAAGCTGTGACACTCTCTTTTTAATTGAGCTATAGTTGATTTATAAGATTATATAAGGTTCAGGTGTACAGTCTGGTGATTCGAAATTTTCTGAAGACGTGACTCTGAGATTTTTGAATGAAAATCCAAAAGAACCGGCAGCTATATTGGCTGTAGGGAGGCAAGAAGAGAAAGAAGAAAATAAGGCTTCAAGTCTCAAGGATGACATTGGGCAGTGGGTTAAGAGGGGAATTCACAGTGCATCTGAGACTAACAGAAGTTTGGGGGCTGAGTTCATCTGGAAGGAAGCAGAATTCTTAATGACTTAGGGAAGATCTTGCTATTTCTCCATCCACCACCTTCAGATCTTTGAGAAACACTGACAATGGAAAGCTGTTCTTACCTCTTTTTCTGACACTTTTTTTCTTTGATGCTGTCAGATGCAGGTAAGCAAGCAAACGCGTGTGTTTGTGCGTGCGTGTACGAACGCATACGTGGATTTACACAGGTCAAACAGCTTTCAACACAAGGAAATACATACGTAGTCATGTGAGCCCACTGAGATCCTACGTCTGCTGTTATTTATACTAAAGGACTTCTAAGCATGTGCTCAGATGAATTTCTGAAAAAAGTTCTCTCCATCTATCCATATTTATATGGGACAGTACCAGAGTTCTTTGAAATTTAAAGAAGTTGTGCCAATGCTCCCAGAAACGCTTAAAGTCCTTTTTTTGTTATTCTCGGTGGCCACTGACCCAGAAGACCTTAGGCTTTTGTATTTGGTGTGGCTAGATTTTTTTCTATTAAATAAAGCCCTTTTTCATATATTCCAGGACAATACGTTTAAATCTGGCAGTTCTGTCCCTGGAGGGTCTCCCACACATTAAGGCCAACTTAAAAGGGAAGGTGGGACTGAAATCATAGCAGCAATCTACAGGCTGCTGTGGAAAACAGTGACATCCAGATAAAGATACAATTTTTATTAACTGGCTGACATGTGAGTTTAATTCCTCAAACCTGGGAGACTATACATTCTCAGATTCTATCCTGTCCCAATATATACCATTGTGACAGAAGATGGTGGTGCTTTAGTCACTGAGTCATGTCCAACTCTTGTGACTCCACTGACTGTAGCCCATCAGCCTCTTCTGTCCATGGGATTCTCCAGGCAAGAATACTGGAGTGGGTTGCCATTTCCTTCTCCAGGAGATCTTCCCAACCCAAGGGTTGAACCCAGGTCTCCTGCACTGCAGGCAGATTCTCTATTATCTTACCACTGAGCCACAAGGGAAGCCCTGAGAGAAGATTAGTAAGTTATTATTTTGGAGGGGGCAAGTGGATAATTAATTCTAGAGGGGAATGTCATTTAAAGCATTATTATTTTGTTTCCTCCAAGTTCTTGCCCCAACCATGTTTCCATTAATGGAAAGCTTCTTCCTCCAAAAGTTTTTTGAAACTCTAAGGCTAGTGGACTACTGCTTGGCTTTTCCCGGGAGCGACCAGTTTTGAATTTTGCAATAAAATAAAGGGAACAGGATGTATTGAGCTGGCCAAAAAGTTCATTCGCGTTTTTCCATAACATCTCACAGAAAAACCTGAATGAAATTTTTGGCCAGCTCAATACATGATTTTCAGGTAAGAGGGACTCATGCCTTTTTTAATGAAAGAAATAAAACTTCAAGAGTAGACCCAACTTATTTTTGAAGAAAAAAGAAAATAATAAATGCTTTTAAAGGAGCTTTACAGAGTATACACTTTAAAAACACTGGTCAGTATATTAGAATGATGAAATTCTGATTCTTAAAATACATTTAAACAGTTTTTTAGACATACCTCCTCCATACAGTGGGTAACTATTCTTTGTGCAAAGTATTCTCAACGTTTTTTGTAATGGGAATATCTGACTTTTTACCAAAAGATTAAAAACATTACTCCTTGTCTTTCTTTTCACTTTGTCTTTCGTGAGATCAAGTGAGGTTCATGACCACTCAGTCACACCTGGTCTCCTGTAAGTCACTTACCTTTCTTGAAAATTTCATAACGTATGGAAAATCCTGCCCCGTGTGTCTCATAGTCAGAGACAAATTTGATAAAGAGAAATGGCCCTGAAGATATGAAAGAAGAAGGGGCGATCTTTCCACAGAACTTTCCCAATACACGTCCGTTTTCGTTTTCTCCATCGATGACCTCCACATAGTCATACCTGAGACAAAGGTGGAAGGAAACATCAGGTTAGGGAGAAAAGTCCTTTTAATTTCAATCATTTAGAAGCCAGCATTCTCCACCATGGTCTGTCTGGAGAAAAAAATAAGTGCTATCTGCATTCACTGCTGGATTTCACAGAGAGGGGAAAAAAATGTCTAGCAAAAAGAAATAATTAAAATGGACTACATCATGTCCATGCACATCATCTGGTAACACAGAACTGTTAAGAATAATGGTGTCCATTATACTCGCAGACAATGTCAGTTAAAGTAACCAATTAACAAGAAAAAGGAAAATCTCATGAGTACAATTCTCTATTATTAAGTTGTGTTCCTTTGTCTGGGGTTGAGGGGGTGTCAATACATAATACTATGCATTCTTTTCAAACTGTGAAGTTCTTTTATGAATTCAAAATGTCTCCTTGGCTGGAGCTCTCCATGAATAATACTTTGATTTCTGTGAGCAACCCTCTAAACATATGGCCACAGAATAATAAACAGATTCTTTACTATTTAACTCAATTCCACTAAACTCCAGGCTTCGCAGGAAAAAACCTCTCTCAGTATCCACTGCGGTCAAAACAAAGATTTTCTTCCCCCCAAACTACAACTTGAACTGCAGAACATAATCTCTACAAAGAAAAAAGTTTATTTAAAATTCAAAAGTAAGTGTTTACTACCAGCCTGAATCTTTAAAGGAATGCTGTCATTGGAAAAGAAAACATGACAGACTTGGAATCATCAAAGTGATATGATTTTTAAAAATTCAGGCTTCATGATAATACAGTGAGATAAATGATAAAGGGAGTAGCAATAAAATACTAGCCTGAAGAATGCACTGAGATAATGCATTTGTTTGAATAAACCTTCTTCATCTCTAAAATACGGAAATCCATCTCCAGTAAAGTAGCATCTCCTAGGAAAACAGGAATATTTTTGTTTGTTTGGCATTATCTATTTCTTAGTGTC
The DNA here is from genome assembly GCF_054371585.1 of Giraffa tippelskirchi. Classification (NCBI taxonomy): domain Eukaryota; kingdom Metazoa; phylum Chordata; class Mammalia; order Artiodactyla; family Giraffidae; genus Giraffa; species Giraffa tippelskirchi. Next base: position 63,562,463 of record NC_137287.1, on the reverse strand, counting down.
TTGCTCTTCTTTTTCTTTTTATTATTTATTTGCCAAGTCACCTAGGAGTCAGATAACCAGATAATCTCATTTGGACTCCATATTTCTTCTAGAACTGACGTGAAGACATTATAATCCATTCATTTCAAACCTGCATTTCTCTGTTGAACTTGATTCAAAAGTCCTGGGATATATTCATTTCAGGAATGGCTAAAATATGGCAGTAACATAAACTGCATCTGGCAATTTAAAAGAGATCAAAGTGCGGGAAATCTTCATGATGACCAATGTCATCCTTAGCAATCCTTTTCAAACTGTCCAGGACACATGACTTACGTTTATGTAAAGTCTCATGAGACAACTGCAAAGATGCTATCACGAGTCCAAGTGGATAGCTTAAGGCTCTCTCAATTAAAAATGACATTACCTCATCAGTTAAGACTGTGTGCCAGCCTTGTGTATATCAAGAAGAAAATAAAGCTGACATTGATGGAATGAAGTACTAACATATGTGAATTATTGTATTAACTGCACTTCCCCTGCTGCATCTGCTGATTGCAAAAGCAATCACTGGCCAGTGAGCATCACTGTCCTTTGAAAAGCTATGGAGCCACACAGAAGAACTGTTTGTTTCTCTATACATTGGGAGATGCTTTGCACGCTCAGATAAAGGAGGAGGAGGAGGAGGAGAACTGGAGGATGAGGAGGAGGAAGAGGATGAAGACGGTGTTATGTTCAAAATCCTCAGTGGCTTTTTATAGTCAACCGAGGGCCACTGGAAAGAACCCCGCCTCTGTACTCCTGAAAGCCTCACAAGCTGGCATTTCTGCAGTAATTCCTTTTATCTCTGCAGCTTCATTGACTAGGCAGGTCTGCGCAGTTTACCCCACACTCGCTTATAATTTAACTGTGATTGGAGAGGCTGGCTGTGTTTGGCCTGGCGACCGTGCATCCAGCGCTGCTCTATAGGCTTTTTACTTGCATCCCGACATGGTCTGAATATTAAGTGGCCACATCCTAGTGCATTTTGCCTTCCAGACACAAATCAGAGAGGTGGGTCAGGCATTATGAGGACTAAAGGGCATTTCTGCAAGGAGACCTCTCTCCCAGGTATGAGAGAACTCAGCTATTAGACTGCTGGGGATGTATAACAGGGGAGGAAGCTAGTCTTTTAATCCACGTTATCTGCTAGTGGTAAATTCTAAGCTCTCCTCTTGGCAACAGTAAAAGCTATTTTTAAAAGGGGCAGAGGGAATAGACGTTCTACCCAGCAACAGATAAGTCACTGCATCTTAAGTGCCAATTTTAGGCAATGGGATTTTTCGGGACACAATAGTTACATTTATACGCCAGGATGCTGCTATCATTTTAGCACTTCCCTTCCCGGTACCATCCGACAGGCGCCCCCAAATGTATCACAGAGAGCGGTTCATGTAAATATTCAGGAGGGTGTACACGTACAAATTGCAAAGGGTGATACTGCCAAGGAAGTTAAAAAAGCAGCCAGCCTCTCCCTCTGAAGTTGAGACCAGTTCCACTCCATAAGTTTCTCGCTGGCAAATGTGATGCCAGGAATGCAGCTAGTGTGTCAGCATCCCTCCCCGGAGACTTAAATGTGTCACCACAGCAACGCACCCAGCCTGCATTGGCCGGAGGCCCAGGATCCTGAGTTTGCAGATTTCGGTCCCCCAGCCGGCTGCACTGCTCTGTTCCTGCTGCCGGCACGGCGAGCACTGCGATCCTTGTGATGCTGGCATCCTCAGTCCTGATTCCAGAGACCTGCACAGGCGAGCCTGGAGGCACCTGTCTGATTCGCATTCTGGACCTACGAGCCTGGGCTCGGGAGGAGAGCTGGGGATGGTGTCTTGGGACTCTAATTCAGAGAAGCTAGAGGAGGGTTCATGGGCTTCCCAGGCGGTGCTAGTGGTAAAGAACCTGCCTGCCAATGCAGGAGACATAAGAGACTCGGGTTCGATCTCTGGGTCGGGAAGATGCCCTGGAGGAGGCCATGGCAACCCACTCCAGTATTCTTGCCTGGAGAATCCCCATGGACAGAGGCGCCTGGCTGGCTACAGTCCAGTTCAGTTCAGTTCAGTCACTCAGTCGTGTCCGACTCTTTGCGACCCCATGAATTGCAGCACGCCAGGCCTCCCTGTCCATCACCAACTCCCGGAGTCCACCCAAACCCATGTCCATCGAGTCGGTGATGCCATCTAACCATCTCATCCTCTGTTGGCCCCTTCTCCTCCTGCCCTCAATCCTTCCCAGCATCAGGGTCTTTTTAAATGAGTCAGCTCTTCGCATCAGGTGGCCAAAGTATTGGAGTTTCAGCTTCAACATCAGTCCTTCCAATGAACACCCAGGACTGATCTCTTTGCAGTCCAAGGGACTCTCAAGAGTCTTCTCCAACACCACAGTTCAAAAGCATCAATTCTTTGGTGCTCAGCTTTCTTTATAGTCCAGCTCTCACATCCATACACGACCACTGGAAAAACCATAGCCTTGACTAGACGGACCTTTGTTGGCAAAGTAATGTCTCTGCTTTCACAAAGAGTCGGACACGACTGAAGTGACGTAGCACATGGAACAGGGTTCACAAAGTTAACCCATCTGTTTCTTTGGAGTCCTGCTCCAGAAAAAGAATGTTCCAGGTGACAAGAAGGCTGCATCTGGGTCCACAGTGTACCACCCACCGGTGCAGAAAAGCCCTTCCTCAGACATCACCGCCCCACGTTTCATCATAGGAATGCCACCATCTTGTGGATTTGGCCATCTCTTAAAAAAAATTGTCTTTTAAAAAAATTTTGGCTGTGCTGCATGGTTTGTGGGATCTTAGCTCCCTGTCCATGGATCGAACCCAGAACACCTGCATTGGACTCGCAGAGTCCTAACCACTGGATCGTCAGGGAATTCCCCCATCTCTCTTTTTAAACCTTCTACCTTAAAGTTTTCACTTCCTGCACGAATAATGGTAAAGCAGCTAACCTTTACTGGGAATAAAGCAAAGCTCTCTCTGCTTAACCTTCTTACAATTAAAGACATTTCCCCAAGGTTTCCTTTTTCAGGTGTGAAGGCTTGGCAGGGGCGGGGGTGGGGGTGGGGTGGGGGCTCTTCTCATGAAGGCTTGGCAGGGGCGGGGGTGGGGGTGGGGTGGGGGCTCTTCTCATGAGTGTTCCTGGCTTTAAGCCCAGGCTTCTTAAGTCCCAGGCATCTTGTTGACATATCTCCAACCTTCACCCTACCTAGGTATATGTGGGTGGTAAAAACATTTTGAATCCTAATAGTAATCACAAGTTAGGTTTCCCATAAGAGTGATAAAAGAATAAAGATTTCCTTCTAAGAATTCTTGAAAGGATTACTCGGAGATTATTATTATTATTTTCTTCTGGAAAGTTTAAATTATGGTTTTAGGAAAATGGCCAAGGAAGGAGAAAAGTGATGGGAAAATGAGAAACGTCTTCAGTCACTAAAGAGTGGTTTGGGAGGCTTTCTAGGTATGCAGTGCTGAATAGACAAATAGCATACTTTACTTAAGTCAGGTTTTCTCCTCTGAGTGCAAATGACCCCTGACTCTATGGAGGGGCCCGTTAATGGTTAAAAAAAAAAAAACAATTAATCCTCTGTAGGGTGTTGTCTGTATGGGGAGCTACTGCACCAAGCCCCCTCACAGCTTCTGGACATTCTCGAGTTGTTGAGAAGGGGGATTTTAGGTAATGGTGTCTTTTTAATCTCCTTCCAAAAGGATCTTCCCCCATGTGCATACCTACGTTAATAATGGAGAAATTCGATACCTGACATCATAAACCAGAGTGAGAAATGATGTTGGCTAACATAATTTTCACCTGCAAAAATGTGTTTCTTTGGATATTTAGTCTATTTTACACGAGGCATTAATAGCCATCCCAACTGAGCAAGCTGTAAACGATTACTGTTCTGCTGCCCAAGAATTACCTTCCCTATTCCCCAGAAGAGAACAGATTTTTTTTTTCTTAGAGTATTAGAAAGAGAATGGGGATATAAAAATTTACAGCGATGGAGCTAGGAGGGGCCAATTAGTTTGCGTCTGTGTTTCTGAGAGATTTTACATGATCCACCTCCTAACTGTTCTGGCTTCCTTGCAATGTTCTAATCAAGGGAAATACACAAAAAGCCTTATAAGGTTCACAGTCTCTTCTGTTGTAAAGGACTCTTTAGAAATCTATTCAAAAGAAATAAACTGGAATAATGTCAAATATGTTTGCAAAAAGTATTGCCCAAAGCTTTATAATAATGGGGAAAATGGAATTAAGGCAGATAGAAAGGAAGTAAGAAGGAATTTACATACATTCATATGGAGGAATACTATGCAGTTATTAAAAAGAATGTTCAACAAAAGTTTCTGATAACAAAGGAAAAATGCTTATGATAAATAAGTGAAAAATCAGAACATAAAACTCTATACAAGATATCCTCTATTTTTATTTGTATGAAGTAAAAGAACAGGAAGGAAATATGCAAGGTGTTAACAAGTGTTTATCTCTGGGTGGTGAGATTATTTCTCTGTTATTATTATTATTTCTGTATCTTTCAAAATTTTTATAATGAACAAGTAAGTGCTCCTTTGTCATCAGATAAAAGTTATTTTGAAAAGCATTAATATCTATGCATAAAGTCTCAAATCAACACCTTGTGTTGCAGCTAACAACTATGTTTATTGGTCACAAAACACTATCTTCAATGATGCTTTATTTGGAAATAAATCAAAGGCTTTGCCTTTTGTTTTTAAAACAACAGGATCAATGAAACTCCCTGTATTTGGCGGGGCGGGGGTAGGGGGGCAGTACTAGAAAGTTAAAATGAATCAGATTGGATTTCGTACTTTCTGAAATGCTGGCAGTAATACTTTTTCACTGTCGTGTGTTTATGTGGATTTGCATGACGTTTTAGACTGTTGACATGGTCTGCATTTTTTTCCAGTTGGAGGTGGCTGCCTGTGAGACGTTGGAGTAGCAGATTAGGATTTGAGTGGCATTTCTGTTGCCCCACCATCAAGTTCCTTCACTGATCTTATCACCCAAACTCAGGTTCCAGCTATGAGGAGACGAGGGTCTACTGTCTACTGACCTTTGAGATAAGCACAAGTGCCAGGGTGCAGGTGTGACCGCTGGCTGGCCTGGTCTGTGCCACAGAGCCATGAAGAGCCGGGAGCGAAAACACCAGGCAGCTTTGCTCAGTGCCTGCTGCATGTACTTCAGCCAAACCATCTCTCTCTAGTAACCTACTCCACTGATGGTAAATGGGATATCAAACATCTCACTCTTCTTGAATCAAAAAATTGCTACAAACACTGTCTTTTGTTCAGTGTCATTGTCCTCCTCAAAGGCCCACACAGTGTTACTCTCGTTACTTGTCCATAGGTCTCCAGATCATTCTCCTCCAGGAAGTTCCAATGCCACAGGGTCCACCTGACACCTCTCCTGTGTGGATCCTTTGATGAAAGCTCAATAAAGATTTCCATACGCATCATAGGCTGATAGCCCCTTCTCAAATAATCAGAGTGCAGTGAAACTCACAAAGCTTGACCTCACATGTTAACATTTTCATTTTTCAAGTTTTGTAATGCCTCAGAGCCATAATAATGAATATCAATAACTTTATTGCATCCATAGAAAATGGATGATTAATAGGTTAGGTAATACTATAATAATATGTATAAAAATGAACAGTCCCAGGAAATGAGGTTATTATAAAACTAAAGAAGGAAAATCTTTAAGGACAAACTTTTACTGGAGTAAAAAGAAATTTTAAATGGTTTTCACCACAGTAACACAAAGGGCTAATCAAAGGGAGTGGGTCATGGCTGGTTAAGACCAACTAGAAAAAGAGAGGAATAATGATAATAAACATTCCGCAGGTAGCAGACAGTTTCCTGCTGCTGTGTAATGAGTCACTCCAAATATAGGGGCTTAAAACAGAACACATTTATTAGCTCAGGTCAAAGGCTTCCCAGGTGGTGCTAGTGGTAAGAACCTGCCTGCCAATGCAGGAGATGCTGGAGACAAGGGTTCCATCCCTGGGTTGGCAAGATCCCCGAGAGGAGGGCATGGGAACTCACTCCACTATTCTTGCCTGAAGAATCCCATGGACAGAGGAGTCTGGCAGGCTATGGTCCATGAGGTCACAAAGAGTCAGAGATGACTGAAGCTACTTAGCATGCAGGCACACACTGGCCTGGCTAGGGTTTCCACTCAATGTATCATAAGACAGAAGTCAAGTGTCCACAGGGCTACATTCTCATCTGAGTTCTATGTCTTCATTACAGTTCATATTGCTGTGGCAGTTTCCTGCAGTTAGGAGACTACAGTCCCCATCTCCTTGCTCCCTGCTGGCTGAGGGCTGCTCTCAGATCCCAGGGGCCACCCACCTTCCTTGCCACACAGCTCTCTCCAGCTTCAAAGCCAGCAACAGAGATATTCCCTCACACTGGATTCTTCCTATGCTTCAAAACCCCTCAAGAAAAGCTGGGTCCTTAGTGAGCATTCACCTGATTAGGCCAGGCTCGCCCAGGATAACCTCCCTTTCTCAAGGTCACCTGATCTGGCAACGTAATTAAATCTGCAGAATCCCTGTACAGCAGCACCTAGATTAACAGATGATTGAGTAACTAGAAGAAGCTGTGTGTAACCAGGCTTAAAGATTTTGTCTACTACCCAGACCCAGCTCTGGATGGACACATGAAGCTTGGAAGCTGCAGTACAAACTCAAGCAGTGGGGATGGTCCATGTACATCCCCTGAAAGGGCAAAGGCTAGTAGGATCCAGGGTAAGACAGAGGGCAGGGGTGGGCAACTGCAGCAAGGCTGAAAGCTAAAGTCTCAAAGGGGACAGTAGGGCAGAGGTACCACCTGCCAGTTCTCAGGTCACACTAGCTGGTTTGGAAGCCCTGAGCCCAGGGTCCTCAATTGCAGACAGGAAAGCAGGTTTCTGGAGTGAGCCATGTGCTTCTGATCAAAGCAAAAACAGACACCACAAAATTGTCCAACACATATGTCTAGAGACAGAAGAGTGATAATAGCTTAATCCAAAAATAAATATATAAAAGAACTCAAGACATGGTGTAAAAGAATGGTCAAAATATACATAATTTTAACAGAAAATGTTTGGAGTTTGAATTTCTTATTTCTGTGGGATCTCACTTTATAATTAAGATTTATTGGCACAGAAGATAAAAAAAAATGCTTCACATGGGAAAAAATCTCTATGGTTAAACTCAGATTATGAAATCCAAAGATGCATTTCAAACGGAAGATTAAGGACGCCTCCCTTAAAACAACTCCAAGGTAATGGAGTCGTCCAGTGTCAAACTTGTGAAGTTCAGTATTTATAGAAAAATTCACATGCCTTTAATTACAATAAATTCAGTTCCCAAGTAAAATGGTGCCATCTGGAAGATATTAACATCATTTACAACTTGTTCGCCTCCCTATTTCATAGAAAATTTTTACTTCTTGCCAACTTTCCACTGTTCTCAGGGTTAAAAAAAAAAGGAATTAACTTTCATGGATTGTCTCAAGATGGGTTTATATAGCTAGTCAAGTCATCAAAAAGTGACAAGAGGGGGCGTCTTGGACACATTTACTTCCTTCTTCTTTACTTTAAATCCTAAAGTTTTGGGTTTTGTTTGTTTGTTTTAAATAAAGCCTGTTCTCTCCTCTCTGCTCCTCTTCTCTCAGCCTTCTCACGGGGATAAAGTGGAGAGACAGTTGGGGTGTTAAAAAGCGGGGTTCTGGGACTTCTCTGGTGGTCCAGTGGTGAAGAATCCGCCTGCCAATGCAGGGGACACAGGTTAGATCCCTAGTTCAGGAAGATTCCACATTGCTGCCGGGCAACTAAGCCCGTGTGCCACAACTGCTGAGCCTGTGTGCTGCAACAAGAGAAGCCACTGCAATGAGAAACCACAACTGGAGAATAGACTCTGATCACCGAAGCTAGAGAAAGCCCGTGCGCAGCAACGAAGACCTAGCACAGCGAAAAATAAATAAATATTAAAAAAAAAATCCAAACAACAAAAAAACAAAACTGGGTTCTGGTGTGGGCTCTGAGCTTCAGGACTCACTCCTGCACCTTTAATCTATTAAGACGTGCCCCATCTTTGACCTCCCACAAAGTCTCAAAGGGAACCATGGGGCAGGAGGTGCTACCTGCCTGGCCATCCATCAAATTAGCCAAACTGGGGTGACTGTGACCCAAGTCCTCACACTCTTGTCACTGATTAGCTGAGTGTCACTTACTGACATCTGTAAGCCTCAGTGGCTCACCTGCAAAAATGGATGAAATAATTAACTTGCAACAATGAGAGGGAGGACTCAGTGAAATAACACATGCTGATGTCCCCTTAAAAATGAGGCTGGAATGCAGGAGCAGCAAAGAGAAAAATGCACAGAAAACCAAGTGGCGCACAGCTTTGTTTTCCAAATTGTATACAGTATGCAGTTCAAGACAGACTGTCGTCTAGGTAGTACAGAAGCTTGGCTACTGCTATTAATATCTCCCTGGGGGAATCGATCAGTCAGAAGATGACATAACCTAATACTCTGAAAATTACTATTTGGAATGACAGTAGGCCTTGCCCCAGTTGTTGTTATTATTATTCAATCTCTAAGTTGTGTCCAATTCTTTGCGACCCCTTGGACTTCAGCATGCTACCAGGCTCCTCTGTTGTTCACTATCTCCTGGCATTTGCTCAAATTTGTGTCCATTGAGTCAGTGATGCCATATAACCACCACATCCTCTGCTGCCCCAATTAAAGCCATAGTCAATAATAGAGTTAAAGAAGCTAACTTATATATATTAGAATACTTTTTTTTTTTAAAGAAATCACTAAATCCATTAAGTGTTTCCATTGATGTACCCAACTGATTTAATGATCTGCAATTGGATTAGTGCTGTCCTAATGTGCTACATGCAGTGCTGAATTTGCTCAGAAAGCCCCCTTAATTGGTATGGTGGAGACACACCAGGGGGCAACTTCCAGTTCTAGAAAAGCAGCGACTCTGCCTTAAGGTCTAGCAAGATCATAATCCGCACGTTTCCTTTTTAATTCTTTGGAAAAAGAAATAAAGCCATAATTCTGTTTTGGACGATAGGATCTAATGTGTTAATTTTAAGAGTTAAAAAAAAATCCTCCTGATTCATTAGCAATTATTCAGTGGGGATCCCAGGTAGTTCGCTAATCAGAGCTGTAGGAACTAAAGTTGGCAAATATTCATTTTTTTTAAAAGGCTTTTTTTTCTCTTTCTTTGCAGTAATCACAATAGAATATTTTCAGCATCAGGTAGGTGAGATTATTCTGGAGTGGGGAAGATCCTGACTCTGTAACGATTGCCCATTTTTTTCTAAAAAAGTGGAAACCAAAAGATGCTGAATAAAAAATGGGTTCGGTGAAAGATAGGTGTTTCTTTCTTTTAGATATATTGGTGGTAAAAGAAAGGTTGAGCTGAGTTTTAGGATGGGCAGTTGGCACTGACCCAAGTAAAAATGGTGCTATTCTGTTCAGTAGACCCTTAAGGTTTACTTAAGAGTACAAAGCCCTGAGCTAACCACAGCCAAGAAACATGAAACTTTTAGATACAGGCCCAATGCATTTATTTTGCTAGAATGAAATGCACAGCAGAAAAATAGATCATGTCCTAGACAGAGTTTCCTTAATCCCTCATGTTTATTGAAAGCAGCATTCTGTTTGCTGTAAGTCATTCTTAGCATCTGAAGCTTTTGTGCTTAGGGTGTTGGCTCTTTTTCAGATTTTTCATTATTAAAAATTCTATCAAGTCAAAATCAGGTGTTTTAACTGCAGATGCCTGGGTTACTAGTAGTCACACTAACAAACCTAGGATATATTCTGTAACCGCAAGTCAATTTGTGATACAGGGAATAATTTTTATAAGAGAAATCTATTGTGGACATAAAATACTTCAAATGTCACTGAGGGTTTCTGTCTGTGTTAAAACACACAAACTGGCTACAAACCAAAATATGCAGAGGACGCTGGTTATTGGCCTAAACATTAGTTTACACAACTTTTTTCTTATCACTGACTTGCTTTACAGACTGAATAATTAATTGGTGTAAAGCAAGCTTTTAACCATCTCTGAGTTATGAACAAGTACAGAGAGACAGGAGAGGATTTTAATGACCTAGGTGGCCTCATGATTTATACGGACCTTGAGGAGTAATTGTGTGTTTAGAAGAAAGGCAAGCAGTGGCCATAAACTTTACGGGTAGCCGAAGAGCAGAAGCACCGTCTTGCTAAGTTTAACCATATGACCACATAAAGGGTCAACTCACAGAAATGGCTCTGTGGTTGGAGCATGCATTTAACCCAAGCAGGAGATCATATGGCCCTCATCCTACCATCTCAAATACTCCCCAGCCCCAAATATCTTTATGGTAAGCTTAACAGAAAGGAAAAGAGAATATGGTCAAGCTAGGTAAAATAAAACATTGCATAAACGGAGCATTTCCAAACACAAGCTTCTCTTAAGCACAGCACAAGCTGGAGAATGGTATAAAATGTTCCCTTTGATAATACTAAAGACTCAGCTGTAAAAACAAGACAGGTAAGCAAAGAAGAAAGAAGCCTGTCCTCCACCTTTCTTCCTCTCACTAATTGTTTCAAAAGGAAAGGAGATTTTTTTTTTTCACTGAAAACCAGAATACATAAAGTGATTTAACTTTCTATTCCGTAAACAGCCTAATTTCTTTGAATGCTCTTAATGTACAGGGCTAAAATTCACAGCTCTATCTATGAATAAAAGCTTATTAAGAGAACTTACTAAATAGAACTTAACTGATAGTGTACAGTTACAGGGAGAAATAAGAATAAGGCAGTTTTCCAGCATTTTAGTTCTTGATTTTGGGGCAAATAAGTGCTCACTTACAAATACACAATAAAACAGATCCTTTGAGAATATTTCTAGGGAAAACATTCAAAACATGGCAGTTCTTGAAGCTGTTATATTACTTTAAAAATACCCCATTTTCAGGGACTTCCCTAGAAGTCCAGTAGTTAAGAATCCCTACGTCCACTGCAGGGGCAGAGGTTCAATCCCTGATTGGGTAGCTAATAGCCCACATTACACAAAGTGGGCCAAAAAATAAATAAAAATAAAGACTGAAAAACAACAACAAAAATCCACAATGAACAGAAAAATCAGTTTAAAAAAATACCTCATATCTCAGATATTTCATTAATTCTGATTGCTTTTCCCTCTTATAATAGCAAATTACCCAGATCATATCATTATTGTTCTCATCATTTTGCAATCTGTTGTTTCCTCTTTTTTTAAAAAACAGTAGAAAGCAGAAATCATAGCAAACTAGTCCCAAATGTGTCCCTCAGAATACCAGTCTTATGAAATGCTTCATTAGTTTTGGGAATGCTGCATGTCACAATGTTCCTTTTGTGAATATCCATAATTTGTGTCAGTATAAAGGCTATGAGAAGTCCCATGAGCACGAAATGTTGATTTAATTTGGTTTAACCCAACATATACCAATCTCATTGATCATAAGACCCTTTTATTATATGATACAGGTGGAACTAGTGTTGAAAAGAAAGTATTTTCTATATGTTGTTTTGAAAGGTCACTTACCTTGCACTAGCCACAGGTTACATATTAAAAAAAAAAAAAAAAAAAAAAAGAATCCAGGGAGAGAATCAACTTTGTAAATGATGACATAAATTTGAGAAGATGGAGATAAATTTGGCAGCTTAATTCCTTCTCCTATTCTGCCTTACTTGTTAGAAGTTTGACTTGAAGTTTAATTCTCAGTGATTTGAGAAACTGTTTTAGCAACTGTTTCAGGCTAAAGAAATACAGTGCTGATATGTAAGACCATGTCTATACTTGGTAAAAAGGGGCTGAATCACAGGGCATGGCTGACTGAAGTGTCTGTCTCTGAGTACAGGAATCAGGAACACACTGGTTTTACTACCTAGCTGATGTTAAGGTGAATACCATGAATAGGATGGCTCAGACGGTAAAGAATCTGCCTGGAATGTTGGAGACCTGGGTTTGATCCCTGGGTCAGGAAGATCCCCTGGAGAAAGGAATGGCCACCCACTCCAGTATCCTTGCTTGGAGAATTCCACCGACAAGAGCAGCCCAGTGGGCTACAGTCCATGGGGTTGCAAAGAGTTGGACACAGCTGAGCAGCTAATACACATATGAATGGAACGACCAAAAGTTTACCATGGGAAGAGATCTAAGGGATAAGGAACCAAAATCATATTTCATAGATGAGAAAACTGAAGCCCAGAACACTGAAGGAACTGGATATTTCAAATCTAGTTAGTAGAAGAACCAGAACTTTCTACTGTGTTATGGTGAAAGACAAATCCTTGCAACTCACTTTTTAAGAAATGATGAAAAAGATTACTATGATCATCAAGGTCTACTTCTAATGTGAGATTTCCATGAAGGGATTGCTCAGCTTTGTTCAAAAACCAACAGGAAGAGGAAACATACAGAGTCCAGGTAGGGAGCTCAGCCCATCTTTAGTGCCTGGCGAGGCTCCCCAGTCTTCCTGACTTTGCCTCAGATCCGTTCCCTCAATAAATGTTTCTTCAGTACTTAACGTGGTTTCCACTCATTGATCCTAAAGACCACATTTAGTTCCTCTTTCACATGACAGCCTTGCAGCTCTCTGAGCATAACCATCATACCCCTTGACTCTAACTCTGTTGGTACTGTAAGAAGAGAAAAATTTAAAGAATTCATTTATTGACACACCAAAAGACCAAACAAAACACAGATAAGTGTGGCAATCATTTCTCTACTTGCTCAAAGGCTGCCAAGATATTATTTTAGCAAACCAGGGATGCTGAGCACTTTGAAAGCATGTATCCATCTGAAAGGCTCTATAACTGAATTTTGGGGACCTGGGTTGGTGTCTGTGTCATGAAGGGCAGGATGGGGGAAGGGATAGACGTCTATTGTCCTCTCTTTCCAGAACCTTCTCTGCCTTCCCACTCCCTCTACTTCACATGCTCCAGACTCTGCCCTTCTTATTGGTTTTGGACTAGGCTATCGAGAGTTAGGGGGTCTTGTCCTGTAAATAAAAAACCAGCCCTGGGGAGCAAGAATCCAGGAAGGTGTGGAGGACAAGGAAGGGCTGACCCAGGAACCCCCTGTGGATGGAATCAGAGGTCAAAGGGATGCCTGGTTGTCAATTTAACACAAGCATTTCCCACGTCAACTTTGAGGGTTGGCTTTCTGATGCTAAAGAAAACATTTAATTTATTCTGCTGAGTTTTCTTTTACAAACTAAGTATGCCAGCCCCAAACTCCAAATTCTGGACAGAGAACATTCCTATTTCTGTAACTGTTGACTTTCTAGGCTGAATTTTCTCTTACTGCCTCCCTCTTCAAACTAGTATGTAATTTCATGCCAACCTATAGTCCCTTTAACATCTTTGTGTGTGTGTGATATAGTAAGACTATTAATGCATTGTAAAAATGTCACTAATCCAGGACATTTCCATTAATGACTCAGATTATTCTCCTTCCCTGACAGAAACAAAATACCCATTTTCACTAATTAAGCACACACACAGCCTTCATAACATTTTAAACCTTAAAGTAGGCTTTGTAAATTTGGAAGTCAAATGTCCTTTCTATCACTGACTTACTACTGAATTTCTCCCTAATTATTCACTGACAAATGCACACACAGAAACACAGGTTAACAACAGTTCAAATGCTACTGAAGCAGAAGTAATGTTGGGTTTGGCAGTCTTGAAATATAATAACTTCAACTTGAAGTTTCTCTAATTTTTCTTCTTTAAAATCCAGTGTCTTCAAACATACTTTCCCCTTAATGGGTGACAGATATGTCAAACATAGGCTGGGTAAATGTCTGATAAGTAACAATATTGATCTCTTCAATGGAAATTTTCCATACAAATAGTAGAAGACATTAGCAAAAGCTTTTATTTTTATTCCCATTAGGCTTTAAAATTAAGAAGAAAAGTATTCTTAACATGCATGAAATATATATATATTTACATATATTATATATATATAATTTTGGTGGAAAAAGTAGTAATAGCTTACATTTATATATGAGCTTATAATAGCTTATAATTATATATACAAAAGTTTTGGTGAAAAAAAGTAGCAATAGCTTACCAGTTCAGTTCAGTTCAGTTAGTCAGTTGTGTCTGACTCTTTGCGACCCCATGAATCGCAGCACACCAGGCCTCCCTGTCCATCACCAACTCCCGTAGTCTACCCAAACCCATGTCCATCAAGTCAGTGATGCCATCCAGCCATCTCATCCTCTGTCGTCCCCTTCTCCTCCTGCCCCCAATCCTTCCCAGCATTATGGTCTTTTGTAGTGAGTCAACTCTTTGCATGAGGTGGCCAAAGTATTGGAGTTTCAGCTTCAACATCAGTCCTTCCAATGAACACCCAAGACTGATCTCCTTTAGGATGGACTGGTTGGATCTTCTTGCAGTCCAAGGGACTCTCAAGAGTCTTCTCCAACACCACAGTTCAAAAGCATCAATTCTTCGGCGGCTCAGCTTTCTTCACTGTCCAGCTCTCACATCCATATATGACTACTGGAAAAACCATAGCCTTGACTAGACGGACCTTTGTTGGCAATAGCTTATAATTATGTATAAAAATTTTGGGGTGAAAAAAGTAGTAATAGCTTATATATGTGTAGCACTCTTTTCTGAAAGGCTGAGAAGGCTTTTAAAATGCTTGTCCTTGTGGTACAGGCTTGAAAAGTGAGCCAGTAGAATCCTGTGACGTCTAGCATTTCCTTACTGCCAATGCATCTACATCACTCCTAGACCAGCCGGTTGATTTTGGTCAAACCACTGGTTTCACAGGAGATTCATTGCTGAATTCACTAGTGAATTGACTGAAATAACTCCTGAGTGGTCCACCCAGAGTCACACTGAGCACCCAGAATGGAGTCCAGAGTCTGAGTGGGGGTCCAGGCAGCAAGTTCAGGGACAAGAGGGGAACCAATAGCATGATGGTGTAGGGGAGCTAAAAGAAACAGAAGCTGTACCAGGGGAAGATAATCTGAGGACATCTCTACAGCAGCGTGTCTTCCTCAGCCTCCAGACCATGCTCTCCTATTTCACAGCTGCAAGGTTATCTCAGGGAGAGGGCAAGCCCAGACTTCGCTGGAGCTACAAACAAAACACTGACTTTCCTTCTTGCTCTAAACTGGACTTTTAAAAAACAGTATCTAAATCTGGTTTAGATATCACTTTGCTGACAAAGGTCCATATAGTTAAAGCCATGGTTTTTCCAGTAGTCATGTAAGGATGTAAGAGTTGGACCATAAAGAAGGCTGAGCACTAAAGAATTGATACTTTTGAACTCTTATGCCAGAGAAGACTCTTGAGAGTCCCTTGGACAGCAAAGAGATCAAATCAGTCAATCCTAAAGGAAATCAATCCTAAGTATTCATTGGAAGGACTGATGCTGAAGTTAAAGCTTCAATACTTTGGCCACCTGATGCAAAGAGCCAACTCATTGGAAAAGACCCTGATGTTGGAAAAGATGGAGGGCAGGAGGAGAAGGGGCCAACAGAAGATGAGATGGTTGGATGGCACCATTGACTCAGTGGACGTGAGTTTGAGCAAACTCTGGGAGATAGTGAAGGACTGGGAAGCCTGGTGTGCTACAGTCCGTGGGGTTGCAAAGAGCTGGACATGATTTAGCAACTGAACAACAATAAAACCTAGTTAATATGACTTTTGATAATGGTCTTTAAAAAGTTAAAAGATATGATATGAATCCTAGTAGATAAATGGCAGAGTAAAAATGAAATTAGTAAGGCTGACTTGGGGGTCAAATGCAAGTCCAGGTACTAGCTGCAAGGTTTTCATTTTAAGGTACAAACTGAAGGAGCTTTGCCCTGGCGAGTTCCAGGGTCTCTACTATGTCTCTTAGTGTTCGCTTTTTTTTTTTTTTTTTAAAGATGTGGAACTTTTTTAAAGTCTTTACTGAATTTGTTAACAATATTGCTTCTTCTTTTTTTTTTTTTAATGTTTTGGATTTTTGGCCCTGAGGCATGTGGGATCTTAGTTAGCCTGATCAGGGATCAAACCCATGATCCCTGCCTTGGAAGGTGTATTCTTGATCACTGTACTGCCAGGGGAATTCCAAGTGCTAGTTCTTTGAAAGTCATGGACAACTGCCTCGATGTCCCCCATCTAAGGATAACTGCACAGAATTATTCTGACATCTCTTCCTTAAGAGTTTCCCTTTTCCTTTTCCTGCCAATCCAAACTCCATTCTTTCAAAGCCCAACTCAAGGCTCACTCGTTCTGTGAAGTTTTTCTTGACTCAATTGCCTGTAAATGTTTTCTCCCCTTGAATTTATGGAGCCTTGAGTTAGTACAGACCGAATAATTATAGATTTGCTCAATGTTGAGCTAGAATTATTTTTTTAGGTGTTACCATGCCTTATTCATTTCTCTGATAAGATTATACTTCTTGTAGGTAGAAAATATGTCACTCTATTTATCCTGGATTTTTCTGAGAGTCAGAAACAAAAACAGTTTCCTTGGAAATAAGTTAACACATTGAGAAACTGAACAAACAAGAAAAGACAAGAACAAACATGGCATAACCTCTATTTTGTACTCATACATTGACATCATTGATAATAAACACAATCTTCTATACTGTTTAGTAAATAGTTTTAAAAGAAAACACCTTACACTTTTGAAAATTTTTTCGACAAACCACGTCAATCGCTTTGGGGAAAACTCAAGGAACTATGTTCTGCTTTTGTTCCAATTACATTAAACCTTATTAAAACAGCCATCATGACAATCACCTCTCTTTGGAAGAAAGCACCAAATACTTAGGGGCATAGCCTCAGCTAGACGTTCTGGGACTTAGAAGCCCAACTCCTATTAGTGATAATAAGTATTACGTCTATAAATCCCTAGATGCTTATGTCAAGTCTACTTGTTTCGGTTTCCACAGGTGAAATGATGGTTCTAATGAGGTCCATGTCCTCAAGATTTCTACTTAGAAAAATAGTGTTTAGACTTCATCTTTTCTGCCATCCCTAGTTATGTTACAGATAACGGTGACATTTATGCACTTTGAACTGTATGTTAAGAGGCTGTAATTCATTCCCTTTTAAAGAAATTTGCTCCACATAAAGTCTCCAATCCTGTGGACATTAGTATGTGTTAGAAACGCATACAAATGCTGAGTTTTGACTAATGAAGTTGTTCATTATTTTCTCTCCATTATGTTCCCACCTGTATCACCACTGTCTTCTGCTTCCTTCAGTCAAGGGACAACCATCGCAAGGTTTCATAGGCTTTATTTTTATACTGATCTTCAGAGAGAGCATGACACACAATTCATTCTACTTTCTGTAGTGCCTGAACACAAAAATTTACCCGTTTGTATTTAAGGTCAGTATCTGCAAAAGCATTTTCCACTATTTCTTTTCATCATTTGAATTCCAAATTCATGTCCTCAAATGCGTTTCACCCCTCTTGAAATCCAGAGCCTAAGGGGATTTGTGCACCCTGCTCTGGTTATCTCTGTTATTTGGCTTAGAGATGTAAATTATAGGTTTTGTTCTTGCATTTCTCCTTCTTAGACACAGACTTGCATTAAAATGGAATATAAGGCCAGCAGGCACTTTGTGAGCATATATGTAATGCCAAATGGAGTATGTCTATATGCACATATATTAGTGTATGCACAAATACAGAACAATCTTATCTAAGAAGATTAGTTTACAAATAAAAAGATTCCAAATCTGTGCTAGTTTACACAGAACATTGCCATTTGGAGTTAATTTTTGTGTGCTTGCATCCCTTTCCAAGAGGTTTTCTTATTCATGGGAGCCACTGAGGCAGGCAGAGATGACAGGAGACGGACGGGTTACCCCAAATTCCAAGACTGGCAAATGATTAACACTAGTGGGCAGGTGATTAGCCCGAGTCCCAGAGTCACAACCTTGCCTGTCAGTAACTTGCACCCAAACTCCTTCAGGACAGGTAAGGGAACTTGAACATGCCATTTTTTAATCCAAAGTTGGTGCAGTTGCAACAGACTCTGAATTCTGTGCACGCATTTTCGGTGGAGTCCGATTTCCAGTTTTTGTTAAATTAGTTTCATATCAGTCAATACTTATTTAAAAACATGTCATAAGTCTCTGTGGCTTGTGCATGCTTCAATTACCTCTGATTATTACATCAAGATTCACAAATGAGATACCACAGTCACTCCTATTTACTGCAAAATGCTATTGAAACAAACTGAAATTCAATTTCAGAACAGATTGCAATAACCCATCAAAACAGCAAGTGGGGGAGGTCAGGCCCCCGAGGTGTGCCCGGCCATTGTTAAACCAAGACGGCGTCTCACCTAATCATTTAAACATGGTCTGTGGCCTGACATTTTTAATGCTTTCTTGATCTCTTTCTTCTGGCTCTGTGTGTGCATTGCCACCGTGGGGTGCAGTGTATGGTGGCTTATGGATTAAATACCCAGTCCTCTTATGCCAATAACACTTTTAGGAGGGGACAAATGATTGGGTACTTTTATAAATGGTCACGCTGCAGGTGTCTGCAGAAAGCAACCTTTATTTGGTGCTCTTAAAAACCGCCTGCTTTTTAGATACAAACTGATCTACAAAACTGCAAAGTTCAAATTTTCAGTTATTATCTGGGCAATAATAAAGTCTCAGGCTCCTTGGTAAGCTGATGGGACACTTTTGTCGGCCCACATTAAGATCCCAGGCTTAACGAATGCAATCTGGTTCTAAAAATTAATTTCACTTACATAATCTCCCTGATATGCAGCCCACGGTGTGCATTTACTTTTGTGATTCAATGCATTTGGATTAAACTGGATGGTTAAGAATTTTACGCCCCAGCCAGCTCTGACCCTGGAGAACAGAAACACACACATATTCTCCCATCATCAGTTGCTTCAGGGCAAGAAAAAAAGAAAGCCACTGTAATTTGGAGACAAGACTTTTCCAGACAACTGTGAACAACAGCAACCACAGCGAGTCACTGAACAGAAAGAAGTGTGTTGTGGAGACCTGGAGAGCAGTGAGAAATTAGTGGGAACACAGAGAGTGGACCAAATACGCAGTTTCCAAAAGAGATAATGTCAGCAAGAATGCTAGAAAAAACTCAAAGAGTCTGCAAATTCGTTGACCATGAACATTTAAAACATGGTTACAAAATGTTTCCTGGAAGCAGAGAATTAATGAAATGGGGATACAACTGAGAAGGTTTATACATTTTAATAAAGACAGTTATGTACAGCAAGTCTGAAGTTGAAATGAAATGAACTGGTTCCATTTCTTTATGTTAAACACAGGAATGGAGATGCAGAGAAGTTGAATTTCCAAGATCATAGCATTAGTTTTAGTGTCAAAAGACTCAAGTCTTCTGTCTTTAAAATGGATAACCAACAAGGACCTAACTGTATATAGCACAGGGAACTCTGTCAAATGTTATGTTGCAGCCTGGATGGGAGGAGAGTTTGGGGGAAAATGGATACATGTATATGAACGACTGAGTCTCTTTGCTGTCCACCTGAAGCTATCACAACATTGTTAAACAACTATACTCCAATATAAAATTAAAAGTTTAAAAAAAAGCTCAAGTCTTCTGACACCTTATCTAGTACTTTTCCCACAGACGTAACAAACATGTTTTCCCACTTCTGTTGGTTAAGAATGCAAACCTTCTCTACGGATTTTCTTCTTTCCGAATTTTTCATGAAAAACAGAATCCTATCAACTCTTGGTCTTCGACCTTTTGGTTTCTCTAGCATATTCCTGAACAATAAACAAAGTGATTTTAAGAATCTTCACTCAAACAATATACATTTTCAAGGGCTCTGATGGACTGGGTTAATCCTTAACTACAAATAAGGCCAAGCAGAAAGCAAGTTTTTCTATGTCTGTGCCACTCTGCTGACATTCACACGGAACCTCCAGAGGCAAGTGTCTGAACATTTTGTTGAGAATCAAAACGTCGACGGGCTTGGAAAGGTTTGAGGTTCATTTACAGCTTAATCCAGTTTAGGCAGGTGAGCAGATTTGCCTGTTCGAAGGAAGAAAGTCCACAGCTTCCCTGATACAGACATAGAAAACTTGCTTTCTGCTTGATCTTATTTGTAGTTAAGGATTAACCCAGTCCATCAGAGCCCTTGAAAATGTATATTGTTTGAATGAAGATTCTTAAAATCACTTTGCTTATTGTTCAGGAATATGCTAGAGAAACCAAAAGGTCAACAAGCAAGAGCTGGTAGGATTCTGTTTTTCATAACCCAGTCCTATATTCCATAACCCTGACTTTTTTAAAGCAAATTTTATGAGACAATTCCAATCTGTCTTATTTTATTTTCATACCATTTCTTCTCCTGTTTTTCCAATTTATTTAAATGCACATATGCACATATACTTAAATAACATAAGATATTTTTATCCCAGAATACTTAAGTTCTCTATTTCTTTTCAGACAAGATAAGAAATGCTTATAAAATACTAGGCTTTAACACAGTAATCAGGACAGGGACTTTCTCCAGCCTTTTCCTTTCCTGGTATGTTTTTGGTCCAGTAAACTTTAATTGTAACATCTTTAGTTGATATCTTGGCATCCAGTGCAGAGGAAAACAGAAACAAAGTGCTTCCTTAGAATTTTACAACCTGTTTGCACTGTTACGTCTTTACAATGGTGACGGTATATTTAACCACACACAATTCATTTCATTGTGTTAGAAACAAAGACAACTACCATGAACCAGAATTACAGAAGGGAATTTGGAGGGCATCTTATCTGACCTCTAAATGTTTCAAATAAGAAAGCAGAGACCCTAGTAAGTGATGTGGACCACAGGTCACATGACCAGCAGTTGCAGCAGTTAGTGCTTAATTCTGGATTCTCTCTTGCAAATCCAGTACTTCTATTAAAACACATTCTGTCAGCATTCAGCAAAGGGGAGAAAACAGAAAACACATCCATTATCTTTGAAAGAAGAATGCTTGACATCTACTAACAGCATGCACACACACACACACACACACACACACACACACACATATGCACACACTCAGTGTTGTTTCAGTAAAACCCATTTCTAGTAATTATGCCAAGAGATACAATGGGCCAGAAGAGTAAGTAGTTGAAAGTTAATGAGGAAGAAAAGACGTAATATATCCTTCTTGGATTGATAAAATCCTAACGGGTTCATGCTATATACATGAACCTGGGAGTAAACCAACATCTGTTTCATATCTAAGCAATAATAATAACATTAAATAAGGACTATTTCCTCGGTGTCATAGCTATTCATCCACTAAGCTGCCCAGAGCAGGCAACTGTGATGGGTATGGCTTTGACCAAGAAAACAGGAGGGCAGAGTTGTAAGTCAAACTCTGCTGCTGGGTAATGCTGGGTGAGTCACCTGACCTCTCTGGGCCTTTGTTTTCTCATCTGCATCCAAAGGGCTTTGCCCTGGAAGATCTCCAAGGCCTTTTCCATCACCAGCACACCCAGATTCAAAACAGTCATGTTGTGCTCTGGTTCCATCATAGCCACTGGTCATGGCCCAGAGCCTCTGACTTGCTCTGATACCATCTCTAATATGTCAGATGCGGGCAGTGGATCTCAAACTGGTCATTCTTCAAGTGTCAAGAGAGTTATAAAAGAATTTAGAAATGGTAGGTTTTCATTTTGATGATTATCTTTAAAAAAAAGCACAAGCCAAACATATCCTCAATCACCACCATATAAGGAATACTGCCATGTGTTTTTGCAGGCACATGAGTATTTGTGTTTATGATTCAGTGCATGCCAAGTGCAACCACAGGAAAGCTCCCTGTGTGGACAAAGACACAGTGGAGGGAGAGTGACTCATCTCGTGAAAACTCAGGAGTAACACAGAGCTGAAGTCTAAAAAAATCAGGATCCACAGTGCCTCTGGGTTCCCCTGGTGACTCAGTTAAAAAAAATCTGCCTGCAATGCAGGAGATACAGGTTCAATCCCTGGGTCGGGAAGATCCCCTGGAGAAGGAAATGGCAACCCACTCGAGTATTCTTGCCTGGAGAATTCCATGGACAGAAGAGTCTGGCGGGCTACAGTTTATGGGGTCACAAAGAGTCGGACGTGACTGAGGGATTGACATATACTATGGTGCCTCTCACTGGGAAATCAATAAGCCATAGTTAATCCACAGTAACACTAGACATAAATAGGCAGTGTAGAACTTTCCATTAAAAGAACTCTTTCATTAAAAGAGTTCTTTCCAACATGATATTCTGGGGGTACATCATTAAATTAATTCACGAGTAATAGACCATTAATTTAAGCTATCAGTGGGTAAAACAAATTAAACAATAAAAAAATTTAAAAACCAGCAAAGACCATGAAAATGGCTAAAAGGGTTTTCCATCATGCTGAAACTCGAGGAAATTAAGTTAATAACAAGTAAAGCATAAAATCGCAAACACATCCTACCATTATTGTATTACCCAATAAAAGGGATTTTGTTTCTACCAAATGCCATCATTCATTACATCAAATTGAGGTTGTTATCTGAGTGTTCACGTTTTGCAGTTTTGTTGGGACAAACGTGTAAACTTTCATTGCTCTATTCTATGAGGACATTAAACATAAATAAAAGATGGATAAATCTGGAGGATATGTAGAATAAGTAAGGTTATAATAAAATAGTTTTCAATGCAGAAGGTCTGTGGACATGCTTTTCTGTAAAAGGGATCAGTAGATTCTTAAATTTTGGAAACACTTTTCTTTTCTTTCAGTTGTATCCTCAGGCAGGAACCCACAGTCAGACAGGAAGGTCTGTTTGAAGCCAGGCTGCCTTCCTGGCCCACTGACCTCTTACTAAGTTTGATTGTTCTGGAACTCTCAGTCTCCTTTTCCCCTTAGTGGCTCTAAGTGGACTTGTGAAAAAAGGCTCTTTTCATCTTAATCCTACTCCTTATACCGAAGCCAGCCCCGAGCCAGCTGGAAATCTCCAAACTGCCTTGTCCTTGGGGGAGAAGGACGAGATGTCTCTGGACCCCCAGAGAAGGCCTGGATGTGAACAAGAGAGCTGGGGAGGGTTGATCTCCAGCAGTAATTGCCGCCTGACCCAGGGGAGGGACGAGGGGCCGCCCTTACTCTAGAGCTGGTGGGGTGGAATGGGAACAGGCCCAAGGCTGTCCAGCCAATGCTGGTTCAGGCCAGGCAGTGGGCTCCCTGAAAGGGATGGCATCACCAGAGCCCAGATGGGATTAGCATCTCAGTCCTAATAATTCCTGGTGGCTCAGCTGGTAAAGAATCCGCCTGCAATGTGGGAGACCTGGGTTCGATCCCTGGGTTGGGAAGATCCCCTGGAGAAGGGAAAGGCTATCCACTCCAGTATTCTGGCCTGGAGAATTCCATGAACTGTTTAGTCCATGGGGTCCCAAAGAGTTGGACACGACTGAGCAACTTTCACTTTCATACCTAATAATCCAATTTAAATAAAGTCTTTCATTCAGCACAACTTCTATATTTCCAGCACAAATGCAAATAATCTACAAACTAATTACAAATGACAAATTGAAGGTTGACACAAACTGTAACACAAAAACAAACACTAAACATTGTCATCTCTAGTGATGCCATATAATGAAATTTATGGCAAATTTACTTAACGCCATGAGCTGACTGTGTGTCTTCTTATAATCAGCAGCACACTTTTAAGGGGAGACTAGTTCATCTGTAAATCTAAGTTAAACAAGTTTCTTCCCAAGGCTGTTTTTAGGAGCCGTTTGCTATGAATTTCTCAGTTTCTTTACATTTAGATCGAATATAAATAAGGACTCTGCCATATTGCTGGGGCCTCTGCAAATTTTACTTCCTCCCTTACATCTCATGGAGTCAAAGTACATCTTGTCCTCAGGAAACTCCTCTGCCTCAGACACTTGGGGCTTAAATGTAGGATTATCTGTCCTAAATTAGACAGACTCTGAGCGTACTGGGAGGGGAGGGGAAAACAGAGATCCACCCCGGCGTTGACTACTGAGATCCTACAGTACAGAGGCCTGGCCTTGTGGTGCTAGAAAATCAGACTATCGGATGCCCTTCTAAGAAAAAATGCCCAAGTGTTACATTATTCTTGAAAATAAATACAATATTTTCCTGTTAATAATACACTTATCAACTTCAGTTCACAGTTGAAATTCCTTTTTCTGTTAATCACGTTCATTTTGGCAGGCATAAAATACACATGTTTTTATGGAGCCAAGTAGGGACTTTCAAGATCTTGGGATCCCCTGAAGAGATTTTTTCAGTTGATGAAAGGGAACTTGCAAGAGAGCTGATTTGCAGCACTGGTCCCAGGAGTGGCTTGTGAAAGTCACGGTCAGTTTATCTCCACCCCAGGTGACCAGAACTCACCTGCTGGGCACTCAGAAATGCAGGTGGGCCCTGACCACACAGGCTGACTGCCTCAAGGATCCGAGAGAGCTGCTTCTGTGCGTTCACAGCCACTCTTGACCCTGACAAACACCTCGTGAATTTTCAGCCTCACAGTCGACGGGACCATTTCACGATCTAATCTGAAGTCCCAAGATCCCAAGTGCTTTTCAGTTACCGCTCAGGAAATAACCACATTCATAACTAGTCATGCTGACAGGGACTGTATATCCTCCGATTGGCTGGCTGGGGAACATGACGTCCCCTAACCAAGCATCTGGTCGGGCTTCATACAGGCTGTGGTTTTGGCCTTAGAAGGATCTGGCTTCAAACTCTTCTGCCACCTCGAGTTCTGTAGTCTTAGAACAGAAAGACAGTTCTGCACTTTTTTTTTAGAGACTTTATTGAATTTGTTACAAGATTGCTTCTGTTTCATGTTTTGGTTTTTTGGCCGTGAGGCACATGGGATCTTAGTTCCCCAGCCAGGGATGGAACTCGCATGCCCCTGTGTTGGAAGGCAAAGTCTTAACCACTGGACCACCAGGGAAGTCCCTAGGTGGATCTTATAACCTTTTTATACTTGGCTTCCTCTTTAGTAAAATGAGTATGAGAATGTCTTGTGGGGTGCTTGTGAGGATTAAACATCATACACACCCACCCCCAGGCACACAGAGACACAACATGAATTGTAGCTGTTACCATTCTAAGCTAGGCTGGCACGATGCTAGAATGTAGGCTCCATATTCTTCCCACTAACTTCTCCACCACCACTACCACCACTATAACTTCTACTGCCTACACCTCATGAACACAGACTTGTACCAGGAAATTAACTATGTACTTTTCCTCCACAATCTCATTTTATAACCAATAACACCACAAGGTACTATTTGTAGGTCCACTTCATAGTTGAGAGCAAGGAGGCTTAATGAGGTTCCACTGGGTATACCCAAGGTCATAGAGTAAGTAGTGATCCCAGGATAAGGCTGTGGAAGCCACAGCTTATTCCTTCTACCAGGATGTCAACTCTGTCTCAGCCCCACCACAGAAGCCCTGCCTTTCCCCACTGGGACCACCCTTTCTTCTGGTCACTAGCTCTCTGAGCAGAAGTCCACCAGGCCCGCAGACTTGCTCAGCATGGCAGCCTTTGGATCAGAGGCCTGGATGCTGAGACTGGGGCCTCAGTCTGTTCTATTCACAGAACTATCTCTGGTCCTTGCAGAGCGCCATCCCTGTCTGAGGCAGGGACCAATTTTGAGTATTTTGTAAAATTTGCTGCAGGTAGTTGATTCTGAGGGATGTGCTTGGTTGAGAATCGTCCTGACTGCCTTGAGAGCAGCTGCAGAACTTTGGGGGGACCCCTGGGCCTCCTGTCAGTTTCCTACCTGAACTCCGGGTTGTTAATTGCTCTCTATTTACATAAAGAGCATCTGTGGAAACCAAAAAAGATGACCTGTGTGACCTGGAAAAGTCACTTTTGAAAGAAATTCACTCTCTGAGCTTCCCACCCTCTCCTTCCAAGCAAACTGCCGTGGTCACAGTACCCAGATGCCTGCGTGCCCACACCCTCTTCACAGCCAAAGGAATCGGTCTAGACTTCTATTCAAACTAGCAGCTAGTGACGGGACTTCCCTAGCGGTCCAGTGGCTAAGACTCCAGGCTCCCAACCCAGGGGGCCCAGGTTCCATCCCTGGTCAGGAAATTAGATCCCACATATGGCAACTAAGATGTGGAGCAGCCAAAAACAAAATAAAAACAAGAATCAGAAACACACACACACACACACACCCAGTACTAGTGAAATATTTCCAATGACCCAGTAATGTCACTCCTTTATCTTGGTTTTCAAAAGGACAAGAAGACACCTGCCTCCTGTTTTCACTGGCCTCTGATAGCAGCAAAACCTCTACACATTTTGCGAGTCCACCTGGCAGGAGATCTGTGAAGTCCGAGCTGTTCTCGGGGACAGGTCTGCCACGGCCTCCGGGGGCCAGAGCCCCGACGCCCCACTCTGGACGGTGGCGGGGAAGCGCTGCTACCTGCTGGCCTAGATCAACGGAGGCCGGAGCAGGGATGCTGCGAGCGGTTTCAGGCAGGGAGGTGCCCTGGCTTGACCTCCCATGCTGAGCACACGTCCTTCCCAGGACTGCTGGCCCCTCTCTCCTCCATGTGAGCTGAGCCAAGTACAAAGCGGGCAGACGTTTCCCCTAAAAGGAGCATGACTGCAGCATCGCTGGCGGAGGAAGAGTCGCTACCCGGTTCCTGCCGCGTTCCGCCTCCAGCCGCCTGTTGAGGGGCTCAAGGACTCAGGCGCGGGAGCCCCGCATGTGGAGAGCCAGTTTGCTTAGTTCCTCTGTCTTGAGGTTACGTTGAGGATCTTTCCTTCAGCCTGAAGTTACGTAGGCAGGCAGAAGAGGGCTGACCTTTAGGAGGTTTGCATAAAATAAATAAACTGGATGACAGCATATAAAAGTTATAAACCTCCTTAGAATGCCATATGCGAGTGATTTGTAAACAGTCGCTCCTTGCGAGGCAAGGAGACCGATGAGGAATTCTGCACAAGCACATTTTCTGTAACGCGGAGCATCTGGTAAGGACGGTTTATTCTCCGGTTCGCACAGGACGACAATGATAAAAACCTGTTCCTAAGACTCCTGTCTGGAATTGGGGATTGTGGGTGGCTCATCCAGGTTGTGGCGATGAAGCTGGTGGGTGGGGCTCAGGGGTCACTTGGGGACTGGCTGGTGCCAGGAGCCGGACTGGAAAATGAGCTGGGCGTTTGGTGGGGGTCTGGATTCCACGAGGGAGATATCACCAGCCACCACACCACACACACAGTTTTGGAAGCACTGCATAGTAATGCTTGATTTTTGAGGCACTTTCTTAAAGGTTCACAAACATCTATGTCAGAGTGTGGAAAAATCTTTGTGAATAGCAACGTTAACCTTTACACACTGTTTTCAATCTCTTAATGATTAGTCCTAGAATAATTAATTCTACAAAGAATAATATGGTCTTTCCCAGGTCCTAGTCCACATAGAAAATAATATCAAAAAGAATGAAGTTTGGTTGTTTTTCCCTTCCCAAACACACTTAGCAGAGTCCTCAGGTAGAAAAGATATTTCAGATTGCTCCAAAGTGGAGAATAACAACGTGACAAGGGAAACAGAACTGAAGAAAAGGTGGGCTAATGGCTTTCTTAACTGTACACACATACACAGTCCAACATATTTTAATACCATTATCTCTGACCCTCCCAGCACAAACCTTTCCAATTATACTTTTAATCAAGAATTCCTACTTATGTTGTTACTTCCTGCCCTTCTGGGTTCCTATGATATTAAGTTTCCATCTTGGTCTCATCCTGTTTGGCCCCTTTGCATAAAAGCTAAGGAGCCTGGCCCACAGCTTGCCAGGGCTTTCAAAGCTGCAGCAGTCTGTAAACAGGAAAGATTTCCTCTGAGGCGGAGGGCCCCTCCTTGATCACAAGATGGCCCTTGGATAAGGACTTCCCCCAAATTTTCAGCCATTAGCACTTTGAGATCAGATGTTCTCTTGAAGGGCACATGACTAGCCATCCGTGGCAGAGGTGCCAGGCCTCCTGTCAAGAGTCCAGGGGCCACACAGAAACTGCAGGAGGAATCAGCTGCAGCTGCTTTGTCTGTTAATGAGGACGTAGGGGCTAGAGAAATATAAAGATTCCTCCGAGCCGTGGCCCTCCTCCGAGCCGTGGCCCTGCCTGATGAACATCCAGGGAAGACAAGCTGACCAGACTTCAGAGCAGGAAAGGGGGACAGGGGAGCTGCATGAGGTGCTCTGGAAACCTTGGGGACCCCAGAGTTTGGAAATAATGACTCTACACAAAAAGGGTGCTTTTATCCCCCAAACTGTGTTTGAGAAATGGAAGCATGGCTGATGATATTAGTTGGAGACATCTTTCCATGTATCAGTAAAAACTCTGGGTATGTTTGTTTTAGGGGCTTCCCTCGTAGCTCAGTTGGTAAAGAATCTGCCTGCAGTGCAAGAGACCCATGTTTGATCCCTGGATTAGGAAGATCCCCTGGAGAAGGACATGGCAAACCCCTCCAGTATTCTTGCCTGGAAAATCCCATGGACAGAGGAGCCTGGCAGGCTACAGCCCATGGGGTCGCAAGAGTTGGACATGACTTATTGACTAAACTACCATGTTTGTTTTAGGGTTGACTTTATTACTTTATAGCCACAGTTCCGCTTTTCCAAGTTGAGAACATCTTTATCCAATGCAGCTCATCTCCCCTCCCCTGCCTACCCCATCATCCCAAAAGAATCTATTAAATTCAGGCAAAATCTGTCCCTCATCAGTCACCATACTTTGCATTCCTTTCTAGTTGATCATATCTGGTTGTGGACCTCAGTATCTAAGAGTGAAGTAAGAGAGGAAGCTATGAAATCATTGGTTATCTTCTTTCTAAGATGGGTAAACAGCTCAAAGTCTGAACCAAAACAAACAAACAAACATTCTTAAAAGACATGCTTTCCTGTATGGGTCTATTAGAACTCGTTCTTTTTAATTATCTGACAAGGAAAAGGAATGCTTTGAATTCTTATCAGGTACTTCTCTGTGACTCTGGCTGGCACTTACAGACTGCCCAGTTAATCCTTCTTTGGATAATCTCCACCTTCTGAAATAGATTGTTGTTGTTGTTCAGTTGCTAAGTTGTGACCGACTCTTTGTGACCCCATGGTGAGTAGCACAATTGTTTTTTCTCTCCCTTCCATGTTCCATTGGTACTAACAGATCAGGAACAACTTCACGTTTAAACTCTACCTAATTTCTTTCCAACTGACAATATAATATGGAAATGATGTGATAAGGTCAAATTTTGTCAATGTGGAAAGGTTTCACAATCTCTAAATCAGATTTTAGTTTTAATCTCTATGTCAGAAGTTGATGGTTAATAAGAAGAAAGTAAAGGCTAAATGCAATGGGGGTGACCAGTGGAAAGTGAAACCAACCAAACTGGGTAGCGACTTAGAAAACATCCCACTTTCCCTTCAGCCACAGCACTTACATCCTAAGCTACAAAATATCTGTTTACAAGTCCTGTCTCCCCCATTTACTGTAACCCCTTCAAGAACAACAAACAAAGCATTCTTGATCTTTCTGTGTCCCGTATCCACTAATGCTACTAGCATACGATATTTATACCACCCATTGTTTTTTTTTTTTTTTTTTACTGAATGAGGTCAGATAATACTGGCATAGTGATGAGAAAGAAGAAATGAAGATTCCATTTTTTTTTTTTCAAATTTTGAGAACCTATTTTCCTGTCAAGATATAAATGGGGGAATTTAACCAAATCACATGAGGCAACAAGCATTTCCTGTTCACTACTTAGCTGTTCTTGCGAAATAGCTAGATGAAATTGGGTAACACATAAACAAAGGCCAAACAGTTGAAAAGAACTGAAACACATTATAATAATTAGTTTCAGAGGTGACCCAAGTACTTTCCATTTTTGGCCTCCATTCCCTCTTCTTTCACTGATTTCCTTTCCCTTATTAGCATGGAATCCCTACCCTCAGAAGTACTGTATCATCCCTTCAAAAACTTGAGAAAGCTAAGAGAATGGGGAAGAACATAAGCTCTGTGTAAGAGACCTCAGTAGCATTTTTTTCCCCCTCAGAGGTTCTAGTCAGACATCCCTGTCCTGCTCCACAAGCCCCCAATTATTTTAATTTTATTTTTAGTGAAGTATAGTTAATTCACAAGGCTGTTTCTTTCAGGTGTACAGCAAAGGATTCGTTTGTACACATATATATTCTTTTTCAGATTCTTTTCCATTATAGGTTATTACAAGATATTGAGTATAGTTCTCTGTGCTACACAGTAGGTCTTTGTTTACCTATTTTATATAAAGCAGTGTGTATATGTTAATTCCAAACTCCAATTTTGGCCCAAATTATTGCCTCACTGGTCCCTTTGCTCCTCAGCACCCAGGGCACCAGAAGGCTAGTACAGATGATTGTCCCCTAGCAACCATTCCAATGACAGTATCCAGTTCAAACTTAGCTTCCAGATAAGCTGTGTCTTTCATTATGTGCTCCGGGAAGCAAAATAAAATGACTCCATCTCAACCAATGGCCATGTGATTGGCATTCAATCTGCTCATCCCCTTTCACTTGTGAACCCATTTGGTCTAGGTCTGAATCTTTACAAATATGCATGGCACTCCCCCCGGAAGATGGCATCGGGTCACTTCTTGAAAGCTTCTGGGGAAAGAGAAGCTCACTGCTTTATGAAATGGTCCCTCACCAGGGTAGAAAGAGAGTAGAAAACCATGTTTTAAGTCCAAGCAATGAAACCCCCAAAAGCAGAAGCATTCATGCAACCAGACTGATTTGAGGAAATGGAAACAATAGAATCAGTTCTTTGTAACTGCAGTGTGATCTGCTATAAAACCATGGGCACCAAGATGGTGTGTCCTGTCAGGCCACAAATGAGCACCTGTGACAATTACAATGGCCCGATATGCAGCTCAGGGGGGACAGTAGCAGGAATCAATGGTTCAGTGACTTCACTGGCAACTCCCTTCTAAAGTACGCTGTCACATATTTAGGTGGATAACAACTGTTCTAATGTGCTGAACTGCATTTGTACAAACATATGTAACATACTAAGACCATTTTTTAAAATGTGTGACACTCTTAAGCTAAAATAACTCAAGATTAAAGTTGGATTAAACAGGAGGAGAAGGGGATGACAGAGGGTGAGATGGTTGGATGGCATCACTGACTCAGTAGACGAGTTTGAGCAAGTTCCGGGGATTGGTGATGGACAGGGAAGCCTGGTGTTCTGCAGTCCATGGGGGCACAAAGAGTCGGACACGGCTGAGTGACTGAACTGAACTAAAACTTAGACATCCCTGAGAAATTCTATTTTATGAGTTAGTAAGTTTGTTGTGGTATAGCCATTTCCTTCTCCAGGGAATCTTCCCAACCCAGGGATAGAACCCACATTTTTTTAGTGTCCTGTCCTGTATTGACAGGTGGATTCTTTACCACTAGTGCCACCTGGAAAGCCCTTCTATCCATTGGTCCCTGTTCTATCCTTCAAGATGACAAAAAATAAAATCTAAACGCATGCATCTCAGAGCACCAAATCATGATTATGCACAGCTTGCAACAAACTACAGAGAGGAAAAGCACCAGAGCTGAAGAGGAAGGGTGGACAGGTGAGGGGACCACTTTCCTGGGGATCAGGAGAACGAAGTTGGCACCAGGGACCCACCCACTGGGCAAGTCACCCACTGTTGAAATGCCCGTTTTTTCATCCATCAAAAAGAAGGATCAGAATGTAAATCCAGGGTTATCTTCTTGGCTAGCTGCCAAGCAGTAGATGTGTGTTTATAAACTTTCTACACATTTTAAAATATGTGCACTATGACTAGATGCTTATGATGCCAACACAATTTGGGGTTTTTTAGTGAAAAAGTCTTTCTAACCAAAATTTTAACTTGCAGCTGGTAAACACACATGGGTGTGTGTGTGTGTGTGTGTGTGTGTGTGTGTGTGTGTGTGTGTGTGTGTGTGTGTGCAGGAAAGTTATTGTTTATACTAATCTGCTAGGTCAAATCCATTTATTCCTCATCTCTTTGTGACTTGCTTGGGCTGACTGGGCACACACTTCTATTATTGGCAGAGGGCTGTG
Organism: Giraffa tippelskirchi; assembly: GCF_054371585.1. NCBI lineage: Eukaryota > Metazoa > Chordata > Mammalia > Artiodactyla > Giraffidae > Giraffa > Giraffa tippelskirchi. Next base: position 63,530,327 of record NC_137287.1, on the reverse strand, counting down.
TACATCAAGCTCACATTGTTTCTCCAGGATAAATAAAAGAGACAGAAACAATGAGCATATAACCACTGCTGGACTCAGATGTGGTGTTTATGAAGGCAGCTGCTTTTGCTTTCTTGGGGTCAGAAGGGTGTCTGTGTGCGTGCGAGTGTGTGCATCTATGTAAAAACCAACAGCCTCCGAAAGCAGCTCCCTTTATCCTCATTGTGCCAGAAAGATTCTGATTTCAAAGCACCTTCAGAAGGGAGGTAGAAAACCGCTGAAATAACATGATAAACACATCTTATCGCCCTGGTCAATTCACAAGTTTCTTTGACAGATAATTGCTAATTATCTCTGTCATTGTAGCATTACTTAGGAGGTTACACTTGGTTTATTTCCTTTTATGTTTGCTTTACACCTTTCTAAAGGTAGTCAATGAGGTCTTTTAGCTGCTCTACAAAGGATCACCTAAGGAAAAGCAATTGTATGCTTAACATCTGGGAAAAATATTGCCTGTTGGGTAGGTTCCATGAGAACAAAGTTATTTCTCAGATTTTTCCCTTCCGGCTTCAGCTTTGTTTTCCTAGGAACTGTGCAGTAATGCTAGAATTAATGAGTGATGGAGGCCTTGATTGCATCAATATTGAGTGCAATTCATTGGTATACATAGATATGAGTCTTAGTCTGGGAGTCAGTGAATTTCTCAAGAAAGAGCACTAAGAGAAGATGCAGGGCAGAAAGAACCACAGCTGCCTGACAGAGGCAAACAGAAGCTTAACTTTATAGACCCTGCCATACTTCACATATGTTGAAACAACAGGCTGATTCATAGCTTCCTTGCTTAGATTCCAAACTGCCTTGCAGTGAAAACAGATTGACTCCCCTCCTTGGTCTGTAACTGGAGGGATTCACAATCCTACAAGCTCAAATCTTCAGAAAGGAAACTCTGCAAACATGGCTTCCAGTCTTTGAGAACCACAAATTCAGATGTTTTCACAGAACAGCCGAAATTTTAACTGAGACAGGGGTTGGCTAACTATGACCTGCCAATCTGTCTGACCAACCCTGCCTGTTTTTGTAAATAAAGTTTTATTGGAACACAGACAATCCCATTCATTTACCTACAGTCTGTGGCTGCTTTCTCATTATGATGGTGGAGTTAAGTCATTGACATTGATGTTGTCTTGCCAGAGAAGCCTAAAATATTTACTACCTGGTTCTTGGCAGAAAATGTGCCAATCCCTGATTTTAAATATCAATTTATGTCATAAAAATATCAATTTCTTTAAAAATGTAGATGTAACTTAAAAATAAACATTATCAATCTCCTTTATCCCTGAGAATAACCCTCTCAAGTGAGCTGGTAATTTGTATCAAGAGTTTTATTACTGCCTTTATTGCTCAGTTCAGGAATCATACTTCTAGAAATTTCTTCTACAGAAATTCTTAAAGATACATAAAGACATGCATATATATGTACATCTCAGCATCATTCACATTTACTTATAATTCTGACTAATTGAAAGCACTCTAAATATCCTAAGCAGTTTGAATTAAAATTATTATTTGCAAAGACCATGTGATTTATAAAAGAGGTTTTAAAAACTAGGTAAAGGCCTAACATAAAATGCTTAAAATGTAATTTTTAGAGAAAATGATAGTATAAAAGGTGTCTATAAAGAATCATCTCTTTTTTTAACATATGTGTATTTCCAAATGCAAAGAAAAAAGGCTGAAGAAAGACATATGAAAATATAGACAGTGTTGTCTTTGAGTGTTAGGATTACGGGTGACTTATTTTCTTGTGTTTTTCAAATATTTATTTAAGGGAAAAATATGCAGCATAGCTTCCTCATACATATGCAAACTCAGTGTGTGTACATGTCTCCAGAAAAGGCCTATTGTGCAAAACAGAATATGGGGTTTGCCAAGCCACACAGAACAGTTCTACTTAGAACTATAAATATGGTATTTTTTTTTAAAAAAAGAGAAACTGCAAACCTTGAGTTTTAAAACATGATTCTATAGAACACATACATTAGACTTCATTTAAAACAGAGAAATTAATCCAAAAATTGTCAGTGGGCTTATGTAACAATTAGAGTTTAAAATTTATTTCTGATAACTCTGTGCTCAAGAAAAATAAATATGCATGCCTTTTAACTCAATTAGCAAAAATGTTTGTTCCAAATAGAACTCTTCTCTGCCATTCTGTGCTTAGCCTATTGGCCAAAGAGGCTGCTTCTGCATATGAATTAAAGATAGCAGATTGGTAACATTTGGGTACACTGCTTCCTCATGCTCACAGGCAGGCAATGCAGTCCATTCTGCTACTTTTTTCTCAAATGTGCTCCAAATGGCAACTACTAATCAACCAGAGGTATCCTGTGATAGCAAACATACCTGCCACGGCTCACATGGTGACATAACAGGTCTGGCAAGTTAATTCTTAGTGTCCTCTTTCCCTTGAGACTACACGGTCAAACTCATTTTTATCAGCATTGATCTTGACCATCTTACTTCAAAAGCAATAAAATGCTGTGTGTCTATTTCAAAAGCAGCTCAAAATGTCTGAAATGGGACCTACTGTCTCATTTCTTTGACTATTGACATTACTGGAACTAGAGTATTTTCAGACCTGAGGATGGAGACATTTAATCCGTAATGCCCCAGTCTTCAACTCCCTTCAGATCCTATCACTGGTTAAGTTCTGTCCCCATCTGCTTGATGATACCTTTTTCCTTCTATTTCCACTGCCAGTACTTACATTCAGGGAATGATGGACCTTTCTTGGGAAGAGAAGAAGATGGAATGGTAAGATGAAGCATCTACCTGTTTACTTAGTCACTAATGTTTTTATCGAAGAATTATTATTTTTATAACTTGCCTAGGGATATGAGGAAGAAAAGATCTCCTACAGTTTCTTTCTTCCCTTTTTGTTGAATTTATTCCACTTGAAGAGCCAGTAAAATGGCTGCTTGGGGTATAAACCAACTCCAAAAAGTCCTGGCTGACTGTGTCCAGTCCCTGCTGAGATTCCTGTATAAGAATCACCCAGAGTCCATATCCCCAGCAGCCCCTCTGAGCTGGCTTTCGTACTTTGAAGTGACCCCCAAACCATCTGGGGAAGCTCTGGAGGTCCCAGGCTCACTCCTTCCACGCTCAGTGCTTCCTGAAGCCTGTTGCTCAAGACACCACCTAAAGTTAGAATAGCCAGTCAGTGCCAGGCATGGAGAATAGATATCACTGGTCAAGTATTCAGGGCTGGAGATGATGTGAACTTGGGAAACAAGGGTAGCCCAACCAAGAGCTGAGTCACAGAGGGTCTGGAGCCCCAGCAGAGGGTTCAAGTCAAGAGCATCACAGCCAGCAATGAACTTGATGCTCAGCCAACAGTTGCCTCAGCCAGACATTTTCTATATGTATCTTGTTTGGAGCCAGAGCCAGGTCCCCAGGGGGCTAGCCTTAGAACTTCAGGGGAAGATAATGAGGCTGGAAGGGCACAGAGTGTACAGAGGATACTTCTGCCATAGCAGCTCTCCTTGTTTACCACTGCCTTCCTGGAACACAAGTACCATGAAGGCACGGCACCATGCTCTATGCCCAAACAGTGATTGGCACATACTAGGGTAGTCAATAAATATGTAGTGAGTGAATGAATGATGAATGACTGAGGCAGCAGACAACAGTTGAGGTATTAGAGGAAGAATTTTGGTGTCCAAATAAACAATGTTTTACAAAGTGCCTGAATCTATCCCAACTTTCAAGTTTGTGAGTTCTGAATTTATTACCATGTGTATTTTTTTTCTAGGTCTACATCATGATAAATGTTTAACAGTGAACTCATGTTCACCATCAATCTCAGGGCCTGTGCAATCAATGCAGAAACCAAACCCTCAAACAACATTGGTAAGAAACATGAATAGTTTAAAATCTCAAGGTCAAGCCTAGGAAAGATGTAATGACAAAAATGACAAAAGTAATGGGGGTTGACAGTTCAAGTTCTTTTTTTAGGATGGTGTTTAGAAATACTAGACATTTTTCAATTAATGCTGGGAATTAGCTAAATAACTCTAGATGTCAGTCCACCATTGATCATTTGCTTGAACAAAACTTTGGCTCAGGAGGAACAAATAGAGGAGAAAAGTACAATTAACATGTTCATTCATTTTAGGTTCTGTTTACATTTGCATGTTGAACGACTTGGGCTTATTTTTTTAAACCAAATCTCCTGCCCATAATAGAATTGTTAACATTCATCTTTATTGGTAGCACATCTGTGTTTAAAGTCTTGGGAAGTGTCTGGTCAGATAGGCTAAGAAAAGGACACACACAGAAGGACAGCAAGTTTCAAGCACATCTCTCTCCCTATTCAGCCTTTGGCAAGCTGCTTAGTCTTTACACATATGGGTGATTTCATTCTAAAATGGGTCTGGTACAAATAAACTACAAATAAACAATTTCCCAAGGATGTGTGAATTAACCAGTGGTTACAAAGAGCTTCAAAATAATGATGTGCTATCAATGCTAAGTCAAATTATGAAATTACACCTTTACAAAAATGCTATTGTGGGAATAAATGAATCTGAACATTGTATGTACAGTGTGATTTGCTTCTGAAATAAAATATTTATAATGGGCCTCAGCAGGCGACAACAAAGTGCCATCTTATCTCCTGTTGATAGACCACAATTTCAGAAAATTATTTTTACAATGGCATCTGAGTAAGCACCTTAATTCAAGACTGTTTTACAAATAGACTCATAGTTCATTGCATAGCTTACACTGCCGTGGAGACATAAAGAGTGAGGTGGGATTCATGAACAAAATCACTGTTGTCATTCCTTTGCACTTTTGCTAATGTAATTTCTATTCTTTACAATCTAATTTTAACAAGCTATGCTGAATGCAAAGATAAGGTAAAAGCTACTTTTGTGTTAGTGATCAAATCTGAGCTTAGGTTAATACTCAGGTTATCAACTGCAGTTAAATTACACTTCGAACTTGGCCTATGGCTCATCTAGTTTAAAGAACAAACAACTCATTCCTACACAGAATTTCCACAGCCTGCAAATGTTATATTCAGCAATGGCAGAACAATACATGATTATTTCTGAGACCACATTCCTAGATCTTTTAAGTAACTCATTCGTGGGACTTCCCTGGCAGTCCAGTGGTTAAGGCTTTGCCTTCCAATGTAGGGGGTGAGGGTTCGATCCCTGGTCAGGAAGCTAAGATCCCACATGCCTCATGGCCAAAAACCAAAGCATAAAACAAAAGCAATATTGTAACAAATTCAATAACAACATTAAAAATGGTCCACATCAAAAAAAAATCTTTAAAGAAAAAAAGTAAAAAATAACTCATTCGCTAAAATAGGCCTGTTCTTAGGTAAGATTAAAGTCTATGGGAAAAAGTGAATGATTCCTTGGAATAAATGTTGCCAAAGTAGAGTTTTAAATGTCAGATACAATTTGGGGGTAGAAAACAGACATAAAATCAGTGTCTGGGAGGGAAAAAGAGTAGGCAGAAGCTGTGCTGTAAAAGGCAAGGAGGGTCTGGGTTGAGCTGGGGTAGCTTAGATCTAAGAAAGAAGAAAGACATTGGGGGGCGGTGGAGGGTTGTGTCAAAAGCCAAAGAAAGGCTCAGGGATCAGGGCCAGGCTGAGCAGTCAGAAAAAACCTCTGGAATTGACTCTTGCCGCACCAGAATTCCCCTGCTCAAGCTGAGTCCTGTTATATGGAGTGGGCCTATTATTCCTAGAACAGCTTATGGGGAAGCCGATGAACTTTTCGGAGAAGGCAATGGCATTCCACTCCAGTACTCTTGCCTGGAGAATCCCATGGATGGAGGAGCCTGGTGGGCTGCAGTCCATGGGGTCGCTAGGAGTCGGAGACGACTGAGCGACTTCACTTTCACTTTTCATTTTCATGCATTGGAGAAGGAAATGGCAACCCACTCCAGTGTTCTTGCCTGGAGAATCCCAGGGACGGCGGAGCCTGGTGGGCTGCTGTCTATGGGGTCGCACAGAGTCGGACACGACTGAAGCGACTTAGCAGCAGCAGCAGCAGCAGATGAACTTTTGGGCCAACCTTATAGTGGAGACAATAGGAGCTCAGAGTCCAAGACCCACCCTTCCCACCTCACAGATGAGGAACTGTGGGTGCAGAAAGATGAAGCACACCAGCCCACAGGTACTTGGAGGCTGTCACTTCTAGAACTCAGGATCACTGTGGGTTCCCAGAGGTACCACATGCAGAGGACATGCCATCCACTGAGTCAGTCATCATACGGAACTGTGAGCGTGATGACACAGGATGGGCCCAAAAGAGAACAAGCTGAGGGCCCTATCAGCTGACCCTTCTTGCTCGGCCCAAGCTCATCATTCCCCCGCCCACCCTGGGAAATTCTGTTCTCTGGATGCAGAGGAACCGGAGATGTGAGAGTGAGGGGGTGCTATGGCTTTCCTGACCACAGGTGTAACAGAAACATCCAGAAACACGCCCCAGAGAACTCATGGAAGGTCAGGGCATCAGGAGCCAGAAGGAATGTGAAACTAGCCATGGTGGCTGGCGTGTTTGCTGTCCTAGGGGTGTTCATGCACCTGCTACCTCTCTGTCCCTTCCCTCTGATACTCACTCATGGTGACACACAGCTTTAAGAAATGCTTAGGGAGCACTGTTATGGTGAAAGCCAGGGGAGCTGCTAAAACCCCTCCCTGTCTGCTTCAGTAAACACCTTGGGCTGCCTTGGTCTGTCTTCTCTCCAGGATCACATCTTTACGTGGCTGCTCAAAGGCACAGTGCTTGCTTTTTACCTGGTGACGTGGACAATCATATCTACACCACTCTGCATGGGACGCATCCCGTACTGCCCTCCCTCATGGAGAAGTTCAAGTTCTACATCTCCCCCAGCAAGCCTGCTGTGAAGTTAGCATGTGCATTTATTGGGGTTGCCAGCTGGAACGAAAGAAGGCTCTAAATTATTTGTGTGAAATTTATGTAAAGGTGGTTTGGATGTGAGCCCAGATACGAATATATAATAGACAAAGTTTACAGAGTTATGACACAACATTCCAAGAGTTGTGGGGATGTCAGAACATACTAGCAATCTGGACTATGCCTGCAAGGTTCAGACGTTGGATGCCTCTAACTCTAAAGCAGATGGTGGAGATGGCTGTGAAACAGAAAGAAGAGCTTTCGGTCAAGCAGTACCTCTGCATATTTTTTGAGATGTAGCTAAAGCTACTCATGTGTAGAAATTCTAGGCTTTTCAAAGTAGTGGTTTTTAGAGGAAAAATGTAAGTTTGATACCACTACCCAGGAAAATGAAGGGTATACTGTCTCAAGGAGAAGTGTAAGTGTGCATGTATCTGATTAAGTTAGAGCTTTTCCCGGGCAGCTGACTCAGTTCTTCGGCACTAGGTGAACATTCGGAGAAGGATGTCCATTGGCCAGTTCAATTTGGTAAATATTAATTGAGCAGCTGCTACAGGCAAAGCACCATGCGAGGTGCTGCCAGAGAGGTGCCACTCTCAGTCTCCCCTCTGGAACGTTTTCTGAACTAGCTGGGTGAATAGTAGCAGAATACCAATGAGGTATTAGTTGCTTAGTCATGCCTGACTTTTTGCGACCCATGGACTGCAGCCCACCAGGCTCCTCTGTCCATGGGATTCTCCAGGCAAGAATACTGGAGTGGTTTGCCATTTCCTTCTCCAGGGGATTGAACCCAGGGATGCCCAACCCAGGGATCGAACGTGGGTCTCCTGCCCTGCAGGGAGATTCTTTACTGACTGAGTTACCAGGGAAGCTGAATACCAATGATTATGACCAAATATAGAAATTGGAAGGAACATGAGTAGATGCATAGACATAGCTCTTGGGGGTGTTGAGGACAGAGAAAGAGACCACATTTAATCAGAAGTAGCTTTCAGAAAGAACCCTCACTGTGATGGAGCCAGAGGATGAGCCACATGTTGACAGGGAGATGGAGGTCTCTGTAGGGCACTGACCCCTCGCCCGTCTGGGAAGGAAACGGCCCATGAAGATGCTTGGGGTAGGAAGGCAGGGGTGAGTCTGAAGAACTCCAAAGTGGCCACTTCGGTGGAAGGTAAAAGGGAACCAGAGGAGAAAGGCCCGATGGGTGGTTGAAAGTGACAGGGTTTCATTTCTAGTTGAATTGAACTCTCAATTCAAGGCTAAGAAGCACAGATGAAGCAAGAAGAGAATGGGAAACTCTAAACAGAGGGGAGAAGAAGGGAAGCCCGCTCCTGAGGCTAACCCATCGGCACCAGGGAGAGGTTAATCAGTGTTAGGATTTGAGAGCTAACCAGAGGAACACAACAGAAAAGATAGATGTGATGGATATTGCAGATATGTGATTTAGAGGCTTTAAACTGATTTGGGGGACAACTAGAAATTAGGAGATGTCCCAGAGTCTCAAGGGTGTATAAGTAGGAAAAGGCAGCAGAGAGTTATTCCTCAGGGAAGGGGTCCGCTTTGATGGTTCATTTGGGGCAACAGTCTATCATCCAGGCAGTCAGCATCACCCAGAAACAGTTTGAAAGTCTAAGTTCAATCCTTGAGGGTTTCCCAAGCGGTACGTGGTAAAGAACCCACTTGCCAAGGCAGGAATCGCAGGAGACGCAGGTTCTATCCCTGGGTCGGGAAGTTCCCCTGGAGTAGGAAATGGCAACCTACTCCAGTATTCTTGGCTGGAAAATTCCATGGACAGAGGAGCCTGGCAGACTACAGTTCATGGACTCAAAAAGAGTCGGACACGAATGAGCACACAGCACACACACACACAATACTTTGGGCCAAATTGAGTTGGACAGAAATCTTCGTATAATCTGAGCTGAGTGGCTCAAAAAGGCAGCTCGGGAAGAAGATATTCAGGGTCAAGTCCAAACCTTGGCAAAGGCCTGTATTCACATGTTGGAGGAGAAAGAGAAACTAGCCACAGAGCAAAGTGGCCAGAGAAGTGGAGATGAAACCAAGATGGCACAGGGCCATGAGACTCAGGAGAGAAGAAAGCTCGGAGGTTCTGGATCGTGTTGTGCAAAGGGTGAAGAAATCTGGGCCAAGAAAAGGCCAGTGGTTTGCAGCATGAGACTAGTCATTGGGATCTAAGATTTGAGCAAAAAATTCTGTCAAATGGAGGGGAGAGGAATTAGGCTGGAAAGGGTTAAAGGAGAAAGTGGAGTTCTGGGGTGTAGATACCATGTTCAAAGCCCTTGGCAGTCATAGGAAAGAGAGGCGAAAGTTTTGTTTGAAGGGTAACAAGTTCAAGGAGGGTTTCTTTTACTCATGAATAGAAAGTCCTACAGAATCTATTGGACCCGGGAGGTCTACATGGTCCCACAAGAAAGGAAGCAAAGCCTTTATGTTGGACTCCCAGCCAAACCCAGCTGTGGTCATTTCACAGGAAAACAGTGCTGGGGACCCAGAGAGCCTGCAGATGTCATTTTATCCTATACAAGCATTCTTGAGGGTGGAGTGGGCAGAAGAGACCAACACAGTCATCTCTTCTCAGCCACTATCCTAAGGACCTTCCTGTGGACGGGCTTTTTTCGAGGCTACTGAGAACTCTCTCACTTTTGAGAAATCTGTCTTAATCCGACATGGTGGGAGGAGACGGCAAGATGCAAAGGGTAAAGGCAGCTAGAAACTGAGGGAAAGTGGGGATGGTGGGAGGGACCATCAATTTTAAAGCTTGATTTTCCCTGCTGCTTTTCTGTATGAATTTAAATACAAAATCCATGTAGTTTCCTACTCTTGGACCCAACCAAAAGGGCACTGTTTGTTTTCTTTGATTGGGAAGAAGGGACAGCCCTGTTGTAAAAATCACCATGACATTGGCTCTTGTCTTAAAGGAAAAGCTGATTTCTCATTGGATTGTATTGAACATACTGGGGGTCGCTAAAAAGTTCATTTGAGTAACAGCTTATGGGAAAACTCCAAATGAACGTTTTGGCCAACCCAATGTTTATAAGTTTTCCAAAGGCACACCTGGGCAAATAATAACTTTTTCAAGGCTATGAAAGCTTTTATCTAGTTTGTGACAATGAGCATCTTCCTTGAATTCCCCAGAAACCCACCTAGATTTTTATTTTCACTTTTAATTTTTTAAAAAAAATTTATTGGAGTACAGTTGATTTAAAATGTTCTAAGTTTCTGCTGTACAGTAAAGTGATTATTTATATGCGTATGTATATCTACCCTTTTAAAAATTTTTTTCCAACATAGATCAGTACAGAGTATTGAGAAGAGTACCCTGTGCTATACAGTAGGTCCTTATTATCTATTTTATCCACAGTAGTGTAGATTTTTAGAAGACTGCAATTATGACACATTTAACCAGCTAACTCACTGTAAGAACATTCAGAAATTCTTGTTGGCTGAATACACGCTGAGCGTGAGATACCATCTCTACTGTGGAGATGTGCCGTGCTCTTGAAATATTTATGTGTCTCCTCCCAAGGATGCAGACTTCATTGTTTACAGTCTGAACTTATTTTAAGGAACAAAACCTGCGGATGCACTTCCCGTTAGAGTAATACCTAGGCTTTATTTAACATATCTCTCTTGTATTCCTAAGATATTTCCACCTACATTATCTCATCCATGCTGTGTTACTGAGTTTGGTAGAGGAAGGAAAGCATTTTGTTTTCTTCAGAAAAAGAAAGAAAAAGAGTAGTTGAAGCTGTGTCTAGGTCCACACAGACAATGATGTCGTTCTGTCTTCCTGAGCCATAGTGATTAACACTGTCAAAACCATTGTATTAATGGTGGTATAACCAAGCCATTAATAGATTGCAACCTAGCCCATAGGACCTGTCTCACAGATGGGAGTGCATGGCAGAGGGGCAATTATAACCCATGTCTCTAATTTTCACCAGAACACTTTTTCACAGGGAGCTGCTAACATGGTCCCCTGACAATCAGAAATCCCCAGCTCGTGTTAATGAACTAACACACACAAGGTATGATGGTAACACAGCTACAGAGGAAGGTGAGGAGGTGTCTTGCAGGACTGACCCAATATAGCCTAATGGTTACTCAGCAGTGACCCTAGCCAGGGACAGAGAAATTGGCACTGGAATAAAAAGTAAGGAAAATGCAGAATTTTTTTGCTTGAGGGGAACAAAAGGAAAATTCTAATCAGTGCTAACCCCACCCCCCATTTCCCGTAGCTTAGTGTCAACAACCGTTGCTGAAAAATCAAATTATGGGCTACCCTTTGTAGGTGTCACTATACCTAAAAAACAACATAATCCTGAATCAGAGCAAGTCAACCTAGTGCCACCAAGGTTTTCTGGGGTTCCGTGTTCTTCATTTTCTTTGAGTCAAGAGTATGTTCTTCTGTCTTTAAATTTGGAAATTTAGTACTTGTAATTTTCTAAAGCCGTCTAACCAAGACTAATAAGATTTTGACCACATCTTAGGTTTTATCGTGCCATTTCACTAACTATCATACACAACAGCTGACCAGCTCACAGCATCTAGTGGCTGGAGAGTCAGATGGGAAGTTGGAATCGTGACTATACTGACTTGCCTTTGCCTGCTCTGGCTATTCTAAAGAAACATAAGAACTTGAACGGAGAGACATTTAGCATCCTCTTTCAGATGGGACAGGTCGAGCTCTCCATGACACGTCAATCTATCACAGAAGCAACAAGACATCACCTCCAACCTGGCCGGCTGCTTGTACAAGTATCTGAACAGATAAAAACAAAATACTCTGGAGCGTCTGTTTCTTCTCAAAAAACACTCTTCTGTTTCTCAGAGGAACCCAGTGCCTTGAGCAAACATTCTCTCTTTAACCCTTTCAGTATCACTGTGGCCAACACAAGTATTGAAATCTGAAAATAGGGAAGCTTTGGGAAAGCAAAACTTTCCCACTATTCACTTGAGATGAAGCAAATGAGGGGAGTTTGAAAGAGAACCCAGGCTTCTTCCTCCTGGGCTTGTAAGGATCTGGTATACAGCTGGTATATCCTATGTCCCTTGAACCAATTGTATAAATGGAAACTTTATGCTGCCTGGTTTCCAGGCTTCAAATAAATGTTATATTTATGTGTGTTTTGTGTTTTCGAATTCCACCAACCAAAGGACCCAGAATTTAGATATTCCCCCTTCCCCACTCCACTGTGAATTTTATTGCTAAGTTAAGACAAGTTTTGACTCAGTGGAAAAATCGTCAACTGGTTGGAAGCTTCTGTGCACAAGGCTTCACTTAATCTGAACTAAGAGTTTAAAAATTAAGTCCTTCTTCCGAATTAACTGGTTTGTATTTAAACTTTAGGGTGTTTCATGGAAGAAAATGGCAGCTAAGTAAAAAACAATTTAGTAATTTTCATGTGAATTTTCTCATTCTAAAAGTATATCCCAAGCCCCTTTGATCACAAAGATGGAAAGGTATTTAGGGCAGCAGCTGAGCATCTGGGCTCAGTTAATCTAATTTCTCTAAGCGCCAATACTATCATCTGCAAAATGGGCATGCAAAGATTGAGATAGGGACTTCCCTGGTGGTCCAATAGTTAAGACTTTACTTTCCAATGCATGGGGTGTGGGTTTGATCCCTGGTAGGGGAGCTAAGATCCCACATGTCTCCTAGACAAAAAACCAAAACAGAAATAATACTGTAACAAATTCAATAAAGATTTTAAAAGTGGTACACATCAAAAAAAAAAGTCTTAAAAAAAAGATTAAGTGAGATGAAGCCTAGGATGTTTAGAAAGCTTATGGCAGCCACAGAAGACCCAACAACAAGAACATGATGACTCCTTTGTAAACACTCTACTGATTATTTAAATTAAAGGAGAAAAAAACATGTTGCACATAAATATGATACAAGATGTGTACAATACAGACCTGGGCTTGATGAGGAGAAAAACTATTTTAGAAGCAATGGAATGGCCAGAAGCCAGTTTTTTGTTTGTTTTTTTTCTCTCTGTGCTGCTGCAAAATTGAGTAGAATTCTGAATGAAAGCAGTTCATTTTCTAAGCTATCTGTAAATACTAAATGATTTCACCATAAGCCATCATGATGTGTTTGGCGTGCTTCACAGCCAGTCTGAGAGTTACCTCGACCTCTTGTCATCCTAACTGACCTGGATACTAGACACACTTCAATTAACCAGAGAAGAGCAGGAAAAATTTTCTTTGGAGGTGCTATGTTCTGCCAACTTACTGACTCCTACAATCAGGATTGATTACAAACAGCCAATTAAGATGCATGTGGAACCTGATCTGAACACTAATCTTGTCTCTTATTTTTCCTTAGGCTTAATGATCAGCCTTGATGAATCCTACAACGGCCATTAGTTAAGTTCATTTTATAGCCTTCCTCGCAAGCACACACACGCATATGTTTGTGTGTGTGCTTCTGCTGAAGGATGTCAGCATGCATGCAAGTATCAAGTTTTACGCTGGAAGGGAAGGAGCTGAGAATACACATGCCGGTTGAAGGCATATGTCTCCCTTGGATAGATTCTGAAGTGCCTCCTCCCCAAAGTGAGATCTGGTTGGAAATGCCATGCACATGTTGATTCAATTTGATAAGATTTCAACTAATCTTCTCTTCAGCTTCTCATAAAGGTTGCTTCTTTCAAATTACAGAAATGCCCCCCCCCAACAACCTAGTAATACTCAAAATTCATCATGATCCAATGTGATTGCTCATAGGAAGAAATAATAAAGGAAATTAATTTTATTAAACACGTGGGATTCTGTTCAAATTAAATCAGTGCTAATGGAGACAGAAATCAAAAGGCAGAAAGTAGATAATTATCTGCCTGTGCAGCAAACAAGGATGCTGCAGGTGGTATCAACAACACTGACCTCCACTGTTCTGAGAAGAGTTCATTTTTACCCACTCGATAGTATTTTAGTTGAATTTAGTTTGGTGGTGGTGCCTCTCATATTGCCCATATTGAGAAGTTACTTGAGACCAAAATTGACAATGAAAAGATGAGGAAAAATAGAGCAAAGAAAGATCATTCTGAATTTCCCTTGCATAAAAATCAGGCTCCAGACCAACAGTTTTGTGCTTCTTTTAACATAACCATAGTAAAACAATAAATATATTTCTACAATTGTCATTAAAAAAATATAAGAAAAATGCTTCAGTTGTACTTTCTGATTAGAACAGTACACATTTTTTTTTCTATCCCCATTCCAAAGATTTGACTGTTTTCAGAGGATGGTACATACAGACTTCAAGATTATTGTTGAGTTTTGTCTGATTTTGAAATTTATAAAAATGGAATCACACAAGTCAGGACGGCAGTTGCCCTTGAGGCCAAAGGTCAGAGACTGAAAGTGGACAGAAGGCGGCCTCTTACTAAGAAGCTGGAAATGTTTGCTCTGCTTCGGTTTATATGAATGTGCTCCCATTGTAAAATTGCATCAAATGTTACTTTGTATATTTTTCTAGAGATTATAATTTAGTAGACTTTTACATTTCACATAGAAAAAAAGAGAAGTACTTTGGCAGAAAATACCCACTGTTTTCCATAAAAATAAGGTCTTTGTTTGATTTGGTCTAAGTGATGCTCAAAAACCCAAGACTAGGACTGGGGGAACATCCATGCCTCAGATACAAAAGACTCCCTAATCAGTATAAATAATACTTTAATACAATTCTAAAAAACAAAAATTAATGCAAAAACCTATGCCACACAAAGCAAATATCAAGCAAAAAATATTACTTAGGGAAACCAAAAATGGAACTTAGAGTTCCCTATAAACTAAGAAGTGACCACTGTATAATTACATTTTCAGGAATAACCAGATTTGAGGAACTAAGGGCAGATTAATTTTCCTTCAGTGAGTTTATATTCTATGAAAATAAATGGTGTTTCAAAGTTTATAACAACATACGAAATTTTTAAAAGTAGTGTCAAAGATACAATATGTGATTTATTCCAACAAATCCCCAAACTTGAACATTATCACTATTTAATTAAGTTCTATTGTGTCTAAATTTCATATGAAGTTACTAGAGTGAAATCTTCCTTTGACCGTGTTGAATTAAGAAAAAGACATTGAATTATTGACTACAGAAGAGAGAGACTACAAATCTAAATTGTAGATAGAAAAGCTTCTATGTGTAATTAGTCTGGTGTCTTGATGCAACCCTACAAAACAGCCCTGACAAATCAGGCAGTGAAGTCAGGAACTTGTCACTCAGAAGACCTCACTTCTCGCCCATCACCGCCACTTTTTCAGGCTCTCTTTCTGGAACTTCACATTCATTTTCTTAATGTTTTTAACCCAATGTCTGTGAAATTTTTATTGCTCCCCAGATGACGACATCTGATCTGAATGTAACCACACACCTCTTTGCTCAGCAGTATTTGTCACAAACCATTATAAATTATCATGCTGATAGTTTGCATTGCTGGGAAACCGGAAAAACGCCATAAATTCTAACTACTGTATCAATGACATTCTTGTTTATTATGCAGATATAAAGTTTTATGAGAGTCAAGATGTCCGCTTTACCACTGAAGGGGAACGAACCCCAGTGGAGTAAGACCCAACCAGCTCAATGTGAATACTGAACACCATTTTCAGTGCACAATGAACACTGCTTTCTGATAAGCACTCAGCAGGTGACTTTTTCTTTCTCCTCTGCTTTTAGCTCCACTTTGACACTTCACAAGCATGGAGGAGTTTGCTGGTGCAAAAGAGAGGAATCGGATTCCTCTTTTTCCCTCAATGTCTTCTTCTCCACTCAGAATATTCTCTAGCCTCCTCTGGTATCAACATTACAGTAAAACCAGGCAGTCTACTGGGCTAGAAATCCCAGCACAAGGTTAGCCCCAAGACAGATGCTCTCTGGCTCCGTGGATGGACTGATACCATACCTTGTTCAGTGAAAGAATTCAGGGAGTTCCAATATTATATTTTTGATGCTTATTTGCAGTGAAACTTGATTCAGGGGTGGCCTACACATAGATGGTTTATTTTTAAAGCTACCAAACACAACTTGGACATTCATTTTCCTAAAGAAACTATCCCCCCCCCTTGACATCCACTGTAAAAAACCTTTTTGCAAAGTTAGCACAAGTTAATTATGTACTGGGCCAGACTTGGCATTCTTCACAAGAAAAGTTGTGTGCATTTCGCTGTGTGGTTAAAATTATGAGAGGATATTTTCATTTCATGATAAAGAAAGCAAAAAAAAATAAATAAAAATATTTTTCCTACCAGAACTTGTCTATTTAATTACTTATTTATCTCTATGCTCTAAGAAACAGCTGTCTACTTGGGTCTCCAGGATGTTTTTGCCAAAGCAGACGTGTGAAGGAATTGATTTCTCGAGCTTTGCCATTGTGAAAGCTGACTATTCAAATACTGACAGTTTCAAGGGAAATGCAGAGTGTATCATATGTAGATGATCCCACTACTAGATCAGTATATTTAGTTTGCCTAGCTTCCTAAATCTGAATGTTCTAATAATCACCAAGTTCTTAAAGATATCCTAATAATATAATAACTGCTTCCTAGGGGAGTTTCTAAAGTGAAAGTTTCACTTTTCAAAGGGCTTTCATATCCACTACCCTATTTTATCTTACAAGAACATGGTACAGCAAGTCCTCCTGACTGTTGTTAGACACAGCTGAAACAGGGAAAGACGTTAAGAATCTCAAATAATACAAACAACTTGTTCTTAACAGACACGGTCACTAAGAGCTTACCAGTTCTCTGAACATGATGTGTCATCTCAAATACATTTTTGGAAGTCGCTTATTATAAACAAAAGAATTCCACAATCCACCAAAACTCTGTCACTTACTATAAATAAAACAAGCCCACAATCCACCAAAACCCCCAAATCTGTATTTTTGCACATCCCACATAAACTTTGGAAGTCTATGAATTTCTTCTGATAGGAGTTTCTGGTGCTTTCCATTCCTCCAGAGAATTATAATCCCCTATAGATTTTAAAGCTGTGGATTCTTCTCACAATCTTTACCAAAGGAGAAAAGAATTGTGCTGTGTTTGCTGAATTTTCAACTGCAAACTTCAACAATAGCCAGGAGTCATGTGGACCGGTCAGGGAACATAGTGATGGCAAATGTCCTAAGTTGGTCTTCCTATATCATTTGGGGAATTTCTATTGATAAAATGTCAGGCAGCAACACTTGAAAACAGGGCACAAGTATATTCTCCAGGACACAACCTCCACTGACTACAGCAGGCTAAATACATCAGCCTTCAAGACTGGCCAGGAGATGGCTCCTTCACAGAGAACAAATCCTCACTTACTACAATTAAGAAACCACCTTACTCTGAAGCATTAAAACACAAAAGTCACCATCATAATTACAGAAACAGTCTTCTTGGCCAGTTTCTTGCTGGTATCATTAAAATGGTCCTTTACTCTGAGTTATAGTGATCCCCTTTTCTTATTATCTTTAAAAAACAAAACTAACAAAAAGCTGCCCCCTGCTCCCACCATGCTCAACCTCACATCATGATATGGCAGATAATTATTTAAGGTCTGCTATGTGCCAGATTCCCTGCAGGGGAAGATTCCCCTGGAGGCGGGCATGGCAACCCACTCCAGTGTTCTTGCCTGGAGAATCCCATGGACAGAGGAGCCTGGTGGGCTCTAGTCCATGGAGTCACACAGAGTCAGATATGACTGAAGCGACTTAGCATGCACACATGTGTCAGATGCTTATAAACACTTTCCATACATTAATTCATTCAACTGGCTTCCCCGTCTTACACTCCTATGCAGTTGGGTGTTGGAGCCAGCTCACACCAGCTCATGAGAATCAAATGTGCACATCTCTTTGCAAGTCTGTGCATAGTGACATAACTGGGTGGTTTGAAATTGGCCATGGAGAGAAAACTTTCACTACAGAAATTGGCAAATACCACAGATCCAGACTTGACCCATCCCCTCCTCAAATCCAGTTGCTAACATTGACCAGTACAAAACTTTGAATAACTATTCTGAATTCTTTATTATATAACACACATACATGGTCAAGACTCCCAGATCAGAAATTAGCAAACATGAGTTTACTGGAATCTAATAGCACCTTATTTTGAGGAATAATGCTATTACTTGACTGTGTTTTACCAGAGTTTCTTAAAAATATCTCCTATAGCAGCTCCTTGTTGTTGCTTACTCACTAAGTCATTTCCGATTCTATAGCCCACCAGGCTACTCTGTCCATGGGATTTCCCAGGCCAAGAATACTGGAGTGGGTTACCATTTCCTTCTCTAGGGGATCATCCCAACCCAGGGATCAAACTCAAGTCTCCTGTATTGGCAGACAGATTCTTTAACATTGAACCACCAGGGAAGCCCCCTATAGCAGTTTAAGTATTGTCAGGATGCAAAAACATAACACAAAACAAAATAAATGAAATGGAAAATAAACCTTCAGGTTGCCTCAGCGATGGACATTGTAAAAACCACCATACAGAATATTGGCTTAAAAAAGAGAGAGAGAATGAATTTCCCGTTTCCAAGAAGTTACTGGAACACTTTATTAATGGCAGCTTTCACACAAGATTAAAAAGTCAATATAATGCCCTGAAGCACTTCTGAATCACAGAACAAAGATTAAATTGAAATCGGCATAATTTTACTGCATTGTCTCCTGATTATTTGGAAATTGATCAACAGCACATGAATGTATGCTAATTCTCCAGGCACCAGATGTTGAATTAACCAGATGATGTCATTTCCCTGGCCATGAAAAACTAGTTTACCCCCAGAATCCAACAGGTTCTGGAGGACTTCCGACAGGTGGGAATATTTTCATACTATTTTGTTCTTCTCTACAAGGGTTATTATGTGTTTGCAAAGAAAATATTTTAAATATTGAATCTGCCTACATAATAATGTTATCCAATGGAAATAGTAGCCTACACTGTGTATAGTTATATCAAACAGATTCATTTTAAAACTTGGGAAAACCTATCAGTCCTTAAGAAACGTTTTAGAAGTGAGATTAAAATGTCTAAACGTCATTAGAGGTTGATATTCAGGCTCAGGTCTCTGGAGAATACACAGCATGGTAGAACCGGATGAGGTGGACAAGACAGAGCCAGGTGGCCTGCTGGATGTCCGGTGAGAAAAGCAAATTTGGACCCGAGTGGACTGCTGCCTGCATTGTTAAAACATACTTTCCAACTGTGGAAAGCTAAACTTACACACAATGCTTTCATACAAAGTGAGGATTTATAATTTAGTCTGTCTCTCTACTGAGAATGTTTTTATAATAATGAAATCTGCCGTAAATTGATTATTAATAACTTAACCATTGAAGGCTTAACCATAGGAAGGCTAAAGCACACAAACAAACATTATATTATTGTGAATTAACAATTTTTTAGCATTTTTCATAAGAGATTTGTGATCATTAATCTACTATAAAAGTCCTTTATTAGACTTACCCTATATGCCTTTTTTTTTTCCCCAATGACAATTTGCTTTGGTGATGTCAAACTCGGTAAGATAAACACAGTTCTTCGATCACAAAATATGCCCCAGATTTGTTAAAAAAAAAAACCCCAACCTCACCATCTGCCAATGCACTGCATGTTAGAGACCCACAATATTTAATAAAAAGCAAGAGGTTGGGATTCTAATTCTTCAACTTTCCAGGAAAAAAAGAAACCTAAATACACTTTTCTTAACACAAGTTCCCCAAACCAAAAGTGCTAACAAGAAAAAGACTATGAGAGATTACACATTTAAATATAATCTCCCTGGTTTAGGGAACTCAGAAATCACTTAACATAATTTAATTTCCATACCATTGACACATGATCTGGCCTAGATCAGAATTCCTCCTGGATCCATTTACATCTTAGATGGATCACAGACTTTCCCCCCCATAACACCCATGCCCACTAGATGGTGCTGTGGTGCCCCGTTCAAACATTTTCACTTACTTGCATTCTCTGTCTTCCAAATCGAAGTGAGGGTTGAAGTTAATCATAATTCTCTGGTATGGGTCCGGAGCCTGAATCAGCCATTCACATTTTTCACTTGGGTGGTAAGAGTGAGGATAACCAGGAGATGTAAGGTACCCAGGGCTTTCAATTTTTATAGTATCGCCACACTTATCTGCAATAAAATTAACATTTTAGTACTAGATGGTTCCCTGTACAACCAGTTAGGTATTCTAGTTTTACGTATCAATGACAGGTTATTAAACATTCCATAAATTTTTAAGGGGAGCTCCAAGAGGTGCCAGCAGGTCCTTCAGGTGGCGCTGATAGCAACATGCCTCCAAAGAAGGCTCTTTGATCTCAGGAAGTTGGTTCAGGAGGACTTAGAGCTGAAAGGGCTCCATCCCCACCTCCTACAAAGTTCCCTCCCAAGAAAAAGGTCTTCCAGCATTAAAAACATTAAGTCCTCAATGGATGTTAACATGGTCCCCAGGGAGCTTCTGCTAGACTTAATTATACCCCCAGAAGTGTAATCACATTAAGTAGCAAGTTCTAAGTGAAGGCGACTAAAAGATGCTATTCCACCCCTTGTGTTGTTGTTTGATGATAAGCCTGGTCTGTGTCATTGATCAGTGGAGACTGTCATCCAGGACTTCAATTGGCTTAAAGCCAAACCCTTTTTGTTGTTGTCTTATCTGCCTGTAAATCTAAGTGATTTTGAGTTATCTCTGGTCTTTGAGATCCAGAGCATCAGGGAACAAAGTAGATGTGGTGAAGCAGAAATAATTCAGCTCTACTGCTCCAGGAAAGTTGCTCAGTTTTGGAGACCAGATCAAAGTAACTGGGCAGAAAGAAAAATAAATAGCTACACAGATTAATTCTAATTACCTACATGTTGGAAAAAACTCCCCGACATGGAGGTCTGGGTATCACAGATGGTGAGCTACACCCTCACATTTTAGAAAAGGTGAGCTAACTACTTTTGACCTTCCTTTCAAAAAAACACCCCAAACCTGAAGTGATTCACTGAGAGCCAAAGAAACCAGTCTTTGGGCAGCTTTATTGTTCAGTATGGACCCTCACTGTCACTTTTTATGATGGATTTCATATTAGAGAGTCTCAGCCTGAAAGGCTGCCACATTTATTGATGCTTAATTTTGAGCAATAAAAATTCGGTGCATAAGCTATGTAAGAGGAACAGGTATGAAAGCAGTGAAACATAAGCCTATCAATCACAAATTTTCAGTAATGGTATATATAGATTTTAATATTGCATCTAATAGATTCCCAGTGGAAAAAGAATGGCATTCTTTGCTCTCAGCATGAATTTATAAATCTACAGAATTTTATTACAGGAAAACCAGGTCAAATGGAAATGAAAGATGAAGTGCACATCAAAAATACATAAAGCTACATGCATTACAGAAATCATTTCCCATAAATTAAAAGAGAAGACAATATAAATTACTTTGTTTTTCTCAGTTGTTAGATGTTTTTGACTTTGTTTCTTAGACTGTGTGTGTGTGGGGGGTGGGTAGCCTTATACGGGTTTCCTTTACCTTAGCTTTTAGAAGCTTAAGGTTTGCCAAGAAGAAATGGTGTTGTAACTGGAGTTTAGAATCTCAGCTAATGATCATACTGGACTCTGTTATGTTATTCTGCAGAGGCTCTTGCATTATTTTAAATGTGCAGAAAACTTGGAAAGCAACCCCATCTCATTAAGTCTCCTCCAGCTCTGTACAAACATCATGGCAGTGTCTGGCATCTGTTAAGGAGTGAAATAAAACAGCACTGCTTGTAGCCACTCGACAGAGTCACTTCAGAAGACATTTAGGTGGACTTGGTACCACACCAGAGCTCTTTAATCTGTGACTTCTGAGAAAGTGACAGTGTAATAAGATAATGTGGACTCCTAGACTCCCTGGCTCTGTTAAATCTCTCTAACACTTGATTAAGAACGAGCAGTTTCTAATGATTCTGGACCATTAGTCCTAAATAAGGTTAATGAATTAATTTAGCAAACACTGGTACTCCGAGGAGGTGGACATGGCTGGAAAAGGTCTGCTGAGCTAGAGGCATTAACTCGCTTTGGTCATTGTTAAGTATAGCAACATAGGTTTAACCAGTCAAGTCACTGATTGCAGCTCAGGGTCTCAGCATTCCCCAGATTTCTGCTAAGAAAATTGGGAAGCATGTATATCTCTCATGTATGTACATACACACACATACACACACACACACACAGACATACATACGGAGTTCACAACCTAAAGTCTGAAAGCTATTGGCATTGGATTTCAAATCCATCCTATGAACACTCGCCACCGTGGAAGCAGATGTTGGGTTACTGTAATTTCTAAAGTCTAACCACTGGAGCTCTTTCAATTGGAGGTGAGTGTTATTTCATTCCCTGCCAGACTAGAGAAGGATGCCATCATCTGAGGTTCATTAATAAATTGAACTCTACATTCACAATTGTGTGTGTTCTGCTTCCAAGCATATCTTTTAGAACATTGCTTGGTAGCTGCTGGGGAAATCTATTGCTTCAATCACGAAACCTCTAAAAAGAATATTAGAGAGATTAACTCCTATCATAAACATGCGATTTAAATTCCTCTCAGTATGAACCCCTCCACTTGTGGTCTCTTATTAAAACAATATACCACCAGTAAGTAGCGGATGGGCTCCCGTTCTAATTACTCTGATTGAAATCTAAGCCAGGCTAAAGTAAATATTTGATAATTAGCTAATCATAATTGCTGAAGACTTACTGTAAAGATAATGCCACCCGCCCCCTTGCTTCCACCTACTTTACAGTGTAAGTCGAACATGCCTACAACCAGATCCCATTTTAAAACACACTATTTACGTTACAGGATACTGCTTCTAACCCAGAACGGTCTTCCCTTTACTTAACACTGAGTGGTTTTAAAAGCTAAGTGGAAGCTGCAACTAGGTTAGGGGATTTTCACATATCCTGGTGCCTTGCAGCATGTGTATCAGATTCCTTTATTGACACGATGTAACTTTCATTCATACTCCAGACGGAGCAGGGCTGGTTTGAAAAAGCGGAGGAGGGACTAACACCCACCCGCAAACCGCTATCTCCTGCGGGCACCCACCAGAGGAATCAGTTCGGGGGAGCTGTCGGAGAATCAGGAAGTGCTCCCGGTAAAGTGTTCATTAACTTTCAACAGGCATCATATTTTTGAAAGGGAGTCTCCTCTAATTGCCTTGGGGAGGAAACATTATTAAGATAATTGGTGCGCTGATCTGGGAAGGTAGGGCGCTCTGCCTTGTAGCAGAGGTGGGAAAAACCCCATGGCCAAACAACCAACTTCAGGAGGGAGTCAGAAGACATGAATCTCCCTGCCCTACCTACAACAATTGATCTTCTTTCTTTATTTCTCCGTCTGGCTAAAAGTTTCCTTCACCCGGAAGGCGGCTCTCCCCGGTGGGTCCCGGCAGCTGGGCGCGGGCAGCCGGGAACTGGGTTCACCCCCGCGGCCGCGCGCCTCCGCCTGTCACTTACCGTTGCGAAAAGCGCCGGCCGCGCTGAGGACCAGGGCTAGCGCGGCGCACAAGAGCTGCAGCCCCTTCTCCATCCCTCCTTCGCCGGGTCCCCGGGGCGAACGCGGGAGAACCGAACGTGCGGGGAAAAGAGAGCCCCGGGACGATCTCCACGATCCGGAGCGCTTCCACTCCTCCCGGAGCTGTAAAATCCTCAGACCGTCTTGGAGAAAGAAAAGCAGCGAGGCAATGCCTCGATCCGAGAGAAACGCTCCTCTTTTTGTGTCTCAAGTCGCCTGCATCCTGTCATTTAGCTCCGGTTTCCTCTCTCTTTTCCCACACTTGTTCCTCTTCCAGGAGCCGCTGCCCGGGCCATGTCTCAAAAAAAAGGGGGGGGGGGAGTGTGGGAGGAGGAGAAGGAGGGACGTAGAGAAACACACACCAACGCCAATTTCCAGAAAGAAAAAAAAAAAAAAATCCGGCTTGATTCTGGACCCGTTGGAGCCGGGGAGCTGGCGCCCAAGGGAGGTCAGGGTGTCTGCGTGAAGAAGAGGAGCAAGCAATGAAAAGATGAGCGGGAGACGGAGGAGTTTCACCAACTGCACCCCCGCCTCCCCCACCGCCTCCTCCCCTCCCCTTCTGGAGCCCTTCCCTCGCTTCCCCCGCCCCTCTTTCCCTCACAGGCTCGCCAGCGACTCCCTGACAAGAGACGGGGAGGAACAAGTTTCTCTCCTTGAACGTTCCACGTCCGTCTGTCCGTCTCTCCCGCAGGCCCTGCTGGGATCTTCCCCGGCAGGGAGGCGCCGGGACTCCGTGCCCAGGGCGGGCTGGCGGATGTGTTTGGGGGGCACCGGACGTCGAGGTCGGTGGCAGCGCCAGGGTCGTGCTAGCCCACCTCGGCATGCTCGCTCGGGCCCCCGGAGGAGAGCGAGGCAGCTTCCCTAGGATTTTGGGGGGTTGGCCGCCAGAGACAGGCGGCGTGCCCGGGAGGTGGCGGCTGCTTCTCCCAACTCGGAAACCCCGGGGAGGCGCCCGAGGCGCCCGGGTCGTGACCTGGGGCAGGAACAGCAGGGCGCCCCTGGACATTGCGGGTCAGGCCCGAAGGGGCCGAGGAAAGGGGGAGAGCTTGGGGACGCACCCCGGAGCCAGGCGAGGGTCGGCGTGTCACTGCCACGTAGAGCCGAGTCAGTAGACTCACGCGGACGAGGCTGTGCTGCAACCCCGCCCGGCCTCCCTGCCCGGTATCGGGGTGCGCGGCTGGGTGCCTGGCGAGCCCGGGTGTCCGCCGCGCGCCGCGGGCTCCATTGTTGCCGGAGATCCGGTGTCCTCTCCTCCCGGCCAGAGGGGACGCCGTAGGGTGGGAGGTGGTGAGCCTTCCAGCTAGGGGGCAGTCGTCGCCCGACCCCGCCCAGCCGCCAGATTCGGAGCCTAGGTGCTCGGGGTTTGGAAATGAGGCGTCCAGCGGTCGGGGCTCCTGTGCATCCCTGGGGAGCAAGAACAGTGGCGGGGGCGGGGTGTTGCTCTTGGCCGGGCTCTCACGGTGCCGGATCCGGCTACAGGCCATTGTCACACAGGCCCACCCCCGCCTCCCACGGCGGCGCGTCCTCAGTGGGCGCTGGATGCCCCCCAGTTCGGTCCCTGAGGGTTTTCCGAGAACTGCTGCAGAAAGCCTCTGCGGATAGTAATAGCAAGGACATTTCAGGGAGCAAACAGGTTTTGGCTGCGGATCAGGCCCTTGAGAGAGAGAGGTAAATGCCGAGGGCCCCCTCCTAAGGAGTTCGTGGGGAAGGTGAAAAGGTCAGCCGCCTTCTGGGAACGGCGTTTCTGCACACACCCGAAAGCAGAACCTTATTCCTACCTGGCGCAAAGAGCTGGCAAAAGAGATTTAGGAATGTTGGCAGGAAGACTCTGGTCAAAGGTTTTGGCGGAAGAACTAGGGGCGGGACGCGAGAGAGGCGGCCCAGCGCGCGCGGGCCCCGGCAAGGGTTCCGCGCTAGCGGGTGGCGGCTGGGCGCGGTGACGCGTGCAAGCTGGGGTACTGGCGAGCCCCGCGCGCGGGGCAAAGCTGCACCTCGGACTTGCGGGCCCGCGCCCGGGGAGTCCCCGCCTCCAAGCTGGAGACCGGCCTCCTGGGCGCACGAGTCGTCATCCCCACCGTTACTCCCCCCCGCCTCCCCGCCTCCGGCCCGAGCGCCACTTCGCCCTCGCTGGTTTCCTACTTCTCCGCTATCCCACCCCGGACTCTCGGTGGGAAGGTGGCACTGTGAGGCCGAGAGTCAAACGCCTGGGTGGGGCGGAAGAGGCAGCAGCGGGGCGAGACCGGGCGCCAGCTGCGCCCGCGCAGACTCCGGGGAGCCATCGCCGCGGAGGGAAGCCCGGGCGCTTGGCTACCGCGGGCGCGCGACGCCTCCTCCCCGCTTTCGGCGCACCCCTGGCAGTGGCAATCCCCGGCTGCTCGGGGCGAGCGCCATCGTCAGATTTGGGGTGACCCCGGGCGACCTCAGCCCGAGGTTCGAAGGGAGAGGCGCCTCTCCGAAACTGGCAGGTTGACAGAGAAGTGGAACCGCGCGGCGCAGCGCAGGGGCGTCCTGGAGTCACGGCTGCCCGCCTCCTTCCTAGTGGGAACCGCGCGGTCCCGCTCGCTCTCGGGATCGGGTTGAACCGTCTGTGCCTCCGCGGGGTGAGCGAGGGGGCACTCGCGGAGACTTGAGCCGTGTTGTTTTTAGAAAAATGCCTCCAATCTCTCTTCCCTTTTCCCTGCTGAATGTGCATTTCCCAGTCTGAACCCACCAAGCTAACAAAGCCACCAGATTCTGCGCTGCGAGAGGCACTGCCCCCGCCCCGCCACCTCGCCCCCTTCCTCTCACCCGCCTTTCCCGGGGAAGGGTCGCACTCAGAAAACGCCTTTCTTGCTCTCCAGCTGAGCATTTTACCAGCCTTTCTCCAACCAACTAATAAGACACGCAGTAGGTACTCTGGGGGAAATTTCATGTTTAAGTTCTGCCTCTGATTTTTCTGGTCTCATCTGATCTGAGACTTTTCTCTAACTCCGGAGTTTCCACATGCAGTTTGGGTAATGGGAGCCCTACCGCACTGATTGATAATTGGATGCTAGTGGGTAGGTACGGAGCAAATTGTCTTTGCTAACAACCTCTTTCCTCTGCTGGTGGAGTCCACTAAGTGTCAAAGAGGGTCAGTTTTAGATTTCTGTGTTCCCTCTGCAAGGAGACAGACCGACCTTTACGTGAGGTAAGTGATAGGAAGAATTTGGCAGTATTCCTAGGCTGATTCTATTTTGTCTCACGAACACATATCTTTCAGACATCACAAGTCCTCAGACTATGTAGGACCCGATTCGACTGAAGGGAAGATCCACCACCACACTCCCTGAGTGCAAGGCAGAGGCCCTGGATGGACAATACCCAGCTTCAAGGACTGCTATGAAGGGGTTACTGCAGGAAGAAAGCCCTTCACTTCTGCCTCCTGAGCCAGGCTGGAACAGAGGTCCATCGTATAAGAATAGACTGGGTGGTAAATGCATGATTTCTTTCATCAAGCTCTCATCAATTTGTCATAAGTAGGTGAGATCCATTGCTCCCAGAAGGCCATTTGAGCCACTAATGTCCTCAGAGTATTTCAGGTTGGTGTAAATGGAGCTTGGTATTTCAGAACTGCATCACATCTAGTTGCTTCAGGAGGGCATGGCAACCCACTTCAGTATTCTTGCTTGGAGAACCCCATAGACAGAGGACCCTGGTGGGCTACAGTCCACAGGGTCGGACATGCCTGAAGGTACTTAGTACAGTTCAGTTCAGTTCAGTCGCTCAGTCGTGTCCGACTCTTTGCGACCCCATGAATTGCAGCACGCCAGGCCTCCCTGTCCATCACCAACTCCCGGAGTTTACCCAAACCCATGTTCATCAAGTTGGTGATGCCATCCAACCGTCTTACTTAGTACACAGGTACACAAAGTCTAGTCAAGTTTTTTAAAGCAGTCACATCAACTTATTTCACAAAAGCAACCACGAAACATAGTTTTAGTAGGAGCTAACCTACATTTGAAATGTAAGAATGAAAGACATGAAACAGAAAAGCTTAAAAATTGGAATTTAGATTAAATGCCCACTATTTACAATAATTACATTAAAAATGGCATGGTGGTTAAATGACTGTCATTCAAGGGGTGCCCTTTTGGACCTCATGTAGAGCTGTCTCCATTTGGATTAACAGAGGAAAGAAGAAAAATAAACTAATGAACTTTTACCTTCTGATCTTTATTTTGAGCCTTTTAAAAACCTTGAAAATTCTTCAAATATTGGAGAAAAGACTACCATCAAAGTTTTAAAACAAAGTTACAATATAAAGTGTCTGTAATACAGTGTGCACAAATGCAGGAAGACACTGCTAAATTTTGAACTGTGAGTAGATTCAAAGCATTTGTTGGTCTCAGATATTAGGGCTAGAATTTGAAAACTATTTTTGTCTGAAAGGATAATCTTAGATTATTCTGCCTTCATTGAATTATTTTTTCATTATAAAAATTAGATAATAATAATCCATAGAAATACTCATCAAATCACTAAAGACATCATTAGAGAGAACATACTCAACATTTCAAAAGGACTATTTTTAAATAGAACAATCTATAAAGCATTATTTGAACATCAAACAAGGGAAGGCTATTTCTTAAAAGTTAATCATAGTGAACTAAAATTCTGAAGAATTTTAAAAATTAGTAAAACCTAAATTAAAACTATCAACTAAAGGCCAAAAATAATTCTAGAGAATTTTGAAAATTAATAAAAAATAATTTTAAAACTATCAGCCAAAGCTCAGAAAAGCCCTCCAAAAAACATCTCACCGTTAAGAACTATAGAATTTATCCTAACAGAATATTATTTCATTTTGTATTCTTAGCAGATGGCTCTAGCTATTTACATGAGAATGATTCAGTTATAAATGGAATTATTTTCTTAACTTCTCTTTCTTATAGTTTATTGTTAGTGTACACAAACACAACAGATTTTTGTGTATTGATTTTGTAGTTTACAGCTTAATTCTGAAGCTGAAACTCCAATACTTTGGCCACCTGATGCGAAGAACCGACTCATTTGAAAAGACCCTGATGCTGGGAAAGATTGAAGGTGAGAGGAGAAGGAGACGACAGAGGATAAGATGGTTGGATGGCATCACCAACTCAATGGACATGAGTTTGAGTAAACTCCGGGAGTTGGTGATGGACAGGGAGGCCTGGCGTGCTGTGGACCATGGGGTCGCAAAGAGTTGGACATGACTGAACTGAACTGAACTGAGCTGAACAGTTTTTTGATGGAGTCCTTAAGGTTTTCTATCATGTCATCTGCAAATAGTGACAGTTCTACTTCTTTTCTATTTGGATGTCTTTTATTTATTTTTCCTTGCTTAATTGTTCTGACTAGGCCTTGCAATATTATATTGAATAAAAGTGGAAAGAGTGGGCATCCTTGTCTTGTTCCTGATTCTAGAGGAAAACCTTTCAGCTTTTCCATGTTAAGTATGATCTTAACACTAGATTTGTCATATATGGCTTTGTTATATTGAGATATGTACCCTCTATACCCTATTTGTTGAGTGTTTATGTACCATAAATAGATGTTGAATTTTTGTCAGATGCTTTTTCTGGATCTATTGAAATGATCATATGATTTTTATCCTTCATTTTGTTAATGTAGTGTATCACACCGACTAATTTGCAGATGTTGAACCAACCTTGCATCCCAAGTAAATCCCATTTGATCATGGTGTATGTTCTTTTAATGTACTGTCGACTTCAGTTTTAATAATATTTTATTGAGAATTTTTGTATCTGTGCTCATCAAGGATATTGGCCTATAATTTTCTTTTCCTGTGGCATCTTTGTCTGGTTTGGGTTTTGAACATTCTTAAACATTTTGCTGGTGGGTGGACTCAAGTATCCAGGGAGATGTTGAAAATAAGGCACAGAAAAGATAATAAGGGTATAAATTGCCTGACAAGGCAGGAGGGGATATAATCTGGATTGCAGAAAGATGATTTACTCTAGATTGAATGAGGGACAGCTCCTTTGTTAAAACTGTAGGGAAAGAGGAGCTGATGAGTATAATTGCAAGCAGGTTTGTCATTCTGTAGAATAAGTGGACAGTATTTTCTCTTTCATTATCTCCTCTCTCCTATAACAAGACACAGAGGGGTACTTAAAGTCTACAAAGAGCAGTGAAATTGGAGTGAAGACCAGACTGACTAGAGAAGTTGTTATTGCTATTGCTATGGTTTTGATAATTTTTGATTAAAATAGTTTGAGAATTTGAGCTAGGAAAACATTTTCCTAGAAAAATTGGCTAGGCTTTCATAAAATTCACAAAAATATGCTAATCACAAAAATATCCTACTGAAATAATAATAGCATATGAAAGGTATTATCTCAACTTTAGTGATTCATAGTAGATGCTTAATAAACGCTTTAAGAAATGGGAATTTTTCTAAGCATTATTTATAACAAATTAATAACTGTGTCTTTTGATGCGCAGGAAGTATTACTCCAAATATCTTTTTTCAGTAATGTCTGTCCCCTACTCATGCTCATCTTTGTCCTTTAATCTTCTAGAGATGGCCAAAGAAGGTTTTAGAATTTGTTTTACACCCTATGCCAGACATCCACAGACTGACTTATTTAGACAATTAATGTGAAATACAACCAAAGCATTTCTTTAGTTTTCTCAGTTTCAGAGTCACCATCAGCGTTGCTTAAGTTTTTCACAGATATTTATGTGATTCTTTCGCTTGCATTGAATTGTTACATAATTTCTGCCTTGGGCTTCCCTGGTAGCTCAGCTGGTAAAGTATCCACCTGCAATGCAGGAGACCTGGTTTGATTCCTGGGTGGGGAAAATCTTCTGGAGAAGGGATAGGCTACCCACTCCAGTACTCTGGCCTGGAGAATTCCATGGACTGTGTATAGTTTATGTGGTCACAGAGGGTCGGACATCACTGAGTGCCTTTCATTCACACTTCCTGCCTTGATAGTTCAGACAAACATATTGTGTAGACTTTTTGTCAGTGGGCATCTTTCTTCAATGTATTACGTTAAACCGTCAGACTATTAGTGCTTTGCCTCCTATATAGGAGGTGATACGTTAATACTTAGTGATTTTCAGCTACAAAATTCACTGCCTGGATAGACTTGCCCTAATACCATATAAAAGCTTGTATGAGGTGAGAAAGCCATGCAGAACAAGGCAGGTTTTCTTGGAAGTTTTATTTTAAAAATTTTCAGCCAATTAGTACAGCAGGTTACCTTTTACAGGCATGCTTTCCTCCTACTTGAATGCTGTAAACACCCCAGCAGGGACAATAAATAGCAGTGTAGACAGGAAGGACAAATATTTGTTAAGAGACACTTCTGCAGCTTTCTCTTCTTGATCTTTTTCAGTGTAAGTTTTAGTTGTAGGAACTGGAAATAATAGAACCATAAAAGTTTAGACAGCAAAATTATAATGTGACAGGGGATAAGAAAATATATGTATAAGTTTGCCTTTTGAAATATAAGGCAAAAAAGCAAGTGGCATTAGGTCTGTCTAATTATATTGCATATATTTGCATTAACAGAGTTCAGAATGGACCTGGGTCTTACCAGCCTCTAACGGCACTGCTTGTCTCTCTCACACCATGGATGGAAAAACCAGGATAGGTGGTATGTTCAAATTTAACAAGATTATGCAGCAATTCTGTGATGGGATAAAATATGAGAAATTGATGTTGAACTTAGGTTTTATCTTACAGAAGTTGGAAGTAAGGCTTTATAGTAAAATAGTTAACACAGTTGGTTCATTCTTTTGAAAATTCAGTGTATATTCAGTAGCTTGTGTTTTACGATACCAAATATCTTCTTAAATTCATACTGTGCTACTGTCTCCAGTCAGGTGTACAAAGGCACAGTGTCGTTTTTTCAAACCTCTTTGTGATTTTAGAGACTTTGGGGTTATATTTAAGGATAAACTAGATGTTTTAGACAGTACTCAAATTTTAGCTCATACTCAAATTGAGAAGGCAATGGTACCCCACTCCAGTACTCTCGCCTGGAAAATCCCATGGACGGAGGAGCCTGGTAGGCTGCAGTCCATGGGGTCACTAAGAGTCGGACACAACTGAGCGACTTCACTTTCATGCATTGGAGAAGGCAATGGCAACCCACTCCAGTGTTCTTGCCTGGAGAATCCCAGGGACAGGGGAGCCTGGCGGGCTGCCGTCTATGGGGTCACACAGAGTCGGACACGACTGAAGCGACTTAGCAGCAGCAGCAGCAAATTGACTCAAACATACTCAGATTCAATGTTCTCTGCCAAAGCAGACTCCTGTCTCATTGATTTTTAAGGTTCTTTGGGCTTTGGTTTGAAAATGCCTGCCTTGGGTTTTCACACAGTTATCTATCCTAGACAGACAACCTCTGTTATCTATGAAGCTGATGTTAGTCTTGATCATGTCAAGTGAACGTCTTTTATTATGTAGATATAAGATCACAACTTTTCCTGTTATATGTAAGAGGAACTTCCTTGTCAATTACAGGATATATGAGTGTGTGGTACTCAGGGTTGTCCATTGCACAGCCAGAAACAAACATGGATTAATAAAACAAAAGAGCAATTTTTAATTGTCATATCTGGGAAGTGAAGGAGTGGACCTGGCTTCAGGCAGAGGTAGAGCCAAAGGTTCAGTTGGTGCCAATCAGCAGGACATTTTCTGTGTTTCATCTGAGTTGGCTTCCTTCTCAGGTGAGAGCTTTCCAGGCAGAGTTATCAGGCAGTCATGGTTGTTCCAGACTTAAGCGAGCCTTCTTTCCAGGTTGTGATCACAGAGGAAGGATGTGGGGGCAGGTGCTTTCTTCCCCAGAAGATGTAATTATCTTTAATAAAATTCTGGTTGGCTCCACTTGGATGATATGCCCAAGGGAAATGGATTACTCTTGTTAACTGGCCTGGATCACTTGCCCGCCCTACATGTGGCCACGAGGCCATGTGATAGACAAAATGCAGAGAGGAATTCTCCTAGAGAAAAAGAGGATCTCTGGATTCTTTGAAAAAAGGGGAAGGAATCCTAGACTACAGAAGTCAACAGTTGTCTGCTCTGCAGAAGACTCTTCTCTTTGTTACTTAGTTGTTTTGAATGAGAGTGTATGAAAACTTGTAGTTCTTCGTTCTGATTAGGGTTGATGCTATTGTGTTGTGTTGTGTTTTGCTTTGTTTTTAGTTTTTCACCTAAATATGTACTCATAGCAGATAGCATGAGTCCATGGATTTTATTATACAATCTGAAGGTAGTACTTCATTCAGGGTTGACTGTCAGTCAAAATTATAAAGCAGGTGAAGGAGTTCATCTTCAACTCCATCTTCTTTTTGGAGTGAAGTTCCTGTATTTTATTCTCTCTTCCCTGTTCCTTCACAAAGACCTTGAAAGAAATAAATCACTTTAAGAGCACAATGCATAACGCACAGAATGGTGGGATTTCAGGGAAGATTTTAGAAGTGAGGAAACTTCCAGAATACACTCATAAGGATACTAAATAAGGCACCATGCATGCTGGTGTCAGTGTATATCTCCGAGGTTCAGAAATTCTAAGTTGCCATTCAGGGGGAAATGAGGATATATTTACTGTGAAGAGATTGCCATGAAGACACGGACTAAGACTTACTGACAAAATAATGTTTTCTTCAACAAATGAAAAGTTTTTACAGTAACATGATTGGTAGACTTTAAATTTTGCAATAAACAGCAGTTGCATCATAAAAGTAAAGGCTTGGGACTGTATATTTTTCTTGTGTGATATGTTTTCTTGAGGTATGTTAAGCTCCACAGAAAACGAAGAAAGAGAGAATTTGAACAGACCAATTAGCAATAATTAATCCATAATAAAAGAAAAACTCCCAGCAAACAAAAGTCCAGGACCAGATGGCTTCACAGATGAATTCTATCAGACATTTAGGGAAGAGTTTACATCGGTCCTTCTCAGACTATCCCCCAAATTGCATTCATTCTACGAGGCCAGCATCACCCTGTTACTAAAATCAGATGAAGTTACCACAAAATAAGAAAATGACAGACCAGGATCACTGATGACCATAAATGTAAAAATTCTCAACAATATTACCTAACTGAATCCAACAACACATCAAAAGAATCATGCACCACGATCAAGTGCGATTTATCCAGAGGAGGCAAGTATTTTTCAATATCTGCAAATTGATCACTGTGATACACCAAACAGTAGCAAAATGAAGCATCAAAGCCTGGTGACTGGGGAATTCCTTGGCAGTTCCGTGGTGAGGAGTCTTCACTTTCACTGCAGAGGACACCTGTTGGATCCCTGCTTGAGGAACTAAGTTCCGACAAATTCGGGGTCATGGCCAAAATAAAACCAAAACCAAACCAAACCAAAAAACCAGGTGACTATACTGAGATGTATTGGAAACAAGCTCCTGTAGTACCGGTTTATTTTCTTTCACAAAATGTTACCCTTTAAAACTTCTTAAAGGATACACGTTTAAATGGGATGAGAACAATGGCAGGGACAGCCTCACGGATAAGAGTGCCTGACAGGAAACACAACCTAGTTGAAGAGACTAGGAGTACAGTCCCAGCTCCACCATGACCTTGCAATTCTGAACACCCTGTTTCATCCTGTTGGGTTGCTAAGGTTTATATCTGTAAAAGACAGAAACTGAATTAACTCATCTTTTAGGACCTTGTTGCTGTTTAGTTGCTAAGTCATGTCTGACTCTTTGCAACCCCATGAACTGTAGCCGTCTAGACTCTTCTGTCCATGGGATTTCCCAGGCAAGAATACTGGAGTGGGTTGACATTTGCTTCTCCAGGCATTCTTCCCGACCCAGGGATTGAACCTGCGTCTTCTGCATTGGCAGGTGTTGCGAAAGTGAGTGATTCCACTGTCTTGTGGTCAGTTTTTTAAAAGATATTAGAGTGGACAGGTCATCATCCAAGGTCACATGAGACCTTGAATGTGGGGGAGGGCTGTACCAGGACATCACAGGAGTAACACATCTACAGGGCTTTGCACATATGATATTTGAAACCTTCTCAGTATAGTTTCTTTCTGAATTGTTTGTGTTCCTAACATGGACAGTGACATGGAGAGCCTGTTCTATGGCTATCTGTCTATATATACTGTCAGCTCGCATGAGAAATCTGATAATAAAATACTATCAGAGGCTTGGTAGGGGATGATCAAAACCATGAGGAAGTTAAGCAAAGAAACTAAAAAACACACAGATCCAGACATCCCTCATCAAAATTTCTCTGCCTGATCTCCCGTAAGTATAGGGCAAGTCAATAGTTCTATTCAGCAGGGAGCAGGAGTGCTTATTTCATGAAGATATTTGTGTGTGAACTAAATATAAAAATTAAGAAAAAGATTTATTCAGAAAAAACAGGTTAAAGCATGGCTTTTCTTCTTTAGCTTTCTCTGAGCATGTGCTGTTTTTCTGCTGGAAAGTGTCTGCTCTTCTAGACACCCTTGTCAGTGAAAACAGGTAGCTTTCCTTGCAGCACATGGATTCTCTAGTTGTGGTGCTCAGGTTTAGTTGCCCTGGGTCATGTGGGATCTTAGTTCCCTGATGAGGGATGAAACTCACATCCCCTGCATTGCAAGGCAGATTCTTAACCACTGGACCACCAGGGAAGTTCCTCAAATTGGGTTTCTGCTCTCTATTTCCAGTTCCAATCAGGAGTAGTGATGGAGCTTCCCTAGTGCCAGGTCAAGCTGAAGACAAATGATAACACATTTTGGTTGTAGGTCTCCTTTTATATTGCCTTCAGCTTCTATACCATGAATGTATCATTTTTAGAGTATTTTTCATACCAACCTTGAGCTTGATTACGTATTTGCTTTTAAGGTTGAAAACTCTGCCAACCACATACTCTGCTTTTGACCGAGAAGTTTTCTGGGCCAACTTGGGGGTCTTCATAGAGATCTTGGGTGGGCTCCTACTGGCTAGCTAGTTGCAGCAAATGTTTTCAGTATCATGAAATCCAGGATGTCGGGTCTGTTGCTAACATGAAAATATTCCTCAGTAATGTGTTGGCCCAAAAAGCATGAGGGAATCAGAGAGGAACTCCTCCATCCGTCTATTAAAGCCTGCCTTGGCTGTGGTTTTAATAACCATATCCCTTCATAAAAGCTGTCCTTGGAAAACAATATAAATACAATAAAGTTTTATAGAAGCCCCAGAAGATTCCACCTGTTCCCTTGAGGCTGTAATGACGTTCCTGACTTTAAAATCCTCTGTTTTGTTCCTTCTGAGTTTTCCCATTTCATGCTCCCTGGGAGTTTCTCTGTAAAATCAGCCTGTGGGTAATGAGGAAATCATTACTTTAACTGAAGGTCACACCTACAAAGATCCAGGTAGGTGTACTCTGGCTGATGGAAAAATCCCCCAGAGTGGTATCCTGCCGCCCTGAAAGAGAGGTCCAGGTGCAATTTGTCAGAACCGTGGTGGCCCTGATTGGAATCTAGGACATTGTCTTCTTAATCTCACAATTGAGTAATTTCTATTCCTGATGACTCCCTTCATTTGAAGGGGAAAAGGAAGAGCCCCCAAGGACTTCATAATTAAACACAAATGCCTTCACAATTTTAAATCACACCTGAACGACTCCACACCCTGTTGGTGTTGTCCTTGTTCCATCTACACAACTATGACCTCTCAGTTCTGCCTGGATTAGTGCCATGGCCTTGTCATTTTTCTGTTTCTTCTAGCGCCTTTCTTTTAAAAGAGGAACCAAGAGAGCGATATTTTGGTGTTTGCTTGCTTTCTTTTCTCTTTGGTTATTGTTAACATCTAGGGTTGACACACTTCTTAGCCTAAAGCAGGGAGGACATTCTAAACACAAAGCCACTGTACTTTCAACAGCTTGATTTCCTAAACTATTGGAGGATTCTGGGATCTATTAGACTGCAGTGTAAGCATTTTATAGGCGTTCCCATGACAGAATTATTATCTAACAGCTTCACCTAAAACCCCGTCGTAATTTCCTTCTTCTCTTTTTTTGGTCCAATTTGCTTTCTCTTTCTATGACTACAACTATTAAATATACATTCTCAATATCTCAGTTCCTCTTCTTTCCCTAGTGGAATATTTTCAATTCTGTAATTTCAGCTCCTGCTGTTTATCTTGGGTCATTGTTATTATTATGCGTGGTCCCTAGCCTAGATATGGGTTATGCTCTAGATATCTGTTTCAAAATTAGTTGGTTGGAGTCCTATATGGTTCCCCATGGAAACAATGTCATAAAAGATAAACCACAGGCCAGTCCACCAAGACATTTTAAACTCACACATAGCTGAACTTCCATTCTTGGTGGCTCTGAGCTGTGGAGCCCTTGATAACATAAGGCCTGGTTATTTTTAAGAGGGTTCAGGGCACTAAGTCAATAGGGTACTAATAAGGATAGGCAAGCAAGAGGTAACAGGGCTCCTCTCTTGGGATTACAAGGGGAATTTCTTCGCAGTAGGCTCATAATGGGCTTCCCAGGTGGCTCAGTGGGTAAAGAATCTGCCTGCAAGGCAGGAGCTGCAAGAGACGCAGGTTCCAGGTTCAGTCCCTGGGTTGGGAAGATCATCTGGAGGAGGGCATGGCAATCCACTCCAGTATTCTTGCCTGGAGAATCCCATGGACAGAAGACCCTAGCAGGCTACAGTCCATGGGGTCACAAAAAGTTGGACACGACTGAAGTGACTGAGCATGCACAGGCTCCTTATGTTGTGGTTTCTTGGGGTCCTAACTGGATTCTGAAGGAGTCTTTTGGTCCTAGAAAAGAAAACAACAGTCTCAAAGGCCCTTGCTGAATCATCTAACTTTGGAAAAAACAAAACAGAACTTTAGGTCCCACCCTGATGCTCCAGGCTGGTTGCATCTATCTGAGACTTATCACCTCCTGTCCAAAAACCTTCTACCCCTACATCTGCCCAGAAAACTTATCACCCCCTGTCCAGAAACCTTCCACAAACCCCCTATAAATATGGAGCCTCCCTGATCCCTCTCAGTGCTCAGCCTGGTCGTTAGGCCAACTGTCGCCCATCCTTGCCTGAATAAAGGTAACCTACTTCCGTTGAGGTTGTCTTTCCTTTTCTGCTTCAGCCCGAACTATACCCTACAGATTCAAAGCTCCAGGAAGGAGAGCCCTCACAACTGAGGACATCAGCTTAAAGAAGAAGGTCAGAAGGAATGGGTGTTCTCAGTGAGGTCAGAGATGGCTTCATCACCTGGGGTGGAGCAGCAGGTGAGCAGATTGTGTCTATTGATATATGGCTTTTTTGGAAGTTAGGAACTGTCTTAGTCGATGTGTTTTTATCTTTAAAATCAACTGTATTCATGACAGTAAGTCCCCTGTATACCAACAAATTCTGTTCCAAGAACACATTTGTAAGTTCAATTTAAATCCAACAAAGTTAGCCTCCGTACCCAGCTAGCAAAATCAACTACATAATACTGTGCTGAAATAGATTTATAATACTTTACACACAAATAATACATAAAAAGCCAACAAACACAAACCATAAAGAGAACACTTTTAATCTTACAGTACCTTGAAAAATATGGTACATTGAAAAGTATGGTACAGCAGCTGGCATTACAGGGGCTGGTATCCAGTGAACAGGCAAGAAGAGTTACTGACTGGGGAAGGGAGAGGCGGCGGAAGATGATAGAGCTGAAGGATCATCAGCAATAGGAGATGGAGGGCAAACTGCAATTTCACTCACATCTGACGTTGATGGCCCAGGTTCTGGTTCCTTGCTGGATTCAATTCTATCTACTCTCTTGAAAAAAGGATCCAGTGATGTCTGGATGTGTATATGTGCTCATTTGCTCAATTATGTCCAACTCTTTGCAACCCCATGGACTTTAGCCCTCCAGGCTCCTCTGTACATGGGATCTTTCAAGTAAGAATACTGGAGCGGTTTGCCATTTCCAGTGGGATCTTCCTGACCCAGGGATTGAACCCTCATCTCTTGTGGCTCCTGCATTGGCAGGCAGAATCTTTACCACTGAGCCACCTGGGAAAGCCCCATGTCTGGGTAGTAGCTCTTTCTTTCTTGTCATAGATGACTCCAGAGTATTGGATTGCATTCTGAACAGCTGTTGCAACCTTCGTGTACTGATCTATGTTCAGGTCCTATGTCTCAAAAACTAACACTGTCTCCTCAAATAAAGAAAATCCTTTGCTGTTTCCTGTGTCGTGAATCTCTTCCGTTCTTCAGTTACTTCTTCCTTTTGTCTTTCTTTGTCCTTTCTCTGGGCCTCCAATTCCAGCAGGTCTTCAATGCATGTTCGCATCTTTGAAAGTCTGCACCTTGAAGATTCATATATAGGGAACTTACTGGATAATAGAATCAATTGATGCTTTCAAAGATTTGAGGGACTCTTGTCTTAAAGCAAGGCCATCTAATTATCTTTGCTTGAATCATGCCTGTATGTTTTTGCTATTCAGTGAAAATGATTGTATACAATGCACTATTTTTAAATTTTCAAGAGTAGATTTGGAACATTCTTATCATTATCCTTTTTTCTTCCTTTCATGACTCAATAATATTTTTTGCACTTTCATTTAGCCTTTGAAAAATAGAATGATGTGTCCAAGGATAGAGTCAATTACAGAGTGACTCTGGTGGCTTTTGCTTCAAAATTGCTGTATTGTGCTATTTTTAATATCAAATTGCCATTGTTTGGAGGCAAAAAGATGACTTCAAAATGGCTTCAACAATCTAGAGTGGCATTTAAGAAATATTATCCTCAATCCTGTTACAAGTTTTCAGATGTATTCCTATGACTGAAGATTGTTTTTCAAAAGCTTTAGACTGCTCTTCTTCTCGTTAATGTTGTAGTCTAGAAATATTTAGACAGCTTGCTCTTATATCTGACATATCCTTGAGGCCATCAGAAAAACTAGCTCCTTTTCCCAGCACCAATTTGCTATTTCTTATATATCCAGGGTGGAGTTTAGAAAACCTGGGTGACATGATCAATAAGCCATTTTGAGAATTGCTCAGAACTCCATTTTATCTTTAAAAAAAATTTTTTTAAAAAAACAATCTTTAAAAATCAGAAACCCTGGCATAGCTCTCTCCAACTGTGCCACAGAAGGCCATAAGGATGTTGGTGCTTTTTCCTGTCTATTTTTGTCCCCTACCATAGCATAGCCCTGGAAGGGAGCTTTAGAAGTCATCTATCTGTGCCTTTGCTTTCCTGCTAAACATCACAGAGAAGAGATAACTGAGCCTGATCTGAAAGGCGAGGCGGTGGAAAGCATTTCAAAATTAACTGACAAATATTTGTGCTTACTATGTTTATAGAACAATATGGAGAGAAGAACATGATGCTATCCATACCCTTCAGGACCTTGCATTTCACTTGAGGAGAATAGACACATTTATGTCCATAAGACTGCCATCAAAAGCCTCCTGACTTTGGTGTAGATCTTGAAGATCTGACTTACTGATCACTGCAAATATCTCCTCTTGACTTCCCTGCCTTTGATCCTATCAGTTCATCACTGGGCAAGTCCAATCGCTAACAAATTTCACCCACATCCAGATTCTAAAGCCTTTAATTTATGATAGTTAGAGGTTGAATGACTAGTTTAGAAATGGTTGGCTGGGAGACAAAATTTGGCTTTGCCATTTATTAACCATGTGGCCTTGGCAATATTACTTTATGCTTTTGCCTTTTGAGTTTATGTCTGTAAAATGGGGGAAAGATAGGCTTGAGAGATTTTCATGTTGAATTTTCAGAATAGTAGCTAATATGGGTAAGTGCCCATCATATGAAATGGTATTTGTTCAAAAGTCATTCAGATATTTCATTGTACCTTTAATGCCTCATGTCATCTTCCTTCTGGCTGCTTGTTTCCAGATGAAACTTTTCATTTGTGTGATTAATGGTGTAATGATTCAACTGTTGATCACAGAATACAGTTACATAGCTGACTCAGTATTTCTTGTTGATTATTAATGTCACCCTTACTCCAAATAAGTATGAATAGAAAAGAAAGGGTAAATTACTATTTTCTAAATACTATCCTTGTAACATTGCATCCCAAGTTTGCAAAAGAACTGTAGCAAAAAAGGTGAACAAAACATAAGGCTTTCCCTCAAAGATTTTGCTGTCCAGTAAGAAAGGCAGACATATAAATAACTTTATTACTCTCTCATTCTTAAGTCTGAAGGGCCAATCATAGGTCAACAAACGTTGAATTTACAGCACAAAAGTAAAACAACAGAAAAGAAAACCAACCCCAAAGGAAAGAGAAATAATTCAGGGAGAGGAAAAAGAACTAAAAAAGTACTCAGAAATTATGACTAGTATACTCAGAGGGTTTTTAGAAGATGGAGCAATATTCATGAGAGGAGAGCATGAGGTGAGTCATCCAAGTCAGGTAATAAGAGCTTCACTCCACTTTGTTGACAGTGTTTCAAAAGCTGACATTTCTTCTGGACTTAGCTTCCAATTCTGTGACATGCTTGACACAGTCCATGACTATGTCACCATCATCCCATTCTATATGTATATGCTTTGTTCCAAAACCTAGTTCATTGGTGAAGTCCTAGTGTTAGTATATTCATTGCTTGGAAAGTGAAAGTTGCTCAGTTGCGTCCTACTCTTTGCAACCCCCTATACAGTCCATGGAATTCTGCAGGCCAGAATACTGGAGTGGGTAGCCATTCCCTTCTCCAGGGGATCTTCCCAACCCAGGGATTGAACTCAAGTCTCCCACACTGCAGGAAGATTCTTTACCAGCTGAGCCACCAGGGAAGCCCCATTGCTTGGAAGATACTCATTCCTTACTGGATGAGTGTGTGTGTGCGTGCGTGCACCTGCACCCTTGTGTACATGTGGTGCGCACACGCCAAGTATCACGGTTTCGATTTGTTCTCTTCTGTTTTAGAAACTTCTATCCCTTTAGCTACACACACACTGCAGCATATGGGATCTTGTGATTTTGGAGCTTAAGAACCTTAAAAATGATCTCATTTTATAAGTGAGAAGACAGAGAATCAGAGATGTTCCCAAACATCATACAGTCGTTTAGGGGCCCAGCTCAAGTCTGTGGGTCTCGGGCCTGATAAATACCAAATAAAAACTATAGAAGTTTCGAAAAGCAAAGTGAACTTTAGCAGGAGAGGAACTTGAGCTGAGCCTTCAGGGATGTGTAGGAATGACATGGCATCTCTGTTCCCTTCTGAGTGGAGGGTAGAGGGAATTATGTCAGGTGTTTAAACACCATTTGAGGCATAAATGTGTGAGATTTGTCAGAGGACAGTGAGTAGACAAGGGGGAGAAGATAGACGTCAGACACTAACAGACCATGAGGGTGTTACTTGCATGGGAAAGGTATCTAATGCCAAAGAAAAGGATTCTATACTTGATCCTGTAAGCAGTTAGGTGTAAGGAAAGCTCGTTGGATAGGAAAGGAGCGTGTTTGGTAGAACCTCAGGAAAATATGTCTTGTGTCGTTAAATGGGATTAATCGTACTGTAAAGAGAGTGGACACAGGATGATCAAACAGTGCCATCAAAGACCAAAAATCATCTAACAGAGATCATCTAAGAATGAAGAGAACTAATAATCTCTTCAGGAAATTGCTTCTATTTGTAGCCATTCTGTAATAAGACAAGGAGAAGGACAAATTCAGATAAGTATTTCACTTGGTTTTTAAATGACTATACAGGAATATATATATGTCCTTAAATATATTTTACTTATATAGTATACATATATATCTCTAAATATGTTTTGACTTCTTTCTGCTTTAAGCATGATTAGCCTTTTTTGGCTTTCTCCATTGACTTCCTAGATGTTCTTTTTCCTGGTTCTTTTCCCATCTTTATCTTTGATATTGTTCCTCTCTCTCTCTTTTTTTTTTTTTCACACTATGACCCACACTATCATCCCTATCATTCTACCCTTAGCCCTCTTTTCTTCATATTCAAAATGTTCCTGGTTGAAGCTGGTTCCATTCCTGATTTCGTTGTTGTTTAGTCTTTAAGTCTTGTCCAACAATTTGCAACCCCATGAACTGTAGCCTTCCAGGAACCTCTGTCTATGGGATTCTCCAGGCAAGAATACTGGAGTGGGTTGCCATTTTCTTCTCCAGGGGATCTTCCTGACCCAGGGATGGAACCCACATCTCCTGCTTGTCAGGTGGATTTTTTTTTTACCATTGAGCCACCTGGGAAGCCCATTCTTGGCTTTAACTCTCACATATAACCTGTGATTCCTCAAATCCATCATGATCTCTCTACTGTACTTCAAACACAGATTTCCATGTGGATGCGCCAGAGTCAATTCAAATCCAAAGGGTCTCAAATAATATTGTCTCCTTCCTCAATCCACTTCCCCCAACTTTTCTCTTAGACTCTTCATCTTGGTTATATCATCCATCAAGATACCAAAGTTTGGAGCTTGGAAGTCTCTGTGGCTCTTGGAGGTCTCCTTGCTGTGGCGTTCCATTCTCCCCTGTTATACCACTCTCAAAATTACCAAATCTACTTGAACACCTTTTATGGTCTCTTGTATGTACAGGATAAAATTCACACTCATAGTAGGATAGATATATTCCATTATAACTTGGTCTCATAGTCTTCCTGGAATCATGTTCTGCTGGTTGACCCTATTCACCCTCTTGCTTTAAGAAATCCTACTTTGATGTGATTTGCTCATCCATTGACCTCCTCATTCTTCAAAGCTGACATAAAGTATCAGCTTTCTTATGAATCTTCCCAGAACCACTGGCCCCAAGATACCGTACCTTCTTTGTTCTTGGTATTTTGTTAATTCTCCTTATGTGATGTGTTCTGGTTACTGATGTGGTCTTCACCTCCTTTCTTAGACTATAGGATCCTCAAGAAGAGGATCCTATTCATTTTTTTCCCAGGGCCTCACAATGTGCCACATAAAAGTCTGATAAATTGAATAGAGAAATAATACAAAGGTTGACATGGAGGATATTTTCTTTCTGATGTTAGCATCCTAATTATCAGAAGCCATGGGAGGCCTGGGAGGAGAACCAACTCGTGATGAGCATCTATTTTGTGCCGTGCGCTATGCAATGTGGTTTCCATCTTTGCTCACTTGATCCTCGCAGGGATGTGATAAAATTAGTATTACAATCCCCACTTACATATAAGTAAAATGAAGTTCAGAGAGTTTGAGTCACCAGCAGACTCTAATTTATAGATTTCAGGTCTTAGAAGTTAGTAAAAACTAGGACAAGGACTCAAATTAACTTGAGTTCCCCT
The DNA here is from genome assembly GCF_054371585.1 of Giraffa tippelskirchi. Taxonomy (NCBI): domain Eukaryota; kingdom Metazoa; phylum Chordata; class Mammalia; order Artiodactyla; family Giraffidae; genus Giraffa; species Giraffa tippelskirchi. Next base: position 63,486,584 of record NC_137287.1, on the reverse strand, counting down.
AAAGCCATAGACACATTAAATGACTCAGAAGAAGGCAAAGTGGTTTGAGTTCTAGGGGAAAAGCTATATGAATATGATAATGACATTTTCTTATTCCAAACCCTTTCAATGGCATTGTTTTTGCAGACAAACGCACTAAATTCCAATTCTGCAGCCTAGTGTTAGGAGCCAAGAAACTGGGTGGTGACAATCATTTCCACTCTTCACTGCCATGAAGTCTACCTATACACTCTGTCCTGTTGGAATGAAGTCCATGGATTTATGCATTCTTCAGCCTTCCAACTTTTGTTTATTCTTCCTCTCACTCTTCTTTCCACCTGGAATGTACTTTGTCAGAAAGACACTCACAAAACTAATGAGGTTACTTAGCCTTATCCTAATTAAATATATGGCTTTCCTAAGCTTTTGGAATAAAGAAGCTCTTAATGGGCTACCATTGGACACTCTGTGGCAATTCAGGAATGTCCTGTTAGAAAAAAAATCACTCAAAAGGAAAACAGATCCGCTTTAGTAATGACAAAAGAGACTAAGAAGGTTGGTACTCCATCAACATGATGGAACATTGCCAGAAACATTGCTTGAAGCGGGGAAAGATGATTGAAACTTAAGGACATAGAAAGTTGTTTTTTTAATTTATTTTTTAATTGGAAGATAATTGCTTCATAATGTTGTGTTAGTTTCTACTGTACAGGGATGTGGATCAGCTGTATGTATACATATATCCCCTTCCTCTTGAGCCTCCCTTCCACCCCCTGCACCCTACCCACCTAGGTCATCACAGAGCTGAGTTCCCTGTGCTATACTGTTTTTTGTTGTTGTTGTTATTTTTTAACAACCCATTCTGAACAAACTTACCACATCTGTCAGTCTCCTAATCTAAACTTTTCCTCAACTTATTTTTTCACATACCCCATGCCCAGTACAGTTATCTATAGCCCCGGCCTTGGCAGAAGATCAGGATGGCCCTGTTTATCTGCCTGCTGGATTTGGTCCAGAATTAGCCACATTTTGTTTCATTCTCCAGTTTTCAGTCACTCTCTGGTCCAGCATGTATAGTACAATAATTACACAGTTAGACAATGGAGCATAATGTATATTTCCTAGCACTTTCAATTCTGTTTTCTGATTACGATTCACCAACTCAGGGAAGGGGGTGGGAGACCATGTCTCTAAAGATGAAGCACAGCTGTAGGGTGGATCCCCCCCTAAATCTGACCTCAGAACTGGCATACTTGGGATAAATTCCCACAACCTTCCCCAACCCCACCAAAGTGAGTCTACTTTTGTTCACATATTTTTATAGGAGGTTAAGTTTTTCATGTGTAAAATTTTACTCCTCTAGATGATCAATGGTGTAAACTTGTGTAACATTCAGAGAAACAGAACATCAGTATTACCCTATTGCTTGAGCATTATGGCTGTCTTCTTCAAAGAGTGTGTTACATCTCTCAGAGAAAAAAGAGAAAAATTCAAAGGACTTGAGGCACAGAGGATTGTTATATTTATGATCTCTTGTTTGAAATCCCAAACCAAACAGCTCTGATGCCTTTGTTTACTTATTTATTTACTTGTTGCTACTCATCTGGAGGCCAAAACTGACCAACTTGGACAACTCACCTGATTTGACTTATTGTCAGGCTCTTAATGATCTTTATTTGTCTTACTTCATGTGACTATTCACCATTTTGCTACATAAATATTACTGTGTTTGATTCCAGAGCACCACTGTATGGACCCCATCGGGGTATGACATGTATCATATTAGCTTCGTAAAATTTGAAAAACTGAGTAGTGAATGCATCTGGCCAAAGGGACTTTGAATTACTGATTAAGACCTGAAATGAAAGAGAAACTATCTTGATTTTGAACACCTCTTTTTTGAGACACTATAACCTATCCCTCTGGTAAATCACACCAGCGATTCTTCAGTGTTATCAGCATCTCAAATCCACTGACCTCCCTTCCGTCCTTGTTTCAACCAATCATCCACACCTTACCTCTGCTTGCAATTTCTCCTCCTACATCTTTACATATCAGGTTCTTCTTTATCACTCAGGCTTCAATTTAAAAGTCACCCTCCAGTCCCTCTCTGACAGAAATCCTAGTCCTTTTTGGCCCTTTCCTCTTAGCCTTTGTATCCAGTTAATCAATGAGTTTTATTTTCTCTCTGCTATCTGGTAAAGCCCATTCATTTCTGTCCTTTTCCACTGCCATCACCCTCATATAAGCCACCTTCCCCTCTTGCCTGGACTATAGCAGTAGCCCACCAGCCATTATCCACATTTGTACTTGTTCCCTTACAATCTGTGCATATCCAATCACACAGCTGCCTTACATAGACACTTCAGTGGTTTCCCATTGCTCTTAGGATGCCTTTCAGAATTATTAACAAGATCTCTTAAGTCCCTGAATGATCTGACTTCAACGTTTCTCTTCAGCTGCACCTTTCCATACTTAAACATTCTTTAGTTCCTTGACCATTTGATACCCTTTCCAATTAAGCATATGCCTTTTCCTGGCATGTGACACTACTTTACTTTTTGCCTTTGCTTTCTTAGCTCCTGTTCATCTTTCAAGTCTTAGCTTAGAAGCCATTTTCTCAGGGTCAGTTTTCCTGATCACCCCTCAAGACTGGATTTACTCCACCCTCCATATAACACATAGCATCCTGTACTTCCCGTTTGTAGTACATATTAAAACTGTATTTAATTATTTATCTTTATTGCCACTTCCCTTGCTAGAACATGTTTCATCAGCCAAAGTGTCATGAGCTCTGAGGCCAGATGGCCTGGGTTCTAAATCCTGGTTCCTTTTCTTCCTGGCTGTGTGACCTTGAGCAGATTACTTAGATTTTCTCAAAGTTAAATTAAAGTAATTACAGCACCATCCATATAGACTTGTTTTGAGGCTTAAATGAGTTAATAAACAGAAAACACTGAGTGTCGTGTCTGGCAGATAATAAGCACTCAATAAATCATTATGATTGTCATCACTGTTATGAGGGCCGCCTCATTCATCATCGCACATCCAATAAGTATTTGTTGAATAAGCAAATAATATTTTCATGAGTCAATTAAAGTTAGAAATAACCTTATTAAATGTCTAAATGTGCACTAGGCTCATTAGAGGATGTAGAGATTAATGAGACATAGTTTTCACAATTAAGGAGTCTTCAACTCAGCACTTGAGAGTGAGATACATGAATGGGGTGTCCTCAGAGAGAAGAGCTACAGCTCTTACATCGTGGAGTCCTGGGCATCTTCCCCAAGCCTAGTGCCTACTTTGTGCTCCATGTGTGCGTGTTGAGTGGGCAACCACCTAGTTGTCTCATAGAGACAAACACAGGAGCTTGGGGAGAACTGGAGAAAGTTGACCTGAGGAAATGGCAGAGAATTCTGCTTTGACAGGTAGGGTTTTAACAGGGAGAGCTCAGAGGATGGGCTGGGAGTGCAAGGAGGTGGGGGAGGCATTCCAGGAAAGAGAATTAAAGGCACAGGGCTGGGGAAGCCAATGGACACAAACAGTCCAGACCCATGCAACGATGGCTCTCCCATGTAGTCCTTGTTCTAGGACGAGTAGCATCAGTATGACCAGAGAACTTGTTACAGATGCAAGTTCTTGGACCTCCTAGATTGACTGAATCAGAAAAATTTGGGGGCAAGGGAGATAACCAAGTCTACATTTTCATAATTTAATCTCTGGCAGATTCTGATGCTTACTAAAGTTTGAGAACTTTAAAGTTTGAAACCAATAGGTCTAGAGCACTGTGTTCTAATTGGTGATATGTGAATACCAGAGATTCACAAAGGTGTTCAGGAGATTCATGTGGTAGCAATGATAGCACAGTTCAGGGGTCCTGTATACAACCAGCAGGTAAGATAGCAGTTAGTAGGGATTAGAATAAACACAATTGTGCTTTGACTGAACACCACTGTTACCACTGAACACCATTATATAGTTCTTAATTGATTTTTTTTTCATCCATATATTGGGGCTGAAAAAAGAGGACTTTAGCTTAAGGCATAAAGTAAAAAATATTGATGTTAGAATATATGTTATTGAGAAGCACATGATAATAATATTTCTGCAAATTTGCCCCAAGGTGACCTTCACCAGATCCATAAGGCAAATATCAACATTCTTATAAGGCTCATAATGCTTAAAAAATAAAGAGGAACACAGAAAAAATATAGCGGTTATCATATCTAATTTGTTTTTTATCTAATAAAAATGTGTTATTTGGCAAGTACTTGCAAATAACAGCCTGCAAACTCCTTTCATACCATCATTAGAACTTAACAATTATAAAAATAAGCCAGTTTGATTTTTAAGCTGTAAGATTCAGGAATTCTAAACATCAACTTCTAAAGTAGTCAAATCTTGATGATGTAACATATAATTAAATTTTAATCTACATTTTAATATACATCAGTCCAGAGATCACATACAAGATCATTTTGAAACTTGTTATAAACCATCCTTTTTTCATATATAATTAAAGTAAATCAAATACTATGTGTCATGTAATAAATCTGAAAAAGCTAAATTATTTTATGCATGGAATTAATATTATAGAAGACTATATTAAATGAATTTTGTAACGTGATTTCTAATAATACACTGATCTAAAAATAATAGAAAACTTTTAAACTTAAAATTAATTCATTTTATACCATGAAAAACTTTTAAGGAAGATGATTTGCAAGATTATCATATAAAGGGTTCAGATATACAAGAAGTTAGAAAATTCATACTAGGCACAGAGTGTGTAGGTCCAGATGCTGGTGGAGAGAGAGATGCACAGCCAAGAAGGTAATGAAGAGAAAGTTGAGTAATTTTTGGTGTGGGAAGTTTGAAAATCCTAAACATAAATGGAAGCTGTGGTTTTAGAAGAGAAGGGATTTCTTTTCCTGAGATAAAAGGGGGAAAAGGTATGACTTTAAACATTAAAAAAATTTCTGTACATATCAAAAGTCAGAACACTTGTTAAGTGTTCCTAGTACCATCTCAAGATTCTGGAACAATTGGTCTATGGAATGAAAGTCTCCTGTGATCTGTGATCTGTGATCTGTGTTCTGGATTTTGTCACTTCTGATCTCTTCTGGGACCTGCCCCATCAGTGGTTATTCCTCTCCCATGTCCACCATCTTTTCCTTTCCACTCACCCACCATTAGGCTTCCCTGGTGGCTCAGATGGTAAAGAACCTGCCTGCAATACAGGAGACCTGGGTTCGATCCTTGGGGTCAAGAAGATACTCCGGAGAAAGGAGTAGCAACCCACTCCCATATTCTTGCCTGGCGAATACCATGGAAAGAGGAGCCTGGCAGGCTATAGTCCACGGGGTAGCAGAGGGTCGGACATGACTGAGCAACTAACACATGTACACACTCGCCATTAGTTTAGGAATAGGAACGTGTTTTAAACCTGTATTCTGGGTTGCCGTGACAATACCACAGGCTGAGTGGCTTAACAATAAGAGATTTATTTTCTCATGGTTCTGGAGGCTGGAAGTTCAAGATCAGGGGGCTGTCAGGGTTGGTTTCCAGTGAGACTTCTCTTCTGGGCTCACACGTGGCCCCCTTCTTGCTGTGTCCTCACCCGGCCTTTCCTCTGTGCACTAGCAGAGACAGAGGGGGAGAGATCTCTGGTGTCTCTTCCTTCCCACAGAAGGATGTCATCATATTGGAATCACCTCAACTACCTCCTTAAAGTTCTTTTCTCCAAATAGAGTCACATTGGGAGTTAGGGCTTTGACACATGAATTTAGGAGGGGAGAGATGGGGAACACAATTTCTTCTATTACAAAATCTCTTTATCTGTATACAATTTCTTTCTTTTTTGGTCTTTGGCTGTGCTGGTTCTTCGTTGCAGTGTGAGACTTTCGCTAGTTACAGCAGATAGGCTTCTCTAGCGGTGGCTCTCAGGCTTAGTTGCCCTGCGGCATGTGGGATCTTAGTTCCCCAACTGGGATCAAAACCATGGAAGGGTTTGATTGGAAGGTGGATTCTAACCACTGGACCACCAGGGAAGTCCCTGCATACATCTCACCTTCTGTTTTTCCTCCATATTCCTGGCCACATATTTTTAAAGAGTAGTTAATACATACTGAAAGTGAAAGTGAGTGAAAGTGAAGTCGCGCAGTCGTGTCTGACTCTTTGCGACCCCGTGGACTATAGCCCACCAGGCTCCTTGGTCCATGGGATTCTCCAGGCAAGAATCCTGGAGTGGGTTGCCATTTCCTTCTCCAGGGGATCTTCCCCACCAAGAGACTGAATCCTGGTCTCTCACATTGCAGGCAGACATTTTAACCGCTGAGCCACCAGGGAAGCCCCCATAATACATACTACACCTTCTGATATCTTTTCTATTTCTTTGATAGAAGATTCCTTTTGTACATATGTGACACTGGCCACTACCCTCTTCTTCCATCATGTAAAGACCAGAGATCAAGATAAGACTTGATTTAAAAGACAATCCTGAAAAATCTGTTTTTCTTGCTTATGATTGCTTGATTAGGAGAAATTCTCAAACTATTATTGCAAATAAATTTTATTTTAAATACACCCAGCTTTTAGCCACTAAAGAATGTGGGGTTTGAGCACTTGTAGATGAATGGCATTGTTTCCCACCTTTATTACTTGTCTCAGCTTCTTCATGAGATTGGAAGGTCGGATGGTCCACATCATGCTCTGGACTCCATGCATCCTTTTCCTGAAGTGTGGACAGATAAAGAGGAGGCTACAAGCCCGACTGTCAGTCTCCAATCCTCATCTCTGTCTTAGAGACTCAGATGCCAAGTAATACAACTGTTCACACTAGGCAAATGCAAATATAACTGAGCAGAATTTCTTTTTCTGTGTATATTTTGATGATTGAAAACCAGGGTACCACCAGTCAGCTCACAGAGAAGAAATGTTACTATATTGTACTCTGTGGAAAGGAGCATCTTTCAGGCCTTTCAAAGATTCCCCATAAGGGAGACTATAAATCAAAATGCCATGCTTCATTGGAAGTTAAGATTTGTGCAAAAGAAACATACATACATATATATACTTATTATAGTTATGTATTGCATATTATTTAGATTATATATTAAATTATATAACAGATTAAAAAATCTTTTCATATTATTTTTCATATTAAATATTCAGTATGCTATTTTAAAATGTTGTTTTGCTTTTCTAAACTTGCCTGATGGAATTTAAGGGGAGCATTTGTTTGTAACTTCATAGGTTTCTATGTTATTTGAAGTATTTTAATAATGAGATGCATGATTTTCATAAAGAAAGGAAGAGATAGAAGAAAAGAGAGCTAGGAGTGCCAATGTATCTGTATGTTCTTTATCTTGGCTTGATTATAGAACTTCTTAAAAGGTCATTTGGTAAAGTGAAATAAATGACTTGGAAAAAATACTCCTAAGGGAAAATTGTTTTTGAACAATTAAATCATAATAATAAGCATTTAAACCACGTCGCAATTAGTCTTTTCATGAATGCCTACAACTCCAAAGTGGTTTTTACAAAAATGAATCTTGGCAACCAATTAATGGTTGGTCTAGTCTAATTTATTTGATTTTCTTGAGGACAGAGAAAGCTGAAGAAGATTCCTAGAAATGATAGCCATTTAAGGTATTCACACATGATAATATTTTTTTCACAGCCTATTATATGGATTACAGATTAAACTATTGTACCTTCTTTCTTATCAATTATACCTTCTTTCTTCTTATCAAACACGCTGCAATAACTTTGAAGCAGTGTGCATTCCTATGCTTTAAGTAAACCTGCATGATGCAGACACATCCCATACACACTGAACCTTAGTATTTTCTTTTGCTAAAAAAGAACCTAATAAACCATCTTCAGTAATTATTGCCAACTTTATATAGAAGCAAAGTCTCACCATCTGCATGCTAATGTTTATCTTTATAACAAATTCAGTTCAGTTCAGTCACTCAGTCGTGTCCGACTCTTTGTGACCCCATGAATTGCAACACGCCAGGCCTCTCTGTCCATCACCAACTCCCGGAGTCTACCCAAACCCATGTCCATCGAGTCGGTGATGCCATCCAACCATCTCATCCTCTGTTGTCCCCTTCTCCTCCTGCCCCCAATCCTACCCAGCATCAGGGTCTTTTCCAATGAGTCAACCCTTCGCATGAGGTGGCCAAAGTATTGGAGTTTCAGCTTCAACATCAGTCCTTCCAATGAACACCCAGGATTGATCTCCTTTAGGATGGATTGATTGGATCTCCTTGCAGTCCAAGGGACTCTCAAGAGTCTTCTCCAACACGACAGTTCAAAAGCATCAATTCTGCAGCGCTCAGCTTTCTTCACCGTCCAACTCTCACACCCGTACATGACCACTGGAAAAACCATAGCCTTGACTAGACGGATTTTTGTTGGCAAAATGATGTCTCTGCTTTTAAATATGCTATCTAGGTTGGCCATAACCTTCCTTCCAAGGAGTAAGCGTCTTTTAATTTCATGGCTGCAATCACCATCAGCAGTGATTTTGGAGCCCCCAAAAATAAAGTCTGACACTGTTTCCACTGTTTCCCCATCTATTTCCCATGAAGTGATGGGACCAGATGCCATGATCTTAGTTTTCTGAACGTTGAGCTTTAAGCCAATTTTTTCACTCTCCTCTTTTACTTTCATCAAGAGGCTCTTTAGTTCTTCTTCACTTTCTGCCATAAGGGTGGTGTCATCTGCATATCTGAGGTTATTGATATTTCTTCCAGCAATCTTGATTCCAGCTTGTGTTTCTTCCAGCCCAGCGTTTCTCATGATGTGCTCTGCATATAAGTTAAACAAGCAGGGTGACAATATACAGCCTTGACGTACTCCTTTTCCTGTTTGGAACCAGTCTGTTGTTCCATGTCCAGTTCTAACTGTTGCTTCCTGACCTGCATACAGGTTTCTCAAGAGACAGGTCAGATGGTCTGGTATTCCCATCTCTTTCAGAATTTTCCACAGTTTATTGTAATCCACACAATCAAAGGCTTTGGCATAGTCAATAAAGCAGACATAGATGTTTTTCTGGAACTCTCTTGCTTTTTCGATGATCCAGCAGATATTGGCAATTTGATCTGTGGTTCCTCTGCCTTTTCTAAAACCAGCTTGAACATCTGGAAGTTCACGGTTCACGTATTGCTGAAGCCTCGCTTGGAGAATTTTGAGCATTACTTTACTAGCATGTGAGATGAGTGCAATTGTGCGGTAGTTTGAGCATTCTTTGGCATTGCCTTTCTTTGGGATTGGAACGAAGACTGACTTCTTCCAGTCCTGTGGCCACTGCTGAGTTTTCCAAATTTGCTGGCATATCGAGTGCAGCACTTTCACAGCATCACCTTTGAGGATTTGAAATAGCTCAACTGGAATTCCATCACCTCCACTAGCTTTGTTCGTAGTGATGCTTTCTAAGGCCCACTTGACTTCACATTCCAGGATGTCTGGCTCTAGGTGAGTGATCACACCATCGTGATTATCTGGGTAGTGAAGATCTTTTTTGTACAAATTATTGTTCATTAAATGTAAAAAAGCACCCTCTTACTTACTTAAATATATATTTAAATTTATTTTTTACAAGTAAAGCAACAGGGACAAAGTTGCAACATTACTGGTTATTTGCTAAGCCAAATCTCTCTCCCTCTCTCTCTCTGTAGTAACTATAAAGCTAAGAAACAGCTTCCAGGGGTAGCTCGTGGAATGTCTTATTACATGCAAATAACAGCCTTCTGTGAGCTTAAACAAATATATGTGATACTTTATGTTTTAGGTTCACTCTGTATGAAATATCTTAATACATAAAATGCCTTTTATATTCTTAAATATGGACCCTTTTATGAGTCACCAAAACCGAGATCAAATATTCATAACAAACACATACCCTTGTTATTCATTTCACTCAGCACATTTGAGAAAGATGATTGGATTGATATAAAAGGACAGAAAGCCATAAATTAATTGGTAGTGCTAACATATAATTTAAAAACTCAACAATTACCACTTATTTCTCAAATATCCTGTGATCAAGAGCTTCATAGTGGAGTTGGATGGGCATGACTATGTCCCAGTGGGAGGGTGTGGGATACCAAATACTCAAAATTGCATCACTTGTGTCTCTCAAGGGCTTATGACTAGAAACAAAAGCAAACCAAACCAAAACAAAAAAAATCCTACAGCAACATTTGCAAATTACCAAAATGGAGGAAAATTTTCCTGATTTTTACGTCAAGGCTGTATATTGTCACCCTGCTTATTTAACTTATATGCAGAGTACATCATGCAATATGCCAGGCTGGATGAAGCACAAGGTGGAATCAAGATTGCCAGGAGAAATATCAATAACCTCAGATACACAGATGATACCACCCTTATGGCAGAAAGGGAAGAACTAAAGAGCCTCTTGATGAAAGTGAAAGAGGAGAGTGAAAAAGTTGGCTTAAAACTCAACATTCAGAAAACTAAGATCATGGCATCTGGTCCCATCACTTCATGGTAAATAGATGGGGAAACAATGGAAACAGTGTCAGACTTTACTTTTTGGGGGGCTCCAAAATCACTGCAGATGGTGATTGCAGCCATGAAATTAAAAGACGCTTACTCCTTGGAAGAAAAGCTATGACCATTCTGGACAGCATATTAAAAAGCAGAGTTGTTACTTTACCAACAAAGGTCCTTCTAGTCAACGCTATGGTTTTTCCAATAGTCATGTATGGATGTGAAAGTTGGACTACAAAGAAAGCTGAGCACCGAAGAATTCATGTTTTTGAACTGTGGTGTTGGAAAAGACTCTTGAGAGTTCCTTGGACTGCCAGAAGATCCAACCAGTCCATCCTAAAGGAAATCAATCCTGAATATTCATTGGAAGGACTGATGCTGAAGCTGAAACTCCAATAATTTGGCTACCCGATGTGATTGGAAAAGACCCTGATGCTGGGAAATATTGAAGGCAGGAGGAGAAGGGGACGACAGAAGATGAGATGGTTGTATGGCATCACTGACTCAATGAGTTTGAGTAAACTCTGGGAGTTGGTGGTGGACAGGGAGGCCTGGTGTGCTGCGGTCCATGGGGTCACAAAGAGTCGGACACGACTGTTTGTTGTTTTGTTTTTTCAGAGTGACTGAACTGACTGACTGATGTCTCCTCTCTGTCATCTGATGATAAGTCTCATTTCTTCTTTTGGAAGGCAGAGGAAGAAAAAAAAAGAAGAATGGAAAAGAGAAGGAAGGAACAAGAAGTGCTGGAAGGGAGACAAGAGGAACTGGGCAAAGTGAAAACACACAAAGGAGTTGTTTTAGCTGACACTCCACATGGCCTGGGCTTCCCTTGTGGTTCAGCTGATAAAGAGTCTGCCTGCAGTGCGGGAGACCTGGGTTTGATCCTTGGGTTGGAAATATTCTGGGGTAGAGAATTCCATGGACTGCATAGTCCATGGGGTTGCAAAGAGTCGGACACGACTGAGTGACTTTCACTTCAGTTCACCCCATGGCCTTGGGGAAAGACGCGGCCCTCCTTGTTTGCTCTTGGCCACTCTCGCCCTGCTCAGTCTGCACCCTCCTGTCCTACCATGACCCCTGCATCTCTCTGTGACACGTGTTCCCAGGGGAAGGTTGGCAGAAGGCCTCCCTGTGGTTTCAGTGAAACCCAAGTAAAGATCCTTCAGACGTTTGTGACCTTGGGGAAGCACATGTGCTTCCCTGAGCCTGCCTTCTGTTTCTAAAATGGGAAACCTGCTGATGTTACAAAGTCCACACATGTCCACACATGCACACACTCACATCCTGCCCTTCCCCTAATCCTAAACAGGCATGGTTTATAGAGTCTAAGAAATAAACACATAAATAAGTAATAAAACCTCTCAAACCATGTAGTTTTTTGATTACCCAAGTGAAGACAAGACAGTGTAGAAAGGAATTTAAATAATATATAACTCTCAAAATAGTCACTTACTGCCTTAAACTGCTATATTCTTTTGGAGTTTTTCTTCAATGAATATGCATACATATATTTTTATTCCAAAACACAGATTTAGATATCATTCTGCAACTTGCTTCTTGAAGGTGATGATACAATTCAGACACCTTTTCATGTCAATCCACATACTAGGTCAATCTTGCAAGTTTTAACAGTTGTCATTTACAGGGCTGTGTTATAATGTATTATAGTGCATCTTATGGATGGACATTTAGGTAGTTTTGCTGACAAAGGTCTGTATAGTCAAAACTATGGTCTCCAGTAGTCATGCATGGATGTGAGAGCTGGACCATAAAGAAGGCTGAATGCTGAAGAACTGACACTTTCAAACTGTGGTGCTGAGGAGGATTCTTGCAAAGTCTCTTGGACAGCAAGGATATCAAACCTGTCAATCCTAAAGGAAATCAACACTGAGTATTCTTTGGAAGGGCTGATGCTGAAGCTGGAGCTCCAATACTTTGGCTACCTGATGTGAAGAACTGACTCATTGGAAAAGACCCTAATGCTGGGAAAGATAGAGGGCAAGAGCAGAAGGGGATAACAGAGGATGAGATGGTTGGATGGCATCACTGACTCAATGGACATGAGTTTAAACAAACTCAGAGAGATAGTGAAGGACAGAGAAACTTGGCGTGCTGCAGTTCAAAAAGTCGGATGCAATTAGTGATTGAACAGCAACAACAAAACATATCCATTACCTTCAAATTTCCCTTGTGTTCTTTTTTGTATATGTTTGTGTGTGTTTGGTAAGAACACTTGTGATCTGTCCTCTTAACATTTAAAAATATTGTAATTCCAGGGAATTCCCTGGTAGTCTAGCGGTTAGGATTCTGTGCTTCCACTGTAGTGTCCCACATTCAATCCTTGATCAGGAAACTGAGATCCTGCAAGCCTCAAGGCACAGCCAAATAAAAAATATACTAAAAAATACAATTCCACATCACTAACTATAGTTGCTGTGTTACCTACACACAGTTGTACATCAGATACTGTCCTGCAGATCTCAAGATCCGTCATCCGTCATTCAAGCAGAAACCTTATCCTCATTGAAAAATCATAACTTCCTCTTCCATCCAGACCCTGGCAACTACCATTCTATTCTCTAAGATTGCCAGCTTCTTAAATTGCCAATATTTTTATTGCCAGTACTTTAAATTTCACTGTTCCAAGCTAGAACATCAGGATCACCATCCAACTTCTTTCTTTCATTTCTAAGCTTCCTTCCAAACTGACACCACACTCAGTGATGATTCCTCCAGAGTGTCTCCTAATCCCGTCCCCCCATATTTATCTTCTTTGTTACCTTCACAGCTCTGTTAGCAGAAACTTCCAACAGTTCTCCAAAATCCATTATTTTCTTCTCCTTGGGCACTTCAAGAAGCATATAGGTTTCTTATGCTCCAGGCGTGTCCACAAAAATGGACAGAGAACAGAAATGGCACACATACCTTCCAGGCTTGGTCACTAAGACCATTTGAGGTCTTCATTGTCTGCTGGCTGAATGCTGCTGACGGTGAGGTCTGTGGGATGGAGGAGCCACAGATGCTGAACCTGGGTTTCTGAATGACTGTATGGAACTGACCCACTGCCTGGAGCAATGTTTCTAGCATTGAGCTGTGACCTGGTCACTTTGTTACAGCCGTCAGCTTGCATTACAGACGGTGATCTTCTCATCCTTCATTCGCACTATTGTAGTCACCCTCTTCTGACATCTCTCCACCTGCTTCTTCCCCTTCAAGTAGCCGTGACCCTGGAATGATCCTCTGAACCACACCGAGGGGCAACTTCCTACTTTGAAGCCATCAGGAATTCAACATCCTTTATTACATGGCCACTGCTTCATGGAGGGGCTCTTCTTCCTTCCCACCCAGCCCAGGTGCCTGCATACACTGACACCCATAGTGTTCAATGCATACGAGCAGAATGAATCAATGCATGATGTTTGCTTTAGAATCAACATAATACAACCTTTAAGAAGCAGTTTCATAAAGACAATTTTGCCACATAGGACTATTAATTTGTGCATAACAATTGGTGAAAATAGTGATTTCATGGTTCACCTCTTCAGGTGGGGTAGAAGGGCATACTTATGTGTTGCTGATTTATGCCCCCAGCAGTCAAAGCTTAAAAAGGCCTAAGAGCTCATCTAGAACAATTTCCTCAGGTTGCAGGTGAGGAAACTGCCATCCAGACAGCTGGATGAACTTACTCCAGGGTATGCAACCCATGGGTCATGCTCCTTGGAGCTCCCAAGCTAGCCCAGCCCCATGCTCAGATCTGCCTTCCCTGACACCAGGCTGTCCCTGTGGGTAGCAGCCCAGAAAACATGTGACGTCCTCTGTCCCTTGTCTGCTCTGATTCTGCTCATTTGCAGGCCCAATTTAACCCTCTACTTAAAACCTCGAACCAGCCTAGCCTGTTGGTTCCCCCAATCATGGTCTCCCAGCAAAGGACAAGGTGTTAGTCCTGGCCTCTTAATCTGCGTCCCCATTCTCAATAGACTGAACCCGAGGCTGCGAGGGTGCAGAGAAGTCGTCTTTCAAATGCAGTGGGAGGAATGGTGGGTTTATAGCTGCAATTATACCCCACAGATGATAGCTGCTTCTGAAAAGGTGTATTGTTCTTCGTACTTGGGTGTAGAAGCTGGTCAATGGCTCTGTTTTGAAATCAGTGGTGCAGTGAGCCGAGCTTTTGGCTCGAGGAGATTCTGATCCAGTGGGAAGATAGGCTGTGAAGACACCGGTGCTTTGGGTCTTGGTTGTGGACTTGTGAACGAACTGAAACGTCACAAGACATTTCTGACCCGCCCATTCTGGTGCGGTCACCTTCTCAGATGCCACTCCTGTCCTCACTGGTGCTTCTCCACCACAGCTTGCTCTGTCTCTTCCATGGGCAGGGAGGGTACATCCCAGTGGGAAGATCCCACTAGGAGAAAGAATATCCCATCGGAGCTGTACTGGTTATATTTTGATGTATAAAAAACTGGCTTCTAAAAAAACCTGACACAAATGAACTTATTTACAAAACAGAAACAGACTGACAAACTTAAAGAACCAACTTCTGGTTACCAGAGGGAAAGGATGGGGCGGGGAGGAATAGTTAAGGATAGTTAGCCATGTACACTCTGCTATATTTAAAATAGATAACCAACAAGGACCTACTGTATAGCACAGGAAACTTGGCTCAATATTCTGTCATAACCTAAATGGGGAAAATATTTGAAAAAGAATAGATCCATCTATATGTATAACTGAATCACTTTGCTGTACGCCTGAAACTAACACAACATTGTTAATCAACTATGCTTCAATATAAAATAAAAATTTTTTAAAAACACCCTGAACTGAGTGACTTAAAACCACAATGGTTTATTATCCCCACAATTCTGTGGGTGAGCTTCGGGTTCTCCTGCTGGCCTCCCCTGGGTGCTCTCGTGGGACTGCTTTGAACTGAAGGATCTGTTGGGACTCGGTTGGCAGAGCTGGGCTGGCCTGACCCTTCCATCCATGGGGTCTTAGGATTCCAGAGGAACAAGATCCCAAGAACAAGCATTTATCCTGTGCATCATAAATGCTCATGTTCCATGGGCTCAGAGCCAAGGTCAGAGAGACAGATCCATATGGGATGGGTACTGGGAACTGTGACTCACTGTGGACCATTATGGAAACAATCCAATGCATTGGTGATAAAAGGTACTAAGAAAAATAAGGCAGGTGGTAGGGGATCCATAGAGAGTGATAGGGTGGTTCTTTCAGATGTGGAAGTCAGCATGAGTTTCTCTGATGAGCTGACAATAGAACCTGTGCAGGAGGCTATAGCCTGGGTGGGTGAGAGGGGAGAGGGGTCCAACCAGAGAGGCAGCATGTGCAAAAGCCCAGGGTAGGAGCCACAAAGGGGTCGGTATGGCTGGAGGAAGTGCCAAAGCGAGAGTGTGGGAGTACTTGGTGACACAGCTAGGACCAAATCACAAAGAAAACATTTACTCTGCAGTTTAAAAAAGGAAATTAAGGTTTTTTTTTTTTCTTTTAAAGATGGTAGATGCCCAGGAAACATTTTAGTTTTATCCTATAGGTGAATTAGTTTAACAGATGTCAACTACTGTAGACATTCTCAGTAAGTTATCTGAATACCCAGCTGTAATTCTCTTTTCATATTAGTTTTGGAGAATCACCTGTGGTGGACTCTTGAGAGAATATGAGTAGGCCAGTGCTTACTACTTTTGTATAAGCACAAAGCCTGCACACATTCTTTTTTATATTTGACAAAAAATCAAGCTAAATTCTACACAGTGTGCTGAAGGAATTTTTTTTGTACCCATGGCATTCATGGATACTTTACTGAGTGCACAGCTGCTATTTTTGATGTTGATGGATGTTCAAAGTTTGGTTATCAGAGAAGCAGAGGAGGTCAAAGATATAAGACCACAAACAGTCTTAAGGCAGAGAGCCAGGACTTCCCTAGCAATCCAGTGGTTAAGACTCTGAGCTTCCACTGCAGGGGGCATGGGTTCAATCCATGGTTGGGAAACTAAGATCCCACATGCTGCATGGGGGGGCCAGGAGGGAAAAAAAGCAAAGATGAAAGGGGGCTGTGTCTAGGTTCAGGAGGCAGATATACTGTGACTTAATCAAGATTGCCCCCTCTATGAAAAGAGGCACCCTTCTTGACTCAGCAGTCTCCTTCCTCATCTTATTTTATTTTCCCCATAGCACTTACCACCCTGAGATCTCTGAGGATGGAAATGTGATGATGATTTTTATTATGTATTTACTAGAGAAGCCTCATCTCATTATTATTCTGCCCACATAGTTGAGGTCTACCTGATTACAATCTTCCTAGAAAGTCTCTAGGTTTTCTGATTTGTTCACTATATGACTTCAAGCAAGTACTAAATTTCTTATACCTCAGATGTATAATTTTAAAAATGTAGGGTTTTTTTGAAATGTACCCTCCTTATTTTATTTCTCTTAAAAAATATGATTTTGGAGGCTCATTCTACATTTGGCTTTAAATGAGGAGAATAGGACACTAAGGGGAAAAGGAAAAGCTGGGAACAGAGAATGTGGGGGTTGAGAATCGAAAGAATGCCTACAATCATGCCAGAAGTTCAAGTTTTTGAGAAAAGTGAGGGAGAAGAGAAGCTTCCGTTATTATCATTTGTTTTTCTGTTTTGAATAGCTAGATTCTCTCATGTGTTTCCTTGTTCAAATTAAAATTTTTTTCTTGGTTAATATTACCCTATCCTGTCTCTTGGAGGCAAGCATAGAATCCCATTTGCAAATTAAACCTCTTACACAAGCAGATATTGTCAAGGATGATGTTGGGGGAATACTGAAGAATGAATAACCTTAGCCCCGGGGAAGAATCACCAATACTGTGGGTGTTCAGGATTATCCATACCTTGAGTTTGCATGGTTCTATGAGATTCTTTTCTATGTGATTCATGGGTTTTTAGAAAAGCCCTTTGTCGTAGATTCTATTTCAAATCTGCCAATTCACGAAACAGTTTCTGATCCAGATTTTTAAAAGGTTTACTTGTGTCCTATTTTTACATTATGAATAGATAGACAATCTCTAATGCCAAAGCTTAAATGTTATACAAAGTACGGTCTTAAAGTCCAAGTTTACGACGTCAATTTCTCACTTATCTCATCTCCGATGTGCTTGTTATTCCATCTTTATTCTGCAGAGGGAAAAAGTGCAGGAGGACAGTCATTAAGAGGCTAAATTGGTTGTTGCAGTTACTGCCGATGATGACAGTCCTCTCAGTGACCTAGCTTTGCCTCTGGCTGCTGAGAAGGGGGCTAGGGCTGCTGGGCTCTGCTTGAGGTGGGGACAGCAGGCTTGGGGAGGCAGGATGCTTCTGAGGTTCAGTCTTCCATTTCTGAACCTCTTTTGAGGGAGGCTGGACTCAGCAGTTTTTGTAACCAGATAGGAGTACCAGTTTCTTGTTGATAAGAACATGTAGCTATAGAGTATAGATAAGTATCTAGCTTTGTCCAGATTAGGAGGCCATTCTTACACATTCTCCTGGCTCAGATCATCTGTCCAAGGCACAGTCAGTTCTTGACCAGGTACTAGAATTGGCTCCTTGAAGTCTATTTTTCTTCTACTTGAGCTTGTCTCTCAAAAGTCAATGGCCATTAAAAAAAAAATCAAAACAAAACATCATCCTCTTTCTACAAGAGGATGTAGAAAGAGGATGTCTGGTTCTTTGGTCCCCTAATTTCACTCTTCAGAGCTTTCTATTCTTGCTTGGCAAAGAAGACAGAGAAATCTCCCCCTTTTCTTTAAACCCAACTGGTTGTCAAAATAATTACAAGACTGTCAACTTCTTGAGGGCAGGGATTACAGATTATTCATCACTGTATTTTACTAGTCCTTAAATACCAGATACTTGTTTTGTCAGCAAAATATATGCAACCAGTGTGGGGCAGAGGAAATTCAAGTTTACAACTGGGTTTACAGACATTTCCAGTATAATAGATATACTTTCTGTCCTTCTCCTCTTTTTCAAACAATTCCAGCCAGACTTCTAGATTGTGTACCAATTATTGTTAGAGATTATTTTATACACATGCACCCCACACCCTACATGTGTGTGTGTGTGTGTGTGTGTATACACTTACATATAACTCTGTGTCTCCTCTGGTGCTAAGCACAATGGTTGGCATATACTAGGCACCCAGTATAAATTCCTTAAGTGAATGAATGTAGTTTTTTGAGCCAAGTTAGTTTATTTTTCAGAAGAATTGAGTTTTAGTGAATTAAATTTTTATGATCTTAGCAAATC
Source organism: Giraffa tippelskirchi (assembly GCF_054371585.1). Classification (NCBI taxonomy): domain Eukaryota; kingdom Metazoa; phylum Chordata; class Mammalia; order Artiodactyla; family Giraffidae; genus Giraffa; species Giraffa tippelskirchi. Next base: position 63,467,808 of record NC_137287.1, on the reverse strand, counting down.
CTTCACACAAACCAGTTGGGAAAACACCTATAATTTATGCTTCACAGACCTTCTGTCTACATTCTAAAATTTTATTTGCAGTGCCTACCCTAATTTGAATGAGATGAAAACCAAGTTTTAAAAAAAACTAGTGTTGAAAATTTTTAGAGATTTAGGACTGCAATAATTTTATTTCTTCATTCCCTGTTTCTCCTACTTCACTGAAACACAAGATTCAAGACCTGGTGAATTATAAGTATACTTTGTACTAATTTTAGACTAAATCAGAACATTTAATGGAAATTCTAGGGCTTCCCTGATAGCTCAGTTGGTAAAGAATCCGCCTGCAATGAAGGAGACCCCAGTTCGATTCCTGGGTCGGGAAGATCCACTGGAGAAGGAATAGGCTACCCACTCCAGTACTCTTGGGCTTCCCTTGTAGCTCAGTTGGTAAAGAATCTGCCTGCAATGCGAGAGACCTGGGTTTGATCCCTGGGTTGGGAAGATCCCTACTCCAGTATCCTGGGCCTGGAGAATTATATGGACTGCAGTCTATGGGGTCTCAAAGAGCTGGACACGACTGAGCGACTTTCACTTTCAATGGAAATCAGCTGATATTAGGTTCAAATTTTGTTGAACTGTTTTGGCTTAGCTACTTGGTTTTCACTAATAGTTTACCAAATGTAACTGGCTTTTGTGAATTATATTTTAACACATGTCCATTTTTGAAGTATTGAGGCCAAGAATGAACCCGTGGGTGGAACACACAGATACTGCCACAGTAGAGCAGAGGTTGATAAAAGAGGCTTCAAACACTCTATCCTGGGTTTGAATTCTTGTGCCAGTTCCTGAAAGTAAATTCTCATTCCTGCAAGTAAAGTTACTGAACTATGTGGAAACCTAAGAGGTGGCCCAGGGCTCCCCCATGGCTCAGTGGTAAAGAATTCACCTATAGTGCAGGAGACTCAAGTTCAATCCCTGGGTCAGGAAGATCCTCTGGAGGAGGGCATGGCTACCCACTCCAGTATTTCTTGCCTGGAGAATCCCATGGACAGAGGAGCCTGATGGACTACAATCCATGAGGTTGCAAAGAGTCAGATACGACTAAGTATCTGAGCACCAAGAGGTGACCAATATTGAAGGAACCAGAAAAATAGCCCAGGAGTCCTGGTACTCATGATAGGAGCTGTAGTCCTCCTAGCTCCTGGAATATTCCACCTGTTGGTCTTTGCTCTCCTCTGACATCTTTTATTGCATCCCAAGCTCATGGAAGACTTGTAGCCCCTCACCCCCAACACTGACCGTGCCCTAGGGTATATCAAGGGTCCAATAAGATGGACCTCAAGCTTTTCAAAGATGTTAGTCAAGGTTGCTATTAGGGAGGACACTATAGGTTGTGTTATTTTTAAACACTTTTTTCTAAAGTCATCTGTCCTTTCAGGAAGCCTTTCTTAATTCAGCTTGAGGCAACATGGCACTGTGAAAATATCATGAATTGTGGTGTAAAAAAAGCCTGAAAATAGAATCACTGTTCTATTATGTATGATTAGCCTGATGTGTGGTACTTATTGAACATTTTTAAGCTTCCATTTCCTCTCCTTTAAGTAAAACTAATTCAACTATCTCTAATGTTGCAAAATAGTAAAGATAGTGAAAACAATTGCCACCTAAATTTTAATAATGTCACTCTACCTTTATGCTAAGACAAACACTTTGACCTGTGTTATTTCTTTCAGTCTACATAGGACCTTGGGAAGGCAGTGAGGCTGCTACCACTTTGAACAGTCTAAGTAATTTATATCACTTGAAAACCAGCATCACGGAAAGTGGCAAGAAAGAAGCAAGAAGGTGTTCAGTTTCCCCATTCATGAAGTCAGCAACTGGTAGGTGTCTGAGCCTCTTTGGGATGGTTTCATCCTGGGGTTTTCAAATTCATCTTCAAAGAGACTGTGGAGTGGATCAAGGAAAGAAAATGGGAGTTCAAGCCCCTCCCCAACTTCAGTCATGGTAGTTACATCTTTTCAGTGTGTTATTGATTGTGTTTCCATGTAAGAATTCAATGAAGAAAGTTCTAATCAGACATTTTCATTTTACAAACAGCCAAACCAAGGCCCATTGTAGTGGTGACTTATCTGGAGATAGTATCTCCATAAACCTCTATGGATGAGGAAAAAAAGAGGGAAATTCAAAATTTAAAAAAAACCCACAAATTTTCCCATTGACTCATAAATTTGATGGTTATTTTCTCTGATAACCCTCTCCTGAGTGACTGAATAAGTTGCAGTTTTAATCCCTAGTTAACTCACCTGAATATGACATCATTTTAAAGTATTGAAGTGGCTTCTTCATTACACAGTAGTTTTTGATGGTTTTTCATATACTAGGCACAATGAAAGATACCATAAAAATAAATGTCTCTATGCTCAATATAGCTATAATTCAGATTGAGTAGATGACACACTTGTGAAAAGGCAGAAGATAGTGCCAAATAAGTGTGACAATCATGAAAGAAGAAGTTATTCAAACACTGAGTAACTTTAAAAAGTTACTCAAACATCTAGGGAAGTTTTTTGTTTTTTTTTTTTACAGAAGTTGGGGTTTTATCTTGTCCTTAAAGAATGGATAATATTGAAATAAGGGACAGAAGATAAGACAGTTCAAGTGTGGGATATCTTCAGTAAAGTTAGAGATCTAGGAAATCTCATAGTTCCTGCAGTGAAGATGGTGAATGAAATCAGTTTGTCAAGAGCTGAAGGTATGAAAGGAAATTGGTAGAACAGGCTTGAGTTGCTAAGTATTGAGTTGTGGGTTGGTGGGTGACAACTGAGGCCACCCATTAACTTACAGAAGAGAGATGGGTGTCCAGAGGCAACTCCATGGGTGGGGGTCAGTCCTCTACTGTCCACTCATACCATCTCTGCCAGCCACCTCATCACTTGCTGTATCAAACTCACAGGTTGTTTTTGTTGTTTTCAGTTGCTAAATCGTGTGTTACTCTTTGCAACCTCATGAACTGTAGCACATCAGGCTTCCCTGTCCTTCACTATCTCTCAGAGCTTGCTCAAACTCATGCCCATTGAATCGGTGATGCCATCCAACCATCTCATCCTCTGTCACTCACTTCTCCTCTTGCCTTCAATCTCTCCCAGTATCAGGATTTTTTCCCCAGTCAGCTCTTTCCATCAGGTGGCCAAAGTGTTGGAGCTTCAGCTTCAGCATCAGTCCTTCCAATGAATATTCAGGGTTGATTTCCTTTAGGATTAACTGGTTTGATCTTTTTGCTGTCCAAGGGATTCTCAAGAGTCTTCTCCAGCACCACAATTCAAAAGCATCAATTCTTTAGCACTCAGCCTTCTTTATGGTCCAACTCTCACATCTTTACATAACTACTGGAAAAACCGTGGCTTTGGTTATACAGACTTTTACCATCAAAGTGATGTCTCTGCTTTTTAATACTCTGTCTAGGTTTGTCATAGCTTTTCTTCCAAGGAGCAAGCATCTTTTAATTTTGTGGCTGCAAGCACCAGATAACAAGAGTTAAATCATTTCTAACAACTCGACTTTACCACCACCATCTGTCCCCAGTAAATTAGGACAGAGGTAATACAGGAAGCAGGGAATAAGAGAAAGGTTTTGAGCAAGGGCATGATGTCTTTGCAAGACAGATTTGGTAGTAGGTAGATTTGAACTGGAAAAACTCATAGGCAAATGCAGGCAGGGAGACTGTGTAAGAATCCATTTATATGAATATTTCTGGCATTGCTCTGTGACGAATGTTCTATATACATTTTTAAGGCAACCTTTCAAAGTCGATAATAATATTCCAATTTTATAAATAGGGAGACTAAGGTTCAGGGAGATTTAAGTAACTTCCCCATATCAACTCACTAACAAATAAGAGCTAGAATAGGAACCTAAGCCTTTTTAAAGCTGATCCCATTTGTTATTGGTTATTTTGAAGTCAAAGCAGATGGTTAAATTAACCCTTCTCCTAAATTCAAAGTACATCATCCTCTTCAATCTGGGCAAAGCCTCATTCTTATTTTATTTTCGTCCCTTTAAAAAATTCCTATACCCTGTTTCTGTTACTCTATTTCTATAATCAAAAATTTCAGTGTGTTTGATGTATATTTTTTTGTATTCTTGAAAAATGAGCAGTGTTATTTTGTGTGCCTATATTTTTAATTTATGGAAATGATATTAATTATATAGCTCCCCTTCCTTCTTTTCACTAAAAACTTTAATTTTTAAGATTCATCCATATTTCTATGGATGCTTCTAATTCTTTGCTGCTAACTGCAACTTCTGCCCTTTCAATTTCATACAATTAATTTCCTAAAGCAAGGGCAGACTTGAGAGACAACATTCATTCATAAATATTAATTAATTAATTAGCATATTAAAAGAAATTCAGTCAACAAAACATTTGTTGGGCACTTACTACCAGACACTGTGCTCCAAATTGGGAATACTGAGACAAAAACAGTTCTAAAATTATCCTTGAGAGATGCCCTGTCCAGGAGGGGACCCAATCATGCAAACAGATAATTACAGTTTAGTGAATTATGCGCAGAAATAGATATAAGCTCAAGAAAGAGCAGGGTGTGATTGTTTCTGCTTGGAGCTCTGCACAAAATGAGTGAAAGGAGGAACAAAAGAGTGACCCTTCCTAGGTTTCAAAGAAGGAGGAGGAGTGTTCTGAATGGGTGGGTGGGGAAACGGTATTACAGGAACCAGTGCTTTTAACAAGAGTTGGTTCATTGCCTGTTCTCCCCATGATCCCTGCAAAGACCGTCCCCCACCCTCGGGTTCTCAGAATAGCGGAGGTGTTTACTCCTCCCACTATTTGAGCCAGGACTGCTTGTTTAAGGGGTGGGTACCTGGTACTGGATACACAGGAATCCTCCTCTTGGCCCAGCAACCAAAGATGTGTGGTCTTGGTTAAATAGCTCATTTGGTCCAATGTATTTTTCCCTTTACATTTGACCTAAGAAACCCAGGCATGTTGCAAGGTGGTGACAGAAAGGGGAGCTGGTAGGTCTTGTTGCCTGGTAGTCATTTTGCATGCGGATGAATAAACAGAGAGTGGGCTTCAGCCATGAGGGAATGGAACCCCGCTTGGGTGGAGAGAAATGCTGTCTTGGTTCCCAGCACCTTTCTGTCCTCAGCCCCAGGTCTGCAAGTTCCAGTTTGCTTACTACCTCAAGCAGAGTAAGGTTTCTTCTGAATCTTCACAGTCAAGATCCCCGCATGGTGAACAACTCTGCTTCTATTTTAACTGCCTAATGGCCTTTGCTTAAAGCATGTGCTCCAAGGCATGCAGACTTGAGACACCCTGGTTTGCTTGTGTGTGCATACATGTGTGTATATGTGTGTGTGTGTGCACTCAATTGCTCAGTTTTGTCCGTCTCTTTGAGACTCTATGGTCTATAATCTGCCAGGCTCCTCTGTGTATGTGATTTCACAGTCAGGAATACTGGAGGGGGTTGCCATTTCCTTCTCCAGGGGATCTTCCCAACCCAGGAATCAAACACGCATCTCCTACGTTGGCAGGCGGATTCTTTACCACTGCATCGCCTGGTCTGCTTACAGATCTCTAATTCACTTGCTATTCCAAGATATGTGCGTTGAAGGAAAATCTGGAGGAAGCACCTGCAGGACTCGGTGAATGATTATACATGGGACATGCCAATTACCAGTTCTGAAGTTCCGGAAGAATGACGACAATATTGATATAAAATGAGAGAAATAAAGGAAAAGGGGAGAAGAATTCAATTTTATTTTACTTTTAATGAGATGTTGCAAAAGTACTGTTTTTCATTCTTTCAATTTAATTTTTATTGAAGTATGGTTGATTTATAATGAAGAATAGTTGATTTATAATGTGCCAATCTCTGCTGTACAGCAAAGTGACTAATTTAAACACATAAAGACATTTTAAAGCTATTCTTTTCCATTCTATTTTATCACAGGATATTGAATAGAATTCTCTGTGCTACACAGTAGGCCCTCGTTGTTTATCCATCATATATATGAGTTTACATCTGCTAATTTCAAACTCCTAGTTGATTTGCATCCCTGAAGACCAAGCAAGGAGATCAAACCAGTCAATCCTAAAGGAAATCAACCCTGAATATTCACGGAAGGACTGATGCTGAAGCTGAAGCTCCAATACTTTGGCCACCTGATGCAAAGAGGCAACTCATTGGAAAAGACCCTGTTGCTAGGCAAGATTGAGGGCAGGAGGAGAAGAGGGTGACAGAGGATAAGATGGTTGGATGGCATCACCAACTCCATGGACATGAATTTGTGTAAACTCTGGGACATAGTGAAGGACAGGGAAGCCTGGCATGCTGCATTAAAAAAAGAGAGAGAGAGAGTTGTAGGACATTATCAAAGGGTCTAAAATGGAACTGACTGGAATCCAGAGGAAGAGATGGTGGTATCTGGCTCTGTGTTGGTTGAAGCTAAATAGGAAGCAGACTTCTCCTTACCTGTGAGGCTGGGTGAGCACTGGCCTTTGCGGAAGAAATTCCATGGGGTCACAAAGAGTCAGACACAACTGAGTGACTGAACAACAATGACAAAAAGACTTCAGGTTTAGATACATAAGGAGACTTTGGGAAACATATAAACATTAAATGGTACATCTGAGAAAGGGGAGATCAGCTCCTTCATTAACATGAGAGAGGTGAGAAGAAGGCTCTGGATGGGACCAAGAGTGGACAGAGATGAGGGTCATGGAAACCAAAGGAGAATATTTTAAAAAGCAAATATAATAGTAATAGTAATTACTGCTAATAGAAGTAACAGTAATTAATAGTTTAATGGCAACATTCTATGATATACAGCCAAGACAGCAAGGAAATGCAGATTATAGAAAGGCATAACAGTCCCATGCTGCTGCTGCTGCTAAGTCGCTTCAGTCGTGTCTGACTCTGTGTGACCCCATAGACGGCAGCCCACCAGGCTCCGTCGTCCCCGGGATTCTCCAGGCAAGAACACTGGAGTGGGTTGCCATTTCCTTCTCCAATGCATGAAAGTGAAAAGTGAAAATGAAGTCGCTCGGTCGTGTCTGACTCTTAGTGACCCCATGGACTGCAGCCTACCAGGCTCCTCCATCCACGGGATTTTCCAGGCAAGAGTACTGGAGTGGGTTGCCATGTCCCATAAATCATTCCATTTTAGAAAAGTTTTCAGTGTCCTTTAATATCCCTCCACAGATCTGTCTTTGGTAACACAGGTGTTATTTCGCAAAGTAAAATCTGAGTTCTTAAGAATCTCCTCTGTTGAAAATTGCTTTATCTGATGCTCAGTACAATGTCATATATACTTACCAAATATATTTTGATTAATAAAATGAAGGTGTCTGTAATAAAGTTATCTTAATAAACTTAAAATTAGAAAGTGGTAATCTTGGCATCTGTGGCTACAGAAAGTGCCATTGAAGACTCCATGTTTAGAAATGACATATCAAGAAGCCTGTTCTCTGAGTTTCCTTCAAGTGGTCATGGCTAATTTGAATCTGGAGGCTTGAAGGAATTTAAATTTGGGGATTTCCCATGTGAAGCATCATTCTGCCATCATGTGCTTAGCTAAAAATTCTCCTTTGCTAGGAACGTACATACTAGTGACGCATTGTTGGTTTGGAAAGAAAATAAAGGACAAGTGTTGCCATTCTTCCTGTGCTGCAGATTTAACCAACTAATTAAATCCATTTTGCTTTCTGGGCTTATGGTGACTTTGTGTAACTCAGACTGGAATCTTCCCACATCCAGAAGATCTGTCATTGTCCAGGTTACCATGGCAGCTAAATTCTTTTCCTTTTTGTATAATTATCCCCAGCCCTTGGCTTCGGTTAACCACATAAGCCGGTGTATTATTAGCTTAATGAAGGGACCCTTTCTGCAGGCTCCTTCCAATGCTGTCAGGTAGCTGTCCAACTAGCATGGTGCCACTGTGTTTGGTATTTTACACTCAGCATCCATCTGGAGCTCTGTTACAAACCCGGTAGGTTGCATGCCAGAGGACACCCTGCTGCTTCTGAGGAAGATTCATCTCCTGCTTCCCTAAGTGTGACTCAGTGATATCACATAGACATCAGCTTCCACCCCGTCCTGAGCTCCACACTCTGAGGGGCAGCTCGGTCGCCATCTAAGCCTGCATGGCTATTGTCGGTGCAAAAATTCATTCTTTTTCATGTCTGTAGCTGTAATGCAACATACTCTGGGATCAGTTTCAAACTCTAATGATTAACACATGTTTATTCATTCCAAATGGAGCTAGGGCTATAAGCCCTGTTGCATACATGTTACTGGGTTTTTGTTGTTGTTGTTATTATTTTTCCTCCCTGGGTCGGTTCCTCCCATGGATCAGAAGAAACCACCATCAATTGACTCTGGAAATCTTTGTCCTCTGTCTTTGAGGCACCTTCTACTTTTGCTACTTAACTGTAAGTTGCACCCCAAGATCACCTTCTGGGTGCCCTGCAGAAGTCACTGAGGTTCAGATTCTTGCTTTAAGTTCACTCTGGATGTGTACTTTCACGAGATGATAGCCAACTTGTGGCAAATTTACCCTCACAGTCTCTAGGCAATAATGAGCAGCAGAGATGCACAGATGGGGAAAAAGCAACCTTTGATAGAGACTGAAATACAGTGGGTGAACATTCACAAAGAGACTAGGAAAATTAAGGACATTGTTTTTGTCAGCTAAAAGATGTCAAACACAGGATGGTCATTATCAACTACTGCTACTGGTACTTACTTTTGCAGGAGACATGCCAGACCCAAGGTCAGATTTAGGGGGAGAGATAGGAAGCTCAGTATTCATGTATGGATGTGAGAGTTGGACTATAAAGAAAGCTGAGCACTGAAGAATTGATGCTTTTGAACTATGGTGCTGGAAAAGACTCTTGAGAGTCCCTTGGACAGCAAAGAGATCCAACCAGTCCATCCTAAAGGAAATCAGTCCTAAATATTCACTGGAAGGACTGATGCTGAAGCTGAAACTCCAATACTTTGGCCACCTGATGCGAAGAACTGACTCATTTGAAAAGACCCTGATGCTGGGAAAGATTGAAGGCGGGAGGAGAAGGGGACGATAGAGGATGAGATGGTTGGATGGCATCACCGACTCAATGGACATGAGTTTGAATAAACTCCGGGAGTTGGTGACAGACAGGGAGGCCTGGTGTGCTGCAGTCCATGGGGTGGCAGAAAGTTGGACACGACTGAGCAGCTGAACTGAACTGAGCTGAGCTGATAGAAAGCTCCTTTCCCATCACCCTCAGCTCTCCTCAGTGCCCCAGGGAGAGAACTGTGTCACTCAGTATGCAAAAACACAGATAATTTGGAGCAAATTGTGATTTACTGAGGGATTAATTAGATGGGGAAACAGTGGAAACAGTGTCAGACTTTATTTTGGGGGGCTCCAAAATAACTGCTGGTGGTCATTGCAGCCATGAAATTAAAAGACACTTACTCCTTGGAAGGAAGGTTATGGCCAACCTAGATAGCATATTTAAAAGCAGAGCATTATTTTGCCAACAAAAGTCCGTGTAGTCAAGGGTATGGTTTTTCCAGTGGTCATGTATGGATGTGAGAGTTGGACGGTGAAGAAAGCTGAGCGCCGCAGAATTGATGCTTTTGAACTGTGGTGTTGGAGAAGACTCTTGAGAGTCACTTGGACTGCAAGGAGATCCAATCAATCCATCCTAAAGGAGCTCAATCCTGGGTGTTCATTGGAAGGACTGATGCTGAAGCTGAAACTACAATACTTTGGCCGCCTCATGTGAAGAGTTGACTCATTGGAAAAGACCCTAATGCTGGGAAGGATTGGGGGCAAGAGGAGAAGGGGACAACAGAGGATGAGATGGTTGGATGGCATCACTGACTCAATGGACATGGGTTTGGGTAGACTCCGGGAGTTGGTGATGGACAGAGAGGCCTGGCGTGCTGCAATTCATGGGGTCGCAAAGAGTCGGACATGACTGAGCGACTGAATTGAACTGAACTAAACTAAACTGAGGGATTAATTTTGGTTAAAGGATTTTCCCTCCTCAAACCCCAACCCAAGCCGAATCTCTAAGCTAGATGGAGGCTTCTGTAGCAGCGGAGGTTAAAGAGCCGCTGTGAAATTTATTTCGTCCCTGAATTTACAGCTTTGTTAAGCAAAACTATATAAAAACCATAAGACAAAAGAGAATAAAAATAAAACAGGAAAAACCAATAACAAACAAGCAATTCCAGCCAACTCTTTTCCCCTGCTCAAGATGAAATGAAGAAAGTAAGCATGGCACATAATAACTATTTGGTTTTTTTTCCAGCTTTAATAGTCTATAAATGAGAACAGATAATGAATGTGATATCCAGTTTTGTTTGGCATTGTAGTTGTTTTTGTTTTCTGTTTTTGCATTGAGTTCTTGTCATTCACCTCTTCTGAACTTGAGGTCTCTCTGATAAAGCGATGTTTTAAATCTTGAAAGAGGGTTAAGCAGTGATTGTAATTTTTAAAATAGTACCTAAGGTACTAGGAATGCAGAGTAAGTGCCAAGCTATAGTCATTTAAATGTGCTATTTTATTTATGCCATTGCTCATGTTCTGCATTTGAATAGAACCTCTTGTTTTCATAGGACACCTCCAGTCACCTGGTGCCAGGTGGTCCCAGCCTGAGGCTCAAGCACAGCCATTACCAGCTCTCCAGCTAGAATGGTTGCATCCTCTATATACTCTCTGATTGTCTATAAATAGCATCACTTGTGAGGATTGTTGAGATAATTTGTTGCTATAATTATAGTGACATTTCTAGCACGCTATAATCATATAAAACTGCAAATATAGAAGGATGCTATTTTGGAGTTCTTTTTTCCCTCCTCAGTTTGTGTTTTATGGAATGGAAGAAAAGATGAGGGATGTCATATCGCTTGTTTAGAGAACGGAACCAGCTGCATTACAATAGGACAGAACAATGATACAGGAAAATCAAGAGTACTTCCTTAAGAAGAAAGGCAACTAGCGACTTTGAAATTGACTTGGTTTTAGTTAAAAAGGAAAAGAAAAGAATCCCCCTCCTCCAAGTACAATTTCATACATACAAGAGAAGTGAAGACATGTGATGGTAATTTTCCAGCTGAGAGCCTTAGCCAAGCCAAAGTCATTTTAATTTTTCATAGGCTTTTACATTTTTGATGACAACATCTTAGTGAAGGAGTCACAAATGTCTGAGAAAGAAATATTTAGGATGGTTGTACTGTAGAATCTTTGAAAAAGACAGTTTATTTTGAGTTGACAAAATATTTCCATTGTGTTCAAACGTTCAGCAAGTATCAATTAAGCAAAATAAAGATCTTTCGAGAAAATGTGATTACACAGTTTGATTGTGCCACAGTTACAGGGACTTTTAAACCACTTCTCAAGATTCAAAAATGACATACGGTATCTATATGAGCAAAGTGATTGACAAAGTTGCAAAGTATCAAAATTTATCGTATTTATTTCTTTAGTTTTATTGAAGTATAATTGACAAGTAAGGTTGTAAGATATTTAAAGTGTAAAATTAATGACTAGATATGCATATACATTGTAAAAGAATTCTAACAATTGAATTAATTACCTCATCCATCACCTCATGTATTTACCTTTTTATTTTTGGTGAGGACCCTTAAGCTCTACTCTCTTGGAAAATTTCAGTTGTAAAATACCATATTACCAACCACAGTCACCATGTTATACGTGAGATGCACAGATCTTATTTATCTTATAACCAAAGGCTTGTACCATTTAACCAATCTCTCCCCATTTTCCTGCTCCCAGTAGAGAAACAGTGTTTTAGAGTTTTCAGTGTGCATATCTTTCATCTCCTTGGTTAAATTTATTCCTAATTTTTATTCTTTTGAAGCTATGGTAAATAAGATTGTTTTCTTTATTTCTGTTTGAGACTTGCACTGAACCCAGGGAGGCATAGCTTTGATAAGTGTTTTCATAGCTGTTTGAAAACTGCTTTTTTTGTTGTTTAATACAGTTTTGTAAAGGCCATCCCCTATTGGTTATCATTACTAAGTGATTTGAGGACCCATCCCTTAGGTGGAGGCCACAAAAGATGGAGTGCTAGATATGAGGACAAGCTCCTTCCAGAGAGAAGCTGAAGAGTTGCTTTTATTGTTGGAGTGAGCTGCAGAGGGAAGGTGTGTGTGTGCTAAGTCACTTCAGTCAAGTCCAACTCTTTGCATCCCTATGAACTGTATGTAGCCCACCGGCCCCTGGTCCATGGGATTCTCCAGGCATGAATACTGGAGTGAGCTGCCAGGCCCTCCTCCAGGGGATCTTCCTGACCCAGGGATCAAACCTGTGTCTCTTATGTCTCCTGCATTGGCAGGCGAGTTCTTTACCACTAGCGTCACCTGGAAAGTCCACAAGGAGAAGCTAGGGCAGGTCTTTTTGGGCTGATGGGACGATCCCAATTAGCACCTCCATGCAAGCTGAGTAGCAGCTGGACTCTCAGGCAGCAGCTGGAAAAGTTTGGAGTAAAATCTCTTCCGGGAGAAACTGAGATGGGCATTTTTGCCTGCTCCCTCGGTGCTATGAATAGTCCTGTGGGACTTGTTGAATTCAAGCCCTGTAGGCTATCAAAGTAGCTGATATGGGGGATTCCCCCCTTGGTTGGATGCTTTACAGATGGAGTGCTGTATGTGTGGTCCAAGCCCTCTTGCTCCTCAGGAAGAAGCTGGAATTTGGGGGTTTCCTTGGATTGTATGTCACTGAGACTGGGGTGTAGTTCATGGCAAGGGCATGTCTCAGCCTTTCCTACTCGTTTTGATGCAGATGATTTTTGTGTCATCCAGGGTGTAGGAGTCAGTCAACTCCTTCTGGATCTCTTCCAAAAGGAGCCATCCATGTGCAACTGTATATTCAGTGACTCTGCGCTGGAAGCAAAAGGTCAGGAGCCCCCTGTGTCACCATCTTGGTGATGTCACTCCTGTCAAAGTATGTTTTAGATGCAACTCCTCTTCTGAGTTCCAATGCTGAGACCTGCTCTTTTGACCTGGCTGATGACCCACACAGCAAAATAAATGGGAGCTGGCACTGTCTAGCTTTCTTAGCACTGATCAGGATTTTAATGTTATTTATCTGTGTGATCTTTTCTCCCCAGGTCTGTACTCTCCAGGAAGCTAGAGATCTTGTCTGGTTTGTACACAATCTTATCAACAGTCCCAGGTCAAGAAGAGCCAGACATGTAGTAAGTTGACATGAGTTGAATAAATGAATGATGGAATCAGATTAATGCTGACTTGCAATTGATAAGTTGCCAATTTGGGCAAGCGTCATATCTTGGAGGGCTTCCCTTGTGGCTCAGCTGGTAAAGAATCCACCTGCAATGTGGGAGACCTGGGTTTGATCTCTGGGTTGGGAAGATCCCCTGGAGAAGGGAAAGGCTACCCACTCCAATATTCTGGCCTGGAGAATTCCATGGACTGTATAGTCCATGGGGTCACAATGAGTCGGACACGACTGAGTGACTTTCAGTTTCTTTCACTTTCATATCTTGGAGCCTCTGATTCTTTATTTATAAAGTGACTGGTTTGGCCAGGAAGTTATCCAAAGTCCCCAGCCTTAAATTCCATAAATGAATCCATGGTAGATGCCACAGGGCCCTACCACCATTTCTTTCTCTAGGAAACTTGTGCTCAGCCACTAGGTACTTCTCACTCTGCTATATCCCCTTCCCCGGATGTAGCCATCAGTCCAGGGATGGATCAGGGGTCTAGTTCTGATGACCCAATTCTCTTCTCTAGGTATTTGGCTTTAGGCTGGGCACCTGCCAGCCAGAGTCTGCTTTTGGCTGTGCTGTGACCTGTGGATTTGGGAACTTTTATGTAGCCGCTCCTACCCAGCCTGGACGGTTAGGCAGAGGAGTCAGAATGTGGAGAGAAGACAGAAGCAGTCTGTAGAGCAGGGCAAGCTTGCCAAGTGGAGAGTTCTGATAATTACCAGTTTCTCACTGAAGCCTGCAGCTTTCCTGACCATGGGTGTACCACAGGGTGGCTGGTGTACTGCTAGTAAATTTTCCCTTTTTAGGGTGAAAAGTAGCTCTAGTTAGCTTTGTTACCCAGCTAAATATACACATACATTCTTCTCAATTATGAAAGTTCATTTATTGGATATTCAGGTGAAGTCAGCTAGATTTGTCAAATCCTCATTCAGAGAAGCCCATGCCGAGTATTTGCTGTTAGCAGCATTTATCAGGACCTGTGAAACCCCGACTATCTCTGGGATAATCTTTTATGTGACCCCATACACCAGGGAGAGGAAGAGCTTTTGACTTGGCAAGAGTAAATAATCTATCCTCAGCACCACTTCTTTTTGTTTTTGTTTTTTTTTAATGTGGACCATATTAAAAGTTTTTTTTTTTTTAATTTAATTTGTTACAATAGTGTTTCTGTTTTATGTTTTGGTTTCTTTCTGGCCATGAGGCATATGAGATCTTAGCTTCTGGACCAGGGATTGAACCCGCACCCCCTTAATTGGAGTCTTAACCATCGGACTGCCAGGGAAGTCCCTCAGGACCACTTCTGAACAGGTTGGTCTCACTGGCTGCTGTTGACCTCTGTGGTTATCCCTGCACATCTGGGAGAAACAGGGAGATAGGCATTCTGTCTGTCTGTGTTACAGAAGGACTGTGATTCTCAGCACTTCCTGCTGACTGTTTCGCATGTCCCAGACCCTGGACAGGAGTCTCCTCCCTGATAATATCAGTGCAAGCCCCCTGCCTGCCTGTGGTCTCCTCTGAGCTGCCCTATCTTGCTGTCACATCCTGAATGCATATTTCCCTTCCTGGTCTCACTGAGAAAGGAGAAATTGGGTTATGAGTTATCTAATTCCATTAGCCTCATTATTGCTCAGAAATCTGAGTCCTGGCGGGTTAGTGCTATGTAATGGGGGAAGTCAGTAGACATGGGTCCCACTGGTGACCTTGATCCTGGACAAATCTCAATCCCTCCTTATTTGTAAGATTAGAGCCAACTGGGTGATTTATGGAAAGCTTTCCTGTCTCCCCCAGTACTGGGATCTTTTACCAGGTTCCTCCCATTCCTTCCCCAAGTATCCTCCCAGACCTGAAGGACTGGGGTCTTGTTTGCAGTGGCCTTTCTCACTAGGGGTTGGTTGGTCAGTTCTTTGTAGATGTTTTAACATTTCAATGAAATAAGCTGTTTAAAGAAAGAGGTTTCCAACAGACAGAGGGATGATGGGGTGTGGGGAGCACATCTGGAAAACCTGAAGCTCACAGGTCACTCTCTATATGCTGTTAGTGTTTGCCCACATTTTTTTCCCCTCTCCTTCCTTGACTGGAAACATTACCAGCCCTGCTTGTTTTTCGCCTTAACTTGTTAAGTGTTCCACGGTTCTTCTAGATTGGGATGTCTTTGACAGACAAACAGAGAAAGCTTGACGCTTTCTCCTTTTGCTTGCTTCACATTCCAGTCTTGCAAGGGATTAGAGCTCTTGAAATGTTTTTATTTCTTTCTTTTACTTTTTTTGTTGCACTGAGTCTTTGTTGCTGTGAGCGGACTTTCTCTAGTTGTGGAGACTGGGAGCTACTCTCTAGCTGCTGTACACGGGCTTCTCGTTTTGGTGGCTTCCCTTCTTGTGGAGCATGGTGCACACGGGCTTCAGTAGTTACAGTTTCCCGGCTCTGGTGCGTGGGCTCAGTCGTTTCAGTGCATGGGCACAGGGGCTTAGTTGCTCCTCCATGTGTGGGATCTTCCCGGACCAGGGATTGGACCTGTGTCCCTTGCATTGGCAGGCAGATTGTTATCCACTGGACCACCAGGGAAGTCCTTGAAGTGTTTTTAATAATTAAGTTTTTCTTTTAGCTGCCATCATGATCCGCCATCTTGTTCTGTGAATGACATCCCTTGAGCAGTAAATCAAGTCTCTGGAGAGGCTGGCTTGGGGACTCCAAGGTCAACATTTGACACTGGCAGGTTGCCTCATAACCTAGGTTTCCATCTTCATGAGGATAAATTTAGGCACTTACCCAAAGCTTTCTCTCCATAGGACAGACTTGCTCTCACCCATCAGTCAGAGAAATAACTCAGCCTACAAAGCCTGGCTGCCCTGCAACGCTGGGCAACCAGAGGAAGGGAAATATCCACTAAACTGTCTGACATTTTGAAATTCTTTCATAACTAGCATTATATTGGGACCAATTGTGCATGACAATGGTGCTTAAGATACTTAACCAAAATGTGTATAGATTCACCAGGACTTTATCATGCCTCTATCTGCCGACCTAGATCTTCTACGAGTTTCTCCACTTCTTTTCCCTCTGAGCTGAGATCAGAACAAAGGAGAGACTGAAAATAAAGAAACTCACCAAGAAGGAAAGAGGAGATTTTCTTGTGACTGTTAAGTTTGCAAAAACAAAATTAAAGATAACATAGGTTCATGTGATGTCGTGGATAATGACAACCATCTAGTAACAGCCAAGAAAAGGCCACTTTATTGCTTTCTTGCAAACAAGCCAAAAACAATAGTTCATCAAGTTTCCAGTGCATTCATAATGTAGCATTTTATGATCTCCTGAGGAGAAGTTTGATGAAATACAAGACTTGTGCTTTGGATAAAAATGCCAATTTCTCGTAAAATCCTTAAATTTATTTGTCACATTTTCTTCCTGAATTCCAAACTAATTTCTTTGAGGCTAAGATCGTGACTAATTTGTTTGTTTCTTCTGGGACATAAAGGCCATGAAATTTACACTTAAAATGACCATTGTTTTGCACTGGGTGTTCTTGGCCTGATTTTTCCCACATAATCTTCTCTTGGCTTTGGGGGGCTGATTCATTTAGTCTTGGCACTTACTGAATTTTCTTGTCCTTTGCCTCAAGTTGACAGGAAGGGAAGAGAAGTCTTTGTGCTATTGAATACCAAAGCAGACCTCTATTACAGCGATGGCAGAATGCTTTCTGGGGTAACATTGGAGACAGCTGACAGAACATTCTGAAGATGTTCTGATGTGATGGAGAGAATGTCTCATGGTGTCACTTGTGATCAGGCAGGTGGGCAGAGC
Source organism: Giraffa tippelskirchi (assembly GCF_054371585.1). Lineage (NCBI taxonomy): Eukaryota > Metazoa > Chordata > Mammalia > Artiodactyla > Giraffidae > Giraffa > Giraffa tippelskirchi. The sequence continues at coordinate 63,450,758 of NC_137287.1, read as the reverse complement.
AGCTACTTTCATTTATTTATTTATTTATTTTTGGCTGCCCTTGATCTTCATTGCTCTTCTCTAACTGTGGCAAGTGGGGACTACTCTTTGTTGTGCTGCACAAGCTTCTCTTTGCAGTGGCTTCTTTTATTGTGGATGGAGCACAGGCTTTAGGTGCTTGGGCTTCAGTCCAAGCTGGGTTGCAGCACTCAGACTCAGTAGTTGTGGCACACGGGCTTCGTTGCTGTGGAATCTTCCCACACCAGAGGTGGAATCCACGTCCGCTGCATTGGCAGGCAGATTCTTATCCACTACCCCACCAGGGAGTACAGGGCAGCTACTTTTGAAGGAGTAGAAATTGCATTTGTCATGTCTGGCTTAGTTTTGGAAGACACCTAAGTGAAAAGGAAAGCCTGATCTGATTAAGACCCAGGCAGCCTTTGATGGAAGAATCAGTATCAAGAAGATTGTTTTTTTGAATGATGTCCAGTGTTGGGCTACAGTAAGACAGCAGGGGACATCTATGAGGCCAGATAATTGAGATAAAAGCATCGTGGTGAGATGATCCTTACAAATGCCCATCTATGGACCATCAAACCTTCCACTGCTATTGTTTACAACTGAGAGTTGATGGTCCACTTGACAAGATTCTTTCCAGAGTCACAGGTATAGTTATTACCCTGCAAACCAACAGTTCAGGAGAGGATGCTGAACTGGGGTGAATCTGCAGGGTAGACTGCGATAGAATATTCCAGGCTTTCTTCTGGGAAGGAAGTGACAGGGATTCGTGGAGTAGCAGGTGGGGATAGATGGCAGGGAGAGGAAGGCTTGAGTAAGAGAGGTTAAAGAAATCCAGGAGTTTGGCCCTAGCAGGCTGTGTGGCTGGGAACAGGAGAGAAAGGAGAGAGCAGTGTCAAGGCATGGAGTCCTTCTGGAATGGAGACCTGTGCTCTCTGCCCCTGCCACTCTCCTACTGGTCTGAGCCCATCCTCCAGTGTCTATGGTTCTTCTACTCCATCCTGATGGCTTGATTTGACAGTGACCTGGATGAAGCAGGGAAAGTGGGAGAGAACAGTAGGGGAGGGTACAGTGCTGGGTAACAGCACTGGCATTTGCCTTCAGTAGGGGAGGAGTATAAAGCCAAACATGAAGCCCTAACTTGCAGGCTCTCATTGTCTGAATGAGTTGACTTGATGCAGAGTAAATTCTCAGTTATGCCCAGTTTTCCAGTGCAAACAGCTGCAGCATTTTCCTAAGGGGTTGAGATTAGGGAGCAGTAATAGTGCCTGTGTGTGTGAGCCTGTGTATGTGTGTGTGTGTGTGTGAGAGGGAGAGAGCGAGAGAGAGAACATGGAGGTCACCTATGGTGTCACAAGCTTTCCTCTCAGAAAATGACCATCATGTTTATTGTATGTGGATGACATGTGAAAAAAATGGAAAAGGTATAGTCCATTTGTTCCTCTGTTGCTGTTCCCTCTTGACTTATTGAAGGAGAAAGTCTAACAGAGAACAAACCTGACCTCATATTAGATCTATTCCTTTAGCTCTAACCGGGTGCTCTGTTGCCTGAGCTTAGTCATGCTGGCCCTGCCCCTTTTGTAAAAGAATGTTGCTTATTGCAGAATAGAGAATATCCTTTGTCTTGCTGGCGGTTAACAGGAACATTGTGACCAGACCTATGTGGACAGCTGCAAGAACAAAGGATTCAGGCAGCAAGATGTTTGCAACAACCAGCCACATCCTCTCCCCTTTTAGTATAAATGAAGCCTGAGTTCTAACTTGGGTACGATGGTTCTTTGGGACACTAGTCAACCATCTTCTCAATATGCTAGCTTTCTGAATAACGTCACTATTCATTGTCCCAACACCTCATCTCTCAACTAACTCATCAACCTGTTGTGTGGCTAGCAGTATGAGCTTGGACTTGGTCACCAAAGGAGGTAAAAATGTGTGGAGAGGGATGACAGCTGCCCTGTGATACCCACGGGTCAACCAAAAGGGTTTGGTGTGATTTTAATCCTAGAGATTTTTGAAATTTAGCAAAGGAAAGAAACACTAAATTCCTTTTCTGACATGTTAAATCATGGTAATATATGCTTGAAAAACTCATTATAACCATTAAGATGAATAAGTAGTGATTTAGAATTTGAGTTAAGGAGTTAGGCTGCCACACTTGTGCTCTTTGGGTGTTTGAATATAATTATTTGAGGATTAAACTGAGAGAATCGATCAGTCCCAGAAATAAATAGCAGGCTTGCTTGCAAAGTCAAAATTGGAATGGAGAAATGAGAATTCTTAGGGAAAATGTCTGTTGTAAGAATGAATGAATAAAAAGTAAGATTCCGCACCTTAACTATAGGCAGATTCTCGGAAAGAGACTGACTGAAGGTTTTAAGAAGACAAGAGAGCAATTTATGACTTTAAGAAACAGTTTTGCTCTTGTTTCAGTCCATAGGATTGAGGGAGGGATTAAAGAGGTAAAAATTCTATTTTTATTATTTAGTAACCTTCTTCATTTAGACAAAAACTGATGATAAGCTACCTTTCTTGGGATAAAAGGAATATCAATGACCCATTTAAACAATATCTCAAACAGCTATTGCATATTAAATTGAGACAAACCCACTCCAACATCCTTAGTTCCTAATAGACAAATCCTTGATAATTTAGATTGTACCTAGAAAAAATGGAATTCATCATCAAAGCTAAACAAACAAATCGGCAGCTATTTGCTACATTATAAGGATAAGCTTTGGAATTCTCAGGTGGCTCAGTGGCAAAGAATCTCCCTGCTAATGCCAGAAATGCAGGAGATGCAAGTTCAATCCCGGAGTCGGGAAGATGCCCTGGAGGAGGTAAGCACAAACTGCTACAGGATTCTTGCCTGGGAAATCCCAAAGACAGAGGCGCCTGGCAGGCTACAGTCCATGGGGTCGAAAACAGTGGGACACAACTGAGCGACTGAAAACACACCTACAAGGATAACCTTGGATTTGATGGTGTTGAATATACTCAGGATCAGATGACTACACATATTTTTGGAAAAAGGAAAATCCTTTCAATTAAAATTTTTTTTACAGTGTAAATGTGTCCCTACTGATTTAAGTCAGACCCTGAAGCTGATTTAAATGTACTTTCATTAAAGATTTCGTTGATGTACAAGCTCAAGTTCTTTTGGCTGAAGTTCTGTCTGTTGAGATGTTAGTGAAATATCAAGCAAGGTGAACAAAACAGCCAGCTCACAAACAGTATTCTGAAGGTCTCACAAAAATAAAATCGTCTCAGAGAGACTTTGAAATGCAACACTGACGAGAATGCAGGAGGCATTTTCAAAAGCTTTTCTGCCTTTGGACTCACAGACCACCATCAGATCAGCAAGATTCTGATGTACAGGGAGAGCGTTAGGAAGTTCTGGGCTCACTCATCCCTGGGAGACTCAAAAGCCAACAAAGATTCAAACAGTCAAACCATTTTATAACACAAAAAAGGAATCCAATCCATGCATGTTTGTAATTTCCATAAATTAGCCTTGCAGGCCAGCATGGTGTTTCGTAACATTGTCAAGTGATGCATCATACAAATTAGACCAGGGCTCTGGCCAAGAACCGTTTTAAGGAAAATTACAGATCTTCTGCCCTTTCTTGCACACTGAGCTCAGATCTTCTCTGTCTGACTGGAATCACAAAGAGGAAACTGAACATTTTACCCAAAATATGATTGTAAAAGAGTGGCACAAAGGCTCCTCCGGAGAGACAGGTCCTGCGGCAGACTTGGGCAAGGAAGGGGCAAAGGGTCTGGATGGGTGGCAGGCTTGGGCTCTGAAGCAGTGTGCTGGATTTGCAAATCACATTTCAAATGAGCAGTGAGATACAATTAGGGAGATCAGTGTAGGAAAACAGCACCTGGGGCGGCTGCGGTGGGAATGCAAAATTGTGCTGAGGATTCAAGAACCCTTCTGACACGGTTGTTAGATACGGTGAAATGTGACTTTTCTGTAAGGCTGCCATTTCTCTCCCAGAAGCCCCAGCTCATGTCAGGAAGTCACCTCCTCAAGCTTCCACACCCTTCCCAGCACCCTCCTTCGATTCCTTATTCCCCTTCCCACCTCCCTGCCTTTGCAGAGGTAGTTGCTCAGCCCAGATTGCCTGTTCCACACACCTCTGTGTGCATCCTCACAACAGATTTACTGTAGCCTGGCTGTGTGAGAGCCTCTGCTCAGCTTGAAATGTATGGAATTCAGAATTTTAAGACCCAGGCACTTCCCTCAAGGGGTTGAAAATCTCCTTAGAATGAAAAGAAACAAATGTGTAACAAATAACTGGAAACAGAAGGCAATAAAATAGCCCAATGCCGGAGAGTGAAGTAGGAATTCAGAGAGTGCTCATCCCCTGGGAAGTCATGAGACATCACAGAGGGCATTTAACCGTTTAACCGGGCCCTTGGGGGGACACGCAGGATTCAGGTAGGTAGGCTGCTGCTGGGGAAGGAACTGGAGTTTCTCATCAGGGTTCAGCATGAGCAAAGGCACACAAGAAGGATGCGGGAGAGAGATAGGGAGGGATGGTGATGGAGGCGGTCAGGTGTCCTTCCCTGTGAGGCCAAAGTTTTTACAGATTTACATTTTGCTAGGTTACCCTAAGGGAGATGGAGATACTACAGTGAAGGGGATGTTTTAGGGATAAACTGCAGGACCCAGTACACAATGAAAATGCAAGCCCTCTTATTAGCACAGGGAACTCTGCTCAATGTTATGTGGCAGCCTGGATGGGAAGGGAATTTGGGGGAGAATGGATACATGTCTATGTAAGGCTGAGTCCCTTTGCTGTCCACCTGAAACTAGCACAACATTGTTAACTGGTTCTACTCCAATATAAAATAAAAACTTTAAGGAAATAAAAAATAAAAATGTTAAAATAAATTCTATGTAAAAATTTTCCACAGAAAAAGAAAGGTGCCTAGCTTATGGCGCTTTTGATAATAAATGACTTCAGGAAAGAGCAGAGGGTAGTCAAGAGTTATTGGAATAGTCCATTTAAGGAGGGTTGATGGCCAAGATGATGGTAGTGGAAGCAAAGGAGGAGATAAGATTTAAGGCATGCGTAAGAAGCAGGACTTGATGACTTACTGTGGAAGAAGATGAAGAAAAGGAAAAAGTGGGAATGATGTCCAGGTCTGTTATCCATTTCCTTGGTACCTGAGAGTTAATACTCCAACTTTGTACTCATCTGCCACATTGCCCTAAGGTGATCACCGTTCAGAGGAGCAATTCATCAACCTAAAACCTCAGTCCTATCAATCAACAGCCTACAAGTATTCTTCTAATGTTAACAATTTTAAAACTTTTTATTGTGAGATAATTTTAGATTCATCAGCAATTGTAAGAAATAACACAGAGCTCCTGTGTACTTTTCATTCAGTGTCCTCCTCATGGTAACACACTGATGCTCTCCACTAACCATGTTCAGATTTCACCAGCTTTACACACACTTACTTATCTGTGTATGTATTTAGTTTTATACTGTTTTGTCTCATGTTAGGGCTTCCTTAGTGGCTCAGTGGTAAGGAACTTGGCTGCCAATCAATGCAGGAGATGCGTGTTTGATGCCAGGGTTTGGAAAATCCCCTGGAGAAGGAAATGGCAACCCACTCCAGTATTCTTGCCTGGGAAATCCCATGAATGGAGGAGCCTGGGGGGCTACAGTCCATGGGGTCACAAAGAATTGGACACGACTGAGTGACTAAACAACAACAACAACATCCCATGTATAGATTTGTGTGATCTTGACCACAGTCAAGATACAGAACAGTTACATTACAAGTTTACCCCTGTTACTTAACTAATTAATTAATTCAGCTGCATCAGGTCTCAGTTGTGCCATGAGGGATCTTTCAATGTGATGCAGGGACTCTGTGGTTGTAACATAGGGGCTTAGTTGCTCCCAGGCATTTGGGATCTTAGTTCCCTGATGAGGGATTGAACTGGAGTCCCTTGCATTGCAAGGCAGATTCTTTACCACTCCACCACCAGGGAAATCCCCCAGTTACCATTTATATCCTGGCTACTTCCTCTCTTTCCTGCTCCTTGGTCTCCAGCAACTACTAATATGTTCCTCATTTCTATAATTTTTTATTCAAGAATGTTATATAAATGGAGTCATATAGTATATAGCCTTTTGATATGGACTTTAACATTTGCATAATTTCCTTGAGATCTGTGTATAACTTGTTCCAAGTTCCTTTTTATTGCCAAGTGGTATTCTATGGTACAGATGTACCATGGTTTATTTACCCATTCACCCACAGAAAGACATTTGGGTTGTTTTCAGGTTTTGGCTATTTGGAATAAAGCTGCCACAGATATTCATGTATAGATTTTTATGTGAACGTAAGTTTTGATTTCTCTGAAATGAACTTGTAGTAGTACAATTTCTGGGTCTTATGCTAAGCATGTGTTTAGTTTTATAAGAAACAGTCATACTCTTTTCTAGAGTGGCTATACCATTTTATCTTCCTACCAGTAATGCATGAAGAATCCAGTTTCTCAGCGTCCTTGCAAGCATTTGGTATTTTTAATTTTAGCCATTTTAATAGTTATGTAGTGATGTCTTACTGTGGTTGTAATTTGCATTTCCCTAATGGCTACTAATGTGAAATATGTTTTTTTCATGTGCTTATTTGCCATCTGTATATCCTCTTCAGTGAAGTGTCTGTGTATGTCTTTTGCCCATTTGCTAATTTGATCTTTATATCCTAGCTTTTCTGTGTGTGCTCCTAGCCTCTTGTGCATTTGCTTAACCAGAAAATAGTCTAAAATTTACCTTGTGTTTTCACTAAAGAGATTTTCCGTGGAAAAGAGTCAAAAGTCCTATTAAGGCACCAAACATTCTGTTTAGATCACTTAAAATAAGTTATTTTATTGTTGAAACAAATGGCACTGATCCTGCTACCGGATGTTTCCTAGTACCTTGTGTTGCATACAGCTGCTGAAGGGCAATTCACTATTATGAGACTTGTGTTGAAGCAAAAAATCTGATCTGAGACCCAAATAAAGCTTGTTATTTGTGCATCTGTGAAGGAAACTGTTGGCTAAGCACTCAGGTGACATGGCAGGTAAGGAGCAGAAGATTGTCATATAGTTGTCTGTGTTTGACTGAAAACTGGCAAAAGTTTCTCACTTAGAAAGTACCACCTTTCAGCATCTGATGCTCTTCATCTCCTCTGGCGTTTCCTGAGTACTATGTCTTATATTTCCTATTTGCGTCTTTTATCCAATGAGTTCAAGATGGTGGACATACATTTTATGTCTCTGGATCAATATTTATACAAATTTTCTAAACAAAAATAAGATCAAGCTTAGGTTAGTAGTTAATTTAGAGAAATGAGGAGAATTATTGAAGACCCTTACTGGAAAGCATAGAGGAAAAATTTCTCCACCTTTTCCAACAAACTTACAATGAAATGCATTTATACAGATTTTATCCCTAGCATAGATTATAACCAAAAGAATTCTATCAGCTCAGTTCAGTTCAGTCGCTCAGTCGTGTCCGACTCTTTGCAACCCCATGAATTGCAGCACGCCAGGCCTCCCTGTCCATCACCAACTCCCGGAGTCTACCCAAACCCATGTCCATCGAGTCGGTGATGCCATCCAACCATCTCATCCTCTGTCGTCCCCTTCTCCTCCCGCCCCCAATCCTACCCAGCATTAGGGTCTTTTCCAATGAGTCAACCCTTCGCATGAGGTGGCCAAAGTATTGGAGTTTCAGCTTCAACATCAGACCTTCCAATGAACACCTAGGATTGATCTCTTTTAGGATGGATTGATTAGATCTCCTTGCAGTCCAAGGGACTCTCAAGAGTCTTCTCCAACACCACAGTTCAAAAGCATCAGTTCTTCGGCGCTCAGCTTTCTTCACCGTCCAATGCTCACATCCATATATGACCACTGGAAAAACCATAGCCTTGACTAGACGGACTTTTGTTGGCAAAGTAATGTCTCTGCTTTTAAATATGCTATCTAGGTTGGCCATAACCTTCCTTCCAAGGAGTAAGCGTCTTTTAATTTCATGGCTGCAGTCACCATCAGCAGTGATTCTGGAGCCCAAAAAAATAAAGTCTGACACTGTTTCCACTGTTTCCCCATCAGGATATTGCAATTTAATTAAACAAAAATAATAAATGTGCATTGAAGAATAAAAAGAGTTTTTAATGCTATCAGGAAGAAAAAAAATCCACAGAACAATATATCCAGTAGGCTGCAATAAGTATCAAATTTAGAAATCAACTTGTGTCAAGAAGATATGATTGAAGAGAGGTGACATGCACTGAAATATGGACTAGTCTAGAAAGTGCTTGAAGAAGGGATTCAAAGCAATAAATAAATAATCATTTGTATTATCCTACCTTTTTTGGGTAAATGATTCATTGATTAAAGGGGAGACTGCTGCTGCTAAGTCGCTTCAGTCGTGTCCGACTCTGTGCGACCCCATAGACGGCAGCCCACCAGGCTCCGCCGTCCCTGGGATTCTCCAGGCAAGAATACTGGAGTGGGTTGCCATTTCCTTCTCCAAAAGGGGAGACAGGGTTAAGTAATTCAAGCATCTGACATCAATCAAAGACCAGATTCTAGCTTGCAACTTGCCAAGTGGTTCAGTGAGCCCAAGGGATTATTCTGTGTTGTTTTTCCAGGTAAATAACTTCCATTTTGGAAGTTCTGGGTTTGTTGGCTCTATCAAGCATTTGTTCCTGGGAGAAGCCATCCTGGAACGGATCCAAGGATCTAGAACAGGATGGTGCTCTAAGAGGTGTTTGTCCACGTTGGGCAGATGTGTGGCAAGCCCTGTTGGTAGCATAATGACAATATCAGGGTGAGAAAGGTTAGGAAAAGGTGCATACCTAGGACCGGATAACTCAGGAGGATCTGTCTTTGTATCCGGCATGATTTCATCAAGCTCCTTCCATAGTCTTATTGTTGTTTTTGTTCAGTTGCTAAGTCATGTCGGATTGTTTGCAACCCCATGACCTGCAGCACACCAGGATCTTCTGTCCTCCACTATCTCCCGGAGCTTATTCAAATTCAAGTCCGTTGAGTTGGTGTTGCTATCTAACCATTTCATTCTCTGCCACCCCCTTCTCCTTTTGTCTTCAGTCTTTCCCAGCATCAGGGTCTTTTCCAATGAGTCAGCTTTTCCCATCAGGTGGCCAAATTATTGGAACTTTAGCTTCAGCATCAGTCCTTTCAGTGAATATTCAGGGTGGATTTCCTTTAGGATTGACAGGTTTGATCTGCTTGCTGTCCAAGGGACTCTCAAGAGTCTTCTCCAACACCACAGTTCAAAAGCATCAATTCTTCAGCACTCAGCCTTGTTTATGGTCCAACTCTCACATGACTACTGGAAAAACCGTAGCTTTGACTATGCGGACCTTTGTCAGCAAAGTGATGTCTCTGTTTTGTCATAACTTTCCTTCCAAGGCACAAGCATCATTTAATTTCCATAGCCTAGTTCTGTTCTAAGTATCTGCAATCCACAAATAAAAAACCCTGCTCTCAAAAAGATACAAACGTACCACACTGTGCACAGGCTAACACATGGACACAGCGAGGATGGTGAAATCATCTCTGAAGGAATGAATTCCAATTCGAATATGTCCTTCAGACACTTAGGACAGATTCCGTTAAAGTTGTTCTCTAGCACATGCATTACTGATAAAACAAAGAATAGCTCCACAGGGGGACCAGAAAAAGAATTCTTACTTATCTTTTCTCACAAAGGAGGGTAGCATTTTAAAGTTCAGATAAATAAAATATGTAAAAGGGATTCAGTTTAGAAGGTTAATATGTCAGTTTGTCCAGATATATCTCATCAAAGAAAACCTAGTGGTAGCAATAAATCTTCTGAAAGGACTTCTTATATTTAAGTATCTTTAAAACATCTAAATAATTAAAAATATACCCTGTTAAAAGTGGAGATATATTTAGGCAAATTAGGTAAACTCAACATTTGAATAGTCTCAGGTTTCAGTTGGTAGGCCTGATGAATTTTGGTACCTTTTCTGTCCAAAACTGATTTACCTGGAATTAGTACATTGTGGCTTCTAAATTGGAAAAGCTCAGTTATTCAAGGTCTAAGTGTTCTCTGGTGGGTTGGTTTTTGAGAACCTTGATCATTTGACTTTACCATTTCTCCACTGACAACTGCTCTGTCAGCAGTACAGAAGAAGGGTAAAACTGAAATCAGGTGAGCTGGTGTTGAAGGTTGGAAGTTAAAAATAAGGTTTCAAAAAAATCCCCAATCAGTTTTTGGATTACCTGACTTCTGTTAAATCTCTGTTCTTTTCCTTGCCTCAGACTTATTTCTTTTGCCATCTGGATGTGGTCACAAGGGTATTTTACTCAAATGCCACTTTGTAGACAGTTTTTCCTCCTACTCTGTTGTGCACGTTTGTCTAACGCATCTTTCTGTCGAGTATTCATATATCCTTAATCGAAAGTAATTTAAAATCAGAATGGGAGACAGTTTTAAGATACTATCATTTTCATAGTCTTATAGGTGGAACTTTTAATGTTTGGCTGTAAGGAGAATGTGAATTTGCAGGTAAATGAATTATATGGCAACCAGACATAGTCCTCATGTTTGGGAGAAACAGAGCCTGAGGTTTGAAGGAAGGAGAAAAGGTACAAGGTATGAAAAAACTCTTAACTGCCAGTGCCAAAGGGCTAATTTTTAAGTTTATGAGCTTTATGCCGTCTTGAAAAAATATTGATCGTAGTCCATTTAGCTTTTATTTAACCTTGGTGCACAGGTGGTTGACTTTTATTTAAAATGGGTCTACTCTTAATAGAATGCATAATATTGTTTTCTAAAATTACATTCCATAATTACGTTATTCTGTAGAAAACTGTACAGAAGGTAAGTAAATCAGAATAGCTTCAGTGGAAATACAATTTAAATTTTTTTTTTAATTTGAATAAATTTACTTGCATTGCGGTAAAAGAAAGAAACAGGTGGCTTGTATATTTCGGCAAAAGGAAGCTATTCTCTGGTTAATAACTTTGTCAGTGTTGTTATTTTTACTCTTAAACAGTTTCTTCCTTGCTGTGATAAAAATATACACTTACTGTTTCTGATCATGACCAAGTCTGTATTACTTGTCAAATTTAGATCTTAAGTTGTCATGGCTTTTGTGAGCAGTTATGTTTTTAAAATACCTGTTTTGCTTCTTTGATTAATATGGTGAGCATGGATGCCAAAATTATTTTTTAACTAGAATCATTTTATTTAAACTATTTCTGATATTTGTGACAAGCCAAATCAGCCTTTTAGAAGGTGCTGTTGCTAACTGTGGAGTAACTGGCAACAAGGAAGCCCCCACCCCCCCTTTTTTTTCTAATGGTTGACTTTTACTGGGAAAAGGTATTTAAAAAAATAGCAGAATTTATAGCCTCCTCTGTGTCCATGATTAGGACTGGATTGTCAGAATTTTCTTTTGTTAAAGGAAGTAAAAGAAAAATCGCCACTACTGAATTTATTAAATACTACTCTGAAGATTCATTCCTTAATGCTTAGAATTTTGATGTTTTAAGACTAGACCAGCGGAAGTGCTGAATTTGCATTAAAAAAGCTAAAATACTTATTTTTCGCACTTTAAGTTTTACTCTGCCTAAATTAGTGATAAGCAGATCAGCCCTGAACAATATTTTGTTTATACAATCCTGTTGATGAATATAATTTATGTTTTGTAAAAGTCTTTATTTTTCATCTCTGTTAAAGCTGTGTAAATCTTTTTCAAATGCAATTTTTAAAGTTTTGTTTTTCTAACAAAGTTCTCCCAAAAAACTACATTTCCAATGGTGATAAATATTGTTACTGTGTACTTATGTATTCCCTATATCTGAACACTTGTTGCTGCCTCACAAGAAAATAGAACTTTTATGTTAAAAATAAAATCTGTTCTCCTTGAAAAAAAAAAAAAATAAAGTTCAGATAAATATAATATGTGCCCAGCATCAAAGTCTCTGGAGGCAGATGAAATGCTAAAGTATAAAAATAGCCAAGAAAAACTAATCACAAATCAGGCAAAGATGGAGAACTACTATTGTTTTGCGTTATCCGAAACTGTCAAGCCATCAGACTTAGGGGACCAGGGAAGTGGAGGGGGGCACACAGAGATAGAGAATTTAATATTAACACTGGAAAAGGGGTTGCCACACAGCTGATCCAACTGGCAAAAGTATCTCATTTCAGAGTCCAACACCTGATAATAAAGTATCACCTTATGTGAATGCCAGAGTTTCCCCAGTCTTATTTTATGGTGACTTCTACTGAAAGAAAGTGATTATTAGATTGGATAATATAACAAAAATCTATGTGTATATTGCTTGAAAGAGACAACCAAAAGGTTAAAGATCAAGAGAAATAAAAAGAAACACTATACAAATATTTGCCAAAAGAAATTTGGTTTGGTAATATTAATCAGACAATTTAAGGGAGAAAAATTAATAGAAGCAAGAACAGGATTATATAAAACTTAAAAAAACAAAGAAGTCAGAGCAATGATGCACCTGCATTCACCTAACAAAAGAGCGTTGAAAGATAAAAAGTGAAGAGTGATGAAAATTAGGTGTGATGGAGATGTGCAGGGACAAAATAGTGGTACAACTGGGAATTCAGAAAGAGCGTTTGATTTTGGTGTAATAGATACAATAAAGCCATATTGCATCCTTTGGCAAGAGAGCAGGATTTGGAGTGGTTAAGGTGATGACCCAAGAAATACTACAGACAGGAGTCAGGAAACGTGACGAGCAGAGGTCCTCATCCACCACGTAGGTGTGGAGATTTGGAAGTGAGTTGACGAGACCTTGATCTAAGAAGTGAAGAGCAAGAGGAGAAATGATTTAAAAAAAAAAAAAAAGAGGAAGAGGAGGATCTAAGAGGCAGTGACAGATGGATATCAGGCTGAGGAAAGCAGATAAAGTTATTAGCAAAGTGAAGAGTGCTGGTACCACAGGGTGGGGGAATGGGAAAGTGAGCGAATGAGCCAGCTTTCGGGGAAAGGAGATACGGTTTTTGATTTACTGAGTTTTGGGTGATGTCCATGAGACTGATGTTCATCTGTCATGGAAACCTGGCCCACTGTGTTGGTGTAGGGACTCAGAAAGCCAGGCTGGTTGTTCCTTCGCTGCCTTCTCCTCATGTCCGTAGCATGTTTCCTAATGCTCTGGAGAGGCAGAAATTCCCACCCACCTCCCCTTAAAGAATTAGTGAGGCAAAAATGGATCAGGAAAGAAAGGAGGTTAGGCCAGGGATTCCATCAGCCCATAGCTTTTTACTGCAGAGATTCTAAGTGTCTGGATGGGTGAAGGGAAGAAGCTGACCACAGTGCCTGTTGACCCGTCAGCCCAAAGGAAGAGAGTTGGTCATTTCACTTCACTGCTACTCTGCCTCTCCTGGTCATTTAAAACACGATTATAAGATCTAGGGGTTTTGTTCTGAGTATTTTTGTCACCCAAATTTAGTATTTTTGTTTGTTTGTTTCTCTGTCCACGCTGGAAGTGATCATTTTGGAGAGATGAGAAATATTTCTCCCCAAAGTCCAGTCATGTGGTTGAGGTTTTATACTTCTGTGCAAATTCCTGAAAATCTGAGAGATGCATGAGCTCAACCTGGATGATGCAAGGCGGGAGGGACGGCTTCTACAGAAAACACAGAGGGTGATGGGGTGGGGAGGGAGACGATGGTGGGAGAGCTTCAGAGAAGACCAAGGCTTAAAGGAACGTCCTGGGAGGTGGCAGACACCCACAGAATGGGCAGCTAGAAAAAGCAGAGGAAGAGACGTACATATGACCTCTTGAGGGAAATTGCTGCTTGAAGGAAAAAGAAGGAGAAGTAATAAGGATGGGGAATGCTCAGTTTAAGAAGTGGATGTTTCCAGTGTGGGTAGAGTTACTCAGTTAATTCCTCTAAAGCTTCAGAGGGAGAAAACTGGCTGACAGAGAGGAGAGCAGAAGGGGCAACCAGGAGGAAGAGGGCAAATCACGAGACAGCAAAAAGCTGATTCATCATCTGGACGAGGTTGGAAGGAGAAGTCAGTGACTGTCCACCCTGGGGCATCCGTCCTGGGAACTTTCATTGTTCAAACTCTGGCTGTGACTCAATTACGTTTCAGTTGTGATTCAAATTCCAGAATTGAGAGAGTTTAGAATATAAAGTAAGTTTTAGACACGGAGCAGCTTCTGATTTATTCTGGAGGATAAGATAGCATTGACTTGGCAGCCATACTGACACGTAGACCAAGGAGAAAGTTGTTAATGTGTTATTGGGTGGCATTTACTAGGATGGACAGAAACAAGGGTCTGTCATAGATGCCTTATCTGATATGAGGTGGAATTGGAGGAGAGCAGCCAAAGGGAAGAGGGAGTGGTGCTTTGCACTGAAATCCTTCTCTGGAATGGATAAATATCTATAGGGGCTGTGTAACTCCAGAGACCATTTTATTATTAATATTATAATTTGCTCAGGCTCACTTATGAGCCCAGGCCCTTTGGAAGTGGTGGTTTGTGACCTCACATGGCAGGGAAAGCTGGAGTTTCAGCTTCAGCATTAGTCCTTCCGATGAGTATTCAAGGTTGATTTATTTCCCTTAAGATTGACTGGTTTGATCTCTCTGTTGTCCAAGGGACTCTCAGGGGTCCTCTCCAGCACCAGTTTGAAGGCATCAATTCTTTGGCACGCTACCTCACAACCTTATGTGACCACTGGGAAGACTATAGCCTGGACTATACAGACCTTTGTCAGCAGAGTAATGTCTCTGCTTTTCAACACACTGTCTAGGTTTGTCTTAGCTTTCTTGTCAAGAAGCAAACATCTTCTGATTTCATGGCTGCAGTCACCATCTGCAGTGATTTTAGAGCCCAAGAAGAAGAAATCTGTCACTACTTCCACCTTCGCCCCCTCTATTTGGCATGAAGTAATGGGGCCAGATGTCATGATCTTAGTTTTTTTTGATATTTAGTTTTCAGCCAGCTCTTTCACTCTCTTCCTTCACCCTCATCAAGAGGCTCTTTAGTTCTCTTCGCTTTCTGCCATTAGAGTGGTATCATCCACATATCTGAGGTTGTTGATGTTTCTCTTGCCTATACGTGTACACATATTCATTCTTTTTCAGGTTCTATTTCCATATGGATTACCATACATTTATTTTTATTGGAGTATAATTGCTTTACAATGTTACGTTAGTTTCCACTGTATTTTTGGGGGGCTTCCCTGGTGGCTCAGAGGATAAAGCATCTGCCTGCAATGCAGGAGACCTGGGTTTGATCCCCAAGTCGGGAAGATCCCCTGGAGAAGGAAATGGCAACCCATTCCAGTACTCTTGCTTCAGAGGAGCCTGGTAGGCTACAGTCTGTGGAATCGCAGAGTCGCATAGGAGTGAGCAACTTCATTTCCACTGTATTTTTTAACTCCTCTCTTTGTTGAATGCATGATTCAATATCATAAGAATGTAATGTTTTCCCAAGTCAATTTATAAATTCAACTCAATCTCAAAAAAAGTTATGACTGAGTGTGCATGATTTTTAGATATCAAAACTATCACTGAAGGTCAGCTATAGTTTAATCGTGTCCTGATAAACAACAAAAACGCACTTTTAGTTCCTCAGAAAATGAGAGGACACCAGCAGTCCTACTTCAGAGGAGATCAGATAATCCACCCTTACTTTGACAATCCACTCGTTTTCAGAAAAACTGTGAATCTAAGGGTTATATTTATTTCAAGATCTCACTCTGATTCCCATAGCAGAAGTGGCTTGAATCTGAGTGGTCCAGGAGGATAAGGGAAAGCTGTGTGACAAACCAAGAATACCCTTTCCATCACCCAGCAGAGGAAAGTGAGGAAGGAAAAGGCACTGCATTTACAGATCATTCTTGAAGCTTGAAGGATCAAGCGGAGAGAAGCTGGGCTAGGGCTGGAGATATGTGTAGAAAATATAGCATCAGTGAACTATACAACAACAAGGAACTTGGCTGGGAGAAAAATAAAAAAGAATGAATAATATGTAATACAGAAAGATGATATGAAATTTTTTTGTACAGTTGGGGACCTCCTTGAGATTCCAATGATCCAATGTCTAACAGTCTTTGAAGACAGAAAGAATTACACTTCTAATTTGTGGCAGGTGAACCCTGAAAACATCTTCACATTCAAGAGGGTTTTGAGGATCAGGGAATGATGGAAACATCCCTGGGTCAGGAATGACTGAAAATCTAGTCCTAGGCTTTTTGTTCAAAAATCATTAATTGTGCTCATGAATTGACATGCTGCTGCTGCTGCTGCTAAGTTGCTTCAGTCGTGTCCGACTCTGTGCGACCCCATAGACGGCAGCCCACCAGGCTCCCCTGTCCCTGGGATTCTCCAGGCAAGAACACCAGAGTGGGTTGCCATTTCCTTCTCCAATGCATGAAAGTGAAAAGTGAAAGTGAAGTCGCTCAGTTGTGTCTGACTCTTAATGACTCCGTGGATCGCAGCCTACCAGGTTCCTTTGTCCATGGGATTTTCCAGGCAAGAGTACTGGAGTGGGTTTCCAGTGCCTTCTCCCGAATTGACATGAGATGGGTGCAAAACTTTGATTGTTTTAAAATGAAGATAGAGGAGCGGGGATAAAAAAGCATATTGGAATGCCCTGGAATGAAAAGGAAAGATTGATTTTAGGGACAGATGAAGTTCCATATGTTATTTGGCACCTGATATTAGAAGAAACAGGGCTTCCTTGGTGGCTCAAATGGTAAAGAATCTGCCTGCAATGTGGGAGACCTGGGTTCAATCCCTGGGTTAGGGAGATCCCCTGGAGAAGGGAACAGCTACCCACTCCAGTATTCTGGCCTGGAGAACTCCATGGACTGTATAGCTTATCGGGTCTCAAAGAGTTGGACACGACTGAGCGACTTTCACTTCATAAGAAGAAACTTGTGCCTGATCTCTCCTTGTAACAAATTGATACAAAGGGGAATGCCCATAAGAGGGGAGGAAGCAAATCTCATGGAAAAACTAGAAGAAAATACCAGTGTAAATGTCAGCCAAGCAACCAGTGTCCCGAAGGCAATATTGAGGGTAGAAGGAAGTGCCAGGAAGAAACAGTTAGAACTGGACATGGAACAACAAATAGGAAAAGGAGTATGTCAAGGCTGTATATTGTCACCCTGCTTATTTAACTTATATTCAGAGTACATCATGAGAAATGCTGGGCTGGAAGAAGCACAAGCTGGAATCAAGATTGCCAGGAGAAATATCAATAACCTCAGATATGCAGATGACACCACCTTTATGGCAGAAAGTGAAGAGGAACTAAAAGCCTCTTGATGAAAGTGAAAGAGGAGAGTGAAAAGTTTGGCTTAAAGCTCAACGTTCAGAAAACTAAGATCATGGTATCCAGTCCTATCACTTAATGGGAAATGGATGGGGAAACAGTGGAAACAGTGGCTGACTTAATTTTTTGGGGCTCCAGAATCACTGCAGATGGTGATTGCAGCCATGAAATTAAAAGACGCTTACTCCTTGGAAGGAAAGTTATGACCAACCTAAATAGCATATTAAAAAGCAGAGACATTACTTTGCCAACAAAGGTCGGCCTAGTCAAGGCTATGGTTTTTCCAGTAGTCATGTATGGATGTGAGAGTTGGACAGTGAAGAAAGCTGAGCGCCGCAGAATTGATGCTTTTGAACTGTGGTGTTGGAGAAGACTCTTGGGAGACCCTTGGACTGCAAGGAGATCCAACCAGTCCATCCTAAAGGAGATCAGTCCTGGGTGTTCATTGGAAGGACTGATGTTGAAGCTGAAACTCCAATACTTTGGCCACCTGATGTAAAGAGCTGACTCGTTTGAAAAGACTCTGATGCTGGGAAAGATTGAGGGAAGGAGGAGAAGGGGACGACAGAGGATAAGATGGTTGGATGGCATCACCAACTCAATGGACATGGGTTTGGGTAGACTCTGGGAGTTGGTGATGGACAGGGAGGCCTGGCGTGCTGCGATTCATGGGGTCGCAAAGAGTCCGACATGACTGAGTGACTGAACTGAACTGAACTGAAGGAAGTGCCTTCTGTGGATTTCTGTTTATTTTGTACTTCATGGGTGATGGGACTGCTTGAGCATTTTTGTTTAGAATAACAAACCTTGAAAATCTGTCCCTACCATCCCAGCCTCCCAAAAAGCATTTATATTACTGGATAAAATAGATTGTTGATGTTCATTCGCTAGGTTGTTGTTGTTCAGTTGCTAAGTTGTGTATGATTCTTTGCAACCCCATGGACTGCAGCATGCTAGTCTTCCCTGTTCCTCTAAAGCTTTCATTTCATTCTGAATAACCATAAAGTGTGACCCATACAACTGGACCAATTTTGTTTAAGTTCAAAGGCTGGTGAAGAATGAAAATAATGTAAGTTTCTAAAATAAGACAAAGGCAATAAAGAATATGAGCTTCGGAAAGCAATTTAGGGAGCAGCAGTGGCAGCTTTCAGAACGACACACAGGAGGCCCCAAAGTGTACAGGCAAAGAAAGCAGGTTGGCAGCTGGCTTGGTCAGCTCCACAGTGTCAGTGGGACGGAACCGAGGTCCTAAGCAAGTACTTCTGAGGACTAGCAAATACCCTTTGTCTGCACGGAGGTTCCTGAGCTTATGACATCCATTTCTAAATGGACATGGTGCTGGCCAGTAAGAAACATTTAGTCTAATGAGGTGACACTTAACCTAATTGCATACAGATCCAGGTCCCAGTGGAGGGTCAGAAATGGCTTACTTACTAAATAAAAAGAAGCCTATGATAGGAAAAGTCATCCCACTTCCAAACTCCCAAGTCATACGAGTGAAGTTGCTCAGTCGTGTCTGACTCTTTGTGATCCCATGGACTGTAGCCTACCAGGCTCCTCTGTCCATGGAATTTTCCAGGCAAGAGTACTGGAGTGGGTTGCCATTCACTTCTCCAGGGGATCTTTCTGACCCAGGGATCGAACCCAGGTCTCCCACATTGCAGGCAGACGCTTTACCGTCTGAGCCACTAGGGAAGCCCAAGCCATATAAGTTGCTATTAAAATTTGTATATATGAGAAAAAAATAAATAGTCATTAACATTTTAATAACAACTGACTGAATGGGAAATTTGTGGAAGAACATAACTCTAAATCCTTTGGATTCATCAGCTGGCTAATTGGTGAAGATCGCTTAGAGAAATATTGGGGGCACATGTAGGTCAGTCCAGGATAGATTGGTTAAAGGGAGCAGGGGAGATACACCAACCCTGACTGTGCAGCTTTGGGTACAATAACTGAATAAGAGGATTGTCAGAGAAGAAGATGGAAGGTTCTCAAAAACAGATGATTTGTATGTTTAACTGTTGGTGTTTAAAGTCAGTTAAACAAAATCCAGGATGTGCAAGGTTGAGCATGAAGAAAATGAGCATGAAAAGGAAATGCTATAGAAGAGGGGCCCATTGGAATGCTAGGACGTTAGACCAAAACTGGGGAAGGTTATCCATTACCCAAAGCATATGGATCCTAGCAGTAGACCCAGCATTTGCATTGTACTGGATCCACACAACATCTGAGGAAGAGAAGCAGACTGTCTTGCTCCCAGATCTGTGGATTTCCACATGCCCCGCCCACCCCCCCGCCCCGCGCACCCCCACCAATTCTGTCTGCAGACCCCGTGTCTGCATCTAGGTTTCAGTGCTGTAGAGGGTATCTCAGCCACAATCCACCTTGGTATATTCTATTTACACCACACGGAGAAATAAAATGTATTTCTAATTGGCTTTCTAATAAGAACTAATTAGTTCAGGCCTTTGTGATCCATAAAGAGATAAAGAGTGAGCTTGCATCCTTCCATCAAAGTGCTAAAGCTGCAGCTACCAGAGTGGCATGCTGCTTTCTCTGCTGATCTCCAAGAAGCAATTGAAATTACCTCCATGAAAAATCTCATTTAGTTTTTGTTGATAAGTATTAAAATCGAAGAGGTAAAACAGCACAAGCAACTGTGATAGAGTTTCCAGGAGTGGTCAGAGGGGACAAGTTTGGGGCAATATTAGAATAATAACTAAGTTTTCCTGGAAGTACTATTTAAACCAAGTTTTAACTTGTGACTATTGTACAGCCTCAGTCATTTTGGTCCATTTGTGTATTGAAGGACTCTGAAAGTGATAGGTAAGAGTTCCCAGTCAAAGGAAGAAAGTGAATGCGTCATATTGGTTATAATGGATGAATGGGTTTAAATTGGACTGGAGGAAATACGGGTCTTCACAGCTTTAAGATTCAAAAGGATCTTCCAGTTGAACACCACAGAAGAGGTGTCTAGGCCCAATGAAAAGATTGCAGAAAGCAGGCTGCTGGAGCCACTGTCCTTGTGCTTATATGAGGCATCCATCCAACCACACCAAAGTTAGGCAAATTGGTCCCACGGACCTTTTCCATGAAGCGAGCCACGCAGACACTGTCATGGTTTTCAGTGCATGAAAACTCCCTGGGAAGCAGCTGAGACAGTCTTTCTCCTGCTTCTGCTTTAACCTGGGTCTTAGGAAACGTGCCCTGTTAGCCCCACAGCAGTTTCCATAACAGAACATTTCCTCAAGGCTATTCTAGGGCTGTCCACTTCCCATTTCCTGTACAAGGTCATGTTCTTAAAGGAATAGTAACAATGAAGCCTTGTGGCACTGTTTGTTGTGATTCAAAACAAGAAGTATTTAGAAATCCTTTGTGATGTAGTAACAAAATGGAATGCCTCCTTGCTCTTTGTAACCAAAGGTTTCTGGAAGGGGAAACAGTATTTAGACCATGTACAGCCCAGTGCTTAAGCATTAAGCCCAAAGTGTTAAAACAAATAAATCTGGACATTAAAGGGTGCTGCAGTGAATGGCAGAAGAAAAGATAAAAAGGAAGGTCATACAAATACCATGAGATACTGACTTTTGTTCTGAAAAATGAAAAGTCAATCTAAGAAAAATCTAAGAGAGAGAGAGAAAAGAAAAAACAAAACATGAATGGAGTCCGTCAGAGGGAGAGGAAGAGTTAGGGAGGGGACTGAGGAAATATTTTCACAGTAAGATTTTAGATTCCTAGGAATGAGAAGAGATAAGCAGAGAGGGTAGGAAGTTGGGGTTGTATACAGGTGGAGCAGGAAATTATTTCAGTCTAAACTAAAGTCAGAGTGGAAGTGAGAAAGAAAGCAGTCAATTTGTAAGATTTCTGCTCAGGAAGTGGAGCTGGGGTCCCCAGGGAGTGAGTGTGGCCGAGGAGGAAATGGAGAAATAATAGATGATTCGAGACCCCGGAGCTTGGGAGGCGAAGAGGTGTTATTGACAGTCAAGAAGGGGACCAGGGCATCTTGAAAAGGAAACAAACAGGGTTCATTTTTAGGTTGGTTGTTTGATGTATGAGGAGAAACATTCAAAAGTCAAGACTTGAGGGAGGATGTGTCTAGGAAACAGAGGGCAAAGGGGATCGAAACACCCAGGGGACGAATCCACTTACTCCACACATGGAGAAGAACCGTCTTAAGGGCTGAATTCAGCAGGAGGTGAAGACACAGAGAATGTGAGCACGGTTGCTGGGGGTTTATGAGATGGTCCTGACTTTATTGTTTTCTGTGCATCTACACTTGTATATCTTTCTGTGCTTTTGTCTGAATCATGAAGCTTGTGAAATCTGCTTTTTTATAGATGGAAAGAATGAACTTTTGGTGATTAAGGTAAAGAGAGGATTTGGGAGGGGGAATGGGGAGAGCTCTTGAATAAAGCAAACGACAGAAGTCAGAATTCTTATGAATCACAGTGAATGGAATTTTATAAATAACCAGAAGGAAGGCAGAATAGAGGGTAGGTAAGATTTTGACAAGATGAACACAAGATGAATTTGAAAGTGCAGAGGAAGTAGCAGAAACAGCGTGACAGAGGACAGGATGTGAGGCAATGGAAGGCAAGTGGGGGGTAAGGGACAGAGGAAAAGGAAAGCGTTCTGGAAGAAATTGGGAGGAATGTCTAGGGAATCAGAGGCAAATGCTTGGGATAAATGAACTCAGATGGCCAGGGCCACCTGTCCTTTCCCTAGAGAAACAGAGGCAGCTCCCACCCTGTTCTTTTCAGCAGTTAAAGGCAGAATTAATGTGTGAAGATCCCACAAGAAGGCAAGTTTCTGATGTTAATTTGTGAACTAGGTTTAGAGGTTAAGATGGGCAGGGAACTGACAGATGAAATTATCAATAACCTAGAAGTGAACACAATATATGGCTTGAAGAGCCAGAGATGTATCAAGCTATTACTGAGGCTGCATCCAAATTTTTAAAAGTGAAGAAAAGAACCATATGGGACTCATGATGAGGACTTTAGGAAACCTGGAATCCAACTAGATGCCATGGATCTAGTCAAGAGATAGATAAGTAAGTTTTAAAGAACAACACACACACACACACACACACACACACGCACACGCACACAGAAAAATGCTAGAAGGTGGGTACCTTTAGGTAGTGATGTCTTGAATAGTATCCATTTTTCTACTTTCATGCTTTTGCATTATTTTAAATTTGAATTAGTTGGTAATCATAAAAACTGTATTTCTCTTTTATCATTAAGGAAACCAGCTAACTTTGAAAATCAAGCCAAATGAAGGATTAAACCATCTTAATATGCCCTAATATGTTAGCAGTTAATCCTTGAAAAAATCTTTTTTCATGTTATTCCATAAGTGGTAGGGCATTTTTGCCAGCAGGTAAGAACTTTAAGGCAATGTGATTTCAAAACATGAAGAACAATTACCATTCATTTTTAATGTAGTCGATAGATACTTATTGGATAGAAGTGGAACTTAGAAGAGAATTGAGTTTTGCAGGTATGTACTCTACACAGCAGTTAAGGTCTGATCTCTGTTACTAGAAAATCTCATGGAGGCTCTTCTGTTTGGGGGAAGTTAATGGTTCTTTGAGGCCAGTCTCCATGACAGACTCCTCTTCAGGAAACTCTCTGTGTGTGACCTCCAAGCAAACATATCTTCTGGTTTTCTAGGCCAGACTCGATTTGAAACCTATCATCAAACCATCCCACAAACCATAGGAATGTCCCAGCAGTTTCAGCATTTCTGAATTCTGGACTGTGTCTGACTCAGACGACTCTGAGAATTTGCAAACACCACGAAGACCTCTGTGGGGTCCTGTGATTGAAGTTCTGGTTGGAATACATGGCGGCTGGAGCCACATATTGAATGTCAACGCCCCACCTTGGTCTCCTAGCTCCCTCACCTGCCTCCGTAGACTCGGAACAGGGTTAGACAAAGCCCTAGCCCTGGACATGGGTGCTTTATGCAGAGTGATATAACCCCCTCTTTCAGCAGAGGGAGGAGGCCTAATGACCTCTATGGCTGACCCAGTGGCCTTTGAGAGGGTGGAGGACTCAGTGGGGTTGGATCAGAAAGTCAGAAGTTAAAAGCACCTTCTTTTTATTTCTGTGAACAGAATTCTAAAGGGAGGGACTTCTGTGGTGGTCCAGTGCCTAAGACTCTGTGATCCCACTGCAGAGGGCCTGGGTTCAATCCCTGGCCAGGGAGCTAGATCCCACATGCTGTAAGGAAGACGGATGATCCCTCGTGCTACAACACGTAGACAGCCAAATAAATAAATTAATAATAAACAAACAAATAAATAATGAATATTTTTTAAAAAGGAATTTGAATTTGTGCCTCCTATGTCTTTGATCCTGCATGGGGCCAAAGGGGGCTTCTTCCTGCTCCAGGCTCTGGGGATGCTGTTGTCACCAGGAAGATGCTCCTGAAGATGCTCAGTCACCCCAAGCTGTGTGGTCCACGTGAGCCAGAGGGAGGCAATGTGGCTCTGGTCTCCCCATCACAGTGACTTCCTTCCACCTGTATGTCTTCTTTCTCTTGTGTGTGTGTGTTCTCCTGCTCATCTCCATAGATAAAATGTTCTTTCTCAGCTGTATGGCTGCTTCCCTTGATGAATTCCTTCCATGGTCTTTCTGTAATGGTGTTTCTTCTTTCACTTAAAACAGCAGGCTTCTGCTTTTTGGGTTGAGTTAACGGAAAATGGAAGGGAGCAGGAACAGTCTCCATGGACTCTCCGAGAATCCCCCAAACCCCCTCACAAATGGCTTCTGTTTTCAGCTGATTTCTTCTGATGTTGTTCATGCCTCATTTAGGTGGAATATTTTATATGCCAGGCAGAAGTTCATGAAACAGCCCACACTGGGTTGGATTGTAAGTAATACCTTGTAGGGGGGAATCGGCGAGCTTCTGGTTATCAGTCCTGCCTGCTTGGTCCTTTGCTGTCTTCGGAAGAACAAAGCATTACCTCTGCTTTCCTTGCCTTGCAAAGAGGCTTTCCCCGTCTCATTGCGAGCTTTATTATCCGCGGGTCTTCCTCTAACGCCTCACACACAATAGATTGCATCTATTTAAGTATCCAGATCCCTTTGGAAACAAAGCGTTCTTCTGACACACACACACAAAAGGATTTTTCAGGCTGCAGACCTGCAGGTAGTAATTTTAATAGCCACTAATGTGAATTAATAATTCTAATAACCTCATTTCAGATGTGTTATCAGGACACTGGAGAGGGTTGCCATGGCTCCTGTATTTTATTGCTCACAGCTGTGCAAACTCATTTTGGCCAGCGAAATTCTCCTAACCTCTCCTTTCATTGGTTTTGGTTTGTGCAATCTCAGGAGTGGGGATTAAAAAAAAAAAAACTTAAGGGAAAGTTGTGTTTTGAAGACTCTAAGTAAATAAGTAAACCCTTTAGATATGTGATAATAAGGCGTCCTGGTGCTTTCAAAAAGAAGTATGCGGTTTACATTCATGAAATTAAACTGTTGTTCTGGCACAATTTATCAATATCAATTATAATTTGTCAATAATTCCAAAGCACCTTCTTTAAGTGCTCTGGGGAATAAACAATATTCCTTAACAAACTACTTTGGGTATTATTGCCTCCTACAAGATTCCAAAAAGTGCATTAAGTAATTCATCATCTCAGGCCTGTAACCAAGAACAGACCCCTGAATGTTTAGCTAAGTGCATGTAGAATGTTCCAGGGCACTGCATGAGCACAGGGTAACCCCATGGAAGTCCCACCTGTTTTGTCTTATGGGAGCTCACAGCTGGGCAGGTAAGATTCCTACCTTAATAACCATAGTAGGATACTAAACAGAACTCCATGTATTAATCACCTGCTAATGTCCTGGCCTATGACAACATATTAAATACACTTTCTTTCTGAAGTCTCATGGCATTCCTATAAGGCTGTCACGTAGGTGGTTAAACCATGGCCCCAATTTCTTTGATACTGTCTTTGAGAGGCGCCGTCTGTGTCTGCTCCCTTTGAATCTTGGCAGGCTTGTGGCTGTATTCACTAGTAGAACACAGCATAGATGACACTATGTGACTTCCAAGGTGTCTTAAAAGGAGACACACCTACTGACCTGGATTTTGGAACGATTGCCCTTTGAGCCTGGAGCCATCATGTTAGAGATTGGATACCCTGGGGCTGCCATGTTGTGAGGAAGCCCAGGGCATGTGTAGGTGCTCCTAGTAGCAATGCCAGCAAATTAGGTGCTCGGTACATGAGAGGTCAAAACTGCAGGTGATTCCTGTAGTAGATTCCATCTTCCCAGCTGAGGTCCCAGACTCTGAAGCAGAGATAAGCCATCCTCTTCTAATCTTGACTTGAAATCCTGATCTACAGACTCTGTGAGCACAATAAAATCGTTGTCTTATCCCTAACTTTGGGGGTAGCTTGTTCTGTTGCCACTGGTAACCAGAACACTAGGGACATTTAGAAGTTAAACATCTTATTAGTAAGTAAGTAAGCAGGTCTGGGATTCAAAACCAAGTCTGTTTGGAGCCACGTCTCAAGATCTTTTACCATCAATACAAAAGTGCCATGGGGAGAAGTCTATATAAGGTGTTATTAAAACATGAGAAGCAAGTATTTTTCTTTCTGCCCAGGGTCATTGAACTGTGGACTTGCCAACACTAAATTCAGAAAAATTTATGCAAACGTGCGATCTTTAATTAAAGTCTGTTTTTTAAATCTACCTCTGGGTTCCTACCAAATTTTCATATATCTGATTTGAAAAGAAGCCAGCTCATTGACTTTCACTTTCATCTGAACCCATATGGCAATCTGGAACTCATAGGAACCCCTCAAGTTCTGTCCTTCTCTCATCGCTCCACTGGAAGCCAAGCATGGAAAAAGCTTCCCTCATTCCTTGCCATTTAAATGCTGTCTTCTTGGTTCATTAAAAAAAAAAAAAAAGATCTAAGCCTTGACAAACCTTGTTTAGGTCTCAGGGCGACAAGAAAGATGAAAATCTGAAGATGTAAGACCATCCCACCATAGTGCTAGGGGTGCAATGTCGCTATCAGAGGGTTGTGATCCAATAAACCCAAACTCATTCTCCCTCCCCACACAGGCCTGTACAAAAAAGTAGGGCCAACATTATATCCACCTAGAGGTATGCAGAGCTGAGGGAAACGCCCTATGAAACTTGGAAAATTTAATAAAAACTTCAAGCCTCTTTGGAGCTGAATTCTAGGCAATGTAAGATCTTATTTGTGCTTATTCGTGCCTGACTCTTTGTGATCCCATGGACTGTAGCCCTCCAGCCTCCTCTGTCCTTAGGATTTTTTAGGCAAAAATACTGGAGTGGGTTGCCATTTCCTCCTCCACGGGATCTTTCCAACTCAAGTACTGAACCTGCATCTCCTGTGTTTCCTGCATTGCAGGAGGATTCTTTACTCCCTGAGCTGTCAAGGAAGCCCCCTAGGCAACACATATGCATGCAACTTTGAAAACTCTTACAGGCAGGACTGATTTTTGTATCAACTACATATTCCTGGAACAGATGGACTAACTTTGTGGAGCCTTCTTCATAATGAGAGGTCTTAATGCAAGGTCACAGGTGACAGAATTGCGTATGCAATTAGTCCCTTGCGGAATAAGGGACTTTTCTTGCTGAGGACTTTTATTTATTAATTGTTAATTATAATTTCTCTTACCAGCTTCTCGGTGGATTCGGTGTTGACAAAGACAGACTGAGGGGAAAAGTTTATAAGGGAACAAACGTCCCACCAGGTAACAGTGCTGTTTGCAGTGGCATTCAGGAGATTCAGGTGGAGAAACAGAGCAGATGTGTTTTGTCCTCATCCTTGCTGAGCACCTCCTGGTGGGGATGCCCCTCCCCGCCCCCACCATGTGAATCACATAGGACTCTGGAGCTGCCACCCACTCGTGGGTCCCATGGAAATGATGAAGGAGGATTCTAGGACAGCTGAATGCTTCCCTGGAGCCCCAGGGTCTTCATTCTGCCTCACAGGCTATTACATCTCATCCAAAAGCCCTGTCTCTCTTTTTTTGGTTTCTTTGCTTTTTTTTAAACTGAAGTATAATGTACAGGGCTTCCCTGGTGACTCAGACAGTAAAGAATCTGCCTGCCAATGCAGGAGACCTGGGTTTGAGCCCTGGGTTCGGAAGATCCCCTGGAGGAGGAAATGGCAACCCACTCTGGTATTCTTGCCTGGAGAATCCCATGGACAGAGGAGAATGGCAGGCTACAGTCCATGGGGTGGCAGAGTCAGACATGACTGAGTGACTAAGCACACCCACACACACTCATGACCAATGTACAATATTATACAAAGTAGTGCTTTGCAATCTTTAAATGTTATTCTCCACTTACAGTTAGTATAAAATATTGGTTATATTCCCCATGTTGTACGATATATACTTGTAGCTTGTTTTATGGGCTTCCCTGGTGGCTCAGTGGTAAATAATTCACCTGCAATGCAGAAGACACGAGTTTGATTCCTGGGCTGGGAAGATCCCCTGGAAAAGGAAACGACATACCACTCTAGTATCCTGCCTGGGAAATCCCATGGACAGAGGAGTCTGGCAGGCTACGGTCCATGGGGTCACAAAGAATCAAACAGAACTTAGTGACTAAACAAGAGTAAACAATCTTATTTTAAACCTAATAATTTGTACCTCTTAATCCCCTACCCTTATCTTGAACCTCCTTTCCCCTCTATGGGTAACTACTAGTTTATTCTTTGTATCTGTGAGCTAGCTTGTTTTCTGATATATTCACTAGTTTTCTGTATTTTTAAAATTCCATGTATATGTGATATCATGTAGTACTTATCTTTCTCTGTCTGACTTATTTCACTTAGCATAATGCCCTCCAAGTCCATCCATGTTACCACAAATGGCAGAATTTTATTCTTGTTTGTGGCTGAGCAGTATTCCATTGTGTGTGGTGTATCATGTTTTCTTTATCCATTCGTCTGGTGATGGAAAAGTCTTATCTCTTGAACTTCCCTGGGCAGGCTGATGGATCCTGTTGGCCTCTCTCGAACATGGTGGGTTCTATAACATCAGAAAGCAACATGACATTGAAATGTAAATTGCTGGAGGCTTCCTGAGATCATGCGATATCATCCTTATAAGTGTGACAAGCTGGCTTCCTTTAGGTGGCAAGGGACTGGGTACAAATACTTCTTAACTGACCATTGACTGTTGTTATGATGCAGAGTTTTCATATAGAAAGGAAAAATATGTCAATGTACTTAAAAAAATTGAGCGTGACATTAAATATTGCCAGTTACATTTTTTTTTCTATAGGTTTGTCTTCTGCATGGAGTTTGTGGTATAATTCATTGCAGGTTATAAAAGTACATAATCACTTTTGACAAATATAGATACACATATTTCCCCACTAGCAATAAGTGGATTAGATGATATTTCAGATCTAGACAAGCCTAATTAAATTATGCCTAACTTTACTGGCCTCTGTGGATTGATCCTTCCTGACCCTCACAGCCCATCAGAATAAATGAAAAGAGAGCATTCTAATATTTTTTCACATTAAAACTTCTACAGGAGCCTTCAGATATGTAGACTGAATATATATATATATATATATATATATATATATATATATATATCAAACTGAAACCAGCAAGTGTCTGCTTGTTTTTTCCTTTTTTTAACCTGTGGTAGTATAAATTAACATTATGTTAGGAAATAGATCACTGCAAAGAGAGGTCATTTAAATTACATTTTTACTATTTCCACATTCATTTAAGAAAGAAAAAATATTATTTTAAAAACAAGAATCCTTTTTTAAGACAAGATTCTAAACGTGTGCTGATACCTTTATCTTGTTAACAGTACAGGATAAAAGTACCGTGGGAAATGATGAACAAAAGACATTTTCTTTAAATGGGCAAAGTAGTGGAAATTTTCCTTATGATGCCATGCGCTACAAATTGTCTTTCACGTGAAAGGAACCTTTTTGCTCCTTATGAGGTGTCTGTAGCAAACACTGTAAGAAACCATTTTTGCCATTTGTGAAAAGACAATGTTTATGTTACATGCTTTTTTTTTTTAAAGAAAGTTTGGATACATTATGCTGTTTGTTTAAAAAACAGAATTTCATGGCAAGATAACAGATGTACCCTTTTAAAAATAAGTTTCAAATTCAAAAATTATGAGTAATATAGACTATTGGAACTAACAAAAGTTTTTCTTCTTTTTCCTTCTTTCTCTGCTTTTCCTTTTCTCTACCTCATATAAGATAATTCATGATTTTCTGAAATTAGCCAAATTCCCTTGAGCATTTACAATATAATCCTATTTGTGAATATTTACATACTAAGTCTTCAGGGTTACCCCTATTATATAATTCAAGGTGCTATCCCCCACCATGGGAATAATACTACAAGGTTCTCATCTGAAAGGAATATCCATATATTTTTATTAACTAGGAGCAAGATTTATGTCTCACTCAATTTTTTGAATTTTCCACAGTGGTTAGTATTACTACAAAGCCTTACATTTATGAGTGTGTTGTGTTAGTTGCTTCAGTTGTGTTCAACTCTTTGTGACCCCGTGGACTGTAGCCCACCAGGCTTCTCTGTCTGTGGAATTCTCCAAGCAAGAATACTGCAGTGAGTTGCCATTCCCTTCTTCAGGGAATCTTCCCAAACCAAGGATAGAACCCAGATATCCTGCATTGCAGGCAGATTCTTTACCGTCTGAGCCACCAGAGAAGCCCTACACATAGGGGGTACCAAATAAGTATTTGAATTAACTTGAACAATGGCATTAACCAATATGATGGGTGATTGGTGCTTCTTGATTATAGCAGTATATAAATACAATGTAAAAAATTATATGATGACCTGGTGATTTTGCTATTTTGCTAAGTATTCATCTGTCTGATTAATCACATGGCCTTTTTTATGCAGATTTATGATTAACTTCATCATCTACCTGGTGGTGCCTGACATTCATGGGCATTTTGATGGAGGTTTGGCATCAGCATTAGGCACTGGGTTTTTTTCATCTCTAGTCCTCTCAGGGTGCACTTCCCAATCCCATGTTGGCTAGAAAAGATATTTTGGCTAAACATATGCACACACACCACTGAAAATTTCTCAAGCTTGACCATTTTCAATTTTAACTCTTAATTCAAGGAATTCTACACAGGATAAAGGTTGATTATAGAAGGAAAGACAGATTTTGCTCTTTGAGTTTTCAATTTGGCATCCTTACACCATGCTAATCTTAAAGAAGTACCAAATCTTCTCAAATAAATTGCAGTAAAGGAACATTTCCCCTCTCTTTGGCACCTTCCCAAGGCTCACAGTTTCAGAATGCCTGCTATTCCTTACATTATCAAGGTGGCCTCTTGACTAGGACTGTATATTTCACATTGAGTCAAAGAAACTATCAAAGAGGTTAAATAACAATGGTCATAATATGAGCAAAATCAAAGTCAATAAACTTACCAGTGTTTTTTTTTTTGGTAGTTTCTGCTCATGCATGAATAAAGATCATATTGTAACAGTATTGTTACATTCTTTGTTATGTTACACTCTTATGTTACATCATTCTTTCTCATCCTAATGAAAAATCTTGACATACTAGTAGTTTTCCAAATCCTTCCTCTCTCCTTCTCAAAATGTTGTTTTCAGTTACTCTGTACTCATGACTTGAAGAGCCAAAAACAAAATAAAACCTAAATTACTTAACTTTTGTGTTATACGCTTTCCCCCAAATTACTCCCAAAGGTCATTTAAATATGCCTAACATCGCCTCTGAAAAAAATTAAACTCCATTAACTCCTTGAATTCCTGTTCCTACTCTTTCTGTCTTATTATACTCCTCACAGTTAATTCAATCTTCTTTCCCCACCCCCTCCCATCCAGGGAACCTCGATTGCCTTCTACAACTGCCTGTCTTTCCCCTTCTGAAAAGCAATTGAAAACATCTTTGCTTGCTACTCTGAGGGAATTCATCCATTTAACATGAAATTACTCAGGAATTTCCAAAATGGAGAACATAAACATCTCCTGTTATGTCAAGGGAGTAGTTTCTGCAGATGACAAGCTCAAGAAAGAACAGTCAATTTTTGACCAGTGCCCAAACTTAGGTGGGCGGTCACTGAGGAATCTGGATGCTATGTAAGCCCTTCATCCAGTACATGGTTTTTGCTATGATATTCCCACTGTTCACTCCTGTCTGTCCCCTTATTCACTTGAATAATCACTAGCAGCAGCAGAAACCTCATTATCCACACCATCCTCTCTGTGCCTGAACCATAGGTAAGAGGGGTACAGTCCCTTCCTTATGAATTCATCACCTTCTTGATTACCGATGCAGACAGCATCTCAGGCATAGAATTTCTGAGCAGAGACTAGGATCTTTTAAGTGAGTCCTGATCTCACCTTAGTAGCCAGTGTTGCCTGCCCTTCCTCACTTCTTATCAAGCTGCCAGCCAAGACAAGGCTGACTTCCTTAAAATGGACCTCAGGGATGTTCATGCCATATGGCAGCACGAGACCATCACCCTATGCTCCCGGTATTTTCCCCCACAGCTTACACAAATTGTAAATTATTATCCATAAAATAATGGTAAAGAGAGACAAGGGCAGGGAAGAGATCTGCTGTAAAGTCTCCATTAGCAAATGAGATTGGCTCTCCTACTCATGTGAAAAGTTCAAGGAGGCAATCTTATTAAACAGCCATTTTGCATAAAGAAATAATATGCCATAATGGACCTTTTCAAATAACTTTGATGTTTTCCAGAACAGTTTATTAATACCGTACTTTGGAGGAATAAAAGGTGAAGTCTCACTAGAGGATAAAATCTGCCGTGGTTGAGCAGTGGGTCACGGCTCAGCAGATTCCCCGCTGTCTGGAAAACGCTTCCATCCTCTCAGCACAATTTCCCTCCAGCGCACCCCCATTTTATCTGGGCATTGTTTACATCAGGAAAACAGAGTCCTGATTTTCAATTGTCTATAAATGACAGCCCAAGTGATAGTAACGAACTACCGTGTGACCTCTCCAGCTTTCCAATCCTTTCCCTCAATGCCCGTGGCCTTCTTAAGACAGGAAACATGGAGGAGGGTGGGTTGGAGGGGCAGGAGGGTGATGAGGCTGTGTCCCAGGTTTGCAAGGGACAAGTTAATAATTTACCGATTTGAAGTAGGTTTCACGAGCAAGACCCGTCATTTGGCTTGACTGGGTGAGTACCTGCCTGTATACACCTATGTGCTGAACTCATCCAACCACTGCTTATCAAACTCCTTCACTGAATTTGCCCAATCCTGCCTGCTTCTAACTATACCACTCAGCTTTCTGTCCCACTCTTCTGGGCAGGTTACAGGAAATAAAAAGCCTCTTAAGTGCTTTCAGTTTCTCCATGTTTTGGATACATTCTCATAAGTGATTACTTCTCATTATATTAATTAATAGCACCATAATTTTACAAGTGCATTCAGCAGAGCATTAGTTTTGTAGGTTGCTAAATTGATCCCTTGCCAAACAAATTTGGGAAACCCTGGAAAAAATAAAGTTAAACCATTTTGTTTACCATGGAAATTTTACATACTATAGAGCTTTTAATAGATTTATTTGTTTTGTGAAATGTCTGGAGAGTCATATATATATATATATTTTTTTTTAATGTGGGCCTTTTTAAAAGTATTGGATTTGCTACAATATTGTTTCTGTTTTATGTTTTGGTATTTTGGCCCTGAGGCAAGTGGGATTTTAGCTTCCCAACCAGGGATTAAACCCACACCCCTGCATTAGACGGTGAAGTTTTAAACCATTGGACTGCCAGGGAAGTCCTATATTGTTTGTTGCATTTTTCAAACTTACTCCACTTGTGTCAAGGAATCCCTTTTATCAAACATGCCTTGTTGTACTGTGAGGCACCAGCAGGAGTCACAGAGGGAGAAGGACTGATTTTTTTTTTTTTTCTTTTTTTAGCCTTGATTAGCTTGTGTGGTCTAAGGTGGGTAGAGAACCAATAAACACATAGCATGAGAGTGGGATGGCAAAAGCTCTACGTTCTAGAGACTCTCTCTTGCTGATTTTGATGATGCAAGTGGCTATATTAGAGAGACCTGTGTAGCAAAACACTGAAAGCAACTTTCTCCAACAGCCAGTGAGGGATATCAAGCCCACAGACCTTTAGAGACTGAATCCTGCCAATAGTCACTTAGGGGATCCTTCCCCAGTCTATGCTTTAGATGATGCTGCAGATCCTGGACCCCCAACTGCAACCTGGGAGAGACAGGAAGATCAAACCAGTCCATCCTACTGAAATCAACCCTGAATATTCATTGGAAAGACTGATGCTGAAGCTGAAGCTCCAATACTTTGGCCACTTGATGTCAAGAGCTGACTCATTGGAAAAGACCCTGATGCTGGGAAAGATTGAGAGTAGGAGGAGGAGTCGACAGAGGATGAGATGGTTGGATGGCATCACCGACTCGATGGACAAGAGTTTGAGTGAACTCTGGGAGATAGTGAAGAACAGGGAAGCCTGGCATGCTGCAGTTCATGGGGTTACAAAGAGTTGGACACGACTGAGTGACTGAACAAAAATGACAACAATAAGAGACAAGAAGCAGAAGACAAGCCGGATTGTATCTCCATTCCTGACCCGCAGAAACTGTGAGATAATAAAAATTTTAAGCCACTAAAATTGGAGGTAATTTATTATGTGACAATAGGTAACTAATACAGATTTTGGTCTAGCGTCTAGAATAATATGAACCAATGTCTCAGGGGGATTCGTTTCAAAACTCATAATTGAGAATATAAGTCCCATGCAGAGTTTTGAAGGAGAAAACCGGACAACTTTTCTTAGAATAAGAAAGCATATCCCTGTCATGAAGAAAAGAACATATAAGGACTCGCAGCATCCATCATTGCAGAGACTATTTCCTGAGAAATGTTTTTCTTTATTTTATGCACTGCAAAATGGAGAGTAGCAGAATGAATAATTTTTCTTGTCCTCAAGATACTTTGTCTCTAGAAGAGAAGTGAATAAATAATTGAGCATCTATTTTCAAAAGCTCAAGTAGAATAACGGTACCAAATGCTATAGAAGCTGTACTTCCATATGTACATATGGGAGAGATTAGTTCCAACAGAGTGGAAGAAGAGAACTAAGACATTTACTTGGAGGAAATGCCAATTGAATTGGCCTTGAGAAATCAGAAATAAAATAGTAGTATTTTAACAGATGGAAGGGGTGAGCAAAAGCATTCCTGGAGGAAAGTATAATAAAATATTCAGATATAAGAAAGTATGGGGTGAATTCAGGGTGTCTTCAGGAAGCACATGTGGGACATTAAATAGAGTGCCTCTTGGAAAGAACTAAAACCAAATAAAATGTTCAAATTATTTTTTATGAACTGGGTGGACTTTTTTATTATGGACTGAATTTATTAATTTTTTAAAAATTATTTTTTATTGGAATATAGTTGCTTTGGGCTTCCCTGGTGGCTTAGCAGTAAAGAATCTGCATGCCAATGCAGGAGACACATGTTAGATCCCTGGGTCGGGAAGATCCTCCAGAGAAGAAAATGGCAACCCACTCCAGTATTCTTGCCTGGGAAAGCCCATGGACAGAGGAGCCTGGCAGACTTCAGTCCATGGAGTCACAAAAGAGTCAGACACAACTTAGCGACTAAATAACAACAGCATATTAATAGTTGCTTTACAATGTTGTGTTAGTTTCTATTGGACAACAAAGTGAATCAGTCATACATATATTTATAACCCCTCCTTCTCATTCAGGTCACCACAGTGCATTAAGTAGAATTCCCTGTGCTATTTCTATCAAATATTTAGAGGCAAGACTGGGTGGATTTTTACTTCAACAAATTACATCATGGGCATGACAATTTGGCTACCAGAATTAAAATGCAGTCTCAGTTTCTATCCATTTGCTTTCAGCTCTAAGTCAGACACAGAGAACAGACATCTCCCTTCAGATAAGCCTCACCACCCATTTCCAAATGGCCTCAAGAGTTCCATGAGTTGAAGCCCATGACTTGAGATAACAGGAGATTGAAAGCCTCCAAGCCAAAGACCACAAAACCTGTAATCGCCTCTAGATAAGATTTCATATTGTTTCTCAGAATCTTCCTCTAATAATGTTCAACAACTTGAACAGCCAGACTACTCTTCTTGATTTTGTGTTCCCTGATGGTTAATTACCCACTTTCAAACTGTGAAGATACTTAACTCCTCTCTGAAAAGTTCTGAGTTTCTCTGACCTTTCTTTATAGGTCCTTTTTCTAAGTCATTAATAATTGTCATGTTCTCCTCTGGATCTAGTCCAAATTCTCTATGTCTCTTTAGTAGTAAAGACCCCATCTTGGCAGAGCCCATTAATAAAGGGCCTTACGTATGACAGATGGGGTTAAAGAATGACTTGGCTTTCATATTTCATATTCCAAGCACATGACATCACGTGATGTTTACTATCTAATGTCAGGACCATGTCACGGGCCCACATTTGTTCTGCCCATCATGACTTCTAGAGCTAAGAGAAGTTTTGGCTGTATGAGCATATTACTACACTCTTCTTCAGGGTCATAGAATTGAGGAGTTATTACCCTTCGCACTGGCTATATTGTAACAAATATCCAATGTGATTACAATTTTAATGTTAGAACATGGAAAGTGAAGCAGCGTTCTGTTGGGTAAGTGGCACAAACTCACCTAAGAACTTTCACAGGCACCTTCGAGGGTCTCACTGACATCCTACTGTGCATGTTGAGTCATTTTTAATTCTATCATGATTTGCCATTGAACAAACTGAGGTGCAGAACATGGTAATTTATTTACATAAGTAAATCCTAGATGACGAATGCTTAAAAATCTAATTGAAATCAAACAAACCCTCATGGGACCTGCTTCTTCAAGCAAACACTCTGCCTCTAGATTATCCCCTAGCTTGTCAAAGCGTTTATACCCTAAATCACTAATAAGAACATGTAAGGAAGTTGTAGTGTAGTAGCTAAAATTTAGGCCCAGCTTCAATATTTGAATGATTAGGGTGTGGCGGAGAGGACTGGTGAGTTGTCTGGGGGCCTGTGCAGCTCATTCGGTGGGTCTCTTGCCACTGTTATTAAGACCGAGATGCTGCTCAGCCACGACCCTAAAAGAAGGTGCTAGGCAGAACTGGTACTTTTCCTCTGATCAGACAAAGCCACCACCTTCCTCTTAGGTGGTGAAATCCTGTCCTTTTAATACCTGATGGTGGCCACCACGGTTGGAATTGAGTGAACAGACCTATAAGCGTTGAAGCCTTGAGAAAGGACCTTCCTTTCTCCCCAGCCTGGCTAGTGTCTGGCGATAAAAGGCAGTACATCTAACCATGCAGTTATCTGCCTATTTACTCCAAGGTCTCTATTCTTGGTTGAAAGGTCCTAACTCACCAGACAAACCTGTGTTTATCTCCACCTTAAAAAAAAAAAAATTGTTTTCAACTGAGTTAAAAAACCAAGATTGCACACAACTGCTCAATAGTAGAGAAAGTCCTAGAGTACATGGGTCTTACCACCAGTGTTCTTTCTGTTAAGTCACACAATTGATAGTGAAAATTAATTGGGGACTTTAGTGCTTGGTAATCCCATTTCTATATGATTATACTGTTTTGTCATTACAAAATTATAGATGTCATTGTGTGGTAGGAATCAGGAATTGCACAGAACCAGTCAGCAAATTATATTTTAAGTATTCCCTTTGGAATCAATTAAAGAACATCTTTAACAAATTAGTTCTTTTGTTTCATCATTAGAAAGGAATACGTAAACAGAATGTTTAGGCAATGAAATATTTTTCATTCACATTAATTATAGCAAGTTAGCTAAGAATTTGTAATAAATTGTGAAATTTGACACCTTATGAACTTATTAAAATGAAAGCTTTCCTCATAGCCTTTAAATTATTCATTTTCATGGCTTAAAACGATAATTTAATAGTTTTATTGACATGCAATAATTTTTAAATCACAAGAATATAGTCATGTTACTAGTTATTTATATATACAACTAAAAATCACCTTCGTCATTTTAGTAGCAATAAAAAATAATGAACAGGTGCTTAAATCTGATTGGTTGCATAGTTTTCCAGCTCTTTTGCAAAACATATAAAAATTCTTCAATAAATCACTAAGATATATGTAAAAAACTTAATCTAAGAAAACCAACCATTTTATTACTTCCATTTGATTTTGTGAAAATTTCACTTGCTACTGTTTCTTTTTTTCTTTTCCTCATTTTTTTAAAATTTAGTCACACTCTTGACTTCCTGTGTGACAAAAGGAGGAAACAAAGAGTGCATTCTGGTTTTCTGTCTAAATCCCCCACTCTCCTTCTTCCCTGGAGAGAGTTTTCTGTAGTGTGTCTCCACTTCGTGCCTCATTTCAGCACTTGACCCTCTGTAATCAGGCTTCTATTCCCATCATCCTCTGAAATGGCTCTTTTAAAAGTCACCAGTGTCATTTCCTTTTCCTTTTCTTACTTGACTTCTTAGGACCTTTCAAAAACACTTGAACATTTCCTACTTGGTAAAACACTGTTCTTGGTTTCCTTTTTGATTTTTTTTTTTTTTTTTGATGTGGACCATTTTTAAAGTCTTTATTGAATCTGTTACAATATTGCTTCTGTTTCATGTTTTGGTTTTTTGGCTGAGAGGGATGTGGGATCTCAGCTCCCTGAAACCTGCACCCTCTGCATTGGAATGTGAAATCTTAACCACTGGACCACCAGGGAAGTCCTTGTTCTTGGTTTCCTTACCATTGTCCTCTGCCCCTTCGGTGATACAGCCAGTCTCCTCCCCTAGCTCCTCTTCCTCTGCTCAATATCAAAGTCATAATCGCAGCCTCCTATTCTGTATCTTTGCTTCTTTTCCAGGTAATCTTATCAAGTCCCATTGCTACAGCTATCATCTATATGACAATGAAGTCCAAATCTATTACTTCTGTCTTGATCTTCTCTGGATATTCAACTTCTACACTTAAAAGACTCAGAGGCTCTCAATTTGATGTTCAAAACAGAACCCCTGATTTCTTACCACAAACACATTCCCAGTCTGCCCTTGCCAGCAAAATATTCCAGTATCTATATGTCGCCCAAGTTGAGAAACTAGGGTGTAATTCTTGACTTCTTTTATTTCCCTACACCCTGTTTTGAATCCATCACAAGATCTATTAACTCTGCTACCAGAACATGTGCCAAACACATCTCCTTCTGTTTGCCTCTCACTGCCACACTGCCTGTTACTCATAAAAAGATGAATGAGACATGTTTTCTCTCCTCCAGGAACTCATATTAGCTTGCACCATATTTCTTGCAATCTAAACCAAAGCTTTGCTGCATGAAGGCAACCATGTCTTACCATTCCTCTTTAAATCGATTTTCTCTGTGAGCTTCCTGTAAATTTGAATTATGGTTTAATGTTCATTTATTGTTAGGATTATGATTAAAGTGAGATTAATCTCTGAAAAAGCCATGTCTATACTGATCCACTAAATCAAAAATTTTGAGGCTACATTTTGCTTCTCTTCCTTCTCTAATAACCAACTTCTGGTTAATCAAACAAGTACTGCAATAAATACATGTGAGTCACTGATAACACTGGATTGACTTTTTCTTTAGAATATTATTTTGAGACAAAGCATGATTTTGGTATTTATACCTTTACCAACATTTTAATACTTATTTAACTTACATGCAGAGTACATCATATGGAAATGCCGGGCTGGATGAAGCACAGCTGGAATCAAGATTGCTGAGACAAATATCAATAACCTCAGATATACAGTTGACACCACCCATATGGCAGAAAGGGAAGAAGAACTAAAGAGCCTCTTGATGAGAGTGAAAGAGGAGAGTGAAAAAGTTGGCTTGAAACTCAACATTCAGAAAACTAAGATCATGGCATCTGGTCCCATTACTTCATGGCAAACAGATGGGGAAACAATGGAAACAGTGACAGACTTTATTTTCTTGGGCTCCAAAATCTCTGCAGATGGTGACTATAGTATATAGTGTATTGGTCGCTCAGTTGTGTCCAACTCTTTGTGACTCCATGGACTGTGGCCCACCAGGCTCCTCTGTCCATGTGATTCTCCAGGCAAGAATACTGGAGTGGGTTGCCATTCCCTTCTCCAGAGGATCTTCCCGACCCAGGGATGGGACCTGGGTCTCCTGCCTTGCAGGCAGATTCTTTACCATCTGAGCTACAGGGAAGATCCACAGATGGTTAGTGCAGCCATGAAATTAAAAGATGCTTGCTCCTTGGTAGAAAAGCTATGACCAACCTAGGCAGCATATTAAAAAGCAGAGACATTACTTTGCCAACAAAGGTCTGTCTAGTCAAAGCTATGGCTTTTCCAGTAGCCATGTATGGATGTGAGAGTTGGACTATAAAGAAAGCTGAGCACCAAAGAATTGATGCTTTTGAACTGTGGTATTAGAGAAGACTCTTGAGAGTCTCTTGGACTGCAAGGAGATCCAAACAGTCCATCCTAAAGGAAATCAACCCTGAATATTCATTGGAAGGACTGATACTGAAGCTGAAACTCTGATACTTTGGCCACCTGATGTGAAGAACTGACTCATTGGAAAAGGCCCTGATGCTGGGAAAGATTGAAGGTGAGAGGAAAAGAGGATGACAGAGCATGAGATGGTTGGATGGCATCACTGACTCGATGGACATGAGTTTGAGTAGGCTCTGGGAGTTGGCGATGGACAGGGAAGCCTGGTGTGCTACAGTCCATGGGGTTGCAAAGAGTCGGACATGACTGAGTGACTGAATTGAACTGAACATTTTAATGTCTATAATACCACTTTAATTAATAAAATATATTGAAAAATACTTTAAAGAGAAGTCATAACAAATAAAAAATCAACCCTTCCTTAGTTTAACCCTTCCTTTCTGATTTCTAACAATTAAACATTACTTTCCTCTTCCTTAAATTATTTTCAAAATGTTTACTGAAACATGCCTTAAAGATCTTTTTTCTCTCACGGAAACTCATAAAAATCCATTTATGTTCACTGATACAAACTTATTTTCAGTATAAGACTACCTTTTTGAGGGCACACTGTTGAATCATTGGTACTTCTCCTCATGAATTCTAAATAGCAAATGATTTAGTATCAGTATATCTTTAATGATAGAAATCACATATAAAGTGGGCTTAAAATTTCCAAGAATAATTTTGAGGACTGCCGTACCTTTGGTCATTAGAGAATCTGAAAATACCAAAATTGATCAAGTCAGATTTGATGAGCTTGGATCACTGTGTTTCATTACAGTCTCAACACAGAAACTTTTGCATCTTCCAACAGTTTTGTTCAAGTGTCGGGAACTGTTTTAGGCCATTTAAAATCATAAGGCAGCTGGTTATGCTTGAATTAAGTAAAATAATTAACCAGGATTGCAATACACTTTGTCCAAGTAGAGTTGGAAAGCTTCAATATAGTGTTCTTAAAAGCAGACCATAGCGTCTAATGAATTAGTTGCACATGACTGCTTCTGCTTGAATCAATTCCATCATCAATTTCACCAACATGTCTCTCCATTGGATTGATACATTGTAAGTTCTGAATGGGTTCCATGATTTTCCCAACTTGGGCAAAACCCATCTGGCCATGCTTATAGCCAGTCCTACTATCTACAAATGTTCTGGCTTCCACATATGGACCACAGCACACAGACAAGGCAATCAAAATCTGTTAGTCATGGGATGATCCGTCTGGTATTTTCAGCCATCTTAATAATTAATTGGGTAGCAACTGAATCAATAATTCCATGATC
The DNA here is from genome assembly GCF_054371585.1 of Giraffa tippelskirchi. Classification (NCBI taxonomy): domain Eukaryota; kingdom Metazoa; phylum Chordata; class Mammalia; order Artiodactyla; family Giraffidae; genus Giraffa; species Giraffa tippelskirchi. The sequence goes on along the minus strand of NC_137287.1, from coordinate 63,409,587 downwards.
CAAGTTGGTTAGCAATGAGGCCAGGCTTTCCTCAAAATGAGCCTAGTTGTTTTGATTTCTAGGACCTAGTCACAGAAATAGTGAAGTCTTTACTAGGTTCTCAAAAACATTCATACAATGCAGCTTTGTGGACATAACTCATATGAGCATAACTGTGCCAGTAATAAGGGTGAGGAGCATTAACTCAACAATTAGGTACTTTGTTATTTATATGTATTACTAATGTGTTAACTATGTCATTCCCCTTATATAGGTATTCTATCTATCTATGAATCTATCTATCTACCTGGAGAGGTATATAAAGATCTTGAACATAAGGATAGACATTTTGATAGCGTTGGGGGACATTTTTCTACATCTTTGTTTTATAAATAAGAAAGAGTTTTCATGAGAATGACCTATGCTTATTCAGATATAAACATAAATAAATCATATATTATTCAGATATAAATAAATTTTCCCTAGCCCCACTCCTTTTATCTACTGCCCTTTGCAGCCTGAAAGACCAAGACCTAGAAGAATTAAATGTCAAAATTTATATTAACATATATGTATATATGCTGTGCTGTGCTTAGTTGCTCAGTCGTGCCCTACTCTTTCTCATGGACTGTAGCCCACCAGGCTCCTCTGTCCATGGGGATTCTCCAGGCAAAAATACTGGAGTGGGTTGCCATGCCCTCCTATATAATTAGATACAATTACTTCAAATGCCTCAATAATAGTCGAGAATTAAAAAGGAATGTAGCATGTAAAAACCTCTAAAATAGAAGGATCAGCAAGAAAATAGATTGTAAAATTATTATTATTTAATTATAAAATGCTTCATGAATGCTCTTTTATTCCAGGAGATTTTTTTCATCTGACAAAAGGATTAGCCACCTCTTTGAGCAGAAGATCACTTCAATACCTAAAGATAAATATCTACCAGTAGCCTTTAAACAATGCTTGTCATGTTTGTCATTTATGAACCAGACTTATACATAAATTAAGTTTTCCCAAACTGTAGCCATGAATCAGAGTTCCATGAAATGTGCTATTGCTAACACACACTAGTGGGATGTTGCTATCAGTTCAATTGTTTTAATGATAAATTTCCTTTAGAAAATGGAAGGATCTGTTGACAGACAAAAACAGGAACTAACAATGGACTATTTAGACTTGCAAATGATGAAACATTTAATTATTCCAAAATAGCATTCCCCAGTTAGGGGATGGTCATTAAATCCATCATCCTTCAGTGTATGTGCATGAAACATTCATCATGTCTTCCTCAAACAGGAGTCAGTCATCTAAATATAGATTTTTGGACCATCCATTTCAACATGACATTTTATCGAAAGCCTGGAATTCCATTTATTTTCTGTAACAGAGATAAAGTGTTTGTAAACGATGTGATAAGACCATAAAGAGAAAGTAAAGTGAAATCCAGCTTCATACAGAGATAAATACAAACTCCACTAAAGACACTACACCATCGAAAGTGAAAAATGAGAGACACTGTGTCAACAACACAATTCCAGGTAAGCAGTCAGTGTTCTCCAGATATGGTTTTTTATAATGTGCAGTTAGTTTTAGTACTTGAAATTGGTGTGCAAATTAATTTGCATTTGGGCTTAAGACAGAGGCAATGAGATCAAGACAAAGTAAAACAAAATACACTTGAATTCTTTTTGTCAATCATCAAACGCTGAAAAAAAAATTTATGTTCCATTTGAAAGACAGATGTCTCAGAAAACATAATTTTATGAAATTTAGAAATTAATTTTTTTTTGAGACTTTCCTGGTGGTCCAGTGGCTAAGACTCTGCACACCAAATGCAGGGGGCCGTGTTCAATCCCAGGTCAGGGAACTAGATTCCACACGCCACAACTAAGGATTTGTATGCTGTAACTTAAAAAAATCTCACATCCCACAAAAAAGGATCTAGCATGCTGCAACTAAGACCTAACGCAGCCAAATAAATAAATAAATATTTTTTAAAAATTATTTTTTTTTCTGCAGGGTCTGGTCTCACTGTTTAGCAAATAATGTGTTATTTTAATTCTGATTGGAGGCAATTTATGTTTGGGACCTGGCCAAACATTTCATGGGATGATAGGTACAAATAAAAACCAAATGATTCTCCTGGAGGTAGCCCTCCTGTCATGGAATGCTACAAAGTGAGAGAACTTAGATGGGTTTATAAACAAGTTTCCTGTAAAGGATCTTGAAGGGAATGATCTCATTTGGCCCTACATTACTAACCACTGCTCCTTGCCAGGCTTCTCTCTACCACCGTTGTACAGCCCAGGAGACTGATGCCCAGAGAAGTTCAGTGATGGCTCAAGGCTACATGCTGATGTCAAAGCCTGGCCTTGTGTTCATGCTTCCTGACACTTACTTAAATTTATTGTAATTCACTATTCTGCCAATGGAAAATGTGTATGTCTGTGCATGACTACATGTGCTATGCTCAGTCATGTCTGACTCTTTGTGACTCTTTGGACTATAGCCCCCAGGCTCCTCTGTCCATGGGACTTTTCTGGCAGGAATACTGAAGTGGGTTGCCATTTCCTTCTCCAGGGAATCTTCCTGACCCAAATATCAACCTGAGTCTCCTGTGGCTCTTGCATTGTAGGCTGACTCTTTACCGGATGAGCCGTCGGACATGCCACCAAAAAGCTATCTATGAAATTAGAAACTAAAGGTCCAATTTGTTGTTGTTTAGTCACTAAGTGTGTTCTACTCTTTTACGACCCCATGGACAGGCTCCTCTGTCCATGGGATTTCCCAGGCAAGAAAGATGTAATGGGTTACCATTCCTTCTCCACGGGATCTTTCCAAACCAGGGATTGAACCCACATCTCCCACATTGGCAGGTGGGTTCTTTACCTCTGAGCCACTGGGGAAACCCATGTGTCAATAACCTATCCTAATTAATTGGACCTACTTCAGAAAAGATTGCAACTAGCTTTCAAAGAGCTTTGGATATGCTATAAAAGGTACAGAAAGTCTTCATCTCTGCTTTAAATACTTGTGAAAGTAATGTGTACAGAGGAGAGAATGTTCCAGAGACCTTTATTTAAAATATGCTCAAAAGTTGTAATCACTTAGTACAGCTAACAGTGTGTACACATCCTGTCCTCAGACAAAGCCTTTTAAAACCAGTAAGACTTAGCTCTTTTCCCTGATTCCCTTCCCACTCAGCCCTCCTGTCTCTGAATCTTGTTGTCTCCTACACATTTGAGGTTGGCTGAGTCAGTGATGGTAGATGGCATGAAAAGAGGGAATTATCACTGACTATATTTGCCTTTTCCCCTATTGTATCTACACAGGTCCTCAACCTCTAGGATCTAATGCCTGAAGATCTGAGGTGGAGCTGATGTAATAATAATAGAAATAAAGCACACAATAAATGTAATGCACTTGAATTATCCCAAACTATCCCCCGTCACCCTGGTCTGTGGACAATTATCTTCCAAAAACCCAGCTCCTGATGCCGAAAAGGTTGGGAACTGCAAGTCTACAACAGAGAAATAGTTAAAAGGCTATGCAACTTTCGGTTCTACTGAGATGGATGAAACTGGAGCCCATTATACAGAGTGAAGTAAGCCAGAAAGAAAAACAACAATACAGTATACTAATGCATATATATGGAATTTGAAAGATGGTAACGATAACCCTATATGCGAGACAGAATAAGAGACACAGATGCATAGAACAATTTTATGGACTCTGAGGGAGAAGGTGAGGGTGGGACGTTCTGGGAGAATAGCATTGAAACATGTATATTATCATATGTGAAACAGAACACCATTCCATGTTCGATGCATGAGACAAGGACTCAGGGCCAGGGCAATGGGATGACCCAGAGGGATGGGATGGGGAGGGAGGTGGGTGGGGGGTCCAGGAAGTGGAACACATGTAAACCCATGGCTGATTCATGTCAATGTATGGCAAAAACTATTACAATATTGTAAAGTAATTAGCCCCCAACTAAAATAAATAAATTTATAAAAAAAAAATAAAAAATTAAAAAAAAAATAACAACAACAAAAAAAAGGCTATGCAACTTTCTTTAGGATTTAACTACCTGATGTGTGACCTTGCTAATGGCTAGTAAACTACCCCCTTTCTCTTTGACCCTCTTCCTCCTAGCAGAAGAGAATTAGTTCATTATTTCTGAGAAAAAAAGGGTGAGCAGCTCTATTACTGTCCCAGTAGAGATAGAGAAATGGAAGATGTGTCTTTTTTTACAAAGAAACTTGAACTTAATATAGATAGATGGTGTGAATTCATAAATACTTGACAGTTTAGCTGACTGATTCCTAAATAAACGCTACAAGTAAATAACAAAGGTACCTTGAAATGACATAAACAGAGCTCACCCATTTTCTCATAGATGGGCTGGCAAAGTAGAGGAGACAGTGGAAGATTTAAACTTAGGAAGTCAGAGAAAATGCTCTAGGAATCCACAACTGACTTTATAATGTGTCCTATTTGTGAGGCAGCTACAGAGGTAAATAAATATCAATCGTGTACAGTATTGCCAAGTCTACACAAGCAAATTCCCATCATTCTGATTGGTGTTTTGCATACATATGGACTGTAAGATCAAGCCTGATATGTGTGATTTCTTACAATCATCAGTATATGAATCTGCCTTTCGCTGGCACCCGACACTGTGAAAGATGTTACATTTAGACTCTGCCTGACATCAAATGTGGGCATCATCTATGCCTGACTTCCGGCACCTGTCTCAGCTACTTCTCTCTGCTCAGTTAAAATATCCTCTAACAATGTCCTCATATGGACCATTTTCTCAAATGGAGAGTTTGGAAATGTGGTACCTTGAAAAGTTTTACAGGAAATATCTTTTGCATGGCAAAAGCAGTTTAGAGCAAACCTACACATCTACAGAAACATATATACCAAAAAAGAAAAAGGAAAGTACCTCCCAGTGTTTCACAGAATGCAGTGTGGAAATATCCCTAACATGGAAAAAATCTAGTCCCAGCCAAACATGATTCTTTACTTGAAAAAAAAAAAAATCCAGTCACATCCAACTCCCTGCACGATGTATCCATCTCTCCTTCCTCACCTTCCTCACGTCCCTCCTTCAATTGACTCAATTTTCAATCTTCTACCATTTCTCCACTAAATTTTAGAATCTATTCTTTTGCTTCTCCTAATTCCTACTCCAATCCAATTTCCACACCTGTTTCGGTCTCCTCACAGCCCTCTCTCATCCCATTTAATAGCAGAGAGTCACTGTAGAGGCCAGACAGGTGAGGGAACAGCTTCTACCTGGAAGTGGTCCGGGTTTTCTCACCGCTAAGCCTCCCCACCACCTCGGCTGTGGCTTGGGTTCATTCAACGCTGCGTCTCTTAAGAAGGGGTGGGTGATACGCAGAAAAAAAGACACACTTGGTGTGCCAGTGATGCCCAGTACAAATAGGAAATGGCAAACTGAAAATAAACGAGGTGAAGGAATTCAAGAAACTGAGGGACAAATTGTCGCAACGGTGATTTGCCCCTCCCAGTGTCAACACACATGGGAAGGTCAGACTCAAAACAAATCCTCAGAAGCTTAAAGTGGACGCGAAGCATGGCAGAAGCCAGTTCAGAGACTAGGGCGGCCAAACTTGAGAACGTTCCAGGGTCAGAGAGGCACTGTAGGAGTCCTAAGGTCAGTTAGGGTTTTGTAAATTGAAGCGTGCGGGTCTAAAGTGGAGGACTGTATTCTGTTCAGGTTTGCAAGAAGGAGAGGACGGAGGGTCAGTGTTATGTCAAGTAATATGACATCACCTGTTTCAGCTCAAAGCGGTGGAACGCAGAAAGAATTCAACCTGTCAAAGACCTGTGATTCCCTTCCTCCCAGGATAGTTCTTTGTTCCTTCAAACTTAAAAATATTGTTATTTTTCCTCTTCTTAAACTCTTCTTAAGATCAAGGAAATTAACTCTGGGCAAAAATGAAAATAAATATAAAATACATATATAATACATAAACATATGTGTATATATACTCTTAAAACTGAATATATATATTTATCTTTTTGAAATATTTGATATACTATATATTAGATGAAGAATTCTTAACACAGAAATTCAAGAAACCTAGGGCATTGGTATTGCTCATATTAAGTGCTCTTGAAAACTGAAGTGTTTGGAAAAGAATAAGGGAAAATAGCTTATATATGATAAAGATACCATAGAATCAGAGAAAAATACAATGAAGAAAAAAAATTGCCCTTTAAAAAATTAACATGGAAAATGTACAAGTATTTGCATGGTTTATTCATTTTTTTCTTAAAAACTTTTTTTTTTTTTCAGAGTACTGAGGAAATATTTTTAGACTACACCACATGGAAAACATATATTTTCAGATAGTCACACTTGGTGGTAAATTAGCTTTGTGTATGTATCTTCTGGGCATTGGAGTAAACATTTAATCACCAATATCAATAATAAGTTTTTTTCACTCAGCATAATAGTCTTCAAAATGTAGGCCTGTGTTTATAGATTAAATCAAGGAGAGAATTGGGTAACTGTTAACCTCTCTCTTTCCTGAAAATGAAATAAATCTAACAGGCATTCCTTTTAACTAAGCCCTTGAGAGAGTGGTTACATTAGTGTTTGCAGAGGTTGTTAAACTGGAATAAGAATTAGCTATTTGTTTCTGGGTTACTTTGCTTTAATATTTTAATGACACTACAAATTTTGGAGCTAATTAACATAAGAAATAGCTCCAACCAGTTTTCTTCAATATTCTCAGACATTCAATGAAAAGTTTCAGAAAATCAGACTTATATTTCAAAATATGTCCCATTTGCATCAATAGTATCTCACCTTCCATCCAGAATCAGTTCAGGCTAAAAGACAAAGTAAAAGGAACTGGACCTACCCTTTTGCCTGAAACAACGGAAAACAAAAACAAAACCCCCAAATAGACAAAAGCATGTGAAATAACAGTTTTCAAAACATTGGACATTAGACAGCAAAGGACAGTGATCCGTGAGGGAGGGCAGACTAATGAGGTAATTTCAACTATTGTCCCAGCTGTCGCCTCAGCCACTTATAAGCCACTGCGTAGAGAAGGGGAACCCAGGCAGAGTCTAGTGGTCTCACCACCTTGTGGCGAAGGACTAAGAGTCAAGGGGACCAATGCAGCTAGAATTCACAGGATACCATACACTTAGGAAATATCTGCAGAGAGAGAGAGAGAAAGAGAAGGAGACAGAGAGAGGAGGAGAGACAGCAAACTCTATCGGTGTGCAGAGGTTTCTACCGGAATATGGGCCATATTGTACATGTGGTACATGTTGTACATGTGTACATGTGAGGAGACTACTTGAAGACAGGAAGAAAAAAAACGTTTGAAATGATTAAAAGATATGTAATGGAACCATAAAGAAATATTCAGTTGATTAAAAACATAGCAGAGAATCACAAAAATATACAATGCAAAAACTAATTTTTAAAATTTAGAGTGGCTATATTAGCATTAGACAAAGTAGATCTCAAGGCAAAGACTATTAATAAGGATAGAAAAAGGTCATAATGATTAGTTCAGTTCAGTTCAGTCGCTCAGTCGTGTCCGACTCTTTGCGACCCCATGAATCGCAGCACGCCAGGCCTCTCTGTCCATCATCAGCTCCCAGAGTCCACCCAAACCCATGTCCATCGAGTCGGTGATGCCATCCAACCGTCTCATCCTCTGTCATCCCCTTCTCCTCTTGCCCCCAATCCTTCCCAGCATTAGGGTCTTTTCCAATGAGTCAACCCTTCGCATGAGGTGGCCAAAGTATTGGAGTTTCAGCTTCAACATCAGTCCTTCCAATGAACACCCAGGACTGATCTCCTTTAGGATGGATTGATTGGATCTCCTTGCAGTCCAAGAGACTCTCAAGAGTCTCCTCCAACACCACAGTTCAAAAGCATCAATTCTGCGGCGCTCAGCTTTCTTCACCGTCCAACTCTCATATCCATACATGACCACTGGAAAAACCATAGCCTTGACTAGATGGACTTTTGTTGGCAAAGTAATGTCTCTGCTTTTAAATATGCTATCTAGGTTGGCCATAACCTTCCTTCCAAGGAGTAAGCGTCTTTTAATTTCATCAAGAGGACACAATAATTTTAAACACTTATACATGTAATAAAAGAGCTTTAAAATTCATGAAGCAAAAACTGACAGAGTTTCAAGGAGAAATAGATAAGTCTACATTTATAATAAGAGATTTTTATACTCTTCTGTTAATAATTGGTAGAATAAGCAGACAGGAAATCAGTTAGGATATAGAAGATTTGAACAATACTACAACCCCTGGATCTAACTGACATCTACAGGAAGCTTAAGCCAATGACTTTGCATAAACCATCTTTTCAAGTATCCATGGTATTTACCAAGATATAGTCTGTCATTATAAAGCCTCAATACTCAATTTAAAAGGATCCAAGTAACATTATGTATGCTCTTTGACCACCAGTCAAAGAAATTAGAAACAGAAAGAGATGCTTGGAAAATTGATCGTTGGAAATAAGAATATATAATATTAAATAAATTGGATTTTTTGTTAAAAATAAATTCTTTTCTTCTCATAGAGAAAACTCCAGGCTCAGATTCTTTCATTTGTGAATTCTACCAAATATTTAAGGAAGAAGTAATATCAAGTCTACACAAAATCTTTCAGGGATAGAGTGAATACTTCCTAACCTATTATATGAAGCCAGCATTGTGCTAACATCAGAAACAAAGACATTACCAGAAGATTACCATGATATCCTTAAAAACATACGTGCAAAATTCCAAGTAGAATTTTAGCAAATCAAGCCCCCCAAATTGGGCTTATCTCAGGAAAGCTGATTTAACATTTGAAAAAAAATCAACGTGGTTCATCATATTAACAAGCTAATGTTAATATGTTTATATTATAATAATACCATAATTATAACATATAATAATGTTAATATAAAGATAAAACAAATAATCATCTCAATGGACACAGAAAAGGACTTGACAAAAATCCAGCATCCATCCTTGGTTAGAAAACAAACAAAAACACTTTTCAGCAGACTAGGAGCAAAACGGGACTTCCTCAACCAAATTAAGGGAAATTTACCTGCAGATAACATTTTCTTCCAAAAATGTTTTAAAAATTAACGAGCAATCAGTTTGAGCAATGGTGCCCAGGGAAGGGTCTTTGAGAAAGGAGGGCTGAGGATTTTTGCCTGACATGGATTTGTCCCTATTTTCTAGCACTGTGACTTATGAAATGCTTTGTCTGGGGCAGTTGGCAATTTTTGCCTCCAGTCTGCATTCACTGCCTTCAGCCTGTACCACCCTTCACTTGGCTGGCTGATTGCTGTCTCTTCTGGCTAACAGTGCATGGATTTGGCCTCAAAGACAGCACAGACACAAATCTCCTTGGGATTCCTTTAATAAATTGTTTCCTAAATTATCAGTTGGAATTCGGTCTCGTTTTTGTTGTCATGCATGTTGTCATGGGATACAGTCTTGCTGAACCCCATAAATCCTTTCACATCTGAATCATTACAGGAATTGGTTTCACTATTTTCAGACATAATCTCATTTGAATCTGAAATATGGGCTCTTGAGTAATCATTCCTAAATTTCTGAGCTAATCTGAGCTTTGTTATAATAATAGTCATAATTCTGGATTTAATGTAGACCCTTTCATCTTCAAAGGGCTTGGCAAACATTAATTAATGAGCCCTCCAGTCCTCAAGAAAATATCACTGCACCATTTTTAAAATGAGATGTAAAGAAAAAAAAAAAGAAGTTTATAGTTAATTAGCTTGAAGCAAAAGTGTTGGAATTACACCTAGAACCTGCTCCAGTTATGTGTCCAGTTATGTAGGTATTTGAGGTCATACATATACCAGAGGACTTCAGCAAAATCATAAATTCTAGTTATCTTCTTTTGCAAGGATGTGTATATAAATGCTGTTACTTTAAAGGGCTGGGATTTCTTTTTAGGCACTGATATTCCCTCTATCTAAAGAATTAACCTACAAATCTTGAGTAATGTCTAGGTAGTAGTAACCTCATATTTTAAAGAAACTTCTCCTGGTGCTCATGCCAATATAAGAGTACAGATGCCCAGTCACAGTTATGTCAGTACAGGAATGTCTAGCTGCAGGCCCTTCTTGATCCTTTGGACTCAGAACATTTTCACAATAAGAAATGGAGACTATCTGCATGCCTGATCAAACTCTACCCAAAGTCCCTTTACTGGTGAAGCCTAAATTTCATATCCCTTGCCTTCAAATTACTCACCCTAATAATCTGGAGGGCTTCCCAGGTATCTCAGCTGGTAAAAAATCTGCCTGTAATGCAGGAGACCCTGGTTCAACTCCTGGGTTGGGAATTTTCCCTGGAGAAGGGATAGGCTACCCATGCCAGCATCCTTGGGCTTCTCTGGTGGCTCAGACAGTAAAGAATTCTCCTGCAGTGCAGAAGACCTGGATTTGACCCCTGGGTTGGGAAGATGCCCTGGAGGAGGGCATGGCAACCCACTCCAGTATTCTTACCTGGAGAATCCCCACGGACAGAAGAGCCTGGCAGGCTACAGTCCATGGGGTTGCAAACAGTCGGACACAACTGAGCGACTAAGCACACAATAATCTGGAATGTCTGTCATTTTTGCTGCCTCTTTTATGAATGAATCTAGCAATCACAGGTGAAAAGCCAATATTGCTGCAGCCCTGGTGCAAAATTTCACAAATAGTACTGCTTAATTATCAACAAAGAATATTTGCTAACCCATTCAATCATGACTGTATGTTATAACTAGGAAGAAAATCAGGTAATCTCTTTGTTTACTTTCCTAAATGTGGCAACAACTGGGCCCCCCGTTACTGAGAATAAAGTGTGTGGAACAGAGGCTTCCCTGATTGCTGTGAACACAGCAAGCGCTTGTCTGAATTTGGCTCTGGATGTGCTTTGTGGCTTCCTTCCCACCAGCAGTAAATTTCGATGCTTGCAACCAATAACCTTGAATGACATCACTGCAGTAAAAGCAGCCCACTTTATGCTGTGCAGTCAGAGATAGGTCTTTCTTTAAAGAGGCCACCTTCACCAGGAGCATTTATCTCGCTATTTTAAAGTGCTTGGTAAACATTAGAGCACTTTCTGAATGGTTTGGAAAGCATGATAACAAAGATTAAGAACAAAGCTGTTAAGATTAGAAATCTAACTCAGAGAATCTCCTACTGAAGTCAGCACAATTGGCAGCCAATCAGATGTGTGCCTGGTGCCTGCTCATGTACGTGTTTGACCAATATTTATCAAAAATTTATTATACTATTATATTAGACAGTATAGACTTAAACCTTGCCCTCCTAGAGTTTACAGCCTGGTGAGAATATGAGATAGCCAAGTAGCCAAGCCATTATAAACACTGCAAAGTCCCCACTGAAATAAAGAATATTCTGGTGACACTTAGGAGAGTCATCTGTTTTTGGTTTGGTGCATCAGGGGCGGCATAGGGCAGTAAAACTTCTGAACTGAAATCTGAAAAGCAGGTTGGGTTCAGCTACATGGGGTCAGAGTGTTGCAAGCCAAGGCAACGGTGTGCATGAAAGCCTGGAAGCAAGAATGTGGAGTGCTTGGGAGGACAAGATTTTTATTCTCACAGGAAAAGGTAGGAAAAGGGAAAGGATATATGGCTGTGGATATATTAGAACCAGGTTTTGCTAATTTTGTAAACCATGTTAAGGACTTGGGACCTTTTCCCCAAGAGCACTGAAGAAAACATTGAAGGATTTAAGCCATGATATGTCATAATTGGTTTCATAGTTTAAAAAATATCACTTGTGGAGCAGAGTGGGAAAATGATTGATGGCAGAGGCTGCTGTAGTAATTCAGACACATAATGATGGTGGTGGCCTAGATAAGAAATCAGCACTGGGAATGAAGAAGAGGGAGTGAATTTACAGAACATACAAGAGTTAGGAATTCTAGATTGTTGAATATGGCAGTCGGGGGAGGCTGAGGCTTCAAAGCTGGCGCCCAGTTTCTGATGGGTTTGATGTTGGTGCCATTTGTTGATATCAGGAGCACAAGGGAGAAGAGATAGGACTAGGGGATGAGGAATATAAATTTTATTTTGTACTGTGGTCTAAATTCTATTGGTGATGACTGGTAAACAGCAGCTATATTGGTCTGAACTCTAGGAGAGAGATATAGGCTGGGGGTACAGGTTTGGGAATCATTGCCACATAGATGGTAGATCAACCAGAGGACTTGCCCAGGGAGAGTATGTTGAGGGAGGGGAGAGAGAGCCTTTGATAAAAGCCTGGAACATCATCGTCCAAGGGACAAAGAGGAATCCTGAAGAAAGATCAAGCAGCATCCAGAGAAGTAAGAAGAAAACCAAGAGAAAAAAACACCACAGAAGCCAAGGCACCTGTGGCTCCTTGGAGAAAAAGGAAGAGAAAGTGGGTAAACAAGGAACTGAAATTTATGAATTGTATTGAAGAACAAAATTGGTGTCTTTGGTGAGGACATTCCATTTCCATTAAATGGTTATGATAGAAACAGTGTTTCTGTGAGCTAAAGAGTGAATGGGAAGGGAGAAAATATGGACCATCTGTGTAGACCACATTGGAGAAACTGGAAAGAGGAGTAGAGGGATAGGGTAAAGGATGAGAGGTGAGGGGGGTAGATAGATGGCAATTTTACAGTGTGAAAGTGCATCTAACTGCTTCAAGAAAGGAGCCAGGAGAAAGTGAGCACAAAGGTACAGAATGATGAGCACGTAGCTCGTGGAGCAGTGGGACTAGTAGCCCCAGTACCGGGTTTTTTTGGCTGCACCGGGTCTTCATTGCTATATGTAGTCTTACCCTAGTTACAGCGAGCAGGGGCCACTCTTGGATGTAGTGCCTGGGCTTCTCATTGCAGTGGCTTCTCCTTTTGTGGAGCACAGGCTCTAGGCTTACGGGCTTCAGTAGTTGCAGCACATGGGCTTAGCTGCCCCATGGCATGTGGGATCTTCCCAGACCAGGGACTGAAATCAGTATCCCCTGCACTGGCAGGCTGATTCCTATCCTGCCAGCAGCTGAATGTGGAGGTCCTTCCCAATTCACATAAAACATAATAAAATGCACCTGCTGCTCATGTTAAGTACATTTTTCACAAAGAAGTAATTAAAGGATGTTTATAATTTTGCTTTCAAAAATGAGTTGGTTTTTGACAGCCTAATTTATAATTCAGTCTCCTTGATCAACACTCAGTGTGCATAGTCAGGATTTTGGAAAATGGAGAACATCTAACTCACAAATCATTTCCAAGTGGAGTGAAATGGTCATGAATATTAAGTTTACAATGGCGACATCATGTTACATTTTATGTACATTCCGTTATTTATTACAGTTGATTTTAATTATTTGTATTTTGAATTCAGATTGTTTTCACCTGGAGATGAACATGTCTGTAGGTACTAGAATGTTCACAAGTGCCAAGCAGTTTATTGCTTAAGGACAGAAATGTTCTAAAGAATAAGGTTTTTGAGGAGGTGGAAAGTGTCAGAGTAGAGGCCAGAGAGGAACGGATTGTTCTTGAAAAGGAAACCCATTCTTTTGTACAACAGGACAAAAGAGCAGGTGAAGAAGTAAATGGGTAAAATTCCCATCTCTAGGAAGGAGAAATTGAAATGCTGTCACCTGTGTGTGTGTACATGTCTTCTTGAGAAGACAGTTCAGCTGCTCAACCATGTCCAACTCTGCAACCCCATGGACTGCAGCATGCCAGGCTTCCCTGTCCATCACCAACTACCAGATCTTGCTCAAAATCATGTCCATCGAGTCAGTGATGCCATCCAACCACCTCATTCTCTGTCATCCCCTTCTCCTCCTGCCTTTAATCTCTCCCAGCATCAGGGTCTTTTCTAATGAGTCAGTTCTTCACATCAAGTGGCCAAAGTATCGGAGCTTCAGCATCAGTCCTTACAGTGAATATTCAGGACTAATTTCCTTCAGGATTGACTGGTTGGATCTCCTTGCAGTCCACGGGACTCTCAAGAGTCTTCTCCAACACCACAGTTCAAAAGCATCAGTTGTTCGGTGCTCAGATTTCTTTATGGTCCAACTCTTACATCCATATATGACTACTGGAAAGAAGGTAAGGTGTGATATTCCTTCCAGAAGCCAACACCTTGAAAATGTTCTCCACTATAGTATTTAGAACCTGTTGGCTCTTTCCCATCCTCTGGTATCTCCAAAAATCACCCCCCGTGGGGTTGGGTATGAACAGATGCACTGAAGTGCTGCACTTCTTTGTTCAAACTGAGAGGTTGCTAACTTGCCCCCCTTTCCTCCTCAAAGCAACCCCACTTTCCCCTTTCCTTCATATTAGAGTGCCAGGGGCTGATCAGGGTTTGTTTATCCACTTTTATGACAACTGCATTTCACTCCCCTTCAAAGTCTTCTTTAAATGAAAGAGGAGAGGAAATAAAAAAAAGAGGAGGGAATTTCCTGGCAGGCTAGTGGGTACAACTCTGGACTTTCACTGCCAAGGGTCCAGGTTGGATACCTGGTCAGGGAACTAAGTGTATATAGATCACTTATATATGTATACACTTATACATATATGTATAATAACTATAGTGTGTTCCATTGTTTAGCTATTATCGTATTGCTGGATATTTCCTTCCAAAATGTCAGTATTATAAAGAACACTGCAGTGATTCTCCTTGTATTTAAATATAGGCATGTATTATTGATTCTAATTACTGAGGATAAACTTTTAGTAGTGGAGTTGCTGGTTATGAGTTTGTACTTTTTAAGGATGTCGATTTTGGGGACCAGCTTGGAAAAAATCAAAATGTCAAAGATCCAACCTTCTCAAAAATCTCTGCCTCTTTAAAAATTTGTATCACTTCTTTTCTGAAAGATATCACCACAAAATGGTATTAGACTCCAAAACTGCAAGCATTGATGCCAGATAATCCATTTCAGTAATGAGATGCCCGGTGCTTTTTTCAGCATTTGTATGAATTGAAGGTCATTGGTAGTGAGACTGAGGTCTTCTCTCCTGAAGCATTTTATTCACCTCAGAAAGGCTGCAGTGCCTGTGGGGAAGCTGAGAGCATCAGTGGGACACTATTATTAAAATCTCCTAATTGTTTAAAAAGCCATTTGGGATAATGGAGTAGGTTTACTTTTCTTTCGTTAATGTCCCTGGGCAGATTATAGAGAAGAAAGTCAAAACTTCATTGCTTTTGGCCAAAGGCCATTGCAGTACTTCCAGATGGAGAACAAAACAGGTACAGAGTGTTCTTCAGAAAAGGTTGTAAACTTGTAGACAGAACAGAATTAGCGTACACTTCTTAATGTGCTAACACACAGTGCTTTGGTATTAGTTTTCTGAAGAGAATGTCAGATCAATATATTACCATGTCAAACGGACTATGATGTCTAAAATAGCCTTACATCTGGCTTTAGAAGGAGCTAGTGAGCAAAACAGAGAAAACAAGGTACATGGAGTTCTGTGTTGGACTATCAGTAACTTAACACCTACAGAACAGGTCTAGATAACATACCGGATAAATTACACGATAAACCTCTGGAATTATCCAAAATACATGCGGCAGAAGTCTAGGGTAATAGGAAACAAGTGCCTGCCATAATTCAGTGTAAGAAATACCATTTGGGTTAAGCTCCTTACATTGTGTAGATTTGTCTAAGCAACAGAAATGAATACACCTTCATTTCTTATCATTTTTTTTAATGTAGCACAATTAAAATAGAGCAGTATTCACAGGGGAGAATATCTTGAAGGTCACAACAATGTGAAGAAGTTGGCTGTGGAGTGTGTCAGCTGAATAACCCATGGAGACTGGAGGAATAGGACTGGATTTCTTCCACGGAGCTGGCCTGGCAAATTCCCATGAAATTAGGTCACTAGGCAAACGTTCCAGGGCTGGCAGCATACTTATGATTCTCAATCTCCCTTCTATGTTGTTAAAAAAAAAGTCTTTGGCACTTAGAAATTCTGCTACGGCGGTATCTGAAGTAACAGAATGGTTTGAAGGGACAGTAGATGAATACTAAATACAAGGAAAATACAGAGTTTAGAGAGAATCCTGAGGCTTGAGAGAGCAGCTTAGCTGCTGAGGCTAAAGGGTGAATTCAGAAGCTAATCAATCAACCAATTAACAAGCATTTATTGAGACTGTACAAGGCACCCAATACCATAGCAAATAGAGATGCTGAGAAGTGCAGGACCTGCATGGGGCGCTGCCTCTAGTTCATTTGGAGATTCAGGAACAGCCTAACCAGGACTCCCTTATCAAAAACATCCACCTGGCCCACTCGGGTACACATTCATAAGGTGACTTAAAGATAGATGAAGTAATTTGTTGGTCACTGGCCAGCGTATTAAGTCATAAGGCTCATAACCTTCTCATACCTCAGATCTCAAGTTCTGTTCTTCGACACACATTTTTCTGGCACATTTACTTCAAAAAAATCTCTAAACAAATACAAATTCCAAACACTCTCAGAAACCCAAGAATGTCTAAGTCATTTTCCCCAGCCAACAGCACAGATATAACAGCTTTCCTCTGGCTGTCAAATGTTTGTTTGAAAATTTAAGATACTTTTTAGCTTAGGTAGCTGGGCATCACTCATTTACAAGTAATGGTACAGCTTTCCAGGGAAGAACAAAACATTTCCTGAGTAAATGAGTGTCCATTCCCTGCACCATGTCTGAAGGAACCACTGGCCCCTCCAGGCTGTGGTCATTAATATCAGTGCTTGGAAAGGTGACCTATGTGCTTCCAACAATGGATGAAGATTGTCTTTCATAATCAAAAGAGGAAAAGGTAATGAAAGTCTACTTCCTGTTGCAGTAACAAAGGCCCAAAGTAGCCTTTATCATTTTCCAGTTCCATTGATGATTTTCCAGTCACTGGTTTTTATGTGTGGGGAAACTAATACATGTGAAGATACTTATCACCTGCTCGAGTGGCCTGTGATCAATACACTTAGAACATCAATGATGACAATGCGCAATTATTTTCTTTAAAGATTCTAAACTGTCTTTTTAAAAAAATCTAAACTGTGTTTTTTTTAATCTAATGAAAAACTAGTGGACATTAGCAATTCTTTGTTAAAAGACTGAAAATCGTGCAGCTAGAGAATTAGCCTTGCAGTGAGTGAAATACTATAGCTTGATTTTCACACTCTTAGTTTCATCACATTGAGAGCAGATTTTTACATTTGTTATGACTTTTTGATTATTTCTTCCTATCAGTTTGAGGAATTCTAAATTTCACATTGCAAACTTAATTATTTTTAGGAACAGCTTTATGTCACAAATGACTGACTGCTTATCTATAATATGCAGAAAGACTAATCTTATTTGGAAAGAACCAAAAGGATCTGCTAAACTATGGATAAAGCATGAATTGTTTTATGCCTAATTATAAAAATAATGAGTAAAATATCAAAGAAATTTGTTTGGGGAAGTCTAGTTAAAAAAATAAAAAAGCCACCGATTTCCCTAACAGGACTTTGGAAGTAATTGTATTCTTCATTTCATGGGAAAATCATTTCATTATTATTAATGTGTTTAGTTCTCAAAAATTAGCTGTAACATTTTTATTGTAAGCTTGTTTAGAAAATACAGGCAGAATGATATAATTCATATGTGAACTTTACTGTTTCCCCCAGAAAGCAAAAATAAACAGTAAAGCTAATTTCAGATAAGAATAAGGATATCTAGATTCTTTGTGCACTACTGCTGAGCAATCTTTGGCAAATTAATTTTCTGGAAATTGATTTTCACATCTATTAAATAAAGAGGCCAGAAGCAGATCACTCCTGACAATAATCCTGAGATATATTCTGAAAAACGATGTTCCCTGGGCAAATGAATTTGGAAATCACTATACATTGTGTCCCCTGTAGGATGTTCACAATCCAGTGGTAAAGGAACTTGCTTATTTTTGTTTTTGCCAAAATTCCCCCAAATGCTTTGGCCACAGACTTCTTCTGGTTTGTTTTTTTTTTTTGCATAACAATTAGCATACTTGGAAGCACTTTGAGAAACCCTGGCCAGATGATCTACAGGGTGCGCTTCAGATCCCACATGGTGTTATCTAATGTAATTCAAGTCAAGACAATGAAAAGCTGAGCCTCACTCTTCTTTCAAGAGCAAAAATTGAAATCTGTGTGTGTGTTAAACTCCTATTGTTCTCTCCAATGATATCTTACTAGCCCCACTTTTTTTAGTTTCCATGAGCACCAAAAGTTATACATTTTATAAATGCCCTGGATCACTGGCATGATAACTGCCCTGGCAGTTTTTATAACTGCCCTGGCAGTTTTTTATGCCACTGAGACTTCTGAGACACTGGCAAGTTGCCTTCAGTAGGTTAAGCCTTACTCAATTAAGAAACAAATTTTAAAAACCACAAAAAGGACAAATGGCTATAGTCTTGGACATCTAGACCAAATTGCACTTCCCAAATCATGGTAGCAAATTGTTGGTTGCATTTACTCAATGAACACTTAGTGAAGATATGTTACATCACAACATTATGACAGATTCTCTCAAGTAGTGAAGAAGAAATGCTCCCATATATTAAAGGAGAATTTTTGGGTAGCAGGAGATGAGATTTAATAATATTAGTATACTATTATACCAGTTATATAAAATAGCAAAACTCCCAGTTACTACTGTTTATTAAGTCTATATTATGTGCCATGCACTCAGTCGCTCAATTGTGTCCAACTCTTTGAGACCCTGTGGACTGTAGCCCATCAGGCTCTCTGTCCATGGGATTTTCCAGGCAAGAATACTGGAGTGGGTTGACATTTCCTTCTTCAGGGGATCTTCCTGACCCAGGAATCAAACCCACATCTCTCTTGTCTACTGCACTGACAGATGCAGTCTTTACCACTGTGTCACCCGGGAAGCCCCTGTATTTTGTGGCAGGTATACTATGTATACATTTTCATTTATCTTTTTAATAAACTCTGAAAGCATAGATTCCATTATTATTCTCTTTTTACAATGAGGAAACTAAGAGAGAATGATTTGTTCAAGGATACACAACTGCCAAATGACAGAGGATTCAGACGTGGTTTACCTAACTCTAGCCTCCCCTGACCTTTCAAATCAGGCTTAAATGTGAATGTAGTCAGAAAAGAAGGGATTAATGAGCTTGAGAAATGATGCTGGGAGAAGAGAATTAATTGATAGAACTGGGTTTCATAGGTAGGATCATATTAAGTTTGCCAGGAGGCTGAGTGAGTTGACCTTGGCAAAAAAAAAAATTGGATATCTCTTTCTCTGATACAGGAATAAAAAAGATATGGATGAAAGAGGAGACAGATCAGAAGTGTCAGGAGAAAAAAAGCCTTCTAGACTCACTCCTTTCTCACATAAAGACCTGGGGAGGATACCTCATCTTCACTCCTGCCCAGACCCACGTTTGAACTTGACCCGCCCTTGTTACTCAGTGTGAGCCTGGACCCAGATGGACACAAGCTTTGCCATGAACTATTAAATCTTCTTTATCAGATCAAGTACCAGTATCCACCTCAGAAACTCAGAGACCCCAGCCATGCCCCTCTTTTTATTTTTTAAACTGAAAAAGTAGACATAAAATATATTCCAGAATCCCAAATAACTGAAAACCATTCTCCCTGGCTTCTTGGGTACCTATAGGGGCAGAGTTCCCTCATCTTATTGTCAAGGAACCTGTCAAATGTGAAATAACCCATTTGCTCTTAGAAGACCTCAGTTGGTATTGGAAGCGTACATCTTCTAGTTCAATACATTAAATACTCCAAATGTAAAGATTTATCTCATCTTGAAAGGAAATCTTCAATCTTGGTTCCCAACACTTTTTTTTGGCTTGTCCTGGGCACAGATTTCTAACAAAGTGTCAGAGCTGGTGAGTGAAGGCTTGGTGCCGTTGATCATCACTGTGTGTCTTCCCTGTGTAAACTTTGCGTACTTAAAAGGATTGAGAAAAGAGGTCCCTCTAACCTTTAATCCCTCTTCCACTTGTAACCTTTGAACTTCCTGGGACTTAAGCAAATTAAAGTACTAGATTCCACCATGACTCAAGGTAATGAAAACCTTTCTCCAAGACTTCAGATGAACTGCAGAAAATAAAGACTGTATGTGAATTTTTTAGGTCCATGATGGTCTGTTAATGGGTGTGTAGAGGGGCACCAAGATCATGTTAACCAGACCCCATCCTAAGGTAAGTGTTGGTTTGAAACTCAAGTGCTCTGAGTTCTAGCCTCAGCCCTGCTGCTCATTCACTGTGTGGCCTTGGAGCACTTGGAGGAGTTGGGTTAAACTGTCTCTTTTAAAGATCCTTCCAGGGCTTCCTTGGTGGCTCAGTGGTAAAGAATCTGTCTGCCAATGCAGGAGACATGGGTTCAATCCCTGATCCGGGAAGATCCCACATGCCTTGGAGCGACTAAGCCCTTGTGCCACAACTACTGAGCCTGTGCTCTAGAGCCCAGGAGCCGCAACTATTGAAGCCCTAGCACCCTAGAGCCCCTGCTCCACAACAAGAGAAACCACCATAATGAGAACCCTGTGCCCCACAATGAAGAGTAGCCCCTACTCCCTCCAGCTAGAGAAAATCCCAGACAGCAGCCAAGACCCAGCACAACCAGAAATAAATGAACAGATACATTATTAAAAAAAAACTTCCAGTTCAAATGTTCTGGTTTAAGTGGACAGAATGAAATACCAGCATTAAGGGAAAACTCAGCTTTGGGTGTATGTATTTCAGAATGCAATGCATACATCTTTACAGGCCAAAGACAGTTTTTCCTCTGGACACTCAGTGATTAGAGTGTACATGCAAAAATAGACTAATTCATGGGAATTACATTAGTAAAGTATATGATTGTATAAAAATTTCAAGCAGTGTGCATGGCAACAGTTTCTCAACTCTGTTCTATAAAGAGACAAAAATCCATACACTCTGGTCCCCTTGGTGAGAGTTAGCAATTACCCTCAGGCGTTTGCAAGTCAGAAATTCTACACCTCTGATGTCTGGGAGTCCCAGGCCCTGTCCACTCCTTACCAGAGGATGCTGTGCCCTTTTACTTTGCAGTAGGAAGAAGTAAATACAGATTTCCAACTCGGGGAAAGGCTGACACTCAAGAAGTCTAATAAATGTACTCAACACTTATAATATTACGGAATTAACAATTTACCAAATTAAAAGAAGGGCTTCTGGTGCCTTTGTGTGTGATTTTTAACAATAACGCAATATTTGGGTACAACTTTTCCTTTTTGCACATTGCCTCCCTCCTGAGTACAAAATCATTTGGAAAACCTCTGGCTTGAATTCAGAGGTGAAATATGCAACTTTGGAAAAAAAAGCTAACTGATGAACTTAAAGCTTGGGTCCATTGCTTAGTCTTGTTCGAGCCATACTACAATGAGATCAAAATGTAATCTAAAATATCTCATTCTGTCTCTCAGCCGCCATTTTCCATTTGATTTCCACCAAGAGTTCTAAATGTTCTGTTTTCTCTCCATGAGGAAAATTCTTATTTTTTTTTCCCAGACAAACTTTATGCTGTATGATAGGAAAGTTCAAAATAAATTAGATTCTAAACTACACAAGAAAAGGAATATATGTTGGCATTTCCTGACCTGATGGGGTCCCTGGTGCTGGTAGGTGTTTTCTAAATGTTTATCAAATAAAGTTACCAATTAATGAAGTACTGGGAAAATAAAAAATCTAATGTCCCAACAACACGTGAGTATAGAGAGCTTGCAAATATCTTTGTGGTGGATTTTGATCCTTTGTAAAAATGCTGTAAGTTGGATTGGTTGGTTCCATTAGCGACTTGTTCCATAGCATAATTCTACTGGATAATTATAAATTCCTTAAAAAATCAAGACTATTCTCTCTAACAATTCAGATTGGTCCTGCAGTTCTGTGAATTCTTAGTATGGTAAAGTCTCATCAAATGCCAGCAAAACCATGTCTGGAGTAAAATATTCTCTAAGTTCACTGCAAATGAGAACAGCCTTGTTTCCCCTTTGATTCTTCTTAGAATACTTTGTATAACTGTAGAGCACTCCCCTCCTCTTAAAGGTCATTGCTAAGAAAGTTCAAGTTTAGATTTTTCTCTCAGTATCTTTCAATAAGATATTTTTCCAAGTGAAAAATATTACATCTATTTTGTAATAAATAAACATGTGATCAAAGGAGGAAAGCTACCTCTTTTCCCCTCAACTATGTCCAGTCATAGCTTTTGCAGTCTAAGGTTCAATTACTAGGAGTTCTGCCAGCCTCTTGATATTTCTTCTAGGGCCAGATGGAGGAGGGACAAAGGTGATCTATTTATATGCTACTACCGCCTTTGTTCCTTTCCTCTCTTGTTCCCATGTACCCAAGCAGTCATCATCTGTATTTTAGTTCCTCTTGTTGAGTCAAAAGTTAGTGAAGAATTGCCAGGTGAATGATGAACTCTTGCATTTTCAGCCTTGAGGATCCTCAGCTTCACTGGGCAGAAGATAATCTAGAGGCTTCCTGTGAAGTGAATGAACAGGTTTCATATAAACCGATAACAAAATTTATCTTCCAAAAAGAGTTAAATCATACAAATGAGATTAACATTTACTTTTCCCCCTCTGAAGAATAATAACAATGGGATATAAGAAGCTTGTATACTGTGTATATAATAATACATTCATTTATTGGGCAAATGTTTATTAAGTCTTATTATGTGCCTGATGTGGTTCTAGTTTCTGGGGAGACAAAAGTGAATAATTCCAAAAAGGTCTCTGCTCTCAAAAGAGAGACATTAAAAACACAAATTAAGAGTTTAAAGTAATTTCAGGGGATTCTATGAAGAAAAGAAAAGCAGGGGAAATCAGAGGGTACAGAGGTGCGTTTGTCTGAGTGGTGACATCCATATGCAGACCTGAATGACATTCAGAGAAATGTCAGGCATAAAAGACCAGTGGAGGCGTAGGATTAGAAGGTGCTGAAAAGCAGGGGAGGAGGTGGGTGTGGAGCTGGGAGCTGAAAAGGACAGGGCCCCAGTGAAGCCAACTTGAAGTCTAAACTTCATCCTAAATGTAATAGGAAGACTTTAATGGTGAGTGATGCAATCTGATTTTTTTTACTTCCAAAGACCACTTTGGCTATTTCATGGGGAAAAAGAGGAAGCTGGGAGTTGGCTAGGAGGATTTTTCAACAGCCCAGGCAAGCGAGAAATGATGGTGACAATATCAAAGCACCAACGAGTAACGTCATTAGAAATCTTCCTAAAAAAAAAAAGGAAAGAAAGAAATCTTCCTGTGGGTTTGTTTGGCATGGGTATTTTTTCATGAGCTCTGTCTCAGAGCCATACCTTCTCCATCTCAGAAATAAGAATTCTGAACAAAAGCATTCTGCAACCATGTCTCCTACAGCTGGGTGTCAAACTCATTTTCCCTTATCCCTAAGCCTAGTTAGGGAAGCTGAAGCTCCAATACTTTGGCCACCTGACGCAAACAGCTGACTCATTGGAAAAGACCCTGATGGTGGGAAAGATTGAGGGCAGAAGGAGAAGGGGGCAACAGAGAATGAGCTAGTTGGATGGCATCACCGACTCAATGGACAAGAGTTTGAGCAAACTTTGGGAGATAGTGAAGGATAGGGGAACCTGGCATGCTGCAGTCCATGGGGTCACAAAGAGTCGGACACGACTTGGTGACTGAACTAAACAACAACAGGCCTAGTTAAATTGAAAGGATATTTATGGAAGCTCCCAAAATGAAGAAAAAGAGGAAAATGATGTGAGACAAATGAAGATACATGATAGCAAGGGGGATTGTTGTTTCAGCAAAGAAGGCTAACTGTGCACAAGGAGGAAAACAGTGATGTGGTGATTTGGATACACCAACCAATGCTCAACGCTTCCAGGAAAGATGGAGATGTTTGAGGACAAGAAACACACACAAAATAAACTACTCTGCACACAAAATAAAATCCTCTGTTGAACTGGATACTGATTTATTACATTTTGACGCCCAAAATCTAAAGAGTATGGCCAAAGAAAAGGATTTTTGTAGGAATTCTGTGCATGTTTGGCAGTGCAGGAAATACATCTTGAATATTCAAATGTTGGAATTGCCAGGAAATGTTCTTGGCTTTATGTAGACAAAGGAACAGTTTTGTTTAATTCAAAACCTTTGAAGGAAATTGGGGATAGACAGACATATGATCTACAGAGTGCTCTTCTTTTAAAGGCAGAGTTCAGTCCCCATGGTCCCTGGTGGCTCAGATGGTAAAGAATCTGCCTGCAATGCAGGGCACCCAGGTTTGATCCCTGGGTTGGAAAAAATCCCCTGGAGAAGGAAATGGCAACCCACTCCAGTATTCTTGCTTGGACGGAGGAGCCTGGCAGGCTATAGTCCATGGGGTCGCA
Organism: Giraffa tippelskirchi; assembly: GCF_054371585.1. Taxonomy (NCBI): domain Eukaryota; kingdom Metazoa; phylum Chordata; class Mammalia; order Artiodactyla; family Giraffidae; genus Giraffa; species Giraffa tippelskirchi. The sequence continues at coordinate 63,385,175 of NC_137287.1, read as the reverse complement.
AAGTGTCGGACACTGAGCAACTAACACTCAGTCCATCAGATATAATCTTGTTGGCGTTTCATCTCCTTTCTCTAAGTAGGAAAATGGAACACAGAGAGGCAAGAAGTATTGCTCTCAATTCCATGAAGACCAGATCAAGCCTAGAACCACATCCACCTCCTCATCACTTCTCAGGCTTCTCTAGTCTGGTCGCTTAACATGGGTCTGTAAGTCACTGCATCCTTTCTTTTCTTTCATGTTGTTTCACTTAGCAGAGGAATGAATTTCCCTGGCAGGGAAAGCAGAACAAAAGGAAAAAATGCGTATTTGCCAAAAGAAAAAGAAGTTGTAAAGCAGCATATATGTCACATATACACATGCACGCACACACCTCATTTATCCTTTAGAAGCAGTATAATATCATATCCTTTCTACTTCTAGTCTTGTGAAGATTTACTGTTTGTGGAGTCAAATAATTGAAGAAGTAGAAAATGAAACCCAAGGGGGAAAAGATCAAAATTGAAGAGCTTAATTTTGAAGGACAGAAGGCAAAAGATGATTCCATAGCAATTTACCAACATAACAACTTACATAGAGGTTGCTGACCAATACGTATCAATGTTGTATAATTGAACGTCTTCTCATCTTTGCCGCAAGGATGCTGACCTAGCTTCACAATGAACACAAGAATGGATCAAGGGACTTCCCTGGTGGTCCAGTGGTTAAGACTTCACCTTCCAATGCAGGGGGTGTGGGTTCGATCCCTGGTCAGTGAGCTAAGACCCACATGCCTTGTGGCCAAAAACTAAAACAGAAGCAATATTGTAACAAATTCAGTAAAGACTTTAAAAATGGTCCACATCAAAAAAAATCTTTTTTTAAAAAAAGAGTGAATCAAAACTTCATGATGAGAATTTCTGGCTAGTTATAACTAAAACTTCTGAAGAATAAAACAACTGTTGACACTAATTAGAGCTTTAAAAAGTAAACTCTATTTCTCTGAGGTCCATTTCAGCCTCTTCTCTCTCCCAGTCCCTTATTTCTTTCTATTCCTGAATATAGTATTCCATGTACTCTTCCCTTTTCTTCCATTTTCAAGCCCTAACTTATTTCAATGCTGTATTTCAAATACTGCTGCTGATTTTCACCTTTTACAAACCTCTCCCATAAAGCAGACTTTTGGAATTTACAGATACTATACCATTTGTACTTTCAACTCTTGCAAGAGATTCCAATTCTTCTTATTAATACTTCCATTGGGCATTGTAATCATGACATACAGGAATAAATCACTGACCAGTATGGGAAAGTAATCTGTCGCTGAGCATCTTCAAGTTAATGAAATTCTGTTATTCTTTGCCTGTCTGTCACGCAGGAACTTCAGAACATGAAATTTGGAATCTTCAAGTGTCTCGGCTTTTATCTCTAGCAAATCCCAATGATCTACTGTACTTAAAGTCTGTATCATAGAATGTAACTAGGGATCCCAAAAGGGTCTAATTTGAATACACTCACCCTAGGAATTCTACAATATCATCCTTTTTTTCCTTCAATTTACATATAAAATCATTTTGGCCAGTGAAAAATGAGTTTAAACTTTATTTTCACAGTTTTTGCTCAGTTCCTGGTAAAGTTGTACAAAAAATCTGGGGGAAAAAGTGTTGTTCAGTATGCGATGTCTGAGTATAGTAATTCGATAAAAACTACACTGAAGTGTAAGATGGATAGCTGGTGAGAAGTTGCTGTGTAGCACTGGGAGCTCAGTCTGGTGCTCTGTGATGACCTGGAGGGATGGGATGGGGAGGAGGGAGGGAAGGCTAGGGAGGAAGGGGATGCATGTATAATTATGGCTGATTTGCATTGTTGTAGGGTTTCCTTGGTGGCTCTGATGGTAAAGAATCTGCCTGCAATGCAGGAGACCTAGGTTTGATCCCTGGGTTGGGAAGATCCCCTGGAGAAGGAAATGGCAACCCACTCTAGTATTCTTTTTGTATGGCATACATTGTTGTATGGCAGAAATACTTTGTTGTATGGCAGAAATCTGCACAACATTAAAAAAAAAATTTTTTTTTTAATTTAAAAAATAGAGAAAAAAACCCCACATTGAACTTGCCCTTGTACTACAGTAAGATGAAGGATCCTAGCTCTGATCCCAGAGACAGCCAGTTGGAATGGTTTCCACTTTAAGTCATGGAGAAATGGCAGGGAGGAAGTGGTGTTAGTGCAGGAAAAGTGATATCATGCCATAGAAATTTCCTTGGTCCAGCTCTATGAATGTTTAGCCTAAATCCTTTAGAAATGATCTCTAATATATTAAGGGTATTGTTCAGAGGCCAATCAAGCTGTTGCAATTGTTGGTAAGAGATATGATGAGTAGTAGGGAGATGGCAATCTCAGAATTGGGAGAAAAGTGACCAATTCTGCAAAAGTACTGAATTGCCTAAAAGACAAAGTAAGAATAGTAAAGGTAAATAATGATAATATTCATCCTTGATTGAGTGAGTTCTCTTTATGGATCAACATCATGTACATTATCTCATCTAATTCTGAGAACTCCTGTTTGAGGTAGGTATCATTAAGTTATTTTACAGAGCAGGAAATTGATGCACAGAGAACCGAAGCAACTTACCAAGAATCATACAGGGCATAATTGACAGTGTCAGCATTCAAGCCTATACTTACATGATTTCAGAGCTCTTATTCTTAATCCCTGTGTTCTACACAATGGTATAAGGCAGAGGAATGCTCTTGTATCAAAGAACAAAGTACATGTAAATCTCCCTCATAAATGGAGGCTTAAAACTGGCCACCTGATGGTCAGGTGAGGTGGGGTGGGGTGGGAATCTTATGGGGTTGAAATATAAGAATCTGGAGGGGTGACCTCAGTTAGGATGGCCCAACTTTGGATTTCCCAGTAAGAGATGGCCTGTAATCCAAAGGTTCCTCTGATATTTTCCTCTAATCATTTAACATGTGGCCTGCATCACTTTCAAGATGAGAATACAGTCTCTAATAATATTTATTGAAGAATACTTAACATTTAATTGATAGATGAGAAGTTTCATTATGGCTCCATGGAAATGAAAGTCAGAGGATTGACCACAATTCCATTTAAAACGCTTTCCAGATCCCAAAGAACTTGAGTTTTAATTATGTCCTCATTTGCAAAAGACATATTTAGATATTCAGGAAGAGACTCCTAAAAAAGATTTCCTGGACAACAAACGTTTTTCTCTTGGATAGCTATCCCCTTCACCTTTGCTTTCAATTCTAAACTTTTAGAGCAAACAAGACACAATCAACTCATGGTCCAAACCTGCAAGCCATGCATATGTAGATTTATGTAAATACCCATGCAAATCAGGCATAGCCACTGGGCTACTGGGAGGTTGCAAATGGAACCCTTGGTACAGCAGAGGTCAAATATGCCTGGCTTTGAGCTCAATTCTCCATGCAGATTTTTAAAGGACAATGGCAGCCTCTAAACACAGCAGTCTTTAAATGCTGTGATAATTCTATGCTTGAGTAGCTTTCAGTCATAATTAGGCAAAGGTGACCTGGTTCAGAGAAAAATGAGCAGAATGAAGCTGAGTTCTTATATTCCAGTTTACTTAAGTTGGATACTTATCATCTCCCTGTTTCTGCTTTCCTAATTTTTTTCACATGCCCATGAAAAGACCTCAAATACCATGAAAAATGACTTTTTAAAAAAATTTTCAGCTGGCTTTGATTTGTGTACTGGATTTCCACAACTTACCTAAAAGGCAGGATAAAGAATAATTCAAGGCCGCTGTCCTTGGAATGACCTCCATGCCAAGGAGTCACTTTCCCTGAGATGCTACACCACCACCACCAGTTAAATTACTCAAGGTTGTAACAGAGAATCTGCAATGACTGTTATCACTGCTATTACTAAGACCTATGGAATTTTAATTTTAGGGTAATCAGTGCAAAAAGCCATTAGACTTTGGAATGTCCTTGTGGGAGCTTGCTGGATCTCTTGGGTACAGTAGACTAGGCTCTTCCCTGTCCCTCAGTCCCAGGGCAGAGAAGAAGGTCTATGGCGCATATGAGGGTGATCATACCAAGTCAGTGCTAGACTTGGAGAAATGAGCCCAAGTGGTCTCTGCCATCCATGTGTGTGCATCAGCTACTGAGTTCCCAACCAGAGATCTTGTCTGCTTTTGCTGCAGGGTTCAATTAATTAAGATTCATCCATACTTCTTGCCCAGAAACAACATCCATGCAGGAAAACCTTAACAATTCCCAGTTCACTGCCACCCAGCACTGCCTCCTGGTCTCTCCAAACACTCTGGCTCATAGCCTGACACTGAGAAGATTCCTGTTCTCTGAATGCATTTCCAGGACGGTGGCCAATAGCAGATACCAGGTCGTTAAACACATTCGCAGCTGAATGACTAAGGAAAAGACATGATAGTTTTAATTAATTCTTTGCAATTGAGCCCTATGTTCCTTGGATAAGATTATTAATTCTGTGTTCCTCTGATTCCACTTCCACAAAACCAAGATCAAAATGCCAATTTTCTTCAATGAAATGGTCTGGAAAATAAGAAAGATAAAAATCTGAAAGCATTTACAAATATCTCTTGTCAAGTTGAGAAAAGGAAATAAGTGACTTTAAAATTAGCCAGATTCCATGAGGAGTGTAAAAACTTTATCAGGATAAGAATCGTGGTCTAGTAATGACAAAAATGTGAAGACAAGATTAGAAAAGGTGGGGGTGGGGCATCTAAAAAGTCAGAGATGGAGTTTTCTGTTTTGGGTACAGAGAGCTGAGGACTTAGGGCCTAGGGATGAATGTGGGAGCTTTTTTAAAAATAGACAAGAAAAAGCAGGCAAATTATGCTGTGTATCAGGGGAATGGATCACAACCCAGCTTTCAGTTTGCCAGATAAGTATTTTCATTTAGATTGTAAATAATTCTCACCTGTGGTTAGGTATAAACCATGTAAGCAGTACCAATATTTGAAAGAGAAAATTGTTCTCACTTCTAATTAAAAGGAATTATATTCTCAGTCAGCTGTGTTGTCCAAGAATCCATTAATCAAAGAAGCCATTACATCTCTACTTACATTAATTCCATTATTGTATCACGTGAGTTATGTTCAAACATTTATTGCCCAATAATTTTCAGAGAAAAATGTAATAACTTGGGTGGAGATATCATTAATGTGAAGAGAGTTTTTGGCACAGGAGTTAATGAAGTGCATGAACTAACCCTCCAACCCCAATTATAATGAACTTTTCCAAATTCTGAGGCTAATGGGAAAGCCCCAAAAGCAGTAAATGAGATTGTAGGATTCAGGCGGCATTCTGTGAATGTCAATTTAGTCCTAGACTTTTGCAAGGATAACAGCAGGTAAACAAAATCAGGGCTCTTTCTCATCTTCCAGAACAACATTGGAGGCTATTTCTTACTTGCCCAATAATTTTTTTAAAAAGCAATTTCCATTACAGAAACCTTTATATATATATATATATATATGAAATTACTTTCTAAAACAGGCAATAGATTATTCCTTCTTAAAATCTCAAGGGGTAGAACAAAATATCATTATAAAAATCATTCTAACAAAACTTTATAGGTTATTATAAGAGGATTTATCATGTGTGTTGCCTTTATCACTGGGCTTGTCAAACTGCAGAATTAGGAGATAATTGGTGATGGTGGTCATGTGATATTTCCTGTAGGGAGTCTGAGCAATTGTAAGAAGAGATGGTATTACCTAGATATAACACTTGGGTCCAGACTCTTGAAATGGCATAGGTTTATGCAAATCTGAGGCAGAAGAGGGAGATTAAAAATGATTCATGTCAATGTATGGCAAAAACTATTACAATATTGTAAAGTAATTAGCCCCCAACTAAAATAAATAAATTTATAAAATAAAATAAAAAAAAAAAAACTTAAAAAAAAAAAATGAGAAAATGTGCATTTGGGCTCCATCAGTCACAGTATCTCAATGTCTTCTGTGACCTTAGGAATTACCTAGACCAGGCCATTCTCCCAGTCAGAGATGAGGTGAGATGTGAAGCTGAGGAACCTCATTGCCCCAGGTCCTCAGGGAGTGGTTTTCATTTTTTAGCAACAGTAAGTCAACAGACCACATTTTGAGTAAAATAATGTATGGCATATGATATATGAAACATATAAAACAGGGGTGCTGGACTGAAGTCAGAGGGGGTAGAGGACAGCCTCCCCCACCCACCAGGCTCTGCTCCCCAGCCTCACGCAGTTTTCCTGAGAAAAATTATCAGACCCTTAGATCTCGGGGGAACTGCATGAGTTAGGGCTGTCCTAGTTGAAAAGGAAAGAACTCCACCTGGATAAGGATGAGATCAAGCAAAGCAATGATGATGATGATAAATACCTCATAGACCCAGAGAAGTCACTCCCACAGCTGAGTGTGAGGGAGGATCTAGAATTGGTGTGGTCAGTCAGCAGATCTCTGTCTCTGTCTCTCCCTTCCAAATCCCATGGACAGAGTGGGATGAGTCCGGTTTGGGTGGGGTCACCAGTTGCATGGGAGGTGGGCCATGTGTGCAGGCAGGAAGGGAGGCACAGGGTCGTGGAGTAGACTTCTGGCTGCTGTGGGTCCGGTGTCAGGTGCCAGAGAAGAGAAGCTGGTCTGGTCACCAAGTAGTTTGAAAATAACATGCCAGAAGTGGAAACACACACAAACTGGAATGGGACAGGAGCTTGAGGACCAACTGAGTTACAGGAAATACAGGTAACCAGACTGGGCACCTGAGCACAGTCCTGTGATCCAGGACTACCAGAGTCCCAGCAGCAAAGGCACTGTTGATCACCGCCCATGGAGTCCACAGGACTAGGGGGCATCTAAGACCCCAAGCAAGTGGGTCAGAGGAACCCAGGCACCATGAGGAAGCGGGCAGACAGTTCAGGGAGCTTTGGGAGTGTGTTCCTAAACCCTCACTTCCAGCTGAGCTCCAGGTCCTGCGGCACAAGCCTAAAGCAAGCTCCTCCCTTAGAAGGGCTTCCCTGGAGCCTCCGACGGTAAAGAATCTGCCTGCAATGCAGGAGACACTGGTTCAGTCCCTAGGTTGGGAAGTTCCCCTGGAGAAGGGATTAGCAACCCACTCCAGTATTCTTGCCTGGGAAATCTCATGGACAGAAGCACCTGGCTGACTACAGTCCACAGGGTCGCAAAGAGTCAGACATGACTGAGCGACTAACACTTTCACTTCCACACTATCTTAGAAGTGAGAGCCAGGAAGCAGCCTTGGAAAAAACATGAATTGGACAAGACAGAAGCCCAGTTCTTAGCCTAGAGCTCAAGGTCAGGGGAAGGGATTGTCCCTGGACTGTTGATCCAGGGTCCAGACCGTGCTGACCAGTTCACAGTAATTTTCTGAAGTGGAGACACAGGGGAGCCTGCAGGAGATGCGGTTGCTGAGGACATAGCCTCTGCTGGGTCAGCAGGAGGTGGTCATCAGGACTTCCACTTGCTCTGAATGGTATTTGTGGGTAGGGGACAGCCCCATGCCCCCTGCTCAGCGGTGGTCTCTCTCTTAACCCTTCCAGACAAGGTAAGTGATCCCTGAGAGTACTGTAACAGCTCCAGTCACACATAATGTCTGAGCCAAAGTAAAGAGAGATGTGTTGAAAATGTGTGTTCTCAGAAAACGAACAAACACAAGTGGTATATATCTTGTAACTTAATAGTTCGGATAGATGTAAGCTTCAGGTGTTTATGAAGATTTCTAAAGACAGATTTCATGAAATAACTTCTGGAGTGGCTCATATGTGTATTACCTCATGATAGTTTTCATGCATAGAAGTACTAATACATTAAGCTTGCCTACATCTCACTGTGCTACATGTTTTACTCATTAGGTTAATTTGCTGGAGATTTCAATGTCATGTGACTGCTAGAAGAAGGACATGGAAACGTTTAGAAGCAGGACTTGGGGTTTTAACTTCAAACGCCCACTCCCAGTGCTTCTGCCAAGAAATAGCAAAATATTTGTCTCTGAGATAGCTAACCTCCCTTCCATACACAATCGACAACACATTGCATTGGCAAGCTTTATGCAACATCCCTCTCCTATAGAGGGTGGAAATCTTTTTGCTTAGGTTTTCAGCTTTTCTCACAAAGATGAGAAACACCAGGAACACTGTTCTCCAACAAATTAGCTTATCTTGAGATGATTTTTCATCTAATTTAAGGGTAAATGTCATAGAAGTGTTTCACTAAGAGCTGAAATTTCAAACAAAGGCCAAAAAAAAAAAAAAAAGAGATGTGTTTTGTAACCCCTGTGGGCATGGGGCTTTTATCTGCACAGAACTCTCTCACAGTCCCTAAAATTCAGTGCCCAGAGGAAGAATAGACACCTGGGTTTGTCACCCCAGGGTGACAGAGTTGAACATCTTCTTTTATTTTTTTCAATTTCTTTCTTTCCCCCAAGGACTCTGTCTGGATGCACTACATATAACACCAACCTATGGCTTTTCTGACATATTTTGCCCAAGTTGGCCTTATACACATGTGCCAATCACCAATGAAAGGTGATTACTTATTCAGAAGAAGGAGCTTTGAAGAACAGTGGGACACGGTTCCATATAAATGACACATTTTGTCTGTTTTTCAAATAATTCATGGAAAATACTGACATAAAGTGCCAATTATTTTTTCCCCCTGAATAGGGCTGGCAGGCTTATTGTATATTTTAAAAGTCACTTGCAATTTGCTCACATTTTTTTTAATTCCCTAGGGAGAAGGATGTACTTTTCTCTGCTCTAAAGATTAAAGTTCAATTTGACTTCTTATTTTACGAAAGGGATTCTTAGAGACACTGTGGTCTCATCTCCTAGATATCACTACAACGCGTAAATTTGGTGATTGATGTCTACTAGGGTACCTAGATGCTAGTTAAAATAATAAAGTGCTCCTTATCCTCTGGTTGCATCCAAGAGAACAGCGAGTGGTCATTGTTTACCATGTTAGTGTGAGCCACTATTGGAGACAGCTCATTTTGGACCCAAGCTTCATGCCATGCTTGAGTGATTCTACTTCTAACAAAGCCGCCAACAGACTCATTCTCATTGTTTAATCTGAATGAGAATTAGCTGCTGCTCTGCTACTTGTGAGCCCGAGACCCTGTATCATAAAATGGTTTGTTAGGCATGTTTACTGAAGTCTAATGACTGCAAGATTTTGGAAGGGCAAGGAATGATAACCATTGGAAGCCCACTCCTCATCTTTCCCCTTCCCAAGCTATGTTAGATTCAAGCTGACACGGCAGGGACGAGGAGGAGAGGTGGCATGTCTTTTGTCTAGTGTCAGGGCAGTTGTGTCACTTAGACTCCCAGGGAAACACACGGGCTCAAGAAAACAGTGGCCCATATATTTTCATTAGAGAAAGAGTATGCAACTAGTCTATAAGCCATCAGACACAGAGCCCTTCTCAAAGAGAACCATAGCTACATGATTTATAATGCTGGTCTGTGCATTGGCTGCTGACATTTCAGTTGTGAAGTGAAAGTCTCTCAGTCATGTCTGACTCTTTGTGACCCCATGGACTATACAGTCCATGGAATTCTCCAGGCTAGAATACTGGAGTGGGTAGCCTTTCCCTTTTCCAGGGGATCTTCCCAATCCAGGGATCGAACCCTCATCTCCTGCATTGCAGGTGATTCTTTACCAGCTGAGCCACAAGGGAAGCCCAGTTGAGAGGGTCAAAAGAACTCCATAAGAAACAAAAACCTGAGGCTTGCAAGGCACTGTTCCCTAAAGTCATCTCCTGGATACAAGACTCTTTGGAATGAGCAGTAACTGTATCCTGGATACTTGGACGCTTGGCAGGTCCAGCCACATACAACATGGACCACTCTAGCCTTGTACCTTAAAACATACAGTTTAGAATGTGATCTAGAGAATCTGAGTTCAAATACACAAGCATCAGTGTGCTTTAGAAAGGAGTCATTGAGGTCTGGTGTAAGCACCAAGGCCAAAACAAGAACCAAAATGCCAGCTTCTGAGCCACCGCTCCTTTGCAATGACCAACTTATTTTTAATGTATTTATTTGCAATGCTGCTCTCCAGTTTTGGCTCAGGACACATTCAATGTCATTTTTTGAAGAAGAAGAAGATAGATCATTTGTCTAAGACCAAATTAGAGTCATAGAGCTCAGGGTGGTCACGAAAATTATTACTTAAGTATAAACAATCAAGGTATTTATGCCATCAGTATTGTTACTAGAAGGAAAAATAGATGTCATGACCCAAGGTCACCATGGCGATCTTCACTGACTTATTAATTTATTGCTACCTCAAAAATATTTTTCTTGACTCAGTAAATGCAGCCTGGTAAATATCTATACTTTGTTTCATGTGCATTTATCTGCTCATGCAATGGTTTCTACCAGTGATGTTGGGCGTTTTCAAGATTCAGTGTAGAAATGTGTATAGACAGGCTATTTCTCTATGACTTTCTGCTGTGATAATGGAGTTTCCAGGATTAGGGAGCAGCATAAGTGGGAAGCCCACCCATTTCTTAACATAACAATTCTCTACCTTCTATTCTCCAGTTTATGCAGCCTTAACTATGTTGTTGTTCAGTCACCCAGTCATGTCCAATTCTTTGTGACCCCATGGCCTTAACTATACTTACCTATTTTTCTAAGTCTTAATTATCTAATCCCTATCCATTTTGACTAATCTTGGGATTCCTGAACCAGGTATATAATCATTCTCTTAAAGCTTCAAGCATCTCCCAAGTTTCAATCTATTGGTAGCAGTTCTGGGTAATCTATTAAGAAATCTTTCTATACTTTTGGGAAACACTCTATCTTGCTTCATGACCCCCATTTTCTCAGAGTCTGGTTAACTTAGGAAATAGGTAAAAGAAAACATTTACTGAATCTCAGCTAAGAACAACATGAAGTTCATCCTCCTGGAGAAAAAAATACCAAAAATAATAGAAAAGAATCTCCATTTGTTCCCTCCCAGTGAAATCACAGGAGCAGACTCTGGCTCCCAGGCAATTAAGTAGAGTTCTCTTTGCCATTTCTGTCAGGTACCTTTGATGCCTCACAGACCAGGGAGGAAGTTATAACCTGAAACCTGCAGAATCTGGGCCTTTAGAAAGCGGTAGAATCTTCACAGGTGAGAAGTCAGGAGTCAGAATGACAGATAGCAGTTATGGTACAGTAAGGCTCAGCAGCTAGGGGAAAAATTTCAGGAGTCCCACACCCAGGCTTTAGGATCAGAAACCTGTTAACGTCTATAAACTCCATTCCTGAGGCACGTGCAGCAAGCCTTGCTACACTGCGTCTGGTGCAGACCCTTTGTATGGATTTTGCTGGGGCAGGAGTCATTCTGGTTGCATATCTAGCCCAGGATAAGGGCTGATAATAAAGGCTGATGATGAAGTGGATACAAGGGAATATTTAAGTGGCTCTACTGGGCAAAGATATTTGTGATGATCTCCTAGGATATCAAACCAGTCAATCCTAAAGGAAATCAACCCTGAATATTCATTGGAAGGACTGATGCTGACACTGAAGCTCCAATACTTGATGTGAAAACCTGAATCATTGAAAAAGACCCCAGTGCTGGGAAAGATTGAGGGCAAGAGGAGAAGTGGGTGACAGAGGATAAGATGGTTGGATGGTGTCACTGACTCAATGGACGTGAATTTGAGCAAACTCCAGGAGACAGTGGAGGACAGGAGAGCCTGCATAGTGACTGAATAGCAACAACAACCATTACCTTATGTAGACCCCCCCTTCCTGTTATTTGTTCATTTTTCCTCTAGCTTTATTGAGGTATAACTGGCAAATAAAATGGTATATATTTAGGTTGTACAATGTCACTGTTATGTGTAAATATAGAATATATATATTTATATATAAATAATATATATATACAATTGTGAATGCTCAGAATACATTATTGCAGGATTTCCAATTTTCAGCGACCTTTATGGCCATCTGGAAAGTTTGGCTATAAGGCATCCACAATATTAAAGCACATCATCCATATCAGCACGTTAAGTTTTGCTGTTGGGTTTCTTCTGCTCCTTCTGAGGTTCACGGAACAGGGTATTTCTAACATCTTTATCAGAAATCAGTTTGTCATGAATCAGAGCCTGATTTCTTCATTGAGAGATGCAATACCAAATTGCAGAGGGAGAAAAAGGAAGAGAAGCAGAGAAAGAGGGCCAGAATACAATGAGCATACAAAGGTCTTTACTGACTGATTGCTGGGTCCATCCTTCACAATGCTGCATAGACTGTATCTGGTCAGTACGTCCATCTGGCACTACTCAAAGCTCTGCCCAGGGTGCTAAGCACATTCTTTAGGTTGTGCTTGTGTGGACTCTGGGCAGGGTCTCCTTGGATGGAGGATGAGAGGCAATGGCAGGGGAATGAGGGAAGGTGGCATCAAGGTTGTGCAAAATAGCCCAAAACTGTGCAGAAAAAATGATCCTCTATTTGATGCCTGGAACAAGACAGATGAAGATGAGCTCTGAAGTATTACTAGGGGAGGTATCTGATATAGTAACTAAGCACAGAGTGGTCAGGCGTTTTTGAGGTCTTCTGTTTACTCATTCAGAGAGAGTTCTAGAACACTTGGTGTTCCTTACACTCTTCTAAGATATTTGCACATACAGTTTCATGGCAGTCTTGCATAGTTGGCGCTATTACACTGTCATTTTATAGACTAGGAAACTAGTGCAATGCTTGAAGAGTTTAGTATTTGGCCAAAGTCTTATACTAGTAAGGAGTCAGTTCAGTCACTCAGTCATGTCCGACTCTTTGTGACCCCAAGGACTGCAGCACTCCAGGCTTCCCTGTCCGTCACCATCTCCCAGAGTTTACTCAAACTCATGTCCATCGAGTCAGTGATGTCATCCAACCATTTCATCCTCTGTCACCCTCTCCTCCTCCTGCCTTCAATCTTGCCTAGCATCAGGGTCTTTATCAATGAGTTAGTTCTTCGTATCAGGCGGCCAAAGTATTGGAGTTTCAGCTTCAACATCAGTCCTTCCAATGAATATTCAGGACTGATCTCCTTTAGGATGGACTGGTTGGATCTCCTTGCAGTCCAAGGGACTCTCAAGAGTCTTCTCCAACACCAGATTTTAAAAGCATCAATTCTTCGGCGCTCAGCTTTCTTTATAGTCCAACTCTCACATCCATACATGACTATTGGGAAAGCCATAGCTTTGACTAGACAGACCTTTGTTGGCAAAGCAATGTCTCTACTTTTTAATATGCTGTCTAGGTTGGTCATAGCTTTTCTCCCAAGGAGCAAGTGACTTTTAATTTCATGGCTGCAGTCACCATCTGCAGTGATCTTGGAGCCCAAGAAAATAAAGTCTGTCACTGTTTCCATTGTTTCCCCATCTATTTGCTATGAAGGGATGGGAGCAGGTGCTATGACCTTAGTTTTTTGAATGTTGAGTTTTAGGCCAACTTTTTCACTCTCCTCTTTCACTTTCATCAAGAGGCTCTTTAATTCCTCTCTGCTTTCTGCCATAGGGGTGGTGTCATCTGCATATCTGAGGCTATTGATATTTCTCCCAGAAATCTTGATTCCAGCTTGTGATTCATCCAGCCCAGCATTTCTCATGACATACTCTGCATACAAGTTAAGTAAGCAGGGTGACAATATATAGTCTTAACATACTCCTTTCCCAATTTGGAACCAGTTCGTTGTTCTATGTCCATTCTAACTGTTGCTTCTTGACCTGCATACAGATTTCTCAGGAGGCAGGTAAGGTGGTCCAGTATTCCCATTTCTTTAAGAATTTTGCACAGTTTGTTGTGAGCCACACAGTCAAAGGCTTTAGTGTAGTCAGTGAAACAGAAGCAGACGTCTTTCTGTAATTCTCCAGCTTTTTCTATGATCCAGTGCATGTTGGCAGTTTGATCTGCCTTTCTAACCCCAGCTTGAACATCTGGAAGTTCTCAGTTCCTGTACTGTTGAAGCCTAGCTTGGAAAATTTTGAGCACTACTTTTCTAGCATTTAAGATGAGTAAGGAGTAGATCTGGGATTTGTACCCAGCTCTGTCGAACTTTTAATCCCACTTTCATTACCTGATACCAGTACCTCATATCAGACCAATGATATCAGAGTTTACTGGGAAGGAATCTACCTATTGGCACTTAAATCCCTAGCTGGTTCTGATGTGCATCTAGGCTTGGGAATAACTGCCCTATCTAAAAACAAAAATCAACCAAACAAAAACCCTAAGAATAATTACACACTGATTTCAAAAGTAAGTTGGCATTCATTTGCACTCTGCTTATTTATTACTGTAAAGATTTGTAGGATTTCAAAGTTAATGGGATAAGGGCTTCTGAGTAGATTAGAAACCTATACAGTAGTTAATATGCAGGCAGAATATTTGTTAACCCCCTAACAATCAGCACTGTTGAGATCACATCTTTAACTTTTGTTAACCGTCTTTCATTGCACATTTCCTGCAGTGTAATCTCCTGAACTGTGTTTGTCCAGCTTGGAATTATAGAAAGAAATGTCTCTAAGATTCTCCCTGGCAAATATAAATCTTCAAAAATCAAATTCCAACTAGAGAAATCTGGTTTGGATCAAAGTAACTAAATCATTAATCTGGATCTTTCTCCCAAACTGGAGCCAACCCAAGTCCAAGCCATGATATATATGTAAGAGGCCAGATATTTAGAGGGAGATTAATTCTTCCTTATTGTTGATGTGTTCATGCTGACAGAGGAGACAGAGACCAATGATAGAATACTGAAAGGCTATGTTTGGGTATTTTTAGCCTGATTAAAATAAGGATAATTCAAAATGTATTTCAAATGTCTTTTCCCACAGAATTCTACAAAGGTTCCATCCTGATTTCAGGATCTGAGAATCTTGGCCAAATGATCTGGATATTGATGGACCTCTCCCATTCTGGGGATTGAGCCTCCTAGTCAGAGGTTACATCCCATCCATCCAAACAACATTTGTTTGTGATAGACACATGGACCACAGATGGGACTTGTCTCTTGGTGTCTTGGATGAGAGATCCCAGCAGTTCCCAGGCATTGATTGAAGACATTAAAAATCACACTATAGTTGGCCAAGTGATGTTTACCTTCTGAACAACCCACTCAGGTGACAGCAAACACAGGCAGGTTCTGAATCGTAGGAGGAAGTGAACGTGCACCAAACATGCACCTCCAGAAAGAAAAGCCTTTCTCCAGCCCCCTGAGGCAGCTGCTTTTTCAGAAGGGCTGTCTTTCCTTACTCCCATAACTGGGGTTGGAGGAAGGGCAGAGAAAGGGAGGGAAGCTGGGTGACAGCTCGAATCCTGCCATTTTTCCACTGGATTCCTAAGAAAGCCTGGTGTGTGTGTGTGTGTGTGTGTGTGTGTGTGTGTGTGTGCACGTGTGTGTTTGTCTGAAGAAAGCCTGGATGGATGAGCAGTTTGGGGACTGATAAGACAGAAAGGCAATTGCTTTCTTGGGCCCTTGTATCTTGCAAGGGAGATTGAACAACACACCCACCCCATTCTGGCACCTCTGCTGGTCTGACTCATTTCCTCTACCCAGAGGAGAAACAAGGACTCCTTGGACAAAGCCTTGACCTTCACAGCCAAAGAAGCCGGCCATTCTCCAGACTCTGAGAAGCTTTGGGGACAAACCCCCAAACCTGTTCTCAGATAAAATTCTTAAACTACTAGTTCTAGGTCCAGTTTGAGTTTCATTTCAGTGCTTTGGCTAATTCAATGCCTTAGATGTAAAAAGGAATCAAAATCATTTGGAAATAAAAACAAACAAACAAATGTAACCCTCAACCGAGATCTCCTGCTTCTTCCTCTGCCCTATGGCTCTTCAGGCACAAACAGAGCCCTGGGGGAGAGGCCCAGGTGGTCCATCCATGACAGAACATGGACAAATCCATTTTATTCAATATTTATGAGCAAACTTTGCTTGACAATACTGACACATTTGGCAAAGAAGATAGAAAAGCTGAGCAGAATTCTGTAGAGAGAAACAGGACCTAGCCCATCCCAAACTTTAGCTGGGAGGTGTTCTGTCTCTGAGTCACACAGCTGCCCAGTTACCAGAAGGTCTCGGCAGTCACTTCTGGCACACAGGGAGCTCTGAACCAGTTACACTTCTCTGGCTGTGATTTCATACATTCACCTTAACTGTGACACAAAATTGATCTCAAATGTCTCTTTCAATGGCTTTTCCTCCTTGCTAAATGGACTCTCCACCTTGTAAACTTGCATGCCAGTCACCCACACATAATGCTCTCTCTTCCTTTAATAATTAGCAGTAAGTCATTTTTACTTGAGTCAGAGTGGATGACATCCTTTGGGGATGGGAAAACTCAACCAGAGATAACCACTGGGGGCTGAAATGTTAACTCGATGGACACATTTGGAATAACCAAGCTTCTGTCTGCCACACTTCAGGGTAGAATTAAGCCTGAAGATTCAGGAGGCAGACTTCAGCCTTCAAATCCCAGCTTCGCTATTTTATGTCTAGGGGGAAAATTACTTAACCTCTCAAAACCTTAGTTACTTCATTTTAAAAATAATTATAAAATCATCCCTGCTGTGAGGATTAGGTGAGATCAAGTCTGTTGAATTCTTAGCATCCTGTGTGTGGCAAGGGGTAAGTATGGATCAATAAATAGGAGCCAGGATTATCATTTTATTATCACTGTGTGTCTTTAATCTTGACAGGATGCTATACAACTCAGCAGCATTTCCCAGATTCAATCAGATTTTAAAAAAGGAAACATCTCCATAATTCTCATTATGACATTTAAGGTTGTTTCTCTGAGGTTTTGGGAAGATCTCCCAGTTCTCCTCACACAAAGGAGATCCTTTTCAGATTCCCTCTGACACCAGTGTAACTAGAGGGTAGAAACTGGGGTTCTTTATTATTTTATGATGCAGAATCCACCTGGGTGGTGTCAAGAGTTTAAGTTGAGATGAAGGAGCAGGCATAGACTCTGCACACCCTCTGACTCTTGTGTTTCTGGGCTTTTTTTTGACCTGCTGAGGGTTCCCCCAGCTGCAAAGTAGTGCCAGATGATGACAGCATCATCAGTTACATTAACCTGCTTCCATCCCAAGGTTGCCCGATGGGGATTGAGAATGTCAGAACTCTGGGTTTCATGGTTAATGGATATAGCTAAGTAGATGGAGTGAGTGAGCTTAATTGATTTTGCCCAAGTTATAGAGGGGGAGGGGTGAGAATGGGTTCTGGAGAAGGGTAAGCATAAGGCTATCAAAAAGAGATGAGGCAACCTCTTATGTATAGGGTGGATAAACTACAAGGTCCTACTGTAGAGCATAGGGAGCGATATTCAGTTTCATGTGATAAATTATAATGGAAAATAACATGAAAAAGAACGCATATATATGTATAGCTGAATCACTTTACTGTACAGTAGAAATTAACACAACACTGTAAATCAACTACACTTCAATAAAATAATTTTTTTTTAAAAAAAGAGAAGACAGATCTAAAGATTTTCATTGTTCACTAAAGAAAACCACAGTGAGGACCCCCTCTAAGAAAACAATGAAACAAGATTAGACGAAGGTCAAGGGATGTCTCTTTCCAAAGATAAATGAGTGGAGACATATTGGGTTTGAAACGCTTGGGTCTTTCTTGGCAAGAGACATGCTCCCATCTTGCTATTGTCTTCTTCCCCTTTCAGCTCTCATTTATCAAAAACAGAGATCATCCCTCGACCTGATTTGGAACTGATTTGCCAAGATGTACCCTGAAAACATTTCACTCATTTCCATTTTTCCCCTTCTCTTTAATTTTTTAAATCACAGTATCTAATAGAATCTTTATTCCTGAAAAGTAATTGATCTATTTGTGCTGACATCATCAAAATGTCACAACATGAATTTGGCTTCGTGTTTAGGATTATTAAAAATGCATATCCTTAAAAACAGGAAATCATGTTTCTCCTTTAAAAATGGAACTCACCCCTAAAAAGAGTTGGACTCTGTTTGAAATTCCCAGCATATGATTTTGAGGATCATCGGAAAGAGGCTGTTCTTTTTTCTTTTTTTCAACAGAACGTTTCCAGAGTAAACACATTAAAAGCAGAAATGCCCAATAAATAGGACAAAAACTCTGCAAATTTGACTCACATTCTAAATGCTTCAGTGTATCCAGAAAACATTTGGGCCAAAGGTTTTTTTTCCCCTCTTCAGGAGAAAAAAAAAAAAAACTCATTCGTTTATGTCTTTACATCTTAAACAAAATGAATTAATGGCTTTTAAACCCTTTGCACTAAAAAAGGAAAGTGCTTCCAGCTTGACAACTTAAATGATAAGTTGCAGCCCAATGTGTTTTGAAATAGACCAAACATAAATCCATCTTCAATAGGGAGTTTTAATTGGAAGCCGCACTGACCCCTCACTCCAGCGGTGCTGCCACACAGCTTGTGATAATGAAGACGGACAAATTGTCTTAGCTGCATGTAGCCCCTCAGTGTCTCCCCTTACAGCCTTAGTCACACTGAGGAGCATCATTGGAAGGAGATGCAGGTTCCCAGGTCCAGAGTGAGCAGCTGCACCAGGGCCACCTCCACGGTGCGGGCAGCCTCTCAGTGATGAGAAGAGGAAGGGGCAAAACCCATGTGAACAGTGGGAAGCCCAGGAAAACATCTCAGAAATTCAGACAAAGGAGGAAGAAGGAAAGAAAAGAAAGTCTTTTTTTCCCCCTGGAGAATTCCCTCTTTTTGCAGCCTGTTTGGGGATTAAGTTATAGAATCTTCTTGGGCTTCTAAGATTGGTGTAGGAGGGGTTGCAAATCTCATCCAGAGTTCTGATGTTTTTTTTTTTTTTCCTGAAGAGAAGCAAACCAGAAAACAACAAGTCTCTACTTTCAAGTGTGCTGTTGAACAGAGATTGTGAGATTGAGACCATTCCAGGAGAGGAAGTTTTAAGGCCAAAATTAAAATAGCACATTTGTTCCTTGCAATTTGACTTCAGAATCCCCCAAGACTCCTTCCTTGGGAAGCCTTACTTTTCATTTGAGAGATGTTGTGCACCATATGGATTTTTTTGGGGGGGAGGGGGCGGCGTTACATGCAGCATTTGCCAAGAATGCCTTATGAGACACAGCACCTCATTTTCCATAGTGGTCCCAAGAGAGAACAGGTACCATCAAAGCTCTTTCTATCTGTTTAGAAACTGTTAACATGCAGAATAAAACAACACCATTTAGCAAATAAAATAATTCTCCTAACTTTTACACTGTGTGAATCGTAATTACAGCAATCTCAATAATTATTATCCTTTAATGTTCCAAGAGCACCAACCTTCATTTAGAAGTGAATTAAAATTGGAATCCAGCCTTGGCATTAAACTATTAAGAGACTCAGCCTCAACAGAAGGCATATACATGTTTGAACATTTTCGCTTAATTTCCAGGTGAATTTAATGAATGCATCAGTTCTCGCTGAACTCAAAACCTGATTGACTAAGTGGATCCGGCAAGTTGACCTGTTGTGTTGTCACCTTCTAGATGCAGCACAGATCTGGAAATGGGGAATTTGTTGTGGGTAGTTGGTATATGAAACAGGAGGTAATTTAAAGTAGCTGAGTGTTCAAAAGTACCCCCATCAACAAAGAAATCCAGCAAACACCAGGCATTGGTGAAATACCTTATAGAACCATATGCTACCCATTCTAGAAGCATTTCCAGTATAAAGATGTATTTGTGAGCATACTCCTAGATAATCTTCATGGCTCTACTTATATCTATCCACCTATCTTCAAATAATATGCAAATTTCACTTCATGTCCACCTTAAAACTTATGATTCATGACAGAAACAGGAATGACAATTCTGATGGAGAAAAATAGAGATCTTAAAACTTTGGGTGTATCAATTATACTTTAATAAAACATGAAAAAATAACACAGTTAAATGTTGTGTTATTCTCTGCAATTATTCATATTTGTCACTGGTATATTTTGGGGTATTGGCAGTTCTCAACAGAATGAAATTCACTACAGTGGACTTAGAATGGATTTGTGGAAGTGTTGAGCTTAAGAGGATCACATTCAACCCTCCCCGGCAGGCTCCTGTAGACGTCTTTGTCGCTGGCAGTCTTGGAATAACAGACTGTCTTATGATCTTTCAGCATCTTCTCTTTGGCACTCAGGCTGGCTGGGTATTGCAGTTTGAATCTGGAAGACTCTTAGTTGTGTGGATCTTGGTTAAAGAAGAAACTGTCTTCTCTTCACTTACTAAATAGTGTTCAAGTTGAGAACAATTACTCTCGCTGTCTGATTTCATCTGCTAAATCACTAAAATCTCATCCAGTGTTAAACATGCTTGGAATGACAGAACACGCAGAGAGCATGTGCAGGGGCCTGGCCCTCTGAAGATCTCGTATTTCATTTGTTTGTTTTTGTAATTTGTAATTAGAGTACTCTAATCTATGATTCCTGAGAAATATTCCAGGAAATGTCAAACATACATATATACGTGCATACACACATATATATAAACACACACGCAACAATCTTTAAAAAATTACCTATATAAATAAAAAGTGCAAATTGTCTCACAACACAATGATATTAACAGCATGGTATTAAAATACTCAAAAACCTACTGCATTTGGCACACTGGCTCAAAGAAGTAAAGGGAACAGGGAAAGGAAGCGGTGGGGAATGGCAACCCCTGAACAGAGCACAGAAGTTTGAAAGGTCTTGTGACAAACTGTCTCCCCAATATTCTAGAGGCAGTGTCTTTGGCCATTCCATTCGTGTGTCTAATTTGTTGACTTTTGTGATTACTAGTTTGATGGAAGCACAGGAAGGGTGGCAATGTGGATGGGTATCCAGCAAAAATAGTGGCACAGACTCAGAAAGTTAATATATACCTGGTGTAGGTTACTAACTGTGTGCCAGCCCTCAGGGCAAGTGACTGATGTATTCTACCTTATGATTTCTCATAGAGCATGGATTTGGGGGTCAAACAGAACTTGCTCCAAATCTTAGCCGTGCCATTGAACTAGCAGCACGAACATGGAAATGTTAGTTCAGTCTATCCAAACCTTTGTTTGTTCACCTGTAATTGGTTATGATACACTGACCATTTCTGAAGAAAGCTTTATAAATGAGCATTTGTGTGTGTTGAATTTCTATGGATCACATTTTACTACATGTGAGTGCTGTGTGCCTTAAATTTCAGAATCATCTTTCTATTCCCCAAATACTGTAGTTTCTTTGGTTTTCTCATGGAGCTCATTTCGGAGGCATCAAATTATCTTCACTGTTCTTTCTGAATCATGTCCAAATTCTCCATAATTCATTTTAGTTCAGTTCCAAATGGAAAACAGCTCCTTAACCCAGGCCTGTCTGAAGCTGAGTTAAAGACAGGGACAAGCGTGGGTTTCTTGTGTGCAGTATCAGTGTTCTAATGCCCAATACATCCCCTGAAAGAGCTGCACCCTGTTTCTTTTCTTTTTTAAATTAATTTTTATTGGAATATAGTTGCTTTACAATGTTGTGTTAGTTTCTACTGTACAGCAAAGTGAATCAGCTATCCATATATGTGTATTCCCTTCTTTTTTTTTATTTTCTTCCAGTTTAAGTCACCACAGAACACTGAGTAGAATTCCTTGTGCTATATAGTAGGTTTTCATTAGTTATCTATTTTATATGTGCTATCAATAAGGAGCAGAGACACAGAGAAAAGAGATGCTTCACTCTGACATTACGTGGACCCAGCAGGAACTCAGCCTTCCTTCCTCCAACCTAATGTTCATTGAACACCAATGCTCTGTCTTTACTTGCTCTCTTAAGGAAAGGACAGCAACACGCTCTTTGTAAGATTAGACTAAGACATCGGCTTTTTGTTTTATAAGTGCATCAATGATGTTTGAATTTTTGTATCATTAGAGGTAGATCGACCTGGGGCAGCATGCTGTAAGTGTCATGATTAGAACCACATTGAAGTAGAAATAAAGTTCACTTGGTATTTTGCAAGTAAAACTACTCAGTTCAAGTTTTTTGGTGAGGAGTGTTTTCTGGTTCCTTGAAGACTTTTAAACCAATATCATCAAGACAATTGGAAACAGGATAAAAGGAAATTAATTTCTTTAGTCGTGTTATATTGGGGACCATTTAGGTGGAATAAAGAAGGCTAAATGTAAGGCAAAGAATTGTGAAGCATCTCAATGCAATTCCTTAATGACATAGTGTCTATCTTCCATGTTCCAGTTTTGTATGTGTTGGTGTATATATAACGTCCTCTCATGTGATAATTTCCCTAGTAAAACCCTAAGTTCAAGTTAGAGTTTGTTTTCAATGAGGAGGATGGAAATCAAAGGTATATCATTGTGTCTGCACCTGAGACACTGGCAAAAGCCTTGGCTTTTTCTTGCTCTATTGAATATTATACATATGAAAAACCACCCCAAAGGATGACGGTTTCATTGAGACTCCAGAGGAAAGTTTCAGATTGTGACCAGGTTTCTTCGTGTCTCTGGCAACAAGTCTTTGCAAATATTGCTTAGCACCTTCTGGGTGGTTGCTGATTTCCATCTTACCTTCTGCCTTTCGGAATCTGGCTTTTCCTCTCTTTTGGTGGCATTACCCCCTGAAATGGCAAGAGTGAACATCAACATTTTAGGAATCAGCGAACTAAAATGGACTGGAATGCGCAGATTTAATTCAGATGACAATTATATATACTACTGTGGGCAAGAATCCCTTAGAAGATATGGAGTAGCTCTAATAGTCAACAGAAGAGTCTGAAATGCAGTTCTTGGATGCAATCTCAAAAACGACAGAATGATCTCTGTTCATTTCTAAAGCAAGCCATTCCATATCACAGTAATCCAAGTCTATGCCCCGACCAGTAATGCTGAAGAAGCTGAAGTTGAACAGTTCTGTGAAGACTTACAAGACCTTCTAGAACTAACACCCAAAAAGGATGTCTTTTCATTATAGGGGACTGGAATGCAAAAGTAGGAAGTCAAGAGATACCTGGAGTGACAGGGATCAAGACCATCCCCAAGAAAAAGAAATGCCAAGAGGCAAAATGGTTGTCTGAGGAGGCCTTATAAATAGCTGAAGAAAGAAAAGAAGCTAAAGGCAAAGGAGAAAAGGAAAGATATATCCATTTGAATGCAGAGTTCCAAAGAATAGCAAGGAGAGATAAGAAAGCCGTCTACAGTGATCAATGCACAGAAATAGAGGAAAACAATAGAATGGGAAATACTAGAGATTTCTTCAAGAAAATTAGAGATACCAAGGGAACATTTCATGCAAAGATGGGCTCAATAAAGGGCAGAAATGGTAGGGACCTAACAGAAGCAGAAGATACTAAGAAGAGGTGGCAAGAATACACAGAAGAGCTATACAAAAAAATTTTCATGACCCAGATAACCACGATGGTGTGATCACTCACCTAGAGCCAGACATCTTGGAATATGAAGTCAAGTGGGCCTTAGGAAGCATCACTATGAACAAAGCTAGTGGAGGTGATGGAATTCCAGTTGAGCTATTTCAAATCCTAAAAGATGATGCTGTGAAAGTGCTGCACTCGATAAGCCAGCAAATCTGGAAAACTCAGCAGTGGCCACAGGACTGGAAAAGGTCAGTTTTCATTCCAATCCCAAAGAAAGGCAATGCCAAAGAATGTTCGAACTACCCCACAATTGCACTCATCTCACATGCTAGCAAAGTAATGCTCAAAATTCTCCAAGCCAGGCTTCAACAGTACATGAACCATGAACTTCCGGATGTTCAAGCTGGATTAAGAAAAAGCAGAGGAACCAGAGATCAAATTACCAACATCAGTTGGATCATTGAAAAAGCAAGAGAGCTCCAGAAAAACATCTACTTTTCTTTTATTAACTACGCCAAAGCCTTTGACTGTGTGTATCACAACAAACTGTGTTAAATTATTAAAGAGATGGGAATACCAGACCACATTACCTGCCTTCTGTGAAATCTGTATGCAGGTCAAGAACCAACAGTTCAGGTTCCAAATTGGGAAAGGAGTACGCCAATGTTGTATATTGTCACCTGCTTATTTAACTTATATGCAGAGTACATCATGTGAAATACTGGGCTGGATGATGCACAAGCTGGAATCAAGATTTCTGGGAGAAATATCAATAACCTCAGATATGTAGATGACACCACCCTTATGGCAGAAAGCGAAGAAGAACTAAAGAGCCTCTTCATGAAAGTGAAAGAAGAGAGTGAAAAAGTTGGCTTAAAACTCAACATTCAGAAAACTAAGATCATGGCATATGGTCCCATCACTTCATGGCAAATAGATAGGGAAACAATGGAAATAGTGACAGACTTTATTTTGAGGGGTTCCAAAATCACTGCAGATGGTGACTGCAGCCGTGAAATTAAAAGACGTTTGCTCCTTGGAAGAAAAGCTATGACCAACCTAGACAGCATATTAAAAAGCAGAGACATTACTTTGCCAACAAAGGTACACCTAGTCAAAGCTATGGTTTTTCCAGTAGTCATGTATGGATGTCAGAGTTGGACTATAAAGAAAGCTGAGCACCAAAGAATGGATGCTTTTGAACTGTGGTGTTGGAGAAGACTCTTGAGAGTCCCTTGGACTGTAAGGAGACCCAACCAGTCAATCCTAAAGGAAATCCATCCTGAATATTCATTGGAAGGACTGATGCTGAGGCTGAAGCTCCAATACTCTGGCCACCTGATGCAAAGAACTGACTCATTGGAAAAGACCAGGATGCTGGGAAGGATTGAAGTCAGGAGAAGAAGGGACAGCAGAGGTTGAGATGGTTGGATGGCATCACTGACTCGATGGACATGAGTTTGAGCAAGCTCCAGGAGCTGGTGATGGACAATGAAGCCTGGCATGCTGCAGTCCATGGGGTCGCAAAGAGTCAGACATGACTGAGCGACTGAACTAACTGACCCCCTGAAAGTCGCTGCCCACACCATGATCTCCCCACTAGAGTGAAAGCATGTTTCTTATTTTAGAAGAAACATTTTTAAGGTTTCATCAAATCTGTCAAAGATAAATCCCTAGTGGTGAAATCCTTCTTCCACAAACAAACTAATACCTACGCGTCTCTGGTCCCTCCAACTTCCCTTGGAAGACGAAAGAATGTAGTTCCTTAAGAAGCCAGCTTGTCCTCAGAGGAGCCCAGAGTGCTTCAGGGGTCAGTCCAAAGGCTGAAACTTCAGCCTTCAACTCCTGTGAGCACTTTGCCCTCATGTCAAGCCTCTCATCTATGGTGACAGTTAACAGCCAGATTCTTGGTGACATGGAAACTTGATCACCACATCAGCACACGGGCCATCAAAAATGTGACCCTGAGGTGAAGCCGCCATGTCACGTTACCTCTCCTCTCAGCCAGGCCACCCCTCCCCCAAGCACTGCCTGTCAGTTTATATTGATATTCCCCTCCCCTCCTCTCCTGTTCCTCTACATGAGGCAGTTGACAACGGTAATAAATGTGGCCGCACTCAAGGATAGGGCTGTGACAGGCTCAATAAGAAGTGGACTGATTTGTTGCTTTGGGGTTGAAAGCTCAGACTTTCATGAAACAAAAATATTATATTCAGGGTAATGATTTATGGCCTCGACTCCTGTTTGATTGCAGACCATAAATACTTGCAAACGGTACTTACAGCATCTCTAGAGGACATTAGGAACATACTCAAGTTTATTTTATACAGCAATTACTGAGTCAGTATAAGCATGTCCATTATTTGAAAGACAAGGTTTTTCCCCCAATAAGTCTTTGGAGATGATAAGTTTCAACGGCGATCTTTACACACTCTAACCTTATCCATGTGACTCTAAAGGGCTCAAAGAAACCCAATGACAGATCAACTGGTGACCCAAAAGCTGATGCCCATCAACTCTCTGACAAAGGTGTCATCCTGTTTTTCTCCTGCAATAATCAAGCTTCACAACCTGGTCTATGACTAGCATCAAAATTTAGAAGCCATCAAGTCAGTATAAACTTGCTGACTGGACTCCCAACTCAATCAGATAGCCTAATTTCTTCAGCTGTGAAGCAGGAACCATATTTTCAATAGATAGTTTGGCTCTTGGTCACACTGTTTCTATCTGCTGGCCTTTTGGGGAATCATCTTGTCACTACTCTCACCCCAGATTGGGTCCTGATTTCTCTTGCTTTTTCGACCACCCCTAAGTCTTGGAGTCACCTGAATGAGACACCATTAGCTATTTGTAACTGAAGACTGTACCATCCAGAATGGAAAGAAGTGACTCGTGTAGTGTTTCATTTATATTACAGAAACATTTCAATCCCAGGAGAAACTTATTTATACTCTCTATACCCAGTGCTCCATGAATTAATTTATTTAAATCTGCTGCTGCTGCTGCTGCTGCTAAGTCGCTTCAGTCGTGTTCAACTCTGTGCGACCCCATAGACGGCAGCCCACCAGGTTCCCCCATTCCTGGGATTCTCCAGGCAAGAACACTGGAGTGAGTTTCATTTCCTTCTCCAATGCATGAAAGTGAAAAGTGAAAGTGAAGTTGCTCAGTCACATCCGACTCTTAGCGACCCCATGTACTGTAGCCTACCAGGCTCCTCCGTCCATGGGATTTTCCAGGCAAGAGTACTGGAGTGGGGTGCCATATTAAATAAATATAAATATTTATTTATATTTTTCTGTGATATAGATTTGATCCCTATTTGGAAGAAAAAAGACCTTTCTAAAAGCTTCTGTTGACCTATAGAACTTGGATCCCAAAGATGCTACTTGAAGTGCTATTGAAGGAAAGTCTCCAGCAGATGAGAGTATGGTATAGGTGCTATTTTACATTTATTATTATATTAGTAGGTAGCCACTTTTCCTTCCCTATCTTGTTTGACAGACTTCCCAGAAGATAGAGACCAATTAACTCTTTATTTTGGCAGAGATCATTCTAGGTGTTCTTTTAATGGGTATCATTCTTGTTAAATTATGAATGAGCTTGATAGTAAGACAAATGCCATTATCTGAGTTATTTATTCATGGGATGTCGTCTGTAACAACCCACACTAGTTTTTCTCCAACTTTGGTATTGATCAATCACTTTAATCAGTTGTATCGAGGGATGCTAAAAGACAGCTATCACAGCTTGAGGACCAGCATCTCTCTTTGGGTCTCTGCCAGGCCAAGAGTGAAAACCGTGGCTACTTTCAAACTCTTGAAACATCTTACGGAAAACCCAAACAAATATTTTGTCCAACCCAATAGAAGTGGTTGGATGGCTCCTTACACTCAGAGAGGGTGAATGGACATCCTTCTCCCAACCTCACACATGGAAAGTCATCACTTTGCATATTGCCATGTTTTTGTTCACACATTTTGTTCAACTGTGATGTTTGTTGGAAGACCATAGGCATCCCGCTCTGCCCTCTCTTAATTATGCCCACACATCTTTTCAGCCTTTGCTTTCAAAGCAAGTCACAAAGTCTGCTGGCTCCCTGGAAACACATGGCCAAGACTTCAGTAGACAATCAGCATTCTGTCCAGAGGCAATTAAAGATGATATAGTTGGGGCTCTGTTTTTATTTATACTGTGTAATGAGGCTCCAAATTAAAAAAGCTATATCCTAATCTCCATTAATGTAAGGAGTTGCAGTTATCTAATGTAAGGAGTTGCAGTCCTGTGAGTGCAATGGTCCATATTAGGTGACAAATTTATCATTTTTACACTTTCTTTCAGTGTCAAGATTCAGCATTTCCTGAGGACAAGTGCTGATGCAAATAGCAGGAGAGCTCCCCTTCCTCCTCATCCTACTGTGGAAGTGGGTTTCATTTGAGCCATAAGATCTGACAGACTGTGTATTTGTGGGCAATTTGGGCACACCTTGGGTGGTATTAGAAAGCATACAGTCAGAGATGGGGGCTTTAGCTTCCTAAAGACTTGCAATCATGACCCTGAAATGCACAGCTTGGGCTCCTTTTTACAATTGTGCAACAGAATACATTAAAATAAAGAAAGCAAGGAACAAAGGCATAAGTGAAAATTGGTAGACAGGGGTAAGAAATCAATGTCAAACCATAATACTACTCTTTTTTTATTTTATTTTCTCAGCTGTGTCCAACTCCTTGCAGCCGCACGGACTGTAGCCCACCAGGCTTTTCCAGGCAAGAATACTGGAGCAGGTTGCCATTTCCTACTCCAGGGTATCTTCCTGACCCAGGGATCAAACCCTGGTCTCTTACAACTCCTGCATTGGCAGGCAGGTTCTTTACCACTAATGCCACCTGGGAAGCCCTAGACCATTTTAAGCTTTTGTATTTAGATTCCTAAAGGCATTTCCAAAAGCTCATCCCTTTACAGAGCTTCTCCACTTTCTTATGCACAATGAGACCCAATTGTCTACAAAGAGCTTCTGATCTGTTTCTCTGCATTTCTTAATGAAGTTGGTAAGACCTGGAAGGTTTTATTTGAGAAGAGAACTTTGCCAAGTGGGGTCTGCATCAGTTTTTAGATTTAGGCCAGAGGTCTGAATGGGACAGGGGCACTTGGGGAAGGGTCGAACTGCTTTGGGTCAGCAAAGCACAACTGAGTAACTGCTGAGAAATTCAGGACAGGCTGTATAAAAATGAGTCTTGTGATGGGCTGGAAACTAGCTCCCCCAAATATCTACGCCTTAGTCCCTGGAACCTGCGAATGTTACCTTCTATGGCAAAAAATAGTCTTTGAAGTTGTGGTTAATTTAGGGATATTGAGATGGAGAGCTTATTCTGGATTGCCCAGTGTGCCCTAGATGTAGTCACGTTTCCTTGTAAGAGGGAGGCAGAGGGAGGGTCTACACACACACACACACACACACACACACACACACAGAAGGCGATGCGACCACGTGGCAGAGATTGCTGTGATGCAACCATAAGCCCAAGAGTGCTAAAGCCTCTAGAAGCTGAAGGAACAAAGCACCCATTCACCCCTAAACCTCAGGAGGAAGCTGGATTTCAAAGTTGGATACCAACTTTGGACTTTGGAACCTCAAGATTGTCAGAGAATATATTTCTTTTGTTTCAGGCTTCCCTCTTCATGGTAAATTGTTACAGCAGCGTCAGGAGACGGATTCAAGTCCCAGTGGATTTGGGGCTTCTGCTCTTTGAGCCCACACCCCACCATACTCCATGACTATTCTTTTTTAAAATTTTTTAATTGACTATTCTTCAAGGATCATTACTGAGCTATTTCTAGAGAATACTCTGTTTTCAAAGAATGCAAAAAAGTAAAATACCTTCACTCCCACTCAGCTGCTGTCTCCCAGCTAGTTTTCTGAGAGAACCTCAGAGCCAGATTCAAAGCCTCCCAAATACTCACTTCATCATCCCAAGCCTCACCTCACCCTGTTAACCCGACCCACACAGCCACAATTCTCCTTCCCTTTCAGGTCCCAGAGTCTTCCTTGAGGCTCCTACCTGGAAGCTCTCCACCCACACCTGGCTCCAATAACCTGGATCTCTTTTAACCCTTCTGTGCCATTTGCCACAGAAACGCCCTGTCCTGTAGCCATCTTCCTGTAGCCATCTAACTCCAAGGAGGAAGAAAAAACCTTTGTATCCTCCAAGGGACCCAAACCAGCTTCACACCTTGAGGGACAGGATTGCTCTGAGTACATTTTCCTTGACCGAAGAGCATGAGAACTATGCAGAGGCAAGTGGGCTGACCCTGTGTCCCCAAGGCCTGGAGTGTGGAGCATTTTATGTGATGGGAAAGGGAGACCTTGGGCAGCTCTGTAGGTCAAAACTCAAGGCATCAGATTTAGTGCTTTCAACAGGCGCCAAGTAGGAGATCCTAAGGGTTGAGACCTATGGGGAAGGTATAGGACTGGAGGGAGGTGGGCTGCATGCACTAAGAGAGTCTGACCGTGTGTGCAGAGTTGGGGAGCCTGTAGTTTGTGTGATCAGAATGGGCCACCCAGAGAAATGAGGCCCCCAAATCCATGAATAAATAGACATCAGTGAATACACATGCTGTTGCAGATGGGGTTGGCACACACTTGCCCACCGCTGTCCCCCTGCATCACACCTACCCAGGAAGTTCATGCCACCAGGTATAGAGCCGGTTAGCTTTCTACTTATTTAGAGGTCAGGGGCTGAAGCTGGACTGTGGTGTCCTGGGAGCTGTCTGCAGGGCCCTCAGTCCCACTCAGGCAATTCTGTAATTTGTAAGCAAATCATAAGATTATTTCACTCACAACCATTGCCTCTTGTTGCAACAATTCAATACAGGCTCATTCATAAGCAGTCCTTCCAGTGTAAGTCAGTTCACAGACTGCTGCATCTATCTGAACACTAATTCCCACAGAATTAATCCAGCTCATCTCAGAGAGCTCCAGTATATGTCATTAATAAGAAAGAATTCTCCTTTTCCCTCCCCTATCTGGCATGTGTTCCAAGACCCTAAGGAGCCTGTTGAATCCTTGGGTATCAGAAGTCTCATTCCCATTGGATGGAAGAATAGAGTTGGCTCGACTTCCTACCTTCAGAGCTGGCACTCCCATTTGGCTGTCAGGAGGCACTGCCCCTAGTCAGGATTCAAGAAACTATTTAAGATCGAGGAAAGATCTCTTTCTCCCAGGAACTCTTTCCCTGAAGTTCTTTTTTTTTATGTATGATTTAGTAGTCTCCAGGGGGCTAAAAGGGAAAGAGAGATTTTTGTGTATTTGTTAAGCCTATGATGAAAGAAAACCCACAAATAACTAGGGTGTCAACTGAAACACTTTTTAAAGATATAAATCTCTCCTTCACATTTAGGTAACAGCTGGGGCAGTTCTAGAAGAAAACTAGATATTACCATTCATGATGATTATAATAGCTGATAATTATTGAGACTTGACTCAGTGTCAGAGCTTCAGATGCTTTGGCTTTGTGCTTGCAGCAGCCATGTGAAACTGGAACTCCTGCTCAGCCCAGGTTTACAGATGAAGAAACTGAGGTCAGAGAGGTTAAGAGACTTGCCAAGGTCACACACCACTACTTAGTGGTGGAGCTGAGGTCAGAGCCCAGCAATCTTTCTCAGAGCACATGCTCACTGGGATGCCCAGAAAAAAAGATTTATACTTTGGTAGCAGGTATAAATCTGAGTCTATAAAGTCAAGGTGGTTTCCTGTCTATTGATCAAGTTCACATCATCGCTAAGTCCTTTTTGCCCCTGGGCTGGAGGAGAGAAAGATTCAGTCACTGTTTGGGCTTCCTCATCACCACCTTCAGAGGGTCTGAGCGGGGTCTGGGGATCTGATGGTGAGATCTGGGGTGGCTGCGGTTCCTCCATATTCCTGGTGTCACGTGGCCCCAGGTCACGTGGTGAGCTCTGCTCTGCAGCTTCCCAGGGAAGCTTAGGGTGGTAAGAGCATCTTAGAGTTTCCCCCATCCACCTCCCCAGAGGCTCCGCATCAGCCTCAAGGTGGTTCACAGAGCAGGGAGCAGGTCCTCATGGGCCTGAACTGGGGAGATCAGCTATCCCGCTTCCCCCGTCCTCCCACCCCCTCCTTCTCTCCCCAGAAGATGCACACAGACACTCTCTCCTGTCTCATTGCTCTTCTCAACGGCCGGAGAATTTTGACAATTTTTGCTTTCATCCCTGCTGCAAATCCCCAGCAGGCACGAATCTTGATATCTGCTTGAACAAGTAAAGAAGGTAAGGAAAGAATATAGAGTGAAAACGTCAACAAATACTGCAAAATAAGCATCTGTCGCATCCCCCTTCGCACCCGTGGCGTTGACCTCACTGCTGGTCCTCGCTCTCGCCCGGCACAATCTTTCCCATGCAGGCATAGTTTCCCATTTTTTTGATCTTTAATAACACTTTCTTCTCCTATAAGGTAAAACTTATATTGCCTAGGCTTTGTCTCTGACAATAAAAGATGCTCTTATGAAAATGTTTTAAATGTTTCTTTTTTTTTTTAGTTTATTTTCTATTTTTTAACTTTACAATATTGTATTTGTTTTGCCATACGTTGACATGAATCCACCATGGGTGTACATGTTTTCCCCTTCCAGAACCCCCCTTCCACCTCCCTCCCCATCCCATCACTCTGGGTCATCCTGGTGCTCCAGCCCCGAGCACCCTGTATCACGTTGAACCTGAACTGGCGATTCGTATCACATATGATAATTTACATGCTTCAATGCCATTCTCCCATATCATCCCGCCCTCACCCTCTCCCATAGAGTCCATCCCAACAGGGACTTCCCTGGTGGTCCGGTGGGTAAGACTTCACCTTCCAATGCAGGGGTGAGAGTTTGATCCCTGGTTGGGGAGATAAGATCCCACATGCCTTGTGGCCAAAAAACCAAGAATTAAAAAACAGAGCCAATGTTGTAACAAGTTCAATGAAGACTTTAAAAATTGTCCACATCAAAAAAATCTTAAATAAATAAAATTGCTAACAAATTGTACATTAAAGCTGATGCCCTTGAGGTAGTGGGGAGTGTATAGATGACCAACTTTTTCTATGTCAATTCATATCCTCCGTACTTCTTAATATGTCTTATAATTTGTATTTTAATTTATAATTTTCTTGGAAGATTTGATTGTTTGGAATTCATGCTCTTCACTACTCCAGTTATTCAACTCTTTAGAAAAATTATTAAAGGAATATTTAAGTGTCTCATTTCATGGAAATTAGGAACACTGGGTTACAATTAAGTATATTTATTCAGAAAGTTGGACAGAAAATCTCTAAGGAAGATAGAGTATTTACTGCCCATATTGGGTTCAGGGGTCAATGTTGCCATGTGTGGGCCTTTTTAAAAATGATATTGTTTCTGTTTTATCTTGTGTTTATCTCTCTACCAGGAGTAAATTCCTAAACAGTCAATGCATACAGGGTACATGTGGGGATGCTTTCTGAGTAGACCTCATCTTCAGGGATCATTTTATTTCCACAGTTTAGTGCCTCCTTACTAGAACAGAGCACTCCATGATTTTTTCTAAAGATTCTATCAGTCTTGATCCAATGTGCTGTGTGATAAATGACGGGAGGTTGGCCGCAGAGGAGAAGGAAGGAATGAATCATGCTGTCTCCTAGTAACCAGTCAGTAAAGAGCCTCCAGCACGTATGTTAAACCCCAAAGCACACTTACCTTTGGTACCATCCTTAGACAGACGGTCTTGATCTATATTTGTGGTCTCATCCTTCTTTCAAAACTTCCAAGAAGGTAGAAGAAATGTAATCAAGTATGCATATGCCTACTCTCTCCTTCCAAACCCAAACAAAGCCCACTTATCCAGGGAGACTTTCCCCACAAATCTTTATTTGCCCTTGATTTGGTTTTCTGTGTTGCTTGTATGTTAAATTATAAAACAGTGTTTACTATGTATTCTTTTTCATTTACAGGTGCCTTTCTCTATATACCTTTTAAATCAGCTAGGGTTGATATGTGGTTCCATAATTTAGAACAAAGATCAATGAAATCTCAGAATAGAAAGCTGCAGAAAATATCTTTTTCATGAATCCCATCAAATAAAGATTGAATCTTACATTTTTAAAAACTTTCTTTTTTATTTTTTGACTTTATTTTACATTGAAGTGTGGCTGATTAACAATGCTGTGGTAGTTCCAGGTGGACAGCAAAGGGACTCAGCCATTAATATTCATGTATCCATTCTCCCCGCAAAATCCCCTCCCATCCAGGCTGGCATATAACACTAAGCAGAGTTCTCTGTGCTATACAGAAGGTCCTTGTCGGTTACCCATTTTAAATATAGCAGTGTGTACATGTCGACCCCAAACTCCCTAACTATCCATTACTTACCAATGCTCTATTGGTTTTGAATCTTAAATTTGTTAAGATTATGGATAACATCAACTCTCCCTAAATGACAGGTAAGAAAGGGAAGAATTAAGCGTATTAACTGTATTCTCCTGTTAGACCGTTTCCTCCAAACATTGAAGATGAGAGGCTTCAGGGATATGGGGGAAAGCAAGAGAGTTAGTGCTAGAGCTTGGAGCCCCAGAAGAGGTGCCATGTAAGCTGAAGGAGAAGGAGCCATAGACAGGCAGACAGCTGCAAGAACGCTTCAGGAAGCATTTTGCTCAGTCTAATCTGGTCTTTTCATTAATTAATCAGCCACCTACTTGAGCATTTATTTCATATTTCAAACATAACATGAGCTTTTCAGAAACAATCCTTTTAATCCTCTCCAAAATTCCATCAATGGGTCTTTTGTCTATATTCACCACCCGAGTCCTGGAGAGGCAAAGCAATTCACCCAGTGTCACAGGACGAATGAGATACAGAGCTGAGATTTGTATCCAAACTTTTCTGACCCTGAAGTAGATCTTTTTAACCACTCAGCTGCACAGTTTCCCTTCTCTAAGCCTCAAGCCTGAAGCAGTTTGAAAAATAAATTTTAGTGTTTATTAATCTAGTTAAAGAGTAGTTGTAGAATTATATGATGATCATAAAATTGTAGCAGTGCTAGGACTATTAGAAAGCACTTAATCTTGTGGTTTTCAAACTAGTTTCCAGATTGCTCAGAAGTGCTCAGTGGCTGCCCAAGGGGAGGCAGAGGTGGAGGAGATGGGAAGGCCGAGGGCCAGAGATCCAGATTTTCAGTCCCTTTTTCCAAAGACGGAAACTTCCCTCTACTTTTTTCACATTGGAGTTCTAAGCAAGATTTCCATTAGGGGAAAATAGAAGATTGAATACCATTCTGAAAAAACATGAGTGACAATCACTGAGCTAGTGATTGAGACAATCTTTCATTTTATAGGTGAACAAACAAGAGAACTAAACAGTCATTTAGCCAAAGCCACTCTGTTAAAATTATAGTGTCTCTGAGATGGAAGCACCCTTGAGGGTCATCAAGTCCAATCTTCCTCCACCATCAGTTCAGTTCAGTCGCTCAGTCATGTCCGACTCTTTGCGACCCCATGAACCGCAGCACGCCAGGCTTCCCTGTCCATCACCAACTCCCAGAGTCCACCCAAACCCACGTCCATTGAGTCGGTGATGCCATCCAGCTATCTCATCCTCTGTAGTCCCCTTCTCCTCCTGCCCCCAATCCTTCCCAGCATCAGGGTCTTTTCCAATGAGTCAGCTCTTCTCATCAGGTGGCCAAAGTATTGGAGTTTCAGCTTCAACATCAGTTCTTCCAATGAACACCCAGGACTGATCTCCTTTAGGGTGGACTGGTTGGATCTCCTTGCAGTCCAAGGGACTCTCAAGAGTCTTCTCCAACACCACAGTTCAAAAGCATCAATGCTTTGGTGCTCAGCTTTCTTTACAGTCCAGCTCTGACATCCATACATGACCACTGGAAAAACCATAGCCTTGACTAGACGGACCTTTGTTGGCAAAGTAATGTCTCTGCTTTTTAATATGCTGTCTAGGTTGGTCATAACTTTCCTTCCAAGGAGTAAGCGTCTTTTAATTTCATGACTGCAGTCACCATCTGAAGTGATTTTGGAGCCCAGAAAAATAAAGTCTGACACTGTTTCCACTGTTTCCCCATCTATCTGCCATGAAGTGATGGGACCAGATGCCATGATCTTAGTTTTCTGAATGTTGAGCTTTAAGTCAACTTTTTCACTCTCCTCTTTCACTTTCATCAAGAGGCTTTTTAGTTCTTCTTCACTTTCTGCCATAAGGGTGGTGTCATCTGCATACTCTTTGCCATTAGCTATATGCAGAAGGATTCACACATTCTAAACAAATAATCAACTGAATCAGGTCTATGTTGAGTCAGTTTTAGATTACTCTGCTCAAGCCACGTCCACAAAGGCAGCAGTCCTGTCTATGCAACGGATACCAAGATCAAGCCACGGCAGGTTCATTCAAGAGCATGAATCAGTTTTAAATATCTTGGAAGATACCCTTGCAAGTGAGATGATAAAGGAGAATATAATTATAATACATGAAAAACATGTTCTAAATTTATAAAAGGCATTAAAATTGGCCCTCACATAGCTCTCCTAATGGAGGAAACATATATAAATAATCTCAAATGGCAAGCAAAATGCCATTAAACCCTAGTTCTGGAGTGCATTGGAATTTACATTTTCAAAGCAATAGCAAATTACCTTTCTAATAATAGATGGTTTTTATTAAATGTTAAAAGTGGCTAGTGTTTCCTTGAGTTCATCTCGACTAGTCCTGATACATCCTGAGTAGCAGGGGAGTCAACCTGAAATGGAACATTCGCTAAAAATAATCCACCAAACAAATAATAATCTATACATGCTTCATCCAGAGATGATTATATTCTACAGTTACTGCTATTTTTGAGCAGCTCTAAGTGGTTTACTGTTCATTGCTTTTCATTCAAGGAATTAAATGTGCTTTATGTGTATCATCTTGTTTACTGTCACCACTGCCCTGGTAAATATAATTAGCTCTGCTTTGCATTTGAGGAAATTGGAGGTTTAGGATTGTTGTATTTCAGGAGAGGAAAAAGGCAAACATCACAGAGAATATTCAGCAAGGTTTAGAATTCTTGAGTATTTCAGTTGCAGAAGAATGCAAGGATCAGCTACTCAACCCAGTCATTTTACAGATGAAGACAAGGAATTCCCTGATGGTCCAGTCGTTAGGATTATGCGCTTTTCCTGCTGACAACGTGTGCTCAATCCCTGGTTGGGAAACTAGGATCTTACAACCTGTGCAGTGTGGAAAAAAAAAAACTATATGTATAAAAATGAGCGTAGGGCTGGCAGAACGATTTCAGTGCTCTATGGAATGAACTTCAGTACTTCTCAGTTTCATTTCCATCTTCTGAGTTTGAAATAAGAATACTTATATTAGTTATTTTTCCTAGTAATAGAATTATCATAACCACTAATGGCATTATGCCAAGATGAATGGAAACGTGTGTCCATCTGACATCTCACTAATGGGCAGTGTAGCCCCCCAAATGTTGGGCTGAGGGTGGGAACCAAGGCCCCACACCATCTATGACACTAACCCTGCTTTCAGTAAATAGTTCTCAGACATGCATCTTCATCTCTAAAATTAAGAGTTGGACTAAATCTTTTAAATGTTCTTAGAGTTCTAATGTACCACGGTTCTCACTTTCTTTATATAATTTTTGAATGCATAATATATACGTTTGTCAAAAGAGATGTAAAATCAGACACTATAAAGAGAAGAGAGAAATAGAAATTAAAAATAGAAGATTACATTCTATTTGACTATATTTCAAAACTAAGTGATCTCTAAAGAGAAAGATGTTGATTTGATATTTTTTAGTGTTGTACTTGCTAGCAGACAATAAATTCTGAAGCGACTGGTTCCACTTAGGGTATGTTTATTTTCTGTTCTCTTCATCAGGTTTTGGGAGTCTGTGTTTCAAATAGGCATCAAATTCTCTTAGTTTAATGTGTTGTGGCTCTCCTTGTTCACGAGAGTGTTTCAACAAATCAACTCTTGCAAGTCAGGGAAGAAAAGGGCGGGGGAGTATCTCTCTGGATGAGTCTCTCTTGGTTTGCTTAGAGTCTGTCTGTAGCTGTAATTCTTGGCTGGCAGTACCACCTCATTCCTCTCGTAACCGATTATGTCATCACAAACAGAGATTTATGAGCCCCGACTCTAAAGAAACAGAAGGCAGGATGAATTATGAGAAGTTCCAGGTCTGCAAACAGTTTCTTCAATAATTAGCCTAAGGTGGGGAGGAGGGAGAAATTAACCTCACTAAACTCCCATTTTCCACAAACCAAATAATACACTACTAGCATCTGACTGAGCACAGAAATTCATCTTGAGGTGATCCAGTTTAAAACCCATTTGTAAATTCAGTGTGAAGGGCTTAGAGTGAAAAGGATGAAGGTCTGGAAAATGCACAGTGGGGACCAGTCAGCCCCTCTGCAGGACAGCTCGGCTGGCTTAACAGGGCATCTCTAGCCCTGAGGGATGGATCTCTGAGATAGCCCACAGGTAAATGGGAAATGGTTTTGTGTCCCAAGAGGGAAAGGGTGAGTTCATCATCATGAACACAAGCTTTTGCATTTCCTCAGGCAAACAGGGAAACCAATATGCAAAGGAAGTGGTGTCCTCTTAAGCCCTAGCTGTGGCAGTGTGAATTTGCAAGTTACAAAAGGCAAGGACTACATCCTTCACTTAGTGTGCTATTACTCAAGGACATTCCATTAGCTATAAAGAGGCAACCTAATATTCAACCCATGGTACATTTGTCTCCTCTCATAAAGGAGAGGGTATCTTGGGGGCAAGGTGATAGGAATCCATTAATCTACCAATGAATATTTATTGTGTATCCACCATGTGAGAGAGATTACTATGAGACCTGGTAAGAAATAATAACTAAAAAATACATAAAATATGTCTAGCTCTCAAGAAACTTACAATTTTTCACAGAAGTAGAATAAACAATCTTAAATTTTGTTTGGTCCCATAAAAGACCTTAAACAGCCAAAGCAATCTTGAGAAAGAAGAACAAAGTTGGCATCATCATGCTTCTTGATTCCAAATGATGTTACAAAGCCATAGTAATCAAAACAGTATAGTGTTGGCATAGAAATAAACAGGTAGATTAATGGAACAGAGTGGAGAGCTCAGAAATAAACCCATACATGTGTAGTCAATTAATTTATGACAAAGCAGCCTAGAACATACAATGGAGAAAGGACAGTTTCTTCAATAAATGGTGCTGGGAGAACTGAGTAGCTAGAAGAAACTGGACCACAGTCTTACACCACAGAGAAAAACTCACTCAAAATAGATTGAAGACTTGAATAGAAGATCTGAAACCACGAAACTCTTAGATGGAAACAGGCAGTAAATGGCTTGACATTGGTTCAGCGATGATTTTTTGGATTTGATATCAAAACAAAAACAAAGAAAGCAAAAATAAATAAGTGGTACTACATCAAACTAAGAAACGTTTGCACAGCAAAGGAAATCATCAACAAAATGAAAATGCAACCTACTGAAAGAGGGAGAAAATACTTGCAAATCATATATTTGATGAGGAGCTAATATCCAAAATATGCATCTAAGTAAAAACTGACCAAACAATTATATTAAAAATGGGTAGAGTATCTAACATACCACCTGCTTTTCCAAAAAGACATACTAATGGCTATCTGATCTGTGAAAAGATGCTCAGCATCACTAATTATCAGGAAAATGAAACTCAAAGTCCTGTAAAGTATTACCTCACACCCATCAGAATGGCTATTATCAAAAAGAAAGAAATAGCTAGTGTTTGTGAAGATGTGGAGAAAAGGGAAGCTTCATTTACTGTTGGTAGGAATTGGTGCAGCCACTATGGAGAACATTATGGTGTTTCCTTAAAAACAAAAACAGAACCACTGCATAATCTAGTAATTACACTCCTGGGTATTTGCTCAAAAAAAATGAAATCACTAACTCAATATATATATATCTCCCCAAGGTTTTGTCTGCATAGGCTTTTTCTATTGTCCTGAGGAACTTCTGGCCACTGGAGCAACAAGAACTGCAGAATTTGCTCTGTAGCCCAGGGCCATTCTCCACTCCACTTGTCAAGTGCATAATTTTGGGGGAAATACCTGGATTCTATGGAGACAGAAACCTAAAAATTCCAAGAATGTAAGCTACTCAAGGCTCTTACTCTCATGGCCCTGAGTTGGAGCACTCAAGTCTCTGAAAAGTGTGCATCAAAATATTGAGACTAATGAATCACGATGAAGGATGAATCCATAATTTATCCTCTAAATGGCTTAAATTGCTGGACCAAAGAAAGTGGAGACCACAGTTCTTCACCTGGCAGGAGCTCAGGTCTATATTTGCTTCCTCATCTCCCTCCAGTAACTTTAGGTGATAATGGCTGAGTTTGCAGTGAGATGGAAATATTCACCAGGACCCACCTGAATATAACAAACTCTTTGAGGCTATGGCCTCTGTTCATCAGTGTGAATATATCCAGGACACATCCTGGTGCAAATTTTTTTCTCTCTTTTTTTGTCTTTTTCCTTAATGGGCATTTGCTTTGTTAGACTTGCATTTCAGTGGAGTTATAAATATAGAAATGAAATATTGATGACTAGTCTCGACTCATCTACAACTTGTGCGGTATCACACACTGAAGAGCTGTGGAAGCTGAGGGGATAGGGGTTTGCCAGGGCTTTCAGGAACTGAACTCTCTTGAATGGCTCATTGGCTGAAATTCATTTTCAAAAAGCACTTTTTTGGTAGACTATTTCAAGAACCAGAAGTAAGGCTTAGGATAGACATTTTTCCCATGAAAATTAGGGCCTTGTCGTCTTGCAAATCTTTTCCTTCCCACCCACAGAGCTGGTCAACCTCCATTCATTTGGGTACCACAGGCATGCACAATAATGGTGGTTGCCCAGACGGTGGCTGGGAGAGGCCAACTGCCACCCAGGCATTGACACAGCTCTCAGCCTGGAATAGTCAGCAAGCAGCAAAAGAATAACTTGGGCTTGTTTTGATTCCAGGCAGAATGCAAACAATTCATTCCCTAGATGTTAGGTCAAAACAATCACCAACCTAAACAAAGCAAGGGAAAGAAGTTTCACAAGAGTAAGCAGCTTCTGATTTCCCCAAACTTGTTCTTGGGCAGAGGCTCTATTAGTTTTGCATGGGTAAGCCTGGTGGATGCAACCATAATCGAGTTATAAAAAAACAAACAAACAGTATTTGGAAAAACTGACATCAAGAGATTCTTGATATGGTTCCTTGAGAAGGACAGAACATTACTTTTGTGGTATTCCTGCTAAGAATTCACAAGCAGAATCCAGGCATGAGGAACTATCAGTAAACCCACTTTGGAGGATGTTCAAAATAATGGACTTGCCTTGTTCAGATGGTGACAGTCAAGGGCAACAAAGAAAGGACCAAGGAGCTGTTACCAATGAAAGATATTAAAGAGATACAAAAAAATACATGAAATGCATAATCTTGAATCAAAGATTTGAATATGGACTGGAATAGACAATGGCATAATGTCAATATTAAATTACTTGACTTTGATAATTGTACTATGGTTATGTAGAATGGCCTCCATTTGTAAGAAACATAATGAAGTAGTTATAAAACAAACATGATGTTAACTTAGTTTTTAATGATCAGGAAAGAAAACTATCTAGAGAGAGAGAAGAAAAGAGAGAATAATATAGCAGATGCGACAAAATGTAAACAAATTAGGCAGTCTGAGGACTTCCCTGGTGGTCCAGTGGTTAAACCTCTGCACTTCCAGTGCTGGGGTTGAGGTTTTGATCCCTGGTCATGGAACAAAGATTCCACGTGCCATGTGGAATGTGGGAGGATGCACAGAGCAGCTGTTTGAGGACTCTGAAAAGTCAATTTGTTGTTGTTTAGTTGCAAAGTTGTGTCAAATTCTTTGCAACCCAGTGGACCCTAGCCCACCAGGCTCCTCTGTCCATAGGATTTCCCAGGCAAGAATACAGCAATGGGTTGCCATTTAGTAGCTGACAGATTGGAAAATATATCTAAAATTGAAATACCACTGAACTAGTGGAGAGTTCACTGTTTTCTCCATCCTTTGTCATGTTGTCTGACCTAAACCCAATGCAGCCTGAAATCTAGAAGTGGGCCTCATGACCAGACACAGAGAGCTCCAGAAAAAGACCTCCAGTTCTGTCTCTAGGAGCCTAAAAGGGAGCACTACACTCTCTCTGAGAGTGGGGGAATCATACATCATGGTTCAAAATATGGATCCTCACATGTTTGGAGTCAGAGATCTGATCATTGTCTCTGAGATGACTGGATGCAGATGATGTAGTGAAGATCCTTCAGTCTCTTTGTACACGTATAATTGTGAACTTAGAACCATCCAACTCCTTTTGCTGGATTTATGCTCAACAAGCAGCCTTCTGGTAATTAGCTCATTTATTTGTTCATTCACTATACATTTCTTGAGCACCATCACTGTGACAAACATCACACTCGGTGCTGGGCATCCGAAGATAAATAATGCATATGCAGTGCTCCAAGAAGCTCACAGATTTTGCTGCAGGGTAGAGAGTGTGATGGCCAGCTGACAGGTATTCCAGACCCTGTGGCAATGATTTTCCACACTGTGATTTAACAAGATAAGGTTAGGTGCAGTCAGTCATTCTCTTGTGAATTTGCTTGACAAAAATAATTTTCCTTGAATTTTACTACACCAAGAAAAAAAATTATAAAACCCCAAGATGGGAGCCCGAACTGACTATTCCAGTGAGGAATTGCCTACATGTGAGATTTCAGCCTATGTCACAACACTAATGATCCACCTTAGAACCTAAAGTTACTTTCATACTCAACCCACACTCAGCAATTTTACTCCAACTCCTAATTCTTCTTGTTTACTACCTTATACCATCTGTCAGACAACACACCATCCTCACCAGGCTGCAAAGTGAGGGTAGAAACTGAGTTTCTGTCATGCTGATATTCTATCGCTCCACCTCATCCTCAGCAGCTAGTTCAGTGCTTTGAAAATGATACTGTAAATGAATTGCAATTTATGTTTATGTGAAAGAGGAGAGTGAGAGAGGAAGAAAGAGAGAGACAGAAAGGGAAGAAAGAGAGGCTTAAGCCACTTGAAATTTGAAGTTTAAGTGCCTCTTAAGCAAAGAATATTTTTAATAGACACGTACAAAAAATACACTTTTCAATGGGAAAAAAAAATGGGCTCTAATTTTGCTGCCACTCGTTAGCCATGTTATCTTTATAAGGTAATTATCATCTCCAGCCTTCCTTTTCTCAACCATAAAATGAAATGATTGGGCTACAGGAGTTCTAAATCATTCCAGTACCCGCCGGTTCCAGTATTTCTAAAATCAAAATCCTCTCTTCAGATCTTTATCTGTTTTTGTTTCATAATTTGTTTCATCATTTCCGCTTGACACTTAAAAGGACTTTGTGAAAATGACAAGTTTTCCTAGTAGATTTCCAATAAACATCATATCATATATGTTTCCTATTAGGGCTTCTGACATTCCACATGTTTTTCAAAGGTAATTGGAAATACTGGAGACAATTTAAAGGTCATTATTGGGTTAGCCAAGAAAATAGCTAATGATGACTTTAGCTACCGGACTCTTCAGCTGATCATAGAATCCATTAGCTCAATTAAGTAAATCAAATAGGAAAAGACATTTAGACTTAAAAAGCCACCCACCACTACCTACTATTTGCCTTTGAGCTACTATTTTATGGTGAATTCAAATTGTTCCTTCTATGAAAAAGACCAAATCATCTGATTTAGCAGATGTAGTGATTCAAGATCACTCAGCATATACAATTATAAACCAAAAATTACACCACATAGCAATTTTAAGAAAGCAGGTAAAACTAGACCTTCTGTGTAAACAGGGCGTGAACCTGTCATGAGTGGCTTATTTCCTTGTACTGGGACATGTGTGTGTGGGCAGCAGTTTGTGGTCTTTCCTTCCCTTAAGGAACTTGTTTCAATTCTGGCATGGTCTGTAGGTTCAGATATTTAGGAAGGGAAGGGACTAGCTTTGAGATGAAGATTTATGACTGTAAACATCCTAATTCTAGCAGTTTATAGCATTTAGAAACTGAGTAGGCACGTAAGTTTTTAAAGACCAAGACTTCCAGATAATGCTGACTTGAACTTGTAGCTTTTTATGATGCAAGTGGGAAGGTCACAGGATGCTCGAAGTGACTCACAGGGAGAAAAGAATACGATGGCTCATATTATTTGATGTTTATTAAGTGTGGTAATTATGTTCAGACTATTATGCTGTTGCTGGAGAGAGTTGGTCTATCGAGTGAATGTTTGAAATTGATGTAGCACATATTTTATCCAATTATAGATTCAGCAACTGATGTAACCAGTGATGCGCTGGCAAGTGCTTGACAACCAGCTTCTCAGCATGGATGTCATGGTGTAGACCTTGGTGAAGACCTTCCCCTCAGGGTGGGTGGATATCAGGCTTCTGATAGGACATCATCTGACTTGCACAGCTGCTGGAAATTCAACAATCGGCTCTAGCGAGTAGGAACAAACAGCTCCAGCACACTTCCGGATGTGCCCTAAGCTAAGGAATAAGCAAAAGGGTGATCTACATATATTGGAACTCCAAGACAATTATTTCTTAAATGACACAACTAAATGCTTACATTTTTGCCAAACTTAATCCCAAATTGGCAGGGGGTGTTGAGTCACTTAGTCAGAAGACCCTTGTGAAGGAGCCTTTTGGAAAAAAAGACTAGTCTGTGAGAAATCTGCATTCTAAATATCAGCTATTCCTCATCTGCTGTGTGACCACGGGCAAGTTATCCGATTTCTCCCGGTGTCATACTTACAATAAACAGATTGCATATTAAGAAGGCCTAAGTTCTCTTCCATTTCTGCTGCTCCATATGCAGGTCAGTCCAAACTCAACTCTAGTGCAGATCATCAAAATCGATGTAAATAGTCAAGTAGATCCTGAGGCATGCATAGTCACTATCCACTCCAGGTACCAGCTAGGAAGTCTCTAGTGCTTCCCCAGGGACCTCCTAGGGGCTTCATCTCTCCCTAAGATGGGCCACTTTAATGACCTCACAAACAGATATGGGCAAGTCTACTTTCTCCAAGGCTGCGTCTTTCCTTCTGCCAATGATCTCTCTTCATCTCAGCCTATCCATTGCTGTGCTTCATCCCACTTAGGTGCTACGGTCTTAGAAACCTGACCTTTCTTTCCTATTCCCATTTCACCTTTCGCCCCCTATGTCATCAGATAGTGATGCATGACATTATTTCTTATTCATGATGAAATACTCATCATTGAGAACGAGGAAAAGATCAAATCTGCAAAAACAAGATTTGATTTCAGCCCTTAAGTACAATATGGTAATATAATGAAACTTGCCATTTATTGCTGCCTTTTCAACTGTACTTTAATATTCATTATTTCTATTGAGACCTATCTATTTAAACATCAGCTCTGCACAGTCAAGCCTGTAAGTATCTGTTGAATGAGTGAATGAATGTCTGGTGTTCAGTCTGAACTGATAAGGTGGCCACGGGTTCCATTTTCAGGTTT
Source organism: Giraffa tippelskirchi (assembly GCF_054371585.1). Classification (NCBI taxonomy): domain Eukaryota; kingdom Metazoa; phylum Chordata; class Mammalia; order Artiodactyla; family Giraffidae; genus Giraffa; species Giraffa tippelskirchi. The sequence continues at coordinate 63,340,217 of NC_137287.1, read as the reverse complement.
TCTAGTGCTATGATACACTTTTCCTATTTCGATATTTTTCTTTAGGTTCTCTGTTCATTTCTAAAGAATGGCAAAGAGCCTCATGCACTGTGGGAGGTGAATTTTAGCGAATTTCATTTTTGGGTGAATTTCATTCTCTACCTGTCAGCTAACTTCCAGAAATGCATGAACTGGGAGACGGGGAGAGGAGAAAATACACCACACGATCGCTGACAGTTGGTGGAGCAGCAAGTGCCCCGGAGTGGGTGGCACTAGCCCCTGCTTCCACGCTCTGATCTGAAGCTTGTACAACAGATGTACTGGGGGTTGGAGAACATGGTGCTCATTTGTGAAGGTGAAAGAGCGGGGGAAACGCGCCGGCCATGATGGCTGGGGGAGGGTGGGGGAGCTGAGACGGTGCCGCAGGCTGGTGACCCTGTTGCTTCTGCTGGGTGTTTTTCCTTCACAAATATTTTTAACCATTTGCAAGGCTAGAAGCTACAGAAAACATTGCTAATTTACCCTTTCTTTCGAAGGCCAGAGCAGTGGGACTGGATTGCATGGAGCTTCTTGTTTATTTCATGTTTATTTCTGAGTAGGATTTAACCTCCCACTTGACAAACATAACATCCCAGAAGGCTTTTCTGTTGCTGCTGTTAATCATAAAATATTGCATGATGTAATATAATTCTGGTGTAAAAAACTGAGTAGTTTTTTTTTTTTCTGTAATTAACCGGGAGTCTTTTTTATACTTGAGTACTGAATACTTTTTAGCCCTGTTTTTACTTTTAATCTCTTTTTTTATTTTTGTTTTGGTCCCCCCTGTCTCTCACATAAGCCCACAATTTACATTCTTATTTCCATATTTCTCCAAGTAAAAGAAAATTCCTAGAAAGTTGGAGCAATACCTATCTATTTGACATGCCAAATACATTCTTCCTAGGATCTAATGGTATATTTCCACAATAAAGATGGTTTAAAAAAAAAAAGTCTCTGACAAAGGGGCAGTTAACTCACAATTATCAAATCAGAGTTAATCCTTAACTTCATATTTTAATTAATGTGTATATTTTACTAAATGGCTTTTCTGTCTTTATTTGACCAATAAAAAGTTGAAATTGCACAGATTTTTCTGCTCCTCAGAATGTAAAAAATGGGAAGCTATAGAAGATGCAGAACATTCTGACTTTTGAAAAAGCTGGTGGAGGGAGAGACCATGTCTGCTTCTAATTACACAAACTAGTTAAAAAGAATTTTAAGCCAGCCAATATTTTTCCTTTCATTATTTGTGATTTAAACCAGCTCATCTTTTTGCTTTCATTATTTTCATGACATCTAATAACTGGTCTGATTGAATTGGAACATTTGCAATGGGTTTGTGTATGTTAGAACCAGAGTCTAAAAGAGTCATATATTTCACTAACAGTTTTATGCTTTTCATGAAATACAGAACTGAAAAAGGCTATTTCTCTATTCCCTCCATTCTGATCCTCTGCAATGCAAATTAGGTCATTAGTTATTGACAATACTGTCAATTGAGAGAGTAAAATCAGTATCAACCACACATGCCTGACCTCCAATTGTGTATTTCATTTTAGAGGAACGTTGCATCAGTGACAAACCCAATATTTCTGCTCATCACTTTGATTCTAAAGCCACTGAAAGGATCGTGGTAGAGAATCTTTGTGAAAGTGAAAGTGTTAGCCTCTCAGTCGTGTCCGACTCTTTGCGATCCCATGGACAGTAGCCCTCCAGGCTCCTCTATCCATGGAATTTTCCAGGCAACAATATTGGAGTTGGTTACCAGTCCCTTCTCCAGGGGATCTTCCTGACTCAAGGATCGATCCCAGATGTCCTGCATTGCAAGCGGATTCTTTACTGTCTGAGCTATCATGGAAAAGAACTTTAAAAAAATTGTCATCATCATACCTAATATCTGCTGTAGCTTGCATGGTCTCAGGCCCAAGCACTGCAGTGAGTGGAGACGGAATCATGAAAGACATTTACTGCCCTTGTACCTGCAAGGCAGTCCATGCCCCCTTCACACAATGAGTTCCTTTAGAAGAGAATCATGAGATAGAGTTGTTAGAAAATGCTTCATGATCATGAAACTGAGAAGAAATTAACCTGGTAACAATCAGAAACAGCTTTTGTGGGTTTGGCCTTAGAGCCTGGCCTTCTCTCTCATCTGCACACAAATTTATTAACTGCAGAGGTAGGGGGCTGGTGTTTCCTCTACCTTGCATTCCTCTGTAGCCATGAATTAATTCCCAAATGCCAATGTGAGTCTGTTTTCCTTTTCATGCATCATATGTGGGGAGGAAGCTGGAAATACTACTCTGTGCGCCCCCTGCACCCACTCATCTCAGCCTCTTGTTCACACAGGGGGTAAAGCAGTTAAAAGAAATCATTCATCCTTTTCCTTATCTCCATGTGTGCACAATAATTGTCTCAAAATTGGTACAGCTTACTTTGCTAATGAAAACATCCAAAAATTGGGCAGAAAATAATAAAGTCTGTGTCTGTTTTAAAAAAAAAGCCCTAACTTTTATATTCCATCAGTCAATAATCATAGAATTTTAAAGCAAAAAGAATTTTATAGATCTTGAAAAAAACACAAGAGTAGAGATGAGTTGCCTTGGTCTAAAGAGAAAACAACAACAACACTGAATTTGGAATCAGAAAATCCAGGGAGGTTAAATGTTGTATGAACAAGGAAAGTTTCACTGTAGCTTATATGACTTTTATTTTTATGTTTTATTTTATATTGGAGTATAGCCAATGAAATGGCAGAAAGTGAAGAGGAACTAAAGAGGGCATCAGAAGATGAGATAGCTGGACGGCATCACCGATGCAATGAACATGAACTTGGGCAAACTCCAGGAGATGATGAGGGACAGAGAGGCCTGGAGAGCTGCAGTCCATGAGATCACAAAGAATCGAACATGACTGAGTGACTGAAAACAACAACATAGCCAGTGAACAATGTTGTGGTAGTTTCAGGTGAACCGTGAAGGGACTGAGCCATATATATAATGTGTATCCATCCTCCCTCTGACTCCCCTCCCATCCAGCCTGCCACATAACATTGAGTGAGAGTTCCCTGTGCTATTAGTAGGTCCTTGTTGGTTATCGATTTTGAATATAGCAGACTTTTACATGTGATTCTTCTGAATGTCAGGATGATACCTTTTAAGGACTTTTCAACAGAGACCAAGCACTGAGAGTACAGCATGCTTCTTTTCAAAGACATGCAAACAAGAAGACAGTGGTCTGGCCAGTTGAGTACTGAAGGAGACTTTCAACCCAGAATTCTATATCCAGAGAAAATAGCCTTCAGAATAAACTCAAAAAAAACAAAAAGACTTTTTCAAACAAACAAAAACTGAGGGATTGAATGCACTGGTAGCAGAGCTTCTTTAGATCAGAGACTTCGATCTACACAAAGAAATGAAGAGCATTAAAGGTGGGATGAACAGCAGTAAAGCACATTATTTCTCATTAATTGCTTTAAAAAATAGCTGTTTAAAGCATAAATAGTGACAATGTCTTAAATGTTTACAGAATATGCAGAAGTAAAGTTTATGACAATACTGCAAAGAATTGGAGTGAGGAATTGGAAATACACCATAACAAGGTGCTTCCCCAACAAGAAGCAATAAAATTTATTTGAAATTGAACACGAATTATAGAAAAATTATATTGTAAATCTTAAGACAACCATTAGCAATTATCTTAAAGAAGTTAAATAATTCAATAGAGGAGATGAAATTGAATTATAATTGCTTAATTAAACCTAGACAAGTCAGAAAAAGAAGGAGAATAAACAAGGAACAAATGGAACAAATAGAAATCAGACAGCAAGATAGCTGATTTTAACCCAACCATTTCAAAAAATCACTAAGTGTGAAGGAAGGAACTGGATGTTCAGGCCAGATTCGTGCTTCAATCTTCAAGTAAAATTTTTTAGAGTTACCTATTTAGAGTTACCTATTACCCCAAGCTCACCTTTCCAGAAAAGAACTGGATCCCTATGTGAAGCTGGGGTCCCTGAATGCCATCTCCTGGGAAACACTGCCAAGTGCAGTGAGAGTTACCTAGAGTGGAATTCAAGGTTTGGGGATTCCAGCTGGACCAGCCTCTTGTGGGTCAGTGCTCAATGGTGCAGTGAAGATTATATCAGAGGCCTCTTGATCCAGGAAGAGAGCTGCCTGTATAACAGAGGCGTCCAAGAGGGCTTTGCAGAGCAGTAGGACTTGAGCTGGGCCTTCTGCAGTGGCTCAGAGGTAAAGAATCTGCCTGCAATGCAGGAGACTCAGGTTTGATCCCTGGTCCAGTAAGATCCCCTAGAGAAAGAAATGGCAACCCACTCCAGTATTCTTGCCTGGTGAATCCCATGGATGATGGAGCCTGGCAGGCTACAGTCCGTGGGATCACAAAGAGTTGGACATGACTTATCAACTAAACAACAATAGGACTTAAGTTGCATCCAGAAGTTGCTCAGTGGCAAACAGCTTGGAATGAAGGGAAGATGGCAGGGTGCTGGAATGGGGCCTAGAAGTATTTGATTTTGCCTAAGATTTCTGTACTACTAAATATTTCAGTGGTTGCTGACCTGAAAAGTGTTTGTCAGCTTTGCAGACTTCCTATTTGCTGCTTCAGGGGTAGAATCTGAATATAGCTATTAAAACATCTTCGGTGGCTGTTTGATCTCTTGTCTGAAGCCTTTGAAATGATTTTCCATCAACTTCATTCATGGTGATTTTGAAGGGAGGTAGGGCCTTTGAGTTACTCTCATTTTTACTTGAAGGTACAGCCTATCCTTTTGTTAAATGTATTTTACTGGTATTTATGGAACAATTTATGCTGTCTAATCAAACAAATTAGAACACTTATTTTTGCTTTCCTCAATTCAGTCAATTGTTAATAATCATGTTGTCATTTTTTCCCAGACTTGGCACCAAAACTTTATTCATTTTCCTTGGAAATTCTGTCACCAACCTACTATAAAAACTGTCATTATCTCTCAAAGTCACAGTCCTGACATCTGTTAAGTAAAGGTTTATTTTACACTTCAAAAGTCAATCTGCACAGCTGACTAAACTCCTTCAGAATTTTACAGCCTGCTCTTGTCAAATATTTGGGAAAATAAAATTTGCTTGTAGAAAAATATTTGGTTTTCATAGAAAAGAAAATACTCTTTACTTATCAAAAGCTTCTTTTGTTTCTTTCCCCCCCAAAAAAGAAAAGAACTTTGCTTATCAATTGGTTTTTAGAAAAAAATATAAGAAAGTTGAATTAATGTCTGTGTGTTTTATTTCAAGCGACATGCCGATTTCTTTCTTCTAACATCCCTGAAGGTTGAGTAGGTCATCTAAACTCCACAGAACTTACTGGAAAGCAAAGCCCAACAACCTTCTCCGGTTGGCCTGGAGAAGGAGGGGAGAGACTGCTGCTGTCCCTCTGGGTGCCCCTCCAGTCTCTCTCCATGGCTCCCTCACCCCCACCCCCCCGATAAACTTGGATCTGACCATGGCTCTCTGTGCTAATGAGCCTCTGTGACTCATTGTATCAACCCAGGGCTAACCTCTGGGCCTCGGACTGGTATCTCCCATCAGATCAGCAGCAGCATTAGATTAGAAATGAAGTGCATGACAAATGTAATGCACTTGAATTGTCCTAAAACCATCCCCACTATCCCTGGTCCACGGAAAAATTGTCTTCCACAAAATTGGTCCCTGGAGCCAAAAAGTTGGGGACCATAGTTCTGGGGGATAAATTCCTACTAGTCCTCTAATGTCTCTGGAAGCAAAGGAAGATAATGAAGCTCTAATAGAGTATTTTCTCTATATTGAAGTTTATGCTAAGAGTATTTCACAGGCTACTTTGTTTAATCCTTGCAACAGTCCTACAAGATAGGTATTGTCTCCACGTCTCAAGTCAAAGCTTATGATTGGACTCTCGATCTTTGCTGCTTCCCAGCAGCCTCCCTGACACCCTGCGTGATCCTTTTACTAATACACCTTTTGTTGTTGTTGTTTGGCATCTTGTGATTCCAAGCTTTCAACTTTTCTTTTGTGAGAGTGTGTGACTTGGTAGCTACACAAAATTGTGAGCCTGTAAATTCTTAACTGTCCTTTTGTGCTTTAGAATTATTTCCAGACAGACTCTGTTCTTGGACTGCTACCGACTTTCTTACGTGGATTTAGTATCTAACATAAATAGAGGTGGGGGTGAGCATGGAGTGTACAAGAGTTTCTATAGATGAGTTTAGGTACCAAGCTTAAATGATTCACTACTGCTTCTGACATGGAAGCCATGAAACAGAAGATGCAATGTACAAGAAGTCAGAAGACCTGATCTCTGACATTTGTTCTGTAATTAACAGTTTCACTTTGGATTCTTCCGACGACTTTCTTATTTTGGTGCCAAATGGAGAGATGATAGTAACTATCTCTGGTTTCTATAAAAACAAATAAGTCGTGTGAAAGTAGTTTGAAAACTAAAGGATTTTCAGAGATTTTTATAATCAACTTCATTCTTGTTACACCTTCAATGGAATCTTTTAAGGCTTCTGTTGTCCTTAAGTTAGAAACCAATCTCCTGATCACTGTTCACTGATCAAGGTTCTAGGTTCTAGGTGACTGAAATGAGTTCTGATGGACTTAGACAGGGAGGTTTTGTGAAGATGGTAGCAGCCTCACAGAATCCCTGTTTGGCTTGGGAAATGAGAAGAATGGAGGGGACTCTTGAGGCCAGATGGAAGGACGAGCCCTGGATAGCTCTGCTGCCATTGCTGGATGCCACAGATGCCAGTGCCATGAATAAATGCCACATTCTTCCTTTGACTTTGCAACTCCTGCCCAGATCCAGAGACCAGGGTGATCCAGGCTGTGGGAGTGGACAAACACAGGTCCTGTGACTATGCCTTGGGTGCCAGGAGATGGGAGGTGAAGGGTCTCTCTGCTTCATGCTCCGTAGCAGGAGACTATAGTTGTGGATACAACTGATGTCATGGAGAGTGGGAGATGCCCGCCAACGAAAGAGTGGGTGCATGCTAGATGGTGACACTGAAACTAAAACAGTTCAGACCTCCTGCCTGACCAAGCTGTACTTCACTCGTTAGCTTCATCTGGCACCACCAACACCCTCACACCCATGCTCTACTGACTAATGTTATTTCATTTCCTCTTTTGTGCCAAGCTCTTTATCACCTCCAAGCCACCCAACTGGGATGTTGCACCATTTTGTACCTTCTCTTTCGTCGAACCCCTCCTCAGCCTGTAAGTTTCAGCTTCAGTGAAACTTCTATGGGAAATACTTTTTGGACCACCACTACTTTGGGCCAAATTGAGGTTAGCCCCTTCCCCACACACTCATTGTATACTTCCACATAAACTAATGCTTCTTTTTCATTGCATTTATAATTAAATAATCATTGGTATTAGTTTATAAATGTCTATCTCATTCACTAGACTATGAGCTTCAGGAGTATAATGTGTTTATCTACCTTTTTCACACATATATCCCAGTTTCCAGTAAAGATTCAATAAATATTTATTGGGTGAATGAGTGAGTTAATAGACAAGGCTGTGAGGATAGGTTTACCAGCAACCTGAGACCCTCAGGTAGCCCCACGTCCCTAAATATTAGCAGCCATGGCCCTCTCTTCCTGTCTGTGGTGCTGTGAGGTCCTGAAGGACACGCCCACATGCTTATTCCTCTTTGTTCTCACTCTTTGGTATAATTCTATGAATATGGAATAAATGGATTACCAGATGAATGGATGGATAGATGCATGAATGAAGCATCTGGAGGTGCAATGAAAAAGCTCTTCCTACTGTTCTCCTCGGAGTCCCTCCAGTATGTCTTAGATTAAATTCCTTTTGTTACTTCAAACTAGGAGAAAAAAATGAGTTCGAGCATCTTCTTTTATCAGCTGATCGATATGTACTAGATGTTCTGTTAGGTACAACAGGGGTTAAAAATAATTTTAAAACTTTCATTTTCTCCTCTCCAGGAGCTTATCACCAAGCAGGGAGACAGGTCAATAATATATGAGGAAGTAAACAATAAAGGTTGAAGCCAATAACACAAGACAGTAGTAAGAGAGATGTAACAGAATGGTGTATCATTAATTGCCAATAGAGCACAGCCCAGAAGACGATTCATTCCGAGGAGAGTGAGGTTTTAGCTTTTAGATTGGCCTTGCTTTCTACCCCTGACTACCGTTCATTCACATGGTGGATATGCAAATTCTTCCCAAAGGAATTGCATCTTCTAAAAAACATTTTCTCCACCCTCCCATGTCATCCCCTCCCTGGCCTCTCCACTTTCCTAAGTACCCCTTGAATTGTGCATCCTGGAAACAAGTACCATCCTGTGCCCTAGGCCTGGGGCAGCTGTAATTCTGTGTCTTTCCCAAGAAACTCCAAATGTGAACCCTTGTCAGCCGAGAGGCCCCATAGGAGCTGTTCCATAGAAGATCATCATGAAGGAGATGATTGGAGTTGCCCAATATCTGTTTGGGCTAGACAACTCATTCATAACAAATTGCTATGTTTCATCTAGTTTTGTTAACTGGAAATGTGTCTGTCCTTGAGAATCTTGGAATCTCTCTGTGTTAGTTGGACACTCAGCTTGTTCAGGAGTTTGGGCCAAGTCTGAAGCCAGACCAATGAGTTTGAATTCTGGCCCTGCCACTTTCTATGTGTCTTTAACCTCTTTAAGCCTCAGCTTTCTCATCTGTAAAATGGGCACCATAAAAGACCTTGCCTATAAGATTTAGTGTCAATGTTATGAAAGAGCATGCAAGTGAAGACAGTACAGTCCCTGCTACAGAAGTAGTGCCTGGCCAACTTTACCATCATCCTTGTGTGTGTATGCTCAGTTACTCATTTGTGTCTGACTCTTTGCTACCCCATTGACTATAGCCTGCCAGGTTCCTCTGTCCATGGGATTTCCCAGGCAAGAATACTGGGTTGCTATTTCCTTCTTCAGGGGATCTTCCTGACCCAGGGATCAAAGCTGTGTCTCTTGCATCCCTTGCATTGCAAGCAATTCTTAACCCACTGCGCCACCCAGGAAGACCATTTCCAACTGTCGTTCTTAGGTAGCCAAAACCTCTCGGTCTTCCTTCTTTTTTGCCTCTGTGGATTATTTCCCCTAGTTCCTTCATGTCCTTTCACTTTTTCCCAGCACTGATTTCATAGGGAAGTTTTCTGATTGGACAGAAGAGTGCTGTGAACTTGCCCCTTTGCATGGAAGTCTCAGGGGAACAAGCCAATGTGAGTTCTTCACAGCCGACAGCAGCGTGACTCCCTCCTGGAAAGTGTGTGCTGTTAGGAGTGACCTTGGGGACAGGAATCACACTAAGAGTCAGAGTAAGAAGTGTGAATATTGTGGAGTGAGCACTAGGCAGGAGCAAACAGCTTCAAGATTGCTGCTGGGGCCCTTAAAGCCGGATGACAGAAAGCGGGCCTCCCTAACCCGGCCTGGGCTTATCTCAGGGTCTCAGGGTAGGGAGATGCCTTTCCATCTCATCAAGGCTCTTGCTAATCCAGGGTCAGAGCGATTGCCAATACCAATTGCTCTGGTGTGTCAGTAATCAGCAGCCTAAATTATGCTCATCTCTGTGAGATTAGAAAAAAAATTCCCAACTGCACGCTGGACCTTGCAGTGTTTGTGCAAGCACGCCAATCAGAAAAACAATTTCCACCTGGGCAATTCCGCATCCAGGACAACAAACACAATGTCATTTTCGGGCAATTAGAGATGGTGGCTTTCCTCTCACCAAGGACGTTAAATTGTGTGCATACTTTGTAAGGCAGAAACACTGCACAGAAAGGGGAGAAAGAGACCTGTGATCACACTTTAATTAGCTTCTTCTCTGACATTAGTCAGGTCTCCCTCTGTCCACCCGTCCTAGGTCCTGTAATCATCTCTTACCACGGGCGATGAACATATGTCCCTCCTGTTCTAACAGGTACCTGTCTGCACAAGGAAGCAGACCAAGGCCTGCCCCTCCGTCCCTGCTGATGGAGATATTTAAGCTTTCAATTTCATTCCAGGCCCCTGAGTCTGAGGCCCAATTTTGAACAAGTTGGCATAGGGTGGGTTCTGGTGGTGTACTTTTTAATTGCATTATTCTGAGTGATGAAAATCCTTTCATTCTTCACGCATAAAAGCTCAGGCTGCACGGGGTACACGCTCCCCACCGCGACTTTGAGCTAGGGCCCAGTTCCCTCCCAGGGCCACTTTGTCAGCTGTTCCAAGATCTTTTGTCATCTCCTTGCTATTAATTGCCCTTGAGCAGCACCAGGCTTTTTAATTCAGATTTTCCTAGAACACCAGGAGGGAAAATGGAATGATTGTAAAAGGGAGTTAATGATAATTGCTAATGTAGGTAGAGGTTTTTGTTGTTGTTTAAGATAGTCCTTTAAATTTTGTAATCTTGAAATAAAGAAGCAGAGATTGGATAAAGAATCACAGCGCAAGGACCTTCTTGTTAAGCTGGAGGAGAGGGAATGAATATGCTATCTTTTCTCTCCTTGTTTTATGGAATCAAATTGTCCCACAGTCAGAGCATCCAAAAGATCTTGCTTGAGTCAGAAACACAGGAGATTCCTGTGAGGGCCACCAGTTTATGTCCTGATTTCAGAGACCTGAAGGGGAAAAGAAAGACACATTCAACCTGAGAAATATAAAGGAAAACGTACAAGACACCTTAGGAGATTTTAAATACCATCCACATTGGGATTTCCCTGGGGGTCCAGGGGTTAAGAATCTGCCTTCCAATGCAGGGAACCTGGGTTCAATCCCTGGTCAGGGAACTAAGATCCCACATGCTGTGGGGCAGCTAAGCGCATGCTCCATAACCACTGAGGCCGTGAGCCCATGTGACACAATGAAGATTCTGAGTGATGCAGCCAAGACCAGACACAGCCAACACACACACACACACACACACACACATATACCAACTATAGTTCTGATGGCAGGTGAAATAATAAAGTGAAATAATAAAGTCTTAAAGAAAAGCTCCCAGGGCTTCCCTGGTGGCTCAGTTTGTAAAGAATCCATCTGCAATGCTAGGAGACCTAGTTTCGATCCCTGGGTCTGGAAGAGGGAGAAGGAAATGGCAACCCACTCCAGTATTCTTGCCTGGAAAATTCCATGGACAGAGGGGACTGGCAGACTACAATCCATGGGGTCGCAAAGAGTTGGACACGACTAAGTGACTAATCCACCACCACCACCAAAGAAAACCTCCTAACCTTTGAGGAGTTTGGAATAAAGACTTGAAGGATCAGGCCCTTGACACAGACTTTAAAAGAATCCAGAGAGGTTTTTAGCATTAACAGGTAAGTTAACCCACCATCTTGATACCAAGTAAAGGAAGCTGTCTTTTTTTTTTAGACAGAATTATTAATCATTTCCATGGCAACCCCTTCCAGTGTTCTTGCCTGGAGAATCCCATGGACAGAGGAGCCTGGTGTGCTACAATCTATGGGATCACAAAGAGTTGGACATGACTGAGTGACTAAACAGCAATAGCCATTAAAATCATGTTTTAATTCTGCTCAAAATGTATCCTTACATTTTATACCAAGAAATTGGTATAAAACATCAATTATTGTATTGTGATAGATGAATATTCCTCTCTCCTTAAATAGTAGTCATCAAAAATCCAAAGAAGTGTGGCTTTTTGTCCTCACTGAGCTCCCATTCCAGTCTCTTCTGCGTCAGTCCCTTCCCTGCCTCATGCACCAAATGGGAAGACCCGACCCCTCAAAACCCAGTGGCTTCTTGCCACCATTTTGGAGGCCAGAGTAGTTTTCTTGAGAAACCACTCACGACCTCCACCCTGGATCTGCTGTAAGCTCTGTGGAAAGTCAGTCTCCCTGCATGGAGACCTTGAAAATGATGAACCATCTCCCTGCTCTTGGGTTTTGAAGCCTTCAGGATGGTTTCAAATGGTGAAAGAGGCAAGCTGATTTCAAGGCCACTCTGGGTTTTTTTGCTTCAGTCACTCTCCTCTCTGAGTTTACTCACATCTAAATTCCAGGAAGGGAATGCATACCTCCAAAGTGGCAGGGACCCCTTTGGGGCAGATGCGGATTCATGTTTACAAACTCGGGTTGAAAGAGCCAACACCTCCCAGAGGACAAAGGGCTGTAAGATGGAACCCTCTAAGTGAAGAGTTTCTGATGCGGGTGAAAGCACCCCGCACACCAACCTCTATTGGCAACAAATATCCTCACTGAGGTCAGATTCAATGGCTAACACTTAATCAAAAATATTGCCATCTTCAAGTCTTGATATCTTCTTCCAGGATGTGATTAAAGACCCATTTACATGATAGTTGCTTAGAACTGGCAAGAAATGGGCACCCCAAGGTGTTGTTAGTATTATTTTAAAATTCTCTGGTCCTGTTAAAAACTCACTCTTCATCACACACACTGGATCCCTACTCTGCAAAGGCATGCTTCTGTGGCACTGTGAGAAATAAGAGTTTTTAAGTACAAGTGTCACTTGTTACCTTTCCCATTCAGAGTTGGAGAAATTTGCACTTTGTTATCCAGCCCAGCATCCCACTTGAAGGCAAGTGATTTCTGCTTATTGTATTCCCTTTTCAAACTAGGCGGGAAGACAGACCTTAAGGTTCATCCTATGCCTGAAAACCCTGGGAAACTTGTTTCTGGGAGTCAGCCAGCAATCTGAGAAGGACAGTGTACTCAGATTCTGTCTTGCACTAAAAAAGAGCTATAACAGGCCCCGGGCCCAGGCAGCCCCTTGGGGTGGAGCTGGGTTGGGGTTCTGACATTGCCTCTTCCCCTCTGGGTGGCTCTAGGCCAGTGAGTCACTCTAAGCCCATGTCCTCAGCCGTGTCCTGGGGAGAAGGACACCTGGGTGGTAGGGCTCATGGGAAGATTAAAGTACAATCAGAGCCCTGAGCAGACGTAGAGAAAGGACATCTGGACATGGGGAGGAAGGGGAGGGTGGGACAAATTGAGAGAGTAGCATTGACATACTGCACTACCAAGTTGGCTCAGATAGTAAAGAATCTGCCTGCAGTGTGGGAGACTCGGCTTTGATCCCTGGGTCGGGAATATTCCCTGGAGAAGGAACTGGCAACCCACTCCGGTACTCTCGCCCGGAGAATCCCATGGACAGAGGAGCCTGGTGGGATACAGTCCACAGGGTCACAAAGAGTCAGACACGACTGAGTGACTAACACACATACACACTCACGTGTGTGTGTAAAATAGATAGCTAGTGAGAAGCTGCTGTACAGCACAGGGAGCTCAGCTTGGTGCTCTGTGATGACCTGGAGGGATGGGTGGGGGAAAGATGGGAGGGAGGCTAATGAGGGAGGGGATACATGTATACATATAGCTGATTCGCTTTGTGGTACAGCAGAAATCAACACAACATTGTAAAACAATTATACTCCAACAGTAAAAGTTTTGTTTTTTTTTTTTAAAGATTATTTAGAATTATGCCTGGCACATGACAAGTACTGGGTAAATGTCAGCCTGCACTGTGTCCTTGGGCACTTGGGTTACATCGTAGGCACACACCTAAGATGAGAAGGTCACTTGGAAGAGTGAGAAGCAGTGCTGTTTATAATCACACTAGGACAAAAGCAGGAGCTAGGACAGCCCCAGACTTAGGTCATTCTCAGGAAAATCATGTCCTACTTCCCCAGCAGAGGTCTTGCCTGAAGCTTTCGGTAGCTCCCGCCTTTGCTTACTTCCAGCGTGACATCCCCTCTCCTGGTTCAGATGTGCCTGATGGAGCTCCAGCCACTCGTCATCCCTCTCCCCTGGACCCCAACCTAAGCAAGCCCAGCCACCCTGGAGAGTGGGCAGGCCCCAAGCTCTAATGCCACCAGGCTCTGGTAGCTAATGCAAAGTGCAAAGCCCCTTTGTGGTGTCTGGCCGCTGGCTCCTTTCATCAAGATAAGGCCCTCTCCAGCAGGGAATTCTAGCCCTCATCTCACTTCTGGCCGCCCAAACACACCAGCCCCACTCCATCAGCCTGCAGCCGCTGCCGCACTTAGAGCTGCAAATGACAAAGACACTTTGCAGAGGGGATCGATGGCGGTGTGAGCAGAGCCACTTGAGCGTGGGCAGGAACAAAGATGCTCGGGTGCTCAGACATTGCCCTGCCCACCGGAGAAAAGCGAGTCAACATTTTGTTCTCAGAAGTTGCCACTCCTGGCCACCTGCCTATCCTGAACACACGTCCCATTTTTTTTTTTTTCAAGATGACCTCCACTGGAAAAATAAAAACCCAGCCATTTGATTCAGCTCTTCTTTGTTCTCAAGGGTAGCCATACCAAATTTGCTGTTTGTAAAGTGAAGATTGAAAGGAGAAACACCTCTTTCTGACTATTCTCCCAGAGGAACTCTTAGAGACTTAGAAGAAGTAAAATGAAATCAAACCATATTATTTAAACTTGAAATTGTTGTATGAGAAAAGAGTTGCAAAATCTACTGTTTTATTTCCTTTCTTCTGGAACAGTAAGCAGCCACAGCTTTTCTGAGTCCGTGAACTGCATATTCTTCCCGTTCCTCTGTGTTCCCTCAACTCAAAAATGTGAGTTAATAATGCCTGCCTCCTGGCCTCTTGAGATTTTCTGTGTGGATTGATGATAATAAAATAACAGGAATAATCTGTGTTTATATGGTGCTGTACAGTTTATAGAGAAAGCAGTTTCACTTAATCCTCACAATGACCCAGTGAGGTGGGTAACATGAGATTCTACACATAACTGGGGGTTAAGAGCATCACGCTACAAAAAGCTGGGCATTGTGTTTATGGATGCTGTAACTTAGCAAATGATGACAAATTGTGTCCATGTACTTGGTTCTTTCTGGAGGAGGATTGGAGCCCCCTTCAGCAGCCTGAGTAAGTCTCAGCCTCAGTATTTTGGTTTCCCAAGCAGCTGGGTGAGCTGAGAACCAAGGTGGGGGTTGGTGGAGGAAGGGCTAGGACTAGGTCTCCCCTGCTCATGGCCACAGTCTTCCGGGGAAGCCCTTTCTGGATCACGACTCCCTTAGAGAGCCGGTGAATGGTCTAGCATCATCTTCCCCTTCTCAACTCCAGTTTGGCCTCACTCTTGCCCCCCGTCCTGGTTACTGCCTCCCACAGAAAGAACCTACTTGCCAGGCGTGCTCAACATCAATGACACAGTAGAGAAACCCACTTCCACATCAGCCCAGAAAGCCAACAGGGATGCAGTCTCCTTTTCCCAGGAGGACCAGCACCATCATTCAGTTGGCACAAACATCATCTCTTCCATCCCTGACTAAACTTCAGAGATTAGACTTCTGGAAGTAAATGGATTTTGCAAACAATCGCTTGAAATTATTAAATAGTCCAATCTGGATTTCTGCTTCATAAATACCAGCCCCTTCCACTCTGGAATATTTTTCTCTTTGGTCTTGGATGTCACTTCTTTGAGGAGTCTGTGTCCTTCTCCAAGCTAGTTGTCCTTCCTGGGGCTCCTCTGGCTTCCTTAAGGGTCACCCTACTGAGAGAGTATAAGACTTTATGTTCCCTTTTCCCTCTCCCAGGAGACTATGAGTTACTTGAAGGCAAGGACTATAATCTCTTATCTTTCTACTTCAGGCATCTAGCACCTGGATGAAAAATAATTTTCAAATGAGTCAGTAAGTCCAATGAATTCATCAAAGCAGCCTAGAGAGGAGAGGAAGGTGAACTCAGCACATTCCTGGATTGCACGTCCTGCGTGACTCATTGGCGCCCATTGGATGACCATATTTGCCAGAATCAAAGTGGCTCGAATGAATCTCTCACCCTCAAGGTTATCCCCACTTTGTCCTATTTTTAGACTACAAAAGCATCATCCTTAAGCCAACAAGCTTGAAAGATGATTACAAAAGGGAGTTGGGAGGGTACATGTGAATTTTTTTTCTAAAATGCTTAAAGAAAAAAGTTAAAATGATTAATAAAAAATATGAACTAACTTTATCTAAGGCTCACTACCCTGATTTCTTTGGGCTCATGAGCACAGAAATGGTTCACCATCTTTGCTGTCTAAATCTTCCAGCTCACACGGACAAATGGTCTACTCAAGCTGATGTGGCTGTTGAAGAGCGTAAGTGGACACCACGCTGTCAGGAAACAGTGCAGGGGCTCTGGAGATGACCCCCTATCAATCTGGGCCAAATATTAGTGAGTAATCTCCTGGCTTGATAGCCAGTGTCTGCTGCTGTGCATTCTTAGCACTCATCTTCTATCGCACTTCAGTTATTTTAGACAAGTACCACTCAGGGTGATTGATCATTATTTTTACATTTCATGAGGTTTAGGTGGCTGGGAAGAAAACCACAGCAAAAGAGCATGGCAGGAAGTTTCTTTGCAAAAGATTCATGTATTACTTCTGGGTTATGGCTTCTTAAAACCCAAATTCTTAAGTGTTCTGAGGTTAAAAGCTTCGTATTTGCCACAAAGTTGAAGGAGGATGATTTAGCTGGTGTTATTTTACAAGCACAATTTTACATTTGGCCATCTCTAGATGAATGAGTCTTTAATTTTCACTGGGAAGGTCATTATTACAGAAGGAGATTCTGGATCCTGACAGAGCTCATCGGGGAAACGAAATGAAGGGATTACATTTAAAGTGTGCAGCCTACTTCTTCCCCGGAAATGTTTTTGGCTACGGGTGGGAAGGAGACTGGCTGAGTCATCCAGATATGGAAGTTGTATTAGGCTGTTCTCAATTACTTGAGAAAAATGGAGGGAAAAGTAAGAATATGGTCATAACTTGTAAACTTTCCCCTTTATTTCATCTTTCTCTCTTGATACATAGATTGACTAGAAAGGAGCACTCAATTCAATGAATCTAATCACAATATAGTATTAATTGTATAATTATAGCTACCATTCACTGGAACATAATATGTGTACTCCGGTGAGCTGAGTACTGTCATTATCTCTGTATTTCTTATGAGAAACTGCAACTCTGATATGGAGAAAGTTACCTCCTTAGGGTTACACTGCTTGAAACATGCAGAGCCAGGATGAACACAGAGGTCTGTCAGATGCCACAGACTAGGCTGTGCCCTCTTATTCTACGATTCTCTCTTCCTCGGAGCACGAGACGAGGATCTCTGCAGGTATTGAAGGACTGGGTCTGTGTCTCACCACGTTACTGGCACTGCTGTGATGACAGCAAAGGTTTCCAGACCCGAGGCTCTCATTTTGTTATAGCTCTGCAGTACTATGACCTGACATGGCAACCATACAGACATGTACCTGCGATACCCTGAGAAATGTCCAATTGCCTATAACTTCTTGCTTTTTAATGAGAATTCTTTTTGTTCTAACAATGTGTTTTGGTAGATTTCTCTTTGTTCTACCAATAAATTTACAACTAAGAAGTCCATTTTCTTAGCTCATGTATCTTTTTTTTTTTTTACTTTTTTATTTTTTTTATTTTTTATAAATTTATTTATTTTAGTTGGGGGCTAATTACTTTACAATATTGTAATAGTTTTTGCCATACATTGACATGAATCAGCCATGGGTTTACATGTGTTCCCCTTCCTGGACCCCCCACCCACCTCCCTCCCCATCCCATCCCTCTGGGTCATCCCATTGCCCCGGCCCTGAGCCCTTGTCTCATGCATCGAACATGGAATGGTGTTCTGTTTCACATATGATAATATACATGTTTCAATGCTATTCTCCCAGAACGTCCCACCCTCACCTTCTCCCTCAGAGTCCATAAAATTGTTCTATGCATCTGTGTCTCTTATTCTGTCTCGCATATAGGGTTATCGTTACCATCTTTCAAATTCCATATATATGCATTAGTATATTGTATTGTTGTTTTTCTTTCTGGCTTACTTCACTCTGTATAATGGGCTCCAGTTCCATCCATCTCAGTAGAACCGATTCAAATGTATTTTTTTTAATGGCTGAGTAATATTCCATTGTGTATATGCTCATGTATCTTAATTTCTGACTGGAAAACATGACCACTCTGAAGAGCTGCCCTACATATAGGTTTGGAACAAAAGTGCGTGTGAGGGATGACTAAGTTACCCTAAGGCTGGTCTGGGTCGGCAGCACTGAGGGAGCAGGTGGGAGCTGAGGGGCTCTGAAAAGACTGACCTGATGTATTTGGATCTATCCACCCACTGTCCTCCTGAGAGTCTCAAATTCCTGGTATTGCAGTCCCTGCTTTGGATTAAGGTCTCACGTCACCAATTAAAGCAGGTTCATGCTGTTGTTTATTGTCTCTAGATATCTTACTGCATTGCATTGAACCAGACAGCTGGCTGACTGGGAACAGGTAGGTTGATGAGATAGGATACAGAGGAGGTAGATTTCAGTGTAAGAGGCAGATTCAGTAAAGAATTGAAGCAGGGGAATGCACTGTCTGGTCAGGGTCAGTCAGATAGATCAATGTCCACTAGGGCACTTTGAGTTGAGGCAGGTAAATACTGAAGAAATAGTTTGCCAGGGAGTAAAAGTAATGATTCTCGTGTTGGCTAAGAGGCTTTTAGGAAACATTGATGAATAGTTTGTGTAGTTGGTGGATGACATAGCACCAAGTGTTCAAGGTAGAGAACCTGAGAAAGGAGAGAGGGTGTAAGATGGACAACAAGGGGCTGAAGAAGGTAAGTCTGTGAAATCCTGATGGACCCAATGTCAGGGCTCCTAATAGAGAGGCCCCAGAATTCAGACTGCGTGGCTTCTGGTGTGAGAACAGCAACGGGGTATTGAGACCCTTTGAGTCTGTAAAGGACACTCAGCGCTCGGAGTCCCAGCTTCCTCCCTTATCTGCAAAGCAGGAGCAGCCGCCATGGCCTCCTGCAGCTCTGTATCCACTGCGAGTCATCGCATTGCCACCCGGTTGGTTCCCTGTTTACCTCTGAGGTCTGGCAGGCACTCACTCCAGGGGAATGAAGGTGAAGAAGGGTCATGGACACTATCGAACTCCAGCATCTCTCTCTGCCACCACCGCATCCATCCTGCACCCGAATTTAACCAGCCCCCCAACAACAAAACCCCCGCATTCCTATCAGATCAGTCTTCATTTATTCTAAGATGCGGATGAACACGATGCAAACCAGAAATTAGGCCCCAAGAGTGCCTTGCTGCTAAATTGGTTGGATAAGTGGCAAGTGTGGCGAATCAACCCTTAGCGAATTTAGAATTTGAGAATCTTGATGATTATCCCTGGATGGGAGAGGAGGCCGTGGGGAGCCGGGTAACCCATCCCTGACCTCCCGTTGTCGAGTAATCAAGGCCAATCATAAACTCGGGCTGAGAGGAGAGGGCTCTGCCAATCATGTGTGCAGAAAATGCTATTTAGGCAAAGGAAAGCCTCTTGAGCACGCATCTTGCCTATTGTGCGGGATCGCGGGGGAAATTATGCAAGGAGAGGTGTGCTCACAGGAAGTGAAGTGCAGCCTCTGGGGGGCGGCCCCTCCCTCTCGGATTCCCAGGACCGGCCTCCCTTTTCCTAGCTCTATTCAGGGAACAGTACCCCTTCTGCCATCAGTGACTAGCTAGCCCGCCCCCAGCCTCGTGGGGTTGGTGTTTGGCAACCATCTAGGTCGATTGCTCGTATTTCATCTGGTAGAAGTTTATTATGAAGCGTTCTCCTGAGCCCTGGCTTCACTGTCAATCCAGAGGCTCTCTCTAAGGTTCAAAGGGCACGTGCCTCTCTTGAGGGTCAAACAGAGAACGTGGTTGTCTTACTCAATGGCTGCCATCTTGAGAGTCAAACAGAGCACGTGGTTGGCTTACTCAATGGCTGCCAGCGAAACAGGCCCCTCCCACTCCCTGGGGAGGACTCCACCCAGAGGATGACAGATCCTAGGGAGCCTGTTCTGCCAACACGCGGTTCACTCCAGTGGTCCTCCTCCACACAGACTCAGGAGATGTCAACCATGTTTAATAGCAGCTTGAGTTCAGCAAAGATGGTTCCAGAAGGATTTTTCCTTGTCCTATTTGTTTTTCGGTTTTTCGTTTTTTATTTGTTTTGTTAAAGAGAACAGCAATAGAACTAAACATATATACGATGGCATTTTGAAGTCAGGCATCTTAGGAAAGTAATACCACCATTGTTTTTTCAGGCAGCCTAGGCTGTGGTCACATGATTTCATTTCTTTATTTAACACATAATTATTAAACACATGCTACATGCTGTGAATTGTGCTGGGCACTCAGGATATGACTGAGCTTGGGAGAGATGACAGGTTTTTGTTTTTTTTTTTCTTGTCCAGGGGAAAGAAACACTGGCTGTCTAGAGAGACCATCCAAATAAAGAGATCTTTAAATAAGATCCTCTCCTGTGCTGGGTAAGATAGTGTCTCCTGCTTAGATATGCACCTTAATAGCTCAACGTTTCTATAGCTCTACCTCCCTGATAAAACTGTTTTTATTCCTTAGAATAAGGAATTAAAAAAACCTTTATTCCTTAGAATCACTGGTGATTCCTTAGTGATTCCTTAGATCACTCGTTTGAGGCTATTATTACTGACCACTTTTTTCTACCCTAGGATGAAATCTGGACTCTAGCTCAATCAAGTGTTGGCCTGAATATTTGTTTAGTAATGTCTGTGAGTCAAAAACATCATTACGAGGACATTCCTCGAGATAATGGAAGAAACAGGTAGATTATGAAGACTTCATCGCTGTGCAGGTTTTCTAACCCCCGTTATAAAATAGATGGATCCGGCACATAGGAGAAATTACAAATATGTCACTCCAATAATTGGTACAAGAGGACATGCAAATAAGAAACACGGGGAAATAATTTATATTTTCACAAGTATAACCAAAGAAGTACATACCAAAGCAAGTTTGGGAAATCATTTGCTTCTGAATTAGCAAAAAAACACACTTCTATCCAAACTTTATGAAAAGAATGATCTTATACATTTACTGCAGTTTGTTTACTGTTGGCATTGTTCAGTACAGTTCAGTGGATCAGTTGTGTCTGACTGTTAGCAACCCCGTGAACTGCACCATGCCAGGCTTCCCTGTCCATCAACAACTTCCAGAACTTGCTCAAACTCATGTCCCTCAAGTTAGTGATGCTATCCAACCATCTCATCCTCTGTCATCCCCTTCTCCTCATGCCTTCAATCTTTCCCAGACTCAGGGTCTTTTCCAATGAGTCTGTTCTTCGCATCAGATGGCCAAAGTATTGGAGTATCAGCTTCAGCGTCAGTCCTTCCAATCAACACCCAGGACTGATTTCCTTTAGGATTGACTGGTTTGATCTCCTTGCAGTCCAAGGGACTCTCAAGAATCTTCTCCAACAGCACAGTACAAAAGCATCAATTCTTTGGTGCTCAGCTTTCTTTATAGTCCAACTCTCACATCCATACATGACTACTGGAAAAACCATAGCTTTGACTAGATGGACATTTGTCAGCGAAGTGATGTCTCTGCTTTTTAATATCCTCTTTAGGTTGGTCATAGTTTTCCTTCCAAGGAGCAATCATCTTTTAATTTCATTGCTGCAGTCACCACCTGCAGTGATTTTGGAGCCCCCCAAAATAAAGTCTATCACTGTTTCCACTGTTTCCCCATCTATTTGCCATGAAGTGATGGGACCGGATGCCATGATCTTTGTTTTTTGAATGTTGAGTTTTAAGACAACTTTTCCTCTTTCACTTTCATCAAGAGGCTCTTTAGTTCTTCTTCACTTTCTGCCATAGGTGTGGTATCATCTGCATATCTGAGGTTGTTGATATTTCTCCCAGAAATCTTGATTCCAGCTCGTGCGTCGTCCAGTCCAGCATTTCTCATGATGTACTCTGCATATAAGTTAAATAAACAGGGTGACAATATACAGCCTTGATGCACTCCTTTCCCTATTTGGAACCAGTCTGTTGTTCTGTGTCGGGTTCTAACTGTTGCCTCTTGACCTGCATACAGGTTTCTCAGGAGGCAGGTAAGTTGGTCTGGTATTCCCATCTCTTTAAGAATTTAACACAGTTTGTTATGATCCACACAGTCAAAGCCTTTGCTGTAGTCAATAAAGCAGAAGTAGATGTTTTTTTGAAACTCTCTTGCTTTTCAATGATCCAACGGATGTTGGCAACTTGATCTCTGGTTCCTCTGCCTTTTCTAAAACCAGCTTGAACATCTGGAAGTTCACAGTTCACGTACTGCTGAAGCCTGGCTTGAGGAATTTTGAGTATTACTTTCCTCGTGTGTGAGATGAGTGCAATTGTGCAGTAGTTTGAACATTCTTTGGCATTACCTTTCTTTGGGGTTGGAATGAAAACTGGCCTTTTCCAGTCCTGTGGCCACTGATGAGTTTTTCAGATTTGCTGACATATTGAGTGCAACACTTTCACAGCATCATCTTTTAGGATTTGAAATACCTCAACTGGAATTCCATCACCTCTACTAGCTTTGTTTGTAGTGATGCTTCCTAAGGCCCACTTGACTTCGTATTCTAGGATGTCTGTCTCTAGGTGAGTGATCACACCATCATGGTTATCTGGGTCAGGAAGATCTTTTTTGTACAATTCTTCTGTGTATTCTTGCCACCTCTTCTAATATCTTCTGCTTCTATTAGGGCCACACTATTTCTGTCCTTTATCGTGCCTATCTTTGCATAAAATGTTCCCTTGGTAGCTCTAATTTTCTTGAAGAGATCTCTAGTCTTTCTGATTCTATTATTTCTTTGCATTGATCACTGAGGAAGGCTTTCTTATCTCTCCTTGCTATTCTTTGGAACTCTGCATTCAAATGAATATATCTTTCATTTTCTTCTTTGCCTTTAGCTTCTCTTCTCAGCTATTTGTAACGCCTCCTCAGACAACCATTTTGTCTTTTTGCATTTATTTTTCTTGGGGATGGTCTTTAACACTGCCTCCTATA
The DNA here is from genome assembly GCF_054371585.1 of Giraffa tippelskirchi. Lineage (NCBI taxonomy): Eukaryota > Metazoa > Chordata > Mammalia > Artiodactyla > Giraffidae > Giraffa > Giraffa tippelskirchi. The sequence goes on along the minus strand of NC_137287.1, from coordinate 63,317,348 downwards.
CAATGTCACGAATCTCCATCCATAGTTTTCCAGGCACTATATCAGATCTAATCCCTTGAATCTATTTGTCACTTCACTTCCACTGTATAATCATAAGGGATTTAAGTCATACTTGAATGGTCTAATGGTTTTCCCCTGCTTTCTTCAGTTTAAGTCTGAATTTTGCAGTAAGGAGTTCATGGTCTGAGCCACAGTCAGCTCCTGGTCTTATTTGCAGACTGTATAGAGCTTCTCCATCTTTGGCTGCAAAGAATATAATCAATCTGATTTCGGTATTGACCATCTGGTGATGTCCATGTGTAGAGTCTTCTCTTGTGTTATTGGAAGAGGGTGTTTGCTATGACCAGTGCATTCTTTTGGCAAATCTCTGTTAGCCTTTGCCCTGCTTCATTCTGTACTCCAAGGCCAAATTTGCCTGTTACTCCAGGAATCTCTTGACTTCCTGCTTTTGCATTCCAGTCCCCTATGATGAAAAAAACATCTTTTTGGGGTGTTAGTTCTAGAAGGTCTTCATAGAACCGTTCAACTTCAGCTTCTTCAGCGTTACTGGTCGGGGCATAGACTTGGATTACCTTGATATTGAATGGTTTGCCTTGGAAACGAACAGAGATCATTCTGTCGTTTTTGAGATTGTACCCAAGTACTGCATTTAGGACTCTTTTGTTGACTATGAGGGCTACTCCATTTCTTCTAAGGGATTCTTGCCCACAGTAGTAGATATAATGGTCATCTGAATTAAATTCTCCCATTCCAGTCCATTTTAGTTCACTGATTCCTAAAATGTCGATGTTCACTCTTGCCATCTCCTGTTTGACCACTTCCAATTCACCTTGCTTCATGAACCTAACATTCCAGGTTCCTATGCAATATTGTTCTTTACAGCATCAGATTTTACTTCTAACACCAGTCACATCCACAATTGGGCACTGTTTTCGCTTTGGCTCTGTCTCTTCATTCTTTCTAGAGTTTTTTTTTTTCCACTCTTCTCCAGTAACATATTGGGCACCTACCGACCTGGCAAGTTCATCTTTCAGTGTCATATCTTTTTGCCTTTTCATACTGTTCATGGGGTTCTCAAGGCAAGAATACTGAAGTGGTTTGCCATTCCCTTCTCCAGTGGACCGCATTTTGTCAGAACTCTCCACCATGATTCATCCATCTTAGGTGGCCCTACATGGCGTGGCTCATAGTTTCATTGAGTTAGACAAGGCTGTTGTCCATCTGATCAGTTTGATTAGTTTTATGTGATCGTGGTTTGCATTCTGTTTGCCCTCTGATGGATAAGGATAAGAGTTGGCATTGTAAATTGGTATAAACTTTTTGCGGAAAGTAATTTGACACAGAATAAGGCAACAAAGAAGTTTGTCATAAAGTTTGACTTAGTAATTTCTTTCCTAAGACTTTATTTTAAGAAAATAATTTAGTAGAACAAAAGCTCTATGAAGAGTATTCTCTAAAACATCAACAAGAAGGAGAAAGGACACACTCTAAATGTCCAACCATAGGATCATATGGGTACAGTATACAATGAATTAACATGCAGTCACCGAGAGAAATAGCTTAAGAAGAATATATGAACAGTGTGGAAAATGTGTTGAAACATTTAAAAAAAAAAAAAAGATACTACTGTATAGCACAGGGAACTCTACTCAATACTCTCTAATGGCCTATAAGGGAAAACAATATAAAAAAGAGTGGATATGTGTATATGTGTAACTGACTAACTTTGCTCTATACCTGAAACTAACAACATTGTAAATCAACTACACACCAATCAAGTTACTTTTAAAATCAGAATTAAAAATGATACTATGATTGTCACTATGTAAAACATACACGATAAAGAAATGGTAGCCATTGTGTTAGGATGACATGATTATGGCATTTTTCAATATCTTTCTCACATTTTAATGACTCATTTTTAATGAAAAAGTATTCACAAATGAAATCTAAGGCCTCTGTCAAATACATGATGGTCATGCACCATCTCATAACAGTCACATGAGTTACAGTTGCACTTTGGGGACTGTGAAATGACTTTTAACCAAGATCTATCCCAAGGATGCTGGGGCTTCCCAGGTGGCTCAGTGGTAAAGAACCCGCCTGCCAATACAAGAGATGTGGGTTCAATCCCTGGGTCAGGAAGATCCCTTGGAGAAGGAAATGGCAACCCACTCCAGTGTTCTTGTCTGGGAAATCCCATGGACAGAGCAGCCTGGTGGGGTACAGTGCATGGGGTTGCTAAGAGTTGGACACGACTGAGTGACTAAACAACAATAATATCCCGAGGTTGCTGAGTGGTGTGAGGTGTGTTAGAGTAGCAGCAGCAAGGAGAAAATGGTCATACTGGTTCTGGGACCACATATCCAGCTCTGTATTGCAGAGCACATTGGACTCAGTGGCAGGCTTCCCAGCACTCCAGCATCCTGGTGGAAATACCCTCCAGAAAGCATGGAAAAGCCAAACCCATGGAGCTAGGCTGAAAGGTTTTTAATTAGATCAGAAGGACTGACTGTGGCCTGGGTTTCACATGACACATATATTTTTTTCATCTGTTTTCTCAGTCAAATACTATTGTTGTTAGTGTCTCTAGGATACAGTCAGCCTAGATTTAATATAATATTATTTGGTTACCTTTTTAGATATATGATAAAAACCTGACTCTTCATAAGACTTACAGATTCTTTTCTGTGCGTTTGAAAAGGAGTCTGTCCTTCACCTAAGTGTACTCTCCAAAAAGTACCCATCTTTTTATTCAAGTAAAGAAAGACAAAGACCTGAGAGGTGCCAGGAAGCTGGGCTGCCCTTTTGTCTGCACTTAGCACTTTTGATCCAAGACTTCCTGAGAGAAGAGACAGCACAAACCACCCATGCAGGGGGCCAGAGGGCAGCAAGTTTTATATTGCTCTCATTTCCTCTGGAGGACCCCCCGGGTGTGACCTCTTGGCTTTCCACAAGAAACATGGGGACCCTGATGCCACCTATTTTAATAAATTGATGGTACCCAAAGCTCTCTGATGACACTTTATAAACCCCCCTCCACGAGAGGACCTCTGAGCCTCCAGGTCCCAGGTGACTTCTGAGCCCAGGGTCACCCAGCTTCACCTCCTGCAAAGACTTGGTCCCCTCAAGAGCACTTGTGAGCAGAGAAGAAACACAGTTGCTTCCTTAGCCGTAACTCATTATTCAAAAGAAATAGTTCCCCCTCTAAGAGCTTTTCTCTGCTTCTTTGTTACTAAATAATAAGCGCAGAATATAATGAAGTTATCACTGTTGATGTATTAATGAGGGCATTGAAATTTGACTAAAAATTCATAACCACTGAACTTACATCATCTTCTATATTTTGCCTTCTGACAGTCATGTGAAAATCCCAAGGATGTCAGATTTTATGCCTCTATTATTGGCCCGGGCATGATTCTTTCTGTGGAATCACACCCTACTTTGAAAAGGGGTGCCAGTAAAACAGTTTCAAAGCTGCTTAGCAAGATGCAAAGGGAAAGACTGTATCAAACTTATTTGCTGTAAAACAAGCATCACATGGGGTGAGCATGTCTTGAGTTTTGGAATCCGGCCAATGTTGCTCTCATGGAGAAAAATTCAGAAACTTAGAAAACCATCACCCTCTTCAGGGCAATTTCTAGAGCAAATTCCATCAGTATATATTTCCACTCTGTTCCTTATAAATTACCACCATCTGTTTCCCCTCAAATTTTTAAAATATAAACTATCTTGTAAGTTATTGTAAAGTTTCAATTTAATTCATATACATCAGAATAAAAGTGCTGGAAGTTTTTAAGGGGCATGAGGTAGTATGTACATGTGCTCAGGTATGTCCAACTCTTTGCAACCCCATGGATGATAGCCCATCAGGCTCCTCTGTCCATGGGATTTCCCAGGCGAGAATACTGGAGTGGGTTGCCATTTCCACTTCCAGAGGATCTTCCTGACCCAGGGAAGAACCCACATCTCTTACGTCTCTTGCATTGGCAGGTGGATTCTTTACAGCTCAGCCGTTGGGCAAGCCCAACATAAGGTTGATAGGTATGATGACAAGGATAGAAAGTTAGCATTCTAGCCCTTTCTGTACAGTGCTGCTTAGACTGGCTTGTAAGTGCCTCCCTTGGAGCCTGGATTACTAAGTTAGCCCCAAGACGGTATCATACAGAGCATCCTGAGAAACTTTGCTCTTTGCAAAGCATTTCCTTCTCAAATTTCCAGCTACAGGACTTCCCTAGCAGTCCAGTGGTTAAGACTCTGGGATCCCAATGCAGGGTTCAATCCCTGGTCAGGGAACTAGATCCTGCATGTTTCAACTAAGACATGACACTGTCAAATAAATTAAAAAAAAAAAAATCACAGCTACTTACCCACAGCTACTATTCCTTGGTGACTGAGCAGAGCTTTTACCAGTTGAGCTGTTTTGTATCAAGACCAAATAAAATGAACAAGTACAGCATTTTCAGCCAGAGTCCCTTGTGATTATTCTATTGTGACCCTACTTCATGACTTCATGACTACATTCGGAAGAAGTTCTTATACAGTCCTCAGTAGCATTCTTAATCTGTAAAAGAAGTGATCACAAGGTTGTTATCTTATCCGTATGCCAGAAGACCAACATAGCAAAAGGAGTCTTTCTTCTCTCCTCCATCTGTGGAACCAGAATTTCAAAAGTAATGGTGGTGGTCGGCAAGGGATTTTATTGGGTATGATTTCACCTTCAAAGTTCAAATACAACTTTTCGCATTTCCTATGCATTTACCTCCTTCTCTAAATATAAAACCCCACAACTTTCTCTCCACATCCTTCATTGTCTCCTAAGGAATTGATAAGCCGCTCTCTTCCAGCTTCATCTCTAAGGTCTCCCTCCTAGTTTCAGTCTCTTTAGATGTTCAACAAAGCAGAATCAACAGAATTCTCTAAGGAGACACGTTAGAGTTACTGCAAGAATGGAGGGCAGCCTTTCTCCTAGCAGTGTTTGCTTTTATGACTGCAAGCATTAAAATACTCAGCATTGTACCTCTGAGTAAAATAGGATTTTGAAAAAAGTCAGTTCTCTGGTGGGAGGGGAGTGAAGAAGGGGCAGAGGGAGGAAATGTCTCATCAGAACTTACAGATGTTGGGGAGGAAAACCTTACCCTTCTTCTAGGTTCTTTCACTGCTCTCATAATTAAATTGACACAAGACAGATTAACCAGAGAAAAACAAATTTAATTGTGTACACTAGGGCACCTATAAAATGTGATTCCCCAGTGTGGCCCAAGCAGGATCTTTTGGACAAGGAAACAATACATTTGTGAAGAATTGTCAAAGCAGAAGGGTTGATCTTGGGGTAGTAAATTTGTGAAGAAAGTAACAAGGTTTGTTTATGCAGCCTTCTTGGCACTGAATTCCCTATTTCTGGTGGTAAGGATGCCTTTTATCCTCATGGTATAGGGAGCAGACCTCTGCATGTGAAACTTATTTCCTACTTTAATAGGGACAAAGTGTTCTTCTTGCACTTGTACTTTTGGGGTGGCTTATTTCGCCCTCTTCAGCTCTGCCTTTGAAACTGAATCCATAGATTGCTCTATCGAACTAGTCTCCCAGTCTTGGAAGTAAGTCAGTTCAGTTAAATAACTGTGTCTCATTTAGGAGATGTGGTAGGTGGGATCCCAAAGTTAGTCCTACATGGTATGACTATCTCCACCAGGTTTAAAAAAATTAATTAATTTACTTACTTGGCCATACCAGGTCTTAGTTGCAGCACCCTAGATCTTTAGCTGTGGCATGAGAACATTTACTTTTGGCATGTGGGATCTAGTTCCCTGGCCAGGGATTGAACCTGGGCCCCCTGCATTGGGAGCACAGAGTCTTAGCCTCTGGACCACCAGGGAAGTCTGTCCACCAGGTTTTTAATAAGAGACATTTCTGTGAAAACAAAAGAAAAGCAATGGTTAATGGTCCGAGCAAACCATAATCCCAGTTTCTGAGTTTTGAAGGCAGTCAGTCCAGAAGATTATCTCTATGTCAGTATGGAAGTATCTTCAGATGGAGTAAGACCAGCAGTGGCAGTCTAACAGATTTTCCTGGTTTGTGAACTGAAGGTCTTGTATGGTCATTCCCAGTGGTCACACAGCAAGAGGCATGAAGGTTGTCCATATGTGGGCTACTGTAGTGATCTCTTCAAAACTGATATCAAGTTGTCCAATGTAACCTTATGTGGCTTTGAGAAGAAAAAAAAAACACTTTAGTTCTCAATGATTCTGAGTCAGAAGAGTGAGAGAAAAACTGGAAACTTTAGTTCGGAGAGTTGCTGCCAAATATTGGAGGAGCTGAGAACAATTCAGTTTCTTGTTCAGTTTACAGATAGAAAACAAAACCTCAAAAAAAAAAAAAAAAGCTAACAACTAGAATCTAATATCCACAAGTGTATATTATAGTTTCTACTAAACTATAATTTTTCTCTCTACACAGAAGATGCTATAACTGGAAACTCAGGCTAGAAATAGGGAACAGGAAGCAGTCCAACAAGATTATCAAACTTCCAACTAAATGAGAAGTCTTCTGCTAGTTATGACAAGAAAAATGCATGTGCTGTGCCCTAGGGAAGACACAACCGCTATTAAAACCACATTATTAAGGGAAAAAAAGCCACATCATGATGAATAGAATCAGGCTCCAGTGCTCTCAGAAACTGGTGAAGCAGTACAGTTTCTCGAAAATTCTAACCTAATTATTCATAAGAGAAGATGGTAAGTATTGTACCTGCCAAAGATCCTTGAGGGGTGGCACCTGAAATTACCTTCTACAAACCAGAAATTTATTTATAATTTCTTATTTTCACTTTAAAAATTTCTGTAAATTGTGCTTTCTACCCCTTCATATACTAGTGTTGGTTTTAACATAAAAATAAAGTTTTAAATTGTCATTTGTATGTGGCTGGCACACTACAGGGTATACATGCTTCAATTTAAAAGCACTCAAGTGGAGGTGCTTTTGACCTGCAGGAAGCACTTGGAAACCTGATTAAGATTCACATTCCATACATCCAGGATGGGATCCCAGATACTGCGTATCTAAAGAACTCCCAGGTTGTCCCTATACAGATGGTTCAAGAGCTACATTTTAAATGTCAAGACTGTGGACCAATAGATTGCACAGAGTAATCTCTGACCAGCAGCTTTAGCATCTTTTGGGAACTTAATAGTAACACAGACTTTTGGCCACTTGTTAAGATCTACTGAATCCAAAGCTCTAGGGGTGGGGGTCTAGAAACCTGTGATTTTTAAACAAGCCCTCCAGGAGGGCTTCTGATTTAGATTACTTAACCAGGTCAGTAAGCATTAGGTCAGCCGAGAGTACAGGTTATGGAGGAAACCTGTGATATATGGTCAGCTTGAAGATCCATGCAGACAACTTCTAACTAAGAAAAGGAATTTCCAAGACCTGATTCAGGAATCAAGAATCAGAGCTGAACTCATTTGTGACCAGGCAACCTAAACATATTGCACACTAAAGATCCATAGGAGATCACCTGGAGATGAAGCTACAGAGATTAGGAGGAAGGTTCCAAGAGGAAATGAAAGTCCACTAGGACCATTTTATCCTCTTGAGGCTTGGACTTTAGATACCTGAGGTCAGCATTCGAGCCTGATGAGTGGGCAGAGGGGGTTGAGGAAGGGATGGCGAATATTCCTGAATAGCCAATGTGCCATCCGATTGTAATGAACCTGGTATACAGAACATTGATTTCTACATGTTAGCAGTTACTCTGTTGGGAAACTTTGTTTTAGGTATTTTAGAGTCTTCATCAGTTTCCTAAGGGAAGCTCCCAACTATGTTCTTTATTGTCTTCTAAAGAATCTGTATAAACTTTTGCTTCTAATGAGGAGAGAAATATGTCCAAATCCATATAGAATTAACTATAGAAAGAGTACAAGGGGTCATGTCTGGGAGTACTACAGCCCCAAGGAAGGTAGTAGGAGCCTCTGGTGAAATAATCAAGCCTCTCGGCTTCCCTGGTGGCTCAGATGGTAAAGAAACTGCCTGCAATGCAAGAGTCCCAGGTTTTACCTCTGGGTTGGAAAGATCCCCTGGAGAAGAAAATGGCACCCCACTCCAGCATTCTTGCCTGGAAAATCCCATAGACAGAGGAGCCTGGAGGGCTGCAGTCCATGGGGTCCCAAAGAGTTGGACACGACTGAGCAACTAACATGCATCCTCTGGCTGCCCAAAGGTGCTCTCACTAAGTCACCATGTTGCTAAAGCTGGACTGCCTCATTGCAAAAAACCCTGGCATTTCCTTCAATTTGGATGGAAGCTAAGACTGCAGTCCCCAAATACTTGATATTTGTTCTCAGAAATGAGGTGTTTAGAGATATGAGGTGCAGCTTGTGATTTTATCATCATGTTTCTACCAAAGAGTAAGTGACAGAGTCATAGCTTCAGCAAAGGATTTTATTTCATTCTGTTCTCTTTGGGTGTTTTATTTCCTAAACTTTTAGAGCCAGCCTTTAGTTCATAAGCAGTCTCTGTACAGCAGGAGCTTTGAGGAGTCCCTGGGCTGCCAGCTTTCCTCAAGGTCCCCCAATGGCCTGCTGCAGCTCAGAGCCTTCCTCTCACCTGTCTGGAGGTTATCCTCAACTCTCCTTCGGATGACGGAGGCCAGGCCTGGTAGACTAGCAGGTCCAGAGGATGTGATACCTTGTGTGAACAGCCCTGGCCTTAGGTAGGGTTCTTGAGTGAGTCAGGATATAGGAACCAGGTCGTGGGCTGTCACAGACTCCCATAAACTCTAAGAATCAGGGGCAGGACTGCCCTGGTGGTCCATTGGTTAAGAATCTGCCTGTAAATGCAGGGGATGTGGGTTAGATTCCTGGTCTGGGAATATTCCACATGCTGTGGAGTAACTAAGCCTGGGTGCCACAACTACTGATGCCCACACACTCAAGAACTTATACCCTGGGACAGAGAAGTCACCCCAATGAGAGGCCTTGCACTGCAACTATAGAGCAGTCCCTACTCCCCTCAACTAGAGACAGACGCACGCAGCAACAAAGACCCAGCACAGACAAAAATAAATAAAATAAATAAATCTACGATAGCATTCATGAAACAATAAGACATTTCACTTAAAAAATTATCAGGGGCTTTCTTGTCCTGGCCCCATTTATTCTCTTCATCCTCTATCGAGGACCCTTGATCTTCTTCACCAACTTTCCCTGCACCCTACAATGAATATTTTAGGAAAAAGAAAGGTAACGGTATAGGTGATTGCTCTGAGAGAATTTGGAAAAAATACATGTATATAGAAGCCTACATATAAATAGATTGTGGGATCACCCTGTCCCCTGAAATGCTCCATTCAAAGAACATAAAGATTTAAGTCAAAGAGGTTAACCCTAAGACCTAACAGGATATTCAGAACAAGAACAGTAAATAATTAAACATAGCTATCAAATTGTTAACAGGCGCTAGGTACTATAATCTATAAGGAGACTAAGCAGCCTCTGTGCACAGTCAGTTTCCCAACAGCTGTTTCTAGTTATGCTAAGTTTTCTACACTGTATCCACTTGGTTTTCAGAGAGACAAGGCTTCAGTCTGAATGAAGATCCTGAAGCATAAATCAGACACTCAAACACAGATATTATGAAGATAAAAATTGAACTATATCATTTATTTTAATGTATTTTCAAAAGAAAACTTCATTAACCAGCATAGAATATATCTTCTTCATAATCACAGAGTGATGCCCAACATTTATTGAACAATTACTAAGGGAAAGTGATATGCTAATTACTATAGCCACTTAAAATGATTTAATCCTTACCAGATCCAACACTAGGCTTCCCAGGTAGCTCTAGTGTTAAAGAATCCACCTGCCAATGCAGGAGACATAGGTTTGATCCCTGGGTCAGGAAGATCCCCTGGAGAAGGACATGGCTACCCCCTCTAGTATTCTTGCCTGGAGAATCCCATGGACAGAAGAGCCTGGTTGGCTACAGTCCATAGAGTCACAAAGAGTTGGACACGACAGAAGTGACTTAGCAGCAGCAGATCCTATATGGCAGTGGTGGAAACAGGACAGGAACTACTTGAATGTCAGTCAGTTCCACTGAATGGATGAACTGAAACCAGTTAATCTTCAGTTTTGCATCATCACCCCATTGAATCACCAGAATAAGTTTGCAGTTAGCTGAGCCCAGAATATGTGCTTGGTCCTTGGCTCTGCAGTGATGGGCGAAGAAGGAGTTGGGAGAAGGAGTCTCCAGGGACACAGATGTCTTCCTGACTGGAAGGCATGCTCCTGATCTGTTCCACCAAGGTTGTGCCCCATGGTAAAGAGGAAAGTCTCCAAAAAAAAAAAAAAAAAATCAGAGTGTTGTTAAAAAGGCAAAATGTTGGGTACTCAAAAAAGGGAAAAATTCTACTTCAGAAACACCAAAATACACTCAATATAATTTTTACTTTAAAAAACTAACAAACTTTCTTCCAACAATGTTATACTATCCAGAATGACATCTGTGAATAAAACTTACTAATAAATAAATCTGTTGAAATTCTGTGTCCACTGATGCTATGTCCTAAGGCCTAGTCTCTAAGGTCTTAAGTATCAAGAATTAGTTTTCAATTTAATTCCTGGGAACTAAGAATTTACTAACGTTGTTGACTTTTCAGTTTCCTCTCTTCCCCAAAGGGAGCATTAGAAATGTTCTCCAATTTGGAGAAAAACAAAAGCTGTCCTTTCCATCCTTAATGAGTCCTCAGAGCCTGGCTCTAAGACCTGAGTCTGAAAAATGAGGAGCAGAAGGAGGAGAAATAAAATGGAGGAAAGGTGGGGAAATGAGCAAAATTTGAAAGGAAAGAAAACAGATAACAAAGTGTAGTGCGATGAATGTGTGTCTGTTTTTGATTGAAATCAGAACAAATTGGAGGATGATTATGGAAACAGGGATGGAAGAAGGAGATGATAAGAAGAGCAATGAAAAGAGAGAGAGAGGGCAGAGGAAGAGATCTCAGACATTTCTGAGCCATGTGTTGAAACTTCAAATATGCTGTCCTGCTGATTTCACCATGCAGAGCACCTGTCTTGATCTGCTTCTTCAGGTTTGGAAATCACAGTCCTGGCTGAAGAACACCAAACTAGTCAATGTCAAATAACTTGCATATAAAAATGTTCATAGAAAAAATAAAGCCATGTAAGTCTTTGATAAAACATTTTTCCCCCTCATGAAAAGGTAAGGGTGGTATAAAGGGATGTGACAGCAAAAAAATTTGGCCACATGCAGCATTTTTATGGCTTCATAGAACCCTTGGATTAGGAAGAGACCTTAAAATTCATTCAGCCTTACCCCAAAGTTGAATCATAAATTCCTCTTTCATAACTTCCAAATGGAAGAATTGTGGTGGAGAAACAGTACAAGTGGACAGCTGGATAAATCCACACATCCGTGATAGGACCTTGATTGACTGTAACTTGGCCATTTCTATCCACTATCTCCTTTCTCTAACACAATGTGAAGCTGATTTTTCCATGAGATTTTGCCATAGGGAAGAACAAATCTGACTCCATATTGGATCTGTCTCTTTAACCTTTGTATTCTATTGCTTTTGCTTCAATTGCTATTGCCTAATTCTATTGCTATTGCCTATCACTTCAAATGGACAGAATAGCCCATTTTCAAGCCTCTGACCTTTAAAGGTATAACACTTTTCCCTTCCTATAAAGATAAAAAGTTGAAGAACAGAGAATAACACTTGTCCTGTTGGAGGTTTACAGGAACATCATGACATGACCTCCAGGACAGCTGCACAACTGAAGGATTCCAATACCAAGAAGTCTGCAACAACCAACCACACCCTCTCCCTCACCTTGCCTTTAAAAATGCTTTGCTGAAAGCCTTCAAGGAGTTCAAGGTTTTGAGAGGTATGGACCACCCATTCTTTTTCATGGCCCTGCAATAAATCTCTGCTCCCAACATTGATATTTCAGTTTTGTATGGACTCAACGTAGGTCAGGTACATGAACTTCTATTTGGTAACAATTGGAGAGACCATGTTCTTCTATGACGTCAACACATGCAGAGTGAATAGTTGCATTCTGTACTTTAGGGGTTGTGAACATTTTTGCTTTTAGGCAACTTCATGTTATAGTTATTGATGAATAAGCATCCCATTGGCCAACCCAGGAAAGCTGATACTCTTTTAGAAGTAAATTTACAAAAAATGGCCTTCCTTCAGCCAATATCCTTGTCTGCCTCCTGCCCTTCCTTTCATCATGTTTATCCCCAGTTTCCAAACTGTGGTCACAGACAACTGATGGGGTGAGGAGGCAGATTCTTATCTTTATCTTTGTTCTCCTTTTCTCAACTTAGAAATTCTGTTCAAAATGGATGTTTGCTGCATGCATCTAACAAAACACGCCTGAAAAATCCACTGTATACATGGCTGTCTGTGAGAGGTATCTGCTTTTGTTGAAGGTTTGAAACCATTAGTTTTAAATTAAAATTGACATTTGATGCCAAAGGGTAGGCATTCATGGCAGATAATTAACGTCTTGGGGAAAAAATTAACTGGTGAGATAAATACACACATACTGTATGGTATGTCCTGTACGTTACCTAGTACATCTCATGCATGTTTCCTGGGAATTGTGCATACATGGTTAAAAGCAATTGTTTATCCATTAACTATCTTGTGCCAATGACTTGCTTTGTACAGATGTAAAAGGTGTACATGGATGAATGCTATCTTTGAATGTAAACCTCCTGGACTCGCACATTTTGCTGGTCACAGCAGTAGATCCAGGAAATATTCAGTTGGTTGGACCTTTCTAGTAGTTTCTTTCTTTTAAATCAAAAGCAAAAATCAAAGCTATTTTAGGTGCAAAACCAAATTCTAAACAACACCCACCAGAATTAGCCAAGCAACATTTCACCTGAAAATCACCTGCAGAATTTAGAAGGCAATTTAAAATTAGTAATTGGTGTGTTAAATGGATATATTGAGAAAATGCTGTGGCGATGAGTCAACACTTCTGAAAGAAACTTCATTTCAGGATTTCCTGAGTGAGGGCTCCAAATTATAAGCCTACCTACACATTAGCACATGGGTGAGAGAAGTCAGTTCACCCAGACGTTGGTTGTGTGAGTAACTTCGAAAAGAATAAATACTACTTTGGAAATTGCTCTGGTTCATTCTGCCAAAAGGAACACCCTTTCTGGGCACATAGCCACTAGATAGTTGCCCTGCTTTCTTTGTGACTATGGAACCCTGAAACACTGTTTGCAATTTTATCAAAGGATTCACTGACTCAGGGTAATCAGGGAGAACTATTGGTGATTAAAACGTAAAAAGGCGGGCCTGAGGTTCCTTCAAAGAAATTTAGCCTTTATCTTAATACACTGTTGACCTTTTAGGTATTTATTTAAATTTGAATCCTGTCATCTATCTTTATTGCCACACAACCAACATTTCTTATCAACTCCTTTTAAAATTATTTAAATATATTTATTGAAGTATAGTTGATTTACAATATTGTCTTAGTTTTAGGTGTATAGCAAAGTGATTCAATTTATATATATGTAACTTTTTCAGATTCTTTTCCATTACAGGGTTATTACAAGATACTAATATAGTTCCCTCTGCTATATTGTAGGTCCTAGTTGGTTATCTATTTTATATATAGTCATGTATATCTGCTAATTCCAAATGCCTAATTTATCCTTCTCCCCCACCACTTTCCCTTTTGATAGCCATAAGTTTGTTTTCTATATCTGTGAGTCTATCCCTGTTTTGTAAATAAATACAGCAGGAGGTCTATAAGACACATTTTCATGTCTGCCACATGGATTCCATATAATTTCAATCAAAATCCCATCAGTATTTTTTTCCCACAAGGTGATGAGCTAGTTCTAAAAGGCACATGGAAATGTAAAGGAATACCTAAAATAATTTGGAGAAAAAAATAACAAAATTTGAAAACACACATCACCTAATTTCAAGACTAACTATAAAGCTACACAACCACACATACATCTAAATCAATGAAACGGCATAGAATCTAGAAATAAATGCATGCATATATGGTCTATAGGGTTTTTTTTTAAGATGCAAAGGTAATGAAAAAATGATATTCTTTCAATAAATGATCCTGGAAAAGTTGAATATTGACATGCAAAAAAATGAACTTGGACCCTTACCTCACACCACATATCAAAATTAACTTGAAATAGCTCATAGATGTAAATGTAAAATCAAAACCCAAAACCTCTAGAAGAAAATATAATAAGATAATATTTATAATTCTTATTTAGGCAAACATTTCTTAGGACATGAAAATCAAGAACTATAAAATAAAAAATTTATGAATTAGAATTTATCATAATTAAAAGTTTTTGCTTTTGAAAATACATTATTAAGAAAATAAAAAGCAAGAAACAGACTGGAAGAAAATGTTTTCAAAAATACACAGATGGCCACCAACTTACAATGGGTCGATATACAATATTTTCAAATTACAATGGGTTTATTGGGAGATAACGTCATGATAAGTTAAGGAAGATCTGTATCCAGAATATATAAGCAAAGCATATAAAGAGCTCTTATAACCCAGTAATAAGAGAAACAGCTCAATTTTAAAAAGATAGGAGAGCCAAAACTTTTGGCCAGATGGTTCACAAAAGAAGATATATATATATCCATATTTATATCTATATCTATATGACAAATAACACAAAGATATGTCTAATATAAAAAATTATTGGAAAAATGCAAATTAAAGCCACAATAATATACCACTACATATGTACTAGAATATATAAGATGAAAAAGACTGACAATGCCATGTGTTGCTAAGGATATGCAAACACTGGAATGCTCATATATTGCTTGTAAAATGAAAACGGTACAATCAATTTAGACACCACTTTGGCAGTTTGTTATACAGTTAAACAGGCACTTAACATATGATCCAATAACTCCATGTTTATGTATTAATATTTACCCAAGATAATGAAAAATATATGTCCACACAAATACTTGTAAATTAAAGTTCATTGCAGCTTTATTTATAATAGCCCCAAATTGGAATCAATCTATATCTTAAAATATCCATATTTTCACATAATGAAATTACTATTTAGCAATAGAAAGGAATGCTCTGCTGATACACACAACAACATAGATAAACCTCAAAAGGACCATGCTAAGTGGAAAAGGCCAGGTATAAAAAACTGTATGATTCTATTTATATGAAATTCTAGAAAAGGCAAAACTATAGTGGCTTCTATAGTTTCAAAAAGATCAGTAGCTTCTAGAACCTGGAGATGGTAAATGGAGATTGATGGAAAATGAGCACTGCTGCTGCTGCTGTTGCCAAGTCGCTTCAGTCGTGTCCGACTCTGTGCGACCCCATAGACGGCAGCCCACCGGGCTCCCCCATCCCTGGGATTCTCCAGGCAAGAATGCTGGAGTGGGCTGCCATTTCCTTCTCCAATGCATGAAAGTGAAAAGTGAAAGTGAAGCCGCTCAGTCGTGTCCGACCCCTAGCGACCCAATAGACTGCAGCCTACTAGGCTCCTCCGTCCATGGGATTTTCCAGGCAAGAGTACTGGAGTGGGGTGCCACTGCCTTCTCCAAATGAGCACTAGGTAACATTATTTGGGTGGTGGGGTTGTTCTTTATACCATCAGGGTAGTGGTAGTTATAGAACTCTGTATGTTTGTCAAAATTCATTGACTTTTACCCTTATTATTGGCAAATTTCACTGCACATAAATCATAGCTCAATAAGGTTGATTTTAAAAATTAAGAAAAAACAAATATAAAGTGCAGGGACATAAAGTACAGGTGGAATAAGATTAAGAAAAATGACGCTTATTCATTAAAGGACCATGGATTTGGTTCTAAGATTTCTCACTGCCATCCTGAAAATGGTAATCTAATTATTTACAAAAGTCATTGTTCTTGGATTTAAGTCCAAATAGGAATTCCCCTATTATAAAGCAGACACCATTTGAAATCAGAACAATATTATTATAATATAATCAGCAGTGAATTTCACTGTACTGTTTCTCACATTGACCCCATTTTACAGGCAACTCAGTGAAGCAATTGGGGAGATAGTCCTTAAAATATTTTAAATAAGCAGTTCTTTACTGAGTTGTCTTAATTCATGGTGAGATTTCAGAGTATCTGAGGGTACTCTGCACTCTGTAATCTTCAATTATTTTTTCTGAAATATTATTTCTCTTAACAGAACATTTAACAAACATTGGCAATGAGCTCAAGGTTGCATTTCTTGGCATGAGCAGAGATATAAACTATTCTATGGTGCCACCAACCCCTGTCTCAAACATTCTACTCTGGGTAGAAGTCAAGGGTTCTAACAAGAAAGGAATGTGTTAGCTTAACTCTTTGAGCAATATTCTCTTTTTGTATTTTCACATGAGAAATACACAGGGGTTAATGACTTTTAGCTATTAACCTTCTCTAAAGTTTCTCAGAGATTAAGAAATTCAAGCCAATTGTATGTTTTTATGAGGTTCAAGTTTATTAAAAATGAAGATATGCCAAAACAAGCCCCTAAATATTATAATAAAAACAATGCTAAGAATTAATAACTTACTATGAATTAATAGTAGTTCATAAACCTTGTCAGTGTGCCTGTATGACTGCATGTTTACCTTTGTTTGGAGATAATGTCAAAAATTTACATTGAAGCCCTCAGAAGTCCGCAGTTTTAACCATCACATTATCAGGCTGAACTGTACAAAGATGCCAATTGTTCATCATTTGCTACCTACAAAATTAGCAATTTCATGTGGTTCCATTTAATAGAATGCTGAAGTTGACTCCAGCCGTGTTCATATGAGTCTGCATATATGGGACACACTGGTTTACTGACACTCAAGAATACACATCCACTTTTATCTGACTTTGGCAAATGCAGTATTTATATCTGAGTGGTTTTTTTGCTCCGGGGCAAAGACATTTTAAAATTCATGTCTCCTTTGTGAAGAGGTGGGAGGCATAGGAAAGTTGATGAGGGCTTAACCAAAAGAAAAGCTTCCTAACGATTAGAGCTGTCAAAGGTGGGCTGGAGGCCACTGTGGACCATGGTGGGGGCCTCTTGTCTGAAAGGCACCCTCGGAGGTGGGACCTGCTATTATCCAAAACGTTTATTAAGGTCGATTCTCTCAAGGTGACTCACTTGGGGCAGGAGGTGGGCACGCATCTGTTTGCCCACAAAGTCGTAAGCTTGCTCTTCTGCCCCCTGTACTGTGGATGCTCTGATTTTTATGCTAGATGCCAACATTTAGAAATCAAAAGCAGGGACTTCCCTGGTAGTCCAGTGGTTAAGAAGCCTGCCTTGCAATGCAGGGGATGCAGGTTTGATCCCTGGTAGGGAAGCTAAGATTCCACATGCTGCAAAGCAATCAATTAAGCCTTTGCTCCACAGCTACTGAGGTCGCGAGCCACAACTGTGATATGTGTGCCACAATGCAATGAAGATCATGTGTGCCACAAGATCGACACAAACTAACAAAGAAATATTTTTAAGATTATAAAAAAAAATTCAAAACCAAGGAAATTCTACTGAAAAATAGGAAACATTCCTTTTGTTTCAGTTGAAAACTTCTGTAATTTACAAAAGTTTAGAGATTTAGAGAGAAATAATGCTATGCCTTTAAGAAGCCAAAGTTGAGAGTCCTAAAACTGTATAGTTAATTCTCATAAAGATAAATTCCTTTCTTGCCTCTGACAGCTTACTAAACCATCCAATCTTTCTTTTGGACAGATCCCATAGGGCTCTTTAGATATTCAGCATTGGGATTTAGTAGCACTGAATTTGCTATAAATTAACTCTGGAGAGTAATCTGATCATGGCCACTGCCCTCATCTGCATTTCATTGGTATATGGTGTTTACCTGTGTTCACTTTAATAACAGAACCACTCAGAGACCTTCTCTAAACAGTGGCCAGATCCCAGGGTCCTGACTTGAGCTGGAAGCCAAAAACCGCTGCCCACATTCCACCAACCAGCTCATCCCGACTAGTAGGACCACCAATGCGAACAATGTCCAAGAAACAAAATCCAGATGTCCTTGAGGCTGCACAGAATGAGATGGAACATTTCTACAGGCTAGAATGTTTCTCCTTTCTTCCACACCACGTCCACACAGGGCTCCCCTGAACTGGACGAGGACAAGCAAAGTCCTATTATCTGTGAAGTTTGGTTTCACTGATTACAGATTATCATGATCATCAGGCTCAGTGAATTCAATCTTAATTTTCCCAAAAGTCATTTTACGTGGAGACTAATGTGTTTGTCCTTCGATTATCCTCGTCAGCGGAGCGTTCAGTGGTAAGGATCAGATTAGAAGTCATTTCTTTGATTTTCCTCCGATGTCTCCAAAGGGAGGAGAGACTCTCTGCCTCCCTCTGAGTGTTCTCTGATGGTGCAGAGAGCCCTGGGACAGTTGGGATGGGGGTGTCCTGTTTGAGACTCCTAGTCACTCATTGTCATCGGCCAGTCTTTTGACATGTGACTCAGCTACGAGACATGTGGTTTACCCGTCAAGACCGCATCCTGTTTTGCAGCTATTCTTGGGCCTCCGGAGCCAATAGCAGGGTGAGATACCCATCACTACCTCCCTTGTTCAATCAGAGGCTGATATAAGCTTCACTTTCTGCTCCTTAGAATTCTCTGGCTTACAGATCTTCCCTGGTGGCACAAGTGGTAAAGAATCCACCTGCAATGCACGAGACCCAGGAGACGTGGGTTTGATCTCCAGGTTAGGAAGATCCCCTGGAGAAGGAAATGGCAACCCACTCTGATATTCTTGCCTGGAAAATTCCATGGACAGAGGAACCTGGTGGACTACAGTCCATAGGGTTGCAAAGAGTCGGACACGACTGAGAACACATGAGCTTATAGATCTTAAACAAAAGCAGCAGCCAAGAGTCTCCTACCCAGCAAAAGTGACCAAGAGCAGGACAGCAGGACCATGCACACTGGGTCTCCTCTCCCTGGAGGTCTGCGCTGCTTCATGCTGGCCTTGTCCCTTTCCCCACTCCCCTCCCTGCCAGGCAACCCCCAGGCACATGCAAAGTGCTTCCATTTTCCTGTATGACTTTACTCCTCTGCTCCCAGGCCTTGGAATAATAAATTCTAGTTCCCTGGATTGGTTCCCCTTTGCATGATATTATTCAATCCTTTCTCCTCCAAGTTTTCCCTTAAAATAGTGCATGCTCAAAGTTGCTGTCTGGTTCTTTATCAGAGGAGAATTTTAAGGCTTTGGCAATTAAGAGAAAGAACCATGGAAAATTCCTTCCACTGCTCCCAGCCAGGTCAAACAGAGGAGAGAAGACAGCAAATGTTAAACTAATGCCAGCCATCATCTTTGAATAAAGGCCAGGAAGCAGAAATTATTGCTCTGTGTCAGTGCACATGTGTATTTTAGTCGGCAAAAGAAACTGCTGTGAACCCAAATACCCCACTCTTGTGTGTAGGTGGCTGGCCAAGACTGGAGGATGGATCTGATATTACATTCTGTGATGTCGCACCAGTGACTTCAATAACCACATTTTCTTTTCACATCCAGATCACATTAGGAACCCATTTGCTTTACTCAAAAAAAGTGTAAGCTGTTTAGTCCTGAGTCTTGGGTTATTGTTGACATTTGTACATGACTGAGCACAGTGACTAAAGCCTCTGCTCTTGTCACCAAACGTTCACAAACATTTAGAACTGTGATTTTTACATTTTAACCTGGGGCGCTTCAGTCTTCCTAAAGGAAGAAATCCAGATGATAATATCAGACATTATGCTATCAGATTAGCTATTTAAAAAAAGAAAACAATAGGGAGCAAGAATAAATGAAATAACACCAGTCAGGTGAGATAATTAAACCCATCTTCAGCTCTTCACACTGAGAGAGGAATGTCAGCCCATTCCTTCTTCTTCTTCTTTTTTTTTTTAACTGTGTAAGCTTCAGCTCTTATTTCATTTCAAACAGCTCTCCACATCACTGCTTGTTTTACAGATACGAATTGGCAGAATGAATTAAGTTTTGCTCGCAGCATTTAGTTTAGTGATAATATGCTTCTCAGAGGAGGGGAAATGAATGGGGAAAAAATTAGCAAAGTGCCTCCACCCTACAATGCCAGATCTGCAATGAGGTCTAAAGAGGCTGAGAGAAAAGCACTGTCTAACCAAAGCAGGAGTATTACAGCCAGGTTTATGACATTATTACTGAGCCCTACTGGAAAAATCACTGTCAAGACTCATTTGAAGTGTAAATGTGAAATGAAAGTTATTCTTTAATGTGGATGAGGAGTGGAAGGATAAAGTGCAGTCGTTAAGGGAGGCCAATAGGTGATGTCCCCAAAGGGGGCGAGATCCCGGTCACAGAGCACTGTGGAAAGAACCCACAAAGCTCAGAAGCCCAGGTGGATAAGAGTTAGTTTCTCTGTAGTGGTCCAGTGGTATCGTGGAAGGAGCAACCAAAAGGAGAATGTATCTGCTTGAGCCTGGGCTCTACCACCTTGGGGCAGTCTGTTTGATGCAGGCAAGCAACTATGACTTTTCACTGTCTGGACCATCTTTTTTGGCACACACTTTAAGAGCAAAATGTTGGAGGGTGGCAGAAGGGTATGGAAAAAAAACGTTTTTTTTTTGGTTCTCACCAGTTTTAGAACACTTTGATAGATTTGTTTGTTTTTACTTTTTAAATGCAAAGTTCGTAGAAAAACAGTCATTTTTAAGAGGATGTCTGATCACATGATTCCTCTGTTTAAAATCTCATGGTGGTTTCTCCAGGAGAAAATTCAAATTTCTCAGAATAGCATTTCTGGCATAAAGTGGATATTCTACTTCAGTTAAATGAATAAGTGAAAAACTAGTACCACTAGCCACTAATCTGTGGTGATAACAATAATAAGTATGAAAAATGGAGTATTGATAATACTTTGATAACACCAAGCCCAGAGTCTAAGACAAATTTCTTGGCTTCAGTGGAAGATTCACACAGGTGACAAAGGTGTTAAGAACTTTACAGAACTAAAATGAGAAATTATCTTTAAGTAAAAAGATTGAAAGAGAATTAAAGAGACCAGCTTGCACTCAGTGGCTCAACATTGTCTTACACAAAATCACTGGAAAACCATTGGATGCCTGTACTATCAGATCTCTCCCTTGATCTGAGAAACATCATCTTACATTATCCCTTTAAGTTCTCACTGTTTTTCTACAAAAGCTGACCATCTCTGGGTTCCAGTCCATTAGGAGACTAAAATTAATTTGATAAACTCACTTAAATGGAGGTGTTCATGGATGATAATGGCTAAATTGGTGAGGAAATCCCAAAGGGGATCATCCCTGTGTGTATGAATCAAGTCCCAGGACACACAAAAAAATTAGCCCAGAGGCACCTTGACAGCCAAGAAGGAAGGAATTGGCATGATTTTCTCCTTTAGGTTGGGATGAAGGAAAGATTCTGGGTGGCCCACCCTTGGAAGTACAAGCCCAGCCCCATCATTTATATAGTATAATTTACTTCCATGTGTTGTTAACCCACAGATACTATTGTTGTTCTTCATTCTTCCTCCAGTTTTGTGCTTCCTTCTGGAGTCATTTTCCTTCAGCTTGAAGAAATTTCTTCAATATTTCTAAGAGAATTCCTAGAGAAAATTTTTCTGAACTTTTGCTTGTCTGAAAATGCCTTTGTTTTTGCCTTCAGTTTTGATCTCCCTTTTGCTGCCATTTTCTCATAGAATTTTACCTTTGTTTCTTTTACTTTAGCATTTTACAGGTGTCATTCTATTGTCTTCTGGCTTTCATGATTCCTGTTGAAATGTCAGCCATCAATTTTATTGTCCCTCATTTAAATGTAATGTGTTTTTTCCTCAGGCTAAAGATTTTTCCCTTTGTTTTTGGTTTATAGAAGCTTGACTGTGATATACATAGGGGTGGTTTCTCTGTATTTATTCTACTTAAGGCTCACTGAGTTTTGTGAATCTATCAGTTTGTGTCTTCAATCCGTTTGAAAAGCTCAGCAATTATTACTTCAAATATTTCCTTGAACCTCTTCTCTATCTCCTCTTGGGATTCCATTCACACATATGTTAGACCTTTTATTGAGCCCCACATTTCTCTCATGTTTTATCTGTTTCCTCCATTCTCTCCCACTCCCCTGAAATGTGTGCTTCACTTTGTTTCTTATTGATCCATCTTTGAGTTCATTAATCTGTGTTTTATTGTCTTAGTTTTAACATCCAAAGAGATCTTAATTTTGAATACTGTATTTTCCATTTCTAAACCATCCATTTGATTCTTTTCTCTGGATTACAATCCCCTATTGATATTCTTCATTGTTATCCTTTTTTGTACATCTTTTGCTATATTTTCTTTAACATATTAATAATGACTTTAAAGCCCTTATCTCTATGTTTGAGTCAGGAGGTAGATGGGCCCCCTAGGGTAAAACAATTGGAGATTCATTCTCTATTGACCAAAACTCCAAGATAAGAATAGCAGGGCAATTAAGGGAGAAGGCTGGATCCTGCACAGATCACATATTTCTTGTTCCTGAAGTCAGGAGACCTCCTTGACCATACATGTGCAGAAAAGGCTCTTTGGAAGCCAAAGGGGCATCATGTCAAGGGATGTTCTACCCATAGGCCTTTGCAGTAGAATCCATCTTGGCTAAGAGATGCATGTGCACACATGGGAATATCCTGAGATATACCAAATATGGACTGTGAACCAAACAAATCAAAATGATTGCCCAAAGGAAACCCAGAAGAAATGTCCCATAAAAGTAATTCAAACTACCTTGAGGGCATGACTCAGCAACTCAGGAACTCTCCCTCTGAGTCTGCCTGTGTGTCTATCTACACATACTGTACTCTTTTTCCTCCTAATAAATACTTTACTTGCTACACTACTTTCCGTCTTTGTGGAATTTCTTTTCTACAAACCTGAAAGACCAAGGCCCTTGTCACTGACCACTTGTCTAGTGTCTAAGATCTGGTGCTTTCACCACTGTGACCCAGTCCAATTTCTGGCTGGAAACCTAAGCCTCACTTCAAGCCATTGTAGGCCAAGGCCACCTGAGATCATGCTCATGTCTATGGGTCTCCTACTGCCTCTTATTTTCTCCTGAGTATAGGTGACATATCTACAAAGGTCCATATAGTCAAAGCTATGGTTTTTCCAGTAGTCATGTATGGATGTGAGAGCTGGACAATAAAAAAGGCTGAGCACCAAAGAATTGATGCTTTTGAACTGTGGTGCTGGAGAAGATTCTTGACAGTCCCTTGGACTTCAAAGAGATAAAGCCAGTCAATCCTAAAGGAAATTAGTCCTGACTATTCACTGGAAGGACTGATGCTGAAGCTCCAATACTTTGGCCACCTGATATGGAGAGCCAACTCATTGGAAAAGACCCTGATGCTGGGAAAGATTGAAAGCAGGAGGAGAAGGGGATGACAGAGGATGAGATGGTTGGAAGGCATCACCAACTCAATGGACATGAGTTTGAACAAACTCAGAAAGATAGTGAAGGACAGGTAAGCCTGGTGTGATGCAATCTATGAGGTCTCAAAGTCGGACACATCTGAGTGGCTGAACAATAGGTCACATATTTTTGCTAATCTCTAGTCTAGTAAGTTTTGATAATATTCTGGACAGTATCCATTTAAAAAGTCATAAAAACTCCAGAAGACATCTTTTGCCAGTAAGTATTTACTCTGTTTTCCTGTCAGGTAGCTAAGGTAATGGGGTAATCACTGTGATCCACTTACAGATTGAGCTCACACGGGAGCGGTTAGTAGTCTTAATGTGGCTAACTTCATTTTTTATCCAGCCTTTTTTTTTGAGGAAGAAGAGAGGAATGGCCCTTCTGAGATTTCTGATTAAGAGCCTGACAGATATCTGTCTACTCAGTTCTGGAAGACTGCAGTGAATTAAATTTTGTACTTCAAAAGTATTAGACATGGTTATTATATCTCTTATTTTCCTCTCCAGCATCCTTCAACTCTTCTCCAACTCTTCCCAATGGCTCTGAAATCTTGTACATCAGTACATATCTTGAGATGGGGACAATCAGGGTGTTTGAGGCAGACCATCTCTCTCTAGTAGAACTTTCTTCCCTAAACCTCCTAAGACTATGGAAAATTTCACTGTGTTTTTGAGAAGCACTTGGCACTGTTTTCAAATCATCTATCTCATTCCAACTATCTACTGCTGCTTTGCAAACCAGTCCCAAAGGTAGTTGCTTAAAAGAACAACAATCATTTCTTTTGATTGTGAATCTACCATTTGGGTAAGTCCTGATAGGGATGCCTCATCTCTGTTTCATAGGGCATCTGCTGGAGTGCCTCACCTGGAACGATTTGATCCTGTGTTTGAAAGGATCTGGTTCCATGATAACTTAACACACGTCTGGCTATTTGGTAATATCTGTCAGCTGGGAGCTTAGCTGGAGCTATTGGCTGAGATTCCTTTCCACATGGACCTCTCCATGGAGCTGTTTGGATATTCTCACAGCATGGAGTCTAGGTTCTAACAGGCAGGAAATGGAAACTGCAAATCTCTTAAAACCTGGATTTAGGGTTTGTTACAGCATCACTTCTGCAGCATTTTACTTGTCAAAGCAGTCACTTAGCTTGCCCAGATTCAAGAGTAGGGGACATAGAGCCTGTGATCAATTGCAGAAATGTCTAAGAAGCTGTAGGTCACCTCGCTCATGCCATCCCAGAACTAAATAAATGTCCTATGAGACAAACAGACCTCAATTTTAGACTCCCTAAGTCTCTAATATGTAATTTTAACCTTTCATAATCACCAAAAGCCTCCCTAGTTTCTCTTTCCTTTAGGAGAGTGCCTCTGAGTGGGTCACTCGAAGTATAACCCTCTGTCTGGGCCCAGAGTCTGAGAACGTTCTCAGAGCTGAAATTACTCACCTCTGAATGGCATCCCCTGGCTAGAATTCAAGTCCATCTTTGCTACTTCCAAAGTTCTTCAGCAACTTGAAACCATGGTTATTGTTGAGATCTGCCTTGTACAATATATTAAAGTAAGATGAGAAGAGGGCCCAAAAGAGAATCCCAGGAACCTCTAAAGTTAAAGAAATAGAAGTTAGA
The DNA here is from genome assembly GCF_054371585.1 of Giraffa tippelskirchi. NCBI lineage: Eukaryota > Metazoa > Chordata > Mammalia > Artiodactyla > Giraffidae > Giraffa > Giraffa tippelskirchi. The sequence continues at coordinate 63,292,217 of NC_137287.1, read as the reverse complement.
TTAGACTGAGAAGTACCAGCCAGAGAAGTAGGAAGGAAACCAGGAGAGAGCAGAGCCGCATAAGCTCAGGTTGAGTGTTGAATAGGTGAGAGTGATCTCATGCCACAGACGGACCGTTGGGGAATGAAGACTGCCTTAGATTTAGGGACAAAGAGACAGGTGCAAGCAGTGTTTTGGTACAAGGATGGGTGTAGAAGCCAGAAGGACATGGGTTAAGGAGTAAATGGGAGGTGATTGATCAAGTGAAGACAGGCTGAGTACACAGTTCTTCCAATTGATCTAGTTGTAAAGAGGAGGAGAAAGGTTGGGTGAAAGCTAAAAAGGGACATAAGATTGAGTCAAAGATTTTTTTTAATTTAAATATAGGAAAAACTTGAATGTGCCTGAATGCTAATGGAAGGAGGCCAATAGAAAGAAAGGTGTTGGGACCGTAGACAAGGGGTAACTGACAAACATCAACATCTCTTGAGAGGCAATGAGAGAGCTGATCCAGGGCAGACGTGGAGAAATCAGCCATAGGCTACTGGGTAAATTCTTCTTCTATTAAATCAGGAAACAAGAAGGAAAGAATGGGATGCCTGAGGAGCTCAGTTTTATGTAGGGTAGCAGAAAATGGTGGGGGTTTCTAGAAAATTATTCCATTTTCTGAGTGAAATAGGACCATAGCTCCCTCTAAAAGTATGAGAAGACATGGAGAGGTAGAAGATTTGAGAAGAGATTAGGTTTGAAATAAGCACTGTGGGGAATAAGAAAGATAGATAAAGATTACTGGGCACCTTTGAGTCTAATCGAGGTTATAAATCAGCATTACCAGTCTGAGAGGTTTTTGATACAAGGAAACATAGAAGTCAAACAGTTAAGCTAACTTGGAGTTGGAATTTTATGGAGCATGTGTCTGTGAAGAATAATAGATCAAAGAAGCTGAGAATTTTGGCAACCAGTTGCTTAAAGCAATGGTCCAAGTAGTCTAGTCTGGAAGGATAGAAAGATAAGATAAAGCATTAGCATGAATAAATTAAAGCAATCAGAGATGTGTGCATGTGGTCAAAGATCAGGGTGAGAGTTAAGGTAAAAGTTTACAACTAGAGAGTAAGATATAGAAAGTTAAACTTTCAGAGGCAAAAGAGTTCTGAGTGATGGCAAAGCAAACATAGACACCTGAGCAGGTGGCTAATGTGAGGGAATGATAAAGACCATTGATGCTGACGGAGTCAGAGAGCTTCAAGGCCTGGTTGCTGAACCAGCAGCACAAATGAAATAACAAAAAATGCTGAGTGGATTAGAGATGTTGATGGGAATTCTGAAGTAGGTGACTGAGACACTCAGCCCCAAGGAGCGGGTAAATGTTTAGTGTTGAGTGTGGGCATAGATGAGGGAGAGGAGAGGACCCAAGCTGTAGGGGAGAGGACCAGTGCAGTGTTGGAAGTGGTACTGGGCTTCCAGAAGGATGATAATTCCATCTTCCAAGACTGTGGATCACGGAGTTACCACGGGTCAGTCGGCATCATTCTTTTACGGGGACCTTAGGCACTAACAATCTTCAGGGGTAAACCAGGTGTCATCTGGAACAGAGAAGCTACTCTGATAGCACCATCTGCCTTCTGCTGTCACGGGGAATAGATGGGGCTCCACCAATACAATGGGCTGTTTTCAGTTGTACGCTTATGACTGCTGCCCTGACCAAGAGGGAGCAAGTCTACCATCACTCCCTCCAAACCCCTCACCCTTCTGAAGATACCAAGGAGCCCCCAGACACCAAAGCTCTCAGCATGTTCACTCAGGCAGGGCTACCTTCCCAGGGAGTTGTCCTTGGCCTGGGCAACCAACAGCGTCTCCCTCCCCTGATCTCATTCTCTGCTGGAGCATCATGATATTAACTGTCATGGGCCAGCGCAGGAAGAACAGAGGCAGATGTCATACATAAACAGACACTCACTTCATGAAAGACCAATGGCTCAGAGTGCTAACAAATTAAAAATTCACTTTGATTCCAGTGCAGTAAAGCGAGGCAAGGACTGTGTCATCACGTGCTCCCTTTGTAGCTTTGGATGCATGAGCAGAACATGGCAGCTGTGCTTCCTACTGAGACATAGCTGATGTGGTTTCTGCAGAACAAGATCAGTCATCCCTTTGAATTAAAGCTGACCATCGGGATGTCACTGACTTTATAGGTTTGCTTCTATTTTGTTTGTAGATTTTTTTCAAAGCAAAGTGTTTACTATTTAAGTAACATTATAAAGGAACACTGATATCTACAGATTATTTTTCTGGAAAGAGAGTCTCTCTGTACATGATTGTGAGAAACAAGTGACAAAAAAAAGAAAGCTCAACAGTACAGAAGTCTCAGCTGAAGTCCAATGACAGTTACGTTGGGCCAAGCCTTGCAGGTCCTCCATGTTTGCCTGGGAAGCTAGAGGATGAGATCATAGGTCTTCAATCTTCACTGCAAGTCCCTGGGAAAGAAGAACTCAGTTTTGCAAACACTGTCTTGTTCACGCTCTGCTTTCGTTTAAAAAGAAGGGATGGGAGGAGGGAGGGAAGAGATACTTTCATCTATGTCTGGGGGTACCCTGGGGAACATGTGTATGGAATTACACTGTCTCTTACAAGCACTTTTCATTTGCTATGCTGGCAATTCAAGGATGGCAGAGTGTAAGATACCCTAGACTATCAAGATGGCTTCCACTCCAAGTGCTTGGAAATGCCACTTGTAATCTTAAAACAAAACCCAACTTCCCTCTCCAAGAATAGTCAGCAGTTTAATTATGCTAAGTAGTTTTCACCCCAGGAGGCTTCAGGTTGCTGTATTAAGCAATAGAGCAGCATTCTTTTAAGGCTTAAGGCTATACGTTTAGAAAGCTAGTAAGTGTCTCACATCAGAAAGCCTAAAGTCTTTTAGGTAATTTCCAAGGATCGCATTTTACAAATGCACTTTGCAGTTCATTCAAAGAGAAGCCCTATTACCCCCAGCTCTTTACAAAGCCTCCTTGGCCTTGCTAAGCTTTCTTAGATAAATAAGGATGGAGACTTTTACCAACAAAGACAAAAACATTTGGTTGAACATGTAAATGCAATTGTTCAAGCTGTAAATTAAATTCAATTACATACAGAAAGTAGTATCTTAAGCCTCATGCTAATTATACTGGTGAGTTTCAACTCATTAAACTCGGATAATGCTCAGAAAGAAGAAATCTGGCGGCAGCCAGCCATGCATCCAACCGGCCTGTCCCCTTTTGTCACTGGAGTTCTGTGTGTTGGCAAAATCATTTGACATTCAAAGAGTCCAAGGAAAGTAGAGAGAGACATCCAGGGTGTGATGATGGAAAGTGTAGACAAGAGTAGGGTTGATGCGCACCCCATGAGGGTATCAAAGAAAAAAAAAAAGCTGCTTCAAGGTACAAAGAAGCAGAGGCCTTTTGAGGGAATGATGGATCTGTCCTTGCATCCAACCACCCCGCCCCCAGGGCAACAGTCCAAAGCCAGGCAGATTCCATCGCTCCTCTCCTTGGTGGAGCCATTCCACTCTTGGCTGGGGGTCTCCTCAGGAAGCATAGCTGACTCATCACCCTGTTGGTCACTGGGGGCTTGTCCCCTCTTTCAGCATTATTCCTCCTTTTTGCTGTTTACTTTCACTCTGACTTTGACCCTTTGGTGACCAAGTTATCTGATAAGTGCATTCCAGGGAAGGAGATGACAGTATGCTAACCAAACCAGAAATGTTTATTCTTAAAAAGGCTTCATGGAGAGTACGACTTCAGACCAGAGAACCAATTGCTGAGGTTGAGATTTCAAGCATTTATCAAGGAGATGTGTCGAGAGAGGCAGCCCCCATCCCTGCAACCCCGCAACACTCCAAATCACACTCTGGGTCATTCCTGCTGCTAGGCTGGACTGGATCCCAGGCATTGGATTTGTTCAGAAGATGTTGATCCTAAAATCCAGGCACTGCCCTGGGCTTCTGTTCTGGAGAAGATCGTATTGAGAGACAGAGAGAGAGAGAGAGAGAAAGAGATGTGTACCTCTTGAAGAACACAGATCTGAGAGTCCAAATTCACTTTTAGCCAAAAGATGTTGTCATATCCTATACATCCAAGATAATCTCAGTTGCCTTTCACAATGTTTTAAAGACTTGACACTGCATCCTTGTGTCGGTTATCTACTGCCATGTAATAAACTGCCCCCAAACACAGTGGCTTAAACAGCAATTCACCCCTTAATTAGCTCAGTGTTCTGCTGAGCCGTTCTTGCCTGGCCCTGGTGGTCTCTGCTGGGCTCTGTCACATGTCTGTGTTGGCTCATCCCACTAGCCTCATTCACACAGCTGGCAGTTGGGTGGATATAGACAATGGTGGACACTAGGCCACGTGCCTCTCATCATCCATCAAGCTAGCCTAGGCACCTTAACTGGAAGAGACAGCGCCCCAAGGGTAGCTACAGGGCAAGCCCAATGTGCAAGGACTTTTCTAGAGGTTGTGTGTGTCAGCTTCATTGCTGTTCCACCAGTACAAGCAAATCACACAGCCCAGCCCAACCCCTTGTCAGAAGGGGCTACCCAGAGTTGTAGATCCTGTCGATTTCTACTTACTGGACTCAGATAATACTCAGAAAGAAGGAATCTGGCAGCAACAAGAGGGACCATTACTGGAAAAATCAACCCAAGCTACATATGCTATATACATGGTTTTAAACAAAGAAGCAAAAATCAGCAGTCCTGACCTCTAAAGCAGGGCTTCCCAGGTTTTTGAGTTTCACAGACAAATAACATTTAGTTATTTGACATGGGAGTAAAGCATAGGATTGTTGAGACTCTTATTTTGTGGAAAAAGAATATTAAGTAACACACAGGTAGTTACCATAGACCATTCCGATTATTTTGATAAAAGAAAGGACATTTCAATACCAGAGTAGGAATGAGGCATCATTTTAGAATGCGCTAGTCCTCTAAACAGAATAAATTTGGTTTTATGAAAAGCTATCTATGTTGCCTTCATTTTTCTCATTTCACTGAAGATCAATGGAAACCTCAATTAGAGTGGCCCCAGTCAGGTGACTGACATCTCAGAGTCATTGAGCTAGAGAAAGATAATAGGATCAGGCAGCCTTTGCTGATGAGTAGTCATTAAGTGTGTACTGAGTGTGCATGAGAACACCATCTCTGTGCTCTCAGGAGTGAGAGAAAGGGAAGACAGCAATTTTCCTCAAGACATTTATAGTCTTGACTAGAAGTTAAGGACTAGGCATTCACATGTGTGTATGTGTTTAGTTGCTCAGTTGTGTCCGACTCTTTGTGACCCCATGGATTGTAGCCTGCCAGGCTTCTCTGTGTATGGGATTCTCCAGATAACAATACTGAAATGGGTAGCCATTCCTTTCTCCAGGGGATCTTTCCAACCCAGGGATCGAACCTGGGTCTCCTACATTTTTGCTTCTTTGTTTAATACCATGTATGTTATGACCAACCTAGATAGCATATTTAAAAGCAGAGACATTACTTTGCCAACAAAAGTCCGTCTAGTCAAGGCTATGGTTTTTCCAGTGGTCATGTATGGATGTGAGAGTTGGACGGTGAAGAAAGCTGAGCGCTGAAGAATTGATGCTTTTGAACTGTGGTGTTGGAGAAGACTCTTGAGAGTCCCTTGGACTGCAAGGAGATCCAATCAATCCATCCTAAAAGAGATCGATCCTGGGTGTTCATTGGAAGGACTGATGTTGAAGCTGAAACTCCAATACTTTGGCCACCTCATGCACAGGGTTGACTCATTGGAAAAGACCCTAATGCTGGGTAGGATTGGGGGCGGGAGGAGAAGGGGACAACAGAGGATGAGATGGTTGGATGGCATAACCGACTCGATGGACATGGGTTTGGGTAGACTCCAGGAGTTGGTGATGGACAGGGAGGCCTGGTGTGCTGCAATTCATGGGGTCGCAAAGAGTTGGACACGACTGAGCGACTGAACTGAACTGATATAGCATATGTAGCTTGGGTTGATTTTTCCAGTAATGGTCCCTCTTGCTGCTGTCAGATTCCTTCTTTCTGAGTATTATCTGAGTCCAGTAAGTAGAAATCGACAGGATCTACAACTCTGGGTAGCCCCTTCTGACAAGGGGTTGGGCTGGGCTGTGTGATTTGCTTGTACTGGTGGAACAGCAATGAAGCTGACACACACAACCTCTAGAAAAGTCCTTGCACATTGGGCTTGCCCTGTAGCTACCCTTGGGGTGCTGTCTCTTCCAGTTAAGGTGCCTAGGCTAGCTTGATGGATGATGAGAGGCACGTGGCCTACTCTTTACTGCAATGTAGGATTGAACCTGGGTCTTCTATATTACATTAGTCCTACTCTTTACTATCTGAGCCTACCAGGGAAGCCCTAGCATTCATATAAATGGTCAAAAATTCCAAGTGCAGAAGAGAATTGTGAAATTAATAGAGATGAGCCTGGCATACAGCTGTAGTACCAGCTCAAAGGCAAGAGAGAAGAATCATGTTGTTAATTCATTTTCCATTTAATTCATTAATCCCAGCTTACATGGAAGCTTCGAAGAAAGACCTTGAGAATGATTTTCTTACTTATCTCTAGTGTTCTGACTTGTCAGCTTAGATTCTAGCTCTGCTGGGCAAGAATGCATCTACATCTAAGCTGCGAGCATCAGTAGACTGACTGGGCTGTACTGGTTGCATTCACTCTGCACTCCTCCAAACATGTATCATTTTTACCAGTCTGCCTGAGCTGATTACACTGAAATGAAGAATGAGAAAATAGAATTTCTGAGTCCATTGCTTTTTAATATTCTTGGAATCTTTTTGCAGAAGAAATACCTGTTGAGACACCATATGCCTGCAAGGATAACTGTCATTCTTCCTCTTTCTGAGAACCTGTCCACATTTTCCCTAGTGTCATTGCAAGTAGGTGTGCCCAGAATGGTTTTGCTTGACTTGGGAGGTTTTTCCTAATTTCTTGTCTTTATTTCTTCTACTCAGCACAGCAGATGGGGGAGATTCTCACTTGAAGATTAGCCCACCGAAGCTGAAGAGAAACCACTGCCAACATCTCACCACTTCATTGTTATTCAATGCAATCCTCCATTCAAAGAAGATGCCTTCTGTAGGAAACCACCTTTGGGGAGAAACCTAATTTTAGAATGGTTATAATACAAACACACTGAATGCAGAAGTAAAACCTCAGATTCCATTATTTTGTTCATTTTCATAAACACCGTTCCCTTTCTTGGCTTGTTTCTTTGCCAAAAGAATGGTACAGCAGCTAAACTCTTTCGCTATTTCTAAGCAAATGGTTCTTTGCTATTTAGCATGATTTTGAAGGTGTGGTGAAAGATCTTACAAGTTCCAAATCATGCCGCCTTCATTCTCATCACTGAGAGAAACATATGCCCACTTGCACTGGAATGATCTAGTCCAATTTTTCCCTTTTCAGATCAGGAAACTGAGATCCTAGTATCTAATACAAGGTTTAGAATCTAGGTCTTTGAGATGTCGATGCTTTATTCTCTGAAATCTCCTCCCTAAACTAGGTTCTGCCTGAGGAAAAAGCCCTGGCAGAATGACTTGATGTGTTACCACGTGTTCTGAAAGGCTCAGAAAACACTACCTTTAAAACAGAGCTGCCTTCCTCCAGAAACAACTTCTTTTTGTTCATTTCTTCTAGTCCATTCACACAGAAGCAAGATTTTTTTTTTTTTTTTCCGCTGCAATCACAGTTTATCATAGCCTGACTCCTGGGAGCATTATTTCCATTCATAAACTCAGGTTTCTATAAGGAAGAGAGTCAGAATTTAACTAACAGATGACCTCAGTAATTTGAAAACCTAATCAAAGGGACTTTTCTTCCAGTTCCAGCTTTACTCTAAGTCATTCTCCTTTAACATAGGGCATCTATCACTCGTATGTGCAAAGTCGCTCACCTGTGCAGCTCTTTTAAATCACCACCAGATACCATTTTCAGATAAGCACAGAATCGCACTACATGGGGCTTGAATTAAACATCAGAAGCTCACTTCGTTCCCGCCAGCCTTTAGCAGGAACACAGTAGACACTAACAGATGGCCTCTGCTGCTCTCCAGAAGTGACTCACTTTCTGCGGAGGTCACCAGGATCAGAAGGTACAGGAGTGGTCTCCCCTCCCACGGTTACTAACTTTTGCCCACCACTGAGCTCCTGTGGTTCTCAGCTTCAGTTTTCATGCTTAGAAAAATTATTCAAAATTCCTTCTTTGCATGAACACTTTTTTTTTTTCCTCATGTGGATGTAGGATCCGAATCCAAATTTCTCATTATGTACAATCTTCAGAATGGTGACCAAGCAAAAATGTTACTCTCCATTCTTCAACATGTCCAGTTTTCCCACTTTTGTCTACCATGATTGTACCAAGACATGAGTGTGTAGAAAACCATGTCTAGATCCACGGGACTCAGGGGCAACCTAAGGAGTCATTGTGTGTTGAAAGAGAGTGGGAGAGTGGTAATGCGGGTTGTCTTTCTAACACTTGTAAGAAACATTCATCTCAGTTCAGTTCAGTCTCTTAGTCATACAACCCCACAGGTAGAAGCACTTCAGGCTTCCCTGTCCATCGCCAACTCCCGGAGCTTGCTCAAACTCATGTCCATCGAGTTGGTGATGCCATCCAAGGTGATACTGTCCCCTTCTCCTTCTGCCTTCAATCTTTCCCAGCATCAGGGTCTTTTTCAATGAGTCAGTTCTTCGCATCAGGTGGACAAAGTATTGGAGCTTCAGCTTCAGCATCAATCCCTCCAATGAATATTCAGGACTGATTTCCTTTAGGATTGACTAGTTGGATATCCTTGCAGTTCAAGGGACTCTCAACCGTACATGACTACTGGAAAAACCTTAGTTCTGACTATACGGACATTTGTCGGTAATGTCTCTGATTTTTAATATGCTGTTTAGGTTTGTCATAGCTTTTCTTCCGAGGAACAAGTGTCTTTTAATTTCATGTTCAAGTTGGATTTAGAAAAGGCAGAGGAACTAGAGATCGGATTGCCAACAGCCATTGGATCATAGAAAAAGCAAGAGAATTCCAGAAAAACATCTGCTTCATCGACTACACTAAAGCCTTTGACTGTGTGGATCACAACAAACTGTGTGAAATTCTTAAAGAGATGGGAGTACCAGATCACCTTACCTGCCTCCTGAGAAATCTGTATGCAGGCCAAGAGGCAATAGTTAGAACAAGACATGGAACAACCGACTGGTTCCAAATTGGGAAAGGAGTGCATCAAGGCTGTGTATTATTACCCTGCTTGTTTAACTTATATGCAGAGCACATCATGCAAAATGCCATACTGGATGAAGCACAAGCTGGAATCAAGATTGCCAGGAGAAATATCAATAACCTCAGATATGCAGATGACACCACTCTTATGGCAGAAAGTGAAGACAAACTAAAGAGCCTTTTGATGAAAGTGAAAGAGGAGAGTACAAAAGTTGGCTTAAAATTCAACATTCAAAAAACTAAGATCATGGCCTCCGGTCCCATCAGTTCAGTTCAGTCACTCAGTCGTGTCCGACTCTTTGCGACCCCATGAACTGCAGCACACCAGGCCTCTCTGTCCATCACCAACTCCCAGAGTCTACCCAAACCCATGTCCATCGAGTCAGTGATGCCATCCAACCATCTCATCCTCTGTCGTCCCCTTCTCCTCCCGCCCCCAATCCTACCCAGCATTAGGGTCTTTTCCAATGAGTCAACCCTGTGCATGAGGTGGCCAAAGTAGTGGAGTTTCAGCTTCAACATCAGACCTTCCAATGAACACCCAGGATTGATCTCTCTTAGGATGGATTGATTGGATCTCCTTGCAGTCCAAGGGACTCTCAAGAGTCTTCTCCAACACTGCATATAAGTTAAATAAGCAGGGTGACAATATACAGCCTTGACGTACTCCTTTTCCTGTTTGGAACCAGTCTGTTGTTCCATGTCCAGTTCTAACTGTTGCTTCCTGACCTGCATACAGGTTTCTCAAGAGACAGGTCAGATGCTCTGGTATTCCCATCTCTTTAATAATTTTACACAGTTTGTTGTGATACAAACAGTCAAAGGCTTTGGCATAGTCAATAAAGCAGACATAGATGTTTTTCTGGAACTCTCTTGCTTTTTTGATGATGCAGCGGATGTTGGCAATTTGATCTCTGGTTCCTCTGCCTTTTCTAAAATCAGCTGGAACATCTGGAAGTTCACGGTTCACGTATTGCTGAAGCCTCGCTTGGAGAATTTTGAGCATTACTTTACTAGCATGTGAGATGAGTGCAATTGTGCAGTAGTTTGAGCATTCTTTGGCATTGCCTTTCTTTGGGATTGGAACGAAAACTGACCTTTTCCAGTCTTGTGGCCACTGCTGAGTTTTCCAAATTTGCTGGCATATCAAGTGCAGCACATTCATAGCATCATCTTTGAGGATTTGAAATAGCTCAACTGGAATTCCATCACCTCCACTAGCTTTGTTCGTAGTGATGCTTTCTAAGGCCCGCTCGACTTCACATTCCAGAATGTCTGGCTCTAGGTGAGTGATCACATCATCGTGATTATCTGGGTCATGAAGATCTTTTTTGTACAGTTCTTCTGTGCATTCTTGCCACCTCTTCTTAATATCTTCTGCATCTGTTAGGTCCATACCATTTCTGTCCTTTATCGAGCCTGTCTTTGCATGAAATGTTCCTTTGGTATCTCTAATTTTCTTGAAGAGATCTCTAGTCTTTCCCATTCTGTTGTTTTCCTCTATTTCTTTGCATTGATCACCGAGGAAGGCTTTCTTATTTCTCCTTGATATTCTTTGGAACTCTGCATTCAGATGAGAATATCTTTCCTTTTCTCCTTTGCTTTTCACTTCTCTTCTCTTCCCAGCTATCTGTAAGGCCTCCTCAGACAGCCATTTTGCTTTTTTGCATTTCTTTTCCGTGGGGATTGTCTTGATCCCTGTCTCCTGTACAATGTCACGAACCTCTGTCCATAGTTCATCAGGCACTCTGTCTATCAGATCTAGTCCCTTAAATCTATTTGTCACTTCTACTGTATACTCATAAGGGATTTGATCTAGATCATACCTGAATGGACTAGTGGTTTTCCCTACTTTCTTCAATTTAAGTTGGAATTTGGCAATAAGCAGTTCATGATCTGAGCTACAGTCTGCTCCCGGTCTTGTTTTTGCTGACTGTATAGAGCTTCTCCATCTTTGACTGCAAAGAATATAATCAATCTGATTTCGGTGTTGACCATCTGGTGATGCCCACGTGTAGAGTCTTCTCTTGTGTTGTTGGAAGAGGGTGTTTGCTATGACCAGTGCGTTCTCTTGACAGAACTCGATTAGCCTTTGCCCTGCTTCATTCTGTACTCCAAGGCCAAATTTGCCTATTACGCCAGGTGTTTCTTGACTTCCTACTTTTGCATTCCAGTCCCCTATAATGAAAAGGACATCTTTTTTGGGTGTTAGTTCTAAAAGGTCTTGTAGGTCTTCATAGAACCGTTCAACTTCAGCTTCTTCAGCGTTACTGGTCAGGGCATAGACTTGGATTACTGTGATACTGAATGGTTTGCCTTGGAAATGAACAGAGATCATTCTATCATTTTTGAGATTGCATCCAAGTACTGCCTTTCAGACTCTTTTGTTGACCATGATGGCTACTCCGTTTCTTCTAAGGGATTCTTGCCCACAGTAGTAGATATAATGGTCATCTGAGTTAAATTCACCCATTCCAGTCCATCTTAGTTCGCTGATTCCTAGAATGTCGATGTTCACTCTTGCCATCTCCTGTTTGACCACTTCCAATTTGCCGTGATTCATGGACTTAACATTCCAGGTTCCCATGCAATATTGCTCTTTACAGCATCGGACTTTGCTTCTATCACCAGTCACATCCACAGCTGGGTATCGTTTTTGCTTTGGCTCCATCCCATCATTCTTTCTGGAGTTATTTCTCCACTGATCTCCAGTAGCATACTGAGCACTTACTAACCTGGGGAGTTCATCTTTCAGTGTCCTATCTTTTTGCCTTTTCATACTGTTCATGGGGTTCTCAAGGCAAGAATACTGTAGTGGTTTACCATGCCCTTCTCCAGTGGACCACTTTCTGTCAGACCTCTCCACCATGACCCATCCATCTTGGGTGGCCCCACACGGCATGGCTTAGTTTCACCGAGATAGACAAGGCTGTGGTCCGTGTGATCAGATTAGCTAGTTTTCTGTAATTTTAGTTTCAGTGTGTCTGCCCTCTGATGCCCTCTCGCAACACCTACCATCTTCCTCGGGTTTCTCTTACCTTGGACGTGGGGTATTTCTTCATGGCTGCTCCAGCAAAGTGCAGCCATTGCTCCTTACATTGGACAAGGGGTATCTACTCATGACGGCCCCTCCTGACCTTGAATGTGGAGTAACTCCTCTCGGCCCTCCTGTGCCCACGCAGCCGCTGCTCCTTGGGCCTGGGGTAACTCCTCTCGCCGCAGCCCCCGGCCCCCAGTCGGGCCTAGCTCCTCTCCGCCGCCCCTGGCCCCCGGGCCCCGGCCCAGCCTAGCTCCTCTTGGCCATGCTTCTGCGCGGAGGCGTCCCAGCCGCCTCGCTTCCGGTCCCATCACTTTGTGGCAAATAAATGGGGAAACAATGGAGTCATTATGTGTTAAAAGACAGTGATAATGTGTGTTGTCTTTCTAACACTTGTAAGAGACATTTGTCTCAGCTTCCCACAAAGCCATCACCACTCTCTAGCTTGTGTCACATTTGGCAGTAAGTAGTTCAAGGGAATTTCAAGTTTCCACTTGATTTGCCTATCAGTTTAAAACTCAGAACGATCTAAAAATTCTCCTTTAAAAGCTAATCCAGGCCCCTCTGTCCATGGAATTTTCCAGGCAAGAGTACTGGAGTGGGTTGCCATTTCCTCCTCCAGGGGATCTTCCCGACCCAGGGATCAAACCTGAATCCCCAGCATCTACTACATTGGCAGGGAGTTTCTTTACCACTAGTGCCACCTGAGAAGCCCATTATCCTTCAATTTAAAAATAAACAAATTTACAATTAAAAAAAAAGTAAAACCAAACAAAACTACCATGTATAAAATAAGCTACAAAGATACATTGTACAACACAAGAAACATAGCCAATATCTTATAATAAATAGATAAATATTTTCCTTAGCCTCATCTTAGGCAAGAATGTCCATTAAAAAAAAAGCTAATCCAAGTTCACTGTATTATGAAGTAGAGTAACTCATGGAACAAAATTGCATTTAGCAGAATTCCTGGTCTCTTTGTTAGGGGGCTCATTTACAGTGGCATTGGTGAATCTTCTATGTGATCAGTGAAGAGGGAGGGAGGAGAATAATTTCTCCCCTGCAGTTATGCTTAGTACCTTATAGTTTCTTTGTATTTTGTTGCCCAAGGAGATTTTGTCCAGGTGCAAGTATTAACGGCAAAGGGTCCCGTGTCCCAGCCTGTGTCAGTATGGATCTGAGGAAAAATTTTCCAAAGTAGGGAAGCCCTATTGGGTTAAGTAATATGAATAGAAACTTGGCCTTGAAAGAGGTGTTGTCTGCGATTCTATGTTTCTTATGCTTTGTTAGTAGAAAAAGAATTTATTGAATAAGTAAAAATTAGGCAAACACATTTTTGTCAGCAAAAAAATACATGTCTCAGTCAGCAAGACACACAGAGACACAGGAATAGTAAAGAGGAAGAAACTCTTCAGTTTGGGCATTTTTCAAAGAGGAACTAGAGTGGGGTTTGGCAGGAGATTTGTACAGTGGGCATGGAGTGATGATATATGGATGGGTGTCAACAGTGGACCCCAGGACTCACTGAGCCTGTGTGCTTGGAAACACTTTGACTTGCTACCTTTTCAGGGGTCCTTGAAGGCATGCTGGCCATTTCCACAAATAAACCAAAGCTTTGAAAACCCTCAATTACTCCATTATCTGTCTGACGCCCACTGAATGAGGCACAGCAAACCTCATTTCCAGGAGGCCTCCAGAGTTGGCTGGAGATGCTGAAGAGCCAGAGAAGGCAGCCTTTAATCTGGCTAATTGTTTCTTTTCTCCATAGAGGGCTTCCCAGATGGCTCAGATGGTAAAGAAGCTGCCTGCAATGCGGGAGACCCCAGGTTCGATCGGGAAGATCCCCTGGAGAAGGGCATGGCAACCCACTCCGATATTCTTGCCTGGAGAATTCCATGGACAGAGGGGCCTTATGGGCTATAGTCCATGGGGTTGCAAAGAGCCACTAATGACTGAGCGACTAACCACTTTTCTCCACAGAGGCTTGGAGCTTGCCTTGTATGAGAGGGCATCAGCAACAGGAATCATCCTTGTTTGTTTTTTTTTATTGAAGTATGGTTGATATACGATATTTTATGTTATTGGTGTAAAACACAGTGGGTCACAATATTTAAAAATTATACTTTATTTATAGTTACTACAGGCTTCCCTGGTGGCTCAGTGGTAAAGAATCCACCTACAATGCAAAAAAACTGGGTTTAATACTTGGCTTGGGAAGATTCCCTGGAGAAGGAAATGGCAACCCACTCCAGCATTCTTGCCTTGGAAATCCCATGCACAGGGGAGACTGGCCGGCTACAGTTCATGGGGTCTCAAAAGAGTTAGACATGACTTAGTGACTAAGCAACAACAATAACATAGTTATTATAAAAACATGTCTGTATTCCCTGTGTTGTAAGTATATCCTTATACCTTATTTGTTTTATACATAGTAGTTTATACCTTTTAATCCCCTGCCCCTATCTTGGTTTTTGAACCAAGACTCTTTGCTCTATCAACCTATCTCTCATAATCTAACCAAGTAAGGAAATAAAATAGCAAACCCAGCTGCACCAGAGAATAAATACCTTACAAGTGATTTAACTCTCAGATCTATTTTCTGAGACTGTAAGAGCCTTTTTATACACTGGTCATTTGAGCCAGTACTTAGAGCAACAGAATTTTCAGTCATCTGTAATTGCTAAGCCTGGAGATGAAAAGGGTACCTGGCCCCACACCTCATGGGTCACATGACTGATTATGGCTCCACCTCTGTCGTTTGCAGTGGTCACATTTTTACTTTACGAAAATTCTCTCCTCCTCTGGAATGTGAATCTTCAAGCTAATGTCTTTCTCCCTTTTTGTTTCTCTTACGGCAACACCTACCTTAAGTATGGTAGAATGAAAGGGCTCAAAATGCAACTTTCTAGAGCTTAGAATCATTGCATGGAACATTAGCTCCTCAAGTCCTGCACCAATGCCTGCCATACCTCAGTTAGAGTCACCCACTGAGCAGGCACTTTCCTTCAGACGATGCTTCCAGGGCAAACTCTTCAGTCAGGAGGGATAAAACCTGATCCACTCACACCTATTATCTTGCCTTAGGTTCTCACATTAGCTGGCCAGGCTATGCTTCAGGTATTTGTTAGTTTCCATATATTTCATAAATATTATTTGAGCTGATCTTCCCTACAACCCAAGAGATAAGTGTAAATGATTTCCCCATTGCTGGTGAAAAATGTCATATGCAAAGAGTATTAAAGTTAGAATGTGGCAGCCAGGGCTGGCACCGGGACTTATATGCCCTTCCATGTACGTTACGTACAGCTAATTGTAGACAAACGTGGAAGGAAAGAGGAAGTGAGAGGATCTGTTGGGGAGGGGAAAACTACTAGCCAGGATGCTGAGAGAGTGGTGGTGGTAGGTGGGAGGATGCACAGGTCTGAACCTGCAGGTGGGGGATGGGGAGAGAGAACAAGAGAAGCTGAGCCAGGGATGGGAAGGAACAGAGGTCAGCATAAGGAGCCCCATGAAAGAACCTCTATGGACCACTGTGTAAGTCACCAAGAGAACTGGGGACAAACCTGTGGTATTTGGGGCTTGGAGGGAGGCCGTATCAGAAAGAGGGCGCTGGAATGAGCAGAAAAGAACTCCCACTGGCCGGGCTCTGCCAGAAACAAGCACAGGTGATTCAACCACCTTGTGTCCTCAGGTATGAAACAAAGGACTTAGATCTCCTCCCATGTCCTGGGAGGTCTTGAGCAGTTGTGACCTGGATGCATGAATGAGGTGAGAGGGAGGGAGGTGGGGGCTGAGAGCAGTGGAGGGTGACATGGGCCCCAGGTCTGTCTACACCAACTCCTCATTTCATGGCCTGTCTTGAAGCAGCCTGGTCAGAGCTAGATGCTGGTCTTTGCCACCTGTGGATAGGATCCCAGTGACAGCGCTTGAGTGGTATCTCTGATGAGAAAGGACACTTTGACCAAATGGGACTAAATTTAAACCATTTTCTCAAAGTGGAGTGTCTTTATTGGCCACTTCCAGAGGCCTTCAGGAGCAGGACAAGGATTAAGAGAATTCTAAGCCCATAAATTAGGAGCAGCCCTGAAGCCCTGGGGAATTTGTCTGTCTGGGGCTGTGCCTTGGGGCCAAGACACTTCAACATCCATCCAGCCTTCCATCAGCCACCTTTGACCAACACTAAAAGCCCGTTACCAAGCAGGGAGTGAGAATAATTTCCCTTCTATTATCCTCCCTCCTTCCCAAATGTGGTGCTAGCCACTGGGACTTGTAATTGCAGACATCACCCAAGGACTATGGATATAAATTTCACAAAGGGTAAGACCTTCCATTATGAGTGGGAAGATAGCTTTAATTAAAAAAAAAATCAATATATTGTTTCCAATCATTAGAATCCCATGTCAGTGGCAAAAATCAATCCTTTTCATATGAAAATGCTTACATTCACACTCGGATGTTATATTACACATGAATCATTGAGGGCGGGTGGCAAGTGGGTCAACCCGGAGGCCTAGCATGGCCTTTGCAGAGAGTCAGGGTTTGGGGATACCACTGGGAATGAAGAGATTCTACATGACACCACTGAGATCTGAAATTCTGTGAGATGGAAAGGGCGTCTATCTCATCTTGATAGATTCTCTCCTCATTCTTCCAAATCCTCAAATGAAAGCAAAAAGAAAAAGAAAAGTTGGAATCCCATTTTAAAGAGTGAGAGGGAGATTCCCTGGTGGCTCAGTGGTAGAGAATCCACCTGCCAATGCAGGAGACATGGGTTCAACCCCTGGTCCAGCAAGATCCCACATGCCTCGGGGCAACTAAACCGGTGTGCCACAAATACTGAGACTGTGTGCTGCAACGACTGAAACCCACGCACCCTAGAGCCCATGCTCTGCAACTAGAGAAGCCATGGCAATGAGGCACCCACGTACCTCCAACCAGAGGATAGCTCCTGCTCTCCACAAATAGAGGAAAAAGCCCATGAACCAACAAAGACCCAACATAGCCAAAAATAAATAAATACATAAAATTATATTTTTAAAAAGAGTGGGAGGTTTTTTGTTTTGGGAGTGATATCTCTCCCTCCACCGTGATGGCCGATTTTGACCAACGAGTTCAACCAACAAGCACCAAGAGATTCTAATGTTCAAAAAAGGCTCCTTTTTTTTTTTTTTTAAAGATAATTCATCTGTTCTTGCAAGAAGATGCCTTTGATTTTAATCATCGGCAGGATTGGATGGTCTCCTCTGGTTTCCTGCAACGGAGCAGCAAATGGAGACAGGGTGAACTGACTGGAGAGCATCACATGTTACCGAAATAGACTCTTGACAGCATCCGATTCCCAGAGGGGCTATTCCATTTCCCATACAGCATAATAGTAACGGTCTTATGAAGAAATTTTGCTTTTATGGAAACTGTTTATTTCTGAGAACGTTCGAATGTCAGGCTAAGTGTAGAACTTCCCTAATAAAGAAGTAAGAAGAAAACAAGGGTTCTAATTAAAAACATTGTTTAAGGAGACACTTGTGAGATAAAAGAAAATCTCGCTTTACAAGGAAAACTTAATCATATATATTGCTGAAATGCACTGAAGATTATTCAAGCCAATTTCCCCAGACTCCGCGCCTTGTCATTATTTATGCTCTTCTACCCTAATTCTTCTGGGTCCGATTTCCCTTCACTCCAGTTCAGCAGTTGCTTCCTTTGAAGTCAGTGTGAACCCAATGCCCAGAGGGGAGAGGGATGCCTGAAGAATATCTAGTCTGTTTGCTGCTTCTTCACATTTCTCTGGGTTAGAAAATGATGGAATGGTCTTGCTGTCTGTCAAGCGCTGCCCAGTTTGATTTCCCGCCTGTGTGGACCGAGCAGACATCGCTGGCTGCAGCCTGAGCACTCATCAGTTAGGGCCAGGATAATGTTTTTATTAGCATTTGAGGACATCATGGGGCTGATTTCAAAAGCTCATCTATTTACCACTTCTTGATTTTTTTCCTGCCTCTGCAAACTAGATGCTACCCAAGTTATTCCTTGCTGCTGATGTGAACGTGGTCTCAGCCTGGCTGGATTCGAAAGCCCTTGTTTTCCCATTCTGTAACCATGGGAAGAGACGTCACCTTCCTGTGCTTCATTGCTTCTTATACAACTTGGGGATAATTCTGGTACCCATATGATAAGGGTTTTTTTGTATTAGGTGATTGAATTTATACAAAAAGCCTTTCTCAGCTAGGTACTAATATCATCCTCCTGTTGCAGAGAAGGAAATCGGGACTAGGGGAGCTGAGTTGCTCAATACAGAGCCTTTGGGAGGGTCTGTGAATTTGATGACATCAAGTATAGCACCATCTATATAGGGAGGGCACAGTGCGTGTTAACACGCCTTATATAGTTTACGTCATCCCCAGCGATATTTAAAAATATTGAACAGAGGGAACTTCCCTGGTGGTCCAATGGTTAGGACTCCCCACTGCCACTGCCAAGGGCTCCCCTGGTTGGGAAAATAAGATCCTGCAAGTTTCATGGTCTGGCAAATATAAGATAAAATAAAGTAAAATACAGTGGATACAGATAGGACTCTGGGGAACACCATGAATCAGGGAGCAGGTCAAAAAAGAGAGAAGAGAGTTCTCAGTCATAAGGGCACAAGAAGCAGCACTTAGGGTCTGACTGTGCCCCCAAGCGCTGTGCTGAGGTTTCGCCTGTTTTGACCCATTGCATCTTGATAACAACACTTGGAGGCAGGAAAGCATTGAACCCGTCATCCATTGATGAGAAGACTGAGGCAAGAAAGTTTAGGAAATTTCCCAAGGGAATCCATTTCCTTAAGTATTGAGCTCTGCGGTCTGAAGGGGACTGATTAGAAGAGCTAGAGGCTGAGGAGGAGAACAAAAGACAGCTTAAGACTAGCTTAAGGCCGCACTGATTCCTGCCTCCTTCTCCTAACTTTGGGTTCTGTTTGCTCTTCTTTCATATGATACTGCTTATGTGTAGAATCTAAAAACATGGCACAAATGACCTTATTTACAAAACAGAAATAGAGTCACAGATGTAGAACACAGGCTTATGGTTATTAGGGGAGGAAGGAAAGGGATGGATAAATTGGGAGATTGGTATTAACATATATACACTACTATATATAAAGTCAGTCCTGAATATTCATTGGAAGGACTGATGCTAAATCTGAAGCTCCAGTACTTTGGCCACCTGATGCAAAGAGCTGACTCATTGGAAAAGACCCTGGTGCTGGGAAAGATTGAAGGGAAGAGAAGAAGAGGGTGGCAGAGAATGAGATGGTTAGATAGCATCACCAACTCAACGGTGATGAGCGAACTCTGGGAGATAGTGGAGCACAGAGGAACCTGGTATGCTGCAGCCCATGGGATTGCAAAGAGTCAGACATGACTCAGCAACTGCACAACAACAATATATAAAATATAACTAATAAGGACCTACTGTGTAGCACAGGGAACTCTACTCAATACTCTGTAATGGCCTATACAGGAAAAGAATCTAAAAAAAACTGGAGATATATCTATATATAACATTCTCTTTGCTGTACAGAATAAACTAACACAATGTTGTAAATCAACTATACTCAAACGATTAAAAAAAAAAAAGACCACGGAGGGAGGGATCCAGTAATTGCAGGACATGAGCATTTTAGGAAGCTGTTCAACAACTTCAATCTGAAAAATTAAAAGACTTATAAAAAACTTTTGCATGATACTAGGATAGGATTTGACCATCTTTCAACTCTGAGCTCACCAAGGGAAATTTATTTCAGAATATTTGGATGTCACCACTTATTTTAAACTCTCCTTTTCTTTTGAGGGGTTGGTGGGTGGGGAGAGTAATCAAAACATTTCTTCAATTAGAAGAAGTCTAAAATGAAGGAGGGGATCAAGATTTCATTGCTTTTTTCTTTTTTTTCGTTTTGCAAGAAGTGTACCCAATTAAATGCTGTTGGGCAGTTTTGGGAAGAAGTTAATAAACAGGGAGTGGGGGAGATGCGGACACAGAGGGAAGAGAGTGTTCCCAAGTTGAGGTTTTGTTTGCCAAGTTTCATCACAGACCAAAGCTTAGCTCTGAAGGAGAACCTCTTGGGAGACAGAGTTTAAAATAGCAATGCAAAGGGAAACTCCAAACAGGCGAGCTGGGGAGATGTTTCTCAAAGGCAGCTCATCCTCAACAGGTGCTGGTAACATCTGTAACAAGACTATCCATGATAAAAAGCTTCTCATACCTTAATCCACGTTATATTACATTCACAAACACACCACTGTCCTCCTTCCCCTGAGAAGCAGGAATAAATAATGTGCCCTTAAACTCACATCTCTGCTTTCTGCCTAAGAACATTCAAAGTAAAAAGAAAAAATAAGTAGTTCCCACCACTACCTTTTCCCCAGGAGAATGCAGATTGTAAACATGAAGATACATCTGGGGTGAGCCAATGGAAGAAGCCCTGGTGTAAACAATCCATCTATTAAAAAACCTGAACCCGATGCACTCAGTCGACCCTAGGAAAGATGCAAATAATGGAGAAATCTTAATTTAATTCTGAAGTTGTTACTATAATACAAGTGCCTATGTTTGGAAAATAGAATCAAGTTCCTCCTGAGAGATGCATGACAACGTCAGGGCCTTCATCCATTCACGCATGCATCCATCCACTCATTTGTTCTCCAACAAATATGCATTAACTATTTACAATGTGCAAGACCCAGAAGTACAGAAATCCAAAGTCTAGAAAAAACTCAAGGAAGCACTGTGTATCACTTAGATTTTGTGGGGTATGGCAAAGGTAGCTGGGAATTGGGTATAATGGCAACCCACTCCAGTATTCTTGCCTAGAAAGTCCTATGGACTGGTAGCCTGGTGGGCTACGGTCCATGGGGTCACAAGAATTGGACATGACTTAGCAACTAAACCACCACCACCTGTCTTCCCACCTCAGTTACCCACCTTTAAAATGGGTCTGCTGTAAAATTCAGTTAACCCAGTTCACCATGTAGCTGAAGGTAGAGCTTGGTAACTTAGTACATAGCCACTCTTCATAGAAATAACATGAGATGATCGGATTTCATGGTGCTGCTCTTTTTGGACTGTAGAAGAAAAGCATAGCTTTGGCTTCCTCATTCATACCTCACTTTTGACTCATTCATTCCTGCATCCGTCAGGACTCTTGCACTGAATCTGAATGACAAGCAGCTGTGTGGTATGAGAAAGAAAGCTATCATAGGTGAAGGGAGTGGTGGGAACCATGGCATAGGTCGGTGAAGACACATTTCCCTGGCATGCTTGGGAAACGGTTTACACCTGTTGGGTCAAAGCCTGATGCACAGGCCCAGAGTGGGTGGAGAAGGACTGGAGAAGTGTGAAAGGGAAAGATCCACTGGGTGGTAGCCCTGGCGGTGCTTCCTGCTCCACAGAAGTTTTTCTCTGCTACGACAGCTAGAGAATCTTTTACCTACGACATAATTCAAGCCTACCTTTCTTGAGGATTTTTAAAAAACTAATACAGACTGAGAAAGAAATACAGAGGACCTGAGAGGTAAATCTGAGAATTCTAGTTAAAGTGATTCTACAGTTTATTGACTGAATACACGGGAACATGTCAAGAAATTGCTAAAAATAAAAAGCCTATAATTTCAAAATAGCTGACTATAACAATTTTATTCTGCAAAAGAGAACTTATTGTAATATACCAAATCAACATGGATTTTTTTAAAATTAGGGGATGATTACCCTGCAACAAGCCATACAGAAAATACTACTTGAATGTTGAAGTAAAGAATATCAATAAATGCCCACAGAAGAATAAGCAGAGCAATATAAGCCTCAGGATCTCTGTGAGATAGTGTACTGTGTATATACACATATTCACTTGTCTATTTTTATCTTCACTGGTATCCTTTTAAGATTAATAATACCACTGAAACTGACAAAACAAATAGGTTATATAATTCAATGCCAATTTACAGAAGAAAAATCTTGAATCAAACATGAGTCAAGTAAATTTAGTTATGTGTTATACACAGAGCACTTGCAGTCCCATCCCCAATACACACAAACATACAGACACATGTACACACACGTGTACACACACACATATATCCATATACACAATGCACATGTACATACAGAAACATACAAATGCATATACAATGTACACACAGATACACATAGTTACACACACATACACGTACAGTATACACAATACATGTAGACACATATACACACACATAAAGAGACATGTACACACATACACAAACACAATGTACACATATACACACACACAGATAGACACACACATGACACACATACAAATACATGCATACACAAAGATACACACACACATTCAATGATGCAATGCACCTAGCATCACCTTGGGTGTTTTCATATCCAAATGGACTTGAACCATCTAATCTGGTCTATCCCATAAATAAACATTCACAAGAGGGCTGTGAAAAGCAATTCAGATTTGATTGGCTATTTTGTCTTTTACTTTGCTTCGTACATGAGTCTCTGCCAAGCAAGGGGCAGAAGGGGCCTTTAGGACCCAGGTCATACACTCTCTTGCTTCTCCATTCCTTAAATGCCCCCTTTGTCTTTTTTCAAACAGGTATCTTCTGTGTAACCAGGCAGCCTATCAGCTCTGAGCATGGATCAAGTCTGCATGTCAGAACATGCCAGGCACATGGCAATCACCACCCAGTGAGCTGAACTCCAATCAGGTCTGCAGTATGAAATTTCATTCTTTGTGAACCGAAGACAGTCACCTAATATCATTTCAGCTAAATTGAAATTGCTGCTGATGGCAGACCTTATCCAAAGCACTGGACAGCGTCTTCCAGAGGATCAGCTTAGGGGACAAAAGGGGACATTTTGATTAACCTCAGACCTACTACAGGATGAAAGCTCTGGCTCTTCATCACAAAAGTGAAAGATCAGAGATACCAGCTCAAAACTTCAAAGTGACAATCACATTTGCTTAGTTTCGGGGTCACTTGTGTTAGACTTATCAGGGTGTTTGTTTCAAAAAAATGCAACATCCCAGGCTCAAGCCTCAACTTCCCAAATAGTCTGTCTAAAGGCAGAGCTCCAGAATCTGGATGTATAGGACGTTTCCAGGGGATTTATTCATTCACTGAAGTTTGAGGACGACTATTAACGCCTCATAGCTTCAAGAGAATGCTGTTCTAGACAGAAGGACAGATCTATTTTGGAGAGAATTGTGTCCTCAGAGAAGCATCCAGTTTTCCCAGATAGTCACCATCAATCTCATAGATCACAAAGTTGAACATTTTCCATCATCTGACCATTTTGAAAATGCACTCCATTGTTTCTCTCTCATCCTAATGATCTTTCCTCAACTTTCCAGTAATTACAAGTGCAAGTCCAAGGAGCCTCTTGATGAAAGTGAAAGAGGAGGGTGAAAAAGCTGGCTTAAAACTCAATATTCAGAAAACTAAGATCGTGGCATCTGGTCCCATTACTTCACGACAAATAGATGGGGAAACAATGAAAACAGTGACAGACTTTATTTTCTTGGGCTCCAAAATCACTGCAGATGGTGACTGCAGCCATGAAATTAAAAGACGCTTGCTCCTTGGAAGAAAAGCTATGACCAACCTAGACAGCATATTAAAAAGCAGAGACATTACTTTGTGAACAAAGGTCTGTCTAGTGAAAGCTATTGTTTTTCTAGTAGTCATGAATGGATATGCGAGTTGGACCATAAAGAAAGCTGAGTACCGAAAAATTGATGTTTTGAACTGTGGTGTTGGAGAAGACTCTTGAGAGTCCCTTGGATTGCAAGGAGATCCAACCAGTCCATCCTAAAGGAAATCAGTCCTGAATATTCATTGGAAAGACTGATGCTGAAGTTCCAATACTTCGGCCACCTGATGCAAAGAACTGACTCATTAGAAAAGACCCTGGGAAAGAGTAAAGGTGGGAGGAGAAGGGGACGACAGAGGATGAGATGGTCAGATGGCATCACTGACTCGATGGACATGAGTTTGACCAAGCTCCAGGAATTGGTGATGGACAGGGAAGCCTGGCATGCTGCAGTCAATGGAGTCGCAAAGAGTCAGACATGATTGAGTGACTGAACTGAACTGAACTTCCAAGGTGACAAGATGTTTGTGAGGTTTAATTCATTAAGGCTTAGAGAATGACTAGAGAAGTTCTGTATCAGCATCAATATTATTATTTATTTGTCATGCAGTTTGAGAATTTTCTCTCCATCATGGACAAAAATGACAAACATCCATTTCATTCCTCAAGGTATTTGAGTAAAAACCTGGCTATTGGAAAGCAAGGAATTAGCCCAGTCTTTGCTATAATAATTACCAGTGTGGAGATGAAATAAATCTATCAGCTGCAGGTGGAAGGTTATCTGAAGCCCCTAAAGGGGGCTGCTGCTGATACACTCAGAGCTGGTATAAGCAGAGAATCAGACATCCCAGCCCGTCTGCTGTTTCCCTTTAAGAGGTCAGCAGAAAAGCCCAGAAACACCCAGTGTGTGAAGATGTCAGTGACAATAAATATTTTTTTTTCAGTTAATGGGCTTCATGGATATGGAGATTTTTAAGTTAAGGCAATTATCTAATTTCAACTCACCACTTGCTAATTTACTAATTCATTAACTCGAGGAAACGGCCATGCTGTGAGATACTGGCCTCCCGACAATGGAGCTGAGTCTTGGCGGGGATTTATTTCCACCAACACCAGGGACAAAAAGCATGAGATATTTTTGAAGAATAATAAAAAATGGATTAAAGGGAATAGAAATAATTTATCATGTGCAGATGTGCAGAAACAAAAGATGGTGGCTCTGCAGTCTGGTTTTATAAAAACAAAATTACAGTGAAGGCATATCACCCAATCACCCATTTGTGAACACAGGGCTCTGGGCATCTGATGAGCTATCAGGTGTATTAGCTTTCATAAAAATTACATCATCAAAGGAATAGTCAGTAAATTTCCCTTCTTCTGACTAATCCACCCCAGACCTTGCAACCTTGATGAGAAAAGAAAACTATATATATATATATATATATATATATATATATATATGTATGTATGTATGTATGGCAAATCCTTTGTTGAACTCCAAAGACTGTGTGCATGTCAGTGCCTCTCTAAGGAGGTACACAGCTGCCAAAGAACTTGAAAGTCCTCTGCCATTCTGCTCTGTAAGAAAAGATGAAAGAGATAAATCGAAAAAAGGAAGAAAATATAGATTGAGGTATGACTTGCAGCTTCTAGAATCTTCCAAGGAGGAAAGCACTTCAAGAAAATACTTAGGGAAATCTTAGAAGTATATTAATTACCAAGGAATCCTACTTTCATAGAGAGCTGAAATATTTTATCCAGGACATTTACTTTAAAAAACACAAGAAAAACTGTTATGGTTTTCAGAAAGATTTACAATCAAACTAGTTACAATTTTTTCCTGTTTTGTGTGCTTTTCACACTCTTAAATGTGCCCTTTGATGAGTAATTTGTTCATCCTTTTCTATCGAATTAGTGCTTTTCCTGTACTATTCAAAAAATAATTTCATACCTTAAGGTTATAAAAATATACTTCCATATAACCTCCCAAGATAGCTTCTAAAAATTCTACTCTTCTGGCTTTTACACTTTGGTCGAGACTCCACTTGGGGCCGATTTTTTTCCATAGAGAGATTTGTTTCTTTCAGAGTTTTTAGTTAAGAAGACTACCCTTTCTCCAGAGATCAAATCGCCAACATCTGTTTGATCATCGAAAAAGCAAGAGAGTTCCAGAAAAACATCTACTCTGCTTTATTGACTTCCAAAGCCTTTGATGTGGATCACAACAAACTGTGGAAAATTCTTAAAGAGATGAGAATACCAGATCACGTGACCTGCCTCCTGAGAAATCTGTATGCAGGTCAAGAAGCAACAGTTAGAACTGGACATAGAACAGACTGGTTCCAAATTAGGAAAGGAGTACGTCAAGGCTGTATATTGTCACCCTGCTTATTTAACTTATATGCAGAGTACATCATGAGAAATGCTGGGCTGGATGAAGCACAAACTGGAATCAAGATTTCCAGGAGAAATATCAATAGCCTCAGATATGCTGATGATACCACCTTTATGGCAGAAAGCGTAGAAGAGCTAAAGAACCTCTTAAAAGTGAAAGAGGAGACTGAAAAAGTTGGGTTAAAACTCAACATTCAGAAAACTAAGATCATGGCATCCAGTCTCATCATTTCATGGCAAATAGATGTGGAAGCAATGGAAACAGTGACAGACTTTATTTTTCTGGACTCCAAAATCACTGCTGATGGTGACTGCAGCCATGAAATTAAAAGACACTTGCTCCTTGGAGGAAAAGTTATGACCAACCTAGACAGCATATTAAATAGCAGAGACATTACTTTGCCAACAAAAGTCCATCTAGTCAAAGTTATGGTTTTTCCAGAAGCCATGTATGGATGTGAGAGTAGGACTGTAAAGAAAGCTGAGCACCGAAGAATCAATGCTTTTGAACTGTAGTGTTGGAGAAGACTCTTGAGAGTCTCTTGGACTGCAAGGAGATCCAACCAGTCCATCCTAAAGGAAATCAGTCCTGGGTGTTCATTGGAAGGACTGATGCTGAAGCTGAAACTCCAATACTTTGGCCACCTGATGCAAAGAACTGACTCATTTGAAAAGGCCCTGATGCTGGGAAAGATTGAGGGCAGGAGGAGGAGGGGACGACAGAGGATGAGATGGTTGGATGGCATCACCGACTCAACGGACATGAGTTTGAATAAACTTTGGGTGTTGGTGATGGACAGGGAGGCCTGGCAAGCTGCAGTCTATGGGGTCACAAAAAGTCGGACCCAACTGAGCAACTGAACTGAACTGAACTGAACCCTTTCTCCATGACTGTGCAGGGTCACCTCTGCTATACAAGTCTCTCTGTGTATAAAGGGCTATCTATGGATTTTCTATTCTATTCCACTAATTTACATTCTTATCTTTGCTTGAGTTTCCAAGGAGCCCTGATACAGCAAGTCCTCTTTCTCCTCCTCCTTCATCATCATCTTCTTCAAGAATACCTTGACTATACCTGTTTGCCTTTGCTTTTCTACATAAAGGCCACAAAAAAAGAGAAAAAAAAATATTGGTATTTCAACTAGAGTTATATTACACTATAGAACAATTTTGGGAAGAATTTAAGTCTGTAATATTAATCTTTTAATACATGAATCCTTTGTGTCTACCTATTTAAGCTTTCTCTAATTGCTGACAATAAATTAGATTTTTACAATTTAATTTTAAAAGCTTAGAAAATCACAGACTCACACAGACATCGTACCTGATTTTTTAAAGTTTGTGGATTGTGTCTATAGGCGTGTAATGCAATGTGGAGATTGTGTGTTGGTGCATGTGTATTTCAAACCTTCAGTTGCTAATTTACCAATTCAATAACTTGAATAAACTTTATGATATAAGCCTGTTGATTAAAATCTCAGCTGTGAAGAAATTTGCTTTCAGCACCGTATTATATATATCAATATGTATTTAATTGTAAATATATGCCCACAAAAATATTTAGGGATTCATACTTTTTGCATGAAGCTTAGTAAATAGGTACTTTTGATAATGACCCTTTCTCCTGGGAGAAAGCATGAGTCCAATTACATTCTACTTTGCATTTTCTGTTGGGTACTCATCTGGCTTTTGAATTTATAAACATTTAGATGATATGAGTATAATTTCCCGTAAAGCTGTTGAATTATTTTTATATGGCTTAGGAACAACCAGAAATAATTTCATTTCCTCATTGGCTAACATGAGACTTCTTATGACCTTCATAAATAACAAAATGATTAAACAGAGTGGATCTCTATTAGAAAGACATGATGTTACTCAAATACAGAACATTTATTTTACCCATTTATAGTGTGTGGGAACCACCCTGTATATACCCTCACATACCTCTTGTAATGTATCACAGAAGCAATTACATGAGGAGTCATTTTAAATGATAGATTACTGACTGGTTCTCTAGTAGATTCTCAGTAACCGGTAGTTGAAGAAAGAAGGGAGAAAGAAGAAGAAAGAGATAAAGAAGGAAGGAAAGATAGAAGGGTAGGAGAGTAAAATAAACTTTAAGACAAAGTTACAGCCTAAAGAATCAATGCATGAAGCACTAGATGAATAAATGGATTAAAAAATTAATGGATGGATGAAAATGAATAGAAGAATAAAATAGTGATGCTTTAAAATCAATGGATGAATGAGTAAATAATTAAAGAAATATATAAGAAGAATAGAAGGAAATGAATGAAAAAAATGGATGAATGGATTAATAAAAGTGAGTGAATGACAGAAACAGTAGATGGATAGATGAAGGAAGAATAAAAATGAGTGAATGAAAGAATATGTGACTGTGTGAATGAAAAATGAGTGAATAACCGAATTTGTGAAAGAATGAGAACAAAAGCGATTAGTCTGAAGCCTTCATTTTACAGACATGGAAACAAGAGCTCCATAGGATTAAGTGACTTTTTTGTGGTAGTGACGGAGCAGCTAGACCCTAAGTTTGCTGAATATGAATGAGTCTTGTACACTTTTCACAGTGTGATTCAGCTTGATTCTCTTGAGAGCAGAGCCTAAGACAAGGACTTTGTCCAGACAGTTTATTTGGGAGGTTATCAAGGAGCAGGAGGAAAGCTACAGAAGTAGGGAATGAAAAAAAAGAAAATGCACATGCTACAAGTTGAGAATTATGTTTTATTTAGTGGATTTCCTGAGAACTCAAGACTGCTCTGAGGGACTGCTCTGAAGAGGTAAAGTAGGAGTTTTTGCAACAAAAACTGGTAAACACCATGGACTGTAGCCCACCAGGCTCCTCGGTCCATGGAATTCTCCAGGCAAGAATACTGGAATGGGTTTCCATTTCCTTCTCCAGGGGATCTTTCCAAACCAAGGATGGAACCTGGGCCTCCTGCATTGCAGACAGATTCTTTACCATCTGAGCCACCAGGGAAGCCCCCAATCAAAAGATTACTGTTAATTAAAAAAAAAAAAAGAAATCTCAATACTGTTAGCACTTTCCTGTATATAGGAAGATGCAAGAGTCTGGGCTCATTGAAATCATTCCTTTGATAGACACCTTAGCTGTCTAGGTTCAACATCCTCCTTTTTTCCATCCTGAATCCCCTCAGGGTGCACAGTCAGGGGTGGCTACAGCATCTGATGGCTTGATGACCACAGCAGCTTTTGTTTCCTGATATGGTGGGCAACATTTTTCATCCACTTCTGCAGTGGTGTTGAATCCTTGAGAACTCATCTCCCAGAATCATTCACCCAAAGGGCCAGTGAAGTGAAGTGAAGTGAAAGTTGCTCAGTCCTGTCCAACTTTTTGCGGCCCCATGGACTATATAGTCCATGGAATTCTCCAGGCCAGAGTGGGTAGCCTATCCCTTCTCCAGTGGATCTTCCCAACCCAGGAATTGAACTGGGGTGTCCTGCATTGCAGGGGATTCTTTACCAACTGAACTATCAGGGAATGCCAAAGGCCTGGAGGCAGCAGCATACATCTGTCACTGCCCATTCACCTTTGGTTGAGGATGATGGCAGGGGATGTGAACCCCAGGCTGTAGGTATGTACCAGCAGAGACTCCCAGCAGGCATTGGAGGAGCCCAGGGGACAGAAAGGAGGAAGGTAGCTTATGCTTTAAGTGAAGGTTGCTGGCAGGAAGTGAGTGAAAGCCTTACTGCCTGTCCATCCAGGCGGCTAAAATCAGAGGTGAACTTGTGAGCATGTGAGTCATAGAGCCAGAAGAACCAGGAGCACTCGAGCAAATGGATTTGTTCTAGAAAAGTTCTAGAAGATGCTAGAAAAATGTTAGAGAAAAGAAGATGAGTAATCATTCATGATTTAGTGGTGTGGCTAATTATTACCTACTCAGCCACAAAAATAAACTCAGGTTTAAGTTTCTGTTTTCTTCAGGTTCCAGACACTTTATAATCCTGTGATAAATCATAGTACTAATAATAAACTGTTAGAGCCTTAAGAGTTACTTTTATTTTTCTTTCAACTCAAAGCAAATTATTAAATTTGAAATAAAAAAGAGAAGGCTTTTAAAAAAGTCAGTACATAGAAACATGAAGAAAATAAGGTATTTCTCCTATTGAAATGCCCTTTGCGTGGGTGCTCAGTCACTTCAGTCATGTCCGAGTCTTTGTGACCCTATGGATCATAGGCCACCAGGTTCCTCTGTCCATGGGATTCTCCAGGCAAGAGTACTGGAGTGGGTTGCCATGCCCTCCTCCAGAGGATCTTCCAAACACAGGGATTGAACCGCATCTCTTACGTCTCCTTCACTGACAGAAGGGTTCTTTACTACAATGTTCTTTAGCCCAACAATGTGTAGATCTTATAAGTGTAGGGGAGGGAAAAAACTTTCCCTTCATCCTCTTACATTGAATGCCTAGGGCCCACAAATTAAACTTACAAAAGATAGAGTCACAGGAGGAAAGGCATAAAAATCTTATTTGATGTTAATATTTTAATGTCACATGCATGGAAACCATCATAAAAAAGAAGTGAAGCTCCAAGGAAGGAGTTAGACTTCACAAAGGGCAAAACATTCATGGAGAAGTGACACAGGAAAGGAAAAGGGGATTGGATTCTAGGAGCAGTAAGTTGCAGTAAAGTAAATATATGGGAAACTAATGGAAGATAAGGATTTTGTTAATATGGTTCTTTGATGTAGACCCATCTATGTGCTGACTTTATATCCCTTGTGACAATGGCAGTTTTTCCTCCTCCTAGTGTGGGGTGGGGGATTGAAGGGAAGGAGACCTTCTCAAAGAGAACTTTATGTCCCACTTTTAAGCAGAGGTCAGAGAGCAGAGTGCTTGCTACTTCTTCAGGTCAAAACCATCCTTACATCAAAGTGGTAGATTTGGGGGTGACGTATTCTCATGCTCTTCATAGGGAAAGCCCACTCTGCATGCATTGTTTCTTGTTTTTCCTCTTATCACAAGTTAGAGCAACTTTGCCAGAGGACGCTTTAAACTGTGAGAGTGGCTATTTTTTAAATCTCTGCACTGATAACACCCAGCTCAGGGCCATGTCCTCTTCCACAGGCTGAGCAGGAGAGAAATAAAGCATTCAGTGTTTCGGGGATGTTTTCCTTCAAGCTCATGCTTGTCAAGTTCTCCCAGTCATGCCTCTCTAATACTCCCTTAGCCTCCTAATGTGTTCTCACCTGCCTTTACCAGCAAGAGCCATGACCTCTGGATATCACCCACCTTCCTTCCAATGCCAAGGTTTCCTTTTGCCAGAGGGCCAAGCTGATAATCTAGTTGAAACTAACTTATTTAAGGCTGGTCATGGCAACGCAGGTCTCCTTCCGAAAGAGTGTTTCTATTTTAACGTGAATGTTGGTGTTGTAATCCCTCAGGAGAAATAATGCAGAAATTGCTGGAACTGTGGCAGGGTCCAAAGAGAGAGACTATGAAGTTCCTGAAAGAACTGTCTCCACTGTCTCCACTGCCCAACCCTGCGATTAGCCTTCCCTAGGCCAAGACTTTGACTCCCAAATCTCCCTCCTGACTGGGAACCTTACTCTCCTTTGATCTTGATCTCAGTAACGATCATCATCGCCAATCCAGGAACCTGGACATCAATCTCCATTCTTTTCCTGCTCTAAATCTTCCCCATGCCAATCCTGCTGGCTCTCCTGCCTAATCACCTTGCCCAGTCTCACATTTCTCTCTTTCAACTGCTCGAATTCAGGCTTCCAGAAAGGTCTTCAGGTAGCCCGCACTCAATCTGGATGCCGTCTGCTTACAATCCTTCCGTGCCTCTTGCTGCGCTTAAAGTCTGTGTTCCCTTTCACATGACCCTCTGCCTGTCAACGCCATCTTTGTCCACCCTCTCCTCACCTTGGAGGTTATATCGTGCTCTCAGTTCCAGAATTTCACACAATGTATTTTTTTTTTTTTTAAGGATAGAAACAGATTTACATTTTCTTCTCATCAAAGTGAGACTTCTCAACAAAAAGATCCCAGCACAAACTTCCCCTCTCCTCACCTACCAGCAGCCATCACATCCATCTCCTTTCATTCTCAGACCCCAAAGTCTCCATCTAACTGCTCCTTTGCTGTTGTTTAGTCACTCAGTCATGTCCGACTCTTTGGGACCTCATGAACTATAGCCCACCAGGCTCCTCTGTCCACGGGATTTCCCAGGCAAGAAAACTGGAGTGGGTTGCCGTTTCCTTCTCCAGGGTATCTTCCTGACCCAGGAATCAAACCTGGGTGTCCCGTGTCTCCTGCATTGGCAGACCAATTCTTTACTCAGCCTTCCTTTTCCCCAAATTCCAGGCAGTCCCTGATTGAACCTACACTGCTTAAAAGCCAGGTTCTCTGTGGGCAAGGAGAACCTAGCCCCTCCTCTCAACTTAACTCTTAAGACATGGACACACAACAAGGAAACTGGATGATAAATGCAGTGCACAGAGTTATCACTTCTTCCTGCCTCTACCCCTAAACACCCATCTTAAATCATTTTTTTATTTCCATCCAAACGAAAGCATCTACTTCTGGAGAGCAGGACGACCCAGGAGAGACAAATCTAGTTGCATGGGGAAAAAGATCAGAGTGGCCCAGCAAAAAGGCAGGGCTATGTTGGTCCTTGGAATTGCAGACCTAAGGACTCTCTCCAAAGCAAACTACTGCACAATCCCCTGTGGGGCTAATGTCTGCAAAGTGCCATTGGCATTTTATGAATTGTATTAATTACACTCTTAAGCCCCATGCAAATTGCAAAATCATTTTTTCCAATTGAGTTAATAAAGCCAGTTTAGAACAGGCATGCTGCCTTTCAGCAGAAAATTATCCCTGTGCGCTGTTTGCAGATAACCAAAATTTGGTGGAGGGTGTTCCTGGGTTATGAGCGCAGTACATGCCAGGGTGTCTGCTCTGCGATTTTTTTTCTTCTGTGTGAGTGTGATCCATTTCCCTCTGACAGAGTTGGACGTGCAGGGCATGGTCACACTTTCTGATGGTGTTTTATCCATCACTGGGGAGCTGCAAATTCATTCTCAAAGTCTCAGTCCTGAGAGATGCTTATTATCACTTGGAGACTTTCAGAGAAAGCAAGATGATTTTTGAAAGTGGCTGGCCAATTCTGAATGATCTCACCTCTGACAGCCTTAGTATCCTTTCCTCAAGAAATCCAGGCAGAGAAAGATAAAAAATCTCCTCTGCTAATCCTGACTGTCTGCAGAGGGACCCTGGAAGAACCAGAATTCCTCCAAGTTTTCTGACCTTGCAGTCAAAGCAGCTGGCCTGAGCCATTCAATAGAGCCGGTGACCATCTTGCTTCATGGCTATTATCAAGCTCGTAGGATGCCTTTGGGAGGTTTAGAAAAAGATGTCACCTCCAGGTAGAGCATTTGCAATCAGCTGCCCCTCTGGGAAGTACCCTCTTCTGTGTATTATGGTCACTGGTAGGCAGCCATTTCCTGTCTACTGATGGCTTGTGTGGGACACACCTGTTCCCGGTGGCCTTTCCCATAAGACAAGTCATGAGATGTAAATAGATGGTTTGTCATCAGTGTTTTGTAAGCTCCCTATTCTTTATTTTGGCTTCCCCAGTGGTTCAGTGGTAAAGAATCTGCCTGCAAGGCAGGAGACATGGGTTCAATCTCACCTGGGTAGGGGACATCTCCTGGAGAAAGAAATAGTAACCCACTCCGGTATTCTCACCTGGGAAATCCCATGGACAGAGGAGCCTGGCAGGCTATAGTCCATGGGGTCGCAAAAGAGTCAGACACGGCTGAAGTGACTAAACAACAAAATTCTTTCTTTCATATCCTCGCGGTTATAGCCATGGCAGGAATGAACACAATGAAGTAAAATCCGTAAAAAGTAAGAATGGCTATTAATAGTTTAATGTGCTCTCTCCCAGGAGATTTACCTTTAGTCAATGTTTTCTGACAAAAAAAAAAAAAAGAAGAAGACTAAAAATGTTGAAATATTCCATACAAGGGTTAGCCAGTACTGGAATCATATTTGGGTGAGATTTCAGCTCAGGCCTCTCAGGCAAGACAGCTCAGGATCCTTCAGTCAACGCAGGAACCTGTCGGTTGCCTCTGATCACCAGGGGATGGGATTTGAAACTGGTTTTGCTGTGGTACAGTCCTGGGCACCAGGATGACTCACTAACTAGTTTCCCTGTTTCCCCTGCTTTCTGCCATGTTGGTCCCTCCTCTTCCATTGCCTGGAGTAAGGAACCTCCATCAGAATTGTTCACTTCGCTTTGGTTTGATACTGAGCCTCACCCGGACTCTGAAGGCAGAGTTCTCAGCTCTCAACACTGGGCTCCTCTGGGAGGGGATGGTTCTGCTCCCATCCAGACACTGACCCACTGAGAATGACCTGTGTTCATGGAGCATGAGACTGACTTCTCTGGAGGGTCCAGCCTGCATCTGGGCTGACTTTCCAGCCCCTGTCACTGCTTACCCATGTTTATTCCTGTCCCATGTAGGTGGTCCCTAGAGGTCCCAGCATATGTAGTATCTTGAATCATCCCAAATTAATATTAAACAAGGCTTTTCTATATGGTTCCTCAGATCAAATATGTTTGGTCCCCAGACTTTTGTGTAATTCCACTTATTGCACAAAAAATTATGATTACCATCTCACTTTACCCTGGCAATGATTTGAGTGAGGTAGATAAATTAGGCATGACTATTCTAGGTTAAGAAACAGGGAGAGATGAGCAAACAGAGGTTCAACAGTGACCAGTTCAGACTCACAAAGCCAACCCATAATGGAGCATTTGCCCCAGTGTTTCAACTCCCCCTTTTGTCACAATGCCAGGATTTCCTCACTGTCAATCAAAGTCGATTTTTATCTAGAGATGGTTCCCATGGGAGAGCACGGTGCACTGAAGTCCAAACTCCACCGGCTAAAGAACACTTTAAACTTCAGTTCTTCCAATTTTTCAAAATGGAACAGTTCTTTAGGCTGCAAGTGAAGGCAGCAGTTTTCAAGAAACGCAAGAGGTGCCCTGCTGGGAGGTAACTGAGATTTGGGAAATAGAAATAGGAAAGACTTCATGATTCTGCCTCCAGCAGAGAACCCACAGGGTTCCATGTTCTTGGTTCCTGGTGACCCATCGCACCTACACTGGGGTCCAGCCAGCTATGTACCCTCTCCAGTCTGCACAGATGACTCCAAGGGGTTCTAAGGGAAGTGAAATGATGAATGTGGGCTGGCTCATGCAGGCATGTTGAATATGAATTTTAAAAGGGGACCAGCTGTCCCACAATTGTGGGCAGAATTCTGAATGTGGTGGAGATTATAGTTTTTAAACTCCATTTCCTTTCCAAGTCCCAAAATAAAAGTGATTTATTTACTTTTTATTTTTGTGGTTGACCTTGATCTTATTTTACCCAGTGCAATTTAGCCCAGGTGTCAGCAAATGTTTTTCCTAAAGGATCTGTTAGTAAATATTTTTAGTCTTTGAGGTCATTATTTATGTAA
This sequence comes from Giraffa tippelskirchi, assembly GCF_054371585.1. Taxonomy (NCBI): domain Eukaryota; kingdom Metazoa; phylum Chordata; class Mammalia; order Artiodactyla; family Giraffidae; genus Giraffa; species Giraffa tippelskirchi. The sequence continues at coordinate 63,256,403 of NC_137287.1, read as the reverse complement.
CTGAAGGGTGTAGCTGTGTTCCGATAAAACTTTATTTACAGAAACAAGTAGTGGGGGCACAGTGTGCCAAGCCCTGGTTTAGACTGATGTTGCCTGTGTGTTTCTGAAACTTAAAAAAAAGTTACAACATTCATTATCAGCAAGTGGCATTTAAACTCCTTCCATACTTACTCAAAACCATTATTCCAAGCATAAGGGTCTCACTAGAAATCAAAGTCCACTGAGGTTCAGTAAGAAAAACTTGCTACTGAATTCAGGAGTAAAATCTGTTTACCATTCCATATCCAAAGTCAACTTAACTGCTTGTAAGAGTTGTTCAGTCACTAAGTTGTGTCTGACTTTTCTGCAACCCCATGGACTGCAGCATTCCAGGCTTCGCTGTCCTTCACTATCTTCCAGAGTTTGCTCAGACTCATGTCTATTGAGTTGGTGATGCCATCTAACCATCTCATCCTCTGTCACCCCCTTCGCCTCTTGCCCTCAATCTTTCCCAGCATCAGGGTCTTTTCCAGTGAGTTGGCTCTTTGCGTCAGGTGGCCAAAGTATTGGAGCTTCAGCTTCAGCATCAGTCCTTAGTACACCTCTATTAACCATGGGATTAATGGAGACAGTTTGCATTATATAAGAATTTTGGAATGTGAGAAATCTCACCTTTTACAGGAAAGATTAGGTGATTTTCATTCTCTGACAGAGGTAGATGCTTTATCTAAACAATCTGGTAGGTAAAGACAACCATGACAAAAAAAAGTGCAAGCAATAAAGTATGAATAATTCTGAATGTTATGGAAATATATATGTCAATATATAAGGATATATAATATTCTTTTAACATTCAGATTTATTCATATTTTATTTATGATTTAGCATATTTATGATATAGAAGGAATTTCAGCTAATATTTATAACATAAATTAAAAGTATGTCTGTTATACATTATTATAGAGTATGTGTAATTAGGATATTCTATCTCTCTAATCTCTTTAGATCTCTGTAGAAATGTTGCTTACAGGACAATACTTAGTCGATTAGAGTTTGAGCATCTGAACAGTCCTCTGCATCTTCATCTCCAGGCTGGCAGGGCCCTGGCTCCTAACCTCTTTGTCATCCTGCCTCCCAGAAGTGAGAGATGCTATTAGTGGGAATTTGCTATTCGGGTAAATGGTGTTAGACATGAAAAAAAAAACCTCATTAGAGCTTCTACACTAAGGCAATCAACTTCTGTGCATCGTGATAATGGGTTGACTTTCCAGGGGCTTGGGTTTCTTCCAAAGGCTCAGCGTCAGCACCATCAGGTCCAGTGGCTCTCTTGTCACACCACACAGTCCTAGTGGCCATGTCTTCATGTACATGGTGCAGAAAGAACACATTAAAGCAGCACAAGGACCATGCTCGATGCCCTTTCCAGTGTCAGACTCCTGTCAAGATACTGAAGCAAGATACACCAAGGCTGAAGGTCTATAATGTACAAGATTTTATGAAGCACCTGGTGAACCCTAAACAAAATGAAAAGGGGCTGAATGTGAGGAGTCCCAAAGGGACACCTCTACTCAGTCTTCCTTAAGCTCATCATCACAGAGGAAACAGAAGACTGAATCCAGAGGGGGAAAATTCTTCAGCCTTCACTCTGGAGGTACACCCATCAAGCATCCTTACCCCTGACCACCTTACTAAATCTATACATGGACCTGAAGTTAAGCTCTTCCCAAGATCAGATTTAATCTAAACCCCAGTTCAGTGTCTTCAATGAAATAGTTCTGTAAGAATCTGAAGCTCCTAAATGGGTTGCATACACTTGGCACTTTCTGCCAATGTATGAAGTGCATGCTTTAAGCATGGTGGGGCCCCTTCATGGTTTCAGCTGGTCATTTAAGCAAGTTCACCAAGTAAATACACATCCTGAAGCATGAGGAAAAAGGCCAGCCTCTCCAATTCCTTTACAGGCTTTTCAGCCACCCTCATTGAAATAAATGTACTGGAAACAGCAGAAGTAGAAAATAACACAAAGACGATAACGTTTGCATAAAGAAGCCATTAGGAAGGTGTGCCGATGGAGCGGTTGTGTGATGTCGCATAACAAATGCACGTTTTCGTTTACTTATTTTAAAGATTCCGATTATCTAGTAGTTTTTAGCAGTTAAAGAGCATGATGCTGAATGATTCTGCTGAGATGCCAGCAGTTCTTGAAAGAGCATTCACAGAATGATTAAAAACCTAATAAAAGAGTAAATCCCAATGTAATATTTATCCAGCCCAAATTTTTGGCTTAATACATCCAAACTCATCCCATCCCCCCATCTGCACAATCACAGCTTAATAAAGGACATATTTTAAAGTGTAGGCTGTTAGAAAACAGTGAGAGGAGCCAGAAACAGAACCACAAAACTCTTCCAAATGCCTCCAACATGGAGACTTACACACCCTCGAAACCGGGTGGAGATTTCTGGGTGCTGTCTTGAAGTCCCTGTCAAAGGCGGGAGCTGAAGCATCCCGGATGGCCCAGCAGGAGTGGTCCTGCAGGAGGGTGAAGTTCAAGAAAGCTAAATGTAGATGCTCAAAAGGAATGTAGAAAAGGCAGCCTCACAAGTTATGCAGATTAAAAGAAGAAATATTTTCTCATCTATCAAATTAGCACCAAGTAGGTTGGGTTTCCCAGGTGGTGCCAGTGGTAAAGAACCCGCCTGCCAGTGCAAGAGATGTAAGAGATGTGGGTGTGATCCCTAGGTGGTGGAAGATCCCCTGGAGGAAGGCATGGCAACCCACTCCAGTATCCTTGTCTGGAGAATCCCATGGACAGAGGAGCCTGACAGGCTACAGTCCATAGGTTTGCAAAAAGTGGGGCACGACTAAAGAGACTTAGCACGCACATACAGGTGATGCCTTAACTGGGGACCCTTTAGTCTCATCTAAGATACATCTAGCAGGATAGGCTGAGTGAGCCTCACCAGCCTGGAGTCTCTCCAAGAAATTAGAAATTTCCAGGCTCCCTTCCCACTAGGAACAGCAGTCTATCACCTGCTGCCCACTATCTGGAGCTCCAAGCAAACACTCCCCCAGCCCCTCTCACTGCCCTGCTCACACCAGCCACCTTACCAGCCCTCAAATTGATGGGGGACAAGGACAACCTCAGGGCCCTTGTACCTGGTCCCCTGCTGCCTGGATGTTGTTTCCTTGCGTCTTCACAAGGCTTCTTTTCATCCTGTTCCAGGCTCAGGTGTCATTTCCTATATAAATTAGATAGATCCAGTCCAAAATAACGTCAGCCTGGGACTTCCCTGGAAGTCCAGTGGTTAAGAATCTGCACTTCCATTGCTGGGAGCACAGGGTCAATCCCTGGTCAGGGAACTAAGATCCCGCATGCCTTGTGGTGCAGCCAAAAAATAAATAAAAATAAAAATTTTAAATAGCATCAGCCAGCAAACCCTTACTCTGGTTTACTTTCTTCATAGGACTAATGGTTACACCAACAATATACTGTGAATGTATTTATTTATTTTTGTCCATCTTCCCACAGGATCTGAGTGCCTTGAAGACAGGAAACTCTGTTGTTCGTGGCTATTATCTCAAGGGCCCAGAAGCATACCCAACACACAGTAAATAAGTGCTGATGGAATGGGCTTAAATGACATGACGTGGGATCATCAAGTTTGTTCTACCTGCATTCCTGTTCCAGGACAGTGGGGAGAGATGTGGGTACAATCAGGATGGGAAATCATCTGAAACATGTTATCAAACACCTCTAAAAAGTTTCTATCCTTTGACTTCATTTACTGCTTTTAGAAATTTACACTAGAGAAATAATCAGAGATCCAGACAGGAGTTTACATATGAAGACATTCACTGTAGTGTTATTCATAACAAAGGAAAATGGAAATGATTGGAATACATAGTAATACTAGTAATGAAACAGAATGGCTACACTGATTGAGGGCAGTTATTAAGTGTCGAGTAAGGTGCTAAATGATTTAAATGTTCTATAAACAAGCTGTGTCTAGTTTGCAGATGAGGACACAGAGGTAACTAGTCCAGGGCATCATTCAGAGACTTTGGGGAAAATTGGGACTCAATTTCTTGCTGCCCAGCCTGAGCTAAGAAATCATAGACTGTCCCTGAATTACAAAGCGATGCTAAGCATCATCTAATATAGGGGAGAGGCTGACTAGGAGAAGGGAGGGTCAGGGGTGTACTGGGGAGGCCGGGATCTAGGGGTCCTTTCAGCTCTGAGCATTCCCAGCTCCCCCTTGTCCTCTGAAGTTCCTTGTATGCAAAGGACTTTGCAAATATTTCTCAGTGACCTTTAGAAGATCAACATTCAGCAAACAAACCTTTCCTCTACTCCCACCCTCCCGTCTTCCTATTGTTGCCAGGATCCATGGCTTCCTCTCAAATCCCTGAACTATCCTCCGTGGAGTCTCACTCATTTCCTGTCCAGGGAGCCTTGGCATCCAATCTGTGGGTCAGAAGCAGATGGAGGAGCCAGCAACCTCAGGGCTGGTATCTCCTCATTGTCCTTGGGGAACCTAGAGGCTATTCTGCTGGCCTCCCAGTCCTGGGTGCTGCCACCTGGGTAGAAGGCCACTGGCCCTGCCCCCAGACCTGTGGACGGGTCCCCTTCTAGCCCTGCACCCCCTCCCCTAGAAGGATACTCAGCATCCCAGACGCTTGCAGCTCCATTGACTTCCTGTCTTCAGCTCCAGATGGTCTGGATTCACTTTTCCAAATGGCTCTGCCTCTAATTCCTGTGCTCATTTTAAGATTGTGTCCCATCTATGTTTTCTCCTGCTACATTTGAAATTGTTTTAAAGTTGATGCTGCTCAGCGAATTAATCAAATTTCTGCCAGCCACACCACCCTCCATGGGCATTTCAGTATATGTGAGTGCATGTGTGAGTGTGTGTGTATAAAGGGAAAATTCCTTTCACATGGCCTCTTGTCTTCAGAAATCTGAAAGTGTCTTTGTCTTGGCAGTTGTCCCAGCAGCACCAACCTCTGCCCTTTCTTTGGCTCATTCTTAGGGTATTTTGAGAAAAGCCCAAGGGTTTTGCAACAGCTACAAGTAACAAGACCAGTTTAACCCAGTTAGGGAAATCCAAATTTACCCAACAGAGGATTTGCTGGATCCGAACTGTAACTGTTCGCCTTGGATCTTGGACCCCTTTCCTGGCTCCCTTTGGCACGTCCTCTCCCCTTGCCCCTAATTTCTGTCAGCAGAGGATCCCTAATTACAAGCAGAGGTTCCAAACCATTTCTCTTTTCCTTGCCTTGTGTCAATTCCTTGGGGACTTTCTGGGGAAAATAAAGACCTGATGTGATCAGTTCATTAAACAGGCATTCCGAGTCGATGGACAATGGTAACCTCAGGTGGTATCTCAACAATTTAACATTTTCCTGTAGTATCAACAACATCTTAATCCAAAGGGGTCCTTCTTATGGGAACTTCAACCCCATAGAGTGGACAAATATTCTCAGTCATCCCATTTCTCAAGTTGCTGTGTTTTTGGCCTCTTTCCTTTCCCTCTAAAGCACTAGGCCATGCCTCTCCATGAGAGCAGCTCTGACCTCAGCCCTGAGAGGGGAGTATTCTTGGAGGCAAAGCCCTGAAGCTACTCAGGGCTCCTCCACTCACCGTGGACATTACCCTGGGAACATGAATGTTTAAAGCAACAGATCCCATGAGAATCTGAATATGGATTGGATTTCTAGCAGTTGAGAATCAAAAGTGAACTTCCTTCCTCTTTGACTTACACTGAGGTTTTCGCTTCTCTTTGCTTTTCTCAAAGCAGGATGAAGCAGGATAGGGGAGGAACTGGCCAGAGGACAGGGCCTTCTTTCTAATACTGTTTTTATTGATGAATAGCCATCTTACCCCATTTCCTGGCGCTCTCCATGGCTGCAGTGCAGTCAATTATAATCTCAGGGTTGTCTGCTACAGAGATCATTCTGCCTTATTCTTTTAGAAATTGGTTGGAACTTCAAACAAAGGGGAACGTGTTTTTAAGGAGGAAGAGGGGAAAGACTGCTCTGTCTTTCTGGCTGCAGACAGATGACTGTTTGGTGAGTTTGCAAAATCTACCAGGCTGATGCCTTTGTGCCTGGGTTCATTTCTCCAGTTCCAAAGGATGCCCCGAGTCTCTGCCAAAAGGCCCTACTCCAAGGTATGGCACCCCCAGTTGCTGGAAATAAAGAGGCTGCATGTGGACCAGTGTGCAGGGCAGACCAGGCCCCCCTGGTTCTTCTACACCAGAATGACCAGTCAACTCAGACAGAAAAAAACATCAAACCAATCCACTAGTGTCAACAGGCAAGAAGTAAGTTGATTGAAGTCATCTTCCAGTGGTGGAATGAGTCAGTAACCAAGAGAGCTTATGTAATTTTTAGCTCTGCCACTCTGCCAACTATAGGTCACGAAACACGCCTTTCACATCCCTCCAGGTCCTAGTCTGCTACTCAGTGGGAAAAAGCTCAGAACATTGGAGCTGTAGGGAGGATAAGATAAAATGTCATTGGTGAAATATGCATCTTAGTTGTGAGTGTTAAGGATACATAAAGGGAATTCCCTGGTGGTTCTGGTAAAGAATCTGTCTGACAGTGCAGGAGAAGCAAGAGATGTGGGTTCGAACCCTGGGTCAGGAAGACCCCCAGAAGGAGGGCATGACAACCCACTCCAGTTTTCTTGCTTGAAGAGTCCCATGGACAGGGGAACCTGGTGGGTTACAGTCCATGGGATCGCAAGAGTCGGACACAAATGAACATGACGACGATGACAAGGATACATAACCTGTTGATCTGTGTAACGGGAAGTAGTTTGGTCTCAAGAGAATGTCTACCATGCCCATCCCACAAAAGGGAAGGCACCCTGTCTGGCCCCCAATCTGAAGGGGAGGAAAAGATCATGTAGGAAACTGGATAGCTCAGAGGGGTGTGTGGCCCTTTCTAACACTAAAGGAAACCATGCACTTCCTGTATAGTTTTGTAGACCTGCAGAGTCACGGTGGGGTCCATCCTGAGTCAGAGATGCAGTCTCTGTTTCTCAAGGATGCAGCATTTCTGCAAAGGACCAGCTCTCTTATACATACATAGCTGCCCGCAGGGCCTCCTTACATGGGCCCCATCAGGCCACTCCTTTCTGGTGAAGAGGAAGGAGATGCATGATTTATGGTAAAGTGGGGGTATGATTCACTTCCTGGTGTATCAGCTTCTGCAAAAGAGTATTAGCTGTGGTAACTACCAGCTAAGCATTTCTCAACTAAACTTCACAGGCCTGTAACCCTGAGGGATTAGCTCCCAGCACAAGGCTGAGCGGCCACATCCAAAATTAGTTCCAAAGACATAGCTTGGAGATTTCCAGTAGCAGTTTCTTAAACTTTAAAATAAAGCCCCAGTTTTCTGTAGTTGAGTCCTTTTATGTTTTCTTGTTCCTGAATGCTCCTTTGAAACCAAAGGTATTGATATATTCTACCCTGCAGGGAAATCAATAAAAACTTTAATCACAAAATTAAATAAAAACCAAAGCTACTGACATTACACGGTAATACTCACTGAAGCAACAACTTGAAGTTTTATGGTTCTCCTGAGGCTGGACTTATTATTTGCAGGAAAATCAATATCATCTTTAGAGTAATTTGCGATGCATCTTGTCATCACAGAAAACAAGTTCCTAGTAGGCTTTACTAAAAAAAGGTAGAGATGAGGTATCAGAATGTGTCTGCCCATCCAGAAATGGATTATTCCTTGACTGCAGGGAAAAAAATACAAGAAGAGTGGCCCCAGATGTCGTGGCCAACTGTGAGCCAAAGCTCGTCAGCATCCAGGGCTCTGGGCCGCTTTCTACAAGCAGACCCTGCTGCTCTTGTCAATGGGTCACAGGCCTTTCCTGGAATGATGAAAAGCTGGAGGCAGTACATGAGTTAAAACGTCCCCGGAAATGCTGCCCACGCTTCAGAGAACTTGCAGTAATAGCACCCATTTGTCTTATGACCTTAGTGTTGTTAGGTAACGAAAGGTCCTATTTCATGTTTCGGGGGAGGAAAAAAAACGGCTTTTGCAAGTCACAGTATCATGGAATCAGATGTAACCTTAAGAGGCCTTAAGCTCAGTTAAGTCTAGCCCCTCTGGAGCATGGGGAGCAGCCATAGCTACCCCGAGGGATGTCATTCCTCTGAACTGTCATATTTCCGGCCTCATCATTCAGCAGCGATGCAGATCCAGAAACATGTGTCTGTGTACAAACTTTTATCTTCATGAGCCGCATGCTTTCCAGTTCTAATGAATTATTAGGCTGCAAGCTTGTTCCTCTCCCCATAACCCTGTCTGTGTGGTAAGCCACAGAGCGTAAAGTGAAACCATTGGCAGGCTGTACCATCTGGAGTCTCCCAGACAGGGATGTGGTAACACACTTTCAGTGAACTTTTGGAGAACCCCAGGTTGCTACAAAGGTTTATTGGAGTCTAACTCAATATGCTCAGTACGCTTCAGTCCCCGTGCTCTTGTGTTAGAACTTCAAAACACCGAGTTTTCAGGATCTGAGGCTGCTCGCTCAGAATCAAAAGCAGAACCAGAGAAGGTGACTCACTTCATATATGGCAGGAGTCCGATGGAGCAGGAGTGGACATTTTGAAATTCAGGAAATGAAAACCAAGAAATTTTGCAAGGGTGAGAACAATCATAAACACAGCCAAGGTCAGTACGCATGGGCCTGGAGTCGCTATCCTTGAATCAGAGGAGCTGGGCTTAGAATCCAGACACTGAGCTTGAGGACTGTTTCTCAAAGCAAGAGTCAGAAATCCTTGGCTGGATGACACCATCCTTGGGAAGCAGGAGGTCTCTACATATGAGATGACTGTGAATCAGTAGGATGCTCAAGGTCTAATACCAGGGTATCATCTTTTACAGGGATTACTGGTCAGGAAGCCCACTCCTAGGACTGTGATGGGAGGCGGGCAGATAGAGGGTGTGGGACTCTCCGGGTCAGTAAGAGCAAAGAAATCAAGGGTCATTCAGACACTTGCTGGCTTCTGTGTCAGCTCCCTAGGTCAGAGCCCTTCAGTTCTAATACGCTCTTTTGGAGCAACTTTCCTGATTAAACAAATAATTGGCTCATCAAGATAACTTCCTAAAGGCAGTCTGTTCAAGAAAGTTCTTCTCATGTGCACAGTCCACACCTTCCTCTTTTGTGACCAGGAATCCCCAGCAAGTGCACCCAGTCACCTCTGCCCCTTCCTAATCCACGCTTCCTCAGAAAGGGCTGTTCAAGCCCTTTCTTATGCTAAATGGAAACAACAAACAAACAACAACCACGCATGTTTCTATCATTGAGCAACAAATTGCATCTGAAAGGTTACACCATATGAAATGGTCAATAGCCATCATTTTGGACATAAAAATGGGCATTTCGTAAGGTTCAAATGAACAATTCTCCCTCTCTGTGTCTGTATCCTCAGCCAGACAATGAGGAAAGGCTGTATTTGGTTTTCTGCTTGTATAATCAGACTTTAATATGTCCTGGCACATATTTGGTCTTGGTCAACGGCCGATGGATGAGTGATGGAGTTGAGCCTGGGCTTTGGGAGCCAGGCCATCTTCTTGGGGAGACTGTTGGGGCTGAACATCTTCTGATAATAAAGAAGCTATGTGACCTAGAAACAACCCTTCTATCTGACAGAACTATAAACAGCACACATTTCTCTGGATAATCTATTTCCTCAATAAAACCATGACCACACTGACAGATAAACACACAATTTTATGCCCTGGCCCAGTGGTTTTTCCTTCAGGTTAGCATGTCCTCAGCACCTCACGGGATGGGAGCCAGACCCGGGTCTTACTTTTTTTTTCTGCTATTTACATTTGGTAGGCTGACAACAAAGGTCGAGCGATATTGGCTGAAGACACTGTCTTTAAACATTTCCGTACAGCATCATGCACGGCCAGTCTAGTTCCTGGTTAGGTGCTGACACCCATAGAGTGTTCATTGCCTTCTCTAAAGTGTTGGCTGTTGTGAACTCATGACCCTGCTGTTTCTTATACCATATCTGCTTCAAGGAGCCATGACTAACTTGCCAATTTGTGATCAGGCTGCCTTAATCACTAACTTGTGAGATTTCTGAGAAATCTTGCTGAAGTGTCTTTAAATCAAGATATTTTCTTCATGATTATCTTTGGACTTTTCCCAGAATCAAATGAAGACATCCTTCCAACTAAACATAGGATAATTTCTAGCATAAAAACTTCTTGAGAGCTAAGTGACATCACTTAAACACCAGGAATTTCTAGGAAAAAGATGGAGGAGGACAAGGAAAAACATTCTGCTACGAAACATTTGAAGAAGATTTTGGCTAAAAACGATGCTCATTTCAAAATGCATATGTCCCTGGCTTTAACAACTCTTCAATGAATCTCTGGGTAAAATTAGCACATTTGTTTTTTTGTTCTGCTTTCACAATTTATTTTCTCTTTTTGGTGGGTGTTGTTGGGGGCAGGTTGAAAATTTCAGCAACTTTGGAAAAATAAAGTTTTTGATCTTAACATTAAAATTTCATTCCTAAAGTCAATGGAGCAATTGCTCTAATGACTAGGCTTCTTTAAGATCTCCTCAGAATTTAAGAGTCAGATACTGGTCAGAGGGAGGGTCAGGGCAACAGATGATGTGTGGGGAGGGGATGCTGCTGAGCTGGGGTGGTCATCGACATTTCAGACTGAATTTCGATGTCCACACTTGCTTTGGCTCATGAGGTGAAAGGCAGAAGCCGTTGGCGAGATCAAGCTCCACAGGATTGTAAAGGCTTGTTTTACACCAGTGAGTTGATCTGGACTTGACCTTCTGATGTCAGCACCTATCCAAGGGGAATCAAATCAGATTAGCAGTTTCTTGGTCCTGAGTGTGGTGGGTGCGTTAAGTGATGAACTATAAAGCCCACTTTAAAGTTTCAAGCGGACAGTGAAAAGCAGAGTTCCGCTTATGGATGGTGGAATTTTGTTTCCCACTGCCCCTCTGGGTCTGCCTGATTTAGGGGATCAAGAGGAACAGGTGGTGAGATCTGCCATAACGTAACATGTAGCTGAAGTCAAACGTGTTCTGTTTATGTTTGAATTTAGATGACGTGGTGCAACACCTAACTCCTGGCTTCCCAGACTCTGTCTGCCGGGGGATCATCCAGGGCTTAGGTGACAATCCCAGTGGTGTTTGGTGCTGGGGTCCCCCGCTGCTTCTTCGCTGAATTCCACATCTCTCTACCAAGGGAGGCTGAGGTTGCTTTGTCTCCCAGGTGGTTGTCACTGTACCCCTGTTCACCTGGCAGATACCTCTGCCATGTCTGGCATCATCCTGAATCAGCCGTGAAAGTTTCCCCTCTCGTCACCTGCTGATGTCATGAATAGGGGACACTGCAATCTCTCTGTGCAGAACACAAGCTCGGCTTTCTGAGGACTTAGTCTAGTTGGACCTTCTGTGCTTCTCTCTTTGTTCCAGAGTCTTTTTTTAAATAGCATAGTTGATTTATAATATTGTGTTAATTACTGCTGTACAGCAAAGTGATTCGGTTACACACACACACACACACACACGTATGCGCTCAGTTGGGTCTGACTCTTTGCAATGCCATGGACTGTAGCTCGCCAGGCTCCTCTATCCATGGGATTTCCCAGGCAAGAATACTGGAGTGGGTTCCCATTTCCTACTCCAGGGGATCTTCATGACTGAAGGATTGATTGAAACTGTGTCTCCTGCATTGGCAGGCAGATTCTTTACCACTGAGCCACCTGGGAAGCCCATACATATATATACACACACATTTTTTTTTTAATATTCTTTTCCATTGTGGTTCATCATAAGATACTGGATATAGTTCTCTGTGCTATACAATAGGACATTATTGTGTATCTATTTATGTAAAAGTTTAGATTTGCTAATGCCAACCTTCCACTCCTTCCCTCTCCCAATCCCCTCTCCCTTGGCAGCTACAAGTCTGTTCTTTGTGTCTTTGAGTCTGTTTCTGTTTCATGGTGGTGGTGGTTTAGTTGCTAAGTTGTGTCCGACTCATGCAATCCCATGGATTGTAGCCTGCCAGGCTCCTCTGTCCGTGGGATTCTCCAGGCAAGAATTCTGGAGTGGGTTGCCATTTTCTTCTCCAGAGGATCTTCCTGACCCAGGAATTGAACCTGGGTCTCCTGCATTGCAGGCAGATTCTGAGCTCATACCAACTGAGCTATGACGGACACCTCTTTCTGTTTCATAGGTAGGTTCATTTGTGCTATATTTTAGATTCCACATATAAGTGATGTTGTTGCTGTTTTTCAGTCACTAAGTTGTGTCCGACTGTTTACTACCCCACGGACTGCAGCACACCAGGCCTCCCTGTCCTTCACCATCTCCCGGAGGTTGCTCAAACTCATGCCCATTGAGTCAGTGATACCATCCAACCATCTCATCCTCTGTCACCCTTTTCTCCTCCTGCCCTCAATCTTTCCAACACATGTAAGTGATATCATATGGTATTTGTCTTTCTTTTTCTGAAGACTCTTAAGTGTCTTACTTGCGTGTCCTTAGGACTTGATTATTGTTGTTTACTTGCTAAACTGGAAGTGGTCAAACAGGAGATGACAAGAGTGAATATCAACATTCTAGGAATCAGTGAACTAAGATAGACTGGAATGGGTGAATTTAATTCCTATGACCATTATATCTACTACTGTGGGCAAGAATCCCTTAAAAGAAATGGAGTAGCCATCATAGTCAACAAAAGAGTCTGCAATGCAGTACTTGGATGCAATTTCAAAAATGACAGAATGATCTCTGTTCGTTTCCAAGGCAAACCATTCAATATCACGGTAATTCAAGTCTATGTCCTGATCAGTAACACCAAAGAAGCTGAAGTTGAACAGTTCTATGAAGACCTACAAGAACTTCTAGAACTAACACCCCAAAAAGATGTCCTTTTCATTATAGGGGACTGGAATGCAAAACTAGGAAGTCAAGAAACACCTGGAATAACAGGCAAATTTGGCCTTGGAGTACAGAATGAAACAGGGCAAAGGCTAATAGAGTTTTGCCAAGAGAACACACCAGTCATAGCAAACACCCTCTTCCAACAACACAAGAGAAGACTCTACACGTGGACATCACCAGATGGTCAACACCGAAATCAGATCGATTATATTCTTTGCAGCCAAAGATGGAGAAGCTCTATACAGTCAGCAAAAACAAGACCGGGAGCTGACTGTGGCTCAGATCATGAACTCCTTATTGCCAAATTCAGACTGAAATTGAAGAAAATGGAGAAAACCACTAGACCATTCAGGTATGACCTAAATCAAATCCCTTATGATTATACAGTAGAAGTGAGAAATAGATTTAAAGGACTAGATGTGATAGACAGAATACCTGATGAACTATGGATAGAGGTTCATGACATTGTACAGGAGACAGGAATCAAGACCATCCCCAAGAAAAAGAAATGCAAAAAGGCAAAATGGCTGTCTGAGGAGGCCTTACAAATAGCTGTGAAAAGACGGGAAGTGAAAAGCAAAGGAGAAAAGGAAAGATATACCCATTTGAATGCAGAGTTCCAAAGAATAGCAAGGAGAGATAAGAAAGCCGTCTACAGTGATCAATGCACAGAAATAGAGGAAAACAATAGAATGGGAAAGACTAGAGATCTCTTCAAGAAAATTAGAGATACCAAGGGAACATTTCATGCAAAGATGGGCTCAATAAAGGATAGAAATGGTATGGACCTAAAAGAAGCAGAAGATATTAAGAAGAGGTGGCAAGAATACACAGAAGAACTGTACAAAAAAGTTCTTCATGACCCAATCACAATGGTGTGACCACTCACCTAGAGCCAGACATCCTGGAATGTGAAGTCAAGTGGGCCTTAGGAAGCATCACTACGAACAAAGCTAGTGGAGGTGATGGAATTCCAGTTGAGCTATTTCAAATCCTGAATGGTGATGCTGTGAAAGTGCTGCACTCAACATGCCAGCAAATCTGGAAAACTCAGCAGTGGCCACAGGACTGGAAAAGGTCAATTTTCATTCCAATCCCAAGGAAAGGCAATGCCAAAGAATGCTCAACTACCGTACAGTTGCACTCATGTCACATGCTAGTAAAGTAATGCTCAAAATTCTCCAAGCCAGGCTTCAGCAATACATGAACCGTGAAATTCCAGATGTTCAAGCTGGTTTAGAAAAGGCAGAGGAACCAGAGATCAAATTGCCAACAACCGATGGATCATCGAAAAAGCAAGAGAGTTCCAGAAAAACATCTATTTCTGCTTTATTGACTATGCCAAAGCCTTTGACTCTGTGAATCACAATAAACTGTGGAAAATCCTGAAAGAGATGGGAATAGCAGGCCACCTGACCTGTCTCTTGAGAAACCTGTATGCAGGTCAGGAAGCAACAGTTAGAACTGGACATGGAACAACAGACTGGTTCCAAATAGGAAAAGGAGTACATCAAGGCTGTATATTGTCACCCTGCTTGTTTAACTTACATGCAGTGTACATCATGAGAAACGCTGGGCTGGAAGAAGCACAAGCTGGAATCAAGATTGCCGGGAGAAATATCAATAACCTCAGATATGCAGATGACACCACCCTTATGGCAGAAAGTGAAGAAGAACTAAAGAGCCTCTTGATGAAACTGAAAGTGGAGAGTGAAAAAGTTGGCTTAAAGCTCAACATTCAGAAAACTAAGATCATGGCATCCGGCCCCATCACTTCATGGCAGATAGATGGAGAAACAGTGGAACCAGTGGCTGACTTTATTTTTCTGGACTCCAAAATCACTGCAGATGGTGATTGCAGCCATGAAATTAAAAGATGCTTGCTCCTTGGAAGGAAAGTTATAATCAACCTAGATAGCATATTAAAAAGCAGAGACATTACTTTGCCAACAAAGGTCTGTCTAGTCAAGGCTATGGTTTTTCCAGTGGTCATGTATAGATGTGAGAGTTGGACTACAAAGAAACCTGAGCATCAAAGAATTGATGCTTTTGAACTGTGCTGTTGGAGAAGACCCTTGAGAGTCCCTTGGACTGCAAGGAGATCCAACCAGCCCATCCTAACGGAGATCAGTCCTGGGTGTTCATTGGAAGGACTGATGTTAAAGCTGAAACTCCAATACTTTGGCCACTTGATGCCAAGGGGTGACTCATTGGAAAAGACCCTGATGCTGGGAAAGATTGAGAGCAGGAGGAGAAGGGGACAATGGAGGATGAGATGGCTGGATGACACCATCGACTAGATGGACATGGGTTTGGGTGGACTCAGGGAGTTGGTGATGGACAGGGAGGCCTGGCATGCTGCAGTTCATGGGGTCGCAAAGAGTCGGACATGACTGAGCGACTGAACTGAACTGAACTGACTTGCTAAGTCATGTCTGACTCTTTTGTGACCCCATGAGCTGTAGCCCGCCAGACTCCTTTGTCCATGGGATTTCCCAGGCAAGAATATTGGAGTAGGTTGCCATTTTCTTCTCCAGAGGATCTTCCTGACCTAGGGATTGAACCTACCTCTGCTGCATTGGCAGGTGGATTCTTTACCCCTGTCCCACCAGGGAAGCCCTGAGGAACTGATTAGCAGTCCCCAAATTCCTTTTACCATTTCTCTGTGGGATGCATGGAGAGCATAGGATTTCATGCATTAAAAAATCTGCATTGATACACCAGAGTTCTCGAATAAAGGTTACCTTCCCCTACCCACATTTCAGACATGACCCTTAAAATAATCACAGATCTTCAAGCAGCTAGTAGAAACCTCCTAGGAATAAAATTTAACAACTCCGTTTATGGAAAAGTAAATGGAAACAAAAGTGATCGTCATTTAAATAGTGAACAATTTGTAGGGACTGGTCATTCATAGAAATGGTCCAGTTAGGAAAGAAGGCAGTGAGTTACTTGTCATTGGCCTGGTGGGACAGAGGCCACTTCCAGAATTGAACAATAACACCTGTGATGGAAGAAAAGACAAGATTCTCATTTACCTTCTCCAAGGAAAAATGGCATTTCCTTTAAAAGAAATTCTAATTTTTTTCTTTTAAATGGAAAAAAAAATGACTGGTGAATAGGCAACTATGCTTTAAAACATCCACTTGGATGTATTTTCATATGGTTTTTAGTAGATACATCCCCTTGGGCTAAAATAACATTTAAAAGAAAATCTTTGGACAATGTGTAAATGTTCAGTAGGTCATATAAATGCATGGATTTTTTATGTACTTGACTTCTCAGCATGTGAAATGTTAGGGTTGCTGACTGTATTTCATGATATCCCAGAACTACTTTGCCTGGGCTTGAATTTTAATTTTGGAAAGCTTTCTCACAGAAGTGTGGAGATTTATGCAGAAGTGAGAACCATACTTGATCAGGGGTGATAAAGCTCCTCTCCAGAGAACATACAGATGTTTCAGACAAACTCGCAGGATTTTAAAGGACTTGCTAGGAATCAGAAGCAGCCCTACAGAAGGGATTGGCCTGGGGCTTCAGCCTTGAGATAGCAAAATCCTGGGAGTTTAGAAATCACTTCCCAGAGACAATGAAGCTAAACCAGCATGTTGGAGCCAAGACTGGCCCTCAGCATAATTACAAGTTTGTTCTGAATACTTCTTTTCTTCATCTTCCCCATCCACCTGATACCGTTAAGCTCTTGAGATTTACAACTGAGAATGAAGGCCAGAGGTTCACACCTCCCCTCCGCCACCATGTTCTCTGTCTGAGCCCCCGGCCCTGAACCCTGGCTGCCTTGATGTTCGTGAACCCATCCAGGCTCGTGGATTGCCCTCCACTCGGAAGAGATGTTCATTTAAACAGGGGCACCTTGAAAAAGCTATTCGCCTACATCCAAATGAATTCAATCGTAGAAATGTTAAATACCAGAGACTCAAGTGGGGACCTATTCGGGGGGCAAGAGGGGCCCCTTAAATTACATCATGTAAATGGCTCTTCTGTCACATATAAGTGTGACATGCTCTTACACTCCGAGGAGGTCCTTTCTACATCCCCCAGACTTCAGAGATCAATGTCAGCATTATCACTAAGAGCTGTTCTTGTTCCAAGAGCAAGCGGAAACCATTCTCCCTCAGACTGTCAAAAAGGACAATCTGCATTAGCAGAGGGTGAACTGTGGAATGTGTTCCTTTTTTCAAGTGTATACAATTTATAGATCTCAATTTTTTTTTAAAGTTTAGCAGAGGTCCTTGGGGAGCTTGTTTTAATGAACTGATAAGAATGACTTGTAGTTCAGGCATTAATTGCTTATATGTAAATAGCTGCTTCTGAGATGCTGAAGGTTCTGTTTGAAACCAGTTGTTCTCTTTAAACCTTGGCCTGCCATTTAATTTGCATTTGCAGTTTACTCCCAGACACTTTATTTTGTAGCTCATGCAAAGGTAAATTTCAGCAAACTAATCCACATATGAGGTCCAAATTTCTGTGGCTTTTACCAGAGTTGCTGATTTTTGAAACCTGGGGTTTCTGATGTTTTATTATGATGGGGGCTCAGTTTTAAGGCACATTTAAAACATGCAGTTTTGCTGTCTTTGCTTTGTGATGCTAATTTTAGCCAAAGCTGCAGTTATAAAAAAATCTACATAAATAAATACATAAATAAATAAAATCTACAAGGCTTCCTGGAACTACCCCTTTCCTGAAACATTAGTTTCCAGAAATGATTCTAATTAGTGAGCATTCCATTGGCTCCAGTGGGCAGCTTTATGGATGGTTTCCATTTGCAGGAACTTGTTCACAGCACACATCTACTTTCATAAACACACACAATACACGCGTGCGTTTTTTGTTAGTTTGTTGGCTTCGAGTATGTACCATCCACAGTTCAAATCATCCTGTAGCTAAATATTAAACATGGACGTGTAGGGTTCAGCTGACACCCTGAGCACATAGCATGGTGGAAATAACACAGAGCTCTCGTTCAGAGATCTGGTTGCTGATAAATCTGTAATCCCTTTTCTAACATTTCTGTACATTGAAAAATAGAGATTCGAGATTCCAGAAATACACACAATGGAAATCCCAATGGCAACGAAAGGGATATTGTGCAGGTGGCCCCCTTCAGTCTTGGGAAAGAGTTGACTTCCCATGTAGCTCTTCCAAACAGCTGGAGAAATCCAATCCCAGTGTCAATCAGATTCCAGCGAGTGGGGGTCAGCGCTCACATCTGGCTAGCCCAGTTTCCTGCAGCATACCCTCACACTCTGCTCCTTCCCGCACGTGTTCACTCTTCAGGAAATATTTTATTTATTCCACCATCTGCAAAACAAGATGGCCTCTGGAGCATAGACGAGCATTGGACCTCTTCTTCCAATTCGTCTTAGGTCAGGGAACAACTGTGCAGCAGAAAGGAATCTTTCCACACTGACAGAGTGATTAACAGTGCTCACCTCTCTTTTGGGGGAGCTGGAGCTTTTATTACGTCTCCTATGAGCAGAGATGAAGCCATGAACTTATAGCGATTTTCTTTTACAGGGTGAGAGAACGACAGCATCATATCAATTAGTGTTGGCACAAGAAAAATGAAACTCAATAGTTTTCTATGTCCCAGCCTCAGGAAAGCACTTGCTGTCGGAGCTACCCACGAGGCTTGTGACAAGCAGCAGCCTCACCAAAGGTCCACACCCCTGACTTTCCTCTTCTGATCCAGGGGGAGGGGCTGCCAGGGCACCGCGGGCAGAGGACTGGCTCTAGACTCGGGGACTCTAAAGATGTAAATTTCTGTTTGTGTTGGAGGAGCACCTTCAAAATGTTGGCCGACCATGTAAGGGATTTTTCCTTTGTTTTGGAACTTGCTTGAATGGAACCAAGCTCTGCTGGAATTCTCGTCAGAACAGGCTCTCTCATGGTTTCTACTATTTCCTGTCTCTGGCCAGCTTGTAGCGATCCCAACAAAGCTTCTCATGGTATTTTATCCTGTTTGGACTCAGTTCCAGTACAAACCTGAGATTAAGTTGAGGCAATGGAAAATGCAAGAGAAACATTGTTGAGGAAAAACTTGGCCTGGCCCCTGCATCCCAGCTAAAAGACCGTGAAAGTTTATTATTGTTGTTTATTTTAGTGGCAGGTTGGTGGACAGGAAAGCTCACCGTATTAAAGCCAAGGACCCGAGCTCCACCTCTTATTCTGCTGTTGCCTTAGATTGAATTTGCAAAGATATTTGGCCTGATCTGTAAAGGAGACTGGAATTTCTGTAAAAGTTTATCCAGCTTTCTCAGAGCCTATGCATATTCCGGGGGCTAATGCGTTTCATTCTGAAAAGGCTTCAACACTTGGAAAGGCTATTTTTCTGACTGAGTTCTTGACAACTTAGGTTACAGCACTGATCATCCATGGAGAGTCTATAACTCAGCATTTTTACTTTACCACTGATAGTAATATTTCAAGCATGTACTCCGGGAATTAGTCACAAACACCTTAACTCTAGTTGACGGTTTTGCTGATGCAGGAAAATTCAAAGCTTTTTGTCATTTTGAAAATGGGAACATCTGGACTCCCCTGGTAGTCCAGTCATTAAGAATTCACCTGTCAAGGCAGGGGACATGGGTTCGATATCTGGTCTGGGAAGATTCTGCATGCCACAGGACAGCTAAGCCCATGTGCCTTCTGAGCCCTCGCTCTAGAACCCATGCTCTACAACAAGAGAAGCCACTGCAGCAAGAAGCCACGCACTGCAACTAGGTTAGCCCCTGATCTCTACAGGCAGATAAAGCCCTCATGCAGCAACGAAGACCCAGCATATCCAAACATAAATAAAAATTAAAAGGAAAATTTTAATGGGAAAACCTGATGTTGTTTCTCCCTTCAAATCTTTCCCTACATAACAAGATAAAAGGAGAGAAAGGGCCCCCCGTCCCAAGCTTACCCAGGTCCTCCCTGTCCAACTTCTCAGGTCGTGCACTAGACAACAACAGAAGACTTTATTCACCTGGGAGGTGGTGAAATGACACCTTTGGAATCACACAGAGTGGTGGCCTCGCCCGTCACACCTTCCTGCTCTAATCGCATTGGATGACCTGCCTTTTCTGAAACAAGTCGGACACGTTCCTGCATCTTCTATCTTTGCTCACAGATTCCCCCGCTTGAGACCTCCACTACTGCATTGGAAGTATTGCTTTTGGTCTATTTCCTCAAACACAATAAAATCCTCAAAGGTGGGCACACTGCATGGCACCTCCCCGCACAGGTAAACAGAAGTCTTCAGAAAGCAGCCTGCCTTGCTGTGTTTTGCTTCGTTTACATTTTCCAGAAAGACAACTGTTAAGAAGAGGGAGAGATCACACGTTACATTTTAAGTGACACACAATTAAAAATGCCTCCTGGGAATCTATGCAAACCAATTTCATCCTGTCTTCTCTTGCACCTGACTGAACATCCCCAACTCAGTCAGGGTCCGTCTCCCTTCATCACTGTTCTCTGTACTGGCTTGTCCTTGAGGCCCCCAATGTTCAGAATGTTCCAGAGAGGCAATAACAAGTTTCCATATTTCTTTCAGTTTGATCTTTCTTCCATTATTCTGCTTACTGCCATTTTTAACAGCATTATAATACCAAAAGAAAAAAACATAAATGAAGGCCCACAGAACATTAAAATTCAGGAAACTGGGATAAGATATAATATGTAAAGGGATCAGCAAAGATAAAATGCGTAGATGGAACTGTAATATTAGCAGAGTCCTGACAGGGACACACTACAGGACAGCAGTGAGGAGCACTGGACCCGGAACCCTACAGACTGAATCAGAGCTCTAACACCTATTTACCTTCTCTGCGCCTCAGAGTTCTCACCTTTGAAATGGAAATAATAGGGTCGTTCTAGGATTAAACACATTAACATACAGTTGAATCGTATTATCTGCAGTTATGTGCAGTATTTATGTTTTATAAAGTTGTCAAGAACTCTGAATTAGTGAATACCGAACCATGACTCTGGAAGAAACATGGGCTTAGCCTCCCTGAGTCTCTGGTCCCAACATTTTTGTCAATTGACCAATATATAACCTGTGTGTGTGTGTGTGTGTGTGTGTGTGTGTGTGTTTATGAGACTTTTTAACTGAAGTATAGTTGATTTACAATGCTGTGTTAGTTTCAGGAGTACAGCAAGCTGATTCGGTTTTATACATTCTTTTTCAGATTCTTTTCCAATGAAGGTTATTAGAAGATACTGAATATATAATTCCCTGAATTATAAAGCAGATCCTTGTTGTTAATCTATTTTATATATAGTAGTGTGTATCTGTTAATCCCAGACTCCTTGTTTATCTACCACACCCTTTTCCCCTGGTAACCACAAGTTTGTTTTCTACGGCTATTAGTCTATTTATGATTTGTAAATAATTTCATTTGTATCGCTTTCTTTAGATTTGCACATCTAAAACAATATCATATGATCTTTGTGTTTCTCTATATGTCTTACTTCACTTAGTGTGAAAATCTCTGGGTCTATCCATGTTGCTACAAATGGCATTATTTCATTCTTTTCTATGACCGAGAGATAGTCCATTTGTGTGTGTGTGTGTGTGTGTGTGTGTGTGTGTGTGTATGCTACATCTTTTTCCTTTCATCTGTCAATGGACATTTAGGTTGCTTCCATGTCTTGGCTGTTGTAAATAGTGTTGCTGTGAACAGTGGGGTGCATGTAACTTTTCAAGTTAGAGTTTCCCTTTTTTCTGGGTAAACGCCCAGTTATATGTGTTTCTTTAAATCCACTTTATTTAATATACATTGTTAATTCATTAACACTGAACTCACATTCACAGCCAATAGCACTGTGTATAGTTCATGACTGAATGAAGCTTATCCGACACCCACATTTTCTTTGTAAAGCAGCTCTCAGCCTTTTTGTCTTAGGACACTTCAGCACATGTCAGAGAGCGACTTTAAACAGCAAAGCCACCACCAAAACACACAAAAATGCAAAGCCACAGCACTAAATAGACAGTAGAAAGGACGACTATTTACAGTTGGAGCTGAAACAAGCAGGTAGAATGTTGCTCTGCTTAGCCTCGGATGTAAATATGCATGTGTGGTGACAACAATCTCTCATCTGTGTCTACAAAGGACCATGAAGTGACCACATTAATTTATTTGGAGATTATAAATAGTTTTTAGTGTGTAGATGAATTTACATATACAGAATCCACAATCAATGGATTATGGATCAATCATTTAAGAACTAAGGATTTTTCCTGGCACATGGTAAGCCCTGTATACAGTGTTTGCTATCACACAAGATATTATTATACCAGGTTTTATACCCATGTGATGGCTCATTTCTTTGCTTTGGTGGTTAATTTTATATGCCAACTAGGTTACTCAGGTATTTAACCAAATAGTTGTCTAAATGCTGCTGTGAAGATACTTTGTCGATGTGACTAACATCTGCAATTAGTTGAATAAGTAAGGGAGACTACCCTCAGCAGTGTGGGTGGGCCTCACCCAATTAGGTGAAGTCTCTAAGAGCAAATATGGAGGTTTCCTGGGAAAAAAAATTCTGCCTCAATCTGGCAGCATCAACTCCTATCTATTCAGACTGTTAGCTTGTTACTCCCCACAGTCACATGAGCAAATTCCTTAAAGTATCTCATACACACACACACAAACACACACACACACACATATGTGCACACACATACACACCTCCTATTGGTTCCTCTGGAGAGAACTAATTGATAAATTCACTTCTGATGCTCTTCTCTCTTGTGATGACACAGTCAAGTGCAAGGGGTGCTGGACTGAAAATCAGGAGGACCAGACCTTGTCTCATGTGCATTTCCCCATCCTGCGTCTAGACTGGCCATTTTCTGCAGTTTTTCCCAGCTCTCAGATTCCCCAGACAGTGGAAATACCTGAGCACAGGGCTTCCCCTCCCCCACCCTCTCTTAGGATTCTTTCCATAGAATCATGGAGTGTGAGAGTTGGATAGAACCTTGGAGATTATATCATCCAGGCTCTTTGTTTCTTTATTTCTTCAAGTACAAATGGCTCACATTCCCTTTCTCCTTCCTGACATGGGGCATAAACTCTTATAAGACCTACTCAGTCTGCTCCCAGATTCTCTGAACCTTAGGAAAGTCCTGCCAAGTGCGGCCCCAATGACAAAAAATTAGGGGAAATTAATGGTGGGGGTGGAAGGGGTAGGCGAGATGGGATTCTTTGAAAGCCCTGAAATGCTAGCAGAAAATTGATCAAAGCCGAGATGAATTTCACCCATCTCTTCTAACGAGCTGCTAATATTGGAGTGGCAGTCCTGTCAGGATAATTTGTCACACACGTCCCCGTGTGGGCTGGAGCCCCTTCAGAGTCGTCTTCCCAACCCACTGCCACAGGCAACTTGTCTGAAACAAAGCTCGAAGACATAATGGAAAGGGAAATGTGGGTGGTGGAGGGAGAGCGATGGCCACCCACTCCCCAGGTCTCCCAGCCTCCAGCATCCACCATCATTAGGCTGGAAGAACCTGATGGGACTTCCACTACGTTTGTGTTCCTGCCAAGGCTGCAATGTCCTCTGCTGCAAACATGCTGTCCAGAAAAGAACACCACCTCCTGAAAAATAACACGGTGTCAACACTAGTTAGCAGACCCATTAAGCTCTGTGATAAGCGAGACTCCTCACCGAGGCAGGCTGGCAGGAATTTCTCTGCCAGGGCAAAGTTCTCTTGGGCAGAATGAGTGCCTGTGACCCCAGAGGGGCCTGGGTCCGAGCACCCGCTGTGGGATGCTGCTTACACAGCTTGTCCATCCATCAGAGGGGACCCTGGAACTTGCCTAAGTGGCTCTCAGGCAAACCATCAATTGCAGACTCTGTTGTCACCACTGAGCCTTACAAAGGTTCCATTCTTTCTGTCTGCTTTTAACATAAAAACAGCAACAAAACATCTGTTGTGGCTTGACCAGAGAACAAAAAGATGGAACAGAATTCAAGGTGCAGTGGGTATTGGGGTTAAAAATAATGCCGATGTCAGGGGCCAGTTTATAGAAGGTCTCTTCTGGACTGAGCTGTTCAGTGCGGAGAAGAGAAGGTGAAACCTCCCCTTATTTTTCCTCAGCTTTAACAATATGCCAAATATTTAAAAAACTGTATTGTTTCTTCAAGGAAGACTTCTGAATTATCTCTATGTTTATACACCTATTTACACATACCCTGCTCCAACTAAGGGCTTCCCTGGTGGCTCAGATGGTAAAGAATCTGCCTGCAATGTGGGAGACACAGGTTTGATCCCTGGGTAGGGAAGATGTCCTAGAGAAGGGAATGGCTACACACTGCAGTATTCTTGCCTGGAGAATCCCATGGACAGAGGAGCCTGGCAAGCTACAGTCCATGGGTTCATAAAGAGACGGATATAACTGAGTGATTAACACTTTCACTTTCACTTCTCCGACCAAAGTAGGTTTGAGGATGCATCCTTTCTGAAACAATGTTAATTGCATAACCACTTTATATGGAAGCTACTTGACTAAGTAAAATTAAGGAAAGACCAGTCACAAGTGTCCAAGGATGCTGTAGCTTGAGGCAACTTCAACACCACCCATCCAGGCCAAATCCATCATTTATCAGAAAAGTGCTTTGCCCAGATTGGTGAAGTGACTTTTCAAAGCTCATATTAACATATATGTGTGGAATCTAGAAAATGGTATTTGTTTGCTGGGCAGGAATGGAGATGCAGACATAGAAAATGGACATGTGGACACTGGGTAGGGGGGATTAATTGGGAGGTTGGGATTTACATATATATACTACCGTGTATAAAAGAGATAGCTAGTGGGAAGCTGCTATATAACATTGGAATCTCAACTTGGTACTCTGTGATAACCTAGAGGGATGGAATGAGGGATGGAAGAGAGGTCTAAGAGGGAGGGGATACATGTATACATACAGCAGATTCACTTCATTGTACAGCAAAAACTAACACAAAAGTGTAAAGCAACTATATCCTAATAAATTAAAAAAAAAAACAACACTCATACGGAAGCATGTTTCAAATCTAGATGTCCTCAGAACCCAATGTTTCTCCTATGTCTTAGTGTTAGTTGCTCAGTTGTGTCCGACTCTTGTGACCCAGTGGACAGTAGCCCACCCAGCTCCTCTGTCCATGGGGTTCTCCAGGCAAGAATACTGGAGTAGGTTGCCATTTCTTTCTCCAGGGGCTCTTCCTGACCCAAGGATTGAACCCGGGTCTCCCACAGTGTAGGTAGATTCTCTACCATCTGAGCTACCCCACCATGTTAATTTTATAGGAGCAAAAAAAGAATGAAACTCTAGGAGAGCTCTCTGTGGACAGAGAGGAGCATCTCAATTCCAAATCGTCAATCAGGGCTCAAAACTCAAGCCATCTGGACTGGACAGGCAGCTAGAAATTCAGGTTTAATGCCAGACAGCAAGGAAAGAGTATCCTAGCTGGGGAAGGACATAAGAATGCAGGCAACCAGGAGATAAGACCAACTTGAATCGCTGAACAGAGACAGAATTAGGTTAATATGGAGTAGACTTGAAAATCTTAGGGAAAAATTACTCTGACTATGAAATCACTAAATCCAACTTAAATTTTACTCTAGGAAAAGTAGAGTCTATAACCTTGTGGCAAGACTCTTCTGAGTAATGTACAGGATCACTTACCCATCAGTCAAGGAGTTCCTTAACATCCAGATGTGAAATTGCCAACATTGCTGATGACTGGCAACCTAGGTAAAGTCCACTTAGAGAAAACAGCATAGGTAAGCCCCCACATCCTGTCCAAAGGTGGGTGGTGACAATGTAGGGGAAAAAAGGGAAACAAAGCTCTGATAAAGTTTTAATTAATCTTCCAGGAGGAACAGTAAGGGAGTATCATGCTATAGAAATAGCAAAGGAGAGTGAACAAATGTTTTCTTGTATCTTTACTCTGCTCTCTGCGTTTTCCTCTGCTGTATTGCATGCCTTTTTTCCATCTGGGTTTTATATAGAAGGATATATATAGCAAGTTAATTTGGTAGGCATTTTTGGGAGGCAAAAGTCCGGAGAGAAATATTCCTCTAGCTAGACATTAGAACTCAACTTTACTCATCTTTGTTCTATTATTCCTGTTTGCCCATGTTCTTCTTCCCCAGTCAGCCAGAGTCAACAGAATCTAGATGTTAATGATCTCCATGAGGCAGAGTTTTAAAGAGACCCATTTATCATCCAGCATACAAGCAAATGGGAAGCAGAGGAGTAAAAGGGTTCCGATACATGACCCCAGCAATTGGGAATCTCCTTGTCTTGCAAATTTTCCCAGCAAAGAAATTGTTGCAGAGTTTCTCATCCTTTCTTAAATCTGTTGCTGAATTGTTGAATTCACCTGCCTCTTTCTTTGACACATGAATGATCCAAATCCTCAACTGCAAAGCACAGAGAGGTTCCAAGCAGGTAAAGAAGACAATGCTTGTAAAGCACAGAGCAAAGAGCCTGGCATGTATAAGCATGTTGTAACCACCCTCGTCATACTTTCTATCCTCTACCTCCTCTTCTCTTGCTCCTTCTCATCATCTTTATTGTCTTCTCCAAGCACTGATCTGATAGGTCACATTTTGTTTTCTGAGTTTGCTGTCAAGGATGAATGAATGTTAAATTTTATTATAGCCTTTCAAACATCTCTAGGGTCTTTGATGAGTAAGCATACAGAGTTGGGGGAGTAGCTCAGGGTTTAGCAAATACAGAGTTTTCTTCTCTTTCTCTCTCTCCCTCCCTCTTACTCTTCCTCTCTTTTTCCATCTGTATCTCTCCTTAACTTATTTCCTGGTAAGATAGAATGTATTAAATATTTTGAACCAATATATGACTGTATGAGATCACATGATTTTTAATTATAAAATTTCATTCTCATGGTATATATAATTGAAAAATCATTTAAAGGTTTAGTGATCAAGTTTGACAAGTAAAACTATGAATCACCTTGCATTTAATATCATTTTGTATTATTATAACATTTATAACATTATGCAAGTAATGCAACTGCTTTCTCCATGGCTTCTCATTATTTCCCTGAAAATGTTTTTTTTTTTTTTTATTGTACTCTGTCTTTAAATGATAGTTTAGCTAGGTAGAGAAGACTAGCTTCTCTAAGTTAGGAATTGCATCCGGCTACATGAATAGCCATGTGATCAATGAGGCTGGTTTGGGAGACTTGTCAAAATAGAGATCTTTTTAATGTAGTAAGAAATTGGAGATTGGAAGTCTTATGCTATTGCAATTGCTCAGAGAAGTCATCAAAATCTTCTTCTACTTTACAAATCTGCAACCCTCACCATGTGGTCTTAGTTCTCAGTGTCATAAATGGTTCATGTATCAATAATCATTAACTCTATGTTCCAGGCAGAAAAAAGGAAAAGGATAAGGAAAACATGTGCAAGGCAATTTTGTTCTTTCTATTGGGAAAATAACTTATTTCCAGGAACCACAGCCCAAATAACTTTCTGCTTCTATTTCTGTGTCACATGGCCAATCCTAGTCCTGAGGAAGTTTGGGGAAGTGAATATTTTTAAGTGCATACGTTGCTGTTCTAAGTAATGCTAGAATTTTGTTAGTCAGCAAGAGAGGAGAATAAAATAGATACTATATAGAAAACCAACAGTGTTGGCCACACAGATTTATAATTATTTCTTTTCCATACAAGAAATTGCTCAAAATTTGTTTTAATCTAGTTGGTGGGAAACCTGATGCTAGTCTGTTTTTTAAGTCCTCTTCTGATTATTCCATTGATTCTGTAGTCTTCATGGAAATTTTTCCATTTGTTGATGGTATTGCTTCTCTTTCATTTTGTTGAATTTCATCAAATATTAGAGGATCCCCAGGTACCTGTTTCTGAAGTTGAGATTCTAGGTTAGTCCACTGGCTGCCTTTACTGTACTGCTGCTTGACTTGACCTGCCAGGGTAATTTGGGGTAACAATGTGGGAGACAACTGTAGCAGAGGATATCTCAGCATCTAGTCCTCCACATGGTACAACTCCATACTTTCTGGGAGCTGCAAGCCAGCCCAGATTCTGCCAGTTCTCTCTTTCACAAGACCTGACAGTCACTTCTTTTATGAGTCAGATGCATCTACTATTGTTGTTTGTAGGATGGGGAGAGCAAAGTTCAGGGGTAAACCCACCTGACCCCTCCCTCTGAGGTATCATAATGAATCACCCTTCTGGTTGTTCTCTCGCCTCCAGCTCCCACCACCCCCAGGTAGGAAGTTTGTTTAGTGCTTCTCCCATCTGTATGTTATGGCTTCCTCCTAGGCCTGTCCTGGTCTCCAGCTTTGTTCCTTGGCTGATGGTCCCTCTGCAGTTTTTCATTTTAAGATTTCTCATAGTTTCTGTTCTCTCTTTTTTCCAAGTAAGACAATGCATATGCATTCATTTCCATGGTTATGATGGATTGGATGTGAGAAAAGGAAATCTGCAGTCAGTGTTTTTCTCCAACTAAAAAATTAAAGCCTTCTTCAAATACATTGTGAAACACATTTATATCCTTTCTTTCATGAGATTATCTCTGTTGCCCCATAAAGTAGCTTGTGTAGTTATTATGATACACAATTCACAGATGAGGAAATAGAGAGTAGGGTTAATCATGCTTATCTCCTACATCTAAGAAATACCTTACTCGTTACATGGTATTGTTTTTATAGTTTCATTTGCTATATGTCCATCTGCTTATGTTTTCATTTCTGAAAGCTACTTATTGCACCACTGGGGAAATTTGAAAGACAAAACTGAACTCTTTCTTTTCTGAGTGATAAAGCTCAGATTCCAAATCACAACCCTAACCCACATGGCATCCCAGATCACCTCTGTCTCCTACCTTCTCTTGGGCCTGAAGTTCTTGCTTCCACATGGAGGTTTCTGCTTGATCTCTTCAGTGCTTTTTAAAACTTCTGAATCTATCTGTTTTGTGTCTTCAGCTCCTTACCGTCCAATCTAGAAAGAAGCCAGAAAAGTAACTGACCCCAAGCTTTGGTGCTTAGAACCAGAACTATAATAGTTTAAAATTCATGTCCCAAAAATTCAAGGTAGGGAGAGTCCAAAGGGAATCTAATCTTGTCCTTTACAAAGGAGAAACTCAGGGAAATGAATAACTGTTGTTAATCTCGAGGGATAAACGTGGTATTAAGATCAGAGCCAAAGAGTAAAAATATAGAAGAATAGGAAATAACTAAGAGGAACAAAAAGAAGAAGAAGGAGAAAGAGAAGAGGAGGAAGAACAGGAGGAAGAGGAGGAAGAACAGGAGGAAGAGGAGGAGAAGGAAGAAAGGGAGAGGAGGAGGAGGGGGAGGAAGAGGAGCCAAAGAACAATAATTGCCACTACTATCACCATCACCGTGGAGTAAGGGCCTTAAGCAATTTTCTCAAATTGAATTATGGTACATGAGGCTCAGTGTTCTAGCTCCTGGTAATCTGGTCCATTTGTGGGTATTGTTGGTGTCAAGACACAGGGTTGGAGTCAGCATCCCTCATCTTTTCTCTCAGGTGCCATCTCTCCATCAGACAAATTAGCTGTTCTGATGAATTTAAGAGAAGACTAATATGTTATTTTCTTCTATGTAGTATATTTAGAACTAATTTCAGGTCCTATAAACATCTCTTGAATTTACTAATAAGGTTTTGGGGCTTCACAAGAATACTAGAGTAGGTCATTTGGGAGATGTGATCATCTATATTCTGTGGAAATTTGGAATTATCTCATTGTCCAAGGCAAGCCTTCCCAAGAACAACAGTAATTATTTTCAGCTACTCTAAATGGTCCACAACTGAGTGAAGATGAGGTGTGTTTATGCCTATCATATATTAATGGAAGATACACCCATTTTGCTACAAATACCTCTTTCAAGTTAGAGCAACCAATAACAGATTTGATAATGATTAGTAATGATTAGTAAGAAGAGAAATACTAGCTTTGGAAAGCTTTGATACACTTGCAAAGCAGATATTAATGGGCAAAGTATATTTGCCCAGTTTCAGTTTAGAGCTCTTTCCCTTGACAGTTACAGACGAAAGCCTGATGAAACCGGCGGGTAGAAGGTGACAGAGCATGCTGTGTTTCTAGCATATGCTTTATAGATGATGTCTTCTTATAGATTTTGCCATCTTTCCTGGTACACATGACTCCTTTTCTTTCTCCCAGATCTAGCAAGAAAGCTTGCCTCCTGAGAGTTTGTTTTTGTAACTTCCAGGATCTTGATATTCCTGTGGCATACTGAGAAGCAGAGCCAGCAGGAAGAATGTAGGATGGCAAAAACAAACTCCAAAGTACAAAGCTCAGTTCTCTAGATCCCTTCAAACTCTTGCAGCTGTGATCCGGAGAGATGCCCATTTTGCATATTTCTTCACTAAAGTCTCTCAGGTGTACCCTCACACCACCAGCTTTGTTATGAAATAACCCCATTTTTCCTGTGGGTTCTGGAGGAAAGAGCCTGAAATGACCCGAGGGATAGACTAATGGTCCCAGAAAGAATGTTTAACGGGGATGAAGTTTGCTCCTAGCTTACTTAAATTTCATCTCCTTCATAAAAATTTATCTGACTACCCAACTGAGGATGCTTTTCCAGTTCTCTGAATTCCTAAAATCCTCAGAATATATCACAGAAATAGTAACAACATGAGGCGATAGATACGTTTATTAACTTGATTGTGGCAATCACTTCACACAGTACACCTATGTCAATCATGGTACACTTTAAATATACACATATGTATTTGTGAATATCACCTCAATAAAGTTGATAAATAAATAGATACCTACTTATATAAATGCACAAATACATACATACAAAAGGGCTTCCCTGGTGGTTCGGTGGTAAAGAATCTCAAATATAGGAGACGCAGTTTCAATCACTGGGTCAGGGAAATCTCCTGGAGAAGCGAATGGCTTCCCACTCCAGTATTCTTGCCTGCCAAATCCCAGGGACAGAGGAGCCCTGGTGGGATACAGTCCATGGGGTTACAGAAGAGTTGGAAATGATTTAGTGACTAAACAGCAACATACATACATACATTTTTAAAAGAAACTCCTTTCCACATTGAATTACCTTGGCACCTCTTTCAAAATCAGTGAGCCATATAAGAGCAAGAGTATTTCTGGATTCTCTATTTTCCATTGATACACATGTTATTTTTATGCCAGTATTCAACTTTCCTGATTACTGTAGCTTTATAGTAATGTTTGAAATCTTGTAACGTAGGTTTTTCAGCTTTATTCTAGTTCTCTTCTCTTTTTCTCAAAACAGCTTTGTTTTTTCTTTAAGCCCCTTGCTTTTATAATATCAACAGAATCTGCTTGCTCACTGGGATTTGTATTAGGATAGCACTGATTCTATTGACCAACAAAGGGAGAACTGTCATTTTAATAAGATTGAATCTGCCAATTCATGAAAAGAATATATTTCTTCATTTGTTTACAGTTTGCTTCCTTTCTCTCAGGTTTGTCATAGGCTATTCAGTCTACAGGTATTAAGTATATTTTGTTAAATTTGTCTCTAAGTATTACATGTTTTGGATACTAATAATGGTATTCTTTTATTTCGATTTTCAGCTTTTCAATCATCTCCCTTCCCACTGAGGAAGGGAGGTGGCCTACACGTGGTGGAGCTAGGGTTCCACTCCTGCTTCTTGGACCAGCTCTCACAATTCTTAACATGCGCTCTGGGAGTCTAGAACTTGGCTGTGAGAAAAAGATGTTTAATAGAGATGTGTCTTCAGGAACTCAGCTGCCTGACCATCCCTCCCCTTTGAACTTTGGTCCACAGGCTTCTTCCTCTGCCTAAGGTTTTCAATTGTTCAGAAAATTAAGACAATATTTGTTAAAGAGGTCTGCAGTGTCTAGATTCCAGTTGTTGTTTTCTAAACTGTGGCTACTAGCAACTGTGCTTGGTTGGTTCTGATTGCTACACACACTTCCTATTCTATTCATTAAGGGGTGAATCATGTGTTTATTAGTTGAAGCACACCCCCCTGAAGAGTGCTCATATTATTAGTCCCATCTGAGAGCAAAGGAAAAATTTTCAGTAAAAGCACATCATAAAAATGCCTCCTCCTTGCACATCACGCTATACCTTCGCTTGCATGAACGCATCTGCTTTTCACAGAGACCCTCCTGGTTGGGTGAGTTACTTGCTATGACTTCTGTTGCAGCAGATGAAGAGACAAGAATGGTTTGGGGCTAAGTATTAGGTCCAAGGTCCCATGGAAGGTCGGTGGAGGAGCATAAAAACAGAACATTGGCCTCCTGCTTCCTCGGCTTAACTCTCCACCCCCACATCCTCTTAAATTATAGTGACTCAGTGGGATGGCAGGATGGGGTTTGGACAGAAGACAAGGTGGCGCTGACATCAGTAAACTGAAAGGAAGCCAAGTCAAGGACATGTCCTAATTGCCCAGAAGAGGATGAGGACTCTGGTGAAGGTCCTTGCTGACTTAAAGCACATCTTTCACTGCTTGGGCACAGCTCCCAGCCCCGGGGCTCCTCCAGCCTAGAGAGATCAGGGACTAGAGCCTTGAGCTCAAGGTCTCCACACGCTACTAGCCTAGAAGCTTCTCCTGCATCACTCCTGCTTCTCCACTTCTTCCAGCCTATTGGAGCTCATCAGGAGAAGCTCTCACCAGAATGCAAGGTGACTCCAGAGGGGAGGCACCCTCAGGAAAAAGGATGCTCTCCTCTTGCCTTGGTACTGACCTGGGTTTTCACTGCAGCTAGTGTCCTTTGCTCAAGAGAGGGGAGCTGGATTTTTCTTTTTCCTAATGCATTTTCAAGCACTTAGAGAGAACTATCTCTCTAGAGAGGAAAAGGCTGATTATTAGTAGGAAGAAAGAGGTGACAGAGGAGCAAGTCCAAACAAGTTCTGCAAGAAAGTGGCTCAGTATTTCCCTTTATTTGCTCTAGTGAAAAGAAAATGCCAATGGTGACTCCAAGGTCAGCAACGGACAGCTTCTTCTCCTCTACTTTGAACGAGATTTTTGCAGCAATTCTACTTGTTTTTGGATCAGAGGCAGAAAAGGAAACTGACATTTAA
Organism: Giraffa tippelskirchi; assembly: GCF_054371585.1. Lineage (NCBI taxonomy): Eukaryota > Metazoa > Chordata > Mammalia > Artiodactyla > Giraffidae > Giraffa > Giraffa tippelskirchi. The sequence goes on along the minus strand of NC_137287.1, from coordinate 63,223,399 downwards.
AATTGACATGGGAAGAAAAATATTTGGGGAGAAGCCCAGTGAATATTGCAGTTTCAGCAAGGTGATCCCAAAGGTAACTGCAACATTTGTAAGGATAATTATTATTAAAGTAGCCACTATGTACTGGGTACACTAGCTTATCTATATATGTATATGCATATGTGTATGCACACAACTCATTAAGTAGGCATGACTACTCTTATTTTACAAATTAAAACAGAAAAACAGAAACAATTGCTCAAGCTCATCAAGGCCAAATGATTTTCCCAAGGCCTGAAGTTTGTAAATTGTGTAAATAGAGTTTGGAATTAATTCTATTTGGGTCCCCAGACCACAATCTTTGGTAAATGTTTGCATGTTTAGTGCTGTGATCAAAATGCTTATTTCTCTCAAATTGGCAATATCAGGAGCTGGTGTCCCAGACTGAGGCCATTGCACCTCAGTGGGGTTACCATATATGTCAAACATTAAGGGTTCAGAAACTCAGCTATATGCATCCATCTGATGGTGGCAAAACATTGATGAGTTGATTGGATTGAAGGCAAAAGGAGAAGGGGGCGGCAGAGGATGAAATGATTAGATAGCATCATTGACTTAATGGACATGAATTTGAGCAAACTCTAGGAGATAATGAAGGACAAGGAAGCATGGTGTGCTGCAGTGCATGGGGTCACAAAGAGTCACACACAACTTACTTACTCAACAACAACAAATGAAGCCAACTTTATAAAAGTGTGTTTTTCATACCAGTAAATTGTCCACTTTTAGCAGAGTGACTTTTCCTTTTTGAGCATGTTTAGTCAATTCCTTATAAAGATTAATCTAGCACTTGGAGGTAGATAGAATTGGATGAAATCAAAGAGGAAGATGGAGAGAGCAGTTTGAATAAATGTAATAAGTAGGATAATGGAACTGGAAATAAACAAAGAGATATTGAAACTAGACACCTCCAGACTTGGCAGATGCCTGAATTTAGGTGAAGAAAGGAAGAGGAATTAAAGATGTTTCTGGTTTTTCCTTCATGATGAACAGACAGGGGATCCCATCTTAGGGAGGTAACTGATTACAACATGAGATGCCTTTAAACTTGAACATGGGCACTTTAAAGTCCAAGTAAGTTCAACAGAAGATATCAATTTAGCACCTAACATTGCAGAATCAATTAGGATAAAACAAAGCTTTAGGGTTTTCAGGGAGCACTTCAGCTACAGAGGATACCTAGATTGAAATTTTATTGGGGGCGGGAATTATGACTATTTACTATTTGCATCCCCTGTAACACATCCACTCTACCATCCAGCCACAATGCCAACCCCATTCTCAGCACCCTAGATTCTTCTATAACATCATGTTGTGGGCTATGAACAAGCTGTGGTTACTTGATGGAGTAAAGGATATATACTGGGATGCCTTTGTTCTCAGCACTAGAGAAGCACTACCAGCTTTCAGGAAGGTGGTCTTTATTCTCGGGAGGATGTTTCCCTACTCAGTTTCGATACTGAGTATTTCTATAGGGCCACCTATAGGCTTTTCTCTTCCCCACCTGTGAAGAAAAGAAATCTTAGGAGAGGAGGATGCAGCCAGCTGATGTATTCGGTGGGTATCCCAGGGCCTATCACTTAAGGCACAGCTGGGAGACGGAAAGAGTTTTAAATACTGTGGGAAGGAGAACTGACTCCTTTCCCACATGGAGCCTCCAAACGACCTGGAAATGTCCGCGGACCAGGCATCTTGCCATAAACGGTATGAGTCAGGTTCCCTGAGGCTCTCAGACATGTCCAAAAGCCTCATTTGGCTCCTTCTCCTCTCTGAGATACTCAAGACTCAGAGCAAAATCTCACCATAGTGGAGAACAGCAAGGGCTGAGTAGAAGCATCCAGCCAGAAGGTAATTAGGAAGTCTTCCCCGTGACCATCATTTGTAAAAAAAAAATTGCTTAGTCAGAAATGCTCCCAAGACCCCCTAAACTGTTATTCTCTCTCCTTGTAAAAAACTATAGTAATAATAAAATAATTATATCTGTATATTATAATATGTATTATGTATTAGATAATATTAGCTCAGTTGGTAAAGTCAGCCTGCAATGCAGGAGACCCTGGTTTGATTCCCGGGTTGGGAAGATCTGCTGGAGAAGGGATAGTTACCTACTCCAATATTCTTGGGCTTCCCTTGTGGCTCAGCTGGTAAAGAATTACCTGCAATGTGGGAGACCTGGGTTCAATCCCTGGGTTGGGAAGAGTCCCTGGAAAAAGAAATGGCAACCCACTCCAGTATTCTTGCCTGGAGAATTCCATGGACAGAGAAGCCTAGTGGGCTACAGTCCATAGGTCACAAAGAATTGGACAAGGCTGAGTGACTAACTTTCACTTTGTCTTATTAATAATCCTCTAACAATAACAATAGTTCACACTTATTTTGTGTCAAGCACTGTGTGATGCACTTCACAGTCATCAAATTTAATCCTCACAGCAATTTTGTAAACTTTTCTTTGTTAAGTAATTTTTAATCTCTATTTTGTTACCTATTTTGTAATCCTAGACTCTCAGAAGGGAGAGCTTTTTCAAGACCATACAGGCTAGACTGAGTCGTGAACCTGGCAGTGCCTGTTATCTAAGAATAAGCCTACCTGACTCCCACTTTTTCTAGACTTCTTGAATCAACCTACCAGTTATATCTTGGATTCTATATCTCTTGGAGTGTTTGCCTCAATCTTCATCCCCCTGACTACCAATGGACACCTAATCCTGATTCCTTAAGCCCACAAGACTCTGAGAGATTCTTTTGTCCATCTAAAAATACTAAATTCATTTATTCCCATTAATCTCACCCAGTATGTGGCAGAAACCACTTCTTTATTCTGAAGTTACAGTATGCATTTGTGAATGAATGACATGCCCTGTGCAAAGCAAGTGAGGAGCCCTGCTCTGCAGTTCTGCAGTGACCTTATATGGCTTATGGCAGAAACCCTGTCAGGGGTTTATACTGACCTGCCAATGGACTTCCCTGGTGGCTTAGACGGTAGTGTCTGCCTACAATGTGGGAGACGCAGGTTCAATCCCTGGGTCAGGAAGACCTCCCGGAGAAGGAAATGGCAACCCACTCCAGTGTTCTTGCCTGGAAAATCCCATGGATGGAGGAGCCTGGTAGGCTACAGTCCATGAGGTTGCAAAGAGGACACGACTGAGAGACTTTACTTTCTTGTATACTCATATGAGCCCCCTTTTCTACCCTATCTGCACATCAGTATTGAGTTATTTGTTGTTCAGTTGCTGAGTCGTGTCCGACTGTTTGCAACCTCATGGACTGCAGCACACCAGGCTTCGCAGTCCTTCACCATCTCCCAGAGTTTGCCGAAACTCACATCCGTTAAGTCAGTGATGCCATTAAACTATCTCATTCTCTGTCATACCCTTCTCCTCCTGCCTTCACTCTTTCCCAGCATCAGGTCTTTTCCAATGAGTTGGCTCTTCTCATCAGGTGGACAAAGTATTGGAGTTTCAGTTTCAGCAACAATCCTTCCAAAGAATATTCAGGGTTGATTAATTTTAGGTTTGACTGGTTTGATCTCCTTTCTGTAAAAGGAACAGTCCAAAGAACTCTCAAAAGTCTTCTCCAACCACAGTTTGAAGAAATCATTTCTTCAGGTCTCAGCCTTTTTTATTGTCCAGCTCTCACATCCATACATGACTACTAGAAAACCATATCTTTGACTATAAGGACCTTTGTCAGCAAAGTAATATCTCTGTTTTTTAATATGCTGTCTAGGTTTGTCATTTCTTTCCTTCTAAGGAGAAAGCATCTTTTAATTTCATGGCTGCAGTCAATGTCCACAGTGATTTTGGAGCCCAAGAAAATAAAGTCAGTCACTGTTTTCATTGCTTCCCTGTCTATTTGTCATGAAGTGATGGCACCAGTTCCATGATCTTTTTGAATGCTGAGATTTAAGTCAGCTTTTTCACTCTCCTCTTTCACTTTCATCAAGAGGCTCTTTAGTTTCTCTTTGCTTTCTGCCATAAGGGTGGTGTCATCTGTATATCTGAGGTTATTGATATCTCTCCTGAAAATCTTGATTCCAGCTTGTGCTTCATCCAGCCTGGCATTTAGCATGATGTACTCTGCATATAAGTTAAATAAGCAGGGTGACAATACACAGCCTTGATGTACTCCTTTCCCAATTTGGAACCAATCCGTTGTTCCATGTCCAGTTCTAATTGTTGCTTCTTGATCTGCATACAGGTTTCTCAGGAGGCAGATAAGATGTTCTGGTATTCCCATCTCTTGAAGAATTTTTCACAGTTTGTTGTGATCTACACAGTCAAAGGCTTTAGCATATTCATGATGTAGAAGTGAATGTTTGCCTGAAATTCTCTAGCTTTTTCTATGATACAACAGATGTTGGCAATTTGATGTGGGCAAATTGAGTTATTGGGAAGTGCTTATTCAACTCCATCAATCTCTACCCTAACAAGGTCACTAACAATATAGTCACTTACCAACCAGCAAATGATGTAATTGAAAAGTATGCCCCAGAACTTCCCTGGTGACATATTGCAGAAGAATCAGCCTGCCAGTGCAGAGGACATGACTACCATCCCTGGTCTGGGAAGATCCCATATGCCACAGAGCAACTAAGCTCATGAGCCACAACTACTGAGGCCTGCATTCCTAGAGCCTATGTTCCACAATAAGAGAAACCACTGTGATGAGAAGCCCATGAACCACAACTGGAGAGCAGCCACCACTTGCCACAACTGGGGAAAAGCCCAAGTAGCAATGAGGACCCAGCACAGCCAAACATAAATAATTAAAATTAAAAAAATATATATTTAATAAAAAATTGTGAAGAAAATTATTTTTTAAAAAAGTATACCCTTGAAAATACTCCAAATCTCGATTCAGAATCTCCTCTAGGGACTACACTGATGGTTCAGTGGTTAAGAATCCACGTGCCACATGCTATGGAGCAACTAAGTCCACATACTGCAACTACTAAAGCTGTGTGCTCTAGAGCCCATTGCCACAACTAGGACCTGACCCAGCCAAATAAAATAAATAAATGTTTTTAAAAAAGAATCTCCTCTAGATGGTTAAGTCATCTATTAAATAACATAAGACAAAAGAATTTGAAATTTCACATCACAAATGTTGGCTTAGAACAGATTGGTGAGTCTCTTAACACACATGGAGTGGGGTATCCTAGATTTGAATTTGACATCATCCAGATGGATTTTGACCCACCAACACCTTGCCTACAGGCAGCTGGGTCTTGGCTGATGTAATGTGAGTTGGTAATCTGTGTGAAGGATCTAGTTGGCAGATGGCATAAGTATCCCCCACCTCCACAGCGGACATCGTTGTAGGAACTCTGAGGATGGAATTCACAGAGCAAATCGGCAGGAGCATGGGTTAAGTGGCCTCCCTCGCTGGTCAACACAAGGAGGCGGCTGTGTCATGATCCACACGTTAGCAGTGCGCCTGTGCCGAGTGGATCAAGAACAGCCAATACCCACAGTCTCAGTGAATTTCCACTTCTAGAACACTAGAGTTCAAAAGAATCCGATAGGCATTTCTTTTACCTCCCAAATTCCTTGCCAATATAGGTCCATTGAGCCAAATCATTCTGTTCAGTCTTTTTTCTACAAAGATAGCAGGGACTTGGGGTGAAGACAACTGAAGAGTGCTAGGACTGGTTTCCTGTTGGTTCAGGTATAATTTAATTGAAGAAATACTTAGTTCTACTGCAGATTTTATCATCTCTGCTTCAAAATCAGAATGGGGTGCTCTAATATGCAAACCATGATGGTTAACTTAGTGTCCTGGAGCCTTATGGCCTGCAGGAAGAATGGCCAGCTCCCCAGGCCTGATTTACTAAGAGGCATTAACTCCACTGCATCACATACCCAAGGGTTGGGAGCAACACGGAGCGTGTCCAGCTTTCTGGAAAAAACTAGTCCCTGTCTTGAAACCAGATCCACTCATGCTTAGTTTAATTGCATCTGAATTTTATTTTTCCAAGAATCCCAAATTAAACCACTTTTAAGGGCATGATTCAAATATTTCTCAATCTATGGTGGTTTCTGTGTTTTTCATCTCCATTTTGCCCATTTTTTTTTCTGCTGCAAAACAAAGGCAGACTTGAAGGGAGACAGATGGGGCAAACATGTGTAAGGTAGGGCTGCTTTAAATGACAGCTCTGGGGAAGGACAGAAATGGGCTCTCCTCACGATGTTCATGGAACACTAAATATAAAGGAATCAAGCTGCTTTAGGACTCAAATGCTTATGGTAGCTCATATTGCACTGGGAGAAAATGTTAACATTAATAAGTTATGTAAGAATAGTCTCCAAGATCAACACATTCAAGGCCAGTATAAACACCAGCATATACATTCAGATATGCAATTCCACCAGCCTCGTGAACTCACAGGAAAAGAAAATTCCAATTTGCATGGCTGTGAGGTTTCTTTCAGTTGCCAGCAATCTCAAGGGTGTATTGGAATTTTTCAAATTAACTGAGGACGTTTTACTCAATTTTATCTCTCAGTGCTTTTGTGTCACTTTTTCTTCAAGGTCTGTGCATTCTACTGATTGAAGTGCTCATACGTTAATTCCTTGCAAAGGAACAGATCATCATTATGAGATTTTTTTTTAAAGAAGAGCTTCAGAACTTTCTAAAATTCCTTTCTGTGTCTTCTCTCCATTTTGTTGCTGTTGTTTAGTCGCTAAGTCCTAGCTGATTCTTTGCGACCCCATGAACCGCAGCACACCAAGCTCCTCTGTCTTCCACTATCTCCTGGAGTTTGCTCAAATTCATGTCTATTGAATCGGTGATCCTATCTAACCATCTCATCCTCTGCCACCCTTTTCTCCTTTTGCCTTCAATCTTTCCCAGCATCAGAGTCTTTTTTCTCCATTTACTTTCCCTCTTTCTAACTCTTCCCTCTCTTTATCTCCATCACTTCCCCACTAAGTCATTTCCTATCATTTCTCTGAGAAACTTTTGCAACATCTGGTCTTTAAAAAGGATCCTTCTTAATTCTAAAGCATTCTATGAAGAATCAGCTTCCTAAAGTCAGAAGAGGATCCCCTGTGCATGCCTGGGTCTAGGACAGGGTACAGGAGACCTCGAAATGCTGGCATATTAATATAATCTTAAATTTCAAATGCTGCTCAGTGGAGCCATACTATCTGAGCTTGCTGTAAATGGTAAATAAACCCAGCTTGTAACTTAATGATCCTTGTGTTTGTGTGTCTGTGAATACATTAAGAGCTCTCAAAGCAAAAATTGTGTAATCATAAATAAAAGATAGAAGTGAATCACAGGCAGTCACATAGAAACTCTCAATGTTCCCGCTCTATCAGTGGGGTTATGGACACAAGATTCTTTCCCCGTTCAGGTCATGATGGCAACTTGAATCCCACTCCAGGATGCAGTGGCTTGGGCCGTGAGGTTTGAGGGTCTTCATTTCATATCATCTGCCCTGCAAAACTCATCCACTTTGCTTGGAATTGATTTCAAAACCAGATTCATGTGGTGCCCGCTCTACCACAATAAACAAATAAATTAGCTGCTGAGATACGGAAATTTACATGATTCAGTGTACTTAAAAACTGTTAACTGTGAACTTATTAATTGAAAAACCGCAGGACAATAATCAGCATGGCCTTCAATGGGGAAATAAAAAACGAATCTCTTGTTTAAAGTGAATTTGTAAGGCAATAAAGATGCATTTCTTCAAACAAACCTATGCCTCCAGCCACTTGATGTGATATTTTTAACTTTATCTTTGGACACCCATGCTTTGTTTGTGGACTCCATATTGATTTCCTTCTGAAAATACTTAGTAGAACTCTACTTCTCCACATGGGCTTCTTTTTTTCCCGCCGCTCCATGCAGGTTATATTCATTTCAGTCAATCTTGTTTTTCTGCCTCCTGTCTAGAGAACTTTAATTAAAATGATCCACTAAAGCTTGAATCTCTTAAAGGGAGCACTTGGAATCTTAAATGATGTTTTCATCACAGAACTCTTCAGGAACATACGCCTTCCCCTTCAAACATATGCTCCAAGGGGAATGTTTGTCTAGAAGCGACTAGGTGACACTGAGGATCGACATATAACAAACCATAGGGGGAAAATAACAATGATTTTTACATCCAGGCATTCAAGCAGGCACATTTCTGAGATCTGGCTGGTCGAGCTGGCCAACACACAATTCATCATGATCCTCGTTCAGTCTCAAAGAAGAGGTCAATAGAAGATGAGGCTGTCTGTTCACTGTCCCAGCAGGCAGATCCTGTGGCCTCTTGGAAGTTGTCTTCTAAAACTGTCCAGCTGTCGCTGATGTTCACAGACTCCCTTGAGAAGGTTCGTGAATGGTACTTTCATGTAATGATTAAAAACATGAAGTCTGGTGGTCGTGATGGTTTAGTAGCTAAGTCAGCTAAATGCCTGACTTTTGGGGCCCCATGAACTGTAGCCCACCAGGGTCCTCTGGGATTTTTCCAGACAAGAATATTGGAGTGGGTTGCCATATCCTTTTCCAGGGGATCTTACAGACCCAGGAATTGAACCTGTGCCTGCTGCATTGAAAGCTTATTTTTTACCATCTGAGCTACCGGGGAAGCCCTCATGTAATGATTCAAAAAAAACATGAAATCTGGCTTAGACCATTTAGGTTAAAATTTAGTTTAAATCTGTTTCCAATGTCTTTATCATGTTACTTTACCAATGCTACTGTTCCCTCTAAGAATTGTATGGAAACTTCCTTCACTCTTCATCTTTTTCCCTTGTATTTTCCTTTTCTGGTTGACTTATCATGAGCTACTTGTGAAGTGGAAAAAAAAAAACAAAACACCTATTGCTCTTGAGGATTTCCTTCCCACAGAATTTAATTCAGAGGGTTGTGAGTGTTTCAGGAAGGGCTGGTGCCATGAGCTGTCAGCTCTCCTGGGACAGACAGGACACCCCCACCTGTGGTGAGCTGGAGTTCCTAGCTTCAACAGCAGCTTGGCACCAGTGGCCGTGTTTAGGATTGAGCATCAGACCTCTTATGAAGACAGCATTGATGAACTGCAGAAATTATATGTATAATTCATTAGAACCTTGATTATCACATGCCACTGTAATGTACTCAACCCACCAAGTGTGTGTTAGTTGTGCAGTCATGTCTGATTCTTTGCGACCCCATGGACTATAGCCCATCAGGCTCCTTTGTCCATGGAATTCTCCAGACAAGAATACTTGAGTGGGTTGCCTTTCCCTTCCCCAGGGGATCTCCCTGACCCAGGGATAGAACCCAGGTCTCTGGCATTGCAGGCAGATTTTTTTACCTTCTGAACCACCAGCAAATTCAATGCTTTTAAGTATTCTACTGATCTTTAGACATGTCTCCAAAGCTGACACATGAAAACAAACAGAAACTCCATATGAGTCAAGCATTACAAATGTGTAGCCTTTTTATGGGCTCATCCTTCCTTTCTCTCTCTGAAGAAAGCCTTAACAAAACTGTATTCCCATTTTATAAGATTTGATAGATTTGGCAAGTTGTTAATCAGATGCCAGTTAGATGTGGTTTTTTAAAATATGACTTCAACTTCTTTGACATTATTCCACTGATAGATGGGGTACAGGGGCCTCTTTCCTTACATCTCAACAGACTGGTAACTGCTTCAACTAACACAATGAAAGATGCTTTGTGACTTGTGAGACTAGGTCAGTGAAGACTAGGCAGCTTCTCCTCTGGCTCTCTCGGGGCGCTCTCTCCAGATGCTTCTTCTTGGACCCAGTCCCATGCTGTGAGAAGCCTGAGCCATGTAGAGATGCCACATGTCAGTGCTCAGGGGACAGCCCCAGCTTAGCCCGTGTGCCTGGCGTGTGAGTGAAAAAGCCTCCAGATGATTCTGGCTCCCAGCATTTTGAGTCACCGGCGGCCATTCACATCTTCCCAGCTGAGACTCCAAACATCACAGAGCGGAGACACGCCACCCTGCTGTGCCCTGTCCAAATTCCTGAGCCATCATCTGCAAGCATCACTGAAGCAGTGATTGTTTCAGGTCACTACATCTACAAATAACTGGGACATACAAAATAACAGCTGGCAAGGAAGGTAAGTACAGAATAAAAATAAAGATGCCTTCATACATTCCAGCCAAATGCTTTTAAAGGGGAAAAGAGACTCAAAAACCACTGTCATGTCCTTTATGGTAGACTTAGATGAAGACATGGAAGGTGGCTTTATTTGCTCTGCAGCTCACACAAGGTTTAGAGGGATAGAAAAAGTGGGATTATGGAACCAGCTCAATAAGTGCTCTTCAGAATGATACAATAAACCAAATCTCACAAGATGAAATATAACAGAGATACATGCAAAATGTTCCATCTGTGTTAAAAAATGAATAACCCTGAACAATATGGTATGAAGATGTGACTTAACTAACCAGGAACAGGATAAAAGGCTTAGATGTTGAGAGTGAGCTTCGCATAAACCAAGAGCCATGGAGGTTGCCTTGAGAAAGAACGTGGACTGAGGTCACATTAAGAGAAAGGAAGTAGCCAGAATAAAAATTAGATGGTGTTTTGGAGGTCCCCCTCTGCTCTCTGGTATCTGAGAGTTCATTCTGGCCATTTCTCTTCAAGACCAACTGAAGCATCCCACATGGTCTAGACCAGTGATCCCCAACATTTTTGGTACCAGGGACCAATTTCGTGGAAGACAATTTTTTCATGAATCAAGGCAGGGGGTGGTTTTGGGATGATTAAAATGGATTAGTGCACTTTATTTCTATTATTATTACATCAGCTGCACCTCAAATTATCAGGCATTAGATCACGCATTAGTTAAAAGATCTCGGAGGCTGGGGATCCCTGGTCTAGAGGGTACTTGTGAAAGATCTCTTATGGGGAATGGATGGAGAACCTGGGATATTTACTGGGAAAATGGAAGCTAATGGGTTTCATAAAAACTGCTTTCAATTTTATGGAAGGAAGTAAAGTCACAGTGGATGAGAATCCTCATGCACAGATCCAAGGATGGGGCCATGAACACTATGAGTGAAAACTCAAGGGAGCCCCAGACGTGCATGCGTGCTAAGTGGCTTCAGTTGTGTCCGACTCTTTGTGACCCTATGGACTGGAGCCCACCAGGCTCCTCTGTCCATGGGGATTCTCCAGGCAAGAACTTTGGAGTGGGTTGCCTTACCCTCCTCCAGGGGATCTCTCCAACCCACGGATCAAACCCAAATCTCCTGCAGCTCCAGCATTGCAGGAAGATTCTTTACCGCTGAGCCACTGGTGAAACCCCAGGGAACCACATGGAACCAACATAAAGAAGAGTTTAACACAAAGTCATCCATTCCAACCAAAGCTGAAACTAAGTGCTGACAGTGGCAGTGAGTATCTCAAAAGAAAAGTGTTTGGTAGAGATGGTGCAGAGGGGATTAAAAAAACAAAGTCTTTAACATTTAGCCACTGAGTTTCTCTAATTCTTTTGGAGATTGCTTATAGTTCAATTTGTTTGGATAAAATGTCATTTATCCACTCATTTGTCCATGTATTCAATAAATAATTAAATGCCTATGAGCTAGGTACTGTGGTAGGCCATGTAGGGGTTAGAAGAATGACTAAAAATTCAACCTTACCCACTAGGATCTCTCGTTATGGTCAATGGCTTGAAGTGAATAACAGAGTTAAAAGTATAAAAGAAAAACCTGTAAAGAAGGAGAATCAAAATGCTTTTTTAAAGAAACTTTTTAATTTTATATTGGAGTATAGCCAATTAACAATAGTGATAGTTTCAGGTGAACAGAGAAGGGACTAGCCATACATACATATGTATCCACTGCCCTCCCATCTAGGCTGCCGAATAACATTGAGCAGAGTTCCCTGTGCTAAACAGTAGGACCTTGTTGGCTATCCATTTTAAACATAACAGTGTGTACATGTCCATCCCAAACTCCCAACTATCTCTTGATTACATGGAGAGTGCCGTGCAATGGTCCTGAAATGTTTCACTGTTTCCTTTTAATGGTATGCTGAGATAGACTCTGATCCACAGTACCAGCAAGAATCTCACATCACTACCTTATTTGCATCAGCTTCAGGCTCAATGTTGGGCCTCTGTGTGAGAAATCTATGAAATCTATATTAACATTTTATTCTAGAAACACTCATTCAGAGCTCCCCAGTTCCCCAATTTTCTGATTTTGGCCCCCTATAAAAACGTTTTAGCAATAGGAGATAGTGATGAATGAGGAAGGTTATTTTTGTGTGTGTGTGGTTAGAGAGAAATAAATAGAAGAGTAGGTTATCCCCTGAGTGTTTAAACCAAACACAAAGATTACAATATTCATCGCTATACTAATGATGTGCCATCCGTTGTAAGTATCACCTTAACGATAATTATATCAGCTTGCCCAGGAGAACTCTCAGTATCAAATAAATTTAAGGGACTCACTTAAGGTTGGTTTAGTGTCGAACATATTGTCTGCTCTCTTATTGCTGCAATGAAATCTCATTCCCTCCCCCTGCTTGCAAGCATAGACTACTGGGTGCTTTGACAGTTGACATCAGGGCTCTTCGCTGGCCAGCTGTCAGGGGTGTCTCTCCCCTAGGGGCGGCATGCCTTATGGAAGTGACACATGCGTGCTGCTCCTCCCAGCCTGGCAGCCAAGGCAGGCAGAGCTTCAGGCTGGCAGTCCTGGCTTCCTAGTGCCTCCTGTTGCTGCACACGGAGCACCTCAGCTCTCCATCAGGAAGGAGGACAAAGAGCCAGAGAGGGGCCTACAGCCATCTTGGTTTGGGTTTGAGAAGTTTTAGGGTCCATCCTAAAGGAAATCAACCCTGAATATTCATTGATGCTGAAGCTGAAACTCCAATACTTTGACCACCTGATGCGAAAAGCTGACTCACTGGAAAAGACCCTGATGCTGGGAAAGATTGAAGGCAGGAGGAGAAGGGGAAGACAGAGGATGAGATGGTTGGATGGCATCACCGATTCAATGGACGAGTTTGAGCAAGCTCCGGGAAATAGTGAAGGACAGGGAAGCCTGATGTTCTGCAGTCCATGTGGCCACAAAGAGTTGGACACGACTGAGTGACTAAACAACAACATCACCTATTAAACATCATTGAAAGATGGACGTTCTGAGTAGAGGGAGATCACTACCTTGGGGCAATTACTCATTCTTTCCATCTTTAAAGTCTTTTAATGAATCTGCTAAAATATTGCTTTTGTTGTTTATGTTTTGGTTTTTTAGCCATGAGGCATGTGGGATCTTAACTCCCCAACCAGGGATTGAACCTGCACCCTCTGCATTGGAAGGTGAAGTCTTAACCACTGGACCTCCAGGGAAGTCCCTCCTCATCCTTTTATAAGTTCTTTCCGTATTGAAATAAGACTGGAATCCCTATGATAGCTGATGTGGCCATCATGGTCCTGCCCTCCTCCACCTTTAGAACTTATAGAAAGTAGCATATGTCCATACCCAACCTCCAATCTTCTCCATCGAGACTAAGCAACCCTCATCCCTCTTATCATTTCTTCTATGGCCCGATTTCTATCTTCTCATCTTCACTCTTGCCTACTTGGACACTTTCTAGTTTATTCCTTGTCATGTGATTTCCAGGCTTTGATTCAATACTGCAGCTGAATTAACCTCTCCAGGGAACCATGCAGCTATCACTTCCTTAAATTGGGCACATCCTTCCTAGATTTGACATATTTATATTCTGTGTCTTCATTTCATGCCCATTCCAAGGCCAAGTCCAGGCCATACAGAGCTCAGACAGAAACCCTGATAAAGACCTTCCTCCATGTAAATATAGATCCATTGTTCAAACTGCACAAGTCCACCTAACTTCGGAATCCAAATCACTGTTTCTTTCTCTTCCTGAGGATCTTGCTTATGTGTTAATTCACCAAGATTAATTGAGTACCTATTCTGTGCTAAGTGCCATACTAACGTTGTTAAATTCTTTGCTGAAATCAATTTATGTTAAAGTTAAGACTGTTTCACATTTCTTCCTCCAAGGGGGAGGGAGATGGTTTTGATGTGGTGAAACCATGCTGTTTCCCAGCTGTTGTTGTTTAGTCTCTCTGTTGTGTCCAATTCTTTGTGACCCCCTGGACTGTAATCCACCAGACTCCTCTGTCCATGAGATTTCCTAGGCAAAAATATTGGAGTGGGTTGCCATTTCCTTCTCCAAGGGATCTTCTCGAGCCCATGTCTCCTGTATTGCAGGTGGATTCTTTACCAATTTGCCACCAGGGAAGCCCACTATTTCCCAGACATTCCTCTTATTTTCAAAGTACGTGCAAGCCCTCACATAAATTATCTATTTCAGGGGTTCCTGTGGGTCTCTATTAAGCTTATCAAACTGGGGTTGCCAACACCCTCTTTTCTCAGCTTTTTGAAGATCAGAATGTTTGCCCATCTCTAGGATCCTGATTCTCAATCTATAAATTCTCAGAAGCCCTGGGGTAAACTTCACTGAAGCCTAGAGGTCTGGACCCATTTTAAAGGTTAGATGACCTCCTTGCCCAGCTAGATGTCCACCCTTTCCAATTCTTGAAGAAGAGCAAGAAAACAAAGCAGGGCTGGGAGGCTCTCTTCCCTCTGACAGCTGTGAACTTCACACTATTGTTCAGGTAAGGATCTGGTTCCTTTCTGCCTGTTCTCTCAACAGAAGGAGAAGTTGTTTCTGTTGCCTCGGGTTCCAGCTTTTCCTACACGTGAAACTCCTTGATAATTTCATGAAGTGTATGCTTTATCTTGTACATACCCTTTTATAAGAGAACACTGTGAACAGCAGTAAAGATTCCTCTGGCCTCTGAATCCCTTTTTCTTCCTCAATGTAATCGTGAATGATTATGCTGTCAGAGTTTGCTTTTCCCTTAGATCCTTCCCTCTTTAATGAACCACATTCGCATTTATGGTCTATAACCAGGAGGCTATAACATATTTCCTTTGAAGTCTTTGAAATCTGCTTTCCTAAAATCCCATGTTTATGCTTAACTGCTGCATATTTAATTTCTTTGCTCATTTGGACTCCTGGGTGAGACTTTCACTTCATTCCAACATCTCCATTCTATCTTCATCCTCAATAAGATCACGACAAGTCTTAAGTAGACCATATCTTCTGGACCAGAGAGTTATCAGCTAGGAAAAGCAAAGCTTTATGAGCCCCTACCTTGCAGTAATAAGAATGGTTAGGTAATTTCATTTTAGCAACCACCAAGGATGCTCATATACTTATTCTCCTTTACCAATGGGGACATAGAAGTTGGCAAGGATAAGCTCCTCGTGTGAACTCGGGCAAGTGGCTTCTTTCTGGGACTGAATATGCTTCCCAGCTTCCCTTGAAGTTCAAGCCAGTGGAATGTGAGTGGAAGCAATTCACTCCATTATAGTACAACCCATTAAAAAAAAATCTCATTTACCCAATCCACGCACTTTCTTCTTCCACTGGTGTGATGCAGATGCAGGCAGGTCCTGGAAGCCAAATGTGGAATGTGGCAGAGCTAAAAAGATAAAGGAAGCTGGGTTACTAAAGCTGTGTTTGAGAAAAGTCTCCCGTTATTCAGGAACACCTTTCTGAACACAAGTAAGAATGAATTTTTCATAAACCGTTGAGAGTTGAGATTTTACCCACTACTGCCACCAATGTTACCTTCATTGAAACAGCGGAGCAATTAAAGGTACCTGGAATGAAAGTCTATATTTAATTATAATCTTCCATCTTCAAGTTTCTCCCTTATAAAAGAGGGATGGTAACCGTTCTATCTCAGTGCTTGCTATGGGCGCTGTGTGAGATAACACTGGTCAAGTGCTTGGTAATAAGCAGCATGCCAAACATTTAGTATCTGCTCAGCAAACAGTCTGATGTGACTTAGCGACTAAACCACCACCACCAGAGCAAATACATGGCAGGACTAATGCTATCACCATATTGCACTTCCATGGAGCCATATTTGCCTCTAGACCTACTGTGTAATCTCTTTACAGAGACTTTATCTATGTCATTTCCTTGGCTGTGTTGTCTGGTATATCATAATACCAGCATATTTTTTCTAATTGGTCTTCCCTTGCATATACATGCATGTTGTTCTCTGCGATTCCATCCTTAGGTTAGTGCAATCCTACATAGAAGAATGAAAACCTTTTTTTAATTGATTATTATGTGTGTAATCTATTTATTGCAGATTAACTATACCTTTTCTCTTTTGTCATCAGGAAGCTCATGTTGTCAACTATCCTTCAGTGTTCATGGGAGATTTGTGGGCACCAAAACCAAGGGATGCTCGAGTCTCGTATAAAATGGCGCGTGTGTGTTCACGTGCACGTGCTCTGTCACTTCAGTCACATCTGACTCTTGAGACCCTACGGACTCCCTGCCCTCCAGGCTCCTCTGGCCATGCGATTCTCCAGGCAAGAATACTGGAGTGGGTTCCCATGTCCTCTTCCAGGGTATCTTCTCGACCCAGGGATTGAACCACGTATCTTACATCTCCTGCATTGGCAGGTGAGATATTTACCACTAGCACCACCTAGGAAACCCATAAAATGGCATAGTATTTCCATATAACCAATGTACATACTATAATATCCTTTAAACCATTTCTAGATGACTTGCAATACCTAATAAAATGTAAGTGCTATGTAAATAGTTGCCAGCATGTGGCAAATTTAGGTTTTGCTTTTGGGAACTTTCTGGAATTAATTTTTCTGAATATTTTCAGAAAATATTCTATCAGTATTTTCTATCTGTGGTGGCTTGAATATCCAGATTCAGAACCCACAGATATGGAGGACAAATTGAATTACCTTGGAGATAAAAGCTGACTGCTTGGCTAAAATTTTCAAGTGACTTTACTCCAACTTCTGAAACAATCATCCCATTGAAGGTCTAATATAGTCTTTCAGAGCCATGCATCACAAACTTTAATTTGTAGACAAATGACTTGGAGATCTTAGTAGAATACAGAATCTGATTCAGTGGAGCTGGGGTGGAGACAGATTTTGCAGAATCAATCAGCTTGGAGCAACAAGACTCTAGAGTTTTATAAAAAAAAATTCATCAACCACCAATTTGGTCACATTTCATTTAATTCATGCCAGAAGATAAACTTGTTCTTTGCCAAAGCCCGATAAAGAGGAAACTAAGCCATTCAATAAAGAAGAGAAATTAATAGTTCTTTTACAGCCAAAATAAGAAAAGCCCATGTAGAAAATAGAACTCTATTTTCAAAAGATTTAGAAAAACAATCTCATAGTCTTTTAATGTATTATATAAGAAAGTAGAGAAATACATTAAGAATGAGAAGGATAAGAGAAAATGCTGCCTTTTATTAGCAAGAGTTCTTAAATTCTCAGAGCTAGCACACATCAGAATCACCTTAAGGCTGTTCAAAACTTGGACTGGACTTGTCTGGTGGTCCAGTGTTAAGACTCCGAGCTTTTAATGCTGGGGAATGGGTTTGACCCCTGGGTCAGGAAGATCCCTGGAGAAGAAAATGGGAACCCACTCTGGTATTCTTACCTGGAGAGTCCCATGGACAGAGGAGTCAGATGGAATATAGTCCATGGGGTTGCAAAAAGCTTGACACAACTTAGCAACTAAACCACCACCACTGGGAACTAAGATTCCACATGCCCGCTTCATGGTGCAGCCAAAAAAAAGACGAAAACATGGACTGATGATTCTGTGGTCAGATTGCCTGACACTTTGCATTTCTTCCAAGTGCCCACATAATGCAGATGCTGCTGGTCCGAGGACCATGCACTAAGAACCTCTGATGAAAGGTTGGGGAAAATTGCTGGCAAATTTCCCCAAAGTCAAGCTATTCTATTTTAGTCTAGACACAGAGAAACCTGGGAATAGAAGAAAGAAAAATGTAGCAAAATAAGAGAAGCAGTTAAAATCCATTGCAGTCCCTGACAGCTTGAACTACAAACACTTAAGAACATGCCCAGAGTAATTTCAGCATCATTAGCTATCTTTTAAAGATTTTTTTTTCTTTTGACCAAAGCAAGGATGGAACAATTCAGATTCCTCTTCAAAATGCAGAAAGAAAATAACCCCGAAAAAGCCTGGACTTCTAACTACTCTATGTAGGAAGTTAGAGAAAAAGACAGAAAAAATAATCACAAAATCTGTCAAGCACCTTGGAAAGAACAGGGCAATGAGTAATAACAAAGATTGCTTTCCAAAGAAAGCGTTCTTTCACATGGTTTTATATTTGGAAAGGACCTTAAAATCACACGACTCCAGCAACTTATTTTAAAGATAAGAAAACTGATGTACAAAGACACTTTTGGCACCCAAGTTTATGCAGCAGATAGAGATGAGGGTCTTGGTCTCCTGGGTCATTCCTACAGCAATTTTGAGTTCTGCTGCTTTCGACTGGAAGGCTCAGCTGTACCTAGAACTTGAGCCGATCTGATGATGGAAGACACCTATTGGGAGCCCCAGGGTGCATCTTGGCCAAGTTCAACCCATGTGCAGCATCCTGGGTTCTATTCCCAAGCCCTGTCCTGTATGTTGGGTGGCCACTCAGACTCTTCTAGTCATACAGGGCAGGGGAGGCAGACAATGAGCAGGTTGGGTGTCCGGGGGAAGCCTTGCATCTCACTGCCCTATGATAAGACCTCTCATTCCATGTGTGAAATAGGCTCATCAATACGAATAAGACTAAAGTTCACAGTCATCCGTCTGGCACTAATACATGCCTGCAACACACAGAGAAGCATCGCTCGATGCCTGGGAGTATGAAAGGAGAAAAGGTTTCCTTATCCTTAAGTGCTTACTGGGTCCACAGCTCTATCATCAAAGGTCCATCATCTCCACATTCATGCTTTGTACCATCTTTAACACAAAGTGTGCAATGTGAGGTGGGTTAGAACTCTTCAAGTCCGACACCTCCAGATTGCAGTGCCCACAGGTGAGGCTTGGTGCATCAGGTCATGATTCTTTGGTGAAAAACATAGACTGAGGGCCCTCCATGCCCTTCCCCCAGTGTCATTTCCCTTTAGGGATCTCTTTTACTAACATCACCACCACCATCACCATCACCATCAGCTTGTCGTTGTTGTCATTCTGTTGCTAAGTCATGTCTGACTCTTTGTGAGACCATGGACTGTAGCCCGCCAGGCTCCTCTGTCCATGAAATTCTCCAGGCAAGAATACTGGAGTGGGTTGCCATTCCCTTCTCCAGGGGATCTTCCCTTGGAGAACCAGGTCTCCTGCTTGGCAGGCAGATTCTTTACCACTGAGCCACCTGGGAAGCCCTATCACCATCAGCATCACCTCTAAATGTTGGATCAGCTGTTCCCCATAGCCTTTCCCTTGGCTCCTGTTGTGCAGTCGATAAAGGCTCTAACATCAGTCACTTTGCCGAGAACAAGAGAAGAGCAGCAGAAATAGAGCATGGGAGCAACATAGGCTGCTTTCCAAAGCACAGCTTCTGGAGTCACCTGAGCCAGCTAGCCCCCTGAGACTTATAGACGCCTTGCCATTCCAGTCCTGAGTCCAGTAAAGAGGGCCCCCTTCAGGGAAGACTCCTCACAGCCCCCTTTTAACGTCTGGCCTCTTTTTCCCAATTGAGATCAGGTCCTGAGAGGCCCTCCAGCAGTGGCTTCTGTGACAAGAAGAATGTTCTGCACGGTCCTGTCCAATGCAGCAGACACCAGTCAACAGCCAAGGAGCCACTGAGCATTCCAAAGGTGGCTTGTGCAACCGATGAAATGAATTCTTGCTGTATTTAATTTTAATCACTTTGTTTAAACTGTCATATGTGGTCAGTGGTACTACACAATAATCCCATTAAAGGCGTATTCTATTCTGCATGAGAGTTGGATGTTAAAAAAGGCTGAGTGCCAAAGAATTGATGCCTTCGGATTGTGGTACTGGAGAAGACTCTTGAGAGTCGCTTAGACTGCAAGGAGATCAAACCTGTCAATCCTAATTAACCCTGAATATTCATTTCAAGGGCTAATGCTGAAACTGAAGCTCCAATAATTTGGCCACCTGATGTGAAGAGCTGACTCACTGGAAAAGACCCGATGTCTGGAAAGATTGAGGGCAAGAAGAGAAGAGAGCGGCAGAGGATGAGATGGTTGGATGGCATCATTGACTCAATGGGCATGAGTCTGAGCAAGCTCCAGGAGACGGTGAAAGACAGAGGAGCCTGACGTACTGCAGTCCCTGGGGTCACAAAGAGTGGAACATGACTGAGTGAAAACCAGCAAAATTCTGCAGTATCTTTCAGCCTCACTCAAGTAAAAGTGAGTTCTTAGTTCTGAAATGAAAAAAAAAAAAAATTAATAGTGCCCTTTTGTGGAGTTGCTTCAGAAAGAAGGGCTGTGAAATATAGTCCCTGACCTCAACATGAGCTAGAAGACGCTGCCATTCGGCTGAGCCACAGCCTGGGTAAGAATTAAATGAACCACTAGCTTCATCACTGACAAAAACCTCTAACGCACCAACACTTGATTTGGACTGGGGGGAAAAGTCAAGTTGAAATGTCGCAACAGCCACCTTTTTTCAAGTTTCCAGCACTTCCTGATTTCTTTGGTATCAAATGACTCTGCCTGTCACATTCCTGTGACATTAGCACTTCCTGGTTCCATAAATACTGGACATGGACATTTCGGGATCCCCAAACCAAACAAAGCAAAGCACCAAGGTTTTTGTTTTTAGTAACTTAACCTTTTGAACCTCCTTGTTGTTTATTCCAATGGGTAACAAGGGCTGGACTTGGATCCCCAGATAATCTGAAAAGCAAGGAAGCAACATTTAATTCTGAGAGTTAAAAAGTAAAGGATTAGTTAAGATCTGTAATTAACATCTGAGCTCTTTAAACCCTTGGTAGTTCAGATGGTAAAGAATCTGCCTGCAATGCAGGAGACCCGGGTTTGTTCCCTGGGTCAGGAAGATCCCTTGGAAGAGGACATGGGAACCCACTCCAGTATTCTTGCCTGGAAAATTCAGATTGCAGAGCATTGAAAAACGGAAGAGGGAAGAGAGAGTAGGCCAGTGCCTCGTGGGCCCTTGGAAGCAATCCAGACCTTCACAAGTAGGGGCCACTGCATGGAGGCAGCAGATAGGATAGGACAGCCTGTGCATTCACCCCAGCCTCTCCAGCCCAAGGTCCACAGGCATAGACATGACTGAGCGACTAACATTTTCGCTTTCCTTACACCCTTAACAGTTGTCTTGACCTGAATTCACTTGCCCCTCCCTTCCCTATGTCTGGCCCCTTGAGCTCCATGCACAAGTGTTTAAGAGCTGGTCTTTGGACTCAGACTGCCTGGAGTTGAAAACTCACCTGAGTAGCTGGGTGACCTTGGGCCAGCTACTTAATACTCTGGCTATATTCTCCTCACATGCTAAATGGGGTTGAAGACAGCCTCATTCACGTTGAGAAATAGATGAGTTAATGTTCATAAAAAACTTAGAAGAAGGTTTAGTGCATTTGCTGTTGTTTACATACTAAGTCGTGTCTGACTCTTTTGCGACTCATTTCTTAACGCATTTAAGCAGTCACGATTAGTGACATGAAATTTTTGCTCTGCAGCCCAATGGTTATGGAAACTTCGTCTATGTGCTTCCCTTCTAGGATCTTCTGTTTGTCTTCATTGAAAAAGAACAATACACTCACGCTAAGAGGGCTGTCATGAAGAGCGTAGGAGAGGATGCTTGTGGAAGTGACATTAGACAGGAAGCTGGTGGACATTCTCAAAGGTTCAAGGGTAATGGCAGCTGGGCTCCCCCAGAGCCTCGGGAGTGTCCACATCCACATCCAAGTCCGCTTTGCAGACTTGAAATCTGATGGGCTGCATGAGAGGCAGACACATCCTGCAGCAGGAGGGCAGAGTGGGGTACTGACCACAGCCACACCATTGTGCGCCCCAGAAAAGGGATTTCCTGGGTGGAGGAGGTGACCCCAGGTACATCCCTCTCTGCAACAGGCTGAGGGTCCATGCTGGGTCAGACTGGTTCCTTCCTCCGGCCTGAGCACTCTCTCCCAATGCTGAAATAAGCATCGCCAAAATCTTGCCTCCCAGACCCACCCACATGGGTTGCTGATTAGCACATTGCTTCATAGATGCACATGGGCTCACTGGTTACGTCCTAGTCCTGCTGACCAGGAAGTCATCTGGTCCCTTTTTACCTTTAGATGTCGATAGCATCATTTGATGCTCACAGGGTAATCTTTTTCTTCTGCTTCTCAGGGACTGCCTCCCAAGTAGCCTATAACAAAAAGGCTAAAACAAATATGTGATTGCTTCAATGCAGCTAGTAATTAAAGGTTAAAGTTACCTCCTGAAAGCCTCTGAAGCCATTTTGTCCCTGGGGTGTGTTTATTTGTTTTCTTTGGGTGCCGATGCCTTCTCTTTGATCTTCCAGATCTACACTCTGTCTTCTCCACCCTCCTTCCTGCCCCAGAAGGCTGGTGGATATGGATTCCATCAATGGACTCCCTGACTCCAGGCTTGGCGGAAGGCAGGGAGGGCTGGGAGGAGCCCGGGTTATTTACTATCCTTGGCCCCTTTCTGAGATATTCCCGTGGCCTATTTGCATTGCTCTAGCAAACGTTTCTGCCCCTCTCCGGAAGGTCTCCTCTATTAGTGGCTTAAGAATTCCAGACACTACTGGCCCCCTCCCTCCTGTTGTCTCCCCAGTCCTAGTCGTGCTGACTTCTCTGCTGCTATTAACCCCAGGTTACTACCATATTCCTTTGTGCTTCCCCACATTTTCATAAAGGGCCTCTTTGTGAACCAACCTTTGAAATGTCCTAATTCCAGTGAGCCATCTGTTCCTTGTTGCTGTCCTGAATGATGCACTTTGTTTCGGGTCTTAGTGTTCGCAATTTTCCACGTAGATGTATGGAATGTTAACATGTTAAGTAGTGAGCGAATGACCTCACGGCAGAAATACTTCAATGGCGTGGGAGGCAGGGACGCTGGATTCCCGGGCTCAGACCCTGATGGCATCATCCACCAGCCAAAATCGCCACCCACAGCCTCATGCCCCAAGCCGCAGCTGCCAGGACACAGGAAATAAATGTCTCATCAGTGCACACGGCCCCTCCAACATCCAAAAGGACCAGTCACAGCCATGAACAGCAGCAGTAGGAAAATTCACATTCAGTGTATTTTTATTAATTACAGACTCAAAATTTTTAGTGGTAAAGAGCCTTCCTGCCAATACAGGAGACATAAGAGACTCGGGTTCAATCCCTAGGTCTGGAAGATCCCCTGCAGGAGGGCGTGGCAACCCACTCCAGTATTCTTGCTTGGAGAATCCCATGGACAGAGGAGCTTAGTGGGCTACAGGCCATAGGATTGCAAAGAGTCGGACACAACTGAAGCAACTTAGCACACACACACACAAAATTTTTAGAGCTAGAAATTTTGTTAAAGACCCCCACTTTTCAATTCCCATGTAAAGAAACAAGCTCAGTCCTCCCAAGCCATTGAGCCTAGATGTTTCACAGAACCTGGTCAGGGACCCAGCTTCTTTATTTCCAGTCCAGTAACTTCTAGAAGAATACAGCTACTCCTTAAAATTTAAGAAGCCAGTCTTCCATCAGAGGTTTTTAAACATTTAAGACATTTCACTTGCTTAATACAGAAATTGTACCAACTTGCTTTCAATTTAGAGTTCCACTAAAACTCATCAAAAATAAAAAATTAAAGCATGGGAATAAAAAGATTTTTTTCAGATATATCTATTCTATTAGCACATATGTGTGTGAAGGTATGTGTATGCCCACATGGGTGTATGTGCCTATGTGCTAACTTGTGTGTATATTTCCTTTTCAGCCTGATCTTGGCTGTCATTAGTTTAGCTTGCTGTAGCCCTGGGCATGTGCCTCTCTTTATGGCTGGTTTAGCATTCACACCTGGGAATTGTGACAGCCTTTTCCAAACCATGAGGAGCAAGTTGGATATTGGATAGAAAAATTACCCATCAAATCACATTTTCTTGATGTGAGTTAACTTACAAAAAAATTAAGAAGAATCATTTCTTAAACATGCTATCTGAAGGTAAAAAGGAACTTAAGGCAATGCCAGAATATTGAAATGTAGGCAAAATAGGGAGAATTGGGTTCACCAAAGCCTTGTCATAAGTACTTTGACTTTTTATTCAAATTTTAATTTGGGCAATTTTTAGAAATTGGAAGTTTCATTTTGTCACTTGAGAATGCCAAAAGCAAACATTTTCCATTTTGATGTAATTTTCTTGTTTGGACAAAATCAAGTTTAAAAGGCCAGATGGCATCTATGAAGAAATATTGTACTTCAAAACCCAGGACTTTAGCTAAGCCCGAACTCTGGGGGCCCAAACCCCAGGAGTCAAGGAGTGAGATTTCCTTCTGGGCTGTGTCTTGTCTCTGGTGACCTGGAAGACACAGTACCACATGGACAAAAAGACTGACTCTACGTTCTGCAACAGAAAAAGTGACTCTTCAGAAGAAAAGCCAGGAGGGGACCCATGTGAAGGGTCTGGAGACCCCTGTGCATTTTTTCAACTTCCCTCTCAGAGCAGCAGCTGCTGGACTGGGGTCCCAAGGCCTGGGGGAATCAGTGGGTAGATGTCAGGGTTGAGCCAGAGACAGCATCCAGGAGGAAGCTGTGCCGGAAAGCCCACCAGACCACTCAGAAGGGCTCTGCAGTGGCTGTTCAAGGCAAGTCCAGTTGCGAAACTGCAGGACCCAAGGCAGGAGTGAAAGTGGTTGTCATGGGGACAGAGTGGCATCTGGATGAGACACCTGAGTCACTGGAGCACAGAAACCAGGAGGCTTTACCAGGACCTCCGAGGGGCTGTTGGGATGCCTCGTTGACAGAGGGCCTCGGTTTGCAAAGCAGTTTTTCTTTGTCTGACAACTTGTATTTGGAAATGGACCTACTTAGAAAGCCAAACTAAAAGAAACTAAGGCACAAAAGGAAAGTCTAACACTTCCTTATATATTGGTTTGCAAATGTCTGGATGGCATCCAAAAGGTAGGAGTGGAATGTACTCTGGGGATGTGCCCCAGCCTTCGCTCTTCAGCTCAGCCTTGTGGAAGATTCCATGATCTTCTCCCCTTGGGTCAGGGCAGGCCCACCTGGGTGCAGTGGTTTTGCAGCATTAGAAAGAGTTCACATGGTTTGTAACCCTTAAAAGTCTGAGGACCCTTCAGAGCAAGGAGCATAGTTGCCTATGAAAGTTCCATCAAATAGACATTCCTGCCATCACGTACCACAGGGAGCCATGTAGCAATCACTAAGGAAGAGGCCTCACCCTGCAGGGACTCTGGGGCATAAAAATGGATGAAAGTGCAGCTGTTGTTGGTTTCGTTCCTGTCTTCACGACTCCCTTGCCTTTATCTACCCTCTAGTCATATCCGCAAATGAAGCATTTAAACATCTGCTGATGCCAAGACCCTGGTGAGCCTCACACACATGAACATGGCTATAATCAGACATCTAGTCCTCAGTGCTGACCACAACTTGCCGTCTGCTATTTTTCCACTTTCCTTGTTTACGTATATTTACTATGCAGCCACCATATTATCTCACTTAAAACATAGATTTAAAAGGTCTGGTGGGTTTGTGATTTTTTTCCTTCCAAAATTATTGATTTGGAGAGAGGACAAACGGCAGGAGAAACTGTCAAGTTGAGCTCCTCAAAGGACAAGATTCTGGTATGTTAAAACAGCCCTTAGGTGCCTGCTCCCCACTCTCAGATGCTGGTTTTGAAAGCCAGCCAACTGGGTTTGTGTCTTGTCTCTGCCATGGACTGGCTGTGAGAACATCTTCCATGAGCTATTAGACCTTTCCTAGCCTCGGCTTCCTCCTCTAACCACTGGGGATAATGAGAAGGTCTAGCTGAGATTGTTGGGAAGGTTAAATGTGTTTGCATCTGTAAATGTGCAGAATGGAGTGGGGCTCAGAGTAAGCATTGGGCATGGGTATGGGTGTTGGTGGTGTCTGCATCCTGTATTGGTGTGGAAACTTTCCTGGGTTCCAGGAGCTGAGTTACAAGACCAAACAGGCCTGGAATAAAGGGAACATTTTCCCTAACACTGGGAAAGCCCTGTGACACATATTTAGCTTGAAATCTTGTGCCCCTGCAGTAATGCATGCAGATACAAAGAAGAGACTTGTGGACACAGTAGGGGAAGGAGAGGGTGGGGTGAACTGAGAGAGTAGCATTGAAACATATATATTACCATATGTAAAATAGATAGCCAGTGAGAATTTGCTATATGACTCAGGGAGCTCAAACCTGGTGCTCTGTGACAACCTAGAGGGGTGGAATGGGGTGGGAGGAATGTCCAAGAGACAGGGGACATATGTATACCTATGGCTGATTCATGTTGATGTATAGCAGAAGCCAACATAATACTGTAAATAAGTTATCCTCCAATTAAAAAGAAGTAAATTAAAAAAAAAAATACTAATAGTTTTCAAGGCTCTGCAACAACCCTCTCCACTTCCCAGTGTCATTGTCAAGTATCAATGCCTTCTCCTCACTTGCATGCTGACACTTTTCCTTGAGATGTGGAGCCCTCTCTCTAAATAGATCGGCAATTGATCACCAAGGATTCTTTCAGAAATCTGTGTTTATTAATGTACTTTCATCTTCTGATCCAAATGTTCTTAATCTTGTAAATTAGTAACCAATGAAGGTGATCGCTGCTGATTTTAAATACCTCATGTTGTTTTTAATGGGTTTTACAGAGCTGGTGTCTGATGAGCATACATGTAATAAAAATACATCCTCCTCTCTTTTTTTTTTCCTTAAACACATTTTCCTCATACGATTTGGCAAAAAGGCAGATACTTATAGAGTAAGTTCTTTTGCTGTTTATATTTCTCCTGGCAGAGCTCCAAAGAGCATTTAGCAGTGTATCAATCAGCCAGAATGGGAGCTCAACAGACCACTGCATTTTCCCTACTGCACCTGAGAACTCCAGCTGACTACTCAGCACTCTTGTTGAGCCAAAAATATCTTTTCAGGGTGTATTGAATTCATGGATTGCCTAGTCTCACCTTTCCCTTCCAGGTGAAGGCAGCGATTGCTAGTGGGACCTCCTAGCCCTGGGATTGTGGCAAATGGGAACCATTTGCTCCTCTAGACATTGGGAGAAAAATGGTGGCTTGGCTCTTACTCATATTACACCTCAGACATGTTCAGCCGAATTGCCAATAAGGGTGTAAGATGAAGATAGCCATGAAAATGGGACAATGTGATTAGTTTATCCTCTCCTTCATGATGAATTTGAACAGGGGTGGCAGGAGCTAGCTAGATTTGAATGAAACTCAGCTGTTAGGTTTTAAGTAAAAATGGAATAAAAGGATGAAATGGATTTTTGATATTTTAGTACAAGAAAATCCAAAAAGTCAATTTATCTTCCTTTATTAGATTTGTGCAGATATAGGAAATATCATACATTTTAAGTAATAGTAGTAGCTTTTCTCTCTGCAAAGATGCTGTGCTTCTAGGTCTTCCCAGGCAAGAACTGCTTCTTGCCTCGTCAGTTCTTCTTGGAGACTCTTTATATAATAAGCTAAACATGTGAGTTGCCAGCTCTCAATTACACAAGAGAAAGGAACGCTGATCTCAGAGGCATTGAGAACTGGAGTAATTGCCTCGAGGAAGATGAAGTCAACAGTGTGCCCAATGCTGGCAGAAAGAGTCTAGAAGGAATAACCACCTTTTGACAGTGTTGACATATCAGCAAAGTTAAACCTCTGGACGTGAGCATTTTTTAAACTGGCCTCATTGCCTCTGCTTGTGAGGAGTGTGTGTGTGTGTGGGGGGGGGGGGGTGTGGGTGTGGGTGGGTGGGTGTGTAACGGCATTGCATGCAAAGCTATGCTGTGAAAACATAGTTTGGCTTACAAACTGCCCCAAAACAAACTTCTGAGCATAGTATTTCCTTAAAGGTATATCTTGCATACAAGGAAGTCTCCCATATTTGTATATTTTCTCTGACTTTGTTTTATTCTCGGAAATCTGAGGAGTCGATTCCCTGGAGCCTATTTATAACGATGCTTCGGGTTCAGCTGCGTGCCCTCTCTGGCTTCTCTCCTAAAGCAGAGAAGCATTTGCACAGAGCACACCAGGTGTTACTTTCATATTCTCAGACATACTAGAATACATTAACACAAACACTAAATCAAAACATAGGGAAATTAATGATCATTGCCGGGATACCTAGACCAAACTCCTTATTACCGCGCAGGGTCTGTGTGCTTTGCATCTCTGTTCTCATTTGATACTGAGATTGGACAATTTGATACTGATACTAATCAGTATTTTTAACTGTGAGTGGATGTTCACATAAATTACAGACCAGAATTCATCATCTCTTTCAATCAGCATCATGTCATCCATTTCCTTTGGCTTGTTAGATAATGACATATCCAAAGCCTGGGTTCTTTGGGTTTCATTTTGCTGGCCTGCACCCAAAGAAAACTCACCCTGCTGGCTTGAGCCCCAATTTCATGCCTGGGAGCTAAAGCACATGACAACCGTTCGTCATCCCCGTTTCTTTCTTTTATTTTTTTCCCTACTATTTGGAAACCAGTTCACCAAAGGAAACTAGTAAAAGTCTCTTGTAAAACATTAAAGAAACTGAAGCGTGTGGGTATAGCCTTCCTAAAGATGCTGAAGGGTTCAGAGATCCTGGACATTCCATAGAGCTTTCTAATTGTATCCATGCCAGCAGCTGTATATGTGCCTCGTCCTTTCAGATATAAACCATATCCCATGTAGCTCCTAGTGGTTCAGACTGTAAAGAATCTGCCTGCAGTGAAGAAGACCTGGGTTTGATCCCCTGGTCAGGAAGATCCCCTGGAGAAGGGAATGGCTACCCACTCTAGTATTCTTGCCTGGAGAATTCCATGGAGAGTGGAACTGGCGAGCTACAGTCCATGGGGTTGCAAAGAGATGGACATGACTGAGCAACTAACACTTCTACTTTCTTTCATGCAGTTAAAGCAAAAACATAATTATCTGTCACGTCTTCTATTATCTGTACATTCTTTTATTACGTACTAATACAAGTATTTCTGTATAAAATATCATTTTATTGTCTTTCTAATTACATTTTTAGCCATAGTAACCCAGAAAAAGGAAATGTAGACTTTTCTCAAAACCTATAGGTTAGGAAAATAAAATTACTATCAGGTACCTCTATTCTTCCAGCTTACAGAAACTGCAGAAGTGAACAGAATCAGTTGCCATGAAGAAGGGAATGAAAACAAATACATCTCATTTGAAGTTCTCAGTCACTGGGTGTTCCCCATTCCCCACAAAGGAATGACATTTTCTGCTTACAGTAGTGACAGAGGATTGAGGAGGATTCTGTTGATCCACTGAGAAAAATGCCAGGGAAGGATCTGATCCAGAGGATCCCTCAGCGACCACCTTTCCAGACTCTAGGTCCATCTCTCTGTCCAAGATAAACCCGAACAACAGTCCTGAGAAAGTTCCTAAAAGGCCAGGAACGTGCACTGAATGACAGGTGACCAAAGGAGATACAGAATTCCCTGAAGAAAGCAGAAAAAGATTTACTCATCAACAAGGGAGGTAGATATTGCTAAAATTATTGAGTCAAAGATTTGCCCGTTTGTTCACAGAGAAAGCTGGGGAGAGCTCACAGAAGCAGTTGGTAATTTCCAAGTTGGAGATGGAGGAAACCCTATGTAAAGGAATAACAAATATTTTGGCCTTCCAATGAGTCGAGGACTCAGAATCTTCAGGAGCTTGTGCAATTTCATTGCCCCATAGATCTGCCACTAATTTCTGAACTAAAGAGAGGATGAAATGAAGAGAATTAACCCGTCAAAGACTCCATGAGTAACTATAAATTAGAGGAACTATTTTAAAACTGAGTGAGGACAAAGAATGAGAGAGTGACAGGGCAGGGGGTATTTAGGGTCCATCCATGGTGTTTCTCTGTTACCTGCTTCCTTAACCTCCCCAATTTTCTGTCCGTTCAATATCTACTCCAAGGCACTAACCGGCAAAGGAGTTAATGTTTGGTGCATTTTCTGAGTTCCCAGGATCCTGACAAAAAGAAGACGCCTGCAACAAACCTGTTTGCCTCAGAAATTGCTGCAGGTGTTTCTTCCTACTCTTTTTTTTTTTTTTTTTCAGTTTGATTTACTTTAGTTAGAACCAAAAAGTGACTGGTATGCACTTAGTGTGTGCTAAGTTCTATGCTGGACACAGTGATACAAAAGTGGGCAGGACCAAGTCCTGACCACAGGATGCTCAGAATGTAGTGGGAGGGGCAGATGAAGAAACCAGCCAGTGACTACGTGCTGGGTGTGAAGCGGTGATGAGGAGGAGGAAGTACAGAGGAAAAGATGATTCTAACTCTGCACGAGGGGATCTGGGAAGGCTTCCTAGAGGACATCAGAGGCATGTCATAAAGGGAGGTGCAAAGTGCAGAGAGGCAAGGTGAAAAGGCATCCAGAGACAAGAGTGTGGGGAAGGGCATTAAGGAGGTACCAGGAACATGTGGGCTTTAGAAGCTACCAGGAGTTGGATGCAGATAGGTTTTTGTCTGTGGGAGATGAAAGGAAGAGAAGAGGCTGGAGAAGAGGGCAGAGTCCAGAGCCGAGCCTCACACGACAGACCAAGGAGCTCACAGTGGTCTGTAGATGATGCGGTGCCACTAAAGGACTGTAAGCAGAGAAGAAACGACACCATCAGCTCTGGGGCCAGTGTAGGGTACGAGCTGGAATCAGGCACAACTAGAAAGTTTGGGTGCTGTTAATTTAGTCACTAGGTTATGTTCAACTCTTTTGCGAACACATGGACTGTAGCCTGCCAGGCTCCTCTGTCCATGCCCATGCAGGAGACAAGGATTTGATTTCTGGGTGAGGAAGATCCCCTGGAGAAGGAAATGGCAACCCATTCCAGTATTCTTGCCTGCGAAATCCCGTGGAAAGAGGAGCATGGTGGGCTACAGTCCATAGGGTCACAAAAGAGTCAGACATGACTTAACAACTACACAACAACAACAAAAAGATAGTCCAATAGACATGAGGTCCCTGTAGTATTTCAGGTGAGGAGGAAGAACCTCCGACTGACCAGCCACCAAAAGTCCTTCTGTTGAACGGAACAGACTGAAGCAAAGGCTCTGCCTTCTATCTGGTCCTGCTTTTCCTTCTTGGAGCAGTGCTGTGATCTTCTAAGCTCCCACAGATTATGCAGGCAGGAAAGGAATCTCTGATGGTATGGAAAGAGAATAAAAATGGGCTGATTCTCTGGGCTGCAAGTGGTCCCAATGGTACCTGATGGAATATGTCCACACAAATGGTACCTGCCACAGAGTTCCATGGGTGGCGACCCTGGAGGTGACCAGGGGAGCAGCCCCCTGCCACAAAATGGCGCTCGAGTCCACTTCCCGCCTCAAGACCAACCAGAGTAAATTCACCTTCCAGGGTCACCTTAGTAAGTGCAGTGTTTTGCGCACTGGCCAATTTAAATGTATAATTCAACTAAAAAGTGAAAATAAAAAGTTTTTTGAAATTTTCTCTTATTATGATTTTCCCAAGGTTTAGAATCTACTCATCCATCAACCTCACCACGAAATTCAAGACCTGAAACAACATAAAAAAATGCTTTTCTGATTGCTTTAATAATATTTTTTATACCATAATTTTCTGCCTCTACTGGTCAACATTTAGAGCTTTAGTTCACCAATATGACATGAATTAAGGCAGGTTTCATCTGTCAGCAAGTGAACAAACATTTATGGCATGCTTATTGGGTCTGGATGTTTTCAGTTATGGAAGATCAATACCTAGTTAGGAGTGGCTTAAGCAACCACAGATAACGCCCTATCTCACATAAGAAGTCTGAAGGTGGGCTGGTTCCAAGTTTGGTTAATTGGTAGTAGCTTGACAATGTTGTTCAAGTCCCAGAGTCTCTCTCCTTCCCACTCTGCCACCAGTGGATCTTAGCTTGTGTTCTCGAGTTGGGTCCCCTCATGATGCCAAGATGGTTGCCACAGATCCAGGCACCACATTGCCCTTT
The DNA here is from genome assembly GCF_054371585.1 of Giraffa tippelskirchi. Lineage (NCBI taxonomy): Eukaryota > Metazoa > Chordata > Mammalia > Artiodactyla > Giraffidae > Giraffa > Giraffa tippelskirchi. Next base: position 63,191,355 of record NC_137287.1, on the reverse strand, counting down.
TCAAGGGCAAAGGTAACAGTCACAAAAGCAGAGAACAGGTCCATTTCTAAACCAACCACTAGCAACAAGAATAGGAAAACTTAAGATTGACTTAAAATGATTAAAGCGCACCCTCTGGGCCAGTCTGAGGACTAGCTTTTCTGAAGCAGTGAAAATTAAGGATTGTGTTGGCAAGGAAGAAAGTGTGGTGGCTGATAGATAATCAATTAACAATGTTGTTTAGTTGCCAAGTTCTGCCCAACCCTTTTGTGACCCCAAGGACTGTAGTCTACCATGCTCCTCTGTCCATGGGATTCTCCAGGCAAGAATACTGTAGTGGTTTGCCTTTCTTTGTCCAGGGGATCTTCCTCACCAGGGGATTGAACTCACATTTCCTGAACTGGCAGGTGGATTCTTTACCACTGAGTCACTTGGGAAGCCCAGTCAATTAAAAAGAGTTGCTCCTTTATTCTTAGTACAGGAGACCCATTAGCACACAAGCCCCAGGAGATTCTGGCTGTCAAGAAGCTTGCCTTCTAGTTGGGGGGTGAGGATGCTAGTGGCCAACTTAGAAGAAGAGGCCAACTTAGTTGTAGAGCTACCAGCCTCATGAAGTGAAGAACATGAGGCATCTATCTCTCAGTGGGTGGGTTTTAGCTTCATCAAGGGTATACTAAATATATTAAGTATATTCAGCATACACTTAAGCAAGACGTCCCTAGCTCATCCCAATGCTTAGCCTGCTTGTGCTTCCCAGACCGGCCTCCCCTTGGTGGCCCCAGGCTTGTCTTTCAGCATCAGGGTTGTCAGTTCCTGCAGTTCCCAGCTTGTTGTCTGTCTCATAAAAAGGCCCCCACTGGGTTCCGTCACAGCTACTCCCCAGCTACTGGGGTCCTTGGCCATCCTATAGACGCTGAAAACTACGAAACAAAAGAACTGAAATTTTCCCCAGCCTAGCAGAGGTCCTTCGGCCTCACCCACTTAGAGATGTCCTGCATAGCAAGAATACTGGATCAGGCTGCAGCAAGCCTGGAGCACCAACTCTCAGGGCAATTTCAGACACATTACATAAATTGCACAGCCTGTTTAATACCTGAGTTTCACCAGCTGTAAAACAGCAAAACACTCTGACGCCTGCAAAGAATCATAAAGGTATTATGAGACCCAAACGAAATGTCACGCATGAAAGCTGTCTGAGAGGGATGAGTCAGAGGACAACGGCACGAGGTTATGGTTCCTCTAGTCCTGGTGCCACAAGCCAGTCATGAGGAGGTGCACACCCTTGCCAGGGGGCCCAGCCTGCCCTTGCCCCCCACCCATCACCACATGAGCAGCAAGGCTTGAGGATCCCTTTCAAGACACCATAGCATGGAGGCTTACACAGCACAGACCTACTTTCTCATGGCTCTGGACACTTGGAGTTCAAGGTCAAGGTGTCAGCAGGGTTGCGGTCTGATGAAGCCTCTCCTCCTGGCTTGAGGACGGCTGCCCTCTCCACCCACATAGCTTGTGTGCAAACAGGAGAGCGATCTCTGGCATCTCTTCCTCTCCTCATGAGGACACCAGTCCTATTCGTTCAGGGCCCTACCCTTACAACCTCACGGAGCCTTAATTATCCCCTCAATGGGCCCATCTCTGAGGACAGTCACATTAGCGCTTAGGTCTTCAAACCTGGATTTTAGGGGAGCCCAAGTCTTCCCTCGTGGCTCAGATGGTAAAGAATCTGCCTGCAATGCAGGAGACCTGGGTTCAATCCCTGGGTAGGTGAGACCCCCTGGAGAAAGGAATGGTAACCCACTCCAGTATTTTTGCCTGGAGAATTCCATGGACAGAGGAGATTGGCAGGCTACAGTCCATGGGGTCGCACAGAGTTGGTCATGACTGGGTGACTAAACAACAACCTGAGAACAGGGCAGTTAATTCCGCCCCAAGGCACACTTCACGGGGTGGGGTAGGGAGTGGGGGTGCAGGGGGTGAAAGGCTTGGATTCCTCTGCAGGGAAGTTAGTGACAGAAGCTGAAGGGAGCTTAGAGCCCATCATTCCTGGTACTAGGCAGATCTGAAAAGTGGCAGCCTAGGACATCACACCTCTTCAGTCAGGCTCCTGCCAGCAGGGCTGGATGGACAGGTGCAGAGGGAGCATCAGGTGAGGGAGGTGGAAGAGAGATTGGCTTCACAAGGAGGAGGGCTGCTGCTGCTAAGTCGCTTCAGTCGTGTCTGACTCTGTGCAACCCCAGAGATGGCAGCCTACTGGGCTCCTCTGTCCCTGGGACTCTCCAGGCAAGAACACTGGAGTGGGTTGCCATTTACTTCTCCAATACATTTAAGTGAAAAGTGAAAGTGAAGTCTCTCAGTCGTGTCTGACTCTTCGCGAGCCCATGGACTGAAGCCTACCAGGCTCCTCCGTTCATGGGATTTTCCAGACAAGAGTACTGGAGTGGGATGCCATTGCCTTCTCCGAAGGAGGAGGGCAAGAATATTAAAATATCGCATTTCCATTACTTCTTTGACTCCACAAGCTTGTGAGGCCGGGGCATGTGGGTTAGATGATCACAGTGCTGGATTTCAAGACCCAGATTGTGGCAGTTCAGTTCAGTCGCTCAGTCGTGTCCGACTCTTTGTGACCCCATGAATTGCAGCACGCCAGGCCTCTCTGTCCATCACCAACTCCCGGAGTCTACCCAAACCCATGTCCATCGAGTTGGTGATGCCATCCAACCATCTCATCCTCTGTCGTCCCCTTCTCCTCCCGCCCCCAATCCTACCCAGCATTAGGGTCTTTTCCAATGAGTCAACCCTGCGCATGAGGTGGCCAAAGTAGTGGAGTTTCAGCTTCAACATCAGACCTTCCAATGAACACCCAGGATTGATCTCTTTTAGGATGGATTGATTGGATCTCCTTGCAGTCCAAGGGACTCTCAAGAGTCTCCTCCAACACCACAGTTCAAAAGCATCAATTCTTCGGCGCTCAGCTTTCTTCACTGTCCAACTCTCACATCCATACATGACCACTGGAAAAACCATAGCCTTGACTAGATGGACTTTTGTTGGCAAAGTAATGTCTCTGCTTTTAAATATGCTATCTAGGTTGGCCATAACCTTCCTTCCAAGGAGTAAGCATCTTTTAATTTCATGGTGGCAATCACCATCTGCAGTGATTTTGGAGCCCAAAAAAATAAAGTCTGACACTTTCCACTGTTTCCCCATCTATTTCCCATGAAGTGATGGGACCAGATGCCATGATCTTAGTTTTCAGAACGTTGAGCTTTAAGCCAACTTTTTCACTCTCCTCTTTCACCTTCATCAAGAGGCTCTTTAGTTCTTCTTCACTTTCTGCCATAAGGGTGGTGTCATCTGCATATCTGAGGTTATTGATATTTCTCCCAGCAATCTTGATTCCAGCTTGTGTTTCTTCCAGCCCAGCGTTTCTCATGACCTACAAGACCTTCTAGAACTAACACCCAAAAAAGATGTCCTTTTCATTATAGGGGACTGGAATGCAAAAGTAGGAAGTCAAGAAACACCTGGCATAACAGGCAAGTTTGGCCTTGGAGTACAGAATGAAGCAGGGCAAAGGCTAATAGAGTTTTGCCATGAGAATGCACTGGTAATAGAAAACACCCTATTCCAACAACACAAGAGAAGACTCTACACGTGGACATCACCAGATGGTCAACACCGAAATCAGACTGATTATATTCTTTGCAGCCAAAGATGGAGAAGCTCTATACAGTCAGCAAAAACAAGACCAGGAGCAGACTGTGGCTCAGATCATGAACTGCTTATTGCCAAATTCAGACTTAAATTGAAGAAAGTAGGGAAAACCACTAGACCATTCAGGTATGACCTAGATCAAATCCCTTATGAGTATACAGTGGAAGTGACAAATAGATTTAAGGGACCAGACCTGATAGACAGAGTGCCTGATGAACTATGGACAGAGGTTCGTGATATTGTACAGGAGACAGGGATCAAGAAAATCCCCATGGAAAAGAAATGCAAAAAAGCAAAATGGCTGTCTGAGGCGGCCTTACAGATAGCTGGGAAGAGAAGAGAAGTGAAAAGCAAAGGAGAAAAGGAAAGATATTCCCATCTGAATGCAGAGTTCCAAAGAATAGCAAGGAGAGATAAGAAAGCCTTCCTCAGCGATCAGTGCAAGGAAATAGAGGAAAACAACAGATTGGGAAAGACTAGAGATCTCTTCAAGAAAATTAGATATACCAAAGGAACATTTCATGCAAAGATAGGCTCGATAAAGGACAGAAATGGTATGGACCTAACAGAAGCAGAAGATATTAAGAAGAGGTGGCAAGAATACACAGAAGAACTGTACAAAAAAGATCTTCACGACCCAGATAATCACGATGGTGTGATCACTCACCTAGAGCCAGACATGCTGGAATGTGAAGTCAAGTGGGCCTTAGAAAGCATCACTACAAACAAAGCTAGTGGAGGTGATGGAATTCCAGTTGAGCTATTTCAAATCCTCAAAGGTGATGCTGTGAAAGTGCTGCACTCAATATGCCAGCAAATTTGAAAAACTCAGCAGTGGCCACGGGACTGGAAGAAGTCAGTTTTCTTTCCAATCCCAAAGAAAGGCAATGTCAAAGAATGCTCAAACTACTGCACAATTGCACTCATCTCACATGCTAGTAAAGTAATGCTCAAAATTCTCCAAGCAAGGCTTCAGCAATATGTGAACCATGAACTTCCAGATGTTCAAGCTGGTTTTAGAAAAGGCAGAGGAACCAGAGATCAAATTGCCAATATCTGCTGGATCATCGAAAAAGCAAGAGAGTTCCAGAAAAACATCTATGTCTGCTTTATTGACTATGTCAAAGCCTTTGACTGTGTGGATCACAATTAACTGTGGAAAATTCTGAAAGAGATGGGAATACCAGAGCATCTGACCTGTCTCTTGAGAAACCTGTATGCAGGTCAGGAAGCAACAGTTAGAACTGGACATGGAACAACAGACTGGTTCCAAATAGGAAAAGGAGTCCGTCAAGGCTGTATATTGTCAGATTGCAGCAAGGAACAAGAAAAAGCAGAGAGGAGGAATTTCTGAAGATAACTGAGCCTTATCTCCCCAGTATAGATGAAGATCAATCCTTCAGATATTGATGCAGAGAGATATGAGGTGGACTCTACGGCCCCACGTCTCTTGGGACAGGACACTCATGGTGTCTAATCAAAGCATAAGGGATTAAGGAGATCAACCAGTTCAAGGATTGTGGCCAAATAAAGGATACAGGGGCCAAGGCTCTCTTCTCCCCTGGAGCAAGATCAGCAGACTCAGAAGACCCACTCTAATCTTGACCTTATTTGTCTGACCGGGGAGGGTAGCCAGTACCTATCAGAGCAAAGATTTAGCAGCTGTATCTACACCCCAATAGAGGTCAAGTGTGGGGACCTTAAACTTTAGTGATGCTTTAATGAGGGTGACAGTTTCCTTGGATGGCTCACCTGCTCATGTGAACACCATCTGAAAAAGCCCATGTGCTCAGAGCAGGGGCAGGATGCCAGGAGCAGAGCCACCTGGTGCCAGGGATGGGGCCTCAGGAACACACAGCCATAGGCTCAGAAATCTCCCTAGGCATGGCTCTGTCACCAGAGGAGACAGCCGGAGAGTGCGATGACTTAATCAGAATCAGGAGCTCCAGCCAACAGGGCAGGTGGGATGATGTTTGGAAGCTGATCTTGGAAAAGCCAGACAGAATAAGCATCCACCTCTAGTTCACTGGAGGATCTTCAGCAGGCAGGCGGGGAGGCTGGACTCTGAATAAAGCTCACGATTTCGAAAGAAAGAAAAAAAAATCTCCATTAAGATCTCCTGCTCACAATCTCTGAATGAATTCCGATTTATTTCAAGAACACATTTTCCCCTTCCCCCCAGCCCTGAAATAAGTGTGAACCGAACTGTGAAAAACAGACCGTGACCATATTGTTGTCACTAGCAATTCACAGCAACAATCTTCAGTTTCAAATTCTCACCCTCTTTTTCTTTTTTGCATGGAATGATTTGGAGATCCAAAGAAATCTCCAGCCAAGATGACTCAAAAGATTTCCAACAGGAAATCATGATCCTTCTTCTCCCAGACTGCAGTTCTGCAGAGTGTCACCCAGGGGTGCTCCCTGAGACATGCCTTGGGAGCAGAGGCCTTCCTTGCCCTGGCTTCTGGAGAGGTCCCTCCAACATAACTGAGCCCTTCTCTGCAAAGAGAGGGAACTCCCCAGTGAAGTCAGACCTCAGCAAACCTCCTGCACAAACCAAGCCTGTTCTTTTCCATCACGTCCTCAGCCCATCTGAATGCATTACAAACCACAGAGTTGCAAATTGTACTTGATTATTTATAACCATGAAATAAATGGAATAATGTAGGTCTTGTGAATTTTTTTTCAATGACAGATAAGGCAAGGAATAGAAAACCCCCTGGTGGGGCTAAATTAATAATGAATGATGAATTCATAGCCTTCTTGCCTTTGACGACATTTCTGGAACGAGTGGGAACCAGTTTCCAGGATGCAAAGCCTACCTGTAGTTTCCACAACTTTCAGATTCCTAGCCCTGAGTTCTTTCATAAAACACTGGGGTTCAGAGAAATACATAAATTTTGAAGAACAAGTATTCCAGCCCCGCACCCCCCACCCCAACCCGGGGCAGCTCATCTTCTTGTGGCTAAGGCCACAAAATAGCATCCTCTCACCTGATTCTAATTTGGGATAAAGGCAAAAATAATATGCCTAGATATTTACTTCTGAAATCATGCTGGAAGAATACTCTGAGATGAAAGGAAGTCTTGTGAGTTGCTATCTGTCATTGGTTTCCCATGATTAAAGGTAGGGTACCTATACAACCTGGACAAGCCACATCAAAGCCTTCATTAGGCCAGCAGGTACAGTCCCTAGCATCTGACTACAGTGAGGCTCTGAAGCTAATATGCTTTCATTTGATAAAAGTCCAGATTCCTGACGAAACAGCGATATGGAGACAGCGATGTTGCCCCTCTGTACTCCTTTCTTTGGATGGACATCTGTCCTTTGTGAAGCTCTGGGTAGCTGGACCACAAAATTCCCATTGTTGTTGTTGGTGTTAGCTTGATGACAGCCAACATTTGTTGACTTACACACTCAGCGCTGTGTCAAATACTCCAGCCATGTTAGCTCATGTAATCTTCCCACTGAGGGTGTGAGATGGGTTTTACAGGTAAGGAAGGTGTCTAACATCTCACAGCAAGGAAGGTGCATGGCCAGAGCCCCCAGGGGGCCCCACTTACCTAGACTGCTTCCCTATTTCAACTTCCTACTTTCCACTTGGGGAGGGGAAAGGAAAAACCCGGAGCAGACTGGCCTGTGAATTCATTCAAGGGTTTTCTCAAAGGGCCCCTAATCAGTGAGGAGTTGTGGAAAAGGCAGGTGAGCCTGACTGGAGGCCACTCTTATTTTGGAGCCAAAGCTAAGGGAAAAAAAAAATCACCATCTGATTCTATCTGTTCATAAACCTCATAATCACTGCAAAGAAATCCAAATGAGCTCAAGAACGACTCTGCCTTCCTAAAGCGTTCATAATGTCATGTGCTGTGCTGTGCTCTTCTCAGTCACTTCAGTCATGTACAGCTCTTTGCAGCCCTATGGACTGTAGCCCACCAGGCTCCTCTGGCCATGGGATTCTCCAGGCAAGAATACTGGAGAGGGTAGTCATGCCCTCCTCCAGGGGATCTCCCCAACCCAGGGATCGAACCTGGATCTCCTGAATTGCCAGAGGATATTTTATCCGCTGAGCCACTGGGGAAGCCCTCGTAATCCTATCCTGGTCCCCTACAGGTTACTATGGGCTTCCCTGGTGGCTCAGTGGTAAAGAATTTGTCTGCTAATGCAAGAGACGCTGGTTTGATTCCTGGGTTGAAGAGATCCCCTGGAGGAAGAAATGACAACCCACTCCAGTATTCTTGCCTGGGAAATCCCATGGACAGAGGAGCCTGGTGGTCCATGGGGTCACAAAAGAGTCAGACACGACTTAGCAACTGAACACGCAAGGGTTACAGCAGTGAAGATCTTACACTCCAGCAGAGGGAAAGGGAGAAGCAGTAAATATGAGAAGCTTCCACTCCCACAGCACAAGAACCCTCTTTGAGAACACTTGCTTTCCATGGGCAGACATGCAAGCTGAAAGTAATCACCTATAAAGCGGACATCCAGATTGTGAGCACTGCCAACATGCCTGTCCAGTGTGAGCTGACTGGTCATACATAGAATGCATGGACCTACTCACTGGGAGAACTCTGTCTCCTGAGCCATGCAAGTACAGCCGGCACAGCTCCCCTGAGTGTGTGTGTGTGTGTGTGTGTGTGTGTGTGTGTGTGTGTGTTTAGTTGCTCAGTCATGTCCAGCTCTTTGCAGTCCCATGGACTGTAGCCACCCAGGATCCTCTGTCCATGGGATTTTCCAGGCAAGAACACTGGAGTGGGTTCCCATTTCCTTCTCCAGGGGACCTTCCTGACCCAGGGATGGAACTCGAGTCTCCTGCATTGGCAGGTGGATTCTTGACCAGGCTTCATGGTGAAAACCACCCCCACCTCGAAAATAGACTGTTCTAGAAACTTAGCACCTCTTCTACACCTAGATATGGGACAGAATATCCACTAGGCCTCTGCAAACAGCTGTGAAGTCTAAACCCATACAGTAAATTGATGTTGCTGCTAAGCACACTTAGCACAGGGAACTACTGTGCCTATGACACTCTGTTTTCAAGCTATTTAAAATTATAATTGCTTTGCAACGTTGTGTTAGCTTCTACTGTACAACATTGTGAATCAGCCTTATGTATACATATATCCCCTCCCTGTAGAACTCCCCTCCCACCCTCCCACCCCACCCCTCTTGGTCATCACAGAGCACCGAGCTGAGCTCCCTGTGTTATGCAGCAGCTTCCCACTTGCTATCTAATTTTACACATGGAAGTGTGTATAAGTCAATGCTACCCTCTCAATTCGCCCCCCCTCTTCCCCCATTGTGTCCACAAGTCCATTCTCTATGTCAGTGCCTCTATTCCTGTCCTGCAAATAGGTTCATCGGTACCATTTTTCTAGATTCCATATATATGCGTTACTCTTAAGTGGTAACAAACTCCATGGCTGCACAGTTGGACACACATCATCTGTATACATCAACACCATCACGTTTTCTGGCATTCCCAAAAGTTCATCTAGAGAAAAATGGTCCACATCTTAATGTCTTTCCATACATTTTATTTTCCAGAATCAGGGAAAGATAAATGTTTGCTAATACAGAATTAAATTGGCAGGTGCCAAAATGCTCCAGTGCTTTCCTCTGCCCGACACTTTTGCATGGTGGGAAAACAGAAAGGTCCACCGGAAGCAGCCAGCACTGCAAGGATGCTGATGTCTCTGAAATCTGGACTTTTTTTCCTGTCTTTTATGGCTAACTTTCAGAAGTAATTAGGGCACTCATTTCTAAGCTAATGCCTTCTAATGGTCACTTAATTCTGGACAAACTGCAGAGTAGAATGCTTTTGAAACTAGAATTAATTGTTTAAAAGACATTATTGGGATTAGTCTGCTAAATGTAGAGAGAGAGAAAAAAGATGTTTTACTGAGACATTAAAAATAATGAAGTCCCCTCCAGTCTCAGACCTCATACATTTTGTGGGTTTCTTTCTTTCTTTCTCTCTCTGAAAGCAATCAGCCCAGAGAATGAGGCAATACCAGAGACCTTTACACCTGTTTATGAGAGTTCAGTGATGTCTCCTATCATCGCATCAAATCAGCCAGGCTAAGGAAGGGGACACACAGAGCAGGAATGGGCTTTGCTGCAATTATTTTTCTCTCCTCTCTCATTTCAAAACATCTATCCAATCACTGCTGTGCTGAGTCTCAAAGAAAGCCAGTATAAAGCACAAAGGGAGTAAGTTGCAATCTTCTGCAGCTGCAGGCTACCAAGGGACTAAGACATGGAAACAGCAAAGAACACTGAGGCAAAGGCTACAACCAAAGTGAAGGGAGATTTCTGTAAGGGTCGATAAAGTGAGAGAATTTTGAGTGGGGGAAAAAATGGGCAGGTTTCAAAGGCTTGACATGTATGTGGAGAAGGAAAAGAAGGAAATGCTGGATTCAGGGAACAGCTGGAGCAGAGATCCCGAAGTAGGAAAATCGACAAGGAGCTTAGGCATATCCGACTGTCCTGGGGGTAAGGTAAGAGGGTGGCCACAATGAGGGAAACTCCACACACTACAGAAAGAGTGAGGGCATTGGTGTAGGAGAAACCATGAACCGTGAATGGTTTTTGAGTAGAAAACGACATTAATCAAAGTTGTAAGTTCAAGTTGTCATGGTGATTTTCTTTTCCCCCCATAGGAAAGATAAGACAGCTATAATTGAAAGGGAAAGGAAAAAAGAGGGAGACTTCCCTGATAGTCCAGTGGTAAAGAATTCACCTTTCAGTGCAGGGGACCCGGGTTCAATCCCTGATCGGGGAACTAAGATTCCATATAAGCCCGAGTGCCACAACTAAAGAAGTTCACACACCACAACTAGAGAGAAAGCCCACACACTGTAATTAGAGATGCTTGTACACTGTAACGAAGACCCAGCACAGCCCATAAAATAAAATGAAGATAAATTTGAAAAAGGAAAGAAAATTTATTTTAAAAAAGAAAAAAGTATGAAGACTCATGGGGGAAAAGGTGGAAAACAGGACTGGGAGCCTCAGTGATACATATTTCTACTTTGTCATGCTGTTTGGAGAAAACCTTCATTTTCTTTATCTACCTTTTCATTTCCTGTTTGTTGTTAAGTGTTGACAGTCTTCTCTTTTTAACTTCTTTGCAATGTTTAAATATCACTTCAAAACTACATCACTGTACTAGACTTCCATCCTGAGCTTTTGTCCTAAATTTTCAAATGCAAACTTGGCATATGAAGATAGATACACCATTGATCTTCAAATGCAAGTTTGGCATATGAAGATAGATATACAATTGATCTTCAGACTGGACAGAGCCAAATTTCTCTTCCAAAAGCTCCCTGATTTATTCTGTCTTCCCATCACTTGACATCACCTCCATCCTCCAAATCACCCAGACAGGAACTACAGAAGTTATTTTAGGCTATGCTTCCTTTCAACCCATCAACATAAAACATCTGGTCAAATCCTGTTACAAATCCTCTCTTAATATCTCTGCATCCACCCCATTCACTTGATTCCCTCTGCTGTGGGCCTGTTTCAAGTCCACTAGCTTCTTTTCACCCCTGGACCATCAGATGAAGCTCCTGATTGGTGTCCTTGTCTCCAGTCTGTTCCCTCGCTAATCTATCCTTCAGCGTGTAGCCAAAATCACAGATCAGAAGGTGTTCGACTTTTTCTCACAAACCTTTGTTGATCTCTCCACACTGCTACACAGTAAAGGCCACCACCTGAATATGGCATCCAGGATCTTGGAAGGATCCACCCAAACCTCCATTTAGCCCTCTGTGATTTCTGGATCCCTTGTTCTCCAAACCTGTACCTTTTCCTCCAGATTTACCTGTTGAACTCCTGCTGATTTTTCAAGTCCTAGCTCATAGGTTATTCTTGTTTTTCAGTCGCTAAGTTGAATCTGACTCTTTTGCAACCCCATGGGTTATAGCCTACCAGACTCCTCTGTCCATGGATTGCCCAGGCAAGAATACTGGAGTGGGTTGCCACTTCCTTGTCCAAGGGATCTTCCTGAACCAGGGATTGAATCTGTGTCTCCTTCATTGGCAGGCAGATTCTTTACCACTGGCCCATTGGGGAAGCCCAGCTCTTAGGTTACTGCTGCCACAAAACCTTTCTGATTATTCCAGCTCAGCTGAATAAATGGCTACTTCCTCTTCATGTGCATGCAAGCATGTGTGCACACAAACACACTCAAACATACATACAAACACACACACACATATACAAACACACACAAAGAGTTCCTCAAGTGTCCTACTTCTGTCTGTTATTTATTATTTTCTATGTGTTTTTCCAATTTTAAACTCCTTGAGTATAGGGTCATGTTACATCCATCAGTATGTTCCCTATGATCTAGCATAATGGCTTGCAAGTTGTGGACTCTCAGAGAATGAATGTAGATTTGATTTATCCTTGAATTTTTTCCCAAGCATTAAACTTTCTATAATTATAATATTCCTGACCAGGAATCAAATCAACCAATTAAAATGGAAATTGTGTCCTTACCTCTTTATTAAGTAATTTGGGCCTTAAGTTCTTAATGGTTAATCAAATATGTCTTGGATCTTAACTATGCATTCTAATAAATAATTTATTCATATACTCATTAAACAAATATTTATTAAACATTGACTTTGCTCCTAGGACTGTTCTAGGTGCTACAGATATGGTAATGAACAAATGAACCAGTTCAGTTGCATCTAGTTTAATTTCTAATGGGAAACTGATGTTTAAAACTGGATAGAAACACATAGGGGGATGAAGATAAAACAGAGGAATAAGATACTTGGGTATCTTATTGGGTAGTCAGTTACTTGGGTAGTCAGTGAAATCTCTCCAAGGAGATGACATTTCATCCTACAAACCCAGGTGCCTGCAGCAACAAGGGTACATATTAGAGACTGCAAGGAACACCAGGCTTTTATTTTGTATATAGGTGAATTCCTGGATCAGAAGCAACACTGTGCATTAGACCTTAATGATACTTTCCTTTCCAAGATGGAAAGTCTGCCACTGGATTACTACTGTCTACCCATACCCTCACCCTAGGAATATACTATATCAGGGTTTCAAGGCTACTTACTGATGCTAATAATTCTCTTAGGGAGGGTAGTGTCAGATAAACTCTACTGACAAAATGTCCAAGTTGTTGAAGCTATGCTGAGTCTCACCTCTGCCACCATGGTCACTTTGGTCATACACCCATGGAGGAGTCTAAAATAGCTGGACGATGAGGTTGGCTAATATCCACAAGGATTGTTGTTGTTGTTTAGTTGCTCAGTTGTGTCTGACTCTTCGTGAACCCAGGGACTGTAGCCCATCAGACTCCTCTGTTTATGGGATTCTCCAGACAAGAATACTGGAGTTGGTTGCCATTTTCTTCTCCAGGGGATCTTCCTGACTTGAGATCAAACCCACATCTCCTGCCTTGGCAGGCAGATTTTTTTTTACCATTGAGCCACCTGGGAAGCCCCCATCCATAGAGATAACTCATCTTGAAAATCTAACAGCCAAGACATATTTCTGTCATGGAATCCTTTTGGTGAGCGTTTGTGTGAATTAAGGATATCTCAGTCTGGACCCATTCCAGTAGGTCCATCCACATGACACCCTCCCTCCCTCATTGTCTGGTGAGTCCTTCAATCTCTTTCCTCCATGAATCCAACTATAGAGCCACATCATTAACTATCCCCAGAGCATAAGCTGGTACAGATTCTGATCTCAGGCTCTCTCTCTTTTCTGACAGTGTGTCTCTGAGATATTTCTATTCAGTCATTTGTGCTGGAAAAATCTCCATTCTCCCCTCCCTTCAGGACCACCTGTGATAAATGCAGCTGTAATAACGCAGCAGGCCCTTCCCAGTGGGACCAGCACACTTGCATTTAGCAGAGCCATCTGGAAACCAGGCTTAAAAATGATGCCTCTGTAGCCATCTTTTCATGGGACCTCCTAGGAGGGTGCAGGGCAGAGTCAGGAGGGTGTGGCAGATGAGGGGGGCAGTTACCCTGGGAATGTGAGCCGTGTGCTTATATAACTGACTCGTGCCCTCACAACCTGCTGATTCCTGCCTCATAGACATTGCTTCCACGTGATGAAGGCCCTCTGGGGATGTCTGATTTTCTGGCAACAGGAATCAGATAATCCTTACTCCATCATGGGCAACGTGAGTCACATGGTGGCTTGGAGTTTGTGATACCAAAGCCGGGTATAGAAAAGCTTTCTTTCAAAAGAAGAATATGTTCTCCAAAATATGTTTTGCTCCAAAATTCTGGTGATATCCCGTTATGTGCTTTCATGTTTCATTCAGTGCTTCATGTGAGCATTTTTATTTTTTAAGACACTTAAAGCACCAGAATTCTGCTAAGCCAGGAGAATTGAATAAATGGCTCATCCTCAGCATGCACTGACCAGAGATCAACATTTTTCTGTAGCTTCACCTTGTATTAATAAATGGATTAGAGTGAGGCATGCAGACGTTGTATATATTACCTCTCAAACCCGAAGAGGCTCCCATTTAGTGATATGAAGTCCAAGTATGGTTTTTTCAGGAGCGCCTAGAAGTTAGCAGTCACCATAATGTCACCAAAGTGGTTGTGCCTATATTTTCAAGAGATTTACCTTAGATCTTCTGGTTTGCATGTGTCTTACAGGAACATCATGACCTGACCTGCAGTGGACAGCTGCAGAAAGAAAGGATTCTGACCCCACCTGGCTGTGTAAGTTCAGACTTAGAGATGGAGAAATGACAGGCATCATGTTGGAACAGGAAATGAACCAGCATAGCCCAAAGCAAAGGGTAGTGCTAAGGAAGCTTAGTGGAATTAAGACATTAAATGAATCCACGATTCGGCCATTGGAGGGTTCATCTTTAGGTATATTTGAATAATCTTAACTCCACAGAGTCCAACAGGAATGGGAAATGTTAGTAGGCATTCTAGTCGCCCCAATTCCCTAGTAACTCATTATCAAATACTAGCTCATCCAAACTCCAGGAGCAGAGGGACCATAAACATCTTTTATGAGAAGCTTTTTCTTTGATCCGTTCAGGTGAGACAGATGAATCCTCTAGTCCTTGTTCCAAGAAAGCTCTCTAACTGCTGAGACTAGACTTGGTTTCATCAATAAATGAGCTGTTAAAATCGATTTCTCCTCATTGAAAGGCACTTCATTCACAAACATCGTCTGCCACATGGAGACCGTTTTAGTCCACAATCTGGGCTGTTCCAAACGGAACTCTTTCATGACAAGCATGCCTTTCAGAACTCTTATTGGTGGTGTCAGTGTGTAAAATCCTATTTTTCCACAGATTCACAGTACTTCCAACTTGAATGTCAGTCAGTGTTTCAGGGCTCTTTCATCCTTAGAAAAAAAACTTGTGAGTTTAGAAACCCTTTTATTCCTATTGCAGCCCCCACAGTGAACTATTTGGGAAAGATGCGTGTGTGGGTGTGGGTGTGTGTATGTGTGATAGTTGCTCAGTAGTGTCTGACTCTTTGTGACCCTATGGACTACAGCCTGCCAAGCTCCTCTGTCCATGGGATTCTCCAGGCCAGAATACTGGAGTGAGTTGCCATTCCTTCTCCAGGAGACCTACCCAACCCAGGGATCAAACCCAGGTCTCCCACATTGCAGGCGGACACTTTACCGTCTGAGATACCGGGGAAGACCTCTATTTGGGAAGGATAAATATCACTTAAGGAAAGATGACTTGTGATTGTCTTCTCTGTATCTCATGATAGCACGATTCAGCGTAGCACATGAGTGAGAGAACATTTACTCTGTTACTGCCATTCTTGGGGAGAAAAACACCTCTGCCAGAATAACATTGGTCATATTTTTGGAAATCAGGGAAATGTATAAAAATTCAGCTTAAAAAAAAATGTGTGGGCTGTCAAATACCTTCTCCATTCTTTTGACAGACAGGCAAGAGCAAGAAATTAACAAGCCGGCACAGGGTTAGGAGACCTCTGCAGGGGAATCTGCCGATGGACACCGTCTCCCTGTCCCAATTTTGCTTGCTGCCTCCTTTGTTTCACTCTGAAACTCAAAGAGGGAACCTATAACAACGTGCAAA
Source organism: Giraffa tippelskirchi (assembly GCF_054371585.1). Lineage (NCBI taxonomy): Eukaryota > Metazoa > Chordata > Mammalia > Artiodactyla > Giraffidae > Giraffa > Giraffa tippelskirchi. The sequence goes on along the minus strand of NC_137287.1, from coordinate 63,175,586 downwards.
TTCAATGGTGAGTACATTTGAAAAGATGTCTGGGATCAATCTATTGTGAAATAAATATAATTATGGATAGTGTCCTAAAAGTGCCTGACAAGAAATGTTTAAATTTCTAAGATGGTTAATACTGTTCAGACTCAGCAAACTCCTTGCTGAACTCCTGGTCCACTGTCCCCCTCCTCCACAGTCCAAGGTGGATGCTCCCTCTTCTCTACTCCACACCCACAAAGAGTTTTATATTTGTCTGTGCCTAGTTCTATACGTTTCTTGTGACATCTGCTGGTATTTCCATTTAAAATAAGAAGATCATTGTAATTTCCAACCATGTCTCTTCTCATTTGGAGATGTGAGCCATTTTATAGTGCCTTATCCGTGAAGGCTAGGATTTGTTTGGCTTCCATGTGAAACATCTTGGTTTAGGAAAAGGCCTTTTGTTTTTTGCAGAAATACTTGAAAACAGTCCAGGGCAGGGAGCTCAGCACTGGGGTAGGCATGGGACAATGAGGCATTCTTATTCTTATTCACCTTTTGCTTTTTCTCAAACTGTTTACAATAAGAAAGGGAGGGAAGCTTTTGTTCCTTAGAAACCGAGAAGGAAAGAAGAAAAATGATTATCCTCTACAGATAATGGGTGGTCAGCAATTATATAAAAATGGAACAAACATTCGGAAGGGCCAAGTTATTCTATCAGCACAGCTGCACAATGACAACCATATGCTCTGGCCTGAGGGGTTAACTATTACACTGAAACTGATTAGAGTAGTTTATCTTCATGGAAAACAGCTCCATCTGAACAGATCATTACCAGCAATAGGTAAACATCAATGGGTTAAGAGCTTGCTTTATGTACCTCCAACTATGCTCAGAATATTATCCAGGTTACAAGAATTGATTATCCAATCAGACTTAAATTCACATAGTAACATTAAAGAAATGTTTTAATAGCATGAGGTTCTAAACAGCTGAAAGGATTAGAAAAAAGGCAGTAGACTGTCCAAGAAAGGTTCCCATTTTGTTGGAACCCCATGTTAGAGAGATAGAGCCCTAAAAATGTTAGAAAGCGGTTCTCAGTGGATGGGAGAGATGGACAGAGCTGTCTGGGTGACTTTTTCAGTCTGTCCACCAACCTCACGCTTGCTCTCTTCAATTCTGATGTGTTTCCATAAGATTAAGCTAGTGTATGTGAGTGTGTGTGCATGTGTGTGCACATGTGTTCACAGGCCAGTCTTTTTTCCACAGTTTTTATTCTTTATCCAGAATTAGAAAATACCATGTGTGGATACAAATGGAAAGCGGCTGCTTTTCTCCTGCATTGATTAACTGATTCATCCATTCATTCAATGGCATTTATTGAGATATTGTCTTAGGTGTTGGGATATATTGGTGAATGAGACATAGAAAGGCACTAAATAAATAGTATATATAAATGTAAACTCATCTCAAACCTAAACTAGGATGTAAAGAAGGACAGAGACAATCCCTAAAGTAATCTGCATGATGAGAAAGTGGTAAAGATGATGATTATGCTCATTATTAATAATAGCATGATGCTTGTGCACTAATTTTATATGCATAGTATTTCGTTTAAAACTATTATCATGTGGTATGCCATCTGTCTACGTTATATATATCAGTTTATAATGACTTATGAGACTAATTATTTTACACTTGTATATGTGTGATATTCCTGAGTAGGTTGTAAATTCCACAAAGGCAGGTCATATGCTTTTCATTTATTTATTAGCTGATTTTTAAATTTATTTTTTAATTGGAGGAAAATTGCTCTACAATGTTGTGTTGGCCTCTGCCTTACAGCAATGCAAATCAGCCATAATTATCCATATATCACCTCCCTCCCATCCTCCCAACCCAGCCCTCTAGGTCATCCAGAGTGTCAAGCGGGGCCCCCTGTTTTATGTAGTAACTTTTTTCCAGCTATCTATTTTACCCATGGTAGTGTATATATGTTGATGCTACTTTCTCTGTTCATCCCACTCTTTCCTTCCCCCACTGTGTCCACAAGTCCGTTCTCTGTATCTGCGTCTCTGTTCCTTCCTGCAACTAGGTTCATCGATACCAATTTCTAGATTCCATATATATCCATTAATGTATGATATTTGTTTTTCGCTTTCTGATTTACTTCACTCTGTATAACAGGCTGTAGGTTCATCCACCTCTTTTCATTTCTTAATCTTTCCTAATGACTATCAACGTGCTGGGGTTAAAGTATGTAGTAAAATATTGCCTCCCATTTATACAAATTTTAATAGTTTTCAAACACTTTTATAGATTCTCTCATTTGATTTTTATAATATCTTGTTAGTGAATTCCAATGATGAGAAACGAGAGGTTCGACGAGAATACATTATTTATTTATTCAAGATCACATAATTAGTTAGAAGCAAAATCCTTTGTCTTTTGGCTTTCTCTTTTGAGTAATGCTTTTTTTTTTTTTCATTGTACCATGTGGCTTCTCATGTGGCTGTGTGTATCGGATTTTTCAGGCACATGTCAGATATGTATCAAATATCTATTTATATACTGTGAGGAATGAACTCATTTTGGGAAATTAGGGATGCAAGCAGAGAAGATTAGATTGCCTGATAACTCAAATCAAGCTGCTTATCTTCGGGTAGCCAAGATGGTCTGAGAATTATGTGAGCAAAGGCAGAGATGTGACTGCACCACAGCTGTGGTTCAGGGGGACTGATGAGCTGAGGCCATTCACAGAATAAGTCATGAACACCCAGAGTCAAATGAAGATGGGTCTCTGTCATCAAAGAACGCACTTGAGGGCGTGGCAGGAAACAAAGGGCTGTGGAAACGATAACAGGGCCAAAATCAAAGAGTTACCCCAGCCTGCATCCCAGCCTTGCTCTTCATGCCTTCTCTCTGCTTTTCTGAAAATGAATGCCAACGCCATTCCAGGGCTTTCTTCATTCATGTTGGAAGCCCCAGGTGTTGACATAAAATATATTAGTCTGTCCACAGAAATGTGTAGCTTGTGTCTGATTATCAAGCAAGAGATATAAAAACAATTAAAGCCACCACCAGCCCTAGAACTCGATGGGGGGACGGGACACAAACTGACTGTGTTTCTACTGTTTCTGAACATCACACAGTTCTAGCCAGACTCAGCCTCATTTGTTGCAAATGCATATCCAGAAAAATCAATCAGGGATTCATGTCCTGCTTTTCTACAATTTAGCAGCAAGCATCAAACAGCAGCAATGTCAGCCATGAGACATAACTTTTATGCTAGTTTCGGCTATGCCCTATAAAGATTTTTTTTTTTTTCTCAAATCCATAAGGTCACAAAGACCTTTTCCTTCAATAACATAACTTAGATGTACAAATTAAAATTCCATTTCCTGCATCCTTTCCATTCATAAGATGCAATTAAAGTAGAGGATCTAATATACTCTGTGATGTTGGCAAGGACCTTAATCTTTATTTGCCTCAATGGGTGCTGCCAAAATACCTCTTTCATTTATTAAAGCCATTTGTGATCACCACCACCTTTGAGCTGAATGGCATCCCAAGGCCAATATGTTCATTCATCCACTTGTTTCAAGAAGCAAAAACCACTAGGTGAGCCATCAACTGATTGCATGCTAAGTTGCTTTAGTCGTGTCTGACTCTTTGTGAACCCATTGACTGTAGCCCACCAGGCTCCTCTTTCCATGGAGATTCTCCAGGCAAGAGTACTGGAGTGGGTTGCCATTCTCTCCTCCAGGGGATCTTCCCAACCCAGGGATCGAACCCTCATCTCTTACATCTCCTGCATGAACAGGCGGGTTCTTCACCACTACTGCCACCTGGGAAGCCTGTGCCAGTTTTTTACATTAGCATCTTTATCTCCATATTGAAACAAAATACACAACAATGAAAACTCTTTTTTTTTTTTGCAGGAAACTGCCCTCAGCCAGAAACCCCTTTTCTTGTCAACTTAGCGAAGGTACATTGTAACTAACTTTTAAATAAGGCACCCCCAAGCTCTGGCCCTAGCACATTTTTCTAATCTTTGATCACACAATACCTTGCCTATCCTGTTGGCTCTTTCCATAGATCAAAGAAGTAGAAATGAAGAATAAGTGTTTAACAGAGGACCAGCTCTCTTCCCTAGCTTCCTCTTCAGTCATCTCATGAACAAACTGTGTGAACTGTGTGAACAAGATAACATCTGAAGATAGATCACAAGAAGCCGACAAGCTTGCACGCAGTGGGGGATGCTGATGATGCTGACTCCCTATCTCAATGAGTAACTAACTGTGAGTACATCCCTCTTTCTCTTTAACAACTACCATGGCTGAGAAGAATCTTCGGAGCTGGTTTTAGGGGACATGAGTCCACCTCCTCCCCATATTGACAGCTTTCTGATCAAAAGCAACTTTCCTTGCTACAAACACTTGCGTCTCTTTGTGTTGATTTTTGAGCACCGAGAAGATGGACAGACCTGAGTTTAGTAACAGTAAGCCTCTATAGAACATGCAAAACTGTGCCAGCAGTGACAGGGAGATTGTTCTGCAGTTTTAGCCTTTTGCTTGGGATAGTCAGAGTTTGACTACCTGTGGCAATACACCCTCAGAAATCAAGATGGACTTTATTTACCCCTGGGAGTAACAGAAGCCCACCTGGCCACCCCACATTGGGCTGCTGGTCATTGCAGGCTAGGAATCACAGAAGGCAGCTACTGTGGTAGGAAGCAAGTCTGGGGAAGAAAGCTCATGGTTTCACTTTGTGGGAAGTGAGAAAATGCACACTGATTTTCCTCTATTTGTCAGGCCCCTCCACACAAATTGGGCTTCCCTTGCGGCTCAGGTGGTAAAGAATCCGCCTGCAATGTGGGACAACTGGGTTCAATCCCTGGGTTGGGAAGATCCCCTGGAGAAGGGAACAGCTACCCACTCCAGTATTCTGGCCTGGGGAATTGCATGGACTATATAGTCCATGGGGTCGCAAAGAATCGGACATGACTGAGCAACTTTCACACAAATTATCTCATTTATTTCCCACAAGTGTGTGAACTAGGTATTATTACCCCATTATGTAGATGAAACAACCAAGGATCCGAAAGTAGCTTGACCCAACTTCAGAGAGCTACGAAGCTATGCAACCAGGCTTTCAACCTAAGTCTGGCTTACTCTGGAGTCTCTTTCTACTGCAACAGTTTTCATGTAAACTCAGTAAGATCTCTGAGTCATAAAAGTGCACTTATATACATAATACAGAAGCAGCATAACAACTCTAAAATAGCCCGAATAAGTACAGTGTGAAAATGCAAATAATAAAGTGGAGAAATACACATAGTCTTCCAACAATTATCTTAGATAGTTAGAGGCGGAAAAAACCCTTTTTTGATTATTTTATATATAGGCTTCCCAGGTAGAGCTAGTGGTAAAGAACCCACCTGCCAATGCAGGTTAGATGAAAGAAACATGGATTTGATCTCTGGGTAGGGAAGATCCCAGGAGGAAGGCATGGCAACCTGCTCCAGTATTCTTGCCTGGAGAATCCCATTGTGTCTGACTCTTTGCGATCCTGTGGACTGTAGCCCGCCAGACTTCTCAGTCCATGGGATTCTCCAGGCAAGAATACTGGAGTGGGTTGCCATTCCCTTCTCCAGGGGATCTTCCTAACCCTGAAATCAAACCTGGGTCTCCTGAATTGCAGGCAGATCCTTTACCATCTGAGCCACTAGGGAAGCACATTGATAGATAGATAGATAGATAGATAGATAGACAGATAGATAGATAGATAGATATGCATACTCTAGATATAGATATAGGCTCCAAATGGCAGGTTTGGTGAATGATAACAAAAACACTATGTTGAGGGTGGAAGCTGGAAAAAAACAGTCCATTGGAATCCTGTCCTTGATGGCAATTCCCTGAACGTTTGCCCAAAGTGGAATCCACGCGATAACCCAAGTAGAAACTGCCCAGCTCTGTGTGTGTGTGTGTGTGTGTGTGCTCAGTTGTATCTGACTCTTTGTGACCCCATGGGCTGTAATCCACCAGGCTCCTCTGTCCATGGGATTTTTCCAGGCAGGTACACTGGAGTGGGTTGCCTTTTCCTTCTCCAGGAGATGTTCCTGATTCAAGAATTGAACCCACATCTCCTTTGTCTCCTGCATTGGCAGGCAGATTTCTTTACCACTGAGCTACCTGGGGAGCCCTGCCCAGTGTCTGAGAACCCTCCAGATGGGTCTGGTAATGATTTTTTTAAAGTATTTGTTGATTCAATTCCCTCCTAAAATTTATCATACAGAAAATCTATTAGATTATCTGTCTTAACAACAGAGATCATGACTAATTTATCTTTATTTTTTATTTACTTTTAAAAAAAATTGTGGGAAAAGTCACATAATATAAAATATACTCTTTGAACCATTTTTAACTGTATATTTCAGTGTCACTAAGTACATTCACATTGTTGTGAAACTCTTGCCATCATCCATCTCCTGAATTCTTCACTTTCCTAAAAGGGAACTCTGGGCCCATTAAACACTAAGTCCCCATTCCTCCTCCCTTCCCCTCCCTCCACTCCCCACCTGCCCCCTGCCAAAGGTATCTTGGTGTGGTGGCTGTTTATTAGTATCAGGTTTAGAAAGGAACATCAGCCATGTGAAACCTACCCTTCAAGAACTGGCATCACGGTAGCTGACTTGGCCAGTCAAGCCTTCACTGGAAGCTAGCCAGTTAATCGGAACTAGAGCAAGGACACAGCCCATTTCCCCAACCAAGGGCTTAACAGTCTGGCTCAGGGAAAAAAACATATTTTGGAATCTGCCTGGCAATGCGGGAGATGCAGTTTCGATCTCTGGATGAGGAAGATCTCATGGAGAAGGAAATGACAATCCACTCCAGTATTTTTGCCTGGAAAATCCCATGGATAGAGGAGCCTGGCAGGCTACAGTCCGCAGGGTCGCAAAGAGTTGGACATGAGTGAGCACTCACACACACAGTGATACTACACAAAGGAGATACCAAAAAAAGTGTGACTGAGATCTCACTCTACAGAGAACTTATTATGCTTGGGACATCTTCTTAGTTCACAAGAATTCCTCTTTCTGATGTCCAGATCTTTCTCCAGAGAAAGCAGATACGTCTCTACAAAACACCCATCCTCTTGGCTCTAAGCCCTTCATGCAGGACTGGACCGCTGGGCAAACAAAGCTAAACTGGCTCTATCAGATTCTTCTCTGTGGGAAGTCAGAATTTCCCATCAAGTGTCTCCCGGGTAGGAGTCCTTGCAGCTGAATAATGTTGCCATTGATACTCAAGAGAGAAAGTTTATGCTGTTTGGTCCCTGAAGTCACTAGAGCTGCCCTTCTTTTCTTCCCTTCTGAAGTTTTATTTGTTCATTTTTTCCTGGAACTCTATTATATCCCTTCAATGAATTCCTTCTCTTGATTTCCTCAGAGGTGGTTTCTACGAAGTGCAACCAAAAGAAATTTCAACACTTCAGAAGTGCGGCTAGATGACTCTAAGAATCAGTGTAGCCAGAACTAAGTGAGCTGAAACTGGAAAGAAAGCAAATATGCAAAGTTGGATATAGAAAGAAACATTTTTTGTAGTACAATAGAGTGAAACAAAGCAACTCAAAGTGAAGGAATGGACTAAATGACATGGAAAACATAGCATGGAGTCAATTGGGAGACTGAGAGTGAGGAGGAGAGCTCTGTTGCCAGCGGAACCCTGGGCTCCCTGCCAACAGTCAAGAGAAGATAATTGTGATGGAGGAGGCTGGCCAGATACCTAGGTAAAATTTAAGGGTTTCTTTTTTCTGTTGTTGTTCCTTTGGTCTGGGACTGTATGAAGTAACATTCTATTTTACAGGTGCATGTCACAGGAACTTTGTGTGGTGGCTTGGCATATCATAGCACTGATGGTTTTGCTATGTGAAAGGACATTTAACAAGGAACATCTTAAATAGAACTTCAAATCTGATGGATTTCAAGGGATGAGTGACCCTGGTGCCTGTCACAGGACAGATAAACCCCACCTACAACATGGGATTACCTGGGGCTTGGCCAGGGCCTTCCACGCCATAGTGGCTAGACCTGTCCCAGTACTAGTTGAGGCAGTCGTGATCAAATGCAACATCTCGTTGGCAGGAGAGATCTCCTGGAGCCACACACTGACAAAATTGGGGAAAATTACTTCATTTGAGTGTTTTATTTAGGAAGATTCAGACCAAGCCCTGTGTTGGCCCTTGGGGGTGGGTGGGTCCAGCCCGTCTCAGTGTCAGCATGAGGAAGTGGTCCATGCAGGACAGCAATTGTGACTTCACAGCCCATCATGAGTCTGGTTTCCTCAAATCGTCATCCACTGCTGCAGCTTTTGGATTCAGTTCCCTAGCCCTGTCAGCCCAGAGAAGCATGTGAGGTTTTTATTAATTTTACTTATTTAACATAGTGAAAGCAAAGTTAGATGTATTTTGCTTAAAAAATTTAGTTCCAGGGTCCAGTTTTCCTGAACCAAGTTCATACACATCAAAAGCCCAAGAAATCAGAATGCAGTGTGTTTTTTTGTCTAAATCTATTTCTATCACATCTTCTATTCAATGTCTTCCAATATGTCCTTTGAACCCTTCCAGTAAATTTTCTTAGCCTGAGGTGTCAGAGACTAAAAGGTAATTTTGAGAGTGATGACTTACTGTATTTGACCAATTGGATCTTATTCAATTAAAAGTTAAGGCTGATGTGGTAAATTGGTACAGTTTACTGTGAAGAACAATATAGAGGGCAGTATGGAGGTTACTTAAAAAACTAAGAATGGAGCTACCATATGACCCAGAAATACCACTCCTGGCTATATATCCAGAGAAAACATAATTCAAAAAGACACAGGCACCCCAATGCTCATTGTAGCTCTAGTTCTAATAGCCAGGGCATAGAAACAACCTAAACGTTCATCAGCAGAGGCCTGGATAAAGATGTGGTACATATACACGAAGAACTATTACTCAATCATAAAAAGGAAGGAAATTGTGCCATTAACAGAGATATGGATAGACCTAGAGACTGTCACACAGAGTGAAATAAGTCAGAAAGAGAAAAACAAATATTAGTATCATATAAAATTGCTTATATGTGGAATTTAGAAAATGGTACAAATGAATTTACTTGCAAAACAGAGATAGAAACACAAATGTAGAGAACAAATGTATGAATACGAAGGGGATAAGGAGCGTGGGATGAATTGGGAGATTGGGATTGACATATATCTACCACTATATATAAAACAGATACCTAATGAGAACCAACTGTATATAGCACAGGGAACTCTACGCAACGTTCTGTGGTGACCTAAATGGGATGGAAATCCAAAAAAGAGGGATATATGTATACATATAGCTGATTCAATTTGCTGTCCAGCAGAAACTAACATAATGTTGTGAAGCAACTATAGCCCAATGAAAATTTTTCTAAAAAACCCACGACCTCCCAAATTTTACCATATGAGAACAAATTATGCCTCCAGAAAACATGACATTGGCTATCAAAATCTAATAGTATTAGTAATTTGCTTCAGGGTTCACTGACCCAGGGAGAAAATGCTTTACTTAAAAAATAATTTCTCACCATGCTAAAAGCATTTAGAGAAATGGTTAATTCTTAAAATGATAAGCAACTATTTTCATTTCAGTAGGTTTCTATAATTATAATTTTCATTGAGGGCTAAGATTTTGTTCTATAAATTTAAGTGCTAAATAAATAGCATACCCTAAGTTCAGTCTAGACTCTGTCCTGGCCCAAAGGAAACTGATGAACAATTTTTCATTTGCACAACTTTTTCTTTCTATCAGAATTCTAAGTGAAACATAGAAATATCCCCAGAAAAATCCATCCTCTTGGTATTTGCAAAGTGGCAGGAAGTTCTGAAAGTCTTCTGAGAGCAGATTAGGGAAGTTCTATGACATTTCCTGCCTACTGTAGGATATTTATCCCAACCCAAACCTTGTTTTTTAAAGAGATTCATTTGTTCTTAGTTTTGGGTTTCACACCAGGCTTTTCCACTGACCACAGAAATGCAACAATAATCTTTGCTTGAGCCTCTGCAGAAAATATTAGACATTTGAAGCAGAATCTTGAACTATAACAGCTCTTAAGTAACCAGTTCATCTTAATAACAAATCTCCCCTACAAACTTTCCAAAACCATTCCAAGGCATTTGGAGCCTGTCTTTTCATATTGTTTCTTTGAGAACAAAATGAGTTTCTCTTGCAAGATTAATTAAAACGGACATGTTGTGGAAGCACAAACAAAACTAGAATTTCTTCACTATAAATGCTTGTCATGACAACATTTGCTATAATGTCAGCCTGACATCTTGCTTTATTTCTTTAAATATGAAAAAACAAATAAGGGAGGAAGACTTGCAGTAAAAGAAAAAAAAATTACGTCAACCCCATTCCATATCACAAACATAAAGGAATGAAGGATTAAGAGTTCTCACTTCTCTCCAGTTGGATAAAAGTTGCACTAGAAAAAACAAAGAGACAAATTTGGCATTAATAAGAAGATTATTAGCAATAATCAATACAGAGAGAAATGCTCTCTAAAGACCAGTGTTTGGCAAATTTGTTGTTTTTCAGTTGTTAAGTCTTGTCTGACTCTTTGCAACCCCATGGTCTGCATCATGCCAGAATTCCCTGTCCTTCACTATCTCCTGGAGTTTGCTCAAACTCATGTCGATTGAGTTGGTAACGCTATCTAAACATCTCATCCTCTGCTGCCCTTTTCCTCTTTTGCCATCTATCTTTCCCAGCATCAGGGTCTTTTTCAGTGAATCAGCTCTTCCCATCAGGTGGCCAAAGTATTGGAGTTTCAGCTTTAGCATCAATCCTTCCAATGAATATTCAGGGTTGATTTCCTTTAGGATTGACTGATTTGATCTCCTTGCTGTCCAAAGGACTCTCAAGAGTCTTCTCCAGTACCACAATTCGAACGCATCTGTTCTTCAGCCCTCAGCCTTTTTTATGGTCCAACTCTCACATCCATACATGACTACTGGAAAAACCATAGCTTTGCCTATAATGACCTTTGTTGGCAAAGTGATGTCTTTGTTTTTTAATATGCTGTCTAGGTTTTTCATAGCTTTCCGTACAACAAGCAAGCATCGTCTAATTTTATGGCTGCAGTCACCATCTGCAGTGATTTTGGAGCCCAAGAAAATCTGTCACTGCTTCTACTTTTTCCCCTTCTATTTGCCATGAAGTGATGGGACCTGATGCCATGATCTTAGCTTTTTTAATGTTGAGTTTTATGCCAGCTTTTTCACTCTCCTCTTTCACTCTCATCAAGAGACTCTTTAGTTCCACTTCACTTTCTGCCATAAGGGTGGTATCATTGGCGTATCTGAGACTCCAGCCTGTGACTCATCCAGCCCGGCATTTTGCATGAGTACTCTGCATATAAGTTAAATAAACAGGGTGACAATATACAGCCTTATCATACTTGTTTGGCAAATAATTGCAAGCAATATAAAATAAGTGCATGTATATGTATAACTGAAGCACATTGCTGTACACCTGAAACTAACACAACATTGTTAATCAACTAGACTCCAAAATGAAATAAAAACTAAAAAGTAAGTCCTTCTAATAACTTACCTGCAGAGTAAGAGATAAGAATATGAGGCACTTTATGAAAGAAATAAGGTATAATAAGTTCTAAAGGAGTACGTCAAGGCTGTATATTGTCACCCTGCTTATTTAACTTATATGCAGAGTACATCATGAGAAACGCTGGGCTGGAGGAAGCACAAGCTGGAATCAAGATTGCCAGGAGAAATATCAATAACCTCAGATATGCAGATGACACCACCCTTATGGCAGAAAGTGAAGAAGAACTATAGAGCTTCTTGATGATGAGAGTGAAAAAGTTGGCTTAAAGTTCAACATTCAGAAAACTAAGATCATGGCATCTGGTCCCATCACTTCATGGCAAATAGATGGGGAAACAGTGGAAACAATGGCTGACTTTATTTTTCTGGACTCCAAAATCACTGCAGATGGTGACTGCAGCCATGAAATTAAAAGATGCTTGCTCCTTGGTAGGAAAGTTATGACCAACCTAGACTGCAGAGACTTTACTTTGCCAACAAAGGTCCATCTAGTCAAGGCTATGGTTTTTCCAGTGGTCATGTATCGATGTAAGAGGTGGACTATAAAGAAAGCTGAGCATCGAAGAATTGATGCTTTTGAGCTGTGGTGTTGGAGAAGACTCTTGAGAGTCCCTTGGACTGCAAGGAGATCCAACCAGTCAATCCTAAATGTGATCAGTCCTGGGTGTTCATTGGAAGGACTGATGTTGAAGCTGAAACTCCAATACTTTGGCCACCTGATGCGAAGAGCTGACTCATTTGAAAAGACTCTGATGCTGGGAAAGATTGAGGGCAGCAGGAGAAGGGGACAACAGAGGATGAGATGGCTGGATGGCATCACTGACTCAATGGACATGGGTTTGGGTAGACTCCGGGAGTTGGTGATGGACAGAGAGGCCTGGCGTGCTGCAATTCATAGGGTCGCAAAGAGTCAGACACGACTGAGCGAATGAACTGAACTAAACTGAACTGAAAATGGACTTGATTTTTGAGGTTAGGATGATTGAAAAAGACTTAGGGAAGGAAAGAAGAAAGTCTTCAAATTTGAGTATTATGTGCAAAGTCAAGGAGAAACTGACTTGAGGAGGAAGATGATAAGTTCCTTGGGAATGGAAATGTAGGGAGGGGTGCAGACTCCCCCATGCAGAGTCTGATAGAAATGGAAGCATGGAACTGGAACTCAGGGGGTCTTCTGGGCTGGCGATGGAGGCAGCAGAGGTCAGGGTGGGGACATTAAAGGAAGTCGTGATCAGAGTTGAGCCCATTCAGGAAACTGAAGGAGGGGCTTGCTCAGGACAGGTCTCTGCAATATTCCAGAGTGGAACAGGGGAAGCATTTCATGAGAAACATAAAGAAAAGAAGAAAGAAAAACAAGGAGGGAGTAGTATCATGAAAGACAAAAGAAGGACCTATGTACAATGAGAGTGTAGACAACAGTGTCAAATGTTCTGAGGGAGTAAGGGTCTGAGTGTGTGGGGTCTTCGGACCCTGTGACCTTATGCCTGCAGTGCTCTTATAAGGAAACAAAGACCAAGGAAAATTAAAGCACTTGTTAATCATACAGCCAGTTAGGAGGGAGCCAAGACCAGAACTTAGATCCTGGACTTCTTGCTATGCTGTCTCTGCTCTGTCAGCCTGCACCTTGGGTTAATGGAACCCAGTTTCACCAAAGGAAAAATGTAGATCAGGTTTAGCAAGATAAGTCCAGGTGATGCTGGAAAGATACTAAAGTAGGGGTTTTAAATGTTATTCTAAGGAATGAGGATTCACTAAAGAACTTTGAGCAGGAGAATCTTCCTAACCAAAGAGGTATTGGGGAAATATTTATGTGGTAGTTTTCACACGAACTGTCAATATTTTGCTCAGAATTAACTGCTTCCCCAAATGATTGTGTTTATTGAATAAAATGCCTTAATTTTATCTGAAATTAATAATGATAAAAAGGGTAAATCTCAATTATAAATAAAGTCATCTATTGCTTAGCTCTATCATACCACCTAAGAAATATTTAGAAATAAAATGAAAGGTCCAATGATATTTGGAATCACCCCAGTCTTTAGGTTGAAGCCTGGTTTGGCCTGAGTCCACTATAGCCTATCCTTACATACATCCATAACTCTCCTAAGACTAATGATTAGTGCCATATGGTGATAGCTTATTTTACACAATCCCTCCCTTTTTCTTCTGTACATGTGCATCTGTTAGAAAGAAGAATAAAAGCATATTCTTGCACCTTTGGAAGAATGCCTTAGGAAAAATGCCCTGCACACAGGGCAGACTTTGTCTAAAGGGGCTGCCCTCCATGAGCGGATTGCTCTGGTTCCAGCCAAAGCCCTGGATGAGCTCTGCTGGGTCCTCCTCTCTCCACTCAGATCTTTACAGCTTTGAGATTCTCCAAAGTCAACATAATGGTCTGCCTCATTGAGGGGCAATACACTGATGGGTAGAAATTGACCTGACACTACGAAAATCCCAAGGTCCCATGGTTCCCAAAGTCTGATTAGCTGGTTCATTGCAAGACGAACATCAAGCGCTGGAACACAAGGGAAAAAATGCCACAAATAGTGTTTCAAATTGATTTTAGGGTCACAGCCATCTGCACTTCTGACCCTGACTTTGACCCCCCTCACATCTTACTTTCCATCTCTGCTGCTATCCTGACTGTACACGCTCTGAGCAGAGAGGACGCCCGCTTAACATGTGCTTGGGCTGAACACTGCCTTGGGATTGTTGCCGGGCAACAGCAGCCAGAACAATTTGTTTGGTGAGCATTTTGAGAATGATTGCACTTGCGGGTTGGGGTGGGTTGGTAGTGTGTTGTCGTTCTTTTTTTTTTCTTCCTGTGGTACCTATTCCTGGATGTTGTAAATATTCATCTGAATTTTGCATATATGAGGGGAAAACGTTATTTAAATGAGCTTGGGAGGGTAATTTGCTCGGGTGCATCACTACACTCTTTTATGTTTTGCAGGCAGTCTGCTGTAGAAGGAGGAAAAGCCATTTTGTGACCGTTATTGACACAGATGACAATGCTATGCTGGCTTGTTTCAGTTCCGTAGAACAATGGGAGCAGAAGAAGATGCAGTTTAATGAAGGCATTTAGCAAATTGTTGGTAAATGGTGGGGATACAAGGGCCCCAGCAAAGTCATCAGGCACATTTCCTCTCTAATGTGGCTGCAGTTACTCTCCTGGCCTCCCCGCTCCTCCTCTCCAAGCAGCAGACTTCCTCTTCCTCTTCTTTCCACGCTGGAATACAGCACTTGCCTAAACCCAGGAGAGCTGATTTGAAAGGTAATGGAAATAAACAGTTCCTTTTAAAGATCTACAGCGCACCAATTTCAGATGAATCTGTCGGGGAGGAATCGCAAATAACTTAGAAAATCATCAGTGTCAATATTGCCCACACCCCTGGAATATTAATATGTACACACATCCACGCACCCCCCTGGAGATGCGTTTATTTCACAATTCACAAATGGTAAAGAAACCTTACCTGAATTTTTTTTTCTTAGGGACTTGGGGATCCAGGAGTAAAATTGTGATTCTTCTAAATGCTTCCCCATATGACTTAAATACTCCCATTAAAGTGAATTTCCTCAGTCTACACACATTCTGTGGGTCTTAGTGACCACCTTCCTGAATCATGAAAGAGAAACTCTTCCTTGAGGCTGCTATGTCCCCTCTCTCAGCTGTGACTTAGTCAGAAGCCTCTGACCCTATGTGACAGCATTCAAGGTTGTAACACCAGCCAAACACAACAGTTGTGTTTAGGGCTCAGTCAGTTACAAACTCCATCTCTCCATCCCCAGGGACATGTCTGTGGATATAAGACATGCCTCTGGGCCATCTGACCATGTGAGCTCCCAAGTTGTGGGCTTCTGGTCCAAATTGTGTTCAAGTAGATATTCCTTCTAAAGGAGTCCCATCCCAGGGCTATAATCCCAGATCTTTGAGTTTATTTTTTAAGCTCTCTTATACAGGAGGCAGCTTTTGGCCAAGAATTCAGTAAAATTCCTTCTGGTTCATGGTTACCTCAAGAACAAGTCAAAGATGAAGTTTCATTTTGGGTGAGAGCCCTCAAATATCCAGGATTCAAACTGGTGTGGAAGGAGCCTCCATATCATTCTCCATAGAGTTACTGTGTGTTGTTGTTCAGTTGTTCAGTCGTGTCCAACTCTTTGTGAGCCCACAGACTGCCATATGATCCAGTAATCCCACTCTAGGCATATATCCAGAGAAAACTCTAATTCAAAAAGATACATGCATCCCAATGTTCATAGCAGCACTGTTTACAATAGCCAAGACATGGAAGCAACCTAAGTGTTCATTGACAGATGAACAGATAAAGGTGTGGTAAATATATACAATGGAATATTACCCAGCCATCAAAAAAGAATGAAATAATACCATTTGCAGCAACCTGGATGGACCTAGAGATTATCATACTAAGTGAAGTAAGTCAGACTGAGAAAGACAAATATCATATGATATTACTTATATGTGGAATCTTAAAAAGAAAAAGATACAAATGAGCTTCTTTATAAAACAGAAATAGACACACAGACATAGAAAGCAAACTCATGGTTAGTAAAGGAGAAAGGTGGAGTGGGGTATAAATTAGGGAGATTAATATACACACTACTAAATATAAAATAAATATCAAATGCCTACTGTATAGCACAAAGAATTATACTCAAATTTAGTAATAACCTATAAGGGAAAAGAATCTGAAAAAGAATATATATATATTCTTATATAAATATATATGGCTGAATGTATATGAATAAATATATATATATATGACTGAATCACTTTGGTGTACACCTTGAAACTAACATGATACTATAAATCAACTGTAATTTAAATGAAACACAAACTAGGGTGAAAGGTTGACAGTAAAGGGGATAGAGATATAGGGGGAAGTGAATTCAAAAGTGAATACATTGTTTACCATTCATCAAGGCATCCAGTGCTGGATTAGAACACCAGGTCCCTCAAAGTTTCCATCTGGACACTGCCTTCAAGACGGTGTTCAAAGCCAACAGCTTCCATGAAAGTGAAAGTGAAAGTCGCTCAGTCCTGTCCGACTCTTTGCAGCCCCGTGGACTATAGAGTCAATGGAATTTTCCAGGACTGAATATTGGAGTGGGTAGCCTTTCCCTTCTCCAGTGGATCTTCCCAACTCAGGAATTGAACCGGGGTCTCCTGCGTTGCAGGTGGATTCTTTACCAACTGAGCTATCAGGCAAGCCCCCACAACTTCCATATTTCCACCAAACCTGTTTGTTGAGCATGTGTTAGGTGCAAGCCATGTTCATAGGTCTTGCATAGGCTATTTGACGGTAAAATGCAGACTCTTCCCTCAAGATTGCAGACACAGGCTTTCTCGTGACTTTGGCGGGAGAGATTCAGCCTCAGGCAACAGCACCTGCATCAATCCAGCTCTATGATACAGCACCCAGCCCCTCAGAGAGGACACCTGACTCCAGTGATGACCCGCAGCCCCCTTTGCTTCTACTTCCCTTTGAAAAATATCCTTTATCTCCTGATTCAAAGTTTACCTCCGGGAACAACCCTTCTCTTTTGCTCACACCTCTAGGCGAAAAGCATATGTCACAAATGCCACAGCCATATTTAGACGTGTCTGTTGTTCAGCTCCACTGAGCCTGCCCGCAAGTTACCTTCTCCATGGCAATTACTCATGAAATCTGAACGCGCCTGCAAATTAGTGTTAGGTTGCTTTCATTTCCCAATTAAATGCCCACCTGCTAGTATATCATTCCAGTTTGGTGTGGTCAGCCTTTCCCCCTTCAACTTTTAGGAAGAATAAAAAAAGGTATCTACCTTCTTTACACAGAGAATAATTACTGTGCAGAGCTGTTCACCTAAGGCAACAATGCAACATGCACTGTGAGTGTATTCGAAGAAGGGCCGGACAAGGATGAAGAAAGTTCCATGGTATAAATATTAGACACACAGGTGGATGGATTTGGATAGACCATATGGCCCCCTTCTGTCTTGAAACATACAGAATTATATTTTGTGAAAATCTCTTCAAGAACTATGTCTAAACAGTAAATTATGGCAAAGAAAATTCTTGTGATGTCTGAGCCGTGTCCATTATTTCGATGTCGATTTTGTATTTCTGGGGATATGTTTTCAAGATAGAGCTAACACACTTGTCATAGCCTAAATGAGGTGGCGGAGGGTAAGGAGGAGAGACAGGGAAGAGGAATTCAGTATTGTTTTCTCAAGAGAAGTGGATATATACTTGACTAACTCATAGCCGAGGAAAATGCTGGTACCCCAGTGCAGCCCCTGGAAGCAACCACTGTGATGAGAATCCAACGTTCTGAGCCGAACAACAGACACAAAATGCACCAGATAATGAGAAACAGTGTCATTTCTGGAAAACATTAGAGAATATTTTTCTCCCCCTCAGGAAAGCAGAGCATATGATTCTCATTCTCACATTATGACAGAAATGCTGCATGTACTCTATGTGGAGGATTGCCGCCTAAAATTCCGAGAGTCCATACTTGATGAGGAGCTTCAAACATGCTTCTTCAAGCCCAGTTTAACTGACACCCTGGTTGACAAGATAACAGAGTTTTGACAGCAACTCTGCACTAAAAGCATTTCTCTTCCAGTTTTCAAGAAGCTCTTCTCGTCCAGAGGTTTGGATATGAGAAGTCCATAGCCTTTCTGAGCAACATAGTCTGAGCCGTTGAAACATGGCCGGTGTTTGGTGAGACCACTCCAGCCTAAGAACAGCAGTAAGGTCCTTAGCATCGCGACAAAACGGTACTTCTCTGTCTCACTCACTTCTGGCCACGCACGGGCAGAACGGCCTGCCCCTCTAATCCTCATGCTCCCTCCCAAGGGACTCTGGAGGTTACTCCTTTATGCCTGAGGCCTCTCAGGTACTCTGTGGCCCCTTCCATGGCCCTTCGATCTGGCTTCTTGCTGAGATGCCTCCAGTTGCTACTGACACTCAACTTGTCACAGTGATCCCAGCAGCCTGATCCTTCCACTAGCACCTTAAGTGTCCAGGGCCACCGTGGTACTTCCGAGGTGGTACCAGAGCCTGCAATGCTTATGGAAATGCACCAACCCGGAAATACCTGTGTGGCTACTGGGGCAAAGGCCCTTGCTGGAGCTGTGTCACGTCCCAGCAACAAGCTGGAAGGGAGAGCATTCCCTCCGTCCACACTGGCGCTGT
The DNA here is from genome assembly GCF_054371585.1 of Giraffa tippelskirchi. Lineage (NCBI taxonomy): Eukaryota > Metazoa > Chordata > Mammalia > Artiodactyla > Giraffidae > Giraffa > Giraffa tippelskirchi. Next base: position 63,156,758 of record NC_137287.1, on the reverse strand, counting down.
GCTCTTGTGCTGGCCAGGATGCTGCGGTTCCTCACATGCGATACAGGGCTCTTAGGGAAATAGCGCTTGTCTGTGACATTGAGGTCTTTGTTATTACTTCCTCTTCCTAGGGCTGCTGTTTGAGTCCTTGGAGGTTTGGGTGAAAGATATTAGAGAGATGTTACAGTGCCCTTAATCATGTTCTTCCACGTGTCTCAATACATACTCAGGCCAAGACCTTCCCCAGGAGGATTCCCCATCATCACGCAACTAGAACCTAGCAGAGTGACAACAGCACCCTCAGGACACTGGCACCAAACTGGGCCCCATGTCACAGTGCTACGAATTGAACAGAACAGTATTTCTATACACCCTTGAATTTCACTTTTATATAAACCAATACCAAATCTCCAGCAAGAAAGTCTAGCAGGTGTTAGATGATTCTACTGCAGGTAAAAAGAGAATCCATGAATCTGTAAAGAGGAATAATTTCACTTTTTCCTCTGTTCTCTTGTCATGGATGAGACTATGGGAGAGTGTCAGGAGGTAGCTCATCCCTCCGAAGTTTGGGAGAATCACATTGTCTACAACAAAGAGAAGAGCGAGTAAAATATAGTAATACTAAACATCAAAAAAGCAAATGAGCTAATCAGATAGTCTTTTCAATCTTTTGTCTACTCTGCCTCCAAAACTAATTTAGATGATAACTACAAGATATCATACCAACCTATTGGCCAGCAAGAAAAATTAGGCATTTAACCAACCCTTTTATCTATACAGGGCCAAGTAATTGCTTTGAGTCACTTTTTCCCACCAACAAGACTGATTCATAGATTGCCTTGGTTGGTTGGCATTTGATAAACACACTAACGGGAGACTCCAGAAGGAAGTCATCACCAGCCTCCGTTTTAAAATATCCTTTCTTTTTTAATGCATCAAATACAATAAAAGTAATTTTGTAGGCAATGTTATATGTTTTCTCAGTTCGTTTAATCATGCAATCCATATGGCTCAAGAAATAAGGAGCATGTTTATAACCTTTAAAGGAATATGATATCCTTCTAAACTTTTTAAAAACTTCTTCTAAGCTTCTTTTTAAAAGTTCAATCTGGGTAAAAGATAATGCTTTTCAACTATTTCTCATTATGAAAATGCCAACAGTACAAACCTCCTTGTTATATTTTATAGCTTAGACTTACTAAAGCTACGCAAGATGACTGCATTCGATATTTGTGAGAAGACCAAAGTGAGAAATCCATCTTTTAGACCCTGAAAACTGAAAAAGGGTACTGTGCCCCTCTCCATAAACAACCTAAAATGCTACCCATCAGGGTTCATCCTGAGGTTAGAAATCTGCCAGTTTCAGAGGGAGATAAGCATCTCCTTCAAGAATTTATAGCCTTTTCACCATTTCCTTGTATCACTTAACAAAACAAATACAGTCAGCTGATACGCACCCAAGAGGAGTATCAGTGTATTGCCTTTTCAGTTTCTTGTGAATTCGAAGCCATCAAAGACATAATTAAAACACTTCCACAAAAAGAAAGCCCAAACTGAGACAGCTTCAATCCACAATCCCTGTCTCTTCAGAACCTGTAATTACTCCGTGTACTCAGTGCACAAAATAAGGTTTGCTTATAATTTGGGGACCATGCTTTCTGTTTGTGTAAAGAAACCCTTGTGTCAAATGATACTCCATTTTACAGAATGGCAGCTCTTGGTGGCTCAGTGGTAAAGAATCTGCCTGCCATGCAGGAGACACAGGAGACGTGGGTTCAACTCCTGGGTCAGGAAGATCCCCTGGAGAAGGAAATGGCAACCCACTCCAGCATTCTTGCCTGGAGAATCCCATGGGCGGAGAAGCCTGGAGGGCTACAGTCTGTGGGATCGCAAAGAGTCGGACACGACTGAGCGACAACAACAACAAAGGTCTTCCTGCACTGAAAGACGACAGCACTTGGCTACCTTGATGTGGTCCCAAATGGGATGATTACAATGAATGTAACAGAACATTCTGTTATATTATGTTATCAAATGCAACACCCTTTCATAAACTACCTCAAGAGATAACAATAATTTTAATTTTCCTGATACCCTAGCTCATGGGTCTAAAATATATGTTTTTAGAAGATAAGGACAGCAGAACCCAGTGACAAAGTGTGGTAGTTACCCAAATTTTGGGAATTCCCAGGATAATTCATCTATCAGAAAAGGAGCATCAAGACTTCCCTAGCAGTCCAGTGGTTAAGAGTTTGCCTCCCAAGGCAGGGGCTGTGGGGTGGATCCCTGGTTGGAGAACTAAAATCCCACATTCCTCAATAGCCAGTAAACCAAAACCTAAAACAGAAGCAATACTGTAACAAATTCAATAAAGACTTTTAAAATGGTACACATAAAAAACTTTTTTTAAAATAGGGAGCATCATTTGTATTTGGGAAATCTGCACCAAACAGTGGCTTCTCAGATTTTCCACCATTTCTAATTTACTATGAATTATGGGCTATACTTTAGGGCCAAGGGAGGTACTAGTTTACTTGTCTCTGAGGGGGTCTGGTGAAGCACAGAGGTGGAGAGGATGGATTTTTTGTAGAGATCCCTCTGTGTCTATCCTGATAGAGTGAAGGGGTTGAAGAAGCAAAAAAAAAAAACCACAAGCATTTGTGCTCATCCACTCCCCTTAAGACATACAAAGCACCAACCAGAGTGCTCGTTTTGTGCTAAATACTGTGATAGATGCTTGAGATGAGAAGCCTTCAAATGTGCTTTACAACCAAGAGCTGGCACACATCCATTACTGGTTGAATCTCTCATTTCTCAGCTACTCTCTGATGCCTAAGTGTGAAAAAGTCAGTATGCCTGAATTGAATTTTTAGATCGCTTTACGTCAATACACATTTGTTTGTTTTCTAAATCAACAACAAATACAACAGTAAATACTTGGGCTGCTCAGTTGTGCAGCCTTGCCTGCTGCCTGGTGCTGAAACGGGGTTCAGCTTGTTCACTTCTGGATTAAGCCTCATTCCATGAAGGGGAGTAAATGATTTCCTTATAGAAAACCAGCATAGTGGTTTGTGCACACCTCTGTGTGTGTGTTTGTGCATGTGGCATATGCGCATGCGTGTATACATGCTGGCAGTTGTTTCCACATAGTTTAGAAATAGCTAAGAAACAGTGTTAAAAAGGTGGATGCAAAGGCAGTGTACTCAGTTTTGTCTGGGACTGACAGAGCCAATTGGAACCCCATATTTAGTTCTGATTTTAAAGTGAAGTTGCAGTTTGCACTGTCCACAAGCTGGAGAAAGCTCTAGTCCCTCTGAAGAAGCAAGCATGTGGGGAAAAGCTGACTGTATTAAATATCAGAAATTTTGTTTCCAATTAGTCCCACAAATCCCATGGATATAGCCTTGAGTTTTAAAAAAAAATGCAAATGTGAAAAAATCCGTAATTTAATAAAGATAAACCCTTCATGATTTCTGAAAAGAATTTCTGCCTAACCAAGCAGGGGAAGATGGACCAGCTGTTCTTGCTGAGTGAGGGAGCAATGCTGTTCCTCTCAGATCCCAGAGGGCATGCCTGCTCTCTAGGGAAGCACCACCCGCCCAAGCATCTTCTCTCCTGCTCCTTCACCCTGCAAAAGATACCAGGTTGAGAAGCTTCAGCATGGTAATTTACAGTTTGAAAGACTTCTGTTCACTTATTCATTCATTCAATTGTATATTAGCTCTTTCTATGTAAGTCTCCATCTATGTAAGTCTATAGATGCCTCCTTGCTACCAAGTTCAAGCTCATATTGCTTATCTCATGACAGCTGATAAATCAAGAGATAGGGTGTTGAGAAAAGGAATAGTACTACTATTTGGAAAGTCAGCAGATAGAGAAGATGGTGGAAAGGAAAGGAAAGGAAAGCCGCTCAGTCGTGTCCGACTCTTTGCGACCCCGTGGACTATAGCCTACCAGGCTCCTCCGTCCATGGGATTCTCCAGGCAAGAATACTGGAGTGGTTTGCCATTTCCTTCTCTAGGGGATCCTTCCCGACCCAGGGATCGAACCCAGGTCTCCTGCATTGGAGGCAGACGCTTTAACCTCTGAGCCACCAGGGAAGTAGTGTCCTAAAGAACAATCTTACCAGAGTTAGAATTCAGACTTTTTTTATACTAAAAGGGAGGGCTTGTGGCTGGTTATTTCAAACTTCTTGATGCTGGAATCCTTTGTTCTTACAGCTGTCCAATTAGGTCTGATCACAATGTTTCTGTAAACCTGCAACAAGACAACTGCTATTCTCTGTTCTGCAACTTTTTATGTCTATGCGAATGGGAAAATGTTACACCTTTAAAGGGCAGAGCCTTGCGAATGGGCTCTACTATGTATTTCAGGGTATAGGCAACATTCTTTTACAACAGGTGCAGAGCCAGCCTGGCTAAGCTCAGACAATAGAGTACAGGGTTAGAGCTAAAGGAATACATTCAATATGGAAGTCTGTTCTTCTCTCAGATTTGTTCTTCTGTTACATCCTCAGTGCCGCTTGCACTACAACGGTGATGGGGGGAAAAGACTTAAACTTCACAGCATGTCCTTGAACTGAAGTCAGAGAAAGTATCTATGGATAAAGACAGCAAAAGAAAGAAATTAAAAGAAAGGGAAATGTATTCACATCTCCTATAGTTTCCTTGCAGCTAGTCGAGTCTGACCTTCAAGATTAAAGCCATGTTTGACCATAGACTTGGTCTGCTGCACACGGTAGAGCCATGAGCAGTTTATCTATTGTGAGGGTTTCCTGCACCTGGGGTGTCAGCGAGTCCACTCCTAGATAACCTGACCAGGGATAGGCTTCCTCTGAGGATGTCTTTCCTCCGGGGCTCCCAGTCTTATTACACACATACCCTCTGATTCCCCTGCATTCATTCATAGGGAGGGAAGTGAGGTGATGTATTAGTTTCCTAGGGCTGCTCTAAGAAATTACTACAAACTGGGTGATGTGAAACAACAGGAATGTATTGTTTCGTGGTTCTGGAAATCAGAAGTCCAAATCACGGTGCTGACAGGACTGGCTCTTCTGGAGGCTCTGAGGAAGAGTCTGTTCCGTGCTCCTCTCTTAGCTCTGCTAGCTTCCCCTGCCTTGTGGTTGTATCACATGTCTCTGTAGTCACATGTTTTTCCTCTCTCTGCATGAATGTCCCTGTCTTTTTTTCCATCTTTATATGAGCCATGTTCGATTAGAGACCCACTATCCAGGATGACCTCAGTCAGTTCCGTTCAGTTCAGTCGCGCAATCGTGTCTGACTCTTTGCAACCCCATGGACTGCAGCACGCCAGGCTTCTCTGTCCATCACCAACTCTCAGAGCTTAATCAAACTCATGTCCACTGAATTGGTGATGCCATCCAACCATTTCATCTTCGGCCATCCCCTTCTCCTCCTGCCTTCAATCTTTCCCAGTATCAGGGTCTTTTCCAGTGAGTCAGATCTTCGCATCAGGTGGCCAAAGTACTGGAGCTTCAGCTTCAGCACTTTAGCATCAGTCCTTCCAATGAATAGTCAGGACTTATTTCCTTTGGGATGGACTGGTTGAATCTCCTTGAAGTCCAAGGGACTCTCAAGAGTTTTCCCCAACATCACAGTTCAAAAGCATCAATTCTTCAGCACTCAGCTTTCTTTATGGTCCACCTCTCACATCCATACATGACTACTGGAAAAAACATAGCTTTGACTAGATGGACTTTTGTCAGTGGCTTCATTTGAACTAATTGTATCTGCAAAGACCCTGTTTCCAAAAAGAGTCACATTCATAGGTATCAAAAACAGGATCTGAATCTCACTGTGGCACACAGTTCAGCCCACAATAGATGGCAAGGCATGTCGTACTCAAGGGCTTCTGTATACTAAAATTAGGTGTAATGCTTTTTCATTGGAATATAGTTGCTTTACAATATTGTGTTGATTTCTGCTGTACAGTGAAGTAAATCAGCTATATGTATTACTCAGCTATTAAAAGTAATGGAATGGAGTCATTTGTAGAGACATGGATGGACCTAGAGACTGTCCTACAAAATGAAATGTCAGAAAGAGAAAAACAAATATAATATATTAAGATATATATGTAGAATCTAGGAAAATGAGCAGATGAACCTATTTGCAGGGCAGGAAAAGAGATGCAGACATAGAAAGCAGAAATATGGATGTGGCAAGGATGGGGGATAAAATGATCCGGATATTTACATATAGTTTTAATATTATTCAGTAGGCAACACAAGGGAATCAAGGAAAGACATAGGAGACATAACAAGAGAGGAGAATCCTGGAGACCTAGACAGAGGCCATTGCGGAAGCTCAGACAGTGGAGGTGTGGCTGAAGCAGTGGCCCAGCATGAAGAGGGGAGGAGAAGCCACAAACCCCTTCTGTTTGCCTGCTCTATGAACAGGACATTCCATACACAGCCAAGGTCCAGGGCTTGGAGCTAACAGACTGTTCCTGCCACATCAAATCTACAGTTGGCTGCATGTTTATAGTGCAGTATCTTGAAAGACACAGACAAAATAACAGGGATATGTCCTACTGTTAGGGGGAGGAATTTACTTGTAAGTAACTCTAAGACCCTGAAAAACTCACAGGCAGGAGTCCTTCAGTGTTCAGATGACCCTGACTTGGGAAGAGGTGGGCACGTGTCTTCTCAAGACTCCCTTGGGATGGAGGAAGACACATGAGTGAAAGCGAAAGTCGCTCAGCCGTGTCCAACTCTTTGCCACCCCATGGACTATAGAGTCCATGGAATTCTCCAGTCCAAAATACTGGAGTGGATAGCTGTTCCCTTCTCCAGGGGATCTTCCCAAACCAGGGATTGAACCCAGGTCTCCCACATTGCAGGCAGGCTCTTTACCAGCTGAACCACCAGGCATGAGAGAGAAAGAGCCAATTCCATTTAGGAATCCCTCTGTCAGGACCTGAAAGAGAAGGAATGATGGCAGATCCCAAGCTGCAGATGGCCCTGCTCTCACTACACTCAGGGGGCAGAGCTCCCGTGGGGACTCAAGAGGCTGGTAGACAGGCTAGAAGTCCATCCAGAATTTCAGAGGCAGGAGGACCAAATGATTGATGCTTTATTCACAAGATCTGCATTCTCTGATGCTGTGTTCTGTTCAGCATATGCTTTTCATCAATTTGTGTGGATGGAAACCACCTACGAAGGACATTTTTTAAAAATATTCAGAAACTACTGAAGGGAAAGCTTCTAGAACTTGTCAGTGCTGGCTTTCACTTTAACATCACCATGGGGTTCGGTTGGCAAGGATGGGGTGAGACCAACATCATTATTTGATGTGAGAAATCTAATAGGTCCAAGGAGTGAAATTAAAGGCTGGGGCACCCCACCTTCTCTGTGAATGGTTGTACCATTTCCCATGGATTCAATCTGCTGCCCTTGACCTCTTGCCACCAACCGAAGATGGAATTTTCTATTTGTCTCTCATCATAAAGCTCATCACTTAAAAAAAAGGAAAATTGTGTTAAATTTGACTCAGGTAATAGAATTCTACAGGCTGCTGACTTGTGAGGAAAGTAAGACAGCTGTTTTCATGTGTTAAGAAGAACTTAAATCGACAGTTCACATAATCTTCTGTGAACATTTTTCCCCACTGTGTGTAGATAACTATGTTTGGCTTGCGATGTTAAATCTCTGAATTTGCACATATGTATTAATATGCAACCAGCGGCAGAGAACTAATTGTCCACAGCATAGTCTGACAGCTCATGTTCCAAATGAGCACTCTTTCCTGGGGTCAATCACCTTCAAAAAGAAAAATAAATCTTAACGTTTTCCTCTCAACCAACAGGGACCTTTCCTGTGTGCCGTTGACAAGATGTGGACGGACCTGGTCCAGGAGTCCTGAGGCTGAGACCTCACAGGTGTCTGTGCTCGTGTTCAAGCCAGCACAGTCAGTGAGAAGAGCAGCTGTCCAGCAGCCCTGAGAGTGGAGCTGAGAACTGTCCCCCTCCAGGGAGACAGGGAAGCTGGCTTAGTTGAAGGCAGGCCAGTTGGAGGGCTTGTAACAGGCAAAAAGTGCTGACTGCATTCTCTGAATTTTCAAAATGCCCAATAGGAAGGGAAACCCAGAAAAATAAGCATCAGCTCAATCAAAAAGGGGAAGATCTCAACTTACCAGAAGGAAGAAGGTCTGTGATCCAGGATATGAGATGTTTAAATGGCATACCGCATTTGGCGATCTCTAGGACAACATGGGAGCTTCCCAGGTGATGCTAGTGGTAAAGAATCCACCTGCCAATGTAGGAAACTTTAGAGATGCAGTTTTAATCCCTGGGTCAGGAAGATCCCCTGGAAAAGAGCATGGCAACCCATTCCAGTATTCTTGCCTAAAGAATCCCCACAGAGAGAGAAGCCTGGCAAGCTACACTGGCTAGTCCATAGGGTAGCAAAGAGTCATACACAACCCAAGTGACTTAGCATGCGTGCACGCATGACCACCAACTATCTTGCTCTCAGGAGATTTTCTTCTACTTTTTAAAAAATAAGGGATAGGACTGGGCAGGAAGTGGGAGGGAGATTTAAGAAGGAGGGGATTTGTGTCCACCTATGTTTAATTCATTTTGACGAATGACAGAAATCAAACCAATATTGTAAAGCAACCATCAATCAATTAAAAATAAATATTAAAAATAAATAAAATAATACTTAATAAATAAATATATAATATGTAAATCCTACAATGAAGCAATAGTGTAATATCAAGAGTAAAGTAATAAATACATGAATAAAATACATAAGTAATAAGCACTAGTTGTACAAATTATAAACATTGCAAATAAAGCTGAGCTTCGCCCAGACCATGCTCTTCCCCAGACCTGATTTCTGTTTCAAAATATGTTTTATGCAATAGGTAATCTTCTCTGTCCTTTTCCAGATCTTTGTCTTACATGCACACACATGCACACAGACAGCACATATTCTTGTAGGGAGTATTCTATTCACACATGATAGATACTGTCCTACTACATATATTATTCTATATTTTTCATTTCAAAAATATTCATCTTGCTTATCTTTCCATGTCAGTATATACTGAGCCACCTTTTGCAAAGTATCCCATGATATGGATCTAAAGAGTTTATTCCCTTATTATAGATATTTAAGCTGTTCTTAAGTTTTTTGCAGACAATGGTGAAAGTATCAACTTACAGGCAGCAGTGTATAGAGAACACATTTCCTCCCACACTTGCCAACACTTGGTATCATTATGGGGTCCTTTAAAAAGAAAGTGTAAGCCTGGTCTGTCCTGGGTGACTTGGTCAATCACTTACTGAAAGACGGAAAGTCAGAAAGAAGATCTCTCAATGTCCACAGCAACTCATTGATTCAATGATGATGAGTAAAAGGATTCTATGTGATGTTCTACAGGAAGATTACCTGGAATGGGCATATTTTTTTAAAGGGTTTTTTTTTTTTTTATGTAGACCAGCTTTAAAGTCTTTATTGAATTTGTTGCAATATTGTTTCTAAGTTTTGGTTTTTCGCTCATGAGACCTGTGGGGTCTTAGCTCCCTGGCCAGGGATTGAACCTGAGGCCCCTGCATTGGAAGGTGAAGTCTTAACCACTGGAACACCAGGGAAGTACCAGAAAGAGGTATATATTTATCAAATATGTACTTGTATTAATTTCAATACATATATACTCACTAGAGGGGACAATATTGGCCGCGGGATCAGTGGAGACATCTCTTCCCACGTTTTATCCCTAAAGCGAATCTGAATGCCATGAGAAATATCTATCATGTTAAGGCCCTTTCCCTGCCACAATGTGGGCTCAGCCAAGTGCTGGGCTCTGAAAATGGACATGAAGGACACTTTGGCCATCTCTCCTCGCAAAGAATGCACATTCAGAATCCATCAGCTTCCAGTTCAAACCACAGAGAGACTGACTTGCTGAGGCAAAGCTGCGCTGCCTGCACAGTATAGATGCCTCCTGGGAGCATTCCGAGGGTGATCATAATTATCAAACACCCACACATTCTTTATACAGGTGCTGTCAACTGCTTCGCTCCCAAACACGTCCCTTCCCTTGTCCATGAATTGCCAATAAACCCAGATTCTGCACTGGCTGCCATTTCAGAGCTGCTGTTTGAGGGCAGCCTGGGGAACCCACAGTGGCTGGACAGGGACTCCCTGAAGCCCTGAGAATGATGCAATAATTGAAAACAGGGAGGCTATGTGTCTTTGTGACCCAGAGGAAAACAGATGTTTGCACATAGTGACCGATGACCCTGGGTTACTGCCCTTCTTTAAACTTTAAGCTAACCTAGGGTAAGATAACCATGTTTTTAACTTTGAAAATCCAAAGAAAACCAACTCCTCTTTGTTGTAAGGATACCTCACATGCACCAACTTTATAAGTGAGCATATTACTTAAATCGGTACTTAGATACTGACTCAATTAAATTCACAGGTGGTAAAATCTGAATGTGCTGTAGACAGAGCAATTTATCTATAGATGCTCACGTTTTGCCGAAAATAGAATACAGCATCTTCTACAGATGCTCTTCCCATGTTAGTTCTTATTTTTTCTAAAGATTAATTGCTTCATGTAGTAGACATTCGTTATCTTTCTCCCTCACACAGAGAGGAAGGACGTTTGAGGGGGGAGCAGTTCACGTAGCTCTCCAGAGGCGGCTGGTGAGCTGAAGGGGAGATGCAGCTGTCTGCGCAAAGTTGACATCTCCCGCCAGCATCTCAATGGCCACCATTGTTCTCTCTGCCCATGAGGACCTCATTGTGGATGGATGGGCCTTCCTCCAGGGTCCATAATGAACTCTGGGCAGGTGGAGGTAACAATCAGCCTTGGATGGAACCCATTGCTGCCAAGCTCACAGAAGCTTGAGTCTGCCAACTGGGATGATACCCATGATAAATTAGAACTGTCCATTAGGATGGTCCACTCCTCGCCAAAGGAAACTGGCCCCAAATCAGCAGTTCCTGGCACGGATGACTTTGAAAAGCTGACCTGGTATCCAAACTTGAATTGCTAAAATGCTCATAATCTTTGACCTAGTCAGTCTTCTATTAGGACTTATTCTAAGAAAATGATCTATTTATCCAGCTATTTACACACAAACAGATACGCAATTGTCCACTGAGGTAAACCTTTATAATAACCAAAAATTAGAAACTCTAAGTGGCATACAATGAAGTAGTATTAATTTGGAGTATCCATAAGGTAGTAATCAGTTCGGTCTTCAAAAACCACATGTCTGATGTATAGTTAATGGTACAGTAAGTGTTGAAGATTAAAAAATGTTACATGGAAAGAGGTGGGCATATAATTGTATATTTAATATGATGCCAAAGTAGTTACTTTGTGTGTATAGGTGTGTGTTTCCCTGCCAGACTCCCAAAGTATTTAAAGGTGGTAGGATTATGAATAGTTCTATTGAAAGGCTCTTTATATTCTTCTGTATTTCCCATTTCTATCATAAACATATATTAGTTAGAAAATAAATATGTATTTAAAATCCTTAGGTTTACAGTTGAAATTTGTCTTTATCATTCAGAATCTCCTGAAGACATTTACTGGATTCCTAATTGTATTATTTTAAGAAGTGCTAACCCAGTTGTCTCAAACCACCCTAAGTCTTTCTAAAGGCTTTCTAGACCTATGGACTTTGAAATTCCAGTTTATTAATCCCTTGATACGGTCTTTGAAATATTTAGCAGTTTCAAATATTCCTCTACCTGAAGGAGATGGGTGAGGGGCAAGGGGAAAAAAATTTGTTTAAATGAAGAGTAGATATCTAGGGGATTTCCCTGACTCTCCAGTGATTAAGACTTCCTTCCAGTGCAAAGGGTGCAACCAATCCCTGGTTGGGGAACTAAGAACCCACATGCCTTGGGGCCAAAAAATGAAAACATAACAGAAGCGATATTGTAAGAAATTCAATAAAGACTAAAAATGGTCCAGATACAAAAAAAAGAGAGAGAGAGAGAAAATGTTTAATATCTCATATTTTCTCACTTATAGATCTTTAAATAAGCTTTCTGGTTGTTAGAACCTAAAAAGATGCCAGAGGTATTGACAGCCCTGAATTTTATTTACCTACTAGGTGCAACCAGGATCCTCCAATGGTATTATTCCATTCCTTTCTCACTCGGATCTTTCAGAAGCAAAGGAGTTAGGCATCAAGCAAATGCACTGAGAAAACTCGTTTATAGTTGGGCTTGATTCTCTGGGAGCCCCTCCACTCAAGCCCCGCTTCCTAGAGCTACGACTGATGGTCTCATGTCCGACAAGCACTTTACTCTGGGGTTAAGACAGCATTTGTAGCAACTCAGGACATTTACCGTGGGCTGGAGGCCTTTGTGTAAAGCACCTTGTCATTTTTATTGCCTTTCTTTGAAGAAATATTTGCCCAACAATTTTTTTTTTATTAATAGATATATTTTTCTTGTAGCAAGAAGGGATTATTTGCAGACACTAAAGTATTTATTTTTCCCATAACCTTTCAAAGTATTGGCCTCAGGTTTGGAATTCACTTTCCCTATCAGGAGACTGGGATAGAAAGAATTCCTCAAACGGGACCTGTGAAGATAAACAGGCCAGTTGAGGAGCCTGCTTTCAGCAACACCAGTCATGCGAACATCTTTGTCTTGCCAGAGCAGAAAGGGCATGTTCTGACCTTCTCCCTACTATGTTCCCTTCTGAAGGAGCCCAGGGACTCAGCCTTGAAAAAGAATGAAATAACGCCTTTTGCAGCAACATGGATGGACCTAGAGATTATCTCACTAACTGAAGTAAGGCAGACAGAGAAAGACAAATATCATATGATGTCACTTATACTTGAAATTAAAAAAAAAATGCTGCAAATGAACTTACAAAACAGAAATAGACTCACAGATATAGACAAGAAACTTATAGCTACCAAAGTGAAAAGGGAGTCAGAGGGACAAGTTAGGATTTGGGGGTTAACGTGTGTGCGTGCATGTTAAGTCGCTTCAGTCATGTCCGACTCCTTGCGACACACTGGACTGCAGCCCTCCAGGTTCCTCTGTCCATGGGGATTCTCCAGGCAAGAATACTGGAGTCAGTTGCAATGTCCTGCTCCAGAGGATCTTCCTGACCCAGGGATTGAACCTGCATTTCCTGAATTGGCAGGCAGGTTCTTTACCCCCAGCACCACCTGGAAGCCACTGGGGAGTTAACAGATACACACTGCTATATATATAATAGATAAGCAGCAAGGACCTATTGTATAGCACAGGGAACTATACTTAATATTTTATAATAACTTATAAGGGAAAAGATTCCAAAAAAGAATAAATATATGTGTGTATGTATATATGAAGAATTTTATACATATATATATATAACTGAATCACTTTTCTGTACACCTGAAACTAACATAACATTGTAAATCACCTATACTTCAATTTTATAAAATCTTAAAAAAAAAAAATGAGTGAAGGAGCCCAGGGCACTCACATACCCTGAGAGTTAAAAGGGATCCAAAAAGACTGTAGCTGAAAAATCTCCTAAGTTGATGAAAAAAGATAAGGCAAATCAAAAGGAATCAAAACGCCAAGTATGTTCCTGTTAAATTAGACTTTTAAATACGCCATTGACATCAGAGGGGTTTGAGTGCAATTGTTTCCTTAAATTTGGCAGGGAAATCATTAATCATTTGATGTTAAAATTATACAGATTGTTGAATAAATGAGCGGCAGTAGGCCCACATGGTGGTGAACCAAAAGGAAAAAAAAGAAAAGGGGGAGACGAGAGAAAGGAGAGGGAAGAAATAAAAAATGTGTTCTTTGCAGGCGACTGAAAAAGCAAACCCAATTTTCATGGTCATTTCAAGTCCCAGTCTTTGGACTCTTGCCTTCCTAAATGGCAAGTTGTTTTAAAAGTTTGAAAAAGCTTCCCAGATCCAAAGATAGAGCTTACTCTAGTATCAGGCAGCTTTTAATAGATGTGAATTCAGTGCAGATACGAGTGTTGCATAACTTCAGGGCTTATGGCGTCTACTTGCTTGTCATCTGACGAGTTGCCAGGGCTCCTGTCATCACTGGGCACCAACATGTACAGTCCAGATGCTGAACGGTGTTCAGGGGACACAACGTTTCTGCTTTAATGGGGCTTCATGAGTGTGACTTTACAACTTCCAATCCATGTGGTTCCCAGATGACACGGGTTCCCCCTGCCTCCTAACACAGCTGTACCAAACCAGGTTTAGGGACCCTGAGTTCTACTTTTGCTGTTTGCCTAACAGCATGGTGAGGGAAAGCCCTCAACCTAACACATACAGACGACAGATTAAGGAAGCCAGAGAGATAAAAATCTACCAGATTTTTGGAACAAGCTGTTTTAGCATATCTTCTATTAACAGGACATCTTATCCAGTGAAAACTGTCAGTTGTGTAAACTTCAGTAGAACAGCCGTCCTGGACCTGTTTTGTCTTGTTGACTGTATTATTCAAATGTTCACAGGTCACTCAGTCATTTATCCATCAGAATTTTTAATTGAGCATCTATGCACTCAGGTCATAACACTGTATAAATACTACAGAGATCATGGGAATGGAGATGAGTTCTCTGCCATCAAAGACCATGTCTGTACCAAGCTTGCTATCTGTTTCCTAGCAGGAATTCCCAAATCACCTCCCCTTCCAGTCAATGACATTTATTATTTTCTTGAGCAACTTGAGACTCTGAGTCATCTCAGTCAGTGAGAATATTAAGCCATCGCCAACCTTCTTTATCCACCCTCCACCCATCAGATATGTTTCCCACATTCCAGGTCGTGGTTTCCAGCCCACCTGGCCTCACTGGTGATGGTCTTCTCCTATGTCTCCAGATCTCAGGATCTGCCAATCACCGTGCAGAGGTGAACGGATTCATTTTGCAAAAATTTCAGTTCCATTATATCACTTTCCTGAAGAATCCACCGAAGCTCCTCACCAAGACCCAATCTGGATTCCTCGCTGGGCACTCAGAACGGAACCCCATTATGGCACTGATGCAAAATTAGGAGATGTGCTAAGCTGCTCAGTCATGTCCGACTCTTTGCAACCCTATGGACTGTAGCCCAGCAGGCTCCTCTGTCCATGAGATTCTCTAGGCAAGAATACTGGAGTGGATTGCCATTTCCTCCTCCAAGGGATCTTCCTGATCCAGGGATTGAACCTGAGTCTCCTGCATTGGCAGGCAGATTTTTTACCTCTGAGCTACTGGGGAAGCCCAGTAGGAGATGTGGCATAACTAAAATAATCTAGCCAGTGGAGTTCCCCACCCAGTCTGAATATGTTAAGTGAGAATCACATTTGAATTGGCCTTACCTGTGGTATTTTGGGCTGCATTAATTTTTGTGAGTGGCACCCACCTTTATGCATATAAATTGGGTAATTATACTAGTAAATTGGAACTTTTACATTTAGAATCAGCACCTGTAAATAACAGGAGGTGAGAGAAAGAAGGCCAATTGAAACTTTGGCCCTTAATATTTGAAAGCAGCACTTTGTAGACAGCTTGAAGACTGAAAGGTTTTGAAGAGACCTCACAGAAAAAGAGAGGAAACAAAAGGAGTACCTAACCATTTTGTTTGTACATTATTTTCTATTTAAAGATAATAAGGTGGTACAGAAAAGTTGAAACACGAAAATTATATATTTGGTCATCTCATCTCAACTTCCCACAGAGTAACAGTTGTCACAAAATTACCATACTTGTGTTGGACATAATTTGTTACAACTTGATGGCCTGAAAGCTCACATCTACCCTGATACTGTGAATCCTGACCTCTCTGCCTTTCCAGAAAAAGTAGAGATGATAAATGGAGTTTGTTGAGGATTAACTTTGTCAGTCAGCCATCATTGATAATATTCTGTCAGTGCTGATCTGGAGTAAATCTGGATTAAATCGAAGCCTCATTTCTGCCACGAGGAAATTGACCATTCGGGAAGTGAAATTAACATTGTAGGTAAGCCTGCAATGCATCCGGCCATTTACCTGTGTTATGTCAACTCATCTCAGTGACACTGTGAATTAGGTAGTATTGTCCTTGTCTTATAAATTTAGGAAACTAGAAAGGTTCAGTAACCTCTCCAAACTCCCTCGGCTGGTGAGTGGCAGAACTAGGACTCAACACCCTCTGGTTTAGGTGTGGGTTGGTTCTTAACTAGAGATGGAGAAGCTGGCAGAAGACATAATATCTTTTCAAGCTACCCACCTAGCAAGATGTCCCGGGGGTCAGAGGGGCAAGCCAGCTCAGTCACTGTGGCCACTAGGATCTTCTTCAGTAATTTTAACATACAAAGCAAGAGTAAAAGCTTTCAAAACTCTGCCACTATGGGTCTCCCTGACATATTAAAGTCCTCTTCCAACAATAAACATTAAGAATTTTAAATCTCTAGTCGTGAAGCATAAGGACCTTTGGATTTGGCCTCTATATCATTTTATCTCTAATATTATTTTCAAAGCCAACATAATATTCAGGCTACTCATAGCAGGACCTGAGAGACAGAGGAAACGATTTTCTTGGACAACTTTCCCTACTGGTCCAGACTCTGTGCCCCTTTCCAGGACTCTGTTTTTGGCATTAGTGTATCACCAATGTTTGCTAAAATTTAAACTGAATCTGGGAGTTAAACAAGCTCAACCACTAACATCTTTTGCAAGCCTGTGCTTGTGCTTCTATGCATACACACACACCCATACATGGACACACCCAAACGCATACGGACACAGAAAAAGACACATGTGCGCGTGCGCGCGCACACACACACACACACACACACACACGTGCTTAGGCAGTTCATGGCAACTAGATTGAGTTTGTTAGGTTATTCCTAGCCAAGTGCAGAGTCCTAAGAAGGCGGGCAAGAAAGGAAATCTGTTTAGATGGAAAATGAGATCAGAGCAGATGCAGAGCCTGGGCATTTTCTGGGTGGCCATCAGGTAGGGCACCAAGCAGCACAGAAAGAGAGCCAAAGAAGCTGATTCAGGGCCCTGAGAGGCCAGAGCAAGCCCTCTACTTTCCAGACACTCCCAGAACTGCCTCCAAGGATGCTCCGGTCCCCAGCACTCTGACTTGACTGTGTTGACTTTCAGGACCTGGACCGTTCTAATCCACTCTATATAAAGCTGTTTCGTGGCCAAGAAAGAATGAACTTGGTTTCCACAGCGCCTGCATGAGGCCTGAGACGGGAAGACACAGATGCTCTCACAGTGGCTGTGGTCCATGTGCTCTAGAAAGTTTATGTAGACGCTCTTGCGGCACTCAGAAGCCATCTTCACATACTAGTGGGGCCAAGTGTGTTTATGCAAATATCCACGTTCTGACTTAGCCGTGGTTTATCTGTGAAATCCTCATTCATGATACTAAAGAGCAAAGTTTGGCCTGGATGGGGGAACTGTGATTATTTGTTGAAATGGTTGATGCTACGTATTAAACAAAAGAGCATCTGTTTTTAGGCTCTGAAATTCTCTTTTATTTCCATAGCAGCACTTACATTCTCTACAACACACACTCCCAAGGAAAATAAAAAGAGCCATAGCCCAAAAAGGTGCTCAGAGCTCCAGAAAGCTACAGGAAGTTCAGTTCAGTCACTCAGTGGTGTCCAACTCTTTGCGACCCCATGAACCCCAGCACACCAGGCCTCCCTGTCCATCACCAACTCCTGGAGTTCACCCAAAACCATGTCCATCAAGTCGGTGATGCCATCCAGCCATCTCATCCTCTGTTGTCCCCTTCTCTTCCTGCCCCCAATCCTTCCCAGCATCAGGGTCTTTTCCAATGAGTCAACTCCTCGCATGAGGTGGCCAAAGTATTAGAGTTTCAGCTTCAACATCAGTCCTTCCAATGAACACCCAGGACTGATCTCCTTTAGGATGGACTGGTTGGATCTCCTTGCAGTCCAAGGGACTCTCAAGAGTCTTCTCCAACACCACAGTTCAAAAGCATCAATTCTTCGGTGCTCAGCTTTCTTCACAGTCCAACTTTCACATCCATACATGACTACTGGAAAACCATATCCTTGACTAGATGGACCTTTGTTGGCAAAGTAATGTCTCTGCTTTTTAATATGCTATCTAGGTTGATCATAACTTTCCTTTCAAGGAGCAAGCGTCTTTTAATTTCATGGCTGCAATCACCATCTTCAGTGATTTTGGAGCCCACAAAAATAAAGTCTGATACTGTTTCCCCATCTATTTCCCATGAAGTGATGGGACCGGATGCCATGATCTTAGTTTTCTGAATGTTGAGCTTTAAGCCAACTTTTTCACTCTCCACTTTCAGTTTCATCAAGAGGCTCTTTAGTTCTTCTTCACTTTCTGCCATAAGGGTGGTATCATCTGCATATCTGAGGTTGTTGATATTTCTCCCGGCAATCTTGATTCCAGCTTGTGTTTCTTCCAGCCCAGTGTTTCTCATGATGTACTCTGCATATAAGTTAAACAAGCAGGGTGACAATATATAGCCTTGAGGTATTCCTTTTCCTATTTGGAACCAGTCTGTTGTTCCATGTCAGGTTCTAACTGTTGCTTCCTGACCTGCATACAGGTTTCTCAAGAGACAAGTCAGGTGGTCTGCTATGTCCATCTCTCACAGTTTATTGTGATCCACACAGTCAAAGGCTTTGGCATAGTCAATACGGCAGAAATAGATGTTTTTCTGGAACTCTCTTGCTTTTTCGATGATCCAGTGGATGTTGGCAATTTGATCTCTGGTTCCTCTGCCTTTTCTAAAACTAGCTTGAACATCTGGAAGTTCACAGTTCACGTATTGCTGAAGCCTGGCTTGGAGAATTTTGAGCATTACTTTACTAGCATGTGAGATGAGTGCAATTGTGCGGTAGTTTGAGCATTCTTTGGCATTGCCTTTCTTTGGTACTGGAATGAAAACTGACCTTTTCCAGTCCTGTGGCCACTGCTGAGTTTTCCAAATTTGCTGCCGTATTGCGTGCAGCACTTTCACAGCACCATCTTTGAGGATTTGAAATAGCTCAACTGGAATTCCATCACCTCCACTAGCTTTGTTCGTAGTGATGCTTCCTAAGGCCCACTTGACTTCACATTCCAGGATGTCTGGCTCTAGGTGAGTGATCACACCATTGTGATTATCTGGGTCGCGAAGATCTTTTTTGTACAATTCTTCTGTGTATTCTTGCCACCTCTTCTTAATGTCTTCTGCTTCTGTTAGGTCCATACCATTTCTGTCCTTTTTCGAACCCATCTTTGCATGAAATGTTCCCTTGTTATCTCTAATTTTCTTGAAGACATCTGTAGTCTTTCCTAATCTGTTGTTTTCCTCTATTTCTTTGCATTGATCTCTGAGGAAGGCTTTCTTTTCTCTCCTTGCTATTCTTTGGATCTCTGCATTCAAATGGGAATATCTTTCCTTTTCTCCTTTGCTTTTTGCTTCTATTCTTTTCACAGCTATTTGTAATGCCTCCTCAGACACCCATTTTACTTTTTTGCATTTCTTTTCCATGGGGATGGTCTTGATTCCTGTCTCCTGTACAATGTCATGAACCTCTGTCCATAGTTCATCAGGCACTCTGTCTATCAGATGTAGTCCCTTAAATCTATTTCTCACTTCCACTGTATTATCATAAGGGATTTGATTTAGGTCATACCTGAATGGTCTAGTGGTTTTCCCTACTTTCTTCAATTTAAGTCTGAATTTGGCAATAACAAGTTCATGATCTGAGCCACAGTCAGCTCCCGGTCTTGTTTTTGCTGACTGTATAGAGCTTCTCCATCTTTGGCTGCAAAGAATATAATCAATCTGATTTTGGTGTCAACCATCTGATGATGTCCATGTGTAGAGTCTTCTGTTGTGCTGTTGGAAGAGGGTGTTTGCCATGACCAGTGTGTTCTCTTGGCAAAACTCCATTAGCCTTTGCCCTGCTTCATTCTGTACTCCAAGGCCAAATTTGCCTGTTACGCCAGGTGTTTCTTGACTTCCTACTTTTGCATTCCAGTCCCCTATAATGAAAAGGACATCTTTTTTGGGTGTTAGTTCTAAACGGTCTTGTAGGTCTTCATAGAACCGTTCAGCTTCAAGGAAAATAAAGCTCCAGAAAGCTACAGGAAGAGATGCCATAAATAGGAAAGTTACGTGAGACACTAATTTACTTAAAATGATGTCAGTGATAGCAGCTGTCTCCGACCTCTACATTAGTGCACTTGTTAACCCATAAACTCTCCCAACAACAACCACAGGAGGTGGGTACACATATCACCCCTATTTTATGGATGACGACACCCAGATACAGGAAGACTAAGTTGTCCAGGGTCATCGAGATATAAACCCAGACAGTTGCATCCTTACCTTCTTGAGATCTGAGTGACACACTTGGACCAAGTCATCCTGGAGGTCTTATAGCCCTGCCTTTCTGCAGAAGGGCATCTATTCCAGTGGGGGTGGGGACAGGGGTGTAAAATCAGAAGTTAATGCGAATGACCCACATCTGTGCTGCATCATATGCCAAGTCAAAATGTGGAAAACTGGAAGTTTTCACTTTCTTGGAAAACTCCCAAGTTTTCACTTTTCTTCCACTCTGGCATTTCGAGGTGATAGAATCTGTTTGTCATAAACAGACTGAAACAACAACAACAGCAACAAAAGGGACCAAAAACACACAAAAACTTAGGAACAGCTTCAAGGTTTCTCTCTTGGAACCAAATACATGCAGGATTTCTGTTATCTCAGGCATATTTTTGCAATAATCAACAAGAGATTTTCTCCCCAGGGAGAAAATGAGGACTGGAAATACCAGCTGTATTAGGCGATGTTGTTTTCTTTCTTTTTTTTATTTTTTAAACTATGGATCTATTTTCATAGAAAAATGAGCTACTGTCACCTCAAACAAGTAACTTTGCCTCTGAGTATCTTTGACAGGCCTTCTGAGAAGAGTCAAACGTGTAGTCCCTTTAGACAGGTCTCAGCATCTGTTGTTTGTGTAGAATTGTAGGCAGGGCAGGAGCTAAGAAGGCTGAAAGGAAGCTATTTAAAGAGAAAAGCCTAAACAGTATCTGAAAGCAAATTTAGAAGGTTGGAAACGCTATCTTCCTTTCTCATCAGGCAGCACTTTTTTGTAAGGAGGTTTGCAGATAATAATCTGGTCTTTGTAGGTAAAGTTTATGCTCAAAAACAACCACAGCATTTAGTTACTGTGTTACTGCAAAACTGAACCCAATTTTGACCACATCCTACTAGCAACTTGGCCTTCCCATAACCCATCAGCTCTGCCCTAGGCTTCTGCGGCCTAAGAGGCATCATTTGTTCTTTTAAGTACTGGCACTCGGCCATCTTTTCTCTCACACATTCTACGTTCACATGTCTGTCTGGTGATAGGCTTTCCACTTTTCTCTTCTTACTCCAGGAACCTGCCCTGTCCTATGGCAGGGTTTTTTTAATTGACTCTCAAATGATCTTGAAGGTAGCTCATAAAATCAGAACCCCAGGCTCTCCTCATGGCTGCCAGCTCTGAGAGCTCTGTGTGATCTTTTAAACATTTTTGAAGAAAGGTGTCTGTGTGTACTAATCCTAGCAGCCCCCAGGGACCCTTTATTCCCCAGATCCCAGTGGCCTCAGGCTGCATTTCCCATTA
The DNA here is from genome assembly GCF_054371585.1 of Giraffa tippelskirchi. Lineage (NCBI taxonomy): Eukaryota > Metazoa > Chordata > Mammalia > Artiodactyla > Giraffidae > Giraffa > Giraffa tippelskirchi. The sequence continues at coordinate 63,135,169 of NC_137287.1, read as the reverse complement.
AGGATTTATTTTCTGCTAAGAAGTGATGTTTCTGCCCCCTTGCAAGAGGTTCTATTCCCATTTAGTGTCTGTTAGAAGCTCCCTGAGACTGGATTGAGCAGGCGGTCTCAGTGTACAGGTTTCAGTGCATATTATTCATACAGAAAATAAAATCAGGGCTGAGAAAGTCCAGTTTTGCGATAGATGGGATAGAGGCAAGCCGTCATTCCTGCTCGATCCTGGGCGATGCACTGAGCCTCTGTCTTCACCCCTCCAGAGAACAGAGGGAACCAAACTAGTTCCCCTCCCCACCTTGTGAGAGTCTCGTGCGGGCAGTGACATGATGCTTTCGGAGTTCTTCAGTGTCCTTGCCTGGGAGCTGGAAGAATGTTGGATACCACACTTACCGATGGTCCCATGTGAGATGGGCATTTTTTTGGCTGACACGCCATCAGAATGGATCTGAATTGTTTGCAATGCACCGAGGCACAGCCTGTTGATAAATAGGAATCCAGGACTCACACAAGGGCTGGCCTCGGGTAAACCACGGCTCGCGCTCTATTTTTAGTTAATAGAGCTGTGCTGAAATAAGGCACTGAGTACAAGCCTCCTCACCCGTGGTTCGTCTGGGTCACACATAATAGCTGAATAGAGGAAGGAGGTCACGCTGAGCCATGTCAAGGTACACAACAAAAACTGAGCCTGGTGTGGGGGTCAATGGCCACACACACCCCAGTGTCACTGTCTCCCTCTGGGCAGTGATTATCACCCAGTGCCCCACTGTTCTCCCCAGGAGCCTGGCCAGGTGCTCAGAGCTCACCCTGCTTTCTGCTGAGCACCCCACGCTCCCACCAAGGGTGTCCATTCTGATTGAGACAATTATGACTATCTCACTTTCTGCAGCAAATTGTCTCCATTCAGTGGCTTCATCCTTCCTGCCACAGCCAAGCCCCTGCCTGTTGACTCTGATGCATCTTTCACAGAATCTCATTTTCATCCCTGTCACCAGAGTCCAAATGCCAACGTCCTGATTATTCTCGCTGTGACAAATACACCATCTCTTCAGCAGTCTCTTCAGATCTCAGTCTCCTGGGAAAACAATTCCCTCCTCTCTGAGCCTTCTCATAATACCACACCCTCAGATCACCACCATCCTCCCGCCCCCCCCGAATCCTTCACAAGCTCATCTTGCCCATTTTTCATATCTATTCTGAGATGGCATCTTTGCCCAAGTTCCGCTTCACCTGCTTCCTGCCTGTCAGTGTGTCTCTGGGCAGCTCCTTGGTCCATGAGACATATCCTGCTGCCCCTGTAGGTGGCTGCCAGGCTTAATTTTAGTGCTCCACCAATTACAGTAAGTCCTGTCATCAGATCAAAGCATCTGGTTGCTGGCCAGAATGGGGATAATTCTTCAGACACAGCAAACAACCTCGAGAATTTCTTTTGAGTCAGCTATGGGGTGCTCAGGCATGCAAAATCACAGGGCAAGTTCACACGTTCAAACCTAATGATGGGGAGAATCATTTGATATGAAAGTCAGGCTTGTATGCTAGCTGCCCCATAGGCCAGGCTGAAGGATGTGCTTCTATGGAAACGGTTATTTGGAGCTTAGCCCATCTCAGAACACCCCCACTCAGGCAAATGTATCCTAGAAGTAAATTTGATGTCTTTTTGATGAAGAAGCCCAGAATGACTGGTCAGTCCCTCCCATCTGTGACCACAGAGATGTCTTCCTTAAACTTTTGGATTTAAAAACAGTCAAATGACTGTTTCTATAAATATTTTATCAATGTTGATAAGTTATCAATAAAAAATTATCAAATGAATTATCAACCTTGCTTCTTTCTGTTTTATATATGCCCACTAAACTTTTCAGCAAGGAAACCACCATTCAGTTTCACAAATAGCAGGTCAAGGACATTCAGATCATTGCTCAACTGGTCCACCAAGAATATCCTGGTCAGTAGACAAGGCTCAATGTGCCCATGAGGAGAGGAGGAACTCAGATTATAAAACCAGATACTTTCCCCGATTGCCTCAGCTCTAGAACTGCCCCCCTCCCCCTGGATGGTCTCAGCAAATGCCTCACTATATAGAAATGATGTGTTCCAAAGAATCTCTCCCCTGATCAGTGGCTCCAGGTTTGTAGAATCTTTTTATTAGCCTATTTTGCTATTAAAAAAACAGTTGAGAAGACCTCTCCTCGGCTCTTACCAGTGGCATTGGGGAGAGTGGTGTGTGCCCACAGCCGACTCTGGACTGTTCTCTCTGAGTATCTCTGGTATCCCAGGAATTTAAACCTTAGGGATGTTGACAGGAGGGCTGACATTTCCCATCTGAAGTCTGGAAGGAGATCAGTCCTGTGAAACAGATAGGCTGCTCTTGAAATAAAGTTCATTGGAGTATGATTAAGGGAAAATCTCAGAAGCCAAGGATTATCAGGTAACAGAGGTGACTGCAAGGCCTACTGTGAGCAGTTAAAAAATCAGAGAAGTTGCTATATATGTGAAATGTGTTTTGTTTCAAAAAATGAGTAAAATTTTAAAGATAAATCAGGGAAGTGGGTTTTTGTTCTTTTGTCCACATTCCCTTCCTTTGTCATATAAAAATGTGGAGAAAACAGATCATTTGCTCTTCTTTTTCCACCCTACTTGCTGCATATTTTTATTATCTTCCTATATATTAATTATTTAAAAAATATTTTAATCACCAAGTTAAATTAAATTTGATTCAAGTCATATAAATGAAGAAATACACAATATTAGAAGGTCCTAGAAAGGAAGGAATACTGAGTTCCAGCACTTTTCACAATGCCCAGCACATAGTAAGTACTCACTAAACAGTTCAATTAATGGATGAATGAAGGAATTTAAGAAATCTACTTTACAGGCTTGGGTTAAGAATTAAATGAGATGACTGTTCCTGGTACAGAGTAGATATTCAATACTTTCTCTTTTCCTTCCCCCACAAAATAGAGAGATCTCTCTATTTCAGGCCACCAATCAATATTCACAAATAGCAGGTCAAGGACATTCAGGTCTTTACTTGACCGGTTCACCAAGAGTATCCAGATCAACAGGCAAGGGCCAATAGGCCCATGAAGAGAGGTAGAATTCAGATTATAAAATCAAATACTGCTCTATATTGCGTGAGCTCTATAATCCCCTGGATGGTCTCAGCAAATGTCTCCCTATAGAAAAGATGTGTTTCAGAGAATCTTTCTCCCATCAGTGAGTTGCCAAGGCCGAGTCCGGCTCTGTGTCCCTGCCCGTGGCTGCCCTTGGCCAGAGAGAAGCCTGAAGAAGGAATCCAGTTCTTGTTTACCTGGTCAGCAACAAGAGCTGAGCAGCAAAGGGATGGTGAGTAATTCTAAATTGCTCTATACTTTTTATTTTAAGGATAAGTTGGGATCTTCCTCAGCTGATTTGAGTATAATCTTTACCTAAAATGTGGCAACAAGCTTCAGACCTCTTGAGTGCTTTCCATCCCTAGAAATCTTGGAATGATTTAAAATACTCACATATTAACCTAAAAGAAAAAAAACCTTGTCTGGAAGGGCCCCCTTCATTCCTCCACTGGGAAACTCCCTCAGGTGGTGGCACACACATTATTACTGAAGCATGCATGAGTACAATCTGGCCAAAGGAAACCACAGTTGAATAACTTAAACATCAAACTCCTTGGAACAATTCCTACCAACTCATCATTTTTCTCACATAAAATGGCAATACCAACTGTACATTTTGTTTAAGCAAATGTTTGAAAAGTCATTATAAAGCAACCATGGAAGATCAGGATGTTTTTATTATAAACTTAGATCAGTATTTGCACTAAAGAATCAAAGAGACATGGAACCATTATGCAACAATTTAATTTTTTTTCATGTAAAGTTTCAATCCTGTTTGATGTCAGTTTCCTTGGCTATATCTTTAAATTTTATATTAGGTAATTAAGACCACTAGGAAACAACAAGTAGAGACTGGGCAGCTGTCTTCACGACTAAGTAACCCAAGTCAACATCACCAAGCATGGGACCACAGATACACATGTTTCCCCATGTGATGCACTAAGAAGGATACGGCTTCATTTTTGTAATATTATTACCAAAAATTCATAACTTAAATCTATTCACAAGGAAACATCACATAAACGCACACTGAGAGGCGGTTTACAAAATAACTGGCCTGTATTTTCCAAAAATGGCAAGATGTGGATGACTTAGCATTGAAAGGAAGTTTCATAATCACTTCCTCTTCTACTATTCCTCCTATGCTCTCCTCCTCTCTTCATCCCCCTGTGTCTTGGCTGGGGTGAATTCATGCCTACTTATTCCATCAACAACCAGCGGAAAGGATTGGAATTTAACTTTGACCTCTGATGAGACTGGGCAGCACAACAATCCAGGTTTCACTTTGGCCAGAATCATAAGCAAAGATCAGCAAATTCTGGCTCAGATAAAAAGGAAATTTGGTTAATGATCGTTTGATGGAATGGACAGAAGGTGAGTCTTGACTGTTTTGGTTGCAGAAATTTTCACACACGACATGTGAACACCACTTGCTATCTTGCCTTGTACCTAAATAGAAACACTGGAAATGAACTGAGATATCAGAGACAGTCAGAATAATTCTTGATGTATAAGGTTTAATGTACAAAAATCTGACCCATAGAAAAATGTTGCATTAGTTCTATCAAGTTTAGATAGGAGATTCCAAGTGGGTTCCTGTAATATATAGTTTACAAATCCTTTCTAATCCTCGCACTTCCTCTCTTTTAGAGACCACAGAGAAGCAATAAATGTCAGTGACAAGTCTAAAGAGCCCTTGTTCACTCTAAGAGCGTGGGGTAGGGGGGTGGTCCACACATTTTCAATACTATGTGAGACCATTAGAAATCATGGCACCACTGCATGATTTTTTTCACACCCCTATAGACAGCACTGACCAACTGAAATAGATTACCTCAAAAAACATAAAAGAAGTAGATGTAGCACCTTTACTTTGTCAAGATAGATGAAATCAGACTCCTTGCATTTGGTACTATCATGACAAAAGGAACAATTTCAGCTTCACTGTATAATAGAAAGATTTATGGCTGGAAAGCATTCTTCTCTCCCTTGGGCAAGAACATTTGGAATTATTAACAAAAATGCTGTGACTATTTCTTGGCTGTAATTTTTTATACTACTGGTGTGGTCCAATCAACTGGAGAAAAAACTTGGTTTACATATATATAGATACTGATATATATATATATATATATATATATTGACATAGTGAGAGAGAGGAGAAAACATTTTTATAATTTAATTTATGAGTTTGGGTTTTTCATGCACAGGATTATGCTTTTAGCCATCATATTCTTGGAGTAGTTAAAAACAACAGTTTCTCAATGTAAATATTTGCAAAATTCTAGTTTAGTTCAGGGCACTTGAAAAATAGTGTATTTACAATCCTCCAATAAAGGCCTCTAAAATTACTATCAGCAGTGGGACTCTGTTTATTTGTAGTTGAGATGACCAAGAAAATTGAGGTGAGATATTAATCACAGGGCAAATTCACTTATAATGTATTCAAACATTCAAGAGATGAAACTGGCTAGTTGTAGGCCTAAATATGTTCTTTATTATGGGCAGCTTCAAAAAATACTCATGATCTGCACTTGGAACCCCTCCTTTTACTGCCCTGGCTAAATTTTTGTCTGTCTGAAGCCAAATGGAAAAGGGAGATGAAGGAAGTTAAGAACATTAATCCACTTTAGAGGTCCTGAGAGCAATGGATGAAATTGTTCAGCAAAAAGCAAAGTCTTTGGGGGCACATCAGAGGTGCTACTTAGATATATAATATGACTAAGAACTGGGGCCTCTGGTTTACATTCCCATCTAAACCCCCATGTAGATCCCCAGCTTCCTGTTGCCTCCAGGTTTGGACCACCTGGTTCCCGTGTGACAGCTTAGATGCCTCACCATCCCACCCAACATGAGGTCCCCTCCCTCCTCACATTCAAAGTTTGATGAATCCTTCTCATTATTCTGGACATTAACCATTGATTTATTTTGACCAAACTTCATCTCTGATTTAAGTGTCTCCCTTTTTTGTTTTTCTCACCAATTAATGCTTGGCCTTTTCAAAACCCTGTATAAAAAGATGTATCACCTCCAACACTTGAACTTTCTTAGTTCACTCCCCTGCAATGAACTTCACAGTTCTTTTGTTGCCTTTTTTGCTCAGCTTCAGCTATAATTATTTACTTGTTGGTGTTTTCCTTCTCTGTTATCTATTTTCCATTAAAAAAAATTTTTACTGGAGTACAGTTGATTTCCAGTGTTGAGTAAGTTTCAGATGTACAGCAGAGCAAATCAGTCATATATATGGTGGCTCAGATGGTAAAGAATCTGCCTGAAATGCAGGAGACCTGAGTTTAACCCTTGGGTCTGGAAGACCCTGGAGAAGGGAATGGCTACCCACTCCAGTATTCTTGCCTGAAAAATTCCATGGACAGAGAAGCCTTGTGGGCCACAGCTACAGTCCATGGAGTTGCAAAGTGTTGGACATGACTGAGAAAATAACACTTTCACTTTCACATACATATATGCATTCTTTTTCAGATTCTTTCCCATTAGGTCAATACAGAGTACTGAATAGCGTTCCTTGTGCTATAAGTATGTTTTTATTAGTTATCTATTCTATACATATAGTATAGAGCTTCTCCATCTTTGGCTGCAAAGAATATAATCTATCTGATTTCGTTATTGACCATCTGGTGATGTCCATGTGTAGCATCTTCTCTTGTGTTGTTGGAAGAGGGTGTTTGCTATGACCAGTGTATTCTCTTGGTAAAACTCTATTAGCATTTGCCCTGCTTCATTCTGTACTCCAAGGCCAAATTTGCCTGTTACTCCAGGTATTTCTTGACTTCCTACTTTTGGATTCCAGTTCCCTATGATGAAAAAAACATCTTTTTTGGGTGTTAGTTCTAGAAGATCTTCTAAGTCTTCATAGAACCATTAAACTTCCGCTTCTTCAGCATTACTGGTCAGGGCATAGACTTGGATTACTGTGATATTGAATGATTTGCCTTGGAAACAAACATAGATCATTCTGTCATTTTTGAGATTGCATCCAAGTACTACATTTTGGACTCTTTTGTTGACTGTGATGGCTACTCCATTTCCTCTAAGGGATTCTTGCCCACGGTAATAGATATAATGGTCATCTGAGTTAAATTCATCCATTCCAGTCCATTTTAGTTCGCTGATTCCTAAAATGCCAAAGCTTTTGATTGTGTGGATCACCACAAACTGTGGAAAATTCTTAAAGTGATGGAATACCAGACCACCTGATCTGCCTCGTGAGAAATCTGTATGCAGATCAGGAAGCAACAGTTAGAACTGGACATGGAACAACAGACTGGTTCCAAATCAGGAAAGGAATGCATCAAGGCTGTATATTGTCACCCTTCTTATTTAACACATATGCAGAGTACATCATGAGAAATGCTAGGCTGGATGAAGCACAAGCTGGAATCAAGATTGCTGGGAAAAATATCAATAACCTCAGATATGCAAATGACACCACCCTTATGGCAGAAAGTGAGGAAGAATTAAAGAGCCTCTTGATGAAAGTGAAAGAGGAGAGTGAAAAAGTTGGCTTAAAGCTCAACATTCAGAAAACTAAGATCATGGCATCTGGTCCTATCACTTCATGGCAAATAGAAGGGGAAACAGTGGAAACAGTGTCAAACTTTATTTTTCTGGGCTCCAAAATCACTGCAGATGGTGATTGCGGCCATAAAATTAAAAGACGCTTGCTCCTTGAAAGAAAAGTTATGACCAACCTAGACAGCATATTAAAAAGCAGAGACACTACTTTGGAACAAAGGTCCGTCTAGTCAAAGCAATGGTTTTTCCAGTAGTCACGTATGTATGTGAGAGTTGGACTATAAAGAAAGCTGAACACCAAAGAATTGATGCTTTTGAACTGTGGTGTTGGAGAAGACTCTTGAGAGTCCCTCAGACAGCAAAGAGATCCAACCAGTCCATTGTAAAGGAAATCAATCCTGAATATTCATTGGAAGGAATGATGCTGAAGCTGAAACTCCAATACTTTGGCCACCTGATGTGAAGAACTGACTCATTGGAAAAGACCCTGATGCTGGGCAAGATTGAAGGCAGGAGGAGAAGGGGACGGCAGAGGTTGAGATGGTTGGATGGCATCACTGACTCAATGGACATGAGTTTAAGTAAACTCCAGGAGTTGGTGATGGACAGGGAGACCTGGCTTGCTGCAGTCCATGGGGTCGCAAAGAGTCAGACACGACTGAGCGACTGAACTGAACTGGACTGAATACATATAGTAGTGCATATTTTCCATGTTTTTTCTCATCTGCTGGGATCTTTGACTCTAGAACTACGTTGAAAATCATGATGCACTTGGATATAGGTTGTGTGAAGAGAATTGCTTCAAAGAAAATTGCCCAACCGTATGACAAAATCTTCAACCTCCAGGCTTGCTCTTCCCAAAGGATTGTTTTGAGAAGCCTCTGGTTTCTACCATTTTACCTGATTTGATTAGTTTAGACATACACTTAAGAGAAAATTTTAAGTTATTAGAATGAAAAAAACCCCACAATTTTTTGTGTTTTTTTAAACAAAGTAGTGAAAGATATAAGTAAGAACATAATAAACCATTAACTGAAGACCATTGAAAAGTTCAGTTCAGTCGCTCAGTCGTGTCCAACTCTTTGCGACCCCAAGAATTGCAGCACGCCAGACCTCTCTGTCTGAAAAGGGATCTTTCTAATTTGGCAAAATGTTTAGTATTTATTCCTGATAAAATAACTTTTTAGGTCCCTCCTTGAACTGTATTCCCTGGGACAGAAAGATGGAGAAGAACTTTTGTTTCCCCTCTCAAGCTGAGAGCAGCAAGAATGCATTTTGTTAGTTGAACTTGTTGTAAATCATTGCCAAAGGGAGAAACTTTTTTGTAAGTTTGTCACGGTAAATCAATGTATTTGTCATGGGTTAAAGAATGGCAGAAGATACATGAAAACCTGATGCTGATCACTTGGTTACAAATGACTTGCAGATGTTAAAATGTGTTTCTCAATAAAAAGGGGAAAAAAAGACAAAATGCCAGGCTGCCTGGCAAGAAGGGGCCAAACACCTGCCTAAAAAAAAATGAGAATCAAAATAAGTGGCAACCACCAAGACAGTCTGGAAACTTCCTTCCTAAAAGCTAAGAATAGCCCATTCCATATTCTTTTTTTCACGTGAACCACAGATTTCTATACTAAATACATACTAATTGCATCATGCTAATTTCTTTCTCAGCACAGATGAGACTTACTTACTTTTGCAACTTTGGTGACATTGTGATTTAGCAAGGGTCTGGTTCTAATTCCCTCATTGCTCTGTCTAGTGATAGTAGAACACTCCTTCAGATATTCTGGTAAAGTCCAGCATTGGGCTCTAAGGGACTACCACCTGATTGCTTACTCTTCATGTTCATCATAGAAGTTCAGGGGAATGTTTATAATGTGACAAATATAATTGCAATAAACCCTCCGATTCTCTTACCTGTATGAGATAGAGATCATCTCTTAAGTTGGATCATTTCTCAAAAACAGGTCAATCAAATTCCTGGAAGGCATTCTAGCCTGAGACGAAGGAGCTACAGGTCACCCACCACAAAGAGCAAGTTTGTTTCTCAGGTCAAGAGGCAAATACCCAATTACCTTCTAGAATAATCAGACCTCACTGAGACCCAACTTTCACATTTATAGGCAAGTTTGATGAATAGATTAAAGGATTTGCAAGCTCAGGAAGCACATACAGAAAGTGGATTTTGATAGTCTTCAAGGATTAATCAAACATTCTGAACTTCTTATTTTACTGTAAATGTTATAAAGATATCATTGTGATATGGTTCAAGATACACTGCAGTTAGACTCTGTGAATATAAAATTTTGATTCAAAGACCAAACATAAAATCCTTTTCAAAGTCCTTTTAAAATAAATTTAGGAAAACATCAAATCAGTAAGCTCTCCAGATAAGAAGACAATAGGCATTACTTTTTAAAAGAAATCACTTTCTCTCCATAAATAGTAGGAAATGTTATTTCTTTATTCAGACACATGGGCTCTTCCTCAATGGCTCAGTGGGTAAATAATCCACCTGCCAATGCGGGAGATGCAATGGATGTGGGTTCGATCCCTGGGTCAGAAAAATCCCCTAGAGGAGAAAATGGCAACCCACTCCAATATTCTTGCCTGAAATATTCCATGGACAGAGGAGCCTGGTGGGCTACAGTCCATGGGGTTGCAAAGAGTCAGGCGTGACTGAGTGACTAAGCAAACAGGCATCTTATTTGTGCTTTGAGAGGATTTTAATTTCCAGTAGAAATTGGTATGGGGACTTTCAGAGTTTGGGTTAATGTTTATTCTTTAAATATTTGTTTTGGTCAAATGTGAACTAACTACATCTAAACCTATTTAAAAGGTATAATTAAAAATAGTTAGGATGTTGAGACCAAACATTTTTAGAGTCTATTTCTTTGGCAGTTTAATTTTATGCAAAAAAACCCAAAAAACAAAAAACAATGAAGCCCACTTAAATGAACACCTGCTCAAAGAATAGCCTTGTAGAGAAGATCGTTTCTGAAATCAAACAAATATAAATTTTAAAAATCCACACAATAAAATGATACATCATTACTCTTGGTAAGCCTATAATGAAATAATGAACATTTATACGATGCAGTGATGAAACAGAATATAGACAACCATGCAGTCATTTTTTACTTCCAGTCTCCATTAATCACAGTCATTCTTGGTAAAGCAATTCTCAGGTGAAAATACAGATATAAAAGCTATTAAAATGAAGATATTCATAAATTTATTCATAGTCTCGCATGGCACACAATGCATGATAAAAGTACACATGCAAATATCGAACCAGCAGCTGAAAAATGTCCAGAGATCTGCCTTATTAAAGTAATGTTCATTTCTAACATTTCCATAGTTTAATTAAAGGATAAGCTATCTATTTTTGGTATATCATTCTTATGGAATTTTGTAAATGTCACTTACTTTTATAAATTCAAAAACTCAGAAAAGATATGGCTTATCTTAGATATTACTTAGATATTGTCCCTCCAATTCCATCCTCTAATAGCTATTCAGAACGTTTGTACTCTAAGATTATCCTATTTTACATTATTTTTACATAAGATAAGGCTATAAATTACATTTAGGGCCCTGAGATAAGATTTCAGCTTCTCCTTGAGCATAATGATCAGATCATACTTCAAACATTTCTCCAAACAGAGTCAAAATTCTTTGGACAGAGTCCATGCATGAAAAGTAATATTTATTTCATTACAGAATTTTTTTTTCTGATGTAGAACAGGTAAGCAAAATCACTGTAGTACTTGACTCATTCTGTATTTAATTAGTCATAGAAGATGCCTGAGTTTGCATCTGAGATGGCAGCTACCTCACATGAAAACTCCAGAAGCTTTCTGACCGGCATTTCAGGAGTCCCATCTAGTAGGATTTCTACAGAGTAACACTGTCGGGAAACATGCTCTCAGAACATGTTTACAGTCTTAAAGAGCTGGCATGACTCCTGCGGTGGTTTACAGAGTTCATATCCCAAACTTACAGAAGAGGAAGTCTTGATAAGATATTGATATTAGGGGAATAAGGAGCAAAACAGGCTTTTCCTGTGATTCACACGATAGAAACATATGACCATTCTATTTTTATTTATCCCATGTTATTAGCAGAGCTTTTGTACACTCTAATTCCCCTAGAAAAACTAGGAGATTGGTAAGAATTTCTATTAAGTTTTGTAAATGCTGAAATGGAAGTGAAGTCCATTCGGGTCTGGGGGATCCAGTCAAGTTTAAGAGATTCCCATGAATAGAACTGCAGCCCCTGAGATGTGCACAAACCCTGGTGGCCACATTTTTACAGGAATACAACAAGCAGAAGGAAGGGCAGCTTGAGAGCCAGAGGCAGTGGCTTCTCATGTAATCTGTGCAATTACTTGCTGCCTTGAAGGATGCAAATTTGCCTAGAGAAGGGGCTGGCTCCTGCAAAGTGGAGGAAAATAATAGAGGAAACCCATAAACAGCAAAGAGCAATGTCTTTCTTAGCTCCTCATTCCCACTCCTGGTTCCATGATGCATCTTCTTCCTAGTTGCTAAAGACTAACCCTGGTCAAGGTGCCAACCAAGGTTCAAGCACTGATCTCTCTTCAACTTTGGCCTTTATGGACCAAATTGTCATCATAATTCAAGGCAATGAATTAATAACAACAGTATCAATATGTCTGGAGTTTCTACCATGGGTCAGGGGCTTCATACACGCTGTTGCTTAAACTTCATAATAACCCTACTAAAGAGGAATTATTCTCAGCTGTTTCAAATGAAGGCTTGGAGAGGTAAGGAATTTGTCCAATGCCAACCTCTCATCAGTGGCAAATCCGGGATTTGGAATCAGGTAGGTTGAATATCAAATCCAGTGCTCATGCCACTTCACCACACTGCTTAGGTATGAACTTTCAGAATATGTGACAAAAGATAGGGGAGAGATTGTTTTATAAAGGCATCCTTCTAGTCCACCTCTATTCCCATCACCTGTCCACCTGCCTAATTTCAAGACCATATTTCTTCCAAGTGTTGCTCAATCTATTTTATATTGCTTTACCAAATCCAAGTACAGTCTCTTAACCCATGACTCTTAACTACATGACTTAGATAGTATCCCAGATAAAAACAACTTTATAAATCATCACTAGATTAGAGTGATAGTTTAGGTTAATTCAGTGGCCCCAAACAGGGGATTTATTTCATGGTTGGGATAATTTGGTAATGCAGGGAACTGCTGCATCAAGACAGCCTCTGAATCCTCTGGCCTGGATTGGCTAAGACCAGGGAAGCCTGTTAAGGCTCCTCCCACCCCTGCCCCACACTGTATAGTGTAACTGCCCAAGGGAGATGAACTTTGTCTCATCTTCCAGTTTCTTGCTTTCAGTGCACTGCATGAGCCTCTGTTCCCCTGTCTGTTCTGTCCTTCCCCACCACAGCCTTCATCTTGTGTATCAAACTTCCTGGGTCTGTAATACTCCTATGTGTTCACTGATTCATTAATAAATATTTATTTTCTGCTATGTGTTCAGCATCATGAACACAGACAGTGAGGAAGACATAGATTTCCCAAGGGTTCTTATCTCTTACTCCTGATCGCCTTGATTGGTACAGATCAGACATAGAGCATGTTACCCAGAACCAGCTCAATGTGTCTCTTCTAGTCATAGTGCAACAGAGAAGAACAAACCTGACTCCATATTGGATGTATTCCTTTAGCTCTAACTCTGTGCTCTGTTGCCTGAGCTTAGCCATGCTGGCTCTGCACCTTGCCTAAAAGAATGTTGCCTACAACCAGGAAAGCCCATCCTCAAGGTTCTAGACTTTAAAGGTACAACATTTTTTCATTCATATAGAAATTAAAAAATTGCAGAACAGAGAATAACTATTGCCTTCTTGGAGGTTTACAGAAACAAGTGACCAGATCTATCTAGACAGGTGCAAAAACAAAGGATTCTAGCACTGAGAAGTTTGCAAGAACCAGCCACAGCCCCTCCCCTTTGACTATAAAAGAAGCCCTAATTCTAGCTCAGGTAAAATAGTAATTTGTGGTGCTAGTCCACCATTTTCTCTGTCTGCTGGCTTTTCAAATAAAGTCACTATTCCTTGCCCAAACTCCTCATCTCTCAATTTATCAGCCTGTTGTGTGGTAAGCACTATGGGCTTGGACTAGGTAACAGTAAGCATGGATGAAGTTGATAAAGAGTTAGTGGTCATTTCCAGACCTGCAAAGAGTGCTACAGAAAGTACTCCTTCCTCTGTTGCCAGAAGGGCTGGTGTCTCTTGAAAAGTGTGGATTCTTCTAAGCATCTGGGCTTGGATGATTAAAGAACATTCCTAATCTTGATAAATTGTCCCTTGGTCTTTGTTATTTTATACGCAGGTTTGATAACATCTTTTTATCTGCCAGCAGAGGGGCTTCTGAACAAGAATGGGTGGATGATTTTCTCTGGAAAATGGAGAAAGGTGATCTGGTTGGTTTCCTTTGATGTTTTTGAACAAGACAGATGATTATCCTGGGTCCAGTGATTCACATGTGTGGGAGACCCTCCTTTGTAGTAGGGAGTTTCTTTCTTCCCAGGCATTCCCTAAATGAAGTTTTATCTTACAGATCCATCTCTAATTTGAAATTCCTTGTGAATGACGTGAATAAACCTTCGGCTCTTGAACTGTATGATCCTCTTGGCTTCTTCAATATTGAAATGAATTCTTGAGTAAGATCTGTAGGAGGACAATTTGCATTAATTATGATCACATCTGAAATTCTTGTCTTGACCGTTCACTAATCTAATTATTCTCATTTTTGTCATCAACCTAAAACAGAAGGAAATGATAGAGTAGTTAGAAGGACTGGTCTGGGAGGTATTTAGATCAGTTAAGTGATTTTAAAATCGCATCCTCTTTTTTTTTTTTTTGGCAATAGTGTCCTTTCTTCCCACAGTATTATAAATTCATATATAAAAAGATCATAGAATTGTTCTTATTGAAACAGAGTACAGAACCTTCTTCCATCTTGCCCCTGCTTTCCTTTCCTCTGTCTACACTCTTTCCCATCATGTGGGACTTTGGGAAGGGTCTATATGAACATCTAGAAGTAGAGTTTGAAAATGAAAAGACTAGATTTTCTATATGTGCAATCATGCCTAGCTCTAAAATTAACATCATTGATTCCAAGGTCAGTCTCAGCCCTATCAGGATCATGTCTCTCCAACATTACTGTTTCAAAATATTTGGAATCTGAATTTTGGTGCAGATTATAATTACTGTTCCCGTCACAATGTTAGTTGTTCTTTCACTGTATCATATAAGGTGTCCATTCCCTGAGTTGCCCTAGTAAAACTGTATCTTCCATAGAACCAAGCATAGAACAAGAAACATTATATGTTTTTCAGTTTATAGATATTTGACCCCCTACAGATCAAATGTTTTTTTTAAAATGTCCTTTGCTTTATGGAATTCTCTTAACAAGCCCAAGAATTAAAAACACTATGCGGGACAAGGTTTATGAGGGCAGGAACCATGTCTGTCTTCGCACCTTTGCAGTGCCAATGGCACAGAACAGGTGCTCAATAAATGCTCATTGAATGAATAACGTTAATTAACTTCCATTAATCTACTAAATGTTCATTTTATCTTGTTTTTCTAATTTACATCACTCTATGCTTCTGTATTTTCAGCTGCAAAACAGTATCTGGCCCATAGGGGTTATTGGAGAAATTAAATGCATTTAGTGCAAAGTAGGCAGTTAGTTAATATTTGTCAATAAGAGAAGAATGCTGCCTTTTTAACATAAGCCAAGTGTTTGAATTCACTGAATTATTCATTTGCTTTATTATCCTACTGAGGTAGGATTGTTTTGCTTTTTTTTTTAACCTGGAAATCAGACTAACCAACAAATAGTAATAAATCTGCCTTTTACATAACTCTTAGAGTGTTATGGGGATCTCTGTTTGGATAACTTTCTTTGTTTAGTTTTGCAGAGATTATAAAACAAAGTATTTTACAATGGAAATAGCCATTTTGATTTAATTCACCAATAACTCAGAAGCAGCTGCAGGCAATCTTTCTCTTATGTTCCAAAAAGAAAAGAAAAAAAAAAAAAGGCCTAAAAAAAGAAGCAAGGAAGAATTTAACCCCAAAGGATAATGTTTTGGAAAGTTTCAATGGACTGAAACTTGGGATTACAATAGAAATTTCTTACAAACCTAACTACAGCTTCCACTAGAGTGAAGAGCATAATGCATATTGTGGTACCCAACTTAATTTACTCTGTAATTGTACCAGACGGCAAACAGGACACAAACAAAGAGAACAGCAACGCCTTGTAAAATGAATAGCTGGTCAGAGAATATCGACAAAGGGTATTTGTCAGCAAAAAAAAGACAGAAGTGGGGCCTATATGGACATAGTTCTTTCCTCTATTCCTTGACAAGGTATTCATTTAAAAGGAATTTGCTATTCTCTCATGTAGTTTACTTGTCAGATGGTACAATTACAGTTATTTTGCAGAGACAATTTTCTGTTATATAATCACACAGACTTGTGTCTAATGCAACAGAAAATTGCCTGGGTGGAATAACTTTCAGGTGTTGGTTTGCCTCTTAGGGGTTTCCGTTTGCTTTTTGGTCCCAAAGTTTCCTTTCTGTTCAAGTCCATCCCAGAGAAATCTGAGTTCCAGCCCCACTCAGAAGAAGCACCATGTGTAGCTGTTAAGGGAATGAGTGTTCAAATCAGATAACACTGGTGTGAAATTCTGGTCCTACCACCTATCTGCCATTTATTTGTGAGTCTATCCAGTTGCCAACACATCTTATGAGACAAAAATAAGTTTAATACCTACTGCCTTGATGGACAGTACCACCTCCAAACAGTTCTGGAAGCATCTTGGGAAGAAAAAGAGAAGATTGTATCCTACTGAGGATTTTAAGTTTAGTTCAAAGGTAAGTTTTTCAAAAGCTGAGCCCTTATTCAAATTGAGTTAAGATAGATCACAGTACGACGGTCCAGATGAACGAAAAGAGTGAGGTGAGGGTTTTCAGACCAAGGATTCAAAGAATGTTAGGACATCAACCATCCATTGATACTTTCCATTGAAGGGGTGGTGGATCTTGAGGTTAAATTCCTGACATGAACATTTCAACCATTTGGCCGGCAACACACTTCCTGGAACAATAAAGCAAGGCTAATTCTACCCGGTGACAAACTTCTTGAAAATAAGTATCATATCTCTATATTTTCTGTGCTATGGAACCGAATACACGGCCTGAGCTCAAGAAACAGCTGCTGATCAGAACAGTCTCCCCACTCCACACCTCCCTCACCCCACAACCCCTTTAATCCCAGACAGAGGGTTAAAGCCTGGGCTCAGAAGATGCCCTGTTTCCAAGGTCACAATGGAGCTGTATCTGCTTGACATTTTAACAGTGTAGTCAAATTCAGTCTAAAAATCGAACCACTCCAGATGTCTTTAATGGGGGAGACAATGCCTGAGGCTTTGGGAAACATGCTTCAAGACTTACTGTCTTCCCCTCGGTCTACTGGAGTCATTGGGAGAGGGAGCATTAGAGGTTACAAACAGGAGCTGAGGTTTTCCTGCTCAGAAGCAGACCTTCCTGTGGATCTTGGGAATCTCAGCAGTATGGAAGGCACTGCCCAAGCAACTTCTTTGTGGAAGATTTCCTGCCATTGCACATTCTCCCTGGCTGTCATGTTCCTGACTGAGCTGTGCTATGAGCCGGATGGACTTGTTCTCCTCATTAGAATCTCAAATGTCCCAGAGGAAGAAAAGGACCATTGTGTCTGGCACACCTTGGCACTATCTGGTCTCAGTTCAGTTCTGCCTATTTATTTCTCATACTTTCTCTTTCTCTGAAGCCCTTTGGTATTATTCCAGCTCTTAATAGTCTACGTTCTGATGTTTTTCCCAAACAAAGCATCCTTGTGTCAGCTGTCAAATACTTACATTCAACTTTGCTTTTTTTGGACAAATAGGAGGAGGAGAAATGTTTTAGCTCTCTTCATTACTCTAAAACAGCAATTAAGACACTGACCAGAAGTCTCTTGCGCCCTATTGGAAACAAAGCCATCCCACTCAGCCTTCCCTAGAATTGAATTATGGAAGCTTGATGTCATTTTGGTTTCCATGCAGTACAACCCCTTAAGAGCAATTTCATCCTTCCTTAGGCCTGATAACCAGTCCGAGTGCCAATTCTCTGAGGTACCAGGGATCGAATCTTACAAGACCATAATTTCATTTTCCTTATCTGTATTATATCATTTCTTGCCACGTAACGGCTCTTAACATTGTTTGTATTTTCTTTATTATATTTGTGAATGAAGTTAATAAAACTTAGGCCATTTAAAATACATGGAAGATTTTAAAATCATTTTGGTAAAATAATTTTAGCATGCTTGTTGGAGCTGGTTCACTTCTTCCAAATGATACTGCAATCACACCATTCCAACACATCATCATAATTTTTTATATTTTTCTTATGAATTAAAGTCTTCTGATCAATTTTGTTATCTACCTTATACATTTCAGCTCAGTTTAAGACTATCAATGACCAAGTTCTTTACATGTGTTTTGTACCAACCCCTTGTAATAGGTTTCAGAGTTGAAAGATCAGTCTCTTTTCTTATAGGTAACCAATTTTCATTTTAACGGAAAAATAATAATTATTTTAGTTGTACTATTTCTTTAATGGAAATAGCAATCAATGACTCTGGAACTAGTCTAACCATCTTGGCTTCACTTTGAAATAACAGTCTTATTATTACAGGAAAGAATTGAATTTCAACTATCATTTTAACTCAATCTAAAAAACAGAAAAATGTTCTACAAATTATTGTCATGGAATTGAAGAAGATTATACTGCCTTGTGACTAGTTTCCAGGAAACCAAGATGCCCATCTCTTCCTAAAGCTTGCTCTTTACCTTTTGCTAAAATCCCTTGAATCCCTTGGAAGAGGACAGGGCAGGAGCCCCTAAATATGTGTGGGCTGCCTCTGCCATCTGCTACTGTATTAGCATCTCAGGAACCAGTGAAGTGACCTGGTGAGCTATGTCAAATTATTTAATAAACTCTGCTGTAGCCATGGCTTCCTTGGTAGCTCAGTTGGTAAAGAATCCACCTGCAAAGCAGGCAACCCCAGTTTGATTCCTGGGTCAGGAAGATCTGCTGGAGAAGGGATAAGCTACCCACTCCAGTATTCTTGGGCTTCCCTTGTGGTTCAGCTGGTAAAGAATCCACCTGCAATGCAGGAGACCTGGGTTCAATCCCTGGCTTGAGAAGATCCCCTGGAGAAAGGAAAGGCTACTCACTCCAGTATTCTGGCCTGGAGAATCCCATGGACTGTATAGTCCATGGAGTCGCAAAGAGTCAAACACGACTGTAACCATGAGTGTTTTATGAATTCAGTTGTGATCCAAGTTTGTGAGGGATAAGCTATATTAAGTTTTCAAACTAATTGTTTACTAGCAGAGTTAATATGCATTTAAAGTCCTGCAAATCAAAACACAGCACTCCATCTCTATTTGAGATCTAATGAAAATTCTAGTCCTTTCTGCTAATACACAAATGTTCATTTCTGAGACAAATTAGTTTCAAATGTTTTTAAGACTTGTCTCCTGACAGAAAGGAATACTCCGGACAGCATGTGTGGGTGTTTTCCCCACACCAGGCAACTCTGTGACACCAGTAGTGTGTCCTAGAATTTAATTCAATCTGTGCTCCAGGCTTGTTTGTGTCCAACTCTTTGCACCCCGTGGACTGCAGCCTGCCAGGCTCTTCTGTCTGTGGGGTTCTCCAGGCAAGAATACTGGAGTGGATTGCCATTTCCTCCTCCAGGAGATCTTCCCGACCCAGGGATCAAACCCACATCTCCTGTGTCTCCTGCATTGGCAGGTGGATTCTTTACAATTTAACACAATTATGACACTATTTACCTGGAGGTAGCACCATGTCTCACAGGTTAAGGGCTCAGTCCCACTTGGGATGCCAGTCACAAATAGTAGGTCCCCAGATTACTTGCAACTTCCATCTGACTTGGCTACAATTCAGAGGTTCCCACAATGTCCTCCTTGGGTTCTATTAACTTGCCAGAGTAGGTCACAGAACTCAGGGAAACAGAACTTATATTCACAGTTTATTAAAGGATAGAGTGGGCTTCCCTGGTGGCTCAGTGGTAAAGAATCTTCCTGCCAATGCAGGAGATACAAGTTCGATCCCTGGGGAGGAAATATCCCCTGGAGAAGGAAATGGCAACCCACTCCAGTATTCTTGCCTGGGAAATCTCATGGACAGGGGAGGCTGGTGGGCTACAACCCATGGGCTCACAGAGTTGGACACGACTTAGTGACTAAACAACAACAAAAACAATATAGTAAACAATGCAGAAGAATAGCTAGATGAGCAGATTCATAGGGCAGTTCTGGGAGGGTCCTGAGGGCAGGCTCTTCTGTCCCGTGGAGTTGGGGTGTATCACCTCCTGGTCCGTGGATGTGTTCATCAGCCTAGATACTCCCAGAACTCCACACCACTGGGATTTTGTGGAGGTTTCATCACATACAGATCAATATGCTCGCCCTCTCCAGCTTCTCTCCCCTCTGGAGGATGGGGGTAGGGCTAAAAATTCCAAGCCTCTCATCATGATTTGGTCTTTTTGGTGACTGCCCTCTGAGTCAGGAGTCTACCTAGAATAGCCTCAGTGGAACAGAAAACACTCCTATCACCCAGGAAATCCCCAGGGATTTAGGAGCTCAGTGTCAGGAACTGGTGTCAAGGACCAAACGTTAGAACAAAGGATGATCCTGGTACTCTTATCACTTAGGAAATTACAAGGGTTTAAAAACCTCTGTCCCAGGAATTGGGGGCTGAAGCCAAACTAAAAAATATATTTTCTATGATAAGACACAATATCTTCATCATGAAAAACAGAAGCTCAGATCCTCTCAGAGAACTAAGCTGGAGTTAATATTAGTGCAAGCAGGGTTGCTGTGTACAGTTGTATATGTTCTGCACTGCACAACAAATTGAGTGGTGTTCCCTGGAGCTGTATGGAGAGCCTGTTGTCCTTCAAGTGACATGGTATAGGTGCTTCCCTTTAGCCATAGACTCAACATAAAAGGAACACACATTTTGCTTTCCTAGCAGGGCTGTTAGATGCTAACTCACTGATCTCCATTCCCTTCGTCACTGTGAAATTTGGGTGGCTGGCTCAATCAACATCTTCTGTATGCAGTGCTCATGTGAAGGAGAAGAAACTTTTATGTTATATTAATTTTTTCTCATAGTTTCAATGATACACTTCATACATCAGTTTTAAGCCAATGTGTCTCGAGAGTTATGAATTATGAGCAGATACAGATGAGGTCTCTGAGTTCACGAGAGGATGATCAAAAATTCTTTGTGGGATGGGGAATTATGTGTCATTGCAAAAAGCTATAAAATAGCCTTTTATATTAGGGAGAAACAATTTTTAGCAACATAATCTGAAGAAAGCAAAGGTTGACAAGATCTTCCTTGGGCTGATAGTCAGGTGACTTTCAGGCAGGTGGGATGTTCCCCTTCAGGAAACAGATTGGGACCCTTACAGGAAGGGGAGTAAGGGGACAGTGCTTTCATTTTTCAAAGCAACATGGAGCATGGGTTATAAAAGGAACACGTCACAAACTACCATGTGTAGATTAACCTCTAGTCTGACTGCAGGTCATATGTGCAAATGTGTTGAGATTCTATCAGAAAATAGCAATAAAAGTAGACTTGCAATCAGACGGACCCTTGGCTCTACCATCTTCTAGCTCTGTGATCTTGAACAAGTTATTTAACCTCTCTGAGCCTCAGTTTTATCATCATAAATTGGGGTTACTACTAGTCATTATCTCTTAGGAAAAACCGTATGAAAAAATAATGCACACAGAAAGCAAGTTGCAGAAAACCCTCACTTGATAGTTTAAATTTAGACCATCTTTTGATTTCATAACTGTTACCCAAACTCTTCCTTTTCTTAAAGAAATCAGAGATTCCGAATCTATTTGTGTGTATTTAAAAGTTTTAGTGTGAAATGCAAGTGACATTTGCCTGTATCCACTGTCAGAGAAAAGTCATCAGAGGCTTAGCTTACCACCAAACCAGTCACAAGAGATAAGTGAGAACGTCTGTGCCTCCAGGAAGTTCTCCTGGTGTTTGGAGGCAAAAGAGTCAATTTCCGGGAGAGAATTTCCTGGGCGCCCCGGAGCAGAGAAAAATTACCAGGCAGAAGAACACATAGGGGTGCAGTTACTTCCATAGTCAAGGGTGCTGCTTGTTTGCAGGACACAGCTCTGGACAATTTTCCAAATCCAGATAAAAGAGAGAGATATCGAGCCAACTCAGGCTCTGTCTCTTTGACTCTCCACTCCCACCCATATTCAAAGACAGCCAAAAAATCTGGCTGTGTAGATAAAATACTCATTTTCAAGTTGAATATTTCATATTTCTATTTGGATGTTTGACAGCATGTATTTATGTACTTATGTATGCCCTACGTACCACCCCCAAGGGTTCAAGATGGCAACATCACAAAGACAGCTTTAGGTTATAATTTGCTCTAAAAACCCTCCAACACATGCCTTACAAAAACAGTGTTTGAAGAGGAGTTCTGGGCCTACGTAAACATAACACCACTAATTTCGGTAGTAAATGAAATTAATAAACAATGTATTAGGCATAAAATCAAATCCACAAATGTATCTTAAAATGCCAGCATGTATGCAATCATTTTAACCAGATGAGAACGCTCATCATTATTATAAAATTAATCTGCAAACCCATTTGTATTTTTCTTCATGTCTGACACTAACACACAATTTAAAAAACAAACTTCCTAAAGCTAAAGTTATTCCCACACCACTCTGGTCAAATGTGACCAGAGCAAAAATTCAGTGGGTCCTTAAATGAAAAAAGAAAGAACATACTAGGGAATTCCCTGGGGGCTCAGTGCTTGAGACTCAGTGCTTTCAGCTCTGGGACCCGGGTTCAATTCCTAGTAGGGGACCTGAGATCTCAAGCTGTGTAGTGAAGCCAAAAAAAAAAAGGAAAGAAAGAACACACATTATATCACACCCGGATGAAGGCTTCATTTCTTCACATCAATCACATAATACAGCCAAAAATGGAGCTCATCAAATAATAAACAGTGACCACAAGAGTGACAGCCACCATCTCTAGCTGAGAGTTACAGTTTGCTTTAAATACACAAAAGATACTGGTGCTGAACAAAAGCCTACCCCTAGTCTGGGTTGGGTACTTCTCATCACTAGATCTTCATGGTCATCACTGTATTTTATTAATAACAAATTAAAAGTAAGGAAAGGGGTTAGTTTATAAATGGTACAAGCATTCAATTCTGGCCTGTAGTAGTCCAGCCGCACTCGGCAAAGGATGCATTTTCTCAGGCCAGTAGATAGAAACATTCCCGCGAGTGTGAAACTGCACCATGGCTGCCTCACCAAGATTCCGTCAGGCTCTATCCAGGCTCACGTATTTGTAGCTGTCTTCAGAGTGCATGTCTCTCTACACGCCAGACACAAAATGACCTCCTTGGGCTTCACCATAAGTCCATGAGAAAGGTGTTAGTTAGTGTGCTTGCCTTACAGTGGAAGGAATGGGAGCCCAGAGACCTCAGACGGCAAGTAGGACAGCAGAGTCCTGTCTTCTGGGTCCCAAAGGCCCTGCCTAGAACCTCCACACTGTCTACCCTGTCCCCAGACTCTTGTTGGTATTGTTATTGTTTAGTCACTAAGTTGTGTCCAACTCTTTTGCGACCCCATGAACTGTAGCCTGCCAGTCTCCTCTGTCCCTGGGATTTCCCAGGTAAGAATACTGAAATGGGTTGCCATTTCCTTCTCCACAGGATCTTCTCAACCCAGGGATTGAATTCACGTCCCCTGCATTGGCAGGAGGATTCTTTACCGCCATGTCTCAAGGAAGTCTGTCCCCACATTCTTATCTCATGTTTAATTCTTACCCTTATTTCACATGGCTTCTCATCCTCAGTACAAAGAGTATTAGTGAAATGAAGCTTATGGTCAGAGTTTTATCATTGTCTTTATTTGTCTGTGGGTAAAACTAAAACACTAAAATTATGGGCTTGGGGACTTTTCTGGTGGTCCAGTGGTTAAGACTTTGCCTTCCAAGGCAGGGGGTGTGGGTTTGATCCCTGGTTGGGGAGAAAAGATCTCACATGACTCATGGCCAAAAAACCAAAACATGAAACAGAAGCAATATTGTAACAAATTCAATAAAGACTTTAAAAATGGTCCACATTAAAAAAAAATCCTTTTAAGAAATTTTAAAAATTAAAATAAAATTATGGGCTTACAGTTCAAGGCCCTGGCATATAGACCTTGGGGTATGGCCACACCTGAAGGACAATCCACTCAATGACAAAGGAGGATAATCTGATGACCGCCATGCTGACTCTTGGTGACCAAAGTATAAACTTCTTTCACTCACAACATGGGTCTCAGTTTGCTGCCCAGAGAGACTGTCAGTTAATTGAGAACAAGGACAGAACCTTACACTGTAATTCTCCTCATGGAGGTTAAAACATGCAGCATAGTCCTGTGCTTTGATATAGTGAGTGCATATTTTTATGTGATGTGTTCAGTAAATATAACATGCTTGCATCAAGATGGTGAGGTCAGGTTCCCAGCCTGCCTCTCCACCCCATGCCACTCCAGCCCTCAGGAAATGCTGAGCAGATGACTACAGATATAAGCCTCAAGGGCACTTGAACTTAACCTCCATGACACTTTGGAAGCTCACAGTCATCACCGAAAACCCAGCCTTTTTAATAACCACAAAGAACAGCTCAGTGCTAAACCACTTCCTAATCTTACTGTTGTCTCTCTAAATTCCTTCATATTAATCTAGTCAATCATTCAGCAAAACCTTAAGGATCTAATTCCGGGCAGGAGGAAAGAGAGATGAAAGATGACTGTGCCCACCTTCAGGGATCACAGCATCCAGTGGAGAAAAGAGGAGAAAAACATCCATCGCAATCCAATGAGGTTCGAACAGGTGCCTTGGGGTCACCGTGAGGGGGTGCCTTCCTGAAAAAGTCAGTGTGGACCCTCCCCAGGCCTCCACCTGGTCAAGTGGAGTTGGTCCAAGCATCTTTCTCCTCCCCTCTCCATCCTGCATCCTGCCCCCACACTTAGAGCATCTGCAGCCCCATCTGCCCCTTCACCCTTAGCTCTTGGCTCAGCCCTGTCAATGACAGAGGAATCTAGCCACCAGGCACAAATCCCTGAACATCTCACATCCTGGAAATATATATATCACAGTGCATACTCTCTTCCTAGGTGCCTGCATGGAGCTTTGGGCTGGCACCCTCTCCTGCCTCCTCAGGGCGCTGGTTGCCTTAACAACATCTCATCCAGTTGCCCCAGCCAGAAACCAGCCTGTCAAGATCCTCACTTGCACGGCCTCCCATTGAATCAATTACAGTGTTTGGCTGCATCAGTCTCTTTCAAAAGATTTCTCTTGAATTACCTCTAGAAAGTGCCCCTTCATCTCCAAAACAATAGTAAGGTAAGCAGTGGAAGTCGGGTCACGTGACTCCTGTTGCTTTTCCATGGGCATTCAAGGCCTTTCATCATTTCACTCCTGCTTACTTCCCAGGATTCAAGTATTTCAAGGCAGACCACTTTCATTCAATGCTTTTTCATCATGTGATCCAGCCTTCTTTCTCACCAAATGCTAACTTACAGAAACCCAGAAACTACTTATCCTTCCTTGGACACGCCATGCTTTTTCACATCCTTGAGGTTTTCTTAGAGTTTGCATCTGAATTACCCTAGACCCCTTCTTTTCCTTCACTGTCATGTCCCCATGGTCACTCTGTCTAGCTACTTCTATCTCTTCAATGGCTGTTTAACATGGCATTTCTATATCAGACTAAGTCTTGTTTGCCGGCAAAATTTCCCTTCAAGGAAAATTGCTCCTGCTCCTCCAGGAACTCTTCCCTGGGACCTTTCCTCCAAAGGCTGCCTCAGGTGCTTCTTCCCGTCCTTGTTTCACAAGGGATAATCTGGCCTGGTTTTCTTGCTTGTATGCAGGTGATAGGCCCCTTGGGGTTAATGGTGACCTTGCTTCTCTGTAATCTCAGTGCCTACTATGATGGCCAGGACATAGCAAATATTCAAATTGTTGCAAAATGGATGAGTATGGTAGAATTAGGAGAAAAATTAGAATGAAATGGGAGATTTGGTCCTTCTTTCTGTCCACGGCTGTCTAAGTTTTGGGTTCTTAGTGCCTGTTCTCATGTAAAAAGTATAAATGGCCAATATTTGCCCCTGTTTCAGTCAACCCCTCCCTGACCATTGAAATGCTACTCAACTCAAAGATACGAATCGGGGGAGGGAGACAAACTGTATATGGTGGAGAGAAATTGACAAGGTTTCATGGTTTCGTTATGAGAAGGCCAGTTTAAATAACTAAGATACACACTTCCCTGGTGGTCCAGTGGCTAGGAGGCTCACTCCCAGTGCTGGGGACCCGTGTTCGATCCCTAGTCAGGGAGATGGATCCCACATGCTGCAACCAAGAGTCCACACGGCACAGGGAAGACTGGGGAATCCTAGAGTGCTGCAACTAAGACCTGGCACAACCAAATAAATAAAAGAGATTCCTTCGATCAGCCAGCCCAGCCTTTGAAGCTGAGGGTAAGAAGTGAGCCAGGGGCTGCTGTACGAACGAGGGGGCCGGGCAGTTGGTTCCACTCATATGGGTTGATGTGTGCTATTACATACAGTGACATGGCTTGCTTCCCATTCAAGGAACACAGACTTTTTTTCAAGCATTTTTCTTTCTCTATGGATTTTTCTTTGAGAATCTTGAAAAGACAATACAAAGCTGCTGTTAAACTGTGGGAACATGTAGATCATCCAGTACAAATTTGTGCCACTTCCTTCCTGCCATTTTCTCCCCCTTCTAAAGAATAGCAGGGTTTTTCACTGGTGTTTTTGAACATGATCAAAAGGGCTATCCTGCAGCACCATTGATGGAGGCCTCCCAGCCGAAAGCTTGTAGTAACCACCATTCTTACAAGCCATATCCTGCCATTGATTTTTGCATAGAACTCCCCATTGATTGCAATAGGGAGTTTTTCCCCTAGATCGATGGCAGGATATAGCTAGTGACATTAAGCATAGATAAAAGATCCTGGCATTAACTGTCAACAGAACGAAAATTTAGATGTAAACCCATTTAACAAAAATTGACTTTCAAAGGTTCATCAGAAAAGAAGGCATTTCAAAATACCTCCCCTCCACCCCTTAAGTTCAGTGTAAATAAGATTTCTTATTCCTAAATCATGATTTCCTTAGATATGTCTTTTTGCTTTTTATGTTTATCAAAATCCAGTCTTCATTAATACTTCCAATAACTTTAAAAAATTTTTTAAAAGAAATGTGGATTTTGCCCTCAAATAGCAACTGTATCTAGTGGGGAAGAGAGATGGGTGCAGGTATAATTCTAATAAAAAATGGGAGGGAAAAAGAAAGCAAAGAAGGGAGAGGGTGTTTCAAACTCCAGAGTGTTAAGAAAGATGTGTGCAGAGCATTTATATGGGTTCTCAAGTACTAGAAGGAAAAAATCAAAGATTTTACCATTCAAATTTTTCATTTTATATGACACACACATTTATCAGTCCTAATAGAATACCAATAGGTATACCTATATTCCAAGCCAAAAAAGAGAAATTACCGGTAGGCAGAATGGGAAGGAAAGCTGTGACAAAACTAGATAGCATATTAAAAAGCAGAGATATCACTTTGCCAACAAAGGTCCACATATTCAAAGCTATGGTTTTTCCAGTAGTCATGTATGAATATGAGAGTTGGACCATAAAGAAGGCTGAGCACTGAAGAGTTGATGCTTGCAAATCGTGGTGCTGGAGAAGACTCTTGAGAGTCTCCCAGACTGCAAGGAGATCAAACCAGTCAATCCTAAATGAAATCAACCCTGAATATTCATTGGAAGGACTGATGCTGAAGCTGAAGCTTCAATACTTTGGCCACCTGACGCGAAGAGCTGACTCATTGCAAAAACCCTGATGCTGGGAAAGATTGTGGGCAGGAGGAGAAAGGGGCAACAGAGGATGAGGTGGTTGGATGGCATCACTGACTGAATGGACATGAGTCTGAGCAAACTCCGGGAGATAGTGGAGAACAGGGGAACTGGCGTGCTGCAGTCCATGAAGTCACAAAGAGTAGGACATGACTTAGCAACTGAACAACAAGAGGAATGGGCTGTTAGTAGGGTCACCTTACCTCCCAGGATTTCCAGGAAGTCCCAGTTGCCCTGATGTAATAATTAAGTAATTATTAACAGTGCCCCTTACACTCTCAAAGGTAAGTCAGCTAAGCTGATAGACTCCATGCCCACACTGTTAGCAATGCTGATATCACAATCTTAGTTGTGGGAAGTGGAAAAATGAGAATAGAATAGTGGAATGTGGAGGACAATGATGTCCCAGTTGGGGGTTCAGAGCCTGGGGGCCTGAGTGCTAAGTCCTCGGTGAGGCTGGAGGGTGGGTATGCAGTGCTGGGAGTGTTGCCCCCAGGCCACCTGTGGCAGTGGAGATGGGAACCTTGAAGTGATATTAGATTCCTTTCAATCTTGCCTCTCCTTTTCCTCTTTTTTTCATTTTGTCCATAGTTCTCTCTCCTTTTCCCATTCTCTGCTTTTCCTTCCCTCCTACAGTCACCAGTTGGTTTGGTTGGTTTAGTCACTAAGTCGTGTCTGACTCTTGTGACCCCATGGACTGTAGCCTGCCAGGCTCCTCTGTCCATAGGATTTTCCAGGCAAGAATACTGGAGTGGATTGCCATTTCCTTCTCCAGAGTCACCAGTTGCTGGATGGCTAGTCCCAACATCACCTGCTCCTCTGGCCAGAATCTCTTGCTGGGAAGTCATTCTTTCAGATCTGCCAGCTGGTCTATCAACAAATGTTGATTCGACAACTGTTTGACACTGGGCAGAGTGTTAAGTACTAAGGATCTCATGGAGGAAAAGTCATCAAGAGCTGTGATTGTTTATAGATGTGGATTTTAACATGAATCGACATTGCAGGACTGGCTTCTCCGGTAGCTCAGCAGTAAAGAATCTGCCTGGAATGCAGGAGACACAGGAGATGCAGGTTCAGTCTCTAAGTCAGGAAGATCCCATGGAGGAGAGCATGGCAATCCACTCCAGTATTCTTGCCTGAGAAATCCCATGAACAGAGGAGACTGGCAGGCTACAGTTCATGAGGTCGCAAAGGGTTGGACATGACTGAATCCACTGAGCATGCACGTACGTACCATGCAAGACAGGCATATAAACATGATTTCAAATTTGTAGACAAACTTGTGGTTTCCAGTCTAGCAGATTAAGAGCTTAGAAGTCATCGCCCCATCCTAACAGCAAGTAAAACCTCAACAAACTGAAAATCCACAACAGTCCTTTGAGCCAGCCTAGAGGTGAGGTCCAGAGAAGGCGATGGCACCCCACTCCAGTACTCTTGCCTGGAAAATCCCATGGACGGAGGAGCCTGGTAGGCTGCAGTCCATGGGGTCGCAAAGTCGGACACGAATGAGTGACTTCACTTTCACTTTCCACTTTCATGCATTGGAGAAGGAAATGGCAACCCACTCCAGTGCTCTTGCCTGGAGAATCCTAGGGATGGGGGAGCATGGTGGGCTGCCGTCTTGGGGTCGCACAGGGCTAGACACGACTGAAGCGACTTAGCAGCAGCAGCAGAGGTGAGGTCACAGGACAAACTGCTGCTTCCCAAATTGGAGACACTGAGAGGCGAATACAGAAAGTCATGACTTACTGGAGCAGAAACCCACAAGCCACAACCCTCCTGGGAACCAGTGCTGGGGCAGGAAAACCTCAACTGTCATGGATTGAACTTGAACTGAATTCCTGAAGCCTCAGTGTGGACAAGTCTGAGAGTTAAAAACTCCAGGGAGGCCCAGACACAGTGGAGGGGACAAGGGAGGGCATTCCTAGCCTTGGGTGAGTTTTTGCCTCCTGGAGATCTACCTGGTTCTAAGAGGGAAGAGCAGAGAAAACTCTCCAAGTGCTTCAGTCGGGGAGGGAAAAGCAACCATCGTGAAATAGTCCAGACATTCCATTCTATTAACCAGGGCTGCCCTCAGGAGAGACGAGTTAACCTCAGCCTCACCTGCTGGGCTTTCATCAGATCCCACTGACCAGCAGGAGGGGAAATACCCAACTCCAGCCCACAGCCCTCCTGTGCTATCTAAGGGACAGACTGTGGAGCCAAGAAGCATGTTTGAAGTTCACAGTCCAGAGTCACAGACTCAACAACACCGAGACCTCTTCCTAGGAGCCCAGCACACTCCCCACCAACCACCACCCAACCTCACCATCACAGCCCTAAAGACCTCCTTACAGCAGTGCCTTCTACCCAGCTCAGCATGTCCACTATCAAGAAAAAATTCTGAATTTGCTGATAAATTTGTGAACATAACCATATAAAATTGTCTTGAAGGTTCCATCAGTCTGGACAACTTAAGTTAGAGCCAGGAACTCTGATGAAACATTTTTCGAATTAGTGGGGGAATCAGGTGGGGTTGATTCATGTATATTTGAAATTGACATTAATTTCATTCAAACATGTTTAATGAATAATCATTAAAATTTGATATAAGTAGACTTCACAAATTATTCCATTTATAACAGAGGAATTATGTGGGTAAAATGAAGCACAGGAGAGCTTTGCTCTCTGGACATAACACCATCTGAACGGCAGATTAAAAAGATTCTCTCAGGCTCATGTGTCAAAATACTTTTATATTTTTAGGTACTTTCTTTCTTTTTCCCCCTGTTCATACACCCACGTAATGAATCTCAGATTTTACACAAAATAAGCTGCTTACATTGACATCCCGGAAGTGAAATCTTAAATTTGAGGAAATGGCTACGAACCCTGGCAAACTTACAGTTAGTACATATCAGACATTTGGCTTCCAGAAATTTCAGTTCACAAAAGGAAGTTTATACAGCTCTTGAAATTATTTTACAGGAAACTGAATTGTATGGCTCTCCCATCCCAGGAGACCTGCCATTTTGTCCACTGATTACCCCCTCATTGCACCCAGCAATTCAGAACCGGCTTGGATCTGGACATTCAGATGTAAGTGTGGCATTTGGATTTAGCCTGATTTGTAAACAGCATGATTCCCAAAAACCCATGTGAGTAACGAAAGAAAGAGGACAGGGTGGTGGGAAGCTGTAATTAACATGAACTCAAGGATTCGCAAGCTGTCCACTTCTTCTGGAATGCACAGGAGAAGGCAGCTCCTGTGTTGACCTGGATTCCAGCAGAGTTTGCCACATCCATAAAGCACTAATCATGCAAAAGATAGGTTAGAGCTGAGAAGATGGATCAAAAAAGATCACCCTCTTTTTAAGGATTACCCTCCGGGTGAAGAAGGAAGGAAAGATGTGCATGACCCCCAATTTCTTCTGTGATAGATAAAAATCATTACACAAGATTAGAAACCCAGAGGGTGGGAATTGCTTCCCTACCAGAAAAGCCTTTCTGTTTCTCTCCAAACCACCAGGCTTCCTGCTGGTGTCCTGAGCGGACGGCCGGCTTTCGGCCTCCTATTTGAGACAGTTTGATTCCTCTCTCCTCTCTGGGGCAGAGATGCTCTTCAGCCATATTCGGCTGTCCCAGCCTGTTTCTAGCTCAGCAGACAGGGGTTCTTTATTACTGTTATTAATTTTTATTGGAATATAATTGTTTTACAATGTGGTCTTATTTTCTACTGTACAGCAAAGTGAATCAGCTATCCATAAACATATATTCTCTCTTTTTTGGATTTCCTCCCCATTTAGGTCACCACGGAGCATTGAGTGGAGTTCCCTAAGCTGTACAGTAGGTTCTCATTAGTTATCTATTTTATACATAGTATCAATAATGTATATATATTGACCACAATCTTCTAATTCCTCCCACCTCCTCCCTTTCCCCCTTGGTGTCCATGCGTTTGCTGTCTACATCTGTGTCTCTATCTCTGCTTTGCAAATAAAATCATCTATACCATTTTTCTAGATTCCACACATACGCATTAATATACAATATTTTTCTCTTTCTTACTTACTTCACCCTGTATACAGTCTCTAGGTCCATCCATGTCTCTACAAGTGACCTAATTTCGTTTATTTTTATGACTGAATAATATTTCATTGTATATATATGCGTCATATCTTCTTTATCCATTCCTCTGTCGATGGACATTTAGGTTGCTTCCGTGTCCTGTCTACTGTAGACAGGGGTTCTTAGAGCACAAATGAAGCAGTTCTACCGTAGTTAAACACCTGGATGCATAAGAGATTTACAGGGGCTGGGGCTAGGGCGGGTATTATTTGTGTTTCTATAAGGTTGTTTATAGTCAGTCTTAGTTCTTCACTTTTGCATGCATATATACACGCATGCACACACACACTCAGTGGAAGTTAGGAAGGGCTCTCTGGAGTTTTGCATCCCCCAACTGGCTATCTGGGGTTGGCTTGCATGCAATGTGCAGTGTTTATAGCTGTGAACATCATCAGAGCTGTCCAGGACATCTTCCTGGATTTTCTTCTGAGCACATAGTAGGATTGCAATTCCTTTCCCTCCTAGACAACTATGGGCCTGTGATCAGCTCTGGCAAGAAAAGGAATAGGAGTGACACACTCCCTTCCAGGGCAAGCCTGAAAAGCCTGCGTGTGACTCGCATTCTTTTTCCTCTCCGTTGAGTTGACTGGCAATTTTTGAGCTGATGTTCTATCAGACTAGATCCCAGGGATGGGACAAGGCAGAAAATGGACAAGTGCACAGACAGAAAGTATACCCTGTTTTTTTCACACTGCTGAGATTTAGAAGTTGCTTGTCACCCCAGTTTAACCTCGAAAATTTCCCGGACTTCTAAGAAATTCCAGTGTTTACACGGCCTGTCTTACAGCAGAGTCTCAGAGACCAACACTTTCTCTGTGTGCTTTCTTTGAATCCCGATGGAAGTCCGTCCTGCCAAGGCCAGCACAGACGCCTGCTGGTTTCCATATCAGCCAAGTGCTTCATAAAACCTCCCCAAAGCTCTTGACATCAGATTTAGGCTGTGCACCTCTTCAAAGAAGAAAGGTTCACTTTAAGAGTCTGGGCCTTTAGTTGTTGAAACGAACTCTTGGTCTTTTTCCCTTTCCTACCTGAACTCACTCTCTCATAAAATTCTAACAAAGACAACTAGCCCATTAGACATTAATAAAGACATAGGGCCGCCAATCCATTTTGGGAAATACACACTGAGTCATCCATTTCTCCACCTAACTATTCATCTGCCCCCACTTCCAGGAATTATTTCTGTCGAGAACAGCAGTTATTCATTCTCCAGTCCCCAGTCTTCCTTGGCTCGGCCATCTCTCAACCCATAATAGGGCAATTTGAAACACAAACCAACTCGGGGAAGCAGTCTGTCTCTGAGCACGTGTGTTGCTGTCTCGGTCTCCTCCAGGAGCCCCTCTGCTGGGGTTGCCCTGTCAGCAGCCTCAGCAGCTGCTCTAAGATTCTCACCTTCCATCAGCTCACAAATAATGACAGACTCTCCACATGCAGCTCTCTGCAAACTCTAGATTCATTACCCTGCATTTAAAAAAAATCAATTGATAATATCAGAACCTACTCACTCCCACAGATCTGAAAGGAAAGAAACTTAGGAGGAAAAAAGCACAGTGATGCTGGAATATTCAAATATGGGATTTACATGACAATGGAGGAATAGATTCCATTCTTCACCATGCTACCTGCAAATGATCACAGCTCCCTTGGCACAGC
This sequence comes from Giraffa tippelskirchi, assembly GCF_054371585.1. Lineage (NCBI taxonomy): Eukaryota > Metazoa > Chordata > Mammalia > Artiodactyla > Giraffidae > Giraffa > Giraffa tippelskirchi. Next base: position 63,101,663 of record NC_137287.1, on the reverse strand, counting down.
AAAAGCAGATCATTAGATTAAACCTGGAAGTTCAAAAGATTGATGGACATTTTTTGCTCATTTCCAAAACAAAGGCAGCAAGAGACTCCTGACTACACCCTGGATAACTGGTCTTTCTTTCCAATCTACATAACTGAGCTTTTCATCTCATGTCAAAATCCTCTCTGCTGAGACGATCTGTAAAGTGGATTCAATTATGCCACGTTGTTCTGAAGTCATTTCTGTTTCTGGAAAGTGAGGCCTCTCTCTGGATTGGATGCCCCTTCTCTATGCTGCCCCAGGAGCCCTGGCATCCTGCTTGTGTGCGCTGTTCACGCTGATGGGAGCCTAACACCCTTATCTGACTGCATTCCTTAAGGGAGGGTCCACATCTGATTTCATTGCTGCATCCTTGGCAGTGAGCATCATGCCTGGCACAGAGCAGACACTTGATAAATACTGAATGTTGAGGGCTTTCAATGATGCCACTTTTGAGTATCTCAGACTCTCCTGCTGCCAGGATGCAGTCAGGGGAGAGCTGGGGTCCCCTTACCAGCTCCCTTCCCAGGAGACTCCAAGGAGCTCTCCTCGCCAAGAAGATGGCTCAGTTACCAGGAGCATTGTGGATCTGCTGAGAAATCAAATTCAGCAGAGGGCATAACGTCTGTGATTAACAAATGGGAGTGTATTCCACTCCTAAGCCAACTGACAGCTTGATTTGGGTTCAGAGGTTACTGAAGCAGGACATGCCATCTCTTTCCATGCATGATTCATACAACAGGAAAAGCTTAAGAGAAGTGCCTTTCTTTTGCTCAATACAGCATTCTCCCAAAATAAAACACATTTCCACATGAAGTCACAGGTGCCTAATTTTTGCAAATATACAAGCAGCAACCACCTAGAATACTATAAAATGAATTTTTGTGAAATTGTGGGAGACACTCTCTCGTGCTCCTTCCAACTCTAACAATTGTATAACTTTGGAGATTTATTTCACTCGCAGAAGATTTCAGATATGCAGATATTTCTAGTTCAGTGAAAGAGAGATCAGAAAAGAATAACATTATAAATGATACAGAAGGAATTTAATCATGGCCACAGCACGCAAAAAGAGCAGCCGAGACTCCACTTTGAAGCAAGTGTCTCAGAAAATCAGGAACGGTGGTTTCATCTTCAGAGGCTGATTTGTCCAAACAGGAAGGACCAGGGCCATGGAGCCATTTCAGAGGGTGGCCACAGGACAGGCGATCAGAAAAATCAAGTCATTCTCCATCTAAAACAGTCTTAAGTAGCTATTCTTTCTTCAAGAATTTAGGGCTTCCCTGGTGGCTCTGATGGTAAAGAATCTGCCTGCAATGCAGGAGACCCAGGTTCAATTTCTGGGTCGGGAAGATCCCCTGGAGGAGGGCATGGCAACCCACTCTAGTATTCTTGCCTGGAGAAGAATCCCATGCACAGAGAAGCCTAGCAGGCTACAGTCTCTGGGGTCACAAACAGTCGGACACCCTTCAAGAATTTCTTTTTGTAGCACTGGTTCTAAAATTGAGGGAGTGCGTAGGGCAGAGACACCATAGTAGAATTAACCCAGGAGTCTTTCTAAATTACATGTCCTTTCATACAACTGACTAAAAAATGTTTAATTTCATTTAGTAATCAAAGAAAATAAAATAATTAGACTATGGGGAAATAGTCTCTTCCTTCTCAAACTCTTCAAGGATTGTTGAAAAAAGAATACATGCAATATAAATTGATACATACTATTTTGGACTCCAATTTGGCAATATATCAAGAACTTTGAAACTTTCTTTAAGCAAATGATTCCATTTTATGGAGTTTGTTCCAAAAAATAGTTTGAAATATGCACCCTGGTTTAGCTATTCAACTTATCATTACTTGTAATGATGATAATTATATACTCTATATCCCAAATAAATGGAGAAACCTGGGAAAAAATGAAATAAAAATTAAGAAATAAATATGTCCTTGTGGAGAGGCTGAGAGAGTGGGTGGGGGAGGGGTGATAAGGCGAGAGTGTGTTTGAAAGTTTCCTCAGGTGATTCTCTGCTTCAGAATCATTTCACAGAAAATAGAATAAAAAGAATTTTCCTTCCTTTCCATCTATTTTGTTAACCATTTTTCCTCCAAAGTTGGCTTCACTTTTCACATGGCCTAACTTTCCTTCTGCTGGGTAGGCTGTTAAGGAAATGACTATAACAATTTATTCAATAAAACTGTCTTAGCCAAGTCTAAAAGGTTCTCTTTTTTTTTCCCTCAATTTCAAAAACCCTATTAATTTGTGGTGATAAAAATCTTTCTCATCTCGAGAGTTCAGCAAAAAAAAATTCAAACAATACGTGATTGCCAAAAGCTGTGGTAAATTCCCTTTGTGTTGCTGCACAAGTGAAAATTTACCCCAACCAGACCTCCCATGTTTAGGGACCTTCCTCAAACCCCTTGACTTTTTAAGATTATGAAACATGCTCTGGGTCCAAGCCTCTCTGAGTCCACACCCTCCCACTCCAGGAGAAGATGGAACATCTGTTCCTCAGCTCTGTGGGAAAGTATATTAAATTATTGGATGCTTTCCTTTACAAAATGGTGCTGGCTTTTTTCTTTCCTTTTTTTCCCCCTAAAGTCTCCAGGGCACAAACAAAATAAAATAATCCCTTCGATGTTTAAATCAGATAACTGCATCCGCATCCACAAAAATAACAGTTAATAGCACAAAATCAGGTCTTCTAGACCTGCAAAGAGAATCAAGAGTCAGGTATTGCTCTTCTCAGCATCCATGAAATAAATTTACCTCAGGAGAGTTGTGGACTTCCTTGGTGGCTCAGATTGTAAAGTATATGCCTGCAATGCAGGAGACCCGGGTTTGATCCCTGATTTGGAAGTTTCCCTTGGAGGAGGCATGGCAACCCACTCCAGTATTCTTGCCTGGAGAATCCCATGGACAGTGGAGTCTGGTGGACTACCATTCATGGGGTTGCAACGGACCTGACTGAGGAACTAACACTTTTAGAAGACTTGTAGATGCGAGGGTATGCTGAAAACTGGACAGTGGGGGAGCAGGAGAAGATGATAGAATTTTGCAAATTTGAGAATCCCACAAGATTCAACTTGTGTGTTTCAATCCTGGCAGAATCTATGGAGAATTACATAGTTGCATGTGTGTGGAAGAGAGAGAGAAGGGATATGTTGGAGGAGGGTGAAAACAAACCAAGTATGTAAGTTTTCTTCCTGAGAAAACATGACATCTTCCACATCATGTTTGAAAGACTGAAGAAATGAGAAAAGGGATTTCACTGGAGTCAATCTTAAAAAAAAAAAAAAAGTTTAAGTAAGTGTGAGCGTGGCATCATTCACATTTAAACACCAACCAAGGACCAGTATCACCAGCGTTTGTAAGACCTTTGTTGTTGTTGCAGATTTGTAATGCGCCTACCGTCTTCTTTTTTAAGTCCTGCTTTTCTAAAAAAAACAACAAAAACTAGCCAAAAAGAAGTTTGCTTTTGTTTTAGCAAGAGCAGAGAGGAATAAAGGAAACACACCCCAGTTTTGATTCAGTTCTGTGGTTATTTTTGAACACCTCTAAGCCTGTCCCTGCCTTCATGAAGTGGATATTTATCAGAGACACACAATCAAAGACACTGTAGTTCACCTTGGAAAGGAAGATTCCCAGAGAAGTGTGTCCACACTTGGCTCCCAAACTCCCAGAATTTCCAGGGGAGCCTTTGAGACTGCTCAAGCTCGGATGTCTCTCTCTGGATCTTTGGAATCAAAATCTCGAGGGGAGGATTGCCTGTTCAAATTTCCCCAGGAGAAGTGGAAGCTGGGGTCCAACCCTGGGTTCTGGGAGGAGAAGAACGATAAAGGATGTCTAGGAGGCTGCAGGTGAGACAAGCTCATTGGAGGGAGAGCTGAGAACTGGATGGGAGTGCCTGGTTCTTGGGAGCAGCTCAAGCTTAGCTGCGTGATCAAACTGGAGAACTGAAGTGGACAGATCAGAAAGGGTTTATGTGTGTACTGTTAAGGTGGTTGGACTTCACCCCGGGACAATACAGTTGGGTGAATGGTGACAACCTAATGGGAGCAGCGGAAGTGCTGGAGGCTGTGGGAATAAGCTGAGTGAGAGGTGTCAGGAGCCATTCCAGATCCACACCCCTCCCCACTCAGGGGTTAGTGCCCTGTTTATCCCTCCGCCCTTCCCCTTCTGTCTACACTCTACACAATTCACCACCAGGGAAAAAAGATGAGGTGGAAACATCCGCGTTGTTTAGGATGGGCAGGTCCAGCTCCCCTTTCTCACATGAGCTAATAGAAATGCACACGGCTTCACCCACGGAGAAAAGACACAGTCCTCCATCCTTTGCACCAAACCTCTCCAGGCTGCCTGGTGTGCCTTCTTGCTCTACCTAAAACTACTTCAGATGCTCATTTTAGCTGATCTCACTAGAAAACAAATGGTTGGTTTCATTCTCTCTCTGACGCTGGTGCTCACCCACCATAGGGTGACACATATCCGGTCCTCCAGGTCACATGACCATGGCCTCGGAGTGTGAATCTCCTCTCTGGCTTCATTAGAGAGTCTTGATGGCCTAAGCATCTGAGCACATGCAGCAGGGAGGAGCAGATCTATCACAGAGGAAAGGCCGAGCTTTGTCTTCAGGTGGATTTATGCAGCTCAACCTGCGAAACTGGAAAACGGGGACAGACATTGGCAGGAAGATTTAATAAAAACATCTCATGGTAACAGGTTAGGAAGGTGGATCTTTGAAAACCACACATTTCTCTTCTGTTTAAGTAAATACACTTGTACTAATAAGAAGTGAGGTTTCCCTACGTAGAGGAAGTGAGAGATAAGTGAGAGGAAAAGAACTCCCAGATAACAGAGGTTTTTTATCTTTGGCAGTAGCCACATAGAAAACAAACTGTATTGGGGAGGATTTAAAGCCATCACACACTGCTATATTTTAAGTGGATAATCGACAAGGACCTACTGTATATCAGAGGGAACTCTGCTCAATGTTAGGTGGCAAGCCTGGATGGGAGGGAGACTTTGGGGGAGAAATGGATACATGTATATGTATGGCTAGTCCCTTCACTGTTCACCTGAAGCTATCACAACATTGTTTGCTAATATGCAATACTCCAATACAGAATAAAAAGGTTTTTTTAAAAATGAAAGCAACCCTCCTTCATCCAGGTTTGTAAACAATGCTGTTGTTGAAAGCATCAACCCTTGTGGAAAATCTCCGTTTAACGTAACTGCAGACGTTTTCTAACAGGCCACTACATTCTCCCCACAGCTGCCCATGGCTGGGTTTCATGTTCTCAACTTTACTACGCCTTCATACGTTGCCGTGGGGAAAGCAAGGAGCCAAGATGAAGAGGATTTATCAAAGAATGACTGACCCAAAACTTTGTCTTCTATGCTGAGTCTGACCCAAACAACTTGAACCCTTATTCAAAAGAAAACTCAGAAATCTCTTTCTCCCATACTCAGAAATTTTTTCTCTTAAAGCTCTGTTAGTACATTGGAAAGAATATTCAGAGGTTGAAACTAATAAAAGCCATTATGAAGATCTAGAAATTAATTTGAGTGAAAGGAAGCTTTAACCAACACATGATTTTATGGAGTAGGGAGAAGTGTCTTTGCATTAGATTCTTGTTTGGGGGAAGAAAAAAAACCTAAATGTGAATTGAGTTACTATTCAAATGCTACGATTTAATTCATTTGTTGAATGAAGCCAAGATCCAGATTAAAAGAAAGGCAGTTTAAAATACAAATCTAAAAGATGAGCTCATAAGTGAACTCTTGAAAAAAAAGAGAGAAAATCTTTCACAACAGAAGCATCCCAGTTTTGAACTATTCTCTCTTCCCAGGAGAAGAAAAGAGAAATGAAGTAATAAGCAGAAACAGAAAGACACAAGGGGGAGAGGGAAGCCAGAATATACTGTTTTCCATGGGCAGGTAACTTGTCTGTGTCTCATACCCCATGCATGCCTGCCTGCTAAGTCATTTGCGTCATGACTGACTCTTTGTGACTCTATGGGTTGTAGCCCACTAGGATCCTCCATCCATGGAATTCTTCAGGCAAGAATACTGGAGTGGGTTGCCAATCCCTCCTAAGGGGGATGCTCCCAGTCCAGGGATTGAACCCGCGTCTCCTATGGCTCCAGCATTACAGGCGAATTCTTTACCATTGAGCCACCAGGGAAGGCCATCTCACACCCCACCTGAACCTAAATGCTGAATGTATAAGTGAGACAGAATAATAACCCTTTTAGGAGGTGTTTGACATAGTCTAATAAAACTTTTGACTGTAGTTTCAGAAACATCTGTCTCCTGCTTCCATCATTTGTCTTTGGTCTGCCTTAGACTACAGTCTTGGGTGGAACTAATAGCTTAATTCTGTAAGCTCATGCCTCCAGGAGAAGGAGGTGAGAACACAGAAATATTAGGTCCACATCAGAGAAACGACTCTAAAGGCAGCAGCTGACAACGTTTAGTTTCATCGACTTAACACAGACTATGCAGCTTTTAAAAGTGAATTATGAAAGCAGTCAGGGGCTTGCTTAAGGCAAGTGTTGGCAGGTATCACAATCAGACTGCTTGTGGCTACTTCTAAGCTTCCAGCGGACAGGAGTTTGTGGTCAAGATGGCACAGAGGATTCTTCAGGTCCTGGAGTTCAGCTTTTCTTAGTCTGATGCCAAACCCAAAAGGGGCATGAAAACCAATTTTTATAGAGTCCAAGGCACCGACAGTATATAAAGTTTTATAATCTGATTTCTACAACACGATCCTTGCTGTGTAAATTCTCATCCTGCTGAGAAGGCAGAATGGAAGACATGGGTTGTGAAGGCCAAGTCTAGACCTGCTCAAAGCCCAGGGGTTAAAAAGTTGATACTGGTAATTACTTACGCGGTAAGCCTGAAAAATTCAATATCGAAATCAGGGCTGGTTCGACAGAGATAACCCTGGGTGCTAGGAAGCTGGACAGAGAGGCAGGCGTGTGGCAACTGCCTGGCCTCCAACACTTTGGAGCTGTGGGATCTTGCTAAATGTTTTTATGAAATCAAAGCAGGGCAGATTTCTATGTGCAGCCCCTTCATGCTATCCTGACAGCAAACATTGTGCAATATCAAGGCAATTGTCTTCCTTTTTGGCTCAAAAATCAGGTTAAGTACATGCGACTGAAATTTAAAAATTTAGCCTCACTAATGACCATCCCCCTCAAAAAAAGATCTGTGATATAAGCAAGTAAACAAGGTATTAATTCTGACCCTGCACAGTGATCAACCCCTCTCTAGATGTACCTGCTGATATAAATAAATCAGGTATTCATTCTGACTCTGCACTTAAAACATGCTCAGCATTAGCACTCTGCTTTTCACTTATTTTATTCGTAATTATTCAAAATCATCCACTGAGGCATAGAATGATTTCTATGGCAATTTCATGGTCCTGACTTCAAAGAAGTCACATTATTTTCTGAGATTCACCCAACAATCTGAATGACAAAATCAGAGAAGTGCTTATTTCAAGCTCTCTGCTTGGCAGGTGACCCAGATGAGTGATGGTGTGACATGGGCAAACACTTCATTTCGGATCCTGGGACCTGGTTCGGGGCCCCAGTTCCAGCCCCTCCTGACCCAGTGGTGACAGATGAATCTTCCGTGAGGCGTCCTTTTGACTTGCTTTATTTTTGTTTCCTTTAAAACCATAGAGCATTGACATATATACACTACCATGTGTAAAATAGCTAGTGGGAAGCTGCTGCATAGCATAGGGAGCTCAGCTTGGCCCTCTATGATGATCTAGAGAGGTGGGCTAGGGGGTGGGGTGAGAGGGAGGTTCAAGAGGAAAGGGATATACATATACTTACAGCTGATTCACATTATTACACACAGAAATCAGCACTAGATTATAAAGCAGTTATCCTCCAATTTAAAAAGAGAGAGAAAATAAAGGGGGAAAGTGAAGGGGGAGTCATATTCCCATTGTTTCTCTTCTGAAATTCTTTAGCCTTGCCATTAAACATTTTTACTATGCTCACTAGAATCATGCTTTTATGAAACATTGATATGCTAAAGAATACAATTTCAAGCTACCTAACCATTGCATAAATACGTCTTGGAAGGAGATACCATGGTGACTCACATAAAGTTAATGAAAAAGAACGCCTAATGTATAGCAGAGTGTTAGATGGTCTGTTTTTATGAAATCAATATCCATGCATAATTTACAGAGTAAAATGTACTACAAAGTTTATCATGGATAACTAGAGTCATTCCCTTCCCCACACCTCTTTCCACCAAAGTCCAACAGCAGAGTGACAGGAGCTTCAGCTTTTTAGCTGATTCTTTCAATGTTTGCTTTCATGTTGCTAAATATTGTAATTAAATTCAGACCGAATATATCAATTCTCTGTTAAAATAGGGGAGGATTTAACTCTCATGCTAATAAATACACACACACACACACACACACACACCACACACGTCTCTGTTACCCATTATCCTCCCACAGTATTATATAACAAATTTGTTACCCTGTGCAATTATTGTTCCCAGCTGAATCACAGAGTGAACTGACTTTTCCTCCTTCATATAAATTTTTTTTCAGTTCACAATTGCCTTAGTTTGGTTGGCTGATTTGATTGGTTCTGTATGCCCCATCACTCAATCATTCTTTGATAGAGATGAGGCCTCCTAATATGCCCACATGCGTCATAAATCCTGACCCTTTTTTTGATTCGTGTTTCTGGAGCCTTCTGTCTCTTGCTCTAATCTGTTCTGTTCCCAATGAATGGCTGCAGTTCTGTGCCTTCTCTTCACCATCAACCCGGGAACATTTTTTTTTTTCCTCCCTTTTGCACCAAATCCAGTTTCCTGGTCTCCTATCTTTCTCTTTACTCCTTTGTCTTCCTAGAGCAATTTTCTAGTGGCTTGCATAGACAAGACCTAGGGATGCTCACTGTTTTGAGATTTTAATATGCTTTTGAAAAATCTTCACTTTCATTTGCTAGTTTGATTTGCTGAAGAATATCAGGTTGGAAAACAATTGATTTACAATTTTAAGGGCATTGTAATACTGTTTTTCCAGCCTCCACTGTTGTCACTAAGTCTGGTACAATTCTAAAACTCAATCCTTTGTGTATGTGTGTGTGTGTGCGCCTGTGAGTGTGTATCTGTGTGCTTGGTTTGTATTTTTTTTTTAATCTGTAGAAGCTTCTCAGGTTTTTTCTTTATTTCTCTTGCTCTGTAATTTCATAATAATGAGTTTTGGGTGCTTTTCTTCGTATTTTTTTGTTTTTAGTATTTTGGAATCAGTGTAGAAACTCAGGTCCTTCAGTTTTGAAATTTTTATTGGATTATATCTTTGATAATTTTCTCCCTTCTTTTTTCTCTGTTTCTCTTTCTGGAATTCTTATTAATTAGATATTTTACTTACTGGATTTTAAGTAAAATACTTATGTATTACTTACTGTACTTTTCTTCTTTTTCCCCTTTGATGAGGATAAAAGTCATCTTCATTCTTCTACTTTTTGAACAATTTTTAATTTTTCCCCTCTCTGTTAAATTTTTTTTACTATTATTAATTTCTAAAAGCTCTTTCTGGTTTTCCCATTGCATATTGTTCTTATTGAACTACACGTGTTCAGTCCACCTTGATGTTGAAGAAGGACAATTTTACTATTGTCATTATTATCAGTGATAATAAGGTTATCCATTAATATTTCTGTTAATAACTGTTGCTCATGTCCTCTGGCCACTGTGAATAAGAGGTAGTTTAAAAAAGAAGTGTGAGAACTCAGAACCTGGAATATTTCACATGTTTTTTGCCTGACTCTGAATAGCTCTTTCTTCTCCTTCTCAACTTGATTGCACCTTTTCATTGGCTTTCCCCAAACTTTCTGGGCTCCTTTCCTCCAGTCACTTTCTAACTGGCCCCTGACTACACCATGACCTCGCTGTGAACCCTCTGGCTCCTGGCAAGTCTTTCTCTCACAAACCCACCTTCATGTTTCCACATTTCCTTCACCTCTTCCTGGTTCCAATTGCCCTGGTTGGCTTTCTCCTTGTCAGGTCATCAGCAGGATCTCGATAATTTGGCTCACAGATCACTGACCCAGCAAGGCATAAATGAACTTCAAATTAAGTCCTTTAATTGCGGCACGTGGCCCTGAGCTCCTCAGAGAAAAGGCTTCGTGTGGAGCGGAAAATAATCACAGAAACAAGAACAAACAATGGCTTCTCGGAACACATCCCACAATTCCACGTACAAGCAGTGAAGGGAAACTGCGTATATCCTAGTCAGAGGGGTGTATTCTCTGACCTGAGCTCATAGAGAAAACACAGAAGGGAGGTTGCTCCAAGGTCTGCGAAGACCTCATCTCTGCCCTGGATGACAGAGGGAGAAATAGTGGGGTATCTTTCCTCCTTCTTAACCTGGAGTCGTTCACTGAATCAAGCCAAAATCCTTTCTTTGCCTGGGATGTGAATTATTGGCAACCCTTCCCCATTGACCTTTGAATACAGAGACTCAGATTTCTGAAGAAAGCGTCCATTTCCTTTCCTAGGTCTTTCCGCTTTTTCTCCCTAAGTACCGCAAGGTCTTCCTTCAGAGAATTGGAATTGTGGTTGCGAATGAGATCTCTGCTCTTTTGAATATTTCTCATGCCCTTGGGATTCTCCAGCTTACTTATTTATGTATATACAACAGAGATGGGAGTGCCCCAAAAAAGACCTTCATGCACTGAAACTTCTTGGTTTTTGCGAGAGTTTTCAACTCTGGAGTGAAAGAGCAGAGGGGAAAAAAATGTGAGGAAATATCAAAAGTAACAGCACCTGCAGGTGATATGAGCGAAGGGTAATTGTTTGGCAACTTGCTACCTGAAACCACAGTGCAAGAGCAACCTAGGCAAAGACACACAGTGAATCTTGCAAGCATGTGAGTATGGTTTAATAACAATACTGTTGTCTGGCTGAAATCTCCTGAATTGTTAACTGTTTAATACAAAGAAATGCTGGCAATACCTCAAGTTAGACATCCCTGGTTGAATTAACTCTCCACTCCCACCCTCCCTCAGGAAACCTCCCAGTGAGTTCAGGAGGTTTGCCAGTCCCACAAAATATTTTGGTTTAGAATAGAAGATTGTTTATCTTGGCTGCTAACATTTCACATGTCATCTCCGAACTTTTCTTGGGTTGAAAAATACTGAATTCGCAGAAGAGATAAGAAACCTCACCCTTCAGAATAAAATAAAGAAAATACGTTTTGATTCATCGAATACTTCATAGGAAGATTAAGTCATACATGTTCTTTAAATGTTCCCCCACTCTCTGTTGCCTCCCCAGACCATACTCCCTGCAGACAGACATTAGTAAGGCTGAAAAGAGGGACTTTATACCAGCCTCAGACCATTCAGGATACACTACCTGCCCAATCACAACAGTGAAGTAGTTTTCACCATCAATATCCAATTGTGAATAAAGTAATAAAAATAATAGTGTAATTTATCCCAGAAGTGACTTTCAAATAATTCTTTCATAGACATTTTTCCTTGTACAGAAGGGATCTTTGTAAATTCTGTAGGAAAATTGAAGTAATTTATGTAAAAGAAAGTTTGGGTGCTTTTTAATCAATTGAGAGAACCATAGCCAGTGGAACAATATGGAAGATAAAAGTGATAATTTGGGGGGGGAAGTATTTCACTAACCAGCCCTTTAAAATGCCAATATGGCTAAAGTTTCTTTATCTTCCCCAAAGCAGGGACTTTAAGATTAATATTTTAAAGCCTGCCCTGCGAAAGCAAGGATGCAGCTGCTGGCCTGTTTTTCTTGGCAGGCACCGGGACCCTTTGTGGGTACTGAATAAATCCAACATTTGGGGCTGAGCAACTCTAGAACGAGGCTGCTGGATGGTTCTCCTGAGAGTTCAAACACTTTAGTGAAAAGATATGTATAAAGCTCACTTCTTGTTTGGATGCCAGGAAATATGGACACTTAACCAGGTGTGAAAACATGGCTGAGCTTCTGTAAATGTGGTATTGGATGTCACAGGTCTCAGGAGGTGATGGGAAATGCGCCTTCTCGGGCTGCAGACTCTTGGCAAAAAAAACCTCAGCTCCCCAGCCTGCACCAAGAAGTGACCATCTACGCTTTGTGGACCATCTCTACTTTGCAGTTTCCTTGTGGCTTTCAATTACGAAAACATTCCTTTTCTCTTTTGACTGTTTTCAAGTTTGGTCCAGGTCAGTAAGCACCTGAAGCTTTTTTTTTTTTGGACAACAAATAATAAGCTTCATCAGCTTCCTGATGAGGGAAAATGCTTTTGGAGTCTTAGTACTAGAGGCTTTGGCATTTTCCTGTGCTAGCTAAGGCTGGGTAATATCTAAGATCAAATGCACTTGATAAGGTTTGAAGTGCCCCAAAGCTTACTCCATTTTTTTAAAAAGAGAACTTAGTCCAATTACACTCATATAAAAGTGGACCACTTGGCTTCCTCACCAGAAAGCTACCATTTTTAAAAAAGTTTTTTTTTAGAGCCAATAGCTAAATGTATCGAGAAATTTTTGTAACAAATGAGTTGCCCCTGGATGCTAAGAAGCCCAAGAAGAGAATGCTGCCACTTGGAAGACCATTGAAAAACACAATCTGTAGAAGTTACTAAAGTATTTCATTTAAGGAGGGCTGAGAGAAATTGAAAGAACAGTTTTATAGAAATAAACAATCCTTAAGGAAATCCTGGTGGCCCTTTTACAAGCACAGCAACTGTGACTTTCTTTGGCCAGTTTACTTAGTTCAACTTGCTATTCAAAAACAAAAGACAACATTCACCATTTCATTTTTACCTGTTGTTGCTAGAATTAAATCCGTAATTCTCAGGTATTTTTCTTGATCTCTGTAAATCATTGGGTGTCCAGGATACTCTGTACGTTTCCTCACGCGGCTCACTTACAGAAGATGATCACTTTCCTGATGACCAGAGTATCTTTCAGAGCACCTGAATCAGTCCCTTCAAGATTTATCTTACCTCATTACTCATGATTAACTGATAGGCAGAGACATGCATACTGCAATTACGCTCCTTGTTAAAGAGCCGAGAACCTCCTTTCTCTAGATGTGGTCTCCAAGCCCCTGGGTGGAACTGGGAGGGAAGATCTGAGTCATCCCATTAATGGGGGGATGTGTTTCAGTCAACAGAACCACAAAGCTCATTTGCCCAGAAGACATCTATCCAGTGGCACCTGACTTGTGCTGTCCCTGTCTGGCTCTCCCTTTTAACTTCTACTTAAAAGTCTCACAAACACAACTTCCTCCTGATTCTGCCTCCTCTGGCTCACTCCAACCCCATCCTAGCCCCAAGATCTGCTCTGCACATAAGGCTCCTGGCAGTGTGCCAGGCCATGGTTGCCTCGTCCCTGCTTCATAATGACAGTGAAAGTACATTGCCATGATGTCGTGGGTAATCATGACAAAGCGAACATCATCTCTGTGGCCCAGTGGAGGGAACTAAAGGATGACACCTGTCCTGGTCAAAATCAGCCTGTTGAGAGACATGGAGAGAAATGAGAAGTGAAGTCTGTATTTTAGACAAAGCTAGGGCATGCTGGTTTGAAAATAATACCATGTTACTAGATCTCCAGCAAATAATAGTGTTTCAAATAGATTCAGCTTATTCCATATGCTGGATTACAAGAAAGTTGAGAAGAGCTGTACAAAGAGGCAAGCCTTGTGCAAGATTTTGAAGAAGAGGCAGAATAAGGACTCATCATGCAGAGGCACCTGACTTGTGCAGTCCCTTGTCTTCTTACAAGAAGAAGAAATAGTAGCAGCAAAGGTGAGAGGGCACCAGGGGACAGGGGAGGCGTGACGCCAGGAAGGCAGCTGGAAGGTCTCTGGTTGGCTAGTCTGATTTTCGTGTGGAAGTAGGTAGACTCTTCTGCAGACAAAGGGGAGCCTCTTTTGGCTTCTGAGCAGAAGATTGTCATCATCAGAGTTGTATTCTCAAGGAAGATGAATCTGACCACGCAAGTGGGGTGGAGGCAGAAGAGCAAAGCAGACAGTACCTGGGAGGCTGGGGCATTCATCTTCAAGGGAGGTGAAGGTCTGAGTCACCGGTGAAAGTGGGGCTGGAAGTAGGGGGCAAAGGATGCATCAAAGACTCGGATATGAGTTGGACTTGAGGAGTGAGGAAGGAACTGCAGTTACTCTGAGGTTCACAGCCCAAGTGACCAGGATGGCTGTGTCACCAAAGAGGGACCCGAGGAACCTATCCTAGATGTTTCAATGAGGGGACAACCAGGTGTCCAAGTCTGGCCTTGAAGACACAGGCCTGCAGGAGAGAAATGAGCTAAGAGCCAGAAATGGGGATGGGTGTGTGCTGTGGGAGGAAGGGATGGGGTCTGCATAAGGTAAGATCCCAGGGTGACTGGCAAGGTGCTACTCACCTCCTAAGTATCAGTTTCTAAAATGAATGAGAAAGGGAGAAAATATGAATATATATTCACTAGCCACCCCCCTTACAGCAAAAATGGAATCAATGAAATTCAGATACAAATAAAGGCTGGAAAATACAAGAGACACAAGGAAGCAGGTGCTCTGAAAAAACTTAGTTAAATTGAAACCATTCCTGTCATCTAGAAATTATTTAATAAAATAGGCATAACATGACGTAATTATATCACAGAGCATAACTTGCACTAATGAACGATAACAACCACTCACAAAATCCAAGAATACTTTTTAAAGTACCGAGAGTACTGCTCTGTTCAATAAATCATGTAATCAAATAGACCTATGGCATTCTTCTGAAATAGTAGGTATTTCTGAATTTGAGGATCTGAGCATCCTGCTTGCCAAAAGTGGCTTATTACATAGGATGTCCAATCTTTGGAATCTCTCATTGAGAACAATGTTTCAGGTCATCAACTGTTGTAAATAATTTGGTTTGTTTGTTTATTCCCTCCTGAAACTAGCAACATGTTATAGCAGCGAAGTTTATAGACAATAGTTATTCCTTTAAACGATTGTTTTCTTATTTCTTGAGAAGTTGGTTGTTAGTGGAAAATCTGAGTGTACTTGTCCAAAAAATTGTCAGGGGCAGAGAAGAAATGGGGACATGTAATAATATTAACAATTTGTATTTCCGCAGCATCCTCACTTGAAAGAGCTGAGGATGGTTTTAGAGCTATTTAGTAATACCAGTGTAGATGGAAAATGTGATGGTCTTCATGCTAGTGATTTTTGAGCTTGGTTAGTAAAATTTTCTATACTCTGTGTGTGATCAGTTACTGAGTCATGTTCGACTCTTTGCGACCCCATGGACTGTAGCTTGTCAGGCTTCTCTGTTCTTGGGATTTCCCAGGCAAGAATACTGGAGTGGGTTGCCATTTTCTCCTCCAGGGGATCTTCTCAACCCAGGGATCGAACCCACATCTCCAGCATGTCCTGCATTGCAGGCGGATTTTTTACCACTGAGACATCGGGGAGGCCCTTTCCATACTCCACCAATAGAGTATTATTAAGATGTCAATTCTTAGATCTGAGTCCTCTTTAAATCAAAGGTCAGTCCTTTCTAAACCTTCACGGTGAATATCTCATCTGAAATGACTTGCACTAAAGTTCCCCTGTCTGTAGGACTAAGAATTAATAATTGGAAGAATCATAGCCTTTCATTTCAAAAGAAAATAACTTTGCTGCAGGAGTGATGGTTGAGGATAGAGGTAGAAAGGAGGGCCTTTGCTAGGAGATGGGAGTTGTATAGGGAAGCCACCATATGCAAAATTTAACTTCTATCAATATGTAAATAAATAAATAGACAGATAGACATTCCAACTCTAACAGTGAAATCCAGGAACGTCTGTCTCCACTTTTTCTCAACCCAGCTGCCAGAGATAAGGTAAAATGTATTCCAGCTATTGGGATTCATAAATAATTTGTACAAAGCCCAGGCATCTTTCAACTTTTGCTTCCTTTTGTGTGGTTCTCAAACAAGTTGGCAGCTAAGGGATCTAAAATCGCTCTCAGTCACCATCCTTCCCCCACTGCCACGAAGGAGGAGAGGATGAGGTCCCCATGATTCTGCCTTCCTGGCCCATCAGGTGGTCTCCCCAAGGACAGAGGGGAGCAGAGGAATGATCTATTCCAGTTGTGAGAAAATTAGCAAAGGCGGAGAAGCCCAGCCCAGACCCTTGCACCCGAGTCCACTGACACTCATGGAGAGCTAGTCTCATGAGGGATTCCAACTCCTGCCCTTGGGGCTTCCCAAGTGGCACTAGTGGTAAAGAACCCGCCTGCCAATGCATGAGACTTAAGAGCTGAGGGTTCGATCCTTGGGTCAGGAAGATCCCCTGGAGGACAGCATGGCAATCCACTCCAGGATTCTTGCCTGGGGAATCCCGTGAACAAAGGAGCCTGACAGGCTACAGTCCATGGGGTAGCAAAGGGTCAGACATGACTGAAGCGACAGCATGCATGTGGGCAAGCATTTGCCCTTAAAGAATATATCAACAGGGAAACTAAGAAGCTCCCCATTTGCTGTCACTGTTGGAGATAGCTGGGCCAAGGGACCTTTGCTCGAAGGCCCCCTTGGGCTGTGTGTATCCCTCCCACCACCCTGCCTCTTCTCAGCCCAGGGAATGGAGAGGGCAAAAGTGTGAATTGCTTCCTTTGTCTTGGCCCCCACTCTTTTCTCTTTGTCACCATGCTGCCTCCGGTCTCCCTCACCAGCTATCTCAGAAACACCAGCTTCCAGCTCCCATCTCCCTCCTGTCTCTCAGGAAAGGGTCTGAGGTCAGTGGCTGAAGAAGAAATGCCAGCGTTAAGATCTCAGGCTTTCAGGGAGAGGTGTCAGGACAAAGGTAATTGGTTGGGAGCTACCCAAGTTACTTTTTTGTCTTCAGGCTGGATGAGAAGACTGCTTTGAAATAGATAAACAGGGCTGAGCCTGTTTCAAAACTTACAAGGAAAGGGAAGTAAAACTGGCTTCTAAGCTGCTCTGTGACGCCACCAAGGCCACAGTTGTCATTGCACTTAGTGGATGAGCTAATTGTGGTCAGAGAAAGTGCTGGGGCTTGCAATGAACTGACATTTTTTTTCTAGAAAACACAGCACACAGGTGACATCCTTATGCAATTCAAGTGTTTCTTCAAGGGTTTGGAAAGTTATTTAAACCAAAAGAGTTCAAGATAAAGGGGAAGGGGGCAGAAAGGAGTATTTGTGTGTGATTGTGAAGGTTGAGTGGTGAGCAGGAAGGGAAGTTCAAAAGAGATAGAATAATGGCTCACAAAAGACAGCAAAACGTGGGAAGGAGCAATTAATTGAATCAGTCTGTTAAGACTCAAAACAGTCTGATAGAGAGACGACGTAATATCCTGATTCCCAAGCTAGGAGCCTGAGTCTTCCATATGATTAGTAATTAAAGCCAGCTCTGGGGAAATGCATTCTTTAATTAGTATATTCAAAACGGGCAATGCAGTTAGGTCTCTGACCTCAGTCCAAACTTTCTTTTGGGAAGGTAAATTCTTCAAGATCCTTGAAAAAAAAAAAAATGTTTGGAAGCATTCTATGTAACCATGACGAACTTGAGGTCCTAAGGAAAGAACCAGGAAACAGCTTTCACTTCCTAATGTGCAGCCAACCACATCCTACCCAAACCCCAAAGTCTACCTTTGAAGACTCAACCGCTAGGCTCCGTGAACTTGAAGGAATCTTACTAACAGTGATATCGCTAGCTTTTCTATTTCTTCCTCCATCTCGTTAGCTGTCACGCATACTCTCTATACCCCGTGCGTGCTAAGTCGCGTCTGATTTGTTGCGATCTTATGGATTGTAGTCTGCTAGGCTTCTCTGTCCATGGGATTCTCCAAACAAGAATACTAGAGTGGATTGCCATGCCCTCCTCCAGGGGATCTTCCATGACCCAGAGATCAAATCGTGTCCCTGCATCTCCTTCATTGGCGGGCGGGTTCTTTACCACTAGTGCCATCTGTGAAGCCCCAGATACCCATATCCATACGCTGAAGTCACCAGGAGCCCACCGGCCAATCTGACCATAAATAGAATCATATCAGCCCTGGCTTGGGGAGAGCCATGGGTACCAGAGGAATGGTGCTCCTGATCTCTGTCAAACAAGTCACTAGCACAGTCAAGCTGAGTGTGGAAGAATGTTTGATTGTCTTATGCTGTTTGCAAACTGGATAAGGCTCCTCGTCTTCCAACTCTGGGAAGGTGAGTTATTCAAGCTTTATGAGCTAGATCACGATAAGCAAGAAAAAGCCACTTAACTGCATGGTATTGGAGAGAAAGATATAAAAAGGAAATTTTTCTTTTCTTACAGGGGGATTTTATTCTCTGCTTCCACGAATAGACAAGGGTTCTCTCCACACAATAGGGAGAAGGTAAGCATAAAGTGGCCGCAGGGTTAGGAAGAAACAATGGAGTATACACTGCACTGCCCTGCTGGTGGGCCAGTGGGTGTGCGGGATACACCAGCTGGGAGGAAGCAGTCGAAGAGCATGCAGGGACAGTCTGTGAATGAAGGTCGCATGTTGAGGATGGCTGAGAGCAAGGCCGACACCAAGGCTTAAAGAGCCCAGGGAGCAGAAGATACCTCTAATCAGGGTTCAGCATCCACGGAATCACCTGTCATCATGCTGGGAGGGAGGGGAAAGAGGGGGTAGGGCCTCCAGCCCCAGAGATTCTGGTTTGGCAGGTCTGGGATGGGGCCAATACATTTGCATGTCTGACAAACTCCCAGGTGGTGCCAAGACTGCTGGCACTGTTGATAGATACATTTCTGCAAGGGAGCTTGGTTACTATGCAGGACTATGACAGGAAACGAGGTGTCCACGTGCAACAGTCTATTCTAGCTCATCCCTGCGATGCACAGAGTGTCCACTGGGGCCCACACTCTCAGGAACCAGAGACAGGGCTCATCGCTAAGTGTCATTTCTCTGCCTCAGGGAAAAGTTTGGTTCAAATGTATACACTGCTTTTCGAGCCCTTCTCTAAACTAATGGAAAGTCTCGCTATTCTGTGGTTCCACTTCTTTGTGTTCTCCGTTTCAAGATAATTCAAGAAATCTCTATATTTTAGGCCAGGATGTTGTTTTTTTTTTCTCTCCTTCTTCAGAAGCAATGGTTTGTATCCAGGCCTATTTTAAGTCCTTGGAGATGTCTGAACACCTGTTCAGAAAACGGAGAATCACATTAGCTCTGGAAAAAGCTAATATGGCTCAACACATTGGCTGTTTGGTGTTGAGTCGCTCTCCACGGGAAATTATGGTAATACACACCATACTTTTAACTGAAAAAGTCAGTGACTCCCAGACAGATATATTCCATTTGGCCATCCAGAAATTGTGTCCGCAGGTGATCAGAGTGAGATAGTCACTTTAGCTATTGGTTCAAAAGCCTCACTTCCACTTGTTCATTAAATTTAAAACATCAAAGAGGATTTGCAAATCTGGAAAACATTTATGAAAAATTTAAATGGGGTGTCACTTTGGCAGTGTAAGTGGCAAAACTGTTTGATTTTCAACTATTTACAGATGTATCTGACTCTAGGATTAATGCCTATATTTTTCCTGGAGAAATGGTGTCGGCAAAATCTTGACCAAATTGGCCTGAAAGAAAATTGGTCTAAATATATGTAAGGTGGAACGATTCTCCTGGCTATAATCTATGTCTCTTTGTGCATGAGAAAAGAGAAGCATCTTTTTTCAAATTCATCTTGTTTTATAGCTCTTGATACCAGAAATTCTGCATCAGAAAATTGAAGGACTTCATGTCCTAGCCTCATTTTTGTTTGGAACTCCTGAGTCCCAAAGTTGCCAAATCCTTTCTTTCCTAATTCATATTTATGTTTGAGAACTTTCTTTAAATAACTATTTGGGAACTGGTCACATAAGACAGCGCCAAAAGACAATGTGAATTGGGAACATGTCTGGAAGTCCACAAGTCTAGAAGTTTTCTCTGATATTGTTTTTCTACTGTAGATTCCAGTAAATGAATGATGCTATGACTCATAGCTTCAACCCTTGGGGAAAAAGAGGAGAAAGTTCAAGTCTTAGCCTAGAATATATTTGAAAGATTAAACATTTTCTGTAACTCATATTTTAGTTATTATTTATGTCACTTCTTACTCTTAAAATGATTTGCTGTGACTTACATAAGCACATACAATACTTTTAAAAGCAAGCCAAAAAAACGAGGAAAAAAAGAAACAATAATCGCTATAAGTACACTTCACTAAAAGTCTGCTGTATATTGGGATCTGCAATTTCTAGCAGCCAGCCCAAAGAAGGAAACATTCTTTTTGAAACTATTAGGAAAGAAAGAAATTGCTCAAGAGAAGAATAATTGATTTTGGTTCCAAGACCCAAGTGAAGAGTTTAACCTGGGTCAGTTTCGAAAGAATTCTCTGTATTCTCAACAGCTTTCCTACTTGATATAATAATGATGTTTAAAAGGCTTGGATTCTATACATCCCTGAATGCATGCCAGTGGTTCAACCCCAGAGGAGAGCTCAATCAGAGAATGCCATGATGTGGTGTCCAGAGAATACCAGAACATTCCAGAAAATCCACTGTACCCTGATCTGGCTTAATCCAAGACAATGTGGTCTATTTATTAAAAAAAAAAAAAGGATGGATTGCACATCTTTAAGGCAATTATCCCTTTCAATTATCTTGAAAACAAGCCTTTGAACAACGTTAAGCACTGACTCATAATCCACCTCCTGCATTTCACTTACGGAGCTTTGAAAATGCAAACATCTTCATGGTCTTCCTGAAATCTCAATCTTCTCTGCTTTCTCTATGCTCCTGCCCTAAGTCAGGTCACTGCACCTCCCTTGGAATCACTGAACTCAAAGGTCCTTCAGTCTCAACACTTTGGGAAGAGTTAGAATAGTTCAGATGGAATTATTAATAAGTTTTAGATTTCTAAAGTACACTTCTGACTTTAAAAGTCTTATTTTCTTTCACTTACATCTTTGGATCTCAACTTGTCTTTCCAAGCATTTTTATCCTGTACAGATTCTGCCCTTCCATCTCTTTGCCAATGCTCACACTGATTCCTCTAGGGGAAATACCTCTCTGATCCCAACAGAAATGAAACCCTATACCCATCCAGCACTCAAAGTCTGTTAGCTGTGTATCCCACAGATCAAATAGAACAATGTCTTTCCCAAATTTGGTGTCCAGTTAATATTGAATAAATAAGTGAATGCATGAATGTTCATCTCAGAAGTTTCTCTTGGCTGTGTTAGGCAGAAAAGTTAGAATTCTCTCTCTTTTTACTTTATTTAACACAATCCTTTCGGGGGAAAATTGTCATTTGGGCCTGCTTTGGTATTTCTTAAAAACCGAAGAGAAAAGCTTTCATATGTGTTCCCTTCAAAAATCCCTTCAAGTGAGCCACATGTCGTACCCTCTTAAGGAGACCTTGTTTCACACTATAAATCAGAGCATCTGTGAGGGGCGAGCCCAGGAATGGCACAGGGAAACCCACAGGACAGGAATTTGCTCAGGACCTTGAAACTGGGCACCTCTGCTACTGAGCAATAGATCAGTTAGTTAGGAAACAAGCGTGCAGGTTTGCTCGTCACCTGCCTGCCATTACAGGTGTTGTGACACCACAGGACACTGTGATTTATCAAAGGAAAATTGCCTGGTAATAGGAATAGAACCTCATTAAGATGAAACAGTGTCTGATATCCTCGAGTCAGACAAAAGAGAATATGAAATTGATGTGGTCAACATTATTGCCAAGCTGCATTTGAGAAGAATCAAACCAAGTGCAATTGACAGCTCTTGAGGAAGAAAATACCCACAAATGAAACAGTAGCATGCTGAATGTAAACCTCGAGTCTTAACTGCATTAAAATATGACTTTGTGTTTGATTTCCTTCCACAGTGAGATCATTCAGAGCAAATCTGAAAAAGGAACAAGGTGTGTACACTCAACAAAGCCCTTCGGCAGAGGTTGGTGGGAGGGTTAATTTAATTACCCAACTCTCATAATCTTAAAATAAGTGTGGGCTTGTTTTTCATGCTGGAAAGACCAAAAGCACTCAGGAAAAGGTGGCAGGGAAGAACTGGTTTTGCTTGGTGATGCTTGATTTGGAGGGTACTGCTGTCATCGGCCACCACCCTTGAAAGACCCTTCACCATGAGATAAAGGCCATGTCAGTTACCTGATCTGGTTTCCAACCACCTCCCAAAATTTGTAGGTGGCATGGCGGCATTTGTCTATAGTGCCCTCAGCTTGTGAGCCATACAGTCTCTGTGTATGTACAGCTTTCATTCACAGGAATGGAAGGTGGTCGTCATGCTTCTATCCATCATTTTTTAGAAACCCACCTCATCTGAACAAGTTGATCTAAAATGAGGGAACAATGGACTTTGCTCATTTTAATCTCATTTCCTAAAGTAAATTCTTCAAAAGGACAAAGAGACAATGTAGTGACAAACAAAGCAATAGCCTGGCAATGCCGAGTTTCAGCTCTACCTGTGGATGATGAGGACCCCAGGAGTCAATTACTGAAATTGATCCAACTTTCCCCACTTGCGAGGTGAGATTCAATAACTGACTTCTCATAGATTAAAAAGCTGTCCTAATAATAATAATAATAGATAAATAAGATGGAGGAGAAGAAAGCTTCTTTTGAAAAATGCTGAACTTCATGAATCAAATCACAGTATTTACATTATTCAAGACATTTTCTTAAAAGACTCACCTTCTAGTTTTGACTCTCCTGGAAGATTTTTTTTCTAAGGAGCATTGCAATGAGAAACACTATCTTCTACTACAAGATAAAGATGGTGCATGTTATCCACGGCAAGATGAGAGGAAAGGTGAAGAACTTCATGATGAGTTGCTCTAGGAGCCTGTGCCAACAACCCTATGAAGTCATTTTGCCAGTTAAGGGGAGATGGCAGAGTCCACTCCAAAAGTGATGCTGGGGTCAGAAACAAGCAATCACTACAAAAAAATTATAACCCTATAATTCTTACTGTGGAATGTGAGCATTTTATTTTCTCTGTGTTTATCATACAGCAAAGACTTATTTGTTAATGAGTTCTGTGTTTGGGAAGGAGTTTTTGTGATTTAGGGGAAAAAAAAGTGAAAAACCCATGAATAGAAGAACCATCATTTCAACATTAATATAATTCCTTTTCCCACCCATTTCTCACAATCATGTATACTCTTGATATATTTAATCTTTTGCAATGGTTCCCATAGCAACTCCTCCTGGTAGTGGCAGAGCTGAAGGCTACTGGAATCTTGAAACTCAGCCTGCCCTGGGCAGGTTTCTCTGTCTCTCTCTCTTTCTCCATTTACTTGTTTATATTAAATCTTGGGTATTTTAGAACTCCCTTGTATTTGCCTTCAAAATCCTGCCAGAGATGAGAACATGAGAGCATGAGATCCTTTTAAGGACAAAAAGATGTATTATTTTTGTTTTGTTTCATTTGGGGGTTTCCAAGCAGAGGTCCTGACTCATTTAAATCTGAACTCTCCATTACCATTTACATATTCCTTAACAGCACTTAACCAACATGAGGAGGTATTCCTTAAAGGATAAGTAGTCATTAGAATTTGTCCCTAAAGAGTAAAATCATCACCTCTGCTCTGCCCTCAGTTCTGGGGTGACCAGAAAATAAAGGTGCTGAAAATCTGTAAAAGATTCCTGTGTGACACAGACAGGGTTTGCAAAGGCAGCTTTGGGAACATGTAATGCTTACAAATTCAAATGGTAGAACATTCTTCTCATTTCCTTCCTGCAATTTGTTTCTCTGCCTCCAGATAATACCAGCTCTGAGGAGTGGGCTTGGGGACCAGAAAATCAAATATTATTATTAATCACTGTAATTACTTTTCTTGGCCAAACTGTAGAGCTGGGAAGCAAATCAAATTCTCTTGAGTTCAGTCTTAACTAAAACACGTTACTGAGCCATGATTACTTCATCCTTAGTCATCTTAAACTAGGACTATTACTGCAAAAAAATGATTTCTAAAATATAATCGATCTTGTTTATTTACATATATTCAACTCATAAATGACAGGGTTTAAAGCACTTCTTCCTAAAGATGGAGAAAGGTCTTGTTTAATTCCCAAACGTCTTGAAAACTTCAAGAGAAACAATTTTAGTTTAAAAGTTACTTACAAATACTGGTATGAGAATACACTTCTGCTTACTAGTTGAGGAAGATTAAAATTTCAGAGTTAATAATACTTAAATGTATTGGTTGAAATTATAGCAGTTATACTTCTAGTAAATTAGTGGAGCATTCTTTTTTAAAAAAACTTACTTTATTTTTATTTATTTTATTCTTATTCCTTTTTTGCACCATGCCACATGGCTTGTGCAACCTTAGTTTCCCAACCAAGGATTGAACTTGTGCCTCCTGCATTGGGAGCATGCAGTCTTAACTGCTGG
The DNA here is from genome assembly GCF_054371585.1 of Giraffa tippelskirchi. Taxonomy (NCBI): domain Eukaryota; kingdom Metazoa; phylum Chordata; class Mammalia; order Artiodactyla; family Giraffidae; genus Giraffa; species Giraffa tippelskirchi. Next base: position 63,077,226 of record NC_137287.1, on the reverse strand, counting down.
ACCACCAGGGAAGTCCTTGCATTTCCCTTTTCTGATAAAAATACATCTAGGGCCTCCATTGTTGCCAAACTCGAGTGAGTGCCACTCTCATTGAAAAAAGTCATAGATTTATGCATTTATTACAACAATTCTCCAGCAAATGAGATTAAACTCCTTTGATCTTAAAGAAACTGAAAACAGCATCTTGTGACAATTTTCTGAGAGCAGAAAGCAAAATTACCCTGAGGAAAGTATATCTTTTTCTAATTTGCACAGAAGCAAATACTAAATATATTAAATGCATTCCATTTAAAGCCACTGATATGGTCTGTAGAATATACCAAAATATTTTGATTGGGATTTATGATTAGATGAAACTCATGGATATTTTGTGCTACATTCAACAATGATTCAAAAGATTGCTTGAATGTTTCAACCAGTAGATTTCACCATCAGGAAGTCAGGTTTGAGACCACATGAGTATGACATTCTAGCCATTTGTTAAAATGTCACAGTGACTTAGCTTTATAGGTGGCAGGAAACCAAAACTTTCATTTCTGTGAGCTCGTTTAGACACACTGCATTGTTATGTGATTCAGGGCACATCAATTTACCCCATCCAGGCTAGCTTCTTCACCTAAAAAATATCAATGCTGAAACCCTAAAGTCTCTTGATTGTATATTTTATAAGATTATAAATTTGATCCATAACCTTCAGAAATTCACAATTGCATTGTAGTCAAAGAGCTACAGCCTTTTAAAAAAAGCTAGTTTTTCATAGGTCAAATGGTAGCATGTGAGACATTCAAATAGGTCAGCTTCTATTTCCTTTTTGAAAAACATATATTGAGCTATAAATGATATATAATAAACTGTACATAATTAAAGTATGAAATTTGATAAGTTTTGATTCATGCGTATACCCATCATCACCACAATCAGGATAATGACCATCTCCATCACCCAGACAAATTCCTTATGTTCCTCTGTAATCCCCCTTTCCTGTCCTTCCCTTCCCCTCAACCCCATTCCAATCCCCAGGCAACCACAGATCTGCTTTTTTCACTACAGATTAGGGGGTTTTTTTTGGAATTTTATATAACATTTTTACATTTAAAAATACACAGTAGGAATTATTTTTTGGTTTGACTTCTTTCACTCAGCATAATTATTTTGAGATTCATCCCTATTCTTGAAAATACTGATAATCTATTCCTCTTTATTGTTTAGCAGTATTCGATTATATGGAGATACCAGAATTTGTTTATCCATTAACCTGTTAATGGACATCACAGTTGTTTCCAGTTTGGGTTTATTACACATAAAGCTGCTAAGAACATTTGTGTATAAATCTTTGGACATATATTTTTATTTCTAAGAACAGAGTAGCTGGATCATATAGTAGGTGTATCTTTAACTTCTTAAGAATCTGACACACTGTTTCCACAGGGATTATGTGCATATACATTCCCACCTGCAGAATATGAGAGTTCCAGTTTCTCCACATCCTTGCCAACTTTGATATCATCAGTGTTTCTAATTTTACACATTCTAATCGGTGTGCATCAAGATGGAATTGAGGCTTTAATTTGCATTTTCCTATATTCAGCATGGGCTTCTCTGGTGGCTCAGTTGGTAAAGAATCCACCTGCAATGCCGGAGACCTGGGTTCGATCCCTGGGTTGGGAAGGTCCCCTGGAGAAGGGAATGGCAACGCACTCCAGTTTTCTTGCCCAAAGAATCCCCATGGACAGAGGAGCCTGGTGGGCCACAGTCCATGGGATTGCAAAGAGTCGGGCATGACTGAGCGACTAAGCACAGCACAGCATGTTCAGCATATTTCCATGAGTTTATTTGCCGCCCATATGTCTTCTTTGATGAAATATCTATTCAAATAATTTGCTCGTTTTGATTTTGGCTGTTTATCTTATTTGTTGCTATTCAGTCACTCAGTTGTGTCCAACTCTTTGCAACCCCATGGACTGCAGCATGCCTGGCCTTGCCAGGCCTTATTACTGAGTCTTAAAACTTCTTTCTGTATTTTGAATTCTAAGTTCCATAGCTGACGTGTGATTTGCAAATATTTTGTTCCCATCAGTGGCTGACAGTTTCTGCCTTTTAATTGGAGTGTTCGGCCATTGTGATTTAATGTAATTATAGAAATGATAGGGTTATATCCACCATCATGTTTATTTTTTTTGTCCCATCTATTTCTTGTTAAATGGTTGAATTATACCTATCTTTTCACTATTTATTTGTATTTGTCCTGTCTATTTCTCCCTCTCTTTTTTCTTCTTTCTCTGCTTTCCTTTGGATACATTGTTGTTATGTGTGTGTGCTCAGTCATTCAGTCAAGTCCAACTCTATGCAACTCCATGGACTGTAGCCTGTCAGCCTCCTCTGTCCATGGTATTTTCCAGGCAAGAATACTGGAGTGGGTTGCCATTTCCTTCTCCAGGGGATCTTACCGACCCAGGGATCCAACCTGTGTCTCTTGCATTGGCAGGCGGATTCTTTATCACTGTGTCACTTAGGAAGCGACTTTAAGATACAGTATCCCTGGTGGCTCAGACAGTAAAGAATCCACCTGCAATATGGGAAACCTGGGTTCAATCCCTGGGTTGGGAAGATCCCCTGGAGGAGGGCATGGCAACCCACTCCAGTATTCTTGCTTGGAAAATCCCATGGACAGAGGAGTCTGGTGGGCTACATCGCATGGTGTCACAAAGAGTTGGACACAACTGAGTGACTAAGCAGAGCAAATTTTTAAAACTGCTTATTTATTTTAGAGCTATTCATTTTCATCTACTTGATGACAGGCATTATTCCAGACACTGGAAATACAATAGTGAGTAAAGCAGACAAAATCTCTGTTACTCCCTAGAGATGTAACCTCTAGCTGGAGAGAGAAAAGGGGACCAGGATGACTGGAGTAGGGTGTGCAAGGAGAAGATGGGAGGAAGCTGAAATAAGAGGTTCAGCCGGGACTCAGATCACATAAGATCTTGTAGATCATGTTAGGGTGTTTGCCTTTTATTCTTGGTGTCATGAGAAGCTACTGACAGGTTTTGAGCATGAAAGAAACATAATCTGGTTTACATTTTAAAAGAAAGACTCTGGTTACCGCATGGCAAACCTAGAGGAGAAGCAGAAAGTGCAATTAGGAGGCTGTTGCATTTTTCCAAGGGAGAGAGAGTGGTGGTGTAGAGTAGAATGAAGCAGTTTAGATGTTAAATGGTTGGATTCTAGCTATATTTTTAAGGCAAGATGGGCAGAACCTACCAATAGGTCAGATTTGGGGGAGAAAAAAAGAGAAATCAGGGGTGATTCCCAGGCTTTTATCTGAGCAGCTACATGAAAGCTAGCGCCATTCGCTGCAGAAGATTAGGTTTTGCTTTGGACATATGAAACTTGACGCATTTATTAGATATTCAAATGGAGAAGCCAGTTAGAATGATGGACAGGAGCCTCAAAGATGAGGGTAAAGGTCATGTTGTAGAGGAATATTTCAGAGTCACCAGGGGGCTGTGTAAACTTTTAAGAAAGTATTTCAATTGGTACATCCCAGGAGGAGAAGCACTTATTTTCTTGTGAAGCATATATGCTATGTTTCTTTGCACTCCAAGTCCAACGCACAGCTTATACTTACTACATTAGTGGAGGTTCTTTCGATCATATACAACAGAAGCTGACTCTGAATAACTAAAGCAAAAAAAAAAAAAAAAAGGGAGGGGGAAGAGATTAGCTGAAAGGAATTTCCAATACAGTCACAGAATTGAAGGAATATTGGAAACCATGACTCAGGAAGGGCAGCATGAAGGGCCAGCTTAGAGACCTCTGGGATAAGAGTTTGAGGAAATGCTATGAATAAAACTCAGAACCATTGGTGCTAAGTCCTCCATAGTCATTGCAATGCTCTAAAAAGCCAGGAGAAGGACCACCTATCCCTCATCTGTTAGAGAAAGAGATTGAAAGAAATCCTTGCTATTAACGTGTGGTCTTTTGCCAAATGTTGCAGCCAGTATTTACTTGAATACTCTTTCAGTTCCACTTTCTTTCTCTTCTTCTTCTGAGACTCCACTGATACAGATGTTAGATCTCCTGGTATTGTCCCTCAGGTCCCCGTTATTCTTTTTATTTTTTCTATTTCCTTCTGTTGTTCAGATTAGATAAATTCTACTGATCTATCCTCAATTTCACTGATTCTATCCTCTGCTATACTCACTCTACCATCGAGCCATCCACCTAGATTTTGTTTCTCTTTTTTCTTTATTTAGTTGTATAATTTCCATTTGGATCTTTCTTAAATCACTTTAATTTCTTTGCTGAGATTTTCTTTTTTTTTTTTTTTCATTTGTTTCAAGAGAATTTGTAATACCTTGGTGAGGCATCTTTATGATCACTGTTTTATTTTTTTTTAATTTTTTAAAATTTATTTTTGGTTGCGATGGGTCTTCGTTGCTGCATGTAGGCTTTCTCTAATTGCAAGAAGGGGCTACTCTTCATTGGGGTGCACGTGCTTCTCATTGCAGGGGCTTCTCTTGTTTTGGAGGAGCACAGGCCTCTAGGTACACAGGCTTCAGTAATACTGGCTTAGTTGCTCCACAGCATGTGGAATCTTCCTAAACCAGGGGTTGAACCCACGTCTCTTGCACAGGCAGGCAGATTCTTATCCACTGTACCACCAGGGAACTCCTGATCACTGCTTTAAAATTCTGGTTTTTTGTGTACAGATGGCTTTTAAAAATTATTTCCTGGACTTTTTTTTTCTTAGCAGACTCTAGGTCCTCTTTATTAGTGACTCTTTTATGATACTAGGCAGTCACCACATTTGGGTTTAGCCCACAGGTCCTGGCCTAATTTTGAGACCGTGGTTCCAATGCAACTTAGTTTTCAGGGCCATGTGATATTATTTTGTCTGCTTGTTTTCTTTGGTGCCACTGGGGTTCCCACTGGTCCCCGATGGTACTTCTCGGGGTGATGGGATGTAGTTTTCTCAAAGTATCTAGTGCCTTTAGGTGGGGGAAGGGGTTCTCTGTCCAAAAGGATCAAGAGCCATCCTGGACCAGGTTCTTATTGTGGTGGGTTCCCTTTATTTGTGCCACCCAACCACGCTGGATGGAGGATGCAAATCTCAGGCCTGGAGGGAATTAGAGCACTTCCCTGGCCAGTTGCTGTTTTGCAGTGGGATCCCCCTTGACAATGCCTCCCGGTGAGGAGAGAGAGTTCTTCTCCTGGTCGTTTATCACAGGTCTCTCAGTCAGTCCCCCTGCTGGTGCCCCCGAGCTTCTTGTGTTGCTGGCAGGACTCTCATTCAATTGAGGGGAGGTTCAGCTTCTCTAGCTGGCATCATGACCTGGAAACATTCTCCACGTCATACCCGGGGTCATTCATGGGACTCAGCCTGGCTTGTTTCCTTGTCTCATATCTCTGTCTTTTATTGCCTGGTGACCTGATGTCCAATGTCCTGAGGACTTTTGTTTCACCTATCTTTCCTAGTCTTTTAGCTTTTTGAGTGAAAGGGTAAATCTGGTCCATTTTAATTTGTCTTGGCTTACAATACAAATGTTACCCTTATGTCCTTCTATGTAGAAAAGTGACTTAGAATTAATGAGTCAATGTGGGATTTCATTTAGGAGGCTGTGTCCAAGTAAGCCTAAAGAGGGAGAGAAGTGGATGGATTTGAGAGGTATTAGGAGGACTCAACAGTATTTGGTGACTGATGGGCAGAGGAGGGAGGAGAAGATGTTAACATGGCATGGATGCACGGTGACACTGCTCGCGGACACAGGGAACTCTAGAGGAGGAGCTGGTTTGGAGCGACATAAGTTTGGTTTGGAATACGTCCAGTTTGACTTGGATAAGCAGGATGTTTATGGAGTGAGGGGTGAAAACTCATTGAAAGGGAAGGCTAGGGGATGAAATAGTCAGAAAGAAAGTAGATTATAAAGAACAGAAATAGAAGAAGATAAGAACTGTGACCATGGGACTTCCCTGGTGTTCCAGTGGTTAAGACTCTGCACTCCCACGGTGGGGAATGTGGGTTCAATCCCTGGCTGGGAAACTAAGATCCTGCATTCAGCATGATATGGTTAAAAAAAAAAAAAAGAATTACAGGCATGCCTTTTTGTAGTATTTTATGAATCATTGCTACTCTCCTTTGTGAGAGGCATTTATTTAACACTTAGAAACAGATATTTCACTGACCAATACTGAGCACTTTGAACACATCAATAAAAAGTAAAGTTGGCTTCAACTTCTTATTTTAGAATTAGCAAAGTTAAAGCTTTGTATTAATGGAATAGGTCTTTCATAATGAATTCCTTGCTAGTTGCTTTACCTTAACAAGAGTGAAAAGTCATGATTTGCACCATCAGGCTGCTATAAGCTTACATCCTATTAAGAAAACACTGATCCCAAATGTAGCTGGCAGGCTGATGTCCAGAGACGTGAGGGCATTGAGCCAAACTGACAAAGCAAGGTATGAGGATTCACCTCAGGATTCAGGCAAGGTAACGGGTTTGGTTGTAACACACCACAGAGAAAAAAGGAACCTCCTGCTGTCAACTAAGAATTTCCAAAAGTGAAAAAGTAATTACTTACAAGAAATTTTCATTATAAAGTATTTATTCCAGCAACAGGAGTAATAAAACTAACAGTCCTAATTCTAAAATTGGAGGTGGAAACCATTTCTATTTTTATTGACATGTGAAAAGCAGAATTGTTTCAGGCTGACTCTGAACGATCTGATTATTAGCCAACATCAAATGTGTAGACAGTTTTCGGCAAGGAGAGCAAACACCTGCTGAACTTCCCATCATGGTTAATACTGTGCTGAGTTTTGAGATATAAGATCAGAGTTTAAATACTTGTCTAAAGAAACAGCATCTGGCTGAAGACATTGATCTTTATTTGTCTAAAACACACAGAACACTCTCTCTCCTGTCAGTGAGCATCGCTGTCAAATGCTCTGGGTGCAGCCATGAACACTGGCAGGATTGCAAGTTGAGGCATGGATGTTAAGCATGCATTTAATCAGCTGCAGAAGGTGAGATGGAGCATCACACTGACTAATTTCAGTAGTAACTGTAATAGGTTCTTAATTACATGTAGTGTCTGGTAGATTCATTTAGTTGCTGATTGCAAGATGTAGTGGCAAATATTGAGCAGGTTGTAGATGGTGCACATTTTGAAAAGAAACCCATATTCTCAAGCCACGTTATTATGAGTCTAAATTGGGGGAACGTCTTTGGAGAGCAATTTGACAACACCTATGGAAACTGAAATGTGCTTCTATTCCCTTCAACCGAGCAATGTGGATCTAACACTCCACCCTACAGATAGTTTTACAAGTGTGCACAAAGACATATGGACAAGGATGGTTATTGCAGAGTGAAGGGTAATAGCAAAATATTGGAAACAACTTAGGTGTTCATCAGTATGGAATTGGTTGAATAAATTATGGTATTTCCATACATGGGAATAAAGTGCAGTGAGGTGGCTCAGTGGTAAAGAATCTGCCTGCCAGTGAAGGAGACATGGGTTCAATCTCTTGGTTGGGAAGATCCCCTGGAGAAGGAAATGGCAACCTGCTCCAGTATTCTTCCCTGGGAAATCTCATGGACAGAAGAGCCTGCCGGGTTGCAGTCTATGGGGTTGCAAAAGAGTTGGACACAACTTAGTGACTAAATAACAACAATAAAAATAACGAGATGGTATTTCAATAAATACCAACTTGGAACATTTTCTGAGATATGTAGATATGTAAGGAAAACAAAATTCAGAACAGTGTGTAATATACTCCTATTTGCCCAAAGAAGGAGGGGCAAGTATAAATACTCTGCATATATAAGTGTATGTTTGGAAGATACATAAGAAATGAGTAATCTTGCTTGTTTCTGAAAAATAGGGAACCACAGGCAGGGAATGTGGAAAGGTTTACTTTTCATATATAACCTTTATAGGCTTTGAATATTTTACTATGTCATATATAAGCTATTCAAATATTAAAAATTAAAAATCCATCAAATATTTAAAATTATATCAAACTCCATTATGAATTTTGACATGGTTTCATGAAAAAATACTTGCTAAGAGATGGAGTAGAGGTACTTAAGAATGTACCAAATCCTGTTAAAATTGCATATTTCAAGGAAATGAGAAGTTTCTGATAAAACAGATGATGATTAACACGGTCGGAAATATAGAAACAAAGGAGTTCCGGTGTTTCCTTGCTGGGCACATCAGCTTCACATGCTGAGGAAAAAAAAAAATATGACAGCTTTTCTGAACAGAAGATACTTAGCTCCTCACCACTCCTCCTCTTCCTCTCAGAAGTTCAGACCCAGGAGTTGCACAGCATTCATTAGGCTTTTATTAATATATAAGTTGGCCTGAACAACAAGGGAATCGGGAAAATGAGAAAAGAAACCATTTGAAAGTGTACACAAATGAAAGAGCACGTTTACTGGGATAAAACATTTTACTGGAATAAAAATACTAGAATAAAAATATTTATCAAATTTCTAGGTAGTGAACTGTAACTATCAAAATGACCTTCATTTGCATGATTTGACCTCCAAGTTTGTAGAAGAATACAGGCCATAAACAATACACATGATAAAATAGGATAAGGGAGTAGTCAGCTCCTGAACAGCCCAGTAGACCAGAGAAAGAACATCCAGGCGATGGTGAGTGAAAGTGAAAGTCACTCAGTCATGTCTGACTCTTTGAGACCAAGGACTATACAGTCCATGGAATTCTCCAGGCCAGAATACTGGAGTGGGTAGCTTTTCCCTTCTCCAGGGGATCTTCCCAATTCAGGGATCGAACCCAGGTCTCCCTCATTGCAGGCAGATGCTTTACCATCTGAGCCGCCAGGGAAGCCCAAGATTACTGGAATGAATAACCTATCCTTCCCAACCCAGGAATCGAACCAGGGTCTCCTGCATTGCAGACAGATTCTTTACCAACTGAGCCACAGGGAAAGTCCAAGAATACTGGAGTGGTGAGTAATTCTTGGCAAATTTTGCTTGAAGATACAAACTCTAAACTTAAAGTCATTATTTTGCATTCATAAATATTAAAAGCTTTGTTAACTCCTTACTTTCATATTGAAAAGAATTTTCTTTTAATGGACATGGTTCAAGACCCTAATGCATTAAGGGAGTTTTAGTTTTAATTAGACATTAAAAAAAAGGTTTTGTTTTCTTGTTTTGGCCAGTTTTAACAATTATAAGCTGATGGACTAAAAGGCCGAATAAGGACAGTAGCTACCAGTTAGAGAAGCGTGTCACCAGGTGGAGGACATGCTTCAAAAATCCAAATGGCCTGGTCATGAACTGTCAGTGAGAAAAGTCACTTTTTAGCTTAAGAATTGCCCTCATCACTCATGAGAGATGCTCAACATCGCTAATCCTCAGGGAAATGCAAATCAAAACAGCAATGAGTTATCACCCCACACCTGTCAGAACTGCTGTCATCAAGAAAGAACACAAATAACAAATGTTGATGAGGATGTGGAGAAAAGGGAACCCTCATACACTGTTGGTAGGAATGTGAATTAGTGCAGCCACTGTAGAAAATGGTCCAGAGGTTCTCAAAAACTAAAAACAGAACTATCATATGACCCAGCAATTTCTCTCCTGTGTGTACATCTTAAAAAAAAACAAAACAAAAACAAAACACTAATTCAAAAAGATACATGCACTGCAGTGTTCATAGCAGTATTATTTACAGTTGACAAGATATAGAAGCAACCTAAGTATCCACCAGTAGATGGATGGATAAAGTAGAGTGTATATATACAATGGAATACTACTCAGCCATAAAGAACAAAATTTGCCATTTGCCTGGATGGACTTGGAGGACATTATGCTAAGTGAAATAAGTCAAAGAAAAAGACTGCAGGACATCACTTACATGTGGAATCTAAAAAAATACAAGAAACTAGTGAACATAACAAAAAAGCAGCAGACTCACAGATACAGAGAACAAACTAGTGGTTACCAATGGGACAAGGGAAGAAGGGAGGGGCAATTTTATAGGGGTAGGGGATTAAGAGGTACAGGCTATTAAGTTTAAAATAAGCTACAAGGATATATTGTACAACACAGAAACACAACCAATATTTTATAATAGCTATAAATGGAGTATAACCTTTAAAAATTCTGAATCACTATATTGTACACCTATAATTTATAACATAAGATACATCAACTATACTTCAATCTAAAAATAAAAGAATTGTTTTTATCAAAGTTTAATCACATTCCACAAGTTGTTGGATGTTTTCTTGGGCATATTCCATGCTGGTAGAACTTAACCGACTCTAAAGGCAACTTAGCAGAAGATGAAAAGCATATGCTCCCCAGCACACACAGGTGGCTGCATTTGAAAGAACTGAACTGTTGCCAGAGACAGATAGCAATTTCTATGGGAGAAACACAAGAAGAGAAGAGAAGGAAAAGCAAGAGATAATGAAAAGAGGATACATCAGAGGATTAAAAAAAAAATTAATTTCCTCTAGAGAAGCCATCTCCTCCCCTTCCTTCCTGCCTCATAGCTCCTCCAGACATCAGACTCAAGTCTCACCTCCATTCACCTAATAAAAACCATTTCCACCCCCTCCTCTCCACTTGAATCTGTCTCATGCGTTCTACCCTAAACTTGAACGGTTCTTCTCCCTCTACCTTGAAGTCGTTTGCTGAACGTCTCTGCACACGTGGGGCTGCAAGATGGCAGATGAGTAACTCATGATTCATCATCAAGCTCACAGCTGAGTAAGAGTTTGATGGCCCTTGACTCTGAAGCTTCAACTCAACAAAACAGAACAGATTTCAACATAATCTATCGTGACACAAAGGTCCTACCTGTGGTACTGACTAGAACTTAGGCTAATGGCTGAATGGAAGTATCTCCTCCCACTTTGGTTATTATTATTTCTTTTCACAGATTTTCTGTAGCTCCAAACACTACGTATTTGGTATTTGCATTGCTTCCTGTGATTCAACTAGAACATGTGTCATCTACAACATGGTGGGTTAGAAATGGTCTTATAAATTCCCTCATGCCTCCAGTTTTATCAGTCTATGATTCTGTACATAGGGTAACACAAAATCAGAGTAGCCTCAGTAAATTAATCATTCACTGACTCTATAACATACTTATAGAATGTTTAGTATCTGTCAGATGCTATACAAGGCCCTTAGGATAAAAAATGTGAACAAGACATAGACCTTACTTTAAAATTGCAAGACACCGAACATGAGTGTTGAACTGAAGGAAGGGCTGGAGAAAGCAGGTCACAGAAGTAAACAAATGGCTAAAATAATGATGACCCTTGCTATGGCAGAAATACACCTTCCATGGTGGAATAGCACAAAGGAAGGAAACTTAAAACTCGGGGTCAGAGAGGATCTCTGGGAGCAAGTGGGTTGTAAAAGAAATCACTAAGTTGTAAGATGTTCAAGCTGGTTTTAGAAAAGGCAGAGGAACCAGAGATCAAATTGCCAACATCCAGTGGATCATCGAAAGAGCAAGAGAGTTCCAGAAAAACATCTATTTCTACTTCATTGACTATGCCAACGCCTTTGACTGTGTGGATCACGATAAACTGTGGAAAATTCTGAAAGAGATGGGAATACCAGACCACCTGACCTGACTCTTGAGAAACCTGTATGCAGGCCAGGAAGCAACAGTTAGAACTGGACATGGAACAACAGACTGGTTCCAAAAAGGAAAAGGAGTACGTCAAGGCTGTATATTGTCACCCTGCTTATTTAACTTATATGCCGAGTACATCATGAACAACGCTGGGCTGGAAGAAACACAAGCTGGAATCAAGATTGCCGGGAGAAATATCAGTAACCTCAGATAGGCAGATGACACCACCGTTATGGCAGAAAGTGAAGAAGAACTAAAGAGCCTCTTGACGAAAGTGAAAGAGGAGAGTGAAAAAGTTGGCTTAAAGCTCAACATTCAGAAAACTAAATCATGGCATCTGGTCCCATCACTTCATGGGAAATAGATGGAGAAACAGTGGAAACAGTGGCTGACTTTATTTTGGGGGGCTCCAAAATCACTGCAGATGGTGATTGCAGCCATTAAATTAAAAGATGCTTACTCCTTGGAAGGAAAGTTATGACCAACCTAGACAGCATATTAAAAAGCAGAGACATTGCTTTGTCAACAACGGTCAAGTCAAGGCTATGGTTTTTCCAGTAGTCATGTATGGATGTGAGAGTTGGACGGTGAAGAAAGCTGAGCACCACAGAATTGATGCTTTTGAACTGTGGTGTTGGAGAAGACTCTTGAGAGTCCCTTGGACTGCAAGGAGATCCAACCAGTCCATCCTAAAGGAGATCAGTCCTGAGTGTTCATTGGAAGGACTGATGTTGAAGCTGAAACTCCAATACTTTGGCCACCTGATGCGAAGAGTTGACTCATTGGAAAAGATCCTGATGCTGGGAAGGATTGGGGGCAGGAGGAGAAGGGGACAACAGAGGATGAGATGGCTGGATGGCATCACCGACTCGATGGACATGAGTTTGGGTAGACTCCAGGAGTTGGTGATGGACAGGGAGGCCTTGGCGTACTGCAGTTCATGGGGTCGCAAAGAGTCAGACACGACTGAGCGACTGAACTGAACTGAACTGAAATGCCATCTATCAGAGAAGGGTGAGCAGGTAACAGAGCATCCAGAAGGGATGAGTCTGTTCTGGAGAGAACTGACCAGCGGGACCCATTTGTCCACTGATTTTCTCCAGTTTTTTTTTTTGGCCACACTCTACAGCATGCATAGATCTTAGTTCCACAACCAGGGATGGAACCTGTGCCTCCTTGCAGTGAAAGCCCAGGTTCATCTTAACCACTGGACTGCTAGGGAATTCCTTGCCCCAGTTCTAACACAGACCTGCTTTACCATGTGCCATCAGTGAATGCTTGTTGAATGAATAAATGTTGATGACTAATGTGGTTGTTCTATACATCTGTAACATAAAGAGGGGGAGAGGAATGTTAAAGAACAAGGTTTTAGGAGTAATATGGTCATAAAGAGAAATATGCCTCCTGGAAAGGAGCTTGCAGTTTATGCTATAGGTGGGTTTCCCAGGTGGCACAGTGGTAGAGAATCTGCCTGCCAATGCAGGAGATGCAAGAGACATCAGCTCAATCCTTGGGTCATGAAAATCCCCTGGAGTAGGAAATAGCAACCCTTTCCAGTACTCTTGCCTGGAAAGTTCCATAGAGAAGCCTGGAGGGCTACAGTTTCTGAGGTGGCAAAGAGCTGGACATGGCACACACACTACAGGTAACACAAAACAGTGAAGAATTATCTTCAGAAACAGACTTGGAAACATTCATCATCATTTTTCCCAAGAATTAAATGCTGTGTGTCCATGCCTGTCCTGCCTCAGTCTCCAGGAGCACAAGTGACAGTACCTGGATGCATCGTTTGAGCACAACTCTGCTGGTACATCCTTCTTTGATGGAACCTTTCTGTAAGGAAGTTCAGAAGGATGAGGATCAGACTGTGTGGGTTGGTACAAAGTACAGCCATATCCTTGATATAACCCTAGCACCTTAGGGAAGGGGAGATGTTGGGTCTGTCATCTTCATCAAAGAATAAAAATCCTTAGAGGCTCTATCATACTGAGTGAAGTAAGTCAGACAAAGACAAATATCCTACACCACTTACATATGGAATCTAAACAAATGATACAAATGAACTTATTTACAAAACAGACCCATAGACTTCAGAAACAAACTTATGGTTACCAAAGGGGAAATATGGGGGGAGGGATAAATTAGGATTTTGGAATTAGCATGTATGCAATACTATGTAAAAAATACTCAACAAGGACATACTGTACAGCACAGGGAACTTTATGAAACAATGTATATGGGAAAAGAAGCTAAAAAAGAATGGATGTATGTATATATATATAACTGAATTACTACCGTACACCTGAAACTAACACAACATTGTAAATAACTATACTCCAGTATAAAATAAAAACTAATTTAAAAAATTTTAAATTAATAAGTAAAACTGAAAAAAAAGAAAATAGTTGGAGGTTAATTTCAAGGAGTCTATTGAGTCTACCTTTCCAATAAGGACGTGCCTGGGCCAGTGCCATGACCAGCCTGTTGTTCAGTTGCTAAGTCGAGTCTGACGCTTTGTGACCTCATGGACTGTAGCCCATGAGTGGGGTCTGGCCTGAGTCTCTGGGCTGCTCATGAGGGCAGTCCCAGGAGGGGTGGTTCTACCACTGTGAGTCAGGAGGCATTCCTCAAATGACTGTCCATGGAGTCACCTAGGCTGGGATTCAGATTAACTCTCAGTAAATGGGGTTGGTCAAGGCAGGAAAGTGGTGGCTTGGTGCTTCCTATGAAGAGGGGTAAAGTGGGGATGTTATCAGAGTTGCTCAGGGAAAAGAGTGAGACGGTGTAAGATGTACCTTGTGAGGGTTGGGAATCTGAGTGCCTATTCAGGGCAGCCTTGCAAGGGTTGAGCTGTTCTCCTCCCAGCATGGGTACCTGAAAACCAGAAACACCATACCTGGTAAAATAGAAAGACCCAAAATAGGAACACACCCAAAGAACAGAGAACCTGAGGGAGATAGACTTTTAAAAGACTGAGACCACTTGCCAAGGCTCTTAGTTCCCATATGTAATTTCCAGATTCATCATGCTACACATCTGTGTTTCATAAAACTCTGTACCACTGTATGGAGGAGGATGTACAAGGTTTGTGCCCTGGAGGGGGATGACCAACACTGTCCACACACCTAAAGTACTTACAGAGGCTATGATCAGAGCCAAGGACGTGATTCTAACCAAAGATGCTCTAAAGGAAGGGTGTAAATACCAAGTGTACACGAGTACACATTCAGGCATTGAGACACATGAAAGGCACAAGTGACGTGTATCTACTGATGTCCAATCCTTCCAAGTCTCTAGAAAGAACATCCTTATCTTGGGTTAAATCTCCATGTTTGCCTGTCATTTCTTCAACACCACCCTCCAAACCTCAAGATGATTTCTTGTCTGGATGCTTCAGTCAATCAGCTTTATGGTTCTCTGATACTTTAGAGACAACATTCAATCTGAAATCTGCCTATTACGGTGAACAAAGCTAGAGTGTGAAGTCACAAAGATCTTTGGAGAAATTTTTAGTTGATATTTCCTTCCTTTTTTACATCTTATAACATGAGAAATAAATTAGGTTCTTAGTTTCAAGTATTCCAAACCAGAATAGAAGATAAGTATCTCTTCTCACCTTTATTTTGAGATGTTGCCATTTGTGGATAATATTTTAAGGTTAAGAATCAGGAAATTATATAATTAACACCCTAGAAAAGCTCATTTATGGTTGAGAGGAGTTTCCATGTAGGTTATAGCACATTCTCAACAGCTCCATTTTCACATGCACATGTCAACGAATAAAAAGCAATGACTGGGTAACAGACCACAGTTACCTTGTGTGCTCAAGGGCAAATCATAAACAGTATCAGAGGCAAAGGAATTTACAACCAAGGCATGTAGCTTTATTATTAGTCATACATGTTGCTGCCTACTGTAGTATCTACTTAAAATACTTTATTCCAGATTCCAAATTATAATTATCCAATTATGTATCACCTGGTTCAAGGATTATAGGTAAAGAGACTTTGGATGATTAAATAATGCCTAAAACACTTGTCTTAAAATTTGATTCTTTGTTGTTTAAAAAGAGAGAAAACACCTTAATTTTTGGAGGGGAGAAAACCGAGAAGATGTTAATGATGGTAGCATTCAAGTCAAATCACTTTATTTAGTGTCACGTGCTATGTTCATTTCAGTTTTCCTACAGAAGAGGAAGACTCACTGAAGGCTGATCTGATATCTCCTCTCTCAGGGCTGTGGGCTCTTTTCTTTGCCATGTCTCTCTGACAAATAGATGTACACTGTTACTTTCTGAGCATGCTCGGAGGCAGTGGCTTCAGCAGAAGTCCCCTTTTCTGAATTCCGCAGATTGAACCAGTGACCCATTAGAGAAGACAGCTTTGGCATGGGATTCAGGAACCGGACTGCTGGTCTTGGCTCCTCCGTCAGCTTCCATGTGACCTTGAAGATGCCATCACCACTCTGGGGCCTGAGTCTTCATGTCAGATTGAGAGGGGGCTGCACGGGATGATCTCAAGGATCCCCCCCACCCCTCATATCATCATCTCTGGTTATGGAAAAGAACAGTCAAAGAGAGAACAGAGAACAAAGGTAAGAGACTGGTCTGGAAGGAAACTAGTTCAAGCTGAAAATCCAGGCCAGCAATGTAATCCAAAAAAAAATGGCACGTGGTGGAATTGCAAGAGCCTGTTTTTCAGTTTCACAGTTTCCATCTCAGATCTCGGAACGCCAGCATCTCCAGTCTTTTCTCCACATTGGTGTCTCTGACTCCAAGTCAGCCCTGAGCCCAACCATTGGCTCCCGAAGTCCCTAGCGAAGGCCCCTCCTGGCCCCCGCGCGTCTCTCTTCCCACGTTCCCTTTCCTCTCACACCAACTCATCAACAGTACACAGAGTGAAGGGGCTGAGAAAAAATGAAGGGAATGTGCAGACACGCAGCAATGACACAGTGAAGGGGGGAGGAAAGCTTGTGTTGCAAAGGAATCCACAGCAAACAGAGGGGAGCAAATGGATGACTACAAATTGGAGGTCTGAGACACCCCTCATCCCCCTCAGTGGGTAAATATCAGAAAATACCCAGAGGAGGAGGAGAGAGGAAGCCCTAAAGAGAGTCAGCTTCCCAGGAATGACTGACAAAAAAATCAAGAAATGGGGGTGGGGGGGAAAGATTGAATCCAGAAGAGAATATATTACCCACTCCCAAGGGAAAACACTGATGATCCCCTCCTGGCATCACTCAAATCCAAGCAAGTCCAGGCATCAGAGAGACACACCAGAGGGATCGGGTGATAGGGCTGCGTGACTTAACAAATCTTTCCTCGTGTGTCTATGCTGGTCCCTCGGTGGGAGCTGCAGCGAGGGCCCAAGGGCTCCTCGAGCAAGAACAGAATCGGCGCAATCAATTGGACCTTAGTTGATGGGGCAGGGTATTAAATCACTAGTCTGGGCCAAGGGTATAGCAATATACAAGTGTGTTTTCTCTGCGGGTACTCAAGTTCTCCATGCCATAAAAGCAAACTGCTTCTTGACGATAAACATCCACCTTTCTTAAGAACATGTGGGTCCTTGTGGGATTTTCAGGTGGCTGATGGGGTATGTTTGGGGAAGGGAGGCATTTTATGTTGCATCCATCTAACTAAACATAAAGATGTAAACCCATGTTTTTCTGACCTAGATAACATCAGGAGAAGATTCTGACAAAGACCACAGCACTTCAGCCCAAACAGAAGTGGTGACTGTCTGCAGACAGTGCAGCCCATGTCCCCTTCGCCACAAACAGCTCCTGTGAGTGCCCTGCTAAGAAAAGTAGACTGCTGCCTCATCTGTGATATCAAAGAACAGCCAGGCATGCTGGAGCCCATCCAAATGTATTCCTGTTCCTCCCAGAGGACGGTACCCTGTGACAGGACAGTGCCTGTTTTTAGAGACAGGGAACTCCCAGGGTGAGATAAAACAGGTTTGCAAGTGAATTCTGGTCTGACATGGAAGCACCAAAGAACCAAAGCAAAACAACTCAGGCAGCAACCCAGAGCCCAGGTCACCGGCTCCCCACGCCCTGGGATGGGTTTTTCTGCTGCTGTTATGGAACAGGTCAGTTCCCAGTAAACAAGAATTCCAGATTTGTTTTCCTTGCAGGTTCTAACCAAGCTCCACCTGACAAGATCTTAGATTCTAACAACCTTTCTGCAAGAATGATGCGTCTTCCAGGATGAAACCTGACCATCTTCTTAAATAGCTTGGATCCTAATGAAAGGTTATAAGAGACAATACAAGAAGTTTCCTCCCTAAAAATCCAAATTTAGGGCCCGATAATTCACTCCAAAGAAATCAGACCGACTCAAAGCTATCCCTGGGTTCATTAGAGCTTCAGTATCATACCTACTGCTGAGCTGACAACAGGCGGGGATTTTATAGAAAATCAGTGAATCCAATTAGCTGCAGGGGTCCCCAAGTCAAGCGCTCCCAGGCTACAAATTATTGGTGAAATTTCTAGACACAGATTGACAGCTGGAGCCAGGACAGCCTTCTCTTCACCTTCGGAACATGATTAGGGAGCACGTACCCTAGCCAACTTTTCTAATCTACAATAGAAAAAAAAGTGCATCCTAGGAATTTTGTCACCTCATGGACTCATGCTCAGGGGACTGGCATATGCTTACACTAATGAACCCCAAACAACCTTGTCAGAGATGTTCACATTATGCACTTGTAGGAACATACATATCCAGGCGCCCAGATTGTATAAAAATCATTATCAAGGTACAATTGTATAGTTGTTGGTTGATGATGGAGTTACTTTGAGATTCTCTCCCTGGAAAATTTTAGGCACCAGTCTTGCAATAAAGGACTTAAGAGTTCACTTGTGTTTTAGACTATTCATTCTCAAACTGTTTCCTTAAAACAACAGGGCTCCAGAAGCCAGGCCAAAATATTCCACAAGTAGTGTCCAACAATGTCAGGCAGAGACAATTGCTAGGAAAAAGATGGAGTTATGACTGTCAAGTGGGTTTCCTCACATATATCTTTCTTAAATCCTTGATGCTTGTTCCCCACAAGGCCGTTACAATACACTGGCAGATGACAACGTGGGTGAACAAATAGCAAATAGTCAAGGAAACTGAGTAACAGAGGATACTGCTGATTCAACAGCTTGTTTCTCTTCCCCTATACGTATGTGCTCATGGTGGTGGTTTTATATCACTAACATGTCACACACCTGCGTTCAGTTTTTCAAGTTTCAGAGGAGGGGCAGTGTCTCTACCCCCAGCTCAACTGACTGTTTAAAAATATCTGTCTTGAGACTTCCCTGGTGGTCCAGTGGCTAAGACTCCACGCTGCCACTGCAGGGGGCACAGACTCGGTCCCCAGTTGGGGAACGAAGATCCCACATGCTGCGTGGTGCAGCCAAAAAAAATAATAAAAAACTTTTAAAAAGTCTATCCTACCTCAAAAGGAGGAAAAGAGTACACACACACACCCGCTACCTACTCATCAGGGACTTTAACTTCACTCCTTGTCTTTCTCGGTAAGAAAAACAAGACGGAAGGAGATTTGGTCTGTCCCCTTCTGCATAATCTAAAGCAGGGGCAAGCTTTCTCTGTAAAGGCCCAGCTAGTAAATATTTCAGATCTTGTGAGCAGCATGTTCTGTTCCAACTATGTAACTGCTGTCGTACAAATGCAGGCATAGAAAATATGTGACTAAATGAGAATTATGTGTTCTGATAAGGTTTTAATTATTGATACTGAAATTGAAATTTATATAATTTTCATGCCATAATATCTTTTTTTCAACCACTTCTAAATACAAAAAAAAAATCACATTTGACCCACAGACCATAATTTACTAACTTACCGTAAGGTCTAGCTGCTTTCAAATGCATCCTTGATCACTGGAGAACAGAGTGTCTGGCTCTCTGATTTTAGTCCTTGACTAGATTACATCCACTGAATTGGCTTTGCTGCAGTTCCATCAAACCATTAATACACAAAGAAAGCTGTAGAAATGGCAGATGAACTTCCTTCTTGAAGGAAATGTTAGATAGAAGCCCAATAATGCATCCGACATGACAAGGAGTTGATTTGAGTGAAGTGGAACCACAGGCCCAGGGAAAGAGGGTATAGGGGTCACCTTACGGACAGTCACTGGGAGTGCTTATTAGAATGACAGTTTTTCGGGCTTCACTTAGAACCTCTGGATCTTCTTCTTTCAGGTGTGGAGAATGGTCATCTGTGTTTTAAATGAGATCCTTGGACTACTCTTTGAAACAGTAAAAGTTGAATAACATCACCCAAAGAGCTCTGCTAAGGATAAATGGAAAAACATAGTTCCAGGTTATAAGACCAATTACTGAAGAATTTGGAGAGAATGGGCCTAGAGAGAGGGAGCCACCTGGAATATGGGGCAGGTTCTTGGCATACATGATGATAAGATCAGCCCCAAGATACATTTGTCTGCATTCAAATCCTGGCTCTGCAGGTTACTAGTTGGGTAACCTTGGGCAAGTCACTTAACCTCTCAGTAAGTACCTTCATTCTAATTGATATCACCCATTGTAGAAGGGATGTTGATAAGCAAACCTTTGCTGGGAAGATTCTGTGAGTGCCTGTAAGCTTTTAGAATAATTCCCACTTTCCATAATCCTTCCCTGTCCAATCAGATACTTTCTAATGCCTTTCCCAATGTCTCCTCCTGTTGTTCCTCTTTCTTTTCCTCTCCTAGTCTGCTATTTTACCCTTTTGGAAATCAAAACACAACATTATAGAACCAAAGTGGAGAAAGCGAAGCTGATCCTGGTTGAAGGTGTCAGAGTCAGACTGAAGAGATGAGGAGGCTTGGAGGGAAATAAACTTTGTTACCTTGAAGCCACACTATGGTGAAAACCCCACAATATAATACATAGTATCCTGACCAGGTGTGGTTGAAGGCACTTTCGCTTCTTTATTGGACTGAGCTGAATTCTGATGACACACCTGTAGACCAAGACCAGTTTTTGGATGTCCAGCTTGAAAGTCCGGCTGAGTCCTCACTGCCCCTTATGGCCCAGCAGCAGGAGTGTCGACATTAACCTAGAGGATGTGTTCACTCAAAGAGTATAATCTTTTACTACAAGTATACATTAAGTGTAATAAATACTTTTCAAAGGACTTCCCCAGTGATCCAGTTGCCAAGACTCTGCATCCCCAAAGCAGGGGAAAGGGGGTTCAATCCCTGGTCAAGGAACTAGAGCCCACATGTCACAACTAAGAGTTCTTGACCTACAAACAAAGATCCTGCAAGCAGCGAACTGAAACCCAGCATAGCCAGATAAATAACAAGTACTTTTCAATCATTAGCAATCATTTCAATAGGTTTTTGGCTCATACAATGCCCCAAGGAAACAAAACTAAGAGTGACTTGATAGAAGTATTGTGTGTATATTTCAATATATGTAGGGAGTGGGAATACTGCCCCAAGGTGATAACATCCATTCATTGGAGGCAAAAAAATCTCAGCATTATACAATAGTTTATGGTCATTTGGGGGTTCCCCTGGTGGCTCAGGGGTAAAGAATCCACTTGCAATGCAGGAGACCTAAGTTCAACCCCAGTGTAAGGAAGATCCCCTGGAGGAGGAAAGAGCAACCCACTTCAGAATTCTTGCCTGGGAAATCCTATGGGCAAAGAGACTGGCAGTCTACAGTCCATGGGGTCGCAAAATAGTCAGACACAACTTAGCACCTAAACACAATGGTCATCTGGAGGGCCACAGCACATTGACAGGTATACAGTATATTTGAAGCATTAAAATGTCATGGGGAAAAGGAGCAATTGAGAAAAAAGGTGTCTAAAAATCTTGGCAGGGTGGTGTAGGAGAAGATTAATGAAAAAAGGTTGAGAAATACTGTTTCAGTGAACGAGGCTGATGCAAATTTGGTGGCAGAAAAAACTGAGGATGCTCAGATAAAAAGAACACTAAAATAAACCTGATGCCTGCTGAAGATTCCGAGGGGGCCCTCAGAGTTTCTGGAAGACATCCTCATTGGCAAAAGTTTTAAGACGGGCCATGATGGGGTGAAATTAAAGCAATACATCGTAAAGTACACTCCACTGTATTGTCAGTTAGCTCCAAGCCTGATTCTAAAGAGCCTTATTGCTGGAAACTGAGAAATCTTTTTTTTTCCAAGAGAAAAATCCACTCTGTATTCTTGAATTAAAAATTATGCCCCATGAATTCTGAACGATAACAATAGCTACAATAAAATGATTGAGATGCCCAAATTCATCTAATCACACATTCTGTCTGGCCTATTCAAGCACAAAAGAATGAGACCCAGCCTTTCTTCTCACTGCTATCTGTAAATAGGAAAGAATGTATGAAAGATTGTGATCAAGTTCTGTCGGAAACGCTCATATTTCCACAAAATGTCGCTTGCCTTCTAGAGAAGAAATCGGCTGCAAATTTAGTTTATTAAACCAGGATACAAACACAGGGGTTTAAAAGAGCAGTATTAATATTCTGTTCAAATCATCTCCTGATTTCTATTTTGAAGGGCACCCTCCGACAGCTTGATTTTTATTACAGTGAAGAAAAAGAAAAACGGCTCCTTGTCACTAATCAAAAGAACCAAAAAAATAAGTCTCACTAAAAGCTGACTCTGACAAGTCCAAATGGAAAGTTTGATTTTTGTGAAGAGGTAAGGAATATCTTTCGAAATATTGCAATCAATTCTGAAAAACTTAATTTTTTTTTTCCTCCATAGCTTTGCAGCTATTGGCATCGTCCATCTCGAAGGCTTCCCTGAGTGATTTCCTTCTGTCTCATGGCAGAAAATGAACTATTTAGCTCCACACATAATGGCAAACTCCATTTCAGCATAGCATTAGGCCCAGACTTGCTCATACCCCGATCGATACATTTGGTTATGAAGCATCAGTCCTTCCCGAAGTGGAGATGCTCACTGGAGATAAAGACCGGAGAGCATCCCTGATTTATGCCCTCTCAGCAGTGCACTGACAGCCCAGGCCCCAGGAAGCAGAGTGGAAAACCAGATGAGGGCGACCAGAGGGTCCTTGGGGAAATGCTGACCAGCAGGGACCCAGGATCACACCTCAAAACCAACAGAACACAGCCCTGTTGCAGCACATCCTGCCCCGTGGAAAACCTGGACTCTACATCTGGCTAAAGCAGGTCTGTGAGCCACAGGGCTCTCCTGAAGCAGCTGAGGAGCCTGTCTCCGAGGTGGGCTCATGGGGCACTCATCAGAGGGGTGCTGCTCTTGCCCCTCTGTGCTCACTTCTTACAGCTTGCTTTGACCAACAGCTAGGATCAAAGCATCATTGCAGCTACAGCTCCCTGGGTGTTGGGGCTCAGCCTAAAACACCCCGCAGATCGAACACCTCGCAGCACAGGTGGCAACAGAGAATTATCGATAGCAGAGTCCTGGTCACAGGCAGCCCCCCAATGTTGAGCAGCCCCTTCTGTTTGAGGATGTGGTACACCTTGGTCGGAGTCTGAGGTCCTTGCAGTTTCTGCCCATTCAGCATCTCCTTCTCCAGTTCTTTATCAGTTTCCCAGTCCTGGAGAAGGCCTGGTTAAGACTCAGATTTATTTCACAGGACAGGTCTGTAAAAAGTCATAAACAGTTTCTTCTTCTGAATGGCACAGAGAGAAAACTTTGCAAATATCTTGCAGTTTTGCTGGAGAACTCTGAAACTCGTTAAACGTTTTGAGGGTAGCAGTGCTAGATCAATGGGCTTTAGTAAAGACCAAAGAGTAAGAGAAAAGCAGCCATCAGGAACATTCTAGCAGCCAAGCACGGATGACCCACCTAGGCCCATGTAAAGAAGGTATATATGTTCCTGGATTTATGCTTTTATATCTTCTCGGGTAAAAGTAAGTGTTAGTTGCTCAGTTGTGTCCAACTCTTTGTGATCCCAGGGACTGTAGCCCACTAGGCTTTTCTGTCCATGGGATTTTCCAGGCAAGAACACTGGAGTGGATTGCCATGCCCTGCTCCAGGGGATATTACCCACCCAGGGATTGAAACTGCATCTATTATGTCTCCTGCATTGACAGCCAGGTTCTTTACCACTAATCCACGTGGGAAGCCCGTAAGACAAACCACAAATAGCTTTTTGCTGCTGTTGTTTAACCTGCATGTATGTGTAATACTTCATAGAGATGATTGGAACAAAAGAGTCAAACATCCAAAACCTTCAAATTCATGCTTGGCTGTTAAACAGAAAGAAAATAAGGGGCAAAACAGGTTCCTAGAAAAAAGTGATATCAAAAACTGACATTGGAGTTCAAAAGGATCCATTTGGACAAACTCACACATCGAGCACAGGAGATGAAATGATCACTCACTCCTTCCAATGCATCTGCCCATCAGCTGTTCATACAAGCACAGAGGATCCATATTTTCTGTCAGCAATTTCATACAGTATGAATGCTCTGAGGAAAATCATTGTTTAAATCAGATAACCCACATGAGGGGTACTGCACACAGTAGACAACTGATGGAGGCTAGGCTCCTTCCTATGACTTGATAAGTTATTGTTGTTCAGTCGCTAAGTGGTGTTCAACTTTTTGTGACCCCATGGACTGCAGCACACTAGGCTTCCCTGCCCTTCACCATCTCCCAGAGTTTGCTCAAACTCATGTCCATTGAGTCAGTGATGCCATCCAACTATCTCTTCCTCTGTTGTCCCCTTATCCTCCTGCCTTCAGTCTTTCCCATCATCAGAGTCTTTTCCAGTGTGTCAGCTCTTCACATCAGGTGGCCAAGTTTTAGAGCTTCAGCTTCAGCATCAGTCCTTCTAATGGACATTCAGGGTTGATTTCCTTTAGAATTGACTGCTTTGATCTCCTTGCTGTCCAAGGGACTCTCCAGAGTCTTCTCCAATACCACAGTTTGAAAGCATCAATTCTTGGGTGCTCAGGCTTCTTTGATAGGTTAATTTGCTACTTTAGAGGATATCCACCAACAGAGGGAAAAGACCAATAACAAAATCCCCCTACGCACTCCCAGAAGACCTGTATTTATTCCAACATAGTGGCCCAAACATTCCCCCTCTGGTTTTGAGGTGAATTCTGACGAGAAATATCGTTTGTGGCTGTTTCAGGTAATCCATTTGAGATGATATTTTGCCAAGTCTCTCTTTTCCTTTTCTTGTTTTGGTTTGGGTTTTCATAACAACAGCTGGGCTCTGAATCAGCTTCTTTTTGTTCCTTCTAAAGTGGCTGGAATCTGAGGGGGCTTTGAAAGATGCTTCTCCATACCATTGATCAAAGATTCTTTTCCCTGAGAAAGGGTTCCCTCCCTATCTGTACATTCATCAAATCCTCCCCTTTTTCTCAAGCTCCAAGAGTGTTTTCTTTCCCTCCCTCTAGCCTGAAGTCCGAGTCCATATTAGGAAAGTTGATGGAGTGGTTCTGTTGTGAGGGAGATCCGGAGGGGCTTTCATCTCCAAGACCACAGATTCCATCTCCCAGTTAGCAAACTCTTCAGGCTGTGCCTTATCTGTCCCCTCGGAGCCCCTCCATTGCGGGGTCAGAGTCCACACCTGAGAACTAGCAGCAACCAATCTGGCATGTTTGTGAAGCGATGACCTACAAGGGACAGCTCCCCCTCCTCCCCAGGGGGGACTTGACCCTTGAACACACATCCGCGATCCTTTTCCAAATGACAATTTCTCACTTTCTTTGCTGTCAGCCACTCAGCCATTTGTCTTCCGTGAGTCATTTTATCTTTTGCAATAAATTTTTATTGGGCAACTATAATTCTCTTAGACTTGAAGCTCTAATTAGGAATCATCTTAGTCATGTAAAACTTTGGTGTTTTGGCCAGAATAGCATTAGGTAGCCACTCTTTCATTCCACAGAGCAAATGCTTTATTTATTCCATACACAATGTTGCCTTCCTAATCGTATTCTAATTGCCTGCATTTGGACTCTTTCTGGCTTAGCCAGTCTTGTTCTGAGACTAGCCCCTCTAATTTACAATGAAGAAGTAAATAAATGGCTAGTATTTACAGAACTAAAACATTGCACCCGTCCTTTAAGAAAGGAAGAGAACTCAGCTTGGGAATCTGTTGCCTAGCAACATGGCACTAACTTTTCTCTCCATTTCCCAAACCAGTTGATAGCCTCCTGTTGTTTTGTCAGCATTCCAATGCAAAACTTCCCCCCCCCCCCACCACCTTTTTAAAATTAGGAATGAATGTTTGGTTTTTTAGTTTCAGAGAATTGACTTAAACTGTCACCACTTTTTTTTTTTTCTGAATTTCAAAGTCGTCTTGATTCCTTCATTCTCTCTAGGCCCCAGTTTGTTTTCCTTCCCTGATAAAAACTGCTCTTATCCTCCAATTAAGTACTACATCTAAGAACAATTTGCATATTTCTCAGAAAAGGACATCAGCCTCAAATAGAAGTTGAATAGATTTTAATTAATAATAATAACACCAGGCAATTAGATGGCAATATATACTTTGCAAAACTCATTCACTGAATTCAACTTTTAGAAGCTCATCCAAACTTCTTTCTTGGCTTATGACACCATGCTGAAACATCTCTCAACTTTGGTAAAGAGGTTGGTGGTACTGTTTTTGGTGATTTTGCTCTGAGTTAGGAGACGCTGTCCAGAGGATAGGCTTTCACACGGTAATGTTGGCATTCCCATCCTCAGCCTGTTCAAAAATCCAGAGGAAAATCAGAATCTTTCCTCTGCTCTTTCTTTCTTCCTCCCACATGAAGCTTGATTTTATGAGCGAGCTAGGGAAAAGCTCATTTTTCTTGCTTCTTCCATTTCCAGCCCCTCTGGGTCTTCGATGGAAAGCAATGTCACTGAGCACCCGGGACAATGGCTGAACTGAGAAGGCTCCCGGGCTCATCCTTATCTTGATGCCTTTTTCTGACTATTCAAGGCCTTTGAAATATTCTCCAGACAGAAAGTAAAGAGACACTCTGACAAAGCATCTCATTATATCTTATAGCACATTTGCTGTCAATGCCACTGTGACCCACATTAGCTGTGTTCAGTGGTTCATGAGTTTTCGTTTTGACTCTGGTCCTTCTTGGCAGTTCGCTTCAAGTGGGCTTCCACTTGACTCACAAATCCTGGGCTAGTGTAAGGGGCTACAAAACACAGTGATTCCTAGTCTTCATTCATTCGGTCAGGGAGCAGTTTCCGGGGAGGCTGGGCCCAGGTTCAGCACAATTAATAGACAAATTTATGAAAACCACCCGTGTCTCCTCTGTTCAGTGAAAATACTCGGAGAGGTTTTGGTCTTTGGTTTCAGAGGTTGGAAACAAAGCTTCAGCACAACCGGTCTCAAAACCGCTCAGGGAGTCAATGTAAAGATGTGAATAAATTAAACTAGATGAGGGAATTTTCACTTCGAAGGCCTGTGTTTAGACATCAACAAAATGTAAGAGAAACAAACGTGTCCTAAAATATCGAAATCCTTTGGCAGCTGTATTATTTGGTTTGTGTTGTAGTATATGTGAATATGTATATTTTAAGGCTCCAAATATGTAATGTTAAAAAAAAGAGAGAGAAAAAAATATTCTTAAATATTCACCCTGACATCCCACAAAGCTTTCACTGACCAAGTAAACCTTAGTAGAAATTATGCCTCTTTCATTCCTTTTTTTTTTTTCTTTCACACCAGAAAAAGGATCTCCGGAGAGTCTTTCTCATCCTCCTCCATCATTTCCCCACATCCGGCAGCTGATCTAGTCATTGCCACAAAGGGGCTCATCTCCTTAGACCGTGGAGTAACAGTGCGCATGCCTGCCTGCGGGACCGGGCCAAGCACCGAGAAAGCATCCTTTACCAGGATGAAATGTTGGAGAAGGAAATGGCAACCCACTCCAGTAGTCTTGCCAGGAAAATCCCAGGGACAGAGAAGCCTGGTGGGCTGCCGTCTATTGGGTCACACAGAGTCGGACACGACTGAAGCGACTTAGCAGCAGCAGCAATGTTCTGGTGAAGGATGAGATCCGAACCCAAATGAAATATCAACCCCTATTTCAAAAATGATTCAAGATTTCCAGGTGGCAATAGTGGACCATGAAATCAAGTCCTGCCTCTTTCTTAGCTCTGGTCCCATGCAGCAGAAACCCACCTCACCTCTCGGAGAGGAAGCCCAAGAGGCTAGAACAAGTGCCCAGGAGAGGTCTCCGAAGGAACAGGAGACAGAAGAGTGAGGCCGCTGTTCTCCCTTCATCCGCATCCTGCTGGGTTAGTAGGAAAGTAGTTTGGGTCCAGAGGACAAGAGCATCCATCAGCATCACACATGACACTGGACAGTTATATTTAATACCTGCTTTTGCAGCAAACACCAGTAACAACGTTCTGAGGAAGGTATGTCAGTTTAACCAATGAAAGAAACTCAAAGAATGGGGCACCCTTCTCAGCTTTTACAACTTAAAAGTGTTTGGAGATTGGATTTTGAATCTTGATCTGGCTTCTCCCAAAATTTGTTCCCACTGTTGTGTTCTATAGGTTCAGAAAAGCCTACTTGTAATGACCCTTCTTTTCTGTTCAATCTTTTTTTTTTCATTGTGGTAAAAAGCACATAATATAAAACATACTACTGTTACCATATTTAACTATACAGCTCAGTGGCACTAAGTACATTCACGTTGTCTTGCAACTTTCATCATTTCCCAAATTTTTCACCTTCCTAAACTGAAATTTTCTTCCCATTAAACATGAACTCTCACTCTCCCCTTTCTCCCCCCTCCCCACTCCTCCTTCCACCCCCCAAACTCCCCCCATCTACCAGTATATTTCCTGGTATACAGATCAGAAAATAGCTGTAAGTACCAGTAAACTTTCCTGGGGAACAGCGATAAAACACTTTGTATCTGATCTGTAATATCCTGTACCCTGGGAGCACTAGCCCTGCAGTGAACAAAATTGCCATTTCTGCCAAATTTCATGGTCAGTGATGCTATGATATGGAGAAATGGCCAGTATGAATTAAAATGAAATCATCAATGGCCACACACTGACAACTTATGACAGACTTGAACCATCTCTCCCAAAAGGGCATTCATAACTCACACCACTTCACCATAGAGTCCACTAAAAGAGCATCAAGTATATGGGGAAGTGTCCATATAAAAACATAATGTAGGACACTCAAACGCTCCATATTATTCTTACTGGATACACTGTACTATCTCAGAATTTCCTGAGTTCAATAGTCAAAAGTCCATCTTTGACAAAAAAAGAAGCTATACTATATGCTCCAATACAATACACTAGAAAAACATACAACTCAAGGCCTGCAGCCTCTCCTTGGTTTCCACTCAGCTCCTTTGTATTTAGAGATGGTGCTGGACTCCACACTGTCCCTGGGTCTGTGGAGTCTTCCTCCCAGCTCTGATTCCACAAATTCACTTCCACTCTCCCCAAAAGCCCCCAATCTCCAGCTTTCACTTACTACCCTAAACTTCTTACATATTACTGTCATTGTTGTTCAGCCTAAGTGACCACTTTGTGACCTCATGGACTGTAGCCTGCCAGACACCCATGGGGTTCTCCAGGCAAGAATACTGGAGTGGGTTGCCATTCCCTTTTCCAGGGGACCTTCCCAACCTAGGGATTGAACCTGCATCTCCTGCATTGGCAGGTGGATTCTTTATCACTGAGCCACTAGGGAAGCCCTCTTGCATATTTAACGAGACTCAATTACCGTTCTCATTAGAAAAAAGAAGACATCTCCTATTGTACTTAGGAGTCTCATAGTCCCCCTTAAGTTCATTTTCACTCATCATCTCACCAGACTGTTTATCTCATTTTAAGATCTGCAACCACCTTCCTGTCTCCTGAAATCCTTACCCATTTCATAACCTAGTACCGAATGAATCGTCACAGAATATCAATTTGTTTGTGCTAATTTCCTACTCAGAGGTGCTCAGTGAATGATTTCTCTTTACCTGTTGAACAGAGTCCAATCTTAAGCCTCATGGTTAAATCCCTCCCAAATGCCTTCAACTGCACTTCCCCATCAAATCTTCCACCTACTCGTCATGGTCCCTGATGACCAGGATATTTCACTCATTCTAACTCTCCACCATCCGCTTCTCTCTAGGGTTGAAGACCTCCTGCTACTTCTAGCTATTAAAAATTTATGCATTCTTAAAGACCCAACCAACTATATCTTTATTGCCCAAGCTTCTCCCCCAATTTCAGTCAGAAATATGTAGTCTCTTCCTTTTCACATGCTTATTCTCTAAGATTACATATCAAGTAGGTGATGGTGTCTCATGTCCAGAGTATTATAATTACCATATTTGTGTTTAATTTTTTCACATAGCCTAGCTTTTGCACATAGTTCACCTCTTGGATGTCTAATACTTCTATGCAAATATCACAATATTAAATACAGTGTCTCACATGCAGTAGGCATTTGAAAAGTTTTCATCAGCCAACTAAATGAATGAATGAATAAGTCATCCTTGGCAACACCTTTGCTAATAATAGACTATTCTTTCTTAAACAGTTAAAAATTTTGCTCTCTCGATATTTTTTGTGGGAGGCAAGTGGCTTCAAAAGATGTCGATACAAAAAAAAAAATAGAGTTGAGAGGTGAATGAGAATATAATTAATTAGTTACTATCAATGATGCATGCACAAGTTTTTGTTTTTCTAAGTATGGTACTTAGCATGGGTGAAAGCAGGGTTTTCCTCGGATAAATTAATCCACAATTATCAAGCATCACTAGGGGTAGCTACGTGTGGGTTCTCCTATTCCATCATAGCTAGATGCAATTGGCCAGCTTCCCTGAAACAAAATTAGTATATGACCACTAAGTTTAAAATGCCAACTTAAGTCTAGGTAAAACAATAGATACAAAAACTCATAAAGTATAAATGAGACAAGACCTCCACAGTCAATTCTAATAAACACTCATGTAAAATTTAGCACACTCTCAAAATATTTCCTCTTTTTGCTCTAGCATACTGATAAAGGGAGGTCATTGCTAGCTCAGAAATGACTAGTTTCCTGTCTCAAAAGCATGGAAGTATCCATTTGAAAGGAGATTTTATGAGATGCTGCTTGTGCTCTGTGAGTGAAGAACCATCTGTCTGGCATCAGAGTTGCTATGTTCAAATTACTAATGTGTTTCTATACGTTTAAAACCCAAAAGGATATGGAGACCAATGACATGATTTGAGCTTTTAAAACAACCATGTGGGTAATGCCTCTCCAGTAGTGTTCAGCAAAGTATGCACACTTCTAGTGTCCATAGCTTTGACACTAGTTATTCATCCAAGCAGTTGACAATTGTCAGGTGCTGTGTTAAGTTTTAGGGATAAAAAGATGGACAAGGCATGATTCTCAAGGAACTCTCAGCCTAGGCTGAGAAACTGACAAGTAACTAGCGTTTAGCATGAGGTGAGAGCTTTACAGGGGCTTCCCAGGTGGCACAAGTGGTAAAGAACCCATCTGCCAATGCAGGAGATGTCAGAGATGTGGGTTTGATTCCTGGGTTGGGAAGATCCCCTGGAGGAGATCATGGTAACCCATCCAGTATTCTTACCTGGAGAATCCCATGGATAGAGGAGCCTGGCAGGCTTCAGTCCACGGGGTCATAAAGAGTTGGACACGACTGAAGCGACTGAGCACAGCATAGCATAGGAGCTTAACAGAGGCATGTCTATGTGAGGGAAAGACACAAAAGAAGTAGCCCCCACATCTGCTAGGGAAATAGAGAGAGATTCTTATAATACCTAATACAATGTAAATGCTATGCAAATAGTTGCTGCTGTGTGGCAAATTCAAGTTTAATAGCATTTTGGAACTTTTTGGACTCGTTTTCCTGAATACGTTTCAATTTACCATTGGTTGAATCCACGGATGTGGAACCTGCAGACACAGGGGGCTGACTGCATACCAAACTAACAAGCTTTTCTCTGGGCAGTAACATAAAATATAATGTTCTATTGTATTTACATAATTTTTTTCTATTTCCTACAACTGGCATAAAAAGAAATTTTTAAACAAAAAATGCTTTAAAGTTAGCTAACTACATTCACAATTTTCAACATCTTTCTCTGAGAACCCACAGGAATATTAAAAGAAATCATAATTTAGAGAAGAAAACTAGATGATAATTAAAATAAGTCCTACAGAGCCTGTGTTTTCTTTGTTTGAAACCATATAATTTCTGAATGAAATATCGTATCTCACTCCTCCGTATGCCTCAGTCAGATCAGACCTCATGAATCATTTTGAGGAGACACAATTCACAGGGTTCATCTAACACTTTCTAAACATTCCTCTTGATCTTTTTGATTTTCTGCAATTCAACTCCTCCCAACAGTGAGTCAGAAAGTACACTACAGCCCTTCTCTTTCAAACTCCAGTTCAGTATTTATTAAGAGATTTGGATCTCAACACAGGCAGGGAAATTTGCATCTCAGCCTTGATGATGAAATTGGTTAACTACTGTGATAACCAAGGCTAGATCTCTCTGCATTTTGCTGGTAATCATCGAACTTACACCATTTTGGAAAGCAGGAAAATTTGGAGTGGCACTTACCTATTTGTTTACTTACTTTATTTCATTATTTATTATACTAAAATACAAGTCAGTTAAGTTTCAATCATGTTGTTGGCCAGCAACAGAGAATCAAAAAATCAATTCAAAAAGAGTAAATGCAGACACATTGTGTGTAGTTTCTTCACACCTTGTAAGCAGCCACTGTGAGAAAGTATAGTTTCCATCACTTGCAACCCTCTTCCTTGGCCCCTTCCACATCTTCAGATAATAACTTCATCACAATATCCATATTCTTGGGTTCTTGAGAACAGACTGGTTGAGAGGGTGTACTGTGCTGTAAAGTACGATTTGCTTGAAAGGAGATTGCCGTCTCACTCATTAATTTTACATTACCATACTGTGCTTCTATTGATGTTTATCACAATGCTTTTTACAGCTACTTACAAAGATGGCAAAAATACACAGATTGTTCTGTCATTAAGCAGAGTAAACGATTTTTTTGAGTGATTCAAGGGAAGGAAAAACTTATATGATCATTTTTTCTGACTCTAGCAAACTATTCTATGATCACAAGTGTGTGTTTGTGTGTAAACAGTTGTGGGCAACATACATCAATGTGATAGAATTACTTCATTGCCCTTGGACTGTTGAACTGTTGGAGATCTTTGGCTTTTCTGCAGAATGTTGGGTTAATGGCACATAAACAAAAGAGGCTATTGACATTGTTATAAAGATGTGACTCAATCTCAATTTTCTCTTTTATTCCTACATCATTAGAAAACGAATGAGATGCAATAGTCGTAGAACTACTAGCCTAGTTGTTTGCTTAAGATTTAGTGTATCTGTGCATGTCAATTCCTCTCTTCCCAAAAGATAAAACCATCATAGAAAGCACTTTGGAAGCAAAAATAGTAATTTTATGTAGAGAAAGCATTGGACTAGGAATCAGAAAAAGGATTTCAGATGCCCATTGGTCACTTAAGCACATTCATTTGACAAGAGTCTGAAACTGATAAATGAAACAGACCTTGATTTAAATTGAAACTCTACCACATAAATCTGTGTGACCTTCAGCAAATTACTGCTGGAGACTCAGTTTTCTGCATCTATAAAAGGGACACAATAATAGTAACCAACTCAGGAGGTTCTTGTAAACATTGCACACAATACAACATGTGAAGCATTTAGCACAGCATCTGGTACATAATAACATCCAATAAATGATCTGTATCATTATTACTCCTAAGACATTATTTCTAGGCAGCAAATTCTTCAGCCCTATGACACAACTTAGCGACTGAACAATAACATAAATGTTCATATCT
This sequence comes from Giraffa tippelskirchi, assembly GCF_054371585.1. NCBI lineage: Eukaryota > Metazoa > Chordata > Mammalia > Artiodactyla > Giraffidae > Giraffa > Giraffa tippelskirchi. The sequence goes on along the minus strand of NC_137287.1, from coordinate 63,043,754 downwards.
GAGGGTTCATCCAGGTGTAAGAGTCTATGATTGAACTAGACAATGGCTACATGTTATGACCGAATTCTTCACGAAACAATTCAAATGACAAAAATAGCAAGTCAACTCATTCACAGAAATATCAACTGCTATTTTATTATAGAAATTTTATGAGGTAGAGATCTGATATAAATGATAGTCTGAGGGAATTAAGACCGTGTTTCTCTGTATTTGTTTATCTTTCCCAATAGACTATAAACTTTTTGAGGCAAGGATTATGTCTTATTTACCTTTGGGATCCCAATATAAATGAATGAATCACTTAATGATGGGAACAAGCAACCTAACATCTCTGATTTTGTGAAGAATATAGTCAAGTGATAGACACGTTAAAAAAAAACTATACACAACATTGATAATTATTAGAGAAATGTAAGTCAAAACTACAATGGGGTATCATCTCACACTGGTCACAATGGTCATCATCAAAAAGTCTACAAATAATAAATACTGAAGAGCGTGTGGAAGAAAAGGAGCCATCCTACATTGTTGGTGGGAATAAAAGTTGGTGCGGCCACTATGAAGAACAGTATGGAGGTCCCTTAAAAATCTAAAAATAGAACTACCATATGATGCAGCAATCCCACTCCTGGGCATATATCCAGAAACTGTGAAAATTAATTTAAAAAGACACATGCACCCCCATGTTCAAAGCAGCACTATTTAACGTAGCCAAGACACGGGAGCAATCTAAATGTCCACTGACAGATGAATGGATAAAGAAGATATGGTATGTGTGTATATATATAGTATAAATGCATATATAATATATAAATATATATGTATAAATGTATGTGTGTGCTTATAGGTCAGGTAAAATAATGACCAAGAACTGACCACTGGGATTAGCAACATGAAGGTCATTTATGACCTTGAAGATGGAGGTTGGGAGAGGTGGTGAAGCAAAAGTATGATAGAGAGGATGCAAGAGAGAATGACTAGAGGGAAATTACAGAGAACGTATGTAAGAAACTTTCAGTTTTTATAAAAAGATAAACAGAGTAGTAGCAATAGGGGAAGTGCTCTCTAGAAAGATTTCTTATTTGTTGCATTTTTTTCTCAAATGAGAAACGTAATTGCATATTCATGTGCTCATGGGAGTAGTCCACTGGAAATGGAGAATGATGGTGTAGGAGAGAAAAAAATTGTTAGAACAATGTCCTAGTTTGAGACAGGATAAGATCTAGTGGACCAAGGGAGCAGTTGGCTGTAGCTAAAGATCAAGGATGGTTCCTTCACAATCCTCATCAGTGACGGTGAAGGAGAAATAAGCAGGTTTAATCAGGTTTTTTAAATTCATTCTGTTCTAATGATGAAAATAGATTGGCTTCTTTCTTAAATTCACATGTGATTACTAGAACAGCCCTGGAGTTATTATTCCAAATTGCAGATGTTATGGAAATAATTTTAATTCAGTGAATAATAGTTTCACCTGGCTTTTCAGGAATGCATCTATTGCCTAAAGCAAACTACCACCCGACAATATAGCTCACTTCTGGAACCAGCCATGGAACAGTGATTTTTTTTTTGAGAATAGACATTTAAATTTAGATTTACTACATAGCTTATTATCTCAGTATAACAGCAATCTGTAATAATATTTCCTATCTGAATTATCGTTCTATATTATGAAGCAATAGTCTTTAAGGTTCTTTTTGATTACTCTCCATCTGCTCAGAATGCTCATAATCCTTATCAGATGTGTCATTTATTTAACACTTTATCAGCTGGAACATTGTGCATTTTATTTCATGGATGTATGATACATGTGTGTGCACACATGTCAATTAACATAATATTTATTATAACTAATTGAGAATACAGGCCACATTTTCTTGTATTTCTGCATTACTGATGATGACTGAAGTGGTGACCTAAAAACAAGCAAAACCAGGAAATCTCTGGAGAAACATCCATTGTCATTTAGCCATAAAAACAGAGGTAGAAAATAAATTTAGCTATGAATCCACAGAGAAATTATTCTGGAGTACCAGAAATAAATGGCAAGCTTATATGTATTCTTCAAAGAAGAAGGCACTTACCAAAATGAATATCCAGTCATTTTTAAAAACAGTATCTTTCTTTTAAAAATTGGAAAAAAACTTTCCTGAGAGAGTACCTGAAAATAGAATTGCTAGAATTAAAGATCTTTCATATAAACCTTACATAGAGAAGTTGGCTGCTCATATATACAGATAATGAAAGGTAAAGTATAATCCCACATTGGGAGTTGGCATTCTAAAGGTCTCCACTGGTATACTATCAAGTGAAACTTGTATGCCTCTTCTTTCCTGTCTGAGGTTGATCCTCTTCTGCATGGTAGATCATATCTACCTGCTGTGTGTTTCTCAAGGGAATATCTTATACCATCTTATGTCATGGTATCAAGTACATAAAAGCACTTGACATATATCTGTTAAATTTAATTTTCACAGAGAAATCTTCTAGGCATGACAAATATTTCTGTAGACCACAGTTTCTAAATTACTAGAGAGTACATGTCAAAGCAAAACTCAGATTTAAATTGAAGAAAGTAGGGAAAACCACTAGACCATTCAGGTATGACCTAAATCAAATCCGTTAAAATTATATGGTGGAAGTGACAAATAGATTCAAGGGGTTAGATCTGACAGACAGAATGTCTGAAGAACTATGGATGGAAGTTCGTAACATTGTTCGTAACATTGAACAAAACCAACTCCAGGAGGAAAAAATGCAAAAAGGCAAAATGGTTGTCTGAGGAGGCCTTACAGATAGCAGAGAAAAGAGAAGTGAAAGGCAAAGGAGAAAAGGAAATATAGTTCCATCTGACTGCAGAGTTCCAAAGAACAGCAAGGAAGATAAGAAAGCCTTCCTACGTGGATCAATGCAAAAAATAGAGGAAAACAATAGAATGGGAAAAACTAGCGATCTCTTCTAGAAAATTAGAGATGCCGAGGGAACATTGCAGGCAAAGAAGGGCTCAATAAAGGACAGAAATGGTATGGACCGAACATAAGCAGAAGATATGAAAAAGAGGTGGCAAGAATACACTGAAGAACTATACAAAAAAGATCTTCATGTCCCAGATAGTCACGATGGTGTCATCACTCACCTACAGCCAGATATCCTAGAATGCAAAGTAAAGTAGGCTTTAGGAAGCATCACTATGAACAAAGCTAGTGGAGGTTATGGAATTCCAGTTGAGCTATTTCAGATCCTAAAAAATAATGCTGTGAAAGTGCTGCACTCAACATGCCAGCAAATTTGGAAAACTCAGCAGTGGCCACAGGACTGGAAAAGGTCAGTTTTCATTCCAATCCCAAAGAAAGTCAATGCCAAAGAATGTTCAAACTACCACACAATTGCACTCATTTCACATGCTAGCAAAGTAATGCTCAAAATTCTCTAAGCCAGGCTACAACAGTACGTGAACCAAGAACTTCCAGATGTTCAAGCTGGATTTTAAAAAGGCAGAGGAACCAGAGATCAAATTGCCAACATCTGTCTGTTGGATCATAGAAAAAGCAAGAGAATCCCAGAAGAACATCTACTTCTGCTTCATTGACTATGCCAAATCCTTTGACTGTGTGGATCACAACAAACTGTGGAAAATTCTTCAAGAGATGGGAATACCAGACCACCTTACCTGTCTCCTGAGAAATCTGTATGCAGGTCAAGAAGCAACCTTTAGAATGGGACATGGGACAACGGACTGGTTCCAAATTGGGAAAAGAGTATGTTAAGCCTGTCTATTGTCACTTTGCTTATTTAACTTATATGCAGTGTACATCATACAGAATGATGGGTTGGATGAACTACAAGCTGAAATCAAGATTTAAGGGAAAAATGTCAATAACTTCAGCTATGCAGATGATACCACCTTTATGGCTGAAAGTGAAGAGGTACTAAAGAGCCTCTTGATAAATATGAAAGAGGAGAGTGAAAAAGCTTGCTTAAAAAGATCATGGCGTCTGGTCCCATCACTTCATGGCAAATAGATGGGGAAACAATGGAAACAGTGACAGACTTTATTTTCTTGGGCTCCAAAATCACTGCAGGTAGTGACTGCAGCCATGAAATTAAAAGATGCTGGCTCCTTGGAAGAAAAGCTAAAGCAAACCTAGGCAGCATATTAAAAAGCAGAGACATTACATTTCTGAGAAAGGTCGTCTAGTCAAAGCTATGGTTTTTCCAGTAATCATGTATGGACGTGAGAGTTGGACCATAAAGAAAGCTGAGCACTGAAGTATTGATGCTTTTGAACTGTGGTGTTGGAGAAGACTCTTGAGAGTCCCTTGGACTGCAAGGAGATCAAACCAGACAATCCTAAAGGAAGTTAGTCCTGAATATTCATTGGAAGGATTGATACTGAAGCTGAAGCTCCAATACTTTGGCCACCTGATACGAAGAACAGACTCACTGGAAAGGCCTTTGATGTTGGGAAAGATTGAAGGCAGGAGGAGAAGGGGATGACAGAGGGTGACATGGTTGGATGGCATCATTGACTCGATGGACACAAGTTTGAGCAAGCTCTGGAAGTTGGTGATAGACAGGGAAGCCTGGGGTGCTGCAGTCCATGTAGTCACAAGGAGTCAGACATGACTGAGCAACTGAACTGAACATGTCAAAGCAAAATTCTGGCGCTTATTATTTGTATTAATAAACTATAAAGTGCAAATTACTGTGTTAATCAATAGCTTCCTAAAATGATTAAAGTGATACATTTTGTTAATATTTATTAATTAGGCTTTGCTAGAAAATGTTACAAGTCATTATAGAACAATTAGGAAATATGGAAATACACAAGGAAAAAGAAAAACACAAAGAGGTAATTTAATATTATCATTCTAAAACCATGCCCCAAATTCACTAATGTTTTGCTATATCTTCCCAGTAAATATTTTTCTAGCTAGTTGGCATTTTAGTATACCTGTTTATAACATGGGTTTCTTTGACATAATTAATAATATCAATATAACATAAATGATCTTCCATGTCATTAACCATTTCTACTGACCATATCAGTTTACAAATGCACTATACCATAATTTATTTAACAAATTTTCTGTCATTGGTCATTGATTTTTTTCTAATTTTTCATCATTATGAAAGAAGCTAAAATAAATATTTCTATTAATGAATTTCCAAAATCTGAGGCTATTTCCTTAGGTTAAATTCATCAAAGTGGAATTACTTAGTTAAAAATTGGAAGTATTATTGAGACTAAATATATACTGCCAAATGACCCTATAGAGAGACTGAGTAATTTACAGTCACCACAGAGTAAGAGAAAAAAACTGTTTTCTCTGTAATGTGATATTAGTTTGGGGAAATTTCTGCCTTCTTTAAAATGAAAGGGTAGTGTCCATATTGAAAATTCTGACATGAAAAATATCTCATTTAAAAATTTTTTCATTTTGTTGAATGCTGGTGACTTGTTCCAATCCCAAAGAAAGGCAATGCCAAAGAATACTCAAACTACCACACAGTTCCACTCATCTCACATGCTAGTAAAGTAATGCTTAAAATTCTCCAAGCCAGGCTTCAGCAAACGTGAACTGTGAACTTGGAGATGTTCAAGTTGGTTTTAGAAAAGGCAGAGGAACCAGAGATCAAGTTGCCAACATCCAGTGGATCATCGAAAAAGCAAGAGAGTTCCAGAAAAACATCTATTTCTGTTTTACTGACTATGCCAAAGCCTTTGACTGTGTGGATCACAATAAACTGTGGAAAATTCTGAAAGAGATGGGAATACCAGACCATCTGACCTGTCTCTTGAGAAACCTGTATGCAGGTCAGGAAGCAACAGTTAGAACTGGACATGGAACAACAGACTGGTTCCAAATAGGAAAAGGAGTACGTCAGGGCTGTATATTGTCACCTTGCTTATTTAACTTATTTGCCGAGTACATCATGAGAAATGCTGGGCTGGAAGAAGCACAAGCTGGAATCAAGATTGCCAGGAGAAATATCAATAACCTCAGATATGAAGACGACACCACTCTTATGGCAGAAAGTGAAGAAGAACTAAAAAGCCTCTTGATGAAAGTGAAAGAAGAGAGTGAAAAAGTTGGCTTAAAGCTCAACATTCAGAAAACTAAGATTGTGGCATCCGGTCCCATCACTTCGTGGGAAATAGATGGGGAAACAGTGGAAACAGTGTCAGACTTTGTTTTGGGGGGCTCCAAAATCACTGCTGATGGTGACTGCAGCCATGAAATTAAAAGACGCTTACTCCTTGGAAGGAAAGTTATGACCAACCTAGACAGCATATTAAAAAGCAGAGACATTACTTTGTCAACAAAGGTCCATCTAGTCAAGGCTATGGTTTTTCCAGTAGTCATGTATGGATGTGAGAGTTGGACTATGAAGAAAGCTGAGCACTGAAGAATTGATGCTTTTGAACTGTGGTGTTGGAGAAGACTCTTGAGAGTCCCTCAGACAGCAAGGAGATCCAACCAGTCCATCCTAAAGGTGATCAGTCCTGGGTGTTCATTGGAAGGACTGATGCTGAAGCTGAAACTCCAGTACTTTGACCACCTTATGTGAAGAGCTGACTCATTTGAAAAGACCCTGATGCTGGGAAAGATTGAGGGCAGGAGGAGAAGGGGACGACAGAGGATGAGATGGTTGGATGGCATCACCGACTCAATGGACATGGTTTTGGGTGAACTCCAGGAGTTGGTGATGGACAGGGAGGCCTGTCGTACTGCGGTTCATGGGGTCACAAAGAGTCGGACACAACTGAGCGAATGAACTGAACTGAACTGAACTGGCTGTTTACTGTTCATGTTTTGGAAATTTTTGCTTATGTCTTTTGTATTGGGATAATCTCCTTCTACTGATGTCATCTTCTTTTACTTTTCATTTGTGCATTTATGTATTTAAGATATTAGCCTTTTGCTCTCACATGTTACAAATATTTTTTGTTTGTTTTTTCTTTAATTGTATTAAAAGGTGTTTTCGATGTACTGAACTTTTTACTGGGGAAATCTACTGGTTTTTTGGTACTAAATGTTTGTATGTTGGCTTCCCAGTATCCATATCCTCCTTAGTCAAAGTGAAAGTATTAGTCGCTCAGCCACATCTGATTATTTGAAACTTCATGGACTGTAGCCCGCCAGGCTCCTCTGTCCATGGAATTATCCAGGCAAGAATATTGGAGTGGGTAGCCTTTCCCTTCTCCAGGGCCTCTTCTCAACCCAGGGATTGAACTTGGGTCTCCTGCATTGCAGGCAGATTCTTTACCTTCTGAGCGACAAAGGATATCCTCCTTAACAGCACTCCCTTTGGATATCCTCTAGAGCAGTGGTCCCCAATCTTTTTGGCCCCAGAGACTGGTTTCATTGAAGACAATATTTTCATGGACCAGGGTGGGGGGAATTGTTTCAGGATGATTCAACAGCATTACTTTTATTGTGCACTTTATCTCTATTATTATTACATTAGCTCCATCTCAGATTGTCAGGCATCAGATCCTGGAGGTTGAGGACTCCTGCTCTAGGGGACTATAATTAGATGTTTCACCTCTCTTCGCCAGAGTGTGGATACATGATAAAAATTAGTCCTTTAGTGCATGCTGTCTTCGAAATTTAAAGTTTTACCTGGGGAACAAAAGATACTGAAAAAGATTTGATTTCCTCCAATTCCAGTTAAGTGCCCTGTTTCCTGCTACAAAATCTTAGAATTTTAATTTCCTAGTCTCCAAAGCTCTTAGGATAACTGCCTGCATACTCAGTCACTAAGTCATGTCTGACACTTTTGCAACCCCATGGACTGTAACCCATCAGGCTCCTCTGTCCATGGGATTTCCCAGGCAAGAATACTGGAGTGGGTTGCCATTTCCTTCTACAGGGGATCTTCCTGACCCAGGGATTGAACCTGCGTCTCCTGCATTGGCAGGCAGATTCTTTACCACTGGGCCACCTGGGAAGCCCCTTAGGATAACTACCATTTCCCAAGCCTGGTTATTTCCAGGCATCCACTCTATGAGCTCTGGATAGTAATCCAACAACTGTCCTTTTCCTTAATGAATTAGCCTGTGTAAGAGCAATGCTGTGGTAATTTAACAAAGAACCTGACAAACCTCGCCCAAGTTCATCTGTTACTCAAGTTCCGTGCTGTCGAGAAAGTTCTGCTCTTCAAAGCCAATCAGGACCCACACTGGCAGAACTTTCATATGAATACATATGTCCATGGCAGTAGGGGCAAAGGAAATAGTAAGTTAAACTTCTCTGAAATTTCCTGACCAGAAGTGGCAGACCATTGTTTCTGCTTACTCTTCATTGATCAGAGCAGGTCATGTGACCAAGCCAGATGTTACAGAGGCAGAAAGGTATAACCGTTACCCAGTGAACAAATGTGAGTATTTGGAAGCAATATTAGTATAATATTGACTATGCTTAATTCATCAGAGAGGTTTCCTGCTGCTTAGAACCAAAAATCTTTTATAATACAGTTTTCCTTTTGGAGATCTACCTTCAATATTATGTCTAGAAAGTCCTTCCAAACACCAAAATTATAAAAATGTATCTTGGAACTGCCCTCTAGTTTTTTTTTATTTTTTAGATTTTAAATCCAAATTTCCCAAATTGGTATTATACTTTGAAAATAAAAATAATTCTACATAATTATGCCAAATGCTGCAGTCTACTGCAGCTCCTGAATTCACAATGCACATTAACTTCATTTTTAGAGTTTTTTGCTGTAAAGAAACCAGCTTAATTTAGTTTAATTTGGCACTTCCCAAACTTATGCATCCATAGAACTAGTTTTCATGTTAATTCTATTAACAGCCTACAAGTTAATGTTCCTTTGAACATGTTTAGGAATTGCTATTTTCTCTCCTACTTGGGATTTATGCTGTTATTCAGGAGGTAGAGTTCTATATCTGTAATCCACAGAGTTAGTGAATTGTTCCAGCACCATATGTTAAATAGGTTTTAGTTTATCTAGTAATCCCGTGGACTTTGGTATCCACTGGGGGTCCTAGAACCAATCTCCCATAGATACCTAGAGATGATTGTTTCCTATTTCAATGATCTTTTTTTTTGTTCTGATACAAGCAATACTTATTTTAAACACTATGGCTTTGCTGTTATCCATTACTACAGATCCTCTGCTACTCTTTTAATATTTTTCTTCCTGGTTTCCATTCAGTATTCCGCAAAACTGCTAATGCCAGGAATTGTGACAGGCAAAAGAATACACAGGTGAATAATATACAAGAGGGTCTGCAGACACGAGACTTATACTCTTGCAGGATATGCAACCATTAAGGGGTTAATTACACAAACTATTCTTTAGAATTTTCATGCATGTGAGGAAGTATGGGGCTACAGTGAAACAAGAGGGGATGAACTGAAGTCTGCCTTGAAATATATGGTGTTGACCTGGTTCTTGGAGGACAAGGAAGACATAACCAGGGGAAGAGGAAGAGAAAGAGAGTCAAACAAAAGGAATAGTAAAGACCTTGGGATGCAAATATACTAGCAATTTGTAGACTAAAGTTACATGCCCAGAGCATCCATGTGTCAGACCAGAAAGCCAAGATGCAGTGGGCGAGGTCAGAGGGGGCTGTGTTTGGAGGACAAGGAAGACATAACCAGGGGAAGAGGAAGAGAAAGAGAGTCAAACAAAAGGAATAGTAAAGACCTTGGGATGCAAATATACTAGCAATTTGTAGACTAAAGTTACATGCCCAGAGCATCCATGTGTCAGACCAGAAAGCCAAGATGCAGTGGGCGAGGTCAGAGGGGGCTGTGTGATGCAGGACTCTGTGGACCACAGTGGGACAGAGCTTGTGTTTGAACAGCAATAAGAAGCTATGAATGCAGAAGACCCCAGTTTGATTCCTGGATCAGGGAGATCCCCTGGAGAAGGGATAGACTACCCACTCCAGTATTCTTGGGCTTCCCTTGTGGCTCAGATGGTAAAGAATCCTACAACAATGTGAGAGACCTTCCCTGGAGTTGGGAAGATCCCCTGGAGGAGGGCATGAGAACCTACTCCAGTATTCTTGCCTGGAGAATCCCCATGGACAGAGGAGCCTGGTGGGTTATAGTCCATGGGGTTGCAAAGAGTCCGACACAACTAGCGACTAAGCACAGCATAGCAAGAAGCTATGGAAGGATTTGAAGCAGTGGAGTTATAAGATCAGAGACGTTCCTTATTATTATTGTTTAAGAAAAAATAAAGAATGGAGGTTGCCAAGGGCAATGATTGAAAAGGGAGACTACTTAAGAGGCAATCCAAGAAATGATAGTTGCCTGGATGGTAGGAGAGATGACATGATGTGGAGAAATGGAAAATATTTAAGGGATTAGATAATCTATGAGATTTTCTCAGATCAATTCAGAATCCAAAACCCACTGTGATTTAATTAAGTTCAATCTATGAATAGCTTTGTGGACAGTGGATGGTTTTGAACCATATTTATCCTCTAACCAGGAACATAGTTTGCTCTTCCGTTTATTCATACCCTCCTTTATCCCCCTTTGGCAATATTTCCTTCTCTTCTTCATATAAATCACATGTACTTCTTGCAAGGCCCACATTAAGGAGCTGTGTTTTCTTGTTATGAATTAGAATCCTTTTTCCAAATGCATTTTTCACCTGATTGCCACTTTGTCTGATATACAAGAAAACTTCCAGCTTTGGTAATGATTTTGTGACTCATTACTTTGCAATAGTATTCACAATTACATCTAATTGGAGAAGGAAATGGCAACCCACTCCAGTATTCTTGCCTGGAAAATTCCATGGACAGAAGAACCTGGCAGGCTACAGTCTATGGGGTCGCAAAGAGTCAGCCATGACTGAGCACATCAACACATTACATCTAATTTTTTTTTCCAATTGATTATCTTGGAGTTTCTATAGATAACAACTACTTAATTTATCCTTTCCAATGGCTGTACTTCTCTGCCAAACCCCTTCTCCAACTTACTACAATGCCAAAAGTTCCAGAGATGATATCCAATATTCTTGTCTTGCTCCTGACTTTATGGGAGATACAAGGTACAGTACTTTTTAAAGAACATTCCATAGGATTCTGATGCATGGTTATACAAATAAGAGATTGCTGGATCAAATAAGCTTGGAAAACACCATCTTGAGCAAAGTAAAACTGATTTCTTGATTGCATTTGATTCTCAGAATACTTACATGTTAACGTTCTTTTTCTTTTTTCTTTTTTTTTGGTTAGCATTCATTTCGAACATCAAAGAAAGAACCTGGCATAGAGTCTTTCCCAAATTTACATGAACATACATACCCCTTTCCTTTTCTCTCCTCTTCAGTATCTCTTAGGCTTCATGAAACACGAATTTGGAAAATGCTGCCTGACTATTTCACCACTGTTTTTCTCTACATTGCCTCGGTTGTAGGCAAGAGCTACTCAAAGTAACTCGCTTTCAGTTTCAAACTCCTGAGATGGGGACTTTGCTGATCCTCAACTACTGCCAGGGAATCACTTCACCTCCAGGCCTGGGACAAGTCCTGCACCCATGTCCCCTGGGGCCAGTCCAAGACTGAGAAGGGACAATTCTCAATTCTCCAAGTTCTGTGAAGACAGGCTATCAGGAAAATCATCTGTGTCTTCCCACTATGGATACAGGAGGATTACTCAAGAAAAATCCGCTGTGGATTTCCTGATGCATCCCTGGTTGGCACCAAACCACTAGACTCACTTAAAAATGAAGGACTGAGTCATTTACCCTCCATCCATTTTATTCAGTGATCTATGATTCTAGCATTATCTAACTGCTTGATACTAGTCTATGAAGGTGTGAAGACTACATAAGCGGTAATAATAAATATTAGTCTTTTTAGTGATGGCATAATTCCAGGGTGATCCTTGTCCACATGACAGCTTCCCAAAATTCAACCTACTTTTAAAAAAGAAAATTTTTATTATATGGACCGTTTTTCATCTTTACTGAGTTTGTTGCAATATTGCTTCTGTTAAATGTTTTGGTTTTGTGACTGCAATGCCTGTGGGATCTTAGGTCCCCAACCAGGGATTGAACTCACATCCTCTGCTCTGGAAGGCGAAGTCTTAGCCATTGGACCACGAGGTAAGTCCTAACTTTTTATTTTAGAAATAAAAACATTCTATCGCCCTTCACTTAGCATTGCTTTTTTAAAAAAAAATCTCATATCAAAGCAACCCATTCATAGTACAAACTGTAACACAAGTTGAATGGATGTGTTAGAAGAAAAAAGTCACGTCCGTTGCTGCCTGATGAGGGAACCTAACAGGTGAGTTGTCTGGACTGGCACCGCGGTGCCTCAAAGATGCAACCTTTCTACACAAACACATTAACCATCTGCAGCAATGTCACAGCACTGGCTGTTCTCTTTGCCCAGCAACTCCCCCACAGCGCATGTACCCACAGTTACACTCAGAACTCAAATTGTTTCACACCCAGAAAGCCCCAAAATATGAATGCGTAGCTATACTATACACATAACCAAAGATGCCGCTTGAATAAAGATATTTTTATTGCCACTCATTAAATTGCTGTGTTTGAAATGTCTCAAACAAATGCTGTGGAACAGCATCGTGCCAACCTACCCACACAAACAGAAAGGCAACTCAGCTTAAAAAAACAAAGTGCTAACAGCCACCGTGCTCTGATTGGAGCCACATGGGACTCTGGGCTGCCATGTGCTGCTTTTTCCACCCGAATTCACTGGGAACATTCCCTCCTGAGGGCCCCCCTCTCCCACTTCCTCCCCACTCCCTAGTTTAGAGCACATTGCATGAAAATTGAATGCTCTTTATCTTTTACCCACGGAGAGAGGACAACGCAAATTGATTATGATCAAATAGAGAGACCTGTTTATTTTCATCCGTGAACCTCCGAGACTACATTTTACGTGTTTCAAGAAGGACTCACCCAACTATCAGCCATAATCAGGATGCAGTTCATTTTCAGGAAGACTGTTGGCCCACCTGAGGTGTAGCCCATGGTGTGAATGTTCCCAGCTGCATTCTCAATGGAGACACTGTCTGCTTACAGCACAGCCCAGGACCCTGGGGGAGAAAAGATGAGATGATGAAAACACCTTTTACTGAGGAAGAAACAGAGATGTGAAGTTTCTTTCACTTACCCAAGATCCCCAAACTCCTAACAGATGAACGAAGGACAGAGATTGAGGGTAACCGACACCAAAGCCCCAGATGTGTCTGCCCTGTGGTTTGGACTCCTGAGGTCAGCTTGCAGCAAGGTTTCCCTTTTGCCTAAGAAAACAGTGGTGGTGATGGCTTAGTCACTAAGTTGTGTCCAACTGTAGCCCACCAGGCTCCCTTGTCCATGGGATTTCCCAGACGAGAATACTGGAGTGGGTTGCCATTTCCTTCTCCAGGGGATCTTCCCGACCCAAGGATCGAACCTGTGGACTGGCACCTCCTGCATTACAGGCAGATTCTTTACCCACTGAGCCACAACGGAAGCCTCAGCCTAAGAAAACAGCATATTTTAATCATGAAATAGTCAGACATTTATTTAATTGAATATTCAATTTGCCATATTTAGGACTATTGAAAAGCAGAGTTTCACTTTTAAAAAAAAAAAAAACTTTTCTTTTGCCTTGACTTGAGCAAAGCATCCGAATCTGCTTCTTTACTGCAGGGTCTCCTAAGTGCCACTATGTGGACTATCACGACAGCACTGTAGGGTATTTTCCCCACATAATGGATGGAAGAAGTGTCTCAGGATAAGCACAACATCCAGTTGAATGCCCTGTGTCTTGCCAGTACTTGATGCAGATGGGCGTTGTGTAAACATGGTACCCTCCCCTGCAGCTCATGAGGGCAGATTCCAAAGCATTGCAGCTGCACATGTGCACTAAGTCAGCACATCCTCTGAGCACTCTCAGGAGAACGCTCAGCATTTGCACCTACACTGTCACCACCTTGCCTCCCTGTCCCTTGGCCTCCTATAAATGCCTGGACCTTTCCTGCACTTCAAGAAAAGTTAGAAGCCACTCATTTGTTGTAAAAGAGAATTTGGGGAGAGCTCCTCTGAGCCAAGAAAACATATGGTCTAATTTCCTGGAAGAAAGAATGGAAGGAAAGGATTCTAAAAGAGTTCTATGTTTAGAGGGAAAAGGTATTGAACAGGATAGTGCATTGGCTAGATTGTTTTCAAGAATAATTTTGAAAGACAGATGCGCTGGAGCAGGTGTGATGTTTCCTGAAACCAGATCACCTTAAAAAAAAAAAACTAAAAAGGAAGTACAGGTCAATGTTTCACTCCCTGGACATTGGAAGTGATAAGGTTAACCATCCATGCCACCACCTCCTTGCCACCAGCAGCCTCGATTCCTAGCTACACAACCAGGCAGGATGGAGGACAAAGGTCTACAAAGTGACCATCTCTCCCCACGAGTAGAACTCTTTCCACTCTGACCTAGCCAGGAACTTAATTATCCACCCAAAACAATGAGATTTCCAACTCCTCCCCTTACCAAAAGCACAACACAAAAACACCACAGCTATGGGCAAAAACCTAGAAAACACTCAGAAGGAGAAACCTGCAGGACCATGCAGGTAGAGAAAAGGCCATTCGTAGACATCACTGTGACACAGGATTGATGAGTGTGGGGGAGAAGCAAAGCCCCCTAGTATGCTGCTGCTGCTGCTAAGTCGCTTCAGTCGTGTCCGACTCTGTGCGACCCCATAGACGGCAGCCCACCAGGCTCCCCCGTCCCTGGAATTCTCCAGGCAATAACACTGGAGTGGGTTGCCATTTCCTTCTCCAATGCATGAAAGTGAAAAGTGAAAGTGAAGTCACCCAGTTTTGTCTGACTCTTCTGCGACCCCACAGACTGTAGCCCACCAGGCTCCTCCATCCATGGGATTTTCCAGGCAAGAGTACTGGAGTGGGGTGCCATTTTCTTCTCCAGCCCCCTAGCATATGTTTGTTAAATTTTCGTCCTCTTGGTGAACTTGGAGCACAAGCAGAGGGTGAGGTTCTCTTCCAGCTGGTTCTGGGGACCCTGATACAAGAAGTTCTCATACTAGGGCCAAAGGTAGAATTCAGAGAGGCCCACTTAGAAACAAGTCTGTTGGGTTCAAAGCAAGAGAAATACTGCCTGATTCTAAAAGCTTTCTCATCCCCAAATGAGGCTCAGCATTCTCACCAGTTGAAACTAGGAAGAAATTGGATTGTTTTCCCCAAATCCTGATAAATAGTGGGACCAGGATTCAAGTACAGACCAGGTCATTTGTTGCACAGTGATGCTTTATTAACTACATGGAAACCACACAGAAACCTCATCTCATTCCTGGGTTCACTTGTTTGTTGATTATTGTTGCTGTGTTACTGTTGTCTGAAGCGAGATGGACTCTTCCTTAGGAGGGTTGACCGGGTGACTCTCTCCTTCAAGGGTCTTGGGTACCTGTGGGGAGACCAGGGGAGTAAGCTGTGCTGATGAGTAGCCCAAGCTGACTTCAGTCTGCATGGACTACGCCTGACATAGAGAAAGGGGAACTGGGCATATAATAACGAGATGAGGTGGTCCACTAGTTTGAGAGTCTGCACTTCCAGTGCACAGGTTTGATCCCTGCTTAGGGAACTAAGATCCCACATGCTGTGCAGTGTGGCCAAAAAATTTAAAGAATAATTAAATAAAAATAATGAGATGACACATTTACTGCATTCTTAAAACACAGTCTCATATCATGTCTTTCTGCCTCAGTTGTCACCCCACAATGGCCTGAGGCCCTACACTATGGCTATCACCTCCCAAGAAGGGTCCTTAGAGAGAGACTTCTTTGGAGGGCAGGGAGCTTGGCTTGTTCATCTTTGTAGTTTGTACCCTGTATTCTGGCACTCCCACAATTCCCGGAAGAGCAGCTCCCATACCACCAGCGCTCAATAAATATTTATTGGAGTCAATCTGCCGCAACCTTCTTCATGCTAGCACTTTGACAATGCTAAACATCTTAGCCAGTCAACTTGAGAATAACAAAACTGTTTTTCTAAGGAGGAAGCATATTTCCAAATGGCACGTGTGAGCTTTTTCTGATTACAGAAGTAATACATATTCATGGTAGAAATTAGGAAAATTCAGAAAAGCATAAATAAAAAGTAAAATAATTAATACTCCCATCATTTACAAAAGAACCACTGTGAACATGCTTATTCTTCCAGGTTTCTTTCTATGCCTCTATTCACATATATTACAAAACTGGGATCATAACGATTACTATTTTTAATCTTTTTAACATAACTTATGAGCTCTATCATGCATGTCCTTAAATATTCTTGAAGAACATGATTTCTAATGGTTGCAATGTGTTCTACCATATGGATGTTTCAGCATTCTGTAATTTAACCAATTTCCTTTGTTGGGTATTTTGGTTGTTTTTAATTTCCCACTATTATAAATAAAGTTTCAGTGAACATCCTAGCACATAAATCTTTGCACCCATTTTAATTATTTCCATATGTGAAGTTCATAGAAGTGGAATGGCTCAAGGACTAAAAAGCAAGAGTATATTGAAGATGAAAAATGATACGCAGGCCAGAGTCTAACTTCATCTGTTTAGGGCGGTGAGGATGAAGTAACTATCTCTCGGCCTCAAAGCACAACCCTGACTTTTTTGGTTCATCTTCCACTCCATGAGCAGACTATTCTGTTGAGCGTTGGTGCCACTTGACAAAAGGAAGCCGTGGAGCCAGACAGATCTGTGTTCTAATCCTGACACCTCCAATAGTCAGCTATGTGACCTTGGGTAATGCCCTGAGCCCTACTTTCTCCAAAGACAGTGAAGATAACAGAAAGAAGCGTCCAAAAATGCTAACTTGTTCTCTTCTTTTTCTTACTATCAGAACCTTGTTTCTCATTTGAGGAAATATTGTACTGAGTGAAGTTATGACAAAGTCAGAGTCCCTGGACAGTTAGATGTAGATAGAGGTGGCCTTAAGTATTATAACTTAATCCTAAGATGTAGAGGGAAATTGTGGAACTCCTAAAAAGACTTTTTTCCTAGCTTTTTTAAAAAATTGGAATATAATTGCTTTACAGTGTTGTGTTAGTTTCTGCTATCCAACAATGTGAATCATATACATATATATATAATATATATATACTCCCTCCTTTTTGAGCTTCCCTCCCACCTCCCATAATACCCCCACCCCTACCACCCAGGTCATCACAGGGCACAGAGCTGAGCTCCCTGTGCTGTATGGCAAGCAGCTTCCCACTAGCTCTCTATTTTACACATGGTAGTGTATATATGTCAATGCTACTCTCTCAACTTGTCCCACCTCCTCTGTCCCCCACTGTGTCCACAAGTCCATTCTCTATATCTGTGTCTCTATTCCTGCACTACAAATAGGTTCATCAGTACCATTTTTCTAGATTCTATATATATGTGTTAATATACTATATTTGTTTTTCTCTTTCTGACTTACTTCACTCTATATGACAAACTCTAAGGTCATACACTTTACACAAATGACTCAGTTTTGTTCTTTTTTATGGCTGAGTAATATTTCATTGTATGTATATATGTACTGTGCTGTGCTGTGCTTAGTCGCTCAGTTGTGTCTGACTCTTTGTGACCCCATGGACCCTCGGCCCATGGGGATTCTCCAGGCAGAATACTGGAGTAGGTTATGCCCTACTCCAGGGGATCTTCCCAACCCAGGGATCAAACACAGGTCTCCCACATTGCAGGTGGATTCTTTACCATCTGAGCTACCAGGGTAGCCCATATATATATTACACAGACATAATTGTCATACAACATTATGCAAGTTTAAGGTGTACAACATGATGATGTAATACACATATGTATTGCAAAATGATCACCTCATTAAGATTAGTTAACACACCCATCACCACATGTACTTATCTTGTTTTGTGTGTGTGGTGAGAACATTTAAGATCTACCCTCTTAGAAACTTTCAAGTATAAGACACAATCTTATTAACTGTAGTCACCATGCCATACACGTTTTTCCAGGGCTCATTCATCCTCTAACTCAAGTTTGTACTTTTGGCTAATATCCATTTCCCCCTCACCCTTGGAAACCATCAATCTGTTCCCTATCTCTATGAGTTTTTCTTGTTCAGATTCCACATACAAGTGAGATCCTATAGTATTTGTCATCCTCTGTCTGATTTATTTCACTTAGCATAAGACCTTTAAGGTCCATTCATGTTGTTGCAAACAGCAGGATTTCCTTCCTTTTAATGACTAAACAATATTTCTGCATGTATGTGTATATGGCATTTGTAACATTTGTATAATGTCTAATATAAAAATATAATATAAATGCCATTTTCTTCATCCATTCATCTACAGATGTACACTTGAGCTGTTTTCATGTCTTGGATGTTGTAATGCTGCAATGAACTTGGGAGAACAGCTATCTCTTTTTTACTTCTTTCTCTTTTTTATTAAGGTATAAGTGACATACAATATTATGTCAGTTTCAGGTATATAACGTAATGATTCAATATTTGTACACACTATGAAATGATCAGCACAATAAGACTAGTTAACATCTGTCATAATATATAGCATTCTTTTCTTGAAATAAGAACTTATAAGATTTACTCTCCCAGCAACTTTAAAGTATGCAATACAGTATTATTAACTATAGTTGCATGCTGGAAATTATATTTCCAAGACTTGTTTATTTCATAACTGGAAGTTTGTACATTTTGACTCCCTTCACCCATTTTGCCCACTCCCCACTCCTAAATAGCTGTTTGTTCAGTTCAGTTCAGTCGCTCAGTCATGTCCGACTCTTTGCGACCCCATGAATCGCAGCACGCCAGGCCTCCCTGTCCATCACCAACTCTCGGAGTTTACCCAAACCCATGTCCATCGAGTCAGTGATGCCATCCAACCATCTCATCCTCTGTCGTCCCCTTCTCCTCCTGCCCCCAATCCTTCCCAGCATTAGGATCTTTTCCAATGAGTCAACTCTTCGCATCAGATGGCCAAAGTATTGGAGTTTCAGCTTCAACATCAGTCCTTCCAATGAACACCCAGGACTGAACTCCTTTAGGATGGACTGGTTGGATCTCCTTGCTATCTGAGGGACTCTCAAGAGTCTTCTCCAACACCACAGTTCAAAAGCATCAATTCTTCGGTGCTCAGCTTTCTTCATAGTCCAACTCTCACATCCATACATGACTACTGGAAAAACCATAGCCTTGACTAGACAGACCTTTGTTGGCAAAGTAATGTCTCTGCTTTTAAATATGCTATCTAGGTTGGTCATAACCTTCCTTCCAAGGAGTAAGCGTCTTTTAATTTCATGGCTGCAATCACCGTCAGCAGTGATTTTGGAGCCCAAAAAAATAAAGTCTGACACTGTTTCCACTTTTTCCCCATCTATTTCCCATGAAGTGATGGGACCAGGTGTCATGATCTTAGTTTTCTGAACGTTGAGCTTTAAGCCAGCTTTTTCACTCTCCTCTTTCACTTTCACCAAGAGGCTTTTTAGTTCTTCTTCACTTTCTGCCCTAAGGGTGGTGTCATCTGCATATCTGAGGTTATTGATATTTCTCCCGGCAATCTTGATTCCAGCTTGTGCTTCTTCCAGCCCAGCGTTTCTCATGATGTACTCTGCATATAAGTTAAATAAGCAGGGTGACAATATACAGACTTGACATACTCCTTTTCCTATTTGGAACGAGTCTGTTGTTCCATGTTCAGTTCTAACTGTTGCTTCCTGACCTGCATACAGGTTTCTCAAGAGGCAGGTCAGATGGTCTGGTATTCCCATCTCTTTCAGAATTTTCCACAGTTTATTGTGATCCACACAGTCAAAGGCTTTGGCATAGTCAATAAGGCAGAAATAGATGTTTTTCTGGAACTCTCTTGCTTTTTCGATGATCCAGTGGATGTTGGCAATTTGATCTCTGGTTCCTCTGCCTTTTCTAAAACCAGCTTGAACATCTGAAAGTTCACGGTTCACGTATTGCTGAAGCCTAGCTTGGAGAATTTTGAGCATTTCTTTACTAGCGTGTGAGATGAGTGCAATTGTGCTGTAGTTTGAGCATTCTTTGGCATTGCCTTTCTTTGGGATTGGAATGAAAACTGACCTTTTCCAGTCCTGTGGCCACTGCTGAGTTTTTCGGATTTGCTGGCATATCAAGTGCAGCACTTTCACAGCATCACCTTTGAGGATTTGAAATAGCTAAACTGGAATTTCATCACCTCCACTAGCTTTGTTCGTAGTGATGCTTTCTAAGGCCCACTTGACTTCACATTCCAGGATGTCTGGCTCTAGGTGAGTGATCAGATAGCTGTTTGAGATAATGATGTATTTCCTTCAGATATATATCCAGAAGTGGGATTGTTGGATCATGGTAGTTCTACTTTTATTTTTTAAGAAATCTCCATACTGTTTTCCATAGTGGCTGGCCCAATTTATGTTTGGGGAAAACATCTTAAAATCAGGACTACTTGAGAAAAAACTCTTTCATATTCCCTCCTTCCTGATACTTGGAACTCAGATGTAATGGCTGGAGCTCTAGCAGTCATCTTGTGATCTTAATGAAGCTATTCCTTAAGAATATTAGGGAAAAAAAGCTAGTGTCCAAGTCCCTTGGTATACCATGGAGCTGTCACATTTGCTCTGGACTGACTCATTCACTTTCTTATAACTGTGCCAAGAAACATTGTTTGATTAATCCAGCCTTGTTTAGAATTTTCTCTTATCAGCAGCCAAACCTAATTCTAGTCGATGAGAATACTTCTATTATATAATCATTGTGAGGACAAAATAGAGTAATTTATTAATATGCCTGGCATGGAGCTGGCTCTCAGTGAAGATTTAGTCCTTTGCTGTTCTAATTGTATCCAGTTTTTATTTCCAGCACATGCTAACCTCCTCCTGACCCTCTCCCCTTTCCCCTTTTCCCTCCCAATATGAAACCACAAAAAGACCTACTCCTCCAACTTCCAGTGGAGACTTTCTTCTTGATAATCTTAGCAGTCTACCTGCTGACACAAATTTTTCCATTTTTCACCTTTTTCTGCTTCCCCCCTTGAATGCTAGGTTTCCATTGATTTACTGGGATTTCTGGACTTATATGCCTCTTTTAGGGATTCAGAACCGTTTCTGATTTTCCAACAATTAACCCAGAAATTTACTTTCTATTTCTCATCAAGACATAGTCATTAACCACTCCAAATAGCTTCAAACAGCTATCACACACTCAGACATATTTGTGCCTGAAGTTCTAATTTACAGTTTAGATTACCTCACAGATCAGATCTGACAAATTCCCTGGTCAGAAGAAACTCAGAATACTTTATTCTCAATTTGGAAACCAGAAAAATATCTATTCATCTAAAGTATTGAGCATGCTCTACCTATCTGTCTTCTACATTCTCTTAGTGGGCTAGGAATCTGAAATGATAACCAGGAGAGGGCCAGCTTCTTGAATGGTGAGAATAAAATTAGTCTAACCAGTCAACAAAGTGACCTTATGAAATTTGATCACAGTTGTTAAATTAACAGGCAAAACCATTGTTTGAACTGAAAGTTGTCTTCAATTTTGGTTGCAAATATACACAGAATTAAAGAGAATAAATTATATTTACTATAGGTTTAATATTGAAAAATTGGAAGCTACTGAAATGTAGCAAGAGATTCATAAATATAACCATAGATATAATCATCAGTTACAGAAGTATAACTGTACATAGAGTAGATTGCAACAAGGAAAACATTTGTAGTATTAGGAAAATGAACTACACAGATGGCATAAACAACAAGGCCATTCTGTCCGTCTTAGTCACTGTTAGCTGCTGATTTTTCAGTTTCCCCCACACATTCATGGAGCATTTTGGCACCTGCTTCACAATGTTGCTCTCCACCCTATTTCTATTCAGCCTTCCTGATGGCATGGTTATCTGATACAATATACATCCACGAACCTGGTGTATGGTTCTTCAGTATCTGGAATTCCAGTGTTCCACTATCCTAAGGTTCCTGGCTTTGATTCATTTTGAGCTAACTTTGGTATATGGTGTGAGATGGGAGTCGATCTTGATGCTGTCAATACTTGAAATTCTCTCTCTTCTTGACCTTCAATCTGGCTTCCCTCCAGTTTTCACCCAATCTCACTTCACTTTCATTCTGGTTTTATAAAAAGTGTTATTTTCTTTTCTACAGGTCTCCATTGTCATTGTTGATTTAATTTTGACTCCCTTTCTTGACTGCAAGTTTGTGAACAGAAACTTCCATATTTGACTTTATATTCACCAAAACCTCTGATAAAGGCTGGAACTCTGTGGGTATTAATCCATGTTTATGTAAAAAACAAAGATGACATCAGGAAAAAGGTTTGAAAGTAAAATATAGAATATATACGTGTGTGTGTGTATGTATGTGTGTGTGTTTGTGCATACACACAGATAGATATAGATCTTGCCTTTTTTCTTGTATTTTTTTATGGTAAAGAAACATAGAAATAACAGGAAAACATCTGTATTTAAGGAGAAGAGAGAGAAGAGCTAAAATTCTGGCAAACAGGAAAAATAACTCACTATGCTGACAACTTCATGTGGTTGCGAGATCAAATGAAACCTTGTAATTGAAAGCAACCTTTATTCGTAGCTCTCTACAAACACAAGGTAAAGCTCTAACTAAACAAGCCTCAGATGTTTATGCCCTTGTCATCATCCAGTAAAGTCTGAATTCCTTTAGGGAAAGACCCATTTCATGTGGCTCTCCTGTACCTCGCACCATGTCTGGCATGGAGCAATCAAAATTCTTTTGCTTACTCAACTAATCATGTCTTGAGTAGCTACCACGTGCCAGACGATGCATTGTTCTGGAGAATATAAACATCTGCCATCGTGACCTACTGTGCAGTTGAAACAGAGAATAGGTTTATATGAACAAAACTAAATCTGTGGGTGTTCTTGACATGCTGTCTTTTCATAATCTCAATGATGATGACCATGCAACATATTTCAACTGATTTTTAAGAAAGTGGGACTTCCTTCTTAGTCCAGTGGTTGAGAATCCGCCTGCCAATGCAGGGGACACAGGTTTGATCCCTGGTCTGGGAAGTTTCCATATGCCACAGAGCAACAAATCCTGAGTGCCACAACCATGAAGCCTGTGCTCTAGAGCCCATGCTCTGCAACAAGAGAAGACACAGCAGTGAGAAGCCCATGCACCACAACTAGAGAGTAGCCCTCGCTCACCACAACCAGAGAAAGACAATGAGCAGCAAGGAGGACGCAGTGCAGCCAAAAATAAAAATTTGTCAATTAAAGAAAGATAGGTGAAGAAAAACTAAGGAAATACTGGCAAAACCAAAACCTCTTAGGCATTTCCGGAGTACCTATTCTGGGTAAATTGCCCTAGAATCTGTGAGGAATAAGAGGCTATCTGAGACTTGCCTTCTGCCTAAGAAAGTGCAAAGACCAGTGGAGAGAAGGGTGGAGGGGTAGGCTCTGAGGCATGCTGGAAGGGAGGCTTGAACAAAATGCCGAGACCGTTCAGGGCAGGGCAGGATGACAAGGAGAACATCATGTTATCTTAGGCACGTTTCTGCTCATGCCTACCTGTCGGGCCACTTAAGTGGACTAGCTTTACAAAGAGATTGGGGCACCTGTGTGGTCATCTCCCTGCCCACACTGATGGGAAGATGGCTTCTGCAGGAGTCATCACTGAACACTGGGCTCCCGTGAATGTACTGGATGAGCCCCGAGTGTGGCGGGCTTTCCATTTCTTCCAGAACAAGTAAGTGGTCAGGATGGGAAGCTGGGGACCATCTAATGCAATCTCCCACTCTGCGCTTCATTAATTGTTTGTTTTTTCTATCTCTGAGTCTATGACCTCACTCAAGGATGAACGTCTTTCGACCCCACCTTTCAAGAGACCCTTGGATTTTTTTGATGGTACCCATTTTAAAGGAAAAGTTGAAGTAATAAGCATTCAATTAAATATAACACAGACAATCTGTTTTATCAAAGCAGATTGATCATAAATCAGAAGAAGAGGTGCATTCCAAATCACATATATGAAACAGAAACTTGGCAATGGCCCCATTCTGGAGTGCCGCCCTCCCAGGTCTACACAAGGTCAATATGGTAATTCATTTCCAGAAATTACTTAATTCTAGTGTCTGTAACCAAATGGTGATTTATCTTCAAGTACAGAAGCATGTCATGTCAGGTAAAACTGTTTTTTGAAAATCCAAGTTTACACTCAGGTGAATTGTTACTATATCATAAAACTGACTCTTTTATGGAAGGAAAATTTCTTAAACATGCTAAAATTGGACTCCACTGACAAAAAATAAAAGTCCTCTCTCACTCCCTTTCCTGGAACACAGTGCCTACCCAGAGCTGGGCATATCTCTACAGAAACCTTCCACTGTGGTCAGCAGATAGTGTCTGTGCTCAGGCAAGTTCCAAAAGTCTGAGTGGTAAAAGTCTTTACACTGCCAAGCCAGACTGCTGGAGGTCAGTCATAACTTCCTTTCAAATTATAGTAATTAATAACAGATTTTCTTCCTGTTATTGACCCAAGCATAAATGCAGGCTTGAAAAATAGCCAAGACAGATTTACATGATGCCCTACAAGAAAGTTTCCCTCTATGGAACCAACATAAGCCTTACTCCAGATTTCTGGCAGAGCGCATCTCCGTCGCCTTGCTCCAGCAAAGTGGGCCTACGCACACTGCAAAATAAACTCCGAGAATGCTCAGCAATCTGCTGGCGGAGGTGCTTGCTAAGTGAGCAGCTCTCCCCTCCGCCAGCCAAAGCGTGATCATTTCTCTGTTCACCTCATTTGCATTATCTAGTGAAAAATGCACAACCTTGGACCATATTTGAAGCCATGAATTTACTAGAGCTTGACAATGAGAAGTCAAATCCAGTATGGAGGACTTCTCTGAATGCCTGTTCAATGACACAGGACAGCAGACACATTTTATGATGATGTGGGTGACATGTTTTATCTACCTGTAGAAGTTTAATGCATTTATTTAATAAACATTTAACAAACACTAAGAAGACAAGGTAAGAACCTTACCCTTTGGTAGAAAGAGATAAACTTGGGGTAGGTCAGTGGACTGGCTGGACATGACACAGTCTGAGAGTAAAGGACGGACCCTCCAGAGACAGGTTGATTCTATCTTGGGCTGGAGAATGGCTGGACTCTTTGTATATTTAATGTAAAATTTGGGGAGATAATCTACTCTGGTGACCCTATAAACATCCTGCCTTCCTTGTGCAAACATGAAAGCTTTCAAATGATGATCTCCTTAGCAGAGATACAAATCTGTTGTTGTTTTTTCCTAGAATTGAAAGTGTGTTTGGAAGAATCCCAGTGATGAGTTACAATGAAAACTCCTGTTTTTGGTTTGTTTGTTTTTTTCCAAAAAAGAAAAGGCGATCTTCTTTTGTGCAGATGTAGGACATTTCACACCCTTTCTTACTCTGCTGAGTATTCACTTTCCTACTGGAAGTTTGGTGCTGCAGGTAAGCTAATGATATCCTACTTTCCCCTCTACTCTTTAAAGGAAGGAAATGACAGCTGGACCCGACACAAGGCATTGCCATCTGTAGGCATTAGAAGAAACCAATTTAATGTTTAGGACTTCCCAAGCCTTCGAAGCTAAAGGCAAAGAAGGGAGGAAAACCAGCGTAGACTTGCTGGGATTCTGGAAGTGATTTTTCTCTCTTATGTAAACTATTAAGATGATGGAAACTGACATCATTATATTTACTCCGTAAGATCCTGTTTTGTAATTGCATTTGAATATATTAATATATTACGGCAAAGGGAATAAGGAAAAGTAAGATGGGATGCTCTGTCAGTGTGGGAGCTGAGAGACATATCCACAGCAACCTGGACTTCTGGGGCGGGGGGGGTGTTGTGGACATCAGAACATAACAGGGAATCAGAAGCCATCAACAAATCCAACATGTTGTCAATGTACGAAGTTGTTCTGTGCTCCCTACAGAAAGGCACAAGCAGAATCAATCAAACTGGGCTTTAATGAGGACACAAGTCAATCATTAGAATTAGCCAGGACTGATTCTAGCACTGTCCAAAACCAAAACCAAAAAAAAAAAAAAAATCAATTTATTGTCTTCTGCTCCTCCTGTAAAAGGGAAGTATCTGCTTGATTAGAAAAAGACTTCATTCATCCAAGACAAATGAGGAGACTCATCGCTGATGTGAAGAGGGGTAAGAATTTCTATAACTCCAAAGAACGTGTTTACAGAATTACACAGCCTCCGATGAAATTCTCCTTGCATCCCACTAGTGGAGGTAGCGGGAAGGGAGTTATCCTCATCTTTAAATGCCAAGAATATCCCACCCAATAGCCTCTCTCCACAGAGCAAGGAAATGTGTAGTTTTGGGGACTGAATGCGCATTTAGCCTCCTCTTTCTGTGTTGGTTGTATTTCTCAAATTCATTTTTATTGAACTGGTCCAGCTTAAAATGGAATTGGCTTCAGAGAAGACAAAAATAGGTCTCCTAACAGTTGCACTGAATTTTTTAAATGTAAAATAGAAAAATTAAATGATGCAAGCACATTGATTCAAGGATGCCAGTTCCAGCCCACATTATATCCCACACATGTGCAGTTCCATCCAGATGGTATATCTTTCCCTTTAAGATGCCCAGAAAATGATTACATGTGTAACCATATTAAGCAATTTATCATTTGGCTTGGAAGGAGCAATTTTACCTACATTACAGTTCTGCACTTTATTTTTTTAATTTTTGTTGAAATATAGTTGATTTACAATGTTGTGTTAGTCTCAGGTGTACAGCAAAGTAATGCAGTTATACATATATATGTTCTTTTTTACATTCTCTTCCTTTATAAGTTATTACAAGATATTGAAATAGTTCCCTGTGCTTTAGAGTAGGTCCTTGTTGGTTACCTATTTTGTGTGTGGTATTGTGTATATGTTTGTCCTTAGCTCCTAATTTATCCCTCTTCTCCACTTTAATGTAAGAAAAGCCAATACATGTAGTTGCACATTTAGCAAGAGTTCCTACCAGGGAACATCTATTAAGAATTCACTTGCAGGTATAACTGTAGTGAGTGTTCAGTAGAGCTCACATGTGTCTGAGGAAGCCAAAGTGCCTTCCTGTAAATCACATACCATGAAACATCTTATTTTGTCCTCAGAATTCAGTTTTCATGTACAGACTAAATTTTTAATGATGATCTTTTTATGTTTCTCCACCAAAATATCATTCCCAGAATATTCTTAAGAGGCAAAAAGGCATATAGTTATTTAAACTCATCCATTTTTTTCCAGTTCAACTTGCATTTTTATATTAAGATCATAGTCTTTTATATTAATAAAATGACTCTGTGTGCCGTGATGGCTCTAGTAACCTGATGGGTTGTAAAAGCTCTTGTGTTTCTTCATTCAGATTTTATTTCCTCATTTGAGAGCAAGTCAGGGCAGTTGATATGAATCAAGTCCCCAACCCAGAGAAGAGCCCCACAGATCATGGGAAAGACTCACTTGCAACACAAAGGAAAACGGTCAAAATGGTCCACTCAGGAATATTTCTCCTTATCCTTTCCTAATCTCCTTTGTAGAATGCAGCCCACACCCTCGAGATGCTTGGAAGGGAAAATACCTTCTTTCCAATATTTCTGTGGAAGTTTGTTATAGGGCTACAAACCACTTGCCCTTGTAGGAACTCCTGGCGGAGAATTGAGTGTAGACTGGCTTCTCCAAAGAGGAGGAGGAAAAATTGTTTCTCTTTCTCTGTTCCTTGTCTCCAAGCCGCTTTCTGCTCTAAGTGCCTCTCTTTGTTTTCACCTCTAACACACACCTCAAATACCTTTCCCCAGTGTGGTCTAAACTCCCCTTTCTTTAATCTTGGAGAAGGAAATGGCAATCCACTCCAGTATTCTTAACCTAGAGAATTCCATGGACAGAGGAGCCTGGCAGGCTACAGTATATGGGGTCGCAATAAGTCCGACATGACTGAGAACTACACTTTCTTTAATCTAGAATGTGATTCAACTATTCTGTCCAGTCTTCTTTACTTCTTCCAAAATAAGCCTCTATAGGATCCCTCACCTCTTTCATTGCCAAGATTTTCATTTGCTCCTTTGACAAAAGTACCATAGCACCTGTGTTCTCTCCATTCTTTGTTTGGTGTAAAACGTGGCACATCCAAGCTGAACTGGATAGCGTTGAGATGTTCATGGAGCCAGTCACAGCTATGCTCCACCAGCAGTCCCTGCCCTCTGAGACTGCCCGGCGGAGACCTCCCAAAGCACTAGGGCACAGCTTTGTGACATGAATAGCCCTCTCCAACAGCATCAGAGATAGAGAACCAACTAGAAGGGGGATTTGGGCTAGACATGCAAGGAATGGTCAGTTGATATCATTAAGAATGGAAAAAAAAGAAAATCACATCATGACAAAAGATTGTGCTAATCTTAAGGGAGCACCTATGCTGGGCTTAGTTGCTCAGTTGTGTCTGCCTCTTTGCGACTCTGAGGACTTAGTTCATGGGGATTTTCTAGGCAAGAATACTGAAGTAGGTTGCCATGCCCTCCTCCAGTAGATCTTCCCAACCCAGAGATCAAACCCAGGTCTCCCACATGGCAGGCGAATTCTTTACCGTCTGACTACTGGGGAAGCCCAAGAGAGCACCTGACCTATCTCTATTTCCATGGCTTCCATACTAGCCCACATCTATCTTGAGTGAATGTTGCTTAAGATAGAAAATGCCTAATTAAAATGTACTGGCCCATCCATTTTCTCTTGACACTCAACCTCCTTCTCCCCTCCTCCTACATCCAGGAATCCTAACACTGTTGCTGATGGCTCTAGAACTTTCTCTCCACCCCTTAACCCTTGCTCCTTTAGCAGTGCATTTCCACTCATCAATCATGGAGGTTGTTAGACACAGCTAAAGGGCACACTCCTATTCCATCTCTTGAACTCACAAGAATATCCTAAAGACACTTTAGTTAAAGGCACTGGCTAGCTGAGTGCATATGAGAACAGCTGGGAAAGACATGTATGAAATATAGAAGGCAACCAGTTTTTGGAGCTGGTATCTAAGATCTAGTGGAAGTCAGAACAAGTAAACATGTACTAGCTTAACTAGTTCCAGAAGGCAGTTTAAGCATATGAGAAAGATTGGGGGTCAGAACCAGTGATTAAAATATGGTTCAGAGTAGTCTGGAGTGATAATTCATGGACCATTTGGGAAATGCAATAGATGCCTAAATGAAGATGGTTTTGCATGATGACCATTTTCATCTCCCGGAGTTTAATTGGCAGTTTTCTTTTTCCTGGAAATTTTATTTTTTATGTTTATTTCTGGTTCCTGTTATTGGATTAAAAGCAATGAAATCAACCCATCTTAAATTGTACTAAGTAGTGTTGAGCCCTCTGCTAGTCTGCAATTTATTATCTGGGCCATCTTTACCGTACCAGTGATGGCTTGCTTTGTAATAATGTTGCAGTTTAATGCATTTTGATAAAGTGTAGATAGAGCCTATTGTGAAGGAATGAAATTTGTGTTTCTACAATAAAACAAATGTCATTTTATCTTTTAAAGCCAAAGAGACTCTCTCCTCCAACCCCTTTAATTTGATTCCACTCTGAAAAACTATCTCCTTTCCTTCGCTTCACTGGAAGATGGTATTTTTATGTAAAAGTTGATGTAGACACTTTTATTTCTTAACCCAAATTTTTGTGTCCTGTGTTCCAGGAAGCGATCAAGTCTACTTACAATGGTTGTCAGCATCTCAAGTGACCAACTGACCCCTCTTTCCAAACAATTCATTGTCAACAAAACTCATGGACACCAGGGAGATCCCATAGATTAAAATTTCATTCGCTATAGAATGCAAGTACTTGAACTAAAGGAAACCAGTCAAAGTTAATTTGGCCTTAAAATCCCCATTGAGGAGAAAAACCTATCTTTGATATTTACTTTGTGGCAGAAAATATTCCTTCAATCAATCAAAAACAACAAGGAAACTTCTTGGAGATGCATGAACTAAAACATCATTGGCTCTACTCTAATTTTGTAATTATCTCTAATTACTCTGGACAAAATTAATCTTAGTTTAGGTATGTATGTGAGCAGGCTTCCCAGGTGGCGCTAATGGTAAGAACCCACCTGCCAATGCAGGAGACATAAGAGACGTGGGTTTGATCCCTGGGTTGAGAAGATCCCTGGAGGAGGGCATGGCCACCCACTCCAGTACTCTTGCCTGGAGGATCCCACAGATGGAGAAGCCTGGTGGGCTACAGTCCATGGAGTCACAAAGACTCAGACACGACTAAAGCGACCTAGCATGCACACGCCCACATGTGTGTGAGCACACACACACAACTATGGGTTTCACAAAGCACCTGCAAAAAAAAACAGGGATTTGAAAAGCAAGGTGAAGCCAACAATATTAGAAACAAACAAAAACTGGGAATTACTGGACTAGAAAATGTACACAGATTTTTGTCCTTTGCCTTGGACTGCAAGGAGGTCAAACCAGTCAATCCTATAGGAAATCAGTCCTGAACAATCATTGGAAGGGCTGATGCTCAAGCTGAAGTTCCAATACTTCAACCACCTGATGCAAAGAACTGACTCATTGGAAAAGACCCTGATGCTGGGAAAGATTGAAGGCGGGAGGAGAAGGGGATGACAGAGGATGAGATGGTTGGATGGTATCACCGACTCAATGTACATGGGTTTGGGTAAACTCCAGGAGTTGGTGATGGACAGGGAAGCCTGGTGTGCTGCAGTCCATGGGGTTGCAAAGAGTCATATACGACTGAACGACTGAACTGTTACTTTTCAACATTAAGTGCCGCTTGAACTGCATGATGACTGGTTCTCTTCTTTCTCTGCTTCTCACATGATCTCTGTCTGCTTAGCAGAGCACAACTTCAATACGAAATAGAACAGAACAAGATGCAGATTATCCTGGCTCTGGGTCATGGCTGTAAGCCCAGGACTTCAGGTCAATGCCTGGCTGAGAGGGAGCGGTCTTGTCAGACCCAGACATCAGGCCACAGGGGGCCGACGGCCCTGCTGCCTCCCTCCCTCTGAAATAGAGTTATCCTGGAGAGTGACAGATGACCAACCCTAGAGGCGACAGTCAGGCGCTGCCTCCAACAGACAGGGAGCCTGCAGAGGGAAGGAGAGCCACATCACCTATTTCAACTGGGTCAATAGCTGGTCTTTGTTTTCAAAACTGCCCTCAGGTTACCAAGGTTTTACTCCTCCAGTCTTTTGGCTGAGCTTTTTGGAAAACTAACCACACCCATTTCCTACAAACTGGCTTAAAGCGGCAGGCAGTTTCCAACCATCTCAGCTCACATGAGATGAATAACTCTTTCTCTCATAAGAGACTGTGCCTTCCCACTCCAGACCAGGGGTCGTGTTCCATTTAGAGTGTCATCTCTTTTAAGGAGGACACTGTCTCTTCTTGGCTTCATTTCAGTTCAGTTCAGTTCAGTCGCTCAATCATCTCCGACTCTTTGCAACCCCATGG
Organism: Giraffa tippelskirchi; assembly: GCF_054371585.1. Lineage (NCBI taxonomy): Eukaryota > Metazoa > Chordata > Mammalia > Artiodactyla > Giraffidae > Giraffa > Giraffa tippelskirchi. The sequence goes on along the minus strand of NC_137287.1, from coordinate 63,012,222 downwards.
ACTGCAGCACGCCAGGCTTCCCTGTCCATCACCAACTCCTGGAGCTTACTCAAACTCATGCCCATTGGGTTGGTGATGCCATCCAACCATGTCATCCTCTGTCGTCCCCTTCTCCTCCTGCCTTCAATCATTCCCACATAATAGAGAAATGTTAATAAATATTTAAAATGGGTAACCAGCAAGGACCCATTGTATAGCACAGGAAAAACTGTGCTATACCCAAGTATTTAGTGCAGGGAACTCTGCTCAATATTATTTAACAACCTAAATGGGGAAAGGATTTGGAAAAGAATAGCTACATGTGTATGTATGACTGGATCACTTTGCTCTACACCTGAATCTAACACCACATTGTTAATCAACTCTACTCCCATATAAAGTAAAAAGTAAAAGCAAAGAAAGAGTATGTTATCCTTCTCCACTCATGTTTTTGGGTCCCTTAAGTACAAAATGTTCTGATATCTGATAGATTATAATGATGATCCACAGGGAGAACAGAAGCTGGCTCTTGGGTGCAAATGGCACATACAAAATTAGTTGACTTTATCAGCTATTTGCATCTAGAATCAACAGCTCTCCCGGTTGGTGCCTCCCAGGTTTGACTACCTGGCCTGTTGATTTACAAACACACTCAGCATCCCCTTGCTAACATCTTGCCTTCAACACATGAGATGAGACAAGGTGGCCTCATCTAATTCTCACTGCTGTAAGGCAATCTGTGCACTTACGGCTTTGCTAAAAATGTCTCCCAAAAGGTCCATCTAACGAGGCTACTCCCCACTTACATCCTATTAAATTAAAAAAAAAAAAAAAGCAAATCTTTGAATACAATATTTACCTGAGTTTCTGTGTTGAATCACTGAGACATAACACCATATATTAATCATCTATTACCCAACACTTGGGAAGGGTCTGCCTGACAAAGTCATGTACACAACAAAGACAAATTGTTAGCATTATTTGGAAGAAAAAACAAGTGATATGCTACCTAAATATTTAGAACATAAAAAGTACTTCACAAAATGGTCCTTTGTGTTATGATTTCTGTCCTGACTTTTTAGGTAAAGTTGATTTACTAAATAAAGGACAGAGTAGGCTGCCACTTTCCTCCCCTGACACGGTACACTAGCCTAGAGACAATTGCTCTGTGGTTTTCAAGTTTTTTATATTTTGGCAAATGGATCAGAGAAGAACCTTACTCACGTCATTTCACAGCTCTCTCATAGGTTTTCTACACGCAATGAAGATTGATATGTTGCTTTGTAACCTACATTGAGTAGCAAAATGATACTAAATTTTTCCTTCCTGATTTTAACAGATGTACCTTTAAAAAAAAAAAAACAAACCTTGGGAATTTATCACATATTGGATTTTTAAGAATTCAATTATCAGATTCATTATTCATTTCGAAAATATTAAGGACCTACCACCTACTAGACACCAAAAAAGTAAGAAGAAAAGCTATGGTATTTATTCCACAAAATTCCCATACGACAAATGGCTAAAAACTAACCTTTCTTTTCTCCATTATCTGGTTAGGTAATGCTGAGCCCTTTCAGCAAAGGAAATGTTGAGAGAGAAGTCATAGAAAATGGGCCCCGGAAGGCTATTGGTCATCTATCTGTTAAACTGCACTGCACTTGAACTTTAGAAAAAAGGAGAAAAAGCATACCTTTGAATGAAGTAAGCTACTTGCAATATGTCAGACAAACATAATGCATTTTGTTCACACCTTTTCTTATAACAGGTTTCTTTCAAAGGTAAGGTATATTTTTATACTAGCAATTCTTTTTAAGATCAGTAAATGCTGAGTTAAAAAAAAAAAATCTGCAAAGTGCCTAATTCACATATGGACGTTTTAGGAAGGATAGAGTTGGTTAGATTCAGGAAGACGTTCAGCATTTTCTAAATGCATACTAGTTCATCACTTTCCTCAGGAGGAAAGGTGAAGGCTGGCTTGCATTTTTCCCTTGCTGGAAACATCAGTGTATTCATTTTCTGAACATAAAATAATAATGATTTATAATAGCATCCCCTCCTAGTGTAGAATCTATTGGCTAGAATCATATTACTAATGGAATTTAAGCTATTTTCACTTATTATTCATAGTTAGACTCAGGTTCAGCTCTAGGCAAAATTGTTAAATAGGCAAAACTTAACTGCTGGTGCTGTCCCCTTTGGTAGAAATTTCCCCTGGTGGGGAAATCTAGACCCATACTTACTGAGGCGTTTATAGCAAATGTAGCAAAACATTCAAATTACCTCTTCCAGAGATATTTGTGCACTAACAAGGAATTGTTAACACTCCAGGAAAAGGTAACACTTAATTTGAGATTTCAGGCCCTTATGGTCAGCCAGAGAAGAACTATTTAGTTCAGAATTGCTCCAGGAGTGCCCTTCTTGGTCTTCCATGCTTCTCTATGTTGAGCCTTACTCTTATTAAAAAAAAAAAAAAGAAGAAAAAAACAACAGCAAATGGTTGCATTTTAAGTATAAATCTTGCTTATGACTCATAAGTATGTATTAGATGAGGTATTTCAATTTGACATTACAGAATAGCACTTTGCAGAATGTTACACGATCTGATTATACATGTAGCATTCCTATTCTCCATGCTTTTTCAAAATACAGAAGGCAAGACACTCAACACATTTTCTTTGTTTATCTGAAGGAAATTTCCCTGAACTGAGGAAGAGGAGAAATTGTAGAATACAGACAACATCTGTGGTCTCCTTATCTACAGATATCTTATGCATGAGAAAGAACAACAGAATTTCTGTTGACCTGACTGACAAATCAACTCCCCACTTTTAATCACTCCCAGAGAAAGAAGTGAGTAGAATGAAATGAATTTTGGACTAAGAACCAAAGTTATAAGTTAAAATCATGGACTTCCTGCTGTGAGATCTTGAACAAACCACATCTTCCTGGGCTAGGATCTAAAATTTTCACCCAGATGGAGAGCTTGATTTCAAAAATCCCCACCAGCAATAAAGCCTCTTGAATTTAAGGACACAATATTAGACAAAAATGAATAATAGTCCAATAAAAAACCCCAATGTGGAATGACAAAGTATGGCTTTAAATCTTTGAACTACTTGGAATAATGAATGGAATCCTTTCCCAAGTTCACATTCACACCTCTTATAGCCTTCCAATTTATGATTCATTAAGGAGAAAAAAAACCTTTCTTCCTGATTTAGTGAAAAGCTCATTTTAAACGTAATTCAGGTCAAAGTTTCCTTTTCTCTGTCGGGTGAAATTGCATAACTAACTCCAGAAATAGAATTACAGAATGGGTAGGATAATAGCATTTCCAATAATTAATGAGTCTGGTTGTCTTGGTAGACGCAGTGAACATTTCATGCAGATCCGTATTTATTCTGTAGTCAAATACAGGCCAAAATGAGACAGATAGCATTTGACTTGCACATCATACTGAGGGGAAAGCCTTGCCCAGTGTCCTGCTCCTTTCCACGAATTGCTTAATATCACTTAAGTGGCTTTTGAGAAATTGGATTTTCCCCACTTTTCCTCAGGCAGGAACCAGAAACAGGAAAAGCTCTAAATACAGTTAACAGGACCCTTTCCTCCAGACTATTTCCTGAAGCTGAATACAGATCAGAGCCCAGATTGTTCCCTTTATTTTCATTTAACATCATCTTCAGAGGAACACTTTTAAATAATAATAAACTACTCTTTGAGTCTCTGATTTAAGTAGTGACTATTGATTGGCTGGTTAGAACTTCCGTGCTTTATGAATTGTTCTCTGGAGGTGATGAAATGAGGAAATCAATGCTCCTATGTGCGTTTATAGTCAGTCTAGAGAGCGAATTGGATTTTCAAACACCAGAGACAAAAGGATATTTTAGAATGCCATTACTTAAGGAATACAGCTTTAAAAGGGCTAAGCACATCAAGGCCAATATTGCTCAAAATATCCCTAAATGTTCTGAAATGAGTTGTTAATGTGGAGAGTCCATCCTCAACCACTTTCTATAAAAGAGAAATTGTCATATGCGTCTTTGTTCCCTGGCTGTTTAATTCGTGCAGAGCAACATCATCGGATGACTCAGAGCATGACTTGGAGTCACATGGACCCGGGTTGGTCCCAGCTATGGGGCCTTAAGCACGTGGCTTAGCTCATCTAAGCTTTTGAGCCTTATCTATCAAAGGGAATAATAATAGTCCTTCCTCCAAGGACTGCAAGGAGGATTAAATAATGTGAACAGTTTTTAACAAGTCTATGGGAGGTAACCTCACAGAGGGTGATTACATGCTTAGGCGTGTCCAACTCTTTGTGACCCTTTGGACTGTAGCCCACCAGGCTCCTCAGTCCATGGGGTTTTCCAGGCAAGATTACTGGAGTGGGTTGTCATTTCCTGCTCCAGGGGATCTTCCTGACCCAGGGATTGAGACTGTGCCTCCTGTGTCTCCTGCATTGCAGGCAGATTCTTACCCGCTGAGCCATCGGGGAAGCCTGATGGTAGCTGTCATATCACTATTATCGTTACTACATAGTAAGTAGATACTCAATAACTGTTGATGGAGGGAACTTTGGAAAAAATGTCTTCTCCAGTGGCTCTCCCATGGTCCACCCTCATTCCCACTGACTTAGGGTATCTATTTAGAATTTGGTGATCCAAAACAAGACCCCTGTCTCTTGCATTCGGACCTTTGGGTGGGTGTTCATTAACTGTACACATTTCTCCAACCATACTCAACCTGCTGAACCCACTTCCATACTCATCCTGTAGAACTAATCCTTCGCAGCTGGCCTTGTTTCGGTAGTCCCTAACCATGGAGCACTAAATTTAAATCCCATTTTGATGTGGGATTTGGTGCTTGAATCCGAGTTGCGCTCAATCTTTTCCCCTGCAGGGTGGAAAAGGCTGGATTTCCCCGAGATGCCACGGGGAGGAAGGGAAATGGGTACTGGGAAGAAAAGCAATAACTATCCACCAGATTACTTCTCCAGATAAAAGTAATTATAACCATGTATGATGTTAGATATTAACCAGATTTAGTGTGGTGGTGATTTTGCAACATATGCAAATATTGAATCATTAGGCAGTACACCTGAAACTATTATCAGTATAATTGATATATATGTCAGTAAAAATGATCCAGCTCAAATTTGCTTCTTTAATGTAAATTCAATTCACCTCCATTGACAGTAATTCATCTCTCCTCTAAACTCCAATTAGGGTTTGTGCCTACCTTTCTCTCTCTCTCTCTCTGGTTTCATTTTTGGCTGTGCTGCAAAACTTGTGGGATCTTAATTCCCAGACCAGGAATTGAACCTGGACCCTCAGGAGTGAAAGCGTGGAGTCCTAACCACCGGACCACCAGGGAATTCCCCGCGTCTACCTTTCTGATATCATTTGATCACATTGTGCCTAATAGACCATCATTTCTGCAAACTCCAAGGCCTGAGTCACACTATGTGATTCTTTGTATTTGCTACCCAGTGCCCCACTATAAATAGTGTTTTATAAATGTTTATCAAAGGAATAAATTAATAAATTCCCTAATGGAAGTTTTACAATCAATAATAATTTTCATTATAATAACTGGTTATTGCATTTTCTTTCCTATCATTTTTACCGGTTATTCAATCTTTCCATCAGCCACTTTCTCTAGGGAAAGAATAACTTTAAATAATCACTTGTAAAAGTTTGAATGGTTATACTAAAGTGCAGGTGAGATTTATAATACTCTCACTTAAGGGTATATATCAAACAAGGGGTTGTTTTCTTTCTCTTTTTCTCATTGTATTCTCCAAAGGAAAATGGAGTCATTTGAATGTGTTTATTATTAAGTAAAGGGAGGTGTCTATAGGGTTAAAAATAACAGCAACTGCAACCTTACTCTTAAAAATGCTCTAGGTCCGTACTTCCCTGGTGGTCCAGTGGCTAAAACTTCGCGCTCCCAAGGCAGGGGGCCTGGATTCAATCCCTGGTCGGGGAACTAGATCCCATGTGCCGCAACTAAGTGTTCGCATACCACAACTAAGACCCGGCGCAGCCAAATTAATTAATTAATTTCAAAAATTCTCCAGGTCATCTCATCTTAGTGAAAACTGAAAAAGGAATTGTTTGTGTAATGCTTCTAGAAGACAAAATTTTTTCCTGGGAATGAGAATCTCTCCCACGCTCAAAGTTCACTGATTGTAGGACAGACCAAGGAGACAAGGGACCACAGATGGATGGAGGCAAAGACTAGCTGAGCACCCAGGACTGAAGCTAGATGTACTGTCCCCTAAATGGGCTACTATTCCTTCCCCATCATGAACAGAAATGGTTGGGACAGTGAGAACTAATGTGGGAGAAAACACAGGATATGTGAAGGAGTGAAGTCCAAAGGAAACACGTTTGCGCAACTAAAGGTTATCTTCCTTAATTATCATTATAATTAAAAGTATAAAACATGCCAAACTTAACCATTAAATGTCCAAAAGATCTAGGAAATCATTGGCCTATCTCCCCACCCAATGCTGAAATCATCAATGAATCTTTATTTTACACATCATTACGGTACTCATCAACTGGATCTTCTAAAGGTCTTGAGGTTAGCATTTAATCATGTGGGTGCAATTTCTATCCAAGCTCACCTTACAATAATCTGAGCAGAGTCACAGCCCCCCAAAAATGTGTTTGAATGGACGCACTTGACAATTAGCACACTCTAATGTATTTCCTGAGTTGCACTGCAAATCGTTAACGAACATTTTAAATGACATTTCTGTGCAGCTGGAAATTCTGTATGTTATATTTTACAAGTTCTTCCCTTACTCTACTAGCCTGGGAGCTTGCTGTAAACAGTGTGAGCAACAAACATTGTTGTTGTCTAGTTGCTAAGTCACATCTGACTCTTTTGAGACCCCATGGACTGTAGCTGGCCAGGCTTCTCTGCCCATGGGATGTTCCATACAGGAGTGGGTTGCCATTTCCTTCTCCAGGGGATCTTCCTGACCCAGAGGTTGCACCCACATCACCTTCATTGGCAGGCAGATCCTTTACTGCTAAGCCACTTTGAAAGCCTAAGTGATAAATAGATAAATCAAATTCTAGGAAAGTGACTGTTTCAGAATCATCATAGCAACACCTGTTAACATAGGTTACTTCTGGATCCAGATCCTCCAGATTGCTGGAATGATACTTTTTATTATTTATATTACTAGGAGTATAAGATACATTCTATAAATATTCTCAGTGTTACCTATTTCAGTATTGTAAATGTTATATGCAAAAAAGCAAAATGGCTGTCTGAGGAGGCCTTACAAATAGCTGGGAAAAGAAGAGAAGTGAAAAGCAAAGGAGAAAAGGAAAGATATTCCCATCTGAATGCAGAGTTCCAAAGAATAGCAAGGAGAGATAAGAAAGCTTTCCTCAGAGATCAATGCAAAGAAATAGAGGAAAACAACAGAATGGGAAAGACTAGAGATCTCTTCAAGAAAATTAGAGATAGCAACCGAATATTTCATGCAAAGATGGGCTCGATAAAGGACAGAAATGGTATGGACCTAACAGAAGCAGAAGATATTAAGAAGAGGTGGCAAGAATACACAGAAGAACTGTACAAAAAAGATCTTCACGACCCAGATAATCACAATGGTGTGATCACTCACCTAGAGCCAGACATCCTGGAATGTGAAGTCAAGTGGGCCTTAGAAAGCATCACTACGAACAAAGCTAGTGGAGGTGATGGAATTCCAGTTGAGCTATTTCAAATCCTCAAAGATGATGCTATGAGAGTGCTGCACTAGATATGCCAGCAAATTTGGAAAACTCAGCAGTGGCCACAGGACTGGAAAAGGACAGTTTTCATTCCAGTCCCAAAGAAAGGCAATGCCAAAGAATGCTCAAACTACCACACAATTGCACTCATCTCACACGCTAGTAAAGTAATGCTCAAAATTCTCCAAGCCAGGCTTCAGCAATACGTGAACCGTGAACTTCCAGATGTTCAAGCTGGTTTTAGAAAAGGCAGAGGAACCAGAGATCAAATTGCCAATATCTGCTGGATCATCGAAAAAGCAAGAGAGTTCCAGAAAAACATCTATTTCTGCTTTATTGACTATGCCAAAGCCTTTGACTGTGTGGATCACAATAAACTGTGGAAAATTCTGAAAGAGATGGGAATACCAGACCATCTGACCTGTCTCTTGAGAAACCTGTGTGCAGGTCAGGAAGCAACAGTTAGAACTGGACATGGAACAACAGACTGGTTCCAAATAGGAAAAGGAATACGTCAAGTCTGTATATTGTCACTCTGTTTATTTAACTTATATGCAGAGTACATCATGAGAAACACTGGGCTGGAAGAAACACAAGCTGGAATCAAGATTGCCGGGAGAAATATCAATAACCTCAGATATGCAGATGACACCACCCTTATGGCAGAAAGTGAAGAAGAACTAAAAAGCCTCTTGATGAAAGTGAAAGAGGAGAGTGAAAAAGTTGGCTTGAAAGCTCAGTATTCAGAAAACTAAGATTGTGGCATCTGGTCCCATCACTTCATGGGAAATAGATGGGGAAAAAGTGGAAACAGTGTCAGACTTTGTTTTTGGGGGCTCCAAAATCACTGCTGATGGTGACTGCACCCATGAAATTAAAAGATGCTTACTCCTTGGAAGGAAGGTTATGACCAAGCTAGACAGCATATTAAAAAGCAGAGACATTACTTTGCCAACAAAGGTCCGCCTAGTCAAGGCTATGGTTTTTCCAGTGGTCATGTATGGATGTGAGAGTTGGACGATGAAGAAAGCTGAGTGCCGAAGAATGGATGCTTTTGAGCTGTGGTGTTGGAGAAGACTCTTGAGAGTCCCTTGGACTGCAAGGAGATCCAACCAGTCCATCCTAAGGGAGATCGGTCCTGAGTGTTCATTGGAAGGACTGATGTTGAAGCTGAAACTCCAATACTTTGGCTACCTGATGCGAAGAGTTGACTCATTGGAAAAGACCCTGATGATGGGAAGGATTGGGGGCGGGAGGAGAAGGGGACGACAGAGGATGAGATGGCTGGATGGCATCACTGACTCGATGGACATGGGTTTGGGTAAACTCCGGGAGTTGGTGATGGGCAGGGAGGCCTGGCGTGCTGCGATTCATGGGGTCGCAAAGAGTCAGACATGACTGAGTGACTGAACTGAACTGAACTGAAATGTTATCAGTTTAATTGATGCCATAAATTCCAGGGTGGAGAAGAGAGAATGAGAATTTTATGGGAAGTTTTGTGATGTTATTCTTTTTAAATTATTTACAAGGCTGGTAAAATATACGTCCAATGTTTTGATTTCAATCAGAAACAGAAGTTTCATTTCGTCGCTGCTTGTCAGTATTTCTCAGTGCAGTCAGCTTTACAGAATTTCATTCCATTTAAAATCATCTTATCTTACAAGTAAAAGTGGCAGCTCTGAGTGAAATAAAGATATTTTCTTGAGTAGAAGCAGTAATTATTTCCATTTTTCATTAAAGTAACCCATTCAGTAGTAAAGATTAAAGAAAATTTAAATTATGAAATAAAATTGCCATGAAAGCAGAAATGAGCTAATGGAAGAAAACACATAAACAAGATATTCGAATATGAATATGTTTGAAAATTAAAAGTGCAAGTAATGATAAACATTAACAACAAATACCTTGCATTTCCAAAATACCTTATATCTAAAAATGTAAGGCAAATGAGCAAACAACTGCAATGCGAAGGAAGAAAGGCAAAAGAAGACAGGATTCTCTTTCATTTCTAGAAAAAAGAACTAGAAGTCAAAAGAAAAACAAAGATTTAAGGAATTTTTTTTTCTGCCTCACTCTTCACCTTTTAACATTCTTCTGAGAAATGAATTTTCTTTGAAGATATTTGTCTCTCCATGGGTTTTCTATATTCCATAGTTCCACTGGATCGTAGAGTGAGACAGTCATGGTGTACAGGGCCAAGATAGTAATGTGTGTGTATTTTGGAAGGAATACATTCCTTTCTTGTCTAATCTCATTTTTTCTCTTTGGTGTTTCTGAATGGAGGGCAAAGACAGAATGGAAAGGCGGGAAATAAAAATCCCTCCACTCTAACTCTGAGGCTTCTGGAAATCTCCTGGAGGTAATGCAAACCCATGCCAAGCTCATCAGAAAATGGACACAAGATCTGGAAACTACAGCATTTTTTGGTTGTACCAAGTGGCAGCTCTAATACCTCAGTCTTTGGTGGCATTTTCTCTGCCATGCAAAGCCATACTGTTATTACTAGAATAAACTGTGACTATACTTTTCTCCACCAATTAGAAATTCTGGAAATATCTTAATCCCAGCTTAATTAAGAAAAGAAAAAACAGGCATCTGTTTTTTTTTTTAATCTCAAAATTCTCATCAAGATTATAGAAATTTTATCCATTCTTCTGGGTATAGTCAAGGGAAAGAAAAATATGTTAAAAGAAACAGCTCTCAGGACAAAAAGCAATGCTGTTTTGGAGCACTCTATCACCTATTACACCCCCCCAGCAGCCATCACAAAGCACAGCCACCATCTGGTTTTGTTCCCCTGGTCCCCCTACCCCACAGTGACAGAGACACTGCTCAGAGGCCCTGGGACAGTCACTGTATCCAACATGAGTCAGATTTCTCACATCCAGGTTTGGGTAAGTCACTTAATTTCTTTAGGTTTAAATTCTTTCATCTATAAGATGGAAATTATATTAGATAAGGGGGGTGGGGGCTTCCCTTGTGACTCAGCTGGTAAAGAATCTGCCTGCAATGTGGGAGACCTGGGTTCGATCCCTGGGTTGGGAAGATCCCCTGGAGAAGGGAAAGGCTACCCACTCCAGTATCCTGGCCTGGAGAAGTCCATGGACTACAGTCCATGCGGTCACAAAGAGTCAGACATGACTGAGCGACTTTCACTTCAGTGCTAGTGCTCAGCAACTATTCCATATTTCTTATTAATTCTAGCCAGTGATCATTAAGAAAGAGACAAGTCTGTTTTAGAAATATTTTTTTAGTTCACCAAATGTTTAAATGAGCAGTTGATATCCCTGAGCTCAAAAGGGAACTAAACGTAACCATTCTACTGCAGAATCAGGTAGGAGGCAACAAGAATAGAGACAGGTCAGGACTTGAACTCATTGTGAATTTCCCCTACATTCGCAAAAACCTGTAAGTCTTCTCCCCGGCGAAAGAAACAGCCAACAAATGAAAAGGCAACCTGTGGAATGGGAAAAACATACTTGCAAATCACATATCTGATAAGGGGTTAATATAAAAAACATGTAAAGAACTTACAACTCAATAGCAAACAAACAGTCCAACTAAGATATGGGCAGCAAATATTTTTCTAAAGAAGACACACAAATGGCCAACAGGTACATGAAAAGATGCTCAATATCATTAATCATCAGAGAAATGCAAATCAAAACCACAGTGAGATAACAGCTCACAGCTGTTAGAATGTCTGTTGTCAAAAAGACACGAGATAATAAGTGTTGATGAGGATGTGGAGAAAAGGGAACCCTTGTGCACTGTTGGCGAGAGTGTAAAATGGTGTAGCCACTACGGAAGAGCTTGGATACACCTCAAAAAATTAAAAATAGAACTACCATATGACCCAGCAATCTCACTTTTGGGTACATATCCAAAGAAAATGAAAACAGGATGTCAAAGAGATACTGTATTTCCATGTTCACTGCAGCATTATTCACAATGACCAAAATATGGAAACAGCCTAAGTATCTATCAATAGATGGGTGGCTAAAAGGATGAGGTATTTTTATACAATGGACTATTATTCAGTCATCAGAAAGAGGGAAATACTGTCATTTGAGATAACATAGATGGGCCTTAAGGGCGCTATGTTAAGTGAAAGAATTTGGGCAGAAAAAAAAAAATGCTGTTTGATATATAGAATCTGAAACAGAGTAGAATGGTGGTTAACCAGGGGCTGGGGAGAGGAGGGAGGGGAAGAAGAAGACAGTAGTCAAAGGTACAAATTTCCAGTTAGAAAACGAGTAAGTTCTGGGACTGTAATGTAGAGTGTGGTGATTATAGATGATAAAGCTTGATTATTCACTTGAAAGAGGCTAAGGCAGTAGATCTTAAATGTTCCCACCACAAGAAGAAATGATAATCATGAGATGCGATGTGGGTGTTAGCTAAGCTAGGGTGGTAACCATTTTATAATATAAAAGTGTATCAAATCAACTTGTACAACTTAAATTTACAGTGTTACATAAATGTAGTGGGGGCAGTGGGGCAAACCTGGGTATCAGTCCTCCAATGCCTGTGGAAGGCTGCACTTAGAAGTGACATTGTATCTTTTAGGTGCGGTGGGTACCAAGCGAGATACTCTACTGAGAAAAGTGTAATGATTACATGCATTCAGCTCCTCTCTCCTCTCATGTCTATGCAACCTTGGACAGGTCACTTAATCTTTTTAAGCAAGTGTCCGCACATCTGTAAAATGGTAGATTTACCAGAATCTTCTCTGTTGGTGGTTTTTAAGAGTCAAGTAAGCTCAAATGCTTGTCAAGCGGTAGGTTTAAAATAAAGATTGGCTGTTATTTATTAATATGATTCTCTCCTAAATTAAAAAAGGTGAGGTAGACTGAGAAAATATGTCCATAACAAGGTCAGTTCGAGGATGCTGCCCTTGACCCCGGGAGCGACCACGGCAGCACCAAGGTTCACACAGCAATGTTCTCAAATGAGAGAGATGAAATGCCTGCTCTGAAATCTGAACAAGGAGTGAGCTCTTGGCTTTTGGTTATAAAACCAGCACTCACCCCATCCATTTTAGTCCTATGCTGACCTTTCCCTTTCTTGCTCAGACAGTGACTAGGGTGGCCCACTGGCTGGTATAGGTGGAGCCATCAATACTTCAAAGTGATGGGGAGGTCCTGCAGTCAGCTGCCACGTTATCTTTGAGCAGGTGACCAGGGTCCAGAGGTGATCATCATTTCCATCTAGCTAGGAGAGGAAGAAGGAGAGAACTATAATAATGTTAGTCAGGTAGCCACTTCTACCTTATCAGCTCCAGCAGATGCAAACACGTGCAGACAAATACTATACCAGAGGGTAGGATAAGAGTGGAATTAGAAAATAGCTGCCTTCAGGAGATCCTGAGCTTCCGAACTTGATACGCAATTGTCATATAGATAACATGGAAAAACGGATAATAAACACAGCTTTTAATTCAAACATGACCTTCAAAGAGCTTTTCCCTTAGAAACACAAATGAAAGGCCCCCAGACATTAAAAAGAGCAGATTCAAAGAGTAAGCCTTCCCCTGCAGGTTCCCCATACCCCGAGCACAGGACACACCCCAGACAGCTCTTCCCAAGAACAGCGTTGGACTGTACTTTATATAACATTTTATCACAAATTCTAAAGTTCCTTATCACATGGGAAAGCTTCCTTTACCACGTTTTTATCTCATTCCATATGTATCTTATCAATATTCACTGGGGCAGTTCGTATTTCTAAGGGACAGCACAGAACAGTGTATGATAAACGGAATATTGATGCCATTCTGATCGGTGGGAGAGATCAAGAGAAAGTGGCCAGCTGGAAAAATCAGCTGGGCTCGGCCGAAGTGCCAGGATCATCTATAATGTGTATAATGTGGCAGGAGTGATGCATCGCTGAGCCCAGGGACCATTCCGAAGAGGCAGGGGACCAAGAAACCCAACTTCGGAGTGACCCAGGGTTTCCTGCAGAAGTGGCTTCCAACTGCAGCCAAGTGGAAGCCACTTAGTGTCCTTGAGAGGCAAGCAAAGCTCTGCATTAAAACTATCTTCTCCTCAAGCTGTATTTTATGGGTGCCAGAGCAGAGCATTTTAAATGAGCTGAACTACCTGCGCAGTCCTCTTAAGTATCAGGCAGGCCCTTCCCACCGTGACATTGAACCAGAGACTGTTCCCGCTCCTTAGCAGTTTGTAAATCACATTGGAAATTCTGAAAGGACCAAGTCCCCTCCCATATCCCTGTTGTCTGCCTTTGTTCTCCCCCATCTCTTTGGTTTCCATTCTGAAATGGATCGTTAGTGTCTTGCATAGAAAACTTTCCAGAGGATAGGATGGGTAAACACACAGCTTGCTCTCTCAAAACAAGCATTCAAAATGCTTTACTCCTTCCCAAGAGAACTGTAAAACATGATTTTCTTAATGAGCTTGTATGAATGGTCTGGTTAAGAAAGATGATTACACAAAGGAATTAAATTCCACCAAATATAACAAGACACACACATACTTGTTCTTGATATGAAGACCCAGAAGCATTCTCGGATGAATCAAATAAAAAGACATAAACTCGATCTGTAAGAAGTAAGAGGAATTTGATCCTAATAACGAATATATTGTTGGATCAAAAAGTAGGTGAAGTGATACCTTTCAGAAAACTTCCTAACTCTTATCAGTCCAGCCCCTGGACACCAGGTGCAAAGCCAAGCCTGAAAGTCATCATTTACGGATGACCTAGGAGGCAGGTCAGTGACCCCAGTAGACACTGGGGCCCTTTTACTGGACAGAGAAGTTGCAATTCACAAGCAATTGAGCGGAAATGATTTCCTCTCTGGGGTAGTTGAACTGGCATAACAAAGTCACGAAAGCTGTGTCTGGGTTAGCTGAGTTGTTTCAGAAACAATGCTAATGGTGTCAGGGTGGCAGGGTCAAACCCCATATGGGCACATTGTCTTTTGAGAGGGAGAAATGATAAACACAGTCAGGGAAGCTTCACAAGCAAACATCTCAGGTCACATGGGGACCCAGTACCAAGACTTCACCAAACCCCATCAGTACTTCTGGAAAAGCAATCCAAAGGACAAACTCTCTAGCTAATTTTGCCCAATATGTGTGACCCTTGGACAGGAAGACATGAAGTTATGATAGCATCGTGACAGCCAAGAATTCTGGACAAGGCAATGATCCAATTTCATTGGATGTTGTCAAGGAGATCAGAGGAAAGAAAACTGGGAAATCAGGGCCGGAAGTATGACGGTTTTAAGAAGAGACAGTGGTGTCTCCCAAATAAAATCTAATAGGATAATCATAAATAACCCCAAAGGGGATAACAAAATGAATGATCTTAAAAGGTACAAGGAGCCCCAAAGAAAGACTCTCTTATGGCTATTCTTAACAGTCAACAAAACTCTCACCTCAAGGGGGCCCTCCCCAGCCCCAAAACCTAACACAGCCTCCCTGCTCCATCACTGAATTGCACTGCTGCTTTGCAGGGTATAACAGTCTTAAGACACATGGTTCTTTCTTTTTTTGATCTGTGTTCTCAGTGTGAAGTACAATTGCTATTCAACATGTCAGTGGATACTTGTGAATAAACACCACATTCTCAAGTAACTTAGATTTTTCCCAGTTTAAGTTTTGCACCATTATGAATTAAAGATAAACTACCACCTCTAAATAGGAATCTGGTGACTCAGCTCCTGGAAAACAAATTATTTCAACAGCAACAGCATCAAAGAGCTGACAGGTAAGCATCACCACCAGTTCAGAATTCAACTCTGTTCTATAAATATGTTTAGATCCTGCCTTCCAGCCAGGCTGTTGTATGTGACAAACACAAGCCTCAGCTCTGTTTGAAAAGTGAGAAAATAAAAAGGGACCATCTTTTTTAATGATTGGTTGACCAATCATTCAGAAAGTTAGACTGGATCCTGATGCTAACTAAGCATTTCCCCAATGAACACTTACAGGAAGAAGGCCATTCTTAAAAATGTAAGGGACAACCTACAATGGCGAGGTTAGAAATCAAGCAGAGGCTGTAAGGACTCAAGATTAAGATTTGACAGCTGAGCATGAGAGATGTGTTAAGTATGTCTTTGAGAAAGTCAGTGTTTCAAATCTCAGTTTTTCTGAAGGATTACACCCTCTTCAGCCCTACAAATAAAAATAAGCTCCCTGATGTTTTTCATAGCTTCTACAATGAAGATTGCAAACAAAACAATTACATCTCTTAATCCTGGGCCATGTAAAGTTACCGCTCTCAGGCTGTGCTTCCAAATTCCACAGACCTTTGTTTTTTTATTATTAATTTCTATTAGAGCACAGTTGCTTTACAATAGTGTGTTAGTTTCTGCCATACAAAAAAATGACTCATCTATATGTTTACATTTATCCCCTCTTTTTTGGATTTCTTTTTCGTTTAGGTCACCTGCACAGGTTCTCATTAGATATCTCTTTTATACATAGTATCAACAGTGTATATGAGTCAATCTCAACCTGGATCTGTAAGAAGTGAGAGGAATTTGATCTTCCCATCCTTGGCCCCCCTCAGTATCCATATGCTTGTTCTGTACGTCTGTGTAGCTATTTCTGTATTGCAGATAAGATCTTCTATACCAGTTTTCTAGATCCCACATATATGTGTTAATATACAGTGTTTGTTTTTCTCTTTCTGATTTACTTCACTCTGTGTGACAGTGTCTAGGTCCACCCGTATCTCTCCACAGACCTTTAGGACAAAGTCTCAAGAGATCCACACCAACAGAAAGGTCTAGATATGGACACCTCTATCATTTTTATATTATTACTGAAGTATAGTTGATTTAGAATATTGTGTTAGTTTCAGGTGTACAGCAAGGTGACTTAGTTATATATCTTTTGCAGATTATTTTCCATTATAAGTCATTACAAGATGTTGAACATAATGCTCCACGCCATGCAGCAGGTCCTTGTTGTTTATGTAATCTAGTTTGTATCTGTTAATCCCATCAGTTTCAGTTCAGTCCCTCAGTCATGTCTGACTCTTTGTGACCCTATGGACTGCAGCACACCACATTTCCCTGTCCATCACCAGCTCCCGGAGCTTGCTCAGACTCATGTCCATTGAGTCGGTGATACTATCCAACCATCTCATCCTCTGTCGTCCCCTTCTCCTCCTGCCTTATTAATAGGCCTAATTTATCCCTCCTCTCTCTCCCTCTCCTTTTTGGTTATTTTCTCCCTAAGTTTGTTTTCTGTCTGTGACAGACGCATACACTTATAAATGGAATCTATGATTTGATGAATATGCTGCAAACCATTTTGCTTGAGAACATATTTCTAGCTCTCATTGAAGAGGAGAAAGTAGGAGAGAAAAGGTCAATAGCCAAAGAGATAATGCTGACATGTCAGATGATCCATATAATCAACTTAAAAAAAAAAGAAAAAAACCTGGGTAATAAGGAAAATGAGAAATGTAATTAAGCTCTCCCGGTTCTATTATAAACAGAAGAATGATTTACTGTTTCAGCATCCTAATGATTGCTGCTCACACACCTTAACAGAGTGAAGCTTTCCACAAAGGATTCAGCCTGGGGAATTTCACATTGAACCATCTCGCTCGTCAAGCCCTTCCCCTGGACTCACGATGTCACATCTGAATTCTCCCTCAGCATGACTCTAGTCCCTCCTGGGAACATGAGATTGTCTCCTTGATGTTCAGGGAAAACAGACAAGGAGCAGAAGGATTGACTGTGCTTAGGGGTGACCTAAATGGGAAGGAAATCCAAAAGGGAGGGGATACGTGTATATGCACAGCTAATTCACTTTGCTGTGTAGCAGAAACTAACACAATATTCTAAAGCAACTATACTCCAATAAAAATTAATTTAAAAAAATAAGAGGGGTCGATCCTGGGATTGACATCTTCTACAACGATGTTTTGTATTTTCAAGCCTTTTCCTGACCAGCCCAGCCCAAAATCCCTGTCTCTCTCTTCCTCTCCACAAGCTCTTATCTTAAACATTCACTAGGTACTTGCCCTAACTGGTAGAGTTAGTTGTCTGTTTATGTCAACTTATCATGCTGTCAGAGTAGAAGGTAAGCTAATTGACACAGAAGCCATTGGAAATGAGATAATGTGATAAGGTCACATATTTTTATAATTCTTCCCAACTTCATTTAACACAATAGCTTGTATAGTAAATAATCAATAGATCTGTTAATTAAACATATGTATGTAAAGTATTTTGTTGGAGAGCCAAAACTTCATTACTCAAAAACCCATTCGGGCATTTAACTTAGATGATCTTTAAATTCCTTCTCAGCTTTAATAGTCTGTGGTTCTTATTCATTAATTTGCAATCAAATGTTATACTAAGGTTTATCTTTGCACGGTATAACAGTATAAGAAAAAAAAGATGTTTGTTGAAAAACTAACAGAGTCTGACATATAAGACTCAGGGAAAATGAGCAAAAGCTTCCTTTTCTCTCTCTCTCTCTTTTTCCCCCCTGCACTTCAAGTACATCTCTTTTTTTCAAATTGATTATTTAATTATGCATCCTTATTCATTTTGATAACAGTTTCATTTGGTGCTCTAAATCAAATTATATTAAAATATATATATAATCTGTGATTCTGCGCCTAGATCACTGAAATGGATTTCACTCCAGCTAATTAGTGGCAAACTCAGGCTTCAGTCACTGATCTATTTCCCTAAGACCCACAACCTTTCGAAAATCTTGCAAGATGGAAAACATCCAAATCATCTGATTGAATTGGCTATTCAAGTCACCACCTATCCTTTCTCTGCCACATCTATTAATAACAGCTCATTCACAGCCAATTCAATAAATATTTACTAAGGGGCTATTATATTTCAGGCAATGTACTCCCCACTAGAGTCAAGAAAAACATATAAACTAGGTTACAATTCAGGAGAGGTAGGCAGAATTATACAAGCAGCCATTACTCGGCAGTCACATGATAGAGAAGAGCTGCAGACTCTCCTGGCTGCAGGAGTGGTTCCCAAAGGAAGAGCATCTTCCCAAAGGAAGAGATCCCAGCTAAAATCTGAGGGCTTAGTAGCATCTGGCAAGATGTGATAGTTCTGTCAAGGGATACTCTGTAGTCATGAATACTCTTTGGAAGGACTGATGCTCCAATACTTTGGTCATCTGATGTGAAGAGTTGACTCGTTGGAAAAGACCCTGATGCTGGGAAAGATTGAAGGCAAAAGGAGAAGAGGACAGCAGAGGATGAGATGGTTGGAGAGCATCATCAAGTCTATGAGCATGGACTTGGGCAAACTCCAGGAGATGGTGAGGGACAAGGAGGAGGCCTGGAGTGCTGCAGTCCATGGGGTCACAAAGAGTCGCACATGACTTAGCAACTGAAAAACAACAACAACAAATTCTCTAGTCAGGAGGAACTGGTCATATGAAAGAGAGGAGGTGAGAAAGAGCATGTTGTTAGGGGAGCAATGTTAAGCTGGACTGGAGTTCAAGGGTGTAGAGGTGGAAGGAAGGAAGGGAGGGAGGGAAAGAGGAGGGCAGGAGGGAGGGAGGAAAGGGGACACCAGAAAAACAAGTGTGAGCAGTGGTAAGATCAGCCAGGATCTTGTGAGCCATATTAAGAAGTTTGGACTTTATCTTCTAAGTGATGGCAAAGCCCACTGAAGTAGCCTAAGATACAGGAATAGGGACTTTCCAGGTGGCTCAGTGGTAAAGAATCCACCTGCAATAGAAGAGACACAGGGGATAGGGGTTTCATCCCTGTGTCGGGAAGATCCCCTGGAAGAGGACACAGCAACCCACTCCAGTATCCTTGCCTGGAGAATCCCATGGAGCCTCGTGGGCTATAGTCCATTGGGTCACAGAGTCAGACCCAAATGAAGCTACTGAGCACACACACATGCAAGATAAAGAAATAAAATGATACAATGATATGAAACTGTAGTGTAGATAATTAATGAAAGATGGTCAAGACGTGCCCAAGGAGAGCAGTTAGGAGAAGGTGGTGTGACCTAGGCCAGGGCAGTTGCTATGGAGACAGAGAGAAGTGGTTGGTCTTTTCAGATATCGAGGTAACATCTAGAGGAGTCAGTGACTGGTTGAATTTGGGATGAGCAGACAGAGAAGTCAAGGATGAGACCATGGGTTCTGCCTTGGGTACCTGGGCAAATTGCATCATTCACTGAGACAGAGAACACAGGATGAGGAGTGGGGACCACAAGGAGACAGTAAGTGGAGTTTCTGTGGTATTGAGTTTGAGGTACTAGTGAAACACCCACTTGGAAGTGACTGGTTGGCAACTGACTGTGTGAGTCTGCAGACCAGACAAAGTCTCCATCTTGGGTCAGATGAGCTCTGACTTGGAGATGGGATCTGGGAATCATTAACATACAAATGGCGATGGAAGTCATTAGTGGCAGAAAGAGGGAATTAAGAGGAGAAGAGAACAGGGACAAAAACCTAATTAGCAGTACCATTTAATAGTGTTTGGGGATGAAGAAATGAAAAAGCTGAGTGGGAAGACCTGGAGAAGTAGAAGGAAAACTAAGTAAGTATGTTCTCATAAACATGAAGAAAAAGACTAGTTCAAGAAGGAAAAAGAGACTGTGCTGAGTGCTACCGAGAGATGAAGGTCAAATCACAGCCATTGAGTTCAAGGGCAAAGAGGTCACTGGAGGCCTTGTTGAGAACAATTTAGTAAAGGGGTGATTAAAAGGTCCAGTTGTAAAGCTCACCCAACAGACTTCTCAACAGGACTAGCAATAGCCACCCCCTGTTTCTCTCACAAGTTTTCATTGGCATCTGGGTTTTGGCTTCTCTTCCATCCCACACGGTTCATTTCCTGGATCTTTTTCCTCCCGCTCAGGCCCACTGGGCACAGGCACTCCCCAAGGTCCAGCCCCGAGACTGCCCTGCTCCCTCCTTGCTCTTACCTACCCTCCCCAAACCCCAAGAACCCCATTCTCCACCTTCACCACTTCCATGGCCAAAACTTATCTCCTACAGCTGTTCGTCCAGGCCTTTTGCTCCCTCTGGTTCTGTCCGTCTCTTCCTTCCCATCCCTCCCTCTCCAGCTCCGACAGAAATTCCTGTGACTCCCACCACAACCACATTGAGACCTGTGTACTTTGCTTCCATAACTTCATCAACCAGAAACACCTTAAACTCAAGACAATCCACCTGAATTCTGCACTGACACTCCACCCCTCCACCTCCCAACTCCTCTATTCCTTCATTTCCCTATTTCTCACTTTGGGCCCTGGCATCCAGTCTGTGGAGAGATCCCACCTACCTCATGCCTCAAGTTTTGCTCACTCTTTCCCTACCTTCCATTATACACCCCCATTCTGGTTTAGGTCATTCTTCCTCTTTGCCAACAGATCTTTCATTGGCCGTCTTAACATTCTGTCTCTTCAGCAGGCTGTGCATTTTGGTGGAAGGTCCAGCTCCACTCATGTTTCTGCTGCTTAGAAGTTTTCATGTCTCCCCGTTGCCTGTTGAATTAAGTACAAGCCTCTCCTCTAGGCCTTCAGAGCCCTCCATAACTTGACATTTCATAGCCCACCTTTCTAGTTTACTGTTCCTCTGTCTGCTCTCTAAATCCTAAGCAAATGAGACTGTTCACCTTTCAACAAATTAAGCCCATGTTTCTCACCTTATCTCCTCTCTGGAAATCCTTCCTTTCCATGAGGACCATCTCCAACGTCACATCAACCATCAACTCCTCTCCATCAATGTGTCCCTTCCCCTTCAAAAATTGCTCATAGCATTTCTATTGTACTTCTGTTGTGACACTCACTGTTTGTTTTTTTTTCCTTAATTATAATCATTTGTGTCTTGGAATTATCACCCTCTGCTGCAATCCAAGATTCCTCTAGGCCAAATCCATGTCTGTTACCCCAGGAGCTTTGGGTGGGTAGTAATTGTCTGTTGGCCTGAATTAATGAGATTCCATTGCACATGTGTAAGCATTTGTTAATAAGAGTTAATTTTTTTCTTTTCTAGTGGCATCTAGAACAGAGGTCCCAAATTGGCAGTTAGAAGCTGAATCTGGCCCACAGATGTGTTTTGTTGAATCCACAGTTATTTTTTTTAATTGAGTCAACATTTTTCAATGGAATATTTTACGTAAAATGCCAGATTTTCAGCTTCTCTAAAAGTAGAGTGTTCTGGCAACAGCGAGCCCATATTCATTTCTGAGAGAAAACGACTAAAGTGGGAGCCAGCCTGCTCCCTTTGGATGGAGTGTGTACACCTCACTTCACCCCACTCCCCAGCCCTCCCTGGTCCACTGGCTCATTGATGCAACCAGTGCCTCCCCTATGGGCATTAGAGTCCACAACCTCTGCTCTCAAGTCCTTGCAAGGGCAATCCATAGAACCTACATTGACCCATGTTACTAGCTCAGGACTGTCCCTCAAATCAAATTTGAGGGGTACATGAATTGTGCCCTCCACAACATCTCTGCTACAGTGCCAAAAATTCTCCAAGTAACGGGCTACATTCTTCTCATCAAAACGCACCTGCCTTCTAATGCAGGTTAGATGATTAATATGTGTTCAATGTTAATGAATTAATAATGATACTATTTCCTGCATGGGTATAGTATAAGTATGACAAATCTGTGTCAAGAACAATGTAACACATGCACACACATGAACACACATAGACACCATGGCCGACATCACAAATCAACCACAGGTCTCTTTCCAGCTAGATCCCCAGAAATCATCTCTATACAGCCCTTCAGGAAGCCGCCACCAATGGCTTGGAGCTGGCACTGAGGCAGGCACCCTGCATCCTTCATGTACATCACCTCTTTATTCACATAGTAGGGAGGTGGGTGGACAGAACAGACAACATTATTATCATTTTGGTGAGAAAACTGATTCCAAACAAAATCTGCCACTTGTTCAACATTAAGGAAGATAAAGGTATCTGAGATAAATTTTAAATCCTGCCCTCAGGGTCAAAAATTCACTCCCCTATAGGAAGGGGGGAGAAGTGACTTAACTATTCAACAGGAAAGATTTAGAAGCTCTGGTTGATTTTAACTGAAAAGAAATGAAAATATGACGTGGCTCGCCTAGAGTTAATGCGAACACAGGCGCTCCCTGCTCCAGGCTTCCTAGGGCACCTATGACCTCTGATGAGCACCTGCATATCCCAGTGGCTTCCATTTAACAGAAATAAACTCACTGGGGATGGGCAGTCCAGCATGAGAACAAAGGGTGACTCAGCTGGAAGGCGGATAAGGTGGCAATTACAGGCACCACACCAGAAAACTGCCCTGGACTCAAGAAAGAGGAGATGCCAGTGCATAACGTTGCTCACTTTGTGACCCATTCATGCCACTGGAAACATAGAGGAGGCTTTAGGAGGATTTTTTCACGCACTAGGTGGGGAGAATCACTTCATGTCTTCAAGATGCCTTCCATGATTAGTATTCTGTGCTTCCACACAAAGGTCACTTAGCTAGGAAGAGTGGAAGTCCAACTTTGCTGATGCCCACTCTGGCAGGCTTTCTTTCAGATAGTATATTTGCATTTTAACAGAGGACATTGATGCCTTAGATAACATGATACATACATACAACACAATGAGCTGGAGACACACAGCTTCTGCATGTCTATGCAGGAGACACAGGTTTGATTCCTGGGTGCAGGAAGATCCCCTGGAGAAGGAAATGGAAACCCACTCCAGTGTTCTTGCCTGGGAAATCCCATGGAGCCCAGTCCATGGGGTCGCAAAGAATCAGACACAACTTCTCAACTAACAACAAAAAAGCCTATGTTGTATGTTATCTTGTATCCTGAAACTTTACTAAATTTGTTCATTAGTTCTAACAGTTTTTGATGGAATATTTGGGGGTTTCTCTATATAATACAATGCCATCTGCAAATACAGAAATTTTACTTTTTCCTTTCCTTTCCAGTTTAGATTTTGTATCCTCTCTTTTCCTTGCCTGATTGTTCTGGCTACAACTTCCAGGACTATGTTGAAGAAAAATGATGACAGTGGGCATCCTTGTCTTGTCCTGATCCTAGAAGATTTTTTTTATAGAAGATCCTAAAAAAGATTTTTTATATGATATTAGCTGTGGAACTTGTTATATATGGCCATTATCGCATTGAGGTATGTTACTTCAATACTGTTTGTTGAGCATTTTTATCGTGAAAGGATGTTGAATTTTGTTGAGTGGTTTTTCTGCATCTATTGAGATAAATGTATGATTTTATCCTTCATATTGTTAATGTGGTACATCACCTTGATTTGTGGGTGTTGAACCATCCTGTGTCCCTTAAATAAATCCCACTTGATCACGGTGTATAATCCTTGTAAGGTATTATTGAATTCAGTTTGCTAATATTTTGCTGAGGATTTTTGCATGTGTGTCCATCAGGGATATGATAAGTCATTTGAGTTGCCCCTGGCAGTCTTTCACTGTCCTTGTATTGCTTAGTCCTTCCTCATAGCCAAGGTATTTACATGATGGGATGTAAATGATGAAACTGGGGACTTGGAAGGCTCGGGGGGCCTGAAAGATGGACTATCACTCAGCCTGGAGTGATACTCCAAGGAATCAAGACCCTGAATAACGGGACATGCCACTCAGGAAGTTTTCATAGCAAAAGATACTCCATAAAAAGATTAACTGTAGTACAAAAGGGAACACAACCAGAGCAGCAGAGAAAGGATGTCTCATCACAGCACGGCAGTCAAAAAGGCAACACTTACAGCCTTTCTGTGAATGTTGGGATGAAGTGAGGAAACGGTCCAGAGCATAGAGTTTTCTGAGTTTAAGACATGGCTGTTAGTGAGTGAAGTAAGTCAGAAAGAGAAAACGAATATTGTATATTAATGTATACATATATTTATATATAGTCTAGAAAAATGGTACTGGTGGACCTATTTTCAGGGCAGGAATAGAGACACAGACATAAAGAACAGATGTGTGGACACAGCAGGAGGAAGGAACAAATTGAGAGAGTAGCACTGAAACATATACATTACCATATGGAAAATAGATAGCTAGTGGGAAGTTGCTGTATAACACAGGGAACTCAACCCGGTGCTCTGTGACAACCTAGAGGGGTGGGACTCAAGATGGAGGGGACATATGTTACCTGTAGCTAAATCATGTTGTTGCATGGCAGAAACAATGTAACATTGTAAAGCAATTATCCTCCAGTTAAACACTTAAAAAAAAAAAGGACACAACTGTGAGCCTGGGCAGTAGACAGCCCTGACAGTCACTCTCAGGCACCAACACCCAGAGGATGCTGAGTGGTTCTGCCTGTGGAGGCAGAGCTCTGGGTCAGCTAGGAGCTTCAGGGAAGCTCCCCATGAGGTCAGGAGCTGAACCCATGGCAATTATAGCCCAAAGTGTAAAGGGGCGGTGAGAGAATATGCTGCCAAGAAAGGAAACAATGTGACAGCTCAAGGACAATTCAAGCCCATTGTAATGAAGCCATCTCTCAGATTCAGGGGCCTGCTTTACAGATTCCTCATCATACCATGTGTTGACTAAGATCTTAAGAAGTAATGTAGAAGAATGACTATTACTTTCTACCTTTCCAGAGCCCAAAATCAGTAAGTACATCACTGCTAGTATATGTTTATATATTCCTGTAGGTCCTTGTACACGCACACAGGTGCGCGTACACACATACACACACACACGCACATTTTTACATATACACATTTTACTTCCTCATGTTCTGAGCCAAAATATAGCTCATCTACACAGCTTGACAAGAACACAAGTGGAGTGAAATAGAAACAGAATATTCCAGCACTTCATGATCTGGCAACACTAATCTTACGGGTAAAGCCTCACCTTCTGCTGGATTTTCAATAGTGGTAAAACCAAGCATACATTCCCAGAGAGCAAATATTCCTCTGCTTCCTATGTGGCTGTGTCCTAGACAGCACCGCACATGGCCAGCTGCCAAGTGAATGCCTTTTCATGATTCTGGTGGGACACCAAAACTCATATGATCAACACGGAGTTTTCTAGAAGAGCAGTCCCCAACCTTTTTGGCTCCAGGGACCCATTTCATGGATGATAATCTTTCTATGGATCAGGGTCGAGGAGGGATGGTTTTGGGATGATTCAAGCGCATTATGTGTATTTCTATTATTATTACATCAGCTCCACCTCAGATCATTAGGCATTAGATCCTGGAGATGGGGACCCCCATTTTAGACTGTGTAGCTACAATGGCTTGAATTCCTTGAACACTCTAGGCCAATTCCATGGAGGAGAAAGCGTTAAAAGCATCAAGCCTCACTTAAATAGTTGACTGAATAGCTCTTTCAGAAGGCAAACTAAAACTAAAAAATAAAAGAAAAAAATTTGCTTGTAAAAAATTCCAAAAATAGTGATTAATGGATATACTTAACAGGGTATTGCTTACATTCATCTCTGTCATAAGTTGCCTTGATAGCTTTTGGAGACCTTTATCTGTGTTAATTTTGAAAGAGATTATCATGAAAAGTATGTTCCGAGATGTCATCTTTCATTTCTTAGGACTGGGTGGTAGGCTTGCCAGGGGTACAGCCTGGAGCTTAATGATGAGGCCACTTCTATGCCACCACAGCTCAAGAGACTGGAGAACACTGCCCGCTCTTCTCTGAACAGAAAATACTACTGTTTCTTCCTGGGCCACATTCAAGGATAGGATCAATATCAATTTCTTAGAGTCAGGCTTGGGTGATAACTCAGTATTAAATGCTTGACTGAATGGGGTTCCTTCTAATCAGCTAGAGGAGATAATCTAAACCCACTTTCTGGGCACACAGAGGCAGAGAAAAAGGGGCTGCAAACTATCCATATACTGCATAAAGAAGAATGTGAGGTCTGCTATGAATGAGGTTGTTGGATTAGCTCAGCACGAACCTGGAACCCTGGGACTCTAATGAAACTCTGTTGTGATTTGTGGAAACAGCTAGTGGGTGATGGGGGACTATTAGTTTCAGAAGCTGGAGTTTTAATCTGGAAAAATAGTCTGATGAACCTATTTGCAGGGTAGGAATAGAGACATAGATATAGAGAATGGACTTGTGGGCGCAGAGGAAGGAGAGGGTGAGACGAATTGAGAGAGTAGCCTTGACATATATACACAATGATTTGTAAGATATTAGTAGATAACTAGTAGGAAGCTGCTATACAGCACAGGGAACTCAGCTGGGTGCTCTGGGATGACCTAGAGGGGTGGGATGGGGGGAGTGGGAGGGAGGCTGAAGAGGGAGGGGATATATGTATCCATAAAGCTGATTCACTTGTTGTACAACAGAAACTAACACAATATTGTTAAAGCAATTATAGCCCAATAAAAAGAAACAGAAAGAAAGAAAGTTGAAATTTTTGGTCTTCTTTCTGAATGTCTCCTAAAGTAATGGAGATTTTTATAAACATCCATATTCACTCAACCTCTCTTATAGAAGCAATCTAAATGAATAAAATGTTCACTCGAGATCCATTGGCCTATTTACAATCCATAAGGAAGTTATAGGCAACAAGATACAACTTTAAAGAAAGAACTCAGGAGGAAAGGAGAGGCCAAGTATCGCCAGCACCTTCCTGAGGCCTGGCCTCACCATCCAGCTGCTTCTGCTGGGCTCCGTGGCTCGTGGCAAACTCCCAGGAGGCCTGTCCACACTTGCCTGTGGTCACCACACAGATGTCACCATGCCACACAACCCAGACTCCTGGGTCATAGCCTCAGGCTGGCTTTGTAGACACAGGACACAGACTCTTTCACGGAATGGGACACATAGGGAATAGTGGCATTGCCATCCAGACAGCAAATGGCTATGATACAAATTTTGATTTAATATGGACAAATCGCAGTGCTCTTTTCACTGCAGATTCGGGTCTGCATTGAAGGTGACAACAGAATTTGAGATGGTTGGATGGCATCACTGACTCAACAGACATGAATGTGAGCAAACTCCAAGAGACTGTGAAGGACAGGGAAGCCTGATGTGCTGCAGTCCATGGGGTCACAAAGTCAGACACAACTTAGCAACTGAAAAACAACAAATGACATTTCATCAATAATTGAGCCAGTCCCCTGCTGGAGAGGCATGGTTGTAGTGCTCACTGCATGCAAAGGATACCTGTGACCCTGGTGACAATGCTGCGGTTGTTGTGACTTTACCTGTGAAAGAAACCAGGCTCAGGGAGGTTGAGGAGCTCCCCCCCAGTGCCCAGGACAAGAAAGAAACTGAACTAGAATTCAAATGGGTCTGCATGGTTGCAAAGCTCTCTCTCCATGTGATCCTTGTCATCTCTCACTGATTCGCTTGAACTTGATGTCTCTGAGGGGGGAAAGGGCTGGGGAAAGAGCACAGAAAGGAGAAACGGGAACTAGACAGTGATGTGCTCTGAGACCCCATGAGCCAATAGTGTTCAAGAGGGCAGGTCAGAAAGTCAGGGCGAGGCAAGAAACCCAGAGGCCAAGCAAAGAGCATCCTCGATGGCAGCACAGAGAAGGGATGGTGCTAGAGAAACAGACCAAGTGTCCACATGCTGGGTGCAGGTCCCAAGATGCTCTGGGAGCCGAGCTCCAGCACACGGGGAAGACAGAGCCTGATGCTCAGACAGCGGACGCCCCCACGACCAGATGTTCTTCTTCTATCTCGGCTGGCCTGGCCCTGCGGGTCCTCAGAGAGTCTGGCCTCAAGCTCCACAGGTGAGGAGAATGAGAAGCAGCTGCCGGGCAGTGCGCCGGGGAACGGGAAACAGACCCTTTTCTCTGGCAAAGGCTGTCCCCTGACAGGTGGCGGGAGGAGAAGCTGTTCCCACTCACAGGAGTTGGATGCAGGAAGTGGAGATGAAAACCAAACGCGATGCCATCCCTCAGAAATCTCCACATGCCCAGGGAAGTGGCTGCTGGCCGGACCCTGGTTGGGGAGGAGGAAGACTCCTGGCTGAGAACTGCCACCCAGACGAGGGTCAGCAGAGACCCCCACCCAGATGAGGTCCTGACTCACGGGGACAGTCGTGATCTGAGTAACAGCAGCAATCACTGAAAGTTCTTTACAACCTAACATGCGTACGCCTTTCCCTGTGTTATCACCCCAACCATCCTGGGGTTTCCCATTTCACAGGCAAGGAGCCGGTGGTCCCCAGTGGCTGAGGGACTCGCCCACGGCGAGGAGAAATGCACACTGCTGTAGAAGAATGTGTCGCAGTCTGGAAAGGATGTCAGAGCCCAGAGCCTGCACCCCTCCTGGTCTGGAAAGGATGTCAGAGCCCAGAGCCTGCACCTCTCCTGCTGCAGCCCACGGACGTGTTCTCTCCCCAGCAAGCAGCTCAGCCTGGAATTCACTGGGAAGACACACACACACACACACACACACTGAAACAGACACATACAGATACATAGACACACAAACATTCAAACGTACGTAGACACAGGTACACAAACTTATACACAGGGACACAAACGCTCAGACACACATACACACAGAGACACTGAAACAGACACACAGAGATACTCAGACACACAAACACACATAGACACACAGACACACATAGACACACAAACATACATAGATACACAGACACGCTTCCTATATCACGCTTCCTATATCACGTTTGGCAAGATTCAAAAGTAATCCCAAATCTTTTGATTTTTGAAATTACCATACACATCCCCTTTTCTCCCAGAAGACGTATCTTAAAATATACTTAAATGGAAACATACATTTTAAACAGGAATATAAAATCCTTTCTTCACATCCCTCTTAGGAGCAATTTGCTTGTTAATCTTTTCCCAAAATTTAACTTTTTTCAAAACGGAAATCATATATATCCATTTTTAAAAATTAGAAAACATTATTTTAACTTCCTAGATCCAATTTCTTTTATCCAATATTTCTTAATTATTCCAGTTGAATTCAATAATAGTTAAGGGACTTGGATAAAATTCTCGGAACTATTCCCAGCTAGTCTATTAAATTCCCTTCTTTTAGGCCAGGAATTATGGGATCTGCAAGTCAAAATATAAGTATCCTCCACATGAGAAACCACTTGAAAAGACATTTTTCCCATACCATTCACTAAAATGTGTATTTAGCACTTTTGGCCTATCAACAGGACAAGAATGAGAGAGCTTCCCGGGAAAAAATAAGTGTATCTCACTCGTTCATCAGCAAGCTCTGTTTTTAATTTTAAACACACCGTGTCTTTAGAAAATCAGTTTTGTGGAAGTTGGTTTAAGGGCACATAGACATTAATAGTGGGTTGTTCTTATCTGTCATTTTACTAACAGCAGCAGCAAGCCCCTTCAAAGAAACTTCCTACGACTGTCGTGCCTCTAAGGGGTTCCTTTACTCAGTCCCACTGTCCTTGTTCCCAAAAGGGCTCTTCCTAACAAGCACAGAAGCTGCAAACAACCCCGGAAAAAAATATCCTGGAAAATGGTAAGCAGCCTTCTAATGGATTACAGATGGGCTGGGAACCTTCCTGCCATTTTTTATTGTTTGCTAGCTTCCTTTCTTCTGTCTGCCGTTTTATTGTTTGCTTTCCTTGTTAGCCTCCTGGACGCTTGAATCAACCCACTGAATCTTTCCATTCCAGAGAGGGGGGTTGGCTGGGGGAGGCAGAGGCAGGGTGGGCTGTACTCTGTACGTGACTGCATCCAGTGGATAGATGGAGAGGGTCCTTAGGCTGTGGGCTGTGTTTCCACAGAAGGTGCTCAGATGTGTCAGACCCTGCAAGGAGGTTGTAAAGTGTATTCCCGTAAAGACATTAAACTGACGTTAACAAAAAAATTTTTTTGTTGTTTTACTCTTCACAGGGAGAAGCATGTCCTTGGAGACCAGGAAGCTTATCCAGGTCAGCTTTATTAGGTCGAATATCAATCAGTAAAGCTCAGGCTGCCGGAGGACGATTACGTTAGAAAAGTAAGTCGCCGTGTTAATGGTTCTGCCTGTTTGCAGCGTTAACTGGTTCGCAAGACTGAGAAGGATTATGACCTGCCACATGTGTATCCTTGCT
This sequence comes from Giraffa tippelskirchi, assembly GCF_054371585.1. Lineage (NCBI taxonomy): Eukaryota > Metazoa > Chordata > Mammalia > Artiodactyla > Giraffidae > Giraffa > Giraffa tippelskirchi. The sequence goes on along the minus strand of NC_137287.1, from coordinate 62,981,497 downwards.
GAATGTGGCATGTGATGGTTCAAACCCAGCCAACATCAACTGTGTTCCTGACACGGAAATAACAATCAACAGAGCCAGACCACAGAAGCAAAGGACGAACTTGGGAAGTGCACCGGATGACGAATCCGAAAACTTGAATCCAGTCCTCAGGGACCATCCCAGGTCCATGAAGTCACCTCCATGGGGGTTGCCCACTCCCTCCTCCACTGTTTCTTCTGGGAGATGCTCTTCCTCCCAGACATCAAGCACTTCTTCTAATGGGGATGTGGATCGGGGCGCTCACTGAATGAGACCTGAGCTGCCCTGGGAATTTCTGACCTTTAACTAAGAGAGGATGGCTCCCTGTGCTCTGTGGAGAAGCTGGGAGACACCAGTGACCACTGGTCTTCAAGCCTGTATCCTAGCACCCTGTCACCTTCTTGCAAATTTCCTTCCTCTCTGGGGCTAACTGGGTCCTGCCATGAAGGGAAGAGACTCTTAATGCCATTTTCCTGCCTTCCTTCTATGGCCATGCAGAGCCCATCATATGGTTGATCAATCAATCAATAGATAGATGGATGTCAGATATCACTGACACCTACCTAACCACACTCAAGAGTGTTGTGAGGACTGTAGTTTGAAGCTCTGGATTCAGAACACCTGGGTGCAAACCATACTTCCATCAAAGTCTTGGGCAAGTTATCCTTTCTAACCCTCAGCAGCTTAATCTTCAAAATAAAGAGGATAATATTTACCTCATGGTTTAGTTATAAGAGTTGGATGGTACATAATAAGTAGTAGATAAAGTGTAGCTGATCTGTGCCATTAAACCTGAGCTTGCTACCCACTTGGCCATCACTCTGGGGCCATCAGCATCAGCCTCCATGGCTGAGACATTCTCCCCCTCCATCCAGTCCTGGCTTCTGTCCCTGTTTGCCTGTCAGTGTTGCTGACTCGTTGCTGAGTGCGCTCAGTTCCACATGAAGCATGACACCTCCTTGGTGGTAGACCCTCAGGAGGCATTTACAGAATCAGTGAGTAAATGAGCTCAGGAATTAAATATGATGCCAACATCCACTGTTCTCTAAATACCAGGAATCTACTCGAAGCAAAACCTGTTCAGCTGCTGTGTCAATAAGCATGGTGGCCTTCCCCATGGGATCCATCCTCTGTCCTTCAGTGTCACGGTCAGAAAGGAGCCAGCTGACACATCATGCCTTCATCTCCTAGGACTTACAGGGAGAGAACCACCATGTAGGAAGTTCATACTTGGTTCTGCTGCTGCTGCTGCTGCTAAGTCGCTTCAGTCGTGTCCGACTCTGTGCGACCCCATAGACGGCAGCACACCAGGCTCCTTTGTCCCTGGGATTCCCCAGGCAAGAATACTGGAGTGGGTTGCCATTTCCTTCTCCAACTTTGTTCTAAGTTTCTGGGATTTACCCAACTCTAACACTCAGGTGGCCTCCGTGTAGACGTGAGTCAGTCAACGCAATCTGTGTTCTGACTCCTGCAGTGAAACTGCCCCACTGTGGGGGTTAGTCATTTGGGGATGAGGAAAGTAACAAGGCTGTGAATGCCACCCAGAGCTTCCCACTGGGAATGAATTCTCAGGTGCTGGCATGGTAGCTGGGAGCAGATGCTCCTGCCCTGGGAACTGCACTGGCCTCTGATAGAGAGAAGAGTAAAAAAAGGTCAGAAAGGGAAAACTTCCCTATTCAGCTTACAAATACCTGTTCCATGAACTAAGGTTCCCTCTGTCACCCCAGAGCATCACCCCTGAGCACGACCCTAGGGTTTAGAACCAAGAACAATGTCCATGAGGCTTTGCTCCACTGATCATCTCAACCTTGCTTAGGGGACCCATCCACATAGACTAAAAATACATCTCTTTTCCTCTCATTTTCTATTCTCAAGTGTAAGTATCAGGTCCTGGAAAAATTTTGAAAGCAGTAGGAAGGAAAATGGTGTTCAGAAGAGCTAGAGTAACAAAGGAGAAGAAGGAGGCAATTTGATGAAAAGAGCGTGAAGATCAAGACAGATGGAAGAAAGGTGAGAATGAATCCTGAAGAATCAGTCGGGGTTTTTACATAACCAGGAACACATGGGCCAAGGATGCTCTGCCTGGCTTATGACTGCAGGAACCCACCCACCTGCAGACCTGCAAGAGACACAGGTGATTGAACTTGGAGTTTGAGTGCATCATGGCAGAGTGAGAAACATCATCAAAATATTTCACAACCATTTCCCCTTTGCAGTCCCTACTGTCACATCAGTGGTATAAGCACAAGCAGTGTCCCCAGAGAGGTTCCGCCCCCATGAGGCATGTAGTAGCTAAGCTGCAGACTTGGCCATGGACACCTTCTCCCCACTTCCCTCTCTCATGGCTTCCATCCACTGGGCATTGCTCCAGGATCGTGTCCAGCCATGTGGCCCTAGAAGGCAGGCATGGCTACAGGGCAGGTAGGGCATTAGCTGTCACTAGGAATCAAGGACTCCCCGAGGCTCTACACATCTTAGGGCCAGCCCTACAGTTTAGGGTACAGGTTTCCCCTACTGTCCGGAAAGAGAGCTCCTTGCAAAGCCTTTCATAATTGGAGATGGCATACAGTGAAGAATAAATGACCATTTTTACCATAAAAGTGAAAATCCTCTTTAGGTTTCTTTTGACTGGTGAAAATAGAGGCTCATGTAAGTTTTTCATCAAAGCAAAGTGGTGGAAAGGGAACTTTCAAACAGTGGGGTATATCTGTATCCTGCAAGCCAAAGGGAGAGCTATTTGTTTTGGCACTTTATTTGATTCACTGTCATGGCTGATTAATGGCTGCTACACGTCAGCCTTTTCCACTGCATTGGTTACATAGGCTCTTTAAGGTTGAGGATGGTATCCAGGGGGAGTGACTTCCCACACGGTGTAGAGCTGGGGGCCAACTACATCCTGGAACAGAGCATTTGAAGGTGGACTCGTGGACATCAGGACTGAACGCTTCAGCCTTGTTCCTCATCCTGACCGTCCTCTACGTATGGAAATATGACTTCCATCTGTGGCAAAGGAGCATAGGAGTTTGCCAAAATTCTCCCCGCCGCCGAGCTTTTCTCCCGCCAAAGATGACTCATCTGGGTTTTAAGCGAAAGACCTGGAAGGCCTGTCACTTGCCGGGGCCACATGCCAAGCGCGGGATGGAAGAGCTCACATCTTTCTCTCTGCCCACGTCCCACTCCACACAGCATCAATCTCCCCTCCAGCCTCTCCTCCAGTGACCTTCCTTTTGGGAGCACAAAGGCACCAGCTCGCTCCAGGCACAGCTTTGCCAGCAATCACAGATTTCTGCACCGTGGTATCTCCCCTCTTTCCCTGGAGAGCATCCCAAACCTCCTCTCACCTTGGAATATGAGGGGCACTGGGAGCCGGGTGGGAATGACAGCGTGAGGGACAGAACGGAGCTGAACTTTCCCCTTTCCCTTCTCTACTCCAGCCTTTGCTTGTCTCAGTGGAAGTAGAGAAAGGGGGTAATTGTGAATAGCACATAGAAGACACTCTATAAATGGTGTTGAAATATTTGGTCCCCAAACACAAACTGTGATAGATTCTCAAACATCACTAAAAAGCCTGATCCTTATAGGATTCGTCCTGGGATCGTTAATTAGAGAACTCTCAAACCATGGGAAAGAATACAGTATCTGGTATGTAACATGTGTCCACATCCCTGCATGTGTGTGTGCATGCGTGCTTAGTCACTTCAGTTGTGTCCAACTCTTTGTGACCCTATGGACCGTAGCCTGCCAGGCTCCTCTGTCCATGGGATTCTCCAGGCAAGGATGCTGGAGTGGGTTGCCATTTCCTCCTCCAGGGGATCTTTCCGATCCAGGGATGGAACCCATGACTCTTCTGTCTCCTGCATTGGCAGGCAGGTTCTTTACCACTGGGAAGACCTCCACGTCAGTGGGTAATCAACAGAGAATTATTTCCCTATCATTTCTGTTAAACTCAGCAAACATTAAGTGACTGGTTTAGGCAAACCTCTGTGCCACATTCCAGACCAGAATGAGAAGGACGCAGTTTCTGCTTTCAGGCAGCACAACTATATTGGGAGAAGGAAGGGTTCACAATTCATAGAGATGTGTTGAGACCCAGGTATGGTGACACTCACTGCATGAGTCTTCCTTGAGGTGGGACTGGTGGATGGAGGCAAGGAGAGGTTGATTTACAAAGCAATGTTTTGCTAGGCTCTGAGGAAGGGCTAAGAGTTTCCTAAATATTGATATGGCGCGTTGCATGATGTGCTTGGGTGGGGCTGAGAGTGACAATGGACCAGGGTTCCTGGAAAAGGAAAGTCACAAGTAAAGGCAGGGAAGAGTGAAGACACATGGGCTCTTGGGGAGCCTGGCTGGCCCAATGTGCCTTCAGTGGAGGGTGTACAGAGATGTGGAGAGGCAGAGGCCTGGAGGGACACGAGGGTCTGACTGTAAGCACCATTGTCTTCTGTGCTTGAGAGACATCCTGGAGGCCCTAATACAATCTTCTCCAGGAAAGCACCTGATTACATCTGCATTTTATAAAATGGATTACTTTCACCTATTAAGGAACCACAAGACCCTTCCTCACCCCCATTACCAATGTATTGATACAAAAATGGCATCCTGACAAGGAAAATTAAAGCACCACTGGTGTGCTGTGTAAAGGGATGTGTATCACATTGTCCTGGCTCCAGGTGGTTCCCGAGTCCACCTGCATACCCAGAGAGGCGTGTCCTTTTCCTTTCCATTGTACTGCTGGGTGTTTAGAGTCCCACATCTTTTTTTATTTTGAACATTTTTATGTGGACCATTTTTAAAGTCTTTATGGAATCTGTTACAGTACGGCTTCTGTTTTATGTTAAGGTTTTTTGGCCTCGAGGCACGGGGGATCTTAACTCCCCAACCACGGATTGAACCTGCACCCCCTGTGTTGGGAGGCGAAGTCTTAAACACTGGACCACCAGGGAGGTCCCCTCCATGTCTTTCTCTTGAACATTTTCAAGGATATTTTCGGGGAGCTCCCCACCCACAGTTAATCAGACCGGAAGGTGTTGGTGAGGATCCAGACAGTCCTCACCAGCTGAGCAGCTGGGCGAGTTGCTGGCTCAGCCTCCCCCTGGGGAGGGAGGGCGACCTGCACCCCGGTTCTCTCCTGTCTCTCTGATCTCTTCCCATGGTCTCCATCATTTTGCTCCATCGGCCCCTACTCCTGGGCCTGGACTTCTGTCCTGGTGAAGGGGGCTGAGGGAGAACAAGCATCAACTGGGAGTCTTGTTTTTACTCATGAGGTTTTCTTCTCCCTAATTTCGTCAAGGTTGAGTCCTTGCCTTTTCCATTAAAAGGAAAAACGATCCAGGAAGACCTTTCTTTTTTTCTGTTTTCTACTCTCATTTCCCCTTTAAGAGTCAACAGTTACAGACCAGTCCAGATCTTGAATGGGAAACAGGAAAAAAATAAAAAAGGAAATATTGAGGCACAGGAAATATTGCCAATATTTTATAATAGCTATAAGTGGAGTGTAAACTTTAAAAATTGTGAATCACTATATTGTACACTTATAACTTATATAAATTGTACATTAATTATACTTCAATAAAAAATTTCTGATATTTTTCCCACAAAAAAAGAAAGATTGGGGGACAGCTGATTCATATCTCAAAAATATCCTACAGCAAAGAGATTTTTTTAAGTTTACTGGGTTTTATTAATATATGTATTATATACATAAAATACATAAAATGCAAAATTCTTGAAATTGATCAAATACTTTCCTATAGGCATTTAAACATATTCAAATCACCAGAGCACAGGTATTCATAGACCGGCAAATACTAGTAAATCCAATCTGGATGCTAATTACTACAGTTATATTTCCACAAAGATAATACTTGAATGCTTATTACAATCATTCAACCAGCTGGCTGGTTCCTCCCCAACGACATCACTACTCTGAGTGATTGTGCATAAGAAATATCTCAGCAAATCACTTTTTGTATGAAAAAGGAATTGAGAGATAATTCATTCCATCCCTCATCTGTAAATCCTAATCCAGTCTAAGTATATTCATATCTCTCAAATAGTCTCCTTAGGCTCCTTAAGCTTTTGAGTCTCTTTCCAAAAATTGCTCAGATCTGAAAAACGTCTCTTACCTGGTTCCGTGAAGTCTGCCCTGGACTCCAACCAGCTCTGGAGACCCCACCTCTGAGGTCCCAACTCTGTTGGTAAAGTCTCTGGGTGCTGTAATACTGTTCTCACATCATATTTCACCCCTTGGAAAAGTGCCAGAAGGTTTTCTTTCTGTTCTGATAGATGACATGGCCCAAAAAGTTTGAGCGAGATCACCCTCAATGTAGTCCACCCAGGAATGTCCCAGTGACCCAGTGTATTTCAAGATGCACCCACACCCAAAATCCTTAGATAGAGAGGTCATGTTAAATAGATCCTGAATCTTTGTTAAGCCTAGAGGAAGCTCTTCCAAGAGTAAGTGGGAGCCACTGATGCAGTCTATTGAAGATTCTTGCCCTGGCTTTATTTTTTCTGGGCCTAATGCAGATAGTTTTGAAAACTCTTTCTTCTATCTGGTCATCCAATCCAGACATTTTTCTGATGGCCAGGAGAGCGTGGTCTGGGAAAGATGCCTTTGACTTGGGTTCTTTACATTCTGCTTTACATTAACTGAAATTAAAGGAAGTCATAGTTCTGCTATTTTTAGGGTGCTTGATTTTCATCTGACATTGCTCTTTCCAAAATTATATGTAAGTGGAATCACTATTCACATGGTGTGGTGACAGGTAGGAAAGTCCTTCATCACTTCAAAACATTAACTTTGCACCAGTGAGTGAGTGCCTGTGCGTGTGTGTGTGTGTGTGTGTGTGTGTGTGTGTGTGTGTGTGTGAACATCTTGCCTAGAAGCCCATCATTAGAGAATCATTCACTTGGAATTAAAAAATGTATATGCTTGACCACAAAGGAATTTTTGAAGTATATCTCTAACAGGCCTAACTTATTAAGTGATTATTTCTTCAAGTATCAGAGTCCACAGGAATGTCCTTTGAAGCTACAACTTTCTAGGTCCTAATTCTATGAAGTCAGAATCTTTGGTGGCAGAGGCTAAGGATCTGTGCTTTTAATGTTATATGAGCTTTTTTAAAAAAATTTATTTATTCATTTTCTTCGGTCGCTCAGTTTTGTCCGACTTTTTGCGACCCCATGAACTGAAGCACACCAGGCTTCCCCGTCCATCACCAACTCTCAGAACTTGCTCAAACTCATGCCCATCAAGTTGGTGATGCCATCCAACCATCTCATCCTCTGTCTTCCCCTTCTCCTCCTGCCTTTACTCTTTCCCAGAATCAGGGGCTTTTCTAAGGAGTCAGTTCTTCGCATCAAGTGGCCAAAGTAATGGAGTTTCAGCTTCAGCATCAGTCCTTTCAATAAATATTCAGGACTGATTTCCTTTAGGACTGACTGGTTTGATCTCCTTGCAGTCCAAGGGATTCTCAAGAGTCTTCTCCAACACCACAGTTCAAAAGCACCAATTCTTCGGCACTCACCTTTCTTTGTAGTTCAACTCTCACATCAATACATGACTACTGGAAAAACCATAGCTTTGACTAGATGGACCTTTGTTAGCAAAGTAATATCTATCTCTGCTTTTTAATACATTTTGATTCATTTTTTTGGCTGTACTCAATTTCAGCACATGGGATCTTCATTGCCACATGCTGAAGCTGAAACTCCAATATTCTGGCCACCTGAGGCAAAGGGCTCATTTGAAAAGACCCTGATGCTGGGAAAGACTGAGGGCAGGAGGAGAAGGACAGAGGATGAGATGGTTGGATGGCATCACTGACTCAGTGGACATGACTTTGAGAAAACTCTGGGATGTAGCTTTTGTTTTTCTGTTTTTTTTTTTTTTTTTTTTTTTCTGTTGCAACATGCTGGTTCTTTAGTTCTGGCATGCAAACTCTTAGTTGCAGCATGCGGGATCTAGTTTCCTGAACAGGGGTTGCACTCAGGCCCCCAGGGTTGGAAGAGTGGAGTCTTAGCCACTGGAACGCCAGGGAAGTCCTTCTAAGAGTTTCTTACGGAACAGAAAGTCTGGAACCATCAACAAAATGAAAGGAAAATCTGCTAAACAAGAAATATTTGCAAATGAAATGACAAATAAGGGGTTAATATGCAAAATATACAAATGCTCATACAACTTAATCTCAAAAAACCCAATTGAAAAATGGGTAGAAGACTGGAATAGGTGTTTTTCCAAAGAAAATATACAGATGGCTAACAGGCACTTGAAAAGATGTTCAACACCACTAATCATCAGAGAAATGCAAATCAAACTACAAGGAGATATTATCTCACACCTGTCAAAAAGACTATCATCAAAACATCTACAAAAAACAAACTTCAGGGAGGATGCAGAGAAAAGGGACCCCTTGTACACTGGTAGTGGTAATGCAAATGGGTACAGCCACTATAGAAAACAGTATGGAATTTCTTCAAAAAAATTAAAAAGAACTACCATTGTTGTGTTGTTATTCAGTCGTGTCCAACTCTTTGTGACTCCACAGAGTCCACAGGCATGCCAGGCTTCCCTGTCCCTCACTATCTTCCTGAGTTTGTTTAAACTCACGTCCATTGAGTCAGTGATGCCATCCAACCATTTCATCCTCCGTCATCCCCTTCTCCACCTGCCCTCAATCTTTCTCAGCATCAGGGTCTTTTCCAATGTGTTGGCTCTTCACATCAGGTGGCCAGAGTATTGGAGTTTCAGCTTCAACATCAGTCCTTCCAATGAATACTCAGGGTTGATTTCCTTTTGGATTGACTAATTTGATCTCCTTGCTGTCCAAGGGACTCTCAAAAGCCTTCTTCAGCACCATAATTCAAAACCACCAATCCTTCAGCACTCTGATCCAGCAATTCCACTCCTTGATAAATATCTAAGTAAAACAAAAACACTAATTTGAAAATATATGTTCAAAGCAGCATTATTTATAATAGCCAAGATATGGAAGCAAACTAAATATCCATCAACAGATGAATAAGTAAGAAAAATGTGGTATGTGTATATATGTGCATATATATATATATATATATATATATATATACACACACACACACACACACATACAGTGGAATATTACTCAGGCACAAAAAAATGAAGTTCTGCCATTTGAAACACCATGGATGGACTTATAGGGTATTATGATTATACTTACTGAAAGAAGTCAGATAGAGAAAGACAATTACTGTATTTTAACCCTTATATGTGGAATAGAAAAAAATAAAACAAATGAACAATTATAACAAAACAGAAACAAACTCACAGATATAGTAAACAAACTAGTGGTTACCAGTGGGGAGAGGGAAGGGCAGAGGGCAAGAAAGGGGTAGGGGATTAAGAGATACAAACTACTATGAGTAAAATAAGTAAGCTACAAGCATATACTGTACAGCACAGGGAAATATAGCCATTATTTTATAATAATACTTTATAGTATTGTGTATAAAAATACTGAATTATATCATACACCTGAAACTAGTATAATTCTGTAAAACAACTATACATCAATTAAAAAAATAATAAATTAGCTGAAATTAAGAATTTGATAGTTGAGTTTTGTCTCAGATTAGGCAGAGGAAGAGAAAGAATTTTTCTCATTACCCAAAAGAGAGGAAAAAACAAAAAACTTTAAGCCTGAGAACCACTAGATCTAATACTGGCTTATATCACACACTGGAGAGATACACGTGGTTGAGCCAAACCAGAGTCCATCCTCAAGGAAGTTCTATTCCGGGGCATCTGGATGAGAACAGAAAGATACTCATGGTGTGGAGCAAGTGGAGAGCTAAGGAGGGGGGCGGGATGCGCAGTGAGGCACCACGGCCAGTTCAGGGGCAGATGGAAGGCTTCAGCGAGGTTCCCCAAAGAGGGCCATGATTTACATGGGCCCTGGAGATGGGCAGGGCTGTGACAGATGGCAGAGGGGCGGGAACAGCTGGGACCTGCTCACATAAGGGCCAGAAGCCCGCCGTGGGTGGCGCTAAGTGAACACGCTTACATCCACTCACTCCAAATGCAAATGCTGCTCCTCAGCCAGGAGGCTCTGCACACTCCTTTAGGGTCAGTACAAGGTACCGAGAAGGGCAGAGTGTTTAAACTAAGGCACAGCACTGCTTCCGCACAAGAAAGAGAAGTCCCTTTGGAGCTAATCTTCACTCTCACGAGAGGAGTCATTTGGGTTGCTTTACTTAGTTAAAGAATTGCAGAGCCAGCAGGTGCCACAAGCATAAGGGAAACCCAAAGAGACACTCAAGGTTGGAGGAATGCATGTCCCCGGAATCCTTGGTGGAGGGTTCTGCAGAGGGGGCATGGCCAATGGCCAGAATCGCTTCTGGATTCTGAAAATCGGTGAGGCCAGCCAATATGGCTAGGGACTCTGGCTGTGGACTGTGGCAGAAAAGAAGCCAAGGAGCCCGAATAGGAAGTTCATCAGGGAAGGGGGTCTGCGCTGGTGACCTGCACTCAGCCAAGGGTGAAGGTCATAGGATGGACTAGTCTAGGCCCCTCGAGATCCACGAGGCTAGGGCAGTGCAGTGTTCTGGAACACATACCTGGGGACGTGAACAGGAACTAAAGAGACCGTAATATTGAAGCCTAATCAGTATGAGTTGTGGGGCTTCCCTGGTGGCTCAGTGATAAAGAACCCACCTCCCAAAGCAGGAGAGGTGGGTTCAGTCCCTGGGTCAGGAAGATGCCCTGGAGAAGAAAATGGCCACCCACTCCAGTATTGTTGCCTGGGAAGTCCCATGGACAGAGGAGCCTGCTGGGCTACAGTAGTCATGGGGTCGCAGAGTCAGACACAACTTAGTGACTAAGCAACAACAACAACAATCACTAGGGGATCAACCATCGAGCATAATCTACAATCCAAGCTGGGAAGCCCGCTCCTCCCCCCACCCCTTCCCAACACAGAAGCATCCACCAGACAGTGCAGGACCCCTCCTCCATGTAACAACTACCTCATTCTCAGCATAGAAGCAGCTGTGCTGGGCAACTTGGAGAAAGAGAAGTGTGTTTATCACATTAGTATCAGCTGGCCAGGAAACTCCCACCATTTCCACACTGTTTTGTTCACTGCTCAACATGGATTTCAGTGTATGCCAATATTGACATGCCCACCAGTATCCATGCCATCACTTCTACATGGTGAATTCCCAGCTGAGACTGTGGCTGTGTAACATGCAGGTTCATCCTAGAGAAGGGAGGCACCCAGACCACAGAATGATTTTTGATGAGGACATTGATGAGCAAGTACTTGTTAAACATCTTAAAAATCTTTCCTGTAGCAGGTTACACGTAGATTATATTAAATTCATGAGTACAAGCCTTGTCAATTTGTCTCATTTATATTCAATCCTAGACAAAAGTCCCTTTTCTCCATGGTTTCCTGTCACCTATTATTTTTTAATCAGATAATTTAACATCAAACTACACTGATGTGGAAGAAAGCAGAAGAATGGGAGGGACACCGGGTCATTTCAACTGGTCTTCCTAGGTTCAAATCAAGGTGCTGGATAGAACAACTGGTTAAATTTTTTGGAGTCTCAAATTCACCGAGATCAATAACTATACTTGCTCACTAGCTCGCCTTATCTCCTATCTGTCTCTCAAACTGCACCATTTTGTGTGATCAAGGAGTGAAGAACAGCTCCCCAGACCCTCAGGGGACAGTTCTGGTGGGACTTGTACCTTGAATGTGCTGTCAGAAGGAACTGCAGGGGAGCAGTGACAATGGCCCGGGGCTGCTGACCTGGGGACCCTGTCTCTGGTTTCGCCAGAGACACAGGGACAGACAGCTGCTCCAGGCATGTTTGTGTACGTGTAAATATCCATATACTCCCTCTGAACCCTGAGAGCAGTCTGGCCATCTGCCACAAATTCAGTGTATGTCTCATCCATACAGCAGTGTCACAGATGGAGTTGGGGTACCCACCAGGCATCGCTGCCCCAGTCTCAAGCATGCAGACCATCCCAGAGCTGCAGTTCTCAGCATTTGAGATTTTCTCATCCTATGATTACGAAAAATAAAGACGACAATTCAAATGAAATGTTGTCCTATTGTTCCACTGTTCCTAACGGGGCGGGAAAACGCCAAAGCATTATTAACAAGCCAAGGTTGAAAACACTCACACAATAGGACATCCATACCCTCTTCCTTCTCGTTCGTTCAAAGCTGTTCTCGAAACACCACCAATAACTCTCTCTCTCTCTCTCAGATTCAAGTCAGCAGCGCATTGAGAAAGTTCCTTACTTCATATCTCAGAGACAAAAGTGAACAGCTGAGCAGAGTCCCCAGTAAATTCTATCGTGCCTCGTCCCACCCTCCCCTCACCCCCACCCCAGGCTTCGCTGCCTCAGCTCTTCTTTCTTTCCCTGGATTCTCAGCACTGCTGCCTTGTTTCCATAGAGTCACAGAAGCCAAAGCTAAAAAAGATTTTGCGTGACTTTCCGCTTCACACAAACCCCAAGGGCAAAATGTTACCAAACTCCAACACTTAGAGCCATAGCAGATTTTCCTGTGGGGCGTCGGGTCTGAGCAGAGTCACCCATGATCAGTTCTGCCTTCCGCTCAGAGAACAACACTGGGCTTGGCAGGTCTAAGACGGCTGCAGGAACACTCTCTCCTTCCAAAAGAGCTTTCATCCCTCACCTCAGTTCTCATTTCCAGCCCAGGATTCGATGTGTCAAGTTCATGTACATTTCTAAAGCACTCTCATGGCAAAATCTACCTATCACTAATGCACAGTGTATACCCCAAGCCAAGAAACACTCAGGGAGATGGGTGGAACAGGAGACAGGGGAAGGGGGCACGTCAACTCCACAAGCTTGCTCCGGTCTGTGCCACAGGGTGACCTAGGGAGCTGCCCAGCCCACGGCAGGCCAGCAGGAAGCCAACTGTTCCAGAGATGACGATATTTTGTAACATCTATCTTGGAGGCTGGTTTCCTGTGACCCACTTATATGCCTTTCCTTCCTTCCCCCAGACCAAAAACTGTCTCCTGTGCTGTTGTTCTGGGGCCCACCTTGACTGGCTTTGGGCTTCCCTTGTGGCTCAGACAGTAAAGAGTCTGCCTGCAATGCAAGAGACCCAGGTTCCATCCCCGGATTTGGAGAAGGGATTGGCCACCAACTCCAGTATTCTTGCCTGGGAAATCCCATGGACACAGGAGCCTGGCAGGCTACATACAGTCCATGGGGTCACAAAGCATTGCACATGACTGAGCAACTGACACGTTCACTTTTGACTGACTTTACAGGATCAGTAAAGTATCAAGATTTGGTTACATGACCTAGCTAGCACCTTCAATATCTTAACAGTGAAGGATTGTCTAATGACAGAAAAGTAGAGTTTTGAGGGCTGGCCAGTTTGTAAGAAATATTTCAGAACCCAAATTAGTGATAGTAGATGACCATCAGAGAAGGCAATGGCACCCCACTCCAGTACTCTTGCCTGAAAAATCCCATGGATGGAGGAGCCTGGTAGGCTACAGTCCATGGGGTCACTAAGAGTCGGACACGACTGAACGACTTCACTTTCACTTTTCACTTTCATGCATTGGAGAAGGAAATGGCAACCCACTCCAGTCTTCTTGCCTGGAGAATCCCAGGGACGGGGAAGCCTGGTGGGCTGCTGTCTATGGGGTCGCACAGAGTTGGACACAACTGAAGTGACTTAGCAGCAGTAGCAGCAGATGACCGTCAGTTGTTTGGTGGGTTCCTGTGTTTATTCTTAAGCAATAGAACAAAACATATGAAGTTGATTTTCCAGTCTTCCCATTACATGATCTTTCCATCATAGATAAGTCTCCAGGTGGTGCATCAAATATTCAGACCACAGTGACAAGAAAATATCCCCAGATTTTCTAGTCTATAAGTCTGGCAATGTGGGCATGTGTCATGGCCCAGGGCAAGTCCTTCCTGCTGGACCAGCTCACTCGGGCACTTGTGCCCACTGACCAACCCTGTCCATCTGTGGAGAGCTGGTTCACACGCAGAACAAACATTTGATCATGAGTTGTCCAATTTCACAACTGTCGGGGGTCTGCTCTCTACACCAGTCTGAAAACCAGCTCTGTTAAGAATCTCCATCAGGCCTTATCAATCACTTCTCTCAGCATCTCTTTGAGGGATTCTCTAGATACATTTGACTGAGCTGGATTTAATTTAAACACTTGGCTATCTATAGATTCTATCAGGTTAGCTTTGTGAAAATTATGACATGAAGGTCCCAGCTTCTCTAAGGGAGCGTTGAGTCCCAATGTTCTCAATGTATTGCGTTTCCCCAGCTTGAGGAAGGATTTGGGTACATCTGCTCCTCTTTTCCACATGAACTCTGAGCTACTGTCACCTACTTCATCTCACCATGCCTTCTTGTCCCCCAGATTTCTCTCTCTGATGAGCAATGGCTTTCAGAGCAGTCTCTCTCCCAAGACCACACGCCCACCACTCTCAACATTCCACTCCACTCCAAGAAGCAACTTTCCTGCCCACGTAGAAAAATAAGGCAATTTGAAGGAGCCACATCCCCTTCCTACAGTATTTTTAAAAAATCATCTTTGACACCTCTGGAGAAGGTTGTCCTAGCCCGTGTCGGCTGGCCTGATTCTTTGATTCATTGACAGTGGGGCAGAGTGGGAATTACGGGTGCGCAGAGGAGATGGATTTTCAACCCCTTCATTTTCTCAAAAATATTTCCTCTGATCGTGTGAATGGAATTTTAAAAATGATATCTAAAGCACAGCAGGAAAATAATGTAAATCTAGTGCTAGGAAATTCTTCCCTCCAGGCATCATTCAAAAGCCAAACTCATTTGAGAGAAGGTGCAGGGGTTCGGAACAGCTGAGAGGGCACTTGCTCTGCGCGGCCTGATTACATCAAAGAAAGAGAGGCCAGTACGGAGCGGGTGAGCTTGGAGACCCTGGGAGCTGGGAGCTGGGAGCATGGAGCCGTGAGTCAGCCCTGGAGACACCCACCGAAGTCAGGCATTCAGACTTGTCGAGCTGATCATCTGGAGGCGTGTGTAGGTGGAGCTCATGTTGCAGATGCTTTCAGAGTATTTTGTCATGTCATTTGTTCCATTAAGATTTGTTTAAAAGAAGAAAAATAATTCCAGGAAGCTAATGTCAACAGCTAAGAGGATTTTTTTTTAAATATCATCCCTCCCACTTCAAGTGGCATTACCTACATCAACACTTAGCCATACATCAGGAATGCTTTTGAAAGGAATTATGTGAAAACAGCAGTCAAAAGTTCCTATTATTTCAGGAAGCTTTTCCCAAAACACCTACTTTGATTTCACACTTCCGAACATGAGTAGCCAAGGCCGTCCTTTTAAGTGGAAGCCTGTTCTGAAATGGATGAATGGTGTTGCCATGAAACAGGAAGCTGGCGAACAGCAAAACACAAGTGTGACCTGGGACAGTGATGGCCCTAGTAAGCTGCCCTCTCTCTAGTCGTGTGTGCTAGCCTGGGTGAAATCCATCCCCAAGGGATGAAGATCTGAATGGTAACGGGTGCTGAGAGTCCCCTCCTGGTGGGATGGTTGCAGTAAGACCTCCAAAGCACCAGAGATGAAAGTGCTGCTGCTGCTGCTAAGTCGCTTCAGTAGTGTATGACTCTGTGTGACCCCATAGATGGCAGCCCACCAGGCTCCACCGTCCCTGGGATTCTCCAGGAAAGAACACTGGAATGGGTTGCCATTTCCTTCTCCAATGCATGAAAGTGAAAAGTGAAAGGTGAAAGTGAAGTTGTTCAGTCATGTCCGACTCCTAGCGACCCCCTGGACTGCAGCCCACCAGGCTCCTCTGTCCATGGGATTTTCCAGGCAAGAGTACTGGAGTGGGGTGCCATTGCCTTCTCCAAGATGAAAGTAAGGTTGAGTGAATTCCTAGTCTTTGGGGTAACATTTGGATTGCAAAGGACTTCTGTTTTGCTTTGTATGTTTTTTTTTTCATTTTCTCACCTAAGACCATAATCTTGTAAACTTTTCCCACTGCATCAGTGGAAGGCATCAGTGGTCATGAAAGTTGTGTTTGTTTGCTGGATTTGGGAAGCATAAGCCAAGAACTGAGAACAGTAACAAGAGGAGTAGAAATGCAACTGGCCAACAATGTGAGGCTGGAGACGGAAACCTTTGCTCCCAGTGATCTTATCAGAGAACATGGAGAGGGGATCACCTGCTAGTACTAGATGAGAACACCCTACCTTAGCTGCGGGGTTTCTGTCCCATCCCAGGGAGGGGTTTGACACCAGCTCAAGTTTCAGGGTGATTCGATCTAACTAGGATGGTCTTTCAATCTAAGGAAAGACTTTTATTCCAAATAAAAACCTGGTGTGGTCCTTTCTATTCCAACCATTTTCTGAACTGCCCAGTCCTAGAGCTGTTAGGTAAAGCAGAACAAGGGCTGGATGGAGGGGGCCACAGTGGCCCAGAGTGGGCTGAAGATGCCATAGAGGATAAGGAGGGTATTTGCATAGAAGGGTCAGCGACAAGGGTCAGTGACTAGGGATGGGACCCCTAGCTGGTTGAGGGGGTATCTATGCAGAGTTGGCTTCACTGGGGACTGGACTCACAGACAAACCTAGACTGAGTGATGTTCTACATTGCTACCAGGCTGTAATCTTTAAAAATGTCAACATCCTGATCATCAAGCAGAAACTGAGAAAATTTCCAGACAGAGACTAAAACGGCAGGATAACTAAATGCAGCGCATGTTATTGGACTGGATCCCTTTGCTATACAGGATTGGGACAATGGGTGAAACTGGAATGAAGTCAGAGGATTGAAATGTACCCTTTTCAATATCCTGATTTTGATGGTTGCTCTGTGCTTAGACAGAAAAACGTTCTTGTTTACAAGAAATATACACTGAAGTATTCAGAAATGATGAACTATTAGGTTGCCACTTGATCTCAAACAGTTCCGTTAAAAAGAATTGCTGTATTTGTAACTTGAAAACTGAGATTCTTTCAAAAAAATGTTTTAAAAGAATCTTATAAGATAGGTAAATTCTGCAAAGATTTTGCATAAGTTAATACAGCAGTGCAGCTTTCTGAATAGTGATTCTAAGCCAACAAGCATAACAGAAATGTTTCAAAAATTTTCAAAACACACACACACACACACACACACACACATATAGAGAAGTATCCAAATTTAGCTGCTAATCCAAGCAGAATGAGCTCTAGAAAGGAGACACTAATACTAAACCACAGAATTGGTCTGTGGTTATGTGCACCTATTAATATAACACAAGTGAAGGTTCAAAAGAAAAGTGAGTTAGTGCAAAGAAGCATTTGCTATCTCTTCTCTTAATGATACAGTACCCAGATTATCACACAAGACTGATAACTCCTTCTGTAATCTATATGATTAATTCTCAAAGTTTAGGTCAGAATAATAGCAGGTACTCAATAAATGGCAGCGAGTATCATTACTGTATGCCAGCAAGGCATTTATCAAGGGAAATATAATTACCCCCTAAGTGGTAAGTGCCTCCTCTGGTGGCTCAGATAGTAAAGAATCTGCCTGCAGTGCAGGAGATCTGGGTTCGATCCCTGGATCGGGAAGATCCCCTGGAGAAGGGAATGGCAACCCAGTATTCTTGTGGGGAGAATCCCCATGGACAGAGGAGCCTGGGGGGCTACAGTCCATGATGTCACAAAGAGTCGGACACAACTGAGCGACTAGCGCACACAAGTGGTAAGAACCTGTCTACCTGAGACTCAGAGAGACTCAAGTTCTTGCTCAAGGCCACACAGCTCGAAATGTCATTAGTACCTTCTCTTCCTGACCCTGGGCAGAGGCCACATAGCCCTGCCTCCAAAGTACACTTCACTCAGTTGGATGAGCCCCACATTCTTGGTAGGAAAGACCTAGAAGAAAAATATGAAGGGACTACTTTCGAAAAGCAACACTTTCTCCTGTCAGAGCACCTTGGAATTGAGCAAAGTCACTTTGCTGTCAAGACACATCGTCACACCCCACCTGGGGGGGAGACTGAGGGTGCAGCTCTCCCCTTCCCCTCTGATGGAATCACAGCGCAGCACCCGGTGGGAGCCTGAGTCCTCCCCGCCTGCCAGCCTGCTGCCCCTGGAGGAGGCAGGCTTGTCCCCACTGCCCATGCTGGGTGGTGCTACCGCCTCTCTGACTCCCGAAGTCAGCCCTCTCGCTACCTCACCTTCAAAGAAAATGTTATGGGACAAAATCGGAAGGCCTGGCCCTCACACGCCTTTTCTATCCAAGCCGTTCTAAAGCCTAAACATACCAGGTCTTTATATAACACCTTTATATAAAGGTGCTTTATATAAGCACCTTTATATATATGAACAGGGCCCACTAGCTAGGGAAATGGCAATTTTGTGAGACGTACTTAGATCTGACATTAACACCTACTCAAACCTCACATCATCTCTTGCAAACTTCCAAAAGGAAATTCCTACAGATGTTGTCTTTAAGAAGTCTGTAAACCGGATACTGCATTTCAGGCCCCATCTTCATGTCCCACGTTAGTAAACCAGCAGTTTGCATTAGCCCCAGCCATAGTTTTTGGATCAGCTCAGGTATTGGAGGACCCTCAACAAGGAAGCAAGGGAAATAAGTATGGGGACCCTGAAGGCAGTGAGAAATGGGCAGAAATGCAAATGATTAAGTGATACAAAAATGGACTCAGTTTTAAGAGTTACCTTCCAGAGGCGAATGGTCCAATCCATTCACACATTCAACAAAGATTTATCGAGAGTCTGCTGCTTATCAGGCACTGTTCTCACCTCAGAGAATACAGAGATGAACACAATAAATAAAATCTCTGTCCCTGTGGAGAATCAATTGCTCATTCACTCCACACCTGCTTATTTGCTCATACAATATTCAAAGCCCTGAGCTGGTATGGCTGGTACCTTTCTGGCTCTTCCAGCCCCAGCTCCATCCAGCTACTTAGCTTGACGGCTGTGTTGGCCACCCATGATCCTCCCCCTTCAGTCCATGAAGGAAATAGTATGGAACTCTTCCTTTCTTTCTTTCAACTAACCATACAGAAGTCAGGAGTTGACAATCATGATTTCTTTTCTTTTTCTTTTTTTTAAATATTTACTTCTTTGGCTATGTAAGGTCTTAGTTGCAGCATGTGGAATCTAGATCTTTGAGCAGGGATCAAATCCAGACCCCCTACATTGGGAGTGTGGAGTCTTAGCCACTGAGCCACCAGGGAAATCCCAGACAATATCGAGATTTCTATCTCAAAGATGAGCACAGTGATACCAGCTACCAGCTGAGTAAATTTTTTTTATGAAGAGCAACTACAGAGGAGTTCTACAGGGTCATTAATGAAAATCAGGCACTTCGTACTCTACCTGGATACTAGCATCATCTAACTGTAAAGCTTTCAATACTCCAGAAAGCAAAGCTGAAAGAGGGGCCTCCGCTCTGCAGTCTGATCAGAGTGAAACCCACCGCCGGGTCCTTGCCAGTGACAATTAACCAGCCAACCCATATACTGTCTGGGTGCTATGAGATAGCTTTCAATGAATTCCACTATTTTTATGGCAAAGACAAACTCCTCGAGTTGTCTGGGATTTATTTCAGGCCCTCCTTATGATGGGAAAGAAAAGCCTCCCTATTTGTACAAGCCACTGCGTGTTTACAGAGGGATTCTAAACATACTGCCAACTGGATGGCATGGAGCTGGCCTAGTTTTGACAAGAATCTTAATTAGTAACACCAGCAAAAAAAAAATCCCATTTGGACCAAAATTTCATGTACCAAAAGTTTTCATCTCAACTCCCCTAAGGCTTACAGATGATTATTTCTGGAACAATCTGGAGAAGAGAGAGTAAGATAATCCAACACCATATATTTATCTCATTATATCAAAGTAAAAACCTCAGGCGACTCTAAACTCACAAGTTGGAGCATGAGAATGAGTCCATATAAACACTGATGATCCAGAACCTCGGGTTCAGTTGAGAGGTCCTTCTATCTCAGAAAGTTTACCGAGAGGCCCCATCTCCTTTCCTGGCCAGGACACAGAGTCAGTTCCTCAAACTTGGTTAAGGAAGGGCGTTTTCAGTTAAAACAATGTATCTGTTTTCTAGGTCCGCATTTCTCAATCATTAATATGTATGTGAAACTACCAGGGGATCTTATTAAAAATCAGGTTTTGATTCAGGAGGTCTGGGGTGAGACCTGAAAACCCACATTCCTCAGAAGCCCTCGTAAAATGCTGCTGCTGCTGCTCCCTGGATCACAACTTTGAGGGGCAAGGTTCTAGGTGATGACCAAGTGTGAGAACTTGGTGCTACCTTATGCAGAAGTGGCTCCCAACAAGTTGGAGGAGGGATGTGGTGCTGGAGAGCTGAGCCTGGAGGAGGAATGTTCACTGGTTCTTGGACCACTTAACCCAGAGATCCTCGATATTTTTGGCACCAGGTACCCATTTTGTGGAAGACAATTTTTCTACAAAGAGTCCAGGGAGGGGATGGTTCAGGTGGTAACGCCAGTGATGGAGAGCATTGAGGAGAAGTAAATGAAGCTTCACTCGCTCGCCTACCACGTACTTCCTGCTGTGCAGCCCGGTTCCTAAAAGGCCATGGAAAAAGTACCAGGTCCACAGTCTGGGGGTTCGGGATCCCTGATAACCCATGTATATTCCCGTCCAGCCTCTCATGAGAGATGTTCCCCAACAACAAACCACCTAATGCCCAGCAAAATACTTTCAATGTTTTTCCACATACCCATCCAAGGATGCTCAAATCTTATGCTACTGGAAAATGGAGAATTCCATTGGTGATTTAGCTTTACCATTTAGGGTCTCACTTTGGAAACTTTGTTCATTAGTATAAACTGACTGACTGCCTTCCTCCCCATCTGAGCAGATTCTTTGAAAATCTTTGGTTTATTCCTTGCTCAACAAGTCAAGCACATTGATATTCCCTTGGATGTGCAGCAAGGCTAGATCACTATACAAGTTTTAGATTCTCACTTTTCTGTACTCTGTGGTGGTAACTGACAGTTTGAAGACTGGCAGTCTTTCTGGGGACCACACTTTCAGTAGCACAGTTTTAAAGAATGCACTTCAGGCAGAAGGAAAGTGATCCCATATGGGTTGTCTGAGATACAAGAAAGAAGACAGAGCCAAGAAAGTGACTGATCTTGTTGAGGACATACTGGTAAGGAATCTGAATGTCAAGTTTTACATGGGAGCAATTTCACATTTCTTTTTAAATTAAGTGAAGCTGAGTTCTCTGTGGTGGCTCATTAAAGCAGTTTTGCAACCCAGCTTTTGATACATGGCAGGAAAGAGTGAATCTCACTGCAGACAGACAGAGAGACTTTTCCTCCTCTTTACAAAATCAAATACATTGTATACTGATGCACAGTCTTTTAAGGATTATCACCTCTCCCTGATGATATAGGTAATTGTGAAAAGCCACTTGAGAAAATTGCCCCAGAAAAATCTACTAAAACAAATTTTTATATCAACTATATTTTCTCTCTCATATTATCACAAATAACAAGCTAAAACAAACTGTGGCTGGGTGATTTAAGTTATGGAGTTCTCAGGTAGAGCGCCGGTTGGGACCCGACAGTATCATAAGTGTTTCTCTTTTGATTGGTTTAATAAATAATAATGTCACAGCATAAAAGAAACATTTACAACCCAAGTCTAGTATTCTTCAAAATAATGCGAGCTTAACAATAAGATTCCGATTGCTGACTACTAAGGAGTTTATTCTATCAACTAAATCAGAAACTGGCATTCCACTAGTTTATGTCTTTTATATGAGCACCCAAAATATATATTCGGATCTCATCTTTATCTTTCCCCATCTCAACTAATTAATTAATTAATTCCCTTTGTCTTCACATACCACTTCTTTGTTGTTCAGTCGTTAAATTGTGTCTGACTCTTTGTGACCCCATGGACTGCAGCACGCCAGGCTTCCCTGCCCTTCACTATCTCCCGGAGTTTGCTCAGACTCATACTCATTGAGTCGGGGATGCCATCCAACCATCTTGTTCTCTGTCGTCCCCTTCTTGTCTTGCCCTTATCACCACAATTGCGTTTAATTTGTAATCTTATAAAACAAATATTCTTCTAAAATGCATACTGTTTTGCATGGACATCTTTATTACATGCAGATACATGCAGATAGTGTTGTCTTATATTTTTTAACAATCTGGATGGCTTCTTATTTCATTGAATCATAGATTCACAGAAGTTAAATTGACCTTTGAAGTCAAATTCATCCTTCCTCCCAAGATCATCCCCAGGACGAGGGGCTGGATGTCCAGGTTGGCTCAAATATTCTCAGTAATGAGAGCCTCAGCCTTTGTCAAGGGGCCAATTTCATGGTGATTGTCAAATTCTTTCTCCTCATTAACACCCAACCCTAAATGCCACCCATTATAAGGTCTCTGTGTCAGGACCCACAGTGGCACCATCAAGACATAGTGGTACCACTCTACCATCTCGTTCCCCAGGCTCAGGCTTAGGAACTGGGTTTTTAAAGACCTACTGCCTGACTTATAATGACTTTGCTTCCCTCGGGTCATTTCCCTATTTAGAATCCTTCCTCCTTCTCTCTGTTTCCACTGCACCACGATGCCAGGGCTCTCCCAGCCCCTTATACACCAGTCTGTCCCTCCCTGGCGCCTCCCTTGCACACCTGCATTACAACAGGCACCCATCTCTGGCTCCCATGTTCACTTTGCTGGTTCCTGCCCGCATGGATTTGTTCACACCACTCTTTTCTCCTGATACCTTTTCCTCTCTCTCTTCCAAGACCCAGGGTAACCTCCACTTTCTCGCCAAGATTTGGAGTCCCTCCTACATTGGAATTCTGGAGCTGTCCCTTAGAGCAATTGAACAAATGACTCTCTCCTGACATTTGAATCTCAAAGTAATAAAAATACAGGAAATGGTAGAAGCCACTGTGTTCTGATTTCAGTGTCCTTTAGGTAGCTTCGTCTGGATCGCTGGCTGTTCAAATGGGTTTTTAAGATATATTTGCCACTCAATATCGTTTTAATAAACTCCTTTTCAGATGAAGGTCAGCAGCGTTGCTGTTGCTAGCACTTGAAGAACCCTGGCTGTCACAGATGGAATACCACCTGCTAGGAGGGGAACAGGGAGGGGGAATGACTTCTTTTAAAAAAAACAAAAACCTCTAATTCTGTCCACTAAGAGACGTTTAAAAACCAACTTTTGAACTACTTTGATGTTATTCAGGCCATGTTTTAAACACTAAAACAACTCTCAGCCCATCACGGTGAGAAGCAGAGCATCTACTCAAGTCCTCATACTCATCAGCACCCTCAACCCCACCAGTACTTGTATCTGATTTCTTAGCAAACACATACGAATCCACCTTGTGGCCTATGGTATGCATGTGCTAGGAAAGTGCCCGCAAAACAATGTATGACCGTCCTCTGGCTCTAAAGTCAAAGAACACATTAATTTTATCAGGGCTTTCAGAGCTAGGGTTATTCACCTGCTTCTCTCACCTCCCCCTAGAGATTAAGCCAAACACTGTCTCTCAGCTGTGAAAAACAAAACAGAAAGCAATCACTATTAGGAATATTAAACTTTAATCTTTGCTTTTTTCAGTGACACTAAAGACCTTTTGCCAAAGGGATCTTCTCTCAGGTTCCTGTTCTTCACTACAGAAGAAATCGAGACTTCCCGTGAAGCAAGAATTATGAGATCAGGTCCACAGGAGACAGACAGCCCGAAGCAGGTAATGGTATTTCATTGACCTGCATCAAATGAGTACACCATTGTAATGATTTTATCATTAGGAGAGTGGTTCACTCAGACCAATAGCCTGCAAGATGTTGTTTGTTGTTTGGTCACTAAGTCATGTCCGACTCTTGGCAATCCCACAGACTGCAGCCCTCCAGGCTCCTCCATCCATGGGATTTCCCAGGCCAGAATACTGGAGTGGGTTACCATTTCCTTCTTCAAGCCTGCAAGATATCATCAGCCTATAAAGGCAAGCTAAGTTGGATTCTAGGCACAGATTGCTCAATGATGGACCATGCCTCAGAACTAGGCAGGGACTCTTGCGTTTGCAATCACAAATGAGCGCCTTGGCACCTGGTGAGGAAAACCTGGGAAGACACTTGTGTGGTATGACATGCCTGTCCCAAGAAATGGTCCACCGCCACCTGGGCACTGTGTTGTTCTCCCAACTTCTGCACGGCACATCATCATACGGAACCACTCAGTCCCATGTTCAATTAAAAGAGGGTTTCTTAGCAACCAAAACAATATTATTTTGCGACCAGAAGAAAAGCATCCAATTAGCACAAAACCCCAATTCCAAGTTCTGAATTGAGACTTCTCCCCAAACACAAGGTCCGCCCTGGATGCAAAGAGGTGTCCAAGGTGACCACCCCAAATGGGGCTTCTCCTCCCCATCCATGGCGTGGCTGGCTCCCCTCGGGGGCTGGAGGCCAGGTGGAGCAGCAGCCCCAGTGCTGGAAAAGGGTGGCAGGGGTGCTGTGGGTGGCTCAGGAGGCCCCGTACCGGAAGGACCTGAGGACATAGGCTGTCACAGAGCATTTGTAAGGCCCAGATTGTTCCCACACAGCCCCAGGCCTCCTTGTACTTTGTTCCTGGAGCCACCTCCCTCCCAGGCCTCCTGACACCATTTTAGTGGGTGTAACACGATGTCCTTGGAGCTCAGCTCTTCCCACGGCTTGAATCCCTCCCCTGGGGAGCTGGGAGCCATCCTTCTCCTGACATGAACTCAGGAGTGTCTGTCTGGGAGGAGAGACAGAGCAGACTAGGATTCTGGGCGTGGCCAAAGACCGCAAAGACTGTTTCTTGAGAAAAAAGGAAGAATTGAGTGAAAATTTGAGCAATGTTTAGGAACCAAAAAGAAGCTAGCCAACAGATTAAAACATTAGATTTTGCCAGCCAGCAATGGATACATCCAGGCTCTGGTTGGTCCCTCTGTCCAGAAGTGACTAGATCATTTCTTCGCAAACACGTTGGGCATTTTGTAAATCTGGAGAAGACACTGGCTGTACTGTCCTGCTGTCCCCACATAGGATGGGGCTGGAATTACTGTTCCAAAGCCTGGCCCGTCCACAGCACTTTGTGCATGCGTGCTAAGTCACTTCAGTCGTGTCCAGCTCTTTGTGACACTGTGGACCCTACATAGTCCACCAGTTTCCTTTGTCCATGCAATTTTCCAGGCAAGAATACTGGAGTGAGTTGTTATCCTCTCCTCCAGGGAATCTTCCTGACCCAGGGATCCAACCCACGTCTCTTACGTCTCCTGCACTTGCTGGTGGGTTCTTTACCACTAGGACCTCCTGGGAAGCCCCCACAGCACCTTTGACAACCTCACTGAAGACAACACAGCCCCTCTTCACAAACAGGTCATGTTGGATCACTGACAGACAAATGACCCATAGGCAAGCCAGTGTTTCTGTTGGTCAGTGACATCCTCCTCAAAAAATATGGAACATGCTTATCGGAACTCTGAGCTGTGAAACCAAATCAAGCCAACAGCAAGAACAGTACCTGAAAAGATGCAAAGAGAACTTCCCAGAACAGCGGGAGCTCCACATGTTTACGGATAAGATAAAAGGAGCTGGGAGGTGGAGTTGGGGTCGTGGCAAGCCAAGTGCTGAAGAAGCAGAACCTGAAAGGTACAGAAGTTTGGACAGCACGGCAGCTGCCTTTCAAAGTCTGCTCAGAACATCATACTTTTATAAAGACACTGTTGAATCTTCAGGGCCTCACTTTAGGGCTGTGTGTTCTGTTGGGAAGCCCTTAGTGTGTCATGATTTTTTTTGATGGTGGATTTGCTCTTACCTCAGAGTGCATTATGGCCACATCTTATACACGTAGTTTGACAATCAACCAGCTTGAGAGAATCACTGAGCCTCTCCCTGGGCTTCAGCTGATGAGGAATTTGGATGAGGGTCACCAAGGTCTCTTCCAGTGCTAATGTTTTCAGCACAGCTAATGTTTTCTCACCATGATTTTCACCAATGCCTTCTCCTCCTCGTTGCATCTAGACATGAAAGAATACAGGTACATTATCAAGGAGGGTGAGGCTCCCTTGAATAGGCAGATTTGGTGGAATCTGACCCTACAAAATCCACAAAATTTAGAAACCACAGCTGCTGCAGTCAATATCAGCCTATTTGGTTACTTGGCTTCCCTGTGCTACCCCTGACCGTCTATTCTTGAGCCAGGATCACAGACCTCTCTTCTCTCATATCTCAGGCTTGCTTCCAGGCAGGGGATGGTTGGAGTTACTTTTACCAACATCTCTGACCTCAGCTGCAAGACCTACATACAATTTCCAAAGGCTACGTCACCAAGGGAACATGTGATTGCAAACATCGACTTTCAATTTTCTGATTTCCTCTGTTAGCATAATTCCATAAACCTAATCCCCAGAGACCCTGGGGTACAAACACAGAAACACACATTGAGTCCAAGTTCCCAGGAAGAAGGAAGCCAGGGGACTGTGGAGAGGAGGCCAAAGACAGTGATGTGCACTGCCTCAGGCAGTTGTGAAAAGAGGAAGGATACTGCTCCCGGCTCTGGGCTCGGAAAACTCATGCCCACGCATTTGGCAGATCAGACCGCCGCATTTTCTGGACACATACACATCCGGCCTTCCTGCCTTTGCTTCTTAATCTTCTTAGCTGTTTGCTGCCGGGAAGGTTCAGGTCCAAGGCAGAAGGTGGAGATTAGATGTAATAACGCCCCCTGCACGGGGGCGTGTTATGGAGCACATGTTTGCTCTCTTAGTCACTGCATTTCCAAAGGCCTATTGGAAATGTCAGGGAAAATTAGCTTAAAAGGGTTTCTGAAGTAAAGGCTGGTCAAAGGCACCTAGCAGGAGTCCTTTATGTGCCTGTCCACCCTGTGGGGCCTGGAGCAAGATTATGCAGCAGCTTCAGGACAGAGCGAGGTGGGTGGCTGAGCAGCGCCCGCCCACCCCAGGAATGATGCCTTGGGAAGTCATGGAGCTGTTTTCTCTAATCCCCCTGCATCCATTTGGGAAGGATTTGGGTCCTGAGAGGTAGATAGCATTGAAATCTCTCATGAGGAAAAAACCACAATGGACCAGTGTCTGGAGTTCACCAGCTTTGCTAGGAAGGAAGGGCTGTTTAACAACAGCGCCAGCCTGGACTTCACTTTGTGCGACTGCATCACTGCCAGTGCCCTCAGCCGGGCGTCTAGCACAGCCACCAAGGCTGCTCTTACTCTAGGCTGAGAGGAAAGTCAGGTGGTTCCCTGATGGGCCCCAGACAAGGATGGGCAGGGCCTTCTGTGACTGATAGCCCTAGGTGCTCAGACCTGGAAACCTCAAGACCCTTTGCATTCAGTGACAGACAACACACTTTTTGCGTGCGTTCACGCTCAGTCATGTCTGACTCTCTGCAATGTCCTGGACTGTGGCCCAGCAGGCCCCTCTGTCCATGGAATTCACCAGGCACGGACACTGGAGTGGGTTGCCATTTCCTTCTCCAGGGGATCTTCCCGACCCAGGGATCGAACCTACACCTCTTGCATCTCCGGCATCGGCAGGCAGATTCTCTACCACTGAGCCACCAGGGAAGCCCATATATGTCTTTTCTGAGGATGCAAAAGAACTACACTCCCCCACACTGTTGGTGGGGGTGTAAAATGGTACAAACACTGCCAAATTACTACATAATTTCACATACGTAAAAGTCTAGGAAATTCGTACTAATCTGTCTTGACAGCATCAGTGGTTTCCTATGGATGAAGTGGACAGCAGGAAGAGGTTACAGAAGGGCACGAGAAAATCTGGGGCTAATGAGTATATTGCTTATCTTTATTGTGATGGTGATTTTGCAGGTGTAAACACAGAACAAAGTTTATCAATTACATCCTTTCAATGTGTGTGTAGTTTATTGTATGGTAATTAGGCCTCATTAAAGCTGTTTTAAAAACACCTATGTCTTTTAGCCTTCTGCCTCTTCCTTACCCTCTGAGCATTGAGCACCTTCTCTGGGAAGATTTCTTGGCCACCACCCCTCCCCATTTCCCGCCCACACTCTGTTTAGGCCCACATCATGCCCCCCCTCCATCCCTCTATGATAACACTCTTTAGGTTATTTTGTAAGGATTGATCATCTTCTGTGGTACTGGGAGTTGGGCTCCAGCTTTCATTTTTGCATCTTCGGCACCTACCATGGCACCAGGAATGTTATGTTCAGTGAATGTTTGTTGAATGAATGACTAAATGAAAGAATTTTAAATATTTACTTTGCATCTTCTAAAACACCAGATACCAAAGAATGAAGATAATATGTGCTTACTATTCAACAAAAGATGGATGGAAGGCTAGATGGATGTATGGATGGGTGAGTGGATAGGTAGATGGGTGGAAGGATGGATGGATACATGGGTAGATGAACTGGTGGATGTATGGATGGACAGACAGGTGGATGGAGGAATGGATGGATGGATGGACAGGTGGATGGATGGATAGATAGATGTATGGATGGATGAACAGGAGGATGGATGGATGAATGGACAAGTGGATGGATGCATGGATGGATGCATGGGTGATTGGATGGATGGATGCAGCCCACATCCCATGTATTAGCATGCAGGAGGCACAGTAATAACCTACCTTGCAGCTGATGTAAGCTTCCAAGTTACACACAAAATGGCCTCATCACACCTGAGCCTGCAGCATTTGAGGTTATAATTCCTCACGACCTGGAGTAAGCTTCTGAATTCTCCCCTTGAAACTTTACCAATAGTCACAGTGCCCCCAGGCCAGGTCTGCCCCCAGGCTCAGAACCCATGCTCCCTCCATGTCAGGCATCATGAGATTCAGTCCAATCCAGAGCCCTGTTGTGATGTCAAGAATTTTTCTAGGCCTTTCCAAATCAAACTTCACCTGGAAATGTTCTATTTTGTCACGGCATTGAGTGGAGAAAAATGGAATAAATTGTTCCAGTCCAATACCTTCTTTTTTTCTAATAAACCCCAATTTCCCAAATTATAATTAAAAGAAAAATATTAGAGCACAAACAGCATTATAATTTTGAATTGCTGTGTTCGGTGGAGTTTCCTCTCTAAATCCACATCAATAGGTAATTTAACAAAAGGCGAAATCTCAATGGGAGTTCAACAGATGAAATTAACACAGCACACAGCTCCAGACTAAAATATTTCTTTGCCTATGTAATTGCTTGCAGCCACCCTTGTGTAAAAGCCCCCATCAGATTACAGGATTTGTTGTATGTAAATTGAAGACTAAATGGTTGGTAGCACCTTTCAACTCTGTGATGCTGGAAATGAGTTTTTTAATAGGAAATTAGATTAGTAATATTTTAGTCAACAAAAATGTGGAAAAATTCTGCATAAAGATGAGAAAATCATTCATGCAAAGAGACTTTAGACTCAAGAACGAACAATTGTTGAAATTTGTGAATGGTTATTCACAAAAGAATTGCTCCACATTTCTCCTGGCCAAAGTCCAGGGCAGAAAAATGATTTTCTTTATACCTTTATCACAAGAGTCCACCACAATGAGTATTCTAGATAATGATAGTGGAGTCCCTTTCTCCAACTCCCAGTGTTTTGTTTGTAACCTGGAAGCTTAAATCAGCTGCAAGGTTAGGTAATTACTGTGTCTCCTGCATGCTAATACACGTGATATGGGCTGCATCCTAAGAACGTTAGCTCACAGTCTCTGGAAGGCTGGAGATGGGAACTCATTGAGAGGGGGAGGGCGTCCAGGGGAGGGAGGTGAAATCTGGTGTCTGGTTCTTTGTTCCAGCAAATGGACCTGGCTGTGTTCTAGGAACTAGGGTGAGGCACCTGTTGTTCTAGCCCAGAAGAAAAAAGAAATGATACCTAGGTCTTGCTCTAAACCCAGGAAACTTGGAAACCAGGACTGAGCACGCTGTCCTGGTAAGTGGGAGAGACCAAGACAGAGAGAACCATACTTAGGAGCTGGTCCCTGAGCCCCTGAGAGGCAGGTTGAGGGTGAGCAGATGCTGGCAGCATCCCTTCCTCACATGCTGGACTGAGGAGGCCCTCCGTTCCTGGCCACATGGGCCCCTCCGGACCGCAACTTGTCTTATCACAGGGAACATAAGAGGAAAGTCAGAGAGACAAAGTGCCAGCAGGACTGAGGTCACCATCTGTTATAACCTAGTCATGGAAAAGCCCACCACTTTTGCTGTAATTGACGCACTAGACACATGGCAGCCCGCATGTGTGTGGGGTCGGGGGGCGCGCTTCGTGCAGGGGGAGAACAGCAGGAGGTAGGGATCATGGGGAGCCATTGTAGAGGCAGCTGAGAATGGGTCTCTTCCCTAATTTGAACAATTCCTCCCTTCTGAACTGCATCTGAGGAGAAGAGAGAGCAGGTCCTAAAGAAGGGGTGCTGCTCCAGCGAGGGCATTTCCTTCCTCGACTCCGCCCCTGCCTCAAGGCCGGAGTGCGGGTCGGAGCTGTGCAGCCAGTACTGCCTGTGTGTTGAGCGAGTTACTCAGCCTCTTGCAGTGATTCTTCCTCTGTGATAGGAATGTAAGGAGAGCCTTGCAGGGACTCAGGGAATAAATGAGTTGGAATCTACATAATGCCTGATGCATAAGGAGCACTCAGTCACTTTCTTTTCCTCACTCCATGTTTTGAACTATTTGTTGTCCCTCTGACCAAAAACATCCCCCGTCCTGTCTTCTCCCCTGAAACTTCTGACTCTTCTCTAGAGCCCCCTGAGGTCTCTTCTCTGCTCCCTCACATCTTGGAACCCACACCTCTTACTACTTGTTCTACAACATATGGACTTGGGAATTTGATCAATTTAAAACTTGAATGGATATGACCTCTTATTTTGGGACAAGCATTTCCTAATTTCATATTGGAAATGATGTCTCCTAAACAGCGAGCTGTTTGAAGGGAGAAGCTGTGCCCAATATATCATCTTGTATATTCTTTTTCAGATTCTTTTAGGTTATTACAAGATGTTGAGTGGAGTTTCCTGTGCTATACAGTAGGTTCTTGTTGGTTATCTAGTTTACATATTGTAGTGTCTATATGTTAATCCCAAACTCTTAATTTATTCCTTCTCCCCCTTTCCCTTTTAGTAACCATAAGTTTGTTTTCTGTGTCTGCAAGTTTATTTCTATTCTGTAAATAAATTCCTTTGTATCATTTTTTTTAGATTCCACATATAAATGATATCAAGTGATATTTGTCTTTCTCTGTCTGGCTTACTTCACTTAGCATGATAATCTCTAGGCCATCCATGTTGCTGCAAATGACATTTCATCCTTTATTTTATACACACACACACACACACACACACATACACATATACTCAGCCAATGTATATTCTTTTTTAAAAAATATCTGGGCCTTCCCTCATGGTCCAGTGGTTGAGATCCTCCCTCCCACTGCAGTTGCAGATGATTTTGCATGCCGTGTGCCACAGCCAAAAAAAGAAAAAAATATCTGGCACAGGGTGCAGCCCATAGCACCCACTGGACTGATTTGAACTAGTTCTCCTCCGTCAATCAGAGTGAAATGGATTCCATCATATTACCTTTCTGCACCGCTGTTAGGCAGGGAATTACAGGATTGATGAGCTGACAGTTTCCCAAAGAGTCTGGACTTGCTTTAAGTTAATCAATGAATCCAAAACGTGGCAGGGATGCTTCCAGGAGAGAAGACCCACTGAGAAAACACAGACACACAGAATATGGGCTTTGCCCCAGGGAAGCTGACAGACCAGGGAGACCAGTAAGACGTGAGCACAAAGAAGCATAACCAACAATGAGAAGCTAAGCAGGAGGAGTGCTCGGTGGGTGGTGTATGCAATCTAAGAGCTGTATGTGGAGGGGAATCACGGAGCAGCTGGGCAGAGTTTTAAAGGAAGGAGACAGGAATCGAGTTGGCTGTTGAAAGGTGAGCAGGATCCAGGCGGGCAGAATAGTTGGTGGCGAGGGCAGGGCTGAGGGAGACCTTTCAGTCCAGGGAATGTCATGGACCCGAATCAGACAGGAAGGTGGGATGCAGTTTGACAGGAGGGAAAGTTAGAGATGAACCTAGAGGAGAAAGGGTCAGAAAGGCGCATCTGGACCACAGAAAGCCTTGAAGTTAAACTAAGAAAGTTGGACGTCTTGTCACAGACCATGAGGCTCCATAGGTCCCTTAAGCTGCAGAGTGACTTGATAATGTTGATTAAGGAAGGTTGGTCTAGCCTCAGGATATAGCCCCAACCGGAAGCTCCCAGTACAGATGGCACCGAATAATCTAGAGAGTCACCCTCTGGCCATGGGACAGCCTGTTCCTGACCACCAGGGACTATTCACTGCACTCCTCGCCCTGGTGTGTCCACCTGCACTGGACGGCCTCGCTCACTGTTGGATGCTCCTTCTACAGGCTTCTATGTTCCCAGAGGGGCCGTTCTTACTGCAAGAGAAACAAAACAAAAACAAAAGCAAAGGGAGCCATTTGAGAATTATTGCAACAGCTGTGCAAGCTGAGTAATGGACAAATATTCTCTTACCTGAGACTGAGCAGGAGAATTAGGAAAAAGAATGAATAGACTTAATGGGTTTTTTTTATTGTGTCCCTTCCCAAGACAATATCCAAGTGTTCCCTGCAGTAGAAAATTACTCTAGAACACAACTACCTCCCAAGAAACCAGATCATCGTAATCATTTAAGGAACTTACGCAGAATAATAAGCTTCAAAAACAAATTATGGAGTTATTTAAATGACTACCCTATCAACATGTTAGGAAATTCCCTCTGAAGCATAACAGATCCCCAAAAGGAGTTAAATATCCTGATGATCCCCCCAGCCCTCAGGAAGCAAGGGTCTGTCACTCGCCAGCAGGCTGGGCAAGTGAGCTGGCTCTTTTGGGGACAGGAGTGGTGTGGCCTCTGCTCCTGGGGTTATTGTTGAATCCTTAACGCTGGGAAAATTGTTGAGGGTTCCAGCCTGGATGCACAAGCTCTGAGCATGTGATGAATCAGAGCCTGAAGTTTCCAACAGTCAATTTCTATAAAACACATCTGCTGGAGGGGAGGAGGGAACAGGAGAGGGATCAGTGGGTGGAGGATAAAGAGCTCAGTGACTGTCTGAGGTCCAGTTTTCTAAACGTCCCTGAAAACTCTCTTCTGAGCTGTGTGGATAGAAGGGGACTGCCAGGAAAAACTGAAGGAGATACCCTTACAAAGGAAACTGTGAAGAAAAACAGCATTTGGTGGGGGCAGGGGGCACTTAGGTTTTAATCATGGGACTAAGCAGTTGCATTATTGATGAATCCTCTTAACAGCTCTGTGAGGTAGGTACTGAAATGAGGTACTGTCCCCATTTCACAGATGGGAACACTGAGGCTTCCAGAGGTTAAAATGCAAGATTATCCAGTAAGTGGCAAAGCTAGGATCCAAACTCAAGCCAGTTGACTCAAGCCCCTGTCATGTAATATTGCACAAAATTGTGTCACAAGCAAGGCTTGGGACAATACTATGCAGAACAGGAGGCAGTGGGGGGAACAACGAGCCCCAGTGATGGGTGGAGGGTCCCCCGAGACCAGGGCCTCAGGCACAGGTACTGTTGAGTCCATAGAGGGCACCACCATCAGAGGGAGTGGCTCCTTGGGGCTGCAGACAGAAGCAAAGCAGAGTGAAGACCATGGGCAAGATGGGGGTCCCAGGGACATGGTGGCTGAGTGTCCTCTGTGTGTACATAACAGTGGAAGGGGTGAGCAAGAAGGGTACAGGGAAGAGAAGAGAAAAGGGCCCAGTACAAATCCCAGAGGAATAGCAACATTTCAGGGATGAAGAGGGGGGTCAATATTCCAATAGCCCCACTGCATGTGGAATCTTCCCAACCCAGGGATCAAACCTGAGCCTCCGGCACTGGCAGGCGGACTCTTTAACACTGAGTGACCCGTGAGCCCCTCCGTAGGAATAACTCCCTAACAGTCACTCAAGAGTCTAGGGGTATTTGCCTTCTTTAAGTTTTTCTACTTCAACTGTATTTACATCTCTTTCCTTTTTTTTTTTTTATAAAGTATTTTTTATGTGGAGCATTTTTTTTTTAATTTTTTTTATTTTTGCTGTGTTGGGCCTTCATTGCGGCACACGGGATCTTAGTTCCCCAACCAGGGATTGAACCTGCATCCCCTGTACTGGGAGGCAGATTCTTAACCACTGGACCACCAGGGCAGTCCGATGTGGAGCATTTTTAAAGTCTTTATTGATTTTGTTATAATATTGCTCATGTTGTTTATGTTCTGGCCTGTGAAGCCTGTGGGATCTCAGTTCCCCAACCAGCAATCAAACCTGCACCCCCTGCATTGGAAGGCGATGTCTTAACCACTGGACCACCAGGAAAGTCCCTACATCTCTTTTCTCAAACCTTGCTCTGCCTCTTTCTGTCTCTCTCTCTCACTGTTTACAGAAACACTACACACTTGCTATAAGTGCAAAGAAGGAAATCAGAAGGATGCTATCATCAAAACTTGAAGTCCTTTAAATGAAGTTTCAGGCAAAGCATTCACTCAACAAACATTTATTGAGTGTCTACTACAAAAAGAAGTCAGGAGAAGCCAGGTTAATTTCATGGTCAATTAATTTCACCAAGTTAACCTATCAGAGGTGATGGATGCAGTGTCCTGGGTGCCATCTGGGGACAGCAAATGTGGTCCAAGGCTGGAGCATGTTTGAAGAGATGCAGCTGAGCAGCTTGGTCAAATGAAAGGACAGTGAAGGCTGAGCCCCGAAAGAAGGACTTGCACAGGAGAGATGTGAACCAAAGCCAGAAATAAGCCTGAAATACAGCGCTGGGATTAAACAAGTCCCTGAGGTTATGGGGTGAAAAGATTATTTGGATATTTAAGCATCAGTATCAGCTCTCAGGGACTTCCCTGTATGGCTCAGTTGGTAAAGAATCTGCCTGCAGTGCAGGAGACATGGGTTCTATCCCTGGGTCAGGAAGATCCCCTGGAGGAGGGCATGGCGACCCTCTCCAGTATTCTTGCCTGGAGAAATCCATTGACAGAGGAGCCTGGCAGGCTACAGTCCATAGAATCACACAGAGTCAGACACAACTGAAGCGACTTAGCATGCACGCATGCATCGGGGCCTCGGAGCTTACCTGAAATCCAGGATTCAGGTGCACCTCTGGGGTCTCCAAGGGCTTCAGCTGTTTCTAAAACAATGAACCAAAGTCTCATCTGGATTTGAATGGACCTGAGGCCTGTACAAAAAAGATCTTCACGACCCAGATGATCACGATGGTGTGATCACTCACATAGAGCCAGACATCCTGGAATGTGAAGTCAAGTGGGCCTTAGAAAGCATCACTACGAACAAAGCTAGTGGAGGTGATGGAATTCCAGTTGAGCTATTTCAAATCCTCAAAGGTGATGCTGTGAATGTGCTGCACTAGATATGCCAGCAAATTTGGAAAACTCAGCAGTGGCCACAGGACTGGAAAAGGTCAGTTTTCGTTTCAATCCCAAAGAAAGGCAATGCCAAAGAATGCTCAAACTACCGCACAATTGCACTCATCTCACATGCTAGCAAAGTAATTCTCAAAATTCTCCAAGCCAGGCTTCAGCAATACATGAACCGTGAACTTCCAGATGTTCAAGCTGGTTTTAGAAAAGGCAGAGGAACCAGAGATCAAATTGCCAATATCCACTGGATCATCAAAAAAGCAAGAGAGTTCCAGAAAAACATCTATTTCTGCTTTATTGACTATGCCAACGCCTTTGACTGTGTGGATCACAATAAACTGTGGACAATTCTGAAAGAGATGGGAATACCAGACCATCTGACCTGTCTCTTGAGAAACCTGTGTGCAGGTCAGGAAGCAACAGTTAGAACTGGACATGGAACAACAGACTGGTTCCAAATAGGAAAAGGAGTACATCAAGGCTGTATATTGTCACCCTGCTTATTTAACTTATATACAGAGTACATCATGAGAAACGCTGGGCTGGAAGAAACACAAACTGGAATCAAGATTGCCGGGAGAAATATCAATAACCTCAGATTTGCAGATGACACGACCCTTTATGGCAGGAAGTGAAGAAGAACTAAAGAGCCTCTTGATGAAGGTGAAAGAGGAGAGTGAAAAAGTTGGCTTAAAGCTCAACGTTCAGAAAACTAAGATCATGGCATCTGGTCCCATCACTTCATGGGAAATAGATGGGGAAACAGTGGAAACAGTGTCAGACTTGATTTTTTTGGGCTCCAGAATCACTGCTGATGGTGATTGCAGCCATGAAATTAAAAGACGCTTACTCCTTGGAAGGAAGGTTATGGCCAATCTAGATAGCATATTTAAAAGCAGAGACATTACTTTGCCAACAAAAGTACGTCTAGTCAAGGCTATGGTTCTTCCAGTGGTCATGTATGGATGTGAGAGTTGGACAGTGAAGAAAGCTGAGCGCTGAAGAATTGATGCTTTTGAACTGTGGTGTTGGAGAAGACTCTTGAGAGTCCCTTGGACTGCAAGGAGATCCAATCAATCCATCCTAAAAGAGATCAATCCTGGGTGTCCATTGGAAGGTCTGATGTTGAAGCTGAAACTCCAATACTTTGGCCACCTTTTGCAAAGGGTTGACTCATTGGAAAAGATCCTAATGCTGGGTAGGATTGGGGGCAGGAGGAGAAGGGGACGACAGAGAATGAGATGGTTGGATGGCATAACCGACTTGATGGACATGGGTTTGGGTAGACTCCAGGAGTTGGTGATGGACAGAGAGGCATGGCGTGCTGCAGTTCATGGGGTGGCAAAGAGTGGGACACGACTGAGCAACTGAACTGAACTGAACTGAGGCCTGCAGCCTGCAGATGGATCACTTTGCATGGTGTTGCGATATCTTATCTTCAGATTCACCAAAACGGGATTGAGCATGCATGTCCCTAAAAATCTTTGTATTCGTGGGTTTTTTTATCCAACCGATGGTCCTATTTTCACAGGAAAAACCGTAGATCTTCACAAAGTAGATTTATAAAGAAAATGGATAGAGCTTGCCTGGTGACTCAATGGTAAAGAATGCATCTGCCAATGCAGGAGACACGAGTTCAATCCCTGATCCGGGAAAATCCCACAGGCCATGGAGCAACTAAGTCTGTGCAGCACAACTATTGAGCCTGTGCTCTAGAGCCTGGGAACCACGACTGCTGAAGCTTGCATGCCTAAAAGCCTGTGCTCTGCAACAAGAGAAGCCACCTAAACAAGAAGACCATCTACTGCAACTAGAGAACAACCCTCTCTTGCTGCAACTAGAGAAAGCCTGTATAACAGCAACAAAGACCCAGAGCAGCCAAAAAGAAAATAAATAATTTAAATTATAAATTTTAAAAGAATATGGGTAAAGAGAAGATGCATGATGATTGAGTCAGAAAGACACAGCATCTGAAAGGGAAAAGGAAGACTGTCAGAGCCATTAAAGTTACATGGTGGCAACATTCGGGATGGACACTCTGGCAGCAGACACTCCTTAATGTAGAGGTTTCTTTAATGTAGGCTATTAACCATGCTGACCACCTTAGGCTTGTGCTTGCCTTGGTAAGAAACTTTTAATCAAAGAGAGAGAGTAGCATTTCCTGCCCTGTGAGGGTGATCAATACTCCCACTCATGCCAAGAGCCCATCTGCCAAAGCCAGCATTTTCGTCAGTCTCTCCAAATTTCAAAAGGAAAGTTGGCACTCCTGAGCAGAGCATGAATCTTTGACAGTCTCCTAATGGCCAACATTATTAAATAGTAATCAGACGGCTCTAGACTCCTCTGCATCTTGTCATCTCAGGATTTGAAGGCCTGCCTATGTGCCAGGCACCTGCTCCTCATCCCAGCTCCTTCATCCTCCCAAAGATGAGCTGGAAAACTTGTACCTCAACTTTCCAGCATCTTACCTGACTTCTCTGTGTCTCTGGCTCACCCTCAGTTTGAGTTCTAGCAAAAAAAAAAAATTGTCATTGTTTGAATTCATTCTGGAAAACCTGTGATTTGGGCCATAAATGAGAGGAGAGAGGTCCTAGGGAGGTCCTCACCCTGTAGAGAACGTCCAATGCTCTTCCCCCACTAGAATTGGACTCCCCATCCTGAAGATCAACCTGTAGCTAAGTGACAGCTCTTACTTCTAGCATTTGTAAAGGCAAAGCTTTTAAACAATGCTTTTTCTTACTAAACTTTAAAATGTTTTGATAAAGGCCAGTCAGAAAAGACCAGGCCAAGAGTTCATCATTGTAAGAGATGTAAACTTGTTCCAGGTACTGAATCGATGATTAAGAAAACAGGCAAATGGTATGTAAGGCTTTTGCAGCTGAACCAAACTGAGGGTTTAGAAAACTTCTCAGGCTCCTCTTTACTGCACCCAGCTTTTTTTTTTTTTAAGGAAAAAATAAAACTCTTCCAAACCCCTGAACCAACTCATCGGAAAAGACCCTGACGCTGGGATAGATTGAGGGCAGGAGGAGATGGGGACAACAGAGGATGGGGTGGTGGGATGGCATCACCAACTCAGTGGACATGGGTTTGAGCAAACTCTGGGAGATGGTGAAGGACTGGGAAGCCTGGCATGCTGCAGTTCTTTGGGTCTCAAAGAGCAGAACATCACTTCGTGACTGAACAACAACAAACCTCTCTCACACATGCTCAATGGAAAATAGTCTCTTAATTTATTTAGCTGAAGTCACTGGTTAATACCAATGAATTCCCACAGAGCAAGTAGATTTGAAGAGAAGTCAAAATAATTTTGATCAATGTCACTTACCCAGAGAACATGGGATGGTTACTAGTTAGGAAGTTGAGGCAAGAGAAATTGGAACATTTCAAGGACTTCAAATTGGCAATAACTTGAGGACCTGTGAGGGGAGCTGTTTCAGGTATAGTGGCCATAAGACTCCACTATTCTCAGTCCATAAGTAAGAAAACTCAAGGTTTTGTCAAAAGTCACCCAGTTTGAGACCTCTTCTTTCTGTGGGCTTCTTGTAACATATTATGGAACAGTAAGAACCTTAGGGAAAGAAAAGGAACTGATTAAACTGTGACATATTTGTATTATTACACATCAACAATATTTCTGATTTTGGTTATTACTCTTCATGCTAAGTGATGTAGTAAAATATATCGGTGATCTTCACGTGGTAAAGCTTTCACAATCTGCATGGAGTAACTTCCTGAGTAAAAGTTAATCTCCTACACATACATGCTACATTTAAAGCTCATTTATTGAACGTTTGAGGGCTTCCCTGATAGCTCAGTTGGTAAAGAATCCGCCTGCAATGCAGGAGACCCTGGTTCGATTCCTGGGTCTGGAAGGTCCGCTGGAGAACGGATAGACTACCCACTCCAGTATTCTTGGGCTTCCTTTGTGGCTCAGCTGGTTGAGAATCCTCCTGCAATGTGGGAGACCTGGGTTCGATCCCTGGGTTGGGAAGATCCCCTGGAGAAGGGAAAGGCTACCCACTCCAGTATTCTGGCCTGGAGAATTTAATGGACTATATAGTCATGGGGTCACGAAGAGTCAGACATGGCTGAGCGACTTTCATTATTGGACTTTTGAGATATTATTGTACCTCTGCTCAGTTGTGATCCCCATCTGCTCCCCCTGAAATAGCAGACCCCTGGTTTCCTTTGCTTCTCTATTTCCTAATCTTCCTTCATTTTCCTCATGCTAGCATCACCCTCTGACTATTATAGAAATTCCTTGTTAGAATAAGACCTGTGTTACTCACTGGAGTGTTTTTAGCATCTAACCCAACACTCGGCGCACAGCAGGAGCTACGAACGAATGAGTGAGTTTGTGAGTGAGTGAAGGAATAAATGATTTTTCCTAAACTGACTCCCTATTACACATTGTGCATTTCAGGCCCTATACAGTGGCACCTTCTTTAAAAATCAATATTGGCCTCTTCATGGGCTTACAATTACCTTGAATAGATCACACATACAGGATATCCGTGACTTTCAATTAATCCAGAGGGAACCCTAAAAGGACTTAAGATGAGCAGCAGAAGATACTCGTAGAGTGTATGAAGTAGCCAATCAGAAATGAGAAGTCCCTGGTGAGCCATCCCCTAACGAACAGAGAGAGCATTTCCTGGCTTACAGGAAGGAGAGCGGAGCCCAGGGAAGTGCCTCATACAGCTGGATTAGTTACTGGAAACTCGTTTCCTTGGGCCAGCCAGTCCTTCCAGACGCTAAGTCTGTGGCTGTCTGCGTCTGTCCTTCAGGGGCACAGATCAGGGGAACAGAGTGGGCCCTGTAGCATCAGCTGCTGGCTTCCGCCTCACAACCCCACAGTCCATTTAAAGGAGCAGAGGATGGGCACAGCTGTGAGCTGAAGCAGCAGACAAACCCCAGAGAGCCTCATGGAAGAGGTGTCCCATCCTCCTGAGCCACCCAACCCTGCTCGTTGCCTGGAAAGACACCCAGTAACAGCCTGTGTTTCTCTCCAGACGATGTGACTGTGTTTGATTAGGATCTTGAGTGAAATAAGCTGGGAATGTCTCAGAGCTAAAAGTTCCTTTCTATGCATAATTAATATTCCACCTCTTTGGAGATAAATTTTATCTATCCAACTCTGTAAATGGATCGTTTCCCCTTGGCTATTAGTATGTCGTCTCTTTACCAAAAATACAATAAAACACAAAGAAAAATGATAGGTAAAGAAGAACGCCTCGCTAAAAATGATTTACATTTTTCTTCCAACGTGAAACGCTTAAGAATGTTTTTAATGCCTGTCCAGCTTGAAACCCGCCGCAAATGTCTTACAACATTTTGTTACAGGCTTTACCCATCTGTGCTGAAAACAGCTGATGATTTAATGCAAATTGTTATTGTGTTTTTGCACAATCTCTCAGCGATCTTTTCTATTTTGTATTAGCATTTGGGGGTCTCCTTTGCATCTGCTTCAGAAACTTGCCTGCTGGGGTTGGCTTTCTGTTGAGGCCACTCTCCTCGAAT
This sequence comes from Giraffa tippelskirchi, assembly GCF_054371585.1. Classification (NCBI taxonomy): domain Eukaryota; kingdom Metazoa; phylum Chordata; class Mammalia; order Artiodactyla; family Giraffidae; genus Giraffa; species Giraffa tippelskirchi. Next base: position 62,940,474 of record NC_137287.1, on the reverse strand, counting down.
GCACACTGCCTTCCGCATGGTGCAGACCCTACTCATTTTTTTTTTTTTTTTAATTTCACTGTCTTTAATCTCATAGGACTCTTTCTTTTCTCAGCATTAAAATCTGGCTGAGAAATGCATACTTTCAGGTCTAAGAGGTTTAAATAGTGAAGCGATGGATCCAAAGCATGGAACAGTGGTTTCCAACAAGGGACCCAGTGGGGTCTGCAGGTCCACACCGAGGCTTGGCTGATCATCTATTTCAAAAGGCATCTGGGGGCTAAAGTAAACTGTTATAGAACCATTATATTTATCTCACACAATGTGTATAATATATGTACATATGTAATTTTCAAGTGTATGCAAATAGTATTATGATTAATAAAATGTATTTTGAGGGTGTTGTTAATTCTCTCTTACTGCACACTATTGTGTTTGTTTGCCAATCGATGAATTACCATCAAGTAAGGAATTTTAAATTGGTTCGAAACAAAAACGCTTTCTTTTGCTAAAACCCTCATAACCCCACAGGTTCAGGACAATGGGTTCCACCTTCCAATTGGGCTGGTCGCCAACCGGCAAGTCACAAACTCTCCGGGTTTCCTCATGCGTAAAATTGGACTCTCCTTGCTCTAACGTGCTTCACAGGGTTTGGGGATGCAAAAGAAGCGAATGCTGTACAAATTGTAAAGCCCTGCACGCATAAGTCCACCCAGTAATGTGGGAGCCAGGGGCCTCTCTGCACTCTGATGGCCACTTCAGATTTTGTGTTAACACTTTGGTTGCTTGGACCAGAGGGTGAGCTCCTTAGGCTCCGATGGGAGGCCAGTCACACAGAAAACATTAAAGGAGGCTAGGAAATGGAGTTGCAAGTCAAGGGCACGTGCAGAACAAACTTACATGGAGGTGCTGCAAGCCAAATTCAAAGGTCTACATTATTCCAAAATACCTGGCTTCTGGGGTGAGTCCTCATTCCAGCCCTCTCTGGGCTGTCAGGCTGATGTTTGCTCCCATTTCATCCCAAGGTAAACAACCATGGTAAGTTTGTTACTGCTGACAGCAAGAGATAGGAACTGAATGAACCCTGAAGCCAGATAGGTCACCAAGGTCATGACTGATTTAGACATGTGGGGCTGTTTCCTTCCTGTCACTTGCCAGCAATTTATGGCACGTCCCCCTTCTAGTTTGCAGTCGGCTGGGCCCTGAGCCACGTGAGACTGTTTTTAATGGCAAAATCTTCAAAGTTGTACTTAAAATATTTGCATCATAAAATCCCACATGGAAGCCAAACTTGAGCTTCAGGAGGAGTCTCCTAGCAAGTAGCGACTGGTCTTCAGAGAGGGGAGAAGGATTCCTCCTGGGCACCGCCTTCCAGAACTGACAGCACCCCAGGAGGAGATGCAGCTCCACAGGAGACACAGTAGAGATGGGAACAAATTCCACATGGCTCTCCTAAGCCAACAACAGTGCGAGGTGACTCAGCAGCTAGCTGAGCAATTCAAAAAAGCGTGTTTTTCACACATTTAATTGATCCTGTGAGGAAATAAGTTGTTAAGGATGAAAGATGAGTAGTTGTTCAAACTCACTGTGGGAAACCTTACTCCCTGTTTCTTGTACTTTTCTCCCAAGTCCAGACTGAAATAGACACACCTGGGGAGTGACAGGCTGATGCGCAGGTAATTCGCTTTAAAAAATTAAAAATGAGGAAATAAAAATTGCTCAGTGGGATTTAAACTCAGAAAGGAAAAGAAAACTCATGAAGGAACACGATTATCCTCTTTAGCAAAAACATTTGATCTTATCCGGCTCATAGTGAAATCTTTTATAAAAATGAAATTCTCCACTATAGGGTTTCCTCTAAAACTAAGTTTATGGACAAAGGACACCCATTGATTTTTCCTTGGCTGAATATGAAAGCTGAGGGAAAAGAAAAAAGAGGCAGAAGAAGATGTATGCTGACTAGGGAGATGATGAATTTTGGAGGGAACAACAACCCTCTAACGGGAAAATAAGTTCCTTCTGTGGGGAGTGCAATGATAATCCCACCTTTTCTCCATGAAATCTGAAGTAAAATATCAGTTTCTTGTTAAAAAAATAAAAAAGCTTATGCTCAGAATCACAACCCTCATCCTCCAAGCATTAAAAAAATAAAAGTCAATTTAATTCAACCAGCTTCGTGATCTAATCATTAGTCAGACTTGAAGGTGGTTTTCCATTAAAGTGTCTCCATCACTCTCACTTTCTGACCTGCGAACGTTCTTATTAGCTGCCTTATTAAGATGATATCCTGTCTCTGAAGTAAGAAAAGAAGATTATCGCTTTACCTGACATGTCATTGTCGGAGTAATCTTTGTTAAAAAAAAAAAAGAGAGAGAGAGAACTGTTAAATAGACATTTAAATTTATGGCCCATGGTGTCATAGGAGGACACTTACGATGGGACATATGTGATGGAACCTCAGTCACTTCCTCCACTAGGACCAGCAAAGCAAGCCAGAAACAAATTGCTGTCTGCTTAAGCTTAGGTTGGTATTAACTGGAGTCAAGACTTTTTTTTCCTGATTCAACAACTTTAGTATGTTTTTAAGTTAGTGCTCCATTGCTTTTATAGCTACCCCTTTATGCTTTAAAATTCAGTAAAACAAAATATACACTCTATTGTGAGTCAGCAATCATTATGTTAAAACAAAACTCTGGCATTCTTGTTATTATACAGAGGAACTGCTGTCTTCATTTGTTAGGGACTTTAACTTACTGAGGCTATTTTTTTTTCCTTCTTTGAAATAGCAGTTTATTTCAATTCTGTTGGCTAAATAGCTAGTGGGCTTCCATGGTGGCTCAAATGGTAAAGAATCTGCTTGCAAAGCAGGAGCTACAGGAGACGCAGTTTCAATCCCTGGGCTGGGAAGATCCCCTGGAGAAGGAAATGGCAAACCACAGTAGTACTCTTGTCTTGGAGAATCCCATGGACAGAGGAGCCATGGGGTCGCAAGAGTTGGACACGACTGAGCGACTAAACCTAACCTAACCTAACATAACCTAACCTAACTTAACCTAAATAGCTAGAAATGGGATTTCTGGATCGTACAGTAGTTTTATTCCTTTTCTTTTAACTTTTTATTTTATATTAGAGTATAGTTGATTAAGACTTGGGTTTTAAGGATGAAATAAGCAACACATGAAAATAAGCAGCTAAATATAGAATTCCGTATGCATTTCACACTGGCTGCATGTACCTCTCATGTGTATATGTGAACACTCTACTTCCTACGTGAACACTCTACTTCCTAATGGCAGCTCTGGGAGGAGGGAAGCAGCCCAGGAGATGCGAGCCCTTTGGGATAAGTCACGAGGACAGACAGCCTCTGGGGCCTGGCCTCTTCTTCCCTCTGGCCTCTTGTTCAGACTTATGCTGGTGACTCATGGTTCAGACAAGTGGTGGTCAGCAAGCTTTGCTTATTTTCTGCTCATTTTCAGAAAGGGTTTGCAGTAGAACCAATGGCTCTCACTCAACAAACAAAATTCACTTGGTTTACTGACTCAGAATTGATAGACTAAAAATAAAAAAAGAATTGATAGATCTGACTTCCTTGACAGAAAACCGGAGAAGCCTGAGTTTATCTCTCTTTCCTTTTAGTGAGGCAGCCTGACAGTGGTGGGGTGCATGCACCCCTGAGCCATTGTTGGTCTACCTGACCCCAGGGAGAGGAGGTGGGTATGATGACTAGGTTATACAGACTACCCATACATTACATAATGTTGCTTTTATAATGGATAATTACACATACATATTTATAGACTTTCTATAGTCTTAATGGGCTTAGATAGGTGGTAACAGGGGGACCACCTTTTTTGAAGAACTGTTGAGTGACTGCACCTTGATCCTCAGGTTTGTGGGTGCCTTGAGGTTGACACTCACCCCCATTCAAGACTCAGGACTTCTCCTTGTGAACATGTTCTTCCACTGGTCCCAGCAAGTCCTTGTGGGATGGCCTGGAGTAGAGGCCAGTTCATTTTTAGACAAGATGGCATCATAGACATATTCTCATTTCTGTGCTGACCCATATCCATTCCTCCTCCTCTTCTCTGTGCAGCTCCAATTGTCAGTTCTAATCTACAAATCTTCTGTGATTTGGACCCCCGTAACATTCACTACTGCCTCTTCTGCTCTGCTTCTCACTGTCAGTTGAGATAAATAACCTTCGAGTTTTGGCATTTGCAGCAGGCCTCCTGGTCAGTGAGAAAATTAACAAATCTGTCCATCTTTCTCTCTCCTCCTTTCCCACACCTTGTAGGCATATAAGAACCAAAGACGTGTTATCAGTCACCTTGGCTTGCTATACACCTCTCATCACTAATCCTGAGGTAACAGAATTTGGATTTAGTGTCAAGATGAGGGTAGCTATGACGACCAGCTGATGCTTGGCTCTCCGTGGGAGGGTATTTTGAACAGGTCTTTGCAAAGCCTGCCTTTTGGGCAGGGACCCACCCAGGGATCTAGTACTGTTTGTGCCTTCAAAGCACCATACAAATGTTAACTAGTGTCCTTCTGGAAGAAGGAGCAAAGTCTCACTGTGTAATTTGGGAAATAAGAACTGGACCAGTTGAAAGTGGGCTTGAATTTGGACTTCTCTCTGAGCTCCAGGTACACATGGTTAGGACTCAGTCAGAACATTCGGCCAGTCTAAATGGTCTGTAGAGCAAAGGACAATGGTGGAACTCTTACTAACACATTGCTCTCTGTACAATTATTCTTTTATTTATTCTAGTGTATCATCAGCTCCTTCCATTCATAATTTCCCAGCTACTCTGGGCAGCCGGGCCTTCCAGTGGACTCATTAATTAGGTCCTTCTCTCTTCCCAGCTCCCTCTCTCCTCAGGTGTTCAAATAAACAATCAATCACCCATTTCCATGTTTGCACAGATAGAGATGAGGAAACGTTCAACTTTCTCTAAATATAGGGGGAAAAAAATCACATCTGCTAATAGACTTTAAAAAAACCCAGCTAGGAGAGTTTTCACAGGAATACTAGAGAGACACAGAGAACAGGAAGAAATATGCCTTTTATTAGAAGTCTCGTATGTACAGGAAAGCTGTTCCTCACAGCACAGGGGAGGCTGTGAGGAAGAGCCACTGTCGTCAGAGGTCACCACGCTTGCACCGGTCACATCATTTCAACATCACCATGCTCCGTGAACAAACAGAACCATTACACAGAGATGCAAAAGAGACGCAGGTATGGGGACGGACCCCTCACATATTTTCTAAAAACAAGTGGACACAAAAATACAATGTGCCAGTAAAAAAAAAAAAAAATAGGCATATCAGTACATGTCTTTTTTTTTTTCTTTTTGTTAACACACAATATGCTGAGCTTTCATCTCAAGTTTTTTTCACGTTGGGATTTGCAGGCACTTTAGCAATCCAGCCATGGTTTACAACAGGATGTTCAGACCAACAGATGAGAAGATGGAAACATGGGAGCAAGCTAGGTCCTCACGACCCACACGTACATTAATGTAGTGACACAAGGGCAATCTTTTGTTATCACTGTTTGGGGACACCAGAACGTTCTGTGGGATGTGGAATGACTGTCCTCTTGTTTACCTTTTCTGTTTCATGGCAGAATTCTCTAGAAGCCTGATGGCATCACCAGGCAGGGAGATGGCAGGTGGATGAATAGACAAACATCGATTCCAATAGACTTTAAAGGCCGGAGACAACAGGTGAGATTTTGGAATCCCAAAATGAGTGTCTGCCTGATCTTTGTCCCACGCTATGCCCTTCTTGCCAACTCATCAAATAAAAACTAATTAAAAGGATGACTGGAAGGTACTGGGCCAGACGCTCATCCTGGGAGAATTCTTTCTCCAGCTATCACCCCTCCACGTCATGACACACACCGAGCTGGTGGGCGAGCAGCCCCCTGCTCCAGCGGGGCTGATGCCTGTCTCCCATGTTCCCCACGCAGAGCTGTGATGACTCAACACATGTGCAAGGGAACAGGACTAAACAAGGGTATTTATAAATGCAGACAGAATGATCACATCACTGGTAACACTGAGTTATAAGGCAGTTACAAAAGGACCTCCCTGATAACCAGACAGTGTTGGAATATGGCTTAGCTTCTTTTAGATGAAGGAAATTCCCATTACAAAGAGCTGAGGAAGAAAAGGGAAACCATACTGGTCACAAAGGGGTAAAAATGACTGTGCTGGGAAGTACCACAGAGCCCCGATTTCTGGTGTATGTCACCCACTTTCATCCACCAGAGATGGAGATGTCATCTCATCTGAGAAACTCAAAGCGAAAAAAAAAGAGGGATCAACATCACCTGTGACTTCAGGATGATCTGTTGCCACAAGCTGCGCAGGCGGTAACACAAAGCCATGGCTTTGTGGCTGGGCTGGGCCATGTTCCCAGTACCCAAGAGATGAGGAGCGTAGGATGCCTTGAACAGGTGATTGTCACATGATGGGAAATTCTTCCATGAAATAGACATGTGAGACACAGTGGCAAAGACATTAAGGCCTTCCATCAAACTGCCCACACTGCTTCAAGGCACTGATACCAGCAACAGAAATACTCCGTAGTACCACCAGGGTGTTAGAAAAAAACTCCCCAATACAAGTCTTCGTAGGAAAGTGTCCTTTATTGCATGACATGAAGTGTCCTCACTCCTCCTGCTCAGGAATAGAAGGGCCTCCCTTTCTCAGGAGTCTGGAGTCTGTTCAGCCTGGCGACCTGAGAAGGCGAAGGGGGCACGTCCTGCCGGAAGGGCCCCTTGGCAGAGATGTGACTGGGGTCCTGGACTTTCTTATATGAATCATAGTTGTTGAGCCCCTCGGGGGCCGGAGGTTGCTTCTTCATCTGCTGCTCTTTCCGCCTCTGCTCCTGGCGGAGCAGCTCCTGGGTCTCCAGCATGACCCTGGCGTTGAAGCCGTGCCCGCCCAGATAGCCGTTCCGGGAACCTTGGTAGCTTGAGTACCTGGGGTTCTCCTTGGCACTCTGGAAGCCTTCCCCGGGAGGGTAGTTCTGCTCCCAAGAATCCTGGGAGACAGAGCTGGCGTTCTTCCTGCTTTGCCTAGGAAGCAAAGCCCAAGGTGAGTGTGAGTGTTGGGAAAAGGGGAGGGAGGGAGACGAAGGGGAAGAGTGAGGGGGTGGTGGTGGGGGAGCCAGAATAGCATTTCTACATCTCGACAAACATCACAGCAAGTCTTCTATATATGAACCTTAAGTCATAAACTTTCAGACATGCAAGCGCGCATTCGTGTGTCCAATCACGTAAGTTAGTTCTTGTGTCTGGCGTACATTGTCATGTGCATATATCCTCTATAAGTTGTGCTTTTGTGTACTTTACTGTGCAGGACTGGAGAGAGTACAGTAGTACAGTATCTTTACTCCAAGACCAGGATGTACGCAGACGTCACTGGATCGTTTTGTCAAGAGGGTAGATAGAACTGAATCGAGCAAGGAACCCGAACCTGTGCCGTCAATATCAGGCATGACTGAAACTGCAGCTTGCCCTCTGTCTCCTGTTGCTGATGACCCTTCAGCTCTACCATCTCCCACCCCTTCTCCCTCCTGCAGTCAGTAACTCTTCTTGCCTGTTCATTCCATGCCAGCCCCTGTATGCCAGCTGTTGTACTGGACTAATACAGTTTTCAAGGTACTGTACCCTAAGAGCAAAAATGTTTTCTTTATTTTCTGTGTTTGTTGTTTGTGTATTATTTGTGTGAAAAGTATTATAAACCTATTCCAGTACGGTACTATATAGCTGATTGTGTCAGTCAGGTACCCGGGCTAACTATGTTGGACTTACGAACAAATGGAACTTTCAAATGCACTCGCAGAATGGAACTCATTCATATGTTCCCAGTAAGGGGACTTACTGTATTTGGCTTCAGCAGATTCTCAGACATTGTGATAGGAGCTGAAGGATGAAAACATGACTGACTCTGGCAAGCTCAAGTCTGAGACAAGTCTGCATGAATAATAGCTGTACAGGAGAGACAGCAAACAGATTCCACAGCTACTCAGAAACAGGGTCTTCCTTCTGTGTCTGGGCGGGTGTGATCTGTTCTGCTTAGGGTAACAATATATCCTGCAATTTAGACTCATTGGCAGGATGCTCTATGGGGGTATTAGAGATTTGGCAGCTTCTGTACCAGCAATAATTGCTCGCTTTACAACATTACAATTCAGTTCTAAACAAGCCAAACAAATATTTTACACAGCTGCCACCCTCATGCCAGAGATGCTAGCTAATATGAAGTACATGGAATGGATTACAATATGACTTCAGTTATGAAAGATTTAAGTCTAGACTCCTCTATGATTAAAAATGCAACAGGCAGTCCCTTAAAGCCCCGGCTTTCGAGTTATATATGTCAGCAACTGACAACCTCTGGAATACACGCTCATCAAGATTGCAGAACCTGGGTATGTGAGGACTAAGCACTATTTTCTGCCCACAGTATCCTCATCCAAGGCCAGGGTAACTTACTCATACTCTGTCACCCCAAGATGGAGAAATAAATCAGAGTCCTATATAAATTTCAACTTCTTATCCTTTCTGCAATAAAGTCGCACATCATTTTCAGGAAACATTATTGTTTCGAAACATCTTTAATTTACTATCAAGTCTCTAGATGCTTTTATGAATTTACAATAAGATTGGCTATGATAAAGTAAAACAATTTTGTGCCAGAAAGACAGACCTGCCCTAATTTTTTCGCCTTGAAAATGGAAGAGAGGGAGTGAGAATTGAGTCATAAAACAAAATATATTGCTCCATTTATCAACAAAAAAATGATTTGGTGACAGTATGTATTGTTCAGCCTTTCACATCAACACACATAACATGACGGAGTGTTCAAAAAGACTCGGGTAGGGGAAAAGTAAGGTCTATGCAGCATTGGGTCTCCCATAGGAATGAAGCCATTTGCATTTCTGAACATTCAGGCGTGCCATCAACATGGTTTGGGATGAAATCCGCCCATTTTCCATATGACCTAAAATGTAGTCAAGGGTATTCTCAATAAGGAAGATGAACTACTGTTCAGGATCATCTCTGGCAATGACTGTTTAATGATGAATTAAACAGTCTAAAGTATATTCATCCTTGTAATGGGAATCAGGCCATGGGTACAATCAGCTCAGGCAAGAATCCTTAGATTTGATGGAATAGTTTATTTGCCTAAAGCACTGATTATCTCCACTTAAAGAGTCATAAATTAATCTGCTCAGAGCCGTGAATGATGGAAAGTGCCAGCATGAAACCAAGGGATTTGATATTAATCATGAAACTTTAATTAAAACAACAAACTTGTTACTGATGTTATAGCAACAACATGGGATTCTTTCATGGGTTAGCTATCAATTTAAGGATAACTGGAGATAAGCTTCTTCAACCTTGGTCCACGGGGACCCACTAGCCCTGTCCATCCTCGTCCCCAGCTGCATGAAGCCTGAGGCTTTGCTCCACGTGGTCATGCACCAGAAGTTGAATTAGTCCAGGAAGACAGAGTCTTTTTGTAGTAGGACACATTGAAAATTCATTAACAGTTTGTTTGAGATGGAAATTATGACAATGTGGGAAAAAGAATTTCTTGTAGCTAAAATTTTCTTCAGATTAAGAAGTTTAGAGAGAAGGAAGAAAACCTCTCTGAGGTTTGAAGTAAGACATGTGGGCAAAGTTCATATACACAGATGTGTACATGTGGACACATGTACATACATACACACACTACCTTGGAAAGGAAGCTAGTGTATCAGCAAGCTCTTGATTAAAGAACAGGACAAGAAATGAGCAGGTTGTAGAGAAACACGAGAAAGCAGCAGACAGTAAGTTTCCTCCACTTACTGGAAGATGTGGCACGCAGGCACGAGGCACAGTGGAGACTGGCTGGGTGTCCCAAGGACATAGATCCAGCCCTGGGTCTGCACGTGCAGCTGTGAGCCTGGGAGGGTTCTCTATTCTGGGCTTCGGTGGCTTCATCAATGCAACAGGCAGAATCTCTAACCTCATAGGGTTACGGGGAGAAATAAAAGAAATCACATCTGTAAAATGCTCACAAAAGTGTAGCATATACAGTTCATGGGTGACCAATCAGTGACTTTGCCTCCAATGATTAGGCTCTGAGTTTTGGGGGAGCATCTTTCTGACCAAGGAAAAAAAATAAACAAAAAGATTAGCATTTTGTCCTTTGGGATGGAAGGGTTGGTAGAGATCAAGGAACAAAGAAAGGCACCAAAGACAAACCGGAGAACCTTCACTCGGAGAAGCAACTCACAAACACGTCCCAGAGTGAGAAACAGAAGCAAGCCTTCCACTGTCCCGGCGTTGCTCAAAGGCCACCAATAACCACAGGGGCAACAAAGCATCATTCCTTCCAGTGAATCTCTTTACGACCAACACACAGGTTTGTTGGATCCTAGAATGAGCTCGCCGGAGATGCCTGAGGCCACCCAAAGCCCACACCCCGGTTTGGCAATAATTGCCTCTTAGTGATTATGTCTGAAGACCACCCTCACATAGAGGACACCCAGAAAAGCCCCCGCACCTGAGGAAAGCTGTCAGGCATCACGTTGAGGAGGACACAGAGGGATGAAGACAGACCTGGGCTGACAAGGTGACAAACAGTGGAGACACGTAATAAATGGGCATGGTGGGGAGACTGAGTCAGGGCGTGGAGACACAACCAGGAAGCAAGGCGTATGAGCAAGAAGCCACCAATGGCAGGAGGAAAGATGGAGAGGAAACAGACGGTGGGAAAAAGGAATAAAGAAAAACATCCCAAAAGGGTCTTGAATACACTTTTCTATCAGTGACTATGATCCAATCTACTTCTACTGCTCAGATTTAGAGCTGCCTTTTAGATACTAGAACTTCTGTGGTAGCTCAGACTGTGAAGAACCTGCCTGCAATGCAGGAGACCTGGGTTCGATCCTTGGGTTAGGAAGATCCCCTGGAGAAGGAAATGGCAATCCGCTGCAGTATTCTTAACCTGGAGAATTTCATGGACAGAGGAGCCTGGCAGGCTATATAGTACATGGGGTCACATAGAGTCGGACATGACTGAGCGACTAACACTTTAACACTTTGGATACTAAGGAATAAAGCTAGCAATTTTAAAAAAGATTTTTAAAAAAGAGAGTAAAACAGAAAAGAGAAAACTAATTTAGGAATAAAAAAAAAAATCCGCCTCCAGTTAAGAATTGAGTGTTGCGCAGCTCAGGTCTCCTTTCCCCACTGATCTCATATTACCACCTGGCTAGTGTTTCTCACTGACATTTCACAGTGGAACCTGAATTCAGCCTATAGGTTTCCCTAATCATGGCAAGACTTTACAAACCCCTCTGGCGAGTATACAGCCCTCTAATTCAAACCACCTCATCTAGCGTGCCTGATCCCAAGTCCTGACCATTTGTTTTCTTTTATGCTCCACTTTGCAACTGAACTCTGTGTGTGTGTGTGTGTGTGTGTGTGAAATCTTTTTGGTATCAAATGCCACGGCGACTTGTTTAGACCAAACTCTGTCAATTGTCCATATCCAAAGAGCAGAGGTCAAGTGTCTTTGAAAACTATCATATGTCAGAAACTGGGATTTGCTTCCAGTTCATGTGGGTCACAGCCCCCCTCAACCTCCCTCCAGCCTCTAGCTGAGTGAGGTGGCTCTGCAAGGAACCAAGCTGTGTGCAAGACCCGCATTTCTAATTTCCTCAATCAGAGGTGCACATTGGGGCGTTACGGTTGACCCTTGAACTCTGTGTGTTCGGCTGCATGAATCCACTTATACGTGGATATTTTCCAGTAATGAATACCTCAGGACAACATGTCTGTGGTTGGTTGAATCTGAGGATACAGAGAAGCCACAGATGGAACCACGGATATGGAGGGCCAACTACAGTAAGTCCCCTACATACAAACAGGTTCCGTTCTGAGAGCGTGTTCACGAGTCCAATTTGTTCTTAAGTCCAACAAAGTTGGCCTAGGTACCCAACTAACACAATTGGCCCTATAGTGCTGTACTGGAATAGGTTTATAATACTTTTCACATAAATAATATATAAAAAATAAACACACAAAATAAAGAAATCATTTTTAATCTTACAGTACAATACCTTGAAAAGTACAGTAGTTTAGTACAACAGCTGGTATACAGGGACTGGCATGGAGTGAACAGGCAAGAAGTTACTGATGGGAGGAGGGAGAGGAGGTGGGAGATGGTAGAGCTGAGGGGTCATCAGCAATATGAGACGTAGGGCAAGCTGCAATTTCACTCACGCCTAACACTGATGGAACGCATAGTCCCATCTTTGAAGGCTCACAACTTGAAGATTTGTATGTAGGGGACTTATTGTAAAAGTTATATGCAAATTACCACCCCCCCACACACACCTGTACTCTCTAAAAGGAGTGAAGAGGGTGTAGAGGTCGACCAGCCCCGCACACCTAAACTCACAGCGCTCTTTCTTTTTAAGGTTTCTACTTTTCTCCTAGCCACACAGAGTAAAATGGCTAACCAGAAGGGAGCTACAGTTGATCAAAGGGCAAGTTCTGGTTCTTTAGGGAATCACTGACTGATAGCAGTGGTCCTGCAGCAGCAAGCCTCAGGTCTGTGGACTCACAGGTGCTTCAGAGGAGAGGTGGGAGGGAGGCATGGGGTGGGGTGCAGGAGAGGGTTAGCAGTGGACATGGAGAGGGGTGCGCCAGGACGAAAGGATCGGTTTGGAGGACCAAGCAGCTTTGGAAGGTAAGCAGGAGAAACCCGGTGGATGTACTTGCTTCTCTCTTGCCCTCTTCCCAAGGTTGGAGCCCCAGGTCTCCTCCCATCTTCCCGCTAGGCCCTCCCACCCCCCCTCCCTCCTCCTCCGCTTCCCAAGTCCTGGACATTTCTCTTCTCACTTCTCACACACTTTATGTGAGCTCTCCCCCATCCCTCAAAAATTAATCTCAAACACAACTAAAATACAGGAAGCCAAACATTTTGCCAAGAAGACCACAGCCCCTTGAGCTTTTATACTAGTTACACCTGTCCTTTTGGAGAACTCTAGATTTACGAGGTCCATTTATGCTAGTTACCCCTGAGCCGTGCAAAGTAAAAGTTCTCTTTCCATTTCTCAGCGGGGGAATCTGTCTCCGGCCCCCGGGAGGTCACAGAACAAACACCAGATCCCAGGTCTGACCCTTAAGCCCCGTCCTTGCGGGGAGCAGGTCACTTCACTTCCCAGGAGGGAGCTGTCAGCTGGGGAGGCTGGCATCTCCTGAAACACCTTCCTGCCTTGTCCCCCTGCCAAGCGGTGGTCTGGCAAGTAAGCCACGGTTCCCATCGTCTATGAGCGGATCCTCGGAGGTGGAACAGCCAGTGCATTGGGAAGGAGGGATTTCCCAAGGGACAGGGACTGGGTGGGAGGGCCGGATGGGGTGTGGCTCGTACCGGGGCAGCGAGCTGTACTGGCGCTGGGCCTGCTGGAAACTCTCGCGCTCCTCCTGCCGCTGCCGTTGCATCTGCACCTCCACGGACACCGAGTGTCGCCCGCTCTGCGCTGACGGCCTGGAGTTGGGCTGCAGGAGAGAACACAACACAGGTCACGGGAAAGGAACTCCAAATGGCACAGGACTCAGTGATTATTTCAGTTCTCAGAGACTGACGTAGAAACAATATGTGACTTCCGTGAGTTTTTTAAAAATCAAGTGCAGCTTTCTCATGAGGCATCTTTTTGGTCTTGTGAGCCCCAAATATCCTATCACCCTAAATTTTAATTACCGCCTTAGAATGGTTTAAAATGGAGAGATCCACCTTTCTAGTCTGCCTAGTGAGACTTGGTAAATACTGACATTAGACACTAGTTTACATCCCTTGTATAGACAGCAAATATAGGCAAACAACCCTGCTCGGAAGACTAGGATGGTGTGTGGGAAGCTGCTGTGCAGCACAGGGAGCGCAGCTTGATGCTCTGCGATGACCTGGAGGGGTAGGATGAGGTGGGGAAGGGAGCCAAGAGGGAGGGGATATATGTATACACATAGCTGATTCACTTCCTTGTACCGCAGAAACTATTACAACATTGTAAAGCAACTACAGCCCAATTTTAAAAGTGCCAAAAACATAAAAATTTGCTTCAATAATTCACAAAGTCCCAGGCTGTACACTGGAAGGTTGGTCATGCTGGTGAAGCTTTCAGTAGTTACGCATCTTAGCTAGCAGTAGGATGCAATGTAGCTGATTTTCCTTTTGTCATGGAACGACAGTTAAATTTTGAACTGAGATTAGCTGAAACTAGGCACAGTTCACCACATACAGGTCTTCTAATCCACCGTGGCAGCCACATGCGAACAGAATAGCTTATCCAAAGAATAAACCTGCAAGCTAATAGCTCCTGGAATTGGTTGTGAAATAATACACTTTGCCTTAGTTATTAAGAAATGGCATTTTTACCCAGGTTAATTATATGCTACAGAGAAATAGTCAATCCTTCTGGCTAAACACTTCATGCCGGTTGTCTGCTGATAGCTGCCGCTGACCGAAACCAGGTACTGGGGGAGTGTATGGTGCTGGGCCATTGTGCGTGCTTTAGCTTCTAGCCAATGGCTTTGAGCTCACCTTTACAATCTTGCATTTTGAAAGCAGCTCCACTCAAAAGAGGCAACGATGCCTCTAACTTTACAAATACGCGACAAAGGTTGATCATAGCATCAATGGCATGCACTCTTAAGTAACCCTTTTTGGCACTCGCCTACCTCTGTCCCCTTTGTGTTATGCAACATTGTGCAAAGGTTTATTCCAAATAAAGAATGTCTGTGACAAACAAGTTATTGATTTTTTATTTTTTTTTTTAGAGCTAAAAGCAAATAGCAGACTTGGACTCGATAATCACTTTCTAAAATAATATGAGTCTCAGCACTCATTTGGAGCCTGGAAAGATAACACGTAGGCTTGTTCCTTAAAGAGTGGTTCCTCTGGTGGCTTTTGTGCAAAGAGAAAGGCAGTAACCTCTATTGTCCCCTTTCTGCCTGGCCAGCATATCCCATTTGTTGGTAAGCAATAATGAAGCAATATGCAGGACAAAATTTCAAAGCATATGGGCATCGTCAGCGAGCATATTAAAAATATCCTGATACAAAAATAATATGTGAAGAGATTAGACTTTACGATACCCCAGTCTCTACTAGTGGATGTTTATAACCACACACATTGGAACAAATGTTTGTTCGGAGACCCACTCCACAACACGTTTCAAATAACATCCGTGGTACCTTCAGTAAAGAAAACATGTTGCCGAATGAGTTCTGCTTATGCAAACAAAGCAGGAAGCAATTGTCCATCAGCCACATTAAGGAGACAAACAGTCTCTTCCGTGATCCTGGACGAGGCTGGCCCAGAACAGTGCTGGGGTGATCTGGTGTTGGTGGGGAGCCTGGGGAAGGGCCAGTGGACAGGAAAAGCGAAGCAAGAAAATATGCCTCCAAAAAGAACCCCATTTTCGTTTCCTTTACACTCAGTCTAAGCTACACACATGTGTCAAACAGTCTTGAAAGACCTGGCATTCTGCTGCAAGATTTACTAACCAGCTTTTCAAGCTCACGCTGTTCTGTGACACGCTGCTTGTGGAGTTGTGAAAAGAAAATGCAAGGCCTTGTAGAAATTTCAGGTGTATTTTTAAATTGCTTCTCCCAGAGGCCTGAAAATTTGATACTGGTGGAGGGAAGAAAAAAAGTTGAAGGGCTTTTGTTTCCTCCACTGTGTGTTTTCTGGGACTGTTCATCTCCAATCTTATCAATGGCATATCTCAGTGCATCTGGATGAATCCCAGGAATGAAATTATCATCGAGTGGGATCTGAAAACTTAGAATGAGGGGAGGAGTCTGGAATCCGCAAACTGACAGATTTCATTGTTTGCTTCACTCTGATGAAATACACACCCCAGCCTTGCTATTAATATTTTACTCTCTCTTTTCAGAGCGTGTCAAAGAGTAGGTTATTAGAAAGAATCACCCTTATCTTTAGGATGAAAGTTGACTGGGCCACAGATTTCCAGGGAGATTGTGTGCGTGATGGACTCGGAGCAACAGCGAAAGAAGTTCGTCCTGGCCAGTTCTCTACTTGGGCTGCATCAAAAATAATCGGATTCATGACTTCAATGAAGATCTCATAAAAATGTGAATTGTAGAAACAGTATTACCACCAGGAACCCTGACTTTAAGACACTGGGGTTTTGTGGTTTCCATCCCAATGGCAGAAATAGAATGAAATGGCAGAAATAGAAATATATAGAGTCCAAAATCACAAAAATAAAGACAGGAATGAAGAAAGAGATCACGTGTAACCCCAGAGAGAAGGGCATGTTTTCAGATAAAACAGTAACAGCAACTACAATGACAAAGCAGCATCTATATGGGGAAACATACAGGCAAAGCATAATTGTAATGATTCTAGAGATTCACCAGATAACAAGACAGCAGCTCTGTTTTAAGAGAGCAAATTATAAATAACCCTGGCCTTGTTTGTGATGAAACTGGTGACAAGCAATGACCTTTTAAGGAAAAAAATAGCCAAGGCTGCCACAGCCATAATAATGACAGAGGTTGTAATACAGAAGTAAATACATGATTATCGCTTACACAATACGCTGGAGAACCATGAATACGTGACTCTCTTCACGGCTTATGTTTAAAAACCACCAGTCAAGACTATGCAGGTTGCTTTTGTAAATGAGCTGCAAAGTACTGGTGTTTATCATGATTATGAAGAGATACTATTTATATTATATTAAAAAATTACATAAAACTTTGAAAGCTGCACAATTTTGGTATTACTTACTAGCGTAGAACAAAATGTGAAAATCTCTTCTGTGTACTATTTCAGTAAATTAAGAAATGCTTCAGCATTTCTTTCCATTAAGTAAAATCATCCTTATTTTTCCAAATTAAAAATAGATAATACATAAAAATAAAAATACAAAGCCCAAACTGTTAATATACTAAAGAAAGAACAAAAATAAATATACACCCTACAAGTTTCAGAACTGATTAGAACTAGGTGATATTATAAGACTTTTAGAGCTTCATATAAAAATGTGCCTCATGAATAAAATTCATTAGTTCTATTAACATTTACATAAAGCATTTAACAATTTTTAAATACACTAATTTTTCTTCTTATAAATAAGAAAAAGCATGTAAGAATATGTGTGTGTTCTTTTGTGTGTATTCACACATACACATATATGTAATAGTCTTATAAGTGATTATTTTGGGTGGGTTTTCTACTTAAATTATGAATAACAAAAATTTTCAGCTCTGTAATGACCTAGAAGGGATAGATGTCAGGAGGTGGGAGGGGATATATGTATATATATAGCTGATTCATGTTGTTGTATAGCAGAAACTAACACAACATTGTAAAGCAATTATATTCCAATTAAAAAATTTTTTTCAAATTTTCACATATGTACAGGGCATGTAGAGAAAGCAAAAATAAAATACAAAAAGTCTGTGTGCTTTGGATGAAAACCTGTGATGAAGACGATGATGACAATGAAGATGACAATGATAACACAAAGAACAATGACATCCCTTGAGATTTAAAGTTCTTATTTTAGCAATTCAAATAGACTGTGATCCTAGTATGAATTCCATGTTCTGATAACAAAAGGTCATTGAATCATGTCAAGGGTGTTAAGTTTTTGACTCTGTTTAAAAGTGGTCATTGCTAAGACTGGTAAATGATTTTCTATTGTGGACTTAATTGCCAACTTCTAATCCAAGCTAAGTTAACTTTTGTCTGTGGATCCTGTCCTCCCAGCCCTCCTCCCCTCTACCCATCACACACTGTACTGACAAAGCTATCGATTGAACTCTGTGGGTTCTGAATGTTGAAAAGCTTAATTGCTACTAATGATGTGAGTAATGGTTGAAAAATGGCAGTGCATACCAATTTCCCTCATCAAGATTTTATAAATATGTGTTTTGGTCTTAACACACTATTTGTCTTCTTCTCATCTTTCCCAACCAGGGCTGGGATCGCGTTTCCCGTCTTTATCAGCAGACAGATTGAAAATAAAGGAGCGGCCCTCCAGTGTCGCTGATGGGAGGCAGGCGGCCTCATGCGCTTCACCACCAGAGGGCTCCTTGGGTATAACAGCCCTCAGGTCATGGGACTGCAAGAAAGAGGGCTGCTCTGCGGCAGCACAGGGACACCCTTCCACGACTCCAGGGCACCCCTTTGCTGCAAGAATGCCTCCCTCCAGGTGGATTTCCAAGGGAGGTGATGGCCACCCAATGTGAACTAGGGTCAAACTCCACACAGTCAGGTTGTCAACTAAGAAGGTATTTCCTGAGTCCAAGCGTGGAGGCCCGCTAGGACGGGATGACAGCAGATGCCTCTAAAGTCTTAAGAAAGAGGAAGACAAAAAGAGAACCATCATTTCCTCAAACTCCCCTGGTCCAGGGAAGGCAGTCTAGGGGTGTAGGATGGCTGTGCAGTCTGACCAGCCCTCTAATTAAAGCAGGTGGTAAGACGCTAAAATGGTAAGAGGAGCCGATAAAAGTCCAAGGTGGGGACTGCCCTGATGGTGCCCTGACTAAGACTCTGTGCACCCAATACAGGGGTCCTGGATTCAATCTCTGGTCAGGGAACTAGATCCCACAGATCGCAACTAAAGACCTTGCATGCTGCAACAAAGATAGAACATCCCAAGCGCCGCAACTAAGACCCGGCACGGCCAAATAAATAAATAAACACTTAAAATAAAAGTTTCTTTAAAAACAAAAGTCCAAAGTAGGAAAATAGAGAAAGGAGCAGATTTTGTTTTATTTGTTTAAGGACAGACAGCTAGGAAGAAAGCTTGGGGGAGAAGAGGATTTTCACATTGTGGAGGATCAATTTTCTATCTGAAGGACTAAACTACTTTCAGTCCCTACCCACCCAGGATGGAAAGGATTTAGCAATAGAGCTATTAAAGGCTCCATCATCCCATCCATCAACCGTTTCAGTCAGTAAGTCTGCTTGTGGGCAACAGTCAGGTATCTGCAAAGTTTTAACAGCATACTGTACTTAGGTCTGCAGCCTGCAATTTAATTCTTTTAAAAGCAACGCACTAAGTCCTGTCCATATCAGAGCTCTGTGATAATAACCCTAACCTCAGCTATTGTTCCATTATCTTAAGAAAGATTTAAAGCAACTTGCTGCTTTATTTATGCTGCACCTGGCACTACTTGGGGAAGAAGTTGCTTTTCCTGCTACTTCTTCTTTTACTAAACTTGGGAGATAACTCACTTCAATTATGGAACTAAGGAAATTTTCTAGGCCTCTGCTCATCTAAAGACCTTTTGTGCCACAAACCAGCTCCCTCAGGCCCAAACGTTATTTTGAACAAAAGCCCGGGAACAGGTGCATTCTGTGCTGCTAGAGTCAAGAGAACATTTTGAAAAATGGAAGAGTTAAAAAGGGCCACTTGGAGGAATTTTCTGCAGCATCTCTCTCTGTGTGTGAAGTCATTGGCTTGAACCATAGACCAAGCTACATTCTGAACAACTGAGCAGCTCTTCCTAAGGCAATAATGAGAATTGGTATGAAAATTAACACACTACATAGAATTACAGTCACTTGAAGCTCATTTACATGATCTGTAGAATGGGGAGTACCCAGCAAGATCCCAACTGTTTGAAAATGAAAAAATAAATAAATAAAAAGAAAAGGTCAACTTTTGACCCACAATTTAGGAAATTATTCCATTCCCAAGGTAATCAGCCTGTCATCCAAATAATTCCCTGCTCAATAGGAAAAGATCCTACAAGCCAAGTGGTCCATCTGAAGTTGCTATGGCATTTTTGATACACAATAATTTGGCCTGTGAACTTCAGTAGTTGAGTTTCCTAATGTATAAGATAGTCTCAAATTTCCAACATGATTGCTCGTATTCAATAGATAACACAGAAATATATGCCAAAATGTTCATGTCCTACATTAAAAAGAAAACTTACAAAGATATCAAATGGATACCAAATTGTTGCCACATCTCTCAGTACAAAACTTCTAGAGCTAAGGAGTAGGAAATGCTCATTTCGCTTCCAAAAAACCTGTAGAGCTTGCATGCAGACACGATGTTACTATCCAGAAATAATTTTAATTAATCTTAGGTCCCAAAGATGGGTTCCTCTGTTTCTCGACGTTACATATTTGAAATATCTTCCAACTTCAAAGATATGTTCTTTCAAGCTTTTTGTGCACACCCACAACCAATTTGGGTGTGATTCCTTTGTGTTCAAACGTCCCTGCTTTTCCCTATCAAGACTGCATGCAGCATTCCTTTTTTCGTATCAGCTCGATTCTAGGATTCTAAGGGCTTGCTTTCTTTGTTTTCCCGAGCCAAACACAATAATAAACAGAACATAATGAACACTCAAGAAATTTGATAAGTTAAATCATTAATTTTAGAATAAAACATGCTGCTTGGAAATTCACACACCCAGGTAAAGTAAAATGGCACAACACTGCCCCTGCTGGGGTGGAGCTCTATAGAGCTGGGGGTGTGAGAACCATTCCCATATGCTTATCCCTTCAGGCTGCACTGGCCCCATCCTTCCTTTCAGCACCTTTGTGAAAATATACATAGTTAAGGATGTTTATCCCACAACACAAAAGAAGTCTGCTTTAAGAAGCCTAACAAGTCTAGGTTGAGTCATTAAGGCAAACAATAGAAGTAAATGAACATAATTCCATCCTGTTGCTACATGGGAATGACTCATTTTACTTACCATCTAGGAAAATAAACTACATATTATTAATAGTGATATTGTTGCAGAGGACAATTAGATTTTCATAGGTATTTGCGTGTTTTATAACCTAAAGTCAGCTACCATTGATTTCTTCCAGGATGCAGTTCTCATCTTGTCTCTTCCAAGGCTCCCGTCTTCCTCACCTGAACCAAGGTGAGGTCCTTCAAGCTGGGATGACTTCTCCAATTTTCCATTCTTTCATTTACAAAACGAACCACAAACTCCAACTTGATCACCAAATTCCAGATCATAATGTCTATGGGTTTCTGGCTTTGTGTGGAGTGTACTAACCATGCTGGACTTTAGGTCCAAAGAGGACAATGATCTAAACTCTGGAGCAGTGCTTCTCACAGGTGGACCACACTTGGAGAAGCTCTGAACCATGGCTGCAGTCACCTGGGTCCACGGAGACCTCTGTATGCAACCTGAGGAGCTCTACTGATATCTGATTTACACACCCAGCTTCCTTTTAAATGTTTATTCTAACAAAAGGTTTAGTAACTGACACTCAATCAGCTATTCTAACCCCCTTGGTTTACAAATAACAAAACTGATGCCCGGAGAAAAAAATTACAATTATTTTCTGACCTGGCTACTGGGCCAGCATTCTGTTCTGATACCATCCATGGTCAGACTTTCCAACTAGCATGGAAAGCTCCTACCATTTTCCCATGTTTGTCTCTCCTTCCCTACTATTATGACCACACTCAGTTCTATGTCAGCCTTTTCTCATTCTCCCTTCTCATTCTCCCAAATGTTGAGTGTAATCATATTCCCGACACAGTGAACTGAACCCATTCACTTTTGGGACCCTAATCACTCCTGTGCTTTAAGAATTTACATGCATGGATGGGACACCTTTGATCCCAACACCATCCAGATGTTCCAAGACTCCAAAAACACATTCTTTTGACTGCAGCGTCCTAGGCTTCATAATCCTAGACTGCTGATACCCCACCCCCACTCCAGCATCCTCCTGGGCTATGAGGGCAACACCTCCCTGAGCTGCACTGACCACCTGCCCAGACGGGGCAGTGCTTCACCAGCATCCTCCCCAGGCTCGCCTTCCTTGACTTTCTGCCAGGTCTGTATTGCCATCCCTCATCACAGGATTAATCTAAAAAATCATTTTTCTAAATAATAAGGTCCTACTATATTGAACTCTATTCAATATCCTGTGATAAACCATAATGGAAAAGAATGTGAAAAGAATGTATAAGTATAACTGAATCATTTGCTATACAGCAGAAATGAGCATAACACTGTAAATCAACTCTACTTCAATAAAATAAATTAAAAAAAAATTTTTCTATTCCTAGACCTTAAAGTGTTGTTGGCTATGATTCCACCACCATGTGGACTAGACTTAACTAATAGATTACTTCAGCTAGATTTTCCTGCCTCCAGCAGCCTATTTACTCATTTCTAATTGACTCTCTCCCTCAAGTTTTCAATGAGTCTTCACAATTCCCATCATCTTGAACCCCCAAATCTGCTTCAACACCTCCCATCTGCACATGTGCTATCATATCTAAGACAAAACACAAGATCAGAGCTCAAGTCTGGGGCTGGATTGGGGAGGATTAATTAGCCTGCCACACTGTGGAATCTGGACTTATCTTGGGGGCATTGAGAAGCCCGTTCAAAGCTTTGCTATAGAAAGACCACTCTGGAGGTGTTGGGAGGAAGAAATGGAATTGAGCTATAGGCAGATACATGGCAGGGGTTCAACAAATACACATAGCGGGTGGGGGAGAATCAAGAATCTCTAAATACTGTACTTTGTACAGAGTAGATAAACCATAGATACATAGAACTGATCTATTCAGGCTCTGATTCTCAGAAAAATGTACATAGAAAATATTTAGTAAACTTTAAAAAAGGCGTAGTTGAGAGTGAGAATATTCCTGCTCTGTCTTGTCATCAGGCAAATGAAATGTATTATGCAATGGACAGATGGTGTAATAAGATATGAAATGAAATTAGCAATGATGAAACCCAGAAGGAAATGAGGAAAAAGGTCAATATGTTAAAGGTCAAAGGAATTTGGCTCCATCTCGTCTGGTTTTGTAAAGGTCTGAGGTCACAGCTATTAATGGCTTTTACTGCAGGGAAGTTGTAGGACTTCCTACAGCTGTGCTGAGGCACCAGACACTCACCCAGGGTTGTTCAAAGCTATAGGTACGTCGCCGATCCTCCACGTCTTCATCCTGTTTCGCTTGCTGAAATTCTTGCCGGAGACGCTGTATCCGATCATGGTTGCTAGGAGTTGATCTGTTGCTGAAAGACAAAATGGGCAACAATGAACACTCTTCAGAAATACAATCTGTGGATGGCAGTTACTAGGAAAAAAATGGCAGCTTGCTGTGAAATGGTGCTGTTTGGGAGGAAGTGAAATTTTAAGACCATATCTAGGCATTTCAAATGTGTTCATTTTGTTCTTATGATTAAGACTTATGGAGGTAATTTCAGGCAGATATTCAAGATGGTGAGCAGTATTTTTAGACATTCCTTTTTTATGCAGCTCTTTAAAAGCCTCATTTCCTCTCTGTAATCTGGTAAGGTGTTGGCAACAACAATAGTTTAGAAAGGACATTGCATGAAAAATCATAAATACCAAGGTCCTCTATCTTCTTGGAATAAGATACAGTGCCTCTGGACTGTGGCATCTTTGTATACAGAAAGTGCACATAAGAATCCTTTCTGCTTTAAATATCACAGTTGTAACAATCAAGTGAGATAACCTCATACATTATAGCCTCACAAACATGCAGTATTATTTACATAATGCCATTATATGATGTTCTTATTTATGAGTTATCAGAGGTCTAAACACAAAAGCTCACACTCACAACATAAATAAAAAACGGTTTAAAAACAACTTCAGGTGGTAGTTGAATTGAATCAATAAGTTAATAATATTGTTGGCTTCATTTTGATAACTCTGAATTCTGTTTTATCCTCACAGAAAGCTTATAAGATAGGTACAGAAGGTAGTATTTCACACACACACACACACACACGCACGCACACACAGATATAAATTTCCAGTCAGAGAAGATAAGTAACTTGTTTGAAGTCTCTAGTCTTTCCCTGGCCAGTAGGGAAATGTGAGACTAGAATACAGAATTTTCTGGCCACTCTCAGACAGTAAAGAATCTGCCTGCAATGCAGGAGAACCAGGTTTGATGCCCAGCTCAGGAAGATCCTCTGCAGTGGAGCATGACAACCCAGTCCAGCATTCTTGCCTGGAGAATCCCTTGGACAGAGGAGCCTGTTTGGGACCCTACAGTCCATAGGGTCGCAAAGAATTGGACATGACTGAAGCTACTGAATATACACAAATCAATCTTAAATCTCACAGTGCTTTTGGTCGATTCCATTCCCTAGCACAAAATCACATCCAATCCGGACAGCTGTTCAAGCACACTTGGTATACAGTGTTCCAATGAAACTTTCAGCTTCTTGAGGACAAGAACCAAGTCTTATATTTATCACATATACCCTCCAAGCTGCTGGCAGAATGAGAAGCTGTCAGCTAACAGAAGGGTCCCTTCATGGAACACACGTTGCCCTGGTTACTTTGAGCAGATCTGACTTCTCTTGGCCACACAGCTCTTGGGGTAATGGCATTTGTGAGAGGTGGCTTAGAAAGAGAACGTTTCAGAGAAGAGAATATAAAATTCTCAAACTAACATATGTCTTTGTATTAGTTCACAAATTTTGAGGGATTCTAAACGTTTGAAAATCTCAAATTGAAATGATCACATTGAGGACCATAACATGAACACCTTCTAAGAAGACAGGATTGTCTCCCATCACTTCATCTCCCGGGTGGGTTCCTACCACCTTCAAGTTTCTATTAATGTCATGAGAATTTTTGAAATAGTTGGTTGATACATTCAATTTGATGGTTTTCCCATCAATGAAAACTCATCTTCCCTTTGTTTCTCTTCTGACAATCTTTGGGATTGATCAGCTGGAGGACATGGAAAGTTAATGCTTCTGTAAGATGTGCGACTTGACACACGAGACATCCTTCCACTGCTTCAGACTTCACCTCCACACTTCTGAGCCTGGCAGGCTGTTATTCCTATTGGCTTTTAAGTCACATATACAGCATCTTATTTCGTCCCAGCAGACACATTTTCCCAGGGTAATGCCCAATCCACAGAACTCCTCACTCTCCATGGGAAACTCTGATGGCATAGGCGTGTGTGTACACTCCTCAGACAAAGGCTAGGAGAGCCAACATTCATTCATCTCACTCCCTCTTTCCAGCTGTGACTCTCTTTTGCTCCTGACTAGCTTTACAGCTTTTTTTTTTTTGACCAGGTAGCTCAGTTTGTAGAATCTTAGTTTCCCAAACAGTGATCGAACACAGTTCCCCTGCCATGGAAACGGGGAGTCCTAACTACTGGACTGCCAGAGACTTCCCTAAGTGTTCCTCTACTGTCCTTTCATTCTTTCTTTTTGACTGTACTGGGTCTTCAATGCTGTGCATGGGTTTTCTCTAGTTGTGGTCAGTGGGGGCTACTCTTTGCTGCAGTGTGCAGGCTTTTCATTTTGATGGCTCCTCTTGTTGTGGAGCACAGGATCTAGGCACATGGCTTCAGTAATTGCAGCACAGGGCCTCAGTAGTTGCGGTTCGCAGTCCCTAGAGGGTGGGCTCAGAAGTTCTGGCACATGAGCGTTAGTTGCCTGCAGGATGTGGAATCTTCCTGGATTAGGGATTGGACCCATGTCCCCTTTATTGGCGGGTGGATTCCCATCCACTGTACTGTCAGAGAAGTTCTATTTCACAGTTTTTAGTAGAGGGATTTAGGAGGCTTGCCTGATGAAGTATTTTACAAGTCCAAGTAGAAATATTTTCCTATTATTTATTTTCATGTAGCACAGTTTTAACCCCATAATTATCAGGTCCACGAAGTCCAAGCCATTGGTGAAAACAGACCTCTTCTTACTATTTGTGATTACTTGAACACACAATCTCCCAACAAGGGAAGTGGACCCAGTGTCCTTAATGTTCAATTCTAGTGACCTTCATGTTCCTCATAGGATAAGACAAGTCCTGGAAGTCATTTCTGACCTTATTTCCAAATCTGAGCTGCTGGTGAGACAACTGTTTCACTCTCTTTTCCTCTCTTCCTTTCTTCTTATGCGCTAGAAGAAGCAGACTGACCTGCCCAAGACTAGCAAAGCACCTGGGCGTTGAAGGCTGTAGCGGTTTCCTGATGGATGGAGGTTCCCAAAGACTGGGAGCCCATTAAGCAGCCTTGGGTGACAGCAGCTGGCAGCCTGCAGGTGAGACCCCGGCTTCCAGAGATGTAACACTGCAACTGCTCAGCTCTGCCTCTTGGGTCAGGCCCTAAGCGTCAATAACTCACATCTGGATTTCTAAAGTTTTTGGTTACCTCTTCTATCAAGAAGGCCAAAGGAAATTTAAAATACTCATTAGCATTAGTGATGAGTTCCTGCAGACCCCAATCAACTTACATTTGGGTTCATCGCCAACTTAAAGTTGCTCATTATTATTACTTTTTGGTGAGGAATATAATAAAGATATCATCTAAGTTAAACAGATGGGTGAGTGAAACAATAAAACTCTTAAAGAGGAGTCAGTCAGTCAATCAATTATAATTGATTCCCCCTCATAAGGAGGGGAATCACAGAGATGCTTTTTGTGCAAAAAAATCCACACAGTTTACATTCAACACTAGCATTTAGCATGTTGGTGTTTATGCACGTGCACACACGCATGTATGTGTGTGTGTGAGGGGGTGGATGTGTGTATTTTAAACTAAATGAAGATTCTAACAGAATCAAGAAAGCGTACATTGGATCAGATACTACAGAGATCCCTAAACCACATGTACAACCTAACCTTGACTTAGATGGAACTCAGATATTTCCCATTCAATTACCATGGGGATGTACCCTTTCCTATCAGAGGTAGATCACACAGAGTGCTAAGCCTTAAAACCTTCAGACTGGACTCCTGTGATGTGCTTCACAAATAGCTGAAAGTAGCTGAAAACACCAATCCATGCCAAATGCAGCCACAATTCTATTTGTAGATAAGCATCAGAGCCCATCCTCCATCCACGCTGCACAGGCGTGTGTACTCCAGCCATCTTCCTAGGTGCCCTGAATGAGGGAAAAAACTTCATAACCGTGGCTCTCACCACTACACACGTCTTGTATATGAATCTCATCATCTAGAATGCTTGTTTAAAAATGCTGACTAAGACTCACCTTGAGATAATCTGAGCCAATCAATCCATCCACTGCAGGCCCAGGAATCTGCATGCATTTGAAAGTACTGCAAGTGCTCTGAAAACTATGCCTGCAGGCTTCATTTGTTGTTGTTCAGTTACTAAGTCGTGTCTGACTCTGTGACCCCATGGACAGCAGCATGCCAGGCTTCCCCGTCCTTCACTATCTCCCGGAGTTTGCTTAAACTCAAGTCCATTGAGTCGATGATGTTATCCAACCATGTCATCTTCTACCACCCTCTTCTCCTTTTGCCTTCAATCTTTCCCAGCATCAGAGTCTTTTCCAATGAGCTGGCTCTTCACGTCAGATAACCAAAGTTTTGGAGCTTCAGCTTTAGCATCAGTCCTTCCAATGAGTATTCAGGGTTGATTTCCTTTAGGATTGACTGGTTTGATCTTGTTGTCCAAGGGACTCTCAAGAGTCTTCTCCAGCACCACAGTTCGAAAGCATCAATTCTTC
Organism: Giraffa tippelskirchi; assembly: GCF_054371585.1. Lineage (NCBI taxonomy): Eukaryota > Metazoa > Chordata > Mammalia > Artiodactyla > Giraffidae > Giraffa > Giraffa tippelskirchi. The sequence continues at coordinate 62,912,975 of NC_137287.1, read as the reverse complement.
ATCACTCTGCCTTCTTTATGGTCCAACTCTCACATCCGTATATGACTACTAGAAAAATCATAGCTTTGACTATATGGACCTTTGTCAGCAAAGCAATGTCTTTGCTTTCTAATATGATAGAGGAGGAAATGGCAAAGCACTCCAGTATTCTTGCCTCGAGAAGCCCGTTAACAGTACGAAAAGGCAGGCTTCATAGTTGGGACAAATTCCAATGCCTGCAGGGCAATTAACTAAAGAGCGAAGGATACCCACTGTGCTGTGACAATTGGGGGAAATATGCTTGGTCTACAAAGGGAGGCCCTTACTTGGTTCCAGTAGATTGTTGTCCGGAAAGAGTACAGGTCTGATGTTGCCTTCTAAGTTTTTTTTGAGAGAGAAGTCAGAATTACAGGCTTCCCACCTCCTAATTTTAAATGTTGGCTTGTTTTATTTTTTCAGTCCTAGGTGAGACAAAAAATATGTTTGTTGCCTGCTAGCTTGTAATCTCTACTTTATATTCTGCAGATGCTGCTTATTTTATATGTTGCCTTGCTAGTCTATTTACTTCCACTGCACCAAGATAAGGCTACTGGATCCCTAGTAACTAGGACCAAGAAACAAATATTAAATTAAAAAAAAGACCACTGAGCATTGTCCATGGAGCCTTGCCTCTGCTCCTGAGGTGTCTAACCCACGGCACACTGGCCTGCAAGCTTGAGTTCTGACCTATCTTTTCAGACCAGCATTTGTTGAGATAGAAGTGTTTGTAACATGACTGATGAATTCTTTATGGACTAAAAATACTTTACCATTTGCATGTTTAATTATGCAGAGGACATCCAGAAAGCTGGAAGAGAGGCCATGGCTTTAAGACCCAGAATCTGATGGCAGGGAGAAAAACTACTCAGGGTTCTGGACAAGGAGGTACCACACTGGGACACACTTCCCTTCCTATGGAAGGAAGGAGAGCATGAAAGGAAAGAGAGGAGCTAGACAGAGGGAGGGGATGGATCCATGGGCTCAGGAAGGGGAGAAGATTCTAGTTTCTAAGAGAAGAGAGGATCCCAAGGAAGAGAGGAGATAAATTTGCTCATATCTTTCTTTCTGCGACAACCTCTCCTTTTATTTCCATCTTTCCATTGCTACTAGGAAGTCCAAGAATTCAAATTCCACCTCCTTGAAGCCTTTCCTTACACTGCAGCCCCTGTTCATTTTTTGCTTTCAACTCCTCAGTAATCCTTGTCCTCTGACATGTATATATTTTGTACATCACATCCCCATGGTAGGTAAATTGTTAGCAAATATTTATAATGGATAGGCTTTTCAGGTGTCCCACAATCCCTGTCTCTGGGATTCACACCTTTGTGAGTGAGTCATACGCAAACAAGTGAGTGTGGACAGGGCCCGAGACTTGCTTCTATCCATAGAAACATGGCAAAGGTCATGAAATAGATATAATTACATATATGTGGTTATTTAAGAATGCAGGGTCCATCTTGCTAGTCTGTCTCTCTCCTTTTTGGCACAGAAGAAGAAAGCCACCATGAATCCTACAGCTTCCAAGAATTGAATGCTGCCAACAACTCCAGAAGTGGGAAGTGGTGCTTCCCTAGAAGAGGAGCCTCTAGGTGAGAACACAGGCTGGCTGACATCTTGGTTGCATCAGGATGAGACCCTGAGCAGGGGATTCTGCTAAGCTGTTGTCAGACTCCAGACCCATGAAAACTGATACAATAAGCATGTGTTGTTTGAAGCTGCTGAGTCTGTGTTAACTTGCTCTTCAGCAAGAAAACTGATAACCACTGATGATGGCCTTGGCCATGTGACTTGATCTGGCTGGTAGGATGTTAGTGGGTGTGATGCAAACAGGGATTTCCAATGTGATTGCATGGTGGGTCTCCCCATGGTGACCACAAAAGATAACCCATAAATTCCCTAAACTTTCCTCTCTTCCACACACACACATATCCCCCACTGCCATCACCACCACATCATCCTTTGACAATGCGAAGGGGTTGTACACACTACTAAACATCAAGTGGCCTAGAAGGGCACACAGAACTATGCCTTGCCAACACTTGCAACCTAATAAATATTGCCTGTTGCAAAGCCTATTGGATAAAAGAGGAAGAGCGAGGAAACTTACTTGATGAATGAGTTTCACCGCTACAATTTATACAGTTAGTCACTCCGAAGTTTTGGTCTTGGAGAAAAATTGCCCAAAGTAAATATAATTACACAAGATGTCTGTGAAAGATGGTAACTGCCAGATCTTAATGCATGCAACCAACAGAGCATGCTTTCCTCTCGACACCAGTTACAGCCAAAAACGCCCCATGGAAGTCTATCTAATGGCTTAGGGTGACTCCTCTTGTCAAACTCCCCATCACTTCACCAAAACACCCCACTCTGACTCTGTGCTCTCTGCAATCAGCCCTCATAAGGTCAAAGCAGCATTGCGGGGGTTTTCCCAGAGTGTAGTGAGGGCAGACCCCCCAATCTGGTTGTTTGGTAAAACTAAACTCAAGGACTCATTCTAGTTTTCTCTTTCTGGCAGAGACTGGTAACCGGCTACGATGTGGGTCACATACAACCCACAAGGAGATATTCCTGGTTAAAATGAGTTTTACTTATTTTGCCAAGGATTCAGTACATTACAAGTGGTGCAGTAGTAAAGAATCCACCTGCCAATGCAGGAGATGCAGGAGATGTGGGTTTGATCCCTGAGTTGGGAAGATCCCCTGGAGAAGGGAATGGCAACCCACTCCAATATTCATGCCTGGGAAATCCCATGGACAGAGGAGCCTGGTGGGCTACAGTCTATAGGGTCACAAAGAGATAGACACGACTGAGCAACCAAGCATGCGTGCCCTACGTAACAGATTTCCTTCAAATCCCCAATTTACAAAAGAATAGGTACATAGCAAAAATTTTGGTTAACCATATCAGCTCATACCTTCAGCCTCTTCATTTTTGTTATATACTTCTCAGCTCCACCAATTTACTTTTTTGGCCTAAGTACAAAATTCTATTCTAAATGCTAGTGAATTTCACACCTGTACTTGGCATCCAATTACTAGGGATGCAAGAGGATATTATTCTTTTTCTCAATTAAAAAATGCAAAAGCCGATTTCCAAATTATATCTGAGATGGTGGAAATAATACAGCTTCACACTGAAAGCATTTTCCTGGTGTATATCTATCACCTCCCTGCAGGTATTCCATGGGCACACCAGAGGGGAGAATTGCCAACTTTTCTGCTGAAGGTACTCTTTCTCCTCCACCTGCCGGGACTTCAAAGACCTACCCTCTCCAGATCCTAGGATTCCACAGTTAAGATGCTGAACCCTCATTATGGTCTGCATCACAGCACATTTAGAAAGGAGAGAGTAAATTAAAGCTTCCAGGACTCCATTCATTTACACCCAGATCCTGTTCTGCTGACATCTGTCTTCTCCAAGATTTGGCGATGTCTTCAGGTAACAACTCAGCCTTCATGTGAGGTTCCTGGGTTTTAGTCGACTTATTTAAGGGAAGCGTATCTTTTTATTGATTTCCTCAGTATTTACACAGATGGAAAGACTAAAGATCCAGAACCTTATGGGAACAACCCATCCTGCAAGATTACTTGTTATTTTTGGATACATTTTCATTTGAGAAAAATTAAAGCCTATTTCCCTCCCTTAATTCTTCTAACATCCTAGGAAAGGAAAATCTTTTAGTCCCTTTATTCATACCAACGGCAAGTCTAAAATTCAACTATTTCTAGGATGTCACTGAAATCAGACACCAGGACTGAAGCAGGCCAAAAGTGACACTGGGAAAAACATATGTAGGGCAGACCTGTCACATAGCTATGGAAACAGGCAGCCAGCGATGACCACAAGCGTCTCAGATCATTAAGCAATGTCTGACTGTGATGTCACGCGTGGATGTACAGAGTTGTAATCCTTTCAAAACAGACAGATTGTCAGCATGATAAAGTGGGTATAAACAAGTTCTTGAATAAGGATGACTAAAATGTTGGGGGTGGGGATGTTACTGAACTAATAAGGGATGCTGGCTCAGGGACCAGGAACCAATGCTGTTCAGAGGCTGCAGGTAAACAGCACTATTTTCACTCAGATATTTTTCCATACTGATTAGCAATTCCATCAAATATTCCTGATCTTGTAATCGCCAGACAAGAAGTTATAATCTACAGATGTCAGATCTGAGTTCTTAATTGCTGTAAATTAGTGAGCAAACACAGGTTTCTCATTAAACCCATTACACCCCGTATGGTAAAATGGAGCACGTGCCATGCGTTCTCTTTCCTGGCATCCTTTGTGAAATCCTAGGGGCAGACATAGCAGCAGAGAGAGATGGTAGGGTATGCGTGGCAGGTTCCTGTCCCTGAAGGTATGTTTATTCTAGAGGGGGAAGAAAACCTCTAAATGGCAATGAATGTGTTGCCTATATTTTAACAATGAGCTACATTGCATCCCATCTTTGCTTCTTTAAGGCAAAGTGGTGTCACCCTTCTGAAAACTTCTGCTTCTCTCAGAGCAGTGGTCCCCACCCCAACCTTTTCAGCACCAGGGATCAGTTTTGTGAAGACAGTTTTTCCACAGACCCAGATAGGGGACGGTTTGGGGATGATTCAAGCACATTACATTTGTTGTGTACTTCCTTTCTTTCTTTTTTAAATTTATTTTTAGTTGGAGGATAATTGCTTTACAATATCGTGTTGGCTTCTGCCATACAACATGAATCAAGCATAAGTAATCATGTGTCCTCTCCCTCTTGAACTCCCTCCCATTCCATCCTGCCTCTCCAGGTTGTCACACCGGGTTGAGCTCCCAGTGTTATATAGAAACTTCCCATTAGCTATCTATTTTACATATGGTAATGTACATGTTTATTTCTATTATTATTACATCAGCTGCACCTCAGATCATCAGGCATTAGATCCCAGAGGCTGGGGACCCTGTCTTAGAGGAACCTGGAGACACTTCCTCCCAAGGCCTTGTCTCCTGTCCCCTGTGTAGGCGAAGAAGCATAAATTGATAAATTAAAAGGGAAGGAAGGAACAGGCTAAAATGCCATGACAAAGCCAACTCTGAACTTCAGCTTAGCTACGCACCTTAGTGCAACCTGGCTGAGAAAACAGGCTTTCTGCTATGGCTTTACCTCTCAGACTGGAAGATTTATGAGGAATAGGGGAAAGGGTGGGAGGGTTAAACCAAGAAATGTATCAATTACCAAACTACAAATAAAAATAGCTCCTCTGCACAAGCTTCATTAAGTTTTATCAGCAAGTATCTTGGGGTTTTACACTCAAACCACAGGTCATAAATTCACAGTAAATTCTCCATATGTTCACCAAACACCTGAATTCAATTTCTCTTCTGGTTGTGAAGTAGGAATGTGGTGCTAAATTAATTATGCATGCAAAGTTAGTTTCTAACAAGGGCAGTTTTTTTGTGATGCTGAAAGGTATTTATAACATCTGAAATTTGAGGATAGATCTTTCTTCAGTCTTAGTATTTTCATACTGGCATAAATTCTCTCTTCCAAGTTTGTACAGTGAAAAAATAAAGTTGGTGAATACCTTGTTATAATATAATGTTCGCATTTTTCTGTGGATACTCTCAGATATTTATAAGATGTAACAAACAGTCTTAACGTTTACTCTAAGGATTTTAGACAAATATTTCTATGAGTAGGTACAAATCACCTTGAATTACAGGGAAAGTCTACAGTGAGACTAAATGGCTATATTTATATATGTCTATGTGTACATGTGAAATTAGCTACCTGGGAAATATCGTGTCATTTTTGGTTTATTTTCACAGTTTTACTCATCATCTGTAATATGAAAAGAATTATGAGAAACTTATGCAAATCCCAAAGGCACTTACTTTCCTCAGCTGATAAAATTCATTTTCAGATTCTGACAGCCATGATTTGTTGTCCATTTCACACCAATTTCAGTGTAATAAATCATAACAAATTAAAAACATACAGCTCTGTTCTCTGGGTTGAAAAGGTGGTCACCAAAGCTGTTAATACTGCATCTGCTTCTGATGTGATGCGTCAGAGGGAGGGTCACCTCTCTCCATCAGAAAGACCTGGGACTGTTGCGAGTCCCTCTGTGGTCATTCCGTAAAAGGGCTATCATTTTATCAGCAGCAGAATCTCAGGAATGTACCCCTCGCCCCCTTTTATTACTATCATCATTCTTCCTTATTAGCCTGTCACTGGGTTCAGGCAGGAGTGAGAAAAATTTAGCTTTACTTTTTTCGAGGGGAATTCCTCCAGTTGCAAAAAATACACACACACATAAACATACATAATTTCAGGACCCAACAATAAATACACGAAAAAAGACGTTCCATTGTGAGCCTGAGGTGGCTCCTCCTGACTAGTAAATTTCACAGAAATAATCCAAGTTGGTTGCTACCCAAAAGGGTTGCTCAGTCTTCCAGTCACACCTCCAGTGAGGCAAATGATAAAACTCCGTATCAAAAGTAATATTGTTTAGCAAGCTTTAAAAAATTATCAATGTAAAATTATCAAAGAGATCATACTCTAATAAATCTTGCTAAACAGTCTTTGAATACTGTGAGGGTGAATGTTAGAATCTAAAACCCCAGGGATGGTGGATAAATTCATATTGAACCGACACAAGCCCCTGTGAGGGAAGAGTGCTGGGCCGTAGACAGAAGCAGGGTCCTGCAGGCATGAGTCTTCCTAGCAGGCAACTCTGTGTGGCTTTAAACGAATAAATGATGGGAGAGAAAATGTTTTCCAGGTATACCTATGAATTTAAATGCATTCTTGAAAATAAAATGTTACTGCCTATAAGAAACCACATATGTCATTTTTCTTTGCACAATGCAAGAAGCAGTTATAATTTGGGGTTAATGCCCAAAGTGCATTTACTTTTCATAAATCGTGTGATTTTCTTGAACTGTCTATTAAATGGCAAGGACATGTAAGGTTATTCTAATGGGTTACAGAGTTGAGGAAAGTTTATGGATTATACTATTCATTCAATAAAACCACTGAGAATACAAAGGTTAGTGAGTTGTGACCTACAGTTAAAGTCTATGCTTCAAACTAAAATATACATTTGAGTGAATAAAGAGTGAATGGATTTTTAATATTACAGGTGAAAACCTTGAAAAACTAAAAGTAGAGTGAAAATCAGGAATACATTATGGAAATTTGAAATAAAAAAGCAATGGAAATTAAATTACAAAACCTGATGGGTTTTGATGACAAAATAAAACGATTATCATGTTCTTTTTCACATTACAGGGGTTTTATCATACAAGCATAGAAACTAATTATAGAACCATTATTTTAATTCTTTAATCATGAAATGATTACATAGAATTTAAGACTAACATTGTCTTTGTTTTTGCATTCTGTCTTTAATGACAGCATAAATGCAAAATACTATACAAAACTCAGATTTTTTTTAAGATAAAAATTCTAACGCAATGTGGTGCTTAATGCTCATAATTCTAAATAATGGTTGAATTCTATATGGCTTTTCTGAAATGACTTAAAGTGGAAAATAATGTAACAGAAGATATAATGCCTGTAGGTTTCATGAGTGTCTGACTCTAAAAGGTTTTGATACCTAAAATAAAAGTAGACACATAAATTTATTCGTTTTCTAAAAAACAGAACATTGGATGGGACCAAATAGAGAGTCTTCATCTATTATTTTCAAACATTTTAAAGAGCATTAGAATATTTTTTTGACTGGTAATTATTCTTTTTACTTCTATTTGTGCTCTGAATTAAATTCATAATTATTAGTTAATAATTTACTTTTCTTCTATTCATGATTTGACCATGCCCTAATTTACAAATTATTTATCTGGAAATAAATGAGACAAAAATGTCAATCAATTGAACTTCTCATTCCATGCTTAACTGAATTATTATGAGAAAGCACAAACTATGTGACCATATTGATTTGGAATTAATGGTGGACATCATTAATGATGCTTTTATGTTTTATGCTTATATTTTTATTGGTGTTATACATATGTATGCTGCTGCTGCGGATAAGTCGCTTCAATCGTGTCCGACTCTGTGCGACCCCATAGACGGCAGCCCTCCAGGCTCCTCCATCCCTGGGATTCTCCGGGCAAGAATACTGGAGTGGGTTGCCATTTCCTTCTCCAATGCATGCATGCATGCTAAGTCGCTTCAGTCGTGTCCGACTCCGTGCGACCCCATGGACAGCAGCCCACCAGGCTCCTCTGTCCACAGAATTCTCTAGGAAAGAATACTGGAGTGGGTTGCCATTTCCTTCTCCATACACATGTATAACATGTGTATATACACATATATATAAGCTTGGAGTCTCAGCTTTTAAAGCATTGCACTTGTAATCTGCAAGGTTCCAAATATAAGTAAATCCTACTTTAATGATTTACCCAAATCCTCAAACTTTCTCCCCTAAACACATGTTCTGACATTAACATTCAAAACAGTTTTCCTTTCTTTGACATGTGATGAGATTCACAGTTCGGCTTTATGTTTATTATACATGTTTACTCCCATTGGTGGTTATGATATATCATTTTAATCCTCTACTTCAGTATTTTCCGGGATCCACTCTTAATTGTCCTGCCCAAGAGTAACCAGCTCCCATTTGGATCTCTTAAAAGCATTTCACTGGTACTCATGACAAAGAATGTGTCATGAGTTTCCCATTGTGCAATCGTGCCCTAACTACAGAGCATACTTTTAGAATACAGCTCCAGACTCCACAGACGCCACCACGAAGCTGATATCATTGTCCAGGTAAGAGCATAGTTTTATGGCTACCACATGTGAATTAATACAAGCAAATCAAATGTGGAATGTTGTTGTTTAGTCACTAAGTAGTGTCTCTTTTGTGATCCCATGGACTATAGCCCACCAGGCTCCTCTGTCCATGAGATTTCCTGGGCAAGCATACTGGAGTGGGTTGCCATTTCCTTCTCCAGGGGAACTTCCCAACCCAGGGATAGAAACCTGCATTGGCAGGTGGGTTCTTTAAAACTGAGTCAACCAGGGAAGCCCCCCCAAAAACCTATCATGAGATCCCAAATAATCATTGTCTTAGAAGAACCAATCGATACTGATTAACTAAAAGTTTATCAAAATCTTTTTTTGTATGTTTCAATCCTTATGTTCAAAAATCCTTACAGAAAGCAATAAAGTCTCTTCCATCTTCGAAAGAAGGAAAAATGAATATCATTTAAGTTTTTAAAAAGCTTTAAGATTCTCATGGCCTTTAGTTCTGATTACTGACTACTCTGAGTAGAAAAAAGGGAAGAAATTGAGCTGAATCTTACTCTATTGACTATAGGTATTACCCCCAAAGCCTTTTCACCTTTGTAACTTTTTTCTTTTTTTTTAAACAAATTCCCCATAATGGCACTTCTTATGTACTTACTTCTTTCTCCTAAAAAGGGCAGTTTGCATGCTCATTGGCTAATTGTGGATCTGCTTAATTGAGCTCTAGTTAATGGAAACTCCGTTGTAGCACTTTGCTTAAATATTTATACATTTTAGAATTATACTGTAGCTGAATGACAAAAAAATATTTCTTTTGTTACCATAGTATTCATAGAAGAGTTTCTTTTCTTTCATTTGACTTTTTCTTTCTCAATTTCAGGGATTTTACAAATTACCAAAAAAAAAAAAATCAATAATATTGAATTCCAGACAAATTATTTAAAATGTGGAAAAGAACGTTTTGACCTATATCAGTTCAGTTCAGTTCAGTTGCTCAGTCGTGTCTGACTCTTCGCAACCCCAAGGACCGCAGCACGCCAGGCCTCCCTGTCCATCACCAACTCCCAGAGTTTACTCAAACTCATGTCTATTGAGTTGGTGATGTCATCCAACTATCTCATCCTCTGTCGTCCCCTTCTCCTCCCACCTTCAATCTTTCCCAGCATCAGGGTCTTTTCCAATGAGTCAGCTCTTCACATCAGGTGGCCAAAGTATTGGAGTTTCAGCTTCAACATCAGTCCTTCCAATGAATATTCAGGACTGATCTCCTTTAGGATGGACTGGTTGGATCTTCTTACAATCCAAGGGACTCTAAAGAGTCTTCTCCAACACCACAGTTCAAAAGCATCAATTCTGTGGCACCGTCCAACTCTCACATCCATACATGACTACTGGAAAAACCATAGCCTTGACTAGACAGACCTTTGTTGGCAAAGTAATGTCTCTGCTTTTTAGTATGCTGTCTAGCTTGGTCATAACTTTCCTTCCAAGGAGTAAGCGTCTTTTAATTTCATGGCTACAGTCACCATCTGCAGTGATTTTGGAGCCCAGAAAAATAAAGTCTGACACTGTTTCCACTGTTTCCCCATCTATTTGCCATGAAGTGATGGGACTGGATGTCATGATCTTAGTTTTCTGAATGTTGAGTTTTAAGCCAACTTTTTCACTCTCCTCTCTCACTTTCATCAAGAGGCCTTTAAGTCTTCTTTATTTTCTGCCATAATGGTGGTGTCATCTGCATATCTGAGGTTACTGATATTTCTCCCAGCAATCTTGATTCCAGCTTGTGCTGCATCCAGCCCAGCATCTCTCATGATGTACTCTGCATACAAGTTAAATAAGCAGGGTGACAATATACAGCCTTGATGTACTCCTTTTCCTATTTGGAACCAGTCTGTTGTTCCATGTCCAGTTCTAACTGTTGCTTCCTGACCTGCATACAGGTTTCTCAAGAGGCAGGTCAGGTGGTCTAGTATTCCCATCTCTTTCAGAATTTTCCACAGCTTATTGTGATTCCCACAGTCAAAGGCGTTGGCATAGTCAATAAAGCAGAAATAGATATTTTTCTGGAACTCTCTTGCTTTTTCGATGATCCAGCGGATGATGGCAATTTGATCTCTGGTTCCTCTGCCTTTTCTAAAACCAGTTTGAACATCTGAAAGTTCACAGTTCACATATTGCTGAAGCCTGGCTTGGAGAATTTTGAGCATTACTTTACTAGCGTGTGCTGCTGCTGCTGCTAAGTCGCTTCAGTTGTGTCCGACTCTGTGCGACCCCATAGACGGCAGCCGACCAGGCTCCGCCGTCCTTGGGATTCTCCAGGCAGGAATACTGGAGTGGGTTGCCATTTCCTTCTCCAGTGCATGAAAGGGAAAAGTGAAAGTGAAATTGCTCAGTCGTGTCCGACTCTTAGCGATCCCATGGACTGTAGCCTATCAGGCTCCTCCATCCATGGGATTTTCCAGGCAAGAGTACTGGAGTGGGGTGCCATTGCCTTGAGATGAGTGCAATTGTGCAGTAGGTTGAGCATTCTTTGGCATTGCCTTTTTGGAATTGGAATGAAAATGGACCTTTTCCTGTCCTGTAGCCACTGCTGAGCTTTCCAAATTTGCTGGCATATTGAGTGCAGCACTTTCACAGCATCATCTTTGAGGATTTGAAATAGCTCAACTGGAATTCCATCACCTCCACTAGCTTTGTTCGTAGTGATGCTTCCTAAGGCCCACTTGACTTCACATTCCAGGATGTCTGGCTCTAGGTGAGTGATCACACCATTGTGATTATCTGGGTTGTGAAGATCTTTTTTGTACAGTTCTTCTGTGTAGTCTTGCCACCTCTTCTTAATATCTTCTGTTTCTGTTAGGTCCATACCATTTCTGTCCTTTATTGAGCCCATCTTTGCATGAAATGTTCCCTTGGTATCTCTAATTTTCTTGAAGAGATCTCTAGTCTTTCCCATTCTATTGTTTTCCTCTGTTTCTTTGCATTGATCACTGAGGAAGGCTTTCTTATCTCTCCTTGCTATTCTTTGGAACTCTGCATTCAAATGGACATATCTTTCCTTTTCTCCTTTGCTTTTCACTTCTCTTCATTTCACAGCTATTTGTAAGGCCTCCTCAGACAGCCATTTTGCCTTTTTGCATTTCTTTTCCATGGGGATGGTCTTGACCCGTCCCTGTACAATGTCATGAACCTTTGTCCAAAGTTCATCAGGCACTCTATCAGATCTAGTCCCTTAAATCTATTTCTCACTTCCACTGTATAATTGTAAGGGATTTGATTTAGGTCATACCTGAATGGTCTAGTGGTTTTCCCTACTTTCTTCAATTTAAGTCTGAATTTAACAATAAGGAGTTCATGATCTGAGCCACAGTCAGCTCCTGGTCTTGTTTTTGCTGACTGTATAGAGTTTCTCCATCTTTGGCTGCAAAGAATATAATCAATCTGATTTCGGTGTTGACCATCTGGTGATGTCCATCTGGTGATGTCCATGTGTAGAGTCTTCTCTTGTGCTGTTGGAAGAGGGTGTTTGCTATGACCAGTGCGGTTCTCTTGGCATGATTCTATTAGCCTTTGCCCTGCTTCATTCTCTACTCCAAGGCCAAATTTGCCTGTTACTCCAGGTGTTTCTTGATTTCCTACTTTTGCATTCTAGTCCCCTATAATGAAAAGGACATCTTTTTTGGGTGTTAGTTCTAGAAAGTCTTGTAGGTCTTCATAGAACTGTTCAACTTCAGCTTCTTCAGCATTACTGGTTGGGGCATAGACTTGGATTACTGTGATATTGAATGGTTTGCCTTGGAAATGAACAGAGATCATTCTGTCGTTTTTGAGATTGCATCCAAGTAGTGCATTTTGGACTCTTTTGTTGACTATGATGCTTACTCCATTTCTTCTAAGGGATTCTTGCCCACCGTAGGAGATATAATGGTCATCTGAGTTAAATTCACCCATTCCAGTCCATTTTAGTTCACTGATTCCTAAAACGTTGATCTTTATAAGGTGATTCATATGGTGAAATTTTCACTTGTCTATGTCTAATATGGTACTCAAAGACTTTAACCTGACACTCTACTCATTTAAATAACTTTCTTTAGGGGAAAAAAACCCCCCTAATTTAACATGATTACAGAGTTTAATAAAGATTTGTTTTTCTGCCATAAACATAGAATTTTTTATTTTTTAGTTAATATTGAAGAGCTGGAAAACAGAATAACTACCCAGCCAAGGTGCTCTTGAACCATGAGTGGGAGGAGCAAAGGTCATGAGAATTCAGGTGTACATTTCAAAACCAGCCTTGATGCCTGAAGGCTCCTCAAGGCAGCCGTAGTTCCAGCAACATCTGAGGACAGCGGAGAAAGAAATGGGACAAAGCAGCTGCTAAAGCCCAGTATGGTCCCTTACAAGCAGATTGTAACACCGCCTGTCCCATATTTTTATGTTCAACTGATGTCCAAGTACTGGTGTGCAGAGAAGCTAAGCCAAGAACAAACAGAACTAATTATGTGTATAGTAGAGCAGAAGGCCAGAATAAACGTAGACATAGACTTTGACATAGATTTAGGTGTTCAGTTCAGTCGCTCAGTCGTGTCCGACTCTCTGCGACCCCATGAATTGCAGCACGCCAGGCCTCTCTGTCCATCACCAACTCCTGGAGTCTACCCAAACCCATGTTCATCGAGTCGGTGATGCCATCCAACCATCTCATCCTCTGTCGTCCCCTTCTCCTCCTGCCCCCAATCCTACCCAGCATTAGGGTCTTTTCCAATGAGTCAACCCTTCGATTTAGGTGTAAACATTAGCAATTGTCTAACACAGTCATTTATACTAAAGAACTAGTTTGGGATATTTTCTTGAGTGGCAAAAGAAGGATTTAGAAAATATATACCAAAATATTACCCATGTTTGTCACAAACCACTTAATCTGACATGAAGTTACATTGAGTCTCAGGAGTCACAGATCTCAACGATATTGTTTTGTCTTTTCTCATATTGTAATGTCTCTACAGACTGGCACTGATATTGTTTCATTTTGATATCACAATAGTGTCTCCATGGATTTTGGCTGACATTTTGTTTTGACATTACGCTACAATAGACCTCTACTGACATTTCATTTTGTCACTGCAACATTGTTTCTATAGGTTTCTGTTACATTATTTTGTTTTGACATCAAAATGTCATCTCCATGGTCTTGGCACGACATTATCTACAGAACTTTGTGAAGATGTATGGAGTCCATGGAATAGATAGGTAAATTGCAGAACATTTAATAAATTTGAAGGTGCTTTTGATAAACACAAATTTATGTGAAACTTACTGCAAATTTTGCAAAATTGTTTCCATCAAGTCACTAGGGTTTATTACAACATGGATTCAGCTAAGGAGTTGCTTTTCTATCTTTCCAATAACATGTCAAAAACTTGGAGAAGTAATCCACTACTCTTCTGTTGCCAGAATCTAGTTTTTTTTTCTTTTAATCACTATAGTCTGTTTTTTTTTTTAATGTGTTGCAAACTGAACTAAAATGTAAGAAGTATGCATGAAGTATATAATTATAACTATATTTTGCTGAATTTAAGAAATCATTAAATCGCCATTTGTAGCAACATGGATGGACCTAGAGATTATCATACTAAGCAAAGCAAGTCAGAAAGAGAAAGATAAATATTACATGATATCACTTATATGTGGAATCTAAAATATGACACAAACAAACTTGTTTAGAAGACAGAAACAGACTCAGAGATATACAAAACAAATTTATGGTTACCAAAGGGGAAAGGAGGTGGAGGAGGGATAGATTAAGACTTTGGAATTATTAGATACAAATTACTATTTATGATATAGATAAACAACAAGGCCCTACTGTATAGCACAGGGAAATGTATTCAATTTCCTATAAAAAACCACAATGAAAAAGAATATGTATATATATGTATGCGCTTCCCAGGTGGCTCAGTGGTAAAGAATCCACCTGCCTATATTTACAAACCCTATACAAACATAATCCAATTCATCATACAATTTTAATTTTATAAAGTATATATGTGAGAAATTACTCCTAACACGTAACACTGGAGAAGGTATTCCTACATATGACCTCATATCTTTCCATTTATTGCATAATTGATCATAATAAAAACATTAATAAATCTCATACAACCCTTCCATTGAAAATGGTCATTTTGTTAAGCAATTTCCCTTTTACAAGTACGTATGTTAAAAATGACTCCTGGAACTTAGTGCTAATGAGAGCATTTCTCCAAATAAACTCATACATTTCCTTTTGTCATGGAGGATGGTTTTCATGTTGTCCTTTTTCCCTCAGCTACCAATAAACTCTGAGATACACTTAATGTCCAATTAAAATTACTTGTTCAATTTTCTAATATACTTTTACTTTTGGGAGTCCTTTTAAACTTCATCTTAATAACTATTTTGAAGAACTGCTTCCAGTAATTTTTAGAAATTCGGTGGTCAATTCTCCTACAAGAATAAATTTTGTTTTACTAACGACAGTGAGTTGAGGTCCACAATGACCACTCTATTGAGTATGGACTATAAAGCCTAGAATTTCTTTCCCTAGTTTGAGTAGTTATTTATTTTGACTCTTCTAATAGAAATAACATTTGGCTAATAATATGTGTATGCGAATAATGTGAGATGATGTCTAAGAAAGCATGTAACCCAGGCACTTGATAAACACTGAAGACAATGACTTCTGAGAGAGGCACAGAGTAGGTTGTACATCTGGTCCTGTAGCTCAGGAAAGAAGTGATTTCGAAGGGAGTATCAGCTGCCATCAACACATGCCATGCATATTCAAGCCATGACAGTGGATCGGATACAGAAAGAACATGTTGAAAGAGAAGAGGGATAAATATATATGATAAATCCAACAAATATTGTTAGGAAAGGAGCGGGTTTACTTTTTGCAGCAATAGAGAAGCAAAAAGGAAGGCTGGATTGTGCTTATGAAGGGGGGGATCTCATGATATAAAAATGTGCCCGGTTTGAGCAGCATCTTAAGTAACCTGGCAGGCTCTGCTGCTAAAGGCTCATTGCAGGGAATCCCCATGGGTGCAAGCACTAGCCTCTCTGCTCCCTTCAGGCTGGGCCTTGGGCTTGTGATCCCTGGACTGCTGGTAGGTGGCATCTGCTGCTGTGCTGGTGACAAAGAAGAGTGTCCTCAGGGGTTGTCAATCTAGTTCCTTTCATGAGAGCCAAGGTTTCACTAATTGAAAGAAATTTTAGAGTAATTTAAAATTTTGTTTGAATGAACTAAACATGACAGCTCTGATATACTGTTGTCTTGAGTATCCTAGGTCCAAGTCTCTAACTTTCTCATTTCCTTGATGTTAGGTGGATATCTGTTATCAAGTATGTTCCACCAAGAGTTTGGTTAACTCTTCTCAAGAAAAGAGTACAAGAAAGAGTCTAGTATGTGTCCTCTCCTGATGAAGGTTACCATTCACTATATTCTCAGTATTTCTTTACAGATGAGTTACTCAGTTTGTATAACTTCTAAGTCCCAATGGATATTATTATGAAGGAGACTTAAAAAAAAAAGTTGATTGGACAACTTCAATTAATTTGAGCACCCCCCCCAAAAAACCCCTCAAACTTAATAAGCTTTATTTATTGTCCTTGTGACTTTTAATCTTGTAACTAAGATCTCAGGATTTTAGAAGCAATTAAAATATCATTTTAAAGATTTTTACCAACAGTGTAACTCTCATTAATGAACAAAAGGAGCACAAAAGGACAACGAGGTTTTGAATTTTTAAGAGAAAAGCCAGGATTTATCAGTAACGATGACCATAATCTGTGTTTGGAAGATCAAGATGTTTAGAATTACAGAAATCTTTTATTTGACAACATTTTAAGTAAAACTCTCATTCAAAACATGGGTGTATATGGACTGTAGCCCCCTAGGCTCCTCTGTCCATGTAATTTTTCAGGCAAGAATACTGGAGTGGGTTGCCATTTCCTCTTCCAGGAGATCTTCCTGACCCGGGGATTGAACCCACATCTCTTGAGTCTCCTGCATTGGCAGGTGGATTCTTTACCACTGAGCCACCTGGGAAAACCAAACTTTCCAACTAAAGCTTAAGTTTGACATATGCATTTGTTACCCCTTTTGTATCCACTTGTGGGGGGTGTGCTCTGAGACTTGAGTCAAATTCAATCCATGAATAACCTCCAACCCTAGTCATATCACATCTTGCCAAGTTGTAACTGATGGTATAAAGGGTTGAAAAGCTTGCATTTTAAAACAGGCAGGCATTCTCAACTTTTTGCCACAGTGTGTTCCTAAAAACCACATCGTAAAGTGAATCATATTTTCCCATAGGAGCAATCTGATAATTGGAGGTTATGTTTCTGACAAAGGAGTTGGCGCCAGACAAGGCCATGATACAGTAACAATGGCTCATATAAGCAAAGATATAATAATTCTAAATCTTTATAGTTAGCTTAATGGTAAAAGTAGACTGCAAATACTGTAAAATGAGTTAAACTGTGATCCATGTACTACTTATACAAGAAAACACAAGATTCTAGAGAATATATATATAGCTATATATATCTATAGTACTAAGAAATTTTTAGAAATTTGGTACCAAATAAATGTGCCAACTAAATATCGTAATAGTTTTTTTTTTTTTTAACCTAAAATGGCTTTACAGAGGATCAAGATCAGATTTTGTTTTGGAAGATGAAGAAAGATATCTAGTTAAATCCTTTAATTTTACCCTATAGACCCAACATGCTTTTTATGTGATTTTTCACAGGATCTTTCAGTTACTTTGAAAAAATTTCCCTGTAGCTAACAGAGACTTTCGAATAAAATAAAGCCATCAACTTCAGAACTTTTCCAAAATGCTAGAGCCAGGACAACACAGATTGTCCAATTAAGTGTTTGGGTGTGTGTTGATCTCCATCATGGCACTTAACATTTTATTCAAATGCCATTTAAAAAACAAACCCGGCTTTAAAAAAAGAAATATTAATCATTTCCTAGATAATTGGTAGAACTGGCATAGAACAACATCCAGGCTGTCCTTGGACTGTCTGGCTTTCCTGTCTTCTAGTTCAGACACCGGCTGGGAAGGTTAAGGCATTGAAAAGGAAACCATAAGTGTTTCTTACATAGGGTGGAATGAACAGCCAACACTCAAATAAATTCTATACTGCAGATTCTAGTCTACCATCACAGGACCACTTTAAAAGAAGAACTGAAGAACACTCAAATCATAAGGTAGCTTTGAGATACTTCTCTTTATCAAGGAAGAAATTGAAGCCCAGAGATAAAGTGGCCTGCCAACGTTATTAACAAACTAGGAGACGGCGGATTCAAGATGATGCAAATATACAGATTCTTAGCCCAGGGCTATGCCAGGTTGGCCCATGTCTTAACATTCTGTTGTTGCTGTTGTCTTCCTGATGCATAGAAATTGGAGAAAAAGCTTTCTCATCTGTGCCAGACTCAAAGGGGATCTCTCTCTCTCTCTCTCTCTCACACACACACACGTATATATAATTAACTTTCAGATCATAATATGAATTTAAAGCAACCATATGTTGCCACAGAGCTCTCACCCTTCAGGCATTGAGACCTCCAGACACTACCCACCATCGACTATGGCAGAAACAACCCTCAGTGTGATCTGGAAACAATCTGTCAGATCCAGGGGAAAGGGAGATTTTTAGAGGTGAGTGTAGCCTAGGGTTTGAAAGCAGAGAGCAGGGTTCCATCAGGGTTCCTCCATCTCTGATCAGTTGATAAATTGAATCAGATGACAAACTGTCTAAACCTCTTCTGTGAAGTAGGAATATCCTTGCAGGTTCACTGTGGGGATTAAATAAAGAAAAATAGAAAGAACAGCCCAACCTTTGTAAACCCTGTCTTAACAGTTTCTTCCCTCTACAGAAATCCATCCTAAAGAGGTTGGGATTAGCAAATACACACTGCTACATATAAATTAAACAACAAAGACCTACTGTATATCAGGGAACTCTACTCAATGTTCTGTAATAATAAAATAATAAAAAAATAATATTCTTTTCCTATAAGGAAAAGGAATCTGAAAAATAATATATATATAACTGAATCAGTTTGCTGTTCACATCAAACTAATATATTGTAAATCAACTATATTTCAATTTAAGAAAAGCCACCGTAAAGAGTTGAATTAAAAAAAAAAAAAACATAAAACTACTCCTTATTTATTCCACATGGGATCAACCAAGTAAAGTCTTTAATGTATATTATTCTTAAAGAGCACCATATTTGAGGTACAACAAACACAAAAATAAGAAGAACACCAGCCTCTGGCCATTTTAATGCAGATCCTCTAAAAGTCAGTCAAATTTATAGGAGCCCTTTGTCCAAGCTCTGTCTTTTATTAGTAGTCAGTTAGATTCAAAGTCTGGTAGAAAAGATGAATTAAATATTAATCAAAGTCCAGTGAATTTTAAGCATCTATCCCATTATCTTAAATGCAACTGCAGACAAACCACCAAAGCAAATCTCTTTCCTTCCCCCTAACCCTTCAACATAAATAAGCCTTTTAGTCTTTTCCCTGATGGTGTAACTCATACCAAATGATGACACTATTTACAGTATCTGCTTTAAAAGGGCATAGCTTCCATTCCTATTTCAATTAAAGCCATTGTGCAATTATGCTTTCAAGAAACAATTAACAGAGGAAAAAACCATTTCCCTGGCTCCAGCCTTTTTAGAGCTGGGTAGTGCGGGCCCTTTCTTACCACGAGTGGCATTGAAGTAATTATTTAATGTTAAGGTTCACTTCCTCGGGTGTAAATTTTGGTTTTAGTTGACACTAAAAAGAAACATCAATTTATTAGGAGATAAAACTTGTTCTGCAGTAATGGAGCAGCTGCGTACATAAATTTATCGTAGTTTAATGTTCTCACACATAAAGCAATTAGAGTTTTCTGACAAACAGACTTGCCACTGACATGACAGTGTGTATGGTGGTGGGGATGGTGGCAGGACAGGAAACAGAATATGAGGCTTCAGCGGAAAACTCTCCGAGGAAACATAAAATGATAATAATGTGTGTTGGGCAAATACAAGTGAAGCTCTCTCTTTAGTCAGTGTGAATGAAAAGAAATATTGCAAATTTTACAGCCAGGGTGAATCCTCTCAGCACCCACAGCTTTCCTGGCAATGGACCGACTTCAGAATGCCTGGAACTGAGCCCGCCTGGATTCTGAGCAAAGGACGACACAGACAGTCCCAGACAGTCATCACCTGATTCTCCCCATCAATAAGGAACGACCGCAGACAGAAAAGCAGCCGCAGAGATTTCCAATCGCTGAATGCCTGGGCCACGCTCACTGGGTAGGAAAACTAAGGCACATTTTCCCAAGAGTGTGCCTCTCCCTACACTGTCCCTGTCTTTCACACACCACCCCTCCTTTTTTTAAAAAAAAAAAATTTTATTTTTTAAATTTTTTATTTTATACTGGAGTACAGTTGATGAATGACATTATGATAGTTTCAGATGTACAGCAGAGTGATTCAGTTATACATACACATGTATCTATTCTTTTTCAAATTCTTTTCCCATTTAGGTTGTTACATAATACTGAGCAGCATAATACACAGTAGGATCTTGTCGGTTATGTATTTTAAACATAGCAGTGTGTGTACATGTTGATCCCAAACTCCCTAACCATCCCCTTTCCTCACCCTTACCCCCTGGTAACCATAAGTTCATTCCTTGTCTGTGAGTCTGTTTCTGTTTTGTAAATAAGTTCATCTGTATAATTTTTTTTAGATTCCACATATAAGCACTATCATACAATATTTCTCTTTCTCTGCCTGACTTACTTCACTCAGTGTGACGATCTCTAGGTTCACTCATGTTGTGGTAAATGGCATTATTTCATTCTTTTTATGGCTGAGAAATATTCCACTGTATATATATGTACCCTCTTTCAATGGACATTTAGGTTGTTTCTATGTCTTGGCTGTTGTAAACAGCGCTGCAATGAACATTGGGGTGCATGCATCCTTTCAGGTCATGTTTTTCTCTGGCATATGTCCAGAGAGGAGTGGGACTGCAGGATCATATGGTAGCTCTGTTTTTAGTTTCTTAAGGAAACTCCATACTATTCCAATTGGTACAGTGGCTGTACCAGTTTACATTCCCACCAATAGTGTAGAAAGGTCCTCCTTTTTAATACAAGAGAGAGAAGTGGCAGGAACATGTGTTTTATTTCTTTGCACCTCCATCCCTCCCCCAAACACCACGCCTACAGGGTCGTAGTTGCCTCATTGCTTTTGGTGGAGAACGTTCTTCCCAGTTCCTATGGGAAGGTTAGCTGAGACATAAAACTGCTATAACATATTTCTGTAATTTGTAATCCATGTCAACAATCACCACTGTAATTTACTAATCATCTATTAGATGCCAGGTATCCTGCCAATTGTGGAGAACACCAAAGTGTGAAAAATGGTGGTAGAGAATCTGCCTGCCAATGCAGGAGACACAGGTTCAATCATGCATCAGGAAGATCCCCTGGAGTAGAAAATGACAACTTGCTCCAGTATTCTTGCCTGGAAATTTCCACAGGCAGAGGAGCCTGGCGGGCTACATTCCATGGGACTGTGAAGAGCTGTATATGACTGAGTGACTAAGCACAGCATAGCATACTCAACAGTCAAGTAACATAATAAAAAATGAGGTCTTAAGTCAGAAAATAAATGTATACTTTTTTTATGATGATAAGAGGAGAAGGCAACCAACTCTTAAGGGAAGGCAGAGACCCAGCCAGGGGCATTTTCATGGGCTCCCTGGATTTGGGATGGGCTTGGAGTAAGGAACAGCAGAGAGATGGACCACAGGTGATACAGGATTGAAAAGCAAGTAGCTCAGGGGAGCCTGACTGGATGCTGAAAGTTCCTTTGGAGAGGCTGCTGAGACACCAAATGAATAGGACAGGCAGCTTGGCTCTGTTCCAAAACTCCTATAGAATAACAACAGAGGAATAAAAAGTCTTAAAACCAAAAGGATAGAAAGACTGACAATAGAGGAAAGTGAAAGTGGAAGTCGCTCAGCCGTCTCCAACTCTTTGTGATCCCATGGAGTGTAGCCCACCAGGCTCCTCTATCCATGGAATTCTCTGGGCCAGAACACTGGAGTGGGTAGCCGTTCCCTTCTCCAGAGGATCTTCGCCCATGTTGCAGGCAAATTCTTTACTGTCTGCACTACCAGGGAAGCCCAACAATAGAGGAGACTGAAATAAATAAATAAAAGATAAGATTTTAGAAGCTGGAAGGCTAAGGGACGGGACTTAGCACATCTGAGAAGGTGAAAAGCTGAGCCTTCATGGAAGAAAAACCAAGAGGCAAAGTGTCAGTTCTGCAGGACCCCAGAAGGACTCGAGAATTGAAGCCCAGGAACCTCTGAAGATGGGTGGTTGGCCAGGGAAGAAGATGATCCTTTGGGCATTTTTGATTTACATAGTTTCCCCCTTTCTCCATCCTCAGAAACCACAAGCACTTTAAAGATATGTGTGTGAGTACACATGTGTGTACATGGTATACACACAAATGTGTTTATTTATATTAATATTTTTGGTTCCCTTGGCAGCAGCAGTGGTGCCGGTGAAAGGAAGCTCAGTGGAGAAGTGTGGCCATTGGTGGACAGACAGGTCCTTTGGGAATGGGGCATCTGTGTGGGGACCATCTGCACAGATCATCTCGCTCAGAGGTAGGAGGCGGAAGCAACACCACCCATGTACAACTTGATGCTCTGCCCAAGCAGGGTGACACTCAGCTGCTCAGCACAGTCCAAAGGTCACCCCTGTGACCCTGTGACCTGGGAAGCTGCCTCCCTCTTTGACGGTCCTTGAGCAAGAAGAGGGGAAGGAGACACAAGCCACATGGTTCGCAGGCAGAGGGTCAGTATTACACTGTACAGTTCAACTTCCTATTTTTATAGAGAAGCTATAAGTCCTAGATGTTGTTGGAAAGCCACAATTTCAAATAGTCTGTCCATGAACACAGTGCTCAGGGTCAAATTGCATGCCCTGATTTTTCAGTTGGTCCTAGCTGGTCAGCCTGGTATAAGGCAAGTGCTCCCTCAAGAGAACTCAGGAGGGACAGGTGACTTGCAGGCAAGGTTCTGCATGAGGAGGTCTTGCTTCCTTGAAGCTCGTAATTGAGCATAGCTGCTCAATTCCACTTCTGGAGGGAGCAGCCCCCCTGGAGCTGCGGGGGTTGAGCTCAGCTGCTCCAAGTCTCCGGGCTGCCGGGGGATGCTCTTCTCATTAGACCAAACCACCGCCCAGGCACTCATGAAACTCCTCGTCTTTTTGGTTTACATGAATGGGAAGAATGGCTTCGGCACATTTAATCTTCTTACTATAAATACCTCGGTGAAGAAAAACGGCGACAATGAAGGCTCATCCACTCAATTTATTCTTGTTAGCATTCTTTCAGTGGAAAAAAGGAGGAGGGAAAAAAAAACCCAGCACTTGAGTATGAATGCAACATGAAAAAACCCTCTGCTGAATCACAAGTGTGATTATGATATGAAAAGATTCAAGCTGAATTTTAAAATCTCATTTTATAGCTACTTATAAATCCTTGGAATGGCTGTGCATGGAACCCAGTGAACTTCACACTCTAATGAAGGGCGGATATTCTCAAACTCAGGATGATGAAGGTGACATGGGGCAGGAGATCCCGCTTGGACCAGGGAAGGCCCCAGGGATGATGATAACACCCTTCCACACCTCCAGCCCCCACGCCCAGCTGTCTTAGTGTTTTGGCTCTCCCTGGAAACAGGCAGCAAGCTTTCTGAGTGGAGGGACCTTGCCATTTTCATGTTTGTTCCCATAGCCCTGATCCCTATGCCACGAAAATGCATGCTCCCTTAATTTGCTGAATGAATGAGAACCTGTGATCTATGCTTTCCAGGGATGTGCTCCCTTCTCTCCCATTTCCTTTGATAAGTAGTTATATTTCATGCCTGTACCTCCCAATATAGAATATCACGAGTACATTACACAGTGTTTCCCCCATGAAAACAAACAGAAAGCATTCCCTCTACTCAAATCTGCAAATTACACAACAAAACTCTTTCCATCCTATATTTGTAAGATTTCCAAACTCATGACTTATGTGTTTTGAGATTTCAGACCATCATGTGCTTCCTGGACAGGGTCCCCCACTCCAACCACACACCCCCAGAATGAGGCACTTATTTTTCATGGTTGTGATACCCAGAAAAAGATGACAAAAACCTTGACAAAGCAAGTCTAACACTATTACAGACATGGGCATTGGAAAATGAGAAAAAGAATCCTATCTATTGCATTAGCTACAATTCTAACTCAGAGTTATTCAGACTTTGACCACAACCCACAATAAAAAGCACATTTTACATAGCAACTGGTACAATGTGTATATATAAATCTATAATTGAAATAGAAATTATGAAACAAAACAAAATGTTTTCTACTCTATTCCTGCCCTTTCTCTTTAAAAACCCTTGATGCTAACCTACTAAAATGATTTTATGAACTGACAATGGGAAGTGACCCATGGCTTAAAATCTAAGAGTTTTCTATCTCTCATTTCATCTCAAGAGAGAAGTTCTGATATGATTCAAAGGACATAGGGTAATCTGAATAAAAATTTCCCAGTTTACAGTCTACGCTATCAGCCAATGCCCAGAGCTAGAATACAGCTGGCCAAAATCAGTTCTCTGTGCTATGTGTGTGCCCAGTTGCTCAGCTGTGTCTGACACTTTGCGACCCCATGGACTGTAGCCCACCAGGCTCTGTGCTCTGTCATTCATGAGTGTATCCACAGCAAAAGCAGCTAACACAGCCGTGCAACTCTTTCCACATAGGAGGCCTGTCCTAGGCATCTAATTTCCAAAGTTCTAGGAAGTGAGAACAGTTATGCACATTCAATGGGTGAAATACCGAGGAAAAAGTGGAAAAATTAAGTTACTTGTCCGAGATCAACAGCTAACTGATAGCAGAATAGGGATTAAAATGTAGGGTGCACACTTTTAATCATTATACAAAACTCCCTTTATATGAGAAGTGGGTTTTTTTTTTTTTTTACAGAGTATAGGCATCTTAACATATTCACCCAGGAACTAGTATTTAAAATAAGATAGTAACTGAACAGCATGAAGGGCACAATAGTAGAAGTGAGAAACGGTAGATGACTCTGGAAGAACTCTTATAAAAGCAGACTAAAATATTTCAACAATCTGAAGTGATTTAATACAGGAGCCATCAGTTCTTTATATCTTGCTGCTGCTGCTGCTAAGTCGCTTCGGTCATGTCCGACTCTGTGTGGCCCCATAGACGGCAGCCCACCAGGCTCCGCCGTCCCTGGGATTCTCCAGGCAAGAATACTGGAGTGGGTTGCCATTTCCTTCTCCAGTGCATGAAAGTGAAAAGTGAAAGTGAAGTCGCTCAGTTGTGTCTGACTCTTAGCGACCCCATGAGCTGTAGCCTACCAGGCTCCTCCGTCCATGGGATTTTCCAGGCAAGAGTACTGGAGTGGGGTGCCATTGCCTTCTTAGGAACCCAATAATTAATGCAAGTAGATAACTTAGAATCATTAAGTAAGTTTCAATTATCATTTGAATAACTGCTGGGGCAAGTTAGGGAGTCACCACATTTACTGAAAGAGAATTTCCATTCAGTACTGCAGATAATACAGGGAACTGTTTTAGTTTTGAAAAGCAGTAAGTTTTAGTTAATTCAAAGATTCACTATACATATGAAACCCATGAACACACGAAGTAGCTACGCAGAACTAACAGGACTTCAATAAACAAAGTGGACTGGGGTACCTCCCTGGTGGTCCAGTGGCTATGACTCTAAGCTCCCAATGCAGGGGGCTTGGGTCCCTGGTCAGTTTGCCTCCTGGTCGGCCCCTAGATTCCCACATGCTGCAACTAAGGCCCAGCACAGCTAGATAAATAAATAAATATTTTAAACAAACAAACAAAATCAAAATGGACTAGATTCAGTGTCTTCTAAGTGCTTACATTCAAAAGAGAGTCTATAGTCCAGTGCAATCAGTAGGCATCTACACAACTGCCTTCAAGAGACTTGCAGTGTCAACACTGCTGTTGGGTACATTGAAAAAATGTGCTAAAATAATGGGCCAAGGAGGTATTCTGAAATTAGATCTAACAAGGGGAGTAATTGCTGTGCTAGTCATGCTAGTCACACACCATCTTGCCGGCTGTGTTCTCACACTGAGTGAGGTGCAGAGATTGCCTTTCAAAGGCATCATCTTCTGTCATCGTACTTCAGTGTTCCACATCCTTGTTTTCCAGTGGAGGAAGAAAGCAAGAGAACAACGGTGCGTATTCCCCAGATTGCAGATATGGAAGCTCTGGCCTTTCCGTGTGCAGTTATCGGTCAGCTGGACAGAAGGACTGCAACGCTCAAGGGTAAAGAAATGCTGTGCCTTTGGGACCTGTTTCTAGGATGCAGGCCCAGCTAAGCGAGCACATAGAGAAGGCTTATTATCCCACATGACGTTCCTTTTTAGGCCTGTGCAAACTAGGGAGAAGCATCATGAAAGAAAATAAAGGTAGTATGAATTGAGGGGTGGTACTCACCTGAAATTCAATGCCGAGAGGCTAACGAATGGATTCTTCCCCACATTTCTATGGTGTATGGTGAGTGAAAGGCACAGTGTTACAACCATAGGAAATAAAAAGATGAACAAGACACAGTCTCAAGAGCAGGAAAGGTATACACATGGGTGTGTGGACCTATTCAGGTCATTACATGCCTCTCTGCAGAGTCTGTTGTGCTACATGCTGGGCACAGGTGATGCCTAGAACAGGTAAGTGTCCTGTCCTTTTAGAGTAACTGCACCCATAAAATTTTTAACTAGAATTGTGTTACGTGCCAGGAAGGAGAAAAACAAGGCCACCTGGACTGAATCCACCCGAATTCTGACTTCATGAAATGGGTTGAAATGATTATTACAAATACTCCAGTAAATGTTAACCTGATAGGCTAGAAGGACCCACAGTGATGAAAGTGCCTTCGGATGGGCATCTAAAGCCCAGCCACACACATCCGACAGGACTGTGAGAATTCAGACTTTCCCCTTAGCCCTGGGGTGAGCTGCTCGGATGGAGGTCACCCCCTTGTGGGAACCTGAAACCCCATAATTTCAGAGCTGGAGATACTTCCTCAAACTGACAAGTTGAGTTATAAGGGGATAAGGGCACATATAGCTAAAAGCCAGCTAAGACTCCATCAGAGCTGAAACAAGCCCAGGTTCTTACTGATGCCCCTGAAGGGTAGCTTTTCATATCACTATAAACTAATTTAAATGCTTCTGTAATTATCAGGTGATCTAATATGCTACGTTTGACTTTATAAACAAGTGACTGTCACCCACTAGACTACGGATGATGGGGATGTAAGCCCAGCACTCAGGCTGGGACTCAGAGCAGCCACACCCGGGAAGGGCTGAGCCCTTATCTTAGAAGTTAAGTCTGGGGGAGACACCTGAGCTCCTGGACACTCTATGGGCTGGGTTAGGACGTACCATAAGGTGCAGCACAGACAGTTAGATTGAAAGTGGAGTAATCTTTGCTGGTAGAATCAAAGAAGACTTCTTAGGTGAGGTAGCATATATGTTGGATCTTAGAAGTAGAATTTGCAAAGACTAGGAAAAGATAATGTAGACATGATGATGTGGTTGGATTTTTTTTTAAAAAAATGAATGTTAGTCAAAAATAAGGCTGAGACACATGATACTCAACTGGTGAGAGAGGAAAGTGAAAGATAGAAGTGGGAAGACACAGGGGACAAATCATTTACAGTGGGATTGAGAATTCCTAGCAAAGTTTTTCTATAAAGGGCCATATAGCAAATAATTTTGCCAAACAGTTTGTTTTAACCACTCAGCTCTGCCCTTGCAGGAGACAAAGTACCATAGACAAATAGACGATATCTCCCAAGATGGCTCGTGGGACACTTGGTCTGACCCTGTGTTAGAAGACTTCAGAAAGAGAAGATCTGCTCAAGAACAGCTGTGGGGGGGGGGGGCGGCACTGGAACAGCAGAGGTCAAATCAGGGGTGTCCTGCAGGAGGACCCAGATGAGAGGGGGTCCAGGGAGTAATGCCAGCACTCGGAAGTAAGGATTCTTGCTATTCATACCATATGGTTTCCCAAGCAATACATACTAGACAGAAAGAGGTAACAAGGAGCAAAGGAACCCAACTGGGGTATTACTCCATGTTGTTACTTTCCCTAGTTATTGTAGTCATAATATATAAAGAGTAAACATAGACCCACAAATGGTTACATGAAAAAACACACACCTTGGCTGACTTGTGGAAAGCAGTAAACAAAAATCACTGAGACAGACTTTCCCTAAAGCAGAGAATAAGCTTGTAAAAGGCTTTGTATTTCCAACAAAGGGCTACCAAACAATGAAGAAAATGATGAGACGGCCATAAAAACCATTTCTTCTCTTTTTGACTAACTTGTGAGAGATGAGTGGAAAGGTCCTATTTATCTCAGATGAGCAATTTTTCCACTGAGCTGTTCACATTGGGGAACATGCTGAAGCACGATCACGGTTTAATGCTGCCGTTGGCGAATGCAAACAGCTTCTGTGTGAACTGCCATTATGCTTGCAATTTCCAAGAATTAACCCAAAAGAGATACCTTCTGCTTATTCAATACCTTAAGACTGCTGTCCTGCAGTTGCTAAGTCATGTCCAACTCTTTGCGACCCCATGGACTGCAGCATGCCAGACTCCTCTGTTCTCCACTATCTCCTGGAGTTTGCTCAAATTTATGTCCATAGAGTCAGTGAGGTTACCTAACCATCTCACTCTCTGCTGCCCCCTTTTCCTTTTGCCTTTCCTAGCATCAGGGTCTTTTCCAAAGAGTTGGCTCTTTGCATCAGGTTGCCAAAATATTGTAGCTTCAGCATCAGTCCTTTCAATGAATATTCAGGGTTGTTTTCCTCTAGGATCGACTGGTTTGATCTCCTGGCTGTCCAAGGGTCTCTCAACAATCTTCTACAGCACCACAATTCAAAAGCATCAATTCTTCAGCACTCAACCTTCTTCATGGACCAACACTCACATACGTACATGATTACTGGAAAAGTCATGGACTACACTTATCATAAATATATTCTGTAATATATTGGAATGTTCTAAAAGAACATGGCAAAGCTTTCAATGAGGAATAGCAGCTGTTGAATCATTCTTGCCAAGATATAGGACAGTGCAAGACAAAGAATCCCAGTCTGAAGCAGAGAGAACAGGAGACCAGACCTTTTTTTTAACTTCGAGAAACATTTAAGTAAATTTCAGCAACAAGTTTTGCAGATGTTTTACAGTCACTGCTGAACACATCTTGTAGCTTTACTATGGGCAAACAATCAAAAGCTGACTGTTCTTTTCCCACCTGGACGGGAGGGGAGTTTAAGGGAGAATGGACACATGTATATGTATAACTGAGTTTCTTTACTGTCTACCAGAAACTATCACAGCATTGTTAATCAGCTATACTCCAATATAGAATAATAAAAAGGTTTTTTAAAAAAGAAATTGTTCTTTTTCAAAATTTACAAAGTAATACTTTTAGTTTCTCTCCTCATTGGATAGACACACACACACACACACACACACACAGTACTTCATAGACACACACACACACACACACACACACAGTACTTCAATTTCATAGTCCTTTGTTTGCTTGTTTCTTAAAGGCACATGGTAGCATTTCTGAAACAAACTGACTGAAAACATCCACAGATGTTATCAAGTCATTAAATGGAAAATTTTCAAGAAATGGCCTTGACCCTTGACTTCAGTAAATTGAGTATCAGTTATTTAAAACAGATAAGTCTTTCTTTTTCCTTAAAATGAGGGGGCTTTTCTCTACAGCCCCTGACAGAATCTAACCCTAACATTTCCTTAAATTCTAAGACACAAAGAAAATCTTTAATTTAAACTCATTTCACCCTTATTTTAGCTTTCAGAAGAGTAGGAAGATACTGGTCAGACTCAGCCTCATAAACCCTTTGTGTTTCTGAGAATAAGAACTAGGTCTCCATCCAGTTTTCTCTTTCATAAGCTGAGTAAATCTCAGTTCTCTAGCTTTGACATGAAGCTTCCCCTCCATCCCTTAAGTCCCATCTGTGAAGCCCGCCAGGTCCTCCACAGCCCTTTCAATAAGCAGACATCAAATTTCACTCTGGCCTTCCATCACATCTCCAGCACACCAGAACTTTCTTCTATTAAAACTTAGGAAAATAAGGAATGTAAGAAGCCAGAGTCTGTGTTTCCTGAAACCATACTGTGTATCTAGCATGTTTTGAGGCTCTGTCTTGGGGACAAACTTCATCATGGCTCAAAAGGAAAAATGGTTCATGTTATTTTTCCCAAGGCTAACTCTAGCTTTTGTGTCTTCATTTTATACTCTCCTCCACCCACCTGCCAGCACACTGCCCTCTCTACCCCTGCTCATTCTGGATGAGTAACTAGGACATCCCTACCTGAGTTGTTTTTCTCTTACATCATCAGTGCCTCCTTCATCACTGGTTGATTTAATTCAGCTTCATAAGCTTTCCTTGACTTTCCTTCCTCTTCAGCTGAGTTACAGATGCTCAGTTCCATCTCTACCTTCCATGTCCAGTGTGGCCTGAGAACCACTGTATCCCCCATGCCCTCACTTCACACTGTCTTCTCAGCACCCAGCAGGTGGGCATCGACTCCACCCACTGCACCCTCACAGGACATTCTGATAGCTACATCAGTGAATGACTTCTTTAGGAGCTCATTTCCAGCACAAATTGATGCTGCTGCCTTTCTTCCCTTGGCAAAAACATGAATCCCTCATATTTGTTAAGGAGTACCCCAGATTATGACACATCTCTTATCTTTGCTGTAGCCCTAGGCTGGCACATTCCTTTACTGCAGCTCTGAACTCTCTCCTAAAACCCACATCCATTATTCTAATGGCCTGCCTGCCTGCTGGGTATCTCACCTGCATATGCTGATGACATCTCTAACCTGGTATACACAGTTGGCCCTCTGCATCTGTGAGTTCTCCATCTTTGAACTCAACAAACTGAGGATAAATGAAAAAAATTGGAAAAAAAAAATCCAGAAAGGTCCAAAAAGCAAAACTTGAATTTGTCAAGCACAGGCAACTATATACATAGTATTAGTGTTGTCTCAGGTATTATAAGTCATCTGTGCTGTGCCGTGCTTAGCCGCTCAGTCATGTCCAGCTTTTTGCGACTCCATGCACTGTAACCCGCTAGGTTCCTCCATCCATGGGATTCTCCAGGCAAGAATATTGGAGAGGGTTGCCATGCCCTTCTCCAGGGGATCTTCCAGACCCAGGGATCGAACCCAGTCATCTAGAGATGATCTAAAGTACATGGAGGTTGTATGCAGGTTATATACAAACACCATGCCATTTTACAGCAGTGAATTTTGGTATCTGTAAGTGGGGGATCCTGGAACAATCCCCCATGGATACAGAGGGACAACCAAACAAAAATGAAGTTTTTCTACCTAGAGCTTCCCCTCTTTCTCTCATCCCTATATTGGTTAATATGACCACCATTTTGTCTTTAAAATTAGCCACTTCTTTCTTCCTAATTTTTCCCTCAAACTCAATGAGCTGGACTCAAAGATATAAAAAAGGAATAAGGGATTTTACTTTAATGTTGATAAAACAATAAACTATGGAAAATAGTTCTGTTCAGTAAAATTTATTGGAAAACAAAATTAAATTTAGTAATAAAGCATGGTGTGTCCCAAAGTATGGATGATACTTTTTCTTAAGAAGTACTGGTGGATGTTAATTCTTCTCCTGAGACTCAAAGAAAATTCTATTTTGACCTTGACAAATGGAAACACCAGAAATTTCACTTGCATTAAAAAGAGCTCATAAAAATCCCAAAGACTCTGAACCCCTGTATGGCTGTCTGAGGCCCTTTCACCCCTCTAGAGGAGAGGATGGTCACAAAACACCAGGTAAACACTCTCCACAACACACACACACAATACCTAACCTATAATTCTGAAACACTTCTTTTAATTTTTTCCCCAGATTTATTGAGAAATGATTGACATACATTACTGTATAAGTTTAAGGCACACAGCATGATGGTTTGATTTATATTTATTAAGAAATGATTACCACAGTAGATTCGGCAAATATCCATCTCCTCTTATAGACATAATGAAAAGAAAGAAAGAAAAAAAAAAAAAGATTTTTCCTTGTGATGAGAACTCTTAGGATTTACTCCCTAAAGAACTTTTCTACAGATCATATTGTACCTTACCTCCCCGGTACTTATTTTTCTCGTAACTGGAAGTTTAAAAACAAACTAAAAGTAAACCTTGCCCTTCTTTGTGACCTATGTTTGCCTCCATTTCTAGTTAAGGATAGGCAGCTGCTATTATTCAGTATCCATATTCTGAATACTCCATCTGAAATAATGCACTGTGTTGGGGCCACTATTTGAGAAAAGTCAAAAAAATAAAACTATGGTGCCAACTAAGAGAGTGATTTGTGAGAACAAATAAAGCATGGCCAATTTGTCTGGGCAGTAATGATATAAACCTGGTGCACCACGAAAGATTTACACCTGCTGCGGCGTCAGCTCAAGCTTTCCGCTGCCTTCCCCTCGGCTGCTGGCATGCTGCGTCTGTGTGTCTGTCTGAGGCAGTAACCTCAGGCAGAGGAGTAGCTGAGTTTGGCTACCGAAATTTCCCACTTATCCACAGCAGCATATTAAATATTGTTGACTAACAATTATTCATCCAGATCTTACTTCCCCAAAGACAAACTATGATTGAGTATCCTTAGCCCAAATTATACTGAGCACCTGAGGGTCACTAAGAAGGTCCACCATCATTGTCCGCTTCCGCCAGCATTTGCATGTTGGTGTGATCGGCTGCAGTGCCTGAAGGCATGCCTTGCCATGCACAGTTAGGTTCCCAGGAAAGCCTTTTCATCACACATTCTACACTACGAACAGTACTGAGTGTGTTTCAAGAAAGGGTGCTCCATAAGTGACAAGAGTTCTTCATTCTCTAAATAAAAAGAAAAAAAAAAAACCTCTGAAGTCAAGAAATTACTCCTCTGGTTAGTAGGAGAAAATGGAAAAAAGCAATATTCAGGTAAATGGAAAAAAGAACATCTTCTGAAAAGAAAAAAATTAGAAAGCACATATAGGAGCAGAACTGAGGAAAATAGAAAAATGTCTTCCTTAAGGGTAATTTATCTGTGATATAGTCTAAACTTATTCTACCAATTTCAAACAGAATAACATGTTTATGCTCGAACATGTCTCTAGTAAGGAAAGATAGTTTTATAAGACATGAATTTCTCACTTGTTTTCTAATGCAATTATTTTCATAGCTATGCATGTGTGTCCTTGGGAACAATAACAGACTCTTGGTGCTAATTGAAACACCCACTGACCCTGTCCTAAAATCTTGTACCACCATCAACAGAAAGGGCCACCCCCTGGCCTTCACTGATCCCAGGGGTGCAGGGTATTATGTTGAAACATGGATCTTTCGGAGCAAAGGTCATGTCACTAGTGATGGTTTCAGGTTCAGTTCTTCTTTTCTCCTTAAACAAAAGGCTGAATATTTGACAGAACTGTAACATGTGAGCTATCCTCTCAGTTTATAGCTTTAGTATCAGTTGCTGAAATCGAGTTCTGAGACCCTTAGCTTAAATATTTTATGAAAAATGCCTCCTCCGACAGAAATGTTAATAATTTACTGCATGATGGGCTCTACTCTATGATTCAGAAGTAGTTATTTAGTAATAGTTTTGTATTTGGTAGGAAGGCTTAGTAGATAATTCTTTTGATGTACACTTTTATCTGAAATGGTGTTTTCTGCAAAACTATGTTAGCATAAAAAGGTGTATGAGTGAATACTCATTTTAAAATGAGTTTCTAATTTTCTATTTTTTTTCTTTAATCCAGAGAACTGAGAGCATGTTTTCGGGCTATGCCAACACGTCTTGCCAAAGCCTGGTTTTGGTGTTAAATATTCAAAGACCATACATTGCTATATGGTTCCACTTAGCCAAGAACTTGCCTGAAACATCGAGGGAAATCTCCTGGACAGGCATAAGATTTGGTAAGTCATCAAGAGGGTGATGTGCTTTGCTTTGATTGTCCTGACGGGATCTCCCTGTACAGGGTTTACTGGCTCCGAGGTAGTTACTAAAGAGAGCATCTATAATCAACAGCTGTGTCCTGGTGTTTTGCCAATCTGAGCTCATAAAACATGACATTGGTAACGTATTTTAAACATGGTTTGCTTTTGTCTTTTCAACACCAAAACTCCCACTTCTGCATTTCCTTTCATCCAAGGCTTTCTAATAGTTTATGGGCATTAGTTATGCCATACAAAATCCTTCCAGAGTAATTATTGGTGTTACTGTTATTCTAATTACCCATAATACCAACAAACCCAATTTCTATATAGGATTGCATCACAGAAATACCTTCATGGAATATGCTTTAATGTTACCTAGAAACGTCTGCTGCTTTGTTGACAAAGAATTCTGAAATGCACACCACAGACTCTTCCCTCTTTCACATTGCACTTTACACATTACATTTTGGTGCTCAACTTCTTTTTCTAAAATGCCTCTTCCCTACACAGTCTTTTCCCTGTGAGTAGGAATTAAGTTCACCAGCTATACTTCATAATTAATTTCAGACAGACTGATGCTATGCACATCAAAGAAAGCAACAGCTGCTGAAAACCCAACTTTGACTTACTATCCATTGCAGGAAATACAAAGAGGAGTGCAATCTTTCTAGATGCTTACAGTTGTAGGGGAAGATCAGATGCAGAATAGAGCATAGGAGTAAGTCTGGTGTCCCATGATGGTGACAAAAGGAGACAGGAAAACAGTCTGGGAGGAAGACACATAGGGAGTGGAGATGACAAAGCAAGCTGGATATTCTGGTGATAAACTTGAAGCTGAAAGTTCAAGTTTGTTTTTATAAATATAATGAGAAACTTTTGGAAACCCTAAGGAGATGATAACATGATCCAAGGGGTGGCCAAGGAAGACCCCTTGGAGGTGGCCAGCTGTTTCCCCCTCTCTCCTGGAGACTGAATGGAGGAAAATGGGCATTGAGGGATTTAGATTACAGCAAAAGAATACATTTCCAACAGTGAGACTTTATTAAACAAATAATGGAAGAGGTTAGAGAAGGAAACTGTGAAAATGTCCTCTGTGCAAGCCTTTAAAATTGGGATATATTTTCAACAACCTAAAGAATGGAGCAGGCTTCCCAGGTGCCTCAGTGGGAAAGAATCTGCCTGCCAATGCAGGAGATGCGGGTTTGACCCTTGGGTTGGTAAGATCCCCTGGAGAAGGAAATGGCAACCCACTCCAGTGTTCTTGCCTAGGAAATCCCATGGACAGAGAAGCCTGATGGGCTACAGTCCGTGGGGTCACAAAGAGTTGGACACGACTGAGTAACAGCAACAACAACAGAATGGGGCAGTGAGGCATGGAGTGCACGGAGTCGCAAACACAACCATTAACCTCTAAGGATTAACAAAGGCTCCTTGTCTCCCTCTGCTTGGATTCCTCCTCCAGCCTTGATGGTCAGAGTGAACCCCCATGGTCCTTCACATAGCATCCCCTGACCCAGAGAGAGCTTCTGCAAGGTAACCAGCACGGGGGAGCCTGGATCGGATGCAGGGAATCAAGATTTAGCTTCTGTGTGACATGAACCCACAGCATTAGATTCGTTTGCAGAATCCTTCACAAACTCAGTCCACCTGCTCAGATTTTGAGTCTGGCATCCTCAGAAGATGTTTAGCCTTTGATTTAAGATACTATTGAAGTCACAGGTTTATCCATCCAACAACTCAGATGCTTACTGTATGTAGGTGGTAGACACAGAGTAACAGAGAGTCACCACCACCCTGGGAAAGACAGGCATGTAAACAGTTAATTATGCACCAGAGTGACCCATGTTAGGACAGAGAGAAGCTCAGAATGTGGGGGAAGCACAGATGGCAGACATTGACCCTAGACAGAGGGTACGGGGACCCTGTACAGGGACAAGCGGACACAGAGTGATCCTGGGAGAAAGAGTCAGGCAGCTGACCACAGAGCAGAAAAGGTTTCTTCCCAGATAAAGGGCAAGCATGTTGGAAGGCATTAGGTGCCATCACAAAAGAGCATGGTGAGAAAGCCTACGGCATGGGGAAATCTGGCAAAATCACCATTACAATCTCAACTGGCATTCTCTCTGCCTTCCAGAGATGACGGTGCTTTTTACAATATTTAAGTAAGAACTTCAGCCTTGATTAGAGCATCTGTCATATGAATATGTATTTGCTGGCTCCTAAGAAGAATGTGTTAGACATGGAATTCGAATGCCCTTTTGTTTATCAATGGCCACTAAGAACTGTAATCAAGCCAAGTCTTCTTATCTAAACAAAACTCACTAAATGTAAGGGTAGATGTATAAACAGAAAACATGATTTACTGATCACTGATTTCTCCTCCCGTAAACATTCACTCTTCATTCGTGACATATATTCTCATATGTGGACATATGTGTTTATGCATAATATCCATCAATCAGGGGGGAAAAAAGGGTGTCACATGGAATATATGATTTGGCAAGCTAGAACTCAAGCTTTACCAAGAGGCAAAAAGAAGCTTTAATGCATTTTTTTAAGTTTTTCTGGTTATATATCAGCTCAAACTATAAAACTCAGAGTAAACCAAAGTTGCATTTGTAGGTTCATCACAGGGCTTCTTCACAGCCTTTGTCCACTTCATCAGCATGGCTAAGAGGTCGCTAATAGGAAATATGGATAAGGTCTCTGCTGGGGGTCAAATCATAGAAATCTCACAAAGGCATATAAATTCAATTTGTACAAGAAAGGGAGAGGAATGTCAATGTATGATTAGTAGAAATATGGGTTTGGGCTACGCTGCCTGACCTACACATGTCCTGTTTCTTTTCAGCACATAAACCTGTACCATTCTCCAACCCCACCCCCATCAAAGGTGTGTAAAACAGAAACTGTCCACATGGGGAGGCTGCACAAATCCGCCTCCAGATTCAGAAGCAGGAACCCAAACCCCAACTTCTCTGGGGTCTTTCCAATGATTTTCCCCCACTTCCTTCTCCCCATTTCTTTGCCCTTATGAAGGATTTACTCAAAGCCTGAGATTTTTTTGGACAGGCAATTGCTGTTGTAACACAACCTTCTCAAGGGTTAAGTGTAAATGAATCAGAAACATGTGGCCTAAATTTCCCACAAAAATTGAATTCATATGGATTCAGATATGAAAGGGAAAACAGTGTTTTCCAAAGAATGGTTTGAGTTTTGAAAAACTTCAAGTGCTGGGGAAATGGTTTTAGGTATTCACTTTGACTTTTAACTATGGCCAGAAATCAGTCATCCATAAAACTCCACAACTTCTTTCTCTTCAATAATGCGTCATGCTCAAGGAAAACTATATATATAGCGATTATATATACTGATATATAGAGAAGCACCCATCTTCAAAATTTTGTAAAGACCTCCCACAGAATCAGATGAGAATGAAACCAAGAAAAGTGCATGTGTATTGTTTGGGAATCATGAAAATTCACTGATTCGGTAGGTCTCAGATGGGGCCTGAAATTCTGTACTGACAGCAAGCTCCCAGGTAACGCTCATGCCAATGGTCCATGGACCCCACCAGGGCAGCAAGTCCCCATGCTGATCGTCATGTAAGTCATTTAATACCATGTTTACAGATCTCTGGGCTGCCTGAGATTCCTATTTGTTTGATGACAAGAAAAAAAAAATCCAAGCAAAATTACACAAAAGAAAATTAAAATATCCTGCTAAAAAGGTGTAGATAATTACTCTGAAATTTACATGACAATATTCACTGATTAGCAGTAATGAGTAATGTATTCATTATGACACATGAACAATGAGAAAACAAATAAGAAACAGTAAATATTCATCATTACCAGCTCTGCTACCACTTTACATCCTAATCCAACTGGGAATCCTCTCACAAAATCTTCCAAATCATTCCGGACATCAGAGAGACAGCCCGTTTTGAATTCAAGCACTTTGTGTTTACCACATGACTGATTAGTAAGACATCCGCTAGTCTTTTGCACGCATGGGTTTTGCACATACAGATTTTAACCTCTGCGAGGGTGAGGACTGCCTTCTTCCTTCCTGAATTCCCCAGAACCCTCAATGTGCTTTCTCAGTTGACTGTGAAACCACCCGCAGGGCCTGTATAACCATACAGGGTCCTGGTAAACCTCAGATGGCAATTTTTCATGGCTGTCCAACAGCCATAGCCATTTCTACAGTGTCAGAATTCATGCTGCTCAGCACGCAATAAAGCAGGTTCTATTTGTCACCTGGGGGGCGGGATGAGGGCAGGGGCTGAAGCTGGAGCTGGATACGGAAACACGCATGCTCTGAGAAAACATTC
Source organism: Giraffa tippelskirchi (assembly GCF_054371585.1). Lineage (NCBI taxonomy): Eukaryota > Metazoa > Chordata > Mammalia > Artiodactyla > Giraffidae > Giraffa > Giraffa tippelskirchi. The sequence continues at coordinate 62,874,662 of NC_137287.1, read as the reverse complement.
TCTCTTTACCCACGAGGCTTGTTGAAAAATGGGTGACTTCTTTCCCCTCTCTGGGGTTGAATGGGCCCATTTTTCATACATGCAGCTTTAGAGGAACCTTGTTAGATGAAGAATGCTACCTTTCTCCTGCTGGGTAAATGAAAGCAGAGAAGCAGCATCTCTAGCATCCCACCACCATGGCAACATGAGCAAAGAGATGAGCAAGCCCCTCAACTTCCAAACCATGACCTCTGACTGCATCTGCAGGAGCAAAGTAATCCCAGCTTCTGAAAAACCCACTCGCAAACCTGCCATTGAAAGAGCCACTGGTCACTGTCCTTCCTTTTCCACAGAAGAGCACCTGGGCTGCACTAACACAGAAGGTCCTCCCAGGAATTGAAGAAGGGCAACCAGCCAGTGTGGCCCCAGAATCCTAGCTGTGGGTTCCCATCCCTACTCTGAGTTTTTCTGCAGCTGAGACCCCCAAGGCCACAATCCCTATCACCAAGGGAGCCACACAGTCTGCTGACCACCCTCAAGCAGGGATAGGAAACATTTCCACCTTGCAGCATGTGACATGGTTGGCCACTTGGTCATGGATATGATGTCCTATGTGCTGGTTGGCTGGTTGACCCAAGCACGGGTCACGAAACCTAATGATGCTCTCCAGGAAAATGTACCCCAATGTACAAAGGGCCAAACAGAAATAATAGTGCTATCTATTTGAGTAGCACTGTTCAAAACGAACTTTTCGAAGATACAATGTCAAATTCACCCTTCAAGTGTTAGTTGAGCAGCAACAATATGCACAGCATGATGCTAGACTAAGTTTTTGAACAGTGCTGAATTTTCTTCTTATTTTTTAACTGCGGAGGGTTGCAGTCTAGGTGGGAAGACAACAGACACATATGTAAGCAGTTAAGCTGTGTTACAGAGCCAAGGATGTTCATGTCATGAAATGGTAAGAGCTACAAGAAAGAAAGAGGGTCCTGAGCTACGTCTTGAAAGTCAGGAAAAATGAGGGAAGAAAGAGAACGGTAAAGTGTTCCAGATTGAAGGTGTGCAATCTTGAAACCCTGAGGCTCACCTGTCTGAATGGTGCAACAAGGGCAAATCAGGTAGGAATTTAGGTTGTGGTGAAAGTAAGAGAACCATCAAATCAAAGTCTGGATGCCAGCCAGAGAGTGGACACTTTCCAAATAATGCCTCAGAATTCTAAGATGCTATAGAGATGACTCAAAATTCTCAAGGACTTGTATTAAAGTATACAAGTATAATACATTTAACCTTAAAAATAAGTTCATACTAATAAAATAAGGCTGTTTTGATTAGTTCTATGTACTGAGTTTCTATATAGCTTCATTGAACAGAAAAGATTAAATGATAAGGGAGAACTATCTTTTTTAGTTATTACAGGGAGGAACAACATTAGTTAATTTCAAGTATTTTTCTTTACAATACAAATTCACTTCAAGATTAATTTAAAATTCATTGTAATTTAAAAATAATACAAATGCTTCATTTGACACTTGGAGGTCCTAGTACCTATGATGGCAAAGTTATTACAGTATCATATTATTAATTATATCAATCTGGCCACAACCCATGATATGATGAGAACTAATTAAGTCGGAACATGTACTGTTATGGCATTTAACTGCACATGGTCAAAAAGAACTGCCTCCTGCTTCCTTAAATATACAACATCCACATTAACTTCACGGGGAGTTAAGCATCAGGCAGGGCTGGCCGATGATGGGCTTTTGTCCTTGATGACTAAAGAAAGATATCAATTTCAGTTTTGCAACTCATTCAGAAAATTGCCTTGATAACTTAAAAAAGCCCTGTTTATGCTTTCTGCCTGTGTGTGTGTGTGTGTGTGTGTGTGTGTGTGTATGTGCAAACACATGTGAGTAAATGTGCATGTGTCTGAACCCAAAGAAACCATGCCAGCCGTAAAGGAAATTAAAAATAAACTTAAATATGCTTCCATATGCCAGTGCAGGGGCCCCAGAGACTCGATCATAAACTTGCACATTTAAATTGTCTCCATGAATTTTTGATTCAAAAAGTGTACCAAGCAATTTCATCATCACAATCACATAAAACAAAATATATTTCCACTTGGGGAAAAATATTCCTCGGGCAAGCAATGGGATATTTTATTTAGATGTTCAAGTATCAGACAATTTATAATAAATGAACATTCTGGATTTTAAAAAGCCTAATAAAGCTACTACTTTGCTTTGTATTAGAAGGTAATATAGAGTGATAAATATAGGAGATATAAGAAAGGGAATTTAAAACAATCAAATTTATGGGATGATTGAGAGTTTTAAAGTAAAATTATATTAACAATTTAAGTGTTAAATCCCCATGTGTCAGGTCATTCCAATCCCCTTATATTGCTAAACAGAAAACAGGTGTTTAAGTTCTTACACTACATTTTTCATACTTCCACCACTGTTTTCCTCTAGCTGTATCAAGATAATTTTCAAATAGTGACTTTTGTTACTGAGCATCCTTCATACAAGGATGACTGAAAACAACCCATCAGTAGAGAAAGACGTAATTCTCTTATTCAAATATTCAACAAACACATCCCTCGAAAATTCTATTTCAGATTTTGGGATTAAAAGTTATCTCTTTGACATGATTTTTAAAATAAGAGTTTATTATAAAACTAGAGGGTGTCACCATGCTCCTACAGTGACTGGCACTTGTCTGCATGTGGACTACTGGCACTTGATTTATTAGATTCAAGAAAATAAAAAAAGAATTGAATCAATTTAATTTTAATTCCAATTAAAAAAATGTGTCTGGCAATTAAATGACAGTCACAGACTTTCAAGCCATGAGGATGCAAAAATAGGGACAGTGAGTCTCACTAATGTGTAACGTTATTAAGAAAAATTTCAGCAAGCATCAATTAAATGGGGGAAAGGCAACAGAGCGCTGGCGATTAAATTCGTAAAAGTGCTTGTTAGCAGAAAATCCACTTGTTTATTGAGAGACAGCCTCAATTAGCTGATGGTGGAAGTGGATAATTTGTTTATTGTTTCCACTTTGAGGAAAGGTTTTCTTACGTATTTCCAACTAAAATAATGGCCCCAGTGGTGTTGTGTTTTGTCTCTGGGGCAGCTCCTGCCACCTGTACCAGCCGCCTTGGTCCCCACCCCCACCTCCACCCTAGGCTTGCCAATCACTCTCTACACCATCACACACCTTGGAAGAGGCCTGGACTTCTTCGGGTAAGGGACTTAGGTGTTGCCAAGGCTGGTGCAATCAGATCCGAAAATGACTACAATTAAAAAAAAAAAAAAAAAAGCTTGCAAGGGGTAAGCCCCGCCATAGGGATGAAAGAGAGCCAAGGATAAAGCCCTAAATAACAAAAGTGCCTGAAGTCTCAACGCTTCCAGTGCTTCTCAGTGACAATTGTCAGTGGGAAGTGATTTGCAGTTATGCACAATGAAGGTTTTTTTTCTTTAAAAATCCTTCCTAGGGTCTTCTCTGGGGATCCAGTGGTTAAGACCCTGCGTTTCCATGGCAGTGGGCATGGGTTTGATCCCTAGTCAGTGAACTAAGATCCTGCATGCCACACAGCATGGATGAAAAAATAAAATTTAAAAAACAAAATAACATTAAAAAATCCTTCCTAAGAGGAGTGCAGTTGGAGGAATCTGTGCCATTATTTGTTTTTATTATAAATGTCTTGATCTTCTAATCTAAGGCTAGTATGGATATATATACGCGGAGACATTATGTGTATTCATATGTATAAAAAGACACAACATATATATAGACATTATATATAGGCACATGGAAGGCAAGAAAGTAGCAAAAGGACATGCAGTATTCTAGAAATATACCAAATATTGAACACTGCACTCAGGCACAGCAAATGCTAAAAACGGGAGCAGGAAATAACCAAGTGCTGGGCACTGCGGTGACCCGTGCTCTGCCCACTGCCCTCCCCACCCCCTACACAGCTCCTGGGCTGCTATTCTTCTTGTGGACACATCTTGGTCTATACCTCTTTTAGAGCTGAGATTTGCATTCCTGAGTTGATGGAAGAAGATAAAAGATAAGACAAAGACCTCCCAAATCAATTTGACAAATATTCATCAAGCGGATTTCAAAATGTTTAAGAAAGAAAACCTCTATCTTAGACAAAATAAAGTTTAAAAAAAGTCATCCTTTCTTCTCTCCAATTTGGTCTGCTCACTGAGCTGCCAGCTTTCAAGCCTGACCCTTCCTTGATATCCACTTATTGTCCCCAAACCTCAACCCACTGGGCAATTATAACACAAGAACTGCTCTCCAGCCGCCGCAGTTTAGTCGAATGCCTGATCAAGGAGTTCCCTTGAAAGGGCAGGAAGCCTGCGCCAGGCTGGGGAACATCACAGCCGCTTTCAAGATGCTGCGATGTCCGCCCTCACAGTTAACAGAACGACACCAGGAAGAGGAAGTCCTTGCTTCCCTGGCCCTCACCTCTTCATCTGCTGCAGCAGCTCTGCCCTAATGGGGACTCGCAGCCCTTGGCCACTCTGATTTCTTCAAGTGCTTCCAACCTTATAAAGCTGTTTATGCAAATTACTATCACTGGGCCTAAGAATGCACTGCAATAACACATAATCTAAAGCACTGCTCCCCAACCTTCTCAGCACCAGGGACCAGTTTCGTGGAAGACAATTCTTCCATGGACCAGAGGTTTTGGGATGACTCAAGCACATCACATTTATTGTGCACTTTATTTCTTTCTATTATTGTTATATCAGCTCCACTTCAGATCATTAGGCATCAGATCTCAGAGGTTGGGGACCCCTGACCTTAAGGATACAGAAAAATACTTCTGTAGGAGTATCTTCCAGAGAAGGCAATGGCACCCCATCCATCCAGTACTCTTGCCTGGAAAATCCCATGGACGGAGGAGCCTGGTAGGCTGCAGTCCATGGGGTTGCTAGGAGTCGGACACAACTGAGTGACTTCACTTTCACTTTTCACTTTCATGCATTGGAGAAGGAAATGGCAACCCACTCCAGTGTTCTTGCCTGGAGAATCCCAGGGACGGGGGAGCCTAGTGGGCTGCCGTCTATGGGGTTGCACAGAGTCGGACACGACTGAAGCAACTTAGCAGCAGCAGCAGCAGCAGTAGTATCTTCTATTGTCTTTGCTATAAAAACTAACATATATAAATTTTTTATGTTTGATCAAAGTGATTTCATTAGAACAATATATTTTGGGTTGCAGATCTCGGTAAATTGTACATTTATAGAGACAAGGAGGTTAAAATGTGTATCATGAATAGATTGAGATTTTTCTAACAAAATAACCAATCAACTTTCCTCTAACATAATTACCTGCAGCAAAGTTGGTTTCTTTTATTCATACATCCAAGTACAGAAAATGGAAAAACCTAAGATTTCAGCAGCAAAAGGTAAGATTATGAAAGTCAAGGCACCCTGGGGACAGGTTAACCAACAGCCCACTTTCCACCAGACCACAGAGACACGCATGCATGTGGCTAAGTCAATTCAGTCTTGTCTGACTCTTTGCAACCCTATGGACTGTAACCCACCAGGTTCCTCTGTCCATGGGATTCTCCAGGCAAGAATACTGGAGTGGGTTTTCCTCCTCCAGGGGATCTTCCTTACCCAGGGATTGAACCCATGTCTCATGTCTCCTGCATTGGCAGGCAGGTTCTTTACCATTAGCCCACCTAGGAAGCCCCACAGAGATGTGGGTGCAAACATAATTTTTTTCTTTTTAAGACAAGACAATGAGGTTTCATGTTTCTGTGAAAAAAAAGAAACCCATGAGCGAGAATGCTTCACAAACACTGACCTTTAGCGTCAGAATTTCTCCTAAGGAAAATCAGGGATAAGAAAGTAATCCTCATGGATCCTCCTTACTGAGTGGCTTCTATGGAATTATCTAAAATTACCACGTAGAAATGGACAGAGCTGCCTCCGTCTAAACTCGTCATTAAATGCTGGACCTTGAGGCATAGGGGTTAGCGTTTATAGAGGATGAACACAACTCCAAAGAAGAACGCTTTGGGCTAGAAGGAATGGAAAAAACAATTTGGTGATCATGGACATATATGATCATTTTCACTTCCCAGTCTGCATGGTGTGCTGCAGTCCGTGGGGTCGCAGAGTCGGACATGACTGAGCAACTGAACTGAACTGAGTCTACGTGGTGGTTAGCTAACACAGTGCTTTCATAATTGTTAGATGATTATAACTGTTTCACTAATGATGCAGTTGAGGTTCAAAGAAGATACATGATTTGGTTAGAATGTGATATGAAAGAAGCACTGGAATGAGGACTGGATACCAGGGTCCTGGAGCTGTCAGTGACTGGTGGCCTCTGCCAGGTCACCCAGCCAGCCAGGCAAGAACACTGCCCCCACCCCTAGGTCCCCCTCACATGGGACCTGAGGGAGAGGAAAGCCAGGAATACACTAGGGCGGGGGGAAAAAAGATACTAATATTTCTCCCTGCCCTTCTAACACAGATATAGCACACGGGTGATTCATTTAGAGCAGCCACACATACGCACCAAGTTAGAAAGTGTATTTTTTAATTTGCTGCAGGTCACAGAGGCCCTGAGTGGAGGCATCTATGAATAGCATGGGGATTGGAAGGGTAGCCCTCTGGTGGAACATTTCAACTATGTGGCTGCTGCTGCTTGGAACAATCCTCAAAGACACATGGCATCCTTCAGCTGGAGACAGCCTGTGAGTGTGGCAGGCATGGAACCGAGACATGGTTTCTATCATTTGGTAACACAAGAAACCTGGGTGTTTCTGTGGAGGAAAAGCAACGCTTCACATAAATCAACTCAAAATGTAAACATACCACTTAAAGATTAATCAAGGTGATTACAGAAAAATAGTGCAGAAAATCTCTGGAACAATCCAAGATAAATAAATGTCCCCAGACTCAAAAGAAATTCAGAACTTATTTGTTCATAATGTGACTTGACTTTCTTCACATAACTCATGCTGAATATCACATGTCAGACTACATCTGTCCTAAATGAAATTACCTTCTAGTTACTATCTGATTCTCATCCAGCAAACCTACACAAAACACATATTCAGGTTTATGAATGGGGAAAACGAAGTCCAGGGTAAAAAACAAACAAACAAAATCAACAAAAATAATCACAATATCCATCAAAGAGAACCATGCTGTATTTTTAATAAAGCAAGTTTCTCAACTGCTTCCTTTGGGAACATGTGAAAAAGAAGAATGAGCATGTATGCAGGGGGCAGGTATACTTAGGCCAGTCTGTGGCTAAAACTCCTTACTAGGACAGTACACCACTAACCTAAGCAGGCAGAGAAATAGGAGAGGCCAGTTCTTAGCATCCACCAGGAGAGAAATCTCTAGAAGGGTCTGAGTTGCAGTTTTGTTGAGGCAGTGAGGTTTGATGGACTCTCCAAGAAGGAGAAAACCACATCTATGGTATATGGTGATCTGGGGAAATAGGACTGCAGACAGAAGAAAGAGGAAGTGCAAAGGCCCCGGGGCAACAAAAAAAATGTACTTTTGAACAAGAAAAGCCTCATTAGCAGGGGTATGAGTGCTCAGTTCAGTGCGCAGTACTCACCATGCATACTCAAGAGTGTTAAGCTCCTTTTCATCCTCTGAGTCCTTTCAAATTGGAGAAGGGGCTAGGTTAAGTAATCCAAGATGATTACCTAAGCTGCAACATAGTTTTGGTCACCAGGGAGGCAACTAACACAGGAACTTACTAGCTGGGTGACCTGGGGCCAGCTGCTTTACCTCTCTGAGCCTCAATGCAAAATGAGGATAACTACTGCCATCTTGATGGGATTATCATGAAGATACATGCCTGGCCCACAATAGGTGTGCTAAACTACTGTTGACATGATGTAAGTACTCCTGTCTTGACCATTCTCTTTTAAGAAGATTCTCGTGTGGATTTTCTTTTAACAAGTCATTAACTTCTCAAGACACTTTAAGCTAATGCACCAAGACCAATGACAAGAGCAGACCAATTATAAACATGGATCAGTCAGCTCTGAAGCCTTAACGTGGTGGGAAGCCATGATCCAATTAACCAACATTTGGTTTGTGGATTGCTGTTCAAAAATACGAATCCGTACAATGTCCATTTTGCAAGTTAAAACACATTCACAGGCCAAAATTCGGAGACAGATTTACAGGAAGCTTCAGTTTCCATATCTCCAGACCACTTCTGTAAAGTGCTGAAGAAGAAAAGATCCACCAAACCAGAAAGGATGCTTTCAGAAGGTAAATACAACCAAGAGTCAGTTCAGTTCAGTTCAGTTCAGTTGCTCAGTCGTGTCCGACTCTTTGCGACCCCATTAACGCCAGGCCTCCCTGTCCATCACCAACTCCCGGAGTTTACCCAAACTCATGTCCATCGAGTCGGTGATGCCATCCAGCCATCTCATTCTCTGTTGTCCCCTTCTCCTCCTGCCCCTAATCCTTCCCAGCATCAGGGTCTTTTCCAGTGAGTCAACTCTTCGCATCAGGTGGCCAAAGTATTGGAGTTTCAGCTTCAGCATCAGTCCTTCCAGTGAACACCCAGGACTGATCTCCTTTAGGATGGACTGGTTGGATCTCCTTGCAGTCCAGGGGACTCTCAAGAGTCTTCTCCAACACCACAGTTCAAAAGCATCAGTTCTTTGGCCCTCAGCCTTCTTCACAGTCCAACTCCATCACCATAATTTGTAGTTGTTTATCAGTATGTCTAGTAGATACATACTAACCTCTCCAGTTTACAAGTTTGTTTTTTTTCCCTCGCAAATCAGTTTACACCAGAAGTCTTAATGGCCATAGGTAACAAGCCATCTTTCTGGAACCTGCTGACATCTGCTTACATGGGATTGCTCTGCAACTTCATAATTCAGGAGGTCCCTACAGGAAACATTGTGTTTGACCTCTATGCAAATAACATGGGTACTTTCAGACATGCTGGTGTTGCATTTGAAAATGTTAAAATCCAGATTCTTCCAAAGGCAAGGGAAGGATAGAAAAGTCGCACAGCTGGAAACAGGATTCATCCTCAGAAATTGCCCAACTTATCATATCAGGGTCAACTAAATGTGTCAGATAAGAATTCGGTGAATTTACTTTGGCCAGTGCAGCTCTCCTTCTGAGTACTCACGGCTGGTGAAAAGCCAGATGTTTTCAATCTGCAAAGCTTAACACCACCACATAGCAAAACCAGCTGGCAACAGCCTGAAAGAAAGCGTGTGTCTTGCTGGGAGGAGTCCCAGCCCCGGCGTGTTTGATCTTTTACACGCACCAAACAGAGCTCCTCTCTTCCTGAAGTCCATGCCTCTGTCACTGTCCTGGCAGCCAGCTCAGCAAGGACTTTGGAAGCAATAGCATCACCTCATTTTTTTTGTCCTAGAGCTCAAAAGTACTTGAAAAAATATACACATCCCCCCACAAGTAGATCTCTCCTTATATACTAGTTAACCTGAAAGTAACATAAAAATGATTTAACTCCGCCCTCCAATAATTTAACTGCTTCATCTGGTTTGCCATAGTACAGATATACATGTGCATGAACACAGGACAAATCTCAGCAAGTCATATTCCGTTTATTCTTATAACTCCGGAAAAGCCAGAGCCAGAGTGAAGTTGGCTTGTGCACCAGTCTATGAAGGGTTGTTGTGTAATTACTTGTATTTTTAAAAAATCTAACACAATGGGGGAATCTCTCATAGCAAACAACTGCTATAACCAGCTCTCAAGCACTTCAAAATCACCCATCCATCCAGGTGGTACAAGGGCCCAGGTTCCATCCCTGGTCAGGAAACAAAGATCCCACAAGCCACGCAGTGTGGCAATACATAAATAAATAAGTAGAACATCTAGGGAAATACTGACTTCCTGTGTGGTCCAGCTGCTGCCCATCCTCCTATACTGAGCCAAGGTGAGCTGAGCCCAGATCCCTACTCTTAGGTTTTAAACCAAGTACAAGCAGAGCTTGGATAATGAAGAAGGAACAGCAAGAGGCGAAACAATCACACAGCACAATTCCTGACAAATGCCTGGAATCGTAGGAGAGAAGTTGAACTGTTAATGGACAGGCCTTCACTCAACCCGGTCATAAAATCCAGGTTTATTCCCCACTCAGGCTGATCCACATTCTACCTCTGTAGTTCTTTCTCCTAAAAATTCCACACAACCTCCCTGGCTCCCACACCCACAGAGCTGGACTGACTTGGATCTTCACTCTGGCACGAATCTCTGGCCCTCCTTCGTGATTGGTTACTGAAGGCATCCTCTGGCTCACAGGGGGTTTAGAGAATTAGTTAATGTTTGCAAAGTGCTTGTAGATCCACAAGCCAAGGGGTATTATATAAATGCAAATTACTAGCATTATTCTGTTTTCCATAGGGGCAGATTGCCCAGAGCACTCATTCATGTCTTAGAAGAAAACTAAGTCTCCCTATCTGGAGAAGGCAATGGCACCCCACTCCAGTACTCTTGCCTGGAAAATCCCATGGATGGAGGAGCCTGGTAGGCTACAGTCCATGGGGTCGCTAAGAGTCGGACACGACTGAGCAACTTCACTTTCACTTTTCCCTTTCATGCACTGGAGAAGGAAATGGCAACCCACTCCAGTATTCTTGCTTGGAGAATCCTAGGGACGGCGGAGCCTGGTGAGCTGCCGTCCATGGGGTCGCACAGAGTTGGACACGACTGAAGCGACTTAGCAGCAGCAGCAGCAAGTCTCCCTATCTAGGTCTTCCTCTGTGAAGTGGGTTGTGGATTTACAACCCAGATCACCAACTTCTGCACATCACCCTGAGCAGGCCTTTGTGGATTTTTAATTTTTTTTCCTCGGGGACCTATTTTGGAACTCAGGTTCCTATTTTGGTTCTCAGGCTTGAAGCCTGCAAACAAGATCAGAACTCATTATAGAGAGCAAATCCCACCTCCAGAAAGGAATTTCAGCTCTCCCCTTCTCTTCACTGGGAGGAGATAAGACGGAGGTCTCGGTTTTCTGGAAAGTTCACAGTGTCCCCTGGTAGACTCGGGAGGCCCTCGCCAAATTCCACTTTGAGTGATTACATTCTGCTCACCTCAAGGTCTACAGCCACTCAAACCATGGGAAGTATTTATTGCCACTTTCTGCCCTTGAATGTTTTGCAGTCTCTCTCGGCTCTGTTTAAACAAGTGCTGCTTGTACCTGCCGCAGCCCCTCCTCCGGAATAAGGGGAGCAGGCCACCACCACCATGGCATCGCTTTTAGGGCCTAGACCCCTGGTTTATTTTGCTATGTAGATTGGAGGAGCCATTCATATATCATGTTTACACATGTACTCTCTGCCTTATCTCTTTTATTTTCACTTTAGACCTAGGAAAACAGTTGGGAGGTTATGTAAGCATTACCCTGGGTCTCCATCCTCAAATACCTTTGGCAACTTTTACTGGTCTCTCAGAATTCCATTCCTTAGTACTGAAAACCACTCTTTTCTATCATGTCATTCTAACACAACTTTAGGGTACGCTGCCGTAGAGGTCTCCAAACATGCTAGAGGAAGGAGAAAAGGATTTACATGAGTCTTCTTGTATGTTAAAAATAGGAACAAAGGGAAAGAAAGGAATCACTGTAAGGAAGGCTTCACTTGCAGGATATTTATTGAACTTTCCTATGGAACTCAGCCATGGAAGAAGGTGACAGGGCAAGCGGTGGCCACAACTCCCACTCAGGGCTTCATCTCAGAACCAGAACAGTTAATGGGAACGTTGACAGGCTTCAGAGTAGGAAAGGAGGAACAGTTAGGATTGAAAAAGTAAAACAACTCCTTACCTATCATATTACATACACATGTGTGTACATGTCATATATTCCATGGTAGACTTTCACAGTTTTGAAAGTGCTTTATGATGTGCTCATTTAACTCTCACAACAAACCCACAAGTACTACACCCATTCAACAGACAGGGAAACTCTGCCTCCAAGGAGTGGGTGACATGCCTAAGAGCACAGAGCTGGTCGAGGTGCATGTCCCAGACTTGGACCTGGGAGCTTGTTCTCCAGGGAGCAGTAGAGAGGGGTCAGCCTCTCACACTCTAACTCAGCTGATGATATGGAGGAAGAAAACATGGAAGAGAAGAAATGCAGGTAAGGTGGGTCAGGGATGTTCAAGGAAATGGGTTTCAGCTTTCCTAGACACCAGCTTCTCACCAGCACTTCTGTCAGAAAGACTTATCCTACATGCGTCTGCTTATACAAGTTGGAATATGAGGTCTGACCCTCAGTCACTGCTCACTGTGGCCCCCTGGCCTCCACTGGCGAGTCTGAGAGGCTTTCTGGAAGAAGTCATCCCAGAGACCGTGGCTGGCCCCAGATTTTATGCCTCAGTTTCCCTCTGATCAGCCTAGAGTGAGTTACTATCCCCAGGCAACACTGAGTGGGACTGCTGGGCAGGGAGTGGGGAAGGGGAAACACGTAAGCATTGTCCACCTCAAAGGCCCACGTGACCCACTGCCTGTCCTTTGCTGGATATTGAGGGTTCAGCCATCTGCCTCCCCACCAGCCTTGCCCTTCCGGGGTCAGCTCCTGTCTCCCGTATCCTTCACATTTGATGTCTCCTCTCTCTGCTCCAACCCTTCCCAGCAGGACTGTGACTTCCTGCAGCCAGAAGTAGGACTTCGTTTTTCTTGGTATTCCATGTAATACTAACTCCAAGCCAGACATTCCAAAACTGCCTACCGAATTAGCTCCTAAAAAATCCCGAGTCCTTTCAGAAGCCACCTTTGCTCTCTCCCACTGTTCAGCTGATAGTATGGACTCTATTCAATGTGTAAGAACATTTCCTTCTGGAGATAGGACCCTGTGCCAGCTGCTACCAACAGGTTGGATTTCAGTTTATTGGTGTGTGGAGTCTTGCTCCCAGGAGGTCATGGGAGGCAGGAGTGGAGTCTTCAAGGACTGGCCCTGAAGGCTGCTGGACACCTTCACAGCTGGCCATTTAAAGACACTATAGCAGCAGCAAGAGGCAAGGTACTGAGCAAGAACTGTAACAGAACATCTTGATGCTTCTATTAATACAAGGATAATGAGTGAATTGTGGCTGAAAATTCCCATCTGTTAGAATCACGTCTGAAAGCTCCTGGCTGAGACCCACACACTCCTGGACACTCCACAAGAACAACCCAAACAGGTGCTTGGAAGCTCTTCCCAGGGACAAAGGAGGGCTCGACCCTGGTGCAGATCATTCTCTTCTGCATCTCACCTCACAGAAAAAAGTAGCAAACCACAAAATTCATCAGGACATTATCTGAAAGGGCAAAGCAATGAATTCCAGATTAGAAAGTCTTAGCATAAGGAAGTCACAAAGCATCTTCAGTGACAGCAGTCATGTGGGGGGTTATATAAACCGAGCCCCAAATGCTTTCCACCTGAATCTCCTTCTGTGACCCCAGTCTCCCCGTGTTTTCAGGATAAATTAACATGACATTTATTAATATACCCACAATAGTAAACTGCTTTCCAACTGGAAGGAAATTAGCAATACCTTCCTTCTTTTTCTAGGGCAGTGTTAACTATGCTCTCGAAAGTGAAGCCACCAGGCTTTGTTTTAAGGCATTTAACTAAATCACTTTAATCAACCTAGTCAATCAAAGATGAGCTATATATTCTCTTTCTCTCATGGCAATGAAAACCTTCCTGTCACCCTTGCCAGGGTAGGACAGCAAACCACCAGGTGGGTATGGCTGGGAAAGGAGGATGGAGCAGCAGATAATTAAAGTGCTCAGGACCACTTGCCCATTGATTTTCCTCTTGTAAAGGTAGCTCAGTTGAAATGTTCAGAATAAATCATGTGTTCAAATTATCTTCTGAAGTAAGAGCTGAGAACATATTGATTAATAATTATTTGCACTAACAGACTCAACTAAGGCAATATCATCAATTGCCTTAAAAATTGTCTCAGATCAATCACAATGGAATAAGCTGAGTTTGAAGATGCATTGTCTTCTGCTTAGTATTTTTAAAGCGATCCACAGAAAGGCTAAGCTTCAGAATGGAATCCTAGACAAGCACTGCTGGCCTGAGAAGATGACGCAACCACTTCTGCACATACATTGACCTGGACCTTTTAACTGAGGAACGAGTCTCCCACACTTCCCCTGAGTGGGAAGTCTCCATGGTAAACAAATATTTTCCACATACGATACAGGATAAATGCATATCATCCAAGGAATGTACTGCTGATGATAAAACACAAAGTAACAGGCTGGGAGGCCAACCAGTCAACGGTGCCCAAACATCCAAGCTTACATACATGGATATATGTGTATATGCATAGGATTCATCCACCAAGTAACACTCACACAGTACATACGAGAACACCCAGAAATACCTCCAATCTAATTTATTTGTGCAACTGAATATGACTTGAGTAGACAACACTCCAAAGTTTTGAAAAATGAAGATCATACTCAAACTTATACATCCACTTGGCCACTCAAAAAAACATGGCTAATTTTGGTAGTGATGCCCAGTGCCAATTTCCCAAGTCCCTGGAAGATGTTCCACCTGCAGCCACCACAGTCCCTCTAAAGTACAAATCTGACCATGTGGCTCCTTTGGTCATGTCCTTCCTGGCACAGCACTGACTATCTCTGCACCCCTGCCAAGGACCTCACCCTGACCCTCTGGTCCGATGGTACTCAAAGTGTAGTCTGTGCACTCCTGGGTCTCCAAGACCCTTTCCAAGGGTCCAGAACTATTTTATAATAATACTAAGACATTGTTTGCCTTCTGTACTGGATTAACATTTGCAGTGATGGTGCAAAAAAGTGCACCAGGGAGCTGGTGAAACAGCTAGCGGTTTGGCACAAATCAATAATCAGTATTCGGCACCAAACAATAGTGGTGGTTGTTGTGCTCTTCAGCTCCAAGCACTTGAAGGAAAATGAGTGCCATTTTCACTCAGGCACAAACTTGATGAAGTGGTAAATATTAATGTTAGTAAATTTGACCCCAAGTATACCTCTTTTTAATTTTCTCTCCTGAGAAAGCAGGCATGCATAAAGCCGCTGTGTTACATACAGACTGTAGTATGATGTTTGTCTCAAGAAAAAGCACTTGTGGGATTGAGTTGCAAGCTGAACTAGCCTTGCCCCTCTCCCCGACAAAACACTATTTTTAATTAAAAAGAACATTTTTAATGAAAAACAGCAAAAATCTGCTATTCAGACTTAACTATTTAAAAGAAACTTTCTCAAAAATAAACAAAGTGCGTATTTGTCCCTTTGAGGAAAATTAACTGACAATATTTGTGCCAATGATAAAATCTGGGCTTTTTAGTAATAATTCAAACTTTGGAAAATACACCATGAGTTTGATAACTCCCTAATACTTTCAGCTTTCCATTCTGTTTTCCCTTACTGTATAATAAAATTATCACCATTTGGAAGATCTTTAGAACTTAGTTGACCCATATTTTCCAAGTGACCAATGCCTGGTGTAAGTAAATCATTCAGGGCTCAAAAAAAAAAAAACAAAAAACAAAAAAAAGGGTTTTGAGAGCAGGAGAGATCAATATTTCAAGGTAACAGAGAAAAGTTCATTCCTGTGGTTTCAGGTTTCATGTCAGAATTGAATGAAAGAAATTACTTCATGTCAGCTTTGGTGTAGAAAACTACCCACAATCAGGTGAACTGTCTTCATAAACTTTAAACAAAACCACCCACTGAACCAGGTCGAATGTTGAGACAGTTATGAGAATCCAGCTGTCATCTCTTAGTAAGCCAGACATTCTAAAAACATGAAGAGCTTTGAAAAAATATAAAACAATGTCCATCTTCTTAGTACATTTTATTTTGAAGAATAGTTATCTTAAATAAAAATGTACTTTGTAATACCGCATAATGAATTATTGTTGATTTTAAAGGAACGAACAAATAAATGTCTCAGTTTAAATTTCAAATATGGCAAATGTCAATATCTGTTTACCACACAATAAACAAAAGGTTCTTTGAAGGCCTCAGTAGCACTATGCAATGAGCGTGTGACCAGAGGCCCAGCACGCAACAGAAGAGAACACAAAAAAGAATGAAATAATGCCACTCACAGCAACATGGATGGACCTAGAGATTATCATATTAACTGAACTAAGTCAGACAAAGAAAGACAAACATCATATGATACCACTTATACATGAAATCTAAAAAAAAAAAAAAAAATGATACAAATGAACTTATTTGCAAAACTCACAAACATAGACTCACAAACCTAGAAAGCAAACTTATGGTTACCAAAGGGGAAAGGGCGATAAATTAGGAGGTTAGGATTAAAATATACACACTACTACATATAAAATAGATAATCAACAAGGATCTACTGTATAGCACAGGGAATTATACTCAATATCTTGTAATGGAAATACCTGTAATGGAAAAGAACTTGAAAAAAAATAGATACTACATATATATGTAGTATACTACACATTTACATTTACATATATATAACTGATTCTCTTTGCTGTATATCTGAAACTAACACAACATTGTAAATAAACTGTACTTCAATAAAAATATTTTTACTTAAAAAAATTAAAAATAGAAAAGAAAGCACAACATGCCCAGCCCAGGCGGGTGACAGAAGGATCATGAAGAGGAGTAGCAGGTTCCCAGGCAGATTATGGAAGATGCTGCTGGGGAAGGAGCATTTCAGGCAGAGAAAACAGCATATGGAAAGGCTTAAAAATATGAATGACATGGCATTTTACAAGTACCAATTTGCAACAAAGAGGTGAAGCACAGAATGTGGGGAAGAATAGAGAGAGAGGACAGGTTGAATTCCATGCCCAAAAGGTGAGAACGGGTACCAGAAAGTCTTTCATCGGGGATGTGACAGATGATTTGTGTTTTAAGATAAATCTGTTCGGCCAGCAGCGTGAAAAGAACAAAGGGGCACAGGAGGAGAGTGGGAGAGAGCAGTTAGGATGCTATAGCAGTAAATTTAGGTAAGAAATAAAGCAGCCTAGGTAGTGGCATGGACAATTTGAAGGGAGAGGAGAGCAAATGGAGCATGATTAACCAGAGGGACAGGTAGGGAAGAGGCCAGTTTGGAGCAAAGTTAGCAAGTTGAATTGGGATAGGTTGATTTTGTTGAATGTGGGACCTGCAGGAAAGGGACTCCAGATGGGAAGCTAGATGGACTCTAGGCTGTGACTGTAGCAATCACTAAAACCAACTAACTGACGGAGAGGCAGTCACTGAAAGTACTAAGGAATCAGAGTGAGAGAAAGAGGAAGGTAAAGAGACAGGAAGGCACACTCTAAGCTCCATATCACAAACATCCCCTGGTCCAAGAAGGGAACATCAACAATCATGACCCTTCTGATCAAACCTAAATTGACTTGTTGGATCAAAAGTGGACATCACCAATCAGATGTTATCCCACTCACAATCCCAAAGGCTCAGTATAGTAGGAGCTTCAGCCCCAGGGGTGTGTGGGGGTGAGGATGGGTCTGGGGAAGAAGAGGGAGGAAGGATCAAGGAGGCTGGCATTGAGTCAGAAGGGTTTCTGTGACAGCTAAAAAGAGCGAACAGAGTCAACACCCCAAATGGACAACGACAGCATCACCATCACCCTTTAATTCCTCACGGCAGACACCAAGGTATTCCAGAGGAGGGAACCTAAGTCCAAGAGAGTTTCGTACATGACATGTGATCAAAACTGTTTCATAACAAGGAACTATTTTTATCTCTGAAGCCAGGAAATAGATTCTCTGGGCTAACACATGGGCTCCATTTCAATCAGAGGACTTGGTCTGAATACACAATCTGGTAGGAAGGCAGAACTTCACCATGGGAAGTGGAACTTTGTGGAATGCTTCAAAATCAAGCATCAACCACTTTCCTGCCTACTTCTCATGTGGATGTGTCTGAGGAGGAAGCAGCATCAATCTCAGAAGACAGTTCATATCTTCTCAACACAAATCTTACATTTTTCAATTATTTGCTTGTTTCATGTGTTGCAAATAAGTCTTCCACTTATTTAAAAGTTTCCAAATGGAGATCAAATTCTTCTCCTTTTCTTCTGGCCCTGGCAAGGCTGGAAGATGCCTGTGAGTGGATGGCTTGGGCTACCATCCTGCCTGTCTTGCTTAAAAAAACCTTTCTTAGGATTTATGGGTAGCTGGCTGGCTGTGGTCTGTGTTTCAAGGCTTTCCATGAACTCAGTGCACACAAGTGTCATGGGAGCTTCATGTGAAATGGATAGAAACAGTGATATCCAAATCTCCACCCTCACTCTCTTGTCTGTTAGGGGGAAAGTCATTGTAAGCAGAATGCATTTTGATGGCATGCTCACTCTTAGGTTAAACTCAATTTAAAAGTTTGGCTGAGCCAGTGACATCTCCTAAAACTGATTTTTGAAGGAAATGGGAAGACTGCTAAGAAGAAGCCTTCCCTGAATTATACAAAACATCCTTTGAATTAAACAAGTAATTCTTCCCACTGAAGTACCTAATTTGAATTTAAACATTTCTTTACATGCTACCTTAATTAGATGCACGTTTCTCTCAGCATCTTAATTTTATGCATTTTACACTTCTAAGCAGCTTGCGAGTGAGGATTGCTTATTTGCATTCATTTACATACAATTTGCAAGAAATGTTGAAAAACCTAGAAAGGGAGAGATTGTAAATTCGTGGATTTTTTCCCCCTAAATAAAAATGTCAACTCTATGAGGAAACAAACAGTGCATTTCTTCCTTGCTTGCCTATAGTACTTTCAAGACTACTTTTAATATTTGTACACACAAAGAGATCCATTTAATGACTACTGCTGTAGGAAGATTTTCCCCTGCAAGTTAATCAGAAAGATGAAAAAGTCTCCAAACTTCTAATCGCCTTCTTAATAAGAACATGAAACATCCTCAAGCAGATAATGTCTCCTCAAAAATATTATTTGCCAAGTGCATCCTCTCAGACAATAAGGACATAGTTTATCAATTCTCCTCTAAAGATTCATCCAATTTAAAAACTATTTCTACTAGCTCAGGGTATTTATTCTGTATGACTTTCACTCCAGTTAATTGGATTTTTCTCCACATCCCTCTCTCTCTTGAGCTTAAATTTATCTTCACAATAACTCCGCCATCCTTACGAGAAGCTGGGGGAACGGTTCCGGCCACTCTTTACACAAGAAAATTCAAGTTGGTTATTTTGCAGAGATGGAAGCTGTTGATACTTCCCTGGCTTTCAATGCCTTGCATTTCCACTAACATTATAAATATGGGGTGCCCCGCTCCCTGTGACCTTGAGCATGGGATCTGATGGGGCGCTGGGATGAGATTTCCTGAGGCAGCCATTTCTGCAAGGCTGCAGAGGGAGCAAAATGGTAGCACATGCTTAAAATATAAGTGCCTTCCACACTAAAATTTTATCTCTCTAATTTCACTGGAACATGGCAGGGAGTGCTCCCACCCAAGCTTCATAAAAAGCCACTGCACTTCCAGAAGGCGCTCCCTTCTCCATATTGGGAGTAATTCTGGGTTACTGGTCTGAGCTTCAGGAAAGAAAGCTGCCTGTCCTAAAGAAGACGTACCTAAGCAGAATGAGAGTTTTGACAGTCTTCTAGGTGTAAAATAATGTTAACTGGCAGATGGAGTTTATCCTTGAAAGACAGTGGAAAAGGCAGGATGGAAGCTGCCTTCACAGAGCAGTCGGGGAGGCCGGGGCCTCGGGGACTGGAGAAGGCTCCAGCAGCTTCCTGTGTGGGCTCCGAGGGTCATGTGATTCCGCTGCCTCAGTCCCCCTAATGTAAAACCAAGATCTTGCAGAGAAAGCAAAAACAGATGCTGCACTTGAGATGATCTCTCTAAAGTAAACAAATTAGGGAATTTATATGTCAGCTGTGGTCTCTGGAAATGAGCGAGAACTGAGTTTCCTAAAATAATTCAAGAAATCACTATGAATATCCTGCAACATGCCAAAGCCATGTTGTTGCTGTTCTCTTTTTTTTTTTTTTTTTTTAATGCCTTTCTCCCTCCATTCTCAAGGAGAACAGGACTTTAGGTGGATGATGGGAGACAGATTGTGAATGAAAGATCTAAGGTCTCACCCTAGCCCCTAAAGGGTACCATGAAAAAAGAAACACCATTTTTATCTTGGGGCTTTAAGAAAACTTTGTAAACTTAAATTGTACAGCAGGTGTGATTACATACATTAGAGAAAGTAAAATCGGATGAACTTAATGTATTAAGTTAAAATGTCAGCATATGCTTGTTTATGAGACAGATTTGCTACTTTTGGACTAGCAAAATAATTCCTAGTACTGATTTTGCAACTTCCTGAATTGTCTTCAAATACTTCAGGATGCTCCAAAAGTGATTTCTCCATGCTTAGTAAATGGGAGAATCCAAGTTGTTTTATTTTACAAATAAATAATGTCAAACAATGTCTCTTAAGGAAAAGCATATTGATAATCAGTCAAATAGAATAAGATGCAAAACTGAACACAACCCAATGTTTGTGGCTTCTTCCTTCAATTTTCATCTTATCTAATTCCAACCTTAAAATAAAATTTATTTTTCATATGTCATTTTCAGACTTAGACAAATAATAGGATCCTTAGTGCTGACAGTGGACTTTCTTCACCACGCCAAGCAAGGTGTCTGCTCTTTTCTGAGCTGTTCTAGCAATGTCTGGCACTTAGAACAGGCATTCTGTGAACATAATGTATAATATGCACATTCGCAGAAAGCCTGCGACGAATACACACACGCACAGTTCAAAGTACTAAAATGAATATTAACTGATGGTACACACTAGGTGCCTGTCAGAGAAAATTTCTTTAAAAGAGACAGACCATAAGTTTACATAGCATAAACAAACATTTATGGAGTGTTTATGTACTGGGGCAGGAGACACATTCACCATCC
The DNA here is from genome assembly GCF_054371585.1 of Giraffa tippelskirchi. NCBI lineage: Eukaryota > Metazoa > Chordata > Mammalia > Artiodactyla > Giraffidae > Giraffa > Giraffa tippelskirchi. The sequence goes on along the minus strand of NC_137287.1, from coordinate 62,853,758 downwards.
TCAAGAAACCAGTTCCAGTTTGGAAGACAAGCTCTATTTATACAACTAACAATATAAGGCATCATATGTTACATGTGAAAGAGAAGGGACAGAAGGTGCCAGAAGAAGCAACGCTTAGAAATGTATTTAGAGTCATGTATATGGGCACAAATATCCCAAACAGAATCTTAGGAAGAGGTGTGTGATGTCAGCAAACAGAACAGGACAAGCTCTGTGTATTCACAAACACACCCTCACACCCTCACAAACAGAAAAGCTTGCCACTCTGTAGCTATGAAAACTTGGGCAAGCTCATAGTCATCTCTCTAAATCTTAGTTTCCTGATCTAGTCACCGTGGATCATAGCAGTCACGCACAGAGCTGTTGTGAAAGCAAAATGTACCAATGCCACCTGAATCCATGTCAAGCACTTACATGGTGCCTGATACATGGACCACGCTTTCAAGAAATATTAGCTTTAACGGAACTGATTGACGTTAAACTTACCTCACCCCTCTTAGCCCAATTATTCACTCTCATGTCATTTGATTTGCTCTCATCATCAGCCTTGCAGCTGGCCTGGGAGCCTCTGTTCTACACTTCCTAGAAACAAGTGACCCAGGCAGAGTTTGATGTTGGTTACACAGGATGACTGAGCTGAGTGACACGCAGCTTGTAGACAGAGGGCATGGATGCAATCACACCCACCCATCTGCGATCAAATCTCATGAAAGAGCACCCTAAGGCAAGAGTCACTTTTTTTTTTTTTTTAATCACTGTTACTCTTAAGATCTCTGAATGTCTGTGCATCGTGGACTGGTTCCTGTGTTTGTGATTATTTTTGACACACTATAGGGATAATCCTACCTCCCATTATAAGCGGAACAATGTGTGAAATAAACAGGGGGAGCGGACTTCCCTGGTGGTCCAGTGGTTAAAAATTCACCTGCCAATGCAGAGGACAGGGGTTTGATCACTGGTCTGGAAAGATCCCACATGCCGAGGAGCAACAAAGCCCATGCACCAGAGCTACTGAGCCCATGCTCTAGAGCCAGGGAGCCACAAGAGAAGCCACCACACTGAGAAGCCCACACACCGAAAGGAAGAATAGACCTGTCACTGCAACTAGAAAGACCTCTGGAAACAACAAAGACACAGTGCAGCCAAAAATGATAATAAATAAATAATTAAAAAAAACAAACAAACAAGAGAAGCCTGGAACTCATTCTGTCACATAGATTTTCATGACAGTGGCATTTTGTGTTACTTATTTTTGACCTGTATTACCTTTTAAGTTACAAATACTTTGTATACTTTCTGTTCCAATTACCAAAGGCTTTAAGGGGAAGTCCAGAACTAAAACCAGTATTTATGGGGCATCCCATGAGGGGCCCCCCCTCAGCTCCTTTTGTTCCTGATGCAACTTTGCAGTGCAAGCTTTGTGCGTCCCTCTCAGGAAAGGGCTGGTTGTGCCTGGACACGGGTAGTCATCATCCTTCATCACCTTGTCCTTTCCCACCTGTACTCAATAGATGAGAAGTATGTGTACACACTTACACACACACACACACACAGACGCACAAACATCTAGCACACCATCTTGAACAACTCCTTGCAGTGACCAAACACCATGTATGTATTCTTAGGAAAACACTTGCTTTTAGGATTCAGTTGGCTTCTGAGTATACACAGATGGTCTTCATGTTTTAATTATTCAGTCTGAGGAATTGATTGGACCAGAACTGGAATGAACCCTTCAACCTCCTGTTTTTTGTCCCATCGGCACTCTGTTCAGACAACTCTTAGGACGATATATTGTTTTCCTCTAAGAAAAAATGCAGACCACCTGCCCACCTCTAACAAACTTAAAACAAAAAAAACAAACATAAAAAACACCCCACCACCAACTGCCAAGTTCCTGGCGTGGATTCCTTCAACAATGCAAATATAGTTTTCATTTAATTCCTTTGGGACAAAAAAAAATTGCTCTGTTCTGCTCTCCTACTTAAACCAGGTGCATACAGAACTAGCAAATTCAGGACTCCAGGTTAATACATAAGAGATGTTTTTTTCTTATACATAAGTTAACTAGTTATTAGTTTGAATTCTCCACTATTGTTTACTGTACAAACCTTAGTTCCTACTACAGAAGAATGTAAATCTGTTATTATTTTATGAAAAGAATGAGAAATTCTTAGACCCTGACGTTCACAATATAATTTTTAACACCGATGATAGCAGCAAGATTTTAGAAGATGGTGCAATAATTAAAGTTGTAGGGGGAAAATCTATAAGCCAAGCACAAGCAAAATTTCTAGCCAACTTACATTTAAAATTATGTTTTGATTATCAAAGAACCATAATAAATTCAGAAAATACAGCTATATAAAAAAGAAGAAAAATCATTTTTATCTCGGCAATTATGAGTTTAATGTTTTGGTCTTTTTTCCTTCTAGAGACAGACCTCATTTTATCGTGCTTACAAATAACTGCGGTTTTTTTCCTTTTTTTTTACAAATCGAAGCTGTGCAGCAACCCTTTGTGGAGCAAGTGTATTGGCACCCATTTTCCAACACCATTTGCTCACTTTATGTCTCTGTGCCACATTTTGGTAATTTTCATACTCTTTCAAACTTTTACATTATAACTTTATTTGTTTGATGATCTGTGGTCAGGGATCTTTGATGTTACTGCTACCATTGCTGAAGGCTCCAAAGATGGTTAGCAATTTTTAGCAACAGTATTAATATTTTTAATAAAGGTATGTACATTTTTTAGACACAGTGGTACTGCATACTTAATAGACTACAATATAGTGTAAACATAACTTTCATAGACACTGGGGAACCAAAACATTCTGGTGCGTTGCTTTATTGCAATAGTCACTGTATTGTAGAGGTCCAGAACCCAGCCCACACTTTCTCCAAGGAATGCCCACAGTCAACATTCAATTAGTGACACAATGGAGATTTATCATATTCAATATGTTCCACCTAGGTATCGATTTTAACTAAAATTAATTTAAAATCTAGAAGAATGCCCATTTGAAATCACTGATTGGCATGTGTACACACATAAAGACACTTCTGGAAGGATAATCCTAGAAGGATGTTGATAGGATATGGGATCACCTTAATTTTTTTCTTTATGCTTTTCTGCATTATAAATTTTTTATAATGAATAATATCTTTTATTCTTAAAAATTATTCCATTTGGTGGGAAGTTTTCACTGACTGTCATTTTGTTTTACGATTGTCCACTGAGCCCCAGATGCTCCCCAATATCCCTTTACAGGTGACAAAATTGTCACAAGCAGTTAATTTCCTCAAAAGGTGTCACAAAATAGGCAAACACAAAGGAAAAGACAAATTGCTAGGTTGAACCCCAGACCTTGAATATACTGGGGCAATACTTTAGGCCGTGGGTTCAGACTAACGTGAGTGATGCCCTGCCCCCCAGGTGGGGGCTGTTTAAACAGAGTACCGGCCCCCGCCTGGAGAAACCACAGACGTGGAGGCTGGCTCCATGGAGCTGCAGACATACCACAAGTAGCCTTGAGGGAGGACCTTCCCAGAAGCACGGACGTGAGGACCACAAGATAACCATGAGTGCTATAAGCTGACATCCATCCCCAGTGGCTGGTTAACACAGTCAGAGCCCAGAGTTAACCAGGCCACAGTCACAGCTTCAAGCTGATGACCAAGGAGCCTGCTTGGCTGACGGCCATTGATGTGCACATGCATGCTCAGTCATGTCCAACTCTTTGCACTTCCATAGGCCGTAGCCCTCCAGGCTCTTCTGTCCATGGGATTTTCCAGGCAAGAATACTGGAGTGGGTTGTCATTTCCTCCTCCAGGGGATCTTCTTAACCCAAGGATCTAATCTTTGTCTCCAGCCACTGAGGCTGCCCCCAACTCCAGTAACCTGTTAGCAAAGGTGCCTGTCGTGTTGAGGAAGCTCAAATTAAGGACATGAGAATAAAGCAATCAGAGTACTAAAACTTCACCTTCCTAAGAGGTTATCAATAGCACCCTCCCTCCTATTGTTGAGAACAGAGGATGCAACCTTTCTATTTTGAGCAGATTCTCCTGATTACAGAAGAGGAGACTCAGTAGGTGGTCTAAAGGAAGGTGTGAGTTCTTAGTTATAGCCCAGTTCTTTTTTCCTGGCATTCTCCTAGGTTCTTTAACCACAAAGACCACCCTTCAAATATGAGTAGCAGCACTGTAGCCCAACAGAAAGCTGAATATTACATCCATGAAAAATGGGCTAGTGATTCCTGAATGTCATGCATATATCCTGCATTTCACTGAGGCAAGGAAATCATCAAGATAGCCATGAAATGGGATTTGTAAGTAAAGACCTGCTCAAAAAAGTGCAATTTTATAAAAGAACTATCTTTGAGACTATGATCATGTGGATCTTTGTCACAAATAGTGAAAACAGTGAAAATTCACTGACCTCTGGCTATGTTAAGCAGTTTATACACTGTCTCACTTAAATCTCCAAGTCAACCCCAGGAGACAGGAGAACCATGATTCTTCTTTCATGGAGTACAGCTTAGACAGGCTGAGTCACTGGTCTCATGTCACCTATCAAAGTTAGGGTCAGGAAGAGTGAGCTCCCTAGAGTATTGACTTTCAAACCCCTTAACAACAGGAAAAGGAAACCATAGATTTCCTGTGGACAGTTAACTTACTGAGGGATGTGTGATATTTTCACTGGTTGGGAGGGGAGGTTAAAAGAACATGTCTGCTGAACGTGGATAGACTCAGCGATTATCACACTAAATGAAGTAAGAAAGAGAAAGAAATACTGTACGATATTGCTTATATGTGGAATCTAAAATATGACACAAAAATCTACAAAATAGAAACCAACTCACAGACATAAAGAACAGACTTGTAGTTGCTAGGGGGAGGAAGGTTGGGGAGGGATGGACTGGAAGTTCGAGATTAGCAGATGCAAACTACTACATTCAGAGTGGACAAGTTCCTACTGTAGAGCACTGCAAACTACTATATTCAGAGTGGATAAGTTCCTACTGTAGAGCACAGGGAACCGTATTCAGTATTCTGTGATAAACCATAATGGAAAAGAATATGAAAAAGAATACATATACGTATGTATAACTGAATTACTGTGCTGTATAGTAGAAATTTACACATCAATGTAAATCAATCACACTTCAATAAGATAAATTAGAAAAAAATAGCTGCAGCTCTGTGGAAATTTGCCCAAAATGGAGGGAGTTAAAACTTTACTTTAGAGAAGAAACACATCAGAAAAGGAATTTGTGTCAGTACATGGGACCTATCTGTTATTTGCTCATGTCTAGATGAGGAGTCTCAGCCTGTCTTAGAAAAAGGAAACTGTTAGCTGCCGTCCGTCCATCCATCATATGACTTGCTACCTACCAAATTCCACTAAGACATCAGTAGCTCATTGGGGTTGGTTCACTGCTCAGCTAGATATGCAATAAAGAACGGGCTTGCTGGGGGACTGAGCATCAATAGACCTTGAGCATTGACAACAGGAAGGCAGAGACAAAGCATTAGTTATTAGGCTACTGCCTCTGTCCGCCCTAGGGCTCCTGCTGCCTTATATGGAACTATGGCCCCAGGTCGCCAGCAGGGCTACGACAGCAAGTGATTTTCAGCGGGCTGTGAGGCCTGCCCAGGCACCTGGACCAGTGTGGCCTAGTTGGCATCAGTCTTCACTATTTCATGAACAGGGCAGATGTCAAACAAACTCTTTGGCAGCTTCTTGGCAAACCTCCACTTTTCTCCCTCCAATAGATGTCTAAGTGCCTGTGTGTGCAACAGACACATGCACTGGCCAAGTTATCTAATCCCTGTATCTTCTCATGAGGAGGCAGCCTGGAACAGGAAAGGTGTGGGCTTGGAGACAGAGGGAGAACTGCGTTCCAGTCTGGTCTCTGTCCCCAGAGATGATTACACTTTACATCTCTCACCTGTCAATGAAGGATGCACTCACCTACTTGCAAGGAGCTCTGAGGATGAAGTCAAGTCACAATGTACACAGTATACTCAGTGAATGCGACTCACTAAAGCTATTGTTAGGAGCTGCTGTGCAGGAAATGCTGATAAATCACATTGTATTTCCACTGTGAGAAACTTCTGGGAGGAAAACAGGTAGTCTCTCTCATTGTTTAAAAACAATATTTTATATAACAAAGGAAGATCTTTATCTCAGCATAAGTAAAACTTTAAATAAATTATTAGAAAACCAAAGAGAAATATAAACTTAAAATTAGAAAGAAATGAAAAGCCACAGATATTAAGAAGGCTGACATATTTTGGAGAGAGAAATTCCAGCTGCTGGTTTATCTCTTCAGAGTGCTGACAGTGACTCTTTCATGAGGGGAGACTTCGTTTTTTAAATTTTAAATCAACATAGAGTAAAATTGACTTTTTGTGGTTCTCTGCATTAAAATCCATAGAGTTGTACACCAAAAATGTCAACTCACTCTCAGAAAATTAATTTTTTACACATCAAGAGGTTAAATAAAAATAAAATTCAAAAAGGAAACCAACTAAAGATAAAATATATTTTAAATTAATTTTAAAATAATATTCATTAAAATAATTTTTAAAATAAAATGCATTTTTATACACCAAAAATATATTTAAAATAAAATGGACCCATTTTCAAAGTAAAACGAATTCATTTTGAAACTGAGCTTTAACCCATCAAGAGACTTGTGTAAGTACTCTACAGTCAGGCTCCAGAGTCCATCACCCTAAAAATTTAAAGAGGAGAAGTAAGGTCTGTTTAGCAGACACTCCCCAAATGCTCACTCACGCTGAATGTGTCGGGTACTCACTAGAGAGGTGAAGCTGAAGGACAGGGATCCCCACCCTAGAGCCTCGCTGCTGTTGGTGAGAAGTACTAGAAGGCTTTCAAAGTAGTTTAAAGACTTTTTTCAAGCATATTCAATGCACATCCCTTTACCATTGTACAGATGAGATGTGAGAAAGCATCATCTCTGTCTAAACATTACATTGTATAAATGAAGAATAAAACAGAGGTACAGAGAAACTAAGTGATTTCACACTGTGGACGGAGAACCAGGGCCCCAGCAGGAAACCAAAACTCCTTCCCAGCTTATCTGAAAACTCAATAAGACAAACTTTTTCTTCCTTTTATTTCAAAGGATGTTTTTGCATATGGTGGCATTCCTTATATGTGTCAATACAATTATATCAGAGAATCATTCCTTTTATGAGTTTATCTCCAATTTAATGATAGAAGAAAAGAAGGAAAATAGGTATAAATAAATGTTTAATACGTTACTTTCCTGGTAACATTTAAGCCACAATACATGGATCGGTTTCTCTTATTGTGATACATATACGGAAGACAAGTGGCTTAGATCCAGAAAAAAATAAAAGGGTCCTCTCAGCGACAGTGGCCATCCTGACCCGGCTGTAACAGAATGTCTGAGGAGCCAGAGCTGGAATCCAACCAGGTCTGCACTTGAAGACAACCATGCCAGGGATTGCTCACATCGCCTTCCCCACTGCCCTGGCCCTTCCGCCATCTGCAAACCCATAGGACACATCTTCATTTCTCCTGTGCCAAGACATCAGGACAGTTTAATTTTGAAGGTCATTTGGGGGGTGGTTACAGGGTAAAAAGGAGCTCTGTCTGCTTCTGACTCTACTAAGAGACAGAAGAGTAAAACCCTTCAGTGTATGAGCCAAGCACCTGAAGAACGAAGACAAAAGGGACTAATCGCCAACAGCTCCTCCAGAGAGATCCTCCACTCAGATCAAACGAAAGGCGATTCTGAGGCTGGTACAACTCCCCCTGACTCCTAGCCTAGCAGAGCTTCTGAAGCTAACCTCCCAAATAACATCAGAGTCATCACCACCTGGAATCCACAAATCTGAGTTCTGTTGATCTATCAAAGACCGGTTTTGCTACAGTAGAAAATATACTCAAGTTATGAAATAGGGATGATGTGAAAATGTTTTTGTTCATAAGCAAGAGAATTTGGGAAGATGTCAAATCTATTTTGAAGAATGTTCTGAATGAGTCAAAGATACCTCTCATGTTATGATTAAAAATCAATGGCAGCTAGATTGTAATTAGAATATTCAGTTAGAGCTCTATACCTTGATTAAAGGTTTCTGAATAGTAAATGTATTGACTAAGCCTAGATCTTAAGTAGAAAGTAGAAGGAGAATGGAAAGTAAAACTTAGTATATCAACATTTATTGATGGTATTGATTTCAATGATGATAATATGTTACCTTTTCAATGAAAAGTTATATGGATTAGTTTTCAAATTATCTTTCTTGATGTGGATTTAGCCATCATAAAATATTCCAACTCATGCCACCTATATTTCTGGCATATAGTCAGAAATACGTAACTTTATACGTAGAACAATTACTTGTTTGGCAAACTTTGGATCTGCTTCTCTTATATCTAGGTACAAGTTTGTTAATTTTTACAATCATATTAAAGAACTCCAGCAAAACTTTCAATGACTCAAGGGAAAGGCAGTTTTAGACAGTCAACCATAATTAAGCATAATGATTGTACCAGCTTTATTAAGGCAAATGTAAGGCATAATTTGAGTCTGGGGACAATCATCTTCAAAAAAATTGGAAAACAACATACTGTAAACCTTTGCATCATAAGCACATTTTGTCAACAGCAGCCTCAGGGCTCCAGTGAAATCAATTAGTTGTGTTACATATTTAACAATGGAAAAAAACTTTGACCTTTGTATTTCTCAACTAAGAGACATCTGACGCTGAAGCCATTGGAACTTTCAGGTGAATATCAGCAGGAACCAAGAACTTTAACACCTTTGTGTTGAACTTGCCTAATCTGACTATATTTATTCTGTTATGTTGATATCTGAACTCAAGTTTAAAATATTCCTATGCTGGCCTAAATTCTCTTGAAATGCTTCACAGGCCAGGTGTAAATGAGGAAAAACTTTTCAATGTATTAGAAAACAGTTAATAGTGTATTCAAATCTTTCTGTCTTTTTTTTTTTTTTAAGGAAAAAAACTCTTCCAACTCTATTCCCTAGATCAGTTTTCAGAAGTAAGTCCATGAACATTCATCACATAGGCCTCTGGTGAAGTGTCACATGCAAGGGCCTGGATTTTGGAGAAGGATGCCAAGTCCTAAGGAAGCGAGGGGACAGACAGGGAAATAGGATACCAGACAGAGACGGCAAAGTCAGGGTAAAGCTACGAAGGGAGCAGAGACTGGGTCCTGGAGAAATGCAAGGACTCACCTTCTGATATTGTTCCCTGGGGCTCCCCACTTTTTAAACCTCATCTGGGGTCCAGAAAAAGCAGCAGATCCCAAGGACTCTCTGCCTGGTTTCTGCTGTGGCTACCTGGTCTGGAAGGAGGCAGCACCCTGGGGCACTTGCTCTGGATAGATAGAGTTTCCCACCCCTTGGGCTGGGTGAGCTGCTGTCATCAAACCCCAGGGGGCGGTGGCTGAGGACTGATGCTGAGCGTGGGAGGAGGGGCAGTCGTGGTGGAGGGTGGGGTGAGAGGGAGGGCAAGATGATGGAGAGACGCGTGCACGGATGCACAATTTGACCTTCAACCCCACACAGCATCTCACTGGAGACTCACTTCAGTCTCCTGGGAGACAGAAGTAGGGAAGTGGTTCAGAAGCAAGTGTGAGAGGTGGCTGTACCTAAGAAGGACCGAGGTGTGCCTACCTGATGGCCCAGAGACAGCGAGGGAATTGCAGGCTGGCTGGTCTAGCGCTCTAGCGCCCCCTGGCTGTAACCCGCAGACCTTTAGTATATGGAAGTGAAGTGAAAGTCGCTCAGTCGTGTCCGCCTCTTTGCGACCCCACGGACTGGTCCATGGAATTCTCCAGGCCAGAAAACTGGAGTGGGTAGCTATTCCCTCTTCCAGGGCATCTTGCCAACCCAGGGATCGAACCCAGGTCTCCTGCATTGCAAGCGGATTCTTTACCAGCTGAGCCACAAAGGAAGCCCTTAGTACATGGGGCGTGAAACTGGTCTAGCGCTTGCAGCTGGCATCGGAGATCCTGACAGATCTAGCAGATCCAGCAGTGTCAGAAAGCAGAAGACAGGTGACATTTTCCTAGAGTGAGTCCCTAATGCCCTGGTTATGTCTCTCCCTCTGCTACTGGGAACCTGTGGAGGTGCAGGCCTGTTCCATTTGTATGATACTGTAGGAAGTTCCCCTGAGATCAGGGACCTTACTTGAGGAAGTTCCCCTGAGATCAGAGAAAACTTGTGATATCTGTGTAATTCAGGAGGAGCAATGCAGGAGGCTACGCAGATTCATCAACTAACAGGCATCTAGCCCTCCCTCGCCCTGCACCCAGTTTGAAGCCACCATCTGCTGTGGTGTATGAGTGCCCGCAGGTGTGCTTGCTGGTCTGTGTGTCAGAGAGTTTGGGCAGGTAAGTTCTCTCTGCTTACAGTTTAACTGGAGGAACAAGACTGATGAAGCTCACATCAGCAATTTGCTCCTATATATTCCCCCTTTATCTTAGAGAGGGATTTATACTTTGTTAAGATTCAGTCTTCTGATTATTTCTCATTCAGATAGTTGTTTGTTTTGAAACTCTTGGGCAAAAAAAAAAAAAGTAATAAAATAAATAAAAACAGGCAGAGCGGTGAGTGTTTTCAATAAGTAATCCTCACACTAACTGCTAGGCAGTGGAGCCCATTTTCTGCAAGCTAATTTAATGTAAACAAGTCAGGACATAGAAAAAGTGAAACCCCAGCCATGGGACTCCTGGTAAGAGCATTTACTGAGTGGGTGGAGAGCAACCCCCCCCCCCACTCCCCCTACCCTTATCCTTAGAGAGAGTGTTAGAGGTCATGACAGGCTGCGACACCATGGATTGAATTTCACTCTCAGGACAAAGCTAGTTACATAAATAAGGCTAGAGTCACCAAAGGGTTAAATGCATGTTCCACCTTTTCTTTTACCAAGAAAAGATGATTCTTCCCCCTTTTTCTACAAATCCCCCAAAGCACACTCTATTAGAGATACACAGTAAACCTTATGGGAATTCCCAATTGATATTTATCAAAAGGGTTTCATTTCAGATTTCTCAATTCCAACTTTAAATAAAAATAACCAGTATGATCTGAGTTTTTAAGATATCAATTCCCTTCAGAGTGGACACTGAGGATTTAGTAGAAAAGTTCAAATATCTGATTTTTTTTAAAAACTACTTTTTTCTAGAAAATAGATATTTGATGTCAAAAGAGGCAGTGATCTAACTTTTTAAAAAAGAAAAAAAGTAATGAGCTCTCTCTGGACAAATTATGCCTGGGATTCTTATGCAAAGAATGTACTGCTCCAATTTTTCAAAGCTTGAATATTCTCTATGGTGTAAAACAATTGTAAGTACCTTTGCTAATTAATGAGCTGATTTTAGCTATAAATCAGCAGAATTGCATTTTTTTTTTTTTTAGAAACTCATAGCCATGAATGTAAGATTTACTTTTTTTTTCCTTCTCTGTATGTGTCATTTTTAAAAAATTCGATCTTTGTCACGGACACAAGTCAAATCAGGACTAATGAGCCATTCTCTAAAATGCAAATAATAGCGTTCATTAAAGAAGAAGTATTTTAGCAAAAAGTAACTGACAATAAGGATGACGTGTAAGTGAAGATTGCCTGCAGGTGGCCCGAATGTGGGATGCTGAACTGAATTACAGAGGTTTTACATGACTATTCAATTGTTCAAGATGAGAAGAGTAATATTTCTGAGTTCTCTTCTAACATTACTAACAATATTCCTTTTGTCTTCCATCTTCAGAATCCTTGCCAACACCACCAGGGGATGCCAGGCCGTTCAGTACATCTTTAACAAGGCTTTTTACTAACATATCACACCTCATGGAATAGGTTCACCTATGGCTGATTTCTTGTGAGTCTCATTTTATACCAAGTTACCCCTGAAAGGAAAGCTATGACAAACCTAGACAGCATATTAAAAAACAGAGACATCACTTTGCTAACAAAGGTCTGTATAGTCAAACCTATGGTTTTTCCAGTAGTCATGTATGGATATGAGTCAGTCCATAAAGAAGGCTGAGTGCTGAAGAATTGATGCTTTCAAACTATGGTGCTGGAGAAGACTCTTGAGAGTCCCTTGGACTGCAAGGAGATCAAACGAGTCAATCCTAAAGGAAATCAACCCTGGTTTCCCATTGGAAGGACTGATGCTGAAGCTGAAGCTCCAGTACTTTGGCCACCTGCTTCGAAGAGCCCACTCACTGGAAAAGACCCTGATGCTGGGAAAGATTGAAGGCAAAAGGAGAACGGGGCCACAGAGGATGAGATGGTTAGATAGCATCACTGACTAAATGGACATGAATTTGAGTAAACTCTGGGAGACAGTGGAAGACAGAGGAGCCTGGAGTGCTGCAGCCCATGGGATTACAAAGAGTCAGATATGACTTAGCGACTGAACAACAACAACAACAGATAACAGACAAAGCAGAAAAGATCCAGCAAAGATGGCAGGATGTGATGGTTCCCAGGTACCCCTCTCAGGACAGTTTGGTAGTGAGCAGGAGCTGTGTACTCAGCAATCAGTCCATTACTAGTAGTATTCCAGAAATATACTTGTCTGATATATTTGAATATTTTTACCAAAGGGGAAAATTAATATTTGAGGACAACCATTTTAATGCAAACTAGACGTTCACATATGATATTCTGACACTCCCCACCCCCAGAAAAAGAGAGGTAAAACAAAGCAAACTCATCCTGTCACTTAAAATTAACTAGAAGGGGGGGAAATGGCTTCAGATTTTCTTTCTACTTTGGTAACCTTAGAATCCCTGATTCCTTTAAATTCTATTTCTTGGGTCAAGAGAGGAAGAATATATGAATGTACTGGTTGTTTTAATGAGAAACAAACTTCATTTTGCAGGAAACATCTTCTCATCAAAAGTCTAGCAGAATATTTAGTTGGAGGATTATTTGGTTATTGGGAGCCCAAAGGATTCGATCTTACTTAGCTTCTTTTAATATGATGCTATTAAGTAGTTTAGAGGTAAAGGAGGGGTGGAATTTACATGGAGATGTTATTGGTGCCAAGAGTAGAGTCTGGACCTGGGAGAGAAGTGTTTGGAGAAGCAAAGCTTGGCTGATTCTGTTCTTTGCGAGATAACTGATATTAATGTTTAACATTAATGTATTGGGGAAGAACCACCATGGGAGTAAACATCTTTTATAAATAGGGAAAAGAGTTCTTAACTCAGTTTTCTTAACCAAGAGCAAAGAAACCTGAGTCAGAGAGAGCCGGGTTCAAATGCTGCCTCAACTGTTTGGTGGTGGCTGGAGCTTGGCTGGGTCACCCCCCTAAGTCTTCTGTGTACTGTTAAATGGCTTTAAAAAGTGCCCACATCATAGAGATGGTGCAGAAAACAAAATGAGAAAATGCATGCAAATTCTTGCTCGAGCAAGCACTTAATAAATGTTAGCTATTATTAGTTATCATTAACATCCTTATTTTTATCACAAAGTTGTGGTAATGATAAAACTATATTAGGTGAGATATTCATGGACAGAAATCCAAATTAGGTACCGGGTTTGATTATCAGGCACATGGAAACTTCATCCTCAGTTACCAAAAATCCTCCCTAGTGGTGATGAGATTCACTGAAGTTTTAATATGTTGCTTTTTAAAATTATGCACATATTACAAGGATAGAAAGATTTTATAGGATTCACACCAAATTGTGAACCTTTGCATGATACTTGGTCTGCGATGTTGTCAATACAAGACCAGGACTCAGGATTTCCCAACATGTAACATAAGAAAATATCTCACACATCACTTCTGTTACCATGATAAATGTAAAGATAGGTTGTGTGTATGAGTGCATATGTGTTGGGCGTGTGTGTGTGTGTGTGTGTTTGGAGGTGGTGGAAAGGAGAGAAACTGGAACAATATTAAGTGTATTTATTTGGTTTTTCCTTCTTTACTCTGTTAGGAGGGTTGTTTAATTCCTCAGTGACAAGTTAATATAAATCTAAACTGCTCTTTCATGGGTGGATTGCCCCCACATGTCTTGCTTGTGAATGTTGGAGGAAGTATTTGATGAGACCAGAGGAGACAGAAAGTATTTCAGGTAGGTACCACCTACCAGAAAGGGAGCCCAGGGATCAGCAGCATCTGACACAGCTCAACTTGTTATGGCTCCTCCATACACAACAAGGAAAGATCTAGCCAGTGGTACAACATGTAAATAGTCTATCCTTGTCTTGTGACTGAAGGAATAAATATTAATTATCACAAATTTGCAACCTGAGAAGACGTCATGAGTGTGAAGCAGGAGTGACTCACCTGTGTGCCGCAGCAGCCACAGACTAGACTCCTTTCCCAGGGCCTTCGATGGTCTAGGAGGACCCCAACCCCCTGATTCCCAAGAAAACTAGAATTCAGTGCACAATGGCCATTCACAAACTGACAATTTCCTCTTGACCTAGATTTTCAACACAGGAAGGAAGTGAGGGGTAGTGCCAGACCCACTGTGATCCCCTCCCCCCAACACCAGGAGAAGGTGACAGTGTCCTGCTTCCTACTTGCTGTGTCATGGTGGTCACATGTGTTATCTCACTGAACGCCTGCTCCGTGGGGCTGTCAGGAGGATTGAGAACATCCCTATGTTCATTCCAGCACTATCCACAATAGCCAAGACATGGAAACAATGTAAATGTCCATCAACAGGTGAATGGATAAACAAGATGTGGTGTGTAAACGCGCACACACACACACAAAACAGAATATCACTCAGCCATAAAAAGGATGAAACAATACCATCTGCCCCAATACAAATACAACTAGAGATTAACATACTAAGTGATATAAGGAAGATGAATACTATATAATATCACTTATATGTGGAATCTAAACTATGATACAAATGAACCCTCTATGGAATAGAAACAAATTCATGGACATAGAAAACAAACCTGTGGTTGCCAAGGGGGAGGGAGTTGGGGAAGGGATGGAGTGCAAGGTTGGGGTTAGCAGATGTAAATTATTGTATATGGAATGGATAAACAGCAAGGTCCTACTGTGTAGCAAAAGGAACTCTATTTAATATCCTATGATAAGCCATAATGGAAAAGAATATTTTAAAAAAGAATGTGTATGCGTGTATATACATATATATATATATATACACATAAATGAATCACTTTGCTGTACAGTAGAAATGAGCACAGCATTGTAAATCGACCCTACTTCAATTAAGATAAAGAGACAGAGAGCATATGTATAGCCCTTTGGCCTCCACCTAGCACATTATAAGCACTGGTAAACATTCTTTCTCTGCCCTTGACCCTTAATACTTACCCTTCTATAACGTCAGTGTAATCACCCCCCAACCCATAGATTCAGAAACATGTCTCAAGTCCTCAAGACAGGAAGTCACTGAGTAAGGATTTATGCCCAGATTTGGCCCATCTGACCCCAAAGTCTGGGCAGACCCTTTCCTCTCTGCCAAGTCACCTCCTCAAGTACATGCTTCCTCTTTAAGATCAGAGCCCTGATATTAGGAAATGACTACACACTTAGAAATGCTTAGAATCTGGTGGGGGAAGGGGGGTGAAGAAATAGACAAAGCAAAAGGAGGTGGAGGGAGAAAGAAGGATAAAGAGCAGGAAACAAAGCTCCAGTTGGAAAACTGAGTAGAGATGTGGGTTCCTTTCCCACGAGTCCCCCTGATCAAGTGGCATCCCCCCACCACTCGCCCTAACGCCCCTTCCCTACCCCTGCTGTCAGGAATCTGGGAGACTGTGTTTCCTCCTTTCCATCATTACCAAAGTTGACTTTTTGGTGTTCCATGTAAGATGTTATTTCTTTAGACTCTGTCAGTGCCCTAGACCAAGGATCCCTAACCTCCAGGATCTCATGCCTGATGATCTGAGGTGGAGCTGATGTCATAATAAAGTGAAATAAAATGCACAATAATTGTAATGCACTTGAATCTTCCCAAAACCATCCCCCACACTTAGTCTGCGGAAAAATTGTCTTCCATGAAACCAGTTCTTGGTGCCAAAAAGGTTGGGGACAGTTGCCCTAGACCACTTTTTTGGGGGGGAGGGGGGAGCGCTTCTATGTAGATTTCTGCCCACTCCTCCCATTTTCATGTCTCCTTATTGCAGTGTGCTCAAATCACCCTTGTCCCAGCTAAATTTAGGGCACTATCAGATGAGCCATGTTGGGGAATCCAATGCTCATAATTATTATTCTCCCCCCACATTTTTATTTCCCTAGATTCCCACAACTTGGCCAATATATATTTTTAAAACTTCTTTAATGAACCCATGTCAGAATGTGAAGTCCTGCTATCTAGGCCCATTCCTCTGGACCTTGTGGCTGCTTTCCTATGAGACCCTGCATCTTCCACATTGTTCTAGCCTGACACCCAACAGCAATCTCTTCTAGCCCAAATTAGCTTCATTATTTTGTCCTCTGCTTTCTGTTTTCCAAGCTTTTTGTTTCCATCATTAAAAGTCAGAATATTCTTCTAGGCAGTGAGATCTAGAAAGTTATTCAGAAAAGGACCTCAATTAGGTAGGGAAATAACTCCCAAGATGAAACCACAAAATGTTGAATACAACGGAGACAAGAAATAGGTGAGGGAGATTAAAAGTAAAAACTCCCAGCTGCAAAATAAAGGAGTCACAGGTATAGAATGTATGGTGTGGGGAGTACAATCAATAACTATGTAGTATCTTTGTATGGTGACAGATGGTAACCAGACTTACTGTGGTGATCATTTTGAAATGTATAGAAATTTTGGATGACTATGTTGTGAAACAGGAACTAACAGTGTTGCAGGTCAATTATACTTCCAAAACAAACAAACTCATAGAAAAAGAGATAATATTTGTGGTTACCAGAGACAGGGGTTGAGGGTGGGGAAACTGGATGAGCCATTCAAAAGGTAAAAACTTCTAGTTATAAGTAAGCATTAAGGATGCAATGTGTGTGTGTGCTTAGTTGCTCAGTCGTATTAAACTCTTTTGTGACCCTGTGGACTATAGCCTGCCAGGCTCCTCTTTCCATGGGATTTTCCAGCCACGAATATTGGAGTGTGTTGCCATTTCCTTCTCCAGGAGAATCTTCCCAGCCCAGGGATCAAACCCGCGTCTCCTGCATTGGCAGGCAGGTTCTTTACCAGTGAGCCACTGGGGAGCCTCAGGGATGCAACATGATAAATACAATTAAACGCTACTGCATGTTATGTACGAAAATTGTTAAGAGAGGAAATCCTAAGAGTTCTCATTGCAAGGAAATTTTTTTTTCCTATTTCTTTTATTTTACATCCATATGAGATGAGGGATGTTCACTGAACTTATTGTAATAATCCTCTCATGATGTATGTAAGTCACATCATTATGCTATACATCTTAAACTCATACAGTGCTGTATGTCATTCATATCTCAGTAAATCTGGAAGGAAAAAATATATATATACGTATACACATATAAGGGAAACAAGACCAAGACATGTCTTGTATGTCTTCAGCCCTCATGGAGTAGGGAATGATGGGAAGGTGGGTGGAAGATTCACAGGGGGTGTAGGGTACGACCGTGGGAGAAGAGGACCTGGATGGGCCTCAGTTCATTGTAAGATGCTGAGATGCCTGGATACGACCCTTTAGATAATGCAGGGCATGAGGGGGCGGGGGGGGGGTGTGTGGGAGGGAGGAGCAGTGAGAAAGGCTATTCATGAATCAGCAAACCCTACACTGAGGATGGATTTGGAGAGACCAGAAACTCATGAATAAATCAGATAGGAAGCACTTGCAAAAGTCCAGGAAAGAGATATACCCCCATCAACACTTGTTCCAACCCTCAGGCTCATCAGACCCATTGGGACATTCTTCTTGAAAGCCCTTTCGTTTCCAATGTTCCTCTTCTATCCTGCTCCTAGAATCATCTTAAATCAACCTAAAATTTTCCTGGCTTCTCCTTGTTCTTCACATGACCTCAGGCCTTTAGAAAACTCCCCCAGGTCTTTTATAAGATGAAGCCAACCATAATTTCACCCCCACTTCTTGTGCTCCATTCAGACCGAGAAAACCAATTGGCCTAACTTGATTCAAGTCAATGACCAAGTAAGTGTTTACTGAGGATGCTAAGTGCAGACCTGCTGCTCATCTGGTTGTGGGGGGACGTCAGGAGAGGCTCTCCGAGACTCACAACCAGAGGCGGAGATTGGATGTCAACAACACAGAGGAGGACAAAGTACAAGCCAGCAGCTCAGAGGATGGGAGGGGAAGCAGTCACTGCTGCTCCACGTCCCAGAACCTTTCATACGATGATGACTAACTGCTGATCTTTTCTGTGACACATTTTTCAACTTGTTGAGATTTCTTATATAGTAACTTCTCATGATGGTTTCTGTACGTGGAGTCTTTTGATTAAGCAGCGTGCTTTCATTTATAGCTCTTCAGGGTCTGCAAATTGGGAGCAGGGTGGGTGTTTGTGATTTCAGAAGCCATAGTGAAGCCACTGGCATTATTAATATGGCCACGCGTGCAATTTGTATGAAAGAATTCGGCAATTCTCCCTTCCCCATTGTCAGTGACAAGTTAAACTGACCACAAAGGACTCTGTGGTTTCAAGCAAAGTGGGGTGGGGTGGGGGTGCCTGGTCTGTACACACAAGAGACCAGCAGCCCATGGGTCTCCTACCAGCCCTTCCTTCTCATTGCTACCACCATTACACAAACAGGAAGAAACTGTGTTCTCATGGCAAAAACCACTACAATACTGTAAAGTAATTAGCCTCCAATTAAAATAAATAAATAAAAAAAAAAAAAGAAACTGTGGTTCTCTTCATTGTGTTTCATATAATGAATGCCTGTAAATAGAATACATGGAGGGGCCTTGAGCAACTCTTCCTCAGGAGAAATCTAATATCAGAAAATGACATTCTTAAGATAATTAAAAACTTGACAAAGTCAGGACTTTGCAGGAAGGGAAAACTACGAGATGAACTTTCAGCAAGTCAAAGAGTCTATGCTCCTTTTTGAAAAACCTAAAGTGATCAGGCTTGGGTTCCCTTAGCGACCAGCCCTGTCAGGAAGTTAACACACAAGCTTTGCTGATGGACATCATATTAGCATTAATGGCCCGTTGACTTATTGGGTCCCCCTTGCCTATCGGCATTCCAGGCACCTTGTATAAATCCTACAATAAAACCAATTAAAAACCCATTAAAAGATAAAACCTAAAACTATGCCAATAAATGCTAAACACACTTGAAGTACATTCATTTGCATCATTCTTAGAGGGCATAAAATGGAAAAGAATGGTGTGAATGTTGCAAAGCCTCCTTGCAGACAGTGGCGGACTCAGGAGATCAAAACAGAAAATGCAATTAAATTAGTAAAATATGTCCAGACTTGTTAGATTTCCAGGTCTGGTTTTCATCAGTACCATATTTAAGGGATTTCCTAACTTTTATATGAAACTGTTTCTACCTGTAATAAAGTAAGGGAGGATTTCTGAGATAAATGTATATTGAAAAATACAGAAAATGTCACAATAAGCAAACTGAAATGTCACTTACAAAAAATTTATCCTTTTATCCAATTCATAGCACATATGTCTTACTAGAAAGCATGGAATTTGCTCTGTGAGCATCCATCTCTTACAGGAACAAGGAGTTGCATTTTAAGTATGAAACTTAACAACTTGTGTGAACAGACTCAAAGAGCTGACCCACAGAAAATTTTTGAAGAATCCCAACCTCATGGATTATAAAAATGCCTTTCTGTCACTTTCTACAGAAGTATATAAACATACGTTTGACAACTCTCCTTCCCATAATGTTTGAAGCAAGAAAAGCCACATTTCCTTTATCCAGAAAGAAAAAAAGAAAGAAAATGAAAACAAATTATATGCACAACTAAATGAGTGTTTAGTGAAGAAAAGAAATGTCTGCATGTGTGTGTATACGTGAGCAGGAGGCAGGGGGAAGTGGGAGAGAGATGTATCCAAAAATAATACCTGAAATACTCTATCCACAGCCACAAAATAATTATCACTGGAGGTGACATTTGTGTTTTTCACTGTGCTTTTCTGTATTCTCCATGCTTTGGGCCTTAAAGATATAGTGTTTAGGAAAATAAGAGCTCTCTGAAAGTACATGAGTAGGTAGTAGAAATACAAAGAAGGTAGTTGATTCAATCTACTCAATTGGCCCCCTTTAAAGGGGGGAAAAATGCACATCAAATTGCTGACACTTATTTTTGGCACTACCTGCATTCTCTCAGGTGGGCATAGCTGTGGTCCAAGATGGTGCCACCATGTCCTTGCCCTGCCACCCAATTCAATCTCTTTATGCAAATATATAAGAAACATGCATGAAATTGAGTAAGTGGGTTACACTGCTTTAACAATAACCATTCATAATGCTATTGTACTACTACCTGCAGAGAATAACACTGGATCATCTCTTTGGAAATGTTATAAATGGAACACTGTCAAATTTATAAGCAACGTTTTAGAGAGCAAATATGTGGCTTGGATTTTAGCAGTCTTAAACACTGCAAGCAGCTTACCCTTATCTCCCAGTGCCACTGCCTTCCTGGAGTAATTGATGCTTGGAGTCCCCAATTTCACATAAACCAGGCCACTGTGTTATTGTATACAGCAATCTGACTGCTGGCAGGGACAGGAAACTGCGCTGAACCCAGATCAATAGACTTGTCAACAGTAAGCGGCTTAATCTAATTCAGCCTATCTCATCTCAGGACACAGAGTTTGCAATTTTGCTGTTGGGTCCCTCTGGCAGGAAATGGTTTAGAAAGTTTAGTCTTAAGAAGTTTAAGTGATATGCTTATCCTTCAGGCTCTTGAATGTTTATTTAGCAAAATGGCTGTTTTAAATGTTTTATAAATGGCAATAATGTAAACAAGGCATGTCTGACTTCCCTCTCCTGTGAAAACTATAATGGTGATTTCCTTGACCACAGACATCGGAATTAATACCACAGCCAGTCACACTTTAGAGGAAATTGCTCTGGTTCACATGTTCTGAGCTCTAGTCATGTTTAAACTCCATCCCCACACCGCAGCCAATGGCATTCTTCCGAAAAAACTCTTCATTTCAAATACAGATTTGTTTCTTCTCTAACTCTATTTTGGACAAATGACTACTTTAGTTATGAAACCTCCAGTGATTACCCATCAAAGCATCACTCTTCTTCCTCAGAAGAGTGTGCGAGATAAAGAGTTGGTGCGTTGGGGGAAGGGTACATTCCTGGCAAGGAGGATGAGAGCCTGAAATCATGAATTCTAGCCCTGCCTGTGACCTCACCCTCTCAGAATGGGGTGGGCCACCTGACTGCCCTCCTGTCACTGAGCGCTTTCCACACTCTCCACGTCATCACTTGGGAGATGGTGGCGAGTGCTAAGGACCTGATACCGCTTGCAGTGCTGGTGCAAGCTGTGCTTCAACTGTCAAAACAGGAAGGGCACAGACCACTTCTCACACATGTAAAAAGGCTCCATTTGTACAAGTCTCCATACTTTTTGGTAAGCCTCTGGAGATGGCAATTCATTATCACAATTACCCTTAAAATGACTTTCAACAGAAGTAAACCAGGTGATGAGATACCATCTTATGGGTGGAGAGGGCATCGAGGATGAGGAACAAGATGCCTGGAGGATGGAGAAGAGGGGTCATGAGGATGGGAAGATGGGGGCAAGGAAGATTACGGATGCAGAGCAAGAAAGAGAAAGGAGAAGGGCAAAAAAACTGATTCATTCTGTGATCAGTGGTATCTGAAAATGTCAGAGTATGAGGATATTTTAAGATCAGGTCTATGTTTGAAAATTGAGTAAGGGCCCCTCTAACGTCACTTAAACCAGCCCAATACTTTCTACGGCATGACAGTGAGGAAGCCCTGCCAAGTGCCAGCTGGAAGGGAAGCTCACATAAGAGCTGAAGCATCCAAGAAAGATCCAGGTGAAAGGGCTGAGAGTCCAACTGGAAGAGACCATGTCAAGGCTGGTGCCCAGGACTAAGAGCCCAGGAAAAAGTAATAATGGGGAATGTGGAGAGCTTCAGCAATGCAAACTGAGGGCCAAAGGGCAGAGGCAAAGCTACAGATATAGCATTCACAGGCCTAGAGAAGAAGGAAAGGATTGCTTCAGACGTCTGCATTAAAAATCAAAATTCCTGGTAGGAACTGGATTTTAATCCATTAATAATTGGGAATTGTTAATTCCCCCTCTCAGTTGGGTCTGTCCATTTAACACATTAAAATCAAAATGAAAGTCTAGTAACCTTTCTTCTGGATTTCTAAATAATCTCAACCTCTCTTTTTCTTCAAGGTGAATCATACAAACATGATGCTTTTTAAGAAACCGAGAAACAATACTGACAAACTAGATATAAGAGAAGAATCCTAGGAAGAACTGGTCCCATTTATTACGGTAAGTATTTTTAATTAAAGACGACGAAAAGCCCCAAAGAAATATGTCATTAGCTCTTTCATGGTAGCTGGACTATGCATCTCCCCCTAATTATGAAACAAGGTACACCTTTATGCACCTGATGATTTTCTAGGTAACGCGTAGTACAGTGTGCAACGGGGATTGTTTTAATAGGCCTGGTAATGAGATCTGGGTGAAAAATCTCTCTGCTAATTTAGCAGTCCTCCTGAGATGTTAAAATTCTAGTTGGCAAGTGTTTTAAATTTCCTCACCAATCCTGGCCCCAGCCCGCCCCAAGCCTTGACAGTAGATTCTAAATATCACCTGTAAACTTTAATCTGCCCTCAGCAACCATCACTTCTGCTCCCTTTCTGCCTCTCTACCACTGCGAGTCTCTTTTGATTTGCCCGGTACTAACTAAAATGTTATTAAATGAATAATTCGACACTCTAATAATCCATACATTTTGAAAGCAAATCACTGCAGACTTTAAACCCTAAGATCTTTCCTATCAAAGGTAAAGCATCCTCGAACAGTCAGAATTGAAACAAGCAGCTGTGGTCACTTCTCCACCTTTTTGTTTAAGGAATACATCAGTCCCTGTAAGCAGACTTAAATAATGACTTGCAAATTAAAAGAAACATTTCTCTGATTCATTGCAGTAGCTTGCTTTTTGGGATACAAGGTTAAAAGTGAACAGTAAGCCTTTTAAGGTTATTGAAACTAAATTATTAACGCTGTGTTTCACCTTCCTTTTGTCCTCTGTGTGGCATTCTTCCTGATTACTCACTGCAACTCCACTCCTACAAGTTGTAAATCAAATGAAAAATCTTTAAAGCACAAAAACAGCTGATTAAAATGTTCAACCACGGGGGAACTACAGAGATGATGGGGAGTGGCACGCTGCATTTTTTTTTTAAATGAAGCTTTTCATATAACCATTGGAAAAAATATGTTGTGAAAATTGTACACTTTCATCTTCAGGAGGAAGTGAAAGGGACAGTCCCACTTTTGAAATCCATTTGCAACCTTCAAACTAATGAGTGCTTTTCTCCACTTGGATCCCACATAGTGCCTCACACCTAGAGTGCATTTTACCTGTATGTTTTTACACTCAAACACTGCTTAAAGGGGACTGGTGACTTATCCAGGGCTAAGAAGGAAGCTTTCTTTCAGCCCTCACATTAGGGGGTTATTGACAAAGCTCTGAAATCAGAATATGGGGATCTGTACAGTAAATGAGGAATGTCAAAGCCATGTTACCTGCCTAGGGCCTCAATTTCCTCATCTGTAAAATGGGCTGATGATATTTTCTTCTTAGGTCATAGTTGCGAGTATGCACTTCCCAGCATACATTTAATAAAATATTCATTGGAAAATCCATGCTGTACACATCTTAGAAAACTGTGGTTCTGTGATTCACAGATAGTTTGAATTAATTAAATGTATTCTGATTAATAAAGCACATCCAGGCCCATCTCTTAGAGCTGCCACATGACATCTGGAATTCCAGGGAAAGAGCTATTGAAGTGAGGAAGGGGGTAAAGTGGGGGCAGGGTCAGACTTCGAAAGATTGATTTCAAGACTCTGCATGGTCTGATTTAATTAAGAAACTTCCAAGACTAGTGTGGTTCCCAGAATCTTCCCCTTCTACAACAATGTGTAAGATACCTACCAGGGACAGGGTCAGCTCCATGGGTGTGTGACCTGGCAGACACTCAGGGCCTGTGTTACCAAAGGGCTCTGCTTCAACTGTCTTGGTCATTTATCTTTGTTGTTGTTTTTTTAAGTCTTTATTGAATTTGTTACAATTTTGCTTCTGGCTTATCTTTTGTTTATTTATTTATTTTTTTGGCCCCAAGGCATGTGGGATCTTAGTTCCCTGACTAGGGATTGAACCCTCACCTCCTACATTGGAAGGCAAAGTCTTAACCACTGGACCTTCAGGTAAGTCCCTTGATCAATCGTCTTTGAACTTGTATTGTGGAAGTGAAGTCTCATGGGACAATGGAGAGTGTGTGTGTGTGTGTGAGGACAGGAGATCCTAGCAATGTCAGGTCCAGTGAGGGTCCTCCTCACCCCATTTCCATGTCCTGTTCTGGATGCTCCCAGAGCACAGGAGCTGATGATCTGGAGAAACCATGCTTGCCATTCAAACTAGAACTTATTTCAAAGGCAGAAAAGAGGTAACAGTGTTCTAAGAAATAGGAATGTTCAGGGAGCCCTACTACATCCTTTCTTATGCGTATGCTAAGTTGCTTCAGTCGTGTTCGGCTGCTTTGCGACCCTAAGGACTGTAGCCCACCAGGCTTCTCTGTCCGTGGGATTCTGTCCAGGAGTGGATCGCCTTGCCCTCCTCCAGGGGATCTTTCCAACCCAGGGATCGAACCCATGCCCCTTATGTCTCCTGCATTGTCAGACAGATTCTTTACCACTAGCACCACCTGGGAAGCCCTGTATCCTTTCTTCTGTTAATTTCTGAACTGATGAAACACAATATAAAAAAGGTACAGAGGTAAGGGAAGGAAAAGATAGAACAACCATAGTTCCTTTTCCGTTTAATTCTTCCTTACTCCCTCAGTAAGTCAAAGGCAGGGAGTGTGAGTACAACACACATTCATCCAGTGGTTAAGACGTTACCTTAGGAAGGGGGTGTGGGTTCCATCCCTGGTCTGGGAGCTAAGATCTCACATGCCTCGCAGCCAAAAACCAAAATATAAAACAGAAGCAATATTGTAACAAATTCCATAAAGACTTTTAAAATGGTCCATATTTTATAAAAATCTTTGGGAAAAAAAAGAACATACAAACAGCAGAGTTAGTTTTGTGCAGTATTTCATTGCTCTATTGACAATGCAATCCACGTGCATGCATGCTTTATGAAAAACAAATTATATAATTTCAGTGATTCTATGCATGAGTTAAATGCTCTTCTATTTGCATTTAAAACTGGCATTGATCACTACAATGTGAATGTACTTAGCACTGCTGAGCTGAACACTCAAAAATGGTTAAGATGGTAAATTTTATGTTATGTGGTTTTGACCACAATAAAAAGTCTGGCATTGCGCAAGATAAAGATGGACGGTAAAAGTCATGCTAAGAAGCTAAAATGTCAATGTTTCTTTATTTGGAACAACATCCAATAACAAATTAAAAACATCATGACAAGTCAGAAAAGAGAAAATAGAAGAAAGGAGCTTTGAATTTTCGTGCCTTTTGCAGCGTTTTTTTCCCCCTTGCATCTCAGATAAGGGGCTCCATTTTGCATTAGGCCTTACCATGCACACAGCTGGCCCTGACCTCTAGCCAGGTGTCTGAGCACAAGTCTTTGTTCTCAGCGTGACCTGGAAAAAACTGAGGCTTGCCCCAAGGACGGGAAGCTGCCTGCCCACAGAAAACAGAGTGCAGAGCCCCTCCCATGAGGGACTGCCAGCACTGGACTCCAAGTGGAGAGACACCTTAAAGATTCAGAAACTCTTCATAGACCCTACTACTTTGGCAATAAATGCAATAACAGAAGCAGCAGAAGAGCAGCAGCTTTCTGGCACAACCGGATAATAACTCACGGAGAGAAGGAGGGATCCACCTGGTGGTGGTGAAGGGAGAGGATGCACTTCTTACTTACCTGCAGGCTACGCTGCGTCCGCAAGCATCCCTGGGGTAAGAGAGGGCCTGCTAGAGAACCAGGATGGGACCAGCAGTTTGGCTCTGGGAACAGAAGCCACCAGCAATGGCTTCTCTAACTTCCACCCTTAAAGGGCGCTTTTCTGCCCTCACAGCCCTTTGGAATTGTTGCCCCAGTCTCTTGCTCTAATGCTCCAGCTGTCTGGCTCCTTCTGAACGCCAAATCCCAGCACAATAGATCCAAATCCCACATTTGAGATGCGAAGCAGGCTCTGAGAGATGGGGTGGTACATGTGACATCACAGAGAGAGCAGGGAGATGCAGCTGAGTTTGCGGCCGCACTTCCCATCAGCGCCCAGGGCTCCTGGGCCACGAGGAAAGCACAGGCTCAGGGCAACCCGGGATGTTATACAAGACCACCAGCTGGACTGCATAAATGGCACCGTCAAAACAGACATGAAAAGGGGATGCGTGGGGGAGAACTTTCTAGATGGGAAGAATCTGAGAAAGAGTGCAAGCAAATGTACTACACGGAACTGAACTGATTCTGGATCAAAACAACTATACCAACTGGGGGAACCTGAATGTGGATTACACATTAGATACAATGGAGTCAATATTAATATATGGGGGATGAGTTTTGAAGAATGGGTTAGAGAACAAATATCAATTTCAGAACATTGCTCATGTGTTTAAGAGGGGAGGTGAATAGAATGGCAGGTGCATTGGACCATATCCATAATGCATGATTTCTTTCATAAGAAATCTAGAGCATTAAAAAAGAGAATCAAAGCAAGGGACGCTCTGTGAGGCACAGAATGCTATGTTGAGATCATACGGGTATAACAAATTCAAGTCAGCACAGAAATTGTCAAAAATATTAATAATGGTGGTCATTCAATAAGAGCTTATTATGTGCCAGGCTTAGATCCACACACCTTCTCATATTCCTCAGTCAATCTTTACAGCCTCTCCAGGTCTGAACACCATTGCTATAGAACAAGAAACAGAGACCTCGGGTCACATACTCAAGGACACACAGCCTCAAGATTCCAACCCAGATCTCCATCCAAACCCCAGCCTGATCATTATTCCACATGGCATGTTTTAAACTGAAGCAAAGGTGAGGACATAAAGGTGGATCTTAAAAAACTCCTTCTTAAACCGTGAGAATGTATTTGATCACTACTGTTTGATATGTTCAGCTACCAGAGCAGGTCAGCCTCTGGAGGGAGAATTCTAGGATTGTAGCTGCCCTTATCTTCCCGTCTCAAAATAACAAACCTTAAGAGATTGACCCAAAAGCTTTTCCTAAGATATAGTTAAGAAGATCAATATCCAGAATACACTGCTCACCGAATCCTGCTTACACTGACAATATGGAAAGATTATTTCTCAGTCGGATTTGGGAAAATCTCACCAGATTTTGCAGGGGCACATAGGGGAATTGCAGCCTTACTTCTTCTCTTTTCATCAACGTTTTAAACATATTGAAAACCCCCCATGGGGGAAGGGCCAGGTCTCAAGTGTGTGTGTGTGCATGCGTATGCTTGTGTATCTGCCATAGGGCATAGAGCTTAATACATACTAAATCCTCAGTAAGTATCTGTGGGGAAAATGAGCTAGATTCTGTCTCACCTGATCACAAAGAAATATAAACAAACCTTTATTGCAGCAAATTTAAAATAAATCCCTAAGGCCATGGCTGTTGTCTCACCTTGTGGAGTAGAAAAACGATGTGTCAGGGGCCACAGTGGGAAGCGTACAGGACAGGGAGATGGAAAAATGTGCAGCTCTGGATCAACAGGGATGAGGAGAACCCTCAGTGGAACTCAGAACAGGAGGACCATGAGTAAATAGTAATAGAGGTGGGGCTGGTCACACGACTGCTGTCGTCGGAGGGTTTCCAGGCTTTCTCAGATATACTCTTTCATCAGGTCTGTAGCAGCTATCCATCACCCTATTCAAGTCCCATCAAATCACTGTCCCTTTTTATATGTCTGTCTCACAAAGCTACAAAGTAGCTCCGCAGAAACCTGGGTCCTGTCAGCTAGAATGATTTATTCCTTTTCCTGAACAAGCTGGTTCCCTGGACTATTTTCATTGTTGCTGGTGGTTCAAATGCTAGCACATTTCAAATTTTAAAAGAGAAAAAGAGGGAAAGAGATGTTCAAATCTCGCAGAGGTTGATATTTAATCAAATTCAGCCCCGAATACTTCAGGTGCTACTAGGTTTCCAGCACTGAGGCTCTGGAGATGAAGAGTGGGGGAGACAACATAATCACATTATGATCACATGGAGTTTACATTCAACAGTAGGCAAATGTACAAAGACACAGAGGAGAAGCACGTTTCTATTCAAGTGGAGAAGAGAGGACATTGAATACATCAGAAAGAACTTAATTATCCAACTGTGTTCTCAAGGATGAATAAATGAATGAATGAATGGGTTTGCCAGGCAGACTCTTGTCTATCTTGAGTTAATTGTTGGTTAGGATACCCACGTGTAAATAAAATTACTTTAGTTCTTAATGTCACATTACACACAAAAGTCATCTGGACCACAAACTTGAATGTAGGAGTTAATTTGTAAAATTCTGGAGGAACACGTAAGAGAAACTCTTTCAGGTCTTGGATTAGTGAAAGAGTTCTTAGCTATGACCCCAAAAGTATGATCAAGAAAAGGAAAAAAGTGATAAATTGGATTAATCAAAATTAAAGACTTCAAAAGACATCATTAAGAAAACTGACAAGCTACAAACTGTGAGAAATACTGGTAAATCATTTATCTGTTCAAGTACTTACATCCAAAACGTATAAAGGATATTCTTACAACCCAATTATGAGACAACAAGCCTTATTAAAACATAGGCAAAAGATATGAATAGTTTATCAGAAAAAAGACATACAAATGGTTAATAAACAGATGAAAAGATGTTCCATGTCATTAGTCAGTAGGAAAAGCATATTAAAATCATAATACTATTTCACACCCATGAGGATGGCCATAATCAAAAAATCAGACAATAACAAGGGTTGCTGCTGCTGCTGCTGCCAAGTCACTTCAGTCATGTCCAACTCTGTGCAACCCCAGAGACAGCAGCCCACCAGGCTCCCCCATCCCTGCGATTCTCCAGGCAAGAACACTGGAGTGGGTTGCCATTTCCTTCTCCAATGCATGAAAGTGAAAAGTGAAAGTGAAGTCGCTCAGTCGTGTCCAACTCTTCGCGACCCCATGGACTGCAGCCTACCAGGCTCCTCTGTCCATGGGATTTTCCAGGCAAGAGTACGGGAGTGGGGTGAACAAGGGTTGACAAGGATGTAAATAATTGAAACTCTCATACATTGCTGGTAGGAATGTAAAATAGTATAGCCACTTTGAGAAAACAGTGTGGCAGGTTTTTTAAAAAACTAAACATAAACCAATGATATAACCCAGCAACCCCACCCCTTAATCCCTCTCCTGGATTGGGATTAAAGAGAAATAAAATGTGTGTCCACAGAAAAGTCTGTATGCAAAAGTTCATAGCAGCATTATTCATAATGCCCTCACATTGAAAAAAAAAAATCCATCTACTGGTGAACGAATTAATAAAATGTAGAATATGCGCACACTGGAATATTACGAGGCAATAAAAAGGAAGGAACTATTAATATATGCTACCATACAGATGGGGCTTCCCTGGTGGCTCAGATGGTAAAGAATCACATAGATCATACAGATCTATATAGATGAACATGAAAACAATAAGCAAAGCTAAAGACATCAAATGTAAAAAAATATAATGTATTATTCCACTTAGATTAAATGTGAAATGTCCAGAAAAGGCAAATCTATAAAGACAGAAAGCAGGTAAGTGGTTGCCTAGGGTTGGGGATGAGCAGAGAGATTACTTGCCAACAGGCACGGAGGACTTTTGGGGATGATGGAAAATGTTCTAAAACTGGATTATAACAATGGTTTCACAATTCTATCAATTTATTTTAAATAATTGAATTGTACACTTAAAACAGGTGAATTTTATGGTTTGTAAATTATACCTCAATAAAGTTATTAAAATTATTGGTTAGGGTGAAAAATAGGGAAGCAAAGATTTGGGGGCAGCATGACCGTTGATTAGCCTGGAGTGTGATAAAAATTTTTAAACAAACGAATAGAAAAATAAAAGAATGAACATCATGTCCCCAACATAATGTTGATAAATAGCCCCCATCATGTGGAAACTCTTTCATGTTCTCCTTTGTGGAAAACATGTACTTTTGTGACTGGAGGGTGACTCTGGGACTATTCTGAAGTCTCTCTCCTCTGCTTTCATTTCTGCAGTCGCCTTACTTTGCCTGAGATTGTGCTTTCTTCCTTTTATATCCCAATCACCCAAGTCCCAGAGTTACCAGCAGTGTCTCTTTATCATCTTCCTCAGCCTCAAAACCTCCAGCAACTGGTACCCTGTTCCTTTTGGTCTAAGCCTCAGCCACCCAGTTAGCTCCATGTCACAGCCCCTGGGCTGCAGCTCCCAAGCCCAGCTTCTCAGCATCAGTCCAGGATTCTTCCTCTGTGGGGAGTCTCCTCTTCTCCCCTGGGCAGTTCGTGTCTGCTTCTCCAAAGGTGGCTTAGCACTTTTCTTTCTAAACGCATCCCGCAACTATTAAGCTTACATAAGTCTCTTGAATGGTATGATTTTGTTCTTACTCATGTATCATTTTGTCATTCTTCTGTAGTTGGAGGAGTATGTGTGTGTGTGACCAGGTTGAAAGCTCAAGATCACAAACCCTGTTCTATCCTGTTTCTGATGCTTTAAACATGCCTAATCCATCTTTATTATTTTTGTTGTTGGGCAATCCAAGAGCAAACGGCCAAAGGAATGAATGGATGAAGGCAGATGCACTAAAGGAAACATTGCTTTCATTATAAATGATTCATTCAATTTGCCCATCTGAATACTTTGGGTTGCATAATAAAAGTCTTAAGTGCAAACTCTTTATCCACTAATACTTATCATGTGGCTCTCATATTAATTCATATCTACATTTGGGTGATTTGAAAACACTATAGCTTTACTTCATAATTACGCATTTGGTCAGCTATGAGGTGAGAGAGAAAAGTGAAATACATTCATGTCAAATACGGTTAACCTTTCCTCGCCCAGCTTCAGAAGACCCTGAGCAGAGAAAACAATTTGGCACTTGGGCTCTGTTTAGTATATGGAACAACTACTAATCAAAGACTGCAACCAATACAGAAACACACACAACAGAACATAAACCACCCTGGCCACAGAAACCAGGAGAACCTCAACCTGCCGATTCCCTGGATGGAGACAAATACCCCCAGCTTAGCCCAGTCCAGGCCACAGCACCAGCTGGTACCAGAAGCACTCCATCCCCATTCCATTCTCACCCTAGCTCTATCTCAGCTTGCTCTACGAAGACAGACTTCTTTCTAGATTCACACTGGTAAAGCTAAGCATTTTGTTTATATGTGTCAAAAAGCAATAGTAAAAAGGCACTTGCATATAGCCAATATCTATGTTTGCTTAGGGAAGACAGAGACTCTGGAATAAGCTCTATGAGGAAAGAATCTGAA
Source organism: Giraffa tippelskirchi (assembly GCF_054371585.1). NCBI lineage: Eukaryota > Metazoa > Chordata > Mammalia > Artiodactyla > Giraffidae > Giraffa > Giraffa tippelskirchi. The sequence continues at coordinate 62,822,091 of NC_137287.1, read as the reverse complement.
AAAGAATGTATGTATGAATATGTTTAAATGATTCACTTTACTGTACACTGGAAGTTATGTTTCTTTTAATCCACTCGGCACCAGGCTGTCTTGCCCTTTTTTGAACTTGAATCGCTCAAGCCAGCCACCTGCAAAACAAGAACTCCTTTTCCTAGTCTCCCTAAAATGACAACAGGTTGAGAAAGCAGAGGAGAAAATGTACAAGTAATAACTTTAAAAGACATAAGTCTCCTCTAACACTGGTTTCCTTTCTTAGGTTCCTCCGCCCGCATGCAAAGGAGAGGCTCTTCCTAGCCACGGAAACCTGCCAGTTTGTCAAGTTAGATTTAGACATCCCCACATCCGTACGTGCACATGAAATTATCATCTCCACCCTTAACAGGAAAAAAGTGTATGTAACATGAGATTTTTCTCTGCTTTATCTGCCTCAAGTTTTAGTGCTAAAATCTTAAAAGACAAATACAGAACTTACTCATGAACTGTTTGGTTAACTGAACTTCATTATTTCCAGAAGTCACACTAGCTGGAAATATATGAGTTACCTCTGAAGGTCATAAAATTTTGATCAATTTTAGGATGTCAGGGCTGTCTGTGGCATGGTCTGAAAGTCAACATTCAAAGTGGCAGCTGTGGCTTAACAGTGATCATCTTTCACGTCCATCACTGCTTAAACACAGTTTTCACAAGGCGGAGACGCATAGTAAACTTGTCTGAAGCAAGGGTGGCCTCCGGACAGTCTCCAGCACTCTCCACAAACAGCCACCTGCCGTTCTCCAACATGGACAGACTTTTGCTTTAAATCTTCATCTTTTTTCGCCTGTTAATGCCCTGACCTTGGCATCTGTGCTTGAACACCAGCTAATGTGATCTGCTCCAACAATGCAGACTATTGGCAGGGAACACAAGCAGGCTCAGTGATGTCATCGAACTCATTAGGGATTTATTTGACATTTGGCCCAAGAGAACACACTTACTAAATACCACCTGAGTGAACAGCAGTGTGGCCTGTTGATAAGTGAAGGAAAACAATGCATGTTTTGTCCTCCTATAAAAGTAGCACTTTGACCGAGAGGTAGGATTTCTGCTCTTATTCCCCTAGTTATGGCAGCAAAGCAAACTGAAAGATAACTTATTCTCTAAGATGAGATAAGAGTCTAAACTCTCAAGGTTATGTCAGGCATTTTAAAGACATCCATATTAATTGATCATTTAGCGAACAATCCCCTTCCCAATCCAGGTCCAAAAGAAGAGGCAGATGTTACTAGAAAAAACATCTTATATGTACACAAGTGCATTAACGTGTATGCTCAGTCGTGTCTGACTCTTTGTGACCCCATGGACTAGCCCGTGAGGCTCCTTTATCCATGGGATTTCCCAGGCAAGAATACAGGAGTGGGTTGTCACTTCCTCCTCCAGGGGATCTTCCCAACCCAGGGATCGAACCCACATCTCTTTCGTCTCCTGCATTGGCAGGCAGATTCTTTACCACTGAGCCACCTGGGAGACCCAGAGGAACATCTAAATTATGCTTTTGGTCCAGATGGGATATTTGGGACCTGAGAAAGCTGACAAAACATCAGTTTCCAAAGACCCCATCAATGGCAGTTTTATCCCCCTGATCATTCGGTAAAGCTGGCTTCACCTGGCTGTGACTGGCAGGTAGCAAAGCTTGAAAAGGTTACGGTGACACTGCTCTCTAGCATCCCAGAACAGACCTACAAGTTTAGAAAACCTGCTAAAAATGCAACTTCACTTTGGCACTTGGGATAGGCAAGTCTTTTATTAGCTCTTAAGTCTCAGCAACATCTTTTCTGATTTTTCCAAACGAGGATTTTTCACCTGTGAATGGAGTTTTCCACATTTATTGGGCAGCATCAAGTAATGGATCTGTGAAATGTACACACTGGGAACTCAGTCAAATTATACAGTGGAGAAGCAACCTAGAAGCCTAGGCGGGATTTTCATCTCATGGCAGGTAGAGAATAAATGCAAGGAGACTATCAGGACTCCCATACATCAGTGCCAACCAGGAATAACCTTTGTGTATACATGCCTAGCTCTGCATGGGCCCCTGAGCTGGAGAAAGTGTGGCCTCTCCGTACCCTCAGGACACTTTGTGTCAGAATGGAGTGAGTGTCCTAGCCTTTTATGACGTCTTCCATCGCTCACCCTATCAAGTATGTCTTGATACTTGACATACTGTCTTCATGTGGCTACATCCAAAGCCATCCTTCTGTCCGCATCTCATTCCACCATTACAAACGGGGGACCACTGCCTCCCTCTGATTTTGGTTTCTATAGAAACACCCTGTCTTGATTTCTCTCCCACTGCTCTTGCCATCCTCATCCTTCACTCTCTCCCACTCCTGTGCTGACCTCTCACAACAGGGGAACCCCAGGGCTTGGAACTAGCCCTTCCCTCTCTTCATCCTTTCCCTAGATCAGGGATCCACAACTTCTCGGATTTAATGCCTGATTATCTGAGGAGAAGCTGACATCATCATAATAATAGAAATAAACTGCACAATAAATGTAATGTGCTTGAATCATCCCGAAACCATCCTCCACATCCCAACCCATGGAAAAATTGTCTTCCAAAAAACTGGTCCCTGGTGCCAAATGGTTGGAGACTGCTGCTCTAGATGACATAGTACATTTCTAGTTTTTAAATATTATTTGAAAATTAATGATTCCCATATTTATCTCACCTCTGACCACCTCACTCGAACCCAACAGTTTACTTGACATCTCAACTTGACAAGGAAATCAACCCTGAATATTCATTGAAAGGACTGATGCTGAAGCTCCAATACTTTGGCCACCTGATGCAAAGAGCCGACTCATTGGAAAAGACCCTGATGCTGGGAAAGATTGAAGGCAGGAGGAGCAGGCGATGGCAGAGGATGAGGTGGTTAGATGGCATCACCGACTCAATGGACATGAGTTTGAGCAAGCTCCAGGAGATGGTGAAGGACAGGGAAGCCTGGCGTGCTGCGGGGGTCACAAGGAGTCGGACATGACTGAGCGACTGAACAACTTGACATGTTCAAAATCAATCCTCCCATCCCTTGGCACACCTGCCCCTCTTGGTTTCCCAACTTCCATCCATCAGTCTAAAGCTTGGGAGTTGCTCTTAACTTCCTTCTCAGTGAAACCACACCATCACAGCAGGTCCTACTGGTTCCAGCTCCAAAATCTCTCTCAAATCAACTCCCTTCCCATCCCACAAACTAGTCCAAACCCCACTGCTTCGCCTTCAGGATTGGGCAGCTCTCCTGCATCCACTGCTGGGTATTTATCTTCCTCTGCTCCAAAGCCACCTTATACTCTACGCTGTGCTGTGAGGGCTGTTCCTGCACTTGTTATCTCCAGAAACTTCTGTGTTGTTTTTTTCCTCTGTACCCCCTGTGTCATCAGGCCCCCTTATTGTTTGAAAAGTCTAGTATCGTTTCTGTTTTCCTGACTTATATACCCACCTTATAATCTACTTTGCACGGAGCAGCCATTGGGGTACTTAAAAATTATAAACCAGATTGTGCTCACAAGGTAAAAATACTAGGCAATTCCTTGGAGTTCCAGCGGTTAGGACTTGGCGCTCTCAACGCTGAGGGCCTTGGTTCATTCAATCCCTGGTCTGGGAACTAAGATCCCACAAATTGTGTGGCATGACCAATAAATACATAAGTAAAAATAATTAAAAACTCTATAATAACTCCCTCATGACACTGAATAAAGCTCATCTCATAAGCCTTGCCTGGATAGATTCAATTTCCACACACCTTTCCAATTTCATCTCAGATCACCTTGGCTTCCTTTTAGTTTCTGGAACACAATGGCCATTTCCCTGCCTCTCACCAGCTCATGCAGCTCCCTCTGCCCAGATTGTTCTGTTCTCCACATCTGACCTCTCTCTGTCCTTCGGGATTCAGCCCAAATGGCATAATCTCAAAGAAATATCTTTCTTCGTAAAGTATTTCTACACTCTGATTACATACTTAGCATAATTGGTAACTACATATTTATTCATTGAAACTTACTTCCTTAACTCCAACCCACAGGATGTAGAAAGCGGGGGCTATGTTGAACTCACCACTGGGTCCCCAGCACAGTGACCTTCAGATGTGTTTGCTCAGTGAGTGAATGCAAGAATGAATGAGTAAATGAAGGCCTTCCAAACACCACAAATAATTTAAAAATCAGGGCTATCTCTCCTATGTCTCATAGAAGATCATTTTTTGTAAGGCAAATTCATAACATGCATATACTTCAGGGAGCAAAACCACTTAAAAATCCTAGTCCATGGTGGATTCTTTAGAAATATTGCTTTATTTACCCACTGATGTGCTATTTGTAAATTTTTCTTAGGTACTTACCAAAGCGATTTCTCCAAGGAACTCCATAAATCTGAAAGTAATTAAATTACTATTAAATTTTTTTAAGATTCTATAATTCAGGCCACTAACTTGGTTAGGTCTTTCTCCTACATAATGTGAATTTATTAAGTTTTGCTGTGCTTTCTGCATTCATTTTTTTTCAAAGTAAGATTATTTTGTTATAGAAGTATAAACATGCTTTTAATTCCAAAGGTTGGAATGTCACTAAAAGTTATCCTGAAAATATAATACTGAAACAGGGAAGAGGCAGAGAAGAGATTTGCAAAGTCAGTCCTGAGGCTGAAGATGATGTTAAGGGCTGGGAAGGTTCTAGGCCCTCTTCCAGTCTCCCAGTTGGACTTTTTGGTTTAGTCTCATTCAATTAGTGGCCTTTGTCCTGTTTTTTCCTATTCATAGGTATTTTTGCAACGGACATGACATTATTTACAGATGGTCACTCTTTGCGAATAATTTACTTTTTCTGATTCATTTATGTGTTTATAAAATGCCACATTAACTACCACTGCCATTTAGCTACTGCTGTCTAATGACTGACATAAACAAACAAACTTGTGCGTGCGTGCATGTGACTGGCATGAAACCAGATCTCACCAAGTTCTGATTAAGGATATTCACTGGTGGTCTCATTGATCTAAATACAGTGCAGGTTTACAAGAGTGAAGGTCACCATCATTGCTTTTGGCATTTGCATGTTTTTTATATCTGACATAGTATTAAATGATTTTTATTTGTACTAAGAAAATATCTGACAATATCCATGTCAATGCATTTTCCAGCTGAAACCTTTCCCCTCTAAAAGAATCCAACCATATAAAAACATTCATACATTTTTACATGTCTTTATATTAATGGAGACAGAAGTTATCAAGAAAATCCTATACAACCACCAGGTTCCAGTAGGATAGTGTCATCTGTTCCAGAGTTGGTGAAATCCTAAATGTTAGAAATAGAGTTCTTAAAGTAGGAAATGGCAACCCACTCCAGTTTCTTGCCTGGAAAACCCCATGGACAAAGGAGTCTGGCGGGCTATAGTCCATAGGACCGCAAAGAGTTGTATACGACTGAGCGCGTGCACACACACAGAATTGGAGTCACAAAAGACCTTGAGGATTATGCCTGATCCAATCCTACTAAAGTACAAGGCCAATGTTGAGGTCTGTGATCAGCTATGACAGGAGTCATCTACGGTTTAGGATGCTGAAGAACAGCGAGAGAGTCCACAGTCTGCATAGCCTGTTGTCCAGTGACACAATGTCAAACAAAGAAAACCATATGAAGTAACAGACACTATATGCCAGCTCTCAGATGCTGAAATGTACTCTTATTCCGCATCCTCAGCCACCTCTGTTTACAGGCTTGCCTGATAGGTATAGTTGTTATTTTTGTTTTTGTTTTTTTAATGTGGACCATTTTTAAAGTCTTTATTGAACTTGTTGCTACAGCATTGCTTCTGTTTTATGTTTTGGTTTGTTGGCCAAGGGCCATGTGGGATCTCAGCTCCCCAACCAGGGATGGAACCCACACCCCCTGCATCGGAAGGCGAAGTCTCAACCACTGGACTGCCAGGGGAGTGCCAGTACAGTTCTAATACCACACTTGCTCAAGTTTTCCCACAATTCTAATAAGCAAGAGGAAATTTATTTAATTGTGTCAAATGAAAGAATAAAAATAATAACATTTTCCTATAATGAGTATATAATAGCCATTAAAAGCTTTAATTTATGAAAAATGTTCTTCCACCCTAGTAAAGCAGAAGCCTTTCTGTTGTTGTTTTCCCATTTATAGTATGTACAAATCATCTTGCATAGTACGTACAAATCATCTTGTATAGTACATACAAAACTGTCTTGCAACCCTAGCTCATGGGAAGGAAGGGCCTTAAACCCATTGTGATGCTGAAGTTCAGAAAATGTGAACAGATGCCCAAATTTCTGAGCCAAGGTAAAACTTCCAAAAGTTTTAGTGGGATTCAAGAGAGAATAATGTGGGATCACAGTTTTCACAATGCTCTTGGCACTAATCAAGCCTGTTCTCCAGTCAGTCTGAGTGACTTCCATTATGCAAATATGTTATTGCCAAGGGGGGGAGGGACGGCTGAAAATTATGCATTTGGAAACTTTAAGAACAACTGAACTCCTGGAAAAATATTATTGCCAATCTTTATAATAGTGGATGTTAAAATAAGGTAGACTGAGATGCTCCACAAAGAGAAGTGTAGAATTCCCACTAAGAGCAGAGAAGCTGTAAGTGACAGATGCTGAGGTCAAATCAGGCAGCCTTTTACAGCTAATATGAGACCCATTACAGCGCTCTGTACAGAGCGCCGGGTTGTCAGAAAGAGCCTGTGTCTTTAAACTCTTAACCACAGATTAGAGGCTTGCTTCCTGAGGGTTTTTAGTTTCTTTTAAACAGATGGTCCAAAGTGAGGATGAAGGAAGCTGTTTTGATCCATTGTGTAGGTACAGAATGTTATCTTTGTTTTGTTTAAGCATTACACTGCCTAGAGTTAAATAATTGGGTGAAAATTCTCAGCTTTACTTTGAAGCCAGAGCACAGGGAAAAGAAGTGTTTGATAATTTCTCTTAGTATATTTGCATAAATGTTTACTCTCCTGCAAATATGAATATAAATACAACTATTCTTAGCGATTACACATTTATTTAAGAGATAGGCACACTTCTATATATATTGTTTATCTATTTCCTTAAGCAACTGTAATCATCTTTTGTAGAAACAGGAGAAATGCTGGCATTGAATAAAGTTCAACTAAAGATAGGAGGATAAAGCCTCAAACAGCTCTCAAAAGGTGGAAAGTCTATCTTCCTTACACTTCTTTTGATTTTACAAGCTATGGACACACACATGTGAATTTAACTCTAAAGTTTTGATTTACCTGTGAGCATTTGTCTATGACATTATTCTGATATACATTCTGATCTGAAATTACATTGTGAAAATAATAGGACTCAAAGTAGTATTTCATGCACACAGAGTTGAGAATAAAGAACACTGTCTTTTTAAGCTTAGTATTTGAATGCATTTTTTTATATGCCCCTCCTGGCTTGGCTTCACACTGGTAAATGGTGTTTCATCAAGCCCAAATGATTGGGAAGATGGTTCATGAATTTACTTTATGAATATTGACACATTTCAACCCACAAATTGGGATGTAACACTGCATTAAATTGGAGCTAAAAGGAAAAAGACTAGAGCAGCCAATAGGAAATCTAGATGAACTGAACAAAGGCACTTAATTTAATAATGAAAACCACTCCAAGCTACAATGTACTGTACTATACCTCTAGCTACTCAATTATTAAAATAAATGCATATTCAGATGTTTCCCAAAGATGCATGCCTTCTCTTTCAGATTCAAAAGAATGCCTTTCTAATCCAATACAATTCTTTTCACTCTGCATTTCAGCAGCTGCCTTTCCTGATTTCTAATCAAAGCTGATGATAACTGGCTTTGGCAACAGCCTGTAGTATCCCAAATGAGTAATTAAAGCTATAAATGGGCTCACTTCTTCCTCAAAACCCAGGGTGCATTTCAGAGTCTAACAGTTTCAGACTCAACAAGGCTCTCCCGGTTTTGAAATGTGGTCAGGATCTCTCGAGTGCGCCGGTAAAGGAATGGCGGAGGCTTTGTGTTAGCATTTCTCAATGGCGGGTCCCACTTCCACAATACAGATGTCAGGAGGGTGACAAACTCTCTCAGTCTCAGATATCTCCCACACATATGGGCCCAGAACAAAGGAGCTGGCAGCCAACATTTGGTTTAGACTAAGAAAGAGAAATATGGGGTTTGTGGGGGGTGGGGGAAGAAGATGTGTAATTTCTAGAGAAAGAATAAGAAAAATAATGGGTTGGCCAAAAAGTTCGTTTTGGTTTCCATGAAAAACCCAAACTAACTTTTTGGCCAACCTAATATTTTCAAAACCGGGAAAAAAGGGCTTTTAAAAACAATGCTGTGGCAAACACTTTAAATTTTCTCTATTTGGGATACAGGAGTCCAGGCAAGAGATGTTCACTCTCCACCCCCTATAAGAAAGATTAATTCATGAAATGGAGGGAAAAAAATAACAGATATACCGTGTCAACCTAAATAAAGCCTAAACAGGATTTTCTTTCCAACTCTAAAGACTGCATTATATGACCATGAATACAGATTTTTTAATATACAAAACTTCAGAATAGGAATTTATTTTTGACATATTTTAAAAGGGGACTAGATCTTCCTTAGAATTAGAAATGAGTATTTTTTTAAAAAAAATCCAAAATAGTAAAAATAGTCCAACATTAATAAATTTTTTACTTTCATGCTTCACCTAATGAGAGAAAAGAACATCTAAATTAAATCAAACAACTTTTTATTTAAGGTCACCTGCACTCTGAAAGATTACTGGTGAGTTCCTCAACTCTAACAGACAATTTCTTTGATCTAATACCAACCTGAGACTAGCAGCCCAATGAGCCCTGAGAGAAAAGAAATAAAGACCAGGAGGGGAGCTGTCCAGACCCAACGCAGGGGCGCTCCAGCATGTCTTTCTGGAACAGCCTAGGGGACCATTGACCTGTAGCACAAGATCCAGTGGAAGAGGCCACAGAGGCCCAGAGGCGGAGGATGAAACAGCAGGAGGGAAGTGGGAGGAACTTCTACTTTCAGAAAGAAATCTGTAGGGCAAATCCCAAAGTGTTTTAAATTCGGGATTTGCCTTCAGTAGAAATGTCCTACCATCTTTTGATTATACTATTTGAAAATGAAGAACACGTATATTTTTAGAGTTTAAAAACGTTTGATGGATGAAATGCAAGTACATATTTATATTTGCAAGAAATTGTAGACAACAGACCATAAGACATGTTAAGTTGTTGAAAGACAATAGGAAATGGATAATTATAAACTGAAACTAATAATCAATTGACATCAGTTTGAGCAGGCTCTGGGAATTGGTGATGGACAGGGAAGCCTGGCGTGCTGCAGTCCATGGGGTCACAAAGAGCTGGACATGACTGAGCGACTGAACTGAACTGAACTGAACTGAATAATCAATTGAGTACTTTCTGTGACAGGCATTATTCTCAGTACTTCCTGTGTGTTATCTCATTTAATTCCCTGAGACTGTTTAAGGCAATATTATTGTTCCTTTTTACACATGAGAAGATTAAAGCTTGGGCAGTTCAGCAATTTGAGCAAGATAAATCCATGAAATGAAATATTGGTGCAATTTTATAAAATGTTTTCTAAGAGACTATTTCCTGGCATGGAAAGATGTTTGTGACATATTAAGTAAAAGGCAAATTCCCAAAGAGGTATGTATATAACTCTATTTTCAGTTTTGTATGAGTACACATATGCAGATATCAGTCTATGTGTTTAAAAATATACTTAAAAGGTTATTATTGGCTTGGGGTGAGACCTTTAATTTTTCTGTATTTTCTAAGTTTTATACAAAAAAGTTCTACTTTAATAGTAAGATAACTTTTAGGTTTAGTGAAAGGAATTAAACCCTTACTGTGTGTTATTCCATGTTAACAGCTTCTAGAAGCTCTCCAAGACATATTATTGAAGAGGAGTTTTTAGAAGGCATGCAAGAATCAAAGCAAAATCTTTGATAAACAGCCTTTTACATATAGCTGCCTGGAGATAATGTAGGATTTTTAGATTTGGTGAAAAGGAGATGCTTTGAAAACCAGAAACAGGAAGCATCATAAAGAGAGAGGGGGCTTAAAGGACTTCCCTGCTGGTCCAGTGGTTAAGACTCCATGCTCCCAATGCAGCAGGCACAGGTTCAATATCTGGTCAGGGAACTAAGATCCCACATATTGCATGACCAGAAAATAAAATAAAATAATTTTTTTTAAAAAGAGAGGGTTGCTCTGTTCCTGGTGGGGATGATCTTCTCAGAGGCACAGCCAGTAGTCAGTCAACCCCCGCTCCCATCCAGCAGGATTTTCTGCAAGTAGGTGAATGCTTACCAGGCAAGAGGTGGGGAGCCCACACCCCACAGACAGGCAGACAATCATATAAACATACATACAAATAGACATACATGCAAACACATTCACAACACACACAATACATAAACAACACACATGCAAGCACACACAGAGAAACCCATAAAAACACATTATAAACATGCATAAAACATACCATGTACATGCATACATACATGAAACGCATGCACATGTGTATAGACATTAAACAAACAGCAGACAGCACCTGCTGCTTGCCAGCCACCATGTGAGAACTTACAGACACACAAGTGGATGCAACAGGTGGGGTCTCTGCTCCTGCAGAATTAGGAGTAATAAGACACGTGGATAAGGGGGGCATCTGGGAGAGAGGAATACACGTGCGCAAGGAATTACAGAAGAGGGACGGGCCAGAGAGGGCCTGCAGGGAGGGGTCCTGGGCAGGGAGAAAGGAATAAAAGAACCAAACTGAAGAGGAGGAAGCACCCTGAGGCAAGTAAAGGATGGAGGGAGCAGGGGCAGGGTGAGCACGTGATACAGAATGGTTCATGTGCCTCGGCCCACATGCAGTGAAGGGACACCCAGATGCTCAGTGGGAACCTGTAACAGACTGTACATGACCCCGGACACAGTCAAAGGCACCATGACCTCCCTGGCCAGTGGGAGCAGCAAGGATGACAAGGTGGGATTTAGTGGAAATGGACTTGGATGTTGCAGGCTTACCGGGTTCTCAATAAAAGGAATGATAGACATGCACATCGCACGTGCACTGTTTACTCACAGACACACAGCTGTGTCTGCTTCATTTAACTTTGAAGGAAATACGGTTATGATTCTCAAGATGGTGCATTTTGAGTTCTCTTAAAAAAAAAAAATCTCATGTGAAGTCCAGTTAGACTCTTAGTTGGTTATTACTTATAAAAATGTATTTATATCTAAATCTAGGAGTATTCCAATGAACTGCTGGCATGGTGAGATGTACTCAACTTCTCAAAGTTGCTTTCATATCCATCTTTGAATTCATTCACCCACTCAACATAATTCTATAGGTCGCGGAAGAGGTCAAGAGGCAGGCAAAATTATAACAGTATGATACAACACAGGTAGATATTTGTGTTTGTAAGTATGCTTTCACAAATATACTTTATTTGATGAGTATATATTTATTCTGTAACTGGCAAACCAGGAATGATTATTCCTGTTTTATAAATCTGTAAAAAGGCCGCTTGTGATCAAGATTTCACCCAAGGCAGCACAGCTACTTAAGGACAGCGCCCCCACCCCACCTCAGCCTGCAGGTTTCCTGACCCCCATCAGGTACTCCTGCCATGGTACCAAGACTTGCTTAACTGGAAAGATGGGGATAAGAAACATTCACCTTCTTCCACAACCCCACCCCTCTACCCCCACTTCTGTAAAACAGGAAGCTTTTAAATCAAGTTTCTTCACGCTCTAAAATGGTAGAAATCTATGATGCTAAATAAGGGCTTTTAACATAAAATTTAATGAAAACCAATATTTCATCACCCACGAAAGCAACAGTATGGCTGTCAAACCATCACTACCCCTCGATGCTGGAAACTGAAAAATGATTACCACTTTAAGAATCTTGTTAAAAAGTGTGCACATTAAAAATAATTTACAGAACCAATTCTCTGTTTGCAGCCACAGTTTAAGAAATGGGAAAATGTATTTGCATTTCTATCTTGTTAATTCCCATGTTACGCTGGTGTTGCTAATAACATAAAATATTTAAAATTTGTGTTACACACAGCCAATTATAATTATCTAGTGAGACAACAATTTTACATGGGAATCTAAAAATAACCTATTTTACCACTGCAACAGATTACACACATTATGAAATAAATTCTATTGCCAATTAATATTACAGTGGTTCATCTACTGACTGTCCAGGTTTGAAAAACTCTCATCTCAGCTGATGCCGACATTTTAGAACCATATGCAGGACACACTAGAGAAATACAGAATTGTTATCATGTACATGTGACATTGATTGGCTTCCTTGGTGGCTCAGACAGTAAAGAATCTGCCTGCAATTCAGGAGACCTGGGTTCAATCCCTGGGTCAGGAAGATCCCCTGGAGAAGAGAACGGCTACCCACTTCAGTATTCTCGCCTGGAGAACTCCACGGACAGAGGAGCCTGGTGGGCTACAGTACATGGGGTCACAAAGAGTAGGACACAACGGACATATGTGACATATTTTGAGTAAACTGCCAACTATGTCACATTCAAGGATTATCTCACTTTATTCCATAGTTAGGCTAGCAGTTTATACAGATTAAATTCCATTTAAAAACAAGTCCAAGAAGTTGTCCAAAATTTTGTAATACGTTAAAACAGAACTTATTCAAGTGACTGTGCTTCTCACTGAATTTTCAAGATCTACTTAGATATATATATATAATAGTTTGCATCTCATAACAAAGTTTGACATGAAATTTGACCTCCACCACCATTAAACATATGTATTTATAATACTGCCAGCAGTTACTATACCAAATAATTTACTTGTATTATCTCATTTATCCCACACAACCCTACAAGAGAGTTATTATTATTATTTATTTAAAATTATTATTTATTTGTATATAGTTATTTCATCTTACAAAAGAGAAATGTTGTTTCCCAAAGTCACATAATGTTGAAGTTTGAGAGAAAAAAAATTCCTTTACATCAGTATATAGTCCTTCAATGTAGTTGATCAATGAAACTGATGAACGTGCTAATAAGCTTAATGTTGTTTCTACTGTACCTCAATTTCAGTGCTGCAGTACAGTAATGGGATGTTCCTTCAGACAATGTTTAATTACCAGGACTTTTGCTTAGAATTTGAAACTAACTGGAATAGGACTTTGTTTAGTGTAAACAGACATCTCAAAAGAAGCTGATTAAGGGATTATATGTTTCTTACTCAGGAAACACTTAAAGGAAATCAGCAAAATATTGTGCCTAGTTAAACAGTGCCCAGTGGTGTTTGAGTAGCTAGCTGCACAGGAAGAAAACAGACAGGATAGAGATACTGAAGGATCCCCAAAATAACCTAAGCTCTTTGTTTCTCAGTCTTGAATCCAGCTTTATCGGTAGAAGAATTACCATTATGGCTGGCTTAAGAAATGTACAAAGAAAAAATATATATGCAACTTTATTAACACTGAATTACAATTATTTTGGGGAGAAAAGGTCCTAGCCAAAAAAAAAAAAAAAATTGTATAATAATGGATTTGTAAAGCAATCCATTCTGTTCCATGTCATTGATAGGTTACTGGAAAGTTACAGGTACTTAACATTTACGAATTGAATTATCCTTACATGTTGAAGTTGCATGTTAGGTAAATGACTCTTCTTAAATAAATCGAATCACTAAACTACTTGAAGCCAATTTTTTTTCATTCATTCATCCTACATACCCACTTTAAAATTCTCCAAACATATACAAAAGCATTTGGAAGGTATGAGGCTGAATAAGACATGATCCTTATCTTTACCTCCTTATAGATAAGTCTTCATCTCCTAACAGAAGTAACCTGTGTACATGCATAACAGAGTGATCACAACCCTATGTCTGAGATAACTTTCTAGCAGCTACTGCTGCTGCTAAGTCTCTTCAGTCGTGTCCGACTCTGTGCGACCCCACAGACAGTAGCCCACAAGGCTCCCCTGTCCCTGGGATTCTCCAGGCAAGAAAACTGGAGTGGGTTGCCATTTCTTTCTCCAATGCATGAAAGTGAAAAGTGAAAGTGAAGTCGCTCAGTCGTGTCCAACTCTTAGCGACCCCCTGGACTGCAGCCCACCAGGCCCCTCCGTCCATGGGATTTTCCAGGCAAGAGTACTGGAATGGGGTGCCATTGCTAGCAGCAGTCAAGTCCTAACTACAGTTCTCGGGAATGACTTAACAACGATATCCCATCATCGCTAAAGACAATGCCCAGAAAAATGTGGGGGAAAAAAAAATCATGCAAAAAGGAGAGGGGAGACAACTTCCAACTATGCTGTCCAAGCACTTAAGGAAGTCGTTTGTAGACATACAAACTGTTTTGAATCCAAGGAAGAGGACAGACTCATTCCAACTAGTAGTACTATACTGCAGAAAGATGGTACTTGAAGAACTGGAATTTTAACAACAGAGATAAAGGGAGCTGAATGCATCAATTCCAGACTGATCAAAAATAAACAAATAAAAGTACATGCAGTGGGAACTGAGGTAGAAAAATACTTGATGCATCCTGGGATGGTAAACAGCCTGGAGTGACTAGAGTTTTGAAGAGGACGATACCGAGGGTTAAGACCTTGATGGTTCTCTGAGGGATACTGCCACACTAAGAAGTCTAGACTTGATTCTGCAGTCAGGTTTTTTGGGGCAGAACTGATGCCACCCAAACTAAACTTTAGGGAGGTAATTCTGACTGGAGAGAACAAAATATAATCCTCCACATCCTAAATTTCAAAATATCTGACAGCTGATGAAAAAATTATTAGATATAAGAAGAAAGAGGGGCGCTTACCTAGTGGTTCAGTAGTAAAGAATCCCCCTGCCAAAGCAGGAGACATGGGTTTGATCCCCGATCTGGGAAGATCCCACATGCTGCAGAGCAACCAAGCCCATGTGCCACAGTTACTTAGCTTGTTCTATAGAGCCTGGGAGTTGCAACTATGAGGCCATGTGCTGCAACTACTGAAGCCCTGGTGCCCTAGAGCCTGTGCTCCACAACAAGAGAAGCCACCACAGTGGGAAGTCTGTACACAGCAACGAGAGAGTAGCCCCTGCTCACCGCAATTAGAGAAAAACCCACATAGCAACAAAGACCTAGCATAGCCAAAAATAAATAAATTCAAAAAAAGAAAAAGGAGGAAAATGTAACCGAGAACCAGGAAAAACATCAGTCCATAGAAACAGATCCTGAAAGGGCTGTGAGGATGGAAGAGGCAAAAGGCCTTTTTAGAAGCTAAGTTAAATATGGTATATACGCTGAAGGATGTAAAAGGAAGACACAAATATGAGGAGGAGAGAAAATGAAAGATACAAATACTCTGATGGTACGAGGAAGCTAGAAATGCCATGAACTCTTTTAAGAATTGATTGATTAGAGGACAAACTAGTCCCGTTACATCATTACATTTCTATACACAGGAATTAGTGGTTATTAATTCAGAAGAATTTGCACATTGAGCCCTTTTTATAAAAAGTTGTTATAAATGAGGGAAACACAAAGTCATTCTATTTTAAACCCTATCTCAAAAAAAAATTATTTCAAAGTATTACTAAACATGTTTATACATTCTTCCCATGTTACAACATCATTCAAAAGAACATAACCTGTACTGTGTACCCACAACCAACTGATTTAGGGTAATTTTATAACATTTTTCAGGCATCCCTAACCATAATATGTACCTTCCACTCTGGGTCATCTCATAGACAGGTGGCCTATGGTCCTTTGGTGCAACAAATTTTCAGTGACTAATGTTTGGTAATCTACACTTTATCTTTAAGATGGTGTTTATATCACCAAGAGCTTGGAAAACGGATCAATTCACAATAAAACATTTTGCTAACAACTTTCATGGTTCACTGGCAGAGAAAAGAAGGCTTATTAGCTTGGCACTCTAGATATGGCTTTGGCCATATGGTAAAAAACATACCAGATTTTTAAAAAGTCAATCAAACCATTCTGGTCTAGCTATTAGAATAAACAGCATGGTCCATAAAACCGGTTGTGTTATTTAAATCCATCTATTGTTCTCCCAAAAGACTAGAAGAGCATTACTATCAGAGGCTGGACCTGTATTTCGCTTTTACCCCCAACAGTCGCTAACACAGATCATGACGGACAGTTATAAAGAATGTATTTTCTAAATATAAAAATCAGGACACAGCTGACATATGGTCCAACAATGGGACAAAAAATTTTAAATACAGATGAGTTTAACGAGGCTTACAGAGGTTAAATAACTTGCCAAACATTCAAGTAAACGGCAGAGCCAAGATCTAAATCTAAAACCACCTCAGTGGACAATGTAACCTGCTGTGCTTCCTCAGACCTGTATTCAAGGGCAGAAGAAACAAAGACTGTTAAGCAGGACAGGCAGGGTGAGAAGATCACAGAGGTAAAGGAGAAGTCTAGCAAAGAGACCTTGTCTACTGTACCTCCACACTTGCTCCCAGAATCGTGAAGAGCATCATATGCAAAGAATAGAATTACTGAAATCTACATACTCACCCAAAGCAAGTCACGTTAACTCTAATAAATCTATTTTATGGAAAGGGTTTCCAACAAACATTCTGAAGCAATATATAAAGAGTAGCTCTGGGCAAACAATGACTTTTAATTTTTAGTGGTGGCTAATATCTCCAAATGCATAAGTCTTCTTTAAATTCTCCATAAGCAGATATCTATATATCTGTTGGTGGTTTGTTCATTTTTTTCAGTCATATTTCTGTAACAGAAATCTTGGACATAAGGAAAGTCAGCACTACTTTTTCTAGGAAATATTTAAAAGGTAAGAAAGCTTCCTGTCCAATGAAAATATTTATAATTCAATATATATTTACCGAATTTTGAAGCACACAATTTTTATTTCTTTACATGAAGTATTTTTAACTCAGCCTCAAAAATGCTACAGTGGTGAATATTAATAATATGTAATTTATACAAATTGTTTAACATGGTTATAGGAGACAGACAGAGTATTTATAGTTAATCTGGAAAAGTAAAAATATCTATCTATTAATGTATTTTTTTTTTCATTGCTAGCATCAGCTTGTCAGAATCTCAGTCTGTGTTAGGGATCTAACCTGTTTCCATGTTTTAGATGAATGACTTCTAAAAAAATGAGGACTTTCTACGCATTTAAGGAGAGGTGATTGAAATTTGGGGTTTTAAGAGGTTCCAATCAAATCCCCACCTCTTGCATGGATTGTCTGTGGCTGAGATCAAGCACATAGTCAATGGACAGTTTAAGAAGAGGAATGGCTGTCTTCCACACATGTGCCATATTAATGGGAGGATCATCTCTCAGCCTCTCTGCATCCATGCAGCACCCCCAAGGGGGCATCACAGATGCCAGAGATGATGCCAGTACCTGAGGACACAAAGGTACGCAGAGATGAAGTGCGGGTCTGCATCTAAAGCAACCAGAGAACTGTTTTGAAAACAAGGTATATGCATAAAGTATAGTCTCATCTGCTGAGTCTGCCACATACAAGATGTTTTCATATTAATGGCACAGTCTAAGAATGCACCCAAACTATTTACTTACTGACTTCTGCATATGAGAAATCAGTCCTTACTCTCAGAACATAAGAAATAGAAAATTTGCAGGTTATTACCAGATATTCAATTCATGAAAGAAAACTGCCTTTGCACACACAGACATATACACACACACACAGAGCTTTCCATAGCCTAGAACCCTCAGCTTTAAGTACAGTTTAAAGAAGAAAAAAAAAGTTGGATCAATTAGGAGCCCCATGAATGTTGGAAACATCTTAACAGTGTCTCACAGATGAAAGAGTACAACACAGAATGGGAAAAAGAGGGAAAGTTAAATTATGTCTGTAGTCATAATGAATCAAAGCCCAGAAGGAGGTCTGCAAATCAGCAGGTTCTAATGAAATATTAAGGTAAGTGATTATTGATGAAAAATGAATAAGCCTTTTTGATTTCAGCAACCTTTAAATCACACCTAGCTAATTGAAACAACTCAAACGCATTCATTGACTCCTTGATGGGCATTTAGCTATCCTTGGGTGCAGTCAGACTTGATTTTGTGAGGCACGTATGTAGCTGATGCCAGTTACATGGACGTGTGTGTCAGAAAAAGACACACCATTAAAGAAAATCATCTAGTTCCTTTTTACATTTGATTTATCATTTCTAAACTGGGAATAAAAAAAAAATCACCAGGGACATTTCCTGTGTTCCATAAATAAAACATCCATAATACTATACTACATATTAACAGTGAACCTTATTTTAATTATCATATAATGAATATAAGGCATTTATAATACCAATACTAGGCAATTAAGTGGTCATTTTTATTTAAATATATCACAGAGCTACTGAAAATTCTCTTGAAAAAATTCCAACCACACCTCCAGAGGGAAGCCAAACAGTGTCTCCAAAGGTGAGCTCATCCACACTTCACATCACAGGCTGAGGGAGGGTCTGACCACAGCCCCACCCCTCACCATCTTTCTTTGTGTCTCAAAAATCATAACCCTTGTCATCCTAGCCCCCTGGTTTAGAAATGAATCTGTGACTATTCAAGCTTAAGTCCTATACCAAATTTCTGCAGGTTAAGTTGCTTCTTAATTACAGAAATCAATCAAATGTCCTCAGCCAGGCACATTTGAGCATCCGTATAGAATGTAAAAAGCCACGGGCATCAACTGTAGCATCAAAATTTAAAGTTGAGAAACCTAAAAGTTTCACACACAAAAGATACTTTAAAAAACAGAATTCTCCAATATCATACTCATGCAAAAACAACTTTTATTTTTTTAGGCAGCAAACTGCATAATTCCTCCACAGGCCTGAGGCTCCAGCAAGGCCCCAGAATCCACTTGGAATGGCAACCAGTTTGGTGTCACCCGCCTTGCCTTCCCCCCGCCATTGAATTCATATCACTCTGTGTATAACACAGGGCGTGGTCTGTCACGTGGCACCGAGTGAGAGGAAATGGGAGGGGAATCTCCTATTCATTTCTGTATCCAGATCCCTCCCACATCCTTGTACATTGTAGCTGCCAAATAAGTGTTGGGGAGGGGGATGGACAGAGGCTAGAAGAGGAATCCATACCAGAATCCAGGGCTTGTTCAAAGAGTTTAAGCCCTTGACCACTTTGCAAAGCTTGAATATCCACGTGAAAGGAAAGCAAGAAAGAGAAGGAAAAGAGAATAATTTGAAATAAGTATTTATCCTCAGCTTTAATTTCTGTCACAAAACAGGTGATTTTTTTTTAAGCCATGCCAACACAGCGTGTAAAACCAAAACTGAAATTGGAACTCTCCTGCATCAGAATTAGAATTTTATAGAACCAAAGTCATTTCTAGGTCTTCCTTTCCTTCATAGGCCACATGGAGACTGTGAAATTTAGAGAAAACCCTCATGCCCCAAACACGGGGTGCCAGAATTCACTGTCCTGGTCTGAGTCCACAACAGCTGGCAGTTCAACAGAACTCCCCAGAGTCATGCTGTCTTGTAACTTGTTCCATGGATACCCCATGTTCTCCAGTAAGCCTCAGTTCCTTCGGCTTCCTGCGCATCTCTGCTCCCAACCTTCTTTAAGAATTCTAAGTGTTATCAGAAAAAAGCTAAGCTGAAAGAGCCACCCACCTATTCAGCCATCCTACCAAAAGGAACCACCCTGGAGATGCTTATCTGGCCCCAGGGTATTTAATTTGAAAGACAAATATTTTGAAAACTCTGTATTCCTAAGGATTCAACAATATAACCCTGTGTAGTTTATTCGCTAGAACTAATTATGAAAGGTATAAAGTGAGAAAATTGTTTTAAAAATATTTTTTGAGTTTTACAGAAATGTATATAATAATATTCATTCATTCATTCTACAAAGATTTATTGAGCCCTTTTTATGCAATTTTAAGTGTATATTAAGTAATTACTACAAAGCCACAGAATATATGAATTATCTAATCTATTTATGAATTATCTAATCTATCTATTTTCTGTTCTGTGACAATACAGAAGGTTTGGAATTTTCACACTCCTTTCTCCATTATCTGTTTTAGTGGAAGAATCTAAGGACTAAGGATTGGAAAAGAAAATAAACATCATTACTAATCAACTGCTTAAGTTACACAAAATCAACCAATGGGGCACTAAAGGAAGTAGAAAGGAAAAAGCATCGAACAGAGAATGATCAAACAGTTATCCACACTGAGGGCTGGAAGTGTCCAAGGAAAAGCTCTAGAATATCTGAGAAGTTAATTTAAAAATGGATTTTGAATTCAGATCTTGATAAGTCTCCCAAGAAGTTGAAAATGCATCTCACAATAGGGCTCCACATAAATCCTCATGAATTTATATTAAGAACAGATTGGTATTCCATCTTGGTGCAGAAGCAAGAAGGAAAGAACCACCAACCTAAGACCACTAAATACCAATAAGATTGGTACTTGAATCCACAAGTTTGGACTGTCTAAAGGACAGAAGAACCAGGTGGTTGGGTCAAAATAAAAAGACGAGTTATCATGATGAGCTGCATGTAAAGTGGGATTTTAGAGTTTCTGCGTGAAGGCTAAAATCAAATGAAATACCAAGCGGCTAAAGGGAATTTCCAAAAGTATGGCCAGCTCATCATCAAAGACCCCAAAGTTCAGTGCCTTGCAAAAGGAAAGACTTTTCAAAACGTACACACTGCTGGAGGACTGTTTGCCAAATAAGTACCAAGGTCTAAAATAGTTTCCATTTATCCTCATATTTCTGCAGAATATTTAAACTTTCTCTAAGGCTAAAATAAATATATAAACAACCCCCATTACACATTAGTTCTCCAAACAAATTATGGTTTCAGGCAATGTTAATCAACAAAAAGAATTAAACAAGAAGTCTTTAAAATTAGCCATGACCTTATTTATGGCTTCATTACTTTCAAGATTTCATTTGTTGGGTTGTTTATGTCACCTCAGCCTTTAATTTAATTGCTGCATCTCTAACTATATTAGAATAGCTTAATGAATGGTGATGGCTTGTTTTTACTCACCAAAATGTAACATTTGCAGAACATATAACACCAAAGAGCCACTTAATTCATCCATGAATTAGAAGAAGTTGGATTTATACTTTGAGGCTGATCCTCTATTAGGAAAAGTATGATGTGAGCCAATGTGACATAATTAGGGATGAGGCTAAAACGAGAGATTTCAGGGCCCATAGACATCGTGCTGAGGGCTTAGACTGCATCTTGGAGACAATGAGCAGCTGGAGAACAAATTTAAGCAAGAGAATGAAATGTCAGATTTTAATTTTAGACAGAAAACTGCAGGTATTGTGGGAATTTGAAGAGAACAAGACTGGAGGCTGGGAGAAGAGCTAGGAGATGACTGCTAGCATCCGTGTGTAAGAACAGGAGAGAAGGAGTTTGGAATTATTCCGAATGTAAAATCTTTAGGCCTTTGTCACTGATTGATGTCTGGTGAGGGAGGCTGGCTGCAGAAGAAAACATTGTCTAGAGTCGATGTACGGGTGGTGACAGCATTCTCTGCGATTAGGCTGATGATAGTAGAGGAGGTCTGGACTGAGAAACAATGAACTTGGTTTTGGATGGGAGACACAGAAAGCACATGCTGATAGTTAGCTCCAAGAATCTAGGGTTTATGGAGGACTGAGCTAGTGCAGAATAAGCATCACCAGTGCTTCAGAGCAGTTAAAGGTATAACCAAAAGGAACACATAGGAATTATCAGTGGTCAGAGCTATTTCCTCAGGCAATCCCAAATTAGGAGACAAATAGAAGAGAATCTCTAAAGAGACAGTGAAGGAGGAATCAGAAAGGAAGCAAGAGACAGCAGTACTGGACATAAAAACTAAAAGAACAGAGCTTCAAGGAGGCCAGAGTGACCCGGAGGGAAAGAACAGAAGCGTTCACTGAACCAGGAGTCCAGGATTGGGAAACTAACACACTCTGGCTGCTGTAACCCAATGCCCACAAACCTACTGCTTTAGGATAACTCCAGTTTACCACATTTGAGTGCTGGAGGTCAGAAGTCTGAAATGGATTTTGCTGGACTTAAACCATGGGGTTAACAGAGCTGGTTCCTCTGGAGGCTTTCAGGGAGAACCTGATTCCTGGCTTTTAGCAGCTTCTAGAATCCACTGCCCTCCTGGGCTCATGGCTCCTTCCTGCCTTTATGGCAGCAGTCTGCATCTTCAAGTCTCTCTCTGACCTTGATTCTCTCACCTCCTTCACCTATGATCCACTGGGCCCAGCTGGAGAATCCAGGGAAACATCCCCACTTTAAAATAATGTAATCAGATCTGCAGCATCCTTTCAGCTACATGAAGTAGCCTATTTACAGGTTCCAGGGACTAGGACAGGGCATCTTTGCAGGGGCTATTATTCTGCCTACCACATGGGGAGAACAAGATGTAGGAAAGAAGAAACAGCAGTCTCTATCAATCGTAGATTAATCTTTCAAGAAGTTTGGATTAGAAGTGAAGAGGGAAAATAGGGCAGAGAATAGCCAGAGGGTAAAAAGGATTTTTTTTTTTTAAACATCATGATCAAGACATCAGCAAGCTCACCAGCTATGAGAAAGTGGCAGCAGAGACACACAGGCTAAGAAGGGACAAAAAGGGGGACCGAGGAGCAGACTCCTTGCAGGGGTAGGATTGGGATCTGGAATAGTGTTCACAGGGCTGGCCAAGAAGAAGGAAAGTGGATCCTCAGTAAGCAGGGAGAGAGAGGTGGCCCAGGCAGATGGAGGAGGTGGATGGAGCTGGCCAAGATCAGAGATGGGTAGTAGGGACACTGAGATGGGGTCAGCATAGAGCTCATTCATCAGCAAGGGCATCGACTTGCAAAACACATGTTACAATGAGATGGATTCCATTTGAAATATCTTTCTCACACGCCAAGAAAAGCAGAGATGAAAAAAAAATACTAAGTAAATGTAAGTAAATAAAATCGTTTTTGACTTTTTGAATAGCAAATACAACTTTGTTATATGACCCAAACTTTTAAAAAAAAAGCGCATGTCTAATAATGGCCCATAGCTAAGAAAATTAGTTTGCTCTGTGTTTGGCAGACTTCCTTTTGACGCAACTGGATTCCAGTTTTTAATGGGGGAGAAAACAAGTTCACAGAGGTCTTTTCTTTTAAAATCGGCATTTTCTCTTTAGTAGTAAAATGCATGCAAAAAGCTTGTGATTATGGTATTTATGTTTCCATTAAGGTGTCCTCAGCAAGCTGGGGGAGTCTAGCCTACTATTTTCCTGCTATTTAGATTTATAGCAGCACAGTAACTATTTTATTTCAATTATATTTGAGGACAGTGCTCTCTTGGTGGCAAATGATTGCATGGTGACAGTCAGCAAATGTCCATTAGAACTGTCCTTCTGTGGAGTTTTTTTACTACAGATTCTGGGATCTTAGTATAAAAATACAAATTGTTGGTGCCTTCAAATAAATAAAAAACATTACTGACTGTCATTCCATCAATATTTTTTTTTAAAGTATTTGAAGCACATAAAACTTTTGGATTGAAATTGTATAACTTACAAAAAGAAACTTTTTGCTGAGTGTCAAGAAACATTGAATAAAGTTTATGAATAACACACCTGCAGGCTGACATTTTGAATAAAATGATGATTCGGTCATAGATAAACAATGGGCATTTATGAACGCCCAGATGAAGTCGTAGCCAATATGGAAATTATATATTATTTCACAGCTTCACTGTAAACAGACCTTACTAAACAAACTGATATTAGAGTTCTGATTTGATTTTGATCAGCTGCATCACACTCTGAAGACACAGCAATCAAATAGGATATACACTCCACCAAAGAGACATAGGATTAGGAATCACTGAAAATAGAATCTGGTTACAAGCAGGATAAAAGTTAAATATACCTAAACTTTTGTGAGTTTGAGCTTTGTTATTCATAGAAAAGAGAAGAATAGGTCTGGCTTCTCTGGCATACACCCAATATGAAAACACAGAATGTTATCAAGAGCATTAATAAATAGTAATAACAATGATGCTATGACCAAAGAGTACCGTCAGATAATAGTACACATGTCAAGTCAATTAAACAGGCACAGACATATTGCCGGACAGAGTATGAAGCTATTCTAGAAAAAATATTTTATAGATAATAGGTGGAAATGGAGAAAGTGACATTAAATTCACAGCACTTAATAAATGATCTCTAGTTATTTCCATGTGGGGCTACCAGATCCACATTTCCATCAGATCAATCAAAATGATAAGCAGTGAAATTCAGAATACGGCTTTCTTACTGAACAATAAAAATCCCAGAACAGATTCAGGCTACACTTCACACTGTCAATGGACTGGCGGTGCTCCCATGAAATCCAAAAATTTGAATAGTAAAGTTCACCTGACACCAACAGCAAACTTGGGTGAAATTTAGTTAGTTGATGGGAGATTCTTTACTGGGTATAAACACTCCCTAAGGAGTTTTAAGTTTTATGTTTCCATTATTTAACTTTTTAGAAAGTTAATAGAACCATATTCTAGGTCATCTTGTATGTTATTTCCCTGTCTGAATTTAAGTTTATAGATACAGAGGCATCAAGAAATGCTACTTTCACTGATGTCTTGAGTTAATGATAGAGAAGCAGGTTGGACTTCATGCATTAGGATACATCAATAGGGTGCACAGGTCAAAGATCACTGGCTACAGACATGCGAAAGAACTGCAGAATCTAACTGAGAAGAGCGATGGCTGAACTGAGTCAGCCCTTGGCTTGTGAGGCAAACAAACTGAAACGAATCTGCCGCTGGAGCATCCACTACCATGTTCATGATTTGTGCAAGACTTCAGATTTAAAAAAAAAAACATTATTGGCCACATTAAAGTAATGTTGTTCATTTGCATGTAATGGTTTTGCTGTTTTGTTTGTATTTAATTTGTAAAGATGTTTGGTTTTATAGTTATATAATGGCTATAAACAGAAGGAGTTCAGCCCTATTTTATTTTTATACATATTTAAGTAACATTGTAATCAAAACAATTTAATTCTATACAGCAGTATCAAGAGATCGTTTTTTGAAGAGTCTCTATGCTACTCTAGTCTGAGAAACACTTTTTTACAGCTTTTATTCTGACAGAAAAAGGCAATGGAGGTGAAGCCATTATTTCCAAGCCAAATTCATATTCAGTTATAGGTTGATGAAGAAATACTTCACAGGTACCATAATTTCCAACTTTTTGGATTAGCAATATCATTGTTCAATGGACAGCTTATCTCTGAAAAAAATAATTACAAAAACACAAAATTTAAATTTCTGTGATTTCTCCAGAATTTTGATTCTGGAAAAGGGTTAATCCATCTGTGTTTTAAGAAGCCCTCCAGGTATCTGATGCATGCTAAAGAACCACTAGTTTGAAGGGAAACCTGCTACTTTTAATGTTCAAAGCATAGCTCCACTATAGAGCAATGATTATAAGACACCATTATAAGATGGGATGGAATGAGTGTATTGTTTATGACAATAGCATGCACGTGTTCCAAATAAAAAAAAAATGAGTACTATTTTCTTCATGAACTAAATTTTATATGGTGCTTGAATGGAAAAATGGAGGGATGGAAAAAGATGTTTCTAAATGGTTTCAGATAAAATTTGAAATAAATACGTAACCATTAACATAGGGTCAGCATTGCACTTCTTTGTGCTATACTAATGTACACAATCAGATCTGTGGTTTGTTAACAAGCAGTTTGAAGACTGGCTATACTATACATCTCATTCACTAATTCTTTCATGACATGAAAATCATGTCACCAAAAAAAAAAATGGCCCAAATAAACCATAATTAGAACAAATCATGTCATTGCTCATCTATTCAACCATCATAACTAGAGGCTCACCTCACAATAACAAAAAAAATGTCTTAATTTGAAAAACCACAGTTCCAACTTTTTCTTATCTGAGTTTTAAACCACAGGTTAGTACTCCCATCTGAAACCATTTTAAGAACAAGATGAAATACACTGGGATCATGAGACAAGCTATCAAAATCTCTACTGTTCTTTCCATTAGGCTTTGATTTGTATAAACTCAATGCTCTTAGACACAACAGCTTTTTAAAGGCCGTTAATAAAAGGCAGTTCTTGCTTGAGAATTGACGAACAATCTACTTCCTTGTCACAAACTATATAATAGCTGATTTGGAAGCAATACTCTGATTGCTCCTGGCGCCTACCTGTCTGCAGGTAAAGGTTTGGAATTCCGCGGCTTCTTCACTTGGGCATACAAAGCATCCATCATATGCCCTTCTCTTGGGCTCTGGGGTCTGGTGCTGAGAGCCATGGAACCCTCATAGGAAGAAATTCCCCCGTACATCAGCTCATCATCACAGCCAAATGTCCGATGAAAGTCTTGGATTTCAGCATAGTCACGTTCCCGAGCCTGTTGCTCCCTAAATTCTCGAGTTTTGGCTTGAATCCTGTAAAATTAAAATAAGTTGGAGCAAGAAAAACTATGCTTTTCCTAAGAACTGGATATAGAACATTCATCAAAATACATTGCAAAATACATATTCTTTCATGCAGTTCTAAGAAGCTGGATAGGCTAAACAATGTTATATTCATTTTAGATTATCAAGGTAATGTCATGGATTCTCAAAAATTATCATTTCAGATAGCTTTGTTCATGTCAATAAGAAATACTCATAATTTACATCTTATTTTAAATTATCACTTATTAACTAACTCTAAAAATCAACTAGGAATAGTTTTAGGCATCCACTTGCATTTATTCATGAAATTTTTTGAGGCAAAAAGTCACTTTTTAAAAAGTTATACACACATATACTGTATTTGCATACATTTATGTATGGATATACATGTACGATCTTCACATTACAGTAATACCATACACATTCAACATACTCTGAAGCTTAAGTACGAATCCACACTATTATTCTTTATTAGTGGCAAAAGACCTCAGTTTAATGATACTGACTTTTATTTTTTGTGATATATACAGAGCTGGCAAAATCCTGAGATTAAGGACAAGAAGGCATGTATTCAACCAAATTCTGAAATCAATCTATTGATATTGTGCTAAGTTGGTCTTAGTTAGCTGAAGATAATTCAACAACCCTTGATGGAATTTTGATTACTTTTAATGGGAAAAAATATTTCTATTACATACTTATAGATTTAAATGTTTACTTAAAAGTGAAGTCTTATTTATAAAAACAACACTTTGGGCTGTGTTTAACATTTTATTGCAAAGTTATTTACTTTTTTATATTCAAAGTAGACCACTGCTAGAATAAATGATACATAAATGTATCTAAAAGAGTACAGAAAAGATAAAAAATCAGATGAACATAGTCCATTAATAAAAGAGAAAACTACAGGTCAGTATTTCTCATGAATATAGAAACAAAATTCCTTACCAAAATATTAACAAATAGAATTTGGTAATATATATAAAAAGAATTATACACCATGACAAAGTGATGTTTATTGCCTGAATGCAAGGCTGGTTCAATATTTTAAAAATCAAACAATGTACTACATCATATTAATAGATAAAGAAGAAAAATTACAAGATTATATCAACTGATGCAGAAAATGCATCTGATAAAATTCAATAGCCATCATGAGAGAATTCCTCGAAACAACTAAATAGAGCAGAACTAACTTCCTAAACTTGATAAAAAGCATCTATAAAAAACCCATTGATAACATAATGGAGAAAGACTGAATGCTTTCCCTTAAGATCAGGAAAAAGGTAAGGATATCTTCTCCCACCACCATAATTCAACATAGTGAAATTCTAGACAATGAAGTCAGCTTAGGAAAGGAAATAACTGGCATACAGACTGGAAAGGAAGAAATAAAATCATTCTTATTTGTGGACAGCATGGTGGTCTTTGTAGAAAATTCCAAGGAATCTACAAAAAAATCTCCTATAACTGAAAGGAAAGTTCAGCAAGGTAACAGAATAGTAATACAATATTAATAAGCAAAAATCCATTGTATTTCTATATGCTGGCAATGAACACAGATGCCAAAATTAAACTACAATGTCATTTATAGCCACTAAAAGAATGGTTTGTTTTTAGATATGTATAAAATACATAGGTGTAAACCTAACACAATATATACAGGACTTATATGCTGAAAATTATACAATGATGATGAAAGAAATCAAGGAAGATCTAAAAACTGTAGAGACATGATTTTCATGAATGAAAGACTCAACATAGTAAAGTCAGTTCTCACCAAGTTGATAAACAGTTAAATGTAATTGCTATAAAACTCCAGCAAGACTCTAGTAGATACAAACAAGATTATTTTTAAATTTATATGAAAAGGCAAAGGATAGAATAGCTAAACGATTGGGATAAGAACAAAAAAAGTGGGAGGAATCACACTTGATGATGTGGTTTCTATGCGGGGAGAGACACAGATCAGTTGAACAGGATAAAAAAACTCAGAAAGAGCTTACAAGTATGGCCAATTGATTTCTCATAATTATACGAAAGCAATTCAATGAAATAAGTCTTTTCAACAAATAGTGGTGGAGCAATTAGACATCCACTGGCAAAAATGAAAACAAAACCAAACAGAGCAAAACCCACATTGAATTTAAACTTCATCCCTGATACAAAGATTAACTAAAAATGGATCACAAATTTAAATGTAAAATGTAAAGCTACAGTTTACCTGTGGCCACCAACAGAGGGATACGACTCAAAGAACTGACAAATCTGGTTATTACCCTGAACCAATGTGTATTTTAATGTTCATCCTAGAAATAGATGCTAACAAAGCTTGCTGCTCCAATGGCACTTAAAGTAGAGCTTTAGAACGAGGAATGCACTGTGGTTTGGGCTCACTTTAGTGACAATTCGGCCAATAAAAGTCACACAATGATTTTATTTTATACTTTTACATTTGAATGTCTTGTTTATTATAAAGTGAGAAAAGAGACTGCAACACAACCAAAAGTTATATATTCATGTCATATATTTTCATATTTATTTTCATTGTCGTATTTTTCTCATTTCAGAAAAAAAACATTTTCAG
Source organism: Giraffa tippelskirchi (assembly GCF_054371585.1). Taxonomy (NCBI): domain Eukaryota; kingdom Metazoa; phylum Chordata; class Mammalia; order Artiodactyla; family Giraffidae; genus Giraffa; species Giraffa tippelskirchi. Next base: position 62,792,934 of record NC_137287.1, on the reverse strand, counting down.
TTCGGGAGAGAAAATGATTTTGTTTAAGGAAAATTACATAGTTTAAGGAAACTTTTCAAAAAGAGGGTGTCTTGCAGTGTAGCCCTTAACAGCTCCAGATGGTCAATGCTATAAAAAGACACCCCCTCTGCTGTTTTACGGTGACCCTGGGGTCACAAATTATCTCTAAGATGTAAGACTCATCCGTTTTTCTGAACAGTCAGGTTGTTGTTTAGCAGTATCCATCTAATTTATCTTGGGCCAAATCTCAGCAATGACAAAAGTAACTGATTAGCACAAAACTTAGCCAAAGAAATACATGTCTATTGATTTAAGCAGCCCAGAATGTCCTTCTGAGCCATAAACAAGAGAACCATTCTGAGGTTTAAATGATGGCAGACAGCTGTTCTGATGGATGGGCAACACATTCAGGCACTATTTCCCAATTCTTGGAATGTTACGAAAAAATGTGAAAACAACTACTAAAACTTTTTATTAAGACCTTTAAAAATGTTAATAAAGAATTTATCATTTCAATTTGGTATGTTCAAACATAAATATTCACACCTTTCTTTTTTGTTAGGAAAAAAAAAGTATTTTCCATTATGATAATGAAATTGCCTTGAACCTGCATAGAAAATAATACACAAAATAATGTAATATACTAAATAAAGTAATAAGGTTAATTTCTTTCCTGCTGTCACTAAATTCATGCTAACAGTCTCTCTTCAGCTTGACATCAATTAATGATTTTCATTCCAGACTCTGTCACAGTGTTCACCACCCTTTTCTCTAATTAAAATGGATGATGCATGATGAAGATAAAACATACAAGACTTCTGTTCTTGTAACATTTCTATTCATTAGAATTTTTGCTTTTACAATAAATGGCTTTTAACACTAATTGCAGTAGAGTAAAATGAAAATAACTTTTTTATGACTATGAAGTATAGTCCTTACATATCCAGAAAAGACACAAGGCTTAATAAGCACTACTATTGAGGAACCAACTTCTCAAGATAGAAAAATCAATGGTTCCTTAAATTACTCTACTGTATTCAAAATACTTCCACCTCCAACATTATAAAGCCTCAATACGTGGAATGGTCTGAATAATAAGTTTTAAAGAACTCAAAGAAGCAGAAATTGACCTTTAATGTTTTTAATTAAAAACAAAAAACAACACACTGCTCTTAACATCTACAAAGATAGGGTATACTAATATTACTTAACATACAAATTAAAATAAATTTCAGATTGCTACTGAAAGTATAAACTATTAGATAAGTGTAAACTATCTTCAAAACAATGTTCAAGAGCTTGAAATCAACTCTTTTGGGTAACATTTTGTCCCCCAACTTATTGTACTACCATTCGGAAGCCTGAGTCTGGGAATAAAGTTCCTGGATCTTTTCCCAACAATATTTCCTCTCTAAAAATCGATATTAGAGAAATTCATCAAACAAAATCCTACTTTCATGGCAGAATGAGATGTAAGCAACAAGGCAACTGGTAAAAAACAGTTTGACCAAAGAGAGGTTTGTGGTCAACTGACTGAATGCTGACTTGCCCCTCAAAACAGTTGAGTAAATGGCAGACATCAGAAATCTTCAATCTTCACCTTGCCCTGCTGGGCAAATCAAGCAACTACCATCTACCTAGACGTAAGCTGCCAATGGAGTATCTATGCTGAATTCTCAAAAGAAGGAAAATATCCCACTAAATATGAAGAGTTATTATCTGAAGTAGGATTTTAATATGTTTATAGTATTGAGGCAAAAGTTGACTTGAAAAGCCTCCCATGTTCTGAATGGATTCTTTAAAAAAAAATTCTTGAATAGGAACAATTGTTTTAAAGATACATTTCCAAATGAAGGGAAGAAGGGAGCTGTTGAAAACCACAGTGGTTATAGTAGGTTAGGGATGGGGGAGTCAAACTTCATCCCTCAAAGCTACCATGAGGGAACAGCAGATTTATAATACAAAATGATTAAAAGTTGAAAAAGAGATCAAAGAAAAGCATTCACAGAGACAATACTATCCACTAACACAACCACAATTTTTCCAGAATCTACGCAGTTATAAGAATGTACACCCATCAGCAGCCCTTTGTCTCAGCGTGGGTATAGAATTACTCACTTTGCTAAATGCTGAGTTCTTGAGAACTAGATCTAGACCCCAACTATCATCTCTGTATAGTGTTCCTTATTAACTAGCCCCACCAACCTCTCCCCTTCCCAAAGCTCTATGGTCATCAACTTTCACAATTGATTATAATGTCTTATGTTGATTTTTTAATGTTATGAGGTTTAAATCTTTTCTCCATCTTAACAAAGGTAAGAAATTCTTGACAGAGGAACAATTATAGTAAGAATAAAAATTTTATACCATAATTTTATTTATTTAATATATTGTGAGCAAGAAGAATTTCTCTTTTATGCTAATAAAACACTAGAATGATATTTGACTAACCAAAACACACACACACACACTCACTATTCTCTCTCACAGATACTTGCTCATTCACTCACATTATGTTCCAGCTTTCACAAATGTCAACGCACCTACAATTATTTCCAACTCAAAGAGATGCTATAATGCCAAATACATCTAAGAAAGCTCTAATCAAAAATAAAACTGACTGTCCTACTCCAGTTACAGACTGTCAATAAAATCTGCTTCAATTTGCCCAAGTATTGGTCTATTTTGGACTTCCATGAAGTTAATAGATTCTTTAAAAATTTGTTCACCTGCACAATAAGTTCTTAAAATATGTCTGATGAACTAATCTCATTGATTAGAACTGACTTTTCTGAAGGATTTAAGGGGCCAGAGAAAATATGAAGAATGCTATAGAAAAATATATATTTCCATTAAAAGGATAAGCTTTAAAAGTTGAGTTGTATTTGAATGACAATATGTGACCTGCATGCAAAAATTATCCAGAATATCTGGGTTCTGATGTCAGAATTCAGGGAATCTGAATCCTAAGTTTCAAGCCAGAAAGGAGTGAAAATTGTTTATTCTTTTAAATGCACAGGGAATGCACCTATTGTTGCTATATAGTTTATTCCTTCTGTAATTTCACTAATTCTTATTCATGCACTTTAAAGAAACCTTACTACTACATTCTGACACATATTTTTTAAATGATAATCCTGCAAAAACTAACAAATAAACACATGCCATCTCTGAAAAGGATCTTATCAACTAAGAAAGACCACAAAAAAAGTTTCTATCAAAATTTCAAGAACTTACTCAAAGCAGATATTGGAAACAGTTGGTAAAACTGAAAAGAGAAATGCCAGTGATTGGAAACTGGAGGCAAAAAGGCCAGAAATTTTTATTTCTTGAATGTTGTATCTATATGAGATGATGAATGTTCACTAAACTTATTGTGGTCATCATAAGAAAAAAAAAAAAACAAACCCAATTCTGATTTCTATAGCCAGTTAGATGAATGAGCTGGACATGGCTAAACTAGGAGCCAATGGTCTTGACTTGTCAAGAGTATTTCGCAAATGACTCTTAATTCTGAGAGATACTAGTATTTTGTGGGAAAAAATAGTGAAGAAGGATGTATATCTATGAGTAAATAAGTTAGGAAATGATGATTCTCTAGTCTGTGGGCTTCCCAGGTGGCGCTAGTGGTAAAGAACCTGCCTGCTGATGTATGAGATATGGATTCAACCCCTGTGTCAGGAAGATTGTCTGCAGGAGGGCATGGCAATCCACTCCAGTATTGCCTGGAGAATCCCATGGACAGAGGAGCCTGGCGGGCTACAGTCCATAGGGTCACACAGAGTCGGACACGACTGAAGCAACTTAGCGTGAACATGCCCACACACATTTTGGTGACTCAAAATGTACATGAACAGAATTAGGCTGTTGAGAAATAATGGAGTAAAGAAATATGCATAAGCTGCTTTTAACCAAGTGTTTCTCAAATATATTTGCATGTGGAGCCCTTTTTCTGCTGATGAATGCTGTTTGGGAAACCCCACACCACAATATTTATATACCATTAAAATATAAATGAAGCTATCAACAGAGCAAGAATACAGTAGAAAGCCAAAGATTACTTCTGACACTGAGTTAACAGAAAAATCCATTGATGTGCTTTATACCTGAAGCTCAGTGGGCCCAAAGTTACAGAGATCATGTAATTGAACCTGTGTTATTTGGGAATCAGAGCCCCATCCTTTTGTGAGGTGGAATGAGCTAATGTGCATGCATGCATGCTCAGTTGCTCAGTCATGTCCGACTCTTTGTGACCACACGGACTGTAGCCCACCAGGCTCCTTTGTCCATGGGATTCTCCAGGCAAGAATACTGGAGTGGGTGGCCATGCCCTTCTCCAGGGAATCTTCCTGATCCAGGGATTGAATCTGCGTCACTTGCATCTCCTGCACTGCAGTTACTGGGGGAAATCCCTAAATGTACTTAGTCACTCAGTCGTGTCTGATCCTTTGCAACCCCATGGACTGTAGCCTGCCAGGCATCTCTGTCCATGGGGATTCTCCAGACTAGAATACTGGAGTGGGTTGCCATACCCTCCTCCAGGGGATCTTCCCAACCCAGGGATTGAACTGGGGTCTCCTGCTTTGCAGGCGGATTCTTTACCAGCTGAGCTACCAGGGAAGCCCAAATGAGCTAATAGGGGCTACCAAATGTGGTCAACAGCATCACTGAACAGGTGGGGTACCAGGCTCAGCACTCAAAGCTGGAAATCAAAATAGCATATCTCAGGATCAGCTAACTTCACCCTCGCTGTTTTACTTCTCAAGAGGAGAAGTCAGGCACAGAGGCTTTGGTTCTGACAGGGGAGAGCTGGTAAAGCCCAAAGACAGACCCACACCAGGATCCTTCTCCTCTTTTCTCCAAGTAGACAGCATGTATCCGAGACCCCAGCTCCCAGTGACAGCAGTGAGTGAAAGGAAAGGCAGGGAAGTGAGCAAGAATGAAGGCAAATTCCATCTCAGACCCCTGCTCTGAAGAATCTAACTTACTTTCACTATCTAAATAGATGTTAACAAGGTAGGAAAAACCATTTTCAACTATATTTATTTGTCCTTTCGATTTTTCAATATTCTATCGAGTCATATTCAGGCTTTGTGGATTTGCAGACAAAAAAAAAATATTTTGGTTTGTGGATGTGACATAACTAATAACTAAGGAATATCAGGTTTTCTACTTTTGGATAGAATCAGCCGAAATTATTTTTGGAACTCAAATAGCTACAGTAGTAAATAATATTACAGGAGATGTTTCACTGCCCATCAGCAGTGAAGGAAAAGTGTCATGAGAATATAGGCAGTGGCTTATTTAGTTTTCTCTATTACCTCCAGTTAGGTTCTTCCCAAAGAAGCTGCAGTTTTCATTCTCAAAAGGAGCAATGTCAATGTCAATAGACAGAATAGGAAAGAGGGTTTATAAAAGCAGAATTGCTTTATCAAAATAACACACATTAAACAAGTACCACTTATGCAATTCAATGAGTCTCATATATTCCCCTGCTCAGTTACAGGATCCATGAGTTTAAATAAAACATACTTGTAAAAACTGTTATTGAAACATGCAGTCAAACAATTTTCTTAAATTATGAGGCTAATTGATTTTTTTTAATGGACCATTCACTTGTTCCTTGACCCTAAAAGATTCTTTATTCTAGGCCTCTTGTATGTTGTAAATTCATTAGGACCAACCTAGTTCCCAGAAGTACTGCATCATTAGAGGTACAGAGATGCGGATTAAAAGCAAAGTGGAGAGGTGAACTGTGCCTCAGGCAAATTAATAATACAAGTGAAGCCATTATGTAAAACCATTGTTTGGCTGTAAAAATTTGACTATGCATTATAAAGGGTTTTGGAAAACGTTGATAGAATTCCGCATTGAAACAGAGCAGTTCATCTTAAACTGCAAAAAAGGGAATATTTAGAATATGAAAAATGGTGTAGGATTAACGACACTTTCCCCCTAAGGTGGCATCAAGATAGGGAGAAGTATAATGTTTCTTCCTACCCATTAAATTATTCTCTAACTAAATCACATATTTGCTTGTGGATAAATCTGAGTTCATACATTTACCTGGTATATACTCTTCCTTAAGGGATAAGAAAGTCTTTTAAGGTAGATGTTTATACTACTGAACACTTAAATGCCATACTCTACACACCAAGAACACTACGTGTCCTGTTCTAAAAATAGTGAGTTTATTAAGTTTGGGGATGTCTAAATTGGTGAGGATTAGAGAGAGTTCAGAGAAGGAAATGGCAACCCACTCCAGTACTCTTGCCTGGAAAATCCTATGGACAGAGGAGCCTGGTAGGCTGCAGTCCATGGGGTAGCTAAGGGTTGGACACGACTGAGCGACTTCACTTTCACTTTTCACTTTCATGCATTGGAGAAGGAAATGGCAACTCACTCCAGGGTTCTTGCCTGGAGAATCCCAGGGACGGGGGAGCCTGGTGGGCTGCCGTCTACGGGGTCGCACAGAGTTGGACACGACTGAAGCGACTTAGCAGCAGAGAGAGTCAGAAAAGCAAGAAAGGTGGAATGACTTTTTTTTTTAATTGGAGAAGAACTGGAAGAATAGACTCAATTTTGTAAAACAGATTAAAAGTGCAGATTTTTTCCCCACTTATATATTTTATAAACTGCAAAGCTACAAATAGAGAATCACACCATTCCACAAAAACACAAAAACATAACCCTCAGGGGTATAAGAAAGACGAATGAAAAATATCCAAACATGAATCACTTCTGACAGAAAAGCCTGTCTTTTCTTTCTGTCCTTGTTAAGAATGAGATCAAAGGTGCCACAACTCTAGAATTATAGTAAGAATAGCCAACTTAGCCTTAGAGATGCTGGGTTACAACCCTAGCTAAGGATGACATTTAGCTTTATAACCTTGATCAAAGTAACTTTTCATCCATTTCATTGGTCTGTGGGTTCCCACCATGAAATGATTCAATAGTAGATAACAATCTTTCAGGAAGAGATGGATAAACATTTAAGTAAAAAATGTCACACAAAATATGATAGCAAAACAGGAGGAGGAAAAAGAAATAGATGTCTGACTTGATAGGAAAACAACATAGTAAAAAATCAATAGCCTCCTCAATTCTTATTAAAAATCAAAATATTTTAAATGAGATATAAAAACTCAAATAGTTTTATTTCCAGATGAATATTTCTTTAAAATTATTACAATATACTACATACTCATAGGTGAATGAGACAGAATATTACATATTTTAGCCATTTTCAGTGATCATTAATGCTGATTTATTTTCTCTTAATAACCATGCTCATATGCCCTACCATCTTCTATGCAAAGATCTTAACCAAAACCAATAAAATTCATTTCAATGCCACAAAGTAAAGTAAGTTTTTTTTCTTTTAATTGTTTTTACATTGTATTGATCCAACCATCAGTATTTGGACTGACACAGAAAAATAAAATAAAAAGGCATAAAATACAAATTTCATAAATAAATTTCTTTATATCAAAAAAAGAAAGAGCAGAAAGGAACAAAAGCGCCTCCCTTGAATGAGGTCCACCCAAATAACTGGAATCTACCTTTCCTGCTCCTGCTTCATCCGTACTCTCTCCTCTTCTGACGTAAGGGAGTCCTGTATTTTTATTTTACCCGTTTTCTCAATCTTGTCATCTTTTCGATGTTTGCCAAACCTGTTGATAACAAAAAATTCTAACTTGTCAATGTATACAAAATGCATTGTCATTCTCCTGGGATAAAGACCTATGCACTCAACGAAGTGTGAGCATCCTCAAAATGAGGCCCCAATGCCTCCTGCCCAGTATTAATATTTTCAGACAGATTACTTTAATCCACTTTAATTGCAACTTTTCAAAGAAAAATCATTTTTGGAAATGGCCTCCATAGCTGTTTTTCTTTAGCCAACAGAAAAATAACAAAATCTTTATGGTTCATCCTTATTAAACACACAATCCATAAATGTATAGAACTGAGTGCTGGAGGATAAAAATCTGCATCAGAGTGGGTTTCTCTTAGGACTACAGAATGAAGATCCACAAACATCATTTTAATGATATCTTCATAAACAACTATTCTTTATTTTCATAGTCAGGTTTATTGGCAACATGTGTCATACTTTAAACCCTGACAAACAAGGTCATATCTGCAAGGTTCAAAGCAAAAAAGGATAATTTACACTCTGACTATACTTTGGGCTTATTAAACTGAAAGCTTTAAGGCAGTCTCAACAAATACTGTTCCTAAACCTGATGAAACGCTATTGCCGAATGTGGCATCTTTGACTTGGAAATCTGTATCCGATCAAAAACAAACATGAGGAACAAACACATGATTGAAAAACAGTCCACACACATTTCCACAGATGGGCACTGAATTCTAGGCTTTCCAAGAAAACACTAATATTATTCCCTTCTGTATCCGAAATGCCTCAGAAACCCCAGCCTTGGTATCCATTCTTTTTCCTGCTTTGTTGCTTTTTTCCACTTTTCTCCAGACCAGACCATGTTGCCTGGAAGGCATGTGCTCCATCCCCAGAAATAACATTCATCTGGAGTGATTGGTCACCAGATGTTTCAAAAAACAACTCTTTTATAGACAGTTATTCAACTACACATTCACAAGTATATAAAGTATATTGAGACTTCTCAATTGAGCACAAAGTAGGAATTTGGCTTATGGTGATAATCATACTGAAAAAGAAAAGAGTAAAAGGGTAGGATCAAAGCTGATATAAAAGAGAGAGAAAAAAAAAGTGACTTTGCTGGCAGTCCAGTGGCTAGGACTCGGACTTCCGAAGCAGGAGGCATGGTTTCCATCCCTGGTGGAGGAGCTAAGATCCCACATGCCTCATAGTCAAAACATCAAAACATAAAACAGAAGCAATATTGTAACAAATTCAATAAAGGCTTTTAAAAAACTGGTTCACTTAAAAAAAAATCTTTAAAAACAAAAAAAGAGACAGAAATCTCAATTACTAGAATGCTTGGGAGCATACATCTTTCTTTTTTGATATAAATGTGATTGCAAATATGCAGGATTTGAGTACACTGGAATACCTCCTGTGTTCACTAAAGTAACACTATGTTATAAATAAGTAAGGGAAAGCATTCTGAAAAGGTTAAAACAGAAAATAGTTAAAGCATCACCACCACTATTCCTTTAAAATTATCTGTATCATTAAATGGCATTGAAAACTTCCTGTGAAATTAACTTTCACAAAGCAAACATATCCCTAAATTTTAATGTTATTCAGAAATTAGAAGATCATTTCTGTTGCAAAAAGAAAAGAAAAACTCCCTAGAAACCTAAGCCCAGAAACTAATGACTTCTTACAAGGGAGAAAATATCTAGCATGCTTTTAAAACTAATAAATACAAAGCTTTAAAAATAAAAAACTTTCTCTTTCCTTTGTTTTTGTCAATGTATCAATAATACCTAGGAGGTAAACATAATGAGTATATTTGTGGTTGTTGTTCAGTCGCTAAGTTGGGTCCAACTGGGAACCTATGGACTGCAGCATCCCAGGCTTCCCTGTCCTTCACTAACTCCCAGAGTTTGCTCAAACTCATGTCCATTGAGTCAGTAAAGCCATTCAACCATTTCATCCTGTTGTACCCTTCTCCTCCTGCCCTCAATCTTTCCCAGCACCAGGGTCTTTTCCAAGGAATCAGTTCTTTGCATCAGTTCAGTTCAGTTCAGTCACTCAGTCGTGTCCGACTCTTTGCAACTCCATGAATCACAGCACGCCAGGCCTCCCTGTCCATCACCAACACCCAGAATTTACCCAAACTCATGTCCATCGAGTCGGTGATGCCATTCAGCCATCTCATCCTCTGTCGTCCCCTTCTCCTCCTGCCCCCAATCCTTCCCAGCATCAGGGTCTTTTCCAATGAGTCAACTTTTCGCATGAGGTGGCCAAAGTATTGGAGCTTCAGCTTCAACATCAGCCCTTCCAATGAATATTCAGGCTTGATTTCCTTTAGGACTGACTGGTGTGATCTCCTTGCTGTCCAAGGGACTCTCAAGAGTCTTCTCCAGCACCACAATTTGAAAGCATTAATTCTGCGGTGTTCAACCTTCCTTATAGTCCAACTCACATCCATACATGACTACTGGAAAAATCATAGCTTTGACTGTGTGGATATTTGTCAGCAAAGTGATGTCTCTGCTTTTTAATATACTGCTCGGTTTGTCATAGCTTTTCTTCCAAGGAGCAAGAGTCTTTTAATTTCATAATGATTATCTTTATAGAATGAATTAACAAAAGAACAAACCAAAACAACTGACACATCTCAGGAGGATCCATCATCTAAAACATAATGTTCATTCATTTGACAGAAATTTATTGAGCATCTACAAGGGGTTCAGGGAAGAGTGCAGGGCTGGACAAATTAATTTGTGTGTAATCAGCATGTAGATGTTATTTAAAGCCCATGTGAATCCCATTGTGAAAATTCTGCAACACTGAGGAATCTGGAAATATAAAAGGCATTAAATTCTAACTTTAAAAAAAACGTCAAGCTCACATCTTAATGCATGCCATTTACTTATAACAGGGATTCCAAGGTAAATCATTTAACCATTTAGTTTCTCAGTTCATAAATACCCTTCAAACATCACATCGTCACCATGTTAATGGGTTTCTTTTGTGGCACTGGTTCTCATTCTGGATTATATACGTTCAATCCTGTATCATATTTAAGAAACACTACCATGGCACCAACAATATCATCTATCTGAACCAAAGTGAAAGTGAAAGTTGCACAGTTGTGTCCAACTTTTTGCAACCCCATACAGTACATGGAATTCTCCAGGCCAGAATACTGGAGTGGGTAGATTTTCCTTTCTCCAGGGGATCTTCCCAACCCAGGGATCAAACCCACGTCTCCCACAGTGCAGGCAAATCTTTACCAGCTGAGTCACAAGGGAAGCCGAACAATACTGGAGTGGGTGGTACAGCTTTATCTTACAAGAATCTGCCCTTTGAGGTAATAATCCGGGAGGAGGTTGACTTCTCCATGTTTTAAAGCAGTTTAGCTATTTTCAGCCCCAATCTAACACTGAGTTTAATTAGCTATTGTTAAGATAGTTTTTTTTCAAATGATCTTTGTCCTATTTTGTTAAGAGAGTTTCAGTTTTATAACTCAGTCTACCAACTTTCAGTTTTTTTTTAATCTAAAACACACAATTAAAAAGAAAAAAAACCTGTGAATCCCAACTCACATTTAAGAACTGAATTTTTCTTTAATTGTATTTGTTTTCAAAATATTAGTTTCCTAGGCTGTCTGCTGGGGCTTCTCAGGTGGCTCAGTGGTAAAAAATTGCCTGCTAATCAGGAGACACAGGTTCGATCCCTGGGTTGGGAAGATCCCCTCGAGAAGGAAATGGCTACCCATTCCAGTATTCTTGCCTGGAAAATCCCATGGACAGAGAATGTTGGTGGGCTACAGTCCATGCGGTCACAAATAGTCAGACACAACTTAGTGACAGACTTTTTTTTTTACTTTTCAGGCTGCTGCCAATTATCAGAATATACTATTTTATTATTTGTAAATTTATTATCAAATTGCTATACTCTCTTTTTTAAAATTACAGATTCAAATTAATATAGAAAAAAGTGAAGGAAACATAGATAAAACATGTATAGGTTAGCTTTTGGACACTGCCCTTCATGCTTGCTTTAGTTAATAAATTATGTGATTTCTTTAAGGTATATTATAAAAGCATAGCACATTACTTGATAATTGGGGTAAAAATGGATCCCTCAGCTGTAATTTGTTGACAGAATGAAATAAAGACTGTAAATGAAAAAAAATATATACCAACCATTCTACAGTATAAAAAGAAAGAAAGAAAAAAAACAGATAGCTATATCCTCATCACTCTAATTGCCAATCTATTCTAGTGTTCATCTTAATTTGCAGTTGCTTAATTCTTCCTGAAAGAGGGACAGGGGAGGTCATCGAGAAATTCCAGCTACAGTTGTACTCACACAGTCAGTTTCAGAGCTGAAATCAGTAATCAACCTATGAAGACAATCATTTAATAGCAAGATGCTTAGAAACTTGGAGGACATCAATTACATTTATTTTATTATCTTTGAAAAGCCACCAATGAATTTCAACTAGGTCATTTTCCAAGGAACAGAATAACTGAAAAAAATATTATGTTAATAATATGTCCAGGAAGCAAACCCACTCCCAGGAAAGAGTCAGTGTCATGAACTGCCTTCTGACTACCCCATACACATGTTCAAAGAGAAATCTCCACCACTTCTGGAAGAATTTGTTGGTTAAATCTTAGGACATATTAATACAGTAGAAGGATCTTTATTTGTTTTTTAATAGGGACAAAAAGAAAAATAGAGAGCTTGAGAAAAAAAATTGATAGGGAAAAATTCCTCTATTCGTACTTCCCTATAGGGAGAGACAAAAGGTGCAATGAAAAAAATGCCAACAAGCTACTGAAGACTCCTTCACAGAAAGATACAGCGGATAGCCCATCTTATCAGAGTGAAATTGATTGCAACATTGCTTAAACATATGGCTTTCTTCATAAAGGATACAGCAATGCTTTCATTCAGCTAAAGTAATCTCCACGTAATCTGCTAAATGGGTTCCACCATGACGCGCTACAAATGAGATCATGGCTGTCTGCCAGATCAGCCGTATATATTATTACTGCAAAGAGTGATGGGCAAGATGTGCACTTGTTGATGAATGGGGAAGGAAAAAAAAAAACAACCCACAAACCAACAGTCATAATGGCTTGCAACCAAATTCTATTGTTTTTTTTTTTACAGAAAGAGCTGTTGTGGGATATTAACTACTGGAAGAGGTTTGTGCTTTTCAACCAACATTTTGGTTTTTAGGAAATTAACCTCATTCTCTCTGTGGTATGAATAACACTGAACTCTTCCTATATTTTATACTGCTACTAAAATCAGAGGCTTTTTTTAATTGGATGATAATTGCTCTGTGATATTGTGTTGGTTTCTGCCATACATCAACATGAATCAGCAACAAGTTTCCATAAGTTCCGACCCTTCCAAACCCTCCCATCTCCCTCACCATCCCACCCCTCTAGGTTGTCAGAGCACTAGGTTGAGCTCCCTCACACAGCCAATTCTCGTTTGCTCTCTATTTACATATAGTAATGTACATGTTTCCGTACTATTCTCTCAATTCATCACCCTCCTCCTTCCCCAACTGAGTCCACAAGTCTGTTCTCTATGTCTGCCTCTCCATTGCTCCCCTGCAAATAGGTTTATCAGTAGCATCTCTCTAGATTCCATCCGCATGCGTTAATATACAATATTTGTCTTTCTCTTTCTGAATTACTTCACTTAGTACAATAGGCTCTAGTTTCATCCACCTCAAAATCAGAGATCTTTAGGAGGGACTAGACTGAACGATAACACACAACAGGCTGCTATAAAGAAAATAAAACTAGTTTTGTAATGAAAGGGTTTTCCTTAATATCATACTTGAAAACACAAGAGGAAAAAGAAAATCTTAAATCTGCGGCCATATTTAAAAATCAACACACAGACTCAGTCAGTTCAGTTCAGTTCAGTCGCTCAGTAGTGTCCGACTCTCTGCGACCCCATGAATTGCAGCACGCCAGGCCTCTCTGTCCATCACCAACTCCCGGAGTCTACCCAAACCCATGTTCATCGAGTCGGTGATGCCATCCAACCATCTCATCCTCTGTGGTCCCCTTCTCCTCCTGCCCCCAATCCTACCCAGCATTAGGGTCTTTTCCAATGAGTCAACCCTTTGCATGAGGTGCCCAAAGTATTGGAGTTTCAGCTTCAACATCAGACCTTCCAATGAACACCCAGGATTGATCTCTTTTAGGATGGATTGATTGGATCTCCTTGCAGTCCAAGGGACTCTCAAGAGTCTTCTCCAACACCACAGTTCAAAAGCATCAATTCTGCGGCGCTCAGCTTTCTTCACCGTCCAACTCTCACATCCATACATGACCACTGGAAAACCATAGCCTTGACTAGACGTACTTTTGTTGGCAAAGTAATGTCTCTGCTTTTAAATATGTTATCTAGGCTGGCCACAACCTTCCTTCCAAGGAGTAAGCGTCTTTTAATTTCATGGCTGCAGTCACCATCAGCAGTGATTCTGGAGCCCAAAAAAATAAAGTCTGACACTGTTTCAACACACAGAATAACCAGAACCAATTAACTTGTAAGTTTTGAGGAATAATTTTTAAAATAAGATTTTCTTGCAAAAAACTCACTGAAATGTCACCTGGATGGTATTTCTCACTGCTAATTACCGAGGTCTTCATGTCTAAGGAGGGCTTTGCTATAAGGACTTGTCTTACTATTTACCCTAAGAAATGTATAGGTTAAACGATGCTACTTGGCTGAGGAGAGAAGTGAAAATGGCAGACATTCAGTATCAGCTACCAGAAGCCTTGTGTCCCCACACCCCACGCGACCCTGTCCCCAGCCAATAGCAACTCCTGCACTGGTGTGGGCAACATGCCATCTGACTCCATCCCCTGCCCTTCATTTCTGCATACTTGCACCATTATGTGCTTTAATCACTTCCTTTCTCCAGGAACTCAGGATCTCTTTCTGGAAATTTCCAGTTTCTGGCAGACACCTGTGTGGTAGAGCCATTGTGCTACACCGTCTTCGAACACTGCTTGCTATAACATTGTGCCAAGACCCTAAGGATCCCTGGGAGATGCCAGCTACCCAGTGGGCCAAGTTCAAGAACCTGTAGAGCAAAAACTGAAGACTCTGTCCTGCATTCCTGTATCACCATGAGAAACCTGCATGCCTTGGGCAGGGCACATGTTCACACAAGCAAAATCACCTCACCAGCTTTTAACCTCATTCCTCTGTAGTCTTTTGAGTCATGTGAAATAAGTGAAAGTGTTAGTTGCTCAGTTATGTCCAACTCTTTGAGACTCCTTGGACTGTAGCCCACCAGGCTCCTCTGTCCATGGAATTCTCCAAGCAAGAACATGGAGTGGGTAGCCATTCTCTTCTCCAGGGGATCTTCCCAACCCAAGGATTGAACCTGGGTCTCCTGCATTGCAGGTGGATTCTTTACTGTCTGAGATACCAGGGAAACACTCTTTGAGCCATACGTTTCATAAATGGTTTTAGATCCAAGTTTCTCTAGAAGCTCTTTTTCAATTGATTCTGGTACAATCTTTCCCCACATTCTTGCTGTGAACAGTGACTTCCCTCAATTCAATTTGCCTTAAAGTCCTAAAAATCAACTGCTCTAAACTTTAGCTGAAGAAAATAAACATCTAGCCATGTGTCTCTGCAGACTGTTCTAGCCCATTCCTGTCCCAGGGCACTGCAGCTCTATGTGCATATCTATCTGAAGACAGAAGCCTGGAGATGAGTCCACCTTGTCTGATGTCTTTATTTGACAGTCAAGGAAATTGACGCCCAAGAGGTCTGCACTCAGAGCTGTCCAAAGTCACCTTGCAAGGAAGGAACAGAGTTCAAGTTACCTCACTGAGTTTAAGAGACCCTGGTGGCTCTGAACTTGGGCCCTCTAGAGAAAATGAAATCCCCAGACCAGTGATTTTCACTCTGTAAATCCTATATGAGACATATAATTGAGCACCTGTTGAAGGCTTTTTTGCTCATTTAATTACACTTAACTAGAATTTATTGAATTCTTCTTTATGTACTTGATCTTATTGATCCCCACAACCAGCATATTAGATAGATGTTCTCGCCTTCCTGTTTAGGGAAAACCTCAGGAAGCACAGGGAGATTTAGTGATTTAACAGGTCATCTAGCAACTAAGAGCCATGCCCAGGTGGCTCAGTGGTAAAGACTCCACCTGCCAGTGCAGGAGATGCAGAAGATTGGGTTCAATCCCTGGGTCGGGAAGATCCCCAGAAGGAAGAAATGGCAAGCCACTCCAGTATTCTTGCCTAGGAAATTCCATGGACAGAGAAGCCTGGCAGGCTACAGTCCATGGGGTCACAAAGAGTCGAACACAACTCAGTGACTGAACACACACAGAATACAGAAAATCTGGGGCTTGCCAGGTGGCCCTAGTGGTCAAGAACCTGCCTGCCAATGCAGGATATATAAGCGATGCCGGTTTGATCCCTGGGTTGGCAAGATTCCCTGGAGAAGGAAATGTCAACACACTCCAGTATTCTTGCCTGGAAAATTCCACGGACAGAGGAGCCTGGCAGGCTCCTCCACGGGTTCGCAAAGAGTTTGACACAACTGAGTACACACGCAGTCTAGCAACTAAGCAGCAAAGCCAGGATTCCAGCCTAAAGCTCTTTTTATAACCACACCCAGCCACCTCCGAAGCTTTAGAAACCAAAAACAGCTAGCCACTCTATGCCTTTATACTGAAAGCAGTTGGTTCAAACATCTTGGTTGAAATTACTGAGATAAATCTTGCTTTGCCAGTAGCAAGGAAGTGCAGGAGACATTGTTCCCGAATGGACTTTTCTATGGAGGCCAGGAGTCCAGACTTTAGGTCAAGAACTGATCCTTGAGTTTGGGGGAGAATGGATACACCTCTATGTAAGGTTGAATCCCTTTGCTGTCCACCTAAAACTATCACAGCATTGTAAATCAGCTATACTCCAACACAAAACAAAAAGTTGAAAAAAAAGGGGGGAGTCTGATCCTAACCATTGGAAAGGATCACACAAACGGCCACATCCTCATCTCTAGGACATTGCCAATATTTCTAAGTGCAGTGACACTCCAGAAGTCAAAGCAACCTGCGTGACACATGCAAATCCTGCCAGGCAACAGCAGAAGCAGGTCATATCACCCAGACCCAATCAGAGGGTAAAATAGCAAGAAGCCACTGGGTGTACTTCTCTGTATAATAATGGGCTCATGGTTTCTGGCCCTATTTTTTTTTTTTTTTTGCCTCAGCCTCCATTTTATCAATGAGAAAAAAAAAAAAAAAAAACCACTTTCCAACTTTCCAATGTATCCTTCCCATACAGGATCTTTCATATTTTAGTGACATTTAAAGAAATTGCTACCATGATCATGTACTGATTTGCTCAGCAGTGGTTTGTGGTGATGCTAGATGAATCAGGGAAGAGAGATCTGATTAGGAAAAGCAGAAAAAGCTCCCATTTAGGCAAAAAACATCTTGGTAATCAACCATGATGAGAAGCAGCCCTGGAAAGTGTACATGACAACTTGATAGTGCTTTTGTCAAATAGGATGCCGTTTTAAGCCAGCGCAGTGTAGCAGGGGTTCTCTTTAAAAGGAAATTCACAAATTTGAGGATCATTATTTGATTGTGTACAGTTTTCATCAGCACTAGTCTGATTAGATTTAATAAACGAAATTTGTGTTGCTTGGCATCCAAGAAAAAAATTGGTGACTTTTTTTTTTTTTTTAAGAAAACATAGCTTTTACTCAACCAAGCTAGAACAGCCTTCAGATATGAGATGCTCCCTTAATGGACAATGTGCCCTTCTTAGGACTCCCGTTAAGTGTCCTTACAAATGCATGTTTCCCCTGTGGAGCTTGTGTTATCAAATCAAGGCTGCCCAGATATGCCTAGTAACCCGACACAGCAGGAGTCCTGGAAGGATATAGACACGGAAATATTAAAGCAATTAAGAAACTGAACCTGGCACATTATCAATTCTGACTTTACCAGAATCATTATAAACTCCAAAGATTTTAAAAACCAAACCAAACTACACACACACACACACACACACACACACACACACACACACACACACACACACACACAGCAGAAAGCATAGGATCCAGATATAAAGACTTATGGGGGGAAAAAAGCAAGCACGATAACCTTTCAAAACACAAGATGACTACATAAATAACCTGAAATAATATTCATAATCTATATGTGGAGGCATTCAAGTCAAATGACAGGAGATGGGTGAAAGTATATCTTAATTATGATGTTAAAGCTTCCCTGACATCAGCCAGTTCATGGACCACACAATATATTTTCTGTAGTAAATAAACTCCCTCTTTGCAAAAAGGGGTCAGTCAGTAATGACTGCTCCATACAGGATTTTTATAAGGTTTGATATACTTCATTTTTTTTCAAAACATACCCACACAGGCAATCAAACCACATTAACCCAAAACACCAAAAACGCAAATGCAAAATAATTTGTTTCCCCTCCTAGCTACTACATTGACTTTATAATGAATTATATATATATATATACATACATACACACACACACGCACACTTAAATAAGGTAAAAACAAGACACAATTCTGATTTTTCTAAATGCTTAATTTGGCACTGAAATCAGCCATGTCCACTTTACATGATTTTGAGAGAGTCTTCCATCCAACTACTTCTCTGAATCCTTTCTTTACCACTATGCTCTTAATTCTTACATGGTTCATTTTAATGCATTATTGTTTCATAATACAATACTACAAATTGCAAATTACATTTGGCTCAAGGAGTGATTATGAAAAACACTATCACTGCTGCCTTTGCTCAAATAACTCTGATAATAATGAGAGATTGATTGAGCCCTAAGCAGTCCAAGTGATGAGAAGGGTCAATTTGAACATTTCTATTAAGCTTCTTTTGTTAAACCCAACACTTTGCCAGGTTAGAGGCAAATAATCATACCCTACATCTGGTTACCATGGTTTTCCTTTTCCTAAAGCATCAGAACAATTTAGTAAGTGGTACTGCCCCAAAGGCAATTCCTCAAATGCTAATGAGACCTAAGTCAAAAAACACATCTATGTAACAGGGCACTTGAGAGAAGAAAAGGTAAGAGAGAATGATACTTTACTGCACACTTTTTTTTTTTCTATTAGGACACAGAATCCGGAGTATTTAGTAACAAAAATAGATAATCCCAATAATTTCTGTAACCCTCTGCCTATCTGATACTCTCCCTGGTATCCGGGTTATACATGCTTAGAAGGGAATGCAAACACACACATACAGCTTCAGGGTATCTTTTTTGAGTCAGAAATACTCACCATCAATTAAATATGTATTGCGATTCAAATTCAATGCTTTGACACTTGATAAGAGATACCTAATGACAGGGCCAGCTTAAGCACCCTCCAATATATCCTGATGTTTACTGAGCAAATGAGAGAGGCAAAGACAGAGAGATAATGTGGTCATTGGAGTCTGGGGGCGGGGGGCGCAGGGAGAGGAAGGAAACAGATTTTTGGATAGCTCCCGGAAACTTTGAAAGATGAAAACTTCCCCAAAGAGCTCATTATCCATAAAGTGAAGGTGTCAGTCAGCACTTTTTTCTGTCGATGATAGGAAACAGTTTCTGTTGATTCACATTTCTGAGAATGCTCTCTGCAGAATAAATTAGGACACAGAGCTTTTCATTTTTTATCTTTCAGTGGATTTGCATATTCAAATTTAACATTAAGGAGCTGACATGTTCTTTTAAGGCCCAATAGGGCTGTGCAGGCAAATTACCAGGAGCTGGTGGTGGTGGTTTAGTCGCTAAGTTGTGTCCAACTCTTGCGACCCCATGGACTGTAGCCCGCCAGGCTCCTCTGTCCATGGGATCTCCCAGACACCAGTACTGGAGTGGGTGGCCATTTCCTTCTCCAGGGGATCTTTCTGATCCTGGAATCGAACCCGAGTCTCCTGCATTACAGGTAGATTCTTTTCCAACTGAGCTATGAGGGAATCCTCACCAGGAGCTGGAGGCCACACCTAATTCTTAGGCCAAGAAAAACAAGCAGGTGCCCTCAGAGGCTGCAGCCGCCCAGGCCTTGGTGCCCACACTCACCATCTACTGACACATACCACCATCTACCTGACTCACACCACCCTCTTAAAGAACAAAGCGTCAAGGTCACATATTTGGTTAAAATCAGTGTTCTTACTGGGTCCTGGTAAGTCTGCACATATAGAAGATGATCACGTGACACCAAAAAATGGCAAATGGCTAGAAAAGATTCTTTATCCTTCTGTGCTGCAGCTTCGTTCTGTCAGGATGCACAGCACTGAGTATTGTTTATGACTCAGTGTGGTAAAAACCCAGCTGGTAACTAGGATCCACAACTTAGGGATGGGTTCAGGAACTGAAGGCAGAGGCTTAGGAGGAAGAGGCGTGTTTAGGGACTCAACCCCACACAACATGCTCCTCCTGGGAAGGGCAACATGAAATCCGACAATTGGTCAACCACCCCATTTTCCCCGTATTTGGCTGAAGAGTTCAATAAGCATTCCAATACAAAACTTGTAGATTTGTGCCCTGGCCTGGAACTCCTCTCATCCCAGCTCACTCCCACCTCCTAAGAACTGTCACGTCTGTCTGCACTGCCTGCTGTGTGGTCTGAAGCTCCAGGACTCTCTGCACACAGCAAAAGTGGGGCTCCATCAGAACACTTGTGTGTGTCCAACCAACACTTCTGGAACCGAAGCCAATACCACTCACATTGGTTTAAATTCCCAAGTTGCCCCAGTTACAGCTGCTGTTACAGGGTATCATCATGTTGCTTTTCCTGGGTTGAAGTTCGATCTGTCTGGTCTAAACTAGTACAATCATGGTACGTTAGTAAACCTCACTTCATTGAGGTCAACACACATATACACTCCTCCTTGGAAGGGTAGCTCCAATTTGGTAGGGAAACGAAATACCCCTAGTTGAGATAAAACTATTTTCCCCAGCCTTTTTCAAAAAGAAGAGAAGACATTAGTTAAGAGCATGACACTGGAGCCAGATTCCTGGGTCAGAATCCCAGCTTTGCCTGTCACTAGCTATGTGACTCACTACGCTTGGCCAAGTTGCTGAATCTTTTGGCTAAAAAGCAACCACCCTCACAGCTTCATTTTGAGAATGAAGTGAATTATACATTCACTGTGTGTTGGCACAAAAAAGCACTCAGTACATATTAACTATTTTATTATCATTGTTAGTCTTTATTTCTGGCTTACAAAAATTGATGGCACTTCCAGGAAGATCCTTAAAAAGGGAGCTGCCTCCATTAGCAGCTGCCTCTTCCCCTTCTTGCTTCTTCCTGCTTAGAATTCTCATAAGACACCCAGAGTTGTCACCACGAAGTGACAGTGAGGACAGAAACACATGTCGGGAGATACGTGTTCACAGCAGCACTATTCACAACAGCCAAAAGGCAGATGCAAGCGAAGTGTCTGTGGATGAGGAAAGTGGGATCTATACACACAATGGAATGGTATTCAACCTTAAAAAGGATGGATAGTCAGACATATGTTACAACATGTTTGAAACTTAAGGACATTATGCTAAGTGAAATCAGCCAGTCACAAAAAGATAACATTGTATGATTCTACTTACATGAAATATCTCAAGTAGCGAAGCTCAGAAAGACAGAAAGGTAGAATGGTGTTTGCTAGGGATGGGGGATGCAGAATGGGAAATTACTGTTTAAAGAGGACACAGTTTGCATTTTACAAGATCAAAAGACTTCTGGAGATGGATGGTGGTGATGGTTGCCCAACCATGTGAAGATGGTTAAGATGGAGCCAAGACATGCAAGCAACCTAAATGTCCATGGGCAGATAAATGAATAAAGATGTGTGTGTGTGTGTGTGTGTGTGTGTGTGTGTGCGTGCATGTATGCATGCACAATGGAATATTATTCATCCATAAAAAGAAGGAAATACTGCCAATTGTAGCAAAATGGAGGAACCTAGAGATTAGCACATTAAGTCAGACAAAGACAAATACCGTATGATACACTTATATCTGCAATCTAAAATAAATGATACAAATGTACAAATGAACTGATCAGAAATAGACCCACAGACGTAGAAAACAAGCTTATGGTTACCAAAAGGGATGAGGAGAGGGGAAGTATATTATAAATGAATCACTTTGCTGTACACTTGAAACTAATGCAACGTTGTACATTAACTATACTTCAGTGAAAATTTTTTTAAATGGTTAAGAGGGTAAATGTTACACGTACTTTGCCACAATTTAAGAAATAAAGCAATATACATTAAGGATGGCTGAATAAAAAAGGAGGTACTGACAGTGCTGACACTCTGGGACCACCATACAAGTCTTGGATGGTCAATCTTCAGACTTCTTTTAGAGGAAAATAAGCAGTGTCTTGTTTCAACCATAGTTACTTGGGTCTGTGCTACAACTAAAGCAATTTCTTCTAGGAAAAATCATGGAGGTGAAAAGGAAAAAAAAAAAGTTTCCTTTCAGGGATTTGGCTTCCCCAACAGAGGATCTTTGTAAAAGACCCCATCTTCATGTCAATACCTCAGCTGGTTCGGTCCTACAGTTCCCGGCAACCATCTTTCTCAAGACGTCTCCCCCCACGGTCAGTCCACAATGGCCAAGGAACAGCAGGATGGAGACAACAGCCTTCCAAAAGAGAATGAGCAGAACTAACAGAAAACCAAAAACCCACCAATCGGAGCCTCTGCGATTCAGGCCAACACCGCCATTCCAGCTGACAAAGACTTCTCAGCAGATAAACAAGAAGAAAACAACATTCCCTGAGTCAGAGATGATTTCACTTCCCTTCATTGTTCCTGAGGCTATGCGGGCATTTCTCCAGTTGGGGTGCAAAAACGCCTTCACACACTTCTTTTTATTTGGCTGTTAATAGAGCTTCTCTCTAGTCAGACGGCTACCTCTCAGCTGTGTGTATTTAGGACAGTGGAGGATACTTCTAGAAGAAAATATCCTTTTCCATTACAGACCCAGAATGCTAGGAAATAATATGAAAATTCTATAACTCCTACCTTACAAGAATAATAATGTTCAAAGGGGTTTTGCCAGACTAAATAGACAAGCAGGGGTCGACTCTAAGAGAAAAAGCATAAAACTTTGACAGTGAAGATAATAAGACCCATATGGATAAAACTATATTTAAATATGGGGCCTTTCAAAAAAAGAGTTCCATAGGAAAAATGTTATATATATATATTTCTATTTGTTCATTAAAGTTGAGAAGTCAGATCTATAAGCTTTGAAAAAACCTTTTAAAGCATCACAATGGTTTCTAACTATGACCAAACAGTAGCTAACCAGTTACATTTTCTGCTCCTTAAAAATTACTTAGTTTATAATATCTTGTTACTGAAATTTAAAAGAAGGCAAAATTGTGTCACAGCAGGAAATACACACATAATTCTACACTTTCCTGGGAAATATATTTCCAGAAAGAAATCTAGTTGCAGTGTTTTTGAAAGCAACAATGGCTATAAAGTACAGAATACACAGATTGATTCATGATATTAAAAAATGCACGTAAAAAATAACATAAAGGTTCTTAACAAATGATGCACATAGGCAGAACACAGCCAGGAACCCTTCAGGAAAGGTCTACAAACTAAATAAAATCACAGGCACTGTTCTATATACCAATTCAATGGTCTATGCAAACAATTAATAGTTTGAACATACCCAAAACTTCATCCTCTCTTGAATGGAACATGAAACATGAGCTGTGTGGCCTTGAAAAGCAAAGATATCTTCAAATTACAGTATATTAAATTTTCTTTGAAGCCACAGGAAAGGCAGAACTCATAAATATTGGGGAAATCAGTCCTGGGAAAACATAGTATGAAAATGTATGCATTGTAGAGTGAGAACTCCTGACATAAATGTCGTAATGGTTAAATATCACAATATTAATAAAAATAAAAATTAAAAAAAACCTCTCACACAAGGTAGTTTTAGAGTTGGTGTTTTGATGAAGCAAGCAATTTTTTCCAACCCCAGGCCTTGTTTTGCAAGCATGAGAGAAAGCTGGAGGCGGTCCTATTGTCACTTAGCATCTGAGTCATCAGGGTCCACCCTCTCTGGTCCTGTGCATGGCAGCCCCACTACTGCCAACAGGAGGGGGCAGGGCAGAGACGAAAATGATAAGTTCTCCCACCTCTGAAGGAAAAAGAGGTCCCACAGTCAGCAAAATCATTCCATCACTCTACTCTTCCTTCCTCCAGTTACATTTTGGTAATAACTTACTCAAAAAAACAAGTTAATTCCTCGTATCCTAATTTCTATCAAAAGTGAAAGTCACTCAGTTGTGTTCGACTCTTTGCAACCTCATGGGCTATACAGTCCATGGAATTCTCCAGGCCAGGATACTAGGGTGGGTAACCTTTCCTTTCTCCAGGGGGTCTTTCCAACCCAGGGATTGAAACCTTTGTAAAAATCTGCAGTTGGGATTAACATGTGACTTAAAACATCAATTCTATTGCTCAAAAACACAGACATCTGGCACAGATTTCTGTACTTGCGTAGAGAGTGGGGGCAGTGGGGAGAAGAACTTTGCTTCTTGAAATGGGAGTTAATACATGATATCCTTGGAACAAGCATTAGTGTCCGGAGATTGCGGTGGCATCACACAGAGACACTGAACAATGAAACAACAGTAACCACTCAACACACGTCCAGGGACATCTGTCGTCAGCAGCTCCCATGCAGCCAAGGCCACGAGCACCTGTAGCCCCTGGGTGGAAGCACCGTTGTGCACATCCTTCTAGTGAATAAGAAACACACTCCTAGCCTGTTGTACAATTTAATTCCACATGTAAGTGACACCACACAGTATTCGTCTTTCTGTGATTTATTTCACTTGGCACAATAATGCCCTCCAAGTCCATCCACGCTGTTGCAAACGGCAAAATTTCACTTTTTTAAAGAAGCAGACTCACAGATAAAGAGAACTAGCGGTTACTAGGTGGAAGAGGGAAGGATGGGAGAAGTAATTTAGGGTTTAGGGGTGGGGGATGAAGAGGTACAGACTATTGGGTGTAAGACAGGCAACAAGGATCTATTATACAACACAGGGAATATAGCCAATGGTTTATAATAACTATAAATGGAGCAGAATGTTTAAAAATTGTGAATCACTATATTGACATCCTGTAATTTATAAAATACTACACAGCATATATACTGTAATTTAAAAAAATAAAATAATAAAAAAAGAGAAACGCAGCCCTGCCCTGGCTTTGACAACCACACTTCTGTTTTCCTCCTCTCTCTGCACTGGCCTCTCCTGGGTTCCCAGCCTCTCCTTCTGCCAACTGAGTCCCCACGCTGAGCCCTTGGGCCTCTGAAGGGTCCTCAGAGCTCAGCCTCTGCCTTCTGACCCACATACACTTTCTGGGCAGCCACTCGGTTGACACTGCCCCGAACTCCGAGTCATCTTTTCCATCCTCAGCTCCCAAACCTCCACATCAACAGGCCTCCCCATGTGCCCCCAGCACCTCTACTTTTACCTGCAGACAAGTAAACACCAGTTCCAACATGTCATGTCTCCCTAAATATGATCCTCTGGAGTTTTCTTGTTGGCACCTGACTATCCACCCAGCTGATTGGGCTGAAGTACAGAATTGTTGCTCACTGTTCTTTCTCTCTCATTTTTTATATCTAACCAAGGATTCAAGTCCCCTAGTTTCCGCCTGAGAAATACATATCTCATCTCTGTCCCCTCCACCACCACCACCTCTGGTGATGATTTTTACAACAGCAGCCTAGCAGAGTTTTTAAAATTAAAAATTACAATTTTCTTTAAAACTGTAAATTTTTTCAAGCCATTCTCCTTTTGCTTAAAGAGACACATGTAAAATTTGATCTATAGAAAGTTAGAAAAAAAAGACAAGTTAAACATTAACCAACTGAAATTGAGTATAGCCATATTAAAAGAGGAAAGTATAAAGTAAATAAGGTAAAAATTAGTTTTAAAAAAATAAAGGAAAATAGAGGATATGTGATTTTCTGTGCTGACTCTGCAGTGAAAATGAGGCACTGAACAAGGTTTCCCTGTTTATGTCACAAGTATTTACTGAGCATTTTCTGTGTGCCAGAAACTGTGACAGGCAAGGGGAATTGGGGGGGAAATGGCAATGATCAGGTCTTTAAGCAAAGATAAATGACAAAAACAAACCAGTAGAATAAAGAGCAAAAGATATGAATTAATAGTTCACAGAAAAGGAGTAACACATGAAAGCGTCCAATCGCACTCAACAGAGAAATGTGTATTAAAATATTTTCCACTTGTGAGATGGTCAAGCCATTCTTTTGAACAGTTTCCTAGTGTCCTCAGGATAATGTCCTAACTGTATCATGAGTCCTTGACGACAGGACACCCTGCCTCCCAAATGCCTCCAGGCTCCTCCTTCCACACCTTTGCAAACCTAGAGGACTTCTACCATCTAAACAGCATCTTTCAAATTGTGTGTTGTAATCCATTAAAGACGTAAAATTGATTTGGTGGGACTCACCTAGCATTTTTTTTAACGAATTACAGAGTAATAATGGCTACAACAGCTAGCATTTACAAAATGCATTCGTTGTGCCAGGAGGGGTTCTAAAATGCTTAGTACACATTAACTCACTTGAGTTTCCAGGCACCTCTGTGAAGCAGGCACTGTTATGATCCATACTTTACAGCTGAGAAAAGTAAAGCTCAAGGGTGTTCATGAACTTGCCCCAAACACAAGGCTGCTGAGGGTACAGCTGGAATTTGGACCTGAGCCATCTATCTTCAAAGTCCAGACCCTCGACCTCTATACCCCGTTGCCTCTCAACATCAGAGCCCATCATGAGGAGGAAGGACAAGGATCACACTGCTTAAATGTTTACTGGAGTTACTGGCATATATATGGCTTCCCCCGTGACTCAGACGGTAAAGAATCTGCCTGCAATGCAGAAGACTCGGGTTGATCACTGGATCAGAAAGATCCCCTGGAGGAGGAAATGGCAACCCACTTCAGAATTCTTGCCTGGAGAATCCCTTGGACCGAGGAGCCTGGTGGGCTACAGTCCATGGGGTCGCAAAGAGTCAGACACGACTGAAGCGACTGAGCACGCACGCACGTGTTACAGGTGCAATGTGTTTCTTGCCGGAGATCATATCAAAAGAGTTTGAATCCCTCTGATGCAAAAGGCCCATCTCCCCCAGAAGCCCCATCAGATACAGAGCTCACAACCCCTCTAGGTCCTTGGTTTTGAGGTCATCTTCTGGAAGGAGGCCGACTCTGCCTGTAGGGCTGGCCCACTTGCTCTGATCCCCAATCTCCACAGGCCCCCTCCCACTGGCTCCCTGCCTCCTGCTCTCCTTACACCCACCGCTTCATCCCCCACACCTGATGTGGAGCCTCCTCTGGAGTAAGCCTCCAGTATTTGTGGAATGTGTAGATTAAAGCTTTTACCCCTCAGTTACTGAAAAAATCATACACACTCCGTAAACAGACTTGAAAAAGATCCACCCCCTCATGCTCAGAAACAAATCTTTCCAGGTGAGCAGTGAAAATTCTCAGAATTCGTTTCACTGCCCAGGTGACGTTTGTGGGCGGTGCGTGGCTGCATATGCCTACTGCACATGCTTCTGAGTCATGTGATGTGACAGCTGACAGAGGGACACAGAGACGGGACTAGATACAGTAGGAGAAGGAGGCAGTTCCCTTGAGAAGTAATCAGTGGAAAAGAATATTTTAAAAAAATATCTGTATGTGTATAACTGAGTCATTTTACTGTACGGCAGTTTGGCACAACACTGTAAAACAACTATACTTCAATTAAAAAAATTTTTTTAATTAAAAAAAAAAGAAACCAAAAGAAAAAAAACAATCAGGAGCAGAGGCCCCTTGCCATCCCACACCAGGTAACTGCCTTTCCTGCCCAAAGCACCATCTGGGGAGCACACTACCCTTCATGGGGCTGTTTGGCTTCAGATCTACAGCCCTCAGCTGCCAGTTTGCAAAGGAGCCCCAAAAGTTAATCTTTAATAGAGTTACTCGTCAATATGACGGCCCATCAGGAGGTTTCCTGCTCATTTATACTTACCTGAACATGGAGACACATCAAACCAATTTATTTTAGGGGAATCACCTTTCCCCTGTGTGCTGAGGACAACTCAGGTGTGCAGTAGAGAGTGCCCAACACAGATGGTCATCAGTGCTCTGACACTGCCAGGCGACTGCAGCCAGGCTCCTAGACACACTCCAAAGGAAAACCGCTCCCCTGTGACAGTGCCTGTCAACAGTGATTTTACTTTCTTAAAACTGTCCCAGAATCAACCAATCCTGAGATAAAGTAAGTAGATGCTCTCATTTTCTCTGTTAAAAATGTTTTTTTATCTTCTAAACGAAGACAAAATTCAAAAGGAAAGAAAAGAAACCTGAAACTCTCAGAATTCAAAAGTACAGGTGAGATGGTTTCCTAAGGACTAAAATCAGTTATAAATGCAGGAATTAGGTCAATGAGTTCCCCGAAAGCAGCAGTGGGAATCTGTCAAGGCCGGGGGTGAGACTCTCAGGGAGCTGGATGCGGGACCAGCCTCCCAGAGTGGGGACCCAGGGCTGGGCACTTCCAAGCTCCAGGCAGGTGCTGATATGGGCGGCAGGGTCGAGAGAGGGGGAAGGACACACCAGGGGATTAGGAGAGGAAGAAGAGGCTGAGAGCTTATTCTCAGGAAAGGAAGAACTGCCTTGAAATTATTTTAATAGAAATAATAAACAAATAAAACAGCAGTGATGGAGCCAGCAGGAAGATGTGTAGAAAGAGAAGGGGAATGAGGTGTGAGAACAGAACGGAAGTCAGAGCCTTCCCAGGACGCTGGGGCCA
This sequence comes from Giraffa tippelskirchi, assembly GCF_054371585.1. Classification (NCBI taxonomy): domain Eukaryota; kingdom Metazoa; phylum Chordata; class Mammalia; order Artiodactyla; family Giraffidae; genus Giraffa; species Giraffa tippelskirchi. The sequence goes on along the minus strand of NC_137287.1, from coordinate 62,764,374 downwards.
TCCTGAGACGGGGGAGCTGGAGGAAAGATGGCCTTTTTATTATCATCGTTGCCATCCAGGTCACCGCAGAGCACTGAGTAGTTCCCTGTGCTGTACAGTGGGTTCCCATTAGCCATCTGTTTAATACATAGTATCAATAGTGTATATGTGAAACTGACACAACATTGATAATGTATATGTGAAATTAGCAAAAACGTTGTAAAGCAACTAGGCTCCAATAAAAATTAACTTAAAAAATAAAATCATCATCACTAGCATTCCAGACATGGAACAGACAAGTTTGAGAGTCCATTGTGAACAAGGGGATGTGGATGTTAATTTTTAATTAACAGTTAAATTCTTGAGTCCTTAAGAATTAATTTGGAGAGAGTCGTAATGACCAGCCCATCACCCCCAAGATCAGAAACATGGACCAAGAAGTGGTAGAGGATGGAGAGCCCTCTAAATTAACTGGAAGAGCAGAAATGGAGAGAGCTTAGTACAGAAAGTGGGGATGTTTTCCAGTTAGTTTGTGTCAGGTCAGTTCAAGGTCCCTGTTCTTTTGTGTGGACAGAGAATGTAAAGTTGTTCTTTGAGTTTCTCTTTTTTAGGGACCGGAATTGTTACATAAAGCAATAGATTGTGAGAAAGAGACATGATGTTTTCCATAAAGGTGGCACATTACAGATGCTGTGGCAGGAGAGACGAAGGAGGTGAGCATCATTCCCCACCCTGGTCAAGCCACACCTCAATGGTCAGGACCATTCCAGACCCTGCGGGGCTGGGAGGGAAAAGGGGAAAGCTCCAGAGTGCCACATAGGGGTGGGGCTGTCTGTAAGCTAATCTGGTGGGAGTGGGCCCCAGAAGGGGAATAGCTAGCCACCAGGTCACTTTCTCTGGGTAAAACCCGGAGAGCTGTTTAGACAGCTTGTGAAGAGTAAAACCAAGGTTCTGACTTCTTTTAGGAACAAGATCTCACACCATCTCCTGGAGCCTGACATTTGAGGCTTAGGAAGATGGTCATAGGCAATTTTAACACTTACTCCTTGTTTGAATCTATGAGCCCCTCAACCAGACAACCCCCAGCCTGAAACTTGGGGTCTGCCCAAGACGAGAAATTTAACTCGGAAAACCTATCATCTTTTTTGCAAGTCTGATGTAATAGAAAATTCTTAAATCATTTATGGCTACTCAGAGCAGAGAAAATGGTCACTTCCATAGCAAAAGAAAGAACTTTATGTAGCTCCTTGAACATGAAAAGGCTTGCTCCCTGGGGACCATCTCCTGAGTCACAGGCTGACTCGGGAAGTGACTTCAGCTTCCAAAGGTGGGAACAAGCACAGCCCTGCCCTGGTACAGCCACTGCTCATCACCTGCAAAACCACTCCAGGCAGAAATTCCTCACGGGCACTGTCACCACTTATTCTAGCAATTTCATGGACTTATTTATCTGTTCACACAGCAAACACATTGTCTTAGTCTGGGTTTTGCCAGAAGCAGATCCTGAGTCAGGGTTCGGGGCTGTGGTCTAATGGAAGCTGAAGAATTCGGGCCAGGAAGTGGCGATGGGACAGAAGGAAGGAAAGGCAGCCGGGCAGGATGGTTCCCAAGTCTGGAAGCAGGAAGGTTGTTGCACGGACAAACTCTGGGAGCTGGAGGAGGGAAGGCCTCTCTACCCCGGGCTCCCTGGGGCAGATGAGCACAGATTCCGATGTCAGTAGGTCAGGGTGGGGTCTGGGGTTTCTGCTAGCTGCGTTTCTGCTAGGCTCCCAGGTCCTGCCATGCACATTCATGGCTAAGGGCACAGACTTAACACTCTAGCATTCTAACCCTAAGGCCATTCCGGGTCATTGGGCTTTCTTGGGTCATTGGTTGAGGCTGGCTTGAGCAGGCGTTGTTGCGGGCACTGCCAGCAGTTCTGTACGGCACAGCTGGGGCATCCGGGCAAGCCAGCATCTGGTACGTTCAGCTTTTACCCTGCGAGACTTGGAAGGCTGCTGGGGTTTGAGAGGAGGGACGTGCCATGACTTCTAGCTGCAAGGTTCAGACTGTGCGGCAGAGGAGCAAGGGCGGGAGTAGGGAGTGTAGCTGGGAGACTACTGCCCAGATCCAGGAAGAAACGAGGATGCTGCAAAGTACAAGGATTACAGAGATGTGCTGAAAACAGATCAAATAGACCTTTGCTTTCGTACGTTAAAGATTAAATGTGGAGTGTAAGGGGAAAAGGAATCAAGGAGTACTCCAAGCTTTCAGACCTAAGCAACTGAAAGAACCAAGCTGCTATTACAAGAGAAAGAAAGATGGAGAGGAATAGTCCAGAGAAACACCTGAGCCGCGTGGGGAACACAAATTAGGTTTCAGATGCCTGCTCGGCATCCAAGCAAGTGTGTGAAGAAGAGATAGCATCTGCCCATCCAGAAGTCAAAAGAAGCTGCCCAAGCGAGGGATGTAAAGTTGGGAATCGTCTGCCCACAGCCTGTCTTTAAGTCCTAAGGCTCTGTTTCCTAAGAATGCAAACATTCTGTGTTACAGAAAAGAGGAAGAGACAGAGACCAGGCCTGAGCTTTGGGCACCACAATATCTGGAGGACGGGGCAGGACCAGAACTGGCAAAGGAGGTGACGGGGTGAGCAGGGAGGAAGGAGGGCCCAGCAGCGTGATCTCAGAGAAGAGCAAGAACTGACATGCCGAATGCTCCTGCAGACCGAGGAAAGGGTGCAAATACAGCAGGAAGGTGCAGCGGGAGAGGCCGCTGCTGGCCAGATAAGAACAGGCCTTATGGAGCCACAAGGTGCAAGGGCTTCATTAAAGGGAGTTTAAGAGAAAACAGGAAAATGGAGGCAGCAGACAGAAACTGATCCCACGGTTTGCTGTAATGGGTAAAAGAGAAAATGAGGCAGTAGCTGGAAGGGGAGGTGGGGTAAGACAGATTTTCTCTAAGGTGGAGAAGAAGACAGAGTGGATGCTCCAGGAGAGAAGGGCCAGAATCAGGGTGTAGGAGAGAGAAGCAAGCATTGCTGGAGCAACTTCCTGACATAAGCAAGCTTAAAGCATGGGTCCTAGAAAAAAAAAATGTAAGTAGAAGGTTTAACAGAAGACTATAGGTTATCTCAGTATGATAGGAAATCTAACCAAATTTTACTCCTTTGCTTCTAAATTGAGCATTATTAAACATAGGTCAGAAAAAAAAAATTTCAACATTCAATTATGTAAGAGGTCACTTCCCCAGTGACTCCTTTAAAAGACAGTTGGAAAGGATCAAATGGTTTCTTTCATATAATACACTGTGGCTTGACAAAAATCCATTTAGGAATAATATGTACTTGATCCAGTACATTTAACGTAAAAATCCATAGACTCTCTCTGATGGTAACAAATAAAAACATTCAGAAAGAATATTTCCTGTCTTTGTGATGGTAAGTGTCATTAACCAAGTTTGTCTTCTAGTGCATTTTTCGATGGTGTGTGGTATTTATTTACCCCATGTTAGTAAGGAGTGAATAGTCACTGGCTTTCAATTTTCACATCAATCGCAGAAAAAAGATTCTATTTTCTACACAGTCTGGTATTGAAATTGACTTAGCATCTCAGAACTGTCAAAAATTTCTTTTACGAAAAGGTTTGCTTTACAGAGACTATAAAGCAGGTGTCATCCTTGACACTTGCATTCTGTATTCAGGCCGCTGTTCTCTGGAAAAGCAGCGTTAAAGAACGTCAGAAAAGGTCTTAGCGAGGCCCGGCCGTCACGCTCGGCGCCCCTTGGCTCCCTCTGCAGTCAGTTTCCGAGCTGGCGATATCAGAGGCTCTGTGCTTCAGCTTCTAACGAGAATGACAAGGATGCTATCAGTTTCCCAAGAACTCATCTTTGCCAACAGGTCAGTCTGTCACTTACTTTCCACTGTTAAAAATGGGAACCTCTGTTTCCATTCAAATTAGAAGTATATATTAAGTATGGGATTAAGGAATTCAGAACTTATTCCAAGGAAACCTACCAACAGGTATACTTATATAAAGGACCTATTCTCTGCCCAGATGACAAACAGAAAAACAAATAAAAGTATGCAAAATCACTCTCTTCGAGCTCTTTCTTTCCTATGACAAAGTATTGCTCCTGTGTTTCATTAAGTGTGCCTAATTTTCTCCACATTTATTTTAACTGTGTCCCCTGAATCACCAGCAGGCTGCAAGGGATGTCATTCAATTTTACCAATGAGAAACCGCTACCCTTAATCCACAGGGCAACTGGGCCTGAGGCAAAAATCCACAAGTCCAGGTATTTCTGACAGGAGCAAATGGACATTGTTGCATGTGCCTCCATCCTGCAGCAAAGAGGGCTTGCTCAGCTGGGGAGGGGGCAAGGGGACGAGCAGAGGGCTGCAAACTGCTACCAGGTCAGAGCAGAGGTGACTCCTTCTCACAGGCACCCACCCCAATACCTTAAGACCACTTAGGACATGGCTTTCCTCTTCATCATTCCACTTCTCTTTGAGTGGGATGCAGTTCTACACATCTCAGGAAACAGAGCTAACTCAGCAGTCTTTCTGAAAACCCAAGGGGCCATGAAGCATGAAGGGGCTGTGGAAGAAGGCTTTGCCCTAAAGCAGGGATCCCCAACCTTCAGAATCTAATGCCTGATGATCTGACATGGAGCTCATGTAATAATAACAGAAATAAAGTGCACAATAAATGTAATGCTCTTGAATTATCCTGAAACCATCCCCACCCCACCCCTACTCGGTAGAAAAATTGTCTTCCATGAAACCGGTCCTTGGTGCAAAAAGGTTGGGGATGGCTGCTCTAAAGGAAGGACAGTCTGAGATTCATCTGTAAGAGCTTTCACACCTGTGATGACAACACCTGGGCTGGCAGCTCTGTCCAGAAAAGTTTTTATAAAAGAACATGTGCCTTCACCCTTGGGATCCCCGCAAACCTTGGTGTCACTATTTGCCAATGTCTCTCTGCTTTTTCACACTGTGAGAACGTCCTGGTTCAGCCATCCCTGATCAAAGATATTTATTTGTTCAGAAGCTCCCCCACCCCAATTTTTCTTTGTCTAAACTGTATAATCTGTCAAGGGATGAACCTTTGCCAAAAAGTGCCTTTCAAACGGGCCCTTTTGTCCATCAATGGATGGAAGCCTATCCCAACCTACACACCTCATCACCCACAGACTGTTCCTCTGCCTGCCTATGTCCCCAGCCCTCATGTCACTCAATGAAACCAAACCAGTACATCACCTCCTCCCAAAGCACCCATCCTCACAACCCATGGGTATAGTTAGGTGAGCTCTGAATACACCAGCAGCGAGGATGATGGTTTTCCACTATGAAAAGGGGCCAAGAAAAGAGGGGATAAAAACACTTCTCTGCCAAGCGGTAAGCCCCCAAGCTTGACATCAAGAACAAAATGTTCCAGGGGACTTCCCTGGTGGTCCAGTGGCTAAGACTCTGAGCTCCCAATGCAGGGCACCCGGGTTCAAACTTTGGTTGGGGAACCAGATCCCACATGCCTCAGCTAAGACCTGGTTCAGCCAAATAAATAAATAATAAAGATATAAAAAAATAATAAAAATTTCCAAAGCAATTAACACAAACATTATGAAACCATCACAACTGCTGATGTCGTAAACAAAATTTGTCAACAGCCACTAAGAATTCATTAAAAGTAAATTTATTGTTTGTTTAAAAAAAAAAAAACTGTGCAATATGTGCTTCTCAAGACATATGGACTCTGGCTTGTTGCTCATCTCTTCTCAGGCTTCAGTTTGGCCAGGCTAAACAAGAAACACGGTACAGACACACGGTTAGTGAGCACAGGTAAGGGAGACAACCACGACGCGTGTTTGCTATTCTCTCAAAAGCCTACAAGATGTGATCCAAACTACAACATCGAGTTTTAAGATCTGATCGTGTTCATTGTGTTCTGAAGACAATTATATACTGAAAAGGGAACGACAGCCATATATCTGATTTCAACCAAACAAGGTTTCAAACGAAATTATCCTTTACCTCGTACAGAACAGAATAAAACCATGCTGGAGGGACCCAGGGAATCATTGTCAATGTAATTGGAGGATTCAATTTTAATGGTGACAAAGCACCATGGCTTTTGCTTTCATGGTCCAGGGGGCGACAGGCCCTCAGCCGTCACGTGTCACAACAGTAAACGAAGCACCCTTATAAGGCGTGAGTGGGGTCACGTCCAGGAAGCTTCAATTTCAGACGGCAGACAATTCTATGATATTGAGAATGATTCTAATTTTTCAGGCAAAGTAGCATCAAATTACACTTATTCCAGGGTGAAAAGGGGGGAAATACATAATTTTAAGTGCTTACTATCTGATTATACATTCCCAAATAAGGGAGTTTATTATCTTTTTGATTATTTCATTCTGGAGATGGAAATTCACCAAAAAACATATTGCTTAATGATGCTGTTGCTTTCTTTGAAAAGCAGACACATTTAAAACATTAAACAACAGATCTCTCTACTTCTAAAGAATAGACTAAGTTACCTCTTTGGTGGCAATTTCAGACAATTGCAGAATTCTAGGAAACATTTTATGGTATTAAATTTGAATAGCCAAGCATTCGAGAACCAGACATATCCAAAGGAATCTGTGATATATCAGAGGGCAGACAATTCCATGATATTCGAAAAAGAACGAAGGCTCTAAATCAGACCCTCCCTCTGCCCTGCACTTTCACAAAGAATGATCACATCAACAAAGTCAAGTTTATCTGTTTCGTAGAGAAACTCTGGTTTCTCAGATCCAAAGCCATTTTCATTAAGGCTGTGGGAGTGCCTTAGGGGCAAGAGAAGATGTCATACAAGGAGAAATTCGTACAAACAAGGAACACTTTACATTTGTCATTTGATTCCTTATAGATTTACATTTGTGATTTAAAACTTGCATTAAGGCAGCTTTTGCATTTCATATACCCCATAATTTATAAGCAGACATGTAAATATGACTCCTAATATTCTTTCCTAGAGCTGTTTATCGATAATCAAACCATTTTTATGACTACTATTCAATACTCAAAGTAGAAAACCATGTCATCTGTATAGACCAACAAATAAAAATACCTATTCAAGGTGCCATGGATTCCTGCAGTACAGTTTTAAAAATATATATATATTACCATGTGTAAAACAGATAGCTAGTGGGAAGCTGCTGTATCGCACAGGGAGCTCAGCTCCGAGCTCTGCGATGACTGAGAGGTGTGGGATGGAGGTGGCTCAAGAGGGAGGGGATATATGCATACAGAGAGCTGACTCCATTGTACAGCAGAAACACAACACTGTAAAGCAATCATACTCCAATAATAAAATTTTTTAAAAATATGGTATATCTATTTGGCCCTCATCGAATGTAACCAAAACTCACAGACAACTTACAGGGGAAGGAAGAGAGTGTGTGTGTTTTGGGAGCAGGGGAGGGGGCTGGGGGGGGGGGGCTGCGAGCCTAATTTGAAGGAAAGTATATCATTATTCCCTCAAGAGACTAAAAAGAAAAAGTTCACGTGCCTAAAAAGCCAGACATGTAACATCTAATGCTCCTTACCCTTACTCTTTGCTTTCTGTTAACAAAAAACAGAAACAAATCATAACATCCCCCACCACACACACACACTCCACATCTCCTTACGAAGTGTTCTAAGAAATTAAATGCACCTACACTTTTTGATTAAGGTATTTTAAAGCAACAGCACTAAGGGAATCTCATCCTGTTTTCCTCAAAAGAACAAAAAGGAAGGAAGAGATTCATTTTAAATCTTACTATCTTCCCCTCTGTTGTTACAAAAAAAAAAAAAGGAAACATAAAAGAATCAACCCAAAAGTCTATTTAGTCTCAAATAATTAGATTCAGTAGGTATGGAGGCAGTATAAAAAATGTTTTGAAATATCTAACAATGCTTTCAGAGTCTTCTCAAATACTAAGGACATATCATAATGGTATGAAGGAGTGCCAATAGACAACCAAAGAAAAAGTTTATTTTACTCTAATAAAGGGTCCTCAACTCATTTTCAAAGAGGAGTATTTGGCAAGCTTCAACCATTTCCCTAAAAAAAACCAGAGGGAAGAGGGCCATGTTCTAGGGAACTAGATAAGATACTGCAATCTGTTAGGATATATCTGCATTCTCCATGTGGTGGTGTGTGGCTCTCCCGGGAGGAAAAAACAACTGTTTTGTGGAATTCATGCACTTCCTGGGGTAAAAGGACTCCCGACACAGCAATTTGAAGCTACCTGCATGATTCATCAGCACTCTGCCAATACAGTGGGCATAAATCACCTCAAAATCAGAGATCATAGTAAAATATAAAAAAGGACTAAGAAGTGATGAGTTTTGAATATTCACTATCTTTGTCATAGAAGTTATCTAATTTTTAATAATGGCTGGGTTTAATAGTCAGTTGGCAAAATTTCCAAAAATTGAACAACTCTCACAAGTCAACATGGGCTTATTCCAGCATATCTGTCCCAGAAAAGTGTGAATGTCCATGTGTTTCTCAGTAGCCATTCTTAAGCATTGGGAGGCTATGAACCTAGTTTTTAGGAAAAAACCTTCAGCCCCTGCACTTAAACAAAAAACGTGATTTTCAACAACACTCAGGCCTTTGAAGCTGCAAATCAGCCGTCTTTGTCACAGAGCTGGCTTTCACTATAGGTTAGAGGTATAATCTATAGCATTTGATCTGGTGTATGTGTTCTCAGTCGCTAAGTTGTGTCTGACTCTTTGCAACCCTGTGGACTGTAGCCCACCAGGCTCTTCTGTGCATGGGATTTCCCAGCCAAGAATACTGGAGTAGGTTGCCATTTCCTTCTCCAGGGGATCTTCCTGACCCAGGAATTGAACCCGGTCTCTTGCATTGGCAGGCAGATTCTTTACCACTGAGCCACCAAGGAAGCCCAGAATTTGATCTAGAGAAAACGTCATATCATGTTTTATAGAACTTTTTAGTTCAAAAAAGATTGCGTAGGGTTGCATTCAGGGTCCCTTTAAAAGAAAATAAATTTGTCAAGTGCCCCCACATTCACCATTTCTCTGGCCCCGAAAAGAAAACTCTACCATAAAGCCTCTCTTATTCTGCAGTTGCATGTTACAGAAAAAAAATGTCTAATTAAAATAATGTGTAGATTTCTAACATAATTTATAAACAAACTCGAATTTTGCTTATTTCGTATTCCATGAGGAGACCAGAGCACTGAATCCATCAGATCACAGTTGGCTGATGAAGGAAACCTACAAGCCTTCAGGAAGACTTCACTCAGGAGAGGGTTGTAGAAGCAGGACTGGTCTCCAGGCCGGACATGTACATTTTAGGGGAGGTTTCCTCTTATTTCATAGTTTCTGATTCAAAGAAGACAGGGGTGCCAATTCCCTCAATGTTAATTGAGGCAACAGCCTCAATTAGGCTACAGCCTAATTTCTGTTTGTTATATAGATGCCTGATTATGAGCTAAGAAGCCTTCTGCCTAACACCAAAACGGAAATAAAGTAGCAGTTGGAGCAATTCCATCCGCCAGTGTTCCTGGACATGAAAATATAATGATGAAAGATGATCTGACTGATAATGCATTCAGGAGGAGTGGTATATCAACAAGAAAAACTCCCATGTAAAAGGATGCTAATTCTAGTGTTCTGAAGCACTGAATATGGAAATGTGATCATATTTAATTTAAAGCTGATACTGCTCATGGGCGAGGCTCTGTGTTATCAACGCCTCTAGTCTACTTCCTCCATGCACTTGACTTAGCTCTGGCTGAGTCCATCCACAGGACACATCTGGTGTGTGGGTAGCCTGCAGGTTGGGCTTGAGTCCCCAGCTTTGTGGTCTTGACTTATCTATAACTCCCTGAGTTATTGAGGTCAACCTCAGGACCATAAATCAGGAAATTCTATGAAAATAAAAACTCTTGTTCACATTTTACAATTAAAAAAAGCTAAAAGGAAGGGATTCATAATGCAGGATAACTGCTTTTTGAAGAGTTAAGTGGTGATACCATCTGTTTTCAATTTTAAACCATCATCTTGATATGTTTAGGGTTTTAATTTATGGAACAATCAAGCAATCTTTATATTTAACATTAAATACCTGAATATTATAAATCACCTCCAATGAACATTTATGGGAGAGTTTCAGAGCAACTTCTGAACAACTTGTCACTTTTATTGTGTAGCCATGATTTGTAAAAAAATGATATGCTAAGTAATCCTAGAGTATAATTTAGGGGCGCAAAAACAACTGTCAGGAAACAGCCAGAGACTGCATTTAATGAAATCTTTACCGACTGAAGTAAGAAGTATTAAATTAATCAGCACAGCTTAATTGAAGCTCTATTTGTAACATTTTTTTTAGACTTGTTATTAATGAGGCTTTATGCACTACCACTAACTTGAGCTCCATGTTCAGTGTCAACAATGAACCATTGTTCACACACACAAAAGAATAAACAGGGCTGTGAGGGCCCTTTGTCTCTGTCCCTCCTTCCTCTCAACAGTTATTTACATGGTTGCCAAGATAGCATCTTTCAGGCACTTTAAAAGGGTCTGAAATAGCTCCAGTGAAATCCTTAAGAGAGTAAAAACACGGCAGTGAAACCTTGGGAGTTAGAGAGGACTCTCAGCTGACCTCAAAGACAAAGTCCTCAAACCTGGCGCTGGCCTGGCACTCACAGTGGGGACAGGCCAGCCCCGCCCGGTAGCACCTACCTGAACATGTCTCCCAAGCCCCTCAGCTTCCCCTTCTTGGCTTTCATCTTCTCCTTCTCCTTGTCTCTGTCTTTCTTCTTTTCTTTGCCTATTTTCTCTTTCCTCCGATCTGTCTTCTCGCCTCTGTCTTGGTTTCCATTCATCTGTCTCTCCAAAGAGTGGGAAGGCTGGTCGCTGGCTGTGGATACAGATTCCCTTCCTGATCTCGAACTTTCTTCCGTGTCTTCTTCCACTTAGAAGGAAACAAACACAAAAAAAACATAAGGAACGTGGGGAACCAAAGGGATAAAAATAAGGAGGTTGAAGTCGTGTGAGGGTTTCTTTCCCATATTTCCAATGAAGCTTGCAAATGCTGTTTATACCGAGTAGAATTAGAATGGAACATGTGATGTGGATGACTACCATGCATGTGTGTACTCCAGCGTGAAGATGATGGGCCAATGGTAAGAGAGTAATAGTCACAGTAACAGTAATAGCAATGGCAACAGTATAGCATTAGTAATAGTATACTATTAGTATAGTAATAGTAATCTGAGCCTCAGACCGGATGGATTCCCTCATGTTGATACAGAGCCTGTACTGCTGTGGGGATAAGCAAGCCCTCATCACACAGCTGACCCCAAAGGTCCTCAGTAACACATTTGCAAAATGAAAACAAGCAACCTCTCACCAACAGCTTCCTTTCCTCTTGGGCAAGGGTGATGAAGCTCCACCCCAGCCCCTCATGAATTTGTTCAATTGCACCACTCACTAGTAAGCACACCAATGTCAACACAGGACTTCTTTCCTCAGCCTCCCAAATATGTCCGTTTGTGATTTCTGCATAGAGAAGACTGGATGTTCACAGCCTCTCTAACTTTCTCCTTATATTGTCACTACATTGTCATTGTGAGGCCAACATTACAAGCCAATGTTACTCTGTGTTCTAATCTGAAATAATGTTGTGTTTTGGTCAACACAATGGCAGGTGAACAGAGGTGGATGGAGCCTGAAGGTATAAATCCACAGCCTCACAGTCCTTTGAACTTTGCAGATAAAAGCTCTACTTTAGTGATAACAATATTCCATCCTTTGAAGCAACACTTAGTCAGCATATGGTCCAAGGGTATACCCCTAATTTTTTGCATGTGAAAGAATGTCAAGTTTCCACCTCCAAAAGAACTTCAGGAATTTCTATTTTAACAAGCAGTAGATGCACACATGCACAGCCATCCTCATAAATCTTTTTCCAGATTAGCTGCCTAAGGTTTTTCCAAATATAGTAGTAATTATTGGGGCTCCAGGGCACCCCTTGAAATCTGAGGTCATTTCTGACCCCTTACATCAACAAAAAAAGTAGGAATCAGTGTTTTTGAGCTTCTTTTAACACGGAACCATATAAGACAGAAATCTTTCACAAAGAACCGACCTCTAGATCAAGTTAATATACCTTCAAGTGAAATTCAGTCTTTCCTCTCCACCAGAATTTGAGTTAGCAATACACAAAATTATGTGTATAATAAGACCAGTCTCAGTATCACCTTATTTACAAGACAGAAACACTCACAGCCTTGGAAAACAAACTTAGGATTACAAAAGGGGAAGAGTTGGGGGAGGGATAAATTAGGAGTTTGTAAAATATACATGCTATTATACATAATATATATAACCAACAAGGACCCACTATATAGCAAAGGGAACTCTAGCCAATATTCTGTAATAACCTATACGGAGAAAAAGTCTGAAAAAGTACGGATATATGTATATTCATCACTGAATCACTTTGCTGTACACTGGAAACTAACACAACATGGCAAATAAACTATGTTCTAACGTGAAATAAAAATCAAATTAAAAAAAAACAACATCTTAGTATCTTAATGTTCTGCTATTAAACTCTCACAGATCTTAGAAGATACTAACAAATGATGGTACAACCTTAACCAAGTTAAAAAAAATTTTTAATGCTAATTATTTAGCTAATAACCAAAGAAAGTGTAGAATTCTTTTGTTTTCACATTTGATTAAAAACATGAAGCAACCTATTTCCCATCCCACCCCAGGCTACAGCCAAGGGGTAAAAATACCACTGTGTCTAAATCCAAAAGGTACTTTGGAAGTCACTTAGACCAACATCTTCCATTTCTTGCTAAGGAAACAGAGGTTTGGGGCCAGCACACTGCCAGTGTGGGGCTCTCTGTACTATATTCTGGCACAGTTGTACCTCAGCCAGACCTTCACGTGTTTCTTTGATCAACTCTGTTTGTGATTGCTCAATTCCATGCTTCATACAGCACGGATGCAGGTCATCTATCATCCAGTCACTCCACTCTCTGCCCAGAGAGTGGAGTGATCATTCCAGCAGCCAGTACCATATCTCAAGAAACCCACTGCCAGTCTTGTGTGGTCGTCCAGCGCTGTGACTAGTAACTGCTACTGATGAAATCTCTCGCGTAGTTCGAACCAATGTGCACAGGACCCAAGGATGGGCTTCCAACCAAAGAGATGAGCAGAAAGGCTGGCTTCCCTCTGCACTGGGATAACTAACTGAGAGCCACTCTCCCCCTCCAAGGAACAAGCTAGCATTTTCAAAAGCTGATCATTTTAGCCTCTGTCAATTCATATGGAAATAGGAATTGAGCAGGTTTGTTAGAAGAAGCCAGTTCCAACTTTCAGATGGACATTGCTAGAGAAAATCCATAGCCTTACAAACAAATGCTGAGTTAAGGCTGTAATTGTTGTGTTGTACACACAGAGCAGGAAAAGAATAATGGTCCTGGCCCAGGGAGGTCTGACTGTGTAGCCTTTTCCAATGGGCGCTCCCCAAGAGAATGTAAAATATAGCTTAAGCAGGGTTGCAGCCTCTTGTCTGAAAACATCCTTGAACTTGGCTGTGCTCTATCTGGTTACAAACCACTGCTTCCACACTTTGGGGGAAATGAGTGTGGCCTCGACTTGGAGGCAATGGACCAAATCATGATAAAACAGTTCTCAAAAGTATTCAGGAGCTACAAAACCTATTGATATATATACTCAAGTTAGATAAAGGGATGCTAATCAATATTCTACAAGTCCTGCAGGCAAAACTCATTTTACCTACCCGTCCAAAGCACTTTGTACAAACTTTTATTATTGTACTTCTCATATGATACAATCACAGGTCTGTTTCCCACTCTCTAAGCTTCTAAAATGAGGACCACTGGACAGACAGAAGCTGCCTATGAATGACTGCTTAACAGGAAGATTAGTGGTAAACTTGACTCATGACTTTATCCCAACCAGACAAACTTTCACCCAATCTCCACATATCACTATCCTCTGACTTCAGAACGATGCCTATGTTCCTCTAATTAAGCCTGACAACACCAGCCACATCCCAGTGACAGTAACCACAGGGAGGTCGTTGTTCTTGGTTAAGCTCTCATCAGTTTCTGGTAGAGTTTTATACTATTATTGTTAATGCTGTGCATATCATCTAATGGATTGTATGACCCTCTACAATGTCTGAAACTATAAACAAAAAAATGAGCTCAATAAACATAAATGACTCCGTCTTCCACAGCGACCATTATCATAAATCATGAATGGAAGATCAGGACCGATTCTGCTAGTTTTCTGCCTAATAGTTTTGGCAGAAGTACATGGGGCATATGTCTACTCTTGGCTCTGACACAGAAAAAAGGCAGCGCCTTCATAACTAACTATATGCTGAAGTCACATTTGTTGCCAATTCCTTTCATATTCCCAATAATTTCCTGGTGTATGTAATACAACTTATCTTCAAAAGTGGGTGAAGCAGAGAAAATCAGTATTAAATCATTTATTAACTCCAGGTTTTGTAATCTCATTTTGTAAAATCAAAACTCCTAGCTCAGTTTCCTGCTCAAAGCAAGTGGACTGTTTTACAATCATACTTGTGCATTTGAGAATTCTTTATGCTTGTTCTGAACATTCTGATTTAGATAATACACTATCATAGAAACTCTTCTGGGGGTGTATGGATGTAACTAATCCTTTCAAATGCCAACTAATTAAAAATATTTAGCAATATGTGGCTTCCTATGTATAAACATAAGATGTTCTTTTAGAGTATTACATTATATATGCTTCAAACACTAAAATTATTTGATAGAGAAAAATAAGAATCTCACTTTACCCCATTCCTAGGCAGAATTACTCTGGTTTTTAAAAGCTTATATAAATTGGTTACACATGCTTAATTTTTTTTTAAATGTTTATATTCAAGGTCATTGATAGACTAATCAAATTATTTTCAGTTTTAAAACCAATCTTTGTATAATTAATTCCAGCTTTATAATAAGGTAAATAAAATATTTTAGTCCCTTAAGAAAACAAAGATATTCAAATAAAGATATTCAGATAAACAATTTTCAAGGAAGAAAAGCACTGGTGATATATAACGCACAAATGACTTGATCTATTGTGTTCATACAGTAAATTACAATGAAAGAACTAATCATAAACTTACATTTAGGTAATTTACTATTTTAAATGCTATATAAAT
Organism: Giraffa tippelskirchi; assembly: GCF_054371585.1. Taxonomy (NCBI): domain Eukaryota; kingdom Metazoa; phylum Chordata; class Mammalia; order Artiodactyla; family Giraffidae; genus Giraffa; species Giraffa tippelskirchi. The sequence goes on along the minus strand of NC_137287.1, from coordinate 62,749,171 downwards.
TTACATTTTTTCTCTTCAATTTTACTCTTTACATGTTCTTTGCTTTCCTTTTGCAGACTATCCGCAAAATGGAAATTTCTATTTTTGACTAACATTTCTGCCTGTTTCAACCCACTCTGTGCACTACACTATCAGTTGCTTTTCCATGTGATTATTGTGTAAAGACAGATATTCTAAAGTTTCTCTTTTTAAAGAAGGTATAACATGAAGCTGCTTATTTCTCTTCCAGGCAGCACATTCTGCAATGAAGACATACCTAATTACCATGTTTTCAACAGATACAAATACAGCACAATTAAAATTCTACTCCATGTTGCAAATTCAGCTACTCAGTTCTGCAAGTTATCCTATTAGGACTGGGTCAAGAAGTTTGGAAAAGATTAAGCCCTTAGATAGTAACAGTCATTGGGAAAATGACCTTAGGCGTCCACTGAACCTCAGAGTCCTGTAACTTCTGCCATAAATAAACACTTCGTTCAATCTGGTCATCACACACAATTCACTGTCAAGAGTTGACTCTAAGCCACATGGTCATTCACCATTTTTTTCCACTGAGAAGCAATACAACTTTGGGGACTGTAATGATCTCTGTTGTCTGCTTATCCTAAATCTATTTCTCCCTTTCTCCTTTCTAACGGAACTTTGGTTGTGTTCAGGAATGCGATTCAGCTTCGAGGGATGAATTCACTACTAGGTTTATACTGGTTTATGGGTCCCTGTCCCTGTCCACTGTTATTAGTCCAAGAATGGCCCCAACACCCTGAGAGGACATATTCTATGCTTGGGGAGATGACTCACTCCTTTCACTTGAATGTGATCAAGAAAGCACTAGGATTTTGAGCCCTGCAGTTACCTTCTGGATAAGCTGACTTGTGGATGATGTGGCAGAAGGATCAGAAAGATAGCAGCGCTTTGATAACACCGTTAGGCTGTGGAATCAGTAATCCCCGAAGCTGCCCAACTATAGAACCAGGTAAGACAGTGTATTCCCTCAAGGTTTGAACTGGTCTGAACTGATTTTTCTACTAAATGCAGCTGAAAGCATCTTAATAGGTACATTACATAAATCAAACTTCAGAGCAGCTGTGGAATATCCACTGTACTATTTATCACAAGTGTAAGATTTAGCAGTTAATATCACTCTAGGCAGCTTTGACAATTTTACTACAATTAAGTGATTTGCTCAGACTTGTTACTAGTGTGAAATGAGTTGGTACAAACATTTAGAGAAATAAAAAACAGAGAAATACAAAATTAAAATGATAACATTACTTCTTACTCATCAGTGAACAAGTACTCTTCTTTGAGGGCATAGCTCAAAAGAGTGTTATTAAATATTTGTTGAATAGATTGAACAAATAGTCCATCACATGAAAAACATCCTTTATTGCTCCCTGTTTAGAAAGAGCTACTCTAGAATAGCAATATCGAATAATAGAAACACATACTTTTGAGTAATTTACAATTTACTTTGCAAGACAAAGGATTAAAGGTAGTAATTGGACACAAGAGTACGCAGTCTTCAGAATCTACCTGCTTAAAATTTAAAATGAATGAGTTAAAATGAGGCATTAATAACTGGAAAATTTCACTAGATTTAGTAAATCCACTGACCACTACCAATTTTTACTGACTAATGTTAGTTAAAATACAGTGTAATAAAAGTAAATGAGGACTGAACTCCCAGGTACTGCAAAGTCCTGTACAGTATTTAAGAATTTTTTATTATTAATAAATATATGTGATTTTTGTTTCTTATTTTAGTAGAATATTGACTTTGGAAAAGGAATTAAAGATGTAGGAAATGAACAGCTAGTGACACAGATGGTGTCAAATAACAGGATCTGCTTTTCTGGACCCTGACTTTTAACACTAGAATGATCAGCTCTTGGAAATGGAAAAACTTAGGCTTTTCAGAACATTTGAAACACACACACACACACAAATTGGGCAAGAAACATGAAGAATTAAACAGCTTTTATACTAAAATGTGGGGTGAGAATAATAACTGATATTATGAAGAACAGAGAGTATGACTGAAAGGAGAAAAAGGCACAAAGGAAGTGGATGACATTTATCAGCAGTCTTAGAGAAGGGGTTTCTCTGACTGGAAGAATGTTCAAATAGTTGATTCCTAAAATCCAGTGTTCTAAAATTAGAATTATTTCATTAAAAAATATAACCACTTAGTTTACATTGCGGTAAGGAGTAGAGAGAACAAAAACAATAAAATCACACTTCCAAAGAGATTAAGACTTATTACCAAAAACCATTCTTCACTTCTACTTTATATTCTAAAGTTTTCTTTAATGCCTCCCTCCAGACAAACAGGCAGAATGTTCCTGGAGATCCTGGTAGAATGTCACCTCCTCTATTGCTCCCAGCCCAAGAGAATGTAGCAGAACAAACACAAGGGCAGTTGAACCCTCCAGTTTTTGAAGCTTTGTAAATTTGCTTGCAGTGTATAATTAAATTTCACATTCAAATGATGATCTATAATGGGTACTGTTTCCTGTCCACAGAGAACAACATATAAAGAAGCTGAAGGCTTTCCTTTCAACAGACCCAATGGACTGACTACACAATGAAAACAGTAGCACTTATAACCCCACTGTTGGAATTGCCACTAAGAATTTTATTTTTATCATGGATCGAACTGGTGTCAAATGTATATTTTAACATAAACAAAAAATTTATGATGTCAAGGAAAGAGAGTCCAGGTCACTGCTCTGACTCTTTTAAGTGGAAAAACAAGAGCAAAAATAAAGAACAACATAAGAATGTGCAAATGTGATGGAACAGTGAAGGGTGAGCATTGCTATTTAATGAGAAGTCAAAATGACTGCCCCCTAAAAGTCAGTGTTCTTAACTCCCATGCCATGCAACCCTTATTGAGAGATCCACAAAAATTTCTCAAGGTTATAAAAATACTAATAAGGCTCATACACAACTGTATACAGACTTTCCTTGACTTCTAGTGAGGTTATGGCACAATAAACCCCAACATAAATGGAAAACACCGAAGCCAAAAATGTACAGAATACACCAAACCTACCAAACATCACAGTTTCAGGCTCATCTACCTTAAAAGTGCTCAGAACACTGACATTAGCCCACAATTGGGCTCAGTCATCTAACACAGGGCCTAAGTTATAACAAAGTGTCAAATGTCTCATGTAATTTAGTGACTACAGTACTGAAAGTGAAAACCAGAATGGTTTTGGGCTGATTCCTCTGTGTTCATGTGGCTGAAAGGGAGCTGAGGCTGCTGCCACTGCCCATCATCTCCAGAGAAGATCTGCATTATCACCAGCCAGGAACAGATCCAAGCTGAAAGTTAGATGTACATTTCTACTAAAAGCATGTCACTTTCAAACCATTGTAAAGTCAAAAAATCCTAAGTTGAACCATCGTTAAGTCGGGGAACATCCATACTCAGAGCTTTAGAAAGTCAAGGGGAAACTAGCTAGGTTGGGGGAAAGAGTCTTGAAGAAAGAAGACAATAGTCCCATGCACAGGAGAGGGTAGAGGATAGTCAGGGTAGGGAGAAGACAAACCTCAGGGACAGCACATGGTCTGGATGAGAACATGCATGGGAGCTTGAAGGACCATGAGGACAGTGTGATTCCAGAGCTTACTCAGCAAATGGAGAGACAGTCAGACCAGTTATGAGATCCTAATAGTAACTTCAGATATTAAATAACAAGAACTGGGGTTGGATTGGGTAGAAGGAGTGAAATTATGAGATTTCATGTGGAAAAATTAAGAAAATTTGGTAATGGAGTGATTACACAGTGAGATGATAATTCTAAGTTTCTGTGCTGGAGGTACTAATGAGAAAAACCTCATCACTATCATCCATCTATATGTGTGAGATGCTAAGCATGTAAATGCAGTTTCTTCCTTTCCTCTGGCTTTGCCGAGCATCATTACTCACCTGGATTATTACATTACTGTCCTAGAACCAATCTTGCCACCAACACTGCTATTTATTGGCCCATCCCCAATAACCCACCCTTGATTCTACAGCCCCAACAGTCATATTCTTTCACTTGAAACTCTTCAAATGCTCTTTAAGGTCCTTTGTATAAACAAAAATTATTTAAACAAGACTGTCTGCAAGCTGTTCTCTGCATATGTTTTACATCTCACTCCTCACCAGGCTCTCAACTGCACACATCAACCTCAATAGGATAATGGTGGTCCAGAGATGGTTCCCCCTTCCTAAGCTCCAGACACACCCTGATGAAGACCACTCAAGCAGGATTACTCATCTCAACTCATACCTCTTGTGAGAAGCTTCTCCCCACCCTCCCCGCTTCCACACGGGCTGAGTGGGTGCCCCATGCTTTGGCGCCATGGTAACCTGTGCATTACAATGGCCCTTAACCATTAACCACACTGCTTCCCAAGAGTTGGTTTGCCCAGTGGGTTGAACCACTCTTAGCCCCTATGGAACTTACAGCCTAAATATCAGATTTTAGGTCCCATGACTCATTAATACTTTATTGCAGTTTTAGTGTAACGGATTTTCCCATTAGGAAGTTTGTTTAGTATTCTAGAAAACTTGCAGGACTGCAAATCACAAGGCATGCATTCTGATTTAATTCGTAAGTACTATCTTAGTCAAATATTTACATACTTTTTTCTTATCAGAAAATGCTTCAAATGAGGAATCTATAATTCAGACACTTCAGATGTGACTTTTTGTCACACTTTTAGCTTACCTTACTTTTCACCTAAAAAAAGAAATATAAGGAATTGACAGCTTTGGTTGTGTCACATGGTTATACTTCTATTGCATTCAGAAATGTCCTAAAATTATCCAAAGCTCCTTTTCTTAAACTGCAAGTGATACTTAAGTATACAAATTGTCATAAGAGGATTAGACAGGTTATCCTTATTCCCAGCACTTCAGAATAAATATTTTTTAATAGATCAACATCCAATTATCCAAAGAGATAGATTAACCAAATGGTAAATCCTTTATAAGGTACTTCAACTCTGAAAACCATATACTGAATTCTTCCACTATAGATTTATGGTAATCTGATGGAGTTTCTTAAGATAACTACCTAATTTACATAATTTTTGCTCAAATAGGTAGTGACAAAATATGACTAGAAATGTAGAGGATGCTAAGAGTAGAAAAATCTGAGATACTCGTGTAATCTGCTATTTTGAAGCTAACAAAATAAATGAAAATTAATCTTGAAGCTCTCAGATTAGCTAACTTCCTAACATAAATTCAGTTTCTTCAAATCTCATACTGCTAACCTAAGTTACGGATACTTTACAGCAATGCTTTTTTTTCCTCATCTCCTGTTAAGAGTACTATAAGAAAGCAGGCAAGCTCCTCAAATGCAATCTGTCTCTATGTTTTCAAGGAATACCGTTCTCACATTTAAAATTGTAAACTGGATAGACCTTAAAATCAAGAGTACAATAAATAGGACAGTCTTTGGTTTTGTTGTGTATCACCTCCTTGACCCCGACAAAAAGCTGTTCTTGAATTGATAGCAAGGCTGACGACTTGACGACTTTTAATAGAGGGTAAAAAGGGGGTGGGGGGTATACTCTATATTTTCAAAAATAAAACAAGTCAATGTTATGTAGCATCCATGTTCTTGGTTTCAACAGAAGCTGATTTATGACGGGGGCTGTAGGAGCCTCTCACTGAGAGCCAGGCGGGAAGTATGATTTGCATAGAAGAGGGAGCAGATTGTAGATGCCCTGACCTGTCAAACACAGGTAGGGCCTCGGAGATAATGGGTCCCAGAATACAAAGCTCCATCTTGATCCAGACAGACACAGACAACGTGGAGAGGCCAGATGGATTAAATGAGAGACAAAAACGCCGACTTCTGCCATCTCCACAGGAAGCACATAAGTGTTACAGAAGATGACAGATACCAGATACCACATGGATCCCGCCCGGGTCTCTTGGCCCCCATTGTTGTGTGCATGCCACGAGTGCAGCGCTGCTGAGAAGAGGCAAGCCTGCTCCAAGCCTGAAAGAGCGTCACCAGGGAGGAGCTTGACCCAGCTGACAAGAACAATCAAGTTCGCTCTCAACGTGTGTGACTCCCGCCTGTAAAGAGGGAAAGGACTGCATGGGACAGACATAGGCTGAGCGGGACAGGTTATGCCCGCACCCACCCCCCCATGCTTCCAGGGTGTACAGACGGCATCCTCACAGGACGGCCGTCTAACAGAGACCGTCAGCTCGGACAGGGTCCTCTTTCAGAGCACTGCACAACAGTGACACGGCGGCCATAACTGAGGCCCCTGAGTCCCACCTCCATACAAGAAAGGACCTCAGCCACAGGGTCCCACAAAGCACGAGGCCATCAGGGCTCAGACATGTAGCCAGGGATAACGCCCACACAGCAAGGATGCAGGGCGAGGCTGCACAGTGAGGGATGCGCAGTGAGGGCATGAGCACAGACACGAATGCAGACTGAGAAAGTGAGTATGCAGAACATGTCTCGAGAGTCCACTCTGAAAAGGGTGGGGTTTAGGAAACTAGAGGAGGGAGCCAAACAGACTCCTTTCTCACACCTGTACCTAGTCATAAGGAAAGGCAACAGTCTCATAACCACCAGCAGAAACACCAGCCTTGGCAGATCTTTTCTTAGAGAAGACCAAAGGGTTTGCTGAGGCGCGGAGGTCTTGGACACCCAGGTCCAGAGTGGGATACAAGCAGGAGGAGTGAAACGTCAAGGCCACCCCGTGTGCTGCTGCTGAAGCTCACTGTGTCTGGGCGTGTGTCTCTCATACACGCAGTGGTGCTAGTCAAGCAGGAGCCCATTCACAGATGTGACAGTCACTGACTCCGATGCTTGGCCGAGCTCTGAGCCTGGCTACGTAGGAATAAGACGTGGTGGCATCTTTCCTCGTGGATTTTACAGATGGTGAGAGAAGCAGGAAGGCAGGACTGAGGTCGGTAGGTAAGTGGAGGAGGACACAGAGTCATGGAAAGTTAAAACTGGAAAGGAACTCAGAAACGGAACCATCTAAACCAGAGCTTTTCCAGCTTTCTCTGGCAAACTGTGAACCGCCCTTTTTTAAACTTAAAATTGACAAAGAATCACAAAGTACGAAGAGGGATTTAAAAACCCCACCACTAGGAGTTCCCTGGTGGTCCAGTGGCTAGGCCTTGGTATGTTCACTGCCAAGGGCCCAGGTTCAGTCCCTGCTGGGGAACTAAGATCCCACAAGCCTCATGGGAATAAATAACCCCCCCCCCCCAAGACTGCTGCAGTGACAGCGGGTGCGGGTGGAATCTGGTGGCCTTGATAGAGACCACCCGCTCAGCCTCCCACAAGTTTGCCGACTCTCGCAAACCACCGAGTCTCCCCTCCTCACTAGACACTGAGACAATCTGAGCATTAATGGCCTCGGCATCCTAAGCTTCAGTCTCACAACTGAAGGAATTAAAGGAAACGAATTTTAAGCAACTTGACCCAAATTCCAAGTGGGTGAGAAGGATGTGGAGGGACCCCAGGCCAGTGCTCACATCACTTTAGTTGTGTAGTTTTGACAACCTGCACTGCAGACATTTGAAATATACAACAGGTGCTTTTCTCTGGCCACATCCAGAGTTCACCAGACTGGTCTGGGAGAAAACACCATCAAGTCAGGACTCTGTGGAAACCCAGCACTTTGTGGTTGCAGGTGCATGTCTCAGGGTGTGTCTCCCAGTTCTTATCTAGAACTTCCCCTCCGGTTCACACTTTGTAGTTCATCTGCTTACTTGGTTTTGTCTTGATGATAGTTGAGTACAAAAGTTTTAATATGAAATACTTAAATCAGTTATTTCCAGTTAAAACCGGAAGCTAAGTTTATGTCAGGGACAAATTTAGACATTCACACAGTGGGAAGCTCTGGAGGCTACAGAATTAAGAACATGCCTGGTACTGATCGCTATTCCATCCCCTGCTGCATTTGAAATACGTGGTATATGTGAGAAAATTGCATTCTATGAAGGAATTTAAATAACATGTGAACCAGGACAAGAAAAAAGCTCAGGAGCAAAAACTCTATTTGTTAAAAAAGCAAATACTGAGGTGCCAGAGCACTGGATCTCTTATTAAATGTGCACCCAGCACAGAGGCAAGATCTCTAAGTGATAGAGGGTCCCCACTCTAGAAAGGCAACACAAGTTACACTGGGTGAGACTGGCAAGGAGCCCCTGAGAGGCCAGGAAAAACCTGAGAGGGTTGGAAGCTCATATGACTCAGGAGCTTGGAGACCAGGCTTGGCAGCAAAAATAGGAAATATGTTCTTCATCTGGCAAGAATGAGCTGCATATATTTGAAATCACTGGCTGGATGGAGTGAAAAGCTGTCCAGATTTAAACTAAGAATTAGGTGGGGGGTGGGGAGAATGCAGCGCTCCTCTACTAAGTTTTGCTTTGCATGTTACATTATAGCAGAAATATTCATCTTCCCAAACACATTATAACTGTCATCGTTTACAATCCACCTAAATGATCTCTGCTTTAACTTTGGGTAGGGGTGCCTCCTGCTTTTCTTTATCCTTTCTTTCTTTCTTCTTCTATCTTTTCCCAAGTGTTTCTTACAATGGTTAGCTGGGTAGAGTTACTTTAAGTTAAAACACTAAAATATGAATCAGTAGTTACAAACAATATAAGCTAATCAACAGTGTTTTCTATTAGAACTCAAGTTCATTCTCTTCTAAATAAATACAATACTGAGATTCCTTCTTATGTTTAAACTGAATGGGTATTTTTAAACTCATTTATAAATGTTTAACTTCAACATCTCCCTGAAGCATACGTTTATATGTATTTATAAACGTTACTTTTTTCTCACTCTATCAATACTATGGAAAACACATTGCTCATTCACAGTAACCTTTAACTTTCAATAATCTTGGCTTAAAATATTTGGCAATTTGGAAATACACATACATAAACATATCTTGCTAGCCTAGTTCAAGGAAAGAGTAATTCATAAAAACAAAACAAAAATATGTTATCAAAATCACAGATGATTACACATATTCATTTGAGATATATTACAGATATACTGTACAGCAGTGGTTTTCAAATATTTTGGTCTCAGGATACCTTTATACTCCTAAAATTTATTAAGGGCTCAAAATTTTTCTGTGGATTCTATCAATCAATATTTACTGAACTAAAACTGAGAAAGTTTAAAAATACAAATTACTTCTTAAAAAATAATGGATTTCATGTTAGCAGAAATTACATTAAAAAAAAAAGACACCTGTATTTTCCAAAAACAATTATTGAGAAGAATGGAAAATCTCTTTAATATCTAGTTGAAAAGATTCTTCTATCTGCTCTGCATTTAGTCTCTTGCAATATCACATGACATGTTGCCTCTAGAAAAACTAACTGTACATTTGTGAGAAAATTAGAGTAAAAATGGTAAATAACATCTTCTTCATATTATGAAAATAGTTTAGACCTCCTAGATCCCTCTGAAGGGAAGCTGAGGTCCCCAAGGGTTCCCTGAAGCACACTTTAAGAACTGTTTCCCTATAGAGATGCTTGTCATGGCTATTCCTTCAGACATTGTACACTTACACGTCTCCATGCCTTCGTCGTCATCATCCACTGCAGGTTTATCATAGGACTTGTCAATGGCAGCTCTGAAGCTCTCATTGCAGCCCCTTCCTCGGATTATCCGTGGTCTAGGGCGATGGAAAGGAATGTCCCCATTCAAAGTCACCTCGGCAACTGCTGTCTGCAGACTCTCTAAAGAGCTCGACTTCTTCAGACCCAGGGAAGGCCCCACATCTCTGCTGGGGGAACCTTGGAAGTTGGCAAAAACAAAATGTTAGAATGAGTGGTGAAAATTACATGGCTGAGTATCTATGAATTGTAGAAACTATCAGGGACAAATTATTTGCTTAGTGTCAACTTCTGGAACGTGGGTGGCAAGATATAAAAAGTAAAGTGACGGTTAACTAATTTTAACTTTTCCTAAATGTGTATTAAAGTTGGTCTATTTTCTCTATTCTCATTAGGAAACATTTCAAGCTATTAGTTTCCATTTTTAGCTCAACAGATAAAACCTTTGTCAAATCATTTGCTTCAAGTTATGTTAATAATCTAAAAAACCAGAATAACCCAGAAAATCATTCTGCAAAGCAGGATGATGAAAAGGCTAAGGGAAGCAACTAAGAGTACACTTTGTAATTTAGCTGAAAACATTTTTTAGCAGGTTACAATTATTTACAATGGAAGTGAAACTTTTATCTCAGTAAGTTTCATCAAGTCGTCCTCACATGGCACAGGTTCAGATAACTCAGCAAGTGAGAAAAGCACAAGACACCACATGTCGCCAACAGGGTACCCTAGCACCAGGTAGAAACCTCTTTCTGGAAAATGGTGGTTCTCTGGGAAGAGCAATACAAGATGTGAATAAAAATAAACTACATAAGGACTTATCAAGAGAGAGAGAAGTAAAGGGGGAAAGATGCCAGAACTGCATCTGAAGACTTATGCCTCCAGGTCAGCAAAGAGAAACAGGTGATGAACAGAAGGAAGAAGACATCACAATTACCAAGAAATTTTCAGTAGAGAATTCAGAGCACTAAAATTGTGGCTTGGTGACTTGAGGATCTAGGAAGACTAAGATTGTAACCAAGCTTTAGAAGGCAATCTAAATGGATTTCTGTAACCAGGTAAGACAACTTCATCGATGATTGCCTGACCTGGCACTCAGATGAGTTTAGCCTCGAGATAACTGAAATACCAGCAATCACCAGCTGGGCAATCCAGATTACAGAACTAGTTCTTCACTTACACTGTTAACAAGGCAGGTACAAAGAAATAAAAAAGGCAGGGGGTAGGAGAGGCAAGACTGGATATCTTATCTCTACATGGGGCCATCAGCCCATATGTGGATCAATAATTAAGGAGTAACCTTGATATGTTTTCACATAGAAGACAAATAGTTCTGACATGGTCATTCCATGGCTCAGAGTATAGAACAGAATAAAAATTAAATTTGGAGAGTCAAAATAAGAATTATTTTTTTAAGATTCATTTACATGACATCTTTCACATAATCTTCACAATGGGGTAGCAGTTTTAAGTTAGAACAAGTATGTTAAAAATGTAACATAGGCAGAAAGGCAGACAGATGATTCTAATGAAGAAAAAATATTCCATAAATTAGAGTGCTTGAGAGAAAAAGATGATTTATTTAACTTTCTCCATGCAGGTTTGTCTATATTTGATTATTTCATGACAAAAATTCACAAGGAATATTTCTTGCCAGGATGATCAATCTTACTTTTTCTCTTGATAGCACTATAACGTTTGACAAGTTCATGTTTTAAATATCCATAAAAGTCATGTCACAGGAAAGAAAATGATTTTGTTCCAAAGAGCTAAAGAAAAAGTAAGAGATTAAAGAGTCAAAGAGAATGGAAAAAGATGATTCCTGGGCAGGGACATTTACCTTTACATTTTCAAGAATTAGCATTGGGAAGATCTTTTCCTGAATAAATCATGCCTATTAATTTTCATAACTTACTAGCTACATTTAGGTCTTATAAACATTTATATGGCAAACATTTGGTGTTTTCTTGGATTCATAAAGGACATATGTATGTATGTGTGTGTAATTATGTGTGTGTTTATATATATACACACATTATATCTATGTATATATCTCCAATATAGATATGTATGTATATATGCTCCCAGTAAAGATTAGCATTAAAACATAATTTATATATAAAAAATTAGCTGAGATTTGACTTAATATACTCAGCACCCTAAAAACTTTTAACAGTTAATTTCAGAAGTGGCATGAGCATTCAAATAAATGTACATATACATATTACACACATATAAATATTGATACATATATATCTGTATATATGTATTTATGAAGAAATATAAACACAAAGCAAATCTAGGATGAAAAAAAATAGTGAAATTGTAACAAAACAAGCAATAGATTATATTGTAGGAATCATTGGAAGCTTACCTAACTACTCTCTAATTCTTAACACCATAGTACAACATTTTGGCAAAATGTTGATACTTAAATAGGGTGAGTATTGGGTATAAGCGGAGAAGGCAATGGCACCCCACTCCAGTACTCTTGCCTGGAAAATCCCATGGATGGAGGAGCCTGGTAGGCTACAGTCCATGGGGTCGCTAAGAGTCGGACACGACTGAGCGACTTCACTTTCACTTTCCCCTTTCACGCACTGGAGAAGGAAATGGCAACCCACTCCAGTATTCTTGCCTGGAGAATCCCAGGGACGGTGGAGCCTGGTGGGCTGCCGTCTATGGGGTCGCACAGAGATGGACACGACTGAAGCGACTTAGCAGCAGTAGCAGTTAGCATTGGGTATAAGAGAGATTAATAAACTACAGTCTATTTATACATAGTTGAAATTTTTCATAATATTTATTATTTGTGTGTCTATAACAGGGATCAGCAAACTATGGGTCAAATCTGGAAATTTTCACTAGAACACAGCCATGGGTCCATTTGTTTCCATATTCTCCATGGCTGCCTTCACATTACAACAGAATTAAGCAATTGTTCCACAGGCTGTCTGGTTTGAAAGATCTACAATATTTACTCCCTGGTTCTTTACAGAAAGAGCTTGCTGACTCCTGGCTAAAACATAGAGTTCATTCATGTAAGGTGGTATATTCATCAAAGACACTTTAACAAAAGAGTTTGTTAAGATTGCTAAATGAAGGTCACTGAGATTTATAGCATCATAAACTTATCATAAAAGTTGAAAATGTCTTTCCCTTTACAAGGTATAGGCAAAAGATTAGTTTTATTTACACACACACAAAATCAATGTCTTTAATTTTTAAATAATATTTTGAAGCTCTTTACGTAAATCTATTAAGTCATTAGGACACTTCATTTATTTTTATATTCAAAGACTAAACTGTTAGAAACCCAGTTCTCTTATTCCCATTCTCTCTTTTCCTGTAGAAAATAAATTTACTACCAAACTATCAAACAGGATTACTAAATCCAAGAATAAAAGGGGAAATCATAATCTTACTATTTTCTTTAGGTCTCTTTTTCGACTCTTATCTTCTAATATCTCTCTTGCCAGAAAAAAAGAAGAGGATGTCTTTTGCAAGGGCAAGGGGAAATGGAATTCAATTTTCATTATGAAAGGCTTATGGCTAGACAGACAATCTACACTAAAATGCCACTGTGACTCTACTAAAAACCTTTGGACTAAACTGTAAAATCATGATAATCTTAGCAATTCAAGTGAAGTGAAGAAAGGAAAATAATAAAATCTGTTCACTGTCTAATATTGGAGGGTGGGAAGAATCCAGTGGAGATATTTTATTCATTGTAGATTTAAAATCAATAGACCAGCAAATACTTCTACCTCTATGTCATAGTTTTGGTCCTAAGTTTTTCCAGTTTAATTCAGTAAAACAGATCGCACATAATATTTTTAAAATGCTCTTTTTATCTAGGATCTAACCAACATTTTAAACACTATAAAAGCAGATGATTCAATTAGATGATAAAATCTGCCTACTCACCATAAAAGGTATTTAATGTTTTCAGTTGACATCTGGATATTATTATTATTTCTTAATCACAATAAATTGTTCTTTTCCTGTTAGTAACAGTGATTTGGTTAAATTAACTATTTTCTTCACTTTACCAATTGGCATATTATATAAAATCATGTTCTTTAACCTGAGGAGCTCAATTTGCTTTTTATAAACATTAAATTGGACAAGGGTTACTTCTTGAAAAGCACTGAGTACTATTAACTCCAAAAACTAATTACTAATTTACATATGTAAACTATCAAATAATGTTTTTCTTTAGCTCTGCTACAGAATTCCAATGAATTTTATGTTTGATAAAAGGAATAACTACTTAATAAGGGCTGAGGCTATTGTTAATTGCCTTGCACTACAGTTAATCCAGTGATTTATTGGTTGCAGTTTTTACAATCTATCTTTACAGAATGTGAAAACTCCAGGCATGTTCACAGTTATCTTTACATATGTATATGGGATACACACTTTTCAAGAAGCCTAAAACTAATTACTATTGCAGGTTAAAAAGGTGAATTGAAGCTAATTAGCGCTAAGTGGTGTAACTACATCATACTGGATCTACAATAATTAAAACTCTATCCCAAACCTATAATAATAAATCAAAATGCTCAACTGCACAAAGCACATGACTTTAATTACACATAAAGATTTTCCTCGGATGACTGTTGTAAGATAACATATAAAGTAAAATCCATGATGTAAAACCCAGGTCAACATAATCCATTATTTCTACAGAAGGATTTAGGCAGCACTTTAGCAGCAAGTTCTAAATAGTTAAAAACAAAAAAACAAAAAGCTTTTCAAGCACGTTCACAAAGTTAAGATACAGATGCAATATATAGCCTAATTCAATGCTATGTAACAAGGAACTAAAACCTGCATTAGAAAAAGAATTAAGGTTTTCTGAGTGACTAATGAGAGCTATATTGAACACTGTCCTTCAGTGAAAATATTTATATATGTGCTGTTATCCTCCTAACCAAAACCACCCTTTGACAATCATTTTTTGGATGTTAAGCTAAACGTCAGATAGATAACTTCGAAACTTAAAGAATCAACCCTAAGAGATCATGCTTTCAGAATTCTGATATTTTCTAAACTGTGACAAAACATTCCTACACAAATATAATTAAGAGAATCTGGGCTGTGTTAGCATTTCTGAAGAACTAAATTATATTTCCACTTAGTATATACTACACTGATAAATTTCTGCCCGAAGAAAATTTTCCTTTCCTTGTACAATTTGATTTCCTACAATGAAAACATCCATGGCAGCCTGGAATATTTATGTTTACAGCCATATGATTGGCAGCTCTATAATTATGATAAACTCCTTGGACCACAGTTACTATGGCAACAGTCTAAGTGTCCATTCTTACCTGCTTTCTGGTCATCCACTGTATTGAGTTTAGTCTCGTCAGCTACTGTTAAAAGGTAAATGTATAATGGTTAGCCCAGTTAGTCCCACAGCCCAACATGCTTCAACCATTCCCAGATCTTTCCAGTTAGGTGATAATTCTTAAATAATATTTCATGCAAATAATATGAAACATCAAGCAAACATAATCAAAAAAGGGGGAAAAGCTGTGTCTCCATGCAATGCCAGTCATCTTATTTCATGACACGTGTGTTACTGATATGTTAGCATATCATCATTAGCCAGGCAAGTCATCACCCAATTTTCGTTTATGCATGGGATAAATTAATGCTTTTAGTCTCAGAGTAAAAACAGCCACCAGACAACAGCGAAAATACGTTACAGTTGATTAAGAAAGGGTTTTCTAATCATTCAATCAGTGCATGTATATAATTAATTAATTTTTTGGTTTGTTTTGGTTTTTGGTGGATTTGGATTTAAAACAAGACACTACCTGATTGATATGTGATTGAACAACTAGGATTATTTTCCTTCTCTCATTTGCTTCCAAATACTTTCTACAATAAATATGCTCTCAAATTATGATTCCAATTAAAGGCCTTAATTATCAACACAGAAGAGTTTTCATTAAATAAACTTGAAAGGACAGTGATGGAAGGAAAATATCATGAAGTAACCAAACTCTAGACATGGATTGAGATAATGGTTTCTCTCCAAAACTTTTTCTTCTAGTTCAAGAATCCCCACAACCAACCAAGTCATAAGACCAATGAAATTGGTTTTAAACAGCTAAAGTGTTAAAACATTTCATTTTTTCAAATAAAGATACATGAACAGAGCATGATATGCACATGTGTTTGTTTCTTTTCTCATCAGAAAACATATATATTAACATATTGCACATGATGTAAACATGCCACTTAGGAGAAATGTAGTTATCTCAAACTTTGAGAAAAACTAATTTTTGCCAAATTGCCTCATTTCACATTTATTTTCTTTATTGCTCACAGTAAACAGACATGTGTTTGGGACCATCAGTTTTCATCCGAAAGCATCTAAACCTTATTTAGATAAAGATTCATGGAGATTGTACTCACTACCTAAATCCATGCTTTTTGATTTTCGCGTTTTAACGAAATCCAATTGACTGGCATCTGAAAATTGCTTTGTGCGTTTTTCTGACATACTCTGACGTCCAAATCCTTCTCGTTGAAAAGCAAGAACTGGATCGACGTCTGGACTCAAAGAGCTGGTGTGAAGAGGAAAGAGAAACAAAAACATTTACTGAAAATAGGAGACATGCCATTGAGCAAAGTTCATCTACACCTGTGTACATGAATGTGTGTATGTGTACGTTCCTCAGAAATATTTAAACTCAAGAGTACAAATATAGTCCATCAAAAAAACTGTGGTTGTGTAGGAGGCGATGGAAAAACAAGACATTAATTTACATTTAGAGCAATTCTTTCTCCATGTGAGAAAGATTGAATATTTGAGGAAAACCTTCATATATTAATACAAATACTGGCAACAAATAAGTGACTACATGCATTGCAACTGAATAGAAGTTTTAAAAAGGGTATGTTCTGTAGATTTGTGGTTGCCAAGGGGGAGAGGAGATGGAGGAAGGGTAGACTGGGAGTTTGGGTTTAGCAGATGCAAAATATTATTTATAGACTGGATAAACAACTAGGTCCTACTGTAGAGCACAGAGTGTGGCATGTTGTTTTATGAGGATGTAGTTTCACTGCAACACTTAATCAGCTGAGAAGAAATCAACTCAACAAGTCATAATTAGAACCTATTCAGATGGAGACATTGTGCTCTATATCAAAGTCAAGGTAATAAATAAGAAAAGATCTCTATTCCCTAAGAAAAATACCAAAGCAGAAGCAGAAAGCAGACATTGAGGATGAGTAGGAGAAAGAGTGAACAGTATTCCAGGATTTAGGCTAGATGGCATTGGATTCATGTGACACCAACACAGTAGCTCCAGCAGAGAAGATGAAGCACAGGGCAGATCAGTGGTGACAGGATACAGCATCAGGTGTTTTTGTGATGTAAGTGGCAGGGGAATCGGTCCTCCTTATAGAACCCTGGGAACAGTTTCAGAAGCACCACCAGGTGTTGTGAGCCAAGCTGCCAGAATGAACTGGTTTTTGTCTATGCTGAGCATATTGAATAAACAGAGAGCTCTCCCATCTGAGGGTGGAGCCACCTTGCATATGTGGTCAGAGAACGTCCCTCCACAGCTCACTGGACACAGTAGAATGTAGTGGCCCCTCCACCATGTCACCTTCCACTATACAAGCCTTCCTTATGCCTCTGTGGAAATCAGCTTCTCTAATCCCATATTGGCCCTATGAGAAAGACCATGCATATTAATAAAAAGGTAGTGATTTGGTTCGGATACACAGCAGAAATTTAGCTGCAATTCATGGTACATGAAATGACAGATGGCCTTACGAAAGACCTAAACCAAAAATTATGACAAGAAAGACATCAAGGCAGTGATTTCCATCAGATGACGTGGGTTGAATGCTTTGGGTCCCTATGTCTTCATTTCCAGGAAGAGAAGAATGGCCCCACTCACCAGTAAGGGCCAGTCAGGGCCACTAAGAGAATTCAAGGACCCAAGGTGAAGCCCTCTGTCAACTGCAAACCGCTACACAAGATGAGTTATTATCACCCAACAAATACTTGCTAACTCAAATTATCGATGTAATGCAAATTATGATAACAGAAATAGGGTCTTTAAAAACCAACCAAAGCCTTAAAAAGGAACTGAAAAATCCTTCTTCATCTTTTCCACCACATAGAGAGCAGGGTCCAAGGAGGAGGCAAGACAGGTGCCTGGAACTCAGGATATAAGACAGTTCTAATCTCAGGGTCCAGCAAGTTCAGGGGCCACATCTGAGTGAGACCTTACATCAGTACTACCCTGGCCACCTAGCTTGTCCACCCTCCCCCTAACCCAGAGACCACACAAAGAGCATCCCACAGTGACTAGGTGTTCAGTCCAAAGCAAAAACAACTTCTGTTATATCCCAATTCATGTTATTTTTTTGCATCCTATACAAAATCTTTGCATTTTTAATGTGCCATATTTCTCTTATAAAACTGAATAAATTTGATGTTCCAGGAAGAAGCAGGGTCATGTTCATCTTGAAGCCTCAAGTGCCCCTTCACATCCTACTCTGCTTGGACATATGTGTGTATATATGTATACACATACGTATGCATAGCTCTAGCATATATTATTTATATAAATATAGACTGCATATATTACTTATATAAATATATGTGTGTATATTAGGCTTATATAGTTGTATCTATAAGTAGTATCTAAGCTTACCATACTATGCTTATAATTTTCAGGGTACATATACCCCAGTTCGAAAACACAGCCCTAGAAGTGAAAATTTAAAATCCATATCATGAAAACTGTGATCGAATTTTGCAACAGCAAACATTAAATATTATATTTTTACTAAGAGTAATTCTTTTAAATGCTAGAAGTTGATCTCTCTAACCATTTTGCATATGCTCATCAACCCTTTTCCAAATCATGTGAAATACACTAAACCTGAACTCCAAGTAGGCATCAAATTTGTGGACAGAGCAAATCTGCAATATATTTTTAATAGAAATTATTGGTTAATGGTTTTTCAAAGGTGTGCAAATTGTTGTTGCTGAAAACTACATATTGCTGTATTTTTTAAACTAATTTTCTGTCCTCTGGAATTACATTGTCACTAAGATTAGACTATGCTGTTTTTACCTTTTTCACCTTAAAAACATTGTCTGTTATGTTTTCCTAAATCAATTCATGGATTGAATAAAAGTATATTCTGTCAATGAAGAAATGCAAAGTTTAGCCATCTGACATATTTAACCTTCCACAATTGTGCAGCGAACTGTAAACATACACAATTGAAAATGTCAAATGAGTTTGTGAGTTAATAAGCATCTTAAAATAACTAAATATTCTTAAACCATGACATAATTAATTCTGCCCTATCAATATACCTATTAAACTAATTTCAGACTCTAGAAACAATACACTAGCATACTTAGCAACTTAGTCTACAGGACTGACAGCTGACTCTTTAAAGAATGTAACCATATCCTGGCCCCCCCCCAAAGTTATTAAAATTCCAGTTATTAATCCTGCCTTATTGCCCTTTTGTTTTCATAACATTTACATCAAGGATTAGGGAGATATTGTCAGGCTGGAAAAGCTTACATTTTCTGCTGTGATTCAGAACAGCTGCCATTCTTGTTTGGATAACCCTTCATTCATATTCTTTTCCAACCCTTGCACATTCCCCATAGCAAAATCATACAAGTCCTCAGCATTTTATGAATCCCCTTAGGGATATTAATGCCACACTCCAGCCCTGTTCGTTATTCATTTATTTTCACCAATACAGAGCTTCTTAAGGCCCCAAACAGATCTATTCCTAAGGCTGTCTTCATAATTCCTCATCACAGCATCGACTTAAAGGCTTTTGTACCTATGATGAATATTGCAAATATCTAATCCTTACTTTGTCATCACTTTCACATTCAGAAAAAGGTATAAAATGCAGCAGTAAATGCGACAGCATCTGAGGATTTCAAGTGGTGGGTTTCTCCTTTAAATGGCAGTTCTTTCTCTATGCTGAACCAAAAAACTCATTCAAAGATAAGCTATTATCACGTGGACTTGAGTGTAGCTCAAAGCCACAACAATGAAATATCATTTTGCTGATAGATTCATAAAAGACCCCAGAGAAAGGGCAGTAAGAAAATTCGGGTATAATGCTTCACATGGTTTGTGTTAATTATCACTACAGCCGTCCATGGTCATCCCTAGGAGGGATGGTCCTTTTGCTTATTGATGTTTATAATTACTAGGTATGCAAATGAAGAGACACATCCTCATTTCTGTGCCCGCCCACTGACTCAATAATAACAAATACTTTCTTCTATTTTAAGAGATAGAGGAGAAAAAATAGGATTTGACCACCCCAGAAGTCATGATGTTAGACAAGTATAGGGATTTCCCTGGTGGTCCAGTGGATGCAGGAGGCGCAGGTTTGATCCTTGGCCAAGGAACTAAGATCCCACATGCAGCACCATGAGGCCAAAGTGATAATAATAATAAAAGAAGTAAGTACAAAGACTAGAACAGTCACAATACTCTAAAAAGAAAACCTTTAAAAGTCTCTTCTCCACTCCCAAAACATAACAACTATTCATTTGGCTAAAGTCATCTAACTGTTAAAAATTCTCAGTCACCATTAGGGATTTGCTTAGAATTTATTTATCGAATAGAAAAACAATTCATCAAATTAACACAGATCTAAAATAATTAAAGGGCTTCCCAAGGAGGCTCTAGTGGTATAGAACTTGACTGCCAATGCAGGAGACATAAGAGATGCAGGTTCAATCCCTGCATCAAGAAGATCCCCTGGAGGAGGGCATGGCAACCCACTCCTATATTCTTGCCTGGAAAATCCCATGGACAGAGGAGCCTGGCGGGCTATGGTTCATTGGGTCGCACAGAGTCGGACATGACTGAAGTGACTTAGTACTAAATAATTAAAAGTGAAACTTAACAAATGCGTAGGGTTTCAGAGTTAGTGAGAGTTTTCTTGTTGGTTTGGTTCAATTCCTAACCATAGACCTGGAAAAGCTAACACAATTGGGCAGGTTTATGAGGTTGAGGGAAATCTTTTGGAAATCTTTTGTTCAGAGTGATAATTATGAGTATTAAAATCATGAAAACAGAACTTAGCTATAAAAGACACCCATTTCACTGAGCTCAATGACAGAATATTTAAACATAAAATCAAGTGTGATTGCAATTACCCAATGATTTCCAGCCCTGGAGTGTTCTTACCAGTCTGCAGAGTCGCTGATGCCAACCTTGGCCCACGTGCCAGCGTCTGTCGTCACAAATCCTACATCATCATGGGAGCTGGAAGATGACTGGTCAGAGAGATGTGGTGGAAGCACTGGCAACCTGTCATCCTCAATAATGACAGTGTCATCCTGGGGCATATTCACCGTGGGGGACAGCTGGTATTTACCTGTCCAATGGAAAAACAAAAGAGACATTCTAGACATCCATCTAAGGGTGAGATGCATTAATATTAATACTGTGCTACTTCAGAAAAAGTGTGAATTTCCAAAATGTCTCAACCTGGTAGAACAAAATAGAATTAAGACAATTTATTTTTCATAAATGGATGTCCGTTGGAGACCTCTGGTCTATTCCTTCCTCTGATGCTATGGAGCTCTGGGTGTGGTATTCCATGTCTCCGGTTTTATGCTTCCTAAGGCCAGAGTTGATCTCTAGAATGACTTCTAACATGAAAATATCACATGGATTCTAAGTCATTCGAGTTGTTTGAAAATTTTACGAGGAAATTTGGAGGGAAGCCCTGCAGACTTACATCAGTCATTCACTCATTCACTCACTGGGCACCTACCAACTAGCAGATCTGTAAGAAAGACAATCTCTGTCTCTCAATGGCTCACAGCCTGCAGAAGGAGACAGACCAGATACAGTGGTAATTGACTGGTGCTGTGAGTGATGTCCCGCAAGTGCCCTGGCATTCACTAGTGTTGGTAGCTGAAGGCAGAGGATGCTGGAAATCATAGCAAAAGTCAACATCCGAGAGGGGTGTTGAATGATGACTATGATTTATTCTGCTAGAAGAAATGATGACATTCATTACAGACATCAGCAACAGCATCTTTAAATGCATGATGGAGAAAAGCCCACAGTGCACTCAGGTGACACTTCAGAGACACGTGCACACAGAATTGGGGCCTTGTGGGGAAACAGCAGGAGTGATCTTAAAGAGAAAAGGTTAGGATCTCACTGCCATGAGGTCTTTCAGGCCAAGACACAGGAGCTTGTGAATTCTGATTTATTCAATTAGGATATGGTGTTCTTGGTAAGAAAAGACCCAGAACTGTCTACATTGAAAAGTTTCTTTCAGGAAAATCTGCTCACGTTCATGGGTCAGCATGAGAGGTGTTTATCTTTCTTAGGATGAAATTGTAATTCAAGGGCCTGAATCCTTATAGATAAAGCTGGGGTCCAAATGCTGCCATCTTCCTGCCCCCAGACACCTACAGCTCTTCTGGCTTCCTCCTCAAACCCTGTGTCGTATTTCCTGAGTAAGAAATCATGGGTGAGGCTTCAGTTCACGTGAATATCTTGAGAAAGGCTGTCCTCAGAGAAACATTCATCACAGTGTGATGTGGTCACGCTGGTCTAGCTCTTCCAACAGAGCAAGGAAAATGGACACACTGCCTGTCACCTTACAGGAGGATGGAAACACCCTCATTGTAAGTCCAACATCCACATCTGTGAAATCAGCTCTCCTGGTTCCTATGCAAATAAACAGGACTGCTGCCCTTTCCAAATCCTGCCACTGTTGTAAAAGGGTACCTTTCTCCTCTATGATAAATTACTTTTAAAAACAGCACAACAGCAATGTGAAGACAGTTCATGACACTTTAATATCTGTCTTAAGATCTCATTTTTAAACATTCATAAGAGTGTGTACATAATAATTTTTGTTTTAACACCATTTTGGAAATTAGAGGATGGCATACATATAGACTTGAAGGATTTTAAATATATATTATTGTTCTAGACATTTAAACAAAGGAGCAGACACGAAGCTGATAGAGAGTTTTTCAGGACAACCCAAAGCACAATTGCTAGAAATTTCCAATGAATTCATTACTTAGCACCAACTACTCTATTACAAAAATACTATATGTTCACTGAAATCTCTCCTCAGCAAATTATCAAGAAAAATATCCAATTCTGATTTGAAATACATCCATTTTGACCAATTGTGAAAACTAGCAACTTCTTATGAATGTTCATAATAAAAATGGGAGTCGAATTTAATACTTCACTGTTTCCTTTTCCTGAATTCAAATGACTCATTTATGCCCACTCCAGTTTTAGGATATTAGTACAGAAAGACAGAAATCTATTCAATAAAATATCATTCATAAATAAGATTGGACATTGCAGCACTATTACCCAAAGAAATATTTCCTACTCAAGACATACTTCCCCACCCCCAAAAAATGTAGACAATGAAAAAACACAAGTTATCCCTAATAGCACACCACTGATGTGTCACAGCATTAAATGTCATGTCCTCACACAGGCAAAATTTATTGGAAGAAAATATTATGGTGTAATGATAGCAAACTAATTTCTGAACATAAAAATGAGAACTTGTATGCAATATATTCTGAGAGGCAGTCTAGCAAGCAATATGAAATACAGAATGGTTCTGCATGTGACAGTTTTTTTTCATGCTGTTTTGAGTAGAAATATTGTTCCTTAAGTGATCCAAAATTTTATACCTAAATAAACAGGACAAAATGTCCCTATTAACAGCAAAACAAGGACACAGCTTTTTTTCTCTCACCCATGATTCTGGAGGCTAATATTTCAAAAGACTTGAGAATACATATTTTTCCATCAATTTTCCACTTTGCAGCAATAACAAACTTGTCAGGAATATTGTTTTGGTATCCAACTTCAGGAATATATTGGGGGTAATAAATAAGTTATCAAACTACATATTCTACCAAACTCCACCTAGTTTGCAGGTACGCGGCACATCCTGAATGTGAACCCTTCGAGGGTTGACTTCAGAAGGCTTTGATCTGGTTTTTCAGTGAATGAACTTTCCTCTTTCCACAACTAGTTAAAAAACAAGCTAAGATTTAAACTGTAGCACAGTGAAACAATGCAATACTGAATGACTTTACCAAACATTTATTCATTGGTACATTCACATAGAAGGCAGCACCATGCATGACACTAGAAACCAATGAAAATTTTGCCAGTGATTTGACTTACAATAAAAAACAACATTAATGTTCCATTTCTCTATGTTTAATTTCTAACAAGTTCAAACTACTCTGAACAAAATTATTTTTGAAACTCACCACAAGTACATGAATAATAAAAACTACTGAATTACATTTGAAAATGGAGTCAACAGATTTCAGTTGTGCTTTCAACAGAAAAATTCTTCAGATAAAAAATGTTGGAAAACATGTTAAGGCTCCATGCTCCCAAATGTCAGCTTGTGATGGTGTCCTATGAAGTGCACGTGTTGGTGAAATTAGCTGCACCTATTACTGCTATTTGTTATTAGTAGTAGTAGTTAAGACAGTCCAGGATTTGTAAAATACTTTTAAGGCTTTTAAAAGGAAGAAATCCTACATAGACTCCATACAGATTTCTCTTTGATGAGTGTCCAAGATCACTCCTTGAAAATCCATGATAGTGGAGAGTCAGCCAATACGGAAGATTCCTGGAGAACTCTTGCCTTTGTTTGCAAGTCTGGCTGACCTCACCAAAAGCTAAGGAGATGAATCAGGTTCCAATAACACGAGATTCATGACTCAGAAAAATATACATCATAATTTTGGTTCAGAAACATGGAATTCTGGGGCTTCAGACCTGTCACTTAATTTCCTTAGCCCACAATTCCCCTGAACAGATGTTAAGTAGGCTGGGGCACATGGTTTGTAAGGTGGTTTCCTCTGAAACAACTTATTTGATTTAAATCACAGTGGTGGCCAGAATGGAAGATTCTGTAGACTGTCTAATGCCGGTTGCTTGAAAATGTGGATACTTAAAAATGGATGTTAATAAAGGTTAAATATCACTAACACTTACTGTGTGATCCCATTAGTCCCCAGAGAAGGCTATTTTTAGAAAGAGGAAATAGCCAAGAACAAAATAAAACTAAAATCATCATGGGATCTTGGGGCTTAGCTCTTTTATCTGTTAAGTGGGAAAGTGTGGCTGGTGACATCTGACATGTTTCCAACTCTAGAATCTCTCCCTTTTTTGGTCTGTTATTTTGGAAGCTTCTCTCCTGGGTTATGTTCCCATAGAAATGAGTCAGCTTCAAAGCTCTTTTTGGACCTAGAGTTCCACAGGAGGAATATTCTATGTGAAAATTCACCCTGTCCACATGAAATTAATCATTTCTTAATGTAGTCATCTGGAATTTCAATACAAAGTTCTATCTGAATCATAGCAGATCATGAAGCAGATACCACCATCTCCACTGGTATCCAAACAGGGGTTAAATGGATAGAAGACAACCACTAATCAAACAAGATCTGTCTGAGAAATTCTCATGCACCCAGATACTGCGCCCATTAGTAAATGATGGTGCTACCAGTTTAGCTTAACTGAAATTCAATGCTTTAATTTCTTATATTTGGTACCTTGCTTTGGTATCTTTTTGCAAGACACTAATTTTCACAAGATTTCTAACTCTAAGTGGGAAGTGACATTATGAATACTGTTTGTTTCTTAGGGTCAATGATGCTGAAATGGGGACTGACAAAGACTGAAGAATTCTCAAATTTTTAAAGCTCAAGATAAAAACTCAAATTCAGCACATACATTTCTCAGAGTAAAATATATGAGACTCCTAGTTTTCAGTACAACTTGTAAAAAAATGTCTTAAAATATCCAAATCATACAATATCAGTTTGGCCTACCATAAAAGGAGTCTGTCACCCCCAGCCCAAAACAGAACCCACAATACATTACAAAGCACAGAGCTGAAAGGGAGGTTATTACCCCAGCAGAAGCATCTGGAGTTTTAAAGTCCATTACATCTCCAGCAGAGGGAAAGGAAAACAATGCCAACTCTATAGCAAACTTAGGACTAATGAGGTCATTACTAACAAAATCAGGGCACAAGACTGAAGAAAAAGAAGGAATCCTCAACCCATATATACAGCATTTCCAAAGGTCACTAGGTGAATTGGGGGCTTTTGGTTTGTTTTTTAGTTTTAGTTTTTCGCCTTCCTCTGAAGCATCAGGGATTGGAGGCAGGATGCAGGTTACAGGAACTGGTGGACCAGTGGTCTGATTCAGTATGGCAAGTCCTATGTTCCTATAATAAAGGGGAAATTACAGCGAATCACTTTGTATGCATACAGATCCAGGGACACATATACTCTCTTTCTCGCTTAAGAGGTCTGAATTTTCAACAATAAAAAAAGTGTTTAATGAAGATCAAGTGACACACCAAAACTGGTAAAGTAGGGAAAACCTCACAGCAGTGAGGAGAGTGATTATTCATAAGTGAAGGTTAATCTAACACACCATGTACAATGCCTGTCATCTGACAGGTATGCAATACCTTCGGCATTCTTCCCCTGCTCACACTACATCAAAAAGATCAAACAAAAATGTTGACAAAATTAAACCAGAGAGCTGGCATGTCTTTATTCTATGTGTACTAAAATAAGAAATGAGAATTTAGCAGTATATCCAAACAAGAAAGCTAGAAGGATTAGAGGAAGAACAACAGAAAATTCTACTAGTCATGTTCACGTATTTTCCCGATCATGCCTGGTAGAAAGTTCTTTGAAGGCAGACTGTTTCTCACTCCTCTTTGCATCAACAACAAAAGTAAATACAGTGTCTTGCCAACAGCAGGCTTTCCATAAACATACACTGATGAGGGAAACAAATTCCTGTCCCAATGAAGCTTCCTAATGGAGACATGGATTGTATTCAATCTCCATTAAATGTGCTGAGAATGGAGTTAAATTTTGGCTTGTACTTCATATTAGAGGCTTGCAAAACACACCAGCAATCAAAGCATTTTAGATCACGTGCTATTTTAATCAAAACAGCTTCTTACATTTTAAATTTGACAACTCTCACAAGCTAATCCCAAGATGAGCAACTCAGTAAATCCAACCACTCTGGTGGCAGAGCAAGTCTTTATTAACCGGATCTGTTAGCAGAGAGCTGAACGGCTGCAGAGCAAGTGCTAATAACCTCATTACCCACTGGGGGCCACGCAGACAGTATGGTGCTGAATGCAAACAAAGGACGCAAAACACTAGCTTCAGGATTTTCAAATGAAGCCTTTGAAAAAGTCGAGATGCAGTTAAAACAGGGTAACACTTTAGTCCATAACAACCACAAAATGTGAATATTTCATATACACATATCTACGTATTTTTTCCTCTCCCTGTAAACAGTGCTATTATAAAAATATGACTTTGAAATCTTGCCATAAACCTCTAAATTTTGATTAAAAAAAAACAAACCAAAACGCAGCTTCATTTAACATCTCAGACACACTAAGAATATCTTGATCACTGGAAAGCACTTCTGTGTGATCCCCTTCTTTTTCTCCTTTCCCACGTGTTACAGGATCTAAACCTCATTTAACAAAATCAATGCATTGATTGCCTCTCTTGGCATTTACACTTCCTGAATGATTATAACGAACCTGCTCCTTTTTCTCTTGAAAACATGAGACTCCTTTACATTAATATTACATTAATAACCTCTCTGTGAACCAGTAAAAGCATAAAAATAAGATGTGACCAACAGGGTTGTACCTGACTCACCCATTATCCTACTGAGTGCAGCATTTCTTGTGGGTGATTCATCAAGACCCTCGAGCCCGCTGTAGAGGGAGTGGGAAATCCTTCGTTCTCTATCATCCAACACCGTTTCAATGGGCAGCTCGGGTCCAGAGGGGCTCCCAGGTGACTTCAGCTGCAGAGAAAGATAGAGAAAGGCAAAGTCAGAAGTGGAGGCCCAGGAGCAGCATGGGGGAATTATAACAACTTGCCCAAGGCCTGCATCCAACTGAGTACCAAATGAACTAGAACTTTTCACCCTGTACCAAAATAATTTGTGATGACAGCTCTGCCTAATGACCAACTTTCTGTGCCACTTTACACTGTGCCTCCCATGAAGTTCTGTCAGATTTCAAGCACTGGAGGAAAAATATGTATATTAAAGGCTTTTTTCCAAACTTATCTTGTTGCTTATTTTTTCAGTTTGACGGTTAAGTATCTGTTGAAGTCAATATAAGTTATGGTTTAATTCAGAATTCTTTATGACATGCTGCCCTGTGCGACACATGCTTTATCATTATCAGAATGGAAGCTGTAATTTAACTCTGCTTTTTACACATAGAATGTGTAAATACAGCTAACCATTAGCACACCATGGTGTGTGTGCAGGGGAGAATGAACACCTACACTCTAAGACCTAAAGGCCGCTCATTAGCTCAGCTGTCTTCAACAACACACTGAGCCTCCGTTTTTTCTGCTGAAATTAGAAACAAACATCCTATTCTCTCATTGTGATCCTAAGTATGAGAGAAAATAAACCATATAGGATAGGGACCTCCTTGATGGCCCAGTGGTTAAGATTTTGCCTTCCAAAGCAGGGGGTGTGGGTTCAATCCCTGGTTGGAGAACTAAGATCCCACATGCCTCATGGCCAAAAAAAGCCAAAACATAAAACAGAAGTAATACTATCACAAATTCAATAAAGACTTAAAAACCAAAAAAAAAAAAAAAAAAAAAAAAAAAAGCTATATAGGATATTGACAATACAGAAGTAAAGATCAAGTATTCTAATGAAGCAGGCAAAGATGCCTATTTCACAAACATATACAATCTGCTAGATAAGTGGAGACTATAGATTGATTCCCATCACCAAGAATTAAAATACCGAGTGGCATAACAGCTGTGCCTTATAAGTTATGAACTTCATAAAAATAATAGGAGAGAGAAATCTATGCTAGTAAGGCCATGAAACAATAGGGAACAGAACATATAAATACAAATCCTCCCAATGGGAGCTCCAAGGTTAACCCCACCTGATGCTTTGGCAAAGGCCTACAGCCAGAGGCAGGGAGGACTTAGGTAGTGGGGGCAGCATGGAGGCAGGGGGTACAGCACAGCAAAGCGAACACTGCACATTCCAAACACAGAGGAAATCACAACTGTGGCTTCTCCATTGGAACAAATTCTTATTTCTGTTAGAAGCTATCATCTGTTTAATATAAATGAGATATTTAATGAAGTTCTGAATTGTAGACTTATCTCGCCCAGTTTGATAAGCACTGGGGAGATTTAATGCATTGAAGGGTCAACACAATTACAACTGGAGGCACGTCAAACTGCAGGAGAATAATAAACGTGCAGTGCTGGCGAATTAGACTCAATAAGGTTTAAATTGTGAAATGAGGATTTGTTTTATTAGTTTTTTTTTCTTAATTGCAGATTACAACCGACAGCTTTACTGAAAAGAAAATTAAATACTCAAGGTCTCGGATATAAAAAAATAAAAGAATATTTTCTGCAAGGACACGATGCCATAATTCCAAGGGACTATGGGGAGGTAAAAACAAAAATAAACACAACAAATACCTGATATCTTTAAAAATAGACATGCATGAGTATTTTTAATGAGCCACATATATCAAAGAGACTCACTATACAAGTCTCAACATGCAAAACCTGCATCCTACACAATAATTTATTTTATCATAAGACAGACAACACATCCTTGAGTTTACTTAACAAATACATTTAACTGAACTACATAACTGCAATTTTTTAGATGATAAGCTCTTTATAAATCACCTTTATGAGAAACCCCTAAATATCCCGAGAGGCTATTTTAGAATTATAGAAAGTCAAAAATTCCATTTAAAGAATAGTACATGCAGGCTTTCCAGAGAAAAACAATAAGTTGCCTTTTCATTAGGAAAGTCATACTTGAGCACTTTCCTGGGAAAGCATCTGCACCTCCCCACCTCCTAACTGTGTCTAATTTGCATCTCAAAAGACAGATTTAAATGAAGACATCAGTGGCCTCCTACATAAATATTTAACAGAAGATACAATGCCTTTTAATTTCTTAAAAAAAAAAACAACAAAAAAGATTGGAGTACAGAGCTTTGTTTTAAATCTTTTGATGATTCTTTTTGTTGTTGCAAGCAGCAGAGTTTAAGAAAGAAGAGTGTATCACATGGGAGTGTGGGAGTGGCCACTCCCAGTAAGGCGGTCCTAGGAGAGTGGGTGGCCTTCCTGCAGTATGGTTTGCTCCCAGGCAGACCATATATTTTCCTTATATGAAAACCTTATCAAATGAAGCTTAATTCGAAGAGGACACCATAATAAAAGACCGCAATTTTCACCTTGTCTTTTCAGCTGCAAAAAAAATGTTCTTCCATGCAACAGAATTCAGTCCCAAGTAGAAGCAGAAGTTTGGGATCCCATTAACTCCAGTGCTAGGAAAATAGGAAGGCCTCTTCACCCATTAAAGAGAATTCAGCCCTAGGCTGCAACAAGATGACCTCCACTGGAGATCAGCATGGAGTGATAGAGTCTTTTCCCAAAGGAACGTGCAAGTGCATGTCACGGGCCAAGAAATACCCTACACTCTTTGACCAGTCCATTTATTTCATTTTCCAGTTACTATCCTCACAAAGTAAGAAGTTAAGTGAATAACAAAGATTCATGCCAATCAATATTTATCAGAACTTCATTTACAAAGGCATAAACATTGGGAGTTACCCCATACCTAAAAACAATGGAAATACAGCATTCTCTTAAAAAGATATTCAAATGATCATATGTGGCTTTTATAATCAGAAAATAATAAGTGCTATTTAATAACAAAAAGCTGGATATTGTCCAAATGAATATGCTTTATATTGTACACTTGGTCTACTCTTCCTGGGAAAACATGAAAGATTGGTTTCTTTTTAAAAACGAATAAAATATCTATAGGGCTTTGTAAAATCTCATGTTGTTGTAAGTGTGCATTAGCAGGTCAAATCATGCCTTTCCCATAAAGAGAATGTATCCCACCATCTCAACTATAAACAGTGAAAAGCTGGCACAGATACTGCCCTAATCCCCTTCAGCAAGCCTAAAACTGGGTCCGAGTTAGTAATTGGCACGATCTCATTATCTGACATTTCAGTCTTTATAAGCTTATTCTATTTTATCCCCAATTCCTGGCACAGAGCAGGCACTGGGTGAATAACTGGATGAACAAATTCATTTCTGAGTGAATGACTCAGAGTTTCCTTAAAATGATTTAGAGATGTCATACATCTAGGCCATGTGGAAGCAGGCCCTTAAAGCTGAGGACACAGCACAACACTGGAAGTAAAAGAAAGTTGATCGAGATTAAAACTTACACACTGTAGAAAGTACTGGTTTGGTCAAAAAGTTCGTTCAGGTTTTCCATACCACCTAAAGGAAAAACCCATACGAACTTCTTGGCCAACTCAATACTAATATCCAAAGGACAAGTCAACACAAACCAATGGATAAAAACACGGGGTTTAACTTTGGAAAAGAGTGACCAGAGTTTCAGGGCGCAGTTCTGGGTTCTGCTTTTATAAAGAACCATTGCTAATGTCCTTCACGTCTCCATGTGGTCGAGAGCAAGGACCAGAGTGTAAAGTAAGCCTGGACATGGCAGACGCAGATCAGATGGCCTACCTGACTCAGGGTTACTGTCCACACTTCCCAACACAGCCAGAGTATCAACTGCCTGAACAACGCACACGCCATCAGACCCTCTAACGTGCCTAACAGGGATGGACACCTTGCTTCTCAATTACTTAAATTACTTGCTGGCATTAAGCACGTCATTTGACCTCCCTGTGTTTATTTCTTCACACATAAAGAGAATCATAAGTGATACCTTAAGCTCCTTTCTATTCTAATACAGCTTTCTCATTCTAAGAGGATTAAACCGAGAGAGAGAATTCATTTTTAAGTAGTCCTTGGTCAGTTCAGTGAGTTTTGACAAATTGATAAATCCATGTAACATACACCTCTCTTTAGATAAAGGGCATTCCTATTACCTCATTAAATTCATCCCTATTATTTCCCACTCAATCCCAACTTGCTCAAAAGCAACCAATGATATTTTCATCCTAGTTTTCCCAGTTCTAGATTTTCATATAAATTAAGTAATGTTAATAATAATAATAAGACATTAATAACAGTATAAAAATTAATAACCCCAATTGATATCAGTTTATTCATTGCTATAAAAATGCCTGCTGGGATGATTAACAAGAGCTTATTAAATCTATAGGCCAATTTGAGAGAACTGATACATCGTGATACTGAATCTGTTAATCATGTATCACTCCACTAATTTCGATCTAACTTAATTCTTCAGCAATGTTTTATAGAATTACGAGTACAGAGACTACCTGCATTGTTCAATTCATCCCAAAGTATTTTACAGTTTTTGATATATAGAATAGGATCAGCTTGCTTTGTGGAAAGATGGTTTTTACTGCACTGTAGACAAAACGGATTGAGGGGGAAATCCTTCAGGGAGCTGCAGCCAGAGCCCTGCTCGGTGACTGGGCAACTGCAGGGGACCGAGGAGAGTGGGGGAGGAGAGATTCCAGGGGAGGAGGTGACAGAGACAAAAAAGGCATCTGAGAGGTCAGAGTCACCCCAGATTTCCAGCTCCTACAACTGAAGAAACAGTGGAGCTATTGCTTTGGGGAAGGACCACGGTAGATGAAGAACTCGAGGAGGAGCTCAAGGAGTAAAAAGTATAGGTGCCTCAGAGACACACCAGTAGACATCTCCACTGAAGAGGCGGGTCTGGAACTAGAGAAGGGCCCTGAGATGGTAACATGATCACAGGATTCATCACAACCAACAGCAGTACCAGAACACCAGGGAACAAAGGTCTCCCAGGGAGCGTGCGCAGAAGACACAGCCTAGGAAACGCCCTGAAGAATACTAACCAATAAAGGAACAGGCAGAAGAGAGCAACCATAGAGGAGACAGAAGGGCCAGACTGAAGTAGGAGAAAAACAGAATTGACAGAAAAGGATTGAAGAACGAGGCAGCGTCCATAGACTCCTGAGAAGTCAAGAGGAAGAGACTGAGAAACATCTTCTAGAAATTGTCTTGAATGTGCTGTATGGAAACAAAGAACAGAGAAGTGCAGGGGAAGATGTACCTAGTGCAAAGAGTTGCCTTTTTTTTTTTTTTTTTTAAATTTTTGGCCATACCACACAAAATGTAGGATCTTAGTTCCCTGACCAGGGATCAAACCTGCACCGCCTGCTTTGGAAGCCCTGAATCTTAATCACAGGACTCCCAGGGAATTCCCCAGAGCTGCTAATTTTTAAAGAAAACATATTGAGATAACATACAGCACTTCCCACATATAAGAGAGGGCAAGGAAAGATGTGACAAAGCATAAAAGATGAGCTTTTTGCAAATTTTCTTCTTCTCTAGCTTAAAATTAAGTATGCAAACCCTTGATTTAAAGATGAGTCAGTGAAATAAAGTTCTGTGATACTGTCCAAGGCCAGACTACACAGCTGACAGATAGACGCAGAAGGAGGGAACTTAGCACATTATTCTGGCTTGAGGTTCACGCATGACAAGACATGCTCTGGTTACATCAATATTTACGATAACATAATTTACACATACCCTCCCAGTAATTCAGGGAGATGTTTCTCCAAAGGTAATATATAATATAAGTACAACAGCAGTGAAATCATGTCTTAAGACTTATGGGAAGCTGAAACGAGCTCTTCTGTCTTCACATAATTCTTTAGTTAAATCCTGTCAGTACAAAAGGCTTTTCACTGGTATTACAAAGACAGCACAGCACTCGTGATAAGATTTTTTTTTAATCTAATTGCTTTATAAGCTTACTCTATCCTAAGAAATAGTAATAACCACCAATGTATGAAAATCATACCATAAAGAATATTGAATATTAAAGTCTATTACTGCCTACTGCCGCTGTTCCCTTACTTAAATCATTTTCATTCACATAAAATCATATGCAGAAGTGAATGAGACACAAAGATATTGCGGTGGGATTTCAATTCCATGCATCTCATAGGGCAACAGGGGATCAAATCAGTGCCTTTATCAAAACATTTTCAGGCTAGTACAGGTTTGTTTGGGGAACAAGAGGGAACCACCTGAACCAGAAGAAAGCATGTCTAGATTCAGGATGCTGACCTTGGGTCTGTTTTGTACAGTCTAAGTGCCCATATAATATTTCAATGCTTTTCTCTGAAGGAAAACTTTGAGAAGCTGATAAGAATATGATATATTGTCCAGGAGAACATCCAGGGATGGAACCCCCATCTGTTCTTTTTGTTTGTTTTTTATTTGCACTGGGTCTTAGTTGCAGCAGGTAGGATCTAGTTTCCTGAGCAGGAATCAAACCCAGACCCCCTGCACTGGGAGTTTGGAGTCTCAGACACTGGACCACCAGGGAAGCCCCCCAGTGTTTTTATTCACCGCTATACCCCCAGGATCTAACACATTTTCTCAATGAGCATCTGTCTAATGAATACAGTCTTAGGGAAAATGAAATTCTTCCATTTTTGTAAAAGACCTAATAAAGAACAATGTATCTTGTGAACTAACTGTGGAGATAGCTCTTTACAGGACTTATGTTAAAAACATCAGTGAATGATTTGGAAACCAATAAAAATTATCATTCAAGAAAATCAATCCAGTAGCCTAGTCCAAGGGACTAGCATTTATATTTATCATAAGAAAGCAAATGTTTTACTTTTCACAGTTTTCGACTATGAGGTTTCTAATTAAGATGACACTCTTCTCTTGATGTTGTGGAAATTAATTAATTAACATTAAGTCATTCTTCGTTTGGAAAATAAAAATGTAAAAGTAAGACTATGGTCAATAACTTTTCAAAAATCGGTCACCTCTCCCCTGACTACCCCCTGAGCTCAAAGAGATGTTGCAAAATCCAGTTGTATTAATGTATTGGATGAGCCATCATCATGACCTGAAAAGCTTTCTTTATATATTAAACACAGATTTTAACATTAAGAAAAACACCTAAGCAGGTTAGGTACACTTTCCAGTTTGTGCGATTTGCTAAACATTTCCTCTCAGTTGATTTAAAAATGTGGGGAGTTGAACATCAATAAAGAGAAAAACAACAAACAATACTTTCAGCAAGCAGGTCCCACTTCTTTCCTATAGATGGCACATACTTTATAAAATGTCTTTAAAAAAACATTTTTTTTTCAGGTTCTAATATTCATTAACAAATCTATATTTAATTCCCGTTAAATTTTCCAATGCTCTGCTATTGAAACATAAGTAGTATGTTTCTACTTGGTATGTTTTTGCTATTTGGGAAAACAAAAGCTCACGTCCTTCGGAAAAGAAAACCTTCCCACTCACACCTGGTTAGACGCAGCACAGGTGCAGAACCCACCATGGTTTCATGCAGCAGATATCACTGAAAAGCAGGTTCTCCAGAGGAAAATGCCCAGCCCTACAGAGGGTAAAGCGTTTGCCTACAATGCGGAAGACCTGGGTTCGATCCCTGGGTCGGGAAGATCCTCTGGAGAAGCAAATGGCAACGCACTCCAGCATTCTTGCCTGGAAAATTCCGTGGAGGGAGGAGCCTAATAGGCTACAGTCCATGGGGTCACAAAGAGTCGGACACGACTGAGCGACTTCACTTCACTTCACAGTAAAGGACGAAGTGGGCCAGGCGTGGGAAGGGAGGCTTCCACTTCTGAGCACGTCACAAGAAAAACAGACTCTCTCCCTTGAGGGACTTGGCAAGAGGCACCGAGTCTAGATAAGCAAGGGAACAAGCAATCGTTGCTTCGATGTTTTTCCCTCCTGGTTCAACACTGATGAACAGAAGAGAAACTGGACTCTGAGCAGGAATGTGTGGCTCTGTTTTCAAGGTGTGAACCCAGCTAAATAAAGGTACCTTCCAGATCCTGGCATTAACTGTTGAGATGGCAATAGAAATATTACTGCATGCTTAGGAATATTTTGATCACAGAATTAAGAAAATAAATCACAATCTAATGACAATGAAATAAACTCTAGCCACCAGAGATAACTGAGAATCTTTTGAGGTAAAGCCCAGGGACCTGTAATTCTTTGTGCGATGTTAGGACAGAACTTGGTACTATGGCCATTTCAGATGCCTTTTGTCTTTCTCATTCTTTACCTCAGTGCATTTGCTTATTCTCCTCGCCACAATGAGCTGGATCATTCCTCGCTTGTTCCCTTCAGTGGACATGGACCTCCGGAGGGTTTCCATGGCATCCTGGTTTGTCTTGCCCAACAGGGATTCTCCATTCACCGCTATCAGTTGATCATTCACCCGAAGCCTCCCATCCTGGGAAGGAAGCAGGTAAAAATAAGTGCCATTAAATAGTCTGTGATAAAAGAAGCTGCTTTCCCCTTCGTTAAAAAAATAAAATGAAGACAAAGCAAAAAAGCAAAAAACAAAGTGGGGGGAGCTTTAATACTAATGGATTATGCCCAATTGAACACTAGCATAATAATGTGTAAGCAGCCCTTGCAGCCTGTGTCTACTTCAATCATTTATACATTTGTAAATCAAGTCATTATCATAATCTGTTTACCAAAATAGCATACTAATTCAAAGGACACAAAGTGATTACTTTCCTGCTTCCACAGACACCCAGTGAGGTTATTTACAACCCAAGATGTGCAAAAGCTCCAGGCTATTAGACAATTGCAGAGAAGAGTAGCACCCCCCTCAATAGACAGCCAGGACATTTTCTCTCCTCTGGGAAAGAGAAGTGACCCATGAGAGGGGAGGAGAGATGGGGAAGGGATTAACCTTTCCTGTCAAGCAGGTCTGTGCCAGAACCTGAGCTAAGTCTCTGCAGAGATAATCTTCATTTCACTAGCATGAACATGGGCTGTGAACTCTGAGATGAAAAATGACGAGCTGAAGATAAGACTTGCATCCCCAAATGAAACATCAATGAGATTTCACTAGTTATTTGATCCTATTTGGGGTATTAGGCAAAAAGCCAGAAAACATTTAAGTGTTACAGGGGATCAGAATACACCACCCCAAAACATACCACTTTGGCATCGGGATTATTTTCAGCAGAAGGCAAGTGAGAAATGTCAGACACAGAAAGAGGACTCTGTCCTCCCTGCCTCTGGCTG
Source organism: Giraffa tippelskirchi (assembly GCF_054371585.1). Taxonomy (NCBI): domain Eukaryota; kingdom Metazoa; phylum Chordata; class Mammalia; order Artiodactyla; family Giraffidae; genus Giraffa; species Giraffa tippelskirchi. The sequence continues at coordinate 62,712,371 of NC_137287.1, read as the reverse complement.
AATTCAGGGTAGAAGGTCCCCCTTGTGAAGGTGCCAGTTCTCTTCTCTCTAACCTGGAAGTGGAGAACGACCCTCACACTGAAGAAGGAATTCAAAGGGCCTGGACTCCATCTTAGGCCTGTTCGTGCTGATTATGCTTGAACGCGTGGCTATAACAACACCAGAGACAGAGACTTACTGAGATGAGTCTTCAGAAACAAACCTTATAAAAGGAGACTTTGCTTCCATGGGTTTCCTTCAGAGATTTACCATTCCACAATTGACTGCCCCTGGAAGCCCAAACCATCTTTCCTTGTCTAATCCCTACTCTACAATTTATCTAAAATGTTATACAAGCTTCTAAATCTAACTGCATCCTTAGGTTTTCACTTCTTCCTGGGGAGCCCCCATACACATAAAATTGGAAATTTTACCATCAGTAAAATTTGTAAACTTTTTCTCCTATTAATCTGTTTTTTGTCGGTTTACTTCACAGGCCACAGAAACGAACACAGGGAAGAGGAACGATTTCACCCCAACCACTTAAATGTTTCCAAGGAATAGGGCTACAAATTAAACATTTTTGTGAATGCGCACAAGCTTGATAAGACTGACACTGGCTTACTTTCGATGCTGCTCCTCCATTAATAATAGACTTGACGAAGATTCCCAAATCTGCGTGGTTCTCTTTCGACCGGTTACCTTTGACACTGACGCCAAGACCGGCAGATCCTGAATCATTCAGTGGAACTTCAAACGTCAGAAATTCCCTGGTGCCGTCAGGTGTGAGAACAGTATCCTCATCTTCTGCTTTCTAACAGGAAACAAAATTGCACAGTTGTATTCCAATGTTTCTGTTATTTTGATGGACTGCTAATGAGTGGTTCTTTAATCATAACAGGCACAGTATTTCCACCGAAGTTCCACAACAGGATCCATGATAACAGCACATACTGCACCCCTTCCAGATGATTCCTGGAGCAGCTGCTAATATTTTTATGTGACACTTGTTTCAGTATTGAAACTAACCTAAACCAGTTCTGAGGAATATAGGAGAAAAAATGTAGCAGAAGGACTAAAGACATGTAGACCCTTAGAGTTTTGGTTTGTTTTTGTTTTTCGTGGGGGGTTTTCATCTGTTTATATATTCTAAACCACAGGAGAAAAACAGAAACAGCAGGAAATCAAAATAAATAAATATAACTCATTTATCCCTTTGTTTTTCACTAGGAATTTTCAGTGTTATTAATAGCTTAATGTTCATCAAGGGTGTATCATTTTATTCTCAAACAACAACAAACCCTGATGATACAAAGTCAGCAGAAAAAGGGGTTCATTTTCAGAGAGCTGCTAGAGAGTTTTAACCTTCAACATTTGTGAGACAAAGTAAAGATAAACAACTTTAGAGAATTTTCTTTTTTCCACAGTACTCTATGATACATACTGCAGCTGGTGGATATTATTCAAGCAATATTGTTTAATTAAAGAGTTGTATATGCCGACCTTGATTTCATAATAGTAGACATCAAGAGCATAAGGAGACTGCTGCAGAACCCAACACATTTGAAATGCACAAACTTTTGCCCAGCTCCTCCCAAAAAGCAAGGAGCAAGTGAATGCTTCAGGTATAACCTGATGAAACGCAGTGTGATGACATGCGGTATGTTGGACACCGGAAGAGGACGTACTCTGCCCTCTGTAATCCTTGGTAGTGTTCCCAACTCTGCGCTGGCCATCTCTAAATAGGTGAGGCCCAAATTCTTTATCAAGTTCAGCATTTCCAACCACAAAATAGACATGAGGCACAAGTTCTTTGAATCACAACTAAATGCCTCATCTAGTCTTACAAGTTTTCCTCCTTCTCTTTTCGCACTTTTGGAATATTTCTCCAGCATTATCGAAATACTGAGATTATCAAAATACGCTTGAAGAATGGTTAAACATCTAATGGTACTTAATGAGGCTGGACTACAAGGCATGCTTTGAAGATTACACTTTAAAGAAATGTTCAGTTACACATGTGTAAGCCTACTGCAGAGCAATGGAACTGTGGGTAGACTTCAGCTTTTTTCTTTGCATCTCAACAAATTTTAAAAATTTTTCTAATAATTATCAAAATTAACATAATAGTATAAAATAATTTTTAAAAGGCATTTGGAAAGTTAACATGCAATCTGAGATATCTCAATCAGATGAAATAATTTTTGGAAGTACAGAGTTTATCAGTAAGAGTCTTTTCTTAGATTATCATAATACAAGAGGTACATTATCCAAATCCACAATAATGTGATTTTTTTGTTGTTTCTAACTTACTGATACTCAATGCTAACATTCTCTGTGCCATCTGAAGACACAGCCTCAAAGTTATCAGGACAAGGTATGTTAAAAAAAAAACTCTGATATTAAAAATAGGAAAATTATATAATAAAGAATATTTTTAAAAGAACTTGAAAAGATACAGAGGGATAGTATGTTAACTATACAAAGTACTAAAATCAAAATAAATCCTATACCTGTGCATTATAAAAGCCTTCTTACGTTTAAAATATTCCCAGAGAATAATTACAGCTCAAATAAAATCAATGGATTGGGGAAAAATAAACATTAAATACTCTATTAAAATACTGACATCATATTTACTATGCAAAAGTATCTTTATATATTTGTTTTGCTCTATAAATTTTATTTTCATCCATATGGTTCAAAACAATTGGAGAGCATAAATAAAAACCTTGCATGAATGAACATAGCTACCTTAATATAAAATGGTTCTGATGTTTGAAATACAAAATAGTATCAGAACACAATACAGCCCCCCTACTTTAAATTCAGGAGAAACTGAAAGATAAAATTCACTTTGTGAATCAGAACCAGTACTTATATTCCTGGGAAAATTGCATTTGAAAAGACACAGAAACAAAAGACAGTCCCTTACAAGCGCACTTTTAAGTCTGATCATTCAGTATGTTTATTTGCCTCAAATCTGGAAGGTTCTTAATTGTCACTGACTGATTTGTAGCTTCAGTTTGACTTTTTAATGTTTACTTATATTGACATTTCCATAATGTTCTACTAAGACTTAAAATTTTCATTTTTCTTCTACTCAAAAAATCAAGATAAGGAGCTGACTGAATATGTGAACAGAAATTTTAATCAAGTTCAAATCACTTCCTGACATGTTGCCCTGCCCCAAACCTGTTTTAAAGGAGACTGTATTCTCCATGGAAAAGTTTCATTTCTTATGAAAACTGCAGGATGAGAGTAATATTCTTTTCCAGCTTACTTATCAAGTCTTAAGTCATTATTATCATTAAAAACATTTAAGTGAGAAATTGTACTTTTCCTTTGATACTGTATTATTAATCCATTTCGCTCTTGACATAAGACTGAAATTAACGCCAGCTTTTAGAACTTAATTCTCTGGCAGCAAAATGTTTTTAAAAAATACGCTCTTCAAAAACTATTTCAAAATCTACTTTATAGAGAATTTTTCCAAAAAATCTTACTAGTATGGGGATCTCTTCATTCTGATACAAGGAGAAGCTAATTTTCTATCATCTTCAATTGTTACTCCATCCACAGATTCTGTACTGTATCAACTGTTTCTTGAGTCAAGTTTTTTCCTAAAGAAACAGAATAAATATTTTGTTTCCCTTTAATTTGCTCCTTAAGCCATTTGGACATGAATGTCACTCAAATACACATCATGTCCCTCATATGCACATGTGATTTTTTTCTATCAATACAATTTGGCATGTTTTCCCTTAGCCATTACTCTATAGGCATTTTTGCCTTCTAATGTCCAGAAAAAAAGAGCATTTTTGCTAAGCATATTAGAAACAGAAAATATACTGCATGGGCAGTATGAATGCTATTTATTTTCCCACTAATCCTCAGAATGGCAGAAAAGATGCACACATATATGCAGCGAGACAGAAAAATATCCACAAGTGATCTGCACCAAAGCCTAGTTTTCCTTTCTGCCCTGAACAACAGTCCCAATAGCTGAGGGGACACAGCTGGCCCACAGGCCACTCTGAACCTGCAGTTAATTTGCAAACTTGGTAGCAAAGAAGTTGAAATTGATTATATTATGTGGCCAAAACATGATCATTGGGCAGAGATTGGTGCTAGGATGGGGAAGACAGGTAGGGCTGAAAATTTTATGATGGATCTTACAAAATAAGGACGGCATCATATTCTCATGCCTAACTTGAGTTTTCATACAAGTTAAAGGCAGAATACACTAACTCAACATCTAGAGTTTAAATAATATGCAAATATAGCAGACAAGTAATAATAACCATTTACAGTTTTAATCAAGAGCAGGATTTTTTTAAGTAAGAGATGGTACTGTGTTTATATTTTTTGCATAAAGGAATAACCCTACAGTTTGAGCTATAGATTTTATTTTATCCCATATGCAAGATGAATGTTTATGCATGATATTTGTGCTGATATTTTAAGGTTAATTACTCTTATTAGCAAAGTTTAAAATGTCACATCTGGCTTTATGTGCTCTTTTCTGATTCAAACAGTAGATCTAAAATAAATAACATTTAAAAGTTTTCTAAATGTTTTGCTTGATGCTACAAATACTGAGGAAGGAAAAAAAAAAAAAAAGGTTTTGTACCGTTGTTAATCTGTAATGTGAAGCCAGAAAAATCATTTCTCAAAGAAATCCCCACAAACCCAAATTGAGGGACATTCTCAAAGTAATTTGCTCTTCAAAAATGAAAACCAAAGATAAACTGAAGAAACGCTCTGGGTTAAGAAAGACTAAAGAGACATGACAACTAGATGCCAGGCGTGATTGTACAGTGGAAACTGGACCAGAATTTGATGCATATGTATTCATTCGTTTGTTCACCTCTGCATACCATGAAGGACAGTAACTGAGACAACAGGTAATACAACACTGTTAAGTCAATGTTGACTTCATGGCTTTGCTGACTATAACCTGGTTACATATGAAAATGTCATTCTTTAGGATACACACACTGAAAGGTTTACAGATGAAGGGGAATTATGTCAACAATTTATCTCAATTCTGAAAAAAATTATACAGTGGAAAGGAAAGATGGAGATATTAGAGGGAGGGAGAGGGAAGAATGGAAGAAAATTACATATCAAATGTGGTTAAATATTAACAAAAAGACAATTATACTGGAGCTCCTCAGGCTATTCTCGAAACTTTTCTGAAAGAATGATGTTTTTGAATAAAAATTACACATAGTAATTAATCCAGAATAGTATTGCTATATCTAAAACAGTCCTTATTTTTAACACAGACATTATTACCAATAGAATCTTTAAGATGACGTGAGTTCAATAGCAAAAAAAAAAAAATAGAATAAATTTTAAAGATAATTTTTATCACTCTACCATTAAAGAAAGACAATAAAAAATAACTAAGATATATTTCCCAAGGGAAAATACACCAAGCATTAAGAAATCTTTAACCTACTTTAGTGAAAGTAGGGAATTTCAAATGAATCCCCTAAAAATGGATACAGATTCATTATACAAAATCATTACTATTTTTGTAAGATCATGAAAATATCATTCTATCCCAATCTTGGAATAAGATTGTTTTAAAGTAAGTTTGAATCATTTGAATTGAAAAGTATTTCACTGAATCATGACTTTAACCTTGAGTACTTAAAGCACTAGAAATAGCACATATTTTATAAAATTCTTTGTGATAATAGCAATATTTGATGGTCAAAGCCAAACTATTATGATTAGTTTAACATATGATTAGGTTATCATGATTAATGTGTGATAGTAGAAATCTTCAACAAAAACTCAAATTAGAGAATTTTGTATTCTTCCATCAGTGTTAGCCAGGAGAGCCCATGTTTGATGATCAGAAATGTTTGATGATCAGTTTATCCCAAAGAATTTATACAAGGCTTTGAATGAAGAAGTGCCAATCCATAATTCAACCCCCCATTAGGCTCGCTACGTGCTTTGTCTTACTTTGGGCTATTTTGTCCCCAGCTTTCTTGAGATATATTTGACATATAACACTGTGTAAGTTTAGGATGCACAAAGTGTTCATTTGGTACGTTTATATATTGCAAAACAATCAACACCATAGTTTAGCTAACACACCTCCATCACCTCACAAAACTACATTTTTTTTGTAGTGAGAATATTTAAGATCTACTGTCTTAGCAATTTTTGAGTATACAACACAGTATTATTAGCTATAATCACCATGCTCTACATTAGACCTCCAGAACTCACTCATCCTATAACTAGTGGAAGTTTATACTCTTTGACCAGTATCTCCTTTCCCTCACTCTCCTGATCCTCCAGTCCACCATTCTTATCTCTGTCAGTGTGTAGGTCTTTCATCTCCTTGGTTAAATTTATTCCTAAGTATTTTTCTTTTATCCTATTATAAATGGGATCATTTTCTTATTTTACAACGGGGTCAACATGGTACTCTCTACTTTATCTACCACAACCATTACATTAATAAGACTATGGCCTGACTTACTGATTAGCTCATTAATTTTCCAGATCAAGATTATAACCTATCAGTTAGCTTATCCCCAAATCTCCTCAGTATATCCTTGCAGCTTCTACAGGGAGATCCTCCTGGCTCTGCAAGGGATCCCAAATGGAGATCCCATGCATGTTGAATTTTTGACCTTTGAGCATGTTTCATATCTTATCCATATGCTCTAGCATCCTCTCTAAAAACTATTATTTTCTAAAGCCCTACTTATATCCAGTAGCTCTGAATTTTTTATATACAATGATATTCTTACATGGATCTTATGAAGAGTTCTTGGGGGCCTTCCTAAGCAGTTTTGTACTGTCAATTGAAGCCCAAGGAAGAAATAGGTACTTTGGTAAGTTAAGGCCTGATAGCCTGTAGGTAAATTCACTACTTCATTGTGATGCTTAATTTTGTGTCCACTTGGAAGCTTTGTTGGGATAAGACTAATATTTAAATTTGTGAATCTGAATAAAACAGATTACCCTCCACATTATCCAATCTGTTAAAGAACAGAACAGAGTGACAGGCATGCCTGAGCAAGGGGAATTCTCAAGCAGACTGTCTTTGGACTTATCCGTGCTGTGGACTCTCCTAGGTCTCTGCCTGCTGGCCCACACTGCAGACTTAGACTTCCCAGCCTTCATAATCACACAAACCAATTCCTTATAACAAGTCTCGCTATAACTCTCTACACATCCCATTGGTCCTGTTTCTCTGGAGAATCCTGGCTAATACATCCATGTATTATCTTGTCCAACCTGGACGAGCACAAAAATAAACAATCAAGTGAATAAACTTTCCAAAGGCAAGGAGTTTGTTCAAATCATGGAATAAGTGACCTTGAGCCTATGCTAAATAATTCAGCTTTTCGTCCAGTTTTGAATAGATAACCTAAAACTCAGTAGGGTTTCTAGCTACCTGCTCTGGCTAATTAAAACAAAATTTAGAAGATGTGCAAGAAACCTATGTCTCAGATATTTAAAAGGTCTATCAGCCATTGGTACTGCTTGGCTCATCTACCTAAATGACCTTTTTTACAATTTCTAATCAGTTCTGGGAGTCATTGTGATCAACTAATTGGGCTTTAAGGCATTCCATTCTCAAGGTGCTTACAATTGCCTGAAAGTTTAACGAATATAATGTCAGAGAATTTCATGACGTGAATGAATTTAAGACTTGCCACCAAAAGGTAGAGAGAGACCCTGAAAGCCAATTTTTAAACTGCAATTTTAACATAAAACCTTTAACAGCCCAAAATGGTTTTGCCTATCAAAAGTAGAAAGAGAGACCCAGGTGTGAGACGACCAAAGAAAGAACAGTAAACCGAAAAGAAAACACTTAGACCAAAAAAAAAACTTTACCTTTTTTTACCTAGCTTGGAAAACCCTTATCAGAAACAATTTCCATTTGCAATCTCAAGTCAGATTCACATACGCACATACCATCTCTTTTGTTCAGGTGGCTGAACTGGCATTTGCTCTGGCATGCTATCATGACCACAAAAGGTTTGGGGTGAGGCACAGAATAGAGGGCACCTGGACATTCTCCATGGAATACCACCTTGAAAGCCAAAGCTGCTTTTTCCCAGTGGTGATCGAAAACTTCAGACCTAATCCTCAATTTCCTCACCAGGACTGATTACATGTTTCAAAAGAACATGCTTATCTTTACTGCTTATGGCATCATCCTCCATCTCGGATCATCTTAGGCATTAACAGATATAGTTTATTTGTGATGCCATTCACTTTTCCAAAAAATTCTATGACATTTAGATTCCAAACACCAAACAATGGTTCTTCACCCAAGGAACACACTGCTAAATACTTTTCGGTTTTAGTATCTATCTTGCAACTCTATCATGGTGCAGTTATTGCTATACAAGTTTTTTAATACATATAAACAAACCCATCAATCTGCTCTCTTAGGACATTTTGACTTTGTCATGCCAGGACAACCATTCACTAGCCAAATTTAACAGAGAAATTTTTCACATATTTCCTCAATACTTTTTGGTATGTTTTTAGATTTAATTTCATAATCAATTGAGATTTATTTTTTATGGTGAATAAAAAGGAATCTAACTTTTTTAAGTCAATGGCCAATTGTTCTAAATACTAAATAAACCACTCTTTACCACTATTTTGAAATGCCTCCTTTAACAAACATGTGTACACATGTAAACAATTGGAGCGCTTCCATCATCAATGTGTTTAAATTATCTACTTGTCTGTTCCTAGAACAACATCATGCTGTTTCAAGTGCTTAGCTTTATAGTACATTTTGCTAGCATTGTTGTTTGTTAAAATAGGAAATAAAAAAGACATTCTTAAGCCCCACTTGATTCTTTAGAATTAATCTGTCTGATTTTCCCTCAACCTACCCCACCTACACCCACACATCCACACCCACACCCCTACACACCATTGTGATTTTGATTAACTATCACAGACCTATTGATTTAATGTATAAAAAATGGAGGCTATGAATTTCCTACAACCTATACTTATAAATGGGTAATATTCTCCAGGTTGTTTCCTGACTTTTCTCTGAGGTCTGAGTATCCATCCACTTTTTGTAACAATGGAATATTTGAAAATGAAACAAATTTTGCTTGTTTTTTATGTTCAAAGCTGTCTGGCTATGAATGTGTCAATGAAAATTAAATTATGTTATGCTATTAATAGTGTTAATTATGTCATTCAGATTCATCATATTCTTACATTATTTGTCTAACACCCCAAATTTGGGAAAATATGTACTAGCATCACCCACTACAGATATGGTTTTGCAAAGTTTCATTTTCTTCACAAGGGTTTGAGAATGTTTTTGTGCTGTGATGTTTAATGTATAAAATATCCTGTCAGATTTTCTACTGGATAATATCATGTGTCAATATAAAACACCCTCTCTTTTTTTCCCCATGTAGTGCATCCACATACACAAAAAGATAAGCTTAGAAACTAATATGGCAATTCTTTCTCTTTCATTATGTTAGTACTGCCTGCTTATTCTTTTATTTTCAGCCCATATTTAGATTTGTCTTCTAAACACCTATTTTTGTATTTTAATCAAAGCTGTGAAAACTTACTTCTGTTAGGAGAATTTTTAGTCCCATATAAAATGTCATAATAACTGATAATAAATTTAAAAATTATTAAATATGTTATTATGACAATATGTTTAGTCTAACTGCTGACATATTTTAGTTTTCCTATTTATGACACATTTTTATCGTGCCTTATAGTCCTCTCTATTTTTTTTTACTTGAGTTTTCTTCTTTTTTTCATTTTTGTAGCCAGTTATAATATAGCACTTCACAACTCATAAAACACTTTACATAAATATATGTACGTATGTGTCATATATATAATATGTATGTGTGTGTGTCTTATATGTGTGTGAATGTGTGTGTGTATGAAATTACGAAGCTCGCCAATTTTAGTCCCTCTTATTATGCAAGTGAATTTGAGAGTCTTTAATGTCCCTTTTTCAGCCCTGTCTGATCAAAAATAATCATGAAATATTCTTCATTTGGGGTAGTAGCGATAAGTCACTTAAGGAAAGACCAGTTTAGGATTTAATAAATCTATGTAGGATCTATTATGAGCCAGGAAAAGAGAGGACAAGTAACTTCATAATTAATTAGTAAGAAGTTAGTTAAATTTATCTTTCCAACATCTCTGCATCCTGCAAAAGACAAAGCTCTTACCGTTTCTTTTGGAATCTGCATCTGGCCTGGCTCTGCATTCTAGAAGAATTGAAGAAAAACATAAATACAGACTGACCAAAGCCATCTTCAACACACAGGGAGACAAAGCTTTACTTACAAGGAAAAATTGTTTTTTCTTAAAATCAACAAAATATATAGAGGGTGATCAAATTATGGTTGATATATTACTCTGTCTTGCAAAGTTTCATTGATGTGGTTATGTTATCTTGTGTGTGTGTGTTGTGGGGGGTGGTTCTTTAAAAATTTTTCTCTAGATGTAAATTTTTAGTTGCTCATTTGGAGTACATCATGAATTTATTACTGGAAGGAAAACAAATCCCACAAAACTACTTCTCTATTCCTGGCACTGTTTCTAAATTTTGTTTTCTAATTTTCCTAACTAAGTCTAAATTATAAAGTATATTGTAATTTGATAGCTAGGCCAGATAATAACAGTCTGAACCACAGTCTGAACCGCAAGCATTATACTTTATAATATTACACAGGTTATAAATGTGATATGGTTTTCATGTACTATAGAGTTGCTTTAATTAATATAGTTATATGGTTGACTTACTAAAAAGGTACCTATTGATAAATTTTACTTTAGACACAGAATTTAAATACAAACACCCCAAAGAAAGGAAAAGCGTTCTGTTAACTGGATTGAAAGACCATTTTAACCACCACCCTCCACCTTTAAGTTTTCAGAATTTTCTTCTTTTAAATCTTGTATAGCAGCTGCAATGTGAATAATAAACTGACGGCCTACTGGCTCACTTCTTAATGAAAAGCTCACAAGCAATAAATTAAATAACCAAGAAAAAAAAAGAAGGCAGCAGAAGGGGAAAACAGAAGCCTGGAAGATCAAACTTGGGCCAGGAGAACCTGATTAACCTTAAGCTGGTCTATGCTGGCAGGAACTCAGGAAAGGCTGTAAGAGCAGCAGTTAAGCTTTGGCAACCTAATAATGCCAACTATCACCCAGGCTCAGATACACTGAGGAAGGACTAAAGCTTCATTGCATAGGAAGTTCAGTTTTTTTTTTTTAAGTGCTCATTTACAATTTAATAGAGACAACTCCAGATTTAGGATCAGGTGGCATTTTAAGCACAAAATTGGATAACAGTGGGGGGAAATGGAAAACTGAATTTAAATTGAGAAATAATGCATTAAACATTTTTAAACAGAAATAAAGAAGTTTTTGTCATTTCTTAAAATCTATTTAAAATACAAGTGTTCAGTTTTCAGCCCTATCACAATCTGAAATTTCCATGAAATCACAGTAAATTGTCAATGTGTGTGTCACCAAGGGATGAGATATTCCCATGACTAAAATTTGTTTTATAATAAAGGGGAATTTTTACTAACCATGACACATCTATATTTGAAGGATTAGCCTAAGAGAATTACGGTAATCAGAAGAATTTTTAAACTGCATCCCTAAAACCTACCCACTCTAGTATATATGGATTAATTATTGTTTAGTTAAAGCTAAAAGCTATCTGAAAGACAGGTCAAATGTCCTAAAATGACCCAACTAGAATATCTTTCAAAATATATAAAATACCACTTGTTTTTGAAGTAAATTGACTTTCCTACTACATCAAAACAAAAAAAATAAGGTGATTACTTATATTACCAAGAACTATGTCAATTTAATATACATATTTCACTCACACCAATACTGCATAAATACCAGTATCTAATATTTAGATACACTGACATATGTATAAAAAGTGAAATAAATAGTTTGCAAACAAATCCCTTTTCATTTATGTCATTCCAAATAATGTCTATATTAGGAATTAATGGCCCCAGGGCTTCTTGCATCTCAGGTCTTTTTACTTTCAGTAAGACTATTTAATTAAGGCCCTCTTTTTCATACAACAGTAAGCAAGTATCTTTATTTGGCTTAGTTACATGTACCATGAAAACTTGAAATATGAAAATTTGTCATATGTAGTGGAGAATATGGCAAGCTTTCAACAACAGCCTTTGAAGTGACAGTTATGGAATAATCGACATCTCTGTATTCAATCAGTGCATCTAAAAGTTTTCAGTAATAAACATTTACCGTCCTAGAAAATATTCCTGCAATTTGATTTTCAAATATTCCTGCATGCAACATTGTGGATATTTATTTCTAAAACGTAGGAAATGTGAGGAAAGAACACTTATACTATGTTAAGGCTGAAAGATATATAAAATATAGAAATGGCTTGGAAAATGTTTTAATAAACATTGGCTAGCAGGTAGCCAGCCCAGATCCCTGACTCAAGTGTGTCAGAAACCATTCATCTGCTCTGAAGTTACACACCAGTTCCCTTGGGTGGAAGGCATCTTCTTGGCGAAAGACCAGAAGGCTCACAGTCCCTTCCATCTTGGTGCTTCTCAACAAGGAAACAACTTCCTCCTGGGATTTGCCTGCTAGATCAACTCCATTAACCTAAAACAAACAAAAGGTTTTCAGCGACAATACAATGCAAACAGATTAACAGGAGGCGAGACACATTCTAGAACTGACCATGTCTGCCATGGAACAAGACTCATTGCATGGTACATTCTGCCCTGATCTGGTAACCACCAGGCTGCTGGGGCTAATAATGAAAGGCATACCAGTTATCTTGAAGCAAGGCAGGAAACAGTCAATCTTTCAGATCTCATCAATAAATCAAAAGCAAAGCCACTAGCACATTAACAAGTAATCAGAGATACAAATATACCTACAATGCCACATTGGCACAAAACTTCCTATTTTTGAACTGAGATTCCGTGATGCCCTGGTTCATCAATGATTTTCTTATATCAAAATTAAAAAGTGCCACCTTACAGGGGTAGTAAAACACACTAAAATATTTGGGTAAAAGCATCTTAGCTTTCATTGAAATGTTACTGAAAATTATGACAATAACTTTTTATCACTAATAGCAAGCACAGAAGAAGAATCTCTACAAAATAATATTTTTGGAAAGCAAGCAGTATTTCATCTCAAGATTTTTCAATGTTTTAAGAGAATTCTACCAGGAAAAAACAAGACAGAGATAGATTTTAAACAACCACTTCTTGGGGAATCTCATCATTGTTGTAGAAAGTATAACATTATCAGCAACACGACATAGCTAATAGAAATGAGAATGGAAATTTCTTTTAAAAAGTATCCTATAATACTCGCTTCAGACAGAAAGAAATAACATTGAGTAAGGCAATTAAGTGTATCACGTAAATAGTAACATCAAAACTTTCCTGTAGTTAAAATATGTTTTGAAATCTTTCGGTAGTAACAGGTTTAAAGAAAGCAAAAATTTTCTAGATCATTTTAAAAAATTAATCACATGAGATTTGTTTCAAATATACAGGCTTGAAAATATCCAGATGCTCAGAAAACTTTTTGCCCACGAAACTGCTGATATTCTGTAGATATAACTACGGATACTAGAAAGTTAGGTTAAAATATGCTTGACAGCTAGAAAAAAGAAAGCCTAATTCTGGAGAGGTACAGGTCGCAGGCCCTTCCGTTCCTCAAAAGGTATAGCAAAAGCCTCTGTAATGTGTCACAAGTAAAGCGATTACATGATGAAAGGGAGACACAAAAATAAAGCGATTACCTTCCGCGAGGAAGAAGGAGGGAGGCCGTGCAGGGAGAGGTGGGGAAAAGTGGGACAGGGAGATAGACTTTTTTTTGATTTAGGGGCAAAAAAATTACTAGGCTCACATCCCAGATGAGACACTTCCTAAATGAAACAAGCTACAACTACAAATGGGGACTAATACCCACCCCGACTCATAGCCTGAGGACAAGAGGCTCTTTGAGCAAACAATACCAGAAACACAATTTGTACTCAAACCTTTCTTTTCATTGGGCTTCTATCTGTATCCCTTTAAAATGTGGTGTCACGCTAACAGACAAAGAGGAAAGAGGAAGATTGAAGGAATCTAGGCCTAAAACGTATATGCAGGAAAAAATCTGGAAGCTATTCCTTGGTTTCATTACTTTTCAAAAAATCTTTAGGAGGAGAGCTAGAGCTGGAGAGATTCAAGCTACATATGAGACTACAAGTTAAGAAAAAAGGATAACATCATAAACATTTACCTTAACATTAGTATATTTTTTAAGTATAGTTGATTTACAATGTTGTATTAATTTCTGATATACAGCAAAGTGAGTTCATTATATACATATATACATTCTTTTTTAAAATAATCTTTTCCACCTCCATGCTCCCCATGCAGAAGGTACAGGTTCAATCCCTGTTTGGGGAACTAAGATCCCATATGTGCACAGCACAGCCAAAAAAAGAAAATACTCTTTTCCAAAGAGGGCATATATGGATATGTACAGTTGATTCACTTTGCTATACAGTAGATATTAACATAACACTGTAAAGCAACTATACTCCAATGAAAAATTTTTTAAATAATAAAATAAATAAATAAAATAAAAATAAATACTCTTTTCCAGTATCCATTTTCCAAAATCATAAGATATTGAATAAAGTTCTCTGTGTTGTACAGTAGGACCTTGTTGTTTACCCCTTCCATATATTTCACATTAGTATTTGAATGCTAGTTAATAATTACAAAACACAGCACTTACCACTAAAAATGCAGACTGTTTTCTAAGGAAAACACTAAGAAAAACCACTAATAAAGTACCCTCTTTCTCATTTTCACTTTAATTTCTACACGCACAAAACTCATGCAAACAGAAATTAGCCATCCTATATATGTCAAAGATAGCCTCAAAGACCAATGAACCAAAACCCACGAGGTACAGAAAGGAAACTTTGAAAAACTATGTTTTTTTTCCCCTGACATTTGATTTTTATGTCTCAATTCATTCTCCACGCTGACATTTCCAAATTTCCTTGTTCTTCTCATCAAGACACACTGTTTTCATTTACTTCATTTGTCTCTGCTCTGATTCCAGAGGAGATAACATTTCTATACTGCCAGACATAAATTTAAAGTCATCCAGAAATATAACCTAACAGACACTGTACTTACATAATGACAAATGTTATGTTATCTCATAAACCAAATGTCCAAGTAACTAAAAATTTATGAGTGAACTAAATGAAAGACATTTCTCATCAAATAACAAGGAGAAATGTAAAACTGAAGCAGAAATACATTGTTGTAGGATGCATACTACTTCTAAAATATATAATTTAATTTCATATTTTATGAAAATGTTAGGAAAACCTTGACCCTTAAAAAGAGAGCTTTTCAAGAATTATGGAACTTGGCATGCAGAGAAGCCACTCACCTCTATGAGTCTATCACCAGCCTTCAGTCGGCCATCTTGGATGGCAGCACCCCTTGGGAGGATGTTTTTCACATAAATTGGTGCTGAGCCACCTATTGTTACATCCCTGGAAGTGATGCTGAATCCCAAACCTTCTGTACCTGAATGTATAACAGGCAAAAAAAAAAAAAAAAAAAGTGAGATTTCACAGGTAAATATACATGCTGCTACTACTAAGTCGCTTAGTCGTGTCTGACTCTGTGCGACCCCATAGAAAGCAGCCCACCAGGCCTCCCGTCCCTGGGATTCTCCAGGCAAGAACACTGGAGTGGGTTGCCATTTCCTTCTCCAACGCATGAAAGTGAAAAGTGAAAGTGAAGTCGCTCAGTCATGTCCAACTCTTTGCGACCCCATGGACTGCAGCCCACCAGGCTCTTCTGTCCATGGGATTTTCCAGGCAAGAGTACTGGAGTGGGGTGCCATTGCCTTCTCCGAAATATACATGAAGGATTTGCTGTTATTCTCTATTTCATCTTGACATTTTGTAATTTTCACACAGGTATCCATTTCTTTTAATACTTTAAAAATTTTAATAGATTTTCAAAATAGACTAAATTGTAGCATGTTTAAATGGTACATATATGAAGATTCATTAGTCTAAGAAGAAATGGGAACATACTCAGACAGGTGAAAATAATATACAAATATGCCTGCTGAATGTTTTTAAATCTTTGATTATGAAAATAAATAATTTCTCTACATACACACACAAACACATACACAAAACAAACCCTTCTGTTAAAATTCATAGTATCTCAAATATCAAGTGTTATTGTGCAATAATGGTATTCAGATTTGAAGGGTAGGCAGTAAAGAAAAAGAAGAGAACAAGCCCAGGGAGATGGAAAAGGAACAGTGAAATGTTTCTAGGTATGGATAACAGGACCTCACCAACCTGACAGGATGAACCATATTATCTTTGCCTAGTTGTCTGCTAATTCACCTAAATCTTACCATGTATATTTCTTTAAAAAAAAAAAAAAAAAAAGCAAATTACCCATCTGAGATCATCGCTACCAAGTCTGAGGATCACCATCTAATGCCTAAAGGCACTGAAACTAGTGAGACAATTACCCATCACTATGCTGGTTTATAAAATTTCAATTCCAGGCTCTTTGGTAGCTTTCTCAACAGGCACCCTTGTAGGTTCAGTACAGTGAAAAGTTCAATACAATAAGTTCAATATCAATGAAACCAACAATGCAGCACGTCACAATAAGTCAGGATAAAGTGTGGAGATAATGACAAATTTCTAATGATTTACAGAATTTTTATCTCTTCCAATGATGATTAATTTCTACCAGAGTTTCTTAAAGAGTTATTTTTTAAGGTATTGGGTTCAATTCCAGTTAAAATGAGTCCTGGTGTGCTGTGGTTCATGGAGTTGCAAAGAGTCAGACACGACTGAGCGACTGCTGACTGACTGACTGACCAGTTAAAATGACATGAGGACAAATACTCGTTCATAAAGGGAGAATAAAGAGATTTGTAAACAGGTGAAAAATCTTTATGGACGAATTCATTAATTGGATGTAGCACTCAATAAAAAATGATAACTAAGGGTTTGAATCTCTAGGTAAACAAACATCCATGGGGAAAAAAAATATAAATAAAAATGTGGGTTAAAGAACAAACAAAGTAGAAATGAAAAAAAACATGGTACTTATAACAAAACCTACTGTAAATATTCTCAAATTCAAACAAAACATTCATTTACTTCAAGTCTGAAATCACTTTAATCTGCCTGGGCTGCTAATTTCTTAAGTCTTCTGTGAAGAGTTGAATGGCATATTGTCTATATGAAATTTTCCTAATTATTCTGCTGGGACTTTTCCATATGTCTCTGTGCTTTCATGAAACTCTAATGACTTGCAATAACATTTATTAAGAAAGAAGTCAAAAAAAAAAAAAAAAAGAAAGAAGTCTAAATGATTCTCCTTCTGTAATATTAATTTCTATGAACTACAAAGACTGATTGTTATATGAACCTCAATACTATTCAAATATCAGCAATAACCCCTAAATCTGTAAGCCAAAAGTTCAGACAATGACCTTTCAAAGAAAAATAAATAGATATTAATTTTCATTTAGCAAAGCCAACAAAACATTTTGCACTGACTGAAATAGATCACTGACCTTCTCCTCTGACTTTATTAAAAAGCTAATTTCTACAAAAGAGCAGGGTACTTGAGAATGCCAAAATGACAATAAACATTAAGAAATCATAATTATGGAAGGAAGTACATAGGGGCTATTCTCTTTTGACATGTTATATGACAGAGTCTCAAATTATGCCAAAGAATCATTATAATGAAGCCTTTCCTTAGGATTGACCTCAGTTTATGAAGAGCTTCTTTCATTCAAATTGTATCAGTTAACTTTGAACTGAATTTAAAGTTTAACACTGACAAACACTATGTTTTTGATGTACTTCATTAAAAATCTTAAATGTAGCAATAATAATTAGAAAATAGTATCTGTTAACTAAAATGAAAGCTTGCTCAACTTCAATCATTAAAGTATCTATATGCAGTACTAATCAAAGACAATGAGCATTCTTTGTCACTGTTGTTTAGAGTGAACATAGTTTACTTTTTTCATAAAATATTTGTAAGTACTGGCAGAATGCACAGGCAGTTTCTGCCTTTTGCCATACATTCTCATATTTAATAAATTAAAATCAAGCCAGATCTATGAGGCTCCATATCAGTTATATAACTCAAGGTCAGAAAAATGTTTAAAAGAAAACCATTATTTCTATTTTATGTTGATCAAGCATAATCTTTCTAAATTAGCTTCTGTAACATATGTAATTAGCTTCTGTAATACATGTAATCATATATTTTTAAACGCTATCAAAACAAACTATTCATTTCTGTATTCAAAAGAGTGATTCTTTTAATGGCAAATAAAATTTCACTTCATTTAAAAAGTTCATACTAGATCATAAGATGGTAATGTAATAATTATATGGGAAACTGTAATTAAACAATGAATATGCCTTATCAGACTGAAAAGGCAGAGATACTTAAGAACTAACATCTCTATGACAATGGAAAATATTCTTACTCTGTTGTGAGATCCCAAGCAGAATTTTATGTTGTATACAACTCTATTTGTGTTCCTTGATATGCTTTTGCTTAAAAACCAAGTCCTGTCATTTACCTGATATTCCTATATTAACAGGAGGAGAAGGGTTTAAGCTGATATGATTCTGTATTTGCAAGGGGCTTCAAAAGTGGAGTGAGGCTGTCAATTCCTGATCAGGTCAACCAAGTATTTGGAGGTTAAAAAAGCCAGTCACCAGAAAGAAGGCTTTTGTGGTTCACATAAAGTCCAATGAAAGAGTATGATTTAGGAAGGAAATAGGAATTTCAGAGTTTACAGCATCGGAACCCCTACACTAGATGAAAAGAAGAATGGTCTCAGTGTCAGGATAGGGAAAAGGTTCTAATAAGAATCTGCCACCAATGGCCAAGTGACTTGCAGCAATCACTAAACCTCTCTTGGGTTCCTTTCCAACTAACCGTGGGAGGTGGTTGGCCTCATAAAAGGAGAAACATTCCTTATAATGACACCATTTTGAGGGACATGATTTAAAAACACATAAAAATGCTCAGCTAGAAGGGATGATGAACGGCAGTGTCTGGAGGGAACAGTGACAGGGAGTCAGAAAAGAGCCTAGCAGTTTGCTTGTTCTGAGGCCAGAGCAGACATACACGTTCCCATCATGCAGGGATTCCTCATCTGCAGGTGGAGATCCTTACACAACACACTGACATAAGGCACAGGTGAAGTATTAGCCAGGGCCACTCTGATTCTCCTTGGCACATTAAGAAAGGGAAGCAACAGGATATTCCGGAAGAGCAGGAGGCAAGGGGCCAGGGGCCTCACTTCTCAGCATTCCACCAGGAATCGCCCATAGCTTCAAAGGAATCAATCCCTTCCCATCACCAAAAGACAGACCCAAAGTGGAGGAAGGGCCTCTAGTTCTCTTGGACACCAAATGGGGCACTCAAAACAGTCAAAGCCTCCCTGTTGCTTTGGGCCTGATGGTAACATCCTGAATCCCATTTCCGTCGCTGTCAACAATTGGACTGCAGTCATAACCACTACCTCTTTCCTAGAAACATCAGGTTTAAAGCCTTATCCTCTGAACCTGTACATGTAAATTTGTATACCGCAAAGGGAATCTAAAAAGCATAAAAAAACACAACTTGAAATATTTTCTTTAAAAGTCATGTCAGTTGTAATAATGAGATAAGACTTAAGGTGCTTGGGGTTAGTTGACAGAAAGCTGACTTGATGGGAAGATCAGTTGTACCTTTCTTGAGCTGGATGTTAAGCTTCTTGCCTATTTTTTTGGTGTTGTAACCACTGCTGGGACTGAACACGTGGTGTGCTGCCAGGGCCGGAGCGGCAGGCGGCTTTCCCGAGGGTTGCGCACTCTGAGGTAGGAGTCGGGGGTGAGGGTCCGCGTGCTCGGGTTGAGGGTTCAGCCGGGACGCCCTGGGCAGAGCCTGCGGCCCCGCGCTGGTCACGCCCCTGTGATCCACATGCTGGCTGTCCGGGCTGAAGCGGCTCGAGTAGTAATTGTTCCTCTCGCTTTGGGACAGTTGTTCGTACTGCTCTTTATTGGCTGCGGGAACCACATGGAACCAAATGATGGATGTCCGCATGGCTTGGCGAAACATATGTTGTGCTCTGGGTTTGAGGAAGAATAGAAAGTTAGCAGAAAAAGACTGGCAGACTCGAAGGTATTATGAACTTAATTAAGTATACGCATTAAGCAACAAGGATGGACAGATTTTGTTGAAACTAAAAACAAACAACCCCAATATAAATTTTCATTCTCGAATTAAAAATGACAAAACTATCTACGACTACAGTTAAAATGCTGGGTCCTGCACTGTCAATCATTCGGTTATACTGTAGCTTTAAGCATAAGAGGTATTATCATTTCAATATTAAGAGAAATTAAATATAACCTCTCTACAACATTATCCAATAGGACTTTTAAAAATCATTATTTAGTATTTCCTTGCAAGAAGATCAGTCAAGTTTTTAAAGAAACATACTTAAAAATACACTTCGAAAATTATATAAAGTGACTATTATTTATCAGAAAAATTAATCCAAGTCTCTACATGCAAAAAACCCTCAAGAATGCCAATGCAGCTTCAGTGACCCAAGAGCAGTTGGTCACCGTGCAACTCCGAGACCAGTACAAGAAGCTCCTCCATTTCATCTGGATCCTTAGTCAGGTCTTAAACCAGGTCCTCATGATTCCTGCTCATTCTTGCCTTATTTGATAAGAACTGGAGAATATGTATCTTTTTAATTGAGTAAGGGCTCAAATCAGGTAAGGAAAATCTGTCTACTTGTCATGTTATGTGTGATAAAGTTGGTAGTGTGAGCCAGAAGTATAATAAAAACTAGCAACCTGGTGAACTTTCCAGAAGATGAGGAAGTTGCCAAACTGTAAAGCCTAAACTTGGCCCATAACATCTGAAGAAGTGCCGTTAGACTATAGTCTAATGGTAGTGATTACCTGGAGTTTGATGAAATTTTTAAAAGCTAGAGAATGGCAGAAAATTCCCCCCTCCAGCATGAAGGCAAAGACCACAGACACAGTGGTCCGAGGCACTCCATCGCCTGCATGCACTCTGTCATCCTGATGCAGAAAAGAGCAGCAATGAGGCAGCCCACACTTACTGTTCAAATCTTCTATTTCGAAGGTCGCCATCATTAATCCTGACAATGCAATCATTCTCATGAAAAAGGTTTTCTTGTTCAGCTTTACCACCTTTCTCCAATCGTTTTACTAATAACCCCAGGGTTCTGGAACATTAAGAATGCAAATCATTACACATGTAATATTGTCACTGTGCACAATACCCTACTGCTTTAATGTTGGTATTATATTTACAAAGACTGCCTAATAAAGGGGTGCATTAAATCGCTATTCAGACATTTTAAAATAAAACCAACACAAAAATCATAATGGTATAAATGGTACATAGAAAGGGACCTTTTCAATAAATATGAGCAATTGTTTCTGGAGTATCAGAGTCATACCTCTGAAATATAGTGTACACTTCTCTCTATGCTTACAAATGCTCCCAACAGAGCCGGCCTAACCACTCGGTGGCTGAGGCAGTGGGCAGAGTGAATGAGTATGGATTTGTGAGCAGTCTGGCAGTTTCCTGTTTCAAGCCAGCTGGTACAGCGCTGATGGCAACCTCATCTTTCCATGAAAGGAAAGGTAAGGAGGAGAAGCTCACCCGGGTGCATTGCACATTTGAGAAGGAGAATTGGGAAGATTTCAAAAATAGAAGAGTTTCCATTCCTGGCATCTGAATTTGATATTGCCTCATGTTCTGAATTTCAAAACTTGTTAGGTCTCCCAGAAGTACGTAATTTGTTGCCATTATTCCCTTTGGAAGAAAATAGGAAGCCAGGGACAAGTTCCAATCTTGGCAGTCACCATTCAGCTCTCAGTGTTAAGTCAAACTTCAAGTAGAAAGAAAAGCCTGAGTGAACTTTTAGAGACCAAGATGGAGGAGAGGGAAAGATTATTGCAAATGTACTTGGTCTGGAGCACCAACTCCTTGACTGACAGTATGGACATTCTATATACCCCATAGAAATAGCAAACACTATATATGATCACAGCTTCATACGTAACAGGAATCTTCACCTAGTCCTGATGCTCTGATTTACTTGACGGTTAGCATCTATTCTGTATCATGATCGTGTTAAAATTTTTATGAATTTATTTTCGGCTTGTCCCAAGCTTAGATTTTCTTTCATAATCCTAATATTTAGAGATACAAAAAATGCCCATATGGAGACTAGCATTTAGAATCTTGCATAAATTGAAGTTGAAGACACCAAATTTCCAATCACCTATCTGTATTTTCCAACAGAGTACAATCTGCAGTATGTACTTTCCAATAGAAAGATGCTCCAATAGATAGCATCCTTCTTTTAAACCTTTGAGGTAATTGTTGCTGTTGATCTCATTGCCCCGTCATCGTTACTTATACACACATCTTATCTCTATTGTTGTCCTGTCAGCTCCTGGAAAGTGGGGAACATGGCCCTGAGCTTGTAGTAAGGTCTTGACAAATGAAAACTGAATGAATGGGTGCTTAGGTTTATCTGAGGTAAGCAAGTCTCCTAATTAGTTTTTGCAAAATAGAATAAGTGAAATAAAATGCAGAATCAGATCCTCATTTTCATGATGGTATCATTTATACCAAATACAGGACTGAGCTGAAATTCACTGAGGTGAAGGCCTTTTTGGTTTTTTGGGTGTTATTCTACAGTTTAACCCTGTTTCTTTGATGAATATTTACTGAGTCACTATTAATGTCATTCTAATTTTTATTATTAAATATAGTGAAGAGGCACAGTGTCTTACTATGGTTAAGTATGCCTACTGCAAGAATAAGAGGAGATGACATTTAAATTGCCTTTTGGTCATGTTAATAATTGGGGATTAACATATACTAGTGTAAGATCTAAGAAGCTTGGTAACTAGTGAAAAATATGGCATGGGTCATTGTTAGTTACTTGCCATCATGTATTGGAACTAAATCAATATAAAAATCCTCTAAGCTCAAAGGTAAGAAAAAGTACATTGACCCAGCAGCATGAGACTAGAGCTGTCAGAGTCCCTGCTTGGCAGGAAGTAATCTCTTACTGTGCATCACCAAAGTGCACAGTAAATGTAAAGTGACTCCTAAAATGTAATCAAGCCCACAATCTACCTTCCTAAGCTTCCTTATGATTTGTCTGTGTCTATGGGATTCCCAGGTGGCTCAGTGGTAAAGAATCCGCCTGCCAATGCAGGAGACACAGGTTTGATCCCTGAGTTGGGAAGATCCCCTGGAGAAGGAAACTGCAACCCACTCCAGTATTCTTGCCTGGAGAATCCCAGGGACAGAGGAGACTGGCAGGATAAAGTCCATGAGGCCGCAGAGTCAGATGTGAAAGAGTGACTGAGTGCACACACACGCATGGGCAACTGAACAAAGTGTTCTATCCAGAGGCATCACATCATTAAGATATACCCATGTCTCTGTTGAATGGGACAAAATAACAAGAGAAATCAAATTGAATCACAGTTATTGGTAATAGTGGAACCAGGAGAAGACATGGGGCCACTTTGCCATCCAAGCATCCACGTGAGAGCACAGCAGAAAGGAAAGATGACTCAGCCACCCACAGGCAATCCTAACAGAACCACGACTTGGTATCACTTCTGCTGCTAAAAGCTGCCTCTAGGGACCAACAACAGTTCTTTCAAGTTCATGTGTTCAGTCCCTGAGTAAAAGTATGCCCTACCAAGAGTCACTCCAGTTAATTAGTTTTTAATCAGTGAGATCATGAGCAATTTCTCAATACAGTTACAACATTGCTGTGATCTCAAGTGTCTAAAAATTATTATGTTTTTATCTATTCTGAAATACTTTGTGTATTCTGAAATAGCCCGCAGAATAATTTTAGGGAAATGGAAAAAGTCAGACCAAGTTTAATGGAAATTACTTAGCAGGTAGCTAGTATCAGTCATTTGTTTAAATTTATAAATTTATCTTCAATAAAACCTTTCAGTATCTGTAACAGTTTAAATAATCTAACTTGGAAATCTGTAATTTAATTCTACAAGTGGCATTAATACTCTTCAGATGAATAGGTCCATGGATTTATATTCATCTAGATAATCATTTTTCTTTTCTTAAATCTACTTTTCTCCCCATGGGAATCATTCCAGAATAATAATATACAGTAAAAAGGCCTGACATGCTTCATTCATGGAATGGCTTGTCTTTCTATACAAGCCCTCTTATACAACCAAATGCATGAGTAATCCTCACATACAGTAAAAATGCTACAAATCAAAAACAAGTATGCTATCATATTTACAAGAAATATTATCAAAGTTTATTAAGTGAGGTTTTAGAATCCAACATTATTAAAGTAGTCACAGAAACCTCAGAATCCTCTTTCTCAGCACTAGAGACTACAGAGCTGATGGGGTGGTTGAGAGTGGGGGGTAGAGGAGCAGAAAGAGAAAAATTTCACCCTGAGTGACACAGCAAGTGATTAGGGAAGCAACAGAACAGACTGAATTAAGGAGACGTTAGTAGCCTGCTGATTTCTAACTACTTGACCACACTATTAGAATCATTCTCTTCAAAAGAATGGATTAATTGAAAAGGAAAATGGTACAATCTGCAAAATTATCCCATTTGCTTCACTAGGTGAAAATGATTACAAAAGGAATGGGAATGAACGATCAAAAAAACTTCACAGGAAAATTGAACTGATAAGATAACAGCCAAACTGAGAGTGAAGAGGACCCTCTGAAGGGAAATCAATGGGAAATAATAACAGAGATTTTCATCTTCCTGGAAAGTTGTGTCTGCCAGCAGAGACGTCTCCACCCCGTCTCCCCCACTGCCCACGAAAAGGCAGCTCAGATAGTATTTACAATTAGAAACAAATTTTAGGAGTCTGTTTTGCAATTCAACCAGCAACTAGAATTCCCTCTAAAGGAATAAAGAAGGGAGTGCCGATGCTGTTGTGATTCCCTTAACACTCTTATTAGAGAGAATAATTCAAGGTCGTGAAGGTCAGAGCGTTTTGGCATGACTCTATGCCAGACTAGAGAGCGGTTTTCCTTCTTGGCAGTCAGTACCAGAATTCCTTATTAGGGGCAACCACTTTTCATCAGAAGAAACCACTTCGCAAAAGATAGAAGAGCGAGGAGAGGGAGAAGAGGAGTCTCGGGCAGTGGGGAGGGGAGGTCGCCTGGGGAAAGGACCAGGGGCAAAGCACCAGCCTGACTGTGCTGGCAGGTGCAGGAGGACGAGCAGGTCATTATCAACATAGCAGGAAGGTCAGCTCCGGGAAGCCACAGCATCAGGGCTCAGGGTTACATGGGGCAGCACCTCTTCACCTCCTGCATGAATCTAATGTGAACCCGACTTGGCAAGATGCTTTCTGGGCAAGTGGATTTCTTCCGGTAAATTGAAAACATCCCCTAAACTACCTCTCTTCCCTGGTCCCTCTATCTTTTCAAAAATTTAGGGGAAAACACACTGTGTCCACTATGTACAAATCCCACTTCTGAATGAATTTCCTACATTAAAAAATATGTAAATACACACATATTTCTTTGAAGTCTTTTGCCATGGCTTTTGTACAATGTTTCTTACCCCAAGAAGGGGGCAAAGAAGGAGAATACAGCCCCAGAGAGCCAGTCGTGGAAAGGCAGCATCTCTGTACATGATTTTAGATGCATAATTAGAAATTTAACTGCTTAGATTATATTAAGGATTGCACCACTACATTTTTACAAGGTTCATTAGCCTAATTATACACTTAATTAAAACAAACTCAGTCACACATGCTAACATTTTCAATCCTAAGTATAAATTACAGCCAATGATAAAACTGAAAATAAGTAACAAATGTTTTATTGACATCTAAATTGGCTGAGCAAGTCTGAGTTTTGCTTTGTAAACTCCCACAACTGCCACCCAGCTGTATGGAAATGATCATAATTCATCTTAATAAAAGCTGACACAGTGTAAACACCACAACTACAGCAAAAGCAGAGAAGGCATGAGCAGAACGAGCTCGCAGCAGCAGGACCCTATCCCCTCACTGAGCCCGGGACAGTGGGCTGGCAATGACCTACATTCAATCCTTCAGAATCACAGTCAGAACTTCAAGTTAATATAAAAAATCTTGATTTTTTTTTTAATCTTTAGTGGATGAGATAAAATGGACCAAAACAAGGTAAAGTGAAATAGAGAATTCCTTAATATTAGGGCAGAAAGGATAGGCATCATACTACTACATTGAAAGAAGCAAGTTTTATCTAAACGTAAAATACAACTTTTCTCTCTAAAACAAATGCATTTAATATGTCCCGTTGATTCAAACAAAATGAATCTGCAGCTGAGAATGAACAACTGAAATCTTCCAGACAAAAGGATACAGATTCAGTAAATAAATTGTGTTTTTTGGAAAATGAATTGAAATAGAGTACTCAAAGTGCAAGAGGATATTTATTCTTTTAAAAGTGAATATTCAACTTAAAAACTCTGAAGTGAACTGAAATATGCAAGCCTCAAATAAAGCTCTTCTTAACACCTGAGCTGTTTCCATGAAATTCAAACTGGCTGTAATTCTTCATTAACAAACACACCCAACTACCTAAATAAGTGTGTACTGAAATTCTCAAATTTATGATGTGGTAAGAGTAAATTTTCATCTCACATTCATGACAGAAGAGATCATTTTGAGATCATATTCCACCATTATACAGTCTCATTAGCACTTGCCTAGACAACCAGAACACCCAGCATTTGGAGGTAATCTTAAAGTGCATCACAGGTAGATAAGTGGAAGGTGAAATGTCAACACCATTCTTATTATATTAGCTGCCACTGCCAAATACCTCACTAAAGGAATTTTACACGCATTTTGTAAGTTCCTGTATTTTCTTATTTAAACCATACAAAGTCACAGGAGTGTCCCAGCCTTCAGATGTGAAGACTGAGGCTAAGTGAAGGAAACCTGCTCAGGCCACACTTACTCGAAAGACAGAGCCAGGAACTGCCCCAAGTATCTGTGGTCTCAAAAAAGGTGCCGTCAAAATGCGTCTCTTAGCCTGGACTATTCCTAGCAAGCCCTTGGCCAATAACATGAAGACTCAGCATGTGGTTAAGGCCATCACTGACTGCCACAAAGAGGGAAGACGGCACAGGTAACTGGGGATTCTGGAAAGAAGATGAGCTTTCTGTTTTTGATGTCTTATACAGCAAAATGTAATATAATAAAGGTTCAGTGACCTAAGAGTTAAAACTAACACTATTTATAACTCATGTAAGCATTAGAGGAGTCAAGTTCATAGAATTTCACTGAATTACTAAGTAGATGAGTATTTTTCTTAAGACCTTCCAAATATGTCTACTAACTACTCTTTTATACAGAATAGTTAAAACTTAATAAACACTTGAGTTTTTATTTGAGACAAAAATTATTCAATTATGTCCATTACAGAAAAGAGACAGAGAAGCAGGCTGCACTTTATTAAGAATAATATGCTTTAAAAAATAAAATAAAGAATAAAATTTCATTTAAAAAAGAATAATATGCTTTAGCCATATGTGTTTCCACAGGGGAAAAGATTAAGAATGTCTTCTATAAGTTAGACTGGGACCGAATAGAAGAATAAAAGCTAATCTAAAAAATAATACAATGATGTTTCTCAAAAACCTTCAACAATTTCTCTATTATTTATGGAACGAAGTCTCACAGGCCATTCATAAAATGCTTTCTAAGAGCCATTTCCAATACACTCTGTTTCAAATCATTATTTCTCAGCAAATCACGCACATTTGTATGGAACATCTTCCTTTTGTATATCCTCTTCCTGGAAAGAAGATCTTTTCAGACATCACTAGCATTAAGTCATATATTTCCTTTAAAGAACAGATCAAGTTCCGTTGCTTCACAGCTCCACTTCCTCTAAATCCTACCGCACACATGCCTCAAGTCCTTTGGACACATAGTATAGATCTCTTTATATAACACATATTTCTCAATTAGACTTTAAGTCCCTTAAAACTACAAAATCTTATTATTTCATAAGCCCAGCCCTATTTCAGAATATACATTTTATCTTGCTTTCTAAATATTTAATATTATGACATAATCATATTCCTAAGTAATTGGAAAGGCTCGGGAAAACTCATTAACATCAAGCCAGTATACATCTTTGTTTTATTTCTAATGTACATCAGATATTTATTTTTATATGTATTTTATATCAGTAGCGATGCAGAGTTAGCAGGGATAGTCACAGTAAGGTTCGCTGAGCAATACTGTTGGGCTAGGTCCTAGAAATATAAAAAATTTTAACATGAAACATGGTTTTTCTGCCAAAGGAAATGACAATTACTTGGCAGAGCCTTCCTGAAAGTAGTAGCACTTGTGATTTAAATAAGGAGGTTATGTTTGACATTTAAATCAGGAGGAAATGAAATTATATGTGTGAAGTGAAAATTGATTTCAAGGTAGCGAAACTGTGAATAAAGAATTCTGGGTAGGGATCAGCTAATTTTATATTTTTGAATAAAATACAGAATGATAACTAGAGAAAATCAGAGCATCAAGGGGTATCAACACAGTCTCTCCTGTGCAGCCATGTGTCTCCGTTTTTAGTACCCAAGGCAGTGGCTAGGGGATGGGCAGTCACAGGCCAGTTGTCACTAAAGAACATTCAACCCACTCTAGAAAATGGCCTTTTTAAAACTGATCCAGCAGAATCTTTATTCAAAAAACTTCATTACACCACAGGCCAAAATAATACCGAATACTTACGTAGCTTTAAAAATTTCTCTAACATTGACTTCACATTTTTCCAATTTCCTTGAATTATGTTTGATATTTGAGATGTTTCGCATCGAGTTTGTTCTCTTTAGGATGTGTAATTCCCATTCTGTACTGTCCCTTAAGACTTTCTGACTTTGAAATTGAAATCAGAAAGCAATACTGACATGTATATGTCACTTTTAGAAAAATAAATATTCAGTAAGTGTTATTCAATTAATTACATCTCCAAAACTGAGAGGGACCCAAGTATGACTGGAATTTTGCACAAAGAAACTTATTCTCAGAAATTTCAACTTACATCCCACAAATATGTATTCTTATATTCCCACTGGATAATATATGCAATTTCTTCAAGAGTTCCACTTAATTTACTCCTTTATGCTATACTGCATTGCTTAATTTGCCCTCACAGTCACCATGGAGCTGATGTAGCTTCCTTCATAAGGTGTCACCTCAATTAAAATCATCTTCTACAACAAGCCAGCTTCAGTTACCTAATTCAGACAACCCCTCCTCTATCAACTCTCAATGTCGGCATTTATCACATAATTAGAATAGTGTGAGTTCCTGGCTATCACTCCATCTTGACTGCAAATCCCTGGAGAGAGACCATGTCCCATTCATCTTTGTTTCCCAACACCTAACACAGGACCCGTCACTCAGTAAATGCTTGGGAAGGTTTCTGACAGACTGGGAAGAATTTACGTGCCAGCATTTCTGAGAACAAGGGAGATGGGTGTCTCTGGCTCCTGAAGATTGGCGTCTAGGATTCTGGAGGAGCCCTCCTGTTGTTCTCTGCATTTTAGGCCTCACTCCAGAGAACCAGGAATGTCAAGACAATGAGGAAGCTCAAAGACACATTACAGGTGTTACGGGGAAAGAATTCTGCTCCGTTTCCCAGTATGAAAATTGCTGATGCCTAAAAAGGATTTATAAAGAATCTCGTTGTCTTAATCTCTTTGTCCCTTTTACAAGAATGCTGTACAGGATTTTCTTCATTACATTGCCAAATCAACAGAGATTAAAAATGACACCTTCTAGTTCTGCAAAGGAATCCTTGTCTAGTTGAATGAGTTCTGTATATCAAAATGAAATGCCATGGTAACCAGTAAAAATGCCTTCCACTGAATTAATCTGCAGTAGATTTATTTTTCTATCTTACAGGTTTTTTGCCTTAGGCTTTTTACCTATCTATTTTATCCCGATATCCTTTCACAATGCAGTAGAAAATGTGTAATAAATGACAGAAAATAATATGTTTGAAATATTGGTTCAAAGCTGGTCCATACACAATTAAGTCTCAGTTGTGATGAGTTATATTCCACAAGCAGTTAAAGGCACACTAGTATTGGGAAGCTATCATCCATGCATTTTACCCTCTTAGCTTATTTTTCTACTCATGAAATAAATGGAAAAGGGATTTAACTTCTGAGATTATTTAAAATTATAATTTTTAAAGGAGATAAAGGCAAGGGCCATTTTGAAAACAACCGAGCTTATTTAAATGAAAGTTCTTTGACGAAAGTTCAATACTTCTCTAGAGTTTTAAAAAAAGAAGAAAAGAAGGAAAAAAGTAAAAGTGGTCATAAGTCTGAATTTAACACCCCGCTCTCAATTCCAGGAGAATTTCACATCTTGTTAGATAATGCTCACTTTCAAGCCTCCTACTCTAGCAGAGTTCTAGGTAAATCAATGCATCAGCTTCCAGACCTTCCATAAAGCATGTGCTTTACCAGAAACATGAAGTCTGGACACAGCACTGTCAGGAACATATACTAGAAAGGTAGTACAATTGTTCAAACACTTATTTTAAAAAATTAAACAGATAATTCAGTCACAGGCCTGTAATTGACATTCCAATGTCTCTTACAACATATTAGATGCTTATAATTCCTTGGCAAGAGTTGAAAGAACCTTCTATGCTCTCACTTACTGGCCTAAGGCAACTTTCCAGCGCCCTGTTTTTTTCTCCCAGCATAAAGGAAGTTTAAAAATAAACAGATAAAGGGATAACAATAAAAGAAAGAAGTTCAAACTAAAAAGTCAAATAGATCATAAATATGTTTCAGCAGGTAATAACTAGATGGATAAATAAGAGAGGATGAGATCAAACCTCAAAGGTTAATGCCTCTGCCCATCCCCCACCACGCCCCAGGAGGAGGCAGTATTTCACGATGATGAAAGACTCATCAAACATTTGATTAGTTGATGTGATTAGCTGCAAAATCAGTTCTTAGTATTTAAATATATATAAAACAAACAATAATTCTTTCATTGAAAACAAGCAGAAGGGTAAAGGAAACTCATGTAACATTTGACATTTTTAAGGATACATGTTCTATGAAGTAATGAAGTCATACTAGCAAACAGTGCAAAATTGTGCCATTTGAGTGGGCAGATTGAAGAGGAGACAGATCACATGGGAGGAAATAAATCTATAGCTTCTCTAACAAAAATTTTGTAACACAATTATAAAAATCATAAAAAATTAAAGAACTAAACAAACATATAAACAAATTTTCAATGAATCATTTTCTATGTTATCCAGATAACTTATACTGGATACATGTTTTCCAGAAAAATGCTTGAAGAACTTCCTTACCTTTGCACATTCAGCTGGAGTTCTGGCAATAAAGGCTATCATCAATTTGCAGCATAGTAAAATGTTTGCATGGATGTGATGAACAATAAAATTATTAGACTAATTTAAATGCCCAATTTCTTCATCAGCCTAAGTGCTCTCTGTGATTATGATGCATGTGAAGGAAGGCACAGTGGTCCCCAAATGAAAAGGCTTCTATTAAGCATATGCTAAGTCAACACTACTCTACATCTGAGCATAAATGAAGATAAAACACTGTACATTATGATTCAATTAAAAACCTGCAAGATACGTTACCTGCCGCCTCGAGCACTGAAAGGCACTACATGGATTCCCAGAGGCCCTCCATCGTTGGGGACTTGTACGAGCTTTACCATATC
The DNA here is from genome assembly GCF_054371585.1 of Giraffa tippelskirchi. Classification (NCBI taxonomy): domain Eukaryota; kingdom Metazoa; phylum Chordata; class Mammalia; order Artiodactyla; family Giraffidae; genus Giraffa; species Giraffa tippelskirchi. The sequence continues at coordinate 62,680,463 of NC_137287.1, read as the reverse complement.
ACTGTGAGACAATGATGAATGAGGGAGCATGAACATGTACTGTCACAAACCAAAACCAAACCAAACCAAACACAAAACTGCAACAGCACAGACACACAGTAAACAACAAAAGAGGACAAAACAAAAATTCCATGGGGCACACACGCATATACATTCACATTCTGGAATAGAAGCATGGTGATGAAAGCACATTCAACACTACATACCTGCACGCTAGTCTGATGGCATGGGAGGGGAGCAATCATCAGAAATAACTACATTAAAAATCACCCAGCACATTGCTCTCGGACCACACTCTTCTGTATAGTCCAAGTTCACATTTTGTAATCAGATCTCTAGACTTGCACTGAAAGTTTCCCACCCTAATATCTAATCAAGGGTTATGAAGACTAATGGGCTAAAGATGTTTCCATTGCACAGCACTTTATAGTTTACAAAGCGCTCCTGCACAGGTCACCTCATTGATCCTTCCAACAGTCCAGTAAGGGCACAGCTCTGCCCCTGGAGGTAGCCGTCCAGATAGGATGCCACCACCCTTACTCCTAACATCAAACCTGCTGTAAGCTCACTGCACATGCAGGTGACACAACCCCAGTGGACACCCATGAAAAATCAAACAATTACCTTAAGAGTGTTTGTGATTGAACTCTAAAGTCTTTATGCTATTATATGAAGTTACATGACTTCATTTGTAGACTTCTACTACATAACTACAGTACTTTAATATTAATATCATAAGCCCAAATTTACTGCAAAATTGGTGTAATCTGGAGAATGTAAATTTTCTAAACCATTTCAATGAGATTTCACTTTCTTTGTAGGTATTTCTGTGGGTATGAGCACAGCACAGAAATCGAAACAGTAGTGATCCAATTATCAGTATTTGGAAATACTATTTCAACTAGATATTAGGTATCTAGTTTAAGGAAACCTGGACAAACATAAGTAACTACCAATGGACTTGATCAGGATCCCAGTACAGTTCTTATGCACTGGAAAATGCCAATACTTCAACTGTATGTCTTAAATAAAAACCTGAGGTAATCCTATATACTATAAGTGCCCTGGTTATGTAAAAAAAAGACTCAAGAAAATTAAAGATAGGAATATCATGCAAATCAAAATTGAAAATATGTATATAGATTTAATGATATACACTACTTAGGACATTAGTTAATATCCTAATTAGCTAAATTAAAATTTTGTCATATTGCAAAATATTTACTAAAGTAATACTATTTACATGGATATTTAATTTTTTAACGTTTTCATAGAATGTCCTAAAATCCTATTTCAGATATCATTAATAGCATTTGAACATCTATTTAATGTCTGTTTGTCAACTAAGGATAGTATGATATTTTTAATACATTTATTTATTTCATAGGCTTTCTCAAAAGAACTACAACAGTACAAGTATTTCTTAAATGTAATTACTTAGAGAGCACTGGGTGCTGAATATCCAAACATAATCTGATTTGGGATCCTGTTTAATTTCACTGAGAAAATTCTTATAGCCCTTTCTTGGAAAACCAAGAAAAGACAAAATTAAGAGTCTAATTATTAATATCTCCACCCCAACTTTTACCCAAAGTCAAAGAGAAAATTTAGAATGACTGCTCTAAGGCAACTCAGACGAAGTCTTAAAAACATCTCCATTCAAATCTGACATTATTTAAGATAATTGCAAGGTTGTGACAGTATATGAAAGTTTTTCTTTGACCTTTTATACTTAAAATCATGTTCAAGGTCCCTAACCTCTTATAAGGTCCCCATCAAATATCTTGAGAGATTCTATTTCTTCAAATCAATAAAAACATATACTAAAATGACTAATGCTTACCTGATTCAACTAGTTTTTCAAGTAAAGTATGTCTACAATATCTTTTTTAATTTGGCAAAGTTGAAGAACAAACAAAATACTGACATACAAAAGCAACCTGAAAACAGTGACAGTGCCATGAACATGACAAACATTTTCAATCAAATACTACTTTAGACTATCATTTAATAGTATTTGCCAAGGCAGAAACTCAGAGCAGGTACATGTGCATTTCCATGCTATAGTTCTTACATTAGATCATTAACTCAGTAGATGAAAGATGCTCTTTGGAAAACAAACCAGTGCAAAGCATGTTTTAAATAAGCACAGACATTCCGCATGCCATACGCTTTCGGAATACTTGCTGCCATCAGTGAAGCTACATGGATGTTACAAACTTAGCTGAAACTGTCAGTAACTTACTCCAGAGAGAAGTTAGGGATGTTCTCCACACCGGTGTCGGCATGGCCCACGGGTTCCAGGCGGCTGCTGTCTTCCTCTGAGACATCCTCATCCTAAACAAAGAGAAGCACACCCTGGGTCAGGTTTATTCTTAGAAAGTGAACGAAAAGAAACTGGATAAAACTGGAGTCTAACAGGCATTATGATCACATTAACTACGTCTCTCGTCTAGTGAGGATGACCTTTAATGATAACATGGGTTTGAAGATGTGAAAAGTTGCATTTTAAAGCAATAAGTCTCCCGAGTTAGTATATCCCAGGGGGTGAACAAGATGCCTCTGCAATGAGGAAAGAAAACATTAGGACTTATACCTATGTTAACTCCTTATCATTTTTACTTCACCTTTTGGTGTATTTAATATGTAGAAATCAAACCCAAGATGGCGGAGCAGAAGGACATGCACACAGCTTCTCCAGTGAGAATACCAAAATTGTAACTAGCTACTGAACAACCATCGACAGGAGAATGTTGGAACCCACCGAAAAAAAGAAACCGCACAATCAAGGGCAAAGGAGAAGCTGCAACAAGATGGTAAGAGGGATCCAATCACATTTAAAATCAAACCTCATACCTGCCAGAGGTGCTTGGAGGGCACAAACATAACCCTGTGTGCACCAAGACCAAGGGAAAGGAGCACTGACCCCACGGGAGACTGAGGCAGACCTGCCTTTGAGGGTCTGAGGGTCTCCTGCAGAGGCATGAGCCAACAGTGGCCTGCCGCAGAGACAGAGGCTCTAGAAACAACAGTCCCGGGAGTCACAGCGTGTGGCATTAAGTCCTCTTGAAGGAGGTGACCATCAGCTACACTACAGAGCCGCCAGGCGGGAGACTCACAAACTGGAGAACGCCTATACCAAAGAAGTTCTCGTACTACTAGGAAAGTTCTAGACCTCACAACAGACTTCTTTCACACCTGCACATGACTACTAGAAAAACTGTACCTTTGACTATATGGATATTTGTCGGCAAAGTGATGTCTCTGCGTTTTAATACACTGTCTAGGTTTGTCATAGGTTTTTTCCCCAAGGAGTAAGCATCTTTTAATTTTGTGACTGCAGTTACTGTCCCCAGTGATTTTGGAGCCCAAGAAAATAAAGTGTGTCACTGTTTCCATTCTTTCCCCATCTATTTGTCATGAAGTGATGGGACCAGATCCCATGATCTTTGCTTTTTGAATGTTGAGTTTTAAGCCAGCTTTTCCACTCTCCTATTTCACCTTCATCAAGAGGCTCTTTAGTTCCTTTTCAATTTCTGCCATTCAAGTGGTATCATCTGCAAATCTGAGGTTGTTGATATAATATATTGGGTGTCCCTGATGGCTCAGCAGGTAAGGAATCTGCTTGCAATGCAGGAGACACAGATTCAATCTCTGGGTCAGGAAGATCCTCTGGAGGAGGAAATGGCAATCCATTCCAGTATTCTTGCCTGAAAAATTCCATGGACAGAGAAGCCTGGCAGGCTACAGTCCAAAGGGTCGCAAAGAGTCAGACATGACTGAGAGACTAAGCATAAATGTATGCATGCATACTACTGCTCTGAATATATTACTACAATGTTATAATATACAAATAAATGTACATTACACTGGGGACAGATATTTAACATTTTAGTAATACAGTTGCTGCTACTGCTGCTAAGTCGCTTCAGTCGTGTCCAACTCTGTGTGACCCCATAGATGGCAGCCCTCCAGGCTCCCCCATCCCTGGGATTCTCCAGGCAAGAACACTGGAGTGGGTTGCCATTTCCTTCTCCAATGCATGAAAGTGAAAAGTGAAAGCAAGGACGCTCAGTCGTGTCCGACTCTTAGCGACCCCATGGACTGCAGCCTACCAGGCTCCTCTGTCCACGGGATTTTCCAGGCAAGAGTACTGGAGTGGGGTGCCATTGCCAAACAGTTAAGACCATTATAAATCTTAAAGATTAGCAAAATCTCAGTCCAATTGTCAGTTCTCTAGTTCCTATTAACACAGGTTGTCGAAATGAACATGAAGTTAGTACAATCCTAGACTTAAACACTTCATTCTGTGAAATGTCACATAAGGTTATCCTAAGCCCACTGACTGATCATTTAGAAGAAAAGGCAGTAAGATCTTAGCTATGAAGAACCACTTCTGTTACAAAGGACCAGGTGCAGGGAAAGGGACAAAGACTAAGCTAACCAACTCCCAGCATTGCACTCTTCCTTTCAGAAAAGCAATAGTTTGTAAAAAAAAAAAAAGAAAAAATTATATTCCAACATGTTGTAGAAATTGAGTAAATATGCCAGTGCTACAAAAAGTACATGTGGAATAAATGTGATGGTTCATAACAGTAAATGAAATGTCACCCAAGAATATACCTCTCTTTGCCATCTTGTCCACTGTCTTCTCACTAAGCAGTTCACTAACAGTGATGTTGGCTTTGCAGGATCATCTGAATAAGGATAAACATGTCTGATGACATCAACGGTTTTATTATCCAAATTAGAATACTTAGAAAAGACTCAGAATCTCCAAACACAGTCGCTAAGAGGCTCACGTGGGCTTTACTTTGGCTCCACAGTGTCTTATACCCAGCAGGTAGTATGCAAGTATTTGCTAATGAAAACAAAATCATCCTCAGGAATCTCTGGGGTAACATGCTTCCAAATACAACTCAATGAAATTTATTTAATTTACATCTTGGAGGTTTATGTGTATAATTTACATACTCATAATTTGTTAGGTTTATCATTTTCTACTATATAAACTTGATAACAGTGAGCTTATATATGAACTTATTAAACCACCTAATGAGACTCTACCATTACAGAAAAATTGTATATTTTTAACTCATAGTATAAATGTATAAGCCATTAACAGAGACACCAACCAACAAAATGATAAGCAATGGCTCTAAGTTCAAGATAGAGCATCAAATGATATTTCAAGTCACTAAGGCAATATGAAGGCAAGGTAGTTGGTAATGCCCAATTGACATTTCCTCTGAGAATCCAGCAAAATAAGAAGCTGGATGTGCCAAGTTCTTCTATGAGTTTAGATAGACTCCATGCATCCTCAATGGTGGAGCACTGCGTGAGGCCAAGCTACTCAAAGATTGATGATCCTGTGCTTTGAGGGGCTCTGCTATGTCCTTCTTAGTCATTTGTCTCTTTTAAGCACCAGTACATAATACATTTCAAAGGTGAACCAGCATCTTGAACCTGCCTAAGAGCCACACTTACAATGTAAACAACAAACTCCCAAAATTAAGCTTTTCCATTGGGAGTTGGGATAGACAGGAGAGAAACATATAAATCAGATGGAAAACATACCAATGGTTTATGAGTTAAAGACATTTAGTTTCAGGATTCATTAATAATTTAAGCACTGCTGAAACACCACCACGATATACAACTGGCAGAAACACCTATGCGGCACTGGGAAATAGCCATATAAATGAAATGCCCCAAACTACAGTGATGAAACAGCAACTGATAATTGACACATTCACTGTTCCCACAGTGGCCATTATCAGGGCCCCAAGAGCATGGAGAATATTATTTCATGTCACTGCATATGGTGTTCAGTTATTTTGCAAAATTCACTGCCCCGAGGCTGGGCTGCAATTGCTGTGGGAACTACAGTCTCTGAATGTGTACACATCAACTCCTATACTGCTTTATTTTGTTGTTTTGTACTCTTAAGAGCTGCAACTGAACACAGTCACTTTTAGCAGGAGTTATACACTGAATTCCATTGTAACCATAGTAAATGAAGCTCAGTTATGAAATATGTCAAATCAATATGGAAAGCCTAGAGTACTAATTTAAACTACACAGTGTGAAGAAAATTTTTCAGGTGAGTCAATGTACTTTTTGTCCTATCCCGTCTAATTTACAGTAGAGAATAGTGGTTGAGAGCTCAGTTTCAAAAATTAAACAGACCTGGATGTGAACAGTGAGTGTGCCATCTGCCAATTTTACATCCTTAAACAAGTTATATACACCTTCTGTATTTCTATCCCTTCTTCTGTAAACTAGGAACAATAAAACCATCTAATTCTTCTTAAGATTACTGAGAGGAATAAGTAAGATAACCCACATCACAAATCATAACATAGTACCTGACACATGGTAATTGATAATCAATGTTAGCTGCTATTGAAAAGAGAAACAATACATGACATATAAAACATACCTCAGTAATTGTTTTAGGGTAATGTTACACAACTATAAGATATTTTAAGAGTATATATTCACCGTCTCACACTTTTTGCCTTGCAGTAAAATTTAATATTAAACATATTACGCACTCAGTTAAATACAAAATGTATCATATGCATTTTAGAAAGTTGCATAAAACCCATAATTTCTTGCACTTTGCTGTATACAAAGTACTTTTATCATAAAGGGGTTTCAAATGAGAAAACATATCAAAAATTATAAACAACAAAATGCTGTATTGTTGTTGTTGTTGTTCATTTACTAAGTCGTGTTTGACTCTTTGTGACCCCATGGACCATTAGCACGCCAGACTCCGCTGTCCTCTACTATCTCCTGGAGTTTGCTCAAATTTTTGTCCATTGAGTCAGTGATGCTCTCTAACCATCTCATCCTCTGCTGTCCCCTTCTCCTATTGCCTTCAATCTTTCTAAGCATCGGGGTCTTTTCTAATGACTTGGCTCTTCACATCAGGTGGCCAAAGTATTAGAGCTTCAGATTCAACAACAGTCCTTCCAATGAATATTCTACAATCCAATAAATGTCAGAAAAAAGAAAACACCATGGGTTGCTAGTTGAGGAAATTTTCAAACAGTGAAAATTTCAAGTCCGTCTCCATGAGAAAAATCATAATAATAATTACTCTGATATTTTTTAATATTTGGGAAATATTTTCAGAGACCTGATAGAGAATGGGGGGGGGGGTGTAGAGACACAGATTAAAGACATAGAGAAAGCAAACCAAATTGTCAAATTGCCAAAGCAATTAGCTCCAAGAACACCGAAGGAAAATGCGTAGGAAAGGAAACACAATCAGAGAACCCACTCGGCTAAGCCATGAGCAGTTCTCACATCGCCATATAATGTGACACTGGGTATTGATTCCACTTGGAATTTTCATGTAACAAGACTTAGAGGAGGGGAATCGAGAAGGTAAAGTGGCATTAAAGGGAAAACCCCATCTTCCATAATGACAAGCCAAAAGAGGTCAATAGCTAGTAACCACAAAACAACAACATAAATATTTTATTCACAAACATGGAAGTAAATACCAGAACCAACCAAGATCTGCATAAATTGGGAGTTGCTGCCTCTAGTGAGAGGGGCTGGGGGAACACAGAGAGTGCTAGTTTTTCCATTAAATGCCTTCCAATATGCTGTATTTAATTTTAATTCAAATCTGGCATCAGGTTTACTTCAAACAATGAAAGATAGGAAACCCAGCTTGCCAGGAAGGCACTATCGTGCTCGTGTCCCTGGCAGGTGCCTTCCTGGAAGCTGCCCACGACCTTCTCCTGTGGGTCCCCCAGATGACAGTTGAGATGCACAGGAAGACACTTATCGGGGCTGGATGCAAAGTGCTACCCTGGCTCAGGAGACTCCTGCCTCAGAGAAGCCAGTATGTCTCACGACATCACCAAAGGGACAGCTGCTTTTCAGATATTAACAGTTTTTCCAGTCCAGATACAATTTACCAATCAATAATTTAATTACCATACAAAGATTGTTCATGGAATCCTTTATCAGGTTTCCAGGAAAAGGGAACAAAACAAAACCAAAAACCTCACCAAAGTTTATACCCTCGTGCAGAGGGGGAAATAATTTTTGTTAACCCTTTATCTGCCATATAATACTGATCTAAGCAATGTTTTTAAGATGGAAGAGTCAAGCAGTAAGAGGAGAGGGGGAAAAGGATGAAATTAGGCTAAATCCCTAATTATCTTTCTAATTTCAAAAATTATCTAGTTGCATTTTTTCCTTCTCGGGCACTAAATATTTTCTCTATAGTCACAGATTTTTGTTAATGATATCCAAAAACTTAAGTGGATACTATTGCAAAATAGTACAGAATTGGTAGTTAGAACACTTAAAATGTGAATCCTGCTTCCATCATTCATACAAGAGGATAAACTTTGTAAACGGTTTGTTTACAAAACAAGGAAAATTGTCTGTTTTATGGAACACAATAAAAATTCACCCAGAAAGCAATCACCTGCATCTCTGCATTCATACTCTTGAGTTCTGAGGATATAAATATTTTGAATAGCTATTACTTTAAAGAAAAGCCTACAATTTCAATAAATAATTTAATTATTTTTTAATGATTTTTAAAAACTTAAGTTATACTTGCTTACTTAAATTTCCAGCATACCAATCTTTGATTTTTATGTTTAGGAAGCAAGAAAAGAAAAGAAAGTTCTGATGATATATTGCTAAACAAATTTATAATATTCTTCCTCAGATGTTTTTATTATTATTTTTCATGTAAAATAATTTAACCAGTTCAATTACACTGCTACACAAATGCTCAGCTAAATGATCTTTTTCACCTTTTTTGAGTTTTGGAATTCCAAAATTTTCCAAACTTAATGAGAGACACATTAATTCTTAGTGAGCCATAGCTTCCAGATAAAGTATTTACTTGAATGTTGACAGTATGAATTAAACGACTTTGGGGGAATCACATTGGGTGGAAAATAAATTCTGAGGGGAATCTGTTTCCAAGTCCCCTGAGTATCACAAATTGGATTCCAGACGGCTTTTGTGTTAAGGTTACCACTATTTGATTAATTAGCCTAATCCCCAGGGAAAAATAATTTCCCATCATATGTGGAAAACAATTGAAAACATTTGGGGGGGAATGGATTTCACTGTTGAAAATGATAAGTCTATAAGCAAACTTCTAAAGAAATAAAATCAGGAAATGTGTAATATAATTTTATTTAAAGATCACTGTATTCTACTAGAGTAAAAGCACTTAAAAAAAAAAGAACTAAAATGCTGTTAAGAAAAGACAATACCAGATAATAAGCAAGACTTTTAAAAATAAAACTGTTTCCTTGTATTATAGAGGGAAAATAATAGCTCTTATACCTCTAAAGGCAGTGCAGTTCATCTTAATATAAACTTGCTCCACAGAACACCAGAGTTCAATATCAAATAACTTTGGATTAAATGCAGAACAATTCAGTACCTGTGATGTTGAATATTATATGTGAGTTGCCGGCCCTCAACAGGATGGCTAACACCCTCATCTCAAGTAAATACTGATCAAATGGAATAGCAAACACAGTCCTGAACATAGTCCATGAAATTTCCACTTCCCACAGAAATGAAACATTTCCTGTCTTGAAACATACACAACATGACTCCACACAACCCAAGGCAAGAGAAGAGTCTTTTAGAAGAAGAACAGATGGTGCTGATTTATGAAGCTATCTAACCACAGAGAACAACAAATAGTATGTATCTTTGCACCTGTTACATGCACAGTGGAACCCTGAAATTAAGTTTCAAAATCTAAGCTTGCTTCTTATAGATTATTAGAGTTTCAGGGGATGGAGGAATCCTATCAGGCATACTTATTTCCGACATCCAGTCTTAAGCAGGAATCTTCCTCCACGTTTCCTGTGCTCCAAGACACATAAAGGAAGCCTTACTAAGTATTACTGGGTTCAATAACTAACTCCAGCATCCCCCCTGGCATCCTCTGCCTGACTCCTAACATATCTATCCCAAAGACTTGACCACTATCACCACTTCAACAATATGGAAGCCATTTCTTTTTCAGGAAGTAGCTCTCACTGCCCAGATTCCCTACCACACACCAAAGGCTACATGTACCCATTAGGTGACATGATTTTAACCAGCATAATCAATCTGGTTCAAGTATAGCTTCCTTATCAGACTAATACTCATTGGTTTCTTTTGAACATTCCTGAAACAAATACTCTAATTTATGGATTGGAGAAACGTACTGATTTTGTGATCTGACCAATTTTGCTGTTCTAACATTTAATCCTTACAGAGGTGACATTTTAAAATGCTTTATCTTCAGGGTGCAATCCACGAGTAAGTAAATATCTAGGTTTATATTTAAAAAACAATTTATAACTATTTTCTCTCAAAAAATAAACTTCTCCTTGGCTTAAAAATGATTTCAAAATTAATCATCAATGTGTTCATGTAGAAACTTGTTGTTGTTCACTTGCTCAGTCGTGTCCGACTCTTTGTGACCCTTTGGACTGTAGCACACCAGGCCTTCCTGCCCTTCACCAACTCCTGGAGTTTGCTCAAACTCATGTCCATTGAGTTGATGATGCCATCCAACCATCTCATCTCCTGTTGTCCCCTTCTCCTCCTGCCCTCAATCTTTCCAGCATCAGGGCTTTTCCATTCATCATCAATCTTTCCATTCATCAAAATGCTCTTTAGTTTAAATAAACTTTTACTTAAATCAGTAAGAAAGAAAAAGTCTAAACAAATATTTCTTGCTACACATAAGGACAAATCACTTCTTCAAAAGGCAAGGCACTTAGAAATTTTAAAGTTTATAAATTTTAATTAACAAAAAGTGATAATTGCTAGTATATACTGAGGACTTCTGATGTGCCAATTACTAAAGAACACACTTCTCTAGTTCTCAATACAACCTCAGTTTAATGAACAATACAACCCTTAAATATATTTCAGTAAACAAAACAGATGGGATCTTTTTTGTGAATTAAGTTTCTGCTAGTCTTTTTTCAATTATAACTGAGCAATGTAACCATGTGATAAGTTCACAAATCTTTGAGCACAACATAACTTGGATAACAGAGCTGTGTTGCTGACATGCAAGTATTCTTTAATAAAGTTTACTGAATGCTCTACGTGAAATTATAACTAGACATGTAATGGATCCACCCAGTACATTAATCAGAATTAAAGAAATACAACATTCTCCATCTCATGAGCTTACTGAAATAGATTCATGGCTATCACTACATGCAAAGCATCCTACCTATTAAAGCAAAATTTTTAGGAAAAAAAGAAAGAACTAATTTTATGAAACATCTATAACACACAACAAACTGCGTATACAATCTTTCATTTAATCCTCACAACAAGGCAGGAATTCTTATTAGGAAGAAATTAGGCCTAGAAAAGATTGCACATTTCTCTGCAGCAGCAGCCCTGTGATTTTGAGAATGGTCTTATGGCCTGTGGTTCTTCAGTTTTGTTCTTTATAACCGAGAGAAGAGGGACCAAGCACAATTCAGTACTGGATGTGACCCTAGCCAGATAGTAAGTCAGGGCCAGGGTCTGTGAGAAAATATAATAATAATCATGTTGTAACAAATATTAAACTCTGAACATATAATAAATGTACTTTCATAAAGAGTGAGAATTACTGTTAAAATATTTTTGTCTATGAATTTTCATTTTAGGCTGTTGTTCAGTAGCTCAGTTATGTCCAACTCCCTCTGATCCCATGAACTGCAGCATGCCAGGCTTCCCTGTTCTTCACTATCTCCTGGAGTTTGTTCAAATTCATGTCCATTGAGTCAATGACACCATCTAACCATCTCATCATTTTAGGAGAAACATATAAATAATGGTTTCCCAAGTGAGACAGCATTAAAGAATCTGCCTGCTGATATGGGAATCCTGGGTTTAATCCCTGGGTCGGGAAGACCCCCTGGAGAAGGAAATGGCAACCCACTCCAATATTCTTGCCTGGAAAATTCCATGGACAAATGAGCCTGGTGGACTTATATAGTCCATGGGGTCACAAACAGTCTGACACGACTGAGCACACAGCGCACACACATACATATAAACAATGAACATCAGGAAATCTTACCAATTATTACATCTGGATGGCAGTTATTTTTACTGTGTCTTTATAACATTAAGTATTTTTACAATGAGCATAAAATCTTTTAGAAATAAAGGGTATTTTTATTTTTAAAAAAGTTACAAAACTTTCATAAATTGCTTTTTATTATATGATATTGCTACTTTATAACTCCTTAGAAAAGTGACTCTACAAAGAATTAAGGATATAGAAAGAAAATTAGAACATTATAGGGAAGGAAAAAGATGGAACTGGGCATTGACACTGAATGTATAACATATTGAATTAGTTCCAGCAGAGAGTTGTTGTTTTTTCTTAATCATTTTGGTGTAGTATCTGAATGGTAGAAAAGTTTAAAAAAAGAAGATTGGTAAGATGCCATATCAAATAAATTAGAAGAAATTTCAATTTTTAAAAAAAATCAAAAAAAGAGTAAAGAAGAGTCCCCACAAGGCAAGTTTATCACTGAGCTTTGTGGTCCATAAAAACCTCACATTGCTTCCAACAGGGACTAACATGTATTTATTTAACCCTTTTCCCTTGATGGTAAATTCATATTTCACCATTATTAACTTTGAAGGGCTTATTAAAAAATTTTTGCAGTCCTCAAAGTTCTATACCTCATTATTCTATATTGTTAAGAAACAAGTAAAGAACAACACATGGGTCCCATAACAAAATCCACTCATGTAAATATCTATTAGAGTTTGTACTGGTTCATTACTTTCCAATGCAGTCTTATAATTCACATATGAAACACAGTCATTAACTTACTTGAAACGGCTTAGAGAAAGTAGCTTTCCTAAACAAAAAATCCCTCAATTTCCTAGTTAAAGTCAGTGACGCAAAAGCTACTTGGTAGCTTTCCTGGGGATCAAGAGCTCATATTCTCAAACAAAACAAAACCTATTATACATTTAACACAAGGTACATGGCAACGATGACTAGTCTGAATGCTCAGTTTTAGATCATGGTTCAAAAGTTTATAATAAATGCAGAGGTTAAAATTAATAAAGCTAATTAGCTGTGCATTGTTGTATTGTCCTAATGCTTGGAATGTGATGCAAATACCAAACAAAAATTAAGATGTTAAACAAACACGTTAACTTAAACTAATAAACATGTTGTTTTGGCACCTTAGTAAAAGTCCAAGTCACTCAGTCGTGTGGACTTTTTGCAACCCCATGGAATTCTCCAGGCCAGAATACTGGGGTGGGTAGCCTTCCCTTCTCCAGGGGATCTTCCCAACCCAGGAATCAAACCAGGGTCTCCTGCATTGCAGGTAGATTGTTTACCAGCTGAGCTACCAGCTGAGCACATTAGCCTTGTGGTTAAAAACAGAATCTCCATGCAAAATGGTTTTGACACATGATGTAACTTCTCTGACTTAGTTGACTCATTTTATAAACTGAGAAGAATAATATAATACTATCTACTGATAATGCATGAGAATAAGTTAACATAAAATGCTTGGAAAACTACCTTCTACATAAATAAAATAGGACTAAAACTTCATGTATAGAATGTGACTTCATATACAGAATAGACTCTTTGTTCTAAGGTTTAACCTTCAGAAATATTTCAACCAAAAACAGTCTGGAGAAAAGGACTATTTAGGAAGAGTACCTGCTCAGAATATCCCTTTCAACACACTTATTACTAAAACTTCTGGAATCAGAGAAATGAATTAAATGCTGGGAAATCATTTCATTAGGATTAATAACCACATCATTTGCTTTTGATTACACAATTTGATCCAATTATGTCAGTTCTTTTGGTTTCCTCAGGTTGTTCCCTTGAGATATAATTAAAACCAGAATTTGCGATTTGCACATGGCCTAAAAAACTTGAGCTCATTTTATATCCAAGACTGTCTTATCAATATTTACCAGAAAGAGAGGTCTTCAGAGCAAGAGGCTCATTTTATACAATTTTCAGTATAAAATGATTGCAGCAGTGATAGCACAAATTAAACTATTAACAGAAAACATAACATACCTGGTTACTTTCAGTTACAAAAATAAAAGTCTTGAAATATTTAAGATTTTAGGTCATTCATGGGGATAGAAACTGTTTGACTCTTGAAATGTTTAACTCCTGAATGTTGAGATAAAAGAAGATCAAGTTGTCTGCTACTTGTTCTCCAGATAAGACAGGTTGAACTGGGCTGCTAAGTGGTGGGAATTTTCTCTCTTACAAAGTTGTACCCAGCAAGTACTGTGATTCAGTAGAAAACAGACTTTGTAACTGATAACAAACTGAAATAAAATTTAAGGTATTAGACAATCCATGTATTTTTAAAAAGCTCAACAGCTATCTTTAGCATCACCACCCAGAGCGAGAACTTATTTCACCCTTGCGAACAACTTGCAGTATCTTCAGATAGAGGCAATACAAGGGAAACACCTTCAGAAACCTTTCACACTTTCCCTGTAAAGTCAGCTCAGCCTTTGTGATTCAGATTAGCTTTAAATCTAGAATACCAAATACTATTTCCTATTCCAAACCCTGAATCTGTCATTCCACAGTTTCTAAAGTAAGTCTCACACCCCTTTCATCCTGATCCTCGCCTCTCGGTGAGCCCTAGGGGTCAGATCCCTCCTTCGTGAAGTGCCTTTCCTTTCTCCCTTGGGCATTAAATGTGAAACCCAGCCTCCTCAGGCCACACTGGCCTTTGTCTCTATTCTCCATCATTTTGAAAATCATCTCCACCTGAGAATTCTTGGTCAAAATAGAACTGCAGGTGGTTTTTGCGCCTGTACATATTCTTGAGGGTAGCAATCAGATATTAATAAAATTCCAACTTCTTAAAAGAATCATTAAACAGACACTATTATAGTGAAGCTATGAAAGTTATATAGTTAAGTCAAACATGCTTGAGGAAAGAGACCTGCAATCACAGAACTCACTTCTAACAGTCTAAAGAGATACCATCAAGGTACAAATAGAGCTAGAAAGGTACAAATGTTAAAAATAGAAACACATATACTGTCCTGCACAGGTCTAAGGAGCGGGTGTCTTCTCAAGGCACTTAATCCGTGACAGTCCAAAGAATACTTGCACCCTCCCTGGCTTTTCTGATAGGACTGCAAGTTTGAAAGGGTCACATCACATCCTCATGGGGTTCCCTGATAGCTCAGTTGGTAAAGAATCCACCAGCAATGCAGGAGACCCCAGTTCAATTCCTGGGTCGGGAAGATCCGCCAGGGAAGGGATAGACTGCTGCTGCTGCTAAGTCGCTTCAGCCGTGTCCGACTCTGTGCGACCCCATAGACGTCAGCCCACCAGGCTCCCCCGTCCCTACTCCAATATTCTTGGGCTTCCCTTGTGGCTCTGCTGGTGAAGAATCCCCCCTCAATACAGGAGACCTGGGTTAGGAAGATCCCCTGGAGGAGGGAAAGGCTACCCACTCCAGTATTCTGGCCTGGAGAATTCCGTGGACTGTGTAGGCCATGGGATTGCAAAGAGTCGGACGTGACTGAGAGACTTTCACTCTCCTCAGGTCAGAGTCCTGAGGTTTCCATCAAAGCAAGGTCACGAAGAAAGCACAAGGAGATGGACCTGAACCATCCTAAGCACAGCTCTTTGGGGGGCTCCAGCAGAGAAGGTGTGGGCAGACACTGATGCGCAGAAACTCATTTGGGCTAAACAGAAGTCTGATCATCCAGGTTAAAGAAAAGTTCAATACAATGACGGGCTCTCAAAGCAGAGACCTGGAGGGATAACCAAAAAATTAGAAAGTGCCATGAAGATGTGACATGACTCGGAGTGTGCTAGAGCTGGCTCTCCAAAAAAAAAAAACAAAACAAAAACTGTTAAACAGGAAAAAGATCTTACTTGTAATGTTTGCCAATACAAATACTCCCCCCATGACAGATTGCAAACCACCAATATCATGTCACTGAACAGTTTGGAAGATGTATGACCTTCGGGTAGGAACCAGCTATGATTACCCAAGTGGGATAGGGATGAGTAAAAAAAGAGCTCTTAGCAGATTAATAACAGATATTAATAATATAAAAATACCAGCACCATGTTTGACACTTAATCATACTTGGCCAGATTACTGCTTAGTTTTATATCCTAACAGAGCTATTCATCTATCAGATGTTTATCATTTGAACCAACTAACAGATGAATTACAGATCTCCTATGGTGGAGATAGGTCCCAACAAACCCACAGTAAGTCAAAAATATTGTTAAGTCCAAAATGCATCTAATACTCCTAACCTACTGACTATCACAGCTTAGCCGAGCCTGATTTACATGTGCTCCAAACACATTAGCTGACAGAAAAGCAAAATTATCTAACACAAAGCCTATTTTATAATAAAGTGTTGGCTATCTCATGTAATTTATTGAACACTGTATTGAAAGGGAAGAACAGATGTTTGTTGGTATACTGATTGTTTACCCTCCTGATCACACACTGACTGGGAGCTGTAAATCACTGCCACCGCCCAGCATCACAAGAAAGAATGCGATGGTACATGGCTAGATCCAAATTCAAAATTCGAAGTCAGTTTCTGATGAACACGAACCGAACATTCCTAAGTTGGGAACCATGTGGACGATCAGCCAATGAATTTCTAACAACCACCACCACCACTCTGATGGCAAAGGGCAATTCTTATCTGAAATGGTAACTTGATTTCCTAAAAATCCAGTTAGAAAGAGATTAGACACCGAAGTGCATCTGGTACCTCTGTGGTACCTAAGTGAGCCTAGAGAAAGGTATTACCTTGGAGGGTCTGATGTGGGGTGCAAAACACAAGTTATAATTCACCCCAATTCTTCCCTTCAGCAAAGCAACGAAAAAGTCATGGCTTTGAGCATAACATTACTTTCAGTGTTTAATAACTGTACCTCTTAAGTGCACACATTTTGAACAAAACATTTATTTTATCTTATAGATATTTTTATTTTATCTTATAGATACTTTAGAGAAACACTGAAAAGAACTTATGTATAGAGTACTTCCCTCAGAGGATAAAGATGGGTAGGAAGAGAGAAAACACTTTATTGAGAGTTGTGATAATATTAAACATCTCCACAAATGTGCCAGGCCCTATACATATGCTGTTTCTGTTCTACAAAACAGAGAACTGCAGCTCAGAGTGATTAAGTAACCCATCCTTAGTTATACAGCCATCAGTCCACATGGTAATCTACCAGACTGAAAGGCAAGCTCCTACAGAGCAGGGCAGGTGACCTGTACAGGGCCCAAACACAAGTTCCCAGCACCACAAGGTGAAATGCAGAGACCCTACAGGCAGGGAAGGAAGGAACAACCACAATCACCCCTCCTTGTTATTCAGCAGTCAGCTACTGCTGATCCAGGTCAGAGGGCTTAAGTGGCATCTTTACAAAATCACACACTCCAACTCAGCTCCTGACTCCAGGGTCCTAACCGTGAGGCCAATCCTGGACCACTCTGGATTGCTAAAGTGACAACCTAGGGACTTTCCTGGACCAGTGGTTAAGACTTTGCCTTCCAATGCAGGGAGTGTGGGTCTGATCCCTTGTTGAGGAGCTAAGATCCCACATGCCTTGCAGCCAAAAACACCAAAACATTTAAAAAAAGAAAGAAAACAGCATATTGTAAAAGATCCTATAAAGTCCTCAAAAAAAACAAAAAAAAGGTAACAAATTAAGTGCACCATGAAAATGAAAACATGACCTGACCCAGTCTACCGAGATCCGCATCCTCACCCATTGTTGGAGACAACGGGGACAGGGAAATTATAAACAGAGGCAGCTGCAGATGAAATGGAACCTGAGTCCTGAGGCCCAATATTTCTTAAATCAAGGTCTTAAGCTGAGGCTGAAATACTTTTAACTTCCTGAGCCACAATGACCACATTCAGATAGGAATGAGTTGACTGCTGTTTTAAAGAAAATGCAAAAATTTGGATTACAGGCAACTTGCTTTCCCCTCAAATTTGGAGGGAGGTGGCGGGGGGGAGAATGTCCAACCTACAGAAAATTGAATAAATACACTCAACAGACTCTTCACCTAAATTCACTAACTGTAAACATTTGTTGTCTATCTCATATATGTTTTATTTTTAAACTTGGAAGGTGACTTGCGGATAATAAATTGTTTTCAAAAATAGAAATGGAGTGCAATTGGCCAGGTTTAGTTTTAATTTGGGGAGAAGGCAATGGCAACCCACTCCAGTCCTCTTGCCTGGAAAATCCCATGGATGGAGGAGCCTGGAACGCTGCAGTCCATGGGGTTGCTAGGAGTCGGACACGACTGAAGCGACTTAGCAGCAGCAGCAGCAGCTTTAATTTGGAGATATTTTTCTAAGAAAATGGCAAGAGTATACGTAATAATGGTTTTCAATTACCAAATGCATGAACTTCTGTTCACTTCTGCTGATATTTTAAACTATCTCTCTCAAAAAAAAAAAAAAAAAAAGGAAAGAGGAAGAGAGAGAAGTTAAGCTTAAATTACAAAAGATTAGAAATTTAGTCAAAGATTTCACAGGTGCTTTCCCATACAGTACAACTAAAAATACCCTTGTTTTAACAGATTGTAATGTGATTTTATAAAGTTTTCATAGAGGGAAATGACCCATGACCAAACTAGAAAGGATAAGGTTTGATTTCAGAGAATGTGGTTGGAAAGTAGTTAGGCAAGTCTAAATTAAAATTTTAAAGCATAAATCCAATTTCTGTTTATTAAAAGCATGTTTATAAAGGTTATTCTTAAGCCTATAAAGCAAATTCATTTATAATTATATACTTTCAAAGATCTGAATGTACTGATTCCTAAAATAACATAATTCTACATGCAAGATGGTGGGTGATAATTTTTGAGACTTAAAGAGTAAGTTTTTAAAAGTTTATAATGAAACTTTTCAAGACAGTAATCATGGTTGGTGATTACCCATTCTTTATTTTGGACACTGTCCACATTCCTGATGGAAATAGGAAGTGACTGTTATTATATCAGACTTAATCTTGTGTTTCATAAATGAGAGAAAATAAATTCATGGTCCATTTAAATATCCATGATTACAATTCTTCAGAATTAATCTGATTAGAAATCTTTAATTTACTAGTGTTTACTGTACAAAAAAGAACTATACAAAAAAGATCTTCACAACCCAGATAATCACAATAGTGTGATCACTCACCTAGAGCCAGAGAACCTGGAATGTGAAGTCAAGTGGGCCTTAAGAAGCATCACTACAAAGCTAGTGGAGGTGATGGAATTCCAGTTGAGCTATTTCAAATCCTGAGAGATGATGCTGTGAAAGTGCTGCATTCAATATGCCAGCAAATTTGAAAAACTCAGCCATGGCCATAGGACTGGAAAAGGTCAGTTTTCTCTCAGTTTTCACTATAATCCCTAAGAAAGGCAATGCCAGAGAATGCTCAAACTACTGCACAATTGCACTCATCTCACACACTAGTAAAGTAATGCTCAAAATTCTCCAAGACAGGCTTCAACAGTACATGAACCGTGAACTTCCAGATGTTCAAGCTGGATTTAGAAAAGGCAGAGGAACCAGAGATCAAATTGCCAACATCCAGTGGATCATCGAAAAAGCAAGAGAGTTCCAGAAAAACATCTACTTCTGCTTCATTGACTATGCCGAAGACTTTGACTGTGTGGATCACAATAAACTGTGGAAAATTCTGAAAGAGATAAGAATACCAGATCACCTGACCTGTCTCCTGGGAAATCTGTATGCAGGTCAGGAAGCAACAGTGAGAACTGGACATGGAACAACAGACTGGTTCCAAACAGGAAAGGAGTACGTCAAGGCTGTATATTGTCAACCTGCTTATTTAACTTATATGCAGAGTGCATCATGAAAAGCGCTGGGCTGGAGGAAGTACAAGCTGGAATCAAGATTGCTGGGGAAAATATCAATAACCTCAGATATGCAGATGATACCACCCTTATGGCAGAAAGTGAAGAAGAACTAAAAGAGCCTCTTGATGAAAGTGAAAGAGGAGAGTGAAAAAGTTGACTTAAAGCTCAACATTCAGAAAATTAAGATCATGGCATCTGGTCCCATCACTTCATGGCAAATAGATGGGGAAACAATGGAAACAGTGGCAGACTTTATTTTGGGGGGCTTCAAAAATCACTGCAGATGGTGACTGCAGCCATGAAATTAAAAGACACTTGCTCCTTGGAAGAAAAGTTATGACCAACCTAGACAGCATATTAAAAAGCAGAGACATTACTTTGCCAACAAAGATCCATCTACTCAAAGCTATGGTTTTTCCAATACTCATGTATGGATGTGGGAATTAGACTATAAAGAAAGCTGAATGCTGAAGGATTGATACTTTTGAACTGTGGTGTTGGAGAAGACTCTTGAGAGTTTCCTTGGACTGCAAGGAGATCCAACAAGTCCATCCTAAAGGAAATCAGTCCTGAATATTCATTGGAAGGACTGATGTTGAAGCTGAAACTCCAATACTTTGGCCATCTGATGTGAAGAGCTGACCATTGGAAAAGACCCTGATGCTGGGAAAGATTGAAGGCGGGAGGAGAAGGGGACATCAGAGGGTGAGATGGTTGGATGGCATCACCAACTCAATGGACATGAGTTTGAATAAACTCCGGGAGTTGGTGATGGACAGGGAGGCCTGGCGTGCTGCAGTATATGGAGTCGCAAAGAGTCAGACACGACTGAGCAACTGAACTGAACTGAACTGAACTGAAGTGTTTACTGAGTGACTACATTCACATCAGCGCACAAAACATGAGCACAGGTATCTGGTCATGTGCCACTTTTCACAGGGCAAGTGACTCCAACCTTGCATTAAACTTTTTAATGAAAGACACTATGCATTTATAAAATTGAATATAAAAAAATAGGATTATTTTTAAATATTAATTTAAAACAGATCATAAAGTAAATGTTGAAGAAGATGTTGGATGTTGAGGGAAGGATGGAACAGAAGTAATACAAAGAAACATGATCAGAAGCAGGAGAAACCAACCTACCTCAGTGTTGGAGGTGTGTCTCCTTAGCAATTTCTTTTAATGTTATAGGCTGTATTTCCCCATCATCAAATCATCTCATAAAAGATTAACTGGTGCTAAAGTATACAGAATAAAACATGGAAGTCCCATGTCATCACTACACTCCTAGTCCAAGTTTCCTCTTTAGAATGATTCACAATTGCAATTTAGAATCATACCTGCAGTTTGGAAAACGTCCCTCCAATTTCCTCTCTATACTTACATATGCATGAGATGCCCATATACTCAGGTATAATTTTTATGTGAAGTGAAACATATAATATATACTCTGTGAAACTTGTTCTTTTCATTCAATGACACATCTTGGAAATGTTTCAATACTTTTACCTCAATTCTTTTAATGGCTGCACTAAGAGTAACCCTCAGTACACATATAAAATAATTGATATAGATACTCCTCCATAAATGGACAACAGTAGATTGTTTCTAGCACTTCTTACTACTGTAACAATTAACATACTTATCCAACAGCAAACATTTCTATGTAAACAGTACTCACATTAATAAAATATTGAAATCAAAGACAGGTATTGTCAGATACACTCATCGATTAATTTCCAATCTATAGTACACAAATTTGCCTTTAGGGCCACTGCCTTATAACCACTTGGTACTAAAAAATTTTTGCTAAATTTTTTTGCTAAACTACAGTGAAAAAAAAGAAAAATCACTATTTTAATTTATACACATTAGCCTCTTAGCTAATAGTAGAAAAATAGAAGAAAGAAGCTATAGCGTTTGATGATTAACAGTTCCATCATCTCATTACATAGAGCAAAGCATTCAGAGAGTAAAAAAGAAAAAACAAAATCACCAGCCATATCATATTTTCTACCAAACAAAAAGTTCCTTAGCATGAACAGAAATTTTAATAGTCAGAATCCCTTGAGATAAGAATCAAGCCCAGTGTTATTTAATATTTCCATAGCAATCTGTTGGAAGAAATAGACAACAAGGTAAATTCTAGTAACACAAAACCATTCAGGTTAGGAGAATCAGAGGGCCTTTGGAAGACTCCAGGAGGAACTAATCAAATATGAAGCCTGATGAAAGCTGGCTTATTAATGCAAGGTAATCAAGGTTCTCTTTAAATATTGAGTGAAGAGCTCTATCCCAATGAGCAATGACTTCATACCAACAGGCAACTAGGAAACCACTCCCCCATCATTGAAAAAAACAAAATGCCTTCCTCTTTTTCTCTTAGTTTTTCATGTTTTATACCCCCTACTATTCCTCGTGCAGGCATGCCAAGTCACTTCATTGTGTCTGACTCTTTGCAACCCTCTGGACTATAGCCCCACCAGGCTCCTCTGTCCATGGGATTCTCCAGGCAAGAATACTGGAGTGGGTTGCCGTGCCCTCCTCCAAGGGATCTTCCTGACCCAGGGATCAAACTTGTGTCTCTTATGTCTCCTGCATTGGCAGGCGGGCTCTTTACCACTGGCACCACCTCAGAAGACCCACTATTCCTCAACCCCTAGAAATCTGGTGCCTGGCCCTTTGTTCTACTGAAATTATTGTCAGCAATTTTTAATATCTCAACCAGAGAAAATCACACCTTGATTATTACCAAGACCAACAGATTCTTCCTCCTGGTACCTGTCAAATTTATTCTTTTTTATCTCTGCTGCAACAGCATGGATTTAAGACATTATTTCTTATCTTCTTAATAGAGCTTTCTCATCTCAAATCCATTTTCGGTGGACTTTAATGGTTAAAGAAATTTGTTGTTTGAACCAATGTGACAGATTTGACCCCCTTTCTCCATCACCAGTGTTGCCTTTGCATAATATATATTTGAATACCTGTGCAAATCTGGACCCAACTTAACTTCTAATATCCATCTTGTCCACACATGTCACTAAAACCCAGCATATCAGATGTTTACCAACAAAATTACCCTATGTTCATGTTTCTGTAACCTGGCTCTACCAGGTGTACCACTGTCATCTTTCAAGACCCAAAGTGAATACCATCCACCACAAATACGACAATTTTTAAGAGTCAAAGAGTCAAATCAAAGTGACCATGGTTTTTCAAGGTTTAGGAGCATAAGCTGTTAACCACTATGATGAGGTCATTAAAGCTTCTGAAAAACTGTGTTAGTGAAAAAAGGGTATTAATAATTTCCCCAATTGCTCAGAGAAGGAAAGAGCCACTCATAGCAGTCAGACTAGTAAGTCCTTCAAAGCGGAAGTCGAGTCTGAGCCTTTGGCTATGAGCACATGACATCACCTCCTCTTAAGGGGCACCAGACATCTCTGACTCAAAAGCAATGAAAATAACACCTGATGGCAGGACATAAAAACTGACTGGTGCTTTGTGGAAAGATCATTAACTGAAATCAATGATTTGGAGTTGCTCAAAATTTTACCAGACTCCTTGCTCTCCAGAGAGGCTTTTGGAATATTGGTTTTCCTTAAGTGATAATTTCCATCCAGGTTATGCCTGCCCCTCTGGGAAGCTAGAGATTAAGCAGCTCATTTAGGACCCCAGGTAAGAAGCATGAACTAGGACCCAATCTGGACCTCTTCCCTGTTCTAACCACTCTGTTCTCAAGCAGAGTGATGTCTCAGAGTGAATATCCAAAATATATGTGACTTCCCTGGCGGTCCAGTGGTTAGGACTCAGCACTTTCACTGCTGAGTGTCCAGGTTCAATCCCTGGCCAGGGAACTAAGATCTCGCAAATGGTGCAGCACAGCCAAAAACAAAACGCACCAGAGACTGGATTAAGTAATTAATGACACAACGCTGACTCTAAAGGTGGGGGGACACTAGAGGCAGAAGAAAGAGAATATTCATTGAAAAGGAAGGCACAGAAGTCTGACAGAGCATAGGATATGCATGAGGTCACGGTAGGACATAAAGTCTAAAAAAAAGTTAACTAGAATTCTGGATTGCAGAATTCTCAGAACACCCAGCTAATGCGGTTAATTTTAAATCAGTGCAGGAGAGAGTTTTTTAATGCCTTTACTCTTGTAGGTGATGCAATACAAACGGTGGTTTGAAAGATGAAGCAAACAGGAAGATGCAACATTGACTAAGGAAGGGACAGATGGTGGAGAGAGACAAATGTTACGTGAGTCCAGTCAAAGGGAGTGAGGCTGAAGTGAGAACAGGTACAAAGAAAGTAGAAAGGCACAGATACCCGCCAGACTAAAGGTATAATATGTGGTACCTGGCAACAGATAAAACAAGAAGCAGTAGAAGGAAGAGAAAAAGCAAAATTAGTTTGAAACCTGGGAGACCAATGGCAAAATGGCAAAAAATAAGAAAGTCACTGACAATCATAGAATTTTCTAGCTCTAGGAAACATTCGGAAATTAACTGCAGACCATTTCACGGGGGGTGAGGTCATTCTGGCATCCAGAAGCTGCAATGGATCACACAACTGGATGTGGACGGCGGGTCAGATCCAGGCTTTACCTCACACTACCCTTCAGGCTAGGGACCACTTCCCCTCTGCTTAGGAGAAAGTGTAAAAATGGCTAAAAGACATCTAGAAAGAAGTAGTTGGCTAGTATTTGTGGGTAACATAAGGCTGGAGGGATGGGAAGAGACACTAAAAGGTCATCCCAAAGAAAAGCACATAAAATTCCATTTAGAAAAATGACCTACCTGCACACACTCAGGCAGAGCAAAAGAAAGGGGTTTCTGCAAATAAAACAGTGAGTGAGTTTAAAGACAGAATGGCGTAGAAGCCAAGAAAAAGACTTCCTAGGGATGTAGTAGATCCAAAATGCTAGTCCAGCCACTTACAGAAGGAAAAATGCACACACACCTTAAAGAAGACAGGTTCACCATCAATAAAATCCCCTGCATATTTTACAGTTTCCAATATATTGAAGGAAATAAGACGTGGGATTTATCTTTTTATAAAAATCTACAAAATAAATAATAAAAGTTAATTAAATAATTATGTATACCCTAATTCAACTTAACTCCTACTCAAGAGCAAAACTGTAAAAACTCAAATAGTCATTATATCGAGCCACAGAAAGTATATCAAATTACTGCCTAAGTCATGTCCAATATTAGACAACTAAATTAGCAAAAGTTTAACACATAACTCAGTGGAAAAATCCTTTTAAAATAACAAACATTATTTTTATTTGAATTGAGACCTATTTTTCTTGGCCAATCCGCAGAAATATGTTTCTCTTTCTATGAGTTCAGGACATTAATGCCAAACTCTCAGCCAAAGGTTTATGAAAGTATTACCGAATCAGGTCTGTTTATGATTAAAATATAAAGTTCTCAGGAAAATTAGTTCCTCCGGGGACTTAAAATAGGAGTAAGTCCAAAAGCCTAGATTTCTGCTGATATAATCTAACTTTCCTTGCCCTCCTTTCAAATTTTCCCCGACTTAATCTAGAAGAGATTCTTGAAAACTTAAACATTCAATGTAAGGAAAGATATACTATCTAAGGAATGGTATATTTTTTATCGAAATATTTGCTACAAAAACGTTTCATGAGAAGAATTGTTTTGATACAAAAATTACAAATAGGTAGCCCTTTACAAAACTACAAGTGCATTCAATGAAAGCTGTGTTTAGATGCAAAGGTTGTGAAAGAGATTCCATGTCACCAGAAGTTAAGGCATGCCTCCCTCAAAAACAGAAACCCAGATCAAGAAATACAGGCATGCTCTCTCTCATTAAAAGAAAAAGACACATTTAAAATGAAGCCTGATGCTATGCTATGCTAAACATAATTGCTGTCTTGGGAAGAAAGGGAATCAGCAGTTGCTGGGTGCACCTTCTTTTGGTTTGACCAGTAGCAAGGGGATAGGATAATGGGCCACAGGAGGCAGGTGTCAGGACCTCTCCAGAGGTGGAGCTCTCCTAGTTCTGACCAGAGGAGAGAAGTTAGGAAGAGGGGAAGGGAGAGTCAACCAGTATGTTCAAAAAGTCAGCGATGGAAGAGCAACATGAATCTGGAGACCAAAGAAGGTCCAGGCAGCTGGCAATGTGGGACTAAGAGGAAAAGCACTGGGATGTCGATGAAAGAGCAGCACGAAGACCCACCCACAACAGAAACACTAGCATCAAAACTAATACTACTGGGACTTCCCTGGCAGTCCAGTAGTTAAAACTCCATGCTTCCAACGCAGGTGATGTTGGTTTGATCCCTGATCAGGGAACTAAGATCCCACATGCCACATGGCATAGCCAAAAAACAAATAAATACAATAGAATGGAAAGAACTAAAAAACAAAAAACTAATGCTACTGGGTCTTTCATCTGTGAAGGAATAACAAGAACCTCCACCCCTACCCCTAAGGCTTCCTTTTCCTTCCAGGAAGACAGGGATTGAGTGACATGCTCTCCTGAAGAGGAAAGGAAGCCCACTCTCAGCTCACGTGCTGCCAACTGAGTCGACACTCTTCTGTTCTAGAGAGCATGGAAAGGGAGGAATTTCAAAGGCACATCTCATCAGCTGAACAGATTTCACAGAATCTCATGTTGTAAGATAACGTGACAGAGTGCATGGGGTCTCCTGGGCATTGCTGATGGGAGTATAAGCTGGTCCAATACCTACTGAGGTCAGTCTGGAAACATCCATCAAAGTTACATATGTATAAACTCTTGTACAAACCCACAACTGTATAATTTCAATTTTAGGTATCTATCCACGAGCCATTCAATGCCAAGCAGCTTAAGGACAAAGGTTATTCATTGGGGTGCAAAACCCAGTGAACAACAGAGTGCTCATCAGCAGACAATGTCCCATCTGTACAAAAGAAAATTATTAAACTGCTTCATAAAGAGACACAATTTATGTTTCAACATAAAAAGATTGCCCAGCCATTCTCAGTAGAGAAGTCAAAGCTCAGAAGATGATGGATAGTATTTATGCAAAAATGTGAGAAAAGAATATATTTTCATGTTAGCTTAGAAAAGAATGGTACTATGTGAAAGGATCCATAAGAACCCAGTAACAATGATTGCGTAAAGGGAGGAGAGCTGGACACTGGAAGGCAGTATTTTCTAATATCCTTGTGTAATGTTTGATTTGTGGACTATGAATATATCACCTTTGCCAAACTTAAATAATATAGTCTAACTATTTTTGTTTAAAAAAAGAAATCATATTATCAAATTAATTCCCATATAGTCCAACGAGTATTTTTCAGGATAACAGAGAAGCCCCTATAATTCTCATCACTCATCTCACTAGATGTCCAATGAGCCCAGAGTATGATAGGAATAAACAGGGACACCTATTAGTATTAATTTCTTTTTAAAAATTCTCTACAGACTGTGTGGGTTATCTTTCTATAAGAATCAGTTCATTTTACTAAAAAACTTCTTGTGCAGTTCCATAAGAAATAAAGGACATCACATCTCTTTTTGAAAATAATTTCTAAAATTCAATTTTACATGAAATATCCATGTATAAAAAGAGAAATGTTACTCAGAATTGAATGAAGAAAATAATATCAAAAATCTATATACTAGATCAAAAATGCTAATGGTAGCTCAGAATTTATAATATCCACATGTTATACACTGAACATGTAAATATGAAACTCCAATGTTCCCAGAATAAGAAAATTTGTCCCTAAAAGAAAATAAAATTTTTGCTAGCCTGGGGTCCAAGAGTAATAATTATAATTCATATTCATTCTAATGACAATACAAACCTCAGAACTCTCTGAAAAACAATTTTTAAACAGCTCTGAAACAAACAAAATACATGATATATTCAGGAGAGAATATATTACATTCAACTCACTTGCTTATAAAATATTAAATATAATCAAACAACTTGTTCAAATATTGTTTTCCAATTAAATGGAAAATTAATCTGTCGCTTTAGCTATAACCACAGAGTAATTTCACATTTTCTGATAATTAAATATTTTAAATATTCAAGTAATGAAAAACTTTAGAGCTGATAGAATCGATGACTATGTTGGAACATGAACAACATTTTAGGGGGCTTTTTTTTTATGTCCCACTAATGCCTCCCTTAAGTAAGTCCCAGCAGCTTGCACCTTCTACGATCATGATGTTCTCTAGAAAGCTTTAAAAGCCTGAAAAGCCTAAGGTGTCTTGCCCAGGGCAACTGTGACCTGTGACACAGCAAAAATTAAAAGGATGCAGAGACAATGCTGGTAACAGACTGCTTGGGCTCACCTTTTAACACTATGTTCAGTTACAAGACACTCTCAGGGATAGGTAAGGAGTGATTAAATAAGTCTGTAAATGACAAAGACTAAGCTCTCCATCAGACCAGGTTTTTGGTGTAAAACTTGCACCCCTTTCAAAACAAGCAAGGATATAGCCAAACACTGATGACTCAGGAGTATGACCGTGTGCATAAGGTTGACTTATGTACATGTCTTAATATTTAACAGGTTTTCTTTGCTTTACCTATAATCTGCAGTTTTTAGCTGGTAACTAATTAAAATCACAGGATCATATCATATGGCATAAAAACAGCCAATCTAGTCCACCCAACAAAGAATCAACCTGCAATACATGGATGGTATCAGGAAAAGTAAAATCATTATAGACTTTCTCCTTCAAATTTCTCAAAACACTTATTCACTCAAAAACACATGGGGGATGAGTCAGAGCTACAAACAAATAGTAACTAGGATGATGCCTGTGCCATTTTGGTGCATGGAAACAGACATAAACAAAGATAAATTCAAATTCATAAGTGTAATAAAGAAAAGGCTGATGAAAGAAGAGACAATGCCGTGAGGCTGCAGGAATGTACCCCTCCTTCAAGCATGAGGATTAAAGGCGGGGGGGTAAGGGGCTGGATACATGAAAGATAAAGAACAGAAAGAACAAACCTGTGGACACCAAGGAGGGTGGTGTGGGATGGGTTGGGAGATTGGGATCGATGCATGTACACTGTTACGTATGAGACAGATGGCTGGTGAGGGCCTACTGTGTAACATGGCCAGACGGGGTGCTGGGGGTGGGGGGGAGGCATGCAGGGGGCAGAAAGTGCAGTCTGTTTGTAGGACGTATATTAAGTTAACCTTAAAAATGCATTCCAATATACAGAAGGGACGGATGAATACTGTTTGATTCCACTTATACGAGGTACCCAGAATAGTCAAATTCATGGTCAGAAAGTACATCAGGAGATGCCAGGGGCCAGGTGGTGGGGGTAGGGCTGTGGGGAGGGGGACTTACTGTTTAACGAGGACAGAGCTTCAGTTTAGGAAGGTGAAGAATTCAGGAGATGGATGATGGTGAGAGTTGCACAACAATGTGAATGGACTTAGTGCCACTGAATTGCATAATTAAATATGGTTAAAATAGTATGTTTTATATTATGTGACTTCTACCACAATTAAAAAAAAAAGACATTAAAAAAAAAAAGGAAGGAACTGAGTCTGTGAATTGGCAGGGCAACCAAGAGACAAGAGCTTGTGGGACAGAGTCTGTGTTAATGAAGCCTATGTGCTGTGTTTAGTCGCTCAGTCATGCCTGACTCTTTGTGACCCCATGGACTGTAGTCTGCCAGGCTCCTCTGTTCGTGGGATTCTCCAGGCAAGAACATTGGAGTGGGTTGCCACGCTCTCCTCCAGGGGATCTTCCCAACCCAGGAA
Organism: Giraffa tippelskirchi; assembly: GCF_054371585.1. NCBI lineage: Eukaryota > Metazoa > Chordata > Mammalia > Artiodactyla > Giraffidae > Giraffa > Giraffa tippelskirchi. The sequence goes on along the minus strand of NC_137287.1, from coordinate 62,650,780 downwards.
TCAAACCCAGGTCTCCTGCATTGCAGGTGGATTCTTTACTGTCTGAGCCACCAGGGAAGCCCAAGAATACTGCAGTGGGTAGCCTATAGCTGCTGAGTAGAAGATGTAGTGCAGAGACACACACATACACGTGCTCAGGGCTGCATAGAGAGGAAATAAATGCATAGGCAAAGTCCTATGACTGAGAAGGCACAGCAGACAAAGCAGAGGTGAGGGCTGCTGACCTTAGGGAAATTTTCTCCAGGTATGAGGAGGGCGGCAGCACATGCCAAGGTAGGTGTGCAAACACAGTGCTGGGAACAGGAGGAACCAGAGAACACAAAAATGACTTCAGAGAAGTGCAGGAATACAGCAGGCAGGAAGAGACACTCTGCTTCTCAAAAGTTTTAACTTGATTCTGATAAACATCCACATTGCCATTTTATCTTATAATTTGGTAATTACAGTATTTGCTTAATAAAGAGAAAGAGAGAAAACATTACTCCATCTTTCAATCTTATGAAGCTTGATTTGCTAAAAATAAAAATATTACAAGTAATATGTTCTTATTGCAAAGGAGTATGTATTTCTACAAAAACATGAAGTAAAACCCAAAAGCCCACTCCAAACCCCTCTTCCCTTGCAACGCTGTTGAGGTTATATTATGGAAATGTGTGTGTTAGTCTCTCAGTCGTGTCCAACAATTTGCAACCCCACAGACTGTAGCCCAACAGGCTCCTCTGTCCATGGGATTCTCCAGGCAAGAAAACTGGAGTGACTTGCCACTCCCTTCTCCAGAGGATCTTCCCGACCTAAGGATTGAACCCTGGTCTCTTGCATTGCAGGCAGATTCTTTACCATTTGAGCTACAGGGAAGTCCTTTATATTAGGGAAACTACACGTTTACTTTCAGTATTTTCTTCTTTAAAATTTTTTCAGATATTGAAGAAAGCTGATCAACAACCTCCTTCAGCCATAAGAGAAGAAAGAGAAAGGAAGGAAGAAATGAGGGAAAAACTGAAGGAAAAAATAGCTCACAGATACACAGACCCAATGAAAATACTATAGGGCACATATACCCAGGCCTCAATGGGAGAAAAGAACATACAACCATTGAGCAAAATGCTTTAGTGTTTAAAAATAGTCATTTTTTTCAGGACCATTCCAGAATCCTGTTGAAGGTAGCTGGAAAAAGCCTGTATGTGACTGACTTTGAAAAACTACACCTACCTAGATCACAAAACCCCCAAATTTAAAATGGCTTGTGAGGGATTCACTTGCTATGCGCAGGCTGCAGGACATGGGCAGTGAAGACAACATACTGTAAGCTAAAGATTTTCATGCAATTTCTTCACCAAGTTTCTTTAAAAGAGAGCAGTTCACTGCTCAGTGAATGTAGAAGAGAGAGGAGAAAACCTGTATTCTTTTCATAGTCATATTTAATTGTGCAGGTCACAACAGAAATCTTGAAGACTGCCTGCAATGAATATATGAAAAGGCACCTGAGGGTCGTAGCTAAAAAAGAAAATGTGCCTTTATCCACAGCACAAGCTCTAACCATCGAGTTCTAGCAGCTGTATTCACAGGCAAGAAAATCATCAGCTACTAACAGACACCCCGTGAAGGTTAATCCACACACCACCAAAGATTTTTCACTCAGTAGAATTTCAGACGCACTTCCCTGCTGCTCCCAGGCTTTTAGCTCCATAGGCCAAAGAAGCAATAAAAAGGGCCAGTCATAAAGGAACAGGAGAATTGACTAGTTCCCATTAAACTGCACTACCCCCACCCAACACTCCAAAAACCGACGAGAAGCACTATGCCTCCAGAGCGTCTTCCATTCACAAAGGGACCCAGATGCTTAGAAAGTGACCGAGCAGAAGCCCTCATAAGACACTTAGCATTCTTAAATGGTATCCTTAGGTCTAATCAGATCAAAACCACACGTGTTTGCCAAAAACAGAAGGGAAAATAAAACACGGACACAGACACAGAGATTAACACTAATGTCATTCTTATGTCAGACTAGGTTCTTCAGAGAAGAACCAGAGATGATTTAAAATGATTAACTTTTATTCTAATTCTGATAAGATGCCATGGAAGCAAGAATCCAATTCTGGAAGGATGATGATGGCATTAAAAATACACCAGGGATGAAAACGAGCCAGTCCAGCACACCAAGTAGTATGCCTAATAATGCTAGGAGAAAATAACATTTCAGTGACTCAAAACGAGAGAGAGTTAAATGAGGCGTAACCATTAAGCCCGTTCTCCCCCAAAATGATGACAGGAAAGCAGCACCGAGCAAGTGCCCACGATGCACCAAAAGCTGGATCTGAGTTTTGGTATGTGTTCCCTCACTTCATCTGCACACATGCCAACAGTGAGCATTACCTTCCCCATTTTGTCTGTAGTGAAAATGAAGTTTGCAGAGTTTATACAACCCAGTCAAGGCCACACCAGTGAATTATGAGTTTAGATAAGGGTAAAATGCAGCTTATCACTCTCATGAAAGTGGCCCTGCATGTGTTTTGGCAAGGCTCCCCAAGAAACTCATGTGCCCTTCTCGGAAAAATGTCCACCAGCCCCTTGCCTTCCAGTCCTGATTTTGTATTTGATGCTATGAGTCCACAGTTCTTTGATAATACAAGTAGAAAATGTGTAGGGTTTATGAGAAATAATATGTGTCATGTACACAGAAGTCACTTTAAATCATGTTTTAAATCTCAACTAATGTTAAGACATGTCTCATTATGGTAGGCACCCCGTTATCAAAGTCCAAGACAATCTGCTCTTGGCATATCCAAGAGACATGACACCTCACTTCAGAGATTGTTTGGGTTTTATTTTTGGTGTTATTGTGAACATGACCGGTTTCTGCTATGAAGAAATTCTCTGGCATTTTATAATGAAAACTAAATTTAATTTTAAAATGATCAATGTTTCTTGTTTCTACATTTGCTGCTACTAGAGGGGAACGAAATTATACTTGCTTCTGCACAGGTTCTGCCAAACTTTGCCAACTAGGAAATAATATTAATAGATCCCCTACCTTTTAATACAAAACTGTAGAATTTGAGAGTTGGGAGGCAAGGACCTTTGATTATTTTTAACTAGATAATCCAGTCTCTTGGTTACTCGGTGTCTATGTGCTAAAGAAATAACAAGCAAAACACATTCTAATTACTATCTGGCAGCACCAGACCCTAACCTCCTGTTCCGTTAATGTCGGCAGAGATCACGAAGCCTGGCCAGTTCCCCGGTCAGAATTTCCATTGTGATTCCTGGTTCTAACTGGATGACCCTGCAGTAATTTCAGTGATGGGTTTGCAGCTGTTGCAATCAGGTTTCTGAGGAAGCCACCTCCTAATTTTGTCATTAAGAAAGTGTGATGAGTTCATATTCTGGAAGACAACTTATATATGTCATCTGGATGGTTCTAAGTGTCATTGAAAGGAGATTTTTTTTTTTCCCGTTTCAGTTCAGTTCAGTTCAGTTGCTCAGTCGTGTCCGACTCTTTGCGACCCCCTGAACTGCAGCACGCCAGGCCTCTCTGTCCATCACCAACTCCCGGAGTCTACCCAAACCCATGTCCATAGAGTCGGTGATGCCATCCAACCATCTCATCCTCTGTCGTCCCCTTCTCCTCCCGCCCCCAATCCTACCCAGCATTAGGGTCTTTTCCAATGAGTCAACCCTTTGCATGAGGTGGCCAAAGTATTGGAGTTTCAGCTTCAACATCAGACCTTCCAATGAACACCCAGGATTGATCTCTTTTAGGATGGATTGATTGGATCTCCTTGCAGTCCAAGGGACTCTCAAGAGTCTTCTCCAACACCACAGTTCAAAAGCATCAATTCTGCGGCGCTCAGCTTTCTTCACCGTCCAACTCTCACATCCATACATGACCACTGGAAAAACCATAGCCTTGACTAGACAGACTTTTGTTGGCAAAGTAATGTCTCTGCTTTTAAATATGCTATCTAGGTTGGCCATAACCTTCCTTCCAAGGAGTAAGCGTCTTTTAATTTCGTGGCTGCAATCACCATCAGCAGTGATTTTGGAGCCCAAAAAAATAAAGTCTGACACTGTTTCCACTGTTTCCCCATCTATTTCCCATGAAGTGATTTCCCTGTTTAGAAAAGGCTTTTAAGCACTTGGGAAAGAATGAGGATCTGCTCCTGTGCAGGAAGACAGAAGAAAAATCAGCTACAAAGAGAGGTGTGCAGACAGGGCCTACGGCGTGACCCTTGGCCTCTGTCATTCATCACACCAGGGCGAAACAGGCAAGACCTAGGACCATGAGGAATTACTGACCGACTTGCTTATTTTTTAAACTATCCCTGTATAAAAATCTGGGTAAGCTTAAAAGTTTCTCTTTCTTTTTTCTTTTATTTTTAAATAAAGCTTTTTATTTTATTTTGTATTTGTAGCCGATTAACAATGTTGTGGCAGTTTCAGGTGAACAGTGAAGGGACCCAGCCATGCCGACACACGTATCCATTCTAAAAATGTTTCTTCACACTGCTTATTCACATCCAAAACAGACTCTAACTTTTATTTTTTAATACTTATTTTTACTTATTTATTCATTTATTTATTTGGCTGCACTGGGTCTTAGTTGCAGCATTAGGACTCTTAGATGCAGTATGTGAGATCTAGTTCCCTGAACAGGAATGGAAGCCAGGCCCCCTGCATTGAGAGTGTGGACACTGGACCCCCAGGGAAGTCCCCAGGCTCTAATTTTTAAAACTTACTTCTGCCATAGATCTTCAAAAATGTGGCCTTAAACAAATTATAACGAAAAATAAAAATGAAACCCTTTCATAGTAACTTACCTTTTCTATGATTTGTGAATATATTCACTGTGTAGTACGTGAGTAGTAGTCATAATGCGTAAATATTTTCAAAACTTTATAAAGCATCAGGATAAGCAGACAATGTTGGACTCTTTTTTTTTTCTGGCGAATAAGACCAATGATAAACATTCATTCTCTGGTATTATTTTATTACATCTGTTTTCTATTTAACAGTCAATTATTTTCTCATTATAATCTCTACGACTCAACAAACACAGGCGGACATAAAAACAAACCTATCCCTCCCTGGATTAGCCACCTTCATTTCAGAAGGAAGACGTGATCATAAGTCAGAAATGTCCTGTCGACATGAAAAAATCTGGAGCAAAAGCATCATGTCTGGAGACAGTGACAGAAATACACAAAATAAGAAGGAAAAAGGCAGGTCAGTGCTTCTAAAACTCACAGCCTCATAGGCTCCAGCGGGGAAGGGGCAGCACTTTCAGTGTCAAGCCTGAATCTTGCCATCACCACACATTTAAGGTTTTCCCTGAGTCTGCCTTCCTCAGTATAACCTGCCAATTAGATGAAGTTTTAGCTTGATGGAAGAAACCTTAAAGCATGGACTTTTCTCTAAAGGTCAGGGCAGTCGTCCCCTGTAATACAGCGTAAGTGGTGGGGGGAATGTGCCTTCCACCTCACCACTCTTTCTGTTAATTGGCTTCAGGCCTGTTCACCCAGACAAGGTAGTGAAAATGGCAGGCTCCCAATTAGCTTAAATTTCCCTTAAGGTCCCTCTACAGTTCTGGTCCCAAATTCTCCCAATCACATATTGTAAAGATTCTGCCTCCTCTCTTGCAGAATTTATTAGCTGCAATAAACCGTGGGGATATAAGAACAAAGGCAGCTTATGATCTATTATCTGCCAATATTATAGTCCATGCAGAGTCAGGGAAGTGGTAATCATAAAAAGAAATTCAGATTTCTTAAAACATAGCCACACTTCAAAACTAAGGACTTCATTTCATTTTTTGTTACTTAGATCTTAGAATCAAAATTTTTAAAACAGGAGAATTTTATTTTTTTACATTTTATTTATTTAAGACCTAATTTTATTATTTTTATAAAACTTGTTGGCTGCATGGCATGTGGGATCTTAGTGCCCCTACCAGGGTTCCAACTGACGCCCCCTGCAGGGAAAGCTCAGAGTCCTAGCTACTGGACCACCAGGGAAGTTCCAGGAGAACTTTTTAAAGGCAACACAACAAAAACTGATTTAGTCTTCAAATCCTCTGTGTTTCCTCTGAGTGCTCTCAGAAGAAGGAAGTCAAATGATTGAGGTAAGAAAAGGTTGCCTTTGAAGGACGCTCTGACCTACCTTCTGAGATGATCTTGATGTAGGATGCAGCTACAGGCTATTCTGAGCCAAGTGAGTCAGTCATGATTCCATAATCATGTTAAGTTTGACTCCAAGTGCTTCCTGGGTCAGAGTTCAGTATACCACCTACCTCTGGTGACAGAGGTGTAACTTAGCAACACTCAGAGGGAAGGAAGATTCAGTGGCCCTCTTATGTAGGGTCCATCGACAAAAGGGAAAGCACCTCAGCTTCCAGATGTGCCTGCTAGCTCAGCACTCACACCCTCCTTTGTCCTTTTCATCCCTACTGTTTATTTCCATTGGCACAGCTGATGTGGGTATAATTGCCTTCAAAAAACAGAGATAATGAGAGGCAAGCACTCTAGTAGGAAATAGAGCAAAAACAAAACCACTGCAGGCATATAAAATCTGGAACTCTCTCGACCTCTTTAGGACAGATGGCATAACTAAGAGAAGATATCAGTTCCACCCTTGTGATCTCAAGTCCTAAAGGCAAGGGCTGACTTTTTTTTTAAACCATATGAACTTTTTCAAACCATTCTTTTATATACCTGATGCCACTCCTTTACTTTATTTTTAATGGCAAAATTTAAGGCGGGAAAAAAAAAAAGCCACAGAGGAGGCATCAGGCCATTAAAGCCAGATGACTCATGAGAACAGTTTAATGAATAAATGAGAATGGCTGGACTAGATTTCCAGTGTATCCAGCATAACTTATTTGTCCTCTTCTATCCAAACAACTGTGCTTACTTTAAGCCAAAGTTTTAATATGAATTTTGTTTTTGCTCTTTCTGTCTAGTTAAGTAGTTTTCAGGTTGGTTAATTATCCAGCTGATGGTAAGCCACTAAATTTAATGAATGAATCATCATTTCTTAAGCTAAGGAAAAAGATGTTGTGGGCTCAGGAATCAATTAGCAATTAGCTAATGTCGTCTACAGTGGGCTACATAGACTAAAAAAGTACTTTTTAAAAAAATGTTTTATCATAAACAAATACTTTAGATAACGTCAACAGAAGCAAAGCAAGGCTTATTTGGGGTGGGGGGAGGTGTTTGTGTGGCTTCTCAATGAATCACTTTTGCTTAAAAAGAAACTCCAAAATTACAACGAAAAACTATTTTACTTTCTTTACAGGCCCACAATCACAACAGTAAGACAAAGTTATATTTTTAGACATAATTAAATGTATCATATTTTAGAAACTGGGCTGCCAATTTTTTTCTCTGAATCTTGCAAAAAAAGAAAAAACAGATTCAGCACCTTTTCGTGAACGGAGCCCTGATTTTGTGTGTGTGTGTGTGTGTGTGTGTGTGTGTGTGTGTGTGTGTGGTTGTGTTTAGTGACAAGCAACTGTGTTTCAGGAAAGGTAAACCCCCATTTTCACACTAGTTCCAGGAGGTCAAGTTTGATTAGTCTAAACCAACACAGGTACTTTACTGCCTTTGATTTAGAAATGGGCAGGCCAGTCATGTGATTCTGAACAACAAAACTCGGAGGGCATCTGGCGGGTGAGGAAAGAGGCAAGCTGGCAGGAAAAGCTTATCTGCTTTCAAGTGAGCCACAGTGAAGAAAAGGGCACGGCCCCCTTCCTCTGCAAGGATGTGATGGTCTGAATCAGGCAGGAAAAGACTAGTGGAGAACTAAGGAGACTCCCAGAAAAGCTGGGGACCCCAGGCCTTGAGGGAGGCCACTGGGCCAAAAATGAAGCCCCCTCTGCCCTCTCCCCAGACTTCTTGTTACAGGAGCAAGGAGTGCTTCCTTATCAGGCAATCCGAGTGTTCTGTATTCACACCCAATGTTTTTCCAACAAATACACTAAGACACAGTGAGTCTTTCCGGGTACCAGGCATGACTAAACCCTCAGCAGGTATTACAGCACTGATGAGGCAGGTTCGATGATAAACTCATCTGCTATATGAATAAACTGAGTGGTCGACAAGGTGAGCAAGCGCCCAAATACCATACAAGGTGAACAGCAGGTAGCTGCCAGTCTGATCCCAGGCCCAGCTAAACCATCTTCATTTTAAAAAGTTACTTCAATGAGAGCTGACTGTATAGCACAGGGAACTCTACTCAATACTGTGCGGTGACCTAAATGAGAAGGAAATCCACAAAAGAGGGGATGTATGTATACATAGAGCTGATTCACTTTGCTGTCCAGCAGAAACTAACACTGTAAAGCAACTACACTCCAATAAAATTTTTTTTCATAAATCTATACCTCAAAACCCCTGGAGAAGGAAATGGCAACCCACTCGAGTGGGTTGCCATAGACAGAGGAGACTGGTGGGCTATAGTCCATGGGGTCACAAAGAGTCAGACATGACTGAGCGACTAACACACATACATCAGAACAACGCGAGTAAAAACTGGTAGAAACCAAATAATAGCTTAGTTAATAGTGTTGTTTCAACTTTTTGATAATGTGGTTATTTATGTCAGCTGTTATCACTAAGCCATGTGAAGTGTGCATCAGAAATCTGTGCTGTCTTTATAATTTATCATACTACTTTTTTTTCAAATAAAAAGTAAACAATAAAAAAACTTTACCTCAAAGTGATAATCTTCTCAAAACAACATAGACTTTAATAGGTATTACTATTTCATTACCACTGGTTTTTCACTTGTTTTTATCACTTGTTCTTCCAACTAGAACTTCAATGGCTTTTTAATTATTTAAAAATTTTTCAATCACACAAAGTTTTATGCTCCTTACTATAGGATAAAAATCATACCATTGCAGGTATCAAAGGCAAACTATCATTTTTTTATTGTTCAAACACCCCACATACATAGAACTATTTTAGGAGATTATACTGAAAAAATAAACTGAGATGAATTCAGTAGAATAGGGTTTCCTTCCACTGATATCATTAATCTAAATTGAAAAACAGCTTATTCCAGTATCTAGGCAACCACATTATCAATAATTTTAGAAATTACTGAAACAAATACACAACAAAGCATTCTGTCACTGAGTACTCACCTAGTTTGTGATCCATACAAACTTTTTAAAGAAAATAAGAGATGAGGGAACCAAATACACAGATTTTTTAATATCAATACTATTAAAACTACAGAGAAAACACTGGGGTTCCAACTACAGAGAAAACACTGTGACTAACAATAAACAATTAACACTTTTTTGAAAAAAATGACACTGCAAGAATTTTTTTTTACATCAAAACTTAGCAGATAACCTCTTAGTTTTCATACAAATTACAAACAGTCCCTTTCCTAAGATAGGAAGCCATTAAGTATGCTGAGTGGTGACTAATTTTTGATTTTATGAATTGGAGGTGGCTACCCTGCAGAGTGAACTAAGCAACTGTGAAAACACAGATGCCTACAACAGATCCTGGTCTTTTGTGAAAGGACAAGTCCCCAGACCTGACAATTGCTGAAACAACACTAGAATGTCATTTCTCCCATAAAGTAAAGTCAGGGATAACAGAAATTTTTATTTCGTACCTTCAGATCTTTCGACTTTATTGCCTCTCAATAGAGAGGGGAACCCATGGGTGATTTTAAGCCCCCCCTTTTTTATATAGACCATTTTTTAAGTTTTTATTAAGTTTGTTATAATATTGCTTCTGTTTTTTTTATATTTTGGTTTTTTGGCTGTGAGGCATGTGGGATCTCAGCTCCCCAACCGGGGGTTGAACCTGGTCGAACCCCCTGCACAGGAAGGCGAAGTCTTAACCGCTGCACTGCCAGGGAAGTCCCCCAGAGGTGGCCTTGGAAGTCTACTTATAAACCACATTATTCATACCAAATATCTGGGCCTCACAACCTAAAAAGCTCTATGGTGGTAATACTTGAGAACCTACAGCAACTGCTTAGGAGAAATCTTTGATCAAGGACCACCACTAAAACAGTCTACGTTTATGTTAGACACACTCAGATACAGAATCTCATATTTAACTACAGTTGGGCAGAACCACTTATCTTCAAGCATCACTGTGATGGAGGGAAACAACTAGGGGGTGGGCCAGAAGTTATACCACCGACGCATGTAGAAGGATGTGTTTATGTTACCTGTTCTTGCTTCTCCAGCCACTTGTCCACCATTGGGTGACTGGCACTCAGAGATGAGCGAGCATTGTCTCTCTGAAATTGGTTAGACCAGTTACTAGTGTCCCGTGGGAGGCTTCTGTAGTTTTCATCTTTCTATTCAAAAAGAAACAAAAAGGTGTCTTGTAAAAAACCAGACCTGGCAAATTAATGATGCACCTGGTTTTTCTAAAGTAGCAGAAAAAAATGATTCTACATATTTAAAATGTTTTCCCCGAGTCTATACCGAAGACCTGACTGAGGTCATTTCCTCCAGGTTAGACCTCAGAAATACAGTCACCTGCCTGGGAAAGGGAGTCTGATGGCTGTGGCCACACAGGTAGGAGCACAGTAGACAGAACAACACACTCTGCCCTCCTCTGGGATCAACCTCTGCAGGAAAATACTTCTATACCAGTCTTTTATCATCACTCAACCATGGCATTTCTCTTTTCTTCTTTCCAATCTTAGAATAATGCTGTGAGATGTTTCTATAATTTACCAAAAACATTTAAAACAGAGAAGATAAATGAATTTGCTCTTTATTTAGATCCTCATAGTTTCACAACTTTGGGCAAGAGATTGAAGACTCTGGGCTCTTCAGTTACCTCCTTCATAAGCTAGTTGTAAACATTAATTCAAATAGTAAGAGAAGAAAAAATTAGCCTATCCCAACACATGGTACATAATAGACACATAATTGTTCACCCCAGCATGCTTGAGATGAGATGTCTTTACATAAAAACCTAGTTGATTGATAAATATTTATTCAATATACCCCAGAGCAGCCAAGGTATTTCTTTCAAATAATAATTTGTAACAATTTGCTTTGGCTTTAGAGCTGTAAACTTAACCTCAATGTTCTGAAAAGAAATGAGAAGGCTAGGATAAGGTAGGAAAACTGAGCATTTCAGTTCAATAGCTAAATCTAAGTATCTTCTAAAGAACAAATTTAAAATGTTAGCCTCACTTCAGCTAACTTACATCACTGCCCCCCATTAAATACCCAAGTATTTTCCTTAAGAACTTGGTTGAGAGTAGTCTGGCTGTAAAAATCTTCATACACATGATTGATTCTTATTCTTCATTATTTAAACCACATTAGCAGCAAACACACACATAGAAACAAAAAGTGTAATATAATAGGATTGATGGTATCGACCTTAGGATAGGCCAGGATACTGTTTTCTGTTCCATCAGAGGATAAAACCTAAAAATGAATTGGTCATCCTGAACCTATGCCAATATTGTGACTTATGGGAAAAAAAATTTAATCTATAAATATTTGCCAGTATAAACCGTAGTGTGAAACTTCGTAACTTTTTAAAACCAAACTACGAAAGTAAACATTAAAAACACAATAGTAGAATTAACCATGAGCAGCAACTACTTTTTACTAGAGAAACTCTGTATCCTTGTGGTCACTAGGGGTCAGAGCTGTGAGGAGGCACAGCCACAGCACAGGGAACTGCCGGTGAGGTGAGGCTGCTGCTCCAGGCCCACCATGAGGTGCTGACCTCGCTTATAGGATCGTGGAAAGGGTAAAGCAAAGTAGCGGACACAGACAAAGTCTAAAGAAAAGAAGCAAGCAAATGAAGAAACTCAAGTTCACTGTATCTCAAAATATTAAGAGCCCTTCCTTGAGCATAATAACTTCAGAACAAAGCAAATCTATGTTTCCCATGGTAGTCCCTAAACTTACTGACCAGAAATTCAAATAAGTCATAAAAGGCAGATAAATTTATTAATGACAGAAACTAAAAGATCCATGAAGAGAGGAAAGATGGAAGGGTGGAGAAATAGAAGCACAAATTTACATCAAGGATCTTGGGCTCCTACCATTGACTAGCGACCTGGTTTTGCTATTCATTTCCCACCATTAGAAATTATTATTGTACCAACTCTCTACTTTGAAAATGAACAATCAAACAGAGAGCATTAAAAAAATATATCCTGCCTTTTCTGTAGGAACGATATTTCAGAGTAACCAATAGTCAAGGAGGAAAGCTTGTCCTTTCAGAAAACATGCAGAGTAATGGACATAATAATAGAATAATTAATAGAATTAGAAAAATCACCATTTGCAATTCCTAATGAAATCACTCATTCAGGCAAAGATAATCAATGAGTGCTAAAACCGTTAGGTGAAAAGTTGATAATGAACAGGGTGTGTGCAAAGTGATGAAATACCACTTGCAAAGGGGAAAATATATCTTTAAAATGATGAGACAAGATGCTACAAAACATTCTTCTTGATGTCTAGAATCCAAGAAGCTGCTGGTACTTTTGATTCCTTTTGAATCTCCATAATGATGGAGATTCCTCATCTTTTAAATGACCCTTGTGGGCTCTTACTATGGACCACTCACCACCGTCTCCCCGAACAAGCTCAAAAATGTACAGTTTCAAAATCTGCATGCATGCTAAGTCACTTCAGTTGCGTCTGACTCTTTGCAAACCTATGGACCTCAGCCTGTGAGGCTCCTCTTGTCCACGGGATTCTCCAGGCAAGATTATTGGAATGTGTTGCCATGCCCTCCTCCAGGTGATCTTCTCCATCCAGGGATGGTTCTTAAGTCTCCTACATTGGCAGGCGTGCTCTTTACCACTGGCGCATCCTGGGAAGCCCTTCAAAACCTAACCCATGAAAATATCCACACACAGGTCACCAATACTAAATATTTTTTCTGAATTCATGATGTCAATTTCCAACAGGATGTCCCAAAGATACCTCATAATCAGTAGATCAAAATGAAAACCCAACTTCTGTATCAGTTCTGGCATGCTTCTGAAAAACAGCATCACCTGTGTCTCCTCTTTCCATCCTGCCTAATCCCCACAGTTGCAAGGGCTTGTGAATCCAGAGTTCATGGCCAAGATCTTACATTTTGGCCATCACTCTTGTTCAGAATCAATGTGCCTCTCATCTGAATGATTACACCAGCCCTCAAACTGGAAGCTTCCTCAAGCCTCATCCTCTCCAACAACCTGCCACAGAGGATTCTTCTACAACGCCCTTTAGGTCAAGTCACACCTGTAACAAACACGAGGCCGAGCTGGGGATCTTCAGTGCCACAGGCCTCCCATCTCCACCAGGATCTTCCTGAGTCTAGACTCCCAGTAATGCTTCTTCTGTAAAAAAACACTCACCACTCTTCAACACCCAGTTCCCAAGCTGCTTTCTGTAAGAGGCATTCCCTGATTCTCACCAGAACTAAAAATGTCATATGTTTTGTTACCACTATATTCCAATTTTACTTCTAATTATACTTCTAACTTATAATTTAGTTAATTTTTAAAATGGCTATTTTTATGATCACAGTGACACCTGGGCAGAAGATCACCAGTCACCTTTAAACTCTTGCACTTAGCTCAGTGGCCTACACCTACGTGGATGGCTTTTTCTGGAATACCTATTATGTTTCCTATTTTCACGAGGTTTCAGAATCCCATAATTTTAAAGGAACATTTCTATCAGTTGTTTTAAAAATCAAATTGAGGGACTTCCCTGGAAGTCCAGTGGCTAGGGCTCCATGCTTCCACTGCAGGGGGCGCAGGTTCTATCTCTGGTAAGCGAACTAGGATCCCACATGCCACAGCTCGGCAAATAATCACAATAAGAAATTAATAAAATAATCTTGAAAAACATAAGAAACAACTCAAGAAATACAAATGAAAAAAATTTTAAAAATAAAAATCAAATTGATAATGGAATGCTTTAATAAAGGTATCATGACAAAATTCAGTGGAAATGCACTTTCACTGAAATACAAAGACTACTTTTAAATTTATACTAAAAGACGTATTGTTGTCATCAGCTGCTAAGTCATGTTCGACTCTTTGTGACCCCGTGGATTGCAGCATACTACTGTTAGATGCCTATTTCAATTTTACGTCACACCTACAGTACTATAGTATACAATGTCTGTGGAAAATATGATTATTTCCAACTGCATCTAAAAAGTAGTGTGGCATTTCTCCATTTATGTCAATTATGACATGTAATTCATGCAGCAGGCTACCACAAAGTAATTGTATTAAGGCAGATAAGGGCTTAAAAAAAAAAAATCAAAAGATCTATCAGTAGAATCAACTTTGAGCATTTAAATGGTAAGAAAAATAAAATAATATACCCCTCATAAAAAAAATTTTTCCTAATTCAATGTTGATATGGTAAAGTCAGTAATAAACTCATATATTAATGTGTTTACTAAAAGTCCAGTTGCAGTCAGTCACCTTAGTCATCACCAGGTAAGTGAAGAATTTCTAAAATATGTTACTAATTGTTACCCTACATTATCTGTTATTTTGTCAACTGCACCATCTCATGCTACTGGCATTTCAGCAATGTTCTTCCTCAAAATCCTGCCTGAAGTCTGGATCAAGTACAAACACTTTATAGTTCTATTAAGCTGTGATGCGTATTCAATGATGTAAGCACATACTTAAACCTAATAGCACACTATGTGTTTCTACTTATATGTTTCTACTTATACTTATATGTTTCTACATATATTTTCTAAAATATATGCATGGACAGTCACCGTTTTCAAATGAAATGTATACAGTGTGTTCTATTTTCAATTTGAAAATATTTTTTCCAGTGTAAATGATTTTAAAATTATGGTACTCTTAACTATGTCTTTGCAAGACTACATTTTCCATGGACCAAACTATAGTTAACTACATAAAAGTCAAAAATAGTTTTTGAATGTATTTGCAAAACTTATATACCAAAACCTAAAGAAAAAATAAACCAACCAAAATGTTAGTCATTGATATTTTCACACTGAATTTATAATAAATTGGAGCATGGGCTTTTAAATCTATTTTGTTCTATGATAAAATTAATGTCTCAATTCTGTATATTGGTAAACTTAAAGCAAAACATGAAATCTTTTTCTTGAGACTTATAAAAATCTAGCAGTAGGACCAATATATTAGTAGAAATAGACCAACGGACCAATAGAAAGCCCTAATAAGTACTAAATTTGCAAACAGCAAAAAATTACTGAAGCCACAACTTTATATCTAAAAGATTATATAAGAAAAATACCATAAGGAATTGCTCTTCTTTTAAATTAGAAGAGACTGGACCAAACAGCCACTTAAGCTTCTGCACAAGGTGGGAAACTTGCTCTCTTGCCAGAAAAACCCAGATGTTCCTGCTGTGATCAGGGATTTTCCTTATCATCTAAATGTACTGCCACATCATCAGGTGTCAAAAAGCCATCCAGGCTGAGAAATGCATATTAATTTGCTGCTCCCTGGTAGCAGTACCCGGGGTATGGAGTAAATCTCTTCCAGGGTAAGCAAAGTAGATCTTCCCTCTCCCCTCTTCCTGAGCCAATCACAATTCAATAAAAAGAAATCACGCAGAACCCACCCAATGCCTTGGGACAGAGGCTTATTCCTGGCATAATAAGCTGCGGCTTGGAGGCTTTATCTCTCAAAAACAGCTATTTAGCTGATGGTCAGGTTTCCTGGCAGACCTACATCCCTACTGCAGAAATAAAGGAAAATTTCATGAGCATTATAGAAGTAATGGATATTTCTAAGTTAGCACAGGAAACTCAATTCTATTTCCACTTTATCTCAAAACAAAATTCCAAACGCCTTTTAAAAAATCATTAGGAATTGTGCCACGTTTTGATACACGAAACACGTAACGCATATAGATTTCATTTGTACACCCTCTATGAATCCTATAGTTTTGAATATTCCTGTGTTGTTTTAAGATTTTAAATTTACAATATTTTTCAACTCTGCAACTGTGGTCCAAGAGAATTCAATTTTCCATTTTATTGTTGCCCCAAGAAAAGACAGACGGAAAACAAAGGAAACTCTTTTCAGGATGTCTAACCTGAGATTATGAGGCTGAAGTGAAATGAGTAGTTATAGCTTAGACCATTTTTTTTTGTAACTGCAGCAAGCTTGCTAAAATCTTCAATAGTCTTATTGTCAAGTCAGTGTGGCAGACCCAGTCCCCTTCTGGGTCAGAGTTTATCTTCTGTGCCTCTTGATGGCTACACCAGAGCGTGAGCTTGGAAGCAACGCCAAAGCTAAAGTTTCAAGATAACCATAAAATGGTCTGTAAACAGGACTGCTGTCAATGTACTGTTCTGACCGTCATACCACATCACAGATATAAATAAGAGTGGAAGGGGTTGGTCAGGAGGAGACAGAGGGTGAGGATAAATAAAGTGACTCACACACAGACAAAAACATAGGTTCAATAACCAACTTGTAAATTAAGTCAGAAAGTTTGGCAGCCCCTATCAGTTTAAAACCAACTGCATGCCTACTAAGGCATTTTTTTTTAATTTTTTTTTTTTTTTTAATGTGGACCACTTTTAAAGTCTTTATGACTTTGTTACAACATTGTTTCTGTTTTATGTTTTGGTTTTTTGGCTAAGAGGCATGTGGGGTCTTAGCTCCCTGGCCAGGAATCAAACCTGCACCCGCTGCATTGGGAGGCAAAGTCTTAACCACTGGACCACAAGGGAAGTCCCACATGAAGGCACTTTTTGAGAGCTTCCCAGGTGGCTCAACGGTAAAGAATCTGCCTGCCAGTGCAGGAGACACAGGAGACACAAGTTCAAACCCTGGTTCAGGAAGATCCCCTGGAGAAGGGAATGGCAAACCATTCCAGTATTCTTGCCTGGAGAATCCCATGGACAGAAGAGCCTGGCGGGCTACAGTCTATAGAGTTGCAAAGAACTGGACATGACTGAAGTGACTTAGCACACACATACATATTAGGCACACATCTATTTTCAAGTGGAATGAACTGAAAAGTATTATTTGAAACTCTGGTAGGTCAAGCAATCATTGCCATATTAGCAGTAATTCCCATCTATAAATGAGCATAAACACTGGTGCATATATGTATACATCTTCCTTTCCATTGTGATAATTGCCATCTTTCACAGTCATAATCAATATTAATAAGAGGGTTACAGGAGACAAAGAAAAGGATGTGTTTAAAATCTGTTCCTACTTCTGAGCAGAACTATGACAAGACAAAAAGGAAATTCAAAATTCATATTATTTTTGTCAAAGCAAAATTTTTTCTAGTAGTAGACTATATATCTATTTATAAATGATATAGTCTACTAAAATGTGGTAGACTTTGCAACAAGAGACACTAATTACGTTTTACACTGTAACTTGTTTAAAATTTTAAACTTAAAGAGTCAAAATCCAAAGATTTTGAATGCCAAAACTGTATTACAGCATGTCGTTAGCTCAAATTTCATAACTATTTTATTGTTAACTATTTTAATTTTCCTGATAAACTGAGTTTAAGTATTGAACAGGAGTTAGTAAAAAAATATTGAAAATATTAATTGATTCAAGCCAGTTTTTAAATTAAGGTATAAAGTAGTATCTCCTAGCAGGCACATCAAATTTCATCAGTTTTTCTTTTTTTTCTTTGAAATGTTAAAAGTACTATAAACAGTTCTCCAAACTCATTCTGGCCTTAAATTCTGAACTATAACTCATATCTTTTCTAGCCTTTATGATACATGTGTAACAGTTTATAGGTTGTAAAATTACACTTAGATCAGTGGGACACTGAGGAATGTTAAATACGCCAAAAAAAAAAAATCACATTGGAACTCTCCAATATGGAAGAACACATCTGAGAATAAAAATTAATTTTGCAAATAAGTTTCCTGCCACACAGCAAATCTTGCAGGTTGGTATATTCTCAAAACCAGAAGCTTGATGCTACAGTTTTATCTCACAACTTACAACTGGGCTTGGTAACAGTCTTGATATCAGGTAAGAAAAATAACCCCTGGAACACAGATGTGCATCAGGCTATGAACATAAAGGATGCGACCTTAAAGGGGGTGTTCAAATCTCTCATGGAGGTACATCTACTTATGAACGCCATAATGCTTCCAAAGGTGACCATCGGAGCACAGAGTTCTCTGAAGCTGCCAGGTCTTTTTGTGGAGCAGACCAGGAAATCCAAGAAGAAGCAAAAGATCAGTGAAACTCAGTCTCAGTCAGGCTCCTTCTTTGAACCAATGTCCCCAGCTGTTCCTAATCCACCTCAACAGTTGAATGTCATGAAAAACTTTAGAAACAGAATTTTAACAGCTGGAAGGAAAAAGGTAGAGAACATCCAACTGAACCTCTCACTGTCTAAAAGAAGAAACAGGGATTCAAGAAAGTTATAACAAATGCTGTACAGAGATTAAGATAATTAACTAGCTCCCAAGGTTCTACCTTGCCACTTCAGTGCCCAATTTCTGCATGATGACATTTCCAAGCTCTCACTCTCAATCTAAGCAGGAATCATGGTTTACCTGAGTAATGATATAATTTCTGATATCCAGCCATTCTTACACAATGACCCTCTCCCATGGGAAAGTACCACCCAAGTTCTTGGATCACAAAATATATTTACCTTAGAGATGGTTGGTTCATTGATAAATACTACATAGTCTTGGGAATAATCATGAGCAATAAAATGCTTGCTTTAAAACTGTTTTAAATACAATGATCTCTGGTCTGATACAGCTGGGATTATCTCCTTTATCCTATGAAAACACGCATCGGGGGTGAGGAGAAGGGAGAGGCGGAGGAAAATGTAATATTTTCTCAAGTTTCAAACATGCTGTCTCCATCTGGATTCTGAGCAACAAAGGAAAAGAGCTAACAGGGAAGCAGCAGTTACCAGCAGCTCCCATTTCATTTCTTTCACAGTATTTCATAAAAATCAACATGGTCACTTAGTTGGCCTGCAGCCATGTGCACCCCACAGTCAGTAAGGTGGGGTTGACCACTTGACCATCCTCCTTCCACCAAGAGCAAGTGTATAAGAAAAAAACAGGATGCAAATGCTGTGAGTCAGATCACATTGAGGAGCCTGGCTCATTTTCCAAACAATTAATACAATAAAGATGATGAGCAGCACTTGCTTGACTCTGCAAAACAAATTTGAATCTGAAACAATTTTCAAACATTTTAGAAAGTGCTACTTGTTTCTTATTTTGAAGGTACAAAATACCCATCTACAATTCATTTTCTTTCAAAAACACTTAACTCCAAATGTTCAAATCTCAAACTAAAATTGCAAGTAACAATCGCATTTCGCATCAGGAGCAAACTGCGAGGGAGGAAGGGAACAGATGCAAGGAGGTGAGGGAGAGAGAGAAAAACACTTAGAGTGGCCATCTGAATCCAAATATCTGCCGTGTTACATATCACCTAAATGTGCAATGTGAATCTCAGGTTTTTTACCTTGATTTTAAAGCATATATTATGGTAAAAGAAGGTGCTAAAATCTGAAAATATTTTCCCTTAATTTTAAAGCAATGTATATCCAAAGAACTTACTAAAATAGGCACCACATATAATTGATGTGACAATGTAAATATTTGCAGCTCCTTCTTATATTTTTCTGTTTATAATCATAAGTTCAATGGACTGAGTGGATTAGCAGAACAACTGAGTCATTTTTGTGAAAAGCTCTCAGGGACCATCTATTAATATAATTTAGTTCTGGTAAAGCTTTCCCCTTAATTGTGAAATTGTTTCCTTGGGTAAAGCATCTCCACAGATACATTTTTGAAAAATATAGAACATCATTTTTATCTCCTCTAAAACTTTCTATTAAGCAATTAAAAGGAATATAAGAACCGTCAGCACTAATCAGCAATAAGTAATAAAGTTTATTAATTATAAAGGGCTTCCCTCATAGCTCAGTCGGTAAAGAGTCTGCCTGCAATTCAGGAGACCCGGGTTCGACTCCTGGGTCGGGAAGATCCCCTGGAGAAGGAAATGGCAATCTACTCCAGTATTCTTGCCTGGAGAATCCCATGGACAGAGGAGCCTGGCAGGCTACAGTACATGGGGTAGCAAGAGATGGACACAACTTAGCGAATAAACCACCACCATCATTGCGATAAAAGTCACATAATATAAAACATACTATTTTAACTATATTTAACTGTACAGCTCAGTGGTACTCACCAATAGGATTAGTGACACTAATGAAGCTAGCGTATTTTTACTCAAGACTAAGATGCTAAGATATAATATAGACTTGGTAAGGTTTTAAAAATTATGCCAGTTTTTTAATAACAAATGCTGATTATTCTTATATTTCTATTTTAATTGCCTAACAGAAAGTTTTAGAGGTGACAGAAATGAGGTTGTTATGAAATATTTTACAGTTTAAAATATACAACTAAATGAACATTGGGCAATATGTAAAGTCTGTAAGCATGTAGGAAAGTGGGTAGTAAAATCAAGAGTACAGAACATGAAACTGGATAATCGAAATTAATAATTTTATTGTTTAGCAGTTGGTTTAATGCTAAGGTGAATTAAACTCTTTCAGACTCTACCTCTTCATCAATGAATTGCAACAATACTTAGACTTCAGAAAGTGAATAGATGAGATACAACACATAACACACCCTGCAAGTACTCAGATCAACTTGGCTATCACTACACAAAAAGACCAAAACCTCAAAAACAGTGCACTTGGAGATAGGATAGATGGAAACCACTTCTACCCCCACTCTGTAAAAAATGTTGACTGGAATACATCTCCCCCCAGGAGCCCACATGATGGCACCTAGACAACATGCAAGTTACTAATAAAATAGAGCTGGAGGGCAAACACCAGGGAACCCAGTACCAGCAGCCCACCAAGGCTCTTCTCTTTAGTGACAGGCCATGACTTCATGACCCGAATTGGTAGGTTTAGAAGCTAAAGTATTAAATATTAAAAATAGAAACCACTTAGAAAGACGAAATGAGGCCAAAATACTTTTACATGTCTAAAGAATACCTGAATTTTTCTTCAATGTAAGTTAATGAGTTCCTGGTCTCCTCCCTCAAGTTAAGAAAATGGGTTTAGTATCTTCATTTCAATCTGTACGATGTGTAACTTTGAGGGCACTAAACAAGAATCCTGACATTGCTTTGGATTTATATTTCTGGAATGGTTTGTGAGCTCTAAAAATATCACATCCAGGCTTAACCATTTTCTCAATAGCACCTTAGGATTTCATAACTATGAACACAAATTATAATATTTAAAACATGTGAAGGGAGATTACATTCCTAAATGTGGCACAGAAGTAGAAAATGAATCTAGGTTATTAAAAACAGACTAGTAGAGGTTGGCACTTGAGGCTAGCCTATTGCAGAAATGAGTAGATTCATTAAGTACTGAAAGCACAAAAATGCAGTGCATTCAAATTAAGATATTTTAATATGCAAAATAGAAGGGTGATATTTATAGTTTTAGTGGCCTTTTGCAGAAAGTACAAATGTTGTACCAGGTTAGTCATAGACCTGGGTCTCAGCTGGATTTCCCTCAAAGCTAATCAGATAGGGGAAAAGTGGAAACAGTGACATTTTTTATTTTCCTGGGCTCAAAAATCACTGCAGACGTTGACTGTAGCCACAAAATTAAAAAACGCTTGCTCCTTGGAAGAAAAGCTATGACAAACCAAGACAGTGTATTAAAAAGCAGAAACATCACTTTGCCAACAAAGGTCCGTATAGTCAAAGCTATGGTTTTTCCACTAGTCATGCATGGATGTGAGAGCTGTATCATAAAGAAGGCTGAGCAATGAAGAATCGATGCTTTTGAACTGTGGTGCTGAATAAGTCTCTTAAGAGTCCCTTGGATAGCAAGGAGACAGAGCCTATGAATCCTAAAGGAAATCAACCCTGAATATTCATTAGAAGGACTGATGCTGAAGCTCCAATATTGTGGCCACCTGATGCAAACAGCAGACTCATTGAAAGAGACCCTGAAGATGGAAAAGATTGAGGGCAAGAGGAGGAGACGACAGAGGATGAGATGGTTGGATGGCATCACTGACTCAATGGACATGAATTTGAGCAAACTCCAGGAGATAGTGAAGGACAGGGAAGCCTGGTGTGCTGCAGTTCATGGAGTCGCAAAGAGCCTGACACAACTTAGCAACTTAACAATAATCTCGCAGAAAATTAAGCACAGCTATACACAGAGAAAACATGGTTTTAAAAAACTTAGCCCATCCTTTGAGGTTTTAGATGGTTATTGTAACTAGATGGCAGCTATGGTTTGTCTACAACCAACCAGAAGATGAACAACTTTTTTTTAATAGCCTCCTGCAAAAATGGACCAGTATTTTCAAATTTACCAATATGAATGGTCTTCTACATTAGAAAGAAAAATGAGAAGAAGCAGACTAAGAAGCCAAAGGTTTGAGAAGAGGAGGAGGAAGCAAAAAAGAGCTAAATGTAGAATATCATTTTACAATGAATGAACAAATGAATGAATGACTGAGCCTGCAAGCAGCTACTTTATAATCACATGAAACAGGATTCAAAGATTATTGCTATTTTATTGTCTGCATATCAACTGTAAAAGTTTTCTTACTCCCACTCTCAATAAAACAGGTAGTCAGAGTTTTCTGGAGGTTTCTTGTGTCTAATTAGCATTGGTGACTCTAATGCTAGGAATCTGATATCCCAGAAAATAACCTTACGTATTCAAATGCACTTTCAACTAAGATTAGGGGACAGGAATGCATGCACAAATTAACAATAAACAAAAACACTGTTTTTATCATAGTTTCTATCTAGAAAAATATTTCCTGTTCTAGCTTTGTATTGATAAGAGAGGATCTGCTATCTCAATGGGGTGTTGTTATACTTTTTAAAAAGACTCAATAACAGATTTCCATTTAAAAATGATAAATATGAGCTGAGTGTGAAATGAAGTAAAATGTCACAAAATCAAATATGCTAAATGTTCCAGATTCTATTCTAAGACAGAAAACCTAGACTAAAAAGAAAACATCTCAAAAGCAGAATTATACTTTTATTTGCCTTCTCTTGACAGGCAAAGACATCATCCCTTTTGAACTGGACCCAAGATCTTTAAAAAAAGACTCTCCTGGAATCAACAGAAGAGCTTTAAATAAACACACACAAATGTCCTGAAACAGATAAATGAATCTATTGGTATCAATGTGTTTTATCTTTTAAAAGTCCATAGGTAATTCTGATGCACAGTCAAATGGAATCATTAAGCTATTCAGTAGGACAGTAAGTACTGGAATTCAGAAGTAGTACCAGTTGCTTCTTGGTGCTCTTCATTCTACCTCTCATTTCTCAGCCCACCCCTCTAGGACTTATCACAAACCTCTTTATACAACATAAGTACTTTTCACTTTATCCTTTATGAATGTATGGGAAATAATCAGTAGCTTTAAAAATGTTTGTTTCCTTGGTCAAATAAGTCTACTTAAGGAATCCATTCTAACAAAATAATCACAGATGTCAACATCTGATTGGTATATTAGGATATCCTCTGAAGGGTACTTCTAAAGATTATTTATAAGAGCAAACAAAGGAAAATGTATAAATATGTTAAATAACAACAACAACAAACACCAAAGTTAATAAACAAGTCCAAAAAATCATTACATAACAAAACATTGTGTAAGCTATCAATATTCACATGACACAGAAAAATGCTCTCAATACAACACAAATTAGCAAAAAAAGGCAGGAAATTAAACTATACTTATTGAATAGAGATACCAAGGGAACATTTCATGCAAAGATGAGCACAATAAAGGACAGAAATGGCATAGACCTAACAGAGCAGAAGATATTAAGAAGAGGTGGCAGAATATACAGAAGGACTATACGAAAAAGATCTTCATGACCCAGATAATCACGATGGTGTGATCACGCACCTAGAGCCAGACATCCTAGAATGTAAAGTCAAGTGGGCCTTAGGAAGCATCACTACGAACAAAGCTAGTGGAGGTGATGGAATTCCAGAAGAGCTATTTCAAATCCTAAAAGATGATGCTGTGAAAGTGTTGCACTCAATATGCCAGCAAATGTGGGAAATTCAGCAGTGGCCACAGGACTGGAAAAGGTCAGTTTTCATTCCATTCCCAAAGAAAGGCAATGCCAAAGAATATTCAAACTAGCACACAATTGCACTCATCTCACACGCTAGCAAAGTAATGCTCAAAATTCTCCAAGCCAGGCTTCAAGAGTATGTGAACTGAGAACTTCCAGATGTTCAAGCTGGTTTTAGAAAAGGCAGAGGAACCAGAGATCAAATTGCCAACATCCGTTGGATCATCAAAAAAGCAAGAGAGTTTCAGAAAAACATCTACTTCTACCTTAAAAAAGCAACACCTCTTATTATTCATCAGAAAGAAACTATAGCTTATAACCACTGCCCAATGAACAGAACAGAGACCTTGTCCCTGAAATATCATGGCAGGCTGGTTGTGATAAGTGTCTCATTACACTGAATTGAGTCAAACCATGTCCACATCCTAGGTGGCCACTTCATTCACAGGGGTATGGACCTAACAAGGATGGCTGAACAGGTGGCAAGACTACTGAAACATTCACACTGACTGAAATAGCTTGACTGTTTCCCAAGATGAAATATTAATTTGCACACACAAAATCTCAAAGGACAATACATCTTCTAGCAAGATACTTTCCACACAAAGTGTGAGCAAATTGTTCTCAAAGAGGTGGAAAGGGCAGTCAGCCAAAATGTGGAGAAACAGGAATGAGCCAATGTTCCAGAGAACTCTGAAAAAAAAAAAAAAAAGCCAAGATTCTCTTCCCCTGTATGTCTCACTGGCAGGTAAAACTGACAAAATTCAAGAAATTCAGAAGTTTGAGGCACTCTTGGTTTCTGAGTTCTCACCTGGCTTAGCAGCATCAAAGTCAGCGCACTGTGCCCTCTAAACTTGACAGCACAGTATCACTTTTTAACCTGGTTAGACTCCACCTCTCATCCGTGGTTTGAACCACAAGGGAGAATTCACTGTGGCTATCTTGTTCAGAAGGAAGAGGCTTTAGCTGATTGGTTACTCCAAAACCATTTTGTTTATTTAACTTGGAAAAATAGAAAACTGCTTACATATGCAGATGAGTTATACAAGAACAGAGATGATTTATACAAGCACAGAGATCAATGAATCACAGGACTGTGAACCCTTAACTAATTTATTTCCATGTTTTTATACAGAAGACCTTAATCTCTACACACTGATAAGAACTTATAACATCTTGAAATTGCTCAGCATGAGTGAGCTCTTGTGGATGCCACCAAAAAAATAAAATTTAATACAAATATAGAAGTATGCTTTCCTTCAAGCATTCTTCCTTGATACTGTAAACATCACAAGTCATTTACAGAAAATAAGACAGCACTTATCAGACATATACATGTTAAAAAAAAAAAAACACTCCTCAGACTAAACTACAAACAGCTTAAAATCTAGACCAGGAAACTTAGTAAATAGGTATTGAAAAGTAAAGCCAAAGATAATTCAAAAGACAAATTCCCTGCACACTACCTTTTACATGTGCCATACGTAAATACGATATCATCTAGAGATATGTGTGTGAATCAAGCACTTTACTAAGGAATAGTGTGGCTATCTGGCTACATTAAATACCACTCCCGATAGGAAAAAAGTTTGTTGGGTAAAGTAACCATTTTTAAAACCAATAAAATTATATTCAAGTTTATCTCATAACACTGATATTTATAATGTGAAAAAATAGTATAAATGTCCAACAATTAGAGAATGATGAAATATACTCTACACTGGAATATCTTCCATTTGTCAAAAATATTTTCTAACAAAATTCACACCAGGGGAAATCCCCAGGAAATGGAAAGAATTGTAGAAATTATCAGGATGCAACTATGTAGACAGAGAATGACTCCAACTTTGTGTGTGTGATCATTAACATCTGTATTAAGCTGAGTTTCGAAATAGGCTATTATAGTTTTGTTCTATGCTACTAGTTGCCCACATTTTTACAATGATAGATACATGTTATTTTAAAAGAAATGGCCAGAATGATCACCATCTGCTCCGGGTAGCCTCTGTGGGCTCTGGAGGCTGGAACACTAAAATTCATTTCTCAGGAAAAAAATGGCCCTATAGACAAGAGGAGCAAACATCATTCTGCTCATTTGGATTCAAGAGCCTGAGATGTTAATGATAATTGTGAAATAGAGATTTTCTTGGGGTATTGTTAGTGGCAAGCAGTGGAGATGGTGGTGTTTTCTGGGGTATTCCTGGGTTCAGGTCAGGTACACAGGTGACAGGAGGCAAGGTGAGCACATGAGGAGATGGTGCTAATGTCTAGTGAGCAGATGCAGGCATGGGGACATTAGGTCTTGTACCCACTCCTCAGACCAGCCAGACACTGTCCAGAAAGCCCCGGGGGCCCAGACTATGGCCTGCTCTGCCAGCCCTTCCAGTGATTTTCTGAACACAAATTCTCAATATTAAGTCCTTCTATGTCTAAAATAGCTCCTGTGGTTCTCTTCGCTACAAGTGAAGCTGACTCATACAGACAAGATGTTGAATGAGTTAGAAAGAAAACCTTCATTTCTTCAATGAGTTCTGACCCACTATCCTACAACTAAGCAAAAACCTTTTTAAAAGGAATAAATTTTTTTAAACGACCAACTTGACTTGTTATATATTTGTGAAGTGAAGTGAAGTGGCTCAGTCGTGTCCGATTCTTTGCGACCCCATGGACTGTAGACTACCAGGCTCCTCCATCCACGGGATTCCCCAGGCAAGAATACTGGAGTGGGTTGCCAATTCCTTCTCCAGAGGATCTTCCCAACCCAGGGATGGAACCCGAGTCTCCTGCATTGCAGGCAGACGCTTTATCGTCTGAGCCACTAGGGAAGCCATATATTTATGAATATCCAAGTAAATCAAATCTATTCTGAACATAAATGAAAGGTCATGAGGCCTATTCAGAAACCAGATTCTTTCAATTGTTTGTCGTGTGATAAAAAATTCTAAATTTTCAGGCTTATCTCAATAAGATACTCATCACATATCTAATAAAATAGGTCAGAAGAATGAGCCTAACAGTTAAACCTCTCATCCAAAATAAGCAGAGACTACAGTACATTGCTTTTTCTTAATAGAGTCTTCTCAGTTTAAACTTATATATTCCTTCTCTTTTCTTTATGCAAACTAGTACAAAAAGGAGTTTGCTGAAATGTGAAACTGAGTTAAAAGAAATTAAAAAGGTATTTTAACATAGATGCAAAGGCTAAATCAAGCAAATATCAAGCTACATTTATTTTACTATTAATATGTGATTAATATGTTTCCATACTTCTCAATAGACACAGTGCTCAGTTATAGGCTGCACTGAAAAATGGTCATTAATTCATTCAACAGATGTTCACTGAGAATCTATTTTATAAATTCAGCAGTGAAAATGACAAGCACAGGTTAAAGCTCATTGGGTAAAAGGTTAAGAGGTCTAACAGAACGGGATGATAAGGAATATATAACAAAGACCATTAACACAAAGTGGAAAAAAGTAGGCTAAATAGACTAAAATAACATTTGTTTATTTAGACTAAATAAATTAGATCATGGACAAAATTAAATCAGGTCAAAGAAGAGAATATTATTAAGACTAGACAGTGCACTTTCATTTCGTATGAAGATAAAATTATCAATTGAATAGTGAGAACAAATGACCATGGACAACATCCACTTTCATCCTTAGTAGTCCATATGCTGTGATTTCTCTAGGGTACCTCAGGGGCCAATGTGGATATACGCTTACACATTGATAAAATACCCCTTTAAGGACATGCAAAAAACTCCTAAGAGGGTTGCTGAAGAGGACAGAGACAAGGGTAATCAGGAGACAAGTTTGGAGAGGGACCTTATATATATATATTTCATGTTGTAAGTTTTCATGTTTAATCATATGAACATGTTATCTATTCAAAAAAATGGAAAAATAACACAGATTTTATCAGAAGATTCAAGTGCAATACAAAATAGGAAGTTCTCGGAACTTTGGCGTGAAGGTCACAGAGGACATGGTGGGGATGCTGTGGACACAAAGTTCCGGCCCATGGGTGCCAGCCCTCACTGGTGTGAAAGAGACACGAATGAGAGGCGCTCACCTTCCTGTCACAGGCTGCAGGACTGCCAGCAGTGTTTTGCTTGAGGAAGCCAGCGGTTGTCGACCAGCGTGTGGGGTTTTTCCTTGAAGGCTCTTCGGAGAAGTTATTATCACTGACAGACGTGGAAAGGCCAATTAACGCTGGGTCACTGCTTCGTCGGACATGAAGAGGCATATCTGTAACACAAAAAAAGCATTGTGTTTTTAAAAGATAACCTAACACCTGAAAACTGTGTGTGAGAATAAAGGTAGTTAAATCCCAAAGATTAAAAAGTAGAGTAACACTTTAAGGTGACAGTGGGTCAGCATCCTAAGTAGGAATTCCATCAGTTTCTTTAAAGACTTCACTGCAAAAGAAACAGGATGTCTACAGGATGAAAGAATACGGTATCTACAGGATGACCTGCTCTGGAGTAAGATGGCTAGGTGTATCTGCATTTCACACCTGTTACCTGTGTGGCTCCAGGCAAGTGGCTTCACTGTCCTCCCCTTGGTCCCTTCCTATACAAACAGCAATAAAACATCACTTCTCACCTAAGGGTACTGCAAGGACTAAATGAGACAGATTGCTTAAAACAGTTCCTGATACATGGTGTGCACTCAACAGAGAGTGACAAAAATAACCAGTGCTGCTATTATCATCTTGACATTGGTTTGGCTTCGCTAGTAAAGAAGTCTGTTGAATAAAATATTTCTTTTGCTCAACAAAGTATTATCAAAACGTACAGAGCGCAACCATATTTCTTATCCTTCAGATAATGAAATCTTAAAAGTAGAACACCAATACGCAAGTGTGCATGCTCAGCCAATCAGTCGTGTCCGACTCTTTGCAATCCCATGGACTATAGCCCACCAGGCTCCTCTGTCCATGGAATTTTCCAGGCAAGAATAT
Organism: Giraffa tippelskirchi; assembly: GCF_054371585.1. Classification (NCBI taxonomy): domain Eukaryota; kingdom Metazoa; phylum Chordata; class Mammalia; order Artiodactyla; family Giraffidae; genus Giraffa; species Giraffa tippelskirchi. The sequence goes on along the minus strand of NC_137287.1, from coordinate 62,621,697 downwards.
TGGAGTGGGTTGCCATGCCTTCTCCAGGGGATCTTCCCAACCCAAGGAGCAAACTCTTGTCTCTTGCATCTCCTACATTGGCAGGCAGATTATTGACCACTGCGCCATCTGGCAGTATACTCAGGTAGTACCTGCCATATACTCACATACGCAATTACATAAAAGGTGGTGCTTTATCAGCTGTATTCTGTTTGCAATTACTCTAACAAAAATCAATAACAAATTCAGGTTAGCCTTCTATGGTAGCACTGGGTACATGCTAGCAGATATGATCACTGTGACAACAGAAAAGAAACACAACTACAAAACCAGGTAGAAGAACGCAAGCATATCCATCTGTAACACTGAGAATCAGAATCAAAAGCCCCACACATCAACTGAGCGGAAAGCATAATAAACATATGACAAAATTTTAGATTAAATTAATGCTTAGAGCAATTTGTTTACAAAAACTAGGATGCAGGGTAAATATTTATTAAAAGCCTTGAAAAAAACAGCTTTAGTGGAGAAGGAGTAAACTCATCATTTATTCTATGAGAAACAATTTTGGAACATTGATGCATCTGGTCAATGTGTGGCTAAGGAGATCCTTGAGGATGTGAAACTAAGGAAAGATGATTTATATATGTTAACGGTTACATTTAAACCATTGTCAATCCAATAGTCTCAAATATATTAAAGCAAATTAGAGACGATCAGAGAAAACATATGAATCGTCAGAGAAGCATATGAATCATAATAATGTTGCATTTAACATTTGCTTCCACATCATGAGGATTTGAGAACAATAAAGAGCCTGAGTACATAACCAGAGAAAAAAATATTTAATTATTGAACATTTAATTTAATACTATTGGTGTTTATCTTAATTTGCTAAGAGAAACACATATATGAAAATTACAGAAAAGAATAATTTCCAATTTTTAAGTGTATGTAAAAACGTGTGACAGTCTTTATTTCTTACAATTTATACCAAAAAAATAGAACCAAAACAAAACAAAGAACTATACAGTCACTCTCAAAAACAAGTTCACAAAAATATACCTCTTAGGATCTAGGTGTGTTAATAGTACTATGCTCTGACCATAAAAAAGTTCCCTCCCAATTAACAAAATTGTTCTTAGATTCAAAAATCAAAAATGTAAGCAGAAAAGCAACAAAATGGGGAGGAGGGAGAATAAAATACTTCTGGGAAATTACAATACTGCTCCTTAGATATGGGTTCTGTTGCCTCCAGTTACAGGGTTGCTGATTGCTTGGTTGTTAAGGAACTGTGTATACCTATATTTGTGTGTGTGTGTGTGTGAAGTCTAAAAGAAGCACTATTAATTCACAAAAGGCCTTAAAAATGGTCCAGAAGTAATGACTAAAAGCAGTACCGACAATAATAAAATAACCACATGAAAGTACATTTCACCCCCCAAAAAATTCAGGGACTATAAATTTCAATGAATTCGATTGGACACAATAAAACAGCTTACTCAACTTGTTTCTGAAATTCTCCCCAAAAGAAATACACTGCAGACCCGATTCAGATTAGATAAATAATTAGGATCATCATCTTCTGAAAAGTCACGATCACTGTGTTAATCTGTTAGTCTAAAACAGACACAAATAATTAGCACTTTGTACCTCTTTGCATCTGTAACCCTCAAAATTAGAGATGCAGGGGAAGAAAGTGGATTCAAGAAGAGGTAGAGTTATAGCGGGACTGCAGACCTTCGGGCTGCCCCTCCTGGGGAGATGCCGGGGCACAGACCGCAGGCAGCACTGACACAAACCACACGGTGAAGGATGCCGCAGGAGATCAAAACTCATTTTAAAAAGTAAACAATATGTTCTCAGCAAAGGAATGCCAAGTGACAGCATGATGATCTTGAAGTCAGGTTTTCTTGCAGTTGATGAACTGTAAGAACAGAGTCATCAAAGAGCACACGGGCAGCAAATATGAAGACACCGTAACACATCGCATGGCCACGCTCATGCTGGCTGCAATTTAGACAGTGTCTCACACTGATAGTGACAATTTACACTTTTACTGGTTTATAATTTCTTCGTTTTACGGCTATGTGAAAATTATGTCATTTTCATCCAGTTTATACACACGCATGCACATACTAAATAACATTAAGAAGTCAATGACTTGAAAGGATCTGAATCTTTTTTTTGTTTTAAACATTAATCCTAGTGGAGAAGGGGACTTCCCTGGTGGCTTAGTGGTAAAGAATCCGCCTGCAATGCAGGAGCTGCAGGAGCTGCAGGTTCGATCCCTGGGACAGGAAGATCTCCTGGAGGAGGGAAGAGCAACCCACTCCAGTCAGTATTCTTGCCTGGAGAATCCCATAGACAGAGGATCCTGGTGGGCGATCCATAGGGTCGCAGAGTTGGACACAACTGAAGCGACTTAGCACGCACGCAGGCCCAGTGGAGAAACATGTGACTCACTTCACAGACCGGTAAGTGGAGCCTGAGAGGTGACAGGAAGAACACGGGGAGAGTTTTCTGGCCAGAACTTGAGGCTCCTTGGTCAGCACTCCATCGCCACCCAAATCATGAAATTAATTCTATTATTCGACCATTCACTGAAAAACAAACTCCACTTCTAGCTACTTGCAGATATAAATGTCAGTCTCAATTTTGAAAAGGGGAAGAATTTTGCAGTGTTTTCAAAGTAAAATTACATACACTGAGAAATCAAACACGGATTTTAATAGCATCATTAGATTTGGGAGAGTTGAAGAACTATTACGTTAGCTATACATATAAACTGAAACAAGAGGAATCCCAATTTCAAAAATGTTAAAAGTAGAAGAAAAAAAATGAAGGAAAAAAATAAAAAAAACCTCTAATAGTTCAATAAAGGAAGTATGATGCATAAGATGACAAAGCATGCCCCAGGGGACCTATACCAGTATTTCTCAACTTTGACCACAGGACACTTTCTCACTCTAAAAGTTACTGAAGAAACCAAAAAACTTTTGTTTATGTGGGTTATAGCTAGGCATATACCATACTAGAAGTGAAAATGAAAAAAACTTTTTTTAATATTTATTCATTCATTCATTTTTAAGTTAACAATAATAAACCTATTACATGTTAACATAAACAACAGAATTTTATGAAAATGATTTTACAAAACAAAGCATATGAAGCTGGAGAGAGGCATTGTTTCACATGTTGCTTAGCAGCAGACATCTGGATTCTCATTTCTGCTTCTTCATTAACTTGCTGCAATATGATCAAGTACACAAAGAAAAAAAGAACTCCAGAAACACTTAGCTGTGACAGGAAACAGAATTTTGATAATCTTCTCAGATGGACTTCCCTGGTGGTCCAGTGGCTACGATGCCACACTCCCAATGCAAGGGGCCCAGGTTTGATCCCTGGTAAGGGAACTAGATACCACACGCAGCAACTAAGAGCCCAGGTGCCATAACTAAGTGGCTCAGCTGGTAAAGAATCTGCCTGCAATGCGGGAGACCTGGGTTCAGTCACTGGGTTGGGAAGATCCCCTGGAGAAGGGAAAGGCTACCCACTCCAGTATTCTCGCCTAGAGAACTAAGACTCAGTGCAGTCAAATAAATAAAATAAAAATTAATCTCCTTAGATAACTATAAATCTTTGATACCACACCAAAACTTGACTCGAAGGTTAGCGGCAATATAGAATGCAAACGTCTCGTTCTCTTGTGACATCTTATTCTTCGAACGGATCTTTTACCCATGAAAAATTCTGCAACAATTACTTGGAATATATTAGTAATTAGGTTAAATCAACCCTCCAAGTGTTGATATATTTCTTTATAGCAGAAAATCACATATGTGAATATCACTACCAATTGCATCAGAAAAATCAGTAAGTATAGGGACATTATCATGCTCACAATGGGATACGAGTTTTCCAAAATCTAATTCTACTAGAATTGAAAGCTCGAATGTTATCTTTGGCAATGAACACTATAAGTTGTTTTCCATGTAATGACAGGCTCAGTTCACCCATTTTCTAGAAACCCTGCCAGATAACCAAAGTCTGAATAAACACAGCTTTTCCATTCCTCTTTCAAATAAAAGCACTGCTCCATTAAAAATGGTTATGTTAACTTACAACTCAAATCATCATATACAAGTTTTTCTCAATATGTGGTTTTCCTGGTGACTCACATGAGAGAGTTCACCTGAAATGCGTGAGACCAGGGTCGGATCCCTGGGCCAGGAAGATCCCTTGGAGAAAGAAATGGCAACCCACTCTTCAACCTATTCTTGCCTGAGAAATCGCTTGGACAGAGGAGCTGTGTCTGGAGGGCTATAGTCCATGGGGTAACAAAGAGTTGGACACGACTGAGCAAGTAACACTTTCACACTTTCAATATGTACAAGTACTTTGTGCCTATCTCGTATGTTGTTACACAAAATATTAAATTCCATGTTCAACAGTCAGGACTTTTTAAAAGTTATCATTTTTCTGCCTCATCAAGAATAGTAGACAAAATGGCTTTTTTCTTTAAACTGCAGCTGTCCTGAGTGAGGAATACATTTGGGGCTACCATCTTATTTTGTGCCAAGGGGTCTCATCTTACCCATTGGTGTCTGGGCACCTTTGGTTCAGTGTCAACTCAGTGAACAACACAAAATATATTTCTAGATCACTATGAATAGAGTTTTGCCTAACAGTCTCCCTGAGATGTTCTTAGTGATGCAAAGGACCCACATCTCCATTAAAATTAATAGATGTTCATCAAATGACACCATTAGAAAGACAAAAAATTGAACACAGATTAGGAGAAGCTATGACTTGGAGTATTATAGTACTGACCATGTACTTGAACATGAACTTCCAGATGTTCAAACTGGATTTAGAAAAGGCAGAGGAACCAGAGATCAAATTGCCAACATCCGTTGGATCATCAAAAAAGCAACAGAAAAGGGAATACCAGATCACCTGACCTGCCTCCTGAGAAATCTGTATGCAGGTCAGGAAGTAACAGTTAGAACTGGACATGGAACAACAGACTGGTTCCAAATCGGGAAAGGTGTACGTCAAGGCTATATATTATCACCCTGCTTATTTAACTTACATGTAGAGTACATCATGAGAAACTTGGGCTGGATGAAGCACAAGCTGGAATCAAGATTGCTGGGAGAAATATCAATTAACCTCAGATACGCAGATGATACCACCCTTATGGCACAAAGCAAAGAAGAACTAAAGAGCCTCTTGATGAAAGTGAGAGAGGAGAGTGAAAAAGTTGGCTTAAAGTTCAACATTCAGAAAACTAAGAACATGGCATCCAGTCCCATCACTTCATAGCAAATAGATGGGGAAGCAATGGAAACAGTGACAGACTTTATTTTGGGGGGCTCCAAAATCACTGCAGATGGTGACTGCAGCCATGAAATTAAAAGACACTTACTCCTTGGAAGAAAAGTTATGACCAACCTAGACAGCTTATTAAAAAGCAGAGACATTACTTTGCCAACAAAAGTCTGTCTAGTCAAAGCTATGGTTTTTCCAGTAGTCATGTATGGGTGTGAGAATTGGACTATATAAAGAAAGCTGAGCTCCGAAGAATTGATGCTTTTGAACTGAGGTGTTGGAGAAGACTCTTGAGAGTCCCTTGGACTGCAAGGAGATCCAACTAGCCCACCCTAAAGGCCACCTGATGCAAAGAAATGACTCATTGGAAAAGACCCTAATGCTGGGAAAGATTGAAGGCAGGAGGAGAAGGGGACGCACGACAGAGGATAAGATGGTTGGATGGCATCACCGACTCTGGACACGAGTTTGAGTAAGCTCCAGGAGTTTTTTAATGGACAGGGAAGCCTGCCATGCTATAGTCCACAGGGTGGCAAAGAGTCGGAGACGACTCAGCAACTGAGCTGAACTGACCATGTACTTGGATGAAGAATTATAAAAAGCTATAATTTTTATGATTTTGGTTAACATTCACTTCAGCCTTTGCCTTTAGTTTTTGTATTCCTAGTGTGTTTCTGCTTTATTTTACAAAAACAGGATCATACTGTACGTGTTGGTTTGTACCTTTTCCCTCCTAATAGTCTATCTTGAGATGGTGAAGGACAGGGAAGACTGGTGTGCTGCAGTCCATGAGGACACAAGAGTCAGACACAACTTATCGACTGACCAACAACAGTCTATCAAGTAAGCAGATTTTAGAACTATAAGGCACAAATAAAACTGTTTAGTCTACCCTACCAAAAAAGAAAAAGAAAAAGAACCACCACCTGCCTAGATGTGTAATCCCAACATGTCAGTCCACCTCACTGGACCTCAGTGTCCCCATCTATAAAATCAGAGATTTAGCATTAAAACTAAAAATTGTATGATTCCATATAGGACCATATACTCCTATACTGATAATCATCTACCAAACCTCATGCTAACAGAATTTAAAACCATTTATGAAGAGGCACTAGAAAAAAATATAAAAGCATCTCAAAGTAGTATCATTACCAGTTGCCTCAGAGAAGAATGAAAAATGCACAAGAGTTGTGGATTATAATGCAGAAATAGCCACAACTGCCTTGAGGTCTTTGGATGACCTGAACATGATTCTAAGGAAAGAGACTACTCCAGAGGTCTGGTCTTATCAACAAAATGAACGATGAAACACAACTGCCTGATTCATTTGACAAGCTCCCCACCTCTCACTGTCCTGATAAAGCAAAATATTGCATAAAAGAACACAATTTTGTCTTGGCCTCAGAGAAATAAAATACAAATACAGCCTTTTTGCCTATAATTTGCTTCATGTTTCTAGGGCTCACAATTTTTCAGCATTGCTAATAATCCGATGCAATTTGCATTCTTGCAAGCAATTAGAAATAATGGGAGCTTCTCATTTAAGGTAATTTAGTCATTATTATTATGATTCCTTACCCTCCAATTTAGGAAAATCAATACTTTTCAAAACACAATAATAAAACTTTCTCTCCTGGTAATCTTCTGATTTATTTAATATATAGATTTTCAAAGTATGGCCTCTGAAATATTAACAAGAAAATTCAAAGATGAGGATCTTCAATAATTAAGCTACTGGATGAAGCACCCAGAGATGGGGACGATGTCACCAGGTCCCAGGTGGTGGCGGAGGCTGTTTGATGTGTGCCTTCCTTTGAAGAGTGGATAAACCTTCAAGTTCTCTGTGGCACTAATGCACTGTAAATATTGATTTGCCTCTCTAGATAAGGTGCTTTTTAAATAAGTGAAAAAATTGAACATCTAATAATGAATTAGAGCAAATACTTAAAGGTCAGATATATACATTTTTAACGGTTATACATCATACCCCTACTCCGAATCAGTTTTCCCAATGTTTCTCTTCTTTTATTCTTCCAGTGATTTTTAAATCATTTAACCACCCAAGGCAATGAAGAAACCTTTTCCAAGAAGACAGACACCAGCCATCAAGGTATTTAATCAAATCTAAAAATAATATGCAGTTGAGACACGTATTAGAACTTATGATGCAAGCAGCAAAATTATGCTTCATGCAAAATGAAGACCATCTCCACCATCTTTGGCAATTATACATTTCTTAAAGACACATATCACAGTGAGGAGAGAAGTTATTAACACAAGCCATGGGGAGAAAAACATGACATCAGAATTGCCACCTTCTAATATAAGAGTCCCCCTTTATATAAAGGTATTTATCTGTATTTCACTTACTGAGATGAAATCCTTAGAAGAAATCTGAGGAAAGGCAAGACAGGAAATAAGCTCGAAAAAACAGCAGATGACTCAGAGAGAAGGACATAAAATGAATTTTATTACCCTGTTATCATATATATATATATATGGAAGGTATCTGAGAGATGAATTGAAATATCACATTTACAGATGAGTGCACTGAGACCAGAAAGAGAGCACAGGGCTGGGTCAAAGGTGACACTACCCCTCTGAGATTAGCTGTCCCTGGAGTGCTTGTCAATGGACACCCCATCCCGTGTCATTTGGATATGACCACACTGCTATCCAGGAAGAATTAAGATGTGTCAAAGCCACCACAGTACGCTTACCCTTCACTAGAAATAACAGGAGATTTCTTGGGAAGACTGAGTTTAAAACCCATTTCTATAGATAAGAGGATGAGTTCAAAGGTCCTACTGAATCTTAGATACATATGAGGAAGGAAAAGAGAGTCAAGAGGGAAATAAATATTCAGTGTTTTAATGTTACATGAATATTTACAAAGAAAAACCCAAGAATTTCTCTGAGGCATATGAAATTGGAATCATTAGGATTCCCATTCTAGAAAAAAATAATACATCCACCCTCATCAGGAACCTCCCAAATATTCATATGAGTACAAGTAAACGGAGAGAAGTGAATAAGGTCAGTGGGTTGTCTCAGTGTTGTTAGGATCTAAAACTTCAGTGTTTCAAAATCTTACCAGTGAGGGAAATAGACAAGGGATCTCTACATATTATTTCTTACAGCTGCATGTAATTCTCAGTTCTCTCAATTTAAAATATTAAATAAAAGCCCCCCCAAAAAAAACAGAAAGCCCCAGGTGAGATGTCTTGAGGTCTAGGCCTGTAGCCACCAGGACTGAAGACATCTTTCTAACCCTGTCTTCTAGAACAGTCTCCTCACCTCTGCACACAGCCACGTGCTTTGCTGACCGTCCACACTGATGGCTCCCCGAAATGTGCTCCCAGCTTAGATGTCTCCATGTCTCCCCTCCTGGGGGGCCTCTGGCGTCCATCCACCCCGGTCCTCACTGCCCAGGCACCCCGCGCGGCTGCTCCTTAAAGGGCACCAACTCCTCAAACCCATCTAATCCAGCAGCAGATTCAGAAAGAGGCAATTAAAGGGAAATTTAAAGGAAGGACAAATATACAGCAGGATTGAGGAAAAGCAGCTGGGGGGTGGGGGGTGGAGGCTAGGTAATGAAGTGCCCGAGAGAGAAGAGTTGGTAGCATGCACGGGGAGCCAGGAGCAGGCAGGAGCTACTCCTGAGCTACTTTCCTGAGAAAATGAACACAATATGGGAAAGGACAGGAGAAGGCATGTGCTGCGGCCGGGAGGACTTTGTGTTATTGTGAGCGGTAATGCTTCCCCCCACAGATGAGTGCTGGGCCCTGCACACACCCTCTATTTCCAGGGACCGTCGCCCAGCTGTCGGGGAGGGCTCGAGGGTCAAGTCCAGCTCTGTCTCTCCTCGTTGCCTGATCCCAGGACCCGGAGTGGCCCCTAGAAGAGAAAGTCCCTGATTGCTGCCGCTCGTGGCTGCCAAGCTGTGAGGCCGCTGCCCTCCCTCCCTGAACTCAGAACACTGAGGCCTTGGTCCAGGAGGGGCCACGGGGGAGGTTGGAGCCTCTGCATGGCCATGTTTTCTGTGAGTTTCTGTTTAAAGACGCTTCATCACATTGATATGGTTGATTCGTGAATGTTAAACTCAGCCAACAGGACTAAATCTCATGCCTGGCTGAAGCTGAAATAACATGTATTTTCTCCATGAGGTACATCAGATTTGCTGGGTTTAGGAGCACAAAACTGCATTTTACATTCGGGGGGTCATTTTGAATGACAAGATCACCAACCAAAAGCACAAAAATGTGAAAAACGTGGCAACCAATAGACCATGAAAGGGACCTTGTTTACAGTATAAGCACTGAAAAAGAGGCAAGATCCTTGCTCACCATCAGCTGGAGATACATGCATTGGGATTCAATAATATTTGTGGGAACCTCCATAAAGAGTGAGGTCCAACTGTACCTTCTTCCATTAATATTTGTCGATTGAATAATCAACTCAGAAATCTTAAGAACTGACCCCACTTCCTCCAAGTTCCTCTCCAGATGCTGCTCTCTTGTCTTTCCTTGATAAGCAACTTTGGAGAAAGAAGGCTGCTTTATCCTCACATTTCCTTTAACCCACTCTCGTGTGGGTTAAAGCCTTCTCCCCACCAGCCCACAATACAGAACCATAAACCGCCCTCTCTTCCTCAGTGGATGCTTTTGACCACCAGTCCCCGGGGAGCTCAGTGTGTGGCACAGACATGGCTCTGCCCTCCTGGAGGCTGTGTTGCCATGGAGAGGGCAGATTAATCACCCAGCCCTGTGCAGGGTGACACAGTGCTAAAGGAGAAATACTGAGAGCCTCAGGGAGGGTGCGGGTGGGGCACTTTCCAAGAGCATCCTCGAAGCCTTCAGACAGAAGGGACAGCTCAATCTTGCCCTGCTATCCTTTCTCACTCTTGATGTCTCCCCCCTTAGGAAGCCACTAACCACATCTTCAGCAGCAAGGTGCTCCTTTAATGGCCTGACTCCACCAGAGTATCTGCCATGCTGTCACCCTGAGTTTGGGGGTCTGCCTTCCCTAAGCACACAGCTCCTAGAAAATAACACTACACTTGTACTGTCACAACTCCCCAGAGGGTCGCCCTGAAGAAGCATTTGCTGAACCAGCAAAGAAGTGAATAAGTCATCAGAACTGAAGGTTTGGGTTTGTCTGTTTGGGGTTTTGTTTTGTCGTGGAGATAGTGGTGTTTGGTCAGTGGGATGGTGAGAGAGGAAGAAAACACATAGCTAGAGAAAACTGCAGGGACAGAGGGCAGATGCTTAATTCTACACAATTAAAAGGACTGCAAGAAATCTGTATGGCTAAAATGTAGCGTTAAAGAAGTGATGGAGAAAGGGAACACCAGGGAGGGAGCCCTGGATGAGCCAACCAGGGTTGTTTAAGTCAGAAATTCTCCAACTTTAATGTGCATACAACACACCAAGGGATCTTGTTAGGATGATTCCACAGATCTTGGGTCATGGAAGATGAAATTCTGCATTTCTAGTGTAACCGTGACATCCAGGCTGCTGCTCCGCCACTGCACTTGAAGACTCCGCAGGGCTGTGCGTGTGCTCAGTCTCTCAGTCAGGTCCAACTCTTTGCAATCCCATTGGCTATGCCCAGGCTTCTGGGTTGATGGGATTTTCCAGGCAAGAATACCAGAGTGGGTTTCCATTTCCTTCTCCAGGGGATCTTCCCAACCCAGGGATTGAACCCTCGTCTCTCGCATCTCCTGCATTGGGAAGGCGGATTCTTTACCACTATGCCATATGTTAAAACTGTCTTTAGCTATGCTACAACATTTTGATGGGCTCTCATCAGCTCGTGTGTTCCTTGCCTCCAGCCCAGACCTCTGAATGCATGAATGCATCCTCTGCATATCACTCACAACACCTTTACTAAAGTACATGTCAGATGTCACAACTCAGAGAGGTTGATCCAGTGGGGTCACAAGACATCAGATTAAGCCCTGGCACCTCTCCACCCAATGCTGAGATCCAGCTGGAGTGCTCTGAAGTGACCAGAAGCCACAGATCCCTCCATCCCTTCTTGTCCATTGTCTTGACCTCTCTAACAGCCTGGAGGGCACCTCCTTCTCTAAGGAGTCCCTAGGTTTTGAAAGCATAGTGAATCCACGCTTTGTGTTAATTTCACTGATTAGAACCAGTGCTCTCTTACCCGTCTCCCTTGTTAATCTCAGAGGTTCCACCCTTAGATGCCAGCCCAGCAAATGTTTGCTAAAATGTTGTATGAATGAATGTGACTACCCATCTATCTCCATCCTTTTCACATTGACTGTCTCAAGTATTATAAGGGCAACCTTTTTAGCAAAGAAAAAATAATTACTGATATTACATGGGCAGAGAAGACCAAAAAAAAAGGGGGGGGCGTGGTTTCTGCTAGGAGAAGCTCAAAGAATTACGAATTGGCATATTAGTGATTAACTCTCTCGTCAAGAATCTCAGCAACATTCTACTTACTTTTTATTATTAACTTTGTACTACTGTTCTTCACTCAGTGTTTGCTCTCCTCTGAGAATATTTGGGCTCAAGTAAATCTAAATTAATTCTTCATACATAAAGTTATATGTATATCTATCAAATCCCTCATATGACTTCCACTGTACCAATTTAGCTCAATCACCATGTAAATTAAATTTTGAAATTATCAGCTTCACCTGACAAGTCATTTGTCTTTCAAAATTGATGTTACCTATTGATGGTTTCGGAGATACTCTCTAAATGCACAATGCCCTTTCTCCTTTGACATTTGTCTTTTATTATTTTATTAAGGATTCAAGTAACTCAGTAACTGTCAAGTTAACTTTTGATTAGCATTATTCTCCCATTCCTTTATTATTTTAACCTTTATTTCATAATACTCTACAAAAGTGTAATATTTTTCTCCCACAGATTTTTACCTATTTCATGAGCCAATTTTCTATTCTTTAAGAATGTACATTCTCTAAGGATGTAATCCTTTCTATTATTTAAGGAAAGTACAACTTTCTGTTATATAAGGAAGGTCCTCTATGTAAGTAGATTTTATAATTATTTCACGAGCACATTAACCATCATCAGCTACTTGACAATGGCAAGGAACTCCTTTTTAAGTTTTTTTTTTTTTTTAATGTGGACTATTTTTAAAATCTTTATTGAATGTGTTACAATTTTGCTTCTGTTTTATGTTTTTGTTTCTTGGCCACAAGGCACGTGGGATCTTAGCTGCTCAACAAGGGATCAAACCCACACCCCCTACACTGGAAGGCAAAGTCTTCACCACTGGGCTGCCAGGGAATTTCTTAGCTGGAAGGGCCAGCTAAAAAGCAAAGCCATTCTTAGCACTCAGGTGTTAAACTTCCACCAGAGTCTCTACACATCATTATGCTCATATATAGATTCCTTATCTTGAACTTGAATCTTCATGGTACTAAAGGTATCAAAGGTATACAGAAGGTATCAAAAGTCATTCATTCAATACAAATATCTGATAAGCACCTACTGTGTGCTAGGCACACTTCTAGTTGCTTCCAGTAAGTGATCCCTCAAGGGCTATACATTCTGGTGATACATATCACGAGAGAGATTCCTTGTCCATTTCCCTTACTAGTGATGAGAGGACAATGGATAAACAAATAAGAACAGATAATGTCACGAGGTGATCAGTGCTGTAAAGTGAAGCTGAGGAAGGAATCAGGGGCTGGAGAAGGTAGAGAAATGCTAGTTTATCTGGGAGAGTCTGACAGCAGCACTAAGAAAGCATTCAAACAGCTCATTATCCACTTTCCTGCCCTGAGTGTTCCAGTTTCAAATTAATTCCTTGCCACAAGCCTCATACATCCTGGCTATTCATAAAGCCATTTGGCCCTGGTTGCTGCAAGGCGGCAATAAGACTGGATACTTCTGAAACATATGGCCTCGTGTCTGTTTGTGTTACCTTCAAAGCGCTGAGATCTTTCAGAGCTAATCAAATCCATTCCTCCTTTTTGTTGAGGAAGAATCATGTAAAAGTAAATACATCCTGATGATTTGTAACGAGCCAATTAAGTCTGTAATCACTAACACTCACTGAACATTTACTATGGGGTCATGTGTGTGCTAAGAATCTTACTGCATTAATTGATAATCTCCTCAGAACAAGGCTAAATACAGGTTACATTATTACTCCCACTTAATAAGTAGGGAAACTGGTGAAGCTAACCTACCACTAACTGGTGGAGACAAATCCAAGCCATGATAGTCAAGCCATGGAGAGCACACCCCTTTCTGGGAAGCATGGAGTCCTGCAACACCAAGAACTGAAAGATCAGGGCTCTGACTTCCCTGCCAACCTGGAAGAAGAGCAGTAAATGCATGTGGATTTGCTCAGGGCTGCAGGAACACCACTGTGTCACTAAGCTAGCGGCTCCCCTGATGTTAGGATCTTTGCAATCCTTTGGAATCCTTTCCACGAGTAAAAAGAAAGGTCATGAAAGACCTTCAGAATGAGACATTTCCCTTCAGCTAAGACTGGTAGACAAATGAGACTTTTAACTTCATCACAATTTATTTTATTCTTAGGGGATTTGTGGGGAGAAATGGGCAGTGGCACACACTGAAGTGGGGTGACATCGTGGAGTGTGTGTGTGTGTGTGTGTGTGTGTAAAACTGAATGCTTCAGGCTTCATATCTATATAGAGAACATGGATCGAGATTAATAGGTTCAATCTATATATTCACACAGTATGTCACTACAGCCTTGTGATGTAGGCTATATATTTGCCGAAAGACTCTTTTCAGTCAAATACGTAGTCTGTTTAGGACAATAATGCCTGGAATATACTAAGTACTCAGCAAGGGCTAATTCTCTCATCTGCAGCCTTGCTATACCTGACCTTAATAAAAGGTCAGAAATGCAGGTCAGTACTAAGTTCTTCCCATCCCCACTGTGCTCTTGTTTGTAACTCTTCGAGTTACACCCATGGGTGCAAACAATCACTAGTCATTAAAAATTATCTAGGAGTATCCTGTAAAATGTGGGTTCCTGGGCCCCCAAAAAGAAATCCTGAAACTTGGGTCTAGGGTTTAGGACAAAGTCCAGACATTACTTTTACAAGCTCTCCAGGAAATTCTATTTGCAGCCAAGATGGGGAATCACTGCTCTCAACCAGAGAGCACTGCACATCTAACTGGGAGATCTTGTTAAAAATACAGGTGCTGATTCAGTAGGCTCTGGGCAGGGCTGAGAGACTGAATTTCTAATAAGGCCCCAAGTGGTGCCTTGGACTAGCAAGACCCCTATTTGTGCTGCCAGGTAGGTAGCCACTAGCCACAGTGTGCAAAACATGTCATTGCAAGTTCTTATATAATAAACAATTCTGTCAGATACTGAATTTAGCTAAACAAAAATATAATTAAATAATCAGTAATTTTATACTCTCCGTTTTATTAACTACTAATCACTAAGAAAGGATAAGATGTGAAATGGTCCTCCTGCATCTTTTTAATTTGAAAATGTTATAAAGAGAAAACAATCTTTCAACTTGTTAGACATAGGGCTAATAATTTGCATTTTCTAAAATCTCATTGGATTTTTATGTTTATATTTGCATTTTGGAGAATCGTAATACATGACCATAACTCCCCAAAGAAACAGATATTTACAGAACAATTTTTTTATTAAATTGCTATATTTGGAATAAACCTATGTGACGATTCAAATCCTACTGCAAATCTGTATACAACATAGAAAATTCCAATAGTAATAGGACGTGGGGAGGAATCCTCTATTTATTATTTTAAGAAAACCAAACAACTGCTTCGCTGCCTTTTTAATTGAGGAGATAAAGCACTTTAATATAGATAAAACATTTCTAATATTTAGGAAGCACTTTTCCAACTATAAAGTCACGAACTTTACCCATAACTCTGACAGCCTGACAAGCAAGCAAACAGAATTCAACCCAATAGTAGTTTCCTAGGCAACAAGCACAGATACGACCAATGGAAAAAATGAAAAGGAGAAAAAGCATTGCAGCATTTCCAGTGGGCTTGAGAAACACATTTTAATTGTCAAAATGCCACAAAGACAACAATATTGAAAATCATTTCACTGAAAACGATTCAAAGCAGAAAGCCATTTTCATTACAGCAAACGAGGTGTGGAAAAATAGAAAAATTAGGTTCCCTTCCTTTGCTCTGAATTAAGTAGGGACGGTGATCAATCTTGGCTGATTTTACAAAATTTATCTACATTAGTACAGATTTTTAATATGCCTCCTTAGCTTTCTCGACAACTGGGATCGTACATTAATTCAACGGACAAAAGAAGAGAGTCACCCAGAAAGACGAGGTAGCACAGGATACAGGGTGCGTCTGAGCATCTTCTTTACAAAGACATGCTCATACCTGCTTAGGTCTTAATTCAAACAGTAAACCACACACTTCACAACACAGACTGCAAAGCACTAGGCTGTCCATATTCTCACCTGGCTTCTGTTTCTTCATCTGTAACAAGAAGGGCTTGGATTCCATCGCAAAACCCCTTCTGGCTCTAACAGCTTTTGATTTTTAGAAATAAAGTATAGAAGGGCTGTTTTGTCTAAAAACACTGAGAACAAAACAAAGGCTAGATTCTAAGCCATTTTAAAACTTTTTCTTCACAGGACGTAAACTTTGACAGCTAACCTTTAGAAAATAATATTGGAAATGTTCTACTACACAGCTATTTAAATGTCTACGTTTTACATCAGCTTTTGTGATGGCATTTGCGCTTATATTTAGGTCAGGAACATTTACTTGGATTAACTAAAATGTGTTGGATGCTCATAATCTATATTTTCACACAATGTGTCACTACAAGCTTGTGAAATAGTCTATATTTTCACCAAGAGTCTTTTCAGCCAAACGTTTAGTCAATTTAGGAACTTAGGCTGAATTGATCAAGTAATTCAGGCAAAACTACCAATTTAGTAGCTGCAGGCAAACGTCACTGAAATGTTTTCCTGATAATTCACCTTTCAATGATTGATGAATTAAGGAAATGAATAGCAAAATGGTGCTTCCAAACAAAAATATGTTCACAGTTTTTCTTTTTCTCTCTAGTCTACCCAACAAACTCAGATGAATAAATTATAATTCATTCTCCAAAGCCAATCACCTACCCTTGAACGTCATTGAAGTGAAGTTAAGAAGTGAAGTGAAGTCACTCAGTCATGTCCAACTCTTTGCAACCCCATGGACTGTAGCCTACCAGGTTCCTCTGTCCATGGGATTTTCCAGGCAAGAGTACTGGAGTGGGTTGCTATTTCCTTCTCCAGGTGATCTTTCCGACCCAGGGATTGAACCCGGGTCTCCCACATGGTAAGCAGATGCTTTACCATCTGAGCCACCAGGGAAGTCATTAGATCCCTTTAATTTCTTCAGGAATCAGGTGCTTCCCTGAAATCAACTTGGGTATCTGGGTGCACTGGCATGCCTCCCTGTTTTTTATATATACACACTTGTTCTCATGTAAAAGTTATTACAATGAAAGACATGTAAGTTACAACAGAAAAAGTTAATAATTCAAAAGCTGAGACATAGGCATTCCGTGAAATATCAGCACATATGTTGGTAAGTGGGGGCTTCCCTGGTAGCTGAGCTGGTAAAGGACCTCCCTGCAATGCAATCCTGGTTCAATTCCTGGGTTGAGAAGATTCCCGGGAGAAGAGATAGACTACCCATTCCAGTATTCTTGAGCTTCCCTGGTGACTCGGATGGTAAAGAATCCGCCTGCAATGCAGGAGACCTCGGTTCAATTCCTGGGTGGGGAAGATCCCCTGGGGGAGGGCATAGCAAACCCACTCCGGTATTCTTGCCTAGAGAACCCCCATGAACAGAGGAGCCTGGTGGGCTGCAGTCCATGGGGTCACAAAGAGCTGGACACGCCTGAGTGACTAAGCACAGCACAGCACAGCATGTTGGTAAGCACATCCTTATAAATTAACTTTGGTTCACTTATAATTGCCTTTCTTTTTGCTTTTTATCTTACTATCTAGATTCTTCAACTGTCTACCCTTCAGAACACTGAACATCATTAAGCATCCATAGAAATAAGCTCTTTCATATGTGATACATATAAGGTCAGCTGAAAGAAAATTTAAGCAATTTGGCCATTAAAAGAAAAATGAGCAGAGTAAATCCTAAAAGAATCTCATGAGTAGACAGACTGAAATTATATGTATGTCTGTGAGGAGTCTGACAAAGCCTGACTTGATTAGGAAGGAAATATTAAAAGATTTCTTTCCCTTTTCATGTGAGCTGCCAGGAAGCAAACCCAAAGATTTGTTTGGGTTTAACATAGATTTAACTACTATGTGATAGGTGATATAGATATATAGATTACATACAGATAAAATTTTCTTTGTCTTGGTTTTCAACTTATATTTTCCTTTTTCACAATTCTCTATTTTTATTTTCTAGTTATTGTTTTTAGTGTTATTTTTAGAAATTCAACATAAATCCACCTGTGCTAGATAATCAGAGAACATATCTAACATTATTGAGTCTGTACAGTATCAACAATATAATTATACAAAGGAAGATAAGGTTTAAAGTATCAAAATTTACAGGATATATACAACTGATTTATTCTAACATATCTAGAACTTAATATGTTCAAAAAGTATATGTTAAAGAAATCAGTTAATTGGCATTTATTTATTCCAAGCAACAATATTCCAATTAAGCATCACACATTTCACAAGAGACCTGGGACTGAATACAGGTCTTCCTTTATGAAAAAAAAAGGTAACAGCAAATCTTTGAATCCTCAAATTTCAAAAACTCTCATATGCTCTAAAGCAAATTATGGGGAAAAAAATGATCATGACCTAAGAGTAAGATCTTTACAAGGGATTAAACAGTGACTTAACAAGCCACAAACTTTTTGTGCTTGCATTTCTAAAAAGAGAAATTCCTATTGAAGAAAAAAATAGTATTCAGTATCTTCGGAGAAGGCAATGGCACCCCACTCCAGTACTCTCGCCTGGAAAATCCCATGGATGGAGGAGCCTGGTAGGCTGCAGTCCATGGGGTCGCTAAGAGTCGGACACGACTGAGCAACTTCACTTTCACTTCTCACTTTCATGCATTGGAGAAGGAAATGGCAACCCACTCCAGTATTCTTGCCTAGAGAATCCCATGGACAGAGGAGCCTGGTGGGCTACAGTCCACAGCATTGCAAAGAGTTGGACGCAACTGAATGACTAAGCATGCATGCATGTATGATCACAGAGGAATCCTCGCCTAGCCCTGATGCTCTGACTTACCCGATGGTTAACATCTATTCTGTATCATGATCATGTTAAAATTTTTATGAATTTATTTTTGGTTTGTCCAAAGCTTGCATTTTCTTTCATAATCCTAATATTTAGAGACCAAAAAAAATGCCCATACAGAGACTAGGATTTAGAATCCTGCATAAATTAAAGTTGAAGACACCAAACTCCCAATCGCCTATCTGTATTTCCCGACAGAAAACAATTTGCAGTACCCTGTATTTGTTTTCCAGTAGAAAGATACTCCAATTGATAGCATCCTTCTTCTTTTAAACCTTTGCAGTAATTGTTGTTGATCCAGAGGGTCACAAAGAGTCGGACACGACTAAAGCAACTTAGCACACACACATGAATGCATAATTAAATAGATTTTATAAAACACTCCAGTATTCTTGGGCTTTCCTGGTGGCTCAGCTAGTAGATTCCACCTGCCATGTGGGAGACCTGGGTTGGATCTCTGGATTGGGAAGATCCCTTGGGGAAGGGAAAGGCTACCCACTCCAGTATTCTGGCCTGGAGAATGCCATGGATTGTATAGTCCATGGGGTCGCAAAGAGTCGGACATGACTGTGTGACTTTCACTTTCACTTCAAAACACATCACTTTCCAAGTCCTTTACAACAACTTTTCATTATGTATGCTCGTGGTACATCGATTGCATCTGTGTGGTGGAAAGACCGTATGGTAGTGCATTTCGCACCAATTCTGTGCTCAGGGACATGGCGCTGGGAACATAAAACTGGCCAGTGAGAATATTTACACCATGGAAATGGGCAAATGCCACAAGCCAGGTCTTCTTCGGTTTTCAGAGACACAGCTGTTAAAAGGTTACCAGCGCACCAGTGGATCTGCAGAACCCGACAAATCTTCTTCTCCTGGAGGCAAGAAAAGCACAAGACACCACAGGACTGCACTGCGAATCTGTGCGATCAAGAAAGACCACGGGAGAAACTGTGACTTCGAGCAGAGTCCTGAGAGATAAGCCGAGGTGAGGGAGGTGAGCAGCAAGGACAGAGAAGCAGCTTCAACACACTTGTGGGGAAGCAGGGAGCTTAGGGCCCCGAAGGCCTGAGACCCATCCAAGAAACTCAAGCAAGGGAACTTGTTACACGATAAAAAAAGACAGACACAAGACAGTTCTTGTGAACTTTACCAAAACTTACTGATGTTAACTGTATTTAAAAATATTGGGAAGCCACAGAAGGTTTTGAGACACTGGGGTGAAAAGATGAGATGCAGGGGTTACAACAATCACTCCTGCTATTGCAGAATGGACTGCAGGGCTGTCCTACAGAGGATATGGAGAGAACAGCCAGAGATGGGCCCGGGCGCTCTGCTTTCCAGACAACAGAGCACTAACAGCAAAATCTTGAGCGTGCAGGTTTTTGTTTATTTATTATTTAAATGCATGCTCAACTACCAGAGGCACTATCAACCACATACAAGCAATGGTAAATTCTCGAATACAAGAAAGTAAACAATAAACTAACGCAAAGTTCTAGTATTCTGTTTCCCTACATCCCCAGTCATGACCCCACTGCAGAGACCACCAGCAACACCATCTTTGGAAGCTCAAAGGCAGGTCGTGAAGTCACAGGACCTGGTGAGGCTGTGAGAGCTGGGGACAGCACCACCCTCAGTGACAGTTACAACAGACCTCTCCAGACTCCAGCATCCCTGGCCAAGGCCATATTCCCCTAGAGTGCCCACCAGAGATGGCACAGTGATCTGGAGCCACCTTAGTTTCACCAGGGGCACATATAGTGCCAAACTCACTGACTGAGAGGCCATTTCTTCTTCACAACTTGAACAACAACCAAAAAAATGAAAACACTGGTTCCAGGTCATGATACAAACACCCTGGATCCCTTTTGAGGGACTCCCTGCAAATACCAGCTGCTGGCAGCTCTGTGTTCTGGCCTCTACTGACAGCCAAGCAGAACGTCCACCAACGCTTCTGACACCTGCTGAGGACGACCTCATCACATTCACGGTCACAGTGTCCAGGGAAACATGACAGAGTTCTTTTTTCTTTTTTCCCAGCTGTGCCTCACAGCTTGCAGGATCTCAGTTCCCCAAGCAGGGACTGAACCCGGGTCCTGGCAGTGAAAGCATGTAGTCCTAACCACTGGACCACCAGGAAACTCACAACACCAGTCTTACAATTACCAAAAAAACTGCACCACCCAAATAAAGGAAACCTGGAATTGGCATGAACAACTTATGCTGACTAGTACCATTAGAAAGACTCACTCTCAAATAATTAAATCATCATACACTTTGAGGCACCACTTTGAAAACTGAAATTAGACCAGGATGCTCTTAATTTTAACTCACTTCTAGGCTTAGTAAAATAAAACCAATGTACCCACACAGCGGTCTCTGAATACCTTTCCCCATTAAAAGGACAAGGCTGCTTCAGGAAGTGACTGATTGTAGATGTGGGGCAGAAAATATATAAGATGAACATGGAACACATTTCATGGCAGAAAGTGAGGATGCTGCCATTAAGGGCACTCGGGAGCCAGTTTAGAGAGGTCATATCACTACAAATATGGACAATCTGAACAATAACAGAACAGATGGAAACAAGAACTATACTAGAGCTTATGAGTTCTTGTGACTTTTTTAAAGAGGGAAACAGGAAAAAATGAAACCAGGAGAATGCCAGCCAAAAACAAAACCAACAAACAAAAGAACACGTTATTGTGAAAACTAGAGACAGAATCGGGTATTTAGTCTGTTCTTCTTGGACATAGGGTATCTCAGAGTAACAAACCAGTTGACAAAAAGATTAACTTTATAGAAATAATGTGGGCAATAAGTTTAAGAACTGGAATATCAACATGCTGCAAACATTAAAAAATAATAATAATAATGGATCTAGGCAAAAATTACCAACGCTGCTAATATCACAAAATGAGAAACACCAACCAGGTGGTATATGTCTCCTGAGTGCACCATACAATAGCACCCAGAGACACTGTTGTCAGAGAATCAAACCAGAAACAAATTAAGACACTGCATTTAGTAACTACCAGGTTACAAGAAGCACAGGGTACATGAGGATACAGAAGTTGCCACAGGGATGTTGCTGTTCATTGTTGTTCAGTCACTCAGTTGGGTCCGACTCTTTGCAACCCCATGGACTGCAGCACAGCAGGCTTCCCTGTCCATCACCATCTTCCAGGGCTTGGCCAAACTCATGTGCATTGAGTCCATGATGCCATCCAACCATCTCATCCTCTGTCATCCCCTTCTCCTCCCACCTTCAATCTTTCCCAGCATCGGAGTCTTTTCTAATGATGGGCTTGGCGGAGGAAAAGCACAGGAAAAACAGTCCAAGGAATAATTTGCAGTGTGTGTGTGTGTGTGTGTGTGTGTATACATATACTCAGACCCATGTATAGATACATGCAGACACACACACAGAAAGAGGAACACGTAGACCAAAAGAAACCTATCAATCAGATGTAGTGTGTGGATTTTCCAAAGATGCTGATTTAAACAAGCCAAACAGAAAAACTACATTTACAAAATAGAGTAATTTTAATACTAATATCACATTACATAGCATTAAGAAAGTATTATATAAGGTTATATATTTAAAGTTTTACTTTTTAGAAATAAGCACAGTACTGAAATATTTTCAGAAGAAATGATATAAGATCCAGAACTTACTTTGAAATAATGCTATTTGGGGGAGTACAGATGAAACAAGATTGGCCACCAACTGATAATTGTTTGAACTGAGAGTGAGGTATGGCATTTCCTTACACTGTTCTCTTTAATCATGTGTGTGCTTGAAATTTTCTATGATGAAAAACTGAACAGAAGACAAGTGATCTTGCAATATTGAAAATTATAAAGACAAGTGAAAATAAGCAATGTAATGATACTGAGTAATAGTCTTTTTTTCTCAATTAGGATTAAATTTTTTAAAAAGCTATGCAAAGTTGCATATTCATCATGACAGTTTCTTTAATATTTCGTGTACTACAATTGAATGAATCTCCTCCAAACAGACTGTGTGGACTTTATGCATTTAGTCAGAAGAGGCTCGGTTTCCCTGAAAAGATTTGCTAAGTCAAGCCTCTTAAAATGCTGCTTCTCACAAATTACAGGGCTAAGGAGCAGCAAGAAGTTTAACAACATGATTAGTGGATCCAAGTGTGGCCCTTGAACCCCATTTACTCAGCTGTGCCTTGATTTTGAAAAGGTAAGAAACAAGTGCTAGTGTAGTCTGATTTCTCCCATTTTTCAGAAAGATGAAGCACATTTGATCAAAATCAAGGTACAGATATAAAGCAGTTGCATTTTCCCATCACACACTTAGTAGATCTTTTCAAGCAGCAATGGAGTGACAGACAGTAATGGTAGAGAAGTGAAAAATATTCTTACATTATTTTGATGTCTTAAAGTTTATTATGAGAAAATGCTCATAAATATAATAGTTACCAATATAGTTAGCAGATGAGTAGACAGCAGCAGCATAAAAACTTAAAGCTTGGAGCCCATAGAAATTGAAAGCAAATTACAAAAACCAGTCACATGTAGATAGAGAGTCTTCACTGTTTATTAGCTTCATCTGATTAATAACTTCCTCAAAAGTCTGATGTGTACTTATTTCAAGGGCAGAGTTTATGAGAGTAAATGAAGAAAAAAATCTAGATAGACATTTCATTTATTCAGAAATGTAACATATACATCATACAGAAAAAAAAAAAACTGTCCGATTAGTTTTATGAGAAATATCTTCATGTTATGTAATATTCTTTAATATAGCTATGGACATTTGAAGTTAAAAAGCCCATATTAAAATTCAGTTTTCTGTCCCTCAAAAAGGGCAACACTTGTGAAAATACAAAAACAAAGACAAAGAATCACAGCAAATCACACATATACACACACACCTTCTCCAGACATGTTTAGTACACCACTGTCATGACAGTCCTGACTCTTGCATATGAAAGTAGATTCCACACACCAACATTTGTGTTACCCATGATAGTGAAGCATCATTTGCTGTAAATAAGTAAATAGGGATCAAGGTCAACAATAGCCAAGTTCCAGAGGATAAAACTATGCCACTAGTAGTTACTCTATTTGTAGCTCAAAATGTTTTTTCCCCTAAGTATATACTCTGTCTTTAAAATTGGTAAGGTATAATAACCGCAACTACGAAACCATCTATAGCTAAACCAAACTTCTCCTCTGAAACAATTAAGTCTTATAGTAAGATGTAACACAAATGCAGTGATTCAGTATGTCTTGATAATAAAGGAAGTGAATGAAGACGGATGATGTAACCATCAAACAGAGAGCGGTCATTTTAGATGTGTTTTCAGTAGATATTTTTCCTAATTAAGGGTCTCAATTTTCTACACTAATAGGGGATTGCATCAAGCATATCCAATTGAGGATATAAATGCTGAAAAGTGAAAGTGTTAGTCACTCAGTCGTGTCTGACTCTTTGCAACCCCTGGGCTGTAGCCTGCCAGGATCCCCTGTCCATGGAATTCTCCAGGCAAGAATACTGAAGTGAGTTGCCATTCCCTTCTCTGGGGGATCTTCCCCACTCAGGAATCAAACCCAAGTCTCATGAATTGCAGGCAGATTCTTTACCAACTGAGCCACCAGGGAAGCCCTACAGATGACTATTTGCAAAGTTTTCATATAAATGTACAGTCTTTGAGAATGTAGGAATATTGAAACATATATAAAATTGTGTTCAACTGCAAATGTTATCAAACATTTCCTCAGTGTACAAAAAACTCCTATTAAAGGAATGTTAGCAGAAGGAAATGGCAACCCACTCCAGTACTCTTGCCTAGAAACTTCCATGGATGGAGGAGCCTGGTAGGCTGCAGTCCATGGGGTCGCTAAGGTTCGGACATGACTGAGCAACTTCACTTTCACTTTTCACTTTCATGCATTGGAGAAGGAAATGGCAACCCACTCCAGTGTTCTTGCCTGGAGAATCCCAGGGACGGGGGAGCCTGGTGGGCTACCATCTATGGGGTCGCACAGAGTCGGACACGACTGAAGCGACTTAGCAGCAGCAGCAGCAACACCCTTGTAAATAAAATTA
This sequence comes from Giraffa tippelskirchi, assembly GCF_054371585.1. NCBI lineage: Eukaryota > Metazoa > Chordata > Mammalia > Artiodactyla > Giraffidae > Giraffa > Giraffa tippelskirchi. The sequence goes on along the minus strand of NC_137287.1, from coordinate 62,597,002 downwards.
AGAGATCAAATACATATTTGAACTTGGATCAGTTGAAATTTTATGTTCAAAGTTATAAAGAGTCTTTTATCACATTTCATTATACAGCAACTGAACTGCCAGAGAGGTACATAAGCAGTTACAAAATAAAGCAGCGTATCAGGAAACCCAGAAACAGGAAAGAGCACTGTGTTTTAGAAAATGTTTCTTTTAAAAAAATTTAGTAAATGCCTAACAATCTGCTTCTTTACAAGCAAATGAATAAAGAAGATGCAGTAACACAAAATAAAAGGTCTTTAGATGAATGAGGCCATGAAGGCTTATTAGAAGTGGTCTTCAATCACTTCAACACCTCTGTTCAAAGCAGAATTATTAGAAACTCCTAGGAAAGCTCAAGAATGTGAACTGGAGGTGATATGGAGGTTCAAGAATGAAAATTACATCTAATACTCACAAGTTCCATCAATTTATGTAATCATCCTAGAAGTCATGCAGATCTTAGTTCCTTAACCAGAGATTGAACCTGTGCCTTCAGCAGTGGAAGCATGGACTCCTAACCACTGGACCACCAGGGAAGTCCCAGTGACTCATCACTGACCTTGCTTCTGTGTCCCATTCCCAACTTCCTGACTCTGGTTACAAAAAGAACAGTTATTATCCAGCATTAGTAGATAACCCTATACTACTTATGCAAACCGATCACCAGCTGGTTTTTGTTGTTCTAAATCATAAATCTTTAGGCTGTAACATCTCTGCCAAGTAAGAGAAAATTCTTTTCTAATGCATTTAATACAAATTCTGTATTTGAAATAAATACTTCTCAAGCTGATCTAAATAACAAATTAACCAGTAGATCAGCTATGGCACAAATTGACATTTTAATTAAATGTGATGATGGGCTGACTAATCTAGCAGTAGTCTGAAATGCCCTTTGGCTCCTGCTCTTTCCATATTATGATTAGTCCTAGATGGATCCAGTTGTAATCTTCCATCTTTGAACACCTGAATTATCTCTACAAAAATGATTATTTTCCTGAAGGTACATGCTACTCCTATACTCCCTCCTCATATAACCTCACTAAGTATCAGCTATATATGGTGTATATGTATTGGGTGGGCCAAAAAAGTTCATTCGAGTTTTTCCAAAAGATTGTATGGAAAAACCCAACGAACATTTTGGCCAACCCTAACCATACAAACACTTATTACTATGGTACCACTATAATGACAAGAAAACAACGCTTATATAATACTGTTGAAACAGAACTGCAGCCCAGGCAACAAGCTGTAATTACTGTATTTACCCTTGACTCTGTAAGAAAGAGCTGAAAAATAACATATCGAGATTGCTTAATCCTCAGAACAGATAGAAAACATAGGGTGATACAGAAAAATGTAGAGATAGAAAGCTTTCTACAAAGTTTAGAGAGAACACAAATGGAAAGGCATTCCCCTGAGGAACAAGCAGGGTGGCAGTATCTGAGAATAAGCCAGGTCCATGGTCTGGATCATTTTTGAGACCAAGAGAGACAGACAGGAGGGTTTGGTAAATGGATACACGGTCCCCTTTTTGCTGTTATGAAAATTCTGGATTCAAGTCCTGTCAAATGCCAACAGGAGGGAACTACACAACAGAAGCATCAACTCTAAGCCACAGAAAGTGCTGGATAGATATGGTCTCATTGTAAGAAGGGGCTGTCCTCTCTCACATGTGTTTGGGCCCATAAGCACTCATGCCACTATGCCCACACGCCACAGCGCCCAGGCTCTGTGTTAAGGAGAAAGACAATTTGCTGAAATATAGGCAATGAAGTGGTAAATCATAATTAAATTAACTTAAACATCAATATAAATGAAATCTGTAAATGCAAAATAATTTAATGAATTCATACAGTGATTTAGACATGTAGGTTTTCCTTCAAAACGTGGTCACGTTTCTTCAAAACGTGGAATGGACAGAGATCACTAGCTGTCCATTCCAGGAAAAAGGCAGAAGGGGTGACAACCTCAGGGATGCCTTTAAAAATCTCCCTGCCTCTGGGTCCCTCCCCATTTGGGACTAACACAGGGATTCTGAGAGATGGAGTCGGTCTCTAGCTGCAGACAGGAGCAAACAGGATGAGGAGCACAAGGCTGTTTCTGACATTAAAAGCAATGAAAGAATAAATAAGCAAACACAGTTTCAAGAAGAGCTATACAAGAGATCTATATCAAGTGCAACAAGAGAAGAAAAGATGTTATCTGCCAGGCTTTCATGCTGACAAAATAATCCACATATGGGTCTCTCTGTGACATCCGCTAATAGAAAAAAGAATCTAGATACCTGGTTAGAAAGGAGGATGAAAATAAAAAAGAAAGCCTGTTTACAATCCAATCGTGTCTGCTCAAACATTTTCATACAATTATTTTCCCTCTGTAATGCACTTCTTATTGCGATGTGAAAATGGGCTTTCTTGCTTCGATTTAAATTGCACCTTCTCAACGTATCTATAGCTATATCACTTTTACAAATTTTCAAGTGTCAGTAAGTGTTTCTGTACCTGATAAACAGATAAACATTGGGCACTTAAGGTGTATTCCCATACAAAGGCAAGAGTACAAGGCAAGACTTCAGGGTCAAGTAAAATATACTAGCCAAGGACAAAAAGAAGTGAAGCATACAGAGATGATTGGACCATGGGGAAATCTTGGGCTTGGGGGTGGGGAGAGGCGGGAAATCTGTAAAATTGCTCTTCCCTAGATTTCAGCAGGTGTGACAGACACAGAGCGCTCCATGCACAGGTGTCCAGTTCTCTAAGGTTTAGGGTGTGGAGACCACACACAGGTGGTGCTGTGAACCCTACAGGAAACCTTTTCACTGACCGAGGATCACCTGCTAACTACAGTCCCAAGTCCATCTGACCACACGAGGCAGAGAGTTTCTAAAATATACTCCTCCTCCTAATGGTCCACAGTTATCATTATTAAGAGTAAAATATTGCATACATGTGATGTGTGGAGGTTTGTTTTTTTTAAATTAAGTACTTCACAGAAATGCAGTTAAGCAATGTAGGAAACAAGTAGTTATTCTGCTGAAAGATAACTGGGAAATACTGGTATCAGATAGGAAGTGCGACAGTGCTCTGACTCCAAGTCTGGTATCTCGAAATGTCACAAAGGGACCTTGGTGTACAGTAAGTATCCATGCATTTTCAGCAATAACTCCACTTGTCTTGAACGTGAAGACATGTACTATGGTTGCACCGTAAGCACAGCCTGTGTTAGTTCACTCCACTGAGCCTCAGACGCCCGACGGTAAAGTAGGGGAGAGGGACCTGGTGGTTTCCCAAGGGACTGCCCCCCACTACAAGGATATGGAAACCTGTCCCAGCATCCCTTTTACAATACACTGACAGCCTCTGTGGGGAGAAGCCATCCATATGCCTAGACTTTCATGTGCTGCATGGAAGGAAAGGATTCTTGTGTTAGAGAAGCAGATATAAATGACACAGTTTGCTGAAAAGACTACACTGCTTCTTTGTGGAGTGTTAAGTTCCAACTTAAAGACCACAGACAAAATGCTTCAGCCCAAGGAAGCAAGGATGGCTTACATCTTATCAGCATTTTAAAACCTAACATTTCCTGTGTTCTGGTGTGGGGGAAACATATATTGGCCTTTTTTTCTTTTTTTAATGGATGAACCGTATGAAAAGGCAAGTTTAAAAATAATTTTGCAACCAAAATCGCCATATGTTGATGTCTGGTTACTTCACTGGAAAATCGACGGATGAAATGAACATATTTGCCACACCAGATATCAACCAAAAAAGCTTTCTTTATGGTATTGAAATGCTGTCTCTGGAACAAGCATCTTGGTCTGCAGACAGTACGCCTGCTGCTGAACTGCTGTCGCCTGACAGCCCGTCTTATCTGCCAAATTGCTCATTAGGCCTGGCAATTTTCACCTGCGCCTCCAGTTTATACTCCAGCAGGGAATAAACATCAGTCTGCTTGCACCATCCTAGGTAGTGAGCTTCCAACACCCCTTCAGTAAACCGGCCCCCAGCCACCAGGAATTCTCCAAACACACTCACCTTGTGTACACACCATTATTTTTAAAATGTCAATTCGGCTTCCAGCTCTTAGAAGCTCGCTTAGTTTAAATGAAGCAAAAAAACACACAAAAAAGAGATGATATGCAAAATAAGCCATATATTGCAATGCAAAATGGGCTGACCAATAATTTATGTAATTATTCATGCCAAAAAAGAACATAAACAATGTGAATGGAGTGAAGAATGTTCATTTTGGGGAGTATTTCTGAGTGCACAGGTGACAACAGAGCAGAGCGCAGGAGCCCTCTTCCAATTGGCTATGACCCATTCAACCTTGACTGTAAGTCTGAAAGGAAAGTGCTCGAATTTATAAATAAACAATAGAGGTACCGTGGCAACCAGAACAAAGAGGCAGTGAGCGTACTCCAGGCTCTCTGCCTTTGCTGCCTCCACAGATGCCTGCCAATGAGCACTCTGACATCCAAAGAGGGACTGATACACAAAAAATAGATACAAAAGAGGTACTTTGTGGGCAAAAAGCACCAAAGATATGAAACAAAATGTCTGAAACCCCATAGAACAACTTCTGATGGAATACTGTTTTTCATTTTGCAGAAGTAAAATATTCACCACCAACCCTACAATTAGCTAGAAAATTACAATAATTACAGCAATTTTGTATCCCATCTCCAATCCAATTAATAGATATATGACCTTGTCAACATGTAATAACCAGATTGCATCTACAACAAAACTGGATGAGTTTTATAGGCTGAATAGAACTTGCACAGTAAGAAGGTAATTATTTGAAATACTGAGAATGCCATTTGTATGCCATGCTCCACTTCACAAGTTAAAAGGAAATACAATAGGAATATTATTTCTATTTTCAATATATATTTAAATTAAATCTGGAAAATAGTGTTCTAATATCAGTTAAGAGGATAGATCTCTAACCCAAAGATCTTAGATCTCCTAGCAAGACAAAACCAATCTGTATATTCTTGAGTAAGAAAAAAATTTAGAGTTCAAGAATGAGGCAGGGGGGCTAACTTTATAACACAAGCTTGTATAGCAATTCTTGGTGTCTCTGTAAGTTCTAAAAGCTAGGGAGCTAGTAAAATCTTACCAACTAGTTAAAGAGCACCATTTCAGCAACATTTTGCCAGAAATGGTAAAAATTCACTATAAAATTAAAATAGCTCAGAAAAGTTAAAATGTTAAAAGACAAGCTAATCAGATACTTTGTTTCTCAGAACTTTTACAGCAATTTTATTTCTAGGACTTTTTCCATCACTAGGGCAGATGCCACTGCCAAGGTATCTTGAATCTTTAGTGTGGCTCTTCCAAAGGAAATACTAAATCAGCATTCTGGCGTGAAAAGGAATCCTGCCAGCATTCTAAAGCTAGACTACCCTCAGAATGTCTGGCCCTATAAACAGCCTTTAGAAATCTTTTTAAAAAAGAAAAAAACACCATAGAGTGAGAAAAATAAGACTTGGTCTCAATGATCTGCTCCAGAAATTGTGCCCCTGAGCACAGTAAGTCTCTCTAAATTTGGATTTGTGAACATTAAAAACAGAGGAAGCTAAGTACCTATCACAGAACTGTGAGGTTAGGAGAACACAGTTCCAAATTCATTCTATATGAGAGTACTCCACCCAACACCACCCAAGAAAGGCAATGTGTTCTATCCAGGAAAACACATCCTATATACTTGGGCCCTGTAACTCCTCAAACCTTTAAAACATCCATAAGAACTGGATCTGCACTCAAGAGATGTCATTATCACCATCCCCTTTCTACAATTTCCCATTACTCTAGTGTTCATCATGTGTCAGACACTATCAAGAGTTCAAGCATCTCATTTACTCTTCACGGTCCTAGGACAGGTACCCCGAGATGAAGGAACTGAGGCCAAGCGAGGCCACTGATTGCGCTTGATGTGGTTTTGCCTTACTTTTTCTGAACCATGAATACTCTAAACCGTGTTCTAGAAAGGAGTGTCTGCAGAGTCAGCTCATGTTAAAAGTGTAAAATACAATAGACTCTCAAACTTATCAAAAGTCTGTTTAAAAAAAAAAAAAAAGAACAGGTTATCAGCATCTGGTTGTCATTAAATCAAAGTATACCTATCTATGACTGAAGGATGCAGAAACCTGCCAAGAGATGCCAGAACAACAGTTTTAAGTGTTTGCTGTCAAATTATTACCTTCCTCATTTGCCACTCCTTAAAATGGCTCTATTGGCCTGAAAACCTCTGGATTTCTCCACTGTGGCAGAGGAGATCCAATGGCCCACAGCACTTCTGGAGGCCCAAATGTCTTGATTATTTTAATCAGAAGAGGAAAAGTAAATTTTGGGAGAAAAAGAAAGCGTTTTCATTTTTTTTCTCAAATCACAAGACAATGATACTTCTAGAGTTTTCTTAGCTTCCATCAGTTCCTTATAGAATAAAAGAGATGAGTGAATTAATCCATAGAAAAATCATCACTTTATTTCTTCAAGATAAGTATTGAGGCTTATTTATCTGAAATCGTTATTAACAATGCCTCTAACTGCAGTTGATTATCGCATGACTAAACAGATCTCTACATATTGTTGGTTTCTTTCTTTTCATACCTGAAAATGAGGAAGATCACTGAACACAAACTCCTTGATAGCAAAGACTTATTCACTCAACTCTAGACTCTGATCGCCTAGTACAAAGCCTGGCCAGCACTGACTGACCCTTGTTTTATTTCTGAATGAATAAGATTAATACTATAGAAAATGACTCATACATATTAAGTAACTTTTACGTAGCCACCAAACCTTGTACTTAGTACATGTTTAACATGCATTTACCCAATGCCTGCCAAGGACCTAAAATCTAAATAACCTTAGCAAATAAAAGTCAGAGCTTCTTATTCTTAATATTTGTGTATTTTCCCACTGGTGGCTACAAGACAACACATATGCTTCAAATATAGCTTCCTTTTCTCAATAAAAACAAGGTAAAAGAGATATTTGGGGTTGAAAACAGCATTTAAATTTTAACACACAGAGCCAGACAAATGCGGGTGGTGGTAGTGTAGAAATCATGTTGAATCAGTGAAGTCAAAAGATACAAACAGATGGGCAGAAAGCCATTCAAATTCTTCCTAACTTAAAGATAGGACTGGCCTTTCTTCCAGCACATATCTAAATTTAAGGTGCATCTTACTATATAAAACACCTGAATAAAAAAACTACAATAACACAACAAAAAGCTCTGTACTTCATTATATATATTGGTGTAATTACTCACATTAAGACACTGCTTTCCAAACATCAGGCACCTATGAATACTTACACTATTATTTAATTAAAATTTTCTTTAAATCGAAACCAGGCAATCCATTTTTTAAATGGATTGTTTGCTCCAAGCAGATAATCATTAAAGCATGGACTTATTGAGTTAGTATATAATAAAAGAAAATGATCTGTGCACAACGTACATAATACTTCATATACCATACATGGCACACGTATCACATTTTGGATCATCAGATGTGTTAACTATTAAATTGATGTTCTTTCCTTATTCTCCATAGATAGACAGAAATATGGAGATATTATATAGTAATACATTAATATATATGTGTGTGTGTCTATATATATATATGCCTATATATCTTCAAGGGACAGTGGAAACAGAAATAGTTTATAGACATCTAGAAGCAAATTACCAAGATGCTGTAGGCTGCTACCAATACAGAAAGTGGGGACAAAGATACATTTTGCAAGAAAAAACTGCATATTTTCAAAATTATCTAACTATATTCTAGATATTACTTTTACATATTATTCCATACCTCTATGTGAAGATGCACTGAAGACTACCAGTAACATCACACAGGACTAAATCTTCTACTTGAAAACTGAAATGTTTCTAAATAGATGTGCCTAAAAGATAAGTGATTTCTAACATAAATTTGTTGCAATAGGCCTTTTTTCTCTTACCAACTGCTCAATGATAAGATTATACAATTACAAACACTAAATATTATGTTTAGCAGACATTCTTCACATTTGTGAGTAAAGGAAGGGAAGGAATGGTAGGAGTGGCTATAGAATTCTTCAAGCTAGTGTGCTGGAACTTGGGCCCTCTGCATCCTAGGATTTCTACTATAAAGTCACTAAGTCCGATATTTTCTTTCCTTGAGGTGGTATCTCATAGCAGCTCTTCCAGATCCCTGAAGATAACGATGGCCCCCTCCAGATAAAGATCAAGAGACAATTATAACCAAGTTGACTGTCAATCAAACATGCTCTGCTTTGTTTCAATGGAAGGCTTTGGATTACTTCCATTTGTTGCAGCATTCAGACAAAAACATAGCAAGAAAAATTCAAGTAATATCACTTTATATTATCCTTACTGATCTTTAGTGAGCTATTAAAAGTTTACCAGTCCAAAGTAATCTAAGCTCAATCCAAAAATGTAAAGAATCTTACTCATCTCTCTTGCAAAAGACATCTGCCCAGATTCTAAACTTAATCAATTTTAAACAGATAATGAATTCCATTCACAGGAGCATGCCTGAATAACAAAAGTTGGCATCCCTGTAAATGAAGATGAAATATGCACTTACTCGCACGAAGGACTGAAGGGGTGACCTCGATCTCACTTGTTGCTTGGTAAGGCTGGAAAGCTGAGACATTGTTGGTGCCGAGCTCACTGCCGAATATCTCTGGGCTCTGGGTGCCTGTGGAGCTGGCACTGGTGCCATCACCTCCATGATGTGGGTCTTGTTCATCAAACACAGCTACCAGCTAGAAATGAAAGGTGAATTTGCAATTATACACAAAGGCATTTAAAAGGACAACCCCTAACTTACACCATCTTTGGTGTAAATAGTGATATTTACACACCCAGGAATGTTATATTTTGGGAAGAGGAACTTCAGAGAAATAGGCTTGCCCTGGGTTTTGATACTTTTCTTTTACATTTCTAAGTTGTACATTTCATATGCAAAATTCTACAGGTGGAAAATAATAAAATGGTTTTGTATCACAGAATGCTAAAGGGGATAGAGTAGATTTAAATCTTTTTGTCGATAGTATATCAAGCGAAAAAGAAAGTGTATATACCTGCATATAAATACATATACATATATATGACATGTAGTATACACAGCATAGGGTAATAAGGGACCCTTCATGTGGGAAGAAGGGGATATGAACTGTCATAAAGCATCTGCTCATGGTGCATAAGAAACACAGGAAGGACAAAAGAAACTCATTAGGCTGGTAGCCTACAGGGAGTTAGAGGGAACGAGGCAGAAAGAAAGAGAATGGGAGCAGGTAATGAAGATAATGGGGTGGTGACACTTTCCTGAACATATTTTTCTGTAACTCTGACTCTTAGAGCCACCATAATAATTAAAATATTTAAAACAAATAAATAATTGAAATCAACCAAGAGGCAAGGTGGGGGTCTGGAGGCCGGATGATCTAAAATGGAACACAAACAAATAAACCTATTACAAATGAAAAACACAACCACACAGAAAAAGGTGGGGAAGAAAAGAACTAAGTAACTCTGGAAAGTTATTTTCACTGTTTAAAGTACATCTAAAGCAAAAAGGACAGGAACAGAAATATTGTATTCAATCAGTAAGCTTGTTTCTCACAAGCATATGGTTTAGAAATTCATGCTACTCCTACTACTACCATTACTACTACTATTACTATTCCTTCTCCTCCTCCTACTACACACACACCTCAAGAATGAATGAAAAAGAAAAATATTTTGGACAATGAGAGCCAAAGTTCTTACAAAGTTCAGAAACAGAAGTGAAAAAAAAGAAAGAAATTAACTGTAGTATTAGATTTGAATTGGAGGCATCAGTGTGAACTCAAGGTTCTCATAAGTAGGTAGGTACACAGGTACAGATGGATGTGAATCCACATGTGGTATAGAGACCACACATGTATGTCCTAGTTCTGTCCACTGAGACATCCTTGAAGCAATGACATTGCTTCAATGGATACGAATGACCAGATCTTGGTTTCTAATACCATTTTCCAGTAAATGAACTAGAAGTCTGTAGAAAAACAGTTAACTCCAGGGGCAGGGTAAGAAAAATACATGATGAGCCTAGAACGCCTCATGATGCTAAAGAGAACATCTAAGGGAATCAGGGGCCAACCTGAAGGAGCTCTGAATCACCAAAGCCATTTGGGACGCTTGTAAACAAATAATGATAGCATTAGATTATAACCCAAGATAAAACTAAACCTCCTTGAGTTCATAATGATATAATCAAATAATCAAAGAAATAAATGATGGAGAATGGACAGCTCTTCCTTACTGGAGCATCCAAATTAATAAACATGGAGAAAATAACCAAAAGAGAAATCATCACTAGGCAATCTCCACAGTCAGAACTGTCGCAGGCAAGATCTACCAGTGGATGCTAACATTAATTATAAGAAAATGATCAGAGGTGGACATATCTCAGAGTATCTCCCCATAAGATGCTTTTTAATTAAAAAGAGAAAATAGTATCTCGCAGGGCAGAAACTTGGCAGACAGCACTTCTCTAAGTAATAAGACGTATTGACAGCATGTACTCTCTGAAAAATACACCAAGAAGTATACGACGTTACTTCCATGGTGCTCCTGCCCAAAACACATAACTTTGATCTAATTGTGAGGAAACATCAGACAAATCCAAACTGAGGAACATTCCATAAAATAACTCCTATTCTTTAAAAATATCAAGACCAGGAAAGTAAAGGGCTGACCAAATTGTGCACCTTGGAGGAGACTGGGGAGAAATACAAGCTGCGTGCAGTACGGGGTCTTTGCCTGGATCCTGGACTAGAAAACGGGCATTAGCGGAAAAGAGGCAAAATTCAGATGAGGGCTATAGATGAGTCAGTAGTATGTACTCAGTACTCTTTGGTTCCTAACTTTGATAACTATACTATGGTTATGTCAGATGTTAATATTAGGGATAGGTGAAGAGTACATGAAAACACTCTGTACTATTTTTGTAACTTTTCTGAAAATTGAAAAATTTCATAATACAGTATTACCAAGTACGGTATAAATTCACTCTATTTAAACTCACTCTATTTCTTCTTACAACTAAACAGTGGCAGCGCTTCTTTAAAATCTCAAAGAGGAAAAAAGTTCTATGGTACAGAACACCTTGGTCGTTCACCCTCCAATCCCATGCCTAGAAAACTCAGCTTAGCCTTCCAAGGGAAGAAAAGATAGGACCACACCCCTAAAGAACCAAGCCTTCAGCTTCCAACCCAAGCCTTTTCAACTCCTTTTAGTTAACAGACTGAAAGAAGAAGTCACAAATGATGAAAAGTATTTATATTACAGTTTGAATTAATTCTATTTACATCCATCAATTCATAAGGCAAAAAAGAAAGCCACCATAAGGTCATAGAGATATGCAGACAAACAGGAAGCTCAGAATCCTGCTGTGGCATCTTATATAATTAGCTGATTAAACAACCTGAAGGAAGGCTAAGTGGTAAGAAGAAATTAAAGTCGGATGAGGAGTTGGGCCACTCAACCTTATAATAAGCATCATCAGTGAGAAAAGAAATCCTTAGCAATTGTAAAAAATGGAAAGGTATTTGTATGTATACACTAGTTTTCACAAGTGGTATATATATGTTTTCATGGTATATATATGTATATATATCTATACCGTAAACGGTATACATTATCAACCTGTTTATCTCACAAGCATCTCCTCTGATTAATAATAGGCATTCTACAGATCAGGGTCAGCAAACATTTTTCTAAAAATGTACAGAGACTAAATAATTTTGGAGCTGTACAAGTCATACAGTCTCTGTCACACGATTCTACTTTGCATTGTATCATGAAAATAGCCATTCACAATACATAAATAAATGATAGTGACTATGTTTAAATAAAACTTTATTTACAAAGCAGATAATGAACCAAACTTAACCCATGGGTCATAGTTTGATGATCCTGCACTAGATTGCTCATCCCTCTAGTAACATCCAATTTAAAATTTTCCATTTGGGAAATAAAACTAAAAGTCAAGGCACATTGGTAACCCTGCTAAGCTAAGAATATTCATTTCAAGCTCTTCATCAGGATTTTGAATTTCTGTACTTGATTTTAATTTCATCAGACTTCTTACAAGGTGTGTGGCTTCATATGCATTTGAAGATATTAAGTTTTGACATTTTGGCGCTTAATTGGAAGCAAATGAAATTCAAGTTTTGTTATTAACTTTTCACAATGATGTGTTCTCCTAAGAATAAAGTCTTTTCTGCAAACGGAAAATGGAGATTGAAAATTACAAAGAATGAGTCTTTAAATGCCACACATGATGGAAGAACTTATACACGTATATTAGTTTCAATAATTATCTCCAGCATTTTTAGAAAACACAAGTATCATGAAATCTGGACTGTGTCACGAACAAATGCTGTTTGAATTTCAGTGGCAGAATCACAGTTGGTGATTTGCAATATGCCAAAAACATACAATTCTACAGCTTTCTTTTAAATCGAAATTTAAGTGCCAGGTGCAGATATAAAGTAATTTTGTGTTAAATTGGGAAGGATATATAATTTTAGAAAATCCACTCTACAAGAATACACAGTAGCACAGCAAAAGAAAACAAGACCTTCACAAAAACATCATTTAAAAACATTAAAAAACTATCACGCCCTTCAAAAAATAAAGGAAACGTCTTGCTCTTAAATTTGTGAAACGTGACTCAAACCCATATTTTAACAGATGGAATCTTCACTGCTGCCCATGAAGTAGACTGTTTTTGAAAGTTCATTTTTAATTTCGACAGCTATTATTTCATCACTCTTGTGATCCATTCACCCAAAAAGTCTCCACAAGAAAAGAGAGGCAGAATTTAGGATAACAGCCATGATGAAAGTGAAAGTGACAGTTGCTCAGTCATGTCCGCCTCTTTGCGACCCCGTGGACTGTAGCCCAACGGGCTTCTCTGTCCGTGGAAACACCTAAGATGACCCACCTATATATAAAACTCCAAACTTGGCCACACATTTCCACCTCCCTTGGAACAAGTCATTTCAGCTGCCTGAGACACCAGAACCTTCCAGCAGAAAATTCATCTCGTAAATATCGTGTGCGAATGCATACGTAAACCACTGGAGGATCAAGGATGGCCTCCTTTATGAATAAAAAAACTGCATGGAGCAAAGTGGCTAAGGACATAGAATTCACAATCAAAGAGAACTACAATCAAAACCAGCTCTAACCTTACTTTTTGAATGGATGTTGGCCCAATCCACTGGCCTCTCTGCCATCCCTAAGGCTTACATCTCCTCATCTCAAAAGAGGATGGTGGTGAGGTTGGCAGAATAATGCTCATGACTGTCCACCTAAGTCCTCAGGATCTGTGGGTACTACCCTTCCACAGTGAAAGAGACTTGAAGATGTGATTCAGGTTAAGGACTTTCAAACAGGGAGACTGTCCAGTGGGCCCCATCTAATCACACAAGTCTGGATAAATGGAGACTCTTTCCCGGCTGTGGTCAGAGAGAAAAAATGTGACAATGGTTAGACACACAGTACACTCCTGGCTCTCAGGAAGGTGGGGGTCTCCGGAAGGCAAGAGAATGAATTCTCCCCTTGGGCCTCCAGGAGAGAATGAAGCTCTGCTCACACCTTGATTTTACCTATGTCAGACTCCTACCCTACAGAATTGTAAATTTAAAGATGTGTGATGCAGCTGGAGAGCATGTGTACCACAACTACTGAGCAAACATGCCACAACTAGAGAGCCTGAGTGCCACACGAAGATTCCACATGCCACAACGAAGACTCAATGCAGCCAAATAAATATTATTCAAAAATGATAGATATTAATAAATGTGTGGTGTTTTAAACCACTAGTCTGTGGGAATTTGCTGTGGCAGCAACAGGAAACTACTCAAAGCCCTGGCCTCTCCTCCTGGACTTGGGACATATGCACATCAGCTTCCAGAACACAAGCACACCCTCACTGTTACCTAAAATTAAAGCGATATCGTGATGGTTGATAAACACAGACTTCTGGAATTTTGAGGATCAGTTCCAAGAGTAACTGAAGACTGAGGCAAAGTTCTTTGACACCAGTAATAAGAGGGGAAAACAACAGGAAAAGGAAAGGAGAAGGCTTGCTGGAAAAATTCAGCATCGCAATAACCACAGAGTGAAGCTCTTCTGCAGATGCCCTGCAACCTGCCTCAACCCCTCACAGAAACACGAAGCAGCTTTTTACATTCTGTTTCAGGGAAAAGAAAACTGAGACTCAGAAAGATTCATATGACTAGAGTTTAGCTAGACGTATATGATGAATCTGAAATTGGAAGTTCAAATCTATCTAACTTCAAAGATGCTATTTTCTCCCTACCTCGCCACCCTGGAGCATCTAAAAAATCAACAGCATGGCCTGCGGGGAATCTCCAGGCTATGAGCACCTGCAAATCTTGGAATTGAATGCTGTTCATTCAGGATAAACCACAGATAATATCCCACCTTACCAGGTTCACATTATTTTGATACTACTACGTGAAAGTTTCTGAACATACTTGAGGGTAACCGTGCTAAAGATATTGTCACTCAGTTTTAATCAGAAAAGCCTTCTATTTATTTGGGAATTGGGGTGACATGTAGGATCCTAGTTCCCCCACACAGAGATCAAACCCATGCCCCCTGCATTAGAAGCACAGAGTCTTAATCACTGGAGCCCCAGGGAAGTCCCAGAAGAATTTTTTCTTTTTTAAAGAATCAAAAGATCTTGTGGATTCTATCTTCATACAGGAAATGGCAGGGGACTTAAGTAGCTGTCTAAGTGAAGTCACCAAGACCCTAGGCCTGGGTTCCACACACCCTCCAAAGCTGTTTTACTGCCCCAGCCATTAAGTAATCCACCTGTCTCTGTTGATTTCTTCATGTACAGTCTGCATATATCCAGAAAAGGTTGATTATTATGGGTCTCATGAATGTCTTTAGCATGTTCAACATTAATGTACTGAATTGTTTGACTTTGAAATAAAGACCTATAACTCTTTGGAAAGGCATCATATTTCTGGCCCTGGAGAAAGTCCAACGCATATGGAAAAATACTAAAAATGACAAGGAACTTGAAGATGCCTTCAAGAGCCTTTCTTCACCTATGAAACATGAGTAAGCCAGACTTCACTGAATCACTTGGTCTACGGTACCAAAGCAAAACCACCAATCACCAAAAAAGACTGACTGTGCTTCTGGTGGGGAGCTTTGTTTGCCACATTTTTTCAATATTTTTATTCAATATTCAATATAATATTCGATATTCTTCCTAACAGGAGACTATGGTGATGATGCTTTTGAACCCCAAAGTAATGATGACATCATGTAAAATAACACCTCTCTGAACAATGGCAGGGAGGTTTCATAGGCAGATGTGCCTATAAAGAAGAAGGTAACAGAGAGAAAATGCATTACAAAGGTGGGAGCTGTAGCACAGTGCAGCATTCCCAAAAAATAACAATAAAAATCAAGTAGTTGGAGATACATGTATTTCATGACAAAAGTGAGGCTGTTCTGTAACATACTATTCTAAACTATCACTATTCCAAAAATGACGTTTCCTTCCCCTAGGTCAATCTGAGTTTCTATAGTTAAGATCACACATAGCAATACCTTTACTTTTTTTTGTCTTTTGACTCAAGGCGGCACTTTTAAAAACAAGGTAAAGTAGATCAAGTATTTAGGTTCCTGGATTTTGCTTTGTCCATTCCTTAAAAAAAAAAAATTCCACACACAGTTGTTTCCCATAAAGTACACTTGATAACCTGTGGCACACAAATAAAAGAAAAACTAGAGAAGTCCCTAGTGGCCCAGTGGTTAGGACTCGGTGCTTTCACTGCCATGGGCCCAGGTTCAATCCCTGATCCAACAACTAAAATCCTGTAAGCCATATAGCACGCCCAAAAAAAAAAAGAAAGCTAAGAGACACTAGCAGATTATGTTATCTACTCACAAAAAGGGAAACTAACGAGAAAAATATTTAATAGTGCCATTTCAAACAATGGCGGGGGGGAGATATTCCCCTTGCTACCTGAGCAACCAAGGAGACCAACACGATCAGAAGCTCCCACCTGCCGATGATCAAAGTCACTGTCCCACAAGAGCTAACAGCATCCCTTAAGAAGGTACCATTTCTTGGTCACAGATGCCTAATAAATATATTATGCTTCATCCGGAAGTCACAGTGAAATATATATTCACCTATGACACTCAGCAGCTTACATTTCAGAACTGGGATTTAATTCTGCTGTCCCTCAGGGTGACACACTCTGTCACCCACTGAGCCTTCAGACTAATTAGATTCCTAATTTGAGTTATGCTCAACTAATAGCCTTGAGTGTGTCAACCGCAAACCACAATGAATATATGCAAGTGCTGTAGCCATGAGCTGGCTGACCCACTTGTCAGACAATGCAAACTTCTCCCCCTCCCAGGCCCATCCCCAAGGGCCACTGTTCTATTTGTACCCATCCATGAGGTTACAACTACATTACACTATTGTTGAAGTGTTAATAAAAAGCAAGACTGCACAGTAAGACAGAACAAAGTAATCCTGAAACTGGCTAATCAAACGTATATAGGTTGACTCCAAATTGGAGGAGGTGGTGTTTGTTGTGACTTTACCTTGAACACATGCAGGTTTCCCTTGAAGAGATGATGTTAAAATTGGGAAAGAATCATATGAACCTCAGAATCAAATGTGATGATGTAATAACAAATTATTACATAGACATGACAAAAAAAAACCACCCATTAAATCAATTCATAAGCTTTCTAATGATTGAATTCACTTTAAAGATGGGGCAACACTAAATCCTTAGCCATTCTCTGAGCCTTACTTGCTCTCATGGTTCATTAAAAACTCATTTAAATAGAGCTACTATTTTTACTGGTCAAGTAAGCAAAGCATTAGTAAAAGAATATATTTGCATCAGAGGTGTTTTATAATAGTAGTAGTAGTACTGGTAAAAGCTAACTCATGGCAGACAGAGAATCTCAAGTTTGCCACTGAAAAACTTTAAATGTTATGTATGCAAGATTAATTCTCTGCTTCATCAGCACTTCAAGAATTAAGTGTATTTTGTCTGATGCAAAAAAAAAAAAGACACCAACAACAAAAAACAAGACCAAAACAAAAAAGCCTAAAGCTTAGAAAAGAACTCTAAATGCCATAAGCACACTGAAGGCTTAGCTATTTTTCCCTCCTGGCTAAGCTAGGAACAGCAAAGAGTGGGAGTCCTTTCCCTGCACAGTACCAGGAGCTTTGACCTCAATCTGTCTTCACCTCCAGCTGCAGAGCTTAAGATTTGAGAGGCAGCAGGTCCTCACCCATGGGTACCCCCCTGCCACCTTGCTGCTCTTCCAACCTTCTCACATACATCTCTCCAAAAATCAGCAAGATATGTAGACAGGATTCAACCACAAGTTGTTTTAATCTGTGCACAATCTAGCTTGACAATCAATAAGTGTTACATATTGGCTCAGAAACAGCTGCATCAACAAATCACAAATTAGAGATTCCAGCAAGAGGGACTCCTTCATGAGTGCCGCAGTCTGGGGGTTAGGGATCTAAATTAAAAAATATATATGTTATTAACAAAAAGCCCAACATCACACAGGAAACAGACAGACACAATGGCAAGTCAAAATCATATGCACACATAGAAAAGACACACAGAGAGAGACTTTCCATCAATACCTTACTCTGAACTGTGATTTAAAGGTTCACTACCAAAACCCACAGCCCCAACCATGCCACCTGAGCTTTGAGGAGTAAGTATGCATGAGTGACACCTCCCTTCTTTGTCCCACAAAGATGTGTCATTTCTGGGGCGCCAGACTCAACTCTCCTCAAACCCCAACACACAGTCCTAAGGGATGACAGCTGCAATATGATTGCTCAGCCCAGAAACACAGCACCACAATTACCACCAGGCAGGACCACTGGGTCGTGAGAGGTAAGAGCTCATCCTGCCATCCTGCACTTCTGGACCTCTGCCTCCATTTGGAAAGTCTGCAGAAGCCAACTTGAGGCCTCCGTCAGGAAGGCCTCTAGTCTTTTTACCTCCTCAGCTAACCAGGTAAATTCAGCCAGGGCCTCTTCCACTGGCCTGAAAGCCTTGTCTCCATATGACCTCATGACCCCCTGCACCTAGCATGAAAGAAACATCTATGTAAGAGGGAAGCAGGAGTGCATTTAAGCTTCAAGTCACAAGCGCAGCCTCCCACCAACCAGCGCCCTGCCTCTGTGCTCGATGGAGTGCAGATCAAGTGACTCCAGGCTCCCAGGAGAAACCCACCTGATTCATCAAAATAACCATCTAACAGAACAATGCATTCGCTTCCTCTCCCTAATCATCCATCACTGATCCCACTGTTGAATATATGACGCATCGCTAAAATTCCTTGCCAGTCAAATCCAGGGAGCCATAGTACTTTCATTTTTTTGGCAATCAGCAAAGGAAAATTTCCCATCCTAAAATAGAAATTTAAAGGATCGCTTCCTTAGTTCTAAATTTTGCAAATTATGCTTAAAATTAAAAGTACGAGAAATGAAAACTTGGCTCTGCCTCCATCAAGGCATCAGTACTGAGGAGTCAAGCAGAAAGCCTCTCAGTACAACGCTAGTCCTAGAGGTGGTGCAATAAAGGTAAAAGCCATCATCCCCTGCATTTACACTTCCAACTAAAGGAACCAGCCTGTTTCCAAGGCAACTTGCCATTTGTATAGGGGACTTACTCAGGGTTAGTAATCCTTTAACTGCTGACTTCACAATTTGAACGAGACTCCCACTGATAGCTTAGCTTCCAACTAAAAAGCATCATCGGAGAAAAAGAGAGTTCAACTGCTTTAACAGACAGAAATTCAGAAGATTCTATGGCATTGACTTTGAGGAGCAGCTGGGAACACAGGAGAAAAAAGATGACTCAGAAAAGCACAGAAGAACTGGGAGTCACTGCTTCTCAGTGATTTCTTTCCCACTGAAAACGCATCAAACCCATCACTTCTGCTCCCTCCAAGTGCTGAATGAAAGTTGGGTTTGTGCTGATAAATAACAAAGAGTCAGTCTTCATTCTGACAACCACAAGCCAATATTAGTAAAAGATCAGAGTTCAACAAATTTGTTTTGTAAAATATAACTCTAATGTTACATTACAAAATGACTTTCAGATTAATTTGCATGCAAAAAGACAAAGTGTGATTTTTAAATATCCAGCCAGAGGCAGAGATGAAAAACTTCAAACATGTTCTGACTCCTTTTTGCTACACTCATTATCTCACCACCTTCCACAAAGAAGAGAGAATGTGTCCTTGACATTATCCCAAATTATCTTCAGTATGCAACACAATACTGATTAAATTAGGCTCATTTTAATCAGTTGGCAGGTTTATTCAAAAAGTAACTAAATAATAAAATTTTTATAACAACTCTTCATTAGTATAACCTGCTTAGTACTGTTTAAAAAAAAAAATGAACACAGAATAAATACTAATTGTGTGTCAATCCTTTATCTCCCAATTTGACAGATGAAAAGAAATACCTTAGAAGTTAAACATATCCCCCAATCCGCAAATCGCTTTAAATACTAAAACTGCACAAAAATCTTTTGAAATCCAGTGCCACCTAATGGATTTAGACAAGCACAAAGAGTTTGGAAAGCTTAACTTTTAGGAGAATGTATTCTAAAGATAGCCAAACTCTCTGCTTCCATTTACGTCTCACAGAAAACTTCCCCACAGCAGACCTGGAATAGGGGTTCAAGTCAAGGTCACCCCATCATGTGCAGTGTCCTCCACTCATTTCAATAGGGCGAGATTGCCAGTCTTGGATGGGTTTCCTGGGATGGGTGAGGCTCATAGAGATGACCCCCAGCTGGAGGACCCAGACAGCTCCTCCTCACTCGTCTCTGCACTGCACAGGACTGTTTCGTGTGTTATTTAATTCTGACCAAGTTCTCGGAAGTTCCTACAAGTTACAAGTACTCAATAAACGTCAGCTACCCTGATGATTTGAGAGAGAGAGATTCAAGAGATTGAGGCTTTCAATGGAGGGAGATGAAGGGCTGCCGTGGGGCAACCCTAAATGCACAGCAGTGCGATCTGCATTTATTCTGCAGAAGGTTTGGAGGAGTTTGGAGAAATGACTGGAAGGGTAAACACACACAGCTTGTTAGCCCAATAATGAAGAAGTCAGGAGAAGTTAGACTCATGGGAAAGCAGTGGAGTGAAAAGACAATTAAATAATTATGAAAATACAGAATTGAGACTTAGTTAAAAGGCTTTGGTACTTGGTAGATGGGTGCCACTGTGGAGGAGAGAGGATCAAACCTAAGATGTCTAGGTTTGTGTGCCTTGGGTGGCTGGTCAGGGGGTAAGGACAAGGACAAAGAAGTTTGAGACAAAAGATGATGCATTCAGCTGAGATACCCCCTGGATTCAGTTCCCAGTAGACACCTGGAGATGGGGTTCCAGGGTGGGAAGGGGAGTTCAAGGTTAAAGATATGGAACTGGTGATGTCATCAGTGGGTGGTGGGTGAAACCAGGAGTTTAGTTAAGGTCCCAAACTGGATGTGGAACACGTAGGAAACTCCAAACCAAACCGGCACAAAGCAGAGATGGCAGGCTTCTCTTCTCTTCCTCCAATTTCACTTTGGAAGAAATTTAAGAATTGACTAGGGAATAGAAGTAAACTCAAGGAAACATGGTTTCGCAGAAGCCAGGAAAAGGAGTGTATCATGCAGTCATGATCAGTAGTACTGAAATACCACGACGAGGCACATTAGCACTTTCTCAAGGAAGGTGACATCAATATGTATTTTCAACAAGTGAGACCTAAAGTTACTGTAACACTTATGCTAAAGTAATTTTACTGATAGGGGATGAATAATAAAAGAATAGGAAAAAACTAAATTGTTAGTCCACTGATATACAAAAAATAGACGCTCAAATATTTGTTCAAATAACACTAAGTAGGTAATTCATCTTCATAACATGCTTGTCTCAACAAATGAGGATTCTGTAAACAGCTCTTGGTTTTTTTGCGAAAGGGTCTATTTCTTTCACCTCTGTGTCCCACCCTGCTCCTGTCTGAAAGGTGCTGCAATAAAGACATGATGAATTAATGTCACACTGCATAATGATTTTGCAACCCCTTTGAGAAGTGCTTGCCTACAAGCAAGAAGCTGATACCAGCAGCTGATTCACTGCAAGTCCTCTGGGCCCCATGCCCTGACCTCACCCCTCTGCTCACACACCCAGAAAACCACAGCCTGCAAGAAGAGAGACGTGAGCAGCTCGGCATGTACCTCAGTTCAAGGATTCAGACCAATTGCCCATGTTACCGTCCTCCTGCTTTTCAACATCCTAACATCCAGATCTCATTATTCTCAGAAGCCAGAAGTACGTTTCAACTATACTGAGTCTAGAATCCCAGGAAACAGTAGACTGATGCAAAACAAGGGGTCTTGCATGTTCCTGGAGCCCCTGACCCTCCAGCTGTGATTTCTGCCTTTCATATAAGAAGGATCACAACGCATTGCTGATTATACAATGCTACACCGATCATAAGGCTAAAGCTCATCACCTGCTTCACTTTATTTATTCTTTTACTCACATCACACACCTACTATGTGCCAAGCAATGAATGAATGTACCTTCTCCACAGAACAAAACTGCACAGACACATTGCATTCTGGATGTAATTTCAGCAGGTTCACAGATCTCCCCTCTAAGACAATGAAGACAGAATTTAAAACACATTTTGTAACATTCAATTAAATATCAATTCATATTTCTTAAGTTCTATCACATCACTCTGATAAGCACAGTTACATAGTAGCAGAGTGTACATCTCTTCTCAATATCCTCAAATTCTTTTTATTTCCTTGAAGCACGCCCCTGCTATTTTTTCTGCTTCATCTTCTCATTTTACTCTATAAATGTTCAATGTTAAAACCTAGAAATAAGGTTTCACTTTACACAGATTAGAATAAAAGTAAGAGAACCATAAACAAAGTTCCTAACTATTTAAAAAATGTGAATACAGTAATAGCAATAGCAACCAACTTATACTAAATGACAGGAGCTGACCCTTCTTAGCCTCAAAATACAAAGAGCATCCACTCAATACTGGCAGGGCTTCCCTGGTGGTCCAGTGGTTAAGACTTCGCTTTCCAACACAAGGGATGCAGGTTCGATCCCTGATGAGGGAATTAAAACCACACATATCTCACAGCCAAAAGACCAAAATATAAAACAGAAGCCACATTATAACAAATTCAATAGACTTTAAAAATGGTCCACATCAAAAAAACAAACAAACAGTGAAAGGGAAACCTACAGGGTTGCATTAACTGGCTCTGATCCAGCACTGCTTATACATAGCAGAACTGCCCATGTGCATTTAAGACCAATGGTTTGGCTTCAAACCCTGCAGGATACTGCCCAGGACACACCCTCCATCATGGCCAACAAGCAGAGGGGCCTTGCTAAGGGCAGCAACAGATATTCAAGAAGAACAATGTTAAAGCAAAACAGTTTTAAAAAACTAGCATTTGATTTGCAACAATCTTGAAAATACACTTAGGCTGTAAAAAGTCAAATCTGAGTACACTGAACTCAAAATGCATACATTTTTGTTGGTACTTGTACTAAATCTACAGAACAATTACTCAAACCAGTTTTTGTAAAGGAATTAAGTTAGTGTTGTTAGTGTTTTTCCTTTAAATGTGAGCATAAAAGTGTAGAGTATCCTGTGGTCAGAAGCATGAGGAAATAGTCCAAACACAATCCATCCCAAGTGCTTAGTACTGATCCACTTTGGGATCTAGTACACCAGTCACCTCAGCCTCTAGTTACTACCTGTGTTTCCACAAAGCAGAACCAATGTGTAGGGTTTAAGTATAGCGTAATAATATTTTAAATATTCTAATTGTTTATCTCCCCTCAAACATAAGCATGTATATTGAAGTGAAGTGAATTGAAGTCGCTCAGTCGTGTCCGACTCTTTGTGACCCCAGGGACTGTAGCCCACCAGGCTCCTCGGTCCATGGGATTTTCCAGGCATGAATACTGGAGTGGGTTGCCATGTCCTTCTCCAGGGGATCTTCCCGACCCAGGGATCGAAACCGGGTCTCCCGCATTGTAGGCAGACGCTTCACTGTCTGAGAAAGATATTTAAATCACCGAGTGCTAGTATGCTTTCAAATCAAAAAGTGACATAAATTTATCAAACATAAGAAAATCTGGGGAAGATTTAAGGCTATATTAACAATCACCCCAACCATCTACAAAAGGAGAAATGGGCTGTAGTCCTTCCCAAAACCAATATGTCTCCAATGACATAAAGATATCAAGGACACAATCAGAACCAGAACTGAGCTCTTTACAGCCTCAACCATTCAGTTTTCTATAGATATTAATACTATACCAAGGCAATATAAGGAGACATAGCTCAGAACCATTATCTCCCATAGGTTCCTTTTAGAAGGATCTCACACTTCTTTAGAAGACAGCACCCACCTCAGAAAACCAACCACCACGTGGGGTCCTGAACCCTGGATTCAACGATCCTGGGTGGAACCTCTGCGGTGACACTTCACCCCATCTGGGAGGGCACATCATCTCAGCACATCGCCCTGCTCTCCTCTGAGGAAGTGAACATACTCAATACATTGGACATAAAGAATTTAAAACAGCAGTCCGAATGACCCAGGACTAAAAGGAAAGGTGAGAGAGACAATATAAAAGAAATTAACAAGAGGAAACCACCTGCAAGCTGAGGAGACTTTGGTGTTTTGGATCCAGCAGCAGACCAACCGAGAAGGCAATGGCACCCCACTCCAGTACTCTTGCCTGGAAAATCCCATGGACGGAGGAGCCCAGTAGGCTGCAGTCCATGGGGTCGCTAAGAGTCAGACACGACTGAGAGGCTTCACTTTCACTTTTCACTTTCATGCACTGGAGAAGGAACTGGCAACCCACTCCAGTGTTCTTGCCTGGAGAATCCCAGGGACGGGGGAGCCTGGTGGGCTACCGTCTATGGGGTCGCACAGAGTCGGACACGACTGAAGTGACTTAGCAGCAGCAGCAGACCAACCAGTGGATGCTGTGGAGCCCACATGCCTCATCAACAGTTTTATCTCTGAAGCCACAGAAAATGCTGGAAATGTCTTAATGACCCAGAAGCTGGAAACTGCTCAGACGATAAAATCGCCTCACATACAAGAGACTCCACAGAGCACAAGGTCTGCCTACACAGGTGTGAGAGCAAAAGCAGAAAAGGCCATGGCTTGGATATGTAAACACAGTCCCTATGCTTGCAAAATAGCCTGAAAGATAGGAAAACACAAACTCCTCAACTGGCCAGATCAGTGTTTACTGTAAAACACAAATCTGATGAGACAATTAGCATCAAAATTGCCAGACATAAACACAAATTTCATGTAAACAAACCATTAATAGGCTGCTGCTTTTTCTTTGGAAGAAGCACATTATTTATAAATTGCTGCCACCTTAAAACTTGCCTGAATCCTGTCAGACAGTGAAACACACTTAGGCAAGTGGTAAATTAAGAGGGAGAAAAGTCACTTCACAAATTGTGGCATTGCTAAGTGTAATAAATGAATTAAATTGACTATTATGCAGGATTGTGAAATCTTAATATATAATATTTTCACCAAGAAAGGTTGAATTAAACTTCCACATAAAGTGATTATAAAACATAAGTTCAGCTAAATTATTAGTCTGCCCACAGAAAATAATATTAACGAAGGGAATTCACTGGCAGTCCAGTGGTTAAGACTCTGTGCTTCTAAGGCAAGGGGTGCAGATTCAATCCCTGGTTGGGTAACTAAGACCCCACATGCCTGCCATGCAGTCCAATAAATAAATAATAAATAAAATAAATACTAATGGAAAACCTCTGAAATTAGTGATTTAGAGTTCCTGTTCTCAAACATTCCCAGCAGAACCTTAAAAACCACAAGAGAGTAAGGAAAGCTGAATGCCACCACGCACGGGTGCTCCAGAAGACTGGCTGCTCTTCCCTAATGCGGTCGCCTTCATGGATGCCACCACAGACATAAATAATGTCCCTTGGATATATGATCCTTGTAAACAAGTGTGCAAGGAAACGGGTCTGATTGATGAGAATCTCACTGAAGCTGTCTCAGGAGTTGAAAGGAAAGAAGCTTTGTTAAGACACAACTCCAAGCAGTTGGAATGAACTGCCCCTGGGAATCAGATCTTCAGAGGGAGCTGTCCACTCCAATCCACTTCCTGGAGGATGAGCTCGGGGGGCTGGACCCCAGATGCTGTGGCCTCTGCACCATCAGTGCTCAGCTGGATACTGCAAACACTGGGTGAGAAAAGCAGCAGTAGCAGGGTGTGCAGATCAGTGGTCCCCAAACTTTTTGGCACCAGGGACCAGTTTCGTGGAAGATACCCCTTTCTAATTACATTATTGTATTTCACTGCTATGTGTCATCTGAGGATATGTATATCTACCTCATCCATGCATCTGTGCTCAGTTGAGTCTAACTCTTTGTAGCCCGTCAGGCTCCTCTGTCCATGGGAGTCTCCAGGCAAGAATACTGGAATGGGTTGCCATGCTCTCCTCCAGGGGATCTTCCTGACCCATGAATCGAACACATGTCACCTCTGGTTCCTGCATTGGCAGGTGGATTCTTTACCACTGAGCCACCTGGGAAGCACATCTACCTCATCCAAAGAGAAAAAATACTACAAAATGGTATGTATGGTGTGTTTACAAATCCACACTCACTGACATCACACTCGTTCTTGAAACTGGCTGCAGTAAAGCATTCACACCACAGAAACCAATGAACACTACAAATACGTTGGATGTTAGACATCTACAAGCACATCGGCGCTTTCGGCTCTCTTGACACTGCAAAGACAAAGATGAACGAAGACGACGTCAGGACGGCAGGGCTCAGGAATGGCTCCGTGCATAACAGACAGACTGCAAGGGAAATTTGGGAGCCAGGTTGATGGAGCAGATGCTTCAGGAACCCCAGAGCCCCTTTTCCAAGGTTCTATTGGCCATTGGAGAACAAGACCTCAAGGCAGCCTCCTTCCTGGCCTCCTACCTCATTCCCAGGGCACAAAATTAGAGGTCAGTTCCCAACTGCCAGTAGGCACTGGGGGAGGGACTAGCATCATTTTATTTGATGCTAGGGTCTCAACCAGTGCCTTGCAAATAGTAGGGACACAGTAAATATTTACTACAGGAATGAATAAATCCTCCAGAGCCCCTTGTGGTTCAATACACCCTATATTTCAAATCCTGTAAAGTAAGAAAAGGGGCTTCCCTAGTGGCTTAGAGGCAAAGAATCCTCCTGCCAATGCAGGAGATGCGGTTCGATCCCAGGATTGGGAAGATCCCCTGGAGAAGGAAATGGCAATCCAGTCCAGTATTCTTGCCTGGGAAATTCCAGGGACAGAGGAGCCTGGATGGCTATACTCCATGGAGTTGCAAAGAGTCAGACATAGCTGACTGACTAAACAACAAGGTAAGAAAAAGTGCAAAACAAATATACCGTTTGCTAAACTTCTTTTCGTTGGAGAATTCATGAGGGAAAAAATGAGTGTATGAAATTTCCTTTACTTTCTGGTTTAAGTAAGTTTTTTGCTTGAGTCTAAAACCTTACTTTCAATATTGTTTCTGTGAAAAAGGTAACAGAGTTCCAAATAACTGATTTTAAAATGAGGTTTTAGACTGTAAATCCATTCCTAAATTAGAGAAAAAAGCCTAAAGATATAGTCACCATAGCAACTTTTTCACAAGCTCTCATAGCTTTAATCAGAGATACAGGTAAAATTTTAAAGGAAAAAAAAATCATCCAAAAAAATTAAATAATTGAAACGTTCCATAAAGATACATTCAAAAGAATGTTGAAAATGCAGGGGCTGATTTTTCAGGAGATGAATTAATGCTTCTTTTTGAATCTTAACACATTATTTTTAAGGCAGTTGGAAGGTTTCTTATTTGTGGCCTAGGAGGATCATTATCTCGTACATAACTGTGCACAATTGATATTTCACACATAATATTTGCATAAGAAAAACAAATTCAAAGAGAAGGGAAGAACTTCCAATGCACACACACCTAACATCATAAATGCTTCCTTTAGAGAAATGAAACTAAATGTTGTGGTATGAGACTCAAAAAGCCTTCTATCCCAAGATCTAATCTATGTCCCTAAAGGAATAACAACATTCTCTTGTTCTATGGATGCTCTACAGATGAAGAGCCGACTCACTGGAAAAGACCCTGACGCTGGGAAAGATTGAGGGCAGGAGGAGAAGGAGGTGACAGAGGATGAGATGGTTGGATGGAATCATCGACTCAGTGGACTTGAGTTTGAGCAAACTCAGGGAAATAGCAAAGGACAGGGAATGCTGGCATGCTTCAGTCCATGGAGTCTTAAAGAGTCAGACATGACTGAGCGACTAAACAACAACAGATGAATTCTAGCCTCACAGGCATCTTCCAATGTGAACCATGTGCAAAATCCCTGAAGCCCAAAACAACACCCCTTCTCCTGCTAACAGCATAAACTGCTTCCTAAACCAAGGCAGCCACACTTCTAGACCAGGCCGAGCCACCTTGAGTGGTGTGCGTTGGGCCACAGGTTGGAGGGGCCCTGGGCAGCTTTGCTGCCTCACCTGATGCTGCTGTTCAGAGCCATCTCTGCACAGAGCAGCTACTGGTAGCCCAGGAAAACATGTTCTTCAGCCCGGTGCCTCACTTTAAGAAAACCCTTAGTAAATCATTATCCCTACACTCTACACAATGTGAAGAAGCCAACAATTTCAGATTTTCTCTTTTTTTTTTTTGACTTGACAGTCCTTCCATCATCAAAATCACCAGAGTAAGTTACTAGAATTGACTAAAAAATCCTAAAACAGAAGGTGGTACATGAGAAAGGGAGGACCAGAAAAAGAGAAATAAAGCAGAAAAAATAAAAAAAACCAAGTCAGGAAAACACAAGCAGAAACCAACTTCCTATTCACCACTCATGCTTTTCAAAATACAATGTGAGCTGGAGGTTTTCTGGTTTGAAACTGCTAAACTTCACACCTGCAGACAGAGGCTCTACCTTGGAAAAGCACAGCCTGATGAAGGACTGAACACAGACAAGCTCCTCTTTGCTTTTCAAACTGCTGAGAAAGAGACAAGGCAACAGAACCACCAACTATACAGTTGCAAGTTAAGGATTTTGTTTAAGGTCTTTTTTAACCACAGTCCAGTCTAATACATTTTAATCATTATATTTAAAAGAAACCTAATCACATTCAAAAGAAAAGTAGATGTGTTTTCTGTCACTAACGAGATCTCAGGGCATGCAAATTTTTCAGAAGCAGCAGCTAGTATCCAAGGGTGCATTTTCTTCATCATTTGCATTAAGCAGAAATTTTATCAGAAGGCCAATTAATAGTCAATGTAATAGCTTTGTGGAAGGAGTACTAAATTAAGTATGTCAACACCATACACTCATGCCTGCCCCTCCCTGTCTTGCACTCATCAAGAAAATTACGAGTGAAGCTTTGTTCTCACAGATGATGGCTAATCACTGGCAACTCATGACAATACTCTAGATGATTCCAGTTGCTTTAAACATCTGGCAGAAATAATGCCGTGAGAGGAGCCTAGTCCCTGCAGATCTTTCACAGGAAGCAAAAAAATATTCAAGGCTCACAGTCTAATATTATTTTAAATTCTGCATCTATTTTAAAATTCTGGGGAAAAAAACCTCATGTTCAAATGTTCTAGATCCATCAGAAATATATACAGAGCCCATGTCAAAGGAAAATGACTTTTATTAAACCATTCTCTTTAAAAATTAAGCCAATATTGGTGACTCAGACGGTAAAGAATTCGCCTGCAATACAGGAGACCTCGGTTCAATCCCTGGATTGGGAAGATCCCCTGGAGAAGGGAACAGCCAGCCATTTCAGTATTCTTGCCTAGAGAATTCCATGAACAGAGGAGCCTGGAAGGCTACAATCCATGGGGTCACAAAGAGTCAAACACAACTGAGTGACTAAGCACATTATATACTCATATAATATTGCATACTCATATATTATGTATATACTTAAAGGCTATCAAAATCCTCAAAATTCTAGACTTTATTTAAGTTCTAAAATTTAAAATAACTATGTAATTCTAGCTTTAAATTTGTACAATAATCCAAAACAATTCAGATCTGACCACTTACAAAAAATGGGACTAGATGATAAGTTGGAAGTGATTTAAATGTTATCTATGCAGGTGGCCAAAAAGAAAGAGTTCGATCATATACTGGTTCAAAATAATACCTGCCCTTATAATGCTCTAAGGTTCTCAGAGTGTGGTCTCTGGCCAGGAGCATCAGCACCATGTGGGAACTCATTAGAAATGTAAATGCTTAGGCCTCAGCCCAGACCTACTGAGAAAGAAATTTGGGGCTGGAAGTCTGTTTTCCCAAACCCTCCAGCAACTCTAATCCAAAGTCAAGTTGGAGAAGTGCTATCCTAACCTGCAGGTAAGTGCTAAGACTTCCTGGGCTAAGCAACATCCACAACTTAGCCCATTTCACTCTTATGATAGTTTCATGACGAAGGAACTCATATTCTCATGACCCTGGAGCAGCTCTGGCTCAGTCATATTAAACATTAAGCTGAGGCTCTAAGAAGCAGTGTGAAACCAAAGTCTACTGTTAACCACTATTGCCCACCACACACGGGGAGTGTCCCTCCCTTCCTGCTTTCAAAGAACCAGGCTCATCCACTTGGTAACTAACACAAGCTTTGTGCAGATGGATAGCTTTCCTAAGGATGTAATTTCAGTTTCTATAACACGTAGAAAGTCCCACACTCATTGATGCTACGCATTCCTCAAAAAATAGGCAGGGTGTAGATTTCAGATAGCCATTGCAATCTTCTTCCATTAGTTCAAATTTTTATTTAATTGCTTGACTAAACAGTAATTTATGTGCAGCCCATCTTGTCATCTTTACAATGTGATTACCCATTCCTAAATCAAAGACAAGTTTCCACAACTCGCTCATCTCTAACCAAAATCCCAACTGCTTCAATTTAAGGGGCGAGTTGAGAGAGTCAGAAGTAACAGGCACTCTGGGAGCCGAGCTTTCAAAGTAGCCTGAGGCCCCTAAAGATCTGGGAAATGAGAGATGTGAGGAACCAAATATCACATTGCTGGAAAGCACTCGTCAACACAGATATATGGAAGAGATTTCCTTGAGAATCTAGCCACATGGATATTGAGAGGGAAAACACCGAGAAAAATTCTATCACAAATTCATAACCACACTCTTAACTAGACACAGTAGGAGATGTTTTAAATAAGTCACTGAACATCCATAGTATTTTAAACCAATATAGCTATTAAAATATATATCCATAGACATTGAAAGGAGAACAAATGATATACTCCAAAATATTAAGTTTTTAAAATAATTTTTATCATTTTTTGGCTGCCCCTCTGCTGCATGCAGGATCTTCATTCCCAAAGAGGGATGGAACCCGAGCCCTCTGCAGTGGAAATGCAGAGTCTTAATCACTAGACTGTGAGGGAAGTCCCCAAAATATTAACATATTGTAGTCAACAACTGATATTGTAGAATTACAGGAGATTTATTTTCCAGCTTTTACTACTTTGTTTTTCAATACCTTATACTCCTGCATTGCAGGCGGACTCTTTACCATCTGAGCCACCAGCAAAGCCCATCTTACACTACATGAATGTTTTAATGTACAATGTATATTTACAATAAAATGAAATTAGAAAAAAAATACCATACGTAAATTACATGTTCTATACTTCTAGAACATAGTAAATACTCAACATATAGAGTGATGTCAACGTAATAATAAAAAATTGTTTAAAATTCTGAAGTTAATACTTTATATTACTCACTAAAACACCGAATATACTAGATGAAAGAAGAAAAATAGTACTTTACAGATCATAGCAATTAGCAATACTCATTTTATTAACAAGATTCAGGGTTCCACTGAAAATAAACATGTAGGTTTTGTTTTCACTGTATTAACTAAGTAGCATGTCTCTCCTTTTATACTGTTTCAGACATTTAATGTATTCTCCTGGTTCAATACAATGAATGAGCACATTAGAATTTAAGGCCACTTATTACTGCCAGAACACAAATTAAATTATCTGAAAAGGCAAGAAATTATTAGCCTGCTGTCTCGTTTTCAAACACACAAAGCAAGAAATATTTTTAAATTGCTTAACTTACTACAAGAGTTATTTTTATAAAATTTACTTATTCAATATTTGATAAGATTGCAGAAATGTTCCTAGTATCCAGTGACAAATGAAACTTTCAAATCTTCATGCAAATTTATGCAAGGGGTGACATTATTGAACTATCCATCAAAACGTTAGGGGGACACTCCCACTGTCAGCCAGTTCCCACCAGCCAGTCAATTCAATGAACGTTCACCATCTATAGTAACTGACAAGAGGAAACAGGTAGAAACAAGATTACTCTGCTTAGTTTCTTTATTTTCATACAACTGTTTAAAAATAGAACAGTAGGAGTGTTTCAAAGACAGATACATAAAATTTTTTACCAAACATTTTAAGGATAAACAATATAAATAATCTGCCAGAATTACACATCATTTTTCCCCTTGGGAAGATAAATGTTACATATACCATGTGTATTAAATAATTATGGCTGGAGATAATCACAGTACACATAAAACATATGCATCACTGCCAAGAATTCACCTAGAGATTTATGATACTGAGACATACAGCTTCTAAGCTCTGTTAAGAAATTGCACGTTTAGCTCTTAATAATACCTAGAAATGCTCATCAAGACTGAGGAAGACTACCAGGGGGCAAAGTAGCAGGGAGACTGGGATTGACAAATATACATGACTATATATAAAACAGATAACTAATAAGGACTTACTGTCTAGCACAGGGAACTCTACTCAATACTCTGTAATGGCCTAAACGGGAAAAAAAAATCTAAAAAAGAGAAGATATATGTACATGTGTAACTAAGTCACTGTGCTGTATAGCAGAAACTAACACAACATGTAAATCAACTATACTCCAATAAATTTTTTTAAAAAAAGAAAAAACAGATTGGCGAGGCAACGCTAAGTTTGCAATCGGATGGGTTACTACCGAGAGTTTTCTTCTTCTCCTCAAATAACCTGACATCTATTGCTCAAGTGGCAACTCAAATTAAAATACTGCTTAATGATGAGAGAAAAAATATGCTGTGTAACAGAAAAACATACTTCAGGCAATGACTATGTTTAAATTGGCTAATTAACTAGCAAACTTTGACCATCACTTCTAGTAACTATCGAAAAATTAGCTGACATTAAACAATTCCCCATGACTTCATATATGTATGTGGTTGTGCTTCTCTGGGCTCTAAAAGCTAACAAGATGGTGACAAACAAGTTATACAATGGGGGCCTCAGTCTCTACTGATCAAGCTCACCAACTCCCCATTTGATGTTTTGGATTTTATCAGTTAGCCAGCCTGTTCTTTAAAAATTTACTTGAAAGCAGTAACATTGATTTACCCTGGAAACCCAGTTTTCTGTAATTCAAAACAATCTCTTTCTCTCTTCCTTTCATTTTTAAATATCATTTCCCACAGAAGTTTCTCCACTGTTTAAAAGAGGACGAAGCTCACTCCCCGAACAGCATTAAAATCTGACCTTAAGCATAGTGGTTTATGAACAGTCCTCTTCAACACACCAGCCTTCGGAACAAGCAGTTCTGTTCTCTTTTATTTGAAGACCAACGTGAAGAACTAAAGAAAAGCGGTAGTTGAGTCTCCTTTGCTTGACTTTACTTTGTAAACACTTTGAACAGGATTGCCCCCTACAAGTTCTTGTTTAGTCTCTATCACATCCCAAATCCTCTTGCCTGTTCATCACTCTCAGAAGTTAGGTCATCTGTAGTGATCAGCTTTCAAATGACCAGGAGCAGAATGATTCAGGAATATCCACCACTGGATCTTCTTTCTGCTGAATCAGACCAACCAAACTACCCAAACATCTATAAAGAAGATGAGCAGGAGCTGGAAAACCAAACTGCAACTATCAGATAGCTCTCATCTCAACAGTCACACTTTACAATGTTTTTAGCTGATATCTTTCAACAATGGAAACTTCAAGCCACTATGTCTTTCCAATTATTAACTGTGATATCTTTTAAAATCCAGTATCTTGGAAACTGCTCACAAATAATACTGATTCTCCCATAAGAAACTCTGTATTACAAGCCCTGCTGGGATACGCTATGGGTTTATCTCAACAGAACTCGGATGGTTCCCTTTGATTTGGAGCACTTGACCACAAAGCTTTATTTAAATAATACACAGCAAAGGCAATGTTCAGTAATTTCCTCTTCTGAAGGGCTTAGATTTTATGATGCACCTTTTATCTAAAGTTGAAAATACGATATAGTCCCACACCTTCACTTTACAGAGGTGAGAATCTCCTGTTTGTGTTGAATCCACAACAGTAAAACCAAAATATGATGGGCTTCCTGTTGGCTCAGTGGTAAAGAACCCACCTGCCAATGCAGAAGACTCAAGAGACCGAGTTCTATCCCTGGGTCAGGAAGATCCCCTAGAGAAGGAAATGGCAAACTCACTCCAGTATTCTTGCCTGGAAAATTCCACAGTCAGAGGATCCTGGCAGGCTACAGTCCATGGGGTCACAAAGAGTCAGACATGACTGAGCATGCACACATGCATGCACACAATACGTGAAGGAATGAGTTTTGTTGCTGTTGTTGAACTTGGCTTTAGGAATTGATTAGCAGCCAGGTTCAGAGCTGGGAAATGACTGACTGTGAGTCACAGTGGTCACCAGACAGGGCTCCCAGATCAAAACCAGTGCAGACGTGGTTGACAGAGGAACCCCAGGCCTCCGCTCCGGTCCACTGAACCTGAGTCCCCAGGGCAGGCCCCAGGAGATACACAAGAAAACAGCCTGGAGCTGGGGGTTCCTAGTCAGGTTCTACCTGCAGAGGAGAAAAGGCCTTTGTACATCTCTGAACAATAACAAAATAATTGCAAAAATGATGTATTGGATAAACTGCAAATTCTCAGGGAAAGTACAGAGAGGTAAAGTGGGATGAACAGATGAGGCGGACAAGATGCCTGGCTCAGTGGAATATGACCCATCTGAAGGATGTTTGCATGTTTTTATGAAACATGCAAATGACACTGGGAGAAAATGTGGGAAGAATAACAAGCATGAAACAAAAAGCAAGAGTGAGAAACAAAAGATGACGTTAATCACATACTCGAGTTTTAGAAGAAAGGTAGGGTTTTTTTTTGTTTTTATAAAGTCCATTGGGCCAAATAAGCTGTAACACATAAACAGGCAATGTTCTGTTCAAAAAAAAATCAGAACTTCACCATAACATTTACAATTCTACAAAAGAATCCATCAAATTCTGCCGAGGAAGACCCCATGGCTGGCATCGAGGCTCTGGAAAGGTAAAAGCTGAAACTGTACACTGCCATTTTATGCATTTTACTGCTAGGCCAGGATGCATTTAATGCACAAATGCCAGCAACTCCAGGGCAGGATACAAAAATTTATTATGGATGTGCTTAAGTTAATGTTTACTATCCATCAGCTATTCTAGTGCCAATTAGCACCTTTAAAATCATGTGTAAATATTTGAAAAATAAGTTAGCAATTAAAGAGAGGAAATATTCCACATTAAAATCAGGAAGAGGCTTTAGGTTAAATGCTAAAAGGTAACTACATTCTCAGAACATCAAGTTTCATGGCATAACACAAAATGCTATATGTGCTCTAAACCAAAAATACAATGTGTAGATCCCATTTAAAATTCAGTAAATGCCAATTATTATTTACTGCTTTCAAAGCTAACAGGTCCTCTAATTGAATATAAGAGGTTTTAAACCTAGTGCATCATTAACTTATACTCCATGTTAGTGATGAAGTGTTGACAAATGCTTTCAGTGAACTAAGAAGGTGAAAAATTCTGAAGAAATGTAGCTTAGGTTCTTTCTTTGTACTAACCTTTTAATGCTTGCCTTTTTTAAATAATAGAAAAAGTTAGAGTGCCTGGCACATGGCTTAATGTCAAGCTTCCTTCTTATGCAATCTAAAAAGAAAATAAATTCTTCATCATTTAAAGAGTTTATTTTCTAAGAAGAGTAATTCCCATAGTTAAAAAAAGAAATGTAATATAAATCAAAAGAAACTTAATATGCCAAGTTAACCAACTTACAATTAAGGACAATGACAACTCAATAGCCTTTCATTAGGAATAAGGATACCACAGAATGGGGGCCATTTTTTAAGTGTTGAGCTTTAAGACTGGGACAAAAAACTTTTAATAGTAGGAACTGATATAGTTTTATTAAACCACACCAACATTTTCACAATGAGAAAAATAGCCAAAATCATTCACTCAAGGGGAAAAATCTAGAATACTAATCGTAAGATATTTTGATGGTAGTGAATAAAATATTTGAAGATCAATTAATTGATTGAAAATGGATAGATAGTTTTGTCTTTTAAAAATAGTAACTGTAATGTTAGCTTTCAAGACATGGACTGTGGTCCCAATCCATTCAAACAGAACGATGCTGCCACTATTCTACTTGAAGAAAATGTTGGGAAGTTATACTTCCATTTTTAAAAATTCCATTAGAAAACAAAATCTTGTCTATTGCACGTATGGCAAAATGATCTAGAAAAAATTTAAATCAAAATAACCAAGGAACAAAACAAAGTTATAAGATCAAAGAAGAATGAATACTTCAAGTTTTGCTTCAACTACTACAAACTCTTTTTCCAAAGAGGTGGATCATGAAACTTTCACAACTGAATACATACCTTCCATTATTATTTTATTATCCTTATTGTTTTCTAATGTTCTCAAGATGTGTCAGAGTTTTTTTATAATCATAGGACCACTTTGCGCAAGTTCAGTGCCATTTCTCATTTTCTGAGAAACACCTCCACTTAACTGCACACCCACCAGCCTACCACCCATCCAAAGGGGTGTGCATCAGGTGTTCTGAGTGGGTCTACTTCATCTCCACAGACACTGTCTTCATCACTGCATCCACACCATCCCCTTCCAGCGACAATGATGACATCAGAGGTGGACCTTTGATCTAAACTAGACCAACTGAAAACTTACAAGGAAACTTACATGTGGGACTGACAGACTGAAAGAGGCTGAGACTAATATAAGGCACAGGAGGGGATGCTGAGACAGACAAATAATAATGTGGAAACAGGAGTGAAGAAAGATGCTCTTGGGGAGGAAAAATAAAGAAGAATTCCAGAAGCAAGCAAGAAATCACAGCATAAAAAGAGGGACTTTTGGTTTTCCTAAGGCCTTTACAGTCTCTGTTCCTATTAACTTCTTGCACTATTGAGGTCATGAAGAACACCTCTGGTACTGTCCCAATTCCATTTTTCTTATGCTAATCTGATTTGGCTGTTGTTATGTGGAATATCAAGGAACTCAACTGAATAGGCCCTAACATCCTATGTGCAACAAAGATTTAATATATGCAACATGCTACCCCTCTTCAATCCCATGGCTTAAGATCTTTTAGATGGAGAACATTATTACGATTGAGTTTTTTATGTCCAGGCCTGTTTCAATCATGAATCTCAAGGGTGATAACTAACTCTCCCCAGCACGCTCGTTCCCCTCTCCCCCCAGCCCACTGTCCTTCATTTTTCTAAGTTCCATCCAAAATACCTATACAAGGATACTTCTGATTCACAGATAGTCTATATTTCATTCAAAATCTTTCCGAACACATACACGTATCAGACCCCAACCCACCGGCAGGGACGGGTAGTAAAAACAGGTATAATAGTCGGTTTAACTATTTCTCACAGCCAGTAGCACAGCAATGCTTAAAGGACCCAGAGGTTCACACAGAACAGAGGAGTGTCCAAACAACATTCATTCCAAAGGAGGTTATTGTTACCACTATAAGGTGTTTTTATCCTGAGTGGTTTGGGCATGAAGATAGATGAGGATTACTAACTACTTGAAAAGTAGGAACTTTATTCAATAATTGTTCAAGAAAATAAATTCAACTTTATTCAATAAAGTTCAAATTTATTCAAAATTGCTTTATTCAGTTTTGTATCCTTGGCACCCAATACATCTTGTAGAATATAGTACATGCACAGAAAATAATTACCAATCAGAATAACTAGAAAATACAAAAAGCATGATATAATTATGGTCATGATGATGCCAGGATTGTTTCTCAATCAATGATGCAGACAACTGTGGTGTTCCTTTTGTTGTTGCTGTTGTTTAGCAGCCCAGTCACGTCTGACTCTTTGCAACCCCGTGGACTGTAGCCCACCAGGCTCCTCTGTCCATGGGATTTCCCAGGCAAGAATACAGGAGGAGGTTGCCATTTCCTTCTCCAGGGGATCTTCCCAATCCAGGGACTGAACTCAGGTCTCCTGCATTGCAGGTGAATTCTTTATCACTTAGCCACCTGGGAAGCCCATTTTTTTTTGACTGTGGCACACAGCATGCTAGATTATAGTTCCCCAACCATGGATCAAACCTGTACCACCTACAGTGAAGACACAGAGTCTTAACCTCTGGACCACTTGGCCATATATAATACGTATGGGTAAAGAAAGACCTTCCAAAACATACTTCTCTGTAGAAGATGCCAAATATTTCTCAGCCCCTACTTACTCGTGCATGTGGTTGCACATGTCTTTGTTCAAAAGTATTGAATGAGTCCTTATACCCTTCATTGTTACAGCCCAAATGATCTAGCACAGCCTCGTCAGAGGTGCATTTGTGACTGGAGTATTCCAAAACCACTTGGAGAGGATGCCATTACAACGTTGTAGTTCTTAACAGAAATACTGCTTTGTTTTATCAGCTATTGTAAACTATCATCATTGCCTTCATCTTTAGGACAGATAAAATTCTTACCATTCCTACTAATTCCTTTTCTCAACTTGTTAAGTCCTAAATAATCTGAGAACAAGTTCTATTTCCTTTCTGACAGTCCCCTTGACTCTCTAATATGCAAGAGTGTGAAGGTGCCTACTGCAAACACAGTGTCTGTGCCTCAGCGTCCATGATGTCCCCTCCCCTAAGCGGGCACACTCAGCTTTTATTCCAATTACAGGGAACCAGAGATCAATTAGATGCTCACTTCCAAACCCACACATTTGCTATTTCTTCTCCCTGAGATAAACAACTCATCTAGAATTAAAAGACTTTTTTTTCCAAAGTCTTAAGTTTTCTGGAGGCTCTATCCCAAAGCACTCCCTCATGTCATTCTTCTGTCCTTGGTCCACACACGCTGTTAATGCTGGCCCCACACTCTGCCTTCTACTCCAGCTCACTGTGCACCTCTTACAAGAGATCGAACTGCCTGAATTGATTTTATTGGCAAAGTAGTATTTTTCATGGATCTAAGATAAACAGGCTTGTAGGCTAACTGGTGCAAATTTGTTATGATTTTCTATAACCCATGGCTGAGGTGTCTTGCTCTCCTATCTGTAACTGCTAAGTACCTGGGTATTTTTAGGCAAGGGTCATAAAGTCTAGTGGAGAAGGAAATGGCAACCCACTCCAGTATTCTTGCCTGGAGAATTCCATGGATAGAGGAGCCTGGCAGGTGATGGTCCATGGGGTCACAGAGAGTCAGACACGACTGAGTGACTAACACTCACTCACTCATAAATTCTAGAGAATTAGACAGAGATGGTTTTTAAGCCAAATTTTATTGTAAACTGCCAGCATCTAGAGCTTTTATAACACTTTCTAAAAGAAAAATAAAACATTGAGTTGTAAATTCTACCTGAGTCACAATAGTTACCAGTCAGAATAGACACACACCAACGAAAGAAAAAAACAATATTACTGCCTTTTTAACATCTCAGCAAATCAAAGTTCCTTAAGTGAATGCCCACTTGTCAATGCCACAATTTCCTCCGTAAATCATTATTTCATAGTTTAATAAAGAGTTACTCATCGAACAGAAAGACACACAATAACTGGTGAAAAGAATCACTCCCAGGACAGCAATATAATCTGACGTTACTTACTCAATGAGAACAGAAATGATTATAACAACAAAAACACACTTGAGAGGCTTCTACCACTTGTCAAAGTGAAGAAGATTGGGTGCATTTAAGAAGAAATGGATGTATTTATTTTAAGATGATCCTGGAAGCTGAACGAAGATCCTTCACGTTGTATAGAAATGGGCATTTAAAATGAGTCTGGAAAGAGAGTTTTCTTTTTTAACAAAATATTGTTTACAAAGTAAAATAATTTTTAAGCTTGAATTAGAAGCTGACATAGGTCATGCGCTTTAATTATGTGCATCATAAACACCAGTATATTCTACTGAGTAACTCAAAATAGTGGTAAATGTTTGGTTTCGTGGGCAAAAAAAAAAAAGTGATTAATTTATAAGAATTATATATGAGGAATCGTAACTAACCATGATTCCTGAAGAAGGAATCAGAGTGCAAAGCAGCATTTTTGGGACACTTTTCCTAACCTTTTGAAGGCTGGCTTTACCATATCCTGAATATTTTCTCTAGTATGTTCTGTACTGGCATATTGGCACATAATATCACTACTTCTCAAACCCAGAACAATTGTTTTTCAAAACTAGGCCATGCAGAAAAAGTTAATGATACCAAATATCAAAAGCAAATACTTTTATATATGTTAATTCTAATTCTTAATCTCTAATGCTTAAAGAGTTTAAGGGGTTGTTACATGTGTAGGGCTTGATAATGAAAAAAAGACACAAGCCTAGTACAGA
This sequence comes from Giraffa tippelskirchi, assembly GCF_054371585.1. Lineage (NCBI taxonomy): Eukaryota > Metazoa > Chordata > Mammalia > Artiodactyla > Giraffidae > Giraffa > Giraffa tippelskirchi. Next base: position 62,557,048 of record NC_137287.1, on the reverse strand, counting down.
CAATGTCACAGAAAACTAAAACAATCTGCTAAATGTAAATATATTCATTTTTAGTTTCCTCCATGTAATGCATTTTTTAAATTTATCTTTTTAATCCATGAATCAGGACAATATTTTACTATTTATGGGTACAAAGCAACACTCTCCAAGGTATACAAGGGTATACTTAAGTCTGTAACATCATTAACTACAGTAAATGTACTTTACTAGGCACTGTATCAAAGTAGGATTAACTAAAGATATATTTCAATTAGAAAATGCTTTAAAGTAACAAAGTCGATGAAAATTTAAATTTATTCTGTCAAATATAAATGTTTGTCACTGTATGTGTGTAAATTATACTGTCAGTCTCAACACAGCCATGTGCTTTGTAAGGTGCAAAAAATTAATAAGCAATTCTCTAAAGGGTATACCAAAAACTTCCAGAATACACCAGATATCTAGTCATAGATAAAGGATTTTTTTTTTTAATTTTGATACATGGTTCTAGTATTAAAAAAAAATTTCCTATGTTTGAAAGTTAATGTCAACAGATGCAAGAACTTTATGTTTAAAACTCCAGGGAGACAAAGCCTTGCAAGAATGGGGCCAGTACCCTGTCATCTAGTTTGGGACTGGGGGAGTGACTGGGAGCAGCAGAAGGCACGCAGCTCCAGGGAGCTCTTTTATGCCTTTTTAAGACAATAGTATTAAATTTAGATCACGTTTTTATGAGTTCCAAAGGATAGCAAGGGGAATAAAGTGTCAGCTCTCCTTTTGATCTGAGGCATTTGGAACTAACTCAGCATTTTTATGCAAAAATGACAGAATCTAAGGTCAAATTAGTCTCTATCTTTTCCTTCTGGGAATGTACTCAGATGAGGGCTTTCTCAAACCACTCTTTAGGGTAAGGTTTTAGAGCAAAAACAAACAAAAAGATTAAAATTTAATTAATTAAACAAATAGCATTGTTTAAACAAATTAAACAATACTATTGGTAAAAACAGGTGACACAGCTAGTCAACATTAAGAATGCCAACAGCTGAGTTTCTGATCCTGAGAAGGGGACAGGGACCAGAAATACTCTTGATTACTCCAATTACTGATGCAGATTACATCTTGTCCCAATCTTGGGGGCAGTGAGGTAAGAAGAGGATTGATAACAAGAAATCCCCTTTACCACGACCAAACATTTTGTGTTGCAGGAATTAAATTATTCCAACCTTAGTGTTCATCATGGCAATAGTAAAGGTGAAATGATGGGAATCTTATCTCGCTAAAAGTTGACTGACTGCTTTGCCTTTTTTCTCTAATTTCGAACCAGAATCTGATTTGTCACTTCCAATTTCCATTTATCCTTGTCCAAAATCATATTCAGTAAACCAAGTACAGGGTAGAAGCCATGTTGAAATGTCATCCTCCAAATTATTGGAGGAACACTTAGGACCATCAGTGGAAGCCACCACACCCTCCTCCAAGGACAGGCATACAGATCTCTTGATTACTCTATTCGTCCATTTCAGTTTTCCATCTTCCAAGTTTCTTATAGGAAATTTCACAAGAGGGATCACCATTTAAAGTTTTTTTAAGTCTATCATTTATATGACTATTAAAACCATTTTTTAAACCAATCAGAACATAAATAGTTTCAACCAAATGAATCATCATCTTCTGGTAGGAAAATGAGAGGCATAAAGAAAAATATGGTCTTACTAAACTTACTAAAAGGAACGAGATTTGTTTAACTTAACTAAAGTAAAACATCATTCTAGTTACATGAACACCAGTTAATTCTGCTCTATACTAACCATGACACTATGACACTCTATACTAACCACAATCTCAGAAAACTAACCCATCGAATCACATGGACCTCAGCCTTGTCTAACTCAATGAAACTATGAGCCATGCCGTGTAGGGCCACCCAAGACAGACAGGTCATGGTGGAGAGTTCTGATAAAATGTGGTCCACTGGAGAAGGGAATGGCAAACCACTTCAGTATTCTTGCCTTGAGAACCCCATGAACAGTATGAAAAGGCAAAAAGATAGAACAGTGAAAGATGAACTCCCCAGGTCGGTAGGGGTCCAATATGCTACTGGACATAAGTGGAGAAATAACTCCAGAAAGAATGAAGAGACGGAGCCAAAGCAAAAACAACCCCCAGTTCCGGATATGACTGGTGATGGAAGCAAGGTCCGATACTGTAAAGAGCAATATTGCATAGGAACCTGGAATGTTAGGTCCATGAATCAGGGCAAATTGGAAGTGGTCAAACAGGAGATGACAAGAGTAAAAGTCGACATTTTAGGAATCAGTGAACTAAACTGGACTGGAATGGGTGACTTTAACTCAGATGACCATTATATCTATTACTGTGGGCAAGAATCCCTTAGAAGAAATGGAGTAGCCATCATACTCAACAAAAGAGTCCAAAATGCACTACTTGGATGCAATCTCAAAAACAACAGAATGATCTCTGTTCTTTTCCAAGGCAAACCATTCCATATCACGGTAATCCAATTCTATGCCCCAACCAGTAATGCTGTAGAAGCTGAAGGTGAACGGTTATATGAACACCTACAAGATCTTTTAGAACTAACACCCAAAAAAGATGTCCTTTTCATTATAGGGGACTGGAATGCAAAAGTAGGAAGTCAAGAAACACCTGGAGTAACAGGCAAATTTGGCCTTGGAATACAGAATGAAACAGGGCAAAGACTAAAAGAGCTCTGCCAAGAGAACGCACTGGTCATAACAAACACCCTCTTCCAACAGCACAAGAGAAGACTCTAGACATGGACATCACCAGATGGTCAACACCAAAATCAGACTGATTATATTCTTTGCAACCGAAGATGGAGAAGCTCTATACAGTCAGCAAAAACAAGACCAGGAGCAGACTGTGGCTCAGATCATGAACTCCTTATTGCCAAATTCAGACTGAAATTGAAGAAAGTAGGGAAAACCACTAGACCATTCAGATATGACCTAAATCAAATCCTTAACGACTATACAGTGGAAGTAAGAAACAGATTTAAGGGACTAGATCTGATAGACAGAGTGCCTGATGAACTATGGACTGAGGTTCATGACATTGTACAGGAGACAGGGATCAAGATCATCCCCAAGAAAAAGAAAAGCAAAAAAGCAAAATGGCTATATGAGAGGCCTTACAAGTAGCTATAAAACGAAGAGAAGTGAAAAGCAAAAGAGAAAAGGAAAGATACACCCATTTGAATGCAGAGTTCCAAAGAATAGCAAGGAGAGGTAAGAACGCCTTCCTCAGTGATCAGTGCAAAGAAATAGAGGAAAACAACAGAATGGGAAAGATTAGAGATCTCTTCAAGATATTAGAGATACCAAGGGAACATTTCATGCAAAGATGGGCTCAATAAAGGACAGAAATGGCATGAACCTAACAGAAACAGACATGGACGGAGGAGCCTGGTAGGCTGAAGTCCATGGGGTCGCTAAGAGTTGGAGAAGACTGAGCGACTTCACTTTCACTTTTCACTTTCGTGCATTGGAGAAGGAAATGGCAACCCACTCCAGTATTCTTGCCTGGAGAATCCCAGGGATGGGGAAGCTTAGTGGGCTGTCATCTAAGGGCTCGCACAGAGTCGGACACGACTGAAGTGACTTAGCAGCAGCAGCAGCAACAGAAACAGAAGATATTAAGAGGTGGAAAGAATACACAGAAGAACTATACAAAAAAGATCTTCACGACCCAGATAATTACAGTAGTGTGATCACTTACCTAGAGCCAAACATCCTGAAATGTGAAGTTAAGTGGGCCTTAGGAAGCATCACTACAAACAAAGCTAGTAGAGGTGATGGAATTCCAGTTGAGCTATTTCAAATCGTAAAAGATGATGCTGTGAAAGTGCTGCACTCAATATGCCAACAAATTTGGAAAACTCAGCAGTAGCCGCAGGACTGGAAAAGGTCAGTTTTCATTCCAATCCCAAAGAAAGGCAATGCCAAAGAATGCTCAAACTACCACACAGTTGCACTCATCTCACACGCTAGTAAAGTAATGTTCAAAATTCTCCAAGCCAGCCTTCAACAATACATGAACAATACATGATCAAGCTGGATTTAGAAAAGCCAGAGGAACCAGAGATCAAATTGTCAACATCTGCTGGATCGTCAAAAAAGCAAGAGAGTTCCAGAAAAACATTTACTTCTGCTTTATTGACTACGCCAAAGCCTTTGACTGTGTGGATCACAATCAACTGTGGACAATTCTGAAAGAATGGGAATACCAGACCACCTGTCCTACCTCTTGAGAAATCTGTATGCAGGTCAGGAAGCAACAGTTAGAACTGGACATGGAACAACAAATAGGAAAAGGAGTATGTCAAGGCTGTATATTGTCACCCTGCTCATTTAACTTATATGCAGAGTACATCATGAGAAATGTTGGACTGGATGAAGCACAAGCTGGAATTAAGATTGCCAGGAGAAATATCAATAACCTCAGATATGCAGATGACACCACCCTTATGGCAGAAAGTGAAGAACTTAGGAGCCTCTTGATGAAAGTGAAAGAGGAGAGTCAAAAAGTTGGCTTAAAGCTCAACATTCAGAAAACTAATATATTGGCATCTGGTCCCATCACTTTATGGCAGATAGATGGGGAAACAGTGGAAACAGTAGCTGACTTTATTTTGGGGGGCTCCTAAATCACTGTAGAATGTAACTGCAGCCATGAAATTAAAAGACACTTGCTCCTTGGAAGGAAAGTTATGACCAACCTAGACAGCTTATTAAAAAGCAGAGACATTACTTGGCCAACAAAGGTGCGTCTAGTCAAGGTTATGGTTTTTCCAGTAGTCATGTATAGATGTAAGAGTTGGACTATAAAGAAAGCTGAGTGCTGAAGAATTGATGCTTTTGAACTGTGGTGTTGGAGAAAACTCTTGAGAGTCCCTTGGACTGCAAGGAGATCCAACCAGTCCACCCTAACGGAGATCAGTCCTGAATGTTCATTGGAAGGACTGATGTTGAAGCTGAAACTCCAATACTTTGGCCACCTCATGCGAAGAGCTGACTCATTTGAAAAGACCCTGATGTTGGGAAAGATTGAGGGCAGGAGGAGAAGGGGATGACAGAGGTTGAGATGGTTAGATGGCATCACTGACTCAATGGACATGAGTTTGAGTAAACTCCAGGAGTTGGTGATGGACAGGGAGGCCTGGTGTGCTGCAGTCCATGGGGTCGCAGAGAGTCGGACATGACTGTGCAACTGAACTGAACTGAGCCGTGACACTGCAATCATTCAACCTTCTAAATGCAGCCATATTTTGTATTGCCATTCTTTTAGCTACCCAGGTAATAAACATAATATGTTGAGGGTAGAGAAAACTGACTCTTTGAGGGGATTTTGTTTTAACGTCTTGAAAATTAGAAGTTAAAATATGTGCTTTAGATTGAGTTGCTGGAGTCACAGCGTTAAACAGAAGGACTTACATATTCTCTGTAAGATTATTATGAAGCATTTCACAAGTTTATATCCAATTTCCATTTAATGAAACAGTTTATTCATTAGGAAAATTTTTGCCAATATGAGAATAAGCAACACTATGTCTTGGAGATAGAATCTGTTTATACATGAAATTCATACCTGTTTTCAAAAAGAACTAAGGTAAATCAGTTTACCATAAAGTAAAATTAAGAGCATCAGTTAATATTCTGATGTCCAAAAGGAATAAGAAATTGCATTTTATAATAGAAAGAGCTTCAACTTCAGAGAACCACGTTTCTTTCAGCACATTCTGGTCCCACCATCTTGGACTGCTTGACCGTGTCTATCCATGAAATGGAGTTAATAGTTTCTACCTCATGGGGATTTTATGAGGAGAAATTATATAATAATTAATTCATCCTCTGGTTGGTAGGCTCCATATACCCAAATATTAGCTTTTGTTCACATATAAATAAATACTATTTGTCTATGTATTTATAATGCGTCTGACTATGGATCAGAAAATTCCAGGTTCGTCTCCTGGCTGGTTCAGTGGGACAAGTGCTCTTTGGGCTTACCAGGTGGCGCTAGTGGTAAAGAACTCACTGCCAACGCAGGACCCATAGGAGATGCAGGTTCAATCCCTTGGTTGGGAATGATCCCCTGGAGGAGGGCATGGCAATCCACTTCTGTATTCTTGGCTGAAGAGTCCCTGGACAGAGGAGCCCAGCAGCCTACAGTCCATAGGGTTGCAAAGAGTCAGACACGACTGAAGCAACTTAGCACACACGCATGCAGTTACATATCAGTAAAATATAAAAATAAATGCTACAGTGTTACTATCCTTTCCAAACTCTTGTGTCACTAACTGAACCCCAATTTTTCAGTATCTATTTGTCTCTGATTGGCTCTATGACTTCTTATAATTTCATTTTCGAGGTCTGCTTAGAGAAGAATAAGGGATTCAATTCTAGCCCACAGGTCAGCAGGTGAAGCCTTCCTAGGGCTTTGGAGATGGGCTTCAAACTCATACTGCTGGAATGTGCGAGATGGAGCCACTACACTTCTTTTGTGATTCTTGGAAGAACCAGCCTAGATGCTGAGGACGACAGAAAAGAAAGAGTTGGGTCCCTCTTATTGAACATTATTGAATTACATGATTAATGAAATAATCTCAGTCTATAGTTATATCATTAATATGATAATTTTTCATTTATTGATAGAATAAAAACAAGCAACACTTCTCAAATGTTCACTGTAATTATGTATTTCTTACTACAAAGTTATGTGCTAAGTATATCTCTTATCCCCACTTTAGAGACAGGTCAACTTAGGCCCAAAAAAGCCAAGTAACTTGTCCAAATGCACAGAAATATTAACTTGATGAGTCAAAATTAAGTTTAGGAAACTGGCTCTCAAGTCCACTCAGTATCGTTAACCAATACTGTCTGTCAAAGGAATAGCATTAAAACAAATTCAGACCATCAGTGATATTCACTGCTGGCCAGAAACCCAAGATAATTTATTGTCCGATTATACTCAATTATGAGAGCTAGTTTAATTATATAAAGACAGTTCTTCATCTGGTCACTACTAAAAACCATATGGCCAGATAGAAGATATAACGTTGAAAGATTTAATACCATTTTTCTGGTCTCAATAAACTCAAGAAAACACAGAATCATTTGTAGCAACTCTGTGCTGCAAATTATTCATTCCTAATTCTTAAAATCTGACTTTTCAGAAAGTGCTTTTGATGCATAGTACACCTGGGAACCTCTGCCTTGGGTTTTTATGGATGATGACCTTCACTTTTCAAATGGGAAAGGACAGTGGTGCTTTCCTTTAAGAATGTGTGTAAGTGCACAACACTAATTAGAGCACCAGACTTGGTGCAAGGAAGACAGCCTTCAAAAAAATGTAGAATTCAAATTATCATGATTACTGGCTTTTCCTAATTTGGCCCATTTTCTAGATGGCGAAAAAACAAAAATGAAAGTCAGGATTCAACTATTATTTCACTCTATCAAAAGGAAAATACCAGTCAATGATTAAACAAAATCCAATGAACTGACCCTTTAAAGTCCAACTGAACACATTCCACTGATCCTAGGGTCACCCCAAGGAAAAAGCAGGAAGGGGGCTCTTCATAGTGTTGGGGGGGATTTCAAGGTTCAGTCAACAACCCCCTGCAGCATGGGTGAGGGAACAATGGCCAGCTCTGTCAACACTATTGCACAGTATGAAAATTTGTACTTTGCAGAAAGTTTTGAACTATTTTTTTTTTCAGAGATTGACAGATAGAGTTGTGCATTCTTGAAAATGATGTGAAAGCAACATGAAGCACCCCTTGAGGGACATTTCTCTAAAGGTCATTATAAGTGTCTGCAAAGAGGCGTAATCTTACAGAAAAGCACAGATAGTGACTAATTCCAAATACAGATTAAAAATCCTTAAAAACCAAGTCAGGGTCATGACTTGACCCTTTGACAGGCAAGTGCAAAAACATCCTGCGGGAAACAAGGAAACAAGGTGGAGAGTCACAGGTATGAGGAGTAAAATGTATGGTCAATACATTATTCAGGAAATGCAGTGAGAATGTCTGACAAAAGGTGGTAAAGAAAGTGGTGCAAAATGGATCATAGTGCAAAATTTACCTGTGTAATGTCAAAACAAAGAAGAAAAGCAGGTTTTGAACATGAGTTGTGTGTTTTCTTCTTCATATACTGCTTTTGCTTTTGCAATGGAAAAATATCACGTAGAAGTTCCATGGTAGCTCATCTATGGTATTCTATCTGGATACTAATTAAACAAGTTAATCCAAGAGTTTTTGCAATTGGCACATCACCCCTGCATCAGGCCAAACAACACACATGATGCTGATCAGATAGCTATAAAGCCAATATTGCTTTAAGAAAACATGTCTTTAAATGTCTTTTGAATGTACTATATTAAGGGGTAAACTTTTTTAAAATAAAATTCTGTAACTGTTCAGATACTTTCCGGATGTTTTTTTTTAATGTATTTTAGGATAAAATTTAACTTCTCTATTTATAGTTACTTCCTCTATAAAGACTTAGAAATAAAGAGCACTATCGACTAGTTAAGAAAGATTGCTACACAGGAAACTAATAACAGGAAATGCAATTTATAGCTGCTAGCACAGTGCCCCACGCAAAGAAAACAAGAGGTTAATGAGATCTTGTCGCGCCAACCTTCCCTGAAAACAGGGTTGCTAGTTAATGTGCGACAGAGAAAAAAGATATTCAACAGAGTGTCAATATCAACCTTTGGAGCATAGTCCTATTATACCATGAACTGATTTAGTATATGTTCTGAAAACAAACTCTGAACCTACTAAAAAAAAAATTAAAAAAACAATGTCAATATAGACAAGCACTCATGTCAAAACTAGTGATAAGAACAGAGACCATTTTAAATTAAAAAGTGAAGCTGCTCAGTCATGCCCGACTCTTTGCAACCCCATGGACTGTAGCCTACCAGGCTCCTCCATCCATGGGATTTTCCAGGCAAGAATACTGGAGTGGGTTGCCATTTCCTTCTCCAGGAGATCTTCCTGACCCAGGGATTGAAGCCGGGTCTCCTGCATTGTAGGCAGACGCTTTACCATCTGAGCCACCAGGGGGTGGTTTTAAATTAAAATAGTATAGTAACTAAATATGTGTGTGGGCATACATATGAGTGTTTGCGTGAGTGTAACATGTATTATAAAAATTTAAATCCCCAAGACATTTCCAAAACAGTTTTAATCCTTAAGAAATCTGAGTGCTTTGACAACATTTTCTTTTTACACTGATTTGACTTCACATTAAACAACTGGCCTAGATAGAATTTCAAACATTCAGAGGCTAAACTCATCCTTAGAGTACTACCTCAGATCATTCATTAACACAAATACAGAGAGAAGGAAACATCAGTTATGTGCTTTGACAATTTAATCTAATTTTAAAATTTCCAGTGGCTTTTAAAGCAGTAAGAGCATTATTCATTTAAATAATAAGATAAACATAGGAAGAGCAGAAACCAGCAGCTACAGCTGGACACTAAGCTATCAATATTTTAGCAAGAAGCCTTGCACCACAGACTTAACTTGACATTTACAGATTTATGCTCCAGCCATCTGTCCTCAGATCGTAAGATGTGTGTCATTGTTGGAGGAGCTAGCTAGCAAGCACGAGTAGTTGACTACCAAGTATAGTATGTTCTGCCTGACAAAGAACTGATATGTGGGCTAAAAGAGAAGGAAACCAACTATCCTCCATTCACTATGCATTTCTCTTCCTGCTGCTGCTGCTGCTGCTAAGTAGCTTCAGTCATGTCCGACTCTGTGCGACCCCATAGACGGCAGCCCAGCAGGCTCCGCCGTCCCTGGGATTCTCCAGGCAAGAATACTGGGGTGGGTTGCCATTTCCTTCTCCAGCGCATGAAAGGGAAAAGTGAAAGTGAAGTCCCTCAGTCGTGTCTGACTCTTAGAGACCCCATGGACTGCAGCCCACCAGGCTCCTCCATCCATGGGATTTTCCAAGCAAGAGTACTGGAGTGGGGTGCCATTGTGGGGCCATCAAATAGACATTGTACCTCACCCTCCCTTCCAGAGTCCATCAGTCACCATCAGGACCAACCTTCCACCCTGCTATCTACTCTTCCTACTGAATAGAGGAGGAGTTTCAGGAACTGCCTTCCCAAAAAACTGCATTTTATCTGGGCTGGGATTATCAGTGGACAGAAGAGTGAAATCAAAATTCACCCAACTGAAGTTAGTATTACAGATGTGAATGACCTCCACCACAATGATCACACTTTGACAATCAACCAGTGCTGTAGGAATTGTGCCATTACTGGCAAAAGAGACACCCTATGAAGAAGCTTGAATTCATTATGATTTTAAATACTTTTGACATGAACTAAAACCTTGCTCAATTTGAAAGTGTCTATACAATAAAAGGAAATGGCAACGCACTCCAGTACTCTTGCCTGGAGAATCCCAGGGACGGGGGAGCCTGGTGGGCTGCCGTCTATGGGGTCGCACAGAGTCGGACACGACTGACGCGACTTAGCAGCAGTAGCAGCAGCATACAATAAAAAAGAAAATGTATCTCTTTGCCAGTTACACCAGGAAACATAAATTGTACCTTTAAAGTTTTAAAGAAGTAATTAAAAAGGGAATATTTTATTTTTAAAAAACCTTGGAGATTACTTTCATAAGTGATACAACTCTGAGGTCTAAGGATAAGAATAACAACGTGAGAATTAATAATATACTAACAGAGTCACACAGCCAAGAGGTGGAAGAGCGGGGGTGACCCGCTCTGTTCTTCTCAGATGCAGCAATTTGCAAGTTAAAGAACAGAGACACTCGAGTCAGACTCGGAAGTTCTGTTCCAGAACTTGCTCGCTGTTTGACTTCAGGCAATTAACCTCTCTGAACTTCAATTCCCTGAGCTGTAGGAAGGATGCACTCAAATGTCAATTGCCCAATGCCCTTCCTAACTTTTATTTCTAATAATACTGAGTATGAAATACTTCAACTGACACAAGCAATTACAATTACAGTGTGTATTATTATCTCTAGATAAAAATGTTAATAAAGCCTTCCAAAAACAAAAAATCATTTCTCAGAATGTTTAATAATTAACAGGTATTAATATTCAAAGCTAAACTCATCATACTACTTTTCATATCATCTAAAAATGTATGAAAACTTTTTAAATGACAGATAAACAGCCAGAGCCCTTCAGAACAAGAAAAGACAGTAACACAACATTGCTGCTGCTGCCGCTTCAGTCGTGTCCAACTCTGTGCGGCCCCATAGACGGCAGCTCACCAGGCTCCGCCGTCCCTAGGATTCTCCAGGCAAGAATACTGGAGTGGGTTGCCATTTCCTTCTCCAGTGCATGAAAGGGAAAAGTGAAAGTGAAGTCGCTCAGTCGTGTCCGACTCTTAGCGACCCCATGCACTGTAGCCTACAAGGCTCCTCTGTCCATGGGATTTTCCAGGCAAGAGTACTGGAGTGGGGGGCCATTGCCTTCTCCGAACACAACATTAGCCAAGTGCAAAATAAGAAAAGTTTTACTGCATTAACATTTAAACATCAGCATATGGAAACTATAGAGAAATGGAAAAATAATCCTACGGAAGAATGAGGGCAGGGGATGGGGTGATCTTCCTACCACAAGAAAATTTAGATAGACAAGGTTTTGATTTTTAAATTATGAGGGAGAAAATGATTCAAAATAAATATGCAATGCTATGTAATCCTGTGTTATAAGTGACAGTAATTTTTTAAAAAGTCAATACAAGTCACCATCACTAAATGTTACCAGAACATGAAGAAAAATTGTAGTATCAGAAAAAATGAAGAAACTAAGTTCTTCCTCACCCAAATGAGCGAGGATTAGCTGATCATTGGTTAAGCAAGGCTTTCCTTTCTACTCAGACAACTAGAAACAATATACTACATGTAAATATTTTCCATACCACTACTAAAGATTTTGTATGGAAATCTTGCTAAAATAAAAGCAGGAATAAGTGATTCTAATGCCACCAATAGATACTTTTACTTTCCTCAAACAGGGACAAATAATAGGCTCAGATGAAGTTTTCTAAAAGTAGAAAAACTAAACAACACACATGTATCTAATCATATAGTAATTTTCAGTCTTAAACTCCCAAAGTTGCTTCCTCACTTAGTTTTAGCCAAAACACTTGAAAATATTTTCAAAGTTTTACCTGTTGTTTGAGTTCTTTCATAAAAGACAATGCAGTAAGCTATGTTAGTTTACAACAGTGCTGAGCAATGTTTTCCTTCTTAGTGGTGAAGGTGGGCTACAAACGACTATTCAGGAAAAATTAAGAAGCGATGGACTGTTTTTGTCTCCACTCAAAACTCCAATAGGTTATTAAGTTCCAGTCATTTATTCTTAAAGCTAGATCAAAGTGAATTAGAATCAGTACCCCTCTTCACATAGTAAAAATTTAAATCCTGGGATTCTATGAAAAGTTACACAGAAGTGGGTTTTTAATTTTTTATCCTCATGCCTCAGAGAACAAATGGAGCTACAAAGCTTGGCCGCAACCTGGGACCAAGGAGTCGCTGGCTTACACCTCACCTGTTGTGACCAAAGTTAGATGCTTCAGGAATATTTCTGCTCTAAGAAGTTAGCGGAAACTCCAGAGCTTTTGTTTATGTGAGGTATGTCGTTTAGTCACTAAGTCATGTCTAACTCTTTGAGAGCCCATGGAATGTAGCTTGCCAAGTTCCTTTCTCCATGGGATTCTCTAGGCAAGAATACTGCAGTGGATTGCCATTTCCTTCTCCCGGGGATCATCCTGACCCAAGGATTGAACCCACATCTCCTGCAGTGTAAGCAGGTTCTTTACCATTGAGCCACTGGGGGAGCCCTTCACGGGGTATACCTGTCGACATTACCCATTTCAGAAATTAACATTTAGATGTTGTCAGATCACACTGAGAACCCACAGAACTAAATCAAGTGTCTTGTGGATTTATCAACCATAGAAAAATCACCCTGTGCCAAGAAGACAGCACAGGAGCAGAAATAAATACATCAGGCACTTACAGTCCTATGAATAGGAAAGTTTTTAAAGTGTTTAATTGATTATAAGCTTGGCAAAGACATACTTAGATGACTAAATTCTCTCTTCTGGAGAAGTTAAAGGGATAATATGGATTAATATTAACAGATTAACAGATATTAACAGATTAATCATGATAACAGTGTAATTATGATGATGTTGTGATAATGTCAACAGCTAACACTAATGTACACACTTAATATGGGCTAAGCATTGCTCCAAGCCTTTTATGCATATAATTCATTTGGTCTTTATAACCCTGTGAGGTAGCACCAAGCACTGTACATCTTACTATAAAACATAAACAGGGATTTCCCTGGTGGCCCAATGGTTAAGAATCCATGCTTCCACTGCAGGGGGCATGGGGTTCCATTCCATGGTCAGGGAACTAAGATCCCTCATGCCGTTTGGCAAAAAAAAATTAATAAATGCATAAAATTAAATAAATAAATAACACAATCACAAGACTTCTTCTTCAGCATGAGGTCATAAAACTGAGCTGTGACTGAGTTAATCTTAGAATATCCAACATCATGTTCATAGCTTTGTTGCTCTGTTCATCATCTCTAACACAAGATCTGATAAAATGATTTTTTTCTGGAAAAAAAAAGATTAATAAAATACTAGATGTCACAGTAAAAGTAAATGATAGTGAAGCTGTCAAATCTAATGATGCAATGTGATATAAAATTCATTTTGATAGAAATTTTTTAACAATGATTTATTTTATTTCTATACTAAAGGAAGCATCTAATGTTTTCTGCCTTATATAACATATTTTGTGGGGCTCATTATATTATATTATACACTGGTATTACAATTTTTGGAGATTTAAAATAGTCTCTGTAATGTACACCGGAAATTTCAAGGATCCATTATAGCTGTGGTTTAGAAGGAAATCAAAGTGTCACCTTCAATGCAGTTTCTGGATTGAATTGCTTCATGCATCCCCTTTTCATGACACACTATCAAGAAGTGTAACCTTAACAGGGAGCTCGCCAAGAGGTCTTTTGATACTGTGAAGCCATTTGTTTTCTGGTCAGATAAGGCTTGAACATTTCCATTTGGGATTAATATTTTTATTATAAGTAACTTTCTTTCCATTTGCAATCTTATTATGATAGGTCACTAATTAGCATATAATATAATCCACCATATATACATTAACATTATAGATTAATATAATAAATCCTATAAGAATTTAGAAAATTTTCTTTTCTACTAAATCAGAATCTGCCAAGAGCAAGACAAAGAATAAGCACTGATTTTTCAAGCTCCACAGGTGATTCTTATGTGTTGTCTTGAAGAAAGAAGAATCGGTTTTAAATGTGCTTGGAAGGTCCCTGGTAGCCTAGTGGTTAGGATTCCAGGCTTTCGCTGCCTTGGCCTGGGTTCAATCCCTGGTGAGGGAACTGAGATCCCAGAGGCCACACAGTGTGTGTTAAACATCGTTATAATCTTTAATAAATATATACATATATTAAAGATATTAGGGCCTCCCCAAAGTTCAATGCATTCATTTCAATGGGAGTCCTTGGTAGAACACATTCATGACCAAAGGCATTAGGCTTTCAACACACAAGCTGGCTTAGGCATTGCACAGGAGAGGGCTACAGACCCAAAACAAATTCGTCCCCTTGGCTTGCCTCTAGCCCCTCTTCCTAACCCAGGTCAACCCATTCTAACCTCAGAGAGGTGGCAGCTTGTTTACCTAACTTTCTCTCACCTGCTCTGTTCCTCTTTCAGCTTTTAAGAGATTGTAACAGCCAAATCAGAAAAATCTTTAAAGAAGAATTCAAGTCCAATAAAATCAACCACAGAAACACATCGTATTCATGACTTCACCTTTTAGGGCAAGACATTTTTGAAGATGACAATCTGACCAGAAGGGGTGGAGAAGAGAAAAAAGTGACAAAAGAATTTTTGGCTGGGGGCTGGTTTTCATCTCAGCCCTCTCCCCCACCCCAATTTCACGTGTCACTCCCTGACTGCGCTAATCAGAACTCTATTGAAGGAGACGGCTGTGTGAATTTATTGGAAACCAAAGAAATCACTACAGAAACAGTCTCCAAAACCAAAGAGGATTCTGTAAGCTGACCAGTGTCAAGATCTGAATACTAACACATACAAATCCAAATTTAGATGCCTCTACAATCGTTTTAGTTTCAGTGCAAGGAGTCACTGTATAGTTTCTCCACATCCAACACATAAAAAGGAAAGGGAATCCGGTTTTCAACATCACACAACATCTAAAACAACTTGCAATCAATTAACGTTGTCAGCAGCAAAACTCAATTTTCTCCCCTGCGTGCAGAGGTGAACACACAGGACAGATTGATAATTCCCGTGGAGAGTGTGGCTAAGTATTTCTAAGCAACCTTGCTCCATCATCTTCCCTGACAAAAACAAGGGAAAAGAGTCTGAGCTGTGGGCTGATGAATACTAATGATCAGGCAAAGAGGAGAGCTGCCTCACCGACTTTGGGGAGAGACACATATGAGCAACTTCTAGTTGTGAATTGTGCAACTCCTACTACTGAACCCAAGCCTACCGATGACGTTCCCTGCGACTGTCCATCCACATAAGCAGGCTCTTTCATGTACCTGTATGTTTAGCTTAGCAAATGATTCCTGTGTGTTTTCTGGAAATTAACGTGGGGTGAAAAACCTTCTAAACATGTCCATTTATTTGCTATGGAAATTTGTTTAATCCTCTTAGGAAAATTCAGACTGGTAACATTCTTAAATTAGTATCTTTGCCCAAGAGACCATTCCAGTCACAAGCATTGAACTATATGACAACACAGAAGCAAAATTTAAAACGTTGCAAAAAGCTGGCCATGCTGGAAACGCCACACAGCACAGCAGAAATGAATCCAATTTGAATGAGAATCAAGGATGCCTGCCTCCTCACATCCTTTTCCTTCTCTGCAAATCCATCACTTTCACTGCTCTTATAAGTACCATTTTATGACTCATCTTCCCTGCCTGTAAAATGTGAAGGAGAAATAACTTTTTCCAATAAAAAGAACCCCCAAAACATTTTATTTTATTTAAATATATGTGTTTAAAACTATATATATGTATGTGTGTGTGTGTGTGTGTGTATACATATATATGAAACAGTTTTATACTGTTCAGGGATATGAATCATTCATTTAATGTGTCAATTGATGCTAGAATAAATTAAAAACTGTAACACTTCCTCAATACTTCAACTACTGCTGAATAAAAATATCAGAAAATTTTTTGAAAATGTTTGAAAATTTTAAAGGAAACTAGTTTTTAACTGAATCATATTTGAGGCTCACGGGAGAAAAAATATCTATTTAGAGGACTTCTACAGAGTTTTTAAAATAAGTAACATAAAAAATACACCCAATATTAATTAGTAAGTCTTCATTTCTTATTTTTAAAGTTCTTAACACATGTTATTTTTCTTGACTCAAATGAGAAGGCATTCCCATGCCAATAAACAATAAACTTACCCCCAAAAGACATTATAAAAGAACAAGAGCAACTCAAATATTGCCAAGCACTATGCTTATGATTCAAACATATCATTCACTTTAACTTGACAGCCCTGAAGTAAGTTTAACATATGTGGAAACTGAGGCTCTTAAGTGGTCATATGTCAAGTAGTTGGTGGAGCTAGGATTCAAACCCAGGGTCTCTGTCTACACAGCCTGTGCCTTTAATTAACACTGATATTTGAAATTCTCCAAATGCACTCAGTCCCTGAGGTAACATACATGCCTTACATTTCTAAGAGTATTAGGATGCACACAAGTACATGTACTGGGCTTTCCAAGTGGCACTAGTAATAAAGAACCCACCTGCCAATGCAGGAGACATAAGAGACAAGGGTTCAATCCCTGGATAGGGAAGATCCCCTGGAGGAGGGCAAGGCAACCCACTCCAGTCTTCTTGCCTGGAGAATCCCATGGACAGGGGAGCTTGATGGGCTACAGTCCACAGGGTCGCAAAGAGTTGTACACAACTACAGAGACTTAGCACAGTACAGCATAAATAACGTATTAATCAGATTTTATGTGGGCAATTTTTTTTTTTTTTTTTTCTGAATCAGTTCAAGCTGAATTCCTATTACTTAGAAGTTCTAAGGTAGGGGAAGAGGAAGATATACCAGTTATATAAAATTTCAAGACATCTGCTTAATCAGGAAAGCAAAATATTAAATAAACCACTTTAGCAACATCCTCCTCAGTACTCTCAGATAAGGATGAGCCCCCCTCAACTCTGCCTTCCTGTCACTCACTCTAGATGACCTCAGTTTCCCCACCTGTAAAATAGGTGTGAACCCTCTGGAGATATTAAATGAAAAACATAAATGTGAAGAGGCTAGTTCATTGCCAGAGAGTAGATACTAAGTAAATAATACCTACCATTTTCACTAAAAATAATTTTAAATCTCCCAATTAAATATTCCAGATAAAAATCTCAAAAAGCACTTTAACCCATTTGCTAAAAATTGCAAAATGAAATTTCTTTTTTGAAGGCTGTATCTCTTCCCCCACAGTTTTTACTAATCCTGGCTGTTATCCTTAAAATCTATTCTAAAAACCTGAACTCTCTCATATTTAAATTCTTTAAGTTTGAAATCGTGAGCACACAGATAAAGCACATAAAGATTTATAAAGACAACAGACACATTGTACTCAGGAAAGGGACCAAGCTTCAGAATAATGGCAGCTGCTAATCCAAGGAAACTTGCTGTTTGAATACAAATAAAATTGAATATCATCAAGGAGGCTGACAGACTATTAGGCTTTTGAGATGGTTCCTCCTTATCTGACTTCAGTAATTCAACACATTTTAAACAGAAACACATTTCTAACAGAAAATGTAGAATATGATTAGGGTTTGAAAGTAACATGTCGTTGCAACTTTTTTTCCCCACAAAATATAGGTATCATAAAAATTAAGCTTAGCTACTTGAGCTCATAATCACAAATATTCCAACTTTTTTTTACTTCAATTCCTTTTAAAAAGCTAATAATTTAATAACTTAAATGTAGCATCTTTAAATATAAATTAACATGTTTGGGATTATTGGAAAAACATGTTCTAGAAAAATTTTTTGCTAATTTTTAAAGAAACCATTTGCACTGAGTTTCAGATTTTCATAAGTGGAAGAGAATAATACTGTAACTCAAGTTATTGTTTTAAATGTGAAAATACTGACGCCTCAAAACACACATCAATTTGCCTTAATTTATACCTTGTCCTTCGACAGCAAATCTAGAACTAAGATCCAGGTCTTTGAGAAGCTAGGACTTGCTCTGCTGGTTTAGAGCTGAACCTGATGAAAATAGATTGTAAGAAAGAACCAGAAGGCTGGGAGCCTGGACGAGCAGAGGTGGAAAGGAAGGATTTCACTTGGTTATGGATGAGAAAGAGAATCTCACAATTATGACATTATGGGCAATCCCTCAAGTGCCTAAAAACTACTACTTAGTATGTTTGACACAGAAACACACATGAGTTGATTCATAGTCTTACTAAAAGGCATTCTTTGTAACACAGCAAGCTTTTTTCCCACTAGCTCTACAAAGAAAGGAACGAAAGAATAGAAAGCTGATATTAACTATTTAAAAATTTACACCAAGCACCAAGGAATTCCCCAGTAGAAATATAAAGACTTGCTGGAAGTTTCATTATGTGAATTTATTGCCAATTCAGTTGTCTTAAAAGTTGTGCTATAAAACATATTGTCCTTTGCTGTTCCAAATCACATTTAAGAGAAAATAATAACTTTCTTAAGAGTGTTTCTGGAATTTTCTTCTATGCTCCACAGCCAAATCTCAGACCTTAAAGACACAGTGGCTGGCATTTTGCCCATTGTTCTCTATGCACTTTATTATTCCTTTAAAGAAAAAGGAGAGGAAATCACATAGAAAACTATTCTAGCATCAAGCTGCTCGCATTTCCCCCCTGAAGCCTTAGGAAATAATGTAAAAATTAGAAACAGTACAGAAATCTAGCCTTACACAGTGACTTCTGAGAACAAATACACTCTCCTTTTACAGGCACAAGTTTAAATGAATCAGGTGATTCTTCTAATATATGTGCACCTCTACATGAAGAGCGGTAAGTCACAGCACCTTACCATTATAAACCGATTGGTGCAGCCAGACAATGGACAGACTGCAGAGGCACCCTCAATGCTCATCAATGGTGTCCTCCATCACATGCGCAAGATGAGAGGTCCTTGCACCAGCACTCACTCTCCTCTCCACTCAGTAAGGAACTCTGGTCTTGAGCTGAGCTTACCTAGCAACAAGTTGTTCCTCATCGGCCATCTAACTAGAGCTGGAATAAAAACAGGAAAGCTATTTGGTATATCAAAAAAACATCCTAAAAGGGAAATCAGGCACCCTTCTTCCTTCCTGATGCCTAGAATGTGGACCTGATGGTTAACACTCAAGCAACCCCTCTGGACCACGAGGTTGACAGTCTGAAGATTACACTGAAGTGAGTCAGGCATCTGGTTCTCTGCCTCTGGAGCTGTCACACAAATCAGTTCTGGGATGCAGACTGCTTGACTTCTTTATGTAAGAGGGAAATAAACTTTTAGCATGTTTAAGATCCTGCTGTTATTTGGGGAATCAGGGGTTGTATAGTGCCATGCTTAATCCTAACTAACAAAGTCAGAGAGTCACAAAAAAGTATTTACAAAATATTTAGTAAATATAATTATGAAAAGAATGATACAGAGATCTCAATTTTTGTTTTAATGAGATGAAATATAAATCCAGTATAAGCATATGCCAGTAAAACAAGACGCTGAGGAGAAAAAACAAAATTGACTTTGCAGAACAGCCAGCCAAAGCAAATTCCTCCCCAAGGCACAGCAAGAAGGCCCTGCTCCACTGCCAAGTTTGAAGACACACGTGTTCCCTGCTTTCCTTGTCTTTGGGTTGTATTTTGTTTTCAGCCTTTGGAAAAAGAAGTGAGATTGCTGGCGAAATCATTTCAGGGGTAGTTTCTATCATCTAGAATCTCTAGCTCTTCCTTTCCTCTGTCTCCTTAAATATCCCATCATACACCTAATACGTCCAGCCTTCGAAATTGAGGAAATGGAGTTCAATCAATCTGCTTTTAGACAGAGTTAAGAAATAGGCAGTAAAAAACATAATTAGGAAATCTTGTCTTCCAGAGGTCGTTGCACAGATGAAATATGAGAATATATGCGAATCCACTTGGTAAACACTAAAGTACAATACAAACAACGTTAGTATTGATTCTATGCTAAACTCAAGAGAGGGAAAAAAAGAACATTTTCTATCAGAAGGAGAGTGTGCTTTACAGTTTTCTATCACTTTAATTCTTCAAAAGTTTCCATAAGTTAGGGACTAATTTTAATTCTAGCATCTCCACCAGTTTAACATATATCAATAATGCTACATTCTGGGTTATTTATTTATTACAGCCTTTGGTATACATGAGTCATGCACTATGATAAATTCTCAGGATCATTCAGGTTAGAATATCTATGCTTGATTCACAAATTTGATGACACAAAAATGACTGGCATGTCCTCCTGACTTTTCCAGCTATTATATTTCAAACTACTGTTTCTTCCTGGTCCAAAGCAGACATGAATTTGTTGCCGGAAGACTCTGTAAGTCAAAAGGGCAACCCATCATGACTGCCTTAGAGACTGAAATCTTATCCTCCTCCTTGTCCGTGCAGACATAATACACCTAACTGCTTGCTAACAAGAAGAATGACTACTGATGTTACCTCAGGAAATCCAGTGCAAAGACTCTCTAGTCTAGTAAGCAGGAGACAACTATTTGCTTAAACACCCGTAGACTGTCTATAACACACTTCATAAGACACTGCAACTTCTCTAAGCTAAAGCCCAACTGTGTAAAACAGGGAAAACATCTACGACGAAGGCCATTCAGAAGCCAGCTCCTTGGTCCCACTGCACTTTCTCAAGTGATCGTGTGCAGTTCCTTTAGGAAGACAGCAACACGGTACCCAACTCGTGCTGATAATTCACGATAAAGCAAAGGTCATGTGCCTCAACAAGTTTTCACGTGTCTCTACAAAGTATGTCCACTTTATTTTCTCAGTTGAAAGACATTTCTTTTTAGAAAATTTTCCTTTATTGCAGTACAACCTCTTGCTTTTGCGGTCAAGATGCCATCTAATGATGGGATTGTAATGGAACTGACAAATATGTATAATATTATTCCTAGATTAGCACTTGATGTTTGTTCATCATATGGACTAAAAATCTTTAGGTTAATTGTACATCAAGAACTTATCAAATTCACATAATAATGAACTGCTATTATACTGCCATCTCCTGAAATGGTCATCTGGTCACTATGTTTTTCCTTCCCTTGACCCATTGATTTGATGATTTCTCTCAAATACAGTAGATTTTTGAAAATAAACCTGTTTCACCTTTTGCTGTTATACTAAACGTGCATTTTGACTCCTATGTTCATTCTCACTAATACAAAAAAAAAAAAAGAGGCACCCTCCCATTTACCATTATCTGTAGATGCCATTAATACACTGCTTAGCTAATTCTTCCAGATCATTAAAAAATATATACACATTACCTTGTGGGTCTCTTCAATTTGATATGTTTTCAATAATCATTATCTCTTTGGATAGTTCATTATACATTTACCATTTCTTATCCAATTCAGTTAATTTGGTACATAAGATTTCAAAAAACACTGTTTTCTTAAAATCATGATATTTAACATATATAGCCTTTTTTAATCAAGTAATTGTATAAAGCTATCAAGGAAAGCAATCAGGTTTTTGTGTGATGATTACTGCTTTAAAGTCTTTGGTTCTGTTTCCATTATCTTATAGATGTTTACACATTCTTGTTAATGTTATTTCATCAGTCTATTAGGAACTGAAATGAAACAAACTGGATGATAATTTTTCTTTTTAAAAACAATCTACTAAATTTCCCCTGGTAATTCTTTATTATTTCTAATACAAAAGCCCACCACTTTTTCTAATATTCCTTTTTTTGGGCAAAACTCTGAAAGCCTAGGAATAGCACCAACTCTAAGTACAGTAAGAAAAGGTGACTGTGGCAGCAGGTAGGATCTCTGGCTACTGAGCACACACACTTCTCACCCCTCACATCTTCCACCTCCACTGCTTACAGTCCTGAAGGTTATTACCTTTCACAAAATCCTGTATTATAGTTTAAATAATTTTTAAAATGTGCAAAACCATGAAAATAGTTTGCTAGTATAAAATGAGGGAAGGGTGTGTGCATTTGCTCATGTAAGCCTAAGCTAACTTAGCGGACACACACACAGTGGGGAGCCTTCAAGGACGGCTTGAGGATGGTCGTGACAATCATACCTTTTGAATTTTGAGCTGTATGGACAAACATAGACAGCATATTAAAAAGCAGAGACATCACTTTGCCAACAAAGGTCCATATAGTCAAAACTATAGTTTCTCCAGTAGTCATGTACAGATGTGAGAGTTGGACCATAAAGAAGGCTGAGCACTAAAGAATCAATGCTTTCAAACTATGGTGCTAGAGAAGACTCCTGAGAGTCCTTGGAGAGAAAGGAGATCAAACTAGTCAATCCCAAAGGAAATCAACCCTGAACATTCATTGGAAGGACTGATGCTAAAGCTGAAACTCCAATACTTTGGCCACCTGATGCAAAAGCTGACTCACCGGAAAAGACCCTGATGCTGGGAAAGATTGAGGGCAAAAGGAGAAGGGGGTGGCAAAGGAGGACATGGTTAGACAAGTCACCAACTCAATAGACATGAATTTGAGCAAACTCCAGGAGATACTGGAGGACAGGGGAGCCTAGGTGCTGCAGCCCATCGGGTCGCAAAGAGTAAGACACGACTTGGTGACTGAATAACAATGACAAATGGAAATAGCACTTATTCAAAAAATTCAGGTTACCATTCCAGACCAAGGCAATCACAATTCTCCACAAGATGTTTACCAGAATTTTTTTAAGAAACTATTTTCCCTTAAATAGCATAATTCAGGGACTTCCCTGGTGGTCCAGTGGTTAAGACTCCATGCTTCCACTGCAGGAAGTACTGGTTTGATCCCTGGTCACAAGGAAGATCCCACATGCTACACAGCATGACCAAAGAAATTAATTTACAAAAATTCCATAATTCATATAGAAATAAGACACCTGGAGATAAAGATATGGGAGAGAAGTATTAAAAAACACAACTATAAAGGAAGTAATCACTCCATAGAAACCTGACCGTTGTCTTTGCAATAATTACTTGATTACAGGAACTCAGTACCAAGGACTTGGAAAAGTACCAAGAAATCTAGCAGGATGAAAGAGTAGGAAGAGACCTCAGACCATTCTCATCAAACCTCGGGTTTCTCCTTGGGCTAATCCTAAATGAAAAATATTTCCTCAGCTTCTGGAATTATCTACCTATACAGTTCTCTTAATGAAGAGGAGAGGAGGGGAGAAGGAAGCAGGAAAATGGGGAGACAACTCTAAGATGTACGACTCAGTACATGGGTGGTTGTGTTCCCTGCACAGAAAATTAACAAATCCATGTATATGAGTAACCCAAGTTTTTAAAACTTTATATTATTATAATTATCTTCATCTCAAAAAAAAAAAAAAAATGCAATGGATTTCGCTCCTAGAGTTAAAACTCAGCTATAAAAAGAAGGCTTAGTGCTATCTCAAGGACAAAAAGAAGAATCATCATTTTTGCCGAGGAATTCACATGTCATGGCCTAGATGCCTTTGAACCTTTCCAAATGAAGGATGAGTTGTATATCATAGTCACTGTGCTGGTGGGGACAAAGTTCTGTTTTATACACAGGGATATGCAGAGTGTCAGGGCAACTCTATTTATACCTCCCACGTGTTCATGCTTCCCCACATCTTCAGAGTTTTGTGCAAACATTATGCAAAACCATGAGTGATTAGCAGTACAAAGATTTTATATGGGTCAATAAGGGTAATCATTTCACAGATCAGTGTGAGTAAGTGACCTGAGATCTCTTCCACTAGCGCTCGGACAGCAGCTCAGGGCTGGCTCGTGGGCTAATGGTGTCACAGCACAGGGTTCCATGCACTTAGTTTAATGCTCTGCTGGTACAGTTTCAAATTTATTAATCATTTTTGAAAATGAGGAACCACACTCTGATTCTGCACTGTGACCTGTCACCTGTGTAGTCCTGCCTGCTTCTCAAGGTGTGGTCTCAGCAGCATCAGTACCATCCAGAGTACAAGTGAGATGCAGCATCTCAGCCTCTAAGTAAGACCTGGCGAATTGACACCTGCATGTGAACAAGATCTCTCCAATAGTAACGTGCACGTTAAAGTCTGAGGCATGCTGCTCTGTCAGAAGTAATTCTACATGAAAATACAAAGTACCTTCAGAATACTGTGCTGTGGAAGATACATGACAAATGGGTCAGTTCCTCTGAGCTTAATGTGATTAATCAAGTATTCTGTTTTGCAGAAATCAATATAAGAAGTTATATTGGTTAAGCAGAGCTGGTCTATCCTTCCCTTTGCCAAGAAAAGCCAATTCATTTAACAAGAGCTTCAAATCACATTTTAAAAGTGTTGCACTCTTAGAAGACTACCCATATTCCCCACCCCACCCTGCTCAAATTCATATGTCAAAATCCTAACTTCTAGTACTTCAGAATGTGACTGTATTTGAAGTCTTTAAAGAGGTAACTAAAATAGGTCATACGGGTGGGCCCTAATGCTGTATGACCGGTGTCCTTATAAGACGAGGACACTCACATATTAGGGACACCTAGGACAGAACATTCAAACACAGCCAACTATGAAAGCCTACTACATTCTAGGCAACACATAAGGAATTTCACTTACATAATCTTATTAACCCTCAATCCAATGACATGGGTATAATAATGCATATTTTTCAAATAAAGAACTAAATAGAGGAAACAACTGGTCCAAAGTGATGCAAAAGGGGCAGAATCATAGAATGAATTTTCCCCAGGACCCTGGACATTGCCCTGGTTTCTTCACATTCCACATTCATTCAACACTGAATACATTCATTCAATGGTGCATACCTACATTGGTCCAGAAACTGCTCAGATCCTATAGGTGCCAAAGTGAACAAAATGAAACTGCACCATACTGTAACCTTTCCAAAGAAGCAAGTAGTGAGAAAGACACAAGTATGTTATTAACATGGTTTTAGGCAAAAATGTCATGGATTAGGGAGTACGAGGGGGTGGGAGGAAAATAAAAGCTATAAATGAGGGAAATGATGGATTATGGAAAACTAATGTTTGCATGATAGCAGTTCACAGTATAACCAAATAAGAATAAATCCTGAACTTTCTTGAAAATAAATCATTAAACATAGATATCAATATTGACAAATATATAGATATAGACAGATATTTATGTCCACATCTGCATATGAACATCCATAGTTAAAGGTTTTATAAAAATTCAACAAATAGTTCTTAATGGAGCACTACTTTGTATTGGGTGTATAACGTAATCAGTGTTACACTGACAGGCACAAATAAACCATATTAACAGTCACCATAGAGTTAATACATATTTTTATAGTATAGAATGTGTATCATTTGTAACCATCTATTTAGATTAACTACTGCACACAAACACACACAGAAATACACACACCTTCCAGCATCGAAACCTATAAATCACTGAATACCTCAGAGCTATTAGAAAACATTAATTCAATTCCTCGAGCTAAATTACATTTTACCATTTCCATCAATGGACTTGAATAGAACCTTGAGATGATTAATGTTTCATCAGTGATTACCCAAACAGCAGAACAGAGAGAATGCCATCTCGAATTTAGAATGTTAGCTCAGCGCCACTGAGGAAGTGCTGGCCTGAGCTATCATCTATAAGAAGCATTATTATTATTCAAATTTAGTAAAAAAATTTGAAAAAGTTTAACTTATTTAGGAATCCATTTTTGTCATTTAAGACTCGGTATTTGTTTTCTTGCAGGAAGCCAAGAGACTGGAGATTGTAAGAAGCCTTCAAAATCTCATGGCTTAAAAAAAAGAGGAAGAATTCGTCTGTGATCTGGGCCCCAGAAAGGAGGATTGGGGCACAGTTTTACAAGCTTCAGCCACTCGGCTGTTTGAAACTGAACTATTTCTCATGAATTTACATTTATTACAGCCTTCAATTATGACTTACGCCTTTTCCCAAACAGACTACAGACTTCCTTTCAGCTCTCAGACAGCAAAGAGAAGGTTTATTACTTCAACAGTCAATCGCATGCCCTGAGGACAATGCCAAGCACTGGGAAAGTGTGCGGCTGGTAAAGACTCTGTTCAGTCCAATACTGCTACATGAAAGACCTAGCATATGTGTCATCAATCTGTAAAAACAATGTCTTTGAAATGACCCACAATTTATACTTAATGGCTATTACATTTCAACTCTCATTTCCAACTTGTACTGGAAAGCTTCAATAGAATAGTATACAGGCAGTTTTGTCATAAGGAAGTGTACTTGGGTGGACTCTGAGGCTCATTTAACACTAATACATCACTGAAGCCTGGGTAAAAAGCTCTTCAACTCTCCTCTCATACAACTTAGCTAGAAAACAGAAAAACCCACGAACAAGCAGTAAGTGATGCCAACAGTTAGAGAGAGAGGGCCATGAAGTCCCTCTGAAGGCAGATGGGGACAGTGAAAGGACATGGCCCTAAAATAAGTCAGACTTGGGCTTTTATCTTAACACTGGCCTTTTGAATGCAGGGCATCTTGGCCCAGCAACTCTTCAAAGTTTAGTTTCTTCAGATCAGCACC
The DNA here is from genome assembly GCF_054371585.1 of Giraffa tippelskirchi. Taxonomy (NCBI): domain Eukaryota; kingdom Metazoa; phylum Chordata; class Mammalia; order Artiodactyla; family Giraffidae; genus Giraffa; species Giraffa tippelskirchi. The sequence goes on along the minus strand of NC_137287.1, from coordinate 62,530,161 downwards.
ATGGAGTTATTTGCCTGTTGAATAAACAGCAACATTTAAAACACCTAGGACAGAGCCAAGTGAATAGCACACACAGAGTAAAGGACAATAGTAAAGGACACTGTCATCACCATCATTATTATCCAGTTCTTTAACTTAAACTCTACACTTGAGGTTGCAGTCCTGTGGTCCAGGAATATATGAGAACTACTTAAGGCTTCAAAATCAAAATATTCCCTAAAAATTACTCAGATTGTCACTGGTGAAATTCTGTCTCCAATCCTCGTTCTAGTTTTAAAGTCAAATCAGCCTTGATTAAATTTTTTAAAGTCATTCTTGTCAGATGGGGGAGAGGGAAAGAGATTTATTTTTCTCTCAGCATAGCAAAGATTAATCAACTGAACATATGAAATACTATACTACAGTAGAAATCTCTGCTGCAAAATATTGGCCTAAGTATTCACAGAATATTCAGAGTCTTAAAGAAATCCTTCAGAAATTTAGAAATAAAAGATTTTTTCGTTTCCAACTACAACTTCTGAAATCTACTAAAAAGTACTACAAAACCCTGGTGGCTCAGAGGTTAAAGCGTCTGCCTGCAATGCGGGAGACCTGGGTTCGATCCCTGGGTTGGGAAGACCCCCTAGAGAAGGAAATGGCAACCCACTTCTGTATTCTTGCCTGGAAAATCCCAGGGACAGAGGAGCCTAGTGGGCTACAGTCCACGGGGTCGCAAAGAGTCGGACACGACTAAGCGTCTTCACTTTCACTACAAAACATGGCTACACTCCATAAAGCACCCTACAAAGTATGATGTCTCCAAGTTGGTTAAATTTCAAGTTGATTTCTTGACATTTTCTCCTTTATCCTCATGCATACCCAATGGCATTTCAAATACCAATTACGGTGTTGGTGGTGGTGGTGGTGCTAGTGGTCAGAATTACCCATCTAAAATATTTCAAGGAAGGAGGGTGTGTGTTACCATAACTAAGTCACTTTTTTTTAATAAAAAGTAAAGTTTATTATAGTGTAGTGTAATAAGTTTTTTCATTGAAACAGACATAAAGGAAAATTTTATTTTTCACTTTGTTACCTCAAATAGAGCTCATTATTTAGGTCAAAAAATATTCCGCCTAGGTTTTTGCTTTAGAATTACTGCAGTTTTCTTTTTCCTCTTCTTGCTCAAATATCAAATAAATGAGAATAAAAACTTAATTTTATCCTTAATTTTTTTTCCAAAAAAAAAAAAAACAGTGAGTGTTCCAGTCATTGCTTTTGTTCCTGAGCCCTAATTCCAGTTAAACCCTATACAGTCATGATGGATCCAGTGAGATTTGGCATGTCTGTGCAGATAACCTTGGGAGCATTCGAGTTTGCAATCAATATTCATCCAACTCTAATTTTTACCTCTTTTTGGAATATGTGCTTGTTTAAACATAACTGCATCAGACTTTCCTTCTATTACATACACACACATTTCCCTGTAGGAAATGTGAACACACACCAAAGGTGCCTAATCCAGTTCTAGAGTGGAGAAGATGACAAAGTGGTGGGAGATGGGGGTGGACGGTGTCCCTTAATAAAGGGACCTCACAGAGCAGCAGAGGCATGCCCCAGCAGTGTTTCAATGCATTATCTCCATCTTAAATAAATCTAGAGGAAGATTGCAAACGAGAGAAGGGATTTGACTAGCTTTAGGCACATAAATAAGAAATCGCTCCCAGCTGTAGAGTTTAAATGGAAAGAGGGTAGATTTTGCACTCCCAGTGCCAAAGACATTGCAAGAATCTGCTTAATCAAAGAAACACAGAAAAGTCGCAAAGTCTCTAGGTTCCTAACAGAATGGTCAAGGAAATGGTCCTGGAGGGCTAAACTGGAACAAGGAATGAGTTAGTAGCTTATGATAGGCTTGCAAGGTAACACTGGAATAAGAGCTGGGACTGTGGTGTTCTCAACATCACTGTGGTGCTGGCAGAACCAGGGCTGCAGAGGCTGCTAAGAGAAGCTGGATGGATGACTATACCTCCATGCTTATGTTTATAATTTGTTACTGATTTGTTGGTTTTGCTTATATAATACTATTATATATTCTATAATGTAATATATGTTATATATGTATATATATTGCTTGTTTTACTGGGACAAACAATTTATTTAGAAAAACACTTTTCAGGAATTCCCTGGTGGCTCAGTGGTTAGGACTCAGCCCTTTCAGTCCCAGAACTAGAGTTCAATCCCTGGTCAGGAAACTAAGATATATACATACTTCAATGTTTAAAGGCCTTTTCTACTGTCCATATAATGCCCACAATGAATAGAAAGAGAAACTGAGGTTCAGAACAGTGTAAAATATGTATCCAACATCACTAGGACTTAAAATTGTTATAGTTTAAAATAGTTGACAAATAGTAATGCTGTAGTTTTAAAGTTCAAAATGTTGTTTCCTTTCGTGTGATTGTTTGGTAGAAAGAGATGAATGTAAAGAAGAAATACCATTGAATACTACAGCAGCAAATGGCTATCAAAATTAAGCACTGTATGTAGGACCTGAGAGAGTGTATCTGAAAAATTTTGTTGTGGTTTGAAAATTATTCTTTGCTGGCAGCTTGTCAAGGTGTCCCAGAGTAAAGCAATGGCACCTGGGTGGGCTGCAAAGTTTTTGAATTAGAAGGGACCCCCTGCCTGGTGCTTTGCAGTTCCAGTGCTAATAAAGTTGCATCCTTGTTTCCCTGAAGAGTTCATCTTTGTCCTCGATGGCACCCTGCCCTTGGCAGAAAAGATCTGACATATTCCAAGAATCCCAGGTGTTAATACTCTTTGCCCAATGACAACATTAACTTGCCTGGGTTTAATCTGCAAAGACTGTCCCTTCTTCCTAGTTCCCTCCAAAATCATTCAGAAAAGGAAGGCAAGGGTAAAGCAACATACTGAAATGTGGATATGCAGTTCAGGATGGGGCTCCTAAGTCTATCAGAGTTCAAAACTCAGAAGGAATCTCAGTTATCTAAGCAGTCCATTAGCAGAGGGGACTCGGACAACTCACTTCTTTGCCAAAGAGTTCATAACCAGAAACATGTAACAGGATGGGAGGTTATCATATCCACCCAGCACACCAGACAGGGAGTAGAAGGAGCAGGGGAGATAAAGCGAGGAAGGAGTGGAAATAGGAAAAACATACTGGAAAACGTATGTGTAGCAGTCGTGGGGAAAAGAAATAGGTGCGAAGATGTTAAGCTGGTGTAGACCACCACTCCGGGTTCAGAGAAAGACAATTACACGTAAAAATTCATCTGACATGCCACCAACCCCTTTACACCCATATCCTGGAGGAATAAGGTGACTGAAGATGCTTTCAGTCCCAGATACTTTCAAGAACAAGAAATTCAAAAAACCTCGTTTCCTCCCACCCTCGCCAAACATGGCTACCGTGAAATTTTAACAAGGAAGTTGATTCCCTCATTTCACAAAAGGGCGCCCAAAGCAAAGGACACACACCCAAATATACTCTATGAGAGTTATAAAACTGTGCCCAGCCAACCGGCAAATGCAAGTGATTTCTTGTTAGTCTTGCTGGTTTTCCTAACATCTGTTCATGCGCACAGGTGCCGGGGAGAGGGGGACACATGTGGGAGCCTGGGTCCCTCAAACTAAGAGAGCAACCAAGAGAAAGGGGAGGTGGAGACAGATGAGCTGGAAGTTGGAAAGCACACCTGACCCAATCCCCTCCATCAAGTCCACATGCTGTGCAGCATGCATTTCCAAGATTTCTCATTTTTGGTGGTTCTTTGGTTCTTCATGCGTTTAGCGGGGCAGAGAAGTTAACACTACCCAAGAGACAGCCCTAACATAGCTGGGACGTGGAAGGCATGGCCCAGATCCACAGATAGATGTGTTGTTTTTGTGGTGCAAGGAGAACTTGAGAAATGAGCTTTGGCGTAAATCTTCATCTTTGGGGGCCCATCTAAGTGCCTCAAAAGGCAAGACCAAGCTTTCTGCATTTTACAGATTTCAAAACTGTCAGAGCTTCACCTCATCCCACCCACAAAGTTATTACTCCAGGTACATTAAAACCATAAAAATATTCCATCATTTTACAGATAAATTCACAACACATGTGATCTGTGTTTGCAAACAACCCTCCAGGGTACATACAAATGTGCTAAAAACCACATTTCATGGTCATATCAGAAATAATAAGGATGAGTGCATTCCCAAGACGAGGCTTAAGTGATGGGTTTTGTGCCAACAATAGGAATTCTTAATGTGCAACAGCTAGAAGCACAGTTAAATAATTTAGTAACTTCCTGGGATTCTTGGGAGGGAAAACAGTGTGAATGGAAAATGAATAGATTAAAAGAAAGGGATCCTCCGTGTTTTATACAAACTCTACTAATTATACAAATTCTGAATGGCAGTTATCTGAGGTGATGTCTGTTTTTATGATCCTTTTTCTGTTCCAAGTGTGTTGAGAAAAGGAAGGAAAGGTAAATTCCTCTATTGGCACCTCTCAGACATTTCTGCTAGTGTGCCTGGCACCTCTCAGAGCTCATTCTGTAGCTGGGGGAAGACTGGGGGTGAATCAGCAGGGAAAACTCAATTCTAAGATCTGGAATAGGGCTTCCCTGATGTCTCAGATGGGAAAGAATTTCTGTGTAATGCAGGAGATATGGTTTCGATCCTTGGGTCAGGAAGATGCCCTGGAAGAGGGAATGACTACCTGTTCCAATATTCTTGCCTGGAGAATCCCATGGACAGAGAAGCCTGGCATCCGTGGGGATGCAGAGTTGGATACGACTGAGCAACTAACACTTAACTCTGCTCAGGCCTCTAGCATTAGAATTGAGAAAGCTTTGTGAGAAACATTTAGGTGTTCTTCATTTGTTTGAGAGGAAGAGCAGGGCGGGCTTCAGAGGTGCACCCACCCAGGCCTCAGCACAGAGCCCCACACTGTGTTTACACTCTGTTGTTGATGTCTTCAACGGTGACTTTTTGAATCAAGTACCGGGCACTTTGAATCACTCTGCACGGGGCATCCCAGCAAGTTACTCAGCCGGTCCTGAGTGAGGGTCTGGTGCTCACTAGTCTCTGGCTGCTCCTCAGAGTCTTCTACATGTGAACATGTGAAACATGCTAGGCTGTGTCCCTGTTCAAAATGACAGAAAAGAGCAACACTCATCAAAACCCGGTGGGCACTGTGCAACCAGGACCCTCTTCAAAACAAGAAATCTTGATGCACAGTCTCAGCAGAAACCAGCCTTCCAGGACAGGATTAGCAAATACACCCCAAAATGTTACCTGTAGACATGTGTCAATCACAGGAAAAGAGGCAGGTCTGTGCAGAGAAGTCATAGGAGGAAAATTCGAAGGAACCAATAGGATCAGGGTTGAACTAGATTCATGTTCCAAAGAACATTTATGGAGCTCCTACAGTGTGCTGTCAGGAGGTTTTTTTCATGATAGGAAGGAAGCATTTTGTTTTGTTTCACGTCATGATTGTCATTGACTGTAAAATGAAACTGCTGAATGCTGTATATGATTAACTCTAGGTTTTATAGAGTGTAGTACCAAATGGAACAACTAGAAAATAGCCATAGATTTTGATTATTTAAAATTTAACACAAAGATTATTTATATTTGCAGATCCAGTTGACAAGGCTGTGTGTGTGTGTGTGTGTGCTGACAGCAAACTTGAAAATTTTCAACTCTTCCGTGACTTTAAAAAGTAAGCAGCACCAAGGGAAATACATTCATACAAAAGGGGGAAAAAAATGGATGGTTTTCTTTTCTGTGTAAAGTGTTGCAGAAAACATCCTAGTCCCTAAGCAATTTAGGAGATAAATCAGTCTACTGCCACGATGCCTGCCAAACTCAGCACTAAAAACGGAAGAAACCCATGAATCTACGATTAGGCAAAATAAGGACCAATTTATTTTTACATTCATTGTTCAATGCTTACATAAAAGTAAAAATCAGTGATGGCTAAGAAATTTAATTATAGTTTTCAGAAGTATTCTGTGTTTACTAGTTACTTGTAAAACACAAGGTCATACAAATATGAATGTTTTTCCATCCCAATTTTGTACCATTTTAGGAACATAACCTTGCCTAACAACTAAGTCAGTTTACTGTTAAACAACTGTAGTCCTCGACCTAAAAATGGAGAGAAGGTAAGCTAACCAAAATGTGAAGTTTTAATTTTTTCTAGAAATTCAAGACAATAAGACCCTTAGAGATGCATTATCTACCCAAGCATTATCTGGACAAAACTGGAAGACAGAAGAGATTAAAAACCAAACTATTAAAAGGCACAGGAGTACTCATATATCAAGGAAGGCAAGGAAAAGAAGCCTAAGCGAGTTATTTTAGATTTTCCTAATTCCTTTTCAAATTTCAGATATGGCCAGAAGAATTAACTTGGTAAATTAAAAAATATCATTTTTAGAATTACTTTCCTATGAATTTCTAATAGGACAAATTAGAGTAAAAGTATAAGAGGTCCAGGGAAAATTTTAGATCTTGGACCAACCACAAGAATTCCACCCTTGAGGCCCTAACTGTGCATAATGAAATCAGGGGGAGGCAGCTAAAAACTGTTAAATTTATCATAATCCATGTACACAAAAGTGAGAAATAAACTTAACGCCTGACATTTAGAATAAAGTAGTTCAAATATAGTGTGTGTTCAGTCGCTCAGTCGTGTCTGACTCTTTGCAACCCCATAGACTGTAGCTCACCAGGCTCCTCTGTCCATGGAATTCTCCAGGCAAGAATACTGGAGTGGGTTGTCATTTCCTACTCCAGGGGATCTTCCCGAGCCAGGGATCGAACCCATGTCTCTTGCATCTCCTGCATTGGTAAGCGGATTCTTTACCACTGCGCCACCTGGAAAGTCCTCCATATATATAGTACACAACTATAAACACAGTGTGTAAGATATAAACATAGACAGAAGTAAGAAATATGTATAAATAACTGTATGCATACACCAAAGTGTTCTAAAGCTATGTTTAAAATGCATTAAAAATATAAAATTTAAAAACATATAAAATCTTTTAGCAAATATACCCCCAAATCCTTAAACATACAGACTTTTGCCCTATCAGTGAGAAATTATCCCTTAGGAAGAGGAAAACCATGATTTTTGAAAAGGCAAAAAAAATGCCCAAGACAATGTCATATTTAAAAAATTAGTTTTCACCTCTTCACACACTTTTCTCCAGCGGTTACTGTGGCTCTATAACAACCACAACAACATGAGAGGATGGGTCTGGGTGATCTGCGTGCACTGTCCCAACACAGTGTCTTAGGAACTGTGTGCAACCCTGGGCACGCGTGGGGAACCTGCATGATTCACTTCCTTAGTGGGAAAACTAGGGCAACAATTTCTACCCAAAAATGCAGCAGCAAGGTTTAATGGCAGAATAGAAGCAGAAAGCCTCTTAATTCTGATGCACAGTACTGGACCCAGCGAGTGGAATCTAATATTGCTACTCACTACAGGAACACAGCAACGTGAGTCTCCTTATTCTCTTTACGGGAAATATGACAACCCAGGACACTAAGCTAGTTGCAAAATGATTGGGCAACCTTGGGCTTGAAACGAGCTGAAGGGGAGATGATAAAGTACTCTGCCAGCCAATCAAGCCAACAATAGTAATTAATCTTAAATGAAAATTAAATGTAATTAATCTTTCAAGTTAATGTACATAATTCTCCAAGCAGCTAGCTATAAAACTTAAACCCATATAGGTGACCATAATTCAACCAAAGCTACTTACAGTACAAACACTAATAAATATTTAAACTTAAAGTCCATCACACAAAATAACTTCGTTTCTGAATTCAAAAGCGAGCTCAGAGCAAATCCACAATGGCTGAATTGTTTCAAGTACTTTAAGTCATTCACAAAAACTTACTCTTGCACTCTTATAAAAATATGTAAAAACATAGAAAAATATGTAAAAACTGACTTTAAAAATAAGTCACTCACAAAAACTTACTTTTGCACTTTTATAAAAATATGTTAAACAGCACACAAATCAAGCCAACATGCATCCTGATTAAAGTCCATCACATGTGTGCTACTGGCCACCTGCTTTCTTTTCCATTCACCTCTCAGTTTTCACCTTTCTGAGGTCTAATCTGTGAAACACAAAGATACATGAAACCTTATTTTCATTAGAAAGCAGTCCTAGAATATTTTTATGACTTGAAATTTGAGCTCAACGACATCTGTGCGATTACAAAGTATATCTTATATGAACAATAGAGCTATGTATCATAAATACGTACCAGTAGCCCAATGTTAAAATCATTAAGTTTTATTTAATTACAACCCACTCTCAGACATGAGACATGGTCTAGCTCACAATTAATCATAATTATTCAACCCCACAGCATAGCACCACACAGCATCAAGAGGATTAGCAAATGTGTGGCCTTCTTACTCTTTCTGCCCATTATGAGTACAGAATAGAAATTCAGACAATATGGCACCACAGGAAAAGAGCAAACACATTCATTTCCTGTAGAATAAAAAAAGGCTTAAAAAAATGGTTTTCTGCCCAATATTCTCTAGGGACCAGCTTCCAAGTTTCTAAATTTATGGAGGAAACCCTTTAGGGTCAAAATATCAAAAATATTTTGCAAATGAAAATAAATAAATAAATAATTTTTTAATAAAAAAAAAGTTTTGAATAAGTCCCATGTAGTTCTAAAACAAAACACACACATACATATTTTGCATCTTTTTCTAAAACCATTGTCACTTATTTTAATTTGCTTTTTGACATTATGATGCATCACAAGCTACAGATGTATAATGCTCTATTGATCAGTAGACCCTCCCTTTTGTGAATAAACTTATACAAATTACTAAAATTAAAGCAATCACTAAGAATATACTCCAAGGCCATACTAATAGGACAAGTTTATAAACACTGAAATGTGTTAACAAACATACTCATATACTCATATTTGTTCATATGGATGTGTTTGCTTTGCTGGATCCAGCTTTCAAAGGCAAAGAGCTAAATTTGGAGAGAGGGGAAAAAAATGTTTTTTCTCCTTTAAAGTTTTGTTTCTTCTGGGAAAAAGTGTTCGTGACATTTGAAGTCAGCCAACATCCGTCATTCAAGTGCACAAACCCCCTCCTTCTGCTCCTCTGGGTGGGGCGGCAGGAGGACCACAGGTCTCCAAGGAAGAGACAGAATCCTCTGGGAAATTATTTCAGAGCTGCCTATGAAGAAGAGCTAATAAGAGCTGAAGCTCTGGAGACGACAAATTTGAATATATCAGGAAGTTCTCTGACAGAAAATTGAGAGAAAAGGAATATAAAGTTCAAGGAACATTAGAGTGAGACCAAAAAAGAATGCTGTTCAAGCTTAAAAAAACTAATGAATAATGGCGACATTTATTAACAAATAATCTAAAGGTACCCAGATCATTTCTTTTAAGTCATATTCTAAATGTCTAGCATGTATTTTTAAAGCACTGTTAACACTAATTAACATTTTTACCTAACTTTTTCAAAAAGAAAGTTATTTCTAAGTATACTTCAATGGGCAATCTGGCCCACAGAACCGATCAGCTTACTGTTGCACAAACTGAAGCAGAGAGTTCCCATGGTAGGGGGGAGTTTTTTCACAGGACTGGTCTTGGACGCTTAGATTCACAAAGGGACAGCCACCCTCAGAGAGTACGGGGCTAGTCTCCAGGCCTCAGAGCTTCAAGAGATCAAACTTAGAGCTTTAAATTTTTATTTTTAAACTCTTTAACTTCTTAGTTTTGGTAAAAAAAACTGTGAGAAAAGTCAAATGCAATTCATCTTGAAAAAAATTTTTAAAGGAAAAGGTTTGAAAGTATCAGCTATGGCTTCTCTAAAAATACTGATACTCAACTGTATTGTCTGGTGCAAAATTACAGTATAACGACAGAGGATCCTCAAAACCATGGCCTTTTGAAGCCATAGCGCTAGATGGGCAGGGGGAAGGAGGAGGAAGGAGAAGGCGGGAAAGCACAGTTCCTCTAACACTTCCTCTGAAATGCAGGCTTCCCCATCTTTATTTTAAAACATTAGGGCCTTCACACTTGATTCTATGTGTTTATATAAATGTCCAATGACGGTCCACCAGTAATGCCCTAGAAACAAAGGACCAGAATAAAATCCAAAGCCTTTTAACAAGACCTCCCGAGAACGCACAAGTGCCCGAGCTCCTTAGAAATTCTCAGCTTTGTTCGAAAACTCTGGGGCTCCTTTAAAACTTGAAACACATTTCCTTTCCCGCCCCACTTAAAATAGCTGTTCTCAGCTCCTGGTGACATCAAGTGGCATCTTACACCAGTGAAGCCAGCATGTGAGAATACTTCCATAACGGTGACAGTCAGTCACAATCAGTGCAGAAATGAGAAAGTGATAAACGCCAATGAATCCATGTGAAAAGAAAATGGACCCAAAAAAGAATAGACCCCCAAATGCACTCAATGTACATTTAAACTGGCAAACAGATGAGCCACTAACAAAACGTAAGATGTCTTTTTAGCTATGATACGTCCCTGATGGACTCTGTACAGTCGGATCTCCACGTCATTTTCGCCTAGTCCTCGCTCCTCTCCGGCAGGGGCAAAAACTTTTCTAAATGCGCTTGAACCACACACACCTCTCCCTCCACACTGGATCACAGGATCAACTCAGCGCCTGGGCGACACCTGAGGTCAACCATGATATGACTTCCTGCCTGGTTTCCCTGCATTATTTCTTAAGCAAGGTTTCCTCACTGTTGGAGGCACATTCCCACACCAGCTTTCCACACTTCCCACTGCCCACTGCTGATGCTCTCATGTAATTTCTTCACAGTCAGCCCAACCCCATTCTCAGATTTTGCTGTTCTCTCCAACTACAAACATGACCCCTGTATCTATAATGCTTATGGGCATTCAAATTTTAATTGAATGAATGGTTTAAATATCCTAAATTTCATCGTATCTCTTTATAACTTGTTATTCACTAAGTTTTATTTTTAAATTTTTATCTTACTATCAAGATGCGGTTGGGAATACCCAAGCCTAGGTAGGCATCTCATTGCACACACTGCGGGAACTCTCCCTGGTGACTCACACATTGTTATGGAAACAGGAGATGCTCAAATATTTAATGGAGTCTCAGAATATAAATAGCACTTTAGAATCATCTGCCTTAACTGACCATTAAAACTATTTGAGTGCCCTCTGCTCTATTTCCACCACTCACCCTCTGCTTGCAGTCCCTCCCTCCCCAGGCAGCTCACAGCTCACAGCAATCTCAGGGAGCTCTGACTCAGATTTTCCTAACACAGGACTGTGCACTTCCCCCCCCTCGCCCCCGGCACTGAGCAGAGCAAGCCTGGGTCTGTGTCTGCATGATAGCAGAATCTACTTCTAGGTGTATGCCTTCATTTATTTATTCATCAAACACTTCCTGAGGACCTACTATGAGCTCCCACCTCTATTCCAGGCACCAGGAATGTAATGAACACTCCCACCAGCTCTGCAGCAAGACCCATTGGCCCTGCTCTTGTGAAGTGAAAACAAGTGGAAAAACAGGCATTGTTCAGACAACCCCATATAAGAGGTGTGCCCAGGTCATCAGTCACTTGTGCATGATGTCATCTTGCCTCCCTTTGGCTTCTCCTTCTCAAATGCTACCAACTTATTACCAAAAAGAGGAAAACAAGCAACAAATTGCATCCTGCATACCTAACAACCAAGAGGTGACTCACACCATCAACAGCTCAGAGCAGTTGAACCCACACCAAGTCTGTGCTCTCCAGATTTCATCCACACCTTTTCCTGCCTTGTTTCCAGATGCACTTGCTCCAAACTCTCTGTCATTGGAGAACAAGAGGTCTGGGCGTATGGAGGGCATGCCTCTCTTTCTGAATCACTGTACAATAAAAACCTTCCACAGGGTCCTCATACACAGACAAGCTAAAATCTAGACTTACATAAATTTATCTTTTCATTTGGAATGTATATCATTTCTTATTAAAAAGACTACAGAAGAAAACAATGCTGCTATTTGATGAGCACAACAGAAAAGTCAAAACGGGTTGACCGTTTCATCTACCTCAGAATCCTGTTTCTGCATTTCTGTTCTGCTTCCAAGATACCAGCTTAAAAGTCTCAGAGATAAACAGACAGAAGCTCACCCTGCAATTTCAGGGCACTTTTTAATTAAAACCAATTCCAAAGCTTGAAAGAGAAGTGGAAAATTTCTGATTCCAAGTTAAATCACTAATGATGAACCAGCTCTCATTCTTTATGAAAGCTACAGGAGATGAGAAGCACTTCAATCTTAAAATAGGATAGCAGGGCCACGTGCATGCCCAGGCACCTCACTGAGCAGGCCTGCAAGTGCCCTCAAGCCCACAGGCAGTCTTCTTTCCCCCAGGTAGGCTGGCATGACCTCTTCCTTTGTCATGATCCAATGAAGAGAAACCTCTGAACAGAGATGGAAGGAGAATCCCACTCTATTCTAGGTTTGTGCACACACACACACACACACACAAATCAAATCAGGAGGGCCCATTAAAGAATTCATAGTTCCAACATTCAACAACAGCAGAACATGACCTACCTGCACATTCCTAGCTGCTCAAGAACACCCTTGAAAACTGTTAAGACAGAATCCAGATGCCAGACTCACACCATGACCTGAAATAAACAGCACCTCTGCCTTCTCACCTCCTTAAAATGATCACGTTAATTCTTTCATGTAAATATATGCCTTCTAAAGAAGCACGTACAGTATGTTTCTATGCTCTAGAAGTTTCCATGGCAGGCTATACCAATAAGGACAAATACAGTCATATGATGCACAGATTTCTTTCTCTTTTTTTTCAGTGTCAGACTTTTGTCTTTTTAAATATACTTTGCAGTACCTAAACTGAAAAAAAAGATTGTATACCTAAATATAATTTCATTTAAAATATATGTGGATGAAATAAGTATCAAAACCCTGGTGCTCATGTTTATATAACATTCTGTGCCAGCTGAGGGAGAAAGAGTTCTCAAGCAACACATGAATCCCAATCAGTTATTTAATCATTATTTAATTTTCACACCTTTCCTAAAATTCAGTAGAAGAACTAGGTACTTCTACAGGTGGCCATTCCTGCACTTGTTTTCAATTAGAGTTTTTTACTTATTAACCCAAGTCACACTCATGTCTGACCACATTCCTTGCTAAAAACAAAGAACAGAATTCCTCAAGACAGGGCAACATTACCAATCTATTAGAAACATATAGAAAGAAAGATACATTTACAGAACTTAATTTGGAAAATACTCTAGTGACAGAAATCCAAGATCATCATTTACTCTGAAGAACTTCATTTTTTTCTGACTTACACATTTTGCATAAGTTTCATAGAAGTATCAACTTTGGATTTCCAGGCCAATGCTGCTTTAAATTAAAACCCAAAGTCTCAAGATATCATGAATTAACATAGAAAAGAGATATCAAATAAGAAAATTATATGTGAGAAAGGAAATTATGTTTCCTTTATTGAAGCTTCTGAAAATAATTCTATACTGTAACTTTCACCTAAAATGTCAGCCATTTCAATTCTTACAAAGGATGACAGATAATATTTGTCAGAAGTTTTTTTCCCCTTTCTATGGGGACAGGGAGGAGCCACTGCAGAGATAAAGATGAGTTTGTATCTGTAAGCAAGATAACAATTACAATTAGTCCCATTGGGCTACATACAAACACTGAATAAATTAGGGTTGAGAGAATATATTGGATAAACTTTAGTCAGCTGCTTTTCGTGTCTTTTATAAAAACAAGAAGCTCCAGGGAAAAACAAGAAGATTCTGCAAAGACCAAATGCATGACAGGACAATACCGCCTGGGATGCATTTGGTTTTTAGTGCTCAGGGCATGCATAGTCCGTATTAATAGTATTTCTCATAATCCTCCTGAGAAAATCACTGGAGAAGAGTGGGAATTAAGCTCTGGGGGGACCTTTTTCACTTATTTCTTTTTTCCTGACAAATAGTCTGTTTTCTTTCTCCTGGCCCTTCAGTGCCGTGTCAGAAGCTTGAGAGTTTGCAGGTCACGTGTGAGACATCAGTGTTTCTGGCTCCTGAAGGCAGAGTAAGAAAAGTGATGAAATAGCAAAAATCTGCCCCAAAGTGCTCTACAAAGACACACAAAAACATATGGGAATATATGTTGGGCTTCAGCAGCTCAGAAGTGAAAACTAAAACTTCACAAGGTTGTGTCTGCAGCACGTGGGGCAGGGAGCCACGGAACAGCCTCCAAGGCTGTTCCCACACATGAAGGAACAGCATCGCACCCTGTCTGACGGCATCTATTTATAGCAGACCTGCCTACTCCAGACACACGATTATTTATGCACATTAAATATGCATTATTTAACAATGCAACTAAACCAAAATGGGGATTTTCTAGGCATCTTTTAATAGGCTATCAAACTTTCTTCCCCTATATAATTATGTTCAGTTTTAAATAACTTCAATATTCGACTTTAATCATGAACAAGGCATTCGAAATGAAAACCTCTAGGACAACAACGTTTTATCATCTGAACAAAAGTGGCTAAAGGCACGTGGGGTGCGGGAGGGTGTCGGGGGTGTCTGTGTAAACAGTGGAATTCATTCAGTACAGCAAGATGTTGGCACTGGGCAGCCAGAAGGCGCTGGGATGGACGGAAGAGCAGGTTTCACTGGATGCTCATTCTCAATCCATCCACTGAGTTGGAAGGGCAGGTCCACAGGCAATCCTTCTGGAATTACTCTGTGTGCTTCCTTGCTCTCACCTCCTTTCTATGTGGGGAAATGTATTCTCTGTCTTTCTCACTCTCTGACTCTCATCCTCTCTCTCTCCAAGAATAAAACTTGTCTTTTCTAATCTCTTTCTTTCTAGAGAGGACAGGGGAAGGAAATAGAACAAAAAGAACAATATCGTTGGACACGATTATGTGGTTAACTCATAGTTCTACATACATTTGGCAGTACAGAGTCTCTGAAAGCACTCACAGAATATGTGTTATAGCTAAGATGTAAAATCAAGAAGAAAATTCTGACTGGTTTGAAGGCTGAAACTCACATTTGGATACAAATATCTGAAAATTGGCCAAGAAAATGACAAAACACATGAGAAGAACGTGGTTACAATCCTGACATCTACATACTTGCGTGCACTGTAATTTCAGGGCAAACTTTCAAAAACAGTTCCTTTCTTTCTAACCATATCCAAACATACGAACGTGCATATCCATAAAGAGACGTGGTGACCAATACAATCAACACATGAGCCCATTTATGAAGCCTCAGCAATCATTTCCAACACTGTCTTAGCTCAGAGAATGACATGTTACCTTTTCTTGGCCATGTTTCTGTACAACTTCACTTTTGAGGCCAAACATCCTTTTGAATTATACTGATCTGAGATACCCATCTATTATGCATTGAATTGTGTCCCCTTGAAACGATATGTGAAAGTCCTGAGCCCCAGGACCTCAGAAAGTGACCTTATTTGGAGATAGGGTCTTCAAAGAAGCAATTAAGTTCACAAGAATTCACTACAACAGGCCCTAGTGAAACACAACTGGCATCCTTATAAATCGGGGAAATTTGAACACAGAGATGGACAGACATCAAGGTAAGACAACGTGAACACACACAGGACTGGAATGATGTGTCCTCAAGCCAAGGAGCACGTGCGGCACCACAAGCCAGGCAGAGGCTAGGAGCACTCCTTCTCCTGAGGCTTCAGAGGAAAGGCAGCCCTGCCAACACATTGACCAGATATCTCATCTCGGGAACTGTGAGACAACACATTTCTGTTGTTTAACCCACCCAGCTCTGGGTCCTCTGTTACAGCATCCCTCCGACACTAATAAAGCATCCATAAGCACTCAGATTAAAACGGTTTTTCAAGTTTCATGTGAGAAATAGGATCAACGATTTTAGCAGGATGTGAAGTACACACAGAAGTTGCCCTGTCAGTTTTTTGAAATGTCTGAAGCTGTTGGTACACACGTTTATCAGCTCACTCTATGGGCGTGGCCTGTCTTCCCATCTGAAGGCAGACAGACGGCAAGCTTCTCACTGGTTCCCACCTCACCTGCCTGACTCTCCAGGGACCTGCACCACCAAGACTACGGGACTAATTCTCAATGCATGTGGGATGCCCATCCATGCTACCTGGGAATATTTTCCAGTCCAGAAACTTACTTCCTCAAGTCTTCCCTTTTCCGCTGAGAGGTGCCACACAGAAGCTTACACAACATTCACACTTAACAGTGAAGTGACAGGATGATACACATCTGTGTGGACTGATGCACATGCTCTGATGGCTCTTCACCACAGGTGCCCCAGGAGCCCAAGCACCCAGGACCAGCGGTTTTGTTTCTATACTAAGTAAAACCTGATTGGGAAGTCTTTCATACACCAATTCATTCAGCAGCTAGTAAATATCTACTATGATTTAGATCAGGGGTCAGCAACCTTTTCTTGAGAAGGACCTGACAGCAGGTGTTGTAGGCTCTGAGGCAACTTCTTAACAACACCCAGTGCTGCACAGTGAAAGCGGCCACGGACAGTGCATGGGAACAGCAGCCGGGTCCAACAACCCGGCGGGTTTGGCACGTGGGCTGTAGTTTGCCACCCCGACTTTGATGATGGAGACTAGCAATGTGTCCCCTACAAGAGTGGCCATACCTGTGCTTCAAACGTGTGATATGGGCAAGAAAATTGGAAGTCAACAAAAAGAGGGAAGAAAAGGATAGAAAGGAGAGGGGAAAAAAAAAGATGCAGCAAAATGCACTACAGATGGGAGGGGGGTCACAACACACCATTCAATGTCACAGGTGACACTAATATGATGTGTCTACATACTTCATATATGATTTTTTAAATCCCGGTGAAAAGCCAAATGATCTAAGAATAGGTCCATAAACCCTCCCCCAGGAGGGGGAGACAAGGTGTTAAATCCCCCTTCACCGCGGTCTCCAGCAGCCGTTCAATATTGCAGAGTTACAAGGTGACTGCAACATGCTGGTCAGGGCAGCAATGAGGGTCCCAGGAGGGACCTGAGTGCCCATCCCCAAGGATGCTGATTTAACAAGCCCACAGGTGATTTACTGCCTCGACTCTCATGTTAAACATTTTCAATATCTTTCAGCAGTTTGATAAAACCTGTTAAAATTAAATTCTAACCACAACGCACTCATCCACACCTTAAGGGGCAAAGGTTATACTAATATGATCTCTCTTTATAGCCCTTGCCAAAAAAAGAGGAAGTCTTCCAGTCTTCATTACAAAAGCAGTAATCCCAAAGCACAGGGGTGGGGGATTCTCTTAACACACACACACACACACACACACACACACACACACACACACACACACACACACACACACACACACACACACACACACACACACACACACACACACACACACACACACACACACACACACACACACACACACACACACACACACACACACACACACACACACACACACACACACACACACACACACACACACACACAAGGACAGTGTGGTACTGTGGTCTCCTGCTCAGAACATCTACTGACTGGAACCCCAGAAAGAAAACAACAGTCTGCTAGCAGAGAGCCTCACAGAGAGGGCCTTGCTAAGCATATTTCATACTGATGTACACTAATTCATCAAAACTAATATCACATTGCATTATCTGAAAGCCAAGGAAAAGAGACCACCCAGTCACTCAAATGTTTCAGATAAAACACCCATCCGGTTGCCGTAACCTCTGTTTAGTGACCTGATTTAAATAACAAGCACCAAAATACTCAAGACCCTCAGCTTTCATTAGTTTTTTAAGACTATTTTTTTAATAATTTGTCATTTTCCTGAGGTCAACAGTACATAGCATTTAGTTATTCGCTAAGCAACATTATAGATCTTTAGATACTGAATTATATGCAGGATGTAGACGTTTAGATAAATATCTAATGCTGGGATAAAATACATGGGAATAGACATAGCTGTCCCCACTGTGCTAGTGAACGTGGCCTGTATCCCCTCCATAATGAGCAGCCTCTGCAGAAGTCACCTGACCATACAGACCATCAATCGAGAAGAGGACGAGGAGCCAGTGGTGGGACAGGAGATCTACCAGGAGAAACAGGAACCCAGAGCTTTGGGATTAACGTTTCAAATTCCTATGGGCCTGGAGCTGGTCCTCAGGTCACCAAAACTGGAAAAACAGATTCCCTCTGCATCTGCTGCCAGGCCACATTTGGTTTGACAGAGGTTTAATCCATGGCCACAGCCCCTGCCCAGATCTAGCGGGCACAGAGAGAAGGCACCTCCCACCTGTCCAGGTTCCCAACCTCCAAAGACACTACCAGGATTCCAGGCTGGCCCCTCACTCAGCCTCTGTCTTTTTAGGACCCACTGGAAGGAGCAAACACACAAGGTGATTTCTGTGAACAAAGATCTTTGTTTTCCAACATTCCCATCCTGGCTGAGTGACCACAGAGGCAAAGCACCCACGTAGTCAACTTGCCAAAAGCACCCACTTGGCCTCCCCCTGCTGCCCTCCATGCACCGGCCAGCTGTTTCCTTCTGATTATGGTATGAAACCGCAGTCACATGTGGCCCAGGAAGGTAAAGATGGGAAGGCAAGTGGACCAATGAGGATAAAGTGAGAAGCAGAGGACAGTATAGAGAGAATATTCTCCAGGCCAAGCAGTCAGCCCGCACACCTCAGCAGGGTCGGGGACTACAGGGGATCCCAGAGCCTTGTTTTTCTATTTCTGTTCCAGTGAGGACCTGACCCCACTTTCCTACCAGCTGCTGCCCCAGTAACTGGCATCCACAGCATCACAGGAACTACAAACAAATCCTGCTACTCTGACATGACGCATACAGGGCTGGGATTAGGCTTGGAATAACTGGGTGTGCTTGCATGTGCTGAGTCACTTCAGTTGTATCCGACTCTTCACGACCCTATGAACCACAGCCTGCCAAGTTCCTCTGTCCATGGGATTCCCCAGGCAAGAATACTGGAGTGGGTTGCCACACCCTCCTCTAGGGGATCTTCCTGACCCAGGGATCGAATCTGTGTCTCTTACATCTCCTGCATTGGCAGGCAAGATCTTTACCACCTGGGAAGCCCCTGAACGACTGGGCACCTACACTCAAACATCAATAGGAGAGACCTAGAAATTCACAGTGCTGTCAGTTATAAAAAAAAAAAAGAGAAAGAAAAACCTCAGCTATTACAACCACACTGACTGGCTCTTCACAGGCTTTACTTGTTCCACTTTCCGGGTCTCCTCCTGGCCCCATCACCCAAACCCAGAATCCAACTCAAAATCCATGCCAAGGGGACGCCACAACCTCTATGTCACTTCATAGTCAAAAGAGGCTGCCTTTTCCCCAAGCGCTTCAGACAGGCTTAGAATAAAGGAATTAATATTGATTTTAAGAGCCTGACACAAAACATACAGAAAACAAAAGTCAATAAGATGGTCTGAATAGTTTGACACAGATGATCATAGATAAAGGTACTCACACTAGTTCTGTGGCATTTATACCAGGTAGCTAACACTCAGAAATGTTGCTTTTTAGAGAGAAATTAGGAAATGGATTAGCTAAAAGTGCATATTTTTAAGGCAAGAATCTTAAGCAGTTGAAAGCTAATTATACTGATTATACACAAATACAAATTCTCAGTCACATACAGTTCTAGAAGATGAACCTAGTAAGCTATACTGTCATAGAAACATTGATAATATTTACACTGGTTCAAATAAAAGGAGTCAATTATATTTTTAATTGTAATTTTTTTTTTCTAATGCACTCTTTGACTGCCTTTTTATGTCCCACTGAATTCAGATGGTGAACAGAGCCCCGTGGCCAAAGACAACTCAGAAAAGAACAAAGAGGGTGAGACCTAAAGGGGGACCCAGGTCACTGGTCAAATAACTGGGCAGAGATTTCACCTCCAGCAGTTCTCCTGAGTTGGAGGCTCCAGTTTTTAACACTGTGCATAACAGGTCATTGCTCCGTCTTGATCCCCAATTCCCTGTCCAACTGCATTTGCCTCTGGTGGCCAACTTAAGTTCTGAGACCCATGCCTTTCTTATTATGAATGTAATTGGTAACACACCTAAGTAACTGAAAGCCACAAAAAGTTGAGTGGATGACATTAGTAGACAAAACTCTCCCTAAAGGAAGCAGGGCTGGAAGAGCACTGAACACAGGAAGTGGTACAGGGAGAGCCATGGGAATGGATCCAGAGCATCTTGCTTTGGAACCAAAAAAATAGGAGAGTTGTAAGAAATTATCCCCTAATTACTAAGGAGCTGCTAACAGATGAAGTCAATCTATATTTGCTGATGTGGAAACACATCCAAGATATACTGGCAGAACAGTATGTAGAGCAAGAAACCATTTGTGTGTGGGGGTGTGTTTAAAATGCTCATATATGTGCAGAAATTTCTGGAAGAATGCTGCCAAAAAAGAAAAAAGATGATTGTGTTTTCCCTTCAAGGGAGGGTAGGGGTGTGGTATTCAGGGCATTTTTTTGTTATTTTCCATTTTATACACTTTTTTTTCCCCATCAGTATTACAATTTAGAGGGAAGATAAAAAAAAAAAACCCTCAGACTTTAAAGGAACAGAGAGATTCTGAGAGTAGAGTTTTTAAGAGATGTTCTGTTGAATAAGAAGAAAAGAAAGAGCACCATGGCTCAGAGTCCCCTCACAGGCACCAGGAGTAACAGACAACAAAAACACCTCCAGTGAAAAACGGGGATGGCTTTGCTTTTTTGCAGAGACCCTACAGGTGGTGCTTCCAAATACTTCCGTATTCAGTGAAAGCCACAAAATTCCATTCCCACGATTGGAAGTCTTTTCAATTGGTTGGATGATTCCTAGTTAAGATTGAAGCTGTGGTGCTTGGAACAAAACGATCAAGAAACAAAGCGGAGACAGCCCTATGTGAAGGAGGTGGAGGCAGGCAGGGGCCAGCGCGGGCACCTGCCCAGTTCTCTACCCTAGATCTTCACCAAACACATGGCTCCAAAGGGAGGAGGACCCAGGGTCCCCTTTTGGCCTCCGCACAGGTTTCTCCTGCACGGCAGCCGCAAGTGGCCACGTGGCCTGTGCTCTGACCATATTTCAGGAAAGGGCCCACGGGTGCAAGATTTAGAGTGGCAGGAGCAGAACACATGAGTTCAGGCTGCTTTCGCGAGGTCAGCTCTGGGCTACCTCTGTGGGTGCGGGGCTTGGCCCTGGGGCCACACAGCGGACATCTGAGTCCCCACCCCTTCTTTTCAAGACACAGAAAGGTTTCCTGGGCTTCCTGACTGTTCCGAGTGACCTCAGGGGTGAAAGGAGGGTAATAAGTTGATGGAGGTGGTTAAAAGGACTCAGTGAGATAAGAAAGCACTCAGAACCTGGTACCAGGTCACTCATCAGTCAAATCTCCTGAACTGTTCGTTCCTTCAGATCAGACAACTAGCACGTAGGAAGTAATGTATTTGTTTTGATGCTCATTTTTTCCATTAATTCAGCTGTAAAGGATGATGGAGAGAGAGAACATGTGAGTGTCTGCTGGAATGCACCAGGCAGCGTGCTGGGTTTCTACAAACACGATGTGACATCGTCCCACAAGCTGCGTGGGCACAGAGCACACACACTAGTGGGCAAAATCGGGGACGGATCTGGTCACAGAGGTGATGGTGAAGAGCAAACCGAACCCTCAGGCCCACACGCCCCCAGAACAGCACCATGGGGTTTGGTCTAATGAGGATGAGGATGCTGTCTCAGTGCATTGTTCTTCTTTAAAAAAGCAAAACCCAAAAACTCTATACTGGTCTTTCTTACTCTGCCGGAAGGTTATGTGCAAGCTTTGTTTTAGCCAAACCAACAGTCAGCCGCAGGTCCCTGGACACCCAAATTCAAGAGCTGCCCTCCCCCAGTCGAGCGCAGCAGCTCCGTTCTCAGCCAGGTCTCAGCCACCCAGGCCATCCACGTGGCCGCAGGAGCCCACCTTCTCCACCAGGCCCGAGGCCAGCACCTTGTCGGGCTACAGGGCGGTACCGGCCTCTGACACCGGTTCACCACTGGCATGTCGCCGATCTCACACCGGTGGGTGAGAGGTTTTGAAAACCTTGGACAAATAACTGAGCCGCAACTGAGCAGCAACTGAGCCGGTGACTGCACAAGCGCTTCTGCAGGGCTGGAGGAAGACAAACAAAGCCACACTGAACCTCAAGTCATCTCACGCAGAGTCAAAGCAACAGTGATGCTGAAGATAACCCACAGTTCTCGTCAGCCTGTTGTCAACCAATTAGTAGGATAAACTGATTTACTTCACGATGCTCTATGCTCTATGTTCCTGCTCTATGCCTGTGGAACCAGCAAGGAAAGAGCCAGTGGGCGTGGCACGAGGCCGTGATGGACAGGCAAGAAGACCCGGATGCAGGCGCATCAGCGCAGAGAGAGGGAAAAGTATGTTAACAGGAAAACTGAGCCCGGTGGGGGGAGCGGGAGATGGTGCTGTCGTTCATATAAAAGCCTATCAAACAAATGTTGGCTATGACTTACATTCAAAACTCTACGTTAGGCACTAAGATCGCTGGGGGAAAAAAGAAAAACATGAAACCTAAAGAAAGGAACTTAAAATCAAGATGACAGTCCAAGACACGAGTTACACAAGTAACACAGAAACACATCTGATACTGTAATTATACCCCTTTGTAAAGATTTACTAGTTAAATGGTCCAGTTTCCAGAAATCAACAAGTAAAATAAGTCTGTCAGCAAGGACTCCCTCAGGTGCTGTGAGTGTAGTTTCCTGCAAGACGGATAAAGTGATCCATATGCCTTTATTTGCGAGTATTTTCCATTCCTTTCACAAACAAGGATGAATCCAGATAACAAGCCTCCTCCCAACTAGCTCTTATTTCTGCACCTCATAAGTATTCAAGGGATAAGAGGCGCTGGCTCCGCGGGCTTGCCACCGCTTTCCAAAGCCCCACAATGAGCCGCCCGGTAACGTAGGCGCTCACCCCATCCACAAGTGTGAGCTTTAATTACAAGTGATCAGTGTCTCAGGCTCGCCCTAGAGACCAGTCCCGGGGACCCTGAGAATTTTCCCGGATCGTGTATTTGAATTCACGACAATGCTCTGTCGCTGGGGGTTTCTGTGTTCGGTAATAATGTGCTTTGTTCTCACAAGTGCCCCTCGCACCTGCCAACTGAACAGAAAGCCCCTAGACTTTGCCGGGCAGTGTGCAGTCCTGCTGCCCTCCAGCGGACCAGGCCGGCCCAGCGCCTATAAAGGAGAAGGGCAGAGAGGCAGGGAAAGCTTGGGAACTGGATCAAGGAGAAAAAAAAAGAAAGAAAGAAACACAAGCTAACCCCAGAAAATATAAAGAGGTCTCTCCTAAAAATTCGAAATGTGATGGACATCAAATAATCAAGTTTTACAGGCATGAAAGATACTCAAACCTCAGAAATGTATGGACATGCCAACACATCACTTAAAATTTCTCACACTAAAGAACTTAAGCCAAAATGTATCTGCATCCATATGCGTATGTGTAGACAAAACATACATATACACATAGACATCTACCGCACCCACCGCTCTTGTGCTAAGAAACACTGACAAATCAAGTCCACAGAATATACGGGTTGTGTGGGTCTGGCAGACAAAGCACAGGAGAGAGAACGTGGACACTGTAGGGAAGGGGGAAGTGGACGTAACAAAGTCATGTAAGTCTCCATATAAGATGCAATCACCAGGACCCAGAGCTGGTAAAGAAATACTTGAAATTTAAGAACAATTAAAAATCAACAGGAAATCACAAAGCCACCAATAAGGAATTGTCATTCTTTCCTTTTTGCTACATATTAAAAATTACCCCCCAAATTGTATGCATCCCCTGAATTCAAATTAGTAAGATTTCCTTTACAAAACCCAAATCAAGCTGGGGGGCGGGGGAGGGAGCGGGCTAAGTAGAGATTCAAGCCATAGTCAGTAACAACCCCTTTTGTTCTTTGTGACCCCATGAATTGCAGCACACCAGACTTCCCTGTCCTTCACTATCTCCTGGAGTTTGCTCAAACTCATATCCATTGAGTCGGTGATGCCATCCAACCAATTTTATGTCAAACCTCACTGGGTAGCTAACTGCAAAATGTTCATTATATTCAGGTAACAAAAAACAGTCCCATCTTCTGAGATACCTTACAAATGCTATTATGACATCTGTAATAACCTTCATGATAACATCCTAAAATAAAATCTAACTATTTGCACATCACACTCAGATCCACTTCCTCTGGAAAGCACCGCATGCAGACAGGCCCACTGAACTGCCAGCAGTAAAACTCAATGACAAACTGGCAGTGCTCTCTGCTGGAAGGTCCAGAAATCACACCCTGAAAACAGACGGTATTGACTTTCCTTTGTGGGTATTCTGAAATAAAAATATCACCAAACAGCACAACTACTTAGTCTTATAATAGCCCCTTAAACTGGGTGTTACAAAGCACTTGAAAAGCTTAGCTTTTAAGTGGGTTTGCTTTGATTTGAAAATCAGTTATGAATTGAGTTCTGTCACCCACAAACATCTTTGTTAGTATTCATGTGATTTATAGTTCTCCCTCCAGGAAAAATAAAATTAAATTCCTTTCCAATTCTTAGAAGAGAATATATAAAATATGAAATATGCCTGTGAGAGTTCATTTCAAAGAATATTTCTTACTAGGCCTAAGGTTCTCGTGCCATTGGCATAATATCTAAGATTTTCTCTGGCTTCAAAGTCATCCTATCTACGAAATAAGATCTGATGAGACATGAAGGTGGATACATAAAGATGACAAAAAACCTCTTGAAAAAGTGTGCATAGGAAAGCACAACACATATTATGACCATTACTCTTTTATAAAATGCACAGGAGGGGCTTTCCTGGCAGTCCAATGGTTAAGACACCACACTTCCACTGCAGGGGGCACAGATTTGATCCCCGGTGGGGAATTAAGATTCCACAAATCCTTACAGTGGGGACAAAAACAAAGAAAGAATTTTAAAAAGTAAAAATAAATAAAATGCATAGGAAAATACAAGGGGAAATATAACACATGCTTTTAAACCAACAGGACTGGGGCAGCTCTCCCGTCTGCATGCAGGAGGGTACAGTGTTAGGGACCACCTCTCAGGTGAGTGGCCAGAGCCCTGCTTCCTGCTAAAACCCGGGAACCAGCAGCCACTGAGCAGAGCTGTTATGAGAATCCATGTGTGCACCTCGCCAGCACACATCCACACTTAACAGGAGACTTTTGTGCACACACACACACACACACTCACACACACAGAAGACAGAGCTCCACCCTTTTCCCCACGAAGTCTTCCAAGGTTCCCTGTTCAGGGCAGAGGTCCACCCAGGCAGAGGTTCTCCCAGACCAGCACTGCTCAGCTCTCCCCTGAGATGGTCTAGCGAGCAGAAGGGCTTCTGCTGCATGAGGCAGAAATGATGTGGCTTCGAGCTGCTTCCTGATGCTCTCCTGTGATGGATGACTTTCTTATCATGAGCACACTGTGTTGTATAATTAAAACAACTCCCATCTTGAATTCTTGCTTTGGCTAAAACACATCTGAGGCTGGCAAGGAAACCACAGAGGCCAAAACTGCAAAGCAATTAAATGGAGCTGCCTTCCTCCCGGCAACTGCGGCAGCCTGTCTGTGGGGGAGGACGAGCCCATCTCTGCTCCTTCTGTGCAAAATCTCCATCCTCCCTTGGCCGACTCCTGCACAGGTGGAAGCTGAGAGCATCCAAGCTCTACCTGCCCATCCAATCTCCTCCCAGATGGTGGCCTTGTCCTTGGCTGGCAGATTGTGCAATTCTAACTCATACCAGCTGAGAGTTGCGGGGCCCTAGGGTGACCCATCCTCAGAGCACACACCCCAGAGACGGGGGGCATGGAGAAAACTGAGCAGAAGGCCGCAAGCGAACTCGCCCCAATGCCACATCCCGGTGCTCCGAGGGCCACCAGAAGTGCTGGGCCAGCCGGGATGCAGCTCCTCATCTCTAAGTCGGTCCCCTGGT
Organism: Giraffa tippelskirchi; assembly: GCF_054371585.1. Classification (NCBI taxonomy): domain Eukaryota; kingdom Metazoa; phylum Chordata; class Mammalia; order Artiodactyla; family Giraffidae; genus Giraffa; species Giraffa tippelskirchi. The sequence continues at coordinate 62,504,058 of NC_137287.1, read as the reverse complement.
CTATAAAGTGGGGAGGCTGGGAGGGAGGTGTTGTACGGCAGCACTAAGCAGTTAACTGCTGACTGATCCTTAATCCTGTGCTGTGTGTTATTAAGTGTAGGACGCAATGTGCTGAGAGCAAAAGGTGGGCAAGAGGCGCTGGTGATGTGCTTCAAGGGATCAGAAAATGCACCAAGGTCCCCCTACCAGGAGGCAGACATCTCCCCAGCAAACTCCCACGGGACTGGGAGGACTCAGAGGCACGTGGGCACCAGGTCCCTGCAAATGCATGCCTGCACCCGAGGGGCGGCACCGGGTCTCCTGTATCTCGTGCATGCAGCCATCCCGCCTCCTTAGTGCCCTGGACTAACCACCAACTCTGCCCCGCTGCCCCCACCTCCTCTGCTCCCCCACCAGTCCCTCCAGCTGCCTGTGAACGTGCTGTTGCCACCAACCCTTCGCTTTCCACTTCCTCCCAGCCCCCTCGCCACCCCCCCGCCGCCCCAGCCCAGCTGCTTCCCTCACCCCTCAACCCCCTCCCCACTGTGGTTCCCCCAGCCTGGGGACTCAGACCCACTCAGCAGGCATCCTTCCCCACCCACCTTCTCCGGTCCCCAGGGTCCCCACTGAAGTGTGGGGCTCATCCTTGCTGGAAGCCCCAAGGCTCAGCCTGGGACCTCATCACTTTCATTGACCTAGGCTCTCCCTAGACCATCTCGCCAATCCTCAGCCACACCCAATTTCACCACCCTGGCCTAGACCTCTCCTCATAGCCCCAAATCTGATCACCTGCTCAATGGAGCAATTTGAACACTACACAGCACATGCCAAAATGTCCCTCATGATCACCAGCACCCCCTAACTTTGATCCCGTTTCTGCTGTACTAGCCAGAAACTGTGGCCTGTCACTCCACTTCCTAACTAGCCTCTCAGATCCACCCACTCTTCCATCTTTTCTTGGCCAGAGCTGCCCTCTTCCCACCTCCTAGATTCTGCAAGAGCCTTGTAATTGCTTTATGGTCTGCAGAGGAGCCAGACCACCTTTATAAAGACACATCTTGTCACTCCCCAGAGCCCGCTCCATGCTTCCTGTGCTCTTATTACTGATCCAGAAACTCTAATACACCTTCAAGGGCCTCTGCTGGCATGTGGCCCCATCAGAGAAAATGGACTCAGGCAGCCTATCAGAACAGCACCCACCTCTGGTCACTCTGTCTCCCTTATTTACGGGTGTTGTCAGTACTCAGGCCTCCTGACGCTCTCCATGTCATTTCTGTAACTGCCCGTGCCTGCCCCCCAAACATGAAGATCACAGTTTCCCTGAACCTCCGATCACGCTGGCCCCTGCAGTCCTCCGATGTCTCCTGAGGGACAGGGTGGCCCTGCTGCCCTAACCATCCACCTGAGCCCTCCCACTCTGCTGAGGAGCCCTCCAACACTGCTGGCTTCCCACCAGGAAGGAAAGATCCATCCTCCCCCTCCGAGCTTCCCTTCCCCCACCTATCCATCACCTGCTGACTGACTCCTTCCCAAGCCTTTGGTTTAAAAGTAGGCATCTCAGGGGCTGCTTTCCTGACAATCCCCCAGGATGAAGTCATGGGAGCATGGGAGTGCCCTAACGGCACAGCCTCAGCTCCTGAACAGTGAGAGTCTGCTATGCCGGGGCACCTCGTGGGCTGCACACAGCAGGGCCTGGGTGTCCTTTGCCTGGAGTTGGCCTGGTGCACCTGTAACAGCTCATACACAGAAAGGGTTCAAGGCAATTAAGCAAGAAGAAGAAATTAAAGGCATCCAAATTGAAAAGGAAAACTGTCTCTATTTGCAGATGACATGATATTATACACAGAAAACCCTAAAGACTCTACCAAAAGAAAAAAAAAAAAACTGTGAGAGCTAGTAAAAAAATTCAGTAAGATTACAGGATACAAACCAATATACAAATATCCATTGCATTTCAATAAAATACTTAGGAATAAACTTAACCAACGGGGTGAAAGATAATGGTGAAAAAATTAAAGGAGACACATACATTGGAAGAATTAATATTATTGAAATGCCTACACTACCTAAAGCTATCTATAGATGGAAAATTGTATGGAGGTTACTAAACAAAAAAATTAAAAAAAACTACTATTTCATCCAGCAATCTCACCGCTGGGTATATATCCAGAGGAAATGAAATCACTCTCTTGAAGAGACATCTGAATCCCTATGTTCATTGCATCATTATTCACAGTAGCTGAGATGGAAAAACAATGTGCCTGTCAATGGATAAAGGGACAAAGAAAATATGCTATGTATGTGCAACGGAATATTATTCAGCCATGAGAAAGAAGAAAGTCCTGACATTTGTGACAATGTGGATGAAACTTAAGGGTGTTGTGCTAAGTGAAAAATAAGCCAGAGAGAGAAAGACCAATACTGTATGATCTCATTCAGAAGTGGAAACTAAAAAAACTGAACTAATGGAAACAGGGTTGACTGGCAGTTACCAGAGCCTGGGGGTGAGGGCGAAGAGAGGAGATGTTAGCCAAAAGGCAAAAACTTCCAGCTTTAGGATGAATCAATAAATTCTGGGGATGTAATCTACTGTCTTGTATATATGGAGGTTGCACAGACAGGAGTTCTTGATCTCATCTCACAGACACACACAAACACACAGTACCTCTGTGAAGTGATAGGTGTGTTAACCAACCTTAGTGTGATATCATTATACAACATATCAGTACATTGTACACCTTAAACTTACAGTGTTATATGTCAGTTACATCTCAATAAAGGTGGAGAAAAAGAAATAGTTCAGGGAACATCTATGCAGTGAGTAAACAAGAGATTCTGTGTACATTTTAGTTCTACATTGACTAAATATATTAAAGTGTCCTTTACTGGCAGAAATATAAAATAAACAAGTCAATGGAGCACAAAGACCTTTTCTAATTCTGTTACTGTCTGTTTTCACTCTTACAAATACAATAACACTGAATTTCCTTCTCCACATTTTAAAATAATATATTTCCTCATGTAAATCTAACAGAGAATTTAAAAAAAAATAAAATGAAAAAGAAGTATAACCTGTACAAAAGACCCCAAAGTGGTGAGATACGTATATTGTGTCTGTGTGTCAGATTTTTTTTTTTTTATTTACTGCCTGCATGATATTTTTAGGCTGCAAAACCTGGCAAAGCTGTCCACAGTGACCAGGTATTGAACCCTGAGACAAACACGCCAAATTCAGAACCATCTCCCTGTGCCTTTGGGGGCTTCCAGAGTCAAACCTGCCAGTTCCACATCCCAGGGCCTGAGCCTCAGCCAAAGTGGGGAGCAGGGGGGCGGGGGAGCGGGGGGACAGGGGGGCGGGGAGGGGGGATGTCTGCCCTGCAGCCGGAAACCAATAAAACAGGCAAGACCCAAAGGACACAAAGTCTTTATCCAGCTCAGCAGGAGTTTTCCAAGCTTAATATATTAAAACTGCTTCACAGAGGTAGCAACTGGGTCCCCAGGGCCCAGCACAGCGCCCTGACAACCATCTGACCACTGAGATACAAGTGAGACTGGCCAATGGACGTGGCCAAGGATAACTGCAGAGGGGAGCTGGTTCCAAGGGCCCAGACACCTTGGCACTGCATGCATCGCTGTGCACCTAGGGCCCTGGGATTCTTCCTGGCAGCTCAGGCACCCCTCTACGGAATAAGGATAAAGCATGCACCCCATTTCCAGGATGCCGTTTACAGGGTACACAATAGCTATGCAGTCTTTACAATAAATACCCCCCTGACCAACAGAACTGGGCAACCATTTGGCCTGAGGGTCTCTGCTGGTGCCACAGCATTCTCAGTGATAAGGAAACTAGCATTCAGTGTCTTAAGCCATTTATGAATATTAAGAAATTTATTTGCCAAATAAGTGAGGGTAAAAATACATATTTTATACAAGTAAAAGAAAGCTTGTGTATTTCACAAAGTTTCTTCATGGTGCTAGGATGCTCACCAAATTTCCCAAGGGAAGAGGGGATGTCTGTCATGATCATAGCAGCAGACAGTACATACAGTTTAAAGAAAATGACAATAAAGATACTGATAAATATAATGATAAAGATAAATCTCAACCAAGATAATGAGGTTCCAGACTCAACATTGCCACTAAAAACAGTCAAGAATTTTTTGCAGGCATGTGTTTCCACCAGCACATTAAGAAACCAAGTTTTTCATATGCACAGACATACAGAACATAAGACTTATAGATGCCAGGGGTAGAGGTGGGGGGTGGAGAGGGATAGACTGGAGTTAGGGGCTAGCAGATATAAACTGTCATATATAGAAGGTCCTATCACATAGCACGTGGAACTATACTCAACATCCTATGATAAACCATAATGGAAAAGAATATGAAAAAAGAATGTGCGTATGTATATAACCAAGTCACTTTGCTGTACAGCAGAAATTAGCACAACATTGTTAATCAACTATACTTCAATTAAAACAAAGAAAGAAAGAAAGAAACAAAGTTTTTCAAATTAGAAATAGCAATCTGGCAATGAGTCCACCTGGGGCTCCTGGTCTCAATTCCTAGAGCCAGGGGGTTCAAGGAGACTCTGCCCAGCCCCTCAGTGTTACCATCACGCTCCTCCTGGGGAGAGCAGAGACGGGGCACCACTCAGCTTCCTGGGCCTCTGCAAGGCACTCAGGGTGGGAGACAGCACAACCCCCCATTATCCCAGAGGGCCTGATGCCAGGGCGGGTCCAGCTTGGCCCCTGCCTCATAGTTGGAAGGTGACCCAGTGAGGGGGGAGGAGAAGGCTGGCAGGGGGGCAGCTGCCTCAATGCAAGCACAGCAAGACCCTCTTGGCTCCTTTAAATATTAGATCAATGAGCGAATAAAAGCCCTCCTAAGAAATAAGGGGGGAAAAAGAAGAAATTCAGGTAAGCAAAGATTACCTATTAACAGATTTTTAGAGCAAATTATTAAAGTGTGTTACTATATTTGACATGTTCTAATTCTTCCCTGTTACATGGTTATAGAATATTTGACTACTAAGAGTAAAACTTCAGGCTAAAATCTGAAATGGAAAAGAAAATCTCTTTAACTGATTAGGTCTCTGGAGAATCACTAGGGCAAGACTGAAGCTTGATAAAAGTATATATGATAGTAAGTAGGACATAATTTCCCCCAACACAGTAAGAGTGCAGAAATATGACTTTTCACAAAAGAAGCAAGATAAAAATACTAAGGACGTGATTATAATATCTAAGTGCTTACAGTCAAACGATTAATTGTGTTTTCTCTAAATAACTACATTAATAACTTTTCTTTTTTGTTTTTGGATTAGTACAGAAGAGTGACTACAATTAACCAAACTTGGGGGGGGGGGGAGTAGCCATAATTAAGTCCAGGTATATGAAAAAACAGATTCTCATGAATAGTTTAGAAAATAACACACTTTTATTGAAATTTTGCCCTGAAGCTTTCTCTCCTGTCCAAATAATTTCCAAACTGCATTTCAAATTAAACTCCCAAGTTTTCATCTCTCCCCCCAGGGTGTTCCTCCACATTACAACATATTTTAATATGTGTAAATGATAGCAATGCTATAAAGTGTTATTTCTCATTGCAAATGGTCATTAATATCACTTCATACCTCAGAGAGCATAATAGTCATTTGGCAATAAAACGAAGTGTGAGCATCATCCACTAATAACCTGAGAGGGGCCCTGCTAGGACTTTACATCTCTCACAGAATTTTCTTCACATAAAGCATATTCTGGTCATTACTTAGATGGGAACATGGCCCCATCATGCTGCTAATGTAGTAACTGCAGAATCTTTTATGAGATTATCGATTCCCTCTCCAAATTTCCATTTACCTCTCATGGTCCTCTCTAGCATCACAGCCATACGCCTTCCACTTAGTACTGCTTTTTTGGGAAATGTGGAAGGATCTGCTCTTATTTAAGAGAGCTTTACTAATTACTCTTCCACCTTGATTGCTACTACACATGTAGGAAAGAGAGGAGGGTAAGTTGCTTTAAATATAACTAGAGAGCTGCTCACACGTGAAACTTCATTCTATCTGCACGGAGTGGAACCTCATCGTGAACTGCACCCACAATACCTCCCTCCCCAAACTCTCCGTCACCATGTGCACAGCTGGCATGCGGGCTCTCAGGGCAGGGCTCTGCCCCTGGCTGCCATGTCCCTCATCTGGAGGACACATTACAAGATTCACAAATGGCAGTCTGGCTGAATTAAATAAAGCAAGCAACTTCAGAATGTCTGCTGGGTGAAGCTTTCACAAAATCAGCACCCCTACCAATACAACTCCACTGACTTATAGCTGTTCTGTATTCTAAGATATAACCAATACCCAGGGGCTGACAATGGAATCTTTAAAGCCTTCCCTTCAAGCCCCCAGGAGGAGATCTACACCAGACATAAAAATCCAGAAAAAATCTGAAAAGCCCTCTTTTCGTGTCAGAACCAGGCTGACATGCACCCTTAATTTCCTTGTGATTTTTGAGCTAAAATGCCAGCAAGCATAACATACCTTCACTCTTTGTCTTCTAATCAATATGAGCAACTGCTAAGACCTATGTGAGAGAAATTCTAGGACATGTCAGCTTTTGAAAATATTCAATCAAGAAATGATAAACATATTTGGAAACCAAGTTTTGTACTGTTTGAAACTGCAGTTGGGAGTGAGAGCATTTAAGCGTTGTTTCTACTAAAACCTTCAAGAATAGGGTCCAAGGTGTATGTGTGTGGCAGGAGGGGGGGTGGGAATCATTATTCTCTGTAGAGATTGCTCCTAGATAGACATGCAATCTGCAAATCACACCTAAAATCCTCACCAGCATATTTGTTTATAAATAGAAACACATTCTTCAGCCCGATATTGCCATGTGGCACGCACATGGGTTTGAAGACTGCATTTGGTTTTTATAAACAGACTGAAACAGCATATAATGCTATATCATCTTAAAACACATATGGGAACCCAAGATTAAAAACCTATAAAGCAGAGTTGAACTGCAGAGTGACTGTAATAAATGCTACAATGTTAAGTCAGCTTCAAAGCAATTCTTAAAAGGGCTCCAAAAACTTTCATGACTGTTTTATGCTTTATTTTTCATATTGATTCATTTCATCTGAAAACAAATGCCAAGCGCTGTGGGAAAGCTCCTCTTTTCATGTCGGCCACGCTCTGAGGAGTCCGTGATAAGACCCCATGACACGTGGAGATCTAAGGAACCCCACGCCAACTGCAAGCACCTTCCCCCAGCACATGGCACTTTATAGAGGCTGGGACATCAGCGCACACTTTCTGGGGCACTGCCCTTGGGGAGCGGCTGGGATGAACTTATCACAGTCGCTGTCCAATGACACCTCTGAAATGGGAAGCCGTGTCCTCGGTTTTATGCATGGTGGTGGAGTTATGCATCCTCTGAGTTAAACAGGCCGAGTCAGAAGATTCCTGAACTTCTGGGACTCCCAGTAACCTCCCTTGCCCCACGCCGGTGCAGCCAGAGAAGTGCATCACTGGGTACTTGCATCCCCGTGAGTGACCACGATGCCCAGAGACCTAATGTGTCTCAAATGATGAACTCAAGCACAGTGGAGCTGCTGGCTGGGCAGTGGAGCAACCCCAAAGATGGAAGGGCATGTTTTTTAAGGTGCTTAAATACCATAGAAGGCCTAGGAAAACTGAGCGCCTTTAGGGTGAGCCTAGAAACTATCTTCACCATCAACTCATTCAGCAATGCAGCTGCTACCAGTGCTGGGGTCAGAAAACACAGGAACAGGGAGGGAGAACTGAGAAGCCTGACCCCAGGACCACGATCACACTCTAGTGGTCTGACCATGGTGTCCCTGCTGTGACAGCTGAGGAAAGGCGCCTCCAACACTCCAGCCCATACTCAGGGACCCATGGGCATAGCTCACTTGCTCCCAGCATCACTGACACAAAAAGGAGATATGTTTTTTTGGCTCCAAAAGGCAAAAATCAACATAAACAAAGACTTCCCATGTGCTTTTCCACTGGTCTGAGCAGAGAATGACACACTTGCCCTCACATGGGGGCATGTGACCCCCCACTTCTCTCAGGAATTCCTCCCACAGAACAGCCCACCAGCCTCCCCAGGCAGCTGCACAGAGAAGGACAGTCCCCACTCCCCTCCCCGCCCCCACACAGAGAAGGCTCACCCTCACCGAGAGGGTCCCTGCAGAGAAGTCCCCACGAGCCTGACGTTCACTCCGTGGCCAGACCCAGTGGCAGCACCTTCAGGCCCCGGGACCCTGGGAGCTGGTCCACACAGCCGACTCAGGAAGGCCTCCCAGACTCTGGGGCCGCACAGCACTGAGACCACCCTCTAGCCAGAGGTGCCAAGTGACGGAGCCACCACCTGCATCCTCTGGAACCAAGCTGCCTTCAGTGAATAAGACCACGAACTCAGCTGCTGAATCACAAAGGCACACCACCCAGGAGGCTGAGTTCCCTGAGCAATTTTACTACTGCGAGAGACAAGGACAGGCTTTAGGAAATGTTCATCAGATTAATTACTTTAGGGTCTCTTTTGTTTTGGATAACGAAAGTTCAGGTTTTTTTTTTTTTTTTCCAGAACAAAATGAGCCAATCAGTCCCCTATCGCCTACTCACACTGTAGACCTCAGCACACGCTACCAACCCTCCACACAAATGTCACACTCAGCACACAGTCCCGTGGTTGGTAGCTGGCCCCCAAAGAGAAGCAAGTCCCAAGGAGAAGACACGGCACTATTCGTGCTGGACAAACAGCCCCTCACCTCCGGCATCTCCCTCCCAGTTCTCCCACAGCCACGAGCCAGCCGGCTCTGATTGTGCAGACATGCCCAGTCTGTGCACAACTTCAGGACATAGGGCCACTTCACAGTCCACTGTTGGCCACGGAGAGACAGGTCAGTATATGCGGATGGTCTGGGCTGAAGGCAAGAACAAGGTGATGGCCCCAGAAGCCTTCATGTCTTTTTTTCCTTTTCCTTTTTTTGTTAAAAATCTATATTTTACTCCTAAAGAGTTCAGAAGTAAATACATCATTTTCCCTAAATTTCTAGAAAAGAAAGTTTAAAAAAAAAAAAAAAAAAAGCTCCTCTCTTTATGCAAAGACCTAAAGACTATTTTGATAATCTGGCTGTGAGTGAGTCACCAGCTCAACCAAGATGATTCACAACCTGGAAGGATCTCTGAGGGAACAGGCAAGCAGCCTGGAACCCCCTTGCTCGCCCATACCTATTCATCTTTTTCCCGGTTTTGACAAACTTTGCCTCCTCTGAAAAGAAAATGCTCCCACAACAAACATAACAATAGCACGGTGTGCCCATGGAGGGGCATTTGGAAGGGAGAGATGAAGGACTCAGATGCACGGAACACCTCTACAAAGATGCTCACAGAGATCAAACCCATGGCCTGGGCAAGCCCAGAGGACCCTGGCGCAGCTCTTGGGGTGGCCATGGGGCACCCAGCTGTGAAGGAAGAGTCCGTTCTCTGTGACCTGTTACCCAGAGATGCAATTACAGGGCAGAAAGAAATCTGGAAGAGACATGCTTGTACCCATGTACACACACATGTACATAGACTCACTCAATGATAGTAGAATCTTTAAATTTGCTTAACACAGAGGCATGAGCTAACAGAATAATTCACACCTTGTCTTTATTAATTGCTCTAATAGTAAACTGACAACCTTTATAAAAATATGACTATGATTACATGGTTCTAATAGGGATTGGGTGAAAATAAACACATTTGGTGCCAGTAAAATTGTGAAAAACTGTTCAGAAGTATCATAAAGATGATGCCACCATTGGTTTCTGGGGAAGGCTATGCAAATACAAAAAGAATGAAATAATAACAGCTAACATATATAAAGGGGCTTCCCTAATGGCTCAGCAGTAAAGATTCCAGCTGCAACGTAGGAGATACAGGTTGGACCCCTGGGTCGGAAAGACTCCTGGAGGAAGAAATGGCAGCCCACTCCAGTATTCTTGTTGGTAAAATCCCATGGACAGAGGAGCCTGGCGGGCTACAGTCCACAGGGTCACAAGAGTCGGACATGACTTAGCGACTAAATTACCACCAATATATATAATGCAACACGACGGACCACGCACTGTTTTCACCCTCACAACCACCCCCTTGCAAATAGTACTATTATATTATAATCACTGCCATTTTGCAGATGGATAGAAAGTTTTGGTAACTTGCCCAAAGTCACAAAGACAGATATCTGGGCTGAACTTGAACCCGAGCCATCTGAATCCAGACTGTGCTCTAGAGTTCAAGGTGCACTCCCAGCCTTTCTATGGAAAAATATCTGTGACTCTCAGTAGAAAGGCTGAGGAAAAACAAAACCAGAGCACCATGGTTGCTGTACTGCTAAATTCGATCAAGCCGAACATCAAATCCAATCACAAAATCTGTTTCCTTCTGTCTCTCCATCCTTTTCCTTATGAGCACCTGGCACTTTTTCCTAAACTCAGCTCTGACGTCTGCCTTTCAAGATCTTCCATTTGGGCTCTTCTCCAGCTGCTTCCTAGGAACACAGCCCACCGCCACACAGGCACACAACGAGCATTTCCACAGCTGCACTCCCCTAATGCTGGTGCCCAAAACATTTGTGACCCCTGTGCCTCTCCTTTCTAAAATCACAGTCCATTCCTGATTGCTCATCCCCTTCTACCTGCCAACTGTCTAATAACAGAACCATAAAATTTGTGATAAAAATCACTAGTCTTTCCCATGATGAAAATAGAAGAGCACATGACAAATGCTTTTCGGAGCCCAAAACTCTGCCCAAGATCCATGAAGCACAGCTTGGGACAATATTTGCCCTTCAAACCCCTGTTATGAAAACAGCCATTCCCCTTACATAATCAAGTGATTCTTCTGTGCTTACCCGTGTGACACTGCTCGAAAGAGAAGTGAGCTTAGCTTCCTATCAAACCATTGCAAACTCCTAAAAAGTGGAGCTTGAACTACTTAACACAAAGACTGGATGAGAAGGTCTCCTCTAGGGTCACCTGGTTAGCGTTTGCACACTGCACAATGTTTGTCTATAAATCTTTTCAGCATATTAGTTCTCAGTGATTTATTTGTGTGTTTTCTCTGTAAAAGACAACAGGAATGGCCCTAGTCTGCATTTCTCCTGATCAGAGGGTGCGGTAAGGGGTGTCATGTGCATGATATTACTACAAAACGTGTGAAATAGGGCAGAATGCTGGGAAGAGTCAATAAGGAAATGAGAACTCTGAAGGATATGGTCATTTGCACTTCGGTGGGCCTTTTACCAAGAGCCTTGGGAATGACAATACAGAGGTTGCCCACAGCAGGGAGCCAGTGGGTCCATCTTCAAAGTAACTGGACACTAGGAAATTTGGTTTAAAAACCAAAACTTTACCTTAACATTAAACTTTAAATTCCACTAAGACAAACCACAAGAGTGGTAATGAAAAAATACTAAGAGTAACAACAGGAGCAGTGAGAGAAATCAGTAAAGACTAACATACAGGAATTCCCTATGCTCCTCAGAACTGAATTCAAAAAAGGACTTTTTAGAGTAATTTCAGTGTGAGCTCAAAAACAAACATTTCAGAAGGATGGCTTGACAACAGCCCTTTCACATAGTAGTTAAAAGTAAAAATTTTTTATGACATACAAACTTGAGATTGAAGAAAGTCAAATAAACGAGCATTTTCTTCAAAATTTCCTTCCTTTGACAAGTTTCATTACTAGGACCACTCTCACATGCCACCAAAAAATTTAAAAATTATAATGTTAACAGAATGGTTGTAAATTCATTCTAACAGATTTCTCTCGACCTCTCCTATTTTGCATTTTGTTTTTAACCTTCAAAATTAAAAAAAGAATCTGGAACACATTCCATTACAATATTTTCTTGAGGTTCCAGACAACTGACCTTAATTCTAGAAAATATTATCTGATAAATATATTGTCAGTAAAGATTTAAATATTGCTACTAAATATGTAATTATAGATGTTCAAGTTTTCATACTACTGAAGCACATTAATTAAAACTTGGCACAGCTGAAGAAAATCAGGAAACAAATGAAAAGGAAGATGGCGTGCATTTCACATTGAGTGTAGCATAATTATTACCTCTTTTTGATAAAGATATTCAGAGGAAGGCTCCAGCATTGTGCCTGTAATCACTTTAATCATCGTTCAACACAGAAGAACCAATCCGTCAAAATCCAAAGGGATTTGCTTATTGTTATGCTTTTAGAAAGCTCACCAGGTATTTCCAAATGCTTTCTAATGACAATAATTAAACATCTGGTAATGGTGACCTACTTGTGGCTGCTAAACTTCCTGGGATAGTCTCTTCCATTAATTATGTACATGCTGGGAACCGGGAGAGAGTTTACGTTATGAATAATAACTCAAGACACAGGAGGAGTCAGAAGCCGACAGGGGCAGCTCCCTGCTGTCTTGACTGCTATCTGTATTAAGGTCTTGTTAGCGCCCTCGGATTGGGGAACAGATGCTACATAAAAATTGCAAAAGCACCAAGCTAAGGCATGCATGCAAACTCGATGGAAACTCGGTGTGAAAAAACAGCCTTTTATTAAACATTCCAAACTATGCCTGAGGGGGGAGAACCAAGCTGTCACAGTTCTACTTTTTACTCCACAAGGAATTAAGTTCAGATGCAAACTTGGACCCTAAACTTTTGCTACAGTAACCGGGTCTTTTAGAGTCTCGGCAAAGGCACAAATAAGAAAAGCCAGAACAAGCACACACACACTTTCAAGCGCTGTTTCATGCTTCCTTAAATTTAGGGTGAAGAGAAAAGAATTTAGACATAGAGGTTTGTGATCAAAGATCATGAAGTTTGAAATTCATTTGATAAAATAATTTTTTTAGGTCCAACTGGAGTTCATTAAAATCAACTGATATTTGTTTATTCTAATTGGATCAGCAGCTTTCCCAAAAGCCACAGATTTTCAATAATTAATATATGAGAACTATCTCCTACTTTTTCCCAGACTCATTTTAACTTTTTTGGAGCTCAGTAAAGGAATCATTCCATTTTTTAAAAAAGATGGTTTGGGTTTTATATCCTTTGGCAAATATTTGAAAATACATACTAGTACTAATTCATAACTAGATACTGGTTTAAATTACAATATTTCTTAGGATAAGTTCACCAAAATTATTTTATTAGCTAATATGCTTAATCCTGAATATTATTTAATATATGCCAAAAGAGAAATCAGGGTCCAGTAAGGAAAACAGAAGTCACAAGAGAGAGTATAAGGAAGGGTAAACAGGTGAGCTTGGAGCTGGGGATACCAGAGGAGGAGGGAGATGGGGGTTCGCACAACCAAGAGCCTTGGAGGAAGTTCCTGGGCAGCTGGTACCCACGCCAGAGCAGAGGGTGCTGCCTGCTGGGGCTGAGATGTAGGGCACTTGGTGGAGGGATTTTGTGGAACAAGGACACAGCAGGATGGGCTGGCCCCTAGGAGCTCGGAGGAAGCTCACAGCAGAGAGTGTGCTGGGGCATCTGAGAGGGGAACTTGGCTGCTGCCTCCTGGGATGGTTCTGGGGCTTCCAGAAAAAGAGCTGAAAGCTAGAATCAGTTACCACTGAATTGTCCTGGCTGGGCGAAGCTGACAGGAAGAGCAAACAAGAAAAACCAGGTGCCTCCTCCCCATCCTTCCTTCTAGACCTCCTCCAGCACCAACAACAGGGAGCAGCAAACAAGCAGGACATACAATGCAGAGCTTAGTGCCCTGGTCGGGGCTGATAGATAATAGCTTATCCTGGCACATTTCACAGCGCCGCGGTTTCCTCACCCAGGAAATGGAGAAGATACCAGAACCCGCTCACAGATGGTGTGCATCATGTTTGTTAAAAAGTCCTTATAGTTATGCCTGGCACAGGATAAGTGTTAAATTTATACATGACATTAGTTTATTTTCAAAGTATTTGTTATTTAATTTGTATGACTTTATTGGTTAGAATTCACACACCAAATCCACTTTAGTAGAAAACTCTCATGCAAAGCAAAAGCACACGCAGCCTGGGTGTGGACTGCACCCTCAGGAAGCAAGCTCTAAAAAGGAGCTGGGCTTTAAGGAGTGAGGCCCCAGGAGACTCTGGCCTGCGGCCAGTCCTGTCTCCAACACACCACCTGGGCCTGTGGTTCTTTCCCCGAAGGAGGAAGCCTGATAAACATTTATTTCTAAACTTCCTTCCAGTGTTTGAAATTTTTATAATTATAAAAATCCTCTTTAATTTCAAATTTGAAACTAATTTCCTCAAAGTCTTTTGTTTTAATGAAGGCATCTCATAGGACAGAAGTTGGGTTGAATCACATACAGCATCAACATAAATGCCTGCACTCCATGTTTCTTTTTCTGAAGAGACAGACCATTTAAAACTTAGATTAAAATTTTAGAACATAAAGGACATTTTAAACGTGGCAGCATTTTCTGAGGAGCATCCGCTGAGGAGTACATGACTGTGTACAAGGCTGCCACGTACACGGGGTGCACAGGGTGTTTCCCCCCAACCCTGTTGTTGGGGGAGCTGTACGGGTGGGCCCTGAGTGCAGAGCCACTGAAAGTCACAGCTGAAACGGGCACAGTGGAGACACACGCGAGGATGAAGACTGTCATTCTCTCACTGACACCGGCACGCAGCAGTGAACACGTGGATAGACAGCCTCGGGTTTCCATGTGTAGGCTTTCTGTGGCTCAACCAGCCTGACCAGACTCCCGTGAGCCCGTCAGCACCCAGGGTATGCCTCCGGCAGCAAAAACTTAGGAACTGAACCACCCAACACAGCCATCCTCAGTTCGGTCCAGACTCAGAAGCATGATGCTCTAGTTCAATATTCTAAGCCATTTTTGCAGTGGTAGATGCTATAACCCAATTTGCCCCTCGTATTCTGTGCTGGGGTATCAGGATGGACCCTGCTGACCCCGTCAACAAGGAACTAATAGACGTTCTTTCACACATTAAATTATCTACCAAAAGCCCCTTCTTACATGTGGCGGAAGGGCTAGGATTATAACTAAGTGGACTGACAGAAATAATGTGAAGATTTGGTCAAACAAATATGCTTTCATCTTTGCACATAATACAGCCCTTCAGGTCATACTGGACACCTCAAATCAAAAACTACTTCTTAATTGAAGCTGCAGTTATTCTCCCTGAAAAACAAAAGACAGAAAAGATGCATCTCCTGTACCCAACATGCTAACAAAGCTAGTTCTTCTGTAACTAATAAAGCAGCAGCTTCTTAGGAAATAAAACGTACTTGCATACATCCTAAAATGAACGAAAAAAGAAACCTGGGACATCTGTGCAGCAAAAATGCAAACTTTTTTTTGCCCTGAACTGGCCTGATGAAGGACCTGTGGTTTTTCCCAAACTGCTCACATCTAGTCAAAGGAGGGCTTGAGGGTCATGGCAGAGAAACTGAGACAAACCCCTTTCTATGGAGGTCAGGAAAGTAGGTGACAACAATTAAGCATCAATTTTGCATAAAATAAAGGGGAAAGAAAAAACAACGGATGGGATCTATTTATTCATCTGTAGCCAAAACTGGGCCTTGGTTGTCGTCCACAGGCCTTCATCCAAGTTCAGTGACACAGAGGAAAGAACCACAGAAGGAGAGTTGTTATCACCATGGTTTTGCACAGAGCTCAGGGTCAGTGAACTTTGCTGCAGTGAAAAGGGAGACATGGACAAGAGCCCTTGACCTTCAGGTAAGCCCTTTAGGGGAGGGAGGGGTTGGCATAGTCAGTGATGCACAGAGGGAGTGGTGCACAGAAAGGGGTCCACCTCCTGAAAATATCGCACACCCTTAGGAAGAGGGACAGACCTCGCTCCTCTGACCTCAGTACCTAAAATGTGCGGGCAGAGAGCCACACCCCACACCTTCCTGGAGGTATACATGTCACGGGACCAGTGATCAATTTCCCTAAAGCAGGCTAAGCTACATCTGAGGTTGGCTGAAAGGGTGGCCCTTTCTCTCTCCATGATCAGCTTTTGTTGTTGTTCAGTCACTCAGTCATGTCCGACTCTTTGTGACCTCATGGACTGCAGCACACCAGGCTTCTCTGTCCTTCACTATCTCCCGGAGTTTGCTCAAACATTTGTTCATTGAGTCAGTGATGCCATCCAACCATCTCATCCTCTGTCGCCCCCTTCTCTTCCCGCCCTCAATCTTTCCCAGCATCAGGGTCTTTTCCAGTGAGTCAGCTCTTTGCATCAAGTGGCCAAAGGATTGGAGCTTCAGCTTCAGGATCAGTCCTTCCAATGTATATTTGGGGATTGATTTCCTTTAGGATTGCCTGGTTTGATCTCCTTGCAGTCCAAGGGACTCTCAACAGTCTTCTCCAACACCACAGTTCAAAAGCATCAATTCTTCAGTGCTCAGCCTTCTTTATGGTCCAACTCTCACATCCATACATGACTACGGGAAAAACCACAGCTTTGACTATTCAGACCTTTGTCAGCAAAGTGATGTCTCTGCTTTTTAATACACTGTATAGATTGGTCATACCTTTGTCACAATGGACAAAACTTGGTCCACTGAAGAAGAGAATGGCGAATCACTTCAACATTCTTGCCTTGAGAACCCCAAGAACAGTACGATCAGCTTTCCTCAGTCTCAAAACACCCCCTCTCTCTACTTCCAGACACTTGTTATAAGCAAACACTGATGTGACAAGCAGGCACAGTGAACACAAGAGGTGGGCTCTTGTGTGTGACTCACCTGGCCTGGGAGGCACCAGGCATGGCAAATGTTTTAAAGACATTGTGTCATCCTATTCATCCACAAAATGCTCCACTTTCTACTTTTTTTTCCAAAAAGAGTGCTTTTAATATATTTATGTCAATGTCAGTATCAACAGCAATTGCAATCAGAATCTGTTTGTTAGACAAATTAGTGGCCACTGCTTCCATCATCCTAGACAAGGCTATTAAGAGGCTCATCCTAAGCAAGTCTTTCTGTGCAAAATATTAAATACCTCTTCCCAAAGACTTCTGGGTTCTCAAGCACACTCTGTCCTACTCTCTGTAACAGCTTACACAGAATCTGCAGACAGTTCAGAAATGCTTCATAAAGTACGTACATGTTTACATGTGTGTCTTAGCTAGAAGGATAGATAGCCCAAAAGGTAGAATGAGCACCTTTCTACAAAGGCATCCCATTAAATAGGGACACAACATAAATAAAACCACAACTACCAGGAAAATCATATCTTTTAAGTAAAAAGAAAACTTGCCTGGAGAAGTTTTCTGTTTTAATATAATCTGTGCAAGTTTCTAATAATAAAGATTTCTAGATTGTCTTTATCAAAACAGGTATAGCAATTCAAATAAGCTAGAGGCTAATGACACTATAGTAGAGATTCTCATGAATTACCTAATTTACTTCTAAATAAAAGTCAATCCTCCAAAAACCCCAGTTTAAATATAGGAAATATATTACTGAGACACAAATTACTTTTTAAACTATAGCATGTGTATTCATGCAATACATATTGACTAATTATGTGGCTAATCAAGGAGCAAGAAATTGCTGGGGACTTGTTGCTTTTGGTTCCTAACACAATACAAAGTATCTAAGAATCTCAACCTCTCTTTCTGTCAAAGCCAGGGGAAAGCCTGGTGCTGGCTCAGTTCAGTTCAGTCCCTCAGTCGTGTCCGACTCTTTGCGACCCCATGAACCGCAGCACGCCAGGCCTCCCTGTCCATCACCAACTCCCAGAGTCCACCCAAACCCATGTCCATCTAGTCGATGATGCCATCCAACCATCTCATCCTCTGTCGTCCCCTTCTCCTCCTGCCCCCAATCCTACCCAGCATCAGGGTCTTTTCCAATGAGTCAGCTCTTCACATGAGGTGGCCAAAGTATTGGAGTTTCAGCTTCAACATCAGTCCTTCCATGAACACCCAGGACCAATCTCCTTTAGGATGGACTGGTTGGATCTCCTTGCAGTCCAAGGGACTCTCAAGAGTCTTCTCCAACACCACAGTTCAAAAGCATCAATTCTTCGGCGCTCAGCTTTCTTCACCGTCCAACTCTCACACCCATAAATGACCACTGGTAAAACCATACCCTTAACTAGATGGACCTTTGAGGGCAAAGTAATGTCTCTGCTTTTTTAATTTGCTGTCTAGGTTGAGTAAGCGTCTTTTAATTTCATGGCTGCAATCACCATCTGCAGTGATTTCGGAGCCCAGAAAAATAAAGTCAGCCACTGTTTCCACTGTTTCCCCATCTATCTCCCATGAAGTGATGGGACCAGATGCCATGATCTTAGTTTTCTGAATGTTGAGCTTTAAGCCAACTTTTTCACTCTCCTCTCTGACTTACATCAAGCGGCTCTTTAGTTCTTCTTCACTTTCTGCCATAAGGGTGGTGTCATCTGCATATCTCAGGTTATTGATATTTTTCCCAGCAATCCTGATTCCAGCTTGTGCTTCCTCCAGCCCAGTGTTTCTCATGATGTACCCTGCATATAAGTTAAATAAGCAGGGTGACAATATACAGCCTTGACGTACTCCTTTTCCTATTTGGAACCAGTCTGTTGTTCCATGTCCAGTTCTAACTGTTGCTTCCTGACAGGCATACAGATTTCTCAGGAGGCAGGTCAGGTGGCCTGGTATTTCCATCTCTTTCAGAATTTTCCACAGTTTATTGTGATCCACACAGTCAAAGGCTTTGGCATAGTCAATAAAGCAGAAATAGATGTTTTTCTGGAACTCTCTTGCTTTTTCGATGATCCATAGGATGTTGGCAATTTGATCTCTGGTTCCTCTGCCTTTTCTAAAACTGGCTGAACAGGAGCTAATGCAGTATCACTCTCAGACTCTAGATGGTGCTATAGGAATCATTCAACAAGACTAAACTTCAAATGTTCAGGTTTGTCCTATTCACCTTCTACTATCTATCCAGTGAGGGCTCCTCATTTCTTGTTCTGCTCCTGGGCTTGATTACCTACTCCTCAACCTTAAAGGCAGGAAGAGTGGGAGTAGGACATGTACACATCATACAGGATTGGGAGTTTCAGAAACTAAAGATGGATGTTTTGAACAAGACCTTGTTTGGACCTAAATTGATACCTGACCTTGATATGCATATCCAACAACCAAAATATCTGCTCCAGGTCTTTCAGAAACATGCTAAGGTTAAGTTATAACATAATTACTGACACACAGGTTGAGAAATTGGTTTGGAAATTCAAGAAAAAAATCCAAAACACTAAAATGAACCACTCAACAAGGGCCTATCAGCTGGAAGAAGAAGCAAGCTTTCTGTTTCCACAATGTCAGAAATTAGAATTTGATGTCTAAGGAAAGAATGGACTGTATTCCAAGCGTCATTCCGTAGTTCCTCAAGACATACTGATCAACATCCAGAGCAAGCAGTGGTGCTGAGACCACTGGCACCTACAGCAGCATTCTCTGTGGCTGCACCAGCAGCAGCACAACAGTCTGGGACCACAGTGTTGTCACCTTATTCACCACTAAGTCAAAAGAACATTATGCAAAGAGATATTTTTATTGGCTAGCCTTTAGCACGGAAAAATGCACAATGATTTTAAATGGTTTTGTATCTAGCATATTTGAGAAATGTTTGCAGTAGAGAATTCTAAGCATCAAAGTGCTCACACGTGGGTGTCATGGGACAAAGCCAGAGGGCACCCCTTTCGAGCCCAGTCCAGCTGGAGGCACCCAATGACTGACAGCTGAATGTCCAACTGAGGTAGACTGGGTCTTCGTAAATTAAGCCAAATGTAAATAGTAGCTACCGTAGCTAATGTTTATTCTTAAATTCCACAGGAAATGTTTATTACACTGTGATGACTTTGTTAAAAGTAATTATAATAAGCTTTATCGTAAGTTCCATTCTCATTTGCAAGGCCTGAAGGAGAAATTACCTGCTGCTTTACTGTTCTCAGGTCATAACAGAAAGAAGTGAGATGGATGGATTTTCAAAAAACCAAGGGAGGAAGGAGATACCGCACAGCTGTGTGGCACATCTCTCCTTGGTCCTTTACCTTCCTGGAGGAGTTGATGATGGACATGGGTTTTCACCAGTAGCCTGCAGTGATTAAGGTAAAAGGTGGGTGGAAGAGTAACCACTACCTGTTTACAGCCTAACCTACAAAGACAAGTGAAAACAACAAAGACCAGGACAGGCCCAGACAAACCACAACTCGGGTCAGTTTTTTGGCCATAATAAAAAAAAGTCCATTTCCACCAGCATAAAAACCTTACTGTAAATGCACACAATATAAATGTCTCCAGAGCCTTCTTTGTAGTTATATTTGAAGCCAATGGCAAATATTTAATTAGATAAGCAAAAGCAGAAGTGAAAAAACATATTCACACAATCAGGCCTTCTCAAAGCAAAGATATTTTGGGCAATATCTCTATTCTGACTCATTCAACAAATATTTGAGCCTGGCCTCTGTGCCAGGCATTGTTCTAGGTTGAGGATACAAGAGATGAAAATACGGGAGACAGAAAAGGGGAGAGGGGAATTCCTGTAATACTGGGATAATTATTAGGAGTTGAGTTCATTGAAATACCTTAAATGTGACAGAAACCACATATCCATGAGCCAGAGTAGATTTGGGGCAGGTAAGTAGTGAACAAGGGCTCCCCCCATGACTCAGTGGTAAAGAATTCACCTGCAATGCAGGAGCTGTGGGAGATATGGGTTCCATCCCTGGGTCAGGAAGATCCTCTGGAGGAGGCATGGCAAGCCATTCCAGTATTCTTGCCTGGAGAATCCCATGAACAGACGAGCCCGGCAGGCTATAGTCCATAGGGTCGCAAAGAGTCACAACTAAAGCGACTTAGCACGCACATACAGTAGTAAACAATGGTGATTTTACTGATTTTTACTCTCTGGAAAGAGAGATAACACAATTTCAGAAGGTGCAACTAGGTGTATAAGGTTAAGAATCACTTTCACTGCAACCAGAATAGTCTTGTGCACAGAACAGGTGCTTGAGGTGTTGGGACTAAAAAAATGTAAGCTGGTAAACTTTCTGTTTTTCCTCAAGGCTGGCTTAAGTATAAAACTGCTTTTTTAAACACTTGAAAAGTTAAAGGATTTGTTTTATTTATGAAATAATACATTTACTAATGTAACTATCATTGTAAGAAAAGGAGGTGATAGTTTAGAATTAATGAAAAGAAATAGGATCCTTTGACAAAAATGCCAGTTTTCCCACATTTTGGTGACTTGTGTGTTCCCAAGATCAGCATCATGTTATTTTTTAAAAAATACATTTTATCTAAGGTATCTAGACTCCTCAGATGGTCTTCAATTTAAAGGAGCTAAGAATCTTATTTCTGTTAAAATCATGGCACCAATGAAAGGGTAAGTTGCATGATAAGGCCAGACCACTGCTTTTGTATTTAAGAAATAGTTTTGAATCAAGGAAAACCCAAATGTATCAGCAGATATTCCAACTGTATAGAAATGCCAATTTCAGTAAGGAAAAATAAAGTGATATCCCACAAATCAAATTTTAAAAGACGGTGAATTAGAATTTCAAACCAATTTCCTCAAATAATGCATTAATCTCCTCCATAAAGTTCAAAAACCTAAAAACAAAAACAAATAAACAAACAAAAAAAACCCTTGAAAGTTTGCTTGGCTCTTGATATTTAGAACATAGTCCTAAAAAACATTTAAAAATTTTTTTACTCTTTGCATCACAGTAATATGTATTTCAAACTTCATGTGAAAATTAAATTCAAAAAAATTTTAAACCTAAGAGCCAATGTTAACATGGCTGCAAGAGACACTAAAACATCAGGGTTAGGAGAAACTGGAATGGGAAAATGCTTGCCAAAATATGATTATATGTGTTTCCAAATCAGAGAGAACTGATTGTTTGAAAATGAATGTCAGTCATTCCAGCTGTTACAAAGAGCCACACAAGCTGTAAGGGCTAAAGAATCAGGAGCAGAGCTCCTAGGGGACAGAGAAACAGGTCGCAAATTTCAAAATCAACTTGTTTTGTGGTTTTAAAGACACAGCTTGGAAATTGATATATCACTTTAAAAAAAGCTGAGTTTATTTACCTATGACTCTGATTCAAAAGGTTAACCACTATCCCTTTCCCCAGGAACACTGTTATTCATGCACACTTCTTCATCTCTCTTACCCACCCTTATGATCAAGTACAAAATTGAAGACTTTTAAAAGCACAAATTAACATAAATTACAGTACATTTACTTCACAGCCCAAAAGGGTAAACAAGGAATTTACCACCAGCCGAGCACCCAGTCACTCTCACCAGGCAACCGCAGGTCCCACGTGGCAGAACAACCATTCGTTCTAATCCAACAGAGAAGACTTCTCCTTGGGAACATGTATAGCCAACAGTACATAAAATATAAATCATATCCACTGCATGGATGGGCTGCATTGCTTCCACCCTGTTTGAAGACACTCCCTATGCAAGAGCTGCTGCCTTTCAAAAGAACATACATCCTCCAACTACATGGCCTTAATTTTTTACTCAAAATGAGCCACATTTCATGCTGGTCCTTTTTTCTTGATCACCAAGGCCTGCTTGGGCTGGTATTATGATGTGGTGAGGACTTCCCTGGTGGCTCAGATAGTAAAGACTCTCTGTACCTGTAATACAGAAGATCTGGGTTCGATCCCTGGGTCAGGAAAATCCCCTGGAGAAGTGAATGGCAAGCCACTCCAGTATTTTTGCCTAGAGAATTCCATGGACAGAGGAGCCTGGCGGGCTACAGTCCATGGGAGTCATAGAGAATCGGACAGGACTGAGCAACTAACACACATGATGTGGTGAGATGCTAAGAACAGTAAGGGGTATAGAATAAGAGAAGTTAAAGACCCTGGCCCCATTTGATTCTTTCTGAAGCACTGTTCAACAGTCTTCCTTTGCTCACCTCAAGGATTATACATTTCATCACTAACACCTACAGGCATTTCACTTCCCCTTATGTATTAAAAGCTCTGGATTAATCTATTCTTAAAATCAAAATTATCTCAGCCTACTTTAACTTGGCTGCTATTTCAGATCAAACTACCTAATCAAGAAATGTCAAAGTATAACTAAGGAGTACAATTAATGCTGGAACAAACCCCTCAAAAAATAACTAAAGAGAACTTACTTCAATCCAAATCAGAACTCTCTCAATCTGGGGACAGCGTGCTTTTGAAAGAAAATGTATTTGACCTAGAATAATGTGAGGGTATTAAATACTAAAGGTTTGTATTTTTTAAACTGATATTTTGTGTAATACCATCTGCACATTTTCACCTAATTACACAGGGTAAAGCTAAACTTAATATTAAACAATATATAAGCTATTCTTGAAAACATGAATTGCATTTAAGTTTAGGAGCTTCTCATTAATTGAGGTTGTGAAAAAAGCAAGAATATACAACTTTTGCAACACAAGAGTGAAAGAGACTAGAACCTGATGACATTTTATTATGTACACAGCAAAGCTATGTCACAAAACTCATCAAGAACACACTTCTTCCCATCTGGGTGACATCAGCAGCACTATCTTTTCTGCTATGATTAGAAAACTATTCTGGTAACAAAAAAAAAAAAAAAGAAAAATTCTTCCAAGTTATCCACACATACACATTCTATTTCTAAATCACTCCCTGTTTAAAAAAAAAAAAAATGTGGCTACATTTTATGAAATAAGAGAACTGTTACATATTCCTAACTTGTTAAACATTTTCAAAGTAGTTTTCTAAAAAGCACTGAACAAGGACATATGTTTTAGTGTTTTACAATAAACAGTGCTATACATCAAATTATTCTGGACATAACTGCAACCTCTCACTGATGAGTAGTGGCACTGTCTATCGTTAAGGAATGGTTGGTATAAGGAAACAACTTCGTTCAACCAGAGCTACACTTTGACCAACTGTGATCCTTCTACATGTCACTCTTAATGAAACATGGAAAAAGACTTAGCATGTTATCTTGACACACACACACTATAGATAGTACAATTTTCTACTTTGTTTGAATACAAAATCCACGCAATTTCCTTTGCTTTGTACCTGAAGATAATCAACAAATAGATCCAAAATAATTACCTTCAGGCCCTAAAAGACCAAGGCAACTTTATTCTAAGGTCTTTGCCTTCTACTTAAAAACGAAGGCTCTTTAGCAGATAAAATACATGTCTATATAACTTAAGGCTCTTAAGGTTCCTTTTTGTTGAATTTAAAAACCATCTTTCTGAGTTAGCTTCCTTGTTCTTCCATCATTAAGCAACCTTGTCAGAATGTGTCATTCTGCTGACTTCTGAGTCTACATTCTGATTTTCTATATAATCAGGATGTAGAAGTAAGTCAGCATAGAGACAGAGACATACAGATGAATGATTGCAATGACGGTGTCACAGTAAATGATTGAAATCCACACGCCGGACCACACACAGATCCTGGATGCACAAATTCTGACCATTTACTCCAAAAACCTTGGTTGTGTTTTTGCTAAGACAGATTTTTCAACCACACACACTTTAAACCGCTTTGCCTTGTGAGCCCAGCAAACTGTCCAATATACAACATTTCTGCTTTTCTTAGTTTTTTCCACTTAATATGAGATCTTAATTCCCTTGACAAGTCTCAGAAGTATTACACTCTTGTCCTAACCATTACCCCCCCACAATCAAAACTATACAAAACCCTGATTTTGAAACCTACGGAAACCTTTCCTAAATCAAAACAATGCAGGAATCTGAAATTAAATGGCTGCTGACATTTCACTGGCTTCAAGGAGAGAAACAAGGCTCTGAGGAGGCGATGTCTCTTCCATGGAGGGAGGGCAGGTGCCTTTCTTGGTCAGGAGTGTCACCAACTGTACATACAAGATGACCCAGGAACTCTGCATAGGAATCTGAGCTCGTCACCAATACAGCCGACATCCCCGTGCGTCCTCCAAAAAACTAAGTCTTTTTCATCTTTAACATGAAAAAGTAATCTCATCTTCCCCGACAGGTTGGAATGTAATCACTTAAACACATGTTTACCAGAGCAGAACACCATCACTATTATTACCACCGCTGGAACTACAAGCAATTAGAATGTGTTTCAAGCAGGAAGTTAGAAATACTCAGCAGAATTTAATTAGACAAATTGGATTTTGGCGGAGAACTGGAGGTGAACACCCTACTTCTGTAAACAATGCCGTGGAATCATTAATGAAAAGACAGGGTGCTCCTGTTGAAATTCTCAAGCACAGAATGCTGACACACAGGTCCCACCCTCAAGTTCAAGCAGAATTTTCAACTCGGTACTTCCTCGAGGATGTAGAGAAAAGATTCTGACAACTGAATCAGCGCCTTTGATTTCCTCATTAATTTCTCATCTTCTTTTTTGTACACTCTACATAGAAGGTTTAATTTCTTAAAAACAGGTTTTAATCTGTGTCCGCAATTCAAATTACACTGATCTGCCCATAAATAACTAGAAAAAAAATCAGGATTGTTGAGAATCCCTAATCAACAAACATCTATGGCTGTAATTTCTTCTGGAGGAAATAGGTTAGTGATTTGGAATGTCTTGGACTTGATTTGTATCTGATATGTCAATGTTCTCCACGGTAAAAAGGAAAAGAAGAGGAAAAAGAAGAAATTAAAATTACTCAATATTAGCAGTCAGGTCCAAAATAAGGATCGAAGTGATGGTACATATTAACATGAGTTTTCACTGTCCACTCGTATAAACCACTGAGAGATGTTCCAAAACACACATCCTTCAGAAAGTATCCAAATAAATATCACATATTTGAGCTGAGTCTGAATTATATGAAGGAAGTTGTTCTGAAGAACTTCTCTGTAATGTTGAAAGCACAATTCTTGCCCTAGTAGTGGTGTGGATATTACGACTGCTTCTTAATGGAGCTCAAAAATAACCGTTCTACAGGAGGCCACTGGGGGGCACATATAACCCATGGCCCTTGTCCAGAGATAAATGATGAAGTAAAAAGAAAATCACATTCTATGCGAGATGTTAGTTGACTTCTTATCAATTATTACTGTTACTTGGTAACTGAAAAGGAGCTCCAAAAATATTAACATTAAGAAGAGGAATCTTTTCAATCCTAATAGACAATACTATTTAAAAAATTCTAAGTACTATTTTGGGCTTCCCTGGTGGCTCAGATGGTAAAGAATCCGCCTGCAATGCAGGAGACCTGGGTTCAATCCCTGGATTGGGAAGATCCCCTCTAGGAGGGCATGGCAACCCACTCCAGTATTCTTGCCTGGAGAATCCCCATGGACAGCGGAGCTTGGCGGACTACAGTTCATGGGGTCACAAAGAGTTGGACATGACTGAGCGACTAAGCACAGCACACAGCACATGTATTAACAGCCATTAAGTTACATACTCAATACATAGATAGTAAAACTAAACAAGAAAGCACACAGCCAGAATCGCTTCCTATCATTTTTTTATGTTCCCAAGGAGTAGCCTCCAATTATTTTTAAGTCAGTTTAATTCCACATAGTCCTATGGAACAATATTCCTATGAAAGTATATAAACACTAATTTGCATTTATTGTAATATTTTGTTTATGCACAAAAGTCAACTAATCCTTTCAGTGAGATGTTTTGGCACTATGAGAGTCTTCATTGAAACAAACTTTTAGGAGAAGAATTCATATTAGGAATCAGAATCTTCTGATACCATGACAACTTTGTGTTGTAACAGTGAATAATTTAAACCCATGTAATAAATGAACAAACATACACACAAATAATAAACATCCATTAACTGACGAATGGCGCAGAAAATAGCAATGTTTTTGAAACCTTAAAAGAATTTTCAAATTAAATTTTCAAATCAAATTTTCAAAGCTTTTCTGAAAAGTTTCAACTACTTTCAACTCCAAAGGAAAACTTGAAGGGATCAGAAATTTCTGTACCAACCTGCCTTTTGCTGATTTCTGAAGTGGCTCTTTTAACGTTCAATGACCTTGAAAACCTCAGGGCCTTCACTGAATCTTTCCGAGAGGTTCCAGAAAAGGAGTAATATCTCTTCGCAGGTTTCCTTGTCAATCTGTCTGCCATCTCAGTCCATCAGAAGGCAAAATCCAAAGTGACTCAGGTTCCAAAACTAACTACAGGAGAAAAAAAAATGATCCCCCAAACCCAGATACAAGACCTGTGTTTTGCTCAGTCCTCTAGAAAGGGCAACAAATGAGAAACAAGTGGGAAACACGGGAAAGAACCCTTTCCATATACATAACCCCCCAGGAACACAGAGCTTTGCATAGGGCAGGGAGACCAAGGACACGGCTTCCTCTGCACCATACGAAGAAAACACCCTCCACCAGTTAAACAGGCCGGAGGTAGTTGTCAGGAGTGACACAAGGTGTAACAACACACCTAGGAGTCAGCAGGGTGTGAGTAAACACAGCAGGCTCAAAGAAGTCTCTTTAACTCATTCCTTGCCAAAACAGACAGCTGGCTCCAGGACAGGATGGAGCCCCAACCCCTACTTCAAAGTCAGAGCCCCCTTACTTAGCAAACACTGTTTTCTAAAAACTCCTCGAACATTCTCTTCTTTCAATGAATGAGAACTGAAGCAATCTGATGCTCAAATACTTTCACCCAGAAAAGCATAGGACAAAAGAATCACAAGAAAAATGAATAGAAGTCTGGAATACCTGTCCTCTGCCCAGAAAGGAGAGGAGGGTTTTTACATCCTTTCCAAAGGCAGCATCATACCTTCAGTTTGCCTCAAGTCCAACTGAATGAAGCTTGAGTGGGAGGAGGGGGGCAGGAAAATGAAAGATGAAAAATCAGAGAACTCAATTACAAATATTCACAACACAATGAATGCTCCTGGCACGGTTAATACTAGAGTCTCCCACAAAACTCAATGCTTTTGGACACACACAGCCTAACCCAAGGACTGAAAGGAAGTACAGTCAAGGTAATATTTTTAAATTTAGCTCATAATCCTAAGAGTTCATTTTTGTAACAAGTGGTGTAACATTATTGTTTTTAAAAACACACATATACCAATCACTAAAGAAACTATATAATTGTAAAAACTACATAACCAAACATTAGATTATACCAGAATATATAGCTGATAAATCATACAAGTACAAGAACTTTAATGGGGACAATACTAAACAAAGCAATCATCTGCTATGTCAAATGAAGGTAGAATTATGTTTACTTAAGACTGCTGCTCTGTAAGAGGGAAAGTCAGAAATGGCACACAGGATTAGAAGCACTTTCATCTTCCTGTTTTACGATGGATGGTGAAAAGTAAGCCTTTGTCGATTCCCTTCAATATCTCAAGTTCTGCCTGGAATGGAACAGGTGCTCAAAAACACATCCGAGTTAAATTAAAGAAAATGATGCTGTTATTAGCGCAGCTAGGTTTCAGTCTCAAGTTCCTAGAACTGAGAAATCTCTGCTGACACTACACACTACTGCTAATAAAAAAATGCCTGAGAACAGTCAGCATTTGACTATCCCCTTTAAAAGAAGTGTTGCTTAATATTTTATAAGAAATTAAGCAATCTATTGGGCATTCCAATGGAAGGACTATCAAAATTCTGAAATACAGGATACAGGCTATAGGATCCTGCTATTCCAGGTGGGTGTCTGATTTTAACTATGTGCTTTTATTGTATTAAATAAGCTCTTTCTTAGGAGGCAATCATGTCCGGGCCATCTAAGATCAAATGGTTACAGCATTCACACATTTCTGTGCATGTCTTAGAAATAATACTACCACTGTCTTGTGTCTGAGGCATCATCTCCCTGAGCTGTCTCTCTATAGCCTTTTATACTCAGTTGTTTCCCTCAATATCTAAACCTCGAGTTATTCTAATTCAAATGTTTTGACTCAGAAGAATTTAAGGAGTTTCTTTTCCACATTTTAATACTAACTTCTAATTAAAATGTTACTAGTATTTTCCATCACAGTGAAGGCAAGCAATAAGATGAGGGTGTACACTCTTGGAGGAACCAATAAAGGTGACCAGATTAGAATGATTACAAACTTTGCCACATGGAAACACTATTTGTCACACGCCTTTGAATACCATCTACTCTATGTAGTAGCTATTTCCAAATTCATATCTCCAACTACGATCTTCCCCTTGAGCTTCAGAATTATATGTCCAATGACCTACCTAACATCTCTGTTTGGATGTCTCACAGGCATTGCAAAATCAGTTCAATGTCTCAACAGAAGGAAGACCTGACTGTCCCCAACCCTGAATCCTCATTCCACTTGTGACATCTTCCATGTATATGAAATGGAACCTCTGTATATCCAACCTTGCTCCAGTTAAGACTCTAAAATCATTCTCAATATACCTGCTTTGCCCTCATTCCTCACACCTAGAATGCATTCTTCCCAAATCCACCTTCTAAAATTATACCTCTGTGTCACCTCTCAGTTTGACAGTTTAATGGCTTCCTATTGAATTTAGTAGCTTAATATAGTCCTCAATACCTGCCTTCCTCTCCAACCCCACCACTTCCCCTCTCCCAGCTGCTCACTGCATCCCAGCCACACTCATCCCCTTCAGATCCCGCAACCTTTTTTCCATTGCAGGTTGCTGCTCCCTCTGCCTCCGGTTATTCCCAGATCTGCTCCTTCTCATTCACTGAAATCAGCACACCTGTGTCCTGAGAGCTGTCCTTCCCTCCTATGCTCCATTATAGCCCAGACTCACTGCCTTCAGAGTCTCTTTTTCTCACTGCAAGGAGAGCTTTGTTAGATAAGAGGACATCACACCACAAACATGCTCTCAGCACCTCCATTTGTTTCTCCGGAATATTAGACATATGAATGTCAGAAGGATGAAGTGAACGAAGAAATGAGTGAATCTGTAAGATCTGCTTAATCTTTGTTCAAACAGATGCTGTAATTTTAGTCTTACATAGCAACATGGGGCATCAATAATTGTGATAATAATCAATCATTGTGATAATAATCATTGCAATACAATTACACACGACAAAACTCTTGGCATTTGAATATTCATATAAGATTACATACAAGTAGTCTGACAAAATTAAATATAGTAGTTAAAATCAATGTATTTTTACTAGCTAAACTAGCCTCTTTCTCCAACCCCAATCAGCAATTAAAATGTTTGTTATCTGAGGCCAGGCAGGATCCCAAAGAAGTGAAAGAGATTTGCAGGTTTTTAGAAAGTATATCTGGTTCTCCCACTTCTCAAACCAAGGACACTACCATACCCAACTCCCAGGGCGGATACAAAGTTACATCTCTATCTTGCTACAGAATGTAGCACATGAGAGTTCAGTTTTATCAGTTGACTTATTTTGGAATTATAAGAGGGTCAAAGGAGTGCCAAAGAATTGATGCTTTTGAACTGTGGTGTTGGAGAAGACTCTTGAGAGTCCCTTGGACTGCAGGGAGATCCAACCAGTCCATCCTAAAGGAGATCAGTCCTGAGTGTTCATTGG
Organism: Giraffa tippelskirchi; assembly: GCF_054371585.1. Lineage (NCBI taxonomy): Eukaryota > Metazoa > Chordata > Mammalia > Artiodactyla > Giraffidae > Giraffa > Giraffa tippelskirchi. The sequence continues at coordinate 62,473,563 of NC_137287.1, read as the reverse complement.
GAGGACTGATTTTGAAGCTGAAACTCCAATACTTTGGCCACCTCATGCGAAGAGTTGACTCATTGGAAAAGACCCTAATGCTGGGAAGGATTGGGGGCAGGAGGAGAAGGGGACGACAGAGGATGAGATGGTTGGATGGCATCACTGACTCGATGGACATGGGTTTGGGTAAACTCCGGGAGTTGGTGATGGACAGGGAGGCCTGGCATGCTGCGATTCATGGGGTTGCAAAGAGTCAAACACGACTGAGCAACTAAACTGAACTGAACTGAAAGGATCCACACTTTTCCTATTTTCCCTCCTTTTTTACTACACAATCCAGGAAGGGGAAAAAATTGCTACTTTCTACATGATTTCTATCCTTTATTAATAGTTGCATGAATGAACGGGGTGATCGTGTTTATCATTTATAATTACTTCTCCAAAATTATTTACAAAATATCAATGAGGAAGAAGCCAACAATCATCTATCTTCCTCCTTTTTTTTCCTTTTTGTGATGATAACAGTTTATTGTATACATGAAAAGTTGAATTTTATACATTGCACTTGAGATATGACAGAAAGGAAAACCTACGCAAAACATTTTAAAAGATGAAAGTTGTTATAAAATACCTTCTCATAGCATTTATTCAGGAGCACTTGTTTTGGGATGTCCTGTTTTTTCTGGAGAACTGTTGGTGTTGGCCAAGTAATATTTTAAAACCATAAACAAGGCCTTCCTTCCCATCCTTCCCCAGCTTGAGTTACATCTGACATATGACATTATGTAAGTTTAAGGTGTACGAAGTGTTGATTTAATGCACTGATTATACTGCAAAACAATTATCACTGGAGTATTAGTAACATTTGCATCACAGCACATAGTTACCATATCTTTCTTGGGTGAGAACATTTAAAATCTACTGTCATAGCAACTTTCAAGCATGTAACACAATATTACTAACTCTAATCATTATGTTGTTCTTATTCATCTTAATTGTGTACCCTTTAACCAACATCACCCCTTTTCTCCCACCTTTCAGCCCCTAGTAACCATCATTCTTTTAATCTCTGCTTCTGCAGGTTTGGCTTTTTTTGGATTCTATATACAAATGAGATCATACAATACATATTTGTCTTTCTCTGACTTATTTCATAAATTCCCTAAGGTCCACCCACATTATCACAAATGATGGGATTTTTTTCTTCCTTATGGCTGAATAATATTCCTGTGAGTGTGTGTGTGTGTGTGTGTGTGTGTGTGTGTTTAAACACTCTTTTATCCATTTATCCATGGATGACACTTGGGTTGTTTCTATATCTCGGCAACTATGAATAATATAGTTCAATGAACATGGGAGGGCAGATACCATTTCAAGACAGTGTTTTCATTTGATTTACATAAATACACAGAGGAAGGATTGCTGGATCCTCTGGTAATTTTAGTTTTGACTTTTTGAGAATTTTACATACAGTTTTTCATTGCAGCAACACCGATTTATATTCCCATCAACGGTGAACAAGGCCTCGATCTCCCTTTCCCCGACATCCCCACCAAAACATGCTGTCTCCTGTTTTCTGATACCAGCCACTCTGACAGGTGCGAGCTGATGCTGTGGTTTTGAGTTGTGTTTCCCTGATGATCAGTCATGTTGAGCGCATGTTTGCATACCTGGTGGTAATTTTGCATGTCTTCTTTGGAAAAATATCTTCATTTCCTCAGTCCATTACTTGACCCAGTTGGGTTTTGTTTTGGGGGTTCTTTTTTTAGTTATTTGAGTTATTAGATATATGGTTTCCAAATATTTTTTCCCATTCTGTAGGTTGCGTTTTCCTAATATTGGTAGTTTCCTTTGCTGAGCAGAAGCTTTTTAATTTGATATATTCCTACTGGTTTATTTTTGCTTTTTGTTGACTTTGCTTTTGATGTCAAAACTTTTGGTTCGGTTTGTTAGAAAATAACCTATTTCCTCCCTCAACTTTTCCTGAGCATCTATTTCGTACCAAGTTCTCTTCAAATTGATAGAAATACTAAAATAAGTAAATGAAAATGAATTATCCATAGAAATTCTTTTTATAAAACAAATACCTAAGATAGCCCAGCTTATATGTTTGTTTTTAAATCATTAGAAGGTGGTATTTAAGAATGAATAGTTTTGCTAATTCAAAGATGGTGGCAGCAACAGTGATCAAGGATGATCAAATTACCATCTCCTGGGGTCTTATTTTTATCAAGCACAATGCTAAAACCTTAACACAAATTCTCAGGTTTAAACTTAATACAAACTTACAAGGTAATACAGTTACTATTCACCATTTAGAGATGGGAAAACTGAGGTTACAGAGATTATACACTTTGCCAAAGGTCATAAAGAAGTCAGGATTTGCCATAGGTCATTAAGAAGTCAGTCCAGGATTCCGACAGGGGCACTGTGGCCTCTTCGCCACCCCCCAGCAGCCACCCCCAAGATGCCCCTGGCTGATGAAGCAATAGAAAAGCACCAGGCAGCAGACCAGGGAACCCAGCCCCAGCCTCCCATTAACCATGATAACTGACCCCCACTCCTCCTGACTCACTGGGTGGCCCCAGCCAAGCTAAGTCCTCAAGGCCTCCCCCAGGAAGGCTGCCCAGCCAAGATTTCACAGGCAGCACCCCCCGCCTCCCCTCCCCGCCCCCCCACGGCAGGTCCTACTTCTTCCGTCCCCCTCGGCTAACTCCCCTCACCCACCACCACCTCGGATACACCTGGCCCTGTGCTCCCTGACCCACCCACCCACAAACTAATGAGCAGTGGGTGAACCAGTACTCACGAAGTAATTAAATGTTGGGAAATAATCCTTCGAGTTAATTAATTAGCCATTTAGTGCTCTGCTGGCATTTAATTTAAATATTTTCTTATTTAGAACCTAACTCAAATAAATCCATTTAGGAGGAAATTAATCAAGTCATCTAGTTAAATGAAGTCTATTTATACAAATTATTTCAATTTCAAGTTAGCAAATTCTTTAAATCATTGCTATGCCAATTCACACTAAAGTTTTGTTTTTCTGTTTTGTTTTGTTTTTTTTAAAGAAAAAAAGGGTGTTTCTATATAACCTAAATTTAGAACTGACTAATGCTCTCTTCATACTGGAATTAGGCAGAAGGAGAACTACAGAGAAATTTTAAAAAAGAAAGTAACAAAATCTCCAGTTATTCACCTATCCCACCCTCAGAGGTAACTATTTCAATCGGTCCCTTAAAACTTTTCCAAAGGTGTATAATTATTTCCATTAAAATTAGACTATATTTTGAATGCTGTTTTAATCTGATTTTTTAACAATTTTATATCAGATTCACACATTTATCTGTGCTTTGGTTCCAAATATTCACCTGCCAAACTGATCCTCCAAGGCACCTCAACCAGCTAAAGTCAGGACTAAATCCTGATCCCCCACCTGGGTCCACCCCAACACTCCCGACCTTGGGGAATAATCCCACCATTAAATTTATCTATTAAACCACTCCAGATCTGCCTACCTATCTACTTCCCACTTCACCACCAGATCCAATCTCCTTTCATCTCCCATCCCCCACAAAGCCCACCAACTGGACCCCCTGGGTCCACTATGCCTCCTGCTCATTCATTCCTTTTTTAATTTCTTGCCAAACCACCCAGTTTATAGGATCACAGCTCCCAGCCCAGGGATGGAACCCATAACTGCTTTGGAAGTGCAGAATTTTAACCAATGGACCACCAATGGACCACCTTCGCCCATTCATTCTTGACACATTCAGCTGGGGATATTTCTCAAATGTAAATCTGAACACCTAACACCCCCTTGTTCTCGCCTGGCTGTCCTTCAAATTCCAGCTCGCTCACATTTTTTTTAAGTATTGTTTCCCCTTGAGCATGGTCAGGGGACTTTGTCACGGGTTTCACAGGACCGTTCCTTTTCCTCAAAATCATTATCTATCAGTAAGTCTGACTCTCTCAATAGATCCTAAGCCCCAAGAAAGCAGGAACTATATCTACTTGAGTGTTCAACAATGTACCATGGCACTAAGCACAATATCTGACACTCGTTAGGTGTTCCGTCAATAAATAGGTTAAATTAACTAAAAAACTGTTTGAAAATACATATCAAAAGTCTTATCTTTCAAAGGAAATTATTATATGTGTTGTCTTCTCATTATTATTATTATTATTCAGCACCCTGATTTGAAAACTTCTCCACTTAACCTTTCTTCAACAGCAGGAGGGGCACTTGGCTTTGGTTGAACAATGCAGTTTTAACTTGTCTATTCCACAAATGTCTCTGTGCTAGCTTCCACAGACAAGTGGAAACGGTTGCTTGTTCACAATGCCAATACTTTTTAAAAGTTGCTTTTTCTCAATATTATTCTATGTGAGGACATTGGCCAGCCAGACTGTCCCCCAAAGAATACTGGCTTTTTTCCAACAAGCAGCAGACAGCCGGCTCCACAGCAACCAACCCTTCGACAACCCAACCCCATTCTAAACATACAAACTCTTCAAAGAGTTGAAATTGCTATCCCATCTAACCCTTCCTACAAAGAGCTAGATATGGATAAATGAAAGATATTTCCCAAGGTCATCACCAAGATAGAACCACATGACATCATCCTTGGTCAAAACAAAACTACATCCCAGTATGACAGAGGAAATGCTTGATACCACATCTTAAATCACCTTCAACACCGAAGACTTAACAGAAGACAATGCTGTGAGTGAGAAAAAGACTCTCTTCCTGCTGACTGCTCCCCTACAAAGCATCCTTCCCCGACTCTTAAGTGCTGATCACTTCCTCCTGAAACATCTATTTCCACCCTTTGGTCAGTGTAAGGTGCCAGCTTGCAGGGAGAAGTAAATGCCCAGTATTCTTACCCAGACATCTATGTACCCAGTTTACTGGAGTTTACAGAGGGAATGACAGGAGGGACAGAGAACTAAGAGAAGCTCAGAGATAGTAAATAATAAATAACGGAGAGCAAATCAGGAAGAAATTCAGACAAAACATAGTGCATCATTCAAGAAGGCTCGAGTTACAGCTGCTGTCAACCATGCTAGAGAACATGTGAAAGCCACTTTGGTTTTTCACAATTTGGCAGGATGTCAATGAGAAGACTGAGAATCAGATTCTGAGAGTAAACAGACCGGCGTAACAGCACGTGCAAGCTGACTCTGTACCCTGCCTGGAAGAATCAATGTCCAGAAGAGATGAACACACAGGGCACATCCTCATGCCCAATGTAACTCTAGAATATTCTGTGTCTTGGGAAATCAAACCTACTCCAAGAACCCAGGACAACCCACACTCACACCATTTTGAATACATTTGGGTAAGCCCTGGAACTGGAATTGCATAGACACTAAATGAAAACTTCTTGGTGCTATGCATTGAACTTTAACAACTTAAGGATAGTGACCAAAATTACTGCTAAATAGATACTTCAATTTTCTTCTGTGACCATTTGAATTATTTCCTCTTAATCCTAACTTCCCTCTGTTAAAAATATTTTTTCATAATTTTACAAATTCAACAACGAGGTATAAAATCTGTATCTCTGAGTTTGCCCTTTTACAGAGACTGCCAGGCAGACAAGCCAATGAAGCCTTGTCTTCACAGTTTGGGAGCAAACACAGCACCTGGGGCACTTGAGGAGTTGTTGCTCAGTCACTGAGTTGTGTCCATCTCTTTGCAACCCCATGGACTGCAGCACGCCAGGCTTCCCTGTTCTTCGTTATCACCAGGAGTTTGCTCAAACTCATGCACACTGAGTCGGTGATGCCATCCAACCATCTCATCCTCTGTCACCCTCTTCTCCTCCTGCCCTCAAACTTTCCCAGCATCAGGGTCTTTCCAATGAGTTGGCTCACTTGAGGGGTGGAGGGTATAAAATGCAAGAGCCCAGAGGAGTTCCAAAAAACAGGACTTTTTTTTTTAAGAGGGATTGTATTATTTATTTAGAAGATTGCTTTTCCAACCTAAAAGCAAAATAGGTGTCAAGATTCTTCGTCAGAGAACCTGCCAAAAAAAGTTGAAAACACTCCAAGGTGATTATACAGAATCAAATTTCAGAACCATGGAAAACAGCCATGCAGCTGACTACACACGATCCCTCACTTTGAATAACTTTATCATTTCAAATAATAAACTCTCAATAATACACTTCTCTTTGAACTCAAAATAATACACAAAATAATACAACAATCACCCACCAACACTCGTGTGGTGCTGAGATTCTGGATTAGTTATATTTTTTTAGTTATAACTTAAAGTGGGTCCATGAAGATGCTCCTTTGAAAACTTAAATTAATTATATACATACACATATTTGGGCTTCTCTTATGGCTCAGATGGTAAAGAATCTGCCTGCATTGCAGAAGACCTGGGTTCAATCCCTGGGTTGGGAAGATCCCCTGGAGAAGGCAATAGCTACCTGCTCCAGTATTCTTGTCTGGAGAATCCCATGGACAGAAGAGCCTGGTGGGCTACAGTCCATGGGGTCACAAAGATTTGGACACAACTAAGCGGCTAACACACATGCAGGCACACACACATTTAAATATTTCTGAACAAATAAAACAATGATTTAAAAACTATTTTAGTCAGTGGTATTTTTCTCTTTGAAAACTAAATTTAATCTATATGATATAAAGTTGTCTGAAAACTTATTTCTCTTACTAATATCTTAAGTATTTCTTTCTCAGGTTAAAAATATATTTTTTGACCTATAAAGGATATATAAAAAAAGATTCCAGAAAATGTAGATTCAGCATCATCAAATTGACATAAGAATATAAAATCTAAAACACAGTTTATTAAATACCCTATGATTTGAATATGCAACTGTTTTAGATCACAGTTTGCCTTATTCTCCCTCTCCCTCTCTTTTCTTTTTTCTTTCTCTCCCCCTACCCCCACCTTCTCTTTCTCTCCTTATCGCTCCCTCTCTCTTCCTCTCTCTCTGAACACACCCACCAAAAAGACCATATACTGGGATGTAAAATAAGTCTCAATATCCCAAAGTCAGTAACTCAATAACACCTACGTCTCAATACTGACTCAGAATGTGAACTGTGTCTAGAGTGTGAACGCTGATGGGGGTGCTTCATGAACCCACCAGGTGCTATATCATCCTGCTCCTATGGCAACCGCGGTCCCGACAACACACCAGGGCATGACACGGCATGGAGGCAATCTCAGAGCCAGTTCTTACTCACTCTCTTTACTTGGATATAAAGTCAAAATGTAGAGTGAAAAGGTACCAACTTGGGGGAAATCTACATTTGTGCTCTACCCAGAAAAGAAATAGTTTTCAAAATCCTGTAATAACCGATAATGGAATATCGGAAAAGAATATATACACAAATGTAACTGAATCACTCTGCTGTACACATGAAACTAACACAAAATTGTAAATTAACTATACTTCAATTGAAAGGAAACAGGTGGAGAAACAGGCATGCTCATCACTGCCACTGGGGGCAGGGACACCCCCAGGACCCCAGGGCCTCCTCCACAGAAATCCAAGAATCCAAACCAAGAAGAATGAACCAGCACAAAACTCCCTAAAACAGAACACTGTGCAGCTCTGTCAGCAAAGTCACCATCAATGGACAGGAAATATATTTATAAGCAACTCCAAAAAGGCAGGCTACTACTCACTCGCTCCTATTTAAGAGAAAAAGTGTGTGTGTATCTGAAGGAAAAAAGTGTCAGGAAAAACAAAGCCCACTCAAACAGCAGCAGTAACGAGCTTCAGGCAGCAATGGGGTCACAGGTAGCTATGTCCTTGACAGTATTTTTCTCTTTCTGAACAAGAAGCCATATTATCTTACAGAAGAAAAACAACCGAAAAAAGCAAAGAAGGAAGAGGAAGGGAGAAGAAAAAATATTAAAAGATCAATACAACATTAGCTCATCTCTTTGCAGCATTATGACTGGGAAAGGACACCTGTTTAAATTCTTCATAAGTTCTGGAGCTGAGCTGCATAATAAAATGACTGTAATTTGAGTCTCAAGAGGGGCCTCTTCATGTGGATTGCAGCAAAAGGACTTGAGAGCCTCTTGCTCCTGGAGCCTCACGAGGAGAACTGACACCTGGAGAAACAGCAGCAAATCACATATGGGCAGGAAAGTTCTGTATTTTCAACACAATGTGCTCCCAACCCATGGGAGCTGCAGGGGACAAACCCCACTATGGCAGGTGCTAGTGAATCAAATATCTGTGACGTTACACAATACCTGGTACTTGGAAATTTTCCTTTTCCTTAAGATTTCAAGAAAACACATAAGACAAATGCCAGTTCCAAGCCAGGCACCATGCTAACTGTCGGGAATGTAGATGTAAAGAAGACGTAGCAGCCCACAGCCCAGGAGGCAAGGGGCCAGTGGTTGGACTGATCACCTGGGAGGAACAGGAGTGATCGCTGGGAGATTTACCTTCCTTGATTCTATGACGTAACATCACTGTGGAGCCCACCCTGAGCTATCACAGGCCATGATGAACAGGTGAGGATGTGGCCGCCAGTCCTCCCCATCATCTCACTGCCCGTCAAACATGAGGGGGCGTGGCCACAGCCTGCTCAAGTCAGCACCTCAGCCAATCAAGAATTTGCACTACTTCAGTTTTATCACATGCAGTCTCTTGATCAAGCCTATTTTTAAACTCTGGTAGAGTATCATATTATGCATATTGCCAGCTGCAGAACTGGTATTGCTTATCTCAGCAAAAGAGATTGTTTGCATGGAAAGATCAATGGCACTCATTAACTTTCTAATACTTCACACTTTTTGAAATGTTTAGTTTTTATGTGATTATATTTAAAACTTTAATAAATACTGAAATAAAATCATATTAACCAGCTGCCTTAAAAAAAAGGTGGGGGAGAGGTTTGAGGGGGTGGAATCTGTTAATTCCTGTGCCAGAGCCCAACATCCCCTCACACTCCTAACACATTCTGAGTCATTCCTCTGCCCCTCCCTCAGTGAGGACAGACAGGAGGTGGATCCAGACCACGGCTTAAGTGCTGACAGTGAAGATAGTGTTGCAGTATGACACTACTCAAAGAGGAGCTACAGAGGAAAGGGTGGCTTCCTGGAAGCCAAGCCCACTGGGAGGACGCTGGAATGGAGCCAGGGAATGCCAGCCACTGGGATCAAAACAGAAATGGTGATCATAATGACAGGCCTGAGTTGTCAAGAAAGATGTTACATTTGGCAAAAATAAGGGGGGAATGGCATGGAAACCTCTTAAAATGTTTCCATTTAAAACGCTGCAATTTAAAAATTCCCAAAACCTAGTATTGAGTTCCCGGGGTTCAGGAAAGCAAAGATTCATGATACTTACGATAAAACAAACAAACCAGTATGAGTGACCCAAATGTTCTTTAAAGTACGTGAGTCTGAAACAGAAAGGAAAGTGCTCTCCTCCACCCACACCCTCCACAGTCCTCACAAAATGCACCGGAGCCGCTTCCCTGGATTTGAACTCACTCTGTCTTTGTCATCTGCCACATCACAAAGGATGTCGTCAAGATCCAGAATTCCTCCATCTCCATGTTCCAGTCGATGCACTTGTATCCAGTAGTTTGGATCCTGCACAAGAGTATACGGCAAGTTAGCACCACCAAAAGGGAACGCAACAATTTAAACTGGGATAAACTCTTGCCATGAAAAGGAACTGACCTCATCAACAATACTGCACTTGAATGAAAATTCAGGTGGCTCCCTATGTTTGGTTGAGTCCATTTTGCTTTTTTTATGATGGAGTCACTCATGCATGTACATCCCTTTGGCTCAGACACCAATATACTATGGTGATAGGAGCTGCAGCAACCAGCACAACTCACGGCACACAAAATAGTAATTCCTCTGAAGTGTGCTGAGTTTCCCATGGTCCAACATGAAATACTTTATAATCTCCCCAATCCAATCTATTGTGACATTCTAATAAGCAAGCAACACATACTGTGTGTCTGAAAAACTCGTGTTGCAGCCTATCTGAAGAAAAGGAGGCTGTCTGCCTTGCTGGCTCTAAGTAATCACTACAAACAGGTCTAAAATATACTGACACAGAAGAATATTAAGACCAGAAGTGAACACAGCAAGCTCAGAACAGCGTGTGTGCTTGAGTCTGTTTTATAAAGACAAAATTACATATACTCGTATGTGTGCATATAAAAATGTCCCCAGATATACACACCAACATTTTAATATTTATCCCTGAGGGGTGGGGCTCCAGAAGAAGGAAGACAAAGGACTTCATTTGAAGTGTTACACACTTCTACCTGGGTGTGTGTGCACACTTATGCATGTACACATATACACATGCACACACACAACATATATACCACAGAATATAACATCAAACCAAGTTCTAAAATGATGTGAGGAAAAAACATAGCTGTTTTTCAGCTTCTACAATCATTCTCATTTGTATACTCAAAAATGAAAATACACTAAACTATAACCTTTGCCATTAGCTACTGAATCATCCATAGCACAGAATTACTAATAAAAAGTTCAGTTCACGTTAACACTCTATTTTACCAACTTAAACAGTAATGTCAGGTACAGCTCTTTCTGAAAGGAAGGGCTGGGGTGGAGGAGGCACAAGATTAATGACAGTTATTAATAAAAACACAGACTATGGACCCTACCCCATATCTACTGACTCAAACTTTCCAAGGGTGAAGCCAGGGAATCCAAAGCCCTCCAAGGGAATCATTAAAATGGAACATGTTTTATCAATCCCTGTCACTTTTTAACCAGCACAGAAAACAGTTCAGGTTCCAGTTCTCAAAGTTATTAAACATGATCGTAGAAACCACTATGCCAACACTCCACAGTTGCTCTGCATGCACCCTCATTTATCTAGACTTCTTCAAAAGGAAATTCAGGGAATTCCCTGGAGGTGCAGAGGTTAAGACTCAGCACTTCCAGTTGGGGAACTAAGATGCCACACAGCCAAAAAATTTAAACAGAGAAAGAGATTCAGTACTGAAATCAACTGTTCATCCAGAACACAGACAGTAAGCTTGTAGAACACACACGTGCGTCCACACACACAGACACACACAGACACACACACACACACACACACACAGACACACACACACACCCCTCTCTTGGCATTCCCTTCATACATGGGCCTTACTCGGCTAATTCCCTGGTTATATTAATCACGTCACCTAGAGAGTTCTTAGGAAACCCATTGCTGTGAGTCCAGCCAGGCTCCAGAATTTTTCATTTCTAGATTTGTTGAGCTGTTAAAGAACAAAGTCCTGAAACAAACTGTACTTCTACTCTTCCTTCCCAAGTGGTATTCATTCTGCAAGAGAAAAGGGGAGGAATGAATAACCCAGGGGGTGAACAAAGAGAAGGTGGTCCTTACCATCATATCAGCCATTTATCAGATCCACCCTGTCCTCTGCTTCCCCCAAGCAGGATGACCTAACCAGCTTAAATATCCGCTTTCATTTCTAAAACACTTTTATGTACACAAAAGCAGCGTGTGTGCGTGCTGAGTTGTGTCCGATTGTTTGCAATCCCATGGAGCACGCCAGGCTCCTCTGTCCATGGAATTTCCCAGGCAAGAATACTGGAGTGGGTTGCCATTTCCTACTCCAACACAGAAGCAGACTGACCTCTAAAATGCAGCTTATAAAACACATTCTTAAAGCCTCTTAACCCTGCTCACTCTTTCCACATGAGATCATAATCTACTGCCTTTCTATAACATTTGGAGGTAATCTCTGAAAATAAATTCCCTCGTAAAGATTTTCCAATCTCTTAAATTGATACTGGAGAACCTACCACAGTCCAGCTTCCTTTGTACCGCTTCCCCTCTCGCAGCCTGCACTGTGTCCTGTATAAATGCACCCCGCCTCACGGTGCCCAATGTTTGGAGCCCCACTTACCCCCCAGGCTGACCATTTCCATCCCTCAAGACTCCTCAGCCATCCTCTTCCCCAAGAGCTTCTCCTGACTGGAACATCCCAAGAAAGGTTAAAAGTCTATCTCCAGCCTTACTGTTAAAGTTCCTAAAAACCGTAACAGTATGATGCAAACTAGCATATATCAGATGGAAAAACAAGGTCCCCTTATATAGCACAGGGAACTATAGTCAATGTACCTGTGATAAACCTTAATGGGAAAGAGTATTTTTTGAAAAGGATGTATATATGTATGTGACTGAATCAGTCATACAGTAGAAATTAACACAACAGTGTAAATCAACTATACTTCAATAAAGTTAATTTTTTAAAAACCATAACAGCATGGAAAATAGCACTCAGATGTCAACTCGGAGTCTTCAAAAGTTGTTAATACTGTATTTTTGCAGATGCTAAAATAATTGTATGAAATCTTCTATGGATCCTATTTTTGTCCTTGAGCTACCACACTTTGATCCTCCTGACAGCAAAATTTTTTAAAGATCTGTCATGATTCTTCTCCTATAGCCCCATTACAGTCAGGCTTCCTCCCCAGCACAAGTACCAAAACCATCCATCAATGTCACCGACAGCCTCCATGTTGCTAGTGAGTTCTCAAGACCCATCTTCCTTGGTCTATCAGCAGAATTCGACACTGCTGGTCACTCCCTCCTCCTTGAAATAGCCTCCAAACTCGGCTTATCATCCTTCAACTGTCGGATCAGGGTGTGTCCAATTCTGAGATTCAGGTGTTGATTTCTGCCTCCAGAGAAGTCCTGATTCAGCGGTCAGCTATGCCAAAGTAGCCATGACAACACCATGTCAAGGAATTCATCAGGCTGGTACTTATTAAATGTCACTCTATACCATGTGCTGAATGGAGACAACCACTTGGAGAGAAGGCACAGAGTGGGAATCATCAGTAATCCTAACAGAGCAAAGGACACAAAAACAAGTCAGATCTGGGCAGCACACATGAAAATTACCTCCTCCCACGAGTGAATAAAACCAGGATGTCCTTCGCCACTGAGAAATACATCTCCTTGGAAGAGTTGTCTCTCAGGAGATGTTAACTGACAGCCTTTGTCCACACAATCCTCTCTAAATACCCAGAGGACTAGCTGTATTTTCAAGAACAGTCAAGTACCCATGAGAAAAACTTGTTTTCTAAACAAGTTGGAGCATACTCATTGATTCTACTTCACTGTAGTTTGCACTAAGTCTGAAATAATTACTAGCAGAAATCATTACTGTTCTGGCTATAGAAACTCATACATATAACTGAACAGAAAGCAGTGACAAGCCACTTTTAAAAATGCCAAAAACATTAATTCTACAATCAGTAGACTTGTCATTGGATTAAAAAATAAATGTGACACAATACTAACAATTTTTTAAAAACATTTCACTTATAGTATGTACATATAAAATAACCAAAGATTTGAACAGTAACAATAAGTTTACATTATGATGAACAAAAATCCAGAAATGAGAGACAAAGTTCGCAACAAGTGGCTGGATAGAGGACTACCAAGAAGCAAATGTCCCCTCCAGGCAACACTCCCCAAGATGGATCCGAGCCCAGAGAAGAAACCAGGAGACAAACCCACACACAGAATCACTGCTTCTCACCCAAAATGACTGGGGAAAAGATGGAGGGGATGTTTCCATGATCAGCTAGAAAGAAAGCACAGAGATTTGATAAGATGCAAATTGCAAAGGGTGCTGATGCCCACTCTATCCCAGGACACAGAAAGAGAAACAGAAAAGGTCATAATGAAAGAATGATTCCTATCCAAATTTCAAGAAATCTCTCACCACTCCACAAAGAGCATCACCACACTGTTCAGTTCAGTCGCCCAGTCATGTCTGACTCTTTGCGACCTCATGAACCTGAGCACGTCAGGACTCCCTGTCCATCACCAACTCCTGGAGCTTACTCAAATTCATGTCCATTGAGTCAGTGATGTCACCCAACCATCTCATCCTCTGTTGTCCCCTTCTCCTCCTGCCCTCAGTCTTTCCCAGCATCAGGGTCTTTACCAATGAGTCAGTTCTTCCCATCAGGTGGCCAAAGCATTGGAGTTTCAGCTTCAGCATCAGTCCTTCCAATGAATATTCAGGACTGATTTCCTTTAGGATGGACTGGTTGGATCTCCTTGCTGTCCAAGGGACTCTCAAGACACCACACTGTACAACAAGGTAATGAGTTTTTCCAAGTGGTGACACACAAGGGCTGCATATTTTATGCCCATGTGAGTTTTAAGAAAAGCATCTGCAAATGGAAACAGTACCCTACTCTTGCCTCAATCACGGTGTATAGTAATGGTCTGCTGCTGCTGCTGCTGCTGCTAAGTCGCTTCAGTCGTGTCCGACTCTGTGCGACCCCATAGATGGCAGCCCACCAGGCTCCACTGTCCCTGGGATTCTCCAGGCAAGAATACTGGAGTGGGTTGCCATTTCCTTCTCCAGTGCATGAAAGGGAAAAGTGAAAGTGAAGTCGCTCAGTCGTATCCGACTCTTAGCGACCCCATGGACTGTAGCCTACCAGGCTCCTTCGTCCATGGGATTTTCCAGGCAAGAGTACTGGAGTGGGATGCCATTGCCTTCTCCGAGTAATGGTCTATATCCTGTCAAATCTTCAAAGGGGAATAGACTTGGAAACGTATGACTAGAAAATTCATATTGATCCAAAAAAAAAATTGAGTATAAGCACTGACAATCATGACCTACTGTGAGAAATTAAAATGTATCAGATAAAAAAAAAAACAGTTAAAAACAGACAGACCATGGGTCATAAAATGAAACATAAAAATGAGTTGTGAAGGTTAAAGAGGGAAAGAAAGCATGTATACCTGCCGGTGACTCATGCTGATGTACGGGAGACGCTTCACAACACTGTGAAGCAATTTTCCTCCCCTTCAAAATAAGGAAGTTAAAAAAAATGCTTTGTGAGTTCTGAAGAGAAAAAGATTACATTCAGTGAGGAGATTTGGGAAAGGTTGGTGGTGAGGTTTTAGGAGAATCAGATCCCAGAAATGGAGGGATGGAATGAAGGAATGAAGAAAGGAAGGAACTTCCAGAAAGTAAAATAACAAATCACCACAACAAAAAGAAAAGGAGTCAGAAATCAGAATGGGCTGGACCTTATTAAGAGCAACACCAAAATCTATATGATAACAGCACACTGACTTCAAAACTCCTAAGAGAAATGTCATACAACATAGAATTCTAGACCTCACCGACCAGGTATCAGTAAAGCATGAGTGCCGGTAGAAAACAACATTTTCAGAAATGAAGGGTCACCAAAAAGTTACCCTCTCTCTTTCTCAGGTGAGTACTAGAAGATGTATGCCAACAAAGACCTAACCATGAATGAGGACACCATGGCATGTGAAGCAGGGGACAGACCCATGAGAGAACCCACAGGATGCTTACCAGGGGTGGGAAGAGCAGGTCATGGTGGGAGCTGCCGTCGAGACAGGCCAGGAGAGGACTCCATGCAGTTCAACACAATGAGATGCTACTTAACAGCTGGCCAAGCTGGGATGGAATTAGCTGCAAGTTCACAAAAAACCAACCAAGGTGGGGGGGGCATTGTTCATTCCAGAGAAAACACAAAAGTTGTCAAAGAATGAGTAATCAAGGTAGCTTATGTGGTTCAGCTCTGAGCAGTTTAAAAGAAAATAATGTGACATCAAACATCACATTTGTGTGTGTGTGTGTGTGTGTGTGTGTGTGAGAGAGAGAGAGAGAAATCCAAGAAGTGGTTGCGAGAGAGGGAGGCAAAGCACACACAGGGCAGTGAAACAGGGTTAAATCTTCCACACTAAGTCAAAAGACAGATAAAAAGAAGAAGTAATGTAACTGCTCACATAGAAATATGGAGGAGAACATGGAAAGGACCAGGCACAAAGTTGGAAAAGACAACTTCTCTAGGAGGTGCCGCTCTTTTTCATGAGAATCCTGGTAGAACCACTTGACTCTGAACATCTATAATGTTCAGAAACCAAAAGGCAAAAAATTGTTTGAAAACATCCTTAAAATAATGGGCATGGTGGCACAGGGCTTCAAGGTTAGCATTTGTCCATCCCATGAGCCAAGGAAAATTATGTTGCAGAGACAAATGAAGTCACTGGTAATGATATCACAAATAGAAAGCATATTCTCTTTAAAGTCAGTAAAAGAGCAATAGAAAGTCAGTAGGATTGATGCCTCATACTAGATTATCTTGGTAAGTATCTTTCCAATCTACTTACACCAAAAGCAAGAAACTTTAAGTATGTTG
Organism: Giraffa tippelskirchi; assembly: GCF_054371585.1. Lineage (NCBI taxonomy): Eukaryota > Metazoa > Chordata > Mammalia > Artiodactyla > Giraffidae > Giraffa > Giraffa tippelskirchi. The sequence goes on along the minus strand of NC_137287.1, from coordinate 62,457,350 downwards.
TAAAGTTCTTTTTTTTTTTTTTAATGAACATTGGTAGTTCAAGATAGACATGATATAGTCCTCCCTCAGTATGGGGTTCCAAGACTTACAGGGACAGCAAAATCCACAGATGCTCAATGCCTGGTACAAAATGATGTAGTATTAGTATATAACTTACCACCTCCTCCTGTATACTTTAGATGATGTATAATACCTAAAACAATGCAAGAACTGTGTAAATAGTCATCTGTGGGGATGGCAAATTCAAGCTATGCTTTTGGAATTTTCTGGGATTTTTAAGAATATTTTCAATTGAAATCTATAGATCAATTGATCAATCTCTGCTGCCCCCCTTTTACACCCCAAACCACACCCAACACTCATGACACCACCTCACCACCACAACACAACAGAGCAAACCACAAACCTGCTGCCTCCCTTGAAGGGTAGACGGCTTCATTTAATACGTCGATCAAAAAAGAAAAAGGCAGCCTGAAGCCAAAGGTAAATTCCAACCTCAAGGAAATAACTGTCTGGCATTCTGCTTTATTAGAACCAGCACATAATTACTCTACAGTCGCACATTAGCCCAGCAATATGGGAAAACAGCCCATGATTGACCTCTGTACCTGTGACACTACTTTTATAACAGCAAAGACATCACCCAAGCCACGGATGCTCCCCAATTCCTGCTCGACTCCATAGAAATCATCTAACAAAGATCACAGAGTTGGCTTGGGACAGAGCCAAGGCAAGAATGAGAATGTAGTAACCCCCAGTTAGATTTGCATTATATTTGTGTGCACCATCTAATGTGATGCAAGGGTTTATAACCCCCATTTTCAGATGAGAAAATTGAGACTCAGAGAGCATAAATTGCTGCCAAGAAGTCACAACTAATAAACGCTGTCAGCCAAGACTGGGCCCCAGGTCTGCCGATGATTCCTAGCCCTTTCTCAGACCCACATGGGTGGTTTCCAACAGCAGCATCACAGTTCCTCTTCCTACAGCCCGTTCTCTCAATCTCTTCCCAATAGCATCATTTTTTAATGTTTTGCATAGTGAGTAGGTCCATAAAATATTTATTTTAATAAAAAAGCTCTGATTGTTTAAAAAATCAAGTTTGAAAAACCACTCACCTAAGTATTATATTACAGTTTGAACCTCATCCTAGTTGAAGCAATGGTTCTCTAAGTAGGATTCCATCCTGGATCAGCATCACCTGACTACTAGTCAGAAGTTCCAAATCTCAGCTCTACTGAATTAGAACTTCTCAAGGCTGAAATGCTTTCTATTTCTTCTAGGTACTATTATTATTATGTTTCAGCTCACAAATTCATGGGCTCATGCTCTCACGAACACTTCTTTTCTTTCCCACACCATGTGGCATGCAGGATCTTAATCCCTTGACCAGCTGTCAGATCCGTGCCCCCTGCAGTGGAAGCGCGGTGTCCTAACCACTGGACTGCCAGGGAAGTCCCATGAACATTTCTTAAATTAAACAGATGTTTGTTACCACATCTTAAAAAACATCACCATGAATACATACATATATATTTCACATTCCTGTGATGATCACATAGATGATTATACATGTAATCACAGTCAGTGTCAGATATAAACTCTTTCTCAGAGTCATTTCACCTCAAAGCTCTCCCGACACCCAAACATCAACCTCTCTCACTGGACACAACTTTGGGAGCTGTCTGAGTTCCCCAGGGAGCTTGTTTTGATTACTTGCCAGGAAATTTTAATGCAATGAATAAAAGGATATCCATTTGGGAATAACTGATAACTGACAATATTTTTATCAAGTCCTATTTTAATTCTAATTTATGAAGCTTATATCCCTTCTCTTCCCCCTAAAATTAACATTTTGTCTTCATTCCTACTGACAGTACCATCCTCCTCTGACTTAACCTAATCAAGCCATAAACCTCACCTCCCCACAGGAAATACAGGGGACAGAAAATCAAGTCAAATGACACCACAAGGAAACAACCAGACAAGTCCAGAATATGAGACCTTAATAACACAACTGCACTGATTTCTTCTTTAAAAATGCACACTGTCTAATATCTAGATGCAATGTATGATACTAGAGTAGATCCTGCATCTGGAGAGAAATTTTATTAAAAAAAAAAAAAGCTGAGACAATTAAGAATCTGTCATATCATGACAGAATTGATGAATGGAAGATTTCCTGGAAGTGATCAGTACGTGACCCAGGAATTTAAAATGTTTGTCTACATGGTCAAGATGTATATAGGAAATCAGATGTTTTAATAAACAGTAGTACAAAATAGGAAAACAGCTACACACCCAACAATTAGAAATTGAGGACATATAATCCATGAAACACTGCACAGTAATTTAAATACTGTGCACAGAACACCATGAAAGGTATCATCTCATCTTTAGCCTGAAGAGAGTGGAATATGCAGCCGTAGACAATAGGAAAGAACTGCTAAACACAATTCTGATTTTCCATAAGAAACATATATGTGTATTTTATAATTTTATCACCTCAAGTAACAAGTGAACACATCCCTTCCTTTCCCCTTCCTTCTTCTCTTGTTCTCAATAATGGAATCACCTTCTAACTCATCTCACTGCTTCCAGGCTCCTCTCTTAATCCTCTCCACATCCTTAGACTGCATTCATCTTCAGAAAACAACTATTTCATCCTGTCCCTGCCCTGTGATGAGTCACTTCCAGTGACTCACTACATCCTAAATACTAAAACCCAACATCCTCGGCCAAGCACTCAACACTCTCTCCAAGCCTGCTTTTCCGGGCTCTCTGTGGATCCTACCCCAAGCACCCAGAGCCAAGCCCAAGACAGAGCAGGTGCTCAGTAAATACTGGTTCCTTCCACTCCACACAGCTGAGAGAATTCACCCCACGATTCCAGTGACCCAGGCTGTCCATACCTCTCCCGACCAAGATCACAACCACCTTCCTGTGAAATGGCCCCCAATCCCAAAGCATTCATCTAGACCACAGATGTGTCACATAATAGCCTATTTCCTTGCACATGCATGGTGATGTTTTTTATCTCTAGAAAAGTTCTCCAAATGCAGGGACCATCTTCTTCTCTTTAGCACAAAACAATGAACAAAACACCACGTTGTTGCACAAATAATGTATAAAATATGTATAATAAATAACCCAATTGGACAAAAAAAGAAATTTCAACAAGACTTTCTCAGAAAACTAGAATCCACAAACAGGCTTATGCTCCCCTAACCACCAAAAGAAACCCCATGGACATGGGCACCTTGTTGGGATCAATGCCCCCTTCATCCTGTATCCTCTGACTTCAGAACTCGCTCAAGAACCTCAGTGTGACTATCCTGGCTGACACTCCAGATGGCCTGAGCTGTGGGGAAACAAGCCTTCCAGGTACTCTATCCTTCCAATGTAAAGGAACCCAATTTCCTGCAGAAACACCTTCATGCTCACACGCAGAGCTGCGTCCCCAGCACCGCTGGCCTGGAAGACCAGGCAGAAGCGAGTTTATGCTGGTCACACCTGCTTACAACCTAGAAAAAGGAGAGCCAGACAACAGCTTACTGGGGCCAGCCATGTCCTCCCCGATCACATTCTGGTGAGGGTCAGGATGCCCAGGGCAAAGGGTGGGCGGTACTGTCACCTGTTGGGCCAGAGGCACTGGGAAGGGGCATGAGACAGTTAATGAGGCTGAGACCCAAAACCAGCATGGACCTACAGGAGTGTTCTCCCCAGCTCCAAGCCTCTCAGACCCGAAACCAGCATGGACCGACAGGAGTGTTCTCCCCAGCTCCAAGCCTCTCAGACCCGAAACCAGCATGGACCTACAGGAGTGTTCTCCCCAGCTCCAAGCCTCTCAGACCCGAAACCAGCATGGACCTACAGGAGTGTTCTCCCCAGCTCCAAGCCTCTCAGACCCAAAACCAGCATGGACCTACAGGAGTGTTCTCCACAGCTCCAAGCCTCTCCTTCCAGGCCTGGGGACCACCAGAGAGCTGAAGGTGGGTGCCTGCACTGGGCCTCCCTGGGCCTCCGTAACCCTCCCCAGACTCCACGAGGGGCCAGCCGTGGGGCCACTCATGCACAGCGATGGTTTTCATGACACTCATTCAAGGTAAACGCTTCCGGCTCCATGTGCAGATGTGAGGCCAGGGGAGCAGGAAACCCAACTTGTCTGAGATCATCAAGGAGGAAAGGAAGTTTCAGCTCAGATGTCACTCTGACTTCTCAGCGACTGCTGTGCTCTTTTGGACACACTGCTTCTTGCACAAAGATCAAACGGATTTGTCAGGAGGACGCGGGAAGAAGGGAAAAACTGATCAGGATAGAGTCCTTTCTTTTCTTTCTTTCATTTTTTTTTTTTCACTTAGAATGGAAAAAAAAAAAAAATGAAAAATATATAACCTAAGTCTACATGTATATATAGACTTGACTAACTTCAGTATAAGGAAGTAATGTTTTACCCCCATGTTACCTATAAAGACATAAACATTTAAGAAGCATGTCATTCCAGCCATGCACCTGGAAGTGTTGGATTCCAAGCTGCAGGAAAAAAAGCAAAAAACCCATAACCATTAAAGGGCTTCCCAGGTGGCGCTAGTGGTAAAGTATCTGCCTGCCAATGCAAGAGACATAAGAGACCCCTGGGTCGGGAAGATCCCCTGGAGGAGGACAGGGCAACCCACTCCAGTATTCTTGCCTGGAGAATCCTATGGACAGAGGAGCCTGACAAGCTACAGTCCATAAGGTTGTGAAGAGTCAGACACAACTGAAGCGACTTAGCACACACATACAACCATTAAAACCAGGCCTCAGACCCCTCAGGGCAGAGACCCACCCTGGGACATCAGCAGCCCACAGCACCTGTGCAGATTAGGCAACAACTGAGATCTTCTCAAGTGAACTAAGATGCTGAATGTTTTTCTACTGTTTATAAAGAAATAACCAACCTAAGAGATCCTCAAGGTTCTCACCCAGTTTCACAAAAGAAATATCTCCCCTCTCCTATTTACTCTCCAACCAGCCAACAAGAGAGGCTGACTCAGACCAAAAGGAATTTCTCCGACGGAAAGAAAGCCTCCCTGAAACATGATAAACTCTAATAGCGCAGAATTCTAAAACAAACCAACCAAATTTGACCCCAAAGCAGCTCTCCGCTCCCCCATCCTATGACTTAATCCAAAAACCACCTCCCAGTTTTTCTTTAAAGATGTTATCTCAAGTTGCTTAAAAATCCACAATTAATTCCTTACATCTGGCAGTACCCAACTGGACTGAATCAGAAGAATGACTCTTGAACTAATAGAGGAGACTGTGAGGCAACGGTGGGTTTTGATAGATAACTTGCACCTACCTGGGGTCTCCTTTTTAGAAGCCTGGGCACACAGCCATCCAGCCGCACTCTGTGGCCCCTACACTCAAACGCGGCATAGCCCTCGCTGCGCAGGGTCCGGCGGGGAGGGCCACAGCACCACCACATCACAGGGGTGGTCCCAAGGCGGGGGACAGCAGATGCTGGTGCTCAGAACGCGGCTCCAGCTGCAGGCACTCGGGAGAGTGGAGGGGCCTGTCCCAGTGTGTCCTGGGACCGCTGCTGCCAGAGGTGGAGCACCCTCCTCCTCCCAGGACACTCCCAGCATGGGTCCAGGGCGGGAGCTATGATGGTATCTTCAAAAGATGTGCCAGAGACCAGAGTCCTCTCGGAGTCTCATTACCATTGACATATTTGCAGGCAAGGAACACGCATTGGCTTTTAGGATGATTTTCAGCAGAGAAGAGAGTGACAGACAGACAAAGTGCACAGTCACCACAAACACCGAGATCCAGGCCGGTGAATCCACGGCATCTCCTTGTCACTCGGACTTGCTATAGCTCGTTCGTACCCTCCTGGAAAGCCACTCGCACCTTTTCCCCCATGGAAAGCTTACCCAAATGTCAATTCCTGCTAACATCTACCTCTGCACAGCATCAGTCTCCAATCTCATTTTGTCTCCTGCCCTATCTCTCCATAGCACTCACAACAGTGTCTTGAAGATGTGCGTGTTTTACAATATCACCCTGATCAAGCCTCAGGACCTGATTCACACACTCATGGAGCATCTATTCAATGGAAGGCACTGAACAAACACAGGGTTACAGCAGCAAATGGCCCCTAGTCCCAAGTCACTTAAACACAGCCCCACACCCCAAAACTCATCGGTACGTGTTACTGGTGATCCCATACCAAAGATCAATTTGTATTCCTTTGCTCATCTGTTTCCAAGTGCGTTGGCACTTAAAATTTTTCCTTGAAAATCCCTAGTGTGACTCACAAACTTGTCTGGCTTCATCTGGTCAATTTCAAATTCATTTGAAATGGGGGAATTTGAAAGAAAGGGCTTCAAGATCCTTTATGAAATATGTGAGGAGATTATAGAGGTTAATGCCATATCATTTCTTAGTCCCTTAGATACACAGTTAGTTTGCTGTCCTTGTAAAGTTTTCCTTTATGAGGTATTTGAAATTTAGTTAACTGTGCCTTCAATGTATGACTTCTAAGAAAATATGATGCACAGTGTTTCCAAAGAAACAAAACAGAATGCTAAGGAGTACAATCGAAGCACTAAAACAGGAAACATAGCAGTCACAGACCCAACACATTCTGCATCCAACCTAAAGTCTCTGATAAAAATCCTGCATGGAAGTAAAGAAACAAATTGGCTGTTTGGGAACTCAGGCAAAACCTAATTATACAACCAGTAATTAAAGCATGAAATGGACTACCTCAAACAACAATAAACTGTGTCACTATAAACTTATCAGACAGGGTGGGAAGACAGCAAAACAGAAGCAAAGCTGGTTTGTGAAGCACTGAAGATGCATAGATACAGTGGACTGGGCACAAAGGCACAGATTTAATGACACAGGCACCCAGTGGGCAGGTAGCCTGTCTATCAAGAGCCACAAAGAAAAGGCAGTGAAAAGACCCCAGGGACTCAGTGGCCCAATGATGCACAGTCATTTCCTATCTGCAGCCACTCGAGGCCGTGTGTGTAGCAATGAAGGAGGTAAGTTATCACTGAGGGTCACACATTGCTTAAGCAGACACAAAAATTGAACACACTCCAAATAGCTCTCCTTTTCAAAGTGGAAGGAAGATAAGCATTTTCACAACCACCATAATCTGATCTTGAAAGCAACTCGTCATACAAAATTAAAACTACCTAAGCTCCCCTACCTACAACATCCTCTGCTGAGCACATGTTTACAGACATATGTCCTGGCAATAGCAGAGTTCTGAGCTGTCGATCCATCCACCTTTCCAAACACAGCGAGCCTTCTGATGGCAGCAGAACCATGCTCTGCACCATCCCGAGTAGGAAGCAGGAAGCAAGGCTACGGGCCCATCCAAGTTTCTGGAAGCAGGAACAGTTCTGTTCTGTTCTGTTCTGCCAGCAGGAACAGTTGAGGATATGAAAGAACATCCATTAGGAGGCTCCTAATGACTGAAAACACCGTACTCTTATTACCCAGCTTAACAGCTGCAAGTGACAGGATGGCATGTGACATGCCACCAGCCAATGAAAAGCTTAAGGCTCAGCCTCAAAGTCAAGCTTGTGTTTTAGGATAAAGGGGTCCAGCCAGGTCTATGGAGGCCCCTGCCCTCCAAGACTTCAAATCAACTTTGGGAGGTAAACTACAGGTGTGTGGAAAGTTCACTAACAATTCCTAGGTATCAAAATTAAATGCCAACCAAGTGGTACAGGAATTACAAAAACAAATACCAGAGACAAAGAACACTTCACAAAGGAATTATGTCCCCTCAAGGGGGGGACATCTTCAGACAAAGGTGAGGAGGCCAAGATGTACATGGCATGTTTGGACAGCGGGGAGTAAAGCCCAGACATGACACACACACACACCCTCAGCACCAGTCTTGTATTCGACTCCTCTCTTCACAGGATCGGGATGTGGGGAGCTGAGCCGCACACACAGGAACTCTAGGGGCCTGGCTGCAGAAGAGGCTCTCTAAACCTGAGTGGAACTCACTGACATTCAAGCCCCCAACCCAAACATCATCTCCAGCTTTGTGTTTGCTCTAAACAACTATTTAAGCAAGCTAAGATGTCACCCACAGAAGCTGCACATGTGAACCCACAGTTTGAGATCCAACAAGCATTTTGAAAGACCCCTAGTCACACTGGTTAAAATTCCAAAGTTGTAAGGATCATGGGATTATCTTGGGTTACATTCTCCAACGCCTCATCTCTCCTCTTTTTAAAATGAAATCCTATATGGGCTTAACAGTAAAAGTCCTTCAGACACCCCCTCTCAGCCTTGCAGCAGTACTTTCTGTTTATCAAAAGACTAAAGTGAAAAGCAGGTCAACAAGACTCCACAAGGAAAACAGAAAACCCGTCTGACATGTGCTGTGTGAGCCAGAGAAGCATCCCCACCTTTCAGTCACCAGCCCCACATACCGGCGGCATCAGGCGTGTCCAGCCCAGCCCTCTGACCACATCCCACCACCAAGACAGGGCTCTGTTCACATCACAGCAGAGCCTGGACTAGCACACAGGAGACTGAAGTAGCATAACATCAACATATCCAAGCATCTCAACACCAGAGCCCATTCTTAACTAAAAATCTCCTACAAACAAGAGGCAAAGTCCATTTGGACCAGGTGAGTGTTTGTTTTGACACAAAGCCTCTCTGGGGCCCATCTCACAGTCACGTGACATTCCTGCAAAAACCAGTCTCCATTCTGGAAGGAACCCCACACCAGGGTACTGGCACCAAAATTTCAGTTTATGGTGCAAGATATGTGGGAAACAATTGCTCCCATGGGTAAATATAAATAAAGCATAGACTACTGGCACTCATTTTTCTTTTTTTCCCTTTACTTTTGAGAAAAAAAAAAAAGTGCCTTGGAATTGATACCATTTTGTTTGTACCTTGTCAAAAATTCTTCTCACCGCATCTAAAATAATACCTATAGATACACATATAAATGCCACTAGAGTCCTAAAAATGTGCCCAGTTATTTAGGAAAGCAAAATCCATCTTAATTTAAATAAGATAATTTGCCTTTAAGGACTGTCACTGTCATTTAATGAGAAGTCACAATGTTATGAACTAAGAAAGAAATTTTCAGACTGATTTGAGGGCACTTGACACAACTTTGAGCCCCATCACAGCAAAAAGGCAATGGAAGTACCTTGAGAAGGGCGATGCATTATTTCTGAATCTACAGCAAATACTCAAGCCCCCTTGGCAAAGCTTATGGAAAGGTATATGATATTGAAGCAAATTTGACTAGGTTACATATAAATCCTAAGCAAGGTCCACTCTTCACAAAAACCAGTGACAACCAAATGAAATCAATTCCAGGGCTGAGGAGACTACATTCTAAAAGTAACAGAATTCTAACCTTTCTATCCTGTATCTCCATGCTGTCTTTGAAAAGAGTCAAACAACTGTGGAAAGAATACAGTGTAAATTAAACCATGTGAAAAGAAGGAAAATGATGGAGGCTAACGCTGCAGGGATGTTTGACTGGCACCTGGGTTTAGCAAGACAGCAAGCAGGAGGACACGGAAGAACTGACCCCTTTCCTGCAAAGATGGGTGAGCAGGCTGAGTTGGATGAGGAGGGGCAGGATTGGGGCTGAGAGGTGGGGGGAGGGGGTCCCTCTCCCTGTGAGTGTCCAGTGTGCACAAGGGATGACCAAGTGACCACGGAACTCAATCTCCACAAGGTCAACAGGCCAGCAAGGCACTGAGGTTCCACTGCTCAAGCCACAGAGGCTGCTGGAGCATTATCTCCTGGAGCTGTGAGAAGTCATGCTTTCACCAATCAGGACAAGACTGAAGAAGAATGTGAGAGATCTAACAAGTAGGTGGATTCAGTAACTGATGGAAGATACAAAGCATTAAGTATCACTGCCAATCTGCGTTAGATGAAAAAAAAAAAGGTGTACTTGGGTTATACCAATACCTTTAATGAAGCATATATTAAATTGCAATCATATAAGCTATAACACTAGAAAAACACTGGCTTTGTTATTTTCTAAATAGTAATAAGTAAGATTTCACCCACCGCCACCACCCTTTCTTTCACCCTTGGACTTCCAGGGAAAGTCACCTACAGAGAAAACAAGTTATAGTTTATCTACTGCACATTTTAAGAGTAAATTGGTTCAGTGCAAGGGGTCCCTGCCAACCACAATCACAGGAAGCATTCATGGAGGCATCTTGACTGACAGGGACAGAGGGAAAGACCTGGCTGCTCCATCTCCAGTGTGGGCAGGGCTACTCACACTTCCTCCTCATGTCAGGACACATTCTCAAGGCCTCCATCTCAAAAACTTTTAACTTCAAATTATTTGCTTCTGCATCTGGCATATGCAGAGCTTGTTTAAAACCCCATTCCAAAATATAATCATCTTAACAAAGCACAGCCAAGAGCAGGGTGTTCTTAGGTCACTGGTCTTGTTTGCCAAATACGTATATTGACTTGAAGGGTAGAGGCTGCCCTTGATTCACATGTAAAACCATAAGAGGAAAAGTAGTCATTGACAGCTGAAACACACACAGCAGCAGCAAGCAGCAGCAAAGTCATCACGCCTATTATGACTTTCTGGAGTTTTTCCCGTTAAACAAACACAGTGCCTTACTAACTCCCCAGATTTTCTCTGTCAGAAATCGTCTTTCAACTTCTTTCAACTCCGATCACTGTATAATTCTAGCAATCTCGTGAAAAACATAATGTATTAAGTATCAGTCAGATCAGAATAATTAATCTTGGCTTTATTATGTCAAGAAAACTTTGAAACTTCTCAGTTTCACTAGTTCAATGTTTTGGAGGTGGTGGGGAAAACCCAATTACCTCATAAATTTTGCATTATCCTGGTACATTGTGTTTTAAAATACACTCAAGTATTGATCACAATGATGCAGCAGAGGTACTGAAGGTACCCATTGCCCTGGGCTTGGCAACTCCACAGGGAGCCAGGAAGGGGATGGGGAGACAGGACTGGGATGGGGAGGCAGGATGGGGATGGGGAGACAGGACCGGGATGGGGAGGCAGGACGGGGATGGGGAGACAGGACCGGGATGGGGAGGCAGGACGGGGATGGGGACACAGGAAGGGGATGGGGATACAGGACTGGGATGGGGAGGCAGGACCGGGATGGGGAGGCAGGACCGGGATGGGGAGGCAGGACCGGGATGGGGAGGCAGGACGGGGATGGGGATACAGGACTGGGATCAGGAGGCAGGACGGGGATGGGGAGGCAGGACTGGGATGGGGAGACAGGACAGAGATGGGGAGACAGGACCAGGATGGGGAGGCAGGATGAGGATGGGGATACAGGACAGGGATGGGGAGGCAGGTCGGGGATGGGGATGCAGGATGGGGATGAGGAGGCATGATAGGGATAGGGAGGCAGGACCAGGATGGGGAGGCAAGACCAAGATGGGGAGGCAGGACAGGGATGGGGCTGCTCCGTCCCTCCTCAGGGGCTGCCTTACACTCTAGGCCCCAGGGCAAAGGGATGCTGCTGCTGGGAGTGGGTGCTAAAGTGCCTTTGACTCTCAAGCCCACGTTCCTTCTGTTACTTAGAGGATGCTGGATTTGTGACTACTACTAAAACCCAGAGCCACCAGCAGAGTGCACTCTGCGAGCAGAGGTTCCTTCCCTCTGCGGAGGGAAACAGTTCTTCACCCCAATCAAAGCAAAATGCATTCTTAACTGATACTTCATATTCAGCATGGGAACAATTTAATAAGAAATTATAATAAACTCGTGTTCATGAGAAAATAAACAGGCAATTTGAGGATGCTACAAAATAAATCCTATACTGTTTAAAACATTTTTCTATACAAAACACTTTTTAAGGGTGGGGTAAACCCAGAGCAGTACATCTAGAAGCTGCATTGTGGTCTACGACTTTCTCCATGCAATTAAAATGTCCTTCCAAATCATGCCCACGTTGAAGGACTTGTAGAACCATCCACTCTCTCATGATGGTAGAGACAAAGCTCTTTATTTCCCTTCAGTTCCCTACATGACTAGGTTTTTCAAAAAAAAGCTCATACATTTCTATTTTTGTTAGTAAAATGTTTCTAAATTTATTAGTACTTTTCTAAAGTTGTTTGTAAAAAATTAAATTATATGTAATAAACCTCTCTGTTCCTAACCTCCATAAGCTATTTAAATAACTTGATTACTGGGACTTCCCTGGTGGTCGGTCCAGTGGCTAAGACTCCAGGTTCTCAATGCAGGGGGCCCAGGTTTGATTTCTGTCCAGGGAACTAGATCCCACATGCTGCAACTAAAAAAAGGTCTCATGTGCCACAACTAAGACCGGGTACAGCCAAATCAATAAATATTTGTTTAAAAAATAACAATTATAATTACAGTAAACATAGCACAGAAAGCCACAGGAACTGCTACGGTGAATATATATATATTCACACATATGTATACATACACACGTGGTGCAGAACAACTCCGGGATAAGCCCGCCCTGCAGCAGGTGTTTCCAGAACTCTTGCACATCGTAGAGGGTTCTGGCCGCCATGGTCTAGGACACGCTGTGGAGCAAGTGCACAAACAGTAGAAACGCCAACGCTTTGAATCAGCCTCATGAGCTGAGGGGCTTCTGTGGATCATCAACATGAAGGGAGGGTTAGCTGCTTCCAAACAAGCAACAGAGCCTGGAGTCAGCGTCCAGGCTCTGGGCCTCACTGGAGCCAACTACTGAACCTCTTCTCACAGCACTCTCCTCGGCTGAGAAATGTGAGTAACAGAGAGTCCCCAACACACATAGTGGTTAAAACAATTACAGGAGTCTAAACCTTTAAAGCAGTTAAAATAGCTCATGGGATTGAGTCATTGCTCAGCAAGTTTAGTTACTATTATTATAGCCAAGGTTCCTTCCTCAACTGTGGATGGGTATTGTACATTGCAAACCCTACACTTCTGGGGTGAAAATATCTAGGGCCAATCTACTTCAAAAGGGAGTGAGGTTGTACACAGCAGTTCTCATTCCTGACTATCCGAAACACCCACAGCTTTATTAATTAGCTACCCAACACCCCAACCCAGACCATCTGGTCTAGGAATGAGCACGGGGAACTCCCCCCACCACCCCATAAGGGTTATAACTGAATAAAAAGGTTCTGTGCAACCCAGAATATGATTTCCTTGATGTGGACTGACTCTGCTGTCCTGGGTAAGTGCACTCCTGGTTTATAAAGAAATCCCCTGTTCCCCTATTCTCAGCCCTGCAACAGCTACACACACTATCTAAGCATAAATTTCTCTAGACTGAGAATTGATCCAAGCTTAAAGGGTCAGTACAGATCATCAATTAGCTCCTCGTAGATTTCGGCCTAAATGTAACCATCAACAGCCAATCGTCTCTGAGCCAGATGTAATATAACATTTCTAAAGCTCTTAGTGATAACTACATTTATCCTTAGAAGTTGGCGGTTTCCTAAAACAAAAGCTGATTTCTCTTAGACGTAGGGGACTGGCGAACATTTCATCTGTCCAGCATCTTCCGTGAGCCCAGCCCTGGATGGGGCTCTATTAAGGCCACAGTATCCCTGAGCCCCGACAGCTGGCAGCTTTCCACAAGATTCTGCGGACTGGAGTCAGCTCTAGTCCCTGATTGGCCAATAACTAGCTGTGTGCGCTCAGGCAATTAAAAGCTCTGGCCATTTCCCCATCTGTAATCACAGAGGAGCAGCACAAGATCTAAGGGCCCCACTACCCTGAACATATATCATCCTGTAAGCCACAGTAACTGGAGCACGCGTTCCCCTTCACAGTGGGCTGGGCCAGTCCATCGTTGGGAGAAGTCAAGCTTACACACTCTGGCACAAGAGTCCCAAGCACACATGACTACGAGAACCGAGAAAGCAAATGATGGGGGTGGGAGGGGGGTTCCGGCAGCCTGGAGGGGAAAATCAGGCGTGTGTGGTGGGCTTGCTCCTGCTTCGATGCCCCGGGTCTCAGGAGAAGCTGCACATTGTGAGGGCCACGGGGGATCTTCTCACCTGCTCAGATGGCCGTGACAGACACCATCGAAGCCCTGCTGTCCAGACCACCTCCACCTGCAGGCAGGGCAAGTCCCACTGGACTCCAAGCAGGCCTGTCCTCCCAGGCTTAAGCCTGAAAGCTCAACCAATTCCCACCTGGTATTTTGGAAAGAGGTCAAAATTCATTTCACTGGAACAAGTCTGAGCACAGCCCCCAGAGAGATCACTGAGTTTTTTTCTTCATCAATGATTTATGGGCAGCTCAAAGCCTTTTTGATTTTCTTTCTGTCTCTGGTCACTTCTTTCTCCATCCCAGATCCTTTAATGGGACCAGAATAAAACTCTTCTGGCCCTGTTGTTAAACACTGTCTTTGACAACTGTAAGTGAGTTTCCTATTGGAAATGATGGAAGTATTAATCCCACTCCACCACCACATGCCCCTCCATCACCACTGTGTACTGGGCACATCTGACATCAGACCTTAACACCAGACGCCTGCATGCATTCTGGTTTAAAGACCATATTTATTCCATCTATTTGATTAGATTTCACCAATTTGAGGCTTAGTAGTGTGTAGTGTATGATAGATCATAGGTAAGGATCATGCAGAGGAAAAGCCCTTCATTCTGTCTTCCTCAATTTCTCATCATTAATAAAGCACAGTTTTTAGAAAAAGCTCCCACATTTTGGCTGTCAAACACTTAGTAAAGGTATACAGTGCTTCAAATACATACAAATAGCCTTTAGGAAACCTATAGATTGAAACACAACAAATAAAACTTGTAACAGACTCCGATAATGAGTGTTATTTGTGAACATCTTCACAGATTAGAAAAAGCCAGGTTAGTAGCCAGCGAGTCCCAATCTTAAATATTTCCACTGACTACAACAAAACAGGGCACTTTAGAAACTGAAGCAGCAAAATTCTCTTCAATCCTGAAACATCTTCTAAAAGATGAATATAAGAGAATGGAACATACACACCTAAAAGTGCCTTTCCACTTTAAAAAGATTCATTCCCAATAAGCTACTACCCAGTTTTGGAGAAGGAAATGGCAACCCACTCCTGCCTGGAGAATCCCATGGACAGAGAAGCCTAGCAAGCTACAGTCCATAAAGTCGCAGAGTCGGACACGACTGAAGCAACTTAGCACACACGCACGCACTACCCAGTTCACAGTAAATGTGTCACATTGTTGCTTATTTTTAAATGCTCCCCAATTTGCTGTCATGGCAGGCTGCAGTAAAATGTTTCTGTTTTCCAATAGAACACAACCATTTGGATACTTAACTATTTTTTTCTTATTACCTAGAAGCAGCAACGGAGAAGGCAATGGCACCCCACTCCAGTACTCTTGCCTGGAAAATCCCATGGACGGAGGAGCCTGGTAGGCTGCAATCCATGGGGTCGCTAAGAGTTGGACACGACTGAGCAACTTCACTTTCACTTTTCACTTTCATGCATTGGAGAAGGAAATGGCAACCCACTCCAGTGTTCTTGCCTGGAGAATCCCAGGGACGGGGGAGCCTGGAGGGCTGCCGTCTATGGGGTCGCATAGAGTCGGACATGACTGAAACGACTTAGCAGCGGCAGCAGCAGCAGAAGCAGCAAACAAAGATTCCACACTTTAGGAAGCCCGTTAATGTTTAAAATAGTTTGTCATGTGTGTGTGCTACATCACTTCGGTCATGTCCGACTCTATGCGACCCTATGGGCTGTAGCCCACCAGGCTCCTCTGTCCATGGGCTTCTCCGGGCAAGAATATTGGAGTGGGTTTCCATGCCCTCCTCCAGGGGATCTTCCCGACCCAGGGATCAAACCGGTATCTCTTACATCTCTGTCTCTTGCATTGGCAGGCAGGTTTTTTACCATTAGCGCCACCATGTGTAGCACAATATTCTGAATCCTCACATTAGGCAAAATTATCGAATTATCCTCAAATGTAAAACCCTTCAAATGCTGAAAGTAGTCTATCCTTTTAAAAAAGATAATGCTCTGAATAAAAATCTCTTGTAAGAACTTGAAATAGTCTGTATGTGAAATATACGCTAAATATCTTCAAATAGTGTGCCTTGACTTAATATAGAAAGTTTACTATAAGCCAATCTGACCAGCAGCTCACTTGGTAAAGAATCTGCCTGCAATGCAGGAGACCCGGGTTCTTTTCTTGGATTGGGAAGATCCTCTGGAGAAGGAAATGGCAACCCACTCCAGCACTCTTGCCTGGAGAATTCCACAGACAGAGGAGGCTGGCAGGCTACTGTACATGGGGTCATAAGAGTCAGACACAACTTAGCAACTAAATCACCACCAATCTGACCAGTACATGCTCACAAAAACTCCACTTTATTAAAAACACACTAAGGAAGTTACAACAAATTAACTCATTATGCAATGAACAACCTTCTACAGGAGCCAGAAAGTAATCTCACAGCAGCCCAACAGCTAGCTCACTGTGCTCACTCTGGCGGTTGTGGACTCATCTGTGATCAACCCCCAGGGAGAGATTCAATTTAAAAGGATGGGAAAAGAAGGGAGGATCCTTCTTAGAAAAACACTTCCAACATCCCCCTTGCCTCGCTTTTGCAAAATCATGGGCTTTTCAATATGTACTACAGAATTTTTATAGGTCTTATCATCTAAATCAGAACTAAAGAGCATTTCATAAAGAATTTTTGTGTGTTTCTTAAAATGTTCAAGAAAATAATTTCTCAGGGCTATATCCTGACCCAAGATAAGTGTTATCAGTCACGGAGCATCTCATAGCACAGAGAAATACCAAGGTTTGGCTTTTGAAATGTGAGATACTTCTGATGCCTGTATCAGATCTAATCTTCAGGCTCATCTTTTAGAAATTATGCCCTTCTGGACAAACATATACAGATGTGGGAATGCCACACTGTTAAGAGTGAGACTCTGGGCCTGGAAAACACATCAAGAGGCAATAAAAATTTAATGTTACCAAGGTTTCCAAAAAATATAGTTGATATTTCAAAACTTTCAACTAGGAAATAAATCCACGAGTGGTTGAAATCAGACTTTTACACCAGTGCCTCCTTTGCCCTTTATTCACCCTAATGGGAGCTGAACAATACATTAGCATTATTAGTATTGAGGTAGAAACTTTGGTTGCAGTTGTGATTTGCCATGAATTTAAAATTATCACAATTCAGTATGAGCAAAATGCTTTTTAAAAAATTCACTGTTTAGAGATTAGTGAAATTCAGTTAGGTCAGTATTCCTAGAAAACAAAATGTATGTTGCCAAGTAGCTTTATTTACCTGACAGAGTCCGTTGTTCATCTAAGTTCTGTGAGAGGAGGTGATGATCGTTTCTGTCCTGACTATCCCAGGGAACTTATTCTACCTGCCTCCCTCTAGCTACAGAATTCTAAGTTAAGACAGAAAAGGCTCAAGGCATCAAATTTTAGTATTTATTTTAATAGGAAATGCATAGTGGAAAAATTGTTATTTCACAACAAAACAGTCTGAGTCATCCACCTATATGAAATTATCATCCTTAGCACAGGTATATTAAGCTGTCTGTACCCCCAGGTTCTGTATCCAAGGATTCAAGCAACTATATGGATCAAAAATATTCAGGAAAAAAATTTTTCCAGAAAGGTTTACAAGCAAAACTTGAATTTGTCACGTTTCAGTGTATTTGCATAGCATTTACATTTTATTGGTAATCTAATAAATAATATAGAGATGATTTAAAGTATACAGGAGGATGTGCTTAGGTTACACACAAATACCATGCCATTTTATATAAGGGACTTGAGCATCCACAGATCTTGGTGTCCAAGGGGCTATTGGAACTAAGTCCCCATGGATACTGAGGGACAATTGTATGTATAATATTACATGAAAGCCCTCCTGCTAAAAAATGGAATTCCAGTAAGATGAATTATTCCTACGATTTCTTGAGTTGCCCACAGAATGAGCAAATTTGCAATTTGAGGAAGGAACCAATTAAGCAATCTTCCTTCTATAGACTACAATTGCCTCCTGTTTCGTTATTACAGTTTTGCGGTCAATCATACAGCGAGGGGACCCCATATCCCCTCCCACATAAAATACACCAAGAAAGTCATTGTGAACAGAGCTGCCTGCATCACTCCCACACCTCAGCCTGGAGAAAGATGTTGTTTTGTTCTCAGTCCAACCTGTCTTTCCTTTTCTGGCTAAAATAAGAAGCAAAAATGGCTTCAAGTGCACATGGAACATTCACCCAGATTCAACCACAGGCTGAATTATAAACAAGTCTCAGTAAGTTTCAAAGGACTGAAATAATACAGCGTATGCTCTCTAGTCACAGAGTTAAATTATAAATCAATGATAAAGATATTTGGAAAATCTCCAAATGTTTGGATAGTTGAAGGTTAAGGGACATACTTATAAATAACCCAAGGCTAAAAGAAATCACAAGGGAAATTAAAAAGATTTTGAACCAAATAATAATAAAAATACAACATATCACAATTTGTGGACTGGAGCTAAAGCTTGATGGTGAATTTATAGGTCTATGTGTTTATTTTAAAAAGAAAAAAAAAGGTAGATGGCAAGATAGAGAGCAAGTGGGAGTTTGCTGTGTGACACAGGGAGCTCAGTCAGTGATCTGTGACAACCTAGAGCGACGGGATGGGGTGGGAGATGGGAGGGGGATTCAGGGGTGAGGGGATATATATATACACGTGTGGCTGATTCATGTTGACATGTGGCAGAGGCCAACACGATATTGTAAAGCAATTAACCTCCAATTAAAAAAAAGAAGAAAAAAGGCCTAAAAACAATTATCTATGGTTCTAGCTTAAAAAGCTTGAAAAACAGACAAGCAAATTAAACCAAAGTAAGCAGAAAAGAAATACTAAGGTTAATTGAGAAATCAATAAAATAGAAAGTGGACAAATACAGAATATAAACCAAAGGTTGGGTCCTTGAAAATTAATAAAAGTGATAAACCCCTAGCTATACTAATCAAAGAAAAAGTGAAATCACAGATTATACCTGTGAATGCAAAAGGGACATCATTACAAATCCTAGATATTAAACAGTTAATAATAGAATATTATGAGCAGCTTTATGCTGATAAATTTGACAACTTGGAAGAAATGACCAATTCCTTGAAAGACACCAAAACTGATACCAAAAGATATAGAAAATTTGAATAACCCTGTTAAACATAGATTCATAATTTTAGACTTTTCCACAAAGAAAACTCCAAATTTGAATGGTTTCACTGCTGAATTCTCTCATAAACATTTAAGGGAGAATTAATGTCAATTTTACATAAACTCTCTACATAAATATGAGGGAAAACTTCTCAACCCATGATGAAAGGTCGGCATAACCTGATACCAAAATCAGACAAAGTCATTAAAATATATGTTATCTCCCTCATGAACACAGGCACAAAAATCCTTAACAAAATATTAGCAAAGTAAAGCCAGCAACATTTAAAAGCAATCAGATATAAAGTGATTTCATCCACAACCACAACTCTTAAGACTCTCTCCCTCTCCAAAATCCAAACCTTTTTTTGTTTTCTAATGGATAAATTAACTATGTGTGGAAATCAATGAGCCTGCATTTTAGACTGTACTATACAGCTACAAAGTTGCATAATGCAGTAGGATCATTTTTTAATAATCCAAAATCAAGAGTAGAGAAATTAAATTTAGAAAACTACAACGAAGCCAAAGGTATTCAAAATGACCTCCATAAAGTCTCCAGACTGGCTTAGGAGGAAATCCAGCAGCCTGGCCTAGGAGGGAATCCCTCTCACTGAGTACAGACATGTAAAAGGCAAACCACCAGTGTGTGTCACCAAGAAGAAGTTTCCCTTACAGATTCCCAAGATGAATGTGGTGTGAGACATAGTAAACTCATGTCCTCAAGACCATTCTTTAATAAACCTAACATTGAGTTTCATGTGTGTGTTTATTTTACAGTCTCCCAATTAAAAGGAAATGACCTATTGCAATGGGGAGGTACAGGAGTCCAAAATTTGATCTGGTTACACATCTCTACCACTGTAAGTTATCCAACTTTGTACCCCAAAGTTAAGAATTTTACAGCTACAAATTGCCATCAGCAAGGTTTCTGTATCATAAAGGTATTTGTATCTGTGTGAATGTATACATTTATAAACATCCGTAAAATATGCTTTGAGCTATTTCTTTAAACTATTTTCTCTGTGCCTATCATTTTTCTCTGATTCAGGAAACTGTCAGAACATGAAATGATGACTGATCATATTCTTTCAAGAACTCTCTTATAGAGCAGGTCTGAGTTTGAGGCTGTATGCAAAGAAAATGTATTCTAGCATGAGATCTTCAGTTCCCCTATCAATTCCACTCAGTTCTTATTTGGCAAGGGGTTCTTTTACACAAGTCCTTTACACTAAGTGCTGACATTGCTGCCTGAACTACTGTACCAAGATTTTTTAGAAGCAGAGCAAAAAAAAAAAAATCCTTTATGTCCTATAAATTAGGGTTCTTCCTAAAACAACACTTTTTAGGCCATAAAAGAATATAAAACAAATTTTATTTGCCATTAATACCACCAAGATTTAAGCAAACACAAAGAATTTGTAGGTCATGAATAACAATTGAAAAAGTCAAGGCTCAAAATTTAATGTTAACTGGTGACCAAGATCTAAAAACTTCCAACTCCCAAATACTATTCCAATAATTCTTCAGCATGCCACACATTTTGCCAAAATCTTTTTTAAAAAAAAAACTTAAATCACAGGGAAAGTAAATACTGTAATGAATTTGCAAATATTTACAAGAGGAGAGCAAAGAATTAAGTCAACTAAATTTAAGGAGACAGACATAGTAAGAAATAAGCCCCAGGTTCAGGGGTCCCTGCTTCTCAAAATTGACAGGGCAAAAACAAAAGGAAAAGGAATAATCTTGCAAGGCGAAATGTTGAAAAGAATAGTTTTTGCAAAATTAATCACAGCTATTGGCGCAGGAGCGGCAGCTGCAAAGGAATTGATGCTTTTGAACTGTGGTGTTGGAGAAGACTCTTGAGCATCCCTTGGACTGCAAGGAGATCCAACCAGTCCATCCTAAGGGAGATGAGTCCTGGGTGTTCATTGGAAGGACTGATGTTGAAGCTGAAACTCCAATACTTTGGCCACCTGATGCGAAGAGCTGACTCATTTCAAAAGACCCTGGTGCTAGGAAGGATTGAGGGCAGGAGGAGAAGGGGATGACAGAGGATGAGATGGTTGGATGGCATCACCGACTCAATGGACATGGGTTTGGGTGGACTCCAGGAGTTGGTGATGGACATGGAGGCCTGGCGTGCTGTGCTTCATGGGATCGCAAAGAGTCGGACATGACTGAGCGACTGAACTGAACTGAATCACAGCTATTAACTATTCTTTGAAAAACAGACAGCAGGGAAGCCCCCTTCTCTCTAACCTAAAAGATTCAATGAAAGAGCTATTAGAGGAAACACCACCAGGATGTGCAAGCTTATGAAAATGTAAAACTAAGAAACAGTCAACGCACTCCATGCACTGATAATCCATGTTTGGTTAGACTGAATTTAGAGTTAATTTTTCTCATTAACAAACTGTGTTATAAAAGAAATCAGACAGAAACAGATTGCTTAAATAATTGCATGGCGTGGCAGGCTCAGGTGTGTCTGACTCTTTGCAATCCCACGGACTGTATCCCACCAGGCTCCTCTGTCCATGGAATTTTCCAGGCAAGAATACTGGAGTGCAGTGCCATTTCCTCCTCCAGGGAAATCTTCTTGACCCAGGGGTTGAACCCGAGTCTCCTGAAACTCCTACATTGGCAGACAGATAATTAATTTTGCACTATTGTCTATGTTCAATAAAAAGTGACAACTACAGAGAAGAAACTTGAAGAATGATCTCGAAATGCTGGAAACAGGTTACTTTAGACATTCCAGAACGTGGGAAGCAACCAGTCTCATGCCTCCATCTCTGTTTATAGCTGAGAACCACAGTATCCAAACCCAGGCTCAGAAACATGAACGACCAGAGCCAGAGGGACACAGGGAGAAGCGGGACAGTGTGCGGTGCGGATCTGGTCCCAGGGAGTCGCTCTGAGCTGTGTATTTAGGTGGCTGAGCTAACAGTTGTGAGGGCAAAGGTATCTCACTCGTACAATTTGCCTTTCATTTTTTAACAGAAGCCAAAGTTTATTCTGTGATTATGCGGTCAGGCAAGGAGGATTTCCTATTTCGGCAGTTACAATAGGCAAAAGCAGAAAGCCCTTCTAGGTACTTGGCTACATTCACCTTCAAGGACAGGTGAAGTCATGCCCTTAACCTTGGCCCAAACAAGGAATGGAAAAGAGGTCTGCCACAAACTCCCCAGAGCAGCACTTATCCCGAGGCTGGAGAGACAAAAGGCAGATCCCCTTCCTCAACACACTTATATTACTGTGGAGGCAAAACCACAGCAAGGCAATCTGATGCACATTTAAGAGAACAGGGACATGAGCATGCCGGGTGCACGCCCAGAAGCCTGGGACGGAGGACGCTCCTGGGCTAAGAGCGAGGAGGCAGGCAAGACCAGGTGCGGGGGTCTCACTGGACAAGTGAAGGCTCTGAATTTTTCCTAAAGGCTATAGGTCTTACTACACGCAATGTCCTCAACTATTTTCTTTTCCTTTTTGTTTTAAATGCCGGTTTTAACCTACTAAGAAACAAACTCCCCTCCTTCTCCCATATGAACTATCCTACATGATACCTGCATCTATAATTTTAAGGAAAATACCTTTATTAGCTAGCTGGATGGAACGATCATACTTTTACAAGTACCACTGGTCTTGGAAAAGCTGGTACTAGACTCATCCATCATACAAATAGAATCCTAGATTTTTTTTTTTTTAAGTATAGCTGATTTACAATGTTGTGTTAGTTTCAGGTGTACAGCACAGTGATTCAGTTATTATATATATATTTTTTTCAGATTCTTCTCCCTTATAAATCATTACAAAATATTGATAAAATCCCACTTTCAGCTCCATGGCACACAAAACTACTGTGTATTCAAACCTCATTAAAATGCAGGGAAGTGTGTTGCCACTTCATACAAAATATTGCTAATTTTACTTGTAAATATAAAGTGTTTAAAGAACACACTATTTCAAAACATAAACCAGAGCAAATACAAATGAGGATGTTCAGTGAAAGGCTATGGATGATGTATCTGAACAAAATACCAACCAGAGGAAGTGAGGAAAGATGACACCCAGGAGAAGGTAACTAACTCTCTGTATCAACATCCCCTTAAATAATATAACTAAGCACTGAAACATAAGTTTTTATTAATGTACAGTCAACAACTAACTAAAATGGAACAGAAAGGGGACATTAATGGAAAAACTAGTGAAAACCAAATAAAATCTGGAGTTAAATAACACAAGCCACAGTAAGCAGTGGGAGAAGTGCGGGCACAGATGCCAACCACTAGGCTCACCGGAGGCAAAGCAGAGCAGAGGATGTCAGAGACTTTAGTCAAGAGAGAAAACACAAAGAGAGCAGCTGGTGGCAGCCAGGTCCTCCACCCACCCCAAAGGAGGAGGGAAGGAAATATGAAACCAGTGCAAGCGGGCAATGGGGGGGTTGGGGTCCTTTCCAGATGACCACCAGCGCAGCAAGAGCTGAGAGGCAGATACATCTCCCTGGAAAAAGCTCCAAGCTGAGTGGCAGGAGATGTCCCTAACAGCTCTCCTAGATGCGGAGATAGTAGTTAATTCAAGCAGACCCAGATGCTCTGAATGCAAAATAATGAAAAAGTGTATCAGCGGATCTGCTCCCAGGAAATACATGTGCTGTTAGGGTTCAGCCTCCTTCACGACCCAAGTATCTCAAAGTCACCAGTCTTTTGAATCGGTGGCAGTGGCTCTAGACAACTTTCTCGGTCAATCACCTTTGCAGTTACAACAAAACAGAGGTTTACCATGAGTTCTTGGCAGGACTGTAAGAATGGTCTTTTGGCTCCACCCCATCTCACACCCCTAGTCCTCCCACCTGCCAGCCCTGGATCTCCTCCCCACTCATGGCAATCTATTTTGAAGCTTCACAACGTCTCCCCTACCAGCCTCTTCTGTATTCTATGAACAACAAACTGTTTCCTTCCCTCTCCTCCTGAGGGCTCAAAGACGAATTTTTATTCTGAGCCAAAAAAAAAATTAATTGGCATATCTTTTTTTTTACTTCAACAGTGATCTCAAATGTTTAAAATGTGAAACAACCCTACAAGTCTATTTATGAAGAAATATCACTACATCAATAATCTACTGGCACACAACACTGGAGGGGTCTCAAATTGCTGGCTTTTTTTTTTTTGCTGCACCACCCAACATGTGAGATCTTAGCTCCTGAACTACGGATCCAACCTACATCCCATGGATTGGGAGCACAGAGTCTTAACCACTGGACCACCAAGGAAGTTCCTCAAACCGCTGACTCTTTGAACAGTCTCAGGCTCCATTTACTGCCAAAGGTCCTCCTTGTATGATGTGAAGATAGCACCTAGTTCATGGGTTACAAATCTGAGTTACAAAGGTCTAGGAGAGTGCACTGGACTTAGATGACATTCAGTTAAAGTATATTATCATCTTCTCATTATTCTCCACTACATCTTTCTCCCAAACAGGAAACTTTTGGAAAGTCTGGGTTCCAGGGCATGTACACAAAAAGGACCAGAAGCTGAGCAAAACCCCACACCCAGGCCTCGGCGTTTGTCTGTCCCTGTCTTTGTGTGTGTATGTGTGTGTGTGTTTAGTCAGTCCTGTCCAACTCTTTGTGACCCTTTGGACTGTAGCCAACCAGGCTCCTCTGTCTATGGGATTTTCCAGGCAAGAATAGCAGAGTGGGTTGCCATTTCCTCCCACAGGAGATCTTCCTGACCCAGGGATCAAACCCGAGTTTCCTGTGTCTCCTGCACTGCAGGCGGATTCTTTACCCGCTGAGCCATCAAAGCCGTTTTCTAAGGAACCAGAGCCAAAGGTCTCGTCAGTAACTTCAGTCCTCTCATCTGCACAGCTCAGAGTCAAAGACCCAACAGAGCTTCCTCAGATCAGGACAGAAGCCTGAGACCAGCTTCTGCAATAGATCTGATAAATAGCTGGATTTAGGATAAATCAACCCTGATAAGACCCCACTTGATGAAGTGATTGGCCCCCAACTAAAATAAATAAATTTATAAAAAAAAAAAAAAAAAAAGACCCCACTTGATCAGTACCTGACATACTGACAGCTGTCCCTCTCACTTGTCTTTCAAAATGAATTGAAATCAACTCTAAATTTCAGACCTTTAAAACTCCTGCAAATTAATGCAGCACACAGAGCCAAAGGCAAGCAGCCAAGTTCTCCTCGACCTAAAACCTACATCCTCTGAACACCAGACGATCCTCACCAGCTGTGATGGATTTTTACATGCAGCACTGACTAGGAATGGCTATCGGAAGCTGAAGTGATGGCTGCAGGTAACATGAAGACTGATCCTGCATATCAGCTGCCGAAAGTCAATGCCACCGTCAGGGGACTTCCCTGGCAGTCCAGGGTTAAACTTCACCTTCCAATGCAAAGGGCTCGGGTTCAGTTCCTGGTCAGAGAGCTAAGATCCCATATGCCTCCTGGCCAAAAAACCAAAGCATAAAGCAGAAGCAATGTTGTAATAAATCCAGTAAAGACTTTAAAAATGGTCCACATTAAAAAAAAAAAAAGTCAGTGCCACGGTCAGAGGAGGGAAGAGGAAAACAGAGCTGGCCTGAGGGCTGGCAAGCCACATGACTGCCCCTGCATGGTTCTGCATCCCCGGTGGGTCCTCCCACCGCGGCCCGTCCCTGCCTTATACAGCAGCGCTGGGCACCTGGCACAGACACCGTCCGCACTCAGGACCGCCCGCAAGACTGCTCCAAGGAGAAGCGTGTTTCTGCTCGTCGAAGAGATTCCCAGGTACAACTGAGCCCATGCGAGCAGCAGCAAACAGCCGGCCTGGGTCCTCCTGGTGACACGCAGAGCACAGCAATCCCAGGGCCCAGCAAGCCAGCGCCAGCCCCACTCCCGCATCTCCTTCTGCTTATGGACCCTCCACGATATCACTCAAAAATGATCATAAATAGCACAACAGCTCAATTTTACAGTTAAAGGCAACAAACCAGATGGCTATGTTTCTCTTAACATCACTCATGTTGGAGGAAGATTTGCATTATCTATGTAAATCTTGAAATATTTGCCATTAAGAAATCCCAGTTTAAAAAAAAAAATGTTCACTACGAAGAGGAATTCAGTAGCAAGAACATTATATTTCCCATCTCAAAAGTAATAACATTTTTAAGTTAGTCCAATATTTGGCTGTTTACCTTCCAGGATTGAAAGACTGCAAGGTTTCCTTTCACTGCTAATGGGGGAGACTGCTGCCCTGACCACAGCCCGCCTCACTGCTGTCTTCACTTCAGGGTTCTGCAACTGCTATTGCCTGGCCACTAGATCAGCATAAACAGGCATCTGTTTACCAGCATATCAGTGAAATCTCTTGTCTACACCTCCAAATTACCTGGCTTTGATAACCACTCTTTATGACAAACAACAAAGAATTATAGTCTTTACAAGCCCGTGACTGGAGCAGGGCCAGGACTGGGGTGAGACAAGAGGGACCTGTCTAGGAGACAAAATTTAAGTGGGGTGGGGGCAGAATCTCAGCAGTTGTGATAAACACTTTCAATGAAAATTTTGAAAAAAAAATCAAAATTAATGTCAAAATCCATGATGAATAAAATGTCAAAATCTCAAATAAAAACAGGACCATTTGAGGAGAGTTTAGAAAACTTCCCTCCAAATGTTCATTATAATCACAGGCCACATTGCTCCCCCCAGGGATCAGAAGAGGGTCAGCTGGTACCACTATACTTTTCAAGGTACTGTACTGTGAGATTAAAAACATTTTAATTTTTGTTTTTGAATATATTATTTATGTGAAAAGTATTATAAACCTATTACAATACAGTCCTATATATAGTCTATTGTGTTAGTTGAGTACTTAGGCTAACTTGGTTGGCTTAAGAAACGTGCTCTCGGAACAGAACTCATTTGCATGTAGGGACTTACTGTATGTAATTGTATGACAGTAATTAACCTTGAAATTTTTCTATGCAAAAAAGCTTTCCTCATTTGTCCTCTTCAGTTACAACTCTTCAAAAATCAAAATTAGAGCAGTAACTAAATAATACTCTCTAATATACTAGAACTTCTAACAGAATTATTTGCCTCGTTCCAGCAGGAACAGCCTTGGAAATGCATATGTGCAACTTTTAAACTTTTAACTTCTTTCAGACATTTCTAATATTTTAACCTACTGGCAGTCCTGTTTCATGGCCATTTCACATGACACTTTTGGCTAAAAAACTAAAGAACTGATGCTTTGCAGCCTTTAAAACAGCTGGTTACAGTTTTGTAATAATGCCAGCAAAACGAACAACAGTTTGCAACTGTCAGGTATTCATCATCAACAGCAACAAGTATTCTCTCTGTCCCAATATAACCGTCAGGTGACCAACACACTCTTCTTCAAGTGCCCACGTTTCTCCCTTTTGTTTCCCATTATAAGAAATAACTGTAAAATGCATCGTTAGGTTTTATTTTTAAAAATCACTTTGGAGTTAGCAGATATTCCCATTTTACAAAGATCTGCAAGTTGCAACACAAAAGTCTCCTGAAGTTGCTTTTTATAGCGCATGCTGAGTGATGATGTGTGGTCCACAACTCCTCTGAGACGGTCCCATAGATGTCACTTTTAGCGTACAGCATCTCGTCTAAGGGAACAGGCAACAGAATCTTGAGTTCTCAGATCAGGGGGCCCAGGCTCCCTCTTCCCCTGGAGGTTAGCCCCCACCACCACAACGTGTGCTTTGCAGTTAAGTGGTCACATTACCTCACAGCCCGAGACCTGACCTCCTCCACCCCAGCCAGGAACTCCAGTCAGACATTCCGAGGTTCCAATCCTGCCCATCTCACCCACAGGCTCTGAGAGACGGTGTCAATTACTTAACCACACCAAGCTTCAATTTCATCTCCTATCAAAATGGGGATAATATCACCTACATCATAGGATCAGTGTGAGGATTTAATCAAATAACGTACACAAAACCCCTAGACTGTGATATATCCCGGCAATCAACACCACTGTCTCCCCCAGAACACTGGAATCCCAAATGCCTTGCAACACAGCCAAAAAATTAAATTAAAAAATAAAACAAAACAGTTCCTAATACTGTTGTCAGAATATTGAAAACATTATTTTTAAACCATGGAAGTCAAACGTTTCCTCCTTAAACAACATAAAAGCAAACACTGGGTGCTGACTTTTTATAGCACTAACTTCTCTGCCACCCTCACCGCTGCTCATCCAAAATTGAGTATTACCACGTTACAACTCTACAGAAGTTTGCTGATATTCTTCCTGAGCTTCCAGCAGCATCCTCGAGACCTGGCCCAACACCCTCAAACTTCCCAGAACTCCCTTCCTTCTTCCCCAAACTCAAAGCAGTCTTTTCATCGTATATTCATCCGACTGTGCTCTCTCTCCTCACAGGAGTTCATTCAATCAAAGGACCCATGACTAACAGTGACTGAAAGTCACTCATGAAAGAAAGACGCTGAGACAGGTTCACGATAGTCAGAGGATGGCTCACCTCCGCTCTTACATCCTGGCTCTGTGGGGAGACCTGCAAAACGCCTTGCTCTCTGTCCACTCTGACACCCTGTGCCCTTGGCTGGCTTCCCGGAGGTGGACAGAGAAGCTCAAGCCTTGTGCCCACTGCTCTGTGACCCAGGAGACCCAATACCAGCTGTCTGAAGATGGAGTGTAGGCGTAGGGTTTGGGCAGCACTTGGACCATCCTCTTTCCTATCTTCACAGCATGAAACACAGAGAAACTAGGTGCAGGAGCCAATGGCAGCCAGTCTCTCCACCCTCACCCTGAGGACTGCAACCCAATCTCAGCCACCAGGAGCCCTCCACCCTGCCCCCACTCCACCTGCCTCTGCAAAGCCCCACATGGCAAACAGGACCCCCGTCCAGACCCCATCTGAAACAGTTCACCTGCATCTGGCTCTCCACCTCTGAGCAGCAGCCCCTCCCTCTCCTCCCACCTTCCTTTCCCTTCATTTACTGAGCCCCTCTCTGTCGCAGGCACTTCATGAAAGGATGCCATCTTCAGAGCATCCAACAGAAATGGAGCCTGATGCGCAGCTGGTTTCAGAATCCTGACTGACTCAGCAGGCGGACACACAGCCTCCCGTGCAACCCTTCTGCCTGGACTGACCTTACTTTTCTTCCATTAGATTGTCTCATTATTTACTCCTCAAATTCTAGTCCTAGTCTATTACTTGCCCCCTGTACTTTGGTTTCAATTTACTTTCTCTTTATCCATTTTCACAGTTTTAAATTTAACAGTTAACGTGTTTTTATGGTAGACCTTGATATCCTCTATACCAAAACCATTATTATGTGTCTGGCATATAGTCGACTGGATGCTCATTAACACCACTCTCACTTAACATTACCCTGAAAGTGCTAGCCAGGAAATAAACAGAGAAGTAAATATTTGCTAAGAATACAGAAAAGGAAACAAAATTATCATTATTTGCATATGATAAAATTACATACCTGGAAAACCCAAAAGAATAACTTGAATTATTATAAAACTAAAATAATAAATTTTATAAAAATTAAATACATTAACTGCTTCCCTATATATAAATTATAGCCACTTTGAAAATATGATGAGGGGAAAAAACAAAAACATTATGAGAAAAGTTGTCAATGGCAATCAAAAGGGTTTAAGTACCTAGGAAATAAATGTATTAGACTTACATGATATTTAGAATTCTAAGTGGCCAAAAAAGACTTAAGTAAAAGGGAAATTACACATATTCTTGGAATTTTCTTTTGTTTCTTTTCTTCTTATGTTTTTTTGGTTAGACTTAACTATTTTAAAGATGTCAGGACTTCCCTAGCAGTGCAATGGTGAAGATTCCACTGCAGGGGAAACAGGTTCCAAGCCTGGTTAGGGAACTAAGATCTCGCTAACTTGAAGGTTTGAGCAAATAAATAAATTAAATAAAGATCTCAACTCCTTCCCTGAAGTAACTGATCATTGCAATGCATTCTCAATTACAATATTAATAGATTTCCATCTGTTTTGTTTCTGTGGAATGGGTCAGCTTTGGCAAAATGAGTCTAAAGTTATAGTCTTAAAAAGGAAAAAGGAAAAATTTAGAAAAATTATGAAAACAAAAAGTAACATGAGGTGCTTTGTCAGAATTAAAAATAGTTTGGGACTGAGGGGTGGAAAGGAGAAAAAATAAACAGAATAGATACAGAATACAGAAAAAGAATCAAACATATCTTAACTTGTGGAAGATACAACATTTCAAGCAAAGGTAAAAATGCGAGACTATGAAAAGAAAGATGGCCCAGCAATTTCACTTCTAGAAAGCAGCAGACCTGCTTGTAGTATTACCAAAATTGGGATTATATCCTCCCCTCTCCTCTGTCTGACACACACACACATGCACACACACCCCTGCCTAAAAGCCTAGAAGGCTGCAAGGCTACGCAGAAGCCACAATTAATGCATTTACATTTGGAGGCGAGGAGCTAGAGCAGGAGCCTTTATTTCTTGTTTGTACTGATTAAGCTGTCTAAATGTTTATACACTAAGTCCATCTGGATTATTCTTGGAGGTGACATAAGAAACATTTTTCTTTTCTTATTTATAACTCTTTCGTATTGTAAATTCGGAGTGGGAGGCACGTAAGGAAGCACAGGCATTGACATCAGACAAAACCAGGCTCAAAATCCCTCACTTCCAGGCACTGCTGACATGAGCCTGGGGCAGTTGCTAAGGCAACTTCATCTGCAAGATGAAGACGAAGCCCTCACCGAGTTGCTCTAAGAATTAAATACAAAAATACTCAGCCTAGTACCTGGCACATAATTACCCAATAGAAGGAAACAGCTGATGTGCTGATGAGGACTATGCTTAAAACAGCAAGAGCAGGGGAACTCCCTGGTGGTCCAGTGACTAAGACTCCGAGCTCCCAATGCACAGGGCCGGGGTTTGATCCCTGGTCAGGGAACCAGAGCCCACACGCCACAACTAAAGATCCCTCATGCTGCAACAAAGATCGAAGATTCTACATGCTGCAACTAAGACCTGGCACATCAAAAACAGAAAAAAATTTAAATTTTTAATTTAAAATAAAAACCCACAAAAGCACCTCAACCCTGCGTAGTGCAGTACAAGTACTGCACACTTGTAAGACAGGGAGGTCAAACTGGTTACACATATGAGATTTGTAGTTCTCCTAATTTGTTAATCTATTGCTTATCCCAGTAAACTAAAATTTAGTTTTATTTTCTTAGAGAATAATTTATTTTTGCAGGAGATTTTTCTGTGGGACAACAAAAACCCAGTTTCTCAGGTGACCATGAACTAGAAGCACTAGTGGGGACAAGCTTAACCAGGAGAGAGCAACCCATCTGCTAATCACAGACGTGTACAAGAAAGGCCGTCTCCTGCTTGTCCCCAGTTCAAACTCAGTGAGACAACCTGAAAATAACGTATTCACGGCAGCCTATTATTGTGCAGATAGCATTTCCCACCTGGCAGCTCCACCAACTTAAGGCAGCTTTTTGTATTATTTAAGGATAAGTTTTTATGAAGTCATTTAAATGCCCCGAAACCAGAACAAAAGCTAAGAAAGTATTGAAAAAAAAACAAATATATATATATATAGTATTTATACTTTAAGGTACTTACACTGAGCTTGTTGGAGCTGATGGATGTGAAGACCATTTTAGAGTGTCTTATGGGGTCAAGTGTAATCACTGACCTCAAATACTTCTGTCTCTCAATTCAACGGAATCTCTTTACAAAATATCCAAACAAAATTCAAGAGGCAGATCCAACTCATGACACCTGTCCTTAACCAGCAGGAGGATGCTGTCACCTGTCACACCACCAAACCTGAAAAGACTGGTATTTGGCAACCCCGGAAGACAGTGTTTTGATGCATGGCCATTCTCCCCAAGTGCACGGCCAGAGGCTGTCTGAGAATACCTCAGCCAAAAGTTTTCATTCCAGGAAGCCTATACTTACTAACCCAAATACTGACAGGGACTGGTCTCCAATTCAGAGTGGAAACCCTTCTTCTACCACAACCAATTTTTCCAAATGTCCCATCATGAGATGTCATAATGGAAGAAAGGAACCAGAGCAGCAGGTGAACCCCTCCTGATGCACTCGGCGGCCTCGGCCTTGCGGTCTCGGACCCAGGACAGGCCTCAGAACCCAACCCGGCTACACGTGTGCACACAGGAAGCCTCTCCTCTCCACCCACAATGCTGAGGAGCAGAACTGGATGACACACTAGCCACGACCCAAGGCCACTGGGACTGACAAATGGAAAAACAAACCAAGCGCACAAGGCACCCTTGGAGAAGCCGGCAGCCAAGCTCCGGGCAAACCTCGAAGAACAGGTGTGCTGGCGCCAATCGTGAGCCAGGGGTGCCACTTCTGCCTGACACACCATTGATTTTACCTCCACATCCCGCCACCACATGAGACCAACCACTGTAAGTAAAGTCTCAAATGCAGCCATTCAAAACGCCAAAGGCACAAATATTCCGGACATCTTACCACGTGGCATGGAAAGTAACACAGAAAGGAACTCAAGCTCTGGTTAATTAATGCAATTGTATAGTTTGTTGCTGCCTATCTATCAAAATACCAGTTGGGAT
Source organism: Giraffa tippelskirchi (assembly GCF_054371585.1). NCBI lineage: Eukaryota > Metazoa > Chordata > Mammalia > Artiodactyla > Giraffidae > Giraffa > Giraffa tippelskirchi. Next base: position 62,424,523 of record NC_137287.1, on the reverse strand, counting down.
ACAGGTAAGTATTTAGCTATTTACAACAGTTGTAACAGGACACCAGTTAGAGCCTGCACAAATTTTAGCAGAGGACTGGAAGCAAAGTTTTTACCAAGACTGAAAGGGTAAAGGAAATGTTTTAATTCTCATTGATTTAGCAATGCTTTCTTCTCCTCCCACCTCCCTTCAATCCTAACCCACCAAACGAAGTATACACACACACCAGTGACTTCATACCACAAAATGCGAGCTCTACTGTACACGGTTAAAGCCTTCATTTTAAGGATGTGGGCATTTTTGTTTCTAACCTAAACAATCTTCAACTGATCTGGGCTGAATCTTTTGGTAGAAGGCTTCACCAAAAACAAGATTATTTAACCCTCCTTCCTCTGTGCCTCCATGTGCTTTCCAGGGCTAGTTTCTCAGTCTGGATTCTGAGACTTCATAACTGAACATCAGTATGAACTAAAAATAAATAAATAAAGTTTGCATTCTTATACAACAGTATCTGGTGAAGGAAATTCACAGAAGCTGTGAACTCAGGGACCTACCTGCCCCTCACCTCCTGTCTCTTATCCACTCACTGAGACTCTGAAACAATCTGTTTTCTTAAAGAGTACATCCTGAAAACCACTGCAAATTCCCCTGGAAAATCTAAAACCATGCCCAAGATTCTGGTCCCCTCTTGCCCTTCGTAAGGGACACATTTTTTCTCACAACTGTTGTAAAATACTCAACATGTGATGCCTCATTTTGCCCTTACACCCGGATGGATTCACTGTTGGTGCTTCACAGAGATGTTTTAAAAATCTCTCTTTTAAGGCAAAGCTGCCTTTTTTACACATGAAGTTTGGGGGCATGAAATCTGCTTTTCTAAACTAACTCCTTACTGTCAGCTCAGTTATGAGCCCACCTTGCTCTTTACTTCTAAATCACATCTGTTCCTGACCTGCTATACCTGCTCGCTGTTTCTCTGTTATTCACTAGCTGCCTAGACCATGCTGGACATGCTACCATCATCATCGACAGGTGCCACTTTAACAAAACTTCACACAACCCAGGTCGTAGCATTGACACAGAAGGAATCAACTGAATAAAGAGAGAGTGTGGCTGCTGCTGCTGCTGCTGCTGCTAAGTCGCTTCAGTCGTATCCGACTCTGTGCGACCTCATAGACGGCAGCCCACCAGGCTCCTCCATCCCTGGGATTCTCCAGGCAAGAATACTGGAGTGGGTTGTCATTTCCTTCTCCAATGCATGCAAGCATGCTAAGTCGCTTCAGTCATGACCAACTCTGTGCAACCCCACAGACAGCAGCCCACCAGGCTTCTCCGTCCACAGGATCCTCCATCCACAGGATCCTCCAGGCAAGAATACTGGAGTAGGGTGCCACTTCCTTCTCTGGAGAAAGTGTGGAATACCCACCAATTACCACCCACTGTGTGAGATGTTATTTCACACATTCTTATAAAACCTCCAGCCAAGCTCTCAAGGAAACTGGCATTCTCCCCATTTTACAGATGAGGAAACCCAGGTCCAGAGAGGTTAAGTAATTTTTCCAAGCACTGTGGCTGCAAAGTGGTAGGTAATTCCAAAACCTCCCCACCACACTGAGGTCCATCTGACGCTCAAGTGAAGGACAGAAGTTTCGAAATGAAGGACCTTAGAGAAGCTGAGTGAATTTCAGAGTCGCTGTTTCACCGGCAGTTTCCTTTTTGCTCTATCACGTCATGCTCTCTACATAACTACACCTGATGATGAATCATTTTCTCACTGGGGCAGCTAAGTACTATGGACCTTTGACTTACAGTGTAATATGTAAATGTGTTTTCATTTCAGCACTGAGCTTGGATTAATTTCACTGTTACTCATTTACAGAAAAAGCAATCCCTAAGATGAGCTCCCACCTAAAATGTAAGATCTGGAGAGTTCTGACCCTGCCCTCTGAAAGGCACACCTTGGACCCCAGGGACAAGGAGGGCTTAACAGCACTGGAAATCCCCCATTGTATAAAGGGTGTGACCGAAACAGCTAAACCAAGTCGTGACAGAAGGCTGTGTCAGACAAAATAGGTTATGCAAACAGAGCATTCACTAGGGATGCTTTTAGATACTGCTGCCCAAGAAGAGCAGAAAGGGGAAAGAGAAAAGAAAAGCTATGGAAGCACAGAAAAGCTAAATGAGGACTGAAATAAACAAAGAGAAAATACTACTGCTTCCATTAGTCAACACGCAATACTAAAAGTAGAAATAGAAAACCACAGAAATATACTGCATAGAAGAGAATACAAAGAGATCTGACAGAGGATTTTAGCCACAATATCAAATCTCTAAACTTAGGACCTAATGATCACCTTCAAAGAAAAACTAAGTATAAACGTAACCAATAAATACTGTATCTGCACTTAATAGATTTCATAGTAGATACAATGTACTCTTGAGACCTCTTTCACAAGAGGCCCTGCTTAAGGAAAACATCTCATCTTTGGTTAGAATCCTCCAGATTATTTCCCAGGAGACTTGTAGTCTATTCAGCACCTCAGCGAAAAGAGAAAATAAGCTTCTAGAACTTTCTGCCTCAAACATTTCATTTAAGGATGACATACTTAGCAATCAAATACTCCAAATTAAAGCAAGTGAAAAGAGGGTAAAGAAAAAGTATCAATCTAAAAAAGAATTGAGAGAACTGATTTAGGGCAGCCAATTTATCACCCTGTACCCAAAATCAAGGCAAAATTCTCTGAAGCAAACAACACGTTAAGTGCTCGGATTTCAGCCCACATAATAATGCCAAGGTAAAAACTAATATTAGAGAAGATGACTGAACGAAAGCTCACCCCTAGTGGTGATTCATAAGTCAGTTCAGATATGAATTATAAGTCTTACAGTGTAATGTTTTAATATAGTGAGAAGCTCTGCATATACCACTACATTTTCTGTTTCCCCTTTACTTTCAAGATCAGCTCCGAACATTTATGAATTTTAAAAATCCTTCATTTTCCTTGGAGATTTCTTTATTAATTTTCAGAAATATAACTTTACCCATCAAAATCTTTCACGTTGCCATGGGGCATTCAGTTTTCAAAAAGTTCACTATAATTCCAAGATCTAGCAAACTGTACCTTATATAAGTAAATGTAATATGGGAGACAGCCTCTAAAACACCCCTGTGATCTTCATCTCTTGTTTATGCCCCTGTGTGATCCCTTCTCCTTGGTCTGCTTCTAATGAACAGAATACAGAAGAAGGAACAGGCTGTCGCTTCCAAATTGGTTATAAAAAGCAGGTGGCCTCTGTTTTAGGTGCTCATTGACTGTAGTGAGGAACCAAGGCCTCCAGCCAACAGCCACCTGAGTGGAGCTCAGCAGGCTCCCCAGTCCCACTCTCACCTTCAGTCTCCTAAGAGATGAGCCAAAGCCCCCAGCCCAGCCAAGCTTCAGGTCCTGCCCCCCAGAAACAAGTTAATAAGCACCTGGCATTTTAAGCCATTACAGTTTGGGATAATCTTTATTCCACAATAGATAAATTAGGTAATTAAGATACCTTTTTGTACAGAGCCCATCATAGAAGATAAAACATTATTTGGGCATAAAGTTCAACCAATCTTTTTGTTTGTTTAAGGCACAAATATATTCAAGTATCTGGCCTTATTGAAAACAAAAAGAATCCTAATTTGGATTTATTATTTTTCAAACATTAAAAAAAAAGGTTACACACATTTTATTAGCTAAGGTAGTTTAAAACTAAGCAATTAGGATTTATTCTTTAACTCTAAGAAAATGATCAGTGAAATATTTTAGAAGTATAGCCAAATTATAGTACTCCTAGATTTTCAGAGGCAAATGATGGCACATTTCTTCTACGAAATCACATAAATGATACTAGCATTCCTCACATGACACTTAAATGAGTAGATTTCCCTGGAGAATCAGCGTTAAGCAAAGACATATGCCTTCCTTCTGTGATATCTTTGTAGTATTTTATGCTCTTCTCCCCCTAAAAAGGTCTATTACTTTCTATTTAAGAATAGGATATCTCAAAGGAACAAAGTGCTATGACAGAGGAAATGATGGATGCCATGATAAAGGAACTAGGGAGGAAGAGGGTTCAAGGATGGAGCTTGAAAAACTGCTTCCACATGCATAGGCAGCTTTACACAAACCGCTTGAAAACCCATGAGATGTATCAACATAACACATACACGTATATGAAAAACACCCACAAAAGAGAATCCAATTCCACTTAACAGTGCTATTTTGATGCACTAGTTTACACTCATAATTTTAACGCCACAAACAAGTTCATCTTGACCACAAGTCTGTTCTCTATGTCTGTGACTCTCGAAAACCTATACTTTCAAACAAAAACTGTCCACAGACACTACACATCCCAGGGAACAGCTGGCACAATCAGCACCTTAGAAAGCAAAATAAAGCCCAGCTGGGTAGACCACACAGAGGTCTCAGCTGGACACTCCTTATTCAGATCTGGCCCTTATTCCAGTCTCGTACTGTGCACATGGGCAGCGAGAGCTCCAATTTCTCAGATGAGGATGGCAATGATGATACATTGATGATATTAGTGACAGAGCTAACATTTCTGCAATGACTATGAGCCAGTAAGCATTCTTGGCACTTTCCATTCATGAGCTCATGTAACCCCTACTCAGTCCGAAAAGCAATACTATTATTCCCACCCCTGCTCACTCCCATTTTACAGATGAGGAAACTGAAGCACAGCATTGCAAGGTCATGCCTATATCTACATTGGTCTTATGACACAGCTAACTTTCAAAACCAGGCAACCCACCAACAGCCTGAGTTCAACAGATAATCTCAAGAGTCAAACTATATTTAAGTGAAATGACTTTCTCAGTGTTATGATCAATAGCTCATGTTAACACTGTGTTAATCAACAAATTACCACTTACCCAGTCAATCAAGACATTGGACTTGCATTCAGATAAGCACTTGGATTAACCAATACTAACTTACTTATGTTCTATTCATACCTTATCAGACTCCTTTGTAAGGATCTATGTAGCCCCTCAACAGGGAAAATCACCCAAAACTGAAACAAGTAGGTCAGAAGTGAGTATTTGCCAAGGGAAACACCTCAAGGTACAAGAGCAGATTAAAATGCTCTGATTCAACACAGACATCTGTTCCGTCATAAGCGACCATCTGCTTCATATCCCAGACAGCAAAACATTTCAATAGGAAGTGTCAAATCTGACTCCTAATCAGGAAACAATTATCTACATTTGCTACCAGCCCCAAAGCTGATCCGAAACTCCTGGGGCAAAGCTTAATGGAAAAACCACAGTACAGGTACATATTCTAATGAATGAGGCTAGATATTGGCCAAGATTCCCACCGGCTGTAATATTTTAACTATTTCACGGACCAAAAAATATACAACTGAAGCGATAAAATGAGAAACAAATTGAGAAATTTTCGGGGGCGGGGAGGGGAGACAATTTGAGAAACAAAGATTTTGAATGACAAGTCCAGTGGGCCTTTAGCTGCCTGAGCCCCAAGCACTGCTGGGCCAGGAACTTGGGTGAGCAGGGAGTCCCCACTCTAGAGGCACAAAGACATAACCACACACAGTTAGAAGGCACTTTTAAGACACAGGATGACTTTCTGGAATGCAGAGAAGCAAGACTAGAGCCAGTTAGGATGTGAGGGAAGGTTTTGTCAGGTATATCAGCAAAACACTGAGTTGAATGCTAAACACTCAACAAGCCCTCTGCCAGGCCCCATGTGAAAGGAGGCGTCAGAGACAGGAGGCCCCCGGGCAGCAGGGCACCACAGGCAGGGTGCACACGTGGATGCAGGGCAGTGTCATTCAGGAAGATGCTCTTGGAAAGCCACTGGGGCAAACTGAAGATGGGGTGACAGTCTATACTTGTCTCCACGGGCAACAGGGAGCCTCCTTCAGCACCTCTTACAGGCCAGATTCTGGGGAAACAGCACAAGCCAGAAAAACCAAGTGCTTCTTATAATAGAGCCTGGATTCTAAGGGGACAAGACTGAATCAAAGACGTAAATGATTTTAGTTGGAAGACGGGCACTTAAAAATTAGACGGGAAAAGGAGACAGAGGGGCAGGAGGAGCCAGCAGCTGATCAATGTGGCAGCTCACTCCTCTGGGTGCAGGGAAGCAAGAAACAAATGCAGCTCTGGGGTTCTGAGGGACGGACAGGCCCCCGCGAAGTGCTCCTGCACTCTAAGCATCCCAAGAAAGTCAACCGACTCCATGTCTTTTTAATTCAACCTCAATTAACTGAACTAATTCGAGGCAACCAATGACTTCTTGCTACTACCAACACAGCATCTTGAAAAGTGGCCTCCCGTTCTCTCTGGGGTTTTAGTTGACCAACATGTCCACTCCTGCTACTGTTGCAATCCAAACACTGCTGGACACAAGTGTAGCAGGGGACGTATGTATGTATGTATGTATGTGTGTGTGTGTATGTATGTGTGTGTGTGTGTGTGTGTGTGTATGTGTGTGTGTGTGTGTGTATGTATGTATGTATGTATGTATGTATTTGGCTGGACCAGGCCTTGGTTGCCACACGCGGGATGTTTAGTTGGAGCGTGCGGATCTTGTAGTTGGCGGCATGTGGGATCTAGTTTCCCGACCAGGGACAAACCCGTGTCCCCTGCACTGGGAGCCCAGTCTTAAGCACTGGACCACCAGGACAGCAGACTTTTTAATTACGATTTCTGAATAAATTTAGCAAAAAAATTTAAATGATATAATCCAGTAAGAGAAAGGTGAAATGAAGCATTACCTTCATAAATGTTGGTATGCTGGTGAGACTATACAATTACAGCCCGTCTAAAAAGAACACGGCAATATATGCAATTTGTTTCTTTAGAATAATTCCTCTTTTAGAATCTAAAGACTATATTGGACATTTAGATAAGTATTTACATACAAACAAGCTCAATGCAGGGTTATTTATAAGAACAATTTAAATATCTCAGAAGAAAAGTAAATAGTATATCCATACAAAGAAACATGTAAGTCATTGAGAATGTTTAATATTAATAGAAGAAAACTTATGTCTTTAAAGTAGTAAATAATCATCTTTGTGTGACCTCCAAATTCCTAAGAATATGAGAGAAATAAAAGATCAAAATACAAAATGTTAGGTGATGAGATTCCAATCTATCTGAAAGAACCATGAGTTTGTTTTTTAAAGGGACACACACAGCTCTTTTGTCTCCTTATGTTGTCTGTTCCATTACTTCACTGGACTTCAGTGTTCAAAAGATCTTCCGAGGTCCAAGTTTTCCATATACAGCCCTGGAAGTATCGCTCAGAGTGTCACCACAGAGGGACAGGGAAAAGAGCCCTGACTTGGCCCTTGTCCACCTTTATCCTCAAACAGCTTGGTCGCTGGCTCCCAGCCCTGGCTGCAGCCCTGCACACATGCCACCACCTGTGAGAGCACAGTCAGGGTGTGGCTCCAGCCCGGCACAGAGATAGAGCTCTAATAGGTGTGACTCCCTTAGGTCTAAACAGGTAGATCCCCAGTTCTCAGCGCTGAGCCCAAGTTCACTATCAAACTCTGTGCTCAGCCCTCACAGCTCACCAAACAGAGAACACACACGCACATCACCTTCCCTTCCTAGGCTTCCGTCAGTAAATTCAATAAACTCCTTTGATGCCAGCCTCCTGTCAAAGCCGAACGATGTCCATCATCCCATCCAATCTCAACCTCAAACTTATGTCACTGTCAACAAAGCCAGGGTCTCCATAGAAATACACTGGCCCACGTTCTGCTCTGAGGCAGGCTCTGCAGCTGTCCAACAGGGGTGAAGACATGGCTGAACCTCAGGCCTCACGCTCTGCCAGTGACACGGCACACTGCAGCCTCAGCCACAGTGCTGAGACTCCCACCCTGACCAACTCTATCACCACCTACTGACCCACCTCTACAACCAAGTTCTCACTTAAAAGACTACCTTCAACGAATTTACTTGCAAGTCTCTGAACACAAAATTCAGCATCACTGAAGAACGCAGCCAGCCCTGAATTCATTCTGAGCCCCCTTCTACCATACTCACATTTACACCCCTATTCAAAAGGTGCCAGTCTTTATTAAACTGGTGAACAAGAGCTGGCCCAACTTTTGCCCACTGTCCAAAATGTCATCAGTGACTCTTCAATTAGACTGACCCTGGACCACAGACACACTCTTATAAATGTCATGGGTTCTACATTTGTATATTACACTACCATTTCAGTGACAGCACTTCCAGGATCAAGGCATGATTAATATTTTTCATGTACCTTCCACTGCTTCGCACAGCACTGCAAGCCCTATGAGTGCCCTAAAATAATCTATCTGAAGGCTTTTCACAAGCATTAAGATATGAAAATGAAGAGGTCATCAATGCCCTTTCTGTATCCTCTGATATTCTCTGGGTGACCTATAAGCCTCACTCTTCTGAACTATAAAGTAAGGGAAGGAATGCCCAACAGTATCTACTTCCCTCATATACTGAAGCATTTGCATATATTCCAGCAATTACAAGAGCTCTCATTTTACTCCCAAAAGCCCACTCGAGTTTCACTGTAAGTGCATATTGGTTCCTCAGTTTATTTGACATCCACTGAGCACGTACAAAGCGGGGTGGAAGATGAACAGGATCTGTGCTCTCATGGAGACCATGGTCTGATAGGAATACAAGTGGGTGAGAGCACGCAGAACAACATGTTACATACAGTAAAAGCACACCAGAAATCGAAGGGATCACTAAGAACAACAGGCTTGGGTGAGGCAGGGTGAGAAAAAGACTGAGTAAAAGACTGTGTTTAAGGAGGTAGCAGGAGGGGGGACATTTAGGGAAGATGGGTTTGGTCAAAAAAGACTTCTTAACCAAACACTGATGGAGATTCACTGAAGAAAGTCACAACAGAACACAGAATCACCCTCTTCTCCATCAAACTACTTCAGCTGGAAAAGGATCATACAAATGAAAAGGCCTCAAGGTTTCTCAAGTTCTTCCATTCGAAGAATAGAACAATACTTTTAGCACTTTACATACCATGAAAAAAACAACCAAAACACTCCAAATAACTCAAAGGTCTTTAAAAAAAAAAAAAAAAGGTTATACATCAGCACAGTCATTAACCCTGACAGACTGATTACTGAGACTTCTAAAGAATGACATTAGACAAAAACCTGTCCCTTTTTTCTTTGTTTAAAACCATACCCAGTGTTCTTCAATTGTGCATCCATCCACATCACACACAACACGCCACAACCATCCCACACTCCCAAGAATGACAACTCCCCACATTGTGCCCTCTAATTAACACTCGCTTCAGCAGCACAATTGCTGCCATTTACTTTCAAAAAGCTCGCTCCAGCATATCCTCCTCCTAGACTGACAACATCCATTTGTGTCTGAAATTGGGTGTGAGGCCTAAGTGCCTCTAAGGCCTAAACCCTCAGCTGCTGAGTCTCTGTGGCTCTTTCCCTAAATGACATTAACTCAGAATGAGGGGGAGGGGTCCTCTGTTCTGATCTGCCCTTACCACCAAAGCCAGCTTTGTCTTACTAAAATATAGCCCCGATTACTTAATTCCCCTGCTCAAAAATCTTCAGTGGCTCCCAATAACTTCCTAAATTAGATTTCAGCTGATGGCCCTACATTCAAGACCGTTTATGACAGATGCCGTTTTTCCATCTTGTCTGCCACATGCAGCTACATTATCCAGCCGAATATTCCCTGCACCTCAGATATGAGCCATTCTGCCACCTCTGAGGCTCACCACGCTGTCTCAGCCAATATGCCCACTTATCTGTTCTTCTATTAAGATCTTAGTAAGTGCTATCTCCCCTCCAACATCTTTCCTCGTTATTCAGCCAATGATCATCTCTCCAGCATGTGAGCTGCAAAAGCATTTCCTCCCTCTGTGTAAAATCATTCCTTTTGCCTGGTATTCTCAATATTCCTGAACTCAGCTTATACCTCTAGCCCTGAGCTTGCCTGTAAACTCCTTGAAGACAGAGCTTTGAGCTCTGATCATCCCATCGCTTCTGCTAAGCGCCCTGAACAGAATGGCTTACCTGGATTTGATAAAGCATCCTTCACCCAACTTTTCATGTTGGCTGGCCATTTTTGAGCAGCTGCGTCATGGGCTTGGAGCTCACTCGCAGAGCAGCAGGATGGCCTACTAGAGCGGAAAGCACGAGACCAGGAGTCCAAACTCGCCTGCCACTTACCAGGTATGTAACTGCGGACAGATGACTCACCCCGCGGACCACAGGAACCTGACCCAGAATGTCTGCACTGAGAGTAAATGAGAGGGGACGAATAAACTGCATGTCAAGTTCCAGTTTCAATGTCCCGGTAGTGGTGTCTGCAATGACTGAGGTTACGTGGGGACTCCAGACAGAGAGCATGCGACCAGTTCTCAGAAACCACTGGATTCGAAAGTTGGGCAGAAACAAGAGGCCATCCATGGATTTGCCATCCTCGGACTCCATGACCTTCAAGGTCTAAAATCACCGGATTTGGGGAGGTTTTGTGATGTTCCTCTGGGAACTCAAACCCTAAAAGTCTATGAGGTTGCTCTGGAATGAACAACCAAACAACAATCAAATGCTCTTCTGGCTGATGAGGAGGAGGGGGTGAGGGAGGAAGACCTGGTATTAAAATCTGTCATTTTAGGGACTTCCCTAGAGGCCCAGTGATTAAGACTCCAATCTTCCACTGCAAGGAGTGTGGGTTCAATCCTGGTTGGGGAGTTAAGATCCCACAGGCCTCATGGCCAAAAAAACCCAAACATAAAACAAGCAATGTGTTAACAAATTCAATAAATATTTTTTTTAAATGGTCCACATCAAAAAAAAGAAAAAAATCTTAAAAAAAAAAATAGAATCTGTCATTTTAAAATATGCAAGCATTCACAATTTTCTTTGAGAAACTACACAAAATTCATAGCAGTTTTTAAGTTTATACTCCTTTGATTTTAAGTGTTCTGGCCTCTGAAGGCAAATGTGGACAAAGCACAGCAGTAATGAAGCCATTCACCAGGATGGGTACCCTGCAAAGGCAGGGATGCAGCTCTGCCCATCCCAGCTGTTAGACTCAGCATCTCTCAGCCTCCCAGGTTCATGTTCTGAGAACAACAGTAATCATCACACCCGCCAGATGGGAGACACTGAAGGAGTCTCCCTGTGTGAAGCACCATGCCTGGCACCTGGGCATAAGCAATGGACATTTGCTGCTCCTATCACCACCACTGTCAAGATCACTGCCGTGCAATTAGCAGGGCACATCAGTCTGCATGTTGTTAGTGCAAAACAATTTTCTAAAGCCAAAAATACTTAGCACAGAACTAAGAAAGAAAAGTAACGTCGGCCAGTCCCACCCATGTAAGCCTTACAACAACTTGCTACTTTTTTTTTTTTGGTGTCTGCTTTTAATGCCAGCTGAGGAACAGTTTTCCCTGCCTCTTCCAATTCTGTGGTATATCTTATGAAGCAATAGGTGTTTAGGCAAAGACACACACATGCCCAGGCTGGTATATTTAAAGGAACTGATCTGATAGAAATGAACGCCCTGTCCTTTAAGGCAGAAACAAAGGAGTTTTTCCATGGGGTGAGCTCAGACCTTGTTTAATGGAGCTTCACAGAAATAGAGCAAATTAAAATGACAGTATTTCCCAACAGCTCACAGGATAAGCCAACAAAGATGGGTCATACCTGGAAACAAGCTCAAGTCAGCCCTTGACAGTGGAAAGAAGTCATGGATCCAAATACCAAGGAAGTTTTTCAACCTGGAAGGCAGGACTGCCTATGCTCATCCCAACTAGCAAAGGGTTCTGCTTTTAGCAACAACTCTGTAATGCCTCGGTCCATTCTACAGCAGAAATATACCCATCATATTACAATACCTGCTTAAAATAGACACTCAGTCCCATGTGAACTGAATGAATAAACCAAATGAACAAAGTTGGATATAAACAGGATTCAAAGATTTAAAAAAAAGATTTTGCACAGTACACATTATCAGGTTTGAAGCCCACCGTCTCAAGGCAGCTAATCTCTGAAATCCTCTGCGTTGGAGCAAAATTTCCCACATTTGCCATGGAAGCAACGGATAAAGCAGTTGGCAGGCAGGCTGGTCCATCGGCAGCAGCCAGAGCTAACCGAACTGGGGCAGGAGCAATGTCTGCCCTACATTAAATGTGTGTATACATACTGTTTTCTTGTTGCCACTATAGGTGGATGACACCTAGAACTTGAGCCAGTAACTCTTTAAAACAGCTAGGGCAAATGTAACTATACTAGAGTTTGAGCAAACGGAATTACACTAAAGTTGGCAAAAATCAAGTTGTTCCCTGAGAGATTCAATTATACTAAAAATTCGAACGGGAAATCACCCAAGTAACTTTATTACCAGACTATCAAAATGTTGTATTTCCTATTCAGAAGTGGATCTACAACTCCATATATCAAGGATGTTCTTCAAGTTTCTATATACACATCCTTCAGAATTCTTAATACAATAAAAAGAAGGTATCAGTTTAATAAGGTGACCCCTTTTAAGGTTGATTACCAATACATGAAATATATATTTAGGTGTGTGTGTAATTTCCCGGCAGTCCAGTGGTTAGCACTTTGTGCATCCACGGCAAGGGCAGTGTGTTCAATCCCTGGTTGGGGATGCCACAAGACAGTGGCATGACCAAAAAAAATAAAAATTTTTTTAAATATATAAAGTATCTTAAGTACCTAAATGTTAGCAATTAAACAATAAACAGATTAAATTTTTCCAAAATACCAAGTAATTTAAAAATGGATGCTAGAAATTGGATAAGTTTAATACTTTCTTAACCTGTTTCTTTTCTTTTTTTTTTAATTGGAGCATAATTGCTTTACAATACTGTGCTGGCCTCTGCCATACATCAACATGAATCAGCCACAGGTATACATATGTCACCTCCCTCCTGAACTCCCAACTTGTTTTTTTAAAATTGATTTCTCTGTATTTCCTTTTATTTAAAATGCCTATTTATAGATATTTCTCTTTTAAAAAGATAATAAAATCAAGAGCTAACACCCAAAGAAAGGAAAACTTCATTCTGTACTATGATTACCTTCTTAAACAGCTAAAATCGCTTTTGCTTCAAATCATTTTCCACCAAAATATGACAGGTACACAGTGATGTTGAAAATTTCACTAACCTAATTCCAAAATTTTTCATAGGACATCATTTTATTCCACTGTGCAGTCATGATTCAAAATAAAAGGAAGCCATTTTGCTTGAAACTATTAAAATAAACCCTGCTCATTTTTCTTGTGTCTACTCTGAACTGCAGGTTGCAGAAAGTCATTTGGAAACATACTATACATATACTGAAGCTACTATTAAGCAACTTAGGTTCCTTCAATGGTAGAAAGTATCACTATTCAAACCTCAAGTTTATTTTAATAGGTAAAACTTCTAAATATTAACATTTCTATAATGCAAGTTCTAGAAGGGAGATAGGGGGATTCTTTTTGATATTTCAGTAATATGGAGATCAGGTTGCAAATGAAATCCACCTTTAAAGCAATGTTCAAACACTAAAAGCCTGAAGCAGTAGAGTTCCTTCCCATCATCAAAAAGTAATCTTCAAAGCATGCAGTTTAAGTAGAAGCATCCTGCAGAGCCCTGCTGTGCCTGACCATAAAAGGTCCAGCATCACCTGCACCACCTGGGACCCTGTCTAAAGCAGAGACTCTTGGTCCACCTTGGACCTGCTGAGTCAGAATCGGCACTTTCACAAGATTCCCAGTGTGCAGGTGAGCTGAGGAAGTGCTGCCGTAGAGGAGTATGGCATTTTGAAAACATAGTAAACTCTGAAACAAGAGAAGCCACCACAAAGACAATGCCTCGTACTGCAGCTAGAGAAAGTCCACGAGAGACAACCAAGACCCAGCACAAACAATAATAAATAAAATTTTCTTTCTTTCAAATAAAATAAAAAAAATTAAACCCACAGGGGAAAAAATGTAATAAAATATCAGCAGCAAAACAGTAAAACTCATCAAACAGGATCACTCCCACATGTGGCAGTGATGAAATCCCAACAGTCTTCCTATAATATCCCGCCGACAAAATGTGTACACCAAAAATCAGGGGTCAGAAATTATCCTCAATCACAAGCTAGGACTGTCCTCTGAAAATAGGAAGTGTGATTACAGAAAAGTGGATAATCATTGCACTTCCAAGTTTAAGGGAACCTTCGGGTTAATTTTGTAGTCTCTAAGTGAGAAAATTGACATGCAGGGTTACAAAAATGATTGCTGACCTGGAATTGAGTTATGATTGAATAATTCTCCATCCCTGTCTCTCAGTCCAAATTCCAAGTGGCATCTTTGCCTCCCTCCTCTCACGTTGTATCAAAAGAAGCATCCATGTCTCTTGCATTAGCCCTTTCTATTCCCACTGATATCTTAGTTAGATTCTCCAGGCAAGAATACTGGAGTGGGTTGCCATTTCCTTCTCCATAGATGCTCATCGCTCACTGCCTAATATAACATACTTCCCCAGGGTCCTCTGGCTAATCCCTGCAACTGAGATCACCCTACAGGGCCCTGCCCACAGTCTTGCTCAGATAGCATCAGGAATCCATCTGCCCCAAACTTCACAAGATCCCATTTCTTAGGGAATAAAGGAGAAAAGGCCAAGTCTACATATGCAGCCTGCCACACAGGTAGGTCTCTCCCACCTCAACTTCCAGGACACCAACTGCCCATTCTGTGCACTGGGCCACCTGTCATATGTAGATCACAATATCCTGCAGATTCCTTATTGCTCAGACTTGTCTCCTGACCTGTAACAGTTTCTCTATAAATCCACTTTAAGTTTGTACAGTAAGGAAAATACATACAAATAAAAAACTCAACTGGGAGGTCACCAATATACAGTGAGCATGCGTGCTCAGCCATGTCCGACTTCTTGGACTGTAGCCCCTGGGACTCCTCTGTCCATAAGATTTTCCAGGCAAGAATAATGGAATGGGTTACCATTTCCTCCTCCAGGGTGTCTTCCCAACCAAGGGATTGAATTCACATCTCCACTGAGCCACTTTGGCTAAGACCCACTTACATTGCATGAATAAGCATTTATGCAAATTTCAACCTTCATCCAAAAATGTGTGATCTTAATTACTTAGTAAGGGTTGAATATCTTTGAGAGATTTGTATAAAGAAAAATGTAGTAACTACTTCACTAAAAAGCATTTCATTAATCTATCAGTTACATATCACAAGTAGGACAGAACTTCTGCAAACAGGATAATAGAAATGATCCAAAATGAGGAGTAAAAGAGAGTCAAAATATTTGATGATTCAAAGATTTACTCTAAAACACTTAAGAAAAAAAAACATCTATTCCTATATGGTTCTCTGGTTTGTATTCTCATTAGAGCAAAGGAAGATGTAATAAATACCTTTAGCAAAAACAAACATTCAGCAGATAGAATTTGAACTTTAAAATATGGCCTCAACATGTTCATTGAGCTACCAAAATTACTTCTCATTCATATCTGGGTAATAGGAAAGCAAAATCCACTTAGAGAGCAAATGAACTGCTGGCAGAACCAGGCGGCACACCAAAGGAGCTGACACATTCCCTTGGATTCAAAATGTAGTCATCCCAGCATCTCGTTTTCATCCTACCATAGCCTTATCTAATTCTTTAATTTTCTCTTTACTTTGATGAAGCTCTTGATTATAAACAAAAAAAATCTATTAACTCTCCACCCTTCAACAAATAACATTTGGGTTTTACCTTAGCATGTTTAACATTTTTCTAACTGTAGGGTACACTTTAATTTTGTACCTTTTTTCACTTAACTTAGCATAACCTTTTTTCACTTTGCTATAAAGCCTTTATATCCATTTAAAGGCTACATACTATTTCTTCTAATGGATAAACTGTGGCTTACATAATGATTTTCCTGACCTTTGAAGTCATGCTGAGGATTTCAGAATTTAAATAATGCTGGCTGAATATCCTCACCCATGATTTTAACTTCCTAGGGATAAACAATATCTCAGAGGACAATATTCCAGGAACTGAATGAAAGGGTAGGAACATTTTTGCAGATCTTCATCATCTTGCCAAATTGCTTTTCGAAGGAAATATACAGTTGCACAAGAGCACCAGCAATGACATGATGATCCAAATACACAGGGTCACTGTGACTTTGGAGCATTGAGTATGTTATGCAGTTTCTGTTTTACCAATTTAATAAGACAAATGATAGTTTAATTTGTGAGTCTGTGAATAGCATGTTTATTCAATGTTTTTCCACGGTTTTTTACTAGTTGATTCTCTCCTTTTAAACTGCCCATTTTGAGTCCTTTGGCCAACCATCCACTGGGCTCTTAATATTCTTCTCTTTAGTTTGGTGGAATCAAAGTGCCCCGTAAGCGCCTTGCATTTTCAGTGAGAAGCTTTCATGTTAAGCAAAGAATAATAGGGACTTAATTCTACCACTGCAGTTGTATGAATGTTCAGAAGTAAACAACACATCACCATTCCCAGGGACTCCCACCTCTTTGCTTTAAACTAGTGGCTCTCCAGTTTACTTAACACAGCCCACATTTCTCAGCCATTACTACTTCTCAACAGAAAACAAGCTCAATGACAAAACTGTACTGTCACTGTGTGAACAAACTGAGGGTGAAAATATATAGCTATTTAAACAGGGTCATGGACGGTTCATGCTTGAACAGCAAAGCATACCTAGCTTAAATTCTCAATATTGAAAAAGTATAATCTTTCAATGCTATTGATAATAAAGTACACCACTACACCCTGTAGATCTGGCCAAAGAATTCACAGCAAACCTTTTATGCAGAGCTTCTAAGACCAAGGCTAAGGTTTAAGACAAAATCA
The DNA here is from genome assembly GCF_054371585.1 of Giraffa tippelskirchi. Taxonomy (NCBI): domain Eukaryota; kingdom Metazoa; phylum Chordata; class Mammalia; order Artiodactyla; family Giraffidae; genus Giraffa; species Giraffa tippelskirchi. Next base: position 62,407,619 of record NC_137287.1, on the reverse strand, counting down.
TCCCTGAAAGTTACTTGAATAGACCACACAATCCAGCACGTGTGGTGCTCTGAGTTCTGCCCTCTCTCCCGCAAAGGCCAGTCTGCCAGTGGTGCCAGTGCTGCCAGTGTTTCCGTGGGGTTGGAAGAGACTGCACTTTCTTTGGTTGAATACAAGAAGTATGGTAAACACAAGTCTGATTTGTTTAAGAGCGTGTTGCATGGAAAATACATATATATTATTAATTATTTTTAAGCAAACTTTTACAGTTAAATTAGCATAAGTTAAATACACATGACCCAATCCCACTGTAAATAGATAATGATGATGCCAAGTGAACTAATTTGTCATTTAAAAGCAGCCATTGAAAGCCACAACCAACTCAAAGACCACACTGATCTTATGCTGGTAAAACAGTTTTACCTGAATTAAAGTCACATGCATGCACATACCTGTCACTGTTTTGCAATCCTGCCAAATATAATACTGACATCCAGACATTAAAATACTGAACTCAAATCACACACTAATTTTTCATTTACAGATACCAAATATCAGTCACTCAAATGTTTAGTTTTTTTAAAAAAAAATGAAAGTATATGAAATGGAAAAACCTAAGAGATACTCTGCATCAACATTTCAGGCTTGTCAGAAGTTATGCTTTGAAGATAAGTATCAACCAGATAAAGGGAACATACTTTGAGGGAAAAGAGAAGCAATTTTAACTCCAAAATCCCTTTTCTCTGGAGACTGGTACAACACAGAAAGAAGTAGCATAGTACCCAGTAGTTCAAGGTTATGCAACAGAGAACTTGCTCAAAATACAGCAATACTCTATGTGCTGTTAGATAAAGACTGATCAGCAAAAAAAAGAAAAAATTCTTTATAGGATCAAGACTGGACAGACAATGGAACACAAGGCTGCCAGTTAAAGGTAGCCCTTTGTTCAGAAAATGTATCATAAGGGGAAATATTGGATGTACTTGTGGGAGCATGAAGAAATTTGAGTGCAAATAAGAATGAAACAAAATAGACAAAGCCCTGCTAAAAGCATTTGCCACTTACTGTCCAGAGAAAACAAAGATAGAGAGATAGATAGATATACAAAAAAGATCTTCATGACCCAGATAATCACGATGGTGTAATCACTCACCTAGAGTCAGACATCCTGGAAGTCAAGAGGGCCTTAGGAAGCATCACTATCAACAAAGCTAGTGGAGGTGATGGAATTCCATTTGAGTTATTTCAAATCCTCAAAGATGATGCTGTGAAAGTGCTGCACTCAATATACCAGCAAATTTGGAAAACTCAGCAGTGGCCACAAGACTGGAAAAGGTCAGTTTTCATTCCAATCCCAAAGAAAGGCAATGCCAAAGAATGTTCAAACTACCACACAATTGCACTCATCTCATACGCTAGCAGGGATGGGGGAGCCTGGTGGGCTGCCGTCTGTGGGGTCACACAGAGTCGGACATGACTGAAGTGACTTAGCTTAGCACACACTAGCAAAGTAATGTTCAAAATTCTCCAAGCCAGGCTTCAACAGTATGTGAACCGTGAACTTCCAGATGTTCAAGCTGGTTTTAGAAAAGGCAGAGGAACCAGAGATCAAATTGCCAACATCTGTTGGATCATCGAGAAAGCAAGAGAGTTCCAGAAAAACATCTATTTCTGCTTTATTGACTATGCCAAAGCCTTTGACTGTGTGGAAAATTCTTCAAGACCACCTGACCTGCCTCTTGAGAAATCCGTATGTAGGTCAAGAAGCAACAGTTAGAACTGGACATGGAACACTGGACTGGTTCTAAATAGGGAAAGGAATACGTCAAGGCTGTATGTTGTCACGCTGCTTATTTAACTTATATGCAAAGTATAGCATGAGAAATGTTGGACTGGATGAAGCACAAGCTGGAATCAAGATTACCGGGAGAAATATCAATAACCTCAGATGACACCACCCTTATGGCAGAAAGTGAAGTAAAGAGCCTCCTAATGAAAGTGAAAGAGGAGAGTGAAAATGTTGGCTTAAAACTCAACATTCAGAAAACTAAGATCATGGCATCTGGTCCCATCACTTCATGGCAAATAGATGGGGAAACAGTGGAAACAGTGACAGACTTTATTTTTGGGTGCTCCAAAATCACTGCAGATAGTGACTGCAGCCATGAAATTAAAAGATGCTTACTCCTTGGAAGAAAAGTTATGACCAACCTACACAGCTTATTAAAAAGCAGAAACATTACTTTGCCAACAAAGGTCCATCTTGTCAAAGCTATGGTTTTTCCAGTAGTCACGTATGGATGTGAGAGTTGGACTAAAAGAAAGCTGAGTGCCGAAGAATTGATGCTTTTGAACTGTGGTATTGGAGAGGACTCTTGAGAGTCCCTTGGGCAGCAAGGAGATCCAACCAGTCCATCCTAAAGGAGATCAGTCCTGAATATTCATTGGAAGGACTGATGCTGAAGCTGAGACTCCAATACTTGGGCCAGTTGATGCGAAGAACTGACTCATTTAAAAAGACTGTGATGCTAGGAAAGATTGAAGGTGGGAGGAGAAGGGAACAACAGAGGATGAGATGGTTGGATGACATCACCGACTCAATGGACATGAGTTTGAGTAATATATCTGTATATATCAAACTCTCTTATTTTTAACCACAAATTTTCATAGAATCAAGACACAGGAAACCTCCAGGTATGAGTCTAGAATTCTAAGAGCATGTCATAAGAACTCTTGACTTGCCTCTGAAGAAGCAGTAAGAAAAGCTATCATTCTCAGTTTCATTCTTTGTAATTAATAACACTTTGTTCTTTAACAAAATTAATGTAGCTCATTGAAGAATGTTGGAAAAGTATGAAGAGAATCAAATTCACCCCTAATTTGGACCACACAGGAACTCATCAGTCAGACCGTCAAGACCCCTGGAAGAAAGTGAGAATCCAGTTGTGGAACTAGTAATAACAATACAAGGGACTAAGCAGACACCATCTCTAGACTTAAATTTGAAAAGTCCAAGGAAAAACACATTACACATCTGAAAGGAATCACTGCTTTTGCAGCACTCGAGAAACTAAAGCATGACAATCTGAGAAAGATGAATCGGCATTATCCAAAGCAATTAATCTGACTAACTGGGTAGTTCCATTTTTAAAACAGTTTATCTAAAAACTGGAGGGGCAGGCCCATAGCCAAGAAGGAAACAAAAATGTGGTATGAACCACAAAGAACTCTGTCAGAAAGATAAACCCCAGAATTAGCTGAAGAGCAGGAACAATTTTTTTTAAGAAACTAAAGGAGGAAAGTAAGATTCTAAGCTATATTTGGAGCTTGAAAGAGGCAGGCTACAGTGTGGAGAGTGTAGGCTGCTACTAACCAATTGTATTTCTTGTTGGTCTTTTATAACAGAAGAATTTCAAGCTGAAGAAGGAACAAGAAAATCAGTAGCCTCTCTCTCACTCCAAAATAATAAAAATAATAAACTAAGAACATTTCCAAAGCATTTTCAGTAATTTTGTGCTATTTCCCCCACTTTAGAACCTTCATCTGCTTGGAGGCAGGTACAAATTCCTCTGCTGGGCAATAAGCCCCTTCCCTCCAAGGTCAGTCCCTCTTCCCCTGGAGGACTCACCCAAATCCACCCCCAACATCATCTTCTCTGGATGGGCTCTTACTTGCCATCAGACTGGGAAGAACAAAGGTGACCTTCCCTGGGTCCCACGACACGCGGGGCCATTTCCCACTCTTGCTGATGCTGTTTCCCCCAGACTGGAGGTCTGAGTGGACATCTTCATATCACTAACACCATGAACTCAGTAAGAGATGTTCATTTCTTAATCAATCACCTAATGACTGATTCCCTGAGGAATGGTCATGAGACCAGGAAAAAGATCAGAAAATGAAGATGAGCAGTGCTGCCTCCCCAAGGACATGGCGACCAGTTAGGCTCTGAGTTAGAGCTTTATTCTCCAACATCCTTCCAAGGGAGGGAGTGCCCTGCCCTTCAAAAAAAGAAAAAGCTGCAACTCAGTGGCTGAGTAACTTGTCTGAGCTAAGAAATGGTTCCAAACCCCATACATGTCTCTAAAGCTTCAACCGTCTCCCTTCGATTCCAGTGAACTCTGAACATCCGAAAGGGGCAGGGACGCTGTGACCTGCCCTGGGACCACTCAGACCAGGTTCATGAAACTAGCATCGTTTTTTCCTACTGTGGCTGTCAAATCTCAGCAAGCTATTTTTAAAATTTCCCAAATTACTATTATTACATGAAACAGTGAAACCGTGAACAAATAGTAAATGTCCTTGAGTGTCAAACCTGGTCAAAACCATACTCAGAAACAAGAGCTAGCAACTTCCAACACAGAGATCAAAGTATGTTTTCGCTATTGAACCCAGACCTGAAACAAAACTCACCAAGCTCACAGCCAGTATGTGTGGCTTTGGACAGTACATGTAAGCTTGTGGGGTCTCCTGGTGTCCCCCGTAAGTGGGCAGGGAGGGATGCAGGGAGGGAGGGAACACCAGGTGACCTCCAGGTCTGACTTGCAGTCTGTTTGATTCTACACCCCTTGGCCAAGAACAAATGTAAGACAGCAGCTGGTTCGGAGTCACTTGTGTGGCAAACAGCAATATCTCTGTGCTGCCTGATTCTCATGTTGGGTTCTTAGCGTCCAGATCTGGGTGTCACAGATGGAGGTGAAGAGACTTGTCTGTCTTGCTGAATGATAAGCAACATGAATTGCAAAGGATGAAAATGAAGCAGGTATCAATCAGGCCAACAGAACTTTTCCAGTAAGAGTTTTTAACTCTTTGAACTGGCTGCTGTGAGCAATGCTGAATGTATCACCACAGATGTGATTCCTGGGCAAACATTTGGTGAAGAAAGTATGTCTGCAGTGCTGAGAAGGCCTACATACTTAGAAGCCATCTCTTAGGATCCACGGTTACCCCACATTCTATTCTATCAGTTACACAGGTAATCGCATGTATGCTGAACTGATGTAAATGACAAATCATATTTTCAATGAAGAACTTGCTGTTTAAACGACCTAGTGTGTTTTTTTTCCCTCTTAGTGCATTCTGTTTAAAAATGCATCTCCTTTCCCTTAAAAATGCATCTCCATTCCCTTACAATGAGGCAGATAAACCAGGATTTTTGCTCATGAGGGATGGTTAATTGTCAATAATAGTTAATTGTCAAAACTGACAGACTCTGACTTAGAATAACCTAGCGTCCTACAGCATATACAATATATGTAATCAATCAAGATTAATATCGATAAAGTTACAGTCACCACCCATATAACAGAAAGGAACTATGTGTAAATCATTCACTTCTGAATTTGCTATAAGAACCCATGGAATTCACTTCTATGAAGTGACATGTAGACAGTGAAACCAATAGGAGATACTCGTTGTAACATTTCAATCACATCATGGAAAACTACAAATACTATCCAGATGAGATTCACACCTGAAAAAAACCCAACACAGCTCTCTCACTTGGCACTTTCAGGAAGATGTGCTTATTTCAGAGAAATTCCTATATGGGGCAAATTCCTCCATGGTTTTCCTGGGTCCCTGTCTTCTTTGACCCCTTGTAACTGAGGATCCAGATGCTTAGAAATGAATGAATGATGACACTGATGCCACCAAGTGACACATGTAATCAACACTTGCCATCATACTCTGTGTATTCTCTCCATCAACTTCTTTGAACAGGAGATGCCTTATACCTATTGGCTATCCCCATGGAAACACTGTGAAGTTTGTTTTGAATCTACATCTTTTATATGAATTGTTTTAAAGTTGCTGATACATATTTATTTTGCCCTTGACCTAACCTAACCTCAAAAACCAATCACCAAATAAGTCCCTGGGTTCCCATTTCTTCCCGAAAAGTTGGATACTATTCAACAATGGGAGTGTGGGTACAACTTGTTAGGCGCTTTGAGGACATGATGGATAATGTCTATAAGTCCAAGTACTGCTCTATGGGAGAACTCTTGGTCAACAGTCTTCTCAGTGCATTTTTTGAAATGATGGAGACTGTAAGATAACAATTTACATGATAAGGTACACAAGCATTTCCCTTGCACTACTAATAAAATTTTATGGTATTTTTTTTTTCTGGAGATAAACATCTAATTATTACAAGCCTGTAATCAGAAAAAGGTCATATGAGTACTTTATAAAGAATTGTTATCTTGGAGGTCATCAAGAATTATAATAGGAGGAAATCCTGCTCTGTTGTTAAAACTCTACTGGGATTCATTAATAAAACCATTGCTAAGTGGAAAAGGAGTCGCCTTTGGTCCCCTGCCTAGTTTATCCCAAGGAACAACAGAACACCCCTTTTCTCCTGCCGCGGGTTTTACAGAAGTGATATTTTTAAAAAATAAAAACGGAGAGAGCTGCAATTCAAAATTGCTGTTATTTTTCTGTTCTCCTTCTCTGGGTAAAACAGGACTTCTAAACTAACAACAATCATCTGTGCGGGTGAGAAATACAATACACTGTAACAAGGAAACACTGAAAATCAACCCCTAGGATGCCACACAGTAAAAGGAGCTGAAGTTCAATGTTTCGGCTAAATTGCAAGATATTATTTCACACAGCTGTGAGGGGAAACATAAAAGCGACTGGGGATTTCCTGTATTTGAAGGGAAGTACTTCCGTTTAATATGTACTTTTCTTGAACTTGAGGCGGGGCAGATGCCTCTCCCATCCCAGGCTTCCCAGTCCCAGCACAGCATCCAAGTGAAGCTCTGCCCCTTCGGGGATCTGGGGACCCCCTCCCCCCAGCTCCCTGAGTGTCTGCATCTGCACAGGCTCACAGGAGCATCAATCTAGGAATCCGGGTGACACCGAGAGGCTGCCCAGCTGCAGGCGCTGCGGGTCGGGGGCAGAACGCCCCCTGCAGAGGCAGCTGTGCTACTCCCTCCCCCTCTGACCTAGGGCTCACAAAGAGCTGCGGTGCTCCGCTAGGGAAACTGGTATTTCCTGTCTGCTCTCCAGACACTTCCCATTCTCTTTTATTTGTTTCTGGGAGTGGGGTGGGGGTGGGGGTGTTAAAGAGGCCCACCAGATTTTGGCTTTCTTTCTTAGCTAGTACTTGATGCAAAAGGAAAACTGATAGGTGAAGACCTCTAAAACCAAGATCCTACAACAGAATGTTTAAACAAAGTTAGATCTGAATCTCTCAATTCATCATGCCTTTTCCTATAAGACATTTAACTTGAGTTCTTTGAATAAACAAGGCTTTCTGGGAGTAAAAGTGGGGGGTGGAAGTAGGACAGAAATTAGCAATTTCTCAGCACAGCCCATACTCAGTGTATAAAAGACACAGAGCATCACCCCTGGCCTGGAGCTCACGGTTCTGTGGAGGAAAGAGGGCTCCTGAACCCAGGGGAGCACAAGAGCCACTCTGAATCCTAGGACCGACCTACCTGGTCCCAGCAAGACAGCAGTAGGGATGATTTTTAACTTATTAGAAAAAAAGAACTTTATGATTAATGGATTTCTCTCTTCACTGCACTTAAGCACTCTAAAAGGTGATACCTAAATCTGGCACCAATAAGAAATTGTGAAATGCCTGCCATACTTTTTAGATATTTTTAACTTGTAAAACGCAGAGTAAGGGAATGCACTTTGACTCCACTATTTATCACATAATTGTTCTTCAGATATCATCTTAACTTGCTTCTGGACCCAACTGCATCCTAGCAGAAGTCTCCTACAAATTGCAGAGGCCTGATTTAAGGTCAGGGTGTAACCCAAGCCCAGTCTGATCAAGCAGCTTGAGAAGACCTGCCCATCTAAAGATCCTGAGAGGCCCTAGGAGAGGAGAGGCAGCACCCAGCCTCCTCCACTGGGTGCTGGAGATAAGTTTTAGAAAGGCTGCAATGGAGTCTGGAATCCCCAGTACCCTCCGAGGTACTCAACCAACACTGGGGCACAGAGAAAGGTCTTCTTTGAGGAGCTCCATCTTCCATAATCTCCAGGGTTGAGATGAGCTCTACACCTATTCTTTATAACTAACTGCAATTCTCACAATGATATCCACACACCTAAGAGCTGGCCACTCCACTTCCAGATACTCAGATCTTCAGTACTAGCAATTATGCTCCCAACACATTAGTCCTGTCACTTTTACCCAATGACTTACATACAAAGGTTTCCTCCTACATGCCAACTATATTCCAAGAAGAACTTACGGTAAGCATTTTTTTAAACTTTTATTTTATATTGGAGTATAGATGATTAACAATGTTGTGTTAGTTTCAGGTGTACAGCAAAGTGATTCTGTTATACATATGTGTGCATGCTCAGTCACTTCAGTTGTGCTCTTTGCAACTCTATGGACTGTAGCCCACCATGCTCCTCTGTCCATTGGATTCTCCAGGCAAGAATACTAGAGAGGGTAGCTATGCCCTCCTCCAGGGCTTCTTCCCAACACAGGGATTGAACCTCTAACTCTTGCATTGCAGGCGGATTCTTTACCACTGAGCCACCAGGGAAGCCCTCAGTTATACATATATGTTTCAAATTCTTTTACCATTTAGGTTATTACAGAGCACTGAGCAGAGTTCCCTGTGCTATACAGTAGGTCCTTGTTGGTTGTCTATTTTAAATAGAGAGGCTTGTACATTTAAACTTTAGCTTAAAACATTTTTAAAATACCACTTTTATCAGTGTGCTAAAACTAAAACCTTGATTGGGTCAAGTTGAATTTATTTTCATCCAAGGGACAATAGTTAAAAAGCATTAATTTGGGACTGATGTAACTCCTATCTAGAAATTTTTGGTTTCTAAATATTTTCTCTTTCAGATATTTGATTTCAATTTTAATGTGGCATAATCAGGGTGTATACTATTTGAGACTATAATAAGTCCTCTAGCACATTTAAAATAAAAGCAAGAGAGTATACAGTTTTCATTTACCACAAATATATATAACCACATTATAAAAATTTTAGAATAAAAAAAGGGAAAACCACTCTATTTCATCACTTTAAAGCAAATACTGTTGTTGGTCTAGTATGCTTCCAAATCATCTAATGTCTTCCTTTAACTACGTGCAAGCAAACTCTGTATAAAACGTGCATCTTATAAGCGGTTTCTGAAACAGCTACAGTTTTTATAACCATCATTCTAATGGGTAAAGTAGGCAATAAATAAATAAAAATAAAAACGCTAGTTCCCTGCAAGATGGCAGGAGAAAACTCAAGTGTTTTAGGATGTTTTGCTTTGTCCTAAGAAGATCTGAATAACAAAAGAGCAGGTGTAAGTGGAGATGAGCATTCTCCTGGTATTTTAAAATATATTTGTTTAAAGATTTTCTTCCCTTTTCTTTTCCTATGTCTCTATCTAATCTTGTGGAACTGGAAATGTATCTTGAACTTTCCCACACATGAACATAACTGTTCAAGGGCACTGAAACCCTCTTAAAAAATGCATTTCAGTAGTAATAATTCCTAGTATTTATTCCTCTCAACCTTCACCTCAATGTCCTCTTTGAAAAGCTGGTGCCAGAAATCCAGTCACCAACTAAGCTTCCTCACTGCCCTAAAACTGTTGGAAATGGTTTAAGTGGATATTGGAATTTATTTAAATTCATTTATGGGAGTATTAAAGTGCTTCACACTAGAAAATAATGACTAGAGCTTCATAAAAATGCCATTAATCATTCAGTCCACACAGTGAAGCTACCTGGGACATTAGGTGACGTTTTTACTTAAATATACAAAGAAGAATGATTTCATACTTTTAAAAATGAATGCTTTCAGGGGATATATGAATACTTGTAACTGATTCATGGTTTTGTACAGCAGAAACTAACACAACATTGTAAAGCAATTATCCTCCAACAAAAAAAAAAAACATTTAAAAAATGTTTTTTCTAATCTCAAATGACCTCAATCTCCCAAACTAGCACAAGTATCACATAGTCATATTTTGAAACCCCAGACATCTAAATCTATGATTTTAACAGTTTTCTTATTTCCTTAACTTTGCACTTTGAAATTCATACTCCAGTAGCAGCTTGGGATGGGACTTCCCCACTGGCTCGGTGGTAAAGAATCCACCTGCAATGCAGGAGTTGGAGGAGACGCAGATTCAGTCTCTGGGTCAGGAAGATCCCCTGGAGTAGGAAATGGCAACCCACTCCAGTATTCTTGCCTGGAGAATCCCCATGGACAGGGGAACCCAGTGGGCTACAGTCCTTAGAGTTGCAAAGAGTCAGACATGACTGAAGTGACTTAGCACACATGCACGCATGCACGCAGCAGCTTGGGATAACCCAACTGACTCTTTCTGGCAACCATTTTTTAACTCTGGCCAAAGTTTTGACCCATAATCACTGACTGAAAGTGGCCAAGCAATGCTAGAGCATCGTATGCTGGAAGAGCCCAAGTCAACACACAACACCCCAATGGTCTGAGTGATGTGAGTCTCATGAGGGAAAGGCAAGTGGGCTCTAACAGTCTGAAAGGCACTAGAACCACCACCACCACCTGGGAGGACTGGCCAGCAGTTTTATGAATGGCAGTTGAAAGTAACTAGAGTCAGAGGCATCCTGTTACATCTGGGGATTAGAAAGGAACAGAGGTGCCTGCCAGTGTCTAATGGTGCAGGAGAGCCACACACAGATTCTTATCCCATTCAAGTAACAAGCCCAAAAGATCCACTTAAAATCTACCCATTTCTGACACTCACTGCCTCTTTAGAAACTTAAAAATGGACTTTAGGATTCTATGTCTATTTCTTCTCCAATATGCACATACAGATTTGCTTTCAGAAGTCCAAAGATGTCATGGCAGACTTCAGTGAAAATGTGACTGCTGTGCATCATTATATCAGGAGAATCAAACACTCGAAAGTGGGACACACAGCTTCAAGGCTTGAAAAGAGTTCTCCAAAGCAATTAGTCTAAAAACTAGCACCACATCCAGTTCAGAGTCAAATAACTGAAAAGCTACTGGGTGTTTGCCAACTTTTCTCAGCCCTAGGAAATTTAACAAAAATCCTCATTGATCTATTATGCACCTTAAGAATACAAAGATAAAACCCAGTTCATATGAACACTACTAAGGTGGCACAGACTGATCCAAACACAGTAGATAACAAGGACATACCCTTTACATATCATGGGGAGATGGGAAACACTTAAAAGAATGAAACAAGTATGATTCTAACAGCAGAATCTGAACAAAAGATGGAGTGTTGATCAGATAACACCTCAGTGAGGTGAGTGGCTTAGAGCTATCATGGAAATGCTAAGACCAGATGTGCTTTACAATTCACTAAGGTCTGGGAGCATGTAAGCTGGACAAACAATGGTGAAGATATGGAGTGTTTCTGTATCTCAGGCAAGATGGAAGGAATCCTAGAAAACCATAATGGCAAAGGAAATGTTTTAAGTCTTAAAGTGGAAAACAGACACTGTACAGTCATAACCCAGTCAGACTAGCAGGAAAGTTGTAGAAAATGTCATTCCACACCCAAAGCTCAGGGCAGAGGGGCACCATAGTGCACTGATGAAGCACTGCAGGGTCCGTAAAATGCAGGGGGTCCATGTGGACGGGGGGGAGATGCTCTAGACTCACCTTTGCATTTCATGCACAGAGCATCCTCAGGAAAAAAAGTTATTTTGTTCTATTTTTTAATATTAAACTTTGGTTGTCAAACTGTTTTACACAGAATCCCAGTTCAGAAAAGCACTTGTGCCTCTTCCTGAAAGACAAGTTGATACAGTTACCATTCATCTCCCAAGTCACTGCCTTGCTCCAGTAACAGGGAAGAATCTAAATGCTGTACATAAGATCAGTCATCTTCTCCACAACAACCAAGCACCAGATGCCTGCACTGGACAAGCTCAGGGTCACACCCTTTACATAAGTGTCTCTCTTTAATCTTCAAAGAGAAGGTGCAGATGTATCACAGCCCAGCTAACAGATGATCAAAATGAGGCTGCAGACTTCATTCCTGGGCCCAGGGGCTCACAGCTGTGAGTGTGGTGAACCACCTACTAAGCCACGAGGTCTCCCCAGAGGAGGCAGGAAGAATCTCCCAGGCCAGCCAAGCATGCATTGGTGCAACTTCTGGAAAGCAAACTGGCAAAATGCATAAACTGAGAGCCTTAAAAAAGTTCATGACTCCCTCACCCCCAAAAAACTATACACTTAATTTAAATAAATAATCCAAACCACTGACCAAATTTTATGCACTAGGATTGTTACAATATTTTTAAATGGTGAAAAATGGGGCAACAAATTTCCAATAGGCAAATATGTAGATATTGACACAGTGAAATACTATATAGCCTTTAAATTTTGTTATGACAATTTTTAAAAGACATGAGAAGGACTGGAGGGGACCATGTTCAATCCCTAGTCAGGGAACTAAGATTCTGCATGCCACACAACAAGGCCAAAAACAAAAAACAAAAGAAAAAGACATGGGAAAACATGAACATATCAAGTAACAAAGTCGGAACAATCATACACCATGATTCCAACTTATTTTTAAAAAGCATCTGTATTTATATACACACAAACATACAGAAATTAAGACTGAAAATACTCAAATTTTAGATTATTCTGGGTGGTGGGACTGTAGGTGAGGTAATATGCTCTACAAAAACATCTGTACACTGCAAACTCCCTATAATAAGTATTTATGTTCTTGTAAATAATTAATGCAAACAAACATTTTTCAAGAAAGCATTCATCACACCTCTCAAATCAGCATCTCTGAGGAAGAATTCAGCATTCACAGATGCTTCAGAGAGATTTCATCTGCACAGGCAGACTGTCTCAAACTCTCTGCAGCTTTGGATTGGGATAAAACTTCTCATATTCCTGGTTAATTATTGATGAATGTGGAAATTGCCTCATTTATTAAAGACTTATGTGCTTCCAAAGGCAAAGCAACACACTCTGAGGCTTGTAATCTGGTGTGAGCAAGCAGTTTCTAGTCTGTAATAGGATTACTTATGGCGTTGTCATTCAAAGGACAAAATCCAATAAAATAAATTGTAGAGTGTGTTTGTTTAAGTAAAACACTTGTGCATTGTCTTCCACTTCCTCTGCCAGCTCTGATTTACCAATCAGTCAGATTCCCAAAGAGGCAGGCACAACAATGATGCTGATGCATAAACAAGGGGGGGAAAGATGCTGAAATGACTTCACGGGTGCACCGAGCACCCACGCAGATGATCAGAGAGGCAGAGGGGGCCTCAGAGGCTCCGCCCTGTGTGGAACTGGCATTCATGCAACACAGCGCTTGTAAGTAAATGAGAAGTTTGTAAATGAAGCAGGGAAAATCCAGTTACAGCTGAGCTAATACAAACTGGGGGCGGGGGTAATGAAGCTTTTTGTGAATTGTTTTCTAAATATTTCAGCAATGTATCCCAGTATAAATGGATTTTTAAAAGATTTAATAAGCCATACAAAAACTGACTCATTTCTTTAATCCATGGAATTACATGAGAGGCATTTATTCCCTGGAAGACAAAAAAAGCCAGTCTATGACTGTGAAATAAATCCCAAGTCTTTGACCAAAGAACTCACACAGTGCAGTAACCACTTTCCACCCCAGCCTCTCACACAGACACATATACATGATGCACCCACACTTTGGTTGATAGTTTAAGAGCATCACAAAATAGACAATCACCCCATTGGGAGAAAAAGAAACCAAACTGAAGGCCTAGAAAGATTGAAGGCGGGAGGAGAAGGGGACGACAGAGGATGAGATGGTTGGATGGCATCACCGACTCAATGGACATAAGTTTGAGCAAGCTCCGGGGGTTGGTGATGGACAGGGAAGCCTGGCGTGGTGCAGTCCATGAGGTCGCAAAGAGTCAGACACGACTGAGCAACTGAACTGAACTGAACTCTCCTATACAACATTCCATCATCTAACTGCTCCAACCCATTTCACTGCCCGTAACCCATTGTTACCAAAACACCAGTCCATGGGCCCAACGCACAGCGAGGCCAAACAACACCAAACTGTCAGAGTTTGGAGCAGAGAAAGGTTTACTTTAGGGTCACGCAAGGAGATGAGTGGCTTATGCCCTCAAAAACCCCAAATTCCCCAAGAACTCTCAGCAAAGCCCTTTCCTAGAGAAGGAGAGGGAGGGGCGAGTGAGTTGTTCCAAATGTCTTGGTGGCAGAGCCTGTGTTCCTGAGGTCAGGTCACACACAGTAAGGGAACGATGCTCCTGTAAACCTCCACCAACTGAATGTTATTCTCTGTTCTGACAAGAAAGGACACGGTCCCCAGGCACAACCATCGCCTCCGAGGTCCAGTCCTGGCTGAGATGAGCAGATCTCAGCTGACAGCTCCCTCAGAGCCAGGTCCTCAGACCCTGTCCAGCCGTCATCACTGAGGGAGCCAGGGCACAGGATCCAACCAGTCCTCAGGCTCTTCAGGCCACCCATACATTGGTGGGAGGAAGAGCAGGTCCCACAGATGGTGACCCATACCATGAGGTTGCAGAGGTGGGGGTGGGGGAGAGGGTCATCACCACCTCAAGGCCTAGGCACAGCTAGTGGGTGGCTTTAGTGAGGGCTCTGGAGCCTGCAGGACATGGCCCCCAGCCTTTTCCCTGGGCCCCCAGCTCACCTGCTGGTTTGAGGCCAGATGAGCTGGAGGGGCCCGGGGAGAAGGCCAGAATCTGCCTCTTACTTCTCTCGCTGCCTGATGACCACTACTCTACAGGAAGTTGACTGAATGCCTCACTAACGATCCCTCACTGACAGTTGGTTGCTTGTGGGTAGGGTCTAGCACCAACCAATGGCTGAGAGGGACCTCTACCGGTCACTCATTGACAGTTGGTTGCTTGGGGGAGGGGCCCAGAGCTGTGCCAATCAATGGCTGAGCCGGACCACTGACAGTCATGCAGTAATAGGGTGCAGGTTAATGGCAGCACAGCAATGGCCAGTGCTAAGGTCTGTGCCCAGCCATGCTCTATTACACCATCATCTAACCGCCCCTGATGCATAGTCTAACTGCCCTGCTCCATCACCTACCTGTCCCTGACCTATTGTCTAACTGCTCCGATCCATCGGGATGCAGCCACAGCATTGTGGAAGGTGCCTTTGCACCACTCACTCTGCATGGACCTCCTGCTCTGCCCAACCCTGGGGCTAAGGAGATGGGTGATAATAGAACAGAGTCCAAAGGGTCTTGCCAATTCTCTGAGGTAAGAACAGATGAACATTTCAAATAACGGGTTCAGGCTACCAGTTCACTCTCCTCCCTCAATTCAAAAATGGTCATTAATCAAGCAGCACCTGTTCTCCCTCTCTTGGAGCTTCACAGACTCCACTCCTCAGCATAGCAAATGCAAAAAAAAAAACTTAATATTCATTCAGGTCTAACGCTGAGCTGTGCTTAATCGCTCAGTCAAGTTCGACTCTTTGCGATCCCATGGACTGTAGCCCGTCAGGCTCCTCTGTCCATGAGATTCTCCAGGCAAGAATACTGGAGTGGGTAACCTATCCCTTCTCCAGGGGATCTTCCCTGGAATCAAACCGGGGTCTCCTGCATTGCAGGCAGATTCTTTACCAGCTGAGCTACCAAGAAAGCCCCGATAAAAGACACAAACACATAAAAAAGTGGCTCCTCACCGCCAGAGGAGTATTTCTTAACCAATTCCAGCATTAGTCATAACTGTGGTGCAGTTTCCAAGGACACTGTTTTTCCACTAAGGACATACCTCCCCCTCATTTAGCCACTTTATGGAAAAGTCATCCACCCCCTGGAACGTGCTTACCCACCCACAATCTTTACAGTGACATCTGAGCACAGTAAATCCAACATGTCAAGCCACAGTTGTCAGCATGGGAAGGTGGACAGCACTAAGGATTCCCAGTGGAGACTGCTAGAACCAGCACCATACTGCAGAAGGAACATTCAAAAGGTCCTTCTTGATGGTGTCAGCACACTGTCTCTTAAAAATTCATTCATGTATGCTCAGACACTCAGTCGTGTCTCTTTGCAACCCATGGACTGTAGCCCACTAGGTTCTGTTCCCAGGTAAGAATACTGGAGTGGGTTGCCATTTCGTTTTCCAGGGGATCATCCCGACCCAGAGATTGAACCCCCGTCTCCTGTGTCTCCTGCACTGGCAGGCAGATTCTTATCACTGACCCACCTGGGAAGCCCCTTAAAAGTTCAGCCTCTTCTAATTATTTACAAGTAATAAAACACATAAAAACACAGTCCTTTCAAAAAGAAAATGTTTGTGTTAGTGACACTTTATATCCCTGTAACTGGATGTGTCTGTTTTTGGATCTCTCTGTTTGTGGGTGGAGAGGAGCAGAGGGTACCTTTTGGGCCACACCTGGGTCTGTGGCATAGATGACCCTGAGTGGTCCAAGCAATGGCACATGGTGCCAGACAAGGAGAAACAGAGACTGGGGCAGAGCCTTGAATCCTCCCTGGGAGGGTGGGAGGAAGACTGTCCTGGGGGCAACAGGGAAGCCCTGAATCTATCTGAACATAAAGGCGCAGCTCTGTCAACAACACAGAGGAAAGAATGGGAGAACCCAAATGAGAAGAGAAATGGGGACAAGAGGATTCCAGGCTAGGGAACCAGGAAACAGCACAACTTTGGGGAAATATAAGAGTCCATTCTATTAAGATGGGCAGGTGAAGAGAGGTGGTGGGAGTCAACAGCAGGGGCTGTTTTCAGGCTGATACAGGTTGTTTTTGCCTGGAAGGCCCTGACAAGCCTCATGGACTTCTCTGAGCTGGAGACTGTTGTGATGAAAGCTGTCCTCGGGGACTTTCCCTGCTGGGAACATGCAGGGTGGGTCACTGCACACATGGGGGGTGAGGGGGTCATGCAGATGCCCTTAACAAGTAGTGACTGGAGAACTTTATTCCCAAAGCCTGATACCTATCAATTACATGTAAAGCATTTCATTTTAAGTAAAACTGAATGAATGTAACCACCACCACATTTAGAGCATTACAGTGGAGCAGTCTATTACCCAAAAGTAAGGCACTAAGTAGCATGGTGAGCTTAACATATGGTTAAACTACTCCCTGAAAACTCCACTGAATCACCCATAAGCACCAGGGGATGCTCCCACAATGAGAGGACTCGGGAATGGACACCACACAGGGGACAAGGTTCTCCCACTTCCGAAGCCACCCTCTATCCACAGCACACACTCATGGGAGAGCAGCTGCCTTCACCAGGCCTACCGTCGGCCTATCTCTGCTGAGCCCACAGAACTTAATTCATTATAGTGAAACACCCCAGTGATGCTATATCCACAAGCTTCTACCCCTGCCCCCCCCAAAAAAAATCCACATTAGAAAAATAACTAACTCTTCTTTAAACTTGACACTGGTTTTAGCAGGAGACATATAATTCAAAATACTATCAAATGTTCAAAAGTCCATCTCCACCATCTTCCAGAAACCCCTCTAAAAAAGGTAAACTCATACTCCAGTTGTAATTAGTACATGGAACATTGGAAGAGCTGCCTTCTGAACACTGTTGCTTAGCAGATTGATAGAATTACTTCATTTCCTCGAAGATATATGACTTGAAGATATATGACTAATTTACCTCACGAGACACTCCAATAAAGGAATCTTGAGTGGCGGAGCCACTTTGAACCTCTCAGAGGAGATGCCATGTAAACCCAAGGTGTTATTATTTTTATCTCTTTCTGCTGTACAGCCTGGGAAAGCTGACAGATCTCTGGACTCGTGAATTAGGAACTCCAATGACTTCTTAGATTCGTCAGCATTGACAGTTCAGGATATACACTTTATTACTGTGCCCAACCAAGAAAAGGAGAACTTTACAACATGACACAGAATTAAAAGACTGAATGTTTGATATTATCTGCAATACACACATACACACACACACCCCTCTACAGTGACAGCAAAATAAAGATGGTTACAAGTTCCTGGACTCTCCTGGCTTTGAGAAGTGCAGCCAGCATCCCCTGCGCTGGAATCTCTGCTCTTTAGTGACTGGTTTGGCACAGAGAATATAAGGTTAGTGATTCTGTGCTGGCTTCCATGTTAGGGTCTTTATAGAGTGACAGCTTCTTCTTCTCACTCATAAGACACCCTCTCCAGGAGCCCTGAGCCCTCCATGCTGGAGATGCAAAAACTGGGTGCCCTGGTCAACAGTCCCAGTGAACCCCAAGCTTCTACCAACCCCACCAGCACCAAACATGTGAATGAATGCAGCCATCTAGGACCTTCCAGACCAGGTCACCTGCCAGCTGAATATCCCCAAGTAACTCCAAATAAAGCAGAAGAATCACCCAGCTGAGCCCTGACCAAATCCTGACCCACTACATCATGAGATATAATTAGTTATTGATTTAAGCCATGAAATTCTGGGTAGTTTGTTAATCAGCAATACCTAAACATACATAAATTTTCAAACAACATTTTTACTAATCAACTCATGGTTAAGTGCTATTTGAAACTGCCAAATAAGAAAAAATTCTCACAAGGGCAGTGCTCCCAAACATGTTACACCTTTAACTAAAGTAATTTCTAACAGGTCTATAAGTAAGTTCTTATAGCTGCAGTACCTTTGAAGACACTTTTAAATATTGCACTTTGCATCTCTGAAATCTCCCTTGAGGAAAGTATGTCCTGTCTTTATCATCTCTGGCTGGTGAGCCCTGTACAGGGTCTTCCTGGCACTGTGACTAGGGTTGGGGTCGGGGTGGGGAGGTGGGGGGCAGGAAGCCCCATCCCACATGCAAACTTTTCAAATGAAGGTCAGTTGGCAAATGCATGTGAAGAATGACAGCTGGTCATCTGTCCTCTTTTTCCTACTTCAAGTAACAAAGGAAACGTATAAAAATGTAGGGATAGTATAAGGACCTACAATGCCAGGAAAAGCAAAGACTACAATGCCATTAGTTGTTGTCTTTGTTGTTGTGCAGTCACCAAGTCAAGTCTGACTCTTTGCAACCCCGTGGAGTATGTCATGCTCCTCTGTCCTTTACTATCTCCTGGAGTTTGCTCAGATTCATGTCCACTGAGTCAGTGATATCTAACCATCTCATTCTCTGTCACTCTTCTCCTTTTGCCTTCAATCTTTCCCAACATCAGGGTCTTTTCTAATGAGTCGGCTCTTTGCATCGGGTGGCCAAAGTATTGGAGCTTCAGCTTCAGCATCCGTCCTTCCAATGAATATTCAGGGTTGATTTTCTATAGAATCAACTGGTTTGATCTCCTTGCATTCCAAGGGACTCTCAAGAGTCTTCTCCAACACCACAATTTGAAAGCATCAATTCTTCATTGCTCAGCCTTCTTAATGGTCCAACTCTCACATTCATACATGACTACTGGAAAAACCATAGCTTTGATATATGCACCTTTGTTGGCAAAGTGATGTCTTTGCTTTTTAAATACACTGTCTAGGTTTGTCATAGCTTTCCTTCCAAGGAGCAAACGTCTTTTAATTTCATGCCCAAGTTAATAAAATGGACCCAGCGGGGCAGGCACATTCTCTGACCCACGTTCAGGTCCCTGAGGCCTCAGGCCAGAGGCACCTGTTGCCCTTGCTCCCTGGTGTGGGGGTGGGGACTGTCTGACTGGAATATTCCAACAAGCTGAGCGTGGATGTGTGTGATAGGAATGCCCTTTGGCCTGGTGAGGGTGTGCCTTCTCCTACACAGGCAGGCACAGCCACAAACAAGCCTGAAGAGAAGCTCTAGCAAAAGGAGTGCTCGGTCCACTGCTCACAAGCCTGCTTTACCCACAACCAAAAGTCTTAGCTGTCCTGTCCCTACACATCACAAACACCAAGGGGACATCACATGACTTGTACCAAATCTCACATGTTTGACTCAATACGACCTTTCCTTTCCCCCCTTATTTCTGTCTCTTGGGCTGTCAGTTTTACTGCTCCTCCTGAACCTTTTAAGTCATCTCTGTCATTAAACTCAGACTAAATGTCCTTAAGAGTTAACGGCTGAAACCTCAGGAATACCTAGTACTGGGGCTGTCAACTGCATCCACAAATAAAACTCAAAATTAATTAACAGGCAGGAGAAGAGAGTGATTTCATTTTGAAAAAGAATAGATTCTTGTATATTTATACCTTGAATCACTTTTGCTGTACACTAGAAACTAACACAAAACCGTCAATCAACTATGAGTTCAGTTCAGTCGCTCAGTTGTGTAGTTGTGTCCGACTCTTTGAAACCCCATGGACTGCAGCACATCAGGGTTCCCTGTCCATCACCAACTCCGGGAGCTTGCTCAAACTCATGCCCATCGATCAGTGATGCCATCCAACCATCTCATCCTCTGTCGTCCCCTTCTCCTCCCTCCTTCAATCCTTCCCAGCATCAGGGTCTTTTCAAATGAGTTGGTTCTTCACATCAGGTCAATCAACTATACTCCAATATAAAATAAAAAAAATTTAAGTGGGGGAGTGACTTCAAAAGTCAGAAATGAAAATGTATAGATGGAGCCATTGTCACTTAAGTGACCAGCCTGTGAGCACCCTGGCTGATCCCCTCAACTTATGTTCTGGAAATTTCCATGCATAGCTACAAGGCAGCAGGTCCCAGGTCACATAACACAACAACCCCTAAGGGCCTGGAGGCTGCTCTAAACCAGTGGTTCTCCACCCTAGAAGCACAGAGAAACCCCCGAGGAGCTTCATAGCAATACCAGTATCCACTCCAACCTGGAGATCTGATTCCCTTGGTTCGTGGGAAGCCTGAGCATCCAGTTCTTAAAACCCTTTCAGATGTTCCTACCGGCAGCCAGAGTTGAGAGCAATTGCTCTGAATCATCTGTTGTTGTTTTAGTCAATAAGTTGTGTCCAACTCTTTGCAATCCTGTGGATTATAGACTGCCAGGCTCCTCTTTCCATGGGATTCTCCAGGCAAGAACAGCAGAGTGGGTTGCCATTTACTCCTCCAGGGGATCTTCCTGGCCCATGGATCAAACTCAAGTCTCCTTCATTGGTAGGCAGGTTCTTTATCACTGAGCCACCAGCGAAGCCCCTGGAATCATCTAAGTGAGTGAAAGTCTCTCTGTTGTGTCCAACTCTTTGTGACCCCATGAACTGTAGCCTGCTGTAGGCTCCCTGCCCATGGAATTCTCCAGGCCACAATACTGGAGTGGGTAGCCATTTGGATTCTTTACCAGCTGAGCTACCAAGGAAGCTCAGAATCATCTGAGAATCTGACTAAAATGCAGATTTTGAGAGCATCTGTCTAAGATGGGGTCCATGATTCTCCATTCCTAGCAATCTTCCAAGCAAAGCCAGTGCTGCTGATCCATAGACCACACATGAGCAGCAAGGGGCTTTGACGTCTAGCCTCCTTGACCCAGCAGGCTCCATCATCCCAAAGGTGCACTTCTTCCCATCACTCATGAGCCACTAGATGAAACCTAGATCAGAAAAGAACTTGTCTTCTCCAATGGGCGCTGTTCATTCTTTCCTATAGAACAGTACAGGCTCTCCAGCCAGAGGGGTCACATCAGATGTACAACTGTTTGCCACCTTCTTAATCTTCTTTAGCCCAAGTATCCTTACCCATAAACTCAAGAGTTGCCTCACTACCACTCCATGGGTTTAATGAGCATAAGCCCAGACTTAGGGCCTGATGTTACAAAATGCCCCCAGAGTGCTAACCAACCCTGGTGATAATAAGCATTATCACTGCTACTCTTACCTGATATCACTGTGTCCTGGTTCCCCTCCTACCTGTTAGAAACTCCTCAACAAATTGGGACTGAGATGTGTTGGGTATCACTGTTAAAGGTACTTTCTCAACAGCTCCCCAATGTGACAGGCAGATAAATAATGCCCTTGATACAGCACCTCTTGTGCAAGAGCTTTCGATCATCCATCCTGACCTAAAAAGGTTATTGACACCAAAAGACTGACCTGAAAATACCACTCCCCTGAATCTATAAAGGAGGCGGCTTCCCTCCTCATAGGTGGAAAAACAGGCCAGGACCAAAAACTTTTCTGCTTTAGACTAAAATTCCACCCCAATCACCCATCAGAACAGATCTGCCTAAAATGCTCCCAAGTCAGAGTACAATTTACATGTTCTCAGAGAACATAAACAAATACTCAAGGTGAGATGGATGTGTTAATTAACTCAATGAGAGGAAGTCTGCACAATATACAGGTGTATCAAATAACGCTGTTACAATTTTATTTGTTAATTACACCTCAATAAAGCTGGGGAGAAAAAAACTCCCCCAGAGTTATTTCTCTACAGTTTTGTTACAAAATGCTGGGGTATTCTGGAAAGGTTATGAAAGCACTATTTATCGCTTTCATTACAAAGCACAAAAACACAGGAAATTGTGAATGGAAAAGATATGTATAAATTCCAAGCAACCATGTTGCTGTTATCTCTTTTTAGGCCTTGTGTGAATAAAAAGCTTTAGATTTCAAATGCACTCACCTGACACAATGTTTATAAACAAATACTGGAAGGAATCAAAGTCACAATATGAATGCTGCACAACTAGATAAGCTTTATTGTTTTAACCACTACCTAGCAACTTCCCTAAACACATATGCAGAGAGGGAGGAAGCTTGAATTAATAAGGTGTGTAAAGTCCTCAAAGAGAGGAAGACAACTCTCAATACTGTGAAAGGGAAAAGGTAAGTAAGAAGAGGTGGTCCTCTTGGGCATGAACTCAGTTGAGTTTTGATGAGTTGGCAAGTCTGGCATTTTAGCACAGCCCCACCCAGAACCCTGAGGAAGCCTCCCAGGCACCACTCCTGGTTCAGAATGATAAATAGGTCAACTCTTGGGCGAAGTCTTCAGATGATTGGCATTTGGTGCCTTTAGCTGAACTAAAGTAGTAAAAGCTGTATCAATCTGTCACCCTTACAACTACCTACTCAAGCAAAAGTTGTTCTGTGTTCATTTACTGCTGATTTAGCTTCCCCAAATCACCATCTTAAAGATACAGAAAAGAATAAAGAAGTGTTATGGGCATGTGAATTATAGAGGTCTATAGAATAAAGGATTAGAGGGGTCACAAAACTGTCAACCTTCCCATTTTTTTTATAACTCAGATTATCCATTTGAGCTCTCAGAACTACTAGTTAATAAATGTTAAAGGTCTTTAAAACAGCTGTCTTAAAGATCTTTAGGGTTTTTTTTAAAATCAATAGTATTTACAATTTCTAGTTTTACTCTTTCCAACTTTTAAAAGATTTCTTTAATGGAAAAAATGTGTAACCAGTGCCTTTTAAAATATTGTAAATATTGCAAAGAAAGGTTCCATAATCTCCATTCATCTAGCAGTACGGCAGCTTATTTTAGAAAATAAGAAGGGCTAATAGGACTTCCCTGGTGGTCCAGTGGTTAAAAATCTGCATGCCAATGCAAGGGACATGAGTTCAATCCCTGGTCCAGGTAGATCCCATACGCCTCAGAGCAACTAAGCTCGAGCGCAACTACCGAAACCCACTCACCCTAGAGCCTGAGCTCTGCAACAGGAGAAGTCACCGAAATTAGAAGCCACAAGGAGTAGCCCCAGCTTGCCACAACTCGAGAAAGTCCACAGGCAGCAACGAAGACTCAGCATGGCCAAAAATAAACAAATAACGTTAAAAAAAAAAAGCTAATAACAGAAAAAGCTACAGAGTTAGGATAAACACACTTCTTGATCTGTAAAAGAATCAGCTACTGGGTTATTAGAATGTTCTTTCTTCCTATTTCCAACTGATTTAGTAAAAGTACCAAAACCGGAATACTAAATACTGGAATTTCTGTAGTACTTTTAAGAAGAAAGTGGTAACTCTTTGACAAACCATCTTGAAAAATGACAACTGAAATTATAAATCAAATAAAAATCAAGTTGATTTTATGCTGCTGCTTCTGCTAAGTCACTTCAGTCATGTCCGACTCTGTGCGACCCCATAGACGGAAGCCCACCAGGCTCCCCCATCCCTGGGATTCTCCAGGCAAGAACACTGGAGTGGGTTGCCATTTCCTTCTCCAAGGCATGAGAGTGAAAAGTGAAAGTGAAGTCGCTCAGTCATGTCTGACTCTTAGCGACCCCATGGACTGCAGCCTACCAGGCTCCTCCGTCCATGGGATTTTCTGGGCAAGAGTACTGCAGTGGGGTGCCATTGCCTTCTCTGGTTGATTTTATGAATTAGCCATTAAAGTGTATCTAATTTCTGTGTTAAACTTGAGAGAAAGGAAAAGATCTAAAATTGACTAAGAGTCTATAACATGGCAGGGGAATTATCTATATTAAATCCCTTGATCTTCATGACTGCTGACTAAAGAAAATATTCCCAAATTACAAATGAGAAAACTGAGGCTCAGAGAGCTGGTGAGACTTATCAAAGTTCAAAACTACCATGGCCAAAACCAAAACGAGAAAAGATATTCCTCTCTGGACATCTTTGGAGCATCTATAACAATGTCATTGGGATTTTATTTCTCAAACAGCAGAATGCTTTCAAGACTTTTAAAGGGAGAACTCTTTTTTTCCCCCAAATATTCAATATTCCACATCTAGAGCAGTTCTAAGGAAGATGAGAAGAAACAGTTTAGAAGCATTTATTCAAGTGAGCCTTAATCACTTGCGACCCTACTTAGCAAAAGCGAAAGAACAGTACAGCACTCAGTCTCTCTGTTTTACTTCCTACAATGCCTTTTTATAACAATCTCTTTAAACCTTCACAACAATCCCATCAAGGACATGGATCCTGGGCTGACAGAGATTACCGTTCTTGCTTTCAGATACACAAATGATGTAATCTGTTCTTCTGAATCCTGGCCCAGACTGTGTCATACTGATGTGCTTGCCTCCTAGAAGGAAAAAAACAAAAAACAACCACCACCAAACTTTCCGCCTCCAGCTAATTGTGTTTTACCAAACATCTGTGTTTTTAAAGAGTGGGTCATGAAATATAAAAGATAAAACTGACTCCACTAGAAAAAGTTCAGGGTTTTATTAGCTTTCCAGGTTTCCTTGAAAAAAAATATTCCCAATAGTATGTGCCTTCATAATTTAAAATATGACTCATTTCATATTCCTCAGGCCATACAAATGCAGAAATGCCACCATCTTCCAGATGCAGTTGTTTAAGTAGTTATCAATCCAAATGAGGCACTTTCATGTAGAGAGCCCCTTGATTTGTCTGAAAGGTTTTTTCCCAGATCTCTAGCAAAGCGGTAAAAATACCAAATCCTACATTGAGCTTTCATGGATTTAGTGATTAGTCATATCCTGTATGGTGGTTCACCAGGAACCAATAACCTGCACATCTCCCCTCCTTCTTCTGCAGATGCTGCTGGCTAGAATGACAGAATCTCAGGTTAGACTATACCCCAGTTGGGCAGGAACCTGGCTAAGTATTATTCACATATGACTTTGCACAACAGGTGTCAGAATTACAAATGCTACATTTTAAAAGCCTTCTGTGTTCCCTGGGAAATGGATTATTTTTTAATTCTGGATTCAATATTAGATTTAGAAAAAATTAAATCATGAACATGAAAAAATAT
Organism: Giraffa tippelskirchi; assembly: GCF_054371585.1. Taxonomy (NCBI): domain Eukaryota; kingdom Metazoa; phylum Chordata; class Mammalia; order Artiodactyla; family Giraffidae; genus Giraffa; species Giraffa tippelskirchi. The sequence goes on along the minus strand of NC_137287.1, from coordinate 62,382,120 downwards.
TTCCCAGTTTTTATTGTATACTGCAAAGAACTAGAACAAAATAGCCCATTCTCATCTCAACCACTTACATGGAAACAGCCTTTCTGTGTTTTTCATCTGTTAATACCACATATTTTTAGTATTTAGGAAGCTTAGGTTTTTTTACATAGAGTGAGTTGTTTTCTAAAATAAACAGAGAAGGAAACATTGCTTTGTATCATAGAATATCTCAAAGAAGTCTTTTCAGATACATAAACCCTATCATACAGGGATGCAGTACAAAAACAAGAAAAACTACACACCAGGAAAAAATAAACCTGAGTTCCAAAAACTTGCCTTTCATTTCTGAATATTAAAGAACATTAAAAGTAGGGACCAGTCATCTCTAAAACCCCTTAAATTGATATCACCATAAAAATACCAAATTCATGAATATATTTGTGCATGTATGTGTACACACATGCCATACATTTAGAATCATGCAGAATCATACATTTAGTTACACTTCACAAAGGACACAGTCTTATTAAGTTACTTCTGAGCATGTAATTTGTTTTAAAAGATATTCATCTTGGGACAGTAAGGAATTCTGAGGGACAGTCCAGGCAAAATACATTCTAACTTTCAAACAGCATATGTTTGACCTACGGGTCAGGCCCATCATTTCAAAGTAAAGGAAGAAAAATATTCTCACAGGGAGGGCTGGGGGAGTTGAGATCTACTCTGTTCACGCCTCTGAAAAGCCTCTCATGCCTGATGGTCCCACGGGAACAACCCACGCAGACTCAGGGTGGCTCTTGCCCAGGGGGACAGAAAGCAGAAGCCCAGCCCAGAACTTCTGAGTATGGGGAGATGAAGATAGGAAAACAGATGCGCACAGAGCTTGTGAGATCTGCCAAAGCCCCAAACCAAAAACTGGAAAAGTTCTTCCATGATGGACATCTTAGGTCATCTGAATCAACTGCCAAGGCAGCTGGTGGACTGGGCTGAGGGAGAACAAGGCAAAATAGGTGAATGGTTAGTTGGCGAAGCCTTTACAGGGGGCACTAGGGATCGCAGATTCTCAGCAGGCAAGCGCTTAGCAGACAGCACCAGGACAGAGCAGGCAACCTCGAGAAAGCAGGTTCACACATTGTATGGAAAACTCCTAAAAATAGCCAGTCTTCATTTGAGCATCTCTGACACAGAAAAACATGTTTTATGTGACTCTCAGAACTATAAAATACCTAAAAAGTGGAGCTCTGTCTACAGTGGCTTATGCAGTCTATTTTTTTTTTAACATCTTTATTGAGACATAACAATATATTACAAAATTCACCCATTTAAAGTATACAATTCAATGATGTTTATAGTATACTTACAGAGGCATACACAATTATCACCACTATCTAAATTGAGAACATTTTCATCATCCCAAAGATCAACTCCATCCCCATAAACAGTCATCTACCATTCTTCAACCCCCAGGGCCTGGCAACCACTACTCTACTTTCTGTATTTACAGATTTGCCTATTCTGGTCATTTTGTAAATTTGGACTCATATAGTTCAGTTCAGTTCAGTCGCTCAGTCGTGTCTGACTCTTTGCGACCCCATGAATTGCAGCATGCCAGGCCTCTCTGTCCATCACCAACTCCCGGAGTTTACCCAAACCCCATGTCCATCAAGTCAGTGATGCCATCCAACCATCTCATCCTCTGTCGTCCCCTTCTCCTCCTGCCCGCAATCCTTCCCAGCATTAGGGTCTTTTCCAATGAGTCAACTCTTCGCATGAGGTGGCCAAAGTATTGGAGTTGCAGCTTCAACATCAGTCCTTCCAATGAACACCCAGGATTGATCTCCTTTAGCATGGATTGACTGGATCTCCTTGCAGTCCAAGAGACTCTCAAGAGTCTTCTCCGACACCACAGTTCAAAAGCATCAATACTGCGGTGCTCAGCTTTCTTCATCGTCCAACTCTCACATCCATACATGACCACTGGAAAAACCATAGCCTAGACTAGACGGACTTTTGTTGGCAAAGTAATGTCTCTGCTTTTAAATATGCTATGTAGGTTGGCCATAACCTTCCTTCCAAGGAGTAAGCGTCTTTTAATTTCATGGCTGCAATCACCATCAGCAGTGATTTTGGAGCCCCAAAAAATAAAGTCTGACACTGTTTCCACTGTTTCCCCATCTATTTCCCGTGAAGTGATGGGACCAGATGCCATGATCTTAGTTTTCTGAACGTTGAGCTTTAAGCCAACTTTTTCACTCTCTTTCACTTTCATCAAGAGGCTCTTTAGTTCTTCTTCACTTTCTGCCATAAGGGTGGTGTCATCTGCATATCTGAGGTTATTGATATTTCTCCCAGCAATCTGGATTCCAGCTTGTGTTTCTTCCAGCCCAGCGTTTCTCATGATGTACTCTGCATATAAGTTAAATAAGCAGGGTGACAATATACAGCCTTGACGTACTCCTTTTCCTATTTGGAACCAGTCTGTTGTTCCATGTCCAGTTCTAACTGTTGCTTCCTGACCTGCATACAGGTTACTCATATAGTAGGTGGACCTTTATGACTGGCTTCCTTTATGTAGCATATTGTTTGCAAGGTGCATCTCTAGTGAGGCATGCATCATAGCTTCAGTCATCTCTACAGCTTAATAATATTCTAATGTATAGATATACCACATTTTCTTCTGTTGATGACTTGTTCTATTTTTTGGCTGTTATGAATCATGTCATAAACATTCATGTACATATTTTTTCTATAGATGTGTTTTCAATGTCTCATGTGTGTGTATAAGCTATTATTGAGAGAGAAAAACTAAATAATTCACATTTCAAGTCATTTGGAAAGAAGCTGGAAATTGTATTTCTAAGTTCCAATATTAGTTGATGGAGGAGAAAAGAATAAACAAAAGTAATATTTAATGGCAGGAACACATAAAGATGGAAGGTCAGATACAGGAAGACAGAGCCATGAAGGAAAAGCATTTTTACATAATCCTTCCAAATGGAAAAAATTTTTCAATGGGATAAAATAATGACTATAAGACAAAAAACAATCACCTTCCTACTATGATCATAGAACTTTGCATTTCTTTTTATTAAGATTTTTCTCTTTTCCATGTAAAACAGAAAAGATACCAAAAATTGGTAAAATGCATAAATTTTCTGAGCCCTGTTCTACTGCCATTGACCTTGGTGGCACCTCGGACTGCTGCATGAGTGGCCAAGTGGGAGAAAAGTCGCCTGTGTGGGCTGCCCACCTCTACCCTACAGAAAAGCACCTCCACTTGGGGAAAGCACTTTCCTAGACCAATCGTATGTGTTTCTTTCCATCCCTGAAAAAGGGCAGAGGGCTCGGGTCATCTTCCAAGTGTTCACCACCACCCACCTGCATCCACCTCTAGGCTTGAACAAACCTTCTAGCACAGATGGAGATTCTGCGCATGTGGGGCTTTGACATACACAGGTTACCTCCCGTGCCCAACTCACCACATTCACAAGCCAAGAAGCACCTCGTGTTGCCAGATTCTCCCTGTGAATCTCAGATCCTAAACATTTCCGCTTACTCCTGGCACTTACCCATGGATCCCAACTGACAGAATTAGAAGCGCCAGACCCAGCACAGGTGTGTCTTGGGGCCAGATTCCTGCACTGCCCTGGCCGCCAGCCTTGAAACAGGCCCAAAGCAAACCCCAAGATGATTGCTCTGCTCTGGCTGAAAAACGGACCAAACTCCTTGAAAACAAATGACACAGAAGAATAACTTCCAGGTAACTCAAAACCACACTAAATCAATCCCTTTGTCCCAAATTGCCAAACATACCAAACTTTAAAGTCTTCAAAATCATACAGTCTTCCAAGCAAAAGTGCACTTTTTGTGTGAGAATACATTCCACGTATTTATTCTCAATTTTGCACCTACTCAGCTTGTAAGATGACTACGTGGCAGATATCAGTAAGACTGAGGCAGAACCATCACCTTCAAGCACCTCACCTGGAGGAGAAGAGGCACAGTTCTATTCCAAAACAAACACCCCGAAGCACCCACAACAAAGCACATTCCTCCAGGTCAGTACAGGAGCTGTGGGAAGCAGGGAGAACCTCAAGCAGCCTTGGGTGCAGGGCCAGTCTGAGCTGAGCTGAGGCTCAAGAGAGGAGCAGATGTGAAGCAAGCAAGTCATCTAGGCGGGAGAAACGGAAAATGCCAGAGCAAAGGCAAGAAAGTGCAAGCAAGGCCAAATGGGTAGGGATGAAGTGGGAGGGTCTGGGGTGGAAGATGCAGGGGGGGGACAGGTGGCAGGACCTGCCCTCTGGGGAAAACTGATAATGGGGTCCTTAAGCATAAGAGTACATGGAGATGTGTATTTTAGAAAGATCAACCTTTCAGACATGTTTCTTCTTTTTTTCTTTTTGAAGAGGAAGATGAGAAAACGTTAACAAAATAATAAAACATATTTCATTTCACTATTCAAAAATACGGTCATTCAAACTCTGCAACAATCTATTTTCCTAAAAGTTTCAATAAACTTGTGAATGTGTAACAACATGCAGTCATCCATCTGTCCACAAGAAATCACACACCAACCACAAGATTCTTCATACAAACCGTGATTTACATGGTTTTGGTAATCAACAGTCCTCTCCGCCCCCAAAAAAGGAAAGTATATTTTCAAAAGTTACTGCCCATAAATTTATGTTTGTGTTTTTTTTTATACCAACAACTGAAAGTGAAAGTTGCTCAGTCGTGTCCAACTCTTTTCTCCAGGCCAGAATACTGGCCAGGGGATCTTCTTCCCAATCCAGGGATCGAGCCCAGGTCTCCCGCATTGCAAGTGGATTCTTTACCAGCTGAGCCACAAATAAATTGCTATTAAATAACTCGTAAGGTTTCCATGCTCAAGGGACAGAAGCTGCTGCTGCTAAGTCACTTCAGTCGTGTCCGACTCTGTGCAACCCCATAGACGGCAGCCCACCAGGCTCCGCCGTCCCTGGGATTCTCCAGGCAAGAATACTGGAGTGGGTTGCCGTTTCCTTCTCCAGTGCATGAAAGGGAAAAGTGAAAGTGAAGTCGCTCAGTCGTATCCGACTCTTAGCGACCCCATGGACTGCAGCCTACCAGGTTCCTCTGTCCATGGGATTTTCCAGGCAAGAGTACTGGAGTGGGGTGCCATTGCCTTCTCCAGGAACAGAAGCAGTGCTCCCCCAAATAAAACTGGAGGCCCAGAAGTCAACCCAGAGTAAAGCTGTAACATCTGCAGTTTTTACATTCTCTACTTTACAAACACATAAACAATTTGCTCTTCTGATTGTGGTGTTGCTTAGGCAAATATTAACATTCCTACCTATTCTTTAATTAAATTACATACTGTCTTCCTAAGCAAAGAGGAAAAACCCAAACAGGACTAGCAGACTACTCAGGAAAGTCTCGCAGGCAGTAAAACCATTTGGTGAGTAAAACCAATTAGGGATCCAGATGCAGAGCTGAGCAGCTGCCCATTCATCACCCCTCAGTACTCAGAGGAACCCTGCAGGGGAGGAACCTGTTCAAGAGATGAGGAAATGAGGTGGTCTCATCCATAGGGCTGGTCTGCCCAAGGTTAAATGGTGAAAAAACCCAGGTCTCCAAACTCAATCCAAAGCTCCCCCTCAACCCCTAAAAGAGGTCTGGGGGTGGGGCAGAGGGGAGATAAGAGGTTTCAGTCACTCCCCTCTCTCACTTCTGTCTTCCATTCATTAGTCCTAAGCAATCAGCAGTGTTTCTGTGCACTGAAGGTGATCCTGGTCCTCTGCCTAGAAGGGAACTAGTCCTACCCGAACACTTTAGTCCGCCCCAACCATCAGACTGTACAAAGCCTCGGGGTCTCATCCTGGCATTCCCGGTCCTCCTCAGCTTGGTCCTGACCCACCATCTGACAGGACGGCAGCACAGGAGCCAAACTAGTCCTGATGCTTACCTGCAATGCCCTCTCTTTCACCTCTCAGCATGGCAGCCAACACACTCCAGATTCACATGCCTGGACCCATTGAACACCTATCAAACCAGGACACCTGGCTGGGCCAGGCAGGTGGTTTTGGGGGTCACCCCACTACCCAGTCAGGAAGTGCTATCCTAAATCCAGGCCAGCCTTCCCACTGACTAAGCCTAGTATATGCAAACCCCAGTGATTCCAGGAGATTGCTACCCTGAGGCTATAATGACCACTTCCATCTCTGAAATCCAGAAGCAACTACTCTCTGTATGTACCACCCTGTTGCTAATTAATGTTATTCCCTACTGTTGTTTATAGTTTAATATATTCACCCTGTTTCCCAGATTACATTCTTCTTGAGAGCAAGAATTCAGCCTTACATTTCTTCATAGAGCATGACATTTTGCACACAGTAGCCCTTCAACAAATAAACAATTAGAAAAAAAAGAATGGAGATTTTTTTCCTGCTAACCAGAGTTGAGGTGCACATCAGAAAAAAATGGGAAGTCTCAGGCTAGCCCTGATCCACTGAGAATAAAGAAAGAGCAGGCAAAGCCCTGAGAAGCCAAGTCACCACATTACAGAGTCCAGGCAGTTGGTGCTCTGCACACTGTGTCCATCGGGGACCATGGATGAGTCAGGCCACAGGTAGGAGCAGAACAGTCCACATGACATGGCCCTCCATGTCTAGCAGGGCACCCTCCTCAGAGATGGTCTGGATGAGGATGGGTGGATGGGGAAGAACAGCCAACCCATTTTCACCCATCAGAAATCATAAACAGAAAAACAGTTTTTAACTGGAGGGGGAAGAAAAGTGCTATGAATAACTAAGCCTTCAAATATCTGCTTATTGAGGACACTTCTGGTATTAAGTCACACCACTCCACTGCCCAGAAAAACATATTTGTTTAACCTGAAAACAGCTTAAATATAATGCCAAAAATTAGCCCCACCACACCACAAAATGCTCACTGCAGAGATAGTCTTAGTGGCTTGGGATCATTCTCTTTCCTGTTCCTTTTCTTAATTTCTTTCTTTCTTTTTCCAGCTTAGCTGGTTTTTATACAAAGCCATAAACATGATCTTGCCCCATTTTTCCCCACCAGATGGGAGTTTGGCATGGCATATGTCACCTAGCAACCAAACACCACTCTACAGCTACCCAGTTACCAGTTCTTCATACAAAATTTATCTTGTTCTATTAACAGTAAGGGGTAAGGAAGAGATAAGAGGATAAAAGTTAAAACAAGTGTTAATAAGTGTTTGCTTCATAACCATTTTAAAGGAGGTGGGCAAAATGGAAAGAGCCAGTAGAGTTTCATCTTAGCCATTACCTAATCATTTAAGAGGAAAAAAATACAAACGGACCTGGAAGAAACTCCAGCTCTTGCAACATTGGAGAGTCAACAGTCTTGTGATCCGATGACTGAACTTTGTAGACCACAAAGCCCATTTTAAAATTTACCTGCTGAACTGTGAATTGCACTTAAAGAGAATTTAAACAATTTTGGAAGCCCCTGAATCATCTCTGAGTCCTTTATATCCAACTCCAATAATACCGTCACTCTCTGAGCATGATCCTTCCTTCCTTCCATCTCCACCAGGAAAAGTAATCAGTCTCATGCCTACTCTTCAAAACTCAGCTCTGATGCTCCTTCTCTTGGGTGCCTTCCCAGGTGCCCTGCAGAAACCTATGCTTCCTTCTTCATGCTCCCCAGTCATTGCAAAACCACCACCACTGATACCTAAAGACAAAGTCCAGCTCTCTCACCAAGGCCTCTCAACTCCATCTACTCAAAACCCCAGAGGCCTGTCTTCTCCCCACTGCACTGTAACTGGCCAGTCCAAAGGCTGGCCACCCTCACTTGCAGGACTGTGTAGCCTCTCTCCTTGAGTCTCACAGTCCAATTTCCACAAGCTGCCAGTGGATCTCACAGATGTCCAGCACCCAGAACAATGCCTCAGTCACAGAAAATGCTGAAGAATTTCTGTGGAGCATACAAATGACCCAAACAACTACATTTGTATCTCCCAAACAAGCTGTTCCACCCACATGCATCGTGTGCATAATGAAATATGACTAATGTTAAGCATGTTAATCTTTAAGCATGTAAATGACTAATGTTAAGCAGGTCCATTTTAAGCATGTAAGCCAAGAAACGTCCATCACTCCTCTGTACTCGGCAACCTGGGCACACTGCAAAGTATATATTATTCTCTTTCCTCTCACGGTTTATTTTGTTGGTTTCCTGAGTACATGTGCAATCTGATTATTGGTACCGAACATTTAGATCACAAACTGTCATCCATAAACAATCCTTTAAAATGCTCGAGGTAGGTTCAGAGGTTGACAGTGATTCAAAATAAGCAGGTGCCCAATTTCCACTAATTTTATTTGATTTTCAATAAAAGTTCAACCAACTGTAAGGAACATTTTAGAGCCCTGAAGTAAAGTCAGCATCTTCCATCACTGTGTCAGGTTCTTAAATATCCCCAAGATTATCTTTAAAAGGCCAAACGTGTGCTAATTTTCCTCTCTCCTCAAAACAGGATTGTAAAAAAATTTTTTCCTCTGTGGTCCCCAGACCCACAGGGCCCAAACCACTCCAAGATCGGGGACAAAACGGGAATTCTGAAAGTGACTGTGCTTTCCAACCAACGTTCCTCTGGCGCAAAGGAAATATCCTCAGGTGCCTGAGAGAAACTTGGGAGGCGTGAGCTGTTGTCAAACAGACACAGACGATAAAACAATTTAACAAAAAGCCTTTTCACTTCTGACACATTGTAGAGGAATGCAGGGAAGTGGAGACAATGTTATCATTCCACGGGGAAAAGGGAAATCCACTCCACTCCAGGCCGGGGCGCGGCCCGGGCTCCGCAGGGAGCTCGGTGCAGACCGGTCCACGGCGAGGTGCCGGCAGGAACACTCGGAATTCGGTGACCCATCTCGAGACTGTGCTCCTCCCAGGAGCCAACTGTGCTCCCGGGCCTCTCGGTCTCCGAAGTGCTCGGCTCCAGCGACGACCGGGAGCCAGCTGGAGCTGGTCGCTCCCGGGGCCGCGCCCCCACCCGCCCCGGGACCCCCGCCCGGCAGGGCACGCAGGAGGGGCTCCCCCCACCGCCCGGCGGGGGGCGCAGAGGCACCAGCAAGCCACTCTCCCCGCGCGCGGGGCGAACTCCGCTCCAGCAGGAAAAGTTCCCTCGCCCGGCCTCCGCCCGCGGCCCAGGGCGGGGAGCCGGGGCCGCAGCCCGCGGCCGGGAGCAGGCTCCGCACGCCCCGCCGCGGCTCGGGCTCGGCTCCCCGGAGGCTCGGGGCGCTGGCGGCCGGGCCCCGAAGGAACAGCGGGGGCCGAAGCGCGGGGGCCGGGACGCGGGGGCCGGGCGCGGGGAAGTTTGCGGCCCGCAGCCCGGGCCGGGGGCGCAGGCCGGGCCGGCCGCCGCGCGCTCCCTCTCCCCGCCTCCGCCGCCGCCTCCCCTTCCAGGAAGCGCCATATTGATCCCGGCGCCTTCCCTCCTCCCGCTCCTCCTCCCCTCCTCCGCCCCCTCGGCCGCCCGCCCGCCCCCGCCCGCACCCCTGGCCCCTCACCTTGGCGATGGCCTTCCGGTAGCGGGTCACCGCTTGCTGGATGAGGCTGAAAACTTTCATGTGGCCGTCCCCGCACGGCACGACCACCCGGGTCCTCCCGAAGCACACGGTCACTTTCATGCCGCCGCCGCCGCCGCCGCCGCGGGCCGGCCCGCGCCCCTCGGTGACCGCGGCCGGAGGGGCCGGAGCGCCCTGGGCCGAGGCGACTGCACGCGGGGCGCGCGGCGCGGGGCGCGGGGCGCGAGGCTAGGGGCCGCGGCCAGGGGCCCGATCGGCTTGCATGCCCGGCCTGCCGCCCTCGCCGCGCCTAGCCCGGCCTGGCCCCGGGCTCGCCCGCCTGTGCCCGCGCGGCGCCGCAGCCTCCGGCCACCTGTTCGGTGTGTGTCGTCGCGCTCGGCGGCCGGGCCGTGTGGCGCTGGCGCGGCGCTCGCTCCGGGCCGCGGGGGAGGGGACGGCAGCGAGGGGAGGGACGGGGAGGAGGCGAGGGGAGGGGAGAGGAGGGGAGGGACGAGGAGGGAGGAGAAGGGACCAGACGGGAGGGAGGGGAGGGGAGGGGCGCGGCCGGCCCACAACACACTGCACACACGGAGACCTGGCGCGGGGCGCGGGGCGGCCTCCCTCCTCCGCCGCCCCCAGCCTGGGCGCCGCAGCCCCCGGCCCCCGCCTCCCGCACCCCCCTTCCTTTGTCGCTGTGGATCCCCCTCCTGGCGCTGGAGGGGCCCAGGCGGAATCTCGGCTGACTCCACACTACCCCAGAGGTCTGGGGTGGGCTCCCGCCCGATCCCCGCAACTCCTGACCCCCCCACCCCGCCTCCGGAGGCCAGGAGTGAGGGGGCTGCTCTGCGGGGAGGCCTTTCTCCCCAGGCCACCACTTACCTTGAAGCTCCTGTGACCCACCCGCTTCGTCGTGTGCAACTCCGACATCAGCAATTTGCATCGTTTTATTTCTTAGAATTCTGCAACCCAAGCAATCTGAACGCAAAGTTAGGAACAATGGACTAGGAAGGCCACCGCAGCCCTGGGGAAGAAAGCAGCGCCGCACGGAGTCACCTGCGTGGAGACCCGCGACAGTTAATAGAGGAACCGACACCACGTCAAGAAAAGTAACTGAGGCTCCTCTCTGTTATGGCAGGAATCTCAGTGTTACTGTCAACTGTGTGTCTCTCTGTTCAGAGAATGCAAGTGTCAACAAAGAGTCATCGCCGGCCCAGGTCTGTCCCAAACGATAGTGGATTCATTTTTGCCAGCATCTCTAGGGCTTGTGAAAGTGATCAACAGCTCCGTGGGCTCGAGGAGAACTTCAGCAGGTATAATTGGTGACCGTCCACCTCCGTTTTTAAACTAAGGAAACAAGACAGGTTAATCTGCTTTTTGGATCCCTGCACTTTCCACTGCCCCAGGTATAGTGCGGTTTGTCATACACAAGGTACTTCCACTCCTCTGCAGCCCTTGACCATTACAATCAATTATCCTGGCAAAGCAGTGCAATAAGTAGGCAGCATGTGTCATCATCCCATCTTACCCCAGGATGCTAAGGAGTGTTGAAATCACTAGCCCAAGGCCACCCAGAAAAAGCTAGAGGATGACCCAGAAAGAGAGCCCAAGTTTCCTGCCATGCATTCATGGGAAATGCTCTCTTACTCGTCTTCTGTTTAGAGGCAACCTTCAACATTTCTACCCAATAATTAAGTTTGTGACAGCGACAACAACAAATCTTGCAGAGGTCTCCTTGCTTCTGTATTAATACTTGGATCCACAACAACAATTACTGATAATTATAGATGTTGTCTCTGTTTTAATGCTTTGGGGAGAGAGGAGTATACTTGTTTAGAGTGGGGCTTTCTCAAAATAGTTCTGGTTGAAAGGCAAGTTCAGGAGTAGCCAAAGGACACCAGACAATGCTGGGATGTAGGTAGAAATAGTAATTGTACCATTTACTTGTGCTTTAGACATGCCACTCAATCTCTCTCCAGCCTCAGTTTTATTTGCTGAAAAGTGGGGCTGATGATCTCCATAAATTATGAGATAAATTATTAAGATTAAAATAATGTGTTAAGATACTTAGTGCATGCTGCCATGTGGGAGTGTGTATTTTAGTAGAGTCCAGTTACAGTAATGTAGGGCTTCCCAGGTGGCGCAGTGGTGAAGAATCCACCTGCCAGTGCTGGAGACAGGTTTGATCCCTGTGTCTGGAAGATCCCCTGGAGAAGGGAATGGCAACTGGCTTCAGTATTCTTGCCTGGAAAATTCCATGGACAGAAGAGCCTGGCAGGCTACAGTTCATGGGGTCACAAAGAGTCAGACACGACTAAAGGACTGAGCACACACGCATACTTCATGATGTGGGTGAAGGTTAACAAAGTCAGGACCAGATAGCAAAGGAGGATGCTGAGGGGGAGGGATAGTCTGGGAGAGGAGTCCAAGACTCAGAGAAATTGCTGGATTGGTGATACAGCTGTTTGGTGTCTGGCAGGACTCATGACCTTCAATCAAGCCTGTACTCACTTCCCTTAATTTGATCCCACACGCAGTTAGAGAACTTCCATGTGGAAAGCAGAATTTTTTTTAAGTAAGAAAAATATAGATTTTAAAATAAGATAGCTACTCCAACAACTGTAATTCAAGACATTACAAATTCAAGCCAGCAAAATGTTTACAGCCGAACTGGGGAGGGAGGCCTGAATTCAGAAAAGAGACAGCATCCAAGTACTCCTGTACCATTTTACATTCATCAATTCCTTCCATTATTAAATCATTAATAAGTTTAGACAGCTTTTCAAAAATATCATAAAATTAATAATTACAATGTGACTTAACTAACCAGATAAAACTTTAAGTCTTTATTTAAGTCTACCTAGTTTATCTAGATACAGTGATGCCCTCTATATTAATAACTGATGAAAAATTAATGCTGTGTTAATTTTAGATACCAGACACTTTTGTGTCTTGAGTCAAATTCATAAAATTTTCTCACAAATAATGAATCTGTTTTCACTAATACACTTATCTAACGTCTAACCATAAAGATGCATTAGGGCCAAGCTGCGTTCACATCTACAAAATGTTCAGTTTGACCATATTGCTTCTGACCTGAGATGAGCATAAAAGCAAACCCAGGCCCCTGAGAAGCAAACTCATCAAAGTTAAGGGTCAAATGTTAAGTAAATATTATCTAGTGTGTTTACTGTCTTAAATTGTGCTTATTTTGGTTAAAAAAATTATGACTCTTACCTAACTTATACTTCTCTTTTATAATTGATTGATTTCAATTGGTTTTGAAAACATTAGAGAATTATGAAAATTAATTAGAATCTAGCTGGGGTTTGTACCTATTTTGTAAACGGGCAGGTATGACCACATGGACCATAAATTCAACTCTATCTAGCAGCATTCATGTACACTGTGAAATAAATACACACCCCATGTGTGTAGGAACAGTATTGAATTACCTAACATCATACCCTTAAAAGTTTTAATAATTAGGAATAAAATATTTCCAGGAATTTTTAAAATTCATATGTATTTTAGAAATTATCTCTGAAATGTTTCCATGTACTTAAGACCACATTAACAATCATAAATGCCTTGCCTCACACAAGTTTATTCTAATAGGAGCAATTGATCAGTATTCACCAATTAATTATTGTCTGTCTATTTTATAACAAGCACAGCACTGTGGGCTGGGTATGAAAGTTCCTCCTTCAAGAGGTTCTGACACTGGAAACGGTGTCAGACATGAATAGGCAGCCACTAGGATATGAGAGGTGCTACATAGGGAGATGATGATGGTACCTAGAGGAAATGCTCCTTCCTGGGAGAGAGGAAAGTGAAGGGGGTAGAAGCAGGCCATCTAGAATGAAACTGTCCAAGAGAAACATCAATCAAACCATATTCCTAACTTTAAATCTTCTAGTAGCCACAGACGGAGAAGGCAATGGCACCCCACTCCGGTACTCTTTTGCCTGGAAAATCCCATGGACGGAGGAGCCTGGCAGGCTTCAGTCCATGGGGTAGCTAGGAGTTGGACACGACTGAGCGATTTCACTTTCCCTTTTCCCTTTCATGCACTGGAGAAGGAAACGGCAACCCATTCCAGTATTCTTGTCTGGAGAATCCCAGGGATGGCGGAGCCTGGTGGGCTGCCGTCTATGGGGTTGCACAGAGTCGGACACAACTAAAGCGACTTAGCAGCAGCAGCAGCAGTAGCCACAGATGAAATTAATTTCAATAATATATTTTATTCAACCCACTATATCCTATTATCATTTCAACATATAGTCAACTTTTAAAAAATACTAATGAATGTTTTCCTTGCAGGACACTTGGTCCTGTCCAAAACATCATGAGGGCTTCCCAGGTGGCACTAGTGGTAAAGAACATGCCTGCCAATGCAGGAGACATAAGAGACACAGGTTCAAGCCCTGGGTCAGGAAGATCCCCTGGAGGAGGGCACGGCAACCCACTCCAGTATTCTTGCTTGGAGAATCCCATGGACAGAGGAGCCTGGCAGGCTACAGTCGATAGGGTTGCAAAGAGTCGGACAGGACTGAATCAATGTAGCACGCACGCACAGAAAACATCATGGGCATATTTGATCCATGCCAGATGGTTTGGGACAGGACCAAATATCAAGGACCTTCTGACATGGACCAAATGTCTCCATGGATGTTTTGGGCAGGGCCAAAAGTGACCAAATATCGAGAACCTTTTGGTGTAGACCAAATGTCCTGTGAAAGTTTTGGACAGAACCAAATGTCTACTAACCACTATTTTTCATACATGTTTTTGCCTACTAATTCTTCATGACCCTGTGCATAGTTTAAACATACAGCACATCTTCCTTTGAACCAGTCCTCCATATTCATTCATTCATGCATTCACTCATCCGTCAAAGACAGTAACCAGCACATGTCTGACCTTGTGAGAGCTCAGTGGCTGCATGTGGCTGGTGGCTGCCAGATTGGACAGCAAAGCTCTACAGGATGAAACTGCTAATGGCTGGAAGCCACATGCACTGTTAAGTGCCCTCTCTGAGGGCAGAGGTGGTACTATTCGAGCACTTCCCCAGAATTGTTCTCCCAAGGCTATCTGCACACTAGTTTCTAAGTGTGATGAATGAGTGAATGAATACAGAAGAATGGGGGAAAGATGGCTTCTTAACATATGTACAAATATTGTAATAGTAAAGCTGTTTAGGATAGAATGCAAAGATTGAGGGAAATTAGAATGGCACATAAGGGACTTCCCTGGTGGTCCTTTGATTAAGACTCCACACTTCCACTGCAGGTAACCCGGGTTCAATCCCTGGTCGGCAAACTAAGATCCAAAGCCGAGTCACAGCCAAAAAAAAAAAAAAAAGAATGGCACTTAGACTCCTCAGATTGTCTCTGTTGTGCAACATTAAATGAAAGTCTAAAAACAGTGATTTTTCTAATGAAGCTTGAGCTCATATGAATTGTATGGCTGAGAGTAATAAGTCAATGAAAGAAAAGGAAAAGAACAAGAGACAGGAGGAGCCTTAATGATCCCTCATCATCAGACATGAAAAGTACATGGATTGACCTGGTTCCAATCAGAAGAAAATCTCATGGGATGAGGTGGGCCCATCTTTTCCCTCGCATCCCTTGTGTCTTTACCCTAGAGGCTGGTGTAATCCAAAAGGCACCTGACTCACCAGCTTGTGATTTCTGATGGGGTGGTGTTGACTTTCATACCCAACCATGGGCATCCAAGTCCTCCCTTCAAAATAGTCCAGGTTGCCCTCAACCAGTCCATCAGTAGTCACCAGAGTATCTACCGTATTCTTGCTGTCCTATGTCAGTCCCCAGAAATGCCCATAAGCCGTGTCAGCCCCACTGCCTTGCTTGGAAAACCACTTCTAGATGCCCCCATGTCACCCAACCTCAGTGTGCAGGAAGAGATCCAAGTTCCTTACAGAAAGCCATCTCCTGCATCCTTCTATCCATCCATCCAGCATCGTGATCCACCACTCAAGAGCCATGGTTCCATCATCAAATGCCTCTCTGCTTCCCATGCACCAAAGGCTAACAACAAGGGAGCTTGTCAATCAAGTCCTCAAAGGCCAGCCCAGCAGCACATGGAGCAGAGTTAAGGCGGCACCACTGGTGATGTTAAAACCCAGCTATTGGAGACAGGTATGACCTAGATCAAATCCCTTATGAGTATACAGTGGAAGTGACAAATAGATTTAAGGGACTAGACCTGATAGACAGAGTGCCTGATGAACTATGGACAGAGGTTTGTGACATTGTACAGGAGACAGGGATCAAGAAAATCCCCATGGAAAAGAAATGCAAAAAAGCAAAATGGCTATCTGAGGAGGCCTTACAGATAGCTGGGAAGAGAAGAGAAGTGAAAAGCAAAGGAGAAAAGGAAAGATATTCCCATCTGAATGCAGAGTTCCAAAGAATAGCAAGGAGAGATAAGAAAGCCTTCCTCAGCGATCAGTGCAAGGAAATAGAGGAAAACAACAGATTGGGAAAGATTAGAGATCTCTTCAAGAAAATTAGAGATACCAAAGGAACATTTCATGCAAAGATAGGCTCGATAAAGGACAGAAATGGTATGGACCTAACAGAAGCAGAAGATATTAAGAAAAGGTGGCAAGAATACACAGAAGAACTGTACAAAAAAGATCTTCATGACCCAGATAATCACGATGGTGTGATCACTCACCTAGAGCCAGACATCCTGGAATGTGAAGTCAAGTGGGCCTTAGAAAGCATCACTACGAACAAAGCTAGTGGAGGTGATGGAATTCCAGTTGAGCTATTTCAAATCCTGAAAGATGATGCTGTGAAAGTGTTGCACTCGATATGCCAGCAAATTTGGAAAACTTAGCAGTGGCCACAGGACTGGAAGAGGTCAGTCTTCGTTCCAATCCCAAAGAAAGGCAATGCCAAAGAATGCTCAAATTACTGCACAATTGTACTCATCTCACACGCTAGTAAAGTAACGCTCAAAATTCTCCAAGCCAGGCTTCAGCAATACGTGAACCGTGAACTTCCAGATGTTCAAGCTGGTTTTAGAAAAGGCAGAGGAACCAGAGATCAAATTGCCAACATCCAATGGATCATCGAAAAAGCAAGAGAGTTCCAGAAAAACATCTATTTCTGCTTTATTGACTATGCCAAAGCCTTTGACTGTGTGGATCACAATAAACTGTGGAAAATTCTGAAAGAGATGGGAATACCAGGCCATCTGACCTGTCTCTTGAGAAGCCTGTATGCCTGTCAGGAAGCAACAGTCGAACTGGACATGGAACAACAGACTCGTTCCAAATAGGAAAAGGAGTACATCAAGGCTGTATATTGTCACCCTGCTTATTTAACTTATATGCAGAGTACATCATGAGACACGCTGGGCTGGAAGAAACACAAGCTGGAATCAAGATTGCCGGGAGAAATATCAATAACCTCAGATATGCAGATGACACCACCCTTATGGCAGAAAGTGAAGAACTAAAGAGCCTCTTGATGAAAGTGAAAGAGGAGAGTGAAAAAGTTGGCTTAAAGCTCAACATTCAGAAATCTAAGATCATGGCATCTGATCCCATCACTTCATGGGAAATAGATGGGGAAACAGTGGAAACAGTGTCAGACTTTATTTTTGGGGGCTCCAAAATCACTGCTGATGGTGATTGCAGCCATGAAATTAAAAGACGCTTACTCCTTGGAAGGAAGGTTATGGTCAACCTACATAGCATATTTAAAAGCAGAGACATTACTTTGCCAACAAAAGTACGTCTAGTCAAGGCTATGGTTTTTCCAGTGGTCATGTATGGATGTGAGAGTTGGACGGTGAAGAAAGCTGAGCGCCGAAGAATTGATGCTTTTGAACTGTGGTGTTGGAGAGGACGCTTGAGAGTCCCTTGGACTGCAAGGAGATCCAATCAATCCATCCTAAAAGAGATCAATCCTGGGTGTTCATTGGAAGGTCTGATGTTGAAGCTGCAACTCCACTACTTTGGCCACCTCATGCGAAGGGTTGACTCATTGGAAAAGACCCTAATGCTGGGAAGGATTGGGGGCGGGAGGAGAAGGGGATGACAGAGGATGAGATGGTTGGATGGCATAACCAACTCAATGGTCATGGGTTTGGCTAGACTCCGGGAGTTGGTGATGGACAGAGAGGCCTGGTGTGCTGCAATTCATGGGGTTGCAAGGAGTCGGACACGACTGAGCGACTGAACTGAACTGATTGGAGACAGATCTGTAAGAAAGGGAAAGTCGCTCAGTCGTGTCCAACTCTTTGTGACCCCATGGACTGCACAGTCCATGGAATTCTCCAGGCCGGAATACTAGAGTGGGTAACCTTTCCCTTCTCCAGAGGATTGTCCCAACCCAGGAATCGAGCCCAGGTCTCCCACATTGCAGGCAGCTTTACCAGCTAAGCCACAAGAGAAGCCCAAGAATACTGGAGTGGACAGCCTATCCCTTCTCCAGCAGATCTTCCAGACCCAGGAATAGAACCAGGGTCTCCTACATTGAAGGCGGATTCTTTACCAACTGAGCTATTGGAGACAGATCTGCAGGAGAGTCAAGCAAAGCAGTCTGAGCTGCCTACTTCCCAGGGGCCACTTGACCCGAGGCCGATGGGAGCAGCCAGTGGTGTGGAGAGGTGTCTCCACCTGAGGTTCTTTCAGCTGAATCTTTGAGAGCAAAGTCCTGGGTCAAGTTCTCCAGCAAGGCCTAGAGTGCTGGCCTTCTAAGCTGGAGGAGTCCAGAGGCATAGGAAGTGAGACTCCTAGTCTGAATTGGGATTTCCAGCTGGGAGGACCACTCTGTCTTCTCTCCAAGGTGGGCGTGGCTCTCCTAGAAGCACAGTACTGAAGTCATTGTTTGTTTTTTATTTTTACTCCAAGACTTTGAGAAAGTGAGGCGGGAAGGGGAATAGATCAAGGAAATGATTGTAATCACTACTTAAGAAGAGAAATTCTCCTCGCCCAGAGGACACTTAACCTTTGATGATTAAAAGGAAAAGGATGAAATGAGTTCACATAAAGCCTCGCACCAATGCTTAGATAAATCTCAGCTCTAAAGGACTTCGGGTCAGGGGATATGAATCAGCATTTAAAGATTGTTTTTTTTAGCAAATGTGGCTGAGCAGCTTCATTCAGAAAAGAAGGGAAAAAATGCATTGTGGTTGATCATTGGAACAATATACTTTTTCTCGACCTTGTCAAGATCAGATGTCTGAAATTCTCAAGTCTTGAAACAATGAGGCTGGGTGACAGGGAAGCTTTAATTGCAGTCACCGTGGTGGAATTAACCATGCGGCAGGACTTCCCCAGTGGTCCAGTGGATAAGAATCCACCTTGCAATGCAGGGGACGTGGGTTCAATCTCTGGTTAGGGAACTAAGATCCCACATGTCCAGGGGCAACTAAGCCCACATGCCACAACTAAGACCCGATGCGGCCAAATTAATCAACATTAAAAAAACAACCAACCATGCAGGACCTTCGCCGAGGGCTCCTGGGCAGTGGGCCAACCTGGGTTACCCCTCCTGAGACACACCCAAAGCCCCCCTCCTCCACCCTCACACAAAGTTCCCCACCTCTACCCCCACCCTCACCCAGCTGATGAAGGGAAGTCTTCCTTCCACAAAGCCAGACCTGCTCATGTCAGAAGGAGCCACGTGGCAGCAAGGCTGCTCTGTGATAAAATCCAGCACCCGGGTGCTGGTGTTCTAGGCAGTAATGCAAGTGTGCTGGACCAGTGCACACCCAGCCCAGCTGCTCCTCTGCCCCTGACATGAGGTGGCTGAGTCACCCTCCCTCCTCTGTCAGGTTACTACTCTGCTAAGCTAGGAGTTCAATTTCAAATCTCGCTCTCTCTGCTTTGGAATGTCATCTGCTCAGCATCTCAGCAGAGGCTACCAACTTGTTCCGGATGGGGAAGTTCACCGAGGCAAGCCAACCTTTGTGGCCCTGGGTCTCTGCTCAGCTCAGAGATAGCGTGGAGACATTCCTGCCAGCATCCTGAGGGTGGCTCCCCGGAACTTCAGGAAGGGAGTCCCACTGAGCAAGAAGCAGGATGATCCAGGCTTTGGGCAATGCAGTGATGAGCAGACAGGCCTTATGGAAGTGGAGGATTCTTGGAAGTGAGTGGCTGGAGGTAAAGGGTGAAAATGTGTATTAGGGGCCTTTTATACCAAAGTCTCTTTTTTAGGACTTCCTTGGTAGTCCAATGGTTAAGAGGCTGCCTGCCAATGCAAGAGACATGGGTTCAATCCCTGGACTGGAAAGATCCTACATGCGGTGGTACAACGTGGCTGTCTCTCTCCCTCTGACACCCAGCACTCTTTTTCCCACTTGTGACACCCAGAGTTCATGTGCTTCAAAGATGTCCCTTTGTAAAAAATTTACTCATTCACTCATTCAACTTTTATTCAGTTCAGTTCAGTCGCTCAGTTGTGTCCGACTCTTTGCAACCCCATGAATTGCAGCACGCCAGGCCTCCCTGTCCATCACCGACTCCCGGAGTTCACTCAAACTCATGTCCATCAAGTCGGTGATGCCACCCAACCATCTCATCCTCTGTCATCCCCTTCTCCTCCTGCCCCCAATCCTTCCCAGCATTAGGGTCTTTTCCAATGAGTCAACCCTTCGCATGAGGTGGCCAAAGTAGTGGAGTTTCAGCTTCAACATCAGTCCTTCCAATGAACAACCAATGAACTGATCTCTTTTAGGATGGATTGATTGGATCTCCTTGCAGTCCAAGGGACTCTCAAGCGTCCTCTCCAACACCACAGTTCAAAAGCATCAGTTCTTCGGCGCTCAGCTTTCTTCACCGTCCAACTCTCACATCCATACATGACCACTGGAAAAACCATAGCCTTGACTAGATGGACCTTTGTTGGCAGAGTAATGTCTCTGCTTTTAAATATGCTATGTAGGTTGGCCATAACCTTCCTTCCAAGGAGTAAGTGTCTTTTAATTTCATGGCTGCAATCACCATCAGCAGTGATTTTGGAGCCCCCAAAAATAAAGTCTGACACTGTTTCCACTGTTTCCCCATCTATTTCCCATGAAGTGATGGGATCAGATGCCATGATCTTAGTTTTCTGAATGTTGAGCTTTAAGCCAACTTTTTCACTCTCCTCTTTCACTTTCATCAAGAGGCTCTTTAGTTCTTCACTTTCTGCCATAAGGGTGGTGTCATCTGCATATCTGAGGTTATTGATATTTCTCCCGGCAATCTTGATTCCAGCTTGTGTTTCTTCCAGCCCAGCGTGTCTCATGATGTACTCTGCATATAAGTTAAATAAGCAGGGTGACAATATACAGCCTTGACGTACTCCTTTTCCTATTTGGAACGAGTCTGTTGTTCCATGTCCAGTTCGACTGTTGCTTCCTGACAGGCATACAGGCTTCTCAAGAGACAGGTCAGGTGATCTGGTATTCCCATCTCTTTCAGAATTTTCCACAGTTTATTGTGATCCACACAGTCAAAGGCTTTGGCATAGTCAATAAAGCAGAAATAGATGTTTTTCTGGAACTCTCTTGCTTTTTCGATGATCCATTGGATGTTGGCAATTTGATCTCTGGTTCCTCTGCCTTTTCTAAAACCAGCTTGAACATCTGGAAGTTCACGGTTCACGTATTGCTGAAGCCTGGCTTGGAGAATTTTGAGCGTTACTTTACTAGCGTGTGAGATGAGTACAATTGTGCAGTAATTTGAGCATTCTTTGGCATTGCCTTTCTTAGGGATTGGAATGAAAACTGACCTCTTCCAATCCTGTGGCCACTGCTGAGTTTTCCAAATTTGCTGGCATATCGAGTGCAACACTTTCACAGCATCATCTTTCAGGATTTGAAATAGCTCAACTGGAATTCCATCACCTCCACTAGCTTTGTTCGTAGTGATGCTTTCTAAGGCCCACTTGACTTCACATTCCAGGATGTCTGGCTCTACGTGACTTTTATTGGGAATTAGTATTTTGCCAAGCACTATGATAAATAGTGATAAAAGGTAAGATGTAATCACTGTCCTCAAGGATGTCCTTCTTCTTGGGATGGAGACAGCCAGAGATCAATGTGAAAAGACCATTATAACACAGAGTGTAGTTTACCATGGAAACACACAGGCTGAAGCCTCAGTGGTCAGACAAAGCTTCCAGAAAAGGGCAATTTTTAAAATGGACAACTGGCAGTGAGCCATATAGGAAATTAAACGTCTGAACCAAGGGGGGATGTCCAATCCATGGAAATGGATTATGAACAGATCTAAGTTCCTCTAGGAGAGACGCTAAAAGACTTAAAAATGACCAACTTTGGAATAAAATGAGATGGAGAAATCAAGGAAAACTGAAGTTTGAGACTGTGATACTGGAAAAATGATGGAGTCATTGACAGGCAAGGCATCCGGCAAGAATATCAGTTTGAAGGTGGGAGGAAACACATAGAGATCCTCTTTAAAGAGGAAAGTGGAATATAATTCAGAAAAATACTGTTAATGCAGGCCATGCCAACATGGCTTTATTGTGAAATGTGCACCAGGGGACCACATACCCTCCACAGGGAGTGGGCTGGGCGAATGCTTCCTGACAACTAAATATTCTTTCAGGGCAGCACTTGATGTTATGCAATAGGAGGAATATGGGACTCACCATCAGAGACTTAAATTTGAGCCTTCTCATTACTAGCAGTGTTGTTGGCCAAGCAAAGTAACCAACAATTATGACTGTTTCTGTTTCTACATCTGCACAATGTGAATAATTCAAATGCATATCTCCAGGGTCGCTGAAACAATCAAATGAGATCATTAAGATGAAAATCTTTTGGAAAATGGAATGGCCTCTACAAATGTTAGCTACAATGATTGCTATTTTGTTTTTCAACTTGCTCTCTTTCTCGCCATATTTTTTTTCACTCATGGAGATGACTTTTCCCCCTAGTATTTTAGATGGGCATATTCGTCATCACGGCTTTTCTGATTGCAAAAGTCACCGTGCTCTGCTTCCATAATTCAGACAGTGGAAACAGATAAGAGAAAAAGAGGACAACTTCCTGTCCCCACCCCGCTGGAGATAACCAGAGCTGGTGGGTCCTCTTCTGGGACCTCTTACCTTGTTTATGAAACCAGTCTTTCCATGAAGCACAACGAAGAGGTGTGAGAATAACACTGTTGTATTTTTGTTTCCAAAGCCCCATAAAGTTGATCCAGCGGGGAAATTTTCCCTGCCACTGGCTAAACGCTGGGCAGTCTCCTCAATTTTCTTGCTCAGTTTTTAGGAACTAGACTGTCATGCAATCTGAAAACACAGTAGTAAATCAGAAACTAGATATCCAGTCCAAGATTTGGTTCATCAATTCAGCCTTCGTTCAAAGAAGATAACTTCCTTTCCTGCAAATGGTGCATCTGGTTCTCTCTCTTTTTTTTTTCTCCTCACGGTGGCTCAGATGGTAAAGTGTCTGCCAGCAATGCGGGAGACCCGGGTTCGATCCCTAGTTCAGGAAGATCCCCTGGAGAAGGAAATGGCAACCCACTCCATGGGTTGCCTGGAAAATTCCATTCTTTCTCCAAAAGAGTCGGACATGATTGAGTGACTTCACTTTCTTTCCACTCGCTGGCTTGGACAAGTCGAGGGTGGGAAACACAAGTGATGAGAGATGCGGACCTCCCCACTCAGCTGCTGGCTACTACATTAGGCGGAAAAAACACTTCGAGTCAACACGTCCTTCCCGGGGTGTTTCAGGGTCATCTTGTGGGTCCCCTGCTAGGCCCTCAGGCCTAGAGAATGCCTCTGCTTCGACTGGATCCTGCCCAGTTTCAGGTCTCAGGATCCACTCCTGGCTCAGACTCTCTGTGATGGAGGCCCTGGCCCTTCCCACCCCTCCTTTTGGACATTAATGGACTTTAAGTGACAGCAGACTGGCTCTCTCACCAGGATCTGCAAGAAACAGCCATGCCTTACACGTCCATACACACAGGTCCATGGGAGCGTGGTCACTTCGCAAAAACAGCCCTCTGCTCTCTGCCCTGCCACAAGCCGCTTTTGCTTTGTCAGGCATGAATCAGGCACCAATCCATGAGGTCCCCCAACTCTGAGGGACACAAACCCAGCTCTGCAAGGGTCTGGAGGAGCCCATCCTCGAGGGGCTCCAGCACTTCCCCATTCCTGGCCTCGGTAGCAGAACTCTTCAAATTCACTCCCTCCCAAAACCCTCCATCTCCACTCGCTTATATTCTCAAAATGGGTGCCAGGATTCAAGGGTCCCAGAACTAGTTTTCTGTATTTACTTTGAAGATTCCTCCAGGGTGACCTGTGTCAGGCTCCACGTGGTATCTGACATCTATCCTACCTACAGTGTTGATGTCATTGAATCTTTCGTTTTAATGTCCAGTTCCACGAACTAATATATATGTCAATACCAATATTTTGGCAAAATGTTCTATTATAGATACAGTTTTGCGCATTTTGGTTCCCTTAATATATCTCGGGCAGCTTTTCACGTTAGTACAAGTAGATTCATCTCATTAACGGAGATTGTTGTACTCTGGATAGTGTGTAACCTACAGACGCAAGACAGTGGTTTAAGACAGTGCTTCTGGAAAGGATGGTCATCTAATGTTGGTTTAGACCTTGGCAGAGCATTGGAGGTGGTGGCTCCGGGCCTGGGCTGGGCAGCAGTGATTCGGTGGGTGGGGTGGTGGAGAGGGAGGTTGGAGGGAGCATGACGGCATTCCCTGAAGGGCTGTAATTAGAGCAGCAGTTGCAGGGAGCTACGCCTTGGTCCCTGGGGTGTGCTGAGAATTTAAATTATGGGATGGGGACTAAAGGTGCAATCCTCCTACCCTTTCTCAGGGCCTAAATCCATGTACTCATTGTTTAAGGGGCCCAATGTCTCTTAGAGAAGCACTTTTATCTTCCACGCCCTTCTAGGCTCTCTCCTCCAGTGCTTGGGGTTGGGGAAAAGAGTGGCTGGTAGTAACTGTGGCTAACAGACTTGGGGTTGAAACAGGAGGAAGGATGTTATTCCAGAGAAATATGGAACATTGAAAGAGCTGAATGGGATGAAGTGAGAAAGGCAGTTAAAAGCGAATTCTCTTCTGTATGTGTGAGCGATCGGTCATGTCCGGCTCTTTGCGACCCCATGGACTGTAGCCCGCCAGGCTCCTCTGCCCATGGGATTTCCCAAGCAAGAATACTGGGTGGGCTGCATTGTTTCCTTCTCCAGGGGATCTTCCCAACCCAGGGATCGAAACTACATCTCTTATATCTCCTGCGTTGGTAATCAAATTATTTACCACTCGCGCCACCTGGGAAGCCTAATTTTTTCTTTCTTTCCCCTTCTCCCTCCATCCCGCCACTTCAAATTGGGATGGGCAAATATTTTTATCTTAACTCCAAAATCACATAATTTAGAGAAACAACAACCAAAATGGGCCACTGATGGAGCTCCATGCACAACCACAATGATGTCTCTTTCGGCTCCATGCCCACGTCTCCATTGCCATCTAAGTCACCAAGGTCATAAGTCATTAAGGATCTGATGGTCTGAGGTTATACACATCTGGTTTAGATGTGCACGGGGCAAAACTGTAATCTCATAAAATAGCTGGGTTTTCATGGAAACAATATTGGACAACCGTCCTCATCACAGGCAGCGCTGTGGAGCAGGGAAGGTCCACCCAGGTTGGACTGTTGAAGATGGAAGAGAGTCCACAAGGGTAATGAAGATGGGGCTTCAGAAAAGAATGATTTGAATATCAAAGGATTAAGAAAGGCCCTTGGGAAAACTGATGAAACTAGGGCACAGTACTTTTTATGGTCAGAGTGTAAAATCAGCAGAGGATTATACAATTGTGTCAGAAAAGTTCTCTCTCTCCTCAGGTTAAATAATTTACTTAGAGTTTATTCTGAGACTTAGTTCAGGGCTTCCCTGGTGGCTCAGTGGTAAAGAATCTGCCTGCCAGTGCAGGAGAGACACAGGTTTGATCCCTGATCCAGGAAGATCCCACATGCCACGGAGCAACTAAGCCTGTGCACCACAACTATTAAGCCTGTGCTCTAGAGCCTGGGAGCCACAACTACTGAAGCCCTTGCATGCTGAAGCCCATGCTCCACAACAAAAGAAGCCTCTACAATGAGAAGCCCAGACACTGCAACCAAACAGTAGCCCTGGCTCACCAAAGCTGGAGAAAGCGCAAGCAGCAACGAAAACCCAACACAGACAAAAATAGATAAACAACATTATTTTTTAAAAAGACATAGTTCACATTATCAGTTCAGTTCAGTCGCTCAGTCGTGTCCGACTCTTTGCGGCCCCATGAATTGCAGCATGCCAGGCCTCTCTGTCCATCACCAACTCCCGGAGTCTACCCAAACCCATGTCCATCGAGTCGGTGATGCCATCCAACCATCTCATCCTCTGTCGTCCCCTTCTCCTCCCGCCCCCAATCCTTCCCAGCATTAGGGTCTTTTCCAATGAGTCAACCCTTCACATGAGGTGGCCAAAGTAGTGGAGTTTCAGCTTCAACATCAGACCTTCCAATGAACACCCAAGATTGATCTCTTTTAGGATGGATTGATTGGATCTCTTTGCAGTCCAAGGGACTCTCAAGAGTCTTCTCCAACACCACAATTCAAAAGCATCAATTCTTCGGCGCTCAGCTTTCTTCACCGTCCAACTCTCACATCCATACATGACCACTGGAAAAACCATAGCCTTGACTAGACGTACTTTTGTTGGCAAAGTAATGTCTCTGCTTTTAAATATGCTATGTAGGTTGGCCATAACCTTCCTTCCAAGGAGTAAGCGTCTTTTAATTTCATGGCTGCAATCACCATCAGCAGTGATTTTGGAGCCCAAAAAAATAAAGTCTGACACTGTTTCCACTGTTTTCCCATCTATTTCCCATGAAGTGATGGGACCAGATGCCATGATCTTAGTTTTCTGAACGTTGAGCCTTAAGCCAACTTTTTCACTCTCCTCTTTCACCTTCATCAAGAGGCTCTTTAGTTCTTCTTCACTTTCTGCCATAAGGGTGGTGTCATCCGCATATCTGCATATCCGCATATAATATTCATATTATAATGAATACGCATATCCGCATATCTGCATATAATATTCATATTATAATGTGACCTAATCTAAACCTTCTTAATATACATTTTAAAAAATTTAGTTTTTATGCTATCTAGTTTCATTTTTCTAGATAAATCCCAATCAAAAAAATCTAAAAAATTTAATTAATATGAAGCCTATGTGTGAAAAGAAGGTAAATAAGAGTAGATATAACACATTCATTTTGCTGTACACCTGAAACTAATACAACATTGTAAATCTACTAACCCCAATAATTTTTTTTTATTTAACTAATATGAAAATTGTGTTCCACATTGGAAGTGGATTCCATTTTATTAGTTTTTTATGCTCAGATAATGAGGGCTTTTTCTATGACATACATTGCACCAAAAAAAAAAAGATTTTCAAGGTTTAGCAGTCAATCGATCATTCCCCAGGTTGATGTTAAAAATTTGTTCAATCAAAGGTCCAATCCAATAAGGTTCTCATTCCCTGGAGTTATTCATGACCTAGACAGGAGGAAATTCAGTAAGAGTCTAAGATTTCTGCACACACTTGCCATCAGCCAGACAGCAGCTCCACTGTTGAACACCTCTTCAGAATACCAAGCTCTTAGAGAAAGATAAAGGAAATATAAAAACATTGAAAAACACAATTCCTGATCTCCAGAAGATTGCCATACAAAGATGCACATTTATCTATGAACTTGAAATAAGGAGCCTTTGGAAAGTACAAATAATCTTAAACACAGCTTGCTAGAACTTGTCCTGAACAGGTCGTCTTTATTCTCATAGGACTTTTTGTTTGAGGCAATAGCGTACGTGAAAATAGCTCTTGCATTAACAGTGGTAACAATTTCAGTCATGGGAGAGATAACATAACCATTTCAAATGGGAAAAAATGTTCTAAACAGAACAGTGGGACAGGTTCCCAATTGTGGTACATCTTGCTCTATGGGAGCAACAACCCAGGGCCTATGGGGTTTGCAGAAGCACGGGGCAGCGGGGGGAGGGGGGGGCGCTTGCCAGACCCAGATCTGAACATCACTGGGCAGTCAGAGCACCTGGGCATTAACTAAGAGTCTAGATTTGGATCCTAGACCGGCCATCTATTCATCACCTATCTGTCACTTATTCACTGCCAGCCCATGAAATGTTCTGAGTCTCAACTTCTTGTTTTGTAAACATTTCAAAAAATAAATACATAAATCTGGGGACTTCCCTGGTGGTCCAGTGGTTAAGACTTCACCTTCCAATGTAGGGGGTATGGGTTTGACCCCTGATTGGGGGCTAAGATCCCACATACCTCACGACCAAAACATAAAACAGAAGCAAAAAAAACAACAACAGAAGCAATATCATAACAAATTCAATAAAGAGTTTAAAAAAATGGTCCACATCAAGAAAAAAATCTTAATAAATTTTTCATCTGTGTGTTGTCAGAGCAATACAGTGACTAAAGCAGCAGAGTCTCTGACTTACAGAAGGTACTTGATAAAAATGGTTCTTACCTCACATTGTCGTTATTGTTATTATTAATATTTACTTTATAGTCTATTTTATAGAGTTAGGGAGAATGATTTTTTTCAAAACACATTTTTAGTAACACTCATGTTGACAATAATCTGAATTCTATGTTCCTTATATAATCCTCTTGCCTTGAGAACGTTGGTCCCCAAATTTTTTATCAGAATTTCCCTCTGTTGTTAAATCATTCCTATTAGCATACAAACAAGTTCCAAAAACTCATATCTTGAACAAAAAATGAAAAGTCCAACACCTTCCTTTGTCCCCACATCTCCCAGAAAGGACTTCCATTTCTCTGCTGCTCTTTAGAGCATGACTTTGTAAAGGACTGACTTGGTTCAGCCACCCTCACTCTCAGTCCCATTTTCTCTTAAATCTTCTTGAATCATGTTCCTGTCTCCACAATTCCACTGAGATCCCTCAAGGTCACACACACTTTCCTTGTTTCCGCATCCAACGGTCTTTTCTTACTTGACCCTTGTACTTGGCACTGTCTCTTCCTCTGAAAGCACTTCTTTCAGGAGCTTCCAGGATATCACACACCTAGATCTTTTTCCTGCTATTCTGGCCACTCCTTTTCCATGATCTTGGCTGGATATCTCAAGTCTAAAGAATCATTAAATGGTGGAGTACAGCAAGGTTCAGCCCCAATATCTTCTCCATCTCTCTTGGCTGCCTAGATAGCCCATCCAGTCCATGGGCTTAGATAGCATTCTTGATCTTGATTCTGATGGTGAGACAGACAGATGGGAGGATAGAAGGATGGACATAGGAATCCAGCCCCCCCCCCCCCCGCCGGATTCTCAGACTCCTTCTTCCATCTGCTCATAAGATACTACCTCCTGGATGTAGAAAATGCATATGCAATCTAAAAAGAACCCTGGATACCTGCCCCACTCTTCTAGGCTTCCAAATCTCAGTAAGTGGCACTGCCATCTGCCCAGGTGCTCCAGCCATAAACCTGAAAATCACCCAGAGTTCTCCCTCCCCTGCCTTCCCCTCCACAGGCACAGCTACCCTGAATTTGCCCAGTTTGCTCGAGATTCTTTGTGAACACTACCTAGGATGTATTTCTCAGGAGTAGGACATCTTGGTTGTAGGTCCTGCACATGTTGGCTTCACTAGTCACTGCCGAATTTGTTTCCCAAGTGGAAATTTCCATCTCTCTACATCTTCTCCAGTATGTAGGATTGTTCCACTTTTTAACTTGAGGGTGAGTGTGAAATCATATCTAATTGGTGCCTTTAATTTTCCTTACCTTGATTGCTATATGAGATTGTGCAGCTTTTCATGTATTTATGGACCACTCGTGTTGCCTTTTCTATGAGGTACATTTTTATGCCTTTGCCTGTTTCCCTATTGGGTGGTCTGTCTTATTTTTGTACCTACTTGTTTTATTAATTTGTATATTGATCCTTTGTCTGTGCTATGTATTTCAAATGTCCTACCCCAGTTTGTTACTTTCTTTTTAACTCTCCTAAGTTGTCTTATAATGAGCAAACATTTTTATTTTTAATATAGTTCAACTTATCTTTATTTTCCTTCACAGTTTGTTTTTTGCATCTTATTTTAAAAATCTGTACCTACTTCAAGCTTATATATTCTCCTAATTGTCTTGTAAAATTTTTTCATAGTTTTGCCTTTTGATATTGTCTTTAAATTTATATAGAATGGATTTTTAATTTGAGAGGAAGCAATCCAACTTCATGTTTTTCTGTATATATAGCCAATTGTTTGCATCAATAGCATTTGCTGACTTGCACACTCTTTTTCTCACAAATCTTTGATACCTCTCC
This sequence comes from Giraffa tippelskirchi, assembly GCF_054371585.1. Lineage (NCBI taxonomy): Eukaryota > Metazoa > Chordata > Mammalia > Artiodactyla > Giraffidae > Giraffa > Giraffa tippelskirchi. The sequence continues at coordinate 62,352,219 of NC_137287.1, read as the reverse complement.
AGTCATAAATAGTTTCCATATTTGCATTAGGCTGTCCATTTGTCTGTCTAGCCTTGTGCCAATACCAACAGTCTTTGCTGCCATATGATGAGTCTTATGTAACTAGTCAAGACACATTTTCAGGAGTCTCTTGACCATTCTTCACCCTTTGCTCTTCTTCATTCATTTTAGAATCATTTTGTCAAGTTTCCATTCAGGAGGGATGGGGCAGAACCTTTGGGATCTTGATTTAGAATGACCATTATAGGAACACTTGATATTGACTCTTTCCATCTATGAATATAACACTTCTTTCCACTTACTTTGTCCTTCTTTAGCATCATTCCACAAAGTTCTAAAATGTTTTCATAAAGAGCTTACTCATTTTGCAAGATTTCTCCCTTGTTCCTTCATACTTTTGCTGCTGCTGTAATTGTTTTTTCGTTTTTTCAAAATTATACTTTCTACTTTTGCTGGTATATAAAAAGGCAATTGGCATTAGTGTGTTGATTTTGTATTCAACAGCCTAGCCAAACTCTTATTGATTTTCATAATTTTTCTATATATTCTTTTGGGTTTTCTATGTAGACAAGCATATCATCAATAAATAATAAGAGGTTTATTTCTTCCTTTCTAATCTTCATGTGGTAGACAAAGACGAAAAATACTTTGTAGTTGTAATCAGAAAGCCCTGAGATTTGTTGGATTGAAAGGGTGAGAAAAAAGGGAAGAATGAGAATATTTCCCTATCTAGATTCTTTAGATTCTATATGATGGCAGATGGTGTCTCTATCTGAAGGCTACAAATGAAGTTCAGTTCAGTTCAGTCGCTCAGTCATGTCTGACTCTTTGCAACCCCATGAACTGCAGCACACCAGGCCTCCCTGTCCATCACCAACTCCCAGAGTCCACCCAAACCCATGTCCATTGAGTCGGTGATGCCATCCAACCATCTCATCCTCTGTCATCCCCTTCTCCTTCTGCCCTCAATCTTTCCCAGCATCAGGGTCTTTTCAAATGAGTCAGCTCTTCGCATCAGGTGGCCAAAGCATTGGAGTTTCAGCTTCAACATCAATCCTTCCAATGACGCCTTAACTAAAAACAAGCAATATACACAGACAGGTAAATGAAACTTGCTTTAATCTATATAATGGAACCATATCCTTAGCTTTTATCATCACCAGCTTTTCCGAGTGATGCTGATATAGTCAGGTCTATATTATGTGATTGCAAAGTACAACATCTTTCAAGTGTAACCATGTAGATTCATTTTCCAAGGAATTTTGGAAAATAAATGAGCAATATTTTTATCACCTCATTACCATGGTCTCCTTTTAAAACTTAACTGTGTCACTTCAGTGTAAATATTGTACATCATGGTGTTATCATATAAACTCTATTGAGATAGTACATCTTTGAAGGTATTTCTTTTCAATCTCTCTACGAAAAGCTGAAAGGTGAGGGGAGGAGATGAATCTCAGGTCAGTGAATATATGCTTTTAGGAAGTGGTGGGGTGGCCCTATCTGGGGAGGAGAAGAGATCTCAGTAGATATTTGGAAATGGTCTTTGGAGGAGGGCAATAAAAACTAAAGATGTAGAGATTTGGATTAGAAACTTTAAGGTCTGCACCCTCTTAAATATCTTCAGACCCAATCAAAGGAGTACAAAATAAATCAAAGATAAAAATCTAATGTTTTTAACAAGGAAACTTGACAAAACTAGTCAATGAAAATTATCTGGTAAGAAAAAGGTTTGTGTTTTTCCAAAATGTCTACATTTACAAAGAAAGAATTTTCTACAATTACAAAAAGAGAAAACTGCTGAAGAGTCTCTCATAATGTGAGACATAAATATTCAACCAGATTTCCTGATATTGGTTTGAAAAATAAAAGCAGGAGATGAACTGCTTTCTCATGGAAGAGATTCTTCTAATTTAGTGTGTAGGGGAGCAATGGGCTTTGGGATCTGACAATTTCGTGGCATATTTTTCTACACATTCAATATGACTCAGACTTCACATTTGCATTATCTCAGAAGTTTAGTCAATTGGAGAAGTTTAAACTAATAGTGAGTGAATGAAGCTTGAAGACCAGTAGTATGGAGAAGGGGACTCTGGGGTTGGATTGCCTGGGTCCGATTCTGCCTCTGCCCCTGTAGCCATGTGACCTTGGACAATCTAAAGTCACCTCTCTGTAACTCAGTTAGCTCATCTGTAAAACAGAAAGAATCACAAATATCTTCTGAATAGAATAGCGATGAAGTTTAAATGAACCAGTGAAGTCCTTAGAGTACTACCTGCCAATGCGCAACAGGTGTTTGTTTACCCATCCATTCAGTCCCCAAACATCTAACAAGCATCTACCGTGTACCCCACACTATTCCAGGAACTGTAGCCACTTCAACGAACAGATCCAGTAGACACCTCTGCCCTCACCAAGTTTACATTCGCATGAGGACAGAGAGACTCTGACGCTTGTGGGGTTTTTTGTTCTTGTTGAAGGTAGAAAGCTCAGTCAGTGATACTGATTTTAATTTTGTTATTGTTATTATTAGAGAAAAAGACCACAAAATCCATGAAATAATCATTAAAGGGATTTGGACTGATTCAGTTCGTGATGATTATGAAAGCTGTGAATCTAACTGAAGAAACATTCTGTTCCCTGTTCACTCAAGGAACTAAAGACGCGTCAGGAACAGTCCGAGACAGCTCAGGCACCGGACGCAGGGCACCCTACATTCAGACCGTGTGCTCTCCACCCCTCGGGGTCTCTGCTCCTTGTCTTTCCTTCACCCCAGAGCTTCTTCCCCGTGATTGCTTCAGGTCGCACCCAGCCTCCTGACTGGGTCTTTGTGTTTGGTTGCTTTCTGCCGCTTCCTGAATTTCTGTCAGGAATCCAGTTTTACAAATTGCTTGGCTGAGATCTGTGTTTGTCGTCTTTCCTTTGAAACTGTGATTCACAGCGTACACCCTTTACACAGAATCCTCGCAGCCGAGAGACTGAAAAGCGTGTTTTCAAAACAAATTGCAGAACAGGCCAGCTACCCGGGGTTTCCACGCAGCTGCTCAAATGGTCAAATGTAATTAAGGGAGCACGTTCAAGATCTCTATTTTTTTTAACTTAGCCAAAATGCTTTTAGATGCTGATCAGATGGTGATGTCACTTCACCCACAATCTAGTCAGCTGAGAAAACAAACTTGAAGAAGAAAAAGAGAACACTTGGGCTTGAGGATTTGCATAAGAGGCATACAGACTGGACTTTTTTGTTTTTTTATTTTTATTATTTTAGGACTTTTTATGTGGACCATTTTTAAAAGTCTGTATTGAATTTGTTACAATATTGCTTCTGTTGTATGTTTTGGGGGTTTTTGGCCCCAAGGCATGTGGGCTGTTAGGTCCCCGACCGGGGATCAAACCCACACCCTCTGCACTGGAAGCTCAGAGTCCTAACCACTGGACTGCCAGGGAAGTCCTGAGACAGGGCTTTTTAATTGAGTAAGAAAAGGGTGATGATCACAGTAAGCTTGTAGGATCCTTGGTTCCTAACCTTTTAACTTAGGACAGACACAGGAATAGCTCTTGTCCCATTCCGTCAAGTGTAGGATGGGAAGTAATGGCACTAACTTCTGCATACTATTTTGGGGTTAAGTAAGACTGTGCATGTAAACACTCAGTGCCACGCCTGGGGCAGGCAAATGTTGCACAGGTGTTGCTGTCATTGTTATTATTTATTGCATGACCTGATCTGCGTGCACTTGCCCGAGGGGGAAGTAGGGTCACGGTAACAAAGTATATGTTCATGACATTGTCCACTGGCAGAATTTAAGAACCAGCTTCTGGTGGACAGAAGTCCCAGTGGTTCACAGAAGCCCTAGGAGTGTCATAGATCTGTTTGAGAAGTGAACCGTCTTGGTTGCTACAAAAGAGATCTCATTTTCCTCCGCCTGGTCCCTGAACCCATCCCCGATGAATCCTGCATCTTCAAATGCCCTGACAAGGGCTGTGCAACCCACATATCCTCCCTGAGCCTCGGGCCTCCAGTCCTCTCAAGGTGGCCAGTACGTTCTGCCCCCCACCCCCTGCTCCACAGCCCCCTAAGAAGCCCTCCTGGAAACAGACCTTTCATTTTTACCACCTGCTTAATTCAGTGCTCCTGTACCAGCCCCCTGGGACAGTGTGGGCTGGACACTCACATCCCCTCCTTTCCTGGCCCGTTTCTGTCTCCCAGATGTGGGGATTGGCTCACCCTGTTCTCCAGAATGCTGGAACACTTCAGACTTTCAGACTGAGGTTACACCTCCTACTTCTGGAAAGGCAGCAAACATACACAGTGATGAAGGAAGGAGATGGACAGACGTGGGTGCCGGATGCAGCTCAGCCTCCTGTGTAACTGTGGGCAGCCCACCCCACGCTTCTGCATCCCGGTCCCCCTCTCACCTGGGGATCCTCCCCCCTAGGGGCTGCTGTAAGTGCCAATGGCACAAACCCAGTCAAGGGTCAGCTCAGCTCTGCTGAGAGAGCACTCACTGCTCCATACCCAGACCCCTGAGACCACAGGACGACTCCAACCTGAGCATCATCCTCCTTCCTTGCTTCATCCAGCATCGTAACATCCTGCCATTTCTAGTCCAAAAACAGCTCCAGGTTCTACTGACCCCTCCTATCACCACCAGCACCTTCTTCCTTCAGACCTTAGGGGTTCCCAGAAGCACTGCTCCAGCCTCCTAACTAAACATCAACTCCTGTCTTGGCTCCTTTCCTTCCGGAACGTTCTCCACACTGCAAAGGTGTGCAGACAGTCTACCAGCTCACCCTCACCTGCAGGGGAAGGCAGAATGCAACACCTCAGAAAAGTCATCAAAGACACTTCATGAGCCCTGAGCCTGCACCTCTCAGCCCCGAGGGCGTCTGTGCTGCCCTGGGTTGGCTTCTGCAAACCAGTCCCCTCAAGCTCACCCTCCCCTCCAGCTGTCAGGGTTTGTACCATGACCTCCGCTCAGGCGAGTCATTTCACAAGCTTCTGGGGCCTCATAAGTTTGGTGGTCCCTCTTGGAAATGAGTTAGTGCCCTGCTCCCGGTCTGAGCATCAGAGTTATGAGTGATCGCTGCTTTCATCTTTTGCTGAGCCCTGAGCAGTGTGGCTGGTGGGGGTACCTGCTCAACAGAGAGAGAAGGGTACCGTGCCCTGGTCGCCCCAGACTTCTCACTCGTCTGATCAGTAATCCGCGGTCTTGGCTGACTGTTAACCTTTTGCACATGCTATACAGCATCTTTCTAGAATGGCCTTTTCTCCCATTTTCATCTTGACAAACTCCTACTTATCCTCCAAGTAATAATATCGCTCACTCATTTCACCTTGTTCTTACATTCATACCTGGGGTTTCCCAGGTGGCAGAGTGGTAAAGAATCTGTCTGCAATGCAGTAGACTAAGGTTCGCTCTCTGGGTCAGGAAGATCCCCTGGAGTAGGAAATGGCAACCTATTCGAGTGTTCTTACCTGGAAAATTCCATGGACAGAGGAGCCTGGTGGGCTACAGTCCCAGGGGTCTCAAAGAGCTGGACACGATTGAGCCACTGAGCATGCTTCCATCACTAAGTTCCTCAAAGTTAATGAACTTGTTCATCTTTGGATATCCAATCCCTGGAAAACAACATAATAACTTCTCAACAAATATGTGTTGTTGTTCCATCTCTAAGGCTTGTCTGACTCTTTGCAACCCCATGGGCTGCAGCACACCAGGCTTCCCTGTCCTTCACTGTCTCTGGGAGTTTGCTCAAATTCATGTCCATTGAGTCAGTGATGCCATCTAACCTGGAAGCTGGAGTTTTTGCTTGTCTTTTCTTTATGGATAAGTCACAGTTCCAAGACTTTGTGTTCTGTGAAAGTAGAAAATAGTTCTTTACAAAAGGCAGGTTCCCAGGGCTCTGAAACAAGTTCCCAGATAAATCTCACTAACCTGACCTATCTGAAAGCTACCTTCATTCTCTGCTTGGCTTTGTGTTGGGGGAGCAGGTCCTTGGGCATCTGACAAGAAGGGCCAGCTACATTAGAACCTTGGAAGGTTGTCCTACAATGTGAATCTAGACCTCTGGGCAGACTCAATAAAATGCAAAAGTTCCTGCTATTTTAGAGTTTTAGAGAAACAAACATGGGGTCTTGAAAATAAATCTCTAGAGAAATGTGGAGTGCTTTCTAGCTGTGGCCTGTCCTCCACAGAGTGTTGCAAGACCTGCAGGGAAAGAGGGATTAAACCTCATGGCAAGTGAACGAAAGTAATAATAATAGATTAATGTTACAGTGCATCTGAGGCTGACTGTGAGAGAAGCATTTTAAGTGCTTTAAAAATGCATTAACTCAGCTCTTGCAATCATCATGACAACCCCATTTACAGACAAGTAAACTGAGCAAACCCCCAGTCTGATCCCCAGTTAGTGCCCTGGACCTTACCCTTGTACCTCCCCCACTCCCAAAAAAGGGATAGAACTCAAAAATTCTCTATTGAGAGCTACATTTACAGTCTTAATGTTGTCTCTCACAGTATTGCTTTTTTTAAAAGGAAACTCCAATTAGCGTGAGATCTGCACTCAAATTCTAAAGTCTGATAAGGCTGCTGCCCACAAAACCATGGCAAGACGGGCAGTCCCCCACTCAAGGGTACCCTCCCACCACTATATCCATACAGCCCGTTTCTCCATGGGGCAGAGGGAAAGCACAGCCAGCCTCTCTGGGTGTGTCTAGCTGCCCTGGAGCACCACTCTGCTCCATGACGAGGGTCTGGTCAGACAGGGCATCTAGGGCCCCCTATCCAAAAAGCTCTCGATGCGGACCTCGATGCATCCACACGAGGTTATCTTTCTGTTCAACTCCCTTGGAGAATGGAACTCACTACCTGCTTCTTCCATTCATACCTACTGAACCTCACAAAAAAAGAAGTATGGGACTCAAACATGAAAAAAATAAATAAATAAAGAGAAAGAAAACCTTCCTTCCTTCTGATTCAGGTCAGTAGACTGGGTTTGGGCTTCTCCCATCCTCCCAGCCAGAATGAAGACAGAACTTCAGTGGCCTCTGCAGTGAGAGGAGCTAAAGATGCTGCCAGGTACAGAAGCTGAAATAATAGCAATAACAATGGCCAGATCTACTAATTTATGTTAAATGGTAGATATTTATCACTGTGTGCTGTGCTTAGTCGCTCAGTCATGTCTCTTTGCAACCCCATGGACTGTAGCCCACCAGGCTCCTCTGTCCATGGGGATTCTCCAGGCAAGAATACTGGAGTGGGTTGCCATGCCCTCCTCCAGGGGATCTTTCCAACCCAGGGATCAAACCCAGGTTTCCCACATTGCAGGCGGATTCTTTACCGTCTGAGCCACCAGGGAAGCCCATATTTGTCACTACTAAATAGTATATAATAGTATAGTATATTCAGAAAACTAAGATCATGGCTTCCAGCCCTGTCACTTCATGGTAAATAGATAGGGAAACAGTGGAAACAGTGGCTGACTTTATTTTGGGGGGGCTCCACAATCACTGCAGATGTGATTTCAGCCATGAAATTAAAAGACGCTTACTCCTTGGAAGGAAAGTTATGACCAACCTAGACAGCATATTAAAGAGCAGAGACATTACTTTGCCAACAAAGGTCCATCTAGTCAAGGCAATGGTTTTTCCAGTAGTCACATATGGATGTGAGAGTTGGACGGTGAAGAAAGCTGAGTGCCGAAGAATTGATGCTTTTGAACTGTGGTGTTGGTGCAGACTCTTGAGAGTCCCTTGGACTGCAAGGAGATCCAACCAGTCCATCTTAAAGGAGGTCAGTCCTGGTTGTTCATTGGAAGGACTGATGTTAAAGCTGAAACTCCAATATTTGGCCACCTGATGTGAAGAGCTGACTCAATAGAAAAGACCCTGATGCTGGGAAAGATTGAGGGCAGGAGGAGAAGGGGATGACAGAGGATGAGATGGTTGGATGGCATCACCGACTCAATGGACATGAGTTTAGGTGGGCTCCAGGAGTTGGTGATGGACAGGGAGGCCTGGCGTGCTGCGGTTCATGGGGTTGCAAAGAGTCAGACAAAACTGAGCGACTGAACTGAACTGAAATAGTCTATGTTTAAGGGCCCAGAAAATCCAGTGTTCTATCAGATAAAAACCAAATAGGACATAATCACATGGAAGACTTCAAAGGAGACCCCCATTCTATTTTTCAAAGTGACAAGTACCACACTTGATCCAGTTTGGGCAAATAGGACTCTTGGAACTGCCTCTGAAACCAGCTACCTTCTCAGGGGTGTGGCCCTGCCTTCTGTACTTACATGTCCCAAGAGGCATCAGCCTGCTCCCTGAAATCCAAGCACACAGTGTCAACGCATGGCTCCCATGCAAATATTTGCTGCAGGAAAAAAAAGTCTTAAATGCCTGTTCACCCAATTTTCTAGCAGGCGGCAGAATGAAAAGGAGAATTCATGCGTGCATTGAGAGATTTCTTATCTTGGTCCTATCAACCCCGCTCTGCCTTCATCACCGCACACTAAATGGCTTTTTCCTTCCTCCCTCCCCTCTCCCTCTCACCTGGCTCTCCTATTAATAATAAAAAGCACGCTAAGACTTTAGCTCTGTTGGCAAGGAGAATTAAATTGCTATTTGCCACCTGGTGTTGTCTTACTTAACGTATTTCCAAATTGTTATTAAATCTCCCTTTGGAATTCTGAGTATAAATACTGGAAAGAAGGGAAGGGAGTAAGAAGAAAGAAAAACAGTAGTACAGCAGAAACTAACACAACACAAGCAAATATACTCCAATAAAAAATTGTTTAATTAAAAAAAAGAAACAGATTAAAAAATAAAAAATAAAGTGACTCAGCTATAGTAATTCCTCCATAATTATTTGCTCATTGTAATATTAAAAATAGCCAGGCAAGAATACTGGAGTGGGTTGCCATGCCCTCCTTCAGGGGATCTTTCCAACCCAGAGACTGAACCCAGGTCTCCTGCATTGCAGGTGGATTCTTTACCATCGGAGCTACCAGGGAAGCCCATATTTATCACTACTAAATAGTATATGTTTGATCAGACATCTTGAGATCAGATGTCTGATCTCAAGTTTGAAGAATAAAGTTGGGAGATTTATCTCTGAAAAAAATGAAAAGAAAAACAGAAATGTGAGCGAATTTGCTTCATTTCTGTTTATTTTCCTTTTAGCAGACCCATCTGGTTTTCTTCTTTGCCTTTATTTTCTATTCACCTCATTCAACTTCTCCTGGCATTCATTTTTCTTTTACCCCTTTTCTTTCTCTAAAATTTTATTCAAAAAAAGAAACACATGCTTTCCCCATGACAAAAATCATACTCATGCTCACAATGGTCTAAATGTTTTTAATTAAATTTCATCCCAGGAGCTGAGATCTTACATCATGACTGTTTTTAAATTTTCAGGGCTCCTTTTCATTCATTTATTCAGCAAACATTTGTTGAGAATCTATTCCTGCCTGGCACTGTGCTCTCTTCTTTTTCCTCTGTTTTCTGACTTATTTCCTTTTCCGTTCAATTATCAACTACAGGGAATGAGTAAAGTAATAAATTTAAAGAATTCACATGAAAAAATTCCATTCTTAGCAACTGTAAGGCATTCTTCTTTCTACAGCTTTTGGTAATAAAATGAGGTATTATAATTAGCACAAAGTTCTAGAAGTCTCATTAAATGACAAATACTTAATTTCTACTAAAATGTGTTACTTTCAAGGGGTAAAACTGAGTCATTCTCCATGACCCATTTAAAGTGATGTTTGGGGGACTTCCCCAGTGGTCCAGTGGTTAAGACTCTACCTTTCAACTCAGGAGGCATTGGTTCAACCCCTGGTGGGGGAACTAAGGTTCCCCATGCTGTGACATGCAACCAAAAATAAAAAAAATAATAAAGGGATGTTTTCATTCTGAGTGAGGTTTCTATGTGTTCTCAGAGGCCCATTGGAACCTGCATTTCATTCATTACAGTGGCAACTTTCTGACGCTTACACCAGAAATGAAGGGGGAAAAAAATCAGTTGACAAACCAATAGCAATCACAGAATCAATGTTAGGCCCCTTAGGGAATTTAAAATCAGAGGGAAAAGATGATAGGGCCCAAGGATGAAAACAAACCATAGTAAAGCACCAGCCTTCACTTATGGACTGCCCAGTAATGGGAACAAACCCAGCCAGGTTACACAGCATGGAGAGAAATTGTAGCTTTCAAACAAGCTGGACAGACCTGGGATGGGAAGGAGCCTCTCTGACATGTTTGGACTCATCCTGTTAACGAGATGTTTAAGATGTTTAGAATTAGGATTATTTTATTCAACTCCGAGGGAGAAGGTCTGCCTTAGTGGGACTTCAGTGAAGACAGATGAAGTATCAGGTCTGTACTTCAGCCTGGAGGGCATATCCATGTCCCTCTAACCAGGGCTGATGGGGAGAAGAGTCTGAGTTGGGCTGCTCTGAAAAACCAGAAGCAAGGCTTGGGTGTTGAGAACCTCATAGCTGCTTGGGGGCATTCGAGGCTTCTAGCAAGGAGCAGGGAGATGTTAAGGAGGTAATTAACATCTGCATTCTAAATAGCAGTGAGTACAGGTTGAAACAGATGGGTTCAAAAACCATAAAAATAGCCTGGGATAGTCTGTAGGTAGAAGAAAGAGCTTAATATGCGTGAGCATGTGAGCGACAAGATACTACAGGAAATGGTTCATTAGGGTGTCTTTTCTCTAAACCCTTGCTTTTACTGTGTAGTTTTGCCATTAAAGAGAAAATGTCTCTTGTATTATCATCTAAATGAATAACTCCTCTGAAAAAAGTACCCGTAAATGTTAATGAGTGTGTATCTTTGCATCTCTCTTATCTGCATCTGGAAGTCAATTCAATCCCTGTCAGGAACAATCCATAAAATAGCAGAAATTGTTAGTCCAAAAGCCATATGTACATAGAGTATCTTGTAGGAGTCTCATTCTATATGCAGTCCTTCACCATGAAAAGTTCACCTTCGGTAAAAGGTGTTGGGTAAAATCTAGAGAACGTGAGTGGGTTCATATATGAAAGTCAGTCGAAAATGTGTCAAAAATGATAGAAGAAAAGTCTCATGCAGTTAAGTAAAACCTAGCAGAAGCACTTGCTTTCAAAAGGTTAAATTCTAAATAGCAAAGAATTCACTGATTCTGTGGACATTAAAAAAAAAAAATCTAAATGTTATCGCTTCAGAAGCACCTTGAATCAACTTATATACACTAATATATAAACATAAGAGATAATCAATAGGAACCTACTGGAGAGCACAGGGAACTATACTTAATATTTGGTAATGACCTATAATGGAAAAGAATCTGAAAAAGAATATATACATATGAAAAAGAATGCATATGTAAATAACTGAATCACTTGGCTGTGCACCTAAACTAACACAACATTGTAAATCCACTCTACATCAATTTAAAAAACAAGGAAGCACCTTGAATTTTGAAGAGCTCAGAATAGAGAAAGTGTAGGTGCTCAGAGGAAAACATTAATTCACATCTGGTCTTGTTTTTCTGCTTAATGAGGTACTTCACAGGAGGACTTTGAGTTTGCAATAAGACAAAATGACATTTAAAAATAAAACAAAACATTTCATTACCAGTTAACACAATTATCTGTGTGCTTAACCCTCATTTAAGTTGAATGCTTCAAGCTAATTCTTTTTCTATAGAAGCATGTCTTGTCCCAAATGCTCTCCCTTACCATATTCTTTATTTACAGACAATTAAACGTATAAATGTTACTGAATGCTGAAGTTGAAGCTCCAGTATTTTGATCATCTGATGCGAACAGACGACTCATTGGAAAAGATCCTGATGCTGGGAAAGATTGAGGGCAGAAGAAGAGGATATCAGAGGATGAGATGGCTGTATGGCATCACTGGTGCAATGAACATGAACTTGGGCAAACTCCAGGAGATGGTGAGGGACAGGGGGGCCTGGTGTGCTGCAGTCCATGGAGTCCCAGAGTCGGGCACAACTGGGTGACTGAACAACAACAACAATAAATGTGTAAATACAGCCACTAATAAGACATGGATCGACGAATTTGAAAACAGGGAGTATTTTTTTTTTTTTTTGTCTAGAAAGTTTCCCAGGATCATAGTAACTAAAGTGCCATGAAGATAGAGCAAATCCAAACTAAATATTGCCACCTACAAGGATTTGATCAATTTTCTAACTTGCTAAAAACACTTGACAATGTACTATTTATCTCTACGTTTTTATTCCACAGGTTGTTAAATTAGATTTGCAATGTGATCATGATAGCAGAAAGGCATGTTCATTTGGTGTTTGCTGGAAAGAAAAATTTCAACAGTAATTAGCATGCAGTAATTACCAAGTAATACTGGAAATTCTATAAGTTTGTATTGAAAACTGAAACTGAATCCCAGAGGCTGGAACACAGGAAAGAGGACCATTTGGAAGCAGGCCTCAAAAACGAGAACACATCTCACTGGCAATGGGTCCGTGGACTTATGAAGGCAAGCCAATAGGATGCATGGAGGAGAGAATGACTTGGTTGAAATAGAGGAGTGGAATTTGGGATGAAGCATCAGAGGAAAGGATCTACACCAGCCTCCTGGGTCCTCCTTCTTGTAAAAGGAATTGTTTAAACTACCAATGTCAAATGACATTTCCCGTGTAGATCACTGACAATTTTTTAACAGTGACAAAGGGCTATGTTTCACCTATTTCCAGAATTTGATGCTTTCTCACCTCCTCTGCTGTCCCCTCTCCGGTCCAAGCCACCTGCTCTTCTCACCTGAATGGTCATCATAGCCCCCTTGCATGCATGCTTACCTCCATCACACTGAGGTGATATGAAAATACACAAGAACACACACCAGGCCCCAGTGCCTCCTGGCTGAAGAACAGCTTTGCTTCGGACAGTTGCCAACAGAGCAGCTGCAGTAACCCTGCTATAGCAGACGTCTGATTGGGCCGTTTCTCTCACCAGAAGCCTCCATCGCTGCCAGTGAATCTTGACAATGGCCCTGAGGCCCTGCACTGACTGTGACCCCACGTCTTATTGCTTATTCTCCTTCATCCTGCTCCCCAGTTCATTCTCTGCCCCAGGGCCTTTGCACCTATAACCCCTGCTTCCTGGACTGGGGCTCTGCACATTACTAGAATAATCCCCTGAATCCTTCGAGTCTTTACAAAATGTCACCTCCTCAGGAATCCTAGCCCAGCCACCCGAGTGCTGAATTGAAACCCCAGACAGTTCAGTCTTCTATCTCCTCCCTGCTTTAGTTTCTTCCACAGCTCACTATTTCAAATCTGTCCGTATTACTGTGTTACTCTAACCACAGTGGACACTTTATTTGTGGAATGAATAAATGATTGACTGAATGAACAAATAATGGTGAGTAAGAGGAAAACATCCCGAAGACTTATATCATGATTATGCTGCAGGGATTAGGGAGAGGATTACAGGGGTAAAAATGAGCCAGAGTAATATATATATGTATGTATATATTCATACAAAATGGACAAAGAAATGACACCAATAAAAATGAGGATAATGAAAAACTAGGCATTTTTTAAAAGCAGATATCATTCCCTAAAGGAATTATAATACCTTAATATAATATAGAATAACTTTATAGAAAAGTACATTTGGTCTGTTAAAAACCCAAGTTAAAATAGGTTAAAATAATTTAAAATAAATTCAGGTGTAAACTGAGTCTTTTTAGCAGAGATAGATGCAGAAAGGGCTTCCCAGGCATCTCAGTGTTAAAGAATCTGCCTGCCAGTGCAGGAGACGCAGGAAACTCATGTTCGATCCCTGGGTCAGGAAGACAGCTGGAGAAGGAAATGGCAACCCACTCCAGTATTCTTGCCTGGAAAATTTCATAGGCAGAGGAGCCTGGCAGGCTACAGTCCATAGGGTTGCGGAGAGTCAGACACGACAGAGCGCAGCCGCAGACAAGATAATTAGCAGTGTTTCTACTGGGACACACCCTCTCCCCACTTACTCAAAGAGAGGTAAAGAACCTCCCTGTGGCTCCCCTTCCCCCTCAGCCTTCCCCTCCTTTCCCTCTACATCCGTTCTGTCTTTTTATCCCTTCACACTGTTCACTATTCACTTACCTTCTCTCGCTAGACTCCTTGTGGCCACACCCAAAATAAGTCCAAGTCCTGCAACTAGCAAGACCTGTCAGTGTTGCTCATCACAGCACACTGGCTCGGGCGCTCAAGTCTGAACTCTTGAGAAGCAGCAGCTGATTGGCCCAGGTGTGTGGGGCGTCCACCTGGTTTAATCACTTGTGGCCGGAGGAGGAGGGGCAAGATCACACCTGTCTTGGTCTGTGGCTTCTAGGGCTGTGGAAGTTTCTTTAAATTAGGACAATGGTACCTCTGGTGGGAGGAGAAGTGAGGAGAGGTACCCAAGTGTCTGCAACTACTTTAGTTTGTGTTTATTTGTTAAATTCTGTGTTGGGTTCCCTGGTGTTTGTTATATTCTTTTTCACCTCATTTTGAATGTCTGAAATTCTTCTTGAAAGTTTCCAAATGAAAAGAAAAGTGCGAAGTGCGCTTGGCGGCCCCGCGGATCTGTCTCTTGCTTCAACAGTGCTTGGACGGAACAGACCCAGGGACGCCCCTTGCTCCAGCCTCCGACCACCCTCCAACATTTTTCACAGTCGCAACTCCGGAGTCAGCCACTTAGCTGTCCGCGATCATCGGGACCAGCCACCATTTTTTAACTCCTTGTTACCGACCAATCATGAGCTCCCAGATTCGTCAGAATTATTCCACCAAGGTGGAGGCCGCCATCAACCGCCTGGTTAACATACAACTGCGGGCCTCCTACACCTACCTCTCTCTGGGCTTCTATTTCCACCGCGACGATGTAGCCCTAGAGGTTGTGGGTCACTTTTTTCGTGAATTGGCCAAGGAGAAGAGCGAGGGCGCGGAGCGTCTCTTGAAACTGCAAAACCAGCGTGGCGGCTGCGCCCTCTTCCTGGACGTGCAGAAGCCATCTTAAGATGAGTAGGGTAAAACACAGGACGCTATAGAAGCCTCCCTTCTCGTAGAGAAGAACCTGAATCAAGCCCTGTTGGCTCTGCATGGCCTGGCTGCTGCCCGCGGAGATCCCCACATCTGTGACTTCCTGGAGAACCACTTCCTAGATGAGAAAGGGAAACTCATCAAGAAGATGGGTGACCACCTGACCAACCTCCGCAGGCTGGCTGGTCCCCATGCTGGGTTGAGCGAGTATCTCTTGGAAAGGCTCACCTTCAAGCACGACTAGGAGCTTCTGGAGACCAGTGGCCTTTGAAGAACCCACCTAACATCAGGGCTGCCTGAAGCCCCTCTCTGCAGCCACTTTTTAACACCCTGGAGCCCTCTCTCAAGCCTTGGACCAAATGGAAATAATAAAGCTTTTTGCAGCATAAAAAAATAAAAAGAAAGAAAAGAAAATTGCACTTCTTGAAATTAAAAGGAAGAAAACTTGAATAAAATTGCATGTATATGGACACTGACATTTCTACTTGTGATCAGGGTTTTTTTTAGTGTTTTTAATGTTTACTTAAGCATTTACTTGCATTTCCTGCTCTCTTTATTATTAATTTTTTGATGGCATTTTGTTGTTGTTTTATTTTTATTCATTTATTTATCTTTAGGCTGTGCCACATGTGGTATCTTAGTTCCCCGACCAGGGGGATCAAACCCGGGCCCCTGCATTGGGAGCTCGGAGTCATTACCCCTGGGCTACCAGGGAAATCCCTGATCAGCAGAATTTAACAGGGTTATCAGATCATTCTGCACCTATCCTTTGGTTCTTGAACCCTAGTTTACTGATAGGCATGAATTTTTTCAGGAATTGGTGATACAATCATTCATTGAGCAAGAACTGATTGTCTGCCCACCACGTGCCACGAATGGGTTCACAGATGAAGCTGAGGTTCTGAGGCTTAAACAGGAGACAGCCGTGCAGTATGATGGAGTCCTTTTTTTTTTTTTTAAGCCTAAAATGAGCTTCCATTTAAAAGTTTCTCACAGTCTCTATTTAGGAAAACCCTCAGTTATTCAGGGATAAATCATCTTCGTGTTGGAAAGGCTCACTTGAGTGGCCCTTCTTGGTCACAGGAGGTGAGCGACTCCTTTACTCTAGAGCAAGGGGATGGAAGGCCCATGTCTGTGTGCCTGACTGCAGCCTCCTCCTCCTCCAGGGAAGCGGGTGAGGGCAACTCAGACAGGGGCCAGGCCTTCTTGGGATGAAGGGGAAGGAGACCTTGATATGGATGAAGATTGTACGGCCTGGAGGATGAAATGGTTTCAGCCATCAGCTAGCAGAGAAAATGTCAAGGGTGCTGATGGGAGCTCATCTTGGGGAGGGGGGTCTCAAGTCCCCTCCTGCAGCCATGGACCCTGAGGTGAAAGCATTTATCAGTACATGTTTCCAGGGTGTGGCTTGTGGGTAGGAGGCAGGACCACAAAGAGACAAGGAGGGAGGAAAAGTAGCTGGGTCCCACAAAGGACATTGGAGTGTAAGCTGTCTACACTGCAGCAGGCTGGAGTCCTCAGGGATCTCCCCTGAGCCCATTGTCCAGTGTCTCGAAGCAGCTGTGTCGGCTGTAGGGCCTGTTACAGAACCAGGACACCCATGGCCACTGGGCAGGGGTGGGACGCCGGGGCTGAGCACCGGAGTCACACCAGACACCCCCTCATGCAGTGTGCCCCAAAGTGTGAGCTCAGCCAATGAAGGTGGACCAGCAGCAGTGGACACTGACCCCTCAAGGTGCATGGGGTCAGCTCTCAACAAGGAGCACAGCCCTTTAAAACCACCAGGACTTCTCTGGTGGTCCAGTCCTTAAGAATCTGCCTTGCAATGCAGGGAACATGGGTTCAATCCCTGACTGGGGAACTAACTTTCCTGCTGGAACCTGCATGCCACAATTGAATAATTCATATTAAATAAATAGTTATTTGTTTTTAAATAAATATTTTTAAAATTTTAAAACTAAGTCAACTACTTTATAAAAAGTAAAATAAGGGAGCCAACTATTGAACTCATCAGAGGCTCCAACTGACTCTTTTTCTTTTTGTTTTAATTTTTAGTGGAGCATAGCTACTTTACAATGTTGTGTTCGTTTCTACTGTACAGCAAATTGAATCCGCTATATGTTTATATATATCCACTCTTTTTTGGATTTCCTTCCCATTTGGGTCACCACCAAGCACTGAGTAGAGTTCCCTGTGCTATACAGCAGGTTCTCCTTAGTCATCTACTTTATACATAGTACTCTTGATGAGATGTTTGGGGTCAGGACTGGCCCCTTTGAAGTGAGTAAACCCCTGAAGTTATTGGACAATTTGATGGGAAAAGAACCTCCCCTAACCTCAGGAAGGGCGTAAGCTTCCTGGAAATCTGGCTCATGGAACCAGAGCCAGTTCTGACTTGAAGATTTAAGCACTGTGACTTAATTTTCACCCCAAGCTGGTGAAGCAGGTCATACCAGTTATGCACAGGAAGGGAAAATAATTTCAAATTGTGATAAGTGCCATGGTTGTAAAACATAGGTTAAAAAGAGACAGGATAATAGGGAGATACCATTGGATAAGGGGCTTAGAGGGGCCTCTCTAAAAGTGTGGTATTTCAACACATCCTGAAGAACCAGTAGTGGGGGGGGGGGCCTTGTGTTAAAGAACACTGTTTGTGCAAAGGTCCTGAGGCAGGAAACCATTTGATGTGCCTGACAAAAGAGGCCCCGGAAGAGTAAGTGAGAAGAAAATGGCTCCCGCAAGGCTGAAAAGAATGTGGCAGGGTGTTATGAACTATATCAAGCATTTTCTACTTTTTAAATAAGTCCACTGTCCCTAGGCTTCAGAATCACCAGCATAGGGATGCATATATGCAATTTCTATGTAATGTTCTAGGTCTCTTGAGGGAATATGACACAAATTTCTTCCAATAATGTTTTTTAAACCTTGAACTGCATTGCCAATATCTTGGGCACAAAATATGAATTGATATGGCTCTGAAGATCTTATGTCAATAGACCACAAGATAGGCCAGTAGGGGCAAGTAAACATTTAGCTGTGATAAAGATAATGAAATCAAGAATGACGTGATTTTTCATGGCCAACCAACACCAAGTCAAGCTGAGAACTACATTCCTGTGCATCACGGACAGCCAGCAGGCTCCCACTAAATTTCATGGATCCTGGACCAATTAGATTAATTTTTTTAAAAAGAAAGTTTGTTAGCTGATACTTCTGGGTAGACTGGGATACAGCTAGTTGCAGACCAAGCTGAGTCCAGATGCTCAGGGGATGTTATCAGGCTCATCTCTACCTCTTGGCTCTGTTTCTGCCTGCTTGGCTGGTGAAAGTCGCTCAGTCATATGCAACTCTTTGCGACCCCATGGACTATACAGTTCATGGAATTCTCCAGGCCAGAATACTGGAGTGGGTAGCCTTTCCCTTCTCCAGGGGATCTTCCCAACCCAGGGATCAAACCCAGGTCTCCCACATCGCAGGCAGATTCTCTACCAGCTGAGCTACAAGGGAAGCCCCGCTCAGCTAGTGGTGGCTAACAAATCCAGACTTAAGTCCTTTAAGGGGAAAGAATAGCTCCACTGAAATCCCAGCAGGAAATAAATGGCACACTTCAAGTTAGGTGATGTGAGGGTTATCTAACGAAGGGGCTGTTCATGATGGTGAGTACAAGTTTTAAGGACAGCTAGTGTTGTCCTTGGTGCTATAAACCACAGAACCTGTCATTAATGTAATATTATTCCCAGGCCTGAGGACGCTGGAGAAAGCAGCAGTTTGGAGCAGCTGGAGTGGGAGAGGTGTGGAGAGGGCTTACTGGCAGGAGCCATGGCATTTTGGGGGAGTACAGTGAACCCAGGCTATCTGGCCTTTACTTGCCCTTTCACTGGTTTCCAGGGAGCCCCCCACGGGTTCAGTCCAGTAGAAGGCTGCTAGATCAGAGAGCCTCTCCAGACAGTGAGCAGGCAAACGTAGGTCAAGAATATGTCTGGACAGGCAACAGAAGACAGGCAGCACAGAGGGGTTTTCCCCCTTGGATCTGGTATTAATAGTAACCACACTGGCCTTGCTTGAGCTCCGATGACTATCTTTGTAGTCAGATGGAGGACACCATGATAGACCAGCCCCACAAATGAGAGGGAGGTGATTCTCTTAAGAAGTGCTTTCAGACAAATACCACATGGTCCCTCCAGACCCACACCCACAACCTCAGTCTCAACAAAAGCAAAGTCCTTTGCTTGAATGGATAGAGAAGTCTGCTAGAACTTTCTTCTTTCTATCCCTTTCTTTATAAATATGTTTGTTCTTGTTCATTGTATAATTCCATAACAAAATCAGGGACTCAATAGGGAGCTACCCAGCCAAACGGTCAATCATTTGTGAAGGGGAATCATGACATTTTTAGATATGTGAAGTCTCCAAAAAATTTGCCTTCTATGCATATTACTTTGCTGACAAAGGTCCGTCTAGTCAAAGCTATGGTTTCTCCAGTAGTCATGTATGGATGTGAGAGTTGGGCCATAAAGAAAGCTGAGCACTGAAGAAATGATGCTTTCAATGCTGTTGTGGTGTTGGAGAAGACTTTTGAGAGTCCCTTGGACTGCAAGGAGATGAAACCAGTCAATCCTAAAGGAAATCAGTCCTGAATATTCATTGGAAGGACTGATGCTGAAGATGAAACTCCAATACTTTGGCTACCTGATGGGAAGAATTGACTCATTGGAAAAGACCCTGATGCTGGGAAAGATTGAAGGCAGGAGGAGAAGGGGACAACAGAGGATGAGATGGTTGGATGGCATCACAAATTCAATGGACATGAGTTTGAGCAAGCTCCAGAAGTTAGTGATAGACAGGGAAGCCTGGGCGTGCTGCAGTCCATAGGGTTGCAAAGAATCAGACACGACTGAGCAACTGAACTGATGCACTTTCTTAGGAATATCCTAGAGGATATGCTTCATCCAATGAGAGAATAAACCAAAAAATAAGACATAAGACTCAGGACACAAGAAGTCTAGGATGGGAGGGAAAGAAAGTAATTTCTAGAAGGGCTATCACAGGTTGACAACTGTGGGGAGAACAGCTAAAAGGGAGTGAAGGCTGAGGCAGAGGATTTCAGAAGACATGTCCTCAAGGGGAAAAAACAAACATAAAAAAAGTAGATTACTTAATGATTCTGAATGTATCAGAGATTTATTGTGGAAGTTAGGAGGTGAGTCAGCAATAGGTAAATGCAAAATAAAGTGAACAAAACTCAGATGAACCAAGGAACGAAATCCAAGTCAATTACTATCACTAGGGGAAAATAGTACAAGAAAGAAAATGTATTCCTGGTAGAACCAGTGACTCTGTTGTGAATAATATCACGCATGATCATAAAATATGAACAATGAATTTGAATTTAACAAAAATTGTGATATAACCCTACAGATAAGATGAGGGTGTCAATAGGAAGTGATAATGTGTGTGGAGTAGAAAATAACTAAATCCTTTCTTCCACTTGCAGCCAGTGTATGGAATGAATTAGCACAGAGAAATTTTATTGTTATCAAACCACTGCCCTTTTTTCAAATACACTCTAGCTGAATTATTTTTTGCTATCCAAGACAACAAGTTCACACAGATCTCACAGTTTACCTTCAGTTAATAACTGGAAGTCTCTTTTTTTTGTATATTAAAGGTCTAATCATGTCTATTCTGATAGCAAAACTGCAATCAAAATTCTGCTTTCCTTCCTTCCTTCCTTCCCTCCTTTCTTTCTCTCATTCTTTCTTTCTTTCTCTCTCTCTCACATCAGACCCCTCAAGCCATATGGCATTCAGGGGTCCCCTCTCCCTCTGGTCATTACCATGCTCCCGTGAGTTCCTCAGTGACCCGCATGGAGGAAATGCAGCTGCTCTCTCCAGTCCTCCCAGACGTCTGTAGCTATTTCTGTAGCAAAATCTCATTAGAATTTCTTCTTCCCTTTAAAAAAAAAAGACTGTCTCTAGACTTAATGGACTAAAACACAATCAGACAAGCCCTCACTCACCCTCTCTGTAGGAAACCTGAATATGAAACAAGAAGTACTGGAGACTGAACAGAAGCTGACAGTCTGGGGGTTTAGGGGGTAGGGTACACATTTATTGGGGAAGGTGAGGTGAGGGCCATGCAAGTAAGTGCCCATCTCCGGCATTTTATCAAGGGCTAAGGCTGGTCCATGCAGCCCGCACAGCTGCACTGTGGCAAACAAGGAAAACCCCACAGGTTTTCTATACTGAAAAACAAGAAAAATAAAGACAGGAAGCCGGAAAAATGAGGGCAAGAAATGGTGAAGAGAGCAACAGGGGAGAAATGGTGAATGGTGAAGAGAGCAACAGGGGAGTCCCAGGAGGGAGAAACTCAGAGGTGGGATCCTTCGTTGGTCTCTGACAGACCCTGAGCCATGTGTATGTGAAACAGGCTTAAGTCAGCTCAGCTAAGGAAATAAGATCTAGACTGAGACCAGTATTCACATCGAAAAACTGAATATTCCCGTAAAACTCTCCTGTGAACATATGAAACACACTCACTGAAGAACAATAGCAGAATCCAGAATCTCTACAACCTAACATTCATAATGTTCAGGATGAGTCCAAAATGACCTGTCGTCTGAAAAATCAAGAAAATGGAATTTGTTCTCAAGAGGAAAGAGAAGCAACAAAGCCATATCTCAATATGAACCCAAGATGGAACCCACAGGCGAGACTTTGAAGTGAATATTGTAGCTATTGTCTGTGAAGTGAAAGAAATATGTTTTAAATAAATGGAAAACAAGACATCTCATCAGAGATACTGACACAGTGTTTTAAAAAACTAAATGGAAATTCTAGAACTGAAACCCCCCAAAATTTCTGAAATAAAAATTTCACAGGGATAGACTTATGCTGGAATAGACATACCAGAGGAAAGACTAAATGAAATAAATGCAAGATAGGTCAATTAAAATGATTCAAAATGAAGAACACAGAGGAAAGAAAATTCTGAAGTTTGAACAGAAATTCAAGGACCAGTTAAATGATATCAAGTGGTCTAATACTTGAGTCACTGGAACACTAAAGGGAGAAGAGAGAGAATGGGCAGAAAAAAATTTTTGAAGAAATAAAGGACAAAATTTCCCCAAATTGGATGAAGTATAGAACTTTGTAGATGCAAAATGATAAACACCAAACAGGATAAACATAAAGAAGCTTATGAGTTACATCCAAGTCAAACTGTTAAAAACCAAGAATAAAGAGTAGTATTTGAATATTTCAGTTCATCCACAGCAACCAGTAGACAAAGGACATCATTTAAAGTCCTGCAGTCTTTGGCCTGCTTGTTCTCAGGTACAATCCTTGCCCTTTGGCTCCTCTGGTCAATATCACAAGAAGGCTGATCCCAGCAAGTTGTGTGGCTGCATCCTGGGCCTGATGGCTGTGGCTGGGTTGCTAGGAGAAGGGGCTTGTGGGAGGCTGGAGGGTGGGGGCAGGGAAGGCTTGGGCAACAGTAGCTGCGTCTCTCCTAGGGCAGCACCTCCAGGTATGTCTGGTCCCTGACTCAGTAACACCACCTCCTCCCAGCCCCGAGAGGAAGTACCAACTTATCACTTTTACTAATCTGCAGAGTCCTACTGGGGCTTCTTAGCATTTCTGCCACCTGTGTACCCACTTCCTTGGTTTACAGTCATGCGTGCTCAGTCGTTCAGTTGTGTCCAACTCTTTGCGACCCTATGGACTGTAACCCACCAGGGTTGTTGTCCTCTGTCCATGGGATTTTCCAGGCAAGAATACTGGAGTGTGCTGCCATTTCTTCCTCCAAGGGTTCTTCCTGATCCAATCATTTTGTTTTAAGGACTTTATCATGGTTTCTGTTTTCCTAGGCCCTGACTGACATAAGAGCTGACAGCTCAAGTTAAAAAACTAGAAACTTATTTAAAGAACAAAGATGGATTGTAACAAATATTAAATTATTGTTGAAAATGAGGTAGTAGTAGAACAATGAGGAGGAGGAAACATACTAATTTTGCCATTGCTTGTAGTAGGGAAATAATCAGTTCAGTTCAGTTCAGCCGCTCAGTCGTGTCCGATTCTTTGTGATCCCACGGACTGCAGCATGCCGGGCTTCCCTGTCCATCATCAAGTCCCAGAGCTTGCTCAAACTCATGTCCATCGAGCCAGTGATGCCATCCAACTATCTCATCCACTATCATCCCCTTCTCCTCCCGCCTTCAATCTTTCCCAGCAGCAGGGTCTTTTCCAATAAGTCTGTTCTTCACATCAGGTGGGCAAAGTATTGAAGCTTCAGCTTCAGCATCAGTCCTTCCAATGAATATTCAGGACTGATTTCCTTTAGGATGGACTGGGTTGATCTCCTTGCAGTCCAAGGGACTCTCAAGAGGGATGGGATGGGGAAGGAGGTGAAAGGGGGGTTCTGGAAGGGGAAAACATGTACACCCATGGTGGATTCATGTCAATGTATGGCAAAACAAATACAATATTGTTAAGTTAAAAAATAGAAAATAAACTAATTTAAAAGAAAAAAAAAGAATCAATTCTTTGGCACTCGGCATTCTTTATAGTCCAACTCTCACATTCATACATGACTACTAGAAAAACCATAGCTTTGACTAGACAGACCTTGGTTGCCAAAATAATGTCTTTGCTGTTTAATATGCTGTCTAGAAGAGATTAGTAACAGTGATAAGTTGCTTAGGGAACTAACAGATATTTTCTATACAAATATTGGGTTTGTTATTATAAAGATATCTACTAGAAAATATATTAATTTCCTAAATATCACAAAGATTACACTAAGAAACAAAGGCAAACAAACGGACCAACAAATAAAATGGAATTATGTTGACTTATAAAGAAACTCTAAAACCAAATCATAATATAAAACAATATAACAGAACTAAGACTAAACACACACTAGTTTCATCAATAAATGAATACAAACAAGGTTAATGCTCAAAGAGAAAGAATATTTTCAGATTTGATTATAAAGCAGAGCTGAATTCTATATACCTGGGACACAACTAAAACAAATCAAAATATTGAAAGTAAAAGGGTAAGTAAAGGTAGTTTAGTGGCAAATACACCCAAAGTCTTCCCTAGTGGCTCAGGTGGTAAAGAATCTCCCTGCAATGTGGGAAACCTGGGTTCGGTCCCTGGGTTGGAAAGATCCCCTGGGGGAGGGCATGGCAACCCACTCTAGTATTCTTGCCTGGAGACTCCCCATGGACAGAAGAGCCTGGCGAGTTACAGTCCATGGGGTCACAAAGAGTTGGACACGACTGAGTGACTAAGCACACACAGCACACCCAAAGGAAGCAGGGGTCCTGATTTTTCAGGCAAGTTGGAATTCAGGCCAAAAAAGTGATTAAGCAAGACCAATAAAAGCACCTTATAAAGCTAAAGGGCGTGATTCACAGTGAAGATAAAATAGCTATAAGTTTATAACTATTAGTCTATATAAATATAAATAGATTAAATAGTTATAAAGCACCAAATAACCAAGCAATAGCTGCCATAAACTTGAAATTATAGGAGAGGAAAGGAGAAATAAAGAGAAACATGCTGGCCTCCTCCCGTATCTCTATGTCTTGTAAATCAAGTGGGTAAAATGAAATCAGTAATTTAGAACTTTTGTATAACCTATAGTAAATATGATAGCTCTGATTAATACGTGTATCAAACTCTCTTCTCTACACATAGAGTATTCTGATCTTCTTTCTATTGGGGGGCGGGAGTGATTACATTTTTATTATGTATCAGATTGATGTTGTTCACTTGCTAAGTCATGTTCTACTCTTTGCAACCCCAGGGACTGCAGCATGCCAGGCTCCTGTGTCCTGCACTATCTCTCCGAGTTTACTCAAATTCATGTCCATTGAGTCAGTGATACTATCTAACCATATCATCCTTTGTTGCCCCCTTCTGATTTTGGCTTCAGTCTTTCCTAGCATCAGGGTTTTTTCAAATGAGCCGGCTGTTCGTATCAGGTGGCCAAAGTATTGGAGCTTCAGCTTCAGCATCCGTCTTTCCTGTGAATGTTCAGGATAGATGTCCTTTCAGATTGACTGGTTTGATTTCCTTGCTGTTCAGAGGCTCACAAGTGTCTTCTCCAGCACAATTCGAAAACGTCAGTTCTTCAGCACTCAGCCATCTTTATGGTCCAACAAGTGGTAAAGAATCTGCCTGCCCATGTAGGAGACACAGGAGACACAGGTTCAATCCCTGGGTTGGGAAGATCCCCTGGAGTAGGAAATGACAACTACAACAGTATTCTTGCCCAGAAAATTCCATGGACATGGACAGAAGAGCCTGGTAGGCTACAGTCCAGGATGTCGAAATGAGTCGGACACAACTGAGCGACTGAGCACACACATATGTATCAGGGTTTAGATGATAAACGTGGGTGGATTTCCTTGCCTCTTCAGTTGAATAAATGATTTCAGCACTAGCAATACTGTGGCCTGTTAAGAAGAAGAACCTTGGGGAGAGAGGTGGGAGGGACGTTCAGGATGGGGAACACATGTACACCCATGGTTGATTCATGTCAATGTATGGCAAAAACCACCACAATATTGTAAAGTAATTAGCCTCCAATTAAAATAAGTTAATTTTTTTTTTAAAAGAAGAAGAAAATGGCAAAAAAAAAATAAAAAGAAGAACCTTGAGCCCTGTAGGTACCTGCTGCCCCTCACCTTACACAGTATTCGTGGGGTCTGGTATTTCTAGCACAGCCTGGATGGGGTGATGGTGAGAACAGCACTTTCCCAGGGCACCTCATCTAAATCACGACTGCCAAGTACGCACTGTCCAGGATTTCAGAGATTTCTCCCCTTTGGGGCAGTTCCGGGTTGAATATGTGCATGGGGGTCGGGGTCCTCACCACCCAGAAATGGAGGAACCTCTGCCCTTTTCCTCCTGGCATCGATGCAGGAAGCAGGGCACCCAAAGCTGGTGGTCTGGGACAGCATAGAGGGATAGGGTATGGAGGACAGTGGCGGGGGTACACATTTATACCTATCTCTGATTCATGTTGAGGTATGGCAAAAAACCGTCACAATATTGTCAAGTAATTATCCTCTAATTAAACAAATAAATTAACTTTAAAAAATTGACAAGTCTACAGCTCCTGGTTAAATGCAATCAATTAGCCACATACATGTATTTCCTTTCCCTTCAAAATAAAAAATATACAAAGCCACACAGGCAAAGATTTTGGTAGAGGAGATACCAGAGGATGAAAGATTTGAACACATTTCTGAGAGCTACAGGTGGAAGGCTGGCCAATTTGCAGAGTAAAGAAAGACAAACTGGATCAATGGTCCAGTTTGCAGGTTGACTCACAGCCGTTTCCCTGTCCTGCACCTGGATGGAGTGCATCCAGTAGGCTGGAAAGGGACTGGCAGACAGACTCGGCAGTCCCCACCCTTTGGAAGAAGCCCCCGCAAGCTGTTCTCTGTTTCAGGCTGGACTTGCTTGGCCAGGTGGGATCTGGCTTCAGGGAAGGGCTGTAGACACCCCAGAGTTTCAGCACTCTTCCAGGACTGCCTGTGGACAACCGTGCCTGTCCCAGCACCCACCACCAATGCATATTTGCTGATTTGCTTTTTAGTTTCTTCAGTCCACCCTTCCTCTGCCCTGGAGCTGTGCTCTGTGTATGCAGCCCCAGGCACAGAATGACTTGTGTTAGAAGCACAGAGGGGAAGGACACAAGAAGATTTTCAGGGAAAAAAGGATTTCAGATTTATAGACACAAACATTTGCAGCCCTATGGTCTTCCAAACAGACCATCACCTCCTCTTGGACCTCAGCTATACAAGGATTTTAGAACAGGAGGCAGACTCTGGGCCCCATCAGCGGGGCACAGGGAGAAAACCAGCCTGCCCAGGGCCTTTCCTGGGATGGTGCAGCAGTCTCTGCCACTGTGGGCAGAAGAAAGACATGCAAATCAGAAAAACAGGAGACTGTGGTAGGAGATCAGCTTTTAAAATCTGGGCTGTGGTCATAATAAGCTGGAGACACAATCCCATCAGAACACCTAGGGCGGGACAAGAGGGAAATTCCATTTTAAAACCACAGGAGTTGCTTGATTTCCAGTACTTTGATGGCTCCAACTGCTTTCACAAAGAAACCCAAAGACATCTTAGGATGGGTGGATAAGCCCTGCCCTCTGCATCATATCAGCAGACTCGAGATAAATGCTCACCTGAGTTTAACCCATAAGAACAAATGTGACTAAAAATGGTTTTATTCCACTGGAAGATGCCAAGTCCAATTCACCAACATGGGGGACTGTGTGGTTTAAAATAAACCTGGTCACCACAAGACATATCTATGAAGAATCTTGGTGGGGTGAGGCGGGGGACTCCACCCTCTCATGGGCACAGGAGCCTGACCTGTGATACAGGTGTGCTATGCTAGTCACTCAGTTGTGTCCAACTCTTTGCGACCCCATGGACTGCAGCCCACCAGGCTCCACTGTCCATGGGATTTTTTCAGGCAAGAATACTGGAGTGGGTTTCCATTTCCTCCTCCAGGGGATCTTCCCAACGTAGGGGTCAAATCTGCATTTCCTGCATTGCAAGCGGATTCTTTACTATTTGAGCCATTTGGGACACAGGAGTGGAGTGAAAGTTCCAGCCCACAAGCCAGTCAGGGCACACAAAGTGTGGCAAAGAGAAGGAGGCTGATGTCTGACCACACGGCAGAGCCCAGGCCCGAGGGAGCCCCCAAGGCAGCTCTCTCACCCCTGAGATGGAACCAGGGGCTCAGCATGCCTCGGGAGACTTGGGAAGTAGCAAGATTTGAGGTGTTCAGTCTCTCTGAGGGAGGGGAGCAATTCAAGCCCATTGACATCATCCTAACAAGAACAGAAATGCTCCCTGAGCAAACTGGAGAAATATCAGCTGGCGTAATGCACAGCTGCCTGGCCACCAGCATCACTCCCCTTTTCATCTTTGCAAATAGAACCCTACCCTTTTTTTTTCTTTTCTTGATCACAAGGCTTGTAGGATCTCAGTTGCCTGACCAGGGATCAAACCCAGGCTCCCTGCAGTAGAAGCACAAAGTCTTAACCACCGGACCACCGGAGAACTCTTAAGAGAACCCTACTTTTGTCGCCACAGTGTCTGGGCTTCTCTATGACTCATGGATAAGCCAGTCCTAATGGCTCCATCCCCTGGACAGTGACTTATCTAGGGATGTCCCTGTGCCCATTTCTGGTCATATGTCATAACGGGAGGTCTTCTGGAGGAGGAGGGAATTCTAAGAAACACTTTCTTGTTTATGAAAAGTGTCACAAGTGAAGGAATGATCATTTTTCTTCCACCCACATGGCTGTATCTGGATGTGAGGTTTGGGTCTACTGTCATGATCTTGTGAACATGGGGTGAGTAGCCAGAGTTTTTGCTGAGGCTGCAAGGGAGGAAAGAATGGAGACCCCTGCTGACAGTGACTAAATGAACTAGACCCAAAGTTCTCAGAAAATATTGTGATCGCAAAAACATGATATTGATACATAGGACTATAAAATAAGCCAAATATATGGAAATATATGTATTAAAATATTTAAGCAGAGTTCCCTGGTCACTTAGTTGTTAGGACTCAGCATTTTCACTGTTGTGGTCCAGGTTCAATCCCTGATCAGGGAACTGAGATCCTGCAAGTCAAGTGGCATGGCCAAAAAAAATTAAGTTGTTACCTCATGCTTCTATTAAAAAAATAAGACCGACAGATCTGATGAGTACCATAATTTCCAGTGATCATAATTTCCAAATCATAATTAGAGGTACCCACAACCACTGTTTTGTGATATGAAAACATCAGAGATTTCTGTTGGTAATGAAGTTAATGAATATTTCCATTACTTATCTCTGTTGTTTGTTGCAGCATTCATGATTGAATTTCACCTAGAAGTTATTGCAAATACAGATATGTAAAAAAATAATATGATATTTCTCCCATCCAACTTCATGCACATTCTAACCACAGACTCCCCCCACTACCACCATTCCATGTATCCCAAGTTAAGAAAGTGTGAGTCAAGAGATTTTTCTCTGCCTTTCTGATGTATCATCTTTGCCTAAAGTCATGAACGTGGCTGACCAACCTAGGGAAGGTCTAAAAGATGAAAGGAAGTTTCCAGAAACAGAATTTCATCCTGCCTCAGTTGGGAGAATAACCCATCCAGTTCCTCCGGTTGCTGAGTGGACACTGGACAGGTCACCACCTGGAAGTGTAGGAACCCTCTGCTCTGTCCCTCCTTTCACTGGTGCCAGTGAAATTACTTCAGCAAAACTGGTGTGTCTAAGGCTCCTGGTTAAATGCGATCAATTAGACACATATGTGCATCTCCTTTCCCTTTAAAATAAAAAATATACAAAGCCACAAGGACAAAGGTTTTGGTAGAGGGGACATCAGAAGATGAAAGATTTGAACACATTTCTGAAAGCTACAGGCAGTTAACATGCAGAGTGAAAGAATAGAGATCACCGGAATAGTGATCAGTACTGGGTCAGTACTTTGCAGTGAAGTGTTAGTTGCTCAGTCATGGCTAACTCTTTGCAACCCTATGGACTGTAGCCCTCCAGGCTCCTCTGCCCATGGGATTTTCCAGGCAAGAATAATGGAGTGGGTTGCCATTCCCTTCTCCACGGGATTTTCCTGAGCTAGGGATAGAACCCAGGTCTCCCACACTGTAAGCAGGTTCTTCACTGTCTAAGCCATCAGGAAGCCCATATAGTTTGAAGAGGGGATGCTAA
The DNA here is from genome assembly GCF_054371585.1 of Giraffa tippelskirchi. NCBI lineage: Eukaryota > Metazoa > Chordata > Mammalia > Artiodactyla > Giraffidae > Giraffa > Giraffa tippelskirchi. The sequence goes on along the minus strand of NC_137287.1, from coordinate 62,322,423 downwards.
AAAAAGCATCAGTTTTTCCCATGGGATTCAGGAAGGCTCAGAACCGAAGACAGGGAGGTGGGAGGTGGAGTTCATTCCCCCACCCCTGCCCAGAAATCAGGAGACTGCCCACTCCTCCCCATCCCCACCCATGCACCCTCCTTACCACCCCAAATGCCAAGAGACCAGAAGTAGATAGAGAGAAAGCCGGATGAGCCTGGGGCTTGAACACATGGTTATTAAGTGAAATTCTTCTAGTTGACTCCCTTCATTCCTAATCTGCTTCTAGAATCCCAGCAGGATGCCCTCTGGCCCCTTGGAAAGTGGAGGGCAGGAGCGATTGGGATTGTAGGAGTCTTCTCCTAACACCTTGAAAATGCTGACTTAGGGGCCAACAACGAGGCCACACAATCATTCAATGCACAAGTTCCTGAGCTGACAAGCTCCATCTGCATAGAGAGCTTCCAAAGAACATCCCAAGGACCTCCTTCTCAAATAGAGATGGACAGGCAAAGAGCAAAGAGCACCTGAGAAAAGTCTCCAATATGAGTTTTGCACAGACTCAAATTTACCTACCATACATTATTCTACAAGAATGAAGCATTTCTCCCTGCAAATCAAGAGCATAAATGAAGAACAAAAGCAACTCAGGAAGCAGGATTCAATACAGACAGCAGTAAGTAGTAAAGGTCTTTTCTATGAGGACAGCTTTGTCCAGGCCAGTACAGAGGGGAACAGTTTGTAAAAAAGCAAAACAAACAAACAAACAAAAAACCGTAACAACAAAACACTGATTATGTATTCCAGGAAAAGGGGAAATGATGTATGAGAAAGGAAACAGCACACTCCATGGCTCAGCAGTGAACAGTAATTAAAAGTGCCTAACAATGCTGACACTATTAACACAGCCTCCTCTTTTTTAAAAATTTATTTGATTGAACTATAGCTGACTTACAATGTTGTATTAATTTTGACTGTACAGCAAAATGACTCAGTTATACACGTATATACATTATTTTTCATATTCTTTGCCATTATGGTTTGTCACAGGATACTGAACATAGTTCCCTGTGCAATACAACAGGACCTTTTTGTTTATCCATCCTATATGTACTAGTTTGCATCAATGCAGTTCTCTCAAGATACAACAGCTGAATGGAGAAGGGAGGAAGAAGAGTATGTTATAGAGAATGCTCAGCTGTTAGAAGTCAACAGAAAATGTCTGGATGTGATGAAATGAAAAACAGCAGAGAAAGTGAGAAATATGAAGGTAAAGACTGGAAGAAAGAGCCACAAGAAACTAAAGTGTTTGCCCCAGGAAGTACACAACGGGGGACTCCTTACTGGACCGAGCTGCCAGGAAGAAGCAACATGAGAGAAAGCAGAGTTGGTGACGGACAGGGAAGTCTGGTATGCAGCAGTCCATGGGGTCGCCAAGAGGCAGACACAACTGAGTGACTGAACTGAACTGATCAGGCAGATGCTGTGAGACAGAGCCTGGACTCTTAACCAGCCGCTCCCCAGATCCCAGTGTGGGATGGCTGCCCCCACTCTGCTTAGGTTAGCTGTTAGCTGACTTCTTACCAAATGAATCAGAGTTTCAGATGAAGCTCCTATAAAACCATGGGCCACTTAGAGACTGCAAATTGCTAACAGATGTCTTTTGGGTTACAGTACAGTCACATTCCTGCCAACGATAAAAATGAGGGGTTAGAGAACAGATCATTTTATTATCACACAAAGAAAACCAGCCAATTGTGCATTTGTGTTTTTCAGGTATATGTGGAGTGAATTTTGAAATCTCCTGAAAAGGACCATATTTTCAAAGTTAAAGAAGACCTTGGCTATTAGAGGTGTCCTGTGTATCTAAATTTTATTAATTCAAAAATAGAGTGAAATAGAGTGTGTGTGTCTGCATTGCTTATATATTGGGATGGGGGGTTCTTTAAACTTTATTTATGCTCTGCTACCACAGACCATTCCAACATATTTTATTGATAAAATTTCATCAGTGCCTAAACCATTTCCGTATTTGTCCCTATTCTATAATCATATACAATAAACTACAGGATTTCAGCTAAAAGAAGATATGTGTATGTACATGTATAAGCTATAATTTTTCCCTTTGTGGCTAATGGGTGAGGTGTCCATTGCATATTTTTACTTATCCAGCTTACAGTGTGGTTATCATACGATTGCTATTTTAAGAGCACTTATTAGCCTGGTTAAACACTCCTAAAATGTTCATTGTCAAAAAAACCTTTAAAATTAATCGGCTGAGCTTGATTAGGGCAAGCTCAATTTAGCAATTAGTCTGACCAAATTGTCTTTTACTAAGAAGAGTTTACAATAAAGAACATTCCTCTGTATAATTATTTTTGCCAGGCACAATTATTCCAAAAATCAAAACCCATACACATATGGAGTCAGCTCCAAGCAAAGAGATGCCAGCTAAAAATGTCACTAGCTTATAACGAAATTCAGATCCTCGGTGTTCCAGGTTAAACCTAAAGACGAAGATAAACATTGCAGTGTCAAAATTACCAGGGGAGTTAGACTTTCCCTGTGCTGTTTGAATGTACACAGTCACTAGCTCCCTTGTAGCTGGAGTTAGGAAGTTCAGAGGGGGGAATTTTGACCATATTTTTGATTAGTTCATTCTGCCAGAAGCCAGCAGGCCTGTAGCACTTTTTTTTTTTTTTTTGGTTGCAGAGAGCCCTGAGCGAGAGAAGACAGCAAAGCCTGGGTTTGCCACAGGTACAATCTCTTCCCCTGCCCCCACCCCACCTCCACCAAGGCTTGTTAGTCCTGAGGCTTTGAGCACTTTGATGCCCTCTGGATTTAATCATGCAAATATGAGTCTTGGAGCTGGGTGGCTTGGAGGAAGAGGTCTCTGGGGCTAAGTTGGGTGCAGCCCAACCCTCAAAAGCCCGTCGTCCATCACCCTATCCCTGGGAGGATGCACTGCAGTGACCTAAGCAAAAAGCAGGGTGCTCCAATCAATCAACCAATCAGACACCCACTCAATCAATCAATTGATCGATCGCTCTGTTTATTAAGCATCTGCCAACTGCCCAGCTCTTTGCACTTTACACACCATACCTGGAGGTGAAGATGAGTGAGTGGAAAAGAGGGGTCGCTGCATCACCAGGAAACAAAAGCAGTATTTGCTGACGCAGTGCCAACAGCCTAATTCAGAAATAACACCAAACAGTGCAATGTGAGGAAGACGTTCTGGGGAAGGCAGAAGTTCAGAGGAGAATGACAGTGAGGGAGCATGGCGTGTCTGGAGCAGCCACTCCCCAGAGTTAGCAGGGTGGGGGGCGAGAGCTCCAAGCTCGGCAGCCACCAGCCCCTCACTCCAGGCAGGTCCCAGCCAGAAGGGACTCAGGGACTCTGTCCTATGTCCCCAAGTAGTAGGATCCACATCATATCCATATATGAACCCTGGTGAACACACATCACAAATATGAGCTTTCAGAAAAGGCAACTGTCGAGACGGCCATCTAGGTGGATCAACTTCCAAGTTCCAATCCAGCCACCAACTGAGGCAGTTTGGCTGAGAATTAATTAACTCCTCTGAGTGGACTCATAGGGACAGTGACAGGCATTGTCATCACGAATCACAGGCTGGAATCTGGACCTTTCCTCCCCAGTGGCTGAGCACCTGGCCTCATACATGAGGGACTGGCTTGTGGGATGCTTGGGAGGAGGGAAAGGGGCACCCATGTCTCATTTTGATTAAAAATGATCATCCCTTAGCTTCATCTTAATGTATTTTCAGATTAGCCTCCATCTGTCCAATTATACTAGCATAATAGTGAAACGCGCATGGAAAACAACACCTGGCCCCTTAAATGATCAATTTTGCTGACCATTTTGAGTAGTGAAAAATAGTGAAAGTGCTAGTTGTTTAGTCCTGTCCGACTCTTTGCGACCGCACGGACTGTAGCCTGCCAGGCTCCTCGGTCCATGTAATTCTCCAGGCAAGAATACTGGAATGGTTAGCCATTTCCTTCTCCGGGAGATCTTTGCAGCCCAGGGAATGAACCCAGGTCTCCTGCATTGCAGGCAGATTCTTTACCATTTGAGCCACCAGGGAAGCCCATTTTGAGGAGATGATCAAGCAATTCCAATGGTAACTGTTTCCCTGAGCATCTCTGAAGTAGAGTCACAGAGAAATACGACTCATTTTCAGAAAAGTCACCTTAATGATATTTACTTGCTTCTTTATGGCAGACTGAAAACTTGTCTTAGTTTTCTAAAACTAAAAGTACTAGGAGAATACTAGGGAGAGTACTAGGAAAGTCTCCTTTGTGTGCTAATATTCTCACCCTGCCTGCTGTGAACCCTTTGATGTGCAAATCTGTGCCAGAAGGCCAATCCCACTGACAATATGCACTTTTTGAAGAAGTCAAAAGATGGTGAGTTATTTCTACCCATTCTTTTCCATTCTAAAACTAGTTATTCAGGGAAACAGAATTGGCACTGGTCCTTACGGAAGCACTAAACCTGCCAGCATGGTTTAATAGTATAATGTGGATAATAATGGAAGCAAAATTTAAACCCCAAGTAATTTACAGCCAAGTAATTATAAAACCAGGAAAAGCCCTCAGAATTTGGGAGGGGGAGGTGTTCTTTTGTTTGAGGCTTCCCTCATGGCCCAGCAGTAAAAAATCCGCCTGCAATGCAGGAGACGCGGGTTTGATCTCTGGATGGGAAAGATCCCCTGGAGGAGGAAATGGCAACCCATTCCAGTATACTTGTCTGGAGAATCCCATGGACTGGTGGGCTACAGTCCATAGGGTTGCAGAGTCAGACATGACTGAGAAGGCACAGTTTTGTCTACTTGAAGCAAAAAGGCAAGGGTGGGTCCTGAATGGTAAGTTTATTTCTGCAAATGTGTGACCACCTCACAAGCGGAGAAGGATCCAGAAGATGTACCTCTTAAAGAAAATTGAAGTCCATAGGATAAAAAACGGAGTATCCTCTACTCTCACTGAAGACCAAGATTCCTACACAGACAGCGAAAGAGCTTTAACTCAGCAGACTTACTCCTATATACGTCCACTCAGATTCTTACAGACAGAACTTAGAAAGTTTAGCTTATAAGCCTTCTAGCTACTTCTTCCCTTCTGCAGTCCAAGTAAAAGTTGTCACTGATGGCAAGAAGAGATGCCACTTGGAAATCCCCTTATCTACATAAAAAATGGTATTTTCCATTTTTCTTTCAATCTGAGTTCCTTTAGACTTGGCTCAGTTCTGTTCAGGCCCTGAAACAGCGAGTCAAAATCAATTTGTTGAGCAGACCTACATGTTTTGAGTTTCGATAGTGTTACACAAGAAAGAAAACAAGGACAGAAGGACTATTTCAGCATCTGAATTTATTAGTTCCACGTGACATGTGTCTGAGAATGGCCTCTGAGTGACACAGTGTTGATGTTTCTGCATGTGTTGGATTTTGTGATTTCACTAACAGCTTGAATTTTTAAAAAACTGCTTCTGACTCATGCACAGGTGGTGCCTGACATGAGCCCACACACCATTTGCTCACAAATATGTCGAAGATCTCATTCACTAAGAGCCTTGTCCTGAAAACCCCGGGCCCAAACTACCAGGAAACTATTCCAGTAACTCTAAAGTCTAGCAACTCCCTCACCTCTCAGCTCCTTGTTCAGAGGTGCTGTGTTAACATGGGGTTCTCCCTTACAGACACATGCACAGATTTGGCAAGATGCTGTGTTGGTCTGGTGAACTCTGAGTTGACGTTAGGGATTTTTTTTTTTTTTTCTGAGTATTGAAGATATACAGATACCATCTGTTTATCTTTGGTGAGATGTCTGTTCAGGTCCTTTGCCCACCTTTTAATAAGACAATCTTTTGAAAATCCAGTTCTTATCTGAGTAGATTGGGCTTTCCAGGTGGCCCAGTGGTAAAGAATTTGCCTGCTAATGCAGGAGACATGGGTTCAATTGCTGGGTTGTGAAGATTCCCTAGGGGAGGAAATGGCAACCCACTCCAGTCTTCTTGCCTGGGAAATCTCATGGACAGAGGAGCCTAGCAGGGCTACAAGTCCATGAGGCTGTGAAAGAGTCAGGTACAATTTAGCAACTAAAACAACAACAACAATAAAATCGGAGTAGACTATAGGCCTCAGAGGGAGAAGGCAATGGCAACCCACTCCAATACTCTTGCCTGGAAAATCCCATGGACAGAGGAGCCTGGTAGGCTGCTGTCTATGGGATTGCACAGAGTCAGACACAACTAAAGCGACTTAGCAGCAGCAGCAGCATAGGCCTCAGAGAGAAGCCAGGTGCAGGGAGATTACACGTGCAGACTCTGGAGGCAGACTGTATGGATTTGAAACTCATATCTGCCCCTTTCTAGCTGTGTGTCTTTGAGCAAGTTCCTCACCTCTCTGAGCCTCCATTTCCTTATCTCTAAAATGGGAATAAAAATAATAGTATCTACCTTGGAGTGTTGTTGTTATGAGAGTTCCACACATTAATACATATCAATCACTTTGATCAGTGCTGGGCATTTGGGGTGCACTTGGCATTCAGCAAGCCTTCCAAACAAAGGACACCCACCTAAGATCTGCTCTGTTACCAACTTATCCTCAACGCTCACCCATAAAGGCCCATCAATTAGTAAGAGCATTCTTCCAGGTCATGAATTTTAATCTTGAATTTGGTATTATTTCCTCCATTTGATAACTGAAGAAGACAGTGACCCACACTGGACAGCCAGGAGGTAGCATCAGGGTTTCAACTCAGGCCTCTCTGATTCAGTTTGAGATTCAAACTGAATTCCTAATCACTTCTGTGGTCCCGTATGCTATTAGTTAAAATAATTTATCTGTTTCTTTCAATCTGACATCTATTAGGTGAACTCCAAGAGACTGCTGATTTTTGACCACTGCTGCCCTCAATTTTGTATGGATCATCCTAGTAGTGAAAAGCTACTTTATTTAGAACATGATCCACGAGGGGTCTGGAGAAAGATGGCTGTGCTGAGCATCCCAGAGAAGAAAATGCTTGTTCCAGATAGCTGTGGAGGTTCCTGGGAGCAGTGGGCACTCATTCCTGGGGGGCGGTTCCTAAGAGCTGGACCTGGGTGGGACAGACCAGCACTGTCCACTTCCCCACATGGCCAAGGGCAGCTCCTGTGGGTCCACCCAGCTGGAAAGAGCAGCATGCACAGGCTCAGCCATTCGAAAATCAGGGGGGAAGATTTCTTTTTTATCTAAAAAACTGTGATTACTGTGCTTTCAAAACTGACTCTGAGAGCAAGAATCATCTTATTAGATACCCTATAAATAGTATTTGGCTCATTTGAAAGCTTAATAGATATTTTAGAATTAGAAGAAAAGTCATAATAAGTCCTTTGTTTCTGGAAACACAAGAGCTCTCTGGCTTCTGCCGGCTCCCCTTCCCAACCCCAAGGGGGCTCTGAGATGCCCAGATGCAGATGGTGGGCCGGACTGGTTGAGCCCATGAAGGACCATCTCCCCTCAGTCCCCAGTCCCTGCATCTTCCGTCTGGGGTTCTCCTCCACTTCTGTCCGGGAAATGATGGTCCCACCATCTAATCAGAGGCAGTCACTTTAATTCCAACTTGGGTTAGACTAACAGGACACCCTGCAAAACTATTATATACTGTCAACACCACCTTTTCTATCTTGTGACCAAAAAAGCAGGTGCTCAGGGTTTCCTTAAATCTCCCCTCCGGCTACTTCCACCAGACAAACAGATGGAGCATTTTCTGCCCTTGGGGTTAAGAATCTACTCAGGCAAGACTGACCGATGTGGCAGGCAGTTAGAGACACATTGTCACTCCTGAGTGTGAAATTCGGAGGAAATCAGTGACACCCTGCCTGGGGAACAATTACAGCTAAAACTCAGGGAGAGCTGGATCTGAAAGGCGATGAGGAAATGGAGGCAGCAGGAAGATGATTGGGGAGAGCGGGTGTGTGTGTGTGTGCGCGAGCACATGCGCGTGCATGGGGACAGGGAGAGGGGTGTGGGGGCGGAGCTTGGGCAGGAGCAGGGATTCCCAGAAGCCCCATGTCCCCAGCATGAGGGCTGCCCTACAGTTGGCACTGCCCACTATAGTGGGCAGATCGTCCACTTCGCTCACTCCCCTCACTTGACCCCAAATGACCATCTGAGACCTGTCTTGTCCCCGTTTTCAGATGGGGACACTGAACTCAGGACACGACCACGGCCACACAGTTTGCAAGAGGCAGAACCTACACAATCCAGGTTCAACCCCAAATGCTCTATGTTCTTTGCACGGAGATCCACTGCTCACAGGAGGAACAGTCATTCCTGGCCAGGCCCTTTCCAACCTGTGGTCCAGTAATAACCACAGTGCCTCACATGTGTGACTCTTCACCCAGCTCTTCACTCTGATCACAGGTCTATTACTGACACCCAATTGATGCATTATTGATTTTCTCTTCTCTTTTCACAGAACCAATAATTGTGGGGAAATGACACTAAAAACTTAATGTTCCAACAGCCGTTTCTGAAAAAATAATCTGTCGGTCTGGGTACCAGGTAGCATCCATGGAAAGGCAGTTGGGCCAGGAGCTGAAGAACATCCGTGAGGATGTAGTAATAACCAGGGCAAGGATGCTGCCTGCGCTCCAGGACTTGAGCCATGCCTCAATTAGCAGTTTTTACAGGAGCCACAGAAGTGGATTAACCTCGTGACCTGAGGACTTGCTCAGAAGTGAGCTCTTTTTCCACTCTCCCTGCCTCTGTGGACGGCTGGCTTCATCCCTTAATACCCAATGTGAAATGAAATATGTGAAACAGTAATCAAATCACTGACACCAGATGTGATGCCAAATGTTCGGAATTATCCAAAACAGCTGAATCGGGGTCGCTGTCCTCACTTCCCCAGCTTCCGGCCTGGAGGATGGCCCGGTGGGGTCCACTGGGACTGCGGCCGCAGCTGTCACCTGGTGGCTCAACCCCAGATCCCTGCCTTCCCGGCCTGCCAGGTTGGTGGCGCTATCTGGGACCGTGACCCCCGACCCCGGAGGCTCCCCTGCAGCTGCTCTCCTTTTGTGTAATTAGCAGTGCACCCCCTGGTAGGGCTTCACAGCTGCCCCGGGAAAGAGCCACCTCCCACACCCAAGCCCTTTGTTCTCACTGCATTTTCCTGAGAAGTCAGAACTTGCACTGTCTTATCAAGAGACTAATGAATTGAAGAGGCCAAGACGTCCCCTTAGATGTCACTAAATGCCCACCGCTCGGAGCACAGCTGTGTCTTCCACGCATCCCTTGCACATTCCGCCGGCGCTGGACATCTGATGGACGTGTGGAAGCTTTGTCCCGCTCTGTGCAGATGCCACTCTGTACCACACATCAAAGGAGGGGCATTTCCACCCGCGTCTCCTGGCGCACTGTGTGAGGCATTTGAGGGAGTTTTCAGGAATTGTCTGAGCAAGTACTTGCACTTAATAAGATTCACCCTTCATTTGCTCCCCCTCTCAGCAAAATGGTTTTGCATTAACAAAATTATAAGCCCATAGCGCTCCATTTTAATTACGGCCAGCGACAGCTGGCACCCCAGTTCATGTTAATGACATGCAACTCGCAGACACTGATTCCTACTCAAAGTTGGGAGCACTCTGTCAAGGGGCAGACCCGAGACTGGAAGGGCTAACCTGAACGTCACCAGCCAGGCTGGACAAATGGTTACATTCAAGCAAATAATCCCCCCGGCTGCCGTGCTACATGATACCCATGCTCCCCATCCCTTCGGTAAACCTTCATTCCCTCTTAGTACGCACACATTTCTGCTTACTTTCTTCATTTATTGTTTGTCTTCTCACTAAAATATAAGCTCCAAGAGGCAGGAACATTCTCTCTTGTTCTATCTGTGGTGCCTAGAGAATGCTCAGCCCTCAACAACAGACAGCAGGCACTGGATGATAACTGTCCCATGAACGAGTGAAACTTCCACTCGGGAATTCAGTGCTCCTGCCCATAAGCACACACCGCTGGGGCACAAGGCCTGTGTCCATACATGCTGATGAGAGAGAATCGGCCACAGGAGTGACCCTTCAGTGGCCTGTCCAGCCCTTGAAAGCCCAGATGAGGGCCAGTGGAGACAGAGCTGAGCTCGGTGGGCCCCAGGACATCACCCTCCAGAGGAAGATGGGCACTTTCTTTGCAAAACTCCTATTAAAAGTATTTTTGGGGACTTCCCTGGTGGCCCGGTGGCTAAGCCTCCGAGCTCCTAATGCAGGGGGCTGGGGTTCGATCCCTGGTCAGGGAACTAGAGCTCACATGCTGCAACTAAGACTCCACGCAGCCAAATAAATAAAAAATCTTAAAAAAAATAATAAATAAATAAAAGTATTTTTGAAGAAAGGGTACTGGAATTTTTCTGATCAGTCACTGTCCTTCGGGCACCATGCGTCAAAGCCAAGACTCTGTTTGTTTTCATGTGTGTGGTTTCAGATCAGCAGATCAAGATCAGTATTGTCAAACTGACCAAAAGAACAGTTGCGTCTATTTCCATGCTATTAACCCCACTGAGCATATACCTTGCTAATGTACAAATGGCAAATGACATTGACACTACTTGTTTCTACACTTGGAGGAATCCAACAGCTTAGACAGGATGGTGACCCCTCTTTGAAAATATGGTGGACACCACGTAATTAAACTTTACATAAAAATTCTGAAGAAAATACAGATGTTTCGTTTCTAATTTCCTTATAGGAGACTAAATGGAAAACCAATATCTTCTTCTTATAGAAGCTGAGAATAGCCCATGGGTTTTATTAGGCCAAGAGTCACAATGCCCTTGGACTTGAGCCGAGACAATTGTACATGAACCTTTCCAGTTTATCTACATTTAGTGCCCAGAATTTATTTCCATCAACTGAAGAACATTAGGACAGAGATGACACTGTTAACAGCAAGTAGAGGTGAGGCTGAGTCCTACTCCAACAGAACTAGACTCAGTAGGATCTTTTAAGCAGTAAACCACATTACAGGAACAGCAACTTTTAGGAGTCTGCCAGCCCCCTGGTGTAGGATTTAGAGACCTTAGGCAACGCGAAGCTAGAGTTTTATCTTTGGGAAGACCCGCCACCATCACGAGGTCTTTCTGCGTATCTTCTCCCCAACATCTTATTTGTCTCCTCTTGCCACTCTTCACTCCAGTATTCTTGCCTGGAGAATCCCGGGGATGGCAGAGCCTGGTGGGCTGCTGTCTATGGGGTCACACAGAGTTGGACACGACTGAAGCGACTTAGCGGCAGCAGCCACTCTTCACATGGGAACATACATGCCTAAGCTTTCCCAGTTCCTGCTCCTTCCTCTGCATCTCCAGAATTTATACTAACAAAGAGATTGTGTTTACTATGACCCTCCTCTGGCCACACATTGGTGTTTTTAAGGCACCTAATCTGAAGTCACTTAGAAACCTCAGAGAAACATCTTTCATGGTGAGGCCCTCTGTCAGTGGGAGAGAAATACTCCACAAGGCTGACTGGACTCTAATTAGATTTGCGATCTACGGGGACACTTCGAAAGATTTCGTCTTGTGCTGTTATTCATTTTCAGGGCTTTGAAAATGCACTCAGAGTTTTATAGAAAGCAGACAAGACTCCAGGCCCCGAGAGAGACCGCACACGGAGTGCACTCCTCACGGCCTCACCAGAGCTTCAGGGCTCATCCTGGACAACACGTGAAGCCTGGCATTTCTCATCACTCATACCCTGGAGCCATCACTAAAATGTAGTCAAGAATAATTTTCCATTGAATGTAAATCATATTTGTTTGAGTAATAAACACTTTGTTAAGAGATGGGTATTAGAGCATGTGGGCTTCCCAGGTAGTCAGGGGTAAAGAATCCATCTGCCAGTTCAGGAGATGCAACAGACATTCCCTGGGTTGGGAGGATCCCCTGGAGAAGGACATGGCAACCTACTCCAGTATTCTTGCCTGGGAAATCCCATGGACAGAGGAACCTGGTGGGCGGCAGTCCATGGGGTCTCAAAGAGTCAGACATGACTGAGTGACCGAGCATGCATGCATTAGAGTAGGTACCAATAACAATGTCAAGAGATGCAGACGACCTTCCTCAGAAGCCTCAGTTGATGTGCGCTTACTCAGGCCATGAGTCATGGGGATCTTGGGAGAGATAGAGACCTAGACATGAGGAATCCTGGGTATAACTGCTAATAATAGTTGTAATAATACGCTATGATTTAATAATTGCTTCTCTCCACAAAAAGCTTAATTAAGATCATTCTAAAGGCTGTACGATATTTAATACATAACTATGTCAGTGTGTATGTGTATTGTATGTGGATAGATAGATGATATGTGGATAGATAGATGATAGATGGATAGATAAGTAGATACATAATCAGTAAGTTCAGTCACTCAGTCATGTCCAACTCTTTGCGACCCCATGGACTGCAGCATGCCAGGCTTCCCTGTCCTTCACCAACTCCCGGAGCTTGTTTAAACTCATGTCCATAGAGTTGGTGATGCCATCCAACCATCTCATCCTCTGTCATCCCCTTCTCCTCCCACCCTTCAATCTTTCCCAGCATCAGGGTCTTTTCCAATGAGTCAGTTCTTCGCATCAGGTGGCCAGAGTATTAGGGTTTCAGCTTCAGCATCAGTCCTTCCAATGAATATTCAGGACTGATTTTCTTTAGGGTGGACTGGTTTGATCTCCTTGCAGTCCAAGGGATTCTCAAGAGTCTTCTCCAACACCACAGTTCAAAAGCATCAATTCTTTGGCTCTCAGCTTTCTTCATAGTCCAGCTCTCGCATCCATACATGACTACTGGAAAAACCATAGCTTTGACTAGACAGACCTTTGTTACTAAAGTAATGTCTCTGCTTTTTAATATGCTGTCTAGGTTTGTCATAGCTTTTCTTCCAAGGAGCAAGTGTCTTTTAATTTCATGGATGCAGTCACCATCTGCAGTGATTTTGGAGACAAGAGTAAATCTGGTTTTTAAAAAAGTATTCTCTCACTTACTGATTTGTTGGTTTATAACAAATGGATTAAGGAAATTTTCCTTTGAGAGGAAAATGTAAATTCTATACTCACAGAATAAACATAAAACTATTCATGGTAGACAAGATTTTTTCTAATATGCCTCTATTAACAGAAGGTGCCTTTGGGGATGAGTATGGGGAGGAAGTTTCATGTTTTTCTTTTTGTTTTTTATATACTTCTACAGTTTGATTTTTTTGGTCCCAAGCATTTGAAAATTGCATTGTCTATTTTGAAATGAAAATGATATTTTAACAATAATATTGCATATTTCCCTTTCAAGCATAGTCACATAACATAGGAGTGAAAGACAGAAAAAGTGAAGACAAGTGAGAGAAAAAGAAAATCTAAAGTAAAAATAAGATTGATAGCAGTTTGAGCAACTTTAGAGAATAACCTTTCAAGCATTCTAAAACAGTTTGGAAATATTCGGTTACTAATTTTCCTCAGCAGTGATTTAGAGTTAATTTTTGCAGAGCCACTTCTGGGCTACTTTTGTTTCAGTCATCTTGTACAGATATCTAAAAAGTTTATAATTCATATCGTTCTTTTCTTAGTGGAACTGAAAAGTACAACTGGGGTGTGCAGAATTCCAGCCTCACTGCACCATAGCCTAAGGTTTCTCAGGAAGGTATGGGGTGAGCGATGTGGAGCCATCTGCTGCCTTCAGGGTTTAAGGATGGTGAGCACATGGCTTCATCAACTGCTGACATCACTTGAGACTAGGAATCACTTGAGACTAGGCATCACCTCAGGATGGATATTTCCATTATATAAGTCAATGGCCACAAATAGATGAACTTATTTTCAAACCGGAAATAAAAACACAGACATAGAGAACAAACATATGGACACCAAGACCGGGAAGGAGGGTAGGATGAATTGGAAGATTGGGATTGATTCATTCACTATTATGAATAAAACAGATAACTAATGAGAACCTGCTGTATAGCATAGGAAATTCTACTCAATGCTCTGCAGTGACAAAGAGAGGATCTATGTATACGTATAGCTGATTCACTTAGCTACACAGCAGAAACTAACACAATATTGCAAAGCAACTTCAATAAAAAAATTAAAAAATTTAAAAATAAGCCAGTTACTACCACTAGCCTTTTTTGTGTGCACTAAAATTGTTTGGTTATCCCATGACCAAGAAAAAGAAAGCCTTCATTGCTAACTTCAAGATGAATAGTCAAGTGTTATTTTGTATTGCATTCATGGTGTTCCATGTAAAGTTCAACGTACAGCCCTCCTCTATCAAGGAGGGGCCTTATGTTGCCCTCTTGCTTGCTCTCTCTCTCCTAGCAAAGAACCTCTAACTTCTCAGACCCTCCGACCTCCCCTCTCTCTCTTCTTGGACACAAGCACAAGCTTGAGTTTCTCACACTTCCTTCTTTACACTCAAGTCGCCCCTATCTGTGCCTACAGCAGATATTCGTAATACATCGCAGTTTTCTTCTCCACTGAACCTGAAAAATCTTAATTTAGTGCTCCAAGAAACCATTAAGAATTAATTACAGGTAATATGGGAATGAAAACGGATTGTCTGTCCTTCTCTTGAATTAGATTCTCACCGCGTGGGGCCCCAGACACTCAGCCCTCCATCCAGTGGTTCACCCTTTGGGATGGGACCTGGGGTTTCAGTAGCATCACTCACTCCATGTACCAGCTCTGACCTTCCATTCCCCAAGGGGAGTCTTCCAGGCTGGACTTCTGGAATGTACCAGTGTCGCCCGCCGCTGGCCCTAGGAAGTCTTATTTTTATTCTGCAGGGGGATAGGGCCCACTGCACCCTACCCTCAGAGGAGAAATGCTGGCAGGGCTGTGAGGTGTGACTGGGATCTGCTCACTGTTTGTGCTCCAGCCTCACTCTAATGTGCCTCCTGTCCCGGGACCTAGGATAGGAAAGGGCACTTCACAAGCTCCTGAGCAGCTAGGGCTCTACATGAGATTCAGCTGCTGCTAACTGGAGGCACTCACACAAGACTTGAATTTAGAAGGGAATTATATGGGGGAGAGGCGGGGCACAGAGCCCCCAGCCTGCTGGTGTGTACTGTAGCCAAATCCTGTAGATCTGGGGCCAGTCGCAGCAGGGGAGGTCTCCCAGGTCTGCAGGCAGCTTCCTCATGTGGCTGGGCCCTCAGCTCCCCTGCGCCCGCTCCTGGAATGTGGGAGCTGGCCATTCAGCCCAACTCTGCTTCTTCTGTCCTCCCGCTGCTCCTTTCAGCCAGTCAATACCCTGTACTAAATCCCTCCTGCTTCAAGCACAACTGCACAGTATGGACACGGGATGTAGTCATGAGATACTTCCCAAACATATTCCTGTTGCTTCTTTGATCTGACCTGGCTCCACTCTTTTCCAGAAATTGTTGGGCTGCGAAGAGTGAGAGTGCAGGACCACGCCAGATAATCTAGTTGCCAACATCATAGATAAGAAAGGAAATACGGTAAGTTTTTGGCAGTCCTTGGCCAGAAGATACGTTGAATATAGGAGAACACAGAAGGTTCTTGATTGATTACTGCAAAGAATGAATTGTTTCTTTTTAAAATGGGAGAACTTATTTGAAGCACAGGGAGAAAATGATAATGATAATTGTAACCTTAATGAATCACAGGACACCTCCCATGCTTGTTCGATATTTATGTTGAGAACTCTTTTTCCACTGTGCTCCTACCAAAATACGACCATTACTTTCACATTACACATTACACACAGTTTTAGCAGCTGAGATACCTGTATTTTCCCTGGTATCATTTCTGTTCATACACACTCAACAGAAACTGGAAGGCTCTTATAAAAGTTTTCTTATTTATGAACACCTTTTAAAAACCTGGCCAAGAAATTAATGCCGACACTAAAATGAGGTCCATACAGGTATTACGCTTCCTCATGTGGAACCCATACACACATTCTGGGATCTCCATCTTATTAGATAATCATAAAATATCAGAATTTATATAAACTCGATCTCTCTCCAACTCACTTAGGCTCACACTGGCTGAGATGAAGACACATAACTTTAAATGCTTACAGTATTGCCCATCAGGAAATTTTAAAGTATGCTGTTATTTATAGCCCACCTGAGAAAGGCAAAATATCTTGAAAGTTAAAAAGTCCAGTTGTTAAAATTACTAATAGAGTAGAGAGAGAGCTGGAATTCTTTCCAGAACTCTAAAAGCACATCTGAAAACAAGATCTGTCTGCAGTTGTTGGCCCAATCTTGCCTAAAACAGGATGGACCAGAGTGAAGACATGAACATCTCCTAGGAGCAGGCAGCGGGGTGGTGCCCTGCTGCCTACTTAATCCCTCAGAGTGCACAGCCTGCTTGCTGGGCGTGTAGGTTCACCATTCCCCAAGAAGGGTAAGGCAAGTCCCCTACACCTTAGGAAACAGGCTTGCAGAGAGGAAGTAAGTTAACAGAACCCAACAGCTTTTAAGGAGCAAAGCCAAGAACCAAACCCAGGTCCACCTGGGTTCACTGAGAAGCCAAGAACCAAACCCAGATCCACCTGGGTCCGCTGAGAACAGATCCTAATTCATTGGCACTTTACCATTTACTGAGAAGCATTTCTGCATCTGATTAAAAAGAAATTCTTCTGTCAAAGGCTTTGGGAAACCTTTTCACTTCCATTTTACTTTAATTTTATTTTATTTTTGCAGCTTTTGCAAGATGAGATCAACAGACCCTGACAGCTGCACAGAAGACTGCATTTCCACCTTCACCAGTTCTCCTGCCCTGAACTCAGGCTCAGAAGAAGATCCTGGGGGCTGAGCTGTGGAGTCCTTCTCCCTGACTTGATTGCAAGGCAGCCAGCAAGACTAGTCAGTAACTACCTCCCAGGTGATTGTACAATGTCTGCGGGTGCCTTGCAAAGCTGGTTGGGAGCCATGTAGATACGTGCAGGCTGAGAAGTCTCTGCATGACAGGATCTGCTGCTGCCTGCATGGCTTCTGCCACCCCCAAGGGGATGATAAGGAGATAACTGGATGGGCCATGCTGGAGTCTTGTTTGGTGATCACACACAGGGGACCCAGCTCTCAGAAAGTTAGACCCTAAAGATCTTAACTGTCCTTGACATTTACATAGCAAACACTGGTGTTTGAAACATTTGGAATAAATCTACAGATGGAGCACCAGATTTCATTGTGTTTCTAATGGCAAATGTGGATGTGAACTGAGATTGCGTAAATGAAAGTCCCCTGACAGGACCTCCCTGGTGGTGTAAGAACAGTTCTTTTCATGGCCAGGCTGTAAAATCGGCAAAGAATGCTATATTATACGATTGTATCAGAAAAGCGCTCCCCCTCCCCAAATAAATAATTAACTAAGAGTTTACTCTAAGACTTAGTTCAGGGCTTCCCTGATGGCTCAGTAGTAAAGAATCTGCCTGCCAAATGCAGGAGAGACACAGGTTTGATCCCTGATGCAGGAAGATTCCACATGCCACGGAGCAACTAAGGCCGTGCTCCGCAACTATTGAGCCTGTGCTCTAGAGCCTGTGAGCTGCAATTACTGAAGCCCGCTAGACCCAGGGCCCATGCTCCACAACAAGAGAAGCCACCGCAGTGAGGGGCCTATGCTCCACAACTAGAGAGCAGCCTCCACTTGCCACAACTAGAGAAAAGCCCACCCGGCAACAGACCCGGGACAGCCAAAAATAAATGAAATTATAAAAACAGATTCAAAAAAGTAAAGTCCCTTGACAAAAGCAGAGAGAGGGGGAAGGGAGAGACAGCTGGAGCAAAGCCTCTGGTCCTTCATGATGCCTTTGCACTATTGGAACTTTTAAACCAGATGTATGTACCATTGTGACCATGTTAAGTAACTTATTAAAGACAAGAAATAAATCATTTATATCCAGCCAGCAGCCCACAACAAGGGACAGAAGGCAACCTGGGCCTTTGGAGTCTGGGGACCATATTTCAAGACATCCCTGACGTGAAGTACTTCGTGTTTCTTGAAGATGGAGGCTATACAAATACCCATGATGCTTTTCTCTTACTCTGTTCCATTTCACGTTGAAGACACCGGTTCTTCACCACTTGTTTCAGGAAGTTTTAAGGAATGAGGACAGACATTCAACCAGAGAAGTGCTCAGAAGGCAATCAGCCCTCATAATCCAAGCTGGTAGGAGCCTAACTCCAAGACCCTTGGCCTCCCCATAATCAACCCCTACCAGGAATGTGGGAGGCAGCGAGCTTAGCACAGAGTGTTCTGGGGTTTCTAGTCTTTGAGGATTAATTACCGCAAGTAGTTGCAGGCAGGCCAGGCTGACCCCTTGCCAAAGGTCAGGCAGCCCCTGGCTCCTCCTGCCTCTTTGTCAGAAAGAATATTTTTTATGTCTTGATATGATTCTAAATCTGTTCTGTAGAAGGCTCTCCCTGGAAAAGGAGATTTTGACATTCTGAAAAACATGTCAGCAGTCTCTGCAAAAGCCATCAGAACATGGGGTGTTAATAGCAGTTCTTGGCTGCATCACAAGTGGCAGCCTACCTCCTGGGGCCAGAGAGGGCTTGGTGGAGGATGAAGGGCCAGGTCAGGCTGCTTGTGACCTGCATCCTGGTCAGGGGCTATTAGTGGACCCTGGCAGGACACTGGAACCACTGTTGTTCCAGATAATTTTTCTTTTTCCTGCCAATAAGTCCCAAGGAGTCCACATACTGTTTCTCCAACGATCATCCAAACCCTAGAAGAATGGAAACTCCCCATGTCCCCAAGAATGATGGCTTTTCTGGTGCCAGATGAATGGTAGAAAGGATGAGTCTCTTCTAAATGAACCAAGCACCCTGAGTAATTTGCCTTTAAAAGCATCCTTAAAAATTCCCAACCTTTACTTTTTAAAGAATACTGCTAGAATGTTATTTTTCCTTCAGGTTTACAAACACCACCTTCAAGACATTTCTTTTTCTTTACAGGACTTTCCCTGCAATGAAGAGTATGTGGCTGCAAGGTGGCCCTGTGGCTCTGGCTGCCTGGGTTCAACCAGCTCATGAGCTGTGTGGTTAACTACTCTCTCAAGAGCAAAAATCTTTACATAAAGGTGGTTATGTAAACCAATGTTAAAGACTGCTTTATTTCAAAAGATTGAGTTTTCTGCGAAAAAAGGTAAAGAAATAGATATTCATTCATCAGTGAGGCTATTCAACAAATCTTTATGGAGTGGGTGCCACTCTATATCAGGCCTGGTCTCAGTCTGGGGCCACAGTGATGAACAACAGAAAAAACAATTCCTACTCTCCCAGGACACAACCTAGTGGCAGAAGACCGATAATAAACAAGCAAACCGTACGCTGTGTTCGATGGTGACAGTGCTATGGAGAAATCAGAGCCGCAAATGGAGAGCAACTGTGGTGGCGAAGGGG
This sequence comes from Giraffa tippelskirchi, assembly GCF_054371585.1. Classification (NCBI taxonomy): domain Eukaryota; kingdom Metazoa; phylum Chordata; class Mammalia; order Artiodactyla; family Giraffidae; genus Giraffa; species Giraffa tippelskirchi. Next base: position 62,303,033 of record NC_137287.1, on the reverse strand, counting down.
GTAGGCAACCCCAGTAGGGTGGTCAGGGAAGGCCTCCTGCAAGAGAGGAGGACACAGGTGCATGAGGAACAGCTGGAAAGCAGGGTGACTAGATCGAAGGATGCTGAGTTCAGAAAGGACATGGCAGAGGGGGGATATAGATGTAAAGGCTTGGAGGCCATTCTTCTGTGTTTTTTTTTTTTCTTACAAAATGTGTTTTTAAAATTTATTTTTAATTGATAATTGCTTTACAATATTGTGTTGGTTTCTGCCATACATCATCAATCAGTCATAGGTTCTTTTTTTTAAAAAGTATCAACCATTTTTGAAGTCTTTCTTGGATTTGTTACTATATTGCTTCTGTTGTATATGTTATGGTTTTTTGGCTCTGAGGCACGTGGGATCCTAGCTCCCTACCCCTCAGAGGTTGAACAGGAACCCTTCAAGTTTTAGCCACTGGACTGCTAGGGAAGTCCCCCTGGAGGCCATTCTTAAAGATGAAGGCTTTTCTCTGAACAAGAGGAGAAGCCTATGCAAGGTGCTCAAGCCCAGAAGTGACACACTCTGTTTCAGCAATAGAAGCATTGCTCTGGCAATAATGCCATTTGCAGAAATATGGATGGACCTAGAGATGATCATTCTAAGTGAAGTAAATCAGAAAGACAAAGACATATAATAGCATTCAGATGTGGAATCTAAAAACATGATACAAATGAACTTATTTACAAAACAGAAACAGACTCATAGACATAGAAAGCAAACATGGTTACTAAAGGGGAGGAGAGGTGGGGATAAATTAAAAGTTTGGAATTAACACATACTCAATACTATACATGGCTTCCCAGGTCTCAGTGGTAAAGAATCCACCTGCCAATGCAGGAGACACAGGAGACGCCAGTTCAATCCCTGGGTCAGGAAGATCCCCTGTAGGAGGAAATGGCAACCCTCTCCAGGATTTTCCCTGAAAAATCCCACAAACAGAGGAGCATGGTGGACTACATTTCACAGGGTTGTAAACAGTTGGACATGACTGAGCATGCAGGCACACACCAGTATATATAAAACATAACAAGGACCAAAACTGTACAGTACAGGGAACTATATTCAATATCTTATAATAATCTACAATAGGGAAGAATCTGAAAAATAGTTTCACTTCACTGTACACCAGAAACTAACACATTGTAAATCAACTATTTGTTGTCCAGTCACTATGTCATGTATAACTCTTTGCAACCCCATGAACTGTAGCCCGCCAGGCTCTTCTGTCCATGGGATTCTCCAGGAAGGAATACTGGAGTGGGTTGCAATTTCCTCCTCCAGGGAAATCTTCCCAGACCAGGGATTGAACCCCATCTCCTCAATTGGCAGGCAAATTCTTTACGACTGAGCCATCAGGGAAGCCTAAATCAACTATACTTCAATAAAAAATAAATACATAAGTAAATAAAATAAAAGCGTTACTCTGGCTATTTTGTTTTGTTTTTTGTTTTAGTTTGTTTATTTTGATAAGAAAACAGACTAGGGTGTGGATGTGACAAATCCAGCATAGAAAGATGAACTAAGAGGTTATGGCAATCACCCAATAGCCTGAACACTGTCTGTGATTAGCGGCAGGTAAAGTTGAATGTAGTTTGAAGACAAATTTGTTGACAGGTCTCTCTGTGTCTCCTTCTCTTCTTAAAAGGATGCCGATTCTATGGAATCAGAGCTATCTTTATGACCTCATTGAACCTTAACTCACCATAAGGTTTTCTCTCCAGTACACTCACTTGGGGGGCCTAGGGCTTCAATATATAAATTTGGGGGACACAATTCAGTCCAAAACAGCAACTGAAAGCACAAAGTTGTCATTTATTAAAATGAGAAGCAGCAAGATTTGGCGGAAGGAGAAAAGCCTGGAGGCGTGATTCTGAGACTATGCCCTTTCTATTTTTAAAATGTCAACACATCCTTTGTTTTGTGACATGAAGGTGATTTTAAATAGTCAGGTCTTTTTTTTTTTTTTTCTTTTAACATTCTTCCTGGACAAAATCAAGTTTGTGTTCCTAAGTCAAAGAAAAAAAAGAAAAGTTGGAGGCTTGAGATGCCTACTCACCTAGGGTTTTGCCTACAAATTTGGAAATAAGGGGGCAAGTCTGGGCCAGAGATATGAACGTGGAAGACATCACACTACTGCTGGCCAGGAGACTAATGAGATCCCTGGAAGGAAGAAGGACTCATGACTATGCCCAAGCATCCCAATGGGCAGCATTTGGGGGTGAGGAAGCACAGCACTTGAGATGCCAAAGCAGCAGTGAGGGACAGAGGAGAAAACCAAGGGAGCGTGGTGTTCCCCAAGCCAACTGAAAACAATCATGTCATGAGGAGGAACTGGTCGAATGTGGCAGGAGCCACAAATCGGTCAAGAAAGAGGAAGACTGAGATGTGTGGGTTGATGGAACCCCACGAAGGTCACTGGGGACTCTGTCATTGGTAGTCTTCACAGAGTAAAGGCTAATGGAGCAGGCAGGAGAGAGAACAAGACAAAGCCCAGGAGGATGGTGCATGAGGCAGCCCTCACTGGGAGTCCTGCTGTGGACGTAGGAGGGAAGGGAGGACCTTCCGGGAACCGGGAGTAGACAGAGGAGAGAGGATGCAGTAACTGAAGGGGCACGTGGGCCAAAGAGGGATCCCTTTCTGGGAAACGTCATTGACATCACATTTGCATGTTGAGAAGAGGGGGAATGATGATGAAAAACTACAATTTTTCTCCTCTCACTAGGTGATTGCTGATTAAACTTTCTCTTCTTGATTGAACCATAGAAGCTGTTCTACCCTCACCTGCCATGTTTGGGCTTGTTCAAAACTGAGCTTTGCTTGTTAGGCTCGATCTGGTTCACCCCATCCTGCACCTGGTTTCTCTACTGTTTCTGCACGATGCTGACCTTCATGAGTGCTAAGGGCCAGAATCTACAGCTCCCCACTAATTTAATCTTCGATACGGTCATTTGTGGTAAAGAACTCGCCTGCCAATGCAGGAGACATATGAGATACAGGTGCAATCGCTGGGTTGGGAAGACGCCCTGGAGGAGGGCATGGCAACTCATTCCAATATTTGTGCCTGGGGAAGCTTCATGGACAGGGGAGCCTGGCAGGCTACAGTCCATAGGCTGGCAGAGAGTCGAACATGACTGAAATGACTTAGCAGGCACACAGATACGCATGGTCATTTGTGGGCTTCCTGGTGGCTCAGTGGTAAAGAATTCATCTGCTAATGCAGGAGATGTAGGTTCAATCCCTAAGTTGGGAAGATTCCCTGGAGAAGAAAATGGCAACCCACTTCAGTATTCTTGCCTGGAAAACACTATGGATAAAGGAACTTGGTGGGCTCCAGTCCATGGGATGGCAAAGAGTCAGACACAGCTTTAGTGACTCAACAACAACATGGTCCTTTATATATGGGACAGTGAGAGAGAACCATCTATCGAATGTCTGTCACATGATAACATCTCAAGGGTTTTGCCCATATTTTCTTGGTTTTCACCCAAGCTCATTTCCATCTTGCACAGGAGAAGCTGAAGCTCAGAGGTTAGGTTAACAAGGTCAAGATCCCACATTAACGAGTGGAGAAGCTGAGAACAGGAGCTGGTTCCTCTCATTCCAAGTCTGTGTGGGCTCCCTATGTGACTGCTAAGTTGCTTCAGTCGTGTCCGACTGTGCGACCCCATAGATGGCAGCCCACCAGGCTCCCCCGTCCCTTAGATTCTCCAGGCAAGAACACTGGAGTGGGTTTCCATTTCCTTCTCCAATGCATGAAAGTGAAGTCGCTCAGTCATGTCCAACCCTATGTGACACTGGCTCCTGAATCCAAACTCACTCCGGACTGGCTCATGGCACTGCCAAGTATTAACACACTCACTCCCAAGGGAGACGTGCATTGTGACCGGACATGTTTTAACCAGTCATCAGCCCTGTCTCTCCCCAGAAAGAAAACACATGTGGAAATGCAAAGGAAGCCAAGAAAGTTACTTACTGGATATAAAGACAGATCAAAGGAGACCCGATATCCTTAAATGATCCCCTTATCAGGTCCTTTTGGCTGTTGATGTCCTGCTGCAACTGAAGGTCGAGGTCAGCCTGCTGGGGCAGCCGCTTCTGACACATCCCTGGAGTCGCCCGGCAAACCCTTGTGCCGACTTCTCCTTGTGACCACATTTTCTCACCTGTGATTCACTCTCCCTTGCCCAGCTACAGCTGAAACATGTCACAACTCATGGCTTGTTTGGCATCAGGTACATTTTAGGTTGCCTGCTTCTTACTGGGCTCTGGGGAGCCTCTTTGCCCCTCTCCAGACAATAGCTAGGAGGCATTGTCTCCGGGAAATGGTGAGCTCTTTAAATCTCATCTACAGGGCTTTCCTGGTGGCTCAGAGGTAAAGAATACACCTGCTGATGCAGGAGACACGGGTTTGATCCCTGATCTGGGAAGATTCCACTTGCCAAGGAACAACTAAGCCTATGTGCCACAATGATTGAGCCTGTGCTCTGGAGCCCGGGAGCCACAAATACTGAAGCCCTTGGACCCTAAAGCCAGTGCTCTGCAACAAGAAAAGCTGCCAAGATGAGAGGCCCGAGCACCACAACAAGAGAGCAGTCTCTACTTGCCACAATTAGAGAAAAGTCCATGCACAGTGAAGACCCAGCACAGCCAAAAGTAAATAAATAAAATTATATATAAAAAAAACCTCATATACAGTAAGTGCACCAAGTAAATTTCACTGACTTTGGACCCTGCTTGGATGGCTCCCAGAGCCAATGAAAATTTCAATTTCCTTCGGTCTGTAGAAGCCACTGTTTACCAGGCACAGCCATTGTTTTGGGGTTTTTTGGTTGATTTTTAATGACAGCATGTGCTCATATTAAATTTAACAGTATAAAAGGACATTCTGTGCAAAGAAACTCTCCTGCCCACTGACCTCCTGACCTCTGATCCCCAGTTGACTCTCCCTAGAGGCAATGGGTCTTTCCCACTGTTGGGGCATATTTACATTTAGTTTTTAAAATCAAAAGAACAGTGTGGGGGCTTCCCAGATGGTCCAGTGGTTAAGAATCCGCCTTCTGTAAAATAGATAGCCAGTGGGAATTTACTGTATGACTCAGGGAACTTGAAACGGGGCTCTGTGACAACCTAGAGGGGTGGGATGGGGTGGGAGGTGGGAAGGAGGTTCAAGAGCGAGGGGACAAGTGTATACCTATGGCTCATTCACGCTGATGTATGGCAGAAACCAACTCAATATTGTAAAGCAATTATTCTTCAATTAAAAATAAATAAATTTTTTTAAAAAAGAAAAAGAATCTTCCTTCCGATGTAGAGGTCGAAGATTTGATCCCTGGTCGAGGAACTAAGATCCCATGTGCCTCAGGGCGACTAAGCCCGTGCACCACAGTTACTGAAGCCTGCATGCCTAGAGCCTGTCCTCTGCAACAAGAGTAGCCACTGCAATGAGAAGCCCACACGCCACAGCTAGAGAGCAGCCCTCATTCACCGCAGCTGGAGAAAGACCTCGCACATCAACGAAGACCCAGCACAGCCAAAAATAATAAATAAATAAATAGGTTTTTTTTTAAGTAGCAATGTGTGTTTCAAAGAATAGTCACGTGTGTCCAGATTACATGCTGCTGCTGCTGCTAAGTCGCTTCAGTCGTGTCCGATTCTGTGCGACCCCATAGATGGCAGCCCACCAGGCTCCGCCATCCCTGGGATTCTCCAGGCAAGAATACTGGAGTGGGTTGCCATTTCCTTCTCCAGTGCATGAAAGGGAAAAGTGAAAGTGAAGTCGTTCAGTCGTGTCCGACTCTCAGCGACTCCATGGACTGTAGCCTACCAGGCTCCTCCGTCCATGGGATTTTCCAGGCAAGAGTACTGGAGTGGGGTGCCATTGCCTTCTCCGGTCCAGATTACATAGACACGTCATAAATGTTAACTCTGTTTCTGACCTAAGCCCTGACTCTGCCTCTAGCAGCCAGCTCCTCTCCTTGGTACTGTTTGTGCAAGCCTTAGCTAACCTGGACAACAGAACTGAGATCCATTTGGCACCCTGACAGTAGATCAATCTGGCAATGGACTTAGTACACAAAGAAGCTGAATTCAGGAACTTTCCTGGCTATCCCATGATTAGGACTCCACAGTTCTAATGCAGGGGCCTGGATTCGATTCTTGGTCAGGGAACTAGATAACGTATGCTGAAATGAAGACTCAGAACAGCCAAATACATAAATAAATAAATATTTAAAAAATAAAGAATGATTCTGAAGATTTGGCCTCAGCAAGTAAAAATGTGCAGTTGCCATCCATTTAGGCTAGAAATTATTTATGCAGCATTGTCTATATATTGTAATAAAGGATGCAATCCTCCTAAAAAGACACTTAAACCCTGAATCTGCCTGAATCATCATAAAATAGAATATAAAGCATGATCCAATATCACTGATGTGTAGCAAACTGCTAGGACGTAAGTAGAAAAGTTGAAATCTGGAGACCATGCCTGACTCTTTAAAGTGTATACTAAGAACATGTGGCACATGGTTTTTCTGTGAGGTAAATTTCCAGAAACATTCTTGCACCCAAATCTAATCATAGAACCTACTAAATGAGTGGCAAATAGAACATTAAGAACATTCTCTGAGGGTTTAAAGTACGTATAAACAGTGTCAACTATCCGCATCTTTTAATCTGAGTTTTATCATGTATCTCATTTCCCGAGTGAAAATAGACATTTGCTTTTTATGGCAACTGCAGAAAATAAATTAGATCCCAGATTATCCCTTTCCTAATTGTCTGTGTCGATGTGAATACAGAAGGATATTTTCTATCATGTATATTATACCCTGGGGAATGGTATAATTCTTTTTTCACTTAGATCTAACTATCCATGGTAAAAATCCTAAAATAAGTTAAATAGCATATAGCCAGATATGGGCAATTTAAAAAGGAAGTAGAGTCTTCTAAAATGTATTTTTCTACCCTAAAGATTTTTTTTTAATTTTTTCAGAGTGAAATATAAAATAATACGTCAGTCCCTGGATTGATAAAGGGAACCTGAACATATTTTTGCAGCTTTAGTTATGACTCCCTAAAATACAGATAAGCTGTGCCAAATTCCAGGAGTGTGTGGGTCTATGTGTTGGATATCTGCAGCTAATATGATTGCCAAAATTATTGATTTGCCACACTGTCTCACATATAGATAGGGAAATTGTATTCAGTACAGTTGTACATTGTGTATGTGAAAGTCACTCACGACACAAATCAACTGTTGGTGTTACATGCATTTTTATGTCCTTAACATTAGTTCATTCTTTAAACACCCAGTGTACCTGTTGGATGAGATTTCTGAAGACAGATACCCAAATTCCACTAATTTCACCCTCACTAACTCTTTCTGGATGGTCTCATTGGCCTTTTGAGCCATTTCTCTGCCTTTTGCCATTTTCTCAATGAGTTGTCCCTCTCCCATGAGAGACCCTGAGCCGTCCTGCCCAAAAGACAGCAAAACCACAAGTAGAAAGCAGGTCAGCCCTTCTGGGTGGAGTGAATGGGTGGGCCAGCCCTGAGCAGGGTAAGATTTCTTGATTCAGCAGAAGGCCTCCTGAACCTCTTCAAACTGTGTTTCCATGAGACATAAGTTTTTGTCTCATATTTCTTCTTAGATTTTTTTGAATGTGTACCATTTTTAAAGTCTTCATTGACTTTGTTACCATATTGCTTCTGTTTTATGTTTTGGTTTCTTGGCCCCAAGGCATGTGGGATCTTAGTTCCCTGACCAGGGATCAAACCCAAACCCTCTGGATTGGAAGGTGAAATCTCAACCACTGGACTGCGAGGAAAATTCCCATATTTGTTTTCTTTAAAACCAAGTTTTTTTCTCCATTCTTCAATTTCCATGGTGCTGCTTTAAATTAAACATCAGCCTGTTAGGATGCAGGCAGGACCACATAAGGAGACCCTTGTGTCTCAAACACAGCTCAGTTCTAGGAATTCAACTGAGAGGTAGCTCCCCAGGCTGGCAGGGGTGTGAGCTTCGGAAGAAATGGTCCCAGATTTCAGTCTGGGCCTTGCTGCTCACAAGGTCATTGCTAACTTGGCCAGCTGCTCAGGGTGCATCCCCAGAACTCCCAGCCAAGTGCAGCACGGTGGGACAGCCTGCCTGGAATTGCCTTCTCTTCCCTTCTCTGGCCATGACCTGAGGCCTTGCATTGATCACCCTTTCTGCCTGGCCCAAACAATGTCACTGCTGCCCAGGCCTGGGCCTCCAGCTTCTTTTCAAACAGCACCTCCACCAGCTGTTGACAAACTGGAACTTCACAGATGAGCTACGTAGCTTCGTAGCTTCGTGCCAGAGGAGGGGCCCGTCTCTGTGTTTACCTCTAGCACAACGTGGAGGCTAGAACAGTCATCTTTTGTCTTAATTCACAGGTTTAGTCACTAACCCAGGAAAGTGCTCTCAAAGCTGCAGAGCGTCACTCAAATACCAAGTGGTGTTTTGATTGCCGCGGCTGGCCTGCTATAATCTGGCTGCTGTTGGATTTCACAATCTCCTTCCCTCTGAAAGTGTGCGTTTGTAAAGACTGCAAGGTGTGAGCTTATTTGAAAGTGCAGGGACTTAAAATCGTTTTAGTTTTAGAATTTCACAATTGCCCTTGGAATAAAGACACCTGGGGGTGTCCTAAAACCCGGCTCTGGTATTCATTGACTTTAACCACTTGGAAAGTTGTATAAACAGGGTTGGGTGCCCAGGCAGACTTGAAAATCGAGTTTGCTTTTTTTTCCACAGCTCTCTGTCAGCTGGCCACTGTTGTCACTCCTGTGTTGTTTTTTGCTTTGGGGTCTGGGAAGGTAGGGGTGAGTAGGAAGAAACAGGGAGAGGACGCAGGGGGTTTGATACATACAACTCTCCGCTTTTGTCAGGGTCTCTGGGCAGCTTCCCAAGGAGGACCCTGCTGACTCCTTTCTTTTGAGCACCCAGAGGCACCCATGGGCGCAATAATTATTTTTCTAAATGCTCAGAACTGTGGTTGCCCAGCTCCCCAGAGCAAAGCCTGACCCCACTGCCCAGCCACGGTATGTGCGAGATGCAGGGAATGAGACTCACGTCTGCTCCCTCCCAGGTCTCCTGTTGGTATGCTTCTTCCCAGCTCTCTCTCTTGAAAAAAACACCTCTTTTAGAGTTCATGTGTGGGTCCCCCCCAGGCGCTCCTTGATCAGGCCTCCTCTTCCCTGTGTGTTTTCCTCTTTTTGGCCCTGTCCTCTCCCCAGGGCAGCATATCAGGGGCTCCTGGCTTCATTCCCTGGATGACTAACCCTGGTGGGCGGTACCTCGGAGCTGGCATCATGTGTGTCAGTGAGTCCAGGCCTGCAACAGGGCTCCCAAGGTCTGTTCTGCATCCACATCCCTCATGGGGACTTACTCTGCAGTGGGTCCCCCTAGGGTGGGCAAAGGTCCTCCTCCTGTCTTCCTGGCAGCTTTTTTCTTCCTTCCGAAAGTGGTTTTTGTGATTTGCAACAGTGTCTTCACCACAAAAGCAGTTTTCTCTAATGTCCCCTCTCTCTCGGGAAGTTTGTTTCAATAGATACAATACAATGTATGTCAGTGACAGACCTGCCAATAAGTCTTATTATGAATAAAGAGTAACAGTGGGGACCTCCCTGGTGGTCCAGTGGTTGAGACTTTTCTTTCCAATGCAGGGGGTGCAGGCTCCATCCCTGTTCGGGGAGAGAAGATCCCACATGCCTCGTAGCCAAAAACTCAAAACATAAAACAGAAGCAGTATTGTAACAAATTCAATAAAGACTTTAAAAATGGTCCACATTAAACAAAAACAAAAACAAAAAAAAGTTGCGGATGATGATGGGTATTAATGAAACATCACCATGATCATTTCTCAATACATATCTATACATATATCAAGTATGCTGTACACCTAAAACTAAGACGATGCCATATGTTCATTATCTCTCAGTAAAGCTCGGGGGAAAACATCATGATGACATGTGAAGCTCTTCGGAAAGTCCTCCCCTGCCCTGCGGATTTCATATACATGTCCTGCAACTCCCCTCGATGTTCCACGATCTGAGCTCCAACTGGCGAAGATGTGGGCTGAGACCTCAGGCTGCAGGTGGCTGGTCACCTCCAGTGGTCCGACCTCCAGGCTGCCCATCTCTTGAGGCTTTCTGTGGCAAGGGGCTTTCTCCCCACTCCACTCAGACTTCAGCACCTCAGGCCTCACTCATCAGAGTGAGGTCCCCACACCATCTCAACAGTCCCAGGCTTTGGGACCAGGCTGCTTGTATTTTTAATTCCAGCTGCTATAAATATACACCTTGGTGGATCCACTTGCTCCCTCCTTCACAGACACCTGTCCTGGCAGGCCTCAATCGGCCATCTTCCCTGACACAGTGCGGTTTAAGATGACTGCTTTAGGATAATCAGGTCTCAAATGTCAATCTTGAGGGGCCTGCGGAAGGAGGAGGGTCAGGAGCCTGGAATAAAACCAAAGAGAAGGCATTGGCTTTGCAAACGCTTTTTTTTTTCCTACATAAGGACTAGACTCATGAATGCAGTTGCTCTTGAATGCAGCCAGCAAGAGGGCTACACACATCCTTCAAGAGGAAGGGAGCTAAAAACCCATCTTCAAATAACTTTCCGCCGACCACGTGAAAATGCCAACTCATCCTATTAAGAGTACTTGATAAGTCTAGAAGCTGGCTCTACTTCCAGCTCACAAAGCCGTTTTCTTTTTTCATTCCTTTTATTTTTATCAAAGTAACAAGTATGCTTGGCTTCAAAAAATAAAATCCGTTTGAACAGTTCCACATCATGAAAACCTGCCTTCCCAGCAGTGTTTAAGCCTTGATGCTTCTCAGCATGGCTCTAGACTGTGGGAGGTGGGTTCTGCCCATCACCTGACCTGGAGCCTGGCAAGGGGGACCTGTATTTTGTGGCCCAGGTTGTGGCGAGGAGGCTGCTGCTGACAGCAGCGCAGCGGGCATCCAGGCAGTGGCCATTTCTGCAGCCCAGCATGGGACCCACCATACAAAGCAAGCCTCTTCACATCTCCCTGAGATTCTTGGAGCTCCAGCTAGTCCTTAAACTCCTGTCTTCTTAAGAAAAAAGCTAGAGTAGATTGTTATCTCAACTAAGAACCCTGACAGTCAAGGATTATGGGTTTATAATGAAAAACAGCAGCCCCACCCTAAGCCCCACTCCAAGTGGAAACACAGAAAGCATTTTAGCTTCTGGTACATATTAACTTTAGCGCCAATGTTTTCACACAACTACCTACTTCTATTTTTCTTCTTTCATTCTCCAAATATATTTATATGTTAACAATCCATTTTATATTAATTATGTAAATATTTACTGTTGAGTTAAGCGGTATGTTTCCCTTCTCATGAGATTTTTATGTCTTAACTGTTTTCCGGTTTAACTTTTCTAAGCAAAATAAAAAGATCTATTGCTCTTATTTCCAAATATTTTAAAAGATCCAGGATAAGAATATTTACGTATTTTGCCCAAGATGCCCCAGAGAACAAAGGCTAAAATTTGCAATGAGAACATAGTTTGTGTTCTGAAGGGGCTTGCCATCCTCAGGTACCCAAATTTATGAAAGACACCCGAAAAAGCCATAAGGTCAGCAGTAATACACAGGAGACAAAATCCAGAGCTGAGTTCTATTCTAACAAGATGATGGTGGCCAAGGCAACACCACAGACTCTCCACATCTATTGATTTACAGCTATTCGCAAAAGATTATAAAAGTCAATGACGTGGCATAATGCAGTTTTGCTGAGCCTCATTTCTTTCATTTTCTCTTGGGCTTCAAATATTTATTTGTATGGATTGATTGATTTTAATATTGTATTGCTTCTTAAGAATTATCAAGGTAATAAATGGCTCTGGATCAAAGTTGAATGGCTTCCCAGGTGGCCCTAGTGGTAAACAACCCCACCTGCCAATGTGGGAGACATAAGAGATTCAGTTTCGATCCCTGAAGGACATGGCAACCCACTCCAGTATTCTTGCCTAGAGAATCCCATGGACAGAGGAGCCTGGTGGGCTATAGTCCATAGGGTCGCAAAGATTCAGACATGACTTAGCAATTGAACAACATTAAAAAAATTAAGAAAGTGATCGTTCTCAACCAGGAAAATCAAAAATGGGGGTAAACTAAGGGGTGGATTTTAGCTACGGTGTTGCCTTAGAACAAGGATGTGGACCTTGCTCTACTCTATGAACAGAAAAATGAACGAGGACAGTACCTGTGGAACTCTCCTCAGCAGGGGCTCTCAGGGGAGCAGAATCGAGCAGGTGAGAAATATTCCTGAAAATCCAAGCTCTGATTGCCCTTGCAGAGAGGACAGTCCTGGAAACCACGAGAAACCAGATGGAAAGAGGTGTGACCAGCAGTCACAACAAACACCTTCTTAGCCAAAACGTGGACAGATGATAAAAATCTCCAATGTATCCCTTGAAGATCCTTTTCTGGTACCCGAGGAAACTGCCAGAGAAAGAGGGGGACTTGCGAGGCTGGACTCAGGGCGGTGCAGAGACTGAGCTGTGAGGGGAGGGTCTGAGGGCCACTCTTCACGGGGAGCACCCACCAGGCGCCCAGGGGCTCAGTTCCCTTCATCCCGTCCCAGAAGGAGGGGTCCGCTCTTACCTCTGACCTCAACTGCCCCAAGCCCGTGCCCCTCACCTTTCCCCGTGTATACTCTCAGAAAAGAATATGATGAATTTATTTACACTCATGAGGGCTACGGAGGATTCATCCATGCCCTTCACAGGCAAGGTTGCCAGAGAGAATACAGGACACTCGGTTAAATCTGAATTTCAGATCAACAATGAATAATTTTTAGTTTAAGTATGAAAATATTACATGGGACATCCTAAAACTAAAATGATGAATAATCTTTAATGTGTATGTGCCCCAATTATTGCACGGGACATACTAAAAAAAAAAAAGTTGTTTATCTGAAATTACGATTTAACCAGTGCCCTGTATTTTTATCTGCCAAATCTGGCAGCTCTATCCCAGTCAACAAAGAAAGTACTTCTCATCAACACTCAATAAACATCCACGTACAGGAGAAAGAAATCCACGGGGCTGCAGAGAAAAGCAGGAATATCTAAACAGGCAGGAACATGGCAAACTAAGCTCCTCTTCCTGCCTCAAACAGCTTGAAGGTCGTGGTGATGACAGCCCTTGAGAAACTCAACCCAAACAGTCCTTTTTTTCCAGACCAAATCCTAGTAAGTTGCAGGAAATCTCGGCTTCTTTTACGATTCTACCCAAAGACACCATCTTGAATGTAGCTGGCCACGCCAAGGACGTGGTTTGGGACGGGGCCCAGCGCAGTTTTTCCCAGAGCTATTATAAGGAAGTAGTCATGAAACAAAACGAATCTGTGTGGTTGAAAACTGCAGTGCTGACCCAAAATATTTCTAATGTGTGGAACCAGCTGGCAAGCTGAGAGCCTGAGAAAACACAAAGAGCGGTCTGGCCGCTCCGAGATGCCCAGCGCCTTCCAGGGTGGCTTTCGCTCCACGCTATTAGCTGTGTTCCAACAGGCAGGGAGCCAAGGCGGGCAACTCCAGGGGAGATGCGTTGGCAGACACAGTTCGGCCTTGACAGCTTCATTTGGGGGACAAGCAAGGGTGAGAGGAAGGGAGCACCAGGGGAGCAGAGGCCCCAGCCTCCCTCCGGGTGGCGCAGCAGGCTCTATGTTTCCTCCATTCCACAGATGGGCAAAGGGAGGTTCCCTCGGTCATCTGAGGGTTAAAGGTCAAACTCAACTCTTTGCAATCACACTTTATTTATCTTTTGCCCATGGTTCAAAATCCAAAATGTACTTTCTTATCATTGTTTCTGTCACTAAGTCATGTCTGACTCTTTGCAACCCCATGGACTGTAGTCCTGCTAGGCTCCTCTGTCCATGGGATTTTCCCAGGCAAGAATACTGGAAAGTGAGAGTCACTCAGTCGTGTCCAACCCTTTGCGACCCCGTGGACTGTAGTCCATGGAATTCTCCAGCCCAGAATACTGGAGTAGGTAGCATTTCCCTTCTTCAGGGGATCTTCCCAACCCAGGGATCGAACCCAGGTCTCCCACATTGCAGTTGGATTCTTTACCAGCTGAACCACAAGCGAAGCCCAAGAATACCAGAATGGGTAGCCTATCCCTCCTCCAGCGGATCTTCCTGACCCAGTAATCAAACTGGGGTCTCCTGCATTGCAGGCAGATTCTTTACCAACTGAGCTATGAGGGAAGCCCTGAAGGCATTTCCAGGGGATCTTTCCAACCCAGGGATTGAACCTGCATCTCCTGTATTAGCAGGCAGATTCCCTACTACTGAGCCATCTGGGAAGCTCCAAAACGTACTTAGGGACTTGGTGAAAAGCCTGCCTCCCCAGGCCCTGGCCTCCTAGCTCCCCTCCAAGGAAGTGATTGACATTGCCCATATATAATATGTCCTTCAAGAGAGATTTTATAAGTATATGTTTTTTTCTGATTTTCTTTTTCTAGACAGATGACCATTTAATATACATATTATTCTGCCTAAAAAAGCTTTTTCAGTCTTTCTAACTAAAAAAAAAGATAAAAGAAAAAAAGTATTCTCCCATTACAAAATATAGACAATTCAAGAAATTAGAGAAAATGGAACCAATACACTATCATCCCCTGCCCCACTGCCCAGAGGCCACCACTGTTAACCATTTGGCTTTTCACTCCAGAATTTTCAGAGAGATGTTATCTGGAAATGACTGTGTGTTCTCTTCCTACAGCACCATAGTCATCACTGTGGACAGAGAGGCAAAGAAAAGAAGAGACGAAGAAACAGGAGCAAATAATTTGTCCAGAGGGCATGGAGCGTGTGGGCAGGAGAGGTCAGTCAGTCTGGGGAGGAAGTGAACACTTACTCATATATTTGAGAACACTTTTTTTTTTTTTTGAGCCTCAAGCACCTGCTCTGTGGGAATGCAGATCCGATCATAAATCAGAGAGCAGGGGAAAATAATAAATCAACAGCCCATTTCAACACTGTGTGATAAGTGTTAAAACAACAGGAAGCCTGGGGAGGTGGGAGGCAGAGCCAGGTCCCTGGGTGGGGGGTAGTGGCATTGGAGCTGAGCTTTGACCCAGAGACCCCTGGAGTTAAGCCAGTTGATGAGTGGAGGGGGCATCCCCATGGAGAAAGGGAATGCAGAATTAGAAACTGGTGAGTAAGGTGGCAGGAATGGCAAGAGACAGGAAAGGACAGGTGTGTAATATGTAAGGAATGCTGGCTTTATCCTGAGAATAACATGAAGCTTCTGCAAGTCACAGGCAGGAAATGGACATGATTGGATCTGCACTTTGACAATGACCCAGTGTGGCTCCTGAGGGAGGAGTACATTAGGAGTGGACATGCCAGAGGGGCATCCGGAGACTGGAGAACTAGTTAGGGCAGTGCCGTGTCCATCCAGGTGAGAGAAAGTGGTGGCTGAACAGAGGTGTGGTGACCTAACAGATGGAGAGACTTGCTCGGTTCTTAAAGCAGTTGAGGATGTAGATTTGTTGACTGATTGGGGAAAAGAATGCCTTCCAGATTGAGTCTTGGGCATTTCTTGACTCAAAATTGTTCTCTGGTTCCTCTTGTTCTATAAAAGTTTAAGCTTCTGAGCTTGACCTGAAGACCATCAATGACATCATTTCAACCTTCCTTTGATAATATCCTATCTCTGTCTCCCTCTTTCTCTCTCAACTTGTACTTGAGCCATAGTAGAAAGCTAGTGACTCCTCAAACACACCCTGTCTCTGCCCAATGTCCTCTTCCACCTTTCTGGACTTTCTGAAGCCTTCAAGCCCAGCTCAGTGCCACCTCCTCCAAGAAGCCTTCCCAGACCTGCCCTACCCCTTTCCCTCTACTCATTTGGAAATAGTATCTCCCTCTCAGCTCCAGTAGCACTTTGCTTCTTCACCAGCTGAAATATTCACCACATCACATATTTTGATCTTCTGTGGAAGTGTCTTATTTTCACTACAAATTTAAAGGTTTCTTGAAGGCAGAGACTGAAACTCTCCTGGAATCTCAAGGAATGTTTGTTGAGAATGTTTGTTCAGTAGGGTGTGTGAGTGCTAAATCACTTCAGTTGTGTCCATCTCTTTGCGACCCTATGGACTGTAATCCGCTAGGCTCCTCTGTCCATGAAATTCTCCAGGCAAGAATACTGGGGTGGGTTGCCATGCCCTCCTCCAGGGGATCTTCCTAACCCCAGAATTAAACCCTCATCTCTTATGTCTCCTGCATTGACAGGTGGGTTCTTTACCACTAGTGCCACCTGGGAAGCCCTCAGTGGGGTCAGTTCAGCTGCTCAGTTGTGTCCTACTCGTTGCGACCCCATGGATTGCAACACGTCAGGCTTCCCTGTCCATCACCAACTCCAGAAGCTTGCTTAAACTCATGTCTATCGAGTCAGTGATGTCATCCAACCATCTTATCCTCTGTCGTCCCCTTCTTCTACCTTCAATCTGTCCCAGCATCAGGGTCTTTTCCAATGAGTCAGCTCTTCACATCAGAAGGCCAAAGTATTGGAGCTTCAGCTTCATCATTGGTCCTTCCAATGGATATTCAGGATTGATTTCCTTTAGGATAGACTGGTTTGATCTCTTTGCAATCCAAGGGACTCTCAAGAGCCTTCTCCAACACCACAGTTCAAAAGCAATTCTTCAACACTCAGCTTTCTTTATGGTCCAACTCTCATGGGGTAAATAGGGTCAAACCTGTGAGAAGATCCTGAGGGCAGGAAGGATCAGCAAGATCCTATTAAGGCTGTGACCTCGGGCTCTAAAGAAAGAGCAGGATTTTTATCAGGGTTTTTATCTGAATCAGCTCAGAGATGAAAAGGAAGAGACAGTAAGGAGGCAACAGCCACAGTCAGTAAAGAGATGACAGCTGAGAGGCCGTGAGAGGAGAAGCAGGAGAAAGAGAGAGACCTTGGGATGAGTCCAGCCTCTTATGAACTGAGGCATCAAGCAACACTCAAGAGCTAGGCATGGCCTGAGGTGGAACTAGAAAAAGCCGTAGAAAAGGGCCCGAGGGTCAGAGGAGGGAGACTCTGGCATGTCCAGTGCCCTTTAGGAATGTCCTACATCACATGGCCTGTGACTGGGGACTCCTGGGTTAGGAAACCCTCTGCAGGTCTTGGAGTCCCATCCTCCCCGAGGTCCCAGCGCAGGTGAGGGGCCTCAGCCAGCTCACCTGTCTCCAAGGCCCCCCACTGGTCCAGGTCCTCTCAAACCTGGTAAGGGGAAAGGGCAGAGGCTGCCACCCACCCCGACTCCCAGCCCTGAACCCCACCCTGAGCCAGCAAGGTCCTCAACTTCGGCTCCCCAGGGCCTGTTGACAGCAGCCAGCAGGGAGGTGGGGCCCCACCCAGTTCCCTAACTTCCAGGGAGGCTCAATCAGCTGCTCAAGACCTCAGAGCCTCAGGAAGTAGAAGCCAGCTTCAAACTGGGGGTAGAGGCGGATACTGGTCCCAGCAGGTATTCCCTCGGGGGCAGCCAGGTGAGTGAGTGGAGGGTGGAGACCCAACTCACCTGTTCAAAACCTCAGCTCGCTCTCCTCTATAAAAGTCTCATGATAACCACCTCGGGGGTTGATTCTAGATTTAAATCATTGTTAAAATCCTGGAGAGGGGGACTTCCCTGGTGCTTCCACTGCAGGGGCACGGATTCGATCCCTAATTAGGGAACTAAGATCCCACAAGCTGCTTGGCGAGGCCAAAAATCAATAAATAAAACAATTTTTTAAATACAGAGGGAAATGTGGGAAGCAGACCCTGGTGCAGAGTATAATTGAGCCAATCCCCTCGCCACTGCCGCCCCCCCACCTCCCGCCTTCTGCTGAGAAAGTGGCGGAGGAAGCAGGGCGGGGAGGCTGTTCCCCTGTCTATCCACTTCACAGCAACTCTGGGTCGCAGGGCCCAGAGCCCAGTCCCGAGATCAGAGAGGCCATGGAGCTCTGGAGGAGCGCCATTCACAGGCAAAGAGATGGGACCCCAGAGAGGAGGAAGGACCCTGTGACCTTCCAGTCGAGGCGGAGGTGGGGCCGTGCAGCCTCAGACAGTGGTCATGGAGCCCTCGCTCCAAGGGCCCAGGCCATCAGAGCCCCAGCCTCGTGGGCCGTCCAGGCTGCCGCGTACCTGCCCTCATGGAGCGTGCACTCTAGCAGGAGGGTAACCATAAGTCAGCACTGCTGAGATGGGGAGCCTGGGGATGAGGTCCAGTATTGGGACTGCTTTTGCCTGGGAACTTCATGCCCTTGATTCCTGTCTCATTCTAGATCTTGTCCCTCGTGACTCTTCCCTGTCTGGTTCTTTCAGGCTTTTAGGAAGACTATGTTTTTTAAACACATTGGCTTTTTCCTGGCTTTAGTCAGGCGATTGGAGTATTAAGTAGTTCAGCCCAGACCTAGTGGTAGAGAGGAGTCACTATTCTTTTTTTTTTAAAATATTATTTATTTATTTGGCTGTGCTAGGTCTTAGTTTCAGCATGCGAGATCTTTTGTTGTGGCCTGTGGCATCTAGTTCTCTACCCAGGGATCGAACCCAGGCCCCCTGCATTGGGGGTGGAGTGTTAGTCACTGGACCACCAGGGAAGTCCCGCATCATTCATTCTTTACTGGAAACAGTCTTTATTGTGTCCTGTGGGCCATCTGTAGGCTTAGTTCCTACCCTGTAGCATCATTTCCCCAGGAAGTCATCTTTGAACATGCACCTTCACCTCCCACAATACCCTGGGCATATTTAATTATCAACTTAATACAGTTAGACTGTGAGTTGCTTGAGGGTAAGAACTGCTCCACCGTTTTCTCATAGCCTTAGTATTGACTATGGTACGTTGCACATAGGAGGTATTTGAAACAGCTACCTGAGGTGAAGTTATGATTAATAACGGCTTTGTTCTGATTTCTTCAATTTTTGACATTTCCTCTGAAAAGTCGATCTTATCTCTGGGAGCAAGAGTTCAACCTGCTCTTCAAGGACTGAGTCTTAAAGGAGACCTAAGGAACGTGCCCAGGCTCGCTCTGGGTGCCTGTCCGTCCTCTCTCACACAGAGTGAATCTCTGCTCCACGGATTACTTCCTTTTCAGGTCATCCTGTTCCAGCACGTCAGGAGGTGCATGATGAGACGTGAACGTGATGTCAATAAGAAGTCAGCCTGGGATCACACAACAGATTTTTAAAAGTCCACACACAGAGAATTTATTTATTTCAAAACGCTGTCCAAAGTATTTTGGGGCCTCAGTTGAGAGGATCAATCAAAGATGACCAGAAGCACCTGGTGCCCTGTGACAAGGTAGAGGGGTGGGGTGGGGGAGGGTGGGAGAGAGGTTCAAGAGGGAGAGGATTTATGTATACTTATGACTGATTCGCGTTGTTGTACAGCAGAAACCAACACAACATCATAAAGCAGTTATCCTCCAATTAAAACTAAATTTAAAAAAAACATAAAAAAGATGACCAGGAGCATCCCTGTGTTTGGACTAGCTGGCCTTATTCTTCATCACAGCAAAGCATGTTAGGAGGACCTAACATGTTAGGAGGACAGGGTTTGGTACAGGCTTTCCAGGTGGTGCTAGTGGTAAAGAACCTGCCTGCCAATGCAGGAAAGGTAAGAGACGCGGGTTTGATCCCTGGGTTGGGAAGATCCTCTGGAGGAAGGCATGGCAACCCACTCCAGTATTCTTGCCTAGAGAATCCCATGGACAGAGGAAACCTGGAGGTTTCTGTTCTGTCTATGGGGAGGGCAGGCTAGAGAAGCCATCACTCACTAGCCAGAGGGGGCATCTGGTACATTGTGGCTTTGGCGATGGTCATGTTTTGTCTGTCTTCAGACATGATCATAGGGTGGTTTTGTCTTTGCCATGATCCAGTGTGGTTATAGAGTGCCCCTGGGGTTCTGCGAGATGGCTGGGCCTCAGCAAGAGGACACCGACCCCTTCCTGTGGGTGCTGGCCTCTCAAGAGCACCACCAGCGCCCAACCAGTGGTAGCTGCCAGCGCCTAGGTGCCAGGGTGCTTCTCCTTCTCAGAGACATTCTGTAGAACTGCCTTCTGCCTTTCATCAGCTCACGAAGGACAAAGAAATACTGAGAAACATTTCCACGTTGAAATAGACCAAAGAGAAACGATACTGCCTGATCTGGGCTTCCATTCCAGATGAGAAAAATATGAAACGTGAATGGAGGTTGTCACTAGTGATGTTTTATAAATGTTGTCTCCTGCTTCTGATCACCCTGTGGTTATACAAGAGAACACACTCAGCTATTTAGGGCACACGGGTACAGGATCAGCACCTTATTCTCAATCAGTTCAGGAAGAAGAATATTTCCATAGATAAATAATAAACCAAACTGAGCAAAATGTAAATAATTGGCGCATCTGAGAGGGGGCATCACAGAGTTCTTTGTGCTATGCTTCCAACATTTTTGCATGCTTGCAATTACAAAAAAAAAAAAGAATATTCACCACCACCACCCCCCACACCACCAAAAGGGCAAACCCTAAACAAAGAATGGATTTTCTTAATTTTCTTTTTTGCAAATAGTGACAAAAACATAGCCCTGCAGCTGGGCCTCCAGAGCTTGTACTTGCCTGAAACAGGTTGGACTCAGGCTCTGGTTTCTCCAGGAGGCACAGGGAAGGGAGAGGAGCTGGAAACCACGGGTCTCTGTGTCCTCTGCTGCTCTGACCTGGCAGCTTCAGCCAGAAGTGGGTCCATCACCATTCCAGTCTCAGGCATCACTTAGACTAATTTTTCTTATCCAGGCGTGAAAATCCTACCATAATTTTCCATTTCACTAGTGGATATCATTCTATACCTGGTACAATGGACACCTATTTCTCTACCGCTATATGTAACAACAGAAACGCCGTGCAAATGATGTCTCTCCACTACAAAACTCCACTCTTTCATCAGTAAGAAACCTTGAGAACATTACAGCTACCCTGCAGGCTACCAGGCCCAGATGGGACACGCGGGCCACTGCTCCACCAGGTAGTTCAGTGTTTTTATTTCCTGGCTACTATCATGGTTTTGCTCGTAGAATTGTTTCTATTCTAAGATCTTTAGCTAGCATTCATTTCTGACCATGGTATCACTTTACATGTATCACAACACGCACTCTGCAAAGCTCCTTGCCCACCACACCAACCTTGAGGTCTTTTTTTTTCTGCTTTATTTATAGTCTGATTAGAGTTCTCAAGTATTTTCATCAAATGGAAGTAGATGTGCAATTTATTCTCTGAATCTTTGCATAAAGAATATTCGCCTTTTACCTTAATTTTGGCTTCTTTCCTCTGAGCAGTTTTAAATGTTATTCCACCGTTTCTGGCTTTCAATGTTTTGGAAGACAAATCCGGTGCAAGCTGATTCTTTCCCTTTTAGTCCAGAGTATGGGAGATTTTTCTCTTTTTCCTTGAAATTCAGGAATTTTTGCCAGGATATTCCTTAAGTGGCTGTTTTATTAATCCAGCCTGGGATTTGGTAAAGGTACTTGCTTTGAGCACTCAAGTCTTTTTTAGCACAGAGGAATTTATCATTATTGCTTCTTCCCTGCCTGACTCTTTTTTATCTTTCTGGAAATTTTACTACCCATGTGTAAGGTCTTGCCTCTACCAGGTCTCTGCTGGTTGTTTCTGATGCTCATGGCTGCATCACTCCGATCTCTGCCTGTCTTCACATGGCTGTCTCTCCTGCGTGCCTGCGTCCAAACTTACCTTTCCCTACAACAACAGCCATCATTGTATCAGGGCTCACACTAACCCGGTATGATCTTCCTATAAGGACCCCATCATTGTATCAGGGCTCACACTAACCCGGCATGACCTCAACTTAGCTTGATTACAACTGCAAAGACCCTATTTACAAACAAGGTCACATTTAGAGGGTCTGGGTGGACATGCAGTTTGGGGGGGCACTATCCAACACAGTGCAGTAAGTAGGAACAATATGTGGGTTTCCCTGGTGGCTCAGTGGTAAAGCATCTGCCTGCCAATGCAGGAATGCAGGTTCAATTCCTGAGTTGGGAAGATCCCCTGGAGAAGGAAATGGCAACACATTCCAGTATTCTTGCCTGGGGAATCCCATGGACAGAGGAGCCTGGCAAGCTACAGTCCACCAGGTCACAAAGGAGTCAGACATGACTGAGCGATTTGACAACAATCAGTATGCAACTAAAGTCAGTATCAGATGAGTCTAATGAAAATGAACATACACACCCACCCACTGCAAAACAAAGTGGTTAACGAAGTAAGTCCTTCAGGCAGAAAAGGACTGACCCCAATCCTCTGAGTTCACACCACACCTCGCATCCCTCCAGTGTATACTCAGAAACCTCAGCACACTGCTCTGCCGAGTTCCCTGAGCTTCCTGGTTGGTCCCATCCTTGCCTCTTGAGAGTCACCCCTGGAAGGAGTGATAGTCTCACAGGGACAAAGATGCATTAGCTAGTGGCCTGGTCCTTGAGTGCCGCTGCTGGGATTGGTGGCTACAAGGAATTCAATTGGTGTCAGAGCTTTTGGACGGAGCCAGCTGGGATTTAAGTGACTAGGTCAGCAGTGAGCCTGACTGACTTTTCCAGAGCAAGTCTGGCCTCCTGGAGGTGCCGCCTCCTCAGGAATACAAACAGGCTCTCTCCGATGGGACCTGGGCCGATGCCAGCAGGGAAGAGGGCAGAGGCGATGAGTTAGGCTGCGGACACCTCTTCCTCTCACCCTGCTTCATGGGGCAGTGCTGGGGGTTGGGGGGCAAGCCGAGTGGAGCAGGTGCTGTGCATTCAGGGACTGCATGTCCCCCCACCCCACCCCTGTCCTGGTCCCTTCCTACTCCACTGCACGTCCAGTTTACCATTGCACCAGGGGGCTGGAGGGCTGGTATCTTTCTTGGCTGCCAACATTGAGATGGGTATTGTAAAATGTACAGTCTAAATAAGGTGTCTCCAAAGTTTCCTCCATGCATAGCATAGATTTGAATTTAGTCACCTCAGGAGTATATAAACAGCTAAAACAGCCTTTATTTTTTCCTATTCAGCATCCAACTTTTTCTTTATCAGAGCACTTCTCCTGCATGGGTGACCTCCTTGGACCACATGTTAGGTACACTTCAGTTCAGTTCAGTTGCTCACTTCTGTCTGACTCTTTGCAACCTCATGGACTGCAGCACATCAGGGTTCCCTGTCCATCACCAACTCCTGGAGCTTGCTCAAACTCATGTCCATCGAGTTAGTGATGCCATCCAACCATCTCATCCTCTGTCGTCCCCTTCTCCTCCTGCCTTCAATCTTTCCAACTTGTTGGGTCTTTTCCAACGAGTCAGTTCTTCGCATCAGGTGGCCAAAATTAGGTACAGTTGATGCTAAACCAGCTTATTTCTGCTAAAAGTAGATCTTTGCTTTTCAAGCTTGTCCTTTCTTCCCCAAAAGATAAACTAATAAAGCCCACCCACTCTGAGGTCAGCCCGTCTGCGCAGTGCTGAGGTGGGCAATCCCACAAAGCGAGTGATACCTCAACAGGGAGGTTACAAAAATCACAGAACATTTCCATCATTTTCCTATAACCCCAAAGTTCTTCCAAGGAAAATACTGAACTGACCACATGGGATAAAATTAGCAACCCATTCGCTTTACCCACCCTCCCCTGGACTGTGAACCTCTGACACAGGCTACAATTCTTCAATTACTGTAACTATAAACAGGAAGAACTGGAGAAAAAGAAAACAATAAAGAATCGAAAACTGAACAAACCCTGCCTGCCTTCCTTATTTGAGTTCTTTTCCACAAGCTAGTTCTCAAATGTTTCTTCCTTTTGCTGAAAAATTGTACCATTAATGTTTTCAGGAGAATGCAAAACACTAATATGTTCCTCTCTCAAGGTTACCACTTAACGCTAACAAAGATTGTGAACATAAGAAATAATCATATAACGGAGTGACCTATGGCTCAATTCCTCTACTTCTACAAACATGTCCTTGCCTCCAAGTAGGGTGACAAGGACCACACTCTGAAGTTCTAGGAAGACAGACCCTAGAACATGTGTTCAGTCGATCAGTCATATCTGACTCTTTGCAACCCCACAGGCTGCACCACACCATGCTTCCCTGTCCTTCACTATCTCCCAGAGTTTGCTCAAACTCATGTCCATTGAGTCGGTGATGCCGTCCAACCATCTCATCCTCTGTCGCCCCCTTCTCCTCCTGCCTTCAGTCTTTCCCAGCATCAGGGTCTTTTCCAATGAGTCGGCTTTCTTCACTTCAGGTGGCCAAAGTATTGGAGCTTCAGCTTCAGCATCAGTCCTTTCAATAAATATTCAGGGTTGATTTCCTTTAGGATTGACTGGTTTGATCTCCTTGCAGTCCAAGGAACTCTCAAGACATGTACAAACGACAAAATATTCTCATTCTTGTTGGTTCTTGCTTTTATGATGTAAGATGTTATGTACTGTACTTGTGTGGTAGTAAATGTCTACTACTATGTAGTCACAGTTATCCAGGACACTAATTCAAGGGCTGAAGAGTCAGGGGAAAGAGGATGGATTCAGAAGCCTCTACGATTGGCTTCTGAGATTCAGGATCAGAGCACCTACATCAGGAGCATCAGGCCCCTGGGACCAACTGCCAGCTCCACCGGGTTATCTTACACACACATCACAGGTATCTGGAACCAGGCTCACCCTGCTCCTTCTCCACCTTCGTCTCTGTCCAGATGCCCCATCTCGCTGGATGGTATTTGCTGTGACAGCCAAGAGTCTCGGGACCTCTCTGTCTCACCTCTCCCCTCACTCACCCAGTCCACTGGGAAGTGGTGTCACTTTACCCATTGCCCCTGGAGGGCGCCACTGGCCCTCTCCTAACTGCCCACTCCCGCCTGGGCCTCCTGCGTCCCGTGCGGACGTCTTCCGCCTTCCCTCCAGAGTCCGTTCTGCACACAGTGTCTCCATTTCCCACTGAAACTGCAAATACTCTGCAACAGTTCACAAACACCAAAGAAAAAACAGAAATATGTACACTATACAGCATCAGCAAAGGAAATATTCACGCACCCACCACCTATGCTTTAAACAACATCGTCATCCGTTTTTTTCTGATACAAATGTAACTCGCCCAAGTAAACTGTGTGAACACCAGCCGCTCAAGCTCAGCAGGTGTTCTGGCCGCTGCTGCCTACTTGGCGCTCTCCCACCTTCATTTTCTGCCTTTAACTTCTCCTACCCGACCTCCCACAAGAGCCCAGGAGTTCCCTTCATCAGCACTTTCACTTGGAATGCTCTGTTCAAATCTGACCAACACAAGTCTAAATGCCCCACTGGGGCACAGATCATACCTTGGCTGATGATGATCAGAGCCATGGTACCCACACAAGACCTGGCCCCAGGGCATGGCTGTTAGGCAACAAAGGAAGGGGGGTTGCCTGACCCCCAGAGGGAGGCCAGGGAGGTAAACCTTACCTTTTCCCAGACAGCAGTCACCGAATGTGAACATCATCTCTGCCCACCAGTGAAGCCCACCTTTAATGAATTCCAACCAATGCGGCTTCTGTCTCACATGAGGATTTAATTGATTCAGCCTTAGATATGCCCCATGAACACGCCAGTCCTCAACCAGAGAGCTTTTCCATATTCATTCCCACCCAGTTAGCTATGGCCCACATACAGCTGCCCTTACAACTACTGTTTTAAAAGCTCATATCCTTTTTTTGCTGTGAAGAGCCAAATCGGACTTCATGTTGGAACAGTTTCTTTGACTTGTTTTCCGTTGCTTTTGTTATTATGATCATACATAATGGCCTGTCTCAGAGAATCCCGTCCCTCTGCCTGACTGTTAAAAGTGCTTTTGTTCAGGACTCTGTCCACCTGTAGATGAAGGAGGTTTTGAGCCAACTCACTTAACCATGTATATTTACAGCTTAAATAAGTATCTCAAGAAACTAAAATAGCAAGTGTTTATTACTCTCAAATTAACTGGACACAAACTTTTATTATGAAAAGTTAGGAAAAATGATCATTCTTCGCGTATAAAATGAAGTTCTTTCTACCTAATTCATAGGATACACTGTATTAGGCCCACAGTTTTGCCTTGGTTTTAACTTTAGGTTATGCAGTTTCTGGCAATGACTCCTGGAAAGCACTCTAATTTCCTAATCTATGAAAAGAGAGGAATGCTGCTTATTTTTCAGGGCTATCTGAAGATTGCAAACAAATAACATGTAGAAGCAGCAGTCACAGTCTGCATTCAATAAAGGTCAAAAAAAAAAATTAACGGAAATGTTACAGCACTGTAGCATATACAGGTTATAAAATCCTATTAAGACCATAAGTTATAAGGTAAAACACAAAGTCCAGAATGTCTATTCTACTATTCATATTAGAGCGACTGTCATACAATATTGGACCAAACTCTAGAATAAATCTGCACCTACAGTAGCAATGGAAATATCTGGGTTCGAAAGGAAAAGACACAGTGCTGACAAGAGCTATACGTTGTATGGCCCTAAGACAGATCTCTGACTCACGTTAACCACCCCAGTATGCACGACTTTTTAACTTCTCAGAGTTTTGGTCACATTCTTTTTTTCTGAGGCGAAGCACTGACAGCCTTTCCTGTCCTCCCTTGTTTTGCCCTTCTGTCGTTCTGACCCTTCCTGCCCATGGCACCAGGCACCAAGCACAGGGCCGTGTGCCAAGGTTTGGTTGGTGCCATGATGTCGCCTGCCTGACCCACCCGACCCCACAGCCTCAGCTCTTCCCCAGCTCCTTGCTGCTCAACAGAAGGTGCATGACATCCATCCTCTCGGAAGAGGCCTTTGTTAGGGCACCTGGTTCCTTCCTCACAGATGACAACCGTGCCTTCAATATGTCTCCTTTCAAGTGAAACGGAAAAAGATGGGACAAAAACTCCTGTCAGTCATTTCTGTCGACCTCGGCACAAGCATTTTCTCCATTTATCAATATATTTTCTTGACAATTAGATAGCAGGGTAAGACTTAACATTTATAAGTATTTAAGAAAAAAGGAATCAATTTAGAAAACTTTATCAACAAGTTATCAAAACAAAGGTTTGTTTTTTGACAGTGGATGTACAATATTGTATGATTTGTCATTATTTCCTCTCTAGGGGATAAAAGGGAAAATGAGAAATACAGTAGAGAAGTCATTAAAAGCTCAACAGATTCTTTTTTAAACACTTAAGAGACATGAGTTAGAAAAAGTACCATCAAACAAACCAACTGAAAAAACCACTTTGGCAACAATAAGAGAAACTGGACTACAAGCCATATATGAGATGATATTAAGTAATTATTGTTTTTTTGTTAAGTGTAGTTAAGTAACTGTGGCTGTTTTTCTACAGGCCTTTTCTGTGACTGAAGTATTGCAAGTGAAATGATCCACGAAGGATATGCTTTAAAATATCTCAGCTTTTTAAAAAAATGTGTGTGTAGTGGTGGAGGAAGGGTAGATAATAAATATGGAAATAAACCAGAGTATTCTAATACTGCTGTCGATATACATAAACAAAATAATGAACTTTCATGTCAATAAAAGCGGCACCTGGTGTAATGCACTATATAGAGGAAAGAAAAAAAAGTATTTCAGTTATGCATTGCTAAGAGTATCTGTGATACAGGAGTGAATCTAGTGTTAAAATGGTAGGAGGTGGGAGAGTAACAAGCAGGCAAGGGCACGGGAAGACAATGGTACTGCAGGATGACCTACGACCCCGAGGAAGGGGGAAAGGGAAGGAGCAGAGGGGCGTCAGACCTCATTAGAACTGATGTGCTGTGGAGACAGAAGTAACACAACCCGGGAATGATGGCTCTTTCTAAGCCAGATGTGAGGTCACCACAGTCCCCTCGCTCTTGGTTCTGCGCTGCAGCAGGACACCACCAGAAACTCGAGACAGAATTACACCCTCACTCCGCACAAGGCTCACATCCAATGTAGTTCTAATCCATAAAAAGAAAACATCATTTATCCTGAACGCATCCTTTATGTTGAAGGCATTCAGAAACAATAACCGAGACTTTTTCATGTAGGATTTAACCAGGAGCATAAGGACTCACAGACATTTCTGAGCATTATATTGTGATACTCCATCCACATAAAAAAGGCATTCTATTTCTTTATTTTTTTATTTGACAAGCAGCAATATCATGTTTGTCATTTTAATGTAGATACAATTATTAGGTTATCTGTCATATTACAATATTTAGGGTTTTTTTTTTAATCTTATGTCCTTTAAGATACATTAAAAAAAAAAAAAAACAAAAAAAACCCACACATCAACTGCAAACGTGAAGGGGAGAAAAAGCATGGTACCCAGCCAGATTTCCACATTTCAGCAATACTTCACTCATCCTTTTTTAATAAAGTTTTAAGAAATGTCATAATGACATGAGCTTGAAATATCTCTAGGCATTTTCTCTGACGCTCATGACGTGGCACTGGTGATGTTGTAAACAGCAGAGAAACAGGGGCTGCCAAATGACCAAATTATGGAGGCACAGGCCTGCTTTCTCCCACAGGAACACACCGGATGCTGATGGCGATGACCTTCTCATACCCACACTGGAGAAGCGTGGCGTCACGCGACGTAGCTGTACTCATCTGCGGACGCCTGGCTGCGTTCGATGTACTGTTTGTCTATCAGGACTTCAATACACTTCTTAATCATGCTGATACTAGGGTTAAACCGAGCTCTTGACTGGCTAATCACCTGTGGGAGAGAGGCACATGGTAAAAATGCTCTTCTCGCCAGGAGCACTTAGTTCAACTCTGATGCAACGCACAAAAATACCTTTTCATGCAAACTATGGGAAAAGTCTTAATGTTGAGGCTGTGAAGGAATTTAAATGGTGAAGGGCACAGATACAGCCAAACCTAGTAACATACTAAATCAAATCACAAACTAATTAATCTAACTATTCATACACGCCCTCGAGCTTCCATTGAATCCCTCTGCAACTTCTGGCTCTTAGCTGAAGGAACACCTGCTCAAGAAAGCTTTCCCTAACACCCCCTGAGTCAAGACCTGTGTACACTCTCATTGTACCATATGCCTTTTCTTTGTTGCACATCAGTGTAATTTTACAGTTACTCACACATCACTTCAGTAATGCATTTCTTCCTTATGACACTGAACTCCCAAAGGGCAGAAGCCATGTCCTGAGCCGGTGTGCACCCCACGGCGATCAGTGCTCCACCAAACGGGAGACACGCGTGTATTCCAGGAATGAGTGAGTGTTGGATACGGTCGACCTCCTTCAATAACTGGACATGAGGCTCAGACCTCTACATCTAAATGTGAATTTAATACTGGATTTATGAGCACTGTTCTCTTTCAGTAACAAAAAGCATTTCTTTATGCTATACAGGAGTCACAGGTTTCTGTATCATAGTCACAAAGAAACATGCCTAATCCTAATACCCTCTCCCCAAGAAGTCTTCAGGACTTTCCCCTTTTACCTCTTGAATAAGGGCGTTATGCCGCAGTACTTTTCTCGCTTTCATGATACGAACTATAGCAGCCTGGAGGTACATTTTCCGGTCTTCGTCTACAGCACTTCTCGTCTGCTCCATTTCCTGTTTTATGAAGCCCATAAAAAGTCACTGCACTTGTTTTTAACTCATTTTATTTGTGAGTTTAAATAAATCTCCAATCAATACTGAGAATCAAACTATACAATTACCTGCCCAATATAACATAACCATTATGATGAGTTATATATAATTTCTCAAGTTAAAGTGGGAAGGCTATTTTTAAAAAAATGAACACTATTTTACATTGTATTCAGTGTAAATAGTCAAGAAAGTAGAACTTAAGTGACACAGAGTAATAAGTCTCAAGACCACGGACCTATGAGTGAGTCAAGACTTATACCACAAAGCTTGCAGACTTTAACAACTGGCTCCAAGTGGATACTGGATCAGGCTTCAAGGGCAAGAGCTGGGAAGGGCTCCATTTGACTCAAGCAGAGAAGCCAGGAAGGCTGGGCCAGAAGGGCCTCTCTCCATGGAGCTCAAGGGAAGACAGTGGTGGGAAGGCACAGAAGCAGGCAATGCCACATTAATAGGGATCTCACAGCAGCTTAACAGATAAAATACACGTTATCACCATTAGCCTACAGGGGTATGAGATCTTGACCATTTTAGGGGTCAAACTGAATAGCAACTGATTAACATTTGACCTTGGGGGGGGAAGTTAAGTTCCCAGAGGAGCCTGACATATCTGATACCTTCACAACCTGCCTCAAGCCCAAGGTCAGGATGGCACATGGGAAGCAGTAAGGAAATCCCCAGCCATACGAAGAGGCAGCCTGAGAATAACCACCACATCAACAGCAGATGTTCACGGTGCACACTGGCTCATCCCAGGTCGGACTCTACTCCAGACCTATACGAGCTCATCACAGTTTGAGTTTTAACATGATCTCCATGCAGTCCATTTGCACAGAGAAGTCTGAGAAGCATTTTCAACAGTTTTTCTTTGATGTGGTGTACACACACACACAATGGTATATTACTCAGTGATAAAAAAAGAATAAATAAAATCTTGCCATTTGTGACAACACAGACAGAACCAGAGAGTATTATGCTGAGTGAAATGACTCAGACAGAGAAAGATATGTCTCCATGGGTTAATGTATATGTAAAATCTAATCTAAAAAAAAAAAAAAAACAAACATAGCAAAATAGAGTTATAGATACAAATAAACAGGTGGTTGGAAGGGGGATAGGGGAAAGAGAAAAATCAGTGAGGGAGATGAAGAGGTATAAACTTCCAGCAGCAAAATAAATGAGTGTTGGGTATGAAATGTGCAGTGTGGGGAAATTTATGTGGTATCTTTGTATGGTGATATATTGTAACTAGGCTTCTCATGGTGATCATTTTGAAATGTACAGAAATAAATCACTATGTTGTGTAACAGGAACTAACATAGAATCAATTATACTTCAAAGACAAACACACTCATAGAAAAAGAGACCACATTTGGTGTTACCAGAGGCAGGGGTTGGTGAGGGAGGGGAGGAAAACTGTACGAAGGCAGTTAGAAGGTACAGACTCCCAATTATAAAATGAGTATTAGAGATGTAATGTACAACATGATAAATATAATCAATGCTGCTGTGTATTATATATGAGAGCGGTTAAGAGAGTAAATCCTGAGTCTTCATCACAAGGAAGTTTTTTTCCTCCTTCTTTAATTTTGTCTCTATATGAGGTGATCAATATTCTCTAAACTGACTGTGATAATCATCTCATTATATATGTAAATGAAATCATTATGCTGTACAGCTTAAACTTATACTGTGATGTATGGTAATTATATCTCAATAAAACTGGGAGAAAAAAAACAAAAAGGCAAATATGACTAAACTACGACACCTTTTTCCTAAGATTATACTACTGTTTTTAAAATCCAAAATACTGTTTGTGAGGCCAGTCAATGCAAAGAATAAACCAGAAAAGATGTATCATAATTTTGATGTGCAAAATTCTCCATTGGTCTCAATGTTACTGCTTATAAAGTCTGATGCTTAAATATTTCCAAAAGAAATGACATCAGAAAGCACTTACCTGTGGTGTGTCTTTCTGCATTGATGTAGTAATTTTAAATTTTGTTCTTTTACTGCTAAAGTTCATATTTAATGAAAATGAAGATTCTGCATCGATGTCTTCCTATAATTAAAAATAATTCATTTACACTTATAAAAATAAAATCATCAAATAACAATTGCTGCAAATAACACGCCATGAAGTTAAATAACGACCAAGCAAAAAACACTGAACTCTCATAATCTCTTATATTATAAATATTATTTAAGAGAAAATAATTGTCTTCTGTCAAACCATGAAGGAGAAAACAATTCTTTCCTAACTTTACACTTGATAGAATTTTAATCAGTTTAGATTCAGAAAACTTTTTCTGGCCCAACTATTTAGCGTAATTTTAATATTTTAATTTTTATTAAATACCAAGGCTCATAATTTTTCCATTACATTTTGAAAAATCGAATAACCAAAATTTTTTTGAATGCTACAATAACAAAATACCAATTAAAAACAACCTAACAACAGAAGCCGGCTGGTTTCAATGGCACGCAAGCTCACTTCCTACCACCCAGTGCAATTCTGACATTACCCTCTAATGCACATTTTATCCACTCTGCCAGAAGCCAGTGGTCTTTTCTCAAGTGGAAGTTGTTAAGCCAATCTTTAGCTCTTAAGCTCTACTGAGCTTAAGAAAGCCACTTTTGTCATACACTGGAATTTCTCCACCAGCAGGACCATGGAGCACTTGGCAGATGGAACTATCTCAGTAATAACCACAAAAAGTCTATTAAAGAAATGACAGCTTTGTATTTTACATTTGATGTGCACACAACCTATCAATGTTTATTTTGTACATTACTGAGCAGCAAAAATATATAACATGCTTTAGAAAAATACTTACCTTTTTAAGCATTTTTATTTAGCTTAATAATTTAAACTTAAATTTTAAGCTTAAAAGCTTTTACTCATAATTAATTAAAACTTTAATATTAAGGATTCAGTATTCTGCTAAGTTTCTGAAGTCAGAAAAATCAATCATTTCTCAAAATTAAGAAAAGCTTGATTTGAATTACAGCATGCATGCCATTCAGAGGCTACAAAAGTCATCTTTAGCAAGATGAACTGGTACTGTAGGCCATGAACTAAAATAAAAACGCAACATCATCTGCAAGAAGTTTTTCTTACAGGCACAATAATCAGAAACAGGAGATTGAAACCACATCTGTTGCTTTTTTAACTATTCAAATATCTATACTATAAAAACAAAAACATGTTATTAGGGGAAAAAAGTTATAAAGAAAAAAAGAAATGTACTATCAGTTTGCTAGTCCCGTGACAGATACTAAAACTATATGGGGTTGAGTTGAATCCTAGAGTTTAGAACTCTAAATTAAATGTGAGAGTGACAGCATCTGAGATGGTGGGAGTTAACACAGTGCAAATATGCACAGAATAGACATCAGTAAGCTGTCATTTCCTATCACAGAACCATGTAATTAAATATTAACTAACCAAGAAGAGCCCAGAAAAATTTATGACAGACTACAGTTTTAAAACCTCAATTAATCAGAGTCCTTCTGATGTCAACTCTTAAATAATTTTTCAGTAAACCGTCACAAGATAAACAAATAAAACTGATCTACAAAGGGCACATGAGTACCAACTGACAGAGCCTTCTCTGAGACACTGAAAGAGCCTGAAGTAACGCAGCTTTCAAGTGCTGCAAAGTACAAAGGGCATTAACGATTATAACTTAACGATTATAACTTTACGTTTGAAACTCCAAATGTCCCATGAAGCTTTAATGTTTATAATACTTAAATTTCTTAAAGTATTACCCCATACCTTTTCTGAATCATGGTTAATCATTTTCACATCGAGTAATGATTTGATTGTTTTCGTCAGTTCCTTTTCATTCATCTGAGTGCTGTCCTGAAGCTCTTTATAGCTGACGGTTTCACTGTTGTTGAAGGCAAGAAGAACTGCCATTTGGTATGTTGTAACCATAGCTACGTATGGTTTGCCCAAATAGTTCATTTTAACTTCACCTATAATTAAAACAAAATTGTGACAATAAGCTGATCACTCAAAGAAGCGTTCCAAAATTACCTGATAAATAGTTGTTTATTTCCAATATTTTCTCTTGAAAGAGTGAACCAAGAACTTAATTATTGCAAAGTTATTCCTGCTAGCAAGGTAGCATTTGTTTGCTGAGGGGGTGGGGGAGGAGGGAGAATTGAATGGAGGGGTATTAGTTTGGGGTATCTAGTATAATCACAGTTAAGCTATCAAACAGTTAATAGGAAAGCTAAGACCTGGGCAGAAAAAACAGTAAGAAGTGGAGGTGGAAGAGAAACAGACAAAAAGAGAACATGACAGCCTGCTACCAGCAACTGCCTCCTGGGTGTCTATCTGGTCTACCCCAGGGAAGGTTCGTGCCTATAGGAGGACACCTCTATTGCAGCTCTGGCTAAAGCGTAATTTCTGCTAAACTATAACAATGTTATTTTATCTCATAAATTAAGTTTTTCTCCCCAGTAATCTTCTAGAAACAAACACAAATGTGAGGCGAGACAAACAGGCAGATTCATTATTTTGTTGAAATCAGTTCAGTTCAGTTGCTCAGTCGTGTCTGACTCTTTGTGACCCCATTGACTGCAGCACGCCAGGCCTCTCTGTCAATCACCAACTCCGGGAGCTTACTCAAATTCATGTCCATTGAGTCAGTGATGCTCTCCAACCATCTCATCCTCTGTCGTCCCCTTCTCCTCCCGCCTTCAATCGTTCCCAGCATCAGGATCTTTTCAAATGAGTCAGTTCTTCACATCAGGTGGCCAAAGTATTGGAGTTTCAGCTTCAGCATCAGTCCTTCCAATGAATATTCAGGATGGATTTCCTTTAGGATAGACTGGTTGGATCTCCTTGCAGTCCAAGAGACTCTCAAGAGTCTTCTCCAATACCACAGTTCAAAAGCATCAATTCTTCAGCCCTCAGCTTTTTTTATAGTCCAACTCTCACATCCATACGTGACTACTGGAAAAACCGCAGCTTTGACTAGACAGACTTTTGTTGGTAAAGTAATGTCTCTGCTTTTTAATATGCTATCTAGGTTGGTCATAGCTTTTCTTCTAAGGAGCAAGCGTCTTTTAATTTCATGGATGCAGTCACCATCTGCAGTGATTCTGGAGCCCAAAAAATAAAGTCTTTTACTGTTTCCATTGTTTCCCCATCTATTTGCCATGAAGTGATGGGACCAGATGCCATGATCTTAGTTTTCTCAACGTTGAGTTTTAAGCCAACTTTTTCACTCTCTTCTTTCACTTTCAACAAGAGGCTCTTTAGTTCTTCTTTGCTTTCTGCCATAGGGCTTCCCTTGTGGCTCAGCTGGTAAAGAATTCACCTGCAATGTGGGAGACCTGGGTTCGATCCCTGGGTTGGGAAGATCCCCTGGAGAAGGAAAAGGCTACCCACTCCAGTATCCTGGCCTGGAGAATTCCATGGATTACAGTCCACGCAGTCACAAAGAGTCAGACACAATTGAACAAGTTTGTTGGAATAGTTGATGGAAATAAAAATGTTCTAGACCCTACACTACCCTGAGAGCTATAAAAACACATCAGGCTTCAGTCAACTACAGTTCTACCCATCTGGGGGCACAGGGGGTGGTGGGTGAGCTCACTGAAGAGCTTGTAGCCAACACTGTTGTCAAACAGATATGCACTTGTAACATAAGAAACAGTTACTACAAGTCAAAGAATCGCTTCCTAAAGCACAAAGTTGTGGTTTAGTGATTGCATTTCTCTTTCTCTTACACGCACATACACATCCTACATTATTTGACTTTTACTGAATTATAAAGTAAATCAGTATGAGACCTGGTTTTTCAGGTTCTACATGAACTTACCCCAAAGGCTCTGTTAGTGATAAACAGCAACTCTGGTCAAGATTTTGTGCTTCTTTTATTATTTAATAATATATATTTCATTCATTATATAATTAAAGAATTTAAAGGAGATAAGTCAATTCTCCAACTTACTATCACCAGATAGATACGCTTATTCTAACTTGCACTTTGCCTCAACTTTTTTTTTAAAAAAAACTAACACTCAGAAATGTTTTTCAAAATTATTGAACGCCTAGAGAAAAAAAAAATTCTAATCTCTAAATTTCCACAAAAGGAGGTTTTAATACTTAATGGAAATACCCAATTCACATAAAGTTTAAGAATATTACCATTAGGATTGTCCTACTAATAACTGGAGAAGGCAATGGCACCCCACTCCAGTACTCTTGCCTGAAGAATCCCATGGATGGAGGAGCCTGGTAGGCTACAGTCCATGGGGTCGCTGGGAGTCGGACACGACTGAGCGACTTCACTTTCACTTTTCCCTTTCATGCACTGGAGAAGGAAATGGCAACCCACTCCAGTATTCTTGCCTGGAGAATCCCAGGGACAGCGGAGCCTGGTGGGCTGCCGTCTATGGGGTCGCACAGAGTCGGACACGACTGAAGCGACTTAGCAGCAGCAGCAGCAGCACTAACAATTAGTATAAAGAGCATTTTAAGAGCTTCATCTCAACATTAAAGTTTAGGAAATGTGGTGAGAGGCAAAAAAATAAACCACATAAATGGCATTAGACCATTTGTGCAATGACTGCTTGATCATATCGCAGAAACAAAGTATAAAATAATGCCTCAAGTATCTAGATGATTAAGCTAGGACCATCACCCAGCTGTCACAGATGTTGCAACGTACTGCCCAGGGTCTGGAAACAGAGTGAGTCTCTGCCACAAGAACCCAGAGGGCATCAGGAGACAACGCAATTAAGGGCTGAAAGTATCATTCACTGATATCAACTCCACTCTGCAACCCTTAGAGAAAAAATGAAAACTTATTAATTTTTTTGCTATTTTCCAATACATTACTGGTATCAGAGGTACATGGACCTCTTCTCACTTTTTTCAGCACCATTCTCTTATTACTCCGCTCAGAGCTGAAAAGACTGGGGAAAGGGTGAGGAGCATGTGGGGCAGGGAAGAAAACCGAAATCTGGATGATTCGCTTAATTACTGCTGGCTAAACACGAAAGGAGAATGACAAAGAGATCATTTAACCTTTAGAACAGGCTGACAAACTCTAAGAGACTCCAAACTAGAATAAAACATTCTGATACATACATACTTGAAAAATTGCATAATTCAAGTGGTATTAGCAGCTGCCAGAAATAAAGAGTAGGCAGAACTCTCAAAACACTTTCATCTGAGTTTCTCCCTCATTACCTATCAGCAACCTAGTCTCTAGCGGAAAGTTTTTCATTATAGAACAATGTCAGCTGCTAAACTGCTGAGTGCATGACAGTGTCACCGATCTGCAACCAGGAGCAAGATACCTGATTCAAGCCATGATCACCAGTGGATGCTGCAGCCACGGGTGATCAGGACCCCCAAAGAGATATTCTCATCAATATCTTAATACAACTAGTTTCTAAACACCAAAAAGTTAAGTCCCTCATTAAAACTACTTGAAGAGACAGACTTGATTACTGCTGAAATAACTGCAAAGAGAGTTTAAACTCCCCAAGATAGCTATTTAGGGAAAGTAAAAGTAACTTTAATTCAAGTACATTAAAACACTGGTCCAGCAATGTATTGTTCCTTAAAACTAATTTACTAAATGAGAATATAAAAATTCACAACAGGTATAAAACTAAAGGCCAACTACTAAGTGACCACATACTAAGAATATCAGCAAACATCTCTTTATTTCACAAACAACTGAAAAAATGCTCAACTTGTTCATTAAAGATACACTTGTATAAATATGTATTACTATGTACTAATTAGCATTATTAACATAATGAGATATCATATTTCCAATATAAAGTAATCAAATAAATGGTACTTATGTTTCTCTTTCCAACCCAGGGATCAATCTGCATATCCTGCATTGGCAGGTGGATTCTTTACCACTGAGCCACCAGAAATTTCTCTTGAGTGAATTTCCTGACAAAGGTATGGCAACTAATCAGATTTTCCTGTATCATTTCTAAGAGACATTAACATACATGGATATCCTTTCTTTCTTATACAAACTGAAAGATGATTCAATGTACTTTTCAAAGCATAGCTTTAGCGAAAGTAGAGAAAATTCTGAGTAGTTTGCTTTGGCTCACATCTTCAGGCAGCTCAGAGCAACTGCATACAAGCTCTCACCACCCAAAATATTAATCCTACTTTCCAACAAGAAGCTAAGGAAATGATTAGATTTTGATTAAACTTTTCTAAAATTGGGAAGTACTGGAAGTTAATTGGGACATTTTGGAAAAAGCATTTTCTACAGCAGTTCACTACAGTACCACAAATAAAAATCAAATGGTTAGGTCTCCTTGTGATGCTGTAATAATTAATGGACTTTCTGAGGATATCTGGCATATCTAGAAAGAACAGGTTTTTTGAAGAATATCTGACTCATCAAGTCAGATATTTTTATTTACTTAATTTAATATTTATTTTATTCTAAATAAAATTCCAAATATCTATAAAAAGTGGCTTGTTACAGAAATGTAGGAAACCATTATAAAATTCAGAAATTCTTGATCAGCAGCACACTATTAAAAGTGCTGCATGTGAACTTCTTTATCGTTGCTTTAAGGGTAACCAGAAAGATAGATGAAGAAGAAAAGGTTAAAAACTATAATTAGAAAGGAAAAAAAAAAGACAACTATAATTAGGCTCTAAGAAATCTCTATCCAAAATTTTAAAATAATCATTATCAGGTAAATTTCATTAAATTAGATATAATTAAATGCATTTTACCTGTACAGAGATAGTGTAACCATGTAAGTTTCCTTCCACTGAAATGTTGGCTGTAAAATAATTCAAACTGTAAAAAAGAAAAAAGGAATCAAATTATTTTCAGCTATGACAACCTAACTTACTTGGCTATCACTACACTAAAAAATCAAAAAGAAAATTCATGTTAGAAAAAGACATTAGAGCCCACAGAGTATATTTACTCATTTTATAGATGAGAAAACACAAAACACATTAAAGCTCCTGATAAAGATTATGCAAGTATCAGACCAGCCCTTTTCACTTACAACTCAGTCTGTGGTTTTCACTGCCAAACCACAGTCCTGCAAATCTGACTTTTTGTATAAATTCAGAAATTATTGTTTTGAATGATATCAATTTGAACTTTATAAATACAAGTGAAAGTTGCTCAGTCATGTCAGACTCCTTGTGACCCCATGGACTGTAGCCTGCCGGCTCCTCTATCCACAGAGTTCTCTAGGCCAGAATACTGGGGTGGGTAGCTGCTCCCTTCTCCCGGGGATCTTCCCAACCCAGGGATAGAACCCAGGTCTGCCACATTGCAGGCAGATTTTTTACCATCTGAGCCAGGAGGGAAGCCCAAGAATACTGGAGTGGGTAGCCACGCCCTTCTCCAGCAGATCTTCCCGACCCAGGAATCAAACCGGGGTCTCCTGAATTGTAGGTGGATTCTTTACCAGCTGAGCTACCAGGGAAGCCTATAAAGCACTAAGCAAAAAACATTACCGCACACATTTCAATATGAAAATATAAATCATAAAATCATATCTTCATCTCTAGTCTCTATAACATATACCTTTGTTGAAGGGACAGGTTGACTAGCGTCAACAGTTACTCCAAAAGTGACAACCATGATTTAACTTCTACATACAGTCAAACACTAATACAAGCAAAGCATGAGTCTTCACTTTGTATCTTTTGTTGATACTATTGTGGAAAATTAAACATTCTATTAACATAACTTTGAGATTAAAAAAATTCCTCCCTCTGACTGAATGTGGGACCATCAGTCCAAAAAGTAGAGAGCTCTTTTTAAAGAGCTAGTACATAATCTACAGTGAGAAAATGATACTGAAATTGGACTTACTAGGAAAAAACAAAGGACAAACTCCCTCTACTGGTACTGAGAGAAAGTTCAAATGGAGAAAACAATATTCTTGAAATCAAGATTTTACAGTCAGAAAGAAACTCACTTTTTGTTTGTAAATAAAGATACTGGAACCTGGGGGTGGTCATATGTTAATAAGCGAAGTTTAAGGGGTTTATTCCAGAACTCCAATAAGTACTGGAAAATAATTATTTCAAGGAGAAAGAAAAGAATGACAAAGTTACAAGGAAACTATTACTACTTCTGCTCCCAACTTCTTTAATCTCAATTGGCAAAGTAGGCTCTTAAGAAGAAACAAGTTTTAAGACTGTCAAAGGTGAGTGGTCGGTCAGTCTTCTAAGTCTACCTTATGCATGGTATCTTAAAATACACCTGACTGTTTATATTATGCTCGCCTGCTGTTACCACTACTGTCAGTATTAGTATCAACTACTACTTCTACTATCAGCTACTGTTTACTGAGTACTTACTTTACACATCTCACTTTATCTTCATATCAGCACTCTGAGTATTAGTATCATTACTTAACAGAAAATTAGAAAGTTATTTGCCCTGAGTCACAGAGCACAGTAAATGGCAGAATTAACATGTAAAACCAGGATTTATGATTCCAAAGCTTACACTGTTATTTGATTTATATCCTTACTTTTAAAGAAACAAAAATATACATAATTCAAAGATTCAAATGGCACGTTTTGAACTTCTCTAAGAAACAGTGTAATGAAGTAACATTTTCAATTTATTTTATTTCTTTATTTTTAACTGAAGGATAATTGCTTTACAATACTGGGTTGGTTTCTGCCATACATCAACATGAATCAGCCGTAAGTATAAATATGTCCCCTCCCTCTGGAACCCCCCTCCCCACCTCTCACCCCATCGCACTCCTCCAGGGCACCAGTCTGAGCTCCCTAAGTCATACAGCAAATTCCCACTGGCTACCTGTTTTACATATGGTAGTGTGTATGTTTCCATGCAACTCTCTCCATTTTCATTTTAAATAACATATGCATACCTCACTGGTTCACAATCTCAAGTTATTGCCCAAATAAAAGACTACTAAAAGATTATGAAAGCCTTTTGGATACATATATATGAATGACTGAGTCACCTTCACCGTTTACCTGAAACTATCACAAGATTGTTAATCAGCTGTGAAGGTGAAATTATCACAAGATTGTTAGTTGGCAGTGAAACTGAAAGTTGCCTGGTCATGTCCAACTCTTTGTGACCCCATGGACTATATATAGTCCATGGATTCTCCAGGCCAGAATACTGGAGTGGGTAGCCTTTCTCTTCTCCAGGAATCGAATGCAGGTCTACTGCATTGCAGGCAGATTCTTTACCAGCTGAGTCACAAGGGAAGTCCAAGAATACTGGAGTGAGTAGCCAATCCCTTCTCCAGTGGATCTTCCCAACCTACGAATTGAACCAGGGTCTCCTCCATTGCAGGCAGATTCCTTACCAGCTGAGCTACCAGGGAAGCTCTGGTTAGTCGGCTATACTCCAACATAAAATAAAAAGTTAATGAAAAGGATAATGAAGATTTTGCTAGAAAAAAAGAAAATGCTACCTAAACTTCCATCCAATCAAGAAATAAGAAGCCTTGTTTAGTGAGTTAGAGAATCAAAAAGGGTCAGTTGGAAGAGAAATGGAAACATGTCCATCCATTCAAAAACTTGTACATGAATGTTCAGAGTAGCATGACTTATACACCCAAAAGATCAAAACAGCTCAAACATCCATCAACTGATGTTGGATGAGTCAATAAAATGCGGTGACTCCATACAATGGAACATTATTTGGCAGTATTGAGCATAGGCTAAAACATGGATGAGCTGTGACATTCTGCAAAGTGAATGAAGGCAGTCACAAAAGACCACGTATGACATAGCACTACACCAGATGTCCAGAATGGGTAAATCTATAGAGAAAGAAAGCAGATTGCCTAGGGCTGGGGAGGGGGTAGGGAGTTGGTGAAGGTGAAGAGTGACTACTAATGGGTAGGGGGTTTCTTTCAGGGTAATTAAACAATTAAAATGTTCTAAAATTAATGGTGCTGACAAACATACTGTGACTATACTGAAAACCACTGAAAGTGTACACGTTAAATGAATTGTGTAGTGCTGTGGCCTGAATGTTTGTGTCTCCCCAAATTCGTATGTTGAAATCCTGATGCCCAATGTGATGGTTTTAGAAGGTGGGGCCTTTGGGAGGTGCTTAGATCACCTCATCTAAGGCATTAAGCCCCACAGAGCTCCCCAGCTCCCGCTACCACGTGAGGACACAGTCTGTCCCCTTAGAGGGCCTTCGCCTCACCATGCTGTCATCCTGGCCTCGAACTTCAAGCCTCCAAAACCATGAGAAATCAATCTCTGTTGTTTATAAGCTGCCCAGGCTGTGGTATTTTGTTACAGCAGCCTGATAAAATGACTACACAACCATATGACTAAGCCATATGGTACATGAATTATAGCTCAACAGCTGCTGACAACAGAGTCTCTACAGTCTCTGAAAACGCTTTACGTTAGAATTCTAAGGTTTCTATTCAGTCACATTTTAAGACCATGTTTACTTGTATTTTCCATCTTCATTTTTTTTCTAGAATATTTCCCATTCCCTATATATTTACCCAAATTATAGCCCAGAAACAAAAATAACTATTATAAAGGATAAATGAATTATAAAAATGGCTCCACATTCAAGTGAAAAATTAGAAGATGACTGCTTTAAGTCCTGGATTCTAAAACTTTCTTCTAATATCAAAATTTTTGTAATTTAGAATTACTTATGACAGACAATCGATTTACAAGAGTAAGAGACAAGTTCTGACAACGAACTGACACCACTAAGTGTTTTAGTTTAGCGTTAATTAGAAAGTATTATCATTTATAGTCTTCCTACAAGGCAGAATAATCATAACTTGTGAATATGTTTTTATATCACATGAGCCCTTATGACTTTGAAGAAATATTTAAAATGACATAACATGAAGACAATTATTAAAATTCCTAAGGTCTTCCAATATATCTTCTGTCCACTTACCATCTGTACACTTTTTTCCAATTCCTGGGGAATTGCAAATGTAGATGAAGGAGCCTGAGTAAGAGGCCATGCACCAGCCTAAAAGGAGAAGAATAAAATTGTTAAATAGATACATTTCTCACTTGAAAGTGAATGTTTACAAAATGATGCAAGCAACTACAATGGGAATCCCTGGTGGCTCAGCAGTAAAGAATCTGCCTGCAATGCAGGAGACTCGAGTTTGATCCCTGGGTTGGAAAGATCCCCTGGAGAAGGACATGCCAGCTCACTCCAGTATTCAGTCCATGGGCTCTTAAGAGCTGGTCACGACTTACCAACTAACACCACCATCACAAACAACTAAAACAACTTTTTCTCCTTCCTCCAAATGCTGATAAAACCCATCAGCATGACTATCAGGGCACAGTTCATTTCAAATCAATGTAATGTGTTACCTTCAGAAGCTATAACCCTCTGACTGAAAGAAAGGTAATCAGGCATCCATCTATTAATCAGTCCTCTGTATCACAAATGATTAGTAAATGCCCACAATAAAACACATACCTGTAGAACATATATTTGAAAACTAATTCCCAAATCTATTACTGTGTCCTGATTTTTGATAAAATTGTTGAACTTATTGTTGAGATCTGCACTGACACTCATATCTGTATACATCCGATGTAGCTTGCTGGTAAATTCATAACCACAGGCTTGCTGTAGAAGAAAGTTTTAAAGATTTAAAAACAAAACTAATAAACCATACTGATTATTAAAAATGTTGTGCTACTGCTATGTCTCTGGTCAAACATCTGGCCTGTACACTCACACCGAAGGCCTGGATTATTCATCATGCAAAGCAGTTATTCAAAATATTTCAAAAATTCCTTTCTTCTTTTTTTTAACACAGATTAAATAAGTGAATGAAAACAAGTATTCATGAAATAACAAATTTCCATTTAAAACAAGAACTTTTCTATAAATCTGCATGTCATTTCAATACTAAACACTGCTTCATTACTGTAGGATACCTTATAAGGTTTACAGACAGTATCGAATACACATAAAAGATAACTGGGAATATTTGAGCCAGTAGTTAATGTTATAAGGAGGACATTGAGGAAGATTTTTAATACTATCAACTGAATAATGAAGAAATCTATTTCTTTGAAATTATTCCAAACTCTGTAATCATCAGGCCAAAAAATCTGCATCTCTAATCTTGGGATATAAAAAGCTTTGTTAACATTATCTTTAAAAATTAAAAGTTATTTTTGGTATCTTTGAAAAGGACCGCATATTCAATGTCTGCTATACAGGAAGACTATCACTATTGAATAACTCAGGATAAATATGAATCAGTTCAGTTCAGTTCAGTCGCTCAGTCATGTCCGACTCTTTGCAACCCCATGAATTGCAGCACGCCAGGCCTCTCTGTCCATCACCAACTCCCAGAGTCCACCCAAACCCATGTCCATCGAGTCAGTGATGCCATCC
This sequence comes from Giraffa tippelskirchi, assembly GCF_054371585.1. NCBI lineage: Eukaryota > Metazoa > Chordata > Mammalia > Artiodactyla > Giraffidae > Giraffa > Giraffa tippelskirchi. The sequence continues at coordinate 62,258,964 of NC_137287.1, read as the reverse complement.
AGCCATCTCACCCTCTCTCGTCCCCTTCTCCTCCTGCCCCCAATCCTTCCCAGCATTAGGTTCTTTTCCAATGAGTCAACTCTTCCCATGAGGTGGCCAAAGTATTGAAGTTTCAGCTTCAACATCAGTCCTTCCAATGAACACCCAGAAGTGATCTCCTTTAGGATGGACTGGTTGGACCTCCTTGCAGTCCAAGGGACTCTCAAGAGTCTTCTCCAACACCACAGTTCAAAAGCATCGATTCTTCGGTGCTCAGCTTTCTTCACCATCCAACTCTCACATCCATACATGACTACTGGAAAAACCATAGCCTTAACTAGACGGACCTTTGTTGGCAGAGTAATGTCTCTGCTTTTCAATATGCTGTCTAGGTTGGTCATAACCTTCCTTCCAAGGAGTAAGCATCTTTTAATTTCATGGCTGCAATCACCATCAGCAGTGATTTTGGAGCCCCCAAAAATAAAGTCTGACACTGTTTGCACTGTTTCCCCATCTATTTCCCATGAAGTGATGGGACCAGATGCCATGATCTTAGTTTTCTGAATGTTGAGCTTTAAGCCAACTTTTTCACTCTCCTCTCTCACTTTCATCAAGAGGCTCTTTAGTTCTTCTCCGCTTTCTGCCATAAGGGTGGTGTCATCTGCATATCTGACGTTATTGATATTGAATCAGCAACTGCTTATCTCATCAGTCTGTAAGCTAAAATCACGTAAAAGTGAACTGAAATTCAAATGCCCTCCACAAAACTTGTACTTAAAACTTGTACAAATCTTATCTTGTAGGTGATTCTATATCAACATATAGAGCGATTCTGTCCTTTAATACAGCATTTGCACGTGCTAACATGAAACTACACTTTACGTTTAACCAGTCAACTGCTGATGAATTATTTCTTGTTATTACTCATATTGTGAAAATGACCATCTCTGTGTGCTAGTGAAATAACTTCTAAGACATATGAAAGTCCTACAGTACCTTTAATTTATTGATCATGGCTTCTTCAGAATCCATAGACATAGATAATCCATGAATTAAACGCTTCGCCAACATTCTTGCGTAGAACTACATTAAAAAAGATTAAAAGATTATTTCCTTTCTGATTTAAAGTTCAAAGATTAATCAAAGCTGACACATAAAACTTTCAGACTCAAAAATTACCTTTTGAAAAACATCTTTATCGTCGATATATTTGAAGACAGTGATAAAGCTCGTGAGCTTGTCCTCTACTTCATTCTCTGTCATTCCCTTTGCTGATTTCTTCAGCAAGTTGTCACAGTATTTAGCGAGCTCAAATAGAAATTGACAGTAACTCTTACTAAGGGTCCTTCTCAAAGGATGCACCATGGTAACAACGCAAAATAAGATCATGGGTTTTTGTCATACTCAAGCTTATGTTTTGAAATTATGCACTAAAACTTAAAATACATGTCACTGGGTAAATTTTTTTTAAAAAAACTATAAACAAGTAAAATCTAATCAACACTGAAAGATCCACTGGAGCACTGATATAAGTAACTAGGTTTTGATGCAACACCTAGGTGAGTTTTGAGCAGCACTATCATTTCTGACATTAAAAAATACTTACTAAAAATCTTATTATAACCTTATAAGCAAGTTTCCTTTACAGATTTTCATTGGTCATCAAATTCCCCCTTTAGAGTTCAGATAAAATTAAACCTCTATGAAATGTGATGCAAATTATTTTAAAGCAGTCATCCTTTTCAACTCAAACTTTGTAGGATGGAATATTTTCTCCTTCAATTATTTTTTAAGAAAAGTCTACAGAGATGACCTACTGAATCCCTTATACAAATGTCAAATTAAATACAATGTTGATCAGTTTTTATTTTTAATAATTAATTTCATCGATTTTTCCAAAAACACGTTACAAAAAAACAAATCTGACATTCATCTCAGCTTGCATCCTCTAATGCCAATTTTTCATAAGATTACATTTATGCAACCATCAAACTTACCAATTCAGGTGCTTTGCAAACAGACTTGGGTTCTCTGTAATTTACAACTGATGTAAGGGCCTAAATAGAAGACAGAACAGGAATTAGTCACCAGCAACAGGGTAAAAGACCTTTTAGAACTAACACCCAAAAAAGATGTCCTTTTCATTATAGGGGACTGGAATGCAAAAGTAGGAAGTCAGGAAACACCTGGAGTAACAGGCAAATTTGGCCTTGGAGTACAGAATGAAGCAGGGCAAAGGCTAATAGAGTTTTGCCAAGAGAATGCACTGGTCATAGCAAACACCCTCTTCCAACAACACAAGAGAAGACTCTACTTATGGATATCACCAGATGTCCATCAGATTGATTATATTCTTTGCAACCAAAGATGGAGAAGCTCTATACAGTCAGCAAAAACAAGACCGGGAGCTGACTGTGGCTCAGATCATGAACTTCTTATTGCCAAATTCAGACTTAGACTGAAGAAACTGGGGGAAAACCACTAGACCATTCAGGTATGATCTAAATCAAATCCCTTATGATTATACAGTGGAAGTGAGAAATAGATTTAAGGGACTAGATCTGATAGACAAGAGTGCCTGATGAACTATGGACGGAGGTACGTGACACTGTACAGGAGACAGGAATCAAGACCATCCCCAAGAAAAAGAAATGCAAAAAAGCAAAATGGCTGGCTGAGGAGGCCTTACAAATAGCTGTGAAAAGAAGAGAAGCTCAAGGCAAAGGAGAAAAGGAAAGATATACCCATTTGAATGCAGAGTTCCAAAGAACAGCAAGGAGATAAGAAAGCCTTCCTCAGCGTTCACTGCAAAGAAATAGAGGAAAACAATAGAATGGGAAAGACTAGAGATCTCTTCAAGAAAATCAAAGATACCAAGGGAACATTTCATGCAAAGATGGGTTCAATAAAGGACAGAAATGGTATGGACCTAACAGAAGCAGAAGATATTAAGAAGAGGTGGCAAGAATACACAGAAGAACTATACAAAAAAGATCTTCACGACCCAGATAATCACGATGGTATGATCACTCACCTAGAGCCAGACATCCTGAAATGTAAGTCAAGTGGGCCTTAGGAAGCATCTGCTGTTGCTGCTGCTGCTGCTAAGTCGCTTCAGTCGTGTCCGACTCTGTGCGACCCCATAGACGGCAGCCCACCAGGCTCCTTCGTCTCTGGGATTCTCCAGGCAAGAATATTGGAGTGGGTTGCCATTTCCTTCTCCAGTGCGTGAAAGTGAAAAGTGAAAGTGAAGTCGCTCAGTCGTGTCTGACTCTTCGTGACCCCATGGGCTGCAGCCTACCAGGCTTCTCCGTCCATGGGGTTTCCCAGGCAAGAGTACTGGAGTGGGGTGCCATTACCATCTCTGTAGGAAGCATCACTACGAACAAAGATAGTGGAGGTGATGGAATTCCAGCTGAACTATTTCAAGTCCTAAAAGACGATGCTGTGAAAGTGCCGCACTCAATATGTCAGCAAATTTGGAAAACTCAGCAGTAGCCACAGGACTGGAAAAGGTCAGTTTTCATTCCAATCCCAAAGAAAGGCAATGCCAAAGAATGCTCAAACTACCGCACAATTGCATTCATCTCGTATGCTAGTAAACTGATGCTCAAAATTCTCCAAGCCAGGTTTCAACAGTACATGAACCGTGAACTTCCAGATGTCCAAGCTGGTTTTAGAAAAGGCAGAGGAACCAGAGATCAAATTGCCACATCCGCTGGATCATCGAAAAAGCAAGAGAGTTCCAGAAAAACATCTATTTCTGCTTTATTGACTATGCCAAAGCCTTTGACTGTGTGGATCACAATAAACTGGAAAATTCTGAAAGACATGGGAATACCAGAGAACCTGACCTGCCTCTTGAGAAATCTGTATGCAGGTCAGGAAGCAACTGTTAGAACTAGACATGGAACAGACTGGTTCCAAATGGTAAAAGGAGTATGTCAAGGCTGTATATAGTCACCCTGCTTATTTAACTTATATGCAGAGTTCATCATGAGAAGCACTGGGCTGGATGAAGCACAAGCTGGAATCAAGATTGCCGGGAGAAATATCAATAACCTCAGATATGCAGATGATACCACCCTTATGGCAGAAAGTGAAGAAGAACTTAAGAGCTTCTTGATGAAAGTGAAAGAGGAGCATGAAAAAGTTGGCTTAAAGCTCAACGTTCAGAAAACGAAGATCATGGCATCCAGTCCCATCACTTCATGGGAAATAGATGGGGAAACAGTGGAAACAGTGGCTGACTTTACTTTTTTGGGCTCCAAAATCACTGCAGATGGTGATTGCAGCCATGAAATTAAAAGACACTTACTCCTTGGAAGGAAAGTGATGACCAACCTAGACAGCATATTAAAAAGCAGAGACATTACTTCGTCAACAAAGGTCCGTCTAGTCAAAGTTATGGTTTTTCCAGTAGTCATGTATGGATGCGAGAGCTGGACTATGAAGAAAGCTGAGAGCCAAAGAATTGATGCTTTTGAACTGTGGTGTTGGAGAAGACTCTTAAGAGTCCCTTGGACTGCAAGGAGATCCAACCAGTCCATCCTAAGGGAGATCAGCCCTGGGTATTCATTGGAAGGACTGATGTTGAAGCTGAAACTCCAATACTTCGGCCACCTGATGCGAAGAGCTGACTCATTTGAAAGGACCCTGATGCTGGGAAAGATTGAGGGCAGGAGGAGAAGGGGATGACAGAGGATGAGATGGTTGGATGGCATCACCGACTCAATGGACATGAGTTTGGGTGGGCTCCAGGAGTTGGTGATGGACAGGGAGGCCTGGCGTGCTGCAGTTCATGGGGTCACAAAGAGTCGGCCACAACTGAGTGACTGAACTGAACTGAACAGGGTAAAAATACAGTGGGCTTAATATATGCTATAATTGGTACATCCAGAAATTACTACCCCACACAAATCATGGCATTTTGGTGGTAGTTTGTTAATAATCTTTTCATATATAATACAGAGTAAACTCCTATCCTTGTATGCCTAATGGCAATTATATAATGATTATATATATCCTGTTCCTACTGAAAGATGCTCTTCATACTTCATTTCTAATATGTGAACACAGACAAAATAAAACTATATTTTAAAAAATCTTACAAAACATGTAAGCAAATTTAAATTCAAGTTTGTAAAATATATTTATTTTTCTTTCAAGTATTATTCAATAATAGCCTAAGTATTATATTCAAAGGAAAGAAGAGCACTAAATACTACTAAAATTATACATGTAATTTTCAGAATGTACTAGTGTATTAACAAGTCTCCTTTTACAGCAAAATCATGGGAAATTCAATTCCCATATAATTCAAGCATTTAATTTTAATAATTCAGTTCTTTATCTAAAAGTTATAAGTTATATACTTCTGACTTCCACTATGAGTTGATTGGTTAAGGTTAATCTTCATGTACAGATTAGAAATCTCATAATTAGTAGCCCTATTTCTGAAACTACTTAAAGAATAATGATTAAATTAGGAGAATTATATATAGATAGAGATACATGTATTGAAAAGTTACCTTATCCAATGCACTCATAAAGTGCTGATCACCATTCAAAACAGTGTTGATAAGTTGAACAAATTTACCATGTACTTCTAAAACTGACTCCACAAATAGTGTTGGCATCTAAAAGTAAGAAATACAAAACCACATTTTAAGAAGTTCAGGGATATAACAATTAGGCTTAGTAAAGACTGCTTAAGGGTAAAGTTTTCCCCCAGCGAACAATGTTACACACAACACACATCCTCAAAAAATGTTTTTAGCTAAGACAGTCAAAATCTAAAACTTCGATGTTGAAATTAGCTGTCATTCAACACCAGAAATGGAGGACTGTGGTTCCTCTTCCAGAAGAACCCATGGAAAACCCACTTCTCTCTGATGCTGGGATTCTGTATCATAAGGGTAACAAGATACAATCTCAGAACTACCAGGCCTATCAATTTCATAGGGGATTATGTAAACAAAAACGGCCTTCAAAGCCACTAAAGGCTGAGAGAGGGGAGAGGTTAAAAAGATATTATCTGTGAAAACTGAGACTCTCAAGAGTTGGGCAGTACAGTTCCCCACATCTCACAGGGAAGAAATACCTAGTAGTGCAAAAGTGAGTTTTCACTATTAATGGAGGTAACTATGAAGTTAGACATAAGACTTCTAAGTCAGCTAAAATTTTCTGAGTTTCCATGAACACATTGTCTTGTACTTGGATCTCCCAGGCCATGACACTAAACTCTATGCCTCTATGACCAATGTCATTCCACACCCTGAACCTGTAAAACTAACATAAACTAAGAAAACTAACAAATAATACAGGCTATTAGATCTAAACAATATAAACCAACAGTTTAACAAAAACAGAAAAGTTTATGCATTACTGTGACAGGACATGACATCTAAGAATTATCTGCCAAAATTATTACAGCTAAGGAGAAGAGCATTCATAAATGCTCCTGATCAGTAAGGTCTATAGGGCTTCCCTGATAGCTCAGTTGGTAAAGAATCCCTCTGCAGTGCAGGAGACCCAGGTTCGATTCCTGGGTCGGGAAGATCTGCTGGAGAAGGGATAGGCTACCCACTCCAGTATTCTTGGACTCCCCTTGTGGCTCAGCTGGTAAAAAATCCACCTGCAATGCTGGAGACCTGGGTTTGACCCCTGGGTCGGGAAGATACCCTGGAGAAGGGAAAGGCTACCCCTTCAGTATTCTGGCCTGGAGAATTCCATGGACTGTATAGTCCACGAGGTCGCAAAGAGTCAGACACGACTGAATGACATCTCTTCTTTTTTTTAAATAAGGTCTATACACAGATCACTCCTCACAGGGGAGCAAACAGTTCTACTTAGGGAAGACAAGTGACATATGATGTCATGTCTACCTTAGTTGTCATCCATTACTAGTAAAACCAAGGAAGGTGGTGCAACAAAATTTGATAACAGGAGCATACGTTGATAGGAAAGACACCTTGTTGTAAACTGTCATTTAAATGGCAGGGAACTCTTCAGAAAGACAGGAATTGGGGACATGAGGGTCACTGTTGAGTATTTTGGGTAGTAAGCATATATTCAGGAAAGATAGTTTTAATCCAAATTTGCTTCCTGGGCTATCATACCCAGGGCATGTAAAAGGAAACCAAATTGTAAGTTGTCTATATGATCAGTGATTAATACCATTACTACTACAGTTAACTAAACATAGATGCTAGTTATATAGAAACACAACTGTTTTGAGATAGCAAACATAATTTTCTGTGAGAAATTAACAAAGAATTTCTAAATGAACACAGTAGTGTGTAAGAAGTCTTACTCACTGATTTCCTAATCACTGATAATTCTAAAATATGTCCAACAAATTCTAGGTTTGAACATTTTAATAAACAGTAAAGTCAAAAGAAAAACTCCATGATAGTCTGATTAAGAGAAAAATCTTCCCGTTCCTTATGTCACTCACATTTTCCTGAGTAAGATTACTGGTTGCTCTAAGGCCCTCATCATGGATATGATTTTGCAGCTCCTGAATCATATGAGGTAAACCAGTGGACACAGCACGGAGTAAGACATACATATTTGCCATGTCTGAGAGGAGAAAGAAATTTATTATGAAATTTACAAACAGTTTAAAAAATATTTTTAATACAATGGTAATACATGGTTCAAAACACAGAATTAAAGAAGCATATGCAGACAAGTCCCCCACACCTTTCTCCTAATCAGCTGGTACTCCTCCCCTGGGAAAGCAATGTTGTGGCTGTTTAGTATCTTCTCAGAGCTGTTTCCTACCCATTCAAGCACTAGTCTTCCCTCTGCCCACCTTTTTTAATAAACAGTGTAGCGTATTTCATATACTATTTGAGACTGCAGAACACAACATTTTAACTTGAAGCATTTCCTCATATTTTACAACTGCTTAACACTCCATTTGACAGCTATATGACAATTATTTAACAACTCATGGGAATTTGGTTGTTTCCAATCTTTTGATATTTACATTGTTACAATTAATAATCCTGCATATGGGCAAGAGTATCCATAGTATAAATTCCCAGAAGTGGCACTGCTGTGAAAAAGCTGTCTTACAGAAGGACCTTGTAGACAGAGCCCTCAGGTGCCAGGAGCTGTGTCAACAAATGCTTTGACCTTCACACAGAGAGGTGCAAAATGACATCTCAGGGTAGTGGGTTTTATTTTAAACTTTTTATTGAAGTATAACACACATATGGAAGAGTATACAATCCCTAAGTGTATAGCTCAATGAATTACCACAACTGACCCCCCTCCCTGGCCATGTTCTCACCACCCACAGCAAGAAATGGACACAACCTCCTCCCAGAAGCCCCCTTGCCTTCACTACTCCTCCTATTCTTCCACAATGGTAATCACAGTCGTGACAACACTATTCAACTAAACCACAGATTTGATTTGCCTGTTTGAAACTATTTATAAGAACAAAATCATCCAATTCTTGCATGTTTGGTTTCTTTGGTTCAATATACAAGGTTCATCTGAGTTGTATGCAGCTATCAGGTGTTCCACTCTTCTATAATATTCCATCGTATGACTGTGTGGTACTTTATTCATTCTACAGTTACAGGACATTTGCGCTGTTTCCAGTCTGGGGCTATTACAAACAATGCTGTTGTGAGCATGCTTGCACATATTCTTCTGTGCATGTGTGCATGCATTTTGGGTGGGCGTGTTGAACACCTAGGAGAGCAATGGCCGTAACAGATATGTTTATTGTTAGTGGTTACTCATTGTCAAGAGTTTCAATGTGGCTGCTATCAATTTATACTCTACGTCCAATGTATAACAATGTATAACAAGTTCCTGCTACTCTGCTGCTGCTGCTGCTGCTGCTAAGTTGCATCAGTTGTGTCTGACTCTATACACTTCCAAACACTATTTTCAGTCTTTTTCATTTTATATCAAAATGTGATTAATTACTGATACCATAGTGTGATTTTAATTTGTATTTCCCTGTTTTAGTGAGATTGAGAGACTTTTTTATGTGTTTATTGGCCATCTGGATATCTTCTATTCTTCAGTGCCTGTTCAAATGTCCTAATTATTTTATATTTTGGACATAAACCTTTTTCAATAATTGCAAATATATAACCCTATGACTGTCTTTTTTTAAAGTATAACTGACATATTAGTTTAAGGATTATAACAAAATGATTTTCAATACTGTTATATACTGCAAAATGATCATTATAATCAGTCTAGTTAACATCTTTCACCATACATATTTATAATTTTTTTTCCTGTGATGAGAACTTTTAAAATCTATTCTCTTTGCAACTTTCAAATACGTAAAACAGTATTATTAACTAGTCACCATGCAACATATTATTATATCCCCATGACTTATTTTTTAGATTCCATATACAAGTGAGATCTCACGGTATTTGTCTTTGTCTGACATTTCACTTAGCACAATGCCCTGGAGATCCTTCCATGTTGTTACAAAATAGCAATACTTCATTTTGTTTACATAGCTGAATGGTATTTTCTATGTTTGTGTGTTTATTTTCCTCCACTCATCTACTGACAGACACTTAAGTTGTTTCCTTATTTTGGCTCTTGTAAATAACACTGCAATGAACATTGGGATGCCTATATCTATTTTAGTGTGTCTTTTTTTTCTTTTTCTTTTTGGATAAATACCCAGAGGTAGAACTGCTGGATCACATGAAAGTTTTACTTTTTAATTTCTGAGAAACTTCCATACTGTTCTTCATACTGGATCCACCAATTTTCATTCTCACCAACAGTACACAAGAGCTCCCTTTTCTTTATATCCTCGCCAACATCTGTTATTTCTAGTCTTTTGGATAACGGCCATGCTAACAGGTGCTAGGTGATATCTCACTGTGGTTTGGATTTGTATTTCCCTGATGATTAATGATGGTGAGCACCTTTTCATGTACCTGTTGGCCATTTGGAGGTCTTCTTTAGAAAAATGCCTATTCAGGTGTTCTGCTCATTTTTCAATTTTTTTGCTATTGAGTTGTATGAGTCCCTTATCAGATACGTGATTTTCTCCCATTCAGTAGGTCGCTTTTTCATTTTGTTAATGGTTCCCTTTGCTGGGCAGAAGCTTTTTAGTTTGATACAGAACCACGTGTTCATTTTTGCTTCCGTTGTGGCTCAGCTGGTAAAGAAGCAGGCTGCAACGCAGGAGACCTGGGTTCGATCCCTGGGTTGGGAAGATCCCCTGGAGAAGGGAAACGCTACCCACTCCAGTATTCTGGCCTGGAGAACCCACGGATAGTCCATGGGGTCGCAAAGAGTAGAACACAACTGAGTGGCTTTCACTTTCATTTTAGTGTCAGATTCAAAATATCATCACCAAGACAAGTATCAAGAAGCTTATCACCTTTGCTTTCTTCTAGGAGTTTTATGGCTTCAGGTTTTAAGTTAAAGTGTTTAATTCATTTTGAGTTAATTTTTGTATACGGTATTAATCGGTCATCCAGTTTCTTCAAAAACATTTATGAAAGAGACTGTCCTTTCCACGTTGTATATTCTTGGCTCCTTTGTCCTATGACTCATTGTGATGCTCTTTTGATGATCCAATGGGTCTTATGGTTTTGTATTGATTTTAAGCTTTTAATGATTAAGTAATAAACTTGATCATCTTTCCCTGTGGTTAGTGCTTTCTGTGTCTCATTTAAAATATCTTTCTCTCCCCCCAAGTCCTGAAGTTATTCTCCTATGTTATCTTCTGGAAGTGTTATTGCTTTACACTAAGATCAAAAGCCCAAAGTGAACTGACTGACTCTGTATACAGTGTCTGAAGCATGGATCAAATTTCACTTTTCCCCCAACTGGTTATCCAAGGGACCTGGCACTATGTGTTCAAAAGACCGTCTTCCACCCACTGCTCTGCAGGCCGCCCTGGTCTTAAATGAAGTATCTTCGTATGCTTGAGTTACTTCCTGGCTTTTTATTTTATTCCATTGGTCACTTTGACTACCCTTGTGCCACTTCCTTTTCTTAATTACTGTAATTTTTAGAAGTCATGCTATCCTGCAAAGGTTTCTCACTGTGCTCTTCAAAACTGTCTTGACTGTTCAGGCTAACAGTGTAACTTTCAGAGTTTAACAAAAATAATCTTGGGTTTTGCGAAGTTTGCCCTGGATCTATCAATGCTGCTTTCAACGATGTTCAGTTTTCTGTGACAGTCTGGCACATATCTTGTTACATTTATTCCCTATTATTGAAAAATTCTCATTGCTTTTTTCTAAAAAATTTCCATTTTTTCACTGTTTATTGTTAACATCTCATATCTTCACTTTGTACTTCTATTTTGCCTGAGGCTGAGCATCTTCAGATATTTAAAATCTACTTTTATTTCCCTTTCATGTTCTTTGTTTTTTCTCCTTCTAGAAACTCTTGATGTATTAAAGAAATTAGTCCCTGTGATTTCTAAAATGTGCAAACACACTTTCCCAGTTTTTCTTTTGACTTTAGAAAATAGTTCGAAATACAGTTTTCTAAACAGTCTTTTAAAATAGATAATTAATAATCTGTAAAAAGGCATATTGAAAAATGTATCAACTATTACTTAAATATGTTTGAAGCCTCAGGTAGCTTGGAAGATGATATTAAAAGTGGGTTTATAATTTCACTCCTATTCATATTGATGTTTGGTATCACTTACCATTTTTTTTTTCTTGTCGGATGATATTATGACATTCTGCATGTAAGAATTGTAAGTGGTCTGCTACCATTCGTTGCTGACATTCGTGAATCACTTTAGTATATGAACTTGGATTTAAGTATTTTCGACACCGAATTTCTTCATCTTTTAATCTACCTAGAACCTTTAGAAATATATTCTTACAGTCATGAACTACTATGAGAAAACACCTGAAATATCAGTAAGTAACTTACATGGCAAATTAACAAATAGAATTATTTATATAATTCTATTCACAATTCAAAGTCACATTACATAAATCATTTCACAATCTTATTTAAGCTACACTTTAGCACTGCCTTATGAAAAAGAACAAAAATTAACTGGTCTGCATTTTTTCCCTTATATATTGACTCCAATTGTCCTATATATACAATTCAATGATTTTTGGTATATTATTAGTGTTTTAAATTGTGGTCAAATATGTGTAACACAAAATTTGTCATTTTAACCATTTTTAAGTAAACAATCTAGTAGCACTAATTGCATTTACAATGTTGCACAACTGTCTATTCCCAAAACTTTTTCATTACACCCAACAGAAGCTCAGAAACCATTAAGCTATAACTCCCTGTTCTCCCCTCCCAAAAACTTTTAACCTACTTTCTGCCTCTCTGACTTTGTCTATTCGAGACATTTTATATAAGTTGAACCATAAGATATTTGTTCTTTTGTGTCTGGCTTCTTTAATTCAGCATAATGTCTTCAAAGTTAATCCATGCTGCAGCATGTGTCAGAACTTTATTGTTTTCTAAGTCTGAATAATAGTTGATTGTATGTACATACATTTTGCCTGTCTTTTCAACTCTTGACAGACATTTGGGTTGTTTTCAGTGTTTGCCAACAGCCTGTTTTTGAGAGTCAGATATAATGATGAGAGTTTATATATCACTGATACTCTGTGTACCTTTCAAGACTGGATCTAGAACCTTTAGTAAGAGTCTAAGATGTAAAAAGGGCTAAAAGCTAAGACCCACTGACTTAGTGTAACCTGCACTTAATGGAGGAAAATGTCCTCGATAACTTACTCAAGGTCCCAGAGCTAATCACTGACAAAGCAAAAGAGAATTAAGCAATTCCTGGGCCTGGGTTTGTGGAACAGACACCAGTGTATCATTCAGTAAGTACTGATATTTCCTGATCTATGTCCTATGGATGCTTCACTACAGCTTTTCCACTTCAAACATTTCTTAAAGGTAAACAAACTAACAAAAATCATCTGATAATAAAATGCCTGAGATCCAACACTGTGGAAGAAAAAAACTAGTTAAAATGTATAACATATCCAATGACTGAATTTATAATCTTGACTATTCTTTTACTGAGAAAATATACATAGCCATTTTAAATATGGTTATCAATGTGTTGGCTTAATGATTAAAATTTCTCATGCAAGTTTTGTGCAGTCTTCCACAAACTTAACAGACCAAAAGACCAAGTATCTAGAATTATTATATTTTTACTATTTTCTTTCCTTCTATTTTAGAGGAAGAAAGATAAAAACTCGCAATACCTAGCTTTTGTACTTAGCCTATTCTCTTATCTACTAAGCATAAAGTATAGCTTATTATTTTGTCAAGAATATGAAATATATTAATTTTAGATTAATCAGGATTATCAGAAAACCCTGACCACAATGAAAACTGGAACAGCACTTTTTCTCATGGAAAATGTCAAGCAAGAACAATGATTGATCAAGAAAAACGGAACCTTTTCCACCAAAAAAAAAAAATTAACTAAGGTAACTAATTTTAAATAAGCCACACCTGATATATAATAGATGACAATAGTTAACATAATGCTTTCCTACCTTTTCCATATACTGTGAGCAGTTGGATTCTTGTAATAAATTTGAAGCTTCTTGTTTGTAATACTCTCCTGTTTCAGTCAGAAAGGGAGACTCAAAGATTTCCTGATAAAACTAAATAAATCAATTAAATCATATTTTAAAAATCAGAACAAACAACCTAAGAAATTAAAGGTCTAATACTTTATGTTTTAAAGGAAGCTTTGTTACCTTTAAAGGGAATTTTTTCTTATACTGTTCAACATGAACAAAGGAGTTAATAACCCCATGGATTACTTTCTGGTTTGGGTCTTCTCCACCACGATCACTAAAACAAGGTAAAACAAAAAACATTCTTGAGAATACAAGTATCCATGGAAATATACCAAAGTATGCCAAAATATGGCTGCTTATTCTATTGGTCTAATCACTTTATTTACGAAGTATTTTAAAGGTCAATGCATGTATGATACTTAAAATGCAATATTTAATATTGCAGCTTAATTAATATTTATGACAGTTAATGTACCCATTAGATGTCATTTCAATAAACAACAGAAAAGCTTAATTGTAAAATTAAAGATACTATGTTGATACTAAGATAATTCTTCAATTTTAATAGAGTAGCTATGAGCCCATCAATTCAAGACTTGCAATACCAGTGGTTAAGAATATTTGAATTTCACTCACCACAAACTCTGTTACTAGAGGATTTGGTCTGAGAATCCAGTTTTTAAACCATCACAAGTATGCCTACAGTAATCTGACGGGACTCATTCCTCACAAGTACACTCTATATAGTATTTTGCTCATTGAAATGACTAATATCTATTGTTCTCTAAGAGATCTGCTAGAATCACTGAGTTGTTTTCATCTAAGCACAAAGGTAATTCTCTACTTAGAATTTACTGAGATATGCTTTAATGTTTCTATATTCTTTTACAGTTACAAAGGGATCTAAAATCATCTCAATTATTCATGTGACTTTTGATAAGCTTCTACTCAGTCAAACGCACTACTGGGATGCAAGTCTTAATCACAATAAGAAATGTAAGTGAATTTTTGATTTTTCTAATCATAGAAATAGGAAAAAAAAAGGTTTGCCTAAAGCCACAGTAAAATAGCCTGGCTCTATGTTGGAAGGTTCTGAATCCAGTAATAATACCTAAATCAAACCATTATCCAGTCAAAGGTTTACCTTTCTATTGGTAATCTTCCACCTCACTTTAAAATATTTTCTTTCTTTGAATGAATAATTATTTTACGAAAAAAGCAACAGAAAAGCATATTATCATCATTTCTAATAGAATCATCTGGGTTTTATACTGGGATAGAAAGACTTTCTAGCATTTAGGAAAATTACTGAGGCAATAACCTTTGTAAGTTAGTATCCCTCCCTGTCTCCACCTCCCTCTAAGCCTCTTCCCTTCTTCCTTTAATTATCTGGATATTCTGGGAAAAGTTTTTTGTGATTGAATTAATATGGCTGCAGTCCTCCTGACAGTCACAAAATCTTGGTTACAAAGTCTACATTTTGTTATCACTAATTAGAACAATAAATACATACAAGGTGACACTAGGTGAGCTCATGTCTTCTGCTCACCTTCCCTCTTAAGCCCAAATTAAATCTGGTGAAAAAATGATATGACTTAATTTATCAATTTGGAGCACATAGCTCTTTGCCTTTTAACTCTGTCTGGGACAAAGTGAGAAGTATCTAAATCAGGTTACCTAAAGTTATTTTCCTGACCAAATCCTACTTTCCCTGCTCAGCACCGACAAAACATCCACTCCTACTCCTACGCTTTGTTTCTGAACCCAAAAGGCCCAGAGAAGCAGGAATCTGGTAAGGTATTGCCTAGAAAGAATATCAATATTCCTAATGCTTAATGACTAAGTTGTCTTCTACTGTAAGAATAACACCTGAACTCAGAAACCCTTAGGCATAATTATTCAATCTTTAAGATTACCACATACTTTTATAACTGCACAAATGTACAACAAAATCATTATAATTTATTTCTATTACGTTGACAGATCATGAAAATAAACTGAAATGCTGCTGCTGCTGCTGCTGCTGCTAAGTCGCTTCAGTCGTGTCCACCTCTGTGTGACCCCATAGATGGCAGCCCACCAGGCTCCCCCGTCCCTGGGATTCTCCAGGCAAGAATACTGGAGTGGGTTGCCATTTCCTTCTCCAATGCATGAAAGTGAAAAGTGAAAGTGAAGTCGCTCAGTCGTGTCTGACTCTTAGCGACCCCATGGATTGCAGCCTACCAGGCTCCTCTGTCCATAGGATTTTCCAGGCAAAATGATGCTAAGGTAGTACTATAGAAAAGCAATGACTAAGCTGATTATGTGAATAAGCGCTGGATTTATCTAAGAACAGCGATCCCAAGAGATGAACCCTGAGAAAAGAATATAAAGAATTTTTATTATGTGGATCATTATTTGATCTTGACAGAACTAAGTGGAAAATGCCTACAACAACCATAATGGAATCACTCTGCTGGGAGCTTATACGATTGTTTACTGTAGCCCTTAAGACCCGGATTTCGGAGTCCGGCTGCCTGGGCTCAAGCTCTGGCTGCATCAATGTGTCATGGCGCGCAGGTGCTTAACTCTTAGTGCTCAGAGGTTTCTTCTTCTGTAAAGCGGGGATAAGAAATGCACCCACTCTCAAGAGGATATGGTAAAGATTACACATAATCCAAGAAAGTATGTAGCACAGTGCCTAGTAAATGAGTGAAGCATCACTAAGGTAGTATTTTAAGTACAGAGTGAGCAAAATGGAAGCAGGAGAAGAAAGCTAAGAGACCAAAAAAAAAAGCACTGAGTGTGACTTTAAACCAAGGCATTTAAGAGGGCAGACTAGGTTTGCGTTGGTCATTAAAAGTTAGGCTGAGGGACTTCCCCGGTGTAGCTGTGGTTAAGAGTCTGCCTGCCAATGCAGGGGACATGGGTGTAGTTCCTGGTTCGGGGAGATCCAATACGCCCAAGGAGGCAACTAAGCCTGTGCATCTCAGCTACTAAGCCTGTGCTCCAGAGCCCATGCTCCACAGCAAGAGAAGCCACCACACCACAACTCGAGAGCAGTCCCCGCTCACTCCAACTGGGGAAAGCCCTCACGCAGCAACGAAGACCCAGTGCAGCCAAAAACAAAATTAAATTAAAAAAAAAAAAAGGCTGAAACTCTCGTAAGTCCTGATTCTGCTATGTGACAATGGGCAGATTAATCTCTTGGTGAAACCTTCATTTGCCCCCTGTGATTAAGATGAGAAGATTAAATTAAATGCAGTCTCCTGCCTCAATCCAAACCTGAGAAGTGATAGGAAGGATACTTTTTCATATTCCATTGTTGGCAGTAGCCCTTGGACCTGTAGAAATTGAAAATAAGATGGAATGAAGACTAGATAGCACAGAAAGACAAAAATGCACAAGAGAAAGGACGGCTACAAGAAGGGGGTGGAAGACATGAAGGAGGTGGAAGACGTGAAGGAGCATGGGCAAGGAGTGGCGTTACTGAAAGCAGGCTGGCGCAAAACCCGTGAGCTCACTGGCAGACTAGCTGCTCAGTGCGTCCCTGCAGGAGCAGTGAGCATAGTCCCAGGAGGAAGGAAACTGCCTGCACCCAGACTCTGGTATCCACTCGAGGGCACCTCTGGTGGTACCGATGAATCAAGGACTAGCAAGATTTGGTAGCATCAAGGCTTGATGAGTGGTAGAGAAATGGGTTCCCATACTCTGCCTTTGGAAGAACAGGTACTTTATAGAGGGCAAAATTCTAAATGCATACACTCTGTGGCTCTAAAAAGCTGCACATGTGCATAACAGAACTAAGAGTTGTACTAATGGAAAAACTGGAAACAACCTAATATACATCACTAGGGGAAGAGTTTAATAAAATGAGGTGGAACCATACTAGATATAGAGTTTAGGAAGAAGGAGGAAGGTAAGATCTCTATGTACAATCACAGAAAAATTATCAAGATAGATAAATCAGCATGTCATAAATGATTTTTAAAAGTTAGGAAAAAATGAAAAAATTATACACTTGAAAAAAGAAAACAAAAAAATATTCCGTATCGTATTTATTTCTGTACATAGATATAAAAATTCATAGGAAAAAGTTTGAAAAGACAGTTAACCAAATGATAAAAGGGATTACCTCCATGGAGAGAAAAAGATCTGGAGCATTCAATGTTTTTCAAGAATGTATTTACATATCATTTGTGTATTTGGAACTAAGTTTTTCACTGAGTAGCTGGTGCCAGGTCTGAGGAAGAAAATGTACAAGATAAGTCTGGAACATCCTGACATACAAGATAGCAAGAAAGTTATCAAGGATGACAAGGGTCATAGCAAAAAGACTCTGGCACCAAATAACCAAACAGAGGCTATTCAAACTTTAATAAAATCGAGACAATAGAAACAAATCAAATATATTTAAGTCTTTAAGTTTCATCATGATAAATTGGGTGGAAAAAGCTAACTGGCCACTTTCTGAAGATGACAGAAAACCAATTCATTATCCTGACAAATGGGTAAAGAAAAGGAAAAAAGCAATTATTTCGTCTTTCATATATGATAACCAAATAATAGACCATGGTAAGTATATTTTTATAAAATTTTTCAAGTTAAAAAAGGAAAATCAAACAACAGCATTAAAGTGGCACCATTTTACAAACCTCAATAAACTAAAAGATGCCAGCATTTAGCATCAGTGGCTGCTTAAATTTAAAAAAGAGTAAAAAATCATACATTATGAAAGAACAAAATATCTTGGTTTGCCAGCGAGAACGAACCTGAGTCTGAGTAGGCCACTTAACTGCCAATTTACAGGAAACACTCAGGATAAAGGAACACAAATAAATGGGCCTCCTGCACTCAACTGGCGAAATCTAGACAGTGGGAAAGTGTAAGGATCAAATAGCCAGGATTCATGAACAAATGTATTACAAGTGGAAAAAAAATAAAGGATGGAGGAGAAATCTGTTGATTAAAAGGTTTTTTAGGATAAACACGGAGAAGGCAATGGCACCCCACTCCAGTACTCTTGCCTGGAAAATCCTATGGACGGAGGAGCCTGGTAGGCTACAGTCCATGGGGTCGCTAAGAGTCAGACACGACTGGGAGACTTCACTTTCACTTTTCCCTTTCATGCACTGGAGAAGGAAATGGCAACCCACTCCAGTATTCTTGCCTGGAGAATCCTAGGGACGACGGAGCCTGGTGAGCTGCCGTCTATGGGGTTGCGCAGAGTCGGACACGACTGAAGCGACTTAGCAGTAGGATGAACAGGACTAAACTATAGCATCTAGGAATGCACACACGGGTGAAAAAACCATAAAGAAACAGAGGAAAGTGACTGCGCAAAAGTCAGGACAGCTGTTCCTCTGGGAGAAAGGCAGGGGCTGGGACACACATGGTTTCAGGGGAGGCCGGCATGACTCCAGTTCTTAACCTGGGTGGCAGTCAGAAGCGCATGTGCCTGTTCCTCTGGGAAAAAGGCAGGGGCTGGGACATACACAGTTTCAGGGGAGGCCGGCATGGCTCCAGTTCTTAACCTGGGTGGCAGTCAGAAGCGCATGGGCCTTTCAACAATTCATTCAGCTATACATTTGTGTTGTATGGTCTCCTCTATCTATATTTAATTTTACACTAAGAAGGCTAAATGATACACACACACACACACAACAAAATCCCCCAAAATCCAAGGAAACTGTTATAACAATATTAACATGTGACAGAACATGGAAAAAGAGCACAAGATAGATAAAGTTTACTAAGTAACAGTAAAAACCATGAAGAGAATAATCCTCATATTTATTCAACTAACAACAGAGGCCCAAAATTCATAAAGCAAAAATAGCCACTGCAAGGATGAAAATCAGTAAATCTAAAATGAGCTGGGAAATTTAAACCTCTCTTAGAAACTGAGATACGAAAGAATTAAGCCTACTACATTACATTTCATGAGACCCTCATGGTTTAGATGGTGAAGAATCTGCCTGCAATGCAGGAGACCTGGGTTCGATCCCTGGGTCAGGAAGATCCCCTGGAGAAAGAAATGGCAACCCACTCCAGAATTCTTGCCTAGAGAATTCCACAGACAGATGAGTCTGACTGGCTATAGTCCATGGAGTTGCAAAGAGTCAGACACAACTGAGTGACTAATACACACACATTAAATTTTATTTTTATCCAAGATTATATTTTTCTTCAATGAAATCTATATTTTTCCTCAATGAAATATTAACAGTTTAGAAATAGAATAAAAAGCCTATGAACATGTCAGAGGAAACACAAATCAGTCACAGCAGCCTATGTTATAAATTGCTCCTAATTCACAGGTGAACAAAGAATTTTATTTAAAGTTTTTATTTTTGCTCAAAGACTATCTGACACTAGAAAGTTAACTTCAGAGCTACTGGGAAAAAGGAAAACAATTTTGAATCCATTTAACATTAAAGAGTTTGGGTTTTCAGTAGTATCCTTAAGGATATAAACAGTTCCTATACTTGCATTAAGAAACTGATCTGCTTTCTTCTCTCCAATTTCACGTTCTTACACCGTAACATTTAGATCCATGAAATTACAGCATTTTATTTATTAAAATTATCAATGTTAGGCTGTTACTACAATGAAAGTCCCAGTTGGCATTCTACTATTTTACTATAAAAGACAAGTTATTATATGAATAGAATTACTTCTATCTTTCCTTAGTAAAACAGACACTATGAAAATATGCTGACGCACAATCTATGACTCCATCACTTGCTTCTTTCTTCCTGAAATAGAAGGAGCAACTTTACTTTTGGATTATCAATTAAATTTTGTGTGTACAGATTTAATGATACCACAAAAAACAAAAATTAAACTAAGAGTTGTTTCATTGACTCTCTTAAGCAAACAAAAAAATTCTGCAATCTATATTCCGCTTTTGAAAAAAATCCTCCATTAGTCTGACAGATAACTTTACCTCAAGGCTGAGATGGCCCTCAACTTTCTGAAATCTTCAAAGAAGATTAACACATTATAAATGGTAAATCATACCAGTCTCCTAGGGTGGTGAGGATTAAATGGGATTTGCATGTAAAACTTCAGTCGCTGCTTGGTACACAGTTTCCATATTTTATTATTATTATTAAGCCTTAGTACCTCTCGCTAGAAAATGTAAGGTAATACCTACTTAATAAAGTAGACATAAAAAAATAAATGAGATATTAGTAAAGCATGTCAAATAATACTGCAAAGGAAACTGATTATAACAACAAAACTAAAATGAGTTGGTCTAATGTCTCTGACCATAGTCTCTATGTCTTTTCCAGAATCAGAATCCTATAGTTGTATTGTTTTTCTTACACAGTCACGCTTTCCTTAATTTTTCATTAAATTCACTTTTAACAAGCTAACAATCACACTTAAAAATTCTACTAGGTTGGACCAAAATTGTTATAAAAGAGACATTCATTAAAAGTGCATTTAGAAAATTTATAACAATATTTCCATTATGCTTGTAAAATAGCTGAATTTCAAGAATGAAGTTAATATTTTTAGCAAAGGAAACTATATTAGAGCCTAAAACCCTTGTTGGGAGTGCCCTTCTAGTCATTCACAGTTCAGCAGAGAAAAGAGGAAGGAAGAAAACAGTTCCACCCTACTGCTCCACTGCCTCTTTTCTCTCTCATCCCCTTTGGAAACAGTGGAATTATTAAAGTGTGAGTGACCACTCTTAAAAACCAAGTTATTAATTCCTACCACATACTTCCTATTTGGTATTAACATTAACTATTAAAATAGTGTCTTATCCTCTTTTTTGAACATTTTTTCCATAACCCCTTATTTCCTATTAGGAGCCCCATAGTAAGAATAATGTTTTCCTTTTTTTCCTCACATAAAAAACTCCTTATTTGGGTCTTCTTAAAGAAAGTAGTTTCAGAGGGAGTGGCCATTATAATGTGGCAATTCACTGGTCTAGGGAATTCCCTTCACAGCAGTTCCAGTCACCTAAGGTCTAGTAAGAATCTTCTGGGCCACAC
Source organism: Giraffa tippelskirchi (assembly GCF_054371585.1). Taxonomy (NCBI): domain Eukaryota; kingdom Metazoa; phylum Chordata; class Mammalia; order Artiodactyla; family Giraffidae; genus Giraffa; species Giraffa tippelskirchi. Next base: position 62,237,444 of record NC_137287.1, on the reverse strand, counting down.
CTGAGCCAAAGACGCTCTGGACCCCACAGGAAAACTTACACTGTGCCACAATCCATTCACACAGCAGCTTAGACAGGCCATCCTCTCTGGGCCACAAGCAGGATCAACCATTCTAGAGCCATTTTCTCATAAATTTGCCTCATGGGTTAACTGGTTATAAAGGTAACCAACTAACTAGAAGAATCTCTTTTCCTGAGCAGGTTATCGTCATCAGGGTTTCAACTGAGAGTATGTTCAAACAACTCAGCAGCACTGCCTAGAGGATCCAAGAGGTTTCAGGACTACAGAAGAAGTCACTTCTTTCGGGGACTTACTTATTTACTAAGCATATGATGTCATAGTAAAATCTTGTTGGTTTTGCCCCCCAAAACCAAAAGATTATAAAACCACTTTAAAATATTGGCTTTATTAAAATGGAAAAAGAGGATCATTACAGTAAAATGGGGCCTATGTGCAGTGGACAGCCAGGCCAGTGTTCACTATTTTAAACCATTTCAATCAGCAAATCAGAACCAACTCAAGAAGATTGATGTCAACACTCACTTTTTGATTTCTCGGAGCAACATCCGGATAAGGATGGTCTGAAGTGGTTCAACCATCAATTTCCTCCACATGTCCAATGCTAGCTGCCAGGAAAAATGAAAATCATCAAGGCTGAATTACTCAGTGTTTGCTTTAAACATTTGTAAAAGTAAATACCCCTCAGAAGAAGTATTTATAACTCTATTTCAAAACTCAAATAAAAATTGGATATACATAAGGAAAATAAATGTCCTTAACGTTTTAAATGTTAATTTAAAATGACACTGACTCTCATGTCGGACATTCTCAATAAGGAACAGAATTAAGGTTTTACCATTAACTGAAAATCTTACAGAAATAAATGATTTTTTATAAAACCTTAGTTAAAATAGGTTTGCTGCATCCACAGATTTCTATTTCATCTCTTCTGGGCTCTCTTTTAAGTCCATGTCCTTCACTTTTTTTTTTTTTAAACTTTAAAAGTCTCAACACTTGCTAAATATATTTCATGAACTTCTTCACACAGCAGAACTATTAACCTTCTGTCATTCATCCACCATTAATTCAATTATTAAAATAATACTCACCCCACATCTTTTCTGTTCTTCTCATCTATGTGAAAGTCTTAGTAAATCATAACAGCATTTCATTTATTTAACATTTAAAATGTTCTTTCATTTATTTAACATTTAGGATGTTTTAAATCTTGACAATTTTAAGACAGTCAACTCAGTGTTCTTAAGAAGACAGTGAATCACATTACCTCAGTATCTAAAAACATGTTTATGTTTGCCAGTCTTTTAAAGAATTTCCTACCTCTCCTATTTCCATAAGTGGTTCATTCATATCTACACCACCATAACCATACTGAAGGTCAGCTTCTGTCAGTTTATTCTTTTTAATAAACTGTGTGTTGAGATACCTGAAAAACAAATGTAGTGTCAAGATGCTATGTCAAAATCAGTAGGAAAGAAATAACTTGGAACTTTATAACAATAACTTTAGGGTTATAATCAACTACAGAATAGTTCAGTAATACACCTCAAAGAAATTAGAAATATAATTTTTAAAAAAGATAAAAATTATCAGCCAAACTCCCTTTGCAAGGCCCTAAGAGACAAAAAGTAAGACCTCTAGGGTAGGAAAAAAAAATCCTATTACCACAGTCCCACTTAAAAAAACTCAAGGGTTTTGCGCCAAAATTTTCCAGTACTCTTAGAGCTCAACAGCTGCTATCCAAGGGTCAGACACTCTACAAGTTAATTTGCTCATTCTCAGACTCTCCTTAAATAAGCTGAGTTCACTTTGCAAAGAATTAAACAGAAAATGCTTAAAAAGATCAAATTCAAGTAAGTTCTCTAATTTATATTTTATCACCATTAAATATGTAACTTTTCATTTTTGAACCAAAAACAAAATCACAATCACTAGGTAAGAAAATGGAATAGACTGTTACAGACAGGTAGAAGGAAAAATGGACAGAATTAAGATCACTTGTCAACCAGACAGAAACAGCTTTATAAAGACAGACCAACTGTGATGAACTCTTAGAATCACTGAGATGAACAGAGTTCTAAGATTAAAGGAAATGTGTGCAAAGGGTGGGCAATATTCAAGTACCACTTGCCACCATCCCAGATTTCACAAGGCCCTTCATGCTCACCTCTTAAAACTATTCGTTGGACAGGTTCTGCCAAGGTGAAAACGGCTATTGACAATACAAGTATTTAGGCAACAACCACGAAATCTCTGTATTAAAACACACACGTTTGCTGCATCAAAATCAAAGGTCTACTCAGTGTTCACAGACAACTGAAACTGAAAACAAAGACAACAAAAATCTCAACGGCATAACTCCGCTGCCAATTCTAGGAAACGAGGGAAAATAATAAAGCACAAGGCCACAATCGTTTACACACATTCCCTCCCACCTTCACTCATTTGAAGCTCTGGCCTCCAGGGCTTACACCGTGGAGCTTCATTCAACATTTTAGTCTCTTCTGTCCACTACCTATAAAGTCATTTCCTTCCAAGTACCACTGAACCTTCCCTTTCATTCTCACTAGAACCCTCATAATTTCCTGCTGAGTTTCCAACCATGCTTTTCAGCTGAGGAAAGGGGAACAGGAGAGAGAGAGGAAGCCTCAGCTCGAGAGAAAAACACCTGCTACCCCTGAAACCAGACTCCCTGGGTTAGGGAGGCACCTCTGGCCTAGGTCACTCTGGTCTTGGCTCACACACCTCTCAGGCCTGACCTGACCCCAAGCCAAACCAGCCTTCACTTCCCACCCCTCAGTTAAGTTAGTATCTGTTACACAACTGTTTTCTTTTCTTCACAGTACTTGCCACTATGTGAAATGACCCTGTTCTTTATCTGCATATACTCTCTAGAATGTGAGGGTTGCCAGACGGTGTCCAGAACAGTGGCAGGCAGACAGGCAGTCCTTGAAAAATACTTCTTCGAATTAACGAAATGAATAAACGGGTAACATTCCAGCAAGCATGGATGGCAAAAGGTAACAGTAGAACACAAATCTGGAAAAGCAGCCTGGAGGCACATCATAAAAGTCATGAATGCCAGGAAATAAAAACAGTCACTAACAGTTATGGAGTGCCTATTATGCATCAGATACAGCCCTAAGCATTGCAGCTGGCTGAATAATAGGAGGTAGGTATTTGTGGTACCATTAGGATCCCCATTTTATGTGTAAGAAAACTGCAGCTTAGAGAGTTTAAAGAATTCGACAGAGGTCCATCCACTACTAAGTGGCAGAGTTGACTCAGAAAATTCAGGAGGGCTCCCTCTTTTATTCAGCAAGTACTGACCAAATGCATACTACACACCAGGTACAACAAGGCAATGGGGACAGAAAAAAAGAAAAACAAAAATGTAATTTCTGCCCAGTGAGCTTACCCATCTGGCAGGACATAATAACGCAAAGAAATGTAACATTTCTGAGTAGGGGGAACTTGACTGTCACACCTGCACCATTACATGTGCCTTTCTGTAAGAGCCTCTGCTCCAAACCACTCCTTTTCTGGTCAGCGTACCACGGCCATCAGGAATCCTACCTAGAACGTTAGCACCACTTACCTCATGCTCCATTTTATCTCCTTTCCATCAGCTGGTCCTCCTGTTCTAAACTATTCATCACTTCCTCCCGTTATTTTCTTTTCTCACTTCCCATGCATTTGCTGACTCTTCGTTTGGATCAAGTGCAACATTCTCATGACTGGCCTCTGTTTCACATTTCTGGCATCTCTCATTCATCTGAAAACTCTGTTTTCAGGATACCAACTTCCTATCCAGAAGCCTACAGCAGCCCCCTTATTCCTATATTAAATGTAAACTTCTTAGCACTGCTGACTTGGAAGAGAAGCTGCTAGATCTGCAGAAGTCTGGATTCACTGATCCCTTCCCAAGGTCTGTGTGTACATTTCAGAGCCAGTACCCTGTGTCGGGGAGCTTCATATGCTGTGTTATTTCAGAGGACAAGTCACTATTCTCTTTCCCTCATGGGATAAATTGTAAACTAACTTTTATCATCTAGATCCTTCTCATTCCAGATCTTCTACTCTTGACAGCTTAAGCTTGATAGAGAAGCTTTTAAAATAATTTATAGATATAACTGAAAAAAGTAGGGTAGTTTTTCATTCTGATTCAGACATGATTCTTTATTTCTAAGTCACTGTAGCACTTCACAATAGAATTTATTAACCACACATTTGTTTTTAAACAAATATATATATACTTTGAGATCGTAAAATAGCTTCCAATAAATTCTTTAAATAGTCTTTACTCTTTTGCACAGGTAAGACCTCACTGCTCAGGTGCAACTCATGCAGTAGTACACATTTTTATAACTCATCCTGGCTCAAAGTGGTTAATAATTATCCTTTGCTTTTCTGGGGTACTAGCAGTAACCCAACAGCATTAACTAACAAGAACTAAGAGCCTAAAGGTAAATTTGAAGCCTCTAAGAAATCAGGCATTACGAGAACTGTTCTCATGCTAATACCTACTGGATTCCAGGAGTTGTTAGTTCTCAAGCTAATTCCTCCAGTCCATGAGGTCGAAAAGTGTCGGACACAACTTAGGACTAAACAAATAACCTTGTGTCCCAGCAGTTCCATCAAGGGCCAGCAGGGCCTAAACAGGTATGGAGTAGCAGGAAAAGTGGGACAGGAACATTATTATTTTCCTTTAAGATCAGGATCCTTAAGTCACCTATGCTAAGGCACATCCATCTTATATATCAACCAGAGTAAAGAAGAGGCTAGAAATTACTTCAAAATAATATTGAAAAACACTTCTGAAACAAAATTGATTTTTTTTTTTCCTTTACATTTCTTTACACAGATTTCCTTGTAGACTAAGATTGGTAACAAGATAGCCTGGATAACCTACTATCCAACAAGTATCAAACACTTTTCATGTATTACTGCCAAATGTACCTCCATGAGATCTCATGACTCAGTCTACCAGTGCAATTAAACAATGATGATCATCACATGAAGTCAACCACATGGAAGTCAAACAAAGCACTCTAAGTGAATCCCGTGAGCCACTGACTCTAAGTCTTTGCTACAGACAATGGAAAGGTACTAAACGATCAAATCTGCACCTAAGAAATTTACTAAATAGAATAATTTAGAAATTAAAAGCTGGGAAACTGGTTACATTATCATTAATATACAGGTGAGAAACGATAAAAAGGTTGAACTACCATACTATAATAGCAATGCAAAGGAAGTAATAAATTTAAGAGACACTTGGAGGATTTGACCAAGAGGCATCAGGCAGAGAAGATAACCCCAGGTGACGGAAAACTGACTTCTGGCACATACATCTGGGTGTCCAGTACTACCATTAACTGAGATGAGCATTACTGGGGGCAGTGTGTGCATAAAAGATAACAAGTTGTGAACATCTGCAGCAGTACGACGTACCCACAGAACACCTTGGAGGTACAGGTTGCCAGGTAAGAGTACTCCTCTGAAACTCAGGCTGCCTGCAATAAACATCTATTTTGGTGGTAATCAATATACAGGTTGTAGTGAAAACCAGGAGTAACTGAGATCACCCTAGAAAGAATAAGGAGTGTGGCTAAGGAATGAGAATAGAACCTACATGACTACAGTCTCTATCTAGAATGAGACTAGGCAGAATGAAGGCGTTGAATGGACTTACTCAGGCTGATCTGGGTTTAAATTCTCCCCTTGTCATTCTTCCAGCTCAGGGACCTTGAGCAAAGACATTTAACCTCTCTGACCCATAGTTTTCCTCCACTGTAAAAAATCACCTCATATGGCTTTATTTGTATGCACATATATGTGTGCATCATATATAAAACTTAATAAAAGTTCTTTGACAGTACTAATTTCAATAGCACCAAATTGATTTTGGTCAAGAGAGATGCAGAAGAACCAAGAGAATGCTGTCTCAGAAAACTAAGAACGAACAGAAAAATAACTTGGATTTCCGGTGAAGCATCTCAGCTAACGAGGGGTCCCACTGCCCACATACAGGTGAAGCACTTTCTTTTGTCATGTGTACACCAGCGACCCCAGCTTCTCAGGAGGTGCAAAGGCACACGTGTGCCCTCACTCTGATCCTTAAACCTCCCTCTGCTCTCCTTCATAGTTTAGCTAAGGAATTCTCAAAGTTCTATTTATTACTAGGTCACTTTGGTGGATGAGGTAGGGAAAAAAATCAAATGGTCAGGATGTTTAATGGTTGGCAGACACCATTTTATAAAAGCCAAAGCTGCAGTAAGCCATGCCTTTTTGTTAGCCATTGCTGGTTTCTGGTTTGATTTTACTACATTTTGCTCTTCTTCTAAGAAGAAACAGAGCTACTGGCTATTTAGAATTAAGCTCCAGTTTCTAACATAAGCAACTTACATCTAGTAAAGTCCAACGCTGATATAAAAACAAAAGGAAACAAAAAACCCACAAAGCAAAGAAGGACAAACATAAGGAGGCGTCCATACCTTGGCCCCAGTGTGGCTTCCTGCAAAGCATCGTGTAAATGTGCAAGTCAGCTCGGCTTCTCAGTTTCTCCTCAGTAAGAAACTGAGGCAGCGGTTCATCTGTGGCCCAAGCCACAATGCAGAGGGCACAGTTCTCACTGCAGCCATCACAGGCCACTGGGGCCAGTATCATTCCTTTATTTATCCACGATCCTTCAACAAAGGGGATTCTGCCTGTGTACCCCAGTACCCATTTCCAGTGTTGGCGTGAATGAGTTAGAGAGGACCAGGCCAGAGTGCCGCGGAAACATGTAGGAGGGGGGCAGTTAAGACAGGAGATCTAAGCAGGAGACCTCGGCAAGAAGTTCAGGGCAGGGAATGGGGATTAGTCACACAGGGAAAGGAAGAAAAGCAATCCAGACAGACGGACAGAAAGCCGTGAGGAAAGGCAGGATGAGATGAGGCTGGGTACCTCCATGAGACATAAAATATTGAATCCTGGAGTCAAACAGGAACACGCTGGAGGAGGGTGCTGGCTTAGATCCACTAGAATTTTCATCCAAGCTGAAGTTTCACTTTGGATCTGTCAAGATTTAATGCGTGCTACCCAGCCCCAGACAACTGAAGAAACAGAGCTATGCCATCAAATACAGCTTCAGTTTTTACAGACTAAGTTTCCACACACGGCCTGGCTCCCAAATATCCACTTGACCCACACTATAGACCTTTCCCCTTAGCAGAGAAAAGTCCATACATCGTGAAATGCTTCAGTTCTGGGCATTTTAATAGGTCATAAAAGCAAAGACTCCTTCAACTACCAAATACAGGCGTCTGTCAGGGGAGTGAAAGTGAAAGTGCACTTACCTGTACAAGCAGTCCATATAGTCTGCACCCTTGCTATATTCCTCCCAATACCTATGATACATAACAAGCACTTGCTCTTCAGACTCCAGAACTCTCTAGATAAAGAAGAAAAACACTTTTTACTCACAAAGCAGTGATCACTTTCATTTGTAAGCGATGAAATTTATCAAAAACTAATGTTCTTACATAAGTGACATAATTTGGGCATTATATATTATATCTACAAATTACATTCTAATTTAACTACCTTCAGTAACAATGAAAGAGCTAGAAAAAAAAAAGTGAATCTTAGAGATGAAAATGAAATATCCAAATTACAGACTAAATGCTTCATTTCCTAAGATAAAAAAATAAAATGTAATGGTTTGATGCTGTTCCTTGGGCCAGACTACTAGGTCAGATTAAAACAGAATGTAATTCTATTGCCATGTCTATTTCCTCATGTACATCAATTTTGATCAGACTGCTAGTTGTACATCATCACCTCACATTATTCACTTCTGTGAATACGACTATGAAAACTGACAACTTTTCCACATTCTCCAAATAAGTTATTGTATATTTACTTAATAAAATAAAAATAAAAGCCTACTATCTTTTGAAAAATGAAAATCAAACTGAAATCTGAGGCCTGGTATTTAAAAAGTTAATTTTAATGGAAATTTAGTATAACAACAAAAATTCACTGGCTAGGACAGACATTCCCAAAGTCACCACTTCTTGTACCTCAATTGTCCTTCCATCAACTGTCCATGTGACCTTGGGCAAGTCCTGACCTCAATGCTCATCTAATTAACTCTGATGAAATGCTATGCTTTTAAACTTAGGATTTTAACAATTAAAGCTCACAATGATAGGAATAGCCAACAAATCGTACTTTTTTGCCTACCACGTGGTAAATAAATTAAAAATACCAACCACTATTAATAATGGCACACTTCCCAGGTGGCATAGTATGGTACAGAATCCACCTGCCAATGCAGGAGACACAGGTTCGATCCCTGGGTCAGGAAGACCCCCTAGAGTAGGAAAGGGCAACCCACTCCAGTATTCTTTTCTGGGAAATTCCATGGACAGAGGAGCCTGGCAGGCTATGGTCCACGGCATCGCAGAGTCGGACACAACTGAGAGGCTGACGTAGCACAGCATTAACAATGCTAGGGGACAGGGCCCCCTTAGGAACTGATGCGACTTAGCAGCAGCAGCAGCAGCAGGAACTTCTGCGGCTGGTGGGATAAAATATAAATCCAAGAACAATTTCTTACTACAATCATTCCTGAGTATTAGCAGGGACTGTTTGTAGGATGCCCCATGGATACCAAAACCCACAGAGGCTCAAGTCCCCTACAGTCAGGCCTCTACATCCACCAATATGAAGACACAGACATGGAAGACCAACTGCATTAAGTCAAAAAAATAAAAAATGTTCATGACTTAAGACCTAGTAATTCTAAGTCTAGGGACTTACCCTATTTAGAAATAATAATAAACAAATAGATAAAACAGGCTTAGAAAAATGAGCTTTTCTTCAAAGGTTATAAGGGAAATATCACAGGATCAATTGTGCTCTACTTATAGGTTATTACCCTTTGAAAAAGGCCTCATCCTAGTCATGTGCAGGGTTAGACACACTACACAGTTTATGTTACTTTATCTCTATTATATAGATAAAAGAACTTAAAGTTCAATTCACGAGGTAGGTTACGTGAGTTGCCCAGGGTCACAGGGCTAATAAAAGGTGGTTAACTTTCTAGCTCAAACAATAAATGATCTCATCCAGTTCCCGATAAGATCACTAATCTGAAATAAGTTAGAAATGCTGCCGCTAGTCAAATACTCGGAGAAGGCAATGGCAACCCACTCCAGTACCCTTGGCTGGAAACTCCCATGGACGGAGGAGCCTGGTAGGCTGTAGTCCATGGGGTCGCGAAGAGTTGGACACGACTGAGGGACTTCACTTTCATTTTTCACTTTCATGCACTGGAGAAGGAAATGGCAACCCACTCCAGTGTTCTTGCCTGGAGAATCCCAGGGATGGCGGAGCCTGGTGGACTGCCGTCTATGGGGTCGCACAGAGTCCGGCACGACTGAAGCAACTTAGCAGTAGCAGCAGCAACCAAATACTGCAAATTCGTTCGCCACGTATACGCAGATCATTAAGTCTGTGATGCTTCCCTCCATGTGCATGGCACAATGACCGAAATACTGGTCACAGGAAGTTCATGTCGTACTTTTTCATTTATCATTCTCCTTTTTAATCCTAGGATTTTCAAGACCTTACATAGGATATTAAGAGGCAGCCAAAAGGTTGATTACAAAGACAGAGATTCACCAAGAGGTGGCGAAGGGACAGTAAAAACAAAAAAACTTGTTTCTACAAACACCATCCAAAGAACATGTGAGGACTCGATTTCAAGTTGAACAAACCTTGATTTGAAACTCTCCTCACTTACTAGTAGCATGACCTTGACCAACTAAACTGATTTTCCTTGGAGAACCTAACCACACAGTACTTGACTCATAGCTCTTGATACATTTTAGAAAAATGCTATTTAGGAAACAAAACAAATAACCTTAACTTGATACAAGTTCTGCACTGGAAAACAGTGAACTAGTCAAATAACTATGTAGCCATAAACACATTTACATCATGTATACAGCAGTCCTTACCTTGTGCAAATGCCGTACATGATTTTCCAAAAAAATCTTAGTTTCTGTATAAAGTCTTTCTCCAAGGGGTTCAGGATAGGCCACACATAAAGCATAGATATCTCTAGTTAAATTGTTAAGGTTTTCATATCCACTAGAGACATTACTTTAAAACAAATGCGATTTAACTCAAGTTTGAACTCAAGTTAAAAAATGAAAAACCTTTATTTCACTCTTATAGTTTAGGATTATATAGATGCATACAGAATGAAGGACACTGAACCAACATGTGATAGGATAGGATCACATAAGGTAAGTCACACACCCCAAAAAATGATTTGTAAAAAATTAAGTGCTAACATAGGGTGGTGTACAATTTTCAGAGAAGGGTGGTTGTTTTTTTTTTCCAGTTTCAAAATATGAAAGATTTATTGCCGCTAAAATTTCTACCTAAAATATCTGAGTATTGAAGCCAACCTTATATTCTTGGGCAAAATAACAGGAAATGGAGAGAAACTGGCTGTAGAACAATTAGGAACACAGTTCTTTATTTTTCAAAATAAAATTTTAAAACTGAGATTCCAAGTTTGCTGTTTGCACAGACATTTTTTTATTTCAGAGGAGGAGCAGAAAACTCACGATCACGTCAAGAGTAATTGAACCATCTTAAACAGATCAAATAATAAACAACAGAAATATCAATAACTGAAGGGACTTTTCAAGGAAGCTATCTCAAAACCATTTACAAACCAACAAGTAACTATATATTCTGTAGAATAAGCACACATTTAATTATTTCATTCTCTTTAACTTATACTCATTTTCTCTTGTCATCTTCTATGACCAACTCCTTCTCTTCTCTTTCTACTCATTATTTTAGTTAAAATAGCCTTAAAAGTACCTAAGTACTTGCCTCGCCCAACCTCATTCATGCACAAGTAACTTTTAACACTTTTCTACTAAGATTCCCATCAGAAACAGTTCATGATGTTCCACACACACACACACACACAAAAACTTAAAAGAGACTAGTTCAATAATAAGGTCTTCAAAGGCAAAATCCATTATTATTATCTAGATACAATGGAAAGTACAAGAAATCAGATGTTAGAAATCTTGCATACGAGTCTGTGCTCCATCAATGACTACCAGCAGAGCCTGGGTGAGTCCCTTTACTCCTGAGTACCAGTTTCCACATCTATTATATCTGCCCCACTGATCTGATAGGCGTGTTTGGGGCACCAAATAACACTAAAAATGTAAAAGATCTCTGCGAACTATGAGGCCTTCTAGAAAAGTTACCATCATTTTCTGTATCTGTAGTGACTAGAACACAGGTAGCCTATCAAATGTTTCTTACTGACAACTGCAACAGTAATGAATTCATTGTTCCTGCACCAACATTCGGTTTAATATTAACAACTGGGTTAGGCATTGACAACAAGTTGAATCACTCTTATGAAATCCCAGCCTTTCTAGATAGCACACACCTTGTTCAGAGAGGCAGCCATCCTTCAGCCCCAGGGCACTGCTGGAGGGGCAGTGAGCAGGAGAGGACAGGAACCTCCATCCACACTCTGGTAATAACACCTTCACGTCTCATCTTCCCTTTAGATGGAAAGAGTCTCTGGTTCCTGCAGGGTCTACTCAGTCCGTAAGGCCTCCTACAGGGCCCTTCAACCCAGAGACCAGGCCTCAAACCTAATCCCTTCCTTCATCCTGGGATGTGGAATGTGTGACGGTCCCTGTGGTAGAAGGTGAAGGCAGGTCAGCAGTCTGCCAGGGCTGCCCCGAGGCCCTCCCAGCCACGGCACCTGGCAGACACTGGGCAGAGCTGCTGAGACAGCCACCCAAGGCTACCTGCGGCTGAGGGTTCCTAGAGATTGCTTTAACCTCCCAAATACTAAGAAGCTAAAGTACTGGAATGCTGTGGGTTTCTTCCAGAGTATATATCCTGGGTACTGGAGGTCACACTGTGTTTTTACCTATATAATACATATATATAATGATATTATTAATACTATAATAAACATAATATACATGTCTGCCCTTTTAGCACAGGAGGCAGCACATCAGTCTCATAATCTGAAGGTCCTGAGTTCGAACCTCAGAAAGGGCAGATCACTCTTTTAGGGCTTCCCTGATAGCTCAGTTGGTAAAGAATCCACCTGCAATGCAAGAGACCCCAGTTCGATTCCTGTGTTGGAAAGATCTTTTGGAAAAGGGATAGGCTACCCACTCCAGTATTCTTGGGCTTCCCTTGTGGCTCAGCTGGTAAAGAATCCATCTGCAATGTGGGAGACCTGGGTTCAATCCCTGGGTTGGGAAGATCCCCTGGAGAAGGAAAGGCTACCCACTCCAGTATTCTGGCCTGGAGAATTCCATGGACTGTATGGGCCAAGGGGTCGCAAAGAGTCGGACAAGACTGAGCAACTTTCACTTTCACTTTCGTATACATACATTATATTCAGTTTAGTTCAGTTCAGTCACTCAGTTGTGTCCAACTCATTGTAACTCCATGGACTGCAGCACGCCAGGCCTCCCCATCCATCACGAAGTCCCAGAGCTTACTCAAACTCGTGTCCATCGCGTCGGTGATGCCATCCAACCATCTAATCCTCTGTCATCCCCTTCTCCTCCCGCTTTCAATCTTTCCCAGCATCAGGATCTTTTCAAGTGAGTCAGTTCTTCACATCAGGTGTCCAAAGTATTGAAGTTTCAAGCTTCAGTATCAGTCCTTCCAATGAATAGTAACGACTGATTTCCCTTAGGATTGACTGGTTTGATCTCCTTGCAGTTCAAGGGACTCTCAAGAGTCTTCTCTAACACCACAGTTCAAAAGCATCAATTCTTCAGTGCTCAGCTTTCTCTATAGTCCAACTCTCACATCCATACATGACTATTGGAAAAACCATAGCTTTCACTAGACGGACCTTTGCTGGCAAAGTAATGTCTCTGCTTTTTAATATGCTATCTAGGTTGGTCATAGCTTTTCTTCCAAGGAGTAAGCATCTTTTAATTTCATGGCTGCAGTCACCACCTGCAGTGATTTTGGAGCCCCCAAAAATAAAGTCTGTCACTGTTTCCATTATTTCCCCATCTATTTGCCATGAAGTGATGGGACCAGATGTCATGATCTTAGTTTTCTGAATGCTGAGTTTTAAGCCAACTTTTTCACTCCTTTCACTTTCAACAAGAGGCTCTTTAGTTCTTCCTCACTTTCTGCCATAAGGGTGGTGTCATCTGCATATCTGAGGTTATCGATATTTCTCCTGACAATCTTGATTCCAGCTTGTGCTTCATTCAGTCCAGCATTTCTCAAGATGTACTCTGCATATAAGTTAAATAAGCAGGGTGACAATATAGAGCCTTGACGTACTCCTTTCCCAATTTGGAACCAGTCTGTTGTTCCATGTCCAGTTCTAACTGTTGCTTCCCGATCTGCATACAGATTTCTCAGGAAGGAGGTCAAGTGGTCTGGTATTCCCGTCTCTTTCAGAATTTTCCAGTTTGTTGTGATTCACATAGTCAAAGGCTTTGGCATAGTCAATAAAGCAGAAACAGATGTTTTTCTGGCACTCTCTTGCTTTTTTCAATGATCCAGCGGATGTTGGCAATTTGACCTCTGGCTCCTCTGCCTTTTCTAAATCCAGCTTGAACATCTGGATGTCACGGTTCACGTATTGCTGAAGCCTGGCTTGGAGAATTTTGAGCATTATTTTACTAGCGTGTGAGATGAGTGCAATTGTGTGGTAGTTCGAGCATTCTTTGGCATTTCCTTTGGGATTGGAATGAAAACTGACCTTTTCCAGTCCTGTGGCCACTGCTGAGGTTTCCATATTTGCTGGCATGTTGAGTGCAGCACTTTCACAGCATCGTTTTTTAGGATTTGAAGTAGTTCAACTGGAATTCCGTCACCTCCACTAGCTTTGGTCATAGTGATGCTTCGTAAGGCCCACTGACTTCACATTCCAGAATGTCTGGTTCTAGGTGAGTGATCACACTATCATGGTTATCTGGGTCATGAAGATCTTTTTTGTATAGTTCTTCTGTGTATTCTTGCCACCTCTTCTTTTTTTGGGGGGGGGGGGGTTAACTGATGATTTTATCTTGAGTTTCCTCAAACAGATGAAACTTTGGAATAAACAACTTTGAGCTTTTGTGAGGAGCATAAAGTAACCTACCAACAAAGGGAGTTCACATAATCAGTTGTTTTCAATACAAGTGAAAGAAGGTGAAGTCCCTCAGTCGTGTCCAACTCTTTGTGACCCTATTGACTGCAGCCTACTAGGCTCCCGGGTCCATGGGATTTTTCCAGGCAAGAATACTGGAGGGGGTTGCCATTTCCTTCTCCAGCCACCTCTTCTTAATATCTTCTGCTTCTGTTAGGTCTATACCATTTCTGTCCTTTATTGAGCCCATCTTTGCATGAAATGTTCCCTTGGTATCTCTAAATTTCTTGACGAGATCTCTAGTCTTTCCCATTCTATTGTTTTCCTCTATTTCTTTGCACTGATCACTGAGGAAGGCTTTATCTCTCCTTGCTATTCTGCTATTCTTTGGAACTCTGCATTCAAATGGTTATATCTTTCGTTTTCTCTTTCGTCTTTCACTTCTCTTCTTTTCACAGCTACTTGTAAGGCCTCATCAGACAACCATTTGGCCTTTTTGCATTTTTTTTCTTGGGGATGGTCTTGATCACTGCCTCCTGTACAATGTCACGAACCTCCGTCCATAGTTCATCAGGCACTCTATCAGAACTAATCCCTTGAACCCAATCCCTTGAATCTATTTGTCACTTCCACTGTATAATCTTAAGGGATTTGATTTAGGTCATACATGAATGGTCTAGTGGTTTTCTCTGCTTTCTTCAATTTAAATCTGAATTTGGCAATAAGGAGTTCATGATCTGAGCCACAGTCAGCTCCTGGTCTTATTTTTGCTGACTGTATAGAGCTTCTCCATATTAGGTATAGTATATACATGTGTATGTATATAAATTTTTTAAAATAAGATTGCTGTCATGTAGGAATGCAGGGCAGCAGGTTTTAGACCATAGGGAAACTACCAGTTTATGTTTTCATATACAACCCCTAACTCACAAATGTAGACAACTCGGTTAAGAACTGTTTCCGTCTCACAGTCGCTGAATGTGGCTCTCTGCCTGGAACGCTGCCCCTAGGTCTCTGTGTTACCTGCTCCCTCCCTCTGTCCTAGTCTTTGCTCAAGTTTTATCACCATCCTCAGAGAGACCGTCCCTGACCACCATCTGCAGAGTCGCACATACACTCCAGCCACACTCAGACCCTTGCCCTGCTTCACTCCTCCCCACCCTCCACCCCAATATTTAACCTGTTATGATTAATAGAAGCACTGGCATTAGGTTTGCTTTACATCTGTTTAATGCCTATCTCCTTCAGTAGAATGAAGGGAAAGTGGCTTGTTTTGTTCACAGCTGTACTCCCAAAGCCTAAAGCAGTGTCTGACATACGTTAAATCTCAGTAAAGTATTTGTTGAACAAAAGGTTATGGAAGATTGCTGACTGCCACATATGGGCAATAAACTTGTAACTGTGAACAATAATACATTTGAAAATAGTCATACTGGAAAGTTCTTCCACTTAGGAAAGCTTAAACCTGTTTTCAACAAGCTTATGAACCCAGCACGCTGAAGGGCGCAGGCGTAGGTGCCACCAAAGGATACGAGAAGCGGTCATTCCACGTTGCTCTCTCCACGTACTCCAACATGACCACAGCTTTGATTGTCGTGAGGAGTTTGTTCCAGGTTTCATCAAAATCCACTACTCTTGGTTTCAAAGACATTGTGCAAGTTTAGCCTTGAAATCTGCTAAAGACAATGCTAACATTAGCATGAATTCCACGGGGTCAGTCACTTGTCTCTGAAACAATCGCATCATTAGCAGGATTCAGGAAGGGATGAGAACAGAGCCTGGCACATGGTAAGAACAATTAACATTGGCTCCCGTCTTTTCAAGACTGTCCAGACAAGGAATTCCTCAGAATGTTTGTATTCACTACAAATTCTAAGAAATAGAGAGCTTTTAACACAAATTATTTATAATTCAGGGTGGTCCAAAGAATGAGAAGCTTAACGTGCTGAGAGAAAAAAAGCTGAGACTCAATGAGCCAAAAAGTTAAACTCCAACATGAGAAATACACAGCAGATACTCGGTAAAGACAAAAAGGCTTCAGCCCCAAATCCTTGCAGTTTGCACTCCTTAAACTGGAGACCAAGCGCACATATATGAGGAAACACAAAACCATTAAAGGGTTTCTTTTCTTGAAGCATCAGTTTAGCTGGATTCCAAATCCTTCTCCATAACACACCGGAAGAACAGAATTAAAAGAAAAATCTCTTAAAGCCACATTTAATTGCACAAGGGAGCATTTTTCCAGCACAAGCCTTCACATCCTCCCTGAAGTTTTCCCTCACTACCGGGACTGTGAAGCACCAAGTTAGTCTGTAGCCAGGGCCAAACAAGGAGGGAACATTCTTCCTCTTTGTGTCCCACTGTGGGGAAAAAAGGAGGTAAAGAGACAGCAGGGAGAAGGCAGAATGCATAGAGAGAAAGGAAACAAGACAAGAGACCAGTTGCTTGGTCCATGAACTGGAGGCAGCCCTGGGCCCTTCTTACGTGGTGAAGAAAAGAATTCCAGAGCCCAGGGAACAGACCTCAAGGAAGAAAAGAAAAAGAGCCAGAGAGGTCAAACAAAAGCCCAAAGAGGGTGTGTCACACCGAATCAACTCTCTCCCACAGTACCTCCAGGCCTTAAACTTCCTCTAACTAGCAGTAATCCGTGTGTGTGTGTGTGTGTGTGTGTGTGTGTGTGTGTGTGTGTGTGTGTGTGTGTGTGTGTGTGTGTGTGTGTGTGTGTGTGTGTGTGTGTGTGTGTGTGTGTGTGTGTGTGTGTGTGTGTGTGTGTTGCGGGAACAAGAGAACCTAAAGCTCCAGTTTTAAATCAGAAAATTAACCTTAACTCCTCATGCTGTTCACACATTCTATCTAACTGTGTGTGGGATTTTCCCTTAAATCCTTCCATTCTCGTGCAACCAACCCCATGAAAGCTCTGGGGTCAGGCCCTCAACAGTTCTAGTTTGCATTCATCTTTTATTTATCAAAGAAGTACTAATAACTGTTAATATTTATACAGTACTTACTATGAAAGTCACTCAGTCGTGTCTCTTTGTGACTGTAGACTCCATGGAATTAATTCTCCAGGCCAGAATACTGGAGTGGGTAGACTTTCCCTTCTCCAGGGGATCTTCCCAACACAGGGATCAAACCCAGGTCTTCCACATTGCATACGGATTCTTTACTAGCTGAACCACAAGGGAAGCCCAAGAATACTAGAGTGGGTAGCCTATCCCTTCTCCAGCGGATCTTCCCGACCCAGGAATCGAACCGGGGTCTCCTGCATTGCAGGCAGATTCTTTACCAACTGAGCTATCAGGGAAGCCCATACTTACTATGAGCCAAACACGAATTTAAGTGCTTTATATGGAGAAGGCAATGGCACCCCACTCCAGTACTCTTGCCTGGAAAATCCCATGGACGGAGGAAGCTGGTGGGCTATAGTCCATGGGGTCGCTAAGAATCGGACACAACTGAGCAACTTCACTTTTACTTTTCACTTTCACGCATTGGAGAAGGAAGTGGCAACCCACTCCAGTGTTCTTGCCTGGAGAATTCCAGGGACGGGGGAGCCTGGTGGGCTGCCATCTATGGGGTCGCACAGAGTCAGACACAAATGAAGCGACTTAGCAGCAGCAGCACCAAGTACTTCATATAAACTCAATCCTCCCAACAATCTGATGAAGTAGGGCCCACTGTTCCCTCCATTTTCTGGATAAGAAAACTAATTACATAGTGATTAACAAACTTGCTTAAGGTCACAGAGCTATTTATTGATGGCATCAAGAGGATTCAGACCTGCGCTGGAACCCCTGTCCTCAACTGCCATATACAACTATGTGCTGTGTGTTCAGTGACGGCCAACTCCTTGCAACCCTATGAACTGTAGCCCACCAGGTTTCTCTGTCCATGGGATTTCCCAGGCAAGAATACTGGGAGTGGGTAGCCATGTCCTACTCCAGGAGACTTAGTAACATCCTTAGTGAGTACTTAGATACATGCCAGGCATTGTACTAGGTGAGGATAACAGTGGTCAACAAACAGAGTTCTTGACTTTTAAGAAAGTTAGACTCTTGGATCTGGCATTCAGCAACAAAAACAACATACCTAAACCACAGAGCTGACGATGTCACTCTGGTACTTAAAGCAGCTTGAGATTTTCCACTATGGATAGCTCTGGTTTAAGCTCATTGGCAACATGGCTCATCAAGCTTCCATGATGTGACCTTGGACTAAAGCCCCTCCTCACCTTGCTCTTCTCATGGGACTCCCTTCCTTGACATCATAATCTGGAAACTTCTTTGCTTAGAGGTCACTGAACACAACAGGCTGATTCACAAACACTGAGTGTTACCCTGATTGCTTTCTGTACCTAAAATTCTTCTCTTCTCCATGCCGCCGCCTTTCAATCCATTCATCTAACTCCTACTGATATTTTAGCCTTGGCCCAGAATATTAGCTTTTAAGAAATTTTCTGGGCCCACTTAAGCTAGGTAAGGTGTCCTCTTCTGTATGACTTGAGAACTCTCTTTAACCACTCTTAGAGAATTAAACTACCCTCAGCCAACTCAATGGATATGAATTTGAGCAAGCTCCAGGAGTTGGTGACAGACAGGGAAGCCTGGCATGTTGCAGTCCACGGAGTCACAAAGAGTCAGACACGACTGAGCAACTGAACTGAACTGAGCCATGACTATCTGAGTGTTTCCTCAGGGTAGGGAGACTACTGTGTAACTATGTACCAAAAAGCTATCACTGTTTGCTTCACATTCCATTCCTCCCCCTATAAGAATGGGATCATACTACACACCCTACTTATACATTATTTTAATGGTTGCAAAGATTACCTTTTAGCTTTATTCAAGCTTTAGCAGCATCAGACTGGCACTAATTTCTCTGTTGAGATCAACAGAGAGAATGGGTTTATGTACAGTGATAATCTTAGATGGATGGAAAATGTGAACACCAAGGTGAGAGAAGCATCAGCCCAGGGAAATATACTAAAAACTAACAAACCAGTAACAGGAAGTATGCTAAAACAGTCTGTTAGCTTCTATGCCTGCCCAATAGAAAGCTCCTTTATTTAAACTCCTTAAATAAAATGTATGCTTCTTCATCTTATTTAAATTATTTAAATGATCACTTACTCATGGAGAATTTATATCAGGATGTAAAAGAGAGAGGGCAAAGAAAGAAATGTTATGACAAATACATTTATGAAATTTTCATTACATGTGAAAATGATTCATAGATTAGATTTTCTCACTGAGAGCACCATTTCTAAGTATTGTATGGCTGTTAACAATAATTACAAAAGTGATTTATATAAACACAGAGCTACCACATGACTCAGTAATTCATTCCTATACAAAAGAAAACATGTCCACACAAAAACTTGGACATTTCCTGGTGGCTCAGTGGTAAAGAATCCACATGGCAATGCAAGAGACTCTGGTTCAATCCCTGATCCAGGAAGATCCCACATGCCACGGAGCAACTAAAGCCCGGGAGCCACAACTACTGACCCCACTTGCCACAACTACTGAAGCTCAAGTGCCCTCGAGCCTTGATCTGCAACACAAAGAAGCCACTGCAGTGAGAAGCCCAACCACCACGACTAGAGAAAAGCCCAAACAGCAATAAAGACCCAGCCCAGCCAAAAATAAATAAAATAAAAAACATAGAACCTTGGACACAAACGTTCATAGCAGCATTTATTCCTAAGGGCCAAAAAAGTGGAAATCACTCAAATATCTATCAAATAAAAAATGGATAAATAAAATGTAGTACATCCATACAATGATTATTCTGTAATACAAAGGAATGGAGTACTGATAGATGCTACAATATAGATAAACCTCAAAAACATATTCTGTGAATAAAGTTGGTCATAAAAGACCACCTATTACAGCATTCCGTTTAAATGAAATATCCAGAATAGACAAATCAGTAGACACAGGAAGTACTTTAGTGTTTGCACAGGGTTAGAGGATCTGGATAAAAATGGGAAGTGACTGCTAATTAGGTGATGAAAATGTTTTAAAACTGACTGTCATCCTGTTTGCACAACCCTAAAATGTGCTAAAAACCACTGAACTCATTTGAACCAGTTCAAATGAGTACACTGAATGGTATGTGAAGGATAACTCAATAAAGCTGTTAAGACACTTAAGGTGAAATAACCATACCAAAAGTTTCGGAGCAATTTAATGTGGAGGGGAATGTAGGGGAGAACAAGTACATTTACATGATTGCAAATTCTGAAATCTCAGTCTCCCACTCACTCCCATGCTAGAGTCACCAGGTCCCATCACTAGAGGAATCTATTATATGTGTCTGGGAGTATTTTATTCATATATGTCATTATTTCCCCTTTTTACATAATTGAATATAGAGATGGTCTTTCTTCATCTGTTTTAGATAAATGGCATCACACCACTTACTTAATAATATATTCACTTAACAATACATTTGGAAAGTTCAGTTCAGTTGCTCAGTCGTGTCCGACTCTTTGCAACCCCATGAATCGCAGCATGCCAGGCCTCCCTGTCCATCACCAACTCTCGGAGTTTACCCAAACCCATGTCCATCGAGTCGGTGATGCCATCCAACCATCTCATCCTGTCGACCCCTTCTCCTCCTGCCCGCAATCCTTCCCAGCATTAGCGTCTTTTCCAATGAGTCAACTCTTCCCATGAAGCGGCCAAAGTATCGGAGTTTCAGCTTCAACAGCAGTGCTTCCAATGAACACGCAGGACTGATCTCTTTTAGGATGGACTGGTTGGATCTCCTTGCAGTCCAAGGGACTCTCAAGAGTCTTCTCCAGCAGCACAGTTCAAAAGCATCAATTCTTCGGGGCTCAGCTTTCTTCACCGTCCAACACTCACATCCATACATGACCACTGGAAAAACCATAGCCTTGACTAGACGGACCTCTGTTGACAAAGTAATGTCTCTGCATTTAATATGCTATCGAGGTTGGTCATAACCTTCCTTCCAAGGAGTAAGCGTCTTTTAATTTCATGGCTGCAATCACCATCAGCAGTGATTTTGGAGCCCACAAAAATAAAGTCTGACACTGTTTCCACTGTTTCCCCATCTATCTGCCATGAAGCGATGGGACCAGATGCCATGATCTTAGTTTTCTGAACGTTGAGCTTTAAGCCAACTTTTTCACTCTCCTCTTTCACTTTCATCAAGAGGCTCTTTAATTCTTCTTCGCTTTCCGCCATAAGGGTGGTGTCATCTGCATATCTGAGGTTATTGATATTTCTCCCAGCAATCTCGATTCCAGCTTGTGTTTCTTCCAGCCCAGTGTTTCTCATGATGTACTCTGCATATAAGGTAAATAAGCAGGGTGACAATATACAGCCTTGACATACTCCTTTTCCTATTTGGAACCAGTCTGTTGTTCCATATCCAGTTCTAACTGTTGCTTCCTGACCTGCATACAGGTTTCTCAAGAGGCAGGTCAGGTGGTCTGGTATTCCCATCTCTTTCAGAATTTTCCACAGTTTATTGTGATCCACACAGTCAAAGGCTTTGGCATAGTCAATAAAGTAGAAATAGATGTTTTTCTGGAACTCTTGCTTTTTCGATGATCCACTGGATGTTGGCAATTTGATCTCTGGTTCCTCTGCCTTTTCTAAAATCAGCTTGAACATCTGGAAGTTCACGGTTCACGTATTGCTGAAGCCTGGCTTGGAGAATTTTGAGCATTACTCTACTAGAGTGTGAGATGAGTGCAATTGTGCGGTAGCTCAAGCATTCTTTGGCATTGCCTTTGCTTGGGATTAGAATGAAAACTGACCTTTTCCAGTCCTATGGCCACTGCTGAGTTTTCCATATTTGCTGGCATATTGAGTGCAGCACTTTCACAGCATCATCTTTTAGGATTTGAAAGAGCTTAACTGGAATTCCATCACCTCCACTAGCTTTGTTCGTAGTGATGCTTTCTAAGGCCCACTTGACTTCACATTCCAGGATGTCTGGCTCTAGGTGAGTGATCACACCATTGTGATTATTTGGGCCATGAAGATCTTTTTTGTACAGTTCTTCTGTGTATTCTTGCCACCTCTTCTTAATATATTCTGCTTCTGTTAGTTCCATACCATTTCTGTCCTTTATCGAATCCATTTTTGTATGAAATGTTCCCTTGGTATCTCTAATTTTCTTGAAGAGATCGCTAGTCTTTCCCATTCTGTTGTTTTCCTCTATTTCTTTGCATTGATCGCTGAGGAAGGCTTTCTTATCTCTCCTTGCTATTCTCTGGAACTCTGCATTCAGATGGGAATATCTTTCCTTTTCTCCTTTGCTTTTTGCTTCTCTTCTTTTCACAGCTACTTGTAAGGCCTCCTCAGACAGCCATTTTGCTTTTTTGCATTTCTTTTCCATGGGGATGGTCTTGATCCCTGTCTCCTGTACAATGTCACGAACCTCTGTCCATAGTTCATCAGGCACTCTATCAGATCTAGTCCCTTAAATCTATTAGTCACTTCCACTGTATAATCATAAGGGATTTGATTTAGGTCATAACTGAATGGTCTAGTGGTTTTCCCTACTTTCTTCAAATTTAAGTCTGAATTTGGCAATAAGTCTGAATTTGATCTGAGCCACAGTCTGCTCCCGGTCTTGTTTTGGCTGACTGTATAGAGCTTCTCCATCTTTGGCTGCAAAGAATATAATCAATCTGATTTCGATGTTGACCATCTGGTGATGTCCATGTGTAGAGTCTTCTCTTGTGTTGTTGGAAGAGGGTGTTTGCTATGACCAGTGTGTTCTCTTGGCAAAACTCTATTAGCCTTTTCCCTGCTTCATTCTGTACTCTAAGGCCAAATTTGCCTGTTACACCAGGTGTTTCCTGACTTCCTACTTTTGCATTCCAATCCCCTATAATGAAAAGGACATCTTTTTTGGGTGTTAGTTCTAAAAGGTCTTGTAGGTCTTCACAGAACTGTTCAACTTCAGCTTCTTCGGCGTTACTGGTCGGGGCATAGACTTGGATTACCGTGATATGGAATGGTTTGCCTTGGAAATGAACAGAGATCATTCTGTCGTTTTTGAGATTGCATCCAAGTACTGCATTTTAGACCCTTTTGTTGACAGTGATGGCTACTCCATTTCTTCTAAGGGATTCCTACCCACAGTAGTAGATATAATGGTCATCTGAGTTAAATTCACCCATTCCAGTCCATCTCAGTTCACCGAGTCCTAGAATGTCGACGTTCACTCTTGCCACCTCCCATTTGACCACTTCCATTTTGCCTTGATTCATGGACCTCACATTCCAGGTTCCTATGCAATATTGCTCTCTACAGCATCGGACTTTGCTTCTATCACCAGTCACATCCACAGCTGGGTATTGTTTTTGCTTTGGCTCCATCCCATCATTCTTTCTGGAGTTATTTCTCCACGGATCTCCAGTAGCATACTGGGCACCTACCGTCCTGGGGAGTTCATCTTTCAGTGTCCTATCTTTTTGCCTTTTCATACTGTTCATGGGGTTCTTAAGGCAAGAATACTGAAGTGGTTTGCCATGCCCTTCTCCAGTGGACCACATTCTGTCAGAAAAGCACTCC
Organism: Giraffa tippelskirchi; assembly: GCF_054371585.1. NCBI lineage: Eukaryota > Metazoa > Chordata > Mammalia > Artiodactyla > Giraffidae > Giraffa > Giraffa tippelskirchi. The sequence continues at coordinate 62,213,705 of NC_137287.1, read as the reverse complement.
ATATTAATACATAAGGATTTCTTTAATCCTAATAGCATTTCTTGGAGAAGGAAATGGCAACCCACTCCAGCATTCTTGCCTGGAGAATCCCATGGACTGAGGAGCCTCGCGGGCTACAGTCCATGCAGTCGCAAAGAGTTGGACTCGACCAAGTGACTAGACAAATAGCATTTCACTGCTTGGCTGTACTTGGATTCATTCTCTTATGTTTGATATGATATGTGATGAGTCCTCCAAAATTAAAGTACCTAGTTTAATATTCGGAGAAGGCAATGGCACCCCACTCCAGTACTCTTGCCTGGAAAACCCCATGGACGGAGGAGCCTGGTGGGCTGCAGTCCATGGGGCCACTGAGAGTTGGACACAACTGAGCGACTTCTCTTTCACTTTTCACTTTCATGCACTGGAGAAGGAAATGGCAACCCACTCCAGTGTTCTTGCCTGGAGAATCACAGGGACGGGGGAGCCTGGTGGGCTTCCGTCTATGGGGTCGCACAGAGTCGGCCACGACTGAAGCTACTTAGCAGCAGCAGCAGTTCAATATTAGTATTTTTGAGTTTAAATAGTTTTTTAAATGGATTAGTAAGTTCTTTTCACGTTGACATCAACAAAGTTTTCTTCTAAAGATACTGTTAACACAACTTAAGTTACAATTGCTATAAATACTTATTAATAAGAAAATTACAATTTATCATTAGCCTTACTGTTCATTAAATACCTTCTGAATTCCTCCTATGCGATACATATTATATATACAAACATTACTAACCATCAACCTGCAAGTCAGCAAAATCTAGACTACAGGAAACTACTGGATAATCAGATTTCTCAATAATTTATGCATGCACATAAGATAAGAGAAAAGAAAATGAGAGTGAGAGATATTTATGGAGGAGAAATTAAAGTAAAATAGACTGAAAAGGCACATTAATTTACCATAGTATGATTGTTCCTATTTGGATCTAGATTTACGCTCTTTTTAAAAATTTATATTTATGATAACCCTGGAAATCTGAAAACACTGAGGGGCTATTTCATGACCTTAAAAATATTTTTTATAACAATTATGAGAGCTTTAAAAATGAGAGTTCTTATCTGTCAAAGACACATTCCAAAATACTTATGAATGTAATAAATACTTCTGAGACCTACCTCAAAATTAAACAGCTTCTTTATGAACTGATTGATTATTGTTGAGAATGAGTGACAAGTACATTAGGCATTATTAAACTATTCATTCTCTCTATATGTTTGCAATTTTTCAAAGTAAAAGGGTTTAAAAAAAAAATCTTGACCATCATCATCAACAGTTCCATAAATATGAGGAAGAGTGGGGAGCACATAAAAGAAATAAGAATCAGAAAGTTTTTTTAAAAAGTATTATTAATCCAAAAGATCTAACATTCAATTAATATGCATTCTAGAAAATCAGAATGAGAGGTAATTATCAAAGAAAAAATACTGCAGAACTAATGAACATTAGTTTTCCAACTTAGAAGGGCATATTGAGTACCCAGAATATTTGATTTTAAAAATAACAAGGCACCACTTTTTGGCACACTAAACTACTGAGGATAAAGAAAAGAGTTCATAATTTTTCAGAAAAGAAAAAAGTCACAACCGACTATAAATTATATCTAGATTTACAACTGCAACACTGGATGCTGGAAGGTAATATAAAGCAACGCCTTCAAAATGCTAAGGGGAAAATGACTAATCACCTAGAATTCTCTATCCAGAGTGGTATCAAATAATTTACATGAAATCATTTTACTCATGAATCTATTGGAAGATATCCTCTATCAGGAGGAAATTAACGAACCAAGAAAGACTTGGGATCCCAGAAAAAGAGGGATCTAACACAGAAGAGAAGAACAGGAATTTTTCAGGACAGCAGCTTGACAGATTTTAAAAACAACCCGTCTATACAGACACAGAACAAAGGGCTCCAGGAGGGTTCTTTCCAAGAAAAAAAAGAGGGAAGGATACTTCCAAACTCTTGTTACAAGGCCAGCATTACCATGATTACCAAAGGACACCACAAGAAAAGAAAATCTAGATACATATGTATGTATGGCTGAGTCCCTTCACTGTTCACCTGAAATTTTATATTTGTTATCAGCTATACCTCAATACAAAATAAAAAGTTTCAAATAAATAAATAAACAAAATGGGTATATAAAAAAAAAATACACACACACCAAAAAGAAAAGAAAGCTACATGCCAATATTCCTGATGAACATAGATGCAAAAATTTGCAAAAAAAAAAAAAAAATTTAGCAAGCCAAATTCAACAACACATTAAAAGGATTGATACACCATGATCAACTGTGATACGTTCCAGGGATACAAGATTCAACATCCACAGATCAATCAGCAACATTAATAAAATGAAGAATGAAAATCATCCGATGATCTCAACAGATGCAGAAAAAGCATCTGACAAAATTCAACAATCATTTATGACAAAAACTCTCAACAAAGTGGGCATAGAGGGAATGTACCTCAACATAATAAAGGTCATATAAGACAAGCCCACAGCTTACATACTAAACAGTGACAAGCTGCCTAATAACCACTTAGGCAGTTTCTATTCAAGTTAAGCATACACTTTCCAAGGGATCCAGCAATTCCATTTCTGGGTTATTTACACAGGAGAAATGAAGACATACATTTAAAGGAAAACCTAAACACAAATTTTTAGAGCACATTTATTAATAACTACCAAAATGCACAAACCCAAATGTCCCATCAACTAGTGGATGGAAAACAAAATGTGGTGAATTGACACAACAGTATACTATTCAGTATTAAAGCAGGACAAATCACTGATATGTGGACAACAACAGATGATTCTCAAAAGCATTATGCCACGTGAAAGCAGACATACTCATTAGGTTATGTATTGTATGGTTGCTGAAAAAGTAAAAAATAGAAAAACATACATCAAATCACTGATTGTCAGAGACTCAGGACAGATACTTGACTAGTATTCTGACAACAAACACTTTATAATCAGTTACTAGTTCTATTTTATAATCAGTTACTAGAATAGACAGGTAACCCAAGGTAAAGACAAAAATCAAACTGATAAGTTATCTAGATTTCTGATAGCAATGTTCTAAAATCTCTTTTCCTTTTAACTTTTTCTCTTCACACACCTATCTCACTCCCTGGAACACAAAAGAGATCCCCTGGAGGAGGAAATAGCAACCCACTCCAGTAATCTTGCCTGGAGAATCCCATGGACAGAGAAGCCTGGTGGGTCCATGGACTCACAGAAGAATTGGACATGACTGAGCAACTGATTATGCACGAACGCACTAACCTTTCCTTTCTCCCGAGAATCTTAACTTTGAGGCACAGGTGTTGAAAGAGCTCTGAAACAACATGGTACTGTCCCAAAGTGCTAACACAGCCTGACAATGTGTTACCATGTGTTAACACAGCCTGACAAAATTCCCACCCCAACAATGTTTAAAGAAAACAAAGTTGCCAGCAATAGCAGAAATACAAAAGATACAATTTTGCCAATATCGGATGGATTTTAATTTGAAGTGATACTGTTTTTCACTTAGAGATTTTTCATACAAAGAAGTGATTTGGATAATTACACTTCAGCAGGTAAAGCAGTAACAGCATCTCAAAACATTTCATTTTAAGAACAGAACTGATGCTGGTACATAATTAAATATCTGAAGCACAAACTATTTGAGCAAAATGTATAACCATGTTCAACATACTGATCAGTATGACTACAACTTAATTACTGATAAACATTTCAGTTGCCTTCCAAAAGTATAATTATCAACAAATGTAAATGGCTAAACACTTAATGTCATCTTTTTTTAGTAAAAAAATAAAATAAAAATAAATAAAACAAAAAACCTATCAAATTTAACTTTTTATTTCAGTACTGATCATTCCCAGCAATAAAATTCTGGCATTCCAAAAATTATCAAAAGAATACTGGGGCCTAAATAAATTTCAGGTAAGTCAATATACCCTAGTAAGTTTTTAAAATGACATCCAGGGGGCTTATCGAGCAGGTTATAGTCTAAATACACAAAATAAGGAAAATATTTAATACCTAATCAAAGAGCGTTATTAATTCTGCAATATTTTCCATTTCTAAGACTGTCTCTGGTATACACTGATCAAAAGTTATCATGATTTCATATGAAAATAAGCTCCAAGTATGCATCTCAACACTTTCATCTTACTGTACTGAATGTGTGACCCATGAGCTATAGCCAAGAGGTATCCTTGTTAGCTGGAGGCTCAGGGTATAATGCTTACTGTTGCAATAAGGCTTGACATACACAGCTCCACACCACAAATGTCAATTCCATCATGTGACCTGCTTACTTAAGAATTTCTAGGGGACCTCCCTGGTGGTCCAGTGGCTACGAGTCCATGTTCCCAATGCAGGGGGTCCAGGCTCGATTCCTGGTCCGGGAACTAGATCCCATATGCTGCAACTAACAGTTCACAGGCAACAACTAGAGATTACACATGCTGCAACCAAAATCTGGTGCAGCCAAATAAATAAAAACTTTTTAAAATTAAAAATAAATAAAAATAACTTCTAGTAGTGTGTTTTTTTAAAAAAAGGAGGACACTGGTAAAAAAAAAAACAGTCAAGAGAAACAGAGTGGTCTGTAACTCCAATTGGCAAAATGTACAGTGCACGAAGAAAACCTTAGGAAGGGGGGACAGTAGGAAGTATGGAATATATTTATAATACAACAAAGAAATTATAAAAGAATCTGCTTCCAAACTAAAGTCAACTTGACCAGAATTAAAGACCCCTCTCCTCAATGACTTGAGACTCTCCCACATGTCTACAGACAGTATTTCTTTCCATGGCTCTTATCTGAATGAAGTTTTATGTCTTTTTCACTTACTTTCTCACTTTTTTCCAATTTTAATAAGCTAGGCAGGAATTTAAGACTCCACCTAGCTTTAAAAAATTCTTACATATGTTTCAAGGATGAGTTTGAGAACTTGAATTAATCTGAGTTTCTCATGAGTAGGCAAGCCCACCCACTTTGGCACACAGGTTAGACAAAGCTGTGACCAATAAGCCTCTTCACAAATAAACATTAAGACTGAATTTTCTTTCTAGTCCTGGCCTTCTATACAAATATTAAAAAGGATTACTCGAATTATACTCTAGTTATCCTTTTTAACAACACAATGACTTGCAATACTTGTTATCCTATTCTGAGAGCTAAATTAAGTCACATATATCTAAAAACTTTGGACTCATTTTGGTAACTTCAAACCATTATTATGACTATTGGAAAAGTATGCTCCATTTCTATCAGAAAACAGCAGTTATAAATAAAAGGGGACAGCCAGTGTAAATGCTATAGTGTTTTGACTGGAATGAGAGTTATCAGTATGGTTTTTAACACATACACAGGGATGAAAAGATATAAAAACAAATAGATGTTGTGTATGCATGGATTAGTACTCATACATATATTTCTAGCTCTGTTCACTGAGAGGGCTTAGGAGCAATGACACTCAGTGGCAATCAGCACACAGAGCATCTAGATCTTGGTTTCTAAAAACCGTTCTCCAAGAGAAGGAACCAGAGCTCACTGGAGAAATGATCGGTTCCAGGGCTGCAGCAGGACAATATAATGAGTCTGGACATGTTAAGATGTCAGAAAACAGAAAGTGCTTTCCTAAAGAGGTTGGAGGATGTTAAAAAGACAAAGAGCCAACTTGAAAGCCATAGCAGAACAATCTGAGTGATTCAATAAAGATAAAATTAAATTATAAACCATAGAGTAAAACAAATATCTCTGACTCAGTTCAGTTCAGTTCAGTCGCTCAGTCGTGTCCGACTCTTTGCAACCCCATGAACTGCAGCACGCCAGGCCTCTCTGTTCATCACCAACTCCCAGAGTCTACCCAAACCCATGTCCATCGAGTCAGTGATGCCATCCAACCATCTCATCCTCTGTCGTCCCCTTCTCCTCCTGCCCCCGATCCTACCCAGCATTAGGGTCTTTTCCAATGAGTCAACTCTTCGCATGAGGTGGCCAAAGTGTTGGAGTTTCAGCTTCAACATCAGTCCCTCCAATGAACACCCAGAATTGATCTCCGACTCAACATGGATACAAATATGGATGAATACCCAGGATTGATCTCTGACCCAACATGGATACAAATATGGAGAAGGGACAGTTCTCCCTTACAGAAGAATTACAATTAATAAATGTAGAAGGAAATGAGGAAAATATAAAATTGCCATCAGGTGAACACTGCTATAATTATTGTTACAAGCAAGAACTACTCAAGAACGCTGCAATGAAATAACAAAAATTTGAGAACAGGATTTCTGCATAGTTTCAAAGAATCTCCCCCAGGATATCCAGTAATTACAAAGAGAAAAATGGTAACTTTTACAAGCAGAGAAATTTAACAGACATGACCTTAATGAGAGCTAACATCACCTCTAATACAATATACTGACATCCTGTATCCTGCAATGTGATATGCTGTAGACTCAGCATCACTTCTTTAGTATGCCTGCCAAAAATGTACCACCTCAATCTAACTATAAGAAACCATCAGAGAAACCCAAATTGAGTCATTCTACAAAATAAACTGACCATTCATTGCAAGCATGAAGATGATGAAAGATAAGAAAAGATCATCACAGATTAGAAGAGACTAGGGAGACAGATGCTAAATGCTGTGTCTGATCCTGAACTGAATCTTGAAAAGGTAAAGGACATTACAGGAAAACTGGTGGGATTCACATAAAGGTCTGTAGCTTAATTAACAGCATAGTACTAATGTTAATTTTCCTTGTTTTGATCACTGTGCCCTGGTTATATAAGCTGTTAGCATTAGGGAAATCTGGGGAAAGGTGTACCTGAGCTTTCTGTACCATTTGTGCAACTTCTCTGTAGAGTCTAAAATTATTTCAACATTTAAATTTAGGGGACTTCCCTGGCAGTCCAGTGCTTCCCTGAGCCTCAGCACTTCTGCTTCAGGGGCCATGTGTTTGATCCCTGGTTGGGGAACTAAAATTCCACTTGCTATGTGGTGCAGCCAAATCAACAAAAAAGAAATAAAAATAAAATTAAAAAAAAAATTAAGTATCTTGTGCTTTCCATCAACTGAAGTAAAGCAAAACTGAGAAATTCAAGAAATATTTACACACGGTAAATCTGACATTTCTATTTGAAAAGCAACCTACATTAGAACAAGACTTAAGTCACTGAGTTAATAGATATTTATTAAGTATTCACAATACTCAGACCTCTATCAGGTATTAAAGATGTTGCCTTCAAGAAGCTTACAGCGGATAAGAGAAACAAAGATGATAAGCTACTAACCTGACTGTATATGTGTCAGAATTTTTCATCAGTCAGGCTGTAATTCAATGATTAAATAACAACAGTTAATATTTACACTGTTAAAGTATATAAGCGAAAATTCTCTGGATAACTAAAATCTTCAAATAGAACATTAACATCTACATTTACAGAGTTTAAGTAAGCTTAATACACTAAACACACATATTTCATACTACTAATAATTACTAATGCTTCAAAAAAGAAAAACTAAGTATTTTTTAAGATATTTCTCCAACCTAGAAACTAAATGCTTACTTATCTCAGACGAAAAAGAAAAAAAGGAGGTAACAATAACATAAATAAAATCAAACTGAACAAAACAGTTCATAAATACAGAACAATTTGAAAAAAAAAAAACCCAAAGAGGTAGATCAATTTACATAGAAAGTGTCTGGCTAAAGACAGCTAAGTGAAAATCAAAATGTCAACCAATATAAAAAATGGTATTAAATTTAGTAGAGAACACAATGAGTCTGAGTTTTTTAATTCTTCAAAAAAATAAAGCTTAAAGCAACTTACAGAAAATATTCCATCTCCCCTCCTCTGGGCCAATCAACAGGGGGAGCTAACATCAACTGCACCCCAAAAGTTGTAGCAGATGCTAATATCATGACCTTAACTCTAGTCATTGCCTCAAAACTTTTAAGACTTAAAGGAACTTCACTGTTCCAGTATCTCCAACAGGCGTTCCCAAATACAAAGTGGTAACATAGTCTGAATCTTATATAGATCTTCTTCAACTTAAGATCAGGTTATGTCTCCCTAAATACATCAAAAGTTACAAATATCGTCAGGTCGAGATGCATTTAATACACCTCACCTACCAAACATCATAGCTTAGCCTAGCCTACCTTAAAAGTGCTCAGGATGCTTACATGAGCCCACAGTTGGGCAAATCATCTAACAGAAAGCCTACTTTGTAATAACATGTCGACTATCTCATGTAATTTTGTGACTATTACATTGATGAAAAACAAAATGGTTGTCCATGTGCAGGATGATTGTTAAGTGTACTGGTTGTTCCCTCTCATGACCGCTTGGCTTTCTGGGAGCTAAGGCTCGCTGCCACTGCCCAGCATCACAAGACTATCATACTCCATATTGCTAGACCAAGAAAAGATCAAAATTCAAAATAGGGTTCTACTGAATGTATATTGCTTTTGTACCACCATAAAGTTGAAAAATTGTTAAGGCAAATCATCGTAAATTGGGATGTATTCCTAAAGATGGTAACATAAGAATTATGCTAACATCTGCAACACAACAGAAACTTGTCTGTTAAGATTCAAACCCAGGCAAAGGGCCAGACGACTCTGAACAGATAGTCTGATTATTAACTGATTACTGAGAGAGAATTCAGTCATACATCTCATGTCATACATACTTTTGTCTCATGAAAACATTCCAAATTTCTGCTTGTTTTCCCAAGATTTAACATTAGCCAAACTTCCTCAAAACATTAAGATTCAATGCTGGTCTTTTTATCAACTTACTTGAATTTAACTGACAGTACATTCACAGAAATGCTGCTTTCGATCATAATCAAACATTTTTCTAGCAAATAAAGAAAACAGGCAGATAAGAAAGGTGAAACACACAAGAAACAGTGCAAAGTTTTGTTAAAAAAAAAAAAAAGCCTCACCAAAACAACAGCTCTTTAAACTCAACTCCATACCTGCAGGTCCTAAACTCACAGAAGATAGCGACCAAATTAGAAAATGCTGCGGTGCCCCAGGACTGTCTCCTCTTCTTTCGTACATTCTTATTTCAGATGGTCTCATACTGTTTCATAACCTTTTAAATACTATTTAATACTCTAAAAAATACAAGGTGTCAAATCAAAGCAAGTATGCTACCATTTTTGCCAAGTGGGGAGAAGAAACCTACACACATTTGTCTACATGTGCACAAAATATATCTATGGAAAGCTGTGTTGAGAGACCGCCAAAGTATTTGGCCTCAAATATGCTGGGACAAGAAATAGCGACTCTCATTCTATACTCCATCAAACATTTCAAATTCTGAATCATGTGAATATAGTTTGTATCTGAAGATAATTATAACATGAAACAAAACAGAGGAGTTTTTTTTAATTCTTTTAAAAAATTAACATAATTATAATAACCAAGATAGTCAGATGACTCCCCATATCTTTCTCTAACTAGAAGTTAAATCCTATGAAGGCAGAGATTTTTGTCTATTTTTTCACTATGGTGTATCCCCACTGCCTAGTCCGTAGCTGGTGCTTAAAAAATACTTGTTGAATGAATGAACGAATGAATGCCTCCCTAATCTCTCCACTGAATTCCAGACTTGTGTATCCAATCGCCTGCTTCTCATCTCTACATGAATACTGAATAGGTCCTACTTCAAGTGTTCTATCCAACCCTACACCCATACAACAACCTGCTTCCCTCACTTCCCCATCTCAATCCATGGCATCACCACGTTCCAGGTGAAGCCTCAAACCCAGGAGTCACCCCCATCCCAGGCAACTGTATTCCCATCTGAGCCAGGCCAGATCACCACTTTCAACTCCAAAATATACCTCAGCATCTTTTTTCCTTGACTCTGGTCACTACTCAGATCTGCCCCAGCCTTCTCACAGATAGCCCAACTTCTTTCCTCTTATCCAATCTCCTTCACAGATTGTAAACCAGACCGTATCACTCCCAGCTTTGCAAAAAGGTAACAGCTTTTCAATGTTCCTTAAGAATAAAAGCCAAACAAACTCCTTTGGATAACAGACCTCACATGACCTGTCCCATGGCTACCACCTAACCTCTTCTTTCTCATGAGGGTCTCAGCCCACCTTCATGAGTTGCTTTCAGTTTGCTGAACCTAAGCTTGAAACTACCTTTGGGTATATCCATTTGCTGTTCCCTCAGACTTCCAGGGGCCATATCCTTCCCACTTTTCAGATATCAGGTCAAAAGTCTCCTCAGACAGGTCTTTCCTGACCACAGCATCTGAGGCAGTCTCTCCTAGTCACTACTACGACTCCCTATTTTACTTCTTTTATAGTACTTATGATTGGCTGAAACTTTTTCTATTTCTTACTTTCTGACTTTCCCTTACCTCCCAGAACTGAAGCTCCAAGAAAGCAGAAATTTCACATGTCTTGTTTATAGCTATATCCCTAAGGTCTCAGGTAATGCTTGTCATACAAACCAGGTGCTTAATAAATAGTGAACTGATAGACAAGGCAAAACAGACTTTGAAGAAGGCCTACAACATTCCATTTAGTGACACACTGGTGAAGATAAAAAAAACATGAATAAACTACCTTCCCGCAGAAAACACTTAAAAATCACCAGAGGGTGGAGAGTGAAGTAAAAGCATTTCAGATGCATGTGAGCATTCAGACATGGAAAGGGTGTTTTTCACATACTATGTACAGATGTCCTTCCAACTTATAAACAGTATCTGGGGTAGGGAAGAGTTAACTAAGAACACCGTGTACATCTACTATTTTATCTCTGACTCTTTCTGAAGGGTCTTCCAACACCGTATTTGGGCAAAAGAGGCAAAATATAAACAATCTGTTCGATTGTCTGCCTTGGAAAGAAACGTGAGCTAGTAAAGAGGAGGGAGCAGTCTTTTGAGTGTTCTTAAATGGCTATTGTGTAGTCGGTGATAAGTCAGAACTAAGTGATTATTTCCCCTATGTTACTATGGGACTGGTCTAGTTCAAAGATGCTTACACTGTGAAGCCAAAGTCTGTCGTGAATGTTAATAGTCTTTAATCTTCTTATCAAAACCTAAACTTCCAAGGTTCTCCCTTACAACTAGGTATTAGTACTCCCTGGGGAAAGGAGAGGATTTAACGACAAAACTGTCTGCAACTCACAAGTGTTTTCTGTACATGCACGTATTTGCAGGGTGGTAGGGAATGGTCCAGATTCCCTAGTGTGTAACTAAGTGCTCTTAAGAGTCTAAAGATCTTATTTCACCAGACCCCAAGGGTTGAGACAGGTCTAGCATGCACGCAGGGCACTCCTCCCCAGAGCTATCAATCTTCGCTGTCTGCGGAAACAAAAGTGAAGACACTCGTGGTAAGGATGTAAGAGATTGATGCCCCCCGCCCCCCGCCTCACACCGCAAACACACAGAGCTGTGTAACCGCGTGAGCGCGTAAATAAAAGAGAACACGCACTCGCACCTTCCCTCCCTGGGAGCAAAATGGGGCCGAGGGAGGGGCGGCCAAGGCCGGCTGGAGGCCCGGGATACAGTCCGGGGGCGGCCAGGCCCCGGGGCCGGCGCTCCTGGAGCCGGGGTCACCCTCAGGACACCCGGTCCCCGGCCTCCCCCCATGCCTCCCCTCCCCCTCCGCGACCCCAACTCCTCTCCCCGCCCCAGCCCCGCCACCCACTAACCGGGAGAGGAAGTTTCCCGGAGCCCGCAGCTGGCTCCGGGCCTTCAGCGGTTACCTGCTGCAGAGGCGGGACGCGGGGCAGGGAGCAGGGGAGGGAGACAGTCCGAGGGCGCGCAGGACGGTGCCCGGCGAGGAGGGTGGGCGGCGGCGGCTGTCAGCTCCGTCCCTGCTCACCGCGCTGCCATTACTGCGCGCAGGCGCCTCCCCGCCGGCCGCCACCACCGCCGAGGAGCTAGGGGGGGAGCCCGGCCCGGGGCCGGGGGCCGGGGCGCTCACCCGCCGTCGCGGGAACAAGGGAGAGCTCTCGGATGGAACGGCGCGGTGGGGAGCGGACAGGGGAGAAGGGCGGGCGAACCACGCGAGCCGTGAAACAACCGTCCTCCGAAGCCCTGCTTTCCCGGCACACCCTCGGAGTTCCTTTTCCGCGACCACCAAACCACCCCCCTGCGCCGACGTTGGTAGAGTCCGAGTAAGGCGAGGGCCGAGGGCCATTCTTCTGCGGTCGCGGAAGGCCGAGGGAACGTTGCTCCAAGCCACTGCGAGCGGCCCCAGCTGCCCCCGAGCGCTCGCGGTTCGCTGAGCTGGCGACTGAGGACCCCTAAGCCTGGGGGCTGCTGATAACAATGTGTTAGACAAGTGGTTTCAACACAGGATTTTTCCCTAAAGTTCTTTTATAACTACGTGAACATTCTGATACACCACCATCTCCTTGCCACCTACTTCTATGGGCTTTTCAAAGGATTGATAGGTATTAGCAAAATTAGTTTCCTCGGACATACTTCCTTTTCCGGTGGGTTTTTATCTGCAGACATTCTGAGACATAAATATGTATTTTCAGTAGAGGCCCGTCCCTTCAAAGCCTGTGACCCCCAACTCCCCGCCTCCCTGCACCTGTCAATCCAGGGATGTTCTTCGCCTACAATTGCTCGGGGTGATGTTGACAAAAGTTCAGACAACACCCATCTCCTCCCTAGTACGCACAGCGCCCCAGGGAACAAAAGCCTGGCTTTATTCTTTTATCAACCTTTGGTATCCAAAGATCTCAGAAGTCAGTCTTGTCTTCTCTGTGCGTTTTGAGCCTTTCCCATCCAACACCCTTTCTTAAAACTCTGTACGGTTCCTTCAATGCATGCGTGTACGCTTAGTCCCTTCAGTCGTGTCCGACTCTTTGAGACCCCATGGACTGTAGCCCGCCAGGCTCCGCTGTCCATGAGATTTTCCAGGCAAGAATACTGGAGTGGGTTCCATTCCTTCAAGGTCCACGTAAAATCTCCCGACCTGGTAAATCCCACCGATCTTTCTCCTCTTCTAATCTGCCTCTCACAGCACTTGAAGTCTGCAATACTTATTTTAAGAAAGCTATCATATGTTAAAATCAACCCCACTATATGACCTGTTTTCTCACATGGTCTCTTTCTTTTAATTCAGCAATTCTCTAAGTATGGCCCTCAGATCTCTAGAAATCTGAGATCTTTCCAGGAGTCCCAATGTTAAAAACAATCTTCTTTGTAAATGACACGTTCTTTGTCATTTTTTTTCTGGGTTCACAAAACCCAGCTGACATCTCCTCAGGCAGAATCAAGAGGGTGGCAAGAGACATTCCCTAGCCAACCAGTGGTTAGGCCTCTGCACTTTTACTGCCGGGGCCTGGGTTTGCTTCCTGGTGGGGAAACTAAGATGCCACAAGCTGCCTGGCAAGGTCAAAAAAAAAAGAGGGTGGCACAAATCTATCTTGTTGGTCATTGCATTGATGCCACACACTCCCAGTTTGGTACTTTGTTCTTGTTTTGTATTAGGAATATCCTTGATGAAGTAGTAAAAAGTACTAATTTTATCAATTTCAACCCTGAGTACAGGTCTTCTAACATTGTGAGGGAAGAAACAGGAAGCACACGCCTACTCTTGCTGAATACCACAGTAGGACTGTGGTCTTGAAGAAAAACACTTGAGTGGCTGAGTTACTAGCTGAACTAGCTATTTTTTCATGGAGTGCCATTTTTCCTTGAAAGAACAGTTGATAGAAATGCTAACATTACTCTGTCTTGGACATTTCTACAAAATGAGTAACATGAGCCTAACACTTCAAGCAAAACAACTGATAGTATTTGTTGCCAATGATAAAATTTCACTTGCAAGTGAAATTTGAAAATGTGGGAAATTTGTGTCAATACTGTCAACTGAGATAATCAATAAACAATCTATAATAGGAATAGAAAAGAGTTTTATTCCAGCCAAACTGAGAATGATAGCCCGAGAGTCACAGATTCAGGCTCAAAAATGAGGGAGGCTTGTATGGGCAAAACCCACAAAGTTAACCTAAGTTGTCAGGACTTAGGATTAGAAATAGCAAAAATTAAGGATGCTTGTTAGGTAAGGATTGGTTGGGATCCAAAATTGTTGCATAGTTAAAAGGGAAGACCTTGAGACCATAAGGCTGCAGCCGTCAGCTGCTAACAGATAATTGTGTTTGAGAACTGCTGTCCTTGAGTTCAGAAAATTCAAGTTCTCAGTGATGGAGTAACAAGTGTGAAACTATATCCATAATGGCAACCTGGCTCCCTTTTGAATGCCTGAACCACAGTTACTCCAATTTCATTTTTTTTTTAAATAAATTTATTTATTTTAGTTGGGGGCTAATTACTTTACAATATTGTAATAGTTTTTGCCATACATTGACATGAATCAGCCATGGGTTTACATGTGTTCCCCTTCCTGGACCCCCCACCCACCTCCCTCCCCATCCCATCCCTCTGGGTCATCCCATTGCCCCGGCCCTGAGCATTTGTCTCATGCATCGAACATGGAATGGTGTTCTGTTTCACATATGATAATATACATGTTTCAATGCTATTCTCCCAGAACGTCCCACCCTCACCTTCTCCCTCAGAGTCCATAAGACTGTTCTATGCATCTGTGTCTCTTATTCTGCATATATTTTTAAGGGTTAAAGTAGACACACCTTGTACCTTCGATAAGCCATAAGACAGGCTGTTCCAGTTAGCCTAAAGTTCAAGCCAGAATGACTTCACCATACTTCAGATGTGAAAATGTCTTCCATCACCACCATGAGCTTGACAGCTTAAAAAGTTTTCTGATGAGACTGTAGTGCTATTAATGATTGTGATTTTTTGATATTATATGATAAGCTATCTCAATACATGGAAGATCTACATGACACAGTGAACCAATATTTTCCAAATAATTGATGCAGGCCACTTTAAAATCACCCTTGGATAAAATATCGATTCAAAGTGAAAGATAGATTAGAGGATAGATAGGTGCGGGAGTGTGTGTGTGTACATACACATAAAATACAGAGTACAAAAGATTACCTGATGTGGTTGCAGATTTTCATTGCAACTAACCCTTAAGAAACATCCACCTGTCAAATTTTCTGTATCAGATAAGAATATCGACAATCACCCCAAAAGACAATTGAATTCTCCACCTGTCTTTCTATTTTCTTCCTACACTTCAATCATAGAGAATCTAGCTGTCTTTTATTAAGCCAGATATTAAAGAGATACACAAAAACAGAAAGCAATGCCTTACTTCTCACTAAAAGAATGAAAACTCACAGAATCTTTTTATTTTGGAAATATGAGAGGTTGGTTTAAGATGGCAGAGTAGGAGGATGTACACTCATCTCCTCCTGTAAGAGCACCAAAATCACAACTAGCTGTTGAACAACCATCAACGGGAGGAAGCTGGAACCTACCAAAAAAAGATATTCCATATTCAAAAGCAAAAGAGAAGCCACAAGAAGACAGTAGAGGGGACCATCATGATAAAATCAAATCCCATACCTACTGGGTGGGCAATCCACAATCTGGAGAACAGTAATAACAGAGATGCTCTCCCACTGTTGGCAAGATTCTGAGCCCTACATCAGGCTTCCCAGCCTGGGGATCCGGCAAAGGGACAGGGAATCCCCGGGGAATCTGACTTTGAAGGCCAGTGGGATTTGATTACAGGACTTCCACAGGTCTGAGGGAAACAGACTCCGCTCTTGGAGGGCACAGACAAAACCTTGTGCATACCAAGACCCAGGGCAAAGGAGCAGTGACTCCACAGGAGACTGAACCAGACCTACCTGCTAGTGTTGGAGGGTCTCTTGCAGAAGTGTGGGTCGACAGTAGCTCTCTGTGGGAACACGAACTCTGGTAACAGTGTCCTACACCATGAGTCCTCCTATTGGTCATCATTAACCCTATCATAGAGTTTTTAGACTCCTGGGCTGGGTCACCTCAGGCTAAACAACTAAGTGGGAGGGATTGAAGCCACACCCATCAGCAGACAATCTGATTCAAGTTTTATGGAGAGAAAATATGATTTTCTGCCCACCAGAGAAAATACGATTATTTTTCATAAATTTCAGTTTGTTAAAATGTGTTTGTTTCTTAAAATTAATGTTTTAAAAATCTTCTCTTTTTAATTCTGATATGGTAACTAGTGCTAGATATAACCCACATAAACACAGCTCTTTGAGTTACCCAATAATATTTGAGAGTATAAAGTGGTCCAGGGACTAAAAAGTTTGATAACAGTTGCCCTGAATTCAGGAAACACCTCTGCTCTCCCCACCTTCCTTGCAAACTCCAGCTGAAGGTGTGGATTAGCACAGTGAGTGCCAAACCTGAATCACTGTAACACTCATATTTCTCTTCTAGTTTTAAGATTTCTTTATTTTATTATTATTATTATTATTTATTTATTTATTTTTGGCTGTGCTGGGTCTTGCAGTGCATAGGCTTTCTCTAGTGGGTGAGCTGGAGCTACTCTTGTTCCCGTGCATGGGCTTCTC
Source organism: Giraffa tippelskirchi (assembly GCF_054371585.1). Classification (NCBI taxonomy): domain Eukaryota; kingdom Metazoa; phylum Chordata; class Mammalia; order Artiodactyla; family Giraffidae; genus Giraffa; species Giraffa tippelskirchi. The sequence goes on along the minus strand of NC_137287.1, from coordinate 62,197,143 downwards.
ATTGGGGTTGCTTCTCTTGTTGCAGAGCACAGGCTCTAGATAGTCTGAACCCGGTAGTTGTGGCGCATGAGGTTAGTTGCTCCGTGGCATAAGGGATCTTCCCAGACTGAGGATCAAACTTGTGTCCCCTGCAATGGCAGACAAATTCTTAACCACTGAAGCCCATCACTCTTCTATTTCCAAATTCTAGAGACCTTTCTCGAATTGATACCTTCTCCAAACTGTAAAATAGGGAAATTACATTTCGAAAAGTTATAGCCTTCATATTAAATTGAGATTACTTCTTCCTTCCAGAAAAACAAAGTTATCCTTTCTAATCAACCCTTCAAGCCACTGCTTTAAGCAATATTTGGTCTTTACCTTCAAACCAAACCTTAAACTCTAGTTCATCTCTGAGTCCTCTTCTTGTTTTACTTCTTAGCAAAAGCTACATATATTACTTAAAAATGTGTTTTGGCTTTGTGTGATATTTACTGAACTCCTTTATTTTTTTCTAATTTCAAAAGTAATAAATGTTTTTTTGTTAAAAAAAAAAGCAAACAAATTCTTTAAAATGACCAATATTACAGAAATAGATAACCATGTTTAGGCTGATAAATATTCCTCAAGATTTTTCTATAAATGATTAAATATGTTTACACAACTCTGAACATATTATAGATTTGCCACTTTGTAGCCAGCTATTTTTACTTCTGAATCTTTCTGATTTTGGTCTTTATGAGAACATTTAAGTAATTCTCAGACAGTCATAGTAATTTATAAATTTATATTTAAAATAAATTAATGAAAAGCATTTTAAATAGAATATCTTAAAATTTCATTCATAACTCAGTAAACCAAGTATAACTATTTCTATTCATTTTCCACTTATGAGTGTACATAGTTTTCTCTTTTCATTTCATGATCCACAAATAATACCCACCATTCAAGCAGCCCAGCCAGAATCATTTTCTGTGCTTCTAAGCATGCTTTATAGACGTGAAACCCAAGGAGCCCTGATTTTCTGGGACTTATGATTTCAAATAATTTTATCTCCTTTTTATAATCTATATACTAAAATTGAATCATCTTTTCTTAAACCTTTACTGGAAATTTGCATTTCATAGTTACATCATTTATTAAAACACTTTTCCATCTTTTGTTTCTAGTAAACTAAAAAAGAAAAACAGAGATTGAAGAACTGTCTTCATGTTTGGAGTAGCTGATTAAGGAGCTGTTTTATGCTTATAAAAGTGCAAGGCTCCTCTTTGGAGAAACATCTAACTGCAGGGCCAGGGCAGGAAATATACAAGATGAGTCTGGAACATCTTGTAGTGTGAGAAAATAAGGAAGTGCTCAAAAATAAAAACATCCACATTGATAGGAGTAGGTCAAAGGACACAGAAGGCAACTGAAAAAGCTCCCATGAGTCAGAACTAGAACAATGTAAGCAAGAAAATAACGAGTCAAAGATGATAATCCAAAGTAGAAAGTAAACATCCATGAAAAGTGAAAGTGAAAGTCGTTTAGTCGTGTCCGACTCTTTGCCACCCCGTGGACTATATAGTCCATGGAATTCTCGAGGCCAGAATACTGGAGTGGCTAGTCTTTCCCCTTCTCCAGGGGATCTTCCCAACTCAAGGATCAAACCCAAGTCTCCCGCATTGCAGGCAGATACTTTACCAGCTGAGCCACAAGGGAAGCCCAAAGTATCCATCAGTCCATACTAATATAAAGGAATGACTGAATAAGCCTTATATGAGAGAAAAAAAACAATCTCATGCAGGAGAATGCCGAATAAATTATGTAGGTATTCCACCTAAAGGAAAGGGACCGTAAGTCCCTGCTTCTTAAGTATAGGCCAGGAAAAGTGATTTCCTTCCAAAGAATACAGTACAAAAAGGGAATTTAAAAGAGAAACTTTATAGTGGAGAAACATGACAAATGTCACATTAGCCAGATGATGGTCAACACTGATAATGACAACTCATTGCTGATCCTATGTCCCTTTGATGTGATGGGATGGGACTGGCCCTTTTACTGTGATCATCCTACCCCAACCTCCAAATTTCAGTCTAATCACGAGAAAAATTCTAATACAGGGAGGAGCATTCCACAAAATACCTGCCCAGTACACCTCAAAACTGTCAAGGTCATCAAAAACAAGATAAGTTGTATCTCAATAAATCTGAACAGAAAACAAAAACAGAAACAAGATAAGTCTGAGAAACTGTCACAGCCAAGAGGAAACAGGACTGCTGAATGTAATGTGGGGTTTCTGGAGAGGATCCTGGGTCAGAAAAAAGACGGTGGGTAAAAACTAAGGAAACAGAGCTGCTGAATGTAATGTGGGGTTTCTGGAGAGGATCCTGGGTCAGAAAAAGACATTACGTAAAAACTAACGAAAATTTCAATCATATGTTAATAATAGTATATCAAAATACATTGACTAATTGTAACAAATGTGCCATCTCAATGTAAGATGTTAATAGGGAAGACCAGGGATGGGGGAAGAGAGGAGGTGGAAACTATTATCTGCTCACTTTCTGTGTAAATCTAAAGCTATTCTAAAAAATAAAGTCTGTTAATTAAAAATAAAAACCTCATCTAAACGTACACTTAAATAAAGAAAAAGTCTGAGGTCTCTAATCAGAAAAGCTAAGAGCGCCTAACATTTTCTATATGGCGCAGTGGAACCAGATGCCAAGTTTACATGTAGATAATTCTGGTTGAAAGTTATTAAAAAAGAAAAGGAAAAGTATCCTCTTTTAAATTAGAAAAAAAATTGCTTTAATTAAAAAAAAATAACTCTGAATCCTTTATATTTCTTTGCAGTCACATTCAGACAGGTAATTTAACAAAATCAAAGCTGTGTCAAAAGAGAGCTCATTTCAAAGAAATACACCCACAGCATTGTAAATCAACTATTCAATAAAAATTTTTTTAAACAAGAAAGAAAAATGAAATATCCATAAAGTTTACTGTCTGAGATAATGCATTTAGAAGGTGATTTCCCAGAATTGGGAATCAAGAGTGACTCTGAGTAATAGATTACAATAAATAATATGTGATATATGAAAGAAAGAGAGATGACATTTTTCTCAACTGTTATATTATATTAAAAATATATGTGTCACTAGAGTGGAAATGAATCATGATCCACCCAGAGAAGTGTGATGAGAGAAGATGGGAAAACTTGTAACTTAATGAAAATAAGAAATGTGGTCCATCCCATTCTAGGAGAAAGGGATCAAAGAAACAGAGCAAATCAAATGTGGCAAGTCTGGAAGGAAGGAAGGAAGCTAATTTTGTGAAAGAGTAAATGGAAAAGCATAACTGACTCAATGGACATGAATTTGAGCAAACTCCAGGAGATAGCGGAGGACAGAGAAGCCTGGCACGCTGCAGTCCATGGGGTCGCAAAGAGTCGGACACGACTTATGACTGAACAACAGCCACAACAAATGGCAAAGACACAATCTCTGAGCAAAAGAAGGAGGTCGATTAATAAAGTCAAATTGTGCAGAGTGGGTCCTAAGTGCTTCATCTGCTCAACACCAACGCTGAAGATAAGAACTGTGCACCATTATGCAACGGTATTTCTAAAGTAGCATATTTATTAATAGGTATGGCAAGGTCATGTCCAGCTCTTTGTGACTCCATGGACTGTAGCCCACCAGGTCTTCTGTCTATGGAATTCTCCAGGCAAGAATACTGGAGTGGGTAGCCATTCCCTTCTCTAGGGGATCCTCCCAATCCTCCCAGGATCAAACTCCAGTCTCCCACATTGCAGGAAGATTCTTTACAGTCTGATCCACCAGGGAACCCCATGGCAAGAGCAAGAGCCAGTAAATAGAATGCAAGTCAAGTAAGAAAAAAAGAGAGAGAGAGAGAAAGTGACATTCACATAGTCATACAATATGTAAGTAGTCTTAGAAATCAGCATGTGTAGCCTATACTATTTCTAACAAATAGCCACTTTGTAACCTGGATCCTCATCACATTTCCCTTATGACTGTTTAGGAAAATAAGAAAGATGAGAAGCCTGACTCTTTGCACTGTTTTACACTTTGTTTTCATTTAATTTTTTGTTTGTTTGTTTTCATTTAATTTTAAATTATCATGCAGTAACATTGATTAGGGGAGAGATATACATTTTTTTTTTTTTTACCAATTTGAACACTGTTTAAAGACTTTTTTTTAATGTGGAGCATTTTTAAAGTCTTTATTGAATTTGTTACAATGTTGCTTCTGTTGTTTATGTTTTGTTTTTTGTTATGTTTTGGTTTTCCCAAGGCATGTGAGCTCCCCAACCAGGGATTGAGCCTGCACTTGCCTTCACTGGAAGCCAAAGTCTCAACCACTGAATTACCAGGGAAGTCCCTGAACACTGTTTAGATCTGTGGTGCCGCCACCACCATGGAATTCAAAAAAGCTCCATCACCCTGGCAAGCTCTCTCTCACTACTCATTTATATCACTCTACTTCTTTCCGTGTCATCCTGGGTTCTCATCCAAGTTCTTTCTCATGTACATTTTCCTCCAATTTACCTAATCTTTTCTGACCAATCGATCCCATAAAAGAACAGGGGAGCAGGACAATGCCCATCTGTGTAAATGGGTACCTGGAGGACTCAGGAGAAGGAGGAGGATGAGAAAATGAGAAGAGAGATCTTCCGGGAGGTAGGGAAGCAGAGAATGTATTTAGAACACAGTGTTCAGTCTTCCATCTGAGCAGCTCTCATAACCTTCAAGGAAGTCTCAGGTTTCTCATCCACGAAAACCAGGAGTTGGAGAAGTTAAACTTGTTTGAGAGATACAATACCTGGAAGTCAAGATGAATGACATATAACCTTGTGTGAGTTTAAAGTGTACAACCTGTCGCTTTGATACACTTACATGTTGTGAAATGGTTATCACCATAGCATGGCTAACACCTCCATCAACTCACAAAATTACCATTTCCTTTTTGTAGTGAGAACATTTAAGATCTACTGTCTTAGTAACTTTTGATATATAGGACAGTAGTGTTAACTATAATGCTGTGCATTAGATCCCCAGAACATATTCATCTTATAACTGGGAGTATCACCCTCTGACCAATAGCTCTCCATTTCCCCACCCCATAGCCCCTGGGAACTACCACTTGACTATCAGATTTTTTTAGATTCTACATGTTAAGAGAGAATACGCAGTATTTCTTTCTCTATTATTTTACTTGTTTCATCCAAGTTGTCATGAATGGCAGGATTTCCTTCTTGCTCATGAAAATGTTACCACAAGATCAGCCTCTATGTATACTGGTGCTGAATCAAATCCCAGAGACAGAATTTTGGGTGAAGTAGAAAAGGACAACTTCATAGCTTTGGCAGGCAAAGGAAGACACACTGGTCTTCAGCCTCGAAAAACTGCATCTCCACCATAAAGAATTTGATGAGGGTTTTTAAAACAGTGGGCCATAATATAGTGAAAATGAGTATACTACCCAAAGCAATCTATAGATTCAATGCAATCCCTATCAAGCTACCAATGGTATTTTTCACAGAACTAGAACAAATCATCTCACAATTTGTATGGAAATATAAGAAACCTCGAATAGCCAAAGCAATCTTGAGGAAGAAGAATGGAACTGGAGGAATCAACCTGCCTGACTTCAGGCTCTACTACAAAGCCACAGTCATCAAGACAGTATGGTACTGGCACAAAGATAGAAATATAGATCAATGGAACAAAATAGAAAGCCCAGAGATAAACCCACGCACCTATGGACACCTTATCTTCGACAAAGGAGGCAAGAATATTCAATGGAGAAAAGACAATCTCTTTAACAAGTGGTGCTGGGAAAACTGGTCAACCACTTGTAAAAGAATGAAACTAGAACATTTCCTAACACCGTACACAAAAATAAACTCAAAATGGATTAAAGATCTAAATGTAAGACCAGAAACAATAAAACTCCTAGAGGAAAACATAGGCAAAACACTCTCCGACATAAATCACAGCAGGATCCTCCATGACCCACCTCCTAGAATATTGGAAATAAAAGCAAAAATAAACAAATGGGACCTAATTAAAATTAAAAGCTTTTGCACAACAAAGGAAACTATAAACAAGGTGAAAAGACAGCCTTCAGAATGGGAGAAAATAATAGCAAATGAAGCAACAGACAAACAATTAATATCAAAAATATACAAGCAACTTCTGCAGCTGAATTCCCGAAAAATAAACGACCCAATCAAAAAATGGGCCAAAGAACTAAACAGACATTTCTCCAAAGAAGACATACAGATGGCTAACAAACACATGAAAAGATGCTCAACATCACTCATTATTAGAGAAATGCAAATCAAAACCACAATGAGGTATCATTTCACACCAGTCAGAATGGCTGCTATCCAAAAGTCTACAAGCAATAAATGCTGGAGAGGGTGTGGAGAAAAGGGAACCCTCTTACACTGTTGGTGGGAATGCAAACTAGTACAGCCACTATGGAGAACAGTGTGGAGATTCCTTAAAAAACTGGGAATAGAACTGCCATATGACCCAGCAATCCCACTGCTGGGCATATACACCGAGGAAACCAGAATTGAAAGAGACGCGTGTACCCCAATGTTCATCGCAGCACTGTTTACAATAGCCAGGACATGGAAGCAACCTAGATGTCCATCGGCAGACGAATGGATAAGGAAGCTGTGGTACATATACACAATGGAATATTACTCAGCCATTAAAAAAAATACATTTGAATCGGTTCTACTGAGATGGATGAAACTGGAGCCCATTATACAGAGTGAAGTAAGCCAGAAAGAAAAACAACAATACAGTATACTAATGCATATATATGGAATTTGAAAGATGGTAACGATAACCCTATATGCGAGACAGAATAAGAGACACAGATGCATGGAACAATTTTATGGACTCTGAGGGAGAAGGTGAGGGTGGGACGTTCTGGGAGAATAGCATTGAAACATGTATATTATCATATGTGAAACAGAACACCATTCCATGTTCGATGCATGAGACAAGGGCTCAGGGCCGGGGCAATGGGATGATCCAGAAGGATGGGATGGGGAGGGAGGTGGGTGGGGGGTCCAGGAGGGGGAACACATGTAAACCCATGGCTGATTCATGTCAATGTATGGCAAAAACTATTGCAATGTTGTGAAGTGATTGGCCCCCAACTAAAATAAATAAATTTATTAAAAAAAAAAAAAAAAAAAAAAAAACAGTGGGCCAAAGGTGGGGTCTGACAAGATCAGAATGTGAGCAGACCTCTGTTATGGCTGGTTGCTCAGTCATGTCAGTCTTTGCGATCCAATGGACTGCAGCATGCCAGGCTTCCCTGTCCTTTACCATCTCCCAGAGTTTGCTCAAGTTCATGTCCATCGAGTCATTGATGCCATCCAACCATCTCATCCTCTGTCGCCCCCTTCTCTTCCTGCCTTCAATCTTTCCCAGCATCAGGGTCTTTTCCAATGAGTCGGCTCTTCACATCAGGTAGTCAAAGTATCGGAGTTTCAGCTTCAGTATCTGTCCTTCCAGTGAATATTCAGGGTTGATTTCTTTTAGGATTGACTAGCTTGATCTCCTTGCAGTCCAAGGGACTCTCAAGAGTCTTCAGCACCACAGTTCGAAAGTGTCTCCTTGTATTCCCTTAATCTCGTCTCAGGCGGTCCCTCTCCTAATCTTGATAAGCTTCTCTGGTCCCTTTAATCTGCCTCAGGTGGTTTTATGGCTGCTCCTCCTTGGTTAGCAACTGTTCCAATCCATCCTTTGGAAGTCAGGGGAGGAGTCTTGCCTACAAGAAATGGAGGACAGAAAGGCCCCAATCCTTGGGAGCTCCACAGGGTCCTGCTTGGTTTCAGAGATTTGGCAATATTCTCATCTCCTCCAGGAAGTCTCCCCTTCTAGCTCTATTGAAGCTCCTCACCTTTGAGCTTTCATAGCTTTTATGATTGTGACGTGCAACACAACACAAACGTTTGTATTGGTGAGTCTTCTGAATCTGAATGATGAGCACCCTCGGGAGAATGATGGTGAATAATCACAGACTTGCCATAGTGCCAGGACAATTCTGAGGTCATTATGAAAGGGAATGTCGCTCAGTCGTGTCCAACTCTTTGTGACCCTGTGGACTATACAGTGCATGGAATTCTCCAGGCCAGAATACTGGAGTGGGTAGCCTTTCCCTTCTCCAGGGGATCTTCCCAACCCAGGAAATATGTTATTTATTCATTAATTTAACTAAACAAGTATCAAGAGAGTCTATTTTTTCTTAGATTCTTATTCTCTGAGATACCAGAGAAAATCATACAGTTACTGCATCTAGGAACCTATTATTGACTTAGTTGTTTAGTCTCAAAGTCTTGTCTGACTCTTTTGTGACCCAATGGACTGTAGCCCGCCAGGCTCCTTCATCCATAGGATTTCCCAGGCAAGAATACTGGAGGGATCTTCCCAACCCAGGTATTGAACCCGTATCTCCTGCATTGGCAGGAGAGTTCTTCACCATTGAACCACCAGGGAAGCAAAGCAATTGACTTAAGAAATGCAAATATGTCTCATTATTCAACTTCATGATAGATGGGAGAAGGATGGGAGAGATATCCAAGAAGGGGACATAGGTATACATATAGCTGATTCACTTCATTTATAGCAGAAACCAACACAAAAGCAACCTGGACTTCCCTGTTAGCACAGTGGATAGGAATCCACCTGCCAATGTATATTTGTTCCCTGGTCCAGGAAGATTCCACATGCCGTGGAGCAAAGACCCATGCTAAGTCGCTTGAGTCATGTCCAACGCTTTGCCAGCCTATGGACTATAGCCTGCCAGCCTGCTCTATCCATGGGCTTCTCCAGGCAAGAATATTGGAGTGGGTAAATAAATAAATAAAGCTGTGCGCACATGTCAAAAAAATTTTTTTAAAGAAATATATACAGTCCTGTGGGAGTGCAATGTAAACCCTGCTGGCCTCCAGACAAGCTGATCTTGAGGTGTCCCTGTGGTGAAGTTGCAAAATTTGGGGCTCCAGAGGAGTGTATGTGCTTCTTTCTGGGAGATATTGGTGAGCTGCAGGGAGGCCAAGGGAGCACACACAGATGACCTCTGTCCCCTGAGAGCACCACTGGAGTCTCTAAACACGCGGTAAACCTGAAGCCTGCTCCTCAGGCTGAAGTAAATAATAAAAGACAGGACCAGTAAATAGGCCTTTTTCATGAGACGACTGGGGGCACTTTTCAGTCTGCTGCCTGTGCCATGCCCTGGGGGTGGCAGCCTGACCACAATGAGAGACCCTCCCAACAAGCCTTTGCCCCACTGGCAGATGATTTATGATAAGCAAGTGAATTGCCTTCTCATGGGGTCTAGATACTTTTCACATTGCTGCTTTTGCACTGGGTCCTGAGGTGAATAAGTTTGCACTTGAGCCGGTTAAGAGTGGGGCTCTCAGCTCCCTCCAGCCTTTTGGGTCTCCTGGAGGTAAGCCCCATTGGTTTTCAAAGCAAGATGTTCTGGGGGCTCATCTCTTTGGTACTGGTCCCAGTGGCTGCAGTGCCTGATGTGGAGTGTGAACCCCTTGCTTCTTAGGGAGAAGCTCCATATTTGTGAGATCCTCCTGATTGTGGGTCACCACGCTGTGGGTGAAGTATTTGTTGAGACCTTTTCTCCTCCCCATCTCAATGTGGCCCTTTTATCCTTTGTTGTGCAGGAACTGCTCAGCTAGTTTCCGATCTTTTTCAGAGGGAATGGTTCCACAAGCAGCTGGGGATTTGGTGTGTCTGTGGGAGGAGGCAAGCTCAGGATCTTCCTACACCACCATGTTGAACTGCCTCCTCAATTCTATTTTTAAAAATTGAAAGCACAAATTGTTTAAAAATTTGTGGGAAGAAAAACAGAAATTTGAAATACTAGGTCTCCTAGCCTAATGCCTTTTACTAACTAAGATAATTATTTTTCACGTTTAGTGGTATGTGTGTGGTGTCAGTCACTAAGTCATTTCTAACTCTTTGTGACCCCAGGAACTATAGCCCACCAGGCTTCTCTGTCCATGGGATTTCCAGGCAAGAATACTGGAGTGGATTGCTATTTAATTCTCCAGGGGATCTTCCCAACTCAGGGATTGAACCTGTATCTCCTGCATGTCTTGCATTGCAGGTGGATTTTTAACTGCTGAGCTAGTGGTGAAGTGAAAGTCGCTCAGTCGTATCTGACTGTTTGTGACCCCATGGACAGTCTATGGAATTCTCCAGGCCAGAATACTGGACTGGGTGGCCTTTCCCTTCTCCAGGGGATCTTCCCAACCCAGGGATTGAACCCAGGTCTCCCGCATTGCAGGCAGATTCTTAAATCCAGCATACAAAGACTAGACTAGACTAGAAGAATCCTAAGTCTATTTCCATGTTCCATATTTTACAATTCTATGTATAGGCTTTACCTATCAGTGCTAGGAAAGAATGTATAAATTATAAAGGTGATGATTGATAGTTGGAAAGAGAGACAACTTAAGCCATAGCACTTGATCTTAAAATAAGACATTTTTCAAGCAGTTTAAAATGTGTTTGAAATATATATATATACGTATACATTAAAAAGATGGGAATACCAGACCACCTTACCTGCCTCCTGAGAAACCTGTATGCAGGTCAAAACCAACAGTTAGAACCAGACATGGAGCAATGGACGGGATCAAAATTGGGAAAGGAGTACGACAAGGCTATATGTTTTCACCCTGCTTATTTAACTTATGTGCAGAGTACATCACGTGGAATGCCAGGCTGGATGAATCACATGCTGGAATCAAGATTGCCAGCAGAAATACCAACAGCCTCAGATATGCAGACAATACCACTCTAACAGCAGAAAGTGAAGAGGAACTAAAGAGCCTCTTGATAAAGGCGGAAGAGGAGAGTGAAAAAGCTGGCTTAGAACTCAACATTCAAAAAACTAAGATTATGGCATCCAGTCCCACCACTTCATGGCAAATAGAAAAGGAAAAAGTGGAAAGTGACAGATTTTATTTTCTTGGGCTCCAAAATCACTGTGGATGGTGACCGCAGCCATGAAGTTAAAAGACACTTGCTGTGCTGAATAAAAGTGGCCAGAGTGGGCATCCTTGTCTTGTTCCTGATCTTACGGGAAATGCTTTCAGCTTTTCAACATTGAGTATAATGTTAGCTGTGGGTTTGTCATATATGGCCTTTATTATGTTGACATGTTCCCTCTGTGCCCACTCTCTGAAGAGTTTCTATCATAAATGGATATTGACTACAGCAGCTGCTTTTGACACTGGTAGTAGCAGAGCTAGTGTTCAGTTTATTGCTCTAATTCTAGCACACCAAACAGAATGGTTTCTAACTAGAGAGAGTAGACATAATAGAGCACAAGAAACAGGAGATCTGTTTTGTAGCTATAACATCACACTTAAAGTCATTTAAATGTCTGTGCCTCAGGACTCTGCTGGCAGTCCAGTGGTTAAGCATCCGCTTGCCAATGCAGGGGTCACAGGTTCAATCCCTGGTTGGGGAACTAAGATCCCACATGCTGTGGGGCAACTCAGCCCGTGTGCCACAACTACTGAACCTTGTGCACCCTAGAGCCTGTGCTCCACAAGAGAAGCCACGGGGAAGCTAGGGCACCACAAGAAAGACTAGCCCCTGCTCGCTGCAACTAGAGAAAAGCCTGCACAGCAGTGAAGACCCAGCACAGCCAAAAATAAATAAACTAATAAAATTAAAAAAAATAAATATCTGTGCCTCCGTGATAAAATAAGAAACTTGAACTAGGTGACCTTCAACGTTATTTCCATTCCAAATTGTTGAAATTCCATAAAACCTAAACTGAATAATGCTACCTTTTAAGGGAAAGAGCTAGTTATAAAACCAGTAGGGAAAAAGCCCTATACTTTGATATTTTTTCATTCGAAATCTAATCAGTTGGATTTTTGCAAATTCTCTAAGCCAAAGACCAATGAGCCTTCCAGGTAGTCCCACCCAAAATCTACTTGACTCAAAATGCGTTCATTCAGCTTCTTGGATCTAATATTAACCTCATATTCTATCCTCCATTCATCCTTCCCCCTCTATACTTAATCTAAATTTTCACAATAAAATGTAACCTCGCCAGATCCAGGATTTGAGAGGTTGTCCTTAAGAAAAAGAATATAAAATTACAAATAAATATATTAGGACTCCACAGAGTGCCTTGGAAAGGAAATTAAAGCTGCATTAACTTTATGGTGAATCATTTCTGTCTCTGACATCTGGAAGAGTTCAAATACAGTATATTAGCTATACAAAAACAATGTTACTATGAGACACGTACACACTTAACAACATACACACACACATATACAGAAGATGGTGCAAGACATTTCTTTACTTTTCCCGTTGAGCTTAGCATCTTGACTTTTGGTCTCTTTCTTTTCTCTTTTCTCTCCTGCCCTCTGCCTGCTCAGTCTTTTTGACTTCTCATTTTTCTTGGTTGCCTAGAAACTTGGTGTGGTGGGAAGAAGGGACTGCTGCTGCTGCTGCTGCTGCTAAGTCGCTTCAGTCATGTCTGACTCTGTGCGACCCCATAGACGGCAGCCCACCAGGCTCCGCCATCCCTGGGATTCTCCAAGCAAGAACACTAGAGTGGGTTGCCATTTCCTTCTCCAGAAGAAGGGACTGCTGGCCCTCTTTTCCGGTTCTTCGTTGTGTTAAAGATAGATGAAATTTTAGGAAAGTATAGTAATGTGCAAATACTAGGTGCTCAATTAATGTTGAGTTAATTCAATTTATGGGTTTTCCCAGGTAGCTCAGTGGTAAAGGATCTGCCTGCTGATGCAAGAGACATGGGTTTGATCCCTGGGTCAGGAAGATCCCCTGCAGAAGGAAATGGCAACCCATTCCAATATCCTTGCCTGAGAAATCCCATGGACAGAGGAGCCTGGCAGACTACAGTCCATGGGGTCCCAGAAGACCTGGACATGACTCAGCGATTAAACAGCAACAGTTCAATTCATAGGTCAAGGCAAAAACCGCTACAATATTGTAAAGTAATTAGCCTCCAATTAAAATAAATAAATTAAAAAAAAATAAAGGAACTCACAACAGACAGAAGAAAGACATCAGAATTGTATCACCTGAGAGCCTAGATTCTTGCTAACAACGCTGTTTACTTTGTTGATCTTGCAGTGGTTCAATTTTAGCTAGAATCACTTAGGGAATCTTTTAAAAAATCCCTCCCAGATCGCAACTCAGATTAAATAAATCAAAATCTCTGGAAAAAAAATTTATAGGTCAATGCAGAATAAAGATACTTAAAGACATATTCAGGGTCCAGAAATGAAACAAATAGCATTCAACAAGGGTTAAATGTGATGCCCTGGATTTGGGTTCCCCCCCTCCAAATTAAATAATTATATACAATAAAGGGAGTACAGTTAATGTTACACTTTTAATGAAAAGTGATGAATCTGGTTCCTGAAAGAAGCAGCCTCCTTAAATTAAAAAAAAATCAATAAACACTATAAGAAAAAAAAAATTCACACACAAAATATGTGACAATGTATTTTATATGTAAAATACAAAGAGTTATGAAATGTAAACAGTTAAAAAAATTAAAATTTTGGTTTATAAAATATAAAGAGAGTTATGAAAGGTGAGAAAAAATATATCCTCAACAATTACTGAAACAAAGAATAAACGGTTAGACGATTGGAGGCTAAATCAAAAAATGTGTGGGTAGGACCTTGTATGTTATGATGAGAAGTTTAGAGTTCATTCTAACCACGTGGGAAATCTTTGGAGGTTTTTAAGCACGGGTGACGGTCTTCCCAGGTGGTGCTAGTGGAAAAGAATCTGCCTGCAAATGCAGTATACTTAAGAGATGCAGGTTTGATCCCTGAGTCAGGAAGATCCCCTGGAGGAGGGCATGGTAACCAACTCCAGTATTCTTGCCTGGAAAATCCCATGGACAGAGGAGCTGGGAGGCTGTGGTACATAAGAGCTGTAAAGAGACAGGCACAATGAAGCAACTTAGCACACACGCATAGGTAACAATAAGCAAATGAAAATTCGCAGGGCTATAGGAGGATGGATTAGTTTTCTAGGGATGCCACAACAAAAACACAATGCACTGGGTTCCCTTAAACAACAGAAGTTTGTTTCCTCACAGTTTCAGAGGCCAGAAGTCCAAGATCAAGGAGCCAGGGGGCTGGTTTCCTCTGAGGGCCATAAGAGGAGGAACTGTCCCAGGGCCCTCTCCTTGACTTGCAGATGGCTTCCTTTCTCTCCCCATGTCCACCCCTCTGGGCACACACTGCTGGGATCTCTTTCTCTTCTTATGAGAACACCAGTCATATGGGATTAGGTCCCCACGCTAATGGCCTCATTTTAACTTAATCACCTCTTTGAAGACCTTAGCTCCAAATGGGATTACATTCAGATGTTATGGGGACATACAAATTTGAGTGGGGAGACCAAATTTGGTCTGTAACATGGTGAAGAATGGAAATAGAGAGACCAGTTAGGATATTACTGCAGTGTTTCAGCAAAAGATACTAGTGTTTTGGATTAGGGTTTTGAGCATAGAAGATAGAAGTGGATGGATTAGGGAATTATTTTAGAGGTAGCATGGATGGATTTGCCACTTTTCTTTGACCACATCCATGCTGCTTGCAGGGTCTTAGTTCCCAGACTAAGATCAAACCCAGGCACTCTCTCCCACCCGTAGTGGTAGTGCAGAGTCTTATCCACTGGACACCAGGAAATTCCCAAGTTTGCCATTTCTAAGTGAGAGAAAGAAAAGACTCAGGGATTATTATCAGATTTTTGGTCTAAGCAATGAAGCTGCATGTGCTGAGATGAAGATTCTTTTCCTTAGACTATATTGCTCTCCTGAGCCAGGTTGAGATGATTCTGTTTACATTAAAAAGGGTGGATTATAACCCACCAGGTTCCTCTGTCCATGGGATTTTCCAGGCAAGAATACCTAGAACATGGCAAAAAAAGACTTTGGACTTTGATTTCTTTTTCACAGTCTCCTAACCATAAATAAAGGCAATTTTAACAGCCTGGTTGGTAAAATCTGAAATTATTATTCTTCTGGAAGAAAACCCACGAGAAAAATCTTTGTTCTCCAGGCAAAGATTTCCTAGGTATGACACTGAAGGCTTGATTCATAAAAACAAATTAATTGATTGGATTTCTTCATCAAAGTTTAAAATTTCTCTTCAAAGTCCATTATTAGGAAAATAAAGAGACAGCCTGAGACAGGGAAGAAATACTTGCAAAGGACGTACATAATAAGGACTTTTATTGGAATGTGTAAATAATTCTCATAGACCAATGTTACAAAAAAAAACAATTTAAAAATAAACAAAGGCCCTTCACCTATGATATAGAGAGGGAAAATGAGCACATGAAAAGTTACTCAACTTAACATCCTTAGTCATTAGGGAAGTTGCAAATTAAAATGATGAGATACCTCTGCACAACTGCAGAATGGCTAATTGTGACATAATAAGAAATGTGTATTTAGAGACTTGGCAATCCAGTGGTTAAGACTCCATGCTTCCACTGGAGGGGGCATGGGTTCCATCCCCGGTCGGGAAACTAAGATACTTCATGCTGCATGACACAGTCAAAAAAGAAAAAAAAAGAAATATACGTTTGGTCACCTATGCATCCCTGGCTCCTGACACAAAGTTCCATGGGTCCCTTAGAATTTACTGAGTGACAGAAGCATCTTTGGTGGCCTCTGGATAGCTTCAGGATGGAGGCTGGTCTCCAGGAAGACCAAGTCAGGATTTGAAGCTTGGAACTTCAAGCTTACAGTGAGGGAAGGGAGCTGACGTTCTCGTGCACAATGCAGTTGCCATAAAAATCTTCAAACTGTGAGATTCTGAGAGTTTCCAGGTTGGTAAAAACACCCTTGTGTTGGGCCTGGTAGGGTGGTTCAGTTCAGTCACTCAGTCGTGTCCGACTCTTTGCAACCACATGACCTCAGGACACCAGGCCTCCCTGTCCATCACCAACTCCCAGAGTTTACCCAAACTCATGTCCATTGAGTCAGTGATGCCATCCAGCCATTTTATCCTTTGTCGTCCCCTTCTCCTTCTGCCCTCAATCTTTCCCAGCATCAGGGTCTTTTCTATTGAGTCAGCTCTTCACATCAGGTGGCCAAAGTATTGGAGTTTCAGCTTCAACATCAGTCCTTCCAATGAACACTCAGGACTGATCTCCTTTAGGATGGATTGGTTGGATCTCCTTACAGTCCAAGAGACTCTCAAGAGTCTTCTCCAGAAGCACAGTTCAAAAGCATCAATTCTTCAGCACTCAGCTTTCTTTATAGTTCAGCTCTCACATCCATACACGACTACTGGAAAAAACATTGCCTTGACTAGATGGACCTTTGTTGACAAAGTAATGTCTCTGCTTTTTAATATGCTGTCTAGGTTGGTCATAACTTTCCTTCCAAGGAGTAAGCGTCTTTTAATTTCACAGCTGCAATCACCATCTGCACTGATTTTGGAGCCCAGAAAAATAAAGTCAGCCACTGTTTCCACTGTTTCCCCATCTATTTGCCATGAAGTGATGGGACTGGATGCCATGATCTTAGTTTTCTGAACGTTGAGCTTTAAGCCAACTTTTTCACTCTCCTCCTTCACTTTCATCAAGAGGCTCTTTAGCTCTTCTTCACTTTCCGCCATTAGGGTGGTGTCATCTGCATATCTGAGGTTATTGATATTTCTCCCGGCAATCTTGATTCCAGCCTGTGCTTCTTCCAGCCCAGCATTTCTCATGATGTACTCTGCATATAAGTTAAGCAAGCAGGGTGACAATATACAGCCTTGATATACTCCTTTTCCTATTTGGAACCAGTCTGTTGTTCCATATCCAGTTCTAACTGTTGCTTCCTGACCTGCATACAGGTTTCTCAAGAGGCAGGTCAGGTGGTCTGTTATTCCCATCTCTTTCAGAATTTTCCCCAGTTTATTGTGATCCACACAGTCAAAGACTTTGGCATAGTCAATAAAGTAGAAATAGATGTTTTTCTGGAACTCTCTTGCTTTTTTGATGATCCAGCGGATGTTGGCAATTTGGTCTCTGGTTCCTCTGCCTTTTCTAAAACCAGCTTGAACATCTGGAAGTTCACGGTTCACGTATTGCTGAAGCCTGGCTTGGAGAATTTTGAGCTTTATTTTACTAGCGTGTGCAATTGTGCAGTAGTTTGAGCATTCTTTGGCATTGCCTTTCTTTGGGATTGGAATGAAAACTGACCTTTTCCAGTCCTGTGGCCACTGCTGAGCTTTCCAAATTTGCTGGTGTATTGAGTGCAGCACTTTCACAGCATCATCTTTTAGGATTTGAAGTAGCTCAACTGGAATTCCATCACATCCACTAGCTTTGTTCATAGTGATGCTTCCTAAGGCCCACTTGAGTTCACATTCCAGGATATCTGGCTCTAGGTGAGTGATCACACCATCGTGATGATCTGGGTCGTGAAGATCTTTTTTGTATAGTTCTTCTGTGTATTCTTGCCACCTCTTCTTAATATCTTCTGCTTCTGTTAGGTCCATACCATTTCTGTCCTTTATTGAGCCCATCTTTGCATGAAATGTTCCCTTGGTATCTCTGATTTTCTTGACGAGATCTCTAGTCTTTCTCATTCTATTGTTTTCCTCTATTTCTTTGCATTGATTGCTGAGGAAGGCTTTCTTATCTCTCCTTGCTATTCTTTGGAACTCTGCATTCAGATGGGAATATCTTTCCTTTTCTCCTTTGCCTTGAGCTTCTCTTCTTTTCACAGCTATTTGTAAGGCCTCCTCAGACAGCCATTTTGCTTTTTTGCATTTCTTTTTCTTGGGGATGATCTTGATCCCTGTCTCCTGTACAATGTCATGAACCTCCATCCATAGTTCATCAGGCACTCTGTCTATCAGATCTAGCCCCTTAAATCTATTTCTCACTTCTACTGTATAATCATAAGGGATTTGATTTAGGTCATACCTGAATGGTCTAGTGGTTTTCCCCACTTTCTTCAGTTTAAGTCTGAATTTGGCAATAAGGAGTTCGTGATCTGAGCCACAGTCAGCTCCCGATCTTGTTTTTGCTGACTGTATAGAGCTTCTCCATCTTTGGCTGCAAAGAATATAATCAATCTGATTTCGGTGTTGGCCATCTGGTGATGTCCATGTGTAGTGTCTTCTCTTGTGTTGTTGGAAGAGGGTATTTGCTATGACCAGTGCATTCTCTTGGCAAAACTCTATAGCCTTTGCCCTGCTTCATTCTGGCATACCCCAACTCCAAGGGACAGAAGAAGCTCCTGCACTGGGACCCTTCCAGACATATGTGTCTCTTCATCTAGCTAATCATCTGTATGCTTTATTATTTAATTTTTAAAATTTACTTAGTTATGGATGTGCTATGTCTTCACTGCTCTGAGGTCTCTTCTCTAGTTGCGGAGAGTGGGGGCTACTCGCTAGTCGTAGTGTGGTGGCTTCTCATTACAGTGGCTTCACTTGCTGTGGAGCACAGGGTCTAGTGTGTGTAGACTTTTGTACTTGCAGCTCCCGGGCTCTAGATCACAGGTTCAGTAGCTGTGCACTCGGGCCCAGTTGCTCTGAGGCATGTGGGATCCTCCCGGATTGAACCCATGTCTCCTGCGTTGGCAGGTGGATTCTTACACACACAAAAAAACCTGACGATCATAGGGATTGCAGGCATCTTCAAGCTATTGTATTTCGTAAGGTTTCTTTTATCATTTAAACGAATGTTTCCAAATTCTGCATGCTCACAACGAAGATTCAGAAGTCCCCAAATGAAACTTCACTCAGCCAGTCTTAGGAACTAGTACTGAATTATAAGTAGTGCCTGGGTGTGGGATGGCTGGGTTTCCAGTCATAGTGTTCTAGTCTCTATTACAAAAATGTTACATTTCATTTTAGGAAAATCAAGTATCCACATGATGGCACTATAACCTACAAAATAAGAGGCTGTCAGTTTATGAAGATCAAGGGCTTCCCAGGTGGCATTAGTGGTAAAGAATCTGCCTGCCAATGCACCAGACCAAGAGACCCGGGTTTGATTCCTGGGTCAGGAAGATCTCCTGGAGAAGGAAATGGCAACCCACCCCAGCATGCTTGCCTGGAAAAAATCCCATGCACAGAGGAGCCTGGCGGGCTGTATAGTCCATGGGGTGCAAAAGGGTCAGACACAACTTATTTCCTCTGTCAAATTCTTTATTTGCATAAAGTACTTGTCAGTAGCAGCAAGGACCTGGTAAATTCTAGTTGTTGTTGTTTAGTTGCTAAGTTGTGTCCTACCTTTGTGACCCCATGGACGGCAGCACACCAGGCTTCCCTATCCCTCACTGTCTCCTGGAGTTTGCTCAAATTCATGTCCACTGAATCCGTGATGCCACCCAATCATCTCATCCTCTGCCCCCCACTTTTCTTCCTGCCCTCAATCTTTCCCAGCATCAGGGTCTTTTCTAATGAGTTGGCTCTTCACATCAGGTGGCCAAAGTATTGGAGTTTCAGCTTCAACATCAGTCCTTCCAATGAACACCCAGGGTTGATCTCCTTTA
Source organism: Giraffa tippelskirchi (assembly GCF_054371585.1). NCBI lineage: Eukaryota > Metazoa > Chordata > Mammalia > Artiodactyla > Giraffidae > Giraffa > Giraffa tippelskirchi. The sequence goes on along the minus strand of NC_137287.1, from coordinate 62,177,589 downwards.
GGATGGACTGGTTGGATCTCCTTGCAGTCCAAGGGACTCTCAAGAGTCTTCTCCAATACCACAGTTCAAAAGCATCAATTCTTCGGTGCTCAGCCTTCTTTATGGTCCAACTTTCACATCCATACATAATTACCAGAAAACCCATAGCTTTGACTATACAGGCATGTGTCAGCAAAGTAATGTCTCTGTATTTTAATAAATTGTCTAGGTTTGTCATAGCCTTAAATTTTTTAATTTTAAATTCTAGTTAAAATACTTATTATTGATGGAGCATGCATATATATAAGGCATTTTAGAGACTTTCCTGGTGGTCCAGTGGTTAAGAATATGCCTTCCAATGCAGGGGACATGAGTTCCATCCCTGGTTGGGGAACTAAGACCGCACATGCCTCAGGGCAACTAAACCTGCCTGCCATAACTACTGAGCCAGAGAGCCCAGAGGGAAACCAAAATTTCTCCAAGCTGCAACTAAGAGCCAATTCAGTCAATTAAATAGATGTATTTTCTAAATAGGCATTTTATATACAAAATAATATGGATATCATTTCCCTTGTGTTTTACAGAGAGGCATTGGCTAATCTTTCATTTCAAGCACATTTTTCACATGGTTCATTTGATAATAGGATCTTATTCCTCATCTTTTTAGAAAATAGTTATTAATCATCTCTAGCACATGGCCCTGAACTGAGTAAGTAGAACAAAAGCAGGTGAACAGCTATGTAAGAGCCTAATATGAGGATGCAACTGTATTGGGAGCTACTTAATGTGTTACCCATAATATCATTTCTGCCTATTGTTGAATTAAGGAATAACTCAGAAGTTATCAGGGAAACTGCATTGGATAGGACAGATGTCATCATGGAGTTTACATTCTGGCAAGGGAGATGGGCTTTAAATACATGATGACATAATTACTTAGTTAAACTTATGATAAGTGCTACAAAAGATAAATCTAATAAAATGAGAATACATAAATGGTTAAAGGGGCTGAATTCAGTCTGCCAAGTAAAGGGAAGCTTCATTGAACAAGACACAGTGAGCTAAGCTCTGAAGGATGAATAGACATTAACTAGGAAAAAAGAAAAGGGAAAAGTTTAACAGTCAGAGGGAATGGGCACATGCAAAGGGACTGCAGTGGCCTGTTCCAGGAGGTAAAAGCATGAAAAAAAATCCATCCTATCTTGATTATCATCAGTCAAGAGTTAGTTAAGGACATTTTATCACCAATTCATTAATCTCTGAATTTGAACATAACATCAAATTTATAGATGACCTATATTCTAAAAGTTTGATGAGAAATTAATTGTTTAGAAGGAAAAATATTTTCCCATGACAAAAATAGTAGAAATAATAGTATCATGAAGCCTATTTAACCCATAAGGTAATTTCTATTGACTGTTCTCCTTGAAGTCTGTTCTCCATAAATAGTTTTTTTAAATTGCCCTTTTACAAAATAACTGGACTATTCTATTTAAAATATCAAGGTTAAGACAGAAAAGGTTGAGGAATAGTTCCATAATAAAGAGATATAAACAGATAAGTGCAATGCATGACTACATACGGGATCATGGATGGGAGAAGACAGTTATTGAGAATAATGTTGGGAAAATTGATAAAATTTGAATATAAGTCACAGATCAAGCCTGGGATACCATGATAGGAGAGAGCCACCCATCTTGGGCACAGAATTTATGATGGCACAGAACTCAGTAATCAAAATAAATGACATTTGAATGTAATATTTAAAAAGAATATTTAACGCGAAAATCCATAATGAACATTAGATATGTGTTCTGGCTTTCTAAATGAAATAGAATCAGAGAAAGTAAGGAAGAAAGGTGTTTTTGATTTTCTCCTCTAGTAACTAAATGATAGTCAAAAGGGAAAAAAGGAGAAACTAAAGAGTGAGAGTGTGGGGATGGGGTTTGGGCAAAGATGTGGGGATAGGAGGAATAACAGGAAGCCATAGGTGTGGGGTGCAAGAGGAAAGCAGAGATGTAGGGGTGTATGAGGAAGGCACAGGTGTGTATGAGGAAGGCACAGGTATGGATGTGGAAGAAAAAGGCATACATGTGGGATTTATGAGGAAAGCACAGCATGAGAGAGGGAGAACACTGTTCCCACGGTGGACCTAACTGTTGGGAAAGGGAGTGTGGCAGGCATAAAAAAAATCTCTCCAATGAAGAAAGTCAGAGAAGAAAAGGAAGGGCAATCAGACTGTTTCCTGCCTTCATGGGTGGGAAATATCCTTGCATCCTTGACTGCAAGGATATTGGATATTTAATGATTTAATGGCTCCCTGTGACTTGTCAGATAAACAAAGCTAACACTAGTGAAAGTGGTTTTAATCACCTATCTACTATGCACCTGCATGCTAAGTTGCTTCAGTTGTGTCCAACGCATTTTGAGACTATCGACTGTAGCCTGCCAGGCTCCTGTGTCCATGGGAGTCTCCAGGCAAAAATACTGGAGTGTGTTGCCATGTCCTCCTCCAGGGGATCTTCCTGATCCAGAGATCAAACCTGTGTCCCTTACGTCTCCAACATTGGCAGGTAGATTCTTTACCACTCAGCCACCAGGGAAGCCCCCTATTTACTACAGCAATAGAGAAAAAGAGTCTGCTGCTACGTCACTTCAGTCGTGTCCAACTCTGTGCGACCGCATAGATGGCAGCCCACCAGGCTCTTCCGTCCCTAGGATTCTCCAGGCAAGAATAATGGATGAGTTGCCATTTCCTTCTCCAATGTGTGAAAGTGAAAAGTGAAAGTGAAGTCGCTCAGTCGTGTCAGACTCTTAGTGACCCCCTGGACTGCAGCCCACCAGACCCCTCCATCCATGAGCTTTTCCAGGCAAGAGTACTGGAGTGGGGTGCCGTTGCCTTCTCCGGAAAAAGAGTCTAACATGAACTTAATTCAACATCCATTTTAGAGAGGCAATTGAGTGTTTTAAAGGAGAATGGAAGAATAGCGAGGGGCTGAATGGGGCTGAGAAGAGTCAGGGAAGTGATCAATTATAAAAAGCCAGAAGGCAACATTGGGTCACTTGGATCTATTTGGGCATGTTAATTGGTGCTTATGGAAGCTCCTAAGGATGCAAGAATAGATGCTTTCGAAATGAGGTGCTGGAGAAGACTCTTGAGGGTCCCCTGGACTGCAAGGAGATCAAACCAGTCAATCCCAAAGGAAATCAACCCGGAATATTCACTGGAAAGACTGAGGCTGAAGAAGCTGAAGCTCCCGTACTTTGGCCACTTGATTCGAAGAGCCAACTCACTGGAAAAGACCCTGATGCTGGGAAGACTGAAGGCAAAAGGAGAAGGGGGCAGCAGAGGATGAGATGGCTGGATAGCATTACCTACTCAATGGACATGCATGTGAGCAAATTCCGGGAGATAGTGGAAGACAGAAGAGGCTGAAGCGCCACAGTTGCAGAGTGCATGGGATCCCAAAGAGTTGGTCATGACTTAGCAACTGAACAACAACGGGGATACAGGCTCTCTGTCTTGAGTTGTCACCAGAACGGGCTGCAAATTCTTTTCGGCCCCCTCTGATTCATATTTGCATTTGAAGCCCTCTGTCTGATGGAGTCTATCTACAAAGAATGTATACTTGGTTTAAAAAAATTTAGTGATAAACAAGTAGGTGGAGAACAATGTTTTGGGAAGGAGAGTGATCACAATTTCCCATTAATCACTGGAAGCTAAAAATCTATTCTTCCAGCACATGGTCAACCTTGACCAAAACAAAGGTTATGACTTTTCAGGTTTAGCATTCTTTTTTTCTTTAGCGGTCTTTTTTTCCTTCTCATTCCTTCTAATGGCTCTCTCTCTCTTTTTCTGAACTAAAATGAGCTTCATTGATTACTTACGAATAAATACCCTGTGCCAGCCTTACCTCAGCACACATAGAAAAAGGACTTGGTTAACTTTCTTATTAGCTTTGTAATGTCCCTCATTTTTAGCAGGAGGAGACAGGCATCTACTATTGTCCTGGAAGAATTTCAAAGCTCTGCCAATGTGGAAAGGAGGACGTGAACTGACCAGGTTATTACCCTCTCATCTCTGCTAGCAGGCATTTACTGCTGACAGTAGGTTGAATGGCCATAATCTAGCACTGAACAGTTCAGGATTCTCCCCTTCTGGGAGAACCGCACTGGGATCCTACTATTTCTCAAAGCTGCCCTTCTCCACCTGGCACTACGTGGATTATGCTCTTATTTTCTTTACTCAGCAACTTTTCAAATAGCGTCCTTGACAGCAGTTCTCGGTGTGACCCACTCCTGAGAACCTAAGGTCGGGCGTTGGGTCACCGTTATAACAGGGTTCCTGGTATACAACAGGTGACCGTTTTATCGGCCGGGACCGCCCCTATTACTAGAAAACCCCGTGTTTCCAGCTAGACGAAAACGAAACTCCCCCCTCTTCCAGGCGGGGGTTTTGCTTGTTACCAAAAAGCCTTCCTGTCCTCCGTCAAATCACTAAGTGGGGACCCCGAGACCCTGACAAGGTCGCCGAGAATCGGCGGCGGGCGGGGCCTCCGGGGCTCGTGGCCGGCGGCGGCGGGATGGTGTCCGTAGGATGCGCTCCCGGGCCTCGCCTGGCAGCTGGGGACAATCCAAAGGGAAGCCACTTCGGCACACACAACGGCACCACCTGGGTTAGCAGTTTCCAACGGATTGACTTCCGGGAGCAGGTGCCACCAGGCAACTTCCGGTTTCTGCCGCACCGCCTCAGAACCCGCCCGCAACGCGGTCCTCTTCCCCGCCCAGCCTACTTCCTTCTCCCGGCCCCGCCCCTGGCCCCTCCTCCCCACCTTAGATCCCGCCCCCAGCCCATTCCCCAGGCCCCGCCCTCCTCCCCACCTCAGACCCCTCCTCCCAGTCCACCCTCAGGCCCCGCCCCTCATCCCCCCCCCACCCCGTTCCATTCAATTGTTGGATTGTCGGCGCCGCACTCCCACCGGCGGCCGGCAGGGGGCGGGGTTCGAGCGTGGATTTCCCCGGCGGCCCCTGGGCAGGGACAGGCGCGGAGCGGGGCGGGCGGGTGGACGCGCGGCCTTCAGGCCGCGAGCGAGCGGGCGGCTGCGACGCCGCGTTAGGTCGCGCTCGGCGGGGAGGCCGCGGCCGCATCAGCGCTGACGTGGGGCGACGTGGGCCAGCGGCAGTCCCGGTGGGGCTCGTCGTCCCACCTCCTCGCGTCCGTAAGCAGTGACGAGGTGCGCTACGTAAATCGCTTCGTTGCGGGTAAGTGGCGCGCCGGCCAGAGGGACCCGCGGGGCCTGAGGCGGCGGCGCCGGAGCGGGGGCGGGGCGGAGCGGAGCGGGTAGCCGGGGGCCGTTTGCCCCGCGCACCTCAAGGGCTTTTTCCGAGGGGCCGCCGCTCCGGCTCCTGGGAGGGGAGAGCAGGCGGGCGACGCGAGTCGATCGGCTTCGCTCACTCGCCGGAGCCGCCGCCCCCAATCCTCGCTACCCGAGACAGACCGAGCGGTGCTTCTGGAAGGGGCGCCACCTTCCTTCCCCGTGCCCCGCTGGCGCCGGGACCAGCCAGCCCGGCGACCGCGGTCCCGACCGCGACTCAGAAGGACGAGCGTCCTCGGACGTCTTCACCGCTCTCCCCGCCGGACCCGGATCCCTAGTGTGAGCCACTTCCCTCCCTGGTCGGCTTGGACAGCGGCGGTCGGCCGGCCCGGGGGTGAGCGATGCCGCCCGGCGGAACCAGCTCGGCCCACACCCGAGGCCCCGTAACCGAGCGGCTCACCCAAGCGGCTTTCGAACATCTCTGGCTTCCCCGCCCCATTCGCTGGGCTCCTGGGAGTGCAGCCAGCCTCCCTGGAAATAAACACAAACCGAGATGCGCAGGGCTGGAGGTCCAAGGTGAAGACCGTGTTAGAAGACAGGAAGGTCGTGTTCTCTGGTTGTTCCCCTGTGGGTACCACATCTTTGGCCTAGTCTCCATGCTGCTTTTGAATAACAAGCTGCTTTCCCCTCATAAGTCACAGTCTTTGAATTTTTGAACTTAGAAGGAACTTTTTCCCACTCAGTTCAGTTCAGTCGCTCAGTCATGTCCGACTCTTTGCGACTCCATGGACTGCAGCACGCCAGGCTTCCCTGTCCATCATCAACTCCCGGAGCCTACTCAAACTCATGTCCATCCCGTCGGTGATGCCATCCAACCATCTCATCCTCTGTCGTCCCCTTGTCCTCCCGCCTTCAATCTGTCCCAGCATCAGGGTCTTTTCCAATGAGTCAGTTCTTCGCATCAGGTGGCCAAAGTATTGGAATTTAAGTTTCAGCATCCAGTGAATCCAGTTCCAATATTCAGGACTGATCTCCTTTAGGATGGACTGGTTGGATCTCCTTGCAGTCCAAGGGACTCTCAAGAGTCTTCTCCAACACCACAGTTCAAAAGCATCAATTCATCGGCGATCAGCTTTCCACTACAGAAAGGCAGTCTGCAAACAATGTGTTTTGGCCTTTTTATAAGAAGTAGTAAAAATACTGATGTCTAAAGAGCTACTTGGTGATCCAGACATAGATTTTGAGAAGATATTTCAGTGGGTTTGATCCTGGATAAGTAAACATTGAGACCATTGTCATGTTAAGGGATGGTAATGACACATTTTTGGTGCATCTGTAAAATAGTTAAGAGTAAGCAAATGCTTGCACAAGGACTTGCTCTTCAACCTGGAGTTGCTTTGGTGAGTGTGAAGTTGTAATTACATGGATGTTTTGTGTACACATTTTGTAAGAGTGTATGAATAAATTTTTATTGACTGTGTAAACAAAGAGGAGCGCTTTAGTCTTTCTGTTTCCCTATTGCCCCAGAAGCTTTCCTGAAATCTGGTGAATTTAACAAATTCCAGACTTCATAGACTAGTTTCCTACTGAGGCAAATCATTGTATGATTAAAATATGAAATCATGTTTAGAATTATGGACATTTCATGAATAGTTGGGAAGAGTTTCAGGTTAACATACAGAAGGAATCTTGACTGAATCTTTTATCAGTATAGACATATATTCCTGATCCTGTTTTCTCCAACCTCATGTTCTCTACAAGTTAACATTGGGCCAGTTCAACTGGGGATTGTGCTCAAATGTCTTGGCCCATTTAGATAAACTTTGAAAAATAAAACTGAACAATGCAAACACTTAACAACTGCACTGTTGATGATTTGACATGCAATCAGTATTGGTCATTAAGAAAATAAACCTGAAATGTCATTGAATCCTGTTAACTGTTCCTACTTAATGGGATTTCTGTTGACCGATATAAAAGTCAACTTTGAGAAGAGTTAGGATCCTACATTGAATCCAGTTTCAATATTATCAGTACAAGTATATATATTGTAAAAATATAGATTTTAAGGGAAGTGTTTCTCATCCCTTATACATATGTAGATAACTTTGAAGAAACTGAGATATACATTTTAAATCATTTTGTTAATTCCCTTTTAAAGCACACAAAGTATGTAAAATACTTTCACAATGAACAGTGAGAATTTCACAATGAACAGTGCCCTGTTTTTAAATCTTTCATTCATGGGTTTTCTTTTAATGATGCTATAGGATATCCAGTAGAAAGTAAGAGAGGATGAAGAGAATAATCTAAGGATGACATTACTGGGGATTTATCTTAGTATTATTCATGAAGACAAGTTGAGTCTTACGGTATAATTCAGTTATAGCAAATTTTTAAAATATCTTTTGCAAATCTCTTGACTGACCATCCCAGGAGTGTTACAGGAAATTACTGGCAAGGTGCATACAAAACAGCTTTGAAGAGAAGCATGGGCTGGTAAGGTTATTTGGAACTGTTTAAAATAACTGTCTCACTGGTGAGAAAGGATGCATGCCTCCAAGAAAACCTTACTAGCAACTTTTTGTGAGGCTCTCCTGAAGTCTCTCTCTCCAAATGAGAAAGAAGCAGCTTCACGCACACTTTCTGAACAGTGAACAGACCAATCAAATGTCAAAATGAAATCCTGCTAAATTTTAACAGTGGGGTTCATGTGAGTCTGATATTTTTACTTTTGAGGATTCCTGAAAATAAACTCAGTTTCTTCAAAGTTATCTTAACTCAGCAGTTATCAAACTCAGCAGACTTAAAATTAGAACATCCTAACTCAGAATGTCAAATGTCATAGAGTTTTGTTCACATTCTCAAACAGCTTCAATTTTTTTCCCACTGGTAGCACAAAAATTATTTTTTCCACCTAGAAATGCTTAGTAATTTATAGCATAGCATTGATTATCATGAAAGTTTCCAGCCCTGGCATCGGGACAACTATGTATCACGCATAATGACACTTGGGATGCTTTTGCACCTCTTAAAATTATTGGAGGAGTGAAGTTTAACTTATTTAGACATGTGTCTGCACTTGGACACTAATTTTGTTCGTATACACAAGATAGGACCAACCTGAGTATCACAACATTGAAATTCATTTCTATAAACTTTAGCTAATTCCAGTGTCTTACCTACTCTATCCCAGATTTACTAGTTAGTAGTCAATGCAGTTTTACTTTATATGTAGGTAAGTGTTTTGAAATATACCTGAAGTGCCGCAATGGAGCATGCTGTTGAAAAACCCTACAGTGATTATTAGTCAAGCAATAACTTCCCCCAAAGATTGAAAGTTTTGTTTCCTTTCATGAATTGGGGCTGGGGCAGGGAAGGGGGACTTGGAGATGAGGAGATAGGCCATGATTATTTGAATTTCATTTTTCATTTCCTCCTTAGTAGCAGATTCTGCTGTTCATTGACTGAAATAGACAAAAGCAGGCACCAGGAGGGGAATGAACTGAGAATGAGATGCTTGAATAATTTTTAATCCTTTGGTGATTTTAGTAAAGAGTTAATATTTCTTAAATAATAATAGGTATCTGAGGTGGCTCAGTGGTAAAGAATATGCCTGCCAATGCAGGAGACGCAGGAGACATGGGTTCAATCCCTGGGTTGAGAAGATCCACTGGAGGAGGAAATGGCAACCCACTCCAGTATCCTTGCCTGGGAAATTCCATGGAGAGGGGGAGCCTGGCGGCCTGCAGCCCATGGGATCACAAAGAGTCCAACATAACTGAGTGACTGAGCATGCATACGAGCATAATAGGTATCTGAAGCAATTAAACTGGGTGGTCTTGAATCTGTATTAGAATGTTGCTTGATTTTCTGGATGATTCATGTTCAAAATAGTAAAGACAGTATTTACAAGTGTTTCAAATAACTATTTACAGAAACTATTCCTGACCACTTTTATTTTTACAGAGAAGTGTAAAAATTGTTATTGAAAGTTATTCTAATTTTGCTTCACAAAGATTACAAAAAGTTAAAAGTGGCATGATTTCCTGTTACTTCTGTATTTTTTATTCTTCCTGAACTCATCTTCACCTAAAAATACATAATAATCATAGGCTCATCCCTGTCAACTTCACATATATGGCTTTTGGTAATTGAAGTTGACTCTTGAACAACATGGGGGTTAGAGGCGCCAACCCCTGAATATCCCCATATACTTTTTGACTCCCCTAAAACTTAACTGCTAATAGCCTATTATTAACCAGAAACCTCACCAATAACATAAACAGTCAATTGAAATGTATTTTCTATGTTATATGTATTATATACTATATTCTTACAATGAAGAAGCTAGAGAAAAGAAAATGTTATTAAGAAAACCATAAGGAAGAGAAACATTTATAGGATTGTACTGTATTTATCAGTACTATAAATTGACAAGATGAATCATTTGTCAGTACATCAATACTATCTTAGATGATATAAAACACTGTAGCTGTTATATGTATTCCTAACACTAGACATCAAAAATGAAAAGATAATATGAAAAGAAATTTTGTTTCATTTATAGATATAATGATTCATGCATTGACAGTGGCACAGTAGCCTAGGCTATACACTAATGAATGAATCATTATAGAAATTTATGGCATATAATATTACAGTCATTTATAATACAGTATTGGAAACATTGTTACATTAAAAAAACAAAACACCCACCTAACATGACAGTTTCTCCAATTATGAGAGTGAGGCATACTGAATGGTCATGTAATCCTCTGAAAGCAGTTATGAAACAGTAAGAAAACTAACACATTGTATTAAGTGCCTACTACTCACCTCATGGGAGAAGGCAATGGCAACCCACTCCAGTATACTCTTGCCTGGAAAATCCCATGGACAGAGGAGCCTGGTAGGCTGCAGTCCATGGGGTCGCGAAGAGTCGGAAATGACTGAGCGACTTCACTTTCACGCATTGGAGAAGGAAATGGCAACCCACTCCGGTGTTCTTGCCTGGAGAATCCGAGGGACAGCGGAGCCTAGTGGGCTGCCGTCGATGTAGATGGGGTCACACAGAGTCGGACATGACTGAAGCGACTTAGCAGCAGCAGCACTCACCTTATGCCTATGTTCAGCTAGATTAGAATCTCCGTATATTTTATGCGTTCATGACATACCTTTTTTTAAAAAGTATTTTCAATATTTGTAGGCTATGAGTTTCACCTGAGAGTTTTTTCAAATTGTTGCCTGTTTCCCCCAAATTTCCAATATATTTATTGAAAAGAATCCGCATATAAGTGGACCCACACTGTTTCAATCCTGTGTTGTTTAAAGGTCAACCGTACTTCTCTTTTCTAGCTAGCCTGCCCTTCCCCAATTTTTTAATTGACTTGGTTGAGAAGAACCAGCTTTACCTTATGAACTTCATAGTCTTCTCCTATGTTCATCCAAACCTTACTGTTGCTACTTAAATCAAAGAGCTAGAATCTTTCTTCAACCACAGCCCAAGAAATAGATTGTACCTTTCTATGTTCTCTCTTTTCCTGCTTCCGTTAGAGATGTACTGCCCTTTATTCCACATTCTTTTCATTTTGACTATGCTAATTGTAGTGGGACTTCAGTTTTGTCTTTCTTGCAAAAACCATAGTCCAATAAGGGCTAGAACTCAAGTTGACACCCAGATCAGCCTGCAGTGCTGTGCTGTTTATATCGCACACTGTGCTGCTATGTATGACCATTAGACCGCACTGCTGCCTCAGGAACTGGGGACAGACAAAGGAAGCGGGAGTGAAGGCAGAGGATGCCTAGATACGGTGCCTGAGGCCATGGTGACGTCAGTCTCCAACTGAGATAAAAAATATAGCAGGAAGGGAGATGTAGAGCAAGGGAGTTGAGGTTAGTTTTAAATATTTCAGGCTTGAGGATCTGTCACTTCATGGGAAATAGATGGGGAAACAGTGGAAACAGTGTCAGACTTTATTTTTTTGGGCTCCAAAATCACTGCAGATGGTGATTGCAGCCATGAAATTAAAAGACGCTTACTCCTTGGAAGGAAGGTTATGGCCAACCTAGATAGCATATTGAAAAGCAGAGACATTACTTTGCCAACAAAAGTCCGTCTAGTCAAGGCTATGGTCTTTCCAGTGGTCATGTATGGATGTGAGAGTTGGACGGTGAAGAAAGCTGAGCGCTGAAGAATTGATGCTTTTGAACTGTGGTGTTGGAGACGACTCTTGAGAGTCCCTTGGACTGCAGGAGATCCAATCAATCCATCCTAAAAGAGATCAATCCTGGGTGTTCATTGGAAGGTCTGATGTTGAAGCTGAAACTCCAATACTTTGGGCACCTCATGCGAAGGGTTGACTCATTGGAAAAGACCCTAATGCTGGGTAGGATTGGGGGCGGGAGGAGAAGGGGCCGACAGAGGATGAGATGGTTGGATGGCATCACCGACTCGATGGACATGGGTTTGGGTAGACTCCGGGAGTTGGTGATGGACAGAGAGGCCTGGCGTGCTGCAATTCATGGGGTCGCAGAGAGTCGGACACGACTGAGCGACTGAACTGAACTGAACTGAGGATCTGTGAACAAACTGTTGAGAGATGTCAAATAGGCAGGTACATACAGGCCCAGATGGTGCTGGTGGTACTGCCAATACAAGAGACAAAGGTTTGATCCCTGGGTCAGGACGATTCCCCTGGAGGAGGAAATGGCTACTCTCTCCAGTATTCTTGCCTGGGAAATCCCATGCACAGAGGAGCTTCCATGGCATTGCAGAAGAGTCGGATACTACTAGCATTTGACCAGAAAGGGATCAGGATGGAGGTGAGATTTGAGACTCATCTAGCCAGGATGAAGCAGTCTTGAGGGAGAGTGTTTTTGTGACTGGGCTCATGGAAACATCAACCCTTAAAGAATGGGCCAAAGGAGACTGGGGCAAAGGACTGGAAAACTTGGACGGGAAGCTTGAATGTGGTGCCCTGAAGAGTTCAAAGAGGACAAAATTTGGCGGGTAGGAAATGCTGTAGGCATATTAAGGAAGATAGAGACTAAACATGATTGCTTTAGATGTGGCAAGCAGGCAGTCATTGATGACTTCTTAGAGTATTGGGAATGAAATAATTCTTTGACGAGCCTGAGTCAGGATCAGGTTTAACTGATGGTCACTGTTCTGTTGTGAGGTTAATCATTTTCTCTCTTGATGTCTGGTGGCAGGGGTGGCAGGAAGCTGGGAAGAGGAAATGGGTGGCTGGTCCTGGGACTTGATCAAATGCCTTTTTCTACTCGAGTTTCAAATGATAATGTATTACTTACTCAGAAATTAAACTCAAGAAAATGGTATTTCCAAGAGAAATTGGGAGTTACTTCTCCCCTCTTAGATGGTGTCATGTTATTGTTCTTCACTTGCTGAGTCATGTCCGACTCTTTGCAACGTCATGGACTGCAGCATGCCAGGCTTCCCTGTCCTTCACTATCTCCCAGAGTTTGCTCAAACTCATGTCCATTGAGTTGGTGATGCCATCCAACCATCTCATCCTCTGTCGTCCCCTTCTCCTCCAGTCCTCAATCTTTCCCAGCATCGTGGTCTTTTCCCGTGAGTCGGCTCTTTACATCAGGTGGCCAAAGTACTGCTGGATGGTGTCAGGCCCATCATCATTATTCAGATGATATTATCATTATTCCTTGTTTAAATGTTTGTCTTCTTCATTAGAATCCAAGCTCCTGGAGATCAGAGACATCTTATTATCTGTGCCTGGGTGCCTATCACAAGGGCTGGCGTGCCAATTTATTTATTGTGCTAAGTCGCTTCAGTCGTGTCTGACTCTTTGCAACCCTATGGACTGTAGCCCACCAGGCTCTTCTGTCCATGGGGTTTTCCAGGCAAGAATGCTGGAGTGGGGAGAGGGGAGGAGAGGGTGAGATGTAGGGAAAGAGTAACATGGAAACTTATATTACCATATGTAAAATAGACAGCCAACGGGAATTTGCTGTATGGCTCAGGAAACTCAAACAGGGTCTCTGTATCAACCTAGAGGGGTGGGATGGGGAGGGAGATGGGAGGGAGGTTCAAAAGGGAGGGGATATATGTATACCTATGGCTGATTCATGTTGAGGTTTGACAGAAAACGACAAAATTCTGTAAAGCAATTATCCTTCAATTAAAAAATAAATTAAAAAAAAAAGTGCTGGAGTGGGTTGCCATTTCCTTCTCCAGGAGGATCTTCCCGACCCAGGGATCGAACCTTGGTTTCCTCTATTGCAGGCAATCTCCTGCTGTGCAGGCGGATTTTTTACTAATTGAGCCACTAGCCGGGGAAGCCGGGGAAGCCTGGTTTGGTTCAAATGCCCTACCTTTTCTCATCCCTGTTATAGAGTAGGGGCAGGTGGTAACAATAATCATTGTCCTGGTGCCCCTAGTGAGGGGTAGCACACCTGACTGCCAACTCAGTTTCCAAATTGGGTGGGATGGTGTAACATTATTATAAAGGGACCATTATAAAGGGCTGTGAGGGAGCCCTGAAAATAGCCTGTTTGTGGCAGAGCACCCAGTGCTGGCATAGATGCCCAGAAGGAACTTAGGAATGCCAGTGTTTGTCCTTTCAAACCTGAAATAAATTGAGAGCTCACTGCTCTCCTTTGGTCTTTTTCTTTGTCGATTTTATTTCATTCAGCATGTCGAGGGCTTCCCTGGTGGTGCAGTGGTAGAGAATCCACCTGCCAATGCAGGAGGCACAAAAGATGCAGGTTTGATCCCTGAGTGAGGAAGATCCCCTGGAGGAGGAAATGGCAACCCACTCTGGTATTTTTGCCTGGAGCATTCCATGGACAGAGGAGCCTGGTGGGCTACAGTCCATGGGGTCACAGAGAGTCCGACACGACTGAGCACAGCACAGCAGCAGCGGCATGGCAAATGTACATTTTAAAGAGATATTAGTAAAAAAAAATGGAGTTTAATTTCTACAGTGTCTAAAACAGCTTTTTAAAATAGATTGAAGGCTGTCAGAGGAGATTTTAAAGGAAAAATTACTATTTTGTTTGAGTTAAAATTTTTTAACAAAACCCAGTTTTGAAGTTAAGGTATATGAAAAACAGTTGACAAATTTGTTTCTGTGAAATGAAATTTGAGAAAACGATAATTCATTCAGTTTATTAAATGTTTATTATCATTGTAAAATAGAGCTGATAGAAGGGAAGCACTTTGCAGTGTGTATTAAATGATTCAAGCAGCACTGCTCTGTTCAGTAGCAAATAATCTGGTAAATAGCACACAATTTAATTTTTCTGAAATTTTTTTTCCTCCAAAGATAAGGAAATTGGGTAGAAGTAAGTTTGAAAAAAAAAAATACAAACATTTTCAGCTTTCTTTTTTTTTTTTTAGTTTTATGGAACTAGGGTATTTTGCTGTAGTTGTGAGAGATTTTAATTTTTTTAAAATAAAATCTTATGATCCCCCAATTCAACATTATAATTTTACTGCAGGATAAATAAAGAAGAAAACAGGAAGGAGCAAAGCATTGATTATAAATGTCTTAATAATGAGCAAATGTGGCAGGAAAAAATATATGAAGACAAATCTAAGGTAGGTAGATATGTTATTTTTCTATTCTTTTGAAAGTTCTACTTAGCTTAAAGTTAAAATGGATAAATTAATAGTGTGTGTATATATGTATATGTGTTTGTGTATGTATATGGGTGTGTGTATATGTGTGTGTATATATATATATATTTTTTTTTTAAATGAAACTGTAACAGTATGTACCCAAATTGCTCAGCTGTTCAATTAGGGAGTTTGTCTTCTACCATGTGTTGTGCTAGGCAACATAGGAGTTGAGTGGTCAGTCACGGTCAGCTCGTTCTAAGTGCTAGCCTTTTCAGTTAGAAAGGAGATGGTATATGTGGAAGTGGACGGAGTTTTCATTTTCATTCTTGCCTTTAGTCAACACCTGTACCTAAAGTTGTAAAACAGCACATCTCTACCAATGTTTTCTGGAAACCCAAATATTATTTTTCAGGTTTTCTTTTAGTTATTTTCAGAGACATTCTGGTTCATCAGTTGGGTCTAGCAGCAAAAAGAAAATGAATTTTTCATGACAGTTTTTATAAAACTATTTAAAAAGAGAGAATAAAAACAACTTTAATTATTTTTCCTTTTATTGCTAGATTCTGTTTTTTAAGCAGGTGAAAAAGTTTTGCTTGGATAAATGTAGTTGCTCTGCAGTATAATTTATCTTTGCAAACTGGATACAACTAAGATTTTCAAAGTTATTAATTGTATACTTTAATTATAACTAGGAAACTACTTTTATTTTTCATTTATATATTTTTGGCTTTTATGTCTTTTCTTTGTTTCTTTGTTTCTTTTTTTTTCTTCCTTTCTTTAAAGAATATCTTCCTGGGTAACTAGGATAGAATTTTTCAAAAATGTTTTTCCTTTTTCTTCTCATTTTCCCTTCTTTTTAAATATCTTGTGGGTGCTTGGTACATAGGTATGCCAAAATAACTTTGGTCATTAATTATCTCAAGGGACTTCCCTGGTGCCTCAGTCGGTAAAGTGTCTGCCTACAATGTGGGAGACCCGGGTTCGATCCCTGGGTCGGGAAGATCCTCTGGAGAAGGAAATGGCAACCCACTCCAGTACTCTTGCCTGAAAAATCCCGTGGATGGAGGAGCCTGGTAGGCTACAGTCCGTGGCGTCACAAAGAGTCGGACACGACTGAGCGACTAAACTTTCACAAAAACTTTATCTCAGTATTTCTATAATTATATAAACATAATTTTTACAAATATACTCCTTTGTATTCATTTCTTCAAAGTGTGTTATATAAATCATATATAAACAATACTGTACTGTTTGCTGTAGTTCAGTATTTTGGGGAGTTTTTGAAATATGACATAGATGTTCTTCTAAAAACCTAGAAAATAACAGAGTAACCCACAAATACAATTCTACCCGCACTAAAGGTAGTTCACCCTAGAAGACTTTGAAAATTGTGCAACTGGGTGGATCCTGTTCTTTTTAAACAGTGATTATATTAACATTTATTAAAATGAGTCCCAATTTTTCAAAACATGTTGGGATAACATTTACTTTTATACTGAAGAAGAGAATGGTTTGCTAATAAATAAAGATTTCAGAAGAAATATTTAACTTTCATAAGAAAAGAATGCTGCTACTACCATTAATCATTTATAAGTTTAAATATGCCCATGTTAGCAAATCCTTATCTGTTCTTTAGAATTGTAGAACCAAACGTTTGCCAGTATTTTGCTTACTTATAGATTATAGTGCTTAATGGACTTTTAACTTTGTTTTAGTTTTTATCATTTTGTATGTGTTTATTTTTAAATATTCTGTAGTTTCTATTTCCTAATTGGTTTTTTTCTCACTTGTATTTAAGATTGAAATATTATATAATTAATTAATATACAGATTATTAATACTAGTACAACTGTGTTTAAAATTTGGTATAGAAAGTGAGATTTGGGGGAAAATATTTTATGATTCACCTCTTTAATTTTTGCTGTAAAGTAGGTAAGTGAACAGTGCAAGATTAAAATGGGTCTTTCTCTTTACTTGGTAAACAAAGTCCATTGGAACTAGCTGAGACTGATTTACAGATATTAGTGTTGATATGTGTCATTTCCATCTGAGGTCTGGGCCCTTTATTTCCTGCTGGATTAGTGTCTGAAAATGCCCAGTACGGTGCCTGACCCATATTGAGCACTCAAATGTTAGTTCAATCTTCTGCCCCGAGTCTTGGTCTGGGGTTGGCTTTTAGTGGGTTTAGAAAGTTGTACTGGAGAGCAGTTGGGTATAGATCAGCAGAATGAACTTATTTGAAGATGACAGGCTGTATAAATTGGTAATGCTGACCTTGCTCTTCTGTAGATGATTTTTACTTTGAAATAAATTGATTTAGTAACAAACTTGGACTGAATGACATGTACTGGGCCCTGTACAAGCCTCTCCAGGAGAATAAAATGGGATAAAATTAGAGTCTGTACATCCTACTGTGAAAGACAAGGCCCATTTGAGTGAAGACTGTGACAGCAGTGGCAGCATACTGAGAAGCACACCATTTTGGTAAGACATGTCTAAACAGGAATACTGCTCAGGGTCCCAGCTATGGAAGGAACCCTGGAGTCACAAACACCAGACCTCCTGTTCACCCTCTGTCATGCAGTCTTCTGTGAGCCCTGGAGAAAGACATTGAATCTCTCTGAACCTTCTTGTTATTATTTTAGTAACACCTGACAGTCATATAGTCTTCTGGAATAGTTGATTAATTAATTCCCCTACTTAATGATTATGGTAGATTCTATTCTAGGCACTGGGAATACATTGAAATCTAAGATGTTGTGTCTGTTCCTCACACTACTGCTAGACCTTTGTGGACAGATGAATATGCTAGACAAGTGCTGAAATGGAGGGATTGCACAAGATGCTTTAGGACCTCAGGACAGAAGAATTCTGCCCAAGGCTGTCAGAATAGACTTTTTAAAGATGGTGTCCTTGATCCAGACTTTGAAGAATGAGTAGAGATGTGCCCATTGGACAAAGAAAGACTGAAGGGCATCTGAGGAAGAGAGAAGTACAGATATAGAAAATTAGAATTGGGGAAATAAGATGTGTATTTGACCAAAGACACCGCTCGTAAGGAGGCTGGAATGCAGAATGTGGGAAGGAATGGAGTGACTGGAGATGAGGCTGTAAAGATAAAGTGAGCTCATGTTGTGAGAGAGATTAAATGGCAGTTTGGTTTGGTCATTGGAAATACGTTTTGGGAAAAGACCTCGGTTCGAAACCTGGCTTTGCCACTTAATCCCTTTGTCGAAAATCAGATTCTAAACCTCTTCATGTCTCCTTTTCCTCACCTTTATAAGAAGAACTAACTATATGGCCCTTTAGAAGTTGTTAAGGATGAAAACTAGCAGGCTCCCGCATGCTCACCAGATTGTCTACTCCAGTCAGCTACTCTGTTGTCCAAATATGCTCTGTATTCTCCTTCCTCTTTTGGTTGTCCTGTTCTTTCTTCCCTCTCCTTCTTCAGCATACAACTCATATGGCCCCATCCTCAGACCTATTTCAGTTTTCCTGTGTTTCCCAAAGCATTTCATACATAGCACCCTTCACACAATTTGTGTTCATTACAGGTCTAACCAATAGCATTTACCAATAAGCTAAGTTTTTCTCAAATTTTAATAGCTATCAGAAACTCTTAGATATAAAAATTAGACCCCTTAGGAAGTTTGAATCAGTAGGTTTGGGGTTGAGCCTGGGAATCTGCTTTTTTTTTTTTTTTCCTTTACAAGTGTCTGTGTCAATTCTAAGACAGGTTGTCCAAGGACTCTTGGTGAAACTAAGGCCCAAGTGGAGAACAGTGTCCTTGAGAGCAAGGATTGTAACTTACCCACTTTTGTATTCTCAGGGCCTGTCATGTAGATGGTGCTAAAGGAATGTTTCTGAAAGGAGGAAGGCCTTTCAGCGGATAATGTTTGAGTGGAGACTCAAGTTCTTGACAGAACCTGAAGAGCTTTTAATAAAGATGTAATAAGAAGCATAAGACAACATTTCTCACACTCTTTCCAAACCATTTCTGCTAGGACTCGCTTTGTAGGGAAAGGGTTTGGGGTGGTTCTTTTGGAAAATGCTGTTGACTGGATCTGCATCATCCTTCCCAAGTCAAACTGGAATAGTCAAGCTTAAGAGAAAGTTCTGCGGCCAAGAAACCCTTTTAATCCCAGATATTTTAAACTCTGACCAAGTGTTTTCCCCCTTACACTCTTCCCAGATAATATCTTTTCATATCCTGCAGAATCAAATGTTCTAGGTATTCTCCTTGGAAACTGCTCACAAGCAAAAGTGGAACCTCAGGAATTGGCAGTTTTTGCAGGGGGATGGCCTCTGCTTACCTAGAATTAGAAGGTCCATGCTGGGAAATAATAAGAGATAAAAGAATTGGGGAACATTGAGGGAAAGACATTTTTTCATAGTAGACTCTAGATTTTTATAATTGCTCTAAACTGTCACAGTCAGTTGTATTAAACTGTCTGAATAGAGAGAAGTAATTCTAGGTGTAGTGCAGACTATAGCAGACAGCCTTGAGAACAGAAGACTTGGATTCAGGTGATACCTCTTGAAATGCAAAAGAATTCAATCTGGAAAAAATGTCTGGACATTTCAATTTAAACTTCTAAGTTGCCTGTGTACTTTTGGGATATATATTTAGGCTACTGAGGTGAAAAAAACACACTATATTATTAACGATTGAAAAGATACACAATTGCAGGGAGTAGTTCCTATAAGTTTTTAAAATTTTATTTTGTTGATTTTGTTTGCATTTTATATTGTCTCGTAGTAGGGTAACATTATAATGTGGCTTACCTTCTGTCTAGAAAGAGCCTATATAGAAATCATTAACTTAAGTTGAAATTATAAGCAAAAAATTTATAAGTTTTTCCTGGAAAAATTAGATTCTCCTCTCTAAGTGAAGGGGGAGCTGCAGGACAAGTGGTCCACTCTGAGTGATTCAATTTGACGGGTTTTTTTAAATCTTTCTATTTAGTGCTGACAAAGCCAGACACATCTTTATATCATAACACATTTAATGTGGGTAAAGTGGAAATTCTTTCATACTAAATCATAGTATAAAACAGGTTTATTAGGCCATGAGAGTCATAGGATATTTAAACTTCATGTAAAATATAAAACCTAACTTGGTCGCTAATTTATGCTAGAGAGCTTAAAATAATTATCAAGGAGACTTTATTGTAAGGTTAAAAAATTTTCAAATACACTAATTCTCATGGGACATTGTGCAGTGCTTGCTTGGTACAGTGTTCATATCCAGTGAGCAGAGAAGGTGCCTTTACCTTTGGAGAGTTAGAGCTTTGCCACTGAATCTATTTCTTGAAAAACAGGGTAGAACAATTGGATGATAGAAATGAATATCAACCAGAAAGCCAGGTGAAAACAGGTATTTCAGATAGGGCCTTAATTCTTCTTCCTTTTTATTGTCTTTTCAGACAAATGACCATGGAAACAATTGACTCTCAGCAGGATGGAAGTTTACCAGATTCTGTGGCAGAGAGTGAATCTGCTCACCTGCAGATGCAGACTGGTCAAAATTCAATCCCCACTTTAGCTCAGGTAAACTCAATGTAGGCATCAGGCAGGCACCTATGAAAGTCAGCCTGTGTGGAAATGAGAATTACACATAGATTCTGTTTTCTTGCCATTGATCTTAAGTTTCCCCTGTTCCCTGGATATCAGCCATTCTTACTGATTTGCCTTCAAAGAGAAGATATGTGTTTGAATTACTTTTGCATTGTAACAGACACTATGCAAAGGAGAAACAAACCCTCCTGCATAGTGTGTAGTCCTCAAATTACTATTTGGTAAGGTTGGTAATTCAAACTTGATGTAGTTTTATATTATCAGCTCTAAAGATGACAGAAATCTTGCCATTTGCCCAGTATATGCTTGGTTTAATCTTTAGTTTCTTTTTATTTATTTTTTTTTAAGTCTTTATTGAATTTGTTGCTTTTGTTTTATGTTTTGGTTTTTGGCCATGAGGCATGTGGGACCTTGGCTCCCTGACATGGGATTGAACCCATACCTCTTGCATTGGAAGGTGAAGTCTTAACCACTGGACCACCAGGGAAATCTCTTACTTTCTTTTTAGTTAGGCCTTAAACTTTGAATTGGTTTCATTTAGAGAGCACCAATATGAGTTAGCTGTTTTTCAGCTCTTAAACCTCATTTCTGAGATATCTATAAAAATATATAGTAAAAACAGATACATTTATTTAGTTCATCAACTACTCACTGAGCCCCTTCTGTATCCAGGTGGTGTTTTGGATGCATGAGGCTCTGGATTTCCTGGACTTGACATCTCATGGTTTAGTGGGAAGGGGTGTTTAAGGGATAAGTCTCGCCATGTAAGAAGTGCTGCAAGATGCTATATATAAATGACTGAGTTATGCAGAGGGGAAGCAGCTGGGTGACCAGGAGTGCTCTGTTCTTGTTCAGTCGCTCAGTCATGTCTGACTCTTTGTGACGCCATGGACTGCAACACGCCAGGCTTCCCTGTCCTTCACCATCTCCCAGAGCTTGTTCAAACTCATGTCCATTGAGTCAGTGATGCCATCCAACCGTCTCGTCTTCTGTTGTCCCCTTCTCCTCCTGCCTTCTATCTTTCCCAGCATCAAGGTCTTTTCCAGTGAGTCAGTTCTTTGCTATCAAGGGCCAAAATATTGGAGCTTCACCTTGAGCATCAGTCCTTCCAATGAATATTCAGGGTTGATTTCCTGAATATTCAGAGTGCTCTGTAGAGGCTTTTATTATGAAGGGTGAGTAGAGGTCGCTGGGTATATAAGGAGAGGGAAGCATATTCTCTAGGCCAGGGAAGAGTATACAGAAGGCAGAGGATGGGGGCAGGAACTGCTAGCGTTGAGGCCAAGTGGAGCTGTATCTGGGCTGGGAAGTGGAGCTGGTCAGGGTTAAGTGGAGGGTGGTATGCATCTGAGAGAGTGGACCATCCCGTGTTCTAAGTGTTCACCAAAGCAGGATACCTGCGGCCAGGTGGTGTTGGGTGGGACATCAGCGAGCCGGGAGCAGGGACCTCATTTGGGTGGCATCACAGTATCATGAGTTCGAGCAGTAGAGAGACTTTGCAGTATCTGGAAGAGAGACTAGGAAGGACCCATGGCTGCCTGGAAGGCCCGGGGCAGTGCCAGGCAACTCCTGGGTTGTCTCCGGCCAACCTGGTTCCTGCACGGTCTGGACTTTTCCAAAACGCCCTGCACCCAGCCTGCCGTTTTTCCCTCTTTCAGGCTCCTGACACCCACTTGCTCCCTGGGGTTTCCTCCTCACTAGTGCTCTATGGAGCTGCATCTCCCTGGCAACACCCTTCTTTGTTACCCTGGAAAACAGGCATGCAGACCATGCTGTTTTTCAAGAAAGCAGCCTTTTTCTCTTTAGAAAAAAAAAAGTTCATTGTAGCAAATTGGCAAAATGTGTATTATTAAATGAAGAAGAAAATTAAAGCCACCTATAGTCTTTACATGCAGAAATTTAATTGTTGTTAGCATCTTGATGTTTATCCTATTGTCTTTTTGTCTGCAAAAAGAGTATTAATAGAATATACATATATCTTTTGATTAATCTAGGGTCTTCTAGTGTTTTCTTTTAAGGTTTTTAAAATAACATTTATTTCTTAAAAGTTAACCTGTGCATAATAGGAAACCAAAACAAAAACCAGTGTCATCCAGAATCATAAGCACTTTACCGTCTGATGCATCCTTTTAAATCTCATTTGTGTATTTACACAACCAAGTGTCCATTTTTATGTAATTAAGATCATACAGTTATGTATCATGCTTTTTCACACATCACAAATATTTACCATTTCAAGGTCCCAAGTGTGTTAGTCACCCAGTCATGTCTGACTCTTTGGGACCCCATGGACTGTAGCCCGCAAAGCTCTTCTGTCTATGGGATTCTCTGGGCAAGAACACTGGAGTGGGTTGCCATTTCCTTCTCCAGGGGATCTTCCCAACCTAGGGATTGAATCTGGGTCTCCTGCATTGCAGGCAGATTCTTTACTGTCTGAGCTACCAGGGAAGTCCAATCTTGCCTTTCTTGGTGACAAAAATTTCAGAAAAGACAAAAATGGCATCTCGAGTTTTTATAACTGTGATTCCAGATCTGTATTTCACCTTTTGCTGAAGTGCTAGTTGAGAGCAACTCTTCCTCCTGTGCCCACTTTTCTTCCTGTAGGTACTGCTTCCCTGTCCTCTACACGTGCCTTTTCCTCCAACCTTCAGCTTGGGTGACACCCAGCTCTGTGAGCCTTGGTCAGAAGTTGCTGAAGAAGTCAAGTAATGTAAAGTCTGAAAAATAACCTCGGATTAATGAGGTTTTTGAAATCTCACAGGAGTCTAGTTAATAAAAACCAGGTGTTAGTAGGTTACAGAATAACTGAGAGAGAAAGTAGAAATTGGAAGTATAGATTCTTCAAGAAATTTTCCTGTGAAAGAGAAAGATGGATCTGGGAGACAAAGGAGTGTGAGCTGGGGTGTGGGGAAGTTTGAAGAGTTAAATAAAACAGAAGGGCTCAGAAATAGAGACTTGTGAGAAGGCTGAACCACAAAGCAAGGAAAAGGCTGTGGTTTACATTCATAATGTTTACTTCCTTAAAAATCTCAAGTATATCAAATGTTGATAGTCATTACATCTGGATAACAAGTTCATAGACCTGCTATCTTATTCTGTTTTCCATATATTTAAAATACTTGATCAAAAAATATATCATGGTGTTTATCTTTCACATACTAGGAATGTTAAGAGATTAAGAAGAAATCTGTATGCTGATTCATTGATTCTTTTGATTAAATAAGACTTATCCTCCATGGATGTGAGGCCATAAATCCTTTATGGATCATGATATTTTGCAGAATTAAGACACAGTTCTTAGCAGTCAAAATTTTCTAAACATTATTATCAATTTAGATTCTTGTGATGCCTGAAGCTGTTCATTTGTGAGTATTCATTATTATGCAATATTATATGATAGAAAGATTAGGAAATCAAGCTGAAATCTTCATTAAGCCTATAATGTATGCTAAAAGTGACTGACTCTTCTGAATAATTCCTGATATTTTGTACATTCTTGCCACTTATTTTAAACTAGAGGATTGTGAATTCCCAGATGTTTTAGACTTAAATTCAGTCTTGTATAAAGCAGAATTTATGACACTTACTTTCCTTTTCACATGGTCTATTTATCATTAAATAGTGTGAGAACAAAAGATATAACCCAGAGTTTCAGTGAGTCTGATCCTTTGCCCCTAGTCATTCGATAGTAGTAGTTTTGCCTATCCAGGCCTTTCCAGGGCTTCTGCTAATCAAGTTAACGCTGCAAATCATCCCGGTTATAAAGATGTGAAAACTTGAGCTTGCTCTTGGTCCTCATACCTCTTCTCTGCTGACTGATGGAGGGAGGCTAGAGTTCTCAGTTTGCAGTTTTTCTGTTTTATAACTTCCCAGGTATCAGTGGAGTCTGCCCCTTCTGTCTGTATCCAAAAGCAAATAGAGATCATGTGGTAACAGTATCCAAGGGCTAGAGGCTGGTGTGGAAGATCATTGAGGTTTGAGTACTGTGACTTGTGTATTTTCTTGCTTTGAATTATTTTTATGTTGATTTTTTTTTTTTAATTGAAGCTGGAGTCTTATCTAAGTGTATGTGTTGATATGTATGTAAGACTATAGTCTACTCTTCTCTCCCCCTGGAAAAACTGTTGGTGATAAGTTAAGAGAATCTATTTTATATCACCAAGCCAGGAGGAAACCCTTTCCCAAAGCCAAAATAGTGAAAAGCAAAATTACTGTATATACAGGTAGTCTTAAAAGTCACACATAACTTTGGAAATAATATAATCCTTTGGAAATAATATAATCCTTAAATGGGTAATGGGAACTTATCATTTCTTTTGTGATGAAAGATTTCAGACATATGTAAGAGTAGAATAAGACTTTGACATTTATAGAAACTTAAAATTAAGGTTTTGTAGCAGTTGCTACAAAATTTATATTTTTTTAATTTATCTTTTCTTTTTCCCTTTTTGTGGAAGAATTTTAAGCAGCTCTACAGATCTCAGACATCACGTCATCTCATTCCTCCTTTCTTTTGGATATGCAACGCTTATGGATATTGTCTAAAATAACCAAATGTCATGATCATACCTAATAAAATTGAGCGTAATTCCTTGGCATAATATGCTCACCATACTCATGTTTTCCCATTTATCTCACAATGTGTAATCTGCTCTGAAAGCAGCAGTGATGGCCCCCTGTCCTTTCTTTGTCCCATGTCTCTTGGGAATTGATAATGCTGCCACGAAGCTCTTGGCTGAGTGAGGGAACCCGGATGGAGCCCCGGGAGAGGGTGTGCTGTCCGGGGTTTCATGCCTTACAGCTCCTGGTGCAGCCCAAGGCCTGACTCGGAAGGCTCAATAACTCTGCTGTGTAAATGACCAATTCTCAAAGTTTCAGCCAAGATAGGAAGGAAGGATGCAAGAAGCAGAACCACAGGGATCATAGAGCTGGAAGGAAACTCGAGAGCATCAAGGTCAGCACAGTGCCTTGAGAGACAGTTCTCATATAAAATCCCACCTTTCCGACACCCTCTGTAGTCTTGGAACAAGAGGACTCTGTGGAGCAGGGGAAGCCACTAGGGAGCGTTGTTCGGGGATTGCGGTCTGCTCACTCCTTCCTTACCCTGTCTGCTGTAGATGCCAACGGTGTGTTAAAGAAGCGCCTCAGACGAAAGCAGGCCTGGCTTGCAGTGAGGGATTGGAGTAGGAACGATTGATTTAACAAGGGATAGGTTTCAGTGTATGACTTACATGTTTGCTGTTTCAAACTGGTGGAAAATTGGGATGGCATTTCTCACTGTTTTGCCAGCTGTGCCAAAAGTCTATCTCCTCTGTCCTAAGTAGGACCAGGAATAATATGGATAGCTGTCAGAAAACAAAACAAGCAACGTTTGTTATTGCTAATTGGCCAGCGACATCATATTTGTATATGATGGTCTGCATCATGTTGATTTGTTATATTTATTATTGGCTGAGTACATCTAGCTCAAGCTCAGTGTTTAATTGAATCTTGTTTTTTAAACCTCAGTATGCGGATTCCGTGACTTGAGAGGCTCTTACTGAAGGAGGAAATATTCCTCTTAAGATTGTAAAATAAAAAGTTTCATTTTATTGTTGACTCTTTCTATTGCTCTTTAATTTTATGTATTCTTTCCCCTGGTTATTTTTAAGTGCCATAATTTAATTTTTTGATCATAATATTTGTATTCACTTAGCTCTAAAAATTAACATAAATTAGGAGGAAAAAATAGAACACTGATTTTTTTTTTTCAGTGAATGCTAAATCTTCGTTGTTCCTTAGCTAATTCAAGAAAATGTACTACTTTGACATGTAATTCATTCTTGAAGGTAATTCAGGGTTTAAGAGACATAAGTAAAAATAATTTGTGAACTATTAATATTAGTGACCATTTTGTTCGATTTGAATAATAATTTTTTATATAATCTGTACTCATATTTTGATAACTTTGTATATAATAGCTAGTTGTGTTGTTGTTCAGTCTCTAAGTCATGTCTGACTCTTTGCAACCCCAGGGACTGCAGCATGCCCAGCTTCCCTGTCCTCCACTATCTCCCAGAGTTTGCTCAAATTCTTGTCCATTGAGTTGGTGATGCCATCCAACCATCTCATCCTCTGTCACCCCCTTCTCCTCCTAATAATAATAGCTAGTATATTTTGCTAGTATATTTCTTTCAGTTCAGTTCAATTGCTCAGTCGTGTCCGACTCTTTGCGACCCCATGAACCGCAGCATGCCAGGCCTCCCTGTCCATCACCAACTCCCGGAGTCCACCCAAACTCATGTCCATTGAGTAACTGATGCCATCCAACCATCTCATCCTCTGTCAACCCCTTCTCCTTCTGCCCTCAATCTTTCCCAGAATCAGGGTCTTTTCAATGAGTCAGATCTTCTCATCAGGTGGCCAAAGTATTGGAATTTCAGCTTCAACATCAGTCCTTCCAGTGAAAACCCAGGACTGATCTGATCTCTTTAGGACGGACTGGTTGGATCTCCTTGCAGTCCAAGGGACTCTCAAGAGTCTTCTCCAACACCACAGCTCAAAAGCATCAATTCTTCGGTGCTCAGCTTTCTTTATAGTCCAACTCTCACATCCATACATGACTACTAGAAAAACCATAGCCTTGAGGAGACGGACCTTTGTTGACAAAGTAATGTCTCTGCTTTTTAATATGCTGTCTAGGTTGGTCATAACTTTCCTTCCAAGGAGTAAGCGTCTTTTAATTTCATGGCTGCAGTCATCATCTGCAATGATTTTGGAGCCCCCAAAAATAAAGTCAGCCACTGTTTCCCCATCTATTTGCCATGAAGTGATGAGACTGGATGCCATGATCTTAGTTTTCTGAATGTTGAGCTTTAAGCCAACTTTTTCACTCTCCTCTTTCACTTTCATCAAGAGACTCTTTAGTTCTTCTTCACCTTCTGCCTCTTTAAAGGTTAATTTTTGGCTTTAAAACACGCTCTGTATTTTCATCCCAGTGTATTAAATGTGATAATACTTTGCTTTGAATGAAAATTGATGTTTCAAGAACTTCCCTGGTGCCCCAGTGATTAAGAATCCACTTTCTAATTTAGGGAACACAGATTTGATCCTGGTCAGGGAACTAAGATCCCATAGACCGAGGAGCAACTTAGCCCATGTGCCACAACTAAGACTTGATGCAGCCAAATAAATGCTTTTTAAAAAATAAGAAAATTGATGTTTCAAAGATAATTTCAGCAGGTATAAAGCAAAGTCAAATTTCAGAAAAAGGTTTTGTTTTTTCACTTCTTACAATCAGAAAAAAAACTGCATACAAATCTGTTTTAGTGTTTAAGAGATTGTTAGAGATTTTCTGTCATTTGTAACGATTTTAGATACTTTTTGTTTGATGCTCAAGTCTTAGTTTTAGTAGCAGGTGGTTTGTCACTAACACTAATGGAAAAATAACTGAGTATAAAGTTACATTTTTTACCCTTTCTCTGATTTTTACTAGTTAAAGAGTAGGTTGTGGGGAGAGAATACAGGAGATGCTATTGATTAAGGGCTATAGTTCCTGATTTGCAGGATAAAAATGTTCTGGAGATCTTTTACAAAAGTATGAATATGATGAACTGTACACTTAAAGTGGTTAAGATGATTAATTTTATATTATGTATTTTTTTACCACAATAAAAAAAGAACAGCAAAAACAAAAATAGTAGACTAGACACTGAAATTTTTTAATATTAGAAATGTTAATTTTTATAGTTTCTTCCTTGAGTAAGATTCAGTTTGTTTACTTTGCCTCACTTCAGTTTTTGCTGCTACAACCTCTGTAAGCCCCAAACTATTAAAGGAATTACATCTGGGAAGCACAGAGGCTTTGGGAAATTTTCACTCATTGATTAATTGTGATGACAGCATCTTAGTAATGATCTTCAGAAATGTATGAGTTTTCTGAGCCCTCCCCCACTCCCAGAGGTACAACATATGGTTCTCCAAAAAGGCATAGAAGAGAAAAGCCTGGTTGTGAGGTCGAAAATATGGAGTTGGCCAAAAAGTTTGTTCAGGTTTTGCCTGAACAAACTTTTTGGCCAACCCAATGCTAAGTAAAGACAATATCAGGTGAAAATAGGGCAAGCAGAAATAGTTCAGGAAAAGCACTTGCCTTTAAGTAGGTAAGTTCTATACAGCAGTAGGCCTCTTTCTAAATACCTTTTGAAAACTAATGGTTATTTATTTGATATCAGATATGTTAATATACGATGATAGGTACTGCCAATATAATTTGGCCTCCCAGTTCCTCAGAACTTTCTAGTTTTACCTTTTCTAAGGGCTTGTTTCCTACTTTCTACTTGGTATAAGGAAAAAGAGCCCTAACTTACACCAATACTCAGTTTGAATTAAGTGTTTCACACATAGCTCAGTTCTCACAACAACTCTATAAAAAGGTACTGTTTTCATTATCTTTTGCAGTCGAGGAAAATAAGGTACAGAGAGGCTGAGTAACTTGTCACAGGTCACACAGCTAGTAAAAGGCAGAGCCCAGGAAACCTGGCTTTAGATTGCATTAAACATTTCTATTACTTCTATGATAATACATAGGTACTCAGTGTTGAACCAGATTATTTCAGAGGACATTACCTGGGAACATGCATGATCAGCAAAGAGTAATCATAATTACATGCTACATATAGTTACTATGGGGCTTCCCTGGTGGCTTAGCTGGTGAAGAACCCGCCTGCAATTCAGGAGATCCTGGTTTTATTCCTGGGTTGGGAAGTTCTGCTGGAGAAGGGATAGGCTACCCACTCCAGTATTTTTTGGCTTCCCTGGTGGCTCAGATGGTAAAGAATCTGCCTGCTGTGCAGGAGACCCAAGTTCAGTCCCTGAGTCCGGAAGATCCCCTGGAGAAGGGAATGGCTACTCACTCCAGTATTCTTGCCTGGAGAATTCTATGGACAGAGGAGCCTAGCAGGCTACATCTATGGGGTTGAAGAGTTGGACAACAGACTGAGCAACTAACACTTTTCACTTTCAAGACAGTTTCATGTTTAGGTCCCAGTTCAGCTTCTGATCTTGGAAATATGAAGAGCGTAGAAGATTTAAACTTTATCCATTTTGATGTATTAGTAACTGGTTCATATAAATCCTGGCACAAATAGCCAATCTAAGTATTCAGCAGTAATTCTGGGGCCAGGAGCATGAGAGCGCCCAGAGCTTTAGAATTATGTTTTATAAAATGATGGGGAAGTCAGTCTCATTGCCTTTGGTAAAATCAATTGATTATCTTCTAGGCAATGAGCCAGCTAATTATCATATACAGCAAATGTGGAGCAATAAGTTATTGTTATTTTTGTGTATGGTTGAAGAAAAGACATAAAATCCGCAGTCTTAACAAGTTCAAGTTTATAGTTCAGTAGTGTTCGCTGTAATGTACTCGCATTGTTGTGACACAAATCTCCAGATCTTTTTCATCTTGCAGATCTAACAGTCTGTACCTATTAAACAACAACGCCTTTTTACATGCCCCCCCAACCTCCTGTAACTACCATTCTATGTTTGGTTTCTATGAATTTGCCTACTTTTGGATACCTCATATAAGAGGAATCATCAATATTTGTCTTTTCAGTTCAGTTCAGTCACTTAGTTGTGTCCGACTCTTTGAGACCTCGTGGACTGCAGCACGCCAGGCCTCCCTGTCCATCACCAACTCCCGGAGATTATTCAAACTCATGTCCATTGAGTCGGTGATGCCATCCAACCATCTCATCCTCTGTCGTCCCCTTCTCCTCCTGCCCTCAATCTTTCCCAGCATCAGGGTCTTTTCAAATGAGTCAGCTCTTCACATCAGGTGGCCAAAGTAATAGAATTTCATCTTCAGCATCAGTCCTTCCAATGAACACCCAGGACTGATCTCCTTTAGGATGGACTGCTTGGATCTCTTTGTAGTCCAAGGGACTCTCAAGAGTCTTCTCCAACACCACAGTTCAAAAGCATCAATTCTTCGGCGCTCAGCTTTCTTTATAGTCCAACTCTCACATCCATACGTGACTACTGGAAAAACCATAGCTTTGACTAGACAGACCTTTGTTGGTAAAGTTCAGTTCAGTTTAGTTCAGTTGCTCAGTTGTGTCTGACTCTTTGCGACCCCATGAACCGCAGCACGCCAGGCCTCCCTGTCCATCACCAACTCCCGGAGTTTACCCAAACCGATGTCCATCGAGTCAGCGATGCCATCCAGCAATCTCATCCTCTGTCGTCCCCTTCTCCTCTTGCCCTCAATCTTTCCCAGCATCAGGGTCTTTTCAAATGAGTCAGCTCTTCTCATCAGATGGCCAAACTATTGGAGTTTCAGCTTCAACATCAGTCCTTCCAATGAACACCCAGGACTGATCTCCTTTAGGATGGACTGGTTGGATCTCCTTGCAGTCCAAGGGACTCTCAAGAGTCTTCTCCAACACCACAGTTCAAAAGCATCAATTCTTCGGTGCTCAGCTTTCTTTATAGTCCAACTCTCACATCCATACATGACCACTGGAAAAATCATAGCCTTGACTAAATGGACCTTTGTTGGCAAAGTAATGTCTCTGCTTTTTAGTATGCTGTCTAGGTTGGTCATAACTTTCCTTCCAAGGAGTAAGCGTCTTTGAATTTCATGGCTGCAGTCACCATCTGCAGTGATTTTGGAGTCCAGAAAAATAAAGTCAGCCACTGTTTCCACTGTTTCCCCATCTATCTGCCATGAAGTGATGGGACCAGATGCCATGATCTTAGTTTTCTGAATGTTGAGCTTTAAGCCAACTTTTTCACTTTCCTCTTTCACTTTCATCAAGAGGCTCTTTAGTTCTTCTTCACTTTCAGGCATAAGTGTGGTGTCATCTGCATATCTGAGGTTATTGATATTTCTCCCAGCAATCTTGATTCCAGCTTGTGTTTCTTCCAGCCCTGCATTTCTCATGATGTGCTCTGCATATAAGTTAAACAAGCAGGGTCACAATATACAGCCTTGACGTACTCCCTTTCCTATTTGGAACCAGTCTGTTGTTCCATGTCCAGTTCTAACTGTTACTTCCTGACCTGCATACAGATTTCTCAAGAGGAAGGTCAGGTAGTCTGGTATTCCCATCTCTTTAAGAATTTTCCAGAGTTTGTTGTGGTCCACACAGTCAGAAGCTTTGGCATAGTCAATAAAGTAGAAATAGATATTTTTCTGGAACTCTGTTGCTTTTTCGATGATCCAGTGGATGTTGGCAATTTGATTTCTGGTTCCTCTGCCTTTTCTAAAACCAGCTTGACTGTCTGGAAATTTGTGATTCAAGTACTGTTGAATCCTGGCTTGGAGAATTTTGAGCATTACTTGACTAGCGTGTGAGATGAATACAATTGTGCGGTAGTTTGAGCATTCTTTGGCATGGCCTTTCTTTGGGATTGGAATGAAAACTGACCTTTTCCAGTCCTGTGGCCACTGCTGAGTTTTTCAAATTTCCTGGCATATCGAGTACAGCACTTTCACAGCATTATCTTTTAGGATTTGAAGTAGCTCAACTGGAATTCCATCACATCCACTAGCTTTGTTCGTAGTGATGCTTTCTAAGGCCCACTTGACTTCACATTCCAGGATGTCTGGCTCTAGGTGAGTGATCACACCATCGTGATTATCTGGGTCATGAAGATCTTTTTTGTATAGTTCTTCTGTGTATTCTTGCCACCTCTTCTTAATATCTTCTGCTTCTGTTAGGTCCATACCATTTCTGTCCTTTATTGAACCCATCTTTACATGAAATGTTCCCTTGGTATCTCTAAATATCTTGAAGAGATCTCTAGACGTTCCCCTTCTATTGTTTCCCTCTGTTTCTTTGCACTGATCACTGAGGAAGCCTTTCTTATCTCTCCTTCCTGTTCTTTGGAACTCTGCATTCAAATGGGTATATCTTTCCTTTTCTCCTTTGCCTTTTGCTTCTCTTCTATTCATAGCTATTTGTATGGCCTCCTCAGACAACCTTTTGTCTCTGCATTTCTTTTCCTCATCTTTTTGTGATTGGCTTATTTCACTTCACATAGTGTCCTGAAAGTTTATCTGTATTGTATGTGATAGGAATTCCTTCCTCTTTGTATGTACACACCCCATTTTGTTTATTATTACTGTTTTTTTAATGTTGTTTTTGTTAAGTCAGTAATCTTTAGGGCTTATACCAAGTGATTGGTAGAAAAATTAATGTAGGATATTTCAAGTGAATTGAAGTTTCCTTCATA
Organism: Giraffa tippelskirchi; assembly: GCF_054371585.1. Taxonomy (NCBI): domain Eukaryota; kingdom Metazoa; phylum Chordata; class Mammalia; order Artiodactyla; family Giraffidae; genus Giraffa; species Giraffa tippelskirchi. The sequence continues at coordinate 62,144,901 of NC_137287.1, read as the reverse complement.
GGCTTTCCTATGAGTTGATACTGTGTTGGTGGTTTGGTTGCTAAGTCGTTTCTGACTCTTGGACCCTCCTGGACTGTAGCCTGCCAGGCTCCTCTGTCCATGGAATTCTCCAGGCAAGAATACTGGAGTGGATTGCCATTTCCTTCTCCAAGGGATCTTCCTGATCCAGGAATCGAACCCGGGTCTCCTGCCTTTCAGGCAGATTCTTTACCCACTGAGCTACGAGAGAAGATCCCAGTAAGTTGATAGTGGTCAGAAATAAAGGTAAGTGGCTTTAGGCATTCTGTAGCTTCAGACTTTTGGCGTGTACATTTCTTCCTCAATATTAGAAATGAATCCTATCTATATCATTGTTAAGAGTAGTTTTAATATCCACTGTTTGTCCATATAAGCCAACTGTTGGGTAAATGTCATTTTGGGCTCAGGATCTCATAGCAACCTACTTCACTATGTGCATTTATTACTTTGTAATAGAGTTAGCTAGAAAATTATGATCAGTTTTAGTTTCAGTCTTATTGAAATCAATATATAAGATTGATTTTTAAAAGTCTAGAGCTAAAAGAATTTTGACTTCCATGAAGATCATGTTCATAGTCAGTCTTTACAAATATAAGTAAAACACGTATCATATGAGAATATAAAACGATACTCCAAGTACTATTAATAGGAAATGATAAGGATCAGCTAGGAAAAAAAATTCGCTAGAGCGTTGTTTTTCAAAGCATAAAGAAACCCTGATTTTGTCATCACCAGTCACCACAGTGATCACCACTGCTTATTGGAAGTATTATCAGCATAGACGATATAATTAAGAATGACTTGCTTCTGATATTTGCTTTGCTTTCAAGAGGGGAATTTTTTAAGAGACATATTTGGCCATTTATAATTACAGAAACAGAATTACTTCCTTTTTAAATTCAGATTATAGATTTTAGATAGTTTTTGTTTATTCCCTATACACAGAAAGGATTCAAAGATCATATTGTAGTTCTCCTTACAATTTTAATATAGATATAAAAATATCAGTCTTATGTGTCCAACTCTGTTATCAGTGCTTTTAGTTGATATTTACAAGGTAAAATTTAACTCCATTGATTTTTGCAATTTGTTAGTCACACTGTTTAAAAAAACCAGAACCTCAATATGGGAAGGAAAAACACTAAAGACACTACACTGATACCAATTTTATATTTTTCATGTTGTGTTTGTCTTCATTTAATGCAACTAAAAACAACTTTTTAAAAAAATTTTATTTATTTGTTTGGCTGTACCAGGTCTTTGTTGTGGCCTGTGAGATTTAGTTCCCTGACTAGAGATCAAACCTGGGCCCCCTGCATTGGGAGCATGGAGTCTTAGCCACTGGACCACTAGGGGAGTCCCTAACTACAACTTTAAAAAAAAATGAAGTGAAATATTTCGCGTCTTTTTTAAAGTGTACACACTTATAATATTATTTTCCTGATTTCAGCCTTATTCTTTAAATACCTCTTTTTTCCCCAAAGAAGAAACAGACTCTTTTTGAGAATCCTATCTTAATACACAGAAATCAAGATATTTTTCCAGCTCCTCCCATAGGGTATTACTGGGTTTTCATTGGAGTCCTTGGAATTAAAATAGATAATGTATAGATTTGATTTTTCAGGCAGCAGAGTTGATAGTGAAGTCTGCTAGACCATGCATTCACATCTTCTCATCCTTTATTAACTGTCTGGAATGCGGGCTCAGTGGCTGTGTGACACATTCAGCTGCACTGTGACATCATAAATCCCATGATAAGGGAACCTAGCTACGGATTGGTGCCAGTCCACTAGGTGCTAATCAAATGCTGTGTTACAACATTGTGAGGTTTTACCAGTTATAAGTGTCATTATTAGGAGAGCTTTTTTTTTTTAATTGCAAAGCCAAGTGAGGCTGTCAACTGCATCATCTTCATTTATTTCATCACATTAACTCCTGTCTCTAAGTGGGGTTTTTGGTGGATGTGGTGGCATCAGCATAATCTATGTTTCAGGCATCTTATAGAAGAGGATTATTCTTCAGGGGATCTGGAAAAAAAGGTAAACTGTCCTGCCTGAGTTCATTTTTGCACTTTTTAGAGCCTCATAAATAGAGGTGTAAAATTATAAAATATAAAATACACCCATTTTATGTGTTTGGTTTTTGAGCAGTTGCCTGCTTGATTGTTGGAATGTGATGAGTATATTGATAGATCTTCCCATGGCCTTCTTTCCTGCTTTTCTTTTAGACTCTTTTTTTGCACAGAAGTTCCCTCCTCTGAGAAGCTTTCCACAGTAGGTATACCTTAACGTAGCCTCCTTCCACCCTCCCTCTACCTCATTAGCTGTTGTTGATTAGTCTCTTAGTTGTGTCCAGTTCTTTGTGACTGTATGGACTGTAGCCCACCAGTTTCCTCTGTCCGTTGGATTTTCCCAGGCAAGAATACTGGAGTAGGTTGCCATTTCCTTCTCCCGGGGATCTTTCCGACCCAGGGATCAAACTCATGTCTCCTGCATTGGCAGGTGGATTCTCTATCCCTGAGACACCAGGGAAGCCCACCTCACTAGTTACCCTTCTTTATTTTTCTTTTAAGAATTTGGCACCTCTCCCAAATTATGTTTTTGTCTCTTCATCTGTTTTCTGTATCCTTCTGATTTAGGAGAGCAGACTTTTCTTGTTTACTACTTTATCTCTGCTGTCTAGACTAGTCCATAAGGCAGGCTTCCAACATTTGTTGAGGGAACAAAAGAATGAGTTAATTTGTAAGTATGACTTGTTTCTGTGAGATTTACTTATTAAAAATTCTTGGAATGAATATATGATGTTTATAAGAAAAATGGGGCTTCCCAGGTACCTCAATGGGCAAAGACTCCACCTGCAATGCAGGAGACACAGGAAACTTGGGTTCGAACCCTGGTTTGGGAAGATCCCCTGGAGGAGGAAATGGCAACCCACTCCAGTATTCTTGCCTGGAGAATTCCATGGACAGAGGGGCCTGGTGGATTACAGTCCATGAGGTCACAAATAGTCGGACACAACTAAGCACACGCTCACATGAGCTTCTTCACTGCCCAGAGTATGGACATTGAGTATTCATTGCAGATACAGTTTCATATAACTCATCTCCAGAATTCTGGGAATTCAGTTTGGTTCCAGTGGGTATAGCTCTCTCTTCTACAGCAGAGTTTCTTCTCACTAAGCCATTTTGATGGAGCAGTGTTTAATAATGTAAAGTCCTGAAAATTACACTTGAAAGACAATGAGAGCAACTTTAAGCATGATTTATACTTACCAAAACCCCCATTAATCTTTCTTGAGTTGTTCTTGAGAATATCTAATTTTTCTGCAGCAGGGTCATTTCCACGAAAGTATATGTAGCACTAACTGCATCTCAAGCCACAGGTCTCATCTGTAGGAATACTGGTGATGCTCTTGGGTATAATGTACCTTCTGTTTTGCTCAATCTTTGACATAGGAATGTTCTATCAAGATTACTGTGGGTGGTGATTTTGGCCATGCTGCTGTGGTGGAGCTAAAATCGCAGCCCGTTTCTTCACTCTGTGCTTTGAGCTGTGAGCAGGGCCCAGAGGCTGCATGAGAACAGAGCAGCAGTTTTCAAAGTGTGATCCAGGGAACCCTGGAAGAGACTCCAAGGACCCAGTGTTTTCCAAATAACTACTACATGATGTTACACAATCATGCCTGTAGGTTTTGGAGGACAAACCTATTTTCATAATAATACTAAGATTTTTTTTTTCTCTGTATTGGCATTTGCCCTTATGGCGCAAAAACAGTGGGGGTTAAAACTGTTGGTGCCTCATCCCAGTCACGTAAGTGGCACCAAACTTTGTTAGTGGTCATTACAGTCTTCACTGCATTCACTTGCAGTTTCTTTTTTAAAAATGTCTGTTCCACTTAAGACTGTCCATGATGAAGCAGTAAACATTACCAATTATATTAAATCTTGACCCTCAAGTACATGTTGTTTTAATATTCTGTGTTCTGGAAGTGGAACATTCATTGAAAGCATTTCTGCCACTTACTGAAGATCAGTGGTGATCTCGAGAAAAAACACAAGTTATTGTCTGAGGGACAAGATGAACTATCTGCATTCACACACACACACCTGCCCCTGCCACAGGATATAATTTTTCTCAAAGCAGTGGCAAATAACTAAATTATATCTATGTCTGTTCAAACTTGAGTATTTGAAAAATTTTCTCAAAAGCAAATGAAGTAAGCTTGTCACATCGAGGAAAACAGTTAACAGAGTTTATTGCTGATGATAAAATTCAGGCTTTTAGCAGAAGTTTCAAATTGTGGCAGTTCTTCATCTGCCATTTTGAGCTTGATAACTTGCCAATATTTTATAGTTTTCTGGTGAAGTGATGTTGATTTTAATGAATGTAGTTTTCTGATAGTGTATCATGAAATTTATGAGCATTTGGGAGATCTACTTAATTCAGTAACTCAGTATTTTCCAAGTAGCTACTACATGACATTACAAAATCATGCCTGGCTAAAGAACCATCTGAAGTATAAGACAGAGCAATGGATTTCTTTTTTTTTTTTTTTTTAGCATTTATTTATTCGGCTGCGTCACGTCTTAGTTGTTCCACGCAGGATCTTTAGTTGAAGTGAGTGGGATCCAGTTCCCTGACCAGGGATTGAACCTGGATTCCCTGCACTGGGAGTGCGTTGTGTTAGCCGTTGGACCCCCAGGGAAGTCCCAGATCAATCGATTTTAACGTAACTAAGTTTTCAGATTCCACATGGCCACTAACCTTTGAGAAAAACAACCACTTGTTGAGTTTTGGGGTAGTATCCAAGAAGAATACTCACATTTTTCTGAAAAAGCTATTGATACACTCCACCTTTCCTAATCATACATGTGTATAAGGCATATTCATATACCAATTAAAATAACTTATTGCAACAGATTCAGTGCAGAAATAGGTATGAAAACCCAGCTTGTTTTAAGTTAAACCAGACATTAAAAGAATTTGTAAAAATGTAAAACATTGACATTCTTGTCACTAATTACTATGTCTTTGAAAATAGTCTTCAGAAAATGCTACTTATGTTAGCTATGATGGAATTATTGTTATTTTTAAATTAATTACTAAGTATTTTAAAAATTTCTCAGTTTTAATTTCTATTTAGTAAATATCAATATTATATATATATACACATATAATATAACAGCTTATATATATAAGAGCTGAGCTGCTTGTCATAGCCAGTTGTGCACATCTTTTTCCAGCTTTGTGTTCAGTGTCATCCATTGGCAGCTTAAAATATGCATAGTAGGAGTATTTTCATTACAGAAATCCACAAAGTTACCCATAGCATTTTCCCCTCCCAGGAGCTGGCTGTACATTTACAGGATCCTGCTGGATGTAACAAACAAAAGTTATTTGAGGTCATCAGTCATTTTTAGGAGTGTAAAGGTGTCCTGACACTAAAAAGTCAGCCTTAGTCATTTGGCAGCAGAATACCTTTTTTTTTTGGCAATTGCTTCACAAAGAGAAGGATCCCTTTATATAGTTCATGCAGGGAACATTTGTAGAATAAATCTAGTGGCTTTTAAACTTCTGGATGTCAAATCTGAGGGCTCCATTATGGGATGCCCTTTTTCTTTCTCCTGAAATCTAAAGTTGGCAGTAATACTCCAGCGGGCTGAATTTGCCCATGGGGCTCCATGGCGGGTGGTCTCTGCCCCAGTTTCTCACTTTTCTGTCCAGCTGTTATCCAGAACATAGCAAGGCCCAGCTCAAGGGGCAGCTTCTCCACAACACCTCCACTTGTTCAGACTCCTGCTGATCTTTCTGTTTTGTATTCCTGTGGTTTTCATGACCTGGACAATTGAGCAATTAGTTCTCTACTGTTTGTGTGCTATTGTTTCTTAGGTGTTGGTTTTAGCAATTCTGCTTTCCACCCTGGTGCACCTAGCTCAGTGCTCTCCATGTAGATTCTCTTGCGTGGATAGAAGACTTTACTTCTAGACTGCCAAAGAAGTTTGCCTTCCAAGGGAATGATGTAAATACATCTGATTATTTGTTATAAACCCAGTTTTTAGTAATTTTTAAAAAGTATTTGTATAAGTTGATTGGAAATGATTGGTTTTCCTTCAAGTGAGGGCCCACAGAGGCTTTCTTCAAAATTTGTTTTAGATTCTGTGGTCTGCCACCACTCATGATAGAAACTAGTAGAAACTTTCACATCCAAAGTCTCTGTCTGTTCTGAGGAAGTCATAATGAATAGTGAAACTTAGTAAAATGGGGCAGAGTTGGTAAGATTACACCGACTTTTAGGACTGAGTTGATTACCAATTAGAAACTTGGCAGGTTCTGAGTCCAGAGAAGTGAACAAAACAAAACACATTTTAATGTGTTTTGCTGGCAGGGCTCTTTGTTGCAAGCACCCGAGGTGGTGGGAAACAGCTGTATCTTCTCTCTGTGCAAACCAAGTGATGGTTCTGCATGCTCAAGCTGTGGGGGAGGGGGGTGTGCAAAGACCACACAGTCTCCAGGGCATGAGCGTTCCCTGGTTTGGAGATGCTAAGGGCCTGAGAGGTCCTGGGATTTCTTTGACCTATGCCTTTTTTTGTGACCATTGGGGCATAAAAATAACTGCAATTTTCATCAGTATAGAGACAGGGCATTAGCTTGTATCTGGAGTAATACTCTAATATCAAATGTCAGAAGTTGCACTTATTAAAAAACTAATTTACCATATTTAAGTTCTGTCTCTGATTGCTCTTAAGAAGTTAGAGAGAGTGGTTTATACTCTGGCCTAAAGAAGGCTTCACTGTTAGTAGACTTGAGGTCGTAGTGAGGTAGTTTAACTGCTTTAGAACTTTGGGCTTGGAACATTCTTAGCCACTGAAGCATGGGAACCGAAAGTGAGACGCATGGGTTCTTTAATATCTGTCACATCAGAGAATGACTGTTCCAGCACAGTAACCATCTCCTAATGGTGAGTACCCTGGCTTGCTGGTCATTTCTTAGAAGCAGGGAAAATAGGCAGATTGTAACAGTGGGGTGGGGGGCAAATGTTCAGCCTTAATCCTCAATGCTGTTGGTTTTTGCAGGTTTCTGTAGCTGGATCCAACACCGGAAGAGGCTCCCCAGCTGTAACTCTAGTACAGTTACCTTCTGGCCAGACCGTCCATGTCCAGGGAGTAATTCAGACACCTCAGCCATCCGTTATTCAGTCACCACAAATACAAACTGTTCAGGTTAGCCTCCTTCCTAAATGACTTCTCTTTGACTTTCTTGAGCTTTTATTTTTTCTTTTAGTAATTCATTTATCCTTTTTTTTTCCTGTAGATTTGATGCTCTTTTTTTTTTTTTTTTAACCATATAAGGAACAATCTATTAGTATGGTGGTAATTTCTTTTTGTTATGTCAACACTGGCTTCTTTATTTATTTTGAAATTGCACATTTGCCTATGTTCATTGAAAGAAAAATTATAAAATACAGAAAAGAAGAAAGTAAAAATAATCTCAACACTCAGATATAAGTACTATTAGCATTTGGTTGAAAGTCTTCCATATATGTTTTCTATGTGCATACATAAACATATTTTAATGGCATGCTAGTATTCTATTATTTATATGTACTATATTATTACCAAATTATAATGTAATAATGTTACCAATTATATGTAGTGACATTTTTTAGTCATAGATGATCTAATATCAATTATTTTAACACAATTCAACATAATGTAACAATTTCCATATTTTAAAGTATTTTTAAGTTTTTAACACCTTGAGAAATGTTATTTATACACATCCCTGTGTTTATCTAAATATATGTACATAAGCTATATTTGTACATTTGCCTAAAAATTTCTTTAGGATAAATTCTAAGTGGCTGAACTGGTGGGCATGGAAAAGAGTGATGCTCAACTCTTGTTATTAAACATTTGGAAAAATTTTCTTTTTATTTCTGTTGAAGTTTTTTTTTTTTAAAGTCCCTCAGTCATGTCCGACTCTTTGCTACTCCATGGACTGTAGCACGCCAGGCTCCTCTATCCATGGAATTCAGGCCAGAATACTGGAGTGGGTAGCTGTTCCCTTCTCCAGGGGATCTTCCCACCCCAGGCTTTGAACCCAGGTCTCCCACATTGCCTGGTGGGCTCCCATCTATGGGGTCGCACAGAGTCGGACACGACTGAAGCGACTTAGCAGCAGCAGCAGCTCCCACATTGCAGGCAGATTCCTTTTTCTTTGTGAAGTGCTTAGTGTCCTATTGGATACAGAGATTGACTCGAGCTGCAGTTTTGTTGTCAGCTCTTAATTTGCAGGTCCAGTCATTCTCCTTTAAATTGTTGCTCTTTGCTCAAACTCAGATTCATTTAGCAAAGCTCTCCAAAAATGCTTAAAAGTACTTTGAGGCTTCTTTGGAGATGTCTGATAAACATCGTAATGTAAATATTGTAGTACTGACACTGTTTTCACCAATACTCACAGTAAAGTGTAGAAATTTAGGTTTATTGTTCATTCAGTATGTGTGCCATGATATTATTGTTAATTGCTGTTGCATTTATACATCAGATTACACCTTGGTTTTTTTAGATGTGGTTAGTGTTGCGGTTGTGATCCAGAGACATGTTTTGTTATTTATTGTCACCAAAGTTGGTCATAAATTCTTAACATTTCTTAAGCAAAAACATTCTTTTTTGCATCAACAGATATAAATTATTAAGTATGCAGTTTTAAAGCATACTGTTCTCTTTTACTAAATTTATTTCTGTTCCTTTTTAAGGTCAGTTTGTCTTTACTCTTTAAATATTGAAATTATTTGAACCTATCTGATGACAAAAAGATCTATGAAGAAAACGTAGTCGCTTATACTTAATTGGTCTTGTCCTTTTCTTGTGTACTTGAATCCAGTTTGTTGCAGAGTAAGGATAAGGGTTGCACCACGATACTTGAAGTAATAAATCCATGTGCAATAAAAGTCTGTTTATCTTTGTGGCACAGATGTCTCTTCTGAGTTGTTCAAAAGTTTGAGTGATTCTCAGTAGTGTCTTTTTTTTTTTTTCCTTTCTTGTGAGGACCTTGATTCTGGGAGCTTCTGACTCTTTCTGACTCTGATTATAAAACAAGACTTTCCACTCTCCTTTTTGTGACTTTTATTAGGTTGCAGGTATTTCTACTTAGCTTTAACCTTGCTGGCACTGGAAGAGAGAGTATTATCTCATTTTCAATAGGCTGTTTCAGATTTTGTTAAATGGGTGACTTAATTATCTTTACAGAGGTAGGTGCCTATGGATCTTGTCTTAGAATTCCGACCTGGTGAGTGATGAACTTCAGTTTTCACTTTCTACAGTAATAGCCTACCTTGCACAAAGAGGTGGTTATGATTATATAAGAGATGTGTGAAAGCCCAATGGAAAGTGATAAATAGTTGGTGATGATGTATGGTTGTCTGACTGCCACAATAGTTTTCTCTAATAAGTTCTCTTCATGCCTGAGTGTGCTTATGTATAGGGTATCCATGACCAAAGATGCATGATCATACATGTGGGCAAACATACATGCACATCCATGTGCCTTGGGAAGTATATGTTCCTGTTTACATTGTTGGTATTTTAATATGATTTTTTGATTATACCCAAATTAAATCCCATGGCCTTATAATATTCATTGGAGGAATTTTGTAAACTCAGAACTAGATGATAGATGATATTAATAGGTAGTTTTGTAAACTCAGAACCTATGATAGATGGCTGAATATATTGAGAACAGTCATGTTGTGGAGAGATTTATTATTTTAGTTTCCTTTCTTTAATACTCATGTTATTATACTATTCCTTCAAAAAATGAAATTGTGTTTAAAACTGATCTTTCTTTTAAGGAGTAATTCCTTATTTTGACAAGACCTACTGACATCAAGCCCAACCTACTTCTTGTAATATAAATCGTAACTTTAACCAGGCTTGTTAACACAAGTATTTACCTACTTAATATTCTTTCTTCCTTGGATCTATCTAATGTCTAATTTGAAGACCCAGCCTAAGTCAGCAGTGGTATTGTTTTCTCCTCTGTCACTTGCTAGCTCACCCTCTGCTGGATTTGTGAGACATTTTCAGGGTTGGGTCTTAGGCCTTGTGTGTCTTACATTCAGTGTTTTCCTGAAGGCTGTCTGACACGTGTGCATTTCTGTAGCATTTGACATCTGTGTCATCCTTGGTACACAGGCTGGCTTCCAGGTAAGTGTCAGTGTCTGCACTCCCGCTCCTGAGCCAGCTTGTGAGCATGGTTAGCCCGGTTCAGTGTGTGCTGTTGGCAGTGCCAACTTTGTGCTGCGCACAGAGCCCCTCAGACACCGGGTTGTGAGTGAAAGAGACACCATGGGTTTAATGATGCATCTCAGGAACTCTTGTGTTGTAGGTAGCAACCATTGCAGAAACAGATGAGTCTGCAGAATCAGAAGGTGTAATTGATTCTCATAAACGTAGAGAAATCCTTTCACGAAGACCCTCTTACAGGTAAGTTAAGTTTCCTACAGTCATGAAAAGTTTTTCCAAAAAGGGAGAGATAAAGATACCTCAGATTCTCCCATGATAGCTTTTATGTTTTAAATCTCATTCGTGTATCTTAATTCTTTGTATTGTTGAATTATATTTTAGAAAAATACTGAATGAACTTTCCTCTGATGTGCCTGGTGTTCCCAAGATTGAAGAAGAAAAATCAGAGGAAGAAGGAACACCGCCTAACATCACTGCTATGGCAATGCCGACTAGCATATATCAGACTAGCACGGGGCAATACAGTATGTATGCGGCAATTCCATATGACATAGTGCTAGCTTTAAGTCTCTCATTTCCCTGAAGCAGCTTGGGTTTTGGCACTAAACTGTTCCATTTAAAAAACGCATCATAATACCTAAATTGTGTATCACAGTGTGAAAAGTACATGTTAAAGAAGTGAGAGATTTGTACTGACAGTTGTCATATACTTCTGAAAAATAACAAAAAAAAAATTTGTTTACTAAATATAGAAGAAAACTTTGGGGTCAAAATAAAGGGAAGGTTTTTCTTATTTATATATTTGTATTCACATCTAGTAAACACTTAAAACTTACTATTTTTGTCTCTATGATGCATGTGAACACAATAAGATATAAATGTCTGTATTTTGTTCTTGTTGACTTTTGTCACCAACAATTACTTCTTATACTTACTAATCTAAAAGAGGTGCCTATGTTTTCTAAACTATGTTTTAAATGTAATTCTGTTTTCACTACTCTCTACTATGTTAATTTGTGCTGCAGCTTTTTCTAGAAAAGAATGGAAAAATGACATTTTTTTAAACTAACGCAATTGGACAGATCATTTTATTTGAAATTTTAAGCACCAAAAGCTGTAAATAAACAGATACATTCACATTTAGTCTTGTGCATTTTAATGGACTGTTTGTGCTTTGTGATCCACTTAAAGCACTAGTCTTTCCCAAAATCAAGAACATTTGATATAAAAAATACTTTAGTAAAAAAAGAAAGAAAAGTGGGGAGGAAAAGAGAGAAAAGGGCAGGAAAAAAGTTTTTTAAAAAAAGCTAGTTAGGTACAGAAATATGTGTGATATTAATGACTGTGTTGATCCAAGTACAGTGTTAATATTTTAGATTTATTTTCTGTTTTCCCTTTAAAAAGTAATAATACCTACAAAAAATCTCAAGTCTTAACTTACGACCTGGCTGCTGTAATCTGTGGGAAAGCCTTATACAGTCATTAGTTTTTTCTTTTAGTGGTGGTAGATTTGCAGTATTAGGCAAACTCTGCTTTGGTGATTCTGGTTCTTTGGGTAACTCCTACCCTGATAATAGGCAGAACTGGGCTATAATATAATTTGTCCACGTCCTGTACAGAGCGCTGATTGGACATGTCCAAAGTCACTGTCGGGAAAAAAGAACTCTCCATGGTCTGTAAGAGTTAGACCTTGAGGTTTTCCCCTTCATTTCTCTTTTATCACTTCTCTGATTTATATGCCTTTTTTTGTCTGACCCATGGGAGTAGATGGTGGGAGTTTTAGAACCAGTGTGACTGGGAGGGGCTTGGAGATGCTGGAACCTCCTGGCTAGTCAGTTCTGGCCTTGAGCAGTGAGCTGTTACCATCTTATCATTGTCTCTTTTGTGTCATGACTGGGAAAATGTTGGAAATTACTGCTGAAATTATGCTAAGATATCTTAAAGTTTGGAGGGTGATTAAGATGCTGTCATCTTACACATCTTTCTGGCATATCCTGACGCTGCTTAGCAATTGATCTGTTTCTAAGTGACATGGGCGAGGACGCTGTGAGTGAATTTGCCTAGATTATTAGCTGAGAATTTGGAGTCGTGAGAACATGTTGGCTTGAGAGGATGTTGAAGCTGGCGATGATATGGGGAAGGCGGTGGTACATGGTCCTGCCAGTCACTGCCTGGTATAATTTCACATCTCAGGTTTTTAGTCTTTGAAGTGTGACTAACACTAAATTGCCAAGCTTAGGGTTAATGTGAGAAAAAAAGGAGACAACAGATTTTACCTGTGGGGGTAAAATCTTTTGACTCTTCATGTCAAAAGAGATATACTGCTTTTGACATGAAACAGAAATGTAAGACAGCTGTGGCAGTGTCTCACTCACTGTCATTAAACTGTCCTCTCCAGTAGCATTTCTTGAGCTCTTAGCGCACGCTTGGAGCTGGGGATTCAATATTGTTGTCACTGCCTTGGGCGTGGAGTATGTGGGTGTCAGGGAGTGGAGGGGTTCTGGTTGAGAACTAGAAAATCAAATGTTTAGAAATTAGGGTATATATCTATTTGCCACATTAGAAGTCATGGACAATTTTTTTTTCCTTAGCATAGAAGTTCAGGCATATTTATTTACTGTTTACCATACAGTTTCTCCATAAGATGTCATGGACAGTTTGTTACTTAGTTTTCTTAATTTGGACCCATACAGTATGATCCTGGCAATTATTTTAACAAAAAGTTGTGTTTGTCCAATATGTGCTGTCCGCAGGTTAAAAACTGCCATTTTATGGGTTCTCAAAAAAGGGATATTGCCTATATTAAAAACGGATTTCTTCGATACTTAGTGACACTTGTTTATGTTGATAATTCTTTCATTTGACAAGTGAATACTAATATTTAAGTTTTTCTTTAGAAGACTTTGCTTTAAATGTATATTTATACAAGATCCATTTTCATCAAACATTTCTTTTTTTCTTTTTTTTTTTTTTAATAAATTTATTTATTTTAGTTGGGGGCTAATTACTTTACAATATTGTAATAGTTTTTGCCATACATTGACATGAATCAGCCATGAGTTTACATGTGTTCCCCTTCCTGGACCCCCTACCCACCTCCCTCCCCATCCCATCCCTCTGGGTCATCCCATTGCCCCGGCCCTGAGCCTTTGTCTCATGCATCGAACATGGAATGGCATCAACCATTTCTTACTAGCAATAGCTTAACAGAAATTAATGATTAAATGTTCTTAAATATCTAGAAATAGAAAGAGTTACTGGTGTCCTTTGGTTTTTAGATTAGAGTTTATTTTACTAGAATTTCTGGAGATTTTCCTGTGTATTTCTATGTACCTAGTTTTGAGATTGTTTTATAAACTTTTATTATAAAAAGATTTTAATTGTTTCTTAAACTTTTATCCATGGATAAAAAAACTACCAAAATTATTATATATAAATTATAATTATTATTTATTTATTATAATTATTATTATTTATTTTAATTTGATACAGTGAGTTTGTTGGTGTTCAAAACAAAGGAACTGTAAAAGTTGAAGAAATAAAATAAAAGATAAAAAAATGAAGTGTACTTAAGTTTTCTCATATACAAGTAGTTGCATTTTTAGTAGTTGAAAGTGAGATATTTACAGAAGTTGGCCTTATTATTTCAACTTATTTTTTAAATGACAAAAGCAAGAAGTGAAAGTTAGAACAGGCTATTTCCAGGAGTAGGGAAATAACTTAAAATAGGCCGGGATTCATTTTTGCAACACCAAGAAAGTGAGCTACACTTGTGAAACTTTACTGGAAGTACTGATCTTAGTGACAGGTTTGCTGTATGCCAATTAAGTCATTCTGGTCAAAGAAAAATCTGATTTGTCTCAAGAGACTATTTCTGAATGATGGTGGTTCAGACAGTCTTAGAATTAGCAAAGAATGTTACTTGTTGCATGACATGCATTGAGTGGGAATGAATTCATGAATAGAAGTGGTTATTCTATTTGTGCTGTTGCAGGTAAAGAAATTCAAATGTTTGAAGTTTCTTCATTAAATTTTCTCTAAAGACAATTGTTTTTTTCATCCATTGTCAATCTAACCCTACTTCTTCCCTTACCAGTTAAGGGCTATCATCCAAGACTTCAAATTATTTTTTCCTAAATGTCCCTGTCTCTTTTCTTGCTCCTACTTTGTTTTCCTAGGAATCTTGTTAAGAGTGAGTCTCTATTAACTCATCTTTATGCTAACGGTAAGTAAGTTCATCCTAAATCCACCATTATGAAGAAAGGTTATCTGTGACCTTCGTGGACTGCTTGAAGAATTCAGAATTCTCAGGAAGCTTGAATGAATAAGCACGCATTCCATTTCTTCATAAGAGGAATTGGCATGATCGGCTTGTGCATTCCAAAGTAAATGCAGTCGCATTTATTGCTGTTAGGAATGACTTTGCTTTCGTGCTCCCAAGGTACCTTTCAAAGCAAACTTTGGATGGTATCTGCTTAGTGTAAATCTGGTTCTTTACCTTTGGTGTTGCTGTTCTTGTTGTAGCACCAGGCTGTTTTAGTCTTTCAGTTACTCACAGTTGCTGTGTTGTGCTTGCTTTTTGAATTTCAGTCTGAGAATTCACTGGAATAAGGTCTATTCTTTCTTTTTTTTTGGCTGTTCCTTTTTAAAGTTCATTCAATGAGGTTTTATTTATGAATCCTTTCATTGCAATTGGAATAAAGGTGGTTTTAAATTGTAAATTGTAAGTAATTAAACATTTACATGTTTATGTGTTTGAATTAGCTCATATATAGCAGTAGTGGTAGTGTTAGTCGCTCAGTCGTGTCCGACTCTTTGTGACCCCCATGGACTGTGGCCCGCCAGGCTCCTCTGTCCATGGGATTCTCCAGGCAAGAATACTGGAGTGGATTGCCATTCCCTTCTCCAGAGGACCTTTCTGACCCAGGGATCGAACCTGGGTCGTCTTCATTGCAGGCAGATTCTTTACCGTCTGAGCTATAGGATCCTGTAGTTTTAATTAGCTCATATATGCAGATTTAGATTTAAAAAGATGTATCATGTGAAAAGAGGTCAGATGAAATCTTAAATTTTGCTTCTTCCTCATTTGGTCATGCATTTTTTTTTTCAGTTTCCATCTTTATTTTTCTCCTCCTCCTTCTTTATTGTTTATATATGCCTTTAAAATATTATTTTTTAATTAAATTTTTTTTTACCAAAGTTCTTGAATTTTCATCCTATAAGTAGTGTTTTCCTTGCTTCAGTGATACTACTTCCTTTACGAAGAGAAGTGTGCCATGGCAGTGAATAGTAGAAGTAGCAGATTTTTTTAAACAGTTTTTTATACCAAGAATTTTTGAAGAATTCATTGCTTAGACTAGTTGGTATGGTATCATCCTGGTTACCATGGGATATGGTAAGTTGGGGATGGGGAGACCATACCTGTTAATTCTGATTTGAAACTAAATATCATGGCTATGTCAGAATGTACATGAAGACATCTGTGTAACCACTAAAACTGACTTATGGAAAAATACTTCTTAACTAATGAATTAAACTCTCTCTAGACAAACTTTTTTTTTTTTTTAATGTAAGGTCAGTGTGTTCAACATTCAGTCTGTGGGTATAGAGCGACCTACTTAATTATGGGGTGTAGTTCACCTGAGACTTTAGGGGACAGAAAGTTAGGCATCTCCCAGAGCAACTGGAACACAGAGCTTAACCTCTGCCCGCCACTACTATGAGCAGATAGTATACCATCAGGCTTGAGTCAACTCATAATGGACAGTGAAGTAGAATTTAACTGATCGTGTAATCTAACCATTCAGTTTTCCTTCAGTTGAGATTATTTCATCAAATCGTAATGTTATTAAGGCTTACTTAGAAGAGAAAAATAAGTGTGCATGTGTTAAGTGGCCTAAAATAATACACTACTTTACCTCTGCTTGCATCCTAATCACTATTCACAGGCCCGTGAGGCTCTCCATTATGAACAATAAAGTGGCCATAAGTATAAGCTTTTATGCCTCAGTTGCATGCCCACCAGGCTGCTCTGTTCATGGAATTCTCCAGGCAAGACTACTGGATGGGTAGCCGTTCCCTTCTTCAGGGGATCTTCCTGACCCAGGGATCAAACCTAAGTCTCCTGCATTTCAAGTGGATTTTTTACTGTCTGAGCCACCAGGGCAGCCCTTTCAGTCCAAGACAGCATTAGTAAAACCTGGGTCCCCAAGGACCTAGGAATTAGTAGGAAATACAAAGCTATTTTATTTTCATTGGTCCCTAATGGCCTTGATATGGGCCAGTGATTTTATTTTAAAATGATTTGCCAGACCTGATGTCTGAGATTGGTTTTAAAATACTCTAGACACCCTGCCACCTGAAAAAAAAAGGTTTGGAATAAGTGGGTATGGCAAATAATTGACACAAAATTCTTTTACCTTTTACATTCACTAGAAAATTTCTGTAAGTTTATAAAGCTAATAATTAGCATCGAAAAAGCAAGAGAGTACAAGAAAAACATCTATTTCTGCTTTACTGACTATGCCAAAGCCTTTGACTGTGTGGATCACAATAAACTGTGGAAAATTCTGAAAGAGATGGGAATACCAGACCACCTGACCTGCCTCTTGAGAAACCTGTATGCAGGTCAGGAAGCAACAGTTAGAACTGGACATGGAACAACAGACTGGTTCCAAATAGGAAAAGGAGTACATCAAGGCTGTATATTGTCACCCTGCTTATTTAACTTATATGCAGAGTACATCATGAGAAATGCTGGGCTGGATGAAGCACAAGCTGGAATCAAGATTGCTGGGAGAAATATCAATAACCTCAGATATGCAGATGACACCACCCTTACGGGAGAAAGTGAAGAAGAACGAAAGAGCCTCTTGATGAAAGTGAAAGAGGAGAGTGAAAAAGTTGGCTTAAAACTCAACATTCAGAAAACTAAGATCATGGCATCCAGTCCCATCACTTCATGGCAGACAGATGGGGAAACAGTGGAAACAGTGGCTGACTTTATTTTTCTGGACTCCAAAATCACTGCAGATGGTGACTGCAGCCATGAAATTCAAAGACGCTTACTCCTTGGAAGGAAAGTTATGACCAACCTAGACAGCATATTAAAAAGCAGAGACATTACTTTGCTAACAAAGGTCCATCTAGCAAGGCTATGGTTTTTCCAGTGGTCATGTATGGATGTGAGAGTTGGACTATAAAGAAAGCTGAGTGCCGAAGAATTGATGCTCTTGAGCTGTGGTGTTGGAGAAGACTCTTGAGAGTCCCTTGGACTGCAAGGAGATCCAACCAGTCCATTCTGAAGGAGATCAGTCCTGAATATTCATTGGAAGGACTGATGTTGAAGCTGAAACTCCAATAGTTTGGCCATCTGATGAGAAGAGCTGACTCATTGGAAAAGACCCTGATGCTAGGAAAGATTGAGGGCAGGAGAAGAAGGGGACGACAGAGGATGAGATGGCTGGATGGCATCGCCGACTCGATGGACATGGGTTTGGGTGGACTCAGGGAGTTGGTGATGGACAGGGAGGCCTGGCGTGCTGCGGTTCATGGGGTCACAAAGAGTTGGACATGACTGAGCAACTGAACTGAACTTATAAAGCTAATAATTAGCTAAGATATGACTAAACTCACTCAGTTAATTTCATTTTTGTTTTTCCTACTACTTAATTTATACTGATGTGTTTATTGAAAACATGTTATGCTATCCTTGAAAATTTTGTAACCTAAAAATTTTCCTCCTTACATCTTTTGAAATATGCACACATGCTCACAAAGCCTATTTCTGGGATCCTGAAGCACTGAGAAATCTTTCAGCATTGGGGATATTGTCAGTTGAGAGATAATATTTTTAAATGGGAGAGCCCTCTGTCATTTGCTTATGCCAAAATCAAGAGTGCCTTTGATATAAAAAAAAAATAAAAAGTTAGGCTAAAGGAGAAGACTCATCAGTAGAAACATTTTCTCTCTAGAGCCAGCTTCTGTGTGCCTGCATGTCTTTTGTTTCCCATGTCTAATTATATAATGATCAGAAAAATAAAATGATAAGAAGAACAGATTCAGTTTTTCACAGCGTGAAAGCAAAGAAATTTGGTTAGATCTATTGGGAAAACATTGAAAACTAAGAGTTAAAAAAATGAAGTATGAAAAGAAAGAAAGGATCTTTTACCTATTTCATGGTTCTTATCCTTGGAAGCAACTACTTAGATCTGTTACTAGTTCAGAAGCTTGGTAATATTGTCAATATGGAAAATTAAGTTGTATAATTACAATTTGAAACCATACTTCATTTAACTCTTCTATACTCACATGTGGCTTAAGTTTTTATCTGTCCTGTCTTGAGGAAATGATAGCCATTCACTCATCAATCATATTTATTGAGTGCCTGCTGTGTGCTAGCCTTTGTGCTTCTTAACATGGTGGGTACACTGCCCATGCCTGTTCTTTATAAAGCACTGCTTCTTTGACATCCAACTATCAACTGAAAATATGCATTCAAATATATAACAACATATGACATTCATTCATGTCCAGCCATGAAGATCCAAAGAGGCAGTATCTCTTCTTTTTTTAGATTTCTCTCAAACCCTTTTATTATTAAGAGTGAGTCCTGAGACCCTTAAATCTTTGGACAGTCATGGTGAAATCTTGTTTTGAAAATGTGTACAAAATATAATGCTCTAGATGAACCAGACAAATAAAGTGAGATTACTTCAGAGTTTCTCAACTATTGACATTTTGGTAACTGATTCTTCAGTTTCTATCAATCTTGTGGTAGCCTGCCAGTGAACTAAAACCAGATAGTGCCTCTGTGTTGAAATCTTTTTTTAAAATGTTAACTCATCTTTCTGTGTTGGCCCTAGAACTTTAGGTCAAAGAACTGAAGATTTGGTGGTGGTGGTTGTTATTGTTACTAATAGTTCTGACAGTTTTATCCGATCAGATTGTTACCTTTGCTTAGATGCCATAACAAAGTTAGAAAATGACTCTGAAATATTCAGAATATACCTTAGACACTACCACAGCATCCCTGTAAGGCACTTACATTAAATTATAGGTGTCGTGTTACTCTGATTATGTGTTAACTTCTATCTTCATTGTAAAGTCTAGTTAGCTGGTTTATATGTGATTTTTTTTTAAAGACTAGCCCTTGTTCCACTTAACCTCTAGTGTCTAAACTAAAACATGGAGTCGTCATCTTTATGTTAAAGTATATAGAGCTCTCAGATATTTTCAATAGTACTTATTTGTCTATTAGAGTGAAATTTTAAAACACAACATTTGATCAGTTATTCATTTGAAACTTTCTGTTAATATGTCAACTTTTAAACATGGTTGGTAAGTCTCAATATTTAAGGGAAGTCTACCTCATATCTGTTGCCATAGCTACAGTTATTTAAGATACTTTGTAGAGGTAAATACTGTAGCACAAATTCTTTCCATACAGTTACCTTTTAAGGTTCTTTCCAACTTAGCATTTTATATTTCAGGATTCTCCTGACATAGTCAAAATGGTAAAGGTTACAGTTTTACAGACTTGCACTTTAAAACCTCATGTCTAAATATATATTTATATATACACACACATATGTTTTATTAAATATGTAAGTACACATATATTTTAATAAATATATAGGCTTTAAAGCTATATATTAAATATATATTCCATTAAAAGGTACTTTCTTTTGATGATAAATTAGACAGGTAGTTAGCTGAAGGTACAGATTTATTGTAATTATAATGCTCGATGGATTTTAACTGACCATTTCTTAAATCTTAGAAGAATGTTGTTTATAACTAATAATATATGAGAAAGAAAGGAAAAAGTCAAAACCTGGACTTTCTCCCTGCCTGCATCTCCATTCTTCCTCTTAAATACTATACATATGGATGCCAGGGAGGAGGAAGAACTCCCTGAGTTCTGTGTATTTCAAGCAGTTCTGAATATAAGACATTTTCAAGTGTTTTGAGCTTTTTCAGTGTGTTGTCCCATGAAGGAGGGTCCCTTGATCAATCTAGCATAGAGAATTAAGGGTAACTTGAGAATGAGAAGCTTTGGTCATATATAGGTCCAGAGTATATATTCTTCCAATATGGGGTTGTTAAGAACAAATCTTGAAATTCTCTAATACTTCTTTTCTTTTTCTGTTAAGTTGCTATAGCCCAAGGTGGAACAATCCAGATTTCTAACCCAGGATCTGATGGTGTTCAGGGACTGCAGGCATTAACAATGACAAATTCAGGAGCTCCTCCACCAGGTGCCACAATTGTGCAGTACGCAGCACAGTCAGCAGATGGCACACACCAGTTCTTTGTCCCAGGCAGCCAGGTGGTGGTTCAAGGTATATGTCATTCATCTAATACATTTAGAATACCTGTGGGTTACTGGAGCACGCCATTTAGTGGTGATTTCATAGTCCTCTGAAACATACAGGATGTAGATTTGGGGAGGGAGGGAGGGGGGTAGGGAGGACTTAAAAAGGCTTGGGGAAGTATTTTAGCATACTAAACCAAAAGTTAAATAAACTATAGAGTTTTTGATTTTTAGCAGATTTTATTGGCTCTAAAGAAAAGTTAAATTCAGAGTAACATAATGGAAAAAAAGGAGTTGGAAACATGAAGCTTTTAAGTAAATATTCTTCCTCTGGGGATTAGAAATGTACTGAATATGTTTTTAGTACCTAGTCTTAGGAAGATTTAAGTATCCAGTCCACAATGCACTGAATTTGGGTTTTTCCCCGGTTGTTACACTCAAGCCTACTTTCTAGACATCTTATTCCAAAACAAATGCTGATTTTGTGCTTTCTTTCGAGCATTTTTAGTACATTTGAATTCTGAGGTACCTATTCTATCTCTTGTGAAAGCTAAGAGTAGTGAAATGAAGCAGTTGTGATATAGCCTTAAGTTTTTCGGGTAACCCAAGATTTCAATGAAAATTGAAGTATACAGTATTTTTTATTTCATTCAGTTGTGCTCAAATAACTATAATGTGTTCAAGGCAACTTTCAAAAATCCTGTGTTTAGTTCAATTCTATTCCCCTTGGTCTATTCGCACTCATTTTAAGAGGGGGGGTAACATCAGTTCTTTTAGTTTGAAAGTTTTGCAAGTATAGAAAACAGCAGATTACAATTGATGAATCTCTTGATAATTTAGATTTACTCTGAAGTATTTGGGGCACTATTCATAAAAGTGTATGAAAAGCTAAACTGGTGACATTTATGGAGTTAAAAAAAAATCAATAGTATTTACTCAGTGCTTTAATGTTTTCTTTTAAATATAAAATTAAAGCACCTATTCTATTTATCTGATATTCATAAATCCTTTATACCTAAATGAAAAATCATAAAAAATGTTCTCATTTCTTCTCACTTTATCTTTTTTTAATATGGAAAATGTACTGAAAACTTGCTACTTTAAGAAGGAGAGTTTTTTAAATGTTTTGTGTTGTGCATCAACAATACACACGTAAGTCTTATATATGGGGGGGTTTTAACAAGTCTTTTTCTTCCATAAGTCACAAAGGATATTTTTCAGCATTGATTCTATCAGCTTTATGGCTTTACCTTTCATATTATGTTGTTAATCTACCTGTGATGCACCTCTGTGTGTACTCTTGGGTGAAAACCTGTTTTTATTTTTTTCTCTCCGCATATGCAGCCAGTTATGCGCAGTAAGTAGGCCTTGTGCAGTCATGAAATGTTTCAGCATTCTCACTGCTGCATGCCAGCACTACACTGCTTTTGTTGTCATAGAACAAGCGCCCCTTTTTTGTCTTTTTAACTTTTTGTTTTTAGTGCTGTTTTCACTTTCATGAACTATTCTCTCATATGCGTTGGGAATAAGTTTGAATTTCTAAATACTAATAGTGTAACACAGTAAGAAAACCAATGATGAGATTATACTCAATTTACCAATTGACTTAGGGAGAACTGAAGTCTTTTTTCTTATTGAGGTATACCTGACACGTAACATTTTTGTTAATTTCAGGTGTATAGCATAATGTTCCTACATTTGTATAGTCACAGTTAGTGATCACCGTGATAAGGATATTTATTATAACATACTTAACCGTGTATAGTTACAGACTTTTTTTGTGTGTGCTGAGGACTTTTAAGACTTACTCTTAGCACCTTTCAAATATACAACACAATATTAGTAACTCTAGTCACCAATTTGTACATTACATTCCTGGGACTTATTTTATAACTAGAATTTGTACCTTTTGACATCCCCTTCACCCTTTTTTGCTCTCCCCCATTCCCTACCTTTGGCACCCACCAGTCTGTTCTCTCTGTCTGTGAGTTTGAGTTTTGTTTGTTTAAATTTCACATATAAATGATATCATACAGCATTTGTCTTTCTCTGTCTGACTGATTTTACTTAGCATAATGCTCTTCTCAGGGTCCATCTATGCTGTCACAAGTGGCAGAATTTCCTTCTTTTTTATAGTTGATTAAAATTACATATATATATATATATATATATATATATATATATACACACACACACACACATATACCACATCTTCTTTAATTATCTGTCAATAGACACTTAGATTGTTTCCATGTTTTGGCTATTGTAAATATTGCTGCAGTGAACATGAGGGTGTAGATATCTTTTTGAGTTAGTATTTTTATTTTCTTCAGATAAATACCCAGAAATAGGATTGCTGGATCATAGGGTTGTTTTATTTTTAATTTTTTGAGGAACCCCCATAGTGTTTTCCATAGTGGCTGCACCAATTTATATTCCCACCAAACAGAGCATAACTTATTCAGATCTTAACTTTTTTTAACAGTTTAAAATTTTCTCCATGGCAGTGGGGGGTGGGTCCTCTCATACTCTGAACAGTGTTCAATTAGTTCTTAAATATTTGATGGGGTTGGGTTTTTGTTTTTGCTATTAGGAGTGGTAGCTCTTGGTTACATTTTCTGGCTGCTGGTATAGAGAAATTGATTTTTTTTTAAAGTTTATCTTTTATCTATGAACCTTGCTAAAACTCTAATTACTTCTACTGCTAATAATATTCTGATTCATGGTGAATCTCCCTGTGATCCTTCATGAATGTTTATATCAAACACAAATAAGATGTAAATAAATATTCCTCTTGTTCTTTCTCCTTGCCTTTACTTTTATCTTCTCCTTCTCCATCTGAAAAATAATGGTGGCCAGGGGTTCTACTTCTTCCTTAAACCCAGCAGGGTCCGTGGGCATTCTTGTCTTACTCTCTGTCCACCTTCCACCCTGTCAGTCCCTTGAAAGGTCACAGCAGTTTCTCTGTGAGTCTCTCTGCTCATCTTTTTTTTTTTTTCACATTATGCCACATAATGCTTTTGAATGCAAAGTGTTCCTGTACAACAGAAGTTTATAAATGCCTACTTCTTAAACAGCTTTCTAGACCCCAGGGGTCTGGAAATGTTTCATACTTTTATTTCTTAACAGTTTAGGTCAAAATTTAATAATAATACAAATGTATTCTGGATCATCTGAATAAGCTACACCTATGCTCCTGTATTATGCTGGTTACCTGTACATTTTTTATTTTGCTTGTGTTAGAGAGAAATAGTTTTACTGTCTCTGTCGTCATCTTGATGGCCCCCTCCCTCTGCAGTACTGACCTCTGCTGACCTCTGCTTCCTACACTTTCTGGGTAACCCTGCCCCTCTTCTGGTCCCCTTGGCCCAGCTCCCAATGTGTCGGCAGTTGTGGTGGAGCTCAGGCTGCATCCCGGGCCCTCTTTCGCCTGGGTTGAGTGCTCCCTCTGGATGACCTCATCCCTGCTCCCGGCTCACATCTCTTGACGTCTGAGGTCCAAAACCCCACATTAATTTTTCCCACCGCACTTCCCCTTCTGTTACCCTGTTTCATTCAGTAACTGTCCATCCTGTTACTTCATGCGGAATCCTGGATGTCACCCATCACTCTCCTGCCCCTTCTTCATCCCTCCTTCTTGCTAAAGAGCTCATCTCTTCATTCCTCCCCACCTCCACTGTCACAGTCCTCTTTCTGGACCTCGATGATTCCTGGCCACTTCCCGGTGGCTGCCCTGAAGCTGGCAGCTATGGAGCAGCACCCTGATTTTCTTCCTCATGCCAGAAGCAGCAGCTCCCTTGTTGGCCTGGTGTTTTGGGAATTGCTCCTGAAAGTTTAGCTAGGCTCCCTTTACTCATCCTGCCCAGTGATTTTGGGAGCTACTAATATTTCTTAGAAACAAAAGTCTCTGTCTCCACCATTTCCTCTTTCCCATTCTACTCTCCCTTCTGCAGTTCAGAGTGGTGTTTGTAAAATTTTCAAGTGTGAAATCACATCAACCTCTTCTGCTCAAAACCCTTCTGTGAATGCCTGTTACTTGTTAAGACAGAATCCCTAACAAAGCCCTCTGCTTGGTCCAGGCTTTCCTTCCTCACTGGACTCCTCCCTACACTTCTCCCTCTTCTGTGCAGAGTTCCTTTCATCTCCTGTCCTGTGCCATGCGCCCTCTCCCCTCTAGGGCCCTCACCTCGAGTCATGTGCCCTGGCAGGAGCACTTCCCCCATCGCTTCATGCTGGAAAACACTTTCCTAGGCAGCCTTCCCCAACCTTCTACATCTGGCTGCTGGGACTCTTGACAGCCCTGACGTGGGATAAATGTTCAATAACCATTTCCTGAACAAAAGTGAAATAGTCTACCTCTGTAAAAATGTGACTAACTAGTTCCATGTGCTGATTAACCAAGTTTATCTAGTCCAGGGGATTTATTAAAACTGTACCAATAGCAGTAGTCAGCCAAGCAACCAACCCCCCTTCTTCCTTTCCTTCCTCTACTCTTTTTTAAAAATATATTTATATTTATTTACTTGGCTCCTCTGAGTCTTAGCTGCGGCATGCAGGATCTAGTTCCCTGACCAGGGATCAAACCTAGGCCCCCTGTATTGGGAGTCTTAGCCACTGGACCACCAGGGAAGTACCCCCCTTTTTTTTTTTTACATGAATAGGTTTGAGCACCCAAGTGCCAATTTAAAGAAATGTTGAGATTAAAATCAATGTGAACTTTCTCAGATTTGAAATAAAGACCTCAGGCATGGCTGGGATGAAAGAGTCCCTCGTGGACTCTCCATTGGTCTCCAGACTTTCTTTCCTAGTCAGGATGTTTTTAGTTTCTGTGCTTTGGAGAATTACTAGAACCATGGATCCTTCATCATGTTTTGCCTCCCAAGTGTCTGAATGTGAAGTCTCTGCCTTACTAGAAGTACTTCAGTGAATAAAGCAAGAAGGAGGTAGTGGAATGAATACCCTTTCACTGATGTAACATTGAATTGAATCCTAGTCCTACAGGGAATGGACTTTGTAAGCCCACTGATAAGGATACAAGATCAGTGACAGATCACTTATTTTTGTGCAGTAGAGATGTAAATCATTTTCTTCCCCAGGGCTGTAGTCTGTTTTTCTGTTGAACATGTGCCAATCTTTTGTCTAACTTTGTAATAGTTAAATTTCCAGAGTGATCCAGCTCTTCCTTTATTAAGTGATCCAAATAAAACTGGATGTATTTTTTAAATGTATGAGTAGTAATTGTGATTTATGAGTTTTTTAAACCACAAAATTCTTTTCAAGGGATTTTAATTGAGAAAAATAGCATATTAGACTGAGCCACATGAAATTGCTATTTTTATGGGCCAAAAAGGTTAACTATCAGCCAATTCATATGATTCAATCTAATTTTTCTGGAAGAATGTTATATAATACTTGCTACTTTTGGCAGAGTGAATTTTTAAAATTTCAGTATGTATTTCCTTCAAGTGAAATTAGCAAATTCTGTGTCATCCTATGAACAGCTGGATTTTATGATATTGTAGCAAATAAAAATGTATTAAGTCAACTAAGGTGGCTGGGTATTCCTTACCTGGTGTGTTTAGAAGCGTCAATGAAATACACTTCTGTGTGTTTCAAAGATTTTTCTGGGCTGATTGTCAGTTTCTTTTTTTAAATCTGTAAGTGCTTTTTATCTTTCTGTGAGTTACGAAAAATATTTAAGGTTTATGCCTACTTTGCTTACTTAGAAACATTGGACCTCACAATAATTAAAAGTAGCCCCATAAAAAACAGCCAGGTAACTAACTATTAATGCTAATGAGATGGTTTTTCGTGTGTTTTTTTTTGCCAGAGCCCAACTCGATTTTTATGTAAAAATGAGGAACTAGAACACTGAGATGATTTATTACAGGAAGGGTTTTAATAGGGTTTGGTTTCAGTGAGCTCGTGTGTGACAAAGCAAATTGATGGCAATGATAGGCTAGTGATGTCATTGTGATGTCAGTACTCCTACTCACTCCGCGCGAGCTTGCTGGTTTGGAACACTTTATGTGGACCCGCGGCAGGGGAAGCCAGGCGGTGCTGTATGCAGAAGCCCATCATGGCTGTAACTGGGGATGAAACAGGTAAGAATTTTAAAGAGGGATTTACATTCCGCAGAATTTTTTTTTAAAGTTTAGAAAAATTATTTAGGGACCTCTTGAGTATTTCCCAAAGTATCAACTTTCTCGTAGCTGAGAAGTAAGACGTTTCTTCTCATCTGTAACCGTATCTGCTCGGCACCCTGTGAAGGCATCTGAGTGTAGTTGTTTCTTTGCTCAGTATTGAGCTGCTTCCTTAGCCAAAGCGGTAAACCGCCGCCCCCCACCCCCAACGCCCCTTTCTCTCTCTCCATTTGCTCTACTAAAATAAGCTGTTGATTCATCTGCAACCTGTTGCAGATCCAGTGCAGCTGCGAGTGAAACACACATTCTGTTTGAGTTGTAAAAAAAAAAAAAAAGTCAAAGTCAGCTTCCGATTTTTTTCACGCTGTGTTCAAATGTAGCTGCAAAACAGAATAAGGAACCCAGCGCGTCAAGGGTGTTGGTGAGCCTGCCGTTCCTTCCGTCCTGTGGAAAACGGTCTGCTGCTCAGCTCACCGGGTTCAGAGGGCCGACGTCATTACATTTCCTGGAATCGGTGCAGCGGGGAGTGGAAAGTTAAACTGCAGGCGAGCTGCACGCTGACGTCAGTCCGAGTCACGCCGTAATTGACTCAGTTCTTTCCGCTCGGCCGCGCGCAGGTGGGGGTGGCCACCCTCCTCAACTGCGCCCTTAGCTCCCCGCTGGTCCCGTAAGCCTTGCCTTCACTTTGCGCCCCAGGTAAGTGTGTGCCCAGCGGGGCCAAGCGGCCTGCGCAGGTGCCTGGGGACGGAGCGCCCGCTCGCGCTCGGCCCGGGGAGTGCACGTCTTTGATTGGCCGCCCCCACCTACCCTACCCCCACCTTCACTTCTTCCCGGGGTTGATGCTCTCAGTTACAGGTAATGCTTGTGATTTAGTGACTTGCAGTTGAGTGCCAGACCCGTACTAAACTTGCAGTCCAATTTCTTAAGAAAGGGTGACTGTAAACACCTTTTAGCTGTTCCCTCGGTGGATCTCGCTCTCTTCCCGAAGGGAACATTCCATTGTCTTGAGCAAGTAAAGCCTGTGTTAAATTGTTTTTCTCAAAGAAGTTTTTGTGAGGTTTTGGAAGATTGCAGAAGCCCTCAGATGACAGGCTTATTGTAAGAGATAGATGGACTTAATCTCAAATACTGCATGTCATATGATTTTAGGACCAAAGGCATTTTTGTGCATGCATTTATTTTCTAAAAATCATTAGTTGGTGGGTCTTTCTTTACTAAGCCTTTAATTTCAATTTTCATGTCCAAACATGAGAAACAAATCATAGCAAAAAATAAAATTAAATGATTGGAGGATACCTAGAATATATTTAAACATTAAATTTTAAAGTAAAAATGTGCATACATTTTTAACCATTGCTTGTAAATAAGAGAACATTTATGTTTACAGAGTGAACATACTACTATCCTTGAAAAGATTTTTTTCTCACAGTTTTGCCCACAATGCTTATACCTGATTTACCCATTGCAATTTAAAATTTTCAGAATGCTGAAATTTTTAACATGTCAAACGTTTTTCACAAGACCTCATTGTGTCTTCAGAAATCATTATTTTTGGAAATCTGGTCAGTTCTCACAGAATCAGCTCTGTTTAAAATGCTATTTGAGAATGAAAAGCATATTTTATTTGCTTTTTTGAGGAGCTCCCAAAACACAGGATTTAAGGGGCCTTTTGAAGGCAGTAGTGCAGCTTTGGGCCCCACCTTTGGACTCCCAGTTTCACCCCCTCTCCATCCGGATTTCAAAGGGATGGATGGAGCTGGATCTTTTGACTTGCCAACTTTTTGACCATGTGTGCTAAGTCTCTTCAGTTGTGTCTGACTCTTTGTGACCCTATGGACTATGGACCCCCAGGCTTCTCTGTCCATGGGATTCTCCAGGCAAGGATACTGGAGTGGGTTGCTATTCCTTCCTCCAGGGGATCATCCCCACCCAGTTTTGACCACGATGCACATTTTACATCATGCTGCAGTAGACTTTGTGTGTGTGTGTTTATATAAAACAAATACATTTATATAAAACCAGTTTCAAAAATAGTGCTTACGCTCTGTGATATACTTGTGTATTCTATTCTTTTTTTAATGCTGTTCTTGACCCATGAAACTAATGAATTACTTATAGTCTACAACTTATAGTTTGAAAAGCTTATCTAGACCAAAGTCAGGCTCCAGAATAATGACTGGCCTGGAAAAAGTTTTAGGAAGATTTGCTTATAGGATCATGGAATTGAATGTGAGAGTGAATATCCATGGTTTATAGAATTATATTATTGATTCTGTTGGTTATATTTTAAATTTTTATCAGAAATACTTTTTGTCATAGTATTCAGCCTGGACTTCTGAATTGTTAAAAAGTTATAACTTACTCAAATTTGGAAAACAGTATCTTAATTAATATTTGATGCATGAGAATGAGCATACATTTCACCTTTGTGAAAAGGGGCTGCTGGAAAAGGTTTTAGTTTGGAGATTTTCACATGAAAAAATGTTTTGGATCAGGTTGTAACTGCGTGGAAGGTATACAGATATTGCCATTGTGTTATTTCCACACTGTTTTTGAAAAAACATTTTAATGAAATATAATTTTGGATGCTTGTTTCACTTTGCCCAGTTTTATATGCCTATATGAATATGTTGCCTAATAAAATAATTGTGATGATACTTTGCATTTATGTAAACTTAAAAAAAATCACTTACTGTTACAAATAAACAAATACAAATGTGGCAAGTGCTATAAGAAAGCTGGCACAGCATGAGAGACCACGAGAAGCAGGTAACAGGATTAAGGGATCAGGAAAATCCCCATTGAGGAAACTATATTTAAATAGGTGAGAGGAAAAGCACTTCCCATGCCTTGTCATTGAGGTACTGACTGCAGATGATATTACTCTTATTTGCATCTAACTGAACAGGGATCAGCTCACAGAGTTAGCAAGCTATGAACCCATTTGGATTTTCAGACTCCTTGTTGGGTCCTGTTCACACCATACCACGTTGCTTTTTTCTAGAATATTTATTATTACTCTTCTAGGATGATAGAGTATATATTTGCTATTGTATAGAACTTTAAATTTTGATATTCATAATTTCATCTTTTACATAGACTTTTTTTTTTACTTGAATAGTTTTACTTAATAAACAATTCAGGAAGGTCCTTTATGAGTAACTTAAAAAATTGTACTGGCTCAATTCTATGGGGTCTATGTGTTACAGTAATTATAACAAATTTGAAAGTGTTCAGTATTTAGTTACATTTACATAGGATTTCATTTACCTGGGAAAAGTGGGGGGCAGTGGAGGAGGGGAAGTTTTGGATGCTGTGAGACACCAGGCGAGGACAAGCCTGGTCTGGGCATTTTGAGTCCTGGTGTGGTGGCAGGGAAGAAGGGGACCAGAAAAGAAAAATGAGGATGTTGTTGGTTTGCTGGAGTCAGGGCAAGCAACCCCTGCTAACCAGTATGACTACTAAGTCACCTCCATTCCTTGCATTTCTCCAGTGTGTTTGGGAGTAGCCACATAGAGCAACATGACACATGAAGGTAGGAGCCGTATGCAGAAAAAAAGATCTTTATTCAGCTAATGTGCTCAGAGAATTCAATAAACAAATAAATAAGCAAGTAATGTCACCATCACTAGGGGTGTTGATGAATCATTTCACTTTGGAAGCTGTCAAGTAAGGCGTTTGGCTGGGTTTCCTCTTTCCTTTGTTAGGAAGAAAGAAGCACCTCTGACTTGTGGGATTTTCCGTTTTCTTATTACCAGGCCAATGAGACTGTACCATCTGTTTACCTGTGATTCTTCACCTTTGAGGCTCTCTTTTAAATGATTATACACCTTAAGAAAGATGTTTTCTATTATTGTTTAATAATTTATTCTCTAAAGGGATAGAATATATAGTAGAAATTTTTATAGTAGAAATTTTTAAAGTTTTTTAAGAGGCATATTTTTTTAAAAGCAAAATAAGTAATAAGAGCCCCACATTTCAGCCATTTCTATTACCCAGGTTTGTTAGAAGGGAAGCTCCAGCAGGAAATATATTTATGGTTGTTATATGCCTTTGAACTAATATATACAGTATAAGCATAATCTGGAATATTGTCTTTCAGAACTTAAGGAAGGGAAGAGGAAGGGAACTAACATTTGCTGAAAATCTACCATGTGACAGGCACTGTGCTAGACACTTTGACATACATTACAGGGTTTATTGTGAGTATTAAATGAGACCATGTATCCCCATTTTACAGATGAGGAAACTGAACTTGCCCCAAGTCACATGGCTGGTAAGTGGCAGAGCTGACTAGAACCCAAACTCCAAGCCCCATGCGTTTTCTGCTGTACCGCGTTTAAAGCTTGCGAAGAGAGGTATGAAGTTACTGACCAGAACTGAGAGTTCTAGGAATTTTCTTTCTCATGAAATATTGATGCTAAACCTCAACATTTCTTTTTTTCATGTCAGGAGTTAGATGGTTGGAATCGCACTATAAGTAGAACTTCTCTACTTCTATAATGCCAGGTTAGATGACTACTATCTAAGGGAAGACCGAAGAAATAATGCCTTTTTATCAAGAAGTCTGAATAAACACATGGCACCTTATCGAGCTTTCCATGGCTTAGTGTTAAAGACTTAGCTATAATAACAATAGCTTATTATGGTCTTATAATCGTAATATTGCTTACTTTAGACATTCTGAATGACATTGGGCTTTTGCAAAACCCTAGGAAGTTCAAAATTTACTCCGTGTGGTGCACATGTAAACTCACTGGGCACTCATAATATCAAAGACCAAGCTAGACTCTAGGGGATACCAAGGTAAAAAAGATGTCTCTGACTTGTCTTTAAAGTTTGCACCCTTAGAATAAAATTAGTGTATCAATATCTTTTTCTTGTTTTTCTTTGATCATGAGTTTAAAGCCCCCACAGATGGTCTACTTATTTTCAGAAATAATGTGTACAGTGAAATTCTAGAATAAAAAATAATTTGGGCACTTTTAGTAGTTAGAAGGAATAGGAATTGGCCTTTGTAAGAATCCATGGATCAGAGTATGACATCGAAGAATGTAGTAGGTTTCTTTCAACTGTGATCCTCAACATCTAACCTGCTTTAAATCACCACTTAATCACTTCATTGAAAACTAAAGCTAAGACAAAAACTTTGATAACTTGTTTCAAAAACAAAACTTTTTGACATTTGGATTTCCTTAACACAAAAGATTCTCTTTGTCCATATTAACATGAGTAACAAGATCATATTTAAATATATGGAATTCATCCTTTGATCCTTATTCAGTAACCATTAGACATTAGAATAGCACCATCATATAGATTATTTGGGATGTTATAGGAATTGATGCTAAGTCCTACTAATTTACATTAATTCCTATTTCTGGCTTGAACTAATGCACTGCAGGGTGATTTTTTGTTGAAGGAAATAGAATGAATATATTCTAGGTCTGAAAAATTGTAATAAAACCTAGTTTTGTTAGCCAATAATCTAGAACTAATACATCCAAATACAACATTCCTTTCCAAGGTATCATTTTAAAGCTGTATTTTTTCCTGAGCTGTTGCTCAAAATGTTTTAAGAATACTTCTTTAAAAAGTGCCGCTGTTCTTCATGGTGCCAAGTTTGGCCCTTGGAGGGTAGTTTCAGCTTTTGGAAACAGGCACAAGTTCAGAACCATTTCTGGCTTTAAGACCAGTGAATGAACTTTATTTTTTCACCTGCAAAATATTCCTCCCCCTACCCCTTTTCCTTTTTTAAAAAATGGATACTCTTTAACTTTTTTATATCATATAATCAGTCTGCTGTAACTTACAGTACCAAAAATAGCAGATATACACAAAACTAGAGCAAGCATCCTGAACCCCTCTGTACCTTGCTGTTAATTTTTATTGCACTCTTTGTGAGCAGTGTTTGGCCAGAACAACCCTAGACCAAGGTCTGCATCCTTGCCGCCTGCAAATGTCAGCACAGCGACGACACATGAACTTCTCATTCGTCACAGGCCATTGTTCCAATTTTAGAAAGCCTCTGTGGCCTCCAGCTGTTCTATTGTTTAACCTTTATTAACCCATAACCACCTTCCCCTGATGTGAGTACAGAGAAAGGAGACAACTGTGTTGTTCTGTGCGCCATTCTAGTTCCCCTGGCAATATGATTTGAAGTTTTTCTAAAAAATCTTTAGGAAGTTAACAGTTTACAACTGATTTTTTAAAATATCTTCTTAAATAATTTCAAAATATTTCAAAAATTTTTTTGCAACATATAATAAGACATCTGTGTACACAATGTTTTAAATAGTCACAAAAATAAATTTAGGATTTTTCCCAAGTTTACTAATATTAAATTTTGCTAGTGATTGTTATATCTATCACAGTTACTGTTTATCACGATTGTTTATTAAATTATATACAGAAGGGAGAAATTTATAAGTGGTGGTTTTGTTAATCTTACAAAGACCTTGTTATCTTCGCTCAAAGCCATATTTTTATTCTTTCACCTAATTTTCAAGCCCTAGAGGGAAAAAAAACCCTGGTATATATCCAAAAGAAGCACATAGATCATTTTTGATGAACCTTTTAAACTGGTTGGCTATTTTAAGTGATAATATTCCACTTTACTGAAAAAGTCTTTGTCTCCCTTTTGGGCTTTTGGGTAAAATTTTGTTTCTTACTCAATGGGTATAATACATGTCAATGACACATAGTGATGATGCCTTTCATATTTTGATTGGCACTAGGTTCAGACCAATTTTTATAGAACTTGATAACTTTTTAAACCTTTCTTGCATTTAACTTTGAGAGAGCACGCATTTTGTAATATCTCATCAACATGTCAATTAACTATGGACCATTCATTCTCAAAGTTGAAAAGTTGGTGTTAAAAAAATGTTTCATGACTTAAATCCATCTGTCCTTTCTAGGAAGCTGTGTTTATGGCAGTGGATAGACAAATTTTGAAATTAGGACACTTTGAGGACTTTTAGTATTCAGTCTGAATACTAAATATTTGAATCTATCATTTAGCTATGATTATACTATAATTAGAAAATGTGTTTTAAAAAATGATTGCTTAGAAATGTGTTATTATTCTAAGGAACCTAGGAAAGATAAAAATTATTATTCCGCAGAGAAACCAGTTTTAAGTAGAGCTTTCCTGTTCTTATTTTGTTCTTGTTTTTAAGCTGAAAATACAGTAAGCTAGTATTTTCCTTCCAGCACCCCAGTCAGTCATCATCTGTTAATAACACTTGCACTTAAAGATTTTCAGGAACTGTTTCAGGTATGATGTAGGCTATGGGAAAATCTCTTCACTGTGCTATTCAAAGAATACAGACGTTCTGCTTAAGTAAAATTCTTGCAGTGGTGTGCTAGGGCCAGCTCCCACTGGTTTGCTGGTATCAATGATTACATTTTCAGGATTTTTATGAACTGATTGCAAAAACAGCCATCAGTAAAAATTAGATGTATTGATAATACACATACACTTAACAAATAAATTACATTAATAAATACTTAAAACTCATCCTTTCTAATAATTATGTCCATGATCTTGAGGTTATTTACATCTGTTTTGTCTGCATGGTGTGCCCCTTACACTACATCTAGTGAAGTCACACTGGTAGCTTGAAACTGGCCATGGTGAAAGTGTTCACATCCTGGGATTTGATCAACACTACAGACCAGGGCTTTTTTTTCCCTCCTGGATAGCTTGTGGTTAAATATGTATCAGTACACCACTGATTTTAGGCTAAATGAACTGTCAATTCAAAAGCCTCCCTACTTTAGCCTTTGATTTAAAAAAAAAAAAAAACCTTTCTAAAAAGTGTTAGGGCATTTTTCTATTAAATGTATAGACCATCCTGAGTATCATTGTTCCAAATGCTCATGGGATCCTTCATACCTAAGATTTCTATAATGCCCTGAACAGTCATCTTAAATATTGGCAAGATCACCTCTCACAACATGTAGAAAGAAGTTTGTTATTTCCAGGTCAACTTTATATAACATATATCAAGTGGGGGATTGTTTATATGACTTGTGCCATTTTGTTTCATTGCAGCTGCCACTGGCGACATGCCGACTTACCAGATCCGAGCTCCGACTACTGCTTTGCCACAGGGAGTGGTGATGGCTGCCTCCCCCGGAAGCCTGCACAGTCCCCAGCAGCTAGCAGAGGAAGCGACACGCAAACGGGAGCTGAGGCTAATGAAAAACAGGTAAGGCGTTTCATTAGAAACTGCGGCCACCTAGGGGACATATCATTTACTGCTTGTCCTCAGTCAGCTATTTCTCCCACGTTACGTGTTCTGTGGCATTTTGTGTCGACGCCTGCTCTGCTTGTGCTCATAGGTAAATTTTCATATCAGAGCCATGAAACTCTTTCATCAGCTGAGGTACATCCCCCTGTGTTGTAGGGTGATATCTAAATGATACATTAAATTTTTAAAATGATAACAAGGATTTTATTACAAATAAAGATTCGTTTTATACTTGGTATTTACTTTGTGAAATAGGTAATAAGTAATTTTTAGCTTCTTAGCAACTATACTCAATAAAAATTAATTTAAAATAATCATTATTTTAAAAAATTATCATTTGTCAATTAGTATGATCAATATAATTATCATTATTATGAAATAAGACATTCAGATACAATGAAAACCTTAGAAAATGGTTCAATGATGACAATGAAGTACTTCTATACTTTATACAAAAAGAGTGAAATAAAATGATTATCTGACTTGTTTTTATTTATTTTTAATTGGAGAATAATTGTTTTACAATACTGTGTTGGTTTCTGCCGTACATCAGCATGAATCAGCCATACGCATACATATGTCCCCTTCCTCTTGAACCTTCTTCCCACCTCCCACCCCATCCCACCCCATCCCACTCCTCTGACTTGTTAAATAAAGATCCTGTAAAAAAAAAAAAGCTTCTTTATGAGCAAAATAAATCTGAGTGTGAGTTCAGAATTTTCTAAGTCTTTTACATGTAGTTTTCTATCCATTTTGTAACTTCGTTTTTTTCTCTATTATACCAAAGTACAGTCTATTCTGAAAAATTCTAGCTGAGTGCAGGGACAAAGCAAGAGGAAGAATTAAAATTGCCCACAGCCCCACCACGTAGAGACACCTCCTTTAGTACATATACTTCTAGTTCCCTCTCTCATTTTCTCACATGTTCTTGCACATTTCCTTGGCTAGAAATAACTGAGACAGTCCCTAGGTGCAAGGAATTCTGAAAAGGGTCTATTTTAGCTTCCAGATTTCAGTTTCAGAGCAGGACAAGAGAAAAGCAGATGACAAATGGCTATTCGGTTGCTCAGTATCTGTTGAGCAAGTTTTCAATGCTTGTTTTCTACCATTTCTTTAACTCGCAGGCACAAAGCTTTCACATGAGAATAGGTCTAGTTATTCTCCTTACTTTTCATGGGCTTCCCTGGTGGCTCAGACCATAAGGAATCTGCCTGCAAAGCAGGAGACCTGGGTTCGATCCCTGGGTCAGGAAGATACTCTGGAGAAGGCAATGGTTACCCACTCCAGTATTTGTGCCTGGGAAATCCCATAGACAGAGGAGCCTGGTGGGCCACAGTCCATGGGGTTGCAAAGAGTCAGACATGACTGAGCGTACACACACACACATACATTCTCCTTACTTTACAGATGAGCAGCTGAGGTTCAGAGAGGTCAGGTAACAAGCTGGCTAAGATCACACAGCCCAAACTGCACGGAACCTGGAACTGCATTCAGGTTGTCTTTACCCAGAGCCCACACAGCACTAACACTGAGCTCCCCTGCAGGAGACCTTGGTGTCAGTTGCACACTTAGGTGTGTGGCCTTACAGAAAGAGTTAAAATTATCCATAGCCCCACCACATGTAAAAGGCCTGTTACACATTCTCTCTTTAAAAAGACTAAATTCTTTGGCTGGCATTCATAATAGATACTTAATTGTATTTCTACCAGTCCCACGATGGTTTTTATTTCTTTAACAAGCTTGTCAGCTTTTCCTCTTTGCTGTGTATTTCTTCTCCACGCCAAGGATATCTTCAGACAAATGCAAGACCTGAAAGCTGAGCTAACTATTAATAGAAGAAACAGGTGTTTTCCATAGCTGAGACAACTTAGGAATGTACCACCTACTGGTATGACCGTCCAGAGCTTTGTGCCTAGAACATTTTGACTCTGGTAACACGCATGCAGACGCACGAAACATGAAGTACGGATATTTCACTAGAAATAGTCCTGTGCCTAGAACATTTTGACTCTGGTAACATGCAGGCAGACACATGAAACACAAAGTATGGATATTTCCCTAGAAATAGTCCACCTTGGTAAATAAAACTTGAAAAATTAGACATCCCACGACACTGCTCTTCAATATTTAAAATTTCATTTCATAGTAACTTGCTTTATAAAATGACTATTTTCCTTCCTGATCTAGAATTTTATATGATGATTTAATCATGAAAAGCTTGGTATTCAGAAACGTGTTTTCATTTCTTTGTGAAAGAGTTGAATTATGTTCCCAAACTGCCAAGTGTGATTGGAGTTATTCTTGACTTTGCCATGTGAATCATTTAGATTAACTTAATCTGTGTTTATCAGATTGGGCTCACTTTTACACTGTTAATTTTTTTGTTAACCATTTGAGAAGTCCGAGAACATCTTAAATTCACAGGGTGACGCATTGTTCTCAGCTAGGCAGTAAGGCTTGATCTCTTCCTGCAGTTCATTGGGATTTCAAGGTCTCTCTTCTGCTGACCCTTACTTCCCACAGAGAAAACACAGATCACCAGTTGTTAGTGAGCGTCAACTACCCCCAAACATAAAACAGAATCGGCCAAGTGTGTTGCACACGTCAGTCCTAGTTCAGCATTGCAGCAGAGGTAACTGGCATTACAGTAGCTGGTGATTAGACATTCGACACAACTTTTGTTTATATATTTGAATTATCTGTTTCAACATAGGCTTTTTGATACGATGAGTACCTGAAAGGCAGTTCTTCTCAAGGGAATGCTCCAAAATAAAGCTGTGATCAAAGGGTATCTTCTGCAGAGGAGTTAAATGATGTGGTTGCCACCTCCTCCCTCCCTGAAAAAAAAAAAAAAGAAGAAGAGAAAATGTTGGCTGTGTCCATTGTTTTTTGGTGGGGTTATGCATGAAAATGACTAACTTGGCTCTGGGTTCATTTGTATGTGTTGCTTTGGCTGCTGGTCTGGTCTTCCTTTGAGCATGTCTGCACTGCTTTCAATCCTGGTTTGCAGATGAATGTCTCATGTCCTTTCCATGATTTCTGTCATGGCATTCTCACATTTCCAGGTTTAAGTTGTCTGAATTACTGAGGGTTGTATTCTGTACCCTTTCTTCTCTCCTTTAATTTTCAAAAGCCGAGTCCCTTTCATTTTGGTTTATGAAAATGTGCATGACCTGTTATTCTTATCTGTGTTGTTTTTCCAGCCAATAAATTGTTGCTTGCCATCCCAATTGATTTTGTCTTAACTGAGATTTAGTCTTGAAGAATGAAAACCTCCCATACTGAGGTTTAAGGTTGCTGAGGATTAATTTTTCTAACCATTTTTGATCAAAGTTAACTCATGATGGAACATGTGGCTTTTGGTGGACAAAGCTAATTAAGAGAATTGAACAGATCTGTAATTTTTTTTTTTTTTTTTTTATAAATTCATGTGGGGATGTGTTCCTATTATTTCGGTTACTGAAAACCTTTCTGGTCCCTGTGACCCAGGGCCACGTGCCCTAAGGAAACACCTTGTACCACAGATGCCGGGCTAGTTGTTGTCACTCTGCCATCACTCCTGCTGGCTGAGGGTGACCACACACCCAGGCACGTGCTTGGTCACAGCTGTCGTGCAGCTCTGTCCAGACCTGACCGAGGACTGCCTGGTGGTTGAGCCCGGGGGGCCACTCTGGACTGCGCTGAGAGGTTGTTCCCCTTGTCACTTGCCTTGTGTTGGTTCCAGGGAAGCTGCCCGGGAGTGTCGCAGGAAGAAGAAAGAATATGTCAAGTGTCTTGAAAACCGCGTGGCTGTGCTTGAAAACCAAAACAAGACCCTCATTGAGGAACTCAAGGCCCTCAAAGATCTTTATTGCCATAAAGCAGAGTAACTGTCTTTGACTCGGACCTTGTTTGCTCTGAACTCTAATCAAGGCAGGAGGTGCAGCCATGCTACTAATTGCCATGCGGAATGACTTGTGGAAGGGACCCCAGTGACCCTTGAGAACCCAGTTTGTCTTTAGTGTTTGAAATTGAATGAGACCTCTTGTCCCAGGATGGGGAACGCAACCATGATCACACTTCCCAAGCCTCCTTCAGCCTCCTTGTCAGTAGCATGCATGCGAAAAAATGTTTTGTTTGCCCTTTTGCTTTCTATTTTCTTTCAGGGAAGCTGCTAAAGAATGTCGACGTCGAAAGAAAGAATATGTCAAGTGTCTGGAGAGTCGAGTCGCGGTGCTGGAAGTTCAAAACAAGAAGCTTATAGAGGAACTGGAAACCTTGAAAGACATTTGCTCTCCCAAAACAGATTAGTAGAAATATTTAACTATGAACTGATTACAACCTGTACAGTTGCTTTTGAAGGCAATACAATATATAGCCGGCAAGAATTATGGCTTTTTTTTTCTCCTTTGTATCATTCAGCGTATTTTCTAATCTCTAACATTCCCAAACTGCTGCAGTATACGTAGTTAACTCTTAGCTGTAACTTCAATTTTTTTTTAAAAGAGACAAACTATAAAAAAAAGTCTGTAACACATTCTTAAAATGCAATATTTGTAAGACTTGTTCCAATGCCACATATTTGCAGTTTCCAATCTCTGTGTCATGAATAGTGTCCTATGCAATAAAAATTTTTTGCAGATCTTTAAAAATCGTTTTAGGAAAGGGTGATCAAAGATAAATGCATCCAGCAGTACAATAAAAATAAACCACAAAAAAATACCTCAGGAGAGAATGGAAAGAAAGAAGGAATGGAAAGAATCTAGTGACATGCCTATATGAAAATAATAGCCTATAAATGAATTTATGGCATTTGCAGATTTTTATATTGGTTGCTTTGTAAAGAAAATATTGTATTGCTGTCCTTGAATGCCAGAGTTGATGACAGTTTTTAATAGAACCATGTTGGTTACATTTTGTAGTGTTTGGTGCTCTTTTAACTATCCGAACATTGACTACAGTTTTTACTCTATGGTGTAATATAAAAGATCTTGCAGAAGCTTTTAGTGTCGGTTTGCTCTTAAGGTGATGAAAGGTGACACATATTTTAATACCTGTGCTGAGTTACAAGTTTGAATTGTATTTGGAGACCTTCACGGGCTCCACTGCCAATTGCCACAGTGGGCCATGTTTTCTGCCACGTGTTCTTTCTGCTGTCGTCTCAGAAACCCAGCCCCAGGGCTTAGATACAGCAGAGTAGCTCTGAGAGATTCAGCTGGTGTGACGGACTAGGCCTCTCTGCTGCTGCTGCTAAGTCGCTTCAGTCGTGTCCGACTCTGTGCGACCCCATAGACGGCAGCCCACCAGGCTCCCCCGTCCCTGGGATTCTCCAGGCAAGAACACTGGAGTGGGTTGCCATTTCCTTCTCCAATGCATGAAAGTGAAAAGGGAAAGTGAAGTCGCTCAGTCATGTCCAACTTGTTGCAAACCCATGGACTGCAGCCTACCAGACTCCTCTGTCCACAGGAGTTTTCCAGGCAAGAGTACTGGAGTGGGTTGCCATTGCCTTCTCCAAGGCCTCTCTGCACATGATCTGGAAATCTGCTGGTGACCCTCTATTTTGAGTTTTGGCTAACAACCATGGGAGGGTTTGGTTTTTTTTTTTAATATGTATTTATTTGGCTGCGTCAGGGCTTAGTTGTGACACACGGGATGTTTTGCTGCTACATGGACTCTCTAGTTGTAGCAAATGGGCTTAGTTGCCCCACAGACTGTGGGATCTTAGTTCCCCGATCAGGGATCCAATCCAAGCCCCTTGTATTGCAAGGCAGATTCTTAACCACTGGACCACAAGGGAAGTCCCACCATAGGAATTTTAAAGGAAAATCTAAGACAACTCAAGATTTTATTTTTCACTTTGAAACAGCTACTTGTAGATCAAATACTTTTGAGTCAGCACTTTCAGATGAAGTTCATTATATCGAGTGGATTATTACTGGTATTTACATCTCATCCTGCTTTTATAGTAAAAAAACCTCGAAGACACGTGTAAGCCCAAAGCCCTGACTACAAGATACTCTGTCACCTCACTCACTCGTGGGACATCTGCTGAAGGCCTCCTGTGGGATGGACTCGCCTTAGTTTCTGCTGTAACTCCCAACCTGTGAAGGATGCTTCTCCCCCAGTTTCAGCAGTGGAACTGGTTTGTGTGTGGAGGAGTGTGGGGTGCAGGACAGGAGGCCGCTGTGTGACATCCCCACGTCGTCATCCCTTATCTGTAACTCCCAGGAGGCCAGGCATACCGTTTGTGGCTTTCTCTAGAAATATTTAATCCACCCATCAGAGCCTGAGCTCTGAATCTCTTTTATCTCAATGTTTGTCTTTCATTCTACAGAGAAGTAAGATGAGGAAAGAAGATAAGAAAGAAAAGAGGAAAGGAAAACTCCAGGTTTCAAGTGAAGGAGAAGGGTGCTTGGTACTCATGCAGTCATCATTCACTCCATCACTCAACCTTTCATTCAGTCGCTCAGAGTCCGTGTAAATGAGATGTATGTTCAGAAGTGTGGACACTGAAGGTGACCCAGGGGTCAGCAGACAGGGCATAAACAAGTTGATGCAGGAGATGCAGTAGGTCAGAATGGGAGGCAGATGTGGGTGGAGCCAGATGGGCTGTTCCTGAAGGAGGCAGACTTGGGAGTGAGTGGAAACGCAGCGGGTGAGGGTGGGTGCATCTAGATGGGGTACGGAGCAGACACCCCCTCCTAGGAGAAGAGTGAAGGAGATGGAGGAGGTGAAGTTAGGACTCATGGGGGGGGCCCATTTGGTTTGATAGAGGCTGTGTGTGTACATGTGTACCCCACTCTGTCATTTCAGGGGAAGGAGATTGCATCTGACTACTTGGGACCCCCAGATAGCCAATGCCCCCCCTTTTCCCCAGTGGTTTAAACATGAGGAAATGTTATCATCTCACAAGACACCAGGCCCAGAGATTCAGTGGGAGATTCAGTGGCTCAACATGGCCTCAGGAGCATCGGCTCCCTGTGTAGGCTGGTCTCCCAATCCTGATATTGTTGCCTGGATACCAGAGGGCAGCTGGCAGCACCTCTTCTGGTTGTCCTGTCTTCAGAGCAAAGAAAACCTGCACAGAAGACCTTCTGCAGGTCTCACCAGCAAGTCTCACTTGCCAGATGCTCATCGTCACCTCCTTCCGTAGCTGCTCACTGGCCTGGAGAGTGGAGTTAAAAGCTCTGGATTCCTAGTAAGGATGCAACCTCTGGGGCTGGGAGGGTGGCCAGCTTCTGTGAAGCATATGGCCAACTGGTGTTGAGAACTGGATTCTGGAAGAGCCAGGTGTGGGCAGCTAATGGGGTCTCCCATATTGGTGATGTGCAAGGCTGCAGCTGGCCAGGAGTTGGGACCTCAGTGGGATTTGAGGCTGGAGCCGCACAGGACTTCCCCAGATTCTGGCTCATCTGATTTGTACCTTGGAACCTCCTCTTTTGCTGCTAGATTAGCACAATGTGCTAGCTCTCTACCCAGCATTAGCAGATACTGCCTGCAGCCTCCTGGTGGATGGAGCCAAAGGTAAGTTGGAAGCTCTGTGAACATTGATTGTCTCATGCAGCAGTGCTGCATTGAATCCAGAGCTGTCACTGTGTCTGTGACTTTATTCTTTTAATCCTAAGAGTTTCTGCACCTGGACTATTGGAAATAGAAATTACTGACCCTAGGTTGGAGGATTACACCACCTTGTCAGATTTAACTAGGTGACTTGTGACGTGAAATTGCTCAGAATGGAAGAATAGAGGCAGGACATTGCTGGGTGTGTGGCCACGAGCTCTGCACTTACCCGAAGTAGGACCGTTTGTATCAGCAGCCTTGCCTCTCCTCTTCCTTCATCAGCTCTTATGTCCAGTAAGGCTGTGCCTTTGTGCCTAAAGTACATTTTAAAAATACGAGGACTCTTGAAACCAACACACTGCTTTTCTAGTCCTCAACCAAAAATAATGGCGTGATTTGGGCACATGTGCGGCACAGGCTGCCCCCGAGGCTCAGCCGGCCCTACTCAGTTATCAGCACTTCACAAGCTTCTCGGCAGCTGAGGTGCCGCATCTGAGGTGGTCCTAGAGACACCCAACCCCATGCCAGCTACTCAAGCATGGCACAGTTTAATCTTTATGCTTTGTGCGTAAGCTTCTCTATAAATCCATTTTCTCCTAAGTACATTTCATATTCATACATTTCAGAATTCCAAATGTATTTTTTTT
The DNA here is from genome assembly GCF_054371585.1 of Giraffa tippelskirchi. Taxonomy (NCBI): domain Eukaryota; kingdom Metazoa; phylum Chordata; class Mammalia; order Artiodactyla; family Giraffidae; genus Giraffa; species Giraffa tippelskirchi. The sequence goes on along the minus strand of NC_137287.1, from coordinate 62,101,738 downwards.
TAAACACAAAGCCTTGTTAACACGGTATGGTTTGTACTTCAAAGATTTATTTTGCCACCGGGTACTGTGTGATGACTCATGACAAGATTTAAGGTAAGTCTCTTCATGTACACATAATTTCATCAAAGATGGAAAACGAATAAAACAAAAGTGAACTTGCACTCTGTTACAGTAGCTTGTATGTGCTTAAATAAAATGCAACCCTTATTTCTAAGCCAGTCTTAGTTTTCAGGAAGATAGAGGTTTTTGTTTTTTCAGATTTCCTTATTAAAAAAAAATGTTTGTTTGTAAACAGTACCAAAAGGCCAGCTCAGTGTGGGTTGTGCTGTGGACATTTCATTACCATTTGTTTTTACTTAATTTTTTTTATTTTTTGGCCGAGGGATCTTAGTCCCCCGACCAGGGATTGAACCAGTGACCCTTGCTTTAGGAGTGTGGGGGTGTGGAGTCTTAACCACTGAACCACCAAGGAGTCCCTGTTCTTGCTTTTAATCCAGATCTTTCCCTTTCCTGGGCCATTGATCAGATGTGGAGATAGAGCCTTGCTCTGAATCTACGAATTCCTTGGATCTTTGTGCAGAAAGAGTCAGAGCCTGAACTTAACAACCTTCCTCCTCCCCTCTGTGCCCCCCATGGCTTCTGCACACAGCCCTGAGGTAGGAGGCGGGGGATGAGGCGGCCTATGAGGCTCGACTTTCAGCTCCCTAACTGTCCAGAGGGAAGGTGTCACCTTTAAAAAATAAATTGTATCCTTTTACTTTTCAGAAATCAACTTTATTTCCTAATATAGGTAAGACATATTTGAGATTAAAAATTCAAAGGATACAAAGGTATAGGGTGGGAAGTCTGTTTCCCATCCCTGGCTCCAGTCACCTGGGAGGCAACTGCAGTCACCAGTTTCTTTTTTGGGAAAGAGATTCATGGATGATGCCTCCTGTTTCCTTAGATTGCTGCGCCATATTAGGGACTGTAATGAGAGGTTTCTGAAAAGAGACCTGCGGAGTCAGGCAGCATGTTCATTGCTACAAGTGAGAAAGGGTCTGGAAGAAGAGAGGGTCAGGGCCCATGGCAACATTGGCACTTCACGGACTCTTCTGTTACATCCTGAGTCCTGTGGAGGCTCCAATCGCACAGCTGTTATCGAAAGTAATGGCTGCCATTTACTGAGTGCTGTGTCTGTGCCCAGCACCAAACTGTGTGCCATTCGGGGCTTATCACACCTAATTCTCATCAGTAGTGGTGCTTTTACCATCATCCCCATCTTGCAGATGAGGAAGTAGACTTGGAGAGGGTAAGTGACTTGCCCAAGGTCACACAACTGTTAGGGCTCAGGGCTGAGAGCAAAGCTGGCAGAGAGCAAGGGAGCCCGGACCCAAAGCAAGAATGTGGCTGGAGGGCATGTGTGCTGGCCAGGTGGGTGGTGGCTGGAGACAGCTCTGTGGTCCCATTGGGTAGACTTATGAACACCCGAACCCTTCCTATTGTAATGAACAAGGGCATGCATCCATTTCTTTTTAAAACTTTTTATGTTGGAATATAGCCAATTAACAATGTTGTGATAGTCTCACGTGCACAGCAAAGGGACTCAGCCATACATGGACATGTATCCATTCTCCCCTAAATTCCCCTCCCATCCAGGCTGGCACATAACACTGAGCAGAGTTCCCTGTGCTATACAGTAGGCCCTTGCTGGTTATCCGTTTGAGAGCATGCATCCGTTTCTCTCTGGTGTTTAAAAATCCATGAAGCCAATCAGGAGAAAATGGCACAGATTGAGGATTAGATGTTGGGGTATCAAAGCTGCAGACTTACATGTTGGAATAGAATCCTCAAGCTAAAAGAAGTCATAAAGGTGTAACTTACTGCTTTAATTTTACAGACAAGGAAACCAGATTTCAGGTTGATTTATTTAAATGTTGACAGTTACTGGGAATGGCGAGATTAGAAATACTCAGAACTCTTAACTCCATTACCACAATGCCCCTCTTTTTTTATAAACTAGATTTTCAACCAGCTTTTGGTGAAAGCATAGTTTTCTGAGAAACTATTTGCCCTTATGACCCCTGAAACAGTGGGAGGCTGTAGGACCCTGGTGGATCTATCCATCTCTGACATGTGGTACAGAATTCATGAGCAAAATGGCCTTAGACTGAAACTGGCCTTAATGAAGGAAGGGGTGTCTACTTTGATCCAGATCATCTAGGTTAAGATTTTGACACATGAAGACTTTATTTAGACAAATGTTACTTCACTTACAGTTATTTATAAATATGCTCAAAATGTGACTGAAAAATTTCCAGCTCACAAGTCTCTGCCTTGCTTAATCTTAACACGGCTGCACTGAGTAAAAGGAAGTATTGCCAGCCCAGAAACCACTGTGGTTTTCAATGCTTTAGAAGATTTACCTTCCCATAACCCGACTTACTGATTTTACCTTCTTCAAAGAACTAAATTAGTCATGAGTAAGAGAGACTACACTCCTTTTAGATTTCTCTCCATGTTAACTAGTTATTTGAAAAGTTTTATTGATTATTTTATCTGATTTTTAAAATCAAACTTGTTATTTGAATAGTTTCATTGATTTTTATCTAATTTGATGGAAATTTTGAAAATTCTACTTTTAAATTTAGTTTTAATGTATAATAGCTATACAAATTCAAGTTTATATAACAGAACATATAACTAGTCCAAAACCAGTTTTAAAGGACTTTCATATTTCCAATAGGACTCAATTTCTAATTTGCTTATTGAAGATTATTGTGGTGTGAGGTTTTTTTTTTTTACTTAATTGCATATCAGTTCAGTTCAGTCGCTGAGTCATGTCTGACTTTTTGTAACCCCATGGACTGCCGCACACCAGGCTTCCCTGTCCTTCACCAACTCTTGGAGCTTGCTAAAACTCATGTCCATTGAGTCAGTGATGCCATATAACCATCTCATCCTGTCGTCCCCTTCTCCTCCTGCCTTTAATCTTTCCCAGCATCAGGGTCTTTACCAATTAGTCAGTTCTTCATAGCAGGCGGCCAAAGTATTGGAGTTTCAGCTTCAGCAAATATCATGGGTTAAATGATTTGATAGCTACGATCACAGAAGATTTGCATAAGCAAATATTTGAAAATATTTCCTTATTCCTGCTACCTGACTCTGGTACTTGGTAACTTCAAACCCCTGAGACCCAGGACACAGGAATAATTGTGGTGAGAGGCAGCCACAGTCAGTGTGGTTGGTGATGTTCTCTTTGGAGATAGGTTCATGGCAAAATCCTTCATGTTTGTCTTGGCTGACACTCTGTGGTCATATAGTGTACTGCAATGAATTTGGTGTGTGGGAGTATCTTTATTGAGATATAATTCACATACTGCAATTCATCTAGTTCAAGTATACAGTTCAGTGACTTTTAGCTGTGTAATCATCACCACAATCTAGATGTTAGAGCATTTCCACCACTCCACTAAGATGGTTCATCCCCATTTATAGTTAACTAATTTGCTTTTATTTTGCTTCCTGTGATATAAATGGTAAGATATCATTTATAATTTGGGATTTTATCAAAACTAGGAGAGAATTTTTTTTTTTTTTGGCTGCACCATACAGTTTCTTGGATCTTAGTTCCCTGACCAGGGATCAAACCCATGCCCCTTGCTGTGGAAAGTGGAAGCACAGAGTTTTAACCATTGGACCACAAGGGGAGTCCCCATGTATTTTATGATGACAGTCTGGAGATGCAGGAGAGAACCTGAGGCAGCCTATGTTTGGGCTGGGTTTCATGATGAACATTGCCCTCATGTAGTAGCTGTGTCCTCACAAATGACTGGAACCCACAGGTGAGCCCCAGGGGCCAGGTGGGGAAGCTTCTGGGAGAGGTTGAGGGTCCCCTGGGACCTTGCATGGTGATCATTTCACCTGGTCAAGTTAAAATAAAGATGTCTCAGGATCCTTCGAGCTTAAACTCAAGTGTTATCTGATCAGACTCTGATCTGATTTCTTCTGGGAACTTAGAGGAAAATTTCTAAAGAAAAAACAAGGACAAGCCACAGTAAAATGGGAAAAATACTTTGAATTTTTTTGAGCCTTTGATCCTCAGAATTCTCATTTGTTAAATGAGATTCAAAACGTGATAGAAATACATAAATTGCCAGATCATACTTACACTAAAAAAATTTTACTAAATTTTATACTAAAATTGTTTTTAATCTGAAATTTAAATTTTATTGAGTACCCTGTATTTTTATAAACCTGTCAATCATATATACAAACTTTAGTCATTCTTCAAAAAATGTTATGTGGCAGTCTGGATGGAAGGGATGTTTGGGGGAGAATAGATAACATGTCCATGTATGGCCAACTCCCTTTGCTGTGCACCTGAAACTACCACAACATTGTTAACTGGCCTTACTTCAATATAAAATAAAAAGTTTAAAATAGAAAAGATTTCTTATCCACTTGAAAAAAAAAACCTTAGTCATTCTTCAAAAAATGACTGTCATGTTTGCTAAAAATGCATATATTGTCTTAATTTTAGTCAGTTATTCTCCCCCCAAAAAACCTAAGAAAAATGACTATGTTTTAAGAGGGGTTTTAAAGGTGGCACTAGTGGTAAAGAATACACAGAAGAACTGTACAAAAAAGATCTTCACGACCCAGATAATCACGATGGTGTGATCACTCACCTAGAGCCAGACATCCTGGAATGTGAAGTCAAGTGGGCGTTAGAAAGCATCACTACGAACAAAGCTAGTGGAGGTGATGGAATTCCAGTTGAGCTATTTCAAATCCTCAAAGGTGATGCTGTGAAAGTGCTGCATTCGATATGCCAGCAAATTTGGAAAACTCAGCAGTGGCCACAGGACTGGAAAAGGTCAGTTTTCGTTCCAATCCCAAAGAAAGGCAATGCCCAAGAATGCTCAAACTACCGCACAATTGCATTCATCTCACATGCTAGTAAAGTAATGCTCAAAATTCTCCAAGCCAGGCTTCAGCAATACGTGAACCATGAACTTCCAGATGTTCAAGCTGGTTTTAGAAAAGGCAGAGGAACCAGAGATCAAATTGCCAATATCCGCTGGATCATTGAAAAAGCAAGCGAGTTCCAGAAAAACATCTATTTCTGCTTTATTGACTATGCCAAAGCCTTTGACTGTGTGGATCACAATAAACTGTGGAAAATTCTGAAAGAGATGGGAATACCAGATCATCTGACCTGTCTCTTGAGAAACCTGTAGGCAGGTCAGGAAGCAACAGTTAGAACTGGACATGGAAAAATAGACTGGTTCCAAATAGGAAAAGGAGTACGTCAAGGCTGTATATTGTCACCCTGCTTATTTAACTTATATGCAGAGTACATCATGAGACACGCTGGGCTGGAAGAAACACAAGCTGGAATCAAGATTGCCGGGAGAAATATCAATAACCTCAGATATGCAGATGACACCACCCTTATGGCAGAAAGTGAAGAAGAACTAAAGAGCCTCTTGATGAAGGTGAAAGAGGAGAGTGAAAAAGTTGGCTTAAAGCTCAACGTTCGGAAAACTAAGATCATGGCATCTGGTCCCATAACTTCATGGCAAATAGATGGGGAAATAGTGGAAACAGTGTCAGACTTTATTTTTTGGGGCTCCAAAATCAATGCTGATGGTGATTGCAGCCATGAAATTAAAAGACGCTTACTCCTTGGAAGGAAGGTTATGGCCAACCTAGATAGCATATTGAAAAGCAGAGACATTACTTTGCCAACAAAAGTCCGTCTAGTCAAGGCTATGGTTTTTCCAGTGGTCATGTATGGATGTGAGAGTTGGACAGTGAAGAAAGCTGAGTGCCGAAGAATTGATGCTTTTGAACTGTGGTGTTAGAGAAGACTCTTGAGAGTCCCTTGGACTGCAAGGAGATCCAATCAATCCATCCTAAAAGAGATCAATCCTGGGTGTTCATTGGAAGGTCTGATGTTGAAGCTGAAACTCCAATACTTTGGGCACCTCATGCGAAGGGTTGACTCACTGGAAAAGACCCTAATGCTGGGTAGGATTGGGGGCGGGAGGAGAAGGGGCCGACAGAGGATGAGATGGTTGGATGGCATCACTGACTCGATGGACATGGGTTTGGGTGGACTCAGGGAGTTGGTGATGGACAGGGAGGCCTGGCGTGCTGCAATTCATGGGGTCGCAAAGAGTCGGACACGACTGAGCGACTGAACTGAACTGAGTGGTAAAGAATCAGCCTGCCAGTGCAGGAGACACAAGAGACTCGGGTTTGATCCCTGGGTCGGGATGATCCCCTGGAGGAGGAAACGGCAACCCACGCCAGTATTCTTGCCTGGGGAATCACATGGACAGAGGATTCGGCCGGCTACAGTCCATGGGGTTGCAGAGTCAAGACAGGAAAGCACACACTATTGCATATTATTATTAAAGAATAGATGAGAACCTATGAAAATTCCCAAACTGACCACTAGATGGAGAGAAATTGTTAAACAGAAATAACAGCCCATCTCCTGGTCTGCTTAGTCTCAATGGCGCGTCAAAATGAACCCTATTTGAGAATCACTTTTCTGAAAGAGATGGGTTTTTCTTTTAACTTCCTCAAAGTAACATAACTAACATATCCAACGTCTAAAAGCGGTATCAAACAACATATGCTTTTCAACACGAGTATGCTTTGCGTTAAACATTTCTCATTTGCCATGAATGGAGATGGGGAAGAGCAGGGAGAAGGTGCAAACTCACAGGAAATACCCAGGTAACAAGCCCTAAGACTGATGATGTAATGCACTAAAACTGCAAACTAGAATCAAATACCAGGAAAACAGTGTAGGAAGTCTCCAAGCTTCATTCTCTCCACCAGTGGGATGTCACCTTCCCGGTAGTCCTCTGACCAGAAGGTGAACCAACTTATTTTGCTGCTGCTTCCTCTCCCCAGATCTGGAAGAGACGGGATTTTTCTATTTTCCTTTCCTGTTTCAAGGGACTCCCTGGCGCTCTGGTTTAAAGTAAACTTCTGTTTTATCCTTGCATTTTTCACAAGATCATTAGTGTTAAAAATCAAGCTCTTGTAATAATGTACAAGCCAGCCTGGGTTTGCCCCTGGAAATACAAAGACAGAGCATTTGGGATTTAGGAAGTCCTGTCTCTTTTGAAAGCCTGATTTGCAAGTTTGTGATCTTAAAAATTCTCGATAGCAAAGGCTAGACTGCACAAACATACATGTTTTTCTTTGCCTTTCTTCTGGAAGAATCATAATTCTGCCTGAGACAAATGGATGTTACCAACAGGGCATAGGGAGGTCATGTACATGGAGGTTCAGGGAGAGAAGGACTGCTGCTGCTGCTGCTAAGTCGCTTCAGTCGTGTCCGACTCTGTGCGACCCCATAGACGGCAGCCCACCAGGCTCCGCCGTCCCTGGGATTCTCCAGGCAAGAACACTGGAGTGGGTTGCCATTTCCTTCTCCAGTGCATGAAAGGGAAAAGTGAAAGTGAAGTCTCTCAGTCATGTCCAATTCTTAGCGACCCCATGGACTGTAGCCTATCAGGCTCCTCTGTCCATGGGATTTTCCAGGCAAGAGTACTGGAGTGGGGTGCCATTGCCTTCTCCGGAGAGAAGGACATCACCTATTTAAAAAATAATATCCATTACAATTTTTCAGCATGATAGTGAAGCCAGCTTTATCAAGTACTTTCTAACACCTGATGTTTAGCCAGTAGTTATTTAGATCCAAGCAAACAGAAATACTTCCTACCTTTAATTTTATTACAAGTTAATCACTAAAGGGATATTGCCTATAAACTTAAATCATACATAATGGTCCTCTGGGAACCCTGCCTCCCAGGTAATTAGCATTAAGCTAAAATACCTTTGTTTAGCTCCCAGGAAACATCCTGACCAGGCCCACCTGTGAATGACTTCAGGGAGAAAGAAATTAACACATGCCCTCCGAAGGCTGACCGGAAACAGGAAATGTCTGACTTTACTCCCTCCTCTGTTAGTATAAAAGAAGCCTGAATTCTAACTCCAGACAAGCTGCTTATTTGGGACACATCCGTTATTTTTTTTTTCAGGCTTCTGGCTTTCCTCTTAAAGTTGTTATTCCTTGCCCCAACAACTCATCTCTTGACGTACTGTCTGTCACGCAGTGGGCAGTATAAGCTTAGAATCAGTAACACATGTACATTCTCAAGTGAGATGTACAAAAATCCCTGCTATTCGGAGGTCACCTGTTGGGGCCACTCCAGCCATCCACAAACACTAGAACAAACAGATGTTCTCTGTGTCTCAGTGGCTGAAGTAAGTATTACAGAAGAGTCTAAGTGGCAAAAGAATTGTTCTAAAAGAATTTTTCCAAATGACTACGCACTGTTAAAAATTTCAGCACTGTAATAATGAAAGAAATTGCTAGGAAACTGGGGTTGTAACAGTTATGTTTTGGTAGTTATTAAGTGTTGCAGAAGGTTGAATAGCATTTTGCCATTACACAGCAGAAACTATACATCTGCAGAAATAAAGAGCAATGAACAAAATGAGAAAAGCAAACGCCATTATTCTGAGTTTGCAACAGTAAGGGGGCCAGCCACCATCACTGGTGTTTCGGTGGCGACTCAAAGGTGGGCAAGGAATGGGAAAACTTTATAAGATGGAGAAAGGGAGGTTTCAGGTGTGCCTGACCAGAGGCTGGTGGCAGGGGGCAGCTGAGGGTGGATAACCTAGAACTGGGGATCTTACCTGATTGGTTGGGGGTCAGATTTGACTCTCTCTGGTTGGCTTTAAGTTGGAAGCAGGGACAAAATTAGGAAGGTGTGTCAGTTATTAACCAAGCCCTAGCCATCTGAGGCCGATTGTTACAGAAGTTACTATTTAGCTTCCTGGCTTGTTGCTAGAGACAGCAATCTTGCTTCCTGTAAGTTTGATTTAAAGGAGGCTGGCTTCCTGGGCTGGTTACTATAGATAAGGGGTTGGTCTCCAGGGTAGGTGGCCGCAGGTTGTGGGTCAACCTATTGCTCTGATGGTCTGGCCATTGAGTATGTGTACAGTCAGTCTCTCCCATTCCATTCCTTAATCTGTAACAGAAAGAAAAACTAAGCAGATACACCCAGAAGATGTTGATGAGAGATCAAAATTAAAAATTTTAATCATAATGGGAATTCCCTGGTGGTCCTGAGGTTAGGACTCTGTGCTTTCACTGTATCTGTGATTTGATTTCCCAGGTGCCTCACATATATAAGTGGAATCTTAAAATATTCGTCTTTTTGTGACTGGCTTATTTCACTTGGTACAATGTCCTCAAGGTTGGTTTATGTGTAGCGTATGTCAGAATTTCCTTTCTTCCTTTTTTAACAGCCACCCCCACCTGCTGCTCCCCCTGAGAAAAATTAGGAAAGATTTAATCTGAGAATAACAACTCACAGTGGTGCCCTTGTTTCTCTTCACTTAATTTCACCTTTTGGAAATGGGCCTCATTTCCCGCTTTTGTAAGATGGGGTCAAAATATATACATGTTCATGTGCCCACTGCCTAGCACAAAAGAGGCGATCAGGGACTGTAAGGTCTCCCCTGCTAGTCCCCTCAAGACGGTTTTCCCCTGTACCCCATCTCTCCCTACTCCATTTCCTTCTCTCTTCTTTTGACACTCCTAGGAACTGAGAGAGGGAGGGACCAGGGTGAGGTGTCAGTCATGACATGCAGGGGTCATGGGCTGGAGGGAAGAAACTGAGAGGGAAGAAAACTCACTAGGCCCAAGACAACATAGGGATTCTCAAGGGGAAATTCAGCCTTTTTAAGGCTGGAAAATATTCCACTGTAGATATACACCACATTTTGTTTATCCACTCGTCAACGGACCCTTAGGTTGCTTCCACCTTTTGTCTACTGTAGATGCTGCTGCTGTGAACGTGAATGTACAGAAATCTTTTTGAAACCCTGCCTTCAAATTTTTTTGGGGGGGTACACTCAGAAGTGGGATTGCTGAATCATACAATAATTTTATTTTTATTTTGGGGGGATTCCCCTGGAGAGGGAAATGGCAACTCACTCCAGTATTCTTGCTTGGAGAATCCCATGGACAGAGGAGCCTGGCAGGCTACAGTCCATGAGGTTGCAAGAGTCGGACACAACTTAGCGACTAAACCACCACCACCATACTAGTTTATATAGCAGCTGCACCAGTTTACATTCCTACCAGCAGTGTACAAACATGTTTCTGACTCCTAAGTTTGATTTCCTGGTGTGCTGGTCTGGAGTAGATTGCTTATTTAGTTACTAACTCGTGTCTGACTCTTTTGCGACCCTCTGAACTGTAGCCTGCCAGGCTTCTCTTTGCATGGGATTCTGGGGCAAGAATACTGAGTGGGTTGCCATTTTCTCCTCCCAGGGGATCTTCTTGACCCAGGGATCAAACCCCCATTTCCTGCATTGGCAGGTGGATTCTCTACCACTGAGCCAGCTGGGAAGCCTGTGGAGTAGATTAGAAGCAGTGCATTAGAAGGGACCAGTGGGTAAAATAATAGTGTGTCATCTGGCAATCTGGCTGAGAAATAAGAATTCTAAGAAGAAAAACTAGCACTGGATTATTACAATATTCAATAACGTATACTTAATGATGCTTTGGAATGTAATGAAAAAACTTAAATTATGTTTGATTTCCCATTTACAAGGAGGCAGACATCTATATACATTTTAGAAAAACATCCATTGATAAATATGTAAGTACTGAAGCGTTTGATTATATTATGATTTATGAAACAAAGAGTGCCATCAAAAATGGTGAAACTTTTCGAAGGGTCCTTAAGGAGGTCTTTTCATTTACCCAGGAAGTTTACTTAAATGGCCTGGACCCCTCCCTATAATGCCACATCAGTGAGACATTGCTGTTCCCATGTATAATGATCATACAGGGAGGGGCCTTTTCAAATTTAAATCATGATGTAATAAGGACATACACTAAGCCAGAATGATATTTTCAGCTAATGGTGTTTGTATGGTAGTGAAATGTTTATTAAGGATAGTGAAATGTTTATTAAGGAAAGTGCTAGTCTGTTGAGCTGGGAAAACCTTCTCCAAACCACTGGAGAACAGGTCTAACAGATAATTACCATTTGGGGGTGTATATTGAACTGTCTTATGTACAGGGCACTAGGAGTCTGAGAGAAGCGAGGAGGTGACTTATGGCCTGAGAAAGGTCATGACCTAGTTATGACACACAAGGGACATTATTACAGTGTGTGGGCTGCACATGGGAAGAAGGGGGTGGTCAGAGAGGGGTGTACCCTTTATCCCGGGCAAGAACCATTGCAGCCACCCTGTTGATGGCTGGTGGGCTGGCAGGCATGTCCAGAGGCGGGTGGTGGAGGCATGGTGATGAGCCTGTGCAAGCCAGGCCTGGGGTGCTGAGGATGGAGGGTGAGCTTGGAGGCAGATGAAATGGTTGTCGGAAAGCTTACTCAGGGCTCACCATCAGAGATCAAAGCCAAGGTTAGGAAATCCAGAGTAACCTGAACAGAAGGTGTTGAGACTGAGACTAAATAAGTCACTGATAGTTAATGGGCTTCCCAGGTGGCACAGTGGTAAAGGAATCCACCTGCCAAAGCAGGTGATGCAGGAGATGTGAGTTTGATCCCTGGATTGGGAAGATCCCCTGGAGTAGGAAATGGCAACCCACTCCAGTATTCTCGTCTGGAAAATTCCATGGGCAGAGGAGCCTGGTGGGCTATAGCACAGAGTTGGACATGCCTGAACACACTACCCCGATAGTTAAAACGGCAGAGGTGTGTGGGGACATCTCACATAATGAGGTTATGCTTGCCCATCTTTTTTTTTTTTTTTAATGTTTTCCCATCTTGAAATGGGAAAAGTGCTGCCGTCCTTTATTTGCTCCATATCCTGGCCCCTTTGTGAAGTCGGCTGTGTTGTCATTTCAGGGTCATGGTGAGGAAACTGGGCAGTGCGCCCGAAGTCCCTTCAGTCACATCATGTCAGGAGCTGAACTGGAACTGGAATTCCCTGCCCTGGAGCTTTCTGCTACCAGGTGAGCCTTGGTCCTGTTATTTTCCAGTGCTCAACATCTTCTCCTTCCTAGAAAAAGCTTTTGTTTCTAATAAATGTGTTATGTCTTAATGGGCAGTGGGCTGTGAGGCCTGGAGGGTAGCTTGTGCAACAAATTCAGTCAAAATTGCAGTACCCTGGTTTCCTCAGCAATGTTAGGAGGTGGCCTGAAATTGAGGTGACTTGGTTTTTGAAAAGTCTTTTTTAGAGACACTAGGTTTTTGGTGGCTGGCACTGAGACTTCTATTCAGTACAGATTCTATACTAACCAATAATCCTTGACTGGACTAATGATTTCTATCTAGGTGAAGGTATTCATGTTTTACAGGCAATGAAGCAATGGCTTTTGCATGTACATTCGACACTTTAGTGACTATTTCAGAAAATCACTAAAATGTAAGACTACTGAGATTGCTTATGTTATTTAAGGCTTTTAAAAAATTAACTGGACTGGTAGGGAATGAATCTTGGCCACATTTTCTTTTTCAACTGTAAGTTCCCTTATTCACTAGTTGTATCTTTAAACCTGAGTTACTACTCGTTGGTTACAAACAGTTCAAGGCATTAAAGTATTCTAGAAAGTTCTGCAAACAAGTGCAGCTTAGGATGTATACTAACAATGAATTGCAAAGTGAAGTGGGCTCCCTTACTTCCTAACTCACCTCAATTGTAGAGAAAATAACCTTGGAGCTTTGTTCTATGGATAAATAAATCACTTCACGCTGGTCCAGGTCAAGTTGCTATCAGAGCCAATACTTCCCTCGTAGCTGGTTACCATCAAATTTTCCAGGGGCCTATTTTGGAGGGGGAGGGGTCATTGGAAAATAAAGTGACAGGAAGAGCACTGGTGGTACAACAAAGGGTCTTGGTTATCCCACAGCGGCCTTACAAACATCAGCGTGACCGACATGGAAACTGGCCACCAGGTGGTCGGAGCAGATACACTCTGAGCAGGTATTTAGCCTGAGCTTGGGATCATTTTCCTTCTTTTGAACAAAGGTCCATGTCCTGGGTTAACTTGGCTCAGTCTTCTGTCTTCTGGGTGATTCAGGGAGTTGTGCAAATGACTGGTGTGTGTAATTATGGCTCCCTGATTCAGTTGAGGTGGTTTCTTTTCATAAGCAGATATTTATAAATTGTTTGACCTGACATTGATATTGCTCATGTTTTCAATATTGTGATTCCTTTCAAAATTCTGCTTTAAAAAACCCAGCTTCTATAGCTAAAAAGTTTGAAGAGCACTGACTAAGCTATCCCCCCAAGTTTCATATTTACTTTTCTACAACAACCAAAACCTTCAACAGTGATTACAGAGATGAATGGAAAAAAAAATTCCCAAGTACTTCTGTCTGCTCAGAGAGCAGGGTGGGGTTAGCTGATCCAACTGCAAGTTTTCTAAGGCTGAGTGTTCAAGGACAGGGTCTCAGGCTGCACTGCTTACCTCCCCTCGCCCCCTCCAGCCCCAAACCTGGGCCAGATCCACGTGAGAAAGTGCCCCTGCATTCAGACTTCCAAGGGCTACATCACAGCAGATGCTGGGACTAAAGGCACAGGGTTTTCCTGAATAACGCTTCTCAACCCTGCTGCCTTTGGTTGGGAGGGCTGAGTTCCACAGAAATAACAAGGCTCCCCTCTCTTCAAGTCTAGAACTAGTCCTAAGCAGTTACTCCCAAACCACTTCAAAAAGAGGAAAGAAGCAAGGCTCACTAGAATGAGTCTTTTTTCCACTCGAACCATCTGCAGAATCCTCTCTCATTATTCCAATCTGCTTCCCTGAGCTCCTCCTGTTCAGTGATTCCTGGAGGTGGGGCAGGAGGGTGGGGTGGAGGCAGCTGAGAGGGGATCTTGCAGACAAGATCCCCACTTTGGCCATTTCTCAGGAGTGTGACCTTCCACAGATTTAATGATCAGAGTTAGTGTCTTTATTTGTAAAATGGAGGATAAAAGCATAGGCTTGGTTGTAAAAACAAAAAAAACACTTTAGTATCCAGCAGCACCTTTCACCATCATACTGGCACCATTTCTCTGCAGTGTGACCTTCTACAGGTTTAATGATCAGAATTAATGTCTTTGTCAAATGGAGGATAAAAGCATAGGCTTGGTTCTATACACACACACACACACATATATATAAAGCCAACTTAGTATCTACCAGGTGTTCAATAAGAGATGCCCCTCATCATCATCTTGGCATCACACTGCTTCTGCGGCCTTTCCTGGAACCCTCACCATGTGTCAAGCTGGAGTCATTTGTCTTGAGGGTTTTCACGTGCGTGTGATGTTTTGGTGGGCGGGGGTTGGCACTCTGGAAAATTACTGATGAGGCCTTCGTACTTGTCTTTCCTTTCCAGGCCTGCTGACCCAAAGTTGTATCCTGAATAAGCCCCGCAGATGCATTGCTAAGGGGAATATGGCAGAACATTCAAGGAGGCGGTGGGATGGGGGCGGGTAGTGCAGAAAAGTCCCTGTAGACCTAGTAGCTGTCCATCAATGGGCAACAGTCTGTGGCCACCTTGCCCTCTGGTCGTGTCTGTGCCCTCCCCTAGATGGTGTTCTCAGCTGACACTGCCATTCTGTTCTGCCAATGACCCTTCAGCACAGAAAGCTTGCAGAAGTCATGCTGTCTCCTATGTGCCATTCTGTGTCTCCTTGTAAGCCCTTCAGCCCACATCATTAATATAAATATTTTAAGTGTTGTGATTAAGTAAAAAGTTCATGTGTCTGCATGGACATGCTGCATACAGATGGTCGAATGACTGCATGCTTCCTTTCATACAGCACCCAAATCACAAAACAGCAACTGGAACAGATCACACAGTAACCATGCACTGCAGCCCTGAAAATCTGAATATTCACTGACTTGCAGTTACATCCCAGTCAAACTTGCCTGGGAAGCAAAAGGGTCAGAACTGCCTTAATAAAAAGAAATAATTTCATCCTGTCGCTACCTCCCCACCTCTATGGGACTGCACTTCTTTAGAACTTTCCTTCCTCATCTTGGCATTAGCACTTAGCTGTCATTTATTTTCCCAGTGCTACTAACCTGGGCCCTTGGACTCTTTAATCAATAGAAATTGACAAGAGGCCAGATGAGAATTTCCAACAAGGTTTTATGGGGGCTCACACTGCAGCACAAGGGAATAAAGGCAAGAATCAGGTGTCCTTGCCCACCCGCTCCTTCACAAAGAGCTCCCTGGGTCCTTAGATGGGTGACGGTGGGAATGGATCTGCAGTCCAGGCAGAGGGCATGGCTCAGGTGGTCTGTTCATCCTCCTTGGCAGTGCCATACGCATGAACTGTGTAGTTTTTTGCTTTCTGCATTAGCACTTCAAAATGGCAGACTTGCCGACTACCGCCACTAAGAAGGGTGTGTAGTGGTCAACATCGCCCTACTACACAGGCGTGAGGTTGTTTTTAATCACTTGTGGTTAACTTATGGCCTTCAGCACCATGTTGTTTAAGGAAGCTTCACCCCTTGGCCAGTCTACAGATGCCAGCTTCCTGTTGTTCATGGAGGAGCTGTCCAGGGGCAGGTGTCCTGACAGATGACCCAAGATCCCAACCAATCTCATTTTCCTTTGAGGGATTCTACACCTTTTATTCTTAAGGGTCAAGGAGCTGAATGTCTCTTCTTCTGGAGCTCCTTCCTGCTGAGACCCTAGCCTAGCCGAGAGGTGCAGAAGTCTCTCGCTGACTGTTCCAAAGACCTATAGGGACCAGGGTCACCTTCTAGGAATGGGTTGAAATCCTTGGGCCATCAGGAGCCTCACTTGGAACTGTTGAAGCATGGAAGACACAAATCTAACTCAAGATTAAACAGGCAGGCTCTGAATAATAACAAAAGAACTACCACCACTAGAGGGCCTAGGAGAGGCAGGAACCAAGGGAATGTAACAGGATGAAACCTTTGACTGAGTCCCATATAGTCTGGGCAGTGGGGGAGCTGAACCCATGTAGCCATTTAACTTGTTCATAAATTTCCTGAGTATTTACTTCAACTTCCTCTGAGTTGTTGATGGATGTTCTACAAGTTTTGTTAATCACTGCATAGACACCCCCTTGTTCATCCAGAAGATGATCCAGGCTTATTGTCAAACACAACATTGGCTAAGGATCTGGGGACTCTTGGAGACCCCTTAAAGGGATCACCAGTTGTTTTATTTCGCTGCACCAGGCATATCTTGCAGGATCTTAGTTCCCTGACCAGGGATTGAACCCGCACCCTTGGCAGTGAAAGCATGGGATCCTGACCACTGGACCACCAGGAAATTCCCATCACCGTTTTTTGCGACCAGGTTTTCTATGGCCTGTGTGAGGTTTCTTAAGATTGTTTCATGACAGGTAAAACTACCCAAGGGGCAGCCAGACCTATGGCCACCCCAATTCCTGCCAGGACTAGCCTGAGTGCCCAGTTATGTCTGTTTTGAGAGGTGGCATTATTATATGCAGTGGTGCTTAGTCCTTTAGCGCCCAATCGGCCCAAAGAGCATTCTCCTCGGAAATGAACATTGTCTAAGCATGGGTAGGCCATTGCTCGGAGAGGCCAGGAGAAGGAGGAATTTGGGCTCCCTTCAAAGGGTAGTTTATTCTGCGGTGGACCACAGAGGAATAGATATCCGGCAGGGGTGCAAGCTTGGCGGGGTGAAGTAGAATTAAACCACTGACGTAAAAGGGCACCCCAGCGAGGGGCATTACTGCATCTAGGGGACAAAGGCCCTCCGTCTAGCGGTCCCCCATCCATTTCTGAATTTTCCTCTATTTCCTCGTCGTCGCTGAAGGCAGAGGGGGTCTGATAGGTGAGCCTCCAGGCCGGGGCTGCTGTTCCTTTCCAGTGCGTACAAGATGTGTTGGGCTGGGTGCCTGGGGAGAGCAGAGATGGGTCCACACACCAGTGAGTCTGGTTAGGGGTGCAGGAGGAGCTTAATGTGGAAAATGACATCGGATAAATAGACAGTGAGCTTCCCGCATCAATAAGGCAGGCATCTGTCTGGCAGGGGCAACAGGGTTTTCCTTGCCCTGTGCAGAGAAAGGGCCGCTTGATCCAGAGACCCGTTTGGTTCCAAGGGTCTGTAAGCTCTACACACCCCATTTCCTCGTGATCTTCAAGTTCCACTATTAGAAGCAGCGTGTTCCTAACCGGTTCAGAAGTCAGGGTGAGATTAACATCCTCATCTACAGGCACAATCTGGAGCTGAGGAACCCCCTCTTGTGGGTGGGGATGACAGGTCCAACAATTGGAGAGATTATTTCCTGAAGCCAAAATGCTGGAGAAGTTGATGACTGAATTCTCTCTCCAGGTTCCCCTCTCCTCGTTGTTTTGTCCCCAACCCCTCCTTAGGAGAAGGGCCAGGAGAAGGGTCCACGTTTCCCATCCTGTCATTGGTTCTGGTCTTCTAGACTCCAAGGGTCCAAAAAAGCTGCTTATCCAGTGGGGATGGCTGAGCAAACCAGGAATATGCGAGCAAATACGCAATGACAAAATTAGCAACCAGAAGTCCAGCCTAATGCCTCACTTTTTACTCATCTGTTAGAGGTGCTTGTCTTCTGCATAAGTATCTCAGGTCTTCAACTGGCTCACAGATGTGTTCTTCCGTTGTAGCCTGTGGGATTTTTGGAGGCAAGAAATTTAATCTAATCATTTAATCTAGTTAAATGTACCTAACTAGGTATTCCTTGTAGTTCACTGGCAGTGAGGGTGGCTAAAATTACTCCATAGAGGCCCTTCCATTTTGGTAGCTGATCTTCAGGGGATCCCTCCTTCCAAGTTTTAAGAACTTGGTCCCCGAACTGAACTTGTAGAGAAGCTGCCCACTCCACTGTATCCCTAGTGGGCGCTGGTGGTGCTTTGTTGGCACTAGCCAAGGCTGCTTTGTGAACCTGTTCCAGGTTAACAGTACATTGTAGACACTGGCTCAGTTCCTCACACCGATGGTAAGGAAGGGCCTCTGCTAGGTCATGTCAAATGGGCTAAACTTCAGGATACCCCGGGGGCCGCGTGCACCCTGAGGAGTGCAAGAGGGACCACAGGGCTCATGAGTCTCTCGGCAAAGTTTTGTTAAGGTCTTCTTTGAAGTATGGTTCAGTTTTTCTACTTTTTCCTGAAGATTGGAGGTGCCAAGAGGTGTGCAGATTATAGCTAATCCCCAAGGTGTTTGTTAGGGTTTCCTGTGCTACGATCCAGTATTCTTGCCTGGAGAATCCCTGGGACGGAGGAGCCTGGTGGGCTGCCATCTATGGGGTCGCACAGAGTCGGACACGACTGAAGCAACTTAGCAGCAGCAGCAGCATTATGGCTCTGGAGGGATTTTAGAAGTCCAAACCAAGCAACTGTCTCCTTTAAGAGAGACTCACAGACTTCAGTGGGCTTTTCAGATTGAATGGGGAAGGCTTCCACCCATCCTGTAAAAGTATTGATGGACACAGGAAGATACTTTTATCCTGACGGTGGGGGCATCTGGGTGAAGTTTAATTGCCAGTCTTCCCCCAGGTCTGTCCATGGGTGTTGAACTGGCTTGAGTAATGAACCAGGGATTGGATGGGCTTGCAGATTATTACGGGGATACAAATCACAAGCAAGGGTCACTGGTTTTATTGTTCCTTTAAGCCCCTTTCCTGAAAAAGTCCTTAGTATCAAGTCCCATAGTGCACTCCTCCCATAGGTGGTGGCATCATATGAACCCTAATGAGCCTTTATTGTTAGGCTCCGGGGATAAGAAACTTGTCATCCTTTCTATACCAGCTTGTTCTAGCTTTCTTGTAGCCCCATTTTTCAGCATCCTCTTGTTCCTGTGGGGAATACTGGGGAAGGCAGGCCAGGCCAGGGTGGGGAGACAATCACTATGGCCATGATTTGGTCATGCTCTGCAACTGCACTGTGTGTTTAGGGACTTGATCAGCTTTGTTCTTTCTTTGGGTTATAAAGGACCTGTCCTTCCGATGGCCCTTACAGGGAATTACTGCCATCTGGGTCAGGAACTGCACTGCTTCTAAAAGAGCTAAGATTAAATCTTCATGTTTTATGGCAGAATTTCTAGCAGTTAACATTCCTGTCTCTCTCCAAATGGCAGCATGAGCGTGTATATATCACATGGAATCCATATTTAGAATCAGTAAAAATATTTTTCTGGGCTGAAGTCTGGGGTGGTGGGGCCTTGGCTTTGATGATTTTATATAAGCTAACTATGTGTGCTGTGCTTAGTCTCGAAGTTGTGTCTGACCCATGACGACCACAAGGACTGTAGCCTGCCAGGCTCCTCTGTCCATGGGGATCTCTAGGCAAGAATACTCGAGTGGGTTGCCTTGCCTTCCTCCAGGGGATCTTCCCAACCCAGTGATTGAACCCAGGTCTCCAGCATTGCAGGCAGATTCTTTACCATCTGAGCTACCAGGGAAGCCCTAACTATAGCAGCCTGCCATTTGGATTCCCATCTCTATAAACTACTCCCATCAATGAACCGTTCAGCCTCAGGGTTGTCATGGGGTTCATCCAGAAGACTGGATCTGACAGACTAAGTTTGTTTTACTGTCTCTGTACAATGATGCAATAAATTTCCATTTTCAACAGCTGGGAGAAGTGTTGGGTTTAAGGCTTGGCACACTTTTAAAGTAATATCAGGGGCGTCCATTAGAAGAGCCTGGTATTTTGCTTACCTCCCTCTGGTTCACCAATGGTATCCTTTGGCTTCTAACACAGATTGTACCTGATGAAGGGTTAATTCATCTAGGTGTTGTCCCAGGGTGAGCTTGCAAGCCTCACTGACGAGTAGGGCCATGCTGCTAATGCCTGAAGGCAGCTGGGGCATCCCAAGGCTACTGAGTAGAACCGTTTTGAAAAGTAAGCCACTGGCCGTTGATCTGCTCCCAATTTTTGGGTCAGGACTCCTAGTGCTATCCCTGCCCTCTCACGGATAGGGTGAAGGGTTTGTCTAAATTTGGAAGCCCCAGTGCTGGTGCTTTGCTCAACTCAGTCTTTAGAGTCTCCAAGTGCTACTGGTGCTCCCTACTCCACTGAAAGGGTTCCCTTTCTCCCTTCAGAGCTTCATACATAAGGCCACACTTGGAATCCAGATACAGCAGAACCCAGACATTCCGAGAGAGCCTCCGAGTTGTCTCTTCGTGGCTGGAGGTGGTAATGCAGGAACTGCTGTTTTCTGATTTATGGCCAGGGGGTCAAAACAAACCCTAAACATTGAACCTGTTGTAAAAGCTCAGACTTTGTTGAGGAGACTTTTTATTCCCTTTCTGCCAGGAAACTTAGGACCTTAACAGTATTCTGATCTGAATCTTGCTTTATCTCACAACTTATTAATGGTTGGACATGAATTTCACCAAACTCCGGGAGGCAGTGAAGGACAGGGGAGCCTGCTGTGCTGCAGTCCATGGGGACTCAAAGAGTCGGACACGATTTAGTGACTGAACAACAATTAATAGGTCATTAACATACTGGAACACAGCGTTCCACATTACAGGCTCAGTTCCATCAGTTTTTTTGCTAATGCATTTCCAAAGAGATGGGGGCTCTCCAGAAAGCCCCAGGAAAGCACTGTCCAAGTGCTTCCAGGGTATCAAGTTCCCTCTGTTCAAAGGCAGAAAGGTGTGAGAGTCTGGATGAAGGGAGATAAAGAAAAATGCATCCTTGAGGTCTAGGAAAGAGAAGTACTGAGCCACCCCCCTGGCATTTAGGTGAGTTGGGTGTATGTATGGGTTTGGCACCAATGGGTGAATGGGGTGGATGACCCATAAGTCTTGTACAAACGGGAGCCAAAATGTATCCCTGTGAGGCTTTTTGGATGGGAGAATTTGAGTGCTGTAATAGGACTGACTGGACTCAGTGGGCCTGTGTCTTAGGAATTCGCGTGCGCAGAGCAGCAGTTTGATCTGTGACCCCTCCTCCCTGTCAAGGTCTCAGGCTTTAAAAGATAGTGCCTCTACCAGGGGTATTTTCCCACAGGCTTGACCTCTATTTCCATCCGGGGAACAAGCTTTGCCTTTCCTGGTACCGATATAGTTCCAAACCACAGGATCCACCTGTTCCCTAATTTCCTGGGGAATATTTTCATGACAAATGGGTGGGGCATCTGGGGCTACTAACAAAGGCCTTCTCTGTTTTCTTGGATCTCACCTGGTTCTAAGAGTATACTAGCTCCCAGTTTATTTAGCAAACCTCTTCTGAGGAGGGGAAGAGGCCCCTCAGGCATATACAAAAAAGAATGAGTGATGAGATGACACCAGCTGCAAACTCACAGGTAAAGGGGAGGGGGTGTAAATCGTCTTACGTTTGGCCGCCCATCAATCCCCGGTAAGTACAGTCGCGGATAGAGAAGCAGGTGGGCCGGGGACAGCACAGTCAGGCAAGTCAGAACAAGGACACCCACCACTTATCCCAATAAACGGCAACAATACACTTCGGACATGGAGCTTTTAAAACACGGACTAACAAAGAGACAGAGGGGGAAGCACAAGTTTAAAAAAGAATAAACTCGTCCAGAATTAGACAATATCATGTTTACAGTGCCTATGGCAAGCTGTACACACATTGCGGATGCAGAGTATTTGCTCCCTTTTGTTACCAGTTAGCACCTGCGTCGACACGTCGTGTTTCTGGGCCTCAGCTTCCTCGCATGGAGAATGGGGTCACGCCAGGTTCCACCCGTTAGAGCATTCTATCCCCAGTCTCAGGATGCCTTCCCCGGCCATTTGGAAAGGGGGGGGAAGGGTGGTTTCAGCTGCCTTATTTTGTCCTTCCGAGAGGTGAGGGCTCAGCGCTGCAGTGTGTGTGTGGGGAGAGGGGGGTGGCAGGCTGGGGACCACCCTGCAAAGTTCCCGCACCCACAGCCGACTGCGTGGTGGGGTGACAGGAGAGCCTGGCGCACCTGACGATAAACCTGCGGGGAGCGCGGCGCCGCCCCGGCCCAAGGTGCATTCTGAGCAGACGACGGGCGGCTCAGGCCGGGAGAGCGCCCCAACCCTGCCTATTAATTCTAACCTCTGAGACTTTAAAGGAGAAAAAAAAATCCCCTCCCTCCACCCCGACTCCCCTCCGCCGCTGCCAGCGGCCCAGGCGCCGCACGCACCTCTAGTCCCTGCGCCGGTTCCTCGCGACACCACTGCACCGCCGCCGCGCGAGCGCGGGAGACCGCCCCCTCCTCCGCATCCGCTTCCAGGGCAGAGGGCGGTAAGAGGCCGGGTGGGCGGGGCGCGGGGGGCGGGGCGGCCCGTGGGTAGGTGGGGCGTGGGGGGAGCGGGGGACGCGGAGGGCGGGGCCGGGCCTGCGGGTGGGCGGGGCGCGGAGGGCGCGGAGGGCGGGGCCGGGCCCCAGCGTCCCCCGGGCCGCCCACGCCAGGGCCCAGCGCCGCGCCTCCCCGCCGCCCGCGTTCCCGTCGCCCACGGCCGCTCGTGTCCCCGCCGCCTGCTTTCGCCCCCGCGGCTCCGCATCCTTAACGGCCGCGCCCCCTGAACCGGAACCGCTTGCGGCCGCCGGCGCAGAGCCGGGCCGATCGGGAAGCGGAGGCGGTTGCGCGGCGCCGGCCATGGCGGCGGCGGGGTGAGCCGGGCCGGGCGGCCGCAGTCGCGCGGGCGCGGGCGCTCCTCCGCCGCGGACAGGCCGCCGGGCCGGGCGAGGGGAGCCGGGCCGCCCATGGCGAGGCCGCGCCGCCGCCGCCGCTGCTGACCCGGGGCCGCGCCGGGGCCGGGGCGCCAGCCATGGGGAACACCGCCTCGTGCTGCGTGTCGTCCAGCCCCAAGCTCCGCAGGAATGCCCACTCGCGGCTGGAGTCCTGCCGGCCCGACGCCGACCTTAGCCGCGAAGATACGGGCTGCAACCTGCAGCACATCAGCGACCGGGAGAACATCGACGGTGAGGCGGGCGGGCGGGTGGGGGGGTCCCTCTGATTCCTCCGACGCCCCGCGCCGCCTGCGCGCGCGCCCCGCACCCCGCGCCCCGCCCGGCGGCCGTTGCTCTCGGCCCGTTACCGCCAGCGGACAGGGGTCTTCGCCCCGGAGAGCGGGCCGGGGCGGGGTCCAGGCCGGGCTCCGGCTGTCTGTCCGACGGAGCTGGCTGTCGAGTTGCGCGCCGAAGGGTGAGCCTGTCTGTATCCCGAGAGGCGAAGGAGATAGGGACCCTGGGCACGGCCGAGGACGGAATGCCTGGGTCGGCTCCCCGGAAACTCGCGAATTGAGCCCACTTGCTGGCCCTGACCCCATTTCTTTAAAAAAACAAAACAAAAACACAGCCCTCCTCGCAAAATACCAACAACAAAAAGGATTTTGGGGGGGGATGTTGAGAGATCGCAGTCAAATAACGTCACCTGAATTCTTTAACATTTTTTCCTTTACAGTATTATCGCAGTGATTTGCAGACAGCTTTGGAATAAGTCCCCTTGTTTTTGCTTGAGGTTGAATTACAGTCCTGTGAATTTCCGATTGATTTCAATGACTTCTGGACTAGGATTATAAAGGAAGTTAAAGGACTGATCGCTGAACCTAGTAATGATTGTTTATTTTATTGGTCTTACAGTATTTTATTAGTACTGTTTTATCAATAAGCTTATGTGATTTAATATCTAATAGATGGGTAGTTTATGCATCATACAGTTAAAAATTTTGAAATTGGAAATATATTTTTATGAAACTTGACTTTTTTTTAACCACCGATTCTTTTCACAGTTGATGTGGTTGAACTAATTTGAAAAAATTTTCTTACGTGAATGAATTGGCACAACTCTGTCATAATTCATTCTTGTCACTTTTAGGATAGCACATTCCATCTAGTATGCAAAGCCAAATTTAAACTCTACCACGGGGAAGAATTTTTTCATTGTTTGGCGTCATTTAATTTCTTGTAAATAGTAAATTCATCTTTTTAGAACAATTTTATTAAATGGGTACCATATGTAAAGAGAGACTAATAAAATATCTGATTTATAGTAGACAGTAAGTTAGGGTTCAGTATGACATTTCTAGTGGTGTTATTTTAGACTTCCATTATATTAACCTGGGCTTCCCTAGTTGTCTGGGTGCGTGGGTGCCAAGTCGCTTCAGTCCTGTCTGACTCTTTGTGACCCCATGGAGTGTAGCCACCCAGGCTCCTCTGTCTATGGGATTGTCCAGGCAAGAATACTGGAGTGGGTTACCATTTCCTTCTCCCGGGGATTTTCCTGACCCAGGGAGCAAACCCACATTTCTTAAGTCTCCTTCATTGGCAGGTGGGTTCTTTACCACTAATTAGCACCACCTGGGAAGCCCTCCCTGGTAGCTTGGTGGTAAAGAATCCCTGGGTGGGGAAGATCCCCTGGAGAAGGAAATGATAACTCACTCCAGTATTCTTGCCTGGGAAATCCCATGGACAGAGGAGCGTAGTGGGCTATATAGTCCATGGGATCGAAAAGAGTGGGACATGAATCACGTGACTTCGCACATGTGCACAGCAGAAGTGTATTAAGTCCCACTTGTCTTGATCTCACTTCTGTGGTCCCAAGCACTTGAAAGAAGTGTCCAGCATGTAATAAAGACTGAATAACTATTGTATTATAAAGGAATGAATGAATGACTTTGTTGTAGAATATTGTTACTCATATATATTGTTGGAACATTGGAAATAATTTTTCTCTTGTGTTGTGCCCTAATATTGGGTAGAGACATTGTGTTTTAAATAATGGATTAAAGTAATACAAAGAAAAGGAAGACTCAACGTTTCTTAGACCCGGGCTGCATACCGTTATGATTATAATAAGGAAAGGGGAAAATAAAAGTAACTGTAATCAGCTGTTTGGCAATAAGGTTTGGAAGGATTTTGCCAGAAAAATGTAGAATGGTGTTGTGTGTTCTTTCATTTGGAAGAAGTCTAAGTTTTGCTCATCATTTGTTTTTGAGAAAACATTTGGAAGATCATCAGTACTTGGTTTGGAGCTTTGGGTTAGTTTGAGAGACTGTAGAGCAGGCTAAGAGGATTTCTGATCTGGGTTGTAGTGTCTTCTCGCCCCAGAACCCACTGGTTATGATGCTAATTTAAACCCGAAAGTCCTCATTCACTATTTAAATAATGTCCTCTCTGTCTACCACATTCAGTCAATAATACTAGTAGTATTTACCTATTCAGCCGTTCTCAGTGATTTCAGTTAGACCGGAAATCTAGGACTGGGCTTTGGCATGAGTATGTGCAAAGCTCTCCAGGTGATTCTGAGATGCTGCTGGTTTGAAAATCACTGGTTGGGATGAGTCTTGAAAGTGTCATTGTTGTTTAGAGGCATTTTCCATGGAAATTCATTATGTCAGAAGCTGGCAGAAGAGAACAGATTTGCTCAAGTTGTGGTGTATAGATATGTATATATATATTTGTATTTTAACTTCTGATTGTTAGATGATTAAACTTTTAAAAACTGTGTCTCAAGAGTTCTTACTTTTAGTACCTAACAAAAGCTGAAGTGCCTAAGTACCATATGTCTTCTGTCCTGAGAGACCTTCCAGATAGCTAGACTTGGAAGATTCAGAGAAATTCAGAGCTTGGTTAGGATAATTTCTTTAGGGCACCAAAGATGCTGGGTTCATGTTTTCCCCACCCAAGTACAGCAGGTAGCGTTTGTCCGTAGAATTTCAGTGATTGTCTTAGGCTTCCATGATGCCCAAGGGGAACTTGCCTGCTTTTATATTCAGTGTGCGGTATCCACTGGAGGAGGGAATGGCTACCCACTCCAGTATTCTTGCCTGGAGAATCCCATGGACAGAGGAGCCTGGAGGGCTACATACAGTCCATGGGGTTGCAAAGAGTTGAACATGATTGAGCAGCTGACACACACACAATGTTAGGTTATTCCTGTCTTAGAAATTTATGTTAGACTCATCATTAGGTGTTCTTGCCTGGAGAATCCCAGGGACTGGGGAGCCTGGTGGGCTGCTGTCTATGGGGTCGCACAGAGTCGGACATTACTGAAGCGACTTAGCAGCAGCAGCATCATTAGGTAAGTAAATGAATGAGTTACTAAATGAAATAAATGTTACTAAATAAATGTTACTTCTTGTAAAGTTATTGTGAGATCAAGAAGTAACAAAAACACTTAGCAACAATGATGATAACAAAGTACAGCACTTACATGTTGCTTGCCATCAGCTCATTCATTTAGTAACATTTAGTCACAGTAACCCTGGGGACAGTATCATCCTTACTCTACCACCAGAAACAAGGCAGAGAGGAGAAATGACTTGCTCAAAGCCATGGAGCCATTAAATTACAAGTGGAAACTCGGCAGTGTTGCTTGACTAGCCATCAGATAATAACTAGGCTGGGGTTGCCTTCTTGGGTAGGCTGTGGGTCACTGGGTCATATCTGTGGTTTTTCTTCTTCCATCTGTAACAACTGGTATTACCTGATTAGATCATTTTTTTGTGGAAGAAGAAGAGGAGGAACAGACTAAAGAGAATTTAAAATTCAGTGAGGCCAAATAAATCAGGATAATTATAACACCTGTACCTGCGTGTCAGTTTGGGTTGACAAACTCAAATCTTAAAATGATTGAGAGCCACTTCATCCAGGAACTAGCTGTCATCCTGGACCACCCTATCACTTCCTCATCTCCTGTTCAATCTGCTAGGAAGGCATGACTCTCTGCCTTCAAAATACAGCCAGAAGGACTCCCCTAGTGGTCCAGTGGCTAAGACTCCACCCTCCCAGTGCAGGGGATCAGGTTTGATCAGTTGTCAGGGAACTAGATCCCACACACAGCAATGAAGAAAAAAGATTCCTCATGCCACAACTAAGACCCGGTGCAGAATCTGACCACTTTAAGACCTCTCCTGCTGTTGCCATGTAATGAGCCTGACTGGTCTCCCTGCCTCTCTCCAAGCTCACCCACCACAGTCTGTTCTCAGCACTGCTGCTGCACTGAGATCCTTCTGAGAACTTTAACACATCACTCCTCTGCTCAGAAAACTGCAGCAACTCCTTCTGTCACATAGAATAAAAGCCTTACAGTGAATTTGACAATGCAGGCCTTCCAGTGGACTCCAGGGTCCTTTGTAATCTGCCTGCCTGCCTGCCTACCTGCTTCAGTCACTTGCTCTTTGCAGCCACACTGGCCCCTTCAATGCTGTTCCTTGAACACATCAGACATGCAGTCACTTTAGGACCTTTGCTCTGTCACTCTGCCTGGAGTTCTCTTCTCCATGTGTGCTCTTGGCTAGCTTCCTCATCAATTTCAGTCTCAATTCAGGCCTCACTTTTCAGTGAATCCTTCCCAGACACCCCACTAAACACCCCTCTTGTCACCCCATTAGCAATCCTAATATGCCTTTTGTGCACCACCATTTCTTTATTGCATATCACCTATAGTGCCTTGTATATATCCTTTTACCACTGCACCACTTGCGAAGCCCCTTTTCGTACATATATACAACTGTTAACTATAACTATTTCTACTTTAGCATGTAAGTTCTAATAGAACTCTTTTATTCATTAATGTAACCTACATGCTTACAATAGTGGGTTGTCTGATACCTTGCAGACATGCTCTATTTGTTGAATGAACGAGTGACGCCACCCGCTGAAGGACATTAGTCAGAGCATCAGCGTGTGTGTTTATTGAGAGGAAGTAGAGAATGTGTAAGACTTGTAGTAATGAAAGCAGATTGGGGTAGGAAACTTTTTGGTTGGTGTGCGTTTCTGCCTGAGAGGTAAGCAGATAGGGTCGTGTCCTGAAAACGAAACTTAAGAAAGATTTCAAAGCATATAGCAAAAGGAAAAACACCCAAACTGAAAGGAAACCGTGGTTAGTGGAAATCTGTTTAACAACATGATGCTATTCAGTCTTCTTTCCTTGTCTGTTTAGATGAATGACTTTAGCTGTCTCACATCTTTGAGGATCAAAGAGTCTCAAATGCTTAACACACCAAAAAGTACTAGATAAACATTTTTGATCAGGGACACAGCCACTCACGGTGATTTTCATGTATTAAATGTGAAGTGTGTTACGGGCTGTACAGCACTGATATCTGAACCGCTCATCTCAGGCATGGGAGGGTAGCTGGGCAAGTCCACTGTGTTTAAACTCCAGGGGCCTCAGTGCCTGTTGGGGAGGATTAGCTTGGACTCCTGCAGTCAGTTTCCACGCTGTCTGCAGCCTATGAAAAGTTATCTCTTATGCATTCTCTTTCTTGGATTTAACCCACTTTAACCTTTCCAGCTTGACAGGCAAAACCATGCCTGTAGACTTTGCTTCCAAACTGAAATTTATTAGCAGTGCTGCCTGCGAGGTTGTGAAGATGCTCCGACCAAGTGTGGGCTGACTGCATACAGGTGGCTCCCTGACCTCCACCCTGCTGACTTATTTTCCTCTCTGATTTAGAGTAGGGGCTTGTTTGCTCCCATCCCCTCATGCTGTGCATGAGGAAACTGAATCTTGGAGACGTGCAGTCTCGCCCCGGTCTTGTAGATCCTGGACAAGGGCAGTGAATCTCTTCATGTCTTTGTCCTCATTTTCCAGGGGAGGTAATCGAGTCTTAAAGGTTAAGATATTTGCTCGAGTTTCCGCAGCTGGTTAGTGGCAGAGTTGGAGTCCAGTCTGTCCTCACTTGGTAGAGCATCCCACCTCAGCTGCCCTGTGACTGCTAATACGAGGTGGGGGGTGGTCTGTGCCTGGCCCACACTTGCCTTGTTTTCAGAGATTCAGTTGTTGCCTGTGTGCTTTTGGCTAGCAGTATTTGCGATTAGGATTTTTACTTTTCTGCTCCTTTTTGAGAGGAGTGCATATTAAATAATTTTGTGGAATAGTATTGAATAGATTTTCTCACCCTTTTCTACAAAGCTGATTGTCTCTATCATCTTGAGATGAATTGCTTTCACACTTCTGGCTAGATGAAACTTAACAACACACAACACAAAGATGAAATCCATTCCTACTCAGGAAAGGGCAGAACCAAAAGGAAAAATATGAGAGACAAGCCACGTGAGCAGTTTTGAAATCCTGTTTTAATCATGCAGGGTCAGAGATGTAGCTCCAAGTGTATAGTGTTGGACTTGCCTGTAAGAAAGCAGTGTCTGGTATTTTTCACAAGAGAGCTATTGACAGTGTTATACTTGTCATACTTCAAAGTACAAATCCCTTAACGATTCAACATCTGGGCACCCAGGGTAAGTGCGTGGTACTAGCAGTTGATGTCAGGGCCTCTCATGCTTTCAGTATCGTTTTCAGCAGAGAGCTAGAAGGAAAGAGAGAGCTCATTCTCTCTGCAGCCTTTGCGTCATTGTGAAATGTTGAGTTTGTGGCTGCGAGTCTTGGGTAGGAGATCATTTCCTCTCTGTGCTCTGAGACTCACTGTTAGCCTGTCCTACCTTTCCCAAAGAAGAGGGAGGGCTCTTCCCTAAACTTTTTTTCAGAATGTGCCTCTGGCTATGTGAAGTGGGTGGAGGGTGAAGAGTCCAGAAGTCAGGAGTCTGCACTCTGGCCATGACCCTGCCTTGGCTATGGATCCTCTGTCCTACTGACCCTCACTGCATCTCTGCTTAAACATACCGCCTTGACATGTGACCCGAGGAACCTGAAATTAGGCTAAGATGGTTAATAAACCAGAAGGTGCTAGATGGATATATGTCATTATGAACATAGCATTCAGGTTGATTTTCTTAAATTAAATATGCAGCGGGTGGTAAGAGCTACAGCAGCCTGTGTATGAACTTGCTCTAGCCAGAGAAGCCAGAAGCCAGAGGGCTCATCCTGCAAACACATCGAGGGTTCAAGGCAGTCCTGGAAGTGATAAGTGGAATTTGAGAGCTGGGTGGGATGAGGTTAGACAGAGCTCTGTGACTTGAGTGGAAATCCTCCTCTTGGCATTTATTGCCCTTCTAGGTTGCGTCTCTCTACAGTCACACCATAATGCCATGCAGAGAGTGTGGGATGAATGTTTGAGGCAACTCCCCTCTCTCCCGTGGGTGCCAGGCCCACCCAACTGGCCAGTCTGCGTCCGCCCTTGGAGCTGTGTCCTCGGTACGTCAGCTTGTGCCCTGACAGAGAGGGTGAGGCCAGGGATTTAAAAAAACAATTATTCAAAGAATAAGGTTTAGAGGCCTGCATACAGGTGCTTTATTTTATTAAAATAGTGCTATAACTAAAGAGGAGTTGATGGACTGAAAAATAAGCGCAGGCAGCCCTGAGTAAATTTGGGGGATGGTTTGTGCCTGTTTCTTTCAAGAAAAAGTCTGACCGGCTGGGTCTACAGCTGCAGAGGTCAGAGGAGACCTATGGTCCCTTCCTTTGCTTCTTTTTGAGGCTTCTGTTGCTCTCTGCCAGCTTGGAGAGAGGGATGTGCTGAAGCTAAAATCGAGTGGTCGGCCCAACAGCAGACAACTTGGCAGGCTCCTCGGTCGGCAAGATTCTGCCTAGAAAGTCAGTTGGTGGCTCTTAGAAGAGAGGTCATCTCAGGGACGGTTGGTCCCAATCAGCAGCGTGCTGGCTTCTCTGCTGCTTTGCTGGGGAAGTTACTTAACACGCAAATATTGGAGGGGAAAGCCTTGAAATCCTTTATTCTTCACCTTTGTCAGAATACCGACATTCTGTACTTCAGTTTTGACTTTGTAAAGAGATTTTTGTTTTCATTATTTGTTTTTTCATATGGCTCAAAAGTTGGACTGAAAAGAATCCAAAAAGGGAGTTCTAAAATGTTCCGGCAATGGTGACATCTCTGGGTTAAGTGTCTAGTCTCCCTTGGTTATACTACTTTGATGAAAAAAAAAAAAATTCAACCTGATTTCATTATTCTATAGATACATCACCTGGCACGTGTGATTTTAATTTCTGGGTCATTTTCTGCGGTCTTTGTTCCCTACTCGGGCTGTATAGTAGGGGCTCATTGGGTGTGACAGATGAGTGCTGTGCCCAGCAGAGATGTACCAGCCTCCGCAGACATGTCAGCTGGCTCCTGGTACTGAGAGGAATACAGCTGGAGTACACTAAAGATAATTGTTAGCCACTGCAGTTACATCCTTGCCAGTGTGCTTTATGAGCTTTGCAGAAATCTTCGTTGGATGGTGAAATGCAAGTCACTTCTATTTTGGATGCCTCTGATTATAGACCTTGTGACTCTGAGGGGGGTGAATAGGAAATACTCTGCATGGGAGTTGGTTGATATGTAGTATAGCCATGAGTGTAGAGCTTGAAACATTCTGTAAGCAAATTCTTTCTTGTGGCTGGGTGATTCTGGTCCTTGGTGGGGAAAGAAAAGCTATGAAAACTATTCTCATTATATTTGGGGAATTCTTGTCTCACTCTGCAAATTGACCATTAATATGGGGAATTGGTGCATGGATTGATAGGTTGAGAGGCCTGTACTTCAAGAGAAGACTTTGCTCTACACTTAGAATTTTGTCCAGTAATGAACCTTTGACTCAGGATACCAGTTAATGACAGCTGTTCTGTTAAGTGTAATTGTCATTATCCTTTAAACATGCTCTTGTTTTTAGATGTGGATCTAGATTTTGTACAGTTGCTTGTCAATCTAGGTTTTAGGGCTCCCTGTGTGTCCTGCCAAAATCTAGGACAAGAGTCGAAGTCATGATGCTGTGCTTGAATTCAGCTTCAAAAATTTTGAACTCCCAAAACAATCAAGCAGTACTTTCATTTATAGTGAACACTACTTTTGCTGGTTTTATGCAGACAGTCTTTTTTCCCCTCAAGCTGTAAGTGATGGGCGGTTATTTTAATGTGTAGTCATTGTTACTCCTTTGCTAGAAAGGCATTAGTAAGCAGGGTTTCTGCAGCGTTGGAGCATGCCTTCTGTCTTCTGCAAGCTGCAGTGGGGACTCGTTCATTCACTGTAATGTTAGCGTACATTTGACTCTTAAGATAAATCTAATGTCTAATTTTCTGTTTCTTGCATTTTGTCAAACATCTGGAGGAAGCATAGCAGAGCTGGCCTTCAGAAGTGTGACTTTAGGTTTTAACCACACAGCCCTGAACTGGAGGAGGAGAGCACGGGTCCTTGCTTTGCACGCCTCTCTCTTCCCAGAGGCTGGTTGTTCGGAGCCCTGGCCCAGCTGCAGGGCCTGCTCCTTTGCAGCGAGGGTAGTGCAGCTTTGTTGCTGGCTTTGCAGCTGTCACTGGCCCCCGGGTGTTGGGAGTGCAGGATGTAAGTGGAGTGTGCGTGGAGGAGCTGCAGTGGCCTCGAGAAGTGGGGAGGAGACCCAGCACAAGACCCCCAGACAGGCACAGCCCCCACGGTGGCCCAGGAGTGGTCAGTGGCTCTGCTTCTGGGCCATGTTGGGTGTCTCTGAGCCTTTGAGAATGACTGGGGCTGGACAGCGAGTGTGGCCATGGTTTTCAGTTGGGGGGCATGGTCTACTGGGGCCCTGTGGTCTTCTGGCATGGAACCAGGAGACTGGATGACTGGACCACATTGCCTTTTCTCATTTAACCAAGAATGTTCTGGGAGGAGCCCTTGTGGAATCTAGAGTCAGGTTTTGAAAACAAGTTATTCCTCTGTCTGGGGTAAAATGGCACTGTGATGGCTCAGAGGGAAGGGCAGAAGGAGCTGCGGACAGAGTGTGAGGACGAGAGGATGGAACGAATAAGCACGGGCCCCAGCCACTGAGGCCAGGCTGAGTCAGCCTCGTCCTGGCCACCCAGCCCCCAGGGGCCTCAGGCTCAATCTGTATGTTCACGTTGGATGCAGAAGGGTGACAGCCGGGGCACCGGGCAAGTGCTGTCCCCCGCCTTCTGGATCCGGAATGTAGTGCTGACATCCAGCCAAGAAGGACCTCAAGCTGACTTTCATAAATGGGTTTCTGTCTTGATGAGCTGTATTCATGTGTGAGGGGATATTTATGGAGCCTGGCTTCTTGGGGTGAAGATCAGGGTCACATTCAGTAAAGCAGGTGTCCTCAGCGAAGTCCCACTGGGTCTCTCAGCCTTGGTGTCATTGACGCTTTGGGCAGGATCCTTCTTTGTTGGTGGTGGTGGTCCTCCCTGTCCATGGTAGCATGCTTAGCAGTGCCCCTTCCTCCACTCGCTGCTCAGGACAGTCAGACATGTCTCCAGACTTTGCCAAATCTCATTTCCCCAGAGGGCAGCTCCCCTTTGCCCCTTTTGAGAACCACTGAGCTGCCAGGCTCCATGAGTCAAAATGACAGAGAAACTGACATAGTGGCGGTCCTGCACCTTTGTCACTGTCACACACCAGAGGGGGCGGTGCGGGTCTCCTGGGGCACCATGTGAACCATGCTACTGTTCCCCCACCGGCCTGCTTTCTGTACTCATGTGGACTCCGTGCAACTGGCCCGGGCTCTGAGGTGGGGCTCCTCGTGTTGCTGTGGACAGAAATCTGTGCCCCTGACTCTGATGGTGCCATGGCGTTCTGGGTGCACTGAATGGTGTGTGATTCTTTTACTCAAATTAAAAGGTCATGTGTTTTCTTCTCTGTGCCTTTTCCTTTTTTTCTCCTTTCTTTTTTCCCTTTTTAATGCAATATACTGAAAGGTGTGGTACATTGATCTTCTTTTAGCCAGCAGTTTTATTTTTTACTTCAACTTCAAAATCAGCTAGTTTTTTGTGTGGGCTTTTCATATTTTATTAATACTCACAGTGGGCTTTCCTCTGAGACTCTGTTTTGAGGAGAAATGTAAAGATTGTTCAAGTTGGTAAAGCTCTGATCTGTGTTTTCTGCTTCACTCTGGCTTGGTTTGAGTTCTCAGTGCAGTTTTGTATTTTTGTGGACCATATCAAATCTCATCTCTGCAGCTGGACGATCTGGGTGAACTGGGTGGGTGTTTGATTCAGGGTCTGGTGTTCAAGGTCATGCTCAGTAGAATACTTGAGGGGAAACCCTCAGGGCGTGGATCTCTGTTGCACTGTTACACTCTGAAGGAAAAAAGTTGAGAGATGAACCCATTTAAGTCATTTGATTTCAAGAAGTTTCTTTACCCAAGCACACCAATGCTGGAATGAGGAAGTGGAGTTTGGGTTTCTTGAGATGGAAGTTTAGAAATTGAGGTCTTGATTTGTAGCTTGCCTAGGGGAAGAAAGCCCCCTAAAATATGGTGATGCTGTATTCCTGACAATTAAACCTTGCTTTTATGAATATTTGAACCCAAAATGTCAGTCCCTCTGTTGTAAAAGTGCTTATAAAGATACAAACGGAAGTGGTTCCTGAAGTTAGAGGTGTTCTCTCAGAGCCTGGTGGTTGAAGGGTATGGTCAATGCCTGCATAGCACAGATCGCTGGTTAGGAAGCATCCTTGTGGTCAAGGTACAGCTGCTGGTTAGAGGGGTGGTGGTCAGCACCCTTGTTGCAGAGCTAGGAGGGAAGTCGGCTGCCTGGACCTTGACTGCAGGATTGAAAAGGATCCTGGCAGAAAGATGGGAAGACCAAGGCCTTGATGCTGGGACTGCGTCTGGGGCTGCCTGTCTGTGTGCACACAGTGTGCCATTTAGCAGCACGGTTTGGAGTTACTAGGTCGAGCCCCTCTTGGTCCTTGGGACACATCTGGACGTGACGCAGAGATGAACCTCAGAAGCATCCAGAGCTTGGTCATTTTCTCTCAGTTCTTTCTGTATTCTGAAGTCCTCCAAAGTGACCTTCAGTATTGTTTTCAGAGTGGCTCTTAAGTTTAACCAACCCCAGCACATGCCTGTGTGCATGAAATAAGAGGTCTCTCAGGGAGGGAAGGTCTGGCCTTACCCAAGCGAAGTGTGTTATAGTTCCTTCAGCTCCTTTCACGAGCAGGCCAGCTAGCGAGTCTCTTTGCACAAGAAGAAATACAGCAAAATACTTTCTGTACCACTTATGGAGTGGTGCTTAGCAGTGTGTGGGAACTCTGAGACAGAAGATTGTGGTTATAGTGAATTTTAAGTATTTTTATTTTAGGCATATAAATAAAACCATGGGGCAGTATGACCAGAAGAGCTTCTTATTAGGTATCCTCACAAGACTCTTTCAGTGAGCAGGTGACCAGGATATAAGGGGGTGTCCAGTATGAACTTGTGTCCTGCTCCCTCAGTAAAGAGCAGTGTTCCTCGCGAGTGTCTACAGCCCAACAGTTCATGGGACTATTTATTTCTCCTTTCACCTGTTGGTGGTTTAACATGGCGACCAGCTGGGCGCCATCACTGAGGTCTGTGTTGGTCATGTTGTTTGGTTTGCTCCCCGGGGTGCAGGTATGAGAATACACAACTTTTGGTACCATTTTTATTTGAAATGATTGTTACTGTTGAAAATGGGATCAGCGATGCCATCACAAAGCTGATCACAAAGTTCTTTTTTTCCCCAGAGTTCAGAAATGTGGTGACGGTTTGGAATTCTCTCTATAGATAAAACAGGCCATGTGAGCAAAATGCTAATGCTGAGAAGTTAGAGGGCTTCCTTCCCTCTTAAACTAATATGTCTAACAAGTGGTAAATTCCTTGTGAGAAAGTATTTCTAGAATGTGTTCTCTTCAGCCACAGAGAAGCAGGAGTTGGAAAAAACGTGGAATTCAGTAGCACGTGTTGGCTGAGAGACGTCTGGTCTCCCTCACTTACAGGGCAACTCCTGGTGCCTGTGACCACTGGGCTCAGAGCCCTGGCTACCGTGGGCAGCACACAGCTATGCTGGCATTTTTTACAGGAGCAAGAATTTGATGCCCCCTGTTGGAGTTTAAGGTTCATTTCTTCTACAGGTCAATAAATAATTGGTCAGTCCAAGTACCAGTAAATTCCAGGCTCCTCACTGGATACTCGAAATGCAAAGAACAGTGCAGCTCAGACTTTGCCCTTAAGGACCGGATGATCCTTTAAGGGAGACAGATATGCAGATAAATGATTGCAGTACCTTATGCTGAGGTAGAAGGGAGGCCCGTGGTGACCTCTGACCTAGGTGGTGAGGGGATGTGATCAGGGGAGGCTTTGCCAAGGCAGCCTGGTAGTGAGGGAAGAGGAGTGGGCCTGGGGAAGAGGCAGGAAGCAGGCAGGGAAACTGCTTCAGAAAGATCGTACATGAATCGGGCACGGGATGGTGTGAAGTCAGTAGATAATGTTGGACTTGTTAGTGGCTTAGTCCCCAGACATCTCATTTAATGGATTATGCTTGTTAGGGGGACGTTTGTTTGTTCTAAAAGATTTCCTAATGGATGGATGTTCATTGGAGAGCAGTGTCTTGTGTATTTTGCCCATACTCTGGATTCTGGGAAATGATGACTCTAAGTTGTAACATGGAAGACAGAATAACGTCTTGAGAACTGTTTTTGTTGAGCTTGAGAAGTTAGCCTTCATAGAATCACAGAATGTTCATACCATCAGGGACCACCGAGATCCTTGAGCCCTCGAGCCTGCTGGGAGGGCTGCTCCTCCCCAGAGCCCCACAACTCCTGCTAGGTGGTGTGCAGGCGGGAGCTGGATCCTAATGGGGTCAGAGCCTTTCCCCCTGGTTCTCGCCACCAGGTTAAAGATTTCCCCAGAGGAGATGAATCTTGACCCATCTTAATGTTCCTTCTTTACATGATGTTAGTCTGATTGAGAGTTGTGTCTTAGAGAATTGTGTTAGTCATCAGTCTCTGTAACAAACTACCCCCAAATTTGGTAGCTTAGAACAACAGCATTCATAATCCTCAGGGTCTGTGGGTTGGGACTCAGACCTAGCTCAGCTCGGGGCCTCTGGTGGCATTGTAGTCCAGTTGTCACCGGGGGCCTCCGTCCTCTTAGGGCTCAACCAGGGGAATCGAATCTCCTCCCAAGGCCTCAGGTGCTGGCTGTAGATATCATTTCCTTGTCTTGCGGGCCTCTCCAGGGCAGCTCACACTGGCAGCTGCCTTCCCTGGAACCAGTGATCTAGGAGAGCAAGAGAGACCCCTAGGGTGAGAGCCGCAGCTCTTCTGTACCTAAGTTAGAAATGGCATTTCATCATTGCTCAAGGCTGGCCCACACCCAAGGAGCCTGTGTTCCACAGGAGTGTGAATACCTGGAGGTGTTTGGGGGGCTGTATTGGAGGCGGCTTACCATGAACATCAGACCAGATTCTCTTGCTTGTATGTAACAGAAGTCCGCTGAAACCACGAGAGCAAGGTGGGTGGGGAGTGCGAGAGGAAAGAGCTATTGCAAGTATGGGAGGATATTTCATGGAAAGCGAGGGCCAGGAGCAACCTGAGTCTCATAGGGAACTGGAGTTGGGAGTTGGACACCCTGTTGGAACAGGTGCGCCTTTCTCTTCAGTATTTTACTATCAAATTCTCTTGTCAAGCTTAGTTGATCTCATCCTTCTCCATGTCTCAGATTTACTTTTATGTCAATTTTTATTCTCTATAAAATTTCTTCTTTCCTTCCTTCCTCCTTCCCTCCCTCCTTTCCTGTCTTCTTCCCTCCCTCAGTTCTAAGACCCCCACTGACTGACTAGGATCTCAGTGTTCCAGCTTCCCAGGAGAAAGGATTGCATTCACTCAGTGCAACTAATGGGGTGGCTCCCCTGTGAAAGGTGTCCAGTCAGCTACGGTGTGTGAACGTCAAGATGGGGATCTGGACCTGACTGTAGAAGCATTATCTCTGTTGTTGTGGAAACAGATAAAAGGATGAGGATGCAAAAGCTGATGAATGGTTGGGGGAAGCACATTTCAGAGAAGGGCATTTGGAAATAATTTTTTCAGATAGGTATATTCTTAAAATCCGTATTTCAGTTTTTCTTAGTAGGAAAAGAAATTCCCTAGTAGACCTAAAATAAATTGATTTGGGTAAAACTCAAGCTAAAGATAAGTTTGCAGATAGTTTTGAAAAGAGGGACCTTAGCAGAAAAGCATGGTTATCTCTATTAAGAAACAAATTAAAAAATTTCTTTGAGGCTTTTGTTAACTTGAAAGCTGGAAAATCTATTGGTTACTAAAATTACTGTTTCTCTTTCTCACTCTTTCTGAGCTTGCCCCTTATAAATTCCAGGTTTATCTACTTAAAAAAAAAAATGTTCTTAGACTGTGAACGTCTGTCAGCTTTCCTATCTTAGATTTTTTTTTTTAGGAGTTTATGTAACTTGAGTTGAAATAAGCATTTTTGTTCTTTTCTGAAACTGCCCACTTAAGTGTCTTCATAACATTGTGTTTTGGGCTTTAATTGATTTCAATAAATTATAAAAATGCACAGAAGGTTCTTATCCACGTTTTCGCATGCTTGTTTACTTTCACGGCATTTTTAAATGATGTACACTTTGACTTAGCTGTAAAAAATTTTATATTGTAAAGATGGGAACTGAAAGCCTTTCCCAGAGGTTTTTTGTTTGTTTGTTTGTTTTGCTTTGTAGACAAGTTGGTTGGTTGGTTTCGAGTTTTCTCAGAGTTTGATTTGAATGGCCCCAGTAGTAGCAACAGGTCTTTTTTCCTTCTAGATTCTAACAGGAAATAGCAGCAGCATTACCAAATCTATATCTGCAATAGGGGTTCCCCAGTGGCTCAGTGGTAAAGAATCTGCCTGCAGTGCAGGAGAGCCAGGTTCAATCCCGGGGTTGGGATGATCTCCTGGAGGAGCAGATGGCAACCCTCTTGTTAGGAAAATCCCATGGACAGAGGAACTTGGAGAGTTACAGTTCATGGGGTCACCAAGAGTCAGACACGACTGAGTGACCAAACACATACACACCAACTGCAATAATGGAGTATTGTGTGAGGAATATATTAGAGTAAATAGAGCGAGTAGACTTTTCCAAAGGAGCACCAGCCAGCAAACCTTGCAGAAATCAGTG
The DNA here is from genome assembly GCF_054371585.1 of Giraffa tippelskirchi. Taxonomy (NCBI): domain Eukaryota; kingdom Metazoa; phylum Chordata; class Mammalia; order Artiodactyla; family Giraffidae; genus Giraffa; species Giraffa tippelskirchi. The sequence goes on along the minus strand of NC_137287.1, from coordinate 62,063,045 downwards.
GACCCTGAAACACTCAGAATACCCTCTGGGTCTCCACACCCACCGATGCCAACTCCACTTGCCAGCTCCCCCACCCAGGGACCTGTGAGGGCTTAGCATTCCCAGAGACCATTCTGCCAGTTTCAATTTTTAACCAGCAGAGCAACATCCTAAGATGTACAGGCTTAAGTATTCACCACGTATTAATCTGCTTTGACTGGCACATCACACCCAGGGGCACATGTGTCCTGTTCATCCCAGTGCTGCTGATGTTGACTTCACCCTTGGTTAAGGGATAATATCATCCAGGTTTCTTCAGCACTCTGGCTTTAGTTAATAGTAATAAGTGATTTGTGGGGAGATCGAGACTGTGTTGACACCCTGTTTCTGATGAGTTTTTTTCTGTGAGCTGCAGTGTCCATTGGTGACTTAGCCCCTTCCGTGTTTGGGGTAGGCATCTATTGTGGGGGTGAGCTCTTCCTTCTCACTTATATATTTGCCAGTATGGAGTCATGGATTCTTATTTTATTCAGTGAGTTGCAATACCCTCTTCTTCTTTTTTTTTTTTTGTTGCTCAAATTGTCCCAGATTTGGTTGGTGGAAGCCTCTTCAAACTGCAGACTGGTTTCTTTACAAGCTGTGTCATTTTGTTATGTCTTCCTCATTCCTTGAACACTTCCTTAATTTCCAGCAGGTTATTTGCCTTTTAGAAGTAATTTTTCTCTTAGTTTGGAAAAAGTTTTCCCCCTTAAGAAATACGGATGCAATATTTTCCTTTCTAGAACATCACAGTAACATCAGTAGCCAATCATGCTGCCTTAGAATGTGACTAGTAGCCAGTCTCTTGTAAACTCACATGATTTTGCTTGCTGGTCCTGAGAAATCAAAAAGAGGCAGCTTATCTGCTGGTAGCTCATGGAGTAGAGAGTTGAGTGAGTGTTTATTGAGTACTGCCAGTGGCTCAGTGGTAAAGAATCTGCCTGCCTGTGGGAGACACAGGAGATGTGGGTTTGATCCCTGGGTTGGAAAGATCCCCTGGAGGAGGAAATGGCAACCCACTCCAGTATCCTTGTCTGGAAAAATCCAATGGACAGAGGAGCCTGGCGGGCTACAGTCCATGAGGTCACAGAGTCAGACACAGTTGAGTGCACACACATTCCAGTGTGTGAAGCCTTCTACCTGGAGCTGAAAAAACTGACGACAGTTGCCGGCTCTGCTCCCTGGGATGGACGGTTTAGTGGAGGAAGACAAGACTGTCTGCCCTGAAGAATGAGTGAGGTCAGAAAGTTGGACTTTGGTAACGAACAGTCCTCTTTACATGCTCACTCACACAGGACAAGGCAAGACCAGGGCCTGACCCTTTGACTATAAAGATATGGCCAGTCACCTTCAGATTTAGATGGTTGATTACCTATATGGACAAAGGAGCCGGTGTCGCATAATCCTTGTCCTACACACCAGCAGGGTTGCACTGAAATAAAAGGGACCCATGATTGTGTGACTCGCAGAACCTTGCTGCCATGAAGCCACATCTCAGTGGGTTTATATTCTGGACATCTGCTCAGGCCAGAGCGAGGTGTGCAGAAGGCCCCACTTCACCAGAACCCTGGGGACAGTGAGAACTGTCTCATGGCAGCTGCCAGAGAACAGGGGTGGCCGACGGGAAGTGACCTCTGCTGTATCTGAGAGTGTGTGTTCCCCAGAATTCATGTGTTGGAATCCTCACTCCCATTGGGTTTGTATTCAACTGGGGCCTTTGGGAGTGCTTAAGTTGTGAGGGTGGAGCCCTCGTGAGTGGGACTGGTACCTCATGAAAGAGATTTCAGAGCGCTCCCTCGCCCCTTCTACTAGGAGAGGGTACAGTCAGAAGTCTGCACCCTAGAAGAGGACCCTCACCCCACCGTGTTGGCACCCCAATCTCTGACTTCCAGCCACCAGAACTGTGAGAAATCAGTTTCTGGTGTTTATAAGCCATCTGAGCTGTTTGTATCTGCGACCAGAGCAGACTAAGGCAGGTCCCTGGTGCTCCTCAGGCCCCCTCCTCTCATGTCCCAGGAGGGGCACAAGGTGTTCCTCCAGAACAGGTCAGCTGCGCTTCTGCCTCTGGGACTGTGTAGATGAGTGCAGGGTCACTGGGGCATTGCGGTGGAGCCATCCTTCTGCACTTGTTCACTTTGTAACATGGTTGATACCTCCACGTGGAAATAGTCATGGGACCTCTGATTATCGCTTACCTGGTTGTTCACTTCCCCCAGTCCTGATCCACCTGGCTACGCATCTGTTCTGTGATTGGCTCTTGTATGTATTAGGCTGTTCTTGGTGCTTTTTTTTTTTCCTGTCTACTCTACTCTTTAGATCCAGGCTAAACTCATGAATGGCATTTGTTTGAGAACGCCAGGTCAGGCTGTCCTGATGCCATTGTTCAGGAGCATCTGGTTTTGGGCAGCAGGCTCAGCTGCTCAGAGTGGTCCAGGAAGGTGAGTATGTTGGAGCTGTGGAGCCAGATAAGTTGCTAATAGGAAATGACTGGAGCCCATGGGTTCACGTGGAAAGTCTGAGGTGGGATGGTGGTCTTGAAAAGAAAGTTGTGGAAGTGCCCTGCTGCCACAGCCCCCAGCGCCATGCAGACTGAGTCCATCAGAGCACCCACACCACTCACTCAACCAGCTTTGTTGCGAATGAATGGAACAGTCTTGGAATTTAGTGCCCGAGTGACGATTCAAAGCTGACCCTGGGTCCTTGGAGATGGGAGAATGCTGTGCTAGTGAATGGAAACTGCAGCAGAGGAGGAGGAATTGACTTTAAGGAAGGAGGGGGCAAACTTTGGGGGCAGAGACAGGTTTCATACAGTCTCAGTGTTCAGTGATAATTAAATTTCACAGAGTTCATTTTCGTATATTCCTGTTAAGAATGTAGTTTTCTAAAATCTGAGTGTTCTCATCCTCAGATTAGTGTCAAAGGGATGATGAAAGGATCAAGATTTATAGTCATTTCACTTGATGAAGGTGTGTGTTTATAGCAGCTCTTGGTGGTTTGGGATCCTTTGATCTCATTTCTCATGGGACTTCAGGTCCTGTAGCCCTTCGCCCATAATTCAAAACAAGAGAAGAGGCAAGTAGGTGTGAAATTAAAGTATTCAGATTTAACTAAAGGTTCTTTTGATTATTCCTTTAAGTTATTCAAGCTAATATGACAGAAAGTTGACTAAGTTTTATGTCCTGTTTGTTTCATTTGTAATTAAATATACCAAAAGATTGCTTTCTGACCCCCAGACATACTTTTTAAGTTGGTTCAATATAATGTTATGCGTTTAACTAATTAAAAAATGTGATGTGGTGGAATGGTCAGAAGTACCATTAGGATGATTTTTTAATTTTATTTAAAAAAATTTTATTGGGGTATAATTGATTGACAGTGTTGTATTAGTTTGAGGTGTACAGCAGAGTGAATCTGTTAAACAAATACTTTAAATCCACTCTTCTTTTAGAGTCTTTTTCCATATAGACCATTATAGAATATTGAGTATTGAAGTATGATTGATTTACAATATTATATTACTTTCAGCTGTGCAACATAGTGATTCAGTGTTTCTTTACGTTACAAAATAATCACTGCAATAAGTGTAGTTACCATCTATTACCATTCAAAGTTATTAAAATAATATTGAGTATATTCTCTTTGCTGTACATTACATCCTTATGACTTATAACTGGAAGTTTGTGTTTCTTAATCTCTCTCACCTATTTCACTCATCCCCCCACTTCCCTCTCTTCTGGCAGTCACTTGTTTATTCTCTTTATGAGTCTGTTTCTGTTTTGTTGTTTGTGTTTGTTGGTTTTTTTTTGTTATATGCGTCCGCCTTCCCAGGTGGCCCAGTTGACAAAGAATCCGCCTGCCATTGCTGGAGTCACAAGAGATGCAGTTTCAATCCCTGGGTAGGGGAGATCCCCTGGAGTAGGAAATGGCAACCCACTCCAGTATTCTTGCCTGGAAAATTCCACAGACAGAGTCGTCTGGAGGGCTACAGTCTATGGAATCACAAAGAGTCAGACGTGACTGAGCACACACTCATAAGTGAAATCCTATGGTATTTGTCTTGTCTGACCCATTTCACTTAGCATAATCCCCTCTGGTCCATCCATGTTGTCACAAATGGCAAAAGTTCATTCTTTATGGCTAATACTCTATTCTATTTTATAAATATGCCATGTCTTCTTTATCCACTCATCTGTTGATGGACACATAGATTGTTTCCTTGTCTCTGCTGCTAAGTTGCGTCAGTCGTGTCCGACTCTGTGCGACCCCATAGACGGCAGCCCACCAGGCTCCACTGTCCCTGGGATTCTCCAGGCAAGAATACTGGAGTGGGTTGCCATTTCCTTCTCCAGCGCATGAAAGGGAAAAGTGAAAGCAAAGTCGCTCAGTCGTGTCCGACTCTTAGCGATCCCATGGACTGCAGACTACCAGGCTCCTCCGTCCATGGGATTTTTCCAGGCAAGAGTACTGGAGTGGGGTGCCATTGCCTTCTCCTTCCTTGTCTCAGCTATTGTAAATAATACTGCTGTGAATTTGGAGGTGCAGGTAGACATAGTGTTTTTGTTTTCTCTGGATATGTACCTAGAAGTTGAATTGCTGGATCATGTGGTAGTTGTATTTTTAATTTTTCAAGGAGCCTCCATACTGTTTCTCATAGAGGCTGCACCAATTTACATTCCCATCAACAGTGTCCAAGGGTTTCCTTTCCTCCACACATTCGGATGAGCTTTGAATTTGTGTTCATAGTGGCATAAAATACCAAGAGACAGCATATTTCTGAAGAGTTCTGAATTCTTATGTGAAAGTCAGCTTTAATAGGAACATTACCTACATTGATGTGCTTATTAGACATTTCACCTCTGTGAATCATATGTTTTTATACTTCATTTTTTCCAGCTGATTGTGTTTTTTCCAAACTTTGGTTTCTTTACAGATATGCCTGTTAACTCTTACAACTTTTGAACTTCTAAAAGCCACCGTGTTTTACAGATTGAGGTCTTTGCCAAAGCCAAGGCTGTATAAATCTGATTTGGGGAATGGTCCCAAGTTAGAATTGGCACTGGCTGTCAAAATGTGGATGTTTTGAGTTCTTCTAGTGCTCATTTAATTTCAAGACCACCTTGTTTATGCTTTTGAAGCTAGCCAATTAGCATATGTTTAACAATCAGTCAGTTTAAACAAATGTGTTTTGTAACATGTTGAACTTTGAACATTAGTGCTTTGGAAGGTGGAAAATTCCAAGTGCATGTGAAAGATTTTTATCACTGAATTTCATACCTTAAAGTCAGTTCTGTCTCACACTTACTGAGTAAAGTTTGTTGAGCTGGTGAGGTTTATGGAGTATAAATAAGATAGGTTATTTTCTTCCCTGTAGGACATTTGAAAGCAAGAGTAACATAAATTTGATACTCAACTAGGAAAGAAAAGAAATGTGGCTTAGTGGCTGCAAGTGCTCGTTCGTTAAGTGGTCCACTTTGAATGCCAATTTAAGTGTAAAAGAAGAGACACAGACATTCAGTTCTCCATTTTCAATATAAAATCTCCATTAAAGCACATAGAAATGATGTTACCATGTTGACTCTCTGCTTTTGCTTTAGGGGTACCTTAGTGAGAGTCACCTTTTGGGTACCTCTTTTTTTGGGGAGGAGATGGCATGCCACATGTCTTGTGGGATCTTAGTTTCCTGACCAAGGATTGAACCCAGGCCTAGCAGTGAAAGTGTGGAGTCCCAACCACTGGACCTCCAGGGAATTCCCCTTGGGTACCATTTTAAAATATAATTTTTTTTTTTCACATAAACTTTTTTCCCAGGTCAGTAAACATAACTTATCTCGTTGTTATTAATCACTGTTGTAGTGGTCTATTTTATGGCTCTGTCATTTACTTATCACCTATTTATTCTTTAAAATATTACATACAATTTTTATGTTACATGCAATTCTTAGGAGATTAATTATGTACATTCACTTGGGAGGGGATACATCTTTGCTTTGTTCCTCAGGAAATTCCTAGGATTACAGTTTCATAGTCAAAGCTCAGGTGTATATTAGGTTGGTTTGGTATTTACTGCCAAAGTGCCCCTGCTGTCACCCCCGCCCCTCGAGGCTAGACCAGTTTGCTCTCTAAACTGGCATTTGTGGAAGGTTCACCAGAGTAAGACACTTTTTAGGAGTCATTTGTTGAAATAAAGGCAGCTTTGAGGTGGCATGTGCACTTTGCTGAATCTGTCTCTTCTTTCTACCCTGTTTGGGGCAGAGATGCTGTGACCCTGAACATGGTGTTGTGTTAGATACTTGGCTTTCTGGGTTGACCTCAGGGTGATGGCTCAGCAGCGCCTCCTGAGGGGCAGGGTTGGGGCTCGTCTGGTGGGTCCATGGGGAGCTCTCACCACGGCTCTCGCTGCCTGTCGGGTCTTGCAGTCGAGAAGCCGTTTACTGGACAGCAGTGGGTCTGGAGCCTTCAGCTCTCTCTCCCTGGCACTGCTGCCCTGGTACAGAGGCCCCGGCTGAGCACAGTGATGCCACATTCACGGCCGGCGCATCTCTTGCTGGACCAAGTTAGCTGTCTGAGGTCAAGTCAGTGCTGCCAGTCCAGTGCTGAAAACAGGTGTTATTTGACATTTGGGACAAAAGGGGGCCATTTTCTGTCACGTTTTTCTTAGGATTCTGTCTAATCTTCCTTTTGAAAAAAGCCTCAAGTTCAGAGACTTTTTGAAAGGAAGTAGCCTGGCTTATTCTTAATTTATTTTTAAAGACAGTTTTTAAAAGAGCAGTTAAGGTTCACCACAAAATTGAGAGGAAAGCAGAGCAGTTTCTCATACATGTCCTTCCCCCACAGCTGCAGGGTCTGCCCCACTGCCAGCATCCCCTCCCAGAATGGGGCTTGTTACAATTGCTGGACCTACACTTTACATTAGGGTTCACTCTTGGTGCTGTACATTCTTTGGGTTTGGACAAATATATAATGACATGGATCCATCATTATAGTATCATACATAGTATCTTCACTGCCCTGAAAATCCTATGTGCTTCACCTGTTCCTCCCTCCCTCCTCCCAACTCCTGGCAACCACTGATCTTTTTTACTGTTGCCATAGTTCCTCCTTTTCCAGAATGTCATGTAGTTGGAATCATACTATATGTCACCTTTTTAGACTGGCTTCTTTCACTTAATAATGTTAATTCAGGGCTCCTCCATGTCTTGTCATAGCTCAATAGCTTATTTCTTTTTAGCACTGAGTGATTTTGCATTGTCTGAATGTGCCACGTTTGTTTAGCCATTCACCTACTGAAGGACATCCTGGTTACTTCCGAACTTGGGCAGTTCAGGATAAAGCTGCTATAAACATCTGTGTTCACTTTCAGGTTTAGGTATGGGCTTAAGTTTTCGATCCCTTTGGGTAAATACTGAGGAACATGATTACTGGATTGTATGGGATGAGTACCTTTAGTTTTGTAAGAAATTGCCAAACTCTCTTCTGCAGTAGTTGTACCGTTTTGCATCCCCACCAATAATGAATGAGAGTCCTTGATGCTCCACGTCTCACCAGCATTTGGTGGTGTTGGTGTTCAGATTTGGGCCATTCTTACAGGTCTGTGGTGGTACCTCATTTTAATTTACATTTCCCTGATGACATTTGCTTATTTGCCTGCATTTTAGAAAAAGTAATAATTTAAAAATTGTGGTAAGAACTGACCTCTGCTAGAATTAAACCTGGGGAAGTGCAGACCACTAGCACAGAGATGAAATCCCCGAACTTTAGAATGGATGGTGGAAAGCTTTTTCTTTGACGGGCTGTAGGTGGGTGGGAATAACAGCACTTGCTTATCGGAGAGTAGAGTGATGTGGGAGATAAGATATACAAGAAAGAGTCACAAAACAAGAAGGCTTTATTAGATCGTAAGAAGGTGAAAGAGGCAAATGGGTTAACATTCATGGAGCACCTGCTGTGATTACCTGGGCCTGTTACTTCATGTCCCTCAGCCTCATTTTCCTCTTCTGTGAACTAGGATAGTAAAAATACCTACCTCAGAAAGTGTTTGGGGCTGGCATGGGGAAAAAAAGGATCAAGATCACTTACTTTTTTTGGTACAAAGTAAACAGTCAACAAATACTAATTGTTATTAATCATATTACTAGGTGAAGGTTGTTTCTTGTGAAATGACATAGGCCCAAATGTCATGGATCTTAATAGAATAAAACAAACGGCAAAAACTTGGGATGGGTTAGGCATCTCTGGATTCCGAGTCCCAAGAGCTGACCATTATACCTTGGAACCAGCTAGTCCGGCATCTCTGGAATGCTGCTCTCCAAGAGGCTGGCTTCCCGAGTAGGCGGGCAGCCTCTTCTGGGGAAGTCATGTGGTTTGTTAGAGGGCACCTTCCCCTTAGAGCCAAGTGGTGGAGGTGGGCAGGGTCATCAGGGCACCTCTGGGCCTGTGTTTTTTCCACAAGTCTGTGGTTTGAAACTGATTTTCCTAAACTAGAACAAGGCATGTCTGAATGACCAGAAGTTGAAGATGTCTTGGGGACATCTCATTCTGCCCAGTCTCCTGAGTAATGGGGTACAGAGAATAGTCACACACACAAGTTCCACCTTCCCACTCCTCTGTAAAGCTTCAGAGTATAGGTGCTGGTTTAAAGAGTTTGGTTACTACCTAGATGGAAAGCCACTAGCTTTTTTTTCTTTTTTAATCAGCACAGGGAAATGGGTAAAATTATCAGAAGAGTGATTTAGGTACATGTGCTAAGGAAACTCTTAAAAGTAAGAAAGGTTAGAACTGGAACTAGTCACAGGTGAGGCTGCACAGCCTTGCCTGGGGGGCCTTACAGCCAAGGTGAGAGCTGCTCCATTGGGAAGCAGCTCTGCAGCCAGAAATTGGGAGACCTGCCATAGTGTTCACTCAGCTGCTTTTAGCTGCATGACCTTGGGCAAGTCTTAGGAGTTTTCTGGGCTTCAGGTGCTTAACCTTCATCTTTAGGATCCATCTGTAGACCATGTCCTAGTATTTTCATTTGCAGAAACTGCACTGCCACAAAAAATGGAAAAATCATAGTCTTTTCCTAATTTGCAAAAAGGAAAAAAGAAAGCTTTTAAAATTGCATTGATAAGCTTTTCTTTGTTCTGAGTTTTCTTATATAAAATTGTCTTCTACTTCTTTTTTTTTTGGTTCGGGCCCAGACCAGGGATCAAACCTGAGCCCTCTGCAATGGGAGCACAGAGTCTCATCCACTGGACCACCAGGAAGCCCCTGTCTTACACTCTTTTGCTTCTTTTCACCTGTATCGAGCATTCATAGATAATATATGTGCTTGTTCTGTTCACAAATGTGGACATCATCATATCCTCTGTTAGGCTGTCAGAGGCATGTCTGTACGGGTGAGACCATTCCCAATTTGCCATGGAGCCATCTGCACCCCTGCCCAGAGACCGAGGGCTGTCCTGGGGCACTCACTGCCCTGCACGGGTCCTTCCCAGTGGGATTAAAGATGATTTTTGTAGTAAAGAGTCATAAAATCCTACATTTTAGATCCTCAGAGGGGCCTCACAGAACATCTCCTTAACTAAGGCTCAGAGTTGTCCCACCTCACAAGGCTGCTGAAAGGCTGCTCAGTGGGCTGGGCAAGCAGCTGTCCAGATTCCAGGCCAGTGTCCTTTCCACTACTGAATTCTGAGAACTTATCATTCTGTTGAGAAACCCTTCAGTGTTTGCCACTTTGTGGTGTATAGGAAAGAGCAGCAGTAGCCTGCCTGTTATCCTGTGGAACTTCCTGCTGGTCTGACATCATGGACACCGCCCAGCTTGCTTTGTGGAAGTGGTTCAGTGCCAGACATACAAATAGTGTTCTGGACTAATTCATCATCAGGTACAAATGGCCTTGCACTGTGTCATGGACAAGATTAGTTAAGATTATCTTAATGAAGGTGCTGGTGACTGTGGGAACTGATGTCCCCCTGAGGCTGTCAGCGGATAGAGGGACAGAGCAGGACAGATGAATCTTGACAGAGGTCCTGCCCGTGACCTTGGACTCAGTAGCATCATATCTCATCCCACCAGAGGCATCAGCTAAACTGTTAGGGTATGAACATTGTTTTGTTTCAGGGGTAAATTTGATGTTAATCACATTTGCAAAGCCGAGGATGAAAGACTCAGCAGAGTTCAGGGAGGTTGTGGTCTCTGGCAAGTCCTAAACAGAACCATTTCTGTAATCCCTGAAAACTTGGATTCTTGCTGTCAGAAAACACAGAACAAATTCCAGTCAGTTCTTTATGGGAAATAATTATGAAAATGTAAATTGAATAAATTCTTGGCTTTGTTGACTAGAAAAAAAAGCACAGTGTTAAGAGCTGTGAGTTTCAGTTTGATTCGGGGATGGCAGTGGTCTTACTAAGGACTTCAGCCTGGGAGACAGCCTCTCAGATAGCTCTGAGGAACTGCTCCACAGAGAGAACCATGTGTATGATTCTGGTGAAGGGTATAGCATGTGTAATTAGGGCTTCCCTAGTGGCTCAGTGGTAAAGAATCCGCCTGCCAATGCAGGAGACGTGGGTTCGATCCCTGGGTCAAGAAGATACCCTGGAGGAGGAAATGTCAACCCACTCCAGTATTCTTGGCTGGAGAATCCCAGGGACAGAGGAGCCTGGTGGGCTACAGTCCATGGAGTCATGAAGAATCAGGCAGGACTCAGAGACTAAACAACAGACAACAACATGTAATCAAGCACACCTCTTGGTATAAGGTTACTGGTCGTCACGAGGAACAAATAGCTCAGTTAATGATATTAGTGCTTTTCTAAGTGTGGGAAGATGCCAGGAACTGGGTTCATGACATTTTCTCCTAAAAATACCTGTGTGAAGCTTGAAGTGCCTCATTCCTGATCTTTGCCCTGAATTCCTTTCGTGATATACTGTAGGTAGAATGGAATGTGGGCAGCATTCTTTGTTTTATAGCTTTATATACCCTTCTGAGAAAACTGCTCCATCAGGCCATCCTCTATTAAATTTATCTTGCCTGAGATTTTCATAGCATTTTTCTCACTGGACTGAACCAACTTAGGTGAGCTAAACGTATATAAAAATTTGCGATTGAAATATGTTTCTGAGATTAAGCCTACTAATGTGTAATGGAGTATTTTTCTACTTCCCATTTGTGTGTATTTCATCAATTGGACCCCAGAGAAATCAATATCTTTATTAGATTAGAGGTGACCAGATATCTTAATAAAGTGCATTTAAATTCTGCCCTGTGTTGCTCTAGACTTGGCAGACCACTTTTGAGAATATTGAAAAGGGTGACTGTACGTTATTCTGGATCAGAATTCCCTGGGTGGCTGTTTGAAAGTACAGATTTCTAAATCAGAATTTGCAGGAATGGAACTGCAGAATATGTGTTTTTAGGAAATTGCCCAGGTGATTTGTCCTAAAGCCTTAGCTCCTCCAAGACTCACAGTATCCCCAGGATTTCACTGGTGAGGGCATGTGCTCAGAGAGGGGAGGTGAATCCTGTCTGTCACCCTGGCCATATTCTCTGGGCGTTGACATGTATTTGCTGTGTGCCTGGAGGTGGACTGGTTATGAAGCCTGAATTGAACGTTGTTCTGACTTAGCAAGTTACAACATTGCCCATAAACAGAGATCTTCTGCTCCGTTCCCATTACTGATCATCCGGAGACTTGGCTGGTTCATGCTACTGCTTTTCTTCCTCTGCTCAGCTGTTTCTGGTCTCATCTTGGAAGAAACTTTTAGACTCTGTTCCTTGTTGATTGCCTCTTAGGTAGCTAATTTCACTTTTTGTGCTGTGAGGTTTTTTTAAAAAAGGCTGGATTTCTTTTCCTTCCCCCCTGCCTAGCCTATGTGTCCCTGCTCAGCAGGGACTGTATATGGTTGGTGTTGGTAACAGCAACAAAGGGAAGCAGGAGGAACGTGGTGCCTAGTTAGTGACGTGGGCTGGTGAGACCTTGCGTTCTGTTGCCACCCTCGCTCCTGCCCTCATCTCCTAAGGCTGGACTCAGTGGCCTCCTCGGCCTCCTCCTCTGTGGTCAAGACCTGTCTTCGCCATCCTGCCAGGCTCATGTGTGAACACTGCTTTGACTGAGTCCGTCCCTCCTCAGTGACCTTCGCTGACCCTTGCTGGCCTGGGAGACTCTTCACAGTCTCCCTTCTGCCTGCTTTCTCAGCGTCTCATCCTGCCCTTTCAGATCAAGTCTGTACCAGTTGGGATCGGCTTTTTCATCCTCCCCATGGTTTTAAATGAGGGGTTCGTGCTGAGCAGGGTCAGGACAGTGCCGAGGTGGTGGATGTGTTCTCCTGGCAGAGGCTGTGGGCCCAGGACAGGACGTGGGGCCACAGCTCTGGGTTCAGAAGTCAAGTGGAAAAGGGTGGTCAGAGTTGAGACGGGAACCAGGACAGGCAGCCACAAAGTCCAGTGAAGAAAGCATTTCCAGGTGAAGAGGATGATTGAGAGGATTGCGTGTTCAGGCAAGTGGGCGAAGACCAAGGGAGTTCCATTGCATTTGATGAATGAATGATGACAGTCTGGTGTGCTCTGAAAGCACTTCAACAGAAACAGAGGTTAAATTGCAGCAGGGAGGAGCCAGACCACACACACTTTTGTGAGATTTAAAAATGAAAAGGCAGGTTTTATTTTCTTTTTTCCCAAATGGCAGATTCTTAGGTGTATTGAAGGCTCAGAGGAGAAGATTCAGAATAAAGAACTGTCGTGGAGGATGAGGGAAGGGACCGGGTTCCCTTGGGACAGTCAGGAAGGAGGAGAGGGCGGGAGGCAGGCGGTGGCACTCTGTCCAGCTCCGTCCGTTTTGCTGCTGGGAGGAGAGGAGTCTCACTGTTAGCTGCTCACCTGGGGCAGCTTGAGGTGAGCCTGCACACATGAGTCTGGCAAAGGTCTGTCTTGTGTCATCCTCTTCACAAAGCTTAGCTGACTCCCTGTCGCTGGCGTGAACCCGGGTGACTTCTGTGGTGGCCAGGCCATTGCCCGTCTGCCTGCCCAGCCCCTCTGTCCCGAGTGTTGTTCCCCCAACACACCCAGCTGTTTGCCGACGTGCCTTCACTCACATGGGCTCAGGCCTTGGCCGGAATCGGCCTTTCCTGCTCCCCTTCCGCCACTGTGCTATGGGTCAGTTAACTGTAGATCTCACTCCGTAGAGAATGGAAACACATTCCTTAAAACTATGGTTATTTTTAGTCATGCTTTTATTTCCTCTGCTAGGTTGTGACTGAAAGGATTTTTAAATACAGGAATGATTTTAAATGTTAATAAAATGTAGTGAGAACATGCATGTCTGTATCAGAGGACAAGCCCTAACTGGGCTGACTTTAGTTTGAATCCAGGCTCTGCTTCTCCCTGGGTGTGGTTTGGGGTGGTTACATCCTGTCACCTTATTAACCTACAAAATGGGGATCATGCAGCTGACCTTTTAGCAACGTGGGGCCCAGGCCTGGCACACACTAAATACTCAGCAGCCTACACCCCAACAACATCTGGCTGCACCTCGGGGGGCGGGGATAACGAGGTAGAGGAGAGTGAGTGAGGGTGCCCCCTGCTCCTCATTAGGGTGACGGGGGCAAGGATGCATGTTTCTGCCCTTCTGAACATCCTTTCCCGTGTCTGTGTGCATTGGGTGACACATGTCATAAAGAGCTGGTGGACGTTCTTTATGACTGTGCTCACTTGTTTCCTAGAGTGTCCTATGCTAATAGTGGTTTCATTTTTTTCCACTGGTGATTGCATAGAAGGAAGTGTGTATTTATTCTAGGAAAACAGTGTACACTATAGTCAATAGCATCAATTTGTACTTTTTAAAAAAGATTTGATTGGCAACTATTTGGGAGTATCACACAATTCGATGTTTATAACATTTATGGTGGGAAGTGCAACCTGTAAAGTTAGTTTCCCCATTGAAGTTGCTCTGTTTTGCCTTTGTCCACAGAACTCTGGGCATGTTGAAACAATTTGGTTGTTGGCCCTCTCCTTTTCAGAACAAACACTGAGGCTTAGATGTATAGTAGGTCAGATGTGTGAAGTGTACATACCATATCGCTTATGAAACCAGAGAAGGAATATTACCACGGGGTTCATTTTTTCCTATAAATTTTTAATGTATTTGACATGGTTGTGGGTAGCTGATCCTTCCATTTTCTCAGTAGGAATACAAATGTTTCCTAACAGAGAAAGGAAAAGAAGCTTGCTCTATGAGAACTCGATAAACCAATATAAATATTTTAAGAGTATTCTGTTCCTCTCCATAGCCAGTCACACCAGGTTTTATTTCTCATCCATCTTCATGATAAATGAGTGCACATGAATTTTTAGTGCTGAAAATATGTCTCGTGACATGGAGGCTGGTGACAAATGACACTTCCAACCAAGAGATTGTGTTGAGATGTTTTGCGGGTGCAGATGGGGTGGTGGTTCATAATTGAGCCAGTGGGAAGCATCTCATTGAATGCTGATGCATCTTTGACCTTTGTGAAGTGTTTCTTGGTTTTTCAGATGGGCATTCTGAAACAGTTTATATTCATAGCATACTAGAGGTCTAACTGAAGGTCTAACACGTGGATCTCTGGAAAATAGGTAAATATGCCAAAGAGAACACTGACAGAAAGGGTGGGGGAAATGAAGTCATTGCCCACAGAAGAGATTTGGATTGTTAAAACCAGAATGCAAAGGAGACAAAAGCGTATTGTCAGTACTTGTTACGAAGTGGTGCTGAGCAGGTACTTTGATGTTTGTCATTCGACAGAAAAGAATAAGGGTTCAGATTGTAAGAAAGGACGTGGAAAACTCCAGGGAAAGAGCGTGGGTAGGTCCGTGCCCCTTCCTTCCTCCCTCCGTCCATCCCTACCTTCCTTCCAAGTGTTTGCAGGAACTTTATTTGGAAGAGTTAGAAACCAGAAGCCACGCAAATGTCCTTAAACAGGTCAGTGAGTACCCCAGGGAGCTCTACACAACGATCAGAAGAAACATACCACTTAAACATGTAACTCCCTGGGGGCGTCTCCAGAGTGCTGGGCTGAGTAGGAGAAGCCAGTCCCCAGTGATGACCTTGTGTTCAATACCAAGCGTGGGGCCGGTCTCCTTTCTCTTTCTGGGTTCCTGTCCACCTCTCTACTCTCGTCTCTCCTTCACTTTCATCCCAAGTGTCTCTCTCTTCTCTCGTCTGCTGTACTTCTTGGCTTCCCATAGAAGACGGCCTGTGACAGGCACCGGCAGGCAGACAGCGCTGTGCTTCTTGGGCCCCTCTCTGAGCACCTGTCACAGCACAGACTTGGAGAGGTGGATTTAAGAGCCACTTTTCAGAGTTTCTGAGATACAGTAAAGATAGCATAATGCCCTTGTGGTCTGTTCATGCTATAGCAAAAGGCAGGATTTCCTTCTTTTCAGGGACCGCATTTTGAGGTCCGTTGGACTAACACATAGTAGATGTTAAGTGCATACATCAGCTACTATTGTCTTATATTATAATTCTTTGTAGCTCCATCTTCTTTGATCCAGGCTCTCATCGCTCCATCTCCAGCATTGGGCACAGTGCCCCAGGGAGAGCAGGGCACTGATAAACCTGGGATTAACTCATGAACTCCTGCAGGTTGGTATTGGAGGAGGTCGAGTTCAGCAGCTGCCTGCTGTGCTGGATGCTGAACGGAAGGAGGCTGCTTTCCGGGACGAGTAGTTCATCTTTTGGTGCTTTCTTGATAACTTTGATGGTGAGTGACGTTTTCCCCAAGGGTACCAGATAATTGCAGATTTTGATATTTGACATTTGGCTGAGACCTCCATCTCGGGAGTCTCTGTGGTGACGTTTGAGCTCAAGAAGACGTTTCAGGCAGGCAATACATGTGTGATTTCCAGCCGTCACCAATGCCGTCACCTCTTTCGAGGAATTGGCCCCAGTGTCCATTTGGACGTGCACGGGGAACGCAGGCGCCAGTGCAGGGAGGGGGCAGTGGGGCCACGGGAGGCTGAGTTCCACATGGATCCATTTCTACATTAAGACGTGCTTTCTCAGCACTTTGAGCAGTTTTTGTTTTGTTTTTTGTTTTTGTTTTCAATTTAATGACAAAGTTCATGAATATGGGAGCCATTTCCTTAAAGAGGTTTCGGTATTCTTTATCCTAACCCTGAAACTTGGATAATTAACCTGGAGGTGACTTGTTACACTTAGATTTTTCAAAATCGACATCTGCTTAACTTCTGAGCTCTTCCTTATTACCAGTGTTGTCGTCAGGGGGAGAAGTGGCTTTTCTTTTTCAGTGATTCTCTGTGGTGTGATCAACATATTCCCTTCCTCCAAGGGGCTCAGAAGTTGAGAGGGAACCCCAGCTGTTGGCCTTGGGGGCTGTGATAAGACATGTGATATTCAGTGTTTGGCAGTATGAGAGATTGTGCCTGGTATTAGCCTGTTTACATGGATGAGTTCCTGGAAGTCCTCCGTTACTGCTCGGGTATGAGGAGAGCTGGGGGTTTTGTTTGTTTGTGTTCAGGGATCTAAGCCTTTAGAGCAGAGCCCGAGGGAGCAGAGGAGGGCAGAGAGCAGGGCAGGTGCTGGGCGGGGGCTCATCACCTCAGGAAGCCACTGTGTGTGTAGCACCACAGCTTGCAGCGTGCCGTCCACCCCTTCTGCTCCCCAGAGTCATCAAAGGGCAGGCAGGATGGCCAGCAGTGGTTTATAAGTGTGAAAGTGAGACTCACACCTGCCAGTCTCAAGTCTTAGGCAGTCGGGGGTGGAGTGGGCCCTGGTCCTCAGGCCTTCTGCTCCTGTGGACGCCTGTAGGTTTGTGACCACAGAGTTGGCATACCAAGTGGCGACCTTGGAAAAGACTTGGGCCGAAGTCAGAAGGAACACCTGGAGACGTGTGGAAGTGGGGTGGACCCTGCTTGAGCTTGGTTCAGAGGTCGGGCTCACAAAGTGGCACACACACAGGGTGTGTTGTCACATCTGAAGCTTTATGGGGAGCACCGGGCGGGCTCTCAGGCAGGCTGAGGGGTGTCTTAAGAGAACAGGGGAAGGACATGGCATGGCTTTATGTTTCGAGGGTGAGCTTGACTGAGGGATTCCTTGGTTTGAAAGTCCTGCGTGTGCTAAAAGGGGTCCCCAGCTTTCTTCCCAGCCCACCCCTAGAAAGCCTTAGAGTCATTTGTGGTATAGTATTGCCTTCAACTCAGTCAGCCTTTTGAGGGGGCATTTCCTTCCTCCAGCAACAGCCCCCATCATTGTGTCCTTTGCTGGGCTCTGATCCGTGAAGAGCAGGAAGATTCAGGCACCAGTCTCAGGTCATCAGGGGCTTGAATCTGAAAGTGCTGGTCCTGTTTGGGTTTGTATTTTGTAATGAAAGCCTGGGGTCAGTCCAACATCCAGTCATTGAAGCAAGTATGTAGGATGCTGAAATGGAATAGTATGATGTATCCCTATAGATTCATCCCCCAGATTCAGTAATTTCAAGGTATTTCCTGGGTACAGCTGACCATTATATCTAGAGCACTTAACTCTACTTTTATTACCTTACAACAGCCCCATGGGGCAGGTATTATTTATTTCCATCTTGAAGGTGAGAAAACTGACAGGCCCAGAGAGATGAAGTAACTTACCCAGGGTCACACAGCAGCAGCTGGCCTTGGCAGCCTGTGTGCTGACTCTCTCAACTGCACTGCTTGGGAACGCTTCTTAGCTTTTCTGACACAGTTCAATAAAACCATCCAAAAGTTTGTCTGCAAAATCCGAAAGTCTAGAATTGTGCCTGTAATTGTGAATGTCATTGATGGCATACTCCTCCAACAAAAATCTTTTGTTGGTGTGTGTTCTGCATAATTGCTATGGTAACTTGAGTTTTAACAATATATGTATAAGCCTCAAATGAGTACTTTTTGATTACTTAGCCTTTAGTAGACAGCATAAACTGCATGAAAGTTAAATCAGAGACTGCTAATTATACAGTTAGCTGCTAACACGTGGTGAGGGACTCAGCTATGTGCATTCATTTCGAGAGAAGATTTTTAGGAGTTTGGAATTGTTCCAGCTTGCTTCAGACCTTCTTCCCTACTTAACTCCTGTGGTACTGTGTATTTCTGCATTTAAACAGTAGATTTGAAATGAACAGTAGTAGTGTTATTGAGTAATTCTGTCATTCTTTGTGACCATGTGGAGTTTTTATTTCTGTTTAAAAATTAAAACAGATCTGGAGGTGTAATATTTTTTCTTTGGTAAGTTCAAGTTTTAGGTCATACATGAACTGTTTTACTAAATTTGCTTAATATCAGTAAAGTTGAAATGTATTATTTTAAAATGGGTGGTTCTGATAATGAAGAACAAAGCATGAAAATAGTTGATTTTTATGTAATTATTACTGAAAATAGTGTTTTCATGTGAAGAGAGTGTTTTTAAAAATGGTCCTTCCTGGCTGTTGAATACACAAGGTATATCCTGGCAGGCAGAATTCTTTTCCTGTGATTCCTTTTTAAGTGGACAGAATGAGAATCTCGTATGCATGCCGCTGGAGCCTTTGGCAGGACAGGAAGAAAGACGTAGGACTCTACTGCGCGAGGAGTCTGTGCCAGAAATCACCGCAGGCACCTTTATCTCATTCTCCCTCTGCGAACTTCTCCCAGGCCTGCAGCCTGTGAGACCGAGCAGTGAAGGCTCCAACAGGGCTGGCTGGATGGAGCCACAAAGGATGGCATTGAGGCTGCTCCCACCCAGGTGGTGGGCTGGTGGAGACCTCTGCTCTGACCTCGAGCATCACTCAGGGCAGTGGTCCCTACCTGATTGTGCGCCCGGGGGTGTGTGGTGAGGACTGGAGACATTCGTGGTCACAGCTGGAGGGGATCTGACCGTGGCATCTTGTTTGTAGAGGTGGGTTATTCAGCTGAGCGTCCTCCAGGGCACCAGGCAGCCTCTCCACCCCCACGGCAAAGAACTCTCTGCCCAGAACGTCCATGGTGCTGAGAAACTCTGACTTAGGGCAAATAAAGTAAAATTCCCTAGCCTGTTTCATTTCCTTGAAATGGAAAAAAATTAGTGCTTTTCTCATAGCGACTTTGTGGCAAACTGTGGAAAATGATACATTGAAGAGGCCAGTTTTTGGTGGCATAACAATGATGGTTAATTTGGTGGGGAGACGCATAGGATGGAAACCTGTTGCTGTGACGGCTCAGGTGCAGTAGAAGCGCTCCACTCTGCATGCTAGGAGCTCTCCACAGGTGATGGTGCTTAGGATCCAGCCTTAGATATTTATTTATTTATTTTGGGCTGCACTGTGCAGTTTGCGGGATCTCAGTCCCCTGATCAGGGGTTGAACCTGAGCCACTGCGCCAAGTTGTAACCACTGGATCCTCAGGAAATTCCCAAGATTGTGCCATTAAATTAGGAAATTGAACTGGAAATCACTTAGAAATGTTTGAACAGGAAGTAGTGTTTCTGGCCAAATGCTGGCTTGTCAGTCTTTTCCTGAACTGGTCTGATGATAAGCCATCTGGGCTGCTTGTTACATGACAAGATCCTCCCCTTGAAGACTCAGAGGTTAGAAGAAGGGGCCAGGGTTGTGACCGTGTGATGGGAATCCTCAGTGTCAACAGTAGTCCTCGGTGAGTCTTAAGATCAAGCAAGTTTGGGAAACAGTCCTTTTAGTTGGGGAAAAGCTCCTTTGTCAGTGAGTTTGGAAAATCGTGGTTTAGAGTGATGTGTGTGTATTAGTTGCTCGATCATGTCCAGTTCTTTGCAACCCCGTGGACTGTAGCCTGCCAGGCTCCTCTGTCCATGGAATTCTCCAGGCAAGAGTACTGGAGTGGGTTGCCATTTCCTTCTCCATGGGGTCTTCCTGACCCAGGGATCAAACCCAGGTCTCCTGCATTGCAGGAGGATGCTTTTACTGTCGGAGCTACTAGGGAAACCCATCGTTTAGAGTAAAGCAGACATCTTTCGTATAGCACTCTGCTGAGCCTTTAATAGGATAATTTGCATTGCTGTCTGCTCAGTGTCCCATCTTGTGCAGACGTGGGACAGGGTGGTGGGACGGGAAGCGGCTTTAATCAGCCTGCTGACCACATGTGCAAAGTTGGACACTGGGTGGTACCTCCGAGAAGCTATGGGGAGATCAGGAAAAAGAAAGAACTCTAGACATGAGAGGAGGGGAGGATACACATGCTCTTAAAAGTGACTGTATTCACACAGTTCACTTGTTTTTAAAAATTTACAGTGGCAAGTGTTCTAAGTTCAAAAAACTAAGACAAAATTTTGGACGGTGTAATAAATTTAGTAGTTAATATACAGCATGTAGAATGCAACTTGCTGCCAGCATCCACAAGATAATTTTTAAGCCACAGATAGTTGATGGATTCTGGACATAGCTGTGGGATTTCATACTGAAGCCCGACTTTCCTGAAAATAACCCATGAGGCATGGTCCTTCCCCTTTGGCCTCAGTCCTCCTGAGACCGTGCTCCCCAGAGTCATCTTGAGGCACAGACACACTGCAGGCTGGGACCCAGGGGAAGCCATCGCCTTGTGCTTTTCCACATTCACGTCCAGTTGGTGTTTCAGAATTCGGCCTAGCAGGAGACCTGGGTGCTATTTCCTCTGCAGAGCAGTTCCGGAGAAGCAGACTCTGTGGCCCCTGATTCTGTGACTTTTTGTGGCATCACATTTAAATGCTGTGCTCCATTTATAGTCTCTGTTGACCAAGGCTGCCGCAAAGTAGACTCGGCTAGCAGGCACCTCAGAAGAAGGCCTGCATCAGATGCGTGGCACTCACATGTTGAAAGTGGTGGTGCCAGCCCAATGGTAGTGACCTTGTAATTTGGCAAGTAGTTTGTCTCCTAAGTGACAGTTCTCTGGCTGGTGAACGAGTGAAGGGTGTTTCGAGAGCAGGCCCCGGA
Organism: Giraffa tippelskirchi; assembly: GCF_054371585.1. Classification (NCBI taxonomy): domain Eukaryota; kingdom Metazoa; phylum Chordata; class Mammalia; order Artiodactyla; family Giraffidae; genus Giraffa; species Giraffa tippelskirchi. The sequence goes on along the minus strand of NC_137287.1, from coordinate 62,042,148 downwards.
GACCTACTGTAGCACCATGAATGTGTGGAGCTTGGCCGTTTGTGCTTCTTTGTGGAGCATTAAGGTTGAACAGCCTCGCTCTCCTTGCCGAGCCTGGCTGATGAAGCTTTGGTAAGAGTGAGTGTTCTCATTCACATGTAAATAGTATCTTCCCACTGAAGGGCTCTTGATTAACTTTCTGTTGCTACCTTAAATTACTGCACACTTAGTGGTTTAAAATGCTACAGACGTATTTTTATCTCTGGTTCAGAAGTGAGCATGCATCACCAGGCTGACATCACGCAGCCCTGTATGTGGTTCCGAGAGCTCCCTCTCTTCCTGCCTTCACCAGCTGCATCCCTTGGCTCGTGGTCCCCTCTGTCTTCAGAGTCAGCAGCCTCACATCTCTTGACTTGCTTCTCTCATTGCATATCTTCTGTTCTCCATGTTTATAGGTTCCTGGGGTTAGGGTGTAGACATCTCTGGAGCCATTATTCTGCCTACCACAGGCTCTTTCTATATTTCCATAGTACCCTCATCTGTACTGAGTCATATAGAAGTTCTATTTACATATATTTCATTCCTACTAAATTTCCCAGACTCCTCTAGGGCCACCACATTGTCTGTATCACCTTTGAATTCCCAGCATTTCCACAGCACCTGGCACACAATGTAGGGTGCTCAGTAAGTGTTTGCCAAGCTAAACAGAACTGTTTCAACCCCCCCCACCCCACCCCAGCCCAGATTTTAAGAACAAACATAAGAGCTAGAGAATTGTGACTTTTATAGCAAAGCAGTAAGAACTCAAAACTCCTTTTGTCTCTTGACTTCTGGAAAGCCATTGAGTGTAAGGCTCAGACAACCTACGTGTGCAGTAGAATTCATTATTGTAGCCATCTCTCAGGAACGCATCATCTGATGCTGGTCATAAGTGTGAAACCAACTGTGCAAAATGAATTACCGCTTGTCTATTTGAAGACTGCTCTTTGCTAAACCGAGTATCGCTTCGTAATAAATCATGGAAAATGGAAAACCTCAAACCACACATTTATTATTGCCTTGCTCTTAAGGATAATATTGTGAAACTGTGAGGGCTTCAGATTATTTTTGTATTAAATATACCATACAAGTTGGCACAAAAGCATAATTTGATCTTTCTTTGTATTACAGGTGAATATAGATAAATTCTTGTCCATTAATTTTGACTTTGTCTGAATGCCCTTTGTGCCACCTTTTAAGTGATTAATTTTTAGGAGGCATGCCTCAGAGTAACGCCCCCCAAAACTTGCCCAGAATACCTAGTGAGACTGCCTCAGCAGCAGGAATGCTGAGAAAGCTCACTTTTTTTGGCAAGATTGGCACACATTCAGTTGATTTTAAAATAGAGTTACACATCTGTTGCATTTGTCTTGGTATTTGAGTTTTTAAATCAGAGCTGGCTCTCCCAGAACAGCAGGCTCTCTGAAGTTTGTATTAAATGCCGTGGCTTTGAGGGTGACCTGCACATTTGGTTTTGGTGTGGATGGTTGTCACCCCTAGAGGCTCCTTCACATCTCTCCTGCTCCAGGTCCTCTGGAACTTCTGGCCCTCATGTTCCATCTCATTTCTGTTTCCAGCACACGCCCCTTCCTCCCCACTGTGTCACTTGCCCAGCATACCTGCCAAATCCATCTCAGCCCCTCAGGGCCAGTGTAATTGGCACTATGGCAAAGGAAAGTGGTTTTCAAACTGTTGTTTATTTTTTGAAGCGTTGAGAACTCCTGTTTTTGTGTGTGTGTGTTTTTTAATGCTCTCTTACACAGATACTGAAGATATAGAAAATGGGTACAGGTGGAACTGCTCAGGTGATACTGAAGGGGGCCAGGGCCTTCCCTGCTCAGTGTGGGGACTGAAGCCAAGTGTCTGAGGATCCCGCTGGTAACACAGTACCCCCTTGAGAAGTTGCTAGCGGAGTAGAGAGAGCACAGACTCCATCACTTACTAGATGTATGCTTCAAGCAAGTCACCCTGATTTTCAGTTCTGTCATCTTTAAAATGGAAATGATAGTTATACCTACCCCCTTCACCCCCCCACCCCCCCAGTGCCACCCCCCACCCCTCCAGCGCCACCCCCCACCCGGTGGTTATAAGGACGAGATGAGATTATGCTTATCAGGAGCCTGGGGTCTGGCTCCTCTCGATAAATGGTAGCCTTGGCTGGAGACAGGCTTTATTGGGACGGCAGGCCAGGCATGTGTTCTCCTATTTATAGGGCCTCTCAGAAAACACGTGCAACCCCACGCTCACTCACCAGCGCCTCTCGGATACTCTGTTGCGCCTGATTCCAGCCACGTGGATAACTTTCCTTTCTATTTGGCTCCCCTTCCAGCAACATGTATTTGATGTGGGTAGTTTTGCAGAGGAAGCCTGGGAGCCTTTGTGAGACACTAAGAAGTCGTCCTTGTCATGCAATGAATAGTCATTTTATTCAGAAACCCCCTGGTACAGTGCTGGCGTTTTATTCTGGGAGGAGAAGCTGAACAGTTACCTTCTTCTCACCCCATCCTCCTGCTTTGGGAATGCATGTGCAGGGCACCCAGTGGGTCCCTGTAGATTCACCGGTTCTCGGAGGGAGGAGGGCACTTGGCATCACAGCCTGGAGCCTTGTAGTTGCCGACCTGATCAGATTATTTGAAGTAACCTTGTGTACTTGGTTAAGAATAAGTCTTATTGAGAAAGTGTATTTTCTGTTCTAAGAACTAAAAGAGATTTTCCTAACTGACATCTCTCAGTTCTCTAACTGAAAGAACTATCGGGAGATGTCTCCAGAGTCATCAGCTGTGGGTTAGATGACTGGGAGCAAGGAATATGAATGGTGCAGTAGGTGCTCAAACAGTGTTTTCAGTGGAGAGAATTCCAATCACAGAACAAGGGAGCCTTCCCTGCCCCGGGAATCTTTGCAGCGTGGAGGCATCGAACGGTTGATGCTGCGAGTTGGGCTGTGGAACTGTTGCTGTGGCAACCTCTGCATGAATTTCCAGACTATTGTGTTTTCTTTTAGTAGGCATGCTGTGGCAGTGATCTGATGTTGTTAATCAGCGCTTGCTTTCTTTTGGGAGGAGAAAATGGTGGAGAAGAAAAGAGACTTTTGCATGTGTACTTTCTAGAAAATGGACTGCGGTGAACTGTGCTTTGAAGGGCACGCAGGACTGGCAGGGAAGGTGTGGGGCTGGTAGGCCCCTGCGTGCGGTACTTGTGTTTGAGCATGTTCCCATCTGGGGGGGTTCTGTCGTGAGAGGCATGTGCTTCTTCACATCCCTGGCGCCCAGCCGCCCTGTGATTGCTCCATCGCAGCTATGCAGAGAGGAGTGGAAGCGGGGCCGAGGGCAGGCCTCTACAGAAGAGCATGTACTCCCGGGGGAGGCTGCTGCGCGTTCCTCTGTGACCCCCTCATTGCCTGGGAGGTGATAACAAAACCCTGGCACTACCAGAGGACCACAGAGTACTTCCCCTTCCAGCTCCACTCTCTTGGGTTGAACGATTGCCTGCCAGGCCTCTCCTCAGACCAGCTGTAGCAGAAATTTGTTTTGCCAGAAGCAGGCCCAATTGTAAATTTTTTGCAGGGTAGGGGAGGGAGTGGCACCTGCCTTTCTCACTCTGAAGTGTTTTTTCACTCAAAATAAGTGAAAATTTGGGACCTGACATGAGAAATTGATGAACACAGGCCAACAAACTGTATTGTTTCATCCTGAATGGCTCAGCTTATGTTCTTGCCATCCACCACCCTGCTTAATAACTTGTTCTTGTTTTCCAGGAGAAAAACAAAAAATAATTACTCTTTTCCCTGAACCCAGGCACAGAGATGAAAGCCTAAATCAAAGTGACCCTACATCATAGCTCATTATTAGGCAGAGAAGCCAGCTGTGTTGAGAGGACTGTGTCTTCCTCATGGACTCGCCTGGCTGTATTGTGACCAGGAGTCACCAAGCTTCTGGCCCAAGTCCACGTCGGGAGCCGTGATGCTGTGTAGCCAGGTGCCTTTATGGGGGCGAGCCCTGTCCCTGCCATGGTGAACCCCCCACCACTCCTGAGCTGTGGTGTTCCCAGGTCACTGCAGTGATGGCTCTGGTGCCCTTGCTGCCTTTTCTGGAGCTCCTGTGTTGGGAGAGCCTCCCAGCTGACACGAGCCTGGGCGCTGGCTGAGGAGGCCCGGCCGCAGCTGCTGTCCGAGCATCTGAAGTGGGGCAGCTGTATGCGGGGTGGCCAGGCCACACGCTCCAAGCGTCACTGAAGTCACCGCCGGCAGCCGGAGGGTAACGGCTGCTGTGAACAGAGGACCAGCTGGTCTTCTGCCCTCCAGAGGCTGGGCCAGAGTGAGCAGAGAAGAGAAACAACCGGGAACAGAAAATGTACCATAATTCTAAAGTGCAAAGAGAAATTGCTTGAATTTTAAACTGATGTACAGATGATTCCTAGGCTTCCCTGGTAGCTCAGCTGGTAAAGAATCTGCCTGCAATGCAGGATACCCCAGTTCGATCCCTGGATCAGGAAGATCCCCTAGAGGAGGGGTAGGCTACCCACTCCAGTATTCTTGCTTGGAGAATCCCCCAGGAGCCTGGCAGGCTACAGTCCATGGGGTGGGTCGCAAAGAGTCAGACACGACTGAGCGACTCAGCACAGCACAGATGATTCCTAGGGAAGAAAGACACAGTATAGGGAACACCTTGAAGAAGTCATGTTAAAATAAAATTGAAATTAATACTAAAATGTTACAGATAAGAGATACTCCGCTGCCATGTGATAAAGTTGTCTGTGATTCTTAAGTACGTCTTGGATGGTACAGAAACACAAAGGAACCAAAAAAATCGGCCTTGACGTGTTCCCCTAGAAAGAGGAAACTAGATGCAGGAGAGGCACTGACTTTTCAGAACAGTGTCAAAACCCAGAATAAGCAGAGGCTTTCACAAAAGCTAGAGACAAAACAGAACAGTGAAAATGGTCTTATGCCTTGAGCACAACCAAGGAAGAGACAGGCTCCCTGCATGGAAAATGATACAAAACAAGCAGTTTGGTTCTCTCCTACATGCCCCTTGCTCGGCTTGCATACCATCCGGGCAGAGCCGGACTGAGAATGAGAGTAGGCATGGGAGATGTGATGTTCAGGACAGAGGCACCCTCCACCCCCATCCCCCCCCCCCACCCTGCTTTCTTGGGGAGATGTGGAGCCAGTGGTGGCTGAACTTGACCTCTCAAGTTCCCTTCTGCTGTGGAGCCTCTGTCACAGAGTCAAGTTGCAGATATGGATCTTTCAGTCCAAGGATTTCTACCTTTTTTTACCTGTCCCTTCTGTGTTAGTTTTTTATTGTGGTGTGACAAATCACCTCAAATTCAGCATACTGCGAGTGCTCTGATGTGTTATTTCTATTACTTGGGAATTCTTGAAGAAAAGTTAATAAAAGGTAGGTTGAGGTTAATTGTGAGGTACCTTTAATGTGATTTGATGCTAAATAAGTTGGACTTTGTCCTGTAAGTCTTTAAAAAATTAAGCAAAGGAATGGCATGGAGAAGTGTTTCGGAGATGTTGGAACACTGGCAGAGTCATCCATGATGGACCCGAGGTTTCACTGGAAACCTGCTGAAATAATGAATGCAGGTGTGCCTCAGGCATGCACCTGGGCGGTATCCATGGAGACATAAAGGGAGCTAGGGTGCATTGGTCCTTTCCCTTTCTTTGCAGTGTGTATCAGGTGTTAAGTTAGAGGTTGAGAGACTGATTGAATAGCTAATTGGGAGTCTGTTCAAAACTAGGTCCCCATAGACACACCACTCAGTGTACTTTCATCCTTAGTCATTCATATAGATGTGTGTGGATTTTACATATATATGAATTATACATGTATATATGATGTTTTCAGTTTTGATGCTTTCCCATCATTGTGGCCATCTTCACTCTTCTGAAGGTAGGACGTAGGTTGACTGATTATCAATTCCTAGATAAATTTTCTAATTAAAAGAAATAAGAAATACGGCTGCCATTATTTGGTCCTGGAAATGATTTCTTCCTTTTTCAATTTTTCTCTGTAGGAAAAGTTTGGTGCCCCCTGTTCCTAATCTTCTCTTTTTTCTTAGTTGAGGCTCTCAGCCTGTGCTTGCCTGATTCTTCCTGCGCTCTCTTTCCTAGCTAAAATAGTGGGAGTGTTGTCATGTATATAAATTCCAGAAATTTTCCTTTGAACCACTTTGCTCCCTAGAGAAATCTGCACCCTGCTTCATCTTTTGTTTGTGTGTGGGAGTGTATGGAGCCATGCCTGAGTGATTCATGTCCTGCTCTGGGCGATACCTGTTCTGGTATCGTTTGCCTTGTGTACAGCGGAGCGGGCTGGTGGGATCTGGCCCCAATGGTCCTTCCTAATGGGGAGAAGGGAGCTAGCTTGGGAATCTAGGTCCGCCTGGATATTCTGGGTGTTTCTCACTGGTGGCCTCTTATTTCTCGAGAAGGTGTGAAGCTCTTGTGATGATATTTTTATGCCTCTGACTTGGCACAGGTAGCTTTTTGGTGAGTTTACACCTACGCCTCCAGCATATCTTCAATTTGAGGTTAAAAAAAGATGAAAATGTGTGGAGTGCAATTGGAATGAGGTAAAAACCCACACGTGTGGTGGAGGCTCTAGGGAGTAGAGTGTGGGACCCAGGATCGCCAATCTGGTCCCTGATAATTGAATCATCAGGAAAATCACTACCTTACCTCAAAATCTCATTTGAAAATAAAAACGAAGTCTCACCTAAAAAACAGAAACTGAAAGTTTAAGTAAACTCTAAAATGAAACAACTAGCTGCCACGCTGCGAAAGCAGGTGCTTGCTTTTGGCAACTTTGCTTGTCAAGCCTAGGCTGAGTGTGAGTGGAGAATAATTCTTAACTATTTCAATATTAATTTGTTGGAGTCTGGATGAAAATGAGTCTGAATTCTCATTTCAAAATCTTATTTGGCCGACCACAGTGAAAAATGTGTCATTGTGTTACTAATTCAGAGTCACACCTTGTAGCATTTTAAGCCAAATCTGAGCCTGTCTTCATCAAATGTAAATGTGCAGTTTCCATTTATTTCTTAATAGCTCAACCAGCCGAGTTGACAGGCCTGTCATCTAAGTCAGGCTGTACTGCCCTCGTGCTGAGGCCTGCTCGGCTCAGGGGCTGGACCTTGGGTACAGGACCTAGGGAACCTGGCTGAGGACACGGAGCGGCCACACAGGGGTCCAGGAGGCCCGGTCCCGGAAGCCCGTGCCTGTGCCCTTCTCTGGTTATCTTTGGAAGGCCAAATGTAAGGAGAGGGCATTTCTTCTTTTGATTGGCAGTCCTGGCTTCATGGACATGTCTTTACTTTGACTTCTCTGGAAGTTACCGGGCAGACAACATGGCGCTTCATGCTGTTCTCTCTAACTCAGTAAATCCCACTGCTTGTCTCCTGTTGCTCAGGTTTACGGGGCTGGTGCCTTGCAGTCCTGTCCAGGACCCCTTTCCTCTTATTCTGGACCCTGACCTCGACGGCCCAGAACTTGCTAGTGTCTCTTCAGTGTCCTGTCTGCAATCTATGGCCAAGGACTTTTGACTCCCTCGGTATTTCAGAGTCGGACCGTTCATGTCAGAGACTCAGTTTCATGCCCCCTTGGCTTTGTTTTCCTCTAAAACCACCCTGCTAGAGTTACGCCGATTGCTACCGTGTTCTCCCGGCTGGACCCCCTTCTCCTAGAGTCTGAGTGACCCTTCCTACTGGGTCTGGGCAGCCCACCCTGTGTCCCTGAGTGCAGGTGCTCGTCATCCTGCAGGAGCTGTGTCTTCCTGTCTGCTCTGTCATGTCTTCTGTGTTCTGTCCTTGTCCACGGGGTAACCCTCCCTCCAGACGTCTCCCTTCACAGCAGCAGCCCCAGCTCAGTGCTCTCTGTAGCCAGACATGGTTCTCAGTTGGGGCACATTTAACCCATTCCTCATCACAGTCTTACCAGGTGCATTATCCCCGCTTTGCAGGTGGGGCGACAGAGGCGCAAAGAAGGTAAGTCACTGCCCCAGGTCGTCAAGACTGCTAAGTCGGGGAAGCTGGATTTGAACTTAGACATCTGTCTCTGTGGCCAGATCTTGTACCACTGCTTTATTCTGCTTGCAGATCTTGGTTCCTTCACTCTCTGAAATCTTCTTTCCATCTGGCCCAGTGGTCCCAGATGGGTCAGCTCATTCATACAAGCTCAGCCACCCTGTAACACAGGCAAGTGTGATGTTTTGAAAACAGCTTTGGGCTTTGGATTAGATCTGGGGTCCTGGCTTCAACACTCACCTAATTGTGTGACTTCGGACAAAATTCCTAACCTCCCTGATCTGTTTCCTCCTCTAACTCACGAGCAATTGGGAAGATTAAATGTGAGTAAGTAGCAAGATTCCTGGCGCAATACTAGATGTTCAGAAAATGGCAGTTATTATGTCCTTTATGAAAAAGCAGTGAACTGTTATTAACTTGAGAAAGATGCTAGTTCATGTTTGCAGTTGGTTCAGGTTTATGATGGATGGGGCCAAGAAAAGACTTTGCAGTTTACATTCAGTTTGGGACAAAAAGGCTTTTTTTGTTTTTGTTTTTTCTAGTTAGCTGAAGGGATAGGAGAGAACTTTTCACATCTAGTTAAGTCTGAAGATACTGATTTATCTTTTTCATGTTTTTTTCCCCCATTTACTTTCTTTCTTAAAAAATATTGACTCATTTAATGTCTATAGCTAGGGCAAAGGCCCTTACAAAAATTTTCTCTAAAAGCACAATAAAATCGTCTCTGCTTTCATCTAATTGCAGCCTTTGAAACTGACTCCAAATGTTGTTACATGGCACTAAGTCATCCGCAGTTAGTGCTCTAATTAATGAGGAAGAAAACCCCCTTGATTTGTGAACCTCTATTTTGAGCCACCAAACCCCCACCTCCCTCAGTCTCCTAAAATAAGACGGGCCCTCCTCGGGTGCTGCTTCGTCAGCGTGATGCTTGCCTTTAATTCAGTTCAGTTTTCTATAGATAGTCTTCTTTCATTTATTTAGTCGTTTTCTACTGAAAGAGGCTTTTGGGGGAGGGGGCGTGCATACTGGGGTTGACTGCAGCAGCAGGTTATATTGGTAGAAACTTTTGTGTTGGGAAGAAGCTTTCTTCCCTGTGTGCTGGACGATGACAGATGCGTCAGCTTGGTTTCGACACCTGAGACCTCATGGAGATCCTGCAAAGAAACCTTCTATCCAAGAAGAACTTTGGGCTGCCTGAATTCTTAGGGTACCAGCCATGGCCAGATCAGGCAAACGATTAAAAACAGCAGACCTTTTGACAGACGTCCTCTTTTGGAAATTCTCACATTTGCTGTTTTGAAACTCCTGTGAGGCTGCACATATCCAAAGGTTGATTTTCTGGTCACCTAACAGAATTCACACTGTGGAACGTGCTGTTTAGAGAAGAGCCCTTCAGATGGCCCCCAAGTCCCCCTTCAGCGTGGAAATGAGGATACCGGGGCAGTAATGTGCCCAGAACAAGAGGGCAGAGCAGAGAGCAAGGACGGGCCCTGCAGACTGCCTGGGCTTCTCCACGTCCCGAGCCGCCCAGCATGGGTAGGAGCCCCTCCTTCAGAGCAGCTGTGAGGGTGGGACGAGTTAATGCAGCAGAGCCCACTGTACACTCTCAGATGTTAGTTCTTCTGATTGTAGTAAATAACCCCTCGTGTTTCTGCAGTGCTCTGTGGCTTACAGAGTGTTTCCTCGAAAATTCTCTCATCTGAGGTTCACAGCATCTTCTCAAAGGGGGTGTGTCTGCTCCAAGGTCCAGTGACCCTGGACCTTGTGTTCAAGGGGCCTGAGCAGAGGCTGGCTTTGCAGCTGTCCAGAGTGTTGAGAACCAAGATATATGTTCCACCATGTGTCTGAGGAGACATGTATAGTTTATAGAATTCATGCTTTGAAACTCATGCCTTGTATGATTGTAGAAATTCCCTTTGCTGAGAACATATCTGCTGTCAGGCACAGTCTAGAGAAATGTCTAATCTGCATTGTCCTCCAGCTACACGAGCTTAAAAAGTGCAAGTAAAAACATCAGGTAGAGGATTGGTTCTAAAACAAGTAGAACTATGATTTCTTCTCAACCCCATAAGCTGGCTGGGGTTTTCTCTGGTTCTTCAGAAGTCCTGATGCTGTGTGCTGTGTTCCAGGTGTGACATGGGTGCCCTGCTTTCACTCCACATGTATACAGTCACCGCGTGCAGCCAGGTGTGCAGCCTGGGCCCCCAGAAGGTACGCGGCAATTGCCTCCGGAGATGGCAGGCTGCCCTGAAAGGTGGTGGTGGTTGTTGTTTACTTGCTCAGTCATGCCCAACTCTTTGTGACCCCATGGACTGTAGCCTGCCAGGCTCCTCTCACCATGGGATTTCCCAGGCAAGAAATACTAGAGTGGGTTACCATTTCCTTCTCCAAGGGATTTTCCCAGCCCAGGGATCGAACCCTTGTCTCCTTCGTTGGCAGGCAGAGTCTTTACCGCTGAACCACCAGGAAAGCACTGCCATAAGATGGGCTCCCTCCAAGTAGCATGGGCTTTGGGATTGCAGTTCCCATTTATTTCACTTACTCTTTACTGTTTTCTCCTATTAGGGCCAGGATCCTTGGAAAGGCCTAAAGATGATTGCATTGGTATCAGATTAAAAGTTGTTCTGTAAATTGTCACAACCTGTTGGGCAGGTGACTGGGCAATATCTGTTTAAATTTACTTGAACCCTACGACCAAGAAATTTCCATTTAAAGGCATTTATTACTGGTATGCATTTGCAAAGGTCTAGGGTGTTCATCTGGGCTTCCCTGGTGGCTCAGATGCTAAAGAATTCGCGTGCAATACAGGAGACCTGGGTTCACTCCCTGGGTTGGGTAGATCCCCTGGAGAAGGGAGTGGCAACCCACTCCAATATTCTTGCCTGGGAAATCCCGTGGACAGAGGAGCCTAGCTGGCTAAAATCCATGGGGTCTCAGAGTCGGACATGACTGAGCGACTACCACCTTTCAGGCGTTCATCACAGCATTATTCATAGTAACTATTTATTGGAGGACTTCTGGAGAAGGATATGGCAACCCACTCCAGTACTCTTGCCTGGAAAATCCCATGGACGGACGGAGGAGCCTGTTAGGCTGTAGTCCATGGGGTCGCAAAGAGTCGGACACGACTGAGCGACTTCACTTTCTTTCTTTCTTTCATTCAGTTAAAACCCTGTTTCCTCCTCCCCCCTCCACTACCCTAGCACACACCTGTGCACACACACCCGTGTGCACACACCCACACTCATTCTTACACACTTGCACACACAATGAGCAGCACTTAGGCCTTTGCTCTGAAATCTTCTCCACAAACATGCTGTGTTGCCTGCTTTCCCAGTTGGAAGCAAGTTATTAGGAAGGTATGATAGTGAGGAAGGAGACAGCAGAACTATAGAGAAATAAACCAAGACCTCAAAAAACACCCCAAGTCAAACTCCACGTTGATGCAAAGAGCCCAGCATCCTCAGTAGCCTCTTCACTGCAGTAATGCGTTGTCCTCGCGGATTTATCCCAATGACTTTGGGCAGGCGTTGAGAGCAGGCAGGATGCGGTCTCAGATACTCTGATTAGGAAGGCAGGAGGGTGCGCGGTACATTTTAAAAATACTCTTAGAATTTCTTGTACAGCATGGTTTAATACAGTGTCAGCTATCTGGAAATTCTGTGATGCTGAACCAGTGGTTTCACTGACTTTTAAAGACAATATCCATCTCCCTGGAACTCTTTGTCTCAAAAATAAAATGTTAAGTTGAGGCCAGAAATCTTTCTGGCAACCCTTCCACCCTGGTAGAGTATTAGAGTATTCTGAATTATCATTTCTACGTGGACAAGCACTCTTGACAGAAAAGACCTCGATATTTTGTTCTGAGGAAGAAATCAGATTTCTACCGGTCTGTGTCACAGTAGGCTTTGTGGTTCCTTCATTATTGGTAGATCGAATTTGTAATGAGCAGAAGCCATTGTGCCCCTGAGGCTTCCTGTCTCAACTCAGACAGATGTAGCCACAGTGGCAGAAACCATTTCTAAGATCCATTGTGCACTCTTAAAAAGTATATCGGTGTCTTGAGCAGAGCAGAAAGAAGGTCCCTTTAATATCCTGGGCTTTATGTTGGTAATTAAATGCAATGACCCCATCACAGATTTATTGAGCATCACTGAGAAATCTACTGCTCAAGCTGCACACCAGGGCATGCGATGTGAATTTTGTCAGGGAAGTAGTTGGTACCTGGATGGACTAAGGCATTAAAGCCTTGGAGTGAAGAACTCGGATGCCTGTTGGGTCTTTCATGGTGGGGGGCTGGGGTGGGGGCCTGCGGTGGCTGCCGGAGGGAGGCTGGTCCAGGACCCTACCCCTCCCTCCGGCTACCCCACAGGCTCCCCAACCAACTCTGAGATCCACCTGGTCCCAGCCCATCCCAGACCCATGGAATCAGGAGCTGTTGGGGTGGATCCAGGCATCAGTATTTTGTAAGCTTCCCAGGTGAGTCTCACCTGCAGCCAGGTGAGCACAACTGCTTGGGATGGATCAGTGGGAGGAGAGGAGCTCTCCTTCGAGGGAAGAGGAGGTGGTTACCTGTCTCTCCCAGTCCTGCCCTGTCCACTCAGGGAACCAGCTCCACCTTTTCTGTGACACCTACACATGCAGGAAGATACTATAAATTTAAAAGGGAAGGAAAGAAAATGGAAAACTGTGATTGAAGCATAAGATGAAACAGAAGTGAGGCTGAACACAATTCCAGAGAGCCTGAGGACTTGCCGTGAGCAGGGGGCTCATTTTGCAGCAGCCTGAGTCTTAGGGAACTCTCCTGGGGTTCACAGGAAACCAGGGCTTCCCAGGCTCCATGCCTTCAGCCTGCCTGGGGTGCTGGGAGATAGGGCACCGTGCCAGGGCTGCTCGGCTGTTTGCATGCACACGCGTGCCTGCACAGTGCGGCCTGAACTTGCCTCTCCACCCTGTGGCTCATCGAACAGAGCATCAGACAGCACAGCTGGAATTCATTAAATACCAGAATTTATGAAACAGTGCACTGTAGAGAAGATGTGTAAATCAGGGGTGGGCTAGGGTCCTACTCCGTGCGTCTGTTTGTGTGCAAGTCTAGAGAAGATGCCTCCAGTTCACTGTGTGTAATGGGGGATCAGGGCCTTCCTGTGGGTAGAGGTGAGGAGGGGTGTGTGGACTGGGAAGGGGCACAGGAGCAGATCTGAAGTTATGTAAATACTCTGTCTTGACTGTGATGGTAGTCATACAGTGTATAAATTTGTCAAAACACCCTGAGATGTACACTCAAAATGGGTGTACGTTTAATTCCCTGTAGATCACTTCCATCAAGTTTATTTTTAAAAAGTGGACAAGAAAAAAGGTGGGCAAGGAGCAGCGATGTGAGTGGAGGGCCCTGGCATTGCTGTTCTCAGGGTTTGTATGTCATGGGTGTTTTTCCAGGGAGGGACATGGTCATTTTCTCTGTAGTTAAAATACATGCTTCCTAAGGGCATGTTGTAGTTTTCCATCCAGGCCAGCAAGGGTGGAACCAAAAAAGTTGGTTTTAAGAAATGTACAGAATAAATGGTATTACCCTTGGTAGTTTCCTCCCCTTTCTTTGATGCGTGTGATTGTACGTGCTTACATCTGGCCTGCGAATTCATTCTATGGTGGAGATGGATCTCCGAATAAACCCACTGTGCTAGCTCTGTGTGTGGTCATGGCCTGCTATGGCATGGAAAGACCAATTAAGCTAAGGACGGTATTTTCTTCTCTTTAAAAAAAAGCCAAAACATTTTTCTTTTCAAGCTCCTGCTGGTTGGCTGTAGTTTGGCAGAAGTCGGGTGAGCTTGGGGGAAGAGATGGCGGGTCTGCAGCAGACAGACGCCGGCTCTGCCTCTCCCCTGTGGTGGTTCAGTCGCTCAGTCACTTCTGACTCTTTGCAACCCCATGGACTGCAGCACACCTGGCTTCCCTGTCCTTCACTATCTCCCGGAGTTTGTTCAAACTCATGTCCATTGAATCAGTGATGCCATCCAACCGTCTCTTCCTCTGTCGCCCCCTTCTCCTCCCGCCTTCAGTCTTTGCTAGCTTCAGGATCTTTTCCCATAAGTCGGCTCTTCACATCGGATCCCCAAAGTATTGGAGCTTCAGCTTCAGCATCAGTTCTTCCAATATTCAGGGTTGATTTCCTTTAGCATTGACTGGTTTGATCTCCTTGCTGTCCAGGGAACTCTCAAGAGTCTCCTCCAGCACCACAGTTCAAAAACATCAATTCTTCGGGGCTCATCCTTCTTTATGTAGCCTTGGGTCTTGGGCCAGTTATACAGCCTTCTAACCTTCAGTTTCCTCATTCTAAAATGGATATGATCATAGAATGTTCTTGAAAGCCTTCTAGTAAGTAACTGAAATAATGCATCTAAAACTTTTGTTATTATGCCTGGCACATAATAAGTGTTCCATAAATGTTAATGAATATGTGTATCTGTGTGAGTATTATAATACTTACTGGTACACATATTCTCCATGTATGTATATGAGATAAATTTGTTACAACCCATGGAAGCATATGTGTAAATAAAGAACATAGATTGCAAGGGAGTTGAGTTGAGATCAGCGTCTGGGATTTGCCAGAAGCAAATATGTGTAGTGTCAGCAGGAGCCTGTCAGAGGTCTTCGTAAAAGAGGCTGAAACCCAGTCTCAAATTACATCCTTCATTGAGATTTAAGGAGCAGCAACCAGCCAAGCGTTGACGGGTGCCAGCTGTGAGGGCACCGCATGCTGCTGCCTCCTTCACCACTGCCCCTCCTGGGCCTGGCAGCCACCACTTAGCCAGGATGTGGAAACTTCCCTAGTACCTGGTGACAAAGATGGGAAAAGTCACTTCCACACCCTGTGGGAATGTAAATCGGCTCGTTCTTTCTGTGTGTGTATCAGCACATTCTGATTATGTGTTAGTTTTTATTTATCTAGCAGCTATTTATTATGTACTTACTCTATGCCAAGCTTTGGGTTAAAATGGTGAGCAAAACAGATGTCGTCACTGCTGCCAAGTTGTTGACAGGAGGGAGAGGCGGTGCACTATGATGGATGCTGGGGGCGTTCAGGAGAGCCTGCAGGGAGAAGCAGCACTGCGGGGCCAGGGCGGGTCTAACTGCAGACCTAGTGGTCCGGCTGAGACCCGAGGGCTTGGCGGAGACCAGAGGTAAGCGTGTGGACTGCTGCCCGCCACCAGCAGCTGCAGGAAGCCCACGTGGCCAGAGCAGGAGCATGAGAGGGAGGGAGGGTGGTGGAGGGTGAGCCCCGAAGGGTGATCAGGGCCAGGTGAAACACAGCAGGTAGGCTGTGGCAGTCCTCTCTGTGTTTACACTGAGAGCACTGAGAAGCCAGTGATGGGGTGTGAGAAGAGAGGGAGGGCGCACGGGCGGGACACTTGTCAGTGTTGGAGAATACGAGAACAATCTAGAGAGGTGATGTGGTGGGGAGTTGTGCAGGTGAGAGGTGATGGAGATAAGATTAAGGTGGTAACATTGGCAGCACGTGCTGGATGCATGAGGGGAGGGAACCACTGGGTTGAGCCACTGCGTGGTGATTCCACAAACTCAGGGAACCCTGGAGGAAGAGTGTTTTGAATGCATCTGGACCTTCTCTCCTTCAGTCAAAATAAGGACAGTTGACGCTTGAACACGAGAGTCTCCTGGAGGGGAATGGAGTCCGCCATAAGGCAGCGGATAGCCAGAGCCTGAATGAAGCAGCATTCGCCTGGTCTTTGGGGTGGCAGATTTAGGGACTGGAAGCATGGACTGAGGAAATTGCTAGCTCCTCTCCTGACTACGATTGCATTTCCCTGGATTGGCTTAGGCTGTGGAGAGAAAGAATCTTAGGCAGCTGTCCTTATCCACTGCTCCCTAGGGGCAGTTCTACACGGAAGTAGCTTTATGCTTCCCTTGTGTGCTGAGTTCACATATGATTTACATCTGCAGGAGATGAAAGTGCTTTATAGACTGTGGGGTCAGGTGAGCTAGGTTTGGGTATGGGGTCTTCCAGTTTCTGGCTTTGAGACACTAGGCCAGTTATTTAGTTCTCTCTCAGCCTCAGTTTGGGCTTCCCAGGTTGTGCTCATGATAAAGAACCTGCCTGCCAATGCTGGAGATGTAAGTGGCGCGGGTTTGATCCCTGGATTGGGAAGATCCCCTGGAGGAGGATATCGCAGCCCACTCCAGTATTCTTGCCTGGAGAATCCATGGACAGAGGAGCCTGGTGGGCCACAGTCCGTAGGTTCGCAGAGTCAGACACGACTGAAATGACTTAGCACGCACGCACAAGCCTCAGTTTTCATTTGTAAGATAGGAATTAAAAGACCATGTTTATAGGGTTGCTTTAACTAAATACATTAAGACTTTGTTAACTTGTACCATGCATAACCTGCTCAACCCACTCAGTGTCTGCGGTGGTGCAACGGTGGGCAGAGGAAGGCAGGTTGGTGGGGGGTGAGGACAGAGCAGGTTTTCGTGTCAGCAGAGTGCATGCATCTTTTGAAGCATATATTTGGGTTATATAAATGCCTTTCAAACACTTAAGAGTGTTTGATGTTTTTTTGAGATACTGATAATTAGCATTGAAGGGTAAGAGACTTGAATAAATGGTATTCCTGTATTCCTTACATGGATAAAAAGGATGGGCTGATACTGCCTTTTTTTATTTTTTAAAGCAACCATTTTCAAAAAGTCTAAGCATAATTATTCTTTGTTTCTTGTGGTGTGTCTTGTCACTTGTTTGTGAGAACTAACACATGTACTTTTGCATACGTACTTTTTACTTAGCAGAGAGTGTGCTGTCGGGGGATTGAGAGTAAGGACCGGGTGGGACTGGTCTAGAAGCTTCCTTGTCCTACACCCTGCTTAACCGTCAGTTGACTTAGACATTCTTGTTCTCCTGGGGAGTGACACTTCTGTGCCCCTATCCAGAGATTCCCTCACATGTATTTCCAGCCTTGGTCTTTTTCCTTATCTCTAGACCAGAGGTCAGCTGCCTTTTTCTGGAAAGGGCCACATGGTCTGCATCTCACCTACTCAGCTCCACCAAAGAGCTACAGAAACAGCCACAGACAAGCTGCACATGAGCAGGCCCCCCTGCTCCAAATCCTTGTTCTTTCCCATGCCTCACACGGCTGTTTCTCCAACACTCCCAGAAGCTTCTTTGGGGTGTCTGACTGGGGCTTATGCCCGTGTTCTAGACCCTGTTCCTGATCTCCAGTGTTTGAACATTTGACACATACTCGAGCACACTGGGACCTGATCTCTAGAGAGCTGCACTTCCAATAGACATTACACAACACTTGTGTGCTTGTTCACAGCATTTTTAGTGATGCTACCCATAGAAGTCATCCAACTCAGCTGAACCATGTCTGCATTTTCACATAGCGTCGCTGAGTCAAAACATCTCTTTTTTACACATCATTTTGGCTTGTGTTTCTGTGATGTTGTTTAAGGATGGGTGTTCTTATTTCTGTTGTATAGCTGTGGCCAGAGACATTGCAGAAAGCTGTGCTTTTTCTCCAGTTAGAGTATTGTGGTTGCTAATTCAGAGTTCATGCTATATTATTAGCACCTCCCTGACAAGACCCCATTTGCTGGAAATATAAAGGCAGTCTCTTAAGAAGCCAGACTGAAATGAATAACATGAATTAGATTATTTACTTGAGATTATCCCTTTAATATGGGCTTTTCTGATGACCCAGTGGTAAAGAATCCACCTGCCAAGGGGAAGACTCAGGTTCAATCCCTGGGTCAGGAGGATTCCCTGGAGAAGAGGATGGTAACCCACTCCATTATTTTTGCCTGAAGAATCCCATGGACTGAGGAGCCTGGTGAACTACAGTCCATGGGGTCACAAAGAGTTGGACATGACTTAGCAACTCAACAACAAGGCCTGTAGTAGAAAAGGAAAGATGATAAATGTTCATAACAAGAAGGGAAATCCCCTTCTCCCCCCCCCTTTTTTTTTATTAAGGAAAGTCATGTGTTACAAATCAGACTGAAATTGCTTGAAATGTAAAGTTTCCCAAAATGTCAACTTCATAAAAGTTCTCCTCATACTGCTGCTGCTGCTGCTGCTGCTGCTAAGTCGCTCAGTCGTGTCTGACTCTTAGTGACCCCATGGACTGAAGCCTACCAGGCTCCTCTGTCCATGGGATTTTCCAGGCAAGAGTACTGGAGTGGGTCGCCAGTGCCTTCTCCATCTTCTCATACTAAAGGGACATAAAATGTAGCAGTAGAAATTTAATATAGGAACTTAATTCTGAGTCCCAAGTGCTGCTAATCTGAGAAAAGCACTGTTGCATAACATTCCATGCTTTGAAAGATGGGCTCTGTGCTCCTGGCCGCTCCTGTGGAGCGCGTCATGGGGTGGGGTGGGCTGGGCTGGGGGTTCTCCAGCTCCGACAGGTGTCGGGCCCCCTCCTTCTGAACACAGCCCGTTCCACCGTCTTGCAGAAAGGCGCCATTGTGAGTGTGGAACAAGTTGGCTTTTAGACTATTGTCAGCAGAGAAGCAGCAACAGTCTTGTTTGAAACGACTTTCACTGTGGAAGGGAGACTTTCACTGTGGAAGGGACGGTGACAGGAAGAGCCAGAGCTTTCCCAGATGTTGTGTGTTTGTGGCCTTAGGTAGTTACATAGAGTGTTTCTTCCTGTGCATCAGCCCTGTGTGTGCTGTTTGTTTTCTTTATCTTCGTGGTCTATAAATAGACTGCACCTTAGAAATTAGGCTTTTAAATGGAAAAAGCAGGAGGTTATTCTTAAAATTTGGTAAGAGTTTATCTGTTATATCTCATTTGACAGTGGAGATGCCTTTTATATAAAGTTAATTTTGGTTAATGACTCGCTGTAAAATTAAAAGAGAAAGAAAATGTGTTTCTTTGGAAATAAACTTGGCTTCAGAGTTGCAGATACTGAGAATACCCAACCTTATAAGAAAATCTATGAAAAGGAAAGTTTCCATTTATAGTTTTAGATAGAAAAAATTTTAAACAGTGAAACAGTTAATAAGAAAGGAGGTTTTAAACAATAGTTTAAAAGTCTGAGTAAAGCAATATGAAAAGTGTCCCCAGGCATAACCCAAGGGCTGACCAGCACTAAATGACCAGTTACCTGACCAGCAGAGCGCATCCATATCGCCCCTGGTGTGTAAGGTCACGTGCTGAGGTTGGGCTTTGGCAAACCTTGAAGTCAGGGCCCGTTGCCCTGCATGGGTTTACAATGGAGCCTCAGGATCCTTCCCACGGCAGAGCACTGGGAATTGACAGTAGTTGGGGCAAAAAGTGCATCGTATTTGAAATCTAAGGGAAGTCTAAGAGTCAGAGGAAGAAAATTTCATGGAGAGACAACAGCGGAGCAAGAGTTGGAGTCACATCTCGACCAGAAAAGCTGGAGTCTGGTTAGAGCTAGTGTCTTGGGAATGAGAGTCATTGATGACTTTGGTAAGAAAGGATTCAGGTGAGAAGAAACAGAAGCCCGTGTTTGGAGGAGGCTTGGAGCTGGGAGTGGGGCGAGAGAGGCTGCTTTCCTACAAGTCTGACTAGGAAAGTACGGATGGAGGTTGGATGAGAACCAGAAGTAAGGAAAGGTAGAGAGTCTGTAGGAAAGACTTCACAACCTAAATAACTCTTCTTTTGTGTAGTAAACCTGCTGATACATGTTCCTTCATGTTTTATTTGTAAACAGTTTCAGACTTACAGAAAAGTTGGAATAGAACTAACGTCACCACAAAATGTAGTTAACATTTTGCCACAATCGCTTTATCATTTTTTCTTTTCTTACATACATTTTTTTCCTGAACCATATGAGAATAAGTTGCAGACAGTAGGTACTTTTACTTCTAAATAGTTCATGTTTTAAGAACTCTTACGTTTGTTATATAATCTGTTTAATACCCTTTACTCTCATAAGAACAGGCTTTTGAGACACTCTGTTGAAAAATAATTAGGGCACCCCACCATCTCCTGAAATATTTTTTGGTTATTTGTCTAGTGGGAGGCTTAAACACAGAAAGTTTGGGACTTGGACTATACTATAAAGCTCTGAAATAGAAAATATACTTTTAGATATTGGTTTTTCTTGATTGGTAACCAATCAGAAGAAAAGGTAGAGGAACATGATGGCTATTTGGGCCTTTTTCAAAAAATAGTAAATGTTTGAGTCCACAGTGTAATACTGTGTTATTTATTAATTTTATTAATTGTCTGAGAAGTGAGATAGATTAGTGAGGTTCAAAAGTCTTCCCTTCAAAATACTTACGTGTCAAATTAATCCCTAAAGCGTTGTCCCCTTTTCGGCATTGGACAAATATATACGCCCAGTGGAAAATGTGAGTTTTGTTCCATCCCCTCCAAATACAGAATATTTTAGTTCATTTAGATAGTACTTAACTGTCCTAAATCAGCTGCCCTCTGGAGCATGTTTGTGTGCAGGAAGTCATTCCCTTTCCTTCTCTGCTTTCAGTGAAAACGGGTGGTGTATATTTGCCACAGATAGTGGATATTTGGAACACAAAACTCAGAAACAGGAATTCTCATAAAATTGTGTCAGATCATCTTTCTCGAGAAGCTTCCCCTCTTTGCCAGGAACTTTGTTTGGTGGTGAGGAGAGACAGCCTTCTGTCCTTGCCCTGCCCCTTGTGGGATCTGTGAAGCTGATGACCACCCCTCCACCCCCACCCATGATGTTTCCCCAGGGCTGTTTATGGTTCCCTGCTCTGCTGGTTAGAGGGGAGAAGCGGGTTGGTTTTCATTTATATTTAAAAGCAGAGGATAAAAGCCAGCACTCTGGGCCTGAGATGGTGATGATGATGACAAAGATGGTGGTGGTGATAATTGATCACCATCATCATCATCGTCCTCATCTCAGTTATTTCTAACACTACGCGTTCATGTTTCTTAAGAAAATATGACAAGGGGGTTCCCTGGTGGTCTAGTGGTTTGGACTTGGCACTTTCACTGCCATGGCCCAGGTTCGATCCCTGGTGGGGGCTGCACGGTGTGGCCCCCCCCAAAATTAACTCTGAATCCTAAAAAAAGAAAAGAAAAAATATGGCAAAACTGGAAGTAATGTAAAATTTTAATTTCTAAGATATCATGGGTTATTTAGTAGCAGTGTTGTTTCAGTAGCTTGAAAGCTTTATAAATAATAACCCAAATGTAGTGTGTCTACCATGAAATGCCAGAAATAGTGTGTCTGACACTGGGGCGTTTACAGGCTTCATGTGATTTCTGTTCACTGCTTTTGCTCAGTCTTTTTAGCCTAAATTGGCTATTTGTGCAGTGTCTGTGATTTGGGACCATGGATAGTTGGATAAGGAAGTAACAGGCAGGAAACAGTTAATACACTTTTAGCCCAAATGTGTAGGTCTATCCTGTGATTTCTTTGGGGCACTAAGCTGCTCAGGGTGCCCCTGGGTGCTCTGCTCGGCTCCCCACTCTTCTGTGAAACTTTGTCTCTGCCTATGTGCTTAGTCGCTCAGTCATGTCTCTTTGCAACCCCGTGGACTGTAGCCCACCAGGCTCCTGGGGGATTCTCCAAGCAAGAATACTGGAGTGGGTACCTATCCCTCCTCCAGGGGATCTTCCCGACCCAGGAATCAAACCAGGGTCTTCTGCATCGTAGGTGGATTCACTACCAGCTGAGAGATGGCTGAGAGACGGGAGAAGCCCCGTCTCTACGTATACCTTTAGGTTAAATGCTGCTGAAATGAGAAATGACATGTACACTTTTCACCTCCTACTCAGATATCAAAATAGCCTTTTAGTTTATATCAGCTCAACAATGGTATTGGTCTTCTTTAAACCAACCATAACCTTGCTTATCTGGAATGAAACAATATTCCTGTTCAACAGTAAATAAATTTAACCTTGTTTAATTTGTAATGTTTATCTTCCCATCTCTTACATGAAGTTACTACCAACTCTTTGTTTTTCATCTAAATGACTGTGGAAGTTTCCACCATTTTAGAGTAAATTTTTTTGTCTTTGTTGATGCTGAAAATTTAATAGTAAGATTTAAAGCTCTGTAGCATGATATACTTATAAAGGGCAGCTCTAACGCTGTCTTCATTTTAAATGTGCAAAATATGTCCGCAGAGAAAAACTGGAACATATAGAAAATTAAAAAAAAAAAAAAAGACTCAAATGTGTTCCTTTTTATGACTGAGTAATATTCCATTGTATATATGTACCACAGTTTCTTTATCCATTCATCTGTCATTGGACATCTAGGTTGCTTCCATGTTCTAGCTATTGTAAATAGTGCTGCAGTGAACAATGGGATACATGTGTCTTTTTCAGTTTTGGCTTCCTCAGGTTATATGCCTAGGAGTGGGATTGCTGGGTCGTATGGTGGTTTTATTCCTAGTTTTTAATGGAATCTCCATACCGTCTTCCATAGTGGCTATATCAATTTACTTTCCCACCAGCAGTGCAAGAGTGTTCCCTTTTTTCCACACCCTTCTAATGAGGTGGACAAACCTAGAGCCTATTTTACAGAGCGAAGTGA
The DNA here is from genome assembly GCF_054371585.1 of Giraffa tippelskirchi. Classification (NCBI taxonomy): domain Eukaryota; kingdom Metazoa; phylum Chordata; class Mammalia; order Artiodactyla; family Giraffidae; genus Giraffa; species Giraffa tippelskirchi. Next base: position 62,019,577 of record NC_137287.1, on the reverse strand, counting down.
ATCAGAAAAAGAAATATAAATGTTGTATACTAATGCATATATGTGGAATCTACAAAGATGGTACTGATGAATTTATTTGCAGGGCAGCAGTGGAGAAACAGACATAGAGAACAGACTTAGGGACACAGGGAGAGGGGAGGAGAGAGTGAGATATCTGGAAGGAGTAACATGGAAACTTACGTTGCCATGTGTAAAATAGATAGCCAATGGGAGTTTGCTGTATGACTCAGGGAACTTAAACAGGTGCTCTGTATCAACCTAGAGTGGTTGGATGGGGAGGAAGATGGGAGAGGAGTTTGGGAGGGAGGGGACATGGGTGTACCTAAGGCTGATTCTTGTTGATGTTTGACAGAAAACAACATAATTCTGTAAAACGGTTATCTTTCAATTAAAAAAATAAAGTGGAAAAAAAATGAAAAGAGAAAAAGTTCCCATGCTTGCCTTACACAAAAGAAGTACTGTGAACATTTGTTTGTGTAGTTTCTTTTAGTACTTTTAAAAGCTAGATTTACTTAAAACCACCACCACCAAAGCAATAAAATCCAAACCTGGGTGACATATAATTGTGGTGACACTGTGTACAAAATTTTTTATCTTCATTTTCATTTAGCATGATAAATAGAAGCATTTCCCCAATTATAAATACATTATGCATTTTATAAACATTTATTATTTGTAATAGCTACAAAATTTTCAGTATGGTTAATTTGCCACCTACTTTATTCAGTCTCTTATTACTGAACATTTAGATTATTTATAGTTTTCTTTTTCCTATTATAAATAATGCAGTAATGAACATCTTTGGGCTTAAAGCCTTGTCTGCATGTGAGAGCATCTCACTAGGATAGAGTCCCAAAACTAAATGAATGACTCATAGAGTTTCAGATTGCAGTCTGAAATTACTATATGAGAAAGTACGTAATACTAATATTTAATGTAACTAGCAAAAGCTACTCATTGGATGTCTAAATTGAGCAGGCATAGCTTATTTTAATCCTTTTTAATTACCTTTTCTCTGTCCAGTGACTAGACTTTTTAAAAGATTTTAATCAGGCAAAAGAAAATCTGGTATATTTAAGGCTTTTTGCACAGTTGTGCATGCTCTCTAGTAATAATAATATTGGTGTTTCACTGATATACTTGTGGACCTTATCAATTTTTCGACTGTGACTTGTCTGAATCTGTGTTTTCTGTTCACAAACCCCCATGAAGCAGTATGATCCTTGCTTGGATCAGACGTGGCCGCTTGGTGCTTTGAGGAGGAGGCTGTCAGTGACTCAGAACCTCTCACCACTCTGACTCCTAAGAAGCATGATGCAGTGAACCATTCTACCTGAGGGTTTCCGAGGGCCTGATGTCACTGGAACTGTCTGTCCCCTTCCATTGGGTGCGGTAACCATGGCAGGATGACCTTTCAGTGAACGCTCTAGGACATTCTCATTATGGAAGAAAATCAAAGCTAATCACTGCTAGTGTTTTCCTCTTCTCAAAGGGCAGTTCATTGTATCATGCGAACAAGTGACATTTCCTGTTTCGAACATAGTCACCAGGGTATGTGGTTGATCATGGATTTCTTGGAATGCTGAGAAAAATGTTGCCTTAAAAGTCCGTTTTCACCAAACCTGGCAGATTGCAGTAGGAAAAATGTAATAAATGTGGCATTCTCCCCTCCTCTTCTCCATCACAAGAAGCCTACCAGAGGGCCTGCTCCTATTCTGCTCCCCCTGGGGTCGCCACCACACTGCCAGCGCAGAGAAGATGCCCCCTGGCTGCCCTGCTTGGGCCTTGGGATACCGAGCAGGCTCAGTGCCTGACTCCCCAGCCCTGATCTCTCACCGGGTCTGGAGAGGAGAGGAACAGGACGGGTGCTGAGCCCCTGGTTCTGGCGTACTGATCGAACAGTTTACTAGGTTAACAAACCAGGCACCCCGAGTGACCTGACCCAGTCAAATGTGCCTTTGTTTTCTTCTGCAGTCGTGATGGCTGTTTTAGTGGCAGGCTGGGCACTTGGCTGCCTGTCCCCCGTGTCTCAGTGTCTCGGGTTTTGCAGAGGACTAAGGGTTGTCATGTGTGCTGGTGTGTGTGTGCTTGCACTCATACGTGCTTCGAGTTGTTAAGTTGCAGCCACCGTTTGCCGGATGGTTGTGGAGGGAGGGCTCCTGCGTTGCCCACCTCTCTGCGTCTTGGTGCCGCCTGGACTGGAGCCTGACGTGCCCAGTGCTGAGCCCTCAGATGGAACAAAAGAAAATCAGCACCGCGCTTCTCTCATGCTGATTCAGCTTTAAAAACGAAGTGTGATTATTTCGGTCCAGTGATAGTGAACCAAGCAGCAGGTCTGTGATGGCAGGTTCTGAAGCACATTTACTTGGATCTTCCGATGTGGCTCTTCTGAATGTATGTCTTGTCCATCTGGCTGCCTGTTTTCTTTCCCTCTGAAGCTTGACAGACCTGATTAAATACAGAACGGCTCGGCCCTGGCAGTTGCCTCTCAGATTTTATTATTGGTTATGCATCCCATTTCCTTGTGTCTGAGTCGAGTAGGACCCTCAGAGGCCACAGTATTCGCGTCTATATATTTCCCCAGAATTGGCAGGTTGAAGTTACAGATTGAAGTAGGAGGTAAATTCTGGATTTAACTTTCTTCTTAGAATGTAAGATATAGATCAGGTCTAAACGTGAGGAAAATACTGAAGGGTGATGATCTCATTTCCAGAGTATGAGTTTGACCTCTTGAAATTGTAGATGTGCTCTCGGCTGACATGTTGGAACTGAGAGAACAGTCTTCAGAGTCTGTGGAATAGAACTGCTGTAAGAGAGGCAGGCTGGTTCATTTCCTGTCGTTTATTCCCTGTTGTTGGTGTCAAGTAGGAGCCAGGGCTTTCTTCCCCTCAGACAGTTCTGGGGCGTTGCACCTCGGTGCCCACATTCTGGTGTCACTCACCCAATAGGTCTCCTCACACATAGGTTACACTGTGTTTGCCCCGAGTTATCTTTTCTATTTTCCTGTCTTTCATGTGATATCCTTTTGTAATCTTATTTTCATTTTTTATTTGGTTTATTTCCTTTCTTTAAGTGCTTTCAGATAATTCCTGATTTATATAACCATGATTTCTGTTTTTAGTGCTTTCTGCATCTGCTCCAAATGTGACCCTCATTTCCATGTCTGGTGGTGACTGGGGAACGCTCCAGATTACTTGGGGAGAATTGATCAGAGAATCTCTTGCCACCCTCTTGCTTGTGCTCTGTGTCCTTTATGGCACCTGTGAGCTTTTGGTGGTTTTGTGTTTGAAAGTGGAAATACTGTAGGATCTGTTATTGGGAAATCTCAGTATTACTGACTTCATTTGTCCTGGAGTTATTCAGTCCCACCTGCCTCTAAAATCAGACGTGAATCTTTTTGTGGACTGAGTGTTCTTGGTGCATTTATGTTTTTATCCCCGGCACCCCCTACATCCCTCGCTCCTCACTCAACACGCAGTGGGACTCGATTCACGGCGGCCTCAGCTCTCTCCTGGATTCTGGGGCACCGTCCCGCCCTGACTACTTCCCCGCCCCCAGGCCTCAGCATTCTGGGGGCCACAGGAGTTTCACTTTGTATTTGTTGCATGCAATGCCTGCATCAAGTTGATCCTGAGTAATAATTGGGACTCAAGTGTCTCTGCTGACTTTCAGGGTGTCATTTCAGACACTTTTTAGTTGTCTGCAGTAGCCGATTTTACCAATATTGCCCATACTAGACCTAGTTATCTGCCTGATATTAAAATATCAGTGTTCCAAGTGGTGTTTTTACTGTTCAGTGATAGCATTGATTCAGGCCTCAGCAGAGGCTGGTTGCTAGGAGATTCTCTTTGAATTAATCTACATGTGAGTTAATGGTTGGTTCTTGCCGGTTTTTCTTAAAAAAAAAAAAAAGAAAAGAAAAGCTGAGAAGAGCTGCTTCACTTGATGATTCTCTTGTGTATTTCCATTATTCAGCTTGTTTGTTGATTACTGTTGAGCATTTGGACTTTGTACACGTGGTCTCTGTCCTCAGTGCTGATCTGTGGGGCTGAGGGCCCCACTCAGCCTTTCCATGGGGCCCCCAAATCCTATTGGCTTTAAGCAGCACTGTCTCTGATCATCACAGGGTCTGGTGGCCTGTCAGAGTGTTACTATCATCTTTAAGTGATTTGCTCAGGTGGCTGAGGAGAAGCCAGAATTCAGTCTTGTCATTGTCAGTTGTACAGTTTTTATCTTTTTCTCTCCTTTAAGTACTACTTTAAGTACCTCAGCCTGTGCTTATTTTGCCGTCTCTCACCAGCTCTGTTATCCAGGTTCTAGTCGCACCATTTGTTGTGTCTCTTGACTCTTGCTTCTGATGGATCATTTCCTCTGAGTCATGTCATTTGGGATGGGGAGCCTGTCTTTGGAGAGGCTCAGAGAGGCAGACTTCTCCAGAGTGGTTTGCAGTTACTTCTGCCAGGCGCACAGGGGTCTCACTGGCATGTGACCAATTTGGTGCAAAAGTCACAGGGTTCCCTGGACTACATGTGCAGAGTAGAGTGGAACTCCAGAACCATGCTGGAGATTCAGACAGACCAGTGGGTACCATTCACTCTGGCAGGGGGGAGCTTGGGAGACATTTCCCCTTCTGAGGCCCAGCTCCTTTTTCATTTGGGTTTATAGATAACTTTGTTTTCTAGTTCAGTTTTTGTTGCAGTTGTATCTCTTTGAGGATTTCAGACACATATACAAGCATCTGTTCTAACTTGTATCCTCTCTACTGCCTTATATCCTGTCCTGCAGGACATTAAAATAAGGTAACTTCCTAATCAGGACGTTATAAGTAAAGAGGATAGCATTGGTTATTGTACCAGAATAATCGGTGTGAACCAAGACATGTGGTCACCTTGGTTGAAACCTGAGACCCAGGGCACACAGCCAGACAGGCTTTGCTCTGCCAGAAGACTCCACTTCACTCTTCGGTTAGAGGCTCGAGCCACTTCCCTTGCCTCACTCTCTAGGCTTTTAAATGGATGTCTTATATTTTATCTCAGATTTCTAGGTACTTGTAGTGTGAGAGCTTGTAGGTTATCTAGTTGCTGTATTGGTGGAACAGTCTCTCTTTAGCCTTAAACATTAGGATGTTTTCTCTTCTTTGGTTCATCTTAACAAAGAATATTTGAAAGGGACAGTGGAGAGACTGGAGAGAGGGTGCGGGAGGGAGACAGATACAGGGAGAGAACAAGAGTGAGTAGGAGACAGAGAGATAGGCAGCTTAGAAAGAGGTGGATGAAGAGACAGAGCACATGAGTGTGAGTCAGATGTGTGCACAGACCTAGGCTGGAGGCCCACCATGCATAGGAGTGCCCCCAGGAGAGCGAAAACAGAAAATGACCAAATGTGAGCGTGTTAGAATAATCGTAAGAAATAAACATGAAGAAAGCAGGGTTACAAAAGATGGCTTTGGAATCAGTCAGAATTGTAGTAGCAGTGGTTTGCTGCCACACCAGCAGCAACAGGGTTTATAGATAGGGGTGCTGATGCGGGATGCAGGGATTGGGGCTGGCCCAGTGGCAACCAATGGAGCAAACCAGTGGGGTCAGGTTCTGATGAATGGAGCACTAATGAATGGAGATAGTTGCTGATCTTCAGGCAGTGGGTCAGTAGTGACTAAAAATAAAAGTAAACCAAACTGATTTAAAATTAACAGGCTTTATTTGTTGATTTTTCATCATTGCTTTGCAGATCCTAGTCACACTTAGCAATATGACTACCTAAAATTGAAATTAGAAGTTTAAGATTATGACCATGTCAAATACATTCGTCTAAAGATAGGAAACAGACCTGATGAAATCATCTGAGGTTAAGTTGGGGTTGTTAGCTGACCACAGTTGGTCTTAAAGCACTACCAAGTGCTCAACAGGGTCCTTGAGTCCTTCAGCCTCTACTCACTGATGCTGTCAAGGCCGAAATGAACAGCTCGTCTCTTGGATGAGTCACTGGAACATGACCAACCTGAGGCCAGGCAGTGTGGAGAAAGTGGGTGGGAGGTAAAAGTTTCTGGTTTTTGCAGATAGTCTTTTATGTTTCCTCATCTATCCTAATTAGACCCAGCACTGTTTAGGCCTTGCTGCACCATCATGTTTTTCTTTTTCTGGTTTTCCAGACTGCCAGTCATGGATTATGACTCCCACTTGTCTTAGGCACCATCACAGGGATCTTTATAGCATTGGTGCTAGTTTAAAAGCTGAGACGAACAAGGCTATGACATCTGTGGAAAGGACAGAAAAAAACTAGGCTACATGGCATGGGAGAATATAGTCATTTCTCAGTAACCACCAGAGATTGGTTCCAAAATCTGTGGGTGCCCAAGTCCCTCATATAAAATGGCATGGATTTGCATATAACCTACCACATCTCCCTATACACCTTAAGTCCTCTCGAGGTTACTTATAATACCTAATGTTATGTAAATTTTATATACAGAGTTGTAAATATGCAATACAATGTTATTTAAATAGATGCCCATGTGTGGCGAATGCATTATTTTTGACCAAAGGTTGATTGAACCCACAGGTGCAGTTCTCACAGACATGGAGGACTCACAGCACTGCTGTATTAAGTTCTGTCAGTTTCTTTTCAGTTTTGAATAAAGGGATCCTATCATGCCTTGTACTCAGGCGAAATGTGGACTGAAGGCATTGTGACCTAGTATTTTTGTTTTCACCCGAAAGTCTGGCAATAGACTCTTAGAATGTTCTATTAGTATGAGGTGCTCAGTCATGTCCGACTCTTTGTGATCCTGTGTACTGTAGCCCGCCAGGCTCCTCTGTCCATGGAATTTCCCAGGCAAGAATACTGTAGTGGGCAGCCCTTTCCTTCTCCAGGGGATCTTCCCAACCTAGTGATTGAATCTGCGTCTCCTGCATTGGATTCTTTACTGCTGAGCCACCTGAGAAGCTTAATAAGTATCATCATCATAAAGAACCAGTGGGTTGAAGTCAACTCCAGGGACTCCACATCTCCTAAAACTGCCTTTTCTCTCTGAGGCACAGTCACCTCAAAGGGGTCTTTGTGACAGCCATCAGGTGTTGCCTCCAGGGTACAAGGCAGAGTGCCAAAGTAGTGGTGCCTTCGAACTGTGGTGCTGGAGAAGACTCCTGAGAGTCCCTTGGACAGCAAGGAGATGAAACCATTCAGTCTTAAGGAAAATCAACCCTGAATACTCATTGGAAGGACTAATGCTGAAGCTGAAGCTCTCATATTTTGGTCACCTAAGGTGAACAGCCGACTCATTGGAAAAGTCACTGATGCTGTGAAAGATTGAGGGTAGGAGGAGGGGAGGGCATCAGAGGATGAGAAGGCTGGATGGCATCACCGATGCAATGGACTTGAATTTGGGCACACTTTGGGAGATGGTGAAGGACAGGGAAGCTTGGCATGCTGCAGTCCATGGGGTCACAAAGAGTCAGACATGACTTAGTAACTGAACAACAACAAAGAATAATAAAGTGCACAATAAAAGTAATGCACTTGAATCACCCCAAAACCATCCTCCCCACCCAAATCTGTAGAAGAACTGTCTTCCACAAAGCTGGTCCCTGGTGCCAAAAAGGTTGGGGACCACTGGCTTAGAGCAAGCCCTAGGCTTTAACCTGCCACTCTGAATGAACTCTGAAGCCATTTCCCCTGTGTTCTCTCCTGATTGGCAGATAGATACTTATCTCCTCAGAGGATATGATCCTCAAGTTAAAATGAGCAAAGAACGACTTCCCTGGTGGCCGAGGGGCCAAGACTCTGTGCTCCCAAGGCAGGGGACCCCAGGTTGGATCCCTGGTCAGGGAACTAGATCCCACCTGCCACAGCTGAGGTCCGAGGCAACCCAATAAATAAATAATAAATACAATAAATATATATATTTTTAAATGAAGTGATAGAACACGAAAACAAACAAGGAGTCGGCCCCAGCCACCGTGGGCCACAGGCACCATGAGGGCTCTCCTGGTCTGATTCTCTTTCTTTCCACCAGCAAGTCACAAACGCCCACCTTCTACCAGGTCATGAGCTGCCACACCTTAATGCAGGTGGCACCTCAGGCTGAGACACAGTCATTCTCTCCCTCAAGGCAGGCTCCAGAGACAACTCACAAGCACAGACACACCAACACCCTCCAGAGCTGAGGCTGCCCTGAGCCCTACTTCGTGAGGGCCCTGGATGCCCCCAACAACAACAATGTGTGACCATCCTTGTTTTTTCTTTCCTTTTATCTTTGACTGGATTAGCTATTAAAGCTAAGGATAAGATACCTTCTGTTTTTTGTTGGTGTTGATTAGATTTCTTTGCAAATTTATTGAAATAATGGAACTCAAAAGTTTTCACTGTGATGTTGGAAGCTGATTTGAAGACCATTCTGACTTTCCACTAATTTTGGTCTTCTCTCTTCCCTCCTGTAACTTTACTCTTTTGTTTTGCTTAACCATTCTTTCCGTATGGAGTTTTTTTTAATTGAAAAAACTCCCCGGTGATGGGATTCTGATTGTTTATACTGGACAAGCCTGTAGCCCTTGGAGACTGTTCTAAGGCAAGATTACAAAGGCAGATGCCAGTATCGGGGAGGAACTGAGGAACGGCCCCAAGGAGTGGGTGGTGGGGCAGAGGGTGAGGACTGGGCATTGGGGTCTTAGGTCCTGCCAGTTCCTACCATTGGGGTGGAGCCCAGTGTTGCTAAATGATCTGATTTCTTAAGAGAAGCTGGAAATACAATTTTTTTTCCCTTTGTGATATGTGTTTGAAATACAGAAATTATACATGGGCTCAAATTTATTAAAAAAGAAAGAAAATAAATGAATCAGACAAAACACATCTGTGGCCCCGATTATGCCCACAGATGGGCAGTGTGAGCTTTTGCTCTAAAGGATTAATTTTGCCTTTTCAGAAAATAACTGTCTTAATTAAGCAGAGTGTGTAGATACCAATTTGGCTGAGATATCCTATTTTAATCACATTTAACAAGGAAATACCACTCGCTTAACTGTGGATTTAGATGAATCAGTTTTCGCACATGCTGCTGCTGCTGCTGCTGCTGCTGCTGCTGCTGCTGCTAAATCGCTTCAGTCGTGTCCGACTCTGTGCGACCCCATAGACGGCAGCCCACCAGGCTCCGCCATCCCTGGGATTCTCCAGGCAAGAATACTGGAGTGGGTTGCCATTTCCTTCTCCAGTGCATGAACAGGAAAAGTGAAAGTGAAGTCGCTCAGTCATGTCTGACTCTTAGCGACCCCATGGACTACAGCCTACCAGGCTCCTCCGTCCATGGGATTTTCCAGGCAAGAGTACTGGAGTGGGGTGCCATTGCCTTCTCTGGTTTTCGCACATACCTCTCCTTAATTACATGTTAGGACTTTGTCCTGCTATTTTGTAGTTATACTGGGTGCAGAACAGACTTTTGAAAAGAAAATGGAGTTTTTGGCTAATAGATCTCCAGCCAGGTGTCTAATTTTTATGTATGACTTTCTCAAGTTTCTAAATAGTTAAGTGTTTGAAGTTGAACCTGGAAGAATCTATTAACACAGTAACTGTTGGTTTCTTCCAGAATCCTTGAATGTCTTAGTAATCTAAGGTTTAAAAAACTGAAAATCTTGACTCCCTTTAGTTATCAGATGGGTTTATCATATATCTTCTTTTTCTTTCTTTAAAGATTTGAACATGGAATTCAATCCTTCAGACCATCCTCGGGCCAGCACGATATTCCTCAGTAAATCTCAAACAGACGGTAGGTTCTTTCTTCTTTCTTTTTGTTTTTTTAAAGACTTATGTTGGTAACTAGCCTGTCTTGATTTTTCAGTCGCTGTGATTCTCAAGATAAAGATAGAATCCCCTTTAGTAACCACTAAGGATGTTTGGGTGGTTACCCTTTGGGGTTTCTTTACTTTATAGTAAGTTATATTTTTAGAATTTACTGTTTGAAGCAACTGTCCTCATTTTGCCAATCATTGGGATCGTTCTAGGCAGTTTCTACTCTGAGAATGAGAAACTTTCCTTTAAAAATTTATTATTTGCATAAATTCTCTAAAGATCAGAAGTATTAGATAGTAGGTAAAAAGAAATCATAATACAACTCTAAATAAAAACACCATTATCTCAGTTGTGTCATTTGAGAGCCAAATTGAACCTGTACACTAGGGGTAGATGTTTTCCTTCTGTCATACTTGTGTTAAGCTGTTTCTGTGGCGTGGAATTTCTTTTGGGGGATTTTCTCTTCTTTTCAGCCCTTGACTTATGTCACTGTTCCCTGGCTCTTGGCTACAAAGGAGAGAGAAAACACACAATACCGTGAACACAGCCCGTTCCTGCAGAAAAGAGCAGTGGAGGAATCTGTTAAATGATGTTGTAGTGACAGTGCTGAGGTCCTGGGGGTTCTAGCTGTGACTCTTGTCAAATTGCTAAGCTCTTATTTTGAGAAGATCCTAAGTTAAGTTGACTAGAAAAATAATCAAACATGTTTAAGACAGTTCATTTTAAGAACTGATAACTCCTCAGTTAAGGCTAGGTGACAACTTTCATGTAGCATAATGCTAATATAATATTGGTGATCTTGCTTTAAGCAGGCTAGCGACGAGATCTGAGAGAATTTGGTGCATTTATTATTTTTTTTAAAGTGTGCTTCCAGGCATAAGAAGAAATCACTGTAGGCATCAAATACTTGTGAGATAAGTTTTGAATGTTTTTGGTGGAAACTAAGCAAGACATTTTTTTCTTCACCTGGTGAAGTGGGAGCCCATGGAGAAGGGAGGGTATTGCCAGGCAGGAAAGTGGCAGTGGTTTGAAGGTTTGGGACAGTGAGAAATGAGAATCAAAAGCAAGTTTTTGCACTTAATATTTAATACTATGAAAACAAGTTACATGGCTGGCACACTTTCAGATTCGGTTCTTGCTTCCTGTGAATTCAGGGCACAGACCAACATCAATCAGAAACTTTTCACCTAGATTCACATGGAATGGCATTAGAGCCTCTTAAGTGGATGACACGTGGCTAGGTTGTCACGGGGAGACAGATGGCAGGGTCCTCCGACCTCACAGGATCCCCGGGTGTGAGTCAGGGATGCGCATCTACCCCTGCCCTCTCACCCTCCTCTCCTCCACCGATCATTGGGGTGTTGGCAACTCTCACCCTTCTGTTTTCGCTTCATTCCTCAAATGCTGGGTCCTCTCTTTGAGTGTAAAGGATCTACTTGAGTCTCACAGGTTAAAAACAAGGAAGAGGAACCGGCACCGTCTCTGTGCAGTGTCCTGTCTCCCAGCCTGCAGAGTGAACACTCTTGTGCCACCTCCTCCTCCTCTTCCCCTCTGCTTGCCCACTAGGGTCTTCCTCCCGCCACCCCTGTTCAGGGGATATGTTTACAGTGAAATACTGAAGAATCCATAGGTTCTACGCTACTTGGTTTATGTGTCAAAAACTCCAGGGGATTTATCATCCAGAGTCCCTCCTAATCGCTGCAATTCAGTCTTATTCTCCTTCAGTTCTGTTGACAGTAAGGAATTCGAGTCCACTTATGCGTAAGAGTTTCTCACCTGGTTGTGGGAGCTCCTTAAAAGTAAGGAGTTTCTGGAAAGTACACCCTAAAGCCTTCACCAGCCCTGTGAATGACTATCACTCGTATCCAGTGCTCTTGTCATTTGGTGGCACCTGGGCTGACCTGACACACTCAGGAGCCTGGAAAAAGTGGACAAGGGGTCTGCAGCATCTGTGTGCCCTCTGGAGCAGCCACGAGTCTCTTCTCCACACCAGGCGCAGCAACACACAGACAAGGACCTCACATCCACACTCAGTGAAAGAGCCTCACCTGCCTTTTCCTTTCAGCTCATGTTCCTTTTGATTTAAATATATTGCTGTCCTCTCCAGTGACCTGCTTGTTAACTGTTGATTGATTACTGTGTTGTTGTTCAGTCACTAAGTCCTATCTGACTCGGTGACCCCATGGACTGCAGCATGCTAGGCTTTGCTGTCCTTCACTATCTCCCCAAGTTTGCTCAAACTCATGACCATTGAGTTAGTGATGCCATCCAACCATCTCATCTTCCATCATCCTTCTCCTGCCTTTAGTCTTTCCCAGCATCAGGGTCTTGTCCGGTGAGTAAGCCCTTCGCATCAGGTAGCCAAAGTGTTGGCACTCCAGGTTCAGCATCAGTCCTTCCAATGAATATTCAGGGTTGATTTCCCTTAGGATTGACTGGTTTGATCTCCTTGCAGTCCAAGCAACTCTCAGAAGTCTTCTCCAGCACCACAGTTTGAAAGCATCACTTCTTCAGTGCTCGGCCTTCTTTATGGTCCAACTGTTACTCTGTGCTATGCACAGTTTCTCAGTTGCGTCTGACTCTTTGACACCCCATGGACTGTAGCCCACCAGGCTCCTCTGTCCATGGGATTGTCCAGGCAAGAATACTCGAGTGGGTTGCCATTCCCTTCTCTAGGGAATCTTTCTGACCCAGGGATCAAACCTGGGTCTCATGCATTGCAGGCAGATTCTTTACCGTCTGAGCCACCAGGTAAGCCCCAGAATACTGGAATGGGTAGCCTGTCCCTTCTCCAGGGGATCTTCCTGACTGAACTCTTACTCTGTATACTCTCAGAAGGGAGTTTTCAGGAAAGAAAATGCAAAACTCAGTGATAATAGGTTGTTAGAAAGCTCTTCTGGGTTCCCTGTCTCTCCCCTCTACATCTCTGAGGTTGAGGGCCCCCATTTTGAGAAACACTGAGGTCTGGGAAGCCAAGGTGGGGTGCTGACCGCGCCACACAGACAACAGTGTGAGAACGGCCTCTGAGAAGCAGTGCTTTTGTTGTGAGTTTGCTTGGCCTCCCTGGAGCGGGCAGGGTGCTCTGGGAGGCCCCCCAGCACCAGCACGGAGAGTAACTGGTTTCCAGTGATGCTTCTGACATCCAGTGTCCTGTATTTTAATCAGTTATGGGTAGTATTGTTATCATTTGTAGTTCAGTCACTAAGTTGTGTCATATTTCACCCTAATAGTATGGACCTTTATGGGTCTGTTTTGGTTAGAAATAAATAGTCCTGCTTTTTGTTGAACATCTTAATTAGTGGATGCAGGCAGAATTTTATGAGCTTTACTAGTTACTGTTTTCTTTAATTATTGGGAAGCTGTTACCCCTGGGTTAACTATGGCGCAGTGATTCTGTTGGGTGCTGTGGTGTGCATGGTTTTATGTTCTGCTCTCTTATCAGAGGTCACATCTGCATGTGTGCAGGTTGCATTTCTTAAGTCCTAATTGAGCAGCTGGATATGTTGGTTGGTGGAAGGATGGGACCTTAACGCAGAGAGAGGCCCATCCTCAGCAACCTGCCAGGGGTTAGCACGCAGGCGTGTAACATTTCTGTTGCATCTTTTGTTTTCACAGTGAGAGAAAAGCGCAAGAGTCTCTTCATTAACCATGTAAGTAGAGCTGTTCCCCTCTGTTCTTCGTAATAACTGTCCAGAGACCATCCACACTGTGTATGCGGTGGGGAAGTGGTCCGTAAATCTTGTCTGCACGTGGAAGAGTGTGAAGAAGGCTGCAGGGCACTCATGCTCTGTTTCACCTGTGGCTGGACGGGCACGGCTTGGCATTTATTGCCGGGGCCAGTGTGTGACCTGAAGCCCTGGGCTGCTGCTGCTCCTGGGATGGTGTGCGTGGACAGTGCGGTATCAGATCCCACAGGTCCTTTCCTGCCTCCCTTCCCCCAAGTGACTCTCTCCTAACTCAGTCCTATTTGAATAAGCAAGCACATGTTTTCTTCCCCCTTGTTGTTTATAGGTCCAGTAGAGTCTGTCTGTTCTTTCGATGCTCTAAGAAAGGATGAACTTGACAACACTTGAATTTTAAAATGAATTTTAAAAAACCCAGCTCTAGCCTTTCGGCCATTCTGAGCAGCATCTCCCTACTCTGCTGGTCAGGCAAAAAGATACTTGATCATTCTCCTTTGATCAGTGGGTACAGCCAGCCTCCCTCCACCCCTGCCCGGAGGTGACCTCAAGCTGCCCCCCCAGGACTGTGGTGCTCGGCCACCAGGAGATCTATGACCACACCTCCTAATCCTCTAAACTTAGGCCTCTTGATGAAGTAGGTGTGTTACCAAATAAGCATATGCCATCAATTCTCATATCGAAAACGAGCACGATATATTTGATTTCTCAGGGGTTTTTCTCAGGGTTTCTAAACTGTCTGCATTTAAGTATTTGTGAATCTTGAAGTACTTGGCACTGGAGCTTTGTGCTAAGCAGACTTAAAGCCACAGCATTGCCTCTTCTGCCCTTTGAAAATCTGGGCAAAATGCAGTTGAAAGGAAATTCATAGCCAGACCCTTGCACCCAAAGGGCTCCACTCTCGGCCTGTAGGAGGTTGGTGAGTCCTTCGTGGGCAGTGGTCTCAGGGTTGGAGAGAAGCCCTGTAGTTTTTATCAGATTCTTACAGAAGTTCACAGCCTATTCCCTGGCCCTCTCCAGTTTTGCCGCAGCAGTGTGAAGCATCTGTGAAATTATGAGCTGTGTCTTAAGGAAAACGTGGAAAATTGCTATGCCCTTTTTGATTTTTTTGAAAGCTGTATCTGCCTGGACCTAGAGAGGTGAGAGATTTGACCCCATTCCGTAAGTCCTCACGTGCCGGGGGCACTAGAACACTGCTCCCCGGTTAGCACATCTGCCCAGGAGCCTGTAGACCACCTCTGCTGGTCACTGCAGCCCCATTCAAGTGGGCTGGAGGGGAGGCCTGCCCTCGTGCCAGCCGCACGCCCCACGTGTCTCCCCCGTGCCCCACGACTCACGCTTTGTGGCGTGCCATTCTGGCACCTGTCTCGCGCTGTGCCCCCTGACTCAGCGTGTCCCCTTACCCCTGCCAGCCCTGTCACCCCCCGACACAAAGAGCAGAAGCACAGTTGTTGGAATGTGCTCATTCCTGTAAAAGAAATCTCTGTGCTGCCTTATGTAACAGATGCTCGGGTAGCAGCATGCCCTCCAGACCGCATTGCACAGTAGCATCTCAGCTCTGCCCACGCTGGGAGAAGCCACTGGAATGTGCTGTTTCAACCAACTGAAATCGAATTGGAGTGGAAGTACCTGCAGGTTCAATTAGGCTAATAAACCAGCTGTGCTTTTCAAGTTTTGAGACACTTGAGTGTCATAAGTTAGGGCAATAAAGAGACGATAAGTGGTAATAATAATCATCAGTACAGTGGAGCGAACATTTTATACCATGTTTGTGCCAGACTCTGTTCTTTAGTTTAATGTGCTTGATTACTGTGCCCAGGAGGTACTGTGTGTCACTCCAGTCTTCCATATGGGGAAAGTGAGGCACAAAGAATCAGCCAGCTGAGCAGTGGAGCCAGCCTGGGGCCCAGGGGGCTGGCCTGGGCTATTCAGTCCTCACACGGTCATACCAAGCGCCACCCGGACACAAGTTGTTTAGCTTTTTATCTGAAGACAGAGAGCACTGTTTTCTGAATTGGGGCCCCAACTAACATTTGTAATTTCTTTTGTTGTTGAACTCTGGAATGACCGTTATTCTTTGCCCTTGTTTATAAAACCCATTGTGTTTATTTGCTTTATTGTGAGGGATGTTGTTTCTTTTAATTTTACCCTTCAAGTTTCTGAAGAACCTGCTTATTAGTACATGCTGCTAAGACAATCTTTAAAGAGGCTACTATTTAAGAAAAAGCAGTGGATGTAGATAAGCCATGTGAGGAAAGGTGAGGGCTGATGGTCACAACAGGAAATAGCTTCCACCAGGTGGAGAGAAACAAGGTTTTTTCTGGCTCCAGGACAGTAACACAGTCTAGCAAGTGATGGAAGCTGACTTTGGATGCAGCCTTCAGAGAAGGGGCCAAAAGAAGGAACCCCTGGCTGGAAAAGAGGGCACCGCTTGCTGGCTGAGAACTGCCAAGAGAGACTGACAAAGTAAAAGGAGCTTCTTCTGAAAGAATTATTAATACGTTTTAAATCTTGAAGCTATTTGAGGATAAACCCTTTGGGGGAGTTTTAACGTAAGTTAAACCAGGGCAAATTATAAAGATTAATATTCTAATCAGCACTATGTTTTAGATGTAATTATCCAATCAGCAGTTACAGGAAAATTTAATACATTACAATAGAGTCACAGGTATTTTAGCAAGGATTGTGTAAAGGGCTTTATTTAAAGTTCATAGCTTGCTTAAAATTGGCTGAAGTTTTGGCTGGCTATTTTAATGACTCTTTGAATTAAAATGCAGTAGTCTCTGATTATAAATTGTGGGTAGCATTGTCGGTGGCTGAGAGTCTGAAATCTCTCTCCTGAAACTTAGGGAAAATGCACATCTTTTGCTTAGCCTAATATTTCCGTGACATTCTCCTCCCCTTGATGACAGCGTACCTGAAGGGAATTGATCATTCTAAGTTAAAGAAAAAATTAAAACAGAGTGAGTCAGGAGTTGAATGGCTAGCCTACTTCACCCTCAGCAAAATAATCAGTTATTTGTCTTAATATTGAGACAGGTGGTAGCTGTAAAAACTTCGTGAAGGAATATAGAGCGTTCTTTATCAGTTTAGCAAGAGCCACATTTGTAGCTGGACTTGGAGCCAAAAGAATTTTGTTCAAGCCCTAAATCTACCAGCTGATAAAAGGGGGATCTTGAAACAGTCTTGAAGTCATAGTTGTCTGATCTCGTAGAATGACTCCTGGTCCGCCTGTTTACCTAGTGGACTGAACAGAAGGTGATTTGCAAAAGTGATTTTAGCACCATCTGAGTATGTTGATGTTATTATTGTTATTGCTCATTAGATTTGTAGGTAAATTTTGTTTACTTTTCCAAGTTCAGTAGCAAAACTGATCAAAGTCTTCCTGGTATTTTAAGTACAGATATCGTTTTTTCATAAGTATTAAGCCATAGAACTTAAGGAATGAAGTGAATGTGATCCAGAAACTGAAATTTTAAAGATTCTAAACCTTGCTTTTGCCTCTTTGGGAGCTTTGCTCTTAATAGAACACACATTTATTGAGCACGGTCCCTGCCTGCCTCTGCCACACGAGAGTTCAAACCAGGAACCAGGCAGGGGAGCTGCCCTGGGCTCAGGAGCCTTTCTGTGGAGGGATCCTTGTTCTCTCAGCCTTTTTTTTTTGGTGGGGTGTGGATGTCAGATCAAGAGAAGTATACATTCTGTGAACCTTGTAGCCCTTCTATCCAGCAAATGACTTAATGCCCAAATAGGGTTTCAAACTTAACCCCATTATAACAATGCCAAGGACTTCTATTCAATTTAGAAATTATTAAATAGTTTGAAGGGGGCTTCCCTGCTGGCTCAGATGGTAACGAATCTGCCTGCACTGTAGGAGACCCGAGTTCCATCCCTGGGTTGGGAAGACCCCCTGGAGAAGGGAATGGCTACCCACTCCAGTATTCTTGCCTGGAGAATGCCATGGACAGAGGAGCCTGGTGAGCCACAGTCCATGGGGTTGCAAAGAGTCAGAAAGCTGAGTTGGCATCCCCCTTTGGCACACCAGCCCTTAGTGATAGAGGGCTCAGACTAACAGCTGGGGGATCCCCAGGCCAGGACCGGCCCCCCTGGGGGTGCTGGTTTCCAGTTAACCCTGTGACCCCAAAACTGCTACTCCTGAAAGGAGGACGAGGAAGTGCCCGCTCTGTGACCTGGTGCATCACCGACCTCCTCTCCTTAACTCTAGTGCTCATGTTTTCTTAGGGAAACCACTTACTCTTGGCTGTTCCCATCACGTTTTCATCTTGAGGAAATTTGTGTCAGAGGAAACAGTGGAAACCTCACAAATACAAGCCAGTCATTGCTGTTCTTTGCTTCACTGTTGTGATTATTCCTAAATAATAATTCTCTTGTATTTCTAAAGATTCTTTAATATATCAACTAATTACTGAATTTTTGTGTTAAGTATATCTGTTGAGGTTTCTGTTTATACTAGATTTTCCATTGGTGGGGAAAATTTCATAAGGATTTTTAAAACTTGCCACACATGTTAATAACTGTTATTAGATTGCGAGTTTTTGTCTGTGACTTAAGTGTGATTGCTACCTGACCTACAAAAGAGATCAAAATGGTTTTTAATCCCTCTGGTTTGTCTTAGTGAAACTGTTGTGATTAATTTGATAGACATGAAAAATGCCATGTTAAAATTGCCCTCAAGTAACTTGAACTTGACAGGCTTTTTTGGTGCCCTTATCTTACACAGGCACAGAACAATGTGTGCCTAAACACATTGGCCAAGAACAAGTCTTATCTTTTGAATTCCCTGACTCTGGTTATTTCCCCCTGACCCACATGCCCTTCGTAAAAGCAGCGCTCAAGAGGGTCATAGTGATTCGGTGGTGCAGTGCCCTCTGGCGGGGATTTTAGGAACTGTATGCCCCAAGGAGTGACGATTAGCAAGAGGGGAGATTGTGTCACTGTCTTCTGTTTCTCAGGCTGTTGCATATTTCCATAATTTTATCACATGGGAAGTGAAAGTAAAAGTCGCTTAGTCATGTCCGACTCTTTGCGACCCCATGGACTATACAGTCCGTGGAATTCTCCAGGCCAGAATACTGAAGTAGGTAGCCGTTCCCATCTCCAGGGGATCTTCCCAATCCAGGGATTGAACCCAGGTCTCCCGCATTACAGGCGGATTCTTTACCAGCTGAGCCACAAGGGAATCCCTTATTACATGGGAAACCTTATTTAATAAGAAATAAATGTTAAACAAGGCATTTGGTCTCTGATGAGCTTTAAGGCTCCCTTCATGTTGATAAACCATGGGTACTGAGGGCTTTCCTGCGGGTGGGCAGGTGAGTCAGGGCAGTGTTGTTATCCTTAAGTAATTAATTGTTTTGGTTGCTGAAAACAGACACTTTTGATTGTCAACCAGACCAGTCGAAACTCATTTGGATGATTTGATTTTTTTTTTTTTTAGCATGCTTTGAGCAAGAATGATCCAGATTGATATCTACTAATCACGTTGCCCACATAATTGCCAAAAATCTACTTACTATTCAATTAGATGTCATCTGAGTGTAATTTAAATTCTGTTTTCTTTAACAGTATGTTTTAGAAGTATAGTTCTTAGTTCTAAAGTTTTCCAAAGAGCTCAAAATTTACACAGCCTTAAAGAACCAGGTGCACAGCTGCCACAGGCACCCCACCTGAAGCTTATCCACTGGTCACATTTTCAAAAGCATCAGATAACTGTCACCTTTAAAATGTATTTTACCCTTAAAGAAGGAATACTTTTTTCTTTACATCTTCACCTCCTGAAATTGAAGAGTAGGAGATTCTAAATTAACAGTGGCTGCATCTTCCATGGTCCACGAGTCAACTGTTCCTCAGGGGTAGAAAAAAATGGGTGCTGTGGACTCCTGTCTTGATTCTGGCACCTCACACCAGGTTGCCCTCTGCAGCATGGGCTTTTGCTGGTGTGATGAGCACACGCTTCTTGCTTCTCAGTGATTTTTATGGACTCTGCAGCACACCCTTTGATGCTCGATTTTGGGAGTATGCTGAGCTGATGGAGGTTTGGGACCGGGAATGGTGGTGGTGACTTTTTTATATGAAAGAACATGGAATTCCATTGTAGGAAAAAAGTGAGTTTTGTGCTGTACTTTCTGGTAGTATTAACATTTCTCAGTAAGACACTTTTCCTCTATAGGCTGGTCTCAAGGTGAAGGGGATGATGTTCCTTGGAAGAATTTTGAGCCCCTTTTTAATTGTTCTTGTCTTGTTGCCATTGTTTTTGTAGCATCCTCCAGGACAAATAGCGAGGAAATACAGCTCCTGCTCGACTATTTTCCTAGATGATAGCACAGTCAGTCAACCAAACCTCAAGTATACAATTAAATGGTGGGTATACACATTTTTCCTTTACTGAATGTCTTTTCTGTTCCTTAACCTGCTGGCTAACTGGTTGTGGGGCCTGTGAATGGTAGCAGGGGGAGGACACTGACTACTCAGGGAGTCTTTTAAAAATGTGATTTTGGGAGTTAAAGTGTAGAGGTGTTCAAAATATTTATGTATACTACCATTTACAAAAAAGACCAAAATTTTCAATTACTTGAAATTGTAAGTTAAGCATAGTTTTGTTTTTGTGCATGCTTTCTACCTTCCTACCTTGTATGGACTCCATCCCAGCCTAATTCTGCTTGAATTTTACTGTCAGGATGTGACAGGTCCCACTTTGACTTGGGGCTGCAGTAGAGAGCAAGCCTGGCACCGTGGAAGTGTGCTTGTCTGGAGCAAGGACAGCAGGCTTCTGACCTCCCCCAGTGGGGAGGGTGAGAGTGAAGACCCTTCGCTTTGGGCTTCTGCTGTAAAGTGGGGTTTAAGGGAGGAAGGGGAGTATTTGGATTAAAATTTTTCCCTTTGGGCTTCAGCTCCCTTATTTTAAAGTGAGAGGTGGGAGGGCCGGAACACTGGTTTTCCCTGAAGTGTGCCCCCCAGCATTGTAGTAGGAATCTTTGACTGAAGTTACAGAGACCCATTTGCTGGGGATCTGGGCTTAACTATGAAAAACCTGGGATATTTTGCCTCTGTACTCATTTAAGGAGAATCCACGTTCAACAGTTCTCTGTGCCATCATGTGCAGTGAGTGTTTGCTTTCTAAATAAGATGCATTCTGTTCCATTGAGCCAGGCCTCCAGGTCTAGAAACCCTTTCCTGCACATGCCCATATGTGACAGTGAGTTAGGCCCGCCAGGCAGTGGAGACTGGGATGGTCTTCTATGGACAGTGTCCCCTCCAGGGGGAAGGTAGGAGGTGGGCCCACCCGGAGAGTTGGGTGGGTTGCATGTCTCCTATGGGTTACATGTCTCTAAGACCTCAATGGGACCGTAGCGTCTTCCTTTGTTCCACTGGTGATAGAGGGTGTGGTGGTGACCAGTGGGCATCACCCCATGGTGGACACTCACAGCTAGGGGACCGTGTGTGCACTCACCCCACTGTTCTGCCCTTGGTCAAGCCACTCTGCCCTGGGAGCTTCATGCCAGGAACGAGAGGTGCTAGGGGAGTGGGAGCCTGGAGACCTTTTACCTAGCACCCACTCCAGCCCTGGAGCCCAGCCTCCCTGGAGTCTGAGACCTGCCTTCCGGGGCCAGTGGGTTTCTTGGGCCTCCGACTCTGTTGCTCAGTGCTTCCCCTGGGGATGACTTCACACTGCCCCTGGTTGTGACACAGACACTTGGAGGCCCAGCAGGAAATTTGGGTGACAGTTGGATACTTTGGTATTGAGTCTGGGAGGTGCCAGCTCCAAAGTCACGTGTGTGGTTTGTGCATCAGCAATTTTAGCTGTACTGCACCTGTGAGGCCCCCGAAGGGGCTTAAGGGCTCCACGAGATGTGTCTGGCTCCACACATCTGGGATCTGGATTGTCAGCCCCTTCAGGAGGGTTTCATGGGTAGCCAAGGCTGAGGACCCCAGATGTCTGTTCCCTTGAAGATGTTGCCTGTGGTTAATACCAAGAGGAAGAGAAGGGTCTCCCACACAAAGAGTGGAACGTCCAACCTGACACCCTCAGTATCATCAAGTCGTGACTTGTGTCTGCAAAAAAAAGTGGAAACTTAACAGGTCTTAAGAACTACCACAGATGCTGGATTCTTGTAGAAAACATATCACATTGACTTGGTCTCTCCTTGTAAACACTAACAACTGGTATATGATATCAGTTTGTCTCATTATTGTGATGTTGTGATGTTGATTTTGTGCTTAAAGTGGTCACCAGAGAGCACCAGGTTGAGTTCCCTGTGCTATACACTCTAACACCCTCTTACTGAGATGCCCATAGTTCCCCGTTGGTGGGTTTTCTTTTTGTTGCAACAAGTAACGAACCTGCTCAAGGACTCTGATGAAGAAGAACATGAAGAGATCAAGCCCT
Source organism: Giraffa tippelskirchi (assembly GCF_054371585.1). Taxonomy (NCBI): domain Eukaryota; kingdom Metazoa; phylum Chordata; class Mammalia; order Artiodactyla; family Giraffidae; genus Giraffa; species Giraffa tippelskirchi. Next base: position 61,997,713 of record NC_137287.1, on the reverse strand, counting down.
GAGCCTTTAGAGTGGGAGCACTGACTCTGAGACCCTCGACTACCAGAGAACTAACCCTAGGGAATATCAAATAGTGAGGACTCACACGAAGGAAACCACTTGAATACAAGACCAGGCATCACCCAACCACCAGTAGCACCCTTTGCAGGATACCCCAACTAAACAACAAACACAAACTCAATCATCAGCAGACAGGATTACCACTTCACTCAGCCTTGCCCATCAGAGGAAAAACAAACAAAAAACTCAGCACAAATCTCACCCTATATGAAGCTTACACAAACCACTGGACCAGCCTTAGGAGGGCAGAAACCAAAAGGAAGAAAGAATTCAACCTTGAACCCACGGAAAAGGAGACCTCAAACACAGTAAGTTTAAAAGAAAAAAAAAATAATGAAAAGGCAGAGAAATACTACACAAATGAAGGACCAAATTAGAAACACAGAAGTCCAAATAAATGAAGAGGAAATAGGCAAACTACCTGAAAAAGAATTCAGAATAATAATAGTAAAGGTGATCAAAAACCTTGAAATCAAAATGGGGAAAATGCAAGAATCAATTAACAAAGACCTTGAAGAATTAAAGAATAAACATACAAAGACAAACAACACAATTACTGAAATTAAAAATACTCTGGAAGGAATCTGAAGCAGAAGAACAAATCAATGAGCTGGAAGATAAAATGGTGGAAATAACTTCAGAAGAGCAGAATAAAGTAAAAAGAATGAAAACAACAGAGGATAGTCTCAGAGACCCCTGGGACAATATCAAACACACAAACATTTGAATTATAGGGGTCCCAGAAGAAGAAGAGAAAAAGAAAGGCTATGAGAAAATTTTTGAAGAGATTATAGTTGAAATTTCCCCAACATGGAAAAGGAAATCGTCAAATCAAGTCCAAGAGGCACAGAGAGTCCCATACAGGATAAACCCAAGGAGAAACATGCTGAGACACATACTAATCAAACTAACAAAGACTAAATACAAGAAAAGAATATTGAAAGCAGCAAGGGAAAAGCAACAAGTAACATACAAGGGACACCCCATATGTTTAACAGCTGATCTTTCAGCAGAAACTCTGCAGGCCAGAAGGGAATGGCAGGATATATTTAAAGTACTGAAAGGGAAAAATCTACAACCAAGGTTACTGTACCCGGCAAGGATCTCATTCAAAATTGATGGAGAAATAAAAAGGTTTTCAGACAAGCAAAAGTTAAGAGAATTCAATACCATGAAACCAGCTTTACAACAAATGTTAAAGGGACTTATATAGTCAAGAAATACAAGAGAAGGAAAAAGATCTACAAAATCAACCCCAAACAATTAAGAAAATGGCAATAGGAACATATATATCAATAATTACTTTAAATGGGTTAACTGCTCCAACTAAAAGACACAGACTGGCTGAATGGATACAAAAACAAGACCCATATATATGCTGTCTACAAGAAACCCACTTCAGACCTCAAGCTACATATAGACTGAAAGAGGATGGAAAAATATATTCCATGCAAATGGGAAGCAAAAGAAAGCTGGAGTAGCAATTCTCATATCAGACAAAATAGACCTCAAAATAAAGAATATCTCAAGAGATAAGGAAGGACACTACATAATGATCAGGGGGTCAATCCAAGAGGACGACATGATAATTGTAAATATCTAAGCACCCAACATAGGAGCACCTCAATACATAAGACAAACACTAACAGACATAAAAGGAGAAATTGACAGTAACACGATAATAGTAGGAGACCTCATTCACACCATTGGACAGATCATCAAAACAGAAAATTAATAAGGAAACACAAGTCTTAAATGATACATTAGATGAGATGGATCTCATTGATATCTTTAGGACATTCCATCTAAATGCAGAAGAATACACTTCCTCAAGTGCACATGGAACATTCTTCAGGATAGACCACATCTTGGGTCACAAATCAAACCTCAGTAAATTTAAGAAAATTGAAATTGTATCAAGCATCTTTTCCAACCATGGCACTATGAGACTAGATATCAATTATAAGAAAAAACTGTAAGAAACACAAACACATGGAGATTAAACACTGTTTCTAAATAACAGGTTACTGAAGAAATCAAAAGGGAAATCAAAAAATTTCTAGAAACAAATGACAATGAAAACACGACAGCTCAAAACCTACGGGATGCAGCAAAAGCAGTTCTAAGAGGGAAGTTGATTGCAATACAATCCTACCTCAAGAAACAAGAGAAACGTTGAATAGACAACCTAACTTTACACCTAAAACAACTGGAAAAAGAAGAACAAAAAACCCCCAAAATTAGTAGAAAGAGAGAGATCATAAAGATTCAACCAGAAATAAATGAAAAGGAAATGAAAGAAACAATAGTAAAGATGAATAAAACTAAAACCTGGTTCTTTGAGAAGATAAACAAACTTGACAAACCTTTAGCCAGACTCATCAAGGAAAAAAGAGAGAAGAATCAAATCAACAAAATTAGAAATGAAAAAGGAGAGATTACAACAGACAATGCAGAAATACAAAGGATTATAAGATAAGAGACTATTATGAACAACTACATGGCAATAAAATGGATAACCTGGAAGAAATGGACAGATTCATAGAAAAGTTCAGTCTTCCAGGAAGAAATAGAAATTATGAACAACCCAATTATAAGCACTGAAATTGAAGCTGTGATCAAAAATCTTCCCAAAAACAAAAGCCTAGGACCAGATGGCTTCACAGGAGAGTTCTATCAGACATTTAGAGAAGAACTAATGCCTATCCTTCTAAAACTCTGTTTCAAAAAATTGCAGAGGAAGGAACACTTCCAAACTCATTCTACAAGCCACCATCACGCTGATACCAAAACCAGACAAAGACAACACAAAAAAGAAAACCTTATTGCCAAATACAGACTTAAATTGAAGAAAGTAGGGAAAACCACTAGACCATTCAGGTATGACCTTAATCAGATCCCTTACGATTATACAGTGGAAGTGACAAGTAGATTCAAGGGATTAGATCTGATAGAGTGCCTAAAGAACTATGGACGGAGGTTCATGACATTGTACAGGAGGCAGTGATCAAGACCATCCCCAAGAAAAAGAAATGCAAAAAGGCAAAATGATTGTCTGAGGAGGCCTTACAAATAGCTGTGAAAAGAACAAGCAAAAAGCAAAGGAGAAAAGGAAAGATATACCCATTTGAATGCAGAGTTCCAAAGAATAGCAAGGAGAGATAAGAAAGCCTTCCTTAGTGATCAGTACAAAGAAACAGAGGAAAACAATAGAATGGGAAACACTAGAGATCTCTTCAAGAAAATTAGATATACCAAGGGAACATATCATGCAAAGATGGGCTCAATAAAGGACAGAAATGGTATGGACCTAACAGAAGCAGAAGATATTAAGAAGAGGTAGCAAGAACACACAGAAGAACTATACGAAAAAGATCTTCAAGACCCAGATAATCACGATGGTGTGATCACTCACCTAGAGCCAGACATCCTGGAATGTGAAGTCGAGTGGGCCTTAGGAAGCATTACTATGAACAAAGCTAGTGGATGTGATGGAATTCCAGTTGAGCTACTTCAAATCCTAAAAGATGATGCTGTTACAGTGCTGCACTCGATATGCCAGCAAATTTGGAAAGCTCAGCAGTGGCCACAGGACTGGAAAAGGTCAGTTTTCATTCCAATCCCAAAGAAAGGCAGTGCCAAAGAATGGTCAAACTACCGCACAATTGCATTCATCTCACATGCTAGTAAAGTGATGCTCAAAATTCTCCAAGTCAGGCTTCAACAGTACATGAACTGTGAACTTCCAGATGTTCAAGCTGGTTTTAGAAAAGGCAGAGGAACCAGAGATCAAACTGCCAACATCTGTTGGATCATCGAAAAAGCAAGAGAGTTCCAGAAAAACATCTATTTCTGCTTTATTGTCTATGCCAAAGCCTTTGACTGTGTGAATCACAAGAAACTGTGGAAAATTCTGAAAGATGGGAATACCAGACCACCTGACCTGCCTCCTGAGAAATCTGTATGCAGGTCAGGAAGCAATAGTTAGAACTAGACATGGGACAACAGACTGGTTCCAAATGGGAAAAGGAGTACGTCAAGGCTGTATATTGTCACCCTGCTTATTTAACTTATATGGAGAGCACATTATGAGAAACGCTGGGCTGGATGAACCACAAGGTGGAATCAAGATTGCTGGGAGAAATATCAGTAACCTCAGATATGCAGATGACACCACCCTTATGGCAGAAAGTGAAGAAGAACTAAAGAGCTTCTTGATGAAAGTGAGAGAGGAGAGTGAAAAAGTTGGCTTAAAGCTGAACATTCAGAAATCAAAGATCATGGCATCCAGTCCCATCACGTCATGGCAAACAGATGGGGAAACAGTGGCAGAGTTTATTTTTGGGAGCTCCAGAATCAGTGCAGATGGTGATTGCAGCCATGAAATTAAAAGACGCTTGCTCCTTGGAAGAAAAGTTATGACCAACCTAGACAGCATTTTAAAAAGCAGAGACATTACTTTGCCAACAAAGGTCTGTCTAGTCAAGGCTCTGGTTTTTCCAGTAGTCACGTATGGATGTGAGAGTTGTACTATAAAGAAAGCTGAGCGCCACCAAGAATTGATGCTTTTGAACTGTGGTGTTGGAGAAGACTCTTGAGAGTCCCTTGGACTGCAAGGAGATCCAACCAGTTCATCCTAAAGGAAATCAATCAGTCCTGAATATTCTTTGGAAGGACAGATGTTGAACCTGAAACTCCAATACTTTGGCCACCTGATGGGAAGAACTGACTCATTTGAAAAGAACCTGATGCTGGGAAAGATTGAAGGCGGGAGGAGAAGGGGATGACAGAAGATGAGATGGTTGGATGGCATCACTGACTTGCTGGACATGAGTTTGAGTAAACTCCAGGAATTGGTGATGGACAGGGAGACCTGGCATGCTGCAGTCCATGGGGTCACAAAGAGTCAGACACAACTGAGCAACTAAACTAAACTGAAGGAGACAAAAGAACCGTACACAAAAAATTATAAGACGCTAATGAAAGAAATCAAAGATGACATAAACAGATGGAGAGATATTCCATGTTCCTGGGTAGGAAGAATCAATATTGTGAAAATGACTATACTACCAAATGCAGTCTACAGATTCAATGTGATCCCTATCAAATTACCAATGACATTTTTCACAGAACTAGAACAAAAGATTTCACAATTCATATGGAAACACAAAAGACCCCGTATAGCCAAAGTATTCTTGAGAAAGAAGAATGGAGCTGGAGGAATCAACCTTCCTGACTTCAGGTTATACTACAAAGCTACAGTCATCAAGACAGTATGGTACTGGCACAAAAACAGAAATATACGCCAATGGAACAAGATAGAAAGTCCCGAAATAAACCCACGCATCTATGGGTACCTTATTGTTGACAAAGGAGGCAAGAATATACAATGGGGCAAAGATAGGCTCTTTCAATAAATGGTGCTGTGAAAACTGGAGAACTACATGTAAAAGAATGAAATTAGAACACTTCCTAACACCATACACAAAGATAAACTCAAAATCGATTAAAAACCTAAATACAAGACCAGAAACTATAAAACCCTTAAAGGAAAACATAGGCAGAACACTCGATGACATAAATCAAAGCAAGATCCTATGTGACCCACTTCCTAGAGTAATGGAAATAAGAACAAAAGTAAACAAGTGGGACCTGACTAAACTTAAAAGCTTTTGCACAGCAAAGGAAACACTAAGCAAGCTGAAAAGACAACCCTCAGAATGTTGTCTGGAGAAAATAATAGCAAATGAAACAACTGACAAAGGATTACTTTCTGAAATATACAAGCAGCTCATACAACTCAATAACAGAAAAACAACCCAATCAAAAAGTGGGAAAAAGACCTAAACAGACATTTCTCCAAAGAAGACATACAGATGGCTAACAAACATGAAAAGATGCTCAACATCGCTCTTTATTAGAGAAATGCAAATCAAACTACAATGAGATATCACCTTACACCAGTCAGAATGGCCATCATTAAAATGTCTACAAACAATAAATGCTGGAGAAGGGTGTGGAGAAAAGGTAACCTCTTGCACTGTTGGTGGGAATGTAAATTGATTCAGCCACTATGGAAGATGGTATGGAGATTCCTTAAAAAACTAGGAATAAAACCACCATATCACCCAGCAATCCCACTCCTAGGCATATACCATGAGGAAACCAAAATTTAAAGACACATGTATCCCATTATTCATTGCAACACTATTTACAACAGCTAGAACATGGAAGCAACCTAGATGTCCATCGACAGATGAATGGATAAAGAAGTTGTGGTACAGATACACAATGGACTAGTACTCAGCTATAAAAAGGAACGCCTTTGAGTCACTTCTAATGAGGTGGATGAACCTAGAGCCTATTGTACAGAGTGAAGTAAGTCAGAAAGAGAAAGATAAATATCGTATTCTAACGCGTATATGTGGAATCTAGAAAAATGGTACTGAAGAATTTACTTACAGGGCAGCAGTGGAGAAACAGACATAGAGTATAGACTTACGGACATGGGGAGAGGGGAGGAGAGGGTGAGATGTTTGGAAAGAGTAACATGGAAACTTACATTACCATATGTGAAATAGATAGCCAGTGGGAATTTGCTGTATGGCTCAGGAAACTCAAACAGGGGCTCTGAATCAACCTAGAGGGGTGGGATGGGGAGGGAGATGGGAGGAAAGTTCAAAAGGGAGGGGATATATATATATACTTATGGCTGATTCATGTTGAGGTTTGACAGAAAACAGGAAAATTCTGTAAAGCAATTATTCTTCAATAAATAATAAATAAATGTTAAAAAAAGAGGAAGAGAAGCTGGAAAGCTGGGCCAGTGGTGAGGGTTGAGTGTCAAGAGGAAGAGTCCAGTGTGGATGCTGTGGCTTCCCTGGACACCACCCAGATTTGAGATGCCTTCAGTCTGTAGCTTATTTGTTTTAAAATGTGCCCTGTTTTTAAAAATGTCCATTTTGAATCTGAGAGCTTGGCAGGGTAGACCCTAACAGTAGACCTAACATCAGAATCCTTCCCTGTAAATCCGGTGTGTCACACGTGACTTGGTGGTGGTCATTTTGAGGTGTTAGTGGGCCTGGTGACTCCAGCCAGGGCCTTTGCCCACACAAGGGGGACGCATGTCATGAAGGGCAGGGTGTGCGAGGTCTGAGTGCCCTCCTGTTCTGAAATTCTGCCTAATCTTGTCCTACACTTGCCAAGACCCCTGTGGCCTCCTCCTCCAAGATGTTAAAATTGATACAAACTCACTAATCAGTCATTTATCTTCCTATGGGCAGAGCGGGCATTCGAGGGCTGAACTCAACCTCCTGTTAACCACATTTGACCTTTGAGAAAAGCTCTGGGTTCTAACAACTGCTTTGTAAGCTAATTTTAGAAGAAAACCCTCTGGGGAGTTCCCTGGTGGCCTAGTGGTCAGGATTCTGGGCTTTTCATGGCTGTGGCCCGAGTTCAATCCCTGGTCGGTGCAGCCAGAAAAAAGAGTAGAGTTACAAAAAGACCCAAATGGAAATCCAGGAACTGAAAGGTACTGTGAAATAAAATTCATATTAAAAAAAAAAAAAGAAAACTCTTTTGTAAATTGGGGATTGTCCAAAGAGCAAACATATTTACACATTCTGGTTAGGGAATGAGTGGAGGGTTGAACGGTCAAAGAGAAGCAGACATGTGACAGGTTTCCACACTATTCTGTGTTCATTTTTTTCACAGGCATGATATCTTCCCTGAGAACTTGATTTTTCCCATCTTTCCCCTAAATGCTGATAGCTGTGGTATGAATTCAGAGTTTGCCATCCACCCCGGTGCCCCTGTAACCACCCTAGGCCCCCAGTTGCGTATAAGCATGGGGCTGGTGCTCAAAGGACGGGTGCAGGTGGTGAGGAGCTGTTTGCAGCTGCCCACGCTATCATCCGTGGCCCCTGGCCTCAGGGTCGGAGCAGCTTCGTACACCTCCCAGAACCTGGCACCTCTGACCTAGCTCTAGGTCAGAAGTGAGGCAAACAAAATGGGTTTTGTCTTCCTGGGCAAGAAAATAGCATCTCTTCCTTCCAGGCTCTCCTTTCCTCCTGGCTCTGCAACTAGGGCGGTTGCGCCAGCCCTCTGGTCGGCCTGTCCTGGGAGACCTCACCAGTTCTGAGCACGTGGTAGATTGGCTAGGTCTCCCAAGCTGGCCATTGGGAGTGAAGCCTGGGATTGATTCCGTTTCCAGCTGACCAGGCTTTGCCGCCCAAGAGTCGCTTACTTCTTTCACGGTGACCTGCTGAACTGGCCAGTGGAACTGGACCACATGTGCATCCTCAGCTTGGTTTTCTCACTTTCGTGGTTTGACCTTGAGTGGACATTGGCCTTCAGAGCATCCCTCTGTTTCACGGGGGTGTGAGTTGTGATAATGTCCAACCTGGCTTTCGGCTCTGGAGATATGAGAGATAGTAGTAACCTGGGGCCCTGAGACTTTCCCTCCACAGAGGCTGGAAGACCTCCAGAGGTGGAATTATTCACAGGGCAACAGCAGCAGAAATAATAGTAACTTTCATTTGAGATCATGCTTTTATTTACTTCATTTGATTGTAATAACCACTCTGCGATGCAGGTTGAATTGTCCGAATGTTATAGATGAGGAAGTGACGGCTCTGAGAGGTGGATGAACTCTAACTGATGAAGGAGTCAGGTTTTGAGCCCAGCTGGTCTGACTTCAGTCCAATGATGTTTTTCCGATGACATGTTCCCTCCCAGGGAAAGCAGAGACCATATTTTTTCCTCAACCAATTAAAGCAATTAAAGTAATCACTTTACCAAACCCAATCACATGAAACATTCAATTTAATCATCACAGCATGACTTTTAAATGAATAAAACAGTACCTCTTCCTTTTTTCCAGAGGCAGCATTATAGAATGAAAGGGCACAAAACCATTGTATAAGTCAGAAATCCTGACATCTGATATCTTTACCTGAATTTTCTCATTTATAAAATAGAATTGGTTACATTTATTATTTCCCATGGCAGGGCTTTTTAGGTACATGTGAAGGCACTTTGAAAACTGTACCATTCTTTTTTAAGCTTTTGAAGTCCCTTCACCCCAATTACAATTCCTTCATCAGCTTAGATGCTTTTCAGGATGTTAGGAGAACAAATATATTACACTCACTCAGGAATACTTTTCACACTTAACTAAAATCACTTGAATTCATAGATCCGGAAAGAGATTTGGGAGAACGTGCTCTCTTTCAGCAGAGCGAGATGAGCTGTTGTCGTGTCAGGTCGTGGGTGAACGTCTGGGCCGCTTGGAGTCCAGCATGCACGCCCGGGCTCTAAGTGGGCATCGCCGAGTAAGAGGAGGTGTTTGGGGCTCAGTCTGCTCGCTCCATGTTGGGGCCCTGGATGGCAGTTCCTGGGCTCAGAGACCAGAGCTCAACCTGATGCAGCCAGTTAGCTACGTTCTTAGAAGCTTAAAAAAAAAAATATTGGCCTCCTCAATAAATTTTAAAATTGTGGAAGGATCTAGACAGGTTACAAAGGAGGAAGTAATAAAAAGATTGAGCAGTTCAACCTGAATAACCCTGCCCACTTGATAGGTGATCAAAGAAACTCAGGTTGAAAGCAGTTACCCTTTTTACCCTATCCAGCTGGAGAACATTTTTTCAAAACATTCAAGGTGAGCGTTGGTGAAGGTGAAGTGAGACAGACACTGGTGAGGAGGTGTATATGGTACAGCTTTTCTGCAGAGATATTGGGAGGTATGTCTGGGGGAGCCTTACAATTATTAATGACCTTAGAGCTCCTATTTCCGATTACAGGATGTTTTCTTGTGGAAATAATAAGAGTTGTAGGTCACAAAATGTTTATTTGTGGGAATATTATGGTGTTAATCATAATTGCAGAATACTATAAACAACTTAAATGTTCAAGAACAGGGAAATGGTTAATAAATTAATCAGCAGTATGGTGAAATATGGAATATAGTCAGCCATTTAAAGTTGTATTTTTGAGTAACATTATTATGGTAAGAAACATGTTAATGAGGGTGAAAGTGGGATGCCAGCCTGCTTGCTTACACACATAATTGATAGGTAACTAGGAATAGATGTCTCTGTATCTCAAGCTGGTAGTAATCATCTTTGGGCAGAGGAATTATTTTCTGTATACTTGATTTTCGAAAATTTTCTACAATATGAATATATCTCATTTTATAATCAGAGAAGTGGTACTTGAAGAAAATTCAGGGGATGGGAATGTCTTCATTAAATTATTTTAAAATGTAAAATGAAATTTTAAGGTATTAAAGTATAAGGTATTACAAATAAGAGGTAAGTACCATTTTAGCAGATGAATGAATAAGTTAGGCAGATTGCCAAGAGGTTATTGATTTTAAGAGAAAAAATGATAAACCACTGTGGGTAATATTCACATTTTTCCGGCAGTTATAAAGAAACCACTGGTTTTCTAAAATAGCAGGTGATAAGTTGGGAGACCTCTAGAGGAGTTTAATTTCATCATTTAATTTTTACATAATGACTGTATTATAAAGTGAGGAAACTTAAATTTTCACATAGAAAGAGAAATTTATTTCTGAATATCACAAAATTTTGGTGTTTCTGGAAAAGATTTAATAACTTCTGGGTATAAATACCTGATTGATTTACTTTGAAGAATGCATGTTCTTAATCAGCATTCTGAATTAAATGGGGGCTGTTCAGATGGATTGTTTTATTTAAGTTTTAAATATTTATGATCAGACTGATGCCAGAGAAAATACAACATCTTGAATATGCTTATGAAACACTGAACTCCTGCATTTTATTTTACAGTGTAGCTCTCGCAATATATTACCACATCAAAAACAGGTATGTGGATTTTGTTTAATTTTGTGCTGAAAACATCACACTTTATCTGCTGTGACATTTTCCTGTTGCGTTCTAGTTGCCTCAGCCTTTAAGTTTTGTATTTTTATCTCACTTTCATAGAATCTGTAAAGGTAACACAGTTTACCCACACCTCCCAGAGAAGTACTGAACTGCTTCTGAGTCAGAGGAAACCAAATGAAGTCAGCAAAAGAGAACAGAGTTTCTTGACAGTATTCAGCCTCCTCTTGACTTTATTTTTTGTGTCATTCACTTAAACATTCTGTCTTTTATAAAATATTTTAGCAAGTTTCTGTGCACAGTATTCACATGAAAAAGAAGTTTATAGTTTCAATTCAGTAGAAACAATTTTGTTGTAAAGTTAGTCATAAACTCTTTTAAGGTGGTAGAAATCCTCTCTAATGGGAGTCTGGAGATAGTTCAGTTAATTACAGAAGTGAATTGAAAATCACGGAATCATGGAAAAAGCATATAAGAAATTACCTGTTCTGCCAAGCTCTCTTTCGTCTTTTTGCAGACAGTAAGTCATAGAGCAGAAACTGTGGTGTGTGCCACGGGGGTGCATGTCAGAGACAGATCTACAGCTTCTGATAATTGCAAGCCTGACTGACGTTGGAACATTACGTGCTGTTACCAAAGCAGGGGTTTCCAAATTCGGTTTTCAAAGAATAATTTTTTAGGCAACACTCAAATGACATAAGTCAGGTGGAAGCAGAGCCGTCACTAGCGGGGTGTGGCCCCCCAGAGCCCAGCGCCCCCTCTGCCTGCGTTCACAGAGAGAGCCACCCCTTTAAATGGATCTGTGCAGGGACTGGCTTGGTAACAGCCAGGGACACTTTTCTACGTGCCCCCTGTTGTTTTTCAAAATTGAGTCATGGGGCTTCCCTGGTGGCTCAGTGGTAAAGAATCTGCCTGCCAGTGCAGGAGACACAGGTTTGATCCCTAATCCAGGACGATTTTGCATGCTGCAGAGTGGCTAAGCCCGTGGGCCACAACTACTGAGCCGTGCTCTGGAGCCCAGGAGCCCAACCACTGAGCACACGTGCCTAGAGCCTGTGCTCCGCAACGAGAAGCCCAAGCACAGCAACTAGAGAAAAGCCCATGCAGCAGTGAAGACCCAGCATGGCCAAAAATAAATACATAAATAAAAGTATTTTTTAAAAATACAGTCGTGAAGCCGCTCATTAGTGAAGTGGTTAAGCTGCATGCTGTGAGAATTTCAGATTAATCTCCAGGACACACTGCGTGTTCATTCTTACCCTCAGACGTCTTTTGTGTTGACCACAACGTAGTGATGGTTTAAACAGATCCATCAAACTTTGCTCAGAAACAAGATGTTAAAGAAATTTAGACTTGGTGCATTTGAAAACTCAGGAAATGAAAATCTTTGATTTTTACTTTACTAAATGGGGTTCATAACCTTTATTTTATGGACTATTCAAAAGTGATTAAGTATTGTCCCCAAGAAAAACAAATTATAATTCATGAATAATCAGTAGCATCTCTTAACAGTACTGCCTCTGTTTCTTGAAATAACAGTTGAATCAGAATATATTTTGTTTTCATTTTGACTGGCACTCTGTTACAGAAGGGAAACTCCGTTTTCTGTTACTTTCCTCCCCAGGGACCCAGATGGAAGGATGCTCTTGGATATTTTCGATGAAAACCTTCACCCTCTTTCGGTAACCCTCCCCTTGGGTCCCAGGGTGTGGTCCAGTCATGTCTCTGTGGCTCCTGTGGGGCGGCTGGTCGTTGACAATGTCTTCCTCCCTAGAAATCCGAAGTGCCACCAGATTACGACAAACACAACCCAGAGCAGAAGCAGATTTACCGGTTTGTTCGGACACTGTTCAGTGCTGCTCAGCTGACTGCAGAATGTGCCATCGTCACCCTGGTGAGTGCCCGCAGGATGACGTGGCCATGGAGTGGGATGCGAATATCCACTGTAGACCTGGGAACCCCAGCGCCACCTCAGGGTTGTCTTTTATCCAGAACAGCGACTGGATCTCCCAAAAGAGGGCCTGTGGTCTGTTCCACAGTCCCACCTAGAGCCCCTTGTCAGATCACACTCAGAATCAGGAAAGCTGAAATGACCCATGCAGGTGAGTGAGACACAGGGCCCACTGCTGAGAAGGACCAGGGCCGCCTCATTGATGTCCAGGTTTCTGGTGTTGGTTCCCGACGTCTCAAGGACTGCTGTAATTGCTGCCTTCTCTTCTGTGATTTTTGTGTAAATACATGTCTGTAAGATATTCAGAGACAGCATAGACATAATCTGCACACTGACTCAAGTTAAAAACCTGTAACCTTCCTTAGATTCTTAAAACCTTAGGGACGGATGATTTAGCTCCAATCTCATTGGGGAAGTAGCTTTGACAGCAGAGCCCGCTGTCACTGACTTTTCACACTGTGCACCACTCAGATAAGAAATGGGCTCTGCCAGTGCGTGGGCTGCCCCGTGGGCCTGTGCGGTTCCCTAAGAGATGCTGTGGTGTGACGGCGAGCGTAAGGACCCTCCACATCTCCGCCACACTGAGAGCCCTGTGTTCTCGGCTGATGGCACAGTGACCTGTTTGCTTGTGCATTCCTTCTCTCCTGGAACTTGCCCCCTGACAGATGAACAGACATTCAGCAAGTCTTCCTCAGGTGCTGTGGAGTGCTGATAGACCCTGAGGTCATGACTGAGAAGCATATTTATGGCTCAGCTTTGTTCCTCCAAAGGATCTCAGATCCTCAAAAAACACCCTCCAGGTGGCAGGGTTGACATTTTAATGAAGGGAGATTGTGACAAAGGGGGAAGAAGGGGAAGAAAAGCAGATAATGAGTACTTAAATTGACGCCCTGAAGAAGGATTTATTTTGAAGCTCCTGCTTCAAGATGCAATGTGGTGGGGTTTTTTACCTTCCATTCGGAAGAAAATGGTGACTTGACTTCGCCCTGTAGCACCTTCGAGTTTGGATTTATCAGTGTGAAGAAGCTTCGTGTCCTGTGAAAGATGTAGTTTCTGCAGAGACTTCTGTTGAGAACATGTAGAGTGTGTTCCCCTGTCTCCGAGCAGACGTGGGTGGTTAGTTTGTCTTGGGAGTGCTGTGGGAGTGTGTGTGTGTCTGTCACTTGTGGGACCTGCTGAAATCCTCCCTTGTCCTGGGACATCAGCTGGTGGCTTAGTGGGAGATGAGCATCTCTGGCTACAGCTGACAAGTGGGCAGCGTCAGGGGCCCTCACAACAGGCACAGCTCTGCAGACTGATTCTCCAGGGTCTGCTTGGTTGGCCCAGGCAGCCAACTGTGTGTTTCGAGCAAGCCCTGCGTGTGGTGGTCCCACCCATCTCTCCAGGTTCGCAACAACCCTTCACAACAGGTCTGGGCTTGAGCTAGCGGGCTACATCCCTCTCTGCCTCTCTCCTGGGCCTTCCCTTGGTGGCCTGGCCCGTTGCCCAGAGGAGGCAGGGAGGACCACAGTTTGCTCTGTCCCACTGCCCTCAGGGAGCCAGACCGCTGCCTGCCTGTGGGAGGCGCTTCCAGGGCCTTCAGGCACTTGCTGCTGTGTGTGTCCGGGAGCACCAGGCATGCCAGCCCAGCTGGGTCCCCCCACCCCCACCCCGGGCAGCCCTGAGGGCTGTCACTTGGCCCCAAAGTGCCTCTCAGAAGCCGGTGCTCTGGTGAAGAGGCCACCTGTGGAATCTATACATTCTGACCCCAGAAACCCCCTTTTTAGGGCACATTAGTGGTTTCTACTGAGGTCAAAGTGTTGTTCAGATAAAGTCCAGTGAGGAATCCAGCTACCTCAAATATTAGCAAATAGGAAGTGCTGGGGAGGCCCACAGTCAGCTGAGCTGTGGGTAAGAGTACAGTGAACAGACCCGGTGCTGCTCTTTGTGATGGACAGGGAAACCCAGCGTCCTCGGAAGCGTGGTCCTGTGTACCCTGGACTCTGTGAGTTGCCACTTTCTCCCTCCCCTCCTCCCCCCCACGCCGTGCCTTCGAACAGCTTTATTTTGTACAGTCACCTGAATGCTCTGTAAGTGCTCACTAACCTGTATTTTCTAGAGACTCTCAGGATGGTCCTTCTTAGGAAATTAAATCTGAAAATTTGATTGAGAAGCAGTGTCCTATTAGCAATGGTGTAGGGAATGGTGTTCAGAAAAAATCAATCGTATATTATTTTACTTGGCAGAACATTAAAATACCCAAGTGGGAGTTTACTAAAGAAATTACAGCTGACCCTTGAATATAGCTTTCTTGACAAGTTCTGCTAAATTACATGCTATTATGTGGTGCTTATTATGAATTCCTCCTCCCCAAACATAACATCTGCTTCCCCTTGGTAATGGAGTGTGTTATCATATCTAATTTCTTTAGTTCATCTTAGTGGAATATCAGATGTGGTAGATGCCTGTTTTTTTCCAAACATCTTAAATATTACCTAGTGTGACTGTTAATATCTATCTACTATGGTTAAGTAAGACGAAAATTGAGTAGCCTTCTTTTTGTACTGAGTCAGTGAGAAGCTATTTCATTGGAGAGCTTGGAGAGGTTTACATAGCTCGTTTATATAAAGGAATAGCGTGTTAGGGATCTGATTGAAGAGTGTCCATAATGATTGCTTCAAAAAATCTGGAGTTAGATCCAGCCTCAGTTCTCTGCTCTTAGCACAATTTTGTTGCACATTTAAAAAATTCTTTTCTTGGTGGAATGAGAAGAGTTAGTCATCAACCTTTGTAACATACATAGTCTGGGCTCCTGAGGTCGGTGTCCAGTTAAAATTCTACTCAACCTGGCCTGGATCTCTCGCTGAAGAATTTCAGTTTTCACACAAAAAGAATGATCTAAAACATTAGCTTACTCTTCCTGCTCCTTGAATGTAATAAATGCCATTAAAAACTAAAATCTGAACAATGGAAAAGATGATTGAACTTTGCTGAGTGACCTACTTTTTTTCACCAGTGGTTGTCATAGCCCAGTGCTGTTCTGTCCCCAGGAGACATTTGGAAGTGCCCTTGAAGGTACATAGAGTGTGGTTGGCAGGCACGTATCGTGACCCTAGAGGCCTCTGTGAAGGCCTCTCAGATGTTCTGTGCTGAGCACCACAGTGGGCTCTTCCCTGAGCGGTCTCCTCTGACCCCACCCCCCTTCCCCCGTACTTCGATCCAGGGCCTGAGTTTCCCGCCTGCCTCTTACCGCGGCTCCTTCCTGAATGCCATTGCTGTGGTCATCTCATCCACTCAGGCCTCCCTAGACCTGCCCTCCTGTAGCCGCATTCCACACCCAGAGCTCATCCTTCCTGCAGGGTCCTGTGTCCCTGAGGCCAGCACGCGGGGGCCACTCCCTGACCCAGCCCCATGCTGGTTGCTGGGCACACACGGTGGGAGTGAGGCCTGGGCGTGGTCCTCAGGGGACTCTGGCTTCCTCTGGGGAGAGACAGGAGGAGGGCAGCTGCCCTTCCTGGGGAGAAACGCAACCACGGTGGCGGGGGCGGGTCACCGGACCAGGGTGGGGCAGTAAGGTGGACGTGATGGCTTCCTGTTTCATCACCTTTCAGGAAACTTAGGGCCTCTTGGCAGCTCATTGGGTATGGCTATTTTGTCTTTGTGATTACATTAGTAATTTCTTTCTCATGATTTTTATTGTCTTTCATACTGTGCCCCTCATCTGGTCTGAGGAGTACCTGGTATCTGAGATCAGCCATAAAAATCCTGCTTTTTAAGATGGAAAGAATTGATTTTTCATTAGTAAAGTACTGGAAGCAGAATGAAAGCCTTTTAAGCAAAAGAACTATCATCATTCGTCTGTTTACTGACTTAGCAGACCGTTGAGTGCCGGCCCCCATCTTAAGAGGCTCCTGTCTGAGCTCCTGTCTGAGTGGCAGAGGCAGACAAGGGGGTGGCCCTCTCAGCCTCCCTGGGGCTTCCCCACCTGTGCCCCCGTTCACAGGCCGCAGGCCGCACAGACTGGCTGCGGAGGCCATCAGGGGGCTGCTGTGGTTTGGGAGGGAGCCCTTGACCCTCCTCTGCCTGTGGTTTAGGGATGAAGGGTGCCCGTGTGCTCATGTCTTCCAGGTGTACCTCGAACGGCTTCTCACATACGCAGAGATTGACATCTGTCCGGCCAACTGGAAGCGGATTGTTCTGGGGGCCATCCTGCTGGCCTCCAAGGTGTGGGACGACCAGGCTGTGTGGAACGTGGACTACTGCCAGATCCTGAAGGACATCACGGTGGAGGACATGTGAGTGGGGGCGGGGGCGTCCCCGTGTGGACGTGCATGGGGTGGGGTGAGTGACCGTGACTGTGTGTGTCTGTTGTGAGCTGGCCGAGCAAGGACACGGTTGCGGACAGGATTTACAAAAACCTGTACGTCTTGTCCCGTGGGTCCCAGACGTACAGGATTTACAAAAACCTGTACGTCTTGTCCCGTGGGTCCCAGACAGGTACTGGTAACGCTTTCTGGCTTGTGAATCTAGTCTCTGAAACTATGTCCCAGGGAACCTTCCTTTACCTTCCTGCTCCCCTTCTGCAGTGGGGTTCATCCCCACTCTGTACTCACTGCAGACCGACAACAGGCAGCAGACGGACTAAAATGCTCCCTGCCTCTGTTCAGTTTCAGAGAGAAGATTTTCACTGCTTTTGTCACGTGTTGCAAGTTCACTTGGCTTCACATGAACTTTCTGTCCCTAAGGGTCCTCCTGTGCTTCCTGGTCCGGCCGCTTCTCTCTCAGGGCACCGTCCTGGGTTCACCTGCAGCCCGGGGCCTGGGGTCCCTGGGGCTGGGTGTACAGGAAGTGGGGTCAGGACGAAAGGAGCTGCTTTGGAAACAATCAGGATGATCTTCTGCATCATTGCTGTCCCAATTCTTAGGTTTTTCTCATCTTGTTTGTCCGGCGTCCTCGAGGCATCTCTTGCTAGAGGAGGTTCCACTGTGTCCCAGCCCCCATCCGTGTCCCTGGACCCTGTGACCACTGAGTGCTCCTCCCCTGCCTGCCCCCTTCCTCCGGTGGCTGGCTGGCTGGGCACCCCCCTGCTTGTTGCTGCCCTGGGGACACTTGTTTATGTTCTTGCATCTTTTGCCACAGAGCCTTTTCCTACTACAGACCAATAAGACTCCTTCCTGCACCTGTCATTCTTAATAAGAAAAATATGAAGTTTGTGATAGCAAGAAAAAGAAAATTAAAAACATTTTTTAAAGTCTTAATTTTATTCCACGCTAAGAACAGTTATTAAGAGAATTGTCATCCAGATTGTAAGTTGGTTGCTTCCACCTTTTGGCTGCTGTGAGTAACTCTGCTGTAAACGTGAACAGGAGTGTGCAGATTCCTCCCTGAGGCCTTGTTTGGAGTCTGTGCCCAAGAGTGGGATTGCCGCTTGCTACTGCTACTGCTACTGCTACTAAGTCGCTTCAGTCGTGTCCGACTCTGTGCGACCCTGTAGACGGCAGCCCACCAGGCTCCGCCGTCCCTAGGATTCTCCAGGCAAGAATACTGGAGTGGGTTGCCATTTCCTTCTCCAGTGCATGAAAGGGAAAAGTTAAAGTGAAGTCGCTCAGTCGTGTCCGACTCTTAGCGACCCCATGGACTATAGCCTACCAGGCTCCTCCGTCCATGGGATCTTCCAGGCAAGAGTACTGGAGTGGGGTGCCATTGCCTTGTAGCTGGCAATCTTTAAAGTGAGCTCATTTTTCGAGAAAAGTCGATAGGCCATGAGGTGATGAAAACAACTCTCTTTCCTCCATTGTAGAGCCCCATTCGCAAGTTGCTAAGTGACATCAGTTCAACTGGGTTTCTTTACAGTGATGATTTAATGTAACAGATCCTTCTGAAATGTTTTTGGTTTATTGGCTTGATTTGTTTATTATAAAGTTTTACATCAGAACTATTTACTGGTAATTAGGCTTCCCAGGTGATGCTAATGGTAAAGAATCCACCTGCCAGTGCAGGAGATGAAAGAGACTCAGGTTTGATGTCCTGGGGAAGATTCCCTGGAGAAGGAAATGGCAACCCACTCTAGTATTCTTACCTAGAGAATCCCATAGACAAGGAGCTAGGCGGGCTAAAGTTCATGGCAATGCAAAGAGTCAGACACGACTGAGCAACTAAATGCGCGCGCACACACACACACACCCTTGAGAGTAGCAAATCCATCAAGCCCATTCCCTCTGCATCACTGTTAGTTTTCTGATGATTTATCATATAACAAGCTGTCAGATGTCCCTGGAGGAGGTACTGCTATTGTTTGGAAATTCAAATTTGGGGGATTACTTTTATTTTCTAAATATTGCCCTAGTTTGAAAACACAGCCACTCTAAAATCTTTATTTCCCCCAAAACTTAAACAGAAACATTTAAAAAATAAATATTCAGAAAGGCTGTTTTTCCCTTAAGGAACTTGGGGAAACTGCCACCTTGTTGGACACCAGATTCCTCTCGACTTTAATCCTGGTTATACCCGCAACAAAAGGCAGTGGTGTCTAGGTACCGTCTGGGGTGGGAATAGCTTCCTGGCTCTCACTGGTCTTCTTCGTGGCATTGGAGAAGGGGATCTGCAGTGGCACCTCTTGGCCACTAGGTGGCAGTGTTTCCACGGGCAGCTCCCAAGTCTTGTTAAGCTCTTGCCTGGATTCTTGTATTTCACAGGATGAAATACAATTTCCTAAGTCTGACTTAAAGCAGGCATAAATAAAAGTCATTAGAAGTGTAAATTTTGACATAACATATACATTTGGGGCTTAACTCCTTTCTCAAAGCTGTATGGAAGCAGCCCCTCTGATTAGATGAACTGAATTCAATGTCTTGGTCTTTCCCTCCAAAGCGCTCAGGCCTTCGATAACAACTTGCTGAGGTTTCTCAGTTATCTTTTGCCTGGGAGCTGCTGTCAGGGAACCAGCCACTACGGCCTCCAGACTCAGCTCAGCTCTCACTTCCAGGAAGCTTTCCCTGATCCCTCCACCCAGGCTGAGCTTGGTACGCTCCATTCAGTAATTAATAACAGTAATTACTGAGCACCAGCTGTGTGTCAGGTGCTGTGCTGGGGCCAGGCTGCAGTCAAATGTCACAGTTTCCGGCTCGGAGAAGAGTAGGAGGGGAGACTGTGGTAAAGGACAGAAGCGAGTCCAGGGTGCTGCCCGGGGAGTGGCCTAGAGCTGAGAGTCTGGCCCAGGACCAGTGCTGACAGACAGACCTGTCCCTGAGG
Organism: Giraffa tippelskirchi; assembly: GCF_054371585.1. Lineage (NCBI taxonomy): Eukaryota > Metazoa > Chordata > Mammalia > Artiodactyla > Giraffidae > Giraffa > Giraffa tippelskirchi. The sequence goes on along the minus strand of NC_137287.1, from coordinate 61,977,607 downwards.
ATGCTTCTCCCCCAGCAGTGACTACCAAGAGGTAGGCCTGCTGATGGGGGACGTTTTACAATGTGTTCTGGCCTTCATCCAGCTATAAGTGGGTTGGCTCCTTTATGGACCAGGTGCTGTCATCCAGGTGTTCGGCAGGAGGGCAGGCTCAGCCGCAAGAGCGTATTAGAGATGCATATTCTTGGGCCCACCCAGACCTGTCACATCAGATGGGTGGCCCAGGCGTGGGTCCTCACAGACCCTGCAAGTAATGGGTTTGGATTAGGGTTAGGGTGGGTGGGTGGCTGCATGCTGAGACTGGTGGTCTCCTCCCTCTACTCCCATGGTCTTGAGGAAGCTGCTCATCGTTTCCCCACCCTTCCCTCCCAGCAAGGCGATCCTCTGGGTCTCGGAGGCCTGTCCTCTAGGCAGCTGTCCAATCTCACTGGACTCTGTTTGACAGCTCCGAACTGTGTCTTCTGCCCCCTGTTTGAACTGATGGTTCATGCGGTGAGGTGAGGCCAGAGCCTGCTGCATATGTATGTGTGTGCAGGTTGGTCTCAGTGTTGGGGTCACTCTGAAGCACTTCCTGGCGCTGATCATCCCAGTTAAGCAGGCCTCATCCTTCCGGGCACTGGATCAGATGGGCTTGGCTTTTATCGCCAATTTGGTGGTGAGATGGCAACTCTGCATCCAAGCAGGCTGCTGGTGAGATGGCTCTTCTCCCTGGAGGATGCGGCCTTGTGGCCTCTGTGTCCAGCAGCCTGCCTGGGCCATCGCGGTGGGGACAGCGGCCCAGCTGTGTATTTCTGTCTTCCTCTGCAGGAACGAGCTAGAGCGACAGTTCCTTGAATTGCTCCAGTTCAACATCAACGTTCCTTCCAGTGTTTATGCCAAGTATTATTTTGATCTTCGTTCTCTGGCGGAAGCTAACAACCTGAGCTTCCCCTTGGAACCCCTGAGCAGGGAGAGGGCCCACAAGCTGGAGGTAAGGGGCGCCAGCGTCCCGCGGGTGTACTCCTGCGGCAGAGCTCTGTGCTCAGGCTAGTTCCTGCCATTGCCAGTCATCGTAAAAATAAGGACCAGATGACCTGGATTGCATTGGTACAACCTCGTACTTTTAATAACCTTCTCAGTACTGGTTTTTATTTAATATGCATTGATTCTGTTTTTTAAACCAAATAAGTTTTTTAAAACCCCTGTTTTAAACCAGCCTGCACTTTTATAAGGGAAAAGATACCAGATGACCCTATGATTGGCAATCCAGAAAGGTTTGAGTCTGCTTTTATTTTTCATTTTGTAAAGTGTTTTCTCCACAGCCTAGTTAGAGCACCGGCCAGCCGGTTGGTCTTAACCTGGGTTTAGGGCAGTCACTGTGAAGCTGTGGGACACTTGTGTCTTATGTATAACTCGGCTTTGCACGTGCACTGGGCTCTTCCCATCCGACTTTTGGCGGCTGTAGGTGTGGGGAGGAGAAGGCTCACAGGTCAGAGCCATCTTCCACGGGCGGTGCCGGGCCCTCAGCACCTTCATCCCGAGTGTCCTCAGTGTGGATGGTGCTGGCCAGCTGCGAGGATGGAGGGTGTGGCCAGGGTACCGGCCCCGGGGCTGATCTGAGTGTGTCTCTCCTGCCCCTCAGGCCATCTCCCGCCTCTGCGAGGACAAGTACAAGGACCTGAGAAGACCCACGAGGAAGCGGTCAGCGAGTGCTGACAATCTGACTCTGCCCAGGTGGTCCCCGGCCATCATCTCCTAACCATGGGCGTCCCTGCCGGAGGCCGTGCCATCCCTCAGTTTCTCCTTTAGTTCGAGAAAAGACAGACGTGGGGTGGTTTGGTTTTGTTTCCCCTCTCCTTTTCTTTTTAATTCATAGCTCCGCCAGGCTGCCTTGATGAGTGCCTCCAGGCTGCGCGCATGCGCAGCTGGGCTCCGAGGACGCGAAGTCAGTGCCATGGGATCCCGTCCACGCCTTCCCAACCCCGGGACAGCGCTTCCTTCATGGAGGAAAAAGACTCTAACCCTGGAGGAGGCAGGGAAGGGACGGGAAGTCGCATAGAGGCAGGGAGAGCGGCTTGGCCTGGTTCCTAAGTCCCCGTCGGTCAGTATCGGAACCAACCCAACAGGAGAGCCTGGCGTAGGTGACAAAGTTGGATGCTCATTAAAGGCGCGCGCCCTGTTCACCACCCCACTCGGATCAGTATGTCCCGTTAAGACTTCCTTCTTGCATTCCTTCTTGCTGCTTCTCGGGGACTTGGGGGGGATTTTTGTTTGTTTTATTCTGTTTTGGTTTTGGTCCCACAGAGCAGAGAATATAGTTTGTACCCACCATGGCACAGACATCCAAATAAATAGCACTGGCTGTTTCTCTCTGCACTACTCCTGCGAGCTGTCTTCTGAGCTTTCTTGCTCTCCAGGGGGAGCACTTGTCACGTCTCTGCGCACCTTGATCCTAGCCGGTTTTCTCCACAGTGGTGGAATCAACTTGACTGTAGTGCTGAACCAGACGACTCCCTTCCCCCAACTCCTCCCCCAGGAACATTCTAGATCACATGGGTGCTTGTGCCTTCTGATCCTGCGGTGGTCTCTCTCTCTCTGCCTGCCCCAAGGGGCAGCCCCTTCCTCGCCCTGCCCACCCCACTCCTCTACTTCCACGTCCATTGTGCAAGCAATATTCCTCTCAACTTTTATATGTTTACTTCAAATCAAAGTTAGTCTATTTGTATAAAAATTTTTTTAAAAATCTAAAATTAAAAAAAAGGGGGGTGGGGGTGGGTATTCACATGGAAGATCACTGAAGAGCAAAATGTTCCTATTTACTGAGGTATTTTTCACAGAATGATTGAATAAAAAACTCAACTTGCATTTTCATTGTGGGTGCTTAGTGAAGTTATATGAAACTAAAACTGTGAAGGTTTATGTGTCATTAATTATGACCGTCCTTTTTCATTTCTGACTATTCTTCATTTCCTTATGGGCTAGATGAAAAGCTTTTATAGCAAGGAAAATTAAAGAGTTAATGACAGAACCTCACAGTTAAGTCTAAGAATCTGGGTCAACGAAGCATACAGTGCTTTGGGGTTTGCACATTTTCTCAGGTCACAATGACAGAGGTTTCTAAGTTTTTCGTTCATTAGGTCTTTGAGGCAAATGGCAGTAGATAAATCTGTGTTTTACCACCCTCCTGTGTGAGCTTGGAAAACTCTGGAATCTTACATTATTTGTCGTGTGCCCTGAACTCATACACCTGCTCCCCAGACACGCCTGCCCCTGAGGAGACATGCTTTGTTAGTGGGAGGTACTCAGAAACAGCCAAGCAGCCCAAAAACATGAAGCCCAGTGCTAGTCAGATGGCCCTGAAGTTTGTAGCATGTGTAAACCCAACTGTGTGGGCCAGAAATACTGTCAGATTCTTTCTGGCTTAAACTTTCAAAAACAAACAAGCAGAATATGAAAAGTTAATTATCTTTCCATTGTAACTGTGTCAATATACTCCATATGGGTTCCAAAATCAGCTGCTCCCTTCAAGTAAGATTTGGATTTAGAACATGAAATAGAGACCCCCCAAAATGTAGAAAATACCATTTTATATTCCCTAAACTATATAGCTTAAAAAGGGACATATTTTCTTAGCTGACTATGAATACCTCTCAAATAAGTTAGTTCCTCCCATGTAGAGTATCTTACTTTACCGATCCATTTCAGGAAAGAGGTTTTGCTGCCTTTCAAGCAGACATCTTATTTTTATCCCTTTTATTTGAATGAGAGATTTGAAAATTGAATTATGTAAATATTTCAATGCATCTACTATTATTTTGTGGAGTTTATTAAACTACTTTAAAAAATTGTATAGTCTATTTATTGTATGTATGTACATACAGTCTGCTAACTTAAAGTGGATTCCGTACAACCTGACTCAGTCTTGTTTAGACTATTGAATATTGTTTTAGCCTTGTGCACTGGATTCTACCTCTGTATAGGAAAATTTTCCATATTCCTGAGCATCGATCTGTATTAATTGGTTATGTTTCTTGCACTAAGGATTTTTAAAACTCTGCTGTAAGTGTAGATTTCAGTTTTACTTTTGCAGAATGGATCCCTTGCCATGAAGGTAATTTAGGTTGGGTTTATTTTTCTACATGATGAATAAGACTTAAACATTACGTTTTCTGGTTTGTTCTAAGTTTGCAAAAAAAAAAAAAGCCCGAAAACACCCAGTACAGTACCTATTGATAAATCATCGTGATGTAATTTGTTTGCAAGGTGGTTCATGCCCTAAAATTAAAGCTGGATTGCTATTTAGGAATATATTGTCTTAGTGTAGTTTTTGAATGGGCAGTTTTCATCATTAATGAAGGGTGAAGAAAACCACACAACTTATTGCCTTTTAGATTTGACTTAAACAAAGTCATTTGGGAGAATAAGTATCCCAGTGAATTTTCCCTTTTTGTTTTACCCTTTTTTTTTTTTTAACTGGGAGAAGGCGAAAAAGTCAGGGATTTAAAGCCAACTGGAGGGCAAGATGGGAGGTCCTGCCAAGATCCAGACATCACTGTGCCTTAAATGCACCCACTGGGGCTATCACCTGGCCCCTCTCCTGGGTGCCCCCTCACCCCACCCCCACACCACCCTCCAAGCTCCTCCTCTTGGTCTTTGGCAAGACCGTCTCTGCCCTGGGCTTTCCCTTGGGTCTAGGGGTTTTGATGCTTGGCCAAGCTGCAGAGCAGAATTTGCGGAGTGAGTGATTTTGATCCTTCCAGGCTACTTTTGGTAACCTCTCACCTGGGGCCATATTTTACAGCTTTGAAATTTTTAAACAATAAGATACAATTCCTGGTTCATTGTAGGTACTTATTAAGTGTTAAATAAACACAGAGACCAAATAGTGCTTGCCTCCCTGCTGCATTTTTTGAATATGACATTGAGGTAGGATTGAACCAGTTTTGAGGATGCTGAGTGAACCTGTTCTTTTCTACATGATGAAAAGCGGTGGAGAGTATTATGGGTTCTGTAAGTGTTAAGTGATCCTCAGAAGGACTGGATCTTCTTCATCCGCTTTGACTTCACTAGAATTAGCATCTCAAGACTCCCAATGGGTGGACTGTGGCAACACAGGTCGTCTTCTGAAAGGCTAACCACAGGAGCCCTTCCCTGCCCTTGTTGAAAAAGGGAAGTAGGGAACGTACTCTCAAGTGAAATAGGAACAGGATACCGAAGGATTAATTTGGGACTCATATTTTAAGCTCCGCGAATTACAAGGAAGGCCCCGTACACAACTGCATACAGTTCATGACTGGCGGGTCCTGAACGCCAAGCCTTCCTAGCCCCACTGTGCTGGAAACAAATCGTCCCACGGGGGCCAGCGGCCCCATCCGCAGTAGGGAGGTAAGCAGGAGCTTTCAGTCACCAAGCTGCTGGACTCAGACTAGAGCGGGGTAGCGGCTTCCTTCCAGCTCTTCCTGGTAGGTTTTCTCACTAAGTTTGCATGTCTGGAGCTGCTCAAGGTCAGTTGTGTCATTTTCCATTAGAAACGTTCATCTCTGATTTGAAAGGGTCATGGGAGGCCTCTGTTTGTCTGCTTCGCTGTGAGTCTGGGCCGTGGGTCAGACTGGGTGGTCCTGGTGCCCACAATGTCCATTGTAGGTCTTTACAGCAAGAATTGTGGAGGAGCCTGTGTCCTTTAGGGACTCAGTCTAGGTAGAGAGCTTTATTCCTTAAAGAGCTTTGTTTAAATAGAATGCAGGATTAAAAAAATGGCATTCCAAAACAACTGCCATAATGGGCAAAAATATTAAATGTAACTAGAACTTAGGCATAACATTTATATTAACGTTATTCATTTATATTGTAACAGAACATTGGGTTTCAGTCTCAGCCCAAAGTTAACTTGCTGTGTGACCTTGGACAAGTTCCATCACCTCTCTGGATCACTCAGCAAACTTCACTGGCAAGAGATCAACTTGCTTGTGTTTTCTCCACCTGTCTTACTCTGTTTCTAAACTCACACTGCTCAGCTATACTTGCATTACGATTGTTGGGATGCTGCTCTGTGTGTATGTAGGCAGGCTGGACCCACTGAAAGACAAGTCCAAGCTCATTTGTGAGTTTCCTTGGGGAAATCGGTTGGCCCTTTCAGGGCCAGGGTGGAAGAAGGGTGAGCATCAGCAGATACGGCTGTTCTTAGGAGAAGGATGTGGGTATCTAGAATTCAGCTGCTGTCCATCCTCCCCAGGTTTGCCCTAATGCAACTGAATCCTCAGCTTGTCCAGTTGGGTTTTACTGCACCTTGTGGTTCTTTTCCACGTTGATGGACAATGAAAATCTTGCAACAGAGAAGTTGGGTCTAGGAATCCTCCCCAGTGGTTGTCTTGAGAAGGGTGCTGCCTCTTGGGTTAACCCCCAAGTAATGCTTATCCTCCTTAGACCTGAAGACCCAAAGCTCTGGGGGTCACCATGGAGGACAAAGAACCCCCTCCCCCTCCTCTCCTGCAGCGCTTCCATGGAACTCGGCTTGCAGGCTTCTCAGGTCTGCCTCTGCTCACCAGCTCTTGGGTCTGTTGCAAAGGACTTGCATTGGGGGTGGGGGGGTGTGCAGAAGAGTTGGGGTTTACTCCAAAGAGAAGTGCAGTATTTGCGGGACAGTGTAAGGTAAAACAGTAGACTCTGCAGGGTCAGGACACCCGCGTATGAGGACTCACCAGGGTACACTGGGCATTTGGTCTGACCAGCAAGTCTTAGAACTTTTCTGGCTTCCAGGAGCTTCATCTTTAGAGCAGAGAAATAGGTCAAACCCTGGATCACCCTAAGATCCTTTCACTTCTAAAACTCAGTTATCTTATGAACTACTTATTCTGAGATTTCCAGGAGCAGCCTCCGGGCTCAGAACAAGAGATGTACTCACCCCTGCAGTGTTAGGAAAACAATTTGGGAAAGTCTATTCCTGAAGCATTCTAGGATCCCACGTGTGTATTTGCTCCCTTCCATGGTTCTCAGCTACATCCTTCAAAGAGTGCCAGCCTCTAACATGTGAGCAAAAACTGGAAACAAAATTTCTATTCCAGAATATTCTCTAGAACACAGGTGTTTGTGAGGAGTAGACTTGAATGAAGGCTTTAGCTCACACAATGACTTCATTCAGCAAATACTTACGGAGCAGGAACTATGCGGGATGCTGTCTGTGGGTCTAGTGACACCAGGGACAAGACAGGCAGGGTCCGTGGGGCAGTAGGGCAGACAATCAGTAGGTCACTGTCAGTAGCACATTTCAGACTGTGATCAGGGTCATGAAGGCAGTCGGGTGGCCTGAGTAGTGGGGTGAGGCACCTTTTGAGTGGGGGTCTCCGTGGAAGAGCCCCAGGGGGAGCCGTTTAGGGGGAGGGAGGGAGGCACTTTGCCGGCCTCCATGAGGAGAGCATGCAAGACCATCCTTGACATAACTCCTAGCTATATCTTCACTAGAATATCATGATATCATATCACACTAAGTGTTCTTGCTATTTTAAGTTACATGTGGGTCCTTAAACAAGTTAGTTTTTTTTGTTGTTGTTGTTAATGCTTTCTCTGCCTGAATGCCTCTCAGGCCCCCTTTTCACCTAGAGGTGAATTTCAGGACCCATTTCACATTGTTAACACTTCTAGAAAGCCTCTGCTTTCATAAGTATAACACTGCAGAAAGTACTGGAGAGCTTTCTCCTCCTTTTTGGAGGAGAAACTTCCTTCTTGGGAATTATATGAAAGCTCTGCTCCCTTCTCCCTCAAACATCACCAAGTCAGTAACTCAGTGGCTGTCTCTTCAATAACTTTTGTAATCCGTTTACATTTGGGCTCCATTTTTTTCTCCCCTTTTCCTCATCTGGTTCGGAATTAGTGGGACAGATAGTAGAGAAATTATCAGAAGCCAGGTATTAGGAAAAGCTTCTTTATCTTAGCCAGTGAAGAGTCAGCACCAAGGACAGGGCACCTGTGCCTGTCCAGGCTCTCTTCCCTGCCCACTCCTCCCCATCAATATTTTAGTCGTGCCATGCCTGTGTTCCTTAGGTGAAGAGCTCCTCCTCACTCCTCCTCAGTGCTGAGTTAACTCTATCATAGGTGTCACTTTATATTGAAATTACTTGTCTCTTATTATCTACCCTGCCAAACTTAGGGGTACCCTCCTTAACTACACTTAGCACAATTCCTGAGGCATAGCAGACTCTTCAAATACTAGATGAATAAATAAATGAATCAATGACAATAGAACCACAAATACAATTCATAAAACAGTAAAATCCAAGGACACATTTAGATAAAACAAGTATGCATGGAAGCAAAGTAATGTCTTTTTTATTACACCTTCAGATATCACTTCTCAACCATGGCTGTGCATCAGAGTGATCTTGAAGTGCAATATCCAAGATGCTACTCTAGAAAAGTAGACAAAGAATCCTAAGAGTGGGGGCTTTTCATGTGCATGGGAGTCAAGGACAGGTGACTTCCAAGGGCCCGAAATAATTTCTTCTGCAAAGGGCATGAAGTGATTCTTCCACAAATGACCATAAAGCTGCCACATCCCTAGAGGGAGAAGCAGGCATCTCAATGAGTGAGGAAGCCCCAGCTGCTCCTGTTTGTATGAGCAACAGGACCAAATCTTTTCATCTAGGTGAACCAGAAATCAGGAGGACTGTGTCCTTATGCTGACATCTACTGGTCTCTCAGTGCTGGTATAACAGTGCAGGCAAAATTATTCTTTCGGGTCCTCCCTTTTCCATCTGCAACTTAAAAGTAAACAGTCCTCAGAATCATTTCACTTCCCAGGTGGTGCCAGTAACACAGTAAGTCCATTCTGCTTCAACTTTTTGTTGTTGCTCAGTTGCTCAGTTGTGTCCGACTCTTTATGACCCCAGGGACTACAACTTGCCAGACCCTGTCCTTCACTATCTCCCAGAATTTGCTCAAGTTCATGTCCGTTGAGTTGGTGATGCTATCTAACCACTTCATCCTTGCCACCCCCTTCTCTTTTTGCCTTCAACTTTTCCCAGCATCAGAGTCTTTCTAATGAGTCAGCTCTTCAACTGGGGAAGCAAAGAAATGCCAAAACAGCACAGTGGATGTGAGAGAAAAGGCATTTCAAGCTTTTGACTTCCTTTCTTTTTGTGAACTTCACCTTTCTGGTTATCTAACTAGCTATAAATGTTCTCCTCAAAATATGAATGATAAGCATTTTCATTAATACTTGGAAGCTCAGGGACTTCCCTGGTAGCCCAGTGGCTAAGACGCCATCCTCCCAGTGCCAGGGGCCCAGGTTGAATCCCTCGTCAGGGAACCAGATCCACGTGCTGTAACTAAGAGTTTGCATGCCACAACTAAAGATCCCACATGCCGCAATGATCCCGTGTGCCACAACTAAGACCCCGTCAAATTGTAGGTTAAATGAAAGTGCTCAGTTATGAAACAAAATGGACTAAGGAGACCTTCCTCTGACTACGCTGATTTTAATGGAAACCATTTTACGGAAAAACCCAAATGAAATTTTTGGCTAACCCAATATTAAAACACTTTTGTATCTCCTAAGAACTCACAGACAGTTGTTGAGGAATGCCCAAAAGAATAGTGATGGGTAAAGGGGAGGCAATTTAGAAATAGGATTTACCCTCCAAAGTCCAGAAATTTGCTAATCCATTTGCAGGTGAGCAAAGATTAACAGCCTGTGTGTTTTATAAAAATTACATGCTCATTGTAACAAGAAACGATCTGAGATATATAAACTGAAAGACATACTATGTGCTGAAAAAACTGATTTTAATAAAAGCTGATGGTATTTCCTCAACAAATTTCCCCAAATTAATGAATAAATGCTAATATACAGGGAGTGTATCTGGTCTCACAACAGTAAGATCATATTATTGATATTTCTCAGCACTTTGCCTTTGCCATTTAATAATAATCATCATCATGGAGATTCTCCACCTTTGTCAATACATAGCACATCTATATCATATCTATGTCCAATAACATATATATTGATACACCAAGTTATAAAAATTATATATCAGTACACACAAAAATGTTGTAGAGATAAATCACATTCTGTTTAGCACGTACAAAGGCCCCAGGGTTATTTAACTGTTCATCCAGGCAATCTTTCCTCTATCAGAAAGAATTTCTGAACTCCATACCTAAGCAAAGCAGAACAGATAATGATGAAGTCAAACACCTAAACATTTTCACATTGAAAAGTCTGAGAGAGAAAGGAGGAGATCTTCTAAAATCTTGAAATTAAGGTCGAGGCACTTCCTTCCCTACAGTGTTTGCTACAGGAACAAGGTCACACAACATGGCTCCATATCAATATCTTTTCTGATCTTCAGCTTTTGAACATCCTTCTAAATTAGTCATTCAGTAACTGACAACTTAATCATTTTTTGTTTTCTTGCCACTACAAACAAAGCTGTTAACAAATATCCAGGAACATACGGCTTTCTATGCCACTATCTCCATGAGACAGATTTCTAAGGTGGAACTCCTCTGCCAAAGAGAATGAATTTTTTTTTCTTTTGGTAGGTGGTCAGATTACATTCAGAAAAGGCACAGCACTTGACTACCTCCAGAAGCAAAGGAAGAGAACATCCGCTTTCTGCAGCACAGCGACACACAATGCGATCCTTCCCCTTCCTTTTTCCTGCCAATTACATGATTTATAGTTACATTTAATGATTGTTAGCACTTCGTAAAATATATATATTTGATATAAAATTATCAAATATTCCTTCTGAAAAGAGCTGATATAACCTGCACCCACCTGACATCAGAACATTTCTTCATAATTTTAAAAATAGTTGTTAAATTATTGCTTTAACTCCTGGGACTTCCCTGGCAGTCCAGGGGCTAAGACTGTTCCCAGTGCAGGCACCCCAGGTTCGATCCCTGGTGAAGGAATTAAGATCCCACATGCTGTGAGGCATGGCCAAAAAATACAAAGAATATATATATATATATATGCATATACACACACACTCCTTGTTTAACTTTCACCAGCTTGACTTCTAGTCAGTTTGAGTATCTTTTCATATAAATCTTATCTTCAGTGAGTCACCTTTGCCTCTATGTTTTCTATTTCTTATTCAGAGAAATTATTATTATGGATATTAATAGTTTTGTTTGTCATATCTATTGAAAATATGTTTTCCAATCTGTCCAACCTTGGCTATGATTGTTTTGCCATAAACTTTTAAAAATAAATATGTAAAAAAACATACCTGTCTGATTACTAGGATTTTTGGTATGTTTGGAGGATTTTTCCCATTCCAAATTTACTCTCCAAAATATCATTCTAATTCTTTATTGTTTTCTAATATTAAACCATTACTATTTCTGTTTATAGTATGAGAAAGGGAGGCAGCTTTGTTTTCATGTATCTAATACGTTGTGTATATGTTACATATATTTAAGCATCTATCAGGGAGAATGATGTCACCAAGATGGCAGAGTATGGGGGCCCTAGTCACCGTATCCCAACAAAGATCCATAATGAGACAGCTATGCACAAACACACCCTGGGAATGGAGTTCACTTAAGAAACTTTAGTAACACAGCAGAACAAAAAAACCCTGAGGATAACCACACAAAAGGAGAAGGAAGACAACCTCATTTTGCCCACATCATCCCATCCCCCAAGCCAGCTTTGCAGAGCATCGAGAGAGAGAAGTCCCCAGTTAGAAACAGTTCCCCTCATAAAAAGAGGAAGAGCAGGGTGAGCAACCAGCCTCCCAGTCTCTCTGGGCCCCACAGAAAGGTCCCATTCAGTTTTACCACAAGCAGAGGCCGGCAAAGCTGAGATATAGACAGATGACTAGGAACGACAAAATCAGGAGGCTACCAGCAGCAGCCACATGACAGAAATGATCGTGGGTTCTCAGGGCCCTGTCCTGGAGACAAACCCAGCAGCCTTCACTACCAGAGAGATTCCTCACAAATGTCACTGGTTTCCATTCCACAGGCACCTACAGCTGGCCGCCACAGCTAAGCATGCGTGCACGCCACCAGTGCCGCACCCCTAACCCCCCTACCTCCCCATCCCCCTGCTGCTTGCCCTCGTCCCTGTTCACGGAGACTGGAGGCTCTGCTGAGGACCCCACCAGCCCTACAGCCTCTGTAGACCTTCCTCCCCTCCTCCTGCAGTGCTCACCAAGGACCACACCGTTGTTCATGCTGTGGAACCCAGCAGCCTGAGCTAATGACCATCCCTAGACTTGGGGCCACAATCACCCCCTGCACTGGGCAACCTTCAATAAACGGTGTTGGGAAAATTGGATAGTCATCTGCAAAAGAATGAAATTAAACCTCTTCCTTATAAAAATTAACTCAAGTGTAAAAACTGAAACCATAAAACTCCTGGAAGAAAACATGGAGAAAAATCTGGATGTCTGTCTTGGCAATAAATGTTTGGATTTGGACACCAAAAGCACCAACAACAAAAGCAAAATTTAACAAGTGAAACTACATCAAAGTGAAAAAGCTTCTACATAGGGAAAGTAAATATATATATCAATAAAAGGCAACCTAAGGAATGGGAGAAAATAGTTGCAAACCACATTTGTGATAAGGGGTTAATACCCAAAATATATGAAGAAATTACACAACAGCAAAATTAAAAAGTCCAAGTCAAAAATGAGCAAAGGCTTTGAATACACATTTTTCCAAAAAAGATACATAAATGGCCAAAACGTACATGAAAAGATCAACATCACTAATCAGGGAAATGCAAATCAAAACTGTGAGGAAATATCTCATGCCTGCTGCTGCTGCTGCTAAGTCGCTTCAGTCGTGTCCGATTCTGTGCGACCCCATAGACGGCAGCCTACCAGGCTCCTCCGTCCATGGGATTTTCCAGGCAAGAGTACTGGAGTGGGGTGCCATTGCCTTCTCCATCATGCCTGCTAGAACAGCTATTATGAAAAACACAAGAGATAACATGCTAATGAGGATGTGAAGAAAAGGGAACTTTTGTGCACTGTTGGTTGGAAATGTATAGTGCAGCCACTATGGAAAATAGTATGGAGGTTCCTCAAAAAAATTAAAAATAGAACTGCCCTGTATGTGTGTGTGTTAAGTCACTTCAGTCCTGCCGACTCTTTGTAACCGTATGAACTGTAGCCCCACCAGGCTCTTCTGTCCATGGGGATTCTCCAGGCAAGAATACTGGAGTTGGTTGCTATGCCCTCCTCCGGGGGATCTTCCTGACTCAGGGATTGACCCTGCATCTTTCTTTTCCTGACCCTGCATCTTTTATGTCTCCTGCATTGGCAGGCAGGTTCTTTGCCACAAGTGCCACCTGGGAAGCCCCTAGAACTACCCTATGATCCAGCAATTCCATTTCTGGGTGTATTTCCAAAGGAAATGAAATCACTACCTCAGAGAGGTATCTACACTGCCATGTTTACTGCAGCATTTTTGACAATAGCCAAGACATGAAACAACTTAAGTGTCTACTGATTTAATGAATGGATAAAGAAAACATGAGAGAAAGATATAAGGAGAGAGAGAAAATAGAATTTATCTATGAGAAAGAAGAAAATCCTGCCATTTGCAACAACACAAATGAACCTTGAGGGCAAGTCAGACAGAACAAGACAGTTACTGCATGATCTCCCTTACATGTGGAATGCAAAAACATTAAATTCATAGACACAGAAGAGAATGGTGGTAGTCATTGGTTAAAGGTTATACACTTCCAGGTATAAGTAAGCTCTGGGGAATTATGTACTGCATGGTGCTACAGTTACCAATACTGTATTATATGCTTGAAAATATCTATAAGAGGAGAGATTAAATTTTCTCACCACAACACACCACCACAATGATAACCATGTGAGGTAAAGGTAAAGGATATGTTAACTAACCTTAGTGTGGTAATCATTTTGCAAATATATGTGTATCAAATCATTATACTGCACACCTTAAATTTACCAAATGTTAATGTTGATTATATTTCCAGAACGCTAGGAAAAAATAGCTATGATTAGTATGTTCAAGAAATTAGATGACACAATGGAAAAACCTCAGTAGAGAACTGGAAACTTTTTTTTTAAAAGAACCAAATGGAAATTCTAGAACTGAAACAATGAACAAAATCAATTGGGTTTAACGTAGATGACAAACAGGTGAACCAGAACACAGCTCAGAAGATTAAAGCACAGAAAGAAAAAATAGGACTCAAAATTACAGAACGAGCATAAGAGATTCATGTAAGACAGCAGAAACACTTAACATGCAATTAGCGTCCCAGAAAGTGAGGAGCAAAAGAGGGGGACAAAAGCAACTGGGTTTGGGGGATTTTTTTTTTCTTTCTTTGTTTTTTTTTTTTTGTTGAGAAAACAATATCCCAGCGACGGAATGGATGACAACAGAGGCAGCCCTCATCAAGGGGGACAGGAAGACTTCCTTGGCCCACGCGTCACAAGAAAAAGAGTAAAGTCTACGCTTTCTTTTCTTACTGGCTGGTGAGAGGCCTTTGATAGATTCAGACCAGGATGTGGCCTTCAGGTGGCTTATTTTCAGTTAAGTGTTATGTGAACTGTGACACTGTCTATGTGTGACTTTTAACTTCGACATGTTTCTGATGTAGTTTAATTGTATGTTACTAAATAGCTTCTCTGTGCAAATGCAATTTGGACTCTAAAAATACTGCTTAGTTTTACTGGAATACCTTATAAATTTGTTATTAACAGTGTCTGGATGATTTAGCCTGATGAGATCTAATTATTTCCCTTTGCACCCGTGCATTCTTTTCTTCCTCAATACCATCTACAGCAACAAGAGAGGAGTTTTGAGCAGGACGTTGCCTGAGTTATAAATCACCTTATCGCAAGAAAGAAAGAGGAAGAAAAGATGTTAAATAACACAGGATTGAGCAGAATTCATTTTTCACTTGTACTTCCGAAGCTTGGAGTAAAAGGGGAGAGTCCAAGAGAAGAGGAACAGGGAGGGGAGCTGGTATGGGTTGCCCAGCCTTTCGGCCTGGTCTGCAGGGGTGAGCATTTTGAATCAGGTGGATCCATGCCCTGACTCCATTCTGGTTGCCCGTGGAGGGAGCCGGTGTCCGTCACATGTCCACGGCTCGGAGAGTAAAGACAGCGACATGGCAAAAAGCGGAAGAAGATAGGTTAGAAAATACAGCTCACAGTCCCCAAGCCTCAGCATGGGGGGGGGGGGTAGCCAAAGGTTTCTCCTGAGTGCTCAGCATGGTGACCACAGGGCACTGGCAGCTTTCAGTCAAGAGAGGCACCATTCACTCAAGGGGGCAGAGGGCCCAGGGACCCTGCCTGTGGGACCCTGCCCGTTGGGAGTCTGCCAGGATTCGCTTCACAAGATTCAAATATAGGCAGATCACATCAACATGAAATAGATTTGGGGAATTTTTTTTGAGTAAGATTCCTTTGTAAATAATAATAAAATCACTGAGAATCACGCAAGATAGGATGGGAACGAAAAATAAAGGAGCCTGTTGACAGATGCACTGATGGCTTTACCAAATACCATCTAAGTGACTGATTGCAAGCATGGTTCTAGGAGAGAAAGAGAACCTGTCTCTTATTTTGAATAAATTACAATTAAAAGATGGAGACTTCACCCCACAACATGGTTCTAATTAGAAATTTACATATCCAGTGATGGATTTTTTTTAAACTTTCACCTTAGATGATAGGATATAAAACTGAATGAAGCAAAGCAAACAGAAGGAGTCAAGGTAGCCTTTGTGGGGTCTTAGCAGCTCCCCCAGGTCATCTGATTACACCAACATCCCCTAATATCATTAATGAGTACCACTAAAATATCTACTGCCAGCTGTTTTACTGTGCTTGCCATTCATTTGTTCATAGGAAGTTTTCCGCTTTGACCAGTTTCCTGCTTCAATCTTGACAAAGATGGGAAGGAATCAGCGGAGACAGTAAATGAGGGAGGTAAAAAGGGAATTCTCATCTAAGTCAGCTAGAGAAAATTTTCTCATTTGAAATTTAATTTGGGGGGACCTTGCTGGTATTCCAGTGGTTCAGACTTCACCTTCCAGGGCAGGGAGTGCAGATTTGATCCCTGGTCAGGAGAAGGAAATGGCAACCCACTCCAGTATTCTTGCCTGGAGAATCCCAGGGATGGCGGAGCCTGGTAGGCTACAGTCCATGGGGTCGCACAGAGTCGGACACGACTGAAGCGACTTAGCAGCAGCAGCAGCAGCAGCAGGAAGCTAAGATCCCACAAGCCTCCTGGCCCAAAATACCAAAACATAGAACAGAAGCAACATTGTAGCAAACTCCATCAAGAGTTTACAAATGGTCCACATCAAATGAAATGTATTTCTTTGCTGTGTTCTTTGAAATAAGAGGCACATATTGTTACTTAGTGTTTGAAGGCTGCTGCATGATGGGCAGTGGGTCCCTTGAGGTCCCCAGAGCAGGCGATGAAATTATCCTAAGGGCATCTCCTCTACGCCTGTTGACCTTCTTTAATTGGTCCTTGGCAGAATTCACAAAGGAAGGCACACTATGATGTGAAGACCACATTAGCCTGAAGCACTGGTTCCTGTTTACAGTTTTCAAGGCAAACTTGCCCAGTTTATCTGCACACCCACCCTGTGATTTGGGCAGGAAGACATTATTATTAGCCTCATTTTATAGCTAAGAGTGGGGTGAGAACATAAACACGCCAACTTCTGACCTTCTTATGTTTCGTAGTCTAATTACAGGTATTTAAACTGAATACTTCAAACTATTTCTCTTAGAGAAGGCACCAGGGTAGGAGGCAGTACTTGGAGAAACAAAGCTCCCTGAGCTCCCTCAGTCCCTACCTTCAAACCACCCCTTTCCCCACACTGCAGCAACACCTCCATGTCCTCCTGGACCTTATCTAACGGGGCAGAAGGCCACCTTTAAGCTGAGACTGAAAGGACGTGAAGACACCATTCAGGAAAAATCAGAAGGAAAGAATTCCAAGTTTCTCAATCAGGAATAGAGAGGAATACATCAGTGTAGCGTGAATTCAGCTTGTTTTGGAAGAGAATATGAGATGCTATGAGATGAGGTTAAAGAAGTGGAGCTGCCACCCACCAGAACACCGACACAAGCTCCCCCAACCAGGAAACCTTGACAAGCCACCCGTCCAACCCCACCCACAGTGAGGAACCTCCACAATAAAGAGGAACTTCAAACTACCAGAATACAGAAAGGCCACGCCTAACACAGCAATCTAAACAAGATGAAAAGGCAGAGAAATACTCAGCAAGTAAAGGAAAATGAGAAATGCCCACCAAACCAAACAAAATAGGAGGAGATAGGGAATCTATCTGAAAAAGAATTTAGAATAATGATAATAAGAATGATCCAAAATCTTGAAAACAAAATGGAGTTACAGATAAATAGCCTGGAGACAAGGATTGAGAAGATGCAAGAAATGTTTATCAAGGACCTAGAAGAAATAAAAAGGAGTCAATATATAATGAATAATGAAATAAAGGAGATAAAAGACACTCTGGAGGGAACCAACAGTAGAATAACGGAGGCAGAAGATAGGATAAGTGAGGTCGAAGATAGAATGATGGAAATAAACGAAGCAGAGAGGAAAAAAGAAAAAAGAATCAAAAGAAATGAGGAAAACCTCAGGGACCTCTGGGACAATATGAAACGCCCCAACATTCAAATCATAGGAGTCCCAGAAGAAGAAGATAAAAGGAAAGGCCATGAAAAAATACTCAAGGAGATAATAGTTGAAAATTTCCCCCAAATGAGGAAGGAAATAGTCACAGAAGTCCAAGAAACCCAGAGAGTCCCAAACAGGATAAACTCAAGGCAAAACACCCCAAGACACATATTAATCAAATTAACAAAGATCAAACACAAAGAACAAATATTAAAAGCAGCAAGGGAAAAACAACAAATAACACACAAGGGGATCCCCATAAGGATAACAGCTGATCTTTCAATAGAAACTCTTCAGGCTAGAAGGGAATGGCAGGACATACTTAAAGTAATGAAAGAGAATAATCTACAACCCAGATTACTGTACCCAGCAAGGATCTCATTCAGTTATGAAGGAGAATTCAAAAGCTTTACAGACAAGCAAGAGCTGAGGGAATTCAGCACCACCAAACCAGCTCTCCAACAAATGCTAAAGGATCTTCTCTAAACAGGAAACACAGAAAGGATGTTTAAACATGAACTCAAAACAACAAAGTAAATGGCAACGGGACCATACTTATCAATAATTACCTTAGATGTAAATGGGTTGAATGCCCCAACCAAAAGACAAAGACTGGCTGAATGGATACAAAAACAAGACCCCTATATATGCTGTCTACAAGAGACCCACCTCAAAACTAGGGACACATACAGACTGAAAGTGAAGGGGTGGAAAAACATATTTCATGCAAATGGAGACCAAAAGAAAGCAGGAGTTGCAATACTCATTTCAGATAAAATAGACTTTAAAATAAAGGCTGTGAAAAGGGACAAAGAAGGACACTACATAATGATCAAAGGATCAATCCAAGAAGAAGATGTAACAATTATAAATATATATGCACCCAATGTAGGAGCACCACAATATATAAGGCAAATACTAACAAGTATGAAAGGGGAAATTAACAATAACACAATAATAGTGGGAGACTTTAATACTCCACTCACGCATATGGATAGATCAACTAAACAGAAAATTAACAAGGAAACACAAACTTTAAATGATACAATAGACAAATTAGATTTAATTGATATTTACAGGACTTTCCACCCCAAAACAATCAATTTCAACTTTTTCTCAAGTGCACATGGAACTTTCTCCAGGATAGATCACATCCTGGGCCGTAAATCTAGCCTTGGTAAATTCCAAAAAATTGAAATTATCCCAGCCATCTTCTCTGACCACAATGCAGTAAGACCAGACCTCAATTACAGGAAAAAAACTATTAAAAATTCCAACATATGGAGGCTAAACAACATGCTTCTGAATAACCAACAAATCACAGAAGAAATCAAAAAAGAAATCAAAATATGCATAGAAACAAATGAAAATGAAAACACAACAACCCAAAACCTATGGGACACTGTAAAAGCAGTGCTAAGGGGAAGGTTCATAGCAATACAGGCGTACCTCAAGAAACAAGAAAAAAATCAAATAAATAAACTAACTCTACACCTAAAGCAACTAGAGAAGGAAGAAATGAAGAACTCCAGGGTTACTAGAAGGAAATAAATCTTAAAAATTAGGGCAGAAATAAATGCAAAAGAAACAAAAGAGACCATAGCAAAAATCAACAAAACTAAAAGCTGGTTTTTCGAGAAGATAAACAAAATTGACAAGCCATTAGCCAGACTCATCAAGAAACAAAGGGAGAAGAATCAGATCAACAAAATTAGAAATGAAAATGGAGAGATCACAACAGACTCCACAGAAATACAAAGGATCATAAGAGACTACTACCAACAGCTATATGCCAATAAAATGGACAACTTGGAAGAAATGGACAAATTCTTAGAAAAGTATAACTTTCCAAAACTGAACCAGGAAGAAGTAGAAGATCTTAACAGACCCATCACAAGCACGGAAATCGAAACTGTAGTCAGAAATCTTCCAGCAAACAAAAGCCCAGTACCAGACGGCTTCACAGCTGAATTCTACCAAAAATTTAGAGAAGAGCTAACACCTATCCTACTCAAACTCTTCCAGAAAATTGCAGAAGATGGTAAACTTCCAAACTCATTCTATGAGGCCACCATCACCCTGATTCCAAAACCAGACAAAGATGCCACAAAAAAAGAAAACTACAGGCCAATATCACTGATGAACTTAGATGCAAAAATCCTTAATAAAATTCTAGCAAACAGAATCCAACATCATATTAAAAAGATCATACATCATGACCAAGTGGGCTTTATCCCAGGAATGCAAGGTTTCTTTAACACCCGCAAATCAATGTAATACACCACATTAACAAATTGAAAGATAAAAGCCATATGATTATCTCAATAGATGCAGAAAAATCCTTTGACAAAATTCAACATCCATTTATGATAAAAACCCTCCAGAAAGCAGGAATAGAAGGAACATACCTCAACATAATGAAAGCTATATATGACAAATCCACAGCAAACATTATCCTCAGTGGTGAAAAATTGAAAGCATTTCTCCTAAAGTCAGGAACAAGGCAAGGATGCCCACTTTCACCACTACTATTCAACACAGTTTTGGAAGTTTTGGCCACAGCAATCAGAGCAGGAAAAGAAATAAAAGGAATACAGATAGGAAAAGAAGAAGTAAAACTCTCACTGTTTGCAGATGACATGATCCTCTACATAGAAAACCCTAAAGATTCTACCAGAAAATTACTAGAGCTAATCAATGAATATAGTAAAGTTGAAGGATATAAAATTAACACACAGAAATCCCTTGCATTCCTATACTCCAATAATGAGAAAACAGAAAGAGAAATTAAGGAAACAATACCATTCACCACTGCAACAAAAAGAATAAAATACTTAGGAATATATCTACCTAAAGAAACAAAAGACTTATATATAGAAAACTATAAAACACTGATGAAAGAAATCAAAGAGGACACAAAGAGATGGAGAAATATACCGTGTTCATGGATTGGAAGAATTAATATAGTGAAAATGAGTATACTACCCAAAGCAATCTATAGATTCAATGCAATCCCTATCAAGCTACCAATGGTATTTTTCAGGGAACTAGAACAAATCATTTCACAATTTGTATGGAAATATAAGAAACCTCGAGTAGCCAAAGCAATCTTGAGAAAGAAGAATGGAACTGGAGGAATCAATCTGCCTGACTTCAGGCTCTACTACAAAGCCACAGTCATCAAGATAGTATGGTACTGGCACAAAGATAGAAATATAGATCAATGGAACAAAATAGAAAGCCCAGAAATAAACCCACGCACCTATGAACACCTTATCTTCGACAGAGGAGGCAAGAATATACAATGGAGAAAAGACAATCTCTTTAACAAGTGGTGCTGGGAAAACTGGTCAACCACTTGTAAAAGAATGAAACTAGAACACTTTCTAACACCATACACCAAAATAAACTCAAAATGGATTAAAGATCTAAACGTAAGACCAGAAACTATAAAACTCCTTGAGGAAAACATAGGCAAAACACTCTCCGACATAAATCACAGCAGGATGCTCCATGACCCACCTCCCAGAATATTGGAAATAAAAGCAAAAATAAACAAATGGGACCTAATTAAAATTAAAAGCTTTTGCACAACAAAGGAAACTATAAGCAAGGTGAAAAGACAGCCTTCAGAACGGGAGAAAATAATAGCAAATGAAGCAACAGACAAACAATTAATCTCAAAAATATACAAGCAACTTCTGCAGCTGAATTCCAGAAAAATAAATGACCCAATCAAAAAATGGGCCAAAGAACTAAACAGACATTTCTCCAAAGAAGACATACAGATGGCTAACAAACACATGAAAAGATGCTCAACATCACTCATTATTAGAGAAATGCAAATCAAAACCACAATGAGGTACCATTTCACACCAGTCAGAATGGCTGCTATCCAAAAGTCTACAAGCAATAAATGCTGGAGAGGGTGTGGAGAAAAGGGAACCCTCTTACACTGTTGGTGGGAATGCAAACTAGTACAGCCACTATGGAGAACAGTGTGGAGATTCCTTAAAAAACTGGGAATAGAACTGCCATATGACCCAGCAATCCCACTGCTGGGCATACACACCAAGGAAACCAGAATTGAAAGAGATGCATGTACGCCAATGTTCATCGCAGCACTGTTTACAATAGCCAGGACATGGAAGCAACCTAGATGTCCATCAGCAGACAAATGGATAAGGAAGCTGTGGTACATATACACAATGGAATATTACTCAGCCATTAAAAAAAATACATTTGAATCGGTTCTATTGAGATGGATGAAACTGGAGCCCATTATACAGAGTGAAGTAAGCCAGAAAGAAAAACACCAATACAGTATACTAATGCATATATATGGAATTTGAAAGATGGTAACGATAACCCTATATGTGAGACAGAATAAGAGACACAGATGCATAGAACAGTCTTATGGACTCTGAGGGAGAAGGTGAGGGTGGGACATTCTGGGACAATAGCATTGAAACATGTATATTATCATATGTGAAACAGAACACCATTCCATGTTCGATGCATGAGACAAATGCTCATGGCTGGGGCAATGGGATGACCCAGAGGGATGGGATGGGGAGGGAAGTGGGAGGGGGGTTCAGGATGGGGAACACATGTAAACCCATGGCTGATTCATGTCAATGTATGGCAAAAACCACTACAACATTGTAAAGTAATTAGCCCCCAACTAAAATAAATAAATTTATTAAAAAAAAAAAAAAGAAGTGGAGCTTGCATCAGATCTTTTTTTTTTTTTTGGGCTACACAGCTTGTGAGATCTTAGTTCCCCTGAGTGGGAATTGAACCCAGGCCCTCGGCAGTGAAAATACAGAGTCCTAACCACTGGACTGCCACTGGAATTCTCTGGCATCAGATCTTGTAAAGACTTGGAGGTCATGGCAAGGAGTTTAGATTTTACCTTAAGTACAAAGACAAGTTTAAATGACAAATCTGACATGTTCAGGGAGCTGTGATATATGATGGTTAATGATCCAATCTCTAGAATCAGACTATGTATATGTAGATTCAAACACCATTTCTACCATTAAATGAAGACATATTATTTAATTTCCATATGTCAGTTTCCTCGTTAATAAAGGTAACACTAGTACAACATAGGACTCTATTAAAATGATTCACGGTAAATCACTTAGAATGGTGCCTCGTGTCTAAAAAGCATTGGTAAACAATTGTGTATGTGTGTGTTAGTTGCTCAGTCATGTCCGACTCTTTGCGACCCCATGGACTGTAGCCCACCAGCCTCCTCTTTCCCTTCTCCAGGGGTCTTCTTGAGCCAGAGATAGAACCCTGGTCTCCCACATTGCAGGCAGATTCTTTACTGTCTGAGCCACAAACATTACTTGCTTTTATTTTGTTTTTAATTATTCTGGCTGCTGTTTCGAGAATGGATTGGGGGCAGGGGGTAAGGAACAAGGTCAGCTGGGAAATTATTGAAATGGCCCAAGCGATAGTTTATGGGGCTTGGACTAAGTAGGTGAGAACAGAGACAAAGGAATATACATTTGGGGAGAGCCAGAAGGACATCTGCTGCATTAGACAAGGGTAAGAATTAAGAGATAGAATTAATAATGGTTTTGGGGGTTAGGATTGAGGTATGAAGGGGAGAGATCAGTTTTACTGAAATGACAAAGACCGAGAGGAGCACTGGTTTAAGGTAAAATTAAAGTTTCTATTTTATCCAAAATAAGTTTCAGGCAACTTGTTGCAGATTCAAATGGAAAGGTCAACAAAACAGTTATGTAAAAACCAGGTAAATGTAACAGCTGAAGCTGTTACAATCTTGGGAGCACAGAGTCTTAGCCGCTGTATAATTTAAACGGTTCTATAGAATAAGACCTTAAGGTCTTATTGGCAACCCCAATGCCTTAAGGAAATAATTTGTATTGATCTTATATCCAGCTCAGTGTTGAAGACCAGCATTTAAATGTGACTCTGTAGGGACTTCTCTGGTGGCCCAGTGGCTAAGACTCTGTTTTCCCAATCCAGCGGCATGGTTTTAATTCCTGGTGAGGGAACTAAGATCCCACAAGGTATGGCCAAAGATAGAAAAATGTGACTGTGCCCATTAAAAACTGCTAAATCTTAATTTTATGTTCTAAAATACTGAACAGAGTCAATTGCAATAAATTCTCATATATATATATTTGCCTTAATCAAGCTATTATAATCTTGCCATATAAACATACATACAGAAGATTAACTATTTAAATTGGAAGCAGTTGAAATTCTTCCCTTCTTATCAATGGAGTTTCACCAGATCATCTGAGGAGTGCGTTGGCCTCTGTTACCATCTTCCCAGGTGGCACTAGCAGTAAAGAAACTGGCTGCCCATGCAGGAGATGAAAGAGACTGAGTTCTATCCTGGATAAGTAAGATCCCCTGGAGGAAGGCATGGCAACTCACTCCAGTATTCTTGCCTGGAGAATCCCATGGACAGAGAAGCCTGGCAGGTACAGTCCATGGGGTCACAAAGAGTCGGACAGACGAAGGCAACTTAGCACACGCACATACACCAGCTAAAAAGCAGATTTAAAAAACCTTTGGATACAAAAGACCTTTAATAAGGTTTGTGCTCTAAACTTTAAAAATATGTAACAATAGTGTTTCTTAAATCTTGTTCTCTTTTCAGTTCTGGGACAAACCCCTTTTTGCTGTAGGATCATTTAAGGTTCCTCTGCAACCTCCAATAGCTTGTTGTAGCCAGTGGCATCAAACAGAGCTTCTGGAAAATCTGTAGCATTTAATTTCATATTTCTTCCCACACAATTTTGAATTTTCTCCCTAATTATATTTCAGATCAAGGCTTCCTACAGCAAAACATTGTGATTCTTTCATAATTATCAATATTTGTTAAGAATATTAATATTACAGACTGAAAATTTTCCTTTATTTTTGATAAGATTCCAATTAAAATATAGTATGTAGATTGTTAAAATTATGTGTGGGGTTTTTTGTTTTTTATATTTTTTTCTTAATATTCGTTTTGTTATTTCTGTTAAATAGTAAGTGAATAATTGCACTAAAATTTGAAAATTGTGAAATGCTGACAGTTTCCCATTCTAGCTGGAAATAGATTCCAACAACTTATTTCAGTAATTATTTATTAAAGACTGCAGCTGCTGCTGCTAAGTCGCTCAGTCATGTCCAACTCTGTGCGACCCCATAGACGGCAGCCCACCAGGCTCCCCCATCCCTGGGATTCTCTAGGCAAAAACACTGGAGTGGGTTGCCATTTCCTTCTCTGTGTTTTCTAAATTTTTTAAGTTGCTTTTTGAAATCATGAATTGAAAAACAGTCCAAGGTACAAAGATATTTTCTATAGCTCTGTTGATGTACAACTGACATATAGTAAATGACACATATTTAAGGTGTACTATTTGGTCAGTTTTGGGCATATGTACATACGTTTGGAAACCATCACCAAAACATGTTCATTACCCTTGAAAGTTTCTTTCTTTTTTCCTTGGCCTCGCAGGACATGAGGGATCTTATTTCTCTGACCAGGAACTGAACCTGTGCCCTGCAGTGGAAATGCTGAGTCTTAACCACCAGGGAGAAGGCAATGGCACCCCACTCCAGTACTCTTGCTTGGAAAATCCCATGGACGGAGGAGCCTGGTAGGCTACAGTCCATGGGGTCGCTAAGAGTCGGACACGACTGAGCGACTTCACTTTAACTTTTCCCTTTCATGCACTGGAGAAGGAAATGGCAACCCACTCCAGTATTCTTGCCTGGAGAATCCCAGGGATGGCGGAGCCTGGTGGGCTCCTATCTATGGGGTCGCACAGAGTTGGACACGACCGAAGTGACTTAGCAGCAGCAGCAACCACCAGGGAAGTCCCTAGAAAGTTTCTTAAAAGTTCCCTTGTGCCCCTCTGTAATCCTCCCTTTTTCCTTCCTCCCACCCCTCCCAGTTCTTTTACTCACTATAGATTATTTTGAATTCTCAAGAATTTAAAGAAATAAGACCAACCATTCAACATGTCTTCTTTTTAACCTCTTTTCACTCAGCATTATTTTGAGATTCATCCACACTGTTGTATCAGAAGTTTGTTCTATTTTATGGCTGAATAATATTCTGCAGTATAATTCTTTTAACACTATTTTTTTTTTATCCATTCACCTATGCTGGACAGTTGGGTTGTCTCCAACTTGGGACTATCACAAATAAAGCTGCTATGAATATTTGTGTACAAGTCTTTGTGTGGACATATGCTTTTACTTCTCTTGGACAGTTACCTCGAGTAGAATAGCCAGGTCATGCAGTAAGTATGTGTTTAACTTTTTAATCACCTGCTAAACCATTTTCTGTTTTCGTTCCAATCCCAAAGAAAGGCAATGCCAAAGAATGCTCAAACTACCGCACAATTTCACTCATCTCACATGCTAGTAAAGTAATGCTCAAAATTCTCCAAGCCAGGCTTCAGCAATACGTGAACTGTGAACTACCAGATGTTCAAGCTGGTTTTAGAAAAGGCAGAGGAACCAGAGATCAAATTGCCAATATCTGCTGGATCATCGAAAAAGCAAGAGAGTTCCAGAAAAACATCTATTTCTGCTTTATTGACTATGCCAAAGCCTTTGACTGTGTGGATCACAATAAACTGGGGAAAATTCTGAAAGAGATGGGAATACCAGACCATCTGACCTGTCTCTTGAGAAACCTGTATGCAGGTCAGGAAGCAACAGTTAGGACTGGACATGGAACAACAGACTGGTTCCAAATAGGAAAAGGAGTCCGTCAAGGCTGTATATTGTCACCCTGCTTATTTAACTTATATGCAGAGTACATCATGAGAAACGCTGGGCTGGAAGAAACACAAGCTGGAATCAAGACTGCCGGGAGAAACATCAATAACCTCAGATATGCGGATGACACCACCCTTATGGCAGAAAGTGAAGAAGAACTAAAGAGCCTCTTGATGAAGGTGAAGGAGGAGAGTGAAAAAGTTGGCTTAAAGCTCAACGTTCAGAAAACTAAGATCATGGCATCTGGTCCCATCACTCCATGGGAAATAGATGGGGAAACAGTGGAAACAGTGTCAGACTTTACTTTTTTGGGCTCCAGAATCACTGCTGATGGTGATTGCAGCCATGAAATTAAAAGACGCTTACTCCTTGGAAGGAAGGTTATGGCCAACCTAGATAGCATGTTTAAAAGCAGAGACATTACTTTGCCAACAAAAGTCCATCTAGTCAAGGCTATGGTTTTTCCAGTGGTCATGTATGGATGTGAGAGTTGGACGGTGAAGAAAGCTGAGGGCCGAAGAATTGATGCTTTTGAACCGTGGTGTTGGAGAAGACTCTTGAGAGTCCCTTGGACTGCAAGGAGATCCAATCAATCCATCCTAAAAGAGATCAATCCTGGGTGTTCATTGGAAGGTCTGATGTTGAAGCTGAAGCTCCAATACTTTGGCC
Source organism: Giraffa tippelskirchi (assembly GCF_054371585.1). Lineage (NCBI taxonomy): Eukaryota > Metazoa > Chordata > Mammalia > Artiodactyla > Giraffidae > Giraffa > Giraffa tippelskirchi. Next base: position 61,950,529 of record NC_137287.1, on the reverse strand, counting down.
ACCTCATGCGAAGGGTTGACTCATTGGAAAAGACCCTAATGCTGGGTAGGATTGGGGGTGGGAGGAGAAGGGGACGACAGAGGATGAGATGGTTGGATGGCATCACCGACTCGATGAACATGGGTTTGGGTAGACTCCGGGAGTTGGTGATGGACAGAGAGGCCTGGCGTGCTGCAATTCATGGGGTCGCAGAGAGTCGGACGCGACTGAGCGACTGAACTGAACTGAACTGAACTGAAACCATTTTCTAAAGTTGTACCATTTCCACTCCTGCAAGCAGTATCTGAGAGTTCCACTTCCTCCACACCCTTGCCAACACTTACTATGACCAATCTTTCTAATTTTAGCCATGCTAGTGTAAGTATGTAGTATTGCCTCATATGGTTTTAGTCAGTGCAGTAATTTTGATATTAACAAGTTTTTTAAGATTTTGGTTAAGGCGTAAGTATTTTTCAGGCTTCCGCTCGTGTTCTCATTCACACCCAGGCGTGGCAATCAAACTGGATGAAACATACAGAGGAAAGACTTTAAATATTGGTTTTATAGCTTGCATTTTCATACATTTTACTTTGACAGCCTTAAACCACTTTTCACCAGGTTTGGTCTTTGATACAAAAGCTGACTGCTGGATGTTGCCATATGCCATTACTGTGTGAAAAGAAATGGTGTGGAAGAACAGGTGTTTTCTTTTCAGGTTTTGCTAGGGTTAACAACTGAGTGAGCAGAAAGTGGATATTAAAAATGTATAATTATCTAACAAAACAGAAACAGACTCACAGATATAGAGATCAAACTAGGGTTACCACTGGAGAGAGGGAAGAGGGTGAGATAATATAGGGGTGAGGATTAAGTGACACAAACCAAAACAGATAAAATAAATAAGCTACAAGGATATATTGTACAGCACGAGGGATATGGCTAATATTTTACAATAACTTTAAATGGAGTATAAACTTTAAATACTGTGAAACTTCTATCACACCTGAAACTTACTGTTCATCAACTATACCTTAATTAAAAAAAAAGCAAATAAGCTACCTGGTATATCATACAGCACAGGGAATACAGCCAATATTTTCTAATAAAGCTAAATGGTGTATAATCTATAAAAATACTGAATTACTATATTTTACACCTGAAATTAATGTAATATTGTAAATTGACTATACTTCAATTTAAAAAAACTTAATCACAAAAATTTAACATTCTCATAATGTACAAAGAACTCATAACTCAACAATAATACAACAAAGCCAAATAAAAATGGAGAAGGCAAAAAAAATGTATAGAGTGAGAACTACAGTTAATAATACTGGATTGTCTATTTGCAAGTTACTGATACAGTAGATCTTAAAAGTTCTCATCACAAGAAAAAAAAATTGTAACTGTGTGTCTGTGTATGGTGACAGATGTTAACTAGACTTATCCTGGTGATCATTTCACAACATATACATGTACTGAATTATCATGTCGTACATTAAAGCTACAATGAGGTACCTACCGCCTCACACTTATTAACATAGCTACTAGAAAGAGGGAGGGTGTGGAGAAATTGGAACACATGCAGTGTTAATGGGAATGTAAGATTGTACAGCCACTGTGGATAACAGTACAACAGCTCCTCAAAAATAAAAAAGTAGATATGATCCCGCAATTCCACTTCTGGGTATATACACAAATTTATTAAAAGCAGGGGTTCAAAGAGATATTTGTATACCCATATTGAGGTGGCTTTATTCACAAAAGCTAAGATGCAGAAGTAAGCCAAGTGTCCATGTTTAAAAGAACAGAGAAGCAAAATGTGAATACACAAGGAATGGAATATTATTCAGCTTTAAGAAGGCAGGAAATTTTGATTTACGTTCCCACATGGATGGAGCTTAAGGGCAAAATGTAACTGAAATAAGCCAGTTTCAAAAAGATAAACACTGTATGATTCTACTTACATGAAACAGTCGAAATCGTAGAGAAAGCAGAGAGGTGGTTACCGGGGGCTCCAGGTGGGGAAGACTAGGGAGTTAATGTCCAATAAGAACAAAGTTTTGGTTTTTACAAAATGAAAAAGCAATGGAGATGAATGGTGGTGATGGTCCCACAACATTATAAATGCATTTAATTTTTGTTGTTGCTGTTCAATTGCTAAGTCGTGTCCGACTCTTTGAGACCCCACGGACGGCAGCCCACCAGACTCCTCTGTCCTTCACTACCTCTTGGAGTTTGCTCAAATTCCTGTCCATTGAGTTGGTGATGCTGTCTAATACCACTGAACTGTACCCTTTAAAATGGTTAAGATGATAAATTTTATGATATATATATATATATCTTACCACAATTTTAAAAATTGGAAAAAAAAAAAAAGATTCAGAGACTTCCTGGTAGTCCTCTGGTTCTTAGTGTAGTCCCTCAAGAGACCCAGCTGTACTTCTCGAGTTCAATGAGCCATCAGAGCTTTTCTTCAAGAACTTCTCCTTTATGCCTGAGCCACTCTGAATGGAATTTGTTCCTTATAAATCATTCCCCATTGGTTTCATACTTTCAGCCAGTGATACTTGGTAGCAATGAAAATGGCTCCAGAGTCACAAGGTCTAGGGAGGCACAGTGTATGTGTGTATCTCAGTATTTCACTTTTCACTTTCATGCATTGGAGAAGGAAATGGCAACCCACTCCAGTGTTCTTGCCCGGAGAATCCCAGGGATGGCGGAGCCTGGTGGGCTGCCGTCCATGGGGTTGCACAGAGTCGGACACGACTAAAGCGACTTAGCAGCAGCAGCACTATTTCACAGATGTTAATGCTTATCAAGTAACCAAACACTGGGCTCCCATGGGCATAGTCTCTATGCAGTGGCAATGCAAAGAAACCAACGACCACATTTAATTTTAAACCAAGCCTACAATTCTTAAACCCCCCTTCTTCCCTTTCTTCTCACTTTCTGCCTCTCTTTTACCCTGCAGTGTCCCCAAACATCCTTCTCCCTGCTTAGCTCTCAGCTCCCCACCAAAAATTCTCTCCCAAGCTTTCTCGGGCATTGTCTTCCTCCTCATCCTTCTCCTCCTGGGGTTATTCTTCCATCTCTTCTCTTCTGGTTCTCCTCCCACTGACTAGCACCAGGGTGTGGGGCAGGAAAGGGTTGGCTGAAGGAGGTGAACAAAGGTCAGAGGACTAAACGGTCAGGCAGAGGGATTGTTTTATTAACAAGCAAGAGGAAAGATATAGACTATATATAAAACATATATGGACTGGGTTTGATCCCTGGTCAGGGAACTAAGTCCCATATGCCACACAGTGCGACTAAAATTCTTTTTTAAAAAACCCATCCTCCGTCCATGGGACTCTCCAGGCAAGAATACTGGAGTGGGTTGCCATGCCCTCCTCCAAGGAATCTTCCCAACCCAGGGATCAAGCCAGAGTCGCTTACATCTCCTGCTTTGGCAGGTGGGTTTTTTTTTTTTTTACCACTAGCCCTACCTGGGAAGCCCTAGTAATAGCATCCTAATTACACATACATGTAAATCATGAGCTGAGTTATTGAGTTATTTTTTTTACTACCAGTTTGTAAGTACACCTTTACCAGGACAGAAAAACGAGCAGCAGAGGTACCCAAGATGATATCCTGAGCATCTCTGGCTGTGAACAAGCTGAAATTCAGAGGCTCACACAGCTCTTTATCATTATTGCTCAGGGATCTGTGGGTTGACTGGACTCAGCTGGGTGATTATTTCACCCTGGTCTCTCTCCTGCAGCTTCATTTAGATAAGAGCTGGGGGGAGGCCCTGACGGGGGCTGAGTGCCTTCACCTCATCCCTGATGCCTCTGTGTTTCTCCACGTGGCCTCGCCCCCCTGTGGGCTGAAAGAGCCAATGAAGGGCTCAGCCCACCACCACTTCTGCTGTCTTCTATCTGTCAGAACAGTCACAGCGCCTGCCTGGATTCAACGGAGAGGGAAAGAAATGGATTCCAGCTCTTCGTGGGGAAAGAGAGAGATGGCTGTGGCCATCTTTGGAAAATACAGCCCGCTGCAGGGGGCATAAAAGTTAGACATTTATATCAGAAACAAATATTTCTTATGATTAAGGGCAAGCCAAATAAAATAAATGGGCAAAACTATACAAAATGCTAAACCAAAAGAAAAAAAAAAAACCCTCTCCACTGGAGGAAAAAAAAAAGGTAGCAGGATTCTTACCTCAAGTCAACCCAGGTCCCTTGCCAGAAGATGAAAGTGCCCTTTAGCTGGAAGGAAATGAGCCAAAACACAAGTTGTACTTGGTGGATGTGCCCAAAGAGTGAGGTTGTAAGAAACAGTGAAAATCCAGTTCAGTGAAACCAAGTTCCCCTGCATTCTCTATCCACAAGCCACCCTCTGCAGAGATATTCCAGGAAGCCACCTAGAGAATTTTCTTCCACCCTATTGTACCAGGATAATCAGTTCTTCCTTGCCTGTAATTCCATCACGCATTCTCTTCCCCATCTCCCAAACTCAGTCACTGCCACTCCTGTGTCCTGAAGCTATTTCTAGAGCTTTCCTCTACTGGGGCATTAACTTTGCCCTTGCAGACTTTCCACTGTAACTTAGTCAACGGTAGGTGGTCTATTCTCTCACACTCCATGTACCTTAGGTTCAGAGGGTGAGTTTGTTGTTCTCTGTGCTCCCCACTGCTACCTGCAGACATTCTAGTGGCCCAACTTTTTATTTAAAATAATTCAAAAAGCAAACACATGTTTCTCTTGAAGCTCATGCCATTTGGGTAAACTATTCTGTTTACCTCTTCAGAACTGTCATCTCTCCGAATCCCAGTCACTCCTGCTTTCTCACTTCAGAACCCTGACACTTGACTTCCAATCTTCCTTAAAGATTACCTTAAATCTTATCATCATTCTGTTTGTCCAGAAGAGTCATGCATTACACCTGTTTCCTGATTTCTCATCCAGTTGGCACTCTGGTACCCTCAAAAGTGTCCCAGGCTTAACAGTTCTATGTGACCACTCTAACCCTGGGTGACTTAACAGTTTGCTACTCTTTGGCCTCTTATTTCCTTGATCATCTCAGACATCCAGGCCCTTGGTCACACCCTGGACATTGTCAGCATCCATAATCTCACTGCCTCCAGAAGGCAACTTCAAACTGCCTCCCTTCTGACCACAATGGCCCACTCTTCCAGCTGGCTTGTTTTGGCCACTCCCATTACATCTGAACGATCTCCAAACCTAGGTAACCAGCTCTGCAGGAAGGCCACATGAACGAGCAGACTGCTTCTGCCACCATCACCAATTTCAGACTCTCAGGCTGCCTGGAAATTCCATTACATTCTTCTGAGCAATTCACTCTCCGATTCTTTGCAATGCCCTTGTTAAACTTTCTCCAGCTCCCTAAATCTATGACCTGCTAACCCCAGCAGATGACCCTACTTCTTTTTTTACTTTACAAAGAAAATAGAGGCTTCAGATATTATTTTATACAATCTCATTGTTTTTAGGATGAGAAAACAATCCTGGACATGGTCCACGTGGTCCTACCTGGCTTGTCCCTACTGACCTTTCTCCAGTAGCCCTGCCTCATACCAGAGCTCCCAGAATGCCAGTCTCACTGGTTTACACTTAATTTCTAATCCCTTCTGCCCCTCACCCACCCTCAACCCAGCCCATCAGCAATGCTGCTGGTTCTGGTTTCATACTGTATCTTGGATCCAAACTCCTCTCCTCATCCCCACTGTTCAAATCCTGATCAAAGCTACCATCATCCTTCATCTGGATGGTCCCCACAGCCTCCTAAATGTTCTTACTGCTTTTCCTCTTGTCCTGTCTGACTGATCTTCCAATCATGGGCCAGCACAATGGCACATACCAGAAATCAAATCACTTGCTAAAAACCTTCCAATAGCTCCCTGCTGTAATTAGAATAAAACCCAAAGTCCTCAAGGCTGACTCCCAGGCCCTGCTTGGTCTGGAGCCTGCCTACCTCTCCTTCCCCAGCCTCTACCACTGCCCAACTCTTTTGCCATATTCCGGTTACACTGCCTTTTTAACCTTCTCTGTTCCTACCTCAAGACCTTTTCTTGCTCTTTCTTCTCTATGAATGCTTTTCCAAGTCTGAATGACTGCCCCTTTCCATTATTTTGCAAAGAGGTGCTCCTTAACCTCTTTTGCCATGAAAGTCACTCTGCTGCTCAACTCCGCCTCTTTACATAGTACTGTGACTGTTCAGAACCTCCCACTGTCTGCCCATCACTCAGAGCAAGATCCCTACCAGACCAGAACAGTCCCTTCCTTGCTGTTTTTCCAACATCTTGAGTGCCCTCCTAACCCAAGGGCACTTTGAATGGGCTTCTTTTGCTTGGAATATTCTCATCCAAAAATCCACATGGATTGCTCTCTCATCCATTTAGGTCTGGCTAAAGTGTCACTTAGCTAGATCTTCCTTGACTTTAATTAATACAGCAACTCCATCCCCACTCCCATCACTCTATTCCTCCCCTTTCAATTGCTGTCAAAATGCTTATATTACTTGACATGTTAAATATTAATTTGTGTATTGTCTGTTTTCTCCCAACTAGAATGTACCTTCCATGAGAGCAGAATTACTCTCATCGCTACTGTTTTCCCTGTTCTTAGAAGGGTAGGTGCTGAACAGTTTCTCATTAAGTATTCAATGGCTGAACTATCTGAAATTACCTAATGAATTTATGGGTCTAATTTATGCCATCAGGTCTCCACCACCTTCCCCACAGATCCAGCTGTAGAACGCCAGAGGACGTGACTTCAACCACATTTCCAAATCTGGCTTTAACTGCTGTGTTTTCAGATTTCATCCACTTTCCCTCTAGAGATTCCACTTCCAAAAGTCACCGGGTTCTTCCCAGTTAGTCCTTTGTGATTATAAATCCTGCAGCCAAGAGTGGCCTGGCCCTGTGCGCAGGACTTCTTTTGCATCACTGTATCTCTGTAACCCATTCTTAGTATGTATTACATTAGATCTCAGATCGCTGGGTCAAAGGGTCACTGAAGATGTAAGTTAAATCGCTGTGGCCGAATCCCCGTGCACAAGGTTTTGGCTCTTTTGGATTTCCACCAGCTATATGGGAGAGGCCACAGCCTCACCCGCCAACTGAGTGTCATTAGTCTTTAGGGGGTTGCCCCTGCGGAGCGCACCCTTCCCCGCCCCAGCTCTACTACGGAGACCGGCCAACCGCGGGCGGCGCGCGGCCTGCAAACAGGACCTTGCACAAATGGCCCGAAAAGGGGACGCCCCAAAAGGGCTGAAGTCGACACTTACGAACACAGCTGCAAAAGAAACCGCCGTCTGGGGCCCAATCCCTTGGCCGGTGATAGATACATCGAGGCGACAATCCAGGGGACGCCCCCGAGAGAGGCGGGTCCGCGGCGCAGGTAGGGGAGGGCGAGGAGGGGGGAGGGGAAGGAGGAAGGGCCGTGGGAGGTGGTGGTGGGGGAGGGGTAAGATGCGCGGAGGCACAGAGCTGTCGAGTCGGTAAAAGCAGCCCTGGGGCTTCAGGCGTCTGTATCCGCGTCCGTGGGTGTGTCTCCCACCAGGCGCCCTCCTCGCACCTCGATGCGGAGCAGCGCGCTGAGCGCCCCCCGTCTGCTCGCCGCGAGGGTCGGCCCGGGCTGAGACCACTTCCTCCCGAGCCGCCGACCCTAGCCGGGGCGCAGCCCGCAATCCGCGAAGCCTCCCGGCTGCCGCCCCGAAGCTGCCCCGGGCACGAGTCTCCGTCGAGTGCCCGCGCGCCCAGAGCCGCCGTCGAGGTAAGTGGCGCCGGCCTGCCTGCCCCGGGGACCCGGGGAAGGGCACTCGGGCCGCCCCCGGTCCCCGACTCCCCGCGCCGGGGATGTCTCCCGACCAGGGTCATGCCCTAGGTCGGGCCCGGTGAACGCGCGGCTCCTCTCGGCCCTGGAGGGCGGTCCCCTCCACCGACCCCTGCACTTGACCCAGCTCCGTGGGGTTTGGGGCTGGGGCTCGCCTTCCCCGATTTGGGTTTCGTCATATTTGACTGATTTCCTGCCTAGAAAATTGCTCCAAGGTCAGACGGGGAACCGGTGCACCCTCGCCTGTCCAGCGGTTCCGGGAGCCCCAGCCTGACCAGCGCTGAAGGGGTTCCAGGGGCATTTCAGGCGGCATGTCCGGGCGCCGTGCATTGAGTGCAGGTCGTGTGAGAATTTGAGAGTGACGGTCACAAGTCTGTCGCGTCTTATTGTTTCTTTCCTTGAAAACTTTCAGATGGCTGTTTCTTCTTTTTTAAAATAACTTTGCCTCCGAATTATTGTCCTTTTCGCTTTAAAATAGAGAGGAACGAGCTGGACACCAGGCACAGGTGTTGTAATTTGGCTTGGAATGAATATCCAGAGCGCCCCTTTAGAAGCACGAAGCAAATTAACCAGGATGTCGTTATATCCAGGAGGATCTCGGGGCAGGGGTCCCCCAGAACACCTCATCCAAGTGCACCCCTTATCTTCCTTCTGGGAGGGTGTTTCTTTTTTTGTTGTTTTGTTTTTTGTTTTTTGTTTTTTAATTTTTATTGTATAATGAATTGCTATTGAACACAGTGGAAGAAAAAGGGGACTGTGATGAAGTCCTGGAAGCCCTGAGTTTCCTGGCTAAATGATATTTGTTAGGAAAGAGCCTTAAAGGGTCCCTTTCTTGAAATTTGCAGAAAATAATTGTGCATCAAGGAGGACATTAGATACTAAAAGCTTGAGATTGTATGAGAGCATACTTATATTTGAAAAGTAATTTTCAACTGAAGAGTGCTTTCATAAATTTTTATCTGATTTTATCTTTACTAAAACCTCATATCTACAGGACAGATGTTATTTTTCCCTAATTTGATAGGGAACCTGACTCAGGTTAAGTCTCTGGTTAAGTAAGCAATGTTGTGAAGATAAGTTATGGTGGAATTAGGTGTTAATCTCTTCATTCGTGGAACTATTCAGTAGCTACCATTTGTCAGGAGATCATGCAGGGAAACAAAATAATACAGAACCCTATTGTCATCTAATTCCTCCACTATCTTCTAAATAACCTAATATGGAGAAGAGTTATCTAAGAAATAGAAATAGGTAAGTATTAATGAAAATTAAGGGCAGTCTCAGAAAAAAGCATGGAAAGTTGGGAAAATTGTTCTAGTGTGTGCTTTCCGTGCATAGAGATGTGTCCATCTCACACTCATTTCACAGCACAGTTGAGTCCTCTGGTCTTCTCTGCTCTAAATTTCTCTTCTATTCTTTTAAGCTGTAAAGAGTCAGAGTCCACTGATGGTAAAAATGCTCTCTTTTGTCCCTTAAGTGGACAATTCTGAAACAGATTCTGTAAAGATCTTCAGAGGCTCCCAGTAAGATTGAGGGCCAGTTGCTTACAGTGGTGACCATTTCAAGCTCACACGCTGGTAATGACTTTGTTGTTGTTATTAAGTCACTCAGTCATGTCCGACTCTTTGCAGCCCAGTGGACGGCAACATGCCAGGCTTCCCTGTCCTTCACTATCTCCCAGAGTTTGCTCGAACTAATGTCCATTGAGTCAGTGATGCCATCCAATCATCTCATCCTCTCTCACTCCCTTCTCCTTCTACCCTCAATCTTTCCCAGCATCATGGGCTTTTCCAGTGAGTTGGCTCTTCCCATCAGGTGGACAAAGTACTGGGGCCTCAGCTTCAGCATCAGACCTTCCAATGAATAGTCAGGGTTGATTTCCTTGGTCATGAGTGTCCTTTATTTTTTTTCTCTCTTTCTCTCCATGTTCTCCATTTTTGTTTCTTTTTAACTTTTAATTGTAGGATAATTGCTTTACAGAATTTTGTTGTTTTCTGTCAAACCCCAACATGAATCAGCCATAGGTATACATATATCCCCTCCCTTTTGAACCTCCCTTGCATCTCCCACCTCATCCCAGCCCTCTAGGTTGATATAGAGCACCTGTTTGAGTTTCTTGAGACATACAGCAAATTCCGGTGGGCTATCTATTTTATATTTGGTAATATAAATTTCCATGTTACTCTTCCCATACATCTCACTCTCTCCTCCCCTCTCCTCATGTTCATAAGTCTATTCTCTATGTCTGTTTCTCCATTGCTGCTGCTGCTAAGTCGCTTCAGTCGTGTCCGACTCTGTGCGACCCCATAGACGGCAGCCCACCAGGCTTCGCCATCCCTGGGATTCTCCAGGCAAGAACACTGGAGTGGGTTGCCATTTCCTTCTCCAGTGCATGAACAGGAAAAGTGAAAGTGAAGTCGCTCAGTCATGTCTGACTCTTAGCGACCCCATGGACTACAGCCTACCAGGCTCCTTCATCCATGGGATTTTCCAGGCAAGAGTACTGGAGTGGGGTGCCATTGCCTTCTCCGTGCGGGAGGGTGTTTCTTATCGTTCAGACCATTGTGGAATGCTAAACGTGTTTGTTCCTGGTGCCACTCGCTGCAAAGTGGTTCAAAAACAACTTTAAATGCAATCGTTATAGAAATAAATGGAGTATCAGCAGAAGTAACATACAGAAAAAGCTCAGGGGTTTATTACTGCTCAGGTATGATGTGGTTTAAACAAAGGCAAGAGTACTAGCTACTACTGATTTTAAAGTCTAGGCCTCCGAATGGAGGTTTCCGGGCCTTTGTCTCTCTGAGGAAACCTCAGGGTCAATTTTCTCTCTGGCCTGAAAACTGAAATACTGGGACAGCTCATGGCCAGCCTTACAGTAACGCAGGCTAGCAAAATTAACAGAGAATCTACTAGGAAATTTCTGTAATGTCTTCTGGGTGGTATTTCCTGTCTGCTCAACGTGTTGTGAAAAGTCTAAGGAATTTAATGTCATCTTCAGATTCTGAGCCACCAGGGAATCAGATGGTAAAGAGTCTGCATGCAAGGCAGGAGACCCAGGTTCCTTCCCTGGGTTGGGAAAATCCCCTGGAGAAGAAAATGGCAACCCAGTTTCTTTTCTTTTTTTTTAAATTAGTTTATTTTCTGTTTTTTAACTTTACAATATTGTATTTGTTTTGCCATACATTGACTTGAATCCACGGTGGGTGTACATGTTTTCCCCTTCCAGAACCCCTCTTCCACCTCCCTCCCCATCCCATCCCTCTGGGTCATCCCGGTGCACCAGCCCCAAGCACCCTGTATCATGCGTTGAATCTGGACTGGTGATTCATTTCACATATGATAATTTCCGTGCTTCAACGGCATTCTCCCATATCATCCCGCCCTCGCCCTCTCCCATAGAGTCCGTAATACTGTTCTGTTTATCTGTGTCTCTTTTGATGTCTCGTATACAGGGTTATCTTTACCGATTGACTAAATACCATATATATGTGTTAGTATACTATATTGGTGTTTTTCTTTCTGGCTTACTTCACTCTGTATAATAGGCTCCAGTTTCATCCACCTCATTAGAACCGATTCAAATGTATTCTTTTTAATGGCTGAGTAATATTCCATTGTGTATATGTACCACAGCTTTCTTATCCATTCATCTGCTGATGGGCATCTAGGCTGCTTCCATGTCCTCCACTCCAGTATTCTTGCCTGGAGAATCCCATGGACAGAGGAGCCTGGCAGGCTACAGTCCATGGAGTTGCAAAGAGTCAGACATAACTGAGCAACTTCACTTTCTTTCCGATTCTTAGTCATTTTCACATTATTACTGATATTTATATCTTTCCTGGATATTTGGGAGACTTGGGTTCTTTTCCACACCTGCCTTTAACTAGAAAAAAAAATGATGTTAATTAAGTTGCTTAGATCTCTCTGACCTTATCAGTAAAGATTATTGGCCTACCTGATGTCTATCATTAAAATAGCAACAGAGTTTCCAGAATTCTTTGAATCTGTCCTGTCTTGAATGCTGACAAAGATTGGCTGATCACTAACAAAAAAGAATGGAGAAAATGATAACAGATGTTGTTAGAGTCAAATCTTTTGAGGTCTTTTGTTTCTGAGAAGTTCCTCAAGAAACAGTGAATTTCTGGTCTATATGTAAGAAGGCGCATTTCCATTCTATTGAAAAACTTCAATAAGAAATTGATGAGCCCAAGCTTGGGTAGGTCTATATAATCAATTTCAAATTTTTTCAAGTGTTAATTCTCAGGACATATAACTTTGTAATAAGGATTGCTTTATGACTCAGTTTCTTTAAATCTTAAGTGGTGCTTACTAGGTTTTGTTCCTTGATGGCTCAGATGGTAAAGAATCTGCCTGCAATGCAGGAGACCCAGGTTCGATCCCTGTGTTGGGAAGATCCTCTGGAGAAGGGAATGGCAACCCACTCCAGTATTCTTGCCTGGAAAATTTCATGGACAGGGGAGCCTGGCAGGCTACAGTCCATGGGGTTGCAAAGAGTCAGACATGTTTGAGCAACTAACACTTAACACTAAATTTTGTAGTGTCTATTAAATCTTTTGTGTATTTATATCCTGAGAATGTATACCAATCACCCACTATTTTTTGACTTTTTTCAATAACAAATTAAAAGTTCTAGATATCTTCATATTACTATTAGAATGAACTGCTCATAAAATGCATTGTCGGGACTTCCCTGGTGGTCCAATGATTAAGACTTTCCTTTCCAATGCAGGGTGTACAGGTTCCATTCCTGGTCAGGTAGCTAAGCTCTCACATGCCTTGCAGACAAAAAACCAAAACATAAAACAGAAGCAGTATTGTAACAAATTCAATACTTTAAAAATGGTTCACATAAAAAACCTTTAAAAAATGCATCGCTGTAAATGCCTGTATTTGATATACCACTTTCAATTTCTTTAAACCATCCCACTTTCACAAACATGATTTTCATTTACTTCTAATCCTCTTCAATGTTAATTATTTTTATACTCAATGCCTTTTAGTAAGTGCAGAAGCTTGTAATAAATTGTTTGTGTGTCATAGTCTGTCACACCGAAACATTTACAATTGCACTGCATCCCCATCACCTAGCCAAATTCCTCGCACCATAGTTGGGACTCAAATAACATTTACTAAATGTCCAGCGATATTAGTTCCACTTCTGGGTGGTACTATCAATCTGTGTAAGCCCTGAGACCCAGCTGGCCCCCTACCAACCCTGACACTTTAGCAGGCAGAGCTATAGCATCGCCCCAAGGCACCAGACCTTCTTAGCTCCTGTTCTAAAGCTTGAATTCCTGACCCCATTTCCAAACATTTTCTAAACATCATCTTTGCACTTGAATCACTAAGAATCTTATTATAAGAGCTAGTCTTTCTTCTCTCTCAACTCACTTTCCTCTTTATCACCAAATGGTCATCGTAAACAGTTATTATATTTATTTAGCTTATATTTTGTACCAGACCCTGTGTTAACTAACTTGGATGTGTTGTTTCATTAAGCTTCACATCCTGTATCTATGGGGCTTCCCCGGTGGCGCTGGTGGTAAAGAACCCACCTGCCAGTGCAGGAAACATAATGAGGCCTGGGTTCTATCTCTGGGTCAGAAAGATCTGGAGGAGAGCATGGCAACCCACTCCAGTATTCTTGCCTGGACAATTGCATGGACAGAGGAGCCTGGCGGGCTACGGTCCATAGGGTCGCAAAGAGTTGGACACAACTGAAACAACTTAGCATACATGCACGCACACACCTGGGCTTATACTACTATTAACCCCTTTTATCATTGAGGAAATGAAAGTACAGAGAGGTTAAGAAGCTTAGCCAGGGAGTGAGAAGCAGAGCTGACCTTTGAACTGAGTCAGTATGACACCAGCACTCGAGGCGCTATACCAAGGGCAAGAGCTTAAATGGTGGAAAAGAACAGGAGGCCTTTCCTCAGTGAAGTTCGAGTTTAGTAGGGGAGACATAAATGGGCAGTTACAGCCCCACACATGACCAAGGCCCTGTGCTGTGGGAGCACCCATCAGATTCCTACACCACACGGGGGTCAGGGAGGATGAAGTGAAGGTAGGCCAGCAAAGAACGTGCCTTTTTAGAGTGGGAAAACATGTCTTTTGAAAAAATAATCTTTATCAGCAACCATGTGATTTAAGTTTTGACTGTGTTGCACAGTATGTGGGGTCTTAATTCCCTGACCAGGGATTGAACCCACACCCTCTGCATTGGAACCGTGGAGTCTTAACCACTAGACCGCCAGGGAAGTCCCCATGTGGTTTCATTTTTATCTTTATTATATTTCCAATCCTCTTGATAATGGGCTGTGTTAATTAAATCAATGAACAGTGAGTAGCTTTTATTTTTTTTCTATTTCTGCTGGGGATCCTTCTGATTTGATCTCATATCACAAACTCATCAGTGAAATGGCTGTGGGCTGGGAGCGGGGATAAATGCTAAATCACACAATAGTTACGTTTCCATAAACTGGCCAGAAGATTTATGTCCATAGATCTATATCATATCAAACTGGAGGGAAAATACAGAGTGATAGTAGAACAAACGAAAACTAGATTTATTTTCCCTTTTTCACTATGAAATATTTTATACATACAGTAGATGGTGTAAGATATATATGTGAGTGTGTGAAAGTCCATTAGTTGTGTCCAACTCTTTGTGACCCCATGCGCTATACAGTCCATGGAATTCTGCAGGCCAGAATACTGGAGTGGGTAGTCCTTCCTTTCTCCAGGGGATCTTCTCAACCTAGGGATTGAACCCAAGTCTCCTGCATAGCAGGCAGATTCTTGACCAGCTGAGCCACAAGGCAAGCCCATACATAAATTACAGCAAATAATAATAAAGCCGACATCAGGAAACATATCACCTAGCTTAAGAAGTAAAATAATACCAGTACCTCTGACTTCCTCTCAATAGCATTACCCTTTTTTCTTGATGGACTTCCCTGGTGGCTCAGATGGTAAAGCGTCTGCCTACAATGTGGGAGACCTGGGTTCAATCCCTGGGTAGGGAAGATCGCCTGGAGAAGGAAATGCCAACCCACTCCAGTATTCTTGCCTGGGAAATCTCATGGACGGAGGAGCCTGGTAGGCTACAGTCCCTGGGGTCGCTAAGAGTCGGACACAACTTAGCGACTTCACTTCACTTTTTCTTGATAGAGGTCATCATTATTTTGAGTGTGCTGATTTTTTGAAAAGGATTTAAAAAGCAGGTACATGCATTTACAAAGATTTCAAACTGGGAATTAGGCTATATTGGCACTTGGGAAACTGAAATTATTTTTTAAATATTTATTTATTATTAGTTTATTTATTTGGCTGCACTGGGTCTTAGTTGCAGCATCTGGGATCTACTTCCCTGACCATGGATGTGACTTGGGCTCCCTGTATTGCAAGCACAGAATCTTAGCCACTGGACTACCAGGGAAGTCCCCTGGGAAACTGAAATTAGAATCTTCACTGACTCAAAGCATGGTCATAAATAGAGTAGAAGACGAAGTACCATGGAAGTAGTAGAATCTTAGTCATTAATGAAGTAACCAAGATTCATCATCGGATAACTGTAACTTTTAAGTGTGGTAAAGCATACGTAAGGTAGGAACTGCTAATTTCCATATTGATTGAATTGATGCTTTTGAATTGTGGTGTTGGAGAAGACTCTTGAGAGTCCCTTTGACTGCAAGGAGATCCAACCAGTCCATCCTAAAGGAGATCAGTCCTGTGTGTTCATTGGAAGGACTGATGTTGAAGCTGAAACTCCAATACTTTGGCCACCTCATGCGAAGTTGACTCATTGGAAAAGACCCTGATGCTGGGAAGGATTGGGGGCAGGAGGAGAAGGGGATGACAGAGGATGAGATGGCTGGATGGCATCACAGACTCAATGGACATAAGTTTGGGTAAACTCCGAGAGTTGGTGATGGATAGGGAGGCCTGGCGTGCTGCGATTCATAGGGTCGCAAAGAGTCGGACACGACTGAGCAACTGAACTGAACTGAACTGAACTGATTCCAGGTGAATGGAAGAGACAGAGATCTCTGCATTTGGGGAGCTATATTCCAATGAGAAGACACAGACAATCATCAGTAAGCATCATAAATAAGTAAATAATATAGTTGAGTGAAAAGTCCCATTTAAAAAAGTAAAGATGAATGAAGTAAAATTGCAGTGTTAAATAAGATGGTCAGGCTTGGCCTCATTGGGAAGGTAAGACCTGAGCCAGGGTTTGAAGGAGCTGACTGTCTGAGGGAACAGTGTTCTGAACAGAGGGAACAGCTAGTGCTGAGGCCTTAAGGCACAAGTAAGCCTGGTGTGTTTGAGGAAAAGGGCAACTGTGTGGCCTGGAGGGAGAGAGTAATAGGAGGTGTGGTTGGAGATGTAGGATGAGGGTGAAGAGATCACGTAGGGTCTTGTAAGCCATCATGAATACATTGGCTTTTACACTGAGTTAAATTGAGGGGCCATTACAGGATTCTGAGGAGTATTGTAATCTGACTTATACGTCAAAGGCTCACTGTGATTGGTTGACAAAGAGCTGGATAAAGTCAGAAATCTATTAAGAAACTTTGGGAATCAGCATATATTTTAATGGTAGAGCCAACAGGATTTCCTGGCAAAATGGATGTGGGATTTAAGAGAAAGAGGAACCAAAGATGACTGGAAAGTTCTTGACCCAAACAATGGGAAGGATGGAACTGGCATCAGCCATGTGGGCAGTTTAGAGGGGAAGCTGTGAGAAGTTGAGTTTTGGGGAGGGAGGCTTCAGAGGGAGGGAGCATATGTATACATATAGTTGATTCATGTTGTGGTACAGCAGAAACTACAACATTGTAAAGGAATTATACTCCAATTAAAAATAAATTGAAAAAGAAATCTGGAAAAAAAAGTTTTGGACATGGATATGAAATGTCAACTGATAATAACTATGTGCTTATTACATAAAAGGCTACAGTCATTCAGCCTAAGTAACTTTTGGGGAAGGTACTGTCATTAATTCTCATTGTACAGATTAGAAATGACAGAGAGTTTTAAGAATTTTACCCAAGATTACAGTTTAAGAACTAGGATGTAAAATTAGCTCTTAGGATCTTAATGCTTTAACCCTTTTTTTGAAACTTGCTGAAAGAATTGACCAGCAATCTTTATCATATAAATGAAATAAGCATGCCCTTGAAACTTAAGACAGTGAGAGTTCTTTTTAATAAATGAGAGAGTGAGAAATTAATATTGAAAAGCCCCATATTTATACATGAATTCACAACCAGTGACGTGGGCCTTATAAAAGGTTTCTATGATTGTGAGGGTTTTTGGAATTTATTTATTTATTTGACTGTGTTGGGTCTTAGTCGTGGCATGTTGGATCTTTACTGGGGTGGGCACACAGGCTTTCCTCTAATTGTGGCTCTTGGGCTTAGTTGTGGGATCTTAGTTTTCAGACCAGGGATTGAACCCACGTTTCCTGCTCTGAAAGGTGGATTTTTAACCACTGGACCATCAGGAAAGTCCTCTCTAAGATTGTGAGTTTAACATCAGGATTCTGAGGAAGGGAAGACAACAACGGCCTTTTCCAGAAAGGAAGTTTTTGTGCCCCGAGGTTAAGATACTTATATTTTCAAAATCTAAGACAAGATGGATTTTAAATGGATACACGAGTTAGAGCAGGACTAAGAGTTCACTAGCAGCTGTTGGATGGTAGGTAACACTGCTCTGATGTTTGGAAAGCTGGAAGTCGTTTCTAGGAAGTAACTACTGAGATCAAGATAGCTGATATTTCATTTGTTTTGGCTACAGTAGGTGTCAGGGCAGTATAATTATGAGATAGTAGCACTCAGTGGAATTCTGCTTACTTCATTGTCTGCATCATAGTTCATGTCATAAACTATTTTTCCCCCCATAGGCGAAAGTTTGTTTTTCAATTAAGTGCATTATTAGAATTTCAAATTTCATCTCGAAAAGAATGAACAAATCAGTTATGTGGCAGAAAAAAATACCACAAAATCTTTTTCAGGCAGTTTACAGAATGATCTCAATTCAGTGAGCTGACTAAATGAATTTGTCTAAGGCTACTGTATTTATGGTATTAACGAACTCTTTCATCTTTGCTGATAACATAAAATTCACAGTTGATGGGTCAATGAACTGATGAGGTTTGGGACGTAGCATTAAAAAAATCATTTATTTTTTTTTTAAGGGGAATGGCTCCCTTCTAGTTAAATTCCTAAATGATATAGCTTAGCAAGTCAAGACTGTTTCTTAGCAAATCAAGACTATTGTTGACTGACATAGTGCTTAAATTTCCGCCATTGTATGTGGCAAACAAGAAATGAAGTGGCTTGGGCCCGGGACGTGGGTAAGTGCAGTGTGATGCTGTGAGAAAATGGCTCCCAAGATTACTGTAGAAGTGAAAAGCTGAAACATTCAGGGAACTCACTGCCCTGACCATCAGAGCAGAAAAACGCCCCTCATTCGAGATTCACAGAAGCGACTTCTGTGCTTACATGCACACTCAAGTTGAATGACACTCTGCTGAACATGCTGACCCTGGAACTTTTTCTCCAGTCTTATTACATATCTGTTGAGGGCTGACCATGTGCCAGAGTAGAAGGTGTAAAACAAAATAAGATATGGCACCAAACCTCCAGAAGCTTCTGGTCTAGTGGGAGACCCAGGCGTGCAAATAAACACATTCCAGTTTGTGATGAGCATAAGACGGTGATGGGAGTGATTGTAGGGAAGACATAGTATGGGGGGAACCAAAGGCATTTTGAAGGATAAATGTATTTCCAGGAGGCCCAATGGAAGAAAGCCACCTCAGGCACTACATGCATGAGATTGTTCGGCGGAGCTGGAGCATACAGGGCAGTGGGAAAGGAAATGGGGAGATTTAGGTTTAACTCTTAGTGCGTAATACTCAGATTACATTTATGTGGTACAGTCCCCACAATCTACCACCTTTGAGTCAAAATGCTTAGCACTTGTAAAAACAGAAAACTCTGGTTCTCTGGAGCCCTGTCCGACACAAGTACAATGCGAGTCACATAGATTATTTTTGTTTATTTATTTATTTTGCCATGCCATGCGGCATGAAGGATGTTAGTTCCCTGACCAGGGATCTAACCCATGCCCCTGCAGTGAAAGGGCAGCATCCTAACCATTGGACTGCCAGGAAAGTTCCCACATAAATAACTTCACATTTTCAAGAAGCCACACTAGAAACAGTCAAAGAGAAACACGGGATGTTAATTTCAGTTCAGTTCAGTCGCTCAGTCGTGTCCGACTCTTTGCAACCCCATGAATTGCAGCACGCCAGGCCTCTCTGTCCATCACCAACTACCGAAGTCTACCCAAACCCATGTCCATCGAGTCAGTGATGCCATCCAACCATCTCATCCTCTGTTGTCCCCTTCTCTTCCTGCCCCCAATCCTACCCAGCATTAGGGTCTTTTCCAATGAGTCAACTCTTTGCATGAGGTGGCCAAAGTATTGGAGTTTCAGCTTCAACATCAGTCCTTCCAATGAACACTCAGGATTGATCTCCTTTAGGATAGATTGATTGGATCTCCTTGCAGTCCAAGGGACTCTCAAGAGTCTTCTCCAACACCACAGTTCAAAAGCATCAATTCTTCGGCGCTCAGCTCTCTTCACCGTCCAACTCTCACATCCATACATGACCACTGGAAAAACCATAGCCTTGACTAGACGGACTTCTGTTGGCAAAGTAATGTCTCTGCTTTTAAATATGCTATCTAGGTTGGCCATAACCTTCCTTCCAAGGAGTAAGCATCTTTTAATTTCATGGCTGCAATCACCATCAGCAGTGATTTTGGAGCCCCCCAAAAATAAAGTCTGACACTGTTTCCCCATCTATTTGCCATGAAGTTAGGGGACCAGATGCCATGATCTTAGTTTTCTGAACGTTGAGCTTTAAGCCAACTTTTTCACTCTCCTCTTTCACTTTCATCAAGAGGCTCTTTAGTTCTTCTTCACTCTCTGCCATAAGGGTGGTGTCATCCGCATATCTGAGGTTATTGATATTTCTCCCGGCAATCTTGATTCCAGCTTGTGTTTCTTCCAGCCCAGCGTTTCTCATGATGTACTCTGCATATAAGTTAAATAAGCAGGGTGACAATATACAGCCTTGACGTACTCCTTTTCCTATTTGGAACCAGTCTGTTGTTCCATGTCCAGTCCTAACTGTTGCTTCCTGACCTGCATACAGGTTTCTCAAGAGACAGGTCAGATGGTCTGGTATTCCCATCTCTTTCAGAATTTTCCCCAGTTTATTGTGATCCACACAGTCAAAGGCTTTGGCATAGTCAATAAAGCAGAAATAGATGTTTTTCTGGAACTCTCTTGCTTTTTCGATGATCCAGCAGATATTGGCAATTTGATCTCTGGTTCCTCTGCCTTTTCTAAAACCAGCTTGAACATCTGGAAGTTCACGGTTCATGTATTGCTGAAGCCTGGCTTGGAGAATTTTGAGCATTACTTTACTAGCATGTGAGATGAGTGCAGTTGTGCGGTAGTTTGAGCATTCTTCTGTTTTATTTAGTATGTATGTATCCAAAATGATCATTTAATGAATTAATATTAATTATACTAAATTACAGTAAATGTAAGTCATATTGAAATTGTGGATGAATTCTTTTTCTTTTTTCATACTAAATCTTCCAAATCCAGCATGTCTTACACTTACAGCACATTTCAGTTTGGACGAGCCACAATTCAGGTGCTCAGTGGCCACCTGTGTCTAGTGGCTACTGAACTGGATGGTGCAGCTCTGGGTAATTGCACATATACTGTATCCTAACTAAGTGTTGACTGTTCAGCTGTATGGAGGATACTAGATGCCTTATGAAGGAAACTAAGGGGAAAAAGAAGCAAAAAGCATTTTCTATTACTGTGGGATGTGTCCTTGGAACCAGATTTTAATGCATAGCTCAGCCTACACCCAGAATGGTTTATTAGCCCTCTAAGCAACAAAAACAACAACAAATTGCCATTGCTTACTTTTTATTCTTTATCTTCCCCTCTGCCCACCCTCCCATCATCCTCACCCTTATTTTTAGGATTCTTCTTAAAAGTAACAGGGACTGTAAAAAGAGTGGAAGCAAAACATAGAGCAGGATACCATAAACCCACATCCGGCAAATGTGATTGGTTGCGCTAGGCAACAGTGGTTGTCAACTGTTTTTTTTTTTTTCTCTTTAGTTTTCATCTGCTAGCTCACAAGCATAACACACCCTCACAACAGCAGCTCTCTTTGTCATGGTCTTCAACTCCAAAAATACACCTCCCTTCCAGGATGGAAGGTAGTGATAAGATTTGGATTGTGGAGTTGTAAGTGCCATGGGTACAGTTTGAAAAAACTTTGGGGAGATTCCGATGCAGTTCCTCTGTAGTTTAGAATGGTTAAGAATCTCTGTCCTAGGGATGTCCCTGGTGGTCTAGTGAGGAACTAAGAACTCACATGCTGTGTGGCTTGGCCAAAAAAAACACCCACAACAGCCTCTGTCCTAGAAACACAACTTACAGATGTCCTTTCCAGTGGTCTATGGAAAAATGGCCGTTCAGGTACACAAAAATGCAACATGCAGAAGTAAACAAGTCCTGCTTGGGACCTGGGAAACCTGTATGTGGTGTATGGGTAAGTGACGGACATTTGTTTCCGCTAGTGGTTTTAGATCCTCTGGAGAAGGAAATGGCACCCCACTCCAGTATTCTTGCCTAGAGAAACCCCATGGACAGAGGAGCCTGGCGGGCTACGGTCCATAGGGTTGCAAAGAGTCGGACACGACTGAAGCGACTTAGTACACGGTAGTTTTTAGCACACGGTGGTTTTAGAGGGACATACAGTAACAAAAATGATGATGGTGGTGATAATAATAATGGCTTAGTATAGTATATCAGACACTATACCAAGGACTCAGGTTAAATCACTTAGCCAGGATCTCCCAACAGCTGAATGTATTTACTGAGTACGTGATGTGTGTAAAATACAAGATTTTCTGCCTAACCTCAGTGTGGTCTGAAAGATAGACACGAACTCAGTTGCATTCAAACTGGACAAATAGATACTGTAACAGCAGCATTAGCAAAATAGCTGCCAAATTCTACCTCTTAATGATCACCGTTGGTTTGTGTCTTCAGAAGGCCCACGTGACATGATTGTGAACATGAGCTTTCGACTGAGACCTGGGCACAGTCCAGTCCTCCAGTCACATGAGCTTGTGCAAATTATTGTTTCTCCAGCCCTAAGTTTTATAACCTGTAAAATTAGAATAATGTCACTACATCCAAAGATTGCTTTGAGAATTAAATGAGATACTATGTGTGTCTGATCTTTAGTAATTGTCCCATATTTATAACTCCTACTACATATTAACATGAACTGTTATCCATTGAGTTCCAATAGTTGAACTGTTCTCCAACCATAGCGCTGTGCCAGCTGCTGGGAGAGTTGAGTCAAAATGCTTAGGCACTTGTGAAAACAGAAGACTGTGGTTCTCTGGAGCCCTGCCCAATACAAATATAATACAAATAAAATGCTGCCCCTCTCAGCACAGCTGAAAAGATTTTTTGAAATCTTGGTTGTTGATTCATACTTTTATTGAAAGGCTAGAATAAAATAAGAAGGTGGTATGACTTACTTGGCAGCTGAACAAGCCTCTTTCTTGACTATGAGGCTGACGGGTTCTATAGAGGGATGTGGTGATTGACAGAAGGCAGCTTTCCTGTTTGGTTTGGATAAAGATCAGATGTATAAGTTTCAACCCTCCTTGGGGGCTATTCGCTGAGGCCAGCAATGCTTTATGCTGAAAGTGGAGCTCCTAAGAGTTCTTAGTGCATTTCACTGAATGTGAACATTTCTTTTCTCAACCCCTTCTAATGGATGGAAGGATGGATGAATAGTTGGCTGATTGAACTGGGATCTCATGTCTGTTACAGAGTCCCAAACTTTCTGAGTCCCAAACTGCTTAATTTGTTTTTGTTTTCTTGGCTCAAGTCCCACCTTAAGAACCTGTGAGCCAGTTGGCCCATAGTGTATAGGGCAAGGGTTCTTGCTGATTTTAGACCCAGGGCAGTTGCAGTTTCTCTTTGTTCCTTGTGACAGAGGAGTCGAATGGCCCATAGCATCAGTCCTTAATTATTCCAGTTTGTCCATGACCTTCCATCTTTGCTGACCCCGAGTTTGGCCATTTTCCTTGGCTCTGTGTTTGACAGCCCTCTTCCAGACCCACATTGGACCGCTGCTCCCCTCGCTCTAGTGGTTCTCTGTACAATCCTTTCTCCTTAACATCTTCCAGAAATTCCTCAAGGTTTTTCATCTAGCAGCAGCACCCTTCCTTGCGTTCCAGACTGCTCTGGAGTCACTTCACTGGAATCTTAGGAAAGGATGTGTATTCACTGCCAACTAACCAGAAGTTATCAGTGCATTTATTTTTTAAAAAATAATTTTATATATTTATTTATTTTTGGCTGTGCTGGGTCTTTGTTGCTATGTGGGCTTTTTCTCTAGTTGCAGAGAGCAAGGGGTACTCTAGTTGCAGTGGGCGGGTTTCTCACTGCAGTGGCTTCTCTTGTTGTGGAGCATGGGCTCTAGGGCACACCAGCTTCAGTAGTTCTAGAGCTACTGGGCTCTAGAACACAGGCTCAATAGTTGTGGTGCATGGGCTTAGTTGTAGGATCTTCTTGGATCAGGGGTAGAAACTGTGTCTCCTGCATTGGCAGGCGGATTCTTCGCTACTGAGCCACGAGGGAAGCCCCTATCAGTGTATTTAAGTGATTTGAATTATGTAGATCATGAAACAGTTACCACAATAAGTTTGGTGAATATCCATCATCTGATATAGATATAAAATCTAAAGTAATAAATTCTTTTTCCTTGTGATGAGAACTCAGGATTTACTCTCTTAACATCCTTCATATATAACATACGGCAGTGTTAATTATATGCATCATGATGTACACTACATCCCTAATGGTTATTTATCCTATAACCAGAAGTTTGTACCTTTTGATCACCTTCTTCCAATCCCTACCCCACCTCCCAGTAACCACAAATCTAATATCTTTTTCTATGAATTTCTTTGTGTTTGAAGTATACTGACATACAACCACTGTGTTAGTTCCTGGTGCACAACATAGTGATTTGATCATTCTATTCATTACAAAATGATCACCACAATTTTTGCCGTCTTCTAACTATTATTTTTGGATAAAGACTGACATTTTGGCTTTTTTTAATGCACTGAATATTGACATAAATAGTTATTTACCACGTGTGCCTTTGCATGACACTTTTCTGCTCACAGCCTCCATTTCTTCACTTGCAGACGGGACTAACATATTTTGCAGAGCAGGTGGAACGAGGCAGAATCTAGCATAAGAGCATAGTACCATGCTGGACTTGTAGAAGGTACCCTGGAGTGGTAGCTGCAGTGATCATTTGTTCCACTATCAACAGCTGCATAACAGATCACCCCAAACTCAGTGCTGTGCAACAGACAGTTTTATTGTGATCACGGATTGTGTGGGTCAGGACTCGCCACCGCAGGGCTAACTGGCCTCAGCTATGTGATGTCTGTGACCTCAGCTGTGGAGACTTGAACAGCTGGAGGTGGTGGAAACTGCTGGAGACTGGGCTTACCTGGAGGATTTTTCACTCACCAGCCTGGCCCCTGAGCTGGGCGGGACTGGTAACCAGAGTATCTCCTGTGGCCCTCCAGGTGGCTCTGGCTTCTCACAGGGCGACAGCTGGGCTTCCACAGGGAGTGTATGGAGGGAGTTCTAAGCGACCCTGTGGATGGCCTCTCATGGCCTGCCCCGCACGTAGAGCGTCACTTCCTTAATACTGCATCCGTCATAGCAGTCAGACTGCTCAGAGTCAAGGGGAGGGGACAGAGACCCCACATCAAAGAACAAGAAGCCTTGTTTAAAACCATCATCATCATTACCATCTTTAAATTGTGAATCTGCTTATTCCGTGTGAATAAGGAAAGGAAGTGCTTCCAAGTCCCATAGCAATTGAGTGAACATTTTCCTCAAGAGGTTACACATTGCCCAGGGAAGGAACATGAGTGATAAAAATAAGTTGGATTTTCCAGTATCTAACCAGGTTAGATCCAATATTTAACCTGGTTCTTTTTCACTCCATACTTTTTTTTTTTTTAATCCTTTTTTTTTAGCCATGCCACAAAGCTTGTGAGAACTTATTTCCCCAACCAGGGATCACATCTGGGCCCTTGGTCAGTGATAGCTCAGTCTAAACCACTTGACTGCCAGGGAATTCCCTCATTCCATACCTTTAAACAGTAAATAGACAGTTTCTTATGCATTTTCAACACAGAAATAATACAGGGCATGGCACATGGCGAGAGCCTTCCTTGTGTTTGACGTAAAGCACAAGCCACTTTTGTCTTGGCTAAAACTTTTGATTCTCATAATCTTCATACACCCTGTACTTGCCTATAACATTTTTTTTAATTTATTTGTTTTTAATTGGAGATAATTACAGTATTTTATTGGTTTCTGCCATACATCAACATGAATCAGCCATTGGTATACACATGTCCGCTCCCTTTTGAACCTCCCTCCCTTTTAAAAATTTTACCGTCAATTTGTAGACCAGTGGTTCTCAAACTTTAGCATGCAAACAAATCATGTGGGAGGCTTTTTAAAATACAGATTTGTGGTCCTCACCCCCAGAGTTTCAGATTCAATAATTTTAGAGTGGGGATGAAGAATTTGCATTTCCAAGTATCTGGGTGATGCTGTGGCTGTTGGTCTGAGCTCACACTTTGAGAACCACTGTTGTAAAAAAAAAAAGGGGCTTCCCTAATGGCTCAGCAGTAAAGAATCCACCTGCAGTGAAGGAGACATGAGTTCGATCCCTGATTCAGGAAGATCACCTAGAGGAGAAAATGGCAATGGACTCCAGTATTCTTGCCTGAAAAATCCCATGGACAGAGGAGCCTGAAGGGCTACAGTCTGCGGGGTTGCAAAGAGTCAGACACGACTGAGCAACTAAGAGGGTAGCAGGCAGGCGGAAAAGAAAGTGCAGATCCAAATCCAAAGATTAGCTTGGGCCTCACTAGATTTCCCAACTCTGTCAACCCACCATGTGCTTCCAGAGTCTGGCGTTCTTCTCGTAGGATACACGTACTGACTCAACAAGGGCAGTGGTGACCTTAGCACTCTTAGCACTTTCTGAGCATCTCACATGTAGGAGGCATTCGGTGTTATCTTATTTAATCCTTACAAAAATTCAGTGAAATATCCTCGTTTTATAGATTGAGAAACCAACACTATTAAGGCCAAGTTTCTCAACATTTTACCACAATGAGGGCAGGGCTGAACCCCAGGTCTTCCAGAATCCAAAGTGCTAGCCCGTGCTCTCAGCTGCTGTGCATCCCACCATCGTCTCAGGCTGCAGAGAACAACTTCTCACCCCCAGAGACTGAGTGATCTCTCTTCTCTGATCCCTTATTATTTTATATCTTTCATATTATTGTGTGTGCTCAGTTGCTCAGTTGTGTTTGGCTGTTTGACTATAGCCCACCAGGCTCCTCTGTTATGGGATTCTCTAGGCAAGAATACTGAAGCAGGTTGCCATCTCCTGCTTCAGGGGATCTTCCCTACCCAGGGATTAAACCTGTGTCTCCTGTGGCTGTTCCATTACAGGCGAATTCTTTACTCCTGAGGGGAAGCCCTTTAATTATTGTTCCATGGTGTTAAATTATTTTCATATCTGCCATCCTATTTAGACTTTGAACTTGATTCATCCATTCACCAAATATTCAAGGGATGGATTCTAGCATTACCATAAGGTCTGGCAGAGAGCTTGCCTCCCATTATTGCTTCTTGAGATAATGAATGAATTAAGAAGCAAAGAATCATGATCTAAAACTATGACCTATCGCTGTGTAGTTAAATGAGTTCATGTGAAAATAAACAAGTGGTCTCTAGGTATATTTGTTTTTGTATCACTCATTTCTCTAGGTCATCTCAACCTAAGAGAATAAGAAATATGGTTATTATAATAGCAACTACTTAATGGCCCCATAAAGCAGACCTGTGTTCTTGGTTTCCTTTAGGGAAACAAAAAATAGTCTGTTTTCTTTTTGTTTTTACCTGTTTTGTATATCGTGGTGTGTCTGTGTTAATCCCAAACTTCCAATTTATATCTCTCCTAGTCCCTGCCCTGCTATCTGCTTTAGTAACCAAAAATTTATTTTCTATGTCTGTAAGTCTGTTTCTGTTTTATAAGTAAGTCCATTTGTGTCATTTTTTTTTGATTCCACAAATAAGTGCTATTATATGATATTTGTCTTTGTCTGACTTACTGTACTTAATATGATCATCACTAGGTCCATCCATATTGCTGCAAATGGCATTATTTCATTCTTTTTTGGCTGAGTAATATTCCATCATGTGTATGTGTGTATGTAGATACCTACATAAATACATACATACGTACCACATCTTTTTTATCCGTTCATCTGTCAGTAGACATTTAGGTTGCCTCTGTATCTTGGCTATTGTAAATAGTGCAGCTATTAACATTGGGGTGTGCATGTATATTTTTAAATTAGAATTTTCTCTGGATATATGACTGGTAGTGAGATTGCAGGATCATACAGTAACTCTAGGTTTATTTTTTTAAGGAGCCTCCATACTGATATCCATGGGCTTCCCAGGTAGTGCTAGTGGTAAAGTACCCAGCTGCCAACGTAAGAGACACAAAGGACGTGTGTTCAATCCCTGGGTTAGGAAGATCCCCTGGAGGGAGCATGGCAACCCCCTCCAGTATTCTTGCCTGGAGAATCCCCAAAGCCTGGTGGGCTACAGTCCATAGGGTTGCATAGAGGCAGACACTACTGAAGTGACTTAGCATGCATGCACATACTGATAACCACAGAGGCTGCACCAACTTATATTCCCACCAACAGTGAAGGAGGGTTCCTTTTTGTCCACACCCTCTATAGTATTTATTTATTATTTGTGGACTTTTTAATGATCGCCATCCTGACTGTTTGGATTTGTAGTTTTGATTTTCATTTCCCTGGTGACTCAGATGGTAAAGAATCTGCCTGCAATGCAGGAAACCTGGGTTCGATCCCTGGGTTGGGAAGATCCCCTGGAGAAAGGAATGGCTACCCACTTCAGTATTCTTGCCTGGAGAATTCCATAGACAGAGGAACTTGGAGGGCTACAGTCTATGGGATTGCAAAGCGCTGGACATGACTGAACGACTAACAGTTTCTCTTTCACTTTTTGTCTAATAGAGATATTGAGCATCTTTTCACGTGCCTGTTGGCCATCTGTGTGCCTTCTTTGGAGAAACGTCTATTTAGATCCTACTATATAGCACAGGGCACTATACTCAATACCTTGTAATACCTATATGGGAAAGAATCTGAAAAATAATTTGTATATGTATAACTGAACCAGTTTGCTGTACACTTGAGACTCACACAACATTGTAAATGAACAATACTCCAATTAAAAAAAAATCTTTAAAGAGGCTATTGTAAAAAAAAAAATAAAGATATGTATATATTTTAAAACACTCTCCCTTTTCTTTCCATTCATGACTTTCCCACCCCTGCCAGTTACATCCAAGAATGCCTGTGGAGCCAGTTGGTTTTCCTGGTGGGGAAAGGATGGTCTGAGCATTAGGCTCCTGGTCAGGAGACTGTTGGGTGGAACAGTGTGACTTGCGCTGCTCACCATCACCCTTCTCTCCACAACCATGATCAGAATATCCGATCAGCCCATATCCTTGAGCATCGGAGCATGCAGTATGATTTGGTGGAGATCTTGAGGGGCCTGCTTTTCTTTGAGGAGGTGACATTTAAGCTGAGTCTCAAGCACCAAAGCTACTGCATTCACCTAAAATCTCTCTCCTTAAACCCTAAGCTGCTAATAAGACTCTAAATAATGGATCTAAGGCAGTGATTCAAAGTGGCACTTATTTTAAGTAAAGTAATTAGTGATTCCATACTATTGCAGCTAACTAATTTTCTGATCTAGGATAAGTTACTTAAACTTTGTAAGATAGGAAAAATAATGCTAGCTTCTAAAGGATTATTATCGGGATGTCTTCAGCCTTCCAGGCCTTTCAGAGGCTAAAGAAGGCTTCAGTTCCAGTTGCTTATGGTTTTGGGGCTACAGTTACTGAGTGCTCAGAGCTCAGAGAGGCCTGTTGTACAGACTTTACATGCATTCATTTATAGACTCTCTCCTGGACCCCACAAGGCAGCTAGTTATCACACCTTTGGGAGATGAGAAAAATAAAACGCTGAGAGGTTTAAGTAACTTGCCCAAGGTTACCCAGCCAATAAGTGACAGTGCTGGGTTTTGTCTCTGAATTCTAGACTCTGCTCCGTCCCTGGGGAAGGGTCTTGTCTGCCCCAGGTGGCTCAGTGGTCCCCCAGCCTCAGCCGTGGGTGGGCCCATGTGTCACAAGGCAAATGTGAACAAAATAGGAGCGCCCCCCACACACATTGCACCCCAGCTACTTATGGAAGATGATTTGGGAGAAAAATATTGTTAATAGATGTTTTTTGCTTTTTTTTTAAGGGATGAATCATCACAAATGTGTGGGAGTAAAAATTCAGTTCCTATCTTCAAAATAGAGTAGAAAACATTGTCAGTGCATCTTTGAGGAAAAAGAGAAAATTTACTGATTTTAAAATTTACTAAAAATTGACTCATTTACTAAAATTTTAGTAAAATACATTAGCATTTACTAAAAAATTTTAGTAAAACTTAATAGAAAAAGAATTAGAACTGGGTTGCCGCTGAAAACTCTTAAATGCACCTCAGATTTTCCTGATATCTTTTCCGTGGCATGTGGTATATCATGTTTTGGACATATGTGGTCGCAGAAATGGCCATAAAGACTTGAAAATAGAGAGAAGGCCGGGGCATGGTGGGGACACACGCTGCTTGAACTCATTAATGCAGAGTTTACCACCCTTGACTGTTATTTTTACCAATAGCCCCAGTCCTTTGGGGGCTTTGGTGCCAGGTGCAGAATACTGATGAAGACCCAAAACCAGAGATTTTCTTACCCCACAGAAAGGCAACAAGAATTAATTGATATTTCCAGTTTTATCCTTAAGCCTTGCTGCATATAATTTTTCAGCAAAGGAAAACATCTGGCTCATAACATTATTTCTTGAAAAGAAGGGCAAATAATCCATTTCCAGCAATAGAGAAGTGGTTAAATGATGGCACAGCACATCTGCGGGGGACTTCCGTGGGGGTCCGGTGGTTAAGACTTCATACTTCCATTGCAGGGGCCGTGGGTTCGAGCTCTGGCTGGGGAACTAAGATCCCACATGCTATGCGGTGCGGCCGAAAGAAAAAATTAAGTAGATAAAAATAAAATTTCAGTTTAAAAGAAAGATGTTTGGAGCCTTGAAACTGGAAGAACTGTGAGTGACAGGCAGGAACACGTTACAATTGCTACTGACTGAATGGACTCATATTCTCAGATAGGTTGTATTGTCTAATCTCTCTTCCCCACTCCCTTCTGAAGGGGCTCCGTTTGGTTTATACCC
This sequence comes from Giraffa tippelskirchi, assembly GCF_054371585.1. NCBI lineage: Eukaryota > Metazoa > Chordata > Mammalia > Artiodactyla > Giraffidae > Giraffa > Giraffa tippelskirchi. The sequence goes on along the minus strand of NC_137287.1, from coordinate 61,920,108 downwards.
TCAACCCTTCTCCAGAGATGACTAGTGAATTTTATGTGGTTAAAGCCAAAGGTCATTGTTCACTTCTCATCTTGAGAACATTCAGCATCATTATCCTATTTCATTGATCAATTCCTTAACAGTTTCTTTTTGGAGATAGAAGACACTGCATCGAATGTTCAGGGACATTTTAGGGCATAACAGCATACAGTTGCTTCTAGAATTTCATATTGTTTCTTGGTATTACAAATAAAATATGAGCCTTTACCTCTTCACATTGAGAATCTTAAGATTCTAAGACAGGCTGAGTGTGCCAGACACTTAGCCAAGCCTGTTACTTTCAACCTTTAGAGTTCACAGTGTAATTTTTAAGCTTATCCAAAAAAGTCAGTCCATCCTAAAGGAAATCAGTCCTGAATATTCATTGGAAGAACTGATGCTGAAGCTGAAACTCTAGTACTTTGGCCACCTGATGCGAAGGACTGACTCATTTGAAAAGACCCTGATGCTGGGAAAGATTGAAGGCAGGAGGAGAAGGGGACGACAGAGGATGAGATGGTTAGATGGCATCACCGACTCAATGAACATGAGTTTGAGTAAACTCCAGGAGTTGGTCATGGACAGGAAGGCCTGGCGTTCTGCAGTCCATGGGGTCTCAAAGAGTCAGACACAACTGAGCAACTGAACTGAAAAAAGTCATGAATTTTAAAAATATTTCTTATTTGCTCAAATACAAAGATTTATTTTTCTTTATTGTCTTAAATATTTTTGGAGGCGAAACAACTCTTGAATTCCAATTACAAGTGTTTAATACATAGACCGTTGGTACCTAAATGATAATTTTTCATGATACATAAATCTATGACATCCAGCTCTTTTGAGTTTGAAAATTACAGTCTGAGCACCCTAGTAATTTCTGCTGCCATGAATTGCATGTCCTGGTCTATGAATGTCAGTCTTCACCAGACCTTAACTTTACATTTCAGTGCTGCATCACTGTGAATTTTTTGAAAGCTTTTTATTTATTTTTAATTTTATTTTTATTTATTTATTTTTTGGTTGTGCAGCATGCAGGATCTTAGTTTCCCAACCAGAGATTGAACTCAGTGGATTGTTTTTTTTTAATTTGTTTTTTATTTGGAGGAAAACCGCTTTACAATGTTGTGTTTGTTTCTGCTCTACGACAGTGCATATCAGCCTTCCTTCCCTCCCCCCATCCCACCCTTCTAGGTCATCACAGAGCGCCAAGCTGAGCTCCCTATGTTATATAGCAACTTCTCACCAGCTGTCTGTTTTACACATAGTAGTGTATACATGTCGATGCTACTTTTTCTGTCGTACTTTTTCCTTCCCCCACTGTGTCCACAAGTCTGTTCTCTGTATCTGCATCTGCATTCCTTTCCTCCAAATAGGTTCATTGATACTATTTTTCTAGATTCCATATATATGCATTAATATACGATGTTTATTTTTCTCTTTCTGACTTAACTTCACTCTGTATAACAGGTTCTAGCTTCATCCACCTCACTAGAACAGACTCAAATTGCTGTAGTCATCAAGACAGTATGGTACTGGCACAAAAACAGAAATAAAGACTAGTGGAACAAGATAGAAAGCCCAGAGCTAAACCCACACACATATGGGCACCTTATCTTTGACAAAGGAGATGAGAATATACAATGGAGAAAAGGCAGCCTCTTCAATAAGTCATGCTGGGAAAACCAGACAGCTACATGTAAAAGTATGAAAGTAGAACACTTACTGACACCGTACACAAAAATAAACTCAGAATGGAAGTGTGGATTCTTATGCACTGGGCCACCAGGGAAATCCCTGGTAACTTTTTAAATGAACTGTGTCTTCTACTACCAATGCCTGTAACAAAGAAAATGACGATAAGATAAAAGGACACCTTTTCTGTTCCACTCAGTTGACACATGTGTGGTTAAGGAATACTGTGTCATAGCTGATTCCTACTGGTGGGAGCCAGATTTCGTATTCGGCAGTATGAATCATGGCTTCAGAAGTATTTGAATGTCAAAATATGTTTTCGAATTGAGGAAATAAGTTGCCTTTAGTTTTTCTTTTGGTTTCAGTGATTTTTTTATGGTGTGCAGTAACCTGTGGGTCTATTTTGCCATAAGAAACAACTCACAAAGCTGGCCAACAGTCTTAGAGTGTTGTTGTGGCAGATTCAGCCCCGAGGAGCTGTTTCCTGCTTTCTAAGCAAAGCCTGGAACATGTGCTCTGCTGGGGACTGTTCCACACATCTCAATGGACATGTCTGGTCCTTTTTACTCCAGTGATGGCCAAGGTCATGACTCTTCATTCTTAGGAGTCCTTAGGAAATATCCCCTCTGCCCTCCTGCAAATTAAAAAGCCATCTGACAGTAATCTTCTCATGCTTGGATATTTAAGAATTTCAGCAATCCCTCAGGGAAATCCTCCTTGCACTAGAACACATTGGTCTTCACTGCCAAAGCAAAAATGAGGAACTGAAGCCAAAGGGCCAAAGCAAAAATGAGAAATTGAAGCCAAAGTGTTTTGACCTCTTTGCCTTCATCCTTTTCCGCTTTCAACTAGGAGTTGGAAGAAGGGAAGATTACTGTTTTAAAATCATGCATCAAAATCTTGTGATTACCAGATAATTTCTGTATCCATCTGTTCGTTAAGACCCAGGTGGCCCCTCCCTTTCCACCTATCCTAAGGGGTGGATGTCAGGACCATGGCCAAGTAGGGACCCTAGGTTAGCATAGCTGTTCTAGAGTGGGGAGATGCTATGACATAGCACCCACGGTCACGTCTATGAAGACAAAACCCCATTCTGGAGTCTTTAGAAGCTCTGATGTGAAAGAACCTCCCTTTGAGCTGAGATGTTACTGCGTGAAATCCTGTTTCAGTTTGGCTTCCTATACTATGTGTGCCTTTTTCTCCTCTTAAATTTTCTTGTTGCCTGTGACTATGTGTCATCTCTAGGCAGATGTGCTGTGAGTGTCCAAGTGTACTTTGCACCTACGTTTTTCTTTCACAAAGACTCCCCTGCTGTGACTTTTTGACTATGTGGATTATTTTCTTCATAAGGCAAGAGCAAGCAGTATGATGGAAGAGACAGGACTTGAGTTTGAGTCCTGTCCTGTGTGATCTCGGGCCTGTCACTCAGACTCCTAACCACAAGCTCCTCATCTATGAAGATGGGAATAAGTAGTGTTATCCACCCCCACAGGGTTATATGAGAATTAGATGAGATAACATATCAGCTCTGCTTAGGATAGATTTTTTTTTTCTTTTGTTTTGTCTTTGCCTGCATCTCACATTTCATTCTCTCCCTGCTCCTCTTTCTTTCTTTCTTTTTTTTTGGCTTGGCTTTTTTTTTTTTTTAAAGGAGTACCATTTTATTTATTTATTTTGTTTATTTTTTTATTGCTCTGGGTCTTTGTTGCTGCGCACAGGCTTTCTCTAGTTGCAGTGAGCTGGGGCTTCTCTTTATCGCAGTGCATGAGCTTCTCATTGCAGTGGTTTCCCTTGTGGAGCACAGGCTCTAGGCACCCAGGCTTCAATAGTTGCAGTACTTGGGCTCAGTAGTTGTGGCACATGGGCTTTAGTTGCTCCAAGGCATGTGGAACCTACCCAGAAGAGGGATCGAACCTGTGTCCCCTGCCTTGGCAGGCGGATTCTTCTCCTCTGTACCACCAGGGAAGTCCCTGCTTTGCTTTTTTAAATTCAGATTCAGTGGACTTAAAAGATTTTGGTTCTCCCCCCCCCACCGCCCCAACTTTTTCTCTTGAAAAGTTTCAATACTTCAACCACAACAAAAAAGTAAGAATAGTGCAACAGACAGCCATATTCCCATCACCGAGATTCACTCATTGTTTACATTTTATGGTGTGTGCTTTATGTTTTTCACCAGTTATCTCTTAAGAACAAAGACTGTCTCAAACACAAACCACAGTTATCACACCCAGGAAATTTAATTAATTTAAATATTCATATTTTCCAAATTATCCCAATAACATCTTTTTTTTTTTCCTGAAGAGTCTAGACAAGTCATTTTGTTTGTTCTGCAGAAAGTCCCTCAGTGGAGATTTGTTGGATTGACCCCTCCAGACTAGACTCCAGCGAAACACTCTGGTGCGTTAGTGTAGAGGTGATGCCACGTTCTGGGGGCATAACCACAGAGGCAGTGATGTCAGGTTATCCTATCAGTGATGATCCTAAGTTTTTGATTATTTGGTTAAAAGTGTGTCCACTTTAACCAAATAATTCCCTTTGAAAGGTCTTCCCTTTGAAAGGTCTTCCCTTTGAAAGCATTAAAGAATACTCTTGTGTCACTATTTCTGAGTTCTGTTGAACGTTTTGGGGTCTTATTCACGCATCTCACCTCTCACCTACCTGGAGCTTGACTTAGCAGAGCATCATCTTTTTTTCTTTCCTTTCCTTTCCTTCTCTTTTTTTCCTCTTTCTTTTCTTGACTGTACCTCAAGGCTTATGGGATCTTAGTTCCCCAGACCTGGTCCATTGGCAATGAAAGTTCAGAGTCCTAACCACTGGACCCCCAGGGAATTCCCTACTGTTCCTTCTTACCACCCACTATGGTGGCTGTAGAAATATTTCCCTTCTCTTTTCTTTTTTAAAAATATTTTTGGCCACACTATGTGGCATTTGGGAGGTTAGTTCCCCAACCAGGGATCAAACCTTCACTCCCTGCAGTGGAAGCACAGAGTCTTAACAATTGGACCATCAGGTAAGTCCCCATTTCCCTTTTTTTATCTGTTTCCCTCTCTCATCATTTCTCCTCCACTGCTTCCCCTTGAAGCCATTCATCCATTCATAGAAGACTTTTGCAGGTCTTCTGTGACCAAGACAGGCACTATGTTTGGCACTAGGAACACATAAGTAATCCTTGCCCTCTTGAAACTTAATGTATTGCATTTTATATTTTGTATTCATTCATTCATGTGACAAGTATTCACTCAGTGTCTATCGTGTATCTGCATTGCTCAGCTTCCTGGGAACCCATAAAGAAACAAAAACAGTCAAATCCCTGCCCTCACGGAGCTTACATTCTAGTTGATAAGTGGAAAGAGAATGCAAACAGGGAGAAGTAGGCTTGTGGTAAAAAGTTGATTTTGAAAGAGGTCGGGGAACACTGAGGGAACATTTAAGCAACCACCTAAAGGCTGTGGGGAGCAAACCATTTAGGTCAGCAGGAAACAGCTGTTCCAGACAAAGAGAAAAACATGTGGAGATGCACCCTGGCAGGGTCCTCAGCAGCTGGGGGGCTCCGGGGAGCAGAAGTAAAGAAGATAAAATCGGAGACTCAAGGGATGGGGCGGGGCTAAGTAGTAGTTGAATATGTGAAATAAGAGAGAAGTTTGGGCTGGAGATGCACGCTGGGATTTGGCAGCTTGTATGCAGTGTTTAAAGCCACAAGACGGCATGAGATCAGCCCAGAATGAGTGTAGGTAGAGGCAGCTTGTATGCAGTGTTTAAAGCCACAAGACGGCATGAGATCAGCCCAGAATGAGTGTAGGTAGAGGCCAGAGAGAAGACCAGGAGATCTGGGAAATGAGGAGGGACTGATGGGAGAGGCTGAAAGGAGAAGCCAGTGAGGTTCCTCCTGAATCTTACACATTTTGAGGACATCCCCTTAAAAAAAAAAAAAAAGAGTACAAAATGATGAATAAAATTTAAAATAGAAAGTAAATATTTAGAGTGAGAAAGGAATCACAACAAATGGCTAATTTTTTAAAGTACTTACCACAAATCTAAAAAAATGATACAAAGGAACTTACTTACAAAACAGAAATAAACTCACAGACTTACAAAACAGAAATAGACTGACAGACATAGGAAACAAACCTATAGTGGAATCTAGAAAAATGGTACAGATGAACCTATTTGCGGGGCAGGAATATAGACACAGATGTAGGAAATGGACATGTGGTCACAGGGCAGAAAGGGGAGGGTGGGAGGAATTGGGAGATTAGGATTGACATTTATACACTGCCATGTGTAAAACAGGGGCTTCCCAGGTGGCTCAGCGGTAAAGAATCCTACCAAGCAGGAGATACAGGAGACCCAGGTTCAATCCCTGGGTTGGCAAGATCATCTGAAGGAGGAAATGGCAACCCACTCCAGTATTCCTGCCTGGGGAGTTCCATGGACAGAGAAGCCTGGCGGGTTAGAGTCCATGGGGTTGCAGAGTCGGACACGACTGAGTAACTGATCATGATGGGTAAAATGGATAGCTAGTGGGAGCCTGCCGTAAAGCATCGGAAGCTCAGCTCTGTGCTCTGTGGTGACCTAGATGGGTGGGATGGGGCTGGAGTGGAGTAGGAGGGGATATATATATGTATACATATGGCTGATTCATTTCATTTTAAAGCACTTATACTCCAATTAAAAATTTTTTAAAAATTAAATATATCAAAATTAAAAAAAAAAGAAACCATGGTTACTAAAGGGGAAAGGGGAAGGGGAGGATGAATCAGAAATTTGGGATTAACCGATATACACTACTATATATAAAATAGATAAACAGCAAGAACCTACTGCATAGCACAGGGAATAATATTAAATACCTTAACCTATAATGGAAAAGAATCTGAAAAATAATACATATATATATGTGCATTATATATAATATGTATATATACTATACATATATATATATATAAGCTGAATCACTGTGCTGTACACCTGAAATATTATAGTAAATCAACTGTATTTCAATTTTAAAAGAACGTACATGCCACAAATATCATAATATCCCCAAAGTACGTTTTATTACTAACTGCCTGACATATGTCTTCCTGCATTTTAGACTGCATATTCTCTGATCAGCTCTCCATATGAGGATGGATTTGAAATACAATCTTCTGTAGTGGGAATAGCTAATTTAGTCTTTCCTCCAACTTGGTTGCTCAACATTAATTGTGTTACTGGTAATTTAGAAAAAGTTTTGCTTCAGTTACATAACTCTCCATGGTCAGGCCTCATCTGAACTTCCTCTGTGGTTTCTTCCACTGGTGGTGGTTCTTGCCCAGGAGCAAGATCTCAGAGAACTGAGTCACTTGCTTCCGCTAGATATGACATGGTACCCATGGCTCCCAATGGCTCAAGAAGCAGCTGGTCCAGTTTAGCTGGGACCACAGAGCTCCTGCTCCCTCCCAACTGCTAAGCTGTCCCTGGGGGTGAGGTAAGGTGGCCATGGAGCCTGGGTCAAGGTGACTCCAGGCGAGTAACAAAGCAGAACAGTGAGTGTTTCCTTTCGATATTCTCCTTGGAATAGAAGATGGCATCCACAGTCTGTGAGATTTACCTTAGATCCAGCTCTTGCTGGAGTCCAGGTGAAGTGGATGTGATGCTGGCAGCCCACTAGCCCCACTCTAAGCCCTGAGACCACTACCAAGGTGATCTCCCAGCAAGAAAGCAGTGTTCCATGCTGTGGCTTGGGGGCCAGAAGAGAAGTGCAGTCTTAGAAAGAGCCTGTAAGTGAGGATCCCTGAAACTTAAAAAGTTTATTTATTTGGCTGTGTCAGGTCTCAGTTGCAGCATGTGGGATCTTCACTGTGACACACAGACCTAGCTGTGGCGCGTGGGCTTAGTTGCTCTGCAGCATGTGGGATCCTAGTTCCCAGACCAGGGATTGAATCTGAGTCGCCTGTATTGCAAGGTGGATTCTAAACCACTGGACCACCAGGGAAGTCCCTGGAATCCCTGAAACTTAAGTTTTACTAGCTTCAGGTTCAGTTGGTCTCTGTTAGGAGGAAAAGCAGGAAGGAAAACTTTCATGGAAGCCAAGTGAAGAAAGTATTTCCAAAACAAGGTCATCCGTGAATGGTGTTAAATGCTGTTTAAGAGGCTGAGAATTAACTATTGGACTTAGAAACGTGATGGTTGTTGGTGATCTTGACACAGTTTGGTGACATGGTGGAAACAAAAGTTCTTGGTGGCTCAGATGGTAAAGAAGACGCCTGCAGTGCAGGAGACCAAGGTTTGATCCCTGGGAAGATCCCCTGCAGAAGGGAATGGCTACCCACTCCAGTATTCTTGCCTGGAGAATTCCATGGACAGAGGAGCCTGGTGGGCTACAGTCCATGGTGTTGCAAAGAGTCAGACACGACTGAGCAACTCACACTCTTCATTTCGTCAGTTTGAGATGCTATAACAAAAATACCGTAGACTGGGCAGCTTAAGCAACAGACATTTATGTCTCAACAGTTCTGGAAGTTGGAAGGTCAGAGACCAAGGCATGAGCAGATCTGGTGTCTGGTGAAGGTCTTCTTCCTGATTTGCGATAGCCATCTTCTAGCTATGTCATCACATGGCAGAGAGAGAGAGAAGCAAGCTGTCTCATATCTCTTTATTTCTTTATCTGGCTGCACCAGGTCTTAGCTGTGGCATGTAAGATCTAGTTCCCTGACCAAGGATTGAACCCAGGCCCCCTGTACTGGGAGCGAAGAGTCTTAGCCACTGGACCACAGGGGAAGTCCCTCTAATCTCTTCTTATAGAATCAGTAATCCCAACATGAAGGCTCCACTCTCATGACCTAATTTCCTCCCAAAGGCCCCATCTACAGATACCATCACATTGGAGATTAGGGTTGCAACAAATGAATTTGGTGACCAGGGCAGCGGGTAAGTGGGACACAAACACTCAGCCATAGCAGGGTAAATTCAAGAGAAAACGGAGACAAGTAGAAAACAGTGAATACATATAACTATTCATAGGAGTTGTGTGTATGAAATTAGTACCCATTGTTCTTATTTACAAATGAGTGAATAATGTATTTTTCTATTTTTATCTCTTCAGAAAGCCCTAAATTATGTTGTCACTTTTGTTTGATGCCACAGTAGATCCTAAATACAAAAGCAGCTCCCCATACTTTATGTAAAATGCTCAAAATAGAATAAAAAGGGAACTTAAGAAAATCTCAAGATCTCTTTTCAGCCCAAGTATATACAAGTGACACTAGTCTACTTCTTGTCTTCTAAAGATATAGAAAAGTCAGTAAGACAGATGCAAGTGAGAATTTGCATTCATATAAGCCGCCCTTCCCCCATGTCACATGTGGTTAACTTTTGATGCTGTTGAATATTTTTGGGTCTCTTTCTGCCGTCTCACTTTTCACCTCCCTGGAGCTTGAGTTAGCAGAGTACATTATTACTCTGCCCACTCCACTCTGTATTCACTCAAAACCAAAACGATTTGGAAATAAGTCCATTTAAAAATCATACTTTTGGTGCTTCCCTGGTGGTCCAGTGACTAAGACACCACACTTCCAATGCAGGGGGCCTGGGTTCAATCCCTGGTCAGGAACTAGATCCCACGTGCCACAACTAAGAGTTTGCATGCCACCACTGAGACCCAGTGCAGCCAAATAAATAAATACAAATATTTAAAAAAATAATCTTTTTAAAAAATATGGTAATCCATTTCATGTTATGTACGTGTGTGTGTCTACGCTGTCAACAAATTCTAAGACTTTTCCAAATACTTGTTCAGTGTTTTTTTTAATTATTAAACTATGTCATTTCATGATCACTCTTCCATTTACAGATGTTTTTTCCATCATACTTTTGCCATCACAATACTGCCTACCAAAGAATCCTATTGTCTGTTCCTTTTGCATGATCATACATATACACAGTTACGACATCCCTGTGAATTTCCATTGTGATTGATTGTTGTGTTGGTCTGTATTGTTCATATGACCATAGTGATTATTCTGTTAACTTCATAACTATTTGTTTGCCTAGTTCTTAAAATTTTCACTGATTTCCACCCATGAATGGACAAAGAAGATGTGATACATATATACATTGAAATATTACTCAGACATAAAAAGGAATGGGATTGGGTCATTTGTAGTGATGTGGATGAACCTAGAGTCTGTCATACAGAGTAAAGTAAGTCAGAAAGAAAACCAAATATTGCATGTTAAGGCAAATTTATGGAATCTAGAAAAATGGTACAGGTGAACCTATTTGCAGGGCAAGAATAGAGATGCAGATATAGAGAAGTGACATGTGGATACAGAGAGGGAAGGGGAAGGGAAAGGTGGGACGAACTGTGAGAGTAGCATTTATATACACACACACAGACACACAGACACACACACTACCATGTGTAAAATAGATAGCTAGTGGGAAGCTGCTCTATACCATAGAGAACTCAGTTCTGTGCTCTGTGATAACCTAGAGGGGTGGGAAGTGGGGGTTGGGAGGGAGACTCCAGAGGAAGGGGGTATATGCATACATATAGCTAATTCATGATGTTGTACAGCAGAAACTAACACAACATTTTAAAGCAATTATACTCCAATAAAAACATTTTTTTCACTGATCTCAAGTATACTGTGCAAAGCCAGTTAAGTTGACCCAAGAGATTTCTTATAGTTCTTTGTTGAGTATTATTTGATCCTGTATGTAATTTTAGAGATGTTTCTGCTTCCTGTTTTATGTTACGCAGAAGTTTTACCTCCCTCCTCCCCCACACATTGCGAGAACCTTTAACCACGGGCTGTGTTGTTCCATGAACCACTTCCTCTTGAGGAGGGCTTTCATTGCATTTTGAAAAAAAACCACACAGCAGGAATTGGGTAAAATGCAATATTGTCTGTTATTTTCCAGTTGTACCGTACACTGGCTACTTCACGAACTCCACCAGCATTTGTGATCACCTGGATTCTGCACTACATATTCCATACCAAGTGTGATTCCTATCACCGACAGATTTTTTAAAAATTATCTCCTCTTTTGTATCTGTAGTTGTAATATGTGGGCTGGGGCTTCCCTGGTGGCTCAATGATAAATAATCCATGGACCAAATGGGTTCGATCCCTGGGTTAGGAAGATCCCCTGGGGAAGGAAATGGCGACCCGCTCCAGTATTCTTGCCTGGGAAATCGCATGGACAGAGGAGCCAGGCAGGCTACAGTCCATGGAGTCACAAAAGAGTCGGACAGACTGAGTGACTAAACAGCAACAATGTGTGGGCTGATTTTTTTTCCCTCAAAAAAATAAACACAGCCAGTTTTTTTTTTTAATTTAAAAATAATAAAAATATCAAAGCAAATTGATACTGAAAGAATCTCAGATATTCCAACCTTCTTTCTCATGAATTATGTTAATAGTTATAGTTTAATTCTGGCAATCTAGCTATAGACTCAAACACCACTTCGCTTGCACAATAGTGGATGACACACGATAGTACATGATACACAATAGTGCTACAACCAGGGTGAATCTTCAGGACAAATATTTCAGTCCACTTACATGAGATGTCTAGAGTATCCAGATTCATAAACACAGAAAGTAGGGTGATGGATCCTAGGATTTGGGGCTGGGGGTGGGAGGGATGGGGAGTTACTATTTAATGGGTATGAAATTTCGGTTGAGGAAGATGAAGAGCTTCCGGAAATGAATAGTGATCATGGCTGCACACCAATGTGAATGTCACAGCAATCCTATGAATTACATGTTAATCTCTCCATTTTACAGATGAGGAAACTAACCCAGGGAGGTTTAAAAACCTTATCCAGGTGGTTGTTGTTGGCATCGGAATTTACTGATAGGGTTGCCAAGTGCAATGGACAGCAAGTCTCTCCACGAGGTATGCTTTCATCCATGAAAGTTGGATTCCAAATGATCAGTAGGTTTATATGAAGGATGAGTGGACAGAGGAGGATGCTACTTAAAGGGAATAGTGTGTACGAAGACAAAGAGAATGTTTAAAAGCCTGTTCAGGCAGTGTCAAGGGCCCTGATGGGTAAGAGTTGAACCCTGAAGAGTAGGTTGGGGCAAATTACGAAGGACTTTAAAAGATGTGGCGAGACTTGAACTCTCCCCGCTTCATCGTGATCAGCCATGGAACAGGAGATTGAAACATTCATATTCCCATTTCAAATTCTAAATGATAGTGATGGGACTTGATGAGGAATCCTGGAGGCTTGATGAGCTGATGAGAGTCTCAACAGTGAGGATGAAGGAAAGGAAAGCTCTCTGCAGGAACCACTGACAGGATTTTTTTGACTGATGGGGGTGGAAAAATGGGAGGAGTCTAGGGACTATGCCAGGGTTTCTGAATTAGACTAATAGATGGATAATGACCAATAGCCAAGTTAGAGCGTATAGGAGGAGAATGCACCAGAGGCGGAAGAATGATGGAAAGGCTTGTGGAATATTGAATGGGCTGTTTTAGGTGAGTCAGTTCAGTTCAGTCGCTCAGTCGCGTCCGACTCTTTGCAACCCCATGAATCGCAGCACGCCAGGCCTCCCTGTCCATCACCAACTCCCGGAGTTTACCCAAACTCATGTCCATTGAGTTGGTGATGCCATCCAGCCATCTCATCCTCTGTCGTCCCCTTCTCCTCCTGCCCCCAATCCTTCCCAGCATCAGGGTCTTTTCCAATGAGTCAACTCTTCACATGAGGTGGCCAAAGTATTGGAGTTTCAGCTTCAACATCAGTCCTTCCAGTGAACACCCAGGACTGATCTCCTTTAGGATGGACTGGTTGGATCTTCCTGCAGTCCAAGGGACTCTCAAGAGTCTTCTCCAACACCACAGTTCAAAAGCATCGATTCTCTGGCGCTCAGCTTTCTTCACAGTCCAACTCTCACATCCATACATGACTACTGGAAAAACCATAGCCTTGACTAGACAGACCTTTGTTGGCAAAGTAATGTCTCTGCTTTTTAATATGCTATCTAGGTTGGTCATAACTTTCCTTCCAAGGAGTAAGCGTCTTTTAATTTCATGGCTGCAATCACCATGTGCAGTGATTTTGGAGCCCAAAGAAATAAAGTCTGACACTGTTTCCATTGTTTCCCCATCTATTCCCCATGAAGTGATGGGACCAGATGCCATGATCTTAGTTTTCTGAATGTTGAGCTTTAAGCCAACTTTTTCACGCTCCTCTTTCACTTTCATCAAGAGGCTCTTTAGTTCCTCTTCACTTTCTGCCATAAGGGTGCTGTCATGTGCATATCTGAGGTTATTGATCACTCAGGTCCAAAATCACGGCTGGAATTGCTCATCCAAGTGGCAATGAAACCTGCGTCCAAACTGGTTTAAATAGACAAGGTTAACTTTGCCATAGATATAAGCAGATGTCCTATTAAGCAATATATAGAGATATATTTACATAACATATATTATGTAAGTTATATATAAATGTATTTATATTATGTAACATATAATATATAACATAAATATATATCAGAATGCTATCAGGATACCCTTTTTCCTGCACTCTGGGGATCTAACTGACATCTAACACTAAGGCATCCACATAATCATATGATATATGTATATATTGTGAAACAGTCACCACAAGTTGCATTAACACCTCCTATAGTCACCATGTTTTCTCTGACAGGCAGATTTTTAAAAATATGCATATTTAAAGCTTATATTGGAAATGTATGTATGTGGAGAAGACAAACTATCTGTAGATAAAAACAGGCTTAGAAGTTTGAGCTTTAGGGAAAGACAGAGCATTAGGGAAAATCCCACTGTCATTCAGGGACTCTAAGGCAGAATTTCGGCCTGAATGTACTGCCTCAACCACCCCATCCCCCTCCTATCCAACTCTCTGCACCCTCCAAAAAAAAAAACAGCAAAATCTATCTGATAAAGAATGATTCCAAATGTTTTTAAATCAACAATGTGTTCTTCCCAAGACACAAAAGGATTTCAGAAATGACATACTCACAAAAAATGTTAATTCCACCCAGTTGATATGGGCACGTTGGTTGTTTCACAATCCATTGCTTCACTAAGGTTCCTCCACCCCTTCTCTTTTGGCTGTTAACCCATACAACACTTCGAGTGCTCAGGGCTGGGTGTTTCCTTTCTCTCTTTCTCTCTTTTAACTCTTGATTTTGACCTTCAGGAAATACCACACATACAAATAGACACAGCCCTATTTTCTTGTGCATGTGTGTGTGTGTATATCCATGGGACTCTGGTTCTGTTCATTCCAAAAGCAAGGTTTTCTTGCAGGGAAGATAAATATGTAAGATGGTTTGAATTTACACATTAATACACATTTATGTTATTGATAGCTCTTAGCTAAATGTTTCAGGATTTTCACCAAGGATAACAACACTTTTTAAACCGTGATCCTTTCAGCAACCTACTTTACTTATAACAAGATTTACAGAATAATTTTGATGTTAACTCCTTTAAATAATTCAATATCAACAGACTCTAGGGAAAAGGAATGAAAAGGCAGGGGGAAGATTTTTTTTCTACTTTGATGAACATAGAGGGAGTCAGCAGAGGTCACGAGAACGTGCTGCTGTTTCGAGTTATTTCCACACTAGGTGTGTGATTCACTCTGGCATGTCCTCAACCTGTTCTGGTTTTTTTAATTTTTAATTTAATTTTTATTTTGTATTGGAGTATAGTTGATTTACAATGTTGTGTTAGTTTCAGGTATACAGCAAAGTGATTCAGTTGTACATATATTCATTCTTTTTCAGATGCTTTTCCCGTATAGGCTATTACAGAACATTTAGTAGAGTTTCTGTGCTCTACAGCAGGTTCTTGTTGGTTACCTATTTTATACATAGTTGTGTGTGTATGCCTCAACCCATTCTGTATGTGGTGTATACAGTCTGAGAATCAAAGGTGTTTGGGCTCAGTGGATATTTCTGACCCATCGATGCCACGTCTTAGCCACTGGGCCACAAGGGAAGTCCGCGGGGTGGATGTCTGGAAGATATGCACTGATGGACTCGAGAGGGTTTTTACAGCCCTCATTCATTCTGATTTCTCAGTGACAGTGCCATTCTAGCTGTTTACTATTAATATCAACCTGGCTTATAGATCAGTTCCTAGAACAAGGTTAAGTGCTAGATAATGCCTTCATCATTGTCATCATTACATCTCTGTACTTTCAAGAACTGATTTTTTTTAATCATTTAGGTCAGTTTTAAGTAAGCAGAGTCAGTATGACAGAGGTCTTTTAGCTACATATAAATAGACAGAGGGTTTAGTTAAATCCTGATTAACTAAAGCTATTAAATATGAAAAGGTATTATTGCTTAAGTATTAGTTTGAGGTTACAGTAAAGGGAGAACTATAAGTTTTCATGATAATTTATTCAAGGAAAGATAAATCCACCTTGACTTTGCCTATTTTAGCCAAATATTTTTTATTGACATATAGTTGCTGTAGTGGAGAAGGCAGTGGCAACCCACTCCAGTACTCTTGCCTGGAAAATCCCAGGGACGGCAGAGCCTGGTGAGCTGCTGTCTATGGGATTGCACAGAGTTGGACACGACTGAAGCGACTTAGCAGCAGCAGCAGCAGCATAGTTACTGTATGGTATTATGTAAGCTACAGGTATATAGTATAGTGATTCACAGTTTTTAAAGGTTATACCTCATTTATAGCTATTATAAAATAGTGGCTATATTCTCGTGTCATGCAGTATATCCTTGTAGTTTACTTCATACCAAATTGTTTGTACCTCTTACCCTGCACCCCTATATTGCCCCTCCCCTTTCCTCTCTCCCCACTGGTAACCACTAATTCATTCTCAACACCTGTGAATCTGCTTCTTTTCTGTTTTATCCACTAATTTATTGTGTTTTTTTAGATTCTACATATAAGTGATATCATATAGTATTTGTCTTTGTCTGTCTGACTTATTTCACTTAGCATAATGCCCACCAAGTCCATCTGTGTTGCTGCAAATGGTGAAATTTCACTTCTTTTTATGGCTGAGTAATATTCCACTGTGTATGTATACCACATCTTCTTTATCTATTCATCTATTGATAGATAGGTTGCTTCTGTATCTTGGCAATTCAAATAATTTATTTCAAATACAAATACACAAAAGTGTGTGTGCAGAGATAATATTATCATGGTTATATGAGGAAAAAAAAAACCTTTAGTGTTACATATATGATATCTACATAAAAAAGATCAGTCATGAGTTGGTCATTATTAAAGCTGGACAATGGGTACATGAAGATAATTACATTATTTTCTCGACTTTTGTATGTATTTAAGTTTCATATAAAATGATGGAAACACAAACACATGTATACACACACATACATATTGTTTGGTTTAAATAATCCATGCTGATCTCATCTATTCACCAGACTTCTTAGCTTGAACTGTAATGAGCACTAATTTTGTAGTGTTTTAGAGCATTTGCGACCCTTAGAAATTATCTGAGACAAAGTCCCCATCTTACAGATGAAGCAGTTGAGTCTTTTTTGCCAAACAACACATTACTAATTAAGCCTTGTGACCGTGTCTCCTAATGTCCTAATCCAGCCTCACCAACAATGTCAGGACCAGAGCAATTAGTTATACCTCCCAGGGCAACCCTCTTCACACTTTATGGAAGCACTTTTTCTCCCTCGGCCACTTCCTTAACTTGGTTTAGGTAGAGAAAGGTTATAATGTAAAATACGTTTTATTTCCATCTCTTATCACTTGATCATGTGGCTGTTTGAGTTGTGTTTGTCACCCTAATATTTCCAAATAAATATGCTGAAAACTGATGTTTTGGAGATAAACTTGTAAAGCAAGGAGTTATTTGGTAAATTTGCTTACTCACACCTGACATCATTTTTGTGTTCGTTTTCAAGTGGGAATGAAGTTCTTGGCGGCTCTGGTGCCACCACCCGTGGCCTGAGGCATTCTCTTTTTCCAATCAGGGTGTCCTACGCGGTTGTGAATTCCTGAGTGTCGTGCACTTGGCCCCAAGGAGACTAGTTCTGTCTGGGAAAACAGTCCCCTTGTCACTCTGAGACAGTCCCTGGAGTTCGGCTCAGCCTTGGACCAAGCAAATCGCAGAGAGGTCAGGCATGGAAGTGCAGGCTGAAATGAACCTTCCTCTCCACAAGCTTTTCTTCTCGACCTACCTGCCTATTGATGGGCCTTTTGGAGGAAAAGAAAGAGATGGGACAGTTATCCCCAAGGACCAGGCTTTTATTAGACTGTTTATATCTGGATTTCTTCCTTTTTCAGATGGGTGAGTCAAACGAAGATATAGACCAAATGTTCAGCAATTTGCTGGGAGAGATGGATCTCCTGACTCAGGTAAATTCTTCTTCTTAACTTTCAAATTAGAAAAAAAAAAAAAGTGTTACCGAATTTGATTCTAATATGACAAGAGAGCAATCTTGTTAAAGACTGGAAATTGACAATGTTATATATTCCTGCTCTAACTGTAGTAGGGGAAAAAAATAAAGCTTTTTTCCTGATTATACCCTTCTGAGTTCAGTTAACTGAATACATGGATCACACACACGTTTTGTTATGGCAGTTCTCATGCTCACGGTGTTCAAATACTTAGGAATCCCAATGGAGGAATTTTCCCCAAGCAAACCCTCTACAACCACCACCCTCCCTGAACAATTTCCCTGGCAGTTACCTTTATGTAAAGGCTTATCAGCTCATGACTTTCTGCATAAAGCACTAAAATAAGAATCATCCAGTATTCCTAAATAAGACAGGGATCCCAAAATTTTCTACAAAATAAATGAAGACTAATCTATTTTTTATGTTTATTTTAGAAAAATAAATCAATACTAATTAGCATCTACTTTATATTCCATATGAAATTCAAGGAAGTTCAGACTCTATGAAGGAAGAGACAAAAGATGAGACAATAGGCTTAGAGAAAAGGGGTGCTGACTAAAAACCAGAGGGAGGGTGTTAGGGTGGTAGCCACATTTCTGTAGATCTGAGGACTTTTTTCCACCCATGAAGGGGGAGAATTTGATGAACGTCTGCATGTCTCTGTCCACTCACTTCTGCTCCATAGAGGAATGACTATCCTGTTTGGTCAGTTTGGGATTTTCATAGTTGAGTAGTGTTGCTATAACCTCCAGAGTAAGACGGGGACCCTCAGTGTCTTGGATCTGCCTTTACTGAGGGCCTTTCTGAGTTTTGATCTTTATTATGGTCAGGTGAGTCCAGTCACAGGGTTTGCTTGGCTAAAACTGGTGAAAGGAGTTCCTTCCTAAAACCAGTTTCCTTTCTCTTCTTCCCTCTCTATTTTACTCAAAGCCTGTTACATCACACATTCATGGATACATATTTTGATAGAGAACTACTTCTAATTTCTTTAAGTAGCCTGATGTATTCCTGAGAAAAAATGAGTTGGCTCCCCTAATTGCAATGTTATACTTCCTAATTATAATGTTTAAAAACCAACTAGTTAATGAGTAATTTTATGTGTGTGTGCACTTCCTTTCGCTAATTTTTTTGCTCCGGTATCTGCCCCATAGTTTCTCCATCAACCTTCCCTTTCCCTGGCAATTTTTGCAAGCTTATTCTAGTTTTTAGAATGAATTCTAGGGTTGTAGTCACTCTTCCCTACATTTTATCCTTGATTTTAACTTTCTTTGGTTCAGTTTTTTAAGCTACTTGATTAATGGTCTTTTTTTTTCTACTTGTAACTGATAGTATCTCATTAATTTATTCTCAAAGATATAATGATTGCTTCTTTCAGAAATTTAAAACATGAACAAGGATATTATTAAGTCAAATTAACATCAAAAAATGTACTTACTGGCATGAAAACATTCATGAGTAGGAACAGGTGAAATCACTTCTCAAACTATGGATGTAAAAATATTTTTAAATATTAGCTTTTAAATCATATAAGAAGTATCTTTTTCACTTAAAAAATAATGTTATTTACAAAATTAGTAACTTACTGTGTCTTCATTTCTTTTTAACAAGAGTTTTATTAAATAAAAGCAACAGCATTAACATTTTACTGTATAATAAAAGATTGCATCCTGAACAGGTCTTTTCTTCTAGTGACTAAATATTCCTTTCTTTGATGTCATAACTTAAGTCTTAATGAATTATATACAGTGTATGTGTCACAAATGCACCATTACCAGAACAAACAACTTCATTCTCATCAGTCTCAGTTGTTCTGTTTTGTTTCAAGATGTAGTTTCTAGAATAATTTTTAACTTGTCATTTTCTATAGGGGAAAAAATCACCTAAAACGTGCAAATAAGAATACAGTTTTTAGAGAACATATTTAGAGAGACCATGGGTAAACAGTAGATGATTCTTTACTTAATGAATAATTTGCCCTGCAAAAATGTGAGTATCCTGAATAACTTTGGGGCTGGGGATCTGTTTTCACAGAGTTTAGGAGTCGACATCCTCCCTCCTTCAGAACCTGAACCGCCCAGAGCTGAATTTAACTACAGTGTGGGGTTTAAGGATTTAAATGGTAAGCATCATCATTTCTTTTCTTGAGTTATTTGAAATCATAGCAATGAATAAAATCTGTCAGAGTATAATTGGTAGCACTAGAAAACTAGGAACACACTTCCTTAGTTCTACATATATTCTTTCTGAGATTTTTAAAATTCATTTCACTTAATTTTATGAAGAAGTTATATGCAAAACAACTGGCTTAGGAGGAAATAAACCCTTTGTACATGGTTAGGAGATCCAAACTTCAGTCCAAGTGCTGTACATAGAACCATTGTTGTTGTTCAGTGACTAAGTTGTGTACAACTCAGCGACCCCATGGACTGCAGCATGCCAGGCTCCTCAGTTTTCCACTATCACCTGGACTTTGCTCAAATTCATGTCCATCGGGTTGGTGTCCATGAGATCTAACCATCTCATCCTCTGCCGCCCCCTTTTCCTTTTGCCTTCAATCTTTTCCAGCATCAAAGTCTTTTCCAATGAGTCAGCTCTTTGCATCAGGTGGCCAAGGTATCAGAGCTTCAGCTTCAGCAACAATCCTTCCAATGAATATTCAGGGTCGAACCATTAGCATTAATGTAATAATATGCTACATGGTGTTTGTGCTGATGATGTTTGGCAATAAATGATTTCCCCATGCTTTCTGCTCCTTTGTTCCTGAGAAGGCTGTATTTCCCCTGCTCCCATTTCCTCAATCTCGTTCACGTTGCACACAGCAGCTAGATTTCTCTTCCTCATCATCACTTCCACCCTACTCACCCTTTGTTCATCACACTCACCATCCAGTGACCGCCTGATCAGCCAAGTGCTGTGCCAGCTCGATTCACAGCCACGGCTCCCTGGATGCACGTGGTCTCATTAGTTTTCAGCATCCCATGTCTGATCACAGTAATCTCACACGTGGAAGAAATTCCAGTGAAACCATCCTCCCTCACCCTCACTCTGAAATCCGGGTCTGCCATTTCCTTTAAGAGTTAACTCCCAGGACTGCCCTGGTGGTGGAGTGGTTGAGACTCCTCCGTGCTCCCAATGCAGTAGGCCCAAGTTTGATCCCTGGTCAGGGAACCCCCAAGCCATGTGGCACAGTCAAAAAAACAAAACAATACTTAACTACTAGTATTAATGTATAGAAAGTCTTGAAAACAACAAGAGAAAATTCTTAAAAAAAAGAGAGAATTAACTTCCAACTCACTGTCTTATGAAGTCTTTACCAGTTAATCCCAATTTTTCAAAAAACATTTTTTTCACTCCTTAATGCCCTTTGTGGTTTGTTTCCTGCTGTTTATCAGTAGTTGCTCTTTTTGAGATGTGAGAGTTCCTATAATTGGATGATGTGCCCACAGAAACTCTCTCCTCACCCCAAATCTCAAGGCATATCAAATAAATCCCAGTTGGTGGAGACCGACTCTCTTCCAAGTATTTTCATCAGTGTTGCTCTGTTTGCCACTGTCCAAAGACCTGGGAGAACTTTCCATCCATTTCCAGCCTCTCCCATGCCCTACTTTGTAAAACTCTTAAGATCTTGCACCAGAATGCACAAGGATTTCCTACTTAGGCCTCCAAACAGCACTTGGATTTGACTTTATAGGTGGCCTGTGAGAACGCTCAATGTGGGGAAGGCATTTGCCTCCCTTTCTTTTCTGTTTTTTGGAAGGAAAGGATATTTTTAGCTTTATTGAGGTTTAATTGATGAATAAAACTGTACGATACCTAAAGTGTACAACGTGCAGATTTGATGTGCATATACATTGTGAAAAGATTCCCCCATCAAGATAGTTAACCTGTCCATCACCTCACATATTGACTTCTTTTTTTAGTGAGAACGTTTAAGTTCTACTCTTTCAGCAGATTTCAATTATACCATACAGTGTTAGCAACTAGAGTCATCATGGTATACTTAGATCCTCAGACCTTATTTGCCTTATAAAAGTTCATATTCTTTCACCAACCTCATCCTATTTCCCCAACCCCAGTCCCTGGAAACCTGTACTCAAACTTTTTAAAAAAATTAATTTATTTTTTAATTGAAGAGTAATTGCTTTACAGAAAAACTAACTCTTTAAAAAGACTTTCATTTAGTTTTTCCAGGTACACATCATTATCTTGTTCATGAATGTGGTTTTCCCTATCAGAGTCCTTAAATGCACTGGAAGACCAAGATTTAGATGCTCTCATGGCAGATCTGGTAGCAGACATAAGTGAAGCTGAGCAGAGGACAATCCAGGCCCAGAAAGAGTCCCCTCAGAAGCAACCTCATTCAGCATCCCTGTATGTGCCAAGTTTCAGTGGTACAGCCTCTCTTGGTTACGGAGCAAATGTTGCTGCAACGAATCAGTATGATGATGACTTACCACCTCCACCAGCTGATCCAGTGTTAGATCTTCCGCTGCCACCACCCCCTCCAGAACCCATCTCTCAGGTAAGTCCGTGGGGTCAGGACTCTTGACCTCTGCCACCCATGATCTCTGACTTTCTTCAAAGTGATGGTTCCATTCATAAATTTGTATGCCCAGAGCTCTAAGATTCAAAAAAATGGATCCCAGATGTGTTCATTGCAAAGTCAGACATAAAATGCCCGTGAAAGGACTCATTGGTGAGTATAACGAACTTATTAGGGCCATATTCTGGAATTATTACAGTTTGGCTAAAGTCTACATTTGTATGTGGCTTTTCCTGATAATACTCAACCTTTGGGGCTCATGTTTGATTAACTTGGTATGAGCTGTGGAAATGGTTTATACATTGCTGTGTCCCTGGTCTTCGCCCAGTACATAAAGAATAGAAGGCATTCCTTACATATTTCTAAATTCAACCAAGTGGAATTTTGCTGAATTTGACAGCCTT
The DNA here is from genome assembly GCF_054371585.1 of Giraffa tippelskirchi. Classification (NCBI taxonomy): domain Eukaryota; kingdom Metazoa; phylum Chordata; class Mammalia; order Artiodactyla; family Giraffidae; genus Giraffa; species Giraffa tippelskirchi. The sequence goes on along the minus strand of NC_137287.1, from coordinate 61,898,067 downwards.
GTTCATTGGCAAAGATATCACTTGTAAGGTCATAGTTGGAAGGGGTGTTATGGGCAAGCAGGTGGTGAGTGTTTGATATTAATAGGTTTCTGGGAAGTTCATATTGTCATTATTTGGGATGTCAGTTTATGTCCCTCATCAATGCAAAAAGGGTGCTGTAAGGATTTTGCTTAGGGTAAGCCACTTTTTAAATATTTTAGAGAAATAACCTAGCTCTATTTCCTGTGGCTCTCACATTTATTGCACCGTATGCTGATCAGTACTTATAAATACAACTCTAATAACCCTGAAAATCCCTACAATATCTTTTGGATGAGTAAATATGAAATATAAACAAATATCAAATACTACTCATTGCTGTATTGTGTGATTCTTGTATAAAAATTATTTGAAAATTGGTGATCCATTTAGAACAGAGGCTCTTTTTCCCTCCAGTTTATTGAGATATAATTGATGTGGAATATTATAGAAGTTTCAAAGGGCCTGGTTGAGTCCAAAAAACTTTTCAGAGAGAATTTTGTACATTTATATTATTTACAGCAAGATGCAGTAACATAGGGCTTCCCCAGTAGCTTGTCAGTAAAGAATCTGCCTGCAAGTCAGGAGCTGCAGGAGACACGGGTTCCATCCCTGGGTTGGGAAGATCCCCTGGAGGAGGGCATGGCAACCCACTGCAGTATTCTTGCCTGGAGAATCCCATGAACAATGGAGCATGGTGGGCTACAGTCCATAGGGTCGCAAAGAGTTGGACATGACTGAAGAGACTTAGCATGCACATATGCAGTAATGTAAGACTTCCCTGGTGGCTCAGTGGTAAAGAATCCAGCTGCCAATGCAGGAGATGCAGGTTTGATCCCTGGGCTGGGAATATCCCCTGAAGTACATGGCAACCCACTCCAGTATTCTTGCCTGGGAAATCCCACGGACAGAGGAGCCTGGCGGCTACAGTCCTTGGGATCACAGAGTCAGACACGATTTAGCAACTGAGGCCAAGCACGACCATACAATTTTAAGTTATACAACATGATGAGTCTCAACCCCTGGGCAGCCAGGCGAGCACCAATACAGCCTTTTATCAGCAGAAAGTGACTAAGACACTAGCGGTGGTGGGAGTACTTACTTGCTAGTATGATTAATGGACTGTGTTGACGTCTTCCGTTTTACAGGAAGAAGAAGAAGCTCAAGCCAAGGCTGATAAAATAAAACTGGCATTGGAAAAACTGAAGGAGGCCAAGGTCAAGAAGGTAAACTATGAATCACTTTTGCATGGGGCAGTCAAATTAACAACTTCTTATGCTTAAGGGTAAAAAAGTTTTACATTCAAGTGGTACTTTCCAATGACTTATATTTTTTTTTAACTTAAGGACAAAGATAAATTATTCTTTCCATGACATCAATTGCTCATTTGTGATTGATAAATAGGGAGCCTATGTTAGTGTCAATGTGGAAGTTTCCAGGTTTCTACCCCCAGGGCTTCCTCCCCTGAGGATGCCCTCTGGGTTCTGCTCACTCTTGGGTAATAGCAGGTGGCATCCTCTTCTGGGCCCACCTCAGTTTGGTTAGAGTTCAGCTTCTACTGGCATCACCTCATTCACAGTTGCTTTTGTGCATGTAATATACCCCCTGGGGCAGCCCCTAGCCTGCCCTGGGTGTCCGAGTTCTCCCCTGAACTTCCAAATGTTCTTCTGGCTGGTGCTGTGTGTTCAAAGTTGCGTAGATTTTGAGTGACCTGCCCCACCCTGTGGTCTCAATAAGCGTGTAATTTATTGTGCATTTTCTGTAGGCTTTTCCAGAGACATATTTATTGTATTATATCAGAAACACACATATTTAACCTCAGTAAAAGCATCTGCCTAATAATAAAGTGTTAATAATAGTTAATTTGGTTAATTGAAAGATAAACAGTCTCACCTCAACCCCTGAGGCATACGCCATGACTGAGACTCATTAAGAGCTTTTTACTTACAGTTGGGTGAATTATTCTTATCATAGAAGGTGTTCGATTTTATGTTCCTGCAGCCCCTCTCATGGTTCTTTAAATGAAGGAGTTCAACACATGCTGATTGATGTTTAATAAATATTCCTTCATTACCCCGGGATCCAGACAGTCAAGGTTCATCTGTGAGAATGTTTCCAGATCAGCCTGGTTCCTTTCATTTCAAGCACGCATGCACCTTCTTACTATTTTCCTTCCTGTTCTCTATGCGTAATTACATTCTGTGGTCGGTTACTGAGCTGATGCATCTGAGAGGGCCATTTCCTCCCCTGCCTCGTTCTCTGTGAATCCCTGGTTAAATCCAGCTCTCCTTCTGCTCAGCCCGGGCCCTCAGTGCTGCCGGAGCTCCCCACTCCAGTCTCTGTCTCACGAACCTAGAGGACCGCTTCCACCGTGTCCTCTCCCTGAAAACCTCCAGTACCTCTTCCCTCTTCCTCGTGATGTTGCCACCCATTGCAGAGAAGTAGAAGCGATCCAAAGAAAGGTTCGACAAGCTCCTAACACATTGGCCTCCTGCCCAGCTGCAGCTGGTCCCTAGTCTTGTCCCTGTGGATGGACTGTCCTATTTCTAAAACCAGTCTCCTTTGTGTGCTTAACTGGAGATGAAGAGGACAGGGACAAGTGAGCAGTATTTCCTGCTGGAGACCAGAAGCCAGAGGAAGTTGCCATAATTCAGTTGAGGTGAATTGTAGTGGCCGCAAAAAGCAGCACCTGCCTCTAGTCAACAAAGTGTATGAGAAACAGATGATCGGGGGTGGGGAGGGAGACAAGAAAATTAAGAAGCCAAGATGTATATTTTTTCTGACTTGAGATACTCGAGACTTAGTTTTAAAAATAAAAGGCTGTGTGCCACAGATAATTTTAAAAAAATAACTGAGTCATACTCATCCGTTAATAAAGTAAATAAGGTATACTAACACATAATCTACAGCATGTTTTATAAAGGGTGGAAATCAAGTTGACCTGAAGTACTCTGTCCTCAAATATTCTGCTGGGTGTTGTCATCTTTTTGGATGATGAATGATGTACATAGTTTGTGGTGCAAAGAAAGTTTTTAGAACTGGAAAGAGTATCAGACTTGCTCATTGACTGCATTTGTTTCTTTGTGGTCAAGAATCTGCCTACCAACGCAGGAGAAGCAAGAGGTGTAGGTTTGACCCCTGGGTGGGAAAGATCCCCTGGAGGAGAAGATGACACCCCACTCCAGTATTCTTGCCTAGAAAATCCCATGGTCTTTACTACAATGGATTAGAAAGGGGAAGCCTTTTCATTCTGGAATCATTGTGCCCTGTATCATATGGCATTGATGTGAAATGGGGTCGCAAGGAGTTGGACATGACTGAGCAACTGAACTAAACTGATTGATGTGAAAAGTACTCAGCTTGCTACCTCCCGTAACCAAGCTTTAGCGTGTCATGTGGTGGTAGAGAACTACCTGCAGCTTTGAAATGGGAAGAAAGCTATGAAGAAGAGTCAACATGGTTTCTTGTTGCTAAACGTCACCTGCCTTCTCGGTTGTTTTTCCTAAGTTTCATAATTGTGGACATTCGTAACTACAAGTGGGTTAAATTTAGTTTGCAGTTTCTGCCAAAAGAAAAACCAAAACCCAGCCCTTTCCATCATTGCATCATCGTCAAACTATGTGGTTTGCTTTTTTTCTCTCTTACAAACAAAAGATAACACCAAGCTATGTTTTATTTTCTCAAGAATTCCTAAGCAAGAAAAAATGTGGTCAAAAGTCATTGATTTTCCCATCGGGAACATTATCCTCTAAATCCTAACATTGGTAGGCTTTCTTGGGACCCGTAGCTACTTTATAGCAATAATCCTCAGCAGAGAGCAGTGGGTATGCCTTCTATGGAAAATAAGCCATGGTCATTCTGATATTTGACGAATTTCTGTTTTTCAGTGCACCCCTCCATGCGTGATTTCTCAGGTCAGATGAATGTTTTTTGTGGGTTTTTTTGGCCATGTGGTATGGCATATTGGGATCTTACTTCCCCGACCAGGGATTGAACCCCGTGTACCCTGCAGTGGAAGGGTGGAGTCTTAAGCACTGAACTGCCAGGAAAATCCCCAGATGAATGTCTGACACTGTGGTAAGCCTGTATTTAACTAGACTCTGAATTAGGGAGGACCAGTGATTTTGGTCATCAGAATGCAGAACATACAACAAAAACAAAGTGTCCAACTAGAAGTTTCTGGGCTACAGGTTTCAAAGGGAAAAAAGTATTCTTTGGCCAAGCCTGGAATAAAAGCCTAATTCGAATGGCCCCAGGAGGAGGAAATGCACTTTACTGCCCCAGTGTTTGCATTTGAGTCTCAAGAGTGCAAGTGGGGGAAGGGAAGATACTAGGTGTGCTTTGACTTGTGCACCTTGCCCGCTCCTCACCCAGATTCTTATCACCACCCACACCCTTGTTTGCTCTTAGTAAGTCTGCACAGCAGGCCACAGGGGCTGTGTGTGCCCTTCACCAGTCACTGTGCAGTGTCGTCAGGATCCGACTGGGTGGGAGAGGGTCCAGCGAGGCAGTTTACCTGCTGCTCAGAATGTGGCCCAGACTTTAGGGGAGGAAGAAATGTTGCCAAGTGTATGACTTCTCTTTCCATTCCGTCTAAATACTTTTTACTTATTTATTTTTAAAATGTATTTATTTATTTGGCTGCACCGGATGATAGTTGCTGCACATAGGATCTTCAGTCTTTGCTGAGGCATGCGGGCATCTTTAGCTGTGGCATGAGAACTTCTATTCTGGCACGTGGGATCTGGTTCCCCAACCAGGGATCAAACCTGTGCCCCCTACATTGGGAGCGTGGAGTCCCAGCCACTGGCCCACCAGCGAAGTCCCAATACTTTTTAAATAATGATACGCTTCCTGTGTGAATAGCCAGGACCAACCTTAGACAAACAATAGGCAGAACTTGTCTCTATCTCACACTTCTCTTTTCAAGTGAGAATAGAAATTTAAGGAAGAGTGTCTGGGGTTCTGGGTGACGATGTTGCTTCGGGAATTCTCTGCTGGCGGTGTGTGGAGTGGCTTCAAGCACTGCAGGCTGGAGGTTGGATGGGGATGGTCTGGAAAGGGAAAGACAATCCCATGTGGCAGAGGTAGACTCTGAATTAGGGAGGACCAGTGATTTTGGTGGGCTTCCCTGGTGGCTCAGACAGTAAAGAATCTGCCTGCAATGCAGGAGACCCAGGTTCAGTCCTTGGGGCGGGAAGATTCCCTGGAGAAGGGCATGGCAACCCACCCCAGTATTCTTGCCTGGAGAATTCCATGGACAGAGGAGCCTGGTGGGCTACAGTCCATGGAGTCACCAAGAGTCAATATCTCCCTCATCAGAATGCAGAGTCTCTGAAGACTGGGTAAGCACTTTGCTTATTGTGTAATATTTCTGTTTTTGTGAATTGGTTTCTCTAGCACCTGCCTGTATTCCTGTACCTTAAACAAATGCTTGGCACATGAATGAGTCTGTGGGATACCTTCTTACCTAAACATGCAGAAGCAATAGCAGTTGAAACCTGAACCTTCCTCAGTGGCCTTCTCCAGTTGCTGGAATTTACTGGCTGTCCTGTGGCTTTATCCTCAGCTTGTTGTCAAGATACACATGAATGATAACAGCTCGAAGTCACTGATGGTGGATGAGCGGCAGTTAGCCCGAGATGTTCTCGACAACCTTTTTGAGAAAACCCACTGTGACTGTAACGTGGATTGGTGTCTTTATGAAATATATCCAGAACTACAAATTGGTAAGTCCCAGTCCTAACGGCAGGCTGTACTCCAGAAACCTGTGGTTTGCTTTATTATATTATGGGTTTTGATCTAATTATGAAGAAGAGTTTTGTTCAAGGCTGTGAGGACTACCCCATCCATCACTTTCCTTATGTCGGATTCAGTGCTTGTCTCTTGCTTGATGTGTGGTGAAGAGACTCAGATGGAAGCAGGTGGCCAGACCCGGGGGAGTGTGTGCATTATTGCAGCTACTTCTCTAGCAGATCCAAAAGGAAAGTGAGTGACAAGATGATGCTTCTTACTGCTTAGCCAGCTGAGCAGATGGGCCTGGGTACTGGTACATTCAGCCAATGTCTCTTTAAAGTTTGCTTCTTTAAACTCTAAGGCAGTCATCCCCCACCTTTTTGATACCAGGGGCCAGTTTCATGCAACTCAGTTTTCCCGTAGACCTGGTCAGGGGTAGTATTGGGATATTTCAAGTGTGTTACATTTACTGAGTTCTTTGAACAGGAGAAGGTGGATCTCTGGCAGCAATAAGAGTGATGGGGAGCAGCTGTAAATACGGATGAAGCTGCTTCACTCACTCGCCCGCCGCTCACCTCCTGCTCCTCAGCTGGGTTCCTAACAGGCCACGGACCAGTACCAGTCTGTGGCCCAGGAGTTGGTGACCCCTGCTCTTGGGTAACTCTGCACGGGCCTCACATAACTGTCCACTTCTCTTCCTCCACGCCTCACTTACTTAGTACCTGACACTTTGTCTAGTTGAAGAGGCTCAGCCCCAAAGAGCAAAGGACAGTTGATAGAAGCTGATGAACTAAAAAGCAGTTAAAGAAAGATTCTGTTACTTCTCATTCTTAGTGCCACTCACAGAACAATTGTCTCCTGGAGAGTTGGGATACAGAATGGTTGGGATACAGGATTGCCTGTTTTAGAAGCTTTGGGTATATGTCTTACTGAAGGAAATGATCTACAAGGAAATAATCCTCCGAGTTTTCTTCGATTCTTGGAGTCAGATAGAGAAAAGATGGGAAGGAGGGTTTAGGGTTGGTTTCAATATTCATATAATACATTGTGTTTTATATGTATTTGATATGTGTTTAGGAAGCAATGTTTTGTGGGGCCCCCAACCTCTAGGATCTAATTCCTGATGATCTGAGGTGGAGCTGATGTAATAATAATAATAGAAATAAAGTGCACAATCAGTGTAATGCCCTTGAATCATCCTGAAACCATCCCCCGTCCCCAGTTGGTGGAAAAATTGTCTTCCATGAAATTGGTCCCTGATGCCAGAAAGGTTGAGGACCTTTGTATAAGTGCTTATTAGTTATCTCACAATTTCATTCAAAGTTATTTACCCAATTACTGCCTAACTGTCCTCCTTCCAGATAGGGTGGAGGGCTATTTAAAGTAGTAAAACACCCAAATACAAAAAAAGAGCCATGGCTGACCACTACCACTATATTGTAGGTTCATCTGCCATGTTTTTTTATGGGAAATAAGTTGAAGACCTGAGACTGAAGAATACACATAACAGAGATGTTACAGTATGACATCATGTAAGAATTAGGAATTTCTAAAACCAGTGAGAAGTATGAAGCATTGTGTTAGCTCAGTACCAACTTATTTCTGTGTTGGAAACCCTGATGTCTTGGGTCTGAAAAAATGCTTTCTCTTGTTACATCAGAAAGGTTTTTTGAAGACCATGAAAATGTTGTTGAAATCTTATCAGACTGGACAAGAGACACAGAAAATAAACTGTTATTTTTGGAGAAAGAGGAAAAATATGCTGTATTTAAAAACCCCCAGGTAAGATAATTTGTATATTGTTAAACCATATAAAATAACCATTCTGTAATGTCAGCTGTGTCCTCACAAGATATCTCACAAAATTTCACATTATTCATTATCTCACAAAATATCACAAATGTATTCCTTTCAAAGAAATACAAACTCAACTCTTAGGGGTCAGGACAGGGGCCGCTTGTGCCCACGTGGTCTTGCCTCTTTGGGGTAAAGTAGGTTGGGGCAGGGAGAAGGCAATGGCATCCCACTCCAGTACTCTTGCCTGGAGAATCCCAGGGACGGTGGAGCCTGGTGGGCTGCCGTCTATGGAGTTGCACAGAGTCGGACACGACTGAAGCGACTTAGCAGCAGCAGCAGCAGCAGGTTGGGGCAGTAGAACCTTACTGTCCGACTCAGGGCAACTTTGTTGATGAAGCAGCTGAGTCTCTCTCAGTTTCTCAGGCCCGTTGGTGTTGGGAAAGTTCCTCTTCCTAGTTAACTGTGGTCACAGGGTGGTCTGCTCATCTTAAAAAAGTGCCAGGTGTTCAAATGAACACACAAACCTCAGCTGTAACCCAAAGAGTTTTGTTTTCCCAGCTGTGCTAACATGTATCCCCCACTGTGCGAAGACCAGTGGGGCCCAAAACCAAAATAAGAAGTGTGAGCCCTGGGGTCTGTGTCTGGAGAGGGTGACCCACCTTGGTATTAACATTAGCCGACCTTCTTGCCAGGAGCCCCGACGAATGTCTTTTTCAGAGAACGTATTGTGAAAACAAATTAAGGTCACCTGTTTGCTGTATTGCTGTTTGTTTCTTTTTATAAACATCTTTTATGTTTCTGACTTCAAAATTAATATCAATTTATTGGAAAAAAACTGAAAATAGAAGAAAGGAAATTTAAGTATTCCCACAGTTCAACGATCATCACTATTGATACTTCAGGCAATTTTTGCTCCACTGTTCTGTTTCTTAACTGAAATTTGGTAATGGTGGTGGTTTATTTAGTTGCATGAGTAAGAAGCAGAGACGGAACCACAATGGCATGCTTCCCCTTGGGTATAGAACGACATCAGGCACCATGGGGGAAAATGACCTCATGGCCTCTCCCCTCCTTTCCAACCTCCCTCTCCTGCCAAGGTTCATCTCTGACCATCTGGGACCAGGCCCAGCTGGAAGGAAAGTCATACAGGCATCACATTTACAACCTCCAGAAGGGGCTTTTATTTTAATTTATTAATTTTACTTATTTGGCTATGCTGGTCCTTAGTTGCAGCACTGAGGATTTTAGTTGCAGCAAGATCTTTAGTTGTGGCATGCATTATCCCTGACCAGGGATCAAACCCGGGCCTCCTGCTTTGGAAGGATGGAGTCTTAACCTCTTCACAACCAGGGAAGTCCCTGAGAGGGGCTTCTCCTTTAAAGCAAAGTCTGCTCTCAACTTCAGTGCGCAGAGCCCCTGACCAGCCAGTGTGGGCATGTGTATCAGTCAGGGTTGGAGGTGTAAACACAACCTGAGGATCCCAGTGGCTTCTGCAGCTGCTAAGTCGCTTCAGTTGTGTCCGACTCTGTGTGACCCCATAGACAGCAGCCCACCAGGCTCCCCTGTCCCTGGGATTCTCCAGGCAAGAATACTGGAGTGGGTTGCCATTTTCTCTTTCTAGCAGCAGGTATTTCCTCTCTCCAGGGCCTACAGGTCATCAGGTCCTCTGTCCCTGGCTCCACAATGTGAGTCAGATCAAGAGAGTTCCACGTGCCTCTTACTGTCCTCAGACCAGCAGCCACCTGTGAAACACTCTCCTCCTGGTGAAGGGCAAGCGTGCTGGAGAAACCGTGGAAAAACACCATGCCACTTCCCAGGCCCTCTGCTCCCATGGACCCACAGTCTGTTCTCCCACCCACATTCTGCTGGCCCAAGCAAGTCACGTGGCCAAACCGAGCATAAGATGGCGAGGACATGCGCTCCAGGCATCCTGGGGGGCAGGCACTGCAGAGTCACTAGGTGACAGGCATCAGTGAATTCTGACCCAGGACGGAAGGGAGGACTTGGGGTGATGGTCTGGGCTGCATCAGGTGTGCCCCAGCTCTAGCCAGGCTGGTTGTTCACCAGTGCCCCAAAGATACCCAGTGATTTTTTCAATTGAAGTATGTTCATTTATTGGAGAAGGAAATGGCAACCCACTCCAGCGTTCTTGCCTGGAGAATCCCAGGGACAGCGGAGCCTGGTGGGCTTCCGTCTATGGGGTCGCACAGAGTCGGACACGACTGAAGCAATGCAGCAGCAGCAGCAGCAATGTTCATTTATAATGTGTTAGATTCAAGTGTACAGGAAAGTGATTTGGTCATATACACACACACATATATACATATGTTCTTTTTCAGATCATTTTCCATTACAGGTTAATACAAGATATTGAGTAGAGTTCCCTGAGCTATACAGTAGGTCCTTGTTTTTACTTCTTTTATATATAGTAGTGTGTGTATGTTAATCCCAGGTTGCTACTTTATCTTTCCCCTCGCTCCCACTATCCCCTTGGTAACCATAAGTTGGTTTTCTATGTCCGTGAATCTATTACTATTTCTGTTTTGTAGATAAGTTCATTTGTATCATTATTTTTAGATTCCACATATAAATGATATCATATGATATTTCTTTCTCATCTGACTTACCTAATATGATCATCTCTAGGTCCATCCATGTTGCTGCAAATGGCATTATTTCATTCTTTTTATGGCTTAGTGGTATTCCATTGTATTTATGTACCACATCTTCTTTATCTTTTCATCTGTCCATGGACATTTAGTTTGCTTCAAGGAGCCCCAGTGTTTAACCACCTCTGGGCCTCTGTCCATGCTGTTCCTCCTGCCCTGAATGCTCTGTTTCTTTTTCTCTATCTGAATATGAACATCTTTCAAGGCGCAGTTACAACTTTGACCTCCTCTGGGAAGTCTTCCTTGATCATCTAAGCCCACAGCAATTTCTTCCTCTCTGCAAACCTACAGAACTTGAGCTCATTTTTAATTGGTGCAGTCTTATACGGTTTCCCCATCTATAGATATATAGCCATCTACTTACATTTATCTTCTCGGTGTGATAAAATGATTCTTGAAACAGTGATATTTTACATGTGAAGGGTACTCACAAATATTTACTCGTGGATTGATAAGTGTTTGTGTAATTTATTCATTATCCCAGCGAGGTGATTTTATTTTTTTATTTATTATTTTTTAAAATTTTAGTTATTTTTTATTTTTTTCACTTTACAACGAGGTGATTTTAAAAAATGGATTTGCTGTTTCTTCCCTATCCTGCTGCTCTCCAAGCTTGCACTTTCAGAAGCTGTGAGAAAGAGGGGCGGGCTGCAGCTGAGAGTCTCATTTCCCATTTTAAAGTTCCTTTATTTTGCAATTTTTCAGATTGTCCCTAATAGATAATGGGTTAACTGTTACATTCTGCCGCTTGCTACAGAGCCCTCCAAATTCTCACCCAAGAGCAGTCCTTCTAAGGATTGCCCTGCATGATCTCCAGCTTGGAATTTCATTAAAGCAAAAGCACAGTGTAGTACTACCACCTGGAAGGGGAAAAGGGGTATTCAGAAGCTGAAAAAGTGAGAGGGGTCTCAGAAAAGTTAATGGCTTCAGAGTACCCTCATAAAATGAGACCCTTTGTAGTTTAGAAAGGCTCTTGCCCTGTCTCTCCTGCAGAGGGCGACATATGCCCTCTTTTTCTCAAATGATGATGCCCCGCACATGCTCTGCAGTCTCTTCATGTTCCTCTCCCTTCTTGCAGCGCATACGCGGTCACATTTTTCCAGGGCCTGGTGGGTCTGTGGGGTCGCACAGAGTTGGACACGACTGAAGCGACTTAGCAGCAGCAAAGCAAGTGTGCTTGCTAGCAGCACACTCTGTATTCATTGTCAGGACTAAGTTATCACATTTTTTAAAATTTTGGTAAAATACACATAACAGAATTTACCATTTTAGTCACTTTTTAGTGTGCAGTTCAGTGGTATTAAGTCCATCCACACTATCATACTAGGTTCTTTCCTGTGGTGTTTAGAGCAGTTTAATACTGAGAAAGATTATGAAAAATTCAAACCTCTGCCCCTAATTGTTCTCGGGCAGTCACTTAATCTGTTTCCTTATCTCTGAAATAGCAGTCACACCTACATTGTGGGGTTGCTGAGAGGATGAAATGAAAAACCTGTAAGGCCTTAGTATAGAGTTCAGGCAGGTGGTATATGTTCCATATTACATTAGTCACAGTCTGCAAGCCAAATACATAAAATAATAACCACACTAATTCACAATATGCTATCCTTTCAAATAATACATAAAAGTTTGTCTTTAAAAATGCATTAAAAGATAATTCAAGGATATCAACCTTGAATATTCACTGGAAGGACTGATGCTGAAGCTGAAGCTCCAGTACTTTGGCCACCTGATGAGAAGAGCTGACTCACTGGAAAAGATCCTGATGCTGGGAAAGATTGAGGGCAGGAGGAGAAGGGGGCGACAGAGGATGAGATGGTTGGATGGCATCACTGATTCGATGGACATGAGTTTGAGCAAACTCCAGGAGATAGTGAAGGACAGGGAAGCCTGGTGTGCTGCAATTCATGGGGTCACAAAGAGTCGAACATGACTGAGAGGCTGAACAACAACAGAAAGATAATTCAACAAGATTTATGGAAGGAGTTGTATGTGACTTATTTCCTCTATTTAAGTTAACAATTTGTCATCATGGTGCATTCTATTTCTAGGAGATGTCCTAATTCTACAAAGTTTGCTTTGCAGTTTGCTTCCTCTTTATTCTCAAACTTCAGTGTAAGTAGAAATCATCCAGGAAGTGTGCTGGAATGCAGATTCTCAGGTCCCCTGAGATTCCAGTTCAGTAGGTTGGGGCCCCGGGAGCATGCATTTAACAGAGCATTGGGGTGGTCTGGGGGTCACACTTGGGGAAACACTCCCATCATGTAAGTAAACATTTGTGTCTAGACTCAGGAGGCTCCTTAACTTAGTCACTACACTCCAGGGTTATATGCTGTAGCTTTAATACATGTTTTTCAGGCATTATTTTATAAACTTTGTTTCCACCCAGAAGACCTTAAATGCTTTAACTGTGGCGGTGGTTCTGCCTGACATAGTCCACAAGCAGATGTTCCAAAGGGATAATCATGGGAAAGGTGAGGACCCTGCCTCCTTGCTGAGTCAGGAGCTGCTGGAATTAGAGTAGGTTTAGTCTCTCTGCCCTTGAACTGCACTGACCTTCAGTTTCAGGGGTAGTGGCTGTGGTGGTAAGAGCCCACACATAAGACACTTAGCTCTGGTGTTCATTCACCTGCAGTGCCCTAGCTATTTAACCTGGCTGAGCTTCAGTGTCCTACCTAACCTGTAAAGTGGAGGGGACTGTCACTTACCTCACAGCTTTGTCATTAGGATTGGAGGTGATGTTTGCAAAGCACCTGGCTGAGGGTCTGCCATGTAGTAGGTGCCCCCGCAAATCATGAGTGCTTCTAAATGGTGGTCTTCTTTGCCTTTGCTAAGCTGGTTCTCTTTCCAAAAATGTCCTTTCTGCTTCTCTTTGTCCCTTGAAGTTGCCAAGTAGCAAACTCTGTGTTGTGACTGATGCATGCAGTTTTTAAAAATTAAAATTGGTTGCCCACACTGATAAAAGTCCAGATTTCACGCTTCTCTGGAGAAGCCAGAATCTCTAGTCCTCAGGGACCCTACATGGTGACCAAAGGCCTGGGATCTGGGATGCTCCACTATCCTCCAGTTCTGGGCTTCTCCAAGGGCCCTGGGGTCTCCAGGCTTCCAGCATTTGACATGGAATTCTAGACCATGGTTAAATTAAATGACAATTGTATCCTTTGCTAGTGTTTTCTCTCTTGCGCTTGTTGCCTCATTGATTATACACTGTGCGGGGAAGGGTAGGTGTTACTTCAGGCCAGTGGGACAGTGCTCAACGCTTGGTAAGCCCCTCGATCAGCACTTGGTTGACAGAGACCATACACTGTGGTCCTCAGTTTACCTCCTCCAGGTATGTGTCCGTCTCCAGCAAGACCGTGGGTTCTGTGGCTACCATGGTGATCAACCCTTACTGATCCTATCTTTTACTATTTTATTTAGAATTTTTACCTAGATAACAAAGGAAAAAAAGAAAAAAAGGAAACAAATGAGAAAATGAATGCAAAGAACAAGGAATCCTTGCTTGAGGTAAGATTAATTTTGCAGAGCAGTAGAAGAGAGAGGAATATTAGCTGTATCTTTTTAAACTATTTGCTTCTCAGAATAATGAGTGATTCAGAGACACATTGAAATTTTAACTTGGGGTTTTAAGATCAAATTATTACTAAATTATAGCTATTTAGATTAAACTGGTTCTTGGAGTTGGTTGTTCAAAAGTATGGTTTTAGACAATATAGTTTACTCTTCATGAAGTTGGATTGGTAATTCTTGATAAAAGACAATAATCCACATGAAACTCATCTCTAACATTCCATAGATTTCATTGCTTACATGCTCTTAACAGAAGTCAGGCGTGACTTCTTTGTAGTGAATTCTCCAATGCCCCTCCAGCAGGCAGGTGTGGTAGAAAGTGTGAGATGGCAGTTGGAGATCTGATCCAAGTTTGGTTCTGCCTGTGGAGGTTCATGTGTTATTGGGCAAGTCCAAGAACCTTGGTTTCCTGTATCGTATTGCATTATTACAAAGATTTAGGAAGAGAGTGGAAGCACCATGTGTAAAGTGTGGTACACATGTCTGATTATCACTCAAGGCTGTATTGCTGAAGTTCATTTGATGGTTGATTTTTTTGAAACTTCTGAATGACTTTTCACGCTGCAACTTTGCTAAAAATTGAGGCTGTGGTCTCTGCCTATAATGCAGATGCCTGCCAGGTCACAGGTCACAAATGGGCACTGGAGCCCCAGATTTTTGTTGCTCCAACAACACTATGACCTTTTGAGTTAGGAGATTTGCGGTTTCTCTTGAAAAGTCAGAAGACCTGGTGACACCTGGGCCCACATTCCTACCTGGAGCCAGTTCACTGATGCTCATCATGAGGAAAAAAATGTATTACTATGTGGGGTGATAGATGTTAACTACACTTATGATGGTTATCACTTTGCAATATATACATACATTAAATCATTAGGTCGTATACCTAAATCTAATGCAATATTCTATTTCAGCTGTATCTCAATTTAAAAGTATGCCAAAAATAAAATACTAATTTATACATATTTTATGTACAGAATTAATGATATAATTTTTCTATTTACTAGCAGTGAAATCATAACTTTTCCACTTACAGGTAAAGGAATAAGTTATATATTTATCCACCTACAGTAACAGAAATAGATTTTATGTAATACTTCTACAATATGTACCAAGATTGTACTCACTACCTTCGTTACGAAGTTGGAGCTATCAGCACTCTTATTTTGCAAGTAAAAGCACTGAGGTTGAGTCACTTGCTCAGAATCACAGACCTAAGTGGTCAAGAAGCCTGGAAGTCTACCTCTAGAGCTGAAATTCAATCACCATGTTCTTCCTGTCTTTTGGCAAATAGTATGCAGTGTCAATATATGCTTTCAATTAGAGCTGTAGACAAAATGATTTTTAGCTTGCAGGCTAGCTTGCCACAGTTTATTTCAATGTGAACAAAATATGTGTTTTATCTCTGATGGGTTTTACATCATTGGAATCCCAATTTCAGGAGAGTTTCTGCGGAACATCCGTCATTGTGCCAGAACTCGAGGGAGCTCTTTATTTGAAAGAAGATGGGAAGAAATCCTGGAAAAGGCGCTATTTTCTTTTACGAGCTTCTGGAATTTATTATGTCCCCAAAGGAAAGACTAAGGTTAGAAAGAAAAAAAATATGCGTATAAAAAAGTCATTTCATGAAAGTGAAATTCACTCAGTCGTGTCCAGCTCTTGGCGACCCCATGGACTATACAATCCATGGAATTCTCCAGGCCAGAATACTGGAGTGGGTAGCCTTTCCCTTCTGCAAAGGATCTTCCCAACCCAGGGATCAAACCCAGGTCTCCTGCATTGCAGGCGGATTCTTTTCCAGCTGAGCCACAAGGGAAGCCCAAGAATACTGGAGTAGGTAGCCTATGCCTTCTCCAGCGGATCTTCCCAACCCAGGAATCGAACTGGGGTCTCCTGCATTGAAGGTGGATTCTTTACCAGCTGAGCTACCAGGGAAAAACTAAAGAAATCCTCAGGTGGAAATTTCAATACTCTGTCTTTTGCTGTGAGATTCATGTGATGACAGTGTTTATGCAAATAAATATACTTTTAGGATAGAATTATAGAAATCCTTCTGAATCTTTCAGTTGCTTTCTTTTAAAGGTAAAGAAATCTATCTACTTTAAAAGTCAGGTCTCAGGAATTATGACCAAAGCATTTCTCTAAAGATTAATTCATTTTTTTACATATTGATTTCAGAGGACTTTTTTCCCTCCCTTTTTACTCTATTGTTCTGTAGGCATAAGAGTAAGACTTCTTTTATCTGGAATCATACATCTGGGTATAGCCAAATTAGGGGACAGTTTAGCAAAAGGTCTAGGCAAATGTCAAAGGGAATACCCCTTCAAAGGCTGGCTCTATGTTTAGCAATCTACCCCACAGAGTATTTTTAAGTATTTTTTGTAATAGCAAGATATTAAAATAGCCTCTGGTCATCTATAGTAGGATGGTTGAATAAATAATTACATCTGTACAGTGTAATGTTATGCAGCTATACAATGTGATATAGCCTTTCATACATCCTGATATAGAAAGACCCCAAGATATAATCTTAAGAAAAAGAATAAATTCATGAAAAAATATTAAGAGTAAAATCTCATTTATATTTTTAAAATTTTATATGTGAATATGTCTACACATACATAGGCATATAAATATATCCCCCAAAACATTTGGAAGAATCTCTTCTCTGGAGAAGAGAAATGAAATGAGAAAAGAAGGGTGAAGGAAGATTTTCATTTTTCTTTTAAATATACATTTATATTTAATTTATCTTTAAATATAAATGTATAATTATTTTTAAGTTATGATGAATGTTTAATTTTCTAATTAAAAAGACTAAAACTTTGAAAATCCAGAAGAAAATATCTCACAAGAAAAAAATGTAGTATAAAGGAATAATTGTGCATTGAGATGTAGTAATTCTGCCCTTTATTTTTTATTCGTTAAAAAACAGAATGTGCGAGGGGAAAAAGTAATGGAACAAATTTGTAGTTGATGTGTCACCAAATATGTAGATTAGAGGTCTTCACAATGTATATTATATGTAAGGAGAGGATTCTGTTTCCATAGCAACACTGCCAGCCCTAAAGAGATGGCATGAAAGGAATCTTTTCTCCTCAAGAAGAGGTGCATGAAGTGTGTGCTGATTTTCTGAGCATCAAATATCACTCATTGTTCATCCATGAGGGACTTTTTTCCTAAATGCTCAGTCATGAAATCCATCAGTGACTTAGAATGGCAAAAGCCAAAATAAAACGTCTGACAAGGTGCTCAGTCACCTTGTCTGGACCACATCAATACAGTAATGATGTCTCAAGGTCAGCCAGTCATCATCTTTTGCTCCACCTGTGGCACACTGTTTTGCCTTAGAAGTGCTCTTTCACTTTTTAAAATGTAGGCCTGGCTTTTAGAAGACTACATGGTAAATGCTTAAGTAACACCTGAAATTCTGTATTTTCCTACTAAAATGTAACCCTTCATTGTGCCGTGAACAACCTTGGGAAAATATTACCTGTCAGCTAGGTTGAGGTTATTTTTTCCTTCTCTTTCAGACATCTCGAGATCTGGCCTGTTTTATACAGTTTGAAAATGTCAACATTTACTATGGGATTCAGTGTAAAATAAAATACAAAGCACCCACTGACTACTGCTTTGTTTTAAAGGTAGGTTTTAAGTCCTTACCTTAGATCTGTAAGAAGTTTGAATTAGTTATTTCCTTTTAAGAAAAGAAATGTTCAGTGTTACACAATTAATTACAACATAATAAGCTTTTTATTGTAAACCAAAATAGGAGAGGAGAAAACATTTCTACCCAGTTCAGATCATTTCCCCCAAAGTCTGTTACTGAGTCTAAAACTTTCAAGTTAGCCTGTCTGGATTTCTTCATCACTTTATGAGAATAAAAGCTCTACAATTTGGACAGATTTTATTTATAATTTTATTGACAAAATGATTGATTGTTCAGTTCTTTATCAGGTCCTTATTCCATTGTAAGATATTTTGAGAAATTAGGAAGTTGGCAAGACTTCCTAGAAAAATATAGAAAATAGAAAAAAAAATCTTTTTCTAAAAATAGTATTAGTGGGTCTTGAAACTTTTTAAATTGCACATTATCAAAAGTCAGTATATATTATCAGGTGTCTGGTAAGGTTGACATTAGCACCATATTTTGGAAGGTTGGTCAGAAGTAACTTTTCTCTGCCCAATGTAACCAACTGATTCCTAGAAATGGACTCAAGGAATTTATGGAGCTCTTCTGGCCATGTCAATAACCTCAGATATGCGGATGACACCACCCTTATGGCAGAAAGTGAAGAAGAACTAAAGAGCCTCTTGATGAAGGTGAAAGAGGAGAGTGAAAAAGTTGGCTTAAAGCTCAACGTTCAGAAAACTAAGATCATGGCATCTGGTCCCATCACTTCATGGGAAATAGATGGGGAAACAGTGGAAACCGTGTCAGACTTTATTTTTTTGGGCTCCAGAATCACTGCTGATGGTGACTGCAGCCATGAAATTAAAAGACGCTTACTCCTTGGAAGGAAGGTTATGGCCAACCTAGACAGCATATTTAAAAGCAGAGACATTACTTTGCCAACAAAAGTCCGTCTAGTCAAGGCTATGGTTTTTCCAGTGGTCATGTATGGATGTGAGAGTTGGACGGTGAAGAAAGCTGAGTGCCGAAGAATTGATGCTTTTGAACTGTGGTGTTGGAGAAGACTCTTGAGAGTCCCTTGGACTGCAAGGAGATCCAATCAATCCATCCTAAAGGAGATCAATCCTGGGTGTTCATTGGAAGGTCTGATGTTGAGGCTGAAACTCCAATACTTTGGCCACCTCATGCAAAGGGTTGACTCATTGGAAAAGACCCTAATGCTGGGTAGGATTGGGGGCGGAAGGAGAAGGGGACGACAGAGGATGAGATGGTTGGATGGCATAACCGACTCGATGGACATGGGTTTGGGTAGACTCCGGGAGTTGGTGATGGACAGAGAGGCCTGGCGTGCTGCAATTCATGGGGTCGCAAAGAGTCGGACACGATTGAGCGACTGAACTGAACTGAACTCTGGCCATGTCATTGCCTCCAACACCACAAATTCCCCTTCACAAATTCACACCAGAAAAACCCAGGTTATATCATTCCATTTGGCTCAGGTGCAAGGCTGTGTGCAGAATTTCTTTTTTTCCTGCAAATATACTTTATTATTTTTTATTAAATTGTAAATATTGCTGTGCAATGTTATATAAATTACAGGTGTACAGTATAGTGATTCACCATTTTTAAAGGTTATACTCCACTTACAGTAATAAAATACTGGCATAGAAAGGGCCATGAGAACAATGGCAGACACATTATACATTGCATTTGCAATGCAATGATTTAAGCACTTTTCATATGGTAATTAATAGATTGATTCATTTAATCCTTTATCAGCCTTCTGTGGTAAGAGCCACAGTTCTCCCTAGTTTGATTTATTTCTTTATTTTTGGTTGCGCTGGGTCTTTGTTGCTGCACACAGGCTTTCTCTAGTTGCAAAAGAGAAGAGCGAAGGCTTTGAGAGAGCGAAGGCAACTCTCTAGCTGTGGCTCACGGGCTTCTTGCTGTGGTGACTTCTCTTGTTGCGGCTCCCAGGCTCTAGAGCACAGGCTCAGTAGTTCTGGTACATGGGCTTAGTTGCTGCATGGCATGTGGGATCTTCCCGGACCAGGGATCGAACCTGTGTCTCCTGCAATGGCAGGCGGATTCTTTACCACTGAGCCACCAGGCAAGCCTCTCTCCGTAGGCTGTAGATGTGGAATCTGGGCACAGAGACTCTCAGCCAGGAAGTAGCTGAACCAGGATGAGAAGCCAAGAAGGGGAGGATGGTGTGGGGAGGCTATCTCTCAGACACTGTTTGCCGGCACACAAAATCTCTCCTCTGCCTCCCCTAACCCCAGCCCTAGCCACTCTTGAACTGTGTCTTCATTGTGTTGCTGTCTGCCCTCATGGCCCTCATTTGCAATCCTGAGACTCTGAGAACTTACGAACACAGAGGCCCTCCTTTGCACATGGGCATCCCGATGCCTGCACGGCATAAGAATGTCTTCTGGCTCTAAGTTTCAACAGTCAGGGCTTCTCTGCTGGTGATGAAATAAATATGCTTCAGAGCAGACAAATATAATGAAAGTTGTCAGAAGTGGGTAAGGGCCCATAAACCCATGGCCAGAGGCTGGAGCAGAGATTTTCAGCAAGAGAAAGCAGAGATCTCAGACCTAGAAGTCTCCAGGCTGAGGATTTAGACCCAGTGAGCAGGGTGGGAATGTGGTTTCTAGTGCTGACTCACAAACTTGGGAATAAGTCCCAGGATCATGGGTTGAACTATCTGGCCTGGGACGCGGGTCACCCTGGGCTGCACCAAGAATGGCGATGCTGAGACCCAGCAGAGGACCTCCCACGGACGGGGACGAGGGCTCTGAGATGGAGAAAAATGCAGGCCTCATGATCCCAGAACAAACAAGAATCAGAACAAACAACCCAACAGGAACATGCATTTCCCTTTTCTCAAAATGATGATCGACTCTGTTCTCAAGCCAGGTTCCTTCTGGGCAGTCACCCTGCTCGTTTTGCACTTAGGCACACTTCTCAGTTCCTTCCCAAAATGCTAGGAATTTTTATTCATTTGCTGAGTAAAAGGGTCAGTCATCCTTTGGAGAACTTAATTTTTTTTACAAACATTTTGGTCACTTATTTCCCTTTCTGTCCACTCTGGAAGGCGGAAAAAACTCTTGATATGCAAATATTTCATGAGGGTGAGCAAACTGACAGAATTCAAAGAGTATGCACATACATTGCAGAAAGGGTTCAGGATGAGAGTAGCATGTTAAGAGATCATGTGAGCCCACAGACGTGCACAGGCTGAGAAATTCAACCCGGGAGCTTCTTACTCAGGATGAACCCATGGATTATGACCGTCCATGGAGGGTGCTGCCAGGAAGATGGGAGTTTGAGTCCTGGCTCTGTCTCCTGGCACAGTGTCAAGACTCTCTAAGCTTCACTGCCCTCTGTATGAAGTGGAAATAACACTTCCTGTGCAGATTAAACCATCTATGCCCGTAAGACCATTAGTGCAATGTTGACAGACATAACCAGTGAGCAAGAATTGGAGTCATTCTTACTGCATTCTAGTACCAGTTAAACATGTCTGTTGACCAGCATTTCTTAAACTTGAGAGTGCATAGGGCTCACCAGGAGAGCTGTTAAGACAGGTGGTTGGGCCCCCAGAGCTTCTGATTCTGTGGGCCTGGGATCTGGCCCAGGAATTTGCACGTCCACCAAGCTTCCAGGTTCTTACCTGCCTCTTCCTTCCACAGCTGTCACCTCTTCCAAAGAACCTTTCTCTGTTTTCCAACTTTTGCTGCAGACTTTACCATGTCATCGAGTGATCATACATTTGTTTACATACGTCTCCCTCAGCAACACCCCAGCCACCACTTCCTAAGTACGGTGTGAGCCACTCTTCCTCATCTCTATCTAACCACCCGGAGGTATCTACTGAATGCACGAGCCCTCGGATCTCATTAGGGTTCTGCCACTCAGTGTGACCTTGGATAAACAGCTTAACCTCTCTGGTCTCCCACTGTTTCGAGGATCTGTAAGATCCCTTTGGACAAGGGTCTGCAGTTGCCCTGACATTTGTGTGCTGCATAGCATGTCTGCAGGAGCTTCTCCCTTTCTGTGGTCAGGAGCAACCAAACCAATGGCAGAAGAGGCTGGCCAGCGGCATGAAGCTAGCATTTTTCCTTAAACTTCTTTGCAAACATTTTTCCAGCTAAAAGCTCAAGGGAGTAAACGCCTTGGCAAGGTCCCAAGACATGACAGAAGACTAAGCACAGCGATGTGCTGAGTGATGTCCTGGGAGCCTGTAGGGCTCCTGCCTTAATGGGGGAGCCAGAAAGGAGCCTTGTGCCCACCAGGCAGCTCATCTTAGAATCATAAAATCTGAGGCTCACAAGTGATCTTTGAGGTCATCTTCAAGATCATCTGATGTTTAATTCTCCTGTGTCCAGTCCTGGTACACTTGTGATATGAGGAAGCTGGTGAGATGCACCCCACTAATATTGGAGAGAATGAATCCAAGTCTGTACATCAACCTCTTCATCACAGGAAGAGCCATGGTTAGAACTCAAGGTCAAGTGTTCCTGCCTATGTTTTGTGCTCAGCAGCCACTGTGTTGAAAGGAAGAACCACATTTTACTCTGGATGAACATACTTAAGAAATTGTTGACTGTGCTGTTTAAGTGGATCCCTCTACCCAGACAGTTGCTTTCTCTGCCTTTCACTCCAAGCACAATATGATTTACAGTCTGCTCCTGGGAACCCATCACGTGACATGCACCAAAAAAAAAAAAAAGAAACTTTAATATACCAAGCCCAAGGTAACAAAAATCAACTTTTTAAATTCCTCCAGGGGGAAAAAAAAAACCAGCTGTTTCCTAAGAACAATTATAAACATCAGATTTCCGGAGACACCCATGTTTTGCCCCTCTTACACAAGGGCCAGACCAGAAAGTTCTGTTCTGGTTCAGCTGGAAAGTTTGGTTAGAAGTTAGGGAGCCATGTTTCTGGTGTTGAAAGACAAAGATGTTCTGTATGACCTTGGACCCGTAATACTCCATCTCCTTCGCACCTGCCCATCACTGTTTTCTTTGACTGGGAGCTCCTGGAAGGCCCGGGTGACCCCCTAGTGCAGCATCCAGCTCACTGCCACTTAAAATTAGACAGAAATACTCCTTCTCTGGGCCATCCATGTGGGTAAGAGATGACAGAAGACAGGGTGAAACCCTGAATTCCTCGTAGCAGAAATAACCCTAGGCCTGCATGAGAGTCACAAAAGCATTAATTCCTTGGCATGAGGATTACATCAGATAAGTTCCCTTATCTGATAAATGGAGAAGTGATTTGGATTTTTCTTGTAGGGCTAGAAACATGATAGATACGAAGGTTTCCAGATGTTCAAAAAGCAGGAATGGAAATGACTATTGATAATATAGTAAAAAGTGCTTGTGATAAATCATGTCAATTCTTTCCAAATTTAGCCTCTGTAAAAAAGTATCCCTATTTCTAATTCTAAAATTGCTACCAGTGATTTTGGCCACCATCTCAGGAAATTTCAGACACTGTGAGAATTTTCTAAACATTTTTTGAAAGGTGCTAATTTGTGAAGAGATTACAAATGGTCTTTGGAATGGCTTTTTTCCAGCATCCCCAGATTCAGAAGGAGTCCCAGTATATCAAGTATCTGTGCTGTGATGATGCCAGAGCGCTAAGCCAGTGGGTCATGGGAGTCAGGATCGCCAAGGTGAGAGAAAGGGTGGACTCACCCCACCATGAATTTGCCAGCTAGCCTCCTGACGTGGGTCCAATCTTTGTGCTACTCGGAAACAGCTGATTCATTCTTTTTTTTTTTTTGGCTGCACAAGATCTTAGTAGCCTGTGGGATCTAGTTCCCTGACTGGGGATCAAACCCAGGCCCCCTGAATTGGGAGCTCAGAGTCTTAACCGCTGGACCACAAGGAAAGTCCCAACACCTGATCCATTCTCACTAAGTCAAGGCCATTAATGGATCAATGCCACAGCTATCACCTCATTTATTTGCCCATTGGTTTTTTATTGAGTAAGTGGGAGTGGTTGAGACGTGGACCTCTCCCATGACCTGAGAAGCAGGGATTTATTTTCACATGAGCCATTGCAGATACTGATTTATGGAGAGCTTTGCAAGTAATTATGCATAATTAAGAAGCATGAGATACAAGCTGTGGCAAAATTACATAGAGACATATGTCATCATATTGCATAGCGAAAGCTCCCTTCTCATAGAGAGGTACAAATATTACCTGATTTTGCTAATCTGGAATATTTTTCACATATGAAAATGTGGTTTGTGGATTTTTTTTAATGGAAATACTTCTACTAAAAGTATCTCAGGAAAGGAGTAAAAAGAATAGTCATGAGGTCCTCTTTTCCCTGAATTTGTAGACTGCAGTGGAGTACAGAATCTGGGATCTATGGACTGCTCCGTTGCTTCTTTGTGTTCTCTCTCTAGTATGGGAAGACGCTCTACGATAATTATCAGCGGGCCATGGCCAGGGCAGGGCTTGCCTCTCGGTGGACAAACCTGGGCACAGTCAACGCAGTGCCACCAGCCCCGCCTTCCACAGGTACCACGCAGGGGGGAGATTCTGATGCCTGTTCAAAGCTCAGAGCTTGTGCTCAAACTTACCTAATGTATTTCATAGAAACAGAACTCTGTAGACACTGTCCTGAATACTCTTCCCTCCTGATGGTCAAATGTAAGATCCCCCAATACCTACCCCCCACATACTTGTATCTCTTTATAAGTGACTTTTAGCAAAGCTCTGACCTTTTTCTTCATGATATGCTTATGGACAAGATGGTGGTCACCAGCTTAGGGTGAGCTTGTAGGGAACTGTGTCTCCTCAGAGTATAGGTGTGATGATTGTCCAAGGCTCCATTAATGCCCAGCAGACTGTCCGCACCAAGGGTTAAGAGCATTCCTCGGTGTTTGGCCTCAGTAACATCACACCTAGGTCCTTGTACCCAATCCTGGATGTCACATGTGAATGTAACAGCTACTGGTTTATATTTTAAGACACTGAGGGATGGAGTGGGTACTATGTTACTACTCTTTATATATATACAAATTTACATATATATATATATACACACACACACACACAAATAGATCTATATAAATATACATATACAACTATACATAATTTCTGGTCCTTACAGCAAGGTATACATTATTATCATTTACTCCACAGCTGAGAAAACTGAAGCTGTGGGAAGCTAGTATCTAGCTTGGAAAGTACGCAGTTCCATGCCAGGATCCCAGGACAAAGACCAGACCCGGATGTATTATTATGCCATTCTCTTCCACTTTCTCTCCTGCTCTCCTGTGTCCTTCTCATCAACACCACTCCCTTCTTCAAAGAAACAAAGTTAAAACCCTCCTATGACTCCAAATCCCCCTCCTATTGCTCCATCTGACAAGCAAACTATTCTAAAGGGTGGACTGTATTTGCTGTCTCTGTTTTTCTACTTCCTGTTCACTACCCAGGGCTTCCCAGGTGGCTCAGTGGTAAAGAATCTGCCTACCAATGCAGGAGACCTGGGTTCAATCACTGGGCTGGGAAGATCCCATGGAGAAGGAAATGGCAACCCACTCCAGTATTCTTGCCAGGGAAATCCTCTGGACAGAGGATCCTGGCAGGCTACTGTCCATGGGGTCGCAAAAGAGTCAGATGTGACTTAGTGTGTAAACAGCAATGACAGTTCACTCTTCATAACCATTTCAGTCAGGCTCCTGCCTCTAGTACGTCATGGAAAATGCTCTTGCTAAATCAAACTACTACAGACTCCTCTTTTTTTTTTTTAACTTAAACTTTTCAGCTATACCCCACAGCATGGGGATCTTAGTTCCCCCACCAGGCATCAAACCCCAGTCCCCTGCATTTGCAGTGCAGAGTCTTAACCACTGGACCACCGAGGAAATCCCATAAACCCTTCTTTCTAGTTGACCTTTCAGCAACTCCAACACAACTGACCACTCCTCCTGGAGCCAACCCCTTTTCTGGCTTTCCAGATATCACACACTCCAAGACCCACACCCGAACTCAACTTCTCTAGCCACTCTTTTTCAATCTGCTGTAATAATTCTTCTTCTTCTACCCCCAACTTAAATTATGCAAGGCCGAGTCAATCCTAACCCTACTCTCACTGTACACTATCTCCCTAAGTGATCTGATCCACCCCCAGCACTGTCTACACGCTGACCACCTATAACTGCATAAATCCAATCCAGGCTTCTCTGTTGACCTTCAAAACCATGTATCCAGCAGTCTGCTCAATGGCTTCATCTGAATGCACCCCAGACCTCAAACTCAACATCTGTAAAACCAAGCCCATCCTCTTCCTCTCCCGACTTGCTCCCCCATGATTGTTCCGTTTCCACAAATAACATCATCATCTGCCCAATTACTCCTGCAGGAAACATGCAAAAAAAGCTCATTGTTGTCAAGTGGTGTCTGACTCTTTGCAACTCCATGGACTACAGCATGCCAGGCTTCCCTGTCATTCACTATCTCCCACAGTTTGCTCAAATTTATGTCCATTGAATCGGTGATACTATATAATCATCTCATCGTCTGTCGTCCCCTTCTCCTCCTGCTTTCAGTCTTTCCCAGCATCAGGGTCTTTTCCAATGAGTCTACTCTTCACATCTGGCGGCCAAAGTATTGGAGCTTTAGCTTCAGCATCAGTCCTTCCAATGAATATTCAGGGTTAATTTTCTAAAGGAGTGATTGATCTCCTTGCAGTCCAAAGGACACTCAAGAGTCTTCTCCAGCACCACAATTTGAAAGCATCAATTCTTCGGCGCTCAGCTTTCTTTATAGTCCAGCTCTCACATCCATACATGACTACTGGAAAAACCATAGCTTTGACTATAAAAGATTTTCACTAAGAAAAGCTCATTCATCTTCAAATCCAGTCACTCCTAAATCTTGTTGATTCTACCTTCTAAGTATTGGTCAAATCTGTCCGTGCTTGTCTGTCTCCATTGCCATCAAATCCAGACCACCACCATCTTCATGTGGCCCCACAGGCTCCAGTCCTTCCAATGCTTTCCACTGCTCTCAGAAAAGTCCCCAGTTCCCAGCAAGGCCACCAGAACCTGCATGAAATGAGCCTCGCACATTTCGCCTCTTTCCCCACCTGTCTTCCTGTTCCTGTCACAAGACCCTTTTTTTTTTTTTTCCCACTTTTTCAAAGCCCCAAGCACCCTCCTTTCTTAGGGACTTCACAGATGCTCTTCTTTGTTTATGAGGCTCTTTCTTTTCTTTGTTTAACAAGATCTTTTTTTTCACGTTTAGTATTATTTATTTGGCTGTACCAGGTGTTAATTGTATTTTGTGGAATCTTTTCCCATACATACTCTCCAGGCCAGAATACTGGAGTGGGTAGCTGTTCCCTTCTCCAGGAGACCTTCCCGACTCAGGGATCCAACCCAGCTCTCCTGCATTGCAGGCAGATTCTTTACCAGCTGAGCCACAAGGGAAGCCCAAGAATACTAGAGTGGGTAGCCTATCCCTTTTCCAGCAGATCTTCCTGACCCAGGAATCAAACCAGAGTCTCCTAAGTGGGATCTTTTAGTGGTGGCATGTGAACTCTTCCCAGGTGGTACTAGTAGTAAAGGACCCGCCTGCCAATGCAGGAGACATAAGAGATGTGGGTTCCATTCCTGGGTTGGGAAGATCGCCCGGGGGAGGGTATCACAATCTACTCCAGTATTCTTGCCTGGAGAATCCCATGGAAAGAGAAGCCTGGCATGCTATAGTCCATGGGGTTGCAAAGAGTCAGACAGGACTGAAGTGACTTAGCACACATGTGAACTCTTAGTTTCAGCATGTGGGATCTAGTTCCCCGACGAGGAATTGAACCTGCGTCCTCAGCATTGGGAGCACAGAGTCTTAGGCACTGGAAGTCCCTATGGTGTGCTTTCTTTCATGCAGCTAATTTCTGCCCATTTTCAGATCTCAAATAAATTATCCTTTGTAGGCCAGTCATAATAATCTGTGTAACTGTTAGTTTAGTATCTGTTACCTCCTCCAGACACTGAAGGAAATCATGCTGTCAGGGACTATTTCTGTATGGTCAGTTCAGTTCAGTTGCTCAGTCGTGTCCGACTCTGTGACCCCAAGGACTGCAGCACACCAGGCTTCCTGTCCACCACCAACTCCTGGAGTTCGCTCAGACTCATGTCCATTGAGTTAGTGATGCCATCTAACCATCTAATCCTCTTGTCGTCCCCTTCTCCTCCTGCCTTCAACCTTTCCCACCATCAGGGTCTTTTCCAATGAGTGGGTTCTTCGCATCAGGTGGCCAAAGTATTGGAGCTTCAGCTTCAGCATCAGTCCTTCCGATGAATATTCAGGACTGATTTCCTTTAGGATTGACTGGTTTGATCTCCTTGCAGTCCAGGGGACTCTCAAGAGTCTTCTCCAACACCACAGTTCAAAAGCATCAATTCTTCGGTGCTCAGCTTTCTTTATGGTCCATACATGACTACTGGAAAAACCATAGCTTTGACTAGATGGACCTTTGTCAGCAAAGTAATGTCTCTGCTTTTTAATTTGCTGTCTAGGTTGGCCATAGCTTTTCCTCCAAGGAGCAATTAATTAATTGCTCTGTTAATTTTATGGCTGCAGTCACCATCTGCAGTGATTTTGGAGCCCAAGAAAATAAAGTCTCACTGTTTCCATTGTTTTCCCATCTGTTTGCCATGAAGTGATGGGACCAGGTGCCATGATCTTAGCTTTTTGAATGTTGTGTGTAAAGCCAGCTTGGTACATGGTAGTTTTCCCAGAAGGAAGCAGAATGCTTGGCAGATAATAGGCTAGAATTTGAAGATGGTTGGGGTGACAATAAATTAATAACTTGGAGGGTTTCTCTGAAAGTGAAGTAATATAAACACTCTTAATACTAAATGTTCAATACATGTTCAATCCATTTTCCTAAATGAATTGCTTAAATCCAATTTTTGAAGAACACTATCACAGCAGTCAGATGAGATGTCCATTGATCAAAAAAGAGGATCTTTCTTGTAATGGAAAATCTGCTAGTAGACAGTAAATTAACCCATGTTGGTTCTGCTGTAGAGTTTTATCAGAAATAAGCCCTACAGAGAACAAATGTGCTGAGATGTTAAACCATACTGGCAGTGTTCCTGCTTATTATTTTTTTAGAGCCTTTTGAGAGTAAGTAGATTGACTGTCATGTCCCTTTGCCCATTAAATCTTCCCTTTGTATTTCCTTAAAAAAAAAAAAAAGTAAAATAAGGCCATTTTCTTACTAACAATAGTGCAGTTATAAAATTTTGGAAATTTAACTTTTCATGTTGATAGAGCATTTTTAGGTAAACCACAGCCTGTATTTCAGTTTTGCCAGGTGTCTCAGTGATGCCATTACAACAGTGCTCTTTCCTAGCATGCATTCCCTCCAGAATTGCATTTAGGCATCACATTTCTTTCTTCTTCTTTCATTTGGCACATTTCCTCAGCCTTTCTTTGTCTAACAGGACATTAACATATTTTAAAAAATAAGGGCCATTTATTTTATAGAATGTCCCTCAGTTTGGATGTGTCTGATGTTTCCTAATAATTCATCTCAAGTAATGTGTTTGGGGCAGGACTAAGCTGCTGTGTCCTTTTCGGGGTACCTCCTTTGGAGGCCTGTGGTGTCTGTGGCCCCTCGCTGAAAACATTCACTCTGACCGCTTAGCTAAGATGCTGTCCGGGTTTTCTCCTGTGCAGCTTTTTCATATTGTACTTAATAATTTGTACAGAGATACTTGGAGACAGCAGAAGTGTCCAAGTCCTTATCAAACTTTCCCTTCTTCCCCTTTTCCTGGAGTGCTTAATCACCTCCTTTGAGTTATTCTGTAGATTTATGGGCTTTTTGAAATATTGGGAAAATATCTGAAGAAGCAAGCACACAGTCATTTCATAAATGTTTGACAGAAGAGCTAGTCCTGAGCAGAGAGCTAAGGCAAGCTCAGATGCACTCAAAAAAGGAGACCTCATGTCTGGGGCTGGGAGGCAGTTCAGTTGTGGGAGGAGCAGCCACCCACAACCCCCACATCCTCACCCCACCTCCCCCTACCCCACCCCGAGGATGCCCTCTTAGGAGCCAGAGATCAACGCACAGCTTCTTCTCTCTGATTGACCCTCTCAGAACTGTGAAACCTCAGCTAGGCACACTTGTGCAAAAGCGCAAATAAAAAGACAGGAAAAGAAGCACCTATCAGGACTTTCTGGGGAAAATAAATCTAATTCCAGGGTATATTCAAGGTTTGTACATTTTGCTCAGTCCCCTCTGTCTACTGTTTTTGTGCCCAAAGTATTTTTTTGTTGAGGATAACGTTCAGAAGTTGTTTCTGTACACAGCATGGTGCAAACCCAGATACATCCATTTCAGAAAAAATCATCCACAGGAAGAATTCTTCTAGAAGGGAGGTTTTCGAGATTTATTCCTCAGTTACGAAAAGGTTTTTAAAAGCAGAACATACTATTGTTTGGGACCCCAGTTAACCCAGATCATGTGGCTTGTATAAAGCATTCACTTTCCTGAATGTTTTGCTGAACCTTATGAAGTATTGTTATAGAAGCTCAGATTTTTTTGTAAACCCTGTGTACCTGTAAATCCTTTCACTTTGGAGACAAACTGCTTTATCTTTTCAGATTAACTCTCAAGAATGTTGAAAATACCCACCGACTCTTATTTTTAGTGAAGTATAGTTGATTTACAATACTATATTAGTTTCAGGTGTACAGCAAAGGGATTCACTATTCTATTCAGATTATTTTCCATTATAGGTTATTATAATGCAAGACACTGAATATAGTTCCCTATGTTATACATTAACTCCTTGTTGCTCACCTATTTTATGTACAATAGTTTGTATCTGTTGATTCCATATGCCTAACTTTCCCTCCCCCCTTATCTACTCTTCTCTCTCTCTGCCTCTTAGGAGTTACAACAGGCACCACCCAAGCCAATGGTCAGATCCCCCAGGCAACACAGTCTGCGAATACTGCTCTTGGAGAAGACCGCAGACACCTTGAAACAACCAAGGTAAGGCTGGGGGTACCTCACCTACTTCTGTCAGATGGTCACTTGTAAGCCCGTATTCTAAACTGTGTTTGAATAACTGCTCCTTTAAAAAAGAAAAAATACAGTTCTAACAATTCAAGTCACTATAATTTCATTTAGATAATTGCTCCATAGATAGATAGATAGATAGATAATCTTAAAGTTATATAGGCTAGAAAGGAAAATTAAAACCAACTACTACCACACAGCTTTAGGAAAATGTAAGAATCTTTTTTAATACTGAGGATTGGTAACTATTTTTAGTTTAGCTACACTTATTTTGACTGAAGTGATTTTTGTTTGTTTAATTCAAGTGGTTTTAGCCCTCTCTGAAAGTGAGGGCTACATTTTAAACCCTTGGGATTTTAAATTATTTTTTCTGAATAACTTAGAGCAGTGTGATGGTCAGAAGCCCTTTATTAAATGCTAACTGGGCCCCAAACCAAATTAGAAGAATATTGGTAAGGTTCCGCTGTAAAATACACATTTTGTATTTTTCTGTTAATGTTCTACATATATCCTCAGGCTAATGGAGAATAAAACACATTTGAAAATAATAGCCAAATTGGTATAACATTCTCCATAACTTTTTTTTCAGTAGAGGAGATATAATGAAGAGTTATTTAAATCTAAAATTTTAGCTAAAAATTATAGTTTAGTTTCTAGTCCAGTTGCTAACATCTCAATTGACTATAGAAGTTCCACTGAATATTTCTCATATGTGACTCAAACCAACTCTAAATGTACCTTCAGAAGTTTTCCACCTCACTCTTCCCTTTTACTTTGTCCCATCAGCCAGTGGTGAAAACAAGTCATATAGTTATTGAGCTGCTTATAATTTTTGAAGAAAAACTTAGGTCATTAAAAGGGCCACCTGGGAAGCCCTTATGTCTGTATGGTTCAGGAGCAAAATAATTTCAGACACCTGCTCCTGATGACTGCATTTCACAACCAGCTCAACTCAGACCAAGAAAAATGTTGTATCTGTGTATGCCTACAACCCTAGTAGGGCTTCTGTGGTGGCACAGTGGTAAAGAATCGACTGCCAAGCAGGAGGCTCCAGTTGGATCCCTGGGTGGGGAAGATTCCCCTGGAGAAAGACATGGCAACCCACTCCAGTATTCTTGCCTGGGAAATCCCACGGACAGAGGAGCCTGTAAGGCTACAGTCCAGGGGGTCCCAAAAGAGCAGGACACGACTTTGTGACTTAAAAAACAACAAGGGTAAAGACTGAGGTAACCCCAAACTAAACTCTGTACCACTAGAGCTCTAAGACACTGACAACCTTGTATCAAGCAGTTCCTAGAAGATACATTATTAGTATTATAATAAGTACCTTGTGGAGTAGGGCAAAATCTTCCATTTACGGAATACAAGGCAGATTAACACCAGGTGATAACGTAAAATAATAATGTTATTGTTGATGATCCTGTTGAAGGGCATTTGGAGTCGTTCTCTGTCCCAGAGCACAGAGGGGCTAATTCAGGAACAACCTGGAGGCTCAGGACTGAGAGATTGGGGGCCACCCCTGGCGGGGGTTTGGAGGCAGGACAGATGCTTCCTAAATCCGCAGACTCACCTGTCCAGGTAAATGTCATGTCCGCACGGCCGTGTGGTCACAAGCATAACGCTGTTGTCGCTTTGTTGAAGGACAAGAAGCCCGGCCTCGGCAGCCACGACCCCGGAGCGCCCAGGGCCCAGCCCCTTCCCAAGTCCAGCCTGCCTCCGCCCCCTCCTCCCGTGCGCCGGTCCTCGGACGTGGGCGGCGGCAGCCCGGGGACGCCCCCCAAGGCCAAGGGCGCGGCCGCTCGCTTCCCCGCCCCGCCCGACGACCTCCTGCCACCGCCCCCGCCGCCGCCGCCGCCCCTGGAGGACGAAGAACTCCCCCCTCCACCCCCCGACTTTAACGACGCGCCCCCAGACTTCGTGCCTCCCCCGCCGCCGTCGTTTGCGGGGGATTTGGAGTTCTCTCTGCCGCCGCCGCCGCCACCCCCACCCGCCCTCGCCCCCGAATCCGCGAAGACGCCCCCGGTGGTCGTCAAAAGGCCGCCGCCTCCGCCAAAGAGGCAGGAAAACCCTGGACCACCGGGCGGGGGAGGCGGGGGAGGCGGGGAGCAAGATTTCATGTCGGATCTCATGAAAGCATTGCAGAAGAAGAGAGGCAACGTGTCCTAAAGGGAAGCTTAGAAATACCTTTGGGTGACGGGCGTAACATTGCTAACCTGAAGTGCATTTTTGCTACTGTTTTTAAACTTCTCCCTGTTGATCAAGTACATTAGTAATCCTTAACCTACACAGAATTGAGACTATCTGTGTGAATGTACCGGAGAAGGCAGTGGCACCCCACTCCAGTACTCTTGCCTGGAAAATCCCATGGACAGAGGAGCCTGGTAGGCTGCAGTCCATGGGGTCGCTAAGAGTCGGACACGACTGAGCAACTTCACTTTCACTTTTCCCTTTCATGCGCTGGAGAAGGAAATGGCAATCCACTCCAGTATTCTTGCCTGGAGAATCCCAGGGACGGGGGAGCCTAGTGGGCTGCCGTCTATGGGGCCGCACAGAGTCGGACACGGCTGAAGCGACTTAGCAGCAGCAGCGTGAATGTACACATCTTTTCTGTGTATTTCCATTTCGATGGATTTTTCTCTTCCAGGTTAACTAAAATAATGTTTTGTGTTCGTTTATTATGTTCTGAACCATCAAATTAATAAAAGTTTAAAATGTTTTATCTGAAAATGGAATTTCTAGAAATATCAGTATAAATCTAGTGCAAAATCAATCCTGTTTTATAATATATACTTGACCTTTTACAAATCCTAGGCCTTCTAAAGTCTTGTTGATCTTCGAAATATGTTCCATCTCTGTCTCAGTAACCTCCAGAATTTTCAGAAAAGTCGAAAGGGGAGAAAGAAAAAACCAGGAGCGGTAGAGTGAATTTAGTTTCTTTGAGATTTCATTGTTTTGTTGAAGTCCTGGACATACCCTAACTTGGTTTTGGTCTTCTAGTGGCTGAATAACAGTAACTGGGGTGGGGGGAAGCTTTTTAGATAGTTTTTGGATTCTCTATTATACTTTTATTTGCTATAAGTTGTTATGATGCTATAAATTGCTATAAAAATTTAGAGATAGGAAAAGGCAATCATATTCTTCAATCTGGAATGTTTTCCCGCAGATAAACTTAATGCTTAATTTTAACAACCAGTTTATCCTAAGTTCCTGTTACCCTTATCTCCCTTCTCTTTCTAATTGGCTGAGGATCCTTTTAGATTTTTTTAGTTTTATTTCCATGGTTCTGTTTTATTTTCTTTTTAAATGTAAAACAGCTCAAAATCTTAAAGTGGGTAGAAAATAATAATGTGTTATTTTCTACTTAAGGAAGATTATTAATCTGATGTTTTAATATTTGGAGAAAAGTAAGCTCTAAATTGACATTTAAGACAAAAAGCAAATTCACATTTTAAAACCAAAATATTTAATCATTAAACCTGGTAAGATGCACTCAGTTTTTCCTAAACACTGGGACCAATGGCCATGGAAAGAAAGGGCTCAGAGAGCAGCACCAGGGGACTGGGAAACGGAAAGGGAGAGATGTGTTTATTACGGGCTTCAGTGGTGACCCCCAAACCATCAATTCAAACATATAGAAATATAAAAATGCAAACTTTAAAATGTTCTTGAGTTTTAGCATTAGATGATACATATTTTAGAAAAACTACAGAAGAGAATTAGCTGATTTTGTGGTCAAAATATTGATGCAGTTTTGGTGGACCGAAAGGTTGAATGCACTGTTTCTCTCTATCCCTGCCTTTGTTACAGGCTATAAATGAAAACACTAGGAAATAGATGGTCGAGACAGCCCTTGCTTTGCATAGTTCTGCCTGCACAAGTTCCAATTAGCACAGTTTAGTTAAATAACACTAGACTCCCAACATGGTTCCTATATGCTGCCATGGTATTTTAACTAGTAATTAGTTTTAACTAGTAAGTAATTGGAGAAGGCAATGGCACCCCACTCCAGTACTCTTGCCTGGAAAATCCCATGGACAGAGGAGCCTGGTAGGCTACAGTCCATGGGGTCGCTAAGAGTCAGACACAACTGATCGACTTCTTTCACTTTTCCCTTTCATGCACTGGAGAAGGAAATGGCAGCCCACTCCAGTGTTCTTGCCTGGAGAATCCCAGGGACGGCAGAGCCTGGTGGGCTGCTGTCTATGGGGTCGCACAGAGTCGGACACGACTGAAGCGACTTAGCAGCAGCAGCAGTAAGTAATTATATGGAATACAAACTTTGCTGTTAGGTTTTCAGCCCACAAATCACCATATAAGTAACAGATACGTATCATGATCAGTGACTAGTTACACCCTTCTTTCAACGCCTGTTAGGGATTGATCACTGAATATTTGTTCATTTATGTACAGACAGAAAAGTGTCTTAAGGTGCTAAAGTATTATACATATGTGTCAAGCCATTAATGTTTGGAGATATAGAAATATTCATAGATTAAGTGAACCTATGTCAGAATTCCTTTAAAATACTTGGGGATATGTAAATTATACTTCAATGAAAACAATAACTAGAAATGCAAAGTGTGTAAGGGTAAAAATGAAGCAAGACCGATCTTGCATTGATAATAAATTGGTTGAATGGTAAATCAGGTTCATTAAACTATTCTCTTTATTTTGGTAAATGATTGAAAATTACCATAATAGACAAAAGCTTGAGGAGTACCATTAAATTATATTATTTGATATGATGCAAATTTCTAGGTACATGGTGTTAGATTGCTAGTATTAGATAAAAACTTATAAATTCATTAAAAGATTGTCATGGTTTTTTTTTAGTTATTGAGAATAACTCAGGTGGTTTATTATTTATTAAATTTATTAATTAAAACAAAAATGATCACAAAGATGTTCCAGAGAATAGGCCAAGTTTATTTGGTTAAAAAAATATTTCTATACATTACCATTATTATAGAGTGCAGTATTGTCAAGAGAATGTAGGTGGTCATTAAGAATTTATCAAATAGATTGTTTTACCCTGGGTTTGATGACAGAAGTATTCCTTAATTGATTTGCCCCAAATTAAGATGAGCAGCTAACCCTGAGATCTCTGGCCCAGGAAGGAGTTGGGGAAGAATAGCCTGCTGTCTCAGCTGCAGAATGCTTCTGGAAAGGATGGCGGAGAACTTGCTGGAGGAGGTGGACCTGGGAAACAATTTAAACTAGATAAATACGGATTCTCTTACTAGGACCCTTATGAATTTTCTAAATTTTCGAAACAACTAGGTAAATTTTAAATGTATATGAAGCTGCTTAAACATTTTCTGTTTCATTACAACTTCAACTGTGGCTGTTACTTAAGATTTCTGTTGTTCCACAGAAAGTTCCTTAGGTACTAGTTTTTTTGCTAAAACAGGAGAGTGAATATGTACAGTGTCATGAAGAATACATATATATCCTGATCATTTCTTAATTCCTTCACAGCATTAAGAGAATTTTAATTTTCTAAAATATTTATAAAAATAAGAGGATGTCAGTGATTTACACTATTTCCAGATCAAGGGTATGGATTCCAACTGATGCTGCTTCCTCATTTGCAGTTTTGCCCTCTGACGTAAACTGAGGCATCAAAGAATCCACCTCTTTCAACAATAAATTCTGGGATCAAAATGTGTATTTTCATTTAGTTATAAAGTAATTAAGTCATGGGGATATACAGCATGGTGACTATAGTTAATAATACTATATATTTGAAAGTTGCTAAGAGAATCTCAAAAAAAAAAAAAGAATAGCTCTCAAAAGTCCTCATCACAAGAAAAAAAAAATTGTAGCTATGTATGGGGACAGATGTCAACTAGACTTACTGTGGTAAGCATTTCACAAGATACACAAGTATCAAATCATTATGCTGTACCCCTGAAATTAAAAAAATGTTACATGCCAACTATATCTCAATTTAAAAAGTACGGATAACATATATTAAACCTATCTAATCTCACTTGCTAGTTTAAAAGCTCCCTGAATATATTTTTATACTTTTCCACAGCACCTTGCAGAGAGTGGATTCTCAAGAAATGTTTGATGCAGAAAGGTAAACACAAGAGGTATGTGTCAAGGGTTATAGGTCTAAAGGTTTGACAAAGTCATTTTCTTTTCCTGCAATGAGAATTTAACCCTTGGTTAACTTTCTGGGTCTGTTCCCCTAATAACCTGATAAGCGGTTTGTCCACTGGATCACCATACAACATGGCTCATGACTGACAAATAGCACTTGGCCTGGGAGAACTGGAAACACCTGAGAGAATGCCGGGCTTCCTTTAGTGCGAGGACTCGTGGGATAAGGCAGGTCTCTTGCGGGGGTATTGGAAACTATGCCCATGGAGTTGTTATAGGAGCCACTGGTTTGTGTGGAACATTCAGCTTTCCAGCCAGGGCCAGCCCTGCGTCTTCCCAGTGTGGATCGTGTCCTCCTGCACCTGAGCTTTACCACTGTCCCTGCCTGCCTGCGTGGACACTACAAGAACTGCAAAGGAGGAATCTGATGGCGCCTGCTGGTAAGCTGTGTTTGTGTCCTATGTCTTTCTGAATCAACTGGGGCCAAGAGCAGCCTGTAATTATCTTAGGAAGCTGAATGCTTACTTGAACCTAGGAAGACACCTACCTACCCACGGTGGACACTGCATCCTTACTTAAATATAATTTTGAGGAGAGAGAGAAAACGGAATGAACAAAAGAGAGGGAAGGAAGGCAAAACAAGCCAACACCGTATTAAACACTGTTTAGTTCCCCAGCTTAGACTGATTTATCTAAAGATAATACCGAAAACTCCTTTCTCTTTGTTTTTCCTTAATACTCTAAAAAGGTTACACTTTAAAATATTTTATTTTCTAAGATGAAAACCTGGATTTTGTCAGGCTAATTGAACTACTGAAATGAAAAGTTAATGCAAGCTCCACGTTAGAAATAGCAAGAACAGTTTCTCTGTCATGCCCGCTCTGGTGGGTTGTGGTGACTACACAGTACGCTGTGATGAAGAAGATTCTGAGGCTGTGACCCATGTGGGACAGAAAGAGGGCCGTGATCGTCAGTAATGTCTGCAGGACCGAAGAGGGACAGCACGAGTGCCGGGACCACTCCTGTTCTAAAGACTACACTGTGTGTAATGCATTTTTAAACAATTAGGAGATATTTGAGACAAAGAAAGTGTACAGAATAATAAAAACAAACACCTGTGTACCCTCTACTCAACTTCGGAAATAAAATGCTTCCTGTATGGTTGAAGCCCTGAGTATCCTTCCCTAACCCAAACTTCTCCTTGTTGCTAAGCAACCACTGTCCAAAGATAATGTTATCATCTCTGTTCATTTTTGTTACTTTTATTATATATGCATTCATATATCCCTAAAAACATATGATTTTACATGTGTTACATGAAATTGGGGTGGTGACAGATTGTAGGTATTCCTTTGCTTATTTTGCTAACATTATATGTGAGAGTCATCCAAGCTGAGAGTCATCCAAGCTGAAGAGTGTAGATGATGCCTTCATCTTCATGGATGTTAAGACTCATTTTAGTGGACCCAGGTCACTAGAGCCATGGAAGCCTGGTGAAAACAAAACTTAGCTCCCTCTGGAGAGATGCTCAAATCAGGCTTCACCAGATTTCTGAGACTAAAATCCAAAACCCCCAACGTGAACAGTGAATAGCAGAACCAGACCCTCAGGAGTTCAAATAATGCAGGTAATGTGATATCAAATGAATATTTAAAATTTTAAGTACATTAAAGAATAAACTTTGAAATACAAGAAAATGCTCCACTGATTTAAAAAAAAAAGAAAAAGGAGAGACCAGAGAGAATCCTGGGAAGCTAGTGCTAGCAACGATGTGGTTTAGTAAGTCTGCAAAGAAAAAAAATAAGTGTGTTTAAAAGATGATACATTTAAAAATGAATAAAAATAAGTCCAGACCTTACCTCTGAAAAATCATTCCTTTCTGCTTTTTGCACTGCGGATTCTGCCATCCAGTTCTTCAGCACATATCTAGGATTAACAGCTTAAACAAAGAGGAGAGGTGCATCGTGGAACAATAATTACTAAGTCGACACAGGCCATATGAAATTACCACTGAAATGAGATAACCTTTAAGAACTTTGCTGGAAGGCCCAAATGAGAACAATGATCAGCCTCAGTCAATTCTGATTGTTTACAATGTACAGTACTCTGACCTTGTGGCACAGAAAAAACTTTGTTTAGCATTATGAGCAACATTATGGTTTATCTTTTCAGTGTTTCATCAATTTGGTTTTTCACCATGTTCAGTTCACTAAGCATTTTATAAAGCGCAGAGAAAGTAGCAAATTCATCCTGTAGCCCATGTGAAGAGAGGAAAATAGTCTCTGCTTTTAACATCTTCAAACAGAATTAAGGTCTGACTCTTAAGATTGTTTAATGCTGATGTTGCCAAGGGCAAACAGGAAGGGTTACATGCAAGCAAAACTCTCTGTAAATTTATATTTTTTACAGTAACCATGCATTGTTTCATACTAAAAAGTATTATAATAGTGGGACATTGCAGAAACTATGTCTTTATTTGAGATGAACCTTTTCCAAAATAATTTATCAAGTGGGTGGAGAGGAGGCAAGTTTATCCCCAGTGGCATAATAGGAATTCAGAGAGGACTCCCGATATCACCATTTTGTGATTCTCAACAGCATTCTTCTGAATTACTTGAATAGACAGAACATACAAATTCCATTTCAACTTGGTTTTAAAGATCTGCCAAGACATGACAGATAATCTAAAATACAACTTCTAAAATAGAACTTCCCTGTGACCCAAGTAATCCTATTTCTCTAGGAACATAGTCTCTGGAAACAAATTTAAACATTCAAAAGCATTATTTATATTATGGAAAATTAGAAACAACATAAATACCTATTAATAGGTGACTAAGTGAAACATTACACACCTTTTCAAAGATATATTATGCAGTCACTAAAAATGTTACACTATAAAGGATGAAATAGGCAAAATGTTTATTTTTAGTTAAAAAAGCTCTAAAATTATACCATAATATGATTACTACAGTATTTTCTCATAATCAATACACACAGAAAAAGAGAGACCAGAAGGAAATGCATCAAAGAGTGAATAGCAGTTGTGTTTGAGTATGGGAGTCTTTTTATTCTTTCTACAAATTTGCATTTTCCAAATTTTAAAGAATTCATAGAGAACTCTTTTAAAATAAAAACACATACATACAATAAATGTATACAGTCCTTAGATGAAAAAGAAATTGGCATGCAAGGAAAACTGTGGAAGCCGTCAGCTTAGGCAGAGGGAGTAGAGTCACCCAATTTAAAGTTTGACAATCTTAATACTTTATAGAAACCTGGCAATGGAATACTGTTAAAATATGCTGAGACTTCCAGCTGCAAACCCAAGTACCTTGGATGAAATTATACACATACAAACTATTTGAAATCAGAAAATTATAGATCTGCTTATAGAATTCTTTGAAGAGTTACCTAATTCCATACAGTTTTTTAACATGGTCTGGAACTTTCCCATTGCTCATTGTGGAAATTAAGAGTACGTTGTTCAGTACTTATTATTTCTTTAACTCAAAGCTGCAGCCTTGAATTCACTTAAATATCTTTCATTTTTCCATCTCATCCATCCTGTCATGATCAAACAAATCCAAATCCTAATGACAGGCATCATATTTTCTTCTTTCAATTTTTTTTTCTCTTAATTGCTGAGACTATCCATATTGAGCTGCCATATAAATTCTGTGTGACTACATCAATGTACATAAGTGGCTGGCAACTGAACCCATGCTGAGCCCCAAATAGATTATTCACTTCCTTGTAAAAACTCCACTTGCTTTTATTTCTACAATGATGTCCTGAGTCAAGAAGCAATCTCATCCACTAACAATGTGGGATATTAGCATCACCCTTATTTCATCCACATGGATCAGCCGCCTTGGTGATACCAACTTACTAGCTCTCCTCAAGAGTCCTCGGTAAGGCAAGAGAACTCCAGGACTTGAGTCCTTCTGTCTTAACTTATTTGATCTATTAGACCCCACAGTGCAAAAAAAACTAACTTCCATTTTTTTTCTTCCATTTCTTTTACCAAGCATGATGTCACATGGTAAACTGAAAGCAGTATATAAAGGTGATTTTTTTTTTTTAGCTCTATCATTTAGTGGATGTGTATTATGGCCCAGGCACTGTAACAAGATACCTTACAAATATTATTGCTCACGATCACAACATTCCTGCAAAATATGCCCCCTTTACAAATAGCTGAGAGCCTTGAAACTATATTATACAGCAAAACAGTGGCAAGATGAGATTCATCTGTCAGATTCCAAAACTCATGTTCTTCCCACCATAAATACATCATCTTCCTTGTCTCTCCACCACCATCTTTGAAGACCATATTATTTAAACATCAATTGGCAAACATATTGAAAGCAGGGGTATCACCTGCTGAAACTAGAAAGGCTTCTGTTTGACACTTCAACTCCACTAAAAGATATTCATCTAGAGTTACTGTAGTTAAAACAACAAATTCAGTTCCCTCAAGTAATTACTTCCAGGTTTCAAAACCTATCACTTTTATGTAAAAATCTTTAAAGATGAAAAAAATCAAAAGGATTACTTACCTGTCATTCTTTTTCTTCTTTCAGAATCTGAATCATTGATGTTACTAAAAAAATGAACAAAACAAAGGACATAATTAATTACTGTTTCCCCAAATCATATCTTTTATCCAAAAGGGTGAATATTATTTCACAAGACAAATATTGAAAAAAAATTTTTTTAATTACACTGAATCAGTATTTGAAAGGAAGACAGAAAATACTGTTTGATTAAACAATACATAAAATAATGCCTTATTGAGTTATTTGTGCTGTGTTGTGTTTAGTCGCTCAGTTGTGTCCTACTCTTTGCAACTCCATGGCCTGTAGCCTGCCAGGCTCCTCTGTCCATGGGATTCTCCAGGCAAGAATACTGGAGTGGGTTGCCATTCCCATCTCCAGGGAATCTTCCCAACCCAGGGATCAAACCTAGGTCTCTTGCATTGCCCACAAATTTTTTTACTGTGTGAGCCACCAGGGAAGCCCATTTAGTTATTTGAGATAAGCCCAAAACTTTTATTTTTACCAATTAAAAAAAATAATTTTGTAAAAAAAAAAAAATGTAACTCCCTGACACCTATTTTTATCTTCAACATAGTTTTCTGAAAATAACTTGTTCTTTGTTAACCAGGGTCAGCTTTATGAAAACCCTCAGCTGTCATTAAACTGTGAAAGGCTATTTGCTCCTGTGCATGCTGTGGTCTCCCTCTTCAACTCTTTCATGTCCTACCTACAACTTCATACTCTTTCATGTTTGTTGCTTCAGATTCATTGTGACGGTTATGAAGCAGAGTCACTTCTGACAATTGTATAAGATGTGAGGACAGTTAACAGACACTGGATGAAAGCCTGGGGCGCTCTCTCTCTCCAGAGCTTCAAGGCTTTGAGGGGTGGGTCCTTGGGCTGTGTTATCAGAGTTGAGGTGAACAGAAGGGTGCTCTCTGTGCGGGTGAGATGTTAGCAGACGCGCCTCATCCAGAGCAGACTTCCCGGGCGTTAGAAGGAAATGTTGGAAAATGGAAAGAAAGTGAGGAATCGGATGGGTTGATGATGCCAAAGTAACACATTACACGCTCTTTCAAGAAGTGATTAGGTTACTTTACCTCTTCAGTCTCGAAAGGTACTGGGACACCCAGGCAGGAAAGAGTTTGTGCTTTGAGATCATTTTCAGTGCCCAGAATTCCTAGAAGAAAATACAGTAATAGACTGCTTATTGATATTTGTTCAGTTTATTTTAACTGTATATTTCTTAAATTGTGTACTTTAACAATATTAATAATTTATAACATCCAGATTTCTTTTAAGGTTCTCTATTTCAAGCAGAAGCAGTAAAAAGGAATAATGTTTTCCTTTTCTTTATATAACATTCAACTCAAATTCTAATTCATGGAAATCCATGTCATGGAATGATTTAAGAGAAATAAAAAAATTATACAAAGTTCTTATAAATAGACATTACATGTGAATACTTATCAAAACCCTTCCTTTAAATAGAGAACTCGCTTAATTTATAATTTACTTTGAAAATTTAATTTGTAACTATTTTATTTAGTTATCTATTAATTCATTTAGCAAATATTTATGGGGTGTCAGCTATGTGCTAGGAAGTATGTTAGTTGGGAAGGATGTAAAAATTAATAAGACATAGCCTCTGCTTTTAAAAAGGAAAATGTGTAAACAAATAATTCAGTGCCATTTTAGAAGTGTTATAGAAATATACATAACGGCTAAAGGAACAGAAATAAGCAATTAGCTCTAGCTAAGTGTTACAGAGTTGAAAAAGTTTCAAATTCAGAAGACACAGAAATGAACTATTAAAACAAATAAAGGCGTTATAATCTTCTCTCCTAGATTTTCCCAATAGTCAGTAAATATTAACACTTGTCAAGAACTTGTTCAGATCACGTTAACATTACTTTGTCTCAGTTTTCTACACATTAAATGATTATTAGTTCTGATAGGCAAATCATTACTAATTTTAAAATTATATCCAAGATGCTTAATAGTTAACATTTTGCTGAATAAGTAGACATTCTTTTATTCAAATCACTCCTAAAAACATAATTTATGGGTATTTCACACCTGTGAGAACTATATATATGTATATATAGTTTTATGTGTATATATATATGTATATATTTCTTTAGTTAACACAGAAAAGATCATAAAATATAATGAACTGAAATTTTTAAAAATATGGCTAGGTTTTTATCTGAAAATAATAAAAACAATGATCAATATAAAAGATTCACACCCTATAAGTAGATCTATATTTATAAAAATCTATAATAAGTCGGAGTCCTCTGGTTAGTTCAGTTCAGTTGCTCAGTTGTGTCCGACTCTTTGTGACCCCATGGACTGCAGCACACCAGGCTTCCCTGTTCATCACCAACTCCCAGAGTTTACTCCAACTCATGTCCATCATGTCGGTGATGCCATCTAACCATCTCATCCTCTGTTGTCCCCTTCTCCTCCCGCCTTCAATCTTTCCCAGCATCAGGGTCTTTTCAAATGAGTCGGTTCTTCACATCAAAGTATTGGAGTTTCAGCTTTGGCATCAGTCCTGCCAGTGAATATTCAGGACTGATTAACTTTAGGATGGACTGGTTGGATCTCCTTGCAGTCCAAGGGACTCTCAAGAGTCTTCTCCAACACCACAGTTCAAAAGCATCAAGTCTTCGGTGCTCAGCTTTCTTTACAGTCCAACTCATATCCATACATGACTACTGGAAAAACCATAGCTTTGACTAGACAGACCTTTGTTGGTAAAGTAATGTCTCTGCTTTTTAATATGCTGTCTAGGTTGGTCACAACTTTTCTTCCAAGGGGCAAGCATCTTTTAATTTCATGGCTGCAGTCACCATGTGCAGTGATTTTGGAGCCCCCAAAAATAAAGTCTGTCACTTTTTCCATCGTTTCCCCATCTATTTGCCATGAAGTGATGGGACCAGATGCCATGATCTTAGTTTTCTGAATGTTGAGTTTTAAACCAACTTTTTCACTCTCTTCTTTCATTTTCATCAAGAGGCTCTTTAGTTCTTCACTTTCTGCCATAAGGGTTATGTCATCTGCATATCTGAGGTTATTGATATTTCTCCCGGCAATCTTGATTCCAGCTTGTGCTTCATCCAGCCCGGCATTTTGCATGATGTACTCTGCATTTAAGTTAAATAAGCAGGGTGACAATATACAGCCTTGTATACTGTACTCCTTTCCCAATTTGGAACCAGTCTGTTGTTCCATGTCCAGTTCTAACTGTTGCTTCTTGACCTGCATACAGATTTCTCAAGAGGCAGGTCAGGTGGTCTGGTATTCCCATCTAAGAATTTTTCAGTTTATTGTGATCCACCCAGTCAAAGGCTTTGGCACAGTCAATAAGGCAAAAGTAGATGTTTTTTTGGAACTCTCTTGCTTTTTCAATGATTCAGCAGATATTGGCAATCTGATCTCTGGTTCCTCTGCCTTTTCTAAATCCAGCTTGAACATGTGTAAGTTCATAGTTCATGTACTGTTGAAGCCTTGCTTGGGAATTTTGAGCATTACTTCTGGTTAATATCCA
The DNA here is from genome assembly GCF_054371585.1 of Giraffa tippelskirchi. Taxonomy (NCBI): domain Eukaryota; kingdom Metazoa; phylum Chordata; class Mammalia; order Artiodactyla; family Giraffidae; genus Giraffa; species Giraffa tippelskirchi. The sequence goes on along the minus strand of NC_137287.1, from coordinate 61,853,373 downwards.
TATTATTTCATAAATGCAATGGATTAGTACTGAAATAAAAAGATGACACATATTCTTAAAACTAAGTTAAGAACAGCCACTTTGGTAACTATTGAGCAGTTCCTTTAAAAATTAAACATACATTTACTAAACAACCCAGCAATTCTACTCCTTATATCTACCTAAGAGAAATGAAAACATGTTCACACGAAAACTTGTACATGAATGTTCATAGCAGTATTTATTCACAATAGCCAGAAAATAGAAATGATCCAAATGTCCATCAACTAGTAACTGGATAAACAGAACGTGGTCTACCCTTATAAGGGAGTTATAAAGTAATAAAGAGGAAATAATATTTTAAGATCTACTTAAAGTAATAAAGAGGAAAGAACCACTGATAAAGTTATGACATGGGTGAACCTCAAAAATATGCTAAGTGAAGAAGCCAGACACTAAAGACTACATATCATATGATTCCATTTACAGAGAATGTCTAGAAAGGGAAACCTTAAGAGAAAGAAAGAAGATTAGTAGTTGCTTGAGGACAGAAGCAGAAAAAAGGGATTCACTGCAAATGGGCACAAAGGATCTTTTAAAGTGATGGAATTGCTCTACAATTGAACTGTGGCATATCTGCACATTGTTTAAAAATCATTGAATTGTACACTTAAAATGAGTGGAATTTTAGGGTATGTAAATTATGCCTTAACAAACCTGTTAAAGAAAAGTGAGTTAAGAAAAAAGCCAAAAGGCATGAATAAATACCTGAGGAATGATTAGTTCCTGTAATTGGCTTTGAGTGATCTCACTGAGCTGCCGAAATGTCATTGTAAAGTCAGCTTCTGTCTTTTCCATGAGCTAATGAAAATAATTACATTTAGCAACCTCAATCATTCTAAGAATATACAGTGTATTCAGTCAAATGTTAATCAGGAAAAAAAGATAAAATGATAATAAACTCACATGTAAGAGAAATGCAATTAAATCATCATCACCCTCGCTTTTTCCAAGTAATCCCAATTTGGCTTTGAACAGTTCTCTAAATCTAAAAGGAAAAATGCCAATTTGATTTGTTATTAGAATTCTCACTATTTTAAGAACTGCCCTCAAACCAAGCAGGATGCTTTAATATGTGTTGAAACAAACAAACCTTGTATAATAAAGAACGGGATACTCCTTAAGAATCTGAGTGGCACTGTAGGGAGAGAAAAAAAGAGAGCATAGGTAAACCTTAATTTAATATTCACATTCTTGAGTTACATGTTATGTGAACAAAGTGAACCTTCTCATACATTAAATAATGTTTGATTATGTACGACTGATTCTGTTTTAGTGATTTAATTATATATCATATCTTAGAGAAAATTGTCCATATAAATTTACTGTCTCAAAGATGTGAAGACAGTACAGGTCAAATCATGTCACTCCTGAAATATCACTACATACCATTAGCTTAGAGGATAAATGTTAATATGTCTCCATAATACCAAAAAAATTTGATGTATTTTAAACTTGTCTTAGACTCAAAACAATGCATTAGATACCTCACCCAATACAATGACATTTTATTTGCCTGAATGGGATGGAGGGGAAAATAATACACAAATAGACACTTAGTGAGGAAAAATATCTGAAAAACTTGTTCTCTTTAAACAGTAGAGAAAGTGGCAGAGAAGGGAAGGTAACTGGGTGGGGGGGTGGGGTGGGAAATGCAATAGTTTCCAAATCAAAGGGGGTGGTGTTGGGGAGGAATGAGTGAATTGCTCAAATCATTAAAAGGTAAGGAGAGTAGGGGGAAAGTTAAATCAAAGATAATGCACAATGTAAAACAGAAGAAATAAAATATATCAATTATTATAATCAACATGAATAACCTATATATGTCTGTTAAATAAGAAGCCTGACTACTTAGAAATTCAGAAAAACAGTAATACATAACCTTTGGATCAAAGAAGAAATAAACTATGATTTCACAACACCTAAAAAACAATAAATAAGAGAATAGTTTATCCTTATAACTATGGAAAAAGGCCAACACTGTACCCTCCCCCCCCAAAAAAAATATATATAAACATATATATAGTTTGGAAGCCTTCATTATTAAATATTAAATAATAAGATTGTTTTTAAAATGTTTCTTGGTTTTCAAAAAGTGATCTCTATACAGATATATTTTCACACTGATTTAATTAGTAAATTTTAGGTTTACTCACAGATGCTTTTGCCTAGGATTCAACAATGGGTTTAGTGCTTGTAACAACTTGTTTAAATTAAACATCCCAATATTGGCCTGATTTCCTATTTTATATCTTCTTTCATCATCAGATGTGTTTGGTACAAAATCTGTTTAGAACAAAAATACAACCGTTTTACAATGATGACAATTATAATAGTTTCTTTTTTCATTTTTAACTTTACATTTAAACTGAATGAATTTATATTTATTAGATAAGAACATTTTTGACATTTAAACATGTAACTCAAGAGTAATGTAAATACTTAATACCCATGCTCATGAAAATCTTTTAAAATATGAATATTTGCCTAATAGAGGCACACATTTCTAACCTACAAGAATTTCCGGGTTATCACATGTACTTTACACTCCAACTCAACAGCATGTTTCCCCACCCTGATCCTATAACAGATTAGTAAGGGGGGAGGTTAAGTTACTTGACCAAGAGCACTGATTAAGGATCGATCAGATGCCAGAGCTCAGACTCATGTCTGTCTGACAACAAAGTCCCTTCCTCCCTTCATGGCATCTTCTCTTAATAAGTAATTCTTTGGCTTTCTGGGGTTTTTGCCACTCCTAGGGACTTGCAGGATCTTACTTCCCAGACCAGGGATTGAACCTGTGCCCTTGGCAGTGAAAGCTCGGAGTCCTAATCTCTGGACCACCCATAGATGGGAATTCCCATCTTTGAGGACTCAATATTATATCCCTGTGGCACCTGAAAGATTGAATGGCACATTACACAACTGTTTAATCAATGAACCCAATTCTTTCTACTACCTCAACATTGTGTTAGCCATAATGGTTTATCTAAAATAAACCAGTGATAATTTTTTTTTTAGTTAAATAAAAATAAATCATACATACCTGGATTATAGGCCTCCATAAAACCAAATGGACCATAGTCAATTGTAATGGATAACAAACTGAAGTTATCAGTATTACAAACACCTAACAACAACAAAATGCCAAAAGCATGATAATAAAATAATAAAGCATTTTTAACTGTATAGAACTATATAGAATAGGAAAGGTCATGAAGATGCATTTGTTTTAGAAATGAAACAAAATTAGTTTATCAACTGAAAGTTTAACTGGTGAAGTCAACTAGCTTAACATATATTAAAACTGTATTTTAAGATTAAATTTAGCCTTTTGTTGTATACTTCCCCTCCCCAAAGATTTCAAATACTACAGGAACAAAAGCCGGAAGAAATAAAAGTTCCTCTCATTTGTCCTGAATTTATAGCATTTACTTGAAAATATATGTAGTTTGGAATGGAACTGAAGAAGTAACATTAATTTTCAAAGGTTGTGAGAGTGGGGGAATGGTAAAAATATCCATATTGGTACACACCCATATACGTCATAACTAACAGTCCTTAGCTGCAGACCACCAGCAGTGTGGGGAGGGAGTGTGACTTCCTAGGGGAGGGGGTCATGGCAGAGTGTGGGGAAGGACGGAGGCTGGGTGTGCATACACCAGCCTAACGTAGGAGAGTTGGATGTGGTGGCAGCAGTGTCCAGGGAAGATGGTTTCACCCTTTTTCTGAGCAGGATGACTCTGCTTGTCAAAGTGTTTAGTATATATATAGACTCTCTAATCCAGCCATTCCACTTTTAGGAGTTTATCTTCAGAAACTCACCTTCAAATACAGCTGCACGGTGGTCACTGCAGCACAGTTCGTAAAAGCAGAAACTCCCTGCTCACCACCCCAACCCATCCCAAGTGAGACATAGTGAGTATGTCATTAAGGCAGAGTTCAAGAGGTTTTGCAACGTGAGAACCTTCTTTGGTATTTAGCTAGAGATCTTAGTATATATATATGATTTGCTTTTCAGTATTCTCAGTTCAGGCAGATATTCCTTTCAGTATAACCCCACACAGTGAATGGCTTCCAAACACACAAGCCAGCCCTGTTTTTATAGATGTATGAATACCATCCAAAAAAAGTCTAGAAGAATTGAGATGAAATGGTTACTAATGACCCTGGAAGATCAAGAATATGCTGGAAGACAGAACTCACAGGCACTTCTATATATTTTAAATTCTTTACCATAAGCAGACAGTGCTTTTATGATTAAGGTTTTTTTTTTTAAAAAAAAAGCTTTTAAAAGACCTAATATATACTCACAAGGTTAAAAAGCTTTACAGGTAACAATACCCTCATCAAATCAAGGATGCTTATTCTATTTGGTGTATCTGTTCCATTCAAAGTCATTTTAAACATAGAATTGTTTCTCTTTTGCTAAAAACAAATTTATATATTATAAGTGTTATTCCTGCTCACTGGTGGGAATATTTTAAAATACTTAAAAAAAGAAGTCTCCTGGCTTCAACAGATTGATTCTACTTTCCTATCAGAAGACTGAAACATCAGTAGATCGCTTACCATGAGCAAAACCAACAGACATCCACAAGGCAACGAGCTGTGCCGTCTCAAACACCACAATAGAAAAAAAATCCTAAAATAAAATTTAGAAGATTTTCAGATTTCTCAGTAGTATATATGCTTTTAGGATCTTTCTGTTTCCAACATAGAAAGATCCTCTCAAGGGTGACCCAAAAGGTGATTAAAGGGATGGAAATTAGTACATGTAAGAAAACAATGGAAGTACATAGAATTATTGACCCAGAAATAACATATAAAAGGCTCAGGCACAGTATTATGATCAGATTTTCTCTATGTACAGTAAGAAAAGGAAAAACATTAGAATTCATCACAAAGGAGTTAAATGTAAACAAAATGAATTATTAAACTTTGAAATGAGTCACCAAGAAAAATAATGGAATTTCTTTCTCTGTGGCTGTTAAAAGAAAGAAAAAGATTATGCAGATCAAAAAATTTCCATAAGAATAAAAAATCACATTTGCTTATGATGTATTTTTTTTTTACAACCACTACTATAGAAATGTCTATATATCAAACGTGTGAGAAAAGAATATATGTGACCAAGTTGCAAAAAGCAACATATATAGTCAGGATGTAGTCACATCTGTTCTTTTTCTAGATACCTTTCAAACGGAACAACTTCCTTATCCATGTCTTGTTTACGAGGTAGTTCATCACCTTTTCCTTTCACAACATGTTCAAAGTGCTCTACGTTTCCCTTTTTAACTTTAGTTTTTTAAGCACTGGGTTGTAACCACTGATGGTGGCCAGCCAATAGAGAAAACAGAGTATTGCTCTTTGTTTTAAAAAAAAAAACTTACCACATATCTGTTAGGTTCCTTGACATCTACTAAGGGGAAGTACTCCTGTATGATGAAGTCTAATAATATCCTAGAGATAAAGGGGAGATAGCCATCAGTGTTCCTCAGAATACAGTATCAAGTATCAATCATCTCAGTCCACTCCTGACATTCATGAAATCATTAGAATGCATGCTTATCATTTTAAAAAGTAAAATAAGATTTTACGCCCAGCCACAGAGAAATATTTCAATACCAATCACAACTGGAAATATGTTTCTAAGATCATGTTAGATGCCATCTTATTATGATGCAACTCAGATTGGTTCAACAAACATCTATGGAGAACCTCCAAGTGCTAGGAAAAAGAATGACAAAACCCAAACCCAGATATTAAAGAGCATAAAGTCTATTGGGGTGAAAAACATCTAAAGAAATAATGACCTCACTGTCTAATACATGCAATCATAGAAATATATAAAAAGGACAAAGATAATAGAGCAAGGAATGATTATTTATGTGTAGAAGGTCATATAAGGTTTCCCAAATAAGGTTTCAAAGAAATTGGTCAATGTTTGAAGTTAAAATAATGAAGTTGTGTATCATGTTCCATTCCCTACTTTAACTGACTACTCTGTTTAGTTGACTACTAGTGTTTCTTGCATTGGATGAGAGAGAATTCTGAAAAAAAGCTGGGGATTGCAGATATGATTTGGGAATTATTAAAACCCATTCAAAACAATAGGAGTGGATTAGAGTTTATTTAGAGTGGATTAGAGACCTGTTTCAGGCACTTGGCAAACAAAAAGGAATATACACATGGTCGTAGTAGCCAACATAGACATTTTCAGGATAAACTGGAAATGTCAATATACATCAAATGTCAGAGAGAGAAGTGAAATATAACTGAAGTATGACCACCAGATGGAACAATTTCAGCAACGTGGTAAATCTGAGTGGAATGACCACCCCCCAGAAAAATAAGAAGTTAGAAACAGCACGCTTTGAGAGGAGACCCCTCTCTCAATGAGCTCGATGACACTTAGTTCAGTGTTGTTGTTCAGTCGCTAAGTCAAGTCCGACTCTGAGACCCCATGGGCTGAGGTATGCCAGGCTCCCCTGTCCTTCACTGTCTCTTGGGGTTTGCTCAAATCCATGTCCACCAAGTCAGTGCTGCTATCTAACCATCTTCTCCTCTACTGTCCCCTTCTTCTGCCTTCAATCTTTCCCAGCATCAGGTTCTTTTCCAGTGAGTCAGTTCTTTGCATCAGGTGGCCAGAGTATTGGAGCTTCAGCTTCAGCATCAGTCCTTCCAATGAATATTCAGGACTGATTTCCTTTAGGATTGACTGGTTTGATCTCCTTGCTGTCCAAGGGACTCTCAACAGTCTTCTCCAGCACCACTGAGTCCAGTAAACACTTGCTAAAGAGACTTGGGAGAAGAGTCATAACAACAGTGATGACTTCTCTGCTCTTCTCTCTCCCCATACTCTTCATGGACCAGGAATTTGGATTTACTAAGCTGATAACTTCCCTAATAGCTCAGTTGGTAAAGAATCCATCTGCAATGAAGGAGACCCTGGTTCAATTTCTGTGTTGGGAAAATTCGCTGGAAAGGGGATAGGCTATCCACTCCAGTATTCTTGGGTTTCCCTTGTGGATCAGCTGGTAAAGAATCCGCCTGCAATGCAGGAGACCTGGGTTCGATCCTTGGATTGGGAAGATCCCCTGAAGAAGGGAAAGGCTACCCACTCCAGTATTGTGGCTTGGAGAATTCCATGAACTCTATAGTCCATGGGGTCGCAAAGAGCTGGACACAACTGAGTGACTTTCACTTTCACTTCACTTTCACTTTCAAGCTGATAACTACAGTGAGGATCCATGATCCAAATGATTCTAGTCTGTCCAAGAGAATTTTCTTATATTATTTCTAGTGGCTTTTAAAAACTGTATGATCTTAACAAATGGAAACAGAATTCCTCTTAAAGGAGGAAACGTTTTTGTTGGAAGGAACATCCTGCTAAGTCAGCTTTGAGGAAGACAGAATTTTGTGAGTGCTGATTCCGTTGGCCCAAGACATCAGAGTTTGGTGGAAGCTACACTGCGTGACACAAGGGGAAGAGCTTTTGATCTTTTGAGAGAATTGTTTCTCTGTCTTACCTGAAGAAATCTTCAGTAAGATTTGTTCACAAATGCTTTGTGCAGTTTCAGTCTGGCATTTGTTTGCTTTCACCCTGTTGAAGGGACTGGGTCAACCCAGTATGAAACAGGCATCACACACACGTCAAAACTGGAGTCAAGGAAAGAAGACACATGAGCCAGAGCACATATCCTGGGAACCCCAGATGTTTGGGGAGAGCTCTGGAACCTCGTGAGGCTACAGAATTCAGGAGTTTGAGTCGCTTCCACCTGGTGTCTGGGTGGCACAGAGGCCCTCAGTTCCAGCTGAGTTTCATACTAGATAATAACACTCCTTGAGAAGAGGGTCTATTGAGTCTTAACACATCTTTTTCAGCCTCCTAGAAACCCAAATGATGGTAGACACAAAACATATCTAATAGATGTTAAAAATATCTATTAATTGAAATTTGAGGTCTTACTTACAAGAAAACCAAAAATATTTTAACTTCACAGCACATAAATGAGCATTTCTTTCCACTGTCTTCTACCATTATAAAAAAACTGGTTTTCTAACCTTAGTAAATCCAGTTCACCATAATGAGTCAAAATTTCTAATGATCCAATTCTAAACCAGGATTCTGCAACACGCAGCACTACTGCACCTGGAAGAGAAACATTTATTTTAGCATAAACTATTTTAAACTGTGCAAATACAGCATAATATGCTCTTCTTAAAATGAAATTATTTTAATAAAAAAGAATAGAGTGATTGAATTTATCAGAAAAACAATTAACTTACATCCTACAAAGGGCCAAGGCTTTTATATCTTTCTTTACCTAATAAAGCATGTAAGGCTGTCAGCCGTTCTCAATAGCTCTGCTTTATAAGTAGTTAAATATGTTTATTATTGGTTTTCAGATCTCCTCCCTCGCCAGAGATTTAGAGTCACGTTTCCCTCGCTCTTTCTCTTTTTACTGCTTTATGGCACTTTCTGATTTTTTCTTTCTGACCTACTAACATTCAAGAAAATTAGAGATACCAAGGGAACATTTCATGCGAAGATGGGCTCAATAAAGGACAGAAATGGTATGGACCTAACAGAAGCAGAAGATATTAAGAAGAGGTGGCAAGAATACACAGAAGAACTATCCAAAAAAGATCTTCATGACCCAGATAATCACGATGGTGTGATCACTCACCTAGAGCCAGACATCCTGGAATGTGAAGTCAAGTGGGCCTTAGGAAGTATCACTACGAACAAAGCTAGTGGAGGTGATGGAATTCCAGTTGAGCTATTTCAAATCCTGAAAGATGATGCTGTGAAAGTGCTGCACTTAATGTCAGCAAATTTGGAAAACTCAGCAGTGGCCACAGGACTGGAAAACGTCCATTTTCATTCCAATCCCAAAGAAAGGCAATGCCAAAGAACGCTCAAACTACTGCACAATTGCACTCATCTCACACACTAGTAAAGTAATGCTCAAAATTCTCCAAGCCAGGCTTCAGCAATATGTGAACCGTGAACTTCCAGATGTTCAAGCTGGTTTTAGAAAAGGCAGAGGAACCAGAGATCAAATTGCCAACATTTGCCGGATCATTGAAAAAGCAAGAGAGTTCCAGAAAAACATCTATTTCTGCTTTATTGACTATGCCAAAGCCTTTGACTGTACGGATCACAATAAACTGTGGAAAATTCTGAAAAAGATGGGAATAGCAGACCACCTGACCTGCCTCTTGAGAAGCCTGTATGCAGGTCAGGAAGCAACAGTTAGAACTGGACATGGAACAACAGACTGGTTCCAAATAGGAAAAGGAGTACATCAAAGCTGTATATTGTCACCCTGCTTATTTAACTTATATGCAGAGTACATCATGAGAAACGCTGGGCTGGAGAAAGCACAAGCTGGAATCAAGATTGCTGGGAGAAATATCAATAACCTCAGATATGCAGATGACACCAGCCTTATGGCAGAAAGTGAAGAGGAACTAAAGAGCCTCTTGATGAAAGTGAAAGAGGAGAGCGAAAAAGTTGGCTTAAAGCTTAGCATTCAGAAAACTAAGATCATGGCATCCGGTCCCATCACTTCATGGGGAATAGATGGGGAAACAGTGGAAACAGTGGCTGACTTAATTTTTTTTGGGCTCCAAAATCACTGCTGATGGTGATTGCAGCCATGAAATTAAAAGATGCTTACTCCTTGGAAGGAAAGTTATGACCAACCTAGATAGCACATTAAAAAGCAGAGACATTACTTTGTCCACAAAGGTCTGTCTAGTCAAGGCTGTGGTTTTTCCAGTAGTCACGTATGGATGTGAGAGTTGGATTATAAAGAAAGCTGACCATAGAAGAATTGATGCTTTTGAACTGTAGTGTTGGAGAAAGCTCTTGAGAGTCCCTTGGACTGCAAGGAGATCCAACCAGTCCATCCTAAAGGAGATCAGTCCTGAATATTCATTGGAAGGAGTGATGTTGAAGCTGAAACTCTAATATTTTGGCCACCTGATGCAAAGAGCTGACTCATTTGAAAACACCCTGATGTTGGGAAAGATTGACGGCAGAAGGAAAATGGGACGACAGAGGATGAGATGGTTGGATGGCATCACTGACTCGATGGACATGGGTTTGGGTAGACTCCAGGAGTTGGTGATGGACAGGGAGGCCTGGCGTGCTGCGATTCATGAGGTCGCAAAGAGTCGGACACGACTGAGAGACTGAGCTGAACTGAACTGAACTGCTGAGGTGAAAGGTAACCGAACTTACTGGAAGTAAACAGGAAGTAAGAGCAATTAGGATCTGAAGAAAGGTCTTGGAGGGGGTCTCCTGGGAAGAAGTGTATGAATGTTGGTGCACTGGCTTTGTGACGTTTTGGGATGTTTTGCACTGGTTGTCCATGAATTTCCCATCTTCACTCCCCAGATGTTTTGCTATTTCAAAAGGATGGCTAAGTGATATAAGCGTATGAGAAAGGATATTCTACTATAATATCATAATGCTGAACTTACATCATGAAGATCCACAGGTCATGTTTTTGATCTTTTGTTTTTTAGTATTTTAAAGTCTTTACTGAATTTGTTACAATATCGCTTTTTATATTTTGGCTTTTTGGCTGCAAGCCATGTGGTCTCCTAGCTCTCTGACTAGGGATTGAACCTGCACCCCTTGCACTGGAAAGTGAACTCAATCACCAGGGAAGTCCCCACAGGCCATGTATTACAAAGACTGCTGAGATGCCCAATATCTGTTATTCCCGAAGAAGTTAGTCTGATTTTATGTAAGCATTCTAAGAACTGTCATTACCTCGTTCTTTTGCAAGGTTTCCATTGTAGAATTGATCTCTCCATACCACATCATCACTCACAACCAGACTGAAAGGTAAGAGAACCATTCAAGTTATACTTTTAACTGCTAGCAAGCTATCAAGAAGTTATAAGCTATACCTAGTTATGTATGGACGTGAGACCTGGACCATAAAGAAAGCTGAGCGCTGAGGAATTGATGCCTTTGAACTGTGATATTGGAGAAGGCTCTTGAGAGTCCCTTGGACTGCAACGAGATCCAACCAGTCCATCCTAAAGGAAATCAGTCCTGAATATTCATTGGAAGGACTGATGCCGAAGCTCCAATATTTTGGCCACCTGATGTGAAGAACTGACTCATTGGAAAAGACCCTGACGCTGGAAAAGGTTGAAGGCAGGAGGAGAAGGGGACGACAGAGGATGAGATGGTTGGGTGGCATCACCAACTCAATGGACATGAGTTTGAGCAAGCTCCGGGAGTTGGTGATGGACAGGGAAGCCTGGCGTGCTGCAGTCCATGGGGTCGCAAAGAGCAGGACACGACTGAGAGTCTGAACTAAGCTGAACTGAAAACTGTAAGAAATAATGAGAAGTCACGCTCTTGGGGGCTTATCTGCTCACTTGACTGATGTGTTTCTGAAGGTAATGGGACACAGTCCTGAAAGTTAGCTTACCGGAAAGGAATTACCTTGCAGCTCTGCTGGTAGGAATTCCGAGATAATGCAGAGCCTCACTACACAGAAATTCTCTCACAGAGGAACGAAGGACGGCTCTGCCATCGCCATTTCTATGGGTAAAATGATAAAAAAGATTTTCAGTTATAATTCAGATAACATTAATTTTTACTTAGATGACTAAAATTAAAAAAAAAACAAAAAAAACCCAACCAAAATATACCGGGAGTATGGGGTCTTTCCTGAGCCTTTTAATTGGAGCTCCCATTTTTCACCTTGCCTTAGGGGAAAAAAAAACAACTAAATGTTAGAAGATTTGTGTTAATATTTAGAAGAAAAGCTATTCTACAAGAAAACAGGTAGTACCTATTCATGTAAATTCCAATAAGATGGGCTCTTCCATCCCCAAGCTGATCTGCCCATATCCCAAACTAAAAGGGAAAAGAGAAAATTATTCATGTTGATTAAACTCTAAAGTGTTTATTGTAATCTTATATTCAAAGTTACTTTGTCAAATGATACTGGAACAGTGCATTTTTTAGATTATAATAATCAACAACCTGAATAAAGGTGAAAATAAAATTCAATCCATAAGTCAAATTCATTTTAAAAATATAAATTTAAGACATATAATCAATTTCTTCATCATTTTATAGCTGAGCTCAAGCTTGTTTGGGGTAGAATACTGACAACTGACCTATTTAATTCCAGAACATGAACTAGGAACAACTGTCAGTAGAAAATTTACCTGTACTATACATATACAATCAGAGAAGGCAATGGCACCCCACTCCAGTACTCTTGCCTGGAAAATCCCATGGACGGAGGAGCCTAGTAGGCTACAGTCCATGGGGTCGCTAAGAGTCGGACACGACTGAGCGACTTCACTTTCACTTTTCCCTTTCATGCACTGGAGAAGGAAATTGCAATCCACTCCAGTATTCTCGCCTGGAGAATCCCAGGGACGGTGGAGCCTGATGGGCTGCCGTCTACGGGGTCACACAGAGTCGGACACGACTGAAGCGACTTAGCAGCAGCAGCAGCAGCAGCATACATATACAATATAAAACCAGGAACATACTGTACCTGGAAAAAACTGCTTTTGAATGGACATGATTAACGGTTTCCAGACTTTTGCATTAAGATTTGTTTGTGGTTGTTCAACTCCCAGCTATGCCACTTACTAGTTGCGGAAATTTGTTTGAGTTACTTAATCTCAGTGAGACTGACTTTTCACTTACGTAAAATGGGAAAACCCTTGCCAGATTGTTGTAAGAATGAATGTTAATATATGAAAAATGTCTTGCACTATGTCCAACACACCCAGGTGCTCAAAAGATGGTAATTATTATTATTGCTAATGGTTACTTGCTAAGTTAAAGATCACTCTATTTTCTTAAATTAATCAAACTCACAAGAAAGTTACAGCAATTTCAACAATTGATTCTGTTTCCTCCTCTTTTTTTTAAATCAGTGTTTCCACACCTTGAACTTGCTTCAATATCTTGCTTTACTTCTAGAAGGCAACATTAGTATAAAGCAACATCTTTGCTTTATTTCTAATTCCTTTCACAAGTACAACATCCCCAATTAATCCTGATTTAATTTCTACCAGTTTCTATTAAAAGCAGTTCTAAAACTTTGCTCTACAGCTATTCTGGCAAAATTATATTCTACTTATCCTTCTGAGGCTTTTATATTGATGCATCATGCGACCTGACTTTGCTTAAATCTCTTGCCAAGAACTCCACAGAATGAGTTTTTTAGCAGTAATTCACAGAGCTATTATATTGTGCTGCCTCAGTTTCCTCAGTTCCATCAGAGAAATTTAAGAAATCACATCAGCTAATCCATATAAACATTTCATGACACATTCTTCTAGAAACATCTTGGTGAAGTTTCAATATACTAATATTAGAGAAATTAATGCAAGAAGGAAATGGCAACCCACTCCAGTATTCCTGCTGGGAGAATCCCATGGACGGAGAAGCCTGGTGGGCTATAGTTCATGGGGTCGGAGAGAGTCGGACACGATTGAAGTGACTTAGCACGCACGCACTTCTGTAATGGGATAGCATTTCCACCAGCTGCTTATATTTGCATAAGGAAGGGATACTGGTGTTATTTTTTTTAATTAATTAATTTATTTGGCTGTGCCAGGTCTTAGGCACTCGGCATATTCAATGTGTTGTGGCATGCGGAATCTTTTAGTTGTGGCGTGTGGGATCTAGTTCTCTGAGAAGGCTTCGAACCCGGGCCCCCTGCATTGGGAGTGCTGGGTCTTAGCCACTGGACCACCAGGAGAGTCCTGGTACTATTCTTACCTGGTGGCCGCCATATCTGTGAGCCAATGGAATGGATCCAAATACTATCTTTCCACCACTTACAAGCTGGATAAAATCATCTGTTTCTGAGACAGATAAATCAAGGTCCAAAATATCTTCTAGCACTTCCTGAGGCAGGGAAAAAAACAAAAAACTTCTTACAAACTTAAGTAATCCTTTAACAGTTTTTGAGAAAATACACTTTTTGGAAGAAGGAAAATTAAAAGAATAAACTTCTTACAAAATTACATTAATATCTTCCCAGAAGAGATGTACCATACTTTCTAGGATTATTTATGCTACTTGGGAAAATTAGTTCTATTAGATAGTTATACAATTTTTGTGGGTTTCTTATTATGCATGGTAAAATAATATTCTTCCTAGCACATATTCTTTCAAGGAAGTAGAAAAAAGTAAATGTCCAATTTTTTTAATCTCAAATTCATTTATATCTTGAGAGAACAATTTAGAATTTATTAGAGCCCCTTTCTAAGAATTTAACTCATTTACCTTTTTTTTTTTTTCACAAAAGTGTGTTTTCCTTGAAGATAATTTTAAAATGAAACTGAGTACCAGTCCCAGGAATAAGTATTAAAAAGTGATTTCTAAGAATGACATTCTCCAAGTTATGAAGTTTAAACACAAATCATTTATCAATAGACTAACAAGTTAACTCTGAAAAAAGTTACTAATTTTTAGACAAAGTTATAGTGAATTAAGTATTTGTGTTGTGAAAAAGTAAAGCCTAACCTTTGAAACTGCTACAAGACGTACTCTGGATTGGAAAGGAGTGGGGATGGCAATTGAAAAAACACAGTTTTTCACTTTACGCACATAATTTTCTTTAACAGGATCAATTGGCAACACAGCTGATAAAAAAAAAAAAAGACCTTCTTAATGTTCTCATTTGTTGCATATACAGCATTAATAATCTTTAGAAAGGTTACAGTTCTTGAAGAAAATCGTCTTCAACTACTATTTTGTTCACACTTTGCTATTTAAAGCTATCCTATTAACCATTTTCTGATTCCAATCTCATGAGAAACTTCAAAACATTTGATACATGCCTGTTCACAATGCTAGAAATTTAACAATTGCCTCTAAAGAGGTATGTTTCATAAGGTCCATACACTAAAGTACATATTTTAAAAGCTATAGAGAAAAAAGGAGAGCTTTGAACATGTTTACTTTTAAGTATAATTCTTAAACCTTAATGTTTTCCTAATCTTAATCAATTAAAACAAAAATATAGAGGAGACTAGGTGTACTACAAAAAGATATAAGAAACACAAAAATCTATGTTTCTGGATAAAGATATTATCAAGTTGCCACTGTCACCAAACATAATGGAAATCCAATCAAAATTCTAGTAGAATTTCTTTTTTGAAGAAACAAAGTGTAAATACAGGAAAATAAAGACTTTTTTTTAAATAAGAGAGATAGGAGCTTCCTTATCATTTTAAAACTTATAAAATATTGCTATCCCCAAAATAGATGCAAAAATCAATGGGCCTCCAAAAGCACAGAAAAAGTAATGGAAGAATTCTCTATATAATGAAAATGATTATTTTGAATCTGTGGAGAAAGGTGGCATCAGGTTGATTTGCTAAACTGTTTGGAATAACTCCTATTTTTTCCACCCAAGCCTAGGTGAACTAAATATCAGTTGTAATAGAAACAAGAGAATTCTTATATCTCCTCCATGGGAGTAAAAAACAGGCAACTGTGGGTCAGATTTAGGTCTTCATGGTGTTCCCTAAGTACATGGTGAACAAGGCAGCACCGTGGGGAATTATCCACCAAGAAAACCTCTGATTAGTAGTAGATGATCCAATAGCTTGTTTTCTTCTCGTCTAGAAGAGCCATTGTGTGGAAACAGACTAAATTATATAATAAAGGCATTTTCTTTTATGGCATTTTCAATTTCAGTAGAGCATGGCAAGTACATGATGTTTAACTGATAGTTATGATTTTGTACTGATGGACTCATACTTTGGCAAGGTAGTTCATCAGCTAATACCTGTGATCATTGACTATGGAACAAAAAAGACTGTTTCACAGGCAATCAGTCCTCACACTTATTACATTTAGCCAACTTATCAGAGACCAAGACCCCAGCAAAAATTCCAAATATGTGTTAACCCTTTATCTTAACGTTTTGGAGAAATTGGTCATAGAAGTAAGGGTATCGTTTCAATTCTTCAGAATTCAGTGGGGCTTCAGAATATGAAATGCACAAAAATTGCTAACCTTTCAGTGCAACTATGGTTGAACCGGTTCTCTCAGTAAATGTTATCACAGTTATATTGATAATTTTATCAGTTATCGAATAACCTCAAAATGAGGTATTTCTATGAAGTACTATGAAACAAGACATGGTTAATACATATATAGTATTTTATATATAATCCTTCCTTGGCTGTAAAACCTAGTCCTACCTAGTGTTATGAACAGTATCTTCATGATGGAAATGTAGCCAATTCTGCAATATCAAGATAACTATGAAAATGTTTTCAGTTATTCCATTTTTATCGGTGTTGCTAGTTGTTTCTTTTGTTTAAGTGCAGTGAAAAAGACAGTGCACAAAAGGAGTCTGTTCTTTGGCAGTTCATTGCTCAGCATAGAGAGCGTGTTAACTTCCTAGACTCACGCTTGACTTAGTTGGGTCAAAAGAACTATTTTGTATTCTCTGGGTGTCCAGTTGGTGGGTTATTGTTCATCAGAAGTTTAGTTATAATGTTGGAGGCCTTGACTAATTTCAGCTGTTTTCCCTACCTTAGCCTTGCCATTACTACATCTTTGTAAGAGCCAGGTTGTTGTTTTAATCTGGCAAACAATGTCTAAATGAAAATGACTTAACAGAATCATGCAGAATTATGTTCTACCAACTATGTGAGCTTGGGCAAGACACTTAATTCCTCTACATCTGTCTCCCTATTTAGAAAAAAGAGCAAATGATACTATTTAAGTCACAGGATTGTTACAAGTTCAAGGGTTTACTGCAACTCTATTTTGGCAAATTCTACCTGTTGGTTATTTCTTAATATGTAAACCTAGATCAAGATAAGCCACCAGGTGCATAGTAACAACCTTAATCTAAAGCACCTGACACACTTTTTACATAATTTTCCAAGATTGGAGTTGGGGAACACCTCGATAAAATGGACATTAAAAAATTTTTTTTTATTATATTCTTTTATTCAGTTGAAAAAACACTTTGAAGATAAATCTAAAAATACTGTGCTCAGCTATTTGGGTACTTATGTTTTTTTAAGTGCAAAATGCATGTGCAAAATGCCTAGGTGAGAAGAACAAGAAAAAAATATCAGAGAATCACAGTTGTCTGTTTGCTGGTCTATTTTCTCATAGGAGAGTTGTTTTTTGTTTCTTTTTGAGGAGGACAGAGCAAGTTTCTATTTATGTATCCCTGATGCTTACATTGTCTCTGATCAGCTTTGTGCGTGTATGTGCTTGTGTTGAATGATTAATTATATCACAACTTCTGTTATAAAGGCTCAGACGGTAAAGAATCTGCCTATGCGGGAGACCTGGGTTCGATCCTTGGGTGGGAAGATCCTCAAGAGAAGAGAATGGCTACCCACGCCAGTATCCTTGCCTGGAGAATTCCATGAATAGAAGAACCTGGAGGTCTACAGTCCAAAGACGCCCTATTAGTACCATGACAAGAATAAATGTGGACATAAGATTAAGGAAAGGACTTTCTAACTCTTCTCGGGTATTAGTCTTGTCTACTCTCCAGTATCCCCTGGGCTGGTTACAAGTAGCTTCAACATTATCAAATAGGAAACTACTCCACACAGCTCAGTACACCCACGCGCAGGACTCACACATCCAGATGTGAGCAAGACCGCCAAACTAGACCACGATATACCTATGAGGTTTTCAGAGGAGAGAGTCCAGAAGTCGAGAGACGAGGCTAATCTAGCTCCTCTTTCACAGTAGCCCTGCTCGGGGTTTGACCTGTTCCTGGAAAGATGCAAAAGGCTGGCATTTCCTTGAAAGCTAGGTCGCCATAAGGAGCCGACAACGGCGTGGCAGGTGACGCCCAAGAGAAGCAGCGGCGGAAACTGGAGCCTCCAAATTAGGCAGCAAAACGGGAACCCGATCCTCTGCGTCCTATTTCCCCCTAAAAACGCAGAAGGAAAGTTAAGGACTGTTCGTCGGGCGCCCTGTAGCATTTCCAGGTGACAGCTGGTTTCCGCCAGGGGTAGATTTTGGCGGTGACTGCCGGAGGCACGGGCTGGACGGGGTCGGGAGAGGCCGCTTCCTGGGAGGAAGATCCCGCTGGCTTCTCCCGGGCCGGCGGCCGGCGGAGGTACGAAGGGTCCAGCCGCCGCGGAGTAACCTTTGTGGCCGCCCCTCCAGCTCTCCGGCTAGAAGGTCCTCCGTGAGGAGAGCGAAGGGGCGGGGCGTGCGAGACCAACCTCTTCCGATGCCGGACTTCCGGCTCCGGGTCCCGGGAGGAGGGGCCGCCGGGCCAGAGGCGGAGCCGCCGCCCTGCCGCGACTTTCATACTCGGACCATGGCCTCGTGCTGGTGGCGGTGGCGGTGGCGATGCGGCTGCTCTTGGAGGCCGGCGGCACGGAGCCCCGGGCCCAACTCCGCCGGCCGCGCGGCACTGTCTGCGCCGCGGGCTGCCGCCGTCGCTGCCGCTGCCACTGCCGCCGTCGCCTGCGCGCAGGTGAGGCCGGGGAGCGCACGCCGCGGCCGGGCGCAGAGGTCACGGCGCCAATGACAGCGGCGCCGCGGAATGAATGGGACGCAAGCTGCAAGAGCGGCGGGCGGGGACCGTGGGGCCGCGCTGGGATGCGACCCTGTGCTGGCGGGGCTCCGAGGATGGGACCGAGCCGAGGGGTGGGCGCCCGGCGTCCGCCTGAAATGGGGGTGCCCCGCGCGGGGCTGCAGAGCGGTGTCCTGGGACCGGGGAGCGTCTTGGGTGTCGGGAAGGGGCGACGAGGAGCCGGGTCCCGGGCAACGCAGGTGTGGCCCAGTTTTCTCCTGCAGTCTGTGTAACGCGTGGAGAGCGTCTGCAGGTGTTTCCTTTCGAGTTAACAGTCAAGGCTTCGGGGGCAACCGAACTTAATTGGGATTTTAGGGCATAAGGGGAGACAATGGCACCCCACTCCAGTACTCTTGCCTGGAAAATCCCATGGACGGAGGAGCCTGGTGGGCTGCAGTCCATGGGGTCGCGAAGCGTCGGACACGACTGAGCAACTTCACTTTCACTTTTCTCTTTCATGCACTGGAGAAGGAAATGGCAACCCACTCCAGTAATCTTGCCTGGAGAATCCCAGGGAAGGGAGCCTGGTGGGCTGCCGTCTATGGGGTCACACAGAGTCGGACACGACTGACGTGACTTCGCAGCAGCAGCAGAGCATAAGGTGCTCTGAGCGCTCAGAGATGCGAAGGGCCAGGGTGACCTCGGAATAGGTCTCGTGGAGAACGCAGGGCTGATGCTTAGAGTGAACCGGAGATCGGTTATGCGGTAGTTGCTTCGGAGGGAGGGCACAACTGGACGGGCTGGAAGAAGAGACCCAAGGATGTCGCAGAAGTGGGGAAACCTTTAGTTTAAGTCTGACTTCTTGAAGTAGAGTCAGAATCGGAGTTCTAACCGTGAACTCTGGTGTTGTCTCCTGCTGCCTTTGGACTCCATCTCTTTTTTTCTCCCTTTGTGGTCAGTTTAGCTCCTGTGTATTGATACGTTTCTCTGGCTCTGTAAATCCTTTTCTGCACTTTGTAGTGATTAATTCCTAACTTGCTGTAGGCTAAGCTCGCATTGGATAGCATAACCATGCAAGATCGATGGGCTCACTCTCTTTTTGGAGACTTCTCCCATCACATAGTAATTGTTATGTGTTTGCCTCTCATCTGGAAGGCTCATTTTTTTTTAAAAGTTTATTTGAATTTAGGACTCTCTTCTGTCTCAGATTTGGTACACTTCCATGTACCCATCAAATACCATTTCCCAATATGAAATATGTAGCATCTCTAAGTGTCTGCTTTTAGATACGTATGGGTACAAATAACAACTTATTCAGAACAGACACTTGAAGAGAGAATGCTGTTGGACTGGTCTACAGAAAAGACAGTAAAGAGAGAATATGGGGAATAGCGAGACTGTGGGATCCGTGTAGGTGCTGTCCTAGCCAGGCTTCAGATATTCCTAGTACTGCAAATGAGGATGTTACTTGCAGACAAGGATGCACCCACCACTGATGACATTGATTCTTCTTTGACGCTCCTTTTTTTAAAAAAAATCCGTGCCCATTAAGCAATTATCTTAGCTACAGAAAGGGTGCTTTCCTGGAGAGAATTGTTGGAGGAGCTTTGCCGATAATTCCAGTACTGTATATCTCTCTTTTTTTATTAATTTTCTTTCTTTATTTTTTGGCTCTGCTGGGTCTTGCTGCTTGGGCTTTTCTCTAATTGCAGTGAGCGGGGGCCACTCTCCAGTTGTAGTGCATTGGCTTGTTGCGGAGCTCGGGCTCTAGGGTATGAGGGGTTCGATAGTTGTGTCACATGGGCTCAGTAGTTGGTCTCCCTGGCTCGAGAGCACAGGCTCAATAATTGTAGCACTCGGGCTTTGTTGCTCCCCAGCATGTGGGATCTTCTGGGACCAGGGATCGAACTCATGTCTCCTGCATTGGCAGGCAAATTCTTTAACTCTGAGCCACCAGGGAAACCCCAATACCGTATATTTCTGATTTCTGTGTCAGTCGTATTTTTCACTGTAAATTAATACAGGAGCCTTCTGGTGTCTGCCTTAGGAGGATGTGTTTTGGCTAGTTCAAGTCTCATAGGGCCTAATGGTCCTTGGGGACAAAGAGCAGCAACAGTAAAGCCACGCCCAGCTCTCCCAGCAAAGCTCCACTCTTACTGCTGTTTGTACGTTTTCTCAACCTCTTCACTGGGAGTGTTCGCATATCTTGTGATAGGACAAAAACCAGGGTGTGTCTGATTGTGCCAAATCACTAGTCGGTATGTCTTGATTCTTACTCAGCATTTTCTCTCTCTCTCTTTTTTTTTAAAGTAACTTCATGGGAGGCAAGTTGAATTTCAGGGGAGAGTATGAGATGGAAAGATAGAAAATCAGATTTGGGACATTGTTGATGTTTGCACTAGTCATGCCCCTAGGTGGCCCGGTTCAACAACTCCCTTTGAATACAGCTCTTCTGTGTATCTCTAACCTCACTTCAAAAAACCTCACCCCAAGATACTTTTAAAGCAGAAAATAGCTTGGCGGAATACATCCTATAAATGTTCACAGCAAAGAGCTTTACGTGTAATTGCTCAATTAGTCCAAGCATCTTTGCCATAGATTTTATCAGAAAGCTGTCTGAAGGTAACTACTAGGAAATGTTGAGATCTGAGCCAAGATCCACCCTCTAGGCTTTAAACGTTGCTCAGTGATTAAGAGCCCTCTGTGCTAGCTGTGTAATTTTAACTCTTCACTGCACTTAGAGATTAGGTTTCAAATTAAATAAGTATTATAATAAATACTAAATTCAAGTGAATTATTTATGTGTGAAGGCTGAAGAAGTAGGTTAAGTGTCACCTTAGGTTGAATTCAAAGGAGGATTGTCAGTTTTTTTCTTTAGGACATTGTAATGCTTGGGACGTCATTAATGGATATGTAATGCCATGGGGAAGCTAGAACTCTGGGCCACTTCCTTTGGCCACTGCCTGCCAGGAAAAGTCAGCGTTTATTGTCATTTTATTTTATTTATTTTTTAAAATAGTGGGCCATTTAAAAAATTCTTTATTTATTTGACTGCCCTGGGTCTTAGTTGCAACACGTGGGATCCTTCCTTGCAGCATAGGAAGGATGCCCTGCTTCAAGGCATGTTGGATCCCTGATGAGGGATCGAACCCACATGCCCTGCATTGCAAGGTGGATTCTCCCCGACTTGTCCACCAAGGAACTCCCTATTGTCATTTTAATACGTCTAAAGCAGTATGTGTTCACTAGAGAAAACTCGGAAAATATGAATTAAAAACAAGCAAAAAAACTCCCATAATCTGATTTATTCCAAAATAACCATTTTTAATACCCCCCTTATGTGCTTCCAAATCCTGGATTTTATTTGTATAGTTACACAAATTTTTAGTGGAATCACATAGTGCACCCTGTTCTGTAGGTGCTTTTTTCTTTTGACGTGTTGTAAACATATCCGCATTATCAGTTTTTCAGACTTTTCTGAATTTCAAGTTCCCTGGCTGTGTAACAAGTAATTGTCAGAGTCAAGCCCACGTTGTAGGACTTTATTGTAAAGTCTTGGTTGTAAGACCAATACAATGGATTCGTTTTCTTTTTGCTAATGCTAAATCTATCCTTGGTTAAAATGTTTTCTTTAAATATCCTACAAGAGCCCTTCCTACATCAGATTAGTAATTTTTGAAATGCCTGTGTCCCTGAATTCTTCAAGTTTGGCTGCTGTATCTCTGGGTCCCTAGTGCCTGTCACAATTCCTGACACACAGTAGTGCACAACAATTGCTGTTGTTGCCACCACAACCTCTGAGTCTTCTAAAAGTCGTCTTCTGTTGTTCTTGATCTCTGATTAAGTTAATATTATCAAAATGTCCTGCTGAGCTTGTTTGTTAATACTACTTTTCAAGAAATACCATTTCTAGGTATATTCAGGAACAGTGGCTTGACATATGCAGTGTTTGTGTGGCTAAATTTCTTAACACTGAAATCCTCTTTCACTGTCTGGGCAGGTGCTTTGGGGATCTTGACTATTGTCTTAAACCAATTTAAGATTTTAAAACAGTGTAAGCCACACTAATCCTTACTACTCTCTGCCCAGTGTTAGTTAAATGGAAGGGAATTTCAGATCTGGAAAGATAGGTATAAATGTGGAGCAGTCTTTGGGGGAAGGGCTAGATTATAGATGTTTTCTATTTTCTGTTTTTTTTCATATTTATATTTTCTGTAATGACAGATAACTGCTTTTATAATATGGAGAGAAAACTTTCTTATTTTTTCTGAAGTTTGCAGTCTCTAAATGGACAACTAAAAGATAAAAGATTACCATTTTTTATAAGTTATGGGAATTCTTATTTAGTGTTATAAAAGTTTTTCATGAATATTCTTTCTTAGAAGTTTCTTAATATTTTATTTTATAGGTGTCCTATTGTAATCTTATGAAGAGTTTAACATCTGCCTTTCCAAATATGTATGGTGTATCACGGTAAGTTTATTATCCGTATTGCAGTTAAAATTATTAGTCATATATATTGCCAGTAAATGTCTATTCTAAATTGTGGTGGGCTATTCAATTCAGGAAATTGAATATGCTATTTAAGTTCCACAATACCTGCTTTATGTGATCTTGATCTTCTTAAAAAAGTCATCCATTCGTAGGGTGGGGGGGGGGTAGGGGACATTGGTTCTAGGGCACTCTCACCTCAGATACCAAAATTAGGGATGCTCAAGTCCTTTATATAAAATGGCATAATACTTGCATATAACTTACACGCATCATTCCTTATACTTTGTCATTTTTAGATGACTTATAATACCTAATACGTAATATAAATGCTATGCAAATAGTTGCCTGAGCATGGTAAATTCAAATTTTGCTTTTTGAAACTTTCTGGAATTAAAATACACACACACACACACACACACACACACATATATATATTTTCAATATGAGGTTGTTTGAATCCAAAGATGCAGAACCCATAGATAAAGAGGCCCAACTGTATAATAAAATTTAAACTTGGACTTCCCTGGTAGCTCAGGGTAAAGAACTCACCTGCTAATCAGAAGACATGGATTCGATCCCTGATTGGGATCCCATATGGAAGATCCCATACGCCTCAGAGCAACTAAGCCATGCGCCACAAGTTTTGAGCCAGCACCGTAGAGCCCAGAAGCTGAAACTAGTGAGCCTTTGTGCTGTAGCTACTGAAGCCGGTGCACCCTAGAGCTCATGCTCTGCAGCAAGAGAAGCCACTGCAATGAAAACCTGATACATTGCAACTGGAGAAAAGCCCTCACAGCAATTGAAGACCTAGCACAGCCAAAAAAAAATAATCTGACCTTTAAAAAAATTTTTAAACTCAGAACACAGTGAACATGGTTTATATTTCTTTTGATTTTGTGGCTCCCTAGGTCCTGGTTATGAAAATTGGTGTGGTGTTGAGCAGGATCAGAATTCTATGTGATCTTCGAAATTATAATGACCTTTTTGCATTCATGCTTAATTCCCAGCAGGTATCTAGGCTTAAATTTTCCATCCTCCAATTGTGTTACATATATGTATATATGCATAGGTCTGTATAATTTTTACTTAAAAATGAAGTAACGAGGTAAAATAGCGCCCAGCCTTCCGTTGTGTGTGTTTCTGCTTAGGTTCCATCACACGACGCCAGTAGCTTGCTGCTGCAGTAAAACACACAGCGGTGAGAAATACACCGACCCTTTTAAGCTTGGCTGGAGAGACTTGAAAGGTCTCTATGAGGACATCAGGAAGGTAAGAGATTTTTGACGATACTGTGAAGTTATGTCGATTTCTTTGAATTACAAAAAAAACCTGCAGGTTTCCCCATGTGTGCCATGCCATTGCAGACCTGATTCCCAAATGTCTGGTTTTAAATGTTTCTTGAGCAGTGAGTATGAGGCGGTGTGGAAGATGTGATACAAGTCACCACCCAGAGGCGGGTGATGGCAGGAATAGGAAACTGAAAAAAAGGAAGGTTCAGGCCACAGGTGCATGTCCACAGAGTCCTCTGACTCTCTGCCCCCAGATCAGTCTCTTGCGCCGGGCCTGGTGCGGCTCTGAAGCCTCCATTGCCTCCGCTACTGTCCTCCTCTCTGGTTCTGAATATCAGTGCTGGGATGCCCCTGACAGGGCTTTCTTCATCAAGCATTCTGTTGCCCAAATTTTCAGTGGCCCCCAGCCTCACGTGGATTCTCCTATGCTGCCCAAGATGCTCAGATGCCCCTGGTCAGCTTCCTTCCCCTTTCAAGGTTCTGCATTTACCCCCTCCAGTCCCCGCCCCACTCTCCTGTCTCCCTGGCACCACCACTTCCTGTCCGAGGAACCACACAGAAGCTGTGAAGGAGGAGCTCCCTGAACTCCTGCCCTGGGCCCGTTACAGTCCACACCACTGCTGTAGCCTGCCTCCTCGCCTCCTCCAGCGTCATCCCTGTGTCTCTGGTTAAGTCCCATGCCCTTTGCCTCCTCCTTGGGGCCCTAGGCTCTTCTCCCCCAATTCCCTGTTCTCCGTGTTTGTCTGCAGACTTGCCCTCTTTATTCTCTTCTGGATCCATTTCAGATGCTCCAGCTTCTTCCTGTTCATCTTTTAAAGGACCATCCCATCACCCTGTGTCCTCCTGATTCCATTCCAGTATTCCCAGCCTCTCTCTGTCTTGCCCCTTCACCACGGCTCCATCACCACCCTTTGCCTACCTATCCAGCCTCTCATCCGAAACTGCCTCTGCCCCCTTTTACTAACTCCAACAGGCACTGCTGGCTTGTATCTTCACAGACTCTCTGAACATTGGACCCTGTTCACCACAGCCCTTTTGTGAAGCCCAGCCCTTGGCTTCTGCACTGTCCTTGTGCTCCTCAGAACATCCTTTAGTCGGCTTCCTGGGTTCCTCTCTGCCCCCTCCAGCCCACCCCCTTTGATTTTGCCGTTCCCTGGGGTTGTTTGCTCCTCTTCTCGCTCTGTCTTCAGTTTACCCGTTTCCATGCTAAAGACTCCCGTGTGATGGCTCTGGCCCAGAATGAGTGTTCTCTCCTAAACTCTGACTGCTCCCTGGGCAGCTCTGTGGAGTGTCCATCACTGTCTCACACTGGCAGATCTGAAGCTCCGCTTTTTCCTACGAATTGTTGTTTCTCTTATTTATCCTGTTGATGCAAGGTTGTCACCCAGGACCTTGGGGAGAATCCTTGACTCCGCCCACTCCTTCCCCTCCACACCCTCCTCATCTCATCTCTCTCTCTTTTTAAAGTTGCTTTTATTTATTTTTGGTTGTGCGGGATCTTTGTTGCTACGTGAGGGTTTTTCTCTAGTTGCGGCAAGGGCGGGGCTACTCTCTAGTTGTAGCGCCCAGGCTTCTCACTGTGGTGATTTCTTTTGCAGAGCCTGGGCTCTAGGTGCACAGGCTCCAGCAGCTGTGGTCCTCAGGCTTAGATGCTCCGCGGCATGTGGGATCTTCCCAGACCAGGGATCGAACTGGTGTCACTTGCATTGGCAGGCAGATTCTTATCCACTGGACCCTCAGGGAAGTCCCTCATCAGTATCTGGCCTTCAGTCCCCAGCCCTGGGTTTCTGTCACCCCTCCACCTCTGCTCTCGCCCTTGCGGCCTGAGCCTGAGCCAGAGGTGCCTCCTGTGTGCTCCCAGGCAGGCAGCCCTCACCTCCAGGACAGGAGTCCTCACCCTGCTATGTTACACTACGGTCCTGTTTCCCTTCCCCTACCTAGACTCTGAGCTCCGTGCAGACAAGAGCCTGTCCCATTTATCTCTGAAACCTCTGCGTTTATTATCGTCCTTGGCGCCGAGGAGGGAGTGCCTGGCCTGCTGGGTCATGTGCGCTTGAACCCTGTGAAGGGCTGCTGGGCCCGTCTGTTGCTCCTGGGACACAAGCTCTGATTCTTCCTAGCAAGTCCCTGAGGGCTAGAGACAGGAAACACATGAGCCCATCCCCAGGACAGCTCTCCCTCCTCTTCAGGAAGCAAAATCCTCCTTAGCCTCTCTTCCCCAGGCATAGCTTGTCTCCTCCCTGAAATGCTCAGTTTTTCTCATCCACACTGATCTTTCCATTCTTTGAACCTTAATGCATTTAACAAACGGCCATTATTCAAGTTGCCACCATATCATTCACTGAATATTTCATATTTTAAAAAATTTTGCTTCCCTAATGCCATCGTAGGAGAAGGCAGTGACAACCCACTCCAGTACTCTTGCCTGGAAAATCCCATGGACAGAGGGGCCTGGTGGGCTGCAGTCCATGGGGTCGCTAAGAGTCGGACATGACTGAGCGACTTCACCTTCACTTTTCACTTTCATGCGTTGAAGAAGGAAATGGCAACCCACTCCAGTGTTCTTGCCTGGAGGAGCCCAGGGATGAGGGAGCCTGGTGGGCTGCTGTTTATGGGGTCACACAGAGTCGGACACAACTGAAGCGACTTAGCAGCAGCAGCAATGCCATCATAAGCTCCTTGCAATTATGTATAGCTTTTGTTGTACACTTGCCCTGTGAACCTTTGGCTTGTGTGGCTGAGGAACGCCTGAACCAGACTGACCCCGCCCTTCTCTCTTCTCATCTCGTCTGCCACCCCCTGACCTTGTGCTTCACTGGCTCCCACACTCCACCTCTTTGTCCTCCCGCCTCCATCTTCCAGGCTGCAAGCAGCCCCGTTTCTCTCCCTCTCCAGCTGTCACCAGCCTTCTGGTGTCCCCCCTCCGCCGCTGTCACTCAGGGTCTCCGCCAGCGGCAGGCCCACCCAGCACTTGGGCCCCTGGCGGGGTCTGGCCAGTCACTGCTTGTGGCGCAGCCGCAGGAGCCAGCTTTGTGGCCACACAGTGTTGGCACCTCTTCCTACCAAGTGTTGGATTTCCCCGTTGAAATGAATGCGCTAAAATCAAAGCTGTGTGAAAGAAATTCCACTGACATTTTGTGTAGTTATGCTGCCCTGTTGACGCAGAGAAACTTTGTTTCAGGAACTCTTCATATCTACAGCAGAACTCAAGGAAATGTCTGAATACTACTTTGATGGAAAAGGAAAAGCCTTTCGACCAATTATTGTGGTGCTAATGGCCCGAGCCTGTAACATTCATCATAATAACTCCCGGTGAGTTATTTACTTTCTCTCCTCTGGTCTCTATTTGGCAAACCTTCCTTCCCAAGGTTTCCCATTTACTTTCTTGTTTAACTAGTACCTTGTGTCTGTGAACTCACTTTGTGGTGAGTAATTTCCAGCTTTGTGTTCCCAGGGTCATCCTGGAGTCTCTTCTGGGCATCTTCCTTTTCCATGCTTTTTAATATCCATGGGAGAACAACTTCAGCAGCAAATAAACATTTTAGAAAGAATGTTCAAAGCTACATTGAGTTTTCTCATGCAGAAGTAAAGAATGCCAGCATGTATGCATATTTGTAACTGTTGTACACACGGGGCCATTATTCCAAAGGTTGATGGTTATAAAGTCATGAGTTAGGCCCAGATTCTGGCCACCACACCCCCTGCAGGACCTGACTTCCTGTGGCCTTCAGAAACATGCCAAAGAAAATTTTTCTTAAAAGAAGGCATTTTGACTTTTGGTCTTCAACTTCTGTGTCGCAAATATATGTAAAATTTTCAACTATTACAAGAACTGCCATGTTTTAACATTAAAGGAAACCTTGAAACGACAGAGGACTTACCCATTGGCATTGTTCTTAAAACTCTTTGCCATGTTACTGAAGTGTCTTCACTGTGTTTATTTTTACATCAGGCAGTCTACTGCTGCACACTCCAGTGGACCATAACGTACTGGCACATTTTCCTGGTGTTGAATGTTTGCATCCTGCTCCCTTTTATCTGTAGATAGCTCAAGAAAAGATGTAGAGCTTAGGGAGGGCCTAAGGTTTGCCATGCTGGGAAAGACCGAAGGCAGAAGAGGATGATGGATGATGCATGGTTGGATGTTATCACCCAGAGTTTGCCCAAGTTCAATGGACATGAACTGGGGCAAACTTTGGGAGATGGTGAGGGACAGGGAGGCCTGGCGTGATACAGTCCATAGCATCACGAAGAGTCGAACAAGTCTTGGCAACTGAACAGCAGAGCTTTGCCAGCACCAAATCTAAGGATGCTGTAAGAGTGGGTGTCAGGTGTTGCTTCTTAGCACATGCTCAGCCGCTTGTGCCCTGAGTCTGTGCCACTCCAGCTCCAGGACACAACTCTGTGCTCAGGGGTGCCTCCCATTTGCCCTGAGACTTTCTAAGTGCTCACAGGAGAGTATGAACAAGCAGCAAGGTCTCTGGGGGTAGCTGTTTTCCCATCAGGACCATTTCACCTAGAAGGCAGAGCAGCAGAAATACTCCCTCTGAACCAAACTTGAAATACCTCTCATGAGGTCTGGAACTGGGTTCCTCAGCCTTGCCTCTGCTGACATTTGGGGGCAGGTAGTCCTTAGCTGTGGGGACTATTCTGGGTCTTGTCGGGCGTTTGGCAGCTATACCTGGCCTCCATCTGTTAGATGCCAGTGGTACCCCTTCCCTAGTTGATGACAAACAAAAAATGTCTCCAGACATTGCCAGGTGTCCCCTGAGGAGCAGAATCGTCCCTGGTTGAGAACCTCTGGTCTAGAGATAGTGTTTATGTCTTTATTAACGCTTGATACAGGTCATCACGCTCGGAGATGTCATGGGAAGGAAAACATTCTGCGTTGCTTGCTTTAAATCCTGTCAGCTGTTATCCCCATTGTCAGAGCCTTCAGTTTATGTTGTTGAAACTGTAGAAATTGTTGGTTTGCAGGAACAAATGGGAGACTATAACACAGAAAAGGCATTGCTGGTTTAAGAAGTGAGTTCCATTCTGCCTTCCCTGGGGATGTCCTGGCTCCAGCTTCATTCTCCCCGTGTTGGGAGCAGGGCTGACTGAAGACTCAGAGCAGAGCTGTGTCCAGCATTGAGATGTGCATCATGACTGGTGTGCATTCTGGTGGCACAGTAGCCTAGCACGATTACTCTCCGAGCCCCAACTTCTTGGGAATACTCACCTCCTAAGGACCCTTGTGGATCAGGCACTCAAGGGACCGAGTGTCTTCCCACTTAAAGCAGGAGCGGGTTGGGAGCAGGGGGAGAGCTTCTGGAGAGCAGGGGCCATCTGTGGTTTTGCTGTAAGAGGTTTATTAGAACAAGGTGAGCAAAGGTGGCTGAAGATCCCAGGCGGGGCCCCACAGGCCTGTTTGCCAAGTAATTTTAGGAATGCGATCACTGAAAAGGAAACATTTGAGCATCAACAGAAGAGACTGGCAAAAGCAAGAAACTGTTCAACTGAAAAGTGGCTCCACCAAAGGTATCCACGTCCTAAGCCTTGGGACCTATAAGTGTTGCATTTTGTGGCAAGAAAATGGTCTTTGCGGGTGTGCTTTCAGCTAAGGATTTTGAAATGGAAACGTCATCCTGGGTTTTCTGATGGGCCCTAAATGCAGTCACTGGTATCCCTAAAGAGGGAGGCAGAGGAGATCGCCTCACACAGGAGAAGGGCACGTGAAGATGAGAGGGAGCGGCTTGGAGGGGACGCCTTCCAGCTTGTGGCCACAGCAAAGGTCACCAGCAGCCAGCTTAACTGGAAGGAGTGAGGAGAGGACCCTGCCCTTGAGCCCCTGCAGGGAGCCCAGCCTTGCCAACACCTTGGTTTCAGCTCAGGGGAACTGTTTCTGGACTTGCGGTCTCCAGAACCGTGGGAGAATTTCTGTCAATTTAAACCAGCACGTTTGTGGTGACCTGTCACAGAGCCCCAGGAAACTAGTACAAACGCCGTTGTTGACGTCGTGTCATGTCCATGCGGGCAGTGCGCCTGGCGGGCTTTTCCCTCCCTCTGGAGGTGCCTGCTCGGGAGGCACCAGGACTGGCAGCGCAGCCCCAGCGGGAAAAGCAGAACCCTTTCCACCGTGTCGGTCGTTGAGGGGCCCAAACTTGTAGCAGTCCGCCACCCGGCTTAGTGGCAGATAAGATAGAATCTAAAGTGCGTCGATGTGGATATATTGTTCAGTGTGTTGAAAACTTGGCTATATATAGTTTCATCAGGTAACAGTTCACATCCTGAAGAATTTTAGAGACAGAGACTTCGTTTGCCTTTTAAATAGAGAATTTCTTCGGTACCAAACTGATAGTGTCCATTCCTATCCTTTAAAACTCGAGATGACACGGAGTGTCAGAGAAGAGGTCACCCTCCTCTGATTGTGCCCTTCAGAGCAGAGGACACTGCCTGCCCTCGAGCTATGAAGAGACTTGGAGAGAAGTTGGCCCAAGACCTTGCTTGAACTGAGCCGCCAAGTTCAGGTCACCTTTCAGGCAGAGGAGACTTCTCATGGCTGCAGTTTAGAGGCTTGGCCACAGGGGGGCAGCAGAGACCATGCTTCTGTCAAACTCCTTCTTAGGAGCCGCTTCCTTTTGGGGCTTGCGGTAAGGCAGGTGAATGCCCCCCGCTCACGGATCAGCATTTCCCTGACTTTGTGCGTCAGACTCAGTGCGCCTGCCACTTCACAATCCCAGTTCCTGAGCCCCATCATGAGAGATCCCAATTGCTGTGTCTGAGGAACTCAGTCTGCATTTTCAAGAATGTTGAAATTTTTGACAAGGTGGGCAAGAGATGAGATTTAAGGAATACTAAGCTAGTGCTAACAAGCAAAGTGAAAAGCTTCTCTTTAGAATTGTCAGAAGAGATAAACAGAAGAACATAGTGAACTTTAGAAGTAGAGCCTCCTGTAACCCACCTGAGAACTCTCTGGTCTTCATACAGTCCCGGTAGTTTTAGGAATAGATGTGCCTCTGTCCCTGTTAAAGTGAAAACTGCATTTACTATTTAAATTTATCTGCCTCCTTCATTTGTTGCAAGTCAAGGTAATCCATTGACAAGGTTTGATTTTCTTTTTGGAGACAACTTTCTCACTCTCGGGGTTTGCTTGTCATTTAGACTTGGCGTTATATATATCAGCATGAATAGGAGGAGAAAGGGTTTTACTTCAGTCACATGTCAGCTTGGTAAAGGGTATGTGGAGAGGTCATTATACTATTCCATCTATTCCCATCTGTGCTTCTGATTCTTCATTCTAATAATGTTTTGCATCTGATGAGGGGGAAACCTCTGATGGTGATGAGGGGCTGGCTGAGTCATCGCTCGCTCTTGCAGGTGTAAAGTGCAGGGGGTAAGAACCTCTGCTTTCTGAGGTTCGGGGCCTCCCTTTCTCCCACTGTCTCGCCTGGCTGGCTTTTCCTAGCACCTCTCCCAGAAGCTGGGAAAGTGTGGCCGCTCTTTCACAGCAGGAAGTAGAAACAGTGCCCATTTTTTTGAAGGCATGATTCGGTACACTACTTGGAAGATTTCGTCTTCGCACAGTGTGAGTCGTTTCCAGAATCTGTAAATTTGGCTTGCAGACTGTTATGCTGTGCTTGGGTATTCAGTGGCAGCATTTTCCAGATAGAATCTCACACACGTGAAAGTCTAAGTGGGCAGGAAAAAGTATATCAGACAAAATGAGGAAGCGTCGAAAATGTGATGCTTATCCTACGTAGGGGCTGTGTGATGATGCCAAAGAATGTTCTAAGCAAGAATCCTGGTTTCATCAATGTAGGCATACAAAATGGCATTTTTACATACATGTAGAGTCTATGAAATTTCAAAATATTTCAAGAAATCTGTGTTTTTTAATATCTTAAAATTACCAAAAAAAACCCCACCCCAGTGTTTCACTGAGCACTGCCACTTTACTGCAGTTTCTCAGCAGGGCCTTTGCCTGCTGCTGTGATAATGGAAGTCGTGCCTGACCTAGAAATGCCAGAGAAAGGCTAGATGACATCTTCCCAGTTGTTTGAAGGTGAGTCTGCTATTAACCAATAGCGAGTATATGTTTCATCAGACTGAAATTCATTGAGAAAATATTCTAAAAAAAAAAATAGTCTATTTAAAAAATGACTGTAAAAGTCTACATCTTTTCTTGTGCATTCAACTCAAAAAAAGATAGGATCCAATAAATGTACCTGGAAAATATTTAAGGTCCAAGCTTCTTCCTGTGGGGTCTGTGAGTGTCTCACTGAGAGATTCGGAGCAAGCTCCTGGAAGCCCTCTGAAGCTCCATTTTCTCACTCACTAAAGTGCTCTTACCAGATCATTTGTCCCTCCCTACTATGAAAGTAGGCTGTGATCCAGAAGTATTTAGAACAGTTATAATTGTGACATTAATAAATAATAAGCAGCACTTTACAGTTTATTTCCAAGCTAAAAGCAGTTGGAAGGTTCTGAGGTTTAGTTCTGAAAATCTTAGGTAAGAGTTGCTGGCAAAGCACTATATTTTAAAATTACATTTCAAGCAAAACGGGAAGATGTCTTTAGGCTGATTTAGTAGTTAAATTCCAGTATCTGTACTGTAGCTGTACATCATTTTTCATGGCTTTCTGCTAGAACTGAGGCATTAGAAGGAACACTGGCTTTTGCAGATGTTCAGGTTAGATTTTTAAAGAAAACATCACATTTCAGGATCCCCTTCACTTTTCTCCTGAGAGAACATGATATTTGAAAAGTAAGCTAGAGGAATAAGTGAAACATTTGGTTAGCATGTGTTTGATCCAGGCTTCTGTTTTTAGGTTCAGAAAATTCAGTTGGTTATTTTCCCAGTTTGATTTTCTCAAAATTCAGTGTTTTAAAATTTCCCTAGAAGATTGATGGTGATAATAATCACGATTAAAAAGAAATTGAAGTCCCCTTTTAGCTGTAGTACTCATATCCATGTATCTTCTTGGAGTGCTTTTCCTGTATTTTGTGTTAAATATGGGAAATGAAAGTTTAAATTTCTAACGCACAGGTTAAACATGAATTGGAACTCATACTCCAATATGAATGAATTATCAATTCATATTGATAACCAATGTCAGTAGCCAAGTGGAATTATGAATTCCAGCTATCTTGGTTATGGAGGTCTTCTTACTAAACATGTGGTGGTGGTGGTGGTTTAGTCACCAAGTCATGTCTGACTCTTGCAACCGCATGGACTGTAGCCCGCCAGGCTCCTCTGTCCATGGGATTCTCCAGGCAAGAATACTGGAGTGGGTTGCCATTTCCTTCTACATACTAAACGTGTAAGACAATATTAAAAGGTTTGAACAGTGATTGGTGGTTCTTTAACACACGATTCTCTAGATTGCTTTTCACCTATCTTCCCCATCAACTCCTGAAATTTAGTTGTAATCTAATTACAAACTTGATCAACTGACCAAGACCACTGTTACAGGACATAAAGATGATTGTTTTCAGTCCAATGCCCAGACTTATAAGCTGTTTATCCTTCTTTTGTTGTTCATTATACAAATTCTACTTCTTAATGTGGTGTCCTGAAAGCATAATCTTGATTCACAGTATCGCCTGTGTTTTTAAATGTTCTCCAAATGATAGAATTGGCTGTGTAGGGAAGCCGAAGTTTTTATACAGTTTCTCTTAGAGAAATAAAATTCTTTATCCTAGATCCAATGTCCACTTTTCACAAGATGATTGCTGAGAAGGTTATAGGCGGCGTCTCTGTTAAAAAGCACTGCTTTCTGTTAACTAGAAATGTGCAAGCAAGCCAGCGTGCCATAGCCTTAATTGCAGAAATGATCCACACTGCCAGTCTGGTCCATGACGATGTCATTGATGACGCAAGTTCCCGGAGAGGAAAACACACTGTCAATAAGATCTGGGGTGAAAAGAAGGTACGTGCGGCTTTTTTGGGTTTTTTCATCTTTCATATTAAATACCACACTCTTTGGATTACATTTATTTTTCAGATTTGTCTCAAATGATGAAAATACGTTTCATCAAATGTGGTCTTCTAGCTTTCAAAAGAGTTTCTTGTATATAGTTTTCATCTATATACAGATGTTTGATCGTAGATAACACCATAGAAAGATAAACTTACTAGTTCTGTTTAATCACAGTTTTACATAGAATTTGGTTAAGGAAAGCGTTTTGTAGTTATCCAAAAAGTGTCTCTTATGAGGAATCACACCTTTTACTCTAGGGCTCAGATTACTCAGATTCACCTGAATTACTTAACCACCACATGTGAGAGTGTCAGGGCAAGTAAATAAAACTAAAAAAAATATATATATATATAAATACACAAGCGCATGCACACACACACACACACGCACACACTCCCTCTCCATTCCTTTCCATCCGTCACATGTCTGTAGTACCTGGTTCCCACCTGTTTGCTAATCGTATTCAAAGAAGAAGTAATACCTTAATTACTACGTTTACATGCTGGTTTTGCTTTAGTATACACAGTTCAGTTGTATAATCAAGTCCTGCAGTTTCAATTGTAAGACTCTTATCGCCAATTTTAGATGAAAAGGTTTTGTGTCCTACGACATGTGCTGCAGTTTGCTGTGTCCATTTTCAGGGCCCGCTCTAAAGCCGTTAATACTTAAGCACTTGGGCAGAGGAGGCTGAAGTGAACAAGTTGACATTTTCTCCTGACTGGCCCCCTCTCGTGAGTGCCTCTGCTGTTGGGGGCCCCCTGAGTGGCAATGAGAGATCGTGTTTCTACCCTCACTGCCTCGTTCAGCTGCGAGGCTGGTCCGCCCTGCCCGGGGCCACCTGCTAGTCTCCTCCCCTCCTCTGCCCCTCAGACAGGACTGCTGTGTTACCAGTAAAGACCCAGTCATACAGTGCCTCCCCCATCCCTGCCTGTGTCTCTAGTCCTGCTTTCCTTTCACCCCTCAGTCCAGCCATCCCTAGTCGGGCAGTTTTATTTCCGTTTTGGCTTCAGGGATCCCCAGGGCCAAGAGAGGCAGGAGGCAGAAGCTTGGAGATCCTGAGCCTTCAGCTGCTCGTGCTGTGGGGCGGAGGCGGATGTGTGTGTGCCTGTTAAGTCATGATGTGTACAGTGACTTTATCAGTGTGTATTTACAGTTATGTCAGGATACCTCATACAGTGTGTGTTGTATAAAATGATGTTTAGTTGGTAAACAAACTGAACATCACTAATTTTTAAATGCCAGAGAACTAATAGACAATTAAAACTTGGGACTTCTCTGGTGGTCCAACAGTTAAGACTCCAAGCTTCCACTACAGGGGGCATGGGTTCAATCCCTAGTTGAGGAACTTAGGTCCCACATGCTGTGTGGAATAAAGACTTAAAATGTTGCATTCTAAGGGATTAAAATTTCCATGAACTTGATCATTTATAACTGCTCTTTAAAACGTATGCATATCTTTAAGTATGCAGATTAGTATACTTGATTATAGCATATAATTCAATCATGATTTATAATTAGTTGTAAATACAGTGCAAACATTTAACTCATCATCTAAAGAAGATTGAAAAAATATCGATGCGTGTTCAGTGAAAAAAATATTTTGTTCTGGAATGAGAGGCAGTGTAATAGTGTCCTAAGCGCCTTGAACTTGGAGCCAAGGTTCCTTGGTTTAGTTTTCATTGAGCAAAGCATGCGTGGGGCCATGGTGTGTGCCAAGTACTAGCTGGGTGATTCACAGTATGTGCCCTTAGGGGTTTGACAAATAGGAAAACAGGAAGACAGCAGTACCCAAGGGGCGCTGTGCTCACCGGTCAGACTGAGGCGTCTGAGTGGACCTCCTGCAGGTACTGCCTGAGCTAACCCCGCACATGAGTCACGAGGTGAAGGGGAAGGGCTTTTTGAGCAGAAGAAACAGTAAGTGCAGAGGCGCAGCCACGTGGTGTGAGGGGAGAACGAATGGTCCAGAGCTAAATGAAGGCAGTGAGATGCATTTTGCTGCGGCCAAGGATGAAGCCAGGGGGTCAGGCAGTTCCCATCTCCAGGTGTTCATTTCTTCAGCTCTCAACTGGAGAGAGAGACTGGATAATCTCTGAGAGCCTAGAGATTCCAAACAGGGTCCCAAATGCAAAACAATCCCGCCGAGGAAGAGGAGAAACAGAGACCCAGGATGAGCCCTCCCTCCCTCCCATTCTGGACTTCTCTCCTGAGAAACTTCATTGTTGGCTCCAGTGCTCGGACACTTTTCTCTGAAGGTTTTTCTTCTTTTCTAGGCTGTCCTTGCTGGTGACTTAATTCTTTCTGCAGCATCAATAGCTCTGGCACGAATTGGAAATACAACTGTTATATCTATTTTAACCCAAGTGATTGAAGATTTGGTGCGTGGTAGGTTAATTCTGACTTTTCTTCTTTGTTCATTCTTAGTATTTTGCCAGCTCCCCCCCTCCCCCGCCCCAAAAGAAACAAAAAAACAAAAATCCCTCACCTGACCACTTTCCTTCTTTGTAGGTGAATTTCTTCAGCTTGGGTCAAAAGAAAATGAAAATGAAAGATTTGCACACTACCTTGAAAAGACTTTCAAGAAGACTGCAAGTCTGATCGCCAACAGTTGTAAAGCAGTATGTACGTTCTGTTTCTTTTCAAGTTAAAAAAATAAATAAAAAGCCTCCTAGCTCTTTCTTGGGAGCTAATTCTTATAGAAAAAGTTGCACTGGAGAATCTTAAAATAGTGACCAAAATCCCAAGAGTAACTGAGAAAAGAATTGCATCCCCAGACAGCAAAGAACTTCTGCTATGGTTTTCATTTTTGCTGTTTCGGCCCAACTTTCCTCCTAGGAGTCGAATCAAAACAAGCTTTCTAATATATTCCCCAGTCTAATTTCCAAATGGGTGCAACATTTTGAACTAATCATAAGTGGTCTCCCTCACGGTTACCACACACTGTTTTGTACATTT
The DNA here is from genome assembly GCF_054371585.1 of Giraffa tippelskirchi. Classification (NCBI taxonomy): domain Eukaryota; kingdom Metazoa; phylum Chordata; class Mammalia; order Artiodactyla; family Giraffidae; genus Giraffa; species Giraffa tippelskirchi. Next base: position 61,816,107 of record NC_137287.1, on the reverse strand, counting down.
TACATGTAAAAGTGCTATGTTGTGTTCTTAAATATTGACCAGGGCGAAAATATCCAACTAATAGATTGTTCCAGTGTTCTGTGTCCTCCTCCATGAGTAATAAATCCCTCCCAGTTATATGGAATATAAAAAAGCCCTTCTACTTCCAAGTATAAGCTGAGCATGAACCATAACTTTTCTGTACTCCTTGCTTTCTCTGTGGCCTTCCCTCCACTCCTCACATAGTTTCCTTTTTTAAAAATCAATATTGTCTTTAATCATTCAGTGCTAGCCCATGAATGAGAGACAGTTCTCTGCCTAGAATTATTCATCCGATCATCTTTCAGCCTAGCAGATACTCAGGATGAAAACTGGGCCAAGTAAGAGTCCCTGTGATTAAAGCAACAAGAAAGGGAGACTCCTAAGGGGCAAGTGTCAGTTGCTGTCATGATACACTCTTAACATAATTACAGTTGAAGAGAGCTTTTTCTCAGGCCTCTCAGGTGAAAAAGCCCCTTGCCAGTAATGTCTCTGTTTGGAAAAGTGTCAAGAAATGTGTAATTGTAATTGAGCCAAAAAAGAATGAGGACAACATTTCTTCCTAAAAAGACCCAATTGAAACCCAAAGGAATGTGAATTATGTAGAACATGATGGCCACAGTCTCAGCCATTTTTGTCTTTTTATTGAAAGAGCATTTTTTTCTTAATTTCCCAGAAATTGCGAGTGTGGTTTTCTAAAAAAAGAGAGACAAAAATAGGATAGGCTTGAGAATGCTAAATTAAAAAAAATAAAAAGATTTAAAATGGTGGCCTTCAATCTTAATTAATCTTGAGAACATTGATCTTTCATTGCTCATCATACCCTTGATGGCCAACGTCTCCATGAAGCTGGACACCCAGCCTCGCTAGTGTGTTAGGTGACAGTGAGATCTTCACAGGCCTGAGGCTGTGGAGGGAAGCACAGCCATTACTGGGGCAGTTGGATCTGAAACACTGAGGGTCATTGTCCACAGAATGGACATTCCACAGGGCAGCAGTGCTTGCTGCCCCGAGCCAGAATGGGAGCTCGTGCACTCAGTGAGCGAACCCTCCGAAGGGCCCACGTCATTGAGGAGAGACTGCATTTGCTGTCCTCTGCTTAGGAAGCCAAAGGCAGGGTCGCACGTATATTCGTTCATAAAGAGGACCTTGTCCCTCACAGGTAGGCAAGTACAAGTGGACCTGCATATTAACAGGGCTCGACCCTCGTGAAAAATGAAATGTCTCAGGCTGCCCACTAGGAGGCAGGCTGACATCAGCCCTGAACTGCCCACTTCTGTGATTTATTCCTGAGCTCCAGAGCTGTTAGAATAATAAAGCAGAATGCTAGTGTGAGCTCCCTGAATAAAAGTTTCTATATATAAGTGCCTATGGGGAGAGATGTTCCAGAGGTGTTATATATTCAAAACTGCTATTTTTATGTGATTTTGGTATTTAAAATGCAGACACGTGGGCTCTGAGAGAACACATGCAAAGCAAATTAGAGACACCAAAAAGAATGGGTAAGAACTTAAACATCAGAATCATTGGAGAAGAACTAATGGAATTCAGGATGTCGTGGGAATTTGGAGGAAACCTCACAACTTACAATTCATTGTCCTAAGGACTGTTAAATGGAAAATGGTATTAAATCTAAGAGAGGGCTGTTCAGGATTGTTTTGGGACACTGATTGATGTTAAAATAGAAGTAATCTTAAAAGGTGATTGGCTCTTTGTTTCTGTACATAGTCACGCAAAATACATTGTATAGTTTACCAGTGAACACTGTGCCTGTTCCCCAGAAAACCTCATGGGAATGAGACCAGAGGGATCTCCCATCCAGTGTTTTTCAGGCAGACAGTAGCTGAGTGGAGATTTAAACCCAGAACTGGGTATGATAACTGCAGATTCATGTATTCGTTCATTTTTTGTTGTTTTTTTCTGAATTTCTGTTCTCTCGAGTGCTGCATGTGTCCTGAAATCAGTGGACTGTCTTCCTAGTGCCTTATTGTCAAAGCTATGGAGGGCTGCCCCAGAATCTCAGTTTGTGGGTTATAGCTGTAGAACACCTATTTTTTTTATTATGATATTCTTATCTAATCTACACATAGTCCTTATTCAAATTTTAATAGTTCTCATTATATTGTTAGAACAAATGGGAATGTTGTTTTCTGGCCCAGGATCTAGTCTAGGATCTCATGTTGCATTTAGTTGTCGAGAATCTTTTTTTTTTTTTTTTTAAAGTATAGTTGATTTGAAGTATAGTTGTATTTTAGGCGTATAGCAAAATGATTCAGTGATATATATATACACACACACACATACATATATCAGATTATTTCCACTATAGGTTATTATAAGGTATTGAATATAATTCTCTGTGCTGTATAGTAAATCCTTGTTATTTATCTGTTTTACTTATAGTAGTTTCTGTCTGTTAATCCCATATTCCTAATTTATCCCTGTACCCTATGGTAAACATAAGTTTGTTTGCTATGAGTCTTTCTGGTTTGTATTCAGTAATTCATTCGTATTATTTTTTCGATTTCACATATAAGTGATATCATATAATATTTATCTTTCTCTGACTTCACTTAGTATAGTATTCTCAAGTTCCATCCATATTGCTGCAAATAGTATTTTATTCCTTTTTGTGGCTGAGTGATATTCCATTGTGTGTATGTGTATGTGTACACACATACACATCTTCTTAAACCAGTTTTCTATTGCTGGGTACTTGAGTTGCTTCCGCGTCTTGGCTTTGTAAGAGTGCTGCCATGCATGCTGGGGCATGTGTGTGTGTCGCAGATGTGGCGCCAGGCTGTGGTGTGGAGTGGGCTGTGGCCTGGGACCTGGGCTGCCTCTGTGGCCGGCCTCTTCCAGGACCTGTTGGCCCAGATCCAGCTCCAAGCAGGGATGTGGGGCAGGCAAACCAGGGCTGTCGGCTGGGGAATGAACCGCTGTGTGCTCCTCCCCAGAGGCTCCCTGCCCAAGGCCCACGGTTAACATGGTTGCCTGTTTTCCCACAGCCACGCTAACCAAATGTAGCCTTAGACTTGAGTGTTTGACAGTCTGATAGATGAGAAATGGTGTTACGGTGGAGTTTTAATTTACATCTCTCTTTTCTCAGTGAAGTAGAACTCCTTTTAAGATGCTGAAGGGCTGTTTTCATTTCTTTAATTTTTGTGAATTGTATATTCATGTCTCTTGCCCATTTTCTTGATGGGTGGTTGGTCTTTTTTCCTTCTCAGTTTTAAAGAGTTCTTTATATATGAAGAATATTAGCCCTTTATCTGTGATTTTATGTTGAAAAAGTTTTCTCCTCAATGTTTTCCTTTGGTTTCTGACGACCACCTGTTTTGGTATTTTTTTAATATAATGGTGGCGCTCCAATAATCTCCATTATTTTTAATAAATAAGACCACAGTACGTATATTGACTCTCATAGTGATGTAAACACACACTTTAAAGACAGAGATGCTCAATAGATGTCAAGGGCTGTGCCCCGGTCGATGTGATCTTTCTGATGGTTTTGAGGAAAGGTGTAGAAGAGTCTCCTGAGAGGTGTGGGCCTTACCCCCCACCCTCGACTCGTGCGCCCCGTGGCCTGGCTGCGGACCTGCTTCAAACAAAATGGTTAGCTGAGCTCTGCTTTCTTTTACCCTCTCCCCTCCACCTTCCTCCAGGAATCAGATGGGGGGCGTCTCTCTGAGGCTGAGGACGAGAAGCGTGCACGTCAGCGTACCTCCTTTCTGTTTTGTGTTGTGTCGCTTCTGACTTTCCTGGTTCAGACAGTCCTCATGGGGCAGGGGGAGCAGGACTCTGCCATGAGAAGGGGTGCTGTTCACGTTGTAGTGGGGAAATCTGAGCAGCAGTGTCCCTTTACTGCCTGGCTTTGAGGGGGCGGCGAGGCGGACTCAGGGCTTTCTGATTCCTGAGCGCCGTGACTGGCCTCTCTGAGCCTCGACTTTGAGGCCCATTAAAGGCAGCAGGTCCACGTGATAGGGACCAGTCTCTGAGGCAGACCGCCCGGGCTCGGTCCTGATTTCGCCATCTCCTCATCCTGTGACGCCTGGTCCCCGCTGTGTCTCAGCGCCGGCCTCCTCAGTGAGTGGCAACGTGAGAAATCTCAGGACAGCGCCCAGCACACAGAGTGCTGAATGGCTGTTAGTTTTTACCCTCATCAACCACAGAAGAGATATTTATAGGCTGTTGTGAGATCTAAGATAATGCACAATGCTTATCGTATGTACTCCATACATTTTAATCCATTGAGTTTAGAAATAGAATGGAGTTTTTAAAAATCTTCAACTTCTCAGGAAGGAAGTCTGTATTTCTGTGCTGCTTTGTGCATAGGAAATAGCATCACCCTCTACAGAACTTATTTACGAGTTATTTCTGTCTAGAAAGGGGATGTCTTTGTTTTTTGGGCTCAGCATGTCCCAGGCTGCCCGAGCCTGGCTACGCACTCATTCTCTCAGCCAGGTTGATGCATTTCTTGACTTCTTTCAAAATTTCTGCACTGTCTCCCCTGGTGGTCTCATGGATCCCTCCCTACAGCCCACCGTGGGTCAGTCCCTGCCGGTGGTAAGGTTTTGCTATTGGGAGCAGTTGAGTTTATTATTCACTCAAGTAAGCGGCCGCCTGGCCTTTTACCATGTGTGCGTTTTTATCAAGGACATGTGACCAAACATGACATAGGCACGGGCTTCGCTCAGTCCCTGAAAACCTGCTCAGGGCTGAGCAGGTTATGTGCTCTGGCTGCAGCAGCAGGCCGGGACACTCCCCGGGCTCCTGTTGGCACAGCAGTGGAGGAGGGCTGGTCACAGTCTCAGCAGACACTCGGGGTTACAGCTAGACGCCCGCACTGTGCAGAGGGCATGGGTAGCGTCACGCGTCCTCCTTCCAGCCTCTGCTGTAGGCGCTTGTGAGCCTTGGTTTTACAGACGAGGAGACTGAAGCACAGACAGACAGGATCACAAAGGTCACGTGGTAACTGAGGGGCAGGAGCGCCGCCCCCCCGGCTCACTGTGGCACCCAGCTGCCTGTGCCCAGCAGGGTCCCCTGTGTCCCCAGAGGCCGACAAAGGTGAGGGCTGAGGCCAGACAGGAGGCCCAGAAGAGCTCTGTCTGGCTCTTGGGGCCAGTCCAGGCCCTCCCTCCCCTAGAGGAGTGTTCTCCCCCACCCCACCCCGGTTCTCTGAAGTGTGGCCGGGCCTGCTTTGCATGCTTAGCAGAACAGCAGGAAAAGTGCTGAGTGGCCAGTGCCAGCTGGGTTTTTGAAGTTTTACAGAAGACTTAGAAGTCCTGTTCCCTCACTGAACAGGGGAAAAAGCTTTTATACAGTTACATGACTTCTTGTGAGAGAAACATGGAAAAAGTAGGACTGGGGACTGTCCTTAGGTAATGGAAGAACCATACCTATGTCTGAAGCATGAGGCTTGAGGCTGTTACACCAAGAAAAAACAGCTTTTCAGAATCAAGTGAAATCACCAAAAATGATTATAAGGACTACAAATGTGGAAATGAACGATGGCCACATCCTGTGTACTATTAGATCAGATCTCTACCCCTAAAATAAGGGTAAGTCAGTAGAAAAATAAAAATAATGCCAACAGTTGGGCCAGGTTTGCCAGGCGCTGGAAGACAGCATTTCAGATACTGTAGTCTGTTTGGTTTGCACGTCAGAAAGGCTGACTAGCAGAACTGGTCTTTTTTCTTTTTTTTTTTTTCCTTTTGAAAGTTGCTCAGTTGTGTCTGACTCTTTGCGACCCTATGGACTGTCCATGGAATTCTCCAGGCCAGAATACTGGAGTGGGTAGCCTTTCCCTTCTCCAGGGGATCTTCCCAAACCAGGGATTGAATCCAGGTCTCCCGCATTGCAGAACTAATCTAGTCCTATCTCATTTTTCCCTAAGTGGTGGGAAAGATGGCCTGTCTTGTGAAAGGAGGTGGGAAAGGTGAGTTTTCTTGAAATTTAAGAAAACAGTCTGAGACTGAAGTCCTTTATACCACAGGTCAGACACACAGGTACTCTGTATGTGATTGGTCTCCTGAGAGCAGTCTCTCTTGGCTGCACACACCCAACATCACGGCTCCTTTTCTAAGGAGGAGGAGGTGTGAATCCCCGTGGGGATGCCACCCTGCCTCTGCAGCTTACCAGCAGCTTACCTCGGGATCCTCTGTTTCAGGTCTCTGTCCTGGGATGCCCTGACCCAGCGGTGCATGAGATTGCCTATCAATACGGGAAGAACGTGGGCATCGCTTTTCAGGTTGGTCTGCTGCTCTGGAAGGGTGCGGTCCAGCAGGCAGGGCGGGTGGGACACTGGTGTGGCGGGGCTGTGACAGCCCTTTCTCCCTCTCCAGCTGATAGACGACGTCCTGGACTTCACCTCATGTTCTGACCAGATGGGCAAACCGACCTCGGCCGACCTGAAGCTCGGGTTAGCCACTGGCCCCGTCTTATTTGCTTGTCGGCAGGTAGGTTTTATGCACTTCCCTGGGACAATCTTCCGGGAGGCCCTGTGGGACCAGTACCTGCCAGGCACAGCTGATGGGAAGGTTAGATGAGATGGGAGCATTTCTAACAGACCAGAGTTCTAGATTTGATCCCAAGTCCAGGGCTGAAGCATCCAAGCCAGTCATTTTTGCCTCTGAACTCTGTTTCCTTGTCTGTAACATTGAGAAGATTATAAGATTCCTTCCAGGGCCACTGTAAGGATTACCTGAGATGATACTCATGGAGATACTGTGTGCATTAAGTGCTGTGTGCATTTAAGGAAGTGCTGCGATCATTTCTGTGTGTCTTGGGCACTGACAGGGTGGGTAGTTTCCACATCTTGATTATAGGGCTGGACTTTGTGCATCAGAGCCCCTCAAACAGGTACAGGAAGGCCCCCAGCAGGAGTAATTCTCCAGTTCTAGAAATTTAACAGGACTGTTGGCTGCTCTCAGCAAGCCTCTGCCATTGCCTCAAAAATGTCAAGAACAGAGGGATGCACTGGGACCACATAGTTTCTTCTTTATCCAGATTGAGGGGCTGTGAATTAAGGAAGGAAGTAAAGCTACCATCATCTTCCCCTTAATATGCGGAAGCTTCGGAGAAGCCTTGGTGACTAGCAGGGCGGACCCTTCCAGATCCTGCTCTGGCCCCTGGCCACACTGCTTCTGGTTTGCCAAATGCTCTTTGAAAGAAGTAGGACATTAGCTGGTATTTGGACTTCTTTCTAATAGATTTTCATCTTCGTATTTAATTCATTGTTTAGCAAAGCTAAATGTTCATCACCAGGCTGTGAAATTTAGAATTAGCTCTTTGGTCCAAAATGTTGTAGTCTGCTGAAAATTTTGCCTCTATTTCTCTCAGAATTTACAAAGATAAATCATTTTTTCCATAGACCTCAGTGATTCCATTTGTGTTTTTTTTTCCTTACAGTCAGATTTTTAAAAAATTGGATCCATTTTGATATTCCAAAAACCAGTGTCCTTGTTTTCACTCAGTTTCTGGTGCAAGAAAACAGAGTCTATCTTTTAGCTGTAAACAGGGTGATACTCAGAGAAGGCAGGTGCCTGGGGGCAGCAGGGGACGGAGGAGCGAGCCTGGGGACAGGCTCTGGGCAGCCTCTCGGGATGTTGAGGCAGAGGTGAGAAGTGTGAGGTCTGCTAGGAGTGGCTCCTTTCTTCTGACTTGCCCAGCCAGAACTCAAAGCGACACGTTCTGACAAAAATCTGTCAGATCACCTTGTGTGCATTAAAGGGTGAGTGAGGGACTTACTTTTTTTAACCATGAGCTCACAGAAAAGCAGAGGATTCATGAGCCACGTCCATGTAAGGCCTCTGAGATTAGAAAGAGGAGGCACTGGCTGTAGACACGAGTCTCCTTCCCGGGCCCCAGTGAGGAAACGTGGGTGAGGAGCCACAAGCTGGGCCCGGCACTCTGAGCTGCTGCCCCTGGTCCCCGGGTTATCAGGATGCCTGAGGAACCCGCCTCTCCCTGAAGAAGCCTGCAGTCTGCTGAAAGCCTTGGGGGGCTGTGCTGTCAGAAGTCTCCCCAAGTCTACATAACTATCCTGAGCCTCTGTGACTCCGTTAACAGCAGGGTCCCGCTTCAACCTGAGGATGGAGAATGTTTGCCTCTTCTGATTATGTTTGACCACGAATGTGTTTCAGAAGAAACACATTTACTTTCCTCTACTCAAAGGAGTATCACTAATTCTGCCTGCAGATACGGAGGGGGTGAAGTCGGAGGGCAGTGGACCACGCCCACAGATTGACTTGTCAGTGGTCTACAAGAGATTAAGAAGTGGTGGTTTTTAAAAAAAAAAAAAAGGAAAAGGAACCACCAAAAGCATGCAGTGTGCGAAACCACAGTTCTGTATCACTGGGACAGCCCAGCATCAACGAGGCGCACACTCACCCTCACTGGACAGGCTTCTCCCATCTGCCCAGAAAAGGAGTTAAAAGGCACAGGCTTTGGAGTGAGGCCGAGCAGGATGCCGCTCCAGACAGGACTTGTTTCCTAAGCAGACTGACTGTTCTGTCTTGTGGCACATGGGCCTACAGTTAGTCAAATGTTTCAGTTCTTTTCAAATAAAACATCACGTCTAGGCTCTACTAGTTCACACTGTCAAAAATTAAGATTCTTGGTCAGAAATTTGTCAAGATTTGTGGGGCTAAAATTGATTTGGGATAAAATAAGTTCCATAAAATAACATGAGACTGCAGTATCTCCACTGAAGGAAAATGCATTGCTCTTAGAGCTTGTAAAGGATTACCTCTGATCTCACAGCTCTTCTGGGGATAGGTAGTATGTCCCTTCTACAAATAAGAAAGTGATGCTCAAACTTGGCCAGAATGAAACCTCGGGTAAATGGCACAGCAGGCAGTTAAATGCTTTGCATCCTCTTAGACCAGTGTCGTGTCCCCACACGCTCAGTATTAGTGCTGCTGCCTGTGGGGATCAGCACTGGTGTCCAAAGGGCCCATCTGAGCCCCCAGAGGCCACCCAGAGCAGGGGACTGGCTTCTCCCATGCTGGAAAGGCTTTGAAGACACTCAGGAGTCTGTGTCAGCCTTTGCTGTTTGCCCATTTAGTGGAGTAATTCCAAGATGCCTGTCATCTTTTTCCATAGGTAGGTGTGTTTTGTTTGCAGATTAATTAGTCTTTGAATTTTTCCACTTAAGAACATTGAGTTTCATTGCACCAAGACAAGCAACCTTGGGAGACCATTTTTCCTTTCATTTAGCATGCTGACTTGTCTTAAAATTGGAGTTTGTTGATAGAAACCCCTTCTGTTTGGAACTCACTATTTCTGAAATCTCTCTGAAGGGGTTTTCGGTCAAATGAGGATTTAAGAAAATCTTCCACATTTCTGGGGAAGTCCGAGAGATGACAGCACACTCCCATGTGTATGTGTACACATACTATACTATGTATAAAAAACACAAACCTTAACGTTAAATAACAGAGGTTGGATTTCAAGATCTTCAGAAACCAAATGGAAGTTGTTTTCTTTTTTGGTGAGATTATATTTGTTCCCAAATACCCTTGAAAAGCTCTCTCCTTTCTTCTGCATCTCTTCCTTCTGTGATCAGTCAGCAGACCTAACTAAATGTCAGCCTGTAGTCATGCTTCCAACCGCCAACACCACCACCACCAGCCCCGCACCAGCTGCACGGGCTTCTGCTATTGTTGTGAGTGTCGCTGCCTTAGAGTCACCCTCAAGTTTTGCTTGAGTAACAAGCTCACCACAGTTTACCGACCACCTTTTGTCATTAGTTTATGGACAAACTTCACAGTCAGACTCTGATTTTGGCCACAGGTGACTTCCCTCTTAAAATCAGAGCCCAGGCAACAAGAACTTTCCTATTTCTCAGTAGGTCTGCAGGCAGGCCAGCGCTCCTCCCACCTGGTGAACAGGAACGCCTAGGGGAAGAGTTTGATATTTGCATATTAAAATTGCACACATTTCATGCTTCAAAGGAAAGATGTAGTCAACACTCAGTGGAAAAAACTTTTTTTCCCCCAGATTTTGCTTTGTCAGTGCTTTTTATAGTGAAAGAACCAAAGAGAAACCACCCAATCAGCACATTTTACTCCAGTTGTTGGTACTGCAGGAAAATGCTCATCTCCCCTAAAAAAGGTAGTTTTACCAGTTGCCGGACCAGTATCACATTAGCTTTGAGGATACGCAGCCTTCTCGAAATCCAGTTGTGAAATACGGTGTTAAGTAACTAAGACCCATGCCTACTTGGTTTGACTCTTACCACTAAAATTGACTGATGGGAGCTTTCCTATGAAACTTAAACTTTTTGTTCTTAAAAGACCAGTACCTGAAACTAATCACTGGTTTTCATTTAAGAACTAACCAGTTGCCACTCTTTACATTTCATAAGCATGTTATAAGCAGCCTCTCCTTTGTCTGGACACGTACTTTGTTCTGAAAGGAACATTCTTCATTCGTCATTTGCTGCCATCTAGTTGAGATTTTTCTGTGACCTAGTTTCCCTTCCAGGATTACTAACACCATGGTGGTTCCAGGACAAAGCTGACTTCATCCCCCGGGCTGCCTGCCAGGGGAGCACTGGCCGCTGCCCTGGGCACTGCCTAGCCGGAACCACACACCTTGTAACCTCATTTCACGGACTATAAGCTGTTAGAACTAACAGATTTCTGATCATGTAGCTCGGCTCCTTCCTAACATAGACGAGGAGGCAGAGGAGCTCGGCTGTGGCAGCAGGACACGAGCTCGAGTCTAGAGGAGGAAATGATTTGGTGTCTTGGCTTCCAGGTTCTGTTCATGGTGACAGTTCCCCTACCTAGTTGCTAAGTACTACAGGACAGATTTTCTCTTCATTGCACCTTGGACCTGTTTTGTTTTCCTCTTAACTGCCGTCAGCTTAAACTGGTGTTCAGAATTCACTCCGGTAAAAAAAAAAAAAATTCACTCCAGTACCCTGACTGCCACTTCTATCTCGGTCTCCTCTTAACTCCATGGTTCTCAACCTTGGCTGCATATTAGAAATGCCCAAAGAGTTTTTAAAATATGACGCCGGGGCCAGACCCCAAGCCAGCTGAGTCAACCTTAGGGAGCAGATCCAGGCAGCTGCACCGGAAGCCTCCCCAGCTGACTGCAGGGCCGGCGGGCGTCTAGCGTTGCTGCCCCATCCCGTCCACAAGCTGAGCTTTTCCCGGGATTCCCTCTGCTCAGAGACCTTGGCGGCTCTCAAGTGAGGCACAGGTTAGGACTGAAAGCAGAATGCTTACCCTTGTCTTAGGCAGAGAGCAGCAGGACCGCCCCGGGAATGCAGTAGAAAGGCACCCACAGGCCCCACGGCTGCTGAGTCAGAAACCTCAGGGGAGAGGCCCAGTGGGCCCCCAGTGACTTGAGACCCTGAGGGAAGCTGGTAGGTGTCGGGGCGCACGCCTTCTCCTCCCCGCTCACTCAGCATTGGACCCAGGAGAGAACCAGCGGCAGAGCGAGCACGGGTCAGGTCGAGGCACCTCTCAGGGCCTGGCTTGTCGCTGGGCCTGCCGGGCCTGCTGCTGTAATTGCAACAGCTTGCTGCTCCCCCACCCACATCATGTAAACCTTTGATCACCTTTTTTTTTTTTAACCTGTTCTTGCAAACTGATGCTTTAACATTTGATTTCTCCCAAGAGCTCTAAATAGGTTCTCTTTCTGGTTAGTTCCCAGAAATGAATGCTATGATAATGAGACGGTTCAGTTCACCAGGAGACGTGGACAGAGCGCGACAGTACGTATTACAGGTGAGACGATTTCAAAAGGAAAAGAGGCAACACTAGGTATGGTGCAGTAGAAGAGTTCTTTGGTAACCAAATTAATGTAACAAATTTGAGACACAAGACCAAGTTTGGTCAGGGAGTGTTCTATGTTTTCCTTGGAGAGTTTTATTGTTGCTGGCCTGTGTTCAGGTCTTTAATCCATTCTGAGTTTATTTTTGTGTGTAGTGTTAGGGAGTGTCCTTCCTAATTTCGTTTTACATGAAGCTGTCCAGTTTTCCCAGCACTATTTACTGAAGAGATTGAAAATCACTATATAGTCTTCTCTCTTGTCAGATGAGGTGACCATAGGTGCAAGGGTATCTCTGGGCTTTCTATCCTTTACCATTGATCTGCATTTGCTTTCGTGCCAGTATCATACTGTCTGGATTACTATAGCTTTGGAGTAGGTACAGTCTGAAGTCAGGGAGCTTGATTTTTCCAGCTTCATTTTCCTTAAGATAATTTTGGTTATTCAGGGTCTTTTGTGTTACCATACAAATTCTAAAATTTTTTGTTCTGATTTTATGAAAAACGCCATTGTTGGTAATTTGATAGGGATTGCACTGAATCTGTAGCTTGCCTTGGGTAATAGAAGTCCTTTTGACAATATTCTTTTGAGAACATGGTATGTCTCTCTGTTCATGTTGTCTTTCATTAGTATCTTCGTTTTCTGCATACAGTTCTTTTGCCTTCTTATGTAGGTTTATTCCTAGGCATTTTATCCTTTTTGTTCCAGTGGTAAATGGGACTGTTTCCTTAATTTCTCTTTCTGATCTCTCATTATTAGTGTATAGGAATGCAAGAGATTTCTGTGTATTTTGTATCATGCAACTTTACTACACTTCATTGATTAGCTCTAGCAATTTTCTGGTGCCATTATTTAGGATTTTCTATGTATAGTATCATCGAAAAAGCAAGAGAGTTCCAGAAAAACATCTACTTCTGCTTTATTTAAAGGGAGAAGTGGCACCCCACTCCAGTACTCTTGCCTGGAGAATCCCATGGACGGCGGAGCCTGGTGGGCTGCCGTCTATGGGGTCGCACAGAGCTGGACACGACTGGAGTGAGTTAGCAGCAGCAGCAGCAGCAGCTGCTTTATTGACTATTCCAAAGCCTTTGACTGTGTGGATCACAATAAACGGTGGAAAATTCTGAAAGATGGGAATACCAGACCACCTGTCCTGCCTCCTGAGAAATCTGTATACAGGTCAAGAAGCAACAGTTAGAACCGGACATGGAACAACAGACTGGTTCCAAATCGGGAAAGGAGTACATCAAGGCTGTAAATTGTTACCCTGCTTATTTAACTTATATGCAGAGTACATCTTGAGAAATGCTGGGCTGGATGAAGCACAAGCTGGAATCAAGACTGTAGGGAGAAATATCAATAACCTCAGATATGCAGATGACACCACCCTTACGGCAGACAGTGAGGAAGAACTCAAGAACCTCTTGATGAAACAGGCGAGCGAAAAAGTTGGCTTCAAACTCAACATTCAGAAAACTAAGATCATGGCATCTGGTCCCATCACTTCATGGGAAATAGATGGGGAAACGATGGAAACAGTGACAGACTTTACTTTTCTGGGCTCCAAAATCACTGCAGATGGGTGATTGCAGCCATGAAATTAAAAGACACTTGCTTCTTAGAAGAATAGCTATGACCAACCTAGATAGCATATTAAAAAGCAGAGACATTACTTTACCAACAAAGGTCTGTCTAGTCCAAGCTATGGTTCTTCCAGTAGTCATGTATGAATGTGAGAGTTGGACTGTAAAGAAAGCTGAGTGCTGAAGAATTGATGCTTTTGAACTGTGGTGTTGGAGGACTCTTGAGTCCCTTGGACTGCAAGAAGATCCAACCAGTCCATCCTAAAGGAAACCAGTCCTGAATATCCACTGGAAGGACTGATGCTGAAGCTGAAACTCCCAATACTTTGGCCACCTGATGCGAAGAACTGACTCATTTGAAAAGATCCTGATGCTGGGAAAGATTGAAGGCAAGAGAAGGGGACAACAGAGGATGAGATGGTTAGATGGGATCACTAACTCAATGGACATGAGTTTGAATAAACTCTGCGAGTTGGTGACGGACGGGAAGCCTGGCATGCTGCAGTCCATGGGGCCACGAAGAGTTGGACAAGACTGAATGAACTGAACTGACTGATGTACAGTATAGTATATCATCTACAGAAGATGACGGTTTTACTTCTTTTCTAATTTGAATTCCTAATTTTTTCTGATTGCCATGGCAAGGCAATCACTGTTGAGTAATAGCAGTGAGAGTAGACATCCTTGTCTTGTTCCTGATCTTGGCGGAAATGCTTTGTTTTTCACCAAGGAGATTTGTGTTTGCTAGTGGTTTATCATAGGTGGCCTTTATGTTGAGGTAGGTTCCCTCTATGCCCACTTTCTGCAGTTTTTGTGTATCAATTTTGTCAAAAGCTTTTCCTGCATCTATTAGAGATGATCATATGGTTTTCATTCTTCAGTTTGTTAATGTGGTGTGTCACACTGATTGAATTGCATATACTGAAGAATCCTTGCATCCCTGGGATAAATCTCACTTGGTCATGGTGTATAAGCCTGTTAATGTGTTGTCAAATTTGGTTTGGTAGTATCTTATTGAGGATTTTTGTGTCTAAAATGTGTCCTTTCAATCATGATGCTACAGATATCTTGTTCTGAATGACAGAGGGAACCACTCAGAAGAAAAGCAACTATATATCTTGATTCTGCCATAAACATTTTGACATAATGGAAATAGTAAATATAATTATGTTATTAGTGTTTAGCTTTTTGAAAGAACCAACATAAAAACATGGTTACAAAATGGAATGCAACTCTCTATAGTGTAAAGATAGAGGAAAGAGAAGGAGCAGTGGTTTCCTCATCTCAGATGAGATGAAGTCAGAAGTCGATGCTGCATGGTGACCACAGTGATCAATAGAAGAACTGAAGACCAACAGTCAGTGGTCAGGCTGGGAGACAGTATGGCTGGGCTTAAAACCCTGTCTTAACAGAAAGGCAATAGATAATTAAAACCAACAGACAAAACTGGTGCCTTTGGAAGAAGGAACTGTTGATTTTCATCGTAAGCTCTTCTGTATTATGAATGTATTAAGTTGCACTTAGAATTTTACTGTAAAAATTTTAATGTACATGTAACTTAAAAACTAATATTTAAATGAAAAATAGGGGGAAAATAGATGGCTACTTGGTATTAATGAGTTCACTACTTGTCATGGTAATAGAATAAAAATATGCTTCAGTCTGAGAAAGGGGGAAAGAGAGAACATTAGAAACAATGTCCAGCTCTTAATCAGATCTCAAGAGTATGTTTTAACTCATTGTAGCAGGAATTTAAAGAGCTGATCCCAGTGGCTGACGTGCATCTGTTCTGTTGTGTTTTGTTCCACGTCCGGTAGAGCGACGGTGTGCAGCAGACAACCTACCTCGCCCAGCGGTACTGCCACGAAGCGGTGAGAGAGATCAGTAAACTTCGACCATCCCCAGAAAGAGACGCCCTCATACAGCTTTCAGAGATTGTGCTCGCAAGAGACAAGTGACACCTCTTTCTGGTATTTCTGGCAGCTATTTTACCAGATTGTGCCTCAAGAATTTTGTGGAATATACTTTGCTTCATGTGCAGATAACCAAAAAAATCATTTGAAAAGATCATTTCCTTATTAATGGGACTTTTTTTTTTTATTGGCAAAAAGTTTTTCAGAAAACTTTAAATGTATTTAAACCATCTGAATCTGTCATTCTAGTCCTGTAAACTCTAATCGAGGTATCTTGATGGTTATATGTGGTATTGTTTACACAGTTATAGTAGCCACATGTAAAGCCATTACACAAATAAATAATGTTAAAATTCATATGGTTTATCTTGTTTCATCATAGGAGTAAAGATCATAAAACTGAAGTCTACATTTCAGTCCACATTAGTTAGATTTTAACAGTATCCAAAATTTCATAAAGGAGAATGGTTTATTATAAAAGACTGTACATAAAATTTGGACAACAGGTTATATACAAAATTAAAAGAACAGTCCACTTGAAAAAATGAAATGAAGAAGGTAGCTGATTACCAGTGATACTGAAATCATGTTTAAGATTAACAAAGGCAAAATGCGTATGCAACAGTCACATTGATTTGGTAGCAATAATGGCCTTTAATTTTCAGAAATAAACATCTTGCACTAGTCTTACCATTTACTATACTGTTGTAAGTCTGTAACGCCCAGTAGTACATAACTATAACTTGAAATCCAAACAAATCATTGAAACACAGAAACCCACAATTGAGTGCTCTACTTTAATGTCCTAGGCAACAGAGAATTATCCACGATGAGAAAACACCCCTTGAACCTTCCCTTAAGGGGAGACACACAAAGTGCACGTGTTGCATTTCAATTATGTCAAACGACAGTACAACTCTGTCTGTCAGGTATATCCCTGTCCAATGACGAATACATGGCACACCTTTCCCCCCAATTACTTTATATTTAAAATCTTTTTATGTTGCAAGTGCCAGGTAATGGGTTAAACAGTGCCTATTCGAAAATCCATTGCATTCACTTCTACCAAAAAAAATATGTAAAAGATTATTAATCATTTCCTATCATTGAATCGTATATGACAGTCCACTGGGAAACCAGAGGCCTCGGAGCAGTCCTTAAGAATCTCACCTACAGCATGTGCACTCTGACACATTATCTTAGCTTTGAAAATGTTACTTTAGAAAAGGGATTCAGTAGACTGACTTGTAAATAACCATCTCTGATTTTAAATTCTGCAAAAATCAGCCACTGCTATTGAGATAGGTTGAAATAAGGCTAAATTTTTTTCCAAGTTAATATATTGAGAAAATAGAACCATAATTCTGCAATAATAAATCGGTATCTCTTATTTATCATTATTTTTAAAGCAAACCAGTGAAGGAAAGGACAAAAACCTTTGGTTCACTTACATATTTATGAATGGAAAAAATTTATAATGCAAATTCACTCATTAAAAAACTCAGGTACAAATTACAACATTATAGGTAACCCTTTGTTTTTGTTTCACGTGGAGAACTTAGAGACTCAGTTCATTTCAAGAGACCTAAGTATGAGTACTCCAAGTAACTATTACACAAATTGGAAGCATCTTGGATTTTTTAAAAGTATATTTCAGTACATAAATTTGTATGCATGCTTTAAACAAACAGTATATTTCAAGAATGAGAGAGTCTAAACAAAAAGTATGACCAGCACCAGCATTTAAGTTTTCTGATTTTTAGTATCAGTCTGACAGAGCGTTAGTAACCATGCTGCACTGAGACATGTGATGGCACGATCTGAATCACAATTTGTTAAATAGACCCCACACCCCCAGAATATTTAGGCTGGTCATCAAGTTAACAATGTGTAAGTAAGTATGTAAGCATAATCCGTGACAGGCAACCTCATGTAGAATGCTGTTCAGCAATCCACAAACTGCCTCAGAGATTTATGCTTATAGGTAGACAGTCAATTATACCAATAAAACAGCATGTTCTGAAAATATGGGCACATTTTAAAACATTTTAAGACAATTCTGTTAACCATAATAGTCCCACAGTATGACTGAGTGATAATAAGAACCTACTTTAAAAGCAAAAATTTAATCAGTATAGTGCATGATTGATTCCACATAGTTTCCTGGGAACAGACCAGTCACTCGATTGCAGACTCCTTCATACCAGCCATCGTCGTTTTTCTTTATTACATAGATGATTGCGCCCTCCATAAATGACAGCTCATCATCCTTGTCTTTTGTATAATCATATATTGCCACAACTGTGGAGAAGAATTGGAAGATCATGTGAGTGCATTATATCCAACGTTTAATTGAATTTTTAAATGTAATGCCAACGAATAGTATAGCAAACCCAACCTTTTTATGAATACTCTTAATTCTTAAATATCTATATCCAGGTAGGTCAAGTAGCCAACTGTATGCCTAAATCACTAGCTTGATCTTTCAGGCCAAACCGTCAAATAACTCGAGAAGTCAAGAGTTTCTATCAACCTATTTAGGAAAGGTCTCTGAATTTTATGATTTATTACATGTTTCAATTCATGTGTTCAAATATCTACTAAGTTCCAACCATATGCAAAGCACCATTTATCAAAGTAACTATTGAGGAAAGCTGCAGAGCCAATCGGTAAACCAGGTAACAACCCAAACTATCTAATTTAAAAATATACATATACTGTGAAGTAAATCTCATCCTACTCATCCCAGAAAAATATTCATATGTTCATATAATTTATGGGTCTATACCTAGATTTAAATATATATATATATATATATACCTTAAAGGTCAGCAAGAATTTTTCTTTATTTTTAAAGGAGAAACAGGTGAATAAAGATTCACATAAGACTTACGAGAACATTTTTGCTATTTATTGTGCTATCGGTGATTATGCTGAGTACAAAATATCCATTTCCTTTGCAAACGGTGTTGTGGAAAGCAAAGGCATCAAAAAATCACTAGCTTTCCAAACCATTGGTTTATTATTTTAAGTATTCCTTCCTTCTGGCTTTATAACATGATCATTCTAGAATATGCAATTTTCCAGTATATGTGAAAGAGTATGTCATACAAAATTTTTTTCATTACCTCATGCAATCTTTTTCTTAAAAGAGGACTTTTAAGATATTTAAGATATTCTGGAACTCATTTTTTCCTTAAGAAAGGTGGCTATGTGCCATAATTATTCTGAATCAGTAAATTACAATAAGAGACCCGAAGTACTGATCCACAGCATCATTTGATAAAGTAAAACAGGCAATCTTTTTTTCCCCTTTACAAAACAGTACATGAAGTAAACTCAACAAGTACATTTTCCTCCATTTTAATCCTGTAGTGAAATCACAGTGTTGTAATCACAGGCTCACTTAACATGCCCAGTTTCAAAACACCAAAATATATCGAATAAATAACATTAATTATCCTGGTATTTTTAGCTAAATAACCACTCAAGAAAACCAAGTGACTGCTAGAAAGAAACATTTTCTTTTGTATTCCATCACATTTTTAGTGGTATAGATGAGTTTTAAACTGATCGTGACAATGCCTGATATCCTCAAAGTCATTCAGCAAAATTAAACTAGTATTTCCTCATGTTCTTAGTTCCACTTATACTAAGCTGATAAAAACACTGCACCCAACTAATTGTTTCTATTTGCCAAATCCCCTCTGTAAATGAAACTTAGTTGCCCCTCACACCTCCCCTTCCTGAATGCATATATTCTCATATAACAACTCTCATTGCTGAGTATTTAACCATTAACAATGTGTGTCCATCCTAGTCTATAGGATCCTAGTCCACATAAAGTTCTGAACTCTCCCTTCTCTATATATTCACTGTAGGGTTCTATGGGACTAGAAATCTAATATTCTTATCTACATCTGTCATGAATGCATGCGTGCTAAGTCACTTCAGTTATGTCCGACTCTATGTGACCCTATGGACGCTTTGCAGTCTGCCAGGCTCCTCTGTCCATGAGATTTCCCAGGCAAGAATACTGGAGTGAGTTGCCATGCTTCCTACAGACCCAGGGATCAAACGTGCGTCCCCTGAATTACAGGCAGATGTGAGCCACCAGGGAAACCCCTACATCTGTCTATATGATAAAAATTTGAAGATAGCTAGCTAGTCCCTCTGAAATCTTCTTTTCCTCAACTTAGAAACAATGCTTTTAACTCATTATAGATACACTGTCTTAAATATTTCAGCCTCCTGAATATCATCCTCAAAATTAAACATACTATTAGTCTAATATAAGTGACTGAACATGGCTTCTGCAACAGTCATGTCATACTGTTGGATTAACATATTCAACTGAAATCCTATTAAACCTGCTTTTAATCATCTTGTGACTTATAAAGGTGACTATTAAAGGCTTTAAATATAACTCTACTAAATACCAACTTTCTGATTAAGACCTGGAGTCCGTAAACAATGGCTCATGACCAAATTCAAACCAAAGCCTTTCTGTCAATAATTTTACTGGGGCATAGCCATATCCTCACTTGTGTTCTGTCTATGACTGCTTGTTTTGTCTTGTTTTTTCCCCCTTTGGTTGCGCTGCATGGCTTGTGGGATCTTAGTTCCCCAACCAGGGATTAAATCCAGGCCCCCAGCAGTGGAAGCATGAAATCCTAACCACTGGACCGCCAGGGAATTCTCAATGACTGCTTTTGTGCTACAACAGTGGGGTTGAGTAGTTGTGACAAGCCTGAATGACCAGACTATATTTTCAATTAAAAAAATTAAAAATGTCTCTCCAGATGAAGGGATAAAGATGTGGTATATATATTTAATATATACAGTGGAATATTACTCAGCCATAGTAAAGACCTAAGTGGGCCTTAGGAAACATCACTACGAACAAAGCTAGTGGAGGTGATGGAATTCCAGTTGAGCTATTTCAAATCCTGAAAGATGATGCTGTGAAAGTGCTGCACTCAATATGCCAGCAAATTTGGAAAACTCAGTGGTGGCCACAGGACTGGAAAAGGTCAGTTTTCGTTCCAATCCCAAAGAAAGGCAATGCCAAAGAATGTTCAAACTACCGCACAATTGCACTCATCTCACACACTAGTAAAGTAATGCTCAAAATTCTCCAAGCCAGACTTCAGCAATACGTGAACCATGAACTTCCAGATGTTCAAGCTGGTTTTACAAAAGGCAGAGGAACCAGAGATCAAATTGCCAACATCCACTGGATCATCGAAAAAGCAAGAGAGTTTCAGAAAAACATCTATTTCTGCCTTATTGACTATGCCAAAGCCTTTGACTGTGTGAATCACAATAAACTGTGGAAAATTCTGAAAGAGATGGGAATGCCAGACCACCTGACCTCTTGAGAAACCTGTATGCAGGTCAAGAAGCAACAGTTAGCACTGGACATGGAACAACAGACTGGTTCCAAATAGGAAAAGGAGTACGTCAAGGCTGTATATTGTCACCCTGCTTATTTAACTTATATGCAGAGTACATCATGAGAAATGTTGGGCTGGAGGAAGCACAACCTGGAATTAAGATTGCTGGGAGAAATATCAATAACCTCAGATATGCAGATGACACCACCCTTATGGCAGAAAGTGAAGAAGAACTAAAGAGCCTCTTGATGAAAATGAAGAGGAGAATGAAAAAGTTGGCTTAAAGCTCAACATTCAGGAAACTAAGAACATGGCATCCAGTCCCATCACTTCATGGCAAATAGATGGGGAAACAGTGGAAACAGTGGCTGACTTTATTCTTTCTGGGCTCCAAAATCACTGCAGATGATGACTGCAGCCATGAAATTAAAGGACACTTACTCCTTGGAAGGAAAGTTATGACCAACCTAGACAGTATATTAAAAAGCGAGACATTACTTTGCCAACAAAGGTCTAGTCAAGGCTATGGTTTTTCCACTGGTCATGTATGCATGTGAGAATTGGAACGCTGAAGAAAGCTGAGTGCCACAGAATTGATGCTTTTGAACTGTGGTGTTGGAGAAGACTCTTGAGAGTCCCTTGGACTGCAAGGAGATCCAACCAGTCCATCCTAAAGGAGATAAGCCCTGGGTGTTCATTGGAAGGACTGATGTTGAAGCTGAAACTCCAATATTTTGGCCACCTCATGCGAAGAGCTGACTCATTGGAAAAGACCCTGATGCTAGGAAAGATTGAGGGCAGGAGAAGGAGGGGACGACAGAGGATGAGATGTTGGATGGCATCACCGACTCAATGGACATGGGTTTGGGTAGACTCCGGGAGTTGGTGATGGACAGGGAGGCCTGGCGTACTGTGATTCATGGAGTCGCAAAGAGTCGGACACGACTGAACGACTGAACTGAACCGAACTGAATGCCATTTGCATTTGCAGCAATATGGATGAACCCAGAGATCATCTAACTTCCTACTTACTTACTAAGGGAAGTAGTCAGAGAAAGGCAAATACTCTGTGATATCACTTATATGTGGAATCAAAAAAATGATACAAAATGAATTCCTTAAAAAAACAGAAACAGACACACAAACATAGAAAAACCTACAGTTACCAAAGGGGAAGGGGGTAGGGTAGGGATAAACTCAGAGTCTAGGATTAGCAGATACAAACGATAATATAGAATATAAACAGCAAGGACCTACTGTACAGCACAGGAAGCTATATTCAATATCCTGTAATAAACTATAATGGAAGAAAGCTGAAAAAGAATTTATATATATATACACACACATACACATAGGCATATAACTGAATCACTTTGCTGTACACCAGAAACTAACACAACACTGTAAATCAACTATACTCCAATTAAAAAATTAATAGAAAATAAAGAATCCTTGCTTTATATTGGGAAATGTTTAGGAACTAAATCATCTTGTCTGCATAAGGGTGTTCAAAAGGTAGAGACATACTGGACTAGGTGTTCTTTACAGCTCTAAAATACGATCATTGCTAGTTCCTTCCCGTTACAGCAATTCAGTGATGACTGTACCTTACCTTTCTCAATATAATTCTTGGGGGCCCAAGCAGGATCCCCATCTGCGTATGGGTCATTATACTGAACTACCGCAGCCTCCTCATCTTCATAATCCACTGGCGGCGGAGGTGGTGGAGGTGGCGAGTCGTCAAACATGGGGATGTCGTCTGGTGGAGGTGGTGGTGGTGGAGTTGGACTATCAGCAACTAAAAAATTCAGATACTTAATTGAAATCAGAAATCAGACTAGATGGAAGTTCCTAAGTTAATAGAATTTAAGGAAGCTCTATCTCATATACAGCATGCACTATAATAATACATGCAAGATTAGAAATAAAAGCTTGGTGTGTTAAAGCTTCTACTACTTTTAAGAATAATTTTGCAATAATAAAATGAGTTAAAAATTAAAGGTATTAGGAAGTACTACAAATTAATGAATGCAGAGGTTAGGAGACAATATGTCTTTTTTTTTTTTAAATAAGACTACAGGAGTAAGGAAGTTCCCTTAAGGTTCAGGTCACAACAAATGTCACTCTTTAGTTAGCCTCTCTCCTTAAATAAGCCTTATATCACATCTGTCATCTGGACTATGGTAAACATTATGAATGTTAATTTAATGGTTTGATAACCATTTATTGTGCACATTCATGTCCCCGATTTTGGCTTTTAGTTACCTTTAGTTACAAAGAAATCTCTAGTGGGTGGATATATGTTTATTTTTATTTGTTTTATGCAAGGGGGAAAAAAAGCTGTGGTGTAGGTATGCTTCTATGTGTAGGTTTTCTATTTAAATTTTAACAAGAGAAAATAAATTTAAAGTTAAATAATTCTAAGCAGAAAATCTCATTAAATATTTTTTAAATGTTTGTACTCATAATCAACTTTAAAGAAAGATAATCAGCTTCTAAAATGTAGAAAGCAAGCTAAGATTTCTGTATTATTGCTTGTAAAACTAAGATAGAATGAGGGAAAAACTAGATCCTAAAGGTCCAATTTCCTAAGAATACATCCTCAATAAAGATTTTAAAAATAAAGTACTGCAGGAAGATGTTTAAAAAAAAAAAAGAACTCAAATCATGCAAAACAATAAAAACGATTCATATCTCAAATTCTAGATGGCTGTGGTATGTATATGTGTGATTTAAATAAAGGTGTAAACAGTGAAATGGAAAAAATGTCACGCTAGAATTGTTTCAAGAAAGTATTATGATACCAGATAACAAATGCTCCCAATATTAACGAATTCAGAGCTGAAGCACAACTAATTCTTAAATTTCTGATCCACAAATTTCTTAAAAAAAAAAAATGAAAATATTTTGATACAAAGAATTATATAGTCTCCAGTATCTGAGAGAAGTAATTCAGAATTCCAACATACTAATAATTCCAACATACTACCTCAAGTGCCAATTTCTGGGGCTATTTATATGATCAAAGAAAATGGTCATCATCTATTCTAAGATAGTGTTAAAGTTTTCAACACCCTATTTGCAGTAATGAGCTGAGAATATAACCAAAGAACCCAGATTTAAAACATATGCACATAAGAGCCCTACTGACAACCACTTTAATTCTGTGATTTCTACTTTATCCTATTTGGGGTAAGAAAGGACACTATTAGGAAACAAGTCCTGTGTGCTGATGCTCATTCAGACAGCTCTCACACAGGTGTGCAGTTTATTCTTCCTACAAATGCTAGGATCCGTTTTATTTCTGCCAGTACCTTCTCCATAAAGCTTGCTAATATTATTGAGATGAGAAGAAAATGTATATGAATCCATTCTGACATTGAAGAGTCATAGCTCATATCCTTAATATGGCTTAATGAATAAATTATGTATGTTTGCCTGAATTCTTAAAGTACATTTACTCTTTATACACAACTTACTAGTCTAATGTTTTCATTCAACTGTCTTTATACCCAACTGCTGTTAATTTACATTGGCTTATCTTCAAATTGCATACACTGGGGTGAGAGTCTTGTCATCTTATTCTCTGTGCATAATACTCTGTCTAGCACCATGTGTAATTAGTTCAAAAATGCTTCCTGATGTTAATCATGCTGCTGCTGCTGCTAAGTCGCAGATGTAAACACACTGCTTTTTTAGATGCTCATGTCTTAAACTGAAACAGATTTATTAATAGGTTAATTGCTCTGTGCATTCATTATCACCACTTTGTCAAAGAAAGTGAATGTTAAAGAACATAGAAAATTTGTAATTCATAAAACATTTAATATACTGATACCAATTTATCAATAATCTTCCTAACATGCTTTCAAAGAAAACAGATGCCAAATAAAGTGAGGCATCCTGTGGCACCAGGAGAATTACCGACTCAAGATCACAAGTTTGGGAGAAGAACTGAAATAGCCCATGGGCTCTAGAGCAAAGACCATACATGTACATTACACTGAATTTCTGTTTAAAAAGGGATTACCAAAAATCTAATCTATGAGCTCTGGACTCACTAAATGGATGTTTATTATGGCTATTTTAAAACATTTCCTAAAAATTCTCGGCTATTAGGCAGTTCAAAGGTTGAACTGGATTTGTCTTTAAACTCTTGCAAACAATTTTTAAACTCTTAGAGCACCAAGAACCAGCAATTTACCTTTATCCACTAATTTTTTAAAAAGAAGATTCGCTTATTTTCACATGTTTAAACACATAAGAGTTTCCAATCAAATGTAAATGATAAGGTTGGTTTAGGCTCAGAAATTTCAGCATTTTGAAACTGTTTTATAAAGTCTATTAAATCACACATTTCTTAAAGATGGGGACTTTGTCTTAGACTATGTATATTCCTCCCAGAGCCTAGGACATAACACTGAATAAACAAATACTTGACTGGACGAAGGGAGGAAACGTGGAGAATAATACAACAAGGTCAGGAGAAGCTGCAGGATGGAATTTGCCACAATGTTTTCTCCTGGAAGATGGGCTGGTCATTTGAGTTACACATCTTGTTCAAACTGTTCTGAGATTTATCTGCATGGTGATGAAGCCAAATGAAGTGAATTAGTACTAGACCATCTTACCATTTTCAGCATTTTTGGCATAATATAATTCAATAATAGCAGTATTTTCCATTTTGCCAAATAACATTCACTATGATCATATAGTTAGGATGATGTATCTCCCAGAACATCAAAGTAATCAGGTGGTAATAAAAAAAAAAAAAACCACTCTATCCTAATTCATATATTCAAAAGAATTTCCTAGTCAATCTGACCCTCCTTCAAAAAGACCTAAAAAATGTGACAAGTCTGCCTGTTCAGAAATTATCCTCATGGGCCAAAACATAAAGAGGGCTCTATACGGATCATCACTTAAATGGAGTGCATGGATGTAATTTACTTATTCTTGCAGATCCTTGTTTATCCTAACAAATCTTTATATTAGGTTCAAAACTGTTTATGTATAAAAATTTGAACAAATCTTTATATAGGTTCAAAATTGTTTATGTATAAAAATCAAAGGCTACAAAGTTTTCTTCAAAAATGTTTCGTAACTAAAGGAGAAAATGCCACAAAAAAACCCCAAAAAAACCCAAAGCAAAGAAAATAAAACAAACCACCTGTCCTAATAGATTTAATCTCACAGTGTAACTATGCATCTTGATGGGTTTGCTGGCAACAGAAAACTAATTCCCCTAAAAACTATTGAAAACTAGTAGTTTCCACACAATTTTAATTTGAGGCTTTGATTATGCTTTCCTTAAGAATCTGCAAAGATCTGATTTCATGTTTTAGAGCATGTGAATACATAAGGGAATCGCAGTTGTAACATTCATCTGAGTCAGTAACCATGCACACAGAGGAAAACTGAAGATCGTGCTCTTCAGTTTCAATAGCGGATCTGCACCTATTTTCAAGGTAAGATTAGCTTCTCAACAAAAGTAAGGAAAATGATGACTTATCAGCCATGCATGCTATAAGGAGACAGCCTCTACTCTTGGACAGCTCAGGTTTTCCAAACTTACTGTTTTCCTGCACCCTGGCCACGAAGCCTGTGAGAGGTATCTGTGGAGTCAACTGGGGCATAGGGGGAGGGGGTGGAGCAATAGAAACTGGCGGTGACAACACAGAATGGGGGAAGTAAAACAGATAAAGGAAAGAAAAGGAAACAAACAAAAAGCAGAAGTCAGTTACAAGGACCACAAACATAAGTATGCAAAGAACAGTTTGTAAATGAAACAAAACAAAACAAGAAACAAAACAAAAACCTGCAGAACCTTCTTCATTTCCCACAAACAAACCTAAAGCTGAGCTGTGCTTAGCCAACTGGTAATTTTATTAAAAAACAAATACATTTATTTTAATCCTACTGTTATATTGTTTGCGGAAGATTGAGATTTACCATCACCTTCTTCCATGCAATGAAAATTTTGAATTCTAAGGAAAGACTAACAAAACAGGTAAGAATGAAATACCAGTAAAGGTTTCCAGGATACTGTTAGTTCACCTTACCTCTCTAATCCTAACAGGTATGTCTAGCTTAAGGGTAATGCTGTAAATCAGAATTCAAATAAACAAAACAAAAATGTTATGGAATAGCTGTTTATTCCATGTATAAATAAATGCACTAGTTATAGGTTTTCTTTAAAAACAGTTCTTATGTATCTAAATATATAATATACATCTAAATTATATATAATTTTATATATAACATGCATGTATGTTATAGATAGTAAGATTAACTATATAATGTATATTATATAATTATGATAGTATAAAGTCATGATTTATCATGTAAATTACACATGATTTAATAATAAACACAAATTATAATAATTATATATTATACAATTATATAACATTAATTGTATGATTGATTATATAATACAATATTATTATACACAGTAATATAATCTCATTATGTACCTAAATATATTCTATATATCTCTATCAGCTCTCTAGGAAAAAATCCTTGTTTATAAAAAAAAAAAAGGTTACTATTATTTTTTAAGTTGACAATTTTAAATACATCACTCTTAAATTTACTAGGGAATAAGAGTGCTCCATATACCATGTTAAGTGTTCACTGAATTTCAAGGGATATTTCAAGGGACCTTCTTCCTTTCATATCACAAAATTCTGTGTACTAGTAGTCACCAAGAAATGACACTAAACTGACAGGGAAAATTTATTGGCTCCCAAAGATCATTTAATTGAAAGATTGTTTCCATTAATCCAATCTAAAAATTGTTTGCTAAGCATAAAAATCTGAAAGAGGTTCAGTGTACAAATAAACAACAAAACAATGTATGTGTATTTATATTCATTATATGGCTAAAAATAACATTCAATTCACTATGAAATTAGTCCTGGTTCATTCTGATACTCTGTATATAGAAGTGTATACATGTGTGTATATACTGGAACAAGTTCCAGTATATACACATTTATATATGATAGTGTTAATAAATAAAAGATTATATACCTTTTCAATGTAAAAAAAATTTAAAAAAAACTTCCACAAACCTAAAAATTTAAAAAAACAACCCTTAGTAACTAGCCATGCTGGTTAGTACATAAAGAAAAGACAGGTTATGCTGCAACAATACTAATCATATGCACAGAATATGCACATCAAAACACTAAACACTCACATGCTACCACTACAACACCAACAGTAACTCAGGTTGAAGGATAATTGATTTGACAACACATAATAATATGTTTAAAATGTGAGGCAAATTTGCTTTACAATATCCAAAAATATGGACATTCAGTAATGACAATGTCTTCTTTGAGGATAAGCAACCAACCCAAGCAGTGTTAAAACAGAACTACACAAACATGTATCAGGTGAAGAGTCACCAGAAGCCCTATTTGCAGAGTAAACTAAATGAATGTCTAAGTGCAGAAAAGAAAAATAACACAGAGATGAGATCTAAAAATGCAGCATAATATGAAAAAAAAAAAAATTAAAGGTTCATGAAACTAGTGAGACTAATGATCAGATTAACTGTGGGATTCTCAGCTGCCAGCTACTTTTCTTTACCAAAAGGAGACTAGGGGAAATGTGAGGTAAAATTCTAACTGCTAAAGTTTCTCAGGAGCTTGGATGAAAATTTCAGTCTGGAAAAGGGATCTATAACATAAATGTGGGGATTACTTGTGAATTATGATATTTCTGCTAAAGTGATTTTCAATTCTTAGAAGGCTTTTGGCTTATAACCACAATTAAGTCTTTAAAACTAAAATTTAACCAAAAAAAAAAGAGAGAGAATTTAGTTCTACTTTAAAACACTTGTTTAAAACATGCATTATAAATAAAAAGAATTTAAAACCAATTTCCTGTGTAAATATGGAGTATTCAATATTTTTTAGGTAACATAAAACAACATGCAGCTCCAGAAAGTAGTTAGAAAAACCATATGAGAAAGCGTGTTTCAGTCTATGTCTGATGATCACTGTTTCAAGCCAGTAACAAATACTGAACAACTGGCTCATTTCAGATTTCTCCTGGTTGGATTGAGCACCCTGATAGGGAAAGTGAAATTAATGACTACTCACTCTAAGCAACTGGAACTTTTTCATATTTTAGGCCAAAGTTATTTTCTAATCTTATCAGTCTTTAAACACTGATTGCAGTTAGTGTTGAGATGTGCAATCTGAGGTGAACAGAAACAATTTGTCAAAGGAAAGTCCTCCCCGCTGTTATAATTATTAGAGACAGAATAAGCAGGCATCAAGAATGGTTTTTAATGGTTTGGAACTCATTTCAGTATAGGTTAACAAGCTTAAAAGTGATAGCCAGCAATTTTGTTATATTACTGAAAAGAAAAATTGTCACAATATTTTTAATTTTACTGTTATCAAACTGTATCAAACATGCCAATATTTTTAAATTCAGCTTAATTAATTTCAGAGTTTTTCCTCTTTAATTCTATTTACAGTATATTCAGTGAGTTGGAAGTTTTTGAAAGTGATAAGCAATTATTCTTAAAATGATATGATTCAAGGTCAAACTTCTTAAAACAAAAATAAACATGAAATAACATGGTTTCAATTGTTGTCTATCACTGGCAAGAACAATTTAAAATAATTTCCTTCAAAAGGAACTCCACTGCTGCGTGCGCCTGCTAAGCACAAGCTTACTTGAATTCTGAGAATAAAGTGGACCTCCATTAACATGAGGCTGAGCAGAAAACTGAGCCGTCACAGAGGGAGTCCGTCTGTATCCACCAGAAGATGTCGAGGAAGTGGTAGAGTTGTGTCGAGAAATCTGCCTGGTCATTGTGCCATACTGGGAACCAGGAGCTGAGCCCGGGGCTGCTGGAAAGCATTAGTCAAAGGCAACCAACAAAGAACTTGAGCATTGCAGGTAACCTCCGATGGCAGAACAAAGAGAAGCAGACTCTCAGCAAGAAATGTTTTTTATCACTTTTTAAAGTCCACAGCACAAAATAAAGAGAAAAGTAAAGATACAACATAAATAGCTCTATCTCTGAACTTACAAAAACTTACAAAAAAGCAGAAAAAACAGATACTGTGTGGAAAGTGCAAAAGTTGAGTATGAAACATTCTTCAGCCTTTTAATTTAGCATAATCCCAAGCGGTATTTTGCTAATAAAATGTATAATCTTTTTCTTTATTTTAGAACATATAGTTTTTATATGTCAACTGTGTCTCTCCAACAAATAAGTACCAAATGACAGTCTGAAGTGAAAAGCATTAGTTTTTAGATGTGACTACCTTAGTATCTGGATTGTACACTTCTTCCTTTTCATTGGCAAGTCTACAGAAACAAAGTCTAAGAAGCTAGCCAGCCAAACCTGCTTAAATTATAAAGTTTAAACAGTTAAGCTTATTTTCCACATTTACTAGTATATTTATTTGACTGTTTACTGTATTAGCAGTTATACATATTATAGTAGAATCATTTTTTTAGAGAAGCACAATTTCTAGCTTCAAAGCACCTATGTCAGATTTGTTGTATATCTCCAAACTTTTAAGAATTACACACTTTACCCTATCACTTAAATTTCTGTGAATGATAAAACTGAAAAAAACTTTAAGACTGTAAAATATGGACATTTTAAGGCAGCTTTGGGTAGAGAATCCACTATCTTTTCCCACATATTTGGAGGGCTTTTTTTTTCCCCATAATACATCCAAAGCAATCTTTTCTTTTTTAATTCCATGCATATTTAAACTAACTAAAGTATTAACAATACTTAAAATTTCATTCAATGTCATCTTTACCAATGTCTTCAAAGTTTAAAATTTTAAAGGTTAATATAAAGTTCAAAGCCTCTAAAGTTAACTATACCTTCCAGGCAACTTCAGGATTTACATCATTCTCCCAAACATCTAACCACAACTGAAGAAATAAAAAGGCAGAATCCTGGTTTCCTTTCCTTCAGTCGTTTCATTTAACCTCTCCTAGAGGCCATACAAATTATTAGAAAAATCATACAGCAGAGGTTGTTCATTAAAAGAAGTGCTAATATTTAACATTTTGGAGCTCCCAAGCCATAGGCAGTCACTAATTAAATCATCCACACACTCATTTTCTAAACAGAGACACACTTTTAAAATAACAGTCTATTCAAATGCCTTTGAGAATGAGTAATTCTGGACAGTTAAGTTTCCCAAGGAGCTAAGAGGTAATCCTTTAACCATTTTAGTAGAAATCTTAAAATGATTTTTTATATTTCTTTGACTTATATAAAACCTATATAAAATCCAGGTTATTATTTTTGGTGATTGAAAACCAAATTGAGCTATTTATATAGTCCCAAACCAGGCCAATTTCAGAATTTATTTTAGTATTTTATTATGAAATAAATCATAATGTTAAAGGGTATGTGACTGATGTATATATAATTATATATGCTATATACATATAAATAATACATATACTAATATATATTATACAACTATTTACAATGGTTATATATAATCTGTTTACATATATAAGTATTATTTATATATTTGATTATATAGGATTATATATTCTGTTGGTTTGCTGTTTTCCTTTTATATTTTTTAAGATTCATTCATTCATGTTGATAAGTATATCAATATATCATTCATTTTTTTGCTTTATTTACATACAAACATGCCACGATTACAATTACTTATCCATTCCACTGTTAGACATTTGAACTGCATCCAGATTTTTGCTATTATTATTATACCACCATTATGAACATTCCTAAATATGGTTCCTCAGTTCCTCTGAAACAGTTCTCAAACACTGATCAGAATTTTATCTTAAGAGCCTATTGTGATACAAGCTGCTTGGCTCCAGTCTCAGTTTCCGAATGAGGAGGTCTGGAATGGGACCTGAGAATTTACATTCCTAACTAGCTCCCACGACAATGATGCTGTTGATCTGGAAATCATATTTCAAAAGCCACTGCTCTAATACAGTGGTGGTTAAACTTTTTGGTCTTAGGGTCCACTCTAAAATTAGAGAACCTCAAAAAATTTTTATTGAAGTGAGTTACAGGAATAGGTAATTACCATATTAGAAATTAAAACTGATTTATCTTTAAAACACATGAATACACAAATACACATTCCTTTAGCTGTCAAAAACTATGCTATCAAATGTTACATAGCTTCTGGAAAATTCCACTGTGTCCTTGTACCAGAATGAGAATGAAAATGGCAAACAAGTCTTAGTATTATTATGGTCATAGTTCTAACCTCAAAAATGCCAAGAAAGGATTTTGGCAACACTCAGGAGTCACATACCTATATGTTGAGAACCAGTACTCTAGGGGAAATATCTAGAAATGAAATTGACGAATCTAAGGTAAGAAACCTGGTTCAACTTGACTGAGTAACAACAAATTACTTTCTAAAGGGAGCATATTAGCTAATAAACTCCCGCCAGCAATGTACCTTTCTGTTACTGCACATTCTCACTGACATTTGGTATTAGGAGACTTCGACATGTTTACCTATCGTAGCTATAAAATAGTATCCACTGGTTTTTATTTTCTGTGTTCCTGATTATTAATTAGGTTGAGGGCATTATTTTTTCAACATGAACTTTCTGCCAACAACTTCTATTACTAGGGTCTTTTTTTTAAATTACTTCCTTTTCCCCTTTTCTTTTGAGTACAAGTGCCAATGGTTTTAAAAGAAGATTCTAGATGGTTTTATTTCACCTAAGCTCCATCATTTGAGACAGTTCTTTATCCATTTCCGCCCAAATGCTACTGTGCATTTCTAGGCTGAATGGTTTTTATATAGTCTATATTTGGAATTCTTATAGCTCAATCCAGTCTCCCTCAACCTGGGAACAATTTAAATGTATTTTATTGATAAAAACTTTTCACAGCACCCTCAGATGCCATAAATCCTTGACTGTATCAGACTTTTTCAACTGTGAGCCACAGGGAAGCCTCAGAGCATCCCACACATCATTCTCTTTTCTATTTTTCTTCCTCCTGTCCTCCACCTTCACCCCACTCATTTGACTGTTGTATACACCAGGGAGTTCCAAATCAAGTCTCACTTTAACAAAATACTGCATCACTAATAAAAAAAATTTTTTTGAACAATCACTGCTATAATATTCCTAGAAAGATCTAAATAAAACAAAAGCTAAACCACATTCAACTGGTTATAAACAAGGCAGAGACACATTTGACATCACAGAGAAGTTTCTGTGTAACTTCAGAGGCCTTTCACAAGGAGAAATTAGTGTAAACTAGATTTAATACTTTAAACTTTGTACTACAACCTAATAACTACAAAAGCTAACCATCTAACAGAGGAGTGGACTATGAACTAGGCACAGTAAATTAAATCACTCCAGTGGTTATGCAGTCTCACCTATCACAGTGTTCGCGGGGAGGGGTGGTGCAAGAGGTGGTGCTGGTGGAGCTCCAGAAGGAGGAAGGACAGAAATGTTTTCTAATAAAATAGTTTATAATTCAGGTCAGAGTGCAAGAAAGAGAACTAATCATTCTGAAACAGTAAGAAAGTACAATGCTTTGGAAAGAAGAAAAAAAGAAAGACACCCATATGCAAAGCATGTTCCAAAGAATAAGAATTTTACAAGGTAAAAAGGTCACCGAGTTCACACTTTCATTAACTATAAAATACGCCTGTTTTTATAAGTAGCTTTTCCTTCTTTTTCAACAACATCCTTGAGAAACTAAGAATTTTTCCCAGTTTTGATTATCAAACTCATTTTTCAATGTATATTTTAACACCAAAAAGTCTTCCTTTCATTTACTAAACAATCAAGGGACTAATCATAGCTCTTAAATTTTTATATAATCTAAAAAGTAAAAGAGCTTTTCCTAGTTTAATCCCATGTTACATTCATAGTGTTTTACTGACATATGTATCGAGTATCATACATAAAAGCAGTAAAGTCACAACCAGCTATCACCAGAGTTGATACACCTACCAGGCTACAAGGCAACATCAAAGTTCAGTGATACATAATTCACATTAAAGACACTGATCTTTCAGTTGAATTATCAACAATATTGGTTTGCTCTTGAAATAATAATTATCATTCTTGATTACTAAAGCAAATTGCCCCAAAAGTTATTTAATATGCTTTTTTTATAAGTAAGGAGAAATAGCTGCAAAACTCTAAAGACTCTGAAAACCAATCAAAAATTGTTTTTGAATTTGTTAGCTTTCATTCTGGCAACAATCACATAAACTTAATAAATGGTTTTATCTAATATAACTAAATTGCTTCAGACTTCCATAATAAAGCTCATAAATGCCACCACATGTGACAGTGGATGAGTGGATGACACACCTGGCCCAATGGTGGGTGGGGAGGGTGTAGGCACAGCGATGGGAATGCCAATACTGCTGCTGCCACTGTTCTCTCGGCTGCCGCTTCCCCCGCTGCTTCCACTGCAAAAGAGAGAAAAATCATGAAAACAGCAATTCTAGGGACTCCTTCAAAAAATATAATCAACTCAAAGCCACCAGATACCATTATGATGGATATGTGTGTGCCTACGTATACACACGCTTACATAGAAAGAAATGTTTTAACTGTCCAATACAAATTTTAACTCTAATACCTGAAGTGGTTTTTGTGTTTCACTGTGTGTGTTAGTTGTTCAGTGGTGTCCAACTCTTTGCGCACCTATGGACTGTAGCCCACCAAGCTTATCTGTTCATGGAATTCTCCAGGCAAGAATACTGGAGTGGATTGCCATTCCCTTCTCCAGAGGAACTTCCCAACCCAGGGATTGAACCCTGGTCTCCTGCCTCACAGGCAGATTCTTTACCGTTTGAGCTACAGGGAAGTCGATGTGTTTCACTATGTTTCTCCATCTACTGAAAAACCAATAAAATCATATAGTACTCAGAACTGTAAGAGATCACTGAGAAATGAATGACCAACACAATCTTATATACAGTGAATCAGCAAGGATTTATTTAAAACCTAGTATAAATAGCAGTACACAAAGCAGACATGAACTACACTGTCATGGGACTCTTGGCTGAGAATGGGAAAACAGACATTAAAAAATAGTGGGATGGAAGCCACAAAAGAAGCTATGGAAGTTAATAAAAATGGTAACCAACCTTAGTCTAAAATTAGTATGCAAACCTCTACTTAATGTCAAAGAACAGTAATAAGATGGAAATTTTTGGAAAAATGAGCAAATGAAAAAGAAGAAAGACAATAATGAAATTTCACCAAGGAACATTCTAGAACAGTGGATACTATTAAATTTTAACTTCGATGGATTTACTGTCCCTTTAGGTATACAACCTCACACTGACCAGTTTCAGTAATGTGAAGTGGACATGTTGTTGTTGTTCAGTCGCTAAACCATGTCCCACTCTTTGTGACCCCATGGACAGAAGCATGCCAGGCTTCCCTGTCCTTCATGATCTCCCTGAATTTGCTCAGTCACGTCCATTGAGTCAGTGATGCTATCTAGCCATCTGATCCTCTGCCACCACCTTCTTCTTTTGTCCTCAATCTTTCCCAGCAGCAGTCTTTTCCAATGAGTCAGTTCTTTGCATCAGGTGGCCCAAGTATTGGAGCTTCAGCTTCAGTCCTTCCAATGAATATTCAGGGTTGATTCCTTTTAGGAGTGCACATGTACACATATGCAAATATACCTATGTACCCATGTAGCCTGAAGCCCCATATTGTATTTTTAAAACTCAACATCACTGGTTCAATAGGCCCAGAAACCCAGCAGAGTAATAATCTGCACTATCTAAATTAATTTATTTTCTTCAATATGATCCCTCTATAATTACACTGTCACATACTAACAAAAGGGGAAAAAATATTTATATAACAAAAATAGCTCTGATGTGAAGGCCTCCCTACTTCCAAGCTAGTCAATACTCTGCTTTGTGCCACCACCATATAACAGACAGATGTGCTTATCTGCTTGTATGATTAACTAGTCTGTATGCCTTTTTCTAACATGGAGGTTGGCAAGTTATAGCCTGCAAGCCAAATTTGGCCCATAGTCTGATTTTTATAACCCATGAGCTAAGAACACTTTTTTTATATTTTAATTAGTTGGAAAAAATCAAAATAATAATATTTTATGACACATTAAAATTATGTGAAATTCAAATTCCAGTGCCATATATAAAAGTTTTGTTGGAACACAGCCATGCTCATTCAATTACGTGCTGCTGGTGGCTGCTCTCATGACAGAGCTGAGTAACTGCAGCAGAGACCACATGGACCACAAATACTAAAGTACTGACAATCTGGCCCTTTATTAAAAAGTTTGTTGATACCTATTCTAATAGAACAAGTTCCTGAAAAAAACAACCATATCTCACTGGTATATCCCTAGTATCTAATGAAGTAACTTAGCTGTTGAATATGATTAAACTATTACTACATCTACTACAGAGAAAAATCATGCTTTGATGTAATAATTCAATAATAAACATATAAAGAAACAATTTAAAAAACAATTTTGGTCCTCACTGAATTCATACTGTAACTGATACTGTAACTGCAGAGATCAATATGACGAATTATTTACTAACAGGAATAATAACAACAAATAACAATTACATAGCATTTAAGAGCTTGATATACCCTATGCAACTGAATCCTTCAAAATAATTTTACCAAGTTATATCTCTAATAAAACCAACCAAAAATCAAGGTAAAGAGCAGTTCCCTGTCCAAGTTATTAAGTGAGAGGTAAAAATTAAATTAAAAAGTTAAACTATACAATAAAGTACTGCCAAAATAAAGTAGTTACTTTAGGAGGAGGGAAGTAGAAGCAATCATTGGGAAAGGCCTGAGGCAGACTTCTGGGTTGCTGGTACTATTCCATTCTCTCATCTGCGTGGTGGTTACATGACTATATTCAGTTTGTATTAATACATCAAGCTTTATATTAATAAATTATCTCCTTTTCTGAAATGCACGTTATGTCCCATACCAAGCCTTTAAAAATCCACTGGGTAGATTCCCTGGTGGCTCAGTGGTAAATAATCCACCTGTCAATGCAGGAGACAAAGGTTCAATCCCTGTTCTGGGAAGATCCCACATGCAGCCCGGCAACTAAAAGCCCATGGCGCCACAGCTACTGAGCCTGTGCTCGAGAGTCTGAGAACCACAACTACTAAGCCCACGTGCCACCACTACTGAAGCCCATGCACTCTTGAGCTCATGCCCTGCAACAAGAGAAGCCACCACAATGAAAAGCTTGTGTACCGCAACTAGAGAGTAGCCCCTGCTCACCTCCACTAGAGAAAAGTCCGCATAGCAACAAAGAACCAGCACAGCCAAAAATTAATAAAATAAATTTTTAAAAATAAAGGGGAATAAAAATCCACTGGATAGTTGATTTCTAGAACTTTTTTAAAAAACAATTTATATAATAACATATTCTACAGTCTATCAACTCTCCTAAGAAATTCTTCCTTAGAGCTTCAAGTTTAAATCTCATTGTATAGTTTCTGATATTTTAACCATTTACCCAAAAAATTTCACAGTGGTTATCTTGATCTTTTTTTCCTAAATGACCATAAAAAAAAATTCTTTAGGCTTCATCCAAATGTACATATGTACCTCTGTCAAAAAGAGGAAATACTAGCAATCTGCTAGCAGTATAGATACTAAAAAATCTAAAAAAAATAGAAGTCCTATAAATTTACAGAAACGTATACAGTACTATCATCCTCAACCTTACCATCTATGTTAGCATCAGAGGAGCACTTTTCCTATAATTCTACAAGTTCGTCACCAATCAATAACATACATTCTCAGCTGTTCAAAGGCTCAACCTAAAAATTTACCTGTGTGTCCTCGGTCTCTGATTTAAAGAAGCCGTCCTGCCTGGACTATGCTGACTTCCCAGCCTCGCAGGACTTGTCATGTAGTCGTTAGGAACTGTTGGAGGTTTAACAGGCTCCAGGGTTTTGTAAGGAGTATTTCGTCTAAAGAAGCATAATAGAGAAAGGAGTAATGGATAAGAAAGATAAAATAGTATTGTCCCCCAATTTGTCACTATCCCTTTATTATCAAATATAACACAATTTTTTAAAAATAATAATGTTTGTTTTTAAAAAATGCTTTAATTGGAACGTATGAATTTTGTTACTTTAACAAAAGCTAAAATCTGTTACCTTTTCTTAGGAAAACCACTGAGAAAGGTAAAAGTTCTAACTAATCTTATTTCTAAAAATAATAGTCGTAATTTTTTAAATGCTCAGTAATATTAAACTTTAAAATACATATGATTCCCAACTCAGTAACCCACAAGCCACTGTCCTTATGTATTGTGGAAGCTAAATATCTCCTCTGCAATTTATTCCTACCTCAATATGGAAATATTAATATATACAGGCAAGTACATTCTGGTCCGAGTTGTGATGCCATTAATTTCTCAATAAATGATTTTAATTTTTCTATTTAACAACTTCATGGTTTTTTTTCAGGGGTAAGGGGTTCACAAAATGAAAATAGAAACTAAGAGATACAAAAAAAGTTGCTTACTGATTCCTGTTACTATAAAGTAACGATGCTACCACCCCACCAAAAACAAGGAGTCTATAGTCTTAAATAACATGAATAATCTTTCAGGACTGTCTTACCAAATATTCAGTATTTGCATTGCACTGAAAATTGGGAAGGAAGAAGGCACAAATTGTTATCTTTTCTACTTTTGCACTGGCCTTCTCACAAAGCTACTCTAGAATGAAGGGCCCCAAGATGACCAGCAGAAGCACAGTTAGAAGGATTGCCAGTAAAGATTCCCAAGTCTCAGGTGAAGCAGAAATGGAGGAAATGGAAGAACTAAAGGCTACCAAACCAAAGTATGCAAAACAGGCCACTTATTCAAAGTTCTATAATATAAATATTGCAAACAGATGTGAAGACAACATATATGGAAACCTCTGGTTATTTCATTTTAATAAATATTTCATTTTAAGATCAGATTTATATATATGTATATAAAATTTTTAATGAATTGGAAAATAATAGACAATGCTCATTTATACACATACAAAAAACTTGTCTAGTACAGTACAGTTCCTCAGAGAAATTACAGAATAGGCAGATTCATTTTGGATTCCATTCATTGGATTTGAAGAATGTAGATGTAACTGAGTTCTGACAGATGTAACTGAGTTCTTACCCCAACGTTCCCCGGCCTGACATGGGAGGACTCGGTGGTTTCTGAGTAGGAGGATTTGTTCTCGACAGTGTGCCAGTTCTTGCAGGCTGGTTATTTCCATGCTAAAATGTGGAAAGAAATGCTTTTATTTTTATATCAAATTGTTCTCTTGGTGTCTTGACACCAGGTATTATTATTTTTTAAATATCAGAATGTGAAATAAGGATTCCCAGACAGCTTTAATAACCGACTTTGGTACTATATTTTAAAAAGTCAAGATACCAGTTGCACTTGGCTTTTCATATTATTTTGCGTCCTTCATGCCAATTAATTGCAAAATACAGGTGAGATTACTGAATTTTATATATTATCTTATTGTTATACATGTTCACTGAGATCTAACTTATCTGCAATTCAAATATTGGGTTTCCTGAAATTTTTGAAACGTGTGCATGAATATAAACTACAGATCTCAGTGTCAACTTGCTAAAATATTCATCTGAAAAATCATCTCTATCACAACTCAGTAACAAAGTCACATGTAATGTCTGGGAAACCTCCTAATTGTAAGTCAATAAAAGCAAGGCAACTATCAAAAAATGAGCAAAGCAATAAATGTTAGCAAAATTAATGTTCCTATATAAATGCAGATGTCAATATATCTTTGATATATTAACACATCCAAGCTAAATGTTGCTGATTTGAACTGGGTTTGAGTATATTTAACCCATATAAATCCTATGGGGAAAAAAGCAGACAGACATAGGAGAAGTTTTCAAGTTTTAGTGGCTCTGCAGCCTCTATCAATACAGAAGGAATACTGTGGATCAAATGATAAGTAGTATTTCTTACCTTGGCTTTTAGCCACTTTAGGTTGGCAAAAAAGGGGGGAAAAAGTAGAAATTAATTCTAGATATCTTATCTGATAGGACAGTTACTTGATTCATGTTAATAAGCTTTTACCCAGTCATATTTCAAGTATTTTATAAAGAAAAGACATCTACAAGCAGTAGGGAAATATTCATAGGTATCACATATTTATTCAAAGTAATATATTCATAGGAAAATTACCACTTAATTATGCCAATCTCATGCAAATTATCTAATTTCTTAGGTCAGTATTTTATCCTATCAAACTAATTCAACTGAATCATGGATGATAAAAAACAAACTTTGATTTAAACACAAACACCATACCTCACTAAATATATGGCTATTTTAATACATCAGTGCACAGACCTTAAGAACACTGGATAATGAATGCTCATGCTTCATTATTTGAATGATAGTACAGAATTTTAAAGAGTGATCAACTGTAAATGTTAAAATCCAAAATTACAGGTTGCTTCCAAATTCAGAAAAGGACCTAGCAGCTCAGGATTTAAAACAAAATTACAATGCACCATAACATCTTAGCCAAATTCTAATTAAGGAACAAACAAACAGGGTCTGGAAACCCTCTCATGTGTAGCTTAAGAATCCAAATCCTAAGAGGCCAGCACTAGTAGACGGAGTTTGCTTTAGTTCTAAATTTCCCTCTGAACAAGTCTGACTAAATTTCAAAACTGAAGAAAAGCTGCTTTGATCCTAAAGGCTACATCTTTGAAACCTGGCCAGCTTATACACACGAACTAATGTGTCCAAAGCAGCCTACCTGCAACATGCCACTTAAGGAAAAATTATCTTCAGATTGTAGTCTTTTTCTACACCGGGGAATATGGAGTTCCCTCAAGTTCTTTCCATCTCATCTGCCATTCTAAATTTGTATCTTATCATTTTTCAAGTGATCATAAAAGCAACATTAAGGAAAGCATCCCAAAATGGAATATACCTTGACTCATATTCTCATTGCTAGAAACTGCGCCAGAACTTTGGTATTCTTTAAGATTTGTTTAGAATAACACGGCTCATTATTATCTAGATTAAACAATGTCTGGAATCCTACCTTGCCACTACATTTCACACCTGGATTTAGAAATTAAATGTGAATAGCCTCATTATCTTTGAAGAAAAGACATATTAATGTGATAGCATTATAATACACTAGATACTATTCTAAAGTAACTTAGAAATATTCTAAATATGACCATACATCTTCCCTCATATACTGTTTCAAGTGAAAGAAAAAACAACAAAATAGCATTCAAGTATAAACTAGTCCTAAATGAAAGGGTGAAAGGAGAATTTATTTGGAAATGAAAATTTTACTTGAATTCTGCTACTGTGTAATGGTGTAACCTTTAACCTGTTATGGAGCACAGCCTCCTCTGTTAAGTGTGTGTAAATTTACACAAAAGTGTTGGGAGTGTTGGAAGGAAATAATCCCTATACCTTACAACTCAAAATGTAATTGGTTAGCAACTTAAAAACTTTTCCACTTTAATGTCCCCCAAGCACGTTATAGAAATAAAACATCTTAAGGAAATAAAACTAGGCTTTTTATTTCCTTAAGATCTCACTTCATTTCCTTAACATTTACATTTATGGATGAGTCAGTTTACCATCTCCCTGGAATCTAAGGTTGAAAACAATAGAACTCTCTTATTCCACCGTATCTGCAGGCCCTAAGTAGATCATAAGCTTCACACACCACATGAATGAAAGTCTGTAAGATGCCAATTCTTTCAAATAATTCATCAGCTCATTCCTCTAATAAAATTGAAACCTTTTAAAAACACCATTCCTATGTATTATAAAGCTTCAGTGTTTCCATTAATAAAACGGAAAAACCCTTAGATCACATGATCTTTTCAAGGCTTGAAAACAAAGACATAAGTGGAAAATCCTTCACAAGTTATGAACCAGGCTCTATAGCTATTATTATTAACAAATAATTTTAAATGTTTCTACTATGTATTCAAGTTTACTCTGAAACTGTATAGCCTGCAAATTATTTCAAGAGAATACGATATGAAGACGCTTACCTTGACACCATGGCCCACATCATCCAGAACTGTATAGTCAATAGGTTTCCGAATATACCTTACAGGTCGCTCCATGTTCGCAGGTGCTATTATTTTGTGAGTTCTTGATGTATTCTTATTTGTTGTCAAAATACCAATCTCTCTTCGAGCCACTTTCTCTTTATGAATGTCCACAGTCTATATTTTAAATTTGAACAAAGCAAGAAAATATTGTTTGGCAGAGTAAATAATACATATACTGCTAAGTCACTTCAGTCGTGTCCGACTCTGTGCGACCCCATAGACGGCAGCCCACCAGGCTCCCCCGGCCCCGGGACTCCCCAGGCAAGAACACTGGAGTGGGTTGCCATTTCCTTCTCCAGTGCATGAAAGGGATGTCCACATATTAAGACTGTATCACATGTCTATTTTCCAGTGACTACTACTACAGGTTCCCCTTCAAAATTAAGCAAATTAATATCTTTGACGTCAAAACATGGAATCTCTAAAGCTGATTAAAAGCACCAACTAAACTATTGGTTTTGATTCCAAAGTGATTCTGAGGGAAGTGATTTTCTCTCCCAAAGACCTGGTGTGAGTGGAAAGGGAGGGCTCCTACTCTGTGTCGCTCTCAGTTTATTTTGTGGAGATACAGACCAGATAAATCAGTAATTACAACTAGATGAACTAACTACTATAGTGACACACACACAGTTTATTTGCAATTACTCTAAAGGTGTTCAGAGCAAGATATCCAACTAGGTTGAGAAGGCTTTAACAGAGTTAAGTACATTTTTAAAAATAGAAATATTAGAGGAAAATTATGGAAATTATTTAAGGTGAAAAGAACAGCATATTACAGACAAAGGTTTGAGAAGGAAAAAAAAAAGACCAGGGGTTACAATTTGGCAGCAAAGAGCCCACACATCTACAGCTTACCTAGTACTGGCCTTTTTGGCTTTAAAAAAGGTGGGGTTTTGTTTTTCTTATTTAATTCTCAGTATTAAAAAACTGGATAGTAGTCAGCACATGAGAAATAGTTACACAACTGCTCAACAATTTAAGCTTTGGCCTAATAGTAATGAGTGGGTAGCCATTCCCTTCTCTAAGGGACCTTCCTGACCCAGGGATCGAACTCGGGTCTCCTGCATTGCAGGCAGATTCTTTACCATCTGAGCCACAGCGAAGTCCCAATAGTAATGAAAAACCAATAAAAAATTCAAATTGAGCAATATCATCAGGTCTGCATTCTAAAAGATCCCTCTTGCACAAGAGGACAGAGAGACTACTGGGATGTGACCAGTTAGAAAGTAGTGAGAAAACATAAGCATGTGAAATGAACTGAAAGGGGGTGGAGGAGGGGGGGACTGTCAGGAAATAAAGGTTAATGTTATGTGTATTTCTGCACACCTTATGAGAAGAGGTGCTGATTCCCTAGCCTTAGAAGATATAGTGTCTCCTCAAGCACAAAAGGCAGGCTTACTGTCCAGTATAATAAAGATTATGTCAGAAGTCTTAATGCCCATTATAAAAGAGCTGGTCCCCTAAGCTGGCAGCTCCTTTCCTGGAACACACCTGACTGTGTATAGGCACCACCTGGCTGTCTCGGACATATCCTATAGAAAGTGGGGCTGGTGTCTGACACAGTGTTGACTATGACCACAGTAATGACCTTTGTCTCTTACCTGGAGTCTCACGTCTTCTCCTCACATCTATGGAATTGTGGCTGGCTTAACTTGTGAGCGTCCGCGAAGGGTAAAATCTCAAACCCCTCACGATGTTTGACAGCTTTGATAATGAAGATGGAGTGCTGACAAAGACAAAGCTTTTTAGAAATGGAATGAAAGGATAGCTAATGAAAACGGAGAAAAGTCCACAGGAATTGTGAGTGAACATGATCAAATCATGTGGTCCCCGAGGCAGCGTCTGGTCCTCTGCTTCACTGCTTAGTAATGAGGCTGAACTGGGGCGGCAGCTTCAGGCTGAGTACCAGGAAGTAGTTTCAAAAACAGCAGCCTGAATGATGCCCTGGCTTCTCTCAGCTACTCACTAAGCTCACCTGGTGGACCCTGAAAACAACTAGTAATATTTATCTGCAGAGGGAGGCGAGGGCACATAAGGTTCTTTCTATGTATCTGTACTGAGCATGAAAGAAGGAAAACTGTAACCACTCTAAGCAGAACCTGGAGAACCTAGAACTCTGGCTAGTTTGTTTGGGAGACTGAGGGGTCGGAGGGGACACATAACGCTTGTTAAAGAAGAAAGGCAACAGCTAGCTATCTTCCTGCTCAGTACCTCCTGCAGTTTGTCTTCTCTATTCATTCGAGATGAGGCAAAGACCTCGGCATTTTTGACAGTGGGCCCCGTCTGCTGTAAGACAGCTTTGGC
Organism: Giraffa tippelskirchi; assembly: GCF_054371585.1. NCBI lineage: Eukaryota > Metazoa > Chordata > Mammalia > Artiodactyla > Giraffidae > Giraffa > Giraffa tippelskirchi. The sequence continues at coordinate 61,771,959 of NC_137287.1, read as the reverse complement.
CCTTTGGGGAAACTTTCCCTGAAACAATCTCCCAAGGGCACTGATTCGTCCTGAAGCCTCTTCCACCCTAAACTGAGTTTTAAATGATGATGAAGATGATTCACCAGAGAAGGAGAAACTCACTGAAAGATTAAATTCTGCCAGCCCTGCCAGCTTCAGAAAACTCCCAGTCCTACGTTGAAATCAAGCAAGAATTACAGAGCTGGTCTTTTGACAATGGAGCAGCCAAGAGCCCACATAAGGTGAACTCCTAAGAACAATGATGCCACCGTGCAGATCAAGCCCTAGTCAACCAAAAAGTACAAACTCATGGCCCCCACCAAAAAGTAATACGGCTGTAGCTGCTGAGTAAAGGTGTTCCCAACAGAAATGGATGATGTCCATCAGCAATGACGACCTTGACACAGAAAACAGAATGCAGGCCTTTAGGTGGGCCAGAAATGCTCGCAGCCACAGCACTGCTCAAACAAATAAATCCACCTTGTTTACTGTAGCAAAGTTGCTCTCTCCCAACCTCCCCATACACCCTAAAGAGAAAGACAGTTAAGGGTGGGGCCAAGTTCTCCAAGTTCCCAGGGAAATTGAAGACCAAGCATGCCTGGGTGTGTGAGATCACTCTGGGGAAGGCTGGCTGATATATACATATTAAGCCCACAGCCCCACCCTGTGCGGGGAGAGGGTATCTGCTTTCAGCTGCGAGGTTTGGATGTGGTTCACAGTGGGGAACAGAAAGCTATGGTGTCCTTCTGGGTGGGGATCTTGGGACCAACTCAATGGATTACTGTTGTGCTTCCACCAATGAATGTATAATTTGGTATTGATATTTTTCATGCTTGCATGGTGAATGCTCTTAAGAGCCAGAGGAGATTATGCCAACTGGGAAGAGTGGCATGTAGAAAAGCACTAGTGGTCCTAGTGCCCATGATCCTTAGGACCCCTCTGAGTACAAGTTTCTGTACATGGGTGATTTTACTGACTGGAGCCTCTGGCAAGAGGAGCAGCCTCCACTGGAGGTGCCCCTTGGGTTTGGTGTCTTCAAGAATGCAGCCAGCCCAGCTCCTATGACATCCCAGCTTTACATGAAAGAGTGGCAGCTACATCTTTAGGGAAAATGTCTCTTCCATGCTGCCACCTAAACCAATGCTGTTGATTCACAGAGGATCCTCTAAATGGCTGGGCCTGGTGCATTAATAATTCAAATAAGCTGACACCCTGTGGTGTTCTATGGGCCGCTGTGCTGTTCAACCTCAGGGCCAGCTACACAGAATTGAGAAGTGGGTATGGCTGCTGTGCTCTGTGGGCGGAGCTCAAGGATGTTCTCATAGATTTGGCTGATATTCCCTGTGATAAAACCTTGTTAGATTTTTACTGATCTGAGGCTGGTACCCATTGGGAATAGCTGTTTGAGTCTGCTACTTGGAAAATGACAGACTGACATCTTAAACATGGGCCATATAAATTGTGGCGATAAATCGTAGCTGCTGATCAGACCATGTGGGTCATTAACAAGTGTCCAAGGTAAGGGCCCACGGTCTGACGAGGCCAGCTGCAGTCCAGTGGCTGATGAAGCCTGCACTGCCCAGGCCGCCATCACTGCCGGCAGATCCATCACCATTCCAGATGCGTCAACACGTGGACATGGACCATCAATGAACAGACGCAGAGTAAAGGACTCTTGCTCCTCATGCAGAGGTAACCACTGCATCCCACACCGTGAGTCCAGGAGAAAGGCCCATCTGTCTCCTGGTGAGAGACGCCACATCTCCCACCACTGGCAGACTAGCTACATCTGACCTTTAACCTCATCTTCAGACCATCAGTGGTGCATCACCATCAAAGGCACTCTTTCATGTTATGGTATTACAATCCCGATCCAATCTGCTGACTCCAGCCAAACCACCTGCCAATTCCTCCAGGTGTCTTTCCAACTGCCACCTCCAATTCCTGTAGCTTTTCATTCAGCCACCCCAAGGGGCAGATGAATGCCACCTGACTGGTGGCATAGACCAGTAAGACAGATTTGACTACCTTCAGGTAATCCTCCCAAAACAAAAACAAGTACTAGATTCAGTTACTTGTACTGAACTGGGAGCCCTGATGCCTACCATGTGTGCAGGAAAGGACACTGGAGAAACAGCTGGCCCATGCTCCCTAAGTAGGTCCCACCTGTGCTGCACAGGGAGGTGGGGGGACATACAACATTCTTTACAGAAGTACTTATGCAGAAGTCAAGCATTAACTTACCTCCCTCCAGAAATGTGGTGACTGGTACTTTAGGGGTGATTCTAAGAGACACTCAAGCATTTAAGCAAGCGCCACCAGTAGATCCTGTACCCGTAGACAGCTATGACCTCTCCAAAGTATAGCTATTCCTGACTAGTAGGAGGGGCTCCCCAGAGGGATAACTGATTTGTTAATTATGTGCAGTCTGCTCCAAACTATTTAACCCTAAAATGGGAGTTATCCAATTAGAAAGGGTGGTTTGAACTGTCCCTGACTTAAGCTGAGGTGAACAATGACATCATATCAGCCCTGGAGCCATTCAGGTCAGGGTCAACTATTTGGGTCAGGCCAGCATTGTAATGGATGACAGAACCTCCCCAGACTTCCTTCCTGCAGACCAGGCCAAGGCTTTGCGTTCCAGCATCCTCCTGCAGTACTTGCGTCAGGTAGAAAGTCAGTGCAGAAACTTGAAGAGAAAGCCACTTGGCTCTCTAGAGCAGACCCTGAAGGGTTATGGTATTTGTTCAGCTGGCTGGACGAGGACCCTAGGGAGCCAAACTGTGGTCAATATTGCAATTTGGCCTCATTCTGCTACCATGTTGATAGTACCTAAACTGAATTACATGTTTTATGAGACAAATTCAATGGCTCTGGTCCCAGGTTCTGTCAGACAGATTACTCAGGGTGGTCAATCATAGGAAATTTTGCCAGAAGCCAAGAAGGTAGAGAAATGAGGGATGAATATTGTTGGAAGGCAATTACCCTTGGACCCATCGCATTTCTGTACATCTCGTAGGTAGAGGCACTCTCTTTGTTCCAGACTATTTTAAGTACATCTATATAGTAAACAGCCAGGAAGGACAGAAATGTCACCCTCAGCAACAACGGGCAGGTTTGCTCACTGTCTTGCATAAAAAGATGTCATCTCCCTCCAGGAGTAAGGTCAGGCAGGATTTCTACCCATTATGATGGTCTGGGGGGCTCCTCTCCTGTAAGAGACTATACTACACATTCAGAAGCATCACCCACCCTCCTCACGGTCTATGGAGCTCAAGGTTGGGAAAAGCAGCACAAATGCCAACAACTCTGGTTCCTGTCCCTGTCATGAGTCATCAAGTCTTATGTCTCTGACTGAGAAGTCCTGTGCCTTCTACCAACATCCATGAAACTATGGAGGGAGCTAACTTGTTAAACTGGAGTTAGCTAAATTTGTGTGTGTGTATGTATGTGTGTGCACACGTCCGCATGTACCCCTACATATCTCTTAAATACTTTTCTTTTCTAGCAGGTCCAGCACAAGATTAAGCAGTACAAATTTTAACTAAATTTTGCTTGACATGGAATTAAAGTTTTGCTACTTATTACTCCACAGAAGGGAAAATATTGAGATTTCATCCGAATATTAAAAAAGATAGATCGCCTTGGTTTGCTCCTAATCCCATAAACGCTCATTCTCTGTCTCCTTTACAAGGTCACCTGACAGATAAGGTGCCTCCAGGTTTAGTCATAGGTTCTTTCCCTCTACAACCTGCCCCTGACAAATTCATCCACATTCAGGTCTAAATTACTACTATATATCCATAAGCTCTTCTCCATTCTAGACCTCTCTTCTGCACTACAGAATCATACAAACACTTGTGATGTTCCTCTTGGATATTTCAATGGTACCTCAAAATGAATCTGCCCAAAATATACAAAAATATACAAAATATACAGAGTTGACTTAACCCCACTTCCTCCTTCAGTTCTCTACCAAGTTAAACAGTTCAGACATTCACAACTCACTTCATATCCAGTATCATTAAATCTTGTCACATTTTCCTTTAAGAAAATGTTTCCTTCTGTTTCTAACACTTCAATTTAGTCAATCTACTATCATCCCTCACCCTGGCTACTCCCTCACCCTGGCTACTGCATCTGTCTTCTAACAGGTCCATTTGCAGCCAATCTAGCCTCTTTCCAACTGTTCTCCATAGTATAACTACAGTTATCTTCACCAAAAAAACTAAATTTGCGAAGACAAAATGAAAAAATCTGAAGCTATCTGCTTAATCCTACTAAAAAGAACATCCCATACAGCTTCCAGTCTTCATGGGGGAAAAAAAAAACAAAATGGCTCAAATATCACAGTGTCCACAACTCCTTTTAAAATCATCTTTTTTTTTTTTTAATCCTTATTTCCCTCAAACACTCTAGAACTATTCAGGACACTATTTCCAATTATCTGAAAAAAATTTTTCTGAGTTTACTCCCTTACCAGTCTCCTAACTGGCAATCAGGAAAGTCCACATCATCACCAGATCAGTGGCGTACAACCCTCCAAATGGCAGGGTGAGTGAATACGGCACCAGCAGGAGGGAAACAGGCCTGAAACGTCTATATGACGGCATGATTATGTTCACCAAGCCAAAGTCAGCTTTTCCAGGGAGACTGGTTCCTTCTCACATTTGAATTTCCTTACTTTCACACTTTATCTTTAGATGTCAGAAGCAGTAGTCTGATAAAAAGAAAATTCATTTTCAATTCTAACAAACATAAAATTCAAGAGTCTCTCAAGTTGAGAGGGACTAGCAGGTTGCAGCACCCTTACAGCAATCTCTGGCCCCATGAAGCACAGGTGAAACCACTACAATAAGTCAGATTTACTATAAAGCCAAAGTAAATAAGACAGCAGGGTTCTTCAATCGAGTTAAGTAAATGGACCGATTCAACGGAAGACAGAACTCAGAAACAAACTCATGATCATAAGGAACCTTGTTACCTTACAGTGACTGCACAGGGCCAAAGAATGCATTACTTAAATAGGGCAACTAGTTTGCCAGATAGCAAGAGACACAGAAAATGGACCCCTACCGCACACTCACTAGAAAGAAAAAACCAATTCCAGATTCATTAAATATAAATGCAAATAAGTGGCAAATTTATACTTGAACTATTACATTAATGAGAATGAACTACTATGAATGAAATATATGAATTACAGATAAATAGTAGAAACATAATGCTGAATTTAAAAAAGCAAGTTATATACAGAGTTTTGGTTTTGACTACACATAGCCTGAATCTATTTTTATAAAACTCAAACCCAAACAAAACTAAACAATAACTATTTAAGGATACACATACATGTGATAAACTTTAAAAGGGCAAGAAAATAACAACACTCCTTGGGAGTAGACTGAAGCACACAGGTAGAACTGACCATTTTCTAGTAAAGTTTGGTGGTAGAATCACATGTTTATTTTGTTATAAATTTTATGTTACATCATATTTATTCTTTTGAATGTTATTAAGTATAACTTTTTGAAGTATTTAATTGTACAAAAAGCACAAACAGAGCAGGGAGAAAAAAAATGACTAATATTCCTGGAGCACCATCATAAGACTCCGCAAAAGAAACCTCACTTCAGCCAGCTGTATCTGGCAGGCTAAACAGAAGAAAGCAGACTGTTGGGGTAGGGGTGGAGGTGGAGGTGAGAGGGATAACAAGCAAAAGGAACAGAACAAAAAAGGCCAAGAGGCATGAAAACACAACATGTGCCTAGAGATAAGAGACAATTTAATAGAGCATGAATAAAAATAGGTTGAACTGTACTCCTATTAAGGAGTTACTAAAGAAAGACTAAAAAATTGGAAAACCAAATTTGACGGTTTCTTTTTAAAGGGTCGAGTGAGCCCTTAATATGGGAAGGGGAAGTAAATAGGAATAGGTAAAATAACTTGTGTAGAAAGCAAAGATTCGAAGAAAAGAACATGCACAGTATTCCAAGAGTGATTCTATCTAGAAAGAAAAAGTTTTCTAAAATGAATGTTGAAATAAAAAAGAAAAATTTCACAAGTAGACAAGATTTTTAAACTGCTCTTTTTTCAGGTTTAACTATTTTAAATTATGAAATGCTTCAAACATATGATTATAAAACAAACATCCATATACACACCACTCGGATTAAACACAGATTAACATTTTGTCTTGTTCCCTTTTAAGACATGATTATTTAAAGTTATTGTACAGAAATACATTGTTTTAACTATACTCCCCCCTTACCACTTTAGGAAGTTCCAGGGTGGTAAAGGGGCTAGGGGGTAAAGTTGGGAAGGAAGGAAAGAAAGCATATGCTCCTTTTAAATATATTCTCCAGAAAAACAAATCCTTTTTAATTATTGAAAGATAGGCACGAAAGAATATGACACAGCAAAACGACTTAATATTACACATATTTTCTACACTATCATATTGGAAGGGCTACCGTCCCCATAAATGCCAGTGCCCATACAGGGAGGCATTATAGGTTTCAAGCAAAGAAACTTGTATGTAAGTAAAATCACAATAAATGCTTGTTAAAAGAGGAACTACAGAATGAAAACCAAAACACTTTCGCCCTGAATAGAAAAAGCAGAGGAGTATGAAAGGGGTAGAAAAAGTGTAAAAGAGTCCTGAGACAAGCCACACACAGAAAGCCTTCAGCCAAGAAAGAGACGATCTTTGTCTGTTACGGCTTCTTTTGGAGCAGACTTTGGAAATGGCCCTCTGCCCAAAATTCTGTGTTACAGGCCTTTGTTCAATAAGCCTGAAACAAGGTCCCAATCAACTGTGAAGTTAACTTGATTCAGAATGACCTATATATACACACACTACAAAAAAGATCTATTTAGAAAAGATGAGCTGCAAAATAAGACTCTGGTGGAAAAACATAATATAATAAAACACTCAGATCAGAATTATTCCAAAATATTTTATCCTGGGAAAGACTGAATCTGTCACTAACACTCTGGCCTACACCCAATTTTTTAGTACAACCCAAGGACATTTTTCTGTCCGCTAACCTCCTGCTTAAAAATATAATGCACACTTTACAACACTCTCAGTTGAGTTCAGTCGCTCAGTCGTGTCTGACTCTTTGCGACCCCATGAATTGCAGCACGCCAGGCCTCTCTGTCCATCACCAACTCCCGGAGTCTACCCAAACCCATGTCCATCGAGTCAGTGATGCCATCCAACCATCTCATCCTCTGTCGTCCCCTTCTCCTCCCGCCCCCAATCCTACCCAGCATTAGGGTCTTTTCCAATGAGTCAACCCTTCACATGAGGTGCCCAAAGTACTGGAGTTTCATACAACACTCTACATGGCAATTATGTGTCCACCTCAAAAATATATATTTTTTGTTATGTGCTTGATTTAATCATTTTATCCAAACCAGGATTTGGATATGTAAATAAGTAAATATGAACTTTTAAGAGGACACCAGGGAGGAAGGGGAGTCTCAAGAGGGAGGTGATACACGCATAATGCCGGTTGATTTGTGTTGTACGGCAGAAACTGACACAACACTGTAAAGAAATTTTCTCCTCCCAAAAAAATGTTTTAAAAAAAGAACATTAGGGCACAGTTCATCTTCTACACGTCAGGTCATGAACTTGTACTTATTCCCAACTACTACTCCTTGTTGTTGTTAGAATTAACATTTGTTTTAATATTCCAAGAGTGTCCCTATCCTCTCAAAAAGATAATACATTAAAAATCCTGTAGAAATGTCAGGCGTTGTAATATAATGACTTCAAGAGCACAGACTCAAGAACCAAACTGCATAGATTTAAAAGTAAACTCTACCATTTACTAGTTGTGTAGCCTGGAGCAATTACTTAACTATTCTATGCCCTCAGTTTTCTTATCAAACAGACGAGGTTTAAAAACAAATAATTTTATCAACTTCACACAGTTAATACGAAGGTTTAAATGAGCTAATATACATAAAGGATTTTCAACATGTCTATCATCTGGAAAAAACTAATGTTAGCTTTTATTGTTATTATTCTTTGTTCCCCAATCCATACTCAAGTGTTTAACTGAGTTTACCAGGTGGTGTTAAACCAGTTAAAGCTTATAGCCAATACCAAATACAACTCTTACAAGCAATCTTAGAAATTAAAAATTGTTACTTAGTTCATTTAAGACATTCCAGCTATATTAAACATATAATAAGGAGTACAAATCAAATCAGTATGATCAGAAGAGTTAAACCTAACCCTTTAAAGGGATTTAGAGTGTACTTAATAATAACCCCTTCTGAGCCTCATTTCTTTCACATTCATCACAGGAATATTTTTGGTCCTGTAATTCTTACGTAAGGAAAGGACATCATTTGGGGATATTCATAAAGAAAGAATATTTAAAGGTACAAGTTGGTAGATTAAGAGAAATGATAACACTGGTTTTATATATTTATACACACACACGTATCATGCTGCCGTGCTGTTTAGGTGCTCAGTTGTGTCTGACTCTGCAATTCCATGGACTACACCCTGCCAGGCTCCTCTGTCCATGGATTTTCATGGGATTTCCCAGGCAAGAATATTAGAGTGGGTTGCCATCTCCTTCTCTAGGGGATCTTCCTGACCCAGAGATTGAACCTACGTCTCCTGCACTGGCAGGTGTATTCTTTACCACTCTGCACCTGGCAGGTATGTACCACCTGCCACACACATACATTTTTTTTTCTTCTCCAGAATGATAAAGGAAAATAAGGAGAAAAATCAGCGGACAAGAACGTCCAACAAATCGTTAAATATCAGAAAGCAAATGGAGGCAACGTTAACTAACTGAACAGAACAACAGGAGAAGCTAGAACCCCAAACACCCACAGATGGCAAGGCAATTTATTCTAAAAGAAAAATAATGACCACTGAGAGGCTGAGAATTTGGAAGCAACAGGTTCTTTAGACTACGAAAGTGAGGAAAAGAATCAAAATCACAATGAGATGCTACTTGATATCCACTAGGATGGCTGTTAAAAAAAATAGATAAAACAGAGCTTCTGAGCATGTGGAGAAATGGAAACCAGGACACACTGCCAGCGGGAGTGTAAAATGGAGCATCCACTTTGGATAACAGTCGGCAGTCCCCTGAAGAGTTAAACACAGAGTTACACAGGATCCAACAATTCCACTCACAGGTATATAACCAATGTAACTGAAAACGTATGTCCACACAGAAACTGGTACACAGATGTTCATAGCAGTGTTATCTGTAATACCCCCAGCTGGAAAAAATACAAATATTCATTAACTAATAAATGGATACATTTGATATATTCGCAAAATAGAATACTATTTGGAAGTAAAAAGGAATAAGCACTGGCACATGCTCCAATATGGATGAGCTTTGAAAACATCACGCTAAGTGAAAGAAGACATCACAAACAACCACTTACTACATGACACCATTTATATGAAATACCCAGAACAGGCGTATCTATAGGGAAAAAAAGTAAATGACTAGTTGCAGGGCTAGGTAGAGAGAGAAGGCAGGGACTGAGGAATGAGAGTTAAGGAGGATGGGGTTTCTTTTTGACGTAATGACAATATTCTAAAATTGCTGTGATGATGCATGTGCAACTCTATGAATATAACAAAAGCCACTGAACTATACATTTTAAGATGGTAAACTGTGGTATGTGAATTCTATCTCAATACAACTGTTTTTCTTTTAAAAGTGAGGAACAAATGAGAGGTTACAACAATGCAGAAATACAAAGGATTATAAGAGACTATTATGAACAACTATATGGCAATAAAATGGATAACCTGGAAGAAATGGACAGATTCTTAGAAAAGTTCAATCTTCCAAGACTGAACCAGGAAGAAACAGAAATTATGAACAACCCAATTACAAGCACTGAAATTGAAGCTGTGATCAAAAATCTCCCAAAAAACAAAAGCCCAGAACCAGATGGCTTCACAGGAGAATTCTATCAAACATTTAGAGAAGAGCTAATGCCTATCCTTCTAAAACTCTTTAAAAAAACTGCAGAGGAAGGAACACTTCCAAACTCATTCTCTGAGGCCACCATCACCCTGATACCAAAACCAGACAAAGACAACACACACAAAAAAGAAAACTACAGGCCAATATCACTGATGAACATAGATGTAAAAATCCTCAACAAAATTTTAGCAAACAGAATCCAACAACATATCAAAAAGCTCATACACCATGATCAAGTTGGGTTTATTCCAGGAATGCAAGGATTCTTCAATATACACAAATCAATGTGATACACCATATTAACAAATTGAAAGATAAAAACCATATGATCATCTCAACAGATGCAGAAAAAAACTTTGACAAAATCCAGCACCCATTTATGATTAAAACTCTTCAAAAATGGGCATAGAAGGAACCTACCTCAATATACTAAACACCATATATGATAAGCCTACAGCAAACATTATTCTCAATGGTGAAAAACTGAAAGCATTCCCTCTAAGATCAGGAACAAGACATGTTGTCCACTTTCACCACTATTATTCAACATAGTTCTGGAAGTCCTAGCTATACCAATCAGAGAAGAAAAAGATATACAAGGAATCCAGATCGGAAAAGTAAAGCTCTCACTGTTTACAGATGACATGATACTGGACATAGAAAACCCTAAAGATAGTATCAGAAAATTACTAGAGCTAATCAGTGAATTTAGCAAAGTTGCAGGATACAAAATCAATACACAGAAATCACTTGCATTTCTATACAATAATAATGAAAAATCAGAAAGAGAAATTAAGGAATCAATCCCATTCTCTACTGCAACAAAAAGAATTAAATATCTAGGGACAAACTCACCTAAGGAGACAAAAGAACTGTACACAGAAAATTATACGACACTAATGAAAGAAATCAAAGATGACATAAACAGATGGAGAGACATTCCATGTTCCTGGGTAGGAAGAATCAATATTGAGAAAATGACTATACTACCAAATGCAATCTACAGATTCAATGAGATCCCTATCAAATTACCAATGCCATTTTTCACAGAACTAGAACAAAATATTTCACAAGCCATAGGGAAACACAAAAGACCCCAGAGAGCCAAAGCAGTCCTGAGAAAGAAGAATGGAGCTGGAGGAATCAACCTTCCTGACTTCAGGTTATACTACAAAGCTACAGTCATCAAGACAGTATGGTATTGGCACAAAAACAGAAATATACACCAATGGAACAAGACAGAAAGCCAAGAAACAAACCCATGCACCTATGGGTACCTTATTTTTGACAAAGGAGGCAAGAGTATAAAATGGGGCAACGATAGCCTCTTCAATAAATGGTGCTGGGAAAACTGGACAGCTACACGTAAAAGAATGAAATTAGAGCATTTCCAAATACCATACACAAAGATAAACTCAAAATAGATTAAAGACCTAAATGTAAGACCAGAAACTACAAAATTCTTAGAGGAAAACAGAACACTCGATGACATAAATCAAAGCAAGATACTCTATGACCCACCTCCTAGAGTAACGGAAATAAAAACAAAAGTAAACAAGTGGGACCTGATTAAACTTAAAGCACAGCAAAGGAAACTATAAGCAAGGTGAAAAGACAACCTGTAGAATGGGAGAAAATAATAGCAAATGAAACAACTGACAAAGGATTAATTTCCAAAATATACAAGCAGCTCATACAACTCAATACCAGAAAAACAAACAACCCAATCAAAAAGTGGGAAAAAGATCTAAACAGACATTTCTCCAAAGAAGACATACAGATGGCTAACAAACACATGAAAAGATGCTCAACACCACTGCTCATTATTAGAGAAATGCATCAAAACTACAATGAGATATCACCTCACACCAGTCAGAATGGCCACCATCAAAAAGTCTACAAACAATAAATGCTGGAGAGGGTGTGGAGAGAAGGGAATGCTTTTGCACTGTTGGTGGGAATGTAAATTGATACAATCACTATGGAAGACGGTATGGCGATTCCTTTAAAAACTAGGAATAAAACTACCATATGACCCAGCAATCCCACTCCTAGGCATATACCCTGAGGAAACCAAAATTGAAAGAGACACATGTATCTCATTGTTCATTGTAGCACTATTTACAATAGCTAGAACATGGAAGCAACCTAGATGTCCATCAACAGATGAATGGATAAAGAAGTTGTGGACATATACACAATGGAATATTACTCAGCCATAAAATGGAATGCCTTTGAGTCAGTTCTAATGAGGTGGATAAACCTAGAACCTATCAGAGTGAAGTAAGTCAGAAAGAAAAAGATAAATATCATATTCTAACATACATATATGGAATCTAGAAAAATGGTACTGAAGAATTTACTCACAGGGCAGCAGTGGAGAAACAGACATAGAGAATAGACTTATGGACATGGGGAGAGGGGAGGAGAGGGTGAGATGTATCGAAAGAGTAACATGGAAACTTACATTACCGTATGTAAAAAGACAGCCAATGGGAATTTGCTGTATGGCTCAGGAAACTCAAACAGGGCCTCTGTATCAATCTAGAGGGGTGGGATGGGGCGGGAGATGGGAGGGAGGTTCAAAAGGGAGGGGATATATGTATACCTATGGCTGATTCATGTTGGGGTTGGACAGAAAACAAAATTTGTAAAGCAATTATCCTTCAATAAAAAATTTTTTAAAAAGTGAGGAACAGAGCTAAAAGCTGGAGAATTAACTGTCTATTAGATTTGGGTAAGGCCTGCTCACACCACCAAGTGACAGTCTCGATCACGTATGTATAGTTTCTACTTAAGCATTTTAGTTCCTCATTCTTAAATAGAAGCAGACTAGAACCACCAGATCACCTGAGACAACACAGCATGGCCGAGTGAGTGAAGACCTAAAACAAAATAAAAACAAACAAAAAAAAGAACCTCCGCCCCAAATTTTGCACAGATTAGAGGAATCCTTTTCTGAAAAGGATTTACATTACATGAAATATATATGTACATATCATATGAAGCATAAAAGATAATTCACTGACAAAAACCCAACTTGTGAAAAAGAAACAAACATTCTGAAAAATTAGAAAGAATAGTAACTGATACACCGGAATTTATTTTTGAGATGTCTTCCAAAGGTAAAGAAACAAGAGATGAAAACAGCACTAAAATATTAATTTAAACGGTCTAATATCTGAATGTAGAAAAAATGGAAATATATGAATTTATGAATATATGAATAGTCTCAGAATATATGGGAAAACAAATTAAATAACACATAGCACCCCAAAATACAGCAGCATATCCCCCAAATGGCAGCATAATTTACTTTCGAAAGACCAAGTTATATCCCTGTGAAATTTCAAAATATCACAGCTAACAAGAATAAATATTCCAAAGTTTTCAGAGAGAAAAAGGCAAGTTACATAAAAAGAACCAGACATATCAGACATCTCAGTGACAATACTGGAAGCTAGAAGAAATGGACTAGACTGCCTTTCAAAGTATAGAGGGAAAATAATTTTCATTCTAAAACCAAAGCAGTCCAGCATAGTGATAACAAAGCAGATTCTAAAGCCAGACTTCCTGGTTCAAATAATGCCATTTAATAGATGTATGATTCTGAAGAAATCAAATAACCTTTTTGAGTATCAGTTTCTTCATCTGTGAAGTGGGGTTGTTGTGAGGGTGAATTAACTCACAGGTGTTCACGTGTGTAAAACATCTGATACACAGTAGTATCTTAGACGCTCAGTCGTGTCCAACTTTTTGTGACCCCATGGACTGTGGCTCACCAGGCTCCTCTGTCCATGGGATACTCCAGGCAAGAATACTGGAGTGGGTTGCCATTCCCTTCTCCAGGGGATCTTCCCAACCCAGGGATGAAACCCAGGGTCTCCTGCATTGCAGGCCTGATACACAGTACTTACTATTAAAGTGCTCTAGAGAGCAAGACTGAGTATAGAAAGGGGCAAAACAGATCTCAGCTTTTCACTATAATCCCTTTGGTTGTATCTGACTGGCTTGCGCACACTCACGTATTATCAGATAGGAGGAGGGACTTGTGAAACAAAGTCCAATGATAACTGCTCAGTAGAGAATAATATCCATATGCCTTTAGCTCAAACGAGACAGAAAAATAGAAAACAGAAATTCGTATTGAAAGAGAACCACCTGACCAGACAGTCAAGGATGGAAACAGGAAGTAATACGAGAGAGTCTTGGTCTGGTTAAGCATCAGAATCAGAGTAACCCAGGACAGATGAGGTCAGGTTAAAAGAAAAAAGGCAGTTTGTCGATAAGAGCAAAACAGAGTACTCAAAGAAGAGAAACTGACTTTAACCACAGTTAAAATGACAAGCTTGTTCAAAGATGAGATTCACTGAGGTTTTTGGGGTTGGGTTTTTTTTTTTAAGGCTAAATTAAAAGCATTTAAAATTAAAAAATAACAGAAAAACAAAAAGGAATACCAACCGAGGCAATATGGCGGATTAGATACCTGAAACTCTCCCACAGAGTTTTCTAGGCAGTATGAACTGCCTAAACATACTTGACAGACTCTTTAAAAATTCAGAGTCCAGTATTAAATACAGCAAACAAAATCCAGGGAGGAGGGAGAGGGGGGGACTAAAGATCAGAGCAGAAAACATCAAAGCAGTTACTCCATAGGGGTTTGCTGGCCACTTACGACTTACACCAAATGGGAACAAGGGCCTCCCTGGTAGCTCAGCTGGTAAAGAATCTGCCTGCAATACAGGAGACCCCGGTTCGATCCCTGGGTCAGGAAGATCCCCTGGAGAAGGAAATGGCTACCCACTCCAGTATTCTTGCCTGGAGAATTCCATGGACAGAAGAGCCTGGCAGGCTACAGTCCATGGAGTCGCAAAGAGTCAGACACGACTTCGTGACTAACATTTTTACTTTCAAATGGGAACAAAATAGAAGGTCTAGGTTTGCTGCATGTGGGAAGGTAGAAGTGACATGGCAAAAGGATCTCTGTAGATGTAATTAAGAATCTTGAGATAGAAAGATTATTCAGGATTACTGATAACAAGCTCATGTCATCACAAGAGTGTTTAGGAAACTAACACACACACACACACACACACACACACACACACTGAGGGGGAGGGCAGTTATCCAAGAAACTAACACACACACACACACACACACACACTGAGGGGGAGGGCAGTTATCCAAGAAAGTATAACAAGTTCCCATGTTTTCAGGTACAAAACTCTCAACAGTCCTGGATTGATCGTACCCCAAGAACACTTGCCAGAATAACAGAATAAAACTGTCTAGGAATGTGTCTTCAATTTATCTTACCAATGTATCACCCTCAGCATGCAGAGAGATCTCAAAGTTGCTATCTTAAGATGGGCTCACAACCAAAATTTATAAAACACGGAAGGAAACAATTCACCATAAGCAGGAAGCAGCATACACACACATATGCACATACATACACGTGCACACTTACACAGTAAGGCCTCCAGAGAATGTTAATCCAAAAGAGAATGTTAATCCAGAAGAAAGGAAAGTAACAGAATAGATGACATGAATAAAAAGTACAAAGTAATGGTGGTTCATCTGAATCCAAATAGTTCAATAACTACATTAAGTGTATATGCAATAAATGCCCCAGTTAAAAGAAATGTCACACTATTTTTGTTTTTAATTTTTTATTGTTGGCTTGTGGGATCTCAGCTCCCCAACGAGGGATTGAACCTGGGCCATGGCAGTGAAAGCTGGGAGGAATGCTAACCACTAGTCTACAAGTGAACTCCCACACTGTATTTTTTATAAAATCCAGTTATTCTTAGGAGAGACAAATCTTAACAGGAAAAAATTGAAAGTAAAAGATAGGGAAGGGTATATTCTGTATGTTAACATGTAGTATATTAATGGTATCAAGACAAAATAGGCTATAATTTTTAAAAACTCTAGGGCCAGAGAATATTTTATTCCATACTAATGCTGTCTTTCATCAAAAATAGTTCTACATGAATTTACTCAATGGAGGTTTTATAATTTATACTTTGCTCTTCGAAAAGAACAAACTAAAAACATTAGAGAAGCTACTTTCATGCCGAGCTTGGAAAGGGAGGGGACCATTTTAGAAAAAATGAACACGTGTGACTGCACATAAAACTGCAGGTGGCTAGAAAGGAAATCAGCTCAAAGGAAATATAACTAAAAATAGGCTTAGAACAGGGGTTCTAATGCCTTCATTTGGATTTTCAAATTATTTCAGAGCTAAAATGCACACAATTTGTTTTTAACCAAGAGAGTTATTTTAGAAATAATTTCTGCCATAATTAAATATATTGATTTATGTCTTAGAAGTTCTCAAGTACCACTTGCAACTCAGAGACCAAAGGATTTTTAAATGTGCAATGATCTTAATGGCAAAGTACAGCACAGTTAATTATTTTTGACAAGTTGAAATAAATTCCTATGACAGTAAATTTTGCTGGATCTCTAACAAAACATTCTTAGGGGTGTTATGCCTTGATGTGTTTCACACCAGATTCTTTAATAGAATTCCTCTATCTTTAGATATTATGAATTTACAAGCCCTAATGCTAGAAACACTTAGAAAAAGACTTAAAAGTAAACAAAAAAGTTTTCTTAAAAAAATTAAGACAATGAAAGTGGTTTTTAAATGGGAAGCTACTGCCTCCAAAAAGTCTCTTTATCACATGAATTTACTCATGAAGAAACATTAAACATATTCATACTGACATTCTACAAATTAACTGGTCTATAGTTTTCAAAAGTATCAAGGTCAGGTAAAGTTAAGCGTAGACTGAGGAACAGTGGCAGACTGAAGAAGGCTGAGGAGACAGGATAACTAAATGCTTCTGAACTGGCTCAATTTCCCATAAAGTTACTGAACAAACTGGCAGACCGAAGTAGAAATTCGAGTAGAGAGTAGTAATATATCCATGTTAATCACCTGATTTTGATGCTTGTATAACAGCTATGCAGTAGCATGTACTTGTGTCTAGAAAATACACACCCAAGATTTCAAGACTGATGGGGCAACCATAGCCGCAGGTTATTCTCTAACAGTCCAAAACAAAAAAGTTCTTTGTCCTATACTTCCAATTTTCTGTGAGTTTAAAATTGTTGTTCCTTCCCCTCCAAAAAAAATATCTGAAGTCATCTTTACTACTTAAGTCACAAAAATGACAGCAAGACTTTTTTTTTAAGTTCACTGATTCAGAGGTATTAAGCAATCAACGTTCCATTAACCTATGAAGGAATACAACCAAGAAAAATTTCTCTAAGATAAAAATACAATGATTTTTTTCCCCATCAACTGAAATTAAAAGGGGACAGCCCCATTCAAAACTAACAAATTCCAATGGCTCTAAAGACTGTTGCGCTGAGCTTCTCTAAAGAGATTCTGTGACCTTCTACTATAATTTCCCTCCCTTTTATTTGTTGAAATTAACGGATGCATGCATGCTAGGCACTGGGATGATCACAGCAGAACCCTGCGGAAGGCAAAGGGAACAGGACAAATTGACTAGGTAATTCTAATAATAAATGCTTTGAAAGGGAACTATAGGATGCTGTAAAAACAATCAGCAGAGAATTCTAATAATATGTGCACAGGTAGGAGACAGGACAGAAAGCGGCATTGGGGAAAACCACCCTTCAATAAAATTCAGGGTTAAGACCTTAAGGATGACTGGGAGGGACTTGACCAGATGAAACAAGCCTATAACAATGAGTCAAGTATGATGAGAGACTTTTATCCCTAGAACTTAAAAATCCTAGATGGGTTAATAATAAGGAATAAAGCTAAAAATAAAGGCAGGTGCCAGGCCTCTTAAAGAACCTTAAATGCTGTTAAAAAGATTTTAGGATTTTTATTCTTGCAGTCCAGTCAATGACTTCCAAACCTTTTTTTTATTGTTCATCCTAATTTCAAGTCAACTCTTACACAGAATCTCAATACGCAATATAAACAAAAGCAGCACTAACCTGGCTAAAGTGTAAAGAGGGTGCTCTAGAACTTCATCAGCTGAGCCTCCTGCTTCCCTAAGTGAGAGCAAAGGCAAAAACAGGATAAAACAGATGGGGCCAGTATGAGAAATAATATAAGCTGGGCTGCATTAGCCAGACTTCCAGTCAGAAACTGGTGAAATATTCCAATCAGAAAAATTCAAAGAGCATTTATAACAGAGGGACTAAACACAAAGGAATGGGAATGGATAGGGGAACAGAACGGGGTATAAGAGCCAATGTTCTCAGCAGGAAGAGCGCCCCTAAATCCAAAAGGACAAGGGCAGGAGGATCACCAGAATGAGGAGGACAAAGTCACCCAGACAAAGCCACCTTGAGAGGAACAGGGACTTGTTCTAGACACAGCGTCCACTGGGAAGATACCAGGGAAATAAATGTTCTGAGCTTCCCTTCCTCACTGCTGCTGACTTGCCCATGTCCACACTGGCTGCACTCTCTCTGAAACCAGAAGTCACAGATGCCCATGGACATAATCCATACGGTAAGCCTCCCAGAACAAAGACCAGAGGGGAGAGAAAAATTAAGGAAGATCAAACAGAAGTTACCTGTCATATAGCAGCAGGCACAGAAGTACTAGGAAAGATCAAATCTACTCTTCTGGAACCAATGAAATGCTTTCCATGAGGCCACGGCAATTAAACAGAAGCTGAAGAGTGACCAGGAGTTAGGCAGAGGAAATCGAGTAGGTACACATTCTAAGCAAAGGGACTGGCCACAGCAAAGGCACACTGCTAAAGCACTATGTGAATGAGGAGGTGTGAAGACCAAAGTATGGAAGGAGGGAGGGACAGAATGAAGCTAGAGAGGCAAGGGGAGACAAGACCGTGCTTAATATCGATACCACGCGAACCATCCAGCCTTTGTCCTCCAGGCAAACTGTAAGGACTGACATGATATCACTTGATAGAGGTATGGGCAGGTTTTTAATAAAAATAATAGGCAAAAAGATTTTCCTCTTAATGGTAAAAGTCAATTCTCACTCTTCCTTATTGACCAGCTCACTCTTCCTTATTGACCAGCTCGCTCTTCCTTATTGACCAGCTTCTACCTGGCAGTTTCACAAGAACTGCAAGGCAGAGTGCAAGTGTGGAGATGAATGCAGACACTGATAATATCTAATTACAGGACCTAATCCATTTCAGCCTCTTAATTCTTCATAATTCTTCATACTTGGACTTCCTCAGGGAACAAGCGGGTAAAAATATATTCAGTAACCACACTGATTACTGTATTTAAGATTTTGTATCAAATAACTGATAATTCAAAATTTACACTAGGGTATGTTCATTTTCCTTTGAAATGGAGAACTTTCTAAACACAACAGTGGTTAGTTCAGTTCAGTCACTCAGTCGTGTCTGACTCTTTGCAACTCCATGGACTGCAGCACGCCAGGCCTCCCTGTTCATCACCAACATGAGTAAACTCATGTCCATTGAGTCGGTGATGCCATCCAACCATCTCATCCTCTGTCATCCCTTCTTCTCCCGCCTTCAATCTTTTCCAGCATGAGGGTCTTTTCCAATGACTCAGTTCTTCGCATCAGGTGGCCAAAGTATTGGAGTTTCAGCTTCAGCATCAGTCCTTCCAATGAATATTCAGGACTGATCTCCTTTAGGATTGACTGGTTGGATCTCCTTGCAGTCCAAGGGACTCTCAAGAGAATCTTCTCCAGCACCACCATTCAAAAGCATCAATTCTTTGGCGCTCAGCTTTCTTTATAGTTCAACTCTCACATCCATACATAACTACTGGAAAAACCATAGCTTTGACTAGACGGTCCTTTGTTGGCAAAGTAAGGTCTATGCTTTTTAATATGCTGTCTAGGTTGGTCATAACTTTTCTTTCAAGGAGTAAGCATCTTTTAATTTCATGGCTGCAGTCACCATCTGCAGTGATTTTGGAGGCCAGAAAAATGAAGTCTGCCACTATTTCCACTGTTACCCCATCTACTTGCCATGAAGTGATGGGACCGGATGCCATGTTTAGTTTTCTGAATGTTGAGCTTTAATCCAACTTTTTCACTCTCCTCTTTCACTTTCATCAAGAGGCTCTTTAGTTCTTCCGCGCTTTCTGCCATAAGGGTGGTGTCATCTGCATATCTGAGGTTATTGATAGTTCTCCCAGCAATCTTGATTCCAGCTTGTGCTTCATCCAGTCCAGCGTTTCTCATGATGTACTCTGCATATAAGTTAAATAAGCAGGGTGACAATATACAGCCTTGACGTACTCCTTTTCCTATTTGGAACCAGTCTGTTGTTCCATGTCCAGTTCTCACTGCTGCTTCCTGACCTGCATACAGGTTTCTCAAGAAACATGTCAGGTGGTCTGGTATTCCCATCTCTTGAAGAATTTTTCACAGTTTGTTGTGATCCACACAGTCAAACGCTTTGGTGTAGTCAATAAATCAGAAATAGATGTTTTTCTGGAACTCGCTTGCTTTTTCAATGATCCGGCGAATGTTGGCAATTTGATCTCTGGTTCCTCTGCCTTTTCTAAAACCAGCTTGAACATCTGGAAGTTCATGGTTCACGTATTGCTGAAGCCTGGCTTGGAGAATTTTGAGCATTACTTTACTAGCGTGTGAGATGAGTGCAATTGTGCGGTAGTCTGAGCATTCTCTGGGATTGGAGCGAAAACTGACCTTTTCCAGTCCTGTGGCCACTGCCGCATTTTCCAAATTTGCTGGCATATTGAGTGCAGCACTTTCACAGCATCATCTTTCAGGATTTGAAATAGCTCAACAGGAATTCCATCACCTCCACTAGCTTTGTTCGTAGTGATGCTTTCTAAGGCCCACTTGACTTCACATTCCAGGATGTCTGGCTCTAGGTGAGTGATCACACCATCGTGATTATCTGGGTCGTGAAGACCTTTTTTGGATAGTTCTTCTGTGTATTCTTGCCACCTCTTCTGAATGTCTTCTGCTTCTGTTAGGTCCATATCATTTCTGTCCTTTACTGTGCCCATCTTTGCATGAAATGTTCCCTTGGTATCCTCTAATTTTCTTGAAGAGATCCCTAGTCTTTCCATTCTATTGTTCCTCCTCTATTTCACATATGATTAGTCTTCATTCACAAAAGACTAGATTTTTAAAAGTGCCACAGAGTAACTTAAAGTTTCAAGTATCTACTCCTTGTCAGACCCTAAGGGAGACACTGGGGACAAGACACAATGATGAACCCAACAAATGAGGTTTCTTCATCATTAAATTTACCTCTAAGAGAAGAAGCAGGCATTAAATAGGTAAACACACAAACACAATCACAAATTTGTCATATGCCACAAACAAAAGCAACACGGAAGAGGTGCGAAAAAATATTTATAGATTTAAAACAAAAATATCATTGTTCCTCTTTGCAAAAGCAATATCCAAGGATAGGAGACAAAATCAAACCACAATGGATTGACACATATGTATGTTTCAAGGAAGAAGACTGCCACAAGATGACAGATTCGAGAACTTAGTCTGTGAACTAAGAGAGAACAAAGAGAGAAAAGGTAGTCTCTCAAAAGGTATGGTAAGGAAAGCTTTTTTATAAGATGGAGGGAAAATGCTGAATGTTGATTAGAGGGCTAATGCAAGAGAGGCCGAGCGTAAAGAGAGAGAACAGATGATTAGCTATGATGACTAATAATGCCAACATTTTATATCCAGATATTAGGCTAAATTCTTTACATGCAATTTCTTATTTCATCTTTTAAGATCAGCACTAATGGGCCAACTCTGCATATGAGAAAAGTTAGGTAATTTGAAGAGATCACATGCAGGCAGAATTAGGATTGAAACTGAGATCTTTATGAGTTCAAAGCGGACTACACCACACTGTCTCATTCAAAAAATACTTTTTAAATCCTCTCTTAAGTGCCAGTTAACTATATACTGAGGATAAAAAGATGAACAACTCCTGGGGCACAATCAGTCAGCACATGGTACTTACAAAGGATGGTCTTTACCTTTAAAGAGAGGAGGGGGAGAGAGACATGGACCTCAAGTCACTGATACCAGGGGGAAGGAGCAAGATGGCATAGCACAGAGAGCAGCAGTATCTACCCTGCGCTAATCAGGGAAGACTTCAGATGGTGCTTATGTTAAGCAGAACAGAGACAGAACAAAATTAATGCCAAGTAAGACAAACAGATTACAGAAAAGAGGCACAAAATTGCATGCTATGTTTAGAAGACTTCAACAAATTGAGCATGGCAGGAATGTGATGCGAGTCGGGAGAGACCAGACCAAAGGGCCTTTTATACCACACCAAGATATCTGAGGTTTAAAACCATAGGAAGCAAAAAACCATTTCCAGGCTTTGAAACAAGACTGGCAACTGTAAAGCCTCAGCAATTGACTAGGAGGTTCAAGCTGTAGCCTGGGGCATGGCTTACAGACGACCAAAAGGCCAAAAGATCTGCAAGGAGACTCCCAAACTAACCTCGTATTATCAGACCAGAAAAGGGAGGCTCCAGCCCCTTTTTAGAAAAACGTAGCCTTTATTCTAAGTGGGATGAGAGCAGTCTTCAGTTATTACTATTCATCAGGACAAAACTAAAATATGGTTTGGGCTTCCCAGATGGCTGGGAATTGGCTTGCCAATAAGGAGACTCAGATTCGATCCCTGGGTTGGGAAGATTCCCTGGAGAAGGAAATGGAAACCCACTCCATATTCTTGTCTGGAGAATTCCAGGGACAGAGGAGCCTGGTGGGCTAAAGTCCATGGGGTCAAAAAGAGCTGGACATAACTTAGTGACTAAACAACAACAAAAATATGGTTTAGCCCAGACTTTGTGATTAGTAGGGAAGGGTTTGAAGGTTTGCTTCCTCAAAACCCCAAATAGATTATCTGAGGCAGAATGTGGGTTTGGGTGATTCATTTCTCCAAAAAGCATACTGAATAGAGGCAGGATAGCCTGCCGTCTGCCTTGAAAGTAAAGAACAGAGTCTTCAGTTTCCGAAGGATACTCCCATCAGGGCTTAATCACAGCAGTCTGCCATTTGACAATGGTGAGGGAAGATAGATACTCTCTTTTTCTGCCCAGCATGCTGCTCTGATTCAGGAGTTGTGTATTTCCCACCAAGCAGATAAGAGAAGCAGCAAAAGGATACACCCACTCCCCTAACATAATGCAAGCCATTATTCAGCTTCATCAATGAAAACAAATCAGAGAGAAATGAATTGTAACTTAGAACTTCAGATTTATCTTTCAAAACTAACCTCCAGGTACATTCCTCATCCTAAACAAAACTGACATCCTAGTCACCCTGAACAAGTCATCATGACTTTGTCTAACACCATTATCTCAGACTGGAATGCATTTGTACTCCATGTCCGTATGATCAAATGCACAGGCTCCCATCAAACCCCAACTTAAACATCACTCCTTCAGTGCCACCCAAAACACATGCCCACAGGACTTATTTCTCTATTCAAATGTTTATTAAATATTTCCAGGTACTGTACTGAATAGTATACAGACCAATTCTTCCTAAAGAGAAATTTTAACAAACACTTACTGAATGCTTAGCATATGACAGGTTTAGTGCTAAGTTCTAGAATTTTTTTAATTAAATAACAATACAATCTACTGCCTTTCAAAACCTCCCTTACTACAGTAAAAAAACATACATAGTAAATGTAGCATTTAGGGTAAATAAGTAAGGACAAAAAAAGAAATAATTAAGACCATAATGAAAATCAATTTAATAGATGAAGGTCAATTCTACGCAAATGTTGCTATAAAACTGAAGAGGAGGGAACACTGTCCAATGTTATTTGGTAAGGTTGGCATTGCTGCTGCTGCTGCTGCTAAGTCGCTTCAGTCGTGTCCGATTCTGTGTGACCCCACAGATGGCAGCCCACCAGGCTCTGCCGTCCCTGGGATTCTCCAGGCAAGAATACTGGAGTGGGTTGCCATTTCCTTCTCCGGCGCATGAAAGGGAAAAGTGAAAGTGAAGTCGCTCTGTCGTGTCCGACACTTAGCGACCCCATGGACTGTAGCCTACCAGGCTCCTCTGTCCATGGGATTTTCCAGGCAAGAGTACTGGAGCGGGATGCCATTGCCTTCTCCGAGGTTGGCATTACACTAACACAAAGCCACAGACCAGTAACCACTGGGATATGTATTTTACCACACACACACGCACACACGGAATAGTCTTACTGAACTCAAGGCTGAAGTTGAAAGTGATAATGACTAGTCAGTAAGAAGATGAGTAAGGAATCCATATTTCCAGGCTCCCTACCATGCTGCTAGTTATTTAAATGTGAATTTAAAGCTTTTCACAAGCTGTTACCTGTGAGATATGATTGATGGAAGACTCCATTCTCCGGAGCTGAGAGGCTTGGATGTCCAGCAGTTGGAGCACATTGTTAGCCAATGCATTTATTTGATAAGCAACACTAGCTAGGGATTGGGTTGTATAGGCTTTGGTTTCTTCTAAAGCTTTTCTCTTGTCTGTAGCCTGAAATAAGAACAAAAAAAGCCCAATATTTATTTTGGTTAACATTCATTAAATATCTGCTCTATAGAAAGGCAGCATTAGAATTATATTTTTTTTAATAGAAAAGCCCAACTGAATCAAAGAACTTACCAGGCCAGTTTGATGAACCACAAAGTACTCCACCCTCTGACTCTAATAAAGGCAAGTGCCTCAAGTCCTGCTGGCTTACTCTCTGCCTGCACTGACCTCCCCATGTGTCCCCTCAAAGCAAGCTATGAACCTCCTCCAGGATCTGTGAGTAATAAATTCTCCGTTTCACTTTCCCTTACAGTCTTTTGCTGAACCTTGAGCTCACCATCCATGACACTCCAGGGCTCTACTTAACAACAAAAAAAAATCACAACATTCACCAGTACAATGATATGGACTAAATCCATTCTACCTTACAATTCTGTTTACATCAATCAACATCAGAAATCCAAACCACCTGTTAACCATTACAATCAAGCTTCCAATCTCTACAAAAACTACTGTAATCTTATGACCCCATCCTTTACCCATCCGTTTTCCCCAAAGTGGAGTGCAGAACTCACAGACAGTAAGAAATGTTCAGAGACCAAGTTTAAAGCTAAGTTCAGAGAAAAATTCAAAGACAAGTGATAAACTCTGGGAGGGGCAGGGTGGGAAGCAAGCAGAGTAGCCAGCAACTTATATTACAATTAATATATAATCTAAAAACAAAAAGGCCAAGGATAGAAAAAAATGAAAGGTCTAACAGTTCAAAAAAAAAGAAAGCAATGCAACCACTCTTAACCATGTTTAATAACATTCAACCTTGCTCATCATAGAAAAGAAATGCAGATGCAAACTAATATGAGATGATATTTCTCATCTATCCACCCAGCAAAAATCCAAAAGCAAGACAAGGTACTCTGCAAAGTTGCAAGGAGAGACTCTGATGCACTCACTGCTGGTGATATCCAGCAAAATTACACACTGGCTTATTTTTTGTCCCAACAATCTCACTTTTAGCAATCTCAAAGAATCACTGGCAAAAATATATATATATAATTATTGATTACAGCACTATTTGCAATAGGAAAAGACCAGAAACAACCAATACAACCACTGATGGGGGACTGGTGAAATAAATTATGGGATCTCCAAACATTAGGGTACTACACTGCAGTAAGAAGTAATGTTGAGAGATACTGTTATTACCACCACACCCAATCTCCAGAATATTGCTAAGGTGAAAAAGAAAAAAAAAAAAGTTTATAGAATGCTACCACTTATGAAATGAGGAAAGATACAAAAATATATTCCTTTACTTTTTAAGAAAAAAGGATAAAACATAACAACTTTAAAAAATAATTGCATATGGGACCAAGGGTCAATAGGTTGGCAAGAATATGGGTAAGATTCTTTAAACATATCTTGTTTTTTAGATTTGCTTTTTGCAACTATGCAAACAATTTACAAAATTATAAAACAAAATTAAATTTTAAAAAGGAATTCCCCCAAATTAAATGTCAAATTAATCAAATAAGCCTAACTGTGCATCCAATTAGTGGCTTAACGAGAGAGGAAATATCCTACAAGTGGCTTCAAAGCATAGTAATTTGATTGTACATTTCTAATGGGGTTTATCCTTAGGACAAAAACAATTAAAAGAGGGGAGAAAAATACTGAATCTGTTTTCAGTCACTGTATTGCTGATGGTAGTTTTGGAATTATCACCCGGAGACTGCTGTTTGTGTGGTGTGGAGTAAAGCAAGTCATTAATTATGTTTAGGTCATTGAGAACTGAGATTTGGGGCATAATTCAAAAGACATTCCTGATGTAAGAAGAAAAAACCTGTAGTTCTGCATTTAGGCTGAAAGCATTAATCTGAACTTAATTTTTATTGTATCACATTTTATATATCAATATCCAACAAAAAAAGCCTAAATGGTGACTGTAGTTGGTAACACTGTACTGTAAAATTGAAATTTGCTAAAAGGACAGACCTGACATGTCCTCAGCAAGGGGGGAAAAGAAAAGATACACATGAAGTGATGCATGTGTCAACTAAGCTCTGTCAATAGCAGATACAGGTGCCACTTCCAGGCCTAGACATAAAAGCTTCCCACTCATGTTCAGATGCAACGGTTAAAGGAAAATGCAGTCCTACCAAAAAAAATTGGTATGATGATTGGTATGATGGCATCACCGACTGGATGGACATGAGTTTGAGCAAGCTCCGGGAGTTGGTGATGGACAGGGAGGCCTGGCGTGCTGCAGTCCATGGGGTGGGAAAGAGTTGGACACGACTGAGCGACTGAACTGAATCAAAAAAATTAAGTTGTATTTAACAGAAATCATTGTACACTGCTTCCATTTTTAAATTTAAAATAATTAAAATTAAATAAAAATTTAAAATTCATATTCTCAAACTAGCCACATTTTAAAGAGCTCAACAGTCATATATGGATTGTGGCCTTACTGGAGACAGTGCAGTTCTAGTCACAGTTAATTTCCTCTATAAACCATGGATTTAAAAGTTAAGTCTGCACAAGAATTATTGTTTTCACTTATTTCACTTAAGTTTAGTATCCAATAGTTGGTCTCCCTCATTCTTTGATACTTTTGCTGTATTAACTACCAAGCAGCCTTAGTACCACCAAAGGATCACACAAAATGGATTATAAACCAGAAGACTTCTCCAGAGCTAAAACAGACATCGTTAATCAATTACAACAGTCTTCCTACAAAAGTCTAAACACTCTTAACTAATCACTCAAGGAGATGACATGTGATTGTAACCTATCTGCCATCCCTGTCTTATGCCACTGATGAAGTTTGCTTAAAATGGAAATAAACACATGGCTTTAAAAGAAAAGTTAATTATTTAAAAGAGCTAAACTCAAAATAAATAATGTAGGCCAAGAACTTAACAGGAAATTCCTTAGATAACTGAATTTTCTCAACAGCCATATATAAAACTGTCTTTTTCCTTCCGTAACCACCTGTGGAAACCAAGTTTTACTGAGTTAAGATCTGCATGCTGGAGTAAAGAACCTTTTCAAGCAGTACCTACTCCTATTATATATCCTTTTCTTGCCCTTCAAGGTGATCTCTTGTTTTCCACTGTTTAAGATGGAAATGACGATGCTATAAGCAATCTCTCTCATACCCATACATTTATCTTTAACCCCACCTCCTCGTCCTCATTCTCAACTTCCACCTATGACCAGAAGAAAAACCTCTCCTCCCTCTATTACAACTAAGTAATTGAAGCCCAAAAGACACAAGAACATCCTCGCCACAAGTATGCTTAAAAAGTAATACATTCTAAGTGAAAACAAATTACATGGTTTAATTTTTGCCTTTTTTTAAACAGAGAGAGAAATATACAAAATTAATGCATCATCATGGAAATGGACCTTACTAACATTTTACTATAAGTTCTTCAAATCTCTCAAGTACATGTGTTTATCTTACAAGAATGTAAATCTAACCCTGCTTTTTTCATTTAAAAATGTATGATGAGCATTTCCCCATGTGCTATTCTTCTATGCCTATTCTTTTTCAAAAAAAGAATTTTCAATAGCTATATAACAATGGCAGTAACTGTTAGCTGACTGTTCTCCTTTTAATTCCTCTAATATTAAGACCCTGATTTTAATCAGGACATCAACGTATGCAGATTCAAATCCAACTTCCTCTAAATAACCAAACAAGAGGTGGCATTATTTCCAAACATTAAACTCTAAGCTAACTTTAAGAACACAATTTCCAAGTTAGGGCCTGACTACTGAAAGACCTGGCACATGTCCTGTAGTACCAGCCTGTCTAATAACATTTCAGAAAAATAGTTTAAGTTAAATTACAGTGTTCTCTTTCTCACTCACCTGAACCCTTCCCTAAAGTCTGACAAGAAGATCAGAAAATGATGTTTGCTCTGAGGAACAATCTTTCCCCATGTCTTAACTGCAAGACATAGGGCTTCACATGTGGCTCAGTTGGTAAAGAATCCGCCTGCAATGTGGGAGACCTGGGTTTGATCCCTGGGTTGGGAAGATCCCTTGAAGAAGGGAAAGGCTACCCACTCCAGTATCCTGGCCTGGAGAAGTCCATGAACTGTATGTGTATAGTCTGTGGGGTCGCAAAGAGTCGACACGACTGAGCGACTTGCACTTTTAACTGCAAGTGATTTAATGATCCTGCTTAGGTAACAAAACAGGGGTCTCATGCATTTTTTAAAAACAGAGTTTCTCCATCTTGCTTCTCTTTTTACTTTTCCTCCTACTCTTTGTAAAAATGACACCACATCATATCATTTTAACAACTTTTAACTTTAATCCAAACTTGCCAGAAACTTTTCCAAAGTAAGTTATTTTTCCCACAGAATATTTTAAATATTTAAATAAGGTTTTTCCAATTATATTAATAGAATGGAAGCAATTTCATGGTAATTCATTAAAAAATGACCCACATCTACCAAAACATACCATATTTCAATGACTCCAACAAAACAGCTATGTCAGATGCACCATCTTTATGTATCACTCAGGGAGAAACCAGCCAACTCCATTATGTCAGAATGCTTTCTTATGAAGAAATTTTATTTTATACTTAACAGAAAATGCTCTTTGGGATTTATTTAGATGGTGAGCTTTATATGTCACTCTTAATCATACAGTAATACCAGCTATTTTCAGATTCATTTTCAGATTTATCCAACTTCCAAAAGAAACCCTTTTTATCTTTTATTTTGTATGATTCAAGATCCAACCAAACACAGTTCACAACACTTGACAGTCATGTCTACTCAGTTTCTAAATCCAGAACATCCCCTTCAACTCTGACCTTTTTTTTTCTTTCAAAACACAGACTTTGTTTTAAAATTTCAGGCCAGTTGTCTTATAGGAAGTCCTACAATCTGGATTTGTCTGACTGTTTCCCCATGATTAGATTCAGATTAAGCAGAGTGGCTAGAATAACAACAGGTGATGCTATAAACTTCCCACTATAAACAATACATCTTTTAAAATAAGCCTCCATCTTTATTTCCTGGATTTTCTTCCAAACTCCTGACACCAATTCTGCAAACTTTGATGCTGGTGCTATCTTACAAGGGGGTAACCAAAAAAAAAAATTTTTTTTAAGACAAAACCCAAGACTCTTTCCTCAAATGGTCTTTAAATGTTTTGTCTCTAGTCCTTCCTCAAATGGTTTGATGACACGCTGCAATAATCCAGTTATCCCGACAGTAAAACCATCCAAATTCACACAAGTGGGAACAATGACAACTGCTGCCTGGCTGATAGCTTTCTAAGGACAACATTAATTGTAAAATCCATCCCAAGAACAGAAATTTTAAAATGTAGGGGTGAGGAGAAGGTTTCTTAGAACTGCTAAAATATACTCTATAAGGTTAAGGTTTCTGTCAATTAAGAAGGATTTAAAAGGTCAACTTTCAATACTTGTACGGAAGAGTTATATATACACAAAAAACAAAACATCTATTTTGCTGAAGGCCACTTAAAGGTCTGGCTTGAGAACATTTCCAGAGGGAATCCAGAATCACTGTGTAGCCAGGGAGGAGAGGATTCGGGTAAAAAGAGCACACAGGCCAAATCCTGGTTGGAGCCATGGGGCTTAGGGTATGCATACACTCGATACCTAGCTAACGCTGAAAGGATCTAATTTTCTCCAACACAATTTCCATTCCAATAAAAGTAAAAAGGAAATAAAAAGAAACCCTACCAGGTTACAGCAAATATCCAGCAAAAAGAATAAATTTTTTGCAGAACAATTCAGGTTGAAACCTAGTCACTGTAACCCCAACACAGCTCCTCCCCACCACCTCCCACTTAAGCAACTACTAACAGGCCTATGATCCTTTCATTCCCAGCAGAATCCAGGGAAAACCTCTGCTGCCTACTGAGTCACACAGCACCGATGGACAGGAATGCAAGTTGTGGCACGTGCTCTTCTTTAACTGACAAGCGAATACAAAGCAATCAACAGCTAGTATCCTCATTAAATAACATTCCAAATTCAACTCTAATGTAGATTATGTGTTCAAACCTTCACAGATCAATTTATATCTCCAGGGCACTTCCAATAACTAGATAACTAGGTTCTGAAATTTTAGGTTTTACCCTAATTATAGCCTCAGTCAATGAATTATATTTATTAAAAACAGGCAAAACCTGCAAAAACCCAATTTTAGAAAGAGCAACGACATTTAAACACAAAATTAGTTAAATGTATTATTGACACAATATATTCCATAGGAGTCCAAGACACTGGGTTCCTTCCATCAACTCCTTCCATGTTAACTAATTATCTTCTCATATAATCTTATTTCTTCTCAAAAGGAATTAAACTGAAAGAGCCATGATGAAGAATGTAGCTTGGACACACACTTTTACATTCTGCTGGTAGGTGCAATTAGACAAAAACAAAAAACTAGAAACAACCTAAATGGCCAATGATTGGTGTTTAAAATATTCATGTATTAGAATACCATGCAGTCAATAAACATAATCTAGATATTTACCAACAAGGAAAATGCATTAAGGTAGAATTCAAACTGGGAAGTAGAATCACTATGAGTTACAGAATAATTATAGAATTTTACCTTACACAATTATAGAATAGCTGGGAAAACTGTGAAGGTCCCAAAGGGAAGTAGGAAGATCAGAAAGTCATCAACGCGAGTTTTGAGACATCTGACACATTCAGCTACAAAAACGTGGCTGCAAAGGAAAGACTCCTGGGGAGATCTGAGAAGCTGCAGGTCTCCCACCAAGTGAGTGGGCCTGACGCAGCTGTTAACCAAACTATCAGCAACCAGAAAAAAAGAGCTGGACACAGAGCAAAGGAGATCAAGGTCTGGCTGGACCTCACCAACACCTCCACGTCTCTCACTGCGTATCACCACAAAAACCTTCAGAGGTTTAGTGAGGGTTGCTTACACAAATTCTCTTTTGGCCAATTCTAGCCATACCCAGCTTCAGCTTAAGTAAACTGATACAGTATTAACTACCGTGGCACCCCCGGTCAATATGCTACACACACAACTCTGTCATCATATTCAACTCCTGAATTAAAACAACAGCAAAATCACACTCCAGTGTAACATGACGCAACCATCCCTTATATAATCAAAAAGATGCTATGTCCTCAAAACAGAATACAAAGTCTATCTTCTCTTCGAGTAAAGTTCTTTCCTTTCCTAATTGAGTTGTACTTCGCCTTTGATATCCTGTGACTTAAATACTGAAATACAAGGTTAACCAGTAATAACATACCTTAAGTTAAATACAGAAGAATGGGGGTGGGGGGGAGAATTGGTTCCTATATACATAAATACTAAGAAAGATATAGAACAAATATTCATAACTACTAGTTTTCATTCTGTAACTGGTCATGAGGTGACCAAGAGCAGCTGGTGTTTATTGTAATTTTCTTCTCCCACTATCAATCACAATTTCACCTGCCCTCTGCAATCATCTCATTTGGTCACTGTTTCTTGCCTGATGTGTCTGTGCTTAGCTGCTCAGTTGTGTCTGCGTCTTTGCGACCCCATGGACTGCAGCCCGCCAGGCTCCTCTGTCCATGTAATATTTCAGGCAAGAATATTGGAGTGGGTTGCCATTTCCTTCTCCAGGGAATGTTCGGGACCCAGGGATCTCCTGTGTCTCCTGCATTGTAGGCAGATTCTTTACCTGCTGAGCCACTGAGGAAGGAAGCCCAGTGACTCAAACCTTCTTTACCATCAGCAGCCCTACTTGTATTGTGTTGCATTAGCTTTCTATTAACTTTTTTATTATAGGACTCGGGAGTGGTTAAGAGGCACTCCGGGGACCTCGGCATTCCAGACATACTCCTCTCCACCCTCACTGTGTAGTAGCAACCCAATTTCCACTCGACGGTCGGGATCAATCACCGTAACCAATACAATAATCTCCTGCCTTGCCCATTAATTTACTGGCACAAGGAAGGCAAAGTGGCCAGGTGTTCAATTTCCAGTTTAATAGAACCAATGCTGCATTTCCCAGTAAAAGCATTCCTCTTTGGAACTCAGAACTCTAAACCAGCATGCCCCAGAGTTGAAGATAAAGAAGAAAAATTTTTGCTAGCAGATCATTAGGGGTAATAGTGAGAAAAGGTCACTTTATTTCCACCTCTCGAGCCCCAGATCTATGGATGCTGGTTACAGGAGAAACCCCACCACACACCTGTGACTGATTCAGAGACCAGACCCCATCTCAGAGAACATTACCCAGCACTGCGAACAACTGCCACCAACAGGTGCAGTGAGTCTTCAGAAGGACATTCCACTGTTCTATCAATTCAGCTGCTTCAAGGAAATGGGGAAAATGGTAAGACCAGGGATTCCGTGAACATGAGCCCAATGCCACATTTCACTTGCTGTAAAATCAACTGCCTGTTCAGAAGCAATGTGATACAAAATACTGAGACATAATTAAGGCATTCTGAAAGTCAATAGGAGTTTTCGCAGAAACAATGCAGGGAGGAAAAGCAAATACATGCCCAGAGCAAGCAGCTTTTTCAAGGAGAACAAAGTGGGGGTCACAGTGGGGGCACTCTACCATTAGCAAGGTGGTCATTCAGCGGTAGTGGGCTCCAGGCCAGCTGTGATGTTTCTGAGCATACACGCCATCTCCATGCCTGCCACCATGATGTCTTTTTCATCAGCCCTTTGGGCAAGGACAGAGGTAGATGGGGAAAGGCTGAAATCCAGACATGCTATCCTGTCCACCTGATCATTAAGATCCTTCTCTACTGAGGCTGCTCTTTGATGGGCATTCACAATGAA
This sequence comes from Giraffa tippelskirchi, assembly GCF_054371585.1. NCBI lineage: Eukaryota > Metazoa > Chordata > Mammalia > Artiodactyla > Giraffidae > Giraffa > Giraffa tippelskirchi. The sequence continues at coordinate 61,738,672 of NC_137287.1, read as the reverse complement.
CCCAAATATTACTTTGTGTCCATCTGGAAGTATGTCTGTATATCTATTCCCCATACTTCCAATTATGTTCCTTCCAAGCCCATAATCGATCAGCCAAATGATTAGCTACTGCCATGAATTAGAATGGGTCCACATCTCTAAACATCTCTCTTTCAAGACAAAACTAGGTGCACTGTTTGAAGATGTACCAGTGAGTTGCAACAAGGATTTATCGTATAGCACAGGGAACTATATTCAGTATCTTATAATAACCTATAATGGAAACTAATCTGAAAGAAAAAAAGTGTGTATATGTGTGTATATATATATATATATATATATATATAATATATATAATCATTTTGGTGTATACCTGAAACTAACACAGCATTGTGAATCAACTATACATCAATTAAAACAAAAAGAGCTGCCCATAGAGGGAATTTCCCTTCACCACTGCGCTCTGGGTCACGGCTAACTGTGGCTATAGGGCTACAGATGTCCATGATGGCACCAGCATATTATGTAAAACCATTTGTAAACTAGACCTAAGTTGTTTCTTCCTCAGTCAACTGGGACTCCTTCCTCATAAGGCCATAAGTGTGGATTGAGAGTGAAGAAGCAAAGAAACAGGAACCTAAGTATATACCTTGTGGAGTATACATCATAAGAGAAGGTATGTAAAATACTCAGTAATAAAAGCAAGTTATAAAATGATTATGTACCTGCTTTTTTAAAATAAATGGCATATGTAAAGCAATTATCCTTCAATAAAAAATAATAAATTTAAAAAGAAAAAAAGAAATGGCATGGGGGAGACCATTGTCTCCCCCTATGATTCTAAGAATGAACGAAGTACAGTTTTAAAACGTCAGTGAATCCACTGAAGTGCTTCCTCCAAGATTTGAATACCACATGAATTTTAATTAACTGGAAGGGAAAAAGGAATAGAGTGAGAAAGTATGCTCCACATAGTTGAGGAGAAATAGTTCCTCCAGATAGTTCATTTTTGACCAATGAAACAATTAAAGCTCTACATAAGGGATCTATAAATGGAGGAAAAAAAAAAAATCTAACAGTTTTCTAAGTTATTCCTCATACAGGAACAAATTCATATCTTTAATTCATACTCAAATAAATGTAACTTTGCAAGGTAATTACGTAAGTAATACAACAGCATTGTTTCACAAACTACAAGGTAAGGTGGTAGTTAATACTATCACAATCAGCACCACCCTTAATTAACAGACTGGAGAAACAAAGCACTCCTGCTTTAAAACAAACAAAAAAACCAAGGTTCTATAAATATCAACAAAACTAACTTGTGCTACCACTGACTGCCTATTTCCTCACACCAGCTCACAAAACAGCCTCACAGAATCAGTACTGGCGGTCTCCATCCTAGACTGATTTACTGGCCACATTTTCCAGACCAAAAATCGCAACGAGCATGACACAATCTGACAAACTATATTTTCCCCTAATTTTTTCATCTGTTATATAAAAGTGTAAGAATTACAATGGTATTAAGAATCAATTAACAAGTCTTACTGAAATCAGCTAAATTTTCTAAATTATAGCTATCCCCAAAAAATGTGAGACATAGAGTCACTTTTACAAGTATTGCAAAAAAACCTGAGACATGGAGAGAGGGATGTTCTGTTCCATCCATCAGTTATAAAACAGAAAGAGATAAAAGAAAGACACTTTATTAACAAAATACCACATACTGAATACAAACCAAATAAGTTAACCATTTAGAAACCTAAATACCAATTAAGGAAATACAATAATATTAAAAAGAAAGCCATCTAACAAGACATGTGCAAGATCTATATGAGGAAAACTACAAAACTCTGATGAAAGAAATAAAAAAAAACCAAACAGAATCCATGGTCAGGCCTAAGAAGACCTGATACTATCAAGACATCACTTCTCCCCACCTTGATCTACAGATTCAACGGAACCCCAATCAAAATCTGAGGAAGTTACTTTGTGAATATCGACAAAGTGATTATGAAGTGTATATGGAAAGATGATGTCAGACAGATAGCTGAATATGATGTCCTTCATCACATCTACCTTCAACAATTTTGCATCCATCCTTGGACAAAAGGGAGCTGTGGGATCCAGAGAACAAACTGTAAAACCCAGGTGTAGTACAAGATCAAGGAGAGCGGTTTTAAACCAGACTTGTACCCATGGTCTCAGCTGGATTTAAAACCAGCTCTATACCAGAGGCCATAGCTATTGCCCCAGTTAGCTTTAGTTCTGACACCAGCACCAGATGCCAGGGCCATAGGAGGACTCCTACCCACTTGTAAGCAGGTAATACACATACAGACATCAGTCTTGGGGTAAACCATGCACTGACCTGTGAACCAGCTCCAGTTCCTTGCAGCTGCAGTTCAGGAGCCTCTAGCGAACACTAATTTAGACAATCACCCAGAGATGAGAGAATCTCTGTGAAAGTCCAGGAGTCCCGAGAAGAAGTTCCAGCCCACCACTGGAGCAAAAGAAATGTGAGATAAGATGCACTGGAAAGGGTAAGAAGAACAGTCTAATTTCACACACTTCACACATCCCTCCAAGGCAGCACAGCTCAGTGCCAAGAGAGCCCTTCTCAACCAGCGACTTCTCCGCTGGGTCAAGAGAGAGCAGGTGAGGGAGCTCCGGACTTCCCAGCTGTGGGACACACTGCCAAAGCCCATTTCTTTCTCGCCCCATCCAGAATACTGAAGCGTGAACAGCACCTCTAGGAGGTGGTGGCGAGTGGCTGGTATACAACAAAAGGGATGTAGATCCTACTGAGCGTGTCAAAGACTCCACTAGGAAACCCAACCACAAGCTTCTGAGGATGCTTTGCCCACAGTGCCCTGCGTGCCCAACCTTCCATATCCCCACCTCATAAACTGGCTCCAGAGAGTGCTCCTGACAGTGGCAGAGTGAGCTTTTGCACAAGATCAGTGAGCATGCACAGAGAGGCAGACTGAACCTGTGGCCTGGGAAAGACCATAAACTTGAGCCATAAGCACCACCCCCAGAAAAGCAAAAAAGGATGCCTGTTATTTTGCAGGATCAAAAGAATCCAAGAAGCTTAAAAATTCTGTCACAAGGAGGAGCAAAAAATATAGAGCAGGCATATCCTTAGAAGATCTATCAAAGCCTTGGAATTCCTAGCAGATGTGACAAGATATTTCTCTCCTGCAGTCAATTAGTAAAGACTGAAAGAGGTGACAGCTCTACTTCAAGTGTGAAGACAGCAACACAAGAATTCAAAGAATACGAAAATTCAAGAAAAAAGGACACCATCAAAGGCTCACAATATTCCAGTAACCAATCTCAAGGACAAGGAGTTCTGTGATTCACCCAATAAAGAATTCAAAATAGTGTTTCAAGGAAACACAATGAGCTACAAGAAATCAGAAAGATCATTTAATGAAATCAGTATACACATGAACAAAATGTGTTTAACAAAGAGATAAAAATCCTAATAAACAAACAAAGAGCTAAAAGATGCAATCAATGAAATAAAAAATACAAGAGACCATCAAAAGCAGCATGGATCAAACAGGAGAATCTGTGAAACAGGAGACAGAAACTTCAAACACAGGAGAAAAAAAAAGAATGAAAAACAGTGAAAAATGGCTACATGATTTGGGGGTATGATTAAAAGAAACAATTTGTGAATTATTGGAGTCCCACAGGAAGAAGAGATGGAGAAGAGGGCATAAAGTATTTTTAAAGAAATAATAGCATAGGACTTCACAAATCTGGAGAGAGATTTGGACACCGAAGTTAATGGACTAAAGACCTTACAGACACGTCATCAAAGAAGAGACACAGATGGCAAATACACATAGGGAAAGATGCTCCACATCTTTAGGGGAATCCAAATCAAAATGAGTTATCACTACACATCTATCAGAATGGCCAAAATCCAGAATATTGACAGCACCAAATGCTGGTGAAGATATGGGGCAACTAAACTTTCATTCACTGATGATGTGAATGCAAAACTGTGCAGTCACTTTAGATGTGAAAACATAGGTATGTACAAAAACCAATACATGAATGTTTATAGCAGCTTTTATTTATAATTGCCAAAACCTAGAAGCAACCAAGGTGTCCTTCACTGGGTGAACAGATAAATAAACTGTGGTGTATCCACACAATGGAATACTATTCAAAGCCAAAAATAAATGAGCTATCAAACCACGCAAGGACACAGAGAAACCTTAGATGAATATTACTAAGTGAAAGAAGCCAATCTGAAAAGGCTACAAATTGTATGATTCCACCTATATAACAGTCTTTAAAAAGCAAACCTTAAGAGATAGTAAAAAGATCACTTATTTCCAAGAGTCAGGAAAAGAGGGAGAGATGAATAAGTGAAGAACAAAGGATTTTGAAGGCAGTGAAACTACCCCATACTATAGTATAATGGTGGACACATGTCATTCTACGTTTGTCAAAACCCAAAGAAGGGAAAAAAAAAAAAACCCCAAAACAAAGAAATGTACAAAACCAAGAGTGAACCCTAAACTATGTAAACAAACTTTAGACTCTGGGTGATAATGATGTGTCCATGTAGGTTCATCAATTGTAATAAATATACCATCCTGATACATTTGATATTGATGTTGATAATGTGGGAGGCTGTACATATGCAGGGGCAGACAGTACATGGAAATCTCTGTGCCCTCCATTCAATTTTGCTGTGAAGCTAAACTTGCTCTTAAAAAGTCTACTGGGGGAAAAAAGTGAAAGAGAAAAAAATAAATCTGTTCACCTCATTATGTTAGCTCATCCACAGTTCTGATGCATCAGCAGTGTTACTAGTTCAGGCTGTCGAACAGAGCTCAACAAACTATGACCCTCAGGCCAAATACTTACCTTCTACAAACAAAGTTTTATGAGAACACCTTCACGCCTATTAATTTACATGCATCTATGCTTTTCTTACTACAGTGACAGAGTCGAGTAGTTGTGACAGATCCCTCGGACTGCAATGCCTAAAATATGGATATTATCTGGCCCTTTGGGAAAACACTGACCACTCTTGCTCTGGAGCAGTGATTTCCAACCCAAAGTGGATATTGACATCCCTAATGAGCTTTTCAAAAAATTCCAGAGCCCTAGACCCCACCTAATCCTTACCTCCCCTCTAAAAAGATAACAATTTAATTGGCCTAGGGGTAGAATCATTAGCTATTACTATACCAACAAAAAAATCTGTACAATAAAACAGGAAACTATACAAGATAAAAATCAGGATACCCAATAATACAGAAGATAAAGACAGGACCCTAATACACAGACCACAGAGACCACAGAGAACTATATGATAAACTGGAACCATAAGTCTGGCTCTGATCTCCACGAGTCTGCAAAGATAAAGAAACAAGATCACTACATGATTAACAGTATCCATGAGGTCAAAACATTTTGGTGAAACTAAATTTTTTTTCTAAGACTTCAGCCTGACTGTAAAAGGAAAGCTTTATTATAATTTTTCTCTGTGATGTAAACATATCATTTATTCCTCTCACCTTACACACCTTACCTCTTAGCCCAAAAAACAAACAAACATCCTCAGAGTGGCAGGATTTCACACAGACAGTACCATGCTCCCTGCCTGCCTTTCTTCGCTTTTTGGGGGGGATTGGGTGGGGTGGGGTGGAGAGTGAGACAGGAGGAATAGGGAGAATAAGGATGAGTGTAAGAAATGCACCACTAAACTGGAGATAAGGTGGCTCTATATTCCACACTATTAAATACAAATAATAAACCCACTAACGCAAGGAGTACCCAAGTTATGACACACGGTTGAAACAAGTGATTCATTCAGACCTATAATTCATTTCTGCTGCATTTACCCACTTTTGAATGACATCTGTTGATTACACTAAATGTGTCCACACAAAAGAACAGAGTATATATCAGTTCAGTTCAGTCGCTCAGTCGTGTCCGACTCTTTGCGACCCCATGAACCACAGCACGCCAGGCCTCCCTGTCCATCAACAACTCCCTGAGTCCACCCAAACCCATGTCCATAGAGTCGGTGATGCCATCCAGCCATCTCATCCTCTGTTGTCGCCTTCTCCTCCTGCCCTCAAATCTTTCCCAGCATCAGGGTCTTTTCCAACGAGTCAGCTCTTCGCATGAGGTGGCCAAAGTACTGGAGTTTCAGCTTCAACATCAGTCCTTCCAATGAACACCCAGGAGTGATCTCCTTTAGGATGGACTGGTTGGATCTTCTTGCAGTTCAAGGAACTCTCAAGAGTCTTCTCCAACACCACAGTTCAAAAGCATCAATTCTTCGGTGCTCAGCTTTCGTTACAGTCCAACTCTCACATCCATACATGACCACTGGAAAAATCATAACCTTGACTAGACGGACCTTTGTTGGCAAAATGATGTCTCTGCTTTTGAATATGATATCTAGGTTGGTCATAACTTTCCTTCCAAGGAGTAAGCGTCTTTTAATTTCATGGCTGCAATCACCATCTGCAGTGATTTTGGAGGCCAGAAAAATAAAGTCTGACACTGTTTCCACTGTTTCCCCATCTTTCTGCCATGAAGTGATGGGACCGGATGCTATGATCTTAGTTTTCTGAATGTTGAGCTTTAAGCCAACTTGTTCACTCTCCTCTCTCACTTTCATCAAGAGGCTTTTTAGCTCCTCTTCACTTTCTGCCATAAGGGTGGTGTCATCTGCATATATGAGGTTACTGATATTTCTCCCGGCAATCTTGATTCCAGCTTGTGCTTCTTCCAGTCCAGCGTTTCTCATGATGTACTCTGCATATAAGTTAAATAAGCAGGGTGACAATATACAGCCTTGAAGTACCCTTTTCCCTATTTGGAACCAGTCTGTTGTTCCATGTCCGATTCTAACTGTTGCTTCCTGACCTGCATACAGGTTTCTCAAGAGGCAGGTCAGGTGGTCTGGTAATCCTATCTCTTTCAGGATTTTCCACAATTTATTGTAATCCACACAGTCAAAGGCTTTGGCATAGTCAATAAAGCAGAAATAGATGTTTCTCTGGAACTCTCTTGCTTTTTTGATGATCCAGCGGATGTTGGCAGTTTGATCTCTGGTTCCTCTGCCTTTTCTAAAACCAGCTTGAACATTTGGAAGTTCACGGTTCACATATTGCTGAAGCCTGGCTTGGAGAATTTTGAGCGTTACTTTACTAGCGTGTGAGATGAGTGCAATTGTGCGGTAGTTTGAGCATTCCTTGGCATTGTCTTTCTTTGGAATTGGAATGAAAACAGACCTTTTCCAGTCCTGCGGCCACTGCTGAGTTTTCCAAATTTGCTGGCATATTGAGTGCAGCACTTTCACAGCATCATCTTTCAGGATTTGAAATAGCTCAACAGGAATTCCATCACCTCCACTAGCTTTGTTCGTAGTGATACTTTCTAACGCCCACTTGACTTCACATTCCAGGATGTCTGGCTCTAGATGAGTGATAACACCATCGTGATTATCTGGGTCGTGAAGATCTTTTTTGGATAGTTCTTCTGTGTATTCCTGCCACCTCTTCTTAGTATCTTCAGCTTCTGTTAGGTCCATACCATTTCTGTCCTTTACCGAGCCCATCTTTGCATGAAATGTTCCCTTGGTATCTCTAATTTTCTTGAAGAGATCTCTAGTCTTTCCCATTTTGTTGTTTTCCTCTATTTCTTTGCACTGATCTCTGAGGAAGGCTTTCTTATCTCTCCTTGCTATTCTTTGGAACTCTGCATTCAGATGAGAATATCTTTCCTTTTCTCCTTTGCTTTTCGCTCTTCTCTTCCCAGCTATCTGTAAGGCCTCCTCAGACAGCCATTTTGCTTTTTTGCATTTCTTTTCCATGGGGATGGTCTTGATCCCTGTCTCCTGTACAATGTCACAAACCTTCTTCCATAGTTCATCAGGCACTCTATCAGATCTAGTCCCTTAAATCTATTTCTCACTTCCACTGTATAATCATAAGGGATTTGATTTAGGTCCTATCTGAATGGTCTAGTGGTTTCCCCTACTTTCTTCAATTTAAGTCTGAATTTGGCAATAAGGAGTTCATAATCTGAGCCACAGTCCGCTCCCAGTCTTGTTTTTGCTGACTGTATAGAGCTTCTCCATCTTTGGCTGCAAATATAATCAATCTGATTTCAGTGTTGACCATCTGGTGATGGCCATGTGTAGAGTCTTCTCTTGTGTTGTTGGAAGAGGGTGTTTGCTATGACCAGTGCGTTCTCTTGGCAAAACTCTATTAGCCTTTGCCCTGCTTCATTTTGTACTCCAAGGCCAAATTTGCCTGTTATTCAAGGTGTTTCTTGACTTCCTACTTTTGCATTCCAGTCCCCTATAATGAAAAGGACATCTTTTTTGGGTGTTAGTTCTAGAAGGTCTTGTAGGTCTTCATAGAACCGTTCAACTTCAGCTTCTTCGGCGTTACTGGTTGGGACATAGGCTTGAATTACCGTGATACTGAATGATTTGCCTTGGAAACAAACAGAGATCATTCTGTCATTTTTGAGATTGTATCTAAGTACTGCTTTTCGGACTCTTTTGTTGACTATGATGGCTACTCCATTTCTTCTAAGGAATTCTTGCCCACAGTAGTAGATATAATGGTCATCTGAGTTAAATTCACCCATTCCAGTCCATCTTAGTTCACTGATTCCTAGAATGTCGATGTTAACTCTTGTCATCTCGTTTGACCACTTCCAATTTGCCCTGATTCCTGGACCCAACATTCCAGGTTCCTATGCAATATTGCTCTTTACAGCATCGAATCTTGCTTCTATCAGGACATAATAAAAGCACAATTTCACCTTAACAATATTACAGTACATTTAAAATGTGGTTTCTCTGCTTTCCAAGGTGGGAAACACCACACTGGTTTTCTACAGTTTAAGGACAATAGTTGAGGGATATTTTTGGCTGAGCCTTCATCTCCCCCACTACCCTCCCTGGCAACTGACACTATCAAAATCAAACAACTTTCAGCTCTTGCAAACGTGCCCTGGTGTGCATGTTGTACTTACTACCTAGATCCCTTGCTTCTCAACCTCCCCTTCCATGTTACTCATGACTCAGACAAACTCACGCTATGAGGCATTCAAACTTCCCTGAAAGCCCCAAACACTGCGCTGTTCCTTAAAATTCTAAAAGATCCTTTCTAAAAGGGACAGTTCTCAATCCACATGTAAGTCACACATATTTTGAAGATATTTATATTACACACACACATAAAAAGATTCTAAATGTCTAAAAATGCAGCGATCTGTAACACAGGAGATTATGACAGGACATCAAAGTTAACATTAGAAGGAGAAACTTGCCCCTTGCTTCCTGACACAACAGTACACAGCCAGAGAGAACTCAGGGTCCCTCCCTTTCCTCTCTCCTACTGCTCCCCACTGCGGCCCACACTGCCACCTAACATCAAGCCTTATTCCTATTCTCCATCCCACTGCTCTGCCAATCAATTCAATTGTGGAGGAGGAAAAGCTGGAGTGTGTTGGAACCAACTGTGTACTAACAGCTGAAAAAGAGAAGGTCTATAGATTCACTTCTGTGACTGCAAATTACTTTCTGTGGGCATACTAGCTTTATGCTGGAGAAGAATGGTTCCAGGTAAAATAAGTCATCTCTGAGTTCTCCCCTTCCTATCCACCACATCCCCTTTACCAAGCTTCCCGATTCTTCTGGCACCTATTCCTCCTTTTCTCTCTTAACTACAGCTATCTCAATTCAAGAAATACCCTTTATGTGTGGACAGATGCAACTGTCCTCCAACTGGTCACTCTGCATCCTCAACCTCTGAGCAAAAAGTGGAAGGATACAAAACAAACTGACAGTGGTTGGGAGGAGGGGGTGTGCAAGCATACGGGAAGAAGAAGGAAGGGGAACTTTAGGTTCTGCTTTGACTACAACTGAATTATCAGAATCTTTTACAGGAATCTTTCCATTACCTAGATGCTCCTTAAAAAAAAAAAAATGCTGCCTGACATTTGTTCTTTCCATAAGCAAAATTCTACTGACTGCCAAAAACTAAAATCAAAAACCTTTCGAAAGCAACAATTTTCTTCTATACAGAATGTTTCCTCTTCCCTAAATTTAAGGTTTATAAGCTATCGTTCAATGATTTTTCACATAACTATACTACATATAATATTGACATCACAACATCTGGCAAAGAGTCTTTTACAGAGTATGCAATTAATAACTATTTGTTGTGTGTATTAGTTGCTTCATCGTGTCTGACTCTTTGCAACCCCACAGACTGTAACCCACCAGGACACTCTGTCCATGGGATTCTCCAGGCAAGAACACTGGAGTGGGTTGCCATTTCCTTCTCCAAGAGGAACTATAGAAAGAAAGAAAGTGAAGTCGCTTGGTCGTGTCCGACTCTTTGCAACCCCATGGACTGTAGCCTACCAGGCTCCTCCATCCATGGAATTTTCCAGGCAGGAGTACTGGAGTGGGTTGCCATTTTCTTCATGAAATAACTATTTGTTGAGTTACTTTTAATACAGCTCTACAGCCTCAAACACTCTTCCTTCCAGCAAAGAAAAATAAGTAGTCACAGCCTACCACAACGATTCCAGGCATTAGAAAGTTCAGATAATTCACCACCACTCACTACCATCACGCAAGACCAGCCTCCCCCCATCTCCTCTTGAGCTCCTTCCAATCCATACGTACTCCAGCCTCCTTCCAATCTGTTCTCCACTCTAAACACGAGTCATCTTTAAAAAGTAAAAATGATAATGTCATCCCACTGCTTAAAATTCTCAATGTCTTCTTATCAGCTTCAGAAAAAAAGACCAACACCCTTAACACAGCCTATAAAAACCTTATTTGATCTGGTCCTCACCTAACTCCTCTCAGATCACCATCCCGTCTTTGTTCACTATACTCTAGAGCACAGGGTTTATATAAATAACTCATTCAAAATCTTTCTGCTTTCCCTCACCTTTGGGCCTGCACATATAATGCTCCTGGTTCCCTCTGGTAGGGACAGCACTGTTCCTTCCCTCACAATTTCTTGGTTATCAATATAGTCCCCCACTCAGATCTCAATCCCAGCATTACTTCCTTGGTATGCCAGGCTAGGTAGAACCACCTGACAGGACACACTCATGTCAACATGTGTTTCCCCAGATAAAACTTACTACAGTATGTGACTTGATTAGTGAGGGAGGCAGAAATTATATCTGATTCACAAAATACACTCAGGGCATAATAGAAAGTCAAAAATTGCTGAATAAGTGAATAGGGGACAAACTAATATATTCTGTAATACAATGAAGTACATTACATATAATCATGCATGTTTCATTTTCCTGGGCATTCCTATGGTTCCAAACTTAGAAACCCTTGTAAAAATCTGCCTGTTTTCTTTAGGATTTTTATGGCATTCTCTGATTATTCTGAAAGAATGGGAATATCACCAGTCTGTCTCCCTAAGCAAACTCTGAATGTGACTGATTATTAATTTTAATGAAACATGGACCTGAAAACAAAAAGATTTCTCAACCTTTATGAAAGAGAAATGGATTAATCCAAAGTTTTTTTATTAAAAGTATAAAAAAAAAACCTAAGAGGAAAAATGCCAGAGAAAGAGCTGAAACAAAAAGCCAGTTTTGGTTTGTTTTTTTTTTTACTTCTTCTCCCACTTTAGTTGGGTTTTTTTTTTTTTAAGACATAAATAAATTAGTACAGAAAAGGGATATATGTACCATAGGTAATATCAACAACAGATTTCTTCAAATCTAATTTGGAACATACTCAAATTAGAAAAAAATTAAATGATTACTATAAACAATTTAAGATCAGTGTTTCATATTACTTCATAAAAATCATATAATGTAAACAACTTCCTATTAATCAAATAAATTTATTCGAACAAATTACCAAACTTTTGGCATGGGTAAGATTTGGAGAAAACAGATATATGAAACTAAAACTATTTGGGAATTAGTGCTGAAAGGTAAAGTATACAAAGGAAAAATAACACGCAGAATATAAGAAACTATCAAAAATGATTAACGTAGTATATGCTGTATTAACAGAATTCCTACAGAAGGAACTTTAAATTTTTTATGAGGTATTGCACAAGCTTTTAGTCAGAGATGCCCACTACAGACAGTGCTATACAATGATATTTAAAATTCAGACTCCCAGCGTTACCTTAAATGGAAGATGTTAAGCCTACTAAACCAACCATTCATATCAAAGTTTCTCCAAGTGTGGTCTGCAGGCTACTGAGGATCCCTCACACCCTTTCAGGAGATTCACAAGGTCAAAACTATTGTTTTCATAGTAATACTAACGCTATTTGCCTTTTCTTCTGACAAGATTGTCTTTTAATATTCTGTGTGACAAAAGGAAAAGTACTTTAAAATAATTCTGCGGCATTCTAAGTATAATAGGAAAAAGCACTTGTGCAAGCTAAGTAAGTCATTTTTCCTTGGAACTTCAAAAACTACATGTTACCTCAAAAAACAACTAACAAACTATGGTTAATCAGATTGGACATTTGGCAGACATCTTCCTTAAAGTGAATGAAGTAAGCCTATCATTTCAAGGAAAATTTTTGTTTGTTTTGTTTGGCAATGTTTGTTGCCAACAGTAAAATTCGAGCTTTCAAGTAAACATTAGAATTTTGGAAACCTTCAATCCACCAATGTGAGCTTGGAAGCTTTTCAATACTTAAGACTTACGAAGATCTGCAGTGATATTAATGAATGTGATTTTTTTTCATATCCTGTAATGGACTGGGTCAACATTCAGAAGGATCCACATAACTAAGTGAACAAATATTTTCCATCCAAATGACCCATGCAGTGATTTTTAATGTACTGGAGTATAAAATGTTGACATTGTTTCAGAGTCCAATACTGCAACAAACTGTTAAGAACTACTATCTGAGTTTTGATACAATATCAAACAAAATTATCCATAGTTCTATGCATGGATTATTAAAACACTTCTCTTTCAAACTACATAACTGTATGAAGCCAGATTTTCTCATATACTTCAGCCAAAATAAAGTATCACAAGAGGTTGAATGCGGAAGTAGATATGAGAATTTAGTTGTCTTCCAGCCACACTCTAAAGAGATTTGGAGTCATAAAACAATGCCACTCTTTTCAAACTTTTTTTTGTTTCGGAAACCTATGGCTATTTTTCAAAATTACTATTTATATGATTTATATGAATTAATAAATGTTTTAAATTTCTCCATTTTAATTTTTTTTTTTAAATAATTACCAAGGTTTGTACAGATTGTATTTAGTTTACCTTTATCCCTTCCCCTACTCCATACTCCCCAAAAATACCCACCATGAGATAGTTTCACAAATGAATCGGTTTTTCATAAAACATTTTAATTTTTGATACAGTACATACTGATAAATATAACCCCTTTAAAAAAAGTTCCCTGGGGTCCTTGGCTTTTTTTAGGAGTATAAAGGAGTCCTGAGACCTTTACGTTTCTGAATGGTTGATCTATACTGTGAAGAGACAAAGACAAAGATGTTCTAATTTAACACAATCTCACTTATATTTTCTCTCTTCAGCAAGACTGAACTAATATTTATTCAACATCTTGATATCTTAGTTATGACAAAGTAAACATTTCAACATACAAAACCGAAGGAATAAGTGGAAGTAAATCGGAGGGTTTTTTAGAGGAAACTGAAGAAATAACTCAAAAACAAACTAATGAAAAGCACCAGAATTACAAGACTAAAAAGTCAGAAGCAAACTAATAAAAACCATCAGAACCGTGACTTTGGACATAATCTAGTTTAAACTCGTCATTTTACAGAAGACGATAAGAGTTAGCAGGAGAAGGAAATGGCAATCCACTCCAGTATTCTTGCCTGGGAAATCCCATGGACAGAGGAGCCTGGTAGGCTACAGTCCATGGGGTTGCAGAGAGTCAGACACGACTTAGTGACTAAATAACAACAACAAAAGAGTTAAAGGTTGGTTAAAATACAACTAATTCGTGATAGAATGAGGACAAGAACTAACCTTCTAGACTCCTTGAATAGTCCATGTAAACTTTCCAGAGCTCATACACCAGGCAATGGGTAGGCACTGGAGATATGGGAATGAACAAGACAAACCTGGTAAACGTGCTTTCTTGGAGATCAGCATCGTGTCAAACAGATGAAATGAGTGCACAGAGGAAACACACTGGAGTCCATGGGAGCACTGAACAGAGTATAAACTGAACTCGCAGGACAGGGAAGAGGTCTCTAAGAAAGTAACCTTATTACTGTCATCTACCAACATCCTCATCACTCCCTCCTTCGCTAAGGACTCAGTAATTCATCATCATTCCTATCATCATTCTTAGTGATTCAACATTCACTCAGATAATCCACCCCAAACCCTGGCCTCTCAGTCTCCAGACTTCCTGAACTAAAACATTTTTTTCTTCATCACTGTCAAAACCTCCCATGGTCATCACTAGTATTTACACTATTTTCAAAAATCTAGATTTTTAAAAATCCTGTATTCTGAACATCCAATTTCTTCTTCTATCTCTGCAGTTCACTTGCTCTAGCACTTCAATTTCAACAATCCTTAGATTTCACAGGACTTTCCATTCACTAATCGTCCCAGTTTTTCACTATCTACTTTGCAACTAAGACATGCTGCAAGTATAAAATACACATCAAATTCCAAAGACTTGGTACTTTAAAAAGAATGTAAACATCTCATTAACAAACTATGTTGATTGAGTATTGAAATAATTATATTTTGGGTGCACTGAGTAAATAAAATGTTATTAAAATTAATTTCAACCTATTTCTTTATACTTTAATATGGCTATTATAAGAATTTTTAATTAGATATGTGGCTTGCATTATATTTCTATGAGGCAGTGGTAATCTATTCTGTGATGACTCTTAAACGTGGATCTCTAACTCTGACTCCTCCTTAAACTCCAGAAGGACTATCTACTTAGCCCATCTACTTAATTGTCTAATCTAATGTGGACTGAACACACATCCACAAAGAGCACTCTTGACAGCCCCTGCCCGTGTGCAGCCATCCACTGACACAGTTAGGAAAATAATTTCGACTAGGGGTCATTCTTCAATCCCTCTTTCCCTCATACCGCATAGTCAATCCACCAGTAAGCCCTGTTCAGCTCTGCCTTAAAAATGGCCAACCTCTCCTCTGAATTCCTCACTCCATAACAAAGTACAAGCAATTTTCATTCTCTGCCCGGACTAGTACAATAATACCCTTTCTCCTGGAAATTTTGCTCTTGCTTTCCCTTCAGTGTGTTTTCCACTCAGTAGCCTGAATAATTCTTTCAAAAAGTAAATTAAGTACTGCCATGATAACCCCATCACACCTGGAATAAAATCCAACCACTTTTCAAGCCTACACGTGATCTGACCCCTGACAATCTCTCTGACCTCTCTCCCACCAGTCTCCTTCTCACTACCCTGTAGTCATAACCCTTAGAAAGATTTTTCCCAATCTTGCCTTCTTCCTAGATCTTCACAGGGAAGATGCCCTATCCTCCAGGTCTCATTTCAAAGGTCACCTCCAGAGAGTATCACTTCCTCCTGCCCAATCCCAGTTTTCTGCATCCTGTCACCCTATTTAACTTTCCAAACAGCACTTCTCCCTATGTGAAAGTCTTTTTGTTTTGCGGGGAGGGAGGGGAATCCTCTGTCCCCTCCCCTCTATAATGAAAACTTCCTAAGGGTAGGAACTTGGCCTCACTCGTTATTTTATCTGTGGTATCTGGAAGGTACTCAAAAGATTTTGATCAAATGAAGAATGATGAATGAATGCAGTAATTTTTCACCTGAACTATAAGACCTGACATATGAGTGATATTTAGACCAAGAGGAACAAGTTTTCTAGTTAGAGAACACCATTTGCAAGGTAGAGAAGAATGAAATTTCAAAAAACTGAAAGGGCAATATGACTGGTAAGACTAGAGCAATGGGATGAATGTAGCAGGACTGGAAAGACAGGAGCTATACTATATATGGCCTGATAGGCTTCACTGTGAGACTGCATATTCATGAAGAACCACTGACTAACTTTTAAGCAGGGGAGTGACATGATCAGATTTCCATTTTGAAAGTGCCAGTCAAGCGACAGTGTGGATAATGGGGATGTGATCAGAGGGGATATGTGGTAATGTAAAGAGAGAAGCTAGAGCAGTTGCCTAAGCTTTACACTAGGGTAGTACAATGGAGACAAAATAGACTAATTTAAAAAGATATTTAAGAGGAAGAATCAAAAGGGCGTGGTACAGATCACTAGTGGTAGTTGGGTAAGGAGGTGCCAGGGAAGCATAATGGAGGAGCCAAGAGATGAATAAACAAAATGTGGTATAATATACATACACTAGAGTATTACTCAGCCAGCCATAAAAAGGAATACAGTACTAACACATACTACCAAGTGAATGAACCAAGCTTGAAAACATTAAGCCTAATACAAGTCAAAGAGACACAAAAGGCCACATATTGTATAATTCCATTCATATGAAGTATATAGAATAAGTAAATTAATAGAGACAAGGCAAATAGGTGGGTCCCAAGTGCTGGGGGCAGGGTGGTTGAGATGGGGACAAACCGCTTAACAGTCTCAGGCTTTTCTGAGGAGCAATGAAAATGTTTTAGAATACATCGAGGCAGTGGTTGCATAACATTGAATGTACTAAGTACCACTGAACTGTATACTTTAAAATTGCTGGTTTTATATTATATGACTTATAGCTCAATTTCTAAAACTGCATTATGAAACAAATAACATAGCTATATTCTAATCAATCTATGGCAGGAGTTACTAACAAAACTGGTTGTAAATTTAAAATATATTAACTATTTTAAAGCTCTCTACTCCTTACTGTCATAAATAAATTATAATAACATTCATTATTGTTTTCCCCACATATAGAAGTTGTGCAGTGGATTTAATAAGACTTTTATCTTGTAGAGATACATACTAAAATATTTATGGCTGAGATGGTATGTCAAAGATGGACTTTACAAGAACAGTAAAGAGACAGGAGAGGATGATAGATGGCCATGAGTTGGCAATCATTAAAGCCAGATGATGAACATGTGGAGGTATCATTATACTAGTCTCTTCATTTGAGTACGTTTGAAATTTTCCATAATGAGTTTTAATTAATACGCTAAAAATTAGTAAAGTAAGACTTCGGGGCTTTCCTGGGGCTCAGTGGTAAAGACTCCACCTGCCAATGCAGCAGACGTGAGTTTGAACCCCAATTTAGGAAGATCCCACATGCCATGAAACAACTAAGCCCATGCACCAAACACACGTAACCCTCCTTAGTGTGTTTTGGTTTTAGGTTTTTTTCACAAATACTAGTTCACTACCAACTATATCTCAGAAAATTTCATTTTGTAAATGAAGAAAATTGGTAAATTAGTTAAGCATACCTATTTGGGTACGTTAAAAAACTTCAAGCCTCCTTTCTATGGAATTAAATTATGTGTCAGCTATTTGCTTTAAAAACAAAATCCAGTAATAACCATTTTCCAAATGCCTTATCTTCTTAATTTTGTACTTTTTAAAAAATCCCTTATTTTTAGCATGATGTCTTATTAAATAAATATTAAGGTCTAAAAAGTTTTCAGTCCCAGGACTTGACTACTATTCTTCAAAAATCAAGCCATAACTTCAGTAAAAATCATAATCAACACAAAAAGGCATTAGAAAAAATACATAGATCCCCCTAAATTCAAACTTTTTAAATGCTCCAAAATCAGCTTTTAACTATGACTTTTACTTTACTTTTTGTACTACCACTATTTTCATGGAATTACAGTCTATATCTCTTCTAATATTTGACTCAACCTCTTGTCCCAATATTAGTATCTTCCTCTCTGGCTAATACATTCTTGTCTGCTAACTCACAAAAGTCTAATTCCTAGAATATAATTTAACCTAAGATAAACAGATTTATCCTAAATAGCCATAGAGGGACTCCCCCGGCCATCCGGTGCTTAAGATTATGCTTCCACTGCAGATCGCTCTTCAGGGAACTAAGATCCAACATGTCAATAAATAAATAAATAGCACTGATCAGAACTCAAATGGCCCAAACATCTCTTTTCTACTTTAAGGAGTAGTAGCATTCTTCACCTATCAGAACCAACTGGAGAAAGCAGACACAAAGAAGAGGAATTAGAAAAGTGTTCTTATTTGAAGGGATTAATTCAACAATTTTCTTAAAAAAAAAAAAAAAAAAACAAACACCTCTCTCCAAAAGACCAAAACAAGCTAAAACTGAGGATCTAATCACACACCAGAACTAGATCACAGTATCGCATGTAAAGTTCTTAGTGGTACTGTAGTTACCACTACAAAACGAAAAAAAGATGTTGGTTTTAATACAAACATTCAAATGATATACAGCCCTAAAGAAGATTCAGTACTCTTGAGAGCATTAGTAAGAACTGATATAAAACTCCACTTATGAATGGACTTTCATTAAGACCTAATATGCAAGGTCACATTCTGCCTGTTTAATGGCAGCATTGCGTTAGTTGCTCGGTCATGTCCAACTCTTCGCGACCTCATGGACTCCTCCGTCCACGGGATTCTCAAAGCAAGAATACTGGAGTGGGTTGCTGTTAACGTTCAATTAATGTTATGACACGACATAGGTCAATCTAACAATTAACTGAGGATCTTCCATAAAGTTATTTAAGATTCCATTTTGTTTATTGAGATATAATTGACTTATAACACTACTAGTTTCAGGTGTACAATATAGTAATTCACTATTATTTGTATATACTGCAAAATGATCACCACAATAAGTCCAGTTAACCATCACCACACAGAAATTTACAATTTTTTTTCTTTCTTATAGTGAGAACTTTTAAGATTTACACTCCTAGCAATTACACAATATTATTAACTAGAATCACCATGTTGTGCATTACTAAACCTGTTTAATTCATGTATTATAGATTTCCAAACTACATCTCTAATTTTCAAGTGCAATTAAGATTTCTACCATTTCTAACCTGTCCTCACCTCTGCAATCATTTTGACTGTCTTTACCTGAACACAATTTGTGTGGAAATCAGAACCACTCCAAATATTTCAAGAAGTTTTTTGTTTTGTTAACGTCTACTAATTTTTCTACAAATTTCCTTATCACAATTGCAAAGCTGATTCAGAAGGGGAAAAAAAGGCAAAAACACACAGGAAAGGAAAAAGGTCCAGTGAGCTCAGTGAAAAACTAGCCTACA
Source organism: Giraffa tippelskirchi (assembly GCF_054371585.1). NCBI lineage: Eukaryota > Metazoa > Chordata > Mammalia > Artiodactyla > Giraffidae > Giraffa > Giraffa tippelskirchi. The sequence goes on along the minus strand of NC_137287.1, from coordinate 61,719,412 downwards.
ATTTCTGTAATTCAATACTTCAAGTGCCAAAGCTACTATATTTTGTGATTCAGGCAAGTTCCCAAATTACAAACATACCTGGTCTTATATTACAACTTGGAACTCAGACGAAACAATAGTAAGATAGTTGTGAGGATCCAGACACGACCCACAAGAGTCTGTTTATTTCATGACATTTCTGGATTCATTTGCATCTGTAGACAGTGTGATATGAAAAGAGTATGGCTTTTAGAGCCTGTCAGAGTTACAGAGAAATCCTGACTGCCAATTCCTAACTGTATGATAAAATAAAAATTCATTTACGTTTTCTGAGTCCTAATTTCTTCATCTGTAAGAGAATACTGTTTAAAAAAAAGAGAGAATACTGTCTATCACGGAGTTTTTGCACGGATTAAAGATAATACAAATCAACCAGCAAAGACTGTGACCAAGTAGGTACTCAATAAGCAGAAGCAGGTGTTTTACGCTTCCCTTTTCTATTACCCTCTTCATACATTCTTTTTATCCACTGAGGATACAGAATCAGAAAATCTGGGTTTGATTCCAGACACTATCTCATACGTGATATGGAACATGAGGCTAGGTATTCAATGTCTCAGAACCTCAGATTCCTCATTTGTTTAAAAAAGAAAAGGAAAGGAGAAAGAAAAAGATCACAGAATTACTGTAATACTTAAGTGACATCAGTTTATAAACTGGAATAAAGTATAAAGTACGAAGAGTCAGTTTTTACCCACTCCAAAGTGCTCCCACTCAAAAAATTACCTGCCTTCCAAGATCATGAGTCTAATGAGCAAATGGATACAAACTAACATCACAGGTAGGGGAAATCAAACTAAACTAAGTAGCTCACTGACCTCAATCCCCTCATCCTCCCAGACTTCAGGATATACTTGTTGACCCAAAAGAAACCCCTATGGGGGGGTTTCAGGGGAAAAAATTAAGTTAAGCTGTAAGTAAGACTTTTCTGTCCTTACTCAACCTATGCTGAGAAATCTTTCATAAGCAGTTTCTGCTCCTTTTCACTTGTATCTCCTTCCTACTCCCCCAGAATCCCTATGACAAAGGCAGTATGGACTCTAAAGTGGAGTGCAGAGAACTGGCCAGAACAAATGAATTCGAGTTGAACAGTGACTGTCCTTGACATAACCACCAGAAAATTCAAACTAAAGGTAGAAAAAGGCAAAGATTTTTCTTTATGTCTATATAAAATACACTTTCTATTTTGAATACTATTTTCCCATAAGAAATTCAAAAGCCCTGTCCTTTTTAAGATAGCGGACTCTTCTGAGGAGTTTTGCTATTAATAACAAAATTTAATAAAGTCACCAGGACCAAAAGAGCTAACAAAGTGCTCAAGGACTCAGTTGCACTACAGCCAAAAGAACTTGCCACCTAAACACCTTCCCAGAACTGTACTTTCAAAGTGTAGGAGAGAGACAAAATCAAAACTAAATTCTCAGGATAAAAATCACTCAGGCAATAATTTAACTCATCTTGGATATAAAAAAATTCTCAAAACACAAGTGACCATATACTTTCATCAAGTGAACCTATGTTTACACAGGGTGTTGGCCAGTCATAGAAGAGATACAGAGAGACCTCAAAAGACATCCAAATGGATATTTCCAGTACTATTTGTCCCCTCTCCACAGCACCACGGTAGATCACAAAATCAGCTACCACCACATCAACTTCCACGAAGTGCGTGTCATCTTCGGAGCCTGTCTGAGCCTCCTGGGAAAGCAGCTAGTAACCAGCTTCATGAGCCCAAAGCTACAAAGATAAAACACTGCTGTGTGTGAATTTCATCCTTTCCCTCCCCCAACCCCCAAGTATTTCTGAGTATCTCACTGGTGTTGAGGATCACCAAAAAAAAAACAACTTGGGGCCAGTGACAGTGCATCTTAGCACCATGGTATTAACATGCTTAAAAGACTACAAGAGAAACAGAATGATTTATTTATTTACAGATATAATGAAATTTTACAGTGCTTCAAAATTACATGATGGTAGCTAGAAGGGAAAAGAAAAGGGGTCAAGGAAGAAAAAAAAACAAAAAAAAACCAGCACAGAACTACCTGAAAAAGAAATAGTCAACAGACAGGTTAAAACACGTTTGCACTGGCCAACGCGTAGCAGTTACCACACCATATATTTGTCAGATTTCCCAACATGCAAAACAAAAAAGAAATCACCCCTTTACGAAGCGCCTGTCTGCTGACTTCTACAAAGAAATGACTTCTCTAGAATGTGAGTAATTTAACTTCCTGTGCTCTTCCTTTGGCTTTCAAAATCTTTAATATCTGCAGCAAACTGAGATTCACCTCAATTTTAAGGTTCTTCATGTGAAGCTGAGTAAAACGTGTTTATTTTTAATATCGATAAACTGTAAGATCGCGTTTCTATTTGAAAGCTATATTCACATTCCTACTAGATTTAAGAATATTTTCTTAAAAGCCAAATATAAAGTTTGCAAAAACAAGTAATGCAGTAGTTGTGGCAGGCACGCAACAAGTTTATCAGTGGAATTTCTAAAATAAAAGTCTGAAAAAATTTATGAGATAAATCCCTAGTAGTGCTACTGAAAATACAATGTTACTAATATGGGAATTGAGAAATATTCAAAATATTCTGAAAACAGTATCTCCTTCTAAAAATAAAGAGGAAAAGTATTTGCCAACACAGAGACGATTGGTTCTTAAAAATGATAATCACATGGGATGCATTTCTATAAATATTTAGTTCTCAATTGCCATAACCCCAACCTTTCAAAGCACGTTTCGGTCATGCCTTTCCACTAATAAGCGAGTTTTTGGTGCCATTACATTGATACAAAGGACTCTGCTACTTTTATTTGCTTCTACTGCAAACTGTTTACGCAGTTAAAGATCTACATATCAAACTATCACACAACGTAATTCACTTTCCATCATTAAAATGAAAGCAAACAACCAACCCCTGTCATAGAAAAGTGAAACGAATTTTCTAATAAATTTACAGTAACACATCTGACGTTACAGTTCTAGTTTGGAGATTCATTCTATACATGTACTTAGGGTGGAAAGAAAGAAACCTCGGGGAAAAAAAGGAACCGGCGATTATACCGTTCTATTTTTACTTAAGAAGCCAGCAGTTCAAGAACTTTTAGGGAAAAGAGAATATTCAAGCCATTTTTCCAAGTAGTAAAGGATAATTTGTGTTTTACACTAACGACCGCCCTAATAATCTCTAGAATATATTGTGGTGGGGGCGGAAGTGAAATTGATGAGAGGGGAAAAAAAACGCGACTTGAAAACCGACAGGCAGGCAGATTTACAAACCTTCAATTAAAGGGAATTCGGAGGTTAACTTCTCTACGCCCTCCCTCGCTCGCCACCCGCTTCCTCCTCTCCTCTGGGAGGTCTATGTGATGTGACTCATGACCAATTTTTTTAAAAAATAAATAAATAAAAGACACACCCTCTGGGCTGAAACTGACATAATCGCCCCCACCCGACCCTCCCCCGATGCACCCCCGCTTCCCCTCCGGCTCCTGCCTCTCCTTGTCCCGGCCCTCGGCTCTCCGCTCACTCGGCCGCTACGAGAGCCTTGGCCGGCGGCGGAGGGCTCCGGGACGGAAGCCCAGCGGGTGGAAGGGGGCTGGAGGGCAGCGCGGTTCTGGGGGCCGAGCAGGCGCGGGAGGAGAACGGCAACGGGGCGCCAGGCTGCGGCGGCCGCGGCTCCGGGATCCTTCGCCCATTTTCTCTCTCGGCTTCTCGGGGTTTCAACCACCGCTGCCACTTCCTGTATCACAGCCCGACTTCCCCGAGCCCGGCCGCTCGCTATCTACCCCGGCTGAGCTTGGGGTTGCGCTTTGGGGTTACCGCTGGGGTTAGGCAGTTCCCCACCCCGCCCAGTGGGCTGGTCACTCGGGCGGCCGGTGGCGGGTCCTCGGGCCGGCCGGCAGCGCCCACCGGCCCGCCCGCGCGGCTCACCTGTATGTAGTTGTTTTCACAGTATTCCGCTACCCGGGTCAGGTTCTGGTAACTCTCAATCAGCGCCCTCTTGCCGGACGGTATTTCCTCCTCTAGTAACATCTGCAGCTCTGCCATTTTCCACCCCTCCGCATCGCTTCCTCTCGCGTTAAAGAAACAGAGGCAACGGGAAGGTCCGCGGAGAATCCGAGCACCTCACAGCCCGGATACAAACCGCCTGCCCGCCCTCCCGCCTGGTATTGTGGGACAGAACCTCCTCCTCTTCCTCCTCACTTTCTCCACCCGCCTCCACCCACTTCGCGCAAGCGCAGCAAGCTCGTTTTCTCGCGAGCTTTCCTGCCTTTCCCTCCCTCTTCCCCGGACCATGGGATTGCCCACCCCCTTTGGCATAGCCTTCTGGGAATTGTAGTCTCTCACTGGCTTCAGTTCAGTTCAGTTCAGTTCAATTCAGTCGCTCAGTCCTGGCCAACTCTTTGCGACCCGTTGAACCGCAGCACACCAGGCGTCCCTGTCCATCACCAACCACTGGAGTTAACTCAAACTCATGTCCATCGAGTCAGTGATGCCATCCAGCCATCTCATCCTCTGTCGTCCCCTTCTCCTCCTGCCCCCAATCCTTACCAGCATCAGGGTCTTTTCCAATGAGTCAGCTCTTCGCATGAGGTGGCCAAAGTATTGGAGTTTCAGCTTCAACATCAGTCCTTCCAATGAACACCCAGGACTGATCTCCTTTAGAATGGCCTGATTGGATCTCCTTGCAGTCCAAGGAATTCTCAAGAGTCTTCTCCAACACCACACTTCAAAAGCATCGATTCTTCGGCGCTCAGCTTTCTTCACAGTCGAATTCTCACATCCATACATGACTACTGGAAAAACCACAGCCTTGACTAGACAGAACTTTGTTGGCAAAGTAATGTCTCTGCTTTTAAATATGCTGTCTAGGTTGGTCATAACTTTTCTTCCAAGGAGTAAGCGTCTTTTAATTTCATGGCTGCAATCACCATCTGCAGTGATTTTGGAGGCCAGAAAAATAAAGTCAGACACTGTTTCCACTGTTACCCCATCTATTTCCCATGAAGTGATGGAACTGGATGCCATGTTCTTAGTTATCTGAATGTTGAGCTTTAAGCCAACTTTTTCACTCTCCTCTCTCGCTTTCATCAAGAGGATTTTTAGTTCCTCTTCACTTTCTGCCATAAGGGTGGTGTCATCTGCATATCTGAGGTTATTGATATTTCTCCTGGCAATCTTGACTCCAGCTTGTGCTTCTTCCAGTCCAGCGTTTCTCATGATGTACTCTGCATATAAGTTAAATTAGCAGGGTGACAATATACAGCCTTGACGTACTCCTTTTCCTACTTTTGCATTCCAGTCCCCTATAATGAAAAGGACATCTTTTTGGGGTGTTAGTTCTAAAGGTCTTGTAGGTCTTCATAGAACCGTTCAACTTCAGCTTCTTCAGCGTTACTGGTCAGGGCATAGACTTGGATTACTGTGATACTGAATGGTTTGCCTTGGAAATGAAGAGAGATCATTCTGTCGTTTTTGAGATTGCATCCAAGTACTGCATTTCAGACTCCTGTTGACCATGATGGCTACTCCATTTCTTCTAAGGGATTCCTGCCCACAGTAGTAGATATAGTGGTCATCTGAGTTAAATTCACCCATTCCAGTCCATCTTAGTTCGCTGATTTCTAGAATGTCAGCATTCACTCTTGCCATCTCCTGTTTGACCACTTCCAGTTTGCCTTGATTCCTGGACCTAACATTCCAGGTTCCTATGCAATATTGCTCTTTACAGCATCAGACCTTGCTTCTATCACCAGTCATATCCACAACTGGGTATTGTTTTTGCTTTGGCTCCATCCCTTCATTCTTTCTGGAGTTATTTCTCCACTTATCTCCAGTACCTTATTGGGCATCTACTGACCTGGGGATTTCCCCTTTCAGTATCCTTCATTTTGCATTTTCATACTGTTCATGGGGTTCTCAGGGCAAGAATACTGAAGTGGTTTGCCATGCCCTTCTCCAGTGGACCACATTCTGTCAGACCTCTCCACCATGACCCATCTGACTTCGGTGGCCCCACACAGCGTGGCTTAGTTTCATGGAGTTAGACAAGGCTGTGGTCCGTGTGATCACTGGCTTGCTGCCCATCAAAAGCGCATGCGTCCGGGAAGCCTCAAAAAAATACCCGGGAGGAGAGTAATAAAAGAACTTGCGAAGAGGATGGAGGTTTAAATCCCAAATTTCTTGACAGCTCCGGGAGATGGCGCCACAGGGTGATTTTAGAGAATGAACCTGGTTCCGGAGAAGGCTGTGAAGCTTAGCTGAATTTCGTTCACTAGGAATAAGATACCATTCTGACAAGGATTAAAAGGGACTAAATATGGAGAACTCCAAATCTTTACTTCCTCTACCTTTTAAGAGATAATGCGACTCAGGCTTTACTGTCTAAACTTCTGCTGCCCTCAATTCACTTAAAATTTAGTCATTACTTGATATTGCCATAGTTCATCAGGCACTCTGTCTATCAGGTCTAGTCCCTTAAATCTATTTGTCACTTCCACTGTAGACTCATAAGGGATTTGATCTAGGTCATACCTGAATGGACTAGTGGTTTTCCCTACTTTCTTCAATTTAAGTCTGAATTTGGCAATAAGCAGTTCATGATCTGAGCCACAGTCTGCTCCTGGTCTTGTTTTTGCTGACTGTATAGAGCTTCTCCATCTTTGGCTGCAAAGAATATAATCAATCTGATTTTGGTGTTGACCATCTGGTGATGTCCACGTGTAGAGTCTTCTCTTGTGTTGTTGGAATAGAGTGTTTGCTATTACCAGTGCGTTCTCGTGGCAAAACTCTATTAGCCTTTGCCCTGCTTCATTCTGTACTCCAAGGCCAAACTTGCCTGTTACGCCAGGTGTTTCTTGACTTCCTACTTTTGCATTCCAGTCCTCTATAATGAAAAGGACATCTTTTTTGGGTGTTAGTTCTAGAAGGTCTTGTAGGTCTTCATAGAACCGTTCAACTTCAGCTTCTTCGGCGTTACTGGTCGGGGCATAGACTTGGATTACCGTGATATTGAATGGTTTGCCTTGGAAACGAACAGAGATCATTCTGTCGTTTTTGAGATTGCATCCAAGTACTGCATGTTGGACTCTTTTGTTGACCATGATGGCGACTCCATTTCTTCTAAGGGATTCTTGCCCACAGTAGTAGATATAATGGTCATCTGAGTTAAATTCATCCATTCCAGTCCATCTTAGTTTGCTGATTCCTAGAATGTCGACGTTCACTCTTGCCATCTCCTGTTTGACAACTTCCAATTTGCCTTGATTCCTGGACCTAACATTCCATGTTCCTATGCAATATTGCTCTTTACAGCATCGGACTTTGCGTCTCTCACCAGTCACATCCACAGTTGGGTATCGTTTTTGCTTTGGCTCCATCCCATCATTCTTTCTGGAGTTATTTCTCCACTGATCTCCATTAGCATATTGGGCACCTACTGACCTGGGGAGTTCATCTTTCAGTGTCCTATCCTTTTGCCTTTTCATACTGTTCATGGGGTTCTCAAGGCAAGAATACCGAAGTGGTTTGCCATGCCCTTCTCCAGTGGACCACAATTCATGGGGTCGCAAGAGTTGGACACGACTGAGTGACTGAACTGAACTGAACTGATATTGCCAGCTCTGTACCAAGCAATGAAGTAAACATTGCAGGAACAAGTTGAGTAATGATAATCTGTACCTTTGCATGCGGGCTTAGTCGCTCCCCAGGTTCCTCAGTCCATGAGATTGTCCGGACAAGAATACTTGAGTGGATTGCCATGCCCTCCTCCAGGGATCTTCCCTATCCACGGAGGATCCAACCTCCATCTCTTACGGCTCTTGCCTTGGCAGGCGGGTTCTTTATCGCTAGTGCCACCTGGGAAGCCCACTCTTTACCTTTAAAGACCCACAATTTAAAAGCATACGTATAATCAGATACATATAATCTATTAAAAAATACATACAATCTATTAAAAAATATCCACTCTGTTGTACACGTGAAACTGAAAAGGAGTCCTCTTAAAACAAAGATCTCTTGTTGAGTTTATGACTAATTTCTCTAACCAAAACTTTATTCATTTCTTCTTCCCCTTTGACTTCAATCCTGTGCTAACAACGCTAATCAACCAGCATCAGATAATTAAAGTTACTGCTGTTGATAACATTCTTTTTTTATTAATTAATTTTTTATTGAAGGATAATTGCTTTACAAATTTTGTTGTTTTCTGTCAAACTTCAACATGAATCAGCCATAGGTATACATATATCCCCTCCCTTTTGAAGCTCTCTCCCATCTCCCTCCCCATCCCATCCCTCTAGGTTGATACAGAGCCCCTGTTTGAGTTTCCTGAGCCATACAGCAAATTCCCATTGCTATCTATTTAACATATGGTAATGTAAGTTTCCATGTTACTCTTTCCATATGTCTCACCCTCTCCTCCCCTCTCCCCATGTCCATAAGACTATTCTCTATGTCTGTTTCTCCATTGTTGCCCTGTAAGTAAATTCTTCAGTACCATTTTCTAGATTCTGTATATATGTGTTAGAATATGGTATTTATCTTTCTCTTGCTGACTCACTTCACTCTGTATGATAGGTTCTAGGTTCGTCCACCTGATTAGAACTGACTCAGAAGCGTTCCTTTTTATGGCTGAGTAATATTCCATTGTGTGTATATATACCACAATATCTTTATCCATTCATCTGCAGATGGACATCTAGGTTGCTTCCATGTTCTAGCTATTGTAAACAGTGCTGCAATGAATAATGAGATACATGTGTCTCTTTCAATTTTGGTTTCCTCAGGGTATATGCCTAGGAGTGGGATTGCTGGGTCATATGGTAATTTTATTCCTAGTTTTTTAAGGACTCTCCATATCGTCTTCCATAGTGTCTGTATCAATTTACATTCCCACCAACAGTGCAAGAGTTTTCCCTTTTCTCTACACCCTCTCCAGCATTTGTTGTTTGTAGACTTTTTGATGAGGGCCATTCTGACTGGTGTGAGGTGATATCTCATTGTAGTTTTGATTTGCATTTCTCTAATAATGTGTGATGATGAACATCTTTTCATGTGTTTGTTAGCCATCTGTATGTCTTCTTTGGAGAAATGTCTGTTTAGGTCTTTTTCCCACTTTTAGATTGGGTTGTTTGTTTTTCTGGTATTGAGTTGTATGAGCTGCTTGTATATTTTGGAAATTAATCCTTTGTCAGTTGTTTTATTTGCTATTATTTTCTCCCATTCTGCGGGTTGTCTTTTCACCTTGCTTGTAGTTTCCTTTGCTGTGCAAAAGCTTTTGATAACATTCTCAATGATGCACTAAAATCATGGTTACAGGTGTCACTATTAAGGTACAAACTCAGGTTGTTTCACTAGGGCAAGGTGAGCTCACCGACTATGGAGTCACCTGGCCAGAAACTCATAAATGAGAGATTCTGACTCCTAAAACCACGGATAGAGAAATGTCACAGGGCAATGATTAATCCAAGTTTTTTTGTTCCTCCCCTTTAGAACACCTGTAACTCAAAGACTAAGCTGGAGTAGATCTGAGGCTCATTTCCCATTCACCTGGCTTGGTGCCCTGGAATAAGTCCTTACTTTGCTGCCATCTTCCGCTGTCACAGTTTGACTTTCTGAGCCATGAGCACACAAGCCCTTTGCTTGGTTACAAAACTAAGATAATACTGTAAATCAACTTTGCTACTGCTGCTAAGTGGCTTCAGTCATGTCCGACGTTTGCAACTCTGTGGACATAACCCGTCAGGCTCCTCTGTCCATGGGGATTCTCCAGGCAAGAATACTGGAGTGGGTTGCCATGCCCTCCACAGGATCTTCCTGACCCAGGGATCAAACCCGGGTCTTCTGCATTGCAGGCAGGTTCTTTACCACTGAGCCACCAGGGAAGCCGTAAATCAATGATATTTTAATTAATTTTTTTAATTTTTAAAATTAAAAAACAAACAGGGATTCTTTGGTGGTCCGGTGGTTAAGACTCTGAGCTCCCAATGGAGGGATCATGGGTTCGATCCCTGGTTGGGGAACTAAGATCCCACATGCTGTGTGTCCAATAAATAAAATAAAACAATTAAAAAAAAATTAAAAACAAACATAATTTTCTTTTACTGCTATCACGTCCTAATGTCTCATTCTTTAGGAGAATGTGTGTGTACGTCCCTACACTTTTGAAGTTTTGTACAGGTTCTCTACATCATGTAAGATCATTTTGCTTTTTCAAAAATCATCAGCTGCTTTAAAATAGTCTTAAAGAACTTATATTTCAAGAGAAATATTAAATGCTTTTAATATAATGGACTATGAAAAATTTTGTCCAAAGGCCAAAAAACAAACTAAAGGTCACTTAAAAGTCCATCTTTTCATCTCTGTGAAATCATTTAGAACCACAGTAATTATAAGAATAATAACATGATAACCAAATGTTTAAAAATTGACCCATCAGTAGGTATTTATTGGATATTTCCTTTCCTAGGAGCCATAACATATTCAGCCCTCTACAATGAAAATTCATGTCTCCTACCTGAAAGAGATAACTACTCCCAGTTACCAGATTTTTTTTTTTTGACCATGCGACTTGCAGGATGTTAGTTCCCCAACCAGACTGAACCCAGGCCAGTACTGGAAATGCCGAGTCCTAACCAAAGGACCACCAGGGAATTCCCTGAATCAAGGATTCTAAGGTCCATAAATTAATAAATGAAATACTCTACACAATAATCGGAGAAGGCAACGGCAACCCACTCCAGTACTCTTGCCTGGACAATCCCATGGATGGAGGAGCCTGGTAGGCTGCAGTCCATGGCGTCACTAGTAGTCAGACACGACTGAGCGACTTCCCTTTCATTTTCACTTTCATGCATTGGAGAAGGAAATGGCAACCCACTCCAGTGTTCTTGCCTGGAGAATCCCACGGATGGGGGAGCCTAGTGGGCTGCCGTCTGTGGGGTCGCACAGAGTCGAACACGACTGAAGTGACTTAGCAGCTACACAATAATCCAAGATAGATGTAATAGTCTTTCTTTACTACTTATCATTAATCCACACATCATTTAACCCAAGTTATTGAAATTTGATATTCTTTACTTTGGTCTCTACATGAGCCAGATTTAACCAAGGAAATCACTGAACATTTCCATACACTGCAACATTTCAAAAACACTAGAGAATTATTGGGCAGGTGATGCCGCTTTACTGTTTTCAAAGTCTTGTAAGATTTCTTTAATGCTTACAACTCTGAGAGATAAATGACCTAAAGCTTTTTTCTATCGTTACCAAAATAGTAAATTAAAGTTTATGCAGGTTGAGAGATTTAGCTAACAGCCCTGAAAATAGTAGTCAAGTTCTCTGACTTTTAGATTAGAGGTCTTTCTACTTTCCAGTTAAAACCATCTCTTAAAATATTTATGGTTCATATAAAGTCTAATCAACGAAGTGATCCCTCATAGGGTAATTGAGTTGAATATACTAACCTTGTATTTTTGTTTAAAAAAATTAGTCTCCCTTATGATAGTCTGTAATAAAGCAATATTTTCTTTAAGAGTAAATTAAGATTTGTGGGGATAAAACTGTAAAACATAACACCATACTGGAGTCATGGGTTTTCAATATCTTTTGACACAACTCAAAATAAAAAAATAATATTATATAATGTGAGTGAAGATATAGATATAGATATAGATATATACATGCTGGTATAAAAGTTTCACCAAACTAATTATGGTATTCTGATTTTTCCTATTCTAATTCAATTTATTTAATGCTGGTAAGGACTATTAAACTGATTTCATGATCCACTATTGAATCATAACCCATAGTTTGAAAATCATTTTTCCCTTCCACTAAATTAAACAAATATGAGTCTTTACTAAGCATGTGTTATTATCATAAATTTCTTGTCATAAATTTTTTAAAAACACAGTTATTAACAGCAGAAAAAATTTATTCAAAGATTTAATAGAATAAATTTAGCTAAAGTAAAGTAAACAATCTGAATTTCTATATTAAAGCAACTTACCCTGTGCAATCCTAATTAAAATCCTGCAGGTTTTTTGTAAAAATTGATTCTAAAACTTATCTTAATGCAAAGGCCCTAGTACAACCAAGACAAAAGAAGAATGAAGTTAGAGGACATACACTATCAAATTTCAAGATTTACTTAAAAACTACAGAAATTAGGTTAAAGTGGACTTAGTGAAGAACTTACAAATAGTTCTTTGGAACAGACACTAACACACAGAAACTTAATTTATGACAAAAGTGCCAATGAAATTCAAAGGGAGAAAGAATTCTTTTTTTTCTCAATAAATGTGCTCTAGCCATTGGATATTTTTTCTCAAATGAACATTGAATCTACACACAATATGCCAAAATTTATTTAGGATATTAGTTCGGTTCAGTTCAGTCACTCAGTTGTGTCCAACTCTTTGTGACCCCATGGACTGCAACACGCCAGGCCTCTCTGTCCATCACTAACTCCCGGAATTCACTCAAACTCATGTCCATTGAGATGGTGATGCCATCCAACCATCTCATTCTCTGTCGTCCCCTTCTCCTCCTGCCTTCAATCTTTCCTAGAATCATGGTCTTCTCAAATGGGTCAGTTTTTCACATCAGGTGGCCAAAGCATTGGAGTTTCAGCATCAGTCCTTCCAGTGAATATTCAGGACTGATTTCCTTTAGGATGGACTGGTTGGATCTCCTTGCAGTCCAAGGGACTCTCAAGAGTCTTCTCCAACACCACAGTTCAAAAGCATCAATCCTTCAGTGCTCAGCTTTCTTTATTGTCCAACTCTCACATCCATACATGACTACTGGAAATACCATAGCTTTGACTAGATGGACCTTTGTTGGCAAAGTAATGTCTCTGCTTTTTAATATGCTCTCTAGGTTGGTCATAACTTTTCTTCCAAGCCAAAGATGGAGAAGGTCTATACATTCAGCAAAAACAAGATTGGGAGCTGACTGTGGCTCAGATCATGAACTCCTTTTTGCCAATTTCAGACTTAAATTGAAGAAAGTAGGGAAACCCATTAGACCACTCAGCTATGACCTAAATCAAATCCCTTACGATTATACTGTGGAAGTGACAAATACAGGAATGGGAAGCCACTTCAGTATTCTTACCTTGAGAACCCCATGAACAGTGTTTAGGATATATCACTTTCCAAATGTAAAAGGTAAAGCAATGTGCTTCTTTAAGAAAACACAGAGTAACTTCACAAGCTTGGGGCAGGCAAAGATTTCTTAACCAGAAAACAATAAACACTAACAAAAAGGAAAGGAAAAAAAAGATAAATCGCTTGTTTTAGGTTTTTTGTTTTATTTTGTGTATAACTGCTTTTTAATAAAATGAAAAGCTAAGTCATTCTACTCATTTCCTATTGCTCCTGTAAAAAAAATTACAACAAATTTAGTGACTTAAAACAACACTATTTTATCATCTTACAGCTCTGGAGATCAGAGGTCTTGCTTGTTTCAAATTAAGGTATCAATAGGCTTTTTTCCCTTCAGAGGCACTAGAGGAAAATGGATTACCTTGCCTTTTCCAGCTCTGGGAGGCTACCTGCATCCCTAGGCTATGGCTGCTTCTTCCATCTTCAAGTCGGCAGCACAGCTTCCTCAAAGCTCTCTCTGACTCTGCTTCTGTCATCACAACCCCTTCTCTCTGACTCTGACCATTAACCTGCCTCCTATAAGGACCCTGTGACTACATACATCCCACATAGATAATCCAAGATAATCATTTATAACATAGGCAAAGTCCCTTATGCCATGCTTAGGTGGTAATAAAATATATTACCTTAATAATACACTCACAGTTTTCAGGGATTAGGCCATGGACATCTTTGAGGAGGCCATTAGTGAACCTACTAGAGCCACCATTAAAATTAATACCCTGCTCATGAAAAGATACTATTAAGAAAGTGAAAAGATAAGCTACAACACATACATTTGACAGAGGACTTATATTTGGACTATAGTAAAACAAAACAAGAAAACTCCTCCAAGTCAATGAAGAAAAAAAAAGACAACGCAAAAAAAGAAATGGATAAGAGGACAACTGGAAAAAAAAAGACAACTGAATTCCAATAAATATATGAAAAGGCACTCAACTCAATATTTACCAAGGAAATGCAGCTTAAAACCATAATAAGAAAAACCACCAGGATGTAGTGTAAAATTTAAAAGATTATGCTGCTGCTAAGTCGCTTCAGTCGTGTCCGACTCTGTGCGACCCTATAGACGGCAGCCCACCAGGCTCCGCCGTCCCTAGGATTCTCCAGGCAAGAACACTGGAGTGGATTGCCATTTCCTTCTCCAGTGCATGAAAGGGAAAAGTAAAAGTGAAGTCGCTCAGTCGTGTCTGACTCTTAGCGACCCCATGGACTGTAGCCTACCAGGCTCCTCCATCCATGGGATTTTCCAGGCAAGAGTACTGGAGTGGGGTGCCATTGCCTTCTCCGTTAAAAGATTATACTACATACCTATTAGAAAGGCTAAAATAAAAAATCCTGACAATAGCAACTGCTACTCACAATGTAGAAAAACTGGGCTCTCATACATTCAAAAGGCTGCCTCCACTTTGGAAAATACATCAAGTTTTATAAAGCCAAATATATATATACAAACAAAGTCATGGACGAATCTCAGATGCGTTTTCCTAAGTGAAAGAGGCCAGATGCCGCCCCCCACCCAAAAAAAAGACCAACAGTATCCAGCGGTGGCATATTACATCTAGCGCGCACACACACACACGGGTATATATGAATATACAAGTGTAAAAGGGCACTGTCACTTTGAAAAACTGTTCGGCAATACCTGTTAAACCTAAATAAACACTTCCTTAAGGTCCAGTAATTCACTTCTAGGTCTTTATTCAAGAAAAATCGGTATATATATATATTCACAAAAGGACAGGTATAAAAATGCTCAAAGCAACTTTATTCATAATAGCCCCAAAATGGAAACCACACAAAAGCCTATAAACAAAAGAAAAGAGAAATAAATGGTGGTATATTCATATAATGCAGCAGTAAAAGGACCAAACTACTGATAAATGCAGGAACACGGATGCCTGAATCCCTAGGTGTACTCTCAGAGATGAAAGATGTTTTATCAAGTAAAATTAATCAGACATAAAGAGTACATTGTGGTGGGACTTCCCTGGTGGTTCAGTGGTTAAGACTTCATGCTTCCAAGGCAGGGGGCATGGGTTCGATTCTGGGTCGGGTAACTAAAATCTCACGTGCCCCACAGCGCTGCCCCCCCCCAAAAAAGGAGTACATTGGGTATGATTTCATTTCTATGAAGTTCAAAAACAGGCTAAAGTCATGGATGATGACAAAATTCAGAATTGTAGTTAGTTGTTATAAGGGATGGGCTAGAAAGGAACATGAAGAAATCTTCTGGGGCACCAGGAATATTCTACATCTATTCACCATCTGGTTGGCAGTTACGGGGGTACATATGGAAATAAAAATGATCAAATTATACTCTTGATTTCATTAATTTATTTATGTTTGGTTGCACTAAGTCTTCATTACTGACCAGGCTTTTCTCTAGGTCCAGTGAGCAGGGGCTACTCTCAAGTTGCACTGTGCAGGCTTCTCACTGTGGTGACTTCTCTTCCTGCGGAGCACAGCCTCCAGGGCACATGGGATCAGTAGTTGTGGCTCCTGGGCTCTAGGGCACAGGCTCAATAGTTGTGGCGCACAGGCTTAGCTGCTGAGCAGCATCCCAAATCAGGGATCGAACCCGCGTCTCCTGCATTGGCAGGCAAACCCATTACCACTGAGACATCAGGGAAGCTCAAACTTACTCTTAAAAGTAGTGTGCTTTGTACAGTTTACTGTATGTATATTATATTTTGGACTTCTCTGGTGGCTCAGATGGTAAAGAATCTGCCTGCAACACAGGAGACCTGGGTTCAATCCCTGGGTTGGGAAGATCCCCTGGAGGAGGGCATGCCAACCCACTCCAGTATTCTTGGCTGGATAATCCCCATAGAGAGAGGAGCCTGGGGGGCTACAGTCCATGGGGTTGCAGAGTCGGACATGACTGAGCTGAGCGACTAAGCACTAAGCATCTTATACTTTATTTTAAAAGTGGATAGAGAAAAATAATTTTTTAAAAATCTCACATGGGACTTCCCTGGTGGTCCTGTGGCTAAGACTCCATGCTCCCAATGCAGGAGGCCCGTATTCCATCCCTGGTCATGGAACTAGATTCCACATGCTGAAACTAAGAGTTTGCATGCTGCAACAAAAATCTAAGAACCCATGAGCCACAATGAAGACCCAGAGCAGCCAAATAAAGAAATATTAAAAAAAAGTATGCACTGAGAATCACACCTGACTCCTAGCAACCAGCCTCCGAGGCAACAAATATTATCAGTTTCTTATAGACCTTGTAGATCTTCTATGCATATAAAAACAAATTTTTTGTTACCTAAATTGTACATGGTGTTCTGTCTTCCTGCTTTTCTGTTCCTGTAGCCATATCATGGAGATCTTTCTATATTATACATTAAAACTGTCCCATCATACTTTATGGTATTTCACTGAATGGATGGGCCATAATTATTCACTCAGTTCCATGTGGAAGGACATTTAAAGTGTCTTCAAACTTTATCACCACAACCCTGCAGTGAATAGTTTTTATTTTATATAAGGAAATTTAGCCCTATGTATTATTAAAACATATTTAGATGCTACTGTAATTTAAATGGTTTGGTAATGGCACATGAAGAGATAAAAAGAATAGAAAGTTCGGAAAGAAGCCCTCAAATATGATGAAACTTTGTATTTGCTTGTTGGTTGCTTTGTTTGCTTATGTATACACATGGGTGCATGCTCAGTCATGTTCAACTCTTTTTGTGACTAAACATGCACGCTACAGTCTCACCAGACTGCTGTGTTCACAGGATTATCCTGGCAAAAAGACTGGAGTGGGTTGCCATTTCCTCCTCCAGGGGATCCATTTACTCATTTGAAACACACTGGCCTATTATGGAGAGAAAAACAGTCCAACTTTTACTTCTGATTAATCCTGGATGAAAACAGTTTACTGGATTTGTGTTAGTCGCTCAGCCGTGCCTGACTCTTTGCGACCCCATGGACTGCAGCCCACCAGGCTCCTTTGTCCATAAGATTTTCCAGGCAAGGATACTGGAGTGGGTTGCCATTTCCTTCTTCAGGGGATCTTCCCAACCCAGGGATTAAACCCGGGTCTCCTGCACTGCAGGCAGATTCTTTACTGACTGAGCTACAAGGGAAGCTCCTTAATGGATTTGGCTTTGCTGAAATAAATACAAAGACTTGAATTTAAAAGAAAAAAAAAAGATTTCTATTGCAAAATTCATTTCTGTGAAGTAGGATTTCTCTATTTTCCCACTGTTTTCAGAATTTCCAAGGGCATATAACTTATAAAGTTGAGTTTTTATTGTGACAAAATATATAAATAACACAAAATTTACCAATTTAAGTGTACAGTTTAATACTGTTCAGTATATTCATAATGCTAATGTACAACCATCACCTTCATGCATCTCCAGAACTATTTCATTCTCCCAAAGTGAAATTCTATTCCCATTAAATAATAGCTCCCCATTCACCTCTCCACTCAGCCTCCGGCAACCAGAAGTCTACTTTCTGTATCAATGAATTTGACTGCTGTACCTCATGGATGTATAGAATTTTTCCTTCTGTGACTGGCTATTTTCATTTACCACAATGTATTCAACAGTGTTCTTGTCTGGAGAATCCCAGGGACGGCGGAGCCTGGTGGGCTGCCGTCTATGGGGTCGCACAGAGTCAGACACGACTGAAGCGACTTAGCAGCAGCATTCAACATTTATCCATGTAGCATGCATCAGAATTTCCTTTATTTATCATATTCCACTGTATGTATATTACATATATTATTTGTCCACTTATCTGTTCATGGGCACTTGGATCCACCTTTCGGTTATTTTCACTAGTTTTGTTATAAACATGATTGTACAAATACATGTCTGAGTTTCTGCTTTTGAAACTTTCGAATAGATGCCCAGAAGTGAAATGCTAGGTCATATGATAATTCTAATATATATGTGTGTTCTAATATAAAGAAAGAGAGAGAGATTTGGTCTCAATTTCTGGGCTTCCCAGATGGCTCAGTGGGTAAAGGATCTACCTACAATGCAGAAGAGACAGGAGATGCCGGTTTGATCCCTGGGTTGGGAAGATCCCCTGGAGGAGGAAATGGCAACCCACTCCAGTATTCTTGCCTGAAAAATCCTGTGGACAGAGGAACCTGGTGGACTACAGTTTGAAGGGTCGCAAAGTCAGACGTAACTGAGTGACTAAACACACACACATCTTTCAGAGTCTTAGTTCCCTGACCAGAGACTGAACCTGGACCTTAGCAATGAGTGTGCTGCGTTGAACCACAGACCACCAGAGAAGTCCCTGACAATTCCATATTTAATTTCTTGAGGAACTGCCATACTGTTTTCCAGAGCTGGTGCACTATTTTACATTTCTATCAGCAATGCACAATGGTTCCAACTTCTCAACATCCTTCCAAAATTGCTATCTTCTGTTTTTTGATAATAGCCACTCTAATAGGTGTCAAGTGGTATCTCATTGTGATCTTGATTTCCATTCCCT
This sequence comes from Giraffa tippelskirchi, assembly GCF_054371585.1. Lineage (NCBI taxonomy): Eukaryota > Metazoa > Chordata > Mammalia > Artiodactyla > Giraffidae > Giraffa > Giraffa tippelskirchi. The sequence continues at coordinate 61,700,721 of NC_137287.1, read as the reverse complement.
TATTGATTAGTGATGTTGAACATTGTTTCAAGTCTTCATTGGCCACTTGCATATCTTCTTTGGATAAATGTCTCTTCCTTCGTCTCTTTTTAAATCTGTTTCTTTTTGCTGCTGCTGAGTTGTGGGAACTAGTATTTTAAAGGAGGGCATTTCAAATAGAAAGGGGAAAGAGATGAATTATTCAATAAGCAATGTGGGGCAACTGGGTAAAATTCTGTAAAATTAAAAATTATTGCACTGTTCATATTAGTATTTGTTTTGTAAAGGGAAATAAAATATTCAGATAAGAATGTAGACCTTTTTTGCACCATATCCAGTCCCTCCACCCATCAAGGCAATCACTAGCATGAATTTCGTGTTTATCTTTCTATTGAAAAACAATTTTACATATTAAGCTTGTATAAATAATTTACAATTCTGGTTTTGTATTTTATATATTCTTCAAATTGATTTTTTTCCACTTCATATTAAATTCTTAGGCTTCAGAGTCGAATATGGTCCATTGTTTTTTCATGGGTGAAACCTGAAACTCTAGTCCCTCAAAGTGATGGTTCTGGAGGTATGGACTTTGAGATGTAATTAGGTTTAGATTAGTTCATGAACTTGGGACTCTTATGATGAGATTAGTGCCCTTATAAGAAGATGAAGGTTTCAAAAAAAAAATGATAATAAAAGTGGTTGGTTTCAAAAAAAAAAAGAAGATGAAGGGAAAGCGACTTCTCTCTCTATGAACATGCATCACATTGAGGAAAGGACAGCAAAAGAGTAGCCACCTGCAAGCCAGGGAAAAGGGGCTCTCACCAAGAACCCCAGGCTGCTGGTACCCTGATCTTGGATTTCTCAGCCTTTAGAATTATGAGAAATAAATGTCTGCTGTTTAAGTCACTCAGTCTATGGTAGTTAGTTAATGGGAGCCTAAGATAAGTATCCATATTTTCTTTTCTTAAAAAATTATTTATTTTTGGCTGTTCCACCCAGCATGTGGGATCCTAATGCCCTGACCAGTGATCGAACCTGCACCCTTTGCATTGGAAGCATGGAGTCTTAACCACTGGACCACCAGGGAAGTCCTCATATTTTCTTTTTACAATTCTATTTTGAGGCCTTGTTATGTAAACTTTTCCTTAACACTTAATCATAAGCAAGACCACTGTGCTGCATGACTTCAGGGGGCATCAGCTAATATCAGTTAATTACAACATGAATGGTACCCTCTGGGGTTGTGAGACACAGCAGATGTTTTATTTCTCTTCTAAAGACTTTAAAGATACATTTACATATGAGATCCTTAATCTGTGTGGAATTTATTATGTGTGTTTCTCAGATAAGGATCTTAATACTTTTGTTTTCCATGTGGAATTGTTCCATTGCTACTTAATAGTTCATTCTTTGTCCACTAATTTTTAATTCCTGTCTATCTCTGGCTTCTCTATTCTGTCCTATTAAACTAGCTTTCCTCAGTCAATATCACACTCATTAATTACTAATTATTCTTAAGCATGCTATTTGGCAGTGCCAATATTTTGTGGTAGAGATGGCTATTTGTTCAGTAAGCCCAGTTTTCTTTTAGGTAGAAATTTCAGTAGACTAAAAATTTTTAGTATTGTGTGAAGTGGAACTCATATTTGCCACTTTCAGAGCTATAAGGTGATATTCACCATTTCTAGAGCTGGCTCCTAAAAATCTCCTGACACTGTGTCTTCTTTCTTAGTGTCTTCTTCTGGCTGGAGGCAGCAGATCCAGTGGAGGACTCAGAGGTCTTTGGGATGATGGAGGATGATAATCCTACCTTCCTGGATGACCAAATGGAGCAGAGTCCACCCTACCCCTGAGTGAGAGATAAACTTGTGTTAAACCTCTGAGATACTGCAGGAGTTGATTGTAGCAGATAGCTCACTCTGATTAATATAGCTTTCCATCGTGTTCTTTCTGGAATCATCTTGCCTGTTCTAGACTTCCTTGTAGGGTTTTTAAGAGTTGGGTTATAAAGTTCCACAGAGTCCTATGAGGATTGTAACTGACTTTACATTGTATTTATGCATGAATTTGAGAATAGTTTTCATCTTTGTAGCTTTGGGTAGAACCATCATGTGTCAATTTATTCAGGTCTTTCATGTCCATTGATAAATTTTATAATTTTTCTCCATAAAGGTATTACATATTTTTCTTTGTTCAGAGTATTTTGAATTTTATTGCTATTGTCAGTATTTTTCTATTACACTTTCCAATATTATTGTTGGTTTAAGGGATCATTTTTGATTGACTTTATGTTCAACAAGTTTGCTGGACACTTTCTTCCCTGTAATAATTGCCCTAAATTTTCTATGTGGACAAATGTATCATCTGCAAATAATGAAATATTTACTTTTTCTTTCCTGATCATTGTATCTCATTCATACTTTTCTTTCTTGTTGCATTAGCTAAGACTTCCTTATCCTCTAAGAATCTGTAGTTTTGCTTTTTATATTTAAGTCTCTAATCTATCTGGGCTTAATTTTTGCATTCCAACATTAGAAAGCTATAGATTTTGTATATTTATCCCAAATTATTCATCTTCCTGATGCTATTTTAATAGCATTTTAGCTTATTCAATATCATTTTTCTAGATGGACAATTATATTATCCAAAAATAATTTTCTCTTCTTATATTTATGCCTCATTTCTTCTTCCTCTTTGTCTGTCTTTCATAAGTATTCCTGGTGTCTTTGTTCACTTAGTCTGCCATAATAAACAAATACCATAGACTGGGTGGCTTAAACAAGAGAAACTTATTTCTTACAGTTCTTGGAGAAGCCCAAGATCAAGATGCTAGCTTATGGGAGAGAAAGAGGGCTGCTGTCTCCTCCTCTTCTTATAATGGCACCAGTCTATTGCATTAGGGCTCCACCCCATGACCTCATTTAACCTTTATCATAGGTCCTCTCTCCAGATTCAGTCACATTAGGGGTTAGGGCTTCAACATATGAAGTTGGGGGACACAAACATTCAGTCCGTAACAGATGGCATTTCCGAATAACAGCCAAGATCTGATTTTTGTCCTTTCATTTTCTCTTTTGATTTATGTTAAAGTTTTTAATGTTTATCTTTCTATACATTTCTGGAGTAGAATCTGGCCACTCAAAGAATAATAATTGTGGTGAATTTGTCTTGGGCCATCACTCTTAGAGATGCTAGAACTGTGTCTCCCAGATGAATTTGTGTGATGTTTGGTAGGTAGAAGAGAAGTGGTTCTGAAGGACACAAGGCTGGAGTAGCAGCTTGACACACAATTGCTCTGAGTCTTAGGTCAGGGGTGAGTTCATCTCCATGGAGACTGGTACCATTTTGTTCTGAAGGTTGTGCACATCACTGATTTTAGAAGCAGTGAGAGGTAATGTTGGATTGTTTGTCCTCATTGGTTCCAGTTTGTGCTTAGGGGGTTTCAGTTTGTTCTTCTGTCTTTCACATCAGTTCCTGACTCTAAGATATGCTGACCTACAACCATTTTAGCATCAGGTCCAGCAACAGAGGTGAAGTGTTTCAGAGGCCTCCCACAGTCATGGAAACTCTAATCCCCACAATTAATCTCTTATACTATATCAATCATAGTAGTTTTACTTTTGTAATCTAACTGTGAAAGTCGCTCAGTCATGTCCGACTCTTTGCAACCTCATAGACTGTAGTCTGCCAGGCTCCTCTGTCCATGGAATTCTCTAGGCAAGAATACTGGAGTGGGTAGCTGTTCCCTTCTCCAGGGGATCTTCCCAACCCAGGTCCCCCGCATTGCAGGTGGATTCTTTACCATCTGAGCCACCAGGGAAGCTGTGGAATCAAACTGTAGCTGATACAAAAATGGTCTTTGTGGGTTCAAAACAAAGTACAAACTCCTTTGCACGGCAGATGTGACCTTCAAGTTGGCCTCAATCATCGCTTTCACCTTTCATCCAGTGTTGTGACTCCCCTTCCCTCATATCTATGGTCCCATTATATGAACAAATTTGCTGCTGATCATATACGGTGCACTGGTTTAGGTTTTTTTTCTTTCAGTTTTACTGAGTATAATTGACATATCTGTTTACCACACTAGACTGAATACATTAAACACGCTCTGTAACTTCAGTGTCAATTACATTACATGACAGTAAGGACTTTTAAAATATTTGCAAGTTAAGTGTTAGACAATTCTTGGCGACCCCATGTTCTATAGCCTGCATGCTCCTCTGTCCACGGAATTCTCCAGGGAGGAACACTGGAGTGGGTTGCCATTCTCTTCTTCGGGGGGGTCTTTCTGACCCAGGAATCGAACCTGGGTCTCTTGCATTGCAGGCTGATTCTTTACCATCTGAGCCACCAGGGGCTTCCCTATAATTGTAAAGGAAGGAGCATCTAGAAGAATCCTTTTTAACTTACTTTAATATTTACTCCTTTATGTTTCTTAAAACCCTTAAATGTACTATTTTACCTTACTTATGATCATGTATAAGAAGTGGGCCCAGTCTTAATTAAATATTTATTAAACATCTGTAGAAAGACATGATCAAGAATGCTCTATTTACTGCAGTGACCATTTTATAATGTATACAAAGATCAAATGATTATGTTGTACACCTGGAACTAATAGATTGTTGTATGCCAATATACCTCAAAAAAAAAGAATGCTTCATATTAGTCACTATACTGAAAGTACTAAAAGGCATTAGTGTTCCATGAAACACATTTTAGGTAGAATTACAGGATTATATAGGGCTTCCACAGTGGCTCAGTGGTAAAGAATCCGCCTGCAATGCAGGAGACGCGCCACTGGTTTGATCCCTGGGTTGGTAAGATCCCCTGGAGGAGGGCATGGCAACCCACTCCAGTATTCTTGCCTGGAGTATCCCATGGACAGAGGAGCCTGGCTGGCTACAGCGCATAGGGTTGCAGAGCTCAACATGACTGAATTGACTAAGCACACATGGGTAGATATATAACTAGAAGGTGCTTTAGGAACTGACTTAATTTATCACACTCATCATTACATTTCAGTAGGAAGTACCACATCTAAACCAGAACAGCTACATAAATGAGCTACTTTTTAAACACCTTTAACTGATTAACCTCAATTTCTTTTCTCTATGCTATTCTCCATGACTGGAAATCCATAGTACCAGCAAATGGATATACAAGAGAAGTCACTGGCAGAAAAATTCTTACTCATCATTACCTAATGACCAACTTATTACATAAACCTTACAGCTTATTGTAGAAACCTTAATGAACAGTTGCCAAAATGAATTCTTAAGACGTGAAATAAATACCCATGTCCTTTTACAAGTATGCACAACTGATTGAAAGTGGAAAGGTTATAAAAGAGCAAGCAAAGAATAGAGGAAGCAGTAGATATTAAACACATAAAATCTTCCTTGTTTGAATAAGTTAGAAAAATTGTTAGCCTCTTACACTTTAGTGTCCTAGAAAAAGTTCAAGACGTAAAGCAAGAGTTTTTGGGCTTGACTGACTCCTGGCTTCGCTCCTGTTGTCCTTTGGTCATTAAGTGGTGTCCGACTCTTTTGCGACCCCATGGACTGTAGCCCGCCAGGCTCCTCTGTCCATGGCATTTCCCAGGCAGGAATACTGGAGTTAGTTGTTATTCCGTTCTCTAGGGGATCTTCCCCACCCAGGGATCGAATCCATGTCTCCTGCACTGGCAGGCCGATTCTTTACCACCGAGCCACCTGGGAAGATTTCCCTACAGACTCCTGTACTCACTGCTACTTGTTTTTGGACAAATCCTTTAATATGTTTCAATTTCCTCATTGGTTAACACTCTACAGCGTTTCTGGAATATGTTATACACTTGGCAAGTATTATCAGACAATCAATAAGCCGCAGTCTTTATTACCTAGACGGTAACATAACAGCAACGACCTCAACGTTTACTAAACATCAGTTCAGTTCAGTTGCTCAGTCGTGTCCGACTCTGCGATCCCCTGGACTGCAGCATGCCAGGCCTCTCTGTCCATCACCAACTCCCGGAGCTTGCTCAGACTCATGTCCATCCAGTCGGTAATGTCATCCAACCATCTCACCCTCTGCCATCCCCTTCTCCTCCCGCCTTCAAATAGTAAACATCAAGAGCAAGCAATGAGACCCCAGTTTCCGAATCAAGTCCAGTCCCACCGGGATTCCTCCGAAAGATATCACAGAGGGTCGATTTCCTTCGGATGGAAGCGGATGTGTTGTTTCTGGAAGGAGCACAGGAAGGCGGGATTTCCGGCCCAACGGCTCCGGCGTCTGCGGGACAGAGAACCCGAACCGGAACAGGTGGGAGGAAGCCCCGCCGTGGGAGGGAGGTGTCAGGAAGCGCCGGAAGCGGGGACTACATTTCCCACAAGCCCGCGGGGTGGGCGGGGGAAAGGCGAGGGGCGGGCATCGGGGACCTTAACGGACAGGCCTTGCCCCCGCAGAATCAAGGTAAAGGCTGGCACTGCGGCTCCAGGGGAAGAGTAGATTTGGAATAGTCACCCTCCTAACCCATCCCGAACTGACAAAGGGACCTTGGCGACTTTGGGGATTCCGGGCCGCTGGACTCCACCCCCCAGAACCCAAAGCAGCGCCCCCATGGTGGGCCCGGGGCCGCTTCCTAGGTGCCTGACGATGCGGTTCGATGCGCTAGGAAGGCGAAGACCCGGGGTCTACCCCTTTCTAGGGCTGTCGCGCCTGTACTGTGTCCTCGTTCGTCCCTGCCCCACGCCCTGTCTCCCGTTAGCGCGGGCTGGAGCGCCCGGCTCCTTGGGGCTCGAAGTTGGGGGGGGGGGAGGTGATGCCGGGGAAGGTGTTCTTCCTTCCCCTGCCCCGTCTAAGTAGCGGGCGACCCCCCCTCTTCTTTGGTTGTTGCTCTGACGTTCTTGTGTCGGGGCGGCTAAAGCTGTCGAAGGCCTGCGAGCCAAGCACTGCTAAGCACCTCCACCCACCATCCCTAAATCCTTTCATCTACCGGTGTTAGGAAGATTGCCACCGGGAGAGGCGAAGTGACTTGCCCCTAGGTCGGTCACAGAACTTTAAATGGCAGAACTTAAGGTTCGCACCAAGCCTCTCTGGATCTAAAGCACTTTCCTTAAGCCCCATCACCTTTCTCCAAACCTTAACCTAAGACGCTGGGGACCACAGTCATTTTTTTTTTTTTTTGCCCCGCAGCGTACCCCCCTTAACCCCCCACCCTGCGCGCTGCACCCCCGCGGCGGCCGCGCTGGCAAGGACACTTCGCTAAGGCCTGTTCAAACAGCGATCCCAGGGCCCTCCAGCGATCCACTTTCCCTGCTCTCCTTTTCTGCCTTCTCCCGCCCAACACTCCGGCGATCCACTTTCCCTGCTCTCCTTTTCTGCCTTCTCCCGCCCAACACTTCTGGGGAGGGACAGACAGCGTGCGTCACCGCCGCAGCCGCCGGGCGGGTGGGTGTAGTTTGCTGCGCAGCGGCGGCAGAGAGTGCGTCCCCCCACCCCCAAAGCTCTGGGGCGGGGCTGCCTGGAGGTCGCGGACTGACAGACAGACCTCGCCGGGATGGGGGGTGTGGCTGCTCCGCCAGGGTCCTGTGGGTGGGACGGCTGCACCGCGACCACCGGTGCCCTGGGCCCCTCCGCCTTCTGCTAGAGATGCTCTTCCTCTCGGTGAGTTGTTTTTTCGTCCGGGTGGCCCGGCCTCCCCAGCGTAGGTCACGCCCCGGGGAGGAGGAGGGAGCCGGGCCATCTCGGACGGTGTGGCCTGGAGAGGGCAGGGCCACGGGGAACTGACCAGCTGCGCTCTGGGGTCCTCCTCCCATCGGGAATGTTGATCCGCGGCTGCGCTCCATGTTCCAGTTTCATGCAGGCTCCTGGGAAAGCTGGTGCTGCTGCTGCTGCCTGATTCCAGGCGACAGACCTTGGGACCGGGGCCGGCGCTGGCGGCTGGAGATGGCGGACACGAGATCCGTGCACGAAACCCGGTTTGAGGCGGCGGTGAAGGTGATCCGGAGTTTGCCGAAAAATGGTACGTGCACTTGGGCCCCTCTGAAGAAGCCTTCTGCAGAGGCCCGAGGCCCCAGTTTTCTGAATCTCACCTCCTTGAACCTTCTTTTCTGCTCTGGTCTTGCTTATTTAACCTATTTATTTTCTTCCTTGATTTTTGCATGCAGTTGAAGGGAGGTATCGGATGTGAATTAACTGCCTGCTGATCTTTCAAGCCTGAAACAGATACAGTATCCAGATCTTAAGTAGTTTGTATTGTTGAAAAATCTCGTCACTTAATGACTTCGGATTTGGGTATGGTAAAATAAAATCTAGGATAGAGATGCCTGGGGTCGTATACTCATAAAGTCTACTTTCTGAAAACTTTTCATATGAAGGAAAAGAAAGGAAAGAACCACTGTATTCGCATGTAAAACGATTTCTCTTAAGTGCGTAAATATTTACTGCTTAAAAAAAATGTTTCGTTGTACTAGTGTTCTCTCTTTTACACTCGTTTGGAGTCTTGCCACTTAGGTGAAAAGTCATTGGAGTTGTTCTTTGATATTTGGCCTATCATTTTTCTGACTTTTGTCAAGATTTTCTCTATGTGGTTTGATTATGACCTGTCTTGGTATGGTTTTCTTCATGTTTATGTTGTTCAGGATTTTGCAGAGCTTTTTGAACTTGTAATTTATGTCTTTGACAAATGGTGGGAAATTTAAGGCCATTATTCAAATATTTTTTTTTTCTGTGGAAAGGCTTGGAGAGGGGGACTTTGACTTTTCGCTTATCTTTCTGCATTATATGAATTATCTTTCACAATAAACTTATATTCTTTAAATGATGCTTTTAAGTGCTATCATTGTGCCAGAGTGTAAAACTAACTGAATACAACACTAATATATTACTACAGTATTTAATGTCATGGTCACTGTTTTCATGATCATTCGGCTAAGTAATTCATTGGGCTAAGTTCAGTAAATCATTGGGCTAAGTTCAGTACTATTAACAAACATTCATTAAGTGCAGATAAAAAAGGTTTTGAAAACAACTGTACATAAAATAACTTTCTTTTTGTAATCTTCAAACATCAAATTGGAGGACACATGAGGGATTGAAAGAGAAGAGTGAATGAACAAAATGTAAAGAAATAACATAGGAACTTAGGTATTGATTTTTAGAACATCTGATTGAGAGAGTTTATAGGAAGGCATGTTGCTAATAGTGTTGTTTAAATGGTACCTTCATCTTTATTTCTAAAACACATGTTTTTATACTTCTTGAGAATTGCTAGGATAGACTTGGTGATAGTTTGCTATCTTTACTAGGATCATATATTTTTTAGGAAATCCATGTCAGTATAAATACAGTTTGTATTATATAACGTTTAAGAAGATATTGCAAAGTCAAGACCCTCTGCCAAATGGCAACAGGGTTAGGGAATGATCAGTACTCTACTATTATTCCCTGAAATGAAATTGATAATAATTGAAGCAGAACTATTGTTATAATGAATCATTAATTATTTTTATAGTAAAACTTTTAGGTTGTGTCATCTGTCCTGGATTATTTTGCAAATAATCTTATAGTTTTTTGTTTTTTGTTGCTTAATCTTTATTATGGTGTAAAGTTATGAAGAATCCTGTAGCATCTTGTTTGGTATGCTCTTGGCCTTTAAAATTTGTTTTCCTATATAGTATTTTAAACACATATATATCAAATATATTATGCATGAGCACCTTGAGGACAGAGATTATACTTTATCCAGTGTCTTATACATAGGATACATTCAGTATATGTTGTTAGTTTTTGTTGTAACCTAATGTATATGTTATTCACTTTAACCAATAAACTTTTAAATCTCAGTTGATTGACTTACTAAAGATATTATGAGATGAAGCTTTTGATGTTTTAAATTTGGGTTTGTGTTAGTGACATAGGTAACCATTTTAAACTATAGTTTCTCCATTTTTCCCCCTCTGCTGTGTAAAGACTACGTCACTGAAACACTCTATCTAATGGATTTTCTTAAATGAGCATATAGTGTGTACTTAGTTATTATTGTGATTTTGGAATTAATTATTTATTCCTAAAAAGAAAAAATTATTTATTACTGGCCAAACCTGAACCATCAGCTCTCAGCTTGTCTGTGTTGTAATTTTCACAATGTGTATGAACTATTAGCTTTCGATAACTACATGTTACCAGATTATTATGCAATCTATGAAGTTTTAAAAATATTTTTACAGTTTTAATTTTTGTTATAAATTTTGGAATAAAAGTAATATACACTAAATGTAAATTTTGAAAAAATAAAAATAAGCAAAAGAAACTAGAAGTAATCTATATGCCTATGATCTAGCTATACCCTCTTTTAACATTTTGATGTGTTTCCTTCTACTCTGCTTTTTAAGTATGTAAGTATTTATTTTGCAGAAATGAATTGTGCTGGTTGTGCTGTTTTAAACTGCTGTTTTGTTCTCATTTCATAGTTGATCATGAAACATTTTTCATGCTATTTTTTATATTTTTCTACAGTAAATTTCTAAGTGATTTCTACTTGTCTTAATTTTCTGTATTTTAAATTTTATTACAAAATAATACATACTTTGTAATATAAAAATAGTGCAAGTGAAAGTTGCTTCATTCCCCACTTCCAAGTCCCAGAGTTAATCAGTGAGAATAATTTGATATGTATATATCTAGATCACACATTCATGAATACAAGCTGGCTCTTACACACGCTTGTACAACTTATCAGTATCAGTTCAGTCGCTCAGTCGTGTCTGACTCTTTGAGACCCCATAAACCGCAGCACGCCAGGCCTCCCTGTCCATCACCAACTCCCGGAGTCCACCCAAACCCATGTCCATCGAGTCAGTGAGGCCATCCAACCATCTCATCCTCTGTTGTCCCCTTCTCCTCCTGCCCTCAATCTTTCCCAGCATCAGGGTCTTTTCAAATGAGTCAGCTCTTCACATCAGGTGGCCAAAGTATTGGAGTTTCAGCTTCAACATCAGTCCTTACAATGAACACCCAGGACTGATCTCCTTTAGGATGGACTGGTAGATCTCCTTGCAGTCCAGGGGACTCTCAAGAGTCTTCTCCAATAACACAGTTCAAAAGCATCAATTCTTCTGCACTCAGCTTTCTTTGTAGTCCAACTCTCATATCCATACATGACCACTGGAAAAACCATAGCCTTGACTAGAGGGACCTTTGTTGGCAAAGTAATGTCTCTGCTTTTTAATATGCTGTCTAGGTTGGTCATAACTTTCCCTCCAAGGAGTAAGCGTCTTTTAATTTCATGGCTGCAATCACCATCTGCAGTGATTTTGGAGCCCAAAAAATAAAGTCTGACACTGTTTCCACTGTTTCCCCATCTATTTGCCATGAAATGATGGGACTGGATGCCATGATCTAAGTTTTCTGAATGTTGAGCTTTAGGCCAACTTTTTCACTCTCCTCTTTCACTTTCATCAAGAGGCTCTAGTTCCTCTTCACTTTCTGCCATAAGGGTGGCGTCATTTGCACATCTGAGGTTATTGATATTTCTCCCAGCAATCTTGATTCCAGCTTGTGCTTCCTCCAGCCCAGTGTTTCTCATGATGTACTCTGCATGTAAGTTAAATAAGTAGGGTGACAATATACAGCCTTGATGTACTCCTTTTCCTATTTGGAACCAGTCTGTTGTTCCATGTCCAGTTCTAACTGTTGCTTCCTGACCTGCATACAGGTTTCTCAAGAGGCAGGTCGGGAAGGTCAGGTTAACTAATACATTTGCATATATATTTATTTTTTGAAGATGGAATAAGACAATAAAATTGTCTACAACCTTTCCACTTATAATATGGCATGAACTAATTCCATATTAGTACCCAAAAGACAGCAAAAATTTCAAGGGCAGTAGTTATAAATAATCCTGTCATATATGTGTATCAAAATTATTTAGCTTGTTATTATAAAACATTTATATTCCAGTTTTTCTCTGTTGTTAAAGAGTATTGCATCTTATAGCATTAGTTTAAACAATTTGAAATTTTTAAAAATAAAAATGTTTACTGATATGCTAGAAACGTGTATGAAGACTGATCCTTAAAAAACTGATGTGTCTAAAAACTATGGAGGTAGGAAATGAGATACGTATTTCATAATTGAATTAATTCTTTTTCTACCACAGTATACACTGGTTGGCTGTAGCCCAACTTTGTAATCCATTGAGAAATTGGAAATCAAAAGAAGTTGAATTGCTTGCTGTTGCAATTTGAGTTAGCAGAGTATATATTTGACTTTTTCGTTTATTCTAGTTAGTGTGATTTGTCACAAGTTTTGGATAAAAATACCTTATTACAGTTCCATGATACAGTTATTCTATATTTTGGTTTTTTAAGTGACATTTACCAATTATTTTGGTTACACTTATAGCATATTTGTTCATTTATTCTTTTATTTATTGAATTGTTAGGCATTTTTATGAAAGTGTAAAATCTCAAGAGTTTTTTGTTTTAGCCCACGCTGTGTACCATATGGGATCTTAGTTACCCAACCAGGGATCAAACTTGTGTTTGATCTGAATTGCAAGGTGGTTTCTAACTACTGGGCAGCCAGGGAGTTTTTTTTTTTTAAATCAAAGGAATAAAGAAACTGAGCCATAACTTTTGCTTCTGTAAAATAGGAATAGTTTGAAATATTAATGAAATATTAAAAAATCACTGTTAGTATAGCTTAACTAATTTATTGCATTAAATGATCAATTGTATTCTCCAAGTGATCTTACTTAATGTATGTTTCCAACAGGTTCATTCCAGCCAACAAATGAAATGATGCTCAAGTTCTATAGCTTCTATAAGCAGGCAACTGAAGGACCTTGTAAACTGTCAAAGCCTGGCTTCTGGGATCCTGTTGGAAGATATAAATGGTAATTTTATGAAGAAAGCTATGAAAGAATTTTTAAGTTTAATAACATAATTATCATATGACTGTTATTTATGTGGTTATGTATTATTCTATGTATAAACGTATTCCAAGTATTAGATCCATTTTTATCCTCCATGTGCTCTAACACAATTTCATACAAATAGGAAAGTCTTGGAGAAGAGAGAAAAACAATAAAACCACAAGAGGTGGGTGTATCAAAGATAAAAAAGCATTTTCAGTTAGTCTTTTCCTTTATGGAATTTTTTTTTTCTTTTTATTATGCCAAGAATGTCTCGCAAACTGCATTTAAAAAAACCAAACTCTCCTGCTTCTTTTACCTGCCAAGAAAACTGACTTTGGCTTGTCAGGTGACATGGTTTGCTTCGAGCCTTTGAGATAATAAGTAACTAGGAGCATGACTCAGGTTCTGGCTTACTTTTTATCTCAGCTATCACTCCTGTCCCACTGTACTTGAATAGAAATTTGATTTTTAATATATTTAACAGAATCACAAAATACCTGTGCCATGTTTCCAACTGACCAACATTTGATGTTCTTAAACAAAATATCATGACCATACATCATGTAAGTCAGGAACAGAGTATGCTAACTAGCAGAGTAAGTCTTTAAGAGCCATATGTTTCGATGGCTAAGTTCACCCTGCATTGGAAGTCCTTAAACCCCTTTGAGGATTTCTTAGTCCTGTACTTTCCTCTAAGATCGTTTTGAAAAGTCCTAGGATACTAGCTTAAAGATAACAGCAATATGGTGTTTAAACTGTTTGAAGAAAATTTATTTATTAATGATTTTCCTCAGAATTGACCTTTGGTGGAGTTAAACTGCTTCTGGAAAATACCTCTAAAAAGAGAGGTTTTCATTTTAGGCAAAAATTTCAAAACGCTCTTCTCATCATCTAAGACTTTAAATTTTTCTTGTCCCTCACATTTTCAGTTTTTTTAGAAGTAAGAAAACTTTTCCATTTTTCAAGTGTCTAAGTTAGACTCTTATTTAAATTAACCAAAACTTCTGTTCATTTGAAACATGAGTGTGACAATGCTTGTAAAATTTTCTAAAATGTTCATTTTTGTCAGTGTTCTTTATAATGATAAAGACTTTAAAGAGTTTTTAGCGAATAATCATGAACAGTGTATAGTGTCTGTGGCCTGTAGTCTGTATAACATGGTCTCTGTAATCTATGATATATATATATTTTTTTTATACTTCTTAGTTTTAGATACTACTCAATTTGCCATTTTACTCGGTGATATTTTTCTTCAAGTTTGGTGCATTTAAAGAGATCCTTTGGAAACATATTAATGTTTATATTAATAGCTTTAAGTAAAGCCTATTTTAAATTAATGACCCTATAGCAGTAACTGTAAATTGCATTCTAAGCAATTGAAATCAGGTGTCTTTCTGTTGTTATTTGGGTATCTTCATTTCTAGGGATGCGTGGAGTTCTTTGGGTGATATGACCAAAGAGGAAGCCATGATTGCTTATGTTGAAGAAATGAAAAAGGTAGGGAAAATAATTCATAATAGAAAATAAAACTTTTCAGGGCTGCCTTAATTTTTATATCAGTCTAATTAACTGCTTTGTTGTAAGGAACAAGGAGATTGTATTACATTAGAATGTAGGATCTAGATTATTGACTTTATCAGGGCTTTATATCAAAGTTCATCTTAAGGTGCAGTTTTTTTCTTGAAGCTAGATCACATCGTGGTGACATGGTATTTTGTTTTCTTTTTTTCATCTTTCCTATCTTTCTCTATAGTTGACTTCTGCAGAAAGTATATGAATAGGAACCTTTTAAAATATTGATTTCCTTTTCTCAGGAGTCTGGGACTTACCTAGACTGTCTTTAAAACATTCCTGCTTTGAAACTTTTAATAAGAAATAGGTAATAAAACTGCCCTAAATTACCTAAATAAATAAATAAATAAAACGGCCCTAATTACCTAAAAAATAGGTAATAAAAACACTTTTTTCTCATATAAGTGTTGACTCATAAATTGAGATGTTCCTATCAGTAGATTTCTCACTAACAAGCTTTTTTCTGTGAATGCAAAAATTCTTCAGAAGGAGAATAAGATAAGGATGCTTTTAGTTTGTCTGGTAACTAGTAAGGAGGGCATTCTTTATTATTTAGCTCTTCCAGAAGCAATTTAATGAAGAAATCATTTTTAATTGTCGTTTTAAAGATGATCTTAATGCCTTTTTATGAAGGACCATTTGTGTGTTGCGATAGATCAGAAGTTGTGAAATCTAGATCTGTCTAATAATGTAAAATAACCTTTGAACATAAAATCTGTAAAAAGGAATAGTTTTTGCCAGGCGCTTTGACAGTATTAATCTCTTAGTTGTATTCTTTATTTGGTAGATTCAGACTGATTTGCTTTGGTTTAATTTCTTCTACACTGCTCAGAGTTGTACATTTTGTTACATTTTCACAGTTTTATTTGGTGGACTTTTTTTATCTGTAACAGAGGTCAGAGCTTAGTTCTTTTGGTTGTTAACTGTATCAGTAGCACAACAAAGGAGCCTCTCAAAAGCAGAGAGAAAGATAATCTTCAGCTTTGGTTTGATACCATTCTTTTTTTTTTTTTACCTTAAATATTGTTATAATCTTTCCTCATTCCCTCCATTTTAATTCTTTAGTGGTAATTACTTTTAATTATATTTTGTAGATTGATACAGAAAAGACATATATATATGTACATATATATATCCTGTTATTTAAAAATGGAAAGAAAACCAATAGTGGTATCATATTAAACATACTGTGCAGCAACTAGCTTTCTGCCTTTAAAAAAAGATTATAGATATTTTCCCAACCAGCACACACAGAACTAATCTTAGATTTTTTTAATATCTGTAAAATATTCCATATATAGGTAGGAGGTGGAAGGGAGATTTAAGTGAGAGGGGACATATGTATATCTATGGCTGATTCATGTTGATGTATGGCAGAAACCAATAGAATATTGTAAAGCAATTATCCTCCAATTAAAAATAAATTTTAAAAATTCCACATATAGAAATAATTTGTCAGTCAGCAGCTGATGACTGTTTATTTCAATGCTTTTTTATTTAATTTACCTTGCCTTTTAACTCTGATGATTCTAAATTGGCCCATAGTTATGAAGATGTCTGAAAGTGGTTACCATTTCCTACCTTCCTTAAGTACCTTTTTAAATACCGAACACAAGAATTTTACTTTAGTCCCACAGTTTTCTATTTTATTTTACATTAGTGCCTTTAGTGTTTAATCCACAATCTATAGGTTATCATGTAAAATTTTACACGAAGCTTATGTAAAGTAGTTTTCAAAATGAGAATGCTTTTAAATCTTTGCCTGAAATTTTTCTAGGGTAGTGTATAAATTAATATGTAATTAACATAGATACTTTGAGGAGTCTGTAAAGGAACTTCTCAAAGTTTATCAGTAACTAAATTATAACTATATTATTTGGTCCTAGTGTGGATCACATTAATAGTTGGTTTTCACAAGATTTGTTTCATTTTATTACAGATTCTCGAAACTATGCCGATGACTGAAAAAGTTGAAGAATTGCTACATGTCATTGGTCCATTTTATGAAATTGTAGAAGACAAAAAAAGTGGCAGAAGTTCTGATTTAACCTCAGGTTGGACTCTTTTACCTAGTTTTTCATTCAGCAATTGATATATTATGTGTGTATTAATATTTATATGTCTAATTTTTTTTTCACTTTCACATGCCAGTCCGTCTGGAGAAAATCTCTAAATGCTTAGAAGGTAGGAATAAATGAAATCCATGTGAAACTTTTGTTCAAAATTTATATGTCAGAAGAATTCTGCACAAATTTATATAACTTAACGAGCTTTTCACTTGAGAGGTTTTTTCTAAGCAAATACATTGCACCAAGTTTCAAAATATTATAAACCCTAATTTTTAACCCTGAGTTATTAAAATATGACAGATGGTTCATTTGTGTACAGAATTGTAACAGAATTCATGGTTTTGTTTTTATGATTCATATTTTATATTTTCTGTTTGCTTAATGAATTGTATTAGCAGTGCTATAGCTGAAATGACTTGCTAGCTAATTTTAAGTGATTATGTTTATAGTATGGTTTAACTTTAGTGTAGCTAGAGTTTTAGAGTGTTTAAAACAAGACGTCAGTGAATTCACCTCACTTGTCTTTTTTTTTTAGAATTCTGTTTTCATGTTCTCAGTAAAGAATTGAAAGGCTTATCTTTTATGTACTAGCAGGAGCTGAATAATCTGCAGATTTGCTGGTATTAACTGTCAACATTTGCTCTTCAAATTGTTTTAGAAAGTAGAGTGAAATGAGTCAGTAAGAGTCATTTTAAATGACAGTCATATATGTTTTAAGTAAAAAGCAGCTTGGCCATCCTTACTTTCTTTTTTCCTGGCATCCCATTCCATCTTTTACTAATTGATGGAAACAGTAATCTTCCTGTCCTGTCACACGGCCTGCAGATTGTCTGCCATCATAACTGACAGTATTTTTTACTGTCAGTGTATGACTCAGTACCACACCCGCTGTATCTGATTTGTCTACTCGAGGGGTCAAATATTAACAAATCACCTTCTTTATATTTCATACTTACTCAGGTCAGAAAAGACTATCAATGTTTTCTTTCTCTGAAGTGTATTGCTAGGATGCAGAAGGGAATAATTCTGAACCTGCTTTGGCTTTGGCTGTGTCCAGCCTACAGCCAGAGACAAATGTTGAAAAAGCTAATGAAGTTTCAGATAATGAAGTCTCAGATCCCTAATCCCTTAGCTATAATTAAAAATTTCAAAAGGCTTGATAAAGCTTTTTTGGTAACCCATTTGGCAGAAAAACGTGTCCTAATATGTATAGGAGGAGCAAACCTTGATCTGAAATGACATGAGACTGTTTTAAGTTTTTATTCTAATTTTGCCTATTACTATGTTTTGCTGTAAAAATATTTTTTAAAATTTTTTAGTGAGAGCTGCCTTAGACTCTATTGAAGGTGTTGTATAATATATGTTATATACAGTATATGACCGTTGCAAAGTTAGAAAACTCTGGATTTCAAATCATATCTAGATCCAAGAATTGTGAGGGATATGGACCTACACCATAATTTATTTAACCTGTGCCACTCTAAAGGAATTTAGATTGTTTCCTCTTCTGGTCTTCAAAGCCTGCTGCTGAAAGTAACCATGTACAAATGTTATTTTACATATGTGGAAATATGTAAGTAATAAATTATATTAGAAATGTAATTGCTAAATCACAGGTTATGAGTGTTTGATGGGTGTTTCCACTTTCGTAAGATATTGCCAAATTGCAAGACAGTTTGTAATCTTGAATTTTTTATGTTTTTTTTTTTAAACAAAGAATCTTATTAGAAGTAGTTCTTTTTGTTCTTATTAAAGTAGGCCAAGTAGAACAGATTATCTATGTCACGTGGGCTTTTTCAGAACATACATAGTAAGTTTTGAAATCAGGAAATATGAGCTTTCCAACTTTGTTCTTTTTCAAAATTGTTTTGTCGGTTCTTGATTCCTTGCATTTTCCTACGCATTTCAGAATTAGCTTTTCAATTTTTATAAAAATGCCTAGCCGAGATTTTGTTAGGGATTATAATGAATTATAGATCATTTTGGGGAGTATTGTCAGCTCAACAATATTACCTTCCAATCCATTTCTTTAGATCTTCTTTAATTTCTTTCAACAATGTACTATCATTTGCAGTGTATAGATCTTACACTGTCTTTTGTCAAATGTGTGGCTAGTTATTTTATTCTTTTTGCAGCTATTGTAAATTGACTCTTCTAATTTCATTTTTGGATTGTTTATTGGTAGTTTGTAGAAATACATTGATTTTTATGTATTGATCTTGTATCTTACAACCTTACTGAACCATTTATTATTTCTAATAGATTTTTTTGGTAGATTACTTAGCATTTTCTGTGTATAAGAGCATATCATTTGCAAACAGAGATCATTTTACTTCTTCCTTTCCAGTATGGATGCCTTTTATTTATTTTTCTTGCCTGATAGCCCCAGGTAGAACTTAAAGTACATCTTTGTCTTGTTCCTTGTTTTAGGAACAAAGCATTCAGTCTTTTAACATAAAGTATGATTCTAGTTGTAAGTTTTCATAAATGCCCTTTATCAGATTGAGAAATTTCTCTTATATTCTCAATTTATTCAGTATTATATTGTTGAGTGTTGGGTTTTGTCAAGTGCCTTTTCCGGATCCATTGTGATAATCATGTGGGTTTTGTCCTTTAGTCGGCTATTACAGTGTACTACGTTGATTTCTGAATGTTGAGTAGCTGTTGTTAATAATTTTTCATGCTTTCTGCAGCTCTCATCACAGAGGTGATACGGGGCTGCTTTTGTTGCTGTTGCTGTCTGGTGTTTCGCTAACAAACATCCATTTGATGAGAGGGGTTAGGCAGTTCCCTGTTGCTTTCTTTGTTGAAGGTGTCTGTGAGTGGTGGGTGTTTCTCTATTTTACTTATTGTCAGTTTTTATTTATTTATTTTTTCTGGTTGTCAGCGGAAGAGTAAGGGAGATTCAAAAGCTGTGCTATCATCATGATTCTCTGAGAGGGAACAGAGCTCAATGTTGACTATAGAGTTGACGTTTTACTTGTTACTGCTACTGATTAGGGAGATTTAAATAAGGCTATAAGCCTGACTGTTAAAGATGAATGGAGATTTAATAGGTTATTTGAGATGCGTGGAAGCATCCAGAATGGACCTGTATAATTGAAAATAAAGCCCAGATGTTTGTGGAGGAAGACCACTGTTTTTGGCCAAGAGCCACTTAAGATGCCTTCAATGTCTCAGAGTTATGGAAATATAATCCCCAGTGTCTCAGAATGTGGTCCAGTAACCATCAGCATTGGCATCACATGGCTGCTGCTGCTAAGTCGCTTCAGTCGTGTCTCTTCACTCTGTGCGACTCCATAGACAGCAGCCCACCAGGCTCCGCCGTCCCTGGGATTCTCCAGGCAAGAATACTGGAGTGGGTTGCCATTTCCTTCTTCAGTGCATGAAAGGGAAAAGTGAAAGTGAAGTCGCTCAGTCGTGTCCGACTCTCAGCGACCCCATGGACCGCAGCCTACCAGGCTCCTCCATCCATGGGATTTTCCAGGCAAGAGTACTGGAGTGGGGTGCCATTGCCTTCTCCGCATCACATGGCAGCTTTATGGAAATCTAGAATCTTATATTACCCCAGATTTACCGATTCAGAACCTGCATTTTAACTAGATCTCAGGTGATTCCTATCCATGATAATGTTTGAGAACCTTTGATGTATTTACTCTCAAGGTATAACTTTGGGTAATAGGACAGTTTGCCCCTTTTAAGTGATTGATCACATTAACTAATGCTTTTTCTTTTTTTAAACTCATGCTTAAAAAAAAAGAAGATTAACTTTACATTTACTATGTAAAGACATAGTAATGTAATTTGTGCACCTGAAGCCCTAAAGGTAGTAAAAGGATAAAAAACTTTTTAATGCAGTCCAACCATAATATTCATGAGTGCTTTTAGGGCCAAAGGTGTTTATGTTTTCAGCATGCTAATGTATGTAACAACTGTCTCTTCACTTACTGTGTATAAAGATCATTCAACTCTTACCTTTACATTTTGATCAGTGTTAAAATAATTTATCTTCTGCCTTGTTTAGAAAGAATTTAAGATAGCGTTACCATTTTGTTGTGAACAGATAACTGGAGGATTAATGTAATGTAAATATATTTATAGTTGAAGAAAATAATACTGTTAATTATATATTAACATTCTTAACTTTTTACTTCAAGATTATTTTATTAGTTATTTGTGAATTACACAAGGTATTATTTGTAAATTACAACATGATTGTGTGTTACAGCATAAAGTTGAAATGGTCATTTTGTATTTTAGATCTTGGTAATGTTCTAGCTTCTACTCCAAATGCCAAAACTGTTAATGGTAAAGCTGAAAGCAGTGATAGTGGAGCTGAATCTGAGGAAGAAGAGGCCCAAGAAGACACGAAAGGACCAGAACATGATAGCGGTAATCTTTGTGCCATGGGCTGATCACTTTGCATTAACTAAGACGAAAGGCTGTGGAGAGGTGTGGACTAACTTGGCATTGTGTGTGATCAGGGCACGTGGAGGGCCTGGACTCTTGACATCTAACCAGGTTTGTTGTAGATCAAGAGGCTCTACTAGAGTTCAGGGACAGCCAGCCTTAAGCATAGATGGGCTGATGTTAATTGAAAGCTAACAAGGATAGGCCATTCCTGTAAATGTAGTGCCTGAAATGCTGCATTAGAAATGTATTCCATTTATAAATATGCATATTGTTACCAAGGAGAGGAGACAAGTTAAACCCTCAATATCTTGTCAGGAATAGCATGGGTTCCAGAGAATAGGATACAGGCAGAGATTCTGATGAACAGGGAATGTTGGAATCATGGGGTATTGCATTGGGGGGGGGCCTTGTGAGTAAGAATAGCTGTGATTCTTTGGGGGATTGTTTTAGAAAGGGGAGGCAGAAAGACACAAACAAACCATACAGCTTAGTTTTGCCTTCACTTTCCAATAAAGTCTGACAAGTAATACCTTCTTTGAAGGCTCTTTTTGTTGGCTATGTAGACCTCTTAGTTCGACTGGGTCTCAAAGCAATTTGCTTATGCCTGAGAGAGTGAAAGGACCTTGAGAGAGTGACTCTTGAAAGGGATTTGAGGAGATTCACATGCAACCGAAGCAGTTTTGAAACCAACACAGTTTGGGTGAGCTCTCAGCATGTAATTAACCCATTTTCAAGGAGCACCCTGTCTCTCTGATCCAAGTAGGAAGCCTTTCAAAAGGATTATCTTAGGCTGGAGAAATGACAATCTAATATTAGAACATAGTGTACAGAAGTTTTCCTACAGTGAACTTTTATGAATCTCTCCCTTTTCACATGAAAGATAAGAAAATGATGAAGAAATCTGCAGACCATAAGAATTTGGAAATCATTGTCACTAATGGCTATGATAAAGACAGCTTTGTGCAGGGCATACAGAACAGCATTCATGCCAGTCCTTCCCTGAATGGCCGATACACTGAGGAAGTAAAATCTGTAGATGAAAACTTGGAGCAGACTGGAAAAACTGTTGTCTGCGTTCACCAAGGTACTGTCCCCATCAAAATTTGTTTCTCCGGCTTCTTTCCTATGAATAAAATACTCTTAGTAATTTTAAGATATTTAGAATCAGCTGAGAATTTTAAAAAAACCTCTTATGAGTAACATCTTAGGGTTTATTACTATTATAAGGGTTATCTCTTTGGAAGACTGAATTAAGGCTGGGGCTTTTATCTTTTTCTTGAGACATTTTTTATTGTGTTTTATATGGCATTTTAAAATAAAATCTTGGAAATTTTTGCTTTTATTACTAATGTTTCTTTTTAACTCGTACTCTTAATTATATGACACTTTTGTTCTCAGTCAGCAAGGTAAGTTACAGTCTTTTCATAAGTTAGGGCTCTAGGGATGAGCATATAGTATGTATACAGTGAATTATTGACATTGCTGCAATTCACTCCAGAAACCAAGAAATACCATTTCTTAATGTAACAACCAAACATGCATGGTTGCATCCCAGATTTAGGGCCCTAGCAGGTAGTCAGTTTTTTTCTTACGTGTTATTAGGTTTTCATAAGCTTGATCTGGACAGTGTCTTTGTAAAATTCTATGATAAAATACTTTGTATATTATCATATGAGAAACGAATCGCCAGTTTCTATGGCAAAACCACTACAATATTGTAAAGTAATTAGCCTCCAATTAAAATAAATAAATTTATAATAAAAAATATTTTGTAACCTTCTTACATAAAAATTAGATTGAATTTAATATTTTGGTAAGTTAAAATAAATCAACTTTCATATTTCTATCCCAATATGAAAATAATATAGAGCTGATAAGTTTTGAAAATGAAATAAATGCATTTTTCTTCAATTAGAGAATAGCTATTCTACCTGGACATTTGTTTATATTTAGATGTAAACGATGACCATGTTGAAGATATTTCAGGAATTCAGCATTTGACAAGTGATTCAGACAGTGAAGTTTACTGTGATTCCATGGAGCAATTTGGGCAAGAAGAGGTAAAAATAACATTTTTTTAATTGGTAAGTTTTCAAAGTGATATATTCAAATTCCGTGCATAACTTCTGCTAATAACAGATGTGTATGCTTTTCACCACTTTGAAAACGTACCTGTAAAATGTTTAAACATTTGTATTTTGGTTTTTGTGAGTTAAAAAATATATAAAATTTCTGACTATTCAAAATATTTAAATATTATAATTTATAATGTATTTACATTTAGAAATATTCTGAGAGAGGTGGGATGGGAGGCAGAAGGTGAATTCCTTTTGCTAGTCCTATGTCTGAGACATTAACAGTCAAGAAGATTGAATAACTTAAATAAATCTGTTCTTCACGTTGACTAATACGTTAGACTGAAATTTTGAGTGGAAATACTTTTTAAAATTTCAGTTAATTAAGATTTGGTATTGAAAGCGAACTTTGGAAAAACCATTAAAGTACATGAATTTTATTTTTCCTTTTTGACAACTTTTCCTGGTAACAGCTAAGGTGGTTTTGACAGTTGTGTTTATGCTTGTTGTTTATATATCCCCCGCCCCAGTCTTTCCCCACCCCTATTCTAACACAGTTCCTTCTAAATTTCTTTTCAATTTATTTTATTTTTTCTTTTTAATTTCATTAATTCATTATTTTTAACTTTATTGAGGTATAATTGATTTACAATGTTGTGACAGTGCTTTTTGAACCCATTAACTGTAGGTATTTAAATGTCTCTTGGATAAATGACTCATGAGAACAATTCATTGCCAAGTATCTCAGTTCTTTGCTCATAGATGAATCATTTCCATCCCATTTCTTCCCTGCAGATGGGAGGCAGAAAATGAGTTGACATTTTTTAGAGAAATAATATTTTCTATGATAATGTTAAAAAAAACCCAGTTTATAAAGCCAGTAATTCTTCAGTCATCATAAGAACTCGGTGATGTATAACTGTTTTCTCTTTGTAGTCTTTAGACGGCTTTATATCAAACAGTGGACCGCTCTCCTATTACTGGGGTGGTGATCCCCGTCAGCCGATGGAAAGCTCTGGTTTTCCTGAGGATGGTCCCGCGCTTGCTGGGAGCAGCAGCGCTGGGGATGTGCAGGCAGCGGCAGCTGAAGGCAAAGGTGAAGTAAAGCGTGGGGGAGAGGACGGTGGGAGCAACAGTGGAGCCCCACACCGCGAGAAACGGGCTGGAGAAAGTGAGGAGTTCTCTAACATTAGGAGAGGGAGAGGTATGTGGTACTTGTTTGTTCTCACTGCCTTTATAAAGGAATTAATGAAATGGGGAGGTTCTCGATAGGAGAGGCACCAAGACTGTCCCTAGGCAAAGGGAGTGTTGAGAGTTATCCTCAGGACATCTGACCATTTTCCTTTATGTCTGGTTCTCGCCTTTGACTCTATAGTGCACAGCACTGTATTCTTTGAAGATATGGGGGAAAGCATGTCTATTTCCACATCTTTTATGCACTTCTTGAAGGTAGCCAAATGTGTGTCCTGTCACCTCTTTTTTTATTTTTGTCTTTTGTCCATGCCATGCAGCATGCTGCTGCTGCTGCTAAGTCGCTTATGTCATGTCCGACTCTGTGCGGCCCCATAGACGGCAGCCCACCAGGCTCCCCCATCCCTGGGATTCTCCAGGCAAGAACACTGGAGTGGGTTGCCATTTCCTTCTCCATTGCATGAAAGGAAAAGTGAAAGTGAAGTCCCTCAGTCGTGTCCGACTCTTAGCGACCCCATGGACTGCAGCCTACCAGGCTCCTCCGTCCGTGGGATTCTCCAGGCAAGAGTACTGGAGTGGGGTGCCATTGCCTTCTCCAGCCATGTAGCATACAGGATCTTATTTCCCCAATCAGGAATTGAACCCCTCCCCCTGCAGTGGAAGCATGGAGTCTTAACCCTTGGACTGCCAGGGAATTCCCGTATAATATTTAAAACTTACATATTATATTAGCAAACATGTAAAACTTGTGATATCTCATTTCTGCAAGGGTAAGGTAACATGGTAGTACCTTTTACACACTGCAATATGCAACTATTTTGGACTTCCCTGGCAGTTCAGTGGTTAGGACTCTGCATTCCCAGTGTAGGGGCCCTGGGTTTGATCCCTGATTGGGAAACTAGGATTCCCAGTGCAGCTCAGCTGAAAAAAAACACCAAACAAACAAAAGTTTCAGTCTTTCTGAAAAATAACTTGGCAACACTTATTAAAAACCAGAACAGAGTTGTTATCCTTTCACCCAGAAATTCTTCTTTGAATTTGTCTGACCTAAAGAAATCAACAGAAATTTGGACAAGAATTTATATACAAAAATTTTCATCGCAATGTTATTTGTAATCGCAAAAATTTGGAGTCATCCTAACTATCCGCAAGTGGAGAACAATTGAGTAAATTACTTCTTGGTCTTACTAATGAATTCACGTAGCCATTGCAGTGTTATTGGAACTGGAATAAAATCTTATTATTTAAAATAAAATTTGTTATGAACACACAAATGTTCATAATATCCTTTAAAAAGTAGTACACAAAATCACATATAAGGGGTAATGCCAATTCTGTAAATATATGTGTAGGGAAAAATATGGATGGATAGATAACCACGTGTTAATAGTAGTGAGATTTCCATATGTCTATAAGTATGATGGAATTTATAAGAAAAATCACTTAAAAACCTTTGGGAGGCTTACAATGACCAAAATAAGAAAACATGGCTATTTGGTGTAACTCTCAGTACTCTAAAGAAACAGTTTTCATATTTTTCAATCTTGTTACTATATTAGTAAATAATTTTTAAGAATGTACCCAAATATGTGTATTATTTATATATTATACACATTGAGTCATGTACTAGTTTATTAGGTACATTATAAAACCTTAGCAAAAAAACAGTAAGTGTAAATGGAAGTTTCCACCTATGTCAACTTCTTTGATTTTAGTAGTTTATTTTGTGTACTTTCTTATTGCTTCCACTCCACTTTGGAAATTTAGATCTCAAAGAAGTAGAGGAAAAATGAAAAAAAAAACAAAAAACAAAACCCAAACCCCACCATTTCTACTTTTATAAAAATGATTGTTGTTGTTTAGCTGCTAAGTCATGTCCCTCTTTTGCAATCCCATGGACTATAGCCCACCAGGCCCCTCTGTCCATAGAATTACCCAGGCAAGAATACTGGAGTGGGTTGCTATTTCCTGCTCCAGGGGATCCTCTCGACCCAGGGATCGAACCCACGTTTCTTACATTGGCAGGTGGATTCGTTACCACTGAGCCAACAAGTAATTTATTTTGGTCTCTTAAAATAGGGCACAGGATGCAGCATTTGAGCGAAGGAAGCAAGAGTCGGCAAGTGGGAAGTGGAGGTGATGGGGAACGCTGGGGTTCACACAGAGGCTCAGGGGGCAGCCTGAACGAGCAGATCGCGCTTGTGCTCATGCGCCTGCAGGAGGACATGCAGAACGTCCTCCAGAGACTCCACAAACTGGAGATGCTGGCGGCATCACAGGTGGGCTTCTGCATTTGTCTTGTCTTAATCTGGGGTTGATCCTGTCAAACAGTGTGCAGCTGGGATCTGCGTTAATCTGATTTAAATGGACCACACAAATGATACCCAAACCTTTTTTAGTAGTTAAGTAAGAATCTATTTTTAGGGAACAGGGCTCAGATGATGTTTTATCAAGAGGTGTATTCAAACACACTGGGAAAAATATTCAAGCACACTGATTTGAATGGTTTTGCTAAGAAAGAGATTCTGGAAGCACAAAATGCTACACAGTAACAATTTACAAATGGTTTTTCATTGTTGAATGTGTGATTTTTTTGGTACTGTGTGTTTAATATCTCTTTCCTGTAAGACTATTAAACACTATGATTGTAGGGACTATTTTATTTACTGCTGCTTAAGCATGGAGCCTCATTCCAAGTAGGGGGCACAGTAATTATTTCCTGTTAGATTAAAAAAGAAATCTGATTTACACATATCAGTGGAGATTAATGATTTTTAAAAGGATCTACTTTTGAAAATATTATTTCAGAAAAGACCGTGCCAAAACCCAAATACCACATAGGAAATTGTCAATCTATAAAATTAGGAGTACCATGTTGGAAGTAGGAAGAAGAATAGGAGAATAAGAATTGTCGAATAGTACAGTTTTAAGGCACTAACAGAGACTGTAGCTAATGTCCTAGAGTCCATCATTGAAGTGTTATCATTTTATAGTAAGCATGGTCCTCTATCTTGACCTCTTTTTAAAATGCTCTGGGGGCGATACACTATAACTTCCCCATTCTTTAATGTAAATTATTTTTAAGATGAAAACTTCTAAGCAGAGAGAAAGGAAAAGTTATGATTTGACCTCCACTATGGCTTGCTATAGCTGATCATGAATTTCCAAAACAAATATTTGGATATTGTTCACATAATCTCTACATTTTTATATTCTTAACGATCAGGGCTGTAGTTCTCGAATGTTTGTAAGTTGGTAATTTATATGGAATTTAAGGAATTAAGAAATGTTGAGTAAGTAATTTAAAAAGAATGTAAAAGAAGTAATGGCTCATTAATTTGAGGTTTTATTTTGATAATTTTATATTTGAACTACTATAAAACGTAAAATGCCAAAGATAACTATTTGGCTGGCAACTTTAGGGACTTTTAATTTGGTCACTCTGAGTTTCAGGATAATCATAATTAGCAGAAAAATTGAGAATAAACTAATATTTCAGGCTTTTTTTAAAAGACAGAAAATAGGAAAAAAATTACTGTATTTTTTCTTTCTGTCAAAGCTAAATCACCGTTTGTTTGTATTTATAGGCAAAATCATCAGCATTACAGACCAGTAATCAGCCCACTTCACCGGTAAGAAATTCTTTTCTTAAATCTAAGTGCCAGGGTTTCAAACAGGTTACAATAAATATAGATTATATGATACTCTTAAAGTTTTCAAAATAAAATTTACTGTTTTGAACATTGAGGTTTAAAATATATTTGTTTTAAAACAGAAAGAGAATCATAGACTTGGAGAAGAAACTTCTAGTCGCCATGGGGGTAGGGTTGGGGGGAAGGGATAGTTAGGGAATTTGAGATGGACATGTACACACTGCTTTAAAATGGATAACCAACAAGGACCTACTGTATGGCACAGGGAGCTCTGCTCAATGTTATGTAGCAGTCTGGATGGGAGGGGAGTTTGGGGGAGAATGGATACATGTATATGTATGGCTGAATCTGTTTGCTCTCCACCTGAAACTATCACAACATTGTTGATTGGCTACACTACTATACAAAGTAAAGGATTTAAAAAATTATTTATCTATGTTTGTCTTGTAAGTCTGAAGTACTTCTGAAAGTCTATGTTACTGAATTATGCTCTAAAATTATCTCTCTTCATTAGGAGGAATGAAATCTTTTATTAGTTGTATATTTTAAAAATTATGAACTAGGTGTGTTTTTGAGTTTATACATGTGACGGATTGGTGACTGGCTTATTTTATTTTCTCAGAGACCATCTTGGTGGCCCTTCGAGATGTCTCCTGGTGCATTAACCTTCGCTATCATATGGCCTTTTATTGCCCAGTGGTTGGTGCATTTATATTACCAAAGAAGGAGAAGGTAATATGATAGTTTTATAATTCTAAAGTGAAAAAAGTGAACGTGTTAGTCACTCAGTTATGTTTGACTCTTTGCGACCCCACTGACTGTAGCCCACCAGGCTCCTCTGTCCATGGAACTCTCCAGGCAAGAATACTGGAGTGGGTTGCCATTTCCTCCTCCAGGGGATCTTTGTGACCCAGGGATCGAGCCTGGGTCTCCTGCATTGCAGGTGGATTCTTCACTGTCTGAGCCACCAGGGAAGCCTGTTTATATTACCAGTTTACATACTGGTATATAATTCTAAACAGTATGTATTCTAAGCGGTATGCAAACTCTTCTACAGCAGACAGAGCTTTCAGCAGTAGTCAGGGAGGTAGGTCCATCTTACAGATAGATCGTCATACTGAACATCCTGTACTGATCTGAGACTGCGACTACCTTGGTAACAATATCTGGTGGGTTGCTAGACACTTGTTAGATTAAAATTTTTTCACTTGAGAGCATCTAAAGAATTTGTACACTTTTGATTCATGCAACAAGAAAATGATTGATTATAGGCATAAGTTTTATGTCTTATGGAGAAATAATGTTCTTAACATCTGATGTTTATTTTGGGCCCTTTGCTAATATTAAAAGACAACAGATGAAAAATAATGCCTGCATTCATTCTTTCTGTACCTTAGAAATATAGACACTGGCACTTTAGGAAATGTTCACCCTGGTGGTTGACTGTCTCCAGAAGTAGGGCTTATTCTAATTTGTGAACCAGAATTCCAGATTGGATGCCAGGAAATAATTCAGATAAGATGGAAAATATTAGGATTGTTGGCAAGTACTCTGAGGTTGTCTAGATGAGGAGTAACGTGAGGCCAAAACTCTTGGGTTCAAGAAAATCTTTAGAGCAATTTTTTGAGATACTACATAAACTGAATTACTTTCCCTGGATGGGCAGATGGACAAGTGTTGGTTGTTCTTGGCCTCACTGATTATGTTTTTGTTGTTTTGTCACCATTTCCCATTAAGTCAGAACCGATGGGGAAGAGAGAGAGGGTGTTCGGTGGTAAGATTTTAAGTGTTCTCTTACATATGTGCAGTAGAAACACATTTTTTAAAAAACCTACAAATTTAAATGATTGTATGTCTATTGTATCTCTACCAAAGAACTGACATTTCTAATTACTGCACATGATAACAAAAGCAAAAACCAAATATTTACCCTTCTCTTACATCACAGGGGTAAACAGCTCACTACTCTTTAGTGAGAGTACTTTATAGTAGAGAAACTGAAAATGCACGTGACCTCAGTTTAGTTTTCTTTGTTCTCTGCTTATGTTATGACAGTTTGATTTATGTTTATAAATGAACTCAGTAAGTTTTCTGGTACATTAACGTTCTTGGAATATCCTTGCTGACTTACAGAAGCTTAGGTGGGATTTCAGAATTCTAAGCTGCTTTCTCAGTGTCATTTACCCCCTTTCTAAGCCATCTGTATATGTGTTATTTCAGCTGTTAAGATATAGACCATAATTTAAATCCTTTCATTTCCCACACATTTTATGTTTCTACTGTGATGGTTGGGTTCTAGATAGTGTTTTAAATCCTAACATCCCTGATAACAGGAGGAAAAAAGGGCCAAACTGTTTTTCAGTAGGTGGTTATGCTGAATTTAAACAGCGGTGCTAATGGAAAGTGTATACATATTTTGCAATGCATTTAAGAATTCTTTTTCATGTTTTCCTTTGTTGAAAGTTGGGGACTGGAGAATAGAGCAACTGGGCACAGGATGAAAAAAACCTAAAGCTTATTACTTCAGTATTATTTCACATTATTTCATGGTATTATTTTAAATATTTCATTATTTAAAAACTGAAAAAACAAACTGTACTTTGCTTAGTCTCTGAAAATTGCAGTTTTTCTAAAATGATTATTATTTTTTAATGTTCCTCACTAGTGAAAGTATATACCAGTCATCCTAAGTATGCCTTCTAGTTGTTGACAGATGTCTCTGAACGGGAAAACTTCTCTCTGTTTTTACTTTTCTGTTTTATTATTATTGAATCTGTATCCAGTTTTCAATGTATCTTGGGTGTTTAGTCCTTCCAAGTTGTAAATTATTTAGTGCTGTGCAACTGCATTTTGATGAGATAGTGTTTTTATGTATTGTTTGCTTACACGTGTAACAAACCAACCGGGGTTGGATGTGGAACCATGTTTGATTTGGAAATAAAGTTTTGGCTTTGAGGGGCTTTCTGCATGTTTTAATCTGGCAGTTTTTATTCCAATCCCCCAAAAAGGCAATGCCAAAGAATGTTCAAACTACTGCACAATTGCACTCATCTCACACACTAGTAAAGTAATGCTCAAAATTCTCCAAGCCAAGCTTCAACAGTACATGAACCATGAACTTCCAGATGTTCAAGTAGGATTTAGAAAAGACAGAGGAACCAGAGATCAAATTTCCAACATCCGTTGGATCATTGAAAAAAACAAGAGAGTTCCAGAAAAACATCTACTTCTGCTTTATTGACTACACCAAAGCCTTTGACTGTGTGGATCACAACAAACTGTGGATAATTCTTCAAGAGATGGGAATACCAGACCACCTGACCTGCCTCCTGAGAAATCTGTGTACAGGTCAAGAAGCAACAATGAGAACTGGACATCAACAACAGACTGGTTCCAAATCAGGAAAGGAGTATGTCAAGGCTGTATATTGTCACCCTGCTTATTTAACTTACATGCAGAGTACATCATGAAAAATGCTGGGCTGGATTAAGCACAAGCAGGAATTAAGATTGCCAGGAGAAATGTCAGTAACCTCAGATATACAGATGACACCACCCTTATGGCAGAAAGCGAAGAAGACCTAAAGAGCCTCTTGATGAAAGTGAAAGAGAGTGGAAAAAGTTGGCTTCAAACTCAACATTCAGAAAACCAAGATTATGGCATTCGGTCCCATCACTTCATGGCAAATAGAATGGGAAACAGTGGAAACAGTGACAGACTTTATTTTTGGGGCACTCCAAAGTCACTGCATTTCTTTTCCATGGGGATTTTCTTGATCCCTGTCTCCTGTACAATGTCACGAACCTCTGTCCATAGTTCATCAGGCACTCTGTCTATCAGGTCTAGTCCCTTAAATCTATTTGTCACTTCCACTGTATATTCATAAGGGATCTGATCTAGGTCATACCTGAATGGTCTAGTGGTTTTCCCTACTTTCTTCAATTTAAGTCTGAATTTGGCAATAAGCAGTTCATGATCTGAGCCACAGTCTGCTCCTGGTCTTGTTTTTGCTGACTGTATAGAGCTTCTCCATCTTTGGCTGCAAAGAATATAATCAATCTGATTTCGGTGTTGACCATCTGGTGATGTCCACGTGTAGAGTCTTCTCTTCTGTTGTTGGAATAAGGTGTTTGCTATTACCAGTGCGTTCTCGTGACAAAACTCTATTAGCCTTTGCCCTGCTTCATTCTGTACTCCAAGGCCAAACTTGCCTGTTACGCCAGGTGTTTCTTGACTTCCTACTTTTGCATTCCAGTCCCCTATAATGAAAAGGACATCTTTTTTGGGTGTTAGTTCTAGAAGGTCTTGTAGGTCTTCATAGAACCGTTCAACTTCAGCTTCTTCGGCGTTACTGGTCGGGGAATAGAGTTGGATTACCGTGATATTGAATGGTTTGCCTTGGAAACGAACAGAGATCATTCTGTCGTTTTTGAGATTGCATCCAAGTACTGCATTTCGGACTCTTTTGTTGACCATGATGGCTACTCCATTTCTTCTAAGGGATTCTTGCCCACAGTAGTAGATATAATGGTCATCTGAGTTAAATTCACCCATTCCAGTCCATCTTAGTTCACTGATTCCTAGAATGTCAACGTTCATCCTTGCCATCTCCTGTTTGACCACTTCCAGTTTGCCTTGATTCATGGACCTAACAATTCCAGGTTCCTATGCAATATTGCTCTTTACAGCATCGGACTTGGCGTCTCTCACCAGTCACATCCACAGTTGGGTATCGTTTTTGCTTTGGCTCCATCCCATCATTCTTTCTGGATTTATTTCTCCACTTATCTCCATTAGCATATTGGGCACCTACTGACCTGGGGAGTTCATCTTTCAGTGTCCTATCCTTTTGCCTTTTCATACTGTTCATGGGGTTCTCAAGGCAAGAATACTGAAGTGGTTTGCCATGCCCTTCTCCAGTGGACCACAATCTGTCAGACCTCTCCACCATGACCCATCCGTCTTAGGTGGCCCCACACGGCATGGCTTAGTTTCATTGAGATAGACAAGGCTGTGGTCCGTGTGATCAGATTAGCTAGTTTTCTGTAGTTTTAATTTTAGTGTGTCTGCACTCTGATGCCCTCTCGCAACACTTACCGTCTTACTTGGGTTTCTCTTACCTTGGGCCTTGGGTAATTCCTCTTGCTGCTGCCACCGCCGCCGCTGGCCCCAGCCCCCGACCCGGCCTAGTCCCTGTCGGCCGCCCCCCATGGAAAAGAAATGCAAAAAAGCAAAATGGCTGTCTGCGGAGGCCTTACAGATAGCTGGGAAGAGAAGAGAAGCGAAAAGCAAAGGAGAGAAGGAAAGATATTCTCATCTGAATGCAGAGTTCCAAACAATAGCAAGGAAAGATAAGAAAGCCTTCCTCAGCCATCAGTGCAAACAAATAGAGGAAGACAACAGATTGGGAAAGACTAGAGACCTCTTCAAGAAAATTAGAGATACCAAAGGAACATTTCATGCAAAGATAGGCTCGATAAAGGACAGAAATGGTATGGACCTAACAGAAGCAGAAGATATTAAGAAGAGGTGGCAAGAATACACAGAAGAACTGTACAAAAAAGATCTTCATGACCCAGATAATCACGATGGTGTGATCACTCACCTAGAGCCAGACATCCTGGAATGTGAAGTTAAGTGGGCCTTAGAAAGCATCACTACAAACAAAGCTAGTGGAGGTGATGGAATTCCAGTTGAGCTATTTCAAATCCTCAAAGGTGATGCTGTGAAAGTGCTGCACTCAATATGCCAGCAAATTTGGACAACTCAGCAGTGGCCACAGGACTGGAAAAGGTCAGTTTTCGTTCCAATCCCAAAGAAAGGCAATGCCAAAGAATGCTCAAACTACCGCACAATTGCACTCATCTCACATGCTAGTAAAGTAATGCTCAAAATTCTCCAAGCCAGGCTTCAGCAATACGTGAACCGTGAACTTCCAGATGTTCAAGCTGGTTTTAGAAAAGGCAGAGGAACCAGATATCAAATTGCCAATATCCGCTGGATCATCGAAAAAGTAAGAGAGTGCCAGAAAAACATCTATTTCTGCTTTATTGACTATGCCAAAGCCTTTGACTGTGTGGATCACAATAAACTGGGGAAAATTCTGAAAGAGATGGGAATACCAGACCATCTGACCTGTCTCTTGAGAAACCTGTATGCAGGTCAGGAAGCAACAGTTAGAACTGGACATGGAACAACAGACTGGTTCCAAATAGGAAAAGGAGTACGTCAAGGCTGTATATTGTCACCCTGCTTATTTAACTTATATGCAGAGTACATCATGAGAAACGCTGGGCTGGAAGAAACACAAGCTGGAATCAAGATTGCCGGGAGAAATATCAATAACCTCAGATATGTGGATGACACCACCCTTATGGCAGAAAGTGAAGAAGAACTAAAGAGCCTCTTGATGAAGGTGAAGGAGGAGAGTGAAAAAGTTGGCTTAAAGCTCAACGTTCAGAAAACTAAGATCATGGCATCTGGTCCCATCACTCCATGGGAAATAGATGGGGAAACAGTGGAAACAGTGTCAGACTTTACTTTTTGGGGCTCCAGAATCACTGCTGATGGTGACTGCAGCCATGAAATTAAAAGACGCTTACTCCTTGGAAGGAAGGTTATGGCCAACCTAGATAGCATGTTTAAAAGCAGAGACATTACTTTGCCAACAAAAGTCCGTCTAGTCAAGGCTATGGTTTTTCCAGTGGTCATGTATGGATGTGAGAGTTGGACGGTGAAGAAAGCTGAGCGCCGAAGAATTGATGCTTTTGAACTGTGGTGTTGGAGAAGACTCTTGAGAGTCCCTTGGACTGCAAGGAGATCCAATCAATCCATCCTAAGAGAGATCAATCCTGGGTGTTCATTGGAAGGTCTGATGTTGAAGCTGAAGCTCCAATACTTTGGCCACCTCATGCGAAGGGTTGACTCATTGGAAAAGACCCTAATGCTGGGTAGGATTGGGGGCGGGAGGAGAAGGGGACGACAGAGGATGAGATGGTTGGATGGCATCACCGACTCGATGAACATGGGTTTGGGTAGACTCCGGGAGTTGGTGATGGACAGAGAGGCCTGGCGTGCTGCAATTCATGGGGTCGCAGAGAGTCGGACACGACTGAGCGACTGAACTGAACTGAACTGAAAGTCACTGCAGATGGTGACTGCAGCCATGAAATTAGAAGACGCTTGATCCTTGGGAGAAAAGTTATGACTAACCTAGACAGCATATTAAAAAGCAGAGACATTACTTGCCAACAAAGGTCCATCTAGTCAAGGCTGTGGTTTTTCCAGTAGTCATGTAGGTACGTGAGAGTTGGACTATAAAGAAAGCTGAGTGCAGAAGAATTGATGCTTTTGAGCTGTGGTGTTGGAGAAGACTCTTGAGAGTCCCTTGGACTGCAAGGAGATCCAACCAGTCCATCCTAAAGGAAATCACTTCTGAATATTCATTGGCAGGACTGATGCAGAAGCTGAAACTCCAATACTTTGGCCACCTGATGCGAAGAACTGACTCATTTGAAAAGACCCTGATGCTGGGAAAGATTGAAGGCAGGAGGAGAAGGGAATGACAGAGGATGAGATGGTTGGATGGCATCACCGACTCGATGGACATGAGTTTGAGGAAACTCCGGGAGTTGGTGATGGACAGGGAGGCCTGGTGTGCTGCAGTCCATGGAGTCACAAAGAGTTGGACCCGACTAAGTGACTGAACTGAACTGAACTGAATCTGGCAGTGTTCAACAGGTTTTTAGTCTGATAGGAAAAAAGATTAGAGAACATTGTGCATGGTTTGGAGGAGACAGGTCCGTGTTAGTGATGAAGACAAAGATCTACAAATCCTCTTAGGATGGGAAAAGTGTGGCCAGGACAGGCCTCATTCTGTATGTCATGCTTTGGCACAGTGTCTGGCACGTATCTGGCTTTCAGTAAATATATGCTGAATACATTGCTAAATGCCAACTCTTGGTAGAGCAGCTGAAGTACCGTGTAACATGGATAGGCTTTGATTTTATTTAACATATATGCATCTGGACACAAGCACATACTGAGATAATCCTATACACATGTAAAGTAACTGCTTATCTATTTATGTTAAGCTTAAAAAAATTTTTTTACATGAAAAGTAATACTTAAGGTCCACTGCTTGATTTTTTCCCCCCCAGTATAGAAGAATGTACATTTTTTTAGTCAATTTAGTGTTAATTCTGCTATATAGCAAAGTGATTCAATTAAACATATATATATTTTATATTATTTTACATTATGTTTTATCATAGGATATTGAATATAGTTCTCTGTGCTATACAGTAGGACCTCAGTGTTTATCCATTCTATATATAATAGCTTACGTTAGAAAATTATAAAAGTAAATGAGATCCTATATCACTCTGCAGGGTATCTGAAAAACATTCTTTCTGCATGCTATGGAGAGTAACATCTGTAGCCCTGTTCAAAATTAGGCCCTGAACAGCCAGCCTCCTAAGATGGTACCTCCTGTGGTACCATATTCCCTCAGATATCTAACCTGGTCATTCTGCTATTAGAATTGTCCATGACTTAAGTCTTAAGTACTGATAGCAGACCTTTCTTTTTTGACCAAGCCACATGGCTTGTGGGATCTTAGTTCCCTGACTAGGGATTGAACCCAGGCCACGTCAGTGAAAGTGCTGAGCCCTAACCACGGGATCGCCAAGGAAGTCCCTGAAAACAGACCTTTTAAGTCCACAAGACTAGTCTTAAAATGTTACAAGCAGACCTTGTCTCAATTTTTTTTTGCACTTTGCGCATATTCTAGTTTTTAAACTCTGAAGTTTTGTGACACCCCTGTTGTAAGCCTATCAGCACCATTTTCCCAACATCTGTTCACTTCATGTCTCTTGGCCTTATTTTGGTAATTCTTGAAATATCTCAGGCTTTGTCATTATTTTTTTAATCTGTTATGGTGATCTGTGATTAGTGATGTTTGATGTTATTCCTATGACTTGTCAAAGGTTCAATGATGGTTAGCAGTTTTTAGCAATAAAGCATTTTTGGAAGAAAAGCTGTGGCAAGCCTAGACAGAGTATTAAAAAGCAGAGATCACTTTGCTAACAAAGGTCCGATAGTCAGAGCTATGGTTTCTCCAGTAGTCATGTATGGATTTAAGAGTTGGATCATAAAGAAGGCTGAGTGCCAAAGAATTGATGCTTTTGAATTGTGGTGCTGGAGAAGGCAATGGCAACCCACTCCAGTGTTCTTGCCTGGAGAATCCCAGGGACGGCGGACCCTGGTGGGCTGCCGTCTATGGGGTCGCACAGAGTTGGACACGACTGAAGCGACTTAGCAGCAGCAAATGAACAGTCCAGGTTGTACGTCTAGCAAATTTTTTGTTGTTTTAGGAAGTGTTGTTTCAGAACTTTTCCATTTTGATAAAAATTATGAAATAATTTGCAAAAATCTGAACTGTGGAATAGCCAACTAGATGAGATTCTAGAAGCCATAAGAGGAGGAATGTACATTTATTTATTAAATTTATTTATTTTTAATTGAAGTATAATTGCTTTCCAATATTGTGTTGCTTTCTGCCAAATATCAGTATGAATCAGCCATAGGTATACCTATGTCTCCTCCCTCTTGAACCTCTCTCCCAGGGAAGGTGAGTTTAAATTGTTGGAAACTATAACTTGGTAATGTCATCACTTGCAGTGGGATCTTTTCTGTCGAGCTCTAAGTGACATGAAGTAACTGCATAAGAATCATTTGTAATTTCATGGTCTTATTTTGAATTTGAGTATTATTATTATGTTACCATTCGGCAAATTCTTTGGTATGGATGTGTCTCATATTCAGGTTGCATTTATACTCATAGAATCTTGTTTATTTTCCTCTTTTCAAAGAAAACTGAACTAAAGAAAATGACATTTTGTTGAAGAAGTCTACTGGCCCTGGAAACCTCGGGATGAAACTGATTGTGGAGCTCACACGAGAATCCTAGTTTGTGATGATTACATTTTTGTTGTCCAGTAGTTTGGTTTGTGTGTATATATATACATATATATATTTTGCACTACACAAATGATAAACATTTTAAGGACTAATATTGCTGATACTTGAATAATCAATCTCAACTAGGTGATAAGTAGCATAGATTTCCCCTACCCTTGACTTCGAAGGACATTAAGTTATTAATTACTGTTTGGTAACATGTTTACCTGATTATCTCCCATAGAGAATTGTAAGCTGCTTTTCCCAGATATAGTTGTGATGATGAGAACAGATTTATAACTGGGTATTTTTAACTTTCTAAATTAAATATGAGAAAGTATGCAAACCAGGAGTGAATTTCATCTGATAAGAAATCAACCGTCTTTCTAAGTCACTGAACTGCCATGCAATTTAGTAGAAAAAGACTGGAAGAATCTTCTCCACATCCACTCTGGGCTGCTCATGATCCCACTTGGGCATGCACAGCTCTGACCTCAGTGTTCAGGCATCATCATGACGGCTTTGTTTTTACAAATGATTCACAGAATAGACCTAACCGGCTAATGGAAATGATGAAGAGTGGGCTTAAAGTAGGTTTGTCAGTGTGTTCTGAGCCTGCAGATCATTAAGATTTATATTCAGTTATATACATGGATTCCTTTGTAATCATTTTCCTTTAAATGAGAACATCTTGTTTCTGCTTCATAGGGTGCTTTGAAATATAAAATGAAAACTTATTTATACTGTTTTTACAAAGGTCAAAAGGAAACACATGAAAAATCACTTTTCTGCAACTGGTATAAACCACACAGACCGGACTCTTAACCTCTTAGTGCCTCAGTTTTTCTTCGGGGTATAATACTGGAGACGTACCTGTTTCTCAAGGGGTGTTGGAGGGATTTGCAAACTAGCAGGCCATATGCTTCCATTTGAATAAGACACACCCAACTAATGTAAATTTAAGTGTCTCTCCCCCACCCCCCACCTATAGACTAAGAAGAAGACTGTAATTTAGATTCTTGAAGGCTTTCTTTGGAATTACCCTTCCTGTATGCCTTCTGAAACTCCCTGCTCATGTAGATGTACCTTACTTATACTTCAAGATTTCTCTGATTCAAAGGCTTAGTATCAAATGATTTTTAAATATTCTTGGTATGTGTGATGTTGGCTTTAGCATCATGTGTTCAGAGTGTTTTTGATAAGAGAGAAAGTAATCTGTCCCTAGTATAGAGAGTGGTTCTTTGTTTACCTGAAGAAAAAAGAATATGATTTGCTTTTCTGAAGACTGTTTTTCCCTTTGTTTTTTTCTTACATGTAACTTGGTGTTTTTTTTTAAATTTTTTAATCCCATCTTGATTAAAATATGTCTGTCTAAATGGATCTACTGATATTTGCTTTTTAAAAGCTGTCCTCTATTTGTTTAGGGGAAAAAAATGAAGGCAGTAACTGAATTATATGTAACAATAAAATTTAAACCTGTGGATCGGGAATTATTCTAAAAAATTAGCCCTCTATGTGGTATCAGAAAATGGTGGCTTTTCTCTTAATATATAAGGAAATAAGATGCAGAGTAAGAATGTAAGCAGTTGTGATTTGTGACAAGTAGTTGGAGGTAACTAGCTCCTACGGATAACCATTTGTATCCTATTCCAAAGTCTTATTTTATAGTTTGAAAAGCACTTTGCACACTGTTCTTGTATATACAAGTAAAGATGTAATTACAGGACATAGTGTTACTGCTTTGTTTAACAAGAATCTCATTTAACATTTAAGATTGACAGCTATGGTATTTTTTTAATGATAATACTTTTCTGTTTCTTTACTGTAAAACTAAGTTAAAAATAAAAGGTTAATGAGAATTGTTATGGTTTTTATTTTTTAGAAGTGCATTGATTACATACTAAAGCTTAAATAAGAATAAATAGTAGGAATTCAGAGAAGGTAATTGTCCCTCTTTCAAAATAAAGCCATGCTATTACATGTCATTAAAAAAAAAAAAACAACAGGGTGAAGTTTAACTCATTTAGTCATTTGGTTGAGAGTGTTATTGATCATGTGAAAATCTTAGTTTCAATTTTTATTCCAACTCAGTCACTTCCCACAGCCTCTCAGTGCAGCCTTCATCAGCCATCTTAAATGCATACAGTTGGTCTTAGGTAGAAAAATGGTGTTTTTAATACAAATGTGTAACTTGTAACTTCTCTAGGTAGTGATAAAAGTGATGATGGCTATTTGTAACCCTTAAGATATCAGTGTTCTGTTGCCTGTAATAGGAACCTAACTGCAGCAGCTTGAGTTTTTTTCCTCATCTACAAGGAATCCAGAGGTAGGAAGTCCAGGGCTAATGACGTGCTCCTTCAGTGCCCATAGGGACACAGGTTCCTTCTGTCTTTCTGTCCTGTCATCATTAGGGCGTGGGCCTTCTCTTTGTGTTTGCCAAATGACTGCTGTACATCTCGGTCCAATGTTTACAGTACGGGCAGGCAAAGATCCTTATCCAGTAAAGAAACAGTAACTTGCCTGGAAGTCTCACAGGACATCCCTTCACCATCTTCGTGGCTAGAACTGGGTCTCATATCTTTGTCTGTAAGAATATTATTTAAAGAATAAAATTGTTCTAGTTTATAGAGATACTAATTTTACAAATTTTGCCCATACACAGGAAAGGCCATGTCTTTTGGCCTTTAAAATACTGTTCTAAATTATCTTCATTTTTCTTTTCTGCTTCCTACTCCTTGTTTTCTCTCGTTTTCACCCTGATCTTCTCTTTCTCTCCATTAATTCTCCTTCCCAATGGAACTACATTTTTCAAGCTGAAAAATGGTAAGTGTTCTTTTCTTTTTTCAAAAGAAACAAAGAACTTTTAAATATATACATAGTATAGGTGAGATGTAGCCACTGTTATTTTTTCTGCCCAGCACCAATTCACCCGCTGATAAAACATCACTCTCCCCTACCTATAATTCTGCCCCACCCCAAGCCACAGTAATGGGCATGTGACTCAGACCTGGCCCATGTCTATCTCATTCTCCTCTTGACCACAGTGACAATCCCAGGGAGGGGCATATGACCATCAGTGAAGCAATAAGTTATTCTCCAGATCTATTTCACAGAGCTTGTAGAGAAAGTGTTTTGCCTTTTCCAGAATCTTACATAGTTTGAATCATAACAGTATGTAGCCCTTTCAGACTGGCTTCTTTCACTTTGCAATCTACATTTCTTCCATGTAATATCATAGCTTCATAGCTCATTTCTTTTTGTTTTTATGGCTGTGTTTCAATAAAATTTTATTTACAAAACAAGTAGGGGGCCCTATTTGTCCCATGGGCTGTAGTTTGCTGACTTCTGATTTAGGTAATTCATCTCTTTTTAGCACTGATTAATATTTCATTGTCTGGATGTATCAATTTATTTATTCACGTACTGAAGGACATCTTGGTTGCTTCCAAATTTTAATGATCATGAATAAAGCTGCTGTCAACATCTCTGAGTAGGTTTTTGTGTGCTCATAAGTTTTCAACTCACTTGGGTAAATACTGAAGAGCATTGCTGGATTGCATGGTAAAGTTACCCTTCATTTTTTAAGAAACCGTCAAATTGTCTTCCAGATGGAGTAAGAAATGGCAACCCACTCCAGTATTCTTGCCTGGAAAATTCCACGAACAGAGGAGCCTGGCAGGCTGCAGTCCATGGGGTCGCAAGATGATTGAGTGACTTTCACTTCACTGTCTTCCAAAGGTGGCTGTACTATTTTGCCTTCCCACGAGTAGTGAGTGGGAGTTCTATTGCTCCACATCTTTGCCAGCATTGGGTGTTGGTGTTTTGAATTTTAGCCATTCTGATAGGCGTGTAGTGGCTGTCCCATTGTTGCATTCTCTTTCTCTTTAAATTACAGCCTGTAAGGTTATAACTGAGAGATCCTGAGGATGTATATCATGCCACTTGGAGGATCCTTAAATAGCCAACATCTAAATAAGCCTTATTTATATAAGGCTTAAATAAGCCAACATCTAGACCTAGGAACTTAGACAGGAGTCTGAAAACAGTGAGTTCAAGTCCTTTAATCCAGTTAACTCTGAAAACACTATCCCTATGTTTACACAGTTTTGTTTACATGAGTTAATAAATTTGCCTTCTTACTTAAGACAGTTTAAGTTAGGTTTCTGATACTTGGAACCCAAGTCCTGACTAGTGTAGATGACTTGTGATTGTCAGGACTGAGCGCAGGCTCTGAAGCCAGACTGTCTGGGTTCAAATTCTGTGCAGTCATGGAAAGTCCCTTACCTTGTGTTTCAGCTTCCTTAGCTATACAATGTGGATGAAAATATCTCATAGGGTTAATGTGTGTATAAAGTACATGGATAAGATATAGTTCAGGATATAGTAAATGCTTTTAAACTGATAGCTACCACGATGATAGTAATACTGGGTTGGCCAAAAAGTTCATTTGAGTTTTTCCATAAGATCTTATGTATCAATATATCAATAATTGGGTTATTATTTCACTACATTACATAAAAATCCAAATCCCTTTTGCAGAGATAGACACTGGTAATGTTGGTGCAAATGTACCAAATTTTTTTTTCCTTTTTAACAAGAGCTAGTCTTTTCATTATCCTCTGGTTACTATTCCTTCCCTTTAGATATCTGCTCTGGAGGCAACTACTTTCAGCACTTCTGGCTGTTTGGAACTTACCTCCAAGGTTCTAAATGTGTGAACTGCTACTTTTTGATACTTCTGTTTTGGGAATTATCTGTTTACTTCCACCTACTGAAAATGGAAGATATCATTTTTTCCCCCTCCCTTTGCAGTCACAGCTCATGTGTAAATAGTTTACTGTTTATCACTTTGTTTCCAAAGGAAGTGGTAAAAGATACAGATGAACCTATAGATGGAAGGGATGCCGGAAGTGGTGTGGAGCTTCCATGCCTCTCTA
Organism: Giraffa tippelskirchi; assembly: GCF_054371585.1. Lineage (NCBI taxonomy): Eukaryota > Metazoa > Chordata > Mammalia > Artiodactyla > Giraffidae > Giraffa > Giraffa tippelskirchi. Next base: position 61,657,971 of record NC_137287.1, on the reverse strand, counting down.
GAGGCACGGTTCTCCCAGTGCCTCCTTGTGTTCATCAATGAGAATGCAGGGTGGGGCAGAAAATTACATTCTCCAGAGAAAGGAAACGGAGTTAATGTTTGATATTGCCTATGTGACAAAGCCTCCATCAGAATCCCCCAATTACAGGGTTCAGAGAGCTGCTTTGCGTGCAGGAGAGCACGCAGTTCCCCAACCAAGGATCAAAACCTTGCCCCCTGCAGTGGAAGCTCCGAGTCTTAACCACTGGACCTCCAGGGAAGTCCCCCCAAATTCCAAGCTTCTAATCATGGCTGGGTCTTTCTGGTGACCACCCTACCCGGCGCCCCCTGCCGCTACTCCCCCCATCCAGAAGCCCACCCAGAGTCACCTCATTAGAACAAAAGGTACTGCTATCGCCCAGGAAATCCCAAGGGATCTAGGAGCCCTGGGTGAGAATCAGGGCCAAAGATCAAATATGAGAACAACAACAAAAATGCTCCTGGTGCTCTTACCAGTTTGGAGATTAAAAAGTTTTAGGAACTCTGTGCTGGGAATAAGAGGCAGAGACCAATATATGTATCTTCTATTATCTCTTACCAGTCATTTTTCTTTCTCTTTGGACGCTTGCAGTATGTTTTTTCCAGTGTCTGAAAAGTCAGTGTTATAACTTGGTATGCACAAGAAAGGTATCAGCTACAATGCTGCTGTGTAACAAACGAGTTCAGAACTCCTATTCTTTCACCCTTCTCATCCCATCCATCAGTAAGTCCTGTTGATTCTACCTCTAAAATTAACTTGAATCCAGATGGGCTGGTCCAGTAGCCTTCTGTTCAGTCTCCCTCCTTTAAACATTGCCCTGACCTATCCACTTTCCACAGTTAGAAGAATGACCCACACACGGCTGGCATGGTATTAACTGAAAGGAGGCCAGGAGGAAACGGTAAATATTTGCACCGTCTTTTGGACTCTGAGTCTATTTGTAACGGGTTAAAAATAAATAAGATGGTTCTTCCTGACAAATAAGAGTGATCAGACCTGAAAATGGTCTTCAAGATGTTTTGGAGAATAATAGTAGGGTTTTATACAGCGACTATTTCCCAAACCCCAAATTAAGACAAATATTCTGAGTAGTAGGGTACTTAGGGCCATAGTGATCATTTATTAAGCACCATTTAATGTACTTAGCGTGTTATTTGAGTCTGTACTTGGTATTTATGTACTTCATGTTATTTGACTCTGACAAAGGTACACCAAAGTAAATGCATTTTCTGTATTTGTTTAACAATTAGTGGATGTGGGGATAAAATTATTTTTAATTAATAAAAATTATACATAGTAATGGATGCACAGATTTCTACTGGCAGAGCAATCTGTGTTTTTTAAAGATACACACATCCACACAGTTGCCAAAACACTTCCATTTTTTTTTCATTCTTGTTCTGTCTCAAGTTTTTTCTCAATGAGTATCTGAACCCAGAACATCTTGAGAGGTGTCTTCTTAAAGGTTTATGTGCGTGCTAAGTCGCTTCAGTCATGTCCGACTCTTTGCGACCCCATGGACTGTAGCCCACCAGGATCCTCTGTCCATGGGATTCTCCAGGCAAGAATACTGCAGTGGGTTGCCATGCCCTTCTCCAGGGGATCTTCCTGACCCAGAGATAGAACCTGTGTCTCCTGTAGCTCCTGCATTGCAGGCAGATTCTTTACCACTGAGTCACTGGGGAATCCCCAAAGGTTTAAGTTTAGATAGTAAATAACTTGGTCCCAGCAGACACCATTATAGGATGCAGAATTCCAGGTGGCCATTGCTGCACCTGCTAGGGCTGTAACAGCAAACTTTTCTTAACTTTTCCACTTACGGGCACCTCTCCTGCATTGGAAACAGGTTCACTGCACATCTCCCCTGATCTTTCAGTAATGTTTCAAATTCCTGGTAAGACTGGTGTCCTGGGAAGCTCCTTTCTACACAACACAGGTAGATGATCAGAGTTTAACCCACCTACAGCTTTTTACTGTGACAGAGCAGTGGTTTAAACCATATGTGCTTGATTCCAAAACCACTATTTTTTCTACTACTTGAAAATTCCATGGGAGGATAATCTTAGCTTTTACCTAATTTAAGGGAAAGATGTAATTTACATTAAACAAAGTTTTAACAACTGTATTTTGAACATATTATTGTTAGAAGAGGTGACAATTAGGCGGATTAAACCTGAGTAGTCATTACTAGAACAAGCTCAGTAAAACCATTAAATCATGGATTCAATTACATGGCACTGATTATTACAGTGTCTCTTTCGCTACAACAGTTTTAAACAGTTTTAATCTTTGTCAACTACATTAATAACAGGGCTCTTACTCGGATGCTGATAGAAAGTAAAAACATTCAAGCCATTTTGCAAAATAAGCAACAGTATTTAATAGATTAACAGAAAATTTACACATGGTACATTTAAATTTGAATTTTTCTCTTTTGGTGGGTAAGTATGCAGGAAACCTTAATGAATTTAAGATATGACTTGTGAAGCTGAATCTTAGTGTATCTATATTGAAAAGAGTGATGTTGACAGAGAATGTATCAAAGTATGTTACAATTATATTTATTAAGCAAAAGTAAGTTATTTTTTTAAAAAAGAATCAGGCTATTCTGGTAATGCTGCATATGTTTTAAACGAATTATTTAAAAATGTAAACCATCACGTTTTTTGTTAAAATTGAACAAGCTGTTAAAATTACTACAGTATATCTCACCTAAGCTTTCTACTACTATTTTAAAGTAATCTGTATTGTAGAGAAAGCACCAGAAGCAGCCAACGCAACAAAACTGTATTCATAGCAAAGTGAGGCAAAACCCTAATCCTTTTATTTCTCATTCCCAAAAGGAGTTATAGTACTGAGTGAAGGAATTTTCCAGTTGCATTTTTGAGGTCACAATGATAGCTTTACATGATTGCCCTTAAGACTACAGCTTTTGCAGGCAATCAAGTACAGATAAATTACAATAAAATAAAACTATATTATAATGTTTTTGTTGTATTAACACCAAATGAATGGTAGACTCACATGAATAGATGAGAAAGAAAATCAAGCTCGAGGCTTACTCTTTCTCTAAAGAGGTCATGTTTCTAATAGTTTTACTGAAGCATTAATTTTTATAAAGTGCAATAACAAAATAAATAAGATGAAAAAAGCTTTGAAGATCTATTTACAACTCTGAGACTAAGATAAATTACTGATTACATTCTTGATATCCTTTTTAATGCTGTGGAAGCTGTAACATACGTGAAAAGCTCACTGATCCAGGTAAAATAATGATTTTTACCACTTAGATCAATCTAGTACTAAGGAGTATATAATTATGCTAGCTCATGCTATAAGGCAAGGTTAGATTAAAGAGAAAAATTTAATAGATTACAGCTATAGGCTAAATCCAGATACAGTCAGGTGCTGAGCATTATTCCTGGCTTCAAAATAAGATGTATCTGTTTCGTCATCTGGTTGGGGTATGAAAGGCATTTTTTGATGCTGTAGATTTTCCCAGTCCACACCACTGAGGAGAGGATGATGTTTCAGCTCTTGGGAAAAAATATCAAACAAAACAATATTATGACACCATTACTTAAGTACTATTGAGTTGGCCAAAAAGTTCGTTCGGGTTTCTTATCGCATGTCATGAAAAACCCAAATGAACTTCTTGGCTAACCCAATATTTTACAGGCATCGAGGAGAGACTGTCTCACATGGACCTTGCCCTGGTTTACTATGCCCGTTTCACAGACATTTTAAAAACATCCTTCTCTTCAACCACACACTTCCCAACAGCACATGCTGTGTTATTCTGTGTATTGCCTGGCATACGACAGGTGCCTTGTCTGAGTCAGTCTAAAGAGTGAATGATGACTGGCCTTAACAGGAACCTATCTTTCTCACTGCCTGTACCTGCTGGAAGAATTCCAGATTTCATGAGATAAGGGAGCCTGGCCTACTTCCTGTTCCCCCATCATTGATCTTCTGTGATTAATGCCCCACTTCTTATTTCAAGGCCTTGCTGACTGCTTGGAGCTCAGAATCACCCCCGCTACATAACTTCAGCAGGAAGCTCATCCTCCACTCCCACGCTCTCTTCCCTGTGCTCCATCCTTATCCTTCCTGCTAATTTCAACATACACACTGATGACACTTCTGACACATTCTTTCTCTTCCCGGTTCTTTGATTTCACTAATTGCATCTCTACAATACACTAGCCACCCAGCCATATGGCCACATCCAAGTCTATGGCTTCCACTTACAAAATCACCTCTTCGCTACATTTTTCTTTTGTCGACTAAAATGAGACTTTGCTTTTTTGGTCACACGGGTATTCAGTTGGTAGACATAGCTCCCCTCTCCTCAACTATTCACTTCATCAGGCAACAGCAAAGATGGCAAAAGAAAAAAAAAAATGAAGTGTCAATTAAGGCAGTATGCAAACCAAAAAAGCAATCAAATTTAAGGAAACTATCAGAAGATGACTACGCAGACAGTAGGGAATTGTGTGTCTGTGCTGGGGCTAGTGGGTTGGAAAAACAGTATGTGTATATGTTGGATTTACCATAAACTAAAAGACTGGTAGGAAAAAGGATAAAATAGCAAAAGTAATTCACATTTAGAGAATTTGTCTCAATTGTTCAAAATAAATAACTGAGCATCGGTTACTTTAGAGTTACTTGTAGTACTGGATGTGATATGATGTTTCATGATTCTCTCATTGTACCTCTTTATTTAAGCTGCATCTGCAAAGGAATTCTAACCTAGGTTAAGATTAACTAAACTGAAGAATAACCCTGTCTACTTCACTAGGTAAACTATTCATTGAACAAATGAACAGAATCTGAGGTCTGGTAAGAATGTGCTAAGCAAATTACAGTGCAGTGCAGCCATTTTCTAAACAACGGTTTCGCAACTTTGTTACGATTGACGTTTGCTGCTAAGTCGCTTCAGTCATGTCCGACTCTGTGCAACCCCATAGATGGCAGCCCACCAGGCTCCGCCGTCCCTGGGATTCTCCAGGCAAGAATACTGGAGTGGGCTGCCATTTCCTTCTCCAGTGATGGACATTTAGGACCAGATAATTTTCTGTTATAGGGACTGCCTTGAGCGTTGTAGAATGCTGAGTGAACCCGTAGCCTCTACCTACTAGATGACCCCAACTGCTGTGACAACCCAGCAATGTCTCCAGACAACACCAAATGTTCTCTGGGGAGCAAAATCATTCCAGAGGAGAACTGTTGCTCTAAAGCAACTTTTGATTTTCATTATTACTATTTTTTGGTCACAGTATGTGGCATGCAAGATCTTAGTTCCCCGACCAGGGATTGAACCCATGGCCCCGGTAGTGGAAGCTTGGGAGTCTTAACCACTGGACCACCAGGGAAGTCCCTTAAAGCAGTTTTTAGAGCTCAGTTTCCAAATGTCTACATCCTCACTTTACACTGGTTTTTGCTCAAATTCCACTTGTCAGAAAACTTCATGACCATCCAGTCTAAAACATAAATCTCTTGCCTTCACTTTGTACCCTCTCTGCTTTCTCTCCTTGTGTAGTTACTACCGGATGGCACGATGATTGTATTTGTCTTCTTCCTGTCTTTTCACTAGAATGTAGTTCTAGAACTTAAGCATAGGAATTTCAGTCTGGTTCATCCCTAGGTTACCTCCACTGCCTCAAATAACAACACTGACACCTAGAAGTCACTCTATAGGGTTTGTTCATCTGATTAGAGGGAAAACTAGAAGTTGATACAAATGATGTACTACTAAAGTCCATTTTCCTAATATACCGTACTTCACATGGAAATGTATTTTGAGACATAAGTGCTTAGCTGTCTCTATCTATACTGTGTGACAAAAAGAATTTTAAGGCAACTGCTAATGAGATTTACTGGAGTTTCAAAATTGGAGTTTAAAATTAATTTGAGTTTCCAGCACTGGGAAAAACCTTTGAATGGGTCACGATGAGCCCATTTTGTCTTCTTCGAGGCATCCTAGCTGTGAAGATAATGCAACAAGGAGCCAGAGTACATAAAAATACTTGTCAATCAATAATGATGTCAGAAATGAAGCAGTAAGAAATCATAGAACAGGAAGTTTTGACTAAAACAATTTCCTATATTGGTTGATGGTTAACTTTATCAGGCTCTGAAAAACTTAAAGACATGGATAAGATAAGATTGTTTTGAGAACCTGCTTGAGAGTAATAAAATTCAAGACTGCACTTGAATTTTGATTCACCTGATTGCACTGAATTTTAATGTTCTGAATAAGGACAAATATATCAATGAATACTGAGAGGGCAAAAATAAACTGAAAGTTTAAAACCAACTGAGCTTAGCTGTCAAGATTATCAGTAGTATTATATTAGAACTTGATATTATTAACATTCATCCCTGAAGCAAATCAAGGGTAACACCAAACCTTACCTTTCATTCCTGCTCTCTTTGTATCATCTATGGTTAAGAGTATGTCCACAGCACTTTGAGCATTATCAGATAACTTTTCTTCACCTTCAGGCCAAGGGATATCTACAAATACAAATTAACATGTTCATCACTGGTCAAAGGAACAATACACAGAGATAAATGAGATAAATGAATCTACCTTCATAGATAGGAGAAAAAGAATCACCTCTTTTCAGAATATTCTGGAATACTTGCTGTGGTGTTTCATCATTGAAAGGGGGAATTCCTGTTAGAAACTCAAACAAGCAAACTCCAAGGGCCCACCAGTCTACTGCAGGACCTGGAATTTAAGAGGAAGCAGCTGAACTTGCAAGTATTTTCTACAAATGTTTGATCAACTAAAACATTAATATGTTTTTATCTGGGCACAATGAAGGCCCAAAGACTTACTTCCTAAGGTTTTTCTCTGGCTCTTTAAGGTACAAAACCTCAAATTACCTTCCTTTAGGCAGTGTGGTAATTATTTTCTTGGAAAATAGCAGTTTTATTATTTTTATTTATTTAAAAAAATTTTTGCCATACCATGTGGCATGCAGTATCCTAGTTCCCCAACCAGGGATTGAACCTGTACCCCCTGCATTTGGAAGTGCAGAGTCTTAACCCCTGGACCTCCAGAGAAGTCCTGAATATAGAAGTTTAGATTAACAATTAACATGGCTATTAAAAAAAAAAGTTAAAGTTATCTTTTGCCATTTATTAATTACTTCCAATATTCTGGAGACTTATTTGTGCTAAATCCTAAAACACAACGAAGGAATGCATTTAATCTAAAAGTTATTCTTTAAAATTAGAGTACTCCTCAGTTTCAAATCAGGAAATAGTAACATTCGGATGATTCTGTATCTACTTGTTTTACAAAGGAATGACATGAGATAGTAATATTAATGCTAACTGGAGGATAACCTGGTGACTAGGGAAGCCTTACTTACAGGGTGTTTTAATGTAGCTTTACTCTTTTTAAGGACAGAGGGGGACAAATTAGTTTAACAAAAAAAACATTTAGACTATAGCTTGAGGAGGGAATTAGAAGATAAGTCTTAGTAGGTAGGTAAAACGGACTTCTAAATAAAATCTTCAATGAAAGCATCATTTCTATACAAAGATGTTTTTTTTATTTTTATTTTTTTGGCTATGTCATGAGGCTTGTGGGATCTTAGTTCTCCAATCAGAGATTGAACCCAGGCTTTGTCAGTGAAAGCACCAAGTCCTAACCACTAGACCACCAGGGCATTCCCTACAAAGATTTTTTTTTTTTAGATGTTTATTTTAAACAAGACCTTATAATCTGGTTTATACTTTTGCTTAGTTATGTCTACAAACGAACAAAATGTTTCCTAAGCAAAAGTTAATTTCAGTCCAAAAACGATTAACTTCAATATAAATTTAATTGAGTTGAGATTCTAGTCTAGAACTAAATTTGTCTGAAAATTAATTCTTTAAAGTCAGTTTCACAAAATTCATTACGATGGTTAAGCAAATACCATTTCATTTTAAAACAAGTAGAAAAACAAAAAAGCCTCCAAAACAAAAAACAATAGGAAAGCGTTGTGGAATCTGCCATTAGAAAAAATAATCTCATGCATTTAGAATACCTGTCCATCTGCAAGCCACATGATCCCATTTTTCCTATGGAACACAAGGTACAAACAGTCTACAGGCTTCTATCTCTATTGTAATCACTATAAAAACACACAAACCACCTCCATTAGTAGGACTTTAAAGCAGCACTGAGAAAGAATTATTCCAACAGATTAGATAACCAAATACAGGAAAGTAGGAGGAAATCAGGAAAAACCCTGCATTTTAATTTACTTAGGTTAGAAATTAGGATCCTTTTCCCAGCTCAGCCAAAAAGGTACTCATGTCAGAAACATACATGACTTCTCCATGGATATGTCATACATACCCATACACTTGAGTCAGAGTCTAAAAAGATCACGTATTGTGATAAATCATATTATCAATTATAAAACAGATAGCTAGAATTATAGAACAGAGTTGTTTTACACGACTGGCTTTCTAATTTAAAATCCACTTCCGTAATTTGTATGTTAATACTGTTAATTCCTCTCTATCTTCTAATAATAATGGAATTGAAGGCTTAGAAAATTCAAGCCCTTTTGTAGCTATTAATTTTAATATTTTTATCAAGCCTAATTCTTCAGTTGTAATAAAAAAAAATTCCACATGCCAACACTTGTTTTCACAGAGAAGAGTAATCTCTCTGGATGTCTTCTTGCTCAGAAGACAGTTCATTTTTGTATTTCATGAGATAAGGATAAACATGTACATGCTGTGTGCATGCTAAGTTGCTTCAGTAATGTCGGACTCTTTGTGACCCCATGGATTGTAGGCCGCCAGGCTCCTCTGTCCATGGGATTCTCCAGGCAAGAATACTGGAGTGGGTTGTCATGCCCTTCTCCAGAGGATCTTCCCAACGCAGGGATCGAACCCAGGGATCGAACCTGTGTCTCTTACGTCTCCTGCACTGGCAGCCGGGTTCTTTACCACTAGTGCCACCTGGGAAGCCCATTTTGCATTTCTTAAGTGAGCTGAAATTAAGAAAAATTTTGCATGCAATGTGATCTAGTTAGACTTTGACTGTTCAGATAAATGTGCGTTGCCACATTCCTTTACGGAGAAACTCACTTACCTGAAGTCAGAAATCCTGCATGTAAGAAAATAGGAGTTAGGTACATTGTTTGAAAGTTATAAGTTCATTCTTATGTCATTCATTGAACTAGAAACCAGGTAGTGTGCCTGATACAAGAGATAAAAGATGAAGAAGAGAGCTTTCCCAAGTAGAAAACAGCCAACTCTGGGAGCAACAATTCAGGTAATTTTACTATAAATATAAGAGAGCTGAAACAAACATATGTATTAAAAGAAGAAGCTATGGAAACTCAGGCTGGGGTCCCTATGTCCCCTTAGCAGTTAGAGTAGGGAATTGTTATTGTTGTCTTTAAAATGATAAATTGCTCTCTATTATTTATTTTAAAAACTATGTGTCAAGTTTCTTTTATGGGAAATAAAAATTTTAGAACATTTCACTAGCTAGCTATGATAAATAGATGTCCCACTAAAAGAGTGGCAGATTTTATCAAGTAAACCTTGCCATCTGAGGTTTCCATTCATCCTGTATTGATTTGAGAAAATGTATAATTGATAATATAGGAAATGAGCTAGCAAAGCTGTGACTTAGCAAAAGGGACAACGTCCAAAAACTAGCTAAGTGCCCAGAGGAACTTTTATTTCTGTGCTGCTTTTTGAAGGGATGGTTCCTATCTGGCTGGACCCTTCTGGTGAAGGTATAGTGAGTGGGCTCTGAACAGGAAAAGGCATCTGCAGACTGAACAGAAGTGCAGGACCAACTTTGTATTCCTGAAACCAGACAAGAATAGACCTGGGAAGACATTTAGAACAAAGACAGTAGAAGGGGTGGAAGGTGGGGCTTCTCTGGATCACTGAGACTAAACCAGCAGGCTGAGGATGAATGGCTGCGTGTCTTCATTTACTATGATAAACGCATGTATGTGAGAAAAAGAGTATCGCACGATCTCATTTTGTTTTACCTTAGGCAATCTAAGTTCCAAAGAAATTTAACACAACTTATCTCAAGAGAAACTATAATGATAGATACTTCAAAAACTCAAGATGCGTGCTCCTTACCATGGGCCCTGGCTAACAGCAGCTCGGGTGCGAGGTAGTCCGGGGTTCCCAGGATTCGCCCGTCATCCACTGGGGCTGCCCCTCTTCTCACACTCTTTGGAGTTCGGTATGGGGTTCCTGATTTGACCTGATGTGGGGTCTGCTAATTTCAAGAGTTTAAGGCACAATAAACCTTCATTCCTTTCACAGTGAGCAGAAATGCTTACACCAAAGAAAAGCTAGGCTGCTGGGCATGAAAAATAGTCAAATCCTTGATCAGCTTTGGAAATGGTCTCAGAACTAATTATGAAAAGTCCTACTTAAAAATGGTAATAATGCAATTCAATTGCTTAGCTAACACCAGTTATTTCAATAAGATCTGGGTATGCAAGAAACAATGAAAAAAAAATCCATGAGAAAAATTTCTTGATAGGATGGATCAATACAAGCTTACAAAGTGTCCTGGAGGGAGGCTACAGCTGAAAAATGATTATTAGGACAATGCATAAGATGGAACTATATGCAAATAACCTCTGGTGCCAACTGGCATTTATGTTTTTAAGATATTTTGTTGACTCACAAGGACTCTGTTGGACCAGCAGAACATGTGGCAGACACAGGCTCTGAAGGAAAGAATTTCTAAGTCTCTCACTAAGCTCTAAATAGAAAACTCAAGTCCTGTAACCCTACATTCGAGGTGTGCACTTTCTATATTATGATGTCTCTCCAAAGGAAGAAAAAAAAAGAAACTTTGGGTTTAAAATGATAATGGTTTAGGAAAAAAAAAAAAGATTTGATTTTTTTTTCAACTCTCTTCTACAAAAAAAGAGATCATCTAAATATGTCCTTAGAAGGCAATAAGGTAGATAGATTTTAATTTTGTATATCAGTTACTGTGATCAAGTGAAAATGTGATTGTAAACATGTAAACATGTGATTGGGAAAGACTACAGATCTCTTCAAGAAAATTAGAGCTACCAAAGGAACATTTCATGCAAAGATAGGCTCGATAAAGGACAGAAATAGTATGGACCTAACAGAAGCAGAAGATATTAAGAAGAGGTGGCAAGAATACACAGAAGAACTATCCAAAAAAGATCTTCACCACCCAGATAATCACGATGGTGTGATCACTCACCTAGAGCCAGACATCCTGGAATGTGAAGTCAAGTGGGCCTTAGAAAGCATCACTACGAACAAAGCTAGTGGAGGTGATGGAATTCCAGTTGAGCTATATCAAATCCTCAAAGGTGATGCTGTGAAAGGGCTGCACTCGATATGCCAGCAAATTTGGAAAACTCAGCAGTGGCCACAGGACTGGAAAAGGTCAGTTTTCGTTCCAATCCCAAAGAAAGGCAATGCCAAAGAATGCTCAAACTACCGCACAATTGCACTCATCTCACACGCTAGTAAAGTAATGCTCAAAATTCTCCGAGCCAGGCTTCAGCAATACGTGAACCGTGAACTTCCAGATGTTCAAGCTGGTTTTAGAAAAGGCAGAGGAACCAGAGATCAAATTGCCAATATCCGCTGGATCATCGAAAAAGCAAGAGAGTTCCAGAAAAACATCTATTTCTGCTTTATTGACTATGCCAAAGCCTTTGACTGTGTGGATCACAATAAACTGGGGAAAATTCTGGAAGAGATGGGAATAGCAGACCATCTGACCTGTCTCTTGAGAAACCTGTATGCAGGTCAGGAAGCAACAGTTAGAACTGGACATGGAACAACAGACTGGTTCCAAATAGGAAAAGGAGTACATCAAGGCTGTATATTGTCACCCTGCTTATTTAACTTATATGCAGAGTACATCATGAGAAACGCTGGGCTGGAAGAAACACAAGCTGGAATCAAGATTGCCGGGAGAAATATCAATAACCTCAGATATGCGGATGACACCACCCTTATGGAAGAAAGTGAAGAAGAACTAAAGAGCTTCTTGATGAAAGTGAAAGAGGCGAGTGAAAAAGTTGGCTTAAAGTTCAACATTCAGAAAACTAAGATCATGGCATCTGGTCCCATCACTTCATGGGAAATAGATGGGGAGACAGTGGAAACAGTGTCAGACTTTATTTTTTGGGGCTCCAAAATCACTGCTGATGGTGATTGCAGCCATGAAATTAAAAGACGCTTACTCCTTGGAAGGAAGGTTATGGCCAACCTAGATAGCATATTTAAAAGCAGAGACATTACTTTGCCAACAAAAGTCCGTCTAGTCAAGGCTATGGTTTTTCCAGTGGTCATGTATGGATGTGAGAGTTGGACGGTGAAGAAAGCTGAGCGCTGCAGAATTAATGCTTTTGAACTGTGGTGTTGGAGAAGACTCTTGAGAGTCCCTTGGACTGCAAGGAGATCCAATCAATCCATCCTAAAAGAGATCAATCCTGGGTGTTCATTGGAAGGACTGATGTTGAAGCTGAAACTCCAATACTTTGGCCACCTCATGTGAAGAGTTGACTCATTGGAAAAGACCCTAATGCTGGGTAGGATTAGGGGCAGGAGGAGAAGGGGACGACAGAGGATGAGATGGTTGGATGGCATCACCAACTCAATGGACATGGGTTTGGGTAGACTCCGGGAGTTGGTGATGGACAGAGAGGCCTGGCGTGCTGCAATTCATGGGGTCGCAAAGAGTCGGACACGACTGAGCGACTGAACTGAACTGAAACATGTGAAATGTAAATATGTGAAAGTACGCAGGACAATACAAATGAAGGAGGCACTGGAATTAAAAATGATAAACACTGCTACCTGCTTCACCTTTCTGTACTAAAACCTCCACAGAGCCACAGATTCCCAATAAGCAGAACAAAACCATTTGATTAATATTGTATAGTCCAGCTGATAGGCAAGTGTCTGGCCTTCATAGTTTATTTTTCTAAAATCTAAAGGACCACACATTAGCAAGTGGTAACATACCTGATACAGAATGGAGTATCTAGTGATAACATACCTGATATGGCATGTAGGATCTCTCTTTCTGAGTAGGGGTGATAGCCGTGGGATATGATCCACTATAGGCATACGAAATATCCATCACATCTAAAGAAGTAATGCTCATCTTAGAAGGTTCGGAGATATTGGAAGCATTAATGTGACTGTTAAAACTCTGAAATGCCACAGCATTTCTTTTAGAGGTTAATGTTTTTAAGACCTCTGAAGAAGGAGCCAACATTTTTCCGTTGCTGTCTTGGATGTTAGGACACTCAACACCTTTTGGCATGGTACTTCCTTGGCAGCTGGGTGATACAGGAAGTAGGTCTTCGATATTTGATTCTTCCAAAGAGGATTCTTTGAAGTTTTTATCTGGATCTAAAGACTGCCCTCCTAACGGACTTTCCATGATGGAAATTCCAGGAAAAGATGAATCAGAGTCCATGTGAATACTTTTAGGAGTTCTATCACCATCAGAACATAGGAAACTAGAACTTAAGTAGTCCTTCTTACTATTCTTGTCACAATCGTCATCCAGCTCACACATAAGGTTTTTTTCTATCATTGGGACAGGTGATTTTTCTGGGGTTTGGTGTTTATCAGTAAAAGAATTGCCCACATTCTCCGTATTCACACAGTCATTTTGCTGATTTCTGTATACCAACAGCTTAAGGTCCTGGACTTCAACTGTTAAGCCTGTCCTTTGATTTGCATAACAATCTCTCATTTCATTACTACGCTCATACTCGAAGCAACTTTTTTTATTTGGTATAATTCCCTGATGAGGACTGGAGTCAACTAATTCGAAAATTCTTTTACAACTTCTTTTCCCAAGGTGCTCTTCAGTCATCCCACCAGAATCCACAGCCCACTGATTTGACTCATGGAAACCAGACTGGCTTGTGTCAGCAGCCATGTTGATATTATTTACATCTAGTTCTCTTGCTTCCCAAGAAACTTCTCCTGAAGAACATTTTTTAGCAAAGTTAACATAAGAGTTTCCAGTGGCAGGAACAACACTGCTGCTGTGAATGGGAGAAAGAGCTAACTCAAAATCCCTTTCATTGAAACTTTTGGTCTCCATGGCATCTACAGATTTTGTGCATAAAGGCTTTTCAGCTGTATTCCAACTCATCATTGTAGAGCCTGCTGCATCGTCACTTTCCTAAGAGGGAGGAAAAAACAGTTAAAAAATTAGGGGACTTCCTTGGTGTTCTAGTGATTAGGACTTAGCCACTGCAATGAAGAACATCATATTATTGAGACTAAGGAGCAAATAGACTCCAATTTATTTTATCAAGTGGAAAAGATTTTTTTCTTTGGGTATTAACATAATTCTAATCTAACATTTTATCCACATTCTATATAGGAAAGGTTATCATATTTTTAGTTCCTCTCAGCTTTAATAGCCTTAAAAAGCCCAGAATAGAATACATAAATTAAGTAAAATAACTTTCAGTATCTATTCACTTGGCAAGCAATCTCCTTAGAATAGATACTTTTAAAGACACATCTGCATCAACTTTGTGGTCTAGAAGTTATTTCTGATTCAGAAGAGTTACCATTCCATTAAATGATAAACTGGCAGTAAACAGTTATAGGAGGTAGTATAAGTTATAAAATAAAGGTTAAAAAAACTCAACAATCTAATGTCTGTGTTATGGTAGGGAATTTTAAAAAAGAAGACCATCTAGATGCCTAGAAGCCAAACATTTACTATTAATATACTACAAAAATTAAAAAAAATTGGAGGACTTCCCTGGTGAACCAATGGTTAAGACTCCATGCTTCCAATATAGGGATCATGGGTTTGATCATGCCTCTCAGCATGACCAAAACATAAATTTATTTTTTTTAAAAATTGTAATCTCATATACTGAACAAGAATAATTTCACATTTGAATGAGAAATGAAATACTGCAAAAGAATTTGACAGAAGATACAGGAAAATGAAGAATATCTGCACTGTTGTTCACATAACAGTTTCATGTCCTTACAGAATCTGTATGAAAAGGTGTCAAGTGTTTCTATCATTACACACAGTTGGTTCTGGGTAAGGTGAGTGGCACTCTGACCTGGCAATCCTTTTCCCATCTAGGACTGCTGTGGCACTCGGATTCCACGCTGGATATGAAGGTATGGGACGGACTGCTGGTGCTGGACGTTGCCAGCCTCTTCCTAGACTGGAGGAGGTGGGAAGTTAGACACTTCACGGGCATCCCGGGGTTGGAGGAAACCATTTCAGGACCTGTGGGGAAGAGAAAACACCGAACCTTATGTCACATCTTTTCTACTTCCCTGCGAATCCTGAATCTTCACAGGTAATTGGGTTAAGTAGTAAGTAAATATTTCGTATCAGAACTATTTCTATGTAAACATTATCTCATCTACAAGGATGGCTTCAGGCTGTTTTGACAAACAAGTACTGTTCTGAAAGTTAATAGACAAAACTCTCAATATTTATAAAGTAGAAATCAGGACAGGGAGCAAATTTATAATTAGGAAGAAATTCATTTTGAATGTCCATTACCCAATTTGAAACTTTTCTCGATGAAGATTCATTACTGATGGGCTATATCCGGATGTGCTAGAAGGCTGGAATGTGACTACTCTTACTCAATTCAATTTGTATTTAATTAAAACCAGAGCTTTATTTTAATGTTGAGGTTTACATGCTTACCAGTGTGGAATTATATACATCCATAGGGACTTTTTTATACTACTGGGTAAAAGAAATAATAGTGACTTTGCTAAGCGTGAGCCAGTGCCAGAAAGCAGTACCATCTGTATAATACAAGTTCCTGTATCTTATAAACAACTGATACTAAAACTTTTTGCTCCTGAACTTAAAATGAGACTCTTGTCCTCATTTGTAAAAAGGAGGCATTTCTTCCTTTTGGTCTATCCAGCCATCCAAGATATATACAGAATTGAGGAACAAATTCACAACAAAGTAGCATCTATGAAAACAACTAACACTAATTACTCTTTAGAGCATCATTATTCACATTTCCAGGATGAATAAAACACTCATGCACAGAACTAAACTCTCCACTGTTGATAAGTTGGAGGGTGAGGTTAAGTGCTATACAGATTTTCCACTTGCTTCCTTTACTTTTGACTTTTGTCTTTTATTGTGTAATAACTAAAACTATATCTTGACTTTAACTATTTTATTTCAGAACCTTTTGGAAATCATTTTATAAAGCCAAACAGTATTACTATATCTTCTCCATCTAAGATTTCCATAGACTCAGTACAGTGAAATTCACCCAGTGATCATTACAATGTTGCAGCTAATTGAAAAATTAGCCTGACATTTTATTTTGTTGATGTAAAGATCTGCAACAGGGACTTCCCTGGTGGTCCAGTGGTTAGGAATCCACTTTGAAATGGATGGTACACCAGTTCAATCCCTGGTCCAAGCCGGAGCTCTAGAGCCTGTGCTCTCCACCAAGAAAAGCCACTGCAGTGAGAAGCCCATACATGGCAACTACAGCGTAACCACAGCTCACCGCAACTAGAGAAAGCCCGTGCATAACAATGAAGACCCAGTGCAGCCAACAACAACAAAAAAGATCTGCAACAACCCCTGTCAGAAATGGCACTTACATGATGAAACAGAGGAATTCCACATGCTATCTGAATATCTGCATTTCAAAATTATTGATACTCAAAATTTTTAAATTGTAAAATACTTTGTTCCTCAAGCCCACATTTAATGGAATAAACTACCATTTTTTTTTATACTCACATGATTTTAGTAGCTTGCTAGAATAAGGAGTAATGTCCTTTTGATCTACAGACATAGGACAAGTTAGTCCTTGAGACAGCGGTGATGTTTCAGATACATGAGTTGAAAGAACATTTGCAGAGTCGTGAGTTTCTTCTGCAACTGGTGTGTACTATGAAAAAGAGGAAGACAAAAACAAATGCTACAATTTGTTGTCACAAAAACACCACCTAAATGCATAGACTGGTATGACATCTAGGTAGATGAATTGCTGAAGTAATGCAACATGCTTAATATTTGAATTCATGTAAATGGCAATCATGTTAGGGCATATCATGTGAGTTTTTTTCTTATCGAGGACTTACAAATCCCAAAGAGCTGATGAGAGATAATACTTGTCCTGGGGTTCTTGAATAATCCTGTCTAGGTTTTGCCATGGATGGTGTTGTAAGAATATCCATCATGTTGATATCTATGTATGGAAAGAAAAGTATATGATATTCTTTAAAAACTTCAACTGTCATTGACTAAAGTCAACCATTATTTGTTCTGGACTTTGCCCCACTTTCCACATTATTAACATCAACTACAAAGTTGGCTTGTGCAAGACAAACATAGCCAGGAAAACCATCATCCCATACAGTAAACATGTAGAACTAACGAGACACAGAAAAACAAATACCATATGCTTTCTCTATATATAGAATTTAAAAAACAAAAAACAAAAAATCAAGCTCATAGATACAGAGAATTGATTTGTGGTTGCCAGAGGTGGGATTAAGAGTTGGAAGAAATGGATGAAAGGGGTCAAAAGGTAAAAATAAATAAATAATAAAAATAAATTAACAAAAGATAAATACAAGAGTGTTACCTAACTGCCAACAAAATAATTCTTGGTAAATAAAGCATTAGAAAAGGAGGTGGCAAAAAAAAAAAAGCTAAGAAAGGAATTAAAGTACTAAGAATACAAAATAAATTTCAATAACAGAATCTGAGTGACTAAACAACAACAGAATCAATTTAAGGCATTAATAGAGATTATGGACCACTAATGTTAATTTACTATGTAAGCAAGATAGAAACTAATGCAGATTTTTATCAGCTTTCAATGTGTAACACTGTAAAATGATTCAACACTCACAGATAATATTGAACAATTTTCTTTAGATATCAAAAATAGTAAGAGAAGTGTAACGCTTTGTATGTGGTGTTAAGACTTTAAAATGTAGGTCAAAAGTCTGAATTTAAATTTCACTTATACCTCACAGTGATGAAACTGTAGGAACTACAATAAACTTCTTGAAAAATATTTCACAAATTAAAAAAATGCTACGGCAATGATTTCTTGGTTATGAATTTGAAAGTACAGGAAAAAGGCAAAAATAGACAAATGGGACTATATCAAACCTCACAACTTCAGAACATCAAAGGGAACAAGCAACAGAATGAAAAGACAACCTACAGAATGGCAGAAATATCTGTATATTATTTATCTGATAAGGGGTTCATATACAGAATATAGAAACAACTACAACTCAGTAACAAAAAAAATCCAAGTAATCTAATTAAAATAATGGATAAGTCTTGGATAGACATTTCTCTAAAAAAGATATACAAATGGCCAACAGGCTTATGAAAAGATACTTAACATAAGTAACCAATAGAAAAATGCAAATCCAAACTACAATGAAATATTACCTTATACCCACTAGGATGACCACTATCAAAAAACAAAATAAGAAATATTGGAAAGAATGTGGAGAAATTGGAACTCTTGTGCACTGCTGGTCAACTGTAAAAAGTAGAACTGTGCAACCACTATGAAAAATATAATGGAAGTTTCTCAAAAAATTAAAAATAGAATTTGATCTATACGATCCAGCAATTCTTCTGCTGGGTATACACCCAAAAGCCATTTTATTCATTATTAACTAACAGAAAACAATATAAACTAATGAAATGTTAGTGTCTAAAATGTGTTGGACTTT
Source organism: Giraffa tippelskirchi (assembly GCF_054371585.1). NCBI lineage: Eukaryota > Metazoa > Chordata > Mammalia > Artiodactyla > Giraffidae > Giraffa > Giraffa tippelskirchi. The sequence continues at coordinate 61,639,194 of NC_137287.1, read as the reverse complement.
CAAAAAGATACTTACTTGTTATGTTTCTTACCTCTATTTAAAGTAACTTTAGAAAGGCCAAAATCTGTTAGTTTAATATGACCTTCATTAGAAATAAGCATATTGTCTGGCTTCAAATCCCTGCACATAAAAAAGACAAATAGCAGATAAATAAAAAAGAGCTAGTGTTGATTTTAGAATTTCCAGCGGAAAAAACAGAAAGTTAAAGAAGAATAAAACCCTATTTATTGTCTCTCATGGGTAGCTTTGAAAGTACAGAAAAGAACTCTCAAAAGCAAACTAAAAAAAAAAAAGCAAACTAAAAATTGAATATCTGAATATACAAGGGTTAACTATTTAATGCTAGATTATCTTTGGCATTATTCACTAGATATTCCATTAAAATAAATTTAATTAGGTAAAATAAACCTCAAACCAGTCAAATCATATTTACCTCTCTCTGTGAGACTAAGAGTGTGAGATTAAGCCTTAATAAAAAAGAGTCACTTAACCTTTCTTTGAACACAGCAAAACACTGTAAATCAGCTGGGATTATAAACTATAGTACTTTTGTATGATGTACAGCTAAAAGAGTGGAAAAAAGATTCAATATTCTCCACAATAAAATGGGATATCCATGGACAAAGCAACACAATCACACACACAGGGAGATGAAAGAGTTGATGGAATTTCTAAACTCGCACAAATTACTACTAAATTTAAGATAACCCATATATTGGGGGTTATGCAAATATCTAAGACTCAAATAGTAAATACATAATTTGGTTATTTGTGCTTTAAGTAATAGTTTGGAGAAAAGTCAGTCATTACCTGTGGATGATTCCATGTCTATGAAGATAGTCTAGAGCCAATGCAACTTCAGATATATATTTCACGGCCATCTCTTCATCAAAATAGCCATAGATATGTAGAAGGGACTTGACATCTCCACCAATGAGATACTCCATTACCTGTCAAAATGAAATAGAAATACTGTAAAATAAAACCAATACAACTACTTAAAAATATCTTATTTGAGCATTAATGATTATACATTTTAGCATGGTTCTGTAACAGACATTTTCTTGGTGTCACTGTGTATACATCAATACCAGGTTTGTTCATGCAACCATACACTTTTCAAAATTTAAATTAAACTGTTCAGTTTGAACAAAAATTCAGACTTATGAAAAAGATATGAAGAGAATAATTTCTCATGTACTTTTCATCTATTTTCACCCATCGTTAGCACTTTGCCACATTTGCTTTCTTCCTCTACACATACATGAATATAACAATACTTATTTATGCTAATCATTAACATGATTATTTTACATAATAAACATAACAGTTATTAACAACATTGACATAAATACATTATGTGCATGTATTTTTATTCAAATTAAATACTTTAAATAAGGCAACATTAGCAACTGGTATTAATCTTTAAAATTTTGGCTGAATAATTTGAGAATAAAGTTGAAGAGGGCAGGATATGTCACCACAGAATTCTTTTTCTCTTTTTTAAATTATGAAAGTGTACCACTGAATTCTTCGTCACGTTTCTACTAACAAGGACATTCTTTTTTTTAAACAAATGCTTTATCAAGGACATCCATCCATAACTACAGTGTAATAAAATGCATGGAATTTAATGCTAAAATAACGCTATTACCTGTTGTTTAGTCCTTATTCAAATTTCTCTGATAATTCCATATTGTTCCTGACAGCTTCTCTCCTCATCCCTCATTCCCAGGCCAGGACTATGCATGGGATTTAGTTATCATATCTCTTTAGTCTCCTTTAATTTGGAATAATTTTTCTTCTTTTTATTTGCTGGAGAGGGGGTGGGACTGGGGGTGGAGCATAGGGTGGTCTTTCACAACATCTGATTATTTCCTCATGAACCTCTAGAACTTGGAAGTCAAAATACCTGCCATCCTCACCTCTTCCTGCCCCCTACCCAAATTCCTCATTAGAATTAAAAGAGTGTAAGCTGCCACGTTCAGTGAAAAGCAAGCCACTTGCTAAGTCCATAGATCCCAAATCCACCACTTCCTAATATCTTTTCCTTATTACACATCATACTTTATATAGTATTTCTATTATGCATCCTTTACTTAGGAAATATTTTTAGCACTATGTGCCACACACTGTTCTACAAGGTTTATATCAACCTATTGGAATTTCATAACAACCTTTGAGGTAGGTACTATTGTTATCCCCATATGGCAGATGGGAAACCTGAGGTGTGATGGTTCATTTTATGCATCAAATTGGCTAAGCCAAGGCACCCAGACATTTGGTCAAACACCAATCTAAATGTTGCTGTTAAGGTATTTTTTAGATGAGATAAACATCTCAACCATTAGACTCTGTGTAAAAGCTGATTATCCTCCATCATGTGGGAGAGCCTTATCCAATTAGCTGAAGGCCTGGAGAGAAAAAAGTTGAGGTGTCATCTCTTTCTCCTCCAAAGAGGGAGGAGTTCTGCCTCTTCACTGCCTTTGGGCTTGTGCTGCAACATCAGCTCTTCACTGGATCTACAGCCTGTCAGCCTACCCCAGAGATTTTGGACTTTCATTGCCACAACCATGAAGGACAATTCCCTAAAGTAAATCCCCCTTTCTACATACACACACCCCCTAGGGTTCTTTTTCCCTTTAGAACCCTAACAAACAGAACAGGTAAGGTAACTTGGCCAAGGTCATAAACCTAGTAAGTGCAACAGCTGGAATTCAAACCTAGGTACTCTGAACCCAAAGACAGTAATTCTTAAGTCACTGGGTTTAGTGGTTCCTGAATGAAAAAAAGCATGTCATTTACTCACCAAGTAGACATTGTTTGCTGACTGCAGGGAATAGTACAAATGGACAATGAAAGGACTTTTGCTTAGGGCCAGTGCGTCCCTCTCAGCTTGTACTTGATGAGTCATATTTTTGTTGATCATGTCTGCCTTTTTGACAACCTGTAGTACATAAAGTGACAACAGACACATGGTTTTATTTTTTATCGCAGAGTGGTCTCAGGTTTCCAAGTTCCCATCGTGAAAACAACCAGAGAGAGAAAGCATGGACATGGTGTTTGGCCCTCACACTGCCAGCAGGAAACTCTGCCAGGAAAACAGCTGGTGAAAATAAAACTTTCTATAACACAGAACCTCTCATCTAAGTATCAAGTGGTAAAAGTATCACATCCCTTTTGAAAAGGAAAAAGATGGAAGCAAATGCTCCCTGTCTACCCTACCAATAAGTAGAAAATAAATTCTGTTCTGCTGTTCTTACTAGACATGAGATAGCAATGTTCCTAATATGTTCCCAGATAACCAGGAATGTAGGGCTTCCCTGGTAGCTCAGCTGGTAAAGACTCTACTTGCAATGCGGGAGACCTGGGTTTGATCCCTGGGTTGGGAAGATCCCTTGGAGAAGGGAATAGCTACCCACTCCAGTATTCTGGTCTGGAGAATTCCATGGACTGTACAGACCATGGGGTCACAAAGACTCGGACATGACTGAGCAACTTTCACTGAATCAGGAATGTAGGCATAGAGAACTAATTGGCCAATCCATTAAAAATTTTCTTTTGGTTCCTTGATGGATGGAAATAGAGAAAGAATGTATTTTTTTCCCCTGGAAAAATTCTTTTTTTTTTTTTTTTAGAAATAGAAAACTATTTATTGACCACTGTTCACCAGTGTTTACAATAAAGTAAACAATATACAGTTGAATAACATTCTGATTACTACAAAGTTATTGTTTTTCTTGGCTTCTGCTCAACTAGTAACCCAAAATACTGAGAAAATCGAGCCTTCTTGTAAGGCATGGGTTGGGGTAAAGTCTGAAAAAACATGCAGTTCAAGTGTAGATTAGAAAAGTTTGTTCACTCCTTTATTCCTGTGGTGTGCTGAGTAGCTTCAGTCGTGTCCGACTCTTGCGACCCCACAGACTGTAGCCTGCCAGGCTCCTCTGTCCATGGAATTTTTCACGCAAGAATACTGGACTGGGTTGCCATTTCCTTCTCCAGGGGATCTTCTTGATTCAGAGATCCAACCCAGGTCTTCTGCGCTGCAGGCAGATTCTTTACTGAGTGAGCTACCAGGGAGTCCGCTTCACAGACTGGGACCGGCTAAAACGCAGGAAGCACTATAGGACAGGACATGTGTTTACCCATTCTTGGGACTTCCCTGGTAGTCCAGTGGTTAAGACTCTGCCCTTCCAATGCAGGGGATCTGGGTTCTATCCCTCGTCAGGGAACTAAGATCCCATATGCTCTATGGGCATATTCCTGTAGGGCATATTCCTGTAGATAGTAAACTGCTGATATTTTAAAACTATTTGATTAGGTTTCCATGAACAAATCTGAGACATTCCATATATCACAACCTTTCCTAAATATAGCATAGGGACTTCAATTTCTTGTAAAACAATGGTTCACCAAATGGAACCATCAAGTGTTCGCTTAACTAAGTTTTGCTTCGCTAATTAAAACATTCCAGAATTTTTCTACTTTTTCATTTGGCTGGGGAGGTTGTTGATAGTGATAAAAATTTTCCTTCCAGGGTTTCTGCATTTATATGCAGATATGTATGCAGGTCCTGACAGGGATACTTTAAAAAATTACCCAATTTAAATTGCTTAATTAATCTAATTAATTATAAAACTATTTAATTTGAAAGGTCAAGACTTAAGTTTTCAATTTAAGTTGAAGGGATTTCTTATATTGCTCAAAACGACGGAATTCCAGAAACATGGGCTTATCCATGGTTATGAAAAGCTGTTGTTTAAATATATTTACCAAAACAAAAATCACAACAAAAAAAAGCTCCCAAACAATTTATATACGTATTTTATGTATATACATACAAAAAACATAGAATGGTCCTTAGGCATATATGAGTTAAATGCAAATTCTAAATTTTGATTGAGTAATGACCATGGAGATGTCCCCCAACCTTTAGAAAAGCTGTTCTCTAATGCTGAGGAAATAATATACTATGGTATCAAATTCTTTTCTGCTGAAGGAAGCAACTACAGAAAGCTTTTATTTGTTCAAAGCAACTAGTGCTACAGACAAAAAAAAAACTCAATGTAACTTCCCCAATACTACTTCAAAACAAACATATCAAACCTGATTTTCATTAGACTGTAGTTATTTCTTCATACTAATAAACCAAAAAACCAAGACCCACATTTTATATATATATATATATATATAAAAGTCAATGCAAACACTTATTGAGTCTCATCTTCTGGACAAGAATGCCAAGTTAGTCTCTCTTCATAAAAAGCAATTACAATTTGAGGACACTTCATATTTGCCTCTTTTGCCAGCACCAAGTCTGCCTCATCGGAATCTTTCCATTTCATGAGAAACATTAATTCACCACTGCTGTCCGTAGCACCAATTATTTGTTCTGGATCAAGACCCCTGGCAAAACCTCTTGGTTTATCAGCAGCATCTCTTTTCTTCCTTGATTTGCTATCATCAGATTCACTGTCAGACAAAGATTTTCTTTTCGTTCCATCATTTTCTTTACCAGCTTTTTGAGAATTGAGAAATGCTTCAATTAACTCTGGACAACCTAAATTTTCTTCAGGTTCCCAAGCATTGTCTGCATCTGTAAACCCCTTCCACTTCAGGAAATACTCCATCTTCCCATTCACTACACGGCAGTCCAGTACTTTTTCTACTACAAATCCTTCAGGTTCTGCCTCTTCAACTTTTTTTACTCTTTCCATTTTGCTTCTTTCCCATTTTTTTGCAATGCAGTTTTATTGGAGGCCATTTTTTATTGCAGACTTGAAGAGCTGTTATTCACCACTTCTGAGCTGCTCTGGGTACCGGGTCTGCAGCATCTCCCAGAAAAATTCTTAAAAATGGTTAGAGTTTACTGAAACTTAAGTGTCAGATGCTGTGTTACAGAAAACAACTAATTACTCTTTTTAAGTCTCAAGGTAATTGGTAGGGAAGCAAAACTATAGTCTATGTTAACATTGGAGCACTAAACTGAATAGTTAGTAACACTGAGACCAATTTTCAGGAAGACTACAAGGAAAAAAAAGGCATATTTCTTCCAAAGATTCATTAGAGCATTTAATAAAATCATCAGTACACTGTAAATTCCAGCTGTAGAGCCTTCCCATAAGAAAAATGAGGAAAATTGACAAAGCCAGTCTAAAACATGATTTCCTGATCATTCCACTAGACTGGAAGCTTCATGAGGGCATATTTGTTTTTGTTCACCACTGTATCCATATCCTACACAAAGTGGATATTCACAAATACTTATGAAAAAATATACTGGCATTTTCATTTCAACAGCTAATAATGACTGCTTAGTATAACAGAAGGAAAAGCAAAAAATCTTGGGAATATGAAGTGATGGAGAATTAATCTCAATAGGGTGGGTCTTAAAGGTTAGAAAAAGTCTGAAGGGGGGCTAAAGAGAAAGTGAAAGTGAAGCTCGCTCAGTCCTGTCTGACTGTTTGTGACCCCATGGACTATACAGTCCATGGAATTCTCCAGGCCAGAATACTGGAGTGGGTAGCCATTCCCTTCTCCAGGGCATCTTCCCAACCCAGGGATCGAACCCAGGTCTCCCACATTGCAGGAGGATTTTTTTTACCAGCTGAGCCACACGGAAGCCCAATGAAGGCCGGAGGAACCTCAAAAACATGTGGAAGGAAGTGAAGAAAGTTGGATGCAAAAGACCATGTATTGTGTGATTCCATTAATATGGAATGTCCACAAAAGACAAACCAATAGAGATAGAAAGTTACTTGTGGCTAAGTGGGGAGACACTGCAGATAAGCAAGAGAGGTCGTTTTCAGGTACTGGAAATTTTCTAAAATGGTAATGTATTAATGGTTACCCAATCTTTGATTTACTGAAAAATGAGTTGTACTTTAAAAAAAAAAAGAAAGAAAGAAAAAATTAAGTCTGTATTTGGGCAAACTTGAGAATGGAATGAAAGGGGTACTAAAAGTGAATATGAGACAGAATTGACAGGCAGAGTTGAGAGAGAGGATATACAGATGCAGTAGAGGAAAGTTAAAAAGACTCAAGTTTCTAGCCTGAATGATAGTGGTGTTATTACAGGGAGAGAAGAAATCCAGGAGGTGGTTAGGTGGCGAGGACCATGTTCAAAGCTGGGCAAGTACAATTTTGAGGTGCGTGCTAGATATTCACAGGGCAATGTCCAACAGGAAATTGAAACCACATCAGTACTCAGTCTGCTAGCTTCTCCTTTATTAAAATTACTCACTCTTGAGATGTGACTAATTTGAAGCTATGGGAATAGATGAGAATCAACAGTGGCCTGAACAGCTTCGAATACTTTGAGCTCTTGAATGCTTTGGAATGATATATACTACTGTAGGGCTTCCAAGGTAGCGCAGGTGGTAAAGAATCCACCTGCATTGCAGGAGACCCCGGTTCGATCCCTGGATTGCAAAGATCCCCTGGAGGAGGGCATGGCAACCCACTCCAGTATTCTTGCCTGGAGAATCCCCATGGACAGAGGTGCCTGGAGGGCTATACAGTTCATGTGGTTGCAAACAGTTGGACAGGACTGAGCGACTAAGCACAGCACATACTACTGTAAGGATAAAGGAGTGATTTAGGAATATTTCAGCTTCGTCTTTCAATAAAAGTACACTGCAGATTTATAATGAAAGGCTTGAAAAGTGGGGTTTATTTAATGAGATCTTTTGGTTATACAGGTCAAAAGTTCATCTATATCATAGCATGCTGACTATAGTTAACAATACTGCATTATATATTTGAATGCTAAGATAAAGTTTTCATCACAAGAAAAAAAATTGCAGCTGTTTCATCATGGCTGTTAACTAGACTTATGATGATGATCATTTCACCACATAGACAAATACTGAATCGTTAAGTTGTACACCTGAAATTGGTATATGTCAATTACGCCTCAACAAAAAAAGAAATGAATCTACATCAAATTGGTAGTTAAAATATAATTTGGAAATAACTGTTTCTAATTTAAAGTTTCAACCTTAGTCCTGGTAAAGCCCAAATTAGTAAAAAGGATTCAGAAGTCCTAAATTTCCTAAGGTTTACGCGGTGGGAACAGAAGGGCGGGGCAGAGGCAACAGCGACTTGCCCGCGCTGTCACCTCAAATGAGAAATCATCTCGCGGGGCCCGGAGGCTTCAGCGAGCCAGGCATCCAGTCTAGCCGCTCTAGCGGCCCTGGAGCCTGCCCAGTTCAGGGGCGGGAAGGAGGGCCGAAGGACCAGCCTCTAGCTTTCTTTAATTCTCAACTCTTACCTTCACCGCATACAACCTGTTGCCTTTCTGCCCCAGATACACCTTCCCAAAGGCGCCGCGGCTAATAGGCTTCACTATAGTGAACTCCTCAATGGAGGGAGGTCTTGGCACCGGGATCCTATTCACGCACTCTCCTGTTGCCGCGCCACCTCCACTCTCCATCTCACAGCCCACGGTGGGCTCCATCGCAGTCCACCCGGGATGCAAGGCTCTATCATCGGCCAAGGCCCCTTCCAGAGCCGCAACTCCCGCCAACCAGGTTCAAAGTGAGGCTCCGCCTACGCCGCACGTAGCCAGTGATGTCACTACGTCGCAGCCCACGCCACGCCCGTCCATGCGCATCCCCGCCTCCGTCACCTGCGTTGCGTCGACGCAGAAGCCGATGGAAGTGAAGGGGGGGCTTCCGGGAATTTTTTGAACCTACCACAGTCTGTTCCAGGTTGACGGCGGCTGATTTACCTTATTCACACTGTCTGGGGACGGCATGACAGTTTTTGGCCTATGAGGAAAGGGACTTTGGGGGCTGTAATTTGAATAACGGGACTGGAAGAGTTTTTTATCCCGACCTCCAAAGGAGGCTGGTGGAGCCCTTACCCCACTTAAAAAACAACTGCCAGACTCCTTTGGGGCCTCTCACCCGCGCGAGAAATGTAAACCAGTTCGGTCTGGTCAGTGAATCGGTGACCAGTGAAATCATAGCATGTGGAGAAACTGGAGGAGCAGGAAGCGCATTCCTGGTCCTGTAATTTGACATTTTAACTGGGTGTAACTTTCCTATCTGGAACAGGAAGTTTTTTTATTTATTGTGGGGAAGGTAAAGAGCACTAAATTGTAGCAAAAGAGCGTGTTACGGCTCAAGGCCCAGTCACAACAGGAGAATATGTCGGAAGTATTGATAAGAAAGCTGGAGGAAGATTTAACGGGGTGGATGCCGTTCCCCTTTAAAAAGAAAACGACAGCCAGAAAGCTTTGGGGCTCCGGCGCGTGTATTATCTAATGTGAAAGTGAACTGTTTCGGGGTCGCCATTGGCCGAGGGTGGCGACCTCACCTGCCCCGGAAGTACTGGTGCGTTAGCGCCTTTCCTTCCGGGGCGGGTTGTCTGTCGTTGCAGCAGCTGTAGGCTGGGGAGGCCATTTTCCGCTTCTAGGAAGAGTGAGGGCTCGGAGAGAGAAAAGAAGGGGAAAAGAGGGCTCAGCGCCTCCCCGCCGGACCGGCGAAGGGGGACAGTTTTGGCAGGCGGGTGAGGTCGCTGACGGCCTGGAGAAGATGTTTTCCCTGTCGAGCACTGTGCAGCCCCAGGTGGGTCTGGTATCCAGCTTATTTTTCTGTCCCAGCCCTGCTCCGGGCTGTTTGCCATTTGCGTTTCTTGGGAGCGGTTTCCCTTAAGGGTTGGTCGTAGGAGGGAAGCGTTTAATCCAGTTGGAGTCCTGGTGTTGAGAAAAGACCGGGGCGACGCTGAGTAAAAGGCTGACGAAGAAGCATAAGTATAGTACGAGCCTGGTGGAGATACTGGCTTATCGATTTGATTGCGTGGAATTTTTGCTGGAAAATCCATCTGGCACTGTTTAGTGCTAGGCATTTCTGGGGAGGGGGGGTTGAGGAGTGGGTAGGAGAAGGTCTTTACCATAGCTGTAGAGGGAGCAAGTGATGTTTCTTCTCTGTCTTTCTGCCTCTTCAAAGATGTACTCACAACCCAGACTCGCTCTCTTTTTTTTAATGGCATTTAACCCAGACATGCTGAGAAATTTGCAAGCTTCTATGAATGGTTTCTCTCTTTTTTTTTTAATCAACAATAACTAATACGTATATTTTAAGTAATTGATTACTTGCTGTTAAAATTTTGATTCAGCCTCCTCGTCATCTTTCCATTTATGAAGCAAAAGAGCAGAGAAAAAAGATGCCAAGTGTTTTTATTTTTAATTCTCTCAGGAGTTATCACCTGTGACTGTTTTGTTCTTAGTTCATTTAAAAATCATTTTTGATGGTAACTTTTTTTTTGAGAGTTCTTCACAGTTTTGCAAATAAACAGTTTTTGTATACATTCAGTTTTCAAAATATTTTTGACATTCTTTAGTTTTTCTTGGTTTAAAATTATAATTATGTCCCTTTGTGTAACCTCCACTCGCTTTTGTTTTTCTAGTACTGGTTGGGTTAAAAAAAAAATAATTTATTTATAGGGCTTCAGTAATGTACTAGGTGGACAAAGAAAATATGGGACTTTAATGATGATGTGAAATAAAACGAGTAGGAGTTTGCCACGTTAATAGACAGGAACAAGTAGACAGAACATCTGGAGGTTCTGAGATCATGACGTGCCTAGCTGATTGGAGGAACAAAAATAAGGCCAGTGTGGCTAGAGCCTGGTTGGTGATTAAAGGGCCAATGGGAGAAAGGAGGTTGGAAAGACAACTTGACATATCATACAGGGAGTTATAATAAGGGACTTTGAATTTCATTTGCAATTTGTTGGAAACCACTGAATTCTTTTAAACATGTTAAGGAGTGACATGATCAGATTTATATTACATTCTATTACAGAGTAATGGGTTACCCTGGCTTCTTGCTGTGTGGAGAATGTGGAAGAACAAGAGTGGAGGTGTTTTCAGATAAGGATGTTATTGCACTAATCCAGAGAGGGGCTGATGTACTGCTAAGTGGTGACAGTGTTTATGAAAAGGAGGGTATGAGATTTTATTTTGAAAAAAGAATTTCATCAGGGACGATGGAAAAAGTTGTTTCTGGTTTGATCAGCTGGCTGAAAGAAGGTGTACTAGTGTCTGGTGGAGTCCTGCCAATCATTTGAAAAAAAATTTGACTTAATCTGCTGAATATTAAAGCTTTTGGAACTGAACTGCAGGAAGTTGGTATCAAGTGTGCATGCGTGCTAAGTCGCTTCAGTTGTGTATGACTGTTTGTGACCCCGTGGACTGTAGCCCGCCAGGCTCCTCTGTCCGTGAGATTCTCCAGGCTAAAATACGGGAGTGGGTTGCCATGCCCTCCTCCGGGGGATCTTCCCAGCCCAGTAATCGAACCAGTGACTCCTGCATCTCCTGCATTGCAGGCGGATTCTTTACCACTGAGCCACCAGGGAAGCCCATGGTATCTAGAAGACCCCGTATTAGGAGAATTTATCATTGCTAAGTGGAGTTAGTAATGTGTGATGTTGGCAGAGATAGTGAAGGAGCTGTATGTACTATAGGCAGTCCTAACTGGGCTACATAGAACTCTCACATTTTATACTGTGGAAGATGGTAATGTTGTTTAGTCACTCAGTCACGTCTGATTCTTTTGCATCCCGTGGGCTGTAGCCCACCAAGTTCCCCTGTCCATGGGATTTTTCAGGCAAGAATACTGGAGTGGGCTGCCATTTCCTTTTCCAGGACATCTTCCTGATTCAGGGATCAAACCTGCATCCCTGCATTGGCAGGTGGGTTCTTTACCACTGTACCACCAGGAAAGCCCAGAACACAATTTGTAATTCCTGGTTGTTTAATTGGTTTAATACACTGGAATTTAAATTGTATGACAGAGGGTCAAGTTTTTCATTAAGAAGAGATCAGACCATGTTTTAGCAATTTAAATTCTTTTTTTAACAGGAATCATGTCTATTTTATTTATTTTACAGAGTGATGATTTAGATTTAATACATTTGGGGATGGTAAATACTTGACATGACAAGGAGGTGTATCATAATGGGGATTAGAAAAATAGCAACTCATCTTACACATAGTAACTAGAAAATATTTTTCTGTCTGATCATTTAAGTGTTACAAATCCTGAGAATGTTGGACACTGAAGGGACGTAGGTACTATCTTATAATTAAATCTTGCTTGGAAATCATCCTTGAAAAAAAATGCTCTGAGGTACAAATCACCTATGTATTAAACATGAATCTTCTACATTTTACAAAGAGTTTAAACAAATACATCAAATGATTACTGTTTAATGGCTCTTAAAACAGCTCTTAGGTGCTGGGACACACTGTTCCACGATTTCCCATAAGTTGGGTTTCTCCATTGCAGCCACCACTAGCTCTTTGTCATTTATCTGCTTGTTCATATCTTCCTCTGTTGAGTGGGTTCCTTCAGAAATTTAGATTTCCAACTTATATTTAAATGGTAAACACTGTTGAAGTTTTACTCTTAAGCACAGCCCAATAAGAGTTGCCAAAGAGCCATGAGGTACTGTTGGCATGAACCTTATAATAAAATAGTCGTCTTCATTTATCTCTTGAACCTCCACACAACTTTCTGTTACCACTTCCAGTTCTTCTAAAGTACTGGGCTTCTCTAGGTCCCGGAGAGTTTGAATCAAGTCATAAACTTCTAGCTCTTTCTCTTCCACGATGCGGGGTTGCCGGGCAGCTCCACTCGGAGAGGCCTGAGGGCCACAGGACTCTGCTCAGTGTCCAGGAGAGCAGTCCGGACACTTGTCCCATTCTTACGTTCCACCATCCCTGATGACTGTCCCACCCGAGCCAGTCTGAGCAGCAAGCCTCAGGATTTATCTACTGCCTGGTCTTCAAATGGCCCAAGACAAGCCTAAAGGTCCAGGGAAGCAGATAATAGGTGGGACCAGATGGATTGTTCCAGAGGAGCTAGGGAAACAGCAATTTAAATTCTTTATTGAATGAGAAGAAATATAAGTAATTAAAACTTTTCAAAGGTATAGGCAGAAAATGTGTATCTTAATTTGATCCCTGCAGCTTTAAAAGAGCTTATCATTTCTTTCTGACTCTTAAAAGTAATACACACTCATTGCCAAAAATGCTGAAAAGAAAAATACCCGAAAATAAAGATCACCCATAATTCCATCACTCCAAGAGATTGCATTTTAGAATAACTTCTTTCATCCCTTTAAGTCTATACAAATATGTGTATGCATACTATTCGTTTATTCATGACTGCACTGGGTCTTTATTGCTGCACTTGGGCTTGCTTTATTTGGAGTGAGTGAGGGCTTCCCTTGTTGAGGAGCACGGACTCTAGTGTTCGGGCTCAGTAGCTGTGGCGTACTGGTTTAGTTGCCTTGTGTCTTGTGAAATCTTCCCAGACCAGGGATCAAACCACTGGACCACCAGGAAAGTTCTGTATGCATAATTGAAAAACAAATGTTACATGAAGTTTTATAGCTTGCTTTTTTCATATAACAATATTATGATTTTATTTCTGCATCAGTAACCATGGGATGAAAAATCTTTAAGTGGAACCTGAAGTCAGATTATCTGGGTTAGAATCTTTCCTCTAATATTATACTTTCTTGCTGAATGACTTGGAAAACGACATTGAATCTAATTTTTTGCTCTCTTCATCAGTTAAATAGAAGTAACTAACGTTTATGTCTCTTATGAGGATTAAGTGAGATAATTAATAAAGCATATAGTATAAAACCTGTCATATAGTAAGAGCCCATTTAGTCTATTCATTTTCTCAACAGATGTTTATTTAGCAACTACTGTGTACATTATTGTTACACTGGGATACAATATTGAATGAAATAGAGAAAGAGAAAAAAAATCTAAGGTGTGTAAGTATTATGTAAAAACATTTTATAGTAAATTAATGTATAAACAAAAGAGAAAAATATTAAAATACAGGAAAGAAATCCCTTGTGACATGAAATTTATGTTCCAGTGGGAGAATGTGGTATAATAAATAAAAATTTTTGGTCTTTGTTCCCAGTTCTTGGCACAGAGCTCCTGAAGCCCTCGAAATTTCCTGTGTGATAGGCGTGTTTTTATTCTTAAAGCCCCTCTTTGGATCACCCACCTGAATTTATGCTAATAAGGGGACTTAGGTTGAGGTTTCTAGTAAGCAATATATAGGTAAACAAGTAAATATATAAAGTATGTTCGATAATATAAATGTCAAGAAGAAAAAATAAAGCAGAGGAAGGCAGTAAGGAATATTAGGAGAGGGTTGTTTAGTAGGTTGGCCAGGGAAGAGACACATGAAAAGATTGCTTTTGAGTTAAGAACTGAAGGAAGCGTGAGAGCAAACTTTGTGACTAACTGGAGAGGTGGGAATATAAAGCAATGCAAAATCCTTGAGTGAGAGCCTGCCCGGTGTGTTCCAGGAACAGCAAAAGGGCCAAGGGCCGAGGTGGCCAGAACAGAGAGAATGAAGGGGAACTTAATGGTGGATCAGTTCACAGAAGTGAGAAAGAGCCAGAGAGTCATCGTTGTTAGGACATCAACTTTTTATTGTGAGAAAAGCCATTGGAGAGTTTTGAGCGGAGGAGTGATGAGATCTGACTGGCTTTAATAGAGGAGATTCAGGGAGAGAAGTTAGGTTGCAGTTTTTTTAAAAATCCATGTACCAAAAAAAAAAAGTCCAGTTAGAGATAGTGGTGGCTCAGAATAGGGTGGGGTGGTGTAGTAGGGAAGTTGAAAAGTACAAAATTCTGGATATGTGCTTGCTTTTTTCATGTCTGTGAAATATTTCATTTTTGTGGTGGTATTGTTTATTTAGCCATTCCCCTATTCTTGGACATTTCTAGCTTTCCATAAATTTTAAATATTTTGATGAAAATTATCATCTAGGCATATGCAAGCATATATTACTTACCAGATTATTTCCTTGGAATAAATCCCTTGGAGTTAGGTTGCTACAACAATGAAATATATGTATTTTTAGTACTTTTGCTGTATATAATCCCAATACTATCCTGAAAGTTAGTAGTTTTTGACTAGCAATAATCTGAGTATTTACAATTTTTACTGTATAGTTTTGATAAACAATGTATGTTTAACTTTGTACAATCCCCAGTTCTGACAATAAAAAGGTTTTTTTTTTTTTTTTTTGCTGTTTTTATTTTAAAAAGCACTGCTGATTTTCAGCTTTTATCTTATTTTAGGTTACAGTTCCTCTGAGTCATCTCATCAATGCCTTCCATTCACCGAAAAACACCTCAGTTTCTGTCAGTGCATCCATTTCTCAAAACCAGCATCGAGATGTAGTGTCTGAGCATGAGGCCCCCAGCAATGAGGTAAGAGTTTTTACCCTGGATGTGTGAGAAAGCTTTTTTGGTTTAGTACATTGTAAACATGCCTGAAATAACTTTCTATATTTAGGCATTTGTAGCAGGGTGATTTCTGTCTTCAGTTTAATCTCTGTTGCAGGATTAAAGACATCTAATTCTGGCTTTGTTGTGTGTATAGAACTATTACTTTGTCCTATTTTTAACATTTGTCTTATAAAAAATTTCACGTGGCACTGTATTTGTATTCACTTCCTGTGTTACTACTTGTGTGATACCATTTAAATATTCTTTTGTATTGCTTCAATGGTAGCAGGGATCCCACAGTTTACTCCACAACTGCCCCACAAGTCTCAGGGAAGACAGAAGAGCAAGAAGTTATTATATGCTGCCTTATAGAAGCTTTCAGTGTAACTGAACAGTTGAAACACAGATACCTGAAAATGAAATGTATTAGTTATGAAACTGTGCTTTGAGTATTCAGAGAATTGTAAAATCATCGTGGTCTGGTATATAGCAAATTGCCAATCTAGAAACTTGTGTTTACAAGACTTGTTACTAAGATAGTTGCTTGTAGCTCCGAATACATTTTTCATAGTAAACACTATAATATGTGGCTAAGTTTCACAGAAGCCTCTTTAACCTGTAAATGGCTTATATCCTTAGTCCTCATTTGAGGGACTGTGGCAGAGGACAGTATATGTTGTTCAGTCACTAAGTAATGTCCAACTCTTTGCGAACCCATGTACTGCAGCAAGCCAGACTTCTCTGTCCATCACTGTCTGCTTGAGTTTGCTGAAACTCATGTCCATTGAGTCAGTGATGCCCTCCAACCACCTCATCCTCTGTTGCCCTCTTCTCTTACCCTCTATTTTTCCCAGCATCGGGGTCTTTTCCAGTGAGTCAGTTCTTTGCATCAGGTGGCCAAAATATTGGAGCTTCAGCTTCAGCATCAATCCTTCCCATGAATACTCAGGATTGATTTCCTTTAGGATTGACTAGTTTGATCTCCTTGCAGTCCAAGGGACTCTCAAGAGGTCTTCTCCAGCACCACAGTTCGAAAGCATCAATTCTTCGGTGCTCAGCCTTCATTATGATCCAACTCTCACATCCATACATGACTGCTGGAGAATCATCGCTTTTACTAGACTGACCTTTGTCGGCAAAGTGATGTCTCTGCTTTTCCTAACACTGTGTAGGTTTGACATAGCTATTCTTCCAAGGAGCAAGTATCTTTTAATTTTGTGGCTGCAGTCACCATCTGCATTGATTTTGGAGCTCAAGAAAATGAAATCTGACACTATTTCCAGATTTACTTTTGGTGGGAGTGGGATGAGGGGATGGTTGGGAGGTAAGCCTTGAGATACTATTTTATTTAAGTGAAAAATTTGTCTTTATGTTTTCCTTTTATACTATCTGCCAGATTCCTATTGCCTCTTTCTATAGGTGGTCCATTCTTGTTTCGTGACACCCTTCTCAGTTACAGTCTAAGAGAGCTTTCCTAATGATATGACTGCATGTATCAAAATTGCTACATGCAGCACTATTATGTTCATTTCAGAAATTTTGGAAAATATTATGTAAGTGGGAGAAATTAATCTATGATCCTACTTCTCCTTTTCTCCCTTGTACTTTCATATTTTATAATAGTTGGATCATACTATATATGCAGATTAAGATTTTTCCTTCATCATTTAATAGTCTTATTAACTTGTTATACCATACATTAGTTTTAATGACTTCAGTCTGTTCATTTTATGGTCTGTTGGGTACTGTTTCCAGTTTTTTCTGCTATAAACAGCACCACTTGTACTTTCCATGGTACTAAATACTTGACTGTTTCATTAAGTGAAATGGCTAGATCAGTGGTGAAGTATATTTTAGCTTAAAAAGTAACTAAATTGTAGAAGCCAAAGTTAAGCTTAAGACTAATGGTTTCAAATACAGAATTGGTGTCTTATCCTCTTGTTTACCCTCATTAGTCCTGTGGCTTATCACTGATGACTGCTTTTATTGTTTCACAAACATTTCCATTTTTCTTAAGCATCCTTCTTCATCACTACTCTCGCCTCCTTTGTTCTGCGATGCCTTTGCTTTCATCAAGTCTTACTCATCCAAACATCCACTTCACAATACAAGCAAAAAAACTTTCTTTTTAACTTCCTTCCAAGCTGTCTGAGTTCTTTGCCTTTTGCTTTCAGACTTATGAAAAGTATTCTGAACTTAATCGTTGCTTTTATTTATACCATCTCCCATTGTAGTTTGGCTACTACTTTTACCATTTTATAGGCTTGGTGTATTTTGTTGATTTCCTTAGCAGTAAATACAGGCCTTTTAAAAAATGTGCAACTTTTTCAACTTTTCCTTAAGAATATCCACTGTTTTCAAAGTACTCTCAGAAACTGAGTGATACTGCATTGATTTTTTTTTTTCCTCTTTCTGTTTTGCTGGACTTCTTTTTATTGCCAGCCTTTTAAATAGTGGATGCATTTACCTGTAATCTAATTTTCATTCTCCACAGTCTCCCAGATTATCTGTCTTAATGTTTGTATATTTCTATATGCTGATACCTCCCAAATCTACCTTCAACTCTAAAGTATCTCTAGAGTTTTAAAATAGTCATCTGGTGACTTATTAAAATACCCTCTGGACAGGCTTCAAGGACCTCAAAATTAAGATGTCTAAAACTGAACTACTTCTTCTGATTCCAGTGTATTTGATCTTACAATGGTTTTAGCACCTCTTTGGGTCCAGCTAAGAGAGAGAGACCACATAGTCATTTGAACAGTGCAAGTTTAATATACAGAATAAGTATTTTTAGTTGAATATTTAAAAAACATTGGTCTCACAGGGGATTGGCATAACTAGGGATTGGCTAGTAATAAGTAAAGAGAACTCAAAATATATAGGACTTGCAGATTCAAGGAGCAGCTAATACTCCCAGGATTGAGCTACCCACAAAGAGTTCTCCACCCTTGGGCTGAGGTTGTGAGGTTGTTGGAGAGGGTATGGCCTTGGCTCACTAAATGGTATAGAATGTGCTGGTGCTGTGCAAGCTGAACCCGATGGAAATCTGCCACCTGGGTACCAGGAGAAGCTGTTCGTGGGAAAGCTGCCAAGTACTGTTGGCAGCTGTGCACACAGGAGCCAGATGCTGGAGAAACCATGGGTGTTGCACCCAGGAGCCTGCTGAGTGAACATAAATCGTGGCCTGAACCAGGAACAGAAACTCCTCCTACGAAGTCTCTCCAGTGCCCTCTACTGACAACTTAATGTTCTAGCCAACAAAGGAAGAGGGGCCCAGATACAGATACAGGATTGTGGAGCCAGAGAAAGGACCAAGAGGAGCTGAGAGACAGCAGATCAATAACCAGCCCATCCGTCCAGAAGCCCTCTCCCTCACAATCCTGTACTTCACTGGTTTCTTCAAATGTCTGTTGTCTGCCACTTGGTATTTGCATCCCTCTTAGGGCTCAGTTCAGGTTCATGCCTTTTTTCTTTTGTTATATCAGCCTTCTTTCCTCCAGCTTATCACCTTTATCTTCTGTTTTCTTCCTCTAAAACAAAATTAATGATATTAGGTATAGAATTAAATTCAAACACAGCTCCTCACAATTTGGCCATAGCCCATCTTTCTAGTGCTTTCTTCAGTCACTGAACTTGACTGCATCTCAAACATTCCAGGACTTTTGATGACTTTTTGTTTGACCTGTTCCCAGAGGTTTCTCCATCATTTGTGAATTAAGTGTTAATTCTGGGAAACCTTATCTGACTTAGAAAATTGGTGGTTCTGTGTTCTGTTACCACTTTTAAAAAAATATCTATATAAGAGCAGTTACCATGTAGTATGGTAATTATCATACTTATATGTACTTTATTTCTCTTTGTGTTCCTAGGACCTGATAACCCAGTAACTAAGGTGAATCATCTTCTTAGTTAAAAATCTGCGTTTCTTTTTGTATTATAAATAGACTTTTTGGTTTCCC
Source organism: Giraffa tippelskirchi (assembly GCF_054371585.1). Taxonomy (NCBI): domain Eukaryota; kingdom Metazoa; phylum Chordata; class Mammalia; order Artiodactyla; family Giraffidae; genus Giraffa; species Giraffa tippelskirchi. Next base: position 61,619,956 of record NC_137287.1, on the reverse strand, counting down.
CGCTTTAGAAGATAAAATATCTTTGTAGCTTTTAAATATTGTTGTCCTTCTGGTTCCATTATAATAATGTGCTTTATATTGTACAGTTTTTATTACCTTAAAAAGCACTTATTAAATATTTTATTTCATCCTGACTTTAACTGTCTTACTGTATATATTAGGCTATGTAGATGGGCAAGGCATGATCTCATCCATTGATCCATACTATCCTGTTGTGAAATAAGCAGGATATATTTTATAGTCATTTTCCTAATGAGGAGAGGAATTCTAAGAATGTGAAGGACTTGTCACAAAGCTTATAACTGACTAGCACCTGAACATCAATCCAGAGCTATGTAATCCAGAAATCTGACTACATCAGTCATAAAAGTTGATGTTTTACTTGCTTTGTTTAGTTTTACTTGTCTTATTTTAGCTCTTGGGACTTTAAATTATTACTCGTCCTTAGTGGCTCCCTATCTGCTCATTTGAACAAGAAAATAGCTCACTCCTATTTAATTTCTAGTTATTTCAGAACTGTTTTAAGGTGAATGTATTTTCTTGACTGGTTTTCACACATCTTTTGCTTTGTTCAATTTCTCTGCTTACCAGAAGTTAGATATGGGTAATTTATAGAACCTTTCGGTTCAAATAAGAATCTCAGCAATTGTTTATTGAATGGGCTTTTGTTTATGGTCATTAAAGCTCCATGGACTGCTAATACTATTGGGAGTATGATTTTTTTTTTTAAAGCTTTGTCAAATCTCACATGGTTGACCTCAGTAAAGCTAGAACTAGAAAAATATGCATACCGATTTATTTTTTTAAATATTTGAAGGAAAAGGGAATCAATACATTTGCTAGATTTTAAAAATTCACATTATTTTAGTTAATAAGTACTCTTTAAGTTAAATAGCTTGATGATAATGTTTACCTGAGCTAAACAACAAGGAGCTACTATATAATGTTTTGTAGTAACTTATGGTAGAAAGTTTTATATATACATATATATATAGGGCTTCCCGGGTGGTGCTAGTGGTAAGGACTCCCCCTGCCAATGTAGAAGATGCAGCTGATGCAGGTTCAATCTCTGTGTTAGGAAGAGCCCCAGAGAAGGAAATGTCAACCCACTCTAGTATTCTTGCCTGGGAAGTCCCATGGACAGAGGAGCCTAGTGGGCTTCAGTCCATGGGGTAACAGTCAGACACGACTGAGCACACATACCCCACATATGTGTGTGTATATGTGTGTATATATACACATGTGTGTGTGTATATATAACTGAAAAGACGTGGGTTCGATCCCTGAGTCGGAAAGGTCCCCTGGAGAAGGAAATGGAAACCCACTCGAGTATTCTTGCCTTGGAAGTCCCATGGACAGAGGAGCCTAGTAGGCTACAGTTGATGGGGTCACAAAAGAGTGGGACATGACTTGGCGACTAAACAACAGCTGAAACATTGTAAATCAACTATACATCAATAAAAAGTTAAAAAATAGTAATACTTACATGGTTGACTCAATCTTTTACAGCCTGTACTTAACTTAAGGGACCTTGGATTATCTGAATTAAAAATTGGACAGATTGATCAACTGGTAGGCAGTCTACTTCCTGGATTTTATAAGGACAAAAATGTTTCTTCCCATTGGCATACATCTCATGTATCTGCACAGTCCTTCTTTGAAAATAAATATGGTAAGTTAATATATTTTTTGTTTCAATGAAAGTAAGCCATTTTAGTACTATTGATAATTTAATAGATAACAAGGTTAGGGGGTTTCCCTGGTGGGTCAGATGGTGAAGAATCTACTTGCAGTGCCGGTTTGATCCCTGGGTCAGGAAGATCCCCTGGAGAAGGGAATGGCAACCCACTCCAGTATTCTTGCCTAGAGAATTCCATGGACAGAGGAGCCTGGAGGGCTACAGTCTATGGAGTCACAAAGAATCGGACATGACTGAGCCACTTAGACTTTGGCTGCTACTTATGAACATACTTCTGGTTTCCAGTGTTTCATCACATTGTTGACTAATTTTGAAATTGTCTCTTGGAAATAACTTGTTTTGGTTTTTCTAATATTTGGTAAAATCATTTGTATTTCATGATTTGGTTGTTTGACAATTAGAAAGTTTACTTTTTACAATTTCCTTCCAGGTTGCTTAGATATGTTTAGTACTTTACGTTCCTCTTGCTTGTACAGACAACATTCAAGAACTCTTAAAAGAATTTGTTCAGATCTTCAGTACTGGCCAGGTACGAAGCGATAATTATATTTATTTTGAAAAAAATAAATTTGTTTAATATATTCTGATTTGTCTTTCTTAGTGATATTAATGATTAGAAACATTCATTTGTAGCTCACAGTAGAATCTGCAGAATATTTGGAAATAACTAGTGTCAAAGTTTTGGTTCTTAGTAGACATTTTCCTTGTGAAAATTTAAAATGAAAACTGTGATACTGTTTCATTCAGTTTTCATACAGTCTCGGGGTTTTAAAACTTTGAAATCAAGGACACGACGTCTGCAGTCCACCTCTGAAAGATTAGCAGAAACGCAGCACACAGCGCCATCATTTGTGAAGGTAACTAGACCTTTGTTGTTGTTATTTGAAAAAGCAGTACTTTTCAGAAAGAATGTTCAATATCTGATGTATGTTTTTGGCTAGTTGATTTTCTTTCATCTTTTCATTTAGGATAATGGATTAATATTCTATGCAATCATTACATCTACAACATTTCTGGATTCCAAGCTTATCTTTCCACTAGCCTGTTAGATATCTTCCTTTGTTTCTTTCTCTGTCAATCTATACCTGCTTATATATTCTTATGTTAATAAGTAGCATCCATCCAGGTTAGAAACATTGTGGTTAACTATGATTTGTTCATCTTCTCTCACTTCCTGCATTCATAATTACTAAAATCCTGTTGATCCAGCCTCTTAAATATTTCTTGAATCTGTCTTCATCCCCAGGTCCACTGCATACAGACGATGATTATTTAGTCTCCCTGCGTTCATTTTTGCTAGCTTTAGTCCAGTCTCCAGACTGCCATCCACTAGACTGTCTAAAATGTAATAGTGTAATGGTTGTATTCCTCTGCTTTATTGTCAGATTTCTGCCATGGTACATAAGGCATTTCATCACTTAGCATTCTGCCTAACGTTTTTCCGTTCTCATCTTTCAGTGTACCACCTCCTCTCTCCCCCTGTCCTCCTCTCTTGGTGTTTTAAAGTCCTGTCAAACAAGATTGCTTATAGCTCTTGAGTACTAGAGGCTGTTGTTTCATGGCTCTGTCAAATTGTTTATGCCCTGTGTTTCTGTGGTTTAGTTATCCCATCCTCTGTAAGGTTTTTCTTGACTTCTCAGACAGCATTTGTTTTACCACCATGCCTAGCTCCTCTAACGTAATATCAAAGTAACTTCAAAAACTTAGTTATTTGTGTATCTCTTCCCAGTAGACCAAAAACATTCCCATCATTGGTATTTACATCTTCAGAACTTACACAAGGTCAAGTATTAATATATGAAAGGTGCTAAGTAAATGTTTAATAAATGAGTGAGGTTTTTCTTCCAGGAATAAAGGAGTGTGACCTATTGTAAGGTATTAAACCCTAAGTCAACTTGCGACCTGTTATTCAGTAGAGTTAGTGGTTTACATAGTTTATATTCATTAACCACTAGAAGTATATGGGCCAGTGTTAGTTTCCTAATCATTGGCTATTTATTGTTGAGTCTTAATTCTTCACATTGACAATAAAAATTTTAAATTGTAGAATTTTAATGAATTTTTTTGTGAGTAATTGTTATGTTTGGGGGGAGTATTACCTATAGTCAATGATACTAATGTGTTGTTTGTGTATTTAGGGGTTTCTTTTGCGGGACAGAGGATCAGACGTTGAGAGTTTGGATAAACTCATGAAAACCAAAAACATACCTGAAGCTCACCAAGATGCATTTAAAACTGGTTTTGCAGAGGGTTTCCTGAAAGCTCAAGCGCTAACACAAAAAACCAATGGTAAGTTGATTAGACACCATCCATATTTGGAGAGGAATATCTGAAAGGAAATCATAGTCCTGCCTTTTAAGTGATTATAATAACTTTTCTAACAGTTATGCAACTTTTTATAGGTTACATTTCATTATATTTGTATCTTAAGCTGTGTGGAAAGAGAATATGTCCTGGAACTTTCACTGTCTGAAGTGAACCTAAGTCACCTAAGTACATGAAATTTTTGATAACGTGCTGAAAGGCGATCATGGAGATTATGCAAAATATACCAGGCTCCAGAACTGTGTGTTGTGAAATGTGATTACCATCAGTAACCTCATGTTTGCATTTCATTGAGCTGTCGTTTCTCATTGATAACATTTTATTTAAAGCTTTTTTCTTTTTTCTCCAGATTCTTTAAGAAGAACTCGTCTGATTGTTTTTATTCTGCTGGTAGTTGGCATTTATGGACTCTTAAAGAACCCATTTTTATCTGGTAGAGACTCTTTATATTTTATCTGACTTTTTAAAAAATCTTTTATATACTCATTTCTTTTCCTTAGTCTAAGACTTAGAGATGAGAAAACATTTATGTTTATAATTCCAGGGTCTAGGTCTTTAATCCAAATTTGAGACTTCTCAGATTGGGTCACTTTGAGATTGTTTTTTGCATTGAAATAGAAAAATTTTAATCTCTTACGATTATGTATCATCCACCTTGTCAGAGGACTTACTATATTTGCATTGTCTTATGGATTATAAGAAAAATTCCTTCAGACACTGTATAAATTCAAGTTGTACTTTTTTTTTTTTTTTTTAGTTCTACCAGTTTATTGCTACCAACCCATTTCCCTCCACCCTCATGCACGCGTGCTCAGTCATGTAACCCCATGGACTGCAGCCCACCAGGCTCCTCTGTCCATGGACTTTTCCAGGCAAGAATACTGGAGTGGGTTGCCATTTCCTTCTCCACAAGGTGTACTTTTTTAAGGATATAACTAATATTTTTTAAAGTTCCAAAGATTATGTTAGAGTAATAATTTTAAATCTACTTCTAGACGTGATTAATTCCCCAGATTTTTAAGAAATGATACTTAACCAATGATAAAATTCTAAGAACATGCAGAAGAATTTTATAATAGCAATTCAGAGTAAAAAATAGTCATCTATTTCAAAGGCACAGTAATAAATTCAATATATTGAAAAATAGCACACAGAAAATTACTTTAGAGCCCCAGGTTTCCTCAGTTTGCCAGTCTAAAATGAAGTAATAATGTCAGATTAAAGTGGTTCCAATTGATTTTCCAGCTGTCATTCAGTGTTTATACCGTGTTTTCCCCTTTCTTTATGATGATTACCTTGAGAGGGGAAAAAAATGATTTACAGTTAAGAACATTGATTGACCTAAATCAGAAATTATTCCTACAACTTGATGTAGCCCCAGTTATTTTAAAAGTTATCAAACCTGAGATGAGGTTTTAACATCCAGGAAGCGCCTTTTTTATATCTAGATCTGCCTTCTCTTGTTTCTGTCTTTTTTTCTAAAATTTTTTTTTCCAAAAAAAGGAACCAGTGTATGGATTGATAGGTGGTATCAGCAGGGTGGTGGAAGAGTGGGAAGAGCTCTGATGATTATTCTTTTGTGTTTCTTAATTGCACACAATGGAGTTTGAGAACCATTGGTTTACATTTTTACTATTAGATATAAGGAGAAGAGGGAAATTCTTAGTTTTAATTGGAAAGGCAAAGATGTCATTTTAATGAGAATCATTCATTCTTTAAACATGGTCTCAAAATCCAGAAGACCTAATTCCTACTCCTCGCATTGTGATCTTAGGCATTTAATTTTTCTGGACTTTCTTGCATCTGAAGAATAAGGTAGTTAGAATTTTATGAATCTATCAAATATGTAAGCATTTTTTTTTGTCCCTTTAGTCCGCTTCCGGACAACAACAGGGCTTGATTCTGCTGTAGATCCTGTGCAGATGAAAAATGTTACCTTTGAACATGTTAAAGGAGTAAGTTAAAAAGTTTACCTTGGTCTCTTTAAACATTATTTTAATTGTATTTTTTATTAGAAAGGTTGAAATAATAGAAGATACATACATGGTCTGTGCCTCCAGTTCTTGGCACAGAGCTCTTAAAACCCTTGTAATTTCCCAGGGGATAAGAGCACTGGGAGTATCTTTTGTTCTACTGTTTGGTCTTTGACACCAGTTCCTGACACAGGGCTTATGAGTCCTTTGGAATGTCCTGGGTGATGGCAATGTCTTTTGTTCTTTTCTTTCCTTGTCCCCTTAACTACACAGCACGCACCTCATGGGATCTTAGCTTCCCAACCAGGGATTGAACCTGGGCCCACAGCTGTGAATACATGGAGTCCTGTCCACTGGACTGCCAAGGAAGTCCCACAGTATCTTTTGTTCTAATGAGGTGGCTCTGAGTGGGCTCCTGGAGGGGGGCTGGTCACCAGAAAGATCAAGCCGTGATTAGAATCTTGGAATTTCCACCTCTACTCTCTGTTCTCCAGAGAGGGGAGAGGGGCTGGAAAGGAGTTAATAATTGATTCTGCCTATGTAAGTACACTCCCATTAAAATCCCCACAGGTCGGGGTTTGGAGGAGTTTTCAGTTGGTGAACACATAGAGGCGTGAGGAGAGTAGCATTTTCAGAGAGGACATGGAGGGCCTGTACCCCTTCCTGTATCCCTTGCCTACCTCTCTGTTCCTTCTGGCTGTTCTAGGGTATATCCTTTCATAATGCGCCAATAGTACCTAACCTGGTTTCCTGAGTTCTATGAGCTGCTCTACCAAATTAAACCCAAGGAGGGAATTCTGGGAATCTCCAATTTATAGCCAATTGGCAGAAGCACAGATGTCCTAGATGTGGGATTGACATCTGAGGGGTGTGTGTGGGGGGGTAAGTCTTGTGGAACTTTGGCCCATCAATATGTTTCCTGTTTGCCCCTTCCCAAGTACTTTCTTTTTATCACTGCCCAATGTAAATACTTGAGTTTTCTCACTGAGTTATTAAAAGTTGTGTGATATGAGTGTGTAGGTTGGCTACAAGTATATTATTATGTGAGGGTAATTTAAAATAAATATGTGAAAGTATACTACAAAAAAGGTATTCTTCATTTACACTGGTAGCCAACATCTTTCAATTGAAGTCACACCCATGAAAAAATTTCTGGTGTTTGTTGACAGTTGAATTCTGGAACACTAGGTCTGTGTTCTTCGGCAGCCATGCTGTGGTTGTCTTTAAAGGGACTGTTGCTTTCCAGTTCAGCACCATTTCCACCAGTGCTATTCTGCATCTGGCCTTCTTCACTCATTTATTGATACCATTTTACCACTGGGAATTTGCATTTGTGACTTCTGCTTATATGCTGACTACGAAAATTGCTCACTGTTTCTAATAGATAGCTTTCTTAGTCCTTATCAGAGTTTTAAAAATGATCTAATATTCTGATTGCAATTTTTGTTGGCCAGATTGGATTTTTTTTCTGCTAGGGATCTCAATTCTGTAAGATTTTATATTTGGAGAATTAAATCTTTAACATTTTTTTTACCACAACTATTTATAAAGCAGTACACTATAGCTTAATTTTAGTCACTGTCCTTTGGCATTTGTTAGGAACTAAATTGTTTATATTCTAGTAGTAATTCCTTATTAAAAAAATGACTTCATAACTAGTCACAAATTAATGTTATAACTTAAACACAGACAATTTATTGTTAGTAAGTCCAGATAGTTTGCCCTTGAAGCTTATAACCAGGTCCAAAAAAGTTTTAGATTTGAAACTTATTAGGCAACTCTATTAAATGCCACTGAGACGTTTAACTAGAATTTCAAATGTAACAGGTTTTTTTTTTTTTTTTTTTTAACCAAAGGAAACAATTGGAAAGGGGTTTTGTTGGGATATGTAAGGAGATTTCATGTATCTGGTACTGAGGGTCGGGAGAAAACCCTTTGTGTGAGTATTTCTAAAGGGGCCTTTTTGTATACTTTCACTGAAACAAAAAGCCAAATTAATATCAGGTTAAATTTACAATATTCAAAGAGGGTGTCTTGGTAAGGTAATTAATATTTTAAATTATTTGGTAAATTGTATCACTTCAGGTGGAGGAAGCTAAACAGGAATTACAGGAAGTTGTTGAATTTTTGAAAAATCCACAAAAATTTACTGTTCTTGGAGGTAAACTTCCAAAAGGTAAGATATCTTCGCTTTCCCCTGACTTGACAAAACACTGTAATATATCACTAATTTAGCTTTTATCAGATTTACCTGATGAAAGTTTATTAGTAATTCTTAATTGCTATTTTACAAGTGCTCATTCTGAACATACTGTTTTGTTACCTTTGTTCTTTAGTACAAAGAATTCCCTCCATGGTTTTAACTCAGACTCAAAATTTTTTTTAACATTTTGTTCTATTTGTTAATTGATTTTCTTTACATTTTTTTTAAACCATTTGCAAGTAAATTATAGATGTCATGCTCTTTTGCCCCTAAATACCTCATCATGTGTTGCCTAAGAAGGATATTTTCTTTATACAATTTTAGTACAGTTATTAAAGTCAGGAAATTTAACATAGATCCAAAACTGTTATCTAATCTGAAATCATATTCAGATTCCAGTATTTATCCCAATGTGTAAACAGTATTTAAATGATACAGGAAAGTTAGTTACGAAGCAGGTCCTGAAGGGAATCATTTATAGAGACAAATATGTTTGACTATGTTTGAAAATATTGATCATTGGTGTGCCTTCAACCACAGCACTGTATTTATTAATTAGTAATTATTTTAAGTTCTTATCAGGTTGTGTTTTTGTTTTTTAATTTGAACCATTCTTATTTATTTTTTTCCTTTAGGAATTCTTTTAGTTGGACCACCGGGAACAGGAAAGACACTTCTTGCCCGAGCTGTTGCTGGAGAAGCTGATGTTCCTTTTTATTATGCTTCTGGATCAGAATTTGATGAGATGTTTGTGGGTGTGGGAGCCAGCCGTATAAGAAATCTTTTTAGTAGGTTTAGCGGATCTTTCATATAGTAATAATTTCTCTTAATGTTAGGAAAAGAGGGTTTCTTAAACTCTTTCTTTGCTTCTTGTTTCTGATTTGATAGTTGGCTGAAATAGCCATTGTAGGATGCTAATCTCAGGTAACTTAGTGTGTGGGCTAAAATAAAACTATTACTTTTCTTTCCAATTAGTCAAAAGAGTTTGTGGAATCACTAGGTTGCTGGCTGAGGTTGGGGTCTGTTGAAAACCTGTGGTTTCATTTGTTTTGTTTTGAGCTTTTTTTTTTGGGGGGGTGTGTTTTGTTTTGTTTTTACCTTATTTATCAATTCTGTAGTATATATTTAAAAATTATTTGCCTCACATCTGACTGTATATGGTTTGTATGACTAGGAAGAATGAATATTCAGTGTTATATTTTCTTTTTCATTTGAGACTACTCTTCTTAAAGCAGTTAAGAAAGACCTTCTTTTATGTATTTGCTCCCTAATGAGTGTCTTTTATTGGCTTTTTAATTATCTTACAGGTTGTTAAATATGCAATTTTATTTTAAAGGTGTTGATTTTATTAAACTTATTTGAATTTTTTCTGTCTTTAGGAGAAGCAAAAGCAAACGCCCCTTGTGTTATATTTATTGATGAATTGGATTCTGTTGGTGGGAAGCGAATTGAATCTCCAATGCATCCATATTCACGGCAGACTATAAATCAACTTCTGGCTGAAATGGATGGGTAATTGAATCTTCTGTCTTGAGAATTTGGTGGTATATTTAGTAGCATTTCAGAGATAGGAAAAATCTCAAGTTTATAGGCAACAGAATATCCTATGTGCAAGAAGTAAAGACAAGCTGTTTTGACTATTGTATTGTTTTACTAATGGGATCATTGATAATTGATGTATTAACTACTCTTAAATTGAAAAGTAAAATTTTCATTTACTGTAGTATGACAGAAAAGCAGTGATTCTAGCTGAAAGTAGTCATCTCTTTGGAGATGTGAAAGGAGAATACCCTCATTCTTACACTGTTTGTGACCAGCTCTCAGTGTTGCTGTAGATCAAAAGCTTGCATCAGTTTTCATAATGTAAAAAGTAAGAGGTGGGCTTGCTTTGAATGAAGCAGAGAAGTTTCTTAAAGTCATATAAGACATTCTGAAAGTTTAAGAGTAAATAATTGGAATTGGTAAACTTGAACATAATTTTTCAAAAAATTAGTCAGGAACTCAGGCTTTTTGTATCAGGTTATCTCTTCCTAAGTAGAAAAATTACTGTGAAACCACAGATGATTTGGTGATTTATTATTAAGTTTTATTGAAGTGCACTGACCTTTTAAAAAGCAGTTAATGATGTCTTACTATTTGGGGCATTAAAAAGACAATCCCTTTTCTTTGCTGTTAGTAAGATTGAAGATAAACAGTTGTGTAGAACATTTCTGTGTGTGTGCTGTTTTAACTTTCAATGAAAAGATACTTTTTTTCCTTAATAGTTTTAAACCCAATGAAGGAGTTATCATCATAGGTGCCACAAATTTCCCAGAGGCATTAGATAAGTAAGTATTAAAAATTTTGTGATATATTCTAGAACAGTGATGAACTTTAAAAACATTGTGCTAAGTGAAGAAAACCCATCACAAAACAGTACATATTATATGATTCCTTTTATATGAATTGTTCAGAATAAGCAGATCGATAGCAATGTAAAGTAATTTAGTAGTTGCCAGAGGTTGGGCAAACAGGAGGGAAATAACTGCCAGTAGACTTGGGGTTTCTTCTGGCTGGAGAAAGTGGGAGAAAGGGATCAATATTCTTTAAAATTATTGTGGTGCTGGTTAGACAACTCTGAATCTGTTAACACCCACTGGATTGTCCACTTCAAATTCTATGATGTGAGAATTGTATCTCAGTAAAGCTACTGAAAGAATCTTCTTATGACTTAAACATCATAGAGCTTTTGGGGGAGGGTGGTAGACAGCACATTTTTAAAAGTAAAATTTACTATAGTTGAAGATTTTAATTGATTTTATTGTTTAAGTTATTCATCCTTTCATTTGATCTAATAGTTCTTGCTTAAGAGTCTAGTTTAACGTTTTATAATACAGCAGTAAGATGGGTGTGTGGCTCTCATAATAGGCTGCTATAGAATTATTTGTTCCTTTACTGACAGACTTGCTTGTCTTTGTCTCTGAATGGTTGTATACTATCCTGATGCACATATTTATCTACATGAACCTTTGTTTAGCCTTCTAGTTATTGAAATTATTATTTCAACCATGTTTTACAAGGAACTAATCTGAATATTTATGCTCAAAATAAATGTTGGTTGCCCTTACCTTTCCATCTTCTCTTTAGGATGTCAGTCTTGTTTTTATAACCAGACCTTCAGCACAGTTTATTAATTATATTTTCTTTTTGTATTCTCCTTGTAGTGCCTTAATACGCCCTGGTCGCTTTGACATGCAGGTTACAGTTCCAAGGCCAGATGTGAAAGGTCGAACAGAAATCTTGAAGTGGTATCTCAATAAAATAAAGTTTGATCAGTGTAAGTCTAATTCTGTGATACAAACATTATCTCTGTGAAGTGGTAATACATCAATCTACCCTGTTTGTGGTCCTTACTCAGGATGTCTTAAAAGAAAAGTTCCTTTAAGTGTTTTTTTTTTCTCTCCTTTTATTTGTCCTTAAAGTCTATTTCTTAAGTAGTGTGTATCAGAGATTCTATAATTTTGAATCCCGATTTGAAAGAAAGTTTTCTTTTGAGTATTGAGATAGATAATATTTGATGAATCTATGTATAAATTTTTCTTTAGATGAATGTAAAATATAAAGTAATAGAACAAGTACCTGTATATTATGAGCATAGTGCCTCATGATGTAATCACTTTGGGGCCAAAAGAGGGGAAGCAAAAGTATAAAACAAAATACATGGAAATATTATGGACCCACTTGAGGAGTAAAAGCAGCTATTAAACTGCAGTATTTTCAGAGATACCAGAATCAGTTTATAAAATCAAACATGTTTCCTCTTGTAAAGTGGACTTTTGTGTCCAAAGTTATTTCAAGATGAAACTGATAATGTGCTTTTTCAATTTGTGGTTGGGTGATAACTGAAAGTCTGTAAATCATTAATCTGACAACTCTACCTTTTTTTGTTTTTCACAAAGTTATTTAAGTGTAAGAACTTATATTATTTGTCCCATTGACAATTTTAACGGTTCGTTCAGTAGCAATTTTTCCTTTTTCCTCTTAGAATTTAGTAAAGTTTTTTTAAAATTATAGTTCATGATTGCTATTTTCTTTTTTCTTTTGTAAAGTGAGTTCTTTATGCAGAGCTTTTTATTATTGCTTTTGAAATTTCAATGTTGTGTTCTGTCTGCATATAGCTGTTGATCCAGAAATCATAGCTCGAGGTACCGTTGGCTTTTCTGGAGCAGAGTTGGAGAATCTTGTGAACCAGGCTGCATTAAAGGCAGCTGTTGATGGAAAAGAAATGGTTACTATGAAGGAACTAGAGTTTTCCAAAGATAAAATCCTGATGGGTAGGTTTCTTTTCTCTTTTTCCCTGTGTTATGATGTTCATTATGTTAGAGAAAAAATTCTTAATTTTGAGAGAAAGGTTATAAAAAAGAAAGGTATAGAAACATGCAAATACATACTCAAACATAGCACAAAGTTTGGCCTCTTACAGAACAAATACATCGTATATTATACTCTTTGAAGGTGCCATGTTTTTCTTCTTACCTGATATTGCTGATTAAAGAATAGTTAACCTTTTTACTTAATTACTATTACTTCTAATAGTTAAAAGTAAAACTATTACTTTTAATAGTTAAATACTGTTTTTCAGTATTTAAGTTTTATTTTAAACCTTAAATTGGCTTCAAGGGGCTTCCCTGGTGGGTCAGTGGTAAAGAAGCCACTTGCCAATACAGGAGACACAGTTTCAATCCCTGATCTGGGAAGATCCCACAAGCCCATGTGCCACAACTACTGAGCCTGTGCTCTAGAGCCCAGGAGCCACGACTACTGAGCCCGCATGCCACAACTACTGAAGCACAGAACCTGAGCTCTGCAACGAGAGAAGCCATTGCTTTGAGAAACCTGTGCACCACAACTGGAGAGTAGTCCCCGCTTGCCACAACTAGAGAAAAGCCCACACAGCAGCAAAGACCCAGCACAGCCAAAAGGAAATTAAAATAAAGATTATTTAAATTGGCTTCAAAACAAGTTGTTACGATATTCCTGTTAGAAGTTTATTTTCTAGAAATAGTTTTTTCCTTTTGATACAAGGAGTAAGATTATAGTTCTTAGAATTTGGTTTTCAGTTGACAAATTATGGTTTACATGTGTTGTAGAGTGGAGTCTACTCATTCTTTAAACTTCTATGATGTTTCAAAATATTAATGATATTAAATCATATTACTCTAAGAATGACTTTGAGGCATATGAGCTTCATTCACTTAAATATTCCTTCCTAATAGAGTATTTTACTAAGTAAATTTTTATTCTTAGGGCCTGAGCGTAGAAGTGTGGAAATTGATAATAAAAACAAAACGATCACAGCTTATCATGAATCTGGTCATGCTATTATTGCATATTACACTAAAGATGCAATGCCTATCAACAAAGCTACAATCATGCCTCGAGGGCCAACACTTGGACATGTGAGTATCTTTAGTTTTTCTTTTCTTTCGGATAATACTCCCTAGTACCTTATGAAGGAAATTACTGATGAAAACATTTCAAAAGAAAATGCAGCAACTTCCTAAGTTTGTTGATACTTTAACTTCCTCAACTGTCTTGAATTCAGACATATGTGTGAAATTTATCTGCTAATAAAGGATATCTTTAATATTTCAGGTAGTATATTTAAATTATGAAATTTAATTCAGTAATGAGAACAAAATATAATTCTTAAATGTGTAGTTGCTCTTTTCCCCTCAGAAGAAATTATGTATCATAATGACTGGTTCAGTTGTTTTTCTAAGTTTTGTCTCATTGAGCATAAATTTCATTTTCATATCTTTCTAATTATAGACATTTTAAATATTTTTATTCAGCGAAGGACAGATGGTTGTATTGCAGCATTAACTACTTATTTATAAAATGCACTTCTGCTTTCCTCATTTTATACATTTCTGGTTTGGTCATCATTCACCATGACTGTCTCTATGAAATGTTGCTGAGTTTTCAGCATCATGGTATTAAGTAAGAGAGACAAATGATAATTCGGGTTATTAATATGTGTTTCAAAATTGTGTGTGAATTTTTTCTTTGTTTTTCAATTGTCGAGGTGTCCCTGTTGCCTGAGAATGATCGGTGGAATGAAACTAGAGCTCAACTGCTTGCCCAGATGGACGTCAGCATGGGAGGAAGAGTGGCAGAGGAGCTTATATTCGGAAGTGACCATATTACAACAGGTTACTGTAAATCATGGCTTTAGTTTAAATTGTGTTTATTCGTTTAAAGATTTTTTTTTTAACTTGAGTTCTATGTATATTTAAAAATTTTAGGTGCTTCCAGTGATTTTGATAATGCAACCAAAATAGCAAAGCGCATGGTCACCAAATTTGGAATGAGTGAAAAGGTAATAGCTCATTTTAACCCTCCCTCATGTATCACATGATGATGTGAAGAGTGTCTCTTTCTGAGAGAGGGTTCTATTATAAATTGATAGATTTTCCTGTTTCATTCCAAATGGATTTGACAAAGCTTACTTTATAAACTAAACCTCATTTTCTGAGAAATGGCACACATTCTATCTATTCCAGCTGCTCAGACAGTAACAGTTATTCGTGAATTAACCAAATGATAATATAAATTCTTTAGCTCTTTCTGTTCATATGATGTCAAAGATCTACTTGTTGAGCTTGCTTAATTTGCTCTTTCCACATACTCTACATATCTGCTTTATCACTGTGGCTCCATGAAGCAATCCAATATACTGTGACTGAATTTCTGGACTAGAATAGCTGCTAAAGTTTTCCAAGAAGGTGCTCAGAACCATGCATGCTAAGTTGCTTCAGTCATGTCCGCCTCTATGCCACACTGTGGACTATAGCCTACCAGGCTCCTCTGTCCATGGGATTCTCCAGGCAAGGATACTGGAGTGGATTGCCATGCCCTCCTCCAGAGGATCTTCTCGACCCAGGATTGAACCCATGTCCCATCTCCTGCATTGGCAGGCAGGTTCTTTACCACTAGCGCCAACTGGAAGCCCACTCAGAACCATACTTGGGTTTTAAAATTGTCTCTGTACATTTTAGTATTATACTTTCTTTTGTGGCTCAACTGGTAAAGAATCTGCCTGCAATACGGGAGACCTGGGTTTGATCCCTGGGTTGGGAAGATCCCCTGGAGAAGGGAAAGGCTACCCACTCCCGTATTCTGGCCTGGAGAATTCCATGGACTATAGTTCATGGGGTCGCAAAGAGTTGGACGCGACTGAGTGACTTTCACTTCTTATACTTTCAGAAGAAGAATGAATTTTTTTTGCCCTCAAGGGCATTTTTATATTGTAAGTTTTCCTCGCTCCCGTGATACTTATTTTCTTATTTATGGTATAGTCCTCTCTCTGTTACATACATTAGTTGGAGGTTTTTATGTTGAATTTCTTTCTTTTCATTGATTTTAGCTTGGAGTTATGACCTACAGTGATACAGGGAAACTGAGTCCAGAAACTCAATCTGCTATTGAACAGGAAATCAGAATCCTTTTGAGGGTAATAATCTTTTCTTTTTTAATGTTTATCTGTTTAGTCAAAATGTGCCTGAATATTTGGGTGTATGCAAAATAGCTAAAGTTCCACTGTTCTTTAGAAATGTCAGTATATCTCATAAAGTTAATAGGGGCACCATTGCTCCTGAAGTACAGTAGGTATTCTTTCCACTAGATGGCAGGCTTACTTTGGTATTATGTGTTAGGTAGTATAGCTGCTCAGTCGCATCTGAGTCTTTGCAAGCCCATGGACTGTAGCCTGCCAGTCTCCTCTGTCCGTGGGATTCTCCAGGCATGAATAGTAGAGTGGGTTGCCATTCCCTTTTCCAGGGGATCCCCCCAACCCAGGGATTGAACCTGGTCTCCAGCATTGTAGGCAGATTTTTTATCATCTGAGCCACTAGGGAAGCCCCAGGTTCACATGAGCCTTGAAAGTGTGAAACCTTATAGTCTTACATGTTATAAAGTAAGGGGTTCATTCCAAGGAAGTTTTTAAACTTACTGCTAATCCTTGATTTTTAGCTATAATATTCCATAATATATTTCTAATAATTTATATATTTAATGTGGTTATTTCATTTGGACATTATGGTTATGTTCACAGTGTCTAGTAATTGTATTACATTTATACACCTGGTTTCTTGGTTTTGGTAAATTCATTTTTACATTTTCTACCCATTTTTATAAAGGCGAGAATGATTAGCTATTCAAATACATTTGTACAGGCAAATGTGATACTGTCAAAAATGAACTGTTATTATTGCCGTTATTCATAAACTGATAAACTTAATCCAGACTCACTTTGAAAAGAGAATTGAAGAATTTAAGTGATAAGTTCAAGGTGGGTTGCAAAAAATGTTTGAAAGTCAAAGATCACCTCTAGTGATAGACTGTTACAGTGTCGCGAAGTGAGTGTGTTACCAAGTAAAAGAATGGAAATGTGTATCTTTTCTGGCCATTCTAGATTGAGTAAATTGGTGAAATGTTAAGGGACAAAATGAACAAACCCCCTTTACTTTTAGCAAGTATATTGAATAAAGAAATAGATTTCTGTGTTTACAGACCTTACTCAGAAAGCAGATGGGTAGTGTATACTTTTGTTTCTTAAGTAGCTTTTTGTGTAAGTGGACCTTGGTTACTTATAGGATAGATTTGGAGGTTAAAAATACAACACTGGAAAGTATGAAAGTTACTGTCAGGGAACCAAGCTTTTAAATGCTTTTATGTTTTATAGATAGAAATCAGTAGATCTTATATATTTTTTTAGAGTACATAAAGGGTTTTCTTTTCCCATTTATGGTTTTGCTTCTAAGGTTTCTGCCTTTTACATATCTGCTTGTATTTCAGGATTCATATGAGCGAGCAAAACATATCTTGAAGACTCATGCGAAAGAGCACAAGAATCTGGCAGAAGCTTTATTGACCTACGAGACTTTGGATGCCAAAGAGATTCAAATTGTTCTTGAGGGGAAGAAGTTGGAAGTGAGATGATAGCTCTTGAAATGGATGTGTTGCTGGTTTTACTGCAAGACCATAAGTAGCATTGAAGTAGTCTTATTTTGCAACTCTCTCCCATTCTTGACTCGGTATTATTCAGAGGTGTGAAACACTTTGTCAGTCTTTTGTCACATTCACCTAATTTTGATTATTCTCATGATGGACACCTATTGCAAATAGCAAATTTATTAAAGAAAATAAAGAGCTATCAGGATTGAAAACAGCTTGTTTGAGAAGTGTCAATTGGTTATTAAGTTGAAAATAAGTAAAGATTTTATGGTTGTTTACCGTGTTAGATGTGAATAGAAAGTGTGCCTTTAGCTCTTGGGAGGTATTTTTACTTAGCAAAGTAAAATTCATGAAGGATTGTCTTTGTTTCTAGATAGTACCATTTATCTTTGATAAAGAAATGATGCTCTTTGGCTATTGGTACATCGTAGTTCTACGTTCATTAGTGGAAACTTCATTAAGATGCACTTAATTATGATCTAGATTGACCATATATAAAGTGTTTTCTTAAAAAAATAAGAGTGGAGAATTGAGAACCTACAGATACAATCAGAATTTAAATGATTATAACTTTTAAAAAATGCAGCTTTCATTTTCATGATTTTTTTTTAAACATTACTATCACTCTGAAAATGAAGTTTATTTCAGAGCAACAGTATTTTGTTAAATAAACAAGTAACACACCTCGAATTCTGAATAACAATGTAATTATGCTTGGCAATGAAACCAAAATAAAACCAAAAACTCAGTCCCCTTCAGAGTGAACTTTTGAGTTACTCTGTGTTAGAAATGGCAAGTTGTGTTTACTTTTCAGTCAGATTTTGCAAATATTAATATGTTGGTACAGGATTTACAGATGACTTTATTTAGCTCAGTAGAAAAATTATTTTAGAGCACATTGTATTGGTTTTACAACCAAATTATATTCTTGAAGTGATTTTATTAAAATTACCTATAGTTTTCTAGTAACTTTTAAACTGTTTATCGTCTTCATTGAGGTTGATAGACGGAGCTTGCTACATGATATTCTTGCCCTTTTGTTTGGGTAATTTAAAATTTTGATGTACTTTCAACCTTAGAGAAACATTATCAGAATAATACACGGATTTCCCTTATACTCTTGACTCAGATTCACTGTTTTCATTTGCCTCAGTTTCTTCTGGCCCTTCCTCCCTTTCTCCTCTCCTCCCT
This sequence comes from Giraffa tippelskirchi, assembly GCF_054371585.1. Classification (NCBI taxonomy): domain Eukaryota; kingdom Metazoa; phylum Chordata; class Mammalia; order Artiodactyla; family Giraffidae; genus Giraffa; species Giraffa tippelskirchi. The sequence continues at coordinate 61,601,568 of NC_137287.1, read as the reverse complement.
GCCCCCTGTCTGTTTATGTATGTGTGTATACATGTCCTTGTGTGGACACATTTTCATTTCTATAGGTAGACTTCCAGAAATTGCTGCCTGAGGTGCTGAGTTTCTGTTTAACTTCTTAAGAACCTGATGAACTGTTTTAAAAGTAACTATATAATTATATAATTTCATGTTCCAACTACCAGTGTATGAAATGTTCCAGTTTATCCATATCTTGTATGTTTCTTACAGTCTTGTCTGTTTGACAGAGTCATTTAGTGGGTGCGAAGTAGAGTCTCATCATAGATTCAATTTACGTTGCCCTTGGACTGGTGATTTTGAGTATCCTCTGCTAGACTTTTGGTCTTTTGTATGTCCTCTTTGGAGAAATGTCCATTCAGATCCTCCCTCCCTGCTTTGGTTTGTTGTCTTCTGTGTTGTAAGAGATCACATATTCTGAAGACAAGTCCTTTATCACATGAATCTTGTGTTGTTGTTTTTTTTAAATCCAGTGTATAATCTCTGTTATTTGAATAGTGTTTAATTCATTCATATTTAATACTTACATAGTTGCTTTTACATCTGCCATTTTGCTGTTTATTGTTTTTCTCATATCTCAAGGGATTCCCTCTCTTCATTTTCCTTTTTTTTTCCTGGCTGTGTGACATGCCTTATGGGATCTTATTTCCCCAACCAAGGATTGAACCCAGGCCCTTGGCAGTGACAGCACAGAGTCCTACCCACTGGACCACCAGGGAATTCCCTATTCCTCCTCGTCGGAGTTCTGTCTTAGCAGTTGCTCTAGGGATGATGATATGCATTTATCACTCTTAATTACAGTCTACTTCAAAATAATGCAAATTTAATTCTGTAAAAATGTAGTAACTTTGTTCTAATATAGCTCCTTTTTTTCTCTTCTTTGTGCTATAGTTGTCGTGTTACATTTGTATGTCTTATAACAACTTGAGAGTACAGTGACATAACTACTGCTTTATATAATCTTAAATCCTCAGTCTTTATCTGGGGGTGTCTTTATTTTGCCTTTTGTTTTTTTATGAATATTTTTGCTGGATATGGAGTACATGATTAGTTAAGAGTTTATTCTTTAAATACTTTGAACATGTCATCTCACAAACCCCTGACCTCCATTATTTTTGGTGAGAAGTCAGTGTCAATGGTAATGATTATGTTAATAGTAAACAGCTATTGCTGCTTTCAAGAAGTTTCCCTTAGCCTTGTCTTTTTAACAGTTTGACTCTGATGTGTATTAAGTGTGGATCTCCTTGAGGCTTTCCTACTTGGGATTTGTTGAGCTTCTTGGATCTATGGATAAATGTTTTTTATTGAGCTTCTTGGATCTATGGATAAATGTTTTTTATTAGATTTGAGAAGTCTGGGGCAATTATTTCTTCAAATATATTTATTTGCCTTTTCTCTTCTCCTTCTGGGATTCTTTTTCACACGTGTTGATATACTTGATGTTGATGTAGTTTCTGAAGCTTTGTTCATTTTCTTCATTGCTTCTCTCTCTCCTTCAGATTGAATACTTTCTGTTGATTCTTCAGGTTTACTGATTCTTCTTTCAACTGAATTTTTCATTTTACATCTTACATTTTTCAGCTGAGTTTGTATTTGGTTCTTTCCTATACTTTGTATCTCTTTATTGAGATTCTTTATGCATTGCATCATTTTCATCATAGGTCTCATTAATTCTTTAAACATGACTTTCATTAGTTCTTTGAGCATGCTCATAATAGCTGCTTTTAAATCTTTGCTAACTCCAGCATCTGGAGACACTGAGTTCCAGCTGAATGCTTTTCTTCCTCAATAAGGGTACATTTTCTTCTTTCTTTGTAATCTTGTTGAATTTCAGATAATGTAGCAATTACTGATTCTGAAATTTTTCACTAGAGGTTTGTTCTTGTTTAGTAATTTGCCATCAGTAAATTTGTGAAATCTGTCTCCATGACAGTGTGCAGCCACTGGTGTGTCTGCTCCTTTTTTTAAAAAATGTTAACGCTTGCTTCCTAACAGTTTCTGCTGTGACTGCATAGCTTAGTATTTAGCCAAAGGATTGGACAGAGGTTGTGTTCAAACCCCATCAGTCAGGCCTCCACTCTGCCAGTGGATCTATGCGGGCTGGCAAGTACATTCAGTGTTCAGCTCATTTGCGAGTCTTGCCTGGTCTTTGCTTTCTGGTGGGCTTTTTCCTTCTCCCTTGTGCATGTGTGCAGGTTTGGGCAACTGTGAGTATGTGGATGCTCTGCATGCCTGTAAATCCAGAGTATTTAGAAGTGCTTATCAACCCAGATGGCTGTCTTCTTCCCTCCCAGAACTTCCAGTGAAATCCCTCGCTACTCTGTTGTTTGCCCCACATAGGACTAGAATCTCAGCGAACCCTGTTTGCTTACAGCTTGAGCTCACCATTTTACAGTGCATCAAGTCAGGTGAGTCCCTTCCGGCAGTGGCAGCAGGCCTTGTTCCCAGGATCTGCCGTCACCCTGGTTGAACTGCTGCGCCCGAAGGCTTGGTCCAGGATGTGGCAGCACTGGAAGCCCACAGGCTCACAAGTTCTTTCCTGAACTGGTTATCAGGAGTAAGCACTTCTTAGTTTGTTGTAGATATTCAGTTCATTTCCAGAGTGCTGAGATGGCTATTTTATTCAACAGTTTGTCCAGATTTATAGCTGCTTTTTTGAGATGATTCATCAGTCTCCTCCCCTCAACATGCTGAACGTGAGTTTTCCAACTTATTCTGAATCACATTCCACTCAAATTAGCTTCATAAGGATAGACCTCAAGAGGACTCAAACTTTTCAAAGCTATCTGTTCAAAGCTACCACAGTGCCAGAGTTTTACAAGTAACCTGTACCTACTTTTGATAATTGATATGTGTTTTATTTTTAGATATTCTTTGTATTTGTTCATACTCATTTTAAAAGTAAATACTGAATTATTTCAGTCTGCCTAGTTATAAGCATATTTTTTAATGTAAGTATGTAATATTTTAATAAAATATGTTGGAATGTAGACTTGATCTTTGGATTGAAAGAAACAACACTTAGTCATGGACATAAACTTTGGAGAGTTGATACGTTTGAACTGAGGTTTTTATTTCTATGCAAATTCTCCCTTGCCTCTATTCTGTCACGCTAATCCCTGTTCTTTTAGGCAAGAGTGTAATTCCCCTATACCCCCTTCTGTCTTTTAAAATAGAAACTTAATTAAGTTATGTATCAGTGCTTCATACAGGAATATAATGGGTGGCTAATCTGTTATAAATTTGAGAAGGCATTTCATGAAAAAAGGTTACAGAGCTGCCGAAGAGGGAGGGCTAGAGAGAGAGAGGTTGTAAAACCTAGTTTGGGGAGCTTGATAGGAATCCAATTTTCTGCAGTTCTGGAAGCAGGTGTGTAACATGCCCAGGGAACCTGGAATCTAAAGAAACTTGTAACTCTGGCTCAGGACGGGAGAAGAACTGCTAATGTATTGAGACTGTTGTGCATTTTCTGCACTTGCTTTGACAAATTCCTTTTGAATGCTTACGGAGGACCAAATGTTGGTCTAGAGAGAAAGTGAGCCATGTTGGAGGATCCATGTTACATACTATACAGAAGGGCACTTAGAGGTGTGGACGGGCCCCGGAAAAGGATAATCTGAAATGGTGCTCTGGATTCCTTAAGAGCTAAGAAGAAAAGTCAACAGAGTGGATTACACACACTTAGGTCAACGGAGTTACAGGTGAGAAAACTGCGGGCACAGAAATACCACTGAGAGTAATAGCTTTAAAATAACTGCCAGATCCAGACTGCTCAAAACCATCTCACATAACTCTGCTACTCCCTGCAGTTTTGATCCTGGCAGGTTGGAAACCATAAACGGCCAGCTAACGGAGGAAGAATGGAATTAGGCAGGAAAGCTAAAGAGGACCATGCCTGCCTTCCACCCTTATTGCACATGGGCATCCTGTAGTGTGGCCAAGCTGGTTAACCCTGACTTGGTTTGTTTTTATAGTTAGAGACTGGAAATTCTTTTTAAGTACTTTGTGAGTTAAAGCAATTCTGGACTTTTTATTATTTGAGAGTAAGGTTTTTCAACCTGGGCTGGGAGAAGAACCTCTGAATATTTCAAAGGGTAGTGGGAGATGGTGTTGCCTTCTAATTATATTCCATGAGTCAAAAATAGTGATTACATATATTAACAGATTTTTGTTTGAACACTTTTGGGTGATACAATTCATAAGATTTTTCAGAATCGAACTATTTGTGTAGTTTCCATCATAATCATGTATGGGATACATGTGTGAAAAACTAACACAGCTTCTGCTGTCTTTGTACTTTCTAAATTTTTGTTGAAGTATAGTTAATTCACAATGTATTAGTTTCAAGTATACAGTAAAGTGATTCAGTTATATAGATATATATACTTTTTCAGCTTCCTTTTCATTATAAGTTGCTACAAGATACAGTATAATTCCCTGTGCTATACAGTAAGTCCTTGTTTATTTTATATATAGTAGTAGAAGATAAAATATGCAAGGTAGGATTGAGTGCCAGGCTAACAGTATCTTGTACATAGAAGGCTCTGTTAAGTGGATAAAAAGAGAACTTGGAAGACCTGTAGCATGTGAAATTCCTTAAGGTATTATGGGTTGATTTCACACAAGAGGTATTTTATTTTTATCCACCAGTTGCCTCCTTTCACATGTTAAAGACTAGTTGTTAGTAAACTTGAGATGTTAGTAATGTCTGTATAGCTCTCCTAGAAATTCTGAACTAGGGGATGAAAGATGCAGATGTTGGAGAAGATGGAGGAAGAAGACAGTTGCTAAAGCATTTCCAGGAAGAACAAGAGAGACTTTTTATATTATTAGGAAATACGCATCATTATTCAAAAAGAAACCTAAATCCACTGTAGTAAAAAATATGAAATAACTGAACGATTGTTAAGAAATTTGTGAATCAAACTTTGCAAAGCCTGGTGAAGTGTTCCCTGGTGGTGAGGAAGCATAGTACCTGCCAAGTAGAAGGATGTTGTCAGTATTAACAATGAGAGGCCAAAAGTTTCACAGTTTTTAATTTTTAACTTTGGTGAAAGATAGTGTTTTATACTGTTATAGCACAAAGAAAACCAACTTCAAAATTTATCAAAATTTTGGCCTTCCCTAGTGGCTCAGATGGTAAAGAATTTGCCTGCAATGCAGGAGACCTGGGTTCGATCCCTAGGTTGGGAAGATCCCCTACGAGAAGGGAAGGGCTACCCACTCCAGTATTCTTGCCTGGACAGAGGAGCCTGGCAAGCTACAGTCCATGGGGTTACAAGAATCGGACACGACTGAGCGGCTAACACTCACTTTCAATGTGATTTTTATTTTTTCCCTGTTTGAGAAGTTGACAGATGGGCAAGTGCTTACCGGTGCTGTGGTTTGGTTCCACTTTCTGTATGCTTTTTCATCCTTGTTAGATTTTAAGATTCTTAAGTTCATGCTGCTTCTTGGTGTCATAAAATCTCAAATCCTTGTACAAGATTTGAAGAAACGGTTGTGTTGGAGGAGTACACAGAAAATAAAATATCTCCTTTGGTTAGATTTTATTTTAAAAAAATACACCTTTTAAAAATAAACCGTTTTAAAAAAAAATAAAAAAAAATAAAAATAAACCGTTTTTAAGAAAAGTGAGCTGTTACTATACTTCTTATTACCCTAAATCACAAAGTTGATTTATCCACCAAAGCTGTTGGTCACTGTTAGAACTGATTATACTGTTAACATTATATTTTGTAAATATGTATTTTGTAAAAATTTGTGATGCCAAGGTGATAGTTTAGATTTGTGCTTAATTTGGGGGGTAAGTATTTCTTTAAATGGATAATGCTGATTTGTTTTTTTTAAGTGGGTTAACATAAATTCTCAAATAAATTTTTACCAGGACCTTCAAACTATATCCTATTTCCTATGCGCCTAGTACCATCAGTATGAAGTCATCCACTTAATGGGTAAATTTGATGAGCTGTAAGGCAGTGAGAATATCAAGATCCCAGTGGATTAAATTATCACAGAACTGAAGAGCGAATGTCTTGAGGCAAGTTGATGAAATTGAACTACTATCCATGTCAAATAAGAGTAGAAAATTTCTAGTACCCATGGTTAATTTGTGAACTGATGGTATCCTTTGATCATTAAAGAAAAAAAAAGTTGTTCCTTAATTGTAAGCTAAGAATGTTTCATTATTTACGTATGTTAATTCCTTTTCTATATTTGGATTTATACTACATTTTTTGGTCTCAAGTTTTATGTGGCCAAATAATTTCCATTTTTTGGAAAGATCTTCTAAACATAAATAATACCACTCATCCATATTTTCTTCTAAAATATTTAATGGTTTTTATTAAAAAGACTAAACATTTAACTAACCTGGAGTTTATTTTGGTGATACCTTGAGATGTGTAGTTACTTCTTATCAGTAATTGATTTTTCCCAAACCATTTATTAATAATCCATATCATTTCTCATTGATTTGTGTAGTTTTTGTTATATTAATAAGTTCTTACCTCTATATTGTTTTCCAGTCATATGCTTATTCACCACCAGGGTATTTGAATCTTAGATAGGCTTAGTGGGAGTCTCAGTTGTGGGTGTTCTAGGCAACAACTTTCTAGAGGGCATCTGTTTTCCATAGAAATTGGGAATGGGAAATCTTAGGTTTCAGTTGCTTGGGGATCCAGACAGCATTTGACCAAGGAAATACAGAAGCTTAGAGATGACCTAATGAAGACTCCTTGAGTATCTTGGTCTATACAAAAACAGTAGAGTAAACCAAATCTTGACAACCTACCTGAAGTCCTGGTGTGTAGTTCTAATCTCCCTGCAGCTTGGTAGTGGCTTTGACCCTCCTTTCAGGCTGCTTCAGGAAGTGTCAAGAGTCTTTTTCAGATATCACTATAGTTTTTACTGGTCTCATAGGTGACCCTGGAGAATACTGTGGAGGCAGAAGACAAAAGATAATTTTTTGGTTGGGCTATTGTAGGAACCAAATGCTTGGTGATCAAGAATTGATACCAGTCACACACACCAAAACCATTTGGTGTAGCTAAGCTGGGTAGCCCTGAGAAATATTTTTTTGTTTTCATTTTTGTTCATTGCTCTTTCATCAGTGAAAACGCTGTCCTGGAACCAGACATCACTTCAACAGGGACCTAGCCTCTTTTCAGAGTTCTTTGGTGCATTCCAGCAGCCATTTCTGCTGAAGGTCTGGACACTTGGCTTCTGAGTCACTAATCCCCAAAAATTTGTTGTCAATTCATTCAGTCTACAAAGAACAAAATGCCATTAAATGGCCTCTGAAGAATAAGTACGTAAATTAATTTGTCTTGCTGTAAAATAAGGCTGCCATACATTCAGATTTTGCTGGTGCATCTTGAGCAATGGAGGTATCTGTTCCTTTTGAATTTGGTTAATCAAAAGTCTTAAAGTCATTAACTTCAAATCATTAACAAATGGAACAGGAACTTGGTGAGTTTTGGGTTAGCCTGTTTTCTATTAACTGTTGTGAGCCTGCTTCTGCTTCACCCACAAATACTAGGTTTAGTCCTGTTGTAACTACTGGATCAACCACATTAAAAGGAGTTTCTGTATATACTGACCTGTTCATACCAGTATGGATTCAACCTGTTTTGCTTTATTCCTAAGAAATGGAATAAAGATGGAAACACAAGTTACAGACAGATGGAAGCAAGGGAAAAGATTATTTGAAGTTTGGGAAATGTTAAAGAGGATGGAACAAGTATAGAGCATAAGATGCTTCATAAAAATGGAGTTGATAATATTCTGCAAGGCCATTATGATGATTACATTTAGGAGTGGGAAATAGATTTGGGTGAATAAAGCAAATGAACAAAGAGACTATTAAGAGGAAACAAAAAAGATGTCCCTAGAGTCCGACACAACTGAGTGCGCACACACACACACATTAGTTAGCAAATTACTGAAAAATCTGGCTAATAGGATTTTAGTAAAATTTAGCTATATTAAATGTTTTTTAATTTGTAGCAATGGTCCTACACTTCAGTTAAAAAAAAGCCCATCTTGTTTGCATTTGTTTGATTTTTTACAATCTGCATATTATCAGTATTACATCTTTCTGGTGAAATCTATACCAACAGTTTGTGCCTTCCTTAAGTACCACCAGAAACTCAATTCTTGCTTCCTATGACAAGATTATAATTTAAAAAGTTCATTCTAGTTGTCAAAAGAATACCCAGATATCAAAACAGTAATCATTCATAAATTATAATGAAAAATAATGTACTATCACAGTAAAAATTTTAAAATTCCCAGATTTAGATATAAATACATCAAGAAGGGTATAGGATTTACATTAAAAAAAAGCACCCAAAGGTTAATGAAGGACAGAGACAACACCTACATGGATACACTGATAAAAGCGATTGTCAAGTTAAAATTACCTGTCTTAACCTAATTCAATAAAAATTTCACTAAGAATTCCCTTTAACTGGCATGGTGATTAAAAGTCATCTCAAATAATGTAGAAATAAACATTGCCAAGAGAATGCTGGAAAGGACAAATAAGGAGAGGAACTTTGGACCTATAAAAGATTAAAACATATTGTATATACTACCTATGCTAGAATCAGCAGAGCATTCAATGGAACAGAATGGAAAACTCCAGAAACAGAACATCAGAGTTAAAAAGTGGTATTTTAAACTAGATGAGAAAAGATGGATTATCTCGGACACGTGAATAATCATTTTGTTTTTAAAGTTCTCAAATGTTACACTATGCTCCAAAATAAATCTTGGGTTGATTAAAGATTTAATCTTTAATAAGATTAAAATAAAAAAATAAAAGCAAAAAATTAAAATGAAGAAAATGTGTAGATGGAGGCTGGGCCCTGGGAGGATCAGAGGGATGCAGAAACGCGGTTTCATTTCATCTGGAGAACCTGAGTTGGTTTCCCCTAAATTTGCACTTGATAATACTTGTTACCACAATTTCTGGAACCATGAAGACAGTTTTCTGTAGTTACACTCGCTAAATTTCGCTGGTCCAAGAGGGATGTGGAAAGGTATAAGCTGAGGGATAACTAGATTTAGAGTCTTGTGTTTCTTTTTAGGAGAGCCCTAAAAATGCTCTGGGGGACAGGCTTTCAGCATCCTGAAGCTCCTCCCCGCTCCAGCCCCAACCTCTTGCAAAGACGGCTTTCTCACCAGCGAGTCTATCTTTTGTTAAGCATCCGGGAACGCTTAGCCAACTGGTACCGTTGATTGAAATGTACCTAGCACCGCCTACAGTCAATCTCAGACTTGAGCCGCCTGGCCTTGCACATGCGCACTGGGCAGTATGACCGGACAGGTCTCTGTGCCTACACGCAGGAACGCCCTCTTCCGAGGCGCGCAGGCGCACTGTGTTCAGCAGCGTCGCTTAGCTACGACTCTTCTGGGCTGCAAGATTGGAAACCGCGGAGCTTCCGAACTGGGATATTGTGGGGGGACTGCTTAGGCTTATCTGTAGCACTAGTATTGGGTTTAGGGGACAGTGAAGAGCCAAGGGGAAGGTGAGGTGTGTTTGAAGCCCGTAGGCTCTGTGATGAAGAAGATTTTTGGCTTCGGGAGTAAGAAGGGCGAGTCGCCCTTAGGCTCCTCCATCAGCCCGGGAAGAGACGGCGGTCATAGAATCAACTCCCAGCCCGGGTATCGCATCCGAGACAAGGACCTTGGAAAGATCCACAAAGCTGCCATTGTAGGGAACGTAGCCAAAGTGCAGCAGATTCTGCTGCTGGGGAAGAATGGCCTGAACGATAGGGACAAGATGAACAGGTAAGCGGGGTGGAGGGGCCTGGCAGAGGTCCTTCCTGTGAGTTTCCTCTCCAAGGCTCGCGGACACCTTCCTGGGATCCAGCGCCCTGCAGACTTTATAGGCAGCAAAAAGCCTTAGCTGGTTTCAGACCCACTTATAATTTCCCTTATAGAGCACTTTACTGGTAAGTTTTGAAGTCATTTAATTGAATGTCGGTAATCAGAGTAATGAAGTGAAACATAAATAGTATCTTTTTCTTCCCTTCTTCATCTTCCTTTTTGTTATTATGCATGGGTTAGCATGATGTACTCATGAGTAAGAGTTCTTAAGTTCTATAGCTTTCAAGAAATCTGGAATCTCCTGGCTCTCACATTTTTTCTCATGTGATTTATGAAAATACTTCTTCGTGGATCGCCTATTGTGGATCATGGCAGTGGACAGATTTCTGATGTTGTTAGTATCTTATTTTTTAATGTACACATTTTTATACTGTAAAGTTATATATTATAGAAAACTGCATAGTGAACAAAATAATTCCCATGCCAGATCAACTTCTGGATTAAAAATTCTTCAGATACAATTCAATATCCGTTTTACATCAGTGTACGCCTAGGTATATATTTTCTTTGCTGAAGGACCTTAGAAGCTTTGAAGTAGAAAGTTGGCTGTGTCCTTGAATAGGAAGACATTTTCTTAGGATGTATGGTCTTTCAATATTTAAACCAAATCAACATATCGTGGTTTTAAAGATATTGGGTTACATATGCTGTCTTTAATTGTTGTGATGAAATTAAAAGTTGTGTATAGTAGAGGAAGATTTGCCCTTCTAGATATCAAAATGTGCTCTAAGTGCCCACAAAGTGTTCATTTACTAACAACTGAAAAGATAGATAAATGAATGGAACAGACTATCAACTACCCAAACACCTAAATATATGTAAGAATTTAGAACTTGATACTGGTGACATTTTCTATTAGAAAAGGTAAATTATGTGTAGATGGTAGAGAAATAACCTGGTAACTATTTAGAGAAAAGTAACTAGATTTTTATCTCACAAAAAAGCTTCAGATGAGTATGGATCAAAAATTTTAAATACACACAGTGAGAAAAGTACCAGAAGAAAACACAAATTCCTGTTTATACATTTTTTGTGTGTGTGCTGACAGAGACCTTCTTTTTCTTTCTATTTCTACTGGTTCTTAACCTTAATTTTTTGTTTTAATTGGCGAATAATTGCTTTACAATGTTGTGTTGCTTTCTGCTAAACAACATTGTAAATCAGTTATTAAGTATACATATATCCTCTTAGTCCTGAGCCTCCCTCCCACCCCAAAGACCTTTCTAAGAATGATTTCAAAAGCAAGAATTCTGGAGTTTCCTGAGTTTTGGCACCAAAAAAAAAAAAAAAGAAAAGGAAAAAGAAATCTGGAGGTTGGTTTAACAAACAAAAAACTTAAAACTCTCTGTAGATCAAGCTGTCTGTAGGGAAGTCGGAATAGTAGACAGGGCTTGTCTTTCTGGCACTAATAGGAATGTGGCACAAATAAAAATAATTTCTTACTTTCACCTTTTTTTAAAATTCTTTTGAGGACTGGTATCCTCTGACAACTTTCAGCCTTTTCAAAAGTCAAGGGAATCTTGGGAATTCCCTGGCGGTCCAGTGGTTAAGACTCACTGCTGTGGGCCTGGGGTTGGATCCCTGGTGGGGGAATTAAAATCCTGCAAGCTATAAGGATATATTGTACAACATAGGGAATATAGATAATATCTTATAATAACTTTAAATGGAGTATAACCTTTAAAAATTGTGAATCACTATGTTGTGCACCTATAAAATATAATAATATACAATATACATCATCTATACTTCAATTAAAAAAGCAACTTTAGACAAAAAGACCTTATGGTAATTAGACAAACAGGAAAAATGAGAAATAAACAAAAATGCTACCAATTATAGCTGTAAAGTTATGAAGTATAAATTTCATCCCAATGTCAGAGACGTTAAAATGTAAGAAAATGAGGATGCTGAATCAGTGAAGTACAATGTTTTCTCTAATATTCAAAATATATTTGCAAAGGATGTGTAATAACCTTTGACTTCATTGAGATGTTGTCCTTGTCAGATAATAAGTATGATAATATTACCTAGCAATTACTGAGCTGTTACCTGTGCCAGGAATGGTTCTAAATCCTTTGAATGGATCTCATTTAAGCATCACGGTGGTGTTCTGTGAGATAACTACTACTCTCTCTCCATTATGTTAATGAGGAAATTGAGGTACAGAGAGGGTGAGCGACAGCTAACAAGTGACAGAGTGAAAGTCAAATTCAAACCCAAGTTGAGCTGAATCTCAAGGTCATGCTCATTCTATTCAACTAGATTGTTCTTTCATTAATGTGGTAAGAAGAGCTAAAACTAATATATACTGTTCTTTCTCCAGAAGGAAACAAAATATTTGTTTTAGAGGGATAGGAATAGCATGCTATTGAATGTTTTCAATCACAGGAACAATTGTTTGTTTTGAAACAGTTACACTACAGTTTCCTAAAAACTCCTCTTGCTTTTGTAGGACTGCCCTCCACTTGGCCTGTGCCAATGGCCATTCAGCGGTGGTAACTCTCCTCCTGGAGAGAAAATGCCAGCTTAACCTCTGTGACAATGAAAAAAGGACAGCGCTGATGAAGGTATGGTTCAGCGAACCATGTCCACATGAGATGGATGTGATTTAATTACTGAGACTAAAAATGAATTTATCTCATTTAGATATAGCAAACTGGTGAAGCTTGTGGACTGTTTACTTTGAATTCCTAGAATTGATACTCTGTTTCTTGGCACAACACTGACAGGCCGTAGAATGCCAAGAGGAGGAGTGTGCGACTCTTCTGCTGGAGCATGGTGCCGACCCCAATGTCGTGGATGTGAGTGGGAACACCGCTCTCCACTACGCTGTCTTTTGCCAGAATATATCACTCGCGGCAAAGCTGCTTTCGTACGATGCCAATATAGAAGCCAGGAACAAGGTATAACTCAACTAACTTTACTTACAAAGTATTTGTGAAGCATTTTTTTAATCTACAAGTGTTTTATTTGTAACAGTATGTAAATAGGTAAACTGAACAGTGTCCATCAAGGCCTGTTACCATGGAAACAACCCCAAAGCCAATGCGGGGGAGGGGGGGGATTTGTGTCTGTGTCCACAGAAAGGACAAAGGTCTGTCTCCCAGCCACCCGTCTACCCCAGAAGGAAGATTTCCCATCAGAACATGCCTGGGAGTGGGTGGTAGCCTCAGAGCCCACAAATGATGAAGGCCTGGGGGGAGTGAATTGATGTGAGTGGCTGCTTCCAGAGGCTCAGGAAATGGGTGCCCCTGGGGGTGGGTGGGAGGAGGAAGGAGACCCAGTGCCCATGAGGGGGAGCCGGCTGAGTGCAAGTGGGCCTGGGAGGCAGCAGGCCTGGAGCCCTGAGCCCTCCAGGACTCTGGTTCTGAGATCCGGCCGAGAGGGTCAGGTCATGTTTGACTCCCAGCAAGGGCGTTCACTTGTGCTGGTGACCACTTGGTTTGCCATGTACACCTCGGAGTCTCCCGCGCTCAGCCCCGGGGAGCTGCTTGGCCGGGTTGCAGCTGTGCATGGGGAGCTGGTGATGGCAAAGCTGCCCCTCCTGCTCTTTCTCCAGGAAGCAGCTGAAGTCCCACTGCTGCAGCCCTGCCAGGAACTCCCTCCACTCTCACAGGTGGGCTCAGTTTTCCGTGTTTGGAAGCTGCAGCCTTCCCTGAGTGAAAGTATTTTGAAAGAACTTAATTGTCTAAGATTTCACTTTATACATGATATTTCTAAAGAAGTATTAGAGAGTAAAGCATTCATTCATGTGTTTATGGCAGGTATTTGTGGTAACACTGCACTTGTTAAAGGTAAAACTTTCCAAATACTTTGCCCCCCCTCAAATTTTTTTTGATTGGCATAAAATAACACAGTAAAGCAAAATTTGCCTTAGAAATAGACCTTGTCCTAAAACTCACACATAACGTAAACATTTTGCAACATAATAGAAATCTCGTTGCTATTAACAAATTCATATTTTATAAAAAAAATGATTTATTTAAAAATGATTTCTCTCTCATTGCCCAAGGCTTAAGAGAGTAAAGGAAATGGGAAAAGGAGAAAGCAGGTGAAAAATGTAGGTCAAGTTGGAATTTTGGCCATTGGGAAATGCCAAAAAGAGTGTTGTTTTCTTTTTTTCTTTTTTTAAAAATATTTATTTATTTGGCTGTGCTGTGTCTTAGTTTCAGCATGCGGGATCTGGTTTCCTGACCAGGGATTGAACCCAGGCCCCTACACTGGGAGCCTGGAGACCCAGCCACTGGACCACCACAGAAGTCCCGAGATTTTTGTTTTTGTCTTTTTTTTCCTTCAGTTTATATATTTTGGTAAGGTGCTTTTCAGTTTTCAGGGATAATAGTTGTTGTTTTGAGAGAGTAAGTGGATGGCATGGTAGCCTATATATCAATTTTAGGAACTCTGAGGAAATCAGATCGACAGTGAAAGGTGGTGATTAAGTGGGAAATAAGAGAGAAGAACGAATAATTAACTGACATCGTATCCTATTCTGGCAGAAACAGCCTCTTAGATAAGAGTCTAGACTCTGCTCTCCAGTCTAGAGTGTCTTGATGGAAAGTAAGTGGTTTATAAATAATGAGATCAGGTTGCCTTTTGAGTTTACTAGTCCCTGTTCTACCACTGTTTACCCAGGAAAATTTCATGCTGTTTTGATGACTTCTACCTCTTACACTTTTCTTTTTTATTCAAATCCTCAAGTAAGAGAAGGAATTGGCCATGTGGGTAAGAGATGAGACTGGAGTGGTTGCTGCACTAATTCTTGGCTAGATTGTGCTGATGAAAACCACAATCACTTGGGAAAACTTATAAAAAAAGTTTGCAAGCCTAGGCTGTTCCCTGAAGATTTGGATGGAATAAATCGAGAAAGGCCTGGACGTGTGTATTTAGAAGTTTCCTTGAGATTCTGATACGATCTGTGATGAAGAACTATGGAGTGAATAAGTGTAATTTCTAAATGCACCTATCTCAAAAATAAGTAATCTCTAGAAGAGTTGGAGTTTGATCAGCACTAGCTACTTCCATCAGCTCCCTCCTTTGCAATAGTATTAACCTGACTTTTTCTCTACCTGTGTGATTAAGAAGTTAAAAGGAGTATTATTGGCAATATCTGTTGGCTTGAACGATAACTCCTTTAGAGTCTTCAGAGATTTATTCATGGTGAAGTCACTTCATCTGTAGAGTCTGACCCTTTAAGGATTTTGCACCTTCTGTTTTCATCCAGGTCATTAGGTCAACAGATGTTTGTTACCAACAGGGTTTTCCTGATTACAGTAATAGTAACTCATGAGCCTTTTTTTGGTGTCAGCTGCAGGACAGACTCTTGCAGTGTATCTGTTATATCCACTGAGCCCTGGCATAAGCAAGATGAGAGCTTTAAACATCAAAACCCATGAAGTTAGTAACAGTACAGATGGGAATTGTGTTAATAATTTAGTTTCAGCAGTCTTAGGAACTCATTATCCATTTGATTAACAATCTAGAGGAGGAATTCTAGAGATAGATTGTAGTTTTAACAGGCAGTGGAAACATTCTTGAAGTGGAATTATGATTTTTTAAAAAAGTATGTTTAATTGAATTATGACCCTTAGTAGCAATTTTTATTACATGTTGGGCCTGCTTTCTGTGAAACACATGATATGAAGAAAGGAAAGGTTTCGCATACAAATACTTGCTTTATTCCCACCTGTTTGGAAACAGCAAATGTCAAACCACAAGTGGGCCATAGACTAAGCATGGCCCTTGGATATGTTTAGTTTACCTCTGCAAATTGAGTCAACATTTAAAATTTAGGAGACTCACGCAGAAGTCTGCATTTCAGGCTTCTCAAAGAACCAAACCTGGTTCCCCTTGAGCCCATTCTACTGTTTGGTCAGCTTGGAGAGGCCGACCCTTCTGTATGGAGCATGTGTTCTTGGGTTTGCTGGCCTTACCTGGCTTTTTCACTTATTCAGGTCAACAACTTTCCCTCCATAAGCATTTGAGTTTCCAATTCTTGTTTTATAGTTTATTTTGATAATTATTTCAAGATTTTAGAGATACTCTAATTAATCTGTAATTGATTTCATATTTTAAAAGAATTTCTTAAGAATGAGATTGAATTTTTCGAATTTAATTTAGAAATAATTTAGAAATTATTAGTTGGTCTTTTTGGAAAAAAAAACAAGCTCTTTTTCTTTGCATGTTCATATAGAGAATAGTATTCCCATTGGAATGTCTGTAAACCTTGTGATGTTACTCAACATCATCCTTGGATAGGTTATGCATGCTAGAGATAATAATATATATTCCTGCTTCAGCATTGTTCCTAAAATATGCAGTTGATTTAGTAGCTAGTTGATTCTCTCTGGAGGAGTATTGAGAGTAGTAATAGAGCAAGTGAATACTACGATATCCCTGATAAATAGTATGATAGGAGCAAAGATCCTTGGAACCAGTAAATGTTGGAAGTGAGTTTTAGAGAATGACTCTGTGGTTCATCTTTTGAAGAGGTAGAGGAGGAGCATTTTCTTTTTCTTTTTTTAAAAAGACATATTTGTCTGCACTGGGTCTTAATTGTGGCACATGGGATCTTTAGTTGCAGCATGTGGGGTCTAGTTCCCTGACCAGGGATGGAACCTGGACCCCCTGCGTTAGGAGCTGGAGTCTTAGCCACTGGACCACCAGGGAAGGCCCAGAGGAGGAGCATCTTCAAGAGAAAGAAGGCGCACAGGGGGATGAGGAAGAGGGGGCTCCGTTTTATTTGCTTTCTGAATTATATGTTTAAGTTCAGAGAATCTATTGTACGATTTTAAGTTCAGCTTAGAAATAGGTTAACTGTGTACATTAGAAATGGTTTTGCCTGTTTTACAGGATGACCTCACACCACTGTCACTTGCTGTAAGTGAAAGGAAACAGCAAATGGTAGAGTTTTTAGCAAAGAAAGAAGCAAATATACATGCGGTTGATAAGATGAAAAGGTACAGTTCTTTTTCTTTTTAAAAACCTTTGTGCTGTTCTAAGATGGTAACATCAAGATTAAATTAATAAGAGGATTAATTTATAATCAACACATCATCAGGCAGGTAGAAAATCAATTATTCTGACTGGGAATCATGAACAACAATATATAGCAGGAATAGATAGTAGGATTCATATTCCTTTATAATATTGACTGTTGTCATATCCATCCGGTTCCCTTTTTTTTCCATTGATCTTGTAGCTGAGGGATTTCATATTAGTTTTATTAGCTTTATAAAATATGGATTCTGCTTTTTAAGTTTATCTTATAACACAATATTGAATTTCTTAATTCTTTTATAATAATTCTTTAATCTCTACTTTGTATATATTTTTCCTTAAAATTGCATACTGAACATAGAAAACTTGGTCTTTTGGATGACTCTCTTCTTTAAATTACTTTCTTAAAAGAATGCTGATGTTATTAGTGACAACTTCTTTGTTCTCATACGTATGCTTGTAGCTCAGCCACTGTTGCAAAGCACCAGCATCCAGTTCTGGCAGCTGGGCCTCCTAGCCTCCCCCCACACTCAGAAACCTTATGTGGAGCCCATGTGTAAGCCTAGATCTAAACCTCGATCTTCATGATGAGGTGCCGTTGAGGCTCTTATTTGTCTTTTTTGCGAGCAGGTGTCAGTGGGGACCATTTCAGTCTGTCAGAGAGGGTCAAGTGCTCCTGCAGGGACTGAGCAGACTTCCCTTTCTCCTTTGTTTCTAGACCTGAACCTCAAGGTGGCTTTCTGTCCTGTGGGGGCACCTTTTCTTAGGTCATAGGTTCCCTGTCATCGTTCCCAGAGTAGTGAGTGCCAGCTTGCTTGAGATTCCATAATGACGATTGGCCCCTCATGAGATCTGTTTCCTGTAATAATGAAAATCTCCCAGAGGATTTATATGTGCTTCAACCTTAAATGTTTTCAGTGAAGTGAAAGTGAATGTTGCTTAGTCATGTCCGACTCTTTGCGATGCCATGGACTATACAGTCCATGGAATTCTCCAAGCCAGAATACTGGAGTGGGCAGCCTTTCCCTTCTCCAGGGGATCTTCCCAACCCAGGGATAGAACCCAGGTCTCCTGCATTGCATTGGGATTCTTTACCAGCTGAGCCACAAGGGAAGCCCTTGTTTTCAGAATCTGCCTCATAAGGAACCTATCCACCAGAAATCCCTAAATCTCAAGTAAGTTAGTTGGAATTAAGCGAGGTAAGCCCTGTCCAGGACTTGCCAGTATCCATTGTAAGAGCAGGGTTATGTCTTCCAGGTGAAACGAAGGTGAGCATGGAGATTAGGCGTCATTCTCAGAAAGATCTGCTGGTTCAGAGTTTGAGTAGGTAGAGAAGGAAGAGTAGTGGTCCAGGCCAGGTCTTGATGGTGATTAGTTTTCTGCTGTTGGTGTAATTAGCTGCAGTAATTGGGGACAATGATGTTATCTAATGTAGTGAGTTTGTATTTTATAAATAAATTTAGGTACAAATTATATAATACCTGAGATTCCCTAACTTACAAACCACAAAGAGCAGCTAATCACCATAATTAACAGTTTCTTGCAACACTTGAATGTTAAAGGTATGAAAAAACACATTAGATTTTATTTGGAATTCCAAAGTAGTTACAGCAGTAAAGTTCTAGACCAAATTATTACATTCTTTGACTGTTTCTCTGAGCATTTTGGGGGTATATTATCTCATTAAATCCTCTTAATCCTCTTCTGAAATAAGGCAGTAAGATCCCAGTTTTGTAGAGGAAGACTGTGAATTGAGGAGAAGTAACTTCTCCAGAATGAAGAGCAGTTGGTAACAGAGCTAGGATTTCCAAGTTCAAGAGAGTTTTCATATGCCGAGTTAACTCTAGTTATTTTTCTGAGCTATACTGCCCTTAGTTCATGAGTACTTCATTTTCCTTTTCATTCTCCTTTTATTACATGCTAAGTAAAAGTTTGTTGAACTTAGAAACTTGAAATGTATGGGACAGTTGAAGTTTTGATATTTTCTGTGATATTTTCTGAAATAGTCGAAGAATTTGGTAGTTGTTTTTCATATTAGTGTTAAAATATTATCACATTTTTAATGCATAGCATTCGTCAACTGATTTCTGAATATAAAGAAGAGAGACCTAAAACTCCTCCCGAAAACAGCAACCCAGGTGAGTCATCTGATAATGAATTACTCTTGGTGATTCTACCATAGATAAAATAGGAATGAGCAACTTTTAATGATGAAAGAACAATGAAAAAACATATATAATTTGCATGTGTATTTTATTTTTTAAATTAACTTCTTAATAGTCTAGTATTCTGAATTGTTTAAGAAGTTAATTGTAAGGTAACTTAAAATCAGAGACTGTATTATATGAAAACAAATCCATGTATTTAATCATGGCCCCTAAAATCCTGTATTAGATCTTCTTGTAGATAGAAAAAACTTTTTAAGTTAGTATGATGTATATTTCCTGTATAATCATATTATAGCAAATTAGACTTCTTATAAAAGTGGAACTTTAATTTTTACAAATGGTTTGCAGTTAGTGAATGAATAGTAGTTCCTATGTAGTGATTAGTCTCACTAAAAAAGTTACCATCGTTACAACTGGGAACCTCAACAATACCTTCCTGGTATGATACCAGATGATAAACAATAAGAACTGCAAAGCTGAGCCAGTGTGCAGCATACCAGGAAGAGATTATTTTTGAAAGTTACCTACCAATAGTACAGGAGACAGAAAAGCAATGCCTGGTTGAGAACCAGTTATTTTGCATATTGTTGTACCAGCAAGGTCTCTATTACCAACTTCATTCCTTACAGATCCAAGAAGAGTGAGATAGACTTCATTAGAACCAGATGTCTTCTTCTGTGTGTTGGATAATTGTCATGACAGTATAGTTTTGTTAGAACAGAATGTTCTCTTGCCATTAGTTAAAAGATTATTGTATCAAATATTCACATAGATCAAATTGGGACTCTGCAGACTCTAATAAAAGCACAAAAACACATCACATTAACAAAAACACCACCATGGCCCCTCGATGTGGCATCTAGCACATTGCACAAGCTGTCTGAGGACACCTTTAACTTAGTAGACCTCTATCTAATCAAAGAGGGCTTCCCAGGTGTCTCAGTAATAAGGAATCCTCCTGCCAATGCTGGAGATGCGGAGTCAATCCCTGGGTCAGGAAGATCCCCTGGAGAAGGAAATGGCAACCTACTCTAGTATTCTTGCATGGGAAATCCTGTGAACAGAAGAGCCTTGTGGGCTATAGTCCATGGGGTCGCAAAGAATTGGACATGACTCAGTTATTTAACAAAAACAACATCCATCAAAGAACTTCTGTAGGTTGGTTTTATATGTTAGAGGAGACACAGAGATGACATACAGTCTTGGTCTTCAGTATGCTCAGAATAGAATAGAGTTGTCCCTGGTTACTTTCTGTATTTTTCTAAACAAAATTTTCAAAGAAACATGCTTATTTATTTGTTCATTTGTTCACCAAAAAGATTATTATCAAGTGTCTTTTATGTACTAAGCATTGTTCTGATGTCACAGAGTGCAAACATTTAAAAATCACTGCCCCTGCCCTCCAGGCTCGAGCTTGCAGGACTCCTCTCCCTGTGGAGTCACTGCATGTGAGTCATCCCTCCAGCATCAGATCATGACGACACAAGGGAAATGTTGTCCAACAGCACCAGAGTCCATTACCCCCTCCCTCCTTCCATCCCTCCCCTTGTTCATCAGCTTTGGATCTGATGATGTATGCCTTCCAGCCTGAAAAAGCATGATTTCTGTCAACACTTGCCATATAATGGGGAGGATTGATATAATGATATCCCTCACTAGTACACAGGACTGTTTGGACCGTCCTCCTCTGTGTGGTCCAGATACTCTTGAACAATGGGAGGACATAGTCTCAAGAGATTATACTTTTAAAATATATTAGTGTGTATATATATATATATATTTAAAACTTTAAAAAAAAGTTTAGTTTATGTGTACCATACTGCATGCTCACCACTACAAGTCTAGTCCCCATCCTCACCACCTAGTTGACCCCCTTTACCCATTTGCCCTCCTCCACCTCCCTTTCAAGAGATTATTCTTTCTAAACCTAGACTCACTACATCTTTCAGACTTCTCTTGCATCTGGAAATAGGGCCAGGAAGACTTTGTTTCCTCTGTTTTACCACACCCTGAAGTTCAGTGCCTATAGACCAAGCTTCCCTGTGATAGGGCATTTTCATCCTGAACTGAAGAGCCAGAGAAGTTGTGTTATGTCCCAGCAAGACTCGTGTATTCTCTGTTCACTGCTCCAGGCAATGGAAATCCAGAAATACTGTGCTGTTCAAGTGTGCTATTGTCAGTATGTAGTACTGATTCTGTTAATGGTATAATATCATTTTCTGTCAGTCTTCTAGAGTTTGGTTAGGATTATGGTCATTGTAAACAGCAGTTCTTTCTTCTTTTCTTTGTTTTGCATTTGATGACTATAAAGGAGAGGAGTGGTTCTTAGATATTAATGACCTGCGAGTATAGTACAATC
The DNA here is from genome assembly GCF_054371585.1 of Giraffa tippelskirchi. Classification (NCBI taxonomy): domain Eukaryota; kingdom Metazoa; phylum Chordata; class Mammalia; order Artiodactyla; family Giraffidae; genus Giraffa; species Giraffa tippelskirchi. Next base: position 61,580,133 of record NC_137287.1, on the reverse strand, counting down.
ACTATTGCCTCCAGTGTGGTCTCCAGGTGTGGTCCGAAAGGAATACTTTTAAACAGAGCATCAGTCTTGAGGTTTTAATATTCTGTATTTTTCTTTTGTTGATTTAAAATGTGTCTTACTTTTTTCTTTAATAGAGGATGAGAGTTCTGAAGAAGACTCTTTAAGCAGGTAGGATTTGGTGGGTTTTTAAAAATTGTATGTTTAAGTAAGGGAACACAGAGAAGAGAAACTAGTATTTGTTGAGCGTTCTACTCTGGGTTAGACCCTGCATTATGTGCTTAATATTTGTGACCTCATAGAGTCATCACAGCAGCTTTGTAAAGTAGCTATGTCCTACTTTTACTTAATTAGGCAACTGCGGTTTGGGGAGGTTGATGAATTGACCTGTGATTCCATGGTTAAAATGAGTTGACCTGTGATTTGACCGTTGGCCTTCTTGGCTCCCACGTCCACTCTCGTGTCCCTCAGCAGAGATGGAGAAGTACCGTGTAGCATATAAGTTAAACATATAAATTAGTTCTTTGACTTCTGTACATTTTAAGTTCAGACATTGCCAAGAACTCCTGTAATGTTCTAGAATAAAGGGGAGGGGTGGGGCCATCTCAGTAAGTGTTTCACTGCTGAAGACTGCCATTTTTGATGGATGCCATTTAGTCTCTGAACTAGGGACAGAGAATGGAGAAGGAACGGCATATCCTTCCGCTTTAAGTCATCAAGTTGATTCCAGTTTGGGCAAACAAAAGTTATGTCAATCCACCAATTTGATTTTCAGTTCAGTTATTAGGACTTTTGGTGAATACAAATTATTTTCAGACTCTGCCAGTATATTGGCTGTCACTGTTTGTCATGGGAACTAAGAATGAGTCTAAACTAGATATTTCAATAGTTGGGAGAGATGGAAGCAGAAATAGGTAACTAAAAACCTTTTAGAGACTTCCCTGGGAGTGCAGTGGTTAAGATGGTTATTAAGACTTCTCCTTCCAATATAGGCAGTGTGGGTTCAATCCCCATTCGGGAAGCTAAGATCCCACATGCCTCAGGGTCAGAAAGCCAAAATGTAAAATAGAAGCAAGATTGGAACAAATTCAATAAAGACTTTAAAAGTGGTCCACATCAAAAAATCTTTTTTTTTTTAAAAAAAAACCTTTTTAAAAACAGAGACCAAGTTTTAATTATGTCAAGAAACTTCGTTTAATACACAGATAGCCAAACTTTCACTTGTTTTTTTTTTTGTTTAAAGAAATGAACTCACTCATTTTTGTTGTATATGTTTTTGCTCTAAAGGTTTTCCAACAAACCTGGTGTTGATTCATGGCCTACATCAGATGATGAAGACTTAGATTTGGAAACCAAGGTAAAGTGCTCTCTTCTATAATTAGTTTTTGTGCTCTGAATTTAGATTCATATAGTATATACTCTTAATAGTCAGCAGTGGTGTCCCTCTCACTGTTTTATGTTTGTAATGGAAAGTTGGTGAGAGCAAACCATTTTATAAAAGTATGACTAGTTGATTTTTTTTTTCATTTTACTTTAGTAAATACTGAAAAATGAAAGTGAAGTCGCTCAGTCATGTCCGACTCTTTGCGACCCCATGGACTGTAGCCTACCAGGCTCCTCCGTCCGTGGGATTTTCCAGGCAAGAGTACTGGAGTGGGGTGCCATTGCCTTCTCCAGGAGATCTTCCCAACCCAGGAATTGAACCCGGGTCTTCTGCAGTGTAGGCAGATGCTTTACCGTCTGAGCCACCAGGGAAGTCTCAAATACTGAAGGTGGAAGGAATGAAGAAAAAAAATGGGTTGGAAAATACATGGTGACAGGAAAATCGTATTGGGAAAAGCTTTATCACAAGGGAGGAAATACAAAATTTGGTCAAGGATAAAGAGTCTGACTGTGAATTTTAAACCATACTGACTTGACTTTTATAATACTCATAATGAAATCTTTAGTGGATGCAATTACTTACTGTAATAATCATGGAATCTTCCTGGAGCCTTTTAGTTCGAAAACTATATAGTGTATATCATCTAGTTTTTTTTCTACCTTTAGACACTATTTGGGTTTCTTAGAAGTGTTAGGAGGGTGCTTTTTTTTCTTTCTTTCTTTCTCTGTTTCTGTCTTTGGCTCTGCATTAAAACTAAAGTAATAATTGTAATTATGAAAATTTAGAAATTAAAACTCTGTTTCTCAAAATCCATATTACAAAAGAATTCCACTGTGTTTTCTAAAGCATCCCATTAAGAAGATATTCCCAACTCTTCATCTCACTGAAGAACACATGTTTTGCCTAAAATAATAACCAGCTGTAGAAGCACAGGCTTTTAATAACTGTAAGATAAAACTTACAACTTCAGATTTTTTTTTGTATTGTAGTAAAAAAAAAATCTAATGAAAGTCCTTGTGTCATATTCTAAAATTTCAGATTTCGGACATTTTGTATTATTGTTATTTAAATATTCATCTTATAGCCCCTGTATCAGTATAAACTAGTGGAGTTCAGGAAACAGTTGTGCATCTCCTGGAGCATGTAACATATGTCTCAAATGTAAGAACCATTTTAATAGTTTTTGAATGTGAATAAATGAAGAGACAAAGGGAATCCTATATAATGTTACAGCTAATATAATATACATAATATAGCAGTTAAATCTGTTTGAATTCTAAACATATGACTTAAATTTAGATTCTCTTTTTAATATTTAGGATGTAGAAGTTCAGTTATGTTGAGGAAGGAGGTCTTGCACAACAAGGAAATAAATAAGAAATATGTGATAAAAATGTTACTGTATATTTTTCAGTGTTGTCCAACTGGGAGCTGAGAATTTTAGATTAATATTTCTTGACCTTTTTAGCTCCATCTTGTATTCCATTAAATTTTTTTTTCAAACAGTATATTCTCCTTAGAATTCTGACTACCAGTCCTTGTTCCCAGTGAAGTGTTAGGGATATTTCTTGGTCAATTCTCTCTCTCAAGTAATACTTGACAGCATTCAGGTAGTGATAGATGACCATGTGTGGCTAATTGAATGACTTTTTTTATAGTGGCAAAATTAAACTCTTTATTACAGTATTATTTATAGACAGTTGTAAAATAATATAAATAGCTATTATTAGGGATATACAATGAACAAAAGCCTCTGTTTTAAATATATGTTTTATATACAATTTATGTTGATATTTTCATAAAACTTGAACAGTGTAGATATACAATTCATGTATTAATAAAAACATGTAAAGCACAGGGTTTGTTCATAGTATATCCTTAACAATACTGATATATTACTGATTTATTGTATATAAATTCTAAATATATATGTTTTTCCACATACCTCATTATACTTATGTTTTTCTTTTTTTTTCTTTAAGTTTGTACTTCACTAGGCATATCTCACTTTTTCCTTTCTTTTTCCTCCCCTACCTTTTGTCATTTTTAATATTTACCGTTAACTTAAATTTTCCTTGCAGAATACATTTCTTCAGTGTCTGTTCTTTCAGTCCATCTCTCTCTGCCTCTATTGTGAACATGTTTGCTTATGGCTTTCTGTTTATAGAGTGTCTGTGGCTTTCATTCATGATCGTTGGCCCTATAGGTTTACTCTTATTTTTTTCCCTCTTTCTTAGAATGAGCTGAATTTAAAAAATCATTTGTCTTTAGCTCTTTGACAAACAGAATAGAAATAACTTTTCCTGTTTGCAGTTCTAACCCATCTAAATAAGGTTCTGCTAAAAACTAAACTTTCATATTTCCCTTCCCAAGCGATAATTCATGCATATAGAAATCATGGAAGCAAATTTCAAAATATAACAACTGATTTAAATGGCTTAGTTTTTCAGACATAGTACTCTAAAGTATTGGGGATAAATTTTTATTCTAGAACATTTTGGTAGAGAAAGTAATCTAGTGGGTGTCATAGTATTTGTGTAGCAGTCTATTAGGGGTAAGGAGAGGAACATCTGGCGCTTCCGATGCATCTGTAATAATCCTTACCCCATGAGAAGATTAGTCAGTGGCAGAACTGTGATTTGAATCCACATCTGAATGACTCCAGAGCCTGTGCTCTTTGTGTTAGATCATATAGTAATGGGGGATGTTATAATTATTTTATTAAATTTGATTCTCATTATTCTTAAAGTTCTTATTTTCTTCTCCAGAATGCCTTTAAACCAAACTTAACAAAGCTAATGAATGCTTCTCAGCAATCCAAGAGAAACAGTAAGTTATCTGAGACTGTCCTGGTTTTATTCACTGATTTGAAATTACAGATGTTCTCATGTACTCTCTGTTGTTTTCACTGTAGTAGAAGCAAAATGTGGCATTGTGAGACCAGAGAGTACAACTTTCTCTGAGGACAATAATTCTGATAGTGAAATTGAAGATGTGGTTGAAACCATTCCCGAACCATTACCTGGAGTCCAGGGCTTCTCTCATCCTGCTGTCCCATTGCCTGAGCCTCTTCCACAACCTCTCAAGTCTCTAGGAGGCCTTGGTCTTACAAAGGTAAGTTGTTTTGTTTGTAATTCTTTTTTCCCCGTACTTTTTCACATGCCATTCACATGTCATGTTCCCTTATGATGACAAAAAGGGTCCTACCACAGAAATGGAAGCCGTCAAAGTCACGATACAAAATGGTGTGATAATAAGAGCAATCAATATATGTGCATGATTCAGATTTATAAATGTTGGCATACTAACTATGCAATTATGAAAGAAAAAGTTACAAAGCAATTAGGAAGAACAGCTAGATGAATATGAAGATGGAGAGGGGGATGAAGGGGAAGAATTCATTTAAGAAGGACAAGATGAATATGAAATGGAATGAGGATCAAGATGAGAGATTATTACACAACCACAACAAATAGTGGGGGTATGTCAGACGAGGAACTCTATAGTATAAATATGAGAAGAATTATTTCAGATTCAACTTAAGAGGAGACAGTGAGGTCATAAAAAAAACAATGCTCATACTCTTTTGCCGAGAAGGCAATCGCACCCCACCCCAGTACTCTTGCCTGGAAAATCCCATGGACGGAGGAGCCTGGTAGGCTACAGTCCATGGGGTCGCTAAGAGTCGGACACGACTGAGCTACTTCACTTTCACTTTTCCCACTCATGCACTCGAGAAGGAAATGGCAACCCACTCCAGTATTCTTGCCTGGAGAATCCCAGGGACAGGGGAGCCTGGTGGGCTGCCGTCTATGGGGTCGCACAGAGTTGGACATGACTGAAGCGACTTAGCAGTAGCAGCATACTCTTTTGAATGACATATAGCTGATTTTTATGAAGAACTGAAAGTAAATTTGTTCCTTACCTTTTCTGGTGGTTGTTTTGAGGTTGGTGGTGGTTCTTGTTTTTGTTTTTTTTTTAATTGCAGTATAATCAATTTACAATATTGTAATCAATTTACAATATTGTGTTAGTTTCAGGTGTACAGTGAAGTGACTTAGTTATACTTATATATGTATATATGTCTTCCCTGGTGGCTCAGTTGGTAAAGAGTCTGCCTGCAATGCGGGAGACCTGGGTTCAATCCCTGGGTCGGGAAGATCCCCTGGAGAAGGAAATGGCAACCCACTCCAGTGTTCTTGCCTGCAGAATTCCATGGACAGAGGAGCCTGGTGAGCTGTAGTCCTTGGGGTCACAAAGAGTCGGACACAACTGAGTGACTGACACACACACATATATGTATATATCTATATTGAATATAGTTCCCTCTGGAAGTTCATTTCAATTTGAAGTGATTTCTCTTTTTAAAAAAATTCTCAGTTTGAAAGTAATGAAGCGATATCTTCTATTTAATATAGCATAACTTTAATTCATAGACAATTCAAGATGAGTTCTGTTTTAGGCCTTAGCAGATTTATTATGATTTAGGAATATTTGGCCCTTCTGTTTCTTGTGGTTTCTAACTTACTATTTGATAAATACTTAATGTACTTAACTAATTTATCTTACTGTTTGATATAATCTTGGTGGGTGTTTTAGATCTTTTTGAAAATAAAGAAGAAATAAATAAGCATTTTATCTAGTCTTTTTACTAAAGTTATAATTTATAATTATATAAATGAGATTCTTACTCTTTCTTCATTAAATGAAAAAATTTTCAGCTGCAATAGTCTTAAAGAAAAAATGTAGAACTTTTTTTTGCTGAAGAGATTCTGATTTGTCTTTTCCTAATATCTACACATAATGGCACTTACACCCAGTAAATGAATGAAATCACAATTTAGGATTTTTTTTCCTTATGTAGACTACTTGTTATTATAAAATCATAAGGAAAGAAAAATTACCAACAGAATTTAAAAATTATCTCTGGAAGATAATTTTTTACTTTTTAAAATATCTCTAGCCATCTGTATACTCCATGTTAGTCTTAAGAAACTTTATATTAACTTCAGTATTTATAGGTGTTAAACTAGCCTGTCAATTCTTTGTTATACATATAAAACTAACATATAAATTCTTTTGTATCCAAAACTCAGAAATTGTGTTTACTTGATTTTTTTAGTTTGTTTGTTCTTTCCTGATATGAAATTTGAGCCCTGCTTGATAATCAGATGTATTTGAAAACCTTTATAGCTCTAGCTTGTATAATCATAATTTTACTACTTTTTTTATATATAGATCATTCCTTCAATCTTTACCTGCTATTCCAGAAGGCATAGATAGGAAATTAGAGTTGTTAGTATGCTGTTTACAGGGAAATAAGAAAACCTTGTGAATTTTCAAATAAGGTTTTTTATTTCTTTTTTACCTCATAGTAGTACTTTAAAATGACTCATAATTCCATACTCACATAAGCATTCTCTTCTACAATTTAAAACTTGTCTTTTAAGATCAATTTTAAAAAGGAGTCTTATTGTAGCATCTTGAATTGGTGTTTTACTATTAAACCTTTTCATTACACTCAAAAATGCTTATTATTGTAATATCCCAGAAATGAATATTTACACGTATTTATAAAAGTATATTTTTATATCCTTGAAACAAATGTTAAAACAGGTAACTGAAAATTTTAATGTCACAGTTTTGTTCCCCTGGTATTGTTTTATTTTCAAAAGTTCAGAATTCTGCATAGGTTTGCATTAATTATACCAGGTTGGTATATTTTACAAATAGTTATCTTAACAGCTATGCTTTTCCTGAATAAGGCTATCTATTTCTAATCCAAAGATATTTATCCAGATCTTTTCTTCTGAGTCCCTTGGCCTCAGATTAATTTATTACTCCTCAAACTGAAGGCATTGTTCCTGATACTTGCCTCGTCCCTGACTCTTTGTAAGCTACTCTCATCTGTTTTCCACATCCTAGTAGATAGCATCACTGAAATGCTGCAGCAGGAAAGATCTTGGACTCCAAACTTCCTTGAAATTACTGCATCCAGTCACTCAGCAAGTTCAGTATTTTCTACCTGCTTATCATTTTTCATGTCTTATTATCATAATCTACTTTCTCACCTATAATCTTGAAATATTCTTTTCAAGTTTTGCTTCTCTGATGTTTATGTTGCTGCCAGAGTAATCTTTCTAAAATATATTTGTCAATCTTTTCATTCCTCTTGGCTTTGCAGTTTGTTTTAGAACGATTTTTACTGTTTTTATTTGGCTGTTTGTAAAGCCAAATTCAACTTTTTAATTATAGTTTCATGGAAACTTTGGGTGGTGTGCAGTGTTTAGTGTGCTTACTGTCCACTCTGGAGCATTGCTTGTAGGTTTTTTTTTTACAATGCTGTCCTGTAAAATAATGTCATGTTTGCTACTTCCTGGTACAGTGTAGTCTTTCCCCTTTCATTTGAAAAAAAGCATGGCACCAAATAAAATAAAATATATTTGTGGTGATGTAACCCTTGTGTAGTAGATTCCCATCACATGAAGGAAAAAGATGACACTTGGTTTTTCCCAGTTGATCCTGGTCCTTCAGTTTTGTCTCTCTGTAGGGTTCCCGGTAACTGTGCTCTAGTTTTCCCCATGACCTGTTAACGTTGTTGCACCCCTCATGTGTGGGTTTGGGCCCCCCTTCCTGGAATCCCCCTCGCATCCCGGCTCTGCACTCGCTGTCTTCTGAGACACGGCCCTTTGTCACCGCGTTCCTTGAGCCTCGCAGGTACACCTGCCTCCTCTCTCCTTTGTGCCCTTCCTGCGCTCCGTCCACTTCAGCTGCAGAGATGTCGAAGGATGCTCTTCTGCTCTTGTTTGTTTTCATGTGTCTCTGCCTCACCTAGACACAGAAGAGAATCACTCTTTTCTTTACATTTCTAACTTCTCCCAGGACAGCGTCTATGATTTCTTAGACCCAGTGATTGTTTGTCGTCTTACTGATTGACTGAATGACCAAATAAATGAATACGTTTTCTGAAGTTGGGTTTTTGTTTTATTTTGTCTTGTTTTTATAGAAAGGAGCCACAAAGCCAAAGAGTGTAGAAAAAGAATGTGATACAGATACTATTGAAAGGGCTCCACAAGAGCAAACAAATCATGATCATTTGACTTCTGTTGATGGAACACACAAAAATAATAGAAGTGGTAAGTTAGTGAATGTCTGTGGATTTTTTCCTATGCTTAAAAGCTCAGATAAAAACCTTTAAAGTGTATAGATGCAAATATGGCATCCATTTCTTTTTAAGTGTGTTTCTTTTGCTCTCTTTCTTCAGAAGTGTCCCAAGTACTACCAACTTTTTCTTCCTGAAGATGCTTCAACCCTCTGAAATTCTTTTCCACTAGTTCACTTTATTGAACTATTTGTGGATAGAGATAGACTTATATATGTATTAAAATTCATAGTAGTAAATGTTCTCATTAATGTATCTGTGACTCCATTTTACAGATATGATGTCAGCCTTAGGATTGGGAGAAGAGGAAGATATAGAATCACCTTGGGATTCTGAGGTACTGTCTTCTATTATTATTTTGAAATGTAAGCACCAAGTGATATAAAAACATAAAAGCAGGAGATGCTATGACTTTCTCACCTTTGCATTTGCCCATCAAAATTTTTTTCTTATTTTTAATCTGTAACCAATAAAATAATTCTGTGCTAAATACTACCACATAGTACACTTTAGCTAATTTTCAAGGTTTGCCTAATGAAATCAGTATAGTACAGAAATCAAGGCTTAGAAGTTATAAAGAATCCGTTTGTGTTCTGAAGTTACATTTATCTAAAAATTGAAGCATTATTCCAGGTGAGTCTATGATCAGATGTTCCTTTCTTTCTTTCTTTCTTCCTCTCTTCCTTTCTTCCTTCAATTTTTATTAGAGTACAGTTGATTTACAATATTGTGTTAGGTTCAGGTGTGCAGCAAAGTGAATCAGTTATATATATATATATATATATATATCACCTCTTTTTTAGATTCTTCTCCCATATGGGCCATTACAGAATATTGAGTAGAGTTCCCTGTGCTGTACAGTAGGTCCTTATTAGTTACCTATTTTATACACAGTCGTGTGTAGTGTGTTTGTGTCATCCCCAATCTCCCAAGCAAATATATGTTTCTTTGGTACATATGCATGTGTAAAACTGCTAGAGAGGGTCAGAGAGAAACGGGTTGAATTGTACTTTTTTACCACATCGACATTGAAAAGATAGTGCTTGAAACTTGAAAGTATTACTACATTTGGATTGTCAAGTTAATCTGCAAGGAACATTTCAAGAGAAGCAAAAGCACAGGGAATAGTAAAAAATATGTGGTATTATAATAATATAAGTTAGCTTTAGTGATGTTTTAGTAAGTACAGACCATTTTGGATAGTTTAACTAGCATGCACAGAGTACCTTTATGGCAGCCGTACTTGAAGTAACATAAAGTAACGATGCTCTGTTTGAAGGTGGCAGCTATGGAAGGAGATAAGAAGGGCCAGATCTCTTAGATGCAGGTAGCCACTGCCTGGTGATCCAGCACCGTGTTTGAAGTCAATATCCTGGTTCTGTCACTTAGCATCTGTGGGATCTTGGCAAACCTGTCTTAACTGGGTTAAATGTAGGCAGTTTTTGAAAGTAGGGTATTTTCTTCAAAAGAAATTAGGAAATCTTCATGCAACTCAATATTAATTTTAACAGAGTATCTCTGAGAGCCTTCCACGGAAATATGTGGATCTTTTATCTGGAGCTGCTGGTCAAAGAGGAAAAAATACGTTAAAGGGACAAGTAGAAGGTAAGAACTATATTTTATAGAAAAGTCATTTGACAGATTGTTGATTTAAAATGGAAATGCTGATATATTCTGATAGGCAAAGAAAATCACCTGTCAGATGCGTAGTAAGGTAAAAGACGAGAAAAGAAGGGAAATAGTGTATCTTATCAAGTGTCAGCCACAGATTAAATTGAGAATCCAGTTTAAGGAGCTAAATCATTTAGCTCCTGGACTTCCTTGGTGGTCCAATGGTTAGGACTCTGTGTGCTTACGAGTCGCCAATGCAGGGAGTGCAGGTTCGATCCCTACTCAGGGAACTAAGATTCCATTTGACACATGGCCAAAAAAAAAAAATTAATTCTGTTTCAAGATACTCTCTGACCTAAGGAAGGTTGAGAAACAAGAGGAAAGGGAATGAAGGATTAGAGAGGCAGAGGGTATAGGGAGGAAATGAAGGAAAAGGAAGCACAGGTCTGTGGGGAAGGTGGCAATAAGTAAGATAACTCTTCAGAAAAAGGTAGAGTATTTGATATGGACGATGAATTTGAAGTGAGCTTCCAGTACCAAAACTTGTCAGAGAAGAACAACAAAGTTTTCCCCCTCTTACTATTTTCCTCATTGTTAGGAAGGCATTCAGAATTGCAATCCAGAGCTGTGTATTATATTAGCCTCTGTGGAGGAACACGGGCATAGGTGCTCAGCTGTAAATGTTTGCAAATTGATGTCATACGAAATGTTGCTGTTTTATAGGGTGGTGTCACATGGGACAAAATAAGAGAACTGGAAAGAAGGAGCGAGCAGGGGGCGTGATCAAGGAACCTACAGCCTGATAGAGAGTCCACTGGAAAGTTTCCAATTTGTAATGCAGTTTCACTTTGGGGGGAAGTGTTAGAGTAAGGAAGTTGAGGCTAAGATTTCAGGAGAATAAATTAAGTTGAAGTTATGTAGAAGTAGACTCAATATAGACTAGAGTTTCTCAAATTTTAACTGGTCGCCTGGCGACCTTGTGTGAAGTGCACATACTGAGCGGGAAGTCTGAGAATATGTGTTTCTAACAAGTTCTCTGAGTACCAAGGGTGTAGCCTTGTATTTAGAAAAATCTGGAAGTAGAGCTTTGGAGAGTGCAGGACATAACAGGATCAAGGAAAAGCATTATTTTGTTTTTCTTTGTAAACATGTCTATAGCTAGAGGGAAGCAAAGAGTTGAAGTAGCAATTACAGGTGTAAGATACCATTGCTAAGCAAAGAAGGAAAAAGAAGTGATGGGGATGATCCATAGAAAGAATGTAAAGGGAGAAGAATTAAGACCACAGATCCAGAGATTACCCTTTATAGAGGAAATAATCTAGTGAAAGGACGGAGAGAAGAAAGTAAGGCCTTAGAGAGGTGAGTTTGGAGTTGAGGAAACTTGAAGGAACTCCTTCTAGATGGCTTCATTGTATTTGCACTGAGAAGAGATAAGATCATTGTTGCTCCAGAGAATACTGGAGGTGGGAGGGGGTGCTAGAAGTGGAGGAAACTCCAGCCCCTCCAAATAACTATCAGGCGTCAAAGATATGTGTTGTATTGGTATTTGTTATTCAAATTAGATTAATTTGAATATGAGGCATTGACTTTTTTTTTTAAGATAGCTGATTTTTTGAAAGTTGTTTCACAGAAATCCTTTGAAACAGTGGCATGGGGTACCAAACCAAACTAAGTTTTGAAACAAAACAGATTAATAGGGTTCATTCCCTAAATGCTAGAATTGTTATTTTCGATAAGTACTAAACTGATTTTGAAACATGCAGGATTTTTAATAATCTAATAATTGTGTGACAGTTAAATTTATTATTTCCTTTTTGATAATTGTATTTCAATATTGAGAACTTATTATACATTATTTTCTAGATGTGTCTTACATACCTTCTTGCATGATTGGATCGAGAAACTTTAAGATGGCTAAACTAGAGGAGCCAAGACATGTAGGCATACCAGTAGCCCACATGGGTATGGAAAAAAGTGAATATTTTTATGAACCATTATTCTACAAGTGTGTATCCCAGCTAATCAGTTCATTACTCTTTCTCTGATGAGAAATGAATTATGCATTCAGTTGAACTCTCATTCCAGCTGTGCACTGCTTAAATGACTGGAAAGATTGAAGAACATGATAAATACTTGTAGTATAATGTTGTAAATGATACTGCAGTATTGCATTCAAGATAATGCTGTTGCATTTTACCATCAGCTTTCACATTTATCCTCTTGGGGTCATGATTTGCTCTTCTGATTAAGATCACTTTTCTCCTCATCAGTCGGCATGTTCACATTGGTCTGTGTGCACTTTAATATTTTATAAAGTCATTGAAAACGTAATGTTACTTTTGAAATCTTAACTGCATGTTTTGTTAAACCTGTATTTCCATTTTTTCTTCACTATCTATAGTGGATTCATAGTCTGTCTTGCTGGTGTCCTAACATCCCCTTGAAAGCAAGACACTAAAACTGAATGTATTCACTGCCAAGGCTGAGCATGAGGATTCTGCTCAGTACTAATTCTTCATGAATGTACAGCTGGCTTTCATATTTACATGTAATTAACTCTATGTCCCTTTTGCCTTTTAGATTCTCCTGAGAAATATCCTAACGTGAAGGTAAAAACGTTTATGTTTTTATCTTGAATTATGAGCTGTGGATTGTATCATATGTACGTTATTTATTAATCAACTTGTTTCCAAACCCATTCAGCCTGCAGTCTTAGTGAAAGATTCTGTTCCTAATAAAACAGTTGGAATGAAGGATTTACAAACATCCACTTCAGGTAAATTTTGCAATACACACGCTAACTCTGGAAAGAAGGACACTGAAGTATTTGAAATGCTCAGTCTTCATACTGCTAACTTTTTTTTTGCAAATTTAATTGAAGCATTTGACATACATAAGGCAAATGTTATTATTGGTATCCATGTTTTGAAAAAAAGGTATGTACAAGCATAAGAACAAGAAATTTTTAAAATGTAAGCTTGAACTCAATATGTTTCTGTATATGCTTAGATACCCTGAAGTTCTCAGTTTGGAATCTGTATACTACTTAGGGATTCTTAGAAATTAATTATTAGATCCTAAGATTTTTCCAGTGTCCAAAAATGCTTATTTGAGCTCTGACCTTTATCTAGAGTAAAGCTTCATTGCTAATATATCAGTTGTATTTCAGCTTATAATTATTTCATTTTAGTGTTGTTACACAGATGAATGTAGGCCAACCAGATGTTTTGTTTAGCAGACTTTGTGTGTGTGTTGTGTTTGTGGTGTCTTTGATTATTAGAAGTAGGGGAAGTAATCATACTTTAATGACTATTTGATAGATACAATCTTTTAAAACAGTGATTCTGAAAGTTTTGGCTTTAGGATCCTTTTACACTTCTAAAAATTATTGAGAATGCCACGGAACTTTTGTTTAAGTAGGTTGCATTTATTGGTGTTCACTGTATTGGAAAACAAAGCTGAAAAACTTAAAATACAAGAACACAGAATCATAATGGCTAATTCCAGTTGTCATTAGAGTTATAATATCACATATCGTGTCTCTGAAGAACTCCACTGTGCACTCAGAAAAGAATGAGAATGGAAGTTACATTTAGTGTTGTTGTGAAAATAGTTCTGACCTCTTGGACCCCCTGACCCGATGGGTCTCTGGACTTCAGGGATTCTCAGGGCACACAGTTTTTAAACCGTTGAAGTGGTTAGATGTGAAATGATAAGGGGGCCCTTGAGTTGAAACGGGGTTTAAAGTTTCACTTTTACATTTCTTACATTTCTTGCTTGTTTCTTTGACTTCTCTTAAGAAATTTAGACCTGACATTTTTTTTTTTGAAGCAAATATTTTTGTGTTGTGTTCATTCTTGTCTCATGGTGCTCTGTGCTCCTTGGATCCAGTGTGGTCCTAGACTTATCCTATTTTCCTGTGGAAACAATTAGGCACACACAAGCCTATCATTTCTTATATAAGTTTATGATGTTTATCCAAGGCTTAAAAAGTGGATTCTGAAGATATTGATACATTGAGGAAAGGCCGTCTCATTGTAACTAAAGTAATTGTTGTTGGTGGTGTTCAGTCACTGAATCGTGTCCAACTCTTTGTGACCCTAGGGACTGTAGCACACCAGGCCTTCCTGTCCCTCACTATCTCCCTGAGTTCACCTATGTCATGTCCACTGAATCAGTGATGCTATCCAACCATCTCATCCTTTGCTGTCCCCCTTTCCTCCCCTCAATCTTTTCCAGCATCAGGGTCTTTCCCAAGTGAGTCAGCTCTTCACATCAGATGTCCAAAGTATTGGAGCTTCAGTTTCAGCATCAGTCCTTCCAGTGTGTATTCAGGGTTGATTTCCCTTAGAATTGACTGGTTTGATCTCGTTGCTCTACACGGGACTCTCAAGAGTCTTCTCTAGCACCACAATTTGAAACCATCAGTTCTTTGGCACTCAGCCTTCTTTATGGTCCAACCCTCACACCCCTGTGTGACTACTGCAAAAATCATAGCTTTGACTGTACAGACCTTTGTCGGCAAAGTGGTGTCTTTGCTTTTTAATACAGTGTCTTGGTTTGTACCATTAATTAAGATAGTACCATTCATTAAAAGTGTTTTTAAAACCATGGTCTCTAGAACACACAATATTGTCATGCATAATTAAATGTAAAATAAATTAGACATAAATTTTGATAATAAAATATTTGTATGTTGAAGAAAATAATTATTAATAAAGTTCTTATGGAATACAGAATATGTAATAGAGATTGATTGAATCAAAGTAAGTAATACTAGAAAATTAGCAAGTAGGAAAAATGAGACACTAGTTAATGCCTCTTCATTAATGGCAGTGACGTGTAAGATATAATAAGCTGTGAAGGACTGGTGAGTTTGATGGGAGAGGAGGACATGGAACTCATTCTCTGAAGAAAGACTTCGTACAAGTTAGTCAGAGTTGTATTCTTACTGACATTCTAATAAATGGAAACTTTGTTTTCAGATTTTTCAGATTCCGATTCTACTAGTTTGAGCCTCAATAATGAGACTTATCAAAGAGCGGGGCATTTAGAAGTTGATCAGTGTCCACTGGTGTCACAGTCAATGACCAAAAATCAGGCAGCATCTACAGAATTTGGACAGATGACTGTAATAGATAAAAGATGAGTATTGGAGTGGTGTTTCTGATAGGGAATTACACGCTCCATGACCTGTGCCAATCTCAGCTGCCAGAAAACAGAGAAAGCAAACAAGGTAATGCAGAAGCCCAGAGCACTCAGCTGTGGGCCACATGGGCATGG
This sequence comes from Giraffa tippelskirchi, assembly GCF_054371585.1. Lineage (NCBI taxonomy): Eukaryota > Metazoa > Chordata > Mammalia > Artiodactyla > Giraffidae > Giraffa > Giraffa tippelskirchi. The sequence continues at coordinate 61,564,696 of NC_137287.1, read as the reverse complement.
CCTTACCATTATTCTGACAGTTCCAAATTAGATTTTGTGGCAAAACCTACCTTGTGCTGACTCCTTTTATGCAACCTACAGCCAAGCAGTACCTCTTAGCAAGGTGTTTGCATTCTTCCTCTGACCATAGTAATACAATAAATACAAAGAGAGTTAGGAGAAAGTAAGTTCGTTTACCCTAGTGTTTAGCATATGCCTGAAAGTGCGTAGCAGGATTATATTTAGAACTCTGGGACTAGTTGGGAGACCAAGGTAGACCTCTAAAGATTGCCTTCTCAAAATGTAACTTCATAGCAATATTGAAGGAGTGCTGTATCATTTAAAAGCAGTATATAGAAAGTCAATTCTGATTCTACTAGGATGCCCAGTCTGTTGAGTAACCATGTCTAATATGTGTTCTCCATAAATACCAATTAATTTAGCACCTTTAATCAGTCATATGATCAGAGCTATAGTAAGAAATCATATACTGTTTCTTTTTTTCACTCCTAGTTTTTTCTTTTCTATCTTCACCTTTAAGGTTAACTTTGTATTTACAAAAGATTCTCAGTTATTTCCTAGAATAGTGACTACCAGCTATAAACTCAAAGTGTTTTGTTTTTTTTTAATCTGTAGAAGTGACTTGTTTGCCCTTGTTTCTCCATTAGCTTGGTATGTCCACAAAACACAAATTCAGATAAAACCTACCCAGTCCCTTCAACGGAGGGAGATGTGAAATAGGAAAACTACAAAATAAATAGAAACAACTTCAGACAGTTCATGTAGATTGTTTCTCATCTCAGTCGATACCTTTTATAAAGTAACCAGCAGAGTCTACTCCTTCAGGGTCCCTGGATTTGTACATTTATTCATTTCATAAAGATTTATTCTATCCTGGTCTCAGAAAATTTTATATCCTAAATATTTCTGAAAACGCTCCCCCAGTTCAGGCCTGCATCACCTTTGTTTTTTCCATTATTAATGCCTTCAGATTCATCTCCCTCCATTTATTTGTATGCCCTTCAAATTCATTCCTCTTATAGCATTTAGAGTCACCTCTCTCAAAGCAAGTGTGACCGTGAACCACTCTTCAAATCACATTAATGTCCAGGCATCATAAAGTGACATGCGAGGCTGTCATAATCTGGCTTCTGCCTAAGTCTTCATCTCTTGCCCTTTCTGTCGTTTGCTGTGGAATTCTGAACTGCTGGTGATGCCCTCCTTACCTGTCCCTGTACTTCGACAGATATTTACCCTGTCGTGTGTGTGCTTCTCTCCCCGTCTTGTTACAGCCTTGCATGCCTTCCCTCTCCTTCCCTTGAACTGTGTAAGTCTCCGCTCAGGCATTATCTCTAGAAAAGCATTCCCTGACATCTTTTATCTACATTTTTCTTTAAACTCCAATGTCTAGTACAGAGCAGAAAGCTGATAAATAATTATTGAATAAAATAAATAAGGACTATATATACCAAGGTGATTTTTAAGAGCTTGTCCTGTGCAGTCTAGGAGCCAAGAAGATAGACAAGTGAAGAAATAATTTACAATTCAGGTGATGAAGATACACTAGAAAAATCTATAAAGTACTAAGGGTCAGTTCAGTTCAGTCGCTCAGTCATGTCCGACTCTTTGCGACCCCATGAATCGCAGCACGCCAGGCCTCTCTGTCCATCACCAACTCCCGGAGTCTACCCAAACCCATGTCCATTGAGTCGGTGATGCCATCCAGCCATCTCATCCTCTGTCGTCCCCCTCTGCTCCTGCCCCCAATCCTTCCCAGCATTACGATCTTTTCCAATGAGTCAACTCTTCTCATGAGGTGGCCAAAATATTGGAGTTTCAGCTTCAACATCAGTCCTTCCAATGAACACCCAGGATTGATCTCCTTTAGGATGGACTGGTTGGATCTCCTTGCAGTCCAAGGGACTCTCAAGAGTCTTCTCCAACACCACAGTTCAGAAGCATCAATTCTGCAGTGCTCAGCTTTCTTCACCGTCCAACTCTCACATCCATACACGACCACTGAAAAAACCATAGCCTTGACTAGACGGACTTTTGTTGGCAAAGTAATGTCTCTGCTTTTAAATATGCTATCTAGGTTGGTCATAACCTTCCTTCCAAGGAGTAAGTGTCTTTTAATTTCATGGCTGCAATCACCATCAGCAGTGGTTTTGGAGCCCAAAAAAATAAAGTCTGACACTGTTTCCACTGTTTCCCCATCTATTTGCCATGAAGTGATGGGACCAGATGCCATGATCTTAGTTTTCTGAACGTTGAGCTTGAAGCCAACTTTTTCACTCTCCTCTTTCACTTTCATCAAGAGGCTCTTTAGTTCTTCTTCACTTTCTGCCATAAGGGTGGTGTCATCTGCATATCTGAGGTTATTGATATTTCTCCCGGCAATCTTGATTCCAGCTTGTGTTTCTTCCAGCCCAGAGTTTCTCATGATGTACTCTGCATTTAAGTTAAATAAGCAGGGTGACAATATACAGCCTTGACGTACTCCTTTTCCTATTTGGAACCAGTCTGTTGTTCCATGTCACTACAAGGAAAGGGATACCTGTTTATTTGAGGAAAGACAGCTGTAATCAAGGACAACTTCACAAAGCAGGTTGTGTCTTAAAAGATGAAAAGTAATTTGTCAGAAGAGTACAGGGTAGCATTTCAGATTAAGGAACTGATAAAAGCATAAAAATTAAGAGGAATTTTGTAAACCATGAATAATGTTTCAGTTGAAGCTTGGCATGTTAAAAAGGTACTGTTATGAAGTAGAGAAGAGAATGTATTGTTAGTTTATATGTCTATCCTGTATTTGGAAAATTTGTTTGGTTTCTGATTGTTTTGTTCATTGATGTTGGATGATTTTGTGAGTGACTCTTTGAGCTGTTTGTGTGCCTGTATCCTGGTGACATCTGGTATTTCCCAAATCGTTTGCTGAAATTTTAGATCATTGGAAGTATTTCTTAAAGAAGTAAATATTCAGCTGAAGATTAAGATTGATTTAAGTTGTCATTTGATACAATGTTTTAAATCTATATTTTAAATAAAGATTATGTCTTTTATCTAAATATTCTAAGTAATTTTAACTAACCATACAGATTTGTCAGCAGAACTAGACTTAGAAATGACATCAGGGGAAGAAGAAGAAAAACCAGTTGGAGATGAAAATAACCATTCCCAGGTATGTAAAAATGTAAATTAAAATTTCTGGTTTAATACTGTTTCCTGTGCTTCAACACCATAATACAGTGTATAACAGAGGTCATAACAAATAAAATTGCCTCTCAAAATTAGCCTTTTAGAATCAATAGATAATTTAATAGTTTTTATGACACCTTAATTATAAAACTTCAAATATTGTTAGAATCTATTATATTTATAGTTTGTTTTTGGAATTGAGGGAAAAAAATTTCCTGACTATTGTTTACTTCTTCCATTTTTATAACTTCATTACATGATTAAGAAGGTGATATCAAATACTGAATTGTAAGATTAAACAGTTGAAATTATGAACAATATGACAATGATGGTCCCTGACCTAAATACATGTAGAGAGAAATCATTCCCAGTGGTTCTAGGTTTTCCGTTGAAATTGCCAGACAGTGATGCCAAGATGAAAGATTCATTCTGTCTGTGATCTCAGCATAATTGATTAGGGATGTACATTCAGGGAGAGAGTGGGGTCGTAGAATCAACCCAGTTACCTATTAAGAGAATCGAAGCTTCCAGACTGGACCTTTGTTGTTAGGGCACAAATAATAGCTTTCTAATTTATCTCATTTTGGGGTGAGAAATCAGTAAATATTACTAAAAATGCTTTATCCACTTTCATTGGTAGATATTAGAATATAATATAACTAATTGAATTTAAGGGCTTCCTTGGTAGCTCAGCTGGTAAAGAATCTGCCTGCAATGCAGGAGACCCCAGTTCGTTTCCTGGGTCAGGAAGTTCCCCTGGAGAAGTGTTCGGCTACCCACTCCAGTATTGTTGGGCTCCCCTGGTGGCTCAGACGGTAAAGAATCCACCTGTAATGTGTGAGACCTGGGTTCAGTCCCTGGCTTGGGAAGATCTCCTGGAGGAAGACGTAGCAACCTACTCCAGGATTCTTGCCTGGAGAATCCTCATGGACAGAGGAGCCTGGTGGGCTACAGTTCTTAGGGATGGAAAGAGTCAGACACGACCGAGCACACACATAACTGAATGTAAGCAGGTAATATGTATTGATGAATAATACTATCATAATATATAATATGCATTAAAGTTTAGGGATTTGTTCCTCTTTCTGATTGTTGTTAATTTGATTTTGACTCCTAGTAATATAAAGTTTGTCTGTTTTGCACATATTCTAAAAAAAAAAAAAAACAAAAATCTTACAAATGTGCTGTAGGGACTCCCTATTTAAGATAAAGTGAGATGAAATATTTTTGAGTGAGGAAGCCTTGGTAACATTAAAAATCATCTAATTCATTTTTGGTAGATTTAACATATATGAATTGTTTAATTCAAACAGTGACAAAATTGGGTTTGTGAGTTCATGTTTTTCGCCTATTTTAGGCTAAGGCAAGTTATTTTTCACTTCTTACTTGTGATCTGGTGATAGCTAAGCATAGATTAAGAAGTTTAAGAATTAAATTTTAGTAAATTTAAGATTTCCAACATGGCCACCTCAGGATATTTTTAATAACAAATACATGTACTCCCTTCTCTTTATGTATTTAATAACAATAAAAATAAAATAAAAATTAAAAAATAAATTAATTAAAAAAAATTAATAACAAAGACATGTACTCCCTTCCCAATACATGTACAAGGCTCAGCTAGTAAAGAATTTGCCTGCAATGCAGGAAACCTGGGCTCGATTCCTGGGTTGGGAAGATCCCCTAGAGAAGGAAAAGACTCTGGCCTGGGGAACTCCATGGTCTGTATAGTCCATAGGGTTACAAAGAGTCAGACATGGCTAAATGGCTTCCACTTTAACTTTCACATGTACTCCGATGTATTCTTTAATCATCACTTGCAGATGTTTCTTTTGAGACGGACCTTTCCATTATGTTGTTTACTAAAATATAGTAAGTTTTGACACATGTGATTTTGTCACATAGGTAGTATAAACTTCCACCCCCCAAAAATTAAGTGTTTATCTCCAAAGGAGAAAACTGAGTTTTGAGATGCTGTGAGATTTTTCTTCCTTCCAGTAATAGAGTTTAAAATTTCTTTGTTTGCTTGTTTGCTCTTTTGTGTAAGAAGTGCCTTGACTGAATTTTAACAACAGACAGAAATCTGTAGGTATTCTCCTTTAAAAGAAAAAGGAGATCAGCCCTATTCCCAGCTAAAGCATTAAATTTCTTTGGCAAAGTCACGCTTTTAACTTATCTGATTCATTTGATGAATTCATTTGGTAATTTATCAGATTCAAGGTTACCGAATGTTATCATCTCTTTTGGTGCCATAAAATGCTAGAGAATGCCACTTTAGGGGCTTTGAAGAAATCATTTAGTTTATCTTTGTGTTTGATGTTAGGAATGGTTCTAATTTCATTCTTTTACATGTAGCTATCCAGTTTTCCCAGCACCATTTATTGAAAAGGCTGTCTTTGCCCCATTGTATATTCTTGCCTCTTTTGTTAAAAATAAGGTACCCATAGGTGCATGGGTTTATTTCTGGGCTTTCAATCTTGTTCCATTGGTCTATATTTCTGTTTTTATGCCAGCACCATCCTGGCTTGATGACTGTAGCTTTATAGTATAATCTGAAGTCAAGAAGGTTGATTTCTTCAGCTCAATTGGATTAAAATGGATTAAAGACCTAAATGTAAGACTAGAAACTGTAAAACCCTTAGAGGAAAACATAGGCGGAACACTCGATGACATAAATCAAAGCAAGATCATCTGTGACCCACCTCCTGGAGTAATGGAAATAAAAACAAGTAAACAAGTGGGACCTGATTAAACTTTAAAGCTTTTGCACAGCAAAGGAAACTTATAAGCAAGGTGAACAGATAACCCTCTAGAATGGGAGAAAATAATAGCAAATGAAACCACTGACAAAAGATTAATTTCCAAAATATACAAGCAGCTCATGCAACTCAATACCAGAAAAACAAACAACCCAATCAAAAAGTGGGAAGAAGACCTAAACAGACATTTCTCCAAAGAAGACATACAGGTGGCTAACAAACACATGAGAAGATGTTCAACATCGCTCATTATTAGAGAAATACAAATCAAAACTACAGTGAGATATCACCTCACACCAGTCAGAATGGCCATCATCAAAAAGTCTACAAGCAATAAATGCTGGAGAGGGTGTGGAGAAAAGGGAACGCTCTTGCACTGTTGGTGGGAATATAAATTGATCCAGTCACTATGGATGACTATGGAGATTCCTTAAAAAACTAGGAATAAAACTACCATATGACCCAGCAATCCCACTCCTAGGCATATACCCTGAGGAATCCAAAGTTGAAAAAGACATATGTATCCCATCACTCATTGCAGCACTGTTTACAATAGCTGGAAACTGGAAGTGACCTGGATGTCCATCAACAAATGAATGGATAAAGAAGTTGTGGTTCATATACACAATGGAATATTACTCAGCGGTAAAAAGTTACACCTTTGAGTCAGTTCTAATGAGGTGGATGAACCTAGACCTATTATAGAGAGTGAAGTAAGTCAGAAAGAGAAAGATAAATATTGTATTCCAATGCATATATATGGAATCTAGAAAAATGGTACTGAAGAATTTACTTACAGGGCAGCAGTGAAGAAAGACATAGAGAATAGACTTATGGACTTGGGGAGAGAGGAAGAGAGGGTGAGATGTATGGAAAGAGTAACATGGAAACTTACATTACCATATGTAAAAAGGTAGCCAACGGGAATTTGCTGTATGGCTTAGGAAACTCAAACAGGGGCTCTGTATCAACCTAGAGGGGTGGGAAGGGGAGGGATATGGGAGGGAGGTTCAAAAGGTGGGGGATATAGGTATATCTTTGGCTGATTCATGTTGAGGTTTGACAGAAAACAACAAAATTCTGTAAAGCAATTATCGTTCAATTAAAAAATAAATTAAAAAAAGAAAAAATAAAAAAAAATCATTTAACCTTTCTTGATTTTACTCCTGTTTCTGGCAAAGTGTGGCTACAGTAGGTAATTATTTCTATACCCTCTAGCTATAAAGTTTGATGGTTATTGAATGTGGAGTTGGGAAGCATTTTTTATATACCGGAATTCCATATTAACAACTCATCAGTTTCACTCTGCTCCATGTGTTTTGGTAAACTTTGGTTCATATATTTCAGTGAACACCGTCACTTTTTTTTGTTACATCCTGGATCCAAATGAACAAAGAAATGTAAAAGGCAGTGGGGAAAGAATAGCTTTAGTGCAGAAAGAAAAATATTTCCTTTCTGTTTTTGAGGTACTAAGGTGTCACATCCTCTAAATCTGGCTGTTTAATGGAAAATCGAGGTGGTAAAGACTGAAGAGGACAGATTTTGTGTGTTTTGTCTTTTTATTTCTCTAACTCTTCCAGTTAGATGGGGAAGACTGGGGGTGAATAATTGCATCATCTTAAGAAAGCCTTTTTTGAAATTTTGGAAATTTTGTTTCTTTTCATCAAACAGAAGCAGGATTTACAAATATTTTAGTGACTTGTTAGTGATAAAATTAAAGCACAAAAAGATTTTTATCACTTAAAATCAGGCCAAACCCTGAGTCAAATAATAAAATTAATGAAAACAAAAAAGGTGTTTATAATAAAGTAACAACGTTTTTCTTAGTGTCAAACTTTCGTTAAAGGTTGAAGAAGAAAAGAAGCACAAAAGTAGTGAAGTGGAAGTGTTAGACAATGTATGTGATGCTGCTGATGAGAGTGGATTGATTCAGCAGAGAAAGAGTGGAGGAAACAGCAACCAGGAGTTTCCTGCTTTGGAGAATGAAGGTTCTGATAGGTAAGCCTGTATCAGTATTTAACAGCAGGTCAATTGTTATTTTTCTGTGAAATAAGTTCTAACTTGAGCTAATGGTTGTGATTAACACATTTTACATTTTGCTAGGGACATAGTTATTTTTATTCTTTTGTCCTTTAGCCATAATAGTAATTTGTTAACATACCACCATATTACAATTAGAGTATTCCAAATTTGACTGCCTACTTGCCTTTACTAGTGTGTTGTATATTTAAATATATTTTATGCCACTACTTAACATCTTTTCATTTCAGTTTGAGGACTTCTTTCAGCATTTCTTATGAGACAGGTCTAGTGCTGAGGAACTCCCTCAGCTCTGGTTTCTCTGGGAAAGTTTTTATTTCTCCCTCATTTCTGAAAGATAACTTTTCTGGATAGAGTGTTCTTGGTTGGCAAGTTTTTTTCTCATATCCCTTTGAGTATGTCCATGGATGGAAGCCAAATTGATGTTGGTGGTGGGGGAACTGGTCTTTCAGCCATAATGCTGACATCACTCCATCATGTGGGTGGTTAAAAGTAAACTACCCCCCCCCCCCGCCAAATATTTCCTTGATTTCTTCTTTCATGGTATATGTGCTCCGTGTCATTTAAAAAATCATCCAAATTAAGCGTTCTTTTTTCTTTTTTTTTGGCTGCACTGGGTCTTTGCTGCTGCAGTGCTTGGGCTTCTCATTGTGGTGGCTTCTCTTGATGCTGAGGATGGGCTCTAAGGTGCTGGTTTCAGTAGTTGTGCAGCATGGGTTTAGTTACCCCATGGCATGTGGGATCTTCCTGGACCAGGGATCAAACCAGTGCCCTCTCATTGGCAGGCAGACTCCTAAGTACTGGACCACCAGGGAAATTCCTAAATTAAACATTATTGTATTTAAAAGCAAAACAAAAAATATAGTGTAAATCTAATTATGACTCCCATGTCTAAGAGTCATTGTGTTTAGGCAGTGAACTCCAGGTTTCCAGTGTAGCCCTTGAGGTTCTTCCCAGTGTCTTTCCAAAGATGCATGTCTCTGCTTTCTTCCATATGTTTTGTACTTTTCCTTCCAGATTCCTAGGAAACAGCCTAGATGCCACGTGCCTGATCTTTGTGCTCACATTCTAATCTCCAAATAGAATGATTTTCTCTCTTTTTTCTTCTTCATGACCTCCTCTCTTCACTTCTTTTGTAAAGCCTTCCTTATTTCACTGATAACTTTTATATGTCAACTCTTACATATCATGTCATATCATAATTGTATATCTGTCTTTGAAGCAAGAATTTTTGTTTTCTTGCATATGGTTGGTACTTCATAACTATTTTGTGAATTAATCAATGACTTAAGATGGGCAAGAGTTGGAATTTTACAAGAATTGTTTTTTTATTCTTTATCAGTTGAATTACTAGAGAACGTTGGCTTTTTTGTGGATTTTTTTAAAGTAGCGATCTTGGCGTGCATAGGAAGGAAATAAAGAAAAAGGACAATGGCAAATGGGCACCAGAAGAATGTGTGATTGCACCAATATTTGAAAAGACCAATTCACTGACTGGTGGTCTGCTGCACGTGAACGATGACAGCATTTTAAGTGAAGTGGATCAGGATGATGACAGGTAATTTCTACAAATTCTTTATTTCTAGGGGAAGAAATAAGCACTGAATACATCTTCTGCAAATAGAGCAGCATAATAAAGTGTACAGGCCAAGACAAGAGATTCCTCAACTATAGTGGACAAGCACTGCTGAAAAAAGGTTAAGGTGAGGACCAGTGCCTTTGGCCAGAAATCGTTTCAGTAAATAGTCTCCTTGAAAGCTGAACTGTAGTGAATACACGTAAACAGCTCCATAGGGAATATTTGCTGGGACAGGCAATGGAGAACTAGATGGTAACTGAAGAGGAATGTGGAGTTCAAAGGAGTTTCTTGTTTTATGTTAAGATGGGAGCTTTTAGAGTATGTATGCTGTTAGAAATGAACCAGTAGAGGACATGTTTATTCAGTTTAATCTTGTTTGCATTTTCAGTATTAGAAAGCTTATTGATTGTATGACATTATTTTTAAACTATTACAGTAAACTAATTGTACATGATACTTCTGTTCGTATATAGTTTTATATCAACTATATATAGTTCATATATAGTTTTATGGTAAGGGCTTGTTTGTTGGTTCTAAAGTGTAATATTCCTATGTAATTGCATGTGCAGATGATTAGTTCAGTTAATTCTATCATACATAGATTTTAAAAAATTATATAATCGTGAATTTACAAACACTTAGGCTATACTGAATAGGATTTGATTATTCCTTGATGATTCTAGTTGATAGTAACATCGTGAGTAGCTATGATTTTGTAAGGTACTCTGAAACATTCCATCATATCAACTTCATAGTTGTTTATAGATTCCAAGGAAAAGGGGAAAATTTTGTTTATATTCAATAGAAAAAAACTACTAACAATCTTTCACAAATGATTTTGATTTATAAAGCTCTAAATTAGAAAAACTATGCTTCCCATCATAAGAGTGTTATTAACATGTATTGTATGCTCAATAAGTGTATATCATATGCATGAATAAACAGTAGAATGGTTGAATGAATGCCTACCAATAAATTTCTTTACAAAAAGCAAGTCTTTAGTGAAAGTAGATTTCCAGTATTGCCTACCTCTAAAGTCTTTTTCTTTTTTGAGAAACAAGTGTTAAGATTCAGAAATTATTATTTATAGTTATAACTGGACATGGAATAATAATATGGATTCATTTGCTATCATTACTTAAGAAGACTTATTTAAATATTACTTTCTCAGCATATTTTGGAACCACAGTGTTGAAGCCAGATTTCCTGGGTTTGAATTCTGGGTCTGTTGGTGACCCTGCTGTGTGGGCTTGGCAGCCTTTTCCATTTCTTCCTATGTAGAGGACCTAATGTATTACCTATCTCCCAGAATGTTTGTAAGGATTAAAATGCCGTTAAGACATGTAAATTGCTTATAATAATTTATAGCCGTTGCATAGGAAGTCCTCAGAAGGCTAATATCATCGTTGTTAAAAACAGGTTTCACCATTCCATGTTCGATGCATGAGACAAGGGCTCAGGGCCGGGGCAATGGGATGACCCAGAGGGATGGGATGGGGAGGGAGGTGGGTGGGGGGTCCAGGAAGGGGAACACATGTAAACCCATGGCTGATTCATGTCAATGTATGGCAAAAACTATTACAATATTGTAAAGTAATTAGCCCCCAACTAAAATAAATAAATTTATAAAAAAAAAAAAAAAAATAGGTTTCTTTCTTATAAGGACTTAAGGAATACTTCCCAGATAGGTTTTATTGCTGTAAAATGTAGTTCTTATTGAAAATGACAACTGCAAAAAATCCTGGTATACTGCTTCCCATCACATAATCCAAGTAATGTTATGTTTTTCCTTTTCTTTGATCTAAATTCAATGCTTTATTAGTATTATAAATATATTTTCTTTGTCCTTTAATGTTACTCTTCTTTATTGTTTTAATCCTTTTATAAAAAATTACTTACCAATGCAAATGCATAGGTTTTATATAAAAAACAAAAGTTTAAATATTTGTAAGTATTTAATATTAGCCTGAAAAGAATCATTTGTTTTTTTAGGCCTGCAAAGAAAACATCTAATGAAAAGAACAAGGTATAGTCAAAAAGTTAACTATAAAAAGTATTTTCCTGGTAAAAAATACTTCGTAAAAGGAATGTTGACAAAATATAAAATCTTCCTTTGTTGTAGAGACATATACTTGATGATTTAATTTAGAAACACTGTTGATAAAGTTATCCTTTTAATAAAAAATCTGTCCTTTTAAGAAGTGTCTGTTTTTGCTTTAATGAAGAGATATTTATCACCTTTGTACAATTAGTATGTTCTGTAAATATCTTAAGGATATTGTGAAATAGTATTATTTATATGTAGGTCAAAGAACAAATTAATTCTGTGGATGACCTTGATGACTTAACTCAGTCATCTGAAACAGCTTCCGAGGATGGCGAGTTGCTGTACTGTAAGAATTCCATGTTGCTAATTGAACAACTTGACATGGGGTGTAAAGGTAGGACTGCAATGTAAATATAAATACAATGCCTATTTGTGTATGGTGTAGTGGTAATATACGTACACCTTGTCTAGTACTGCTCTAGAGCCAGGGATATGTTATAGTGCTGTGCATCTCAGAAGTATGTTCTGTATTAAAAGAAAATGAAAGTGAGTGTACACACTGAACCACAGGCCTATGATCCTTCTCACTCACTGTACCTTCTTTTGACTCTTCTTTCCTGTGCCTTCACCCAAGGTCAGGTTAGCATCATTTTCCTCCTAGAATAACTGAAATAATCTCAGAACTTCTTTCCATGTCATTCCACCTCCCGGAACCTCAGTCCACACAGCAACTATAATTATTACCTATTTTTAAAAATTCATATTTCATCATGTTACCTCTTTACCTAAAGACCAACTGTTGCTTCTCTTTGCTGCATGGCTAAAGGTCACAATTGTCTAGCTTTATCTGGTTTTATCTTTTACCCTTCTTTCCACATGAATTTTAGAATCAGCATGTCAGTTTCCTAAAATGTCTGCTGGTCTTAGTTTTCATTTTCCTTCAGTTCAAAATACTTTGTAATTCTTCTTTTCATTACCTCTTTGATCCAAGGGTTATTTAGATCCATGTGATTTAGTTTCCAAATATTGAGAGTTTTCCAGAGATCCTTCTGTGCTCTTGCTTCTTAAGATTTGTTAGGTGCATCCAGAAGGACCCTGGGGCTAGGGCTGATATTTCCTGTTTTGGAGACAAGACCTTACTGACTAGCCCATTCATTCACTGTAAGGAGATGTTTTTCCAGCCTGGCTTATGAGGATAGCTAGAACTCCTGGGACTGAGTCAGCACCAGGCACGGGTTCCTGTAGTCTTTTCAGATGGTTTCTCCCTGGTCTTAGGTGGTTTCTCACAGATAGGCGCTGTTCGTTCCTCTGCTGAATACCCGCAGGGCTCCTCCTCAGATCTCCAGGGTCCTTTTTCTCTCTGTTCCTCGTCTGTTTCTCTCCTCTCCACGGTTCTGATCTGTGATCTCTGCCTGCTTTGGTTTCACCAGACTGTCAGCTTCATCACCTCCTGTCAGGGAGTCTGGCTGACTCCGCTTCTGTTCCTTCTCCCCGTGTTGGGGCCTGGAAACTCTCTCAAGGCAGTGAGCTGGGGGATTCCTTAGGCTAACCTCGTGTGTTTCCGGGATCATTGTTCTTCATTCCCTGAAGTCCTTTGTCGTGAAAATCATTGTTTAATGTATTTTGTCAGTGTTGTTTTTGCTTGCTCCACTCAGGAAGGTAAATCGGTAGCTGTTCACTCTGTCTTGGTTAGAAACATGGCAGCGGGAGACTGTCCACAGTGTTGTTCTTCCTACTCTGCTTAGTACTTCCTGCTCATCCTTCATTTCTCAGTGTGACATCTCTTCCCCAGGGAAATCTTTCCTGGACCCAATCTCTGTCCAGTTCTGTTAGGTGATCATAGAACCCTCTTTTCTTATAGTATCCTTCTGAGTTCATAATTATTTTATTTGCCTTTCTCTTCTACTAGACTTCAAGAGCCACGGGCGTCTGTTTTATCTGCAGAGCTTATAATAATGTCTTCCACATTATAGACACTTAATATTGTTTCAGTGCGTAGATGCGTGAAAGTGAAAGGCACAGTCCTTTATACTCAAAAATTACTCACATAAATTTTTTTTTTGTTTTTATCTTTGTTTTCTTCATCATGCAGATTCTGTTAGCTTGCTGAAAATCCGAGATACAATTCTTTCGTATGAAAGATTAGTAGAACTTAAAAAAGGCCACTGTGAACTGCTTAGAGGAAAGATTAAAAAAATGGAAAGTAAGGTTAGTGGGCTACAGAAAGAGCTGTCAGAAACAAAAGAAGTGAAATCACAGTTAGAGCATCAGAAAGTGGAGTGGGAACGAGAGCTCGGCAGCTTGAGGTACTGTACATCTCGGTTTTAAAGAAATATTTGTACTGTTACTTACTTTAATACTGCAGAGACATAGATGTTTTATAATTACTAATTTATCCTCTGGGATTTTACAGGGGAGAAAACGTCATTAGTATTGTGGAGTGTGATTTTCTTGGAAATAATATAGCAAGTTCTTAACAGTGAATGCTTCTAATAACTTAATGTATATTTTTCTAAGTCATCATTTTCATGACCATACAGAAGTCCACCATAATGGAAACCTTATTAATTATTTAGCAAATTGACTTTTGGTTGTTTTTCACTTTTCTGTGTTATATTTAATACTATAAGAAACGTTTTTTCTATAAATTCATTTTTATCTTTCTAATTATTTTGAATACATTTTCTTTAATAATATTGTATTATTTGGTTAAAGTATGAGAACTTAAAAAAGGTCTTTGATCCATATTTCTAAATTATTCTTAAAGAAGTTTATATTACTTTACATTCCCACGCACAGATGTATAGAGTAGTCATTTTTCTCAAGACAGAAAAAAAAATTTATGCAGTTTTATTCTTAACCTTCTGCATGAAAACAGTGAGAATTATTAAGTATTTTTCATTGTATTTTCCCCCATTTTACTATTTTAAACATTATGTAGAGGGAACGAAAGTTATTGTAGCAATGAATAATCTCATGATTTTCTAAGAAGAGCTGTATAAATTTTGCAGGTTCACCTTAAAGCAAGAAGAAGAGCAGAGAAGAAATGCTGATATGTTGTATGAAAAAATTAGGGAGCAGTTAAGAAGAAAAGAAGACCAATATAGTAAAGAAGTTGAAATGAAACAGCAACTTGAACTCACTCTCAGAGCACTAGAAATGGAACTGAAGACTGTGAGAAATGATCTGAATCAGGTAGAGAAATCTTTTGTGAAATTTTCAAATTTCTGACACTATTTCATCAATATTATTTATAGTATCCCTTTAATTTAATATGTATTATTTAGGTTTAGAACAAAATTGTTATCTTAAGTACTAACTGTGACATTTAGAGCTTAAGTTATTAATTTCTTGCCATTCTTGGCTTCTAATAGATGTTCTGTGTATGTTTTCTGAGTGGAGGAATGGACATAAATCAAGCTTAATCATTAACATAATGATTGGCATTTTTGATACATTAGACAAAGTAGTATTCTTAATTCCAATCCATGTATTAATTTTGGCTTTTTTATGTTGAAATACAGGCTAACTTGCCTTGACACTGTGAAGGAACTAGTTAAGTGCTTTGTAAAGAAATTTTCCTTCACAATACTATTTCTGCCTATGTTTTTGCTCTGTGATAAATTTAGGAGGCATTTAAATTAAGATCTGAGTTATTCATGTGGGAATAAAGATCCTTGTGCTTAAAAAGGCTACTTCCTTTAAACAGTTGTTTTCATTTTAAATTCTTCTCCTAAGCTTTTAACTTTTTTGTTTTTTTAATGGTATGGGCCCAAAACTTCATATACTGTCTCTCCAGGTTATAGAAGAGCGAAATGACACTGAGAAGCAGCTTTCTCAAGAACGGAATGCCAGAATCTTACAGGATGGAATTCTGGCCAGTCACCTTGCCAAACAAAAGGAGACAGAAATGGCTAATAAGGAAATGAACTCTGAGGTATTTTCTGTAGTCATTTTCAAATATGTGTGTATATATCTGTGTATATATTTTAAAAACCAACACTAGATATCATAGAAAGTGTAGAGGATTTTGAAAGCCTATATATCTATGTTTTGAGGAGAGAAACATTTTCCATCTATTGGATAAAGTAATATTTGTAATTCAAATCTGTCTGCTGCAGACGGGTAGTGACATACGATGGCCTCATCCAAGGAGAGGCCTTTAATATTTTCCGTAGGAATTGATCTCAAAGCTTTTGCAACTATCTTGGAGGAGCTGGCACCCTGATTGTGGTTTAGGCAAGGAAGACCGTGCGCTACCCGACCAAGTCCCTCTGCTCTGGAGTGAGCGTGTCGGTCACTCCATGCACGTCATCACCTTCAGTCTCTAAATCAGAATCCTTTCTTGGCTCCGCTGTCATTTCTTTAACCACTACTCTATCAGCAACCTTTTCACATCATTTATAGGTTTTCAGTTTGTAAAAACTGTGACATCAGTTGTTAAAACACTTTTGAACACCTTAAAAAGTTATTTCTTTAGAACAAACTTATAAAAGTCCCTCCTCCACCTCTAAAGAAAACAAACTTTTGCTACTAACAATAGACATTCTGGTGGTTGGTAGTGATGTCATTTCCTTGAAAGATCATTAGGTTAGTTTCTCACTTCCCCTGATGGTAATGAGGAAACTATAGGGAGTTCAGAGACCATGTTTTGGATGTCATTCTTCTACTTGTGAGAAAATGAACACTCTGCTCTGTGTAGTGTCCTGTTTCAGTACAAGGAACTTTTGAAAACAGTGATAGATATGCCATAGTATGTATTTAGTGATAATTATTATGTTTTTCATTGTATTTCCCCATCTTACTATTTTGAAAATTATGAAGAGATAATGAAAGTTATTGCAGTAGCAAATAATCTCATGATTTTCTAAGAAGAGCTCTCTACATTTTACCTTATTTACCATTAGTGTATGTACCATGAGTGAAATAAGAGGCTTATTTTGTATTTATACGTTTGCAGTAGAGAAGCAACTGTGGTTTGATGTAACAGGACTAGTAGAGTCAGAAGACCTGGTGAAAAGCCGGCAGCTTATTTATATTTTTTAACTTCTTCCTTTCCAGAATCATAGCTAATGAGTTAGTTGATGTTTGTAGAAGTGCTTAGAACAGTTATCAATAGGTATAATTCTTGTATTGACTATTAAAATGTTAGAAAGGTAGCATAGTCTCAAAAAAGTTTTTTTATGAAATTTAATCTGTTTAAATATAGAGAGAGCTAAGGCTTTTACTCTGGGGTAGCTATAGGTTAGGTATCAGATACAGTGTTTATAAACCTAGCAAGTAGTGTTGTTTATTGAATTATAGTTGATTTCCAGTATTGTGTTAGTTTCAGATATTCAGCACAATGATTCAGCTATATATGTATATTTGTATATGTATGTGTATGTATATATATGTATATATGTATATTTGTGTGTGTATATATATGTGTTCAGTTCAGTTCAGTCACTCAGTCGTGTCCAACTCTTTGCGACCCCGTGAATTGCAGCACGCCAGGCCTCCCTGTCCATCACCAACTCCTGGAGTTTACGCAAACCTATGTCCATCGTGTCAGTGATGCCATCCAACCATCTCATCCTCTGTCGTCGCCTTCTCCTCCTGCCCCCAATCCTTCCCAGCATTAGGGTCTTTTCCAATGAGTCAACTCTTCGCATGAGGTGGCCAAAATATTGGAGTTTCAGCTTCAACATCAGTCCTTCCAATGAACACCCAGGACTGATCTCCTTTAAGATGGATTGGTTGGATCTCCTTGCAATCCTAGGGACTCTCAAGAGTCTTCTCCAACACCACAGTTCAAAAGGATCAATTCTGCAGCACTCAGCTTTCTTCACCGTCCAACTCTAACATCCATACATGACTACTGGAAAAACCATAGCCTTGACTAGATGGACTTTTGTTGGCAAAGTAATGTCTCTGCTTTTAGATATGCTATCTAGGTTGGCCATAACCTTCCTTCCAAGGAGTAAGCGTCTTTTAATTTCATGGCTGCAATCACATTCAGCAGTGATTTTGGAGCCCCCCCAAAATAAAATCTGACACTGTTTCCACTATTTCCCCATCTATTTGCCATGAAGTGATGGGACCAGATGCCAGGATTTTAGCTTTCTGAACATTGAGCTTTAAGCCAACTTTTTCACTCTCCTCTTTCACTTTCATCAAGAGGCTCTTTAGTTCTTCTTCACTTTCTGCCATAAGGGTGGTGTCATCCGCATATCTGAGTTTATTGATATTTCTCCCGGCAATCTTGATTCCAGCTTGTTTCTTCCAGCCCACCGTTTCTCATGATGTACTCTGCATATAAGGTAAATAAGCAGGGTGACAATATACAGCCTTGATGTACTCCTTTTCCTATTTGGAACCAGTGTGTTGTTCCATGTCCAGTTCTAACTGTTGCTTCCTGACCTGCATACAGGTTTCTCGAGACACAGGTCAGATGGTCTGGTATTCCCATCTCTTTCAGAATTTTCCACAGAATTTTATTGTGATCCACACAGTCAAAGGCTTTGGCATAGTCAATAAAGCAGAAATAGATGTTTTTCTGGAACTCTTTTGCTTTTTCAATGATACAGAGGATATTGGCAATCTGATCTCTGGTTCCTCTACCTTTTCTAAAACCAGCTTGAACATCTGGAAGTTTATGGTTCACGTATTGCTGAAGCCTGGCTTGGAGAATTTTGAGCATTACTTTACTAGCATGTGAGATGAGTGCAATTGTGCAGTAGTTTGAGCATTCTTTGGCATTGCCTTTCTTTGAGATTGGAATGAAAACTGACCTTTTCCAGTCCTGTGGCCACTGCTGAGTTGTCCAAATTTGCTGGCATATTGAGTGCAGCACTTTTACAGCATCATCTTTCAGGATTTGAAATAGCTCAACTGGAATTCCATCACCTCCACTAGCTTTGTTGGTAGTGATGCTTTCTAAAGCCAGCTTGACTTCACATTCCAGGATGTCTGGCTCTAGGTGAGTGATGACACCATCGTGATTATCTGGGTCATGGAGATCTTTTTTGTACAGTTCTTCTGTGTATTCTTGCCACCTCTTCTTAATATCTTCTGCTTCTGTTAGGTCCATACCATTTCTGTCCTTTATCGAGCCTATCTTTGCATGAAATGTTCCCTTGGTATGTCTAATTTTCTTGAAGAGATCTCTTGTCTTTCCCATTCTGTTGTTGTCCTCTATTTCTTTGCATTGATCGCTGAGGAAGGCTTTCTTATCTCTCCTTGCTATTCTTTGGAATTCTGCATGCAAATGGGAATATCTTTCCTTTTCTCCTTTGCTTTTCACTTCTCTTCTCTTCCCTGCTATCTGTAAGGCCTCCTCAGACAGCCATTTTGCTTTTTTGCATTTCTTTTCCATGGAGATGGTCTTGATCCCTGTCTCCTGTACAGTGTCATGAACCTCCGTCCATAGTTCATCAGGCACTCTGTCTATCAGATCTAGTCCCTTAAATCTATTTATCACTTCTACTGTATACTCATAAGGGATGTGATCTAGGTCATACCTGAATGGACTAGTGGTTTTCCCTACTTTCTTCAATTTAAGTCTGAATTTGGCAATAAGGAGTTCATGATCTCAGCCACAGTCCGCTCCCGGTCTTGTTGTTGCTGACTGTAAAGAGCTTCTCCATCTTTGGCTGCAAAGAATATAATCAGTCTGATTTTGGTGTTGACCATCTGGTGATGTCCACATGTAGCGTCTTCTCTTGTGTTGTTGGAAGAGGGTGTTTGCTATGACCAGTGCATTCTCTTGGCAAAACTCTTATTAGCCTTTGCCCTGCTTCATTCTGTACTCCAAGGCCAAATTTGCCTGTTACACCAGGTGTTTCCTGACTTCCTACTTTTGCATTCCAGTCCCCTATAATGAAAAGGACATCTTGTTTGGGTGTTAGTTCTAGAAGGTCATGTAGGTCTTCATAGAACTGTTCAACTTCAGCTTCTTCGGCATTACCGGTCGGGGCATAGACTTGGATTACTGTGATATTGAATGATTTGCCTTGGAAACGAACAGAGATCATTCTGTTGTTTTTGAGATTGCATCCAAGTACTGCATTTCGGACTCTTTTGTTGACCATGATGGCTACTCCAATTCTTCTAAGGGATTCTTGCCCATAGTAGTAGATATAATGGTCATCTGAGTTAAATTCACCCATTCCAGTCCATCTTAGTTCGCTGATTCCTAGAATGTCGACGTTCACTCTTGCCATCTCCTGTTTGACCACTTCCAATTTGCCTTGATTCATGGACCTAACATTCCATGTTCCTATGCAATATTGGTCTTTATAGCATCGGACCTTGCTTCTTTCAGCAGTCACATCCACAGCTGGGTATTGTTTTTGCTTTGGCTCCATCCCATCATTCTTTCTGGAGTTATTTCTCCACTGATCTCCAGTGGCATATTGGGCACTTACTGACCTGGGGAGTTCATCTTTCTGCCTTTTTGCCTTTCTGCTCTTTTTGCCTTTTCATACTGTTCATGGGGTTCTCAAGGCAAGAATACTGAAGTGTTTTGCCATGCCCCTCTCCAGTGGCCGGGGGCGGCGGCCGAGAGCAGGTAGGCCAGGCTGGTGCCGGGGCGGTGGCCAAGAGGAGCTAGGCCTGGCCGGTGGCCGGGGGCGGCGCCCAAGAGGAGCTAGGCCGGGCCGGGTGTCGGGAGTGGCGGTGATGAGAGCTAGGCCGGGCCAGGGGTCAGGGGCGGTGGCGTTGGCAAGAGGAGCCAAGCTGGCCGGGGGCCGGGGGTGGTGGCGAGAGGAGGTAGGCCGGGCCGGTGGCTGGGGGCGGCGGCCGAGAGGAGCTAGGCCGGGCCGGGGCCTGGGAGCAGCAGCGGAGAGGAGCCAGCCCACGCCCGAGGCTGGGAGCGGCAGCCGAGAGGAGTTACCCCAGGCCCAGGGAGTAGCGGCTGCATGGGCACCGGAGGGCTGAGAAGAGTTACTCCACATTCAAGGTCAGGAGGAGCCGTCGTGAATAGATACCGCTTGTCCAAGGTAAGGAGCAACGGCTGCACTTTGCTGGAGCAGCCGTGAAGATATACCCCACGTCCAAGGTAAGAGAAACCCAAGTAAGACTGTAGATGTTGTGAGAGGGCATCAGAGGGCAGACACACTGAAACTCAAATTACAGAAAACTAGCTAATCTGATCACACGGACCACAGCCTTGTCTATCTCAATGAAACTAAGCCATGCCATGTGGGGCCACCCAAGACGGATAGGTCATGGTGGAGAGGTCTGACAGAATGTGGTCCACTGGAGAAGGGCATGACAAACCACTTCAGTATATATGTGTATACACATATATAAGGCTTCCCTGCTGGCTCAGACTGTAAAGAATTCGCCTGCAATGTAGGAGACCCGGATTTGATCCTTGGGTTGGGAAGGTCCCCTGGAGAAAGAAATGGCTACCCCCTCCAGTATTCTTGCCTGGAGAATTCCATGGACAGGGGAACCTGGCGGGCTACACTCCATGGGGGTTACAAAGAGTCAGAGATGACTGAGTGACTAACACACATGCACACAACACACAGACACACACATATTCCTTTTCAGATTTTTCTTGTAGAATATTAAGTGTAGTTCCTTATGTTGATCCTTGTTGGTTATTTTATATATACCAGTGTGTATATGTTAATCCAAACCTCCTAATTTCTCCCTTCCCATACCTCCCTTTTCCCTATAATGACTGTAAGTTTGTTTTCTATGTCTGTGAAGCTCTTTCTGTTTTGTAAATAAGTTCATTTTAGACTTCATTGTATAAGCAGTATGATATAATACTTTATCTGACTTACTTCACTTAGTGTGATAATGTCTAGGTCCAAGCATGTTGCTACAAATAGCATTTCATTCTTTTTTTATGGCTTAGTAGTGTTCCATGGTATAAATATACCACATCAGATGCAATTTTTTAGTGTGGTCAGATCTATACATCTTTTGTTGAAGCCTTCCCAAGTTTGTTGTAATTCAAAGAAAAGCCTTTCTACTTCTGAGTTTCTTGAAAAGTGTCTTGGGGTTTCTTTTTTACTTTCATGCATTCATTGTCTTCCATTAAATTTTTGAACTTTTGGGTATTTCTGCTTGTATAAAGTCTGAGGTTTGTATCTGACCTTATTTTTTCCTGTTGGAGACCCACTTGGTGCAGTCTTTTCACTGTATGAACATATAGGTTAGTCTTTCATTTCAGAGGAAATGATGAAATGTCACTTTATTGAGTATTAGCTAAAAGTCTCCTTTGTTTCACTTAGGTTTCTGATAGCTGTGAAGAAGCAAAAGATCTGTTGCACAAAAACCACATGCTGCAGGATGAAATTGCTGTGCTAAGACTGGAGATAGATGCAGTAAAAAATCAGCACCAGGAAAAGGAAAAGAAATATTTTGAGGACTTTGAAATTGTAAAAGGAAAGAATGATGATCTTCAAAAGGCAATAAAACTGAATGAGGAAACATTAACAAAGACTGTATTCCAGTATACAGGCCAGCTTAATGCTCTGACAGCTGAGAATACAATGCTAAACTCTAAGCTGGAGAATGAAAAAGAAAGCAAACAAAGACTGGAAACAGAAGTGGAATCCTGCCGTTCTAGACTGGCTGCTGCCATACACGATTATGAGCAATGTCAGACATCAAAAAGAGACCTGGAACTTGCCTTCCAGAGAGCAAGAGACGAGTGGTTACACTTGCAGGACAAAATGAATTTCGATGTGTCTAACTTGAAAGATAACAACGAGATGCTTTCCCAGCAACTTTCTAGAGCGGAAAGTAAGTTCAATAACCTAGAAATTAAGCTGCATCACACAAGAGATGCTCTCAGAGAAAAGATTTTGATGTTAGAACGTGTCCAGAGAGACCTAAGCCAAGCAGAGTGTCAAAAACAGGAAATTGAACACATGTATCAGAACGAACAAGGCAAAGTGAATAAATATATTGGAAAGCAGGAATCCTTAGAGGAGAGATTATCTCAGCTCCAGAGTGAAAACATGTTGCTCCGACAGCAACTGGATGATGCACAAAACAAAACCGACAGTAAGGAGAAGACAGTCATTAGTATCCAAGACCAGTTTCAGCAGATCGTGAGAAAGCTTCATGCCGAAAGTGAGAAACAAGGTCTGATGCTGGAGGAAAGAAACAAGGAGTTAATCAATGACTGTAATCATTTAAAAGAGAGAATATATCAGTATGAAAATGAGAAAGCAGAAAGAGAAGTGAGTATCCAGAAGAAGAAGAAATTCTCAGACTTCCTGAAAGAAAATTCAAAGTGATTCTTGATTCTGACTAAATGTTGAATCGAGTTGAATATAAAAAGTACATAGACTGTGAATCTATGGTTTCTAAACCAGTCTAAAAGCATACCTTGTATCCAGCAAATAAAAATGAGACCCGAGAGATGCTTTACTTTGAGTAGAGACGTCGTATCGCTTATGAAATGTTAAGAGATTCAGTTCTAAATTGTTAATATAGACAGTGTTAGTGATTTACTCTTTTACTATTAAGGTAATAATTTTAATCTTTATGTTACCACATGTCAGTATCATGATGAAGCAGATAAATGAAATGCTCAAACCTGAAATGAATATTTCAAAATTAAGCTTTAGTTATATGGATTACCTTGACAGTCAATTCCAGGTTTCCCAGATGCTATATCTTATATATTGTACTTTGGCTTCAGTAGCTTGTCATACCTTTTTGTCATATTTGTTGGTATAATTTTAATTTTATTCATGTCAATTTGAATTAATTTGGGAAAATTTCAGCCTTGAATCATTTATTCTTATGGATTCTCAACTCTTTAAAGGCATCTATTTGTCATTGAATCATAATTTGGGACTCGAGTGGTGAGCTTTAGCCAAACTATTCTTGATTTAATCTTCCCATTGCTATTTATGGTATTTACTTAGAACATTTTTACAAACAATTTGCTTATAATTCTCATTTTAAGTCAATTACTGTCATTTGAATACAAGTTTGTCCTCTAAAAATGAAGGATGGCAGGATTTGTGAGCAGCAGGAATGGAGAGAGTCAGGGAGAGGGTTGTAGGGGCTGTGGTCTGGAGGCAGGTGAAGGCCAGGTTATCGAGGCTTCTTGGAGGCCATGGGAGCAACCTCATTTTTTAAATTTCATTTTTCTTTTATATTGAAATATGGTTGATTTACAATTTTGTGTTAGTTTCAGATGTACAGGAAATTGATTCAGTTATTTGTATACACATATCTATTCTTTTTCAGTTCCTTTTCCCAGGTAGGTGACTACAGAATACTGAGTAGACGTCCCTGTGCTCTCCAGTAGGTCCTTACGGTTAGCCAAGGGCAAAGGTGGGGAGGAGGGATAAATTAGGAGTTTGGGATTAACATAGATATACTACTAGATATAAAATAGATAAGCAACAAGGGAATGGCCTCATTTTTCTTCTGAGATAGGAGTCTATTCGAAAGATCTGAGCACTGGATTGAATATGTGAAGATCTGTGAAGTTAATCGAAGCCTCTAATAAAGAAAGAGGAAAAATATTTCCACAGTGTGGAATTTTCCACCACTTTTCCCACCTACACACTCATTTCCTTCTGGATATGAGGTGGTGAAGCTCTGCAGATTTATTGGGAGGGGCAGGACGTGGACAGTGGGGCTGCACCCTTTGTCTGAGTAACTTAATATCAGGAAGGCTGGAGGGTGGCCCCTTCTGTGTCTGTAACCAGATTCAGTGAGGAGGGAAAAGAAGGTGAGTTGCTGTGTGGTGATAATTTTCAAAGTACATATGTTGGAGTTGTCTATTATTAACATAATAGTAAAGTGATTTGATAAACTTAGTGACAGATTGTCTTATTAGGCAGTTGTGAGACAACTTCAACAAGAACTGGCTGATACCCTCAAAAAGCAGTCTATGTCAGAAGCGTCACTGGAGGTCTTGTCACGTTATCGTGCCAACTTAGAAGTTGAGGCGCAGGATTTAAAGAAGAAGTTATGTCAACTCACAAGTCAGGTATGTATGAAATTGAATGTGTTGATTGTTTATATGTAGGATAAAGTGTTTTAGGGCACTCATTTTCATGGACAGCTTTCTTTTGTATTTTCATTACAAGTAATTTACTACAATTTTCTTATCTTTATAATTCACTTATTACTTAAACTCGACTTTCATTCTGCTATTTGCATTGTATATATTTTTCTTATATTATTTACCCTTAGGAACATTAAGAATTGTGCAGCATTCTTCATAGAAATTGAGAGCCTTTTTTTTTCTTTGAAAAAATACTTTTTTTAGTGATACCTGTATTACCATGATAAGGCAAGCCAGATAAAATCAGAGGATGTTTAATGGAATGTTCCAGGAAATTATCATTTCTCATCTTCACTTTTGTGAATGGCTATAGAGTTATATGTATATTTATTTCATGGATTTCAGAATAACTTGTCCAGAAAGGGTACTTTACAAACTAGTTGAAGTTAGGCATTACCTTCTTTTCAGTTTAGATATATTATAAAAGCCTGGAGGTACTCAGATGATGTATAGTATGTACATCCAAAATAGAGAATTAAGATTATTTAGATCCTGTCATTGGATTTTTTTTAAAAAGCTATTGAAATATAATTCATGCATCATATAATTCACCCACTGAAAATGTGTAGTTCACTATCTCTTAGTGTAGAAAGGTGTCACCTGTGACCAATTTTAGAGCCTTTCCATCACCCCAGAAAGGAAACCCTGCATCCCTTAGCCACCACTCATGGACTGCCATTTCCCTCAGCAAACACCAGTCTAATATCTGTCTCTGTAGACATGCCTGTTTGCGGTATTTCATATAAATGGAATCACACAGTGTGTGCTCCTTTGTGGTTAGCTTTTCTCATTTGATGTAATGTTTTTGAGTTTCATCCTTGTTATAGCACGTATCAGTTCTTCTATTTCTGTTGATTGTCAAACAATAAACAGTACGTGGCTAAGTTATTTATCCATTCACCGGTTGAGGAAGTTTTGGGTTGTTTCCACTTTGAGGCTATTAATAATGCTGCTGTGAACACTGATTTACAAGTTTCTCTGTGGACATGCTTTTATTTTCCTGTGGGTGGGTCTTATCTTCAGAGGTCACTGGCTGATTTCACCTTTTCTTGGCCTTTGCTCAGACTGTCCTTTCGGTCTTGACAGTTTTGTTTCCTCTTGGGTAGTCCTCCATTGATTCAGACCTGGCGCCCAGTGCTTTCCTGACTGTCCAGTTCTCATTGAGCCTTTTCTCTTCAGCCTTTGTCATCTTCTGTGAAGAATAATTTAGCCCTTAATGTTACACTGTTATTTTTTTCATGAGGGAGAATCTTGCCTAAGTATACATTCGTTTAACGGAATATTTACTGATATGCACAACACTTGTCTGCATAAATGGAAAATATTTTAGCTTAACAATTGTTAGGACACAACTAAGTACTTTATACCATACCAATAATTTCTTCTTGGAGATACTGGTACAGTAAAATTTTTATTGAGCAACTAAATGTCAAATTGAAAGCACTTAGTCTAATAGAGTAGAATTGTTCAGTTAGATGCTCATTTTTTTCCCTGACTCTGGAAGAAAAATGTAAATTTCCCTTCCTTCATTATGCAGCCAGAAGTGAGATTTACAGATTTCTAGCCTTTCACCAACTGTGAGGTTCTGGGGTTGCCTTCTCTGATCTCCATAGCTCGTAACCTTAATTTTCCCATCTGAGTACTTGCTAGACATTAACAGTTGCTGGGAATGAATTGATTCAGAACTTTGATTTAGCAGTCGGGTAATATTTCCATGGCAGTGACTTCACCTTTCCTCTGATGGTCATGTAAGTTCAGTACCTCTCCATCCAGGAGGTGCTATTTGCATATTAACCCGTGGTCATTGTCCACTGAGTAGTACATAGAGTAAGTAAGTTACAAATTATTTTAAGTGGAGAACACTGCTATTTGGTTAGTGGAGTCAGTGAACGTTTTTGAAGTACTGGACACATGCGTTCTTGGCCTTATGCTCCCCCTTACTGCCACTTGCAATGGTATGGAGAGTGATTTCAGTGTGACTCGTGTAGAAGACCACTTCTGTTGGCATGCCATCTGCCTGATATATCAAATTGTTTTGCAGATAAAATACAGCAACCGTAATAATGCCAATTACAAACAGTTGTTATTCTGTGCCAGGTCCTCTTCTAAATAGTTTATGTATGTACTTAGTCACTCAGTCGTATCCGACTCTTTGTGACCTCATGAACAGTAGCCCACCAGGCTCCTTTTGTCCATGCGATTCTCCAGGCAAGAATACTGGATCGGATTTCCTTCTGGCAATACTGGAGCCATTTCCTTCTCCAAAGTACATTATGTAAACTCCGTAATATAATCTTCCAAACATCCCACTGAGTTTGATGCTACCATTATCTCCTTTTCATGGATGGAGAAACTGAGATACAGAAAGGTTAAGTGATTTGCTCCAGGACACACAGCTCAGAACTGTTGGAACTGTGACATAGGCCCACACATTCTGGCTCCTGTGTAGATACTGCCTCTCACGCTAGTTCCTGAAGCATCCAGTTGTCACCAACAGCAGTGTTAGCTCTCATAATCATTGGAAGATCTGTGGTCATTCACATATGTGGATATTTAAAGTGATGGCCGATGTGGAGCTAGGAATAAAAAAAAAATTGTTTACCATAAGGTAATTTTCTGCCTTTCCCCATTTGAGTAGTTTATAAATTTGTGTATTTATTTGATAAAATCTGATTTAAAGCATGGATGATGTTGTGTTTGAGTGCTAGAGGAGAGGTCAGTAACCTGCAAAGGGCAGAGAAGAAATATTTTCGCTTTGTGGACTGTACGGTGTCTGTTGTAACAACTCAACTCTGCTGTATGGCAGGAAAGCAGCTGTAAACAATATGTAGATGAAAGAGACAAAAACCAATGATGGCAGATTTGCTCAGTTATCAGTAGTTAAAACAGTTGTTTTTTCTTTTTTTTTTAGTTGCAAGAAGCACAGGATCAACTTACAGAGTCCGTGAGATGTGCTGAGAAAACACAAGATCATGTCCAAAAGTACGATTTAAATCAGCATAGAAAATAAGTATAAAGCAGATAAACAGTATAATATGAGAATAGATCAGTAGTGATAATAAACACATTATTGTGAAGCTGTGTAACATTTCAGCTTTGAGCTGTTTTGAGATGCATAATTTTCCCCCATTATTTCCATATTTTGCACATTATCAACAAGTGAAAAGTGAAAGTGTTAATTGCTCAGTCATGTCTGACTTTTTGCGACCCCATGGACTATAGCCCTCCAGGCACCTTTGTCATGGAATTCTCCAGGTAAGAATCCTGGAGTGGGTTGCCATTCCCTTCTCCAGGGGATCTTCCTGATCCAGGGATCGAACATGGGTCTCTTGCATTGCCGGCAGATTCTTTACCAGCTGAGGCACCAAGGAAGGCGATTAGTCACAAATAGAAAAACGGTACAGTTGCCAAATCATCTACTTTACAAAATTCTAGGAACTTGTGTAATTAAACCTGCAGATGTTTGTTCACAACAGTATGGTATTTTAAAAATCTATGTGTGAAGGACTTCCGTGATAGTCCAGTGGTTAAAACTACGCCCTTCCAATGCAGAGGCTGTGGGTTTGATCCCTGGTTGGGAAGCTAAGATCCCACGTGCCTCACAGCCAAAAAACCAAAACATAAAACAGAAGCAATATTGTAGTCAATTCAATAAAGACTAAAAATGGTCCACATCCAAAAGAAAATCTTAAAAAAACCTATGTGTGAGAATAATTATTTTAAAATCTGCATTTTAGACTTGAAACTGAAAATGCCAAGTTACAAACTACAATCAAAAAGCAAGCAGGCAAAATTGAACAGCTTCAGAAAAACCTGTTAAGTACAAGATCAGTAAGTCAACCTCTTAATTTCTATCATACTGAGAAAGGATTTTAATTTTTTTACTAGTAATATATAAGTATATTTTGGACAATGTGAAAAGTCTCATTGATTAGCTTATTGTATTTTTATTGATACTGCTTGCTACTAGTAGTGTGATTCCTCTTTATAGAAGAAGTCGACTGAATTCATAAAATTAATGATTTTAATAGTAAGATTTTAATTTAAAAAATTGTGACAGTCCAAAAGCAATATTTTATATAGACCACATTTTGTTTGTTCATTCCTCTGTCAATGAAATTGGGGTTTTTCCACCTTCTGACTATTGTTAATAATGCTGCCTTGAACATTGTACACAAACATCTGAGTCCAGAAATTTGAGTAATAATTTGAGAATTTTGAGTTTCTTTTGTAATCCAAATCTTTCTGTGAGATTTTTGAGAATGAATCATTTTAAATACTGTAGTTTGTTCTCTTCATTAAGAATGAATACTACGTCTATATAGAACCATTTTTCTGAACGAATGTATTTTTCTTTGGTTGGTTTTCTTTTTTTAAAGAGATGGGGCTTGCATGGGAATTTTCCAAAGATTATTTTAGTAAGATGTGATTTAACAAAACCTGGACTATCTTGAACCATTGATGAAAATTATTTTAGAGCATCTCTAGAAAGTAAAATGTAAATATAGGCAGGCACTCTAAAAATCTTTCATTAACATTTAGTATTTTATGTGTAAAAGCCTCTATTTTTAACAAATAAATGTTGGCGATTTAAATTCCAGAAAAATGATGAAATGAAAAATCATTTTAAGTTGTTTTAATAAAAGTCATCAATTTTGAAATCTGTTATTGGCGTCAATCAGGTTTAAAAACTGTGTTTACTATAAATTCATATTAACTCATGGACTCATGAGAAATAATATTTTTAAGAAAGAATAAGTCTCTCTAGGTGTTTAAAAATAATTTTCTTAATTTTTTTTTTCTAAGTCTGAGGATGAGAAGGAACAGTTAAAGAAATATATTGAATTAAAACAATCTCTAGAAAATAGCTTGGACCAAGAAAAGAAGAAAAATAGTGAGTTAGAAAAAGAGATTACTGGGTAAGATTTTAATATTTCTGATAATCTCAACTATTAATTAAAGTATAATTTTATTAAAACCTTAGACACAAATTCATTTTTTATGTGTATTTTCATAATTAAACACATTATCCTATTTCAAAGTTTAGTGTGGAAAGTCAGCACAATCTGAAATGTTTTTGAGTGCAGCAGTGTTATACTTAAATCTGTAATGATTTCTAAAACAGTAACAACTGTGCCTCTGCATATAGTAATGTCACTCTGTTCCTCGTCATCTATGCTGAATTTTTACTTCTGCAAGGTATCTTTGTTCTTTTTGGTAATCCTGCCTTCTTTTAATTGTGTTCTTTCCCTTCATCATTCAAGTAATTTATTATCTAAAAACCTACCTGTGTTATTGTTGAACAACATTAAAACGTATCTTGATTTGGCTTATATTTTCTTTTTGCCCCAAAATTTTAGTTATAAAATGTACATACAAAAATCTATGTGTAACTTAAAGAATAATAAAATTAGTGACCATGTTTTGATCAGTAAGATAAAAAACTGCTTCTGTTTTTTTGCTGAGTACAGTTAACCCTCATCATCTACAGATTCAGTCAACCCAAGATCAAAAGTATTCAGGGAAAAAAATTTGAGAAAGTTCCAAAAAACAAAACTTGGATTGGTCTCAAGGTGGCAACTATTTCCATAGTGTTTACACTGTATTTATAATTATTTACAAAGCGTTTACATTGTATTAGATAATGTAAATGATCTAGGGATGACTGAAATTATAGGGAAGATGTGCTTAGGGGGACTTGAGCATCCGTGGATTTTGTATCCACGGAGTGTTGGGGGATTTTTTAACCAATCCTCTGTGGATGCCAAGGGATGATTATACATAGGGTTCTTCTCTGATTTTCATTAATTTTTCTCTTTTAATTTTCTCTACATTGCTTTGCATTTTGTTAACAATGTGCTGGGCAAGATTTCTACATCTCTTAAAACAGTCTTGAAGAGACTGGTACACTCTCTCTCTCTTCTGATTTCCTTTCTTCTAAAGCTCTCAGCCTGGGTTATTTCCCGCTTAACTCAGGCTCCAAAGATTTTTCTTTTTTTTTCAATTTTGAGTGACAATCTTGGTTTTTTTGTATCTACTTTCTTTTCTTTTTGTAGAGGCTGTGGTCAGTAGGAACAAACATGTCTTGTGTCTTTTCAAAAAAAATTCATATATCATGTCTCTTCTTCTTTAGCTTAAATACTGATCTCTGGTTTATAACTAATATTTAATAATAAATTAATATTTCACACTGGCATACTAAAAATTGATACTAACTTATTTATAAGAACTCATATATTACATATATCACACACAGTTTATTTAAATGTGATAAAATTTTTCTTCATAATATTTATCTAAGATTAAAATTTAGTTATTATGCTTTCAAGGAATATTAGATTAGATTAGAACAATGAGAAAGGATTATAATTTATAGATTTGTTTGTTTTATCTGATAGAACATATATCTGTTTAAATAATTATTAAATATCTGCTCTTAAAGAACTTACTCATTCTATACATTTCTACAGATTTAAGAAACTCTTAAAAATGACAAGAAGGAAGTTAAATGAATATGAAAATGGAGAGCTTAGTTTCCATGGAGATTTAAAAACCAGTCAAACTGAAATGGATATTCAGATTAATATGCTAAAACATAAGGTAATTTTTAATCAGTTTTAGAACCCCAAAATCACTTAATTTGGGGAAATATAAATCATTCCATGCTTTGAGAAGTGAAACACCGGTTTGCCTATTAATTTTTTTAGATTGGACACCAGTAAAAAAGACAGCTTTTCCCTGTATCATTTTTAGATAAAAAGGGCACACTCTTGACTCTCTCTGTCTTGAACCTGGCTGGTGATCTGAAGCTGAGCAGCATAGCATTAATGACCCCAAAGCGTCCGTTGTTTTGGTGATAGGTTTGTTGAAATCTAATGAACATACCATGTAGTTCACTCATTTAAACTGGACAGTTCAGTAAGTTTATTGTGTTTAAAGAGTTATACAGCCATTACCACGTTAGAACATTTTCATCACCCTCCAAAGAAACCTTGTAGCTTTTCACAATCACCCTGTGCCAGTCTTCCCTTCCTCATCTTCCCAGCCTGAGGGAACTGTGACTCCACTCCCTGACTCTGTAGATGTCCCTTTTCTGGACATTTTGTGTCAGTGGAATCACACAATATGGGATCCTTTGTGACTGCCTTCTTTCATTTAGCATAATATTTTCAAGGTACATCTAACATGTATCAGTATTTCCTTGCTTTTTATTGCTCAATAATATTCTATTATATGGACGTACCACATTTTATCTATCCATTCATCATCTGATGGACCTTTGGGCTTGTTTCTACTTTTTGGCTAATATCAGTAATGTTGCTGTGAACATTTATGTCTAAGTTTTGGTGTGAACATATTTTTTCATTTCTTTTGGGAATACAGGTATGAATAGAATTGCTGTATTACACAGCAACTCTGTTTAACATTTTGAGGACCTGCCATACTGTTTTCCAGCATGGCTGCATCATTTATATTTTTATCCAAAGTGTGTAAAGCATTCCAATTTCTATACATTCCTGTCAACACTGGTCATTACCTGTCTTTGTGAGTATAGCCATCCTGGCAAGTATGAGGTGGCATCTTGTGGTGTTTTATTTCTCTCTCTGAGGAGAGGACAATGAAGATTTGAGTTCTAGATTAGTAACTACTCAAAGCTACCCATCTCTTAGAATTTCAGTAAATTGAGATGAGGTCGAAAGTCTGATTTTGGTAATTAAACTATTTCTAGTTATTTCTTATAGTTCAAATTATATGTCTCATTGCTTACTAGTCTTCATTGTTTTCAAACTTGAGCAGAAATTCTAATGAGACACACCTGCCTATTTGTAAGAAATTGTAATTGAAGGGAACCCTGAAAAAACTTCCTCCTGAATAGTTCTTAAGTCTTTCTTCTAGTTATATGCTTCTTCTCATCAGCATTGTTTGTCATTAAAAATCTCACCCTTGATTATATTCCAGTTTATAGGAGACCAGTTTCTACGTGCATTTAAGTTATGTTTCTTATTATCTCTTGTTCAAAAATCCATTTTTCTGTTTTCCCCTAATCAGCTTTAAATTTAGTGGCTTCAGTAAACAACATTGGTTTCATTCAAAATCTACACTTAGGAAAAGGTGGCCAGGACGGCTGGCTTCTCATCTCCTCGGCTTCAGGTGGGGCAGCTCGAGGGCTGGGGGCTGGAATCGAGTGAAGGTGTGCTCATTCCCATTTCTGATAGTTGGTATCTGTGGTTGGCTGGACTTTGGTGAAGGCAGACAAGTGAAACACCTACCCTGAACACCTAGGCTCTCTTTGCAGCCTGGGCTTACTCCAACATGGGGCCTGATTCCCAGGTTGAGAGCCAGGCAGAAGTTCTGCTGCCTTATCTAACCTCGCTTTGTAGTTCACACAGCATCACTTTCATCATCTTCTGTTCAATAGGAGCAAGTGACTTAGACTTGGTCTATGTTCTACCTTTTTTACAGAATAAATTTTTTAAAACTTATGGGTACATTTAAAAACTAGCACAGTTACTCACTGGCCACAATTTTTTATATTCCTTCCATATGAAAAATGCCCTTTTCTCTACCCGTTCCCTCACAAGTCTCAGTTGTTAGAGTGTCAGGCCCAGGCTCAAGTCGAGGTCTTACCATCTTCATTAGGTACAGATGGCACATGGGGATGAGGTTTCTGGGTGTGATTTCTAGAGTGTGACCCTGTGAGCACAACTCTCTCAGTACTAAGACTTGAGAACTAAGTGGACAAATTATCTGCCACCCATACCCCTACCATTCTGCTGAATGACTAGACTCTCCCATTCAGAAATGGGAAAGGGGAGGCACCATCGTCCATAGTAGCTCTGAGGTCCAGTTTGTTGCTGCCAGCTCTTTGATGAGGACTTGGTCCTGCCCATAGGAATGCTTCTCCTTTGCTCTACCCTCTGGGCTCTGTGTGCTGTTCTTTTCATAAGAAATGACCTCTGTCTGTAGCCAAGTCATGTTTCTTAAGCCAGCTTCTTCTTTATTGAACTTCTAAGAAAATCCCAAAGGCCTATTCTCATTTGTATGTCTTGGTCTCTGTTAGGCCAAGCACTGTTTTTTTGCTGCCAAGGTTCTCTTTAAAGCTTTTAGTGTCCTGTGAATTGGATTGGGGTTCATGTCATTGGAGAGGCTACCCTCACAGATCTTCTTTGAGAGAAGCTCGGCACCTTGAGTTCTTGTGAAGCTGTGTAGGATGATGCCTTTAAAATTCTGATGCCCTTAAGATCCTTAAAGGAATTTGAGGCACCACCTTAAGTCTTTCCAGGGTCTTAATGAAGGGTTTTACAGTCTACAGGCTTCACCTTTAGACCGTGTTTTCCTGGCAGCGCCCTAGATTGGATCTTAGCCCAGAAGCCATTTCTCTCTTTTAGCATCATGTGACAACTGGACATGTAGAGATGCTGTCAAGGGGATACAGATATTGAACCCAAATATAATTGAACCTGGTTCCTTTATATTTAATAGTCCTTTTTTTTTTTGATAACTTATCCCTCTCATTGATGTTACTTTCAGCTGGTTCGTAGCAAGAGTCTCCTTTCCCCTATGTTTCAGCGTCATTTTCTTCTCTTGCCTAGAAGCTGTCACCAGCAGCCTCTTCAAGGCCCATCAGGATTCAGTTTACAATGTCATGAAGCCCTTTGGGTTTTCATTTCTTTCTCTGCATCCATTCAGGTCTCACCTACCTCCAGGTTGAAAGGCATTCTCACATCTTTTAGTTCTTTTTTAATGGCATTTTTAATATCAATATCTGTGCCAGTTATTTATTGCCAGCAAATTGTATAATAAACCATGCCAAAGCCTAGTGTCTCAAAACAGCATTTACTTTGTTCACAAATTTGTGTTGGGGCAAGGGTCAGTGAGGGAGGCTAGTATATTTCTTTTCCAGTCAGCATCAGCCGGGATGTCGTGAAGGTGGGGACCAGAGTCACCTAAAGATTGGTTCATGCACACGTCTGGCAGTTGGAGCTGGCTTTTGGATGGGACATTAGTTGGGTGCGGTCAGTGGGGACACTGACAGGTGCTCAGTATGTGGCCTGGGCTTCTTCGCAGCGTGGTGACTGATGCTAAGGGTGGGTTTTCCCATGGAGCAAAAGTCAGTTTCCCCAGACTCTGTCCAGTAGAAATCAGTTACTGAGGCCAGCACATATTTAAGGGGAGGGAATTTCAGAGAAAAGTGTCAAAGAATTTATAGACAGTTTCAATACCACCACCTCAACTCACCTCAACTTACCGAGTAATCATTCTGTCTAAAGAAAAGTTCTTTCCAACTCAGTGTCATTGAAATTCCAGCAAATTTTGTTTGTTGCTTTGTTTGGTATGTTCTGTTGTTCTGTGAAAAGTAACAAATGGTTACAAGAATGAGGCATTTTTTGTTGTTGTTGTTGTTGTTGTTCAGAAAAATGTATGGATCATCTCACTAAACTATTCAGTTCAGTTGCTCAGTCGTATCCGACTCTTTGCGACCCCATGAAGTGCAGCACGACAGGCCTCCCTGTCCATCACCAACTCCCGGAGTTTACCTAAACTCATGTCCATTGAGTTGGTGATGCCATCTAACCATCTCATCCTCTGTCGTCCCCTTCTCCTCCTGCCCTTAATCTTTCCCAACATCAGGGTCTTTTCAAATGAGTCAGCTCTTCAAATCAGGTGGCCAAAATATTGGAGTTTCAGCTTCAACATCAGTCCTTCCAATGAACACCCAGGACTGATTTCCTTTAGGATGGACTGGTTGGATCTCCTTGCAGTCCAAGGGACTCTCAAAAGTCTTCTGCAACACCACAGTTCAAAAGCATCAATTCTTTGGTGCTCAGCTTTCTTTATAGTCCAACTCTCACATCCATACATGACTACTGGAAAAACCATAGACTTGACTAGATGTACCTTTGTTGACAAAGTAATGTCTCTGCTTTTTAATATGTTTTCTAGGTTGGTCATAACTTTTCTTCCAAGGAGTAAGTGTCTTTTAATTTCATGGCTGCAGTCACCATCTGCAGTGATTTTGGAGCCCCTCAAAATGAAGTCAGCCACTCTTTGCACTGTTTCCCCATCTGTTTGCCATGAAGTGATGGGACTAGATGCCATGATCTTAGTTTTCTGAATGTTGAGCTTTAAGGCAACTATTTCACTCTCCTCTTTCACTTTCATCAAGAGGCTCTTTAGTTCTTCTTCACTTTCTTCCATAAGGGTGGTGTCATCCGCATATCTGAGTTATTGATATTTCTCCTGGAAATCTTGATTCCAGCTTGTGCTTCCTCCAGCCCAGCGTTTCTCATGATGTACTCTGCATATAAGTTAAATAAGCATGGTGATAATATACAGCCTTGCTGCTGCTGCTGCTAAGTCACTTCAGTCGTGTCCAACTCTGTGCGACCCCATAGACAGACAGCAGCCCACCAGGCTCCCCCGTCCCTGGGATTCTCCAGGCAAGAACACTGGAGTGGGTTGCCATTTCCTTCTCCAATGCATGAAAGTGAAAAGTGAAAGTGAAGTTGCTCAGTCATGTCCGACTCTTCGCGACCCCTTGGTCTGCAGCCTACTAGGCTCCTCCATCCATGGGAGTTTCCAGGCAAGAGTACTAGAGTGGGTTGCCATTGCCTTCTCCAATATACAGCCTTGATGTACTCCTTTTCCTCTTTGGAACCAGTCTGTTTTTCCATGTCCAGTTCTAACTGTTGCTTCCTGACCTGCATACAGGTTTTTTAAGAGGCAGGTCAGGTGGTCTGATATTCCCACTAAACTATTAGGAGATGGGATTTCTTTAACCTTTCAAATCATTTTTCTTTAGAATGCAGTTCGAATTAGCAAAAACTATTTGTAGTTCAGAAAAAGACTTATGGGATTAGAATCCATATTTACAAGATTTATTAATTAGAGTCTTATTTTCACAGTCTTCTTTTGGGAAGCATTTACTAACTCAGCCCTAGATAACTCAATACAGTATCCCTCAAACTTCTTTAAAATGTGGAGCATTAAGGTAGGGGGAAGGAGTAAGAGACATTCTACTAAGAGGTGACTTGTAGTCATTTTATGGAGAAAAAATAGAAAACAGTGTAAAATCAAGTGCAAATGTTGTGTGACAAAGATGATGACAGTGAAGAATATATTTTGTGACTCTTGGTGGTTTGAACTTCTTTCTTGATTCTGAGTAATCCCTGGTCCTATATTCTACAATACAGATACCATCGTATTTATTTGATCCTGGGTTTGAGTTAGGCTGTGCTCAGTTCACTTGCCTCATTACCAAACAGTATTGTTTTATTCTTGCAGATTGATGATCTTAGAGCAGAGCTGGAAACTGCATCTTCAAAATGTCTGCACCTGGATGCAAAAAATCAAGTTCTTCGAGAGGAGTTATTATCTATGAAAGAAATGCAAAAGAAATGTGAAAAACTAGAGAAGAATAAAAAGAAGTTGGAGCAGGAAGTAGTGAACCTCAAAAGTCATATAGAAATGAACATGATAGAACACAGTCAAGTAGAGCAGTATAAACGGGAGATTGAAGAAAGAGCGAGACAGGATCTCGTAGAGAAATTAAAAGAAGTCAACCTATTTTTGCAGGTTAAGTTGTTCATCTGTCATGTGCTTCACTTCACCTCATTGTAAATTATGTTTTGGATGTATACAGCTTATGTGTTTCCTCTACTTCCCTTAGAGCAGTTGGTTTGGTAGTTTTCTGGAAGGAAGGGGGCACTTGTTTCTCCCTTTAAATATTTCTGTTTCCATCACAGTTATCACCAAATTGACCTTTCAGAATGATTCTCACTGGAGAATCCTTTCATTTATAAGACCAATTGGTATAAAACATGACTACTAGGAGGAAAAGAAAATATTGTGGTTTAGAACTGGCACCATCCTCTTGAATTATTTTTAAGTTGTCTTGTTCAATTTTTAAAATTTTAAGTTGATCCTCTTATTCTTTGAATTATCAGATTATATAAGCACCACTATAACAATAATTCCACTTTAATTTTATAATTCAAATTTAATTCACTTCACATTGATGATAATTTAAACTTCTGCTCTTTTTTTTTTCACCTTTAAAATTGCTTTCTGAATCACTGACTCTAAAGGGAACAAGTATCATTTTCCAGGCTAATGATTATTTTTAAAGTGTTATCTTTTTAAATTTGCCTTAGATACAAGCAGCATCTCAAGAGAACTTAGAGCAGTTACAAGAGAAGAATAATGCTTCCATAAGAAGTCAGATGGAACTCAGGATTAAAGACTTGGAATCTGAACTCTCCAAGGTGAAAACTTTGCAAGAAGATTCTCATAAAGCAGAGTTGGAAAAATATAAGCAACTCTACCTAATAGAACTAGAAGTTAGAAAGTCATTGGAAGATAAACTAGACAAGTAAGTCAAAACACAGAATCACAGAAAATAAATTTAGTTCGTTAATTTGTCTCTAAAGCCTAATTTTTATTGAGCGTGGTTCATGAAATTAGTAGGGAGTGAAAGCTAACTAGGTAGTCACTGTTAGAGGGCGCCCTAAGACAAACTATTAATGCTGTGTCCTTTTAAGTTTTTCTACACTACATAAAGGCATGCTGGTGAAATAGGCGGAAATTAACACATGGGT
Organism: Giraffa tippelskirchi; assembly: GCF_054371585.1. Taxonomy (NCBI): domain Eukaryota; kingdom Metazoa; phylum Chordata; class Mammalia; order Artiodactyla; family Giraffidae; genus Giraffa; species Giraffa tippelskirchi. Next base: position 61,526,460 of record NC_137287.1, on the reverse strand, counting down.
TAAAGGCAGGATAAATCACAAAGTGGCTAAAAATAATATAGTGACCTGACTGAGGGGGGTGTGGAGGATGGAAAGGGCAGATGGCACCTCCAGTGCCGAGTCCAGGTTTCCCCACTCTCTGAAAGCAGAGCATTCCTAGGAAGCCTTTCATAAGCCCAAATAGCATAAAGCTAAGAAGCAGGTACCCGAGGACACATTCTGCTGGTCGAATCCTAAAATGAATATGCACGAGTGAAGCACAGGTGCTCCCAGACAGGGTTCAGGGCTGTGGTGACTTGACGCTGAGATGTGGGGTGTGGCTTCCAGGGAAGGAGCTCAGTGGGGCCAGACTCCCTGCTTGGGGAACGCGATGCCTCTCTCTGTAAAATGTACACTGAACCTTTTTATATGAAACCAAAAAGTCTCTTCAAAAAAAAATTTTTTTTTTGTTTTGATTATCAGAAACAGATGCTGATGTAGGCCTTTCCTAGAAGTGAAGTAACAAAGTGAACTTTGGAAAAGCAGGGGATACTTGTAGTTGTTCCTGGGGCTGTTTTAGCTCTTTTCAGTCACCCATTGACTTTCTTGTCCTCCCTTTGAGATCATGGCTCTAGATGATACCTCAAAGCCAAAAGCTTAATTTCTCTGAGGTCATGAGTGAAACTTATATACAAGGATGGTGAAAGCAAATGCTTGAAAGTGGCTTTGTGGGAGGTGTGTTTCTTCATCCCTGAACTGTTTCCTGGAGGCAGGTGTGTCCCAGAGGCAGCAGGGGTCACTGTGAGCCCACTTCCGTCTCTCTCTGACGCCCTTTCTCTCCTCTCCCCACTGTGACTTGTCACTTGAGTAGCCCCAGACACGTGTACTTCTTTTGAGCAAGGTTACAGCAGTCACTGTTTACAGGAGGTCTGCTCTGTGCTTTCAGTGTTCAAACAGTTTAATGGGAATTCCATTAAGCTGCCGTATACGGCAACTTAAAAAATGCAGATAATTTAGGGAAACATGAATGAAATTGGTGTTTTCCATCTTCCCCAGGACTCATGAGAGGCTGGCAGAGATCAGCACCAAACTTGAGGTGGAGAAAGAGCAGAACAAATCTTTACTCAGCACTCTTAGCACGAGGCCAGTCCTGGAGCCCCCTTGTGTTGGAAATTTCAATAATCCTTTAGTGGTCAACAGAAATCTTACTCCAAGAGCAAATGTGGGGTTTTCTACCTCGATTCCACACCCTTCGAATAACAGCATGGAGACTTACTTGACCAAGGTTAGTTCTAGTATCTTTTTTTCACTGGGTTTCAGATTTCTGATATGAATGATCCTTGTTTTTTAATTTGGTGAACTTCTGAGTTGTTTATTTGACTTAATGCACACTAAGTAAAAGTCATAATTAGCTGTGCTAATAAAGGAGACAGAAATTTTATGATTTTTTTTTGTCCCAGAGTTCTCGATTTTAAGAGATACTTACTAAATTATTAAATTTCTTGAAAAGCTGCGTTTAAATTCTACTTTAGAAATGAAATCTTATTGCCTAGTATCCAAAAGTATTCTTTCAGATGTTTCACTTGGTCTCTGATTGGTTTCACTCGGGCCACGCTTCATGATCATCGCCAGGCTCCGCTGCTCCCACTGCGGTTTCTCTATCCCTCAGCATAAGTGACTGACTGGCACCTAAACACTGACACATATGGGTGCTTTTTGTTTAAAGGAATCCTAGATAAATCCTTTTTATGAATTAAACAAACTTGTAATACTAAACCAAAACATTAATTTCTAGTTTTAGCTTGACATTTTTTTTGTCATTTTCTTACATAAATTTTGTCATTTCTTACAAAAATGACATTTTTGTCATTTTCTTTCATTGCTATTTTACCTATAGCATTTTTATTTAAATTAAAAAAACGTCTTGCCGAACATTTGTAGAATATTTCTAAATTTGTAGTTAATGCAAATGTTTCAGAATTATAAATGAAGCTCACTTTATCTCTATCTTGATATCACCTGGATGAGTGGTATCTAAGATAGCAATGATGGGGAGTCTTTAAATTGCAACCATTTTCACTGTTTAATCATTGTGATTAAAATATCCATTTCAGTCAGTGCACATAGGTTTATAGTTTTGATGGTGTTTTCCTGATGTTTGTGATGCAGAGAAAAATAGCCCTTGTTAAATGCAGTCTCAACCTGTTTTCTTGCCATCATAGAAGAGCAATCTAAGGTTTCTTCGATAGCACTGCGGCTACGTTGGGTCTTAGTACTTGAGAGCCGTGAAACTGGAGGACGTGCTTTAGCTGTGCAGTCACTGTGGGCCTCCAAACACTTCATGCCAAGTCAGACACTTCCCCACTCAGACCTAAGAGGAGGAAGCAAATGCTTGACCCCTGTCCCAGGGGCAGGCTGCCTACTTCAAACCCAAGTTCACGGTACTATGGCACATACATCTTTTCAAAGAAGAGATTTGGAACCAAGCAAGCACTTTGGGAGAAGTTCCTTCTCCCAAACTCAGCCATTAGGTAAATCTCACCTCTCATAAGGAGCGTAGGAGTATGAGTCCTCACCTTGAAACTTTGCTCCTTCAAGTTCCCTGTTGTGTGTTTTAAAAAAATTTATGCTTTATAAATTAACGATATCAACTGACTGCTACATATAGGAGTTTGACAATAATTTATTCTTGTTCTTGCCTTTAAAACACATAATTTAGTTAGAAAGCTACTATGTCATGTCATGCCGCAAGCATTATTGAACTATGTAAGAAGGTTTTACATATTCATTTTCTCTACGTTATAGTTAAAAATCTATGTGTTTTTTCTTAATCTGAGGAAGTAGCTGGCATAGGACTCTGGACTCAGTAAGAAGGCCATTGGCTTTGTTACTTCTTCTGTAGAATTACCAACTTGGCCTAAATCATAATTCTCATACCTTAAAAAAAGTTGTTTGTTTTTTTTTCAAAGAAAACAACCTTTCTTTAAAAAAAGAAAAACCTTTTGTATGGAACCATATTATATAAAACGGAGACAAGTATAAAGCCTTTTAGCCAAAGGAGTGGCCAGAGGTCCTGCACCTGTGACCTCTCTATTCCTCAACTTTGCAGTGACCCCTGCGCGACCTTCCACTTCTATGGGACATAGTTTGGAAACTAACAGTTATGAGATAATCCTTCTCACGAAACACTTTTAAAATAAAAACTTGCTGGTACATTGTTTTCTTGTGTATAATGTTCTCACCTTTCTGTGTTTTTGTTAAATGGAAAAGTTTAAAGAAAATCGCAGATATGTTCTCCTTAAGAACATTCAACTCAAACTACTTCCTCCATTTGAACAGTATCCTCACCTAGAAATCAAAATAAAGGTCTCGGAAGTATATATTTAGGGCAGGAGCTGTTAGGGGAGAAGACAGTAATCTTGTGGGTCATTCATAGGATTATGGGTCATTCTCTAATTCTTTGAAATAATGTGTACTTAAGAGACTGATATTTATTGTACTTTTTATCAGATTAAATAACATTCCATATATATGTTCTCTGTTATCTATAAGCAGAATAAGTAGGAATTCATTTTCTTTTATTTATGTGATTATTTTTCTACTTAAGTAATCTTCAAGTTAGGTCTATCCTCTAAAAGTATGATTTAAATGTCACATTTAGTAAGCTCTATAACATTCCTATGATAATATCTCTTGTTTAACTTAAAGATAAATAATATTTGACTTATTTCAGATGCGGCAGGAGTTGGACAGGAGTATAACTAGAGAACTAAGAGAAGGTATGTTGCCAAAATGTATGAATTAAATTTAGACGTTGATTTCTGAAATACACTGTAAACAGTAAATGGCATCTTTTTCCATTGTTTGGATAACAGATGCTGTGTTAAATATTTTTTCTTATACATAGCTAATGAAAAATGTGAAAACATGAGCAGTCATAGTGAAAAATATTCTTCTTCCTCATTTATTCATCATGCTCCATAGTTTTAAAAAAATCTCAAAACGTCTATGTATTTCTATTTATTTCTGGCTGTATCCTTTCTCTACTACTGCCATCCCTGTGGAACTGGTCCATATGCACCCTGACACTATTCTCAGAAAGCATGGAGTTCATCAACGTCTCAAGTGTTGGTAGTGGTTAAGGCTAGGAACCCCAGACTCAAGCAGTCACGTTTGTGTAGCTGTCACTTGGTGGGTGACTTTAAAATTTCTCTGTCACTGACTTTGTCACCAGTTTATCTTTCACCCTCAGGAAAAGCTCCAAACACCCACATCAGTATGGGTCCTGCCACAGTAGTCGGCCTTATCTCCTTACCCCTCTCCTCTGCCCCTCAGCTCTGCATCTGACCAGCCAGACTGTAGGATCCCACAGGTGGCCTTCCTCCCCTCCGGTCTTTGTACCTGCTTCTCCCCTCCATCTCCTGTGCTTTTCCTGTCCTTCAGGTCTCTGCTTCCACAGCGCCCCCACCAGGAAGCTGACAGCACTGACACAAAGCCGGCCGCCCCTCCTGAGGGTTCCTGCACCGTCTTGTATACCTGTCTTAGTATTTATGACTCTATATGGAAGTTGCCTGTTCATCTATTTTTCCAGTTCATGGCATATCATTTCTCAGGGTGGACTGAGTCACCTTCATCTTGTAATTCCAGTGTTTGTCACAGCGCCTTAGCAGATAGTTATTGAGTAAATGAATGAAGAATGAGAAAACCAGAAGCTCTGGTACTCAGCCACATGTGGGACCGTGGGCTGATTATGTAATTGTAATCTTGTATTTTGTTTTCTGTCATCTATAGATATGTTTCATTTTTCAGAGCACTTAGAAATATCTCAGGTTTTTGTTTTTTTGTTTACTAATACTGAGTTAACTTAAGTATTTTAGATAAAGAATGTAATCCTTTTTCTTTCCAGCTGCTGCTGAATTTGAATCTGAGTCCTATGGATTGTCTCCTCTAGGAGCGACAGATGGGTCAAATCTGTATCACGACCTGCTTTTGAAAACATCACAAGAATATGTACAGGTTTTGAAGAAAAAATATATGATCTGAAAGATAAATAGTAAAAATTTCCCTTCTGGACTGTTTTCATGACATTTTAGTTGTTTCTCATTAAACATGATGAGAAAATCTTTATTAAAGGGAAACATTTTTGTGTGTATGATGAAAATTTATATGGTATTTTAAAAATACTACTTTTAAACAGTAGTATCTAAGTACTTTTGATACCAAGTATTTTCTCTGCAGCTAACTTACTTTTAAGTGATTTAAAAACTAGCACTGTTAAGTTTTCCATATTCAAAGTGAAAGTGTTAGTCACTCAGTCATGTCTGACTCTGTGCAACCAATGGACTGGAGCCCGCCAGACTCCTCTGTCCTTCACTATCTTGTGGAGTTAGCTCAAACTCATGTCTATTGAGTCGGTGATGCTATCCAAGCGTCTCGTCCTCTGTTGTCCCCTTTCTCCTCCTGCCTTCCTTCTTTCCCAGCATAAGGGTCTTTTCTGATGAGTCAGCTCTTCACATCAGGTGGGTGAAGTATTGGAGCTTCAGCCTCAATATCAGTCCTTCCAATGAATATTCAGGATTGATTTCCTTTAGGATTGACTGGTTTAATCTCCTTGCAGTCCAAGGACTCTTGAGAGTCTACTCCCAACACCATAGTTCAAAAGCATTAATTCTTTGGCAGTCAGCCTTCTTTATCATCCAACTCTCATATCCATACATGACTACTAGAAAATAGTGTATCTATGTTAATCCCAATCTCCTAATTTATCCTTCCCCTCATGTTTCCCCTTTCATAACCATAATTTGATTTTGAGATCTTTTGAGTTGGTTTCTGTTGTGTGAATAAGCTTATTTTTATTAAATTCCACATGTAAGTGATGTGATACTTGTTTGTCTCTGTCTGAGTTACTTCACTTAGTATTGTAATTCCGAGATCCATCTGTGTTGCTGCAAATGGCATTATTATTTCTTTTTATGGCCAAGTAATATTCCATTTTGGGTGTGTGTGTGTGTGTGTGTGTGTGTGTGTGTGTGTGTGTGTGTGTGTGTGTGTGTGTGTGTGTGTGTGTGTGTGTGTGTGTGTGTGTGTATGGGTGTATACCGCATCTTCTTTATCCATTCTTCTGTTGATGGACACTTAGGTTGCTTCAATGTCTTGGCTATTGTAGTGTGTGTGTGTGTGTGTGTGTGTGTGTGTGTGTGTGTATGTATGGGTGTATACCGCATCTTCTTTATCCATTCTTCTGTTGATGGACACTTAGGTTGCTTCAATGTCTTGGCTATTGTAAATAGTTATGCAATGAACATCGGGATGCATGTACCTTTTTGAATTATGGTTTTTTCCAGATATTTGCCCAGGACTGAGATTGCTAAATCATATGGCAACTCTATAGTTAGTTTTTAAAGAAACCTTTAGAGTTCTCCACAGTGGGTGTACCTAGTGGCATTCCATAAGCAGTGTAGAAGGGTTCCCTTTGCGCCACACTCTCTCCAGCATTTATTGTTTGTATATTTTTTGATGGTGGCTATTCTGATTGGTGTGAAATGATACTTCATGATAGGATTTCTGCATTTCTCTAATAATTAGTGATGCAGAGCATCCTTTCTGAGCATACCTTCATGTGCTTTTTGGTCATCTGTAGGTGTTCTTTAGAGAAATGTCTATTTAGATCTTACACTCATTTTTTGATCAGATTGTTTGTTTTTTGATATTGAGCTCTTTGAGCTGTTTGAATATGTTGGAGATTAATCCCTTGTCAATTGCATCATTTGCAAATATTGTCCCCCATTCTGTGGGTTGTCATCTGTCTTATTTATGATTTTCTGCACTGTGCAAAAGCTTTTAAGTTTAATTAGACCCCATTTTCTTATTTCTGTTTTTATTTTCATTACTCTAAGAGGTGGATGAGAAAAGATACTGCTGTAATTTATGTCAGAGAGTGTTCTGCCTATATTCTCCTCTGAGTTTTTCAGGGCCTGTCTTAGATTTAGATGTTTAGTCCATTTTGAGTTTATTTTTGTGTATGATGTTAGGGAGTGTTCGAATTTCCTTCTTATTCATGTAGCTGTTGAGTTTTCTCAGCACCACTTATTGAAGAGGCTGTCTTTTCTCCTTTGTATAGTCTTGCCTCCAATATCCTAGATGAATTGACCACAGGTGCGTAGGTTTCTCTCTGGACTTTCTGTCTTGTTCCACTGATCATTCAGTGTATTTCTGTTTTTGTGCTAGTACTGTGTTTTGATTACTGAAGCTTGCAGAGTAGTCTGCAGTCAGGGTACCTGATTCTGTTGGCTCTTGCTTTTCTTTCTCAGGATTGCTTTGGCTATCTGGGGCCTTTTGTTTCCATACACACTAAAATTTTTTTTTCTAGTTGTGTGAAAAATGCCATTGGTAATTTGATAGAAATTGCATTGAATCTGTAGATTGCTTTGGATACTATAGTTATTTTGACAGTGATAATGTCACTTTCATTTCTGTGTTTATTTCAATTTCCTCTCTTTCCTTCTTAGTTTAGGTAAGGGTTTATTGATATTGTTTGTTTCTTTCAGGAAATGAACTTGCAGTTCTTGCATATGAGCACTGGGCAGTCTGGCATGCCAGGCCTCTGTGCGCACGGGCAATGTGTTTAGAGGTGTTGCTTAGCGACGATCATTCTGGGATGAAAGATTCCAAACCGTTGAGCTTCTCAACTGGGAGGTTGTGGCGGGACCACTCTGACTTATCTGTAGCGCTTGTGTTGGGTTTAGGGGACTGTGAAGAGCCGAGGGAGAGGTGAGGTGTGTTTGGAGTCCGTAGGCTCTGCGATGAAGAAGATTTTTGGCTTCAGGAGTAAGAAGGGTGTGTCGCCCTTTGGCTCCTCCATCAACCCGGTGAGAGACAGCGGTCATCGATTCACCTTCCAGCCCAGGTACCACATCCAAGACAAGCACCTCGGAAAGATCCACAAAGCTGCCGTTGTGGGAAATGTAGCCAAAGTGAAGCATGTTCTGTTGCTTGGAAAGAATGGCCTGAATGACAGGGACAAGATGAACAGGTAAGCGGGGTGGAAGGGCTTGGCAGGGGTCCCTCCTGTGAGTTTCCCCTCCAAGGCTCCTGGATACCTTCCTGGGATCCAGTACCTCGCAGACTCTATAGGCAGCAAAAAGCCTTAACTGGTTTTGGACCCACTTACAATTCCCCTTATAGAGCACTTTACTGATAAGTTTTGAAGTCATTTAACTGAATGTCAGTAATCACAGAAATGAAATGAAACATGAATAGCATCTGTTTTTCCTTTCTTCCTCCTCCTTTTTATTTGCATGGGTTAGCATGATGTACTCATGAGTAAGAGCTCTCAAGTTATATAGCCTTCAAGAAATCTTCTGAACCTCCTGGCTCTCACATTTTTTCTCATGTGATTTATGTAAGCACTTCTTCATCGATTGCCTATTTTGGATCATGGCAATGGACAGGTTTCTGATGTTGTCAATATTTTTTTTTAATGTGTACATTTTTATATCGTAAGGTTATATATTACAGAAAACTGCATAGTGAGCAAAATAATTCCCATGCCAGATCAACTTCTGGATTAAAAATTCTTCAGATACAATTCAATATCTATTTTATATCAGTATACACTTAGGTATATGTGTTCTTTGCTGAAGGACCTTAGAAGACAGCTTTGAAGTAGGAAGCTGGCTGTGTCCTTGAATAGGAAGACATTTTCTTAGGATGTGTGGTCTTTCTATATTTAAACCAAATCAACATTTCATGGTTTTAAAGATTTTGGGTTACATATGCTGTCTTTAATTGTTGTGATGAAATTAAAAGTTTTGTATAGTAGAGGAAGATTTGCCCTTCTAGATATCAAAATGTGCCGTAAGTGCCCACAAAGTATTCATTTACTAACAACTGAAAAGAGAGATAAATGAATGGAACAGAATGCCCAAACACCCAAATGTGTGTAAAACTTTAGAACTTGATACTGATGATCATTTCTGTTAGAAATGGTGAATTTTGTGTAGATGGTGGAGAAATAACCTGGTAAAAGAGAAAAGTAGCTCAATTTTTATCTCACCAAAAAGTTTAAGATGGAGTATGGATCAAACATTTCAAATATGCACAGTGAGAAAAATACCAGAATAAAACTCAAATTCCTATTTATACATTTTTTTTTATGCTCACAGAGACCTTCTGTTTTTTCTGTTTCTACTGTTTCTTAACCTTAATTTTTTTTTAATTGGAGAATAATTGTTTTACAATGTTGTGTTGTTTTCTGCTGTATAACATCGTAAATCAGTTGTAAGTATACATATATCCCCTTCCTTGTGAGCCTCCCTCCCACCCCAAAGACCTTTCTAAGAATGATTTCAACAGTAAGAATACTGGAGTTTCCTGAATTTCGGCACAAAAAAAAAAAGAAAAGAAAAGAAATGGATGTTGATTTAACATTTTAACAACACAAAAAATTTAAAACTCTTTGTAGATCAAGCTGTAATAGGCAAGTCGGATTAGCAGACAGAGCTGGTCTTTTTGGCACTAATAGGAATGTGGCACAGATAAGAATAATTTCTCACTTTCCATTTTTTTTAGAATTTTTTTTGAGGATTGGTATCTCCTGACAACTTTCAGCCTTTTCAGACGTCAAGGGAATCTTGGGTGTTCCTTGGTGGTCCAGTGGTTAAGACTCACTGCTGTGGGCCCGGGATTCGATTCCTGGTGGGGGAACTAAAATCCTGCAAGCTACCAGGATATATTGTACAACATGGGGAATATAGGCAATATCGTATAATAACTTTAAATGGATTATGACCTAGAAAAATTGTGAATCACTATGTTGTGTACCTGTAATATATAATAATATATAATATGCATCATCTATACTTTAATTGGAGAAGGCAATGGCACCCCACTCCAGTACTCTTGCCTGGAAAATCCCATGGACGGAGGAGCCTGGTAGGCTACAGTCCATGGGGTCGCTAAGAGTCGGACACGACTGAGCGACTTCACTTTCACTTTTCCCTTTCATGCACTGGAGACGGAAATGGCCAACCCACTCCAGTATTCTTGCCTGGAGAATCCTAGGGACGGCGGAGCCTGGTGGGCTGCCGTCTATGGGGTCGCACAGAGTCGGACACGACTGAAGCGACTTGGCAGCAGCAGCAGCAGCAGCATACTTTAATTAAAAAGAAGCAACCTTAGACAAAAAGACCTTATGGTAGTTAGATCAATAGGAAAAATGAGAAATGAACAAACAAAAATGCTACCAATTATAGTTGTACAGACATTGTGAATTATAAATTTCAATCCAATGTCAGAGACGTTAAAATGTGAGAAAATGAACGTATTAGAATCATTGAAGTACAAGGTTGTCTCTAATCCTCAAAATGTATCTGCAAAGGAGGTGTGATATCCTTTGACTTCATTGAGATTTGTCCTTGAAAAATAGTAGTAATAGTAATAAGTATGATTATATTACCTAACAATTACTGAGCTGTTACCTGTGCCAGGAATGGTTCTAAACCCTTTGCATGCATCTCATTTAAGCATCACAGTGGTGTCCTGCGAGAGAACTACTTCTCTCTCTCCATTGTGTTGATGAGGAAATTGAGGCACAGAGAGGCTCAGCGACAGCTAATAAGTGACAGAGTGAAAGTCAAATTCAAACCCAAGTTGAGCTGAATCTCAAGGTCATGGTCATTCTATTCAAGTAGATTGTTCTTTCATTAATGTGTTAAGAAGAGCTAACACTAATATATAATGTTCTTTCTCCAGAAGGAAACAAAATATTTGTTTTAGAGGGATAGGAATAGCATGCTATTGAATGTTTTCAATCACAGGAACAATTGTTTGTTTTGAAACAGTTACACTACAGTTTCCTAAAAACTCCTCTTGCTTTTGTAGGACTGCCCTCCACTTGGCCTGTGCCAATGGCCATTCAGCGGTGGTAACTCTCCTCCTGGAGAGAAAATGCCAGCTTAACCTCTGTGACAATGAAAAAAGGACAGCGCTGATGAAGGTATGGTTCAGCGAACCATGTCCACATGAGATGGATGTGATTTAATTACTGAGACTAAAAATGAATTTATCTCATTTAGATATAGCAAACTGGTGAAGCTTGTGGACTGTTTACTTTGAATTCCTAGAATTGACACTCTGTTTCTTGGCACAACACTGACAGGCCGTAGAATGCCAAGAGGAGGAGTGTGCGACTCTTCTGCTGGAGCATGGTGCCGACCCCAATGTCGTGGATGTGAGTGGGAACACCGCTCTCCACTACGCTGTCTTTTGCCAGAATATATCACTCGCGGCAAAGCTGCTTTCGTACGATGCCAATATAGAAGCCAGGAACAAGGTATAACTCAACTAACTATTTACAGAATATTTGCAAAGCATTTTTTTAAACTAGAAGTGTTTTATTTATAATAGTATGTAAATAGGTAAACTGAGTAGTGTCCATCAGGACCTGTTACCATGGAAACAACTCCAAAGCCAATGCGGCGTTGGGGGTGGGGGTGGGATTTGTGTCTGTGTCCACAGAAAGGACAAAGGTCTGTCTCCCAGCCACCCGTCTACCCCAGAAGGAAGATTTCCCATCAGAATGTGCCCGGGAGTGGGTGGGAGCCTCAGAGCCCACAAGTGATGAAGGCCTCGGGGGAGTGAAGTGATGTGAGGAGTGGCTGCTTCCAGAGGCTCAGAGAATGGGTGCCCCTGGGGGTGGGCGGGAGGAGGAAGGAGACCCAGTGCCCATGAGGGGGAGCCAGCTGAGTGCAAGTGGGCCTGGGAGGCAGCAGGCCTGGAGCCCTGAGCCCTCCAGGACCCTGGTTCTGAGATCCAGCCGAGAGGGTCAAGTCATGTTTGACTCCCAGCAAGGGCGTTCACTTGTGCTGGTGACCACTTGGTTCACCATGTACACCTTGGAGTCTCCCGTGCTCAGCCCTGGGATGCTGCTCGGCGGGGTTGTAGCTGTGTGTGGGGAGCTGGTGATGGCGAAGCTGCCCCTGCTCTTTCTCCAGGAAGCAGTTGAAGTCCCGCCGCTGCAGCCCCGCCAGGAACTGCCCCCACTCTCACAGGTGGGCTCAGTTTTCCGTGTTTGGAAGCTGCAGCCTTCCCTGAGTGAAAGTATTTTGAAAGAACTTAATTGCCTAAGATTTCACTTTATACATGATATTTCTAAAGAAGTATTAGAGAGTAAAGTATTCATTCATGTGTTTATGGCAGGTATTTGTGGTAATATTGCACTTGTTAAAGGTAAAACTTTTTCCAAATATATTCCCCCATTCTAGGTTTTTTTTTCCCCTAATTAGTCTAAAATAACACAGTGAAACAAAATTTCCCTCTGAAGTAGACTTTGTCTTTAAATTCAAACATAGCAAAAGCATTTTACAACATAATAGAAATCTTGCTGCTGTTAACCAATTCCCATTTTATGAAAAATGATTTATATAAACATGATTTCTCTCATAGCCCAAGTCTTAAGAGGGGAGAAGGAAAGGAAAAGGAGCAAGCAAGTGAAGTTGGAATTTTGGCCATTGGGAAGTACCAAGAAGAGGATTTATTTATTTTAATATTTATTTATTTGGCTGTGCTGGGTTTAGTTTTAGCATGCCGGATCTAGTTTCCTGTCCAGGGGTCGAACCCAGGCGCCCTTTACTGGGAGCATTGAGACCCAGCCACTGCACTACCACGGAATCCCGAGGTTTTAGTTTTTGCTTTTTATTCACTTCCATTTATATATTTCTGTAAGGTGCTTTTCAGTTTTCAGGGATAATAGTTGTTATTTTGAGAAAGAGAGTGAGTGAATTGTAAATTTGCCTAGATACCAGTTTTAGGAAGACTCTGAGGAAATCAGACTGGCAGTGAACAGGTGGTGATTAAGTGGGAAATAAGAGAGAAGAACAAATAATTAACTGACATCTCATCCTATTCTGGCAGAAACAGCCACTTAGATAAGAGTCTAGACTCTGCTCTCCAATCTAGAATGTCTTGATGGAAAGTAAGGGGTTTATAAATAATGAAATCAGGTTGCCTTTTGAGTTTACCAGTCCCTGTTCTAACACTGTTTACTGAGGAAAATTAAAGAATTTGCAGTTTGGTGACTCCTACCTCTTACACTTTTCTTTTTTTTCAAGCCCTCAAGTAATAAAAGGAATTGGCCGTGTGGGTAAGAGATGAGACTGGAGTGGTTGCTGCACTTATTCTCGCTAGATTGTGCTGGTGAACTGCAATCACTTGGGAAAACTTATTTAAACAAATTTATAAGCCTAGGCTGTTCTCTGAAGACTTTGACTGAATAAATCAAGGAAGGCTTGGATGTGTGTATTTAGAATTATTTCCTTGAGATTGTGATACAGTCCTTGATGAAGAACTATGGAGTGAATAAGTGTAATTTCTAAATGCACCTATCTGAAAGAAAAGTAATCTCTAGAAGAGTTGGAGTTTGATAAATGCTAGGTGCTTCCATCAGCTCCCTCCTTTCCAACAATATTAGCCTGACTTTTTCTCTGCCCCTGTGATTGAGAAGTTAAAAAAATATTATTGGAAATACCTGTTGGCTTGAGGAATAACTCCTTTTCCTTCCAACCACTAATCATTCAGTGGTACTCCAGAGATTGGCTCATGGTGAAGTCACTTCATCTGTAGAGTCTGACCCTTTAAGGATTTTGCCCCTTCTCTTATCATCCAGGTCATTAGGTCAACAGATGTTTGTTAGCAACAGGGTTTTCCTGACTGCAGTAATAGTAACTCATGAACCTTTTTTGGTGTCATCTGCAGGACAGACTCTTGCAGTGTGACTGTTAGATTTGCTGATCCCTGGCAATAAGCAGATGAGAGCTTTAAAACCCATGAAGTTAGTAACAGTACAGATGGGAATTGTTTTAATAATTTAGTTTCAGCAGTCTTAGGACCTCATTATCCATTTGATTAACAATCTAGAAGAATTCTGGAGACAGATTGTAGTTTCAACAGGCAGTGGAAACATTCTTGATGTGTGAGTTATGAGTCTTTTTAAAAGAATTTAGTTTTAATTGAGTTATGAGTCTTAATAGCCATATTTGTTACATATTGGGACCTATGTTTTTTGTGAAACATATGATATTAAAGAAAGGAAAGGTTTCACATACAAGTATTTGCTTTATATCCACCTGTTTGGAAACAGTAAACGTAAAACCACAAGTGGACCATAGACCAAACGTGGCCCTTGGATATGTTTCGTTTAGTTGACACACTGCGTCAACATTTAAAATTTAGGAGACTCGCGCAGAAGTCTGCAGTTCAGGCTTCTCCAAGAACCAAATGTGATCCCCCTTGAGCCCATCCTACTGTTTGGTCTGCATGCAGAGGCCACCCCTTCGATATGGGGCATGTGTTTACTGGCCTCACCTGGCTTTTTCACTGACTCAGTTCACCAGCTTTTCCTCTATAGCATTTGAGTTTCTAATTTTTGTTTTATAGTTTATTTTGATAAATATTTCAAGGTTTTAAAGACAATCTAAGTAATCATCGATTTCATATTTTGAAAGGATCTCTTAAGAATGGGATTGAATTTTTCGAATTAGAATTTTTAAGTTGACTGTGGTGGTTTCGCACTGAATAATTCTCAGAAACACACAAGATTATGAGAGAGAGCGCAGGGAGAGCTTGCTGGAGAGCAGCTGCTGGAGAAAATGCTGAGCGCATTTTTATTGTTAACTTATCTTGTAATCTTTAGCTAAGAGCAGTAAAGCAAGACAAAGACCAGAACTTTGGGATTGTGGAAGCTTCCTCCTGGAGGTCTGGAGGTAATCACAGGAGAGTCATCAAGAAAGATCTTTGAAGATAAGGTTGGGGGGGAGGGTCATTCTGCGTGCTGATAGCATCTGGCTAATGCTGATCTGTCATCCAGAAAGTCTAACTTAAGGGCCGGTGGAGGTGGGGGGAGGGGAAGAGCAAGCAAGGAGGAGAGAATGAATAAGATTAAAATTCCAAGAGACATTTCAGTAAAACATGGTTCCCACATTTGGTTTTTTGAAAAAAAAAGTTTTCTGTCTGCATGTTCATGTAGAGAATAATATTCCCACTGGACTGTGTGTAAACCTTATGAGTTTACTCATGGTCATCGTTGGATAGATTATGCATGCTACAGATAATATATATTCCTGCTTCAGCATTGTTCCTAAAATATGCAGTTGATTTAGTAGCTAAATGGAGCCCAGATCCCCTGCATTGGGAGCTCGAGTCTTAGCCACTGGACCACCAGGAAAGGCCCAGAGGAGGAGCATATGAAAGAGAAAGAAGGTGCACAGGGGGATGAGGAGGGGGCTCCCTTTTATTTACCTTCTGAATTATATGTTTCAGTTTAGAGAATGTATTGCACGATTTTAATTTCAGGTTAGAAATAGGTTAACTGTGTACATTAGAAATGGTTTTCCCTGTTTTACAGTATGACCTCACACCACTGTTACTTGGCGTAAGTGAAAGGCGAGAGGAAATGGTGGAGTTTTTAGTAAAAAAAGGAGCAAATATACATGCGGTTGATAACTTGAAAAGGTACAGTTGTTCTTTTTCTTTTTAAAAACCTTAGTGGTGTTCTAGGGTGGTAATACCAAGATTAAATTAATAAGAGGATTTGTTTGTGATCAACACATCATCATTTAGGTAGAAAATCAAATTTTCTGACTGGGAATTATGAACAACAATATATAGCAGGATTATATAGCAGGATTCATATTCCTTTATAATATTGACTGATGTCATATGCAACCTGTTTTTTTTGTTTTTTGGTCCATCTTATAGAAGCTGAGGGATTTCATATTAGTTTTATTAGCTTTATAAAATATTGATTCTGCTTTTTAGTTTACCTTGTGATAGTATTGAATTTCTTAATTCTTTTAAAATAATTCTTTAACCTCTACTTTGTATATATATATATTTTTAAAAAGATGCATACTAAACATAAAGGATTGATTTTGTCTTTTGGATAACTCTTTGCATTAAATTACTTTCTTTGAAGAATGCTGATGTTATTAGTTTGCAAAAGAGTCAGATACAACTTAGTGACTAAACAACAACAGCAACGAAAAAGTCATTATTAATCACTGTCACCAGATATTGTGGGCTCATCGGTTTTTATCCTTTTTCATTTCTAGTACATTTTGATGTTTTCATTTTTAGTGCAAGTAGACGGAAGAAAGACAGTTTTATTTTGATAAACAGTTCCTTTAACAAAGACAAGTCAGAGGTGGATGGTACAGACGAAAATGATGGGCTTTAGATTCAGACTGGGTTCAATTCCTAGCTTTCCTACCTGTTAGGGTTATGACCTTGGGCACATTACTTATCATCAGCAAATAAGTTTCCTGATACAAAAGGCAAATAGTAATGCATCTTTCACAGTTGGCTATGTGTAAGAAAGATTTTATATATAGGTTTTTCATTTAGGGCTTAGCACATGCTTGTCAACATCTTTAACTGCCACCATGACTATTTTTATTCCCATTACTATTAATATTTTTGTTTTAAGCCTGCAAGTAGCCTTTCCTTAACCCAACCTCTAGCTGACTTTGAAGCCTATTATATCAGACTAAGGAGAAAATGGGGAATTCATCCCTTAAATAGTCACCTGCCTCAGATAAGTGACCTCAACGTTGTTTCTTGTCCATCAAGGACTTTATTATTATTTTTAAAAAACATTTATTTATTTATTTGGCTGTGTGGGGTCCTAGTTGTGGTGACTGTTAGTTGCAGCATGTGGGATCAAGTTCCCTGACCAGAGATGGAACCTGGGCCCCCTGCATTGGGAACATGGAGTCTTATCTGCTGGTCCACCAGGGAAGTCCCCATCAGGGACTTTTGAAATAATAGCTGCTGCTACATGCCATCCCAGTGGGACAGGAGGCTTCTTTTCCGTCCCTTCATTTTAACCTTGGAGGTAATTTACAAGATGAGCATGAGCCTGTAAATGGTCAGTTCTTCATGGAAAGGCAAGATGTTAACTTGGTAAAGTGTATCAAATTAGTTGTTTAAGTAAGTTAACTAAACTTCCTGAGGCTGAAGTCATCTCTCTGTTGTTTTAGAACAGCTCTCACGCTTGCTGTCAATTATGGATCAGTAAATATAGTCAGTCTTCTTCTTCACGAAGGTGTTGACATCTTTTCTCAAGATGTTTTTGGATGGACTGCAGAAGAATATGCTGTTATTAGTGGCTTTGATATGTAAGTGTTCCCATTAAAACACCAGTTATCACTAATCTGCAGCCAAAAATAATTTTAACTGTTACTAATACCTGACCAGTGAGAGCTCCAGTTTGGTGCAGGCAGTTTGGGAATGGTGGTGAGATGTTCCCCCGCATCAGCTGAAAGCCAAGAAAAGGCCAATTAGTTAACATGTGGCCGTGGGTTCGGGATTCTTTATCTCAGGACATGTAGATCTTGATCCTTAGAGAGCCTAACATTGGCCATTTCATTCCCAGCGTAACCTCTCTGTATGGGGTACAAATAGTGTCACAGTTGTGATATTTCTAACTAGTTATTTGGGTCTTGAAATATTCAGTTCAGCAGCAAATCCTGTGTCTTCCCTTGAGGACTTGCCTCTCTATATGCTGCTCCTGCTTGAATTTTCCAAGAACCCCGCGGATTCCCTAAGATCAATGAGACAGTCCTCTTCCACAAGTCATATGGAGGGAAAAAAACCAATTCATTCTCATTATTCTGTTGCTTGTGTTGATTCTACTGCTGCAGCACTGCTACTACAACTGGTCTTGACAGGGTCTCCTTGGCAGCTGGATCTGGAGTCTGGATGTTGCTCTATAAAGACCTTTAATACAATCATTTTAAAAGAAAAAGAAAAAGAAACCCGCCCTGCAGTCGGCTCACAACTGACCTTTACTCCCAGGCTGCCCCTGCGGGTCCAGGTTCCCCAGTCTTCATGGTGATGCACACATGACTTCAGAGTCACAGCTTCTTTGTTCTCATACGTATGCTTGTAGCTCAAGTCACTGCTGCAAAAACAAAGCACCAGCACCCAGTTCTGGCAGCTGCGCCTCCTAGCCTCCCCCCACCCGCTACTCAGAAGCCTTATGTGGAGCCCACCTGTCAACCTGGATCTTCATGATGAGGTGCCCATTGAGGCTCTTATTTATCTTTTCTGCGAGCAGGTGTCAGTGGGGACCATTTAAGTCTGTCAGAGAGGGTCAAGTGCTCCTGCAGGAATTGAGCAGACTTCCCTTTCTCCTTGGTTTCTAGACCTGAACCTCAAGGCAGCTTTCTGTCCTGTGGGGGCACCTTTTCTTAGGTCATAGGTTCCCCATCATCCTTCCTAGGGTAGTGGGTGCCAGCTTGCCTGAGATTCCAAAATTATGGTTGGCCCCTCGTGGGATCTGTTTCCTGTAATAACGAAAATCTGCCAAAGGATTTATATTTGCCTCCACCTTAAATGTTTTCAGAGTCTGCCTCATAAGGATCCCATTCACCAGAAATCCCTAAATCTCAAGATAGTTGGAATTCAGAGAGGTAAGCCCTGTCTAGGACTTGCCAGTATCCACTGTAGGAGTAGGGATATGTCTTCCAAGTGAATTGGCGATGATCATGGAGATTAAGCATCATTGTCAGAAAGATCTGCTGGTTCAGAGTTTGAGTAGGTAGAGAAGGAAGAGTAGTGGTCCAGGCCAGGTCTTGATTTGGATTAGTTTTCTGCTCTTGGTGTGATTAGCTGCAATGATGGGGGCTAATTATGTTATCTAATGTAGTGAGTTCATATTTTATAAATAAATTAAGGTACACATTATATAAGAGCTGAGATTCCCTAAATTACAAACCACAAAGAATAGCTAATCACCAGAATTAATAACAGTTTCGTGCAACCCTTGAATGTTAAACGTATGAAAAAACACACATTGGGATTTACTTGGAATTCCAGAGTAGTTCCAGCAATCAAGTTCGAGAACAAATTATTCCAGTCTTTGACTGTCTTTCCAAGCATTTGGGGAGCATATTAGCTCATTAAATCTTCTTAATCCCCTTGTGAAGTAAGGCAGTAAGATCCCGGTTTTGTAGAGGAAGACTTTGAAGTGAAGAGAAGCCAACTTAACCAGGAACAAAGAGCAGTTGGTTACCGAGCTAGGATTTCCAGATTCGAGAGAGTTTTCATATGCCAGGCTAAATCTAGTTAATTAACGAAGTTATGCTACCCTGAGTTCATGACTACTTCATCTTCCTTTTCTTTCTCCTTTAAATGCATGCTAAATAAAAGTTTGTAGAACTTAGAAACTTGAAATGTATGGGACAATTGAAGTTTTGATATTATCTCTGAACTTGTCTGAAATGATCTAAGAATTTGGTAGTTGTTTTTCATATTAGTGTTAAAATATTATTTATCACATTTTTAATACATAGCATTCGCCAACTGATTTGTGACTATAAAGAAGAGAGACCTACAACTCCTCCTGAAAATAGCAACCCAGGTACATCATCTGATAAAGAATTCCTCTTGGTGATTCTACCATAGATAAAGTAGGAGTGAGGAAGTTTCAATAATGAAAGAACTATGAAAAAGTTAGTGTAAATTGCATATGTATTTTATTTTTTAAATTAATTTCTTAATAGTCTAGTATTCAGAATTGTTTAAGAAGTTAATTGTAGGTAATTTAAAATCACAGACAGTATTGTCCAAAAAGAAATCCAAGTATTTAATATGGCCCTACATTAGATCTTTGTGTAAATAAGAAAAAATATTTTTAAGTTAGTATGATGTGTATTTCATCTGTAATCATAGTATCGCAAATTGGACTTCTTATGAAAGTGAACTTTAACTTTTACAAATGGTTTACATTTAGTGAATGAACAGTTATTAGTTACTTACTGTGTAGTGATTAGTCTCACTAAAAAAGTTACCATCATTAAAACTGGGAACCTCAATAATCCCTTCCTGGTAGGATAAGAAATGATAAACAATAAGAACTGCAAAGCTGAGCCAGTGTGCAGCATACCAGTGAGAGATTATTTTTGAAAGATACCTACCAATAGTACAGAAGGCAGAAAAGCAATGCCTGATTGAGAACCAGTTATTTTGCCTGTTGTTGTACCAAGCAGGTCTCTATTACCAACTTCATTCCTTACAAATCCAAAAAGAGTGAGATAGGTTGACTTCACTAGGACCAGATGTTTACTTCTGTGTTGGATAATTGTCATGACAGTATAGTTTTGTAAGAACAAGATGTTCTCTTGCCATCAGTTAAAAGATTATCATAATAGATATTCAAATAGATGAACTTGGGACTCTGCAGTTTCTAATAAAAGCACTAAAAATGCTTCACATTAACAAAAACAGCGTTAGGTCCCCTCATTGTGGCATTTAGCACCTTGTACAAGCTGTCTGAGGACACTTTTAACTTAGTAAGTTCAGTTCAGTTCAGTTCAGTCCCTCAGTAGTGTCTGACTCTTTGCGACCCCATGAATCGCAACACACCAGGCCTCCCTGTCCATCACCAACTCTCAGAGTTTACCCAAACCCATGTCCATCAAGTCGGTGATGCCATCCAACCTTCTCATCCTCTGTCGTCCCCTTCTCCTCCTGCCCCCAATCCTTCCCAGCATTAGGGTCTTTTCCAATGAGTCAGCTCTTCGCATGAGGTGGCCAAAGTATTGGAGATTCAGCTTCAACATCGGTCCTTCCAATGAACACCCAGGACTGATCTCCTTTAGAATGGACTGGTTGGATCTCCTTGCAGTCCAAGGGACTCTCAAGAGTCTTCTCCAACACCACAGTTCAAAAGCATCAATTCTTCGGCACTCAGCTTTCTTCACCATCCAACTCTCACATCCATACATGACCACTGGAAAAACCATAGCCTTGACTAGACGGACCTTTGTTGGCAGAGTAATGTCTCTGCTTTTCAATATGCTATCTAGGTTGGTCATAACCTTCCTTCCAAGGAGTAAGCATCTTTTCATTTCATGGCTGCAATCACCATCAGCAGTGATTTTGGAGCCCAAAACAATAAAGTCTGACACTGTTTCCACTGTTTCCCCATCTATTTCCCATGAAGTGATGGGACCGATGCCATGATCTTAGTTTTTCGAATGTTGAGCTTGAAGCCAACTTTTTCACTCTCCTCTTTGACTTTCATCAAGAAGCTCTTTAGTTCCTCCTCACTTTCTGCCATAAGGGTGGTGTCATCTGCATATCTGAGGTTATTGATATTTCTCCCGGCAATCTTGATTCCAGCTTGTGCTTCTTCCAGCCCAGCGTTTCTCCTGATGTACTCTGCATATAAGTTAAATAAGCAGGGTGACAATATACAGCCTTGACGTACTCCTTTTCCTATTAGAACCAATCTGTTGTTCCATGTCCAGTTCTAACTGTTGCTTCCTGACCTGCATACAGGTTTCTCAAGAGACAGGTCAGATGGTCTGGTATTCCTACAGAATTTTCCACAGTTTATTGTGATCCACACAGTCAAAGGCTTGGCATAGTCAATAAAGCAGAAATAGATGTTTTTCTGGAACTCTCTTGCTTGTTCGATGATCCAGCAGATGTTGGCAATTTGATCTCTGGTTCCTCTGCCTTTTCTATCTAATCAAAGGGTGGCTCAGTAGTAAAGAATCCGCCTGCCAATGCAGGAGTTATGGGTTCAATCCCTGGGTCAGGAATATCCCCAGGAAAAGGAAATGGCAACCCCACTCCAGTATTCTTGCCTGGGAAATCCCATGGATAGAAGAGCTTGGTGAGCTGTAGTCCGTGGGGGTCACAAGAGTTGGGCACGACTTGGTGACTGAACATAAAAACATCCATCAAAGAACTGTAGGTTGGTTTAATATGTCAGAGGAAATACAGAGATGACATAGCATCTTGGTTTTCAATATGCTCAGAATAGAATAGAGTTGTCCCTGGTTACTTTCTGTATTTTTGTAAACAAAATTTTCAAAGAAAACATGCTTATTTATTTGTTCATTTGTTCACTAAACAGATAACTGTCAAGTGTGCTTTATGTACTAAGCATTGTTCTGATGTCACAGGGTGCACACATTTAAAAATCACTGCCCCTGCCCTCCAGGCTCGAGCTTGCAGGATTCCTCTCCCCGTGGAGTCACTGCATGTGAGTCATCCCTGCAGCATAAGATCATGATGACACATGTGAAATGTCCAACAGCACCGGAAGCCGTCGCTCCCTCCATCCTTCCCTCCCTCCACTTGTTCATCAGCTTCGGATCTGATGATGTGTGCCTTCCAACCTGAAAAAGCATGATTTCTGCCAACATTTGCCATGTAATGGGGAGGATTGATATAATGATATCCCTCACTAGTACATAGGACTATTTGGACCATCCTCTTCTGTGTGGTCCAGATACTCTTGAACAATGGAAGGACATAGTCTCAAGAGATTCTTTTTAAATATATTAGTGTATGTGTGTGTGTATGTATGTATGTATATATATATATATATATATATATATATATTTAAAACTTTAAAAATAAGTTCAGCTTATGTGTACTGTACTGCATGCTCACTACTACAAGTCTAGTCCCCATCCTCACCACCCAGTTGACCCTCTTTACCCATTTACCCTCCCCCACCTCCCTTTCAAGAGATTATCCTTTCTAAATCTGAAATCACTACATCTTTCAGACTTCTCTTGCATCTGGAAATAGGGCCAGGAAGACTTGGTTTCCTCTGTTTTACCATGCTCTGAAGTTCAGTGCCTGTAGACCAAGCTTCCCTGTGATAGGGCATTTTCATCCTGAACTGAAGAGCCAGAGAAGTTGTGTTATGTCCCAGCAAGACTCGTGTATTCTCTGTTCACTGCTCCAGGCAATGGAAATCCAGAAATACTGTGCTGTTCAAGTGTGCTATTGTCAGTATGTAGTACTGATTCTGTTAATGGTATAATATCATTTTCTGTCAGTCTTCTAGAGTTTGGTTAGGATTATGGTCATTGTAAACAGCAGTTCTTTCTTCTTTTCTTTGTTTTGCATTTGATGACTATAAAGGAGGCGAGTGGTTCTTAGGCATTAATGGCCTACGAGTATAGTACAATCACTATTCCCTCCAGTGTGGTCTCTGGTGTGGTCCAGAAGGAATACTTTTAAACAGAGCATCAGTCTTGAGGTTTTAATATTCTATACTTTTCTTTTGTTGATTTTAAATGTATCTTCCTTTTTTTTTAATAGTGGATGAGAGTTCTGAAGAAGACTCTTTAAGCAGGTAGGATTTTATGGATGTTTGAAAATTGTATGTTTAAGTAAGGGAACACGGGGAAGAGAAACTAATGTTTGTTGAGTGTTCTATTCTGGGTTAAACACTGCATTATCTGCTTAACATTTGTGACCTCATAGAGTCATCACAGCAGCTTTGTAAAGTAGCTATGTCCTACTTTTACTTAATTAGCCAAGTGTGATTCAGGAAGTTGATTAATTGACCCATGATTCCATGGTTAAAATGAGTTGACCTGTGATTTGACAGCTGGCCTGCCTGTTTTCCATGTCCACTCTCGTATCCCTAAGCAGAGATTGAGAAGTACCCATGTAGCATATATGATTAAAGATATAATGTAGTTCTTTGACTTGTGTCCATTTTGAGTTTTAGACATTGCGGGGAACTCCTGTACTCCCTTTAGAGTAAAGGGGAGAAGTGGGGCCTTCTCAATAAGTGATTCCCCTGCTGGAGAACCAAGACTGCCATTTTTGATGGACACAGATTAGTCTCTGAACCAGGGACAGACAATGGAGAAGGAGCAGCATATCCTCCCACTTTGTTTTAGGTCATCAGGTTTATTCCAGTTTGGGCAAACGAAAGTTATGTCAGTCCATCAATTGCATTTTAAGTTCGCCTATTAGGACTTGATGAAAAATTATTTTCAGGCTCCGCCAGTATATTGGCTGTCCCTCTTTGTTATGGAAACCAAGAATGAGCCTTAACTAGATATTTCATAGATTGGGAAAGATAGAAGC
Organism: Giraffa tippelskirchi; assembly: GCF_054371585.1. Classification (NCBI taxonomy): domain Eukaryota; kingdom Metazoa; phylum Chordata; class Mammalia; order Artiodactyla; family Giraffidae; genus Giraffa; species Giraffa tippelskirchi. Next base: position 61,502,598 of record NC_137287.1, on the reverse strand, counting down.
AGAAACAGGTGTAACTAAAAACTGTGTTGGAGACTTCCCTGGGGATGCAGTGGTTAAGATGGTTAATAAGACTTCTCCTTCCAATGCAGGTGGTGTGGGTTCAATCCCCAGTTGGGGGAGCTAAGATCCCACATGCCTTGGGATCAAAAAGCTAAAATATAAAACAGAAGCCACGTGGCAACAAATTCAATAAAGACTTTAAAAATGGTCCACATCAAAATATGTCTTAAAAAAAAAACAACTGTTTTCACTCATTTTTGTTGTCTGTTTTTGCTTTAAAGGTTTTCCAGAGAACCTGGTGATGATTTATGGCTTACATCAAATAATGAAGTTTTCGATTTTGAAACCAAGGTAAAGTGTTCTATTGTGAAATTAGTTTTCGTGCTCTGAATTTAGTTTCATGTAGCATTTACTCTTAAAATTCAGCAGTGGTGTCCCTCTTACTGTTTTACGTTTGCAATGGAAAATTGGTCCGAGCAAACTATTTTATAAACATATGACTAGTTGATTTTTTTTTTTACTTTGGTAAATATGGAAGGTGGGGTGAAGAAAAAAATGGTCTGGAAAATACATAGTGACAGAAAAATTGTGTTGGGAAAAACTTTCCCACAGTGGAGGAAATATGAAATTTGGCCAAGGATAAAGAGTCTTACTGTGAATTTTAAACCATAGGATATGACTTATGCAATACTCATAATTATATCTTTAGTGGACGTAATTTCTTATTGTAATGATCATGGAATCTTCTGGAGCCTTTCAGTTCCAAAACTATATAGCCTATATCATCTAGTTTTTTTTTTTCCCTCCCCGGACACTTTATTTTGGTTTCTTAGAGTTGTTAGGAGGGTGATGTTTGCTTTTTTTCTTTCTCTGCTTTGTTTTGGCTCTGCATTAAGACTAAAATAATTGTTGATATGATGGAGATTTAGAAATTAAAATTCTGTTTCTCAAAATCCATATTATAAAGGGATTCCACTGTGTTTTCTAAAGCATCCCATTAAGAGGATATTCCCAATTCTTCATCTCATTGAAGAATACATGTTTTGCCTAAAATAATAACCAGCTGTAGAAGCAGAGACTTTTAATAACTGTAAGATAAAACTTACAACCTCAGATATTTTTTCTATTGTAGTTTTTAAAAAACCTACTCAAAGTCCTTGTGTCACATTCTGAAACTTCAGAATTCAGAGATTTTTGTATTATTCTTATTCATCTTATAGACCCTGTATCAGTATAAATGAGCAAAGTTCAGGAAACCGTTGTGCATCTCCTGGAGCGTGTAGCATAGGTCGTGAATGTAAGAGCCATGTTAATAGTTCTTGAGTGTGAATAAGTGAAGAGACAAATGGAATTGTATATAATGTTACAGGTGATATAATATACATAATATATCTGTTAAATCTGAATTCTGAAAATATGACTTATTTTTATATTCCCTTTTTAATATTTAGGATGTAGAAGTTCAGCTATGTTGAGGAATGAGGTCCTGCATAGCATGGAAATAAATAAGAAATACGTGATAAGAAAAAGATTACACTGTATTTTTCAGTGTCTTCCAATTGTGAGCTGAGAATTTTAGATTAAAAGTTGTTGACCCCCTGTAAGAGGCTGTCTTCCTGCCTTCCGAGGTGATGACAGTAGAACTTGTACTTAGCTTCCTTTCTGTGTGCTTTCTGCCTGTTGGTTAGTCAACTGTCCAGAGTCTGGAGACTCTTGAGCTTTTTGTTTTCTGCTACAAAGGTAGCGTTGGTGTTTGAGATTTTCTATTGCTTTTTGTTTTTTTCCTGTTTGTTCTTGGAGCTTTTGTTTCTGTTTTCTGGGTAAGGCTTACCTTGTTTTTTAGTTCCTATTCAATGGCACAGAAAAATAAATCAGAAGGTTTCTTTTTTTTCCAAAATGATTTAGCACTTAAAGAAGATTAACTTGCGGATCATTAATCTTAATACTCTTGAGGATGTATTCCCCTTCTGCATATGCAGTTAATTTGTGAGAGTTTTACTGCTAAGCCATTATATCTCCGTATCACTGGGAAGTTGTAGAAACTTCTGCCCGTGACCTGCCCATGATCTGTTGTTTTATTTAATTAAGGAGCTGCTGTTGCCTCCAGGAAACTCAAGTATTTTGTATGAGCTTTTTTTTTTCTTTCCGCTCCTTTCTTTGCTCCTCATGTTTGTTCTTCAAACCAGTGTTTCGGAAGTCTGCAAGCAAGCCTATAAATGAAGACCACAGGTCTTCATGTACGTAGCATGTGTACTACAGTGTCTAGCTACATCTGCAAACACCTTATTCAGAGGTATGGACTAACATTTCACATGCACATTTCAAAACAAAAGTGCTTCAACAGTTAAACAGCCCTCTTACTTACCAAGAAGAGGAACATAGGCTACATTTGCCCCAATAACAGCTACTGTTTGTCTTAAAAGTGAATATAATTATATGTTATACAATATTATGACTACCACTGTGCAAGAAATAAAACAAAAAGAACTTCTATGTTCATGAAAGTATTTTTCATCAGTCATTGGTCTCAGATATAAGTGAAAATACAAACTTTCTGAATACTGTGCCGTCTGAGGCACTACCTGACTTTTAAGGGTGTAGTGCCGAAGAATTGATGCTTTTGAACTGTGGTGTTGGAGAAGACTCTTGAGAGTCCCTTGGACTACAAGGAGATCCAACCAGTCCATCCTAAAGGAGATCAGTCCTGGGTGTTCGTTGGAAGGACTGATGTTGAAGCTGAAAATCCAATACTTTGGCCACCTCATGCGAAGAGTTGACTCATTGGAAAAGACCCTAATGCTGGGAAGGATTGGGGGCAGGAGGAGAAGGGGACGACAGAGGATGAGATGGTTGGATGGCATCACCGACTCGATGGACATGGGTTTGGATAGACTCCGGGAGTTGGTGATGGACAGGGAGGCCTGGCATGCTGCGATTCATGGGGTCACGGGGAGTTGGACACGACTGAGCGACTGAACTGAACTGAACTGAAAAAGAAGCTAAATTTCTCCTTCCACTTGGTATTTCAAGAAGACTGAAAATATTCCACGTAAAAATGATTTGCACAAGTAAAAATCCAATGTGTGCATGAGAAGGATGTCTTGGTTATGTGTAGAGTCATCTCACAGCACCAGTTTTCCAATTTGGAATGATAAGATGACACTGTTCTCTTTGATTAAAAAGAAAAATGATAACATTTGATATGATCAAGGTGTAACCACTAGTGATATTTAGGAGACATTTTAAAAGACCATAAACTGACATTGGAAAGAATACCATGGTAGACTTTTTGTAAATTTGTTTTGTGTTTAATTAAAATCAGTATAAAGGCTGGTGAAGTGTAATATAATTGTGTAAACAAATCCTGTTAATAGAGAGATGTACAGTTCCGTTTTGTACTGTATCTTGAATCTTGTGAAATAAAGATTCCACCTCTGTTATCCTGTATGCTAATCACATACCATGGCCAGGCACCACTCCACACAGAGTTTTTTAAAAACCTGAATGATTCAATTTTTTAATGAACCTTTTGGATTTTCAGAAGCTTCTGGAAAAGCATTCATTAGGGGCAGTTTGAATCTTAAATTTAATCTTAAATTTACTTTTTTAACTATTGAAATTCAGATTTCTGTAAGTTGAGTATTATCCTCCAGAGTATAGAGAATATGAACTTGGTAAGAAATGTTTCCACGTTTAAATCTCTGAGATCTTGAACCTGAGTTGGCCTGTGACGTATGGCCTGTGATGATTCACTTTAATCCTGATTTTAGTAAAACTTAGCTGAAGTGTGTTTAGGCGTTGCCTTTTCCCAGAAGGTTTTTACAGAACTGCATGGTGTACAACACAATGAAATGTACATAGGATAAGTAAGATCTCAATAAAGGGGAAACAAAGGAGAAAACAATATTAAATCAGGAATGAACGTTGTACAGAGATGCATGTTAGAGCTGGGCTACAGAATACAGCCCTAACGTCCTAGCAGCCAACTCAAAAGAGATTGAGCTAAACTGTTCAGCTTAGAAGCAGCAGATCCTTGAAAAAGTCCAGATGATGCAGATTGTGGCAAGTGAGAAGTTGCATCTCAGATTTTACTTCTGGGAAGACAGTCAGCCACCCAAGATGACCTTGACTAACTTTGAAATCAAAGTTGTGAGGAAATTGTACATCAACTGTAATGTCAGTAGTGTGTTCATTCAGCCTGGCGTTGGGTGCAATGCCTGTTTACCAGTTAACCCCTTTCTGACAAGTCGTTAAAAATGAGTCCTGGGTCGTCACTGGATGCAACTTGGTGAGAAACAGCCTCTTCCTTTTACTTGTATGACACTAATTTTGATCGGCCACACTAACCCTGAAATTTGCTTATACTGTGTCATGACATATACATGAATATATGCAAGTAAGAAATTAGAAATAATTTCTGTATTAGAAACTATAGGGGGAAAAAAAGGATTTTTCACTTTTTGAATGTTTTGCAAATCACTTGAAGAGTCAAGTGAAAAATAAAATGAGCTTTAGAATTAAAAAAAAAAAAAGTTGTTGACCTTTTTAGCCCCATCTTGTGTTCCATTAAATATTTCTTTTCAAGCCATACATTCTCCTCAGAATTCTGATAACCAGTTCTGTCACTTAGCAGCTATGGAATCTTGGCAAAACCTGTCTTAACCAGGTTAAAAGTAGGCAGTTTTTAAAAGTAGGGTATTTTCTTCAAAAGGGATTAGGACATCTTCATGCAACTCATTATTAACATTAATTTTAGCAGAGTATCTCTGAGAGCCTTTCACAGAAGTATGTGGATTGTTTATCTGGAGCTGTTGGTCCAAGAGGAAAAAAGACATTCAATGGACAAGTAGAAGGTAAGAACTGTATTTTATAGAAAAGTCATTTGACAGAACATTGAATTAAAATGGGACTGCTGATATATTCTAATCACCAAAGAAAATCACCTGTCAGGTGCGTAGTGAGGAAAAAGACGAGGAGAGAAATTGTGTATCTTATCAGGTGTCAGCCACAGATTACATTGAGAATCCAGTTTAAGGACCTTAATTATAAGTTCGTAGACTTCCTTCACAGTCCAACGTTTAAGACTCTGTCCGGTTAAGACTCTCCAATGCAGGGGATGTAGGTTCGATCCCTGGTAAGGGAACTAAGATTCCATGTGACACATGACCAAAAAAAATTATTAGTTCTGTTTCAAGATACTGTACAGCCTAAGGAAGGTCAAGAAATAAGAGGAAAGAGGGAATGAAGGATGAGAGAGTACAGGGAGGAAATGAAGGAAAGGAAGCACAGGTCTGTAGAGGAAGGTGGCAATAAGTAATAAAGGTCTTTAGATAAAGGAAGAGTATTTGACATGGACGATGAATTTGAAGTGAGCTTCCAGCACCAAAACTTGTCAGAGAAGAACAGCAAAATTTTCCCCCTCATGCTGTTTTACTTTTTGTTAGGAAGGCATTCAGAATTGAGGTTCCTAGGCATGCAGTGCTGTGTGTTATCCTCTGTGGAGGAGCACAGGCATAGGTGCTCAGCTGTAAATGTTTGCAAATTGGTGTCATACGAAATGTTGCTGCTTTATAAGATGGTGTCACACAGGCCAACGTAAGAGAACTAGAAAGAAGGAGCAAGCAGGGGGTGTGATAGGGAAATCAAGTAACCTACAGCCTGATAGAGAGTCTACTGGAAAGTTTCCAACTTATAATGCAGTTTCGCTTTGGGGGGAAGTGTTAGAGTGAGAAAGTTGAGGCTAAGATTTCAGGAGAATAAAATAAGTTGACGTCTCTGATAGCTCAGTTGGTAAAGAATCCGCCTGCAATGCCGGAGACCCTGGGTTGATTCCTAGGTCAGGAAGATCCTCTGGAAAAGGGATAGGCTACACACTCCAGTATCCTCTAGCTTCCCTTGCGGCTCAGCTGGTAAAGAATCCGCCTGCAATGCAGGAGACCTGGGTCCGATCCCTGGGTTGGGAAGATCCCCTGGAGAAGGGAAAGGCTACCCACTCCTGTATTCTAGCCTAGAGAATCCCAAAGGGTCGCAAAGAGTTGGACATGACTGAGTGACTTTCACTTTCACTTTCAATGTAGAAGCAGACTGTATAGACCAGAGTTTCTCAAATTTTGATTAGTCGCCTCTGGACCTAGTGTGAAGTGCACATGCTGAGCAGGAGATCTGAGAATCCGTGTTTCTGACAAGATAGGGTGTAGCCTTGCATTTAGAGAAATCTGGAAGAATATTGGATAGTGCAGGACATAACATGATCAAGGAAAAGCATTATTGTGTTTTTCTTTCTGAGTGTGTCTATAGCCAGAGGGAAGCAAAGAGTTGAAGTAGCAATTATAGGTGTAAGATACCATTGCTAAGCAAAGAGGGAAAAAGAAGTGATGGGGATGACCCATAGAAAGAATGTAGGGGGAAGAATTAAGACCACAGATCCAGAGATTACTACCCTTTGGATAGGAGAGAATCTAGTGAAAGGAGGAAGGGAGGAAAGTATGGCCATAGGGAAGTGAGTTTGGAGTTGGTGAGGAAACTTGAGAGAACTCCTTCTAAATGGCTTCAGTGTATTTGCACTGAAAAGAGATAAGATCATCATTGTTGCTCCAGAGAATACTGGAGGCGGGAGGAGGTGCTAGAAGTGGAGGAAACCCCAGCCACTCCAAGTAACTCTCAGGCATCAAAGATATGTGTTGTATTGGTGTCTGTTATTCAAATTAGATTAATCTGAATATGGAGACGCTGACTTTTTTTTTTAAGATAGCTTATTTTTTGAAAGTTGTTTTACAGAAATCCTTTGAAACATTAGCGTGATGTACCAAACCAAACTAAGTTTTGAAACAAAACAGGTTAGTAGGGTTCATTCCCTAAATGCTAGAAATATTTTCAATAAATACTACACTGATTTTGAAACATGCAAGATTTTCAATGTCGAATAATTCTGTGGCAATTAAATTTATTATTTCCTTTTTGATAATTGTATTTCAATATTGAGAATTTATTATACATTATTTCCTAGATGTGTTTTATATACCTTCTTGCGTGAGTGGATCAAGAAACTTTAAGGTGGCTAAACTAGAGGAGCCAAGACATATAGACATACCCATAGCCCACATAGATATGGAAAAATAATGAATATTTTTATGAGCCATTTTTATACAAGTGTATATGCAAGCTAATCAGTTCATTACTCTTTCTCCAATGAGAAATGAATTATACATTCTGGTGAACTGTCATCCCACTGTGTACTTCTTAAATGACTGGACAGATTGAAGAACATGATAAATACTTGTAGTATAAGGGTGTAAATGATAACTGCTGTATTGTATTCAAGATATACTGGTGCATTTTACCATCAGCTTTCATGTTTATCTTCTTGGGGTCATGATTTGCTCCTCAGATTAAGATCAATTTTCTTCTCATCAGTCATCATGTTTACATTGGTCTGTGTGCACTTTAATATTTTATAAAGTCATTGAAAACGTAATGTTACTTTTGAAATCTTAACTGCATGTTTTGTTAAACCTGTATTTCTATTTTTTCTTTACTATCCATTGTGGATTCATATGTCTATTTTGCTGGTGTCCTAACATACCCCTAAAATCAAGACACTAAAACTGAATGTATTCACTGCCAAGCCTGAGTACGAGGATTCTGCTGAGTCCTAACTCTGCATGGATGTACAGCTGGCTTTCATATTTACATGTAATTAACTCTATGTCCCTTTTGCCTTTTAGATTCTCCTGAGAAATATGCTAATGTGAAGGTAAAAATGTTTAAGTTTTTATCTTGAATTATGAACTGTGTATTGTATCATATGTACATTATTTATTGATTAACTTGTTTCCAAACCCATTCAGCCTGCAGTCTTAGTGGAAGATTCTGTTCCTGATAAAACAGTCGGAATGAAGGATTTCCAAACATCCACTTCAGGTAAATTTTGCAATATACACTTAACTCTGGAAAGAGGGACACTGAAATATTTGAAATGCTAAGTCTTCATAGTCCTAACTTTTTCTTGCAAATTTAATTGAAGCATTTGACATACATAATCCAAACATTATTGTTGGTATCCGTGTTTTGATAAAAAAGATAGGTACAAGCATAAGAACAAGAAATTTTTAAAATGTAAGCTTGAACTCAATATGTTTCCGTATATGTTTTGATACCCTGAAGTTCTCAGTTTGGAACCTCTATACTTCTCAGGAATTCTCAGAGATTAATTATTAGACTCTAAGACTTTTCCAGTGTCCAAAAATGCTTACTTGATCTCTGACCTTTACCTAGAGTAAAGCTTCACTTGCTAATATGTAAGTTGTATTTCAGCTTATAATTATTTCATTTTATTTATTTATTTATTTTTTACTTTGTATTATTTTTTTTCTTTTTTTTTTTATAAATTTATTTATTTTAGTTGGGGGCTAATTACTTTACAATATTGTAATAGTTTTTGCCATACATTGACATGAATCAGCCATGGGTTTACATGTGTTCCCCTTCCTGGACCCCCCACCCACCTCCCTCCCCATCCCATCCCTCTGGGTCATCCCATTGCCCCGGCCCTGAGCCCTTGTCTCATGCATCGAACATGGAATGGTGTTCTGTTTCACATATGATAATATACATGTTTCAATGCTATTCTCCCAGAACGTCCCACCCTCACCTTCTCCCTCAGAGTCCATAAAGTTGTTCTATGCATCTGTGTCTCTTATTCTGTCTCGCATATAGGGTTATCGTTACCATCTTTCAAATTCCATATATATGCATTAGTATACTGTATTGGTGTTTTTCTTTCTGGCTTACTTCACTCTGTATAATGGGCTCCAGTTTCATCAGTTTTAGTGTTGTTACACAGATGAATGTAGGCCTACCAGATGTTTCGGTTGGCAGACTGTGTGTGTGTGTGTGTCTGTATGTGTATGTCAGTTTATGGTGTCTTTGATTATTAGAACTAGGGGAAGTAATCATACTTTAATGACTATTTGATGACATAATATTTTAGAACAGTGATTCTGAAAGTTTTTGGCTTCAGGATCCTTTTATACTTCTAAAAATTATTGAGAATTACAAGAAACTTTTGTTTTTGTCTATTGATGTTCAGTATATTGGAGTTCAGTTCAGTTGCTCAGTTGTGTCCGACTCATTGTGACCCTGTGGACTGCAGTACACCAGGCTTCCCTGTCCATCACCAACACCTGGAGCTTACACAAACTCATGTCCGTCGAGTTGGTGCTGCCATCCAACCATCTCATCCTCTGTCTTTCCCTTCTCCTCCCACCTTCGATCTTTCCCAGCATCAGGGTCTTTTCCAGTGAGTCAGTTCTTCACATCAGGTGGCCAAAGTATTGGAGTTTCAGCTTCAGCATCAGTCTTTCCAATGAATATTCAGGACTGATTTCCTTTAGAATTGACTGGTTTGATCTACTTGCAGTCCAGGGGACTCTCAAGAGTCTTCTCCAACACCACAGTTCAAAAGCATCAATTCTTTGGCACTCAGTTTTCTTTATATTCCAACTTTCACATCCATACATGACTACTGGAAAAACGAGAGCTTTGACTAGGTGGAGCAATATTGGCAAAGTAATATCTCTGCTTTTTAATATGCTGTCTAGGTTAGTCATAACTTTTCTTCCAAGGAGCAAGCATCTTTTAATTTCATGGCTGCAGTCACTATCTGCAGTGATTTTGGAGCCCAAGAAAATAAAGTCTGTCACTATTTCCACTGTTTCCGCATCTTTTTGCCATAAAGGGGTGGGCCCAGATGCCATGATGTTAGTTTTCTAAATGTTGAGTTTTAAGCCAACTTTTTCACTCTCCTCTTTCGCTTTCATCAAGAGGCTCTTTAGTTCTTCTTCGCTTTTTGCCATAAGGGTGGTATCATCTGCATATCTGAGGTTGTTGATATTTCTCCCGGCCATCTTGATTCCAGCTTATGCTTCATCCACCCCAGCATTTTGCATGATCTACTCCGCATATAAGTTAAATGAGCAGCGTGACAATATACAGCCTTGATGTACTCCTTTCCCTATTTGGAATCAGTCTGTTGTTCCATGTCCAGTTCTAACTGTTGCTTCATGTACTGCATACATATTTCTTAGGAGCCAGGTCAGGCAGTCTGGTGTTCCCATCTCTTTAAGAATTTTCTAGTTTGTTGTGATCCACACAGTCAAAAGCTTTGGCATAGTCAATAAAGCAGAAATAGATGTTTTTCTGGAATTCTTTTGCTTTTTTGATGATCCAGCGGATGTTGGCAATTTGATCTCTGGTTCCTCGCCTTTTCTAAATCCAGCTTGAACATCTGGAAGTTCATGGTTCACGTACTGTTGAAACCTGGCCTGGAGAATTTTGAGCATTACTTTGCTAGCATGTGAGATGAGTGCAACTGTTTGAACATTCTTTGGCATTGCCTTTCTTTGGGATTGGAATGAAAACTGGCCTTTTCCAGTCCTGTGGCCACTGCTGAGTTTTCCAGATTTTTACAGCATCATCTTTTAGGATTTGAAATAGCTCAACAGGAATTCCATCACCTGCACTAGCTTTGTTTGTAGTGATGCTTCCTAAGGCCCACTTGACTTCGCATTCCAAGATGTCTGGCTTTAGGAGGGTGATCACACCATCGTGCTTATCTGGGTCATGAAGATCTTTTTTGTATAGTTCTATGTATTCTTGCCACCTCTTAATATCATCTGCTTCTGTTAGGTCCATACCATTTCTATCCTTTATTGTGCTCATCTTTGCATGAAATGATCCCTTGGTATCTTTAATTTTCTTGAAGAGATTTCTAGTCTTTCCCATTCTATTGTTTTCCTCTATTTCCTTGCATGGATCATTGAGGAAGGCTTTCTTTTCTCTCCTGCTGTTCTTTGGAACTCTGCATTCAAATGGGTATATCTTTCCTTTTCTCCTTTGCCTTTAGCTTCTCTTCTTTTCTCAGCTGTTTGTAAGGACTCTTTAGGCAACCATTCATCCTTTTTGCATTTCTTCTTCTTGGGGATGGTCTTGATTACTCCGTACTGTACAATGTCACGAACCTCCATCTATAGTTCTTCAGGCACTCTGTCTATCAGATCTAATCCCTTGAGTCTATTTGTCACTTCTATTGTATAATCCTAAGGGATTTGATTAAGGTCATACCTGAATGGTCTAGTGGTTTTCCCTACTTTCTTCAATTTAAGTCTGAATTTGGCAATAAGCAGTTCATGATCTGAGCCACAATCAGCTCCTGTCTTCTTTTTGCTGACTGTATAGAGGTTCTCCATCTTTGGCTGCAAAAAATATAATCAGTCTGATTTAGGTATTGACCATCTGGTGATGGCCATGTGTAGGGTCTTCTTTTGTGCTGTTGGAAGAGGGTCTTTGCTATGACTAGTGGTTTCTCTTGGCAAAGCTCTGTTAGTGTTTGCCCTGCTTCGTTTTCTACTCCAAGGCCAAATTTGCCTGTTACTCCAGGTATCTCTTGACTTCCTACTTTTGCATTCCAGTCCCCTACAGTGAAAAGGACGTCTTTTTTGGGTGTTAGTTCTAGAAGGTTTTGTAGGTCTCCATAGAATTGTTCAGTGTCAGCTTATTCAGCATTAGTGGCCGGGGCATAGACTTGGATTACTGTGATATTGAATGATTTGCCTTGGAAACGAACAGAGATCATTCTGTTGTTTTTGAGATTGCATCCAAGTACTGCATTTCAGACTCTTTTGTTGACCATGATGGCTACTCCATTTCTTCTAAGGGATTCTTGTCCACTGTAGTAGATATAATGGTCATCTGAGTTAAATTCACCCATTCTAGTCCATCTTAGTTCGCTGATTCCTAGAATGTCGACATTCACTCTTACCATCTCCTGTTTGACCACTTCCAATTTGCTTTCATTCATAGACCTAACATTCCAGGTTCCTATGCAATATTGCTCTTTACAGCATCAGACTTTACTTCCATCACCAGTCACATCCACAACTGGGTTTTGTTTTTGCTTTGGCTCCATCTCTTCATTCTTTCTGGAGTTATTTCTCCACCGATCTCTAGTAGCATGTTGGGCACCTACCGACCGGGGGAGTTCATCTTTCAGTGTCCTGTCTTTGTGTCTTTTCATATTGTTCATGGGGCTCTCAAGGCAAGAATACTGAAGTGGCTTGCCATTCCCTTCTCCAGTGGACCACTTTTTGTCAGAGCGCTCCACCATGACCCGTCTGTCTTGGGTGGCCATACACGGCTTGGCTCATAGTTTCATTGAGTTAGACGAGGCTGTGGTCCATGTGATCAGTTTGGTTAGTTTTCTGTGATTGTGGTTTTCATTCTATCTGCCCTCTGATAGATTAAGGATAAGAGGCTTATGGATGCTTCCAGATGGGAGAGACTGACTGAGGGGGAAACTGGGTCTTGTTCTGATGGGCACGGCCATGCTCTGTAAATCTTTAATCCAATTTGCTGTTGATGGGCGGGGCTGTGTGCCCTCCCTGTTGTTTGACCGGAGGCCAACCTATGGTGGAGGTAATGAAGATAATGGCGATCTCTTTCCAAAGGTCCCATGCTTGCACTGCTGCACTCAGTGTCCCCATGAACAATGCAGCAGGCCATGCCAGTCCACGCCTCCACCAGAGACTCCTGGAAAATAAAACTAAAAGACATAAAATACAACACACACAATCATAATGGCTAATTCCATTAGTCATTAGAGTTTTGATATCACATATGCTGTCTCTGAAGAACTCCACTGTGCACTCAGAACAGAATGAGAATGGAAGTGACGTTCAGTGTTACTGTGAAAATAGTTTTGACCTCTTAGACCCCCTGACCCAGTGGCTCTCTGGACTTCAGGGATTCTCAGGGCACCCTTGAGAACCACCATTTGAAACCATTGATGTGGTTGGATGTGAAATGATAAAGGGGCCCTTGTGTTGACACAGGATTTAAAGTTTCACTTTTACATTTCTTGCTTGTTTCTTTGACTTCTTTTAAGAAATTTAGACCTGACAATTCCTTTTTTTTAAAGCAAATATTTTTGTGTTGTGTTCATTCTTGCCTCATGGTGCTCTGTGCTCTTTGGATCCAGTGTGGTCCTAGACTTATCCTATTTTCATGTGGAAACAATTAGTGACCCACAAAGCTATCATTCCCTGTATAAGTTTATGATGTTTATCCAAGGCTTAAAAAATCAGTTCTGAGGATACTGATAATTTGAGGAAGACCATCTCATTGTATGTAATTAAAGTAGTTGTTGGTGGTGTTCAGTTGCTAATCATGTCCAACTCTTTGTGACCCCATTGCCTGCAGCACGCTAGGCCTCCCTGTGCCTCACCATCTCCCGGAGTTTGCCCGAGTTCACGTCCATTGAATCAGCGATGCTATCCAACCATCTCATCCTCTGCTTCCCCCTTCTGCTCCTGCTGTCAATCTTTCCCAGCATCAGTGTCTTTTCCAGTGAATCGGCTCTTCACATCAGGTGCCCAAGGTATTGGAGCTTCAGTTTCAGCATCAGTCCATCCAATGAGCATTCAGGGTTGATTTCCCTTAGGATTGACTGGTTTGATGTCTTTGCTGTCCAAGGAACTCTCAAGAGTCTTCTCCAGCACCACAATTTGAAAGGATCAATTCTTTGGTGCTCAGCCTTCTTTATGGTCCAATTCTCACATCTGTACATGATACTGAAAAAACCATGGCTTTGGCTGTATGGACCTTTGTAGACAAAGTGATGTCTTTGTTTATTAATGTTGTCTAGGTTTGTACCATTAATTAAAGTAGTACCATTTATTAAAAGTGTTTTTAAAAACCATGGTCTCTAGAGCACACAGTATTACAACAGGCATAATTAAATGTAAAATAAGTTAGACATATATTTTGTTAATAAAATATTTGTATGTTGAAAACAAATAATTATTAGTAAGGTTCTTATGGAATATAGACTATGTAATAGAAATTGAGTGAATCAAAGTAAGTAATACTAGAAAATTAAAAAATAGAAGAAATGAGATACACTAATTAACATCTCTTCATGACAGTGACGTGTAAGATACAATAAGCTGTGAAGGACTCCCCTCTCTGAGGGAAGAGGAGGACGTGGAACTGATTCTCTGAAGAAAGACTTTGTACTAGTTAGTCAGAGTTGTATTCTTACTCACATTCTAATAAATGGAGACTTTGTTTTCACATTTTTCAGATTGGGCTTCAACTGCTTTGAGCCTCAGTTATGAGACTTGTCATAGAACTGGGCATTAGAAAGTTGATGATCAGTGTCCATTGATGTCACAATCAATGACCAAAAATCAGTCAACATCCACAGAATTTGGACAGATGACCGTAATAGATAAAGTAAAGATGAAAATTGCAGCGGTGTTTCTGGTAGGGGATTCCATGCTCCATCACCTGTGCCAGGCTCGACTGCCAGAAAACAGAGAAAGCAAAGAAGTTAATGCAGAAGCCCAGAGCACTCAGTGGGCCACCTGGGCAGGGCCTTACCATCATTCTGACGGTTCCAAATTAGAGATTTTGTGGGAAAATCTACCTTGTGTTGACTCCGTTTATGCAACTTACAGCCAATAAATACCTCTTAGCAAGATGCTTGCATTCTCCCTCCGATCATAGTAATACAATAAATAATGAAGAGAGTTAGGAGAAAGTAAGTTCATTTTGGCTAGTATTTAGCATACACCTGAGAGTGAGTAGCAGGATTATATTTAGAACTCTGGGACTATTTGGGAGACCTAGGTAGACATCTAGGTTGCCTTCTCAAAATGTGACTTTGTGGCAATATTTTTATATAGCTCTAAATTCATAAGTATTAGTTATCATTATATGTAGTATAACTGCAAAAGCAGCTCTGAAACCAAATACTAAAATATTTCTTGTGTTTTCTGTGACTTCATATATTTTAGAATTGGCTTTCCCAGTGGTAATGGGAGTCATGGGAAATTTGCTACATAGTACCGCCTTCTCAGCTCTGTCCACATAGCATATCAGCTTGTTTTATTATTTGTAATGAATTAAGAGTCCAATACTTTGGCCACCTCATGCGAAGGGTTGACTCATTGGAAAAGACCCTAATGCTGGGTAGGATTGGGGGCGGGAGGAGAAGGGGACGACAGAGGATGAGATGGTTGGATGGCATCACCGACTCGATGAACACGGGTTTGGGTAGACTCCGGGAGTTGGTGATGGACAGAGAGGCCTGGCGTGCTGCAATTCATGGGGTCGCAGAGAGTCGGACACGACTGAGCGACTGAACTGAACTGAAGTGAACTGAAGAGTTCACAAGGGATGTTAGTTTGAAGGAATGCTGTATCATTTAAAAGCAGTATACAGAAAACCAATTCTGATTCTACTAGGATGCCCAGTCTATTGAGTAACCATGTCTAATAATGTGTTGTCCATAAATACTAATTAATTTAGTGCCTTTAATCAGTCATATGGTCAGGGCTATAGGAAGAAATCTTTTTACACTCCTGTAGTTTTTTTGTTTCTATCCTCACCTTTCTATTTACAAAGGATTCTCAGTTATCTCCTAGAATAGTGACTGCAAGCTCTAAACTCAAAGCGTTTGTCTTTTTTTTTTTAATCTATACAACTGAGTCGTTTGCTCTTGTTTCTCTGTGAACTTGGTAAGTCCGGGAAACACAGATTCAAATCAAATGGCTACACAAGTCCCTTCAACACTGGACGGTGTGAAATAGTGAAAGTGAAGTTGCTCAGTCGTGTCTGACTCTTTGCGAGCCCATGGACTGTAGCCTACCAGGCTCCTCTGTCAGGCAAGGGTACCAGAATGGGTTGCCATTTCCTTCTCCAGATGTGAAATAGGAAAACTACAAAATAAATAGAAGCAACTTCAGTCAGTTCATGTTGATTGTTTCTGTTTTGGAAAACTACAAAATAAATAGAAGCAAATTCAGTCAGTTCATGTTGTTTCTGTTTTCAGTTGATACCTTTTATAAAATAACAAACAGAATCTACTCCTTCAGAGTCCCAGGATTTGTACATTTATTGGTTTCTTAAAGATTTATTCTATACTAGCCCCTGAAAGTTTTATATCCTAAATATTTCTGGAAACACTCCCTCAGTTCAGGCCTGCATCACCTTTTTTCCCCCCACTATTAATGCCTTCAGATTCATCTTCCTTGTTTTATTTGTTTGCTCTTCAATTTCATCCCTCCCTTAGCGTTTCGAGTCACCAATCTCAAAAGCACACATGAAGCACTCTAAATCACATTAATGTCTAGACCTCTTAAAGCGACATTGATGCTTTCATAATCTGACTTCTGCCTGACTCTCCATCTCTAGCTCTTTCTGTCCTTTGCCCTGGAATTCTGAACTACTATTGATGCCCTTCTCACCTGTTCCTGTTGTTGTTGTTGAGTTGCTCAGTCATGTCTGACTCTTATGTGACCGCATGGACTGCAGCACACAAGGCTTCCCTGTCCTTCACCATCTCCCGGAGCTTGCTCACGCTCATGTTTATGAAGTCGGTGATGCCATCCAACCATCTCATCCTCTGTCATCCTCTTCTCCTCCTGACTTCAATCTTTCCCAGCATCAGGGTCTTTTCCAGTGAATCAGTTCTTCACATCAGGTAGCCAAAGTAGTGGAGCTTTAGTGTCAGCGTCAGTCCTTCCAGTGAATATTCAGAACTAATTTCCTTTAGAATTGACTGGTTGGATCTCCTTGCAGTCCAAGGGACTCTCAAGAGTCTTCTGCAACACCACACTTCAAAAGCATCAGTTCTTTGGCGTTGAATCTTCTTTATGGTCCAGCTCTCACATCCATACATGACTACTGGAAGAACCACAGCTTTGACTAGACAGACCTTTGTCAGCAAAGTAATGTCTCTGCTTTTTAATATGCTCTCATAGTTTGTCATATCTTTTCTTCCAAGGAGCAAGCGTCTTTTAATTTCATGGCTGCAGTCACCATCTGCATTGACTTACGAGCCCAAGAAAATAAAATCTGTCACCGTTTTTGTTGTTTCCCCATCTCTTTGCCACGAAGCGATGGTGCCAGATGCCATGATCTTCGTTAGTCCCTGTCCCTGTACTTCGACAAATATCTATCCTGTCGTGCATGTGCTTCTCTCCCCATCTTGCTGCAGCCTTAAGTGCTCTCCCTTTCCTGCCCTCTGTTCCCTTGAAGTCTCCTCTCAGGCGTTATCTCTAGAAAAGCCATCCCCGACACCTTTTATCTACATTTTTCTTTAAACTCTGGTGTCTAGTACTGAGCAGAAACCTGATAAATAATTATTGAATAAAAGAAATAAAGACTATTTATAGCAAGGTGATTTTTTTTAATTTATTTTTTTATTGAAGGATAACTGCTTTACAGAATTTTGTTGTCTGTCAAATGTCAGCATGAATCAGCCATAGGTATACATATATCTCCTCCCTTTTGAACCTCCCTCCCATCTCCCTCCCCATCCCACCCCTCTAGGTTGATACAGAGCCCCTGTTTTGAGTTTCCTGAGCCATACAGCAAATTCTCGTTGGATATCTATACCAAGGTGATTTTTAAGAGCTTGTCCTCTGCAGTTTAGGAGCAAAGAGGATTGACATGTAAAGAAATAATTTACAGTTCAGATGTGTATCTTTCACTAGGAAAATCTAGAAAGATACACTAGAAAAATCTTTAAAGTACTAAGGTAGCTACAAGGAAAGAGATACCTCTTTATCTGGGGAAAGATAGCTGTAATCAAAGACAACTTCACAAAGCAGATTGAGTCTTAAAAGATGAAAAGTAATTTGTCAGAAGAGTACAGGGAAGCATTTCAGATCAAGGAACTGATAAAACCATAAAAAGTAAGAAGAATTTTGTAAACCATGAGTAATGTTGCAGTTGAAGCTTGGCATGTTGTTAAAAATGTACTTTGCCAACAAAAATCCGTCTAGTCAAGGCTGTGGTTTTTCCAGTGGTCATGTATGGATGTGAGAGTTGGACGGTGACGAAAGCTGAGCACCACAGAATTGATGCTTTTGAACTGTGGTGTTGGAGAAGACTCTTGAGAGTCCCTTGGACTACAAGGAGATCCAATCAATCCATCCTAAAGGAGATCAATCTTGGGTGTTCATTGGAAGGACTGATGTTGAAGCTGAAACTCCAATACTTTGGCCACCTCATGCGCAGGGTTGACTCATTGGAAAAGACCCTAATGCTGGGTAGGATTGGGAGCAGGAGGAGAAGGGGACAACAGAGGATGAGATGTTTGGATGGCATCACCGACTCGATGGACATGGGTTTGGGTAGACTCCGGGAGTTGATGATGGACAGAGAAGCCTGGCTTGCTGCGATTCATGGGGTTGCAAAGAGTCGGACACGACTGAGCGACTGAACTGAACTGAACTGATGAAGTAGAGAAGAGAATGTATTGTGAGTTTATATGTCTATCCTGTATTTTGAAATTTTGTTTCGTTTTTGATTGTTTTGCTCACTGATGTTTGGATGAATCTGTGAATGAATCTTTGAGCTGTTTGTGTGCCTGTAACCTGGTGATATCTTGTATTTCCCAAATGGTTTGTTGAAATTTTTAGATCATTGGAAGTATTTCTTAAAGAAGTAGATATTCAGCTGAAGATTAAGATTGACTTAATCTGTCATTTGATACAATGTTTTAGATCTATGTTTTAAATGAAGATTATGTCTTTTATCTAGACATTCTAAGTAATTTTAACTAAACATACATGTTTGTTGGCAGAACTAGACTTAGAAATGATATCAGAGGAAGAACAAGAAAAACTTGATGGAGATGAAAATAACCATTCACAGGTATGTAAGACTATAAATTTCAATTTCTGGTTTAATACTACATGAGAAAATGTGTATCAAACAAGGCAAATTAGAATGGAAAGATAAGTTAAAACCCATCAGAAATGAGTTAAAGCAGAAGTTTGGTGACATTGGTGAGAAATACAAAATTACTGTTTGTCCTGAGGAAGATCCACTACATGATAACCCTAAAAAAGGAGTAAACAAAAAGGAAATATCTCCTAATATGAAAAATAATATACCTGATTGTGAGGGAAATGATGCATTTGGAGCATCTCTGTCTCTAGCATTCCAAGCATTTCCTGAACAAAAAGAACCCAGTCTCAAAAATGTTCTTGCATTGTCTGTAAACTCTGGGTCCCTGGAATACGCTTGTCGGTCATCTTCAAAGCTTTGTTTCACTGAAAATAAAGTAGACATTGAAAATGATCAAGTAGGCATTGAACACGTGTTTATCAAAATTGAGGAGAGTTTTTATAATGATACAGAAAATAAAAAAGTAGGAGACCTGGTAGTTATATTTGAAGTGAAAGAAGACCAAGAGTTTGATATGCAAATGTCACAAAATATGAGGCAAAATCCCACTAGTCAGAAATTAGATATCGGACAGACACATCAGTCTAGTCTGTGGCTTGTCCACTCCAGGCAAATGAAACACATTATTCAAATAAAAAGTCACGGAACTCCTGCTGTTGTTACAAATACTGATCAGAAAAGCAAACCAATACAGGACTGGTTCCAGAAGCCACTGCATGTGGATAATTGTAGTGCTAGTAAGGATCAAAGCATGGAACCCGAATTAGAAAATGGGAATTCTCCACCGAAAAGTCACAGAGCATCCTAAGTGTATGTAAATGAAGAATTACAGAAGGATATGCAGAGATTTAAGAATGAAATAGACATGTTACAAGTAGAGTTGCTGGCTTTGGAAAAAGAGAAAATTCAACTTTCAAAAGAGGTAGAGGTTCATTTGCTCTTGCTTTGGTTTTTCTCTTTCTCAATGATCTGGTCCATTTCATTTTCCACTTAAGAACAAAGTGGGATCATCTAAATAGGTAATTGTGTAGAGATAGATTATTTCTGCCATCTCAATAATAGGAATTCAGGAAACTATTTTCATGGCTTTTGTCCTTCAGTCAATCTAATATCTAATTCTGTCTCTGTCAGTCTTTCATGTGGACTGGGAAACTCATTTAGCTATGTACCATGTCATCTTCTGAGCCAGAATAAGCACCAAGGAAATAGCTTAAGAAGTATAATCAGCTATGGTTTTACGTTTTTTTTTTTTTTCTTTAACTCTGTTTGATTAAATAAGTTGTATTTCCATAGAATGGGAAGAAAGCAGTGACTGAGAGAAGGGACGTAAACAGGTGTTCCCTCTAACGTCTTCATTGTGGTTGAATATGTGTGATCTTCTCTGCTTTCCTCAGTCCCTGGGCACTTAGGTTTCCAGCATGGCCGCTTCGGGATCTTTTTAATAACAGATACATGTGCTCCCACATATGCTTTAATCACAACTCTCAGATGTTTCTTTTGAGACAGACCTTTCCATTGTGTTTTTTACTAAAATGTAGTAAGTTTTGACATGTGTGATTTTGTCACATAGGTTGTGTGTGTGTATGTGTGTGTGTCTGTGAAAGTTGCTCAGTCGTGTCTGACTCTTGGCAAGCCCTTGGACTGTAGCCTGCCAGGCTCCTCTGTCCATGGAATACCAGAGTAGGTAGCTGTTCCCTTCTCCAGGGGATCTTTTCCAACCCACGTCTCCCACATTGAAGGTGGATTTTTTAATATTTGAGCCACCAGGGAAGCCCATAGGTAGTATAAACCCTCAGCAAAAAAGAAAAAAAAAAAAAGTGTTTATCTCCAAAGGAGAGAACTGCGTTTTGTGACGCTGTAAGAGTTTTCTTTCTTCAGTAATAGGTTTTTAAGATTTTTTGTTTGCTCTTTTGTATAAGAGATGCTTTGACCGAGTTTGAAGAATAGACAAGGAAAAAAAAAAAACACCTCTATGTATTCTCCTGTTTAAAAAAAAAGAGATGAGCCCTATCCCCAACTAAGGCATTTAAAAATACTGTGCCAAGGTCACACTTCTAACTTATCTGATTAATCTGATGAATTCATTTGGTAATTCATCACATTCAAGATTACAGAATGGTATCATTTCTTTTGGTGCCATAAAATGTTAGGGAGTGCCACTTTAGGGGCTTTGAACAAAACCTTGAACTTTTTTTGATTTTATTGCTGTTTTTGGTAAATAGTGGGGCTACAGTAAGCAATCTTTTCTGTACCCTCTAGCTCTAAGGTTTGATGGTTATTGCATGTGGAATTGGGAAGCATTACTTATATTCTAGAATTCCACACTAACAACTCCTCAGTTTCATTCTGCTCCTTGTGTTTTGGTAAACTTTGGTTCATATATTTTAGTGAACACCATCACTTTTTTTGCTATTTCCTGGATCCAAATGAAAAAAAGAATTGTAAAAGGCAGAGGGAAAAGAATAGCTTTAGTGCAGAAAGAAGAGTGTTTCCTTTCTGTCTCTGAGGCACTAAGGTGTCACATCCTCTACATCTGGCTGTTTAATGGAAAATTCTAGATGGTAAAGACCGAAGAGGACAGATTTTGTATTTTTATTTGTCTTTTTGTATTTTCTTTGTCTTTTTATTTCTCTGTCTTCACCAGTCAGATGGGGAAGACTGAATGTGAATAATTACATCTTACTAAGAAAGCCGTTTTTGAAATTTTGGAAATTTTGTTTCTTTTCCTCTAACAGAAAGGAGCAGATTTTACAAAAATTTCAGTGACTTGTAAGTGATAAAATTAAAATAAGCACAAAAATATTTTTATCACTTAAATTAAGGGCAAACGCTGAGACAAATAATAAAATTGAAAACAAAGGTCTTCATAATAAAGAAGTAGCAATTATTCTTAGTGTCAAACTTTCACTAAAGGTTGAAGAAGAAAAGAAGCACACAAGTAGTGAAGTGGAAGTATCAGACAATGAATGTGATGCTGCTGATGAGAGTGAATTGATTCAGCAGAGAAAGAGTGGAGGAAACAGCAACCAGGAGTTTCCTACTATGGAGAATGAAGGTTCTGATAGGTAATCCTGTATCAATATTTAACATCAGGTCATTTGTTATTTTCCTATAAAATAATTTCTAACTTGAGCTAATGTTCGTGATTTACACATTTTATATTTTACTAGGGATATAGTTACTTTTAATACTCTTGTCCTTTAGCCTTAATACCAGAGTTACTTTGTTAACATACTACCATGTTACAGTATTAGAGTATTCTGGATTTGACTGCATACTTGCCTTAACCAGTGTGTTGTATATTTAAATTTATTTTATGTCACTAATGAACATCCTTTCATTTCAGTTTGAGGACTTCTTTCAGCATTTCTTATGAGGCGGGACTAGTGGTGATGAACTCCCTCAGGTTTGCTTTGTCTGGGAAAGTTTTTATTTCTCCTTCATTTCTGAAAGACAACTTTTCTGGATAGAGTATTCTTGGTTGGCAGTTTTTTTCCTCCTAGCACTTTGAGTATGTCCATGGATGGAGGCCAAATTGTTGTTGGTGGCAGGAGAACTGATGAGGCACCTATTTTTCAGCCATGATGCTCATGTCACCTCATCATGTGGGTGGCTTAAAAGTAAACTCCCCACCACTCTGGCCAAATATTTCCTTGATTTCTTCTTTCATGGTACATGTACCTCATGTCATTTAAAATATCATCTAAATTGTGTTACTTTTTTCTTTGAATTCTCTTTTTAATTTATTTTTGGCTGCGCTGGTTCTTTGCTGCTGCAGTGCTTGGGCTTCTCATTGTGGTGGCTTCTCTTGATGCTGAGCGTGGGCTCTAGGGTGCTGGCTTCAGTAGTTGTGGAGCATGGGTTTAGTTGCACCGGGGCATGTGGGGTCTTCCCTGAAAAGGAATTGAACCAGTGCCCCTTGTATTGGCAGGTGGACTCCTAAGCACTGGACCACCAGGAAAATCCCTAAATTCACCATTAGTATATTTAAAAGCAAAACAAAAAATATAGTGTAAATCTAATTATGACTCCCATGTCTAAGAGTCATGGCGTTTAGGCAGTGGACTCCAGGTTTCCAGTGTAGCCCTTGAGGTTCTTCCCAATGTCTTTCCAAATGCATCTCTCTACTTTCTTCTATGTATTTTGTACTTTTCCTTCCAGGTTCCTAGGAGACAACCTAGATGCCCTGTGCCTGATGTTTGTGCTCACATTTGGATCTCCAAGTAGAGTAATCTTCTCCCTTTTCTCTTTCTCATGACTTCCGCTCTTCACTTCTTCTGTAAATCCTTCCTTATCCCACTTACAACTTTCATATGTCAACTCTTACATATCATATTGTATCATAATTGTATATCTGTGTTTGAAGGAAGAATTTGTTTTCTTGAATATGATTGGTACTTCATAACTGTTTTGAGAGTTAATCAATGACTTAAGATGGGTAAGAGTTGGAATTTTACAAGAATTGTTTTTTTATTCTTTATTAGTTGAATTATTAGAAAGCATTGGCTTTTTGGGGGGATTTTTTTTAAAGTAGCGATCCTGGCATGCACAGGAAGAAAGTACAGGAAAGGAACAATGACAAATGGACACCAGAAGACTGTGTGATTGCACCAATATTTGAAAAGACCGATTCACTGACTGGTGGTCTGCTGCACGTGAATGATGACAACAAAGTGGATCAAGATGATGACAGGTATATTCTACAAATTCTTTGTTTGTAGGGTAAGTAATATTAGCCCTGAGTACTTCTTCTGGAAATAGAGCAGCATAATACAGTGCACAGGCCAAGACAAGGCATTCCTCAACTATAGTGGGAGAACTATAGTTGAAAGTTGCTGAAAGGTTAAGGTGAGGACCAGTGCCTTTGGCCGGAAGTCGTTCCAGTGAAGAGTCCCCTTGGAAGCTGTACTGTAGTGAATACACGTAAACAGCTCTGCAGGAAATATTATTGGGACAGGCAAGGAAGAAGTGGATGGTAACTGAAGAGGAATGTGGAGTTCAAAGGAGTTTCTTGTTTTATGTTAAGAGGGGAGCTTTTAGAGAGTGTGTGCTATTGGAAATGAGCCAGCGGAGGACATGTTTATTTAGTTTAATCTTGTTTGCATTTCCAGTATTAGAAAGCTTATTGATTGTATGACATTATCTTTAAACTATTACAGTACACTAATTGTATATAATACTTCTCATATATAGTTTTATGATAAGGGCTTGTTCATTGGTTTCTGAAGAGTAATATTCCTATATGATTGAATATGCGGATGACTACTTAAGTTAGTTCTATCACACGTAGATTTTCAAAAATTACAGAACTGTGAATTTACAAACACTTAGGCTATACTGAATAGGATTTGATCATCCCTTGATGATTCTAGTTGATAGTAACTTCGTGAGTAGCTATGATTTTGAAAGGTACTCTGAAACATCACATAGTATTAACTTCATAGTTGTTTATACATTCCAGGGAAAAGGGGAAGATTTTGTTTATATAAAATAGAAAAAAAATTACTAACAATCTTTCACAGATTATTCCTTTTGGATGATAAAGTTCTAAATGACAAAAACCATGCTTCCTGTACTAAGAGTGTCATTAACACATAGTATGTGCTCAATAAGTGGATGTCAGATGCATGAAGAAACAGCAGAATGGTTGAATGAATGCCTATTGATGAATTTCTTTACGAAAAGCAAATCTTTATTGAAAGTAGTTTTCCAGGCTTGCCTACATCTGGTCTTTTTATTGTTTGAGAAATACATTTTAAGATTCAGAAATTATTATTTATAGTTATAGCTAGACATGGAATAATACTATAGATTCATTTGCCATCATGTTACTTAAAAAGAATTTTCAATATTACTTTCTCAGCATATTTTGGAAGAGAAAGTTTTGAAGCCAGATTTCCTGGGTTTGAATTCTGGGTCTGTTGGTGATGTGTTGTGTGGGCTTGGGAGAGTTCCTCAGCCTTTCTGTGCTCCATTTCTTCTTATACCTATCTCCCAGAATGACTGTGAGGATTAAAATGCCTTTAAGATATGTCAAGTGCTTATAACAATGCATAGCAGTTGCCTAGGAAGTCCTCAAAAAGTTAATATCATGGTTATTCAAAATGGGTTTCTTTCTTAGAAGGACTTAAGGAATATCTGCCAGATAGGTTTTATTGCCATAAAAGTTCTTAATTGAAAATGACAGGTGCAAAAAACGCTGGTATACTGCTTTCTATCACATAACGCAAGTAACATTATGTTTTTCCTTTTCCTTGGATCTAAATTTAATGCTTTATTAATATTACTGACATATTTTCTTTGTCCTTTAACGCTCCTCTTACTAATTATTGCATCCTTTTATAGAAAATTACTTACCAATGCAAAGAGTTTATCTAAAAAAGAAAAGTTTAGATAATGTTTGTATTTTTGAGTATTTACTATTAGCCTGAAAAGAATCATTTGTTTTTATAGGCCTGCAAGAAAAACACCGTATGAAAAGAAGAAGGTATAGTAAAAAAAAAAAACAATGAACTTTAAAAACTATTATCCTAGTAAAAAATACTTTGTAACAGGAATAGTGGCAAAATAGAAAATCTTCCTTTGTTGTAGAGAACTTTACTTTGAACACATCATTTAGAAACACTACTGATAAAGTTATCCTTTTGGTAAAAATCTGTTCTTTTAAGAAGTGTCTGTTTTTGCCTTGATAAAGAGATTTATCACCTCTGTACACTTAGTGTATTTTATACATATTTTAAGGACATTGTGAGACAGTATTATTTATGTGTAGGTCAAAGAACAAATTAATTCTGTGAACCACCTGGGTGACTTAACTCAGTCGTCTGAGATTGTTTCTGAGGATGGCAGCTCTACGAATTCCTTGTTGCAAATAGAACCACTTGACTTGGGGCATAAAGGTAGGACCACAGTGTAAATATTAACAGAAAGCCTGTTTGTGTATAGAATAGTAATATATGCACACCTTGTCTAGTACTGCTCAAGAGCCAGGGATATGTTATAGCGCTGTGCATCTCAGAAGTATGTTTTGTATTAAAAGAACGTGAAAGTGAGTGTATACCCTGAGCCACAGGCCTATGATCCTTCTCACCCACTGTACCTTCTGTTGACTCTTCTTTCCTGTGCCTTCACTCAAGGTCATGATCCAAGGGTTATTTAGATCCGTGTGATTTTGTTTCCAAATATTGAGAGTTTTCCAGAGATCGTTCTGTGCTCTTGCTTCTTATGATTTGTTAGGTGCATCCAGAGGGACCCTGGGGCTAGGGCTGATATTTCCTGTTTTGGAGACAAGACCTTACTGTCTAGCCCATTCATTCTACTATAAGGAGATGTTTTTCCAGCCTGGCTTATGAGGATAGCTGGAACTCCTGGGACTGAGTCAGCACCAGGCACGGGTTCCTGTAGTCTTTTCAGATGGTTTCTCCCTGGTCTTAGGTGGTTTCTCACAGATAGGCGCTGTTCGTTCCTCTGCTGAATACCCGCGGGGCTCCTCCTCAGATCTCCAGGGTCCTTTTTCTCTCTGTTCCTCCTCTGTTTCTCTCCTCTCCACGGTTCTGATCTGTGATCTCTGCCTGCTTTGGTTTCACCAGACTGTCAGCTTCATCACCTCCTGTCAGGGAGTCTGGCTGACTCCGCTTCTGTTCCTTCTCCCCGTGTTGGGGCCTGGAAACTCTCTCAAGGCAGTGAGCTGGGGGATTCCTTAGGCTAACCTCGTGTGTTTCCGGGATCATTGTTCTTCATTCCCTGAAGTCCTTTGTCGTGAAAATCATTGTTTAATGTATTTTGTCAGTGTTGTTTTTGCTTGCTCCACTCAGGAAGGTAAATCGGTAGCTGTTCACTCTGTCTTGGTTAGAAACATGGCAGCGGGAGACTGTCCACAGTGTTGTTCTTCCTACTCTGCTTAGTACTTCCTGCTCATCCTTCATTTCTCAGTGTGACATCTCTTCCCCAGGGAAATCTTTCCTGGACCCAATCTCTGTCCAGTTCTGTTAGGTGATCATAGAACCCTCTTTTCTTAGAGTATCATCTGAGGTCATAATTATTTTATTTGTCTTTCTCTTCTACTAGACTTCAAGAGCCACGGGCGTCTGTTTTATCTGCAGAGCTTAGAATAATGTCTTCCACATTCAGTTCAGTTCAGCCGCTCAGTCGTGTTCGACTCTTTGCGACCCCATGAACCACAGCACGCCAGGCCTCCCTGTCCATCACCAACTCCTGGAGTCCACCCAAACCGATGTCCATCGAGTCAATGATGCCATCCAACCATCTCATCCTCTGTCATCCACTTCTTCTCTTGACCTCAAATCTTTCCCAGCATCTGGGTCTTTTCAAATGAGTCAGTTGTTCGCATCAGGTGGCCAAAGTATTAGAGTTTCAGCTTCAACATCAGTCCTTCCAATGAGCACCCAGGACTGATCTCCTTTAGGATGGACTGGTTGGATCTCCTTGCAGTCCAAGGGACTCTCAAGAGCCTTCTCTAACACCGCAGTTCAAAAGCATCAATTCTTCGGCACTCAGCTTTCTTTATAGTCCAACTCTCACATCCATACATGACCACTGGAAAAACCACAGCCTTGACTAGACGGACCT
This sequence comes from Giraffa tippelskirchi, assembly GCF_054371585.1. Classification (NCBI taxonomy): domain Eukaryota; kingdom Metazoa; phylum Chordata; class Mammalia; order Artiodactyla; family Giraffidae; genus Giraffa; species Giraffa tippelskirchi. The sequence continues at coordinate 61,475,253 of NC_137287.1, read as the reverse complement.
CTGTTGGCCAAGTAATGTCTCTGCTTTTTACTATGCTGTCTAGGTTGGTCATAACTTTCCTTCCAAGGAGTAAGCGTCTTTTAATTTCATAGCTTCAATCACCATCTGCAGTGGTTTTGGAACCCAGAAAAATGAAGTCAGCCACTGTTTCCACTGTTTGCCCATCTATCTGCCATGAAGTGATGGGACCGGATGCCATGATCTTAGTTTTCTGAATGTTATAGACATTCACAAACATTATAAGACACTATGTTTGTTCAGTATGTGGATGCATGAACATGAAAGGCACAGTCCTTTATACTCAAAAATTACTCACATAAATTTTTTTTTGTTTCTATCTTTGTTTTCTTCATCATGCAGATTCTGCTACCTTGTTGAAAATTCAGGAGACAGTTCTTTCATATGAAAGATTAGTAGATTTTCAAAGAAGCCACTGTGAACTACTTAGAGGAGAATTTCACAAAATGAAAAGTAAGGTTTGTGAGCTACAAAAAGAGCTGTCAGAAACGAAAGAAGTGAAGTCACAGTTAGAGCATCAGAAAGTAGAGTGGGAACGAGAGCTCAGCAGCTTGAGGTACTGTACATCTCGGTTTTAAAGAAATATTTGAACTGTTGTTTCCTTTAGTACTGAAGAGACGCAGATGTGTCAAAATGACTAACTTATCCTCTCGGATTTTACAGGGGAGAAAGTGTCACTAGTATTGTGGAATGTGAAATTCTTGGAAATAATATAGCAGGTTCTTAATGGTGAATGCTTTTAATAACTTAATGTATATTTTTCCAAATCATCATTTTCATGACCATACAGAGGTCTACCACAATGGAAACCCCATTAAATATTCACCAAATTGACTTTCAGTTGTTTTTCACTTTTCTGTATTCTATTTAATACTGCAAGTAACATCTTTTCTATAAATTCATTTCTACCTTTCTAATTATTTTGAATGTATTATCTTTAATAATATTACATTATTTGGTTCAAGTATGAGAACTTAAAAAAGGTCTGTGATCTATATTTCTAAACTATTCTTAGGTAAGTTTATATTACTTTACATTCCAACCCACAGATGTATGAAGTAACCATTTTTCTCAAGAGAAAATGAAAACAAAATTTTATGCAGTTTTATTCTTAACCCTCTGTCTGAAAACAGTGACCATTATTAAGTGTTTTTCATTGTATTCTCCCCACGTTTACTATTTTAAACATTGTGAAGAGGGAACGAAAGTTATTGCAGCAGTGAATAATCTCATGATTTTCTAAGAAGAGCTCTAAATTTTGCAGATTCACCTTAAAGCAAGAAGAAGAGAATAGAAGAAATGCCTGTATGGTATGTGAAAAAATGAGGGAGCAGTTAAGAAGAAAAGAAGACAAATATAGTGAAGAAGTTGAAGTGAGACAGCAACTAGAACTCACTTTCCAAGCACTAGAAATGAACCTGAAGACTGAGAGAAATAATCGGAATCAGGTAGAGTAATCCTTGGTCAAAATTTCAAATTTATAACACTATTTCATCAATATTATTTATAATATCCCCTTTTAAAAAAAAAAAAGTACTATTTTATTTAGTGTTGTACCATTTATTTAGTGTCATTTTCTTTAGTGTTATAGGAAATTTTAGGTTACTTGTTAAAAACAAAAGAAAAGAAATTCAAAATTCCCAAAGTAACAAGGCGGGAAATAAGATATAATCCTGACATGCTGGGTGCACTTTTTCGAGCAGAGGGAGGAAGAGGTCATGTCAGTAGCTCACACAATAGGTACTGAGAAACCGCAGGGTTGAGATTGGTGTAAAAACTGGAGGTTAAGCTCTCAGCCCACCTCAGGCGACAGATCCTTCAGCCTTGACGGACCATTCGTGAGTAAATAGATCTAGCAGAGAAGGGACACTGGGAGGGACCGTCGTGCCTAATTTACATCAAGTTGCCTCTGGCCTTCGATCTGGCAGGTGGCTGAGGGTCATGGACCCCCTCCCTCTGCGCCCTTCAGCCCTCCAGTCCACCTGCCCCATGAACAGCTCAGCACTGGCTCCAGCTTTCCCAGCTGAGTTCTCCCTCACAGTAGAGTCCTCAAGGACAGGTGTTAACTGGCGTCCTTAAGAGGTGCAGGAATGCTCCCCGTGGATTTTTTTCCAGTAGTTGGTAGAAACCAGACACTCTTGAAGTTGGTTGTCCTTCATTCTGCAGAGTTCTCGAGTGGCGTATCAGAGCAGAGGAATTTGCTCCCACACCTGATGTCCCTCTCAAACACGGACTGGGTCCCATCCCCAAGGTCCTAGCAGCAGATCTCCCACAATGAAAGCTCTCGGGAAGAGCTCAGAAAAGTAGTATTTGTAATTTAAATCCATTCGTCTACAGCAGTCAGGTAGGGACATACAATGGCCCCATCCAAGGAGAGGCCTTTAATATTTTCCAAAGGAATTGATCTCAAATCTTTTGTGACTATCCCAGAGGAGCCGGGACCCTGATTCTGGTTTAGGCAAGGAAGACTGCTTGTGCTCCACCATCAGCTGCATCCCCGACCAAGTCCCTCTGCTTTGGGGTGAACATGTCGGTCACTCCATGCACATCATCATTGTCAGTGTCTAAATCCGAGTCCGTTCTTGGCTGCTCTGTCATTTTTTAACCAATACCCTATCAGCAACCTTTTCACATCAATTACTGTTTTTCATTTTGTAAAAACTGCGACATCAGTTGTTAAAATACTTTTGAACACTTAAAAAAGTTGTTTCTTTAGAATAAATTTATAAAAGTGGCCCCCCCCACCAAGGTGGGGGGACTCTTGCTACTAATAATAGATATTCTGGGTTTTGGTAATGATTTCACTTCCTCGATTGATCATTAGGTTAGTTTATCACTTCCCCTGATGGTAAGGAGGAAACTATAAGCAGTTTAGAGACCATAGTTTGGATGTCATTCTTCTACTTGTGAGAAAATGAACACTCTGCTCTGTGAGTGTCCTATTTCAGTACAAGGAACTTTTTAAAACTGTGATAGGTATGCCATAATATATATTTAGTGATAGTTATTAAGTGTTTTTCATTGTATTTCCCCCATCTTACTATTTTAAACATTATGGAGAGATAATGAAAGTGATTGCAGCAGCAAATAATCTCATAGTTTGCTAAGAGCTCTCTAAATTGTACCTTATTTACCATTAGTGTATGTACCATGAATGAAATAGGAGGCTTATTTTGTATTGATATGTTTGTACTAGAGAAGTAACTGTGGTTTGATGTAAGAGGACTAGTAGAGTCTGAAGACCTGACGAAAAGGCTGCAGCCTACTCATATTTTTAACTTTTTCCTTTCCAGAATCATTACAGCTAATGAGTTAATTGATGTTTGTAGAAGTGCTTAGTACAGTTGTCAATAGGTATAATTCTTGTAATTGCCTATTAAAATGTTAGAAGGTAGCATATTCTCAAGAAAAAACTTTTTGTACAAAATTTCGTGTATTTATACAGAGTTAAGGCTCTTACTGTGAAGTAGCTGTATAGGAGGTATCGGATGCAGTGTTTATAAACCTAGCAAGTGGTGTTGTTTATTGAATTATAGTTGATTAACAATATTGTGTTAGTTTCAGGTATACAGCACAGTGATTCATATATATATGTATATGTGTGTGTATATAATAAAAATGGGGCTTCCCTGCTGGCTCAGACTGTAAAGAATCTGCCTGCAATGCAGGAGACCTGGGTTCAATCCTTGGGTTGGGAAGATCCCCTGGAGAAGGAAATGGCTACCCACTCCAGTATTCTTGCCTGGGAAATTCCATGGACAGAGGAGCCTGGCAGGCTACAGTCTATGGGGTCGCAAAGAGTCGGATATGACTAAGTGACTAATACACATACACACTCACTCACACACACTCACACGTACACACATATTCCTTTTCAGATTCTTCTTGCAGAATATTAAGTGTAGTTCCTGATGTTGTACAGTAGATCTCTGTTGGCTATTTCATATCTACTAGTGTGTATGTGTTGGAGAAGGCAATGGCACCCCACTCCAGTACTCTTGCCTGGAAAAATCCCATGGACGGAGGAGCCTGGTAGGCTGCAGTCCATGGTGTCATGAAGGGTCGGACACGACTGAGTGACTTCACTTTCACTTTTCACTTTCATGCGCTGGAGAAGGAAATGGCAACCCACTTCAGTGTTCTTGCCTGGAGAATCCCAGGGACGGCGGAGCCTGGTGGGCTGCCGTCTATGGGGTCGCACAGAGTCGGACATGACTGAAGTGACTTAGCAGTAGCAGCAGTGTGTATATGTTAATCCCAACATCCTAATTTATCCCTTCCCCTACCCCCTTTTCCCCTGTGGTGACCCTAAGTTTGTTTTCTGTGTCTATGAGTCTCTTTCTGTTGTGTGAATAAATTCATTTTAGATTCTACATATAAGCAGTATGATATAATACTTGTCTTTGTCTGACTTACTTCACTTAGGGTGATAATGTCTAGGTCTATCCCTGTTGCTGCAAATAGCATTATTTCATTCTTTTTTATGACTTACTAGTTTTCCATTGTATAAATATTCCACATCATATGCAATTTTTAAGTGTAGTCAGATCTAGAAATCTTTTATTTTAAGCCTTCTGGGTTTGTTGTAGTTCAGAGAGAAGCCTTTCCAGTCTGAGTTTCTTGAAAAGTCTCTTGGGATTTCTTTCTGACTTTCACGGATTCATTGTCTTCCATTAAATTTTTGAAGCTTTGGGAATTTCTGCTTGTATAAAGTCTGAGGTTTGTATTGAACCTTATTTTTTCCTGTTGGAGACACACTCGGTGCAGTCTTTTCATTGTATAAACATACAAGTTAGTCTTTCATTTCAGAGGAAATCATGAAGTGTCACTTTATTGAGTACTAGCTAAAAAATCTCCTTTGTTTCACTTAGGTTTCTGATGATTGTGAAGAAGCAAAAGATCTGTTGCGCAAAAACCACATGCTGCAGGAGGGAATTGCACTGCTAAGACAGGAAAGAGACGCAGTGAAAAATCAGCACCGGAAAAAGGAAGAGAACTGTTTTGAGGACATTGAAATTCTCAAAGTAAAGATTGATAATCTTCAAAAGGCAATAAAACTGAATGGGGAAACGTTAACAAAGTCTATATCCCACTGTACAGGCCAGCTTAATGCTCTGACAGCTGAGAATACAATGCTAAACTCTAAGCTGGAGAACGAAAAAGAAAGCAAACAAAGGCTGGAAATGGAAGTGGAATTTTACCGTTCTACACTGGCTACTGCCTTACACGATCATGATCAAGGTCAGACATCAAAAAGAGATCTGGAACTTGCCTTCCAGAGAGCAAAAGAAGAGTGGTTATGCTTGCAGGACAAAATGAAGTCAGATGTGGCTAATCTAAAAGATAAGAACGAGATGCTTTCCCAGCAACTATCTACAGCAGAAAGTAAATTCAATAAGCTGAAAATCAAGCTGCATTACACGAGAGATGATCTTAGAGAAAAGACGTTGATGTTAGAACATGTCCAGAGAGACCTACGCCAAGCAGAGTGTCAAAAGCAGGAAATTGAACACATGTATCAGAACGAACAAGGCAAAGTGAATACATACCTTGTAAAGCAGGAATCCTTAGAGGAGAGATTATCTCAACTCCAGAGTGAAAACATGTTGCTCCGACAGCAACTGGATGATGCACAAAACAAAGCCGACAGTAAAGAGAAGACAGTCATTAGCATCCAAGACCAGTTTCAGCAGATCGTGAGAAAGCTTCATGCCGAAAGTGAGAAACAAGGTCTGATGCTGGAGGAAAGAAACAAGGAGTTAATCAATGAAGGGAATCATTTAAGAGAGAGAATGTCTTGGTATGAAAATGAGAAAGCAGAAAGAGAAGTAAGTATTCAGAAGGAGAAATAATTTTCAGACTTCCTGAAAGAAAGTTCAAAGTGATTCTTGATTCTGGCTGAATGTTGAATCTAGTTGAATATAAAAAATACACAGGCTGTGGATCTATGGTCTCTAAACCAGCCTAAAAACACACCTTGTATCCAGCAAATAAAAATTAGACCCAAGAAATGCTTTACTTTGAGTAGGGACATTGTGTCATTTATGAAATGTTGAGAGATTCAGTTCTAAATTGTTAACATAGGTAATAGTAATTTACTCTTTTACTATTAAGGTAATAATTTTAATCTTTATGTTACCACATGTCAGTATCATGATGAAGCAGATAAATGAGATGTTCAAACCTGAAATGAGTATTTTGAAATAAGCTTCAGTTACATGGATTACCTTGGCAGTCAATTCCAGGTTTCCTCTGGCTATATTTTATATATCATACTTTGGCTTCAGTAGCTTGTCTAGCTTTTTGTTATATTTGTTGGTACAATTTTATTTTTATTCATGTCAATTTGAGTTAATATGGGAAACATTTTAGCCTTGAATCATTTATTCTTAAAGCCTCTCAACTCTTCAAATGCATCTACTTATCATTAAACCATAATTTGGGACTCAGGTGGTGAGCTTTAGCAAAACTTGATTTAATCTTCCCACTGCTATTTATGATTTACTTAAAACATTTTTGCAAACAATTTACTCATAATTCTCATTTTAAGGATCAGTTGCTATCATTTGAACATAAGTTTATCCTCTAAAAATGAAGGGTGGCCGGATTCATGAGCAGCAGGAATGGAGTGAGTCAGGGAGAGGGTTGTAGGGGCTGCAGTCTGGGGTCAGATGGAGGCCAGGTTATCGAGGATCCTTGAAGGCCATGGGAGCAACCTCAATTTTTAAATTTCATTTTTCTTTTATATTGGAATATAGTTGATTTATAATTTTGTGTTAGTTTCAGATGTACAGGAAATTGATTCAGTTATACGTAAACATATATCCATTCTTTTTCAGTTCCTTTTCCCAGGTAGGTGACTACAGAATACTGAGTAGACGTCCCTGTGCTCTCCAGTAGGTCCTTACGGTTAGCCAAGGGCAAGGGTGGGGAGGAGGGATAAATGAGGAGTTTGGGATTAACATAGATACACTACTAGATATGCAGTAGATAAGCAACAAGGGAATGGCCTCATTTTTCTGCTGAGATAGGAGTCTATTGGAAAGATCTGAGTACTGGTTGGAATATGTGAAGATCTCTGAGTTAATCAAAGCTTCTAATGAAAAAAAAGAGGAAAAATGTTTCCACAGTGTGGAATTTTCCATCACTTTTCCCACCTACACACTCATTTCTTTCTGGAGGTGAGGTGGTGAAGCTCTGCAGATTTATTGGGAGGGGCAGGGCATGGACAGTGGGGCTGCACCCTTTGTCTGAGTAACTTAATATCAGGAAGGCTGGAGGGTGGCCCCTTCTGTGTCTGTAACCAGATTCAGTGAGGAGGTGAGTGCATATGTTGGAGTTATCTATTACTAACGTAACATAATAGTAAAGTGATTTGATAAACTCAGTGACAGAGCGTCTTATTAGGCAGTTGTGAGAAAACTTCAACAAGAACTGGCTGATACCCTCAAAAAGCAGTCTATGTCAGAGGCGTCACTGGTGGTCTTGTCATGTTATTGTGCCAACTTAGAAGCTGAGGCACAGGATTTAAAGAAGTTATGTCAACTCACAAGTCAGGTATGTATGAAATGGAACGTGTTGACAGTTAATATGTAGGATAAAGTGTTTTAGGACACTCGTTTTAATGGACAGCTTTCTTCTGTATTTTTGTTACAAGTAACTTACTATAATTTTCTTATTTTTATAATGCACTCGTTTCTTAAACTCTGACTTTCATCCTGCCATTTGCATTATATTATTTTTTTCTTATATTATTTACCCTTAGGAAAGTTGAGAACTGTACCTCATTGTTCACACAAGTTGAGAGCCTTCTTTTTTCCTTGAAACAATACTTTTTTAAGTGATAGCTGTATTACCATGATGAGGCAAGCCAGATAAAATCAGAGGATAATACTAGTTTAATGGAATGTTCAGAAAATTATCATTTCTATCTTCCCTTTTGTGAATGGCTGTAGAGTTCTGTATATATTTATTTCATGGATTTCAGAATAACTTGTGCAGAAAGGGTATTATACAAACCAGTTGAAGTTTAGGCATTGCCTTCTTTCCTTTTCATTTTAAGTATATTGTAAAAGCATGGAGGTACTCAGATGGTGTAGAATATGTACATCCAAACTAGAGAATTAAGAAGATTATCTGGATCCTGTCATTGGATTTTTTTAAAAAGCTATTGAGATATAATTGACATAACATAGAAGTCACCCACTCAATATGTGTAGTTCAGTCTTAGTCTAGAGAGGTATAACCTGTGACCACAGTCAATTTTAGAGCATTCCCATCACCCCCTAAAAGAAGCCCTGCATTCCTTAGCCACCACCCGTGGCCTCCCATCTCCCTCAGCCCCAGGCAACCCCCAGTCTAATATGTCTCTGTAGACATGCTTGTTCTCTGTATTTTATATAAATGGAATCATGCAGTATGCTTCTTTGGGATTAGCTTTTCTCATTTGACGTCATGTTTTCAAGGTTCATCCATGTGATAGCACGTATCAGTTCTTCCATTTCTGTTGGTTGTCAATCAACAGTAAGCTAAGTCATTTAGCCATTCACCAGTTGATGGAGCTTTGGGTTGTTTCCACTTTGGGGCTATTAATAATGCTGCTGTGAACACTGCTTTGCAAGTTTCTGTGTGGACATGCTTTTATTTCCCTGTGGTTGGATCTTATCCTCGGTTAACTGGCTCAGTTCTCCTTTTCTCGGCCTTGCTCAGACTCTCCCTTCTGTCTTTACAGTTTATTTTCCTCTTGGGTAGTCCTCCATTATTTCAGACCTGGCGCCCCGTCTCTCCTCCTTCATGGAGCTTTCCTGACTGTCCAGCTCTCATTGAGCCTTTTCACATGAGCCCTTGTTATCTAGTCTCCGAGGAACAGTTTAGCCCCTAATTTTACACTGTTGGCATTTTTTCCATTAGGGGGAATCTTGGCTAAGTATACATTGGTGTAACAGGGAGTATTTATTGCTATGCACAGCACTTGTGTTGCATAAATGGACAGTGACAAAGGATTACAAGAATGAGGCATTTTTTGTTGTTGCTGTTCAGAAAAATGTGTGGATCATCTCTGTAAACTGTTAGGAAATGGGATTTCTTTAACTTTGCAAATAATTTCTCTTTGGAATGCAATTCAAATTGGCAAAAAGTCTGTGTACTTCAGAAAAAGGCTTATGGGATTAGAATCCATATTTACAAGATTTATTAATTAGAGTCTTATTCTCACAGTCTTCTTTTGGGAGGCATTTATTAACTTAGCCCTAGATAGCTCAATATAGTATCCCTCAAACTTCTTTAAGTAAGAGTCATTCTACTAAGAGGTGACTTGTCATTTTATGAGGAAAGATAGAAAAATATTATTGTAGAACAATAAAAGAGTGTAAAACCAAGTGCAATTGTTGTGTGACAAAGATGACAGTGAAGAATATATTTTGTGACTCTTGGTTTGAACTTTCTTGATTCTCTGAGTAATCCCTGGTCCTACATTCTACAATACAAATACCATCGTATTTATTTGATCCTGGGTTTGAGTTAGGCTGTGCTCAGTTCAATTTCTTCATTAACAAACAGTATCATTTTATACTTGAAGACTGATGATCTTCCAGCAGAGCTGGAAACTGCATCTTCAAAATGTATACACCTGGATGCAAAAAATCAAGTTTTTCAGCAGGCGTTATTATTTATGAAACTAATGCAAAAGAAATGTAAAAAACTAGAGAGAAGAAAAAGAAGTTGGAGCAGGAAGTAGTGAACCTCAAAAGTCATGTAGAAATGAACATGATAGAACACAGTCAAGTAGAGAGTATAAACGGGAGATTGAAGAAAGAGCGAGACAGGATCTCGTAGAGAAATTAAAAGAAGTCAACCTATTTTTGCAGGTTAATTTGTTCATCTGTCATGTGCTTGAATTCACTTTCACTGTATATTACATTTTGGATGTATACAGCTTACATGTTTCCTCTACCTCCCTTAGAGCAGTTCAGTTCAGTTCAGTTGCTCAGTCGTGTCCAACTCTTTGCGACCCCATGAATCGTAGCACGCCAGGCCTCCCTGTCCATCACCAACTCCCGGAGTTTACCCAAACCCATGTCCATCGAGTCAATGATGCCATCCAACCATCTCATCCTCTGTCGTCGCCTTCTCCTCCTGCCCCCAATCCTACCCAGCATCAGGGTCTTTTCCAATGAGTCAACCCTTCGCATGAGGTGGCCAAAGTATTGGAGTTTCAGCTTCAACATCAGTCATTCCAATGAACACCCAGGATTGATCTCCTTTAGGATGGATTGATTGGATCTCCTTGCAGTCCAAGGGACTCTCAAGAGTCTTCTCCAACACCACAGTTCAAAAGCATCAATTCTGCGACACTCAGCTTTCTTCACCATCCAACTCTCACATCCATACATGACCACTGGAAAAACCATAGCCTTGACTATACGGACTTTGTTGGAGTTATCTTGGTTATTTAAAAGCAGAGACATTATTTTGCCAACAAAAGTCCGTTAGTTTTGTAGATTTCTGGAAGGAAGGGGGTCACTTGTTTTCCCTTTAAATATTTCCATTTCCATCACAGTTATCACTAAATTGACCTTTCAGAATGATCCTCACTAGAGAATCCTTTTACTTATAAGACCAGTTGGTATAAAACAAGACCATTAGGAAGAAAAGAAAATATTGTGGTTTAAAACTGGTACCATCCTCTTGAAGTATTCTTATGTTGTCTTGTTCAATTTTTAAAATTTTAAGTTGGTCCTCTTATTCTTTGAACTATCAGATTATATAAGTACTACTATAGCAGTGATTCCACCTTAATCTTATGATTCAGATTTAATTCACTTCACATTGACGATAATTGTTTTAAACTTCCACTGTTTTTTTTTTTTTCACCTTTAAAATCGCTCTCTGAATCACTGACTCAAAACTAAGGGGAACAAGTATAATTTTCCAGGTTAATGATTATTTTCATGTCAATGTATGGCAACACCACTACAATATTGAAAAGTAATTAGCCTCCAATTAAAATAAAAAAAATGTTATCTTTTTCAATTTGCCTTAGATACAAGCTGGATCTCAACAGATGGAACTCAGAGTTAAAGCCTTGGAATCTGAACTCTCCGAAATGAAAACTTTGCAAGTAGATTCTCATAAAGCAGAGTTGGAAAAATATAAGCAACTCTCCCTAGTAGAATGTGAAGTTAGTAAGTCATTGCAAGATAAACTAGACAAGTAAGTCAAAACACAGAATCATAGAAACTAAATTTAGTTCATTAATTTGTCTCTAAAGCCTAATTTTTATAGAGTGTGGTACATCAGATTAGTAGGAAGTGAAAGCTAACTAGATGATCACTGCTAAGGGGGCACCTTAAGACAAACTATTAGTACTGTATCAAGTTTTTCCCCACTATGTAAAGGCATACTTATGAAATAGGGGGAAATTAACACAGGGGTGACAGGCAGGATAAATCACAAAGTGGCTAAAAATAATATAGTGACCTGACTGAGGGGGGTGTGGAGGATGGAAAGGGCAGATGGCACCTCCAGTGCCTAGTCCAGGTTTCCCCACTCTCTGAAAGCAGAGCACTCCTAGGAAGCCTTTCATAAACCAAAACAGCATAAAGCTAAGAAGCAGGGACCCAAAGACACATTCTGCTAGTCGATTCCTAAAATGAATATGCACAAGTGAAACACAGGTGCTTCCAGACAGGGTTCAGGGCTGTGGCGACTTGATGCTGAGATGTGGGGTATGGCTTCTGGGGAAGGAGCTCAGTGGGGCCGGTCTTCCTGCTTGGGGAGCACGATGTCTCTGCTGTAAAACATACACTGAACACTGTTTAGAGTTTTGGCTTTTTAAATGAGACCAGAAATTGTCTTCAGATTTTTTTTTTTTTTTGATCATCAGAAACAGGTACTGACATAGGCCCTTCGTAGAAGTGAAGTAACATAAAGTGAACTTTGGAAAAGCAGGGGATACTTGTAATTGTTCCTGGGGCTGTTTTAGCTCTTTTCAGTCACCCATTGACTTTCTTGTCCTCCCCTTGAGATCGTGGCTCTAGATGATACCTCAGAGCCAAATGCTTAATTTCTCCGAGGTCATGAGTGAAATGTATATACAAGGGTGGTAAAAGGAAGCACTTGAAAGTGGCTTTGTGGGAGGTGTGTTTCTTCATCCCTGAACTGTTTCCTGGAGGCAGGTGTGTCCCAGAGGCAGCAGGGGTCACTGTGAGCCCACCTCCGTCTCTCTCTGACGCCCTCTCTCTCCTCTCCCCACTGTGACTTGTCACTTGAGTAGCCCCAGACACTTGTACTTCTTTCCAGCAAGGTTACAACTGTCACTGTTTACAGGAGGTCTGCTCTGTGCTTTCAGTGTTCAAACAGTTTAATGGGAATTCCATTAAGCTGCCGTATACGGCAACTTAAAAAATGCAGATAATTTAGGGAAACATGAATGAAATTGGTGTTTTCCATCTTCCCCAGGACTCATGAGAGGCTGGCAGAGATCAGCACCAAACTTGAGGTGGAGAAAGAGCAGAACAAATCTTTACTCAGCACTCTTAGCACGAGGCCAGTCCTGGAGCCCCCTTGTGTTGGAAATTTCAATAATCCTTTAGTGGTCAACAGAAATCCTACTCCAAGAGTAGGGTTTTCTACCTCGATTCCACGCCCTTCGAATAACAGCATGGAGACTTACTTGACCAAGGTTAGTTCTACTATCTTTTGTTCATTGGGTTTCAGATTTCTGGTATGAACGATCCTTGTTTTTAATTGGGTGAACTTCTGAGTTGTTTATTTGACTTAATGCACACTAAGTAAAAGCCATCATTAACTGTGCTAATCAAGGAGACATTTAATGATTTTTTTGTCCTAGATCTCTTGTTTTTAAGAGATACTTAACTTTTTAAATTTCTTGAAAAGCTGCATTGAAATTCTACTTTAGAAGTGAACTCTTATTGCCTAGTAACCGAACGTACGCTTTCAGGTGTCTGACCTCCTCTCTGATTGGTCTCACTGTGGCCGCGCTTCATGATCATCTCAGGCTCCGCTGCTCTCAGCACAGGTTCTCTGCCCCTCAGCATAAGTGACTGACGGGTGTCTGAACACTGACCACATATGGGTGTTTTTTATCTGAAGGAATCCTAGATAAATCCTTTTTATAAATTAAGCAAACTTGTAATACTAAATCAAAAGATTAACTTCTGGTTTTAGGTTAACATTTTTTGTTATTTTCTTGTAGAAGATTACGTCTTTAATTGCTGTTTTACTTACAGAATTTTGATTTAAATTTCTAAAAAATATCTTGCTGAGCAGTTGTAGAGTGTTTCTAAATTTGTAGTTAATGCAAACATTTAAAACTTATAACTGAAGCTCACTTTATCTCTATCTTGACTTCACCTGGATGAATGGTATCTAAGATAGCAATGATGAGTCTTTAAATCACAACCAGTTTTCATTGTGTAATCATTGTGGTTAAAATATCCATTTCAGTCAGTGCACACAGGTTTATGGTTTTGATGGAGTTTTCCTGATGTTTGTGATGCAGAGAAAAGTAGCCCTTGTTAAATGCAGTCTCAACCTGTTTTCTCATTTGGCTTCTTGCCATCATAGAAGAGCAATCGAAGGTTTCTTCGATAGCACTGCGGCTACGTTGGGTCTTAGTACTTGAGGGCCTTGAAACTGGAGGACGTGCTTTAGCTGTGCAGTCACTGTGGGCCTCCAAACACTTCATGCCAAGTCAGACACTTTCCCACGCAGACCTAAGAGGAGAAAGCAAATGCTTGACCCCTGTCCCAGGGGCAGGCTGCCTACTGCAAACCCAAGTTCATGGTGCTGTGGGCATATAACATCTTTTCAAAGAAGAAATTTGGAACCAAACAAGCACTTCTTAGTTCCTTGTCCCAAACTCACCCGTTAGATAAATCTCCTCTCTTCTCATACGGAGGGTAGGAGTATATAAGTCCTCCCCTTGAAACTTCAGTCTGAGGAAATGAAGTTCAACTCAAATTTCTGACCAGATTTAGATTATAATTGAGATTGCACATACTTTTTGTATAAACTAACTAATGATGAGAGCTTGGATAGAAGTATGCTAGACAGTAAAGAGAGATCTGTTGCGTGTTTTAAATTTTGTTCTAAATAACCCAAGATGTGGATGATTCATTGTTGACTGATTTTAGTTAACCAGGTTTTATCTGGAGGAAATGAACATCCTTTTGAGGATGAATCTCTCCAGTTTTGGCCTGCTTGATTCAAATAAAGATTTTCTCCTTCAAGTTCCCTGTCCTGTTTTTAAAAAATATTTATTTTTTCTAAACTAACTCTATCGACTGCTACAAATAGGAGTTTGATATTGATTTATTCTTATTTATGCATTTAAAGCACATAATTTAGTTAGAAAGTTATGTCATGCCACAAGCATTGTTTAATTATATAAGAAGGATTTATATATTCATTTTGTCTATGTTATAGTTAAAAATCCATGTGTTTTTTCTTAATCTGAGGAAGTAGCTGGCATAGGACTCAGGAAGATTGCCATTGGCTTTGTTACTTCTTTTGTAGCATTAGGAACTTTGAGTAAATCAATGAGTCTTATACCTTACGAAAAGTTTTTTCTTCAAAGAAAACAACCTTTCTTTTAAAAAAAACTTCTGCATGGAACCGTGTTATATAAAATGGAGACAAGTATAGAACCATTTAGCTAAAGAGTGGCCAGAGCCCCTGCAGCTGTGACCTTTCTGTTCCTCAACCCTGCAGTGACCCCTGTGGGACCTTCCCCTTCTATGGGACCTAGTTCAGAAACTAACACTTATGAGAAAGTCCTTCTCACTAAACATCTTCAGAATTAAATCTTGCTGGTACATTGTTTTCTTGTGTATAATTTTCTCACCTTTCTGTGTTTTAGTTACATGGAAAAGTTTAAAGAAAATCACAGATGTGTTTTCCTTATTAACATTCAACTCAAGCTACTTCCTGCATTTGAACAGGATCCTCACACAGAAATCAAAATAAAGTCTCGGAATTACATATTTAGGCCAGGAGCTTTTAGGGGAGAAGATAGTAATTTTGTGGGTCATTCCAAGGATTATGGGTCATTCCCTAATTCTCTGAAATCATGTGTACTTGATAGACTGATATTTATTGTACTTTTTATCAGATTAATCTAAATAGCATTCCATATATATGTTCTCTGTTATCTATAAGCAGAATAAGTGGGAATTCATTTTCTTTTATTTATGTGATTTTTTTTCTCCTGAAGTAATCTTCAGGTTAGGTCTAGTCTCTAAAAGTATTATTTAAAAGTCACATTTAATAAGTTGTAAACATATAACTTGTTTATCTTAAAGATAAATATTTGACTTATTTCAGGTGCGGCGGGAGTTGGACAGGAGTATAGCTAGAGAAGTAAGAAAAGGTATGTTGCCAAAACATATGAATTAAATTTAGACATTGATTTCTGAAATACACTGTAAACAATAAATGGCATCTCTTTCCATTGTTTGGATAACAGATGCTATGTTAAATATTTTTTTTTATACATAGCTAATGAAAAATGTGAAAGCGTGAGCAGTCATAGTGAAAAACATCCTTCTTCCTCATTTATTCATCATGTACCATGGCTTGAAAAACAATCTCTGAAGGTCTATGTATTTCTTTTTATTTCTAGATGTATCCTTCTTCTGTTTCCTCCATCCCCATGAAGCCATCTTCCTAAACCCTGACACTATTCTCAGAAAACGTGGCGCTCATCAGCTTCTCGTGTCTGGTAGTGGTTAAGGCTAGGACACCCAGACTCAAGCAGTCACATTTATGTAGCTGTCACTTGGTGGGTGACTTTATAATTTCTCTGTCACTGAATGTGTCACCAGTTTATCTTTCACCCTCAGGAAAGGCTCCAAACACCCACATCAATTTGGGTCCTGCCCAAGTAGTTGGCCTTATGTCTTTACCATGCTCCTCTGCCCCTCAGCTCTGCCTCTAACCAGCCAGACTGTAGGATCCCACAGGTGGCCTTCCTCCCCTCCGGTCTTTGTACCTGCTTCTCCCCTCCGTCTCCTGTACTCTTTCCTGTCCTTCAGGTCTCTGTTTCCACAGCGCCCCCACCAGGAAGCTGGCAGCACTGACACAAAGCCGGCCGCCCCTCCTGAGGGTTCTTGTGCCATCTTGTATATCTTAGTATTTATGACTCTGTATGGAAATTGCCTGTTCATCTATTTTTCCAGTTCATGGCATATCATTTTTCAGGGTGGACTGGGTCACCTTCATCTTGTAATTCCAGTGCTTGTCACAGAACCTTGGCACATAGTTATTGAGTAAATGAATGAAGAATGAGAAAACCAGGAGCTCTGATACTCAGCCCCACATGCGACCATAAACAGATTATAAAATTGTAATCTTGATTAGTATTTTGTGTTGTGTCATCTGTAGATATATTTCATTTTTCAGAATACTAGAAAAGGTCTCAGGTTTTTGTTTTTTTTTTTTTTACTAATCTTAGTTAACCGAAGTATTTTGGGTAAAGAATATAATTCTTTGCTTTTCTTTCAGCTGATGCTCAGTTTGCATCTGATGCCTTTAGAGTGTCTTCTCAAGGATCTACAGATGGGTCAAATGTGTGTGATGACCTACTTTTGTAAACAGAAGAACAAGATGTACAGATTTGGAAGAAAAAATACACGATTTAGAAAGATAAATAGTAAAAGTTTCCCTACTGGACCGTTTCCATGACATTTCATTGTTTCCCATTAAACATGATGAGAAAATCTTTATGAAAGGAAAATATTTTTGTGTTATGTGTATATGGTGAAAATTTATATAGCATTTTAAGTGATGTTTCTCTGCATCTAACTTACTTTTTAGCAGATTTAAACATCAGCACTGTTGAGTTTTCCATATTCTAAGTGATAGTGCTAGTCACTCAATCGTGTCTGACTCTGTGCAACCCCATGGTCTGTAGCCCACCAGGTTCCTCTGTCCATGGAATTCTCCAGGCAAGAATACTGGAGTGGGGAGCCATTCTCTTCTCCAGGGGATCTTCCAGATCAGGGATCGAACCCAGGTCACCTGCATTGCAGGTGGATTCTTTACCATTTTAGCCACCAGGGACGCCCTTTACAAACTCACACTGAGCCCTAATACCAGCTGTTTAAACAGCACTCAAACAACCAGACTTGTCATTAATATTTAGTGGTGTTCATTGATAGCATTTTTGTATTTTCCAGTTTTTATCACTATATATAGACCTAAAGATTTAGGTACTGCTATTATGGCTTCCGTCAATGTTTTGATGTGTTACAGTTGTTAATAGTGGCATCAGTTCAGTTCAGTTCAGTCGCTCAGTCGTGTCCAACTCTTTGCGACCCCATGAATCGCAGCACGCCAGGCCTCCCTGTCCATCACCAACTCCCGGAGTCTACCCAAACCCATGTCCATTGAGTTGGTGATGCCATCCAGCCATCTCATCCTCTGTCGTCCCCTTCTCCTCCTGCCCCCAATCCTTCCCAGCATCAGGGTCTTTTCCAATGAGTCAACACTTTCCATGAGGTGGCCAGAGTATTGGAGTTTCAGCTTCAACATCAGTCCTTCCAATGAACACCCAGGACTGATCTCCTTTAGGATGGACTGGTTGGATCTCCTTGCAGTCCAAGGGACTCTCAAGAGTCTTCTCGAATACCACAGTTCAAAAGCATCAATTCTTCGGCACTCAGCTTTCTTCACAGTCCAACTCTTACATCCGTACATGACCACTGGAAAAACCATAGCCTTGACTAGATGGACCTTTGTTGGCAGAGTAATGTCTCTGCTTTTCAATATGCTATCTAGGTTGGTCATAACCTTCCTTCCAAGGAGTAAGCGTTTTTTAATTTCATGGCTGCAATCACCATTAGCAGTGATTTTGGAACCCAAAAAAATAAAGTCTGACACTGTTTGCACCGTTTCCCCATCTATTTCCCATGAGATGATGGGACCAGATGCCATGATCTTAGTTTTCTGAATGTTGAGCTTTAAGCCAACATTTTCATTCTCCTCTTTCACTTTCATCAAGAGGCTCTTTAGTTCTTCTTCACTTTCTGCCATAAGGGTGGTGTCATCTGCATATCTGAGGTTATTGATATTTCTCCCGGTAATCTTGATTCCAGCTTGTGTTTCTTCCAGCCCAGCGTTTCTCCTGATGTACTCTGCATATAAGTTAAATAAGCAGGGTGACAATGTACAGCCTTGACGTACTCCTTTTCCTATTGGGAACCAGTCTGTTGTTCCATGTCCAGTGCTAACTGTTGCTTCCTGACCTGCACACAGGTTTCTCAAGAGACAGGTCAGATGGTCTGGTATTCCCATCTCTTGAAGAATTTTCCACAGTTTATTGTGATCCACGCAGTCAAAGGTTTTGGCATAGTCAATAAAGCAGAAATAGATGTTTTTCTGGAACTCACTTTCTTTTTCAATGATCCAGTGGATGTTGGCAATTTGATCTCTGGTTCCTCTGCCTTTTCTAAAACCAGCTTGAACATCTGGAAGTTCACGGTTCACATATTACTGAAGCCTGTCTTGGAGAATTTTGAGCATTACTTTACTAGTGTGTGAGATGAGTGCAATTGTGCAGTAGTTTGAGCATTCTTTGGCATTGCCTTTCTTTGGGATTGCAATGAAAACTGACCTTTTCCATTCCTGTGGCCACTGCTGAATTTTCCAGATTTGCTGGCATATTGAGTGCAGCACTTTCACAGCATCATCTTTCAGGATTTGAAATAGCTCAACTGGTATTCCATCACCTCCACTAGCTTTGTATTGATGCTTTCAATAGTGGCATAAGACTTACTATATGTAACTTTAGACACAGATTCATAGGCCTTTCCTCATGGAGAAATAAGATAGATTTGCCTGAGTTTTTACCTTTTAAATGAATTAACTTTCTGTAATTTTTATTTTTAATTAGAGGATAGTTACTTTACAATATTATGATGGTTTCTGCCAAACATTGACTTGAATTGGCCATAGGTATGCGTATGGCCCCTCCCTCTTGAACCTCCCTCCCACCTCCCTCCCCGTTCCACCCCTCTAGGTTGTCACAAAGCACCAGCTTTGGGTTCCCTGCATCATATAGCAAATTCCAAAAAGACACATGTACCCCAGTGTTCAGGGCAGCACTGCTTACAGTATCTAGGACATGGAAGTAACCTAGATGTCCATCAACAGATGAATGGATAAAGAAGCTGTGTATTATTCCACTGTAGAAGGGAATGCATTTGAGTCAGTTTTAATTGACTTTTGATTTACTTTGGAGACAGTGTTAAAATTAGAGAAAGTTCCTCATGGATAAATAAGATTTGCCTGAGGCTTTTCAACTTATCTTTACCTATCTCCCAATCTATCTATTTTTGCTTTGCTTTTTGGAAAAAGCACCAAACAGACATTATCACAAAACTCCCGTATCTCCCATATATCCTCCTAGGGTACCATTTATCTTTCCTAAATGTTATTTGTTCTCCCATAAGTGCCTCGCCCAAGTCACCTGTTTTTCAGAAGATGCCTTTTTCTCCTACTCCCTATTATTTATTAAGTAGTGTATCAACTCCCAGTAAGTCCCTTAATGCTGAAGAAGGTGATGTTGAACGTTCTATGAAGACCTACAAGACCTTCCAGAACTAACACCCAAAAAAGATGTCCTTTTCATTGTAGGGGACTGGAATGAAAAAGTAGGAAGTCATGAGATACCTGGAGTAACAGGCAAATTTGGCCTTGGAATCCAAAACGAAGCAGGGCAAAGGCTAACAGAGTTTTTCCAAGGGAACACACTGGTCATAGCAAACACCCTCTTCCACCTACACAAGAGAAGACTCTACCCATGGACATCACCAGATGGTCAATACTGAAATCAGATTGATTACATTCTTTGCAGCCATTCAGGTATGACCTAAATCAAATCCCTTATGATTATACAGTAGAAGTGACAAATAGATTCAAGTGATTAGATCCAATAGAATGCCTGAAGAACTATGGACGGAGGTTCATGACATTGTACAGGAGGCAGTGATCAAGACCATCCCCAAGAAAAAGAAATGTGAAAAGGCAAAATGGTTGTCTGAGGAGGGCTTACAAATAGCTGAGAAAAGAAGAGAAGCTAAAGGCAAAGGAAAAAAGGAAAGTTATACCCTCCTGAATACAGAGTTCCAAAGAATAGCAAGGAGAGATAAGAAAGTCTTCGTCAGTGATCAATGCAAAGAAATAGAGGAAACCATTAGAATAGGAAAGACTAGAGATCTCGTCAAGAAAATTAGAGATACCAAAGGAACATTTCATGCAAAGATGGGCACAATACAGGACAGAAATGGTATGGACCTAACAGAAGCAGCAGATATTAAGAAGAGATGGCAAAAATGCACAGAAGAACTGTACAAAAAAGATCCTCATGACCCAGGTAATGACAAAGATGTGATTACTCATTTAGAGCCAGACATCCTGGAATGTGAAGTCACAGCCTTAGGAAACATCACTACAAACAAAGCTGGTGGAGGTGATGAAATTCCAGTTGAGCTATTTCAAATGCTAAAAGATGATGCTATTACAGTGCGGCACTCAATATGTCAGCAAATCTGGACAACTCAGCAGTGGCCACAGAGCTGGAAAAGGTCCGTTTTCATTCCAATCCCAAAGGAAGGCAATGCCAAAGCATGTTTGAACTACCACACAGTTGCACTCATCTCACGCTAGTAAAGTAATGCTCAAAATTCTCCAAGCCAGGCTTCAACAATATGTGAACCATGAACCTCCAGATGTTCAGGCTGGATTTAGAAAAGGCAGAGGAACTGGAGATCAAATTGCCAGCATCCAGTGGATCATCGGAGACGACTGAGCAACTTCACTTTCACTTTTCACTTTGATGCATTGGAGAAGGAAATGGCAGCCCACTCCAGTATTCTTGCCTGGAGAATCCCAGGGACAGGGGAGCCTGGTGGGCTGCCGTCTATGGGGTCGCACAGAGTTGGACACGACTGAAGTGACTTAGCAACAGCAGCAGCAGCAGCAGTGGATCATCAAAAAAGCAGGAGAGTTCCAGAAAAACATCTACTTCTGCTTTATTGACTACACCAAAGCATTTGACTGTGTGGATCACAACAAACTGTGGAAAATTCTTGAAGAGATGGGAATACCAGATCACCTGACCTGCCTCCTAAGAAATCTGTATGCAGGTCAAGAAGCAACAACTGGACATGGAACAACAGACTGGTTCCAAATGGGGAAAGGAGTACATCAAGGCTGTATATTGTCACCCTGCTTATTTAACTTATATGCAGAGTACATCATGCAAAATGCTGGGCTGGATGAAGCACAAGCTGGAATCAAGATTGCTGGGAAAATACCAGTAATCTCAGATATGCAGATGACACCGCCCTTATGGCAGAAAGTGAAGAAAAACTAAAGAGCCTCTTGATGAAAGAGGAGAGTGAAAAAGTTGGCTTAAAACTCAACATTCAGAAAACTGAGATCATAGCATCCGGTCCCATCACTTCACTGCAAATAGATGGAGAAACAATGGAAACAGTAAGAGACTTTATCTTTTTGGGCTCCAAAATCTCTGCAGATGGTGAGTGCAGGCTTGAAATTAAAAGATGCTTGCTCCTTGGAAGAAAATATACGACCAACCTAGACAGCATATTAGAAAGCAGAGACATTACTTTGCCGACAAATGTCCGTCTGGTCAAAGCTATGGTTTTTCCAGTTGTCATGTATGTATGTGAGAGTTGGACTATAAAGAAAGCTGAGCACCGAAGTACTGATGCTTTTGAACTGTGGCGTTGGAGAAGACTCTTGAGAGTTCCTTGGACTGCAAAGAGATCCAACAAATCAATCCTAAAGGAAATTAGTCCTGAATATTCATTGGAAAGACAGATGCTGAAGCTGAAACTCCAATACTTTAGCCACCTGATGTGAAGAACTGACTCAGTGGAAAAGACTGATGCTGGGAAAGATTGAAGGCGGGAGGAAGAGGGGACGACCGAGATGAGATGGTTAGATGGCATCACTGACTTGATGGACATGAGTTTGAATAAGTTCCGGGAGTTGGTGATGGACAGGGAAGCCTGGCGTGCTGCAGTCCATGGGGTCACAAAGAGTCAGACACTACTGAGCAACTGAACTGAACTGACTGATATCAACTCCCAGTTGTAGTCACCCCTTATAGTCACATTTCTTTGTGAACCTATGCATGTTATTGTTCCGTTGCTCAGTGATGTCCAACTCTTTGCAACCTCATGGACTGCAACACGCCTTGCTTCCCTGTCCTTCCCTATCTCCCGGAGTTTGCTTAAACTCACGTCCATTGAATCGAACATGCCATCTAATCATCTCATCCTCTGTCACCCGCTTCTCCTCCGGCCCTCAGTCTTTCGCAGCATCAGGGTCTTTTACAATAAGGTGATTTTTCGCATCAAGTGGCCAAAGTATTGGAGCTTCAGCATCAGTCCTTCCAATGAATATTCAGGGTTGATTTCTTTTGAGATTGACTGGTTTGTTCTCCTTGCTGTCCAAGGGACTCTCAAGAGTCTTCTCCAGCACCACAGTTTGAAAGCATCAGTTCTTCAGCGCTCAGCCTTCTTTATGGTCCAACTCTCACATGTGTACATGACTCCTGGAAAGCTTCAATATTTTGGAGATTAATCGCCTGTCAGTTGCATCATTTGCAAATATTGACCCCCATTCTGTGGGTTGTCTTCTGTCTTCTTTATGATATCCTGTGCTGTACAAAAGCTTTTAAATTTAATGAGGTCCCATTTGCTTATTTTTGTTTTTATTTTCATTATTCTTAAGAGATGGGTCAAAAAAAGATACTGCTATAATATGTGGCAGAGAGTGTTCTGCCTATGTTCTCCTTGAAGAGTTTTATAATGTATATCCTTACGTTTTGGTCTTTAATCCATTTTGAGTTTATTTTTGTGGATGGTGTTAAGGAGTGTTCTGATTTAATTCTCATTCGTGTAGCTGTCCAGTTTTCTCAGCACTGCTTATTGAGGAGGCTGTCTTTTCTCCATTGTATAGTCTTGCTTCCTTTGTCCTAGATTAATTGACCATAAGTGTGTGAGTTTCTCTCTGGACATTCTATCCTGTTCCATTGATCTGTGCAATGTATTTCAATTTTTGTGCCAGTACCAGTGTTTTGATTACTGTAGCTTGTAGTATACTCTCAAGTCAGGGAGCCTGATACTGTCAGCTCCTGCTCTTCTTTCTCAAGATTGTTTTGGCTCTTCAGGGTGTTTTGTATTTCCATACACACTGTAAAATTTTTTGTTTACTTCTATGAGAAACACCATTGGAAATTTGATACAAATTGCATCGAATCTGTAGATTGCTTTGGGTAGTATAGTTATTTTGACAGCAGGAAACAGTTTATTTAGAGTGGTTTTAGGTATGCGTTGGCCACCTTGAATTAAATCAGATTAAATCAGATCTGATTTTCCCATCCTGTGGCTCTTTGTGTCCTGCAGATGGCGCCAAATGACTGGCCAGAGCTCTGATGCATGGGTGGCTCTTTGGAACACGTGAAATGTAATTCTAAAAGGCCAGCATCTTAAAGCATTCAATGGTCTGTCTGCAACCCTTCCTTTTGCTTCATTTTAGTGTGACGTGGGTTAAAATGAGCAGCAGACAGGAAAATGGTTGCCTCTCCTGGCATGTGGTAATATTGTGGACTATGAAAATGTAAGTCAAACACAGAGACAGCCCAGTCCAGCAGCACCTAAACACAGAGGACGTGAGTATGTACTTGGTCTTCTGAGAAAGATTATACAGTAAAGAATGGAAGTTATGAAACATACTTCAAAAAAACAGGTAAAGAGAAAATATTTTAGAAAAAAACTATAAAAAGAATAAAAAGTTGGAGATAAAAGAGAGAGGAGAGCTCAATGGAGCATGAGACCAGGGAAGGTGGATAAAAGTACTGACATGGGAACTCCAGTAGATAAGATCCTATTCCTCTATTTCTTGCAGTTATAATAATAATAATTGAATTTCAGGTGAATATTATACAAGTAGAGGACAAGAAAAAATACACCAGGTCATCTGAAACCAATGGAATTCTTTATTTCAAGGGACTCTATATAATTTTTATATATTATATTTTACATATATCTTACAGACTGCATTGTGTATATATATATATGTCTGCATATATATATATATATACACACGCACACATATATATATATATATATAAATGACAATGTCAGGTGGTAAGTTTTGAATTTTCAGTGATATCAAAGAGATTGTTGCAGGAATTTAGGAGGAAGTTGCGTGGATGTGCACTACTGTGGTCGGGAGAGAAGGACAGCTCTTGGAGGGGCTGGGACATGACCTGGGCAGACTGATGGAAAGTGAACAGGATATTTGAGATGAGTGAACAGAATTTGCTTCCTATGAAAGTTGTTATGAACATCCATAAATCTACACTAAAGGTGGAGTGGCAAAACATGGCCAGAGATTAAAAGAATAATCTTGCTAACTACCTTCAGAGGAGTTATAATGGATGGGAAGCTAGAAGTTCCTGATTCAGCAACACCATCTCATTGTTTTTTCAGTGTTCTGGTGCCAATAGTACCATTTTAAAAAAAATTTAATAAGTTGATAAATGATAGGAAAGCTTGACATGACATTTATTATATATATATATATAATATATATTGTAATGTATATATATCCTGCTTTTCACAGATCCATATTTACATCATCCAGATGCTTTAAAAAGTTAAAATTATGATCATAAGATACATGAAGGGTGTAGACAATTAACATCTTAAGACCAGTGTCAGAACTATTGGAAACCAAAGGAGGAAGATTAGTTAAAAGTTACTTCTTATTTAATAAAGAGAGCTGTATTCCTCAAGACTTATGCTTAGACATGTTATTATTTTTAGCTATATTTTGCCTATCTCATTACATGAAATTTTAATCTAGTTACTTTGTTTTCTTTACCCAGCTCTTCTTCCCCAGTCCTCCTTCAAAGCATTAAAACAAAATATTTAAGCTGATTTTGTCCAGAAATTTTCACTGAGCATGTAGAATATCCTGCTCGTGGCCTCGCTGTGTGGTGTTTTTTGCTGGCACTTTACTCGCAGATTTCTCTGAACCTTAATGTCTAGAACCCATGACCTGAAGTGCTGAGAGATCTCCCCCTTCATTTCAGTTGCTCAGCTGCGTCCAGCTCTTTGCAACCACATGGACTGAAGCACTCCAGGCCTCCCTGTCCATCACCAAATCCCAGAGTTTACTCAAACCCATGTCTATTGAGTCGGTGATACCATCCAACCATCTCATCCTCTGTCGTCCCCTTCTCCTCCCGCCTTCAGTCTTTCCCAGCATCAGGGTCTTTTCAAATGAGTCAGCTCTTCGCATCAGGTGGCCAAGTATTGGAGTTTCAGCTTCAGCATCCGTCCTTCCAATGAATATTCAGGACTGATTTCCTTTAGGATGGACTGGTTGGATCTCCTTGCAGTCCAAGGGACTCTCAAGAGTCTTCTCCAACACTGCAGTTTGAAAGCATCAATTCTTCGGTGCTCAGCTTTCTTTATAGTCCAACTCTCACATCCATACATGACTACTGGAAAAACCATAGATTTGACTAAACAGACTTTTGTTGGCAAAGTAATGTCTCTGCTTTTTAATAGGCTGTCTAGGTGGGTCATAACTTTTCTTCCGAGGAGCAAGCGTCTTTTGATTTCATGGCTGCAGTCACCATCTGCAGTGATTTTGGAGCCCAAAAAAATAAAGTCTGTCGTTGTTTCCACTGTCTCCCCATCTATTTGCCATGAAGTGATGGAACCAGATGCCGTGATCTTAGTTTTCTGACTGTTGAGTTTTAAGCCAACTTTTTCACTCTCCTCTTTCACTTTCATCAAGAGGCTCTTTAGTTCTTTGCTTTCTGCCTTAAGGGTGGTGTCATCTGCATATCTGAGGTTATTGATATTTCTTCTAGCAATCTTAATTCCAGCTTGTGCTTCATCCAACCCAGTGTTTCTCATGATGTACTCTGCATATAAGTTAAATAAGCAGGGTACAATATACAGCCTTGACGTACTCCTTTCCCTGCAGACAAACCATTTGATTTCTGCTCCCCTTGTCTTCCCATAAAAGGGAGTTTGGGAGGATAATTTCCCAGGAAATCTCCAGTGGTTTTAAGATCAAAGACTGGTTTTGATGCCTTATCTCATTCCTTCCCAGCTGTTTTGAGTTCTGTTCTCCTCGGTTAACAGAAGCTTTTAAAAATGCATTGGTTATTTTGCAGCTTCACAGGTGAGAGCAGAGGCTTCCCAAGGGCCAGTCCAGTTCTGCTTGGCACTGGACCAGTCATCCATGTGATTGGCCTCTGGCTCTCACCAGCACTCTTGTTCTGTGTAGAGTGAAGACGGTGTGTGGAGTGAAGGTACAGGCAGGCACACTTGACAATTCCTGTGTTCCAAGAACAGAGATGCTCCACCAGCTTATGCTCCAACCTTGTTTCCCAGCAGGTACAACTGATTGGTTTGAGTTCTGAGCTACTGTCAGAGTGGAGAGTCTGATTGGATCTCCATGCTAACTAAAATGTTCAGCACTGGTTTATAGCATGTTGACTGATTTCTAGCTTGAAGTCCTGGAGTCTTACTGGAGGAAAGGAGAGCAGGGGCTTGTTCTTGTGTATTGTCAGTGGTGGTGTCTTAGATCAAATGCCAGCGATGTTCCAAAAAGTGACCCAAGTCAGGTGACCCAGCCCTCTTTCCCATGCAGTGAACAGCTTCAGGGATGTCTCTCCCCGGCAGTGGTACTTGAACTGTGTATTCTCATCTTGATCATGATAATGTAGCCAACTCTTCATGCTTGGCAATGAAAAGATGGACAATTCAAACCAGATGATTACAATCCATGTGGCTCTGGATATAATAAAGACAGTTATATGATGAGACACAGTCTATTTCTAACACACACATACCACTCATATATGTTTGATTTTAATTGTACTCTGCATCTGATTATACTCCTCTGTTGACTTGGCCCACACCGTCATGGACCGTGGGGCCCAGAAAGACAGCTAGGGAGGCACCAAACTGACCCTTCACTGGTGGTTATTTGAGAGCTGATCATAAGGCTTCAAGTTCATGGATGCAGTGGGTGCTACCCCCACATCAGTAGCACAGACACCTTCCTGTTGTACCAGAACGTCCATCTAAAAATGGGTAACGTCAGTAGGAAGGCTGGGGCAGAGGATAACACTGCCCTAGCAGGTAACAAGTCCATGAAAACCAACCAATCTCAGGTTCCCTGGAGACTAGAGATGCCCGTAGTTGTCATGAACAGGTCAGACCATGTATGAACTCACAGGAGACTCAGTCTGGAGCTCTGGTGACCAGAGCAGATGATTTAAAGTCTCTTTCTATATAACTGTATGTTCTTTGGGAGAAAAGATTGGGGTGGGGGAGCAAACGGGTTTCAAAATTCTTCAGTAAAGAGAGTTAAACAAAGTTGTTTAGCCTTTAATATTCTGGTTTGATTGCAAATCTCTAAGAGGGGGAAATAAAAGGGAGCTTTTCCCAAATGTTTTTCAACTGGTATTCCGTCTTCACTGGGAATCACTCACATTTCAACGTGCACGAATGCTGCCCGCCCAGCCCTTCCCCAACCCAGTGTGGAGAATGCCAGCTGGAGAGATCAGGGAATCCCCTACTGTCCAGGGTTGCCAGCTCTGCTGAGACTCAGCTCCCAGAGTGTCCAAGGGAGGGGGGCTTCACAATGGGACCCCCACATGCTTGGTGGTATGTGAATGCTTGCTAAGGTTACATCAATATGTGGATTAAAAAAAAATTGAAGATCCACAGCCTGCCTGTGCACCTTTTCCAAAGGTTGCTCTGCCGAGGGCTGAGCGGCAGTGAGCGGTCCCAGGTGGGCAGAGGGTCTTGCTTTCTACAAAGACCTCTCCATAAAGGTGAGACCTGCCTCTCTCCCTCTGCTTACTATGATGAGTTTCTCCAGGGCCCACAAATCTCTTGGGGGCCAGACAAAATGGTGTTTTTTGAGAAAGTGAAAGAGTCTATTGATTTAGTATTAAATCTTTTTGCAACTCAGATGATTTCTAATACTTTGCTTTCATGAAAATTGAAGGAAGGCCTAATTGAGCTCCATCAGAATTTAGATCATTAAAAACCATTTTGATGATAGATCATCCAATCAGAGGGAGCTTGGTAACGGACATTGCTATCATAAAGTTCCTTTCATTTTCGTGAGAAATGTTTCATAGTGTGTACAATAACTGTAACAACAATAATTGTAAAATGAGATTAATGTTGGTGAGGATTGCCATCTATTTTAGGAAATAGATGCATCTTAATTTAGTAAGTCTCATGAAAACTGGTTTTTCCAAAACGTATTTTTTATATTTAATAATTATTTATGAAGTCCTGTTGTGATAAATCACATATTAATAGTATCTATAATGATAATTCAGTCTAGAATTCTTTCTTTAATATCTAGAGCTACTTGGCTACAGGATTTAAACATTACCTTCAAGTTAAAATGTACAAAATTAAATTCAAGTTATATATATACTTTTGCTGCAGATAAATATGAGTGATCAATGAAAGCATTTTAGGCATAAAATGTATCACATTAGCATAAAATTATGTGAAGAAAGTAGAGTGGAAATACAACTTTAAGGAGTAAATGAAATAACTTTTGCCTAATAGAGATGAGCTTGTAGGTGTATATTATGATGAATTATGGTGGATATCAAATTCCTGTGGTATTAGATTGTCCTGGAAACAGTGAAGAAGTCATATTAGGATTTTACTATTAAATGTTTCCTACTCCTGTTTCACCAGAAATTATATCCTTTGCAACTGTTTAGATTGGTAAAGAAATGTTTTAGATGTTAGCTTAAACAGGTGTGAAATGTCATATAGTGTTTTTTGTTGTTGTTAAGAGATAGTATTAATATGCATTTTGAAATATGCACAAATGAATAATTTGAAAGACATATAGTTTAAAGAATTATTTTAAGGGGTAACCAGGCAGGAAATTGAAGGTGTCTATATCCAACAGTGAAGCAGAACTAAAGAGCCTCTTGATGAAAGTGAAAGAGGAGAGTGAAAAAGTTGGCTTAAAGCTCAACATTCAGAAAACTAAGATCATGGCATCTGGTCCCATCACTTCATGGGAAATAGATGGCGAAACAGTGGAAACAGTGTCAGACTTTATTTTTTTGGGCTCCAAAATCACTGCTGATGGTGATTGCAGCCATGAAATTAAAAGACGCTTACTCCTTGGAAGGAAGGTTATGACCAACCTAGATAGCATATTGAAAAGCAGAGACATTACTCTGCCAACAAAGGTCCGTCTAGTTAAGGCTATGGTTTTTCTGGTAGACATGTATGGATGTGAGAGTTGGACGGTGAAGAAAGCTGAACGCTGAAGAGTTGATCCTTTTGAACTGTGGTGTTGGAGAAGACTCTTGAGAGTCCCTTGGACTGCAAGGAGATCCAACCAGTCCATCCTAAAGGAGATCAGTCCTGAGTGTTCATTGGAAGGACTGATGTTGAAGCTGAAACTCCAATACTTTGGCCACCTCATGCTAAGAGCTGACTCATTGGAAAAGATGCTAATGCTGGGAAGGATTGGGGGCAGGAAGAGAAGGGGACGACAGAGGATGAGATGGTTGGATGGCATCACCGACTCGATGGACATGGGTTTGGGTAAACTCTGGGAGTTGGTGATGGACAGGGAGGCCTGGCGTGCTGTGATTCATGGGGTCACAAAAGTCAGACACGACTAAGCAACTGAACTGAACTGAACTGAACTGATATCCAACAGCACATAAGGAAAATGAAAAAACAGGGGTCCAGAAATGGCTCCATTTGGTCTGATTCAGGCTCTTTCCACACTTCCTCCCACTGCCCTCCTTCTAGTCCAGGATCCAGGTCTAACAGGTCCTCAGCTGCCAATTTAATATCCCACATTACCACTTCTTTCCTCCTCCCACGTGTGGCACTCATTTCTTTCACACTTAACGACTAGTCATGTTGACTTGGCCCTGGGACCACCTCATGGAAGTATCCTGGGAGCCATTGTCCCCTGGCTCACGCTGCCTGCCTCACTCTTGCCTCAAATCCCAGAAACCCTCAGACAGTAGAAAGCCCAAGTTTAGGCCTAGGCCCTAAGCCCTTGTCCGTCTATCATCATCTGAACGATTGCTATTAATTTGTGCATTTGCAGTTTTCAAAGTGCCTCCCTCTTTATACTGCCTCTTTACCACAACCTGCTGTGATAGATGAAGGTAGAAGATGGATGGTGGACGGATAAGTAGGTAGGTAGAAAGAAGAAACTGGGGCTCAGAGGATTTAAATGGTTTGCCTGCGATGACACAGCAAGAAATGGTGGAGTTAGTATTTGGAACCAGCTCACCTGTCTTCAGACTCTTTGCCTTATGCACGGCATCACAGTGCCCAAGGCCAAGGTCAAAGACAACCAATTGGAATCTTTTGAGTCTGGGGTGGCCCACTCAAACCTTACTGATCATGTAACCCTGGAGATGGTGGTGGGTGTCAGCATGCAGTCCTTGTCTGATGGCCACCATCTGGGGCCTTCACCCTTCATCCAGGTTCTCTGCCAGACATTCGGAAAAGGGCTTACAGCGAGGGGCAATGAGACTGCACCGTGGAACAGGGTTACTTAGAACAGGATGTGGTGGTGTGGGGCTAAGAGAGCCGAGTATGAACAAACATTCACAGAAAAACAGGCAAGTTTTGTTGTGAGTGGTGTTTTAGTCTGAATAGCTGTACCGGAAATAAAACTTGGTTGGATGTCAAAACACCAGTCATCTCACTTTAGTTTTATTTTTAGTTAAAGACACTGACTTTTAGAAACCAAGAGAATACTAAACCTGTTTCAGCTTACCTCCAAGTGCCCAAATGAATAGTTATTTCTGGCTAAGTTGACTTCACGACTATGCTTTTATGTTATTTTTTGGAAAACTTTTTGAGGATATCTTTTTCTTTTAAGTGCATTCAGACATACAGTTTAAAAAATAATTACTCCTACTTTGGAGATTGATATTTTTATTCTTCAAAGTGAGGTATTTCATTTGAGGCTGAGCCCTTAAAATGTTTTAAAGTTAGTTGGGGTTTAGGGTCACAAAAAATTCAGACACAACTTAGTCACAACTAAATGACAGAGTGATTGATTCCCTAGAACTTAAAGGATTCTGTCTATAAGTCACATACACAGTGGATAATTTTAGTTCACTTAGCACGCACAGGACATAATTTACTAAAGAAAGGACTATGGCATTATAAACAGCCACAGTTTGCTCTCCAAGACCACCTGGAAGTTCAAATGTGCAGATGGCCAGGAGTTCAGCAACCTGGACTTATTCTTCAGCAACCTGTCCTCGTGGATTGGCTCCACCTGTTTCCTTCTGCGCACAACTCAACTTGCTGAGTAGTCAAGCTCACTGTCAGTGACCAACGTGTGTAGACTGTCCAGCAGGGAAGGGTGAAAGAGACCAGTGTAAATGACCTCCCCTTGCATTTGGGGCTGGAAAATATTTCTGTGAAACTTTGCTGTACAGGAGAAACAGCACCCAGACCCCTGATGTCTACATATCAATAATGCCTCTGCCACTATTATTATGATGAATAAAAGTCACCTTTCCCAGATTTTCAAATACTGAGGATCATTTTATTTTCAGCTGCCGGTGCTGCATACAGGGAGGACACAGGGCTCCAGGGAGGTGGAGGGTCTTGCCTGAGATCATAATGCAAATTATTAATGGTAAGTCAGAATTTTTTCTGATATCTCTTGACTAAACACCTGCCTGCTACTATCCATCTGTGAATTTGGAATCAATTTACAGATTAATTTACTATTCATGGCCGATGTTTGTGAAGTGTTGTAATGTCCTGTGCAAAAGATACTTGTGTGTGTGCTTAGTCACTAAGCTTTGTCCAACTCTCTGCGACCCCATGGACTGTAGCCCGACAGGTTCCTCTGTCCATGGGATTTACCAGGCAAGAATACTGGAGTGCGTTGCCATTTCTTCCTCCAGGGCATCTTCGTGAGCTCTCCTGCATCTCCTGCATTGGCAGGCAGATTATTTACCACTCTGCCACCTGGAAAGCCTTCAAAGATGCTAATGGTATTTTATTAGTATGATTTGATATCTGTTTACAGTATAAGGCAGTAGCAACAGGGTATAAGCTATAGAAGAAAAATTTAAGTTGGAATCCATTCTGAAATCACTTGGACAAAAAAAAAGATCAGGGATGGATAGAACACAACTGTCCCCAGACTGACAGCTTTGGGAGGAGTGGGATATTCCAGTCTGGAGTAGTCTGGAATATTCTCCATATGCCCCAGTGCTGAGCACCAAGCCTGGCTCAAAGCTGACAGCCAGCCAGCGTGTGTTCATCCAGACTGAGGCACGTGCATTTTTGCATTTGAGCTGCTCTCTTAGTTCGTCAAAGGAGTATCTTAGAGTTTTTCATTTCTGGTTCTGGTTCTTCTAGGGGTTCCTATCAGGCTCCCCTGGATTATTGGGAGGAAACTGGACCCTGAAAGTAGCCCAGGTGAGTGGGAACTCAGAAGGCATGAGTTCTTGCCTTGAAGTTCAGAACCTTGAAGCAGCCATGCAAGATGTGGCCAGGATGAGCCACCTGCTGGGCAGGTGTGTGGAAGAGGCCCCCTGGCCAGCTCATAAATCCCTCCTTCCCAGGAGCTCTAGCATCCAGAGCAAGGTGCTGGCTCCCAGGTAGGTGCCTTGAGCTGCGAGAGCTTCATCCATATTACTGTTTCTAACCTGCTGATGCAGGCTGCGTGTAAGAACAAAGAAAGGCACGACTTGGGTTCACATGCAGATCCACCTGAGCACTCCAGCCTGTTGCTTGCTCCCTGCCTTCCAAGAAGAGATGCGGCACCTCTGCTTCTGAGCCTCAGTAAGTCCTCTACATGTGTTTGTGATATGAGCTTCCGGAACACAGATACTGTTGGCTGTTTGTTTTCCTGAAACAATCAACTTTTGTTCTTTCCCAGCAGATTGCCTACACAGCCCTACGCTTCTCTTTCTCTGGATTGTGGAAACACTCCTCTCCTTTTCAGCTCTGCTTGGAAATCCGTTAGGGACCTCCTAGAGAGGAAAGCTATTGCTTGGGGTTCTAAGTGGATCCAGGGGAAGAGTAGGGTGGTGTGGGCACAGATCATACGCGCACCAGTTTTGTTGCAGGAAGGGGGACCCCTTCCAGGGCCTGAAACTGGGCTCTTGCCTAACACTCGGAAATGAATTGCCCGAGGAGACACATGTGCTGACAAAGCAAGAAATTTTATTGGGAAAGGGCACCCGGGTGGAGAGCAGTAGGGTAAGGGAACCCAGGAGAACAGCTCTGCCACATGGCTTGCAGTCTCGGGTTTTATGGTGATGGGATTAGTTTCTAGGTTGTCTTTAGCCAATCATTCTGACTCAGAGTCCTTCCTGGTGGTGCTCGCCTTGTTCAGCCAAGGTGGATGCCAGAGAGAAGGATTCTGGGAAGTGGTCGGACACGTGGTGTCCCCTTTTTACCTTTCCCGAACACTTCTGGTTGGTGGTGGCTTATTAGTTCCATGTTCCTTAGCAGGACCTCCTGTTGTAAAACAACTCATGCAAATGGTTACTATGGTGTCTGGCCAGGGTGGGCAGTTTCAATCAGTGTGCTTCCCCTAACAGTTTCACCAAATGAGACAATGCAGAGTGTCCACAATATCAAACGATACACATCTGGAAATCATAGCTGGCCAGCAGGTTCACAGTTTAAGAAATGGCTTTGCAATATATTCAGAGTGTGGCAAGTTCTTCAGGACTCTGAGCCCAGTATTTTCTAGCTACTCAATGACATGGGAAAGGAGGGGGAAATGTTCTAATGTGAAAGAAATGTAAAAGAGACCTAAGTCACATAATAATAACCTTACATATTGTCTCAAAGAAGCCTACGGTAAGAAAGAGTTTTTCAGGTATTTGAGGAACTTTTGGGTATTTGAAGACAAATAGCAATTTGTCCATATCTGCTAGGTTATCAGATTTTTTGGTATATAATCGTTCATCAAAGACTCTAACAATCGTTTGTTCTTGTATCTTACCATCTGTAATGTCTTCTCCTTCATTTAGAATTTTATTTCAGTCCTTTCTTTTTCTTGATGAGTCTAGCTAAAGATTTGTTTATATTTTTAAAAAACAGATCTCATTAGTTTCATTGATTTTATATTATTTTTTAGTTTCTATTTCATTTATTTCCATTCTGTTCTCTGCCTTCCTTATATTAACTTTGGGCTTGGTATGTTCTTATTTTTCTGGGTTCCTTATTAGGTTGCTTATCTGAGAGCCTTCTTTTTTCTTAATGTACACATTTATTGTTATAAACTTTCCTCTGAGAACTTCTTTTGCTCCATCCCTTAAATTTTGGTGGTATTTATTTTCTTTTTCTCTCTCTCTTTTTTAAATTTAAATTTCTAAACAATATCTTGCTGAGCAGTTGTAGAATGTTTCTAAATTTCTAGTTAAATCAAATATTTGAAAACTGTAAAAGAAGTTCACTTTTGTCTCTGTTTTGACATCACTTGGATGAATGATGACTGAGATAGCAATGATGTGGAGTCTTTAAATTGCAACTAGTTTTCATTGTAGGGACCGTGGAGCCTGGTGGGCTGCCGTCTATGGGGTCGCACAAAGTCGGACAGGACTGAAGCGACTTAGCAGCAGCAGCAGTTTTCATTGTGTAATCATTGTGATTAAAATATCCATTTCAGTCAGCGCACACGGGTTTATGGTTTTGATAGTGTTTTCATGATGTTTATGGTGCAGATAAAAGTAGCCCTTGTTAAGTGCAGTCTCAACCTGTTTTCTCATTTGGCTTCTTGACATCACAGAAGAGCAATCGAAGGTTTCTTTGATAGCACTGCAGCTACGTTGGGTCTTAGTACTTGAGAGCCTTGAAACTGGAGGAGGTGCTTTAGCTGTGCAGTCACTGTGGGCCTCCAAACACTTCATGCCAAGTCAGACACTTCCCCACGCAGACCTAAGAGGAGGAAGCAAATGCTTGACCCCTGTCCCAGGGGCAGGCTGCCTACTGCAGTCCCAAGTTCACAGTGGTGTGGGCACATACATCTTTTCAAAGAAGAGATTTGGGAACCTTGTCCCAGGCTCACCCATTAGGTAAATCTCGCTTCTCATGAGGAGGGTAGGAGTATAAGTCCTCCCCTTGAAACTTCAGTCTGAGGAAATGAAGTTCAACTGTAATTTCTGACCAGATTTAGATTATAGTTGAGATTACACTCATACTTTTTGTATAAACCAACTAATGATGAGAGCTGTGTATAGAAGTTGGCTAGACAGTAAAGAGAGATCTGTTGTGTGTTTTAAATTTTGTCCTAAATAACCCAAAATGTGGATAATTCATTTGTTGACTCATTTTAATAAACCAGGTTTTATCTGGAGGAAGCAAACATCCTTTTAAGGACAAATCTCTTCAGTTTTGGCCTGCTTGATTCATATAAAGATTTTCTCCTTCAAGTTCCCTTTCCATGTATAAAGCATGTTTTATGCTTTATAACATGCTTTATAAATTAAATATATCAACTTCTCCAAATAGGAGTTCAATATTAATTTATTCTTGTTCATGTCTTTAAAGCATATGATTTAGTTGGAAAGCTACTACGTCATATCATGCCACAAACATTATTGAAGTATAAACAAGGTTTTACATATTCATTTTCTCTATGTTATAGTTAAAAATCTATGTGTTTTTTCTTAATCTGAGGAAGTAGCTGGCATAGGACTCAGTAAGAAGGGCATTGCTTTGTTACTTCTTTTGTAGAATTAGGAAATTTGACTAAATCAATGAGTCTCATACCCTAAAGTTTTTTTTCCAAAGAAAACAGCCTTTCTTTCAAAAAAACCTTTTCCGTGGAACCATATTATATCAAGTGGAGACAAGTATAGAGCCCTTTAGCTAAAGGAGTGGCCAGAGCCCCTGCGGCTGTGATTGATCTGTTCTTCAACCCTGCAGTGACCCCTGTGGGACCTTTCCCTTCTATGGGACATAGTTCGGAAACTAACAGTTATGAGAGAATCCTTCTCAATAGACATCTTTAGAATAAAAATTTGCTAGTACCTTGTTTTCTTGTGTACAATTTTCTCACCTTTCTGTGTTTTTGTTAAATGGAAAAGTTTAAAGAAAATCACAGATGTGTTCTCCTTATTAACAATTCGATTTCAAACTACTTCCTCCCTTTGAACTTGATCCTCACCTAGAAATCAAAATAAAGGTCTTGAAAGTATGTATTTAGGGCAGGAGCTTTTAGGGGAGAAGACAGTAATCTTGTGGGTCATTTCTAGGACTATGCGTGATTCCCTAATTCTCTGAAATTGTGTGTTCTCGATAGACTGGTATTTATTGTACTTTTTATTGGATTAATCTAAATAGCATTCTATACATATGTTCTCTGTTATTTAAAAGCAGAATAAGTGGGAATTCATTTTCTTTTATTTCTGTGATTATTTTTCTACTTAAGTAATCTTCAAGTTAGGTCTGGTCTCTAAAAGTATTATTTTAATGTCACATTTAGTCAGTTCTGTGTCATTCCTATGATAATATCTCTTGCTTAACTTAAACATAAATAATATTTGACTTATTTCAAATGCAGCGGGAGTTGGCCAGGAGTATAACTGGAGAACTAACAAAAGGTATGTTGCCAAAATGTATGAATTAAATTTAGACATTGATGTCTGAAATACACTGAAAACAGTAAATGGCATCTTTTTCCATTGTTTGGATAACAGATGCTATGTTAAATAATTTTTCTTATACATAGCTAATGAAAAATATAAAAGCATGAGCTGCTGCTGCTGCTGCTGCTAAGTCGCTTCAGTCGTGTCTGACTCTGTGCGACCCCATAGACGGCAGCCCACCAGGCTCCACCGTCCCTGGGATTCTCCAGGCAAGAATACTGGAGTGGGTTGCCATTTCCTTCTCCAATGCATGAAAGGGAAAAGTGAAAGTGAAGTCGCTCAGTCGTATCCGACTCCTAGCGACCCCATGGACTGTAGCCTACCAGGCTCCTCCGTCCATGGGATTTTCCAGGCAAGAGTACTGGAGTGGGATGCCATTGCCTTCTCCGAAAAGCATGAGCAGTCATAGTGAAAAATATCCTCCCTCATTTATTCATCATGTTCCATTGCTTTAAAAAAGATCTCAAAAGGTCTATGTAGTTCTTGTTTTTTTTAATTTTTGTTTTTTAAAAAGTTTATTTATTTTAATTGGAGGCTAATTACTTTACAGTATTGTGGTGATTTTTGCTGTACATCGACATGAATCAGCCATGAGTGTTCATGTGTCTACCCGTCCTGTATCCACCTCCCCCCCGCCCAAAGGACTCTCTAGAGTCTTCTCTAGCACCACAATTTGAAAGCATCCTTCCACTTTGAGGAACCTTAGTCTTTGCTCTGACAGCCGTTAACTGATGATGCCCCTGGACATTATGGAGGGTAATTAGTTTTATTCAAAGTTACTGATTTAAATACTAATCACATCTAAAATATACCTTCACAGAAACATCTAAACTGGTGTTTGACCAAACAGCTGGGATCATAATCTAGCCAAGTCGACAGACTAATTAACCATCACACTGGGCGGATATTTAAACTATCAATTTTAAGGAGAATATTGAAATTGTCTAGTATTCCTCCAATTCTAGGCTAGGTTTTATGGAGAACCTATAATACAATCTATTTATTCCTTCCTGTCCTCCTGCAGGAGTTTGTTATTGATTTTGTTACTCAACCAGACTTGGGTCCACTTGCCCAATACACAGTCAAACCAATCTACGGACACCAGGTTGTAATGAAGGAAATTGTGGTGTTTCTTACAAGGTGCCCAATGTGGGGCCAGACAAGGAGAACAGAGGGTTCCTTCTCAAAAGACCCAAAGTCTCTGATGGCTTCCAGGGAAGGGTTTTATTGGTAGTGGTGGTTTGTTTTTTGTTTTTTTTTTTTAATGTCAGTGATTTAATGTTAAGCAAGGCAAGCTTCAAAATACTACACAACATATTTCCAGTATGGAGAAATACCTAAATAGAGACACACATAAACACACACACACAGGAGAAGATCTAGAGATAGCAGTATAGAAATATATGTCCCCAAGTTTTGTATTAAACTATTAATCTTTTCTTTCCAAGGAGGACAGGCTAGTTTATGAGAGAACTAACAAAATTTTAAACATTTCCCAATAGTTAGAATACTTGGGAAAAAATCAGTGCACCTTTTGGTAAACTAGAATAAAGAAAAATATTTGGCTTAGGTTTCCTAAGGATGAAAACAATTTTTTAAAAAAACTTATTTTA
The DNA here is from genome assembly GCF_054371585.1 of Giraffa tippelskirchi. NCBI lineage: Eukaryota > Metazoa > Chordata > Mammalia > Artiodactyla > Giraffidae > Giraffa > Giraffa tippelskirchi. The sequence goes on along the minus strand of NC_137287.1, from coordinate 61,436,880 downwards.
TATTGGAGTATAGCCAACGAACAACGTGGTGATAGTTTCAGATGCACAGCAGAGTGACTCCGCCATACATATACATGTATCCATTCTCCCCCAAATTCAGGGAAGGGTTTTTGATGGCAGAGTTAGGGGTGAGAGTGTGAGATGCCTGATAGCTTGTGTACATCCTTCTGGACTGTTTGGCGGTGAGGTACCTGGGTGACTTTAGGAGTCAGTATCATCAACCATCAGGTTTCAACTGGTCTGGGGTGTACATAGGTTTAGTCAACATGCAGTTAACTTCTTCCATCTGGTGGGCATTTCAGGATCTGCAGAAGAATTCAAGGATATGGCTCAGAGTGTTATCTACAGCCCTTGAGGAGGAATTAAAGGTCCTTGACTTTGTTTGAAGGTTTAACTATTGTAATTTTGTCTTGCTCAACTGTTTTTATTTGTTTCAGCATTTTCTCACTTCTCTGATTACATTTGCTCTTTGGGCAAAGCCTCAGAGGCTTAAACTTTTCTACCAACAAAAGGCAGGGTCTGTGGGCAGGTCCTTACAGGGTCCTACTCCGTTTCTATTAGTTTTTCTTTTTAGTGTGTCCGCCATTATTTTTAATAGATTTAAGAGGCAGAGAGAGGGTTCCGAGTTAGGAGTTTTTCATTCATAACCCACCTAGGCTGGAACATCTAGAAAAATCTGTCTTCTTAAACTAATCTCTGTGTCATATTCCTCCACCTCATATATTAAATACACATCATGTCCTTCAAAAGCCACACACCCAAAACCAACCAATTCCAGAGTCCAGTCTCTGTGCTGGATGCTAGAGATGCAAAAACAAGCAAAATGTGGCTTCTTCTCTCACGTTGGTTGTTACTGGTTGCCACTGGGCCCCTCAATGCTCATGACTCATTGGACTGAATAAAGGTACTCCATGAAACTTCAAAGAAAATGGAAGGAAGTCATAGGAAAGACCCCTTAGCTTCTGAGATATTTATTGGGAGTTGGAGAGATTTGTTCTGAAGAGATATAAAGCCTTGTCCCGGCAGGAAATAATTGTTAAAAAATTGTTATTGGAGTATATATGACTTACAGTGTTGTGCTCGTTTCGGGTGTACAGCAAACTGATATATATATATGACTCACACATATGTATCCCTTCTTTTCGGATTCTGTTCCCATGTAGGTTATTGAGTAAATTCCCTGTAATATATTGTTGGTTCTTATTAGTTATCTATTTCTATTTTATGCATAGTAGTGTATATATATTAATTCTAATCTCCTAATTTATCCCTCCCTCCATGTTTCCCCTTTGGTAAATGTAAGTTTGATTTTGAGATCTGTGAGTTAGTTCCTATTTTGTAAATAAGCTTATTTTTATTAGATTCCACCTTTAAGTGATATCATATGGTATTTGTTTTTCTCTCTCTGAGTTACTTCATTTAGTATGATAATTTCTAGGTCCATCCATGTTGCTGCAAATGGGATTATTTCATTCTTTTTACGGCTGAGTAATACTCCATTGTGTGTATGTCTGTGTGTTCCACATCTTCTTTATCCATTCATCTGTTGATGGACACTTAGGTTGCCTCCATGACTTGGTTACTATAAATATTGCTGTAGTGAACATTGGGGTCCATGTATCTTTTTAAATTATGGTTTTCTCTGGATAACTGACCAGGAGTGGGATTGCTGAATCATATGGCAACTCTATGTTTAGTTTTCAAGAAACCTCCATACTGCTCTCCACAGTGGGTGTACCTAGTTACATTCCAATGAACACTGTAGGAGGGTTCCCTTTTCTCCACACCTTCTCCAGCATTTATTGCTTGTAGATTTTTTGTGGTGGCTATTCTGACTGGTGTGAAATCATACCCCATTGTAGTATTTCTGCACTTCTCTAATAATTAGGGATGTTGAGCATCCGTTCTGAGCATCCTTTCATGTGCTTTTTGGTCATCTGTAGGTGTTCTTTAGAGAAATGTCTGTTTAGATCTTACACTCATTTTTTGATTAGGTTGTTTGTTTTTTGATATTGAGCTCTTTGAGCTGTTTGAATGTTGTGGAGATTAATCTGTCAGTTGCATCATTTGCAAATATTGTCCCCCATTCTGTGGGTTTTCTTCAACATCATATCTTGTTTATGATATCTTGTGCTGTGCAAAGGCTTTTAAGTTTAATTAGGTCCCATTGCTTACTTTTGATTTTAGTTTCATTACTCTAAGGAGTGGGTCAAAAAAGATACACTGCTGTGATTTGTGGCAGAGTGTTCTGCTTGTGTTCTCCTCTAAGAGTTTTATAGTGTCTGTCCTTATGTTTAGGTCTTTAGTCCATTTTGAGTTTATTTTTGTGGATGGTGTTAGGGAGTGTTCTGATTTCATTCTTATACATACAGCTTTGCTGTTTTCTCAGCACTGCTTATTGAGGAGGCTGTCTTTTCTCCATTGTATAGTCTTGCTTCCTTTGTCCTAGATTAATTGACCACAGGTACGTGGGTTTCTCTCTGGACATTCTATCCTGTTCCATTGATCTATGCAATATATTTCTGTTTTTGTGCCAGTACCAGTGTTTTGATTACTGTAGCTTGTAGTGTAGTCTGAAGTCAGGGAGCCTGATTCTGTCAGATCTTGCTTTTCTTTCTTAAGATAGCTTTGACTATTCAGTGTCTTTTCTATTTCTATACACACTAAAATTTTTTCTTCTAGTTCTCTGAAAAATACCATTGGTAGTTTGATGCAAATTGCATCGAATCAGTAGATTGCTTGGGGTAGTACAGTTATTTTGACAGCAGGGAACGGTTTATTCGGAGTAGTTCTAGGTATGTGGTGGCCACCTTGAATTAAATCAAATTAAATCAGATTCATTAAATCAGATCTGATTTTCCCAGCCTGTGGCTCTCTGTGTCCCACAGAAGGCTCCAAATGACTAGCCAGAGCTCGGACGCATGGGCTCCTCTTTGGAAAACGTGAGATGTAATTCCAAAAGGCCAACATCTTAAAGCATTCAATGGTCTGTCTGCAACCCTTCCTTTTGCTTCATTTTAGTGTGACGTGGGTCAAAATGAGAAGCAGACAGGAAAATGGTTGCCTCTCCTGGCATGCGGTAATATTGTGGACTATGAAAATGTGAGTCAAACACAGAGACAGCCCAGTCAAACAGCACCTAAACACAGAGCTGGTATGGGAACTGTGTGTGTGTGTGTGTGTGTGTGTGTGTGTGTGTGTGTGTGTGTACTCGTGCTTCTGAGAAAGACTAAACAGTAAAGAATGGAAGTAATGAAACATACTTCAAAAAAAAGGTAAAGAGAAAATATTGTAGAAAAACCTATAAAAAGAATAAAAAAGTGGGACATGAGAGAGAAAGAGAGAAAGGAAAGCTCAAGGGAGCATGAGACCAGGGAACGTGGCTAAAAGTACTGACATGGGAACTCCAGGAGGTAAGAATCCTATTCCTCTCTTTCTTGCAGTTCTAGTAATAGTTGAATTTCAAATGACTGTCATACAAGTAGAGGACAAGAAAAAATACACCAAGTCATCTGGAAACAATTCAGTGGAATTCTTTATTTCAAGGGACTCTTTATAATTTCTATATATTACATTTTATATACGTTTATATAGAATATATATATATATATGAATGACAATGTCAGGTGGTAAGTTTTGAATTTTCAGTGATACCAAAGAGAGTGTGGTAGAATTTAGGAGGAAGTTGCATGGAAGTGAGCTAGTGTGGTCGGGAGAGAAGACTAGCTCGGGAGGGCTGGGACATGGCCTGGGCCCTGACTGATGGGGAATGAACAGGATGTTTGAGATGAATGAACAGAATTCGCTTCCCAGAATAGTTGTTAAGCAAAGATGTTATGAACATCTGTAAACCTACAGTAAAGATGCAGAGTGGCAAAGGGATTAAAAGAATAATCTTGTTAACGGCCTTCAGAGGAGTTATAAAGGATGAGAAGCCAGAAGTTCCTAATTCAGCAACATCATCTCCTTGTTTTTTCAGTGTTCTTGTGTCAATTATACCATATTTTAAAAAAAAATTTTAATAAATATACATATATATCCTACTTTTCACAGATCCATATTTATATCATCCAGTTGCTTTAAAGAGTTAAAATTATGATCATAAGACACATGAAGGGCATAGACAATGAGCATCTTAAGAAGAGGATCAGGACTATTTGAAACCAAAGGAGGAAGATTAGTCTAATTAAAAGTTACTTCTTGTTTAATAAAGAAAGCTGTATTCCTTAAGACTTACGCTTACACATATTATTATTTGAGGTTGTATTTTGCCTATCTCATTACATGGAAGAAATTTTACTCTTGTTACTTTGTTTTCCTCACCCAGCTCTTCTTCCCAAGCCCTCCTACAAAGCATTAAAAAGAAAATATTTAAGCCGAATTTGTCCAGGAGGTTTCACCGAGCATGTAGAGTACCCTGCTCACAGACTTGCTGTGTGGTGTTTATTCCCTGGCACTTCCGTGGCAGGTTTCTCTGAACCTTAACATCTAGAACCCATGACCTGAAGTGCTGAGAGCTCTCCCCATTCACCTGTAGGCAAACAGTTTGATTTCTGCTCCCCTTGTCTTCCCGTAAAAGGGAGTTTGGGAGGATGATTTCCCAGTGGCTTTAAGATAAAAAACTAGTTTGGATGCCTTATCTCATTTCTTCTAGCTATTTTGAGTTCTGTTCTCCTTGGTTTGCAGAGGCTTATAAAAATGCACTGGTTATTTTGCAGCTTCACGGGTGAGAGCAGAGGCTTCCCAAGGGCCAATCCAGTTCTGCTTAGCACTGGACCAGTCATCCATGTGATTGGCCTCTGGCTCTCACCAGCACTCTTGTTCTGTGTAGAGTGAAGACGGTGTGTGGAGTGAAGGTACAGGCAGGCACACTTGACAATTCCTGTGTTCCAAGAACAGAGATGCTCCACCAGCTTATGCTCCAACCTTGTTTTCCAGCAGGTACGACTGATTGGTTTGAGTTCTGAGCTACTGTCAGAGTGGAGAGTCTGATTGGATCTCCATGCTAACTAAAATGTTCAGCACTGGTTTATAGCATGTTGACTGATTTCTAGCTTGAAGTCCTGGAGTCTTCCTAGAGGAAAGGAGAGCAGGGGCTTGTTCTTGTATATTGTCAGGTGGTGGTGTCTTAGATCAAATGCCTGTGATGTTCCAAAAAGTGACCCAAGTCAGGTGACCCAGCCCTCTTTCCCATGCAGTGAACAGCTTCAGGGACGTCTCTCCCCGGCAGTGGTACTTGAACTGTGTATTCTCATCTTCATCATGATAATGTAACCAACTCTTCATGCTTGGCAATAAACAGATGGACAATTCAAACCAGATGATTACAATCCATGTGGCTCTGGATATAATAAAGACAGTTATATGATGAGACGCAGTCTATTTCTAACACACACATACCGTTCATATATGTTTGATTTTAATTGTACTCTGCATCTAATTATAGTCTTCTCTCCTTCACTTTCACTTTTCCCTTTCATGCACTGGAGAAGGAAATGGCAACCCACTCCAGTATTCTTGCCTGGAGAATCCTAGGGACGGCAGAGCCTGGTGAGCTGCCGTCCATGGGGTCGCACAGAGTCGGACACGACTGAAGTGACTTAGCAGCAGCAGCAGCAGCTTGACTAGGCCCACACCGTCATGGACCGTGGGGCCCAGAAAGACAGCTAGGGAGGCACCAAACTGACCCTTCACTGGTGGTTATTTGAGAGCTGATCATAAGGCTTCAAGTTCATGGATGCAGTGGGTGCTACCCCCACATCAGTAGCACAGACACCTTTCTGTTGTACCAGAACGTCCATCTAAAAACGGGTAACATCAGTAGGAAGGCTGGGGCAGAGGATAACACTGCCCTAGCAGGTAATAAGTCCATGAAAACCAACCAATCTCAGGTCCCCTGGAGACTTGAGAGGCCCGTAGTTGTCATGAACAGGTCAGACCATGTATGAACTCACAGGAGACTCAGTCTGGAGCTCTGGGGACCAGAGCAGATGATTTAAAATATCTTTCTATATAACTGTATGTTCTTTGGGAGAAAAGATTGGGGTGGGGGAGCAAACGGGTTTCAAAATTCTTCAGTAAAGAAAGTTAAACAACTTTGTTTAGCCTTTAATATTCTGGTTTGATTGCAAGAGGTGGCAAGAATACACAGAAGAACTGTACAAAAAAGATCTTCACGACCCAGATAATCATGATGGTGTGATCACTCACCTAGAGCCAGACATCCTGGAATGTGAAGTCAAGTGGGCCTTAGAAAGCATCACTACGAACAAAGCTAGTGGAGGTGATGGAATTCCAGTTGAGCTATTTCAAATCCTCAAAAGTGATGCTGTGAAAGTGCTGCACTCGATATGCCAGCAAATTTGGAAAACTCAGCAGTGGCCACAGGACTGGAAAAGGTCAGTTTTCGTTCCAATCCCAAAGAAAGGCAATGCCAAAGAATGCTCAAACTACCACACAATTGCACTCATCTCACATGCTAGCAAAGTAATGCTCAAAATTCTCCAAGCCAGGCTTCAGCAATACGTGAACCGTGAACTTCCAGATGTTCAAGCTGGTTTTAGAAAAGGCAGAGGAACCAGAGATCAAATTGCCAATATCCGCTGGATCATCGAAAAAGCAAGAGAGTTCCAGAAAAACATCTATTTCTGCTTTATTGACTATGCCAAAGCCTTTGACTGTGTGGATCACAATAAACTGTGGAAAATTCTTCAAGAGATGGGAATACCAGACCATCTGACCTGTCTCTTGAGAAACCTGTATGCAGGTCAGGAAGCAACAGTTAGAACTGGACATGGAACAACAGACTGGTTCCAAATAGGAAAAGGAGTACGTCAAGGCTGTATATTGTCACCCTGCTTATTTAACTTATATGCAGAGTACATCATGAGAAACGCTGGGCTGGAAGAAACACAAGCTGGAATCAAGATTGCCGGGAGAAATATCAATAACCTCAGATATGTGGATAACACCACCCTTATGGCAGAAAGTGAAGAAGAACTAAAGAGCCTCTTGATGAAGGTGAAGGAGGAGAGTGAAAAAGTTGGCTTAAAGCTCAACGTTCAGAAAACTAAGATCATGGCATCTGGTCCCATCACTTCATGGGAAATGGATGGGGAAACAGTGGAAACAGTGTCAGACTTTACTTTTTTGGGCTCCAGAATCACTGCTGATGGTGACTGCAGCCATGAAATTAAAAGACGCTTACTCCTTGGAAGGAAGGTTATGGCCAACCTAGATAGCATGTTTAAAAGCAGAGACATTACTTTGCCAACAAAAGTCTGTCTAGTCAAGGCTATGGTTTTTCCAGTGGTCATGTATGGATGTGAGAGTGGGACGGTGAAGAAAGCTGAGCGCCGCAGAATTGATGCTTTTGAACTGTGGTGTTGGAGAAGACTCTTTAGAGTCCCTTGGACTGCAAGGAGATCCAATCAATCCATCCTAAGAGAGATCAATCCTGGGTGTTCATTGGAAGGTCTGATGTTGAAGCTGAAGCTCCAATACTTTGGCCACCTCATGCGAAGGGTTGACTCATTGGAAAAGACCCTAATGCTGGGTAGGATTGGGGGCGGGAGGAGAAGGGGACGACAGAGGATGAGATGGTTGGATGGCATCACCGGCTCGATGAACATGGGTTTGGGTAGACTCCGGGAGTTGGTGATGGACAGAGAGGCCTGGCGTGCTGCAATTCACGGGGTCACAGAGAGTCGGACACGACTGAGCGACTGAACTGAACTGAACTTGATTGCAAATCTCTAAGAGGGGGAAATAAAAGGGAGCTTTTCCCAAATGTTTTTCAACTGGGATTCTGTCTTCACTGGGAATCACTCACATTTCAACATGCACAAATGCTGCCCGCCCAGCCCTTCCCCAACCCAGTGTGGAGAATGCCAGCTGGAGAGATCAGGGAATCCCCTACTGTCCAGGGTTGCCAGCTCTGCTGAGACTCAGCTCCCAGAGTGTCCAAGGGGTGGAGTCCTTCACAGTTGGACCCCCACATGCTTGGTGGTATGTGAATGCTTGCTAAGGTTACATCAATACGTGGATTAAAAAAAAATGAAGATCCACAGCCTGCCTGTGCACCTTTTCCAAAGGTTGCTCTGCCGAGGGCTGAGCAGCGGTGAGCGGTCCCAGGTGGGCAGAGGGTCTTGCTTTCTACAAAGACCTCTCCATAAAGGTGAGACCTGCCTCTCTCCCTCTGCTTACTATGATGAGTTTCTCCAGGGCCCACAAATCTCTCGGGAGCCAGACGAAATGGTGTTTTTTGAGAAAGTGAAAAAGTCTATTGATTTAGCATTAAATCTTTTTGCAACTCAGATGATTTCTAATACTTTGCTTTCATGAAAATTGAAGGAAGACCTAATTGAGCTCCATCAGAAATTAGATCATTAAAAACCATTTTGATGATAGATCACCCTATCAGAGGGAGCTCGGTAACGGACATTGCTATGATAAAGTTCCTTTCATTTTCATGAAAAATGTTTGATAGTGTGTACAATAACTGTAACAACAATAATTGTAAAATGAGATTAATGTTGGTGAGGATTGCCATCTATTTTAGGAAATAGATGCATCTTAATTTAGTAAGTCTGATGAAAACTGGTTTTTACAGTAAAATTTTACTTTTTATATTTAATATTAATAAAATCCTGTTGTGATAAATCACATATTAACAGTATCTATAATGATAATTCAGTCTAGAATTATTTCTTTAATATCTAGAGCTATTTGGCTATAGGATTTAAACATTACCTTCAAATTAAAATGTACAAAATTGAATTCAAGTTTTATACATATTTTTGCTGCAGATAATTATGGATGATCAATGAAAGGATTTTAGGCATAAAGTGTATCACATTAGCATAAAATTATGTGAAGAAAGTAGAGTGGAAATACAACTTTAAGGAGTAAGTGAAATAATTTTTGCCTACTAAAGACAAGATTGTAGGTGTATATTAAAATGTATTCTGGTAGATATCAAATTCCTGTAGTATTAGATTCCTGGAAACAGTGAAGAAGTCATATTAGGATTTTATTTTTAAAAATTTCTATTTCTGATTCTCCAGAGATTATATCCTTTGCAATGATTTAAGTTGATGAAGAAATGTTTTAGATGTTAACTTAAACACGTGTGAAAAGACATATAGTGGTTTTTGGTTTTTTGTCAAATGATAGTGCTACTATGCATTTTGAAATATGCACAAATGAATAATTTGAAAAGACATGTAGTTTAAAGAATTATTTTAAGGGGTAACCAAGCAGGAAATTGAAGGTCTCTATATCCAACAGCACATAAGGAAAATGAAAAAACAGAGGTCCAGAAATGGCTCCATTTGGTCTGATTCAGGCTCTTTCCACACTTCCTCCCACTGCCCTCCTTCTAGTCCAGGATCCAGGTCTAACAGGTCCTCAGCTCCCAATTTAATATCCCACATTACCACTACTCTCCTCCTCCCACGTGTGGCACTCATTTCTTTCACACTTAACGACCAGTCATGTTGACTTGGCCCTGGGACCACCTCATGGAAGTATCCTGGGAGCCATTGTCCCCTGGCTCACGCTCCCTGCCTCACTCTTGCCTCAAATCGCAGAAACCCTCAGACAGTAGAAAGCCCAAGTTTAGGCCTAGGCCCTAAGCCCTTGTCCGTCTATCATCATCTGAACGATTGCTATTAATTTGTGCATTTGCAGTTTTCAAAGTGCCTCCCTCTTTATACTGCCTCTTTACCACAACCTGCTGTGATAGATGAAGGTAGAAGATGGATGGGTGGACGGATAGGTAGGCAGGTAGGAAGAAGAAACTGGGGCTCAGAGGATTTAAATAGTTTGCCTGTGATGACACAGCAAGAAATGGTGGAGTTAGTATTTGGAACCAGCTCACCTGTCTTCAGACTCTTTGCCTTATGCACGGCATCACAGTGCCCAAGGCCAAGGTCAAAGACAACCAATTGGAATCTTTTGAGTCTGGGGTGGCCCACTCAAACCTTACTGATCATGTAACCCTGGAGATGGTGGTGGGTGTCAGCATGCGGTCCTTGTCTGATGGCCACCATCTGGGGCCCTCACCCTTCATCCAGGTTCTCTGCCAGACATTCAGGAAAAGGCTTACCGGAAAAGCGAGGGGGAATGAGACGTGAACCGAGGAACAGGATTCCTTAAAACAGGACATGGTGGTGTGGGGCTAAGAGAGCCGAGTGTGAACAAACATTCACAGAAAAACGGGCAAGTTTTGCTGTGAGTGGTGTTTCAGTCTGAATAGCTGTACCGGAAATAAAACTTGGTTGGATGTCAAAACACCAGTCATCTCACTTTAGTTTTATTTTTAGTTAAAGACACTGACTTTTAGAAACCAAGAGAATACTAAACCTGTTTCAGCTTACCTCCAAGTGCCCAAATGAATAGTTATTTCTGGCTAAGTTGACTTCACCTATGCTTTTGTGTTATTTTTTGGAAAACTTTTGAGGATTCCTTTTTTTTTAAGTGCATTCAGACATACAGTTTAAAAAATAATTACTCCTACTATGGAGCTTGATATTTTTATTCTTCAATGTGAGGTATTTCATTTGAGACAGCCCGTAAGAACATTGTAAAGTTAGTTGGGATTTAGGGTCACAAAAATTCAGACACAACTTAGCAACTAAACAACAACTGAACAACAGAGTGATTGATTCCCTAGAACCTAAAGGAGTCGATCTGTAAGTCAGATACCCAGTGAATAATTTTAGTTCACTTAGCACACACAGGACATAATTTACTACAGAAAGGACTATGGCATTATAAACAGCCAAAGGTTGCTCTCCAAGACCACCTGGAAGTTAAACTGTGCAGATGGCCAGGAGTTCAGCAACCTGGACTTATTCTTCAGCAAACTGTCCTCGTGGATTGGCACCACCTGTTTCCTTCTGAGCACAACTCAACTTGCTGAGTAGTCAAGCTCACTGTCAGTGACCGACATGCATATTGTCCAGCAGGAAAGAGTGAAAGAGACCAGTGTAAATGACCTCCCCTTGCATTTGGGGCAAAATCTATTTCTGTGAAACTTTGCTATACAAGAGAAACAGCATCCAGACCCCTGGTGTCTACATATCAATAATGCCTCTGCCACTATTATTATGATGAATAAATGTCACCTCTCCCAGATTTTCAAATATCGAGGATCATTTTATTTTCAGCTGCCGGTGCTGCATACAAGGAAGACACAGGGCTCCAGGGAGGTGGAGGGGCTTGCCTGAGATCATAATGCAAGTTATTAATGGTAAGTCAGAATTTTTTCTGATATCTCTTGACTAAACACCTGCCTGCTACTATCCATCTGTGAATTTGGAATCAATTTACAGATTAACTTACTATTCATGGCTGAAGTTTGTGAAGTGTTGCAATATCCTGTACAAAAGATGCTTGTGTGCATGCTCAGTCGCTAAGCTTTGTCCAACTCTCTGCGACCCCATGGACTGTAGCCTGACAGGTTCCTCTGCCCATGCAAATTTTCAGGCAAGAATACTGGAATAGTGGGTTGCCATTTCCTCCTCCAGGGCATCTTTCTGAGCTCTCCTGCATCTCCTGCATTAGCAGGCAGATTATTTACCACTCTGCCACCCGGAAAGCCTTCAAAGATGCTAATGGTATCTTATTAGTATGATTTGATATCTATTTATAGTGTAAGGCGCTAGCAAGAGGAGTATAAGCTATCGAAGAAAAATTTAAGTTGGAATCCATTCTGAAAGTACTTGAAAAAAAAAAAAGATCAGGGATGGATAGAACACAACTGTCCCCAGACTGACAGCTTTGGGAGGAGTGGGATATTCCAGACTGGAGTAGCCTGGAATATTCTTCATACGCCCCAGTGCCGAGCACCAAGCCTGGCTCAAAGCTGACAGCCAGCCAGCGTGTGTTCATCCAGACTGAGGCACATGCATTTTTGCATTTGAGCTGCTCTCTTAGTTTGTCAAAGGAGTATCTTAGAATTTTTCATTTCTGATCTCTCCAGGGGGTCCTGATCGGGCTCCCCTGAATTATGGAGAGGAAACTGGACCCTGAAAGTAGCCCAGGTGAGTGGGAACTCAGAAGGCATGAGTTCTTGCCTTGAAGTTCAGAACCTTGAAGCAGCCATGCAAGATGTGGCCAGGATGAGCCACCTGCTGGGCAAGTGTGTGGAAGAGGCTCCCTGGCCAGCTCATAAATCCCTCCTTCCCAGGAGCTCTAGCATCCAGAGCAAGGTGCTGGCTCCCAGGTGCCTCGAGCTGCTAGAGCTTCATCCATATTACTGTTTCTAACCTGCTGATGCAGGCTGCGTGTAAGAACAAAGAAAGGCACGACTTGGGTTCACATGCAGATCCACCTGAGCACTCCAGCCTGTTGCTTGCTCCCTGCCTTCCAAGAAGAGATGCGGCACCTCTGCTTCTGAGCCTCAGTAAGTCCTCTACATGTGTTTGTGATATGAGCTTCCGGAACACAGATACTGTTGGCTGTTTGTTTTCCTGAAACAATCAACTTTGTTCTTTCCCAGCGGAGCACCTACACAGCCCTAGGCTTCTCTTTCTCGGGATTGTGGAAACAATCCTCTCTTTTCAGCTCTGCTTGGAAATCCGTTAGGGCCCTCCTAGAGAGGAAAGCTATTGCTTGGGGTTCTATGTGGATCCAGGGTGGAGTAGGATGGTGTGGGCACAGATGATACGCTCACCAGTTTCATAAAATGAGACAATGCAGATTGTCCACAATACCAAATGATACGCTTCTGGAAATTCTAGCTGGCCAGGGCGTGGTTCACAGCTTAAGAAATGGCTTTGTAACTTATTCAGAGTGTGGCAAGTTCTTCAGGATTCTGAACCTAGTTTTTTCAAGCTTTACTCAATGTCATGGGAAAGGAGGGGGAAATGTTCTAATGTGAAAGAAATGTAAAAGAGACCTAAGTCACATAATAATAACCTTACATGGTGTCTCAAGCCTACAGTAAGAAAGAGTGTTTTAGGTATTTCAGGAACTTTTGGATATGTGAGAACATTTGTCTGTATCTGCTAGGTTATCAGATTTTTGGTATATAGTTGTTCATCGAATACTGAAGTGGTTTGCTATTCCCTTCTCCAATGAATAGCAAGGACAGATAAAACCTTCGTCAGCGATCAATGCAAAGAAATAGAGGAAAACAACAGAATGGGAATGACTGAGATCTTTTCAAGAAAATCAGAGATACCAATGGAACATTTTATGCAAAGATGGGCTCAATAAAGGACAGAAATGGTATGGACCTAAGAGAAGCAGAAGATACTAAGAAGAGGTGGCAAGAATACATGGAAGAACTGTACAAAAAAGATCTTCATGACCCAGATAATCATGATGGTGTGATCACTCACTTAGAGCCAGACATCCTGGAATGTGAAGTCAAGTGGGCCTTAGAAAGCATCACTACGAACAAAGCTAGTGGAGGTGATGGAATTCCAGCTGAGCTGTTTCAAATCCTGAAAGATGATGCTGTGAAAGTGCTGCACTCAATATGCCAGCAAATTTGGAAAACTCAGCAGTGAACACAGGACTGGGAAAGGTCAGTTTTCATTCCAATCCCAAAGAAAGGCAATGACAAAGAATGCTCAAACTACCGCACAGTTGCATTCATCTCACACGCTAGTAAAGTAATGCTTAAAATTCTCCAAGCCAGGCTTCAGCAATACGTGAACTGTGAACTTCCAGATGTTCAAGCCAGTTTTAGAAAAGACAGAGGAACCAGAGATCAAATTGCCAACATCTGCTGGATCATCGAAAAAGCAAGAGAGTTCCAGAAAAACATCTATTTCTGTTTTATTGACTATGCCAAAGCGTTTGACTGTGTGGATCACAATAAATTGTAGCAAATTCTTAAAGAGATGGGAATGCCAGACCACCTGACCTGTCTCTTGAGAAACCTGTATGCAGGTCAGGAAGCAACAGTTAGAATTGGACATTGAACAACAGACTGGTTCTAAATAGGAAAAGGAGTACGTCAGGGCTGTATGTTGTCATTTTACTTATTGAACTTATGAAGAGTACATCATGAGAAACGCTGAGCTGGAGAAAGTAAAAGCTGGAATCAAGATTGCCGGGAGAAATATCAATACCCTCAGATATGCAGATGACACCACCCTTATGGCAGAAAGTGAAGAAGAACTAAAGAGCCTCTTGATGAAAGTGAAAGAGAGAGTAAAAAAGTTGGCTTACATGTAAACCCATGGCTGATTCATGTCAATGTATGGCAAAAACTATTACAATATTGTAAAGTAATTAGCCCCCAACTAAAATAAATAAATTTATTAAAAAAAAAAAAAAAGTTGGCTTAAAGCTCAACATTCAGAAAACTAAAATCATGGCATCCGGTCCCATCACTTCATGGCAAATAGATGGGGAAACAGTGGCTGACTTTATTTTTCTGGACTCCAAAATCACTGCAGATGGTGATTGCAGCCATGAAATTAAAAGACACTTACTCCTTGGAAGGAAAGTTATGACCAACCTAGAGAGCATATTAAAAAGCAGAGACATTACTGTCCACAAAGGTCCATCTAGTCAAGGCTATGGTTTTTCCAATAGTCATGTATGGATGTGAGAGCTGGACTATAAAGAAAGCTGAGCGCCGAAGCATTGATGCTTTTGAACTGTGGTGTTGGAGAAGACTCTTGAGAGTCCCTTGGACTGCAAGGAGATCCAACCAGTCCATCCTAAAGGAGATCAATCCTGGGTGTTCATTGGAAGGACTGATGTTGAAGCTGAAACTCCAATACTTTGGCCACCTCATGCGAAGAGCTGACTCATTTGAAAAGACCCTGATGCTGGGAAAGATTGCGGGCAGGAGAAGAAGGGGACGACAGAGGATGAGATGGTTTGATGGCATCACCGACTCAATGGACATGGGTTTGGATGGACTCTGGGAGTTGGTGATGGACAAGGAGACCTGGCCTGCTGCGGTTCATGGGGTTGCGAAGAGTCGGACATGACTGAGCAACTGATCTGAACTGTTCATTGAAGTCTCTAATGATCCTTTGTTCTTGTATCTTATCATTTGTAATGTCTTCTCCTTCATTTAAAATTTTATTTCAGTCCTTTCTTTTTCTTGATGAGTCTAGCTAAAGATTTGTTAATATTTTTAAAAAACAGATCTCATTAGTTTCATTGTTTTTATGTTTTTTTTTTTAAGCTTCTATTTCATTTATTTCCATTCTGTCCTTTGCCTTCCTTATATTAACTTTGGGCTTGGTATGTCTTATTTTTCTGGTTCCTTATTAGGTTGCTTATCTGAGAGCATTCTTTTTCTTAATGTACACATTTATTGTTATAAACTTTCCTCTGAGAACTTCTTTTGCTCCATCCCTTAAGTTTTGGTGGTATTTGTTTTCTTTCTCTCTCTCTCTTTTTTTGGTGGCTAATATGTATTGTTTAGCTGCTGAGCTATAAAACCCATCATAGTGTAATGTGAAAGATACAAGTTTCTTGTATCTGACTTTCAGGAAGCTAGTAGAAAATTTATGTAAGACATGCTGGAGCAAATTAGGAGCAAAAAGCACTGAAGCTTGCAGAGGCCGCTTCCACCTAGTAAAGTCCCCGTGTGTAAGACTGCCACCCAGAAATAGAGCCGTGGTGTGCTCTACTTGATGCTAAGTTGCTTCAGTCGTGTCCAACTCTGTGAGACCCTATAGACGGCAGCCCACCAGGCTCCGCTGTCCCTGGGATTCTCCAGGCAAGAACACTGGAGTGGGTTGCCATTTCCTTCTCCAATGCACGAAAGTGAAAAGTGAAAGTGAAGTCGCTCAGTCGTGTCTGACTCTTCGTGACCCCATGGACTACAGCCTACCAGGCTCCTCCGTCCATGGGATTGTCCAGGCAAGAGTACTGGAGTGGGGTGTCATTGCCTTCTCCGACGCTCTACTTGGGCATCCTGAAATAATCCCAGAGCTGCGTGTTACAGAGATTTCCTTCACTCTCTTCTGTTTGTAACTCAAATGGATAGAATGAAACTGGTTCCTCAGGCAGTATCAAAGCAGCTTTCCTCATGTCACAAAAATTTCCAGAAGTTTGAGACTTAGAAGTGGATCCCCAGTGGGGGCCGTGGTGTCAGAGCCCACTGCAGGAGCCCGGTGGAGAGGCTTACGAGCCTCCACTCTCATTGTTGCTCACACACCACACACCTTGTTTAGAACAGGTTACTAGAAATCAGCAGGAAATTCCACGCATGGTTAGATCACACAATGACCCATTCAGTGTCTGTTGAGAGCTGACAGTGCGGCCACCACTTTGCAGGGTGCAGCAATGTGGCAAGGACTGAGACACCATGCTTCCTGTCATCGTGGTGTTTATAGTCAAGAAACTTCTGAAGTAATACCTCATTTATAAAGAGGCAGAAACCTGGTTTTGGTAGATTTGATTGTCAGAAAAAGAGATAGTACCCTTTACACTTTACTGTCCTTCTATTTTCTGTATTTGTGTTTTTGCATCAATTTGTCCTCCTAGGACTCCAACTCAGACCAGTTATGTAGTAGTCTAAGAAACCAGCAGTAGTCCACAAATTGGCCCCAATACCCCCCCCTTTTTTTGTGGGTGAAATAGCATAATCCACTAAATCCCTCAAGTTTTGGTACCACTCTGTCATCTGGAAGTGCTCTATAAACTGTGAATTAGAAAAAAGTTGACAAATAAATTAGAAATCCCAGTGAGGTTGTTCGGATGTCTGGGCCACATGTGTCCCAGATTCTGTTCTGAGATATTCCATTGACTATTGACACTGAGACACCACGTCGACCTGGTCTTTGTAAACCAGAGGGGTCCTGGTCAAAAATGTGATCAGTGTTCCACTACAGAATCATGGTATCTCCCTAAGAGGAATATTAAAAATCACTACAATATTGTAAAGTAATTAGCCTCCAATTAAAATAAATAAATAAAAATAAATTGTTAGAGAAACAACAACAACAAAAAACCCCTTGGTCTCCATCACTAATTGAGAAGATAGAATAGGTTTAAATGCGGGCTCCAGCATTTACTAGCAGTATGACCCTGAGAACTTAAGCAAGTTAATATAACCTTTCTAAACTATTGCTTTAGTTCATTATCAATAAATGAGGCTAATAATATTTACTTATAGTGCTGTAATGGTTAAATGATAAAGTCCGTGGTAGAGGGTTGGTATACACTGTGGGCTTCCCTTGTGGCATAGCTGGTAAAGAATCTGCCTGCAATGCAGGAGACCTGGATTCAATCCCTGGGTTGGGAAGGTCCCCTGGAGAAGGGAAAGGCTACCCACTTCAGTATTCTGGCCTCCTTTTAACTTGTACCCCTGGGCGTCCCTTCACATGCTGATTCTGGACTTGGCCACGTGACAAGCCTTGACCAGTGGAGCGTTAGCAAGAGTGATGCAAGTGAAAGCCTGGTAAGTCCTTGCACATTGGGCTCTGTTTTCTTGGAATCCATCTGCCGTGCTGTGAGGAAGTATAAGCAGCCATGTGGAGAAGCCCACTTGGAGGAGAATGGAGGCCTTAAGCCTCCAGCCTGCAGCTAAGTACCGATTTCCATCCATCTGTATGAGTCCATTTTAGATCTTCTAGACATCCAACTCCAAGCCAGCAACATTCTTGAAGCCTAGTAACCTTGAAGCCTAGTAACCTTGTGGTCAACCCCTGGAGCTGTAAGAAGGAATAAGAAATTGTGAGAAGCCATTAAATTTGGGGTGATGTGTTATGCAGTAGTCGATAGCTAGAGCAGAAGCCATTACCTCAAAGTGGGGTCCTGCCACCACATGTGGCACTGATTTTGTGTCTGGTGGAAGAGTGGAGAAGTTTGGAGGAATGACGAAGAGACTGGTAGAGGCTGAAACGCAATGAAGGCTATCCCACTGGAAGCTGCAGGAAAGAGAACCTGAGTTATATGGCCGCAGAACAGTAACCAGAACTATGCCTGTGGAAATATGGGAACTAGAAGAGGTGCCTCATGAACTTGGGGTCTGGCTAAGGAGATTCCTGGACAGGATGTTGAAAGTGCCATCTGCCTCCTTTTAGACGCCTGTGGTCAAGTCCAAGAGGAGCTACTTGTGCTAAAGAAGGAAATGTTTAGATTTCAAGCAAATTTAGAAGAACTAAAAAGGCACTAGAACTTGTGGGTTTGAAAATAAAATTGCTTTCATCTCTCCAAGGAAAATTTCTCAAAGTGAAAAATGGCCTTGGTTTGAAGATGAAATCCAGAGTGCTGTTAGTAAAACATGACCTCAGGGTCAATGTCTCTGTTAAAACATGAGAAAGATTTAAAGAGTATCTCAGTGATCCTTTCAGCTAAACAAGAAGACTTCTAAGAATCTTAAAGGTACCGTGTGAAGCAGAACTACCAGATCATCCAGAGGAATTGGGAGAAATGTTACATTAAATATTAATGTCATTAAAGACATTAGTATCCATCCTACCAACATTATAGCAGATACTAAATTCAAGGACAGTAGAAGTGAAAAAAAATTGTAAATATTGCAAAAGGTGCAGGATTTCATAAAGTCATTAAATATATGGGTGGTTTCTTGCAGATACTTTACCATCTGAGCCACCAGGGAAGTCTATGCAGCAATAGATCAGCCAAACAGGTCACTAATGGTTTTTAGATGCACTTGTATAATGGTAGGATAAAATATTTTTGACCTCATGTTTGACTTTTGGCATAGAGTCAGGAAAGAGCTACTTTTGCAAAAATATTCAAAATTTTAATTTTTACCCATATGCTCTGTATCTTTGTCAACATCTTTATTTTCTCTTCTTAAATTGTTAACTGGTCAAGTTGTGTGTAAGGGCTTCCCTTGTAGCTCAGTTGGTAAAGTATCTGCCTATAGTGCAGGAGACCCGGGTTCGATCCCTGGGTCGGGAGGATATTCTGGAGAAGGAAATGGCAACCCACTCCAGTATTCTTGCCTGAAGAATCTCATGGACAGAGGAGCCTGGCAGACTACAGTCCATGGGGTTGCAAGAGTCGGACACGACTTAGTGACTAAACCACCACCTTCACAAGTTGTGTATATTCTCAATTATTATTGGCTTGACATCTTTCAAGCAGTTCTGTGATATTGCTTTCATCAACTTCATGAAATCCTGTACCTTTTGCAATATTTACAATTTTTTTCACTTCTACTGTCCTTGAATTTAGTATCTGCTATAATGTTGGTAGGATGGATACTAATGTCTTGAAAGAATGGATCTTTGGTTAGGCATTAATTTTATAAGTAGTCAGTTTATTAATGAATAATTTTTCTTTAAGAAGTTTTGCTTCTTTTCAACAATCTAGACATTGGGTTCTCATATAATGAGAGGCACTCTGGTACCACTCAATTTATAACTGAACAGGCCTTAGGACCAGACAGTGCTTAACGTTTTGGTAGAAGCTGAGTTGAAGCATGTGATTCAGGCTCAGAGTCTAAGCGGAGCTTCTATTTTTCACCCTGAGTGTAAATCTTGGTGCAACCCACTGAGATGTAACTTTGGGGAGGGAGAGAACTAGAGAGAAGTCTGGCCCACTTAGCATGCCATTGTAAAGTGTGGAAGAGGTGGAAAAAAGAAATGAATGCTCTGTGAAGAGAGCTTCTGCACAGTGTGCAGAAGGAGGCTGACGAGAAAGCTCTGCGTAATCCTGCAAGGCACCATGAGCCTGCTCCTGGTAAGTGTGACCTGAGGCATGTCTTGGGCGCTGGGCAGTAAAATCAGTACATCTTCATCTCTTGTGGGAAGATAGAGGAAGGAGTGGGTAAAGAAGTAAAGCAGGAAAAGAGGAGTAAAGAATCTCCTGTCTCTACAGTGTCCGTCATACTGGAGAGAATCCATCCATTAGGTGATGAGAGGCTGGTTGGTCAGAAAGTAGCGAAAGGAGGTAGGTGTTGTACTCAGAGGGCAGATCCCTCTATATTTCCCTCTTAAGTTCCCCTTTGGAGAGGAGATAAGAGAACTGAGCAAAGGAAGCCACACTTCTGGGCAGCATTACTTTAGCAACTGTGATAGAAGCTGGTTACAGGAATGAGCTCTCCTCCAAGCTGAAGTTCAGAAGTTATTGCTCAGAAAAGCTGTAAGAGTTTTTAAAAGCCCATTTTCCCCAAAGTCTGTTACTAGAAATAGGAGGGACTTGACTCCAAGGAAGGATTGAAGTGGAATGAGAAGCTCTGGAGTGAAGATCTAGAGATTCGTGTCGGATTAAGCTGAGATTGAGAAGAGGAGAGATCCAAAGGAACCTATTGTACTTCAAGTGAATTTCTTTAAAAGAGTTATTCCAGAAGAGTTACCCACTTCTATTGCTGAGTGTTAAGCTAAGGTATTTCCACAAAGCACTCCTTTTTGTAAATAAAGAGTAGAACATGTATAGCTATACTATATTATAGTTATAATCTACTCCCAAAGCCCACATTTTTTTAGTTTGAACACACAAATTTAATACATGATAAGATGACATTTAAACTGAATAAATTGTTTTAGTGTTGGATAAACTTTCAGCTGAGTTGTACATTTATAGATACAGAACATACATATTTGTCCATTCATTTAACAATTATTCAGTGCCTGCTCACTGCTTGTCATTACATGTAGTATTCATATTATTAATGCAGACTTAGAAAGCTTATTTTTAAAGGCTGTAATATGTAAAGAAGTGTCACTGGCAGTAAGTCATAGAATTTTTAAATGGAAACAAGTCAGTAATGGAAAATTTGGAAAAAGCAGATATTCTTCTGCAATGTACTTTACCTTAGAGGTAGAAGTTGCTGAAATACTGACCACATTATGCCTTTGCAATGAGAGCACAGATAGAAAGGTTAATACATGCAGAAGGCAAGTGAAAAAAAATCAGGGAAAAAAAAACATTCTAATTGTGATCCCTTTGGGGTTTTGCTATAAATAAACCCGTTGGACTTTTTCCTGATGCCAGAAAAGGGGCTGCAACCTAGTATTATTTATGTTTCAGTTATATTTATTAACCCTGTTATTCCAATACTTTCACAGTAAACGTAAGGATCCCTGAACTGCTTCCAACGTTTCTATTCATTTTTCAACAGTCATCACAATGTCCCGTCAAGCCAAAAATCCTGTGAGATCCTTCCTCTGGAATAAGAGCCTGTTTCTCCAGCAAGCTTTCCAACAGGATTTTAACTCTTCTATGCAGCTGGCAAAAACATTGAACCAGCAAACTGAAAACACACAGTGGTATGTGCGCTTGGGTCTTAATGAAATTTCCCATGTGTGCTATTCAGTCAGCTTCATTCATTCTTGGGACAGGCACTGAAGAGCTGAGGAATCAGGCAAGTGCTCGGAGGTGAGAATTGGTCCAGGATACACAGTGTGTGAATTCACAGTCTAGAGAGTGGACCCAGCTGTGGGTCTTCTCTTTAGCGGGAGGGCTCTTCCCTTTTAAGAACTGTGTCCCATTCAGCCTGCCATGGCTTCTACTACCTCCCCGGGAGACTTCTCTTCCTGTGGGAAAGAACCACTCATTGATAATATCTCAGGGAAAGTCAGAGCAGGATTAGAATAACCACACAGATACCCTCTCTCCACGTCTCAACTGTGGCTTATTTCCATTTGCTTCCAAGGACACTGATGTGAAAGGGAACGAAGTGACATTGATGCCAATGAAACCCCCCTTGCTCTCAGTCTGAGGGCTGGTTATGCTCTGAAATATAAAGGGGAACTTGGCTCCTTAGAGACTCATCTGAGCCCCACCATGCTAAATCTTGCCATGGACAGTTCCATGGACTTTATTTAAGTGAAGGTGTTTCAGAAGACGTTGAACCAGGTTCTCAAGCCATTCTTCCCCAGGTAAAGGCTGTGTCTTCCAAGGCAAGCCTTTCTCTCCCCGACCTGTCGATGACACCAATTTGACTTTTGGTGGCTACTCCCCCCAAAAGGAGGGCGCTCTGTTTTATTCACTTCTGTATTCCCAGAGCCTAGAATAGTGCCTGACACATGGCAGTTGAAAGGGAAATGTTGCCAGTTATTTGTTGAAACGTACATTTGATTGACGACAGTGTCAAGATGCTCACTCTATGCCCAGCCACTTCCATTTGGCATCTAGAAGCTTACATGAGAGGATGGTGGGGATTTGGTTTGGTGGACTTAAAATTGCAGCAGGAATTCTTAGAACCTCAGCTCAGCTTCTTGAAAAATCAACTAGTCCCCCTGTTTCTGTTTTGCCAACTGTGAAAAGGGGTCTGGCCAAGTCTTCACCATGACAGAGTGAGGAAAAAAGTGAGTGCAGTGTTTAACACCTAACAGAGCGATGCATTCCTGCGAGGGCTTGTAAACTCCACAGTTGGCTCCTTCTTTTTCTGAAATGCAGACATGGAAAACTATAGAGTGAGATGTCTATCAAGAGTCCATCCCTCTTGTTTTTATCTTCTCGTGATAGAATTGTCATGGATACAGCACCGGAATGGTTGTTTAGGCTAAATATTGGTCCCCAGATTGGATGGATTGAAACTATTATAGACAATGCCTACATGTACTAAACCTGCCTTCTGAAAATGTACTCTGTATGAACATGCAGGGGAAGGACAATGTATGTGGCATGTCAGCAGTCCCATAACTTCCCTGTTATAGAACAAGATTCCCACAGAGTTTGAACACAGAATTATCTTTAAGGAAGGCCCTGTTTGGGAGCCAAGGGACCCCAGGCAGGGATTCCTAACCCCAAGCCCCATTCCCAGCACCCTTAACTGTCTGTAGTTATGTGACCAGAACAAGGCATTTAACCCTTGGGACTCAGCTTCTTTATCTGTGAAATAATACTGGCTTCCTGCCTCCCAGGGGGACAGAAGGAAGACTGAATTAATATTTACATAGCACATTGAGAACCTCCAAGAAAGCCATCATACAACTGGGAAATATGATATAATGGGAAGAATGTCTTTTAAGTTGTTGGTCTCTGGTCAGACTTTCCCGGCCTGTTCCACACGTACAGTATTAAAATAACAGGTGAAGGGGTTTGATTGGATAGTGTGTTAGTCAGGCATTGTCAGAAAAACAGATGAAGATATATATACATATATATATATATATATATAAATATCACCAATATGATATGTATATATGTAGAAGAATATATTTATATATAATATATATCAGGACATACCTACACTTGCATATACTTAGGATATAGGCATATATTTTTTCATTATGCTTCACTTTGTTGCACTTTACAGATACATTTCTTACAAACTGAAGTTTTGTGGTAACCTGGTGTTGAGCAAGTCGGCTGGTACCATTTTCCCACCAGTATTTGCTCACTTTGTGTTTCTGAACTTATCTTACTAAGGTCAGCCTCACTAACCCTCACTAACCAAGGCTGAGGGCTTACTCTGTTAGTAGTAGGGACATTTCAGTTCAGCTCAGTTCATTTCAGTCGCTCAGTCGTGTCTGATTCTTTGCGACCCCATGAACCGCAGAACACCAGGCCTCCCTGTCCATCACCAACTTCGAGAGTTTACTTAAACTCATGTCCATTGAGTCGGTGATGCCATCCAGCCGTCTCATCCTGTCGTCCCCTTCTCCTCCTGCCCGCAATCTTTCCCAGCATTAGAGTCTTTTCCAGTGAGTCAGCTCTTCGCATGAGGTGGCCAAAGTATTGGAGTTTCAGCTTCAATATCAGTCCTTCCAATGAACACCTAGGAATAATCTCCTTTAGGATGGACTGGTTGGATCTCCTTGCAGTCCAAGGGACTCTCAAGAGTCTTCTCCAACACCACAGTTCAAAAGCATCAATTCTTCAGTGCTCAGCTTTCTTCATAGTCCAACTTTCACATCCATACATGACTACTGGAAAAATGATAGCCTTGCCTAGACGGACCTTTGTAGGCAAAGTAATATCTCTGCTTTTTAATATATCTAGGTTGGTCATAACTTTCCTTCCAAGGAGTAAGCATCTTTTAATTTCATGGCTGCAATCACCACCTGCAGTGATTTTGGAGCCCAAAAAAGTAAAGTCAGCCACTCTTTCCACTGTTTCCCCATCTACTTCCCATGAATTGATGGGACTGGATGCCATGATCTTAGTTTTCTGAACGTTGAGATTTAAGCCAACTTTTTCACTCTCCTCTCTTTCATCAAGAGGCTCTTTAGTTCTTCTTCACTTTCTCCCGTAAGGGTGGTGTCATCTGCATATCTGAGGTTATTGATATTTCTCCCGGCAATCTTGATTCCAGCTTGTTCTTCCAGCCCAGCGTTTCTCATGATATAATCAGCATATAAGTTAAATAAGTAAGGTGACAACATACAGCCTTGACGTACTCCTTTTCCAGTTTGGAACCAGTCTGTTGTTTCATGTCCATTTCTAACTGTTGCTTCCTGACCTGCATACAGGTTTCTCAAGAGGCAGGTCAGGTGGTCTGCTATTCCCATCTCTTTCAGAATTTGCCAGTTTACTGTGATCCACACAGTCAAAGGCTTTGGCATAGTCAATAAAGCAGAAATAGATGTTTTTCTGGAACTCTCTTGCTTTTTCAATGATCCAGCGGATGCTGGCAGTTTGAACTCTGGTTCCTCTGCCTTTTCTAAAACCAGCTTGAACATCTGGAAGTTCACGGTTCATATATTGCTGAAGCCTGGCTTGGAGAATTTTGAGCATTATTTTACTAGTGTGTGAGATGAGTACAATTGTGCGGTAGCTTGAACATTCTTTGTCATTGCCTTTCTTTGGGGTTGGAATGAAAACTGACTTTTTCCAGTCCTGTGGCTACTGCTGCATTTTCCAAATTTGCTGGCATATTGAGTGCAGCACTTTTACAGCATCATCTTTCAGGATTTGAAATAGCTCAACTGGAATTCCATCACCTCCACTAGCTTTGTTCGTAGTGATGCTTTCTAAGGCCCACTTGACTTCACATTCCAGGATGTCTGGCTCTAGGTGAGTGATCACACCATTGTGATTATCTGGGTCATGAAGATCTTTTTTTGTACAGTTCTTCTGTGTATTCTTGCCACCTCTTCTTAATATCTCCTGCTTCTGTTAGGTCCATATCATTTCTGTCCTTTATCGAGCCCATCTTTGCATGAAATGTTCCCTTGGTATCTCTAATTTTCTTGAAGAGATCTCTAGTCTTTCCCATTCTGCTGTTTTCCTCTATTTCTTTGCATTGATCGCTGAGGAAGGCTTTCTTATCTCTCCTTGCTATTCTTTGGAACTCTGCATTCAGATGGGAATATCTTTCCTTTTCTCCTCTGCTTTTCACTACTCTTCTTTTCCTAGCTATTTGTAAGGCCTCCTCAGACAGCCATTTTGCTTTTTTGCATTTCTTTTCCATGGGGATGGTCTTGATCCCTGTCTCCTGTACAGTGTCACAAACCTCCGTCCATAGTTCATCAGGCACTCTGTCTATCAGATCTATTCCCTTAAATCTATTTCTCACTTCCACTGTATAATCATAAGGGATTTGATTTAGGTCATACCTTAATGGTCTATTGGTTTTCCCTACTTTCTTCAATTTAAGTCTGAGTTTGGCAATAAGGAGTTCATGATCTGAGCCACAGTCAGCTCCCGGTCTTGTTTTTGTTGACTTTATAGAGCTTCTCCATCTTTGGCTGCATAGAATATAATCAATCTGATTTCGGTGTTGACCATCTGGTGATGTCCATGTGTAGAGTCTTCTCTTGTGTTGTTGGAAGAGGGTGTTTGCTATGACCAGTGCATTCTCTTGGCAGAACTCTTATTAGCCTTTGCCCTGCTTCATTCTGTACTCCAAGGCCAAATTTGCCTGTTACTCCACATGTTTCTTGACTTCCTACTTTTGCATTCCAGTCCCCTATAATGAAAAGGACATCTTTTTTTGGGTATTAGCTCTAAAAGGTCTTGTAGGTCTTCATAGAACCGTTCAACTTCAGCTTCTTTAGCATTACTGGTTGGGGCATAGGCTTGGATTACTGTGATATGGAATGGTTTGCCTTGGAAATGAAAGGAGATCATTCGATCGTTTTTGAGACTGCATCCAAGTACTGCATTTTGGACTCTTTTGTTGACCATGATGGCTACTGCATTTCTTCTAAGGGATTCCTGCCCACAGTACTAGATATAATGGTCATCTGAGTTAAATTCACCCATTCCAGTCCATCTTAGTTCGCTGATTCCTAGAATGTCGACATTCACTCTTACCATCTCCTGTTTGACCACTTCCAATTTGCCTTGATTCATGGACCTAACATTCCAGGTTCCTATGCAATATTGGTCTTTATAGCATCGGACCTTGCTTCTATCACCAGTCACATCCACAGCTGGGTATTGTTTTTGCTTTGGCTCCATCCCTTCATTCTTTCTGGAGTTATTTCTCCACTGATCTCCAGTAGCATATTGAGCACCTCCCGACCTGGGGAGTTCCTCTTTCAGTATCCTATCATTTTGCCTTTTCACATACCAATGCCTTATTATGGTCCTGGGAGCTGCCTGTGGCTCAGATCATGAACTCTTTATTGTAAACTTCAGACTAAAATTGAAGAAAGTAGGGAAACCAATAGATCATTCAGGTATGACCTAAATCAAATCTCTTATGATTATGCAGTGGAAATGACAAACAGATTCAAGGGATTAGATCTGATAGAGTGCCTGAAGAACTATGGACGGAGGTTCATAACACTGTACAGGAGGCAGCAATCAAAACCATCCCCAAGAAAAAGAAAAGCAAAAAGGAAAAATGATTGTCTTAGGAGGCCTTACAAACAGCTGAGAAAAGAAGAGAAGCAAAAGAAAAAAGAGAAAAGAAAGATATATCCATCTGAATGCTGAGTTCCAAAGAATAGCAAGTAGAGATAAGAAAGCCTTCCTAAGTGATCAATGCAATGAAATAGAGGAAAACAATAGAAAAGGAAAGTCTAGAGATCTCTTCAAGAAAATTAGAGATATCAAGAGAACATTTCATGCAAAGATGGGCATAACGAGGGCAGAAACGGCATGAACCTAGCAGAAGCAGAAGATATTAAGAAGAGGGGGCAAGAATACACAGAAGAACTATACAAAAAAGATCTTCATGATCCAGATAACCACGATGGTGTAATCACTCACCTAGAGCCAGACATCGTGGAGTACGAAGTAAAGTGGGCCTTAGGAAGCATCACTACGAACAAAGCTAGTGGAGGTGATGGAATTCCTGTTGAGCTATTTCAAATCCTAAAAGATGATGCTATGGAAGTGCTGCACTCAACGTGCCAGCAAATTTGGAAAACTCAGCACTGGCCACAGGACTGGAAAAGGTCAGTTTTCATTCCAATCCCAAAGAAAGGCAGTGCCAAAGAATGTTCAGATTACCACACAATTGCATTCATTTCACTTGTTAGCAAAGTAATGCTCAAAATTCTCCAAGCCAGACTTCAACAGTACGCGAACCGTGAACTTCCAGATGTTCAAGCTGGATTTCGAAAAGGCGAGGAACCAGAGATCAAATTGCCAACATCTTTGGATCACAGAAAGAGCAAGAGAATTCCAGAAAAATATCTACTTCTGCTTCATTGACTCTGCTAAAGCCTTTGTGTGGATCACGATAAACTGTGGCAAATTCTTAAAGAGAGGGAATAGCACACCACCTAACCTATCTCCTGAGAAATCTGTATGCAGACAAGATGCAATAGTTAGAACTGAACATGGAACAATGGGCTGGTTCCAAATTGGGAAAGTAGTACATCAATGCTGTATATTGTCACCCTGCTTATTGAGCTTATATGCAGAGTACACCATGTGAAATGATGGGCTAGATGAAGCACAAGCTGGAATCAAGATTGCTGGGGGAAATATCAATAACCTCAGATATGCAGATGACACCGCCCTTATGGTAGAAGGTAAAGAGGAACTAAATAGCCTCTTGATGATAGTGAAAGAGGAGAGTAAAAAAGCTGGCTTAAAACTCAACATTCCAAAATATCATGGCATCTGGTCCCATCACTTCATGGCAAATAGATGGGGAAACAATGGAAATAGTGAGAGACTTTATTTTTGGGGGCTCCAAAATCACTGCAGATGGTGACTGCAGCCATGAAATTAAAAGATGCTTACTCCTTGGAAGAAAAGCTATGACCAACCTAGACAGCATATTAAAAAGCAGAGACATTACTTGGCTGACAAAGGTCTGTCTAGTCAAAGCTATGGTTTTTCCAGTAGTCATGTATGGATGTGAGAGTAGGAACATAAAGAAGGCTGAGCACCAAAGAATTGATGCTTTTGAAGTGCGGTGTTGCAGAAGACTCTTGCAAGCCCCTTGGACTGCAAGGAGATCAAACCAGTCAATCCTAAAGGAAATCAGTCCTGAATATTAATTGGAAGAAATGATGCTGAAGCTCCAATACTTTGGCCACCTGATGTGAAGAACTGATTCATTTGAAAAGACCCTGATGCTGGGAAGGATTGAAGGCAGGAGGAAAAGGGGATGACAGAGGATGAGATATTTGGATGGCATCACTGACTCAATGGACATGAGTTTGAGCAAGCTCTGGGAGTTGGTGATGAACAGGGAAGCCTGGCATGCTGCAGTCCATGAGGTTGCAAAGAGTCAGTCACAACCGAATGACTGAAATGACTCAAGTGACTACACTGAACCTCTTCCATCTTGGAGGGAGCAGAGACTTGTCCTCACTGGAGAAGATACTAGGTGTAGATCTGCCTTTCCTGCCCCACAGTGCTTCTTCCAGGAACTCTGTCCATAGAACCCACAGAACCCATTTTCCAGCATCATGGTATTTCCTGTAGCATTGCTTCTGATCAGTGATTTTCATAGCATCTCTTCTCTGATGGCAAAGGGAATACAGCAGTGTACTCTTGGCCATGAAATTAACTGATTTTACCGAGGACGCTATCACCTAGAAACAACTGGGCAAATTTTGAAAGCTTACTGATACAGTGTGACAGCTAATGAAGACTCAAGTGTATCAGATGGGAGTCAACATCCTGAAAGGATGGGGTGCAGTCTTAAAGGATATTGTACATGCTGTGAAGGATATAGTGTATATTTGAAGCATAATGGTGCTACCTTTCTCCCACAGCCAGAACATATGGATCTTGTAATCAAGGGGTGGAAGTGGGTTGTTTCACTACTGAACCCACGACCCAGTTGTAGAATTTTTGCTTCCCATCCTGGCTTCCTTGAGCTCTGCTTCTTTGAAGATCTTGGTCCCCAAAGAGGAGCTGCTCATCAGGGGATGCTTATATATGTCCAGGGCTCCAGGTGAACAACCCCAATCAGGCAGGCACTCTGCCAGACCTTCCAGAGAAGAAAAGCATGACTGATGTGTCTGTGAAGAATCCAGGAGAAGGACAACCCTCATAGGCCCCTGCATCTGGAAAATGCATTCTGGGTAGTACTGGAAGAGTTTTGATTCTGTCCAGTTTATACAACAAGAGAGACATCAACTGTGCATACTGATTTTTACTTATTTGTTCATCTAAATGGAAAGAATAATCAGGGTCTTCAGGTCTGTAGAAACAGAAAAACTTTTTCCAGCCCTCGGAAGCACTAGATACAATTTAAATAAAAACTTCCTTATTCTCTTGTCTGCATAAGTTACAGCACTAACTTAAACTTAACAACTTAAAATAGGGCAGGGCTATTAAACTAACATTAAACACAATTAATGTTAGTCCAGTTACTCCCTCATTTAGCCATCACTGGTGATTCTGTGAAGGTTATTACTATTCATATACTCAGCTTTTTAAATATTCAGTTATTTATTTGGCTGCGCCGGGTTTTAGTTGTGACACGTGGGATTTTTATTGTAGTTGTGGCATGTGGGATCTAGTTCCTGGATCAGGGATCGAACCTGGGTTCCCTGAATTCGAAGCATGGAGTCTTAGCCACAGACCACCAGGGAAGTCCCCTCTACTTGTTTCTTGATAAAGGGCCTCCCTGTACCTTTAAAACATTGCTTGTTTTGTCCATATTTTAATGCTGTAGTTAAGAACATGGACTCTGAAATCTGATGCTGGTGTTTGAATCCTGGCTCAGTTCCTTTCTGGCTCTGTGATCCTGGGTAAGTCAATTAATCTCTCTGTACCTAAGTCCCCTATCTCTAAACTGAGGATGATAGCAGTACCCATTTTGAGTGTTTGGAGCATTCATTAAGATAACATAGGCAATATGTTACAATAGTGCCTGGCACGTAGTAAGTGGTGAATAAATGTTAGCAGTTGTTATTGTTAATATTACAATTTGGCAATGCTTGCTCTAAGTTAGCTTGCCAGGAACATAAACCATTTTATATCCCCTCTTTCTCTACAAACCTGCAGAACACCTGCTAAATGACTGTTATGGATCGAATTCTGTCCCTTGTTCACATCCCTTCCTCCCTGCCATGAATTCTTCTGTTCAAGTTTTAACCCCCAATGAGACTGTATTTGGAGATGGCACCTTTACAGAAGTGATTAAGGTTAAATGAGGTCACAAGAGTGGGGTCTAATCTGATAGGCCTGGTGTCCTTAGAAGGGTCAGACATTTCTGTCTCTCTACATGTACAAAGAATACAGGCCACATGGGGACGCAGAGGAAAAGTGGCGGTTTACTCACCTGGAACCAGTCCCACTGACACCCTCATCTTGGACTTCTAGCCTCCAGCACTGTGGGAAATAAATGTCTGTCGTTTAAGCCCCTCAGGCTGTGGTATTTTGCCATGGAACCCTGAACATACTAAGACATTATGAAATGTTTTAACTCGTATATTGAATGAGAGACAAACGGGCAGTCCTAACGTAGGATGTCTGATGCCATCCTCAAATGCCATTTCTCCCTTGTGGGAAAATCTTAACTCTACCATCTCCCATCGTGGTGGTGGGGTTGTCGGGAGGAGTCATATACCATCGGGACCACTGTCCACTTGCTTCCCTCAATATAACTGTTTCTACAGAATTAATTGAGGCTTCAGGCTGACTTCTAGCTATATAGAGGTTAGTTATTGTCTGTGAGGAGCTCTTACTCTTACTTCTTTCCTCTTCCAACACAGATGATCTTGTAGGAATAAGAATCTGGTCCATTGAGTCACTGCTTCCCTGGTGGCTCAGACGGTAAAGAATCTGGCTGCAATGTGGGAGATCTGGGTTCAATCTCTGAGTTGGGAAGATCCCCTGGAGGAGGGCATGGCAACCCACTCCAATACTCTTGCCTGGAGAATCCCATGGACAGAGGCGCCTGGGAGGCTACAGTCTCTGGGGTCGCAAAGAGTAGGACATGACTGAGCTATTAAGCACACATCTGTCCATTGAGTCACTGGTTGGATTCTGGATTGGTGTGACCTTATGGATCTTTAGCCTTCATTCCCTCAGAAGCTGGGCCACACTGGCTGGAATCCTGGCCATTTCACTTCAAGGCATGCCCAAAGCCTTCCCAGGGTCTTCCGGTTCCCTGAGACCACGCTGTTCATGGCCTCTTCCTCCTGAGTCCCTGCCTCACGCCAGCAGGATTTGTGCCCTGTCACAGGAAGCATGCATGAATTTAGTTGTCCTAACTGAAGACTTGGGGATCACAGGAAGATTTGGTTGTCACGGGATGTGAGGCCTTGGAATTTTCTCTCTTCCCCCCTCCCCATTTTTCTCCTTACCTTTCCTTTCTGAATTCCCTAAGAACTCTTCCTTTCAGTCAGAGAAGACTTTGGCTGGGTTCTAAGACTTAAACTTGCAGAAAGCCTGGTTAATAATATGCTTGCAGAACAGAGTCTTCCATTTTACGTCAGTTTTGCTTATCAACTTATTTAAAATATAATATGTATGACATGTACAATGATATGTATATTATATGCATGCTATTTCATATATATGAGGTTTTGACTATATAAAATATTTATACTTATAAATAATCTTTCTTCTTCTTACTACATGAAGAATAATTAAGGCAACTGGGAGATAAAAGGAACTGCCTAGTTTAGAAATAAAGATTTAACTGTGGGGTTTAGGTCTCTTCAGAGTCACTCATTAACTCGTAAAAAGCTCTTTGGAACTTCTGAATCTATTTCTCAAGTGTACGGTGTTCAGAATCTGAGAGTAGGAATGAGGTCAATCATGAGACCATGTAGCTGTAGGAAAATCCAAGCAATGTGGCTTTGGCTTTTCAGATGTTGAAGGCTTTCCTAAGAGCATCGTTAAAACATAAGAGATGGAAAGGGAGAGAGAGATTCAGAAAAGTTTATTAGATCACACAGAATTTCCAAGGTAACCTCTGCGACGGTAAAGTTAGATATCTGTGCCATTTGAGTGTAAATGAACTACACAGCGGAGAAGGCAATGGCACCCCGCTCCAGTACTCTTGCCTGGAGAATCCCATGGACGGAGGAGCCTGGTAGGCAACAGTCCATGGGGTCGCTAAGAGTCGGACACGACTGAGCGACTTCACTTCCACTTTTCCATTTTATGCATTGCAGAAGGAAATGGCAACCCATTCCAGTGTTCTTGCCTGGAGAATCCCAGGGACGGCGGAGCCTGGTGGGCTGCCGTCTATGGGGTCGCACAGAGTCGGACACGACTGAAGCGACTTAGCAGCAGCAGCAGCAGCAGAACTACACAGAAAATGCAAAAACGTACGCTGAGTACTCATGGCAACTGACGGCAATCATTCTAAGAAGGCCACGTCTGGAGCGCGCTTTGTGCCTGCAAAGCTTCCACCTGGTCGGTGCGGAGGGCGCTGGAAGAGGGCTGGGCCGCCGCTCCCAACACCGACTTTTCGGCTGCGGACCTCCGCGCTGGCGCAAACACCGAGCTCGGCCCGGGGGCTCCCGGTCCAGCGCCGACTGCGCTGTCTCCCCAGCACCGCGCGCCCCTGGACGGCTTCCCGCCTCCGCCCCTCCCGCTGCCGCCCACGCCCCAGCCACGGGGGGCAGGAGGAGGCGGTGGCCGGCCCTCCCCGTGCCCTTTTAAAAGCCTCCCAGGCGAGGCCCGGCAGGGGGATCCCGGCGGAGGAAGGAGCAGCACGCTGAGCTTCCGCAGCGGTGCGCGGAGCCGAGCGCCCAGGGCTGCGCCTCCCGCTAGTGGGGCCCGGCGCTCCGGGCTCCCCGACGCTCTCGCTGCCGCCGCGGGCCTCCCCCCGGCCATGCGCCTCAGCTAGCGCGCCTGGGGCGCAGCGCCCACCCGGCGGCTCCCGCCGCCCGCCCCCGCCGCCGGCATGCTGCGCCCACTGCTGCTCGCCGCGCTCTGCCTGGCCTGCCGGCTGGGGGCCGCCCGCGGCTGCCAGCTGCCCTCCGAGTGGAGACCCCTGAGCGAGGGCTGCCGAGCCGAGCTGGCCGAGATCATTGTGTACGCCAAGGTGCTGGCGCTGCACGAGGAGGTGCACGGCCTGTACAACTACCTGCCCTGGCAGTATGAGGCCAGCGACGCGGGGCTCTTCTACTCCGCTGAGATCGAGATGCTGTGCGACCAGGCGTGGGGCAGCATGCTCGAGGTGCCCGCGGGCTCCAGGCTCAACCTCACCGGCCTGGGTTACTTCTCCTGTCACTCCCACACCGTGGTCCAGGATTACTCCTATTTCTTCTTCCTCAGGTGAGCCCGCCACCTCCCGCCCATACCATCCCTTCGGCCACTTGGCATGGCCTGCAGAGGTACGTTTATCTTCAGCAGGCTCAGGAACTCCTCCAGAATCCTGTCCAGGCAATGTTGGTCATGCCTTGGTCTCCCCTGGTCTCCTTCCCGTTTTCTGCTCTTTTCTGCTCCTCATGTTGAGTCTACAGAGATCCTGGGTGCCTCTGGCTAAGACTGTTGGAAAAACAGGGATGTCTCCCGTGCTTAACTAGGGAAGAGTGTTTCAGGCCAAAGCTCCAGGTGGTTCCCAGCAACAAACAGCCTATTCCCAATAGCGGAGGTTTATGCGGGGGGTGATGGGGGAAGAAGGCCCTGGTCACAGCGCTCTGAGGAGTAGGGCCGTCGGACAGGAGCCCTCTCTGGTTGAGTTCCATGCAAGTTGGTCTGTGGTGCAGATGAGATGCCTGTGGGTAAGAGTTCAGGCGATGGCGTCTCCTGGAGTTTGAAATAAGAAAGTGGAACCCTAATTGAGGTAGAATTCTTATAGAGGAGGAAGGCTATATTTTAAAGTGGATGCCGTGGGAGTCGTTTGGGATGGACAGTGGTCAAAACCAAACCAAACATCTTTGGAATCAGACAGTTGTTGGAATTCTGGCTCCATTCTTCCTGTCATTTTGAGCAAGTTATTGACCTTGTCAAGAGCCTCACCTTCATAATGTGCAAAACAAAGTTGGTTGAGCTGAAAGCCTAGTAACTGATGTGAAACACCTGGTCCAGGTTAGATGAGCAACGTGTAGTTACTCAATTCTGCACACCTGCTTAAATGCCAAGATGGGACTGGTGTGGAATGCATCCCAGCTGTCCTCTTGTTTCACTCGGATTAGCTCATATCAGCTGCCAGCAGACCTCAATGCCAGGCTCTTCCAAATAGCAAAAGTTTATAGAGGAAGGGCCTGGGGGTGGGGGCATTAAGGGATTGGGAAAGTGCTCACAGGGCTTTGAAGAACAGAGAGGTAAATTAGACCAGGCCCTGTCTGTTGGGAGACTCCTGGAATCTTGTGAAGTTCCATGAAAGTTTGTCGTGTGGTCACGACGAAATGCATGTACATAAGGGTTCGGGTTATGGGTTCAACTGAAGTTGCAATACAAAACAGCAGGTGGAACCCTAATGCATTGGTTCTCTCCAGTTGGAGGAGGAGGCTGATACAGAGGAACTGGGAGGAATCTCAAAATGGAATCTAACAGATAGTGATTGACTCCACAGCTGTGATGGACAATAAGTCCCGTCTTCCCAGTATGTGGCATAGTATTAAGGATATTTGGAATGGCCATGACCTTGGTCTGGAGACTAACTTTTAGCTCTTGGGATTTCACATCACTGAGAAAGAAGACAGAAGGTTCCACAGAGAGGCGTCCGTAAGCTCGCGGTTAACACATGTTTTCCATATTAAAGCCAGAATATCTAAGTTTAGAATACATGGCATGCTTTGTGTTGGCTTGGGTGGTTTAGCCAGATTAAGTTGAATTAAAAAAAAAATACTGGAGAAGTACAGTTTTTAAATAAAGCTAGCAAGGAGTGAGATAGTACCTTCTTGATATGGAGAAACTTAGATTTTTACATGTCTTTATTTAGGGAACCCAGCTCTAAAACTATTCAACAATAAAACTTTATTTTCCAAAGTAAAAAGAGCCAGAGTACTTAAGAAGACATTATTTTCTTTTCCGATTTTATAATGAAATACAGTTTTGTCCACTGGCTCTGTGGTGGTCAGCCAGCTCTTTCCTCTTTTTCTCTGACATATTTATAAAACGTTAGGGCAGAGGTACAGAGTCAAATGGTAGTCTGACAAGATTTCTATTTCACAGGGCTGTGTTGCCCTGATGTGTGTTAACAACCACATACAAATCATTCCTCTGTTATTCTGGGCCCCTTGGAGAGGAGAACAGATTCTGGTCAGTGTCACAGGAGAAAGTGGCAGTGGAGACTCCCCTGGTGAGCCCCCAAATGCCTGCTTTGGGCTGGAGTGCAGCTTCCCTCTCTCTTTTTCCTTCTCTTGACTTCTCTATCTTGCCAACAGGTACTTTATGCAGGGTTCTGTAAAAATGTTAACTTTTATATTGTGCTTACTCTGTGCCAAATACTTTACTTACTTTTAAAAAAATGCACTCCTTACACCACCATTAAAAATATCAAGGATGCTGTTGTCATCCTCGTTTTATAGATTGTACATTTAAGCTTAGAGAATTTAAGAAATTCGTTGTGTGTCAAACAGGAGATAAGTAGCAGTGGTAGGACTTGAATCTTGGGTCATTGCAATTGGCTTTCCTTTGCCTAGGAAACAACGACCACTCCACTAGGAGAAGGAAGGCTGCTTGGGAGATATACAAATAGACAGACACAGATTCACACTCACCCATCCCCCAACCCACATGTCTTGAAAAACTTAAGGATAGACACATGCAGTGTGAGGTAGAGAAACAATTAGAGATAGTGACTCCTCTAATGCGAGCCACGTAGACGTGTAATTGGAAGCTGCATGTAAATCAGTGAAGTTAGAATATACCCTCACACTGTGCACAAAAATATCTCTCAATAGTTTAAAGACTTAAACATAAGACATGACACCATAAAACTACTAGAAGAGAGCATGGGCAAAACGTTCTCCGACATAAATTGGACCTATGTTTTCTTAGGTCATTCTCCCAAGGTAATAGAAATAAAACCAAATATGAACAAAGGGGACCTGATCAAACTTACAAGCTTCTGCACAGCAAAGAAAACCATAAAAAAAAAAAAAGGCAACCTAAAGAATGGGAGAAAATATTTGCAAATGATGCAATAGACCAAGGCTTAATTTCCAATATACAGACCATACAACTCAACAACAACAAACCCAA
Source organism: Giraffa tippelskirchi (assembly GCF_054371585.1). Lineage (NCBI taxonomy): Eukaryota > Metazoa > Chordata > Mammalia > Artiodactyla > Giraffidae > Giraffa > Giraffa tippelskirchi. Next base: position 61,400,556 of record NC_137287.1, on the reverse strand, counting down.
TCAAAAAATGGGCAGAAAACCTTAATAGACATTTCTCCAAAGAAGACATGCAGATGGCCAGTAGACACATGAAAATATACTCAACGTCACTAATTATTAGAGAAATGCGAATCAAAGCTACAGCCAGGTACCATCTCCTATCGGGCAGAATGGCTATCATCAAAATCAGAACAAATAGCAAATGTTGGAGAGTATGGAGAAAAGGGAACCCTCCTAGACTGTTGGTGGGAATGTAAGTTGGTGTAGCCACTATGGAAAACAGTATGGAGGATCCTCAGAAAATCAATAAGACTACCATATGATCCAGCAGTCCCCCTCCTGGGCATATCTCTGGACAAAACTGTAATTCAGGAACATACATGCACCCCCATGTTCATAGCAGCACTATTCACAACAGCCAAGATATAGAGACAGCCTAAATGTCCATTGATAGTTGAATGATTAAAGAAAATATGGTACGTATATATGAATATTACTCAGCCATAACAAGAAAGAAATGATGCCATTTGCGCAACATAGATGGAACTAGAGATAATTATACTAAGCGAAGTAAGTCACAAAGAGAAAAGAAAATACCATATTATATCACTTATATGTGAAATCTAAAATATGGCACGAATGAACCTATTTACAAAACAGAAACAGATTCATGGATACAGAGAATAAACTTGCGGTTGCCAAGGGGAATAGAGGGAGGGAGAGGGATGGGCTGGGTGTTTGGGGTTAGTAGATGCAAACTATTACATTTGGAATAAACAACAAGGTCCTACCTTAGCACAGGGAACCATATCCAATCTTCTTGGATAAACCATAATGGAAAAGATATAAAAAAATGTATGTATATGTATAACTGAATCACTTTACAGCAGAAATTAGCACAACATTGTAATTCTAGTCGACTTAAAAAAAAAAAGACATTGTATAACTGGCAACACTGTCACAGTCTTCTGTTGACTCTCAATTCAAGATGGTACACCCCATGAGTATCCAGTCTGCAGCTCTTGCCTCCTTTTTTTCCATTAGGATGGATGAGAACTATAACCTCTTGCCTCATGGAGTCAATTTCCAAGATGCCATCTTTCCAGACACTCAAGAGAACAGAAGGATGTTTTCTAGCCTTTTCCAGTTTTCAAACTGCTCACAAGGGCAGCAGCTGGCGACTTTCTCCAGTGACTGGGAGGTCCAAGAAGACACCAGGGTAAGAATTGGCTGCACCCTGTGCTACAGCAAAATAATAAGATAGCTATGACTCATATGAATGTTGTGAGCAAGGGAGTCAAGAGTCCTCTTCCAAAGTCCAGATCAAGGAGTATTTTTCACCCTCTCCACAGCCCTCCCAGAAGTTAACAAACACTGCTGATAAACTCTTGAGTCCTCAGGCTGTGCTGTGTGGCATGAGGTCCCTCACAAAGTGAGGGGACAAGATGGGCTGAAGGTTGGCACGCTGTGCCTCAGTTTCCTCTTCTGTAAATTGGAAGCAATAGTAACATCTGTGTCTTAGGGCGGGTGTGACATGATTTAACTATGTAGGGAATGTCAGTAGGTAAAGCCTTCGGTGTAGTATTTGAGAGTAAGCACTCAATACACTGAGCTGTTATGACTACTTCTGTTGTTGATTTTAAATACTTATGTATGTTTTTACTTGGCCCTGCTGGGTCTTAGTTGTGGCACATGGGATCATCAGTCTTCCTTGCAGCATGCAGGATCTTCAGTTGCAGCATGCAAACCCTTAGTGGCAGGATCTAGTTCCCATGGAACAGAAGGATCTGGATCATTCTGGGCACGAAGATAGAAGAGGCATCTTTCAGTCTGAGGCAGATGCCTGAGTTGTGGGGCTATTTTGAGGACTGTCGCTTTCTCAGAGCAGTGGCATTGTCATAACTGAGCCAAGGCAGCAGGGAGGCCATGGCCCATCGTTCCCAGTCTCCCAGCAAGATGTTCATAGGACCACGTGACAGACCGCTGGAGGCAGTTCTGATGTGGGTTAATGAACCAGTGTGCATGTATTAGGTGGTTTCCTTTTCCCCCATCTGTGGTGTCCTTGGTGGGGGCGGTGTCTTTCTCTTGTCTGGTGGGTTGGCCTAGGGGAGTGGCCTTGTTCTTCCAAACCTCCTGCCCAGGGCTCCATGGCACCTGGAGGCTTTCTTCATGTTCTTTGCACAGAAACTGTTATCGTGGGCAAGTGCATCCGACTGTGGAAAAGTGCTGATTCTTCCTTTCCACACGTTATCCAGGGTTCCTTCCTTAGGCCTGCCCTACTGACAGTTCTCGACTCCCAGACCCCTCCTCAAGATCTGCCAGAATCTTCTGAGTGCTTGTCATATATTTCACTCCCAACATAGATCTAAACGCCTTTCTTTCCCTCCGTCCCACTCTTTTTGTTTTCCTACCCAACTCTTAATCTGTGCCAGCGCCCACTCCACATTGAACCTTATCCACCAGTATAAGCCTGAGTATCCCCAGCCTGGGCCAGGCTGTAGAATGTTCAAATTAAATCTTTTTAGTCTTGATCCTTTGGTTCTCCATTTTGTGGGATTTTTGCTTCATGTACTAAATCCTTGGTAACAGTACATTGATGTCAAGAGATCACATGTTGATCCAAAAATACCTCACAGCTGAGCCCCAAACTCTTTAGATACATAACTGATTAGCCCTGTGGTCACACAATGAAGCTATTAACATTTTCCTGCAATTAGATTTTCCATCATTCGAAAAAAATAGAACAATGGGACTGTGGAGAATTGTTTTAATGTGAAGGCAGTCCTATTTTGGATGGTCAGATGTTGATCTTGGGTAGAATTCCTTTCTCTTTCATCATCCTGGTCTCTTAGATAACAGAGGGTGGGTATGTGTGTTTGCGCTGAGTCAGAAACTTTTGGGGAAAGAGAATTAATTGTTCTAGGTTGCTGAGCTGCTGTGGAGCCCAACCGAGGTGTTGATGGATGGACTTTGTATGTATTACATCTTGGCTCCTTCCTCTGCCCACTTTGAAAGGTACCACATCAGAGCTGAGTTAAATTAGCTAGTTCATTTGAGAATTTAGGTTAAAAATAAAACTAAGGTGTTAGCATTTATATTTTATATTCCTTGAGAAATTTTTACTTTCTCTGCAGTGATTAAAATAGTTGTGAATTGAAGGTGTCAGAATTAGATGAAGAGTTATTGACAGTTACTTGCTCCTTTCTTGAAAAAAAAAAAAAACTGAACTAAAACTAAAAATTATCTGCCTTAAAAAAAAAAAAAAAAGTATGTTTGGTTGCGCTGGATCTTTGTTGCCATGAGGGCTTTTCTCTAGTTATGGTGAGCAAGGGCTACTCTTTGTTGTAGTACACAGGCTTCTTATTGCAGTAGCTTCCCTCGTTGCAGAGCACAGGCTCTGACACATGGGCTTTAGTAGTTGTGGGCTCACTAGTTTTGGCACATGGGCCTAATTGATCTGCAGCTGTGGAATCTTCCTGGACCGGGGATTGAACCAATGTCCCTGCATTGGCAGATGGATTCCTATCCACTGTGCCACCAGGAAAGTCCTCTCTGCTTTTTCTGTGTGAAGGTGAGTATCCTGCTTTCTCTCCTACGCAGGTTACAAATCATGTTACGACACAGTATGTTTTTCCTTAGGTGATGGGTCTTCCATCTTAGATGGGATCAGAGGAGCTTGTTTGGGTCATCTTTTTATTCCAGTTAGACTCTTGCTAATGGGAACATATGAACCCTACATTTGTTCTGAGACCATTATGAATGGCCCTGGACGGTGCACATTACACAGTTTCCCTATATCACATGCCGTGTCTTAGATGATGATAAATTCCAGGAGAACACTGATAATTCTCATCATTTCCACTGTTGCTGGTACTGTTCTCTAAGTCCCAAGTCAGCTTGAACAGTGTGTTTAGATTGTGGTCATGAAGGGCGCATCTCCTCCTTTTCATGGATAGTTCTCATTCTCTTGCAGCATCATGTGAATCTGGGACTCTAGGGTCAGTCCGGAGGTTGAGAAATGGAACCAGAGGAAAATCTGATGTAGGGAAACTTTTTGTGATACATACCCAGGACAACCTGCAACTCCATCCTCAGCAGCCAAATCCTCCCATTCTCTAGTTCCATCCTTAGACATCCCCCCCCCTCCCCCCCCCCCCCTCGCCCCTTGCTTCAGTCAGTGGAAACATAAGCTTGCTTTCAAAAGTTGCCAGGAAATCAGCAGCACTCCTAAGTGTTCAGAATCTCTCTGGTTCAATATCATGGTGTTAATGGGGCCTCCGGGGATGTCTTTGGCAAGTTAGAGCATCCCTCCCATTTTCTGGCAGGGTTCTCTCCACGCCAGCCAAGAACATTTTCCTTTCCTTTTTTCTTCCCTGCTGGGTGAGTGTAACAATCAAAACAAAAGTTGGCTGTTTTCCTGTCTCAGCAAGTCCTGTCCCCTGGGACCGAGACCCAGACTGACCCACACATACATCAATCCTACCTAGAGTGTCATGGGACTGACATAAAATCTGTAGAAGACCTCCTGTCATCTTTCTTTTTTCCCTTTTTAGAGTTGGGAAGGATGGTGAGGGAGTTGCCATCCTCATCAGACAATCAGTATTGGCTGTGCCATTTTCAGAGGCGTGACCTCAGGCAGAGCCCTTAATTTCTCACAACCACAGTTTTCTCCTTCCCTGATAGCTCAGTTGGTAGAAAATCTGCCTGCAATGCAGAAGACCCCAGTTTGATTACTAGGTCAGGAAGATCTGCTGGAGAAGGGATAGGCTACCCACTCTAGTATTCTTGGGCTTCCCTTGTGGCTCAACTGGTAAAGAATCCCTCTGCAGTGCAGGAGACCTGGTTCAATCCTTGGGTTGGCAAATCCCCTGGAGAAGGGAAAGGCTACCCTCTCCAGGATCCTGGCCTGGAGAATTCCATGAATTGTATAGTCCATGGGGTCACAAAGAGTTGGACACGACTGAGCGACTTTCACTTTCAAAACGTGGAAACTCTCTCAGGTTAAGGACCCAATTAGGTCATAGGTTTGAAAGCACTTTGTCAGTTGTAAAGAGTGATGGAGGGGTTTATGACTATAAATGGATGGTTAGAAAGTATGGCTTTAAAACTTAAAGATTATGCAACTTTTAAAAAGCTTCCTGTGTCTTCCCATGGCAGTGGCAGTGGGAACAGTGGTGACAGGGAAGGTGCTGGAGAGGGGAACAGGTGATGGGGAAGTGCTCATGTGTGTTGCAATTCATTCAACAGATTTTACTGGGTTCTGGTCACAGAGCCTTAAAAATTCATGTACTGAATTATAAGCCATGTTCATGTGGGTCCCCAAATCTGAAAGGATAAAATGGTAGTCTAGAGTGTTTTTCTCCCACCTCTGACACCCATCCACCCAGTTCCCACCTACCCTCCAAACGAGTAACCACAGTTAATAGTTTCTTGTAAGCTTCCAATGAGTATTCTCCTCCAACAAACAATTCAGGCAAGCTTTACTGTCTTCTTTAAGGGAATGGCAGCCCACTCCTATATTCTTGCCTGGAGAATCCCATGGACAGAGGAGCCTGGCGAGCTTCAGTCTATGGGGTCGCAAAGAGTCGGACACGACTGTGTGACTAACACACACTTTTGATACCAGTGGCACTGCACTATGCGCACATGGTTGTGCCCTGCTTTGTTCACAAGTGGGTACATGTAAGTAGACATGTAAGTTGCTATATCTAGACATGTAAGTTGGTTTAAACAGCTGCATCATATTCCATTGTATTAATGCCTTACTATGTATTTAATCAAGTCCCTTGTTGGTAGGTAGTTACACTGTTTCCAATCCACTGATATTACATAGAGTGTGGACATGTATGACATTATATCAGTACACACCTCATTTTGTGGAATTGTTGAGTCCAATCTTCAGCAAATGATTATTGAGTGACTACCATGAGGCAGCTTCTGTGTTAGATACTGGAGTTTCAATTTTGAAAAAAATACCGAGTCTCTGATCTCATGAAGTTTATAGTCCTAGTGCTGGTGGTGAATACAATCAAAAGACCACATTAATGACTTTACAATTTAAAATGAAAATAAATGCTTCAAGGGAAAGAAAGGAAATAATCAGGGAGTCTGACCTAGACTTAGGGATAAAGAAAGCTTTTTCTGCTGAATTATACTGGAGCTAAAATCTGATGAAAGAGGAGATACCCTAGTTAATGTTGGAGTATTGGGATAATGAGAGCAATCCAGAGAGGCAAAGAATCTGTGCAAAGGCCATGTGGTAGCAGGATCCATGGTACCTTTGAGAAAATCAAAGAAATCCCCAGTAGCTGGAGGAAAGAGAGTAAGTGAGAAGGATGTGGCAAGAGCACTGAGTGGGGCCAGACCATGTGGGGATTAGAGATACCAAGGGAACATTTCATGCAAAGATGGGCTCGGTAAAGGACAGAAATGGTATGGACCTAACAGAAGCAGAAGATATTAAGAAGAGGTGGAAAGAATACACAGAAGAACTGTACAAAAAAGATCTTCATGACCCAGATAATCACGATGGTGTGATCACTCACCTAGAGCCAGACATCCTGGAACGTGAAGTCAAGTGGGCCTTAGAAAGCATCACTATGAACAAAGCTAGTGGAGGTGATGGAATTCCAGTTGAGCCATTTCAAATCCGGAAAGATGATGCTGTGAAAGTGCTGCACTCAGTATGCCAGCAAATCTGGAAAACTCACAGTGGCCACAGAACTGGAAAAGGTCCGTTTTCATTCCAATCCCAAAGAAAGGCAATGACAAAGAATGCTAAAACTACCACACAATTGCACTCATCTCACACACTAGTAAAGTAATGCTCAAAATTCTCCAAGCCAGGCTTCAGCAATACGTGAACCATGAACTTCCAGATGTTCAAGCCAGTTTTAGAAAAGGCAGAGGAACCAGAGATCAAATTGCCAACATCCTCTGGATCATTGAAAAAGCAAGAGAGTTCCAGAAAAACATCTATTTCTGCTTTATTGACTATGCCAAAGCCTTTGACTGTGTGGATCACAATAAACTGTGGAAAATTCTTAAAGAGATGGGAATACCAGACCATCTGACCTGTCTCTTGAGAAACCTGTATGCAGGTCAGGAAGCAACAGTTAGAACTGGACATGGAACAACAGACTGGTTCCAAATAGGAAAAGGAGTACATCAAGGCTGTATATTGTCACCCTGCTTATTTAACTTATATGCAGAGTACATCATGAGAAATGCTGGGCTGGAAGAAGCACAAGCTGGAATCAAGATTGCCGGGAGAAATATCAATAACCTCAGATATGCAGATGACACCACCCTTATGGCAGAAAGTGAAGAAGAACTAAAGAGCCTCTTGATGAAAGTGAAAGAGGAGAGTGAAAAAGTTGGCTTAAAGCTCAACGTTCAGAAAACTAAGATCATGGCATCTGGTCCCATCACTTCATGGGAAGTAGATGGGGAAACAGTGGCTGACTTTATTTTTTTGGGCTCCAGAATCACTGCTGATGGTGATTGCAGCCATGAAATGAAAAGAAGCTTACTCCTTGGAAGGAAGGTTATGACCAACCTAGATAGCATATTTAAAAGCAGAGACATTACTTTGCCAACAAAGTCCATCTAGTCAAGGCTATGGTTTTTCCAGTGGTCATGTGTGGATGTGAGAGTTGGATGGTGAAGAAAGCTCAGCACCGCAGAATTGATGCTTTTGAACTGTGGTGTTGGAGAAGACTCTTGAGAGTCCCTTGGACTGCAAGGAGATCCAACCAGTCCATCCTAAAGGAGATCAGTCCTGGGTGTTCATTGGAAGGACTGATGTTGAAGCTGAAACTCCAATACTTTGGCCACGTCATGCGAAGAGTTGACTCATTGGAAAAGACCCTAATGCTGGGAAGGATTGGGGGCAGGAGGAGAAGGGGACGACAGAGGATGAGATGGTTGGATGGCATCACCGACTCGATGGACATGGGTTTGGGTAAACTCCGGGAGTTGGTAATGGACAGGGAGTCCTGGCGTGCTGCGGTTCATGGGGTCACAAAGAGTCGGACACAACTGAGCGACTGAACTGAACTGAACTGGTGAGGATTGGGCTTTGTTCTAACGGTAATGGGACACCTCTGATGTTTTGAAAGCAAGGGGTGATTGGAGCAAATGCATATTTAAAAAGAAAACCAAAGTGGCAGAAGTGGAGAGCTGTATTGGAGGGGATCCGGATGATATGGTAAGAAGAGGCAGTGGTTGTTTGAAAACTGCCAGATGTATGTTGGGCTTGGGTGAAGGTAGAGGGGATGGAGTGATGTAGGCAAACTTGAGAGATAGTTAGGATATAAAATCAGCAGATGTCATGGTGGTTTGGGTTTGGCTGGTAAAATATGTGGGAGGGACAAAGATGACTCCTTTGTTCCTGGCTGACTGCATACCAGGACTAACACAGGCCAGGATAAATGGACTAGGACAGCTTTGGAGGGGAATTCCTGAGTCCAGCGCTGGACATGTTGAGTTGACGTGCCCTTGAGCTGTCCACGTGAGAGTTTGAGTAGGTGGTTGGATCTGTGTTTGGAGGTTTGAGAAGAGCTCTGAGTGGAGGATATGCCTTTGGGACTAAGTGATAACCAGGTGTCAGCTGAAACTGGATACGGATGAGATTTCCAAGGGAGAGGACTTAGAGTTGAAGCCCTCGGGTAGGTCTGAGCCTTGTAAAATGCTAACCCTGGTGAAAGGGCAGAGACGCCCAAGGAAAAACCAGGAGAGTGAACAGAACAGAATGTCTGCAGAAGGATGAGTGAGTGACAACCAAGAGCTTTTGAGAAGTCAGGTAAGAGAAGGGCTAAAAGGAAGCACCTGACTCCACTGGCAGAAAGAACAGTTCAGTAGAGGGAGAGAGCAGAATCTAGGTTGTGGCATGGAGGAGAGAGGGCAGCTCCTTCAGGGTGTTCAGTTGTGGGTTGAACACCATTGAAGCTGCAGGTGAAGGGACCAAAATAGTTGAGGGAGGGTTTTTTGTTTTTTTTTGTTTTTAAGATGGCAGCCATCCTGGTCAAAGCCTCTTGGTCCCTGTTTTCCTACTCATCAGATGCTGTCTTCCCAAATAGACTAGACTACTTGAGGGCAGGAATATCTATTCCATTCCTTGTTGTACATGTGGTGCATTTTTGTGGTGTCTCATACATTTGTTGAATGAATTCTCTCTCATTCAGAGAGCTCTGGGGCCTTAGAAAGCAGGAGCCTCTCTTTCTTCCTCTATTTCTGTTCTCCAAATTAATATTGAATTCCACACAGTAAAATTCACTTTTTCATATACAGTTATGTTTTGACAGCTACACATGGTTGAACAATCGCAACTGCAACCACAATATAGAAAACCTCCATCACTGCTGAAACCCTGCCCTGTGCTGCCACTGTGTGGTCAGACCCTTCCCCAACCTCAAATCCTGGGGACTTCTAAAGGGTTCTCCATTTTTGCATTTTCCAGCATGTGATATGAATAGACTCATTATGTTGCTTTTCTTTTTTAAATTTGTCTTCTTTTATATAGTAGAATGCACCTGAGATTTGTCTGTGATATGTGTCTATAGTTCACTTTTAATGGCTAAAGCATTTTTTAAAGTTAGAGATGATACTTTAATATTCATATAGTTGGCCCAATTTTCAGAAGTATTTACATTTCAATTAGACTTCTCAGAAACACTGTGAGGCACATTAACATTGGAAGTGTCAGTATGTCTATTTTACAGATGAGGAAACTGAGATTTAGGGCAATTAAGTAGGTTGCACAAGATCATCCAACTAGTAAGTGGTAAAGAGACTGAAATGCAAGCTTTCTCATTTTGTCTTTGCATTAGCATTGTATGAGATTTCCAGTTGTTCTTCATTCTCATCAGTACTCGGTATTGTCAGTTAAAAAAAATGGATATTCTAATAAGTGTGTGGTGCTATCTCCGTGTGGGTTTTAAGAAAATTCTACATATAAGTGCAACCAAATAGTATTTGTCTTTTCCTGACTTGTATCACTGATCGTGAGGTTCTCAGGTTTCATCTGTGTTATCACAAATGGCAGAATTACCTTCTTTCTTGTGGCTGAATAATATTCCTTTGTATGTATTAATATATATGCCACATTTTTCCTCATTTGTTGATGGATACAGGTTGTTTCCATGTCTTGGCTATTGTGATTAATGATTCAGTGAACATGGTACTGATTTCTTAGATGTACTGATGTCATTTGCATATATATACTCAGAAGAGGCTTTTCTGGATGGTAGTTCTATTTTTAATATCTTGAGGACCCTGCATTTGGACCATTGCCCATAATGACTGTACCAGTTGCCATTCCCATCAACGATGTACTAGTGTTGTCTTTTCTCCATATCCTTGCTAACACGTTATCTTTCATTTTTTGGCCGTTCCCATCAACGATGTACTAGTGTTGTCTTTTCTCCATATCCTTGCTAACACGTTATCTTTCATTTTTTGGATCGTAGCCATAGTAATAGGCTTCCCTGGTGGCTCAGACAGTAAAGAATCTGCCTGTAATGTAGGATACCCAGGTTCAATCCCTGGGTCGGGAAGATCTCCTGGAACAGGAAACGGCTACCCATTCCATTATCCTTGCTTGGAGAATTCCATGGAGAGAGAAGAGCTTGGTGGGCTACAGTCCGTGGGGTCACAAAGAGTCAGACACAACTGAGTGACTAACACACTCACACAGCCGTAGTAACAGGCATGAGGTAATATCCCATTATGGCTTTGGTTTGCATTTCCTTGATGATTAGCTAGTCACTTATATGTCTGTTTAGAACCTTCACCTATTTTAAACAATCAGATGGTTTTACTGTTTATTTGTAAGACTTCCTTGTATATTTTGGACCAGACAGATGGTTTTCAAATTATTTTCTCCCAGGCAATAGGTTGCCCTTTTATTTTATTGTTTCCTTTGCTGCACAGGAGCTTTTTATTTTGGTGTAATCCAATCTATCAATTTTTGCTTCTGTTGCCTGTGCTTTTGGGGTCCTATCTAGAAAATAATAGCTCATACCAGTGTCAAGAAGCAATTTTTTTTTTCTGTTTTCTAGTTTCAGGTCTTACCTGTAAGTCTTTATGTTGAGTTAGTGTATGTAGTGTGAAAGTGAGAGTGTTAGTCACTTAGTCGTGTCCCACTCTTTGTGACCCCATGAACTGTAGCCCACCGGGATTCTCTGTCCATAGGGATTCTCCAGGCAAGAATAATGAAATGGGCAGCCATTCCCTTCTCCAGGGGATCTTCCCAACCCAGGGATTAAACCTGGGTCCCCTGCATTACAGTCGATTCTTTACTGTCTGAGCCAACAGGGAAGCCCCATATAGAGTGAAATAAGGGTCAAATTTCATTCATCTGCTTGTGAATCCTGTTTTACCAATATAATTTGTTAAACTAATGTTCCCCATTTTATGTTCTTGCCATTTTACTGTAGATTATTTGACACTGTGTGGATTTATTTCTGGGCTCTTGATTCTGTTCCCCTGGTCTTCGTTTTTATGTCTGTATCATACTGTTTTAATTACTATACCTTGTAATATAACTTGAAATCAGGAACAGTGATGCCTCCAGCTTTGTTCTTTTTTTAAGATTCCTTTGGCTAATACGAGCCAGCAATCCCACTGCTGGGCATACACAGTGAGGAAACCAGAATTGAGAGACACATGTACCCCAGTGTTCATCGCAGCACTGATGACAATAGCTAGGACATGGAAGCAACCTAGATGTCCATTGGCAGGCGAATGGATAAGAAAGCTGTGGTACATATACACAATGGAATACTACTCAGCTATTAAGAATGCACTTGAATCAGTTCTAATGAGGTGGATGAAACTGGAGGCTATTATACAGAGTGAAGTAAGTCAGAAAGGAAAACACCAATACAGTATATTAACACATATATATGGAATTTAGAAAGATGGTAACGATAACCCTATATGCAAGACAGCAAAAGAGACACAGATATAAAGAACAGACTTTTGGACTCTGTGGGAGAAGGCGAGGGTGGGATGATTTGAGAGAACAGCATTGAAACATGTATATTATCATATGTGAAATAGATCACCAATCCAGGTTCAATGCGTGAAACAGGGGAGTCAAAGCTGGTGCACTGGGATGACCCAGAGGGATGGGATGGGGAGGGAGCTGGGAGACACATGTCTACCCATGGCCAATTCATGTCAGTGTATGGCAAAAAGCACTACAATACTGTAAAGTAATTATCCTCCAATTAAAATAAATTAATTTTTTTAAAAAAGGGAAAAGAGGTGGTAAAAAAAAGGACAACCTAGATAAGCACCTAACACTTTTGCATCCTGGTTCCATGACCTGCTAGTTCTGTTTCCTTGTGCAAGTCACTGAACTCTCTCGGCCTATTTATCACTAAATAAAGTTAATACACATGGGTGGTAAAAAAAAAAAAAGATTGCTTTGGCTTTTCAGAATCTTTTGCAGTTCCACACAAATTTTTGAATTGTTTTTTCCATTTCTGTGAAAAATGCCACTGAAATTTTAATAGTCATTGTTTTGAATCTCTAGATCACTGTGGGTAATATGTGCATTTTTAGCAATATTAGTTCTTCCAGTCCATAAATATGGGACCTCTTCCCATTGATTTTTGTCTTTCTCATCAACCTTATAAAGTGCATAGATCGTTTACTTCCTTGGTTAAATTTGTTCCTAGGTATTTTGTTCTCTTAGGTGCCATCATAGATAGGATTGTTTACTCATTTCCTTTTCAGATAGATTGTTGTTGGTGTAAACAAATACAGCTGCTTTTCGGTGTTGTTTTTCTTTTTTTTTTGTCATGTTGATTTGTATCCTGAAGCTTGACTGGATTCATGTATTCTAAATTTGTGGTGTGTGTGTGTGTAGTCTTCAGGGTTTTCTACATATAGAATCATGATGTGCAAACAGAGATTGTTTTCCTTCCTTTGTTCCAATTTAAATGCCTTTTATATCTTTTTTTTTTTTTGCCAGTACTTCCAGTATTATGTGTAGTGGAATTGGCATGAGTAGGAAAGCTTTCAGTTTTCCCCATTGACTATGATGTTCAGTTCAGTTCAGTTCAGTCGCTCAGTCGTGTCCGACTCTTTGCGACCCCATGAATCGCAGCACGCCAGGCCTCCCTGTCCATCACCAACTCCCAGAGTTTACCCAAACCCATGTCCATCGAGTCGGTGATGCCATCCAACCATCTCATCCTCTGTCGTCCCCTTCTCCTCCTGCCCCTAATTCTTCCCAGCATTAGCCCTGGGCTTTTCATAAATGGCCTTTATTATGTTGAGGAAATTTCTTTTATATTTATTTTATTCAGTTTTTGTCAGGAATGGGTGTTGAATTTTGTCAAGTTGTTTTTTCTGCGTATTGAGATGATCATGTGGTTCAAATATTTCACTTTGTGAATGTGCTATATATTACATTGATTTGTGTATGTTAAACAAACTTTCCTTCCCAGGGATAAATACCACTGGTCATGGTGTTTAATCTTTTTGATATATTGTTGAATCCAGTGTGCTAGTGTTACTGAGGAGTTTTACACCTATGTTTATCAGAGATATTGGTCTGTAGTTTTCTATTCTTGCAGTGTCTTTGTCCAGCTATGATATCCGGTGAGGCTACTGTCATTAAATGAGTTTGGATGTATTTCCTTTACTTTTACTTTTTGGAAGAGTTTAAGAAGCACTGGTGTTAATTCTTATTTGAATGTTGGTAGAATTCAACTTTGAATCCATTTGGTCCTAGGCTTTTCGCTTTTGGAAGTTTTTTAAATTACTATTTGAATCTCTTTATTTGTTACTGGTGTGTTGGGTTTTTCTGTTTTTTCTTGTTTTAGCCTTAACACGTTGTATGTTTCTCAAAATTTGTCTATTTCTTCTAAGTTTTCCAATTTGTAATTTTCATCAATAGTCCCTTATGATTATGCTTCTTTACTTTTGAGGTATCTGTTATAATGTCACTTTCCTTTCTGTTTTTATTTCAGTTTTCTCTCTTTCATTCTTAGTTTAGGTAAGGCTTTTAAAAAATAATTTATTTATTTAAGTTGGAGGCTAATTACTTTACAATATTGTAGTGGTTTTTGCCTTACATTGACACGAATCAGCCATGGGTATAAATGTGAGGCTTTATTGATTTTGTTTATTTCTTTCAAAAAATCAACTTACAATTCTTTTCTGTTATTTTCTAGTCTCTATTTGATTTATTTCTTCTCTGATCTTTATTATTTCCTTCCTTCTGCTAGCTTTGGTTTTAGTTCTTTTGTAGTTCCTTGAGGTATAAAGTTAGGTTGTTTATTAGAGATCTCTTATAAAATAGGCATTTATCACTATAAACTTTTCTCTTAGTACTGCTTTTACTATATCCCTTAAGTTTTGGTATGTTGTGTTTTCATTTTCATTTGTTTCAAGATTTAAAAAAATTCCCTTTTGATATCCTCTTTGATCCAAATGATGTACCCTCAAGGTAGAGAAGGAGTTTTATTTCTCTCTTTCAAGTCTGTATGAATTTTTTTCTTTATTGCACTGGCTAGGACTTCCTGTATGAGGTTGCATAGACTGATGAGCGTGAACAACCTATCTTAAGCATGATATCATTAGTTTTTGTGTCAGTGCCTTTTAGCAGGTTAAGGAAATTGTCTTCTATTTCTGATTTGGTGAGAATTTTAATCATAAATTGAAGTTAAATTTTGTGAGAACTCTTTCAGCATCTGAGATCATCGTGACATCTTTCTTCTTCAGCTTATAATTAAGTGCATTACATTGAATGTCAAATGCTGAACTACCCTTATATTCTCAAGATATATCCTATTTTCATGTGTTGATGGACTTTAGTTGCTAATATTTTGTTGAGAATTTTTTTATGCTTATGTTCATGAGAGATATTTGTTTGTAGTTTTCTTTTAATAAAAAAAAAAAGTGCATGAGGATAACATTAACCTCCCAAAATGGGTTAGAAAGTGTTCTTTCCTGTTCTGTTTTATGGATGAGATTGTGTAGAATTGGTGGTGTTTGTTTCCCAATAAATGTTGGTGGATTAGTCTTCTCTGGACAAAAAAATATCATATAGTGGGTGGCTTCAACAAGAGACATTTGTTCTCTCAACAGTCCTGGAGGCCAGGAGTCCATGATCAGGGTGCTGGCAGAGTTGAGCTCCTCTGGGGTGTTTGTGGCTTGGAGGTGGCTCCCCTCTTTCTGTCTCCTCACCTGTTTGTCCCTCTGCCTATGAATGTCCTTAGTGTCTCTCCATTTGTTCTAATTTCCCCTTCTCATAAGGACACCAGTCAGCTTGGATGGGGCTTGCCCTAACAGGCTCATTTTAACTTGATGGCTGCTTTAAAGGCCCTATCTCCAGATACAGCCATATTCTGAGGTGCTGGGGGTTAGGGCTCCAACAAATGAATTTTGGGGAGACACAATTCAGTCCATAACAGTTTGGTAAAATTTTATCAGTGGATGATCTGTACCTGGAGTCTTCTTTTGTTGGAAGGTTCTCTACTCATTCAGTTTCTTTAATAGAAGGGACCATTTAGGGTGTCTGTTCTGGCTGTGCTACCGTGGCAGTGCAGATCTGAGACTAGAGTTGGCTGTGGTGCAAAGCTGGGTGAGGAAAAAAGAAAAAGAAAGCCAGGGACTTCCTCCATACTCTCTAGCACACTGGGGCTCCTTTTCTTGATCTAGATAGAAATAGATTTCTTGTCGAGTTCCTGCTGCATAGTGGTTCAGCCCACTTTGATTCGGGTCCCATTGCCTTTAGCTGTTTAGTTTTCAGAGTCTTCAGGTAGTTGCTTTGTGCATTATGTACACAGATTTTAACATAATCAGTAGGAGTCTTAGGCTCCATTCAGTTTCCTTCATCTTGACTGGCACTAGAAGTTGATGTTTCTATTTGACTGGGCCCATTGAGAACATCTGATCAATCTTGCATGGAAAATATTATGAGGAGACAAAGAATGGTATTTATTTTCTGATGATCAAAAGCAAATAACAATGGGGGGAGGATAGCATTGAAACATGTATATTATCATATGTGAAATAGATCGCCAGTCCAGGTTTAATGCATGAGACAGGTGCTCAGGGCTGGTGTACTGGGATGACCCTGAGGGATGGGATGGGGAGGGGGGTGGGAGGGGGGTTCAGGATGGGGAACACACGTACACCCATGACTGATTCATGTCAATGTATGGCAAAAACCACTACAATATTGTAAAGTAATTAGCCTCCAATTAAAATAAATTAATTAATTAAAAAGAAAAGAATGGGGGGAGGAAGCAAATAGGAATGGGAAAGAGGATCTGTCATTTTTAAAGTGAAATTTGAGCCCAGATGGGTCAAGAAAATCATAATTCAATTCATCCATATCTTCCATAAAGTGCGAAAGTACTTGGTTTAAAATGTCCCTGGAACTTTGCCTAGACAGTCTAGTTTACACGTTATTTGTTCAAGAACAAAGATATCCCTTAGGGATGGAGGAGTATAACATCAGTTTAATGAGTATTTGTGCACTTGTTAAATGTAAGTTAAGGACTTTTTCTGTATTTATTCTTTATTTTGATACTACATCAAAACTCGAAAAGTGATAGTTTCTTAATAGTTATGGTGCAGAATCTGAAACCTTATCAATGAGTTTTGTTGTATTCCTGCATGAAAATCCAATAGTCTTTCTTGCCCTTTGAATGGATTTTTTAAATCCATGCATGATTTTGTAACATGATGAATTGACCATATGAAAAATACTGGTTCAGAGTTTTACAGATGTTGGAAATATTGAGACTTTTAATTATACAGTATTAAAAAATCCATTTCATCAGTATCATCATTGATCTCATCAGGAAAGTCTTGAAGCAATGGAAAAATGTCAAGCACCCAGTGGCAAGTTTTCTAAAATTCTACTTTTTGCTTGAAAGCTCAAGTTTTATCAGTGGCAAAAAATCTGCTATTTTTCCTTAACATGACAGGCCTACTTTATTCATTTTCAAGAAAATTTCTATCAAGTACTCAAATCTAGAGTTTATCTGTCATTCATCCTTTCAAGTAAAAATAGTCTTTCACAAAGAAAGCCGCTAGTTCAGCTCAGAGCTCAGTCGCGGAGGTGCTTTGCCTTGAGACAGCCATTGTACTTTGAGCACACGACGTACTTTGTGAGCTTCTGATTTCTGCAGTTGCAGTGTGCGGGCTCCTCATTGTGGTGGCCTCTCTTGTAGAGCACAGGTTCCAGGGCGTGAAGGCTTCAGTAGTTGTGGTTTGTGGGCTCTCAAGTGCAGCCTCAGTAGTTGGGGCTTAGTTGCCTTTTATGGCATGCGGGATCTTCCCAGACCAAGGATCAAAATTGTGTCCCCTGCATTGGCAGATGGATCCTTAACCACTGAACCACCAGGGAAGCTCATCAAGGATATTCTGAAACTGCCTTTTTCTTTTCTGCCCACATCAGGCACTAAACAATGTAATGACTATTAGTATTATTTGGTAGCTTTGCCTTGATTTGTACTAGGTGCCATTAGTTTTACTCACTTTTGCTTTTGCAGCAACAGTGCAAATGTCAGCACAGTGACCCTGACATCTTAGTGTTGTTCTGAAAATAGTTTTGATCTCATGGGCTCCCCTAAAAGGAACTCAGGATCCCCCAAGAATCTCCAGACTTTGAGAATCACTGCTCTTGACCAGCTCAGTGAAGGGAGACTGTGCCCACTAACTCATGTTAATATTGGGCAAATCCATTCACCTCAATGGATCTTTATGCTTAAAATGTAATTAATATATGTTCAATAAATATTCCTGTTCTTTGAAATGAAATAATTTCATCTCTGGAAAATGACGGGGTTATATTTTATTTCTCTAAGGATTCTGACAACACCGAACTTGGTTCTGTTCTAATTATCACAGTTGAGTCAACTTTAACCCAGACAAGTCAAGGACTGTGGGTGGACAGTGATGGTGCTGGATGTGAGACCACTGTCTCCCGACTTCAAGTTCGTGTTGTTTCTGGTCTCCATCCTGCCTACTCCCTGGTCTCTCCAAAGGTGAGAGATTTTCTTCTCATGGACTATCATTTCCCTGACCCACTTCCTACCTGCTGTCCTTCTTTTATGCAGCTGGTCTGGTTTTGTTCTTTGATTATGCTGTTAGCGCACACTTGTTTTTATGTGTGTGTGTGGCACTTGTTACAAATACCATTAAGTAATGATTTATGAAAAGACTGGTTTACTATCTATATCTCCCACCTGGAAGGTAAACTCCTCCTTATTGGTGGTTGTATCCCCAGAACCTCACAATCCCTCTCATGGTAGGCATGGGCACCAATATACAGAAGGGGATTGTGAAGTATCACATGAATGGTGTAGGCAGTAAAAGCTTTAGGAAGTTGGAGAAAGGAAGTGGTCAGTGAGGCATTGATTATTCTAGGGAGATTCCAGAGAAGCGAGGAGACTTGATCTGGATCTTGTTGATGATCTATAATACAGTTGACCCTTGAACAACACAGGTTTGACTGGCACAGGTCCATTTATATGTAGATATTCTTCAGTAGTAAATAGAGTACCCCACGATTCGTGGTTGGTTGAGTCCGAGGATACAGGGGAACCATGGATGCGGAGGGCCAACTGTGTTACATTTGGATTAACCTCCGTGTGGTTCAGGAGTCAGTGGTTTACTGTTTTCAGAGTCCTTTTGAGGTATCGAGGGTCATGTTACCAACTTATCCTCTAGTTGAATGCTAGTAACTTTTAGATTGCCATTTTTAAAAACCTGACAGGTCTTTTTGTTAATTTTATTTTTAAAAATTTATTTGGCTGCTCTGGGTCTAGTTGTGGCACATGGGCTCTTTCATCTTTGTTGTGGCATGTGGAATGTAAATCCCCCACCGGGGATCAAACCTGGGCCCTCTGCATTGGGAGCACCAGGGAAGTTCCTAGATTGCCATTAATAGATCATTCATTTGACCAGAGAGAGTCAGGACTGTGCATTAGGTAGAGTGGTGATCTTTTTCATTCATTCATTTATTCAGACCTTCACCATACACATATTTATTATATACCTGCTATATGTCAGGCACTGGGAGTAAAAAAAAAAGAAAAACAGAGAAAAGAGTTCCCTGCCCTCCTGGAGCTTACACTGTGGTGGGATGAGGAAGAGATAGTCAATATATCAGTCGATAAGAAAAATATCAGATGATGAGGTGTTTGGCAAAGAATTAAGAGAGGGTGGTAACAAGCAAGGAGGAACTAGTAACGAGGCTGAGGAGATAGAACCTACACTGAAGTCTGAATGTCCTAGGGCTGGCCATACAAAGATCAGGTGGCAAAGCATTCCAGGGAGAAGAACAAGCCAGTGCCATTGTGCAACCTAGACCTTGCTTGACATGCTTGAGGGATGGAAAGGTGTGAAGCGAGCATAATTGGTGGGGAAGAATGAAATGAGATGAGTTTGTAGAGGTGAGCAGGAGTCGGACCATTGAGAGGTTTCTAAGCAAACGTAAGAAGTTTAGAGCTTTGTGCTTTGGGGAGCCATGGAGGGGTGGTGTGCTGGGAGTGATGCAGGCTGGGGCTGGGGGCTGTGGTGGCGCTGGAGAGGAATGGTTGGGTTCAGGATACATTTGGAAGTGGGGCTCTTCCTGTGTTCCTCCAGCTGTTCCCTGATCGCAGTCTACCTTTCCCCACTTTTTTTTTAAGATTTTTTTTTTTGATGTGGTCCATTTTTAAAGTCTACTGAATTTGTTACAAATGTTGCTTATGTTGTTTATGCTCTGGCTTTATTGGTCATGAGGCATGTGAGATACTAGCTCCCTGAACAGGAATAAAACCTGCACCCCCTACATTGAAAGGGGGAATCTCAACCACCAGACCACCAGGGAAGTCCCTATTCCCAGTTTTAAAAGCTTTTTCTGTCTTTTTCCTCATCTTATAGGGCCTCGGCCACCCCCAAGGTGTTGGCTAAGTACCACATTTCCTGCAAAAGTATTTAAAAATACACAGTAGTGATTACGTGTGAAACATTATGTCTTGACTTTCATATGCCTGTATGTACCCACTCTGCATCATGTAGCTCACAAGAGTGAGAATTCAAGATCTTGAGGCAGGAAGCCTTTTATTCCACCTGCAGTGATTTTTGAGTGCTTCCTACATCCTCAGCATTGTCTCATGTATTATGGACAACCTAGAGTCTGAACTGGAGCATCTAGTTAGAGATACATTTAACCCACATGGAAAGATGGATACAGCTGCTGGGGAAGTATTTGGATACCTGGAGAGAGATGAGTTTAGACAGGGAAGAGCATGAAGGGAAGCCCAGAGATGAGGATGAGGGTGTGTTAGGACAGCAAGAGCTGCACGCGAGGGGTTAGAAGGTGAGTGTGAGGACATGTGAGTTAGCGGGTCCACACCAGAAGCTCTTGATTTGTTATCAAGTATGTGCAGTTCACACTAGAAGGAGAAGTTCTCTGACATGTTGCAGAGGTGATGGTTTGTAGCTGTCAGGGTTAGCGTTAGCGTTTCTTCTTTACTTCTGCCTTGAACTATAAGCTTTATTGAAACACAGCTGTTGCCTTTCTTAAAGTTAATTTTTATTACAGTACAGTTGCTTTACCATATTGGGTTAGTTTCCACGTGCAGCAAAGTGAATCAGCTATGTGTATACATACATCCCTTCTATTTTTGGATTTCCTTCCCATTTCGGTCACCACAGAGCATTGAGCAGAATCCCCTTAGTTATACAGTACATTGTCATTAGTGATCTATTTTATGCATAGTATCAATAGTGTATATGTGTCAATTCCAATCTCCCAGTTCATCTCCCCCACCTCCCGCCCTGTTCTCCTCTTGGTATCCATCCAGTTGTTCTCTTGTCTGTGTCTCTTTTTCTGGTTTGCAAATAAGCAGTTTACTTTTAAACTGACTAATACCCTATGTAGTTATTTAAAAAACACCCACAAACTTCTTATTTTGGAATAAATATAGATTCATTGGCAGTTGCAAAGAAATGGAGAGAAGTCTTTGGCACCCCCTTGCCCCTTCTTCCCCACTGAGCATCTTGGGTAACTAGGGCAATAGCAAATCTGGGTGATGACATGGGTAACATGCTCAGAGCTGATTCAAGTGCTGCCACTTACACACGCACTTGTGTGTTTGCAGCTTCCTGTCACCACCAACACAGTCATGACACAGAACCACCCCGTTACCCCAGGCTCTCTAGTGCTACTCCTTACAGCGCCACCTTCTCTGTTGCCCATTCCCAAACTTTGGCAGCCACTCACCTGTTGTCCTGGAGAAGGCAATGGCACCCCCCACTCCAGTACTCTTGCCTGGAAAATCTCACAGACAGAGGAACCTGGTGGGCTGCTGTCTAGACCCATCATATAAATGAAATATGATAACATATGGCCCTTTGTGACTGGCTTCTTTCACTTAGCATAGTATTTCCAGGGTTGATCCATGTTGTAATATGAATTGGTACTTCTTTCCTTTGTATGGCTAAATAACATTCTGTTGTATGAATACATTGCATTTTGTTTATCCATCGGTTAATGGATATTTGGGTTGTTTCCACTTTTGCCTGTTATAAACAATGTTTCTCACAACATTTATGTACAACTATTTCTGCCTATGCGTGTTTTCTTTGGGGTATTTTCCTAGGAGTTGAATCGCTAGGCCACATGGTAATTCTGCATTTAGGCTTTTGGGGAACTGCCAAACTGCTTTTCAAAGCAGCTGCATCATTTTACCTTCCCACCAGCAGTGTATGAGGGTTCTGGTTTCTCTACATCTTTGCTGACACTTGTGTTTGTCTTATTGATTCTCGCCATCCTACTGGAAGTGAAGTGGCCTTACACTGTAGTTTTGATTTTTCATTTCCCTGAGGACTGATGATTTTTGCATCTTCTTATGTGCTTATTGGCCATTTGTGTAGCTTCTTTGCAGAAATGTCTATTCAAGTCTTTTGCCTCCCCTTTTTAACTATCATTTTTTAAAATTAAACTTTTAATTTTGTATTGGAATATAGCTGATAAACAATGTTGTGATAGTTTCAGGTGGACAGCAGAGGGACTCCTCCATACATATACATGTACCACTCTCCCCCAAACTCCCCTCCCATCCAGGTGTCTTGCCAAGTTTTTTTTTTTTTTCTTGCCAAATTTTAAATTCAGGTATCTTTTTAGTCTTGAGTTGTAACAGTTCCTTACATATTTTAGATACTAGATTGTTATTAGATACATGAAATGCCAATTGTTTCTCCCATTCTGTGGGCTGCCTTTTCACTGTGGTTTAAATTTGTGTTTCCCTAATGACTGCTGATGTTGATCATTGTTTCATCTGCATGTTTGCTGTGTAAATGGCCTCTTTGGTGAAATGTCCACTCGTATGTTTGTGCATGTTTGTCATTTCTTCTTACTACAGCTATGGCTGGAGACATTTTCCTTGATTAGTCTTCAAACTCTTTGCAGCAGCACTAGGATGGATCAGAGACAAAACTGTTAAGTGGCTCATAGCTATAGATTTTTTAAATTGTGATTAAAAAACACAGAACATGGAATCTGCCCTCAACAAATAGGTGTACAGTGCAAATGTTAACTATATGCATGTTGTTGTAAGCAGATTTCTAAAACTTTTTCACTTTGTACAAACTGAAACTCTAGATCAAGCCCCTGGCAGCCACCATTCTGCTTTTTGTTTCTATGAGTTTGGCTACTTTAGATACCTTAAATGAATAGAATCATGCATTATTTGTTCTGTGACTGCCTTATTTCACTTAGCATAGTGTCTTCCAGGTTCATCCATATTGTAGTATGTGACTGTAGCGTTTTTAAAAATTTTATTGAAGTATAGTCGATTTACAATGTCATGTTAATTCCTACTGTAGAGTGAAGTGATTCAGTTATGTATATATGTGTATATATACCCATTCTTTTTCATATTCTTTTCTATTATGGTTTATCACAGGATATTGACTATAGTTCTCCATGCCATACAGTAGGACCTTGTTGTTTATCCACTCTCTATATAATAGTTTGCATCTGCTAATCCCAAACTCCCAGTCCATCCCTCCACCCCGCCCCTCAGCAACCACAAGTCTGTTCTCTAAGTCTGTTTCTGTTTTGTAAATAAATTCACTTGTGTCATATTTTAAATTTTTTAAAATTTATTTTTAATTAATTAATTTTTCCCCTGGGGAAGGGATAGGCTACCCACTCCAGTATTCTTGGGCTTCCCTGGTGGCTCAGATGGTAAAGAATCTGCCTGCAATGCAGGAGACCTGGGTTCGATCCCTGGGTTGGGAAGATCCCCTGGAGGAGGACATGGCAACCCACTCCAGTATTCTTGCCTGGAGAATCCCCATGGACAGAGGAACATGGTGAGCTGCAGTCCATGGGGTTGCAAAGAGTCAGACACGAGTGAGCTACTAAGCATACACAGCACACTTTATTTTTGGAGGCCATGCCTCACAGCTTGTAGAATCTTTGTTCCCTAACCAGAGATTGAACCCAGGCTTCCAGCAGTGAGAGTGTGGAGTCCTAATGACTGGACTGTCAGGGAATTCCCCATTTGTGTTATATTTTAGATTCCACATATATGTAATGTCATATAGTGTTTGTCTTTCTCTTTCTGACTTGCTTCACTTAGTATGATAATCTCTAGGTCCATCCATGTTATTAGAAATAGCATCATTTCATTCTTTTTTATGGTTGAATAATATTCTGTTGTATATATGCCCCACATCTTCTTTATCCATTCATCTCTTAATGGACATCTAGGTTGTTTTCATGGCTTGGTTGTTGTGAATAGTGCTGCATAGTTGTAAGATTTTGATCCATGCTAAGCGAGTACTCATTTTTATCTCATTAATAACCACATATCTTACCATGACTCAGTTTCTCCATCAGGGAAATGGTCACAGTGGTATGGAACTTGGCTGTAATTAAACTCAGATGTTTGTGAATAATTAGTACTCAGACCTTTGTGAATAGTTAGTGCTCTGATCCTATGGACAGCCTCATAGATGGCAGATACGCGCTTTTGCCAAGAAGTCAAAATCAGCAGGAGAATATCCTCACTTTAGTTTTTTAATTTTTTGCTTTATTTATTTGGCTGCACTCTTGGTTGCCTCGTATGAACTCTTAGCTGTGGCATGTAGGATCCAGCACCCTGAGCAGGGAGGGAACGCTGACACCCCGGATCGGGAGCGTGGAGTCCCAGTCACTGGACCACCAGGGAAGTCCTCTCATCCTGGTTTGTTGAAGAGTCTTCACTGAGTGGCCACATTTCTCTATTAATTTTTAATTTCTTTTCTTGCATAATGTTTAGTCCCCAAACTATTCCAGAGTGTCTCAGCACACACATCCTGAAAAGGAAAGGAGGGGGGAACAAATTAGGGGTCTGATTCTCATTAAAAGGGCTTCTGTGCCCCCAAAGAGGAGGATCCCCAAGCCAGCCTCCCCCTGACTCCAAGAAGCAGCCAGTTCTCAGCGAGTTGCTATGGAAATGTGCTCTGGTACCAGGAGGCAGTGAAGTAAAGCATTCCGAGAGTCTTGGAGGCTAGGAAATGGATGTTTTGAGGTCTGTTCCCAAAGTCTCCTGCAGTTGCTTTTTGCATTAAATTCTTTCTCAACGTTTCATCGTTCCCCTGTGGACACAGAGGCTGAAGGTGTGGACTGTTGCTTAGAGGCTTTACAAAGGCAGGAGAGATCTGGAAGATTCTGGCCATAAAACTGTGGTTTTTAAATAAGACAGGATGATCATTTATACCCCTTCTCGTCTTACAAGCAAAAAATCTGTCACCATCTGAACTCTCCCCATGGACATCTTAGCTCAGGCAGCCTTCTCTTGGGAAGGGTGAACGTATCTTTGCCTTTGTCCTTTTTTCCTTCCCCATCCACCCTCCTCCCTGTAGACTCTGATTCTGCAGCAACCCTCCCTGGGAGTTGACCAGCAGCTTCAGCTCTCACCTGTCTCAGCATGCACCGTGGTTTTGCGTTCTGGGGACAGATCTGGGTGGTTAGGACAAACACCGCCTGGGAATCTTTGGCCAGAGGAGATTCCTCCAGTGTCCTCCATACTGCTCTGGTTCCCGCTCATCAGACCCTCAGCGATGCTGTCAAGCTTCAGTTCCCATGGCTGCTTTTCATCTTTCTTTCAGTTAAATCAGCTATGACACCTGGCAGAGCCCCGCTTCTCCTGGGGGCCCAGGAAAACCCAGATGCTGCCAGCATGTTCTGGGGCCTGGTGTCCCTGGAGTACATTCAAGGCCAGTCCATCTACTCTGCACAGACATGGGGAGAAGAAATGTCAGTGCTGGAAAGGAGCTGAAAGTCATCTCATCAACCCCTTAATGCAACATCATGGAAAAATTTATTGGAAAACAAATACCTGCCCCCAGCTATAGTTCTTAGCATGTGGCCAAGTGATACTATTTTGACTTTAAGTATAATAGCTGTGATTTCAATGATAAAACTGTTAAAATACTAGTAGAAGCTAGCATAGGGTTCCAAAAGTGTGACGCCTCTGTCACAGCTTTGTACTAAAGCAAAATGGTCAGAAATTTAGGTCAAAGGAAGTAAACCAATGCGTGCACGCATACACACACATAAAAAGTAAGGGAAGGACATTCTTGCACAGTGTCAGATGGCAACCCTGTAGGTGCTTTCTAAATCATTTCTATTTATTTGCTTTGAGAAGAGTGTCCTTCTCCCCCCCCCGCCCCGCCCCCCCCCGCCATTTCCTTATCCTGTGTCCAGAGAGTAGGGTCAGTTTCTCAGTTTTCTGGGAAATGGCTGTGGTTGCATTGAAGACCAGGGTTAGTCTCTGTGGGCTGCTTGTCTTTTTGTCTTTGAGTTCTCCCTGTGGGCCTAGGCTGGCTCCCTACCTGGTACCCAAGCTTTCACCTTACCTCCTTCTCGGAGTCCCACACTCCAGATCTCAGAGATTTCTTCTACCTCACCTGTCCTTTGCTGACCTGTGTTGTTTCACTCCAAGGCTCTGCTAGATACTTGAAGCTGATTCCAGAGGCTAATTGAAGGTAAACTGGGAAAGGAGGTTAGAGGCATTCCTTATTGCCTTTCCATAAACATTTATGTTTTGAAGCTTTAGATCCTGTAATTCTAAAAAATGTCAAGAGAACAGGGAAAAGACATGATAGAGGAAGGTGATTAAGAGGTATAAACAAGTAGGTATAAAATAAGATACAACTGGAATAGTCTGGTGGTCCAGACTCCCCACTTGCAATGCAGAGGGTGTGGGTTTGATCCCTGGTAGGGAAACTAAGATGCCTTGTGGTGTGGCCAAAAAATAAAAATATTAAAAATAAATTTAAAAAGCAAAGTTAAAATAAGATACAAGGATGTAATGTACAGCACAGGGAATATTGCCAACATTTTATAATAATTTAAATGGAGTATAATCTATAAAAATGTTGAATCACTATGTTATAAATGTGAAACTAGTACAGTGTTGTAAATCAACTATATTTCAATTGAAAAAAAATGAGTGGAACAGGCCACTCAAGGAAGAATGGGAAAGTAGCTTTTCTTTTCTGGACGTTACATTGGGTCACTCCGATCACACAGTTGATACCATCCAGACATTGGCCATGCCTATGTCTGGGCCATAGTTCATTCCGCTGTCCAGTTGTTCCTAAGGATGATGAAACCTGCTTTATACCAGATGTGTTTATAAGCTTTTATGTGTCTGTAAATCAGGTCATAAGTTACTAATGAAAAGGAATCCTCTCTTTTAAATCCAGTAATTTTTGTGAACAATAGGAACTTAATATGTATCTGTTAACAATGGAATATTAATAAACCAGAAGGAGTCAGCAGTAAGTCTTTACTAGTTTAGGAAACCACTTACAAGGGTTATTGGAACAGCCCTGTGAGGGCTTGGATTGGATTCTGTGTTATGAGAAACACCAATTAACCGAAAGCTTTAAGCGAAGGTCATTTCTTCTCCCCTTAGCTAATTGACATGGCAAATATGTTGCCCTCACAACTGGAATTGAATGCTTTCTGGAGAGACCTGTCCAAGGAAATGATCTTGACATGCTGTCATTGTCAATTGTGATCAGCTCACTGACTCTGCAGAGGCGGTGGGTCTGGTCTTTTCCCTTGAAAAACTTCATCAGTGCTGGTGTCTACAGTCATTTAGGGCACCAAGTAAATATGTCAAGGGCGCTGCTTACTCTCCTATGGACACTTTAAAAAATATTTTTTAAAATATAAAAATTATATATATAAATGACCTGGTGAAGACCTGCACCTGGTCTTCGTTGCAGCTCAGGGGATAGTGGGTCTTTGTTGTGGCATGCAAACTCTTAGTTATGGCATATGAGATCTAGTTCCCTAACCAGGGATCAAACCTGCGTTCGGAGCACAAAGTCTTAGCCACTGGACCACCAGAGAAGTCCCTCCTATGGACACTTAAAGTGGTGGGTACTGTCTTAAGTATTGGCCTGGAGCAGACCCTGGGGCTGGTCCTAGTACTGCTCCAAACTGGTTCTGTGACTGTAGGTGAGATGTTCACGCTCTGAACCTCAGCTGCTTTATCTGTGAAACTGGGATGATGATCTCTTTGAGCAGCGCTGTTTTAAGATTTACATAAGCTCTGTATGCAGAGAAAGTGAAAGTCGCTCAGTTGTGTCCAATTCTTTGCAGCCCATGGACTATACAGTCCATGGAATTCTCCAGGCCAGAATACTGCAGCAGGGCTTCCCTTGTGGCTCAGCTGATAAAGAATACGCCTGCAATGTGGGAGACCTGGGTTCAATCCCTGGGTTGGGAAGATCCCCTGGAAAAGGGAAAGGCTACTCACTCCAGTATTCTGGCCTGGAGAATTCCATGGACTGTATAGTCCATGGGGTCACAAAGAGTTGGACACAACTGAGGGACTTTCACTTTCACCTTCACTGTATGCAGAGAGTTTGGCACAGATTAAGAAGTGGCTAGGGGGTGAATAGAAGCCTTATAGTTCCCCAAACTGTTCGCATTTTGGCCCAATTTAACTTTCAGGATGGTGTGTGAAGGTGGAGCTTGCAGATTGAGGAATCTGAGCTCCCAAGCCAATGTCTCTTTAAATCTTGGATCCCAGAGGGTAACCATGGAGGCTCCAATGGCTGGCCATGCTGTGTAATGTCTCGTTTTTGGCACACAGTTCTTCTTCCAGTGGGGAGTGTGGTTGCTCCATGGAGAGGGCTCGGGGGAGAGAGAGGGCTCAGGGTGGGTAGGCTGGCTGGATGCCCAGAACTCTTACAGCCACAGACTGAATGCTTGTGTCCCCTCTCCCCACCATTCATATGTTGAAGCCGGAACCCCCAATGTGGTGGAGTTGGGAGGCTGTGATGGGGTCATGAGGCCAGAGCCTTATGAATGGGATTATAGAGAAGACCTCAGCGAGCTCCCTTGTCCCCCCATGTGTGGACATGGCTGCTTACTGACCCAAAAGCTGTACTCACCTGACACCAAACCTGCCAATATCTGTTCTTGGACTTCTTAGCCTCTAGAACTGTGAGAAGTAAATTTCTGATTTTTTTTTTTTTATAAGACACCCAGTCTATAGTACTTTGTTATAGCAGCTGGACTAAAATACCTGTCAATATTATGATCCAGTGGTCTTATTGAATTAAAAAAAAAATACTTTTTAGAGCATTCTCAGATTCACTGCAAAATTGAGGGGGAAGATAGATTTTCCATATACCCCCTGTCTCAATGCATGCAGGGCCTCCCCCCATTACCAACATCCTTCTCCAGATGCTACCTGTGTTGCAGTTGATGAACCTACACTGACATGATGATCATGGAGTCCACAGTTTAAAGTTTTCCCTTGGTGATGTGTGTTCTGTGCATTTGTACAGATGCATAATGGCATGTATCCACCATCAGAGTACCATTCAGAGTAGCTTCACTGCCTGAGACTTCCCTGTGTCCTGTCAGTTCACCCCCTCCCTCCCCGCTAGACTTACTTGACTTTCAGTGAGGATTTAGTTTTTTTTGCCAATGGGACAGAGCATACTTAGAGGTGCATGCATCTATTTTTATCTACATTATAAGACCATAAGTTAAAAGTAGGTTCGGATCAAAGGTAGAAAAGTAAATTCTGTAACATACCTTTCTTTGTGGCTGTGGGTTCTCATCTTGACAATTCAACCTTGTGTGGTGTAATTCACTTAGAATTCTTGGCTACTTCTGCTCCCCATATCTGCCACTCCTCACCCTCCGCTTCTCCATGACACCAGCTACTCTGAGCATAGGGACTATGTCTTTTTTGTTTTATTGGAGTATAGTTGCTTTACAATGCTGTGTTAGTTTCTGCTGTATAGCAAAGTTAATCAATTATATGTATACATATATCCCCTCTTTTGTGGATTTCCTTCCCATTTAGGTCACCACAGAGCATTTAGAGTTCCCTGTGCTATGTAGTAGGTTCTCATTAGTTACATATTTCATACATAGTATCAATAGTATATATGTTTCAGTCCTAATCTCTCAATCCATTCCACCCCTTTCCTCCTTGGTATCCATATATTTGTTCTGTGTCTGTATCTCTATTTTTGCTTTCCAAAAATTTCATCTATACCATTTTTCTAGATTATCACAAATATGTGTTAATATATAATATTTGTTTTTCTCTTTATGACTTACTTCACTCTGTGTAGCAGACTCGAGGTCCATCCACGTCTCTGCACATTGCACAATTTCATTCCTTTTTATGGCTGAGTAATATTCCATTGTATATATGTACCATATCTTCTCTATCCATTCCTTCATTGATGGACATTTAGGTTGCTTCCATGTCCTAGCTATTGTAAACAGTGCTGCAGTGAACATTGGGGTGTGTGTATCTTTTTTAAATTATGCTTTTCTCTGGTATATGCCCAGGAGTGGGATAGCAGGATCATATGGTAGTTCTATTTTTAGTTTTTTAAGAAACCTCCATCCTGTTCTCCATAGTCGCTGTACCAGTTTACATTCCCACCAGCAGTTTAAGATGGTTCCCTTTTCTCCACACCCTCTCCAGCATTTATCATTTGTAGATTTTTTGATGATGGTCCATCTGACTGGTGTGAGGTGATGCCTCACTATAGTTTTGATTTACATTTCTCTAATAATTAGTGATGTTGAGCATCTTTTCATGTGTTTGGTCATCTGTATGTCTTCTTTGGAGAAATGTCTGTAGGGACTATGTCTTCTTCATCCTTGTAGCTTAATACACAGATTGCTCAGCCAGTGCTCGGTGAATGGGAGAATGAATGCTCAGGTGCCAGCTTTAAGACACCACTTCCTTTCACTCATGCTATTCTGTGAGCTTCTGCTGCCACTCTTGCCTCACGTATGCTGCTGCTTCTACTCCTCTTTCCACCCATCCAGCTTGGGAAAATTGAGCAGTGACCCCAGTCTCCAGAGAGACATGGCGGTTGCTTCTCACCAAGCCTGTGCTTGTGGCAGGTTGAGGTGGCTTTGCTCCAGGGTCTGAACCCCGTCTGGGGAGGCCTTGGAGCTTAGATGCAAACAACAGCCATCTTACTCCTGCAGGGGTTCTCATCTCTTATCTTTTGACAGTAGGATACAGTGTGGAGGGGTGTATCTCAGGGCCCAGGCTTTGCTGTGTCCTGAATTTCTAGCCTGGCTCAGTTCAACTCACTGAAACCTGGGGAGATGGAGTTTAGCACCTGCAAACTGGGGTTGGCTTAACTCTGCCATGCTTGGCAACATGGTTAAAGGATGATGAGTGAAATGCTTTGAGGCTCTTTTGGAAGAGTTGCTGGTTAAATGCAGTGTGTCCGTCTCTTGTCACCTGCCAGGGGCATCCCTTGTGTGACCGAGGGTGCTGACCACAGAAGGGTGTTAGCAGGACCAGTTCCACTAATATCAGTGGGTGGGCAGCTGCTTGCTGAGAGCCCTCAGTTGCAGGCCTGGCCTGGTACACAAAGCAGGGAGACTTGAGTCCCCCTGGCTCACGGGAGGGGCTGTTGAGTGTCACTTTGCTCATTCTTCTTCTAGTTGGAAAAACAACCAGGGACGAATTGCCTTTGTGGATTTTTTCACTTTCAACTTTTCTCATGAAACTCAGACTCTTTCTTTTCTGTTACAAGGCTGACCTGTGTCCAGCAGGGGCAGGGGGAATTGAGCAGAACATGGGAAGCTTCCTGTCTGTTCAGAATTTGGGCTGGGGACTAGGTTTGAAGGAACCTTGCTTGGTTTCCATTGGAGGGTATGGGGAGGCCTGGAGAGCACTTGTGTTTGTGTGTGCAAGGTGGGTGGGAGGGGCAGCCAGCATCTTCTTTACCATGCTCTCCGAGATGAGGGGAGATGCCCTCTGAGATGGGGGGATGCCCTCTGAGATGAGGGGGACGGAGGCCTGGTAGGCTCCAGTGGAGGACATTTATGGTGGAGAGTTACCTCTGCTCCTTGCTGGGTCAGGGCCTTAGTAAGACAATGTGGATGGCAGGGTCCAACTCCACGGCGTTCCAACAGTGCAAACCTAGGAATGGAGACCATGCATGTTGATTTGAGCATAGTCAGTCAGGGACGGACTTGACTCCTGGCCTCGCCAGATGTTTGACTTTTGGGAATGCCTTCACTACAGGGGGACCCAGAGACCTCATTTGTCATGGGATTGTGTGCAGGGTAGGCATGACTTACCAAGAAGAGATGAGAATTTCAGGAGATAATGCATATAAAATGCCAGCTACTACTAGTCTTTTACACACAGTGCATGCTAAGTCACGTCAGTCCTGCCCAACTCTTTGTGACCCCATGGACTGTAGCCCACCAGGCTCCTCTGTGCATGGAATGTCCCAGACAGGAATACTGGAGTGGGTTGCTGTGCCCTCCTCCAGGGGATCTTCCCGACCCAGGTATTGAACCCGAGTCTCTTCTGTCTCCTCCATTGGCAGGTGGCTTCTTTACCACTAGCACCACCTGACTGTAGGTGCTCAAAATATGGTAACTGTCAACTGTTGTGTTTTTTTTAATTTTTAGATATTTATTTACTTGTTTATTTGGCTGCTCTGGGTCTTAGCTGTGGCATGTGGGATCTTTATTTGCAACTTGTGAATTCTCAGTTGCAGCATGTGGGATCTAGGGGTCAAACCTGGGCCCCCTGCATTGGGAGCAGTGAGTCTTAGCCCCTGGACCACCAGGAAAGTCCCTGTTAGCTGTTAACCCGGGAAACACGTTACTGGAGTTCTTTGAGGAGCTCTAGATCTGGCCATCAACCTTCATCCCTGGATAGAATTCAAGAATCTGGTTGTGCCCTGTGGGGTAAAGCCTCAGAGAACGCCCCCGCCCCCACCCAGGTAGGCAGTGACCTAGGAAGGTGGGAGCATGTGGAATGGGGCATCAAGGACCCAGCTGCTCAGAGAGCTGGGGGCCTCTGCTGGTGGGTCAGCGTCAGGGCCGCGAGAGCTGCATCAGCTTCTCTTCCCTACAGGCTCACTAAAGCTCTCCTGGGACTTCCCTGGTGGTCTAGTGGTTAGGACTTAGTGCTTCCACTGCAGAGGGCATGGGTTTAACCCCTGGTCAGGAAACTAAGGTTCGGCATGCCGCAAGGTACGGCCGAAAAAGAAAAGAAAAAAAAAGCTTTTGCCTCCTGGAGTGGCATTTCTCAGACATGCCACCCTTTTTTACTTGGCCACTCAGGGTGATAATGACCTCATGTCTAGGAGGCCTTGGGGCATTTTTCAAACACCTGGCATGAAAGTGAACTACAGTATCAGCTGTGGGATCAGTTCCTTCATAAAAAAAATAAAAACAGGATAATAATTGACCCTACCTTATCAGGTTGTAAGGCATTAAATGTATTAACTCACATTCATATACTTAATACACTTAGAGTAAGGGATGAATGTTGATTCTGTGGTTCTTACTGTGATTATTCTGTCTTTCATCTTCTCCTCCCACGCCCCCATCCTCTCCTTCCACCTCCTGCCTTTGATTTGGGTTCCAAGAAGTTTCCAGGAAGGCAGGGGATTGTTGGGTCTGCCTTGAGAAGCTGGGTTCATCCTGCCGGCCCTCCCGCCCCCCCCGCCCCGCCTCCATTCTGATGGGTTGAGTCAGCCCAGTTTTCTAACTGTGCGCCTGGCAGAAAACAGGTCTTGCTCCACAAAAGGTTGGTTCCTACCCTTGCAGGAGCTGGTGAGAGAGTGTCCTCATCCGACCTTGAAGGACGGGCCTCCAGGCAGAGAGGAAATGAACAGAACACAGGGCATCTCTGGGCCGCAGGAGAACTCTCACAAATACCCTCCAGTTTCTTTTTTGGGATTAAGGATGGAGATCATATCACTGGGAAGAACCAGGCCTCTTCTTGACCCTCTCACCCACTCTTCCTTTCTTCTAGAAAGATGGGGATGTCCTGTTGGCCCTGGGGCACAGCCCACCTTGGGTCTTCCTCATCGTGAGCTTGGCCCCCGGCTCCACTGTGACTCACAGTCAGAGCTCACTTAGCCCTCAGCCCCGTGCCCTCTGCTTTGCAGCACCTCTGCAGTGCTCCAGCCAGGCTGTAATTCCCTTTCCACCCCACCCCACCCTCCCCTTCTGTGGGGTGTTCTGAGGCCAAGTTTGGATCAAATGGCCACATGCGTAATTTCCAAGCTCTGTATGATTGCTGTCCCTTCCCTGTATCAGGCTACCATCAGGCGGCTCCCTCCCCTCTGCTGATAGAGATAACAGCTATAAAAACACACTTTGAGGGGAAAACAGGAGGAGAGGTGTGTGGCCTGTCGCTGCCGGCAGGCTCGGCACTGATGGCAGTGGAGACCTCTGGCCTGCGCTGAACTGCCCTCTGTTCCTGCACTCTGTTGGTCATGCCTCGCGTGGACCATGCCAGCTGGCTTGGCCAGGCTCCGAAAGCTGCCTGTCTCATAAATGGAAACACCAGACAGGACGTTTGAAAGCCTGGCCATGATTTCTGCATGGGACAAGGTTTTTCTCAGTATACCCAGCAGGTCTTTCCTGTCCAATGTGTTTCATTGTGGGGTCCACAGATTTGGGACGCTCTGTCCATTTTCTTGTAAATCTCCTACCATTAAAGGGGCTATTGACTGTGTGCTTGACCATCTTGGACCTTTCTGCACTGCTGCCCAGTCTTGGGGTGCTTTTATTTCTCATATCATCTGCACAACCATGGATGTCATTATAGATGAGAACGTGAAGGCCAGTGACCTACTCAAAGTCACAGAGGTTGTTAGTGGGAAGGAAAATAGTTCAGGTCCCCAAATGTCTGGTCTAGTGCTTTTTTAAAGTGCTACATAATGCCGCTAGGGGAATAGCTGGGGTTATACGTGCAAGGGCCTAGGGGATATGGGACTGGGGCTAGTTTACCAGGAAGCCCTAAGTGAATTGGAAATTGGGTACCGTGCTGTGAATGGGAGGAAAACTCACCCCTCCTCACTGATGCTGAGGCAACAGCAGCCTTCTGGTGATCCTGGGAACCCAGCAGATAATGGTGGCTTCTGACCTCTGGAAGGAGACTTCCATATCAGAAGAGCATGGTCACCTCCCCCTACGTCCCAGAGCTGGCCAGTGCCAGTCCAGACAGGTGAGAACCAACAGCATTCCCCGAGGACTCAAGGATGAGGCCAGGTTGCCTCTGCCCCTTCTTCTGTTAGTCAGGCCTCCCGCCTTGCTTAGACTCTCTGCAGGGCCTCCTTCCTCTTCATTTAGCATGGCGACTTACCCTGTAGGGTGGGCGACTGTAGTGGCCCCATCCCAGGACTCACAGTGGGAGCTGGGGTTTGCATGGTGCTAGGCTGTTCTTTACCTGCATCCCTAAGAGCTGGTCTCATCTGGTCTCTTTCCCCTGTGATCCATCTGACTGTGTATTAGCAAGAGACACTTCAGGTCTTCAAGAAATGAAATAGGCTATGGGCTTTGCTATGCCTTCCCCCATCCTGGGCTGAGCATCTGGCATGTAGTAAGGGCTCCTGTCATTGTTCCTCTGATCTTCTATATTCCTCACAACAATTCCAAAAGCCAGGTGTGACCCCCACCTCACAGTGAAGGGACCAGGCTTAGAGGACAAGGCTGCCTGGTCACAGAAGTCAGTTGCACTGTTGGGATTTGTAATGTGCAGGCCTGTTTCACTCTCAAAGTTGGGGTTTTTTTTATACTACAACACCCTAATTTTCCCTCTGCTGTGCTGTTCACCCTAAACCAAGTTGATTTCTGGAGTTCACTTTTATTTAAAATTTTTTTTATTTTTAATTTTTTTTGTTGATTTGCAATGTTGCTTTTCAGGTGTACAGTGAAGTGATTCAGTTATATATGTGTGTGTGTGTGTATACACATGTATATATTCATTCTTTTCTAATAAAGGTTATCCCAGAATATTGAGTAGAGTTCCCTGTGATATGCAGTAGATTCTTGTCATTATCTGTCTTATATATAGTAGTGTGTGTTCATCCCAAGCTCTTGATTTATCCCTCTTCTCCATGTTTCCCCTTTGGTAACCATAGTTTGTTTTCGATCCCTATAAATTTGTTTCAGTTTTGTAAGTAAGTTCACTTGTTGCATTTGTTAAAAGATTAGATTCTACATGTGAATGTCATATATTTTTCTTTCTCTCAGACTTACTTCAATTAGTATGATAGTCTCTAGGTCCATCCATATTGCTGCAGATGATATTATTTTCATTCTTTATGTCTAAATAATATTCCAGTGTGTGTGTGTATATACACACACACCCACCACATTTTCCTTATCCATTCCTTTGTCAGTGGACATTTAGGCTGGTTCTTTGTCCTGGTTCTTGTAAACAGTGCTGCTGTGAACATTCAGGTACATATATCCTTTTGGATTATGGTTTTCTCTGGGTATATGCCCAGGAGTGGGATTGCTGGATCATATGGTAATTCTATTTTTAGTCTTTTAAGGAAACTTCATGCTGGAATTCCTCATTTTTATTAATTTCTTAATTTTTAATTGAAGGATAGTTGGTTTACAGTCTTGTGTTTGTTTCTGCCAAACATCAACAAGAATCAGCCATAGGGACGCCTATGTCCCCTCCCTCTTGAACCTCCCTTCCACCTCCCTCCCCACCCCACCCTCTAGGTTGTTGCAGAGCCTCAGTTTGAGTTCCCTGAGTCCTACAAGAAATTCTTATCAGCTATCTATTTTACATATGGTAATATATGTTTCCATGTTACTCTCTCCATACTTCTCACCCTCGCCTTCCTCCCCTGCCCCATGTCCATAAGTCTGTCCTATGTCTGTATCTCCATTGCTGTCCTGCAAATAGGTTTATCAGTACCGTCTTTCTAGATGCCATATATATGTGTTACTATACAATATTTGTTTTTCTCTCTCTGGCTTACTTCACTCTGTATAATACGCTCTGGGTTCATCCACCTCATGAGAACTGACTCAAATGCATCTCTTTTTATGGTTGAGTAACATTCCACAGCTTCTTTGTCCATTCATCTGTTGATGGACATCTAGGTTGCTTCCATGTCCTAGCTACAATACATACTATTGTATATAGGGCTGCAGTGAACATTGGGATACATGTGTCTTTTTCAATTTTGGTTTCCTCAGGGTGTATGCCTAGTAGTGGAATTGCTGGGTCATATGGTGGTTTTATTCCTAGTTTTTTAAGGAATCTCCATGTTGTCTTCCATAGTGGCTATACCAATTTACATTCCCACCACAGTGCAAGAGGGTTCCCTTTTATCCACACCTTCTCCAGCATTTATTGTTTGTAGATTTTTTGATGATGGCATTCTGACCGATGTGAGGTGATATCTCTTTGTAGTTTTGATTTGCATTTCTCTTATAATGAGGAATGCTGAGCAACTTTTCATGTGTTTATTAGCCATCTTTGGTAAAAGTAGTGACGGATTTCCTCTTCTTGGGTTCTAATATCCCTGCGGATGGTGACTATAGCCATGAAATCAGAAGACGATTGCTTCTTGGCAGGAAAGCTATGACAAACCTAGACAGTGTTGAAAAGCAGAGACTCTGGCAGAGTAATCTCTGCTAACAAAGGTCTGTATAGTCAAGGCATGGTCTTCACAGTGGTTACGTATGGTTGTGAGAGTTGGACCATAAAGAAGGCAGAGCACCAAAGAATTGATGCCTTCAAACTGTGGTGCTGGAGAAGACTCCTGAGAGTCCCTTGGATAGGAAGGAGATCAAACCCAGTCAATCTTAAGAGAAATAAACCTTGAATACTAGTTGGAAGGACTGATGCTGAAGCTGAAACTCCAGTATTTTGGTCATCTGATGCGAACAGCTGACTCTTTGGAAAAGTCCCTGATGCTGGGAAAGATTGAGGGCAGAAGGAGAAGAGGGCATCAGAGGATGAGATGGCTGGACAGCATCACTGATGCAGTGGGCATGACTGGGGCAGACTTCGGGAGATGGTGAAGGACAGGGAGGCCTGGTGTGCTGCAGCCCATGGGGTCGCAAAGAGTCAGACACGCCAGGGTGACTGAACAGCTACAGAATGTCTTCTTTGGAGAAATGTCTGTTTAGGTCTTTTGCCCACTTTCTGATTGGGTTGTTGTTTTCTCTGTATTGATTCGTATGAGCCGCTTGTGCTCCTGTGCTTTTCAGTCACTTCAGTTGTGTCCAACTCTGTGACCCCATGGACTGTAGCCTGCCAGGCTCCTCTGTCTATGGGATTCTCCAGGCAAGAACACTGGAGTGGGTTGCCATTCCTTTCTACAGGGGATCTTCCCCACCCAGGGATTGAACCTGCATCTCCTGAATCTTCTGAAATGTGGCAGATTCTTTACCACTGAGCCAGTGGGGAAGCCCATGAGCTGCCTGCATATTTTGGAAATTAATCCTTTGTCAGTTGTTTCATTTGCTATTATTTTCTCCCATTCTGAGGGTTGTCTTTTTACCTTGTTTATAGTTTCCTTTGCTGTGCAAAAGCTTTTAAGTTTAATTAGGTCCCACTTGTTTATTTTTGTTTTTATTTCCATTACTCTAGGATGTGGGTCATAGAGGATCTTGCTGTGATTTATGTCATAGAGTGTCCTACCTATGTTCTCCTCTAGGAGTTTTATAGTTTCTGGTCTTACATTTAGGTCTTTAACCCATTTTGAGTTTATCTTTGTGTATGGTGTAGACAGTGTTCCAATTTCATTCTTTTACACATAGCTCTTCAGTTTTCCCTTAAGATCATGGCATCCAGTCCCATCACTTCATGGCAGATAGATGGGCAAACAGTGGAAACAGTGGCTGACTTTATTTTTCTGGGCTCCAAAATCACTGCAGATGGTGATGGCAGCTATGAAATTAAAAGACTTTTACTCCTTGGAAGGAAAGTTATGACCAACCTAGACAGCAAATTAAAGAGCAGAGACATTACTTTGCCAACAAAGGTCCATCTAGTCAAGGCTATGGTTTTTCCAGTGGTCATGTATGGATGTGAGAGTTGGACTATAAAGAAAGCTGAGTGCCGAAGAATTGATGTTTTGAACTGTGGTGTTGGGGAAGACTCTTGAGAGTCCCTTGGACTGCAAGGAGATCCAACCAGTCCATCCTAAAGGACATCAGTCCTGTGTGTTCATTGGAAGGACTGATGTTGAAGCTGAAACTCCAATACTTTGCCCACCTGATGTGAAGAGCTGACTCATTTGAAAAGACCCTGATGCTGGGAAAGATTGAGGGCAGAAGGAGAAGGGGATGACAGAGGATGAGATGGTTGGATGGCATCACCAACTCAATGGACATGGGTTTGGGAGGATTCCAGGAGTTGGTGATGGACAGGGAGGCCTGGCGTGCTGTGGTTCATGGAGTCGTAAAGAGTCGGACATGACTGAGCTGAGCTTCAGTTTTCCCAGAACTACTCATTGAAGAGACTATCTTTGCCCCATTGTGTATTCTTGCCTCCTCTGTAAAAAAATAATGTACCCATAGTGTGTGAGTTTATCTCCGGACTTTCTGTCTTGTTCCATTGGTCTACATTCCTGTTTTTGTGCCAGTGTCATACTGTCTTGATGATTATAGCTTTGTAGTATAGTCTGAAGTCAGGATGTAGAATTCCTCATTTTTCAAGGCATATGGGACATGATCTAGAGATTCCAGTTTGCTATGGAACAGGCTTCTCCCTCAACTGTGGTGGATGGGGACCTGATAAGAAGTAGGAACATATCAGGACTGCAGCTAAGAGTGGGACGTGGTTTAGGGTAGGTAGTCTGGCCCACCAGGAAACCCAGGATGCCAGGCTGGATAACACAGCAGAAACCAGCTGTATGGCCTGGACCTGTGGCCAAGATTAGGGGACTCTTGCCTCTAGCTGGCTTTAGAAATTGGGGATGAATTGCCAGTGAGGTCCAAGATGCTGTAGATTCTCAGAGGTTGAAGCCTGCTTGACTGTGAGTATCATGAAAACAAAAATAGAACAGCAAAGACAAAACCACATGCAAAATTGGGGAGAGGGGATGCATTAGAAGCCTTGGATGGGAATAGTAAGTTTGGTCTGGGTTGTGGATGGCATGAGGTGATGGTTTGACAGTGAGGGTTACTCTCCTGCAGGCAGTAGGGTGAGAAGTGGGGAGAAGATGGTGTTCCCAGCCTGGGAGGTGATGGTTGAAGCCATGAGGAAGAACGAGCCCATCTTGGAGGAGGTGAGAGGGCTGAGGTCGAGAACCAAGCCTTGGGGGCTTGGCTGCAGTTGAAGGAGGACAGAAGGACAAGAGTCAGCCTGGCATCCCCCCAGCCAGCCATGGGGAATGTGGGTGGGAGGGCAGGAGGCCTCAGCGTGGTGGGACTTTGCACAGAGACAACCAGGGGGAGGAGGAAGGCAGTGGTGCCAAGAGCTGAAGCCATGGGAAGATGCCAGATTTGACAAGGAAGAGGTCCTTGAGGACCACAGGGAATACATTCCTGCTCGTCCATACCTCCACCTTCTGTGGTCAATGTTGGGAAGTTGTGCTCCAGGCAGGAGGTCTGAGGTCCTCCACGAGTCACTGGTGTTCTCTGTGCATGACCAGTTAGGGCAAGAAATTGTCCTGGGTCACGTGAGGAAAGATAACAGCACTTGCGTTTCCTGCTCAGGCCTTGGGTCAGCTGAACACGTGTCAGCTGACTGCTTCAGCGAGTCCAGGTTTTACCACACAGTGTAAATATAATCCACGTGGCCCGGGGCACAGGGGAGGAGGGAGGTTTCTGAGGGCAGCTGACAGCTCAGGGTCTGATTTCACATCATAATAATCAAGGACTTTTCTTCCCTTCAGAATACTACAGCTTTGTTAATGTGTGTCTTAATTATCTGCCTTGATGCTGCACCTGTAAGGAGACAACTTCCCACTTTGGAGTGTGGACACTGAGAATCAGTGGGTCTGATGACACACCCGCCTTTGTGAAGCGCTTTCTAATTGCTTAGTTTATTAGTTTGTGGAGTGGCGGCTTTTTAAATTGGAGTATAACTGTTTCACAATGTTGTGTTGGTTTATGCCATACAATGATGTGAATCGGCCAGGAGTATACATATATGCCTTCCCTCTTGAGCCTCCCCCCGTCCCCTCTAAGTTATCAGAGAGCAGCAGGCTGAATTCCCTGTGTTACACAGCAGCTTCCCACTAGCTATCTATATAACACGTGGTAGTGCACATATATCAGTGCCACTCTCTCAGTACGTCCCACCCTCTCCTTCCCCCGCAGTGTCCACAAGTCCGTCCTCTGTATCTGTGTCTCCATTCCTTCCCTGAATTAGGTTCATCAGTGCCATTTTTCTAGATTTCAAATATATACATTAATATACAACATTTGCTTTTCTCTTTCTGACTTACTTCACTTTGTATAACAGGTTCTAGGTTCATCTACCTCAG
Source organism: Giraffa tippelskirchi (assembly GCF_054371585.1). Classification (NCBI taxonomy): domain Eukaryota; kingdom Metazoa; phylum Chordata; class Mammalia; order Artiodactyla; family Giraffidae; genus Giraffa; species Giraffa tippelskirchi. The sequence continues at coordinate 61,359,825 of NC_137287.1, read as the reverse complement.
TTCGACTGACTCAGTGTAGAGTGGCTTTTAAAGAATTCTTTGAGTCTCTAGTTTGGGTAGAGACATACTGCTTCAGAAAGAAAAATAGGGTCATTGAAATAACAAAAGAATTCACCTAATTATCTTCTTTGCCTGGTCGGAGCCTCCGAGGCTAGGAAAAATTAAAAGTTGGGACTTCCAGTAAATTAGGCTCTCTATTAGACAGAACCAGAATAAATGGTGTGTACTAAATCAGTCTTTAAAAAGCAGGACCACCATATCCAGGGAGTTTCCTTTCTGCCCCGTCATGGCTCAAACACTCAGCTCACGGTTCCTGGAGCCTCGGAGGAAGTGAGAAGGCAAAGGTGTACTCAGAGAACAGAAGCTCAGAACAGGCAATTGATCGGGGACGTTGTGCAGTGCTGAGCTCTGGACCCATCACTTAAAATTTCTGGGACTTAGTTTTCACACCAGAGTCCATTTGGGATAATAAACTCTGTCTTCCTCCCAGGTGTATTGAGAAAGCCCAAAGAGCTAGGATATGGGCCATCACATCCTTCAAATGCCATTAAGCACTGGACACAGTCAAGGGTGGGGAAGCTGCTCTGGTTTTGGAAAATGTTGGGTTTGAATGAGCTCTGTAAATAGCCACTAGCTTCCTCACCCATGTTCTGATTGACTTGAAGACTGCTTTTTGTTACACTGATCAAGATGATACTGGGAAATGTGGCTCCTACCACAGGTGGGAGGGTTGATTGCCCAGTTCAGGATCGGATGGACTCGTCCACCCAGGCAGGCACAGGTGGCTCTGGGAAGCCATGGCCTGTGGCTGTGGGCTGTCATGCGCTAGTGTTTTCAGCTTTGACAAGAGACTGGACAAGGAGTTACCAGTGGTCAGCTAGTTCCTAAAAGGGTAAGCAGAGATGATGGGGCCGAGTGAAGCAGGCAGGCGCTGTTTCTGTTCTCAAATAAACCAATCAAGACTCACTCCCCATCCCTGGTCAGGGGCGGGGGAGTGAGTGAGAAGCCTCTAATGAAGGACCCTCTACACAGAAACTAGCCAGCACAGAAAGAGAGTCCTCCAACAGATATTACTGTTTAGAAGTGACTTGGCCCCAGATCTGATGCTGAGGGCTGTGACTTCATTAGAGCTTATTTACATCTCTCTCAGAATGCTTCGTCTACATACCATAACAGATCTATTGAGACATGGCCTTAGGAGCCTCTGGGGAAAGGCTCACAAAGGACATGAAAGTCAGATACCTGGATGGGAGGATTTGCCCTCTGTGCTGGAGACTCTTAATGATGGGTGGCCACTAAAAATGAACTCTTAATTCACTTTTATAGAACTTAAAGGTTTATCATCCAGAGTGAATTCTGTGCTGAGTCCCACTTGTATGGGGTCTGTCTCTTTCATGTGTCATTCTACAGCATGTATAGTAGTGCAGACATCTCCTTGGGGAGAACCAGCTCTGGGTCCTCTTTTGCATGGTGCCTCTTTCCAGCTGAAGCTCCCACATCTCTAACATCCAGGAGTCAGTGACTCAGCCTCAAAGGAGAAAAGAAGCATTAACAATGAATGATAGATCACTGTCTTATTTATACACTTAGACTCTGGTGGCTGGTCACTTGATTTTACTAAAAGATGAACCAGAAAAAAAAAAAAGATGAACTGTTGGAGTCAAAACCATTGTAGTTTAATTTAAAAAATTTTTTGCCTTTCCACGTGCCTTCTGACACTTTCAGTGACTTGTTGTTCGTTGTTGTTCCGTCTGTCTTGTATCCAGTTCTTTGCGACCCCATGAACTGCAGCACTCCAGGCTTCCCTGTCCTTCACTAACTCTCAGGATTTGCTCAGACTTATGTCCATTGAGTTGATGATGCCATTCATTTAGTGATTTACACCTGTAATCTCTCTCTCTTAAAATCTAACAATCTTTGGGGATAGGAGACAGAAATATATATTGAGCTCTAGTTAATGAACTTGCTAACCATAATTTCAAGATTGGTTGTGCTCTGCATGTAAGAGAGAGACTGTGCATGTGATTATGAAAGTGTATGCACATATAATTTATAAAACAATGATATTTGGAAGTCTTTCTCTTAGCATTTGTTTTCAGCTTTTGTGTATGAACTGTAGTCCCTTAGTGCCTGCATGTTCTTAGGACATTTTCTAGCAGTGTGATTCATGATTCTAGGTAAGTTACTTGTTCTTTTATTCCTTCTGTCTTATTCTCTTAATTTACAATTAAGTATGCCTTTGGCTGCAAGTAAGAGAGAAATCTATACCCAGCTAATTTGAAACAATGAGGAAATACATTATCACATGAGGCAAGAAAGCAAAAACTATGGCAACTGCAGAAACAGTACAGTCAGGGCTCTCGGTCCCCTCTGGGTGACTCTCTGTGTCCTCAGACTAGCTTCCCTCATGGTGGCAAGAAGGCTGCTGCAGCAGCTCGAGGCACCCACTCCAGGTCCCACAGGATACAAAAGAGGGAGGCATTCTCTTTTCCTGCGTAGCTTTTATTGAGAACAAAGAAAATTATTCTCATGAACAACTTCTCCTTCCCCACAACCTGGCAGACTTTCTCTCACATGTCATTGGCCAGAAGAATGTCACATACCTGTACCTTATTTAACTTGGCCCAATAAGGACCCACCTCCTAGGACCACCCCTTCTGAAGTAATGGCCATGTGAAAAAGAGAGGAACTTTTAACAACACTGTACTTTAATAGGAAGGAGGAAGGATTTAGGCTTACTGTACTGCATATGTGTTTTTGATGAGCCTGCATGCTGTATCAATAAAAAGTAGTATTGTGAATGGTATTGTTTGATAAGAGATAAAAGAAGAGAGATGCCAAAGGTAAACAAGAGATGAAAAATCTAGTTGGTGCACAGAACCAAAGAGACAGAGTGAGCAGTTGGCCTATATTTGGTCATTGTTTTTATCTTGGGAGGAGTTAGAGCAGCTTTCTAAATAAAGGAAAAATACTATTGTCCAACGTGTTAATGAATTCCAGTCTCAGAAGTCTCCTCTTTCCCACAGCTATTTTCTTTCACTAGTTGAAAATGGTATTTAACTGCAGATGTATTCTTAACACAGCTGGAGGTCTCTTAACCAAATAAAAAGCTTAGATTCCATTACTCTTGATGGGGGGAGAATGGAGCTGGAAAATCGTGTGTTATGTATCTGTGTGTGTAAGTTTAAATATCTCTTTATGAAAAGCACACACGTACACTTGTAAGAAACCATATAAAAGCTATGGCAATCCTAGCCAAGAAAAAAAGGAAAAGAAAAAACTTGGCTTCTTGAAGCTTTTAACTAGAACTAAAAATAATCTTCCTAAGACCATGTTTGATACATAACTCAGGAAAAAATGTACTCTGTGTATCCTGAATGATTTTGGAGTTCATTTTCACAGTGTATGATTTAAAAAAGGTCCCTGTCATATATGATGATGTTTTATGTTATTTGGGTCTTAGATTTTTGTGCCGGCCACTCGAGATGGCATTTTCAATGTAATAGGTGACAACTGCAAAATTACCTGTCTTTAGAAGCAGAAAGGAAGGAACAGTTCTAAAAGGGAATACTTATTTACATTAATTCGTTGATTACTCCTTATACTTTGAAGAGATTCAGGGGGTTTGCCGATCATTAGGTATTTTTCCTAGATCCAAAGCAAATCACTTTAAAGGGAGGGTATCCATCTGCCAGTAGAACTTGTCATATCAAATCCTTCGACTTCAGGGAAGCCAGAGAAAGCAGGGAGATATTTTGGAGTTCTTACTCTGGTGTGAAAAACAGCAGTTTCTGTTTTCACTCTTCTTGACCTTTTATTAAGTTTGAATCTCAGGAAGCTATGCTCCATTATTTATCATCGGACTCATAAACTCTGACATTTGCCAGTCTCTCTGGTCTGACACTTAGTATCCACTGACCCAAATGATCATTTCTTCCTTTCTCAGAGGCTGACATTTTCTCTCACTCATGTCTCTCAAAAAGGGGGTCTTCCTTGAGATGACCTGAGTATTTTCTTTGAAGTTGAGACCAAAAGTAACTATTTGGAAGCCTCATTGCTGGGTCTGTAGTGCAAACCTGGACCACCGAAGGTTGAAGTGGCAACTGTACTGATTTCAGCTGGTTTCTTGGGGGTGGGAAGTCCTTAGTGCATCCCCAGCACCATGAGCCTAAGTGCTTCTCTTAACTTCCTAATGCAAAGCCCTTCTTTGTCCTGAGTTCTCCAGGCTTCTGAGCAAACAGTGGGCTCAAACTGGGCTGGTTGTATAGGGTAGTCCCAGAGCCTTGAGAAAGAAGTAGCAGGAAAAACAGCCCAATAATGTATGCAACGTCTTTTCTAAGGCTCATAAGGGTCCTTTCTGTGAATATGTTTGCCGCATAAACTGTTGCGTGGATAATTTAAGGCTGCTGGAAGCTTCTGCCCTCTCTGCACTTCTCATGCTCTTCTGGTTCTTCTTCGGCTTTGAAGGAAATACTGGTTTTCAGCAAGGAGTCAATCCACCTGCTGTGTCCTTTCATGACACATTTTTGGGAACAGTCACGGCAGGCTCTGGAGACACTGGGTTTCCACAACAGCCCTGCGGTATGTATACTCTTAGGACCTTCATGTCATAGGCGTGGAAGCAGAGACAGGGTGGGGTGAAGTCACCAAGCTGGCGAGGGCAGTCTGGGCTGGGGCTTAGGTGTGGGGGGTCCCAAGCCCGTGCTTCTCTGCAGACCCCTGAGGCGGTTTCAGGATGGTGATGCTCTCTGATAGCACCTTCGAGGGGACCCGTATTGCTAAGGGGGTATTGGTGCTATTTCTGGGCTCTTCCCTGCTGTTAGGCACTTCGGTTCTGCCTCCTGCCTACTTTTCTCCCACTGAGACAGCACATTCTAAACAGACCAACCTCAACTGTGAGGCTAAGAGTCTGAAGTCCCCCCAGAGCTCCCTGTGTTTCTGTGCAGAGCTTTGTACCCCCTGGAGAACTTGCTGTTTACCATCTTGCTCGGCAGTTTGATTAGTAGGGCTGCTTCTGGGTTGTGGGACAGAAATCCCAAGTTGGGATCTGGCTGGCCGAGTTTGGCCCCTAGAGTGGCTCTGGTAAGGTGGTGACTTCTCCAAACCCTTGGGCCTGGGGAGGGTTGTGCAGCCTTGCCCCCTTCCGGGGCCTGGGGTCACTTTCCACAACTCTCACCTTTCCCCACAGCCCAGTGTCCCCTGCCCCACCGCGTGTTTCAATTCTGCCTCATTTGTCATTGTGGTGGGAAAGATCTGGAGCCCAGTACAAAAGTACTGGGGGACACCGAGTACTGTGGGCTTTGGCCTGTTTATTCCACAAAGATCACGGCTGGAATGTCACATTATAAATCTCCCGTGTCTGGCAGCTGCCTTCTCTGGCCAATAAACAGATAAGCCTTGAACCCAGGGGCAGGGAATTTCCATCCTCGGAGGCACCGGGACCCAGACATGTCTTTCTGGCTTCCAGTGATCTTTCTTGCCCCAGTCTTTCTTTATTCTGGCTCTTCTCCTGCACTCTTTCCAAACACATGCAGGGGAAACACTGAAAAATAAGTAATCCCAAAGGTCTGTGGAATTGGAGGATAAAAGCACAACAGAGATTCAAAAATCTTGTGTCTTCTTTTCATTGCTTCTTACCCTCAAGTACAGTACGGTTATGCTGAGAAAACTGTTAAGACAGGAGGGAACATTTTAATTTTCCTTGTGTCTCACCTGTAAGTGTTCTGAGTGCCACACGATGTAGTGGTAAACACTGGGCTGGGAAGAGGCCCCAGCCCTGACCTTGCCCCTGACCAGCCTTGAGATCCAGGCCACACCTCCAGCCCTCTCTGGTGCGCAGGGTTTTTTTGATCGTAATCTGAGAGGTTTGGCCTAGAAGGTTTCTAAGGTGTCTTTCAGCTCTGATGTTCTGTTGTTTGAGTAGAGGAGATACTAAGTCCATAGAGATGGCTTGCTACGGGCTGGTCCTTGGCTTACTCTGACCCCTCTATATGCAAATGATGGAACACTTGGGTAAGTAGTGTTTATTGTAAGCCAGGCACTGTGCTCAGGAATAATAAAGCATAGTCTTTGTAGCTTGTAAAGTAATAATAATAAATGATAATATGGGCAAGGTGGGAGGAGTGCCCTCCCTAGGTCACAATGAATTGGGGCAGTTGTTGTTGGAGGACAGTTATCAGAGTCTTAGATTTAATTTCACCCCCACCATTTGTGGACATTGGCCGTCTCGGCCATCTTCTTGCTTTTGGCAGTGGCACCCCAACTTTCCTATGGCTACCCTTTCTCATTGAACTGCTGGCCTCCCTGTGAGGAAGGCCTGGCCCAGTAGAACTCACATCTGTTGGCCACGGTCAGTGTCTAAGAAATGGACCATCAGCTCCAGTTCTCTGCTGGAACTGTAAGGACAGAGGCTCCCCTTTCCTTTTGGGGTTGCCAGTTGGAGGAATGTACACCTGACGCTGTTGGCATCTTCACTGTGAAATGGGATGGACCTGCCGAGGATGAGATTGATGCCAGGGAAAGCAGAAGAGATGGAAGAAGCTTCTGATGGCCTTGTCAGCATAGCTGAGTCCAGAACCGAAAGTCAGGCTTGGACTTGTCAGTTTCATGGGCCAGAGATCCTTTTGCCCTATTGGAGTTCTGGGTTGCATTGTGTTCTACGATGGTCACAATCACTGATGCTCCTTGGGCACTACTATATTTCTGCCACATCCTCTGGGCAGCTCTTCATCCTGTGGGTTGAATCAGGATGTGTTTGGCTTCTGGATCACATGCAAAGCAGCCTAAACAGTAGGATGCTTATTCATCTCCTAGCATAAGAATCCCAGGGCCACATGGGTCCAGGGTGGGCATCTAGTGTCATCAGAGGCTCAAGCTGTCAGGGTCCTGGCTCCCTGGGCTCTCAGCATTGTCTTTGAGTTTGTTCCCTCAAGGCGCAAGGTTGCAACCCTAGAAATCACCTCCTCACACAACTGTTGTATCCCAAATGGAAATTTCTCCCCAAATTCCTTCATAGTCTTGGGTGGTTGGAATCCTGCTAGCAGCCCTTTAGCAGACTTTCCTTATGTTTCAGGTAAAGAAAAACAAAGCCTGCCATGAGTTAAAGGTGAAAAAGGCAGGTTTCACTCAGTACTATGATAGTAGAAGAGAAAGACTTGTGTATGCATAGAACTGGACTCAACTCTGATCCAGGCAGAGGTAGCTGGGTGTTTTAAGAGAAGAGTAGGGGCTTGAGCATAGGCAGAGAGGTGGAAAATCTCAGAAAGTGAGCTGCTTGATCAGCGTGATGAGGCCACATGGATTTGCTACCTGGTACTGGTGGAAGTGGAAGCTAGGTTCCTAGTGTCCCACAGAGCCTGGGAGACCAGGGTGCTGTCTCTCCTGATGATTGCATTAGAGGGGAATGTCTCTCAGGTCCTTGAGAAAGACACTCCTTAGTTATAGGAGATACATATATTGGGTTGGCCAACAAGTTAGTTTCAGTTTTTCTTTCATAAAACCCAAGCAAACTTTTTGGCCAACCCAGTACATCTCAAAGGAACAGAAGAAGGACTTAAAATTGCAAGGGACTTTTTTTTTTAAATAAATGCTTTAAGAAGAGGGAGATCAAGGCCCTATCAGGCTGTTGACTGAGACAAATGGTAAATTCTTTTGGCAGCTTTGAGTCTTTTCTGATCAGAACTCATAGGGCACTGGGTCCACCCAGGGACGTATCCACAGACTGCTAGAAGCCTCATTAGAGTTGGTTCATGTCCTTTAACCAGGTGCAGGGGTAAGATCATTTGTGCTGGAAGCTGGAGTGTTTTCAGCACAAGGTCCTATTCTCTACTAGGCCTCAGAGAAGCTTGACTAAAGCTTCATCGAGAAGAGGTCTTTGTTGTTTCCTTGGCCAGAATTGCATTATTATTTTTAAAATAAAGTTTAATTTATAATGATGAGTTAGATTCTGCTGTAGAGCAAAGTGTATCAGTATATGTATGTATATATATCCCCTCTCTTTTGGATTTCCTTCCCGTTAAGGTCACCAAAGAGCATCGAGTGGAGTTCCCTGTCCTATACAGCAGGTTCTCGTTAGTTATCTGTTTTAAACATAGTATTAATAGTGTATGTATGTCAATCCCAGTCTCCCAATTCATCCCACCCTCTTGGTATCCATGTGTTTGTTCTCTGTCTGTATCTCTTTCTGCTTTGCAAGTAAAGGTCATCTATACCATTTTTCTAGATTTCACGTGCATGCATTAATATATAATGTTTGTTTTTCTCTTTCTGACTTACTTCCCTCTGTATGACAGTCTCTAAGTCCATGCAAGTCTTTCCAAATGACCCAGTTTCATTCCCTTTTATGGCTGAATAATATTCCATTGTACATATGTACCACATCTTCTTTATCTACTCCTCTACTGATGGACATTCAGGTTGCTTCCATGTCCAGGCTATTGTGTATAGTGCTGCACTGAACACTGGGGTGCATATCTCTTTGAATTGTGATTTTGTCCAGGTAAATGCCCAGGAGTGGGACTGCTGGGTCATGTGGTAGTTCTATTTTTTAGTGTTTTTTAAGGAACCTCCATACTGTTCTCCATAGCGGCTGTATCAGTTTACATTCCCACCAACAGTGTAGGAGGATTCCCTTCTCTCCACACTCTTGCATTTATTGTTTGTAGATGTTGTAATGATGGCTTTCTGACTGGTGGGAGGTGGTACCTCATTGTAGTTTTGATTTGCATTTCTCTAATAATTAGTGATGTTGAGCATCTTTTCATGTGCCTGTTGCCCATCTGTATGTCTTCTTTGGAGAAATGTCTATTTAGATCTTCTGCCCATTTTTAGATTGGATTGTTTGTTTTTTTGATATTGAGCTGCATGAGCTGTTTGTATATTTTGGAGATTAATTCCTTGTCAGTTGTTTCATTTGCAAATGTTTCTCCCATTCTTAAGGTTGTCTTTTCATCTTGTTTATGATTTCCTTTGCTGTGCCAAAGCTTTTAAGTTTAATTAGGTCCCATCCGTTTACTTTTGTTTTTATTTTGATTACTCTAGAAGGTGCATCATAAAAGATCTTGCTGTAATTTATGTCAAAGAATATTTTGCCTATGTTTTCCTCTAAGAGTTTTACATTGTCTGGCCTTACACTTAGCTCTTTAATTCATTTTGAGTTTAACAGCCCATGATAATCAAGCCACCACCAAAAGCTCCAGGCTTAGACTGTGGTGAAACAAATGTGATTCCTGTTGCTAGTGTAGAGTCTGACCTTAGACTCATCAAGATCCACCTCCTGGATCCTGATCCATTGAGAGCTGGAAAGGGCCTTTTCTCTGAGTCTGAGACCAGCAGGAAGGCGAACAGAATCAGGCTTCTGTGGGCAGGAAGAAGGAACAAGGAGTGGGTTTTAGCTCTGCCACTGGGTCTGGCACTAACTCCCCGGCTCTGTGAGGTGGAGGGCCCATTGGTGTCCATCTTCACCGTATTTGCTCCATAGATATGCTCTACCGGAAAACTGGCCTACTGAGTATCATCCTGAGCTTTCAGGACAGCTCAGTGTAATCTTGAACAGCACACAATGATGGAATGAGGGAGTTTTTCCTTCTGATCATGGGGATGGTGGTTTGGCAGAAGAGCAACACGTAGTGGTCAGAAGTCATGGAAATAAGGATAAAGTTATTGAATCTGCTTCTTGTTTATAAGCCAGATGATCCACAGGGCTCACTTGGAACTTTTCTCCCTCTCTTCACTTCCAACATCCTGCCCTGTAGTAACTGTGGACAGGCTTAGAAATAACTGGGCTTTGCCTCAGACAGGTGTTGTTTTCAGACAGAAATCAAGTGATGGATGGAGTAGGATGGGGTGGGGGACAGGATGGAATCCCCATCAGTGGGCAAGTAGTAGGATTTTCTTAAGTGGAATTCTACAAATTGTCTAACAGATGTGTCCTTGGAAAGTGAGTTAAGTTATTTTGTAATTGAATTAACAGAGCTTAGTATTTAACAGAATCTGACAGGGACTCTGTAAACAATTTGGGGACTCATAGCTGCGTTCGGTATACCAACTGAAGAATCTAAATACCAGATGTGTATGGACAATAATAGACTTACTCTAAACGTTTAAAAATAAATGATGAGTCATCAAAAAATTGAACAGTTTGATGTTGTGGGTGGTGTGTGGTGGTTGCGTTAAGTGCTGGGCTGTGAGTGACAGCTGGTGATGTCTATGTGGCTAATCCAAACAGTAAAAATGGAAGGGCAGATGGCAATGGACTTTGCAGGGCTCTCCTGGGAGTCTCCCAGGTGACACACACATTGTGACTGGGTCCCTTACTTGTTGTCATGGACAAAACTCATTTTTTAGAGTACTGGATTATAATTGGGCAAATATCTATTAAATACCCCATTCAATAACCTGTATCATGAAAGAAAACAGTAAGATCATCCAAAATCAAAAAGCATTTGAGTTGGATGAAGTCTTTTATGAACATTGTGTTTGTTAGGACTTAAAATATCCAAATTCTAAAAATACTGATATTTGGCATAGCTCAGAGCATGAGCATTCTGAGTAAACTAATATAGTATTTGTTTTCTTTTCTTAAATTTTCACTTCCTTGGTAGCTCAGCTGTAAAGAATCTGCCTAAAATGCAGGAAACCCCGGTTTGATTCCTGGGTTGGGAAGATCCCCTGGAGAAGGGATAGGCTACCCACTCCAGCATTCTTGGGCTTCCCTGGTGGCTCAGGTGGTAAAGAACCCGCCTGCAGTGTGGGAGACCTGGGTTTGATCTTTGGGTTGGGAAGATCTCCTGGAAGAAGGCACGGCAACCCACTCCAGTATTCTTGCCTGAAGAATCCTATGGACAGAGAAGCCTGACAGGCTACAGTGCACGGGGTCGCAAAGAGTCAGACAGGACTGACGTGACTAAGCCCAGCACATAGTTGATTTATAATACTGTTAGTTTAAGGTACACAGCAGAGTGATTCAGTTTCACACATACATGTCAGTATTTGCTTTCTGAGTGGAGATTTTCAGACATTACATAGCATGACTTGTCTACACTAGGCTAGAGGTTGACAAACTTCGGGCCTCTGGCCTCAGCTGGTCACTTCTGGCTCACTATCTTTGTATGGCCTCTGAGATAGGTATGGTTTTTACACTTTTTAAAAAATTATTTTTTATCTATCTACTTATTTATTTATCTGGCTGTGCCGGGTCTCAGTCGTGTCATGTGGGATCTTTTCATTGTGGCATGCAAACTTCTTAGTTGCGGCGTGTGGGATCTATTTCCCTGAGCAGGGATCAAACCCAGGCTCCTTGCATTGGGGGCACGGAGTCCTTCCTAACCGCTGGACTACTAGGGAAGTCCCGTGGTTTTCACATTTTTAAGTGTAAAAAAAAAAACCAACTTTTGTGACATGAGAATGGTAAGAAATTTGTATTTCAGCGTGTGTAAACTGGCTCACAGCCCTGGTTGGTGTTGGGGATTGTGTGTAGTTGTTTCTGGGCTGGAATGGTCTGGATGAATGGTATTCCAGGCGGAGGGCCTCACAAGGCAAAAATACCTATTCACTCGCCTTTTAGCACACAAGATTGCCATCCCCACCCTGAACCCTTTTAGTGACTTCCCCTATTTTCCTCTTCCCACGTGAGAGGCCCTTCCTCTTGGGTCAGCACCCCCCTGGCTGAGTGCCCACGAGCCCTCTGGGCTCTTCCCCAGTCCCAGAGTCCCAGTTCCACAGGGTTAAGCCCAAGCGAGCCACCCTCTCAGCGTGTCCCTGATGTGAGTGAGCAGCAGGACTCCAGGGAGGATGTGCCCAGCACACGTTCAGATGGGCAGTGCCAGGGGCATAGACCATTGACTTCCCGGAGCTCTGCCTGTGACAGTACCACCAGCTGTTGACTTTCTATTTTCCTTCTGCTTCAGGCTGTACACTATTTGATTTGCATGTTTATATATTTTAATCTTTTAAATTTCCTTGTAATTTATGGGGATAGGATGAAATGGGCTAAGGCTGAGCAGGAGGGCTCCAGGGGAACTGACTGGTTTACTCATTCATTCATTCATGTATTCATTTTTGCCTCCAATAAACACTCACTGGATATGAGCCTCTGTAGACCTCAGGGGGCTCACAGTCTGGTTGGGGAGTAAAACACATAAGCAGGTAAATTGCAGCAGGATGTTAGCAAACAGCAGCTGTACTGGATTTGTACACAGTACACAGACAGCACAGATGAGATGGTTAACTCTGCAGAGGCTGGGGTTAAGGGCATGTTTTGAGGTGGTCATACCTGACCTGGGACTTAAAGGACAATGGGATGATGTGGCTGGGCTCTCAAAGAAGACCAGCATTTCAGGCCAAGGACACTGAAGATGCAATGGCACCAAACCATAAGACAGTCCATACATGGGAGAATTTCCTTGAGTTCATTCTTGCTGAAGAAGAAGTTTCAACATAGGCTGAGAGGGAAGAAGAATGTGTAGCTAGAAAGGTTGGAGGGAACTCAGGTGTGAAGAGATGCCCCAGGCCAGAGCAGTTTAGTCCAAATGATGCCATCGATACATTTCAAGCTGGCATTCAGTCATTTTGGTTCTAACTCAGCTAGTTCTCTAAGTCTAGCCGAGTATCTTTATTGCCCCTCAGTGAAGTATGATTGCTTTGTAGGGTTAGGTAAATGTCCACGTTGGTACATTGTGATTTTGTCCTAATTCATTCCTCTGTTGAATAATTCATTCAACTAATATTTATTGATGGCTAGCTTTGTGCTTGGGACTGTTTCCAGGATTGAGGACAGAGTGAGCTATAGAAAACCTTTGCCTCGTGGAGCGTCCATTCTAACTGGCATCCACTGGCTATTTGTGGCTGTTCATTGTTTGGCTCCACAGGAGATTTGGGGAGAACCACACAAGCCTGCCTTTTGGTCTCTTTTCATTTGGACACAGTCATTTTAATTGTGTCCTCTGTGTGGCCACCAAGAGTCATTTTATTAATATATTTTGCACCTGCTTCCCTGATCTATCAAAAGGATATAATCGTGGCTTCTTTGAACTCACCCAAAGAACAGTGTCAGAGGTTGTGCGGACAGGGGTGGAATTCCACCAAGGGGTATACACTGAAACAGGAAAGAGGAATTCCCATGCGAACACGAACCAGCCATCGTTCATTCAGGCAGTGGCTCCCACATGCTTTTGGCTGTAGCTCCCACAAAGAACACTTTAGAACCAAAACAGAAGTTTCACAGAGTTATGAAAGTGCTGCCCTGATACTTTCTGTTCTGTCCTGCTTTATTTACAAATGCAGGTAGAGACCCGCTCAATTGATTTCATAATCCACTGTGATTGGGTCGTGACCTCCAGGCTAAGATTCTGGCATCAAGACTAACGTTCCTTGCTGGCTGATACAGGGTTTTCAACTGTCTTTATTTCTCCCAGTTCTCACTAAGTACTTGCTGATGGATTGTTTCAGCAGCTCCTTGGCCTTTGATAAGCCAAGCAACTGTGCATATACGCAAGCACAGATCACTCAGGCTTTGTGTGGCTGAGGAATCCTAGCCATCTATGCCCCCCGCATGCCCTGCCCCTCCTGTGGTGACCCTGGTCATAATTACTCCAGTTGGGCACTAAATGGAGTCAGAACCTTCCTTCCAGAGGGTCTTGCTTTCAGCTCTGAAGAAACGGTCATGACCTGACACTTCCCCCAGGGGAGACTGCAGGTCTGCCCTTGTGTCCTGTGCTCTGCTTGGGGTATGCAGATTCTTCTAAGGGTTTCAGATGTGGGTGAGGAGGTGGAAAATTGAAAAATGTTTATCTTCTCTATTCCAGTGGCATACAGGAGATTGAGCCAGAAAATCCAGGATAAGGAGAAAAGATGGCAATCAAATACACATTTCTCTGGGGTCCACCAACCCCAGTGTGTTAAAGAATTTCATGTTGTTTGTTTTAATAGAGAACAATTCACCTCATTCTGCTGTTTGCTCCTAGGCTGACCTCTGGCGTGATGGCCTGCATCTGAAAGGGTGATGGATGAATTTCTCCCTCAGAGTCTTGTTTAGCATTCCAGCAGGCAGTGTTCCCTCTTTTTTTTTTTTTTCCACAGGTGAAACAGTCCTATGGACAGAGCAGTGACAATTCACTGCTGGCTGGCTTTCTTTTAAATAGGCGCTGCTTCCTGGCTTCTCGAGGCAGGGGGAGAGGGGTGCTTTGGAGGGAATTTCCTGTTAGCTTTAACTCTCAGACCTGAAGCCTTACTAGTTATATTTATTCATTCATTCATTATGTTCAAGCTCTGACCTGTCATGGAGAGCCCTTGGGTTAGTCAGTGTGCAGGTGAGAGCAGGATGAAGAAAGGACCAGCTTCCAAGAGGGGATGGGGCTGGATCTGTGTCTTTGGGAGAATCGTGGGTATGGGAAGAGGGCTGCCCTGGAGAGGAGGCAGCCAGGAGAGCTCAGGGTGTGTTGGTATACAAGGGTGAGGGATGGAAGTAGCTAGGAGAGAGCACAGGTGTGTGCCCCTCAAGAACACTCGGGAACAGGTATGATGCGATGCCTAGCCCACTGTCCTGCCATTTTGATGGGCCTGCATGACCACCACATTTATATAACCTTGGCCTAATGTCAGCAACTGACTGCTTGACAGGCTGCACTCATAGTGATCTCCAGCCAGAGAAGTCCATGGTCACACTTTCCTCTGGTCAGAAAACCCAGATATATTGGTATTAAGGGAAGAGTCTTTTGTCCAAGAATCTGATGTGACCTCCTCAAAGAGTCCTGCCAGGTTATTACTGCCACTGAGTTAGAACCATGAGACTGTTATTACAACTTCTTTTCCAGTAAGCAAGACAACTAGTCCTGTCATGTTATATAACTTGATATATATTCCTTAGGATTAGGTTTGGGTCAAAGATCAGAAAACCCAACAGGCTCAGGTAGAAGTTTGTTTCTCATTCGTGTGAAAGTCAGGTAGGCAAGCCAGGCTGGAATGGAAATCTGGGATTTGGGATCCCAGATCTTGGGATCTGGTCTTTCCATCTGGTTACTTCCCTGTGTGTGGTCTCTGTGACTTACTTTAACTCATGCCCCAAGATGTCCATTCCAGCTCCAGCTATCACATCTGCATTCCAGCCGGTGGGAAGGTGGTGGGGAGATAAAAGAAGGACAAGGTTTTTCCTATTATGAAGCGCTCCCCAGAGCTGTACATTATACTACTCTACCTACCACTTCTATGCATATCCTGTGGTCAGAGTCTTGTTCACATGGCCACACTTGGCTCAAGGTAGGCTGAGATACGTCGGTTCTCATCTGGGCAGCCATATGCACAGTGCACACTTCTTATAGGACTCTGTAGGGCTTCCCTTGTGGGTCAGCTGGTAAAGAATCCGCCTGCAATGTGGGAGACCTGGGTTCAGTCCCTGGATTGGGAATATCCCCTGGAGAAGAGAAAGGCTACCCATTCCAGTATTCTGGCCTGGAGAATTCCATGGACTGTATCGTCTGGGGTCGCAAAGAGTCGGACACGACTGAGTGACTTTCACTTTCACTTTATAGGACTCTGTTACTGAGGAAAAGAGAGAACTGATATTGAGGGACCACTGGCAGTGAGGTTTGGCTCTTTGGCTGTTTAAATAAGCAAGAGTCTTCCTTCCCAGGAGCCCTAAAAATCAAATGTGCTGTTGCAGTCCACTCACAGCCCACTGCTTCCTGCGTACCCTTGTAATGCCACAGGATATGAATGAACTGGCCTAAGGACAAGAAGTTGAGTTCTGACCAGACCTGTTGGTCTTTAGTTGGTCACCAGAGGTGTATTTAATGCTCCCAGTGACCTAAGGCATCTGACCCAGTATCTGAGAGGGGCACACCCTGTCCAGCAGTGACCTTCACATCAAGGATGAGGAAGGAGATCTGTTCTAAGAAGAGTCCTATAAGTAGAGAGAGAGAAGGAAAAGAAAGAAGGACACAGTCTAGGGTGAAGGTGGCCTCTCCCCTCCATCATGTATTGAGTTGGTCAAAAAGTTAGAGTTTTTCCGTGAGATGGTACAAAAACCCGAACTTACTGTTTGGCCAACCCAATATGTGGGCTGCCTGGCTTCCTTCAGCCACATCCAATTCTCAGCCCTGCCATCCTGTAACTAGGGAACCACTCTGACCCTAAGGTGACTTCTTCTACAGACACCTAAGCTCGTTCCTAACATGGATATTACTAGTGTAACTCTCAAAGGACCATGTGGTTTTAAAGCCCTTGCAGATCATTTCATTGCAGTCTCCTGGGTACCAGGAATATATTTGAAATGTAGTAGTTTTCCCAACTGTAAAATCTCATTCCCAGGAGAAGCAGTGTACTGGGGCTTGGCTTAAAGGGAACAAATTCTTTCAATTCCTCTTTTTCCAGATGCTTGTTTTTTTCTGTCTGTGTCGTTGCTTCTGTAACTGAAATAGTCTAATGTATTTTAAGCTATTTTCTTTTCTCTGTAAAACATCTGCCAGCAGGGTCCTGTGCTTTGTCAGAAAAATCAGCCTGTTTTCAGACATTTAGGTCTGATATGTTAACACAGAAGTAAAACTGGAGACAGGGAAGGCCCTGGAATGGGCATTTGGTCCATCTGAGCCAGGTCTGTCCTATGTTTAAAGGCCTCCAGTCTCACTTTGATGAATTAGGCTAGTACCTAACAGTCTTTATTTCAAGGAGATTCTTTGGGATTGCCAATTAGTTAAGATTTTTGTTACATCATGGGGGGGCTGTAAAAAATTACTGATTTTGGTCAGTCTTTTTTTTTTTTTTTCTCTTTTTGGCCACTGTGCTGACTCTTTGTGATCCCATGGACTGTGGCCCGCCAGCCTTCTCTGCCCATGGGGATTCTCCAGGCAAGAATACTGGAGTGGGTTGCGACACCCTCCTCCAGGGGATCTTCCCAATCCAGGGATCGAGCCCAGGTCTTCCACATTGCAGGCGGCTTCTTTACTAACCGAGCCACCAGGGAAGCCCAAGAAGGGATAGGAGTGGGTAGCCCAGCCCTTCTCCAGAAGGTCTTCCTGATCCAGGAATCAAACCAGGGTTTCCTGCATTGCAGGTGGATGCTTCACCAACTGAGCCACCAGGGAAGCCCCTTTTTGGCCACACTGCGAGGCATTAGGGATCTTAGTTACCTGATCAGGAATTGAACCTATGCCTCCTGCACAGAGTCTTAACCTCTGGGATGCCAGGGAAGTCCAAATTTTGGTCATTCTTAATAGGTTTGCTTATGCTTTGATTTCATCTTTCTTTTAGATAATTATCATGATTTGGTTAGAATCTCTAGTATGGCCCCACGTGAGAGAACTGACCATCCTAGAGTGTGTAATTTATTCTTACAGGCCAGTTGATATCTGGACAGAATGGATCCATTTCTATCATTTATTACATACTAGTAATCTTCATTATAAAATATAAAGCTTTCTTCCCAGGCAGCTTAAGAGCTATAGTTGAATGGACTGGATGGATGTTGAGCACTGGAGTAGGAATTTAGCTTACTCCAAAGAAGGGTAGCTTTTCTGTTGTAACAGGAGATTAGAAGTTGCAGATATGTTTAAAGAATAGAGAAGTCAAGGAGCCTTTATTCTACCCCTTTTCGTTTCTTTCTCACTCATTTCTCATACACACACCCACCCCTGGAAGCCTTTATTTCTCTATAAAACAGGAAGCAAAGTCACCTGCCAGGACTGAAAAAGCAGGTGGTAGGAGATGATGGCTTTAAGGAGAGTGCTGAAGGCTGGCATCACTGTTGTGATTGATGGGGAAGAGAGCTGACTTTTGTGACACATGAAAGAAGAGCTGGTGGAGAGGGTGTGGAGAAAAGGGAACACTCTTACACTGTTGGTGGGAACACAAACTAGTATAGCCACTATGGAGAACAGTGTGGAGATTCCTTAAAAAACTGGAAATAGAACTGCCATACGACCCAGCAATCCCACTGCTGGGCATACACACTGAGGAAACCAGAAGTGAAAGAGACGTGTACCCCAATGTTCATTGCAGCACTGTTTACAGTAGCTAGGACATGGAAGCAACCTAGATGTCCATCTGCAGACGAGTGGATAAGAAAACTGTGATACATATGCACAGTGGAATATTACTCAGCTATTTAAAAAGAAGCATTTGAATCAGTTCTAATGTGGTGGATGAAACTGGAGCCTATTATACAGAGTGAAGTAAGTCAGAAAGAAAAACACCAATACAGTATACTAATGCATATATATATATGGAATTTAGAAAGATGGTAACGACGACCCTATATGCGAGACAGCAAAAGAGACACAGAGATAAAAAAGAGACTTTTGAACTCTGTGGGAGAAGGTGAGGGTAGGATGATTTGAGAGAATAGCATTGAAACATGTATATTACCATATGTGAAATAGATGACCAGTCCTAGTTCAATGCATGAAACATGGTACTCAAAGCTGGTGCACTGGGACAACCCTGAGGGATGGGATGGGGAGGGACGTGGGAGGGGGGTTTGGGGTGGGGGACACTTGTACACCCGTGGCCGATTCATGTCAATGTATGGCAAAAACCACCACAATATAGTAAAGTAATTAACCTCCAATTAAAATAAATTAGTTTAAAAAATAAATAAATAAAAGAAGAGCTGGGCAGGGTTGAAGTTGGAGATTCTGAGTTTCCATGGAAACAGTCAACATTTGGGGGATAGAAGGAGAGAAGACAGATCTCTGGTTAGATCTGGGGCTGGCATATTGTTGGCGTGTTTATTAAAAGGCAGGGGGGTTGAAAGTATGAGAACATAGTTGGAGTTACAGCTCATTGATTCATTAATCCATTAAGCAAATATTTATGAAGCAACCATAGGAGGCAGGGTGGCTTCCCTCAGGAATAAATGGATACTTTTGGAGAAAATGGAGCAATCAGGAGATGAGAAACCTCAGGAAGTCAAGGACCAAGAAAGGAAGTGAGGGTACGAACAATCTGGAAGGATGATAGTGGAAGCCAATATGTAAATAACACTGTACGTGTGCCAGGCATCATTCTAGATTCTTGGTAGAAACTAACTCATTTAACTCTCCCCGAAACCATATGAGGAAAGACTTCACACTTTCCAAGCTTGGAAAAATTAAGTAACTTGTTCAGTACGGAGCTGGAATTCTGAACCCAGATAGTCTAGCGTCAAAGCCCAAGCTTTCTGCATTGTACTTACACTGCCTCTAGGAAGTTGTGGTCAGAGTGGGTGCAGAATGTTAAGGGTGAGGTGGTTCCAGGTGATTACCCAGCGCTGGGGACATCCATCGGAGAAAGTGGCTTAAGCCCAGTGTGGACGAAGGTCCCTGGAAGCAAGATGGAAGGAACATTATCCACGTGGTTCCTGCAGGGAGAGAAGACTGGGCTGAAAACATTCAGGAGTGTAGGCCGGTGGTTAGAAGGCCAGCGGATGACAAACGATGAGCTGGAGATGGTGATGCAGTCAGATGGCCCGAGTCTGAAAGCTCCAGGTTATTACATGTGAGTGGAGGAGAATTAGTTCGGAAATGCCATTGTTGGGGGAGGAAAAAGCCGTCTCTCCTCCCAGCCCTGCAGCCTGAGGGACTGGGAAGCTGTGTTCCTGGGGACGGGCCAGGCCTCAGCTTAGCAGGCAGATGGGAGGAGGATTCTCCCCGTGAGGTGAAGATGTTTGAGGGTTTATTTTCTGCACCACTGAGTTCCAGGGATGTGGGAGGAAAGGAGGGTGTGGGGAGCCTGGATCCAACCATCAGAACACAGAGAAGATGGGAACAAGAGCAGGGCCAAGGATGGGAGATGGAAGGGGCCAATGTTTTGAGTGATAACAGGTCTGTTATCACTGTTTGCCTTCATGGGTCCAGGTGGGGCCCTGGTGTGACGTTGCATGGGCCTCCAGCAGGCCAAGGCCCAGGTTGTGACCATTGTCCAGAGGGCCCAGGTTGGCCTTCCATCTGAGCCAGGCCAAAATGGACGTGCTTTCCACAGACTATCAGCTCTCCTTTAGCCTTGGCAGCCAGCTGTGAACGGGCTTATTCTGAATCATCCTCTGTCCCTCTCCGACAGAGATTCTTTTTATTGGAGTAGAGTTGATTTACAGAGTTGTGTTAATTTCTTCTGTACAGCAGCGACTCAGTTATGCATGTGTGTGTGTGTATATATATATATTCTTTCCCATTATGCTTTATTATGGGATATTGAGTATAGTTCCCCCTGCTGTACAGTAGGACCTTGTTGTTTATCCATTCGGTACATAACAGTTTGCCTCTGCTAATCCCAAATTCCCATTTTTCCTTCCCCAGCCTCCCCCTTGGCAACCACAAGTCTGTTCTCTATGTCACCAAGAGGGAAACTTTTTAATTAGTGTGGCGGATCTTAGCTGTGGCATATGGAATCTTCATTGCTGCATGCAGAATCTTTTGTTGTGTCATGTGGGATCTAGTTCCCTGACCAGGGATAGAATCTGGGCCCCCTGCATTGGGAGCACAGAATCTAAATGTTAACACCACCAGGGAAGTCTCCCAACAGGGATTCTTAACCTTCTCTGTGCCAGACAGCTCTCTGATAGTCTGGTGATGGCATACAGACCCCTTTTCAGAATAATATTTTTAAATGCATAAAATAGGATGCCCAGGGTTACAAAGGCAACAAGTTTTATGTAAGGAGGTTATCAGAATATAAAAACCAAGTTTGTGATATAGAAATACACATGCTTTATTATTGATACCTTATAGAATAAGAACTAGGTGCAGGCCTCATAACGTTTATAATTTCAGGTAATGATGAGCATCAGTAATTTATTGAGATATAAGGTGAGAACATGTATGATTTCCACCAGTGATTGAATGTCAGATGTTGCTAATAACTGCTGTGGCTTGTTGACTGAATGCAGAATAGAACAAAATGCTATATTTCAGCTAGAAAACAGTGAAAATAAATATGCAATATGTTTTCCCACCCAAATCCACAGAGTCTCTGAATTCTACTCACAGACCCTTTGTGGGGTGGAGGTCTCCCAGAGTAAGAAACCCCCGCAGAGGAAACATAAACCGAGGACCTAATTCTTGAAATGCAGTTTAGGACTTCTGGCATTTCCCATTTCACCATATCTGCCTAGGAAATTTGATAATTGTTATACTTAGGAATGGACCTCACACATGAAGGTTTGTGGACACAGTACACTCGTCAGAGCTTTAAGTGGGTTTGTGCCCCTCACTGTGTAGAGTCAGGTCTGGACCAGAACCTGGGGCAGACACGCGTCATTGGAGTTCCCCCTGACACCCCATCATCACAAGCTCCACCCCGGCTCTCTGCTCTAGCTCTCCTTCTAGAACAGGCTTTCTCAGCCTTAGCACTGTTGACATTAGGGGGCGGATACTGGCTGCTCTGTTGTCGGGGGCTGTCCTATGCATTATGGGGGTTTGGCAGCATTCGTGGCCTCTGTCCACTGATGGCAATAGCATTATCTCCTAAGTCATGACAGATAAAAATGTCTGCAGATACTGTCAGATGTCCCCTGGGGGTTCAAATCACCCCCACTTGAGAACAGTTGCTCTAGAACATGGTGTCAGCTATTAACCCAATAGTAGCAGCTACTACCTGTCAGTTGTGCAGAAAAATAATTCTACTGCATGTGTCAAAATGGCATCCCATCCCTTTAATGTCAGATTAATCTCTGGGTTCAGATGGTAAAGAATCTGCCAGTCAATGCAGGAGACCCAGGTTCGATCCCTGGGCCAGGAAGATACCCTGGAGAAGGAAATGGCAACCCACTCCAGTATTCTTGCCTGGAGAATTCCATGGACAGAGGAGCCCGGCGGGTTGCAGTCCATGGGGTTGCAGAGAGTCAGACATGACTGAGTGACTAACACTCCACTTCTTTCTTAGTATAGAGAAATGTTCATGGATTGAGGGGAACTCTCATCTGAGTCATGGGAAGAGAGCATTTTCCATTGTTTACAATATTTGACAACAGAAAATGGGTAATGCTTCCTTCAAAACAATACCTGATTATGCTCATCACTTTGATAAATGTCTGCAAATTGCTTTTGTGACACATACACTTTCCAAGAGCACATTGCAAATTGGTGACCCATTGTCACTGAATAGAAAAGAAAGTGAGAAATGTTAAATCCTTCACAGAGAAACTTAAAAATCTTTCTAGGAGAAGAGATTATAAAGAAGGACTAGAAACCTATTTGATGAAAATGATTTGGCTGAGATTCTGCCTGGAGTGTGAGCTTGATGACATCTGGAATTCTGTTCCAACTATGCAATTATGAAAGAAAAAGACAGGGAAGAAAATCATCACCATGACTTGCTCCCAAGTTAGCATCTCCCATTATAACACATAGATGCAGGAACAGTACTTTTATTTGAAAACATAGCTGTTACTCATAATTTCCTTCCCATTTTATGTTAGCTAACTGCCTTCTAATAACTTTTACCTTTCATCTACTCCTTATAAAAAGAAATTTCAGTGGCCAGAGCAAGCCCAGAAGATTCTTTTTCATCCTAGCTTTTCTGTCATTGTGCCTTGCAGAATAGGACCTTACTTCCCTCACCCTGATTCTTCACTTCCTTCTGTGTGGCATCTTATAGTTTACAAAGACCTTACGTATATATATTTGTGCATGATGTGATCCCCAATTCTATCAGATTGGCATCAGGACTTTCATTTTAAGTACAATGAAACAGCCCTAAGAGGTAAAGGTTACCAGCTCAGGATCAACTGATGTTGGATTGTCCTAAGGGGATCAGTCTTGAGGCATGTTGGTCTTTGGACCAGTGGAAAGGTGTAGACACCACTCCTGGGCGACCATGATAGGTGAGTGTGTAACTGTGATGTTAGGTGGCATGTGGTGGACAGTGATGGGGAAGACACATGGCAGAAAGGGGCAAAGTGGTCTTCATTTCCCCATGACTCTGACCTGCACAGGGGTGTGTGGGCATCACCCTTCAGTACAAGGAAGGACGGGGCTTTCCAGGGAAAACAATAGAGGGATTGAAGAGGGAGCATCGTCTTACCTCATGCTTACAAGCTCTGTTTCTGTGACAGTCCTTCATCAGAGTCCCTCACCACCTTTGCACCTTGATTTTAGTGACCTTAAGAAGAGGCAGAGGCAGGTCGAGTGTTTTCTCTGACACGACAGGGTGCAAAAAAAAAAAAGAAAAAAAGAAACCTCAGTGTTGAGCAGAGGTCCTGTTTAGGCAGCATTCTGCTGCATTTCTGAGTCCTCTTTTAGTCTGATGGCCCCTGTTGGCCTGGATTTTCACTGTATCAGTCAGAGAAACAGAACCAAGAGGATAAATATAGAAATATAGAAAGACCTCTTAGGAGGGATTGACTCACACCATATGCCATCTGCAAGCTGGAGGTCCAGGAAAGACAGTGGTGTGGTTCCAGTCCAAACCCAAAGGCCCGAGAACCAGGGGTCCAATGGTGTAAGTCTCACTCTGAGTCCGAGACCCTGAGAACCAGGAGTGCTGATGTGTAGGGGTAGGAGAAGAGGGACATCTCAGCTTAAGCAGAGGGAGAACTCCCCCTTCCTCCCCCTTGTTGTTCTGTTCGGCTCCTCAAGGGATTGGATGATGCCCATTCATACTGGGAAGGGGGCTCTTATTTACTCAATCTACCAACTAAATGCTCATCTCTTCCATCTCTGACACCCTCAGTCACACACAGAAATGTTCTACCAGCTCTCTGGGCACCCCTTAGCCTTGTCAAGTTGACACATCAAATTAACCATCACACTCACCTCCACCTGGGGTCAACCAGGTGCCTGCAAAGCTGGTCTTGCCAATGATCCATGATTGAGATCTGTCTGTCCTCTCACTTTGGATGTTGGGGGACTAGGCATATCTTCAGCAGAACAAGAGCCTTCTTGCCACATCAGAACCTGTTATGTGGCGGGGGTGGGGTGGGGGTGTTGATACCTCCAGGGATGGGGTGGTGGTCAGAGGATAGAGTTCCTAGATACTTCTACTCCGCCCCACCTGGGCTCCTGTGTACAGAGTCCTTTCTTGCGGGGAAGCTTGGGGCAGGCCAGCAGCCTGGGTGGCCTGGATGAGAGGTAAGTCATACCCCTAAAAGCAGCTCTAGGGGGAGGTTACTGTGGTGACTCCATCTCCCTTATTGAAGAGACCACTTTCCTTTTGGTGACTGACTGTAGCCTTGCCCATGGGCAGGAGATGACTCAATAATGATAAACTCCTGTTGGTTCCCGGTGGCTCAGTCGGTAAAGAATCTGCCTGCAATGAAGGAGACCCGGGTTCCATCCCTGGGTAGGGAAGATCCTCTGGAAAAGGGAATGGCAACCCACTGCAGTATTCTTGCCTGGGAAATCCCATAGACAGAGGAGCCTGGCGGGCAACAGTCTGTGGGGTCGCAAAGAGTCAGACATGACTAAACAACTGAAACTTTGACTTTTACTTCTTCAGCTCCTCAGTATGTCCTACTGAGGATATCAGTTACAAAGAACAGTCATTTCATACTTTCTCTTTCTTTCCTGTTGTTGCATTCTTTATTTTAGTTCTTCTCTGCCTGTGGTTTTCTGAAATTTTCTTCCCAAGATGGTAGCCTTCCAAGCTCTCTAAGACAGTCCAAGGAAGCCTCGGGCCACGGTTGTCACGAGCACCTCCTCTAAGCTCTGAGTATGTCTGTATTAAGTTTTATTTGGACAGTGGTGCGATGCCATTTGCTTGACTGTGTTTGAACACGCTGAGGCCCTGGGTGTGTACACCTGCATTCCATGACATCTTCCATGTGCCCTGGCAAGCCTTGAAGTTAGAAAAAAATTAGATAGTTACTTATGACTTGGCAGTCAGCATTCATCTCCTTCAGGCTCAGGGGGCCCTCTGAAGTTTTTCTCCATTTTAGTGACTTTTCTGGATATACGTGTGTACTTTGAGGTTGATAAAACCTGCAAGTCTAGTTAGTGCTTTTGAAATGCAGATTGAATTTCACTTGAAATTGAAAAGTCTTGCTCCTGATGATTTTAATAGAATCTGTGGGGTTTCTGATGGGGTTCAAACTGGCTTAAAAAAGATTGAGCGAATTCCCTGGGGAATGAGAAGCCATCTCTTTAGAATGTTTTGGAACAGAGAGTATGTATTAGAGAATTCACTCCTAAACTTCTATAATATTTTTTATTTATGTGGTGGTAATAATTATCTCTAGCAGAAATCTTTGTTTACATAAAACATTGCTCTTTTTGTAATTCAGTTGCATAAGCCACCAGTTTCTTTTAAGAAATCAATAACGTAAAAAGAAAAAGAGGATTATTACGGCACAAGAGACTCAGGAGGTGTAACAACCAAATGCAGTATAAGGGCCTTATTTGGATCATGATTTGAACAAACCTCACACACAAAAGACATCCGTAAGGCAATAGTACCGGTATTAGCTGATATTAAGGCATTATTAAGTGTGATAAGGACATGGTGATTATGCTTTCAAAAATGTTCTTAGCTACTGGAGAATCCTACGAAGGTATTTCCAGGTTAGATGATGTGCTGTGTGGGATTACCAGTAAAATCCTCTTAAAAATAGTTGAGGAAGGGCCAGTGGATAAATGAAACAAGAAAGACAGAATGCTGGGAATTGTTGACAGTGGGTGGTGATGGTACGTGGAGATTTACTGTATTCAGCTCTGCTTTGATATGTTTGGAAATTTCCACAATGAAAAAAGATTCTTTTTCTGGGTGGAGCTGGAAAATATCACATCAGCTGACTGGAAGACCAGGCTATTGGAGTGTCTTTCTCTGTTGCTAATACTTGACTGAAAATCTTTAAATACTTGTTTATTTACAAGGTGGAAGTTGTTTGAGGGTAGTGACTGCATCTTATTTATCTGTCTAATGCCCCACACCATTAAAGAAATGTTCCCTGAATTTATTTCCTATATTTTTTGTTTTAGGGATAAAAATATGTATGATTATAATGTTTCCTGATGAGTTGACCCTTGGTGAAATATCCTCTATTATCTCAAGTAATGGACACCGTGTGCTGGAAGTCTACTTTGCCTGAATCAGAGTAGCCACACCAGATTTCTTGTGCTGTATATTTTCATGATATATCAGTATATATTTTCTACCCTTTTGCTTTCAACCTAGTTGTGTCTTTTTATTTATACTTCATTTCTTATAAATAGCATGTAGTTGGTCTTACTTTTCCATCCAGTTAGGTCATCTCTGTCCTTTTAATTACTGCTTAGTTCATTCATATTTAATAATTGAGTTTAGTTGTACCATCTTGCTATTTATCATTTTCTGTGTCTTACATGTGATTTGATCTTTGTTTCCACGTTAGTAGAAAAACAGGATGCAGAGGAGAGAGAGTATGCGCAGGTGCAGAATTCCAGGAGGCATTCACATCACAGTCTTGAAAAGAGTACCGCTAGATCACAACTCCAGTACATCACCAATGAGGCAACCTGGAGAGGGCATCATATCTGTCCCACCTTCCTATCACTGGACCTCATAGCTAAGGCCACTGTTGCCTGCCATCCTTAGGTTCCATTCAGCCACAGTTCTTGATATACATTAAAGATATATTAATGGCTTTAAGTACACGGTTTTGGTACCCCATTCAGTGGATCTTAGTTCAGTCCAGTCGCTCAGTCGTGTCCGACTCCTTGCGACCCCATGAATTACAGCACACCAGGCCTCCCTGTCCATCACCAACTCCCGGAGTCTACCCAAACCCATTTCCATTGAGTCAGTGATGCCATCTAACCATCTCATCCTCTGTCATCCCCTTCTCCTCCTGCCCCCAATCCTTCCCAGCATTAGGGTCTTTTCCAATGAGTCAACGCTTCGCATGAGGTGGCCAAAGTATTGGAGTGTCAGCTTCAACATCAGTCCTTCCAGTGAACACCCAGGAATGATCTCCTTTAGGATAGACTGGTTGGATCTCCTCGCAGTCCAAGGGACTCTCAAGAGTCTTCTCCAACGCCACAGTTCAAAAGCATCAATTCTTCGGCACTCAGCTTTCTTCACACTCCAACTCTCACATCCATACATGACCACTGGAAAAACCATA
The DNA here is from genome assembly GCF_054371585.1 of Giraffa tippelskirchi. Lineage (NCBI taxonomy): Eukaryota > Metazoa > Chordata > Mammalia > Artiodactyla > Giraffidae > Giraffa > Giraffa tippelskirchi. Next base: position 61,332,824 of record NC_137287.1, on the reverse strand, counting down.
GCCTTGACTAGATGGACCTTTGTAGGCAAAGTAATGTCTCTGCTTTTTAATATGCTATCTAGGTTGGTCATAACTTTCCTTCCAAGGAGTAAGCATCTTTTAATTTCATGGCTGCAATCACCATCAGCAGTGATTTTGAAGCCCCCAAAAATAAAGTCTGACACTGTTTCTACTGTTTCCCCATCTATTTCCCATGAAGTGATGGGACCGGATGCCATGATCTTAGTTTTCTGAATGTTGAGCTTTAAGCCAACTTTTTCACTCTCCTCTTTCACTGTCATCAAGGGGCTTTTTAGTTCCTCTTCACTTTCTGCCATAAGGGTGGTGTCATCTGCATATCTGAGGTTATTGATATTTCTCCCGGCAATCTTGATTCCAGCTTGTGCTTCCTCCAGCCCAGCATTTCTCATGATGTACTCTGCATATAAGTTAAATAAGCAGGGTGGCAATATACAGCTTTGACGTACTCCTTTTCCAATTTGGAACCAGTCTGTTGTTCCATGTCCAGTTCTAACTGTTGCTTCCTGACCTGCATACAAGTTTCTCAAGAGGCAGGTCAGGTGGTCTAGTATTCCCATCTCTTTCAGAATTTTCCACAGTTTATTGTGATCCACACAGTCAAAGGCTTTGGCATAGTCAATAAAGCAGAAATAGATGTTTTTCTGGAACTCTCTTGCTTTTTCGATGATCCAGAGGATGTTGGCAATTTGATCTCTGGTTCATCTGTCTTTTCTAAAACTGGCTTGAACATCTGGAAGTTCACGGTTCACGTACTGCTGAAGCCTGGCTTGGAGAATTTTGAGCATTACTTTACTAGCGTGTGAGATGAGTGCAATTGTGCGGTAGTTTGAGCATTTTTTGGCATTGCCTTTCTTTGGGATTGGAATGAAAACTGACCTTTCCCAGTCCTGTGGCCACTGTGAGTTTTCCAGATTTGCTGGCATATTGAGTGCTGCACTTTCACAGCATCATCTTTCAGGATGTGAAATAGCTCAGCTGGAATTCCATCACCTCCACTAGCTTTGTTCGTAGTGATGCTTTCTAAGGCCCACTTGACTTCACATTCCAGGATGTCTGGCTCTAGGTGAGTGATCACACCATCGTGAGTATCTGGGTCATGAAGATCTTTTTTGTACAATTCTTCTGTGTATTCTTGCCACCTCTTCTTAATATCTTCTGCTTCTGTTAGGTCCATACCATTTCTGTCCTTTATCGAGCCTATCTTTGCATGAAATATTCCCTTGGTATGTCTAATTTTCTTGAAGAGATCTCTAGTCTTTCCCATTCTGTTGTTTTCCTCTATTTTTTTGCATTGATCACCGAGGAAGGCTTTCTTATCTCTCTTTGCTATTCTTTGGAACTCTGCAATCAGATGGGAATATCTTTCCTTTTCTCCTTTGCTTTTCACTTCTCTTCGTTTCCCAGCTATTTGTAAGGGCTCCTCAGACAGCTATTTTGCTTTTTTCCATTTCTTTTCCATTAGGATGGTCTTAATCCCTGTCTCCCATACAATGTCATGAACCTCCATCCATAGTTCATCAGGTACTCTATCAGATCTAGTCCTTTAAATCTATTTCTCACTTCTACTGTATAATCATAAGGGATTTGATTTAGGTCATATCTGAGTGGTCTAGTGGTTTTCCCTACTTTCTTCAATTTATGTCTGAATTTGGCAATAAGGAGTTCATGATTTGAGCCACAGTCAGCTCCCGGTCTTGTTTTTGCTGACTGTGTAGAGCTTCTCCATCTCTGGTGAAGTGGATCTTAGGGTTATGTCTATTTCCTGGATTCAGAAATTAATGACCTGTGTGTGGAGTAGAGACCAGCCTACTGTCACTTATTCACAGCTGTCTTCATACTCTGTGTTCCCTGGTCCATAATAAGGATTGATATGAATTGATGTTCTTGTTTTAGTTTCTACTCCTGATGGTCCACATGTTTTTACCCTGCCCAGTGTCATAGACCCCACCCAGGACTGGAACAGATGCATCACCCGGTGCCCAGTTGACCTTCTCTATCACTGCCCAACCTCTCTATTTAGCACAGCACCACAAATAGCCAACCGTACCTGCAGATTTTCCTTCTACAGCCTGTGAAGGCCTCCGCAGCCTATTCTACCCTAGTGAACTTCCTTATGAGAGTCCCAGCTCTTCTTCTCCCTTCTCCTTCTTGCCTCATACATAAGCTTTGGGCTTTAATAGCCCTGGTTAGAACACTTCTTAAGCACAGTGCTGTGCTCTGGACATCACATGTAGATGATGGATTGGAGGGCTTCTTGAGATGCAGGGTCAGACCACAAAGGGTCTTGAAAAGTGTAATATGAGAATACTCTCAGATGGAGAGGACTTAAAGAAGGCTTGAACTTGTGTAGCATTGATACAAACCTTTGGCATGTTACCTTGGAGAAGAGGAAAGGGCTTTATTCTGTGTGACTCTGGAAGCAAGAGTTGAAATTGTTTATGTCATATTTTACTACAAGGCACATAGGTATGTTTGCCTTTGTGGTAGGTAGCCGTGCTGGAAAATCAAGTGAGCTGGATGCCAGGCATATTCTTCCCTGGAGGCCACTTGTCAGAGGCATTTGCCTTCACTGGGCAAGAGATTGCCTGCAGGAGCTCGAAACATGTGATTCAGTGGGGCTGAGTTTTGAAATTACTCTTGATTCATAGAGGGCCCTCAAGGACTTTAAAGAGGGGAAAGGCCATCTGGATGACTTTTTGACTAGGGTCGGTCACCTATTTTGCCAAACATTTGACAAACATAAGCCCAACAGGCGAAGAGGACACCCTCATTTGGTGACCTTAACAGCCCTCCCACTAGCGGGACTTCTCAGCATTTCAAGGCATCTCTGCAGGCCTTGCTGCTCACTCTCCTTTCTGGAGTCGCCTTCCCACTTCCCTGCTTCCTGATGGAGACCCACTGCTCTGACCTAGGTCTCTTGCTCCCAAGATGGGTTCTCCTGGGACCCTGTGTTTCATTCAGACCCTCTCTGCTCACCAAGCCTACCTTCACCCATGAATGGTATGGGTGGCTCCCTCTCCTTCAGCACACAGAAGCTTCTAGAACTTCAGACTTACTGCATCCTCTCCCCCTGTGCTCCGTGATACCCAGGGGCTGTTCACCATGTCACATCCAGTCCCCACCTTGGGGAACTGCAAGTCTCCCTTGAAAATCCCCAACTCCTCTTTGCCTGGTCCTTCCTGCTCTTCTCCATGGTCCCTCACACTCAGGAGACCCACACTGACCACATATTTTTGGGAGTCTCACACTGATACACATATGCACAAAGAACATGGTAGAAAAGCAGAAGCTGTAGCCTGCATCCCCCAGTTTAAAAGCTGTGTCCCTGCAGTGACACTCAGAGGGAGAAGTCAGGGAGTTTCGAGGTCTGCACAGAGGCACAACAGGGTAAGAGCGGGAAGATGGATCTTACCCCAGACCCCTATGGGGATCACACTTGGCCGTTCCACTTACCTGTTCGCAGAACATCAGGGTTTAGATATTGTTAGACTGAGTAAAACATGACAGGTTTTGCTGCCATGGAAACAGTTATAAATTCTGTTTTGGCAACAAATTTTCACTTCGGAAGGCATTCTAGGATTTCTACTTCAACCCACAGGTGTAGGATTTCCTGAAACAGAGCAGAAGAATCTAATGAGCTCACAGGTGCTCGAAAGTCTGCAGCCTAATGCAGTGCTTTCTGTGTCTTAAATCACACTCTATGGTGAGGTGGTTTCAAGACAGAGTAGGAAATAGGGAATAGCTCTTTGCCCTACAGTTTTCTGGGAGATTGGGAAGGGCTCTAAAAACTCAGAGCTTCACCTGGAAATGTGCATAGTGTAAGCTAATAACACCAGATGCTTCAAGCAGGAATTGAGGTGATGAGAATTCTGCCTCATCTGAGACCTGTCTCCTTCAGGGTACAGAATTGAACTCACAGATGAATCTCAGACCAGACCTAGTATGTCACCAATCTATCACAGAGAGAAAATTCTACTTTCCCTTGGTTTCACTGCAGAGTGCAGCCATTGTGCTGGATTGTGTGCATTGCTGAGTTCAGGTTCCTTATCTACATTTGCAAAGATCCACATGGAGAGGAGGTTGTGTCCACAGGCTGTATGCTTAGAGAAGGGTCATCAACTTGCAAAGCTTAGTAGACCGATGTTTACTGAGTACCTGAAGAGTTCCAGGCATGGAGCAGGGGTGCTGAGTGATGGAGACCAGGAGGCAGACACAGGTGTTGCCTTCAAAGTTTCATCATCAAGCATGAAGGTGAAGACAAGTATGTACACGACCATGATGTGTCTCTAGGGTGGACCCATCTATGAACCATGTAAAATTTCATGAAGTCGGTTTTAATTCTTGCCTCTGCAAGAAGAATGAAAAAAGGGAGGTTCCAAGCACCATGGGAGGCCAAGGAGGGTGGATTCCATGCAGTCGAGGGATAGGAAAGACTTTGTGAAGGTGGCATCAGAGTCTGGCCTGAGAGAGGGTGGCCTGAGACAGGCCAGGTAAAGAAAGCATCGAGAATAGTCTAGAAGTGATGGTTGGAGTTTGTTCAGGGAACAGTGAGACTAGTTCAGGGTGCCTGTAATTTAGTGCTTCATGATGTCAAGTCAGCAAACTAAATGAGGACCACCTCCTGGTGGGCTCTGGTTGCCTCTGAAGGTTTCTGGGCAGAGAAGTGATGTAATCCAAGTGTTCTGGCATGTACTTCCCAAGCAGAGGAACAATCAGATTACTTTCTCTTCTAGGAGATTACAGTTACAGATGGGCCTGGGGGATGTCTGTGGAAGCCCATTCCAGTCTGGTTTGTCTACTCAGTTTTTTTCCTGTGTTTAAGACTTTGAAAGGCTACAGATAGTCTCTTCCCCCAATAGTGACTGTTAGAAATAAGTGATTTATTCTTCACATCTAAAAAGGATTGTCTTTCTTCTCTCACTCACAAAGGGGAAGGGAAAGAAGGGATGTCCTGTATTGAACATTTGGTAAGCATCAGGACAAGAGTGTGTTTTCCAAGCTTAGGAGGCTCTGGGCTCCCCCTCCAGGCTGTAACCTGGCATTTAGGGAACGTTCTCTTTCTGTACATTCCCTGCTTGAGAGGAGACATCTCTTTTTAAGCGGGCATTTTTTCTGACAAACTCAGCCGAGAGAAGATGTTAGAAACAGAGGCTCTTTGGCGTTCAGACAGTGGAGGGCCAGACTCTCTCTTTCTACCACGTGGTGGGATAATACAAAGTCAAAGTTTCTGGATTCCAATCGATGGCAGAGAGTGAGGAGCGGGTGGACGGGGGTGTGGTGGGAAGAGGAAGTGAGGACTAGGAGGAGTGTGGTAGAGACAGAGGGTGCTGGGGTAGTTAGCAGTAGGAGCTGGCACCATCCCATGGAAGGAGAGTGTCGGCATCTAACAGAGCTTTCCTGCTGCCAGGCCCTTGACACGGCTCTTCAGTCCTCACACCCACCCTGGCAGTTAGATATGGGGCGTATTTTGTAGAAGGGTGTGTGGGCTCCTTGAGGTTTGGCCACCTGCCCAGGACCACCTGTCTGCCCAAGGAGGTGAGGGGTTGTAACCTTTTTCTGAAGCATCTCCTGACACGGAGAAGCATGGAGGGAGAAAGAGTGGATCCTGGGCTGTCCAAGGGGCAGATTCTGAGGCTTCCAGGCAGGGAGGGCCAGCCCGAGTCTGCAAGGAACTCCAGAGGCTGTGAGAGTGGGGCCACTCGGGAGCCTGTGCCATGTGGGTGGTCGCAGTGCGGTCTTCATCTCCCAGCATGGTGCCTCTGCAGAAAGCGAAGACCACCTGGAGAAGTGGAGGCCGGTGTGTGAGGGCAGAAGCGGAACAGATGTCGGGGAAGGTAGGGTGGGGTGGAAACCTGTAGGGAGCCCAGGGGTGAGGCCTGGAGATGGATGACCATGGGGGCATCAATGCACTTGATGCCATGGAGCTGTGCACATAAACTTGGATACGTTAAGATACATTTTGTGTTCTGTGTATGTTGTTATTGTTCAATTGCTAAGTCATGTCTGACTCTTTGTGACCCTATGGACCATAGCCCACCAGGCTCTTCTGTCCATGGGATTCTCCAGGCAAGAATTCTGGAGTAGGTTGCCATGCCCTCCTCCAGGGGATCTTCCCAACCCTTCTGCATTGCAGGTGGATTCTTTATCACTGAGCCACCAGGGACACCCTCTATGTATGTTACCACAATTTAAAAAGTTATTTGAAATAAAGAATAAGGCTTGGCTTTTCCCCTGGTCAGTCAAGTCTATCAGTGGGCAGGGCTTCCTGCCTTCCAGCTCAATCAGAGCGTGAATGGGGGGCTGGCTGCCTCCTCTGGGCTGACCTCACAGCAGACATGCATGCCCAGCCCTGGGGACAGGATCCCAGCACAGAGGCAGCTCTGGCCACAGAGGATATATAAAGTTTATGAGTCAAAAGGTCACATTCTCAGGGACTAGGGTGGAATTTGATATTCATTAACTGTGAGATTTTAAAAGCCCTGCTGACGTCCTTCTTCACTAAAGTTGCTTCCTTAATTCATTTTAAATTGAATCTCCAGACTGACTGCTTGCTAGTGGGATTAGGAACAGGGAGGAGGAGGCAGGCACCTGGAATGCTGGTCTTCAGGTTTCTTCTTTGGTAACTGAAACCACTGTGTCACAAGCAAATGTCATCATGTATAGTTTGCCCAAGTTTTGGGGGGGAGGGGCAATAGGAGGGGGAGTAGTTGGAAGGTGGTGGTTCAGGGAAAAAGGCCTTATGTGTGAGGCTGAGGGTCAGGGAAGGCCAGAGAGGAAGGCCAGGCCCCAGGAAACCTTTTGAGCTATTGGTTTGCAGATGAAATCTCCTTATTTGAAGAGCTCTGTCACAGAGTTTAAGAGCAAAGGGCACCGCCTTTGAAGAGACGTGGGTCGGGGCTTTGGCAAGTTGCTTCTGCAGTCTGAGCTTCTTTTTCTGGTCTCTAAAATGGGACAAATAGTGCAACATACCTTGGGGGTCAAATGTCAGAATTTAATAAGAGAATGCATCCAAAACGGGTGGTAGTACGGTGCCTGGCACATGGATGCTGGATAAAGGGTGGTTATTGTTCTGTTTGCAACACCAGAATCTAGAGACCAGTAAGTCCCAAGAGTGGGGATCTTGGTACCCGGGTACATAACAGCCCCTGCCAAGCTGTGAGCTAGTTCTGACAGGTTCTGTCCTACGTCCCCAGCCGGTCACATTTTTGGCAACTGCTCCTTCGTGACTGGGGTTGGGAAGTGTCACCCATGCCCTGGCTGCTGGTCTGACCCTGATCAAGCTCGCCCGACCCTCTCTAGAGCATGGCTTCTCTTACCTAAAATGGCAACGCAGCATCTCTGTGAGTCCTGCAGGGCCAGGACTCGGTCACAGCACATCCCCGTGGGGCTAAGTATTGCCGACCTCCTGTGCACCCAAGAGCTGATCATCCCTTTGAAGAATGTATGACTTTAAAATCATGTATGGATTTCCCACTGTACAAGCGAAACATACATGAATACAGTATTTGTATAAAAATGTAAGCACTACAGGTAAAAAGCACTTTTACACTCTGAGTCCCAGGACCCTCCCTGGAGGTGACCTTCCAAACTTCTGACAGGGTTTCACAAGCATGTACGTGGACTCTGAAAGAAACAGTTTTGTGGGTTTTTTATATGTGTGTGGCATAAATGATATCATAATATATGAATGGGTCTGCAACTAGGGAGGGTGGTTCCTAGTTGACAATATATGTCGGAGATTTTTATCCTTTTAATTGTGCATTGTATTTCATCAGGTGGGCAGGCTGTAGTTTATTTAGCCTTTCCCTTACTGACAGGCATGAAAGTTGTTCCATTTTGTCAGTCTTATAAACAATTCTGTGACCATCCTTCCTTATCCTCATTAGGAACATCTGTGCATATTTTTCCAGATGGGTAATATGTTTCTATTGATCTACTCAAAATATGTTTAGAGCTGTATGGGTTCATGGTATGTTTTAAGATCCGTATAGAATCCTTCTGAATTTTAAGTTTGGCCAAAAAATTTTTGAAAAGGAAGTTCATAGCTTGTTATATACTTTTAATATAAAAGCCCCATGAGATTGGTGTACTACCCCATAGCTGAACAGGACAAAGTCGGTCCAATCAGATCTTAGTGTCTAAGTCAGAATCCTGAGGAAGGAGGTAATACAAACTATGGGAAAGGGAGGAGTATTTTTTTAAAAATATTTATTAGGCTACACTGGGTCTTAGTTGTGGCATGCAGGATCTTTAGTTGCAGCATGTGGGATCTAGTTCCCTGACCAGGGATCAAATCTGGGCCGCCCTGCATAGGGAGCATGGAGTCTTAGCTACTGGACCACCAGGGAAATCCTTAGGGAAGAGTATTTAATAAAATGTGGCAGAATAATTAATTTGCTCTTTGGAAAAATATGTATTTATGTACTCACATCATCAGTTCAGTTCAGTCGCTCAGTCCTGTCCGACTCTTTGCGACCCCATGAATCGCAGCATGCCAGGCCTCCCTGTCCATCACCAACTCCCGGAGTCTACCCAAACCCATGTCCATCGAGTCTGTGATGCCATCCAACCATCTCATCCTCTGTCATCCCCTTCTCCTCCTGCCCCCAATCCTTCCCAGCATTAGGGTCTTTTCCAATGAGTCAACTCTTCGCATGAGGTGGCCAAAGTATTGGAGTTTCAGCTTCAACATCAGTCATTTCAATGAACACCCAGGACTAATCTCCTTTAGGATGGACTGGTTGGATCTCCTTGCAGTCCAAGGGACTCTCAAGAGTCTTCTCCAACACCACAGTTCAAAAGCATCAATTCTTCAGCACTCAGCTTTCTTCACCGTTCATCTCTCACATCCATACATGACCACTGGGAAAACCATAGCCTGACTAGATGGACCTTTGTTGGCAAAGTGATGTCTCTGCTTTTAAATATGCTATCTAGGTTGGTCATAACCTTCCTTCCAAGGAGTAAGCGTCCTTTAATTTCATGTCTGCAATCACCATCAGCAGTGATTTTGGAGCCCCAAAAATAAAGTCTGACACTGTTTCCCCATCTATTTGCCATGAAGTGATGGGACCAGATGCCATGATCTTAGTTTTCTGAACGTTGAGCTTTAGGCCAACTTTTTCACTCTCCTCTTTCACTTTCATCAAGAGGCTCTTTAGTTCTTCTTCACTTTCTGCCATAAGGGTGGTGTCATCTGCATATCTGAGGTTATTGATATTTCTCCCGGCAATCTTGATTCCAGCTTGTGCTTCCTCCAGCCCAGCGTTTCTCATGATGTACTCTGCATATAAGTTAAATAAGCAGGGTGACAATATACAGCCTTGATGTACTCCTTTTCCTATTTGGAACCAGTCTGTTGTTCCATGTCCAGTTCTAACTGTTGCTTCCTGACCTGCATACAGGTTTCTCAGGAGACAGGTCATATCGTCTGGTATTCCTATCTCTTTCAGAATTTTCCACAGTTTATTGTGATCCACACAGTCAAAGGCTTTGGCATAGTCAATAAAGCAGAAATAGATGTTTTTCTGGAACTCTCTTGCTTTTTCGATGATCCAGCGGATGTTGGCAATTTGATATCTGACTCCTCTGCCTTTTCTAAAACCAGCTTGAACATCTGGAAGTTCACGGTTCACGTATTGCTGAAGCCTGTCTTGGAGAATTTTGAGCATTACTTTACTAGCATGTGAGATGAGTGCAATTGTGCAGTAGTTTGAACATTCTTTGTCATTGCCTTTCTTTGGGATTGGAATGAAAACTGACCTTTTCCAGTCCTGTGGCCACTGCTGAGTTTTCACATCATCATACCATATACCCAAATAGATTCTAGGTAAATTAAAAAAAAATTTAAGTATGAAAAAGTAAACCTTAAATCAATATACTTTTGGAAAACAACTTAGCAACACAGAGAAAATTCTTAAGACATGTGCTTTACTTCCAGTCTAATTACCTAATAATTTCACTTTCAAGTGTCAACCCTAAAGAAATAATCCTGATAAAAATGTGGCATGTTATTTTCTTGGACATTATTTAGAGTAGCACAATGTATAGAAACAGCCTGTGTGCCCAACCAAAGGAATGTGTCTAAATAAATTAAAGAGTAATCTTACAATGAAATAGGTTCAACCATCAGGATAATGGAACTCTCAGACTGTAAGGCTTTTATGAAATGAAAGCTTGAGAAAGCCAAATTCAAAATTGAAAATATAGGGTAATTTATAACTGAGTTAAAAAAAAAAAATCACACCAGTAAAAGAAGTCACTTTTAGTGGTGACTTTTTTTTCCTTTTTGCTTTTCAGTAGTTTCCAATTTTTAAAATACTTAGAATGTAACAGTTTTGTAATTCATTATTTCAGTCAACACTCTTTTGTGCACTTACTATATGCCAGGCACTGTATTAGGCACTAGGGGGTAATAGCAGTTAAAAATGAGAGAGTCCCTGTTTCATAGTTGGTGGAAGAAAGAGATTAACCATTATTTAGCCAACTGATCATGTTACTAGGGGTATGAGCAGGGTGCCAGTAGTCATTAGGAGAGGTTACTTACAGGGTGGCAAGGAAAGACATCTGAGGTGCCGCCACAGGAACCAGAAGGATGAGAAGTTACCTGCTATGCAGAGTCATGGAACAGCATTTCAGGAGGATGGAACAGCAAATTATAGAGGTGGATAGGAATAACTTTGGTTGTTTGTATAATGGGACAATAATTAAGGCATATTTAAAATTTTCTCCTCACAGCTAATATTTCTTTTTCATTTGTCACAGCATCTGGCCATAACCATGCAGAGTGGGTAGGATTCTGTAATCTAATGCCTTTCACATGTAAAATGTGCCCTGGCCATGTTATTGAAACTTTCAAGTTTGCAAGGACTTGTGCCACATACCAAGCCAGAAGGATGGCCCTTGAAAGCTGGCAGAGACACATCACTGTGCTTGAGTATCTCTTTGTCATCTGTGGTTTAAGGATTTTCCAGTAATATTTTTACCTATTAAAATATTAGCTGAGAACTGATGCTGGGACATGAATTTAGGGACTGAGCCTGTATGTAATTATAATGGTCAGCATCTAGTGGATGAACTGCTTCCCACATGCCTCCATGCAGTCTCGCCATTATCCGAATCTCCACTTTCTGAAGGGAGAAACAGCCGTGCAGCCTGAGCCAGATTTGAAGCTAACTCTCACTGAATCCCACCCCCAGCTCTGCTCCTTTAAGGACAGGCAGCTCCCAGGCTACTGTCTTGATTCAGTAGCAGGAAAGCCTGTATCTGGGTTTGATAAATTCTCCGGAGCAAACAGACCCTGGGCTGAGTCAGGCCCTGGATGTGGTGTGTGGACAAGTCATCAGTCTCTGGGAAGTAAACAGGGGCGCGCTCACAGCTTATAAATCTCTGTCGCATTCCCCAGTTGGGCTGGGCGGGGACCCTTTGGGTTTTTCAGCCAGTACTGATGATGCCAGGAAAACACACCAGGCATCGGGAGGAAAAGTAGAGCCTGGTCCTTAGGTGCCCTTTCCTTCCAGGAGAAGGGCTGGACACTGAATGCTCAAACCCTGTGGGTGTGAAAGGCCTGGGGGAGATGAGCCTCGATCCGAGATGGGTCAGGACAATAGTGCCTTTGGAAGGAGAGCAGGACAAAGCAGGCGGCTTGCTGGGCTAGTTTCTACTCTCAGCTTTCTCCTCCCTGGTGGACCCTGGTGGTCCATGGTCCAGCCATCCCGCTCTCAGCAGCCTCACCCAGATGTCCTGAGATCAGAGGGGGCTGCCTTTAGGTCATCTTGGACTGAGTTCAGAGGTCCACAGGGCAAGGTGGAAGCTTCAGCTTGGCCTGCTGTTTCCTTGGGCAACAGCAGTGACCCAAGGCCTGGAGCTTAAGGAGCCAGTCAGTGGCCGCGGCAGGAATGAACTTGGCCCCCATCCTCAGTAGCAGCACGTCTGTCTTCTAGGGGAGGCGCCTACACCAGCAGGCCCTGTCCTTCCTCTCCCACAGCCTGAGATGCCATGGAGGGAGCACGTACATCAGAAGGCCAGCGGCCAGATCTTTAAATAAAACCCTGAGATCCCAGTGACCAGGAACAACACCCATGCCCCCAAAGAGAATCCCTGCATTGGCAAGTCTACCGTGGGTCTGTTTTCCTCCCACAGTTTTCATGGGAAAGAACCCCAGCCCTGGCCAATGAGAGCCTGAAATGCCCAAGGAGGTTTTGACCAAACATTCAGAGGCACGGGACCTGGGAAGATGTCTTTGAGGCTGTGACTGAGATTGAGGGAGGACCATGACTCACCAGATCACTGACTCATCGGTGGCAGAACTGGGACTAGATGGAGGTGCCCCTCTTTCTACTGTGATGCCAACTGTCTGGAGTGAGTTTCTGGAACCTAAATGATTGCCCTCTTCTTCCTGCTTCCCTGGATCTTTTCTTCCTTGCACCATGGAAAGTGCTCGGAACCGAAGGAGAGCTGCTAGCTGCCTTCTCACCCTAGGATCTGTGATTTCAGCTTTACCTCCCTTGGTAGGTCCAGAAAAGCCTCAGGGGTTGGAATCAGTGTTCCATGACCTCGTGCTTCCCAATCATCCCTCCATCACAATGGAAAATGGTGTTTGCAGAACTCCCTGGAGAGATGCACATTCCCCCACAAGAAGCTGAGAACCTAGACTGAAATGTCACAGAACGAAACCAGTTCAGTTCCCATCAGTGAGGTCCACATGCATGTGATTGAGTGGGTAGTATTTCCTAGCTCACAGCTGAGTGGACTAGCAAGGGGGTCTGGCCTCCTCCAGGCCTAAAGAGATGGGAAACCCCCACCCTTGAAATCAGTTCTTGTTGCCTGTTGGAGGGTTCTGCCATAGTCAAAAGAGTGGGTGTAGTTATAGAGGTTGAGTTAATACAGGACAAGTGAGTATGGTTAATAGGTTAATGTGTATCACATCAAAGAGGGACACATAATATGCAGAATTTCTGAAATTTATGTGACCAAAAAAAACTTCATTTGTCCCCATGTGAGCATCTCAAGAGATGAGCATTATGTGGAATTCACTTTGGCAGCACTTTCTAACGGAGAAGGCAATGGCACCCCACTCCAGTACTCTTGCCTGGAAAATCCCATGGATGGAGGAGCCTGGTAGGCTACAGTCCATGGGGTTGCTAAGAGTTGGACACGACTGAGCGACTTCACTTTCACTTTTCCCTTTCATGCACTGGAGAAGGAAATGGCAACCCACTCCAGTATTCTTGCCTGGAGAACCCCAGGGACGGCGGAGCCTGGTGGGCTGCCGTCTATGGGGTCGCACAGAGTCGGATACGACTGAAGCGACTTAGCAGCAGCAGCAGCAGCACTTTCTAAGTATATTTATCGGGACATCTGACTTTACTTCTCTGTAACTGAACTGGTAAACTTCCCTCTCTGTGGTGGCAGGGAATGGACCCAAAGCAGTGCCATCTTTCCTAGTTTCAACTGTGGTCTATTCAGGAGTTGAGCACTGGCCTTTTAAGACTCTGTCTGCTTCTTCCACCATTTCTAGGGTCTTTCTGAAATGTGCGCCATCTCCTGAATTTACCTGGGTTCCTATAACCCAGCATCTCCTCTTGGAAATTCAGTCTTTCTCATCTCCATCATGTCCTGCAACTCTTGTGGGTATGGTATGGAATATCCAAGACAACCTGGTCAGCTGGGCCTGGGAGGGAATCAGAAAAGAAAATGCATGAACTTCAGGGATCCTTAAAGCCAGTTCCTGATCTTACCACAACAGGGAGTCAGACAGACTTGGGACAGGACTTCACAAGGGCCACGTGGAACCCAGTACCCACTTTCCAAAGGTCGTTACTGCTTCTCTGTTCATTGCCCACTTTGAAATCACTGAACTTGATTCTGTTTCAACCTGCATCCCTCCATTCATTAAGGGCTTTACTCCATGCCAGGCGCTAGATACAAAGATGAAAAGATGGAGCCCTTGCACCTGAGTGGCTTTGACTGTCCAGGAGAGAGTCAGACTCACAATGTGATAAACTTGACAATGGAATTGGGGAAAGATGACATGGCTCTTTCTGGAGAAGGAAGGATTCACAGAGGCAGTGACCCTGAACCGCTGGAGAATAAGAATTGTCTCAGCGTGTGTGGGGTAGTTAGTGGAGGTTTTCTAAGCAGGAGTGCAGAGGCTTAGATAACTTGAGGGATGATTGAGGGAGCGCAGTGTGGAGGGAGGAGATCAATCAGGAAAGTTCAGGATGAGTAAGAGTCATAAAGGTTCATATGCTGTGGCTACTGTATGTCAGGTGCTATGTCAAATGCTTTACATCTATTATCTGATTTTACTTTTAAAATATTTGGCTTCGCCAGGTCTTAGTTGCGGCATGTGCAATCTTTAGTTGTGGATGTGGGATCTAGTTCCCTGACCAGAGATCAAACCGGGCCCTCCCTGCACTGGGAGCACAGAGTCTTAGCCATTGGACCACCAGGGAACTTCCTATTAACCTGACTTTCATCTTCAAAGTCTGTCTGTAGTGGAGGCGTCACAGTCCCTGTTGTATGAAAGAGCAGGGGGAGGGGCTGGGGCAGCTGCACTGATGCCAGCGAGGCCCCGCAGTCAGATGGGGCAGCCAGGATGCTGTCCCAGTGGTGCCTGGTTCTGAAGCCCAGGATGCTGGATACCTGGGGCATGTCTGGGGAGGGGAGGGGAGCCCCGGAGCCAGTGCCGCCTGGTGGGAAGAGCACCCCGCTCCAGCTCTGCCCCCACCCCTGCTCGCGCATTCTCCATGCAGCCTGTCTGGGCGTGTGCTCTCCCTTCTCCTGGGCTCCTGGCACAGAGGGACAATGGCATTTGACTTGGGGTGGAGCAGAGGACAAGGCGCCAAGTCAAACAGAGTCATAGGAACCTCAGGTTGTTTCTCCAGAGAGTCCGTGGTAGAACTGCCCTGTTGTCACTCCTGCGGCTTGGGAGTTTTCTCGGTAGCGCTAGGTGTCATCCAAACTATTACTGTCGAGTCATTTAGGAAGCCGTTCTGCTTTGACTTGGCTCCGCTGCTCGCCTCCTTGCCCCACTCTAAGAAGTTTAAAAACAATGGTAGAACGGAGAGACAGGGCCCGAGAGAACTAGAGAGAACGCGGGCTGAAGCTTGGTGGGCTTGCCATCAATGCCCCCAGGAGTTCCCTGCTTCACACAGAAAAAGGAGGCGTCTTGGCCTCTGGCCTTGACTGGGTCAGAAGACACGAGGCAGTGTAAGCTTTGAGGAACTGACAAATTGTGTGACCAGTGACCCACTTCAGAGTGCCTCTCACCCTGGGAGTGGATGTTCCTGGGCAGTGCACGTGGTAGGTTCCAGAAAGCTTATCTTTCCAGTGTCCCTGGGGAATCACTTTAGAAAGAGTGTGTTAACCATTTTGGAAAGAGCTGTTTTGTAAACTTCCCTCTGGAGGTGTGAAACTGGCAGCAGTCTGTTGAGAGAATCCCTGAGAACTTGAGCTGGCTGCCCAAAGTAGTGCTCGCACTTTGGGTTTGAAAGTGGTGTGAAAAGGACGTGGGGTGGGCAGTGAGGGTCTTGGAGGACTCTGGGACCCAATGCTATTTTCATCCTTTGCACTCCTCCACACTCCTTGTCTGTTTTCCCTCCAAATGCATCCAGTTGTCAACTGTTACCTTTACATCTCGGTTTGCCTTGAAGTGTTCCAGAATTTTCTTTTATAAAAGGCCAGGTACAATTTTAGGCTTTTTGGATCACACAGTGTGTGTTGCAGCTCCTCATCTCTGCCACTGTAGCAAGAAAGGAACTACAGACTCTGTGTAAACAAAGGACTGTAGCAGTGTGTTCCAATAAAACTTTATTCACAAATATGAGTGGTGGGCCACATTGGGTCCATGAGCCATAGTCTGTTGACCTCTGTTCTTGGTTTTAATTTGCTCCTTTTTTTCCTCTGTTTTGAATCTCAAGAATGGAAGTGAAGTATTAAAAAGGCAAGTTGTTGATCAGTGTTGCTACTTTGGGACTTGCCTCATTTTTAACATTTCAGAAAGTTCACTTTGTCTTTATAGGTTAGGTTATTTAAATTGAAAACAGCTGTGAAGGCAAGACTCCTCTCAGTGAGCCTTTGTGTGTCTGCTGCCATGAAACAGTAATTTTTAATGTACTGTCTTTTTGTTTATTAGATACAGAGCTTAGTGGCAGAATAATTCAGGAAGAACTTTGCAACATACAGTGCCAGGCATGGTGTAATAAATGCTTCTTGCTGGAATGAACAAACATGTATCATCTAGAGGTGATTCTGTTGCATATGGATTCTATAGATATGCATGTATACAGTAACATGGATATAGTTCCTCAATAGGAAGGTCTCAGAGTCCTCCTACGTCTTTCTGCTCCAACTCGAACCCTACCTGTGTCAAAGGGAGGCTGTTGGGTCAAGAATGACACACTAACTAAGGAGCTCTAGTCACTCTATTCATCCTGTCTTAATAACTACCCCCCAACCCCACACACACTTCCAGCTGTTTCTGTGCTACATCTTGGTTTCTCCAGGCCGTTGTCAAGGTGGTCTTTAGAGTAGGGAATGACAGGGAAGCCTAGTGTGCTCCTGTCCATGGGGTCGCAGAGAGTTGGACACAACTGAGCAACTAAACAACAACAAGAATGGGGAACAGCTGGCCCCTGGGTCTGAGGGATGCCTGTGAAGAGTGTTGCTGTCTCAGGGGTACACTAACATTCTGCCAAGAGCTTGTGTTTTTAATTAATTTGTATTGAAGTACAGTCACTTTACAATGTTGTATTAGTTCCTACTGTACAGCAAAGTGGATCAGGTGTGTGTATATATACATCCACTCTCTTTGGAGTTCCTTCCCATGTAGGTCAGAGCAGAGTTCCTGTGGTATACAGTTGGTTCTCACTGGTTATCTGTTTTATATACAGTATTAATAGTATATATATGTTGATCCCAATCTCCCAAAGCACCTCTCCTTTTCCTGCTTGGTGTGTATACATTGGTTCTCTATCTCTATTTCTGTTTTGCAAAGAAGAGAATCTATTCCATCTTTATAGATTTCACATATATGTGTTAATATGACATTTCTCATGTGTGTGAAGGAAAGAGAGGAGGGAGGCAAGGAAGTCACAGTAAGACCTGGGTGTAACTTGGGAACTTTGTGCACCATTCTTTTTCACATTGATTTTTTATTGGAGGATAACTGCTTTACAAATGTGGATCACCATAGTTATACAATGTCTCCCCACCCGTCTAGGTCGTCACCGGTCACCAGGCACTTATAATATGTCTAAAAGTCAGTTTGTTCTGTGTGTTTGTATTCCTGCCCTACAAATAGGTTCATCTGTACCTTTTTCTAAATTCCACATATATGCATTAATATATTTTTCTTTCTGACTTCACTCTGTATGACAGACTCTAAGTTCATCCACAAATAATTTCCTTTTTTATGGCTGAGTAATATTCCATTATATATATTTGTAACATATCTTTATCCATTAAAAAATGGCCCTTCCCCCCCTCACTCTGGGGGACCACAGATGAATCAGGTAGTTCCTGAGAGCCCAGGCAGAATAGTTACATAGAAGAGAGAGATGCAAGTGTCTGTTTTTTACGTTCTTTAAAATCCCACTAAATAACCCAAGTTGGAGTCTCAGGCAGTATGGGCTGTGTTTCAAGGCTGAAGAACTCCACTGTGTTCACAAGGCTGGCAGAGACTTGTAGGAACAGTTGGACAGGCAAAGCTACATCACAAAGATACCAATCACAAAACAGGCACAAATAAGAAGTCTTCAGGATAAAGGGGGTGGGCGTGCAGAAGTGAGGACCAAGGGAGGAGAGGTAAAGAGCAGAGGGACATTGCTGCTCCAACCAACCTGCATGCTTCCAGAAAGGGTCAGTGAAGGAGGGAGCAAGCACCCTGTCCACTGCCCACTGAGGTGATCAAGCCCAGGAATCAGCCACTTGTATGTTGTCTGTGGGTCCCCAACCCGCAGGTGGGAGTCTCACCCATGCATACACCCATGTATAGAAATCTGCCGGCCCAGCCTGTTCCCAGTGGGATTTTTCTCGATGGTAGGAAATAAAGGTGAGAATGTTGGAAGGACTGGATTTCCAGCTACTACACAAGATGAGGTCTGAACCTCTGTCTGTCATAAACCTCTGGTCAGGGAGAGCTCACTGGACCAGGGTCTGCATGGCATGTGGAGAGCCTCTCCTGCCAGAGCAGGCTGGTCTCACAGACTGACAGGGGTGATCCTGGACCTGCCCCGTCTGCTCTCTCAGGAGGAGAGGAGAGAGAGAGAAGTAGAGAGAGTTCGGGGGAGGGAGAGGGATAACGAGGAGTGGGAAGCATTGCCTGAATAAGGGTCCTGAGGCCCCAGGAAGGCAGACGTACCAACTGTGGTGACGCTAAAACGAGAGGTTCAGGTGGCCTCTTTGCTTCCCCGTGGGTGACGTGTTCAGTGGTCCCAGGGGTACCCAGAAACTCTCCCCAGAAGGGGACACACAGCACCACAATGTGTGTTACCAACCAGGGTTCTTGGCTTCCTTAATCAACAGAAATTGATCAGAGGCCTGACGAGAAGGTGGGAGAACAGACAGGTTCCCTTGCTTGCCTGCTCCTGATGGTGCATTTGTATTTTCCTGAGGATTAGTGATGTCCAGCACCTTCCACATACCAGTTGGCCACCTGTATGTCTTCTTTGGAGAAATACCTGTTGAGGTCCTTTGCCCGAGAGGGTCTGGTGAAACTCATGGACCATTGCAGTGTCCATAGCCAGGACTGGTGTCTTTTTTAATGCTTTAAGATTAACAATAATGTATTAACATTTTCACTTATAAACATACAAATTGCATATGCAGGGAAACATTGGTTCTGTGGACACAACAGAATACTAGATAGAGATAGGCAAGCAATCAGAAGGAGGGATGCATGGGTGGGCAAGACTCCTGGGTTCCCTGGTAGATCCCATAGTTCTAAAGTCACTTTTGTTCACTGATAGATGCCAATTTTTTGTTGGGGCAGGGGAGAGGGATGTCTTATGTGGTCTCATGTGCTAGTATCATTCTTGAGCCTTCTTATAACAGTGTTGTTTTCTGTGTGTGTTTATATATAATGCATATTACAATACTATATTATTTTATTAGATATTTATCACATAATAATTATAATTATATGATATGTTATTTTTGCACATGTGGGAGTGTTTCTATCAGATGAAGCCTGAGAATGACTAGGTCAAAGGCTATATGCAGTTTTCATTTTGATACAGGCAGATTGTTGTTTACAGACATTTAGTCTCCACCTGCAGTATATGAGAATGCCTATTTCCCCAAATATGGACTCTGATTTTACCGTTAAAATCAAAATTTCATTTTGTTGAAAGAAATCAATCCACTGTGTATCTACTTTGCATTTACCTTATTAAGAGTAGGGTTAAGCTTTTCTTAAGTTAAAGAGATAATCATATATTACCTTTCCTGTAGACCATCCATATTCTCTGTGCATTTTTCTGTTTTAGGTTTTGGTTTTTTGGGTCACTCAGTTCAGTTCAGTTGCTCAGTTGTGTCCGACTCTTTGTGACCCCATGAATCGCAGCACGCCAGGCCTCCCTGTCCATCACCAACTCCTGGAGTCTACACAAACCCATGTCCAACGAGTCAGTGATGCCATCCAGCCATCGCACCCTCTGTCGTCCCCTTCTCCTCCTGCCCCCAATCATTCCCAGCATCAGGGTCTTTTCCAATGAGTCAGCTCTTCACATGAGGTGACCAAAGTATTGGAGTTTCAGCTTCAACATCAGTCCTTCCAATGAACACCCAGGACTAATCTCCTTTAGGATGGACTGGTTGGATCTCCTTGCAGTCCAAGGGACTCTCAACAATCTTCTCCAACACCACAATTCAAAAGCATCAATTCTTCGGTGCTCAGCTTTCTTCACAGTCCAACTCTCATATCTATACATGACTACTGGAAAAACCATAGCCTTGACTAGACAGACCTTTATTGGCAAAGTGATGTCTCTGCTTTTAAATATGCTATCTAGGTTGGTCATAACCTTCCTTCCAAGGAGTAAGGGTCTTTTCATTTCATGGCTGCAGTCACCATCAGCAGTGATTTTGGAGCCCAAAAAAATAAAGTCTGACACTGTTTTCACTGTTTCCCCATCTATTTCCCATGAAGTGATGGGACCAGATGCCATGATCTTAGTTTTCTGAATGTTGAGCTTTAAGCCAACTTTTTCACTCTCCTTTTTCACTGTCATCAAGAGGGTCTTTAGTTCTTCTTTGCTTTCTGCCATAAGGGTGGTGTCATCTGCATATCTGAGGTTATTGATATTTCTCCCGGCAATCTTGATTCCAGCTTGTGTTTCTTCCAGCCCAGCATTTCTCATGATGTACTCTGCATATAAGTTAAATAAGCAGTGTGACAATATACAGCCTTGACATACTCCTTTTCGTATTTGGAACCTGTCTGTTGTTCCATGTCCAGTTCTAACTGTTGCTTCCTGACCTGCATACAGGTTTCTCAAGAGACAGGTCAGATGGTCTGGTATTCCCATCTCTTTCAGAATTTTCCACAGTTTATTGTGATCCACACAGTCAAAGGCTTTGGCATAGTCAATAAAGCAGAAATAGATGTTTTTCTGGAACTCTCTTGCTTTTTCGATGATCCAGGGGATGTTGGCAATTTGATCTCTGGTTCCTCTGCCTTTTCTAAAACTGGCTTGAACATCTGGAAGTTCATGATTCACGTATTGCTGAAGCCTGTCTTGGAGAATTTTGAGCATTACTTTACGATCGTGTGAGATGAGTGCAATTGTGCGGTATTTTGAGCATTCTTTAGCATTGCCTTTCTTTGGGATTGGAATGAAAACTGACCTTTCCCAGTCCTGTGGCCACTGCTGAGTTTTCCAAATTTGCTGGCATATTGAGTGCTGCACTTTCACAGCATCATCTTTCAGGATGTGAAATAGCTCAGCTGGAATTCCATCACCTCCACTAGCTTTGTTCGTAGTGATGCTTTCTAAGGCCCACTTGACTTCACGTTCCAGGATGTCTGGCTCTAGGTGAGTGATCACACCATCATGATTATCTGGGTCGTGAAGATCTTTTTTGTACAGTTCTTCTGTGTATTCTTGCCACCTCTTCTTAATATCTTCTGCTTCTGTTAGGTCCATATCATTTCTGTCCTTTATCGAGCCCATCTTTGTTCCCTTGGTATCTCTAATTTTCTGGAAGAGATCTCTAGTCTTTCCAATTCTGTTGTTTTCCTCTATTTCTTTGCATTGATCTCTGAGGAAGGCTTTCTTTTCTCTCCTTGCTATTCTTTGGAACTCTGCATTCAGATGGGAATATCTTTCCTTTTCTCCTTTGCTTTTCACTTCTCTTCTTTTCCCAGCTATTTGTAAGGGCTCCTCAGACAGCCATTTTGCTTTTTTGCATTTCTTTTCCATGGGGTGGTCTTGATCCCTGTCTCCTGTACAATGTCACGAACCTCCATCCATAGTTCATCAGGCACTCTGTCTATCAGATTTAGTCCCTTAAATCTATTTCTCACTTCCACTGTATAATCATAAGGGATTTGATTTAGGTCATACCTGAATGGTCTAGTGGATTTCCCTACTTTGTTCAATTTAAGTCTGAATTTGTCAAAAAGGAGTTCATGATCTGAGCCACAGTCAGCTCCCAGTCTTGTTTTTGCTGACTGTATAGAGCTTTTCCATCTTTGGCTGCAAAGAATATAATCAATCAATCTGATTTCAGTGTTGACCATCTGGTGATGTCCATGTGTAGAGTCTTCTCTTGTGTTGTTGGAAGAGGGTGTTTGCTACGACCAGTGCGTTCTCTTGGCAAAACTCTATTAGCCTTTGCCCTGCTTCATTCTGTACTCCAAGGCCAAATTTGCCTGTTACACCAGGTGTTTCCTGGCTTCCTACTTTTGCATTCCAGTCCCCTATAATGAAAAAGACATCTTCTTTGGGTGTTAGTTCTAATAGGTCTTGTAGGTCTTCATAGAACCGTTCAAGTTCAGCTTCTTCAGCGTTACTGGTTGAGGCATAGACTTGGATTACCATGATATGGGATGGTTTGCCTTGGAAACGAACAGAGATCATTCTGTTGTTTTGAGATTGCATCCAAGTACTGCATTTCGGACTCTTTTGTTGACCATGATGGCTACTCCATTTCTTCTAAGGGATTCCTGCCCACAGTAGTAGATATAATGGTCATCCGAGTTAAATTCATCCATTCCAGTCCATCTTAGTTCGCTGATTCCTAGAATGTCGACGTTCACTCTTGCCATCTCCTGTTTGATGGCACTAGAGCTGTCCTTTTTGCTAGAGTGACAATTTTTTTTTTTCCTGTAAGAAACCAAAGGGGCTTAGGTAAGAAAGAATGTGATTTTTCAAAAGAGGTGCTCACTTGCAGTCCATCCCACAGCGACTAGAAAGATTTCCAGAATGAGGGTATTTTCACCTTGGTGCCAGCAAAGCTGTTTGGTGGAAATACGCTGAAGGCTCTCTGTGGACCAAGTTTCCATAGGTGATCCTCAAGCTTTGGCTTTCCTGAAAAATGTTCTAGACAGATTCAAACTGCACAGGCAAAAGTGCTGCTGAGGAGAGCACGAGATGAAGACTGCTCCAGCGGGGGAGGGACAGGATGCAAATGGACAAGCACGTAAGACAAACCACGGAGCGTCTTTTTACAGCAAAATTATCTAGGTACCCAACACAGAAAGCAAAAGAGGGGCTCTGCAGTGGGGTCCAGAGGGTGGAAGCAAAAAGGGGGTATGAGGGCTGGCCTTGTTCCGGGATCAGGCCATTAGTGACAGGAGGCCTGTGCCTCGGGGCTGGCAACCCCAGGAAGCTTACCTGGGGAGGTTTCTGAAACTTACTTGCCTCTTCCCCCCGCCCCCTCGCGTTTCCTCCCCAGCTCATGTGTTCCTCGGTGCAGAAGGCCCTGTTTGAGGAGGAGGACCACGTCAAGAAGCTGCAGCAGAAGGTCGCCACCCTGGAGAAGCGGAACAAGCAGCTGCGGGAGCGGGTGAAGAAGGTCAAGCGGTCCCTGCGGCAGGCGCGGAAGAACGGCCGCCACCTGGAGATGCTGAACCGCAAGCTGAGTGAGAAGCTGGCGGCAGCAGCGGGCGCGCTCCCGCACATCAACGCACTGGGCCGCGAGCCCGCAGGTGCCCCCTACCTGCGGGGTTAGCAGGCATGGAGTGCCGGCCTCCCCTGGTCCCAGGCGGGGCCCCTTCCAGGGAGTGGAAAGGGGAGGCGGGACTTGTACACGCACATAGCTCAAGAACCCACGTAGATGACGTTTTTACTCTGCATTTGGTAGCGGCTACTGGGTTTACAGGGCAAGTCTCCTGTCTCCTTGGCTGCCCAATTCCTGCCCTCCCGTGTGCCTAGGGCCTGACCCTGGCATCGAGGAGCAGCTGGGAAAGTGCACTTATTAGGGAAAGAACATTTCAGAATCTCTCTAGAGGCACAAGGACTCAAGGGGTTCGGCCTCCATTTTCAAGGAAAGGCAGTGTGGTCTCAGTTCTGAGTGGCAGGACCACCCTGAGCTTGGAGGAGTGTTGAGAAGCAAGTGGTGGCACCTTCTGGTGTCATTAAGACTTAGTGAGCCCATCACAGGTCAGGGAATGGAGCTGGGAGTTGGGTGGCAGGTAATTGAGTAGGATGAATAATACCTGCTGTCTAACAGCAGCTGCCCAGCGTCCCAGGGGACTCCCGTGGGCCACTTTAACCTAAAGAGGAACTGCCTTTATGGGCCTGTCGTGTTTCATCACAGCACATTTCTAAGTTGGAAGAGCCTGAACTTCCACGGCTAAGTTCGAACTTACTGTGTGCTTGGTGCTTGGTTCCAACTTCTCCGAATTCGAGGTGAGCTGACCCAACATGCTGTGAACTTCTGTTGTGCAAAGACATTTCTTTACCTACTGGGGCGTGGGGACCTTACCTTGTTACCGTCTGTGCTCTGCTCGTGAAAGGGCTTGTTGCAGGCCTCCCGATCTTGGCTTCTTTACACAAATGCTTTCGCCCCACCTGACTGTCCAGACAGACCCCAGCAGTAGTGCTTGTGTGTTGGCCTACTTCTCACCGCAGTAGATTCTGTATATGATCACTTCACCTTCTTTGGGAAGAAACCTTTAGAGAGAGAGGGATTGCGAATATCTTTTACTTACTATTTGCAGTGCTAACACTTTTGAGCCCTTGACTTACCCACGTGTGATCAGACCCCAGGTGTGTGATTAAGTAGTCACCCACCCCTTGGTTATCCTCTGCTAATGGTCCTCTAGACCAGCCACTTTCCCTTCTCTGCCCCGTAACCACCCCAGATACAGGAGGGCCTGATAATGCCATCCTCTCCCCTGGAAATGCTCAGATTTCCATCCACTGCCTTTAGAAAAATCATGTCCTTCTTGCTCTTGGAGACTGTCTGGGGCATGAGCCTTGTGTCCTTTGGTGGCAGGCGATGGCCTCAGGGGAGAAGTTGATGCCCTGGTCTGCAGAGCAGGGGGACTTCTCAAGGGCTCTTCACTGCCATGCTTCTGCCAGCACTTTATTAGTCATAGTCTTCACAGTCTGGTACAATAGGAGATACGTCTTCTGGTTTCTTCTTCCCAGGGACGTTCCATTCCGCAGTTTCACTGCCACCCAAGGGTGATTTACAGCCAGCGTCTGGAGAACTGTGGAAGCTGGGTCTCTTCAGATGTGTTATGTTCTGCCTTTTCAATAAAGATGAGCAGTAGTTCAGCCACAGCAGCAAAGTGATGTGTGTTTCTTCTGGAGCCGGGAGACTGCGGGATTTCCAGCTTGAGCTTGGAAAGGCCATTTCCATCCTCTGGGGTAAGCACCTGTGGGTCATACCTGGGATAAAGGGGAGACTGAGCCCAGTTCACCTTTGCTGTCTCCTCTGGGGTGAGGCTGACCTATCTATCTCCTGGGTTCCCATCTTCCCATACACCTGCAGACGAGCCGTGTGATCCTAACCTCACCTCATGAGGGACCCACAGCTTCATTAATCAATGCCTTCAAAAGTGCACTTGGATCTATGCTGATGGGAACTCCCCAAGTCCCCATTATCTGCTGTGCTGTCCTCTTACGGCAGCCCACGCCACTGGCTCACTGCACAAGTAGGAATTGTTCATGCAGGAAAAACCCAAGAACTGCTCAGAACTTCATACACTTTAGCCAACCTATCACAGCACAGTCTCTGAGCCATGAGGTTTTGTTCCACTTGGTGTGATTTTGCCAAAGTCATATAATAAGCAGGAGGCCAATAGATTGTAGCATCTTTTAAACCCGTGTCCCCAGGAGTCACAGACTCATGGCATATGGCCCATACCTCGTGTCGGGGTGAGGCTTCTGTGTCTGAAGGCAGCCCTCACTGGACTACGGGTCTGGGCCACTGTCACACACCACCCCCACACACCTCCCCGTCCTCATTTATTTAAACACACATCAAACATTTGTGCTACCTGCCCAGCAGACGTTAACAGGGATTCCTGCTTCTGTGGTGCAACTCTCCATCTTCCCTATGGGAGAGAGAAGGTGAACTCGGATCACATGACTACAGATTAGCTGTTAGCTCAGCAATGTCCACATTCTATGATGGTTTAGGCTCTTGCACACACATCTCATTTAATGTTCCTAATAATTTCATCAATCGTGATTCTCATCACCATTCTCCAGGAGGAATCTGGGGCTTCACGAGATTACATTGCCCAGTGTACACACTAGGACAGGTGGCCTGTCAAGGCTCCAAGTCCATCTTCGTTTGTTTGCATGTGCTCACCTGCAGGATGGGGATGGCTTCACTCCTGCCATAAAGGCTGTCAAGAGGGTTGAAATTACTCCTAAAGATGCTGGGCATGATGCCTGAGAGCTCACACGCACTCAGTAGGTATAATACAAACCTTCATCGTGAGTGTTAAGTACTCACAAGACAGGCTCAATGCATGTCATAAGGAAGAGGATTGGTGGGATTCCACGTAATCTTCTAATCACTGTACAATATTCCATTCTCGTTTCTGAACCAGCTACTTTTCTTTCACAATCAGTAGCTCCTTGTTCCTCTAAATTTACCGTGAAAATATAGTCCATCAGAAGTGTGTTTCCCCCCTTTCCTAGGGTCGCACAACCTGAACTCAAGACTTCAGGTTTTGAGGACTTAAGCTGGGTAAGTGCCTCTCAGGTAGCTCTGAAAGACTGTTCCAAAGAGGTAAGGGAGAAGCCAGAATACATGCGTTTTTGCAAAAACAAAACCAGATAGATCATCAAAAGATTACTGTTAGTTAAGGAAAAACCAGACATCTCACGTTACTGAACTGAGCGCTTATCTATGTATGGGAAGATAAAAGAGTCTGGGCTCCCTGAAATCACTCCTTTGATAAGCATCTTACCTGTCCAGGGCCAGCACCCTGTTTCTCCTGAATCCCCTCAGGGTGCACAGTCGGCTACTACAGTGACTGCTGGCTCCTTGGCCACACCACCCTTTGTTTACTGATATGGCAGGGGACATTTTTCATCCAAACTAGTGCATCACTATCTAGTTTGCCCCCCTTCTCTCCTCCCTCCCAACTCAAAGGAAGAAACATCACATCCCTCTTGAGAGGAGTCTATATTGCTCCTCTCAAAACCTGGCTCCACCAATGTTCCCTCATCATGTGTGTGTTGCCTTTTTTATCAAGTAATTTTATACAACAAATTGAAAGTCATGTCAAACATAAATGCAATGCAGACAAATAAGCTGTTCATGTGTAAACAGAATGAATGCATACAAAATATGTGCAATATCATGAGCCTTAGTGAAGGCGCAGAAGCTAGAAGACTTGAGGCCACGTAATGCCTTTGAACTAGGTTTTCAGGTAAAATATAGGATTCTGTATTTAATAAGTGAACAAAAAGTATTTTTAGAACCAGTATGACCCAAATATTGCACAGGTTGCTGCTGCTGCTGCTAAGTCGCTTCAGTCGTGTCCGACTCTGTGCAACCCCATAGACGACAGCCCACCAGGCTCCCCCGTCCCTGGGATTCTCCAGGCAAGAACACTGGAGTGGGTTGCCATTTCCTTCTCCAATGCATGAAAGTGAAAAGTGAAAGGGAAGTCACTCAGTCGTGTCTGACCCCTAGCGACCCCATGGACTGCAGCCTACCAGGCTCCTCCATCCATGGGATTTTCCAGGCAAGAGTACTGGAGTGGGTTGCCATTGCCTTCTCCGATTGCACAGGACCTACCGTGCAAAATTCATTCATTGTTCATTTGTTATTGAAGTTTAGCTCAGCATCCTGTATTTTTCTTTGCTAAACTTGGCAACTCTACTCTGAGCTTTGGTGTATTTTCACTGATAAGATAATAATACCTAGAGAGCTCATCTGGCTGTTAAGATACTCAGATGGGGTACAATGATAGCATGTCATGAATCTTCTTTGACTTAAATATATTCAGCTCTATGCCTATCTGCTGGTGTCTCCAAAAACGAGATAGAGAGTGAGAAAGAAACAGAGACTAGGACATGGAGAGGGAGATGTGAAATTGCAGGGACCATCCCCCCAGCCCTCCACTGCCTGAGCACGTGCCTGGGGTGAGGAGGAGACGGGAGGCTGCTTGTGCTCTGTCCTCTGTCTCCCTGACGCTGCTTCTCATAAGGTGAACACCTGGTGGCTCGAGAGTGTGATTCTAGTGTTAGAAGATACTTACTTTTAAAATTTACTTCCTAATTGGAGTATACTTGCTTTATGAGGTTCTACTGTACAACTGCGTGAATCAGCTGTATATATACATACATCCCCTCCCTCTTGGACCTCCCTCCCACCCCTCTAGGTCATCATAGAGCGCCGAGCTGAGCTCCCTGTACTCTACAGGAGCTTCCCACTAGCTTCTGTTTTACACATGGTAGTGTGTATATGTCAATTGCAATCTCCCATTTCATCCCACCCTCTCCTTTCTCTCCATGTCCAAAAGTCCATTCTCGATGTCGGTGTCTCTATTCCTACCCTGCAAATAGGTTCATCAGTACCATTTTCTTGATTCTATATACAGGTGTTAATATACATTTTTCTCTTTCTGACTTACTTCACTCTGTATGACAGACTCTAGCTGCATTCACATGGCTAAAAATGACCCAATTTCATTCCTTCTTATGGCTATTCAGAAACAGTTTAGAAAGGATTGAGGCTGTCTTTAAAGACGGTGACGCTAAAGGCTCCTGCACTCTCTGCCTCCAGTGAACACACCAAATGGACAGCTACACACAGAGCAACTCGCTCTGAAGAAACACACTCACTGGTTAAGCACCTCTTACAAAAGGAGGGACCAAGATAATGCCTATGTCGAAGTGAGTAGGAAAGGCTGAGACACACTCTTGCTAAAACCCCAGTGGTGGTACAGAGCCCTACAATTGGAAGGGAATAGCCAAATGCTGGCTTCTCCTTGAGGGATGAAGGGGCTGGACCCCCTATCTACAACTCCAGGTTTTAAGATTCCCACCCAAAGGGTGGGCCTCCAGACAGGTACCTAGCTCTAAAAGTCAATGGGGTTTGAATCCATCAGTTCCACAGACAACGGGAAGCAAAGTAGCAGTTGTTAAAGGCACAAGCACTCGCCTCAGCAATTCTCTCAGGGTCAGCGCAGATCAAGCCCACCTCCCAGTCTCTCTCTGGATGGGGTCTACTTGGATACTTTAAATGCTGCTGCCTGAGGGTCAGGCCTCTAACTGAGCACCTATCTAGGGGCTGACTGCGATCCTCCCCAAAGGCAACACCCCTGCCCGCGCTCTCTGACCTGCTCCAAGTTGTCAGGCCCTCCCTGAAAAAAACCTGTTCATACATCCGCACCCCAGCCTTTGTGGCTACTGGGAGCGGATGGGTCCCCAGATCAGCTGTCTCTGACAGCCACTAGGGCGTGCCTTCGGAAGCTGGAGAGGACAAGAGAGGCAGTTTTAAACTGGACGCCCTCCTCCCCACGGGGCTTAGCACAGAGAGGGCATACAGAAATGCTCGACTCCCAGTCCTTCCCTGAAAAGAGTCTATTTGCCTACTTCTAAAGCTTCTGCTACCCACTCCAGTGTCCTTGGGCTTCCCTGGTAGTTCAGACGGTAAAGAATCCACCTGAAATGCAGGAGACCTGGGTTTGATCCCTGGGTTGGGAAGATCCCCTGGAGGAGGGCATGGCAACCCACTCTAGTATTCTTGCCTGGAAAATCCCCATGGATAGTCCACCAGGGTTTGCAAAGAGTCAGACACGACTGAGCAACTAAGCACAAAGCTTCTGCCTGAGGGTCAGCCTTCTAACATATTCTGCACCTAGGGGCCAACTGTGATCCTCTCTTAAGGGCAGGGAAGCCAGCAGACACCTCTGCCTCCAGCCTGTCCCAGGTTGCTAGTTATCTCCCTGGAAGGAGCCTGGACACATGTCTCTGTGCCCCAGCTTTTGTGCCTGCCTCCTCAGGGATAGGTGCCCAAGCTGCTTGGTTCTGAGAGCAAACAGGACTTACATTCATGTAGCAGACAAAGAAGTTCTTAACACATTATTGACCAGAGACATATTAATACATCTTCTGTTACCCAAACGTTATTCGTTATACAACTTATGACTGTCGTTATTATTCACATTTTGCTCTATGAGGTTTTTGTTCCAACCTTATGTATATTATAAATGCAAGTTAATAATACTATAAAATTTTCAAAAATGATATGTCACCAAATTTTGAGTGAAGAAGAATTTTTCGGTCAATTTTATTGTCTGAGCAACATATACCTTAGTGTCTCAGGAGAAGATTGGAGAAAGAAATGGCAACCCACTCCAGTATTCTTGCCTGGAGAATCCCCGTGGACAGAGGAGCCTGACAGACTTCAGTCCATGGGGTCACAAAGAGTCAGACATGACTGAGTGACTAAGACAGAAGAAGATAGTTCTTTAGGACTTCTCGGTGGTCCAGTGGTTAAGAATCTGCCAGCCAATGCAGGGGAGATGGGTTCAGTCCCTGGTCAGGGAAGATTCCATGTCACATGGCAACTAAGCCCGTGTACCACAACCACTGAGCCCACACGCCTAGAGCCTGTGCTCCGCAAAGAGAAGCCATCGCAATGAGAAGCCCCCCTGCTCTCCACAACTGATGAAAGCCTGCAAACAGCAACGAAGATCCAATGCAACCAAAAATAAATTATAAAAAAGATGATAGTTCTTCAGGTATAGTTATCACTCAGATGATTTGAACATTAGACCAACAAAAAGACAAAAAACCTTAGTGACTGACTCTGACATGGAAAGTGAAATGAAACTCATGGTGCTGGAGAACGCTCCTTTGCTTCTGCAGAAGAATGGATTGAAGACGTTTGATGAAAATTAGAAGATTTTATAGGTGTGTCAGATATAACGACTGAATATAATAACCTGCAAAGTGTTACTGAAATAACAGAATTAATTTTGGGTAACTGCCTTTTTGAGTTAGTCACTTCTCAAACTTTTATCACCAACAGAATGAAAAATCATGTAAAAAGTACGATAAAGCTTTAAAATGGACTCATGTAACCAACGATGACATAAAGAAATTTCTTTTAAAGAAGTTCTTGAATTCATAATTTTGATGGACAAATGAGAAAGTCACACTGGATCCATTATTTGAAACACCTATCTTTCCCAAGGTTATGACGAGAAGAAAGTTTGAACAAATAATGACATTTCTTCACTTTAACAATAAATTGGAACTCCACTTTCTGAAGACAGACTTTCATAAGTTAAAACACTTTGGGGTTATTCTGACAGTTCCTCATGGCGGCGGCAGCTGGTTGGGTGAGGCGCTGTAGCGACTGAGCCGCTGCTAGCGTGGCGGCCACATGTCGAGCTCCAGCCTGGCCTCTGCGTGCGCTCTGCACCCTGGATGCTGCCTGGGCGCTGAGCCCGCCCTGGCCAGAACGATGGTGAAGTATTTCCTGGGCCAGAGCATGCTCTGGAGCTCCTGGGACCGAGTGTTCGCTGCCTTCTGGCAGCAGTACCTGAATCCCTATAGCAAACATGTCTTGACGGAAGACACAGTGCACCAAGAGGTGACCTCTGACCAGAACCTCCTGTCCCGACGACTCCTGACCAAGATGAATAGGATGCCCTGCTGGGCTGAGCGAGTTTCCTGCCAATGTTGCTCACTCAGAGTATATCCTGGAGGACTCTATTGTGGGCCCACAAAAACCAGACCATGACCACCTTTACCTGGAACATCAACCATGGCTGGCTGATGGTGGTGGAGGAATGATGTGTTTACCATGTGAACTCTGATAACAGTGCTGGACCGAAATTTGCCAGGAAGCCTGGGTTTCCTCTAGCTTATTTGGCATCTCCAGAGCTGTCCAGGACTTTGGTCTTGCGCAGTTCAAAAGCAACGTGACCAAGACTATGAAGGGTTTTGAATACACCTTGGCCAAGTTGCAAGGTGAGGCCCCTCCCAAAACCCCTTTTGAAACAGCCAAGGAAGCCAAGGAGAAGGCCAAGGAGACGGTACTGGCAGCTACAGAGAAGGCCAAGGACCTTGCTGGCAAGGCAGCTACCAAGAAGCCACAGCAGCAGCAGTTCATGTAGCCAGCCCAGGCCCTGAGACAGCAGCCAAGCAGACTACTGGCTCCAGTCCCTGTGCCCCCTTCTCCTCTACTTTATTATTAAAAGCCAGCTTCCAACCCTGTCAACTGTCTGGGTGGTGGGCTGGGGGTAGGTGCCCTGTTTGGCATCTCCAGCACAGCCGGCTGGTTACCCATGTCTGAGCCGGGCCTCCTTACTCCTGCATCAGGTGGCTGAGGACAGAGGCAGAGTGACTTGCCTGAGGTCACCGCAACCAGGTGAAGTGGTCATAAATGCTAGACTGTAAGCTCCATGAGGGCAGGGACCATTGTTTTATCCTCTAATGTGTCCCAAGTATCTGAAACAAAATCTTGTGTGTAACAGGCACTCAATAAATACTTGTTGAATTCAATTGGAAAAGATAAAAAAAACACTTAGGGGTTACTTTCTACCAAAATTTCAATTGATCTATATATCCAAACAGAGCTATCACTAAATGAGGCAATGATAAGGTGAAGAGGACAACTCAGATTCAAAACCTATAATCCAGAAAACTTACAAAATACAGAATTTTGGTCAGGATGGTTAGCGTAAGTGAAATTAGATATATGTGCAACCTTGAGATTTACATGGATGAAGGAAGGAAACCACAAGAAGCAATATTATCAGTCCTGCAACCTTATCTTGGTTCATGGCACATGGTTACCAAGGTAATTATTACAACAGTGTGTCCCTATCTGAAATATTGTCAAAAAATGAATCCAGAGTTTGTAGGACTATAAGAGAGAACCATGGTCTACTAAACCAAATTAAAGGTGAAATCTAAAAATCTACAGAGTGGAAAAATGACATTCTTACAGAAGAAGGGTTTCCCTGATGGCTCAGCAGATAGAGTCCACCTGCAATGCAGGAGATACAAGAGATGGTGGGTTTGATGATGGGTTGGGAAGATACCCTAGATAAGGAAATGGTAACCCACTCCAGTATTCTTGCTGGAAAAATCCCACGGACAGAGGATCATGATGGGTTACAGTCCATGAGGTCACAAAGAG
Source organism: Giraffa tippelskirchi (assembly GCF_054371585.1). Lineage (NCBI taxonomy): Eukaryota > Metazoa > Chordata > Mammalia > Artiodactyla > Giraffidae > Giraffa > Giraffa tippelskirchi. Next base: position 61,300,223 of record NC_137287.1, on the reverse strand, counting down.
TTGAACATGATTGAGTGACGAAGCACAACACACAGAAAGGAAAAGTGATTCTTCTTACATGGAAAGACAAAAGGCTAATCTACATGGTGACAACTATTCATAACACCTCCATACCACCTACAGGAAAGGAAGACCGGAGGACTGGCCGTCAGATAACTAAGCCCACTTATATATTAGAATATAATTAATATATGAAAGGAGTTGATCGATCTGATTAATATCTGGCAAGCTTCAGTATCTTCTGGAAAACTTGAAAATGGGCTTCTATTTGAGTAATTTTGGTTTATTCGATGCATTTAAAATTTATTATAGCCTCAATGCATGTAATAAAATTATTTACAAGCAATTTTTGTTACCAGTAGCCACTGACCATTCTGGTGAATGCCAAAGGATGTTCAAGCTACTGCACAATTGCAATCACCTCACAAGCTAGCAAAGTAATGCACAAAATTCTCCAAGCAAGGCTTCAACAGTACATAAACCAAGAACCTCCAGATGTTCAAGCTGGATTTAGAAAAGGCAGAGGTACCAGAAATCAAACTGCCAACATCTGTTGGATCATAGAAAAAGCAGGAGAACTCCAGGAAAATATCTACTTCTGCCTCACTGACTACACTAAAGCCTTTGACTGTGTGGATCACAGCAAACTGTGGAAATTCTTCAAGAGATGGGAATACCAGACCACCTTACCTGCTTCCTGAGAAATCTGTATGCAGGTCAAGAAGCATCAGTTAGTACCAGACATGGAACCACAGACTGGTTCCAAATTGGGAAAGGAGTACATCAAGGCTTATTTAACTTATATGCAGTTAAATAACTTATATCATGAGAAATGCTGGGCTGGATGAAGCACAAGCTGGAATCAAAACTGCTGGGAGAAATATCAGTAACCTCAGGTATGCAAATAACACCACCCTTATGGCAGAAAGCGAAGAGGAACTAAACAGCCTCTTGATGAAAGTGAAAGAGGAGAGTGAAAAAGCTGGCTGAAAACTCAACATTCAAAAAACGAAGATTATGGTGTCTGGTCCCATCATTTCATGGCAAACAGATGAGGAAACAATGGAAACAGTGAGAGACTTTATTTTTGGGGGCTCCAAAATCACTGCAGATGGTGACTGCAGCCATGAAATTAAGGTGCTTGCTCCTTGGAAGAAAATTTATGACCAACCTAGACAGCATATTAAAAAACAGAGACATTACTATGCCAACAAAGGTCTGTCTAGTCAAAGCTATGGTTTTTCCAGTAGTCATGTACAGATGTGAGATTTGGACCATAAAGAAAGCTGAGCATTGAAGAATTGATGCTTTTCAACTGTGGTGTTGGAGAAGACTCTTGAGACTCCCTTGGAATGCAAAGAGATCAATGGAGTCAATCATAAAGGAAATCAGTCCTGAAGATTCATTGGAAGGACTGGTGCTGAAGCGGTAGTTCCAATACTATGGCCACCTGATGCAAAGAACTGACTCATTGGAAGAGACCCTGATGTTGGGAAAGATCGAAGGCAGGGGGAGAAGGGGATGACAGAGGATGAGATGGTTGGATGGCATCACTGACTTGATGGACATGAGTTTGAGCAAGCTCAAGAAATTAGTGATGGACAGAGAAGCCTGGTGTGCTGGAGTCCATGGGTCACAAAGAGTCAGACACGACTGGGCGACTGAACTGAACTGACTGATTCTGGTGAATGCAGTGGTAGTCTCTCACCTGGTCCTTCTTGTGGCATTTCTAAAAGAGCCCCCTGCAAAGATCCACCTTGCCGACCATCAGGTAAAATAAAAGAACATATTCTAGAGGAAATAATACCCACAGCACTTAAAAAACAAAAGCTGCCAGAAAGTGTAGAGTCTGCTCTTTCCAGAGGAAAGCACAGTGAAACGTGGTGCATTTGTAATAGATGTTCTGTTCTCCTGCACAGAAGTGCTTGCTACACTGCCTATCACACTAACAAAATATCAGAATGCTTTAATAAGACATGTACAAAGTTTCAAATAGATACATTAAGTGCAAAAGAAGTTGACATTTATTCAAATGTGGGTGTTTCAGTATTCACTCACATAACAAATTGCCATCCACAGGCCTTGGTTTCTGCAAAAATTTCCCAGTCAATAATGTGTTAACAGGCTCAAGAGCACATCCCTGAATAGCCAGCTATACACCTGGGTCCAGAGCAGAGGGCGCAGGCAGAATCACCCTCCTTCCATTTCTCCCTAGAAGACACCTATCTGCATACTTTCCCAGCTGCTGCTGCCTGAGGGTTCAGCTTCTAACCAGCCTTCATGTAGGTGCTGACTGTGGTCCATGCCTTTGAAACACTGCCAAGTGGGCACACCTTCAACCACTGGGATGCACTAGGAGGAACACAGGTGGTGGCTTGGACAATTACAAAGTTTACAGGAGTGTGAGCCAGCCTGACAGATAAGGTTCCTCTCCTACACAAACCATTCAAGCAAGACTGGGAGAGGAGGCTGCTTTATCTAATGCACAGAAACAAAGTCAGAGTCAAGGAAAATGAAGAAACAGAGCAATATGTTCCAAACTAGAGAACAAGATAAAACTCCAGAAACAGGTCTTAATAAAACAGAATTATAAGTTGTCAGAGAGTTCAGTTAACAGACACAAAGATGCTCACTATGGTCAGGAGCATCTCTGCTCCATCATCACTTTCATGAACAAAGAATTTCAACAAAGAGAAAGAAAATATTAAGAAGTACTAATCAGATCACAAGGCATAGAATATAATTAACTGAACTAAAAAACTCAATAGAGGGTTCAACAGCAAACTAGATCAATCATAAGAAAATATCCATGAACTTGAGATAGAACAGTAAACCATCGGAGCAAAAGACAGAAGATCAAGAGAATGTGAGGGACTTATGGGATACTATCAAACAGAACAATACACACACTTAGAAGGGCACAAGAAGGAGAAAAGAGGGAGAAAGGGAAAGAAAGCTAATTTAAAGACATAATGGCTGAAAATTCCCTAACCTGAAGAAAGAAACAGATGTCCAAATCCAGGAAGCTCAGATTTTCAAAAAGATGAATACAAAAACAGACTCATACTGAGACACATTATAATTAAATTATCAGAAAAGGCAAGGAGAAAAATCTTAAAAGCAGTAAGAGAAAGACAACCTGGTACATACAAGGGAACTCATATAAAATTATCAGTAGATTTTTTTTAGCAGCTTTGCAGGCCAGAAGAGACTGGGGTGTGTATTCAAATTCCTGAAAGAAAAAAAAAAAAAACCTACCCACCAAGAATAATCTACCCAGCAAAGCTGTCCTTCAGAATTAAAGGAGAACTTATTACATACACAAAACCCTAAAGACTCAACCAGAAAAAGCTATTAGAACTAATAAACAAATTCAGTAAAGTTGCAGAATACAAAACCTATATACAAAAATCAACTGCATTTAAATTGCCCCTCAGAATTGGAGAGCAAGTTTTTCAGATAAGCAAAAATTGAAAGAGTTCAGCACCAACAGACTGACCCTATAAGAAATGTTAAAAAGACTTCTTTAAGCTGAAAAAATGGTACTAATTAGTAGCAGGAAAACATATGCATAAATCTTGCTGATAAAGTTAAATGTATAATCAAAGTCAGAATAATATAATGCTGTAATAGTGCTGGGCTAATCACTTATAAAGCCAGTATATAGGTTAAAAAGAAAAACAGTAAAAAAAAAAAAAAAAAAAACCACTAAAACTACAATAATTTGTTAAAGGATACTAAAGATAAAATGATGCAAACATGATATCAAAAACATAAAATGTGATGGGAGGAGATGGTAAAAATACAGAATTTTAGAATCACTCAAACTTAAGTTGTTATCAGCTTATAACAGACTATTATAACTCTTAGATGTTGTATCTAGGCATCATGGTAACCATAAAGCAAAACCCTACAGAAGACACACAAAAGATAAAGAAATCTATGCATACCATTCAGAAAAATCAAATCATAAAGGAAGAGAACAAGAAAAGAAAGGAACAGAGGAATTACAAAACAGCCAGAAAATGTCAATAAATCCATATTAGTAAAAGCAGAGATGTCACTTCGCTGACAAAGGTCTGTATAGTCAAAGGTATGGTTCTTCCAGTAGTCATGTATAGATGTGAGAGTTGGACCATAAAGAAGGCTGAGCACCAAAGAATTGATGCTTTTGAACAGTGATGCTGGAGGAGACTCCTGAGAGTCCCGTGGACAGCCAGAAGATCAAACCTGCCCGTCAATTGTAAGGAAATCAACCCTGAATATTCATTAGAAGGATTGGTGTTGAAGTGGAAGCTTCAATACTTTGGCTACCTGATGGGAAGAGCTGACTCACTGGAAGAGACCCTGACGCTGGGAAAGACTAAGGGCAGCTGGAGAAGGAGACAACGGAGGATGAGATGGCTGGCTGGCATCCTGACTCAATGGACATGAGTTTGAGGAAACTCCGGGAGATGGTGAAGGAGGGAAGCCTGTTGTGCTGTACTTCATGGGGCTGCAAAGAGTTGGACATGACTGAGTGAATGAACAACAACAAGTAATTGCATTAAATGTAACTGAACTGAATTCTCCAAAAAAAAAGAGACACAGAGTGGCTGAATAGATTAAAAAAAAAACCCAAACCAAGAACCATCAATGTGCTACCTTTGAGAGACTCATTTCAGGTTTATATGCACAAACTAAAAGTGAAGGGATGGAAAAAAAATATTTCATAAAAATGTAAACCCCCCAAAGCTAGGGTAGCTATAGCTAAATAGACCTTAAGACAAATTTTGTAATAAGAGACAAAGAAGATCATCATGTAACTATAAAGGGGCCAATCCAACAACAGGACATAACAAATGCAACTACTTATGCACTCAACTTAGAAAAACCTAAATATATCAAAACAAACATTAACAGACCTCAAGGGAGAAATAGACAGCAATACTATAGTAGTAGGGTCTTCTATTTTTCTATTGACTATACTTTCATCAATGGATAGATCATCTAGAGAGAAAATCAATAAGAAAACACTAGACCTAACTGACATGTTAGACCAGATAAACTTGGCAGACATTTAAGAACATTCCATCCAATAGCAGCTGAATACACATTCTTCAAGTATACATGGAAAATTATTCAAGACAGATCACACAAAACAAGTCTCAACAAATTTAAGAGGACTGAAATTATATCAAGCATCTTTTCCAACCAAAGAAGTATGAGACTAGAAACCAATTATAAGAAAAAAACCATAAAATTCACAGATATGTGGAGATTAAACAACACATCACTGAACAATCAAGGAGTCAAAAATTAAGAGAAACAAAAGCATCATGAGACAAATGAAAATGCAGCAAAAGCAGTTATAGGAGATTAAGTAAGATTAAGAGATTAAGTAAGAAATGCCTACATTAAGAAACAAGAAACATCTCAATACAGTAAACAACTTTCCAGTTCAAGAAATTTAGAAAAAGAACAAACTAAACCTAAGGTTAGTAAAAGGAAGGAAATAACAAAGATCAGAGCAGAAATAAATAAAATGGAGATTAAAATGACAAAAGATCAATGAAACTAAAGACTGGTTTCTGAAAAGATAAACAAAATATGCAAATCTTTAACCATACCCACCAAGAGAAAAAGAGAGGACTCACAATTAGAAATGAAAGATGAAGTTTTACAACAAATATCACAGAAATGCAGAGTTCATAAAATACTTTTCTTTTGGCTACATTGTGTGGCTTGTGGGATCTTAGTTCCCTGACAAGGGATGGAACCTGTGCAGCAGAGAGTCCTAACCAATGGACTGCCAGGGAGTTCCTTTAAGAGACTGTTATATACAATTATATGCCAACAATTTAGAATAAGTGCATGTATTCATAGAAACATAAAACCTTCCTAGACTGAATCATGAAGAAATAGAAGATATGACAAAGCAATTACTAGTAAGGAGATTGCATCAGTAATCAAAACCTCTCAACAAGTAAAAGTCCAGACCAGATGACTTTTTGGTGTATTTTTCTAAACATTTAAGAACTAACACCAATTTTTCTCAAACTCTTAAAAAACAAAAACAGAAGAGAATACTTGTAAACATTCTACTAGGCCAGAATTACCCTGATACCAAAACCAGAAAGAATAGTACAAGAAAATTATAGGCCAGTATCCCAGATGAAAATACAAGCAAAAATCCTCTAAAAATTCAACAATATTCAATATTCAACCACATTAATGGGAACATAGGGCATGATCAAGTGGGATTTATTTCAGGGATACAAAAAGCATGGTTCAACACCCACAAATCAGTGTGATATACCACGTTAACAGAATCAAAGATAAATATGACCATTTCAGTAATGCAGAAAATCGTAGTGGACAAAATTCAACATCCATTCATAATAGAAACTCTCAATTAACTGGATACAGAGTGACTGAAACTCAACATAATAAAAGCCGTATGTGACAAGCCCACAGCTAAGATCACACTCAATGGTGAAAGTTGAAAGTTTATCTTCCAAGATCAAGAATAAGACCAGGATACCCACTCTGATCGCTTTTATTCAATCGAGTACTGGAAATCCTAACCAGGCCATCACACAAAGAAAAAGAAATAAAAAGCATCCAAATCAGCTTAGAAAAAGTAAAACTGTCTTTATTTGCAGATGACATGCTACAAGAGCTTCCTTGGTGGCTCAGTAAAAACTCCTGCAATGACGGAGACCTGGGTCCAATCCCTGGGTCGGAAAGATCCCCTGGAGAAGGGAATGTCAATCCACTCCAGTATTCTTGCCTGGAGAATCCCATGGCAGAGGAGCCTGGCGGGCTATAGTCCATGGGGTCACAAAGAGTTGGACATGACTGAGCAACTAACACACATGCCACTATATATAGAAAACTCTAAAAACTATACCAAAAAATGTTAGACAAACAAAGTAAAGCTTTGGATATAAAATATACAAAATCAGTTATTATACACACACACACACACACACACACAAAATCACAAGCAAACTGAATCATTCACTCAACATTCAAAGTATAGTAGATAAAAATTTAAAACAACCTGTGGCACTATAGAGCAAGGACCATAAGGAAATGAGGAAAGAAGCACTGTATGTTAGCCACTCAGTCATGTCTGACTCATTGGAGAAGGAAATGGCAACCCACTCCAGTGTTCTTGCCTGGAGAATCCCAGGGATGCAGGAGCCTGGTGGGCTGCCGTCTATGGGGTCACACAGGGTCGGACACCTGTGTGACAGGTCGGACACTGAAGCGACTTAGCAGCAGCATGTCTGACTCTTTGCAACTCCAGGGACTGTAGCTTGCCAGCCTCCTCTGTCCATGGAATTTTCCAGGCAAGAATACTGGAGTGGGTTGCCATTCCCTTCTCCAGGGAATCTTCCCAACTCAGGAATCAAACCCAGGTCTCCTGCATTACAGGCAGATTCTTTACTGTCTGAGCCACTAGGGAAGCCCCATAGTGGGCTTTTAAAGAAGCGTTAAAGTAATAAAAAGCAAAGGTTATTTCTCTACCTCTGCATAAGGATTTAACTAGTAAACATTAACAAAGGGAAGTGAAGTAAAGTGAAATTGCTCAGTCGTGTCCAATTCTTTGCAACCCCACGGACTGAAGCCTACCAGGCTCCTCCGTCCATGGAATTTTCCAGGCAAGAGTACTGGAGTGGGTTGCCATTTCCTTCTCCATAACAAAGGGAAGTTATTAGTAAATATCTCAAAACCAAATGAGCTGCTTATAAATAGTTTATTAGAATAAACTCATTGGACTTCCCTGGTGATGCAGCAGTGGATAAGAACCCACCTGCCAATGCAGGGTACATGGGTTTGATCCTGTTCTGGGAAGATTCCACATGCCGTGAAGCAACTATGTCCATGTGCCACAACTGCTGAGCCCACGCTCTAGAGCCCACGAGCTACAACTACTGAGTCTGCGTGGGGCAATTACTGCAGCCTGTGCTCCACAACAAAGAGTAGCCCCTGCTCACTGCAATTAGAGAAAGCCCACACAAAGCAACGAAGACCCAACACAGCCAAAAATAAAGTAAATAAATAAAAAATTCTTTAAAAGAACAAACTCATCTATGTTGCAAAATGGTGAGAAGAGGTGACAAGCCTCACAAGCCTGGTGATATCTGATTGTCCAAGAAAAGAAACTTAATTCAACTTTAAAAATTACAAAAAATTATAAATTTCAACTTTTACAAAGGTACAGCTTTTTAAAAATGGGTACAACCTTATCTAGAGAGTAAAAATAACAGCATAGCTGGCTTAAAAGCAGTCACCAATTAAGAAGTCATTCAAGCTCAACGATAACTTTACCTTAATATTAACAATAAGCATATCAACTCCTAGTTTTACACTGGACTGATCTATTAGCCAAAAGAAGCAATAATGTTAACATGAGTAACAAGAACTATTTCTCCTTGTATAAGCTTATATCAATTACTGATAGTTAACAGCAAATAAACACAATTCAACATCAAAATACATACTAAGTACACTGTTAACCCAACACAGGCATACACTCAAGGAAAGATTTCTTAAAGAGTAAAAGGAGCTCAGCAAATACAAACCCCACTTGTTTACCAAAAATCCATCACCTCTAGCATAACTAGTATTAGAGGCATTGCCTGCCCAGTGGTGTCTGTTAAACAGCTGAGGTATCCTGAGAATGCAAAGGTAGCATCATCATTTGTTCTCTAAGTAAGGATTTGTATGAATAGCCATATGAGGGTTTTACTGTCTCTTACTTTCAATCAGTGTAACTGACCTTCCCTTCCCATGAAGAGACAGGTATAACAAAATATGATGAGATGATCCTATGGAGTTTTAATTAATTAACCCCAAGACACTAATTAAACCACCAAGGGATAACAAAATTTTCATATAGGTTGATGGTTTTGGTTGGGGTGACCTTGGAGAACAAAAAAGCCTCTGAGTGATTAAAATCTAGACTTAATAGTTAAAATATATTATTGATATATTTTTTATTAGTATATATATTATTTGCATATTTACTGATATCATTTTTTAAAATTTTTAATAAATTTAAAGATAGGCTACATTTGAGCAAAGAGTGACAGTTTTAATCAAAACAGTAATTAATGTAAAAACTGACATATAAAAAACATGGGTTTTAACAGCAGTAATTATAAGGAAAGCATTTCAAAATGACGGTTAAAATTCAGGATTTTTTTTTTTTAAATACAGTACTTAAAACATGCAAGACTACTACTCTTTAACAGAATGTCTCCATAAAAATGAACTTCTGAGCAAGCATAACCTATATATTGGCTCCCTGGGTAGCTCAGTTGGTAAAGAATCCACCTGCAATGCTGGAGACCCCAGTTCGATTCCTAGGTCAGGGAGTTCCCTGGAGAAGGGATAGGCTACCCACTCCAGTAATCTTGAGCTTCCCTGGTGGCTCAGATGGTAAAGATTCTGCCTGCAGTGCGGGAGACCTGGTTTCGATCCCTGGGTTGGGAAGATCCCCTGGAGGAGGGAATGGCAACGCACTTCAGTATTCTTGACCGACAGTCCCCACGGACAGAAGAGCCTGGTGGGCTACAGTCCATGGGATCGCAAAGAGTCAGACATGACTGAATCACTAAGCACAGCATAGCACAACCAGTATACAGAGAAGGTCAAATCAAGACCATACACTGTATGCTATTTTCAGCAAAAGTGGAGGTTCAGCTTACCCTGAAAGAAAAGCAAAAGAGACTGAAACAGCTCTCCATTTTTCAAGTTCTGGAAACTTCAACATGGTAATTTAAAGAATGTTTAAGAAGATACAAGTTCATGTGGTAACCAAACTGGACTTCACAAAGTATTTGAATAGAATACAAGCATAAATACAGAATTTTGGATGGTAACGATGTTCGGTTAAATTCTATTCTCCCTTACCAGCCAGTTCATATTAGTGAGGGAAATTAATTTTTATTATGCAAAGTGGGTCACACATAGAGGAAAAATATTTTTCCATCATAACTGAATTATAGAGAGTGAAATAAGATAAATTCCTTCATTTCAAGTTCTAATGTTTAAAAGAATGAGTACCTCACTATTTATTAAATCTATAGCTATAGTCTTTACAGTCTTGATTTATAATATAAATCACATAGTACATAATCATATAGTTGCCAATAAACTCTTCAAAAGTGACTGCAACTTTAAAATTATTGAAAAAGCAACCCCAACTAGTGGAGATCCCAAGAAAGAACTAGAAAAAGGAGTTCTACATTCTGATCTAAACTCCGCCAGTCATTAGCTCTGAGACCTGCTTACCTTTGATAAATATTCAAAAGGTGTAGAGAAAAAATGAAAAGATGACTCCAGGTTTTAGGGACAGGAAGAATGGAGTAAAAGATGATGCCCTGATAGGAAACCATATTATAATGGGCAGCACTTGGAAAGGTTAATTCTTTGAGGGAGTAAAGGATTTTATTTTATTTATTTATTTTTTAAATAAATTCATTTATTTTTGTTGGGGGCTAATTACTTTACAATATTGTAGTGGTTTTTGCCATACATTGACATGAATCAGCCATGGGAGTAAAGGATTTTAAATTACGACAAGTTTAGGTTTGCTGGCAGCATAAGCCAAAGCACTAAAAATGTAGGCTTAAGGACAAATTGAGGCTGTGCCAACAGGTAAGTTCTCTGTGACAGTGAAGATAACTGGAGAATTGGACTTTGGTTGATATCAGCATTCTTCAATAGAACTTTTTGAGACGATGGAAATGTGCTGTATCTGCATTTTCCAGTATGGTAGCCACTAGCCACAAGTAGCTGCTGGTACTACTGAGGAAGTAAATTTTGATTTTAATTAAAATCAAAATTTATCCATACAACAGAGTATTATTTAGCAATAAATGAGCTATCAAGCCACGGAGAGACACACAAGAACCTTAAACATACATTGCTAAGTAAAAGGAGACGATCTCACCCATAGAACTGTACAACACAGAGAGTCAACTGTAACATAAAATATGGACTTCAGTTAATAATCTGTCAGTACTGGTGTATCAGTGATAACAAATGCACCAAACTAATGTAAGATGAAGTAACTGTGTAACTGTGGGGGAAGGCAAACATGGAAACTCTGTATTTTCAGTGCAATTTTTCTGAAACTAAAACTGCTCTATAAAATAGTCCATTAAAACTTTAAATAATCACATGTACCTAGTGGCTGGTATTAAATAGCACATGCCTATATTAATGAAAAGACTGATATGGGAAGAAAATGAGAATGGTATTTCATTTTTTACCACCAACTCCATAAATATACAAAGTTTATTTTTATCTTGAATACTAACATTTGACAGCAGAAAATGTTCAAATACTCTAGGTGAATATCTTTCTAAACTGATTTCTATTAAACAAAATTTAAGTAATAACATTTATTGAATGGGTAATATACTGAAGATATATGTTAGCTCATTTAAATTTCAAACAATCCTTTAAAACAAGATATTACCATTTCTATTGTCAGAGATGAAGAATCATATATGATAAAGGATGGGAACTAAGACATATCTGACTCCAAAGTCTGTGTTCTAATATACTCTGTATATAGTTCTATGATTTCCCAAATCACACACATAAGTGAATTTTTCCAAAATGAATCTACCATCAAGAACAATAGGTTATACAGCAGAATACATAATTAATTAGTGATACACTGTGTGTGTGTGTGTGTTAGTCACTCAGTCGTGTCCTACTCTGAGACCCCATGGACTGTAGCCTGCCAGGCTCCTCTGTCTATGGAATTCTCCAGGCAAGAATACTGGAGTGGGTAGCCATTCCCTCCTACAGGGGATCTTCCTGACCCAGCACTGAACTCGGGTTTCCTGCATTGCAGGCAGATGATTTACCATCAGAGTACTAGGGAAGCCCAGTGATACACTAAAGAGTCTAAAGAAGCGTCTCTGAATTAAACTATCCCAAGCTAATGTGATAATGTTGGGCTGGATGAATCACAAGCCGGAATTAAGATTGCTGGGAAAAATATCAACAACCTCAGATATGCAGATACCACCACTCTAATAGCAGAAAGTGAAGAGGAACTAAAGAGCCTCTTGATGAGGGTGATAGAAGAGGGTGAAAAAGCTGGCTTCAAATTCAACATTCAAAAAAACTAAGATTATGACATCCAGTCCCATCACTTCATGGCAAACAGAAGGGGGAAAAGCGGAAACTGACAGACTTTATTTTCTTGGGCTCTTAAATCACTGCAAACAGTGACTGCAATCATGAAATTAAAAGATGTTTGCTTCTTGGAAGGAAAGCTATGACAAACCTAGACAACATATTAAAAAGCAGAGACACCACTTTGCTGACAAGGGTCCATATAGTCAAAGCTATGGTTTTTCCAGTAGTCATGTACAGATGTGACAGTTGGACCATAAAGAAGCTTGAGTGCTTAAGAACTGATGCCTTCAAATCATGGTGCTGGAGAAGACTCTCAAGAATCCCTTGGACTGCAAGGAGATCAAACCAGTCAATCCTAAAGGAAATCAATCCTGAATATTCACTGGAAGGACTGATGGTGGAGCTGAAGCTCCAATACTCTGGTCACCTGATGGAAGAACCGACTCACTGGAAAAGACCCTGATCCTGGGAAAGACATGCTGTTTCGAGCAGCAGCTCCTCTCAGCTGCAAGTCCCCATGGCTGTTGCCACTACCACGACAGCCACCCTTGACTCTGCCCCAGGCCGCGGGGCCATGGCCACTGCCGCCACCACCAGCACTGCCTCCAGCCTCCCACCTGCTGCTGAGGCTGCTCCTGCAGCAGGGGCCATCTTGTTGGTCTGCCTCCTCTTTCTCCTCCATCCTGTTGCTCGTTGACTTCATCCCCTTCTTCCTTGGGTTCCCGATATCATTCATTGATCCAAAAATTGATCAATGGAACAAGTTACCCTAGGGATAGCAGTGCAATCCTATTCTAGCGTTCATATCAACAATGTATTTGTCATAAATGATTTACCATCTCAATGCTGGATCAGGACAACCCAATAGTGTACTCATTATTAAAGATCCATTTGTTCAATGATTAAAGTCCTATGTCATCTGAGCTCAGACCAGAGTAATCCAGGTCAGTTTCTATCTACTATATATTTTTCTCAGTGTGAAAGGACATGAAAAATAAGGTCTAAATTTAAAAAGTGTCTTAAAACCAATTAATGATATAATCTTAATTTAATTAATATATACAAAACCTTACCCAAGAACAGAGTTTGTTAGAGCAGCACAGCTCGGTAACTGTACAAAGTTTAAGCCTTTATAACCAGAGGTTCAAATCCTCTCCCTAACAAAATGTTGATAATTTTGTTTATAATGAGTTTATAAATGTTTTATGTATAATGAGTATTACATCTTAATACTTGTTATCCCTATTCTTCTAGCCATGGGATTTCTCATATTAATCGAATGAAAAGTTCTAGGCTATATGCAACTTTGAAAAGGACCAAATAATGTTGAAATAATGTTGTACCTACCATATGGCCTATTACAACCTACTGCTGATGTAGTCAAATTATTCACTGAAGAATCACCATGACCAGCTACATCTTCCATTTCCATATTTATCATCACACCCACTTTAGCCCTAATCTTAGCTCTAACCATATGAATTCCACGACCTGTACCTCATGAAAGTAGTGTTAGTCGCTGAGTCATGTCCAACTCTTTGTGACCCCATGACTGTAGCCCACCAGGCTCCTCTGTCCATGGAATTGTCCAGGCAAGAATACTGGAGTGGGCAGCCTGTACCTTACCCCCTCATTAACAAAAACTTAGAGGAGTATTACTGATATTTATATCAGATACGTCAAGCCTAACTGTCTATTTTATCCTATGATCCGAATGCGCTTCCAATTCAAAATGTGCACTAATTGGAGCTCTACAAGCAACAGCACCAACAATTTCTTGTGAAGTAATGCTAGCGATTCTTCTTCTATCAGTCCTTTTAATAAATGTATCCTGGGATTTCTCTGGTGGTTCAGTGATTAAGAATCCACCTGCCAACACAGAGGACATGGACTAGATCCCTGGTCCGGGAGGATCCACATACTGCAGAGCAACTAAGCTTGTGCACCACAACTACAGAAGTCTGCGTGCTCCACAACAAGAGAAGCCACCATAAAGGGAAGCCCAAACACCACAGTGAAGAGTAGCCCCCACTCGCTGCAACTAGAGAAAGCCCTTATGCAGCGATGAACCCAGCACAGCCAAAGACAACGAAATGAAATTAATGGATCCTTTACTCTCTCAACCCTCATCACAAAGACATTTACAAATAATCTTCCCATCATGACCCCTAGCCATAATATGACTTATCTCTACTCTAGCAGAAACTAAGTGAGCCCCCTTCAACCTAACAGAAGGAGACTCTGAAGCTGTACTGGGCTCCAACATAGAATACGCAGCAGGCCCATTTGCTATATTTTTCTTCACAGAATATATCAACATCATCATAAAAAATATTTTCAAAATAACCATTTTTCTAGGAGCATTCCACAGCCCCCACACACTAGAACTATATACAACCAAGTTTATTATAAAAATACTATTGTTTACAGTTTTCCCACTGTTAAGAGTTTTTCCAGTGTAAAAACAGTTTTACACTGTTTACAGTGAAGTCGAGCATCCTATCCTTGAGTTCCAAAGAACAGCAAGGAGAGATAAGAAAGTCTTTAAGTGAGCAATGAAAGAAATAGGGGAAAACAATAGAATGGGAAAGACTAGAGATCTCTTCAAGAAAATTAAGAGATACCAAGGGAACATTTAATGCAAAGATGGGCACAATAAAGGAGAGAAACAGTACGGACCTAACAGAAGCAGAAGATATTAAGAAGAGGTGGCAAGAATGTAGAGAAGAACAACACAAAAAAAGATCTCAATGACCCAGATAACCACAATGGTGTGATCACTAATCTAGAGCCAGACATCATGGAGTGTGAAGTCAAGAGGGCCTTAGGAAGCATCAGTACGAACAAAGCTAGTAGAGGTGATGGAATTCCACCTGAGCTATTTCAAATCCTTAAAGATGATGCTGTGAAAGTGCTGTACTCAATATGTCAGCAAATTTGGAAAAATCAGCAGTGGCCACAGGACTGGAAAAGGTCAGTTTTCATTCCAGTCCCAAAGAAGGGCAACGCCAAAGAATATTCAAACTACCGCACAACTGCACTCATTTCACATGCTAGCAAGACCATGCTCAAAATCCTCCAAGCTAGGCTTCAACAGTATGTGAACCGAGAACTAGACATCCAGATGTACAAGATGGATTTAGAAAAGGGAGAGGAACCAGAGATCAAATTACCAACATCCACTGGATCATAGAAAAAGCAAAAGAATTCCAGAAAAACATCTATTTCTGCTTCACTGACTACACCAAAGCCTTTGACTATGTGGATCACAATAAACTGTGGAAAATTCTTCAAGAGATGAGAATACCACACCACCTTACCTGCCTCCTGATAAACCTGTATGCAGGTGAAGAAGCAACAGTTAGAACCAGGAATGCAACAACAGACTGGTTCCAAATTGGGAAAGGAGTATGTCAAGGCTATATATTAT
Organism: Giraffa tippelskirchi; assembly: GCF_054371585.1. NCBI lineage: Eukaryota > Metazoa > Chordata > Mammalia > Artiodactyla > Giraffidae > Giraffa > Giraffa tippelskirchi. Next base: position 61,284,640 of record NC_137287.1, on the reverse strand, counting down.
CACTCTGCTTATTGAACTTATATGCAGAGTACATCATGCAAAATGTCAGGCTGGATGAAGCACAAGCTGGAATCAAGATTGCCGGGAGAAATATCAGTAACCTCAGATAATGCAGATAACACCACCTTTATGGCAGAAAGTGAAGAGGAACTAAAGAGCCTCTTGATGAAGGTGAAAGAAGAGAGGGAAAAAGCTGGCTTAAAACTCAACATTCAGGACTTCCATCGTGGTCCAGTGGCTAAGTCTCTGTGCTCCCAATGCAGGGGGCCTGGGTTCGATCCCTGGACAGGGACTTAGATCCAACATGCCACAACTAAGACCTGGCACAGCCAAATAAATAAATAAATTTTCAAAAAGAATAAAACAACATTCAAAAAACTAACATCATGGCATCCAATCCCATCATTTCATGGCAAATAGATAGGGAAACAATGGAAACAGTGACAGACTTTAATTTACTGGGCTCCAAAATCACTGCAGACAGTGACTGCAGCCATGAAATTAAAAGACGCTTGCTCCTTGAAAGAAAAGCTATGACAAACCTAGACAGTGTATTAAAGAGCAGAGACATTATTTTGCTGACAAAGGTCTGTCTAATCAAAGCTAAGTTTTTTCTAGTAGTCATGTATGTATGTAAGGTGCGAGTTGGACCATAAAGAAGGCTGAGCACCAAAGAATTGATACCTTTGAACTGTGGTGTTGGAGAAGACTCTTGAGAGTCCCTTGGACTGCAAGATCAAACCAGTCAATCCTAAAAGAAATCAACACTGATATACACAATGGAATATTACTCAGCCATTAAAAAGAATACATTTGAATCAGTTCTATTGAGATGGATGAAACTGGAGCCTATTATACAGAGTGAAGTAAGCCAGAAAGAAAAACACCAATACAATATATGAATGCATATATATGGAATTTGAAAGATGGTAACCATAGCCCTATATGCGAGACAGAAAAAGAGACACAGATGCATAGAACAGTCTTAAGGACTCTGTGGGAGAAGGTGAGGGTGGGACGATCTGAGAGAATAGCATTGAAACATCATATGTGAAACAGAATGCCAGTCCAGGTTCGATGCATGAGACAAGTGCTCAGGGCTGGTGCACTGGGATGACCCAAAGGGATGGGATGGGGAGGGAGGTGGGAAGGGGGTTCAGGATGGGGAACACATGTAAACCCATGGCTGATTCATGTCAATGTGGAGCAAAAACCACTACAATATTGTAAAGTAATTAGCCTCCAACTAAAATAAATAAATTAAAAAAAAAAAAGAAATCAACACTGAATATTCACTGGAAGGACTGATGCTGAAGCTGAAGTTCCAATACTTTGGCTACCTGATGCGAAGAACTGACTCATTTGAAAAGACCCTGATGCTGGGAAAAACTAAAGACAAGAAGAGAAGAGGATGACAGAGGATGAGCTGGTTGGATGGCAACACCAACTCAGTGGACATGAGTTTTAGCAAGCTCTGGGAGATGGGGAAGGACAGGGAAGCCTGGCATGCTGCAGTCCATGTGGTTGCAAAAAGTCGGACACAACTGACCAACTGAACAACAACAACAATCCTTGATTCTGGTATGATCAACTTATACATCTGGTTTGAAAAAATTCCCTACCAGGAACACTAGCCCTGTGCATATGACATGTCTACCTATCATAACATCAAGCATCCCCCCACAATGTAAGAAATATGTCTGACACAAGTTACTTTGATAGAGTAAATAACAGAGGTTTAAACTATCTTTCTAGAATCACAGGAATTGAACCTACCCTTAAGAATTCAAAATTCTTCCTGCTACTGCGTAACACTACATTCTGTAGTAAGGTCAGCTGAATAAGCTAGTCAGCCCATACCCCAAAAATGTTGTTTTATATCCTTCCCATACTAATAAATCCTATCATCTTTATCAATATTGTAACCATTATATCAGGAACTGTAATTGTAATAACTAGTTCACACCGATTGCTTATCTGAATCGGATTTGAAATAAATACAGTTGCCATTATTCCTATCATAATAAAAATGTTTAATCCACGAGCCATAGAAGCATCCACTAAATATTTTCTGACACAAGCCACCACATTAATATTATTTGTAATAGCTAGTCTTATTAACCCATTATATTCTGGCCAGTGAACTATAAAAAATCTTTAACCCAACAGCATTAACAGTCATGGCAATAGCTCTAATCACAAAACTAGGACTCTCTCCATTCCATATCTGAGTTCTCATTAATAGCAGACAATTTTATTAACAGGATATAAACTCACACCAGTATTACACCAAATTTTACCATCCATTAAATTTAATACTATTAAGATTTACATCCACTCTATTAACTGGGGTATAAGGCAGTCTAAAGCAAACCAAACTATGAAAAATCATAGCTTACTCATCAATTGTCCATATAGGATGAATTACAGCCATTATATTGTATAATCCAACTAAAACAATCCTACTAATTTATATTATAATAACTTACCATATTTATATTATTCATTTGTAGCTCAGTCACCACACTCACCATCACATCCATGAAATAAAATGCCTACTATTACAACCCTTATTCTCATCACCCTACTACATATATATGTGTATGTAAATATACAGTGGTCATGTATGGATGTGAGAGTTGGACGGTGAAGAAAGCTGAGCGCCGAAGAATTGATGCTTTTGAACCGTGGTGTTGGAGAAGACTCTTGAGAGTCCCTTGGACTGCAAGGAGATCCAACCAGTCCATCCTAAAAGAGATCAATCCTGGGTGTTCATTGGAAGGTCTGATGTTGAAGCTGAAACTCCAATACTTTGGCCACCTCATGCGAAGGGTTGACTCATTGGAAAAGACCCTAATGCTGGGTAGGATTGGGGGCGGGAAGAGAAGGGGACAACAGAGGATGAGATGGTTGGATGGCATCACCGACTCGACGGACATGGGTTTGGGTGGACTCCGGGAGTTGGTGATGGAAAGGGAGGCCTGGCATGCTGCAATTCATGGGGTCGCAAAGAGTCGGACACGACTGAGTGACTGAACTGAACTGAAATATACATATATATATATGTGTGTGTGTGTGTGTGTATGTATATATATATCTTTCTCAAACAGAGGCCTGCCTTGAGTCTCTGCTTAGGAGTTAGTAACGGTCCCTCAACTGATTATAAGACCTGAGACAGTTCATTAAGTCCCTGGACTAAAGAGCGGGTCAGAATTCTGAAGAAAATCTTGTGGTAACATTACAGGATGCTATAAATCTTCCTAGTTATCTACAGGTGCTCACTAGTGTAAATGTGACCCAGAGAAGGGGAAATCCTAAAGCCTTTATAGGACTGGATAACAGCACTGAGTATCAGTCAGAGGGGATGCTTGTAGGGGCTGGGGGTGGGGTCCCACTACAAATGGTGTTCCAAGCCCATGTCACAGTAAATCGCATGGGTCTGTGAACCCATTCTGCAGTTATTTCCCCAGCTCCCCAGTATGTGGTTGGAACAGACATTCTTGGGGCTTGATGCTGGACCCCTGAACCTCACAGTTAAGACTGTTATGGCAGGGAAGGCCAAGAGGAAACCCTGAAGCTTCCCCTTTTCAGCAACGCAGAAGTATATAAACAGTAAACCAGAATCCATAAGAACAGTATTTTACCAAACAGGGAATATCAATAAGAAAAATTATAAAAAGGAACCAAAGGAAAATACTGGAAGGGAAAAACACAATAACTGAAACGAAAAATTCACTACAGGGGTTCGACAGGAGATGTCAACAGACAGAATAAATAATAAGCGAACTTCAAATGGGTCAAGTGAGATTATCCAGTCTGAGAAACAGAAATAAAAAGGAATGAAGAAAAATGAACAGTGCCTAAGAGGCCCACAGGACACCACTGACATTAGCGAGAATCCCAGAAGAGGAGGATGAAAAGAAAAGGGCAGAAATTAAATTAGTGGTTGCCAGCAGCTGGGGTGAATGGGAAATGGGTTTCTTTTGGGGTGGTAAAAATGTTTTGGAATTAGATCATGGTGTTGTTTGCACAACATTATGAATATACTAAAAAAAAATAAATACACCTTACAAGGGCTAAAATACTGAATTTTTTGTTATATAAACTTTACTTCAATAAAAAGAAATCACCATATCTCAGTTCCTCCTGCTTTACACCCCCTCATGCTAAGCCACACTGGATCCAGTTAACTCAGCACCCAATGTCTCTGCTTATACTACTCCCATGCTTTTTACCTTGGTCTCTCTCTGTCCCCTCTGTCTCAAAAAAAATCTTATCCAAGTTTCAATCTGCTCAAAGTTTGTCATGATTCTCATTTCCCATAGCAACTGTCGTGATTCTTCAAAATTTTATAGTGTGGAAGCGGGTAGCTATTGGGAAGCCTTAGGTTATCCAGTCTAACCTCAACTGGAAAGTCTTGTGAAGCATCATTTTAAAAACTTTGGTTAAAAAAAGAAACCTGTAACAATTACCACCTTAGCCATGTTTAAGAGTACACTGCAGTAGTGTTATAAGGACACTACAAAACAGCTAAGCATCACTAGACCCTGGTTTGTAAAGCCTTCCTGAACCCCCTAACTGCAATCAATCACCCCTCCTTCTGTGATCCTATAGCATTTGGGGCACACTCCCATTCTAGGGTTTGACCAGTTTTCTTTCTGTTTAGCTCTTGTTTCTGTCCCCTTCTCTAATTTGTGAGATCCCTGAGGGCAGGGCTTATTGTGACTTCATCTCTGAATTTTCTTCCCCTCAGTTCAACATCTATTTTTTAAAATTTATTTTTAATTGGCCGATAATGGCTTTATAATGTTGTGTTGGTCTCTGCTGTATAACAACGTGAATCGGCCGTAAGTATACCTATATCCCCTCCCTCTTGAGCCTTCCTCCCACCCCTCTAGGTCATCACAGACCACCAGGCGGAGCTCCTTGTGTTATATAGCAGGCTCCCACTAGCTTCTATTTCACATGTGGTAGTGTGTGTACGCGGAGAAGGCAATGGCACCCCACTCCAGTACTCTTGCCTGGGAAACCCCATGGACGGAGGAGCCTGGTAGGCTGCAGCCCGTGGGGTCGAGAAGAGTCGGACACGACTGAGAGACTTCACTTTCACTTTTCACTTTCATGCACTGGAGGAGGAAATGGCAACCCACTCCAGTATTCTTGCCTGGAGAATCCCAGGGACGGGGGAGCCTGGTGGGCTGCCATCTATGGGGTCGCACAGAGTCGGACACGACTGAAGCGACTTAGCAGCAGCAGCAGCAGCAGTGTGTGTATGTCAGTGCTGCTCTCTTGATTCATCTCACCCTCTCCTTCCCCTGCTGGGCCCACAAGTCCATCTTCTATGTCTGTGTCTCGATTCCTGCCCTGCAGATGGGCTCATCAGCACCATTTTTCTATATTCCATATATATGCATTAATATACAATATTTGTTTTTCTCTTTCTGACTTACTTCACTCTATAACAGGTTCTAGGTTCATCCACCTCATTTCAAAGAACTCAAATTCACTCCTTTCTATGGCTGAGTAGTATACTCCATTATATATATGTACCACATCTTCTTTAGCCATTCATGTGTTAATGAACATCCAGGCTGCCCTCTCTGATTTCTAAGTGAAACTAACTGAATGCATGCTGAGGGAGAAATGAAGAGATGAAGACAGAATCATGTACCCAGAATGGTGAGTACCGGAGACATGAAGAGAAAGAAGCAAAGGATGACTGCCTTCATCACCCAGGCTTCCTCCTCTTCCTCTACATCCTGGTCTAACTTCTCACTCCAGCCTTGGCCAACCACAGGGACCAAGGGGATCACTCTATGGGTTCCAGGTCCTGTCAGCTGCTGGCCTCATGGAAACTCTTACCTCCAAGACAGTTTCTTCCATGGCTAACATTCTACAGTAGCTGAACTGCCATGTCCATAGCTATCTGCTCTGTGTGTGAAGATCCAGTATCCTGCTAGCTTTCAACTCTCCTGGACTCTAGGAAACATCCTTGCGTATGTTTCTTTCCATCTTCTATCTGCTCACCAATCTTATACAACCAACATGCAAGCAAATAACTACTTGGCAAATCATTTCCGGGTTATCCAGACACCATTCCTCCAGGGAGGGGATTAAAAAGCCCCTGGCTCCTCTCCTGCCTCTTTTTTACGCCTGTGTCCATCCCCTTCGTGTCTACAGAACTTGCTGTCTTTGGCAGTGGAGACTGAGTACAGTGAAGGGGTAAAGCCCTATGAATTTGTCTGCTTTCTTCAGCTTTTGCTAAAGGCTCAGAGATGAGGCTGAACCAAGAAATTGAAATGAAACTTTTTGATTATCTGTGTTTTTCCAATTAATCCTGCTCTCCACTAAGGGATCATGAGTTGGCTGCATCACTGTGTCCCTAAGTGATGAATCCCCATTTGCCAGCTGGCCATGCATGAACCGGATGGCCTGGCATTTCATTTCTTCCTATCCAGTAAAATAAGAAAACTCAAACCAGACACTGAAATGTCTTTTTCTTTTATTAAAAACATTTTTCAATTGTGTAGCTGGGTACTCTGAGAGTGAACTTCAAATTTCTGAACCTCTGAATGTTGGAAACAGGGAAAAAACTACCATTCAAAGAAGTGCCAGACAATTACATAATCTGCCTCTGATCTATGATTCTCAACCCTGGCAGCTCATTAGGAACAACTAGGGAGCTATAAATAAAAAGATGCCTGCCAACCTGCCCCCTTCTTACCTGAATGGGGCAGCAACATCGGCTTTAAAAACAAAACAAATCAAATCAAGCCAAGCAAAACAAAACACCTTCCATATGATAACATGCGACAAGAATTGAGAAGTTCACTGCTTGCTCTGAAGGTAAAATAAGTTATTTGCCTTCAGAATAAATACTTTAAGAGTAATTGGGCTTCCCTAGTGGCTCAGTGGTAAGGAATCCACCTGCCAGTGCAGGAGACGTGGGTTCGATCCTTGGGTCATGAAGATCCCTGGAGAAGGAAATAGTAACCCACTCCGGAATTCTTCCCTGGGAAATCCCATGGACAGTGGAGCCTGGCAGGTTACAGTCCATGGGTCACAAAACAGTCAGGCACAACTTAGTGACTGAACAACTCTAGGAGTAACTATCTCAGGGAGCCCCCTGGGTAAGAAGATATTGAGGTACTTGGAGCAGCACTGAAGATCGGTAAATTGATCCAAATACAATATTAATAGTTTAGACTGATATGTTAGCTACCTACTGCTGGATAACGAAGTACCACATACCTAGTAATGACTGTGTAATTACTAATGACTTAGTAAACTATGAGATAATCCATGTGCATTGTTTTATTGCCTCAAAGTAAGACATGTTTATTGTCTTGCAGTTTCCATGGGACAGGAATCTGGGCATGGCTTAGCTGGCTTCTGTGCTTCAGGGACTGTCAAGAGGCTGCAACTAGGAACCGGCCAGGGCCGGGGTCTTATCTGAAGGCTTGACTTTATTTCCAAGCTCACGTAGGTATGGTAAGATTGGTCTCTTGCAGGCTGATGAACTGAGGCCCTTAGTTCCTAGCTGGCTGTTGACTGCCCTCAGTTCTGTACCAAGTGGCTTGCTCCAGCTGTTTACTTCATCAAAGCATACAAGCCAAGAGGGCAATAGAAGAAGCCCCCAAGTAAGATGTAAGCTACAGTCTTATCAAACCTAATCAAGAAAGTGCAATCCTATCCCTTTACAATATTTCAGTAGTGAGAAGTCACAGGCCCTGCGCACACCCAAAGGGAGGACAACATGCAGGACATAAAGACGAGGAGCTGGGGATCAGCCAGAGTGATGCCTCCAGCTTTGTTTGGCTTGCTCAAGATTGCGTTGGCTATATGGGGACTTTTGTGGTTCCTTAACAAGCTTTAGGATTTTTTTAATTTTTATGAAAGTACCATTGGAATTTTGATAGGAACTGCATCGAACCTGTATGTGGCTTTGGGTAGTATGGACATATTAACAATATTAATTCTTTCAACCCATACACATGGGGTATCTTTCCATTTATTTGTGCCTTCTTTAATTTTTTCATCAATGTCTCATTGTACTAATCTTTCACCTCCTTGGTTAAATATATTCCTAAGAAGTCTGTTGTACTGGATGCTATTGTAAAGTGCTAGTTTTTTTTTTAATTTCTTTTTTGGATAGTTTGTTGTTAGTATATGGAAACACAACTGGATTTAATGTGTTGATTTATATCCTGCAACTTTACTGAATTAATTTATTAGTTCTAACAGGTTTTTAGTGAAGTCTTTGTGTTTCCTATATTTAAGATCAAGTCATCTGGAAACAGATAATTTTACTTCATCTTCTCCTATTTGGATACCTTTTCATCTTTTCCTATTTGGATACCTTTTTTTTTTTTCTACTTAACTGCCATGACTATAACTTCCAATGTAATGTTAGTTAGAGGTGGTGAGAATGGGCATACTTTTCTCTGATCTTAGAAGAAAAGCTTTCAGCTTCTACTGCTGAGTATAATATTAGCTGTGGGCTTATCACATATGGTCTTTATTATGTCCTACTGACATATTTTTAATCACTGTCTCCACCATTTCCATGGCTGAGTATTTTTATGAAGGACAACTGGTAACCTTGAAAGTAGCTTAAAGTCCCAGAAGCACTGATAAATCATTTATGGTCTCCTTGAGTAGTCCCACATCCAACAAAAAATCTATATAAGAGTCAATTAAAAGCACACACAAATCCAGGGTGAAAGGGAACTAAGGATTCTGGAGGCCAACTCCATAATCAAGACCTTTCTTCAGCCCTCTCTTACTTGGGGCTATAACAGCAGAATACCATAGTTTTGTCAAGAGAACATGCCGGTCATAGCAAACACCCTTTTCCAACAACAGAACAGATAATACCACACATGGACATCACCAGATGGTCAATAGTGAAATCAGATTGATTATGTTCTTTGCAGTCAAAGATGGAGAAGCTCTATACAGTCAGAAAAAATAAGACCTGGAGCTGACTGGGGCTCAGATCATGAACTCCTTATCGCAAAACTCAGGCCCAAATTGAAGAAAGTAGGATGAAAACCACTAGGTCATCTAGGTCATTCAGGTATGACCTAAATCAAATCTCCTGTGGTTATACAGTGGAGGTGATGAATAGATTCAAGTGATTAGCTCTGTAGACAGAGTGCCTGAAGAACTATGGATGGAGGTTCATAACACTGTACAGGAGGCAGTGACCAAAACCATTCCAGAGAAAAAGAAATGCAAGAAGGCAAAGGGGTTGTCTGAGGAGGCTTTACAAATAGCTGAGGAAAGAAGAGAAGTGAAAGAAAAGGAAGGAAGGAAAGATACACCAAACTGAATGCAGAGCTCAAGAGGATAGCAAGGACAGATAACAAAGCCTTCTTAAAAGAACAAGGCAAAGAAATAGAGGAAAACAACAGAATGGAAAGACTCGAGATCTCTTTAAGAAAACTGGAGCTATCAAGGGAACATTTCAATCAAGGATGGGGATGATAAAGGACAGAAATGGTAAGGACCTAACAGAAACAGAAGAGATTAAGAAAAGGTAGCAAGAATATACAGGAGAATTATACAAAAAAGGTCTTACCATGATCATGTGGTCACTCACCTAGAGTCACACAATCTGGAGTGTGACGTCAAGTGGGCCTTAGCAAGCATTACTACAATTAAAGCTGGTGAAAGTGATGGAATTCCAGTTGAGCTACTTCAAATCCTAAAAAATGATGCTATTGCACTAGGATAAGATGGCGGAGGAATAGGACGGGGAGACCACTCTCTCCTCCACAAATGTATCGAAAGAACATCTAAACGCTGACCAAACTTCACAAAACTACTTCTGAAGGCTGGCTGAGGACTTCAGGCTTCCACAAAAACTGCGCATTATCTTCAAAAGAGGTAGGAGAAATTATAAAAGATAAAAAGAGAGACAAAAGAGTTAGGGACGGAGACCCGTCCCGGGGAGGGAGTCGTAAAAGAGGAGGAATTTCCAAGCACCAGGAAACCCTCTCACCGGCGGGTGTGGGGGAGGATTTTTTATCTCGGAGGGCAACGTAACTGGGAGGAAAAAATAAATAAAATCCACAGATTACGTGCCTAAAGCAACTCCCAGCAAAGAACCCCAGACGCTCGCATCATCCGCCACCAGCAAGTGGGGGCTGAACGGAGAGGAGCGGGCGGCATTGCCTAGGGTAAGGACCGGGCCCGAGTGCCCCGAGGGCAATCTGAGGGAGCTAACGTGAGATAGTAACCTAAACAGTGGGACAGCGAGAGAGAAAGAACTATCCCGCGAAAAGCCCAACTCTGAGGCACTGCCGGCCCGCTCACAGAACAAAGGACTGAGCGATACCAGAGGAGAGCTAGCCGGCTGCAGACTGCCCCATCCCCCGCCGGACACAGCGGGCAGGCGGGGCCCGCCAGAGCCGGAAAGGGGCAAACTCGGCTCCAGAGAGGGCACCCCCTACCAAACTGCAAACAGGCTCCCAGTTTCTAAGCAAAGACTGCCTGAGATCCCGGAGGGTCGACAGCCGCCGGGAGGGTCGCAGCCAGAGACCAGCTCCCCAGAACCGACACAAAGCACACCGGAGCCGGGCGCGCCCGTAAACCGAGGCGGGGACCAGGGAGGTGATAAGCCGCACCGCCCCAACAGGGAAGAGCGCCCTTGCCAAACTCCTGGCCGCCTGGGCAGCTCCGACCGGGAACGGCACAAGCCGCGGGCGAAACCGAGTCTGCGCCTTTGTGGAGTAACCGGGAGCCTGAACCTGAGCGGCTTAGACCTGGGAAGTGCACGCAGCTCAGGGCCCGCTCCCCGGCCGAGTAACCTGAAGCCTGAGCAGGGTAGACGGGGAAAGCACACACGCCGTGAGCGGGGGCGAACCCAGTGCGGCCGAGACACTGCGAGCTTACCACACGCACGCCAGAATTGCAGTGTTCCTTCCTCCCCACAGCACGATTGAACAAGCGAACCTAAAGAGATCACCTCCACCGCTTTGTTGCAGGGCGGAAATTAGATACTGAAGAGATCTCCAAACAGAAGCCAAATAAACAGAGGGAAGCGCTTTGGAAGGGACAGGCCAACAGATTAAGATCCCTGTAGCTAACACCGACTGCATTGAAAAGGACCTATAGATCTTGAAAAGTATAAGCAGGAATAAGGATCTATCTAAAACTGAGCAGATCCCACACTGCTCACAACAGCTCCAGAGAAAGTCCGGGATATATATATTTTTTACTATTTTTTTTTTTAATTTTTTTTTTTTTAATTAAAAAAAAAAATTTTTTTTTTTCTCTTCTTTCCTTTTTCTTCAAGTCCTCTATTACACCTTTAACTTTCATTTTCATAACCCACTATTAACTTGCAAAAAAAAAAAACCCTATTTTTGAAGCAAACTACATACATATATCTTATACCTTTTGTGTTTTCTTTTTTTAATGTTTTTTTCCTGTTCTACATTTTTTTTACTGTTTCTTTTTTTACTGTTTTACTGTTTTTTTTCTTTTTACACTGTTTCCTTTTTTCTTTTTTTTTTTTTTTTAAGATTGTAAGTTTTATAAGAGTCTAACCTCTACTCTAGATTTTTAATCTTTGTTTTACATATTTGATATCAACTTTGTACATTTAAGAACCCAATCTTTAGGACCCACTTTTACTCAGGAGTGTGATCACTGGCCTGATCACTCTCTCCACCTATTGATGCTCTTTCTTCTCCCTCAGGGAACCTCTATCTCCCACCCTCCTCCTTCTCTTCTCAACCCAATTCTGTGAATCTCTGAGGGTGTTCTGGGTACCGGAGAACACTTCAGGAACAGGATACTGCCCAGATCTCTCTCTCCCCTCTTAATTCCTCCCTTTCTACTCATGCTCACCTCTGTTACCTTCCTCCCCCCTCTCTATGTATCTCTGTGAATCACTCTGAGGGTTCCAAACTGTGGAAAGCACAGAGGGAAGTGCTTACTGGCTAGATTGCTCTCTCCACATTTGAATTCCCCTCTTCCCCTCCTGGTCACCTCAACCCACCCCCCCCACCTCATCTCTCCATGTAACTCAGTGAACCTTTCTGGGTATCCCTCACTGTGGAGAATCTTTTCACCATTAACCTAAAAGTTTTATTATTGAGGCTGTATGGAAGGAGAAGTCTTGAGGCTACTGCAAGAATAAGACTGAAAGCCAGGGGAAACATTAATTAATAAGAGACCATCCAATAGCCTCCATAAATTCACTGAAACCAAGCTCCACCCAAGAGACAATAAGTTCCAGAGCAAGACATACCACGCAAATTCTCCAGCAACGCAGGAACATAGACCTGAGCATCAATATACAGGCTGCCCAGAGGCACACCAAATCCATAGACATCTCAAAAATTAATACTGGTCACTCCATTACACTCTAGAGAGCAGAAATCCAGCTCCACCCACCAGAACACCGACACAAGCTCCCCCAACCAGGAAGCCTTGACAAGCCACCTGTCCAACCCCAACCGCAGTGAGGAACCTCCACAACAAAGAGGAACTTCATACTACCAAAATACAGAAGGGCCACGCCTAACACAGCAATCTAAACAAGATGAAAAGACAGAGAAATACTCAGCAAGTAAAGGACAATGAGAAATGCCCACAAAGCCAAACAAAAGAGGAGGAGATAGGGAATCTATCTGAAAAAGAATTTAGAATAAGGATAATAAAAATGATCCAAAATCTTGAAAGCAAAATGGAGTTACAGATAAATAGCCTGGAGACAAAGATTGAGAAGATGCAAGAAATGTTTATCAAGGACTTAGAAGAAATAAAAAGGAATCAATATAGAATGAATAATGAAATAAAGGAGATAAAAGACACTCTGGAGGGAACCAACAGTAGAATAACGGAGGCAGAAGATAGGATAAGTGAGGTAGAAGATAGAATGATGGAAATAAACGAAGCAGAGAGGAAAAAAGAAAAAAGAATCAAAAGAAATGAGGAAAACCTCCGGGACCTCTGGGACAATATGAAACGCCCCAACATTCGAATCATAGGAGTCCCAGAAGAAGAAGATAAAAGGAAAGGCCATGAAAAAATACTCGAGGAGATAATAGTTGAGAATTTCCCTAAATTGAGGAAAGAAATAGTCACAGAAGTCCAAGAAACCCAGAGAGTTCCAAACAGGATAAACCCAAGGCGAAACACCCCAAGACACATATTAATCAAATTAACAAAGATCAAACACAAAGAACAAATATTAAAAGCAGCAAGGGAAAAACAACAAATAACACACAAGGGGATCCCCACAAGGATAACAGCTGATCTTTCAATAGAAACCCTTCAGGCTAGAAGGGAATGGCAGGACATACTTAAAGTAATGAAAGAGAATAATCTACAACCCAGATTACTGTACCCAGCAAGGATCTCATTCAGATATGAAGGAGAATTCAAAAGCTTTACAGACAAGCAAGAGCTGAGGGAATTCAGCACCACCAAACCAGGTCTCCAGCAAATGCTAAAGGATCTTCTCTAAACAGGAAACACAGAAAGGATGTTTCAACACGAACTCAAAACAACAAAGTAAATGGCAACGGGATCATACTTATCAATAATTACCTTAAATGTAAATGGGTTGAATGCCCCAACCAAAAGACAAAGGGTTGCTGAATGGATACAAAAACAAGACCCCTATATATGCTGTCTACAAGAGACCCACCTCAAAACTAGAGACACACACAGGCTGAAAGTGAAAGGATGGAAAAACATATTCCATGCAAACGGAGACCAAAAGAAAGCAGGAGTCGCAATACTCATTTCAGATAAAATAGACTTTAAAATAAAGGATGTGAAAAGGGACAAAGAAGGGCACTACATAAAGATCAAAGGATCAATTCAAGAAGAAGACGTAACAATCATAAATATATATGCACCCAACATAGGAGCACCACAATATATAAGGCAAATACTAACAAGTATGAAAGGGGAAATTAACAATAACACAATAATAGTGGGAGACTTTAATACTCCACTCACGCATATGGATAGATCAACTAAACAGAAAATTAACAAGGAAACACAAACTTTAAATGATACAATAGACAAATTAGATTTAATTGATATTTACAGGACTTTCCACCCCAAAACAATCAATTTTACCTTTTTCTCAAGTGCACATGGAACTTTCTCCAGGATAGATCACATCCTGGGCCATAAATCTAGCCTTGGTAAATTCAAAAAAATTGAAATCATCCCAGCCATCTTCTCTGACCACAATGCAGTAAGATTAGACCTCAATTACAGGAAAAAAACTATTAAAAGTTCCAACATATGGAGGCTAAACAGCACGCTTCTGAATAACCAACAAATCACAGAAGAAATCAAAAAAGAAATAAAATTATGCATGGAAACGAATGAAAATGAAAACACAACAACCCAAAACCTATGGGACACTGTAAAAGCAATACTAAGGGGAAGGTTCATAGCAATACAGGCGTACCTCAAGAAACAAGAAAAAAATCAAATAAATCAACTAACTCTATACCTAAAGCAACTAGAAAAGGAAGAAATGAAAAACCCCAGGGTCAGTAGAAGGAAAGAAATCTTAAAAATTAGGGCAGAAATAAATGCAAAAGAAACAAAAGAGACCATAGCAAAAATCAACAAAACTAAAAGCTGGTTTTTCGAGAAGATAAACAAAATTGATAAGCCATTAGCCAGACTCATCAAGAAACAAAGGGAGAAGAATCAGATCAACAAAATTAGAAATGAAAATGGAGAGATCACAACAGACTCCACAGAAATACAAAGGATCATAAGAGACTACTACCAACAGCTATATGCCAATAAAATGGACAACTTGGAAGAAATGGACAAATTCTTAGAAAAGTATAACTTTCCAAAACTGAACCATGAAGAAATAGAAGATCTTAACAGACCCATCACAAGCACGGAAATCGAAACTGCAATCAGAAATCTTCCAGCAAACAAAAGCCCAGGACCAGACGGCTTCACAGCGGAATTCTACCAAAAATTTAGAGAAGAGCTAACACCTATCCTACTCAAACTCTTCCAGAAAATTGCAGAAGATGGTAAACTTCCAAACTCATTCTATGAGGCCACCATCACCCTAATTCCAAAACCAGACAAAGATGTCACAAAAAAGGAAAACTACAGGCCAATATCACTGATGAACATAGATGCAAAAATCCTTAATAAAATTCTAGCAAACAGAATCCAACATCATATTAAAAAGATCATACATCATGACCAAGTGGGCTTTATCCCAGGAATGCAAGGTTTTTTTAACATCCGCAAATCAATCAATGTAATACACCACATTAACAAATTGAAAGAAAAAAACCATATGGTTATCTCAATAGATGCAGAAAAAGCCTTTGACAAAATTCAGCATCCATTTATGATTAAAACCCTCCAGAAAGCAGGAATAGAAGGAACATATCTCAACATAATAAAAGCTATATATGACAAACCCACAGCAAACATTATCCTCAATGGTGAAAAATTGAAAGCATTTCCCCTAAAGTCAGGAACAAGGCAAGGATGCCCACTTTCACCACTACTATTCAACATAGTTTTGGAAGTTTTGGCCACAGCAATCAGAGCTGAAAAAGAAATAAAAGGAATACAGATAGGAAAAGAAGAAGTAAAACTCTCACTGTTTGCAGACGACATGATTCTCTACATAGAAAACCCTAAAGACTCTACTAGAAAATTACTAGAGTTGATCAATGAATATAGTAAAGTTGCAGGATATAAAATTAACACACAGAAATCCCTTGCATTCCTATACTCCAATAATGAGAAAACAGAAAGAGAAATTAAGGAAACAATACCATTCACCATTGCATCAAAAAGAATAAAATACTTAGGAATATATCTACCTAAAGAAACAAAAGACTTATATATAGAAAACTATAAAACACTGATGAAAGAAATCAAAGAGGACACAAACAGATGGAGAAATATACCGTGTTCATGGATTGGAAGAATTAATATAGTGAAAATGAGTATACTACCCAAAGCAATCTATAGATTCAATGCAATCCCTATCAAGCTACCAATGGTATTTTTCACAGAACTAGAACAAATCATCTCACAATTTGTATGGAAATATAAGAAACCTCGAATAGCCAAAGCAATCTTGAGGAAGAAGAATGGAACTGGAGTAATCAACCTGCCTGACTTCA
Organism: Giraffa tippelskirchi; assembly: GCF_054371585.1. NCBI lineage: Eukaryota > Metazoa > Chordata > Mammalia > Artiodactyla > Giraffidae > Giraffa > Giraffa tippelskirchi. Next base: position 61,268,483 of record NC_137287.1, on the reverse strand, counting down.
GGCTCTACTACAAAGCCACAGTCATCAAGACAGTATGGTACTGGCACAAAGATAGAAATATAGATCAATGGAACAAAATAGAAAGCCCAGAGATAAACCCACGCACCTATGGACACCTTATCTTCGACAAAGGAGGCAAGAATATTCAATGGAGAAAAGACAATCTCTTTAACAAGTGGTGCTGGGGAAACTGGTCAACCACTTGTAAAAGAATGAAACTAGAACATTTCCTAACACCGTACACAAAAATAAACTCAAAATGGATTAAAGATCTAAATGTAAGACCAGAAACAATAAAACTCCTAGAGGAAAACATAGGCAAAACACTCTCCGACATAAATCACAGCAGGATCCTCCATGACCCACCTCCTAGAATATTGGAAATAAAAGCAAAAATAAACAAATGGGACCTAATTAAAATTAAAAGCTTTTGCACAACAAAGGAAACTATAAACAAGGTGAAAAGACAGCCTTCAGAATGGGAGAAAATAATAGCAAATGAAGCAACAGACAAACAATTAATATCAAAAATATACAAGCAACTTCTGCAGCTGAATTCCCGAAAAATAAACGACCCAATCAAAAAATGGGCCAAAGAACTAAACAGACATTTCTCCAAAGAAGACATACAGATGGCTAACAAACACATGAAAAGATGCTCAACATCACTCATTATTAGAGAAATGCAAATCAAAACCACAATGAGGTATCATTTCACACCAGTCAGAATGGCTGCTATCCAAAAGTCTACGAGCAATAAATGCTGGAGAGGGTGTGGAGAAAAGGGAACCCTCTTACACTGTTGGTGGGAATGCAAACTAGTACAGCCACTATGGAGAACAGTGTGGAGATTCCTTAAAAAACTGGGAATACAACTGCCATATGACCCAGCAATCCCACTGCTGGGCATATACACCGAGGAAACCAGAATTGAAAGAGACGCGTGTACCCCAATGTTCATCGCAGCACTGTTTACAATAGCCAGGACATGGAAGCAACCTAGATGTCCATCAGCAGACGAATGGATAAGGAAGCTGTGGTACATATACACAATGGAATATTACTCAGCCATTAAAAAAAATACATTTGAATCGGTTCTACTGAGATGGATGAAACTGGAGCCCATTATACAGAGTGAAGTAAGCCAGAAAGAAAAACAACAATACAGTATACTAATGCATATATATGGAATTTGAAAGATGGTAACGATAACCCTATATGCGAGACAGAATAAGAGACACAGATGCATGGAACAATTTTATGGACTCTGAGGGAGAAGGTGAGGGTGGGACGTTCTGGGAGAATAGCATTGAAACATGTATATTATCATATGTGAAACAGAACACCATTCCATGTTCGATGCATGAGACAAGGGCTCAGGGCCGGGGCAATGGGATGATCCAGAAGGATGGGATGGGGAGGGAGGTGGGTGAACACATGTAAACCCATGCCTGATTCATGTCAATGTATGGCAAAAACTATTGCAATGTTGTGAAGTGATTGGCCCCCAACTAAAATAAATAAATTTATAAAAAAAAAAAAAAAAAAAAATGATGCTATTAAAGTGCTGCACTCAATATGCCAGCAAATTTGGAAAAACTCAGCAGTGGCCACAGGACTGGAAAAGGTCAGTTTTCATTCCACTCCCAAAGAAAGGTAATGCCAAAGAATGTTCAAACTACCATATAATTACACTTATCTCACATGCTATCAAGGTTATACTCAAATTCCTTCAAGCTAGGCTTCAGCAGTATGTGAACCAAGAAGTTCCAGACTGTACAAGCTAGCTTTCAAAGAGGCAGAGGAACCAGAGATCAAATTGCCAACATTCGTTGGATCATGCAGAAAGCAAAGGAGTTCCAGAAAAAACATCTACTTCTGCTTCACCGATTACACTAAAGGCCTTGGACTGTGTGAATCATAACAAACTGTGGAAAATTCTTAAAGAGATGGGAATACTAAACCACCTTTCCTGTCTCCTGAGAAAACTGTATGTGAGTTCAAGAAGCAACAGTTAGAACCGGGCATGAAACAACGAACTGGTTCCAAATTGGGAAAGGAGTATGTCAAGGCTGTATACTGTCACCCTGCTTATTTCACTTATATGCAGGGTACATCATGAGAAATCCTGGGCTGGATGAAGCACAAGCTGGAATCAAGATTGCTGGGAGAAATATCAATAACTTCAGATACACAGATGATACCACTCTAAAGGCAGAAAGTGAAGAGGAAAACTAAACAGTCTCTTTAGAGTGAAACAGGACAGTGAAAAAGCTGGTCTGAAATGCAACATTAAAAAAAACTACGATCATGGCATCTGCTCCCATGACTTCATGGCAAATAGAAGGGGAAAAAGTAGAAACAGTGACAGATTTTATTTTCTTGGGCTCCAAAATCACTGTAGACAGTGACTGCAGCCATGAAATTAAAAGATGCTTGCTCCTTGGAAGGAAAGCAATGACAAACCTAGACAGCATATTAAAAAGCAGAGACATCGTTTTGACGACAAAGGTCCATATAGTCAAGCCTATAGTTTTTCCAGTAGTCATGTATGGATGTGAGAGTTGGACCATAAAGAAGGCTGAGCACCGAAGAATTGAATTGTGGTGCTAGAGAAGACTCTTGAGAGTCTCTTGAACTTCAAGGAGATCAGACCAGTCAATCCTACAGGAAATCAACCCTGAATATTCATTGGAAAGACTGATGCTAAAGCTCCAATACTTTGGCCACCTGATGCGAAGGCCCAGTTCATTGGAAAAGACCCTGATGCTGGGAAAGATGGAAGGCAAAAGGAAAAGGGGGCAGCAGAGGATGAGATGGTTGGATGGCATCACCAACTCAATGGACATGAATTTGAGCAAACTCTAGGACACAGATGAGGATAGAGGAGCTGGGCATACTGCAGTCCATGGGGTTACAGAGTCAGACATGACTTACCAACTGAACAAAAATAAGGAGGCTTAAACAACAAACTTCCTTTTCATGGTTCTAGAAGCTCAGAAGTTCAAGATCAAAGCTCTGACAGATCTTGTGTCTGGTGGGGGCCCTTTTCCTGGATTACAGATGATTGTCTTCTCACATCCTCAAATGACAGCAAGCAGAGGGAGAGGAAGTAAGATCTCTGTGTAGTTTCTTGTAAAGGTACTAATTCCCTCATGAGGCCTCTACCCCCATGACCTAATCACCTCCCCAAGACATCATCTTCAAATACCTTCACTTTGGAGAATCAGAGTTTCAACAAATGAATTGGGTGTTTTGTGTGGCAGGGGGACACACATTCAATCTATAGCCTTCTCCACTGCTGTTCAGGATCCATAGGCAAACTTCCAGTGATGGAGAGAATGCTTCCCCAACTGAAGGCCATCATTGTGGGAGGCAAACCCACGATGCTGAGATTTATTATTGTTCTTTTGTGAGTATTGTGAAGATGATTCAGCTTCTCTGTACTAATGTCCCCATTAGTAAATTTAAAAATCAACCTACCTAGTCTTTTTATAGCTATATTTGCTTTCCAACATAGCCCTGGAAAACACATCAAGAAGATGTACACTTGCTCAAGTCCATGGATCTCCTCCAAGGAGCAGTTCTGCCTACACCCACCTTGTTGTCTGCAAGCGGCACTGAAAACTGGCTTTCTTCTTTTAGTGTGACTCTGTGATGGATCCCCAAGGCAGTTTTTTACTTGGAGTTAATAAGCTGGCTTAAAGCTCAACATTCAGAAAACTAAGATCATGGCATCTGGTCCCATCACTCCATGGGAAATAGATGGGGAAACAGTGGAAACAGTGTCAGACTTTATTTTTTTTGGGCTCCAGAATCACTGCAGATGGTGACTGCAGCCATGAAATTAAAAGACACTTACTCCTTGGAAGGAAGGTTATGACCAACCTAGATAGCATATTTAAAAGCAGAGACATTACTTTGCCAACAAAGGATCGTCTAGTCAAGGCTACGGTTTTTCCAGTGGTCATGTACAGATGTGAGAGTTGGATGGTGAAGAAAGCTGAATGCTGAAGAATTGATGCTTTTGAACTGTGGTGTTGGAGAAGACTCTTGAGAGTCCCTTGGACTGCAAGGAGATCCAACCAGTCCATCCTAAAAGACATCAGTCCTGGGTGTTCATTGGTAGGACTGATGTTGAAGCTGAAACGTCAATACTTTGGCCACCTCATGCAAAGAGTTGACTCACTGGAAATGACCCTGATGTTGGGAAGGATTGGGGGCAGGAGGAGAAGGGGACGACAGAGGATGAGATGGTTGGATGGCATCACTGACTCGATGGACATGGGTTTGGATAGACTCCAGGAGTTGGTGATGGACAGGGAGGCCTGGTGTGCTGCGATTCATAGGGTCGCAAAGAGTCAGACACGACTGAGCGACTGAACTGAACTGAATACTCCGACCCAAGTCTTTATTTTGGAAGACGGAGGTCATTGTAAATCTCTGAGTTACCCAATCCAAGGCCAAGTGAAAGCTTTCCTAAGCATCGAATGCAGAGGGGCCAGTCCGGCCCTTTCACGGCTCCCCTCCAGGTAACCCCTGTCAGTGTCCTAGAGGCATAAGCCTTCACACCCACCCAGTCTGTCTGCTTGCCAAGATCTGTACACCACGGGAACTGCTGAAAAGAAAACAACACAGCAGTTTGAGAGACAGGATTTTTTAAAATCCTCATAAATTTTTCTTGTGCTGATCATGAGCCTCAGTGATGATAAGAATATTTGTCCTCCCACCATGACAGAACACTCACCCACCTGCCATAACGCTCACCCATCCATCACCCACCCCAGCAGGCAGGATGAGGCTGGGCCTGCAGCGTCCCCACCCCCATCTGCCCGTAGTGATGGATGGCCCACCAGTGACTGCAGCAGGGTCACTGGTGGGGGTGGGAGGCCTCAGGTTGGGGGAGCTACAGCTGGCTTTTAGCTAAAAAAGAAAGGGATTCTCCCACAGCTTTAACCCCCATCACATAGAACCTATTTCTACTTTGAAAATCATGTTGGTCATGGTTGTACATGCTTTTGATTAATACTTTTGGCCATTTTTAATTTTTACTTTTGCACTGGGACTTTCAAGGATGGAATTATTGTCTCTTTTTTTTTTTTGAGGGTAGTAGTGGGGAGAAGAGGGAAAATTATCACCCACAAAGCACAACAAAGAAAACAACCACACAGCATTTCACAGATAACTATTCTTATATCTCCAAGGAAAAGGTTCTACTCTCATTTTTACCAGTTTGGTGTCAGACACCAGTGCCAACAAGACAACAGCTTGTACACATCAACTGCTTCCCATTTTCTGGCTCTCAAATAATCAAATATCAGCAAGGTTTGGGCCAGGAGGGTCACCAGCTCCTCTTCCCTGGAAACTTAGGCCGTAAAATCCTAAGCCCTCCCTTTCTTGATTTCCCTTCCAAAATACTGTGACTGATATATGCAGAAGTTTCTAGCACTTTATCACACTATTTAGTGAGAAAGAGATGATTTCTCATCAGACTAAAAAGAGGCATAAACAATATTTCAGAAGAATAGTAAATTCTAACATTTCCCTGCATGGATCATGATTTCTCTCACCCTATGAACTCTGACCTCCTCTAGAAAAATGGAAATTTGGACAGGTTTTCCCTTTGCCTTCACGCCTCCCTAATGGCTAATTCACATGCATAAATTAATATTTTGTTGTTCAGTTGCTAAGTCATATCTGACTCTTTTTGTGACCCCATGAAGTACAGCACTCCAGTCTTCCCTGTCCTTCACTATCCTCCAGAGTTTGTTCAAACTCATGTCCATTGAGTGGGTGATGCCATCCAATCATCTCATCCTCTGCTGCCCCCTTCTCCTGCTGCCCTCAATCCTTCCCAGCATCAGGATCTTTTCCAGTGAGTTGGCTTTTTGTATCAGGTGCCCCAAATGTGGCAGCTTCAGCATCAGTCCTTCCAATGAATATTTAGGACTGATTTTCTTTAGGATTGACCGGTTTGATCTACCTGCAGTCCAAGGGACTCTCAAGAGTCTTCTCCAGCACCACAGTTTGAAAGCATCAATTCTCTTAAGAATACCCTTTAAGAACCCTCCTAGGCTATTGGTGGGAATGTAAATTGGTACAGCCACTATATAAAACAGTATGGAGGTTCCTTAAAAAACTAAAAATAGAGTTGCCATATGAAGTAGCAATCTCACTCCTGGGCATCCATCTGGAGAAAATGATAATTTGAAAATATACATGCACCCTTATGTTCATAGCAGCACTGTTCACAATAGTCAAGAAATGGAAACAGCCTAAATGTTCATCAAGAGGCAAATGGATAAAGATGTGGTACATATATACAATGGAATACTACTCAGCCATAAGAAGTATGAAATAGTTCTTTGGCCCATTTTTTGATTGGGTTGTTTATTTTTCTGGAATTCAGCTGCAGAAGTTGCTTGTATATTTTTGAGATTAATTGTTTGTCTGTTGCTTCGTTTGCTATTATTTTCTCCCATTCTGAAGGCAAAAAATGGGCCAAAGAACTAAACAGACATTTCTCCAAAGAAGACATACAGATGGCTAACAAACACATGAAAAGATGCTCAACATCACTCATTATTAGAGAAATGCAAATCAAAACCACAATGAGGTATCATTTCACACCAGTCAGAATGGCTGCTATCCAAAAGTCTACAAGCAATAAATGCTGAAGAGGGTGTGGAGAAAAGGGAACCCTCTTACACTGTTGGTGGGAATGCAAACTAGTACAGCCACTATGGAGAACAGTGTGGAGATTCCTTAAAAAACTGGGAATAGAACTGCCATATGACCCAGCAATCCCACTGCTGGGCATACACACCGAGGAAACCAGAATTGAAAGAGACGTGTGTACCCCAATGTTCATCGCAGCACTGTTTACAATAGCCAGGACATGGAAGCAACCTAGATGTCCATCAGCAGATGAATGGATAAGGAAGCTGTGGTACATATACACAATGGAATATTACTCAGCCATTAAAAAAATACATTTGAATCGGTTCTACTGAGATGGATGAAACTGGAGCCCATTATACAGAGTGAAGTAAGCCAGAAAGAAAAACACCAATACAGTATACTAATGCATATATATGGAATTTGAAAGATGGTAATGATAACCCTATATGCGAGACAGAATAAGAGACACAGATGCATAGAACAATTTTATGGACTCTGAGGGAGAAGGTGAGGGTGGGACGTTCTGGGAGAATAGCATTGAAACATGTATATTATCATATGTGAAACAGAACACCATTCCATGTTCGATGCATGAGACAAGGGCTCAGGGCCGGGGCAATGGGATGACCCAGAGGGATGGGATGGGGAGGGAGGTGGGTGGGGGGTCCAGGAAGGGGAACACATGTAAACCCATGGCTGATTCATGTCAATGTATGGCAAAAACTATTACAATATTGTAAAGTAATTAGCCCCCAACTAAAATAAATAAATTTATAAAAAAAAAAAAAGAAGCATGAAATAATGCCATGTGCAGCAATGTGGATGAACCTAGAGATTATCACAGTAAAGATAAGTCAGACAGAGAAAGACAAATACCGTATGATATCACTTACATGTGGGATCTAAAATATGATACAAACGAACTTATTTACAAAAGAGAAATAGATTCACATACATAGAGAACAAACATGATTAACAAAGGGGAAAGGGGGTGAGGGAAGGATAAATAAGAATTTGGAATTAGCAGATTCAAACTACTGTATATGAAATAGATAAACACTAAGGTCCTACTGTATAGCACAGGGAACTATATTCAATGCCTTATAATGAATCACAATGGAAAAGAATATGAAAACAAATCTCTCTCTCTATATATATATAACTGAATCCGTTTGCTGTACACCAGAAGCTAACACAACATGGTAAATCAACTATACTTCAATTAAAAAAAAGAATACCCTTTCGTTAAGAGTAACAGAAGTCTCAACTGTTTCAACTTCCCTTTATAACTTTTCTGCCACTTCACTGCATATTTTCTTTACTGGGCCCACTGTCCCTTCTTCCCACCTCTCAAGAGATTTGGAGGACAGACGTTGCCGGGAAGCAGAGCTCTGTGATATTTTCAGCCTTGTTTTTAGGAGAGCTAGCACTGAGCTTCCCATTCCCGTCCCTCTCCCAGACGCTGGGTACATACTGCATTCCCAGAACTCTCCACTTTGCTGGGATGGAACATAAAAATAGCCTTCCCCTGCAGGGGACAGTTCTTGATTAGAAACCTTTAAATATCTTCTCAGTTTCACTTTCCATGGAAGGTACTAGATTTTAAACCTGGCAGCTGGCAAACAGCCACATGGGTTTTCAGCTTGCTGGCCCTGACATCTCAAGAGAATAACTCAAAACACTTACATAGATCTTCCGTTTCAGGAGTTTAGCAGTGAGTTACAGTGGATCCACCCATCCCTGGGCCATGATCCTGCTGATAAGTGTGTATATGCCATCCCGCTCAGTGATGGATGCCAATGGCGCCCCACGCCTTTACGTCTTGCAATTCCGCCATGCTGTTTGCCTCTACACTACCTGGTGATTATTCCCTGTGTCAACTTTATAGTGAAGTTCCTTAGACCTGACTCATCTTGCATACTGAAAGTTTATACCCATTGAATAGCCACTTCCCATGTCCCTTTTGGGCTTTCCTGGTGGCTCAGTGGTAAAGAATCCATCTGCCAATGCAGGAGATCCAGGTTCAATCCCTGTGTTGGGAAGATCCCCTGGAGAAGGAAATACCAACCCACTCCAGTATCCTTGTCTGGGAAATACCATGGACAGTTGAGCCTGGCAGGGTACAGTCTATGAGGTCACAAAGAGTCAGACATGACTTACAAATGTCCCTGCTCCTGGCAAATACTATTCTACTCTTGGCTTCTATGAGTATGACTATTTTGTTAAGAGAGTAGAGCTCATATTAAATGTTTTTATTATGAACAAAACCGAATTCATTCCTCTTGGGCAGAGGGCTTGATCATCTGGAGTAATGGCTACTCCAATTCATACTCAGAGCATCAATTAATCCACTCATGGTGTCTCTGGCAAGAGCAGCTCATTCACTTCAACAAGCATTTATTGAGCACCTATTATGTGCCAGGCATGGTGTGAGTTCTGGCTGACAGTGATGACCACACATGTAGGCTTCCTTCCATCATACAGTCTAATTCTTTCCACAATGGAGGGGAAACATAAACTAATAATTATAAATGAATGATAGGAATGAAATTAACAGTGTGCTGGATGAGGAAAGGCTGCAGTAGGATTGGAAACCAAGAGAGGAGACCCATTTTAGATAGGGAGGCTAGAGAAAGTCTTTCTGAGAAGGTGACTTTTAACATACGACCTGAAAAACAGGGGGTTAGAAGGAGTCTGAAAATATATATGATCCTGCAGGAAAGGGAGTTATTCACTGGAATGTGATGACTGGCTATTACTGCCTATTGAGAACCATCTCTATGTTTGCCTCCCATTCCCGGTCTCTAGACTTTGCTTCGTGTAGGCACCTAGAGACACTGAACTAGACCTTGGAGGGAGACAGGAGAGATGGTGCCCACTGCAGACTCAAGGAGATGCAGTAACAATACACTTTACACTGCTATGGACATTTCCTTCTATCTTTAGCTTCAACTCACCCCTGAGCTCCAGACTCAGATCCACGTACACACATACTATTTCCATGTGGTTGTCTAATGCGTAGCTCCATATTTTCAAGTCTAAAGCAGAACTCTTAATTTTCGGCCTGAGTTTCCCTTACTGCAAGAGACACCAACATTTGCCCAGGAGCACAAGCCAAAAATGCAAGAGTCATTCTTGATGCATTTCTTTTTCTCTTTTCCCTCACGCAATACATTGGCAAGAGCTTATCACCAGTACATGTCCAGAATCATCACTTCTCTCCTTCTCCAAGGCCACCACCCTGTACGGTCCAAGCCCCCAGCATCTGTACTGCTACTACAGCCTCCTACAAGGTTCCTTGCTTCTATAATTGTTTCTTCTACAGCTAATTTTCCACAGCATAGAGTGATTGTTGTAAGGTTAAGTCAGGTCTTCTTAATCCCCTTCATAGACCTTCCAATGGCTTCACATGGCCTTCACAATCCCCGAAAAGCCACTGATCCCTGCCCTCCGCAGACCTATCTGAGACCATTCTCCTTGCTCCTGCTCTCAGCTTGCTCACTCCTCTCCAGTCATTCTGGGCTTTTTATTCCTTACTACTCAAGGTCATTCCAGCCTCAGGGCCTTTGCATGTATCATTCTTTCTGCCTGGAGCTCTCGTCCTTCAGATCTCTGCATGGCCTCCTCCTCCACCTCCTCCTACTCCACCTTAAAATTTGGTTCAGTCACCCCTTGGTTCAGTACCCTTTCCTTGGGTACACTCTCTAATATAGTCCCCAGCTAACTGCGTTACTTTGTCTATACTAATTCATAACATAGTTCCATTTCCATCCACAGTTATATTATTTTGTCAATGGTCTCCCCCATCCTCACTGGAAAATTAGCTCCAGGAGTACAGGAACCCCATCTATTTTGTATATGGCCTTGGACAGCAAACAGATCAAATTAGTCAATCCTAAAGGAAATCAACTCTGAATATGCATTGGAAGGACTCATGCTGAAGCTGAGCAGAGCACCAATACTTTGGCCACCTGATGCAAAGAGCTGACTCACTGGAAAAGACACCGATGCCAGGAAAGATCAGGGCAGGATAAGGGGGTGACAGAGGATGAGATGGCCTGATGGCATCAACGACTCAACAGACAGGAGTTTGAGCAAACTCTGGGAAGTAGTGAAGGGTAGGGAAGCCTGGTGTGCTGCGGTCCATGGGGTTGCAAAGAGTTGGACACGATTCAGCAACTGAACAACAATACTACCCAGAAGGCTGGGTCCATCCTTCCCACCTGGAACAGTGCATGACATGTAGAAGGTGATCATCATACATTTGTTGGATGAATGTATAAATAAAACAGTGCAAAATATTTTTATGACAGTCTTAAAATATATATTAAGAAAACATTTCATCTCCATTTAACAGATGAGGAACTAGAGGCTGAGAGACCCAGAGTGATCAAATAACTTGATCAGAATTACACAATGAATCTGTAATGAAACTGGGATTCAGACCCAAGTGGTCTGACGTTAGTTATCTTTTTTTAAACAATAAGAATCTTTTATTTTTCTTAATGATTTTTCAATCATCTTTACTGAGTTATAAATCACATATAATAAAATGCGCTCATTTTAGCTATATAGTCCAATGAGTTCTGACAAATATATATAACCATGGAACTCCACTATGATATAAAACAAAATAAAGAATATTTCTATCACCCCCCACCAAAGTTTCTCTGTGTCCCTTTGCAGGCAGTCTCCTTGGTCCTGGCACAGGGCAACTACTGATCTTCTTTCCATTGATATGTGTACTTATTTTTTGGTGCCTGAGTTACTTTTCACTACCAAGGTCTCTGGCCTCTCTAAGCTTTAGGTTTCTCAGTTGTATCATGTTGTTGTTGGTGTTCAGTCGCTCAGTCATGTCCAACTCTTCGTGACCCCATGGACTGCAGCATGCTGGGTTCCCTGTCCTTCACTATCTCCTGAGTTTGCTCAAACTCATGTCCATTGAGTTGATGATGCCATCCAACCATCTTATCCTCTGTCACCCCCTTCTCTTCCTGCCTTCGATCTTTCCCAGCATCAGGGTCTTTTCCAGTGAATTAGCTCTTTGCGTTAGGTGGCCAAAGTATTGGAGGTCCAGCTTCAGCATCAATCCTTCCAATGAATATTCAGGGTTGATTTCTTATAGGATTGACTGGTTTGATCTCCTTGCAGTCCAAGGGACTCTCAAGAGTCTTCTTCAGCACCACAATTGTATTATGTAGATAATAATAATGTAGTGTCTTCCTCAGAGGTGTATACCAGAATAGTTAATGTTTACAAAATGTTTATGATGGTGTTGGTTATTCTATCAGTCTGCTTGGAAGGACATAGCAATATACCATAGACTGAGTGCCTCAAACAACTGAAACTTACTTTCTCACAGTTATGGACACAAGAAGGTACCAAAAGATTCATTTTCTGGTGCGGGCTCTCTTGCTGACCTCCTGTGTCCTCACGTGGCCTTAGCTCTGTGCCTGAACAGGGTGAGAGAGAGCTCTCTAGTGTCTCCTATAAGACATTAATCCTATCAGATTAAGGTGCCCATCCTTGACCTCACTTGACCCTAACTACCTCCCAAAGAACCCATCTACAAATACCATCAGAGCTTCAACATATGAATTTGTGAAATGGGGTGAGGGACACAATTTAGTCCATGGCTGCTCTTATTATCAGAGTCATACAAATAGTAAATTTCAGAGCTGAGACTTTCACCCAGGGCCACAGGGGCTTGCTCACTTCATTACTGTAGTTTTTCTATCTTTTTACAAAAACTATCAGAATGATATTAATAGTGGCAACGGGAGATGTGGCATCTTTACTTGCAGAAATGTGACTTTCCTAGTAGCCCTGCATGGTACAGTCTTGCCTTAATTCTAGCAGGAGGCAGACTAGATTAACAGAAAGGGCAAGTCTTTGGGGTCCAACAGTTCTGGAAGAGAAAACTATGAGATGCAAATAATAATAGGTGCCCAGAGCACTGCATCGAGCCCATGAGGTCATGTATGTAAAGAACCTCCCACACGCCTGACTTTTAGTAGGTCCTACGCCAATGATTTTAACCTTTTCAAAAATACATTAAAATGATCCTACACTATGATCAAATGGGATTTATTCTACGGATGTAAGGATGGATCAGTATCTGCAACTCAGTCAATGTGACACACCATATTAACAAACTAAAGAAAATCATATGATCATCTCAATAGCCTCAGAAAAAGCTTTTGACAAAATTCAACATCCATTACATTAAAACCTATTAACAAAAAGGGGGCAGAGGGAACATACCTCAACATAATAACAAACCTACAGCCAACAACATTCTCAGTGATGAAACAGAAAGCATCTCCTCCAAGATCAGGAAGAAGGATGTCCACTTTTGCACCTTTTATTCAGCATAGTACTGAAGTCCTCACCACAGCAATCAGACAAGAAATGAAAGGAATCCAAATTGGGAAGGAAGAAGCAAAACTGTCATAGTTTGCAGATAACATGATACCATATGTAAGGAAATTCTAAAGATGCTACTAAAAAGCTATTAGAACTAGTAAATGAACTCAGTAAAACTGCAGGATACAAAATTAACATACAAAAATCTGTTTTTTTTACATAAATAATAAACTATCATAAAGAGAAATTAAGAAAGCAATCCCAGTTACAATTGCATCAAAAAGAATAAAATGCCTAGGAATACATTTAACCAAGGAGGCAAAAGACTTGTACACTGAAATATGTAAGACATTGATAAAAGAAAATACAGATACAAATAAATGGGAAGATAGTCTGTGCTCCTGGATGGAAATAATTAATATTATTAAAATATCTGACATTCAAAGCAAGCTACAAATTCAGTACAATCCGTACAATGTTTTCACAAAAATAGAACAAACAATTCTAACATTTGTATGGAACCACAAAGACCCAAACAGCCAAAGGAACTGGAGCAGGAACAAACATGGAAGCATTATGCTTCCTGATTTTAAACTATATTACAAAGTTATAATAATCAAACAATATGGTATTGGCATAAAAGCAGACACACAGATCAATGGAAGAGAACAGAGACCCCAGAAATAAACATGTGCATATTTGGTCAATTAATTTATGCCAAAGAAACTATGTGTATATAGCAGGGAAAGGATCATCTCTTCAAAATACAATGTCAGGAAAACAGGACAACCAACAGGCAAAAGAATAAAACTGGATCACTATCTTTTACCATACACAAAAATTAACTCAAAGTAGGTTAAAAATTTGAACGTAAGACCTGAAACCATAAAACTCCTAGAAGAAATGATAGCGAGTAATTTCCTTGACATTGGTCTTGGCAATAATTTTCTGGATTTGGCACCAAAAGCAAAGGTAAGAAAAGCAAATATAAAATAATAAGCTTCTTCACAACAAAGGAAATCATCAACAAATGAAAAGCAACCTACTGAATGGAAGAAAATATTTGCAAATCACTAATCTGATAAGGGGTTAATACCCTCTAAAAAGGCAGAGAATGCACACAACACAATAGGAAAAAAAACTCCAAAAATATCCAATGAAAAATATACCAAGGAACTAAATAGACGATTTTTCGAAAGAAGTCATAGAAATAGTCAACAAGTACTCAACATCAACATGAAAAAGTGCTCATCACTAATCATCAGGGAAATGCAAATCAAAACCACAAGATATTACCTCATACCTGTTAGAATGGCTATTATCAAAAAGATGAGAAGTAACAAGTATTAGCGAGGATGTGGATAAAAGGGCACCTTTGTACACTGTTGGTGGGAATGTAAATTGGTGCAGCCACTACAGAAGTTCTTCGAGAAATTAAAAGTTGAACTACCACATGATCCAGCAGTCCCACGTATGGGTGTTTATCTAAAGGAAACAAAATCACTATCTTGAAAAGCTCTCTGCATTCCCATGTTCATTGCAGCATTATTTGCAATAGCCAAGATACAAAAGCAACCTAAGTATCAATCAGCAGATGAATGGATAAAGTAGATGTAATGTGATGGATGTTACCTAAAATTCGGCCATAAAAAAGAAGGAAATGCTGCCATTTGGAACAACATGGATGAACCTTGAGGACTTTATGCTAAATGAAATAAGTCAGGCAGAAAAAAACAATACTTATAGGTAGAATCTAAAAAGAAACTGAACTCAGAGATAAAGAGAACAGGTCGGTGATTGCCAGAGGTACAGGGGTGGGAGGTAGGCAAAATGGGTAAAGAGGGTTAAAAAGTACAAACTTCTAGTTATGCGATAAATAAGTCCTGGGGGTGTGGTAATGTACAGCATTGTGACAATAGTTAACAATGCAGTATTACATGTTTGAAAATTGTTGAAAATAAATCTTAAAAGTTCTTATCGCAAGAAAAATTATAACTGTGTGGTTATGAAAGTCAATTAAATTTACTGAGGTAATCATTTCACAGTCTACACATGTATCAAATCATCATGTTGTACACCTAAAACTAACACACTCAGCCCTTGTACAGCATAGATTTGAACAGTGCAGGTCTACTTATAAGTAGATTTTTTTTCACTAAATATACACTACAAGATCCATGGATACAGAACCCAAAAACACAGAATCCAGTGGGTGCAGATCCAAATCCACAAATGGGAAAGGCCAACTGTGAAGTTACATGCAGATTTTTGACTGTGTGTGTGTGGGGCTGTCAGTGCCCTTAATCCTCACATTGTTCAAGGGTTGACTGTACAATGTTTTATGTTAATTAAATCTCAATAAAAAAGAAGAGAGAGAAGGTATAGGGAGTCCCTTTTAACCACTGAAACAGAGCTTAGGTTTTGATTACTGAATCAAAAAATGCAAGGTCTCATGAATAGCCTACCTCAGGGTATTCAGAGAACATACACACACATAACAATACTACTCTATACTTTACCCATTTAAAAATATATATTGAAGATGATTCCATTTCAGTAAATAAATTCCTCATTCTTAAAGCAAGTGATTAGTATCATCCATGGAGGATTAAGTTTTGTCCATGAACTAAGAGAAGTCCTACTTAGTGATGCTCTCCCCTGTTGTTATGTTAAGTCTAACAAAATGCTCTGTGAACACTTCAGCCTTGTGTGGTGCTAGTGTGGACCCTAACGTCATGGGGCAGGGAGGGGAGCTGTGACTAACTCCATCCCTCCTCCCACTGGTACCCAGGGTAGGGTGTGGCTATGAGTGGCCAGCGGGAAAGCGGGATCCCGGAGGGATGGGAGATTTCCAAATCCAGGAGTGTGACAAAGCACCCCCTCCAGAGAGCCTGAAGCCACACCTCCACCTTAGCCGGATGCACTGGAAGGGGGGCAGCCTTGACAAGGAGGGAGGCTGATACTGAAGTTCAACATGTAAGTAGGACTTGGCTTTCCTATAGCTCTGTTCTCTACTTGAGACTGTAAAACAAGACATTTCTATATGGCAAAGCCAGTGTCACTCCACTATAGTCCACTGGAGAAGTTACATGTGAGCCCACACAACCCACAGAGGGTCTCTAGCTCCTCCCACAGGTTCTCAGGAATATCCACAATTATGAGCTCCATCCTTAGCAGCTGGTAAGGGCTTTGCTGAGCTGAATACCAGGGGTAGGAAATGGTAGCTTTTCAGGAGAAGGACCTCCTTAAAGGGCAAGAATGTGGTCGGTGTTTTATAAAGAGAAGAGGAGAAAAACGGTGAGTTGGAGGGCAATGGGGAGACTACTGATTCAGATAATTTAGTTTCCATCTTTGATAATCCTAACCATTCAAAACCCACTACAACCTTTCTCAGCAACCCGTCAATATGCAGAGGGAAAAAAAATCATCTGCATCTCCACAGTTCTCAACAACAGCCATTTATCACTTCTCAGCCTTCAGCTTTTTTGTACTTTTGCGCAAAACCAGCTACCAGGGATGCTTTTTCTAGGTGTTCTCCCTTACAGTGACATTAGGCCGAGGCACCCTCTGTTTTTCAGGGGAAAACGGGCATCTTCCTTTCCATACACTCACTCTTTTGGTCACCACTGTTGCAGCCAATTCTGCCACCACCTCTGTCTTCCATCAAAAAATGAACAAATGAAAATCTCTACAATTTTACAAAGTGACATGCAATTCTGCCTCTTACACAGCCTGGTGTCAGGCAGAGCTTTCCTTTGATCCAGGTAATTTACACTCTGACCTCCAGAGAGGAGTTCTCTCAGTGTTTGTTCCATCTGAGGCAAACGCTGCAGTTTTGTGGCCAGAACCTGATTTCCCTTCCTCTTAGGCTGCTCCTTCTTTCTCTTCTCCCAGCAGAAATCAGGAGGGAGGATAATGTATTCTACCTTGGTGGGCGGATACCCATCCCTACCCCACCCAGAACAATCCATTCTGAGCTCTCCCTCTGGGTCACTCGGAGGCAGGGCCCCTGTTTCCATCCTTGAGGAGCAGCAAACTGTAATTATAAACACATTCATTCATTCTCTCTCTCTCTCACACCCACCCACATGCCTGGGTAAAGAGTCAGGAGTCAGATCCCTGACATCATGGACTGCTGTCACAAAATCCCCTCACTGTTTTGAGCCTTAGCTGCCTCATCTTGGAATGAGTGGGTTGGCAAGAGGACCCATAAGGTCTTCAGCTCGAGGAGTGTTTGATTTGATAAATGTTTATATGAGAGGTGGGACCTCCTTGGTGGCTCAGCAGTAAAGAATCTGCCTGCAATGAAGGAGATGAAAGAGCCACAGGTTCAATCCTGAAGTTGGGAAGATCCCCTGGAGGAGGAAATGGCAACCCAGTTCAGTATTCTTGCCAGGAAAATTCCATGGACAGAGGAGCTTGGCAGGCTATGTCCGTAAGGTCACGAAGAGTTGGACATGACTGCACAATTGAATACACACGAGAGGTGGGACTGAACCCCCCAAATCCCATAGATCAAGGATCCCCAACCTCCAGGATCTAATGCCTGATGATCTGAGGTGGAACTGACATAATAATAATAAAGTGCACAATAAATGTAATGAGCTTGAATCATCCTGAAATCATCTCCCTACCCTGGTTCCTGGAAAAACTGTCTTTCTCAAAACTGATCCCTGGTGTCAAAAAGGCTGGGGATTGCTGCCATAGATAACCAGGGAAGATGCTACTATTAGAACCAGGGAGGGCAACTTGATTTTAGAAAACATTCCAAAACACTTGCCATGAAAATCTACACTCCCAGAATGAGTCCTTCCACTCCACTCAAGGGCAGTAGTGAGGAAGCTAGCTGGGACAACCTGTGTGGTCTCAAATACTGGCTCCCAACCCACAGTGTGTTGAAGCTAGATGATACAGATGTGTCAGAGACGACTGCATGCTTCTCTTCCTAACTTAGTGACTTGATGGCAGCTTAAAATTGGTTATAGCAGAAAGGAGGCACACAGTATGTGAGTCACTCAGCTGTGTCTGACTCTTTGCGACCCCATGGACTTTAGCTCACCAGGCTCCACTGTCCATGAGATTCTCTAGGCAATAATACTGGAGTGGGTTGCCATTTCTTTCTCCAGGGGATCTTCCTGACCCAGGGATCAAACCCAGGTTCCCCGCACTGCCGGCATATTTTTTGCCATTTGAGCTACCAGGGAAGCAAGACTATATTAATACAATGGAGAAAAGATAGTCTCTTCAATACATGGTGCTGGGAAAACTGGACAGTTGCATGTAAAAGTATGAAATTAGAACACTCCCTAACCCCATACACAAAAATAAACTCAAAATGGATTAAAGACCTAAATGTAAGGCCAGACACTATAAAACTCTTAGAAGAAAACATCGGCAGAACACTTTTTTAAAAAAATTTATTTATTATAGTTGGGGGCTAATTACTTTACAATATTGTAGTGGTTTTTGCCATACATTGACATGAATCAGCCATGGGTTTACATGTGTTCCCCATCCTGAACCCCCCTCCCACATCCCTCCCCATCCCATCCCTCTGGGTCATCCCATTGCCCCAGCCCTGAGCATTTGTCTCATGCATTGAACCTGGAATGGTGTTCTGTTTCACATATGATAATATGCATGTTTCAATGCTATTCTCCCAGAATGTCCCACCCTCACCTCCCTCAGAGTCCATAAGACTGTTCTATGCATCTGTGTCTCTTATTCTGTCTCACATATAGGGTTATCATTACCATCTTTCAAATTCCATATATATGCATTAGTATACTGTATTGGTGTTTTTCTTTCTGGTTTACTTTACTCTGTATAATGGGCTCCAGTTTCATCCATCTCAATAGAACTGATTCAAATGTATTCTTTTTAATGGCTGAGTAATATTCCATTGCGTATATGTACCACAGCTTCCTTATCCATTCGTCTGCTGATGGACATCTAGGTTGCTTCCATGTCCTGGCTATTGTAAACAGTGCTGCGATGAACATTGGGGTACATGTGTCTCTTTCAATTCTGGTTTCCTCAGTGTGTATGCCCAGCAGTGGGATTGCTGGGTCATATGGCAGTTCTATTCCCAGTTTTTTAAGGAATCTTCACACTGTTCTCCATAGTGGCTGTACTAGTTTGCATTCCCACCAACAGTGTAAGAGGGTTCCCTTTCTCCACACCCTCTCCAGCATTTACTGCTTGTAGACTTTTGGATAGCAGCCATTCTGATCTAAACGTAAGACCAGAAACTATAAAACTCCTAGAGGAAAACATAGGCAAAACACTCTCTGACATAAATCACAGCAGGATCCTCCATGACCCACCTCCCAAAATATTAGAAATAAAAGCAAAAATAAACAAATGGGACCTAATTAAAATTAAAAGCTTTTGCACAACAAAGGAAACTACAAGCAAGGTGAAAAGACAGCCTTCAGAATGGGAGAAAATAATAGCAAACGAAGCAACAGACAAACAATTAATCTAAAAAATATACAAGCAACTCCTGCAGCTGAATTCCGAAAAATAAACAACCCAATCAAAAAATGGGCCAAAGAACTAAAGAGACATTTCTCCAAAGAAGACATACAGGTGGCTAATAAACACATGAAAAGATGCTCAACATCACTCATTATTAGAGAAATGCAAATCAAAACCACAATGAGGTACCATTTCACACCAGTCAGAATGGCAGAACACTTTTTGACATAAATCACAGCAAAATCTTTCATGATGTACCTCCTAGAGTACTCAAAATAAAAAAAAAAAATAAACAAAATGGGAGCTAACTAAATGTAAAACCTTTTGCACAGCAAAGGAAAGCATAAACCAGGTGAAAAGACAACCCTTAGCATGGGAGAAAATATTTGCAAATGAAGCAACTAACAAGAGATAAAACTCCAAAACAAACAACTCATGCAGCTCAATATGAAAACAAACAACCCAATCAAAAAGTGGAAAGAAGACCTAAATAAATATCTTTTCAAAGACGACATACAGATGGCCAACAGGCACATGAAAAGATGCTCAACATCACTAATTATTATAGAAATGCAAATCAAAACTACAATGAGGTATGACCTTCCTACTGGTTAGAATGGCCATTATCAAAAAACCTACAAACAATAAATGCAGGAGAAAAGGGAACACTCTTACATTGTTGGTGGAAATGTAAACTGGTGCAGCCACTATGGAGAACAATATAGAGGTTCCTTAAAAAATTAAAAACAGAGTTACTATATGACCCAGCAATCTCACTCCTTGGCATATATCCAGAGAAAACCATAATTCCAAAAGATACATGTACCCCAATATTCATTGCAGCACTATTTACAATGGCCAGGACATGGAAGCAACCTAAATGTCTATCAACAGAAGAATAAAGAAGACTTGGTACATATATACATTGGAATATTACTCACCCATTAAAAGGAACAAAATTTTGCCATTTACAGAGATGTGGAAAGACCTAGAGACTGTCATACAGAGTGAAGTAAGTCAGAAGGAGAAAAACAAATACTGTATATTAATGCATATATGTCGAATCTAGAAAAATGGCACAGACAAACCTATTTGCAAAGGAGAAATAGACAGATGTGGAGAATAAATGTATGGATGCCAAGGGTGGAAAGGGGTGGGTAGGATAAATTGAGAGACTGAGACTTACATATATACACCGCTGTGTATAAAGTGAATAGCTAGTCAGGGCCTAATGTATAGTACAGAGGGGAAAAAAGAAGGTACAAACAAGACCAGGAGCTGATTGTGGCTCAGATCATGAACTCCTTATTGCCAAATTCAGACAAATTGAAGAAAGTAGGGAAAACCACTAGGCCATTCAGGATGACCTAAATCAAATCCCTTACGATTATACAGTAGAAGTGACAAATAGATTCAAGGGATTAGATCTGCTAGACAGAGTGCCTGAAGAACTATGGAGGGAGGTTCGTAACATTCTACAGGAGGCAGTGATCAAAACCATCTCCAAGAAAAAGAAATGCAAAAAAGGCGAAATGAATGTCTGAGGAGGCTTTACAAATAGCTGAGAAAAGAAGAAAAGTGAAAGTCAAAGGAGAAAAGGAAAGATATATCCATCTGGATGCATAGTTCCAAAGAATAGCAAGGAGAGATAAGAAAGCCTTCCTAAGTGATCAATGCGAAGAAGTAGAGAACAATAGAATGGGAAAGACTAGAGATCACTTCAAGAAAATTAGTGATACCAAGGGGACATTTCATGCAAAGATGGGCACAATAAAGGACAGAAATGGTATGGACCTAACAGAAGCAGAAGATATTAAGAAGAGGTGGCAAGAATACACAGAAAAATTATACAAAAACTATCTTAATGACCTGGATAACCACGATCACGTGATCACTAACCTAGAGCCAGACATCTGGAGTACAAAGTCAAGTGGGCTTTAGGAAGCATCACTATGAACAAAGCTAGTGGAGGTGACGGAATTCCAGTTGAGGTATTTCAAATACTTAAAGATGAAGCTGTTAAAGTGTTGCACTCAGTATGTCAGCAAATTTGGAAAACTCAGCAGTGGCCACAGGATTGGAAAAGGTCAGTTTTCATTCAAATCCCAAAGAAGGGCAATGCCAAAGAATGTTCAAACTACCACATAACTGCACTCATTTCACATTTTCACATGCTAGCAAAGTAATGCTCAAAATTCTCCAAGTGAGGCTTCAACAGTACATAAACCAAGAACTTCCAGATATTCGAGGTAGATTTAGAAAAGGCAGAGGAACCAGAGATAAACTGCCAACATCCACTGGGTCATAGAAAAAGCAAAAGAGTTCTAGAAAAACATCAACTTCTGCTTCATTGACTATACTAAAGCTTTTGACTGTGTGAATCACAACAAACTGTGGAAAATTCTTAAAGAGATGGGAACACCAGACCACCTAACCTGCCTCCTGAGAAATCTGTATGCAGGTCAAGAAGCAACAGTTAGAGCCACACAAGGAACAATGGACTGATTCCAATTTGGGAAAGGAGTATGTCAAGGCTGTATATTATCACCCTGCTTATTTAACTTATATGCAGAGTGCATCATGTGAAATGCCGGGCTGGATGAAAGAAGCACAAGCTGGAATCCAGATTTCTGGGAGAAATATCAATAACCTCAGATTCGCAGATGACATCACCCTTATGGCAGAAAGCAAAGAGGAACTAAAGAGTGTCTTGATGAAGAAAGAGGAGAGTGAAAAAGCTGGGTTAAAACTCAACATTTAAAAAAATGAAGATCATGGCATCCAATCCCATCACTTCATGGCAAATAGATAGGGAAACAATGGAAATAGTGACAGACTTTATTTTGGGGGGCTCCAAAATCACTGTAGATGGTGACTGCAGCCATGAAATTAAAAGATGATTGCTCCTTGGAAGAAAACCTATGACCAACCTAGACAGCATATTAAAAACAGAGACATTACTTTGCCTACAAGCTCCATGCAGTTAAAGCTATGGTTTTTCCAGTAGTCATATGTGGATGTGAGAGTTGAACCATAAAGAAGGCTGAGCACTGAAGAATTGATGCTTTTGAACTGTGGAGTTGGAGAAGACTCTTGAGAGTTCCTAGGACTGCAAGTAGATCAAATTAATCAATCCAAAGGGAAATCAATCCTGAATATTCACTGGAAGGACTGATGCTTAAGCTGAAGCTCCACTACTTTGGCCACCTGATGTGAAGAGCCAATTCATTGGAAAAGACCTTGATGCTGGGAAAGACAAGGCAGGAGGAGAAGGGGACAATGGAGGAGAAATGGTTGGATGGTATCACTGACTTGATGGACATGAGTTTGAGCAAGCTCCGGGAGATGGTGAAGGATAGGGAAGCCTGGTGTGCAGCAGTTCATGGGATCAGAGTTGGACACAGCTGAGTGACTGAACAATAACAACAAATCTGACAGTAGGACATAAGTTAACTCTATAAATGCATTCCAATATACATTCGGTACAGACAAATACTGTTTGATTCCACTTCTATGAGGTAGCTAGAATGGTCAAAAATTGCCAGAATCAGGAAGTACACTGGTAGATCCCAGGGCCTAGGGGGTAGGTGGGGAGTTAGTATTTAATAGGGACACAGTGAAATATTCGGGAGGTGGAGGACAGTGAGAGTCATGGAACAATGTGAATATACTTAGCTGTACAGTTAAACATGGCTAAGATAGTATGTTTTGTGTGATGTGACTTTTACCACGATCAACAAACATTTAAAAAATTGGTCACTCAGTGCAAGTTCAATGCACGAAGCAGAGCACCCAAAGTCGGTGCTTGGGGGCAACCCAGAGACAGGCAGGGAGGGAGGGAGGAGGGGGTTTCAGGATGGGGGGATACATGTATACCTGTGGACAATTCATGTTGGTGTATGGCAAAAACCATCACAATGTCGTAAAGTAATCATCCGCCAATTAAGATAAATAAATTAAAAAATTAAATTTATTTTTGTAAAACAGAAAAGAAATTGGTCACAGCAGGATTAGTTATACCACACAAATCAGCAAATGATACAAATTATGGCTTCTTTTTTTTTCTTACATAGAGCTGGTTTATCAGCACATTTTGTCACTATACACAACAGCTCAGATGTAGAAGCAACTAAATGTCCATCAACAGAGGAACAGATAAAGAAGATGTGGTACATATATAGAATGGAATACTACTCAGCCATAAAAAGAATGAAATAATGCCATTTGTAGCAACATGGATGGACCTAGAGATTATCATAGTAACTGAAGTAAGACAAAGACAAGTATCATGTGATATCATTCATATGTAGAATCTAATTTTAAAATGACACAAATGAACTTATTTGCAAAACAGATTTATAGATATGGAAAACAAACGTATGGTTACCAAATGGGAAATGTGGAGAGGCAGGATAAATCAAGAGCTTGGGATTAATATACACACATACTATAGACAACCAACAAGGACCTACAGTATAGCATAGGGAACTATACTCGGTATTTTGGAATAAACTGTGGAAAATTCTGAAAGAGATGGGAATACCAGACCACCTGACCTATGTCTTGAGAAACCTGTATGCAGGTCATGAAGCAACAGTTAGAACTGGACATGGAACAACAGACTGGTTCCAAATAGGAAAAGGAGTACATCAAGGCTGTATATTGTCACCCTGCTTACTTAACTTATATGCAGAGTACATCATGAGAAACGCTGGGCTGGAAGAAGCACAAGCTGGAATCAAGATTGCCGGGAGAAATATCAATAACCTCAGATATGCAGATGACATCACCGTTATGGCAGAAAGTGAAGAGAAACTCAAAAGCCTCTTGATGAAAGTGAAAGAGGAGAGTGAAAAAGTTGGCTTACAGAGCAACATTCAGAAAACTAAGATCATGGCATCTGGTCCCATCACTTCATGGGAAATAGATGGGGAAACAGTGAAAACAGTGTCAGACTTTATTTTTTTGGGCTCCAAAATCACTGCAGATGGTGATTGCAGCCATGAAATTAAAAGATGCTTACTCCTTGGAAGCAAAGTTATGACCAACCTAGATAGCATATTTAAAAGCAGAGACATTACTTTGCCTACAAAGGTCCACCTAGTCAAGGCTATGGTTTTTCCAGTAGTCATGTATGGATGTGAGAGTTGGTCTGTGAAGAAAGCTGAGTGCCAAAGAATTGATGCTTTTGAACTGTGGTGTTGGATAAGACTCTTGAGAGTCCCTTGGACTGCAAGGAGATCCAACCAGTCTATCCTAAAGGAGATCAGTCCTGGGTGTTCCTTGGAAGGACTGATGTTGAAGCTGAAACTCCAATACTTTGGCCACCTCATGCAAAGAGTTGACTCATTGGAAAGACCCTGATGCTGGGAAGGATCGGGGGCAGGAGGAGAGGGGGACGGCAGAGGATGAGATGGCTGGATGGCATCACCGACTCGATGGACATGGGTTTCGGCAAACTCTGGGAGTTGGTGATGGACATGGGTTTCGGCAAACTCTGGGAGTTGGTGATGGACAGGGAGGCCTGGCGTCCTGCGATTCATGGGGTTGCAAAGAATAGGACACGACTGAGCGACTGAAGTGAACTGAACTGATATGAGAAAAGAATCTGAAAAAAATGAATATATGTGTGTGTATATACATATATATACACTGAATAGCTGAATCAGTTTGTTGTGTACCTGAAACTAATACAACATTGTAAATCAACTATATGCCAATAAAATTAAAAAAAATTAAATATATGTATATCTAAATAGTGAGCACTCTCTCTCCATCCATCCATCTTCCTATTTGTTTTGTCTCTCTGGGGAACCCTGAGTAATATATTCCCAAACCCACAGGTCCTACTTCTTAGTCATCCTCATCTCCTAGAGGAACCTGTATTGCTAAGAAAGAGAGAAATTTGCATATTTGTAAGTCTCCTTTTACCAAATATAGAGTATTTAAATAAAATTCAAAAGAAAAAAAATCAGAAAAAAAACACAAAGAATCCCAAAGTCCTAGGTCTCTATCTTAATTCTGAGTCAACCCTGATTTCTCTAAAACTCTGGCCATAAACTGTTCTCTCTAGGAATCCCTTCTCTATACATGAAAGAAGATTTCATGCCAGATGCAAATCTCTGCCTCACCAGATTCACCAGAACTTCACCAGCCTCAAGTTTCATAGGATCATCTTTCTGTCTCCCTCTAATTGCAAGATTTAGAGTGAGAATCATGATGCTCTGTCCCCTGGGTAAACAAATTTCCAGCTGGGCCTGCCAGCAGCACGGAGCTCTGGCCAAGTTCAGCAGACATCAAGGGCTTCAGGTTCTTTTCCATGTTCTCAGCTCCAACATGGCTGTGAAATATCCCTACTCCCCAAAGCCCAGCAGGCATTCAGCCATCCTGCCGTATGCTCGGCTTGCCGACCCAGCCGTCTTCCCTGAAATAAGCCCTGTACCCACCTTGCACTGGATGGCCTCACAGCTCATTTCAGCCCTGCTTCCTTCATCCTGCTCAAGTGGGAAAAGTTTAGTTACTGGAACCAGGGCAACTTGAGGGGAAAGGATCAGGGTCAAGAAATGTTGATAGAAAATGGCAACCCACTCCCGTATTCTTGCCTGGGAAATCCCACGGACAGAGGAGCCTGGTGGGCTACAGGCTATGCATCTGACATGTCTTAGTGACTGAACAACAACAACAAAGAGACACGTAAGCAATTAAATAGTTAATCCCACTAGCGGATTGTAAGCATAAAAAATATGGGAGACCCCTATAAGTTAATGATTATTCAGGAAAGTAGGTTTGCTTAACCACAAAACCAAGCAGGCTTGCTTAGCAATAAAACATGCAACAGAAGCACAAGACAGGCCCCTAAGCAATAAAATAATGGTGGCATGAGACCTACCTCCTGTCCAGTGAGCTCAGAAAGTTAATGATCTCTAGGACATGCTCTCTGCACACAGGAAAAACAATCATTTGTGGACCTAGTTTGACCATGAAGGGACAAGAAAACTCCCCTGCTCAACCTGGATGAGAAGTTAATGAGGGAAGCATGACGTCTACTCGAGAAAAACAAAGAAGTTCTCCTCCTTCCCACTTTTCCTTTGATTACAAAACTGTAGCCCAGTAAGTTCTCAGGGCACAGCATTTCCTGCCTGCCTGCTTGTAAACCTGACAATAGTCCTATTCTAATAAATCACTTCTTATCTAAAATACATATAAAGAAGAAATGTTGATAGAGACCACCCCAGAATTTCAGTTAAAGGCCGAATATAGGAGGGAAAAACAAAAAGCTGTGCTAGGTACCCTTCATGCTAAAGACAGCTGTTCATAGTTAGGTACCACAAACTGGAACCAGCCACTCTTCTGCTCAGTTACCTAGGACATGTCCTCTCCCGGAAGATGAGCTCAACTGGAAAGTAGAAATTCTGGTTTTCCTTCCTTGCTGGCTCTCCAGTCGTGGCCTCTGCCAAGGGAGGGCACCCAATTCACCCCTACAGAAAGTCCGCCCCCGTGAGCACGCCATTTCCTTCCAAGTTAACCGGAACTTCCGCTTCTTCCTCTTCATTTCCTTCTTCTTTCCGGCCACATGGCATGTGGATTCTTGGTTCTCCCACTAGAAATCAAACCTTCACCCCTTGCACTGGAAGATGGATTCTTAACCACTGGACCACCAAGGACGTTCCTTCATTTCTTTTTTGATGGTGATGAGACAGAGGTGAAGAATGTGGAGGCGTATTTTGTATCAAAACCTGAAGAATTGGAGGCTTTCTTTGTTTTAACTTTGGACCTCAGCTGAACTTCTGAGAGATCAGGAAAAATCTCCAGTATTTTCATTTTAACAGAGATTTGTTCCTAAGTTTAACAGAAAGAGTAGCTCTGAAAGTAAGAACTTCGGATGCAGTAATAGGTTGAGGGTTTGTATTTGCAGACAAGTTAACTTTCAGCGTCTTCCCCATGGGGGACCACTTAGGCAGTAGCTTTAGGTGGGGACAAACCCATTCATCATTTACAGAGAACATCAGTCAACTTACAGTGAGACAAAAGCACACTCCCCGTGTCCATCTCCTTGTATCCTTGGCCCCTGACTCCTGTAATGTCTCAGTACAGAAAGCGGCTTAACGAGCAAGACTCTCCCCTCCCACTGCGGGGCTTTCTCTGTAATGACTGGAGTATAACTCACAGGCACCAAGAGAAAATAAAGAAAATAAGTCCTAGGGTCAGATTCCTGAAGTAGAAACATACTTGAACTAGATGGGAAGTTTCTCTGGCTTCTTTTGAAATCACTGGAGCTGCTTATTATGGGGGGGGGGCGGGGTTGGGGTGATGAGCTGAGGGTGAACATATAGGCCGTGCAGTGAGGATGGAAATCAAATAGACTTTATTTATTGTCCAAACTGGGACACTTCTGAGAGTGAAAAGGGACAACAGTGATCAGCTGGGGCAAATCAAGACATGGGTCAACCTACTTCCTACATGTTACAACCGTAATGCATTAGGAACCTGCATGACACACAGGTCATCACCCCCATCTCACCACTTCAGTAATTCCAGGGCCCATTTTAGCCACAGTAAGAGGATTGAAGTCAACTTGCTAAAAACTTTCTGGATGCTTACACTCACTTTCTGTATTTTTCTCTCATCACAGACTGCATTTTGAGTAGCACTGAAGACTACGCACAGATATTTTTAAAAAATAATTTTATTTTTGGCCGTGCTGGGTCTTTGTTGCTGCACAGGCTTGCGGAGAGCGGGGACTGTTCTCGAGCTGTAGGGCGTGGGCTTCTCATTGCGGCGGCCTCTCTAGTTGTGGAGCAGAGGCCCTGGGGCGTGTGGACTTCAGGAGTTGCCGCTCGTGGGCTCAGCAGTTACGGCTCCCAGGCTCTAGAACACAGGCTCAATAACTGTGGTGCACAGGCTGAGCTGCTCTGCATCATGTGGGATCTTCCCGGATCAGGAATTGAACCATTGTCTACTGCACTGGCAGGTGGATTCTTTATCACTGAGCACCAGGGAAGCCCCCTCGTAGTAGATTTGAGAGTCTTTATTATGCAAAAAAAAGATCCCAAAGCTTTTTCTGGAAGAGACTGTAACTGGGAAAAGAGCCACAAGAAATGAGCTAAGCCCCAGGCTCTTGGACGTGAAGTGACTATAACAAGGCAGACACACTGCTTTCAGAATGACAGAAGGATAAATAAGAACAAAGTCACTGAAGCCAAAATTGAGACAACTTTTAGTGGTCACACCAGCCCAATGGAACATGGAGCTGGCACAGAAGGAACAAATGGAAACATCCAAAACATAAAGGAGACAAAAGCTATGAATTGGGAGCCCAGGTGTCCAGACGTGGGAGGGTCTGTGGATGTTCCCCTCTTCTCAATATGCCCATCACTCCTCAAAGATCATCTCTCCCCTTGCATATGACTATCACTTCACGAAATGATTCTCTTAAAGTCTCCCACTCCACAATTTTTAAAAATAATGTGGCTTTATTCTACTCAGGTGCATGCATGCTAAGTTACTTCAGTCCTGTCCGACTCTTCCTGACCCTATGGACTGTAGCCCACCAGGCTCCTCTGTCTGTGGGACTCCCCAGGCAAGAATACCAGAGTGGGCTGCCATGTCCTCCTCCAGGGGATCTTCCCAACCCAGGAAGATAAAATCAAACCCGAGTCTTTTTATGTCTCCTGCACTGGCAAGGGTGTTCTTTTTCACTAGTGCCACCTGGGAAGCCCATTCTACTCAGGAGCATATCTATAATTTGAGTAGCTCTAAGTCATCTCGGGGAGAAGGCAATGGCACCCCACTCAAGTACTCTTGCCTAGAAAATCCCATGGACGGAGGAGCCTGGTAGGCTGCAGTCCATGGGGTTGCTAAGAGTCGGATACGACTCAGCAACTTCACTTTCACTTTTCCCTTTCGTGCACTGGAGAAGGAAATGGCAGCCCACTCCAGTATTCTTGCCTGGAGAATCCCAGGGACGGCAGAGCCTGGTGGGCTGCCGTCTATGGGGTCGCACAGAGTCGGACACGACTGAAGCGACTTAGCAGCAGTAGCTGTGGCAGAAGTCATCTAGAGACATTTTGCAATGGAAATGACATTATATATGCCCTCCTCTTGTGAAATTCCCAGAACTGGAAAATTCTGAGGGAAATCTGTGAATGGACACCCACTTTTCTAAGAATTCCCAGCCAGCTACCCAAATAAAGTTGTATTCCTTGCCTCCATACCTTGTCTCTGATTCACTGGCCTGTCACACGGCCAGAGCAAGTTTGGACTCAGTAACAATACAATATTTTGCTTCCTCCTCTCTCTGTACCATGAGCCTTCAATGGGATCCTGCAGATGTAGAAAGGGTATTCAAGATTTGCCATCTTCCAGTGCAGTGTGCTGGGTTACAGAGAGTTTCCAGCATCTAACAGAAGGCAACAGGCCAGCTAGAAACAGCAGGTTTGGGACATTTACAAGTGTTTGAGGATGGAGAGGAGAGTACAGGACCCCATATATGACCCAGGCAGAATTTCCCCTCTTCTTCCTGCCTCTATAAGCCTCGGAGAAATGGACAGAATCTCTACACTCTATCTTTAAACATAGCTCAAGATGAGGAGAAAAAAGTGATTCCAGAAAGGGTTAAAGGATGTCAAGCAAGTTCATGAGCAGATCACAGTAAACAGAAAATCCGTGCTAATGTCCCCATGTTAACCATAAACCAGATATTTTATTAATGGCATAGCAACGATGTTAATAAACTTCATGGAGGAAATAAAAAAGAAATAGAGGAAAATTTATAGCCTTAGATGCTTATATTAGAATATCCAGAATACATAAAGAAATCTAAAAATCAGTAACAAAAAGACAGTTTAAAAATGGCAAAAGACTTAAACAAGAACTTTCTAAAGAAAAAAATTCAAATGGGCCAAATAACATAAGGAAAGGTGCTAGACCTCAGTAGCAATCAGGAAAATGAAACTTAAAACCACAGTGATATATAAGTATAGAATCACTATTTTGGCAAAAATTTAAAGCTTGGCAATTCCAAGGGATGGCAACGATACTGAGTAACAGGAATCCTGAAACAAAGCTGCTAGGATTCTATGTTAACTGGAGCAAACGTTTTGGAAAATTATTTGACATTAGTAACTATAATTGAACATGTTCATATCCTATGACCTAAGAACTTCCCTCCTGAACGATATTCTATGTTTCAGAAATGTGAGTGTATATATACCAGTAGACACAGAAGAGAACACTCATCAGCAAAAACAGGAGGACTTCCCTGGTGGTCCAGTGGATAAGAATCCGCCTGCCAATGAAGTGTACATGGGTTTGATCCCTGGTCCAGGAAGAGTCCACATGCTTCAGAGCAACTAAGCCCGTGTGCCACAGCTTCTGAAACCTGCCCACTCTAGAGCGCGTGCTCCACAGCAAGAGAGGCCACCACAATGAGAAGACCATGAGCCACAACTAGAGAGCAGCCCCCACTCGCTGCAACTAGAAAAAGCCTGCACATAGCAACAAAGACCCAGCACAGCCAAAAATAAATAAAATTATAAAAAACAAAAACAAAACTGGAAACCAACCAAATGCCCATTTACTGTAGAATGGATAAATGCATTACAGTCTACTCAGCGGCATCCTGGAAGGCATTTAATAACAGTGAGGGTGGGGGTGGGGGGTAAGCCCTGATTTGTAGACAATTTTTTGTGATGTAAATACTCCCATCATGGCCAATTTTAGGCTCCCAACATGGTATTAACCAGCCTGCAAAATTCCTGACCATTCAACAGTCAGGTCCTCTGAGCCTGTACAAGCCAGTCCCAACACATGATTAAGCAATATTCATACCCTGGAACCCTAGACAGCAGTAAAAATGAATGAACTCCAGCTCCATGCCCCAAAGTGGATGAATCTCACAAACAAAGCTCAAAAGAGTGCACAGACTATGATTCCATTTACATACAGTTCAAAATAGGCCAAATTAAATCAGAATGTTTAGGGATGTATACTTAGGTGGCCAACGTATCAAGAACAGCATGGGAGAGATCACCATAAAAGTGAGGATTTGGTTAACTCTCATTGGGAAGAAGAGATTATAAATGGGAAAGGGCATGTGGTGGGCATCTGGGGCACTGGCAGTGTTCTGTTTCCTGACCTTGGTGGATTATATGGGTATTCTCTCTAAAAGAATTTGTTAAATTATACATACAGGTTATGTGCATCTTTGTGTGTATAGGTTAGCATCACTACTGTGGCTTCAGTCTGCTGATCCTGCCTCCTCATACCAACGTGTGCTATTGTTTCCCAACTTCACATTCAGTGAGACGTGCTGGTAGCTAGAAATAAGCCATTTCTGATTTCTGGGACTGTTTACACCACTATAATGGGCAAACAAGTCAGTGCTTTTCTTTCTTCTTCTTTTTTAGAACTGTCTTAACAGTACAATAGTATATTTAACTGACTTAACAGCTAAATATAATAAAGTTAAAAATTATCTCAAAACTTATTTATTTAGGCATTTATTTTCCCAAGGCTGCATACCCTCAATAATCTCAAGGAAAAATGACATTAAAATAAATAAAACTAAACATGACAAGATCTCTGCAATGAAAAAAGGTTTGAGAGAGAATGAACTGAGAGAACTATAAAGTGTTCAGGACTCCTAATTATTTCATGTGAATAAAAGCCATCACACTGATGGTAGAATGAAGGACCTAAGGACCTGTCATCTTTCCTTAAAAAAATGTTTTTGATGAACACTTAGCAAGATGGTGAAAGATACAGTGGATCAGGAACTTTTTTAGTCTACCATTCAATCTCACTGTCTCAGTAAATTTATACTAAAAGTGGCAACAAATGTTAAACTATATCAGTTCTTTGACACCTATTTTGGGCAGCTCTCCTTAGTAACTACAGTCATAACTTATATAACAGTGAGAAGACGTTGTTATTTTCTACATACTTATGTGAGTCTATGTTCTTTAAAGTTTTTTAACCCTAATAAAGAGTTATATGATACCGTTTATTGTTTATTTCGGCTTTCCCAATGGTCTATGATTTTAAATCTTATTTTACATTAAAATAAGCCAGATCTATTACGCTGCAGAATAAGAAAAGTTTCAGTGGTGTTCAAGGTAAATCATAAATCTGCAGAGCATTTGGGGCTTGTGAGTGGCTTCTTTAGACAATAGCTTCAAATCCCTTGGGAGGGTGGGGCACAGAAGCTCTATAGCTGTATTTCAGTTGAAAGGTTTCCTTCCACTGTTAGGGAAGGAATTCAATGAGGAAAGATTTTTTTTTTAATTATAAAATATGACCATTTTAGTTCAAGTATGAATCTGAAAATAATGGATTTGGTTAGATGTTAATTCTAATTTAATGATCTAAATCTAATCTAAAATGAATTTGATGTTAATTGATTAGATGTTAGATGGCTTTTCCAGCAGTCACATATGGAAATGAGAGTTGGACCAGCAAGTAGGCTGAGTGCTGAAGAATTGATGTTTTCGAACTGTGGTGCTGGAGAAGACTCTTGAGAGTCCCTTGGACAGTAACAAGATCAAACTTGTCAATCCTCAAGGAAATCAATACTGAATACTATTGGAAGGACTGATGCCGAAGTTCCAGTATTCTCGTCATCTTATGTAAAGAGCTGACTCGTTGGAAAAGACCCTGATGCTGGGAAAGATTGAAGGCAGGAGGAAAAGGGGATGACAGAGAATGAGATGATTGGATGGCATCATCGACTCAATGGACATGAGTTTGAGCAAACTCTGGGAGATAGTGAAAGACAGGGAAGCCTGGCATGCTGCAGTCCATGGGGTCACAAAGAGTCAGACATGACTGAGCAATGGAACAACAAAGATGCTAATATCCTCATGTATAAACATGCAATGTAGAAAATAGCTTGACTGGAAAATACTGTTTTTATTTGGGGGTGGGGTGCTGTGAGGAGCAGGGGTGGGAGAGGTCTCTGACTTCTTGAATGATTCTGATTGATTTGTTGTCATTGAAAACCAAAATATTGGGACCAGATAACCATAGAGTTTAGTTATGTTCCCACTGGTTCCTGAGAGGAGTAGTTTACCTTGAGTGGAGTGGGATGGGGGTGGAGGAGACCTGACTGTGGGAAAGTGCCTCCCTCAAGCTCAGTTAGGACTAAACTTAAGTCATCGTAAGCAGGGGAACCACCTCCACCAGTTAAGGAATCTCTTTTTCTAGAAATCTCTTTGTGCTTGTATGTAAGTATTTCTACATATAAGACTAGAATTGGTTAGTGACATGCAACTCTACTTGGCTGACCTTTCTACACAATTATTTCCACCACAATCATGGTATACCATAGTGTGAAGATGTACTGAAATCCAACCACAGACACTGTTGCTCCAGACGTGGTTTTTGTATTCTAAGCCACATAAGAGAATTATTTCACAACTATTTCAGTTGAAGGTGATTTGTGGGAAGAAGAGAGTGGTATATTGGAATTATTGGTGGAGCTCTTCAAAAACCAAAATGTACATTCCAATCCAACCTAATATCCCCATCTTCTCAATTAAAATTTCCTAAAGGATGAGATAGGCAATTTTGTTTGAAAATGTTGATTCCGATACACCCGTCCTGGTGGAGAGGCATGTGAAATGGGAAGGCCCACTTATGAGAACTGGGGACAGGAGGATAAGGGAGCCGTCTTCCCTATCTTTCTAGACACTTAAATACATTCAACAAAGCCCCATGGTGGACCCAAGGAAAGAAAAGAAAGAATCCCTGACTTTAAGAAGCTTGTGTTCTACAGGACAGTTGAGGATTCAAATATGAGTCCCATGAACAAAAAGGCCACAACACAAAGCAGACATGGGAAACTCCTAGAGCTTGCCTGCTCCTTCTAGTGTAATCACTTATCCAGCACCCACAGGATCAGAGAATTTCTGGGTGTCACCCTGGTGAGGTTACCAAGGCACAGTGCAACTCAGAATGTTGAGGATGAGCCACTCAGACATCAGAAAAAGGTGTCTTCAACCACAGGAGACTGAGGGGTTTCCAACTTTCACAGCCATAGTGAGGTACAGAGCTGGAAGAAGGATGCTCCTTGTAAGGGCAGCACTGATCCTCTAGCCCCCACCCCAAATAAAGACCTTGCTACCATATGATCTAGCAACTGCACTTCTGGGCATATATCCAGAGAAAACCACACTTTGAAAAGATGTACACACCCAATGTTCATCGCAGCACTACTCACAATAGCCAAGACATGGAAGCCATCTTAATATTCATCAACAGATGAATGGATAAAGAAGATGTGGTACATATATATACAATGGAATATTACTCAGCCATAGAAAAGAAATAATGCCATTTGTAGCAGCATGAATGGACCCAGAGATTATCACACTAAATGAAGTAAATCAGACCGAGAAAGACAAATATCACATCATATCACTTTCATGTGGAATCTAAAAAATGATACAAATGAATTTACCTGCAAAACAGAAACAGATTAGCAGACTTAAAAACACAAACTTTTGGTTACCAAAAGGGAAAAGTGGGGGGAAGAATAAATTAGGAAATTGGGATTAACGATACACACTACTATATATAAAATAGATAATCAACAAGGACTTATTGTAGAGCACTGGGAACTCGACTCAAAACTCTCTAATAACCGATATGGGAAAGGAATTTGAGAGATACATATATATGTGCATAAATGAATCACTTTGCTGTAATAACTAAATATAATCATTTTGCTATACCTGAAACTAACACAACATTGGAAATCAACTATACTCCAATATAAAATAAAAATTAAAAAAAGAAAAAGATCTTGGTCTCTTCTCCATACAGAAGGCCCTGCTGGATGGCAGAGAGCTAGTAAGGTGTGCGTGCTCCTCTGCTAGAACAACTGAACAACTGGGAAGTTCATTTAGAGACCATGGGGAGTTGCCCACTGTTTCTCACCCCACAGCCAATCCAACTAATTCAGGTCCTCCCTTCCTTAGACAAGAGGTGCTCATGTTTGGGATGAGCAAAAGGTGCATTTTCTCTTTGCACGGAGTAGATGGAAACCCGCTCAAAATCCTTTCCCTTGGAAAACCACCCATATTGTGCAGGTGTAATATTGTCTGTTGTAATGCTGGTCAGTCCTATGATTTGGGGTGAGAATGACCACACCTCTAGCCCCAGGGGTGGCCACGGGATAAACACAAGAACATATTAACCTTTCAACTTCCTTGGCCACAGTCACTCAGGGGTAGGTGTGTGGCTAAAGCCAGAAAAACCAGCCTTAAGACTTCCCTGGCAGCCCAGGAGCTAAGACACCCAGTTTCCAACGCAGAGGGCCCAGGTTGGATCTCTGGTCACAGAACTAGACCCCCATGCCACAACTAGAGACCCCACAGGCCGAAATGACTGAAGACCCCACATGCTGCAATCAAAGATCCAGCACAGCCAAATAAATACTTTTTAAAAATCAGCCTTACCTGTTTCTGCAATGCTCAGAAGAGATGATCTCTTCCATTGGCATCACAAGCTGTTAGGATTCTCTGAGGCCACAGTTCCCTACGGCCTTCTCTCCTTCTATTTAGAAAGACCTGTACGGAGAAGAGAAGAGCTAAGAAATATGGAGAGAGTTCCCTGGATACATCTAAATACAGTCCCAATGCATGGACTTGCCAGTTATATAAACCCATTGATTTACTTTTTTGTTTTGCTTCAATTGTTTGAGTCGGGTTTTTGTCATCTGTAAGAAAAAAAAATCCATTTATCTATTACAGTCTCCCAGTTTATAAAATAAAAATACAGGACGCCCAGTTGAATTTGAATAATTTCTTAGTATAAGTATACCCACAATATTTCATAGGACATACACTTTTAAAAAAAATCACTGTTTCTGAAATTCAAAATTTCACTGGGCATTCTGTATCATATTGGATGTATAATGCATGTCAAAACGCTTTTTAAATCCTTTACTCTGAGAAGTATGGAGTATTTTCTGCCATATCAGTAAACAAGGATGTCACAGTCATCAGCGGCTCCGGCCCTCCAAATGTGAGTTCTGAGCCCTAGGGACACTCAAAAAAGAGAAAAATACTTGCACGATCTGGCAGCCATTAGGCTGTAGCCACTCCCTACAGCGAGCTCTGAGGAGCTCAGGATGTGAAAAACACAGGACACTGGCCCCAGAAAGCTGAGATGCATATACAAAAAGAACGATTTCAATGAGCCCAGACTCTTGCACCTTCCCATACAAAGGAAAGCGCTAAATGCCTTGAGATATCTGATTTTAATTCATGAAAATACTTTTGATGTTCAAACTACCTGCTCTTTGTTGCAAACTTCTATATAACCTGATCCCTCCTCGGAGAGTTCTCTCAGGGTTATGTGAGATGTTGTCTCCCACGGGCTTGAAGTCCTAAAAATTCCCACCAAATAAAATATAACTCTCAACTTCTAGGTTGTGACTATTTTTTAAGCCAACAACTCAAAAGGGAAAAGACTGTTCACCTGGTGGATTTATTCTTAAAGAACACAGAAGACTGGGAATCAGAGCAGCATCTTAATTCAATCTTTATTTTTCACATGACCCTTGCTTTGTGTAAACCAAATGAGGGCAGTAAGAAGTTCTCATCAGATCTAGAAATGCTTCAGCTGGGCCAGTGAGCCCCCTCCCTCGACCCCTTATGCCCAGTACTCAAATCACATGCGAATGCATGCTCAGTCATGTCCAGCTCTTTGCGACCCAATGGACTGTAGCCCGCCAGGACCCAAGACATGGGATTTCCCAGGCAAGAATATTGGAATGGGTTGCCATCCCTCCCCTAGAGGATCTTCTTGACCTAGGAGTCAAACCCGTGTCTCCTGTACTGGCAGGAGGATTCTTTACCACTGAGCCACCTGGGAAGTCCCTCAAATCATCTGAGAGAGCTTTAAACATTCCCACTGCAGAGGTCACCCCCAGACCAATTCCATTAGAACCGGCAAAACGCACATAAGTGATTTCAATGAGCATCCACATCCAAGAACCACTGAACTAATCCTTAAGAAAGTCAGCCAAATTGTAGGAGTTCAAACCAAAGATCAGAAAGGTCATCCTGACATGCCCCCACCCCCTACCATCCCCCAGCAACCAGGAGTGAGCAAAGCACCCCAGGTGGGAATTAGCCAAGAGGGCAGCCTGCAGGCTTGGACGCCGTGGGGAGGGCCTGCCACAGGGCCTTCATCCCAGGCTTGCCCAGGCCTGGCCACATGGTCAGCAGGTGTTCAGGCCACAGAGAAGCAGACAGGGAGGCCCAGCCATGCTCACAATTGGCTCCAGAATAAACAAAGCGTGTGACATAGTTTCCTGCCTGCACACAGCTCAGGGCCTGCTCCCTGAGGGTGAGGGAGGGGACAGGCAAGTGAGGTGGGGCCGGTCCCTAGATGAGCTCCTGTGATAACCGACAGCCTCTCCTTCAGGCTCTTGCATGTGCAGACAGCCCACCCCTCACCACAGAATCTGCCACCTTGCATTCCCACGGGCTCTGGATCCTAATCCATGACTTTCTATTCCTGTACCTTACTTTGAGAGGAGCAGGTCTATATCAGAGCCTCAAAATCACCAACAAGGCACCCGGAGAGGGGACTCCTCACCCACCCCAGAGTCTGCACAGCCATCCTTCATCTGCCAACACAATCTCTGCCCATCACATCCCCCCACCTTTGAGGGAGGAAACCATGTCTATTCCTTTTCAGACTATTTTTAGAGCAGTTTTAGGTTCAAAGCAAAAATGATGGGGACGTGAAGAGATTTCCCACCTACTCCCTGCCCCCAGACATGGGTGGGCTCCCCCCTCATCAACATCCCCCACCAGAGTGGAGCATTTGTTGTAACTGATGGACTACACGGATGCCTCAAAGTGGTGTTACCCCTTGGATCACCACCCAAAGTCCATAGTTTACACAAGGGTTCACTCTTGGTGTTGTATGTTCTATGGGTTCAGACAAGTACATGACGACTTGTATCCATCATTACAGTATCATACAGAGTATTTTCACTGCCCCCCAAAATCCTCTGTGCTCTACCCATTCAATCCTTCTCTCTCAGCTCACCCCGGCAACCACGGCCCAGCCATGTCTATTGTCGATTAGGTCCTTAAAGCTCCTGTCATTTTCCTAGGCATGCTGAATGCATCAGATACACACAATCGACCAACAGAAAGGAAATATCTGGAATTGTCTGATTCCGTTGACTTGGAACACTGCCCTTTCCAGCTGTTATGCTAGACGGCCAGGCTTGGGAAAAACTGAATCCTGGGTGAACATCCATCCCAGAGGTAGGACGACCCTGCGATGACACAGAGATGACCCCAGGCGAAGTCCAGGGCAGGCTGGTGATTCGTTTCCACAGTGGTTGCTGGGCGGTTTGCGTTACTTCCCAGAAGCCACTGCTACCCCTATGTGCTTGGCTGGGATGCTCAGTTCTGAACCAATACCCTTTGAAGTGTAAAAGTCCCTCTGCCTGGACAAAGAGGGAAGACAAAGGGGATAGGGCAAAACAGGGGCATGCTGAAGTCTATTGCAGCTAGGCTTCAAGGTAAATAAGTCCTACCTTATGCTAACCCTGTCTCTGATGGGCCCCACCAGCAAGCTGATGGAGTCACAGTGGGGCTGGTGGGGGTGCTAAGCCAAGGTTCCTCCTGCTCATCCGAAGTAAGCAGGGCAGCAGAGCTAGTGTACAGGCCGTTTCTAAGAGGACCCTGAATCTACCAGGCTAATGAACGGCCAGAGGGAAAGTGAACCAGCACAGCTGAGGCAGTCAGCGCCCAAACACTCTGGCTTCAGGTGGAAGGATGCAAGGTGAGTAGCCTGGCGGGACCACGTGTATCCACCCATGACCTGTAACCACCAAAGAGGCTGACCTGCCAGTTCCATTTACTAAACCAGGGACTTGGCGATTCATGAACAACAAATAGTTATTCTGAGTGCTGACTTGTTTCCTAAGGATGCAAATAATGAGCAAAACAGTCCTGGCCTTTGCCCTCATTCAGGCCCACCCTCCACTATCGCCATCTGTAACAAAATAGCCAGGGGTTGATGTGAAGAAGCCAGACAGGGGAAAATCAGCCTCCTAAACTGATTTGCTAGCAAGTCGGCTCCAAGTGTGACTCTGTGGACAGATGCCTTTAAAAGCATCACAAGCTAATTCACAGTCACTTTAGGAAACTTCAGAAAACCGCTTCATTTTCTCTAGGAAAAACATAACTGCACACACATGGGGGGCAGGGGCGGGGGTTGGGGCAGCTTGCTTGGCTTCAACCAAGTCTAACAGCTTTTCTCCCTGCTGAGGAGGGGAGACCCAACCTGAGAGTGGACGATTTTTTTTTTTTTTAAACCACCGCGGGGCATGTGGGATCGTAATTCCCAGACCAGGGACTGAACCCATGCGCCGCCCCCATGTCCCCCACTCCCTCCCCCGCCCTTGTGGCAACACCGAGTCCTGACCACCAGGGAAGCTCCAGAGAGCACAGGAATCTTTCCTCTCTTTTTAGAGACAGTAGCAGTTTCCAGCTGCTCACAGTAGTGTGGGGACCTGGAAATCACAGAGGGTAGCTTCTTTCAGAAAAGCAGAGGGCAGGAAGAGCCTCAGTGGTCCCAAGAAAGAAATGGCTGCCCCTGGGGCTCCTAGTCTTACCTGGTCCAGTGGGTGCTGGAACCAGTCTTGCCCAGCAAGTCAGAGCCAGCTTATTCCCGCTGGAGCTGTAACACTGGTGGCTCACTCACAGGGGACCTTTCTACGAAGAGCTGCCCTGCAAGGGTTACTATGCTAACAGTCTGAGCAGAGACGCAGCCCCACTTCACCCGCCTTCAGCGCCATCTTCAGCTGCTCAGCTGCGGCCTCGCCGCCTTAAGAGCATCGCGTCTCCGGCTGGAGTGTCCTCCTGCCAACAGGGGCGCTGTGGTGCCCACCTGCTGGGCTCTTCCTGAGCTTGACGGCTACATCCACGCCTTGGAGCGGGTGGGGATGGAGCAGGCCACCTCCTGATAATGAGTTACCACCTCCCTTAGGTACTACCTGTAGATTCTGTGCTATGTGTATAGCGCACCAATGCCGGCCTCTGTTGGATTCCACCCCTGTTGGCTAATGCCAGCTGAGAAAGGCTCAGAAAAGATTGACTCCCCTGCTGAAGACGCATAGATGGTAGGGTCTCGTTGATCAGGGTTGTGGTCTTGTCCCAGCTGCACCTGCCTTTCTTGTGAACGTGTTAGAAATTTAGAATCTCGATCCCCATCCCAGGCCTATTGAATGGTAATCTGCAGTTTAACGAGATGCCCAGGTGTTTTCATAAGTCTGGTTAATTTTGAGAACCATTGTGCAAGGGGATGTACTCCCATTGCATATGGTTCTCTGTCGGTAGACGCATTTTACCTGTATCCCTTGCCACTTTCTCTCTTCACTGTACTTTTCTGCCCCACGAGGTCACAGTGTCACTCAGCACATTGACTGGAACTTACTGTTTCACTATGCCTGCTTTATAAGGCAATGGCACCCCACTCCAGTACTCTCGCCTGGAAAATCCCATGGATGGAGGAGCCTGGTGGGCTACAGTCCATGGGGTCGCTGAGAGTCGGACACGATCGAGCAACTTCACTTTCACTTCTCACTTTCATGCATTGGAGAAGGAAATGGCAACCCACTCCAGTGTTCTTGCCTGGAGAATCTGTGCGATTCTCCAGGCAGCCCACCAGGCTCTGCCGTCCCTGGGGTCGCACACAACTGAAGTGACTTAACAGCAGCAGCTTTATCATAAAGCCCTTCGGTTAGTGTAAGATTTGTCACGATGTAATAGGCTTGGATTTTCAAGACAAGTCACTAAGAGGTCTGGATATTTATTCCCAAGTACGTTCCCTCCCTCTAGGGGAGTGTTTTCATGGCAGCCTGGCTGGGATTGAGGACTGCTGAACAGTGGCAAGGTTGCCTCATTCCTTGCCTGTCAACTGATGAAATATGTCTCCAACATGTATTGACTATTGCTCAATGGAGGTAGAAGCCCTTGGAGTAATAAAATACAAATCCAGCTTTTACTTCACTGAGGTATAACTGCTTCACAAAGAACTGCACATATTTAATGTGTACAATTTGATGAGTTTGGACATATGCAAACACCTGTGATGCCATCTCCACAATCAAGGCAACAGAGAGATCCAATACCTTCCAGAGTTTCCTCCTGTCCTTTGGGTTTTGTTCATTTTGGTTTGGGTTTAATAAGAACACCTAACTGTGATGTTCACAAGATTGCATTTTTAGCTATATGTATGGTGTGTATGGCAGATCTCTAGAATATATTCATCTAGCTTAACTGAAACTTTATATCCACTGAATAACAACTCTCCATTTCCCTGATGTCTAAGCCCCTGGAAACCATTGGTATATTCATTCTCTGCTTTCATGAGTTTGA
Organism: Giraffa tippelskirchi; assembly: GCF_054371585.1. NCBI lineage: Eukaryota > Metazoa > Chordata > Mammalia > Artiodactyla > Giraffidae > Giraffa > Giraffa tippelskirchi. Next base: position 61,226,544 of record NC_137287.1, on the reverse strand, counting down.
CTGTTTTAGATAACCCCATATAAATAGATCATACAGTATTCTTTCTGAGATTGGCTCATTTCACTTAATATCCTTCTGATTCATCCATGTTGTCACAAATGGCAGGATTTCCCTCTGTTCTAAGGCTGAATAATATTCCATTGAATGTAAATACCATAGTTTCTTTGCAAATTCAATTTTAAAAGCTATTTGCCCTGTCTTAGTCATACTTGCTGGTATGCTGAGCTCATAAAAAAAGGGCCACATTATTTAAGAATTTGGGGACACTGCTCTAGCAGTCTGAAGTCCCAAGTTCTCTGGAGTGTCTCAATCAAAAGAAAGACATTAGTGCCTATTTTCACTCAGCTGTGAGTTTTCAAAAAATGTAAGTGTTTAAGAGTTAAACATAAACACAGACCTATTGTTTTATTTTTTTCAAAAATAGGGTCTTTGTGGGGAACTGTTTGTACCTGGATTATAGTTATATATTTGTGAAACATGAGTTACCGCTGGGGGCTTCCACCTGAGTGGGAGAAGGCAAGGGTGGGATGATTTGAGAGAATAGCATTGAATCATGTATATTATCATCTGTGAAATAGATCACCAGTCCAGGTTCAATGCAGGAGACAGGGTGCTCAGGGCTGGTGCACTGGGATGACTCTGAGGGATGGGATGGGGAGGGAGGTGGGAGCGGGGTTCAGGAAGGGGAACCCATGTACACTCATGGCTGATTCATGTCAATGTATGGCAAAAACCACTACAATATTGTAAAGTAATTAGCCTCCAATTAAAATAAATTAAAAAAAAAGAATCCACTTGCAATGCAGGAGACCTCGGTTTGATTCCTCGGTCAGGAAGATCCGATGGAGAAGGGGTAGCCTACCCACTCCAGTATTCTCGGGCTTCCCTGGTGTCTCAGCTGGTAAAGAATCTGCCCACAATGCGGGAGACCTCGGTTTGATCCCTGGGTTGGGAACATCCCGTGGAGAAGGAAAAGGTTACCATTCCAGTATTCTGGCCTGGAGAATTCCATGGACTGTATAGTCCATGGGGTCACAAAGAGTTGGACACGACTGAGCGACTTTCACTCACAGGGTCTTTGGCAGAAAGGGTAGAAGAAGGATATTGGAAAGAAGGGATGTTCAATTAACAAGGAAACTAATCTGACTCCATATTGAGTCTGTTTCTTTTACTTTAACCTTTGTATTCTATTGCTTTTGCTAAAGGGGGGCTTCCCAGATGACTTAGTGGTAAAGAATCCACCTGCCAATGCAGGAGGCATGGGTTTGATCCCTGGGTTGGGAAGATCTCCTGAAGAAGGAAATGGCAACTGATTGCAGTATTCTTGCTTGAGAAATCCCATGGACAAAGGAGCCTGGTGGGCTACAGTCCATGGGGTTGGAAAAGAGTTGGACATGACTTAGTGGCTAAACAACAAATTACTAAGGGGATGTTGCCTTTAGCTTAAAGTATACATAATGGCCCATCTCTTGGAACTCTGCCTCCTATGTCTGAGCTTAAACTATCTTTTTTTAGCTCACAGGAAATATCCTGGCCTGGCCCACCTGTGAGTGGCTATGGGGAAAGAAAAAATGAACACATCCCCTCCTGAGTATTGTTGGAACCAGGAAATATTTGCAACAATTTACAGCCTTTTTTACTTTACCTCCCCACTTCCCTACTTTGTTCTATAAAAGAAACTAGCATCCAAACCAGGCAAGATGGTCCTTTGGGACACTAGTTCACCATATTCTCAGTCTGCTGGCTTTCCAAATAAAGTTGCTATTCCTTGAGCTAATAACTCATCTCTCCATTTATTAGGCCTGTTGTGCGGCAAGCAATACAAACTTGGGCTCAAGAACGTCATGACACCACTTTAAGTCTTGTAAATTTTCAATTTGGATTTGGTCAGTTATAAGCCCTCAGTCAGTTTCCTTTGTTGTAAGCCCTCCAGCAATAGATGTCTTCATTTTAGATCTACATATTTTTGCATTGCAACTTTTTCAGTTACAACAGTGCTTAGAGACCAAGAATTTAGACAAACTAGACTTGAAATCAGACTCCCAAATTGCTGTATTATATAAAAATAAACAAGATACTAAATCACATTGATGTGACACTTTGTTTTGTTGACAAGTTTGTGTTGATCCTGTCCTTTTAATTTTCTTTGTGTATGCTTTACATGTTCATCTGTAAGTACAATACTAGATGCCTATACTTTCCAAATATATAAATATTCATATATTAGGGATGCTTGCATGCTCAAGAACTTCATCAAAAGAGGGCACAATCAAAACTGTTTGGAGACCAGTAACTAGATGAATGATCTCTTGCTGTCTTTTGTCAACAAATGGATCAGAAAAGTCCTTTTATTGCCATTCTTTAAAGCCGGCGTCATGCTATCACATTTTCCAGGCCTGAGTCATCCTTGTAAACATTCATATTTCAGTTTTCTCATTTAACACCAGACTTGGAAAGAACTGACAGGAAATGTGGGTTTCATAACTACTGTAACAAGTCTAATTCACGCTCTTCCTTGCCTCTGGAAAAGCCTGAAATCCACAGGCTCAACTGAGACTCTTCCCCAAGCTTCTCAGGAAGCAGGCAGGGTACACTAGACATGGCAACACCCACTTCCAGACAAAGAGCAAAACCCCAAGAGAGACATTGGCACCTGGTAGAACTGTAACATGGGGATTCGGCGATGCCTGAGTGTCAAGAGGGTTCGAGAGCTGGAGGGTCCCCATCATGGCATAAATGAAGACAGGAGGCAGAGATCAGAATGACTCACTCAAGATTACACAGCTCGACAGTGGTGCACCCAGGACCATGTCTTCGGATTCCATTTGGGCACCGTGACTCCCTGACATCCCTTCAGGGCTGATGTGGCGGAAGAGGGGGAAACGCCATGAGGAACACAGAATTGTGGGCCTCGGATGAGACACAACACTGGTGCTCAGTGATCCCAGGCAGTGTTCTAACAGCATTCTCCTAGCCACGTGGCTCAGCGTGCCTGTGTGGGGTCCACGGGGAGAGGATCGTGGCGGCCTCCCCCTGGGAAAGTGGCTTGCACAGCCCTGCCTCTGGAGAGGAGAAAGCTTACCTGCGTTTTCGCCTCCAGCTCCAACACACATTGAGGGGCTGAAGGCAAGTGAAAGAGGAGGGGATGGAACCCTGAGGAGGTCAGAGGTCCTTATGCTAGAGCATCCCCGCCACACAGGAGGTGCTCAGGAAATTGTTGTTGAGTGAGAGAGGCCTCACCTGCGAGGTTGCAACAGGGGCGAGTGAGGGGACCCAGTTTTCAGCCCTGATCACGCTGGACTTGCAGGGGGAGGAGCCACAGAGGTAAGAGTGAGAGTCCTGCTGGGAGAGTGGATCAGAAAGGAGCCAAGAAACATCCCCAGGGGATGTGTTGTATTTCCTGCCGGCGGAGCGGCCTCCGCGAAAACTCACACCCTTTTTCCAAAGCTGGGAAATGAGCCCACTTATATATCCCGCACTTGACAGGTTTCCCCGCTCCTCACTTGCTCAGCCTCGCAGGCCCAACTCTGACCCTGACACAAGTCACTTCCTCCCTCTGAGACTCAGTTTCCTCGTGTTCGGAGGCAGAAGTCACGCGCTTTCCCACCCACCTCCGGAGCTGCTGTGAGGACTGAAGGATAATTCAAGGTCAAGGGCTTGTCACTGCGAACTGCTCCGCACAGGCGCGTTGGCTTTAGCGAGAAGGGGCCATGTCTATCTGGTCCACTGGTGGATTTCGCCTGGAGCATGTCCCCCCCACTATCTTCAGGAGGAGGGGAATCACTTAAACTGGCCCAGAGCAAGAGCCCTTTCCGTCAGTCTCTGCGCCCGGGTTTAATCTCAGTCGTGAGGACCAGCAGCTGTGAGGCACAGCTTCATTTCCCAGCTCCACATGGAGCATCTCCGATCTTGATCTCTTTAAGAAGAACCACATGGGTACTGATTGGTAGATGGGGTGCACCTGAGGATTTCAGGATGTGCATGTCCAAAGCTTACTTTATTTTTTTTACTCTGGGCAGAGTTAAAAGCTTCTTCTCAGGACACAGGGAATGCTGTGTCTTGAAGCTTGCTGCTTCCCCAGAGCAGTTTTTGCTAAGGCTTTGGTAAGCTTGCTCTATATTCTTACAGCAAATAAAAGCTTTTAAAGACATTAATTGGATGAATGTCATTCTGAGAACATCTTGGCTCTTTGCAGCATCCCGGGGCCCTGTTCTGCCTCTCCCTCAGCACGTGAATTCTGGTCACAGATCACAGTCCAGCCTCACCTCTCTCTCTGGTCAGCGAGGATGACTGAGGGGTCATGAGTGAGGCGACAGAGGGACAAGGGTGTGGGAGGCAGCTGTGCAGAAGGCCCCCTGTGGGCCCCACATCCTGGTGGTCACGCCCTTGGGTAACTCTCACTTCTAATGAATAGAATATGGCAGAAGCACTGAGGTACCAAGATGAGGTTATAAAAAGACTGTGGTTTCCATGCTGGTACTTCTGTGTTCTCTCACTGCTGCCTGTCTGTCTCTCCCTTCAGCAGCACTCACATTGTCAGTAGCCCTAGATGAAGCCCACATGGTATGGCTAGGAATGAAGCCCATGAGGGCACCTTTTCACCAGCGATCCTGGTGTCGTTGGCCCAGGCACTAGTATTTCTGAAATGATCCCAGAGTGATTCGAACATGCAGGCAGGTGTGAGGACCACCAGCGGCAGCAGTGCCACCTGGGAGCTCAGCCCACCCCCCAAGACCTGCTGACTCAGAATCTGCATCTCAGCAAGATCTCCGGGGGGCAGGGGGAGGTAAGGCGTGGGAAGCTTTGGGATGCAGCTTTGAGGCAGTGCAGCCTGGGGACCATTTGTCAAGCAGCACAGTTGAGGGGGTGCGGCTCCCCTTTAGGGCAGCCTGTACCAGAGTGATGCCAAGTACCCCCACACACACACACTTTTGGTGCCCCTGAGATTTCATCACTATTGGGACTACTGTCCAGACCTGAGACAATTTGTTTAAAAGACTTACCATGAATAAGCTTTCTTTCCTCCCACAGGGGTGCCCTGTGACAAGCACTCTGGGACAGGTGGGTACAAAAGTTAGCTGTGTTCCACTTCCATGCTGGGGAGCAGCTGGCCCTAACGAGAGGGTTCGGTCAGGATGCTCTTCTCTGTGACTACAGCCAGGTTGGCCGGCGGCTCAGCATCCTGTGTGAGTTTTTCTCCATGAGCTGATATAAACAGCCTGAATCAGCAAGGCCCACAGAAATGAATCCTGATGCCCCCAAGACAAATATAATGTTGAAGCTAAAACAGTATTTTATAGAGAGGGGGGAGAAGCAGCCTGAGATGAAGCCAAGAGGAAAAGGGTTCATAAGTTGACCACGAATTGCATTTTCCTGGCCCATTAAGTCTTTCTGCATAGAGTCCGTGCTTGCTGGTGGAAACACATTAGGAAGATGAACTCATGCTAAACACGGTTCCTCCCAGGGGAGCATGGAAGAGAACCAGAGATCTGAGACACTGTCTTGAAAATAAATCAGCAGTTTTGAAGGCGATCTGGGGAAAATAGCAGACAACAGGGAGGTCTGCATGTCAGGAAAAAAACTCCGTGTGTATGAAGACAATTTTCCAGTGATATCAATCAGAGCAAGAGAAGAGACTAACTTAAAACACAAAACAAAAAACCCGGCAGTGTTATGATTATCGTCTGCAGCTCTGATTCTAGATCAAATCCAGCTTCTGTGACATTTCTCCTGAGACATGAAACAACGGAACAGCAGAAAACACATGGGCTAGTAAGAGTTATGCCTGTGTCCCCTCTGCTGTTGTTCCTCATTTACTGAACTTGTGTAAGACTAGGCTGAGATGCTAAGAGAAGTTTCTCTTGGAGATGTGGTGTGATAGACCTTAGGAATGGTAACATTCCAGACATTAACTGATTCCATGGTGTCATTCAACTCAATAATTACCAGTGGCCCCCAATTACTAAACAAATGAAGTCCATATTGGGCAGTTTGGAATTCAGTGACTTGCAGAGAATTATGAGAGGAAATACAGTAGGACGGCCTTTGATGTCAGTCCAGTTGAGTTTGAAACTCTGCTGCTGCTGCTGCTAAGTCGCTTCAGTCGTGTCTGACTCTGTGCCACCCCATAGATGGCAGCCCACCAGGCTCCGCCGTCCCTGGGATTCTCCAGGCAAGAACACTGGAGTGGGTTGGCATTGCCTTCTCCAATGCATGAAAGTGAAAGTGAAGCCGCTGAATCGTGTCCGACTCTTCACGACCCCATGGACTGCAGCCCACCAGGCTCCTCCGTCCATGGGATTTTCTGGGCAAGAGTACTGGAGTGGGTTGCCATTGCCTTCTCTGTGAAACTCTGCTGCCTGTAGGCAAATCATTTAATCTTTCTGAACCCATTTGGGGAAGAAGGGCACCTTTCTTGTTGAGCTGATGGTTAAGTGAGATACTGAATGGAATTCAGTTAGCACAGTATCTAGAACAGACGATCTGCAGCATGGTTAGTAGTAGTAGTTATTGCTGCTGATAATAATAACAAAGTATGGTTCTTGTCTGGATGGACAGTTCTGCATCTATGCAGGGAGGCTTTTGTTTAATTCTTGTACCACTGGTTCCCTATATGTATTCTGGCCGATGATAGACAATCCCAAGAGAATGTGAAGAGCAAAATTTCCCTGAAAAATATAAGGAACTTTGAGGTGAATTTCAATGCATATTGAACATTTTTTGAGCCACAAAGAGGTTCGGTGAATGTCTGAAGAATACAGGTGCTGGTCATTGCTGCTGGAACTCAGTGAAATCAAAGTTTGACCTTAAACATTTCAACTCTAGGGCTCTAATAAATATCAGCTTTCTATTAGGATCAGTTTTATACTTCTGTGCGCTTGCTTAGGCTAAATTTTCAGTCACAGTTGGTGAGCCTTCTCTTTAATGAATCCTTACAGATAGTTTTCAAAACTGGTTAGGTTACTAAAGTTCTTTTGTTCCATAAAGCCTGCATTAACTATGTCACCTCTGTACCTGCTGAATGAACCCTGTGTTATGATATAGCTCCTAACTAGGGTCTGCATTGAGAGAAGCCATATCAGCTAAGAAAGGACTAGACATCAGGAATCAGATGATGGATACTATATTTATTTGGGGCTTACTTATTTCTACTAAGGTTCATGCTTTTTTCACTTGATACCAGCTGTGTGGGTTAGTGTTTATTCTATATTTCTACAACCATGTCCAATTCACTTTTTCCCCTGTGACACAACAACTTATTATTTGGATTGGAGGAATCGTCTGGTGGATCAGATCCAATTCCCACAATATATCCAATGAGCTACGAGCTGTAAGTGTTCCAACCAGAAAAAAAAAAAAAAACAACAACAATATTCACTCTTCTGATTGAAACAGAGCAGGACCCTATGGTCCTCGCCCTCATGTCCTCTGCCTTCAATTTTGCCTATAGAAAAATGTTAACCAAGATCATTTAATCAGAGAAGTGAGAAAATGTAGAAATCAAGGAAAACAGACAAACAAGACCAAATAATGATAGTTCAGTCATTAAGCAAAGTCAAGGACCTTTAGTTCCTCCTCAAGGGCTGTAGATAATATTCCGAACCATATCCTGTGAACTGTCTTATAAATACTGAAACCCTTACCAGGTGGAGAAGTTTACATGATGACCAGAGTGTAGCCATGACATAAGTTGCCACAATTCCGAGAACTGGCCCCAAGAAATGGAAACAAACTACCCTGGAGCTGAAGGTTAACTGTACTTATGATTAAGGTGACACTGATCAGACCAATGACCAATTTCAAGATGACTGTCAAGAGCTGACTGTGCTGTTTCTGCATGTAAGGCCCTCTCTCTGTCTATAAAAGCTCTTGCCCACTGATTGTAAATGGTGGTGGGGGGATTTCGCCTTTGGCGAGGTGTCTGCATGCCCTCCTCCCTGGTTGTTGGCATCCAGAATAAACCAAACTTTCCTTTCCACCGACCTTGACTCTTTATTGGCTTTTGAGCGGAGAGCAGCCAGACCCCACTTTTGGCTACATGATCAGAAAAGACTCTTCCTCTGGGCATCGAGAATCCCCAGGCTGTGCCCAGGAGATGGACAGGTGTGGGCATGTGGGCAGGCACGTGAGATCAGAGAGGTTTTCCTGGAAATCAGTGTTGGCTTTTCCCGCAAACAACTCAAGAATATCTAGTTAGTGTGATCTAGGTTTCTGAGGGCTTCTGGGTCCACCTCCAGCCACCTTCTAAAGCAGCAAGGCAAAGGGGGAGCCGGAGAGCCCACCAGAAGCCTCAAAGCCAAGCTGTGCCTGTCCTGCCCCCATCCTTGGCAGGATTCCTGCACAGGATTCCTGCAGTGGTGATATAAAGTATTTGTGTTGTGCTCAGTCGCTTCAGTCATGTCCAACTCTTTGTGACTCCGTGAACCATAGCCCGCTGGGTTCCTCTGTCCACAGGATTCTCCATGCAAGAATACTGGAGTGGGTTGTCATGCCCTCCTCCAGAGGATCTTCCCTACTGAGGGATCAAACCCACGCCTCTTGTGTCTCCTGCATTTCAGGTGTATTCTTTACTGCTTGAGCCATCAGGTAAGCCCCATAAAATATTTAGGGGACCTTATGAATTTCCAGGGCCTCAATTCAACTCCTTCTTCAAATTCAAACTTTATAGAGAGGAGGAAAGAGAGCTGTTGAAACACTCCAATCTGGCTTCTTATGGAGGAAACAAACGACACTCATCTGAAGGTGATTAATTGTCTTTATTGGAGGAAAACAAGAAGTCATCAATCTCATCATCATTATGATAGAAATCTTGATATGTGTACATGATTGTCAAGGCAGAGAATCATTTGCTACACAGGCCCGTTAACAATTTTGCAGTGCCGCAAACCTATGTGGAGTAAACTTCTTGCAGAGTTTATTACATGCATGGAATAAATGCCCAGTTTCCCTTCTTTTGGACAAGCATGTTTTTATGGAAAAATTGAACCAATTACAAGCCTAGTAATAATAGACACAGGGACATTCCTGGGTTCAATGTCATAAGCTTTTGGAAAACATGCTCACTGTTGGGAGAGCTGCAAGAAGGACTATGACATTATTGCAGTGACCAGAGCCAATTTAGAAATTGTTCCAAATTTTATTCTGGACAGAATGTACCTTTTGTATTAATATCTTTCAACCTGAACATGGGGCTAAGATAAATGTTCTCTGAAACATGCTGCCTGTCTTGCAAAACAAAGATGCTGTTGCAAGGTTGTAGCATTTTTGTCACTATTTTTGTTTTTATAACATGTCAAGAGCCTGGCTGACAGCACTGCCCCAGCACCTCCTCCCTCAAGTGCAATGTTACCACCAGGGCCCAGGAACCTCAGTCTGTCCAGATTACGGTTTTTCTTTGAGAAGTAATTTATCCAGTGTTTGGCGCTTTTGAGTTCCTGGTGATATCTTATCTCTATGATGAAAGCCTCAACACTCCTTTCGTTTTCTTTTTTCCTGTCCATAAGAAAATAAAATCACCTCGAAGTAAAAGAAGTTGGTAAATCATCAGAAGACACAATCATCATATGAGAAGTTCCCTGGAGACCAAAAGGTTAAAAATGGATATGGTGAATGCAGAAGCGGCATTAGTACAAAGAGGGAAATGCAGTAGTCAGTCCCTTTGGTGTAGAGAGAGATACAGACACCAAGAAGCCATTCCACACTTTGTCCACGAAATCAGACCTGGCAGCCACATGCTGCAGGGTTGGCTGCCAAATGAACAGCCTTTGGGTTTGCAGAAGCAGAGGCCCCGGAGCCACAAGCGCGGCTGCTCCTGCTACAAGTGGCAGGGAAGGCAGGAGAGACTGATGCTCCTGCCCGTTGGATTTGGCCCAGAGCAGGAGGTGGGCCAGGTCGTGGCCAGCATGCAGGGCCAACTTCACAGTGGGGCTGGGCTCCTGTGCCTGTGCTGGGCTGCAGATCGCGATGCACTGGGACCACACTGAAGGTCAGGGCTGAAGGGGGTTGGGCCTCCTGCCTTCCTCTTTCTCGTCCCTGCCTTCTGGCCAATGTAGAAGTGTCAAGCAATCTCATTGGCAGGCTGGTTTTCTTGGCATCTCTGTGAATCAAGCTCTCCTTTTAGAAATCTGCCCAATTCACCCTTCCTATCTCAACTTTTTCAATTCTGAAAACCAACTGGAACACTCTTTGGCCAACTTGCAGCCCCAAACTAGGACCAGCCCCCTGTCCCTCGCAAAGAGTGGTGGGTTACAAACTGGTATATACATTTTTTTTAAAACAAACTGAACAGTGTTTGGTCTGGAATGTGTTTAAGGAAAAGGCCAACTCTGCAGAGCATAAGTGGACAGAACGGGAAGCAGTATTGTTTCAGAAGAACATGCAAAGGTTTCGTGCATCAGTTGATTCAGAGGACCTTCATTCCATTTGCCAGAAGTGATAGTGAGACCCTGGGAAAGGGCACATCTTATTTCTGCTTATGAAAATGGGAGGAACTGCCCTCTACTGGGCCTTGCTGTCCATTTTCGCAACCAGAGGAAGCCCAGAAGGGAGCTTGTGGAGACCATACAAAGTTGGGAAGTCCAAAGTGTTGCAGGCGAAACACAGAGGCCATAACCCTCCTTCTCCCGCCCTCAAACCTGGAGCAATGGTTCCAGGGTGGCTTCTCCAAGGTGAAGAATCAACACAGCCCAGGTTCTGGGTGGGTGAGGGGGCCATGGTGGCCAAAGCCTTAAAATACTGAGTTATCTCCACTGGGATACAGTCTTTTCTTTCTGTTTAAGATTACTCACAACACATAAAACCCCAGGGCATTCATCAAGCTGTCACTCCTCCAAAGAAAGGGTCAACCCCTTTCTTTGCAAGGAGGGTAACTTGCAATCCGTCCCTTTGTCCCTAGTGTTTTTGGCTGTCATTCTAAAGGAGGAGGTCTTTCTCTTCATAATCCACCCGCGTCTTCTGGACACCACAGGAGACAAATGAACAGGATGAGATTAGTGCTGGGTAGGTAGACTGAGCCGGGGAGACATGTGTCACATGCCTTTCACCAGCTCATGCTCCCTGAGTGCCAGAGACTTGCCTGGTCAGCTCTAAGCCCAACTGCCCAGTTCCCTGGACGCTACGCTCAGAGCCAGCTGAAGAGCTGGGACTTGCTCAAAAGTCTGTCAGGGCCACACTTGGGTGCACGCTCTCTGTTTCAGACAAATGCTAGGCTCTCTGATGGCCTCATGGATGAGATGAAGATCAGGGAAGTGAAGGAGAGAGAGACAGGCAGCTGAGGGCAAGACCATTCGAAGACACTCTTTCAAATAAGAAAAATAATCCACTTGCTCTGAGGAGGTGAAAAGACCAAATTGGTGGGGTGGGGGTGTGTTGGAAAGAAGTCTGTGATGAAGTCCACGGTCCATCCTCAGCCTAGCCACACGCACTGGCCTCGAGGCAATGTGTAAGCCAGGTGTCCCTATGAAAAGCTCAGTTTCTGTTGGTATAGCTTGATGTCAGTGAGGGTCCTAGGGCTCTGCCACTCCACTTGGCAGGTGTTACCAAAAAGCATATTCCGAGTTCTCTTCCTGTCTTGTAATCAAGTGTAAATAACACGGCTGAAAGAGAAACTCCGTTTTTTAACCACTAAGGCTCTCTGAGCAGAGAAGTTTTTCCATATGGGGCTTATTTTCTCCTCTTCCTAAAATAATGGGGAAAAAAACCTGAGTCTGGTGGCATCCAGACAGCAGAGATTCATCTGATGTCAAGTTCAACAGAGTCTACTTTTGGGCTGAAACAGTCACTATCTTCTTGCAGTTTGGTACTGAGACCTGATGTGCCCAACCATGGCCAAGAGCTGACCCCAAATCACAAAGAGGCACCTGCAACCTGCCCATCTTTCAGCTCTTCTGCACTTTTCAGGTAAGACATATTTTCAAACTAATTGCATAGAACATGCATCCCACACTTCAGCTCCACAAAATAATTTACCACCAATAAATCTGGCTTCACATGCTGCTTTCCAAGTGCAAATGACTGTGTAGTAGTGCACAGTTCAAGGAGCTGGTAACTATTTGGGCACACGTTCTAAGTATCAGATTCAGGCAAATTATCACCCTTCCTCCATAACAACTAAGTACTTCTCCTCTTATACTGTAGAAACTTGGATCTTCCATTACACTTCTTAGTAAGCAACATTCTACTAAAGTCCTGGGAGACATGCCTCAGTTTTCTGATTCTGTTTATAATATTCATGCTATTGTCCTCCAAATGAGGCAATACTTGCTTCTTAATTGGGTTTTCTGTCATTTTATAGACATTTTCAGGCTTTTTACAAATTTTGAAGAGTAACAGCTTGATTTCCACTCTGGATGCACGTGTGGCAGATGTCAAGTGGGATTCCTGTCAAGGGGCTGAGTGTCTGTGATGCAGTGGACATGGAGTGGACCAGATGCCTGTCTTCCCAGCGGCTCTTACACACACCTGCACCACCGTCCTGAAGGAGGCAGAATGCAGCTGTTGAGCCTCATAACACTGTGTGTGTGTGTGTGTGTGTTTGTGCTGAGGGGGCCATCACTGAACATTTGGCCTACACCCAGGCAAAGGTGTAGAAGTGACAAAGACAGCCTGACTAACAGGATCCACTGAGTCTGACTGTGCAGGAGAAGAGCATGAGGACAACAGCCAGGGAAGTCACGGGACCATCAAGAAGATATGCAGGGACCCACTGCGGCTCCAGGCTGACTGTGTGGATGCAGACTCAGGGCATCGTGTGGGCACGAGGGCTGAGGGAGGGCTTTTGCATCTGGCACCACCTGCTCACCTCTTCATGACAGCATCTTGGATGCCTCCTGGAGAAGCGCTTTGTCCTGGGTTTCACACTGTGCTTGCTCTATCCTTCACACCCGTCCACCACATGGGTGAACAACGTGGCCCAGTTTTCCTGGGACACTGCTGGTTTGAAAGTCTTATATCCTGGGAAATCCTTCAGTCCTGGGAAACCTGTGACCACTGGTGACCCCACCATCTCAGATCTTTGGTTTGGGGATTCCCTTCATCAGAGGGATGGCTTTGCATGCCAGCTGGGCCTGGCTGGGGTGGTCCCTGGTTGTCACTGCAGTGGTCAGTGTCCTACTGGCCGGGAAGGTCACCTCTCCTCACCACCTCACATCAATGGGGTCTTTTCCAAGGTCATTGCCCTGTCTTCCCCTCTCCAGATCCTCAACCTCTAATAACAGTGTAAACACTTGCAGAAACAACTGGTGTGAGCTGGAGGCTGTTCGCAGTTGTAAGATTAGAAATGCATTTTTAAAAAACAGAGAGATCAATTTTAAAACTGCATAGCTGGGCTTTCACATGCCACCCTCCTTTGTGAGAAAGGAGAGCTGTGTGAGAAATTTGCTCCAAACAAAATGGCATCGTGCTGTTTCTGTGTGGGAGGCTCTGAAATTTTTGCTGGGGGAGAGGGGTCATCTCCTTCATCATAAGTCTAGCCTTGCATCTTGAGGGAGCAGGCTTCTTCATTTCTGACTGCTGATGGCCAGAGGCCCCAGGGTCTCCAGTTGGAGAGGGCTTCGCTGGAGGAGCTGCCAGGCAAGGTTTTCTGCAGGTCCCCTCCCACGGGCTCCCCAACTCCCAGGGAGAAAACAGGCCTGCAGAAGAGGTGAGTTATCTTCTCAGAGAACTGCCTCTCCAAGGAAGAAAGGGAGACAAGGAGAAGGAATTGAAGTAAAGTGCACTCTTCACCTTGGAGACAGATTCTCAATCAATCCTCTATTAGAATTTTAAAAAATACTTTTAAATTCCCTTTGAAGGAAAAAAAAAATCTCTTAAAGGTTAACATAAAATTCTACTACCGACAAGCCAAAGATACAGGTCATGGAAGTAAGAAGTATAGCTTGAAAGGACACATTTCTTAAAAGGAAAAAAAAACAAACCCTAATACACAATATTTACCAATACTTAAATAATCCAGTTGAAACTTTTTTTTTGTCATGAATGAAAAAATACAACATAGATGGTTACCTCTACTGAGAAGAGTGGAAACAACAGGGCTTGGGTAGAGGAACTGAGAAAGTCCGTTCTGTTAGAGCTTTGCGAGATTCATATGTACAGCACCAGGTCCTATTAAGTCAGCTCCCTTGAGTCAGTACAGTTTGTGAGAAATGAACACTTCAGAATTGCAGTATAAAATATGGCCATAAAAAAACTGCTGTCTTCCAGTCCTGTGCAGGGAGGCGCACCATGCAAGGTGGGGTTGCTCTGGAGTGGCTGGTGGCGCTGGTGGCCCCCGGGGGCCCCTCTTCCCTGGCCCGGCCCCCCCGGGCCCCACCTCCGGGGCCAGTCACTTGCTTCCAGAGTGCACTGTCGTCACAGTGGTGGGCCTCGGTCTCCGATCCGCTCCCACTCCTGAGACCCCGGACGAAGAGGACATGAAACTACAGAGCGTGGAGGGTGTCAGACCTGCAGGGGGTCAGCAGACACAGGAAGTTCAAAGCTTTAGAAGAACATACTCACTCCCTCTTCCCATGGCAAGGGTTTGTTGGGGTGGGGGACAAACTTTGAGGCCCTTGATTCTAAATTTTTACCTACCCACAGGAAAACATCTGCAAGGGTCCAAAGTCTTCTTAGGGACTTGTCTTCCCTCCTTGCTTCCATATAACAATGACAACTGCGTTGTATTTGGATACATCATGGTTTAGCTACCACAACAGGAGGGCTTCCATTTACTGAGCATTTACTACATACTAGGCATCAGGCTAGATATTAAACACATGTCCAATGTGCGTGTGTGTATGCGTGCGTGCTAAGCTGCTTCAGTCATACCCGACTCTTTGCGACCTATGGACTGTAGCCCGCCAGGCTCCTCTGTCCATGGGATTCTCTGGGCAAGAATACTGGAGTGGGTTGCCATGTCCTCCTCCAAGGGATCTTCCCAACCCAGGGGTTGAACCTGCATCTTTTATGTCTCCTGCATTGGCAAGTGGGTTCTTTGCCACAAGCACTGCCTGAGAAGCCCACTGAATACATACTGTCCTCATAAGAACTGTTTATTTCTTACAACAGCGCTGGGAAAGCAGGGATTTTAAGAGTGAATCAAGAATGACCCCAGCTTTGTGTGTGTTCTAGACTCTTGGCTAAGAAGCATCTGTGACCCAGGGCACACTGAGCTAGTCCTGCATCAATCGGCAGCCCGCCAGTCTAGAACAATTCCTGACATGCTGCACCTCCAACGCTCCCCAGGCAGATGCTGGCATCAGAAATGTCCTGTTGTGGGATGATCTTAGCTGTGGCAGTGTACCCCCTACCTTCACCACCACGAACTCGTGAGCACGAACACATGGACACCGTAAAGTAAATGACTATGATGGCTTTGCTGTCAGAGCCACTGTCTGAATCTTCAAATAAACAATAGATTGTGGGGTTTTCTTTGACCGGAAGGTGGAAAGGATTTGTGCTGAAATGTAAATTGGGCCTAAAGCAGTGTGCAATTGTGTCAGGAGACGCTCAGTGGAGGTTTCCTGGGAGAACTTAAAGGCTGGACGTTCACAAATGAGATTTGAGGATTATTTAAAGACAAAGGGAACCGGTTTTTGAGGCAAACAGGAAGGAAGTGTCATGCCCAGGGTGAGACCAAGCTGAAGGGTTTCAACGAAGGAAATTCTGCAGTGCAGATGAGAGCTTCCCTGGTGGCTCAGAGGTAAAGAATCCGCTTGCCCATTCAGGACACACCTGAGTCGGGAAGATCCCCTGGAGTAGGAAGTGGCAACTCACACCAGTATTCTTGCCTGGGAAATCCCATGGACAGAAGATCCTGGCAGACTACAGTCCATGGGGTCACCAAAGAGTTGGACATGACTTGGTGACTAAACAACAACAAGCAGTGCAGATGAGCCCGTGGAAAAGCCTAGAGATTAAGGTGAACGTGTAGAGCGGGGATTGGGAGAGAAAAATAAGGAGGGTGTGCATGCGTCCTCGGTGATGTACTGCTCCACGCAAAGATGGAGGACAAGGAAACATTAGTACGGGTCGGCCAAAAATCTGGTTCAGGTGTTCTGTAACATCTTATGGAAAAACCTGAACCAACTTTTTGGCCAACCTAATATCTTTACTCTGATCACAAAGCCAACACACTTCAAATAAATTAGCTCAAATGATCATCAGTAAAATAATACATTTTAAAAGTCAGTGAGACCCAGGCTGACATGAGTCTCTGTCATTGGTCCCAAAGGGTGACACTCAGTGAGAAGCAAGTCAGATCATAAGGAGATGGATCAGAAAGTGTTGGCTCCGTCCACACACATGGCTGGGTGGGACTTGAGCCACTGATTTCTCATCTCGATGTGGAAATACTAGGACTTAGGGTTACATAAATATTAAATAATTAAATTCTTAAAATATTTTGAAAAACAGTGTACTAGAGTTGTTGGGAGTATTAATGAAATCGAGTAGTAACAGTGCCTGACACGCAGTAAAGTGAAAGTGTTAGTCGCTTACTTGTGTCCACCCCATGGCCTTCCATGGAATTCTCTGGCAAGAATACTGGAGTGGGTTGCCACTTCTTTCTCCAGGGGATCTTCCCAACCCAGGGATCGAACCAGGGTCTCCTGCATTGCAGGCAGATTTTTTACCATCTGAGTAACCAGGGAACCCTGATACATAGTAGGTACTCAGCAAACTACAGTCCCCTTTTCTCCCTACCAGATCTGTCTAAAACACCAGTTGGAAAGTTCTGTTTTTGCTACATACGCACAATCTTTTTGGCTGGCCAGACTGAGGCTGCTCGAAACACTTGCATTTGAACTGTCCAGGCTGCTGCCAAGATGTAGTTTTCTCATATGTCTCACGACGGCAGTGGCATTAAACGCTTGCTGAAATTTAAGAAAGAGGAAAAGCAGACAAAATATTTCAGCTAATTAGAAAAGCCTCAGGCTGTCTCCTATCATTTCTCTTGTTACCCTCAGCAGTTTAAACTTCTGAAAACGTTCTCATGATCCTCTAGAAAGGAAACTGATGTTGCCACTTCTTCCAAAAGTACATTCATCCTTTGACCCTCTCCCCCCATCAAAATACATTTTGGAGATGAAGACATAATAATACAAACTATAGAATAAATGTAAACCAATTCTCTCCATAATTTAGAAGTGACTTCTAAAATAAAAAGCATATTGTAATAATGCAGTACCTTAAAATCTTATTTTTAAGAGTTTTCATTTTCTGATTATTTGTGTTTTTGTCCTAAATAACAGCATTTCCTGTAAATAAAGTAGGTCAGTGGAATTATTATCTGCATAGTGTCTACTTGTTGGCTTGCATGGAAAAATAGCCAGCTCTTAATTACCCATGCTTATGAGGACACAGGCTAATGGTTTAAGTCCATCACATTTTTACTGGAATGTAGCGATAAGTTCAATTGAGATTTCCTGTTTCCATTTCCATTTTTATATCACTTTAATAAGAGTCAATTCCTCAAAGTTCCAGCAAAGTGAAGGAAGACAACAGGGATTTCTTCGGAAACTGCAAATGAGGAAGAGGCAGCAATATTGCTATTTCTGGACCACAGAAGGAAGATATTAAATCATACACTTTATCCTTCTCACACCATGATGCTCTCTTCAAGTTTTAATCTTTACTACTTAACATCAGCACCATTATTTGGGTGAGGTTCTGGGAATTTTCATCAGACCTCCTGGGTGAGAACAAGCTTTA
Source organism: Giraffa tippelskirchi (assembly GCF_054371585.1). Classification (NCBI taxonomy): domain Eukaryota; kingdom Metazoa; phylum Chordata; class Mammalia; order Artiodactyla; family Giraffidae; genus Giraffa; species Giraffa tippelskirchi. The sequence continues at coordinate 61,208,859 of NC_137287.1, read as the reverse complement.
GAAAGAAGCAGCCCTCCAGCCATAGGGCAGGTCTGAGTGATCAAATTCACTGGGAATGCAGGAAATAAGGACTTACTCTCCACTTGCTTTTGGCGAAGTTCTTCCGGATCTGGGCGCTGACCGACTCGTGGATGTTTTTGCTGAGGGCTGTGTCACCAGCGATCCTGAAACCAAGGCAAAGATACTTCTTCAAAAGGGTTTTGTAGGTGGCAGGGTGGCAGGGGGGCTGTGGGCTCTGACACAGGGTCCCATATTTTCTTGGCAAAGCCATGTCCTGTCCCCTTCCCCAGGTTTGCTAAGGGGGTGGCCTGTACCCTCACAGCTCTGGTTGGAATGTTCACAGTCCACCACCACCGCACTCTGAGCCCCGACCCACCTCCTCTCTGCACCCCTCCAGGCTTGGGCAGCACCTTCATGGTAGACTGCTCTGCCTGGCTACCCCTTCTCCCTTTGTCACCCCCATTCCCGCAACATCAGAGTCCACAAGGACTACACAACCTGAGCTCAGCTCCCCTCCCTTTCCCTCAGCTTTCTACCTGCTAGGCCTCACCCCTGAGGTTGTAAGCAAGTCCGCCACCTGGTCTGATCTCCCAGCTTCCTCCCACTGGCCCCTCTCCCTGGCATCTCCAGAGCCTCTGGTCCATGGACCACTCACCGCCCTGGGTCCACCGCTCCATTTTGACTCTATCCCGGCTAAGCTAAGTTCCGCCACGTACTACTCTTACTCCCACCCTCGGGGCCCCTTATCCACTCTGTGCTCGGTGACAGGGACCCCAGTCTCAGCTCAGCCCTGACTGGCACACCTTCTCCTGCATTTCTTTGAGACGTCCTCAGAACTGCAAGGACCACGGCCCCCTACATCCCTCACTGGGTCCCTGACATCACTGGGCAATCTTGATGTCGTTCCTGCTTAACCTTAGCTTTCTATTACAGGGAAGAAAGGCAGGCTTAGTCTTTACCTCCTACCCTCGGAGTCCCCCCTCATCCTATTACTTCCTCCCTCTGGTTTGTCACACCTCTTTTTCCTTTCTTCTCCACTTCCCTCCTCCCCGCCGGGTCCTCCAATCTGCTCTTACGCCTCCCTCTTTTCTCTGGGCTTGCAGTCTCCAGTCTCACCGATGACCTGGGGGTCTCTCCAGCCCATTCTTCTCCCTCACATCCTTAACCTCAATACCACCCTCACATTCGACCCCCACCCCCATTCTCTGGCAATCTCACAGGAAACTGTGTTTTGCTCTGTCTTTTCTGGGCTTGAATCCATCCATCCATCTTCCCTTTCTTTTAGCACCAAACTATTCAATTCTAAGCTGACTTCTGATGCTTCAGAAATAATTTCTTGGATTTCAGAAAAGTTAAGGGGTAGACAGATGCCAGGGACACTGACCATCCTTTCTGGCTGGAAGGTGACCTGTGGGTGAGGGAGTCGGCCAGGTCCCAGATTTAGATGACCTGGGACACAGGCCAGCCTGGACACAGACTGCTGAGTGCATTCACTTCAGGACATGAAAGGAAGAAACCACTACTGTATAAAATACACCTTCCCACCACCAGCCTTTCCCGTTAGAACTGAAAACATGGCTGGTGCACTCTGGAAGGGAAGTCTGTGTCAGGCTGGATCTAAGATTAGAATACAGTCTTATATCCCAGCTCAGCGCAAGACCCCCTCAAAAGACTCCTCTAGTTTTCCCAGCAGGGCTGAAAATACACAGCTCAGATGATGCTCAGAAATGAACCAAAGTCAGTGAGGTTTCCATTTCCTTTTCTGCCTTTTTTTTTCAGTGAAATACAGTCCCCATGGACTGTGGCCTGCCAGGCTGCTCCGTCCATGGGATTCTCCAGGCAAGAATACTAGAGTGGGTTGCCATTCCCTTCTCCAGGGGATCTTCCCGACCCAGGGATTGAACCCAGGTCTCCTGCATTGCAGGTGGATTTTTTACCATTTCAGCCACCAGGGAGGCTCTAGGTTTCCGTTTCCAACAACTGTCAATAGCCCCCTTTCCCCCGACACACATCAGTGAAGAGAAATATCTGAATGAGCAAACCCGAGGAAGCAGACATGTTATGAAGCCTCTTCTCCTGGAGGACTCATGTGCTTCCTACTGCACCTCTTGTAACAGCTACATCTTCAGAAAAGAACACCAATTCCAACTGTCGGTGGCCAGCTCTTTCTTGGAAACCCGGGGAAGAAGTGGCCGGAAAGATAGAACTCCTCGGACTGAGCACTGCTACAAGGCAGAGTCCCCTCCAAACCAAACAGGGCGGGTGGGGGTGTCAGGGAGACGCCCTTCCCTGTGGGTGAGCACAGCAGAGAGGGGAGGAAAATGCAAACCTTCAGTTGTTCTAGTAAAGTCCTATACTCACTTCCCAAAATGCCCAGGCGTGCTGCCACTGGCGAAGGACCCAGCAGGACAGACAGCGGCCCAGAGACCCCTGTTAAACACCTGGCTTGGAGATGAAGCCACCTCGGCTCATGACAGCTCACCACCTTCCTCAAACAGGCATCACTCCCAGCAGCCAGGAAGTTCCCAAGGATAACATGGAATGCTCAGCGCTCCCAGCTTCAGTATCGTTCACCAGCAAAACCAGAGGCACAGAATCTAGAAGAGACCTGGGACGTCACCTTGATTGTCCTAGAAACTGAACAACACCTCAGATACAGAAGAATTTCCTGATGATTCTGTACACACATGAAAAGCTACAGGCACCTCTATTTCATCCAGGTCTCTGACTCTCTCTTGCTTCCCAGTTTTTGCCTCTAGACTAACAACGGAGATGCCATTTTACACCAATCACGCTCTGTCAGGTCTGTCTGGCTCTTTCTCTCCACACACAGATCATCAAATTCCTCTCCTCACCTTTTGGTGCTTTGATATTTTGTATACGTCTATTCTGGGCTTCGCAGGTGGTTCAATGATAAAGAATCCACCTGCCAGTGCAGGAGACACAGGTTCAATCCTTGGGTTGGGAAGATCCCCTGGAGAAGGAAATGCAACCCGCTCCAGTATTCTTGCCTGAGAAATCCCATGGACAGAGGAGCCTGGCGGGCTACAGTCCATGGAGTTGCAAAGGAGTCAGACACAACCTAGCAATTAAAAAATAACAACAACACAGTCTGTTCTATTAGTACCTACACAGCTCTGATTGTGCGTTTTTCTAACCACTTGCTCAAGACAGGCTTGGTGATGCCTAGTGTGTCTCCCAGACCCCTGGGATCCTTCCCAGTTCCTGTGGTTACTGCAGCTCCGTGGCTCGAAGCCCCGGGGAGGGGAGGGGTCTCCATGAACACTGAGGAGAGGGCTTCAGATGTCCCCTGGCTGGGCCAACACAACAACGTCCCCCGGGGAGGGCCAACTGCTGTTGCCATGGGGACTGGCTGAGTGTCACCTGGGGTCACCTGAGGTCACCTGCTGACCCCCAGGATCATCTCTGTGGTTTGCTTGTCACTGAAACTGGAGGCAGAGACTCAGAACAATCCAAATGAGGTAAACAAACCTCATCAAGGTGCTTCCCTGTCACTGGGACATCCTGCCATTGCCTGCTCTTTGGCCATCAGCCAGCAGTCGGTTGGCTCCCGACCATCCATCACCCAGAGGAAGGCGAGGTCTCCCGTGCGGGGCTGGGGAACATATGCTGAGATGGGCTGACTGCCCTCTGCAAGGACAGCTTGGAGAGGAGCCCTGTCCTGCCTGGAGGGGTCTGTTTTGAGGGGAGGCCCTGCCCTAGCCAAGCCAACCAGCCTTGGCTCAGTTGGAAGAGCAAGTGCAGAGTGAGAGATGATGCTCTCCAGGTGTCAGCCATGTACTGGGACCACGGTCTCCAGAATGGGGATGCTGGTAAGGCCATGTCTCACATCCTGCAAGCTCTCAGCTGAACCCGTGTTTTCAGGTTGCCTGGGCAGCTTTACATACGAGAAACAGGTATATCGTAAATGCAGGCAAGCAGGGTGTTTCCAGAATGCCTGAGTCAAACCATTTGTCTTTACCATTTTCTGACACTTGACCTTCTGGGAATTCTGAAATGCGCAGTAAGAATGATAAAACATGGGGGAAAAAAACCCACCTCTGAAGTAAGGAGGCATTTATTTGTGTAGCTCACATGCCAATACCTCTCAATGTGACCCAGGCTGATGACCCCGAAGTCATCTCAGACTTGACCTCTTTCCTGAGCTCCAGACTCATTCTGCAGAGCACCCACCAGAACAGATCTGCATCAAGACGACACAGCACCCTCCTCGTTCTCTTTCACTCCAGCCCGCCTGTTCCCCTAACACAGTATCTTCCCAGCCACTTGAACTGGACAATCTGGAATAACCTCACCGCTTCCACAGGTTAGCCAGGGACTCATAGCTTCCCCACCCCCAGCCTGTCTCCGCCCCCTCCCTTCATTCCTGGGACACTGGGTAGACCACCACCACCCTCCTGGGGCCAGCCCTCTCCACATGACTTCTCTGCCCCTCCTGGTACCTCCCATGCCTAGTCCCCAATCTTGCTGCCAGGCTGAGGTTTTGAAAATGCAAATTTGATCACTCAGCTTAAAACCTGTCTGGGGTCCCCATTGCTCCAAAGCAAAAGAATTCCAATAGATTGGAGATTATTAGGTACTCTTCTTCACATGGATTATCTCATTTGCTCCCTTGAAAATCCCTCTAGGATACATACCACTGTTATTTCCCATCTCAGAGCCACAGGTGGGGCCCAAAGGTTAAGGAGCTGGCTCACACAGCACAGCCCAAATCCAGGACTGGGGTCCACCAGGCCCAGCTGGAGCTCACGCCAGAACCTGCTGGGTCTCTCCTTTCCAGTCTCGTCTCTCAGTTCTCCCCCTGTCCACTCTCACCAAACGCTGCAGCTTCATGGGCGGGTATACAGTGTAAGCCCCCAGGCCTGGCCCAGGAGGCTCACGCAGCCTGGAATCCCTGCCCCACCCTAGGTGGCCTGATGACAGCCTTTTCATAGCACAAGGCAGGCATCTCTGTGAAGTCCCGCTTGATTCTCAGCCCTGCTTTGCCCCTCTGCCAACATCAACGGTCTGCACATTGTACTGGCTATTTTACTACTCCTGGTCTTTGTCTAAAAAAGGAGGCTCATGGTGCTTTAATAAGAGCTTAATGACGCATTTGCTACGTGCCAGATGTGCTAAACCTTCTATTTGTGCACGTGATCTCAGACATCGCTTACATCGACCCCCAAAACTAGGTATCATCATCCTCACTTGAAAGATGAGAAAATTAAGGCTCAGAGAAGTATAAACCCAAAGTCACTGGGTTCAACCCTAGTAAGTGGCACAGAAACAAGGTGGCTTCCGGGCACTGCAGGAAATGTGGTCCAGGATGTCGTAAACTATCAGTTCATCCCCCTGGAGGCAAAGAAACACTAACTTGAAAAGCATCTTAAAAGAAAAAGAACATATAACCTCAATCCACTTACTGGCTGAGTAATAAGCTCAAGGAGTAAAACTCCGCTCTTAAAGCCTCCTTGGGGGATTACCTTCAATAAAAACGAGCCTAAAATATTTCACATGAAGTGAAAAAGCTACAGCTCTTTCTTGTGCATCTGTCATCAGTGCCTTCAGAGACCATGTCCTCCAAGGCTGGCTTGGGGAAAGGGAGAAAGCCGCTGGCCAGATGGGACGCCAAGCCTCACCCGTGGTTTTCGCAGTGGAGACCCAGCCGACTGGCTCCTCGAGTGGGTGATATTCTTACCATGGGTGCCGAGCTGCCTGCTCGCACGTGTATCTTTTATTCGGATCTTTCTCCATCAGGTTCCGAATGAAGTCTTTTGCTGTTCAAAAAGAAGGAGTAAGGAGAGGAATCAGTGTGTGGCCTGAGATATGACAGTAAGATACCAGTGAGTCTTTGGGAGTATCAAGGGTACCATGACAAATATGAGACCAGCCTTCCACAGCCACTAGGGAGCTGGGACAAAAGGCAGGCGGTACCAGCATTTGGGGAAAAGAGAAGCAGAGATCTGAGGTTCTGAGTGGTGATGCAGTGAACGAGGAGGCAGCTGAGCGTGGCCTGGGACCCTCCTTCCTGGCCCTGAGTCCCTTCCTGCTGGCAGGCAGCTAGTGGCACCTGTGGTCCAGGGAAGAGACGAACAATCTTTGTCACCAGGTGCCTCTCACTCAGCTCACCACTGCCTCAGGAAGCTGTTTCGTTGACGTCTTCTTCATGTGAAGACATCACTGATTCAACAAAATCACCCAAGCACCCACCAGGCTCCCCAGGGCTTGGGCCAAGGCTGTGGACACACAGCCTGCTGGAAGCGCCCCCTGCAGCCCCCGTGGATGATGACAAACAGCGAGCAGGAAGGGTGCCCTGGTGGGGAGGAGGAACTGCTTGGAGGCCCAGGAGTGGGTGTGAGCCAGAGCAGGGCCCTGAGAGCATGGGGTGGGGGAGGGGCTGGGTCCCAGAACCGGGAGGTGACATGTGCCAGGGGGGGAAGTCTGTCACCTCGTGGGCCCAGCAGCTCACTACCCACAGGACTTCTGGGGGACAGCTGTGTCCTTCCCAGCTCAGAAGTAAACTAGTCCCCATGCAGCTCTTTCTTGAAAGCCTTGGAAAACCACAGTCCCATCCCAGGTTTTAGAAGACTAAGGAAGAAAGTAGGGCATTTCCAGTTAGGAGGAAACAATGCAAATAATACAATGTGATATTTGAGTAGGTGGTTCATTATTTCATTTGATTCTTATACCACCTGCCAGAGTGGGGGGAGTAGTGTCACCACCCTCCCTCATCTGTTAGGAAGGAAGGTGAGGTTAGAGACATTTGATCTGCTCTTGTGGGCCTTGCGTTTGATTTTTCTCCAAGGGAGAAATAGTGAACTTCCCTGAGAATGCTTCCTGTGGCACAGTAGCTGAGATGAGGGCTCTGGCTTGAAGGCATGGGTTCAAACCCCAGCTCTTTCACTTACTACCTATGTGGCTTCAGTCAGGTTATTTCACCTTCAGTTTCCTTATCTGTCAAATGGGGCTAATAGGACTCCCCACCTGACAGGTTGTCCTGTCCTGAGGACTGGGTGAGCTAGCACACATCTGGAGCTTACGGTTCTTAGCACACAGTAAGCGCTCAATAAACACGAGCTAACACCGTCTCCTGGAGTTTATGAGTTTGCGTAAACTCCGGAAGGTGGTGAAGGACAGGGAAGCCTGGCATGCTGCGGTCCATGGGGTTGCGAAGAGTCGGACATGACTGAGTGGGTAAACAACAACAAACACTGTCTCCGTCCAGAGCACCCAGAGCAGGGTATGGCCGAGCAGTGGAGGAGTGAGTCCCTGCCCCCAGTCTGGCTCAGGACACGTGGCCCAAGCCTCTCCTCGCATCACAAGTCAATTCAAAGTGTGTAGCTCAGGACCATTCTGAGCCCCCAGGGCCTGTCGGAGATGCAGGTGGTCAGGGCATGGGGGTTCCCAAGCCATGAGACCTACCCGAGTCGGAGATGTCATCCCAGTAGGGGGAGTCGAACTCATATTCCGCCTTGAGGATCTGCTCAAAGAGCTTGGAGTCGTTTTCGTCATAGAAAGGAGGGTAGCCGCAGAGCCTGGAAGACAAGAAGGCGTGAGGATCTGAACTGGCTGTGGCTCGATGTCCTGCCAGGAGGAAGAGCTGTCTTCGCTCGAGTGGAGCTACCTGCATAGCATGTGCTGCAGACACAATCTCAGCCAAGAATCCGAACCTTCCGTGGGTTCACGTGGTGCAGAAGTAAAACTGATTTCACAGGCAGCAAAAAGGGTTAACCCAGGTGGTGACAGGGGGTGAACATGTACACCGAGTTCATCTTAAATGTTACTGATCTTACTCCCCGTGATATCATCCCCAGTAGAAGACAGGTTAAGGAAACAAACAGAATGTATGTTTCGTGTACTCCATAGAGAGCTTCCCTGGTGACTCAGCAGTAAAGAATCTGCCTTCAATGCAGGAGATGCAGGTTCGATTCCTGGGTTGGAAACGTCCCTTGGAGGAGGGTATGGCAACCCACTCCAGTATTCTTGCCTGGAAATCTCATGGACAGAAGAGCCTGGTGGGCTACAGTCCACGGGACTGCAAAAGAGTTGGACATGACTTAGGGACTAAAATAACAACAAATACATTTTAGAACCCTTCCAGGTTCACTTGATTTAATCAGAGCAAAAAAGGGAAATTTTACAAACCTGAGGAACCAAGTTGCCGTAAGTGGCCCCAAAATGCACAGTTTTACCCTACCACACCCAACCTGGGTATCTGAATGGTTACAGTTTCTCCCATTAACATGCAATAAGCAGAAGTTGACATAAGTTATAATACCATGACCTTTTTATCAACGAACCCTTAAAGTTGAATTTTCAAAGATAATCTGGGAATTCCCTGGAGGTCCAGTGGTTAGGACTTGGAGCTTTCACTGCAGTGGGCCTGGGTTCCATTTCTGATCAGGGAACTAAGATCCCACAAGTTATGAGGGGCAGGCAGTCAAAAAAAAAATCATTTAGGATGTTGGTGGAGAAAACTTCTAGTTCTGGAGGTACTGACAGTCACAATAGGGAATTTTTATTAAATATCCCTAATGCAACTCGTGCCATGAAACTGTGGGTTCTCCCTCCCAGGTCTGCTACCAGCTCTGACGTGACCTTCACCACTAATAGGCCAGTGATACATTTTCTGGACCAAGATGTCCTCATCTAAACACAAAGAGGCCAGATTGGAAAATTCCTAACATTCTTGCTGGCTTTAAGACGCTGTGGCTCTGTGCCTCCTTCTCCCGATTTGTTTGGCTGGGTCTGCGTGCGTGCATTCTAAGTTGCTTCAGTCACGTTAGACTCTTTGTGGTCACATTAGACTCTTTGCGACCCCATGGAATATAGCCCGCCAGGCTCCTCTGTCCATGGGATTCTCCAGGCAAGAATACTGGAGTGGGTTGCCATGGCCTCCCCAGGAGATCTTCCTGACCCAGGGATCGAACCCTTGTCTCCGGCATCTCCTGCATTGGCAGGTGGGTTCTTTACTGCTAGAGCCACCTGTGAAGCCCTTGACTGGCTGGGAGGCCAAGGGAAAGATCTGGTCCATGCTTGAGGCCTGGGGCGGACCGGTGGCGGCGGCGGGGGGGGATGGAGTAGACAGGGGCAGGCCCTGGTTGGGTCTGGACATCGGAAAGGGGTGAGATTTAGGCTGTGACTGTGATGGACAAAGCAGAGGGCAAGGCTGGATTCCAGAAGGCCGGGCAAAAAGCTGGATGGCACAGAACTTGGTTCGGGGCCTGAGACAACCCCCAGGGCGGCAGCAGCCACCGTGAGAGAGTCCTGCCCCCAGACGAGCCCGGAATCTTCCCACGCAGTCCAGTGTTGTTCAAAGCACAGCTACGGCCCAGAGACCAGTTTAATGTGAACAAGCGAACAGGCATCAACAGGTTCTAGGCCTTTGAGGGATTGAGGCTGTCGGCAAGTAAGAAATTTAATAAAGGTCCAAAGCACAGCTTTCAGTACATTTTTTCAGCCGCTCCTGCACTCTGCACAGCCTCACTGCCTCTGCTGTATAGGGGAAGGGCTGACGACACTTTTAAACGCTGTGAGACATTCTGTGGGCCGATAAGATTCAAAACCATCTCTCCCTACAGGGTTGGTTTAGGGGCTAAGAGCCTGGAAAATTTCATTTTTAAAGATTTGCTGCTTTTGGCAAAATGAGTGAGAGACAGAGCTTCTGAAACCACGAAGCCCATATTTCACTGCCCAGGAAAGCCTGGGGCTGAGAGACGGACGCAGAAATGTTTCCCATAACAAGGATTTAGGGTAAATGAAATGTGCATATTAGGAAAAGCAGACAAAGCGAAATGTTAGTTTGTCCTAGAAAACAACGAAATTGTAGATACGTGAGGTTTCTGTTTGTTAACAACAGTGTGTTTTATTTTACAGTTCGGCTTTCAAGGGAAAAAAATCTTTAAGAAAATTTCAAGAAAGATTTATTCTTCATGTGCCAATTTTCTTAAAGTAATCCGATTTCTTTTGGTTTTAGCTGTTTTGGGGGAGGGGAAGGTATAGAATACTGTTTGTGTTTCGGTACTGAGGACGGAGGGCTTCCCTGATAGCTCAGTTGGTAAAGAATCCGCCTGCAACGCAGGAGACTCCAGTTTGATTCCTGGGTCAGGAAGATCAGATGGAGAAGGGATAGGCTACCCACTCCATGATTCTTGGGCTTCCCTGGTGGCTCAGCTGGTAAAGAATCCACCTGCAATGTGGGAGATCTGGGTTCGATCCCTGGGTTGGGAAGATCCCCTGGAGAAGGAAAGGTTACCCACTCCAGTATTCTGGCCTAGAAAATTCCATGGACTGAACAGTCCATGGGGTCGCAAAGAGTCGGACACGACTGAGCGACTTTCACTTTCACTGAGAATGGAAAGAAAGGAAATGAATGGAGCTTGGGGACTAAATTAAAATTATGAAAGATTTTAACACGGGGATTGAAACAGAACAGAAGGGCGAGGAGAGGTTGTAAAATATTCCTCAGACCTAGAAACTTCACAGGGCTCCCAGGCGAGGCTATTTCATGAGTGGTTTGTGTGGCAGGTTCAATTAGCAGAAATGACAACTCTGAGATGTTTCTATCTCCATATACAGGATGCTGACTTCCACAGTCCTGGGCCTGCCCATTTGCAGGTTTCATTTTCATCTCTGTGTTCACGTTTTACATATCAAACCAGCTAAATAATCTACAGATTGATAGGTTCTCAATGACAATAAAGCCATTCCCAATTGTTCTAGGCCAAAAAGCCCGCGGTTCAGAATAACTTCTGAACTCGTCCACAACAGACGGTTCCCCCCAGTGCCAGCAACCCGGCTCCACCAGCTCTTTCCTCACGTCCATTCCAGCCTCGGAGGGCCTTCCAGGGAGCATGCTTACCCCTCCTGTCTTCCCTCTGCTACTCAGTCTGTCGTCTCATCTCCTCTGGCACACTTACACACACACTGGGTTCTAATGTAGCCTCAGCCGAACACTTATTTGGGGTCAAAAGTCCCACCAAGCGCTTTGCTCAACTGTCTCACTTAAACCTCACTCCGCCAGGAGGGGTGCGTCTGACACCCTGCCTGGACCTGCAGAGCCACCCTCCACTCCTGGACCTTCAGAGCCACCTTCCACTCCGCTCCGTCCCCGGGAGGCTGGCCTGTATGGAGGGTTGCTGAGGGTAGAATTCTCTGACATCTGCTGGGGGTCAGCCAGTGGGGACCCCAGGGGAGATGAGGGAGGAAGGAGGAGGTCAGGGCAGGGTGAGGCCCTGGCCCCTTCCATCTGAGACTCAGGCCGGTTACACCCCTGTGCCCAGGGCAGTGCTGCTCCCAGGGAGGGGGCTCTACCAGCCTCTCCCTTGGGTGGGGTAACTGCTTCCTCCCTCCCTGATCACTGAGGGTCTAAGGGCAATTATGGCTCAGCTGCTGTCAGTCTCAAGGTCATGGTGCTATTCCTTGTGGTCCCTTCACACCAGAGCCCTGTATACAGTCCCTCGTATAATTCTCATTTTAAAGGCAGAGAAACTAACTTGCAGCGAAGTCGGGACACGAGCCCTGTCTGATTCCGGGTCTGTGTTCTTAACTGTCTTGCTTGTTCACTAAAGAGAAGGAGGCTTGAGAACTGAACCTTAGGTTTCAGTCTTGACTTTGAATTCTCTCTGCAGGCCCTTTCCTTTGCCCACTGGCCCCTACAACTGCAAATAGAGCCCAGCCACTGGACCCGACTTCCCCATTTCCCAGACACCGGGTCTAGCTGCTAAGATGCTTAGGGTTGGTGTGCAGTCCACTGAGCACTTTTTATTTCTGGACCAAAGTGAAGGTCTGCACTCTACCTGGGCTGCCCTCCCCTGGCCCTTTCCACCAACTGGCACATCCCAGCTAGGGTGTTACTAGGAAGACCAGCCCTCTGTTGCTGGGCAGTGTGGGTGCCCCGCTCTGTGTTCCCATGGCAACACACAGAGCTCCATGGTGACCCTTCCTACACGGCACGCTGCCCTGACCTGTCTACACCCGCCTCAAGGCAGAACCATGTCTCATGTTTTACTTTCTTCTTGGATTTCCAGTGCCCAGCTCAGGGTCTACCTATGGCAGCTTCTGAGTCAATGTTTGGATGAACAAACATGCTCTTGAACAGAGGGTTTCACCGCTGGCTGCTGAGCTCTTCGGCTGGGCTCTGAAAGAGAGACAAGAATGAAGGAAGCAGGCAGGCGCGCCCACCGCTGCACAGCCCAGGGCGCTGTCACAGTCCTCGCTCACCCCAGCTCCTCCCTCCTGTACACCACCCTCCAGGAAGGTGGTAAAACAACCAAGTTTGGTGCCACTGACAGACATTCCAGAAGAACCCAGGGAGCAAGGCCACGTGTTGGGAGCAACATGGCCTCTGTTTGTAGAGAGAATGTATTGGGTTACCTAAAATGCCACTACCATTTTGTGGACGAGTCTCATGAAGGAGGAAGTTTTCCATGAAGAGGGCTGTTAACATAAATGAAAGTGAAAATCACCACGGCCAACCATGGCTGGTCCAGCAAGGCACAATTATTCTTGGAAAATGAAATGATGTGATAGTGTTAGAGCCTCCACTGAGCGGTCCCCAGACTTGACTGCAGTAATTGTGCTACATTAAGGGATGTTCCACCTCCTCCTTTGCTCTTGGACAAAGCAGTGTCCCTACAAAAATGGATGCCTGCTGAAAAGACTTCCAGATAATGATCAGTTGTTACCTCTTTCCCCTTTTATGTAACTTTACTGTCATAAGCCACTGCAGCCTTCTAACTTCTTGCATATTTCTTAGACCTGATTTAAGGTTCTGCTTTTCCTTATTGACTTTTGGTTTGAGAGACAGACACAGAGAAGACAGGAAGGAGCTGGTATCAGAAGTAGTGACAGGCAATGAGTTATTACACTTGTACCTGTTAGGATGGTTATTATCAACAAAGAAAATAATAAAAGTTAACAAGTCTTAGGATGTGGAGAAAATGGAACCCTTGTGCACTGTTGGTGAGAATGCAAAATGGTGCAGCCACTACGGAAAATGATACGTATGTTTTTCAAAATATTAAAAATGGAACCACCACGTGATCCAGCAATCCTTCTGGATATATTCCCAAAGGAGATGACATCAGTGCCATGAAGAGATATATGTGCTCCTGTGTTCACTGTGGCATGGCCAAGATGTGAAAACAATCTGTGTCCACTGATGGATAAATGGATAAAGGTGGCTTGGTGGTAAAGAATCCACCTGCCAAGTGGGAGACATGGATTTGATCCCTGGGTCAGGAAGATCCCCTGGAGAAGGAAACGGCAACCCACTGCAGTACTCTTGCCTGGAAAATTCCAAGGACAGAGTAGCCTGACAGGCTACAATTCATGGGGTCGAAAAAGAATCAGACAGGACTTGGTGACTTAGCACAGAGAACAGAGGAGCCATGTGGGCAACTGACTTTGTAGCTGTGTGGAGGGTGGGCTTGAAGCAGGAAGACAAGTAAGCCGCTGTGAGCAGACAAGGGAAGGACCGGAGGGCACAGGCAGTTGTAGCGGTTGGGGAAATGGATTCCAAAAGGAGTCTGGAGGGAAAAACAGGAAGATGAGGTGATTAGCTATGGAGAAAGCAAAGGCCAGGATGCCTCCCAGGTCTCCAGCGTGGACCACAGGGGCTGCCATCAACCATGGTGGAGAACACGGAGGGGAAGGGGCCAGAGACAGCCCTGACGCGTCACCACAGCACCTGGCAAGTCCAACCTCTCTGTTCAATGGACACAGCTCTCCTCAGGGAAGCAGCTCTGGGCAGCTGTGTCCTTACAGTTAGGAGATCAACACCTAATGTCCTACCCCAGCCTGCCTTCTAGAAAGACAGGTGGCCCATCAGTGGGAGAGAGGGATCTAGAAAAGTGAACCCGAGTCTTTGCTGAACCAAACCCCAATAAGGTCACAGCCGGTAGTCCTGGTTCAGCACTTGGCTCCCCTGCACTGCTGCAGCAGGTACAGAAGATAGAAAAGCTGCCGTTCAGACCCTGGAGCTCAGGGCTGTGCAGAAGTTTCAGCCTGCCTCTCTTACCCAGTGTAGCTGGGAAAGCAAGTAACACATACAAGCAAATCTTCTGAGCAGCTGAAATGTGCCTCCTGGGCTTCCCTGGTGGCTCAGCTGGTTAAGAATCCACCTGCAATGAGGGAGACCTGGGTCGATCCCTGGGTTGGGAAGATCCCCTGGAGGAGGGCATGGCAACCTACTCCAGTATTCTTCCCTGGAGAATTCCCATGGACAGAGGAGCCTGGCAGGCTACAGCCCATGGGGTTGCAAAGAGTCAGTCATGACTGAGCGACTAACACATAGCACAAGTGCCCAAACATACTGCAAATATTTTACATAAAAAGCCTCTGAGTGCAGCAGTCCACACTACAACTGAGTCAGCATCTGGAAACCCGGAACGTGCCCTTTAGTCTAACTGGAGGAAAAGTGTGAAGACGAAGAGATGAGTGACTTTGCAAGTCCTGTACCCTGAGAGCTGACTTTGCTTTCAGAGGCATTTCATGGTGCGGCTTCCTCAGCCTGGGATTCAGAGGGATAAAAGACACAGATTCAAATTCTGGCTCCAGCAAGGCCTGGTAGAGTGACTTTGGGGAAATTATGTATTGTCTCCCAGTCTTAAGTTCTTTTGTAAAATGACGAAAACAGGACCCATGTTATAAGAGATATTATAACATACATCACATACATTGTATAATAATCTGTATTACATATAACACACAGATAGGTGAATGGATGAATAGAGGTAAAAGATATAACATAGGAAAGCGCCCATCACATCGCAATTAAATGCCAGCTCTCCACCCTCATCTCCCCTTATTTGTCTCTTTTCTATCCCACCAGCTCCATCTAACTTTTCAGCTTCCCTCTGCTGAAATATTGTGCAGTGAGACCCCGCTCACCATCAGGAAGACCCAAGGGAGTGGGAGAGAGGAACAGATGAGTCTGAAGGGACTCAGTCCAGTGCTCTACCCTCTAAATGTGGAAACAGAGCAACATAATTAAAAATTTTGTACCAAGTCTCAGAATCATTCATGACTGACCGTACATCCTGACCTCAGCTTCTACGCTGCTCTGGAAGCGAAGGAGAGAGAAGCTACCTCTAGTCATGACGTTATGTGATGGATGCGCGGACAGGATGTCCTGGAGACTCGCTTTTCAACCTTGATCTTCGAGGACCAGTATTTCCAAGCATTTTACCTCAATTCTAGGAAGTTGCTCAAGCTTCCCTGAGAACACTCACTCAAAGGCATATTAGTGAAGAAAGTATTTTTATGCAATTGATGCTTTCAAACTGTGGTGCTCGAGCAGACTCTTGAGAGCTCCTTGGACAGCAAGGAGATCAAACCAGTCAATCCTACAGGAAATCAATCTTGAATACTCACTGGAAGGACTGATGCTGAAGCTCCAATACTTTGGCCACCTGATTTGAACAGCCAAGTCTTTAGAAAAGACCCTGATGCTGGTAAAGATTGAAGGCAGGAGGAGAAGGGAACGACAGACAAGATGGCTGGATGGCATCACTGACTCAATGGACATGAGTTTGAGCAAATTCCAGCAGGTGGTGAAGGACAGGGAAGCCTGGCGTGCGTCCATGGGGTCACAAAGAGTCTGGCATCACTTAGCAACTGAACAACAACAGTGCAACTGGGCGAAACAGCAAACTTCTATGTATATTGCAAACCAGAGAAACTGAGTAGGGCCAACCCAGGCCCAGTGGGTCTCTGAAAAACACTTGAAAACTCAATCAAACCTGGGCATTCCTCCTCTGGACAGCAGAGTCTGTTGGATGTGAAACAACCACTGGGCAGCCACCAGTTGGCCCTTCGTCTTGGCTGTCTGTGAGATTCAACAAGTGTTTACTGGATGAATGTCTGGAACACATACTAAGGAATCTGAGTTCTATTCCTCTTACTCTGGTTAATAGGACAGATTTTTTAAAATAATAAAATAAAGCAAAGCTTTTTAAGCTGTCAAATCTCTGGTGCTTAGTTGCAAGGCTCACTTAGCAAAATAGATTTCAGCACATTATTCGGATTTGTAGACCAGAATGACCAGTAAGACCTGAATGTTTACAAAGATGTAATGCAATTACTTCAGCAACTGGAGATTTGCTTATGTGCACGCCAGAGCTTCCTCCTTGCAAACCTGAAAGGGACAAGGGAAGGTTCGCGTTTTAGAACTATGTACAGGCTGACTTCAGCAAAGTACCCTTGGTGGAATGCAATGGCCATTGCCCCTGTGATTTGGTTAATACTTTGAAAGCTGAGAAGGTGGAAGCTGATCTGGGAAAGCTTTGCTGCTGCTGCTGCTGCTAAGTCGCTTCAGTTGTGTCTGACTCTGTGCGATCCCATAGATGGCAGCCCACCAGGCTCCACCATCCCTGGGATTCTCCAGGCAAGAACACTGGAGTGGGTTGCCATTTCCTTCTCCAATGCATGAGAGTACTAGAG
Source organism: Giraffa tippelskirchi (assembly GCF_054371585.1). NCBI lineage: Eukaryota > Metazoa > Chordata > Mammalia > Artiodactyla > Giraffidae > Giraffa > Giraffa tippelskirchi. The sequence continues at coordinate 61,192,413 of NC_137287.1, read as the reverse complement.
GAGGAAAAAAAGGGACACTAGAGGAGAGATGGGACACACATCCCTTAGAAAGTTTATATATAACAGGAACTGAAGTCCAGGAGCTGGGCAGGAGGGGAAGAAGGACAAACTCTTCCCCAAGCATGAGAAATTGGCAGCATACTCCATTTGGAGTAAAATAGTTACCAAAATAAATAAATAAATAAATAAATAAAACTTGTCCACAGTAAAGGGTTGGGCTGGACAAGACATCGTCCAAAGCTGAGTTATGATCCAGGGACCTACTTCCAAATACGTAACTTTTTGATTCTTGCATCAGCCAAAAGGACAGCATCCCCAGGAAGTCTAGGGGGTGAGCACACAGGGCAAACACATCTGAGGGAGGTTCAGACAAACCCACTTTCAACTCAGCCTCTGCTGACAGTGGATTGGAGGTGGGGAAGGGGGCAGTCAGAGGAGGATAAGTGATGGGAGCTTCCAACAGCCAGGAATGTTGTGTTCAGAGAAATATAGCGAAACTTTCAGCAGCTAGAATTAGTTCTCACGAGTGATGAATCTGCACCAAGGGGTGCAGACATCCAGTCTGGAGATGATTAACAGGAGCGCTAGCTGATGATTCTGAACCTCAGGCAGATTGCCAACTCCACTGGTGCATCTTGTGGGGTTTTGCTCCCTCCTCCCTCCTTCATCCCCTCGTCTTCCTTCTCTCTCAAGTTCTGCTTGGTAAGCAGTTATGAATTTGTGCAGACTAACAGCCGCACTTGGGAAATGTCTTGTACCTCCATCCTGTTGGCCTTGGCTTTTGATTGCAGTTTTTGCTTGTTCCCTGGTCTCCAAGAGCTCTCTCACAAGGCACTTTTAAAAAATTTTTTACTTTCTGGCCGTGCCATGTGGCATGCAGGATCTCAGTTCTCAGACCAGGGATGGAAACCATGCCCTCTGCACTAGAAGCATGGTCTTAACCCCTGAACCTCCAGAGAAGTTCCCACAAGGTACTTCTGAGGATGACTAGAAACTCTCAGAGGCGCATCCTTGGACGGGCACTGTGAGAGCACGGTAAGCCTATCGGAAGCTGGGGTGTGGTCTTGTGTGCAGCCCCGGCGCACCTGTACATGCCATTGAGTCAAGGGCTCCTGGTCCCTCCTTCTGAACCAAATCCATGATCATTTCCAGACTTGCTGGTGTGAACTGATACCTCTCCTCTTCCCACCTCCATCTCGTCTCTTCCTGGTCACAAACCCAGCTCAGACTAAGAGGTCTGAACTCATGACTCATATTATTACAGCTCCTGGTGAGCTGGCCACTTTCCTCTCTGTGCACCTTTTGGTTTTCTAACTATCCCTGTACCACCTGCCTCCAGCCTCCATGCTGGCATGCTCCATTCCAGAGGGTAAACCTTTTAAAACATAATAAAAGCCTAGTTTGATTCTTTCATTTACTCAGTGTGGTGCTAGACGAATTAAACATCCTAATATTCAGAGATTTTTTGCTAAGTACTGGTGATACGTAAGTTCAAAGCTGGATCAACTCTTCTAAGTTATATCTTAAAAATTATGTCTCAAATTGAATAAGACATCTTTTATCAAACACAGTAAGCACATCATATCCTTAGACAATTAGGTCTTAGAGAGTTAACCATTTCTCTCCCCTGCCTGACAACCTGGTAGATACTTGAAGAGAATCCTTCCAAGTCCAGGTCACTGTACACCACTCTCGGGGAGCCTTCCTCAAGGCTTGGGCAGGGTCCACATCTCTCCCTGGGAGTGCCCCCCTCCACCAGCTCCTGCTGCCCACCTTAGAGACGGGCAGCAAGACCAGATTGTAAGTTATCTGTTTACTGCCTGTTGCCTCTGGCAGACAGGAAGTGCCTGTGTGGCCAGGGCGGTGATGAATCCATTTCAGCAGCATGCCATATTGCCCGACATGTATTAGTTTCATCAATAAATGTTAGTTAAGTGAGCAAATGTCAATCCCCTGCCTTCCATCCTCCAGGCTAAATATCCCAAAGCATTTAGAGGCTACTTAAATGACAGTCTGCAGGAGATGATGCTTATGTGAAATAAGCAAGCAGAGGGCGTGAAATGCTTTTCCGTTTGTCCTGAAGCCACACTGTTCACTGTGGAAAAGGAGACATTCCCTTCCTGCTTCTCCCATTGGGCGTCCTTTCTACGTTGTTGTTGTTCAGTCACTAAGTTGTGTCCAACTCTTTGTGACCCCACGGATTGTAGCCTGTCAGGCTCCTCTGTCCATGGGATGTCCCAGGCAAGATACTGGGGTAGGCTGCCATTTCCTTCTGCAGGGGATCTTCCCAATCCTGGGATCGAACCTGCATCTCCTGCGTTGCAGATAGATTCTTTACCACTGAGCCACTGGGGAAGCCCCCCCTCTCTACCTGGGCCTTTGCAGAGACAAAGGCACAGATGGGGTGAACTTCACCTTCCCCAAAGTCACTGGCAGGAAATTGCTCCCACCACTGTGGAAAATGTAGCATTTCTTGACCTCAGTGGGACTGTTTGTAAAATTCCCTCCATCTCCCTGTGCATATTCCTGCATCCACTTCTTGAAACCAGAGAGTATTTTTATGCTTGGTTCTTTCCTAAGGGTTAGAGGTGAACCAACTGTCAACAGACCACTAATAGTCCTTCTCCCAAAGCAGCGGAGGGAGGGTCATGAGCCCATAATGAAGCTGAAATACGGTCAAGCAGGACTTGTAAACAAATGGCACTTAGGCACCCAAAAGGTCCACTCGGTATAGACTGGGGGGGTGGCGAGGATTGGGTATCTTTCTGAGAATCCTCAAAAAGCAGCCACACTGAAATGCAGTTGGCATTTTACTGAATGCCATTTCACTGAAGTAAAATCAGTGAGCCTGGAAATTACAACCAACATCAATGCCTGATGAAATAAAAACAGGGAGGCTAGAACAACAAAAGAAGAGTGCAGGGTGGTGGTTGGTCTTTAAGGTGGAGGGAGGAGCAGCAGGTGTAAGAACCATCTGCATTCGGCCACTCTGACCAGATATGTGGTGACAGCGGTCCCCCCTTGCCAGAAATCACCTTTGGGAGACAGAGGTGACCAGGAGCCCATGAATGGCTTTATGAAAACACCTAAGGCCATCCAAGTCCACCCAACTCCTCAGCTCTGATCCCTGTTCACTAAGGAAACTCCCTGTTGGAGTCTGCTTTCTCCTGGAACTTGCTAGTCTGATGACATGCATATCTCATTACTTTGCAGGGCATGCATCTCATTATGATTTAATAAATAGACATTCCAGTGTGTGGGTTTTTTTGTTGTTGTTTTAATCTCTTTGGAGTCTGGATAGTATGAATCAATTCCCTGGGATCATCTGAGCAAGATAAAGCAACAAATCTAATTTCATTTCTAAATGCCTAAAGCCAAGGTTAAAATTATAGACCCATGGTGGCCTAGATGTGGCAATATGTCCCACTCTGCGAAGTTTATGAAAATATGATGACTGCTGCCTGCTCACAATGCCAGTTCATTATTTCTATCAGGGTTAAATGAGAATGGGAACCATCATAATACCCCAGGCTTGGATGTTTTGCTAGGGCTCAGTAATCACATTGCATTCTCTCCTGCTGAAGCGTGGGTTTGTGCTCTCTCTGGGACACACGGGTCCATAAAGGGGCCGCTCTCAGTGGTGGAAAGAATGATGAGTTCCTTGGTAAGGAGCATCCTTTGTCTCAGAAAATGGACCTAGAGTGCCAGTTAAGCATTCTTAGTTCTATTCTTACAAAGCTAATTATGCTGTGTACCTTGGTAGATTTATTTCTGTGACTTATTTTAAAAAACTGAACAATACAGGAAGCCAGTTAAAAAGTAAGGGTATGAGCATGAGTATTCACCTGGGATTTCTTCTAGGCAGAGAGGTCAGAGGTCACAGTATGGGTAAGCGCCCTCACCACCCACAGCAAATCTGGCAAATCCATCCCTAACCATCCTTTAGCATTGACTGGTTTCCTTTAGCATTGACTGGTTTGATCTCCTTGCTGTCCAAGGGATTCTCAAGAGTCTTCTCTAGTACCACAATTTTAAAGCACCAATTCTTTGGTGCTCCACCTTCTTTGTGGTCCAGCTCTCACACTTGTACATGACTACTGGAAAAATCCTAGCTTTGAGTATATGGACCTTTGTCAGCAAAGTGGTGTCTCTGCTTTTTCATACACTGTCTAGGTTTGTCATAGCTTTCCTTCCAAGGAGCAAGCGTCTTTTAATTTCATGGCTGCAGTCACTGTCTTCAGTGATTTTGGAGCCCAAGAAAAGAAAATCTGTCACTTCTTCCACTTTTTCCCCTTCTATTTGCCACGAAGTGATGGGATGGGTGCCATGATCTTAGTTTTTTGAATTCTGAATTTCAGGCCAGCTTTTTCACTCTCCTCTTTCACCTTCATTAACAGCTCTTTAGTTACTCTATGCTTTCTGACATTAGAGTTGTATCATCTGCCTATCTGAGTTTGTTGATATTTCTCCCAGCAATCTTGATTCCAGCTTGTGATTCGTCCAGCCCAGCATTTCTCATGATGTACTCTGCATATAAGTTAAATAAGCAGGCTGACAATATATAGCCTTGACGTACTCCTTTCCCAATTTGGAACCAGTCCATTGTTCCATGTCTAGTTCTAACCGTTGCTTTTTGACCTGCATTTATCAGGAGACAGATAAGGTAGTCTGGTATTCCTATCTCTAAGGATTTTCCAGTTTGTTGTGATTCACACAAAGGCTTTAGTATCTCAATGAAGCAGAAGTAGATGTTTTTCTGGAATTCTCTTGCTTTTTCTATGATCCAACAGATGTTGGCAATTTATCTCTGGTTCCTCTGCCTTTTCTAAACCCAGATTTACACCTGGAAGTTCTTAGTTCACATACTGCTGAAGCCCAGCTTGAACGATTTTGAGCATGTGAAATGAGCACAACTGTATGGTAGTTTGAACATTCTTTGGCATTGCTCTTCTTGGGATTGGAATGAAAACTGACCTTTTCCAGTCCTGTGGCCACTGCTGAGTTTTCCAAATTTGCTGACACACCGAGAATAGCACTTTAACAGCATCATCTTTTAGGATCTGAAATAGCTCAGCTAGAATTCCATCACCTCCACTAGCTTTGGTTGTAGTAATCCTACCTAAGGCCCACTTGACCTCACACTCCAGGATGTCGAGCTCTAGATGAGTGACCACACCGTCGTGGTTATCTGGGTCATTAAGACCTTTTTTTTTTTTTTTTTAATGTTCTTCTGTATATTCTTGCCACCTCTTCTTAATCTCTGCTGCTTCTGTTAGGTCCTTACTGTTTCTGTCCTTTATCGTGCCCATCCTTATATGAAATGTTCCCTTGGTAACTCCAATTTTCTTGAAGAGATCTCCAGTCTTTTCCATTCTATTGTTTTCTTCTATTTCTTTGTATTGTTCATTTAAGAAGGCCTTCTTATCTCTCCTTGCTATACTCTGGAATCTGCATTCAGTTGGGTATCTTTCCCTTTCTCTCTTGCCTTTCACTTCTCTTCTTTCCTCAGCTATTTGTAAAGCTCCTCAGATGACCACTTTGCCTTCTTGCATCTCTTTTTCTCATCAGACTGGACACCAACAAATTCATCACGATGTCCAGCCAACTCCATCCTCAATCCTTCCCAGCAGCTTAGGCTACTTGGGCAAAGATTTTTTTTCTCAAGTCCTGATCCCCAAAGGAAGATTCCTGGCAGGGAAAGGACCTATCAAAAGGGTTTTTAAAAAAATGAGTCTCCTTGTTAGGAAAAAAAAAATTTCTCTTGCCAAATAATGGATAACATAAATGACTGTGGAGATCCAAAGAAAACCGATTTATCAAGGATCTGCACTGACAAAATGAAGAATGTTTGAATGCTATGCGGAGAGGAGAACATGGGGTGTCTGTCACAGCCACTGTTGCTACAAGCTGATATCTCAAGGCGACAGGTTCATCAAGGGGCAATAATGCTGCTGCACCCCCCAAATGGCAGAGGCTGACCTCTTTCCCATGCCAGGTGACATGAACAATCAAAGGCTCTGCACGGATTCTCCCAGGGAGCACCGGCTTCTCCTGTGTGCTGCCTGTCGGTCATGACCCGCTCAGCAGCCTTCCTCATCAGTCTTCAGATCAAGGATGGGATAGGAAGACCAGGCACGGCAGACCCATGGGGAATAGCCAGAGCGTGAGGTTCACGAGTTCTAACTTCTGACACTAGTTCAGCCCAGAGCCGACCTTCTAACCGAGAATACCAACCCAGTCAGAGCCTTTCACAGGATATTTTCCGGTCCTCAAACATGCCTCAGGCACCCCAGTTCCTGGGCCTGCATCCCTCCCCTGGTTGGGATGCTGTCCTCTGGCTTCTCTGCTTACGTTAGTCTTTTCCAAACTTCTGGATATCCTTGGGATGATGGTCCCTCCTTCCTGAATACCCCATCCTCCTCAGTGATGGCTTCATCCCAGGAACTATGAGAGCTGGACACCAGCCTTGAGTGTCACTCAGTCTACTTAGGAAACTGCTTGTCCCACCATATACATTGTACTCTAATGAGAGGCATCACGTCTTTGTCATCTTGATTATTTTCAGCACCTCACACAGTGCCTGGAATAGAGAATGTACTCAAGAAATGCCAGTTGTTGACACTGATAATGATGAATTTGAGACCAGTGGTGCTCCAGGCAGAGCCCTATTATGCAGCAATTTATATCTAGGATTTGGCCTTTCACTCGTAATGATCTGAGAATTGTGGAAGGTATAAGTGAGATGTCCAAAGTCCATTCGTTCTCTGCTTGAGACTCTCTGAGCTCTGGAAGGTACCAAGGAAGATAAAAACCCAGGCTGCCATTTTGAAGTCTGACACAATCATGAAATCAACCTGAGACCAATCCTTGAAGCAAAGTTAGTGGTGACCAGGCAACCATCAAGTTTTAGCTTATTAAGTTTATACTTAATAGAAAAACAAAGAAATACAGTATTTCTTTGCTTAATGCTCTATGGGAATCCAGCCAAATATTATATTGTATACTGCACCGATAAGGAGTGGGATGTATTAATTCTACTGCTCAGCTCATACCCAATAAACATGTCAGTATCTCTCTTCCAGATTTCTGAACTCCACATGTGCTTACCGTAGTCAATGGGTGTCTCAAAGGCGACTCAAGTTCAACATGACCAAAATGAAATTCCTAACCTTGCCTACTCCCTAAATTGTTTCTACATCACTCTCCTAGCATCTGCCCCAAAGTTGGGTTTATCCGTGAAGCATCTCTCTCCTTCATCCTTCACATCCACAGTATATCTACCATTTCACCTCCATCCCTGCCCCCATGGCAGAAGCAATCATCACCACTCATCCAACCTAAGCCTCTGAACCATCATTGCTCTCCACTTCTGCCATGTCTAATCCCTTGTTTGCAGAGTAGCCAGAATAATATTCAAACCAAAATCACTGCAGTATACAATATTATATTTGGCTGGGTTCACGTAGAGTGCAGAGTGAAAATCAGATCAGGTCACACCTCTGGTCAACTGTTCGTTGACTTCGCACTACAACTTGGGTTAAAACCTAAGTTTTTGGGACTTCTTTGCTGGCCCAGTGGTTAAGACTCTGTGCTTCCACTGCAGAAGGTGCGAGTTTGGCCCCTGGTTGGGGAACTAAGATACCACATACCACGTAGTGGGGCCACAAAAAGAAAAAACCCTAAGCTTGCTTTCAGGTCTCCCCTTCCTCTGGCTCTTGCTTATATCCTGTCTTGATTCTCTAACCATGTTGGCCTTCTGATATTTTCCTACCTATGCGCCATGGCAGACACAGTGCGTTACCTACTGCAAATCCATTTCCTGCCTTCTTCCTCACTAGCAGAACTCTGATTTCACTCAAGGATACACTGCATTGTTATACAAAGGTTTGATATTGTTATTCTAAAGTGGGTGCCACGCCTGACCTAAAATGTCCATGTTTCAAGGGGATTCTGCTTTAATATTTTCACTAAGGTGAGGTCAATCAAACCATTTACTGTGGACTAAATTGTGTAATCCAAAGCCATATGTTGAAACCCTACCCCTCAACGTGATGGAATTTGGACATAGTGCCTTTGAGAGGTAATTACGTTTAGATGAGATGATGAAGGTGAGGCCTTCATGATGGGATTAGTGCCCTTAGGTGGAAAGACACCAGAGAGCTTTCCCTCTCTCTCGGCCATGTGAGGACACAGCAAGATGGTGGCCATCTGCACACCAAGCCAGGAAGAGGGTTCTCACCAAGAACCAAACCAGCTGGCACCTTGACCTTGGACTTCCAGCCTCCAGAACTGTGAGAAATAAATGTCAGTTGGTTATGTCACCCAGTCTGTGGTATTCTGTTAAAGCAGTGTGAGCTGACTAAGGTACCACTGCTTGGTTTTAAACTGCTTATCCCAATAATGCAGTACACGTCTCCTCCTAGGTATTCTGATATATGGTACCCCAGTGCCAAGACTTCAGGGAAATAATTATATATAGACACTAATGCAGACCAGAGCAATGGCTCAAGATTCAGAACAGATGTAGTGAAACAAATAAGCAGAAGGCCAGATGCAGGGCCAGTTTTTCACCTAGACCCATGGAAGATTTCTCTAGATGATAGCTGGTATGGTGCTTTGCTGGAAGGGGACTGGCTTATCGCTCATTTCTCTAAGTCTTTCACAGTCAAGTTGGTCAAGGATAAGAGCTTTAGTTGAGGCTTTAGGGAGCCAGGGAAATAACACAAGGCCCATGGCCAGTGTCTGCTCACCCGGGACCCTCCAATACAGTATGCAAAACTGTATGAGTGTGAGTTTATAGGGAGGAGGATCCACAGCTTTCATTAGATTCTCAAAAGGGTCTAGAACCTCCCTCCCTCCACAAAAAGGATCACACTACGTAGAAGATGGCCAACGTATCTCAGAATTGAAAGCATTCTCTAGGTGCAATGTGTTAGCTTTGTATAATAGCTCAGATGAATCTGGCTTTTACCTAAATTCCATAAGTGGGAGCCCTACACCCGAGTACATCATAACAGATAAACTTCTCCTGTGATAAGGCCAAGAATCTACAAGAGCTGTCAGCTAAATCCTCACTAAACTGCAAAAGTTGCCAGTTGAAACGATGCTGAAGAAAGACTATTTGCTTCCCAGATAATGAGACAAAACCAATACAGGGGGGTGTTCCCAGTCTTTCTCCCATCACAGTCTCTCGTAGCCTCTTGGGTCTGGTGGGCTTTGTCAGTGAGAGAACACTCCCCTCTTTGAGGATGTTAAGGAGAAGAAATTCATCCCCTATCAGTCAGAGACTGACTGACCTAAACCTACCCTGAAAGTATGTTCCATAGTAAGTGTTTAAAAGTATCACTACAAAAAGAAATTGTAACTTAAAAATAACTTTACAGTGAACTTAAGCAAATCAACATGTAACTATAAAACCCAAAATTGGTCATCCTAAAATAAGTGCAACAGGCCTATGACCATGGTGTTTCCTGGGTTGTAGAGATAAGGCACCTGAGAAGAAATGAGGAATTCCAAGGCTAAATTTTGGTTTTCATCACATTTTTCTTACTGTTGTTTCTTTTTTTAATATATGATATTTATTTGGTCTTAGTTGCAGCACGTGGGCTCTGCTGCAGCACACAGGCTCTCTAGTTTTGGCTGCAGGCTTAGTTGCTCCGTGGCATGTGGGATCTTAGTTCCCTGACCAGGGATTGAACCTGTATCTCCTGCATTGCAAGGCAGATTCTTAACCACTGGACCACCAGGGAAGTCCCTCTTACTGTGATTTCTGTTGGATTTGCCCTAATATTTTCATATTGGTTTGTATCCTCAAGCCAAGGTGGTGCATGAAAAGATGCTCAACATCACTAGCTGTAAGGGAAATGCAAATCAAGCCCACAGTGAGATAATACTTCACCTTTCCACCTATTAGGGAGGCTATTATCAAAAAATGGAAAAAAAAAGTGATTGCAAGGATGTAGAGAAATGGGACACTTGTGCATCCCTGCTGGGAAGTAAAATGGTGGTGTTGCTTTGGAAAACTGTATGACAAATCCTCCAGTAAAATGGTGGTGTTGCTTTGGAAAACTGTATGACAAATCCTCCAGTAGTTAAACACAGAATTACCATGTGACTCAGCAATCTCACTTCTGAGGATACACTCAAAAGCATCGAGAGCAGGACTCAAACAGGTATTAGCACACCCACATTCACAACAGCATTACTCATGATAGCCAAAAGGTGGAAACAACCCAAGTGTCCATCGATGGATGAATGGATAAACAAAAATGTAGTATATACACACAATGGAATACAATTCAGCCTAAAAAAAGAATGAAGTTCTGACACATACTACAACACGGATAAGGACATTATGCTAAGTAAAAAAAAAAAAAGACAAAAAAGGACAAACATTTTATGATCCCCTTTCCATGAGATACCTAGAGAAGCCACATTCATAGAAGCAGAAAGCAGACTGGTATTGCCAGGGGCTGGGGGAAATGAATGGGAGTTAATATTTAGTGGGTTTCTGTTTGGAAGATGAAAAAGTTCTGGAGATGGATAGTGGTAATGGTGGTGCCATACTGGGAATGTACTTGATGCCACTGAATTGTACTCTTCAGTTCAGTTTAGTCGCTCAGTCGTGTCTGACTCTTTGCAACCCCATGGACTACAGCACGCCAGGCCTCCCTATCCATCACCAACTCCTGGAGTTTACCCAAACTCATGTCCATCGAGTCGGTGATGCCATCCAACCATCTCATCCTCTGTCGTCCCCTTCTCCTCTCGCTCTCAATCTTTCCCAGCATCAGGGTCTTTTCAAATGAGTCAGCTCTTTGCATCAGGTGGCCAAAGTATTGGAGTTTTAGCTTCAGCATCAGTCCTTCCAATGAGTATTCAGGACTGATTTCCTTTAGGAAGGACTGCTTGGATCTCCTTGCTGTCCAAGAGACTCTCAAGAGTCTTCTCCAACACCACAGTTCAAAAGCATCAATTCTTCGGCACTCAGCTTTCTTTACAGCCCAACTCTCACACTTAGAAATGGTTAAAATGGTAAATTTTGTGTACAAAATAAAATGTATATTTTGTTACAATTTCTTTTAAAAAGAAAAAAAGAAGCCAAGGTGGCAAGTCATACTTACAAGATGTAGGCAATCACCCCGATGGACCAGCAGTCGACGGCTTTGCTGTAGGGTTTCTGGGCGAGGACTTCAGGAGCTGTGAAACAACAAAGGAGAGACACAAGCCTGACAATTTAAATGATGAGAACATAAGGCGGTCTGGGGGTGCCTTTTTGCTTTTTTGGTCTGCTACTTGGGCTGAACTTTCAGTGATTCTAGAAACTGAGAATAAACATGCAATCTGATATATTTGTTGACTTTTATAACTGGACAAAAGGGGAGCGTTCATGTATGTGTATAACTGGAGGTTGTAAATCAATCAACACATGCTGCACAGGAGATAATTTATGTCAGTGCTGTTCTAAAGCACTATAGCTCAGACCAGACAGAGAAGAGGGAATACCCAGTCTGGGGCCCGGGGTGTGACTTCACCTCAAATCAATTCAAGGAAGCATTTCTGCCCCCTGTGTAGGGTCTTTCTAGGTGCTGTGGGGACAGGCAGGTGAAGCCCCCTCCTCCTGCCTTCATGGAGCTTATAGTCAAGATTAGACTTAAAACAAGTCTCCGGGGTCCTGCCTCAAGTCTGCTCCTCGTTCCTTCTCTAAGGTTTTGGATGGGTTATCTGTAACTTGTGCCATTTTATGTTCTCATCTGTGAAACAGGAAAAATGCTACTTAATCTTACTTCCTGGTTCTAACCCACTATTCATCAAGACTTGCCCGTCCAAGGCCTTGGTTTATTTTGTATTATTCCCTGTTCCTGGCCTGTGGCTACTGCCCTATGTTGAATAACCCACCGGGTGTCTGGCGCTTAGCACAGTCTGCCGTATGTATTTGTGCAAAGAGTAAACAAACATAGAAAAGGAAGCAAACCTTCTTCACAAGTAAAACCTCCTTTTTATGCAAACACATCTGATTGAAGTGTCTAGAATAGACTCTGCAGAAAATTTAAGAAGGTAGAGAAATAGAAATAGCTCCAGGTTACATGGTACTTGTCACAGGCTGAGCTGTGGTCTGTGGTCTGGGGATGCATTAACCCCCCACAACTGTATTGGTGGGGAAGAGCTTAGTTACCATTATCTTGCTTCCCAAGTTACAGGTAGGGGTGCATGGGGACTCAGAGAGCAGGGCACTTTTCCATAGCATCCAGCTACCAAAAGGCTTCTACATCAGCTTAAAAGTTGAAGTGTTTAGTCGCTCAGTCATGGCCAACTCTTTGTGACCCCATGAACTGTAGCCCAGCAGGCTCCTCTGTCCATAAAAGTCTCCAGGCAAGAATATTGGAGTGGGTTGCCATACTTGGCTTCACCTGAATTAAATGCCTGGATCTCATCCTGGTCATTTGTAAATGTTCTCTACTGTAATCCTTCCAACCACTCTGCACCTCAACAGTAAGGAAAATGAGCCTCAGACATGTGCCTTTTCTTTTTTATTTTAATTAATTAATTAATCTTTGGCTGTGCTAGGCCTTCATTGCTGCTCAGGCTTTTCTCTAGTTGCGGGGAGCAGGGGCTGCTCTCTAGTTACGGTGCAAGGGCTTCTCATTGCGGTGGCTTCTCTTGTTATGAAGCACGGGCTCTAAAGCGTGTGGGCTTCAATTAGTTGTGGCCTGTGGGCTCAGTAGTTGTGGTGCATGGGCTTAGCTGCTCTGTGGCATGCAGGATCCTCCCGGACCAGGGATCAAACCTGTGTCTCCTGCACCAGCAGGTGGATTCTTGAGCAATGAGTCACCAGGAAAGCCCTGAGATGTGCCTTTTCTGACAACACCCAGGAGATATGGCTCAGGAGATACTGAACACAATTCAATCTCATCCTGTTCCACTGGAACCTACTGAGTGAAAATGAGCGTTTCTTCAGTCTGTAAGAAAAGCCCTTTTGCAAAAAATTAACAGGGAGGTCCTCTTACCCTGTTGCAGATACCTTCCTGAGCGAGAGGGAAAGACGCAAACTCTTGTGGATGTTTCTGCTTATGATGGTAAGAGATACAGTTGACAGATAACTCCCAAATCTAATTTTAGGTTTCAGCCCCAATTCCTCCAATCACTTAAATAAAATTTCTTTTTTAACAAGAGCAAAATAAACACATTTCTACATCTTTGCTATGTCCACCTTCAACTACAAAGCTAGGGAAGCCACAACCTGGAGAAGTGGCCCTTGGATAACTGGGAGGTGGCTACAGCCATCATTCCTTTTCTCCGGAACTGCTCAGGGCCTGTTTCTCAGATGCTTCTATTACAGCAATGGATGAAAGGGAGCCATTTCCCACAGCAAACTGATTTAGGAGGTAGGCGGTCTCAGAGCTGATGTTCTAGTCTGAGCGGTCACAGGGCACAGGTGGTGGGAGGGGGCTGTTTCTGCAAGGAGCTTATTTTTGAACCTCCAGGGCCATCCTCGTGGCCTGATGGAAAATTCAAAAGAAGCAGAAAAGGCTCACAGAGCAACATCTGATCCAGGTCCACGTGCGCTTCAGTCATGTCTGACTCTCTGTGACCCTATAGACCGTAGCCCACCAGGCTCCTCTGTCCACAGGATTCTCCAGGCAAGAATGATGGAGTGGGTTGCCATGCCCTCCTCCAGGGGATCTTCCCGACCCAGGGATCAAACCTGTATCTCTCATGTCTCCTGCATTGGCCGGTGGGTTCTTCGCCACTAGTGCTACCGGGGAAGGCCCTGATCCAGCTCCACCTCCCCACAAAGCTGACAGCAGATGTCAGGAGCACCAAGCAGGTGGGGAGAGGCCCCAGCTTCCATGTGATGTGGTCTGTAGGGCTATTTAGGGGCACGACAGTGGTGCCCAAACACTCCATGATACCAAAGGATGAGACCCAGCACCAGGAAAGCACGTTGGACTCCTAGGAAGAGCTAATCCTCTGTGTTCTCCTCCTGAGCACTCCATTCTCACAGTCTTCCAGTTCTGTGAGTGTGGGAGGAAGAATTCTTAAAAAAAAAAAAAAAAAAAAAAGTCCTCCTCCTCAACATCATCTGTTAGAAAACAGAAAGTACTAGCTACCATCCACTGTTCAGCAAACAAGGGAATAAAGAACACGGCTTCCCTTTTGAAATCCACATGCTTGGGGACACCTGTCCATCAAACCCTTGGCCTGCAGTCTGGCAAATTCCGAGACTTGAAAAGCAAGTGGCTGAATTTTATGCAACTTGGAGCATAGATGTTACTGGGGATGTTTAGATTCTTGAAACCACAGATGACACCTAATTTTTAAAAATATGAGATTTCTGTTTAAATAATACACTTTTGACATCAAGTAATGTTTTTTTATTAAAAGACCTGATATGGAATAACTGCAAGGATGTTAGGGAAAAGTTCTAAATGATGGGTATCCACACTGGGGGTGGAACTCTATGTACTTGTACCAAACATGTCTTGTTCTCTTTGATATTGTGTCTTATCTGGGTTATAGCAACTGCAGCAAAACATAAATACTTCTTAATCAACTGGCACCAGAACCATTTGCCCTCTGGTGAAGTTCTTCATTGTACTTGAACCAAAGCCAGAAGCACAATGTCATGATAAAAAAGACAAAGCAAACAGATTTGGAATTAAAATTCTCACCAACTTAATGTATTTTTAAAATTGCATGATGGTGTACACGTGAATGGCTTAAATTCTGTTTTCCCTTGAGAACCAAATTCTGTTTTCTTGGAACCAAATGTTTTTCCGGACATGGTTTGAACAAGCCCACCTAGCTTTAAATGGCTAACTTTTCATCTCATAGTAATTCTCGGAAAAAATAAACTCTCAGGCAATATTGAAAACCTTCTGGACAATTAGACATGGTGATCAAATCATGATGAACCCCTGATGTCATGGGGGGAGATTTTTTCTCCTAGTCTCCACCTGTGTTCTGCACTTGGTGCTATTGTTCTGTCAACTGGTTTTACTCCTCTGGTTTTTGGTCCTCCTACCATTGTGGCTCAGACAGTAAAAAATCTGCTGAAACGCAGCGGACCCAGGTTCGATCCCTGGGTCGGGAAGATCCCCTGGAGAAGGGAATGGCAATCCACTCCGGTGTTCTTGCTTAAAGAATTCCATGGACAGAGGAGCCTGGCGGGCTATGGTCCATGGGGTCTCAAGGAGTCGGGCACGACTGAGTGACTACACTACTACCACTCGCCTGGTCCCTTTCAAATGTTGTGCTGGGAGAATCCCTTTTCTCTGATCTTTTTTTTTTTCTCTGATCTTTTGAAAGACCAGTTTTCATTCTGAGAATCAGCCAAACTTCTGCATGTTATGTTATCAATCTTATACCATTGGCAAGAATTCACTGTAATTCTAAAAAGTCACAGCATCCAACTTACAAACTTTCAAACAACAATTGAGGGAGATGGCGTGGAACACTGTCCACCTGGAGCGTCAGGAAGTGATGAGGGTTCTCTGTGCCACTGCCATCCCATCTCACCCCCAGCACCTGCAGGAGTGCCGATTAAGAACTTTTTCATCAAGCAGAAATAATTTGCTCTCCTAATTGTACCCAGCACGATTCACATGTTGTGGCAGGTGGGCAATGACTCTAGCCACCCCCACACTTTCTAACTGAGAGCGGCTTTGAACTGAAATAACTTAATTGGAGCTACTGACAAAGGGAGCAGTCATAGAGAGGCCCTACAGCTTGTCTGCGATGCCATCAGCCCCCAGGCAGAGCAGGAAAGAGCTTGATTTTGAGGCACAGACACAGCAGAAGAGAAAGACTCAAATGGGGAGAATTCCCTGTAAGTCCAATGGTTAGGACTCCATACTTCTAATGCAGTGGGTTCCATCCCGGGTCAGGGAACTAAGATTCTGCATGCCACATGGTGCAGCCAAAAACAAACCAAAAAAACTGTTTTGTTTTTTTTTTTAAAGATTCAAGTGGGGAGGGCACACATGTTCCTCCAGTGCATTTTAAGACCTGGACCTTGGGGCAGTCAGTGGTCATCAGTGGCAGTAGAGGCGTCCACCCACCCAAAGTGTTGAAGGGAGAGATCCAAGATAGGTGGCAGGTCTAACCTCCTGACTGCATCTTAGGCTTGGCTGAAGTCAGCCTTTTAGAGGTGGAGAGAGTAGGGGTGGGGTGTTGGCAGCCCCACCTGGGTGACTTGGGTTGAGCCTGACAGTTGGGTTCGCAGGTCCATTCATCACAGACCTGTAATCCACTAGCCTCCAGCAGGCTCCCATAGTACCTTATCCATCTCTTTACTGCTGTATGAATCACATTGTCAGCACCAGACTTCATGCTGCTGGAGGCCATCTCTAGACTGTATTTTCAGGCATAGTACATACTGATTATTCATCAAATAGTGATACAACTGAATCCAATCCACTCAACCCACACATGCCATTATTTCTACAAGAAAATGCTTCCCAGGACTTCCCTGGTGGTACAGTGGATAAGAATCCACCTGCCAGCTGTTCTCTTGGGTTCCCTTACCCTACTGCTCTCCACCCGGGTGCCCTTTCCCAATAAAATCTCTTGCTTTGTCAGCAAAAAAAAAAAAAAAAAAAAAGAATCCACCTGCCAATGCAGGGACATGGGTTAGATTCCTGGTCCAGGAAGATTCCATATGCTGAGGAGCGACAAAAACTGTGCATCACAAGACGAGAAGCCACTGCAATGAGAAGCCTGGGCACTGCAACTAAAGAAAGCCTATGTGCAGCAACAAAGACCTAGTGCAACTAAAAAAAGAAAATTCCAGAGAGATGATTTACAAATAAATTTTGCTGCCTCAAGTATTTTCAGTGAGTAGCCATAGGAACCATAAAAAGAAAAAATGAAAGGGTCAAAAACGAATTTTGGATTGCAAGCCACTGTCATTTGGGAAGCCCCTATATTATGTACATTGTTGTTCAGTTGCTAAGTTGAGTCTGACTCTTTGTGACTCCATGGACTGCAGCACAGCAGTCTTCCCTGTCCTTCACCACCATCTCCTGCTGCTGCTGCTGCTGCTAAGTCGCTTCAGTTGTGTCCGACTCTGTGCGACCCCATTGACGGCAGCCCACCAGGCTCCTGCAGTTTTCTCAAATTCACGTCCATTGAGTCAGTGATGGATCCAACCATCTCATCCTCTGTCATCCCCTTCTCCTCCTGCCTTCAATCTTTCTCAGCATCAGGGTCTTTTCCAATGAGTCAGCTCTTCACATCAGGTGGCCAAAGTATTGGAACTTCAGCTTCAGCATAAGTCCTTCCATTGAATATTCAGTGTTGATTTCCTTTAGAATTGACTGGTTTGATCTCCTTGCAAACTAAGGGTCTCTCAAGAGTCTTCTCCAGCACCACAGTTCAAAGGTATCAATTCTTCAGCACTCAGCATTCTTTGTGGTCCAACTCTCACATGCATATATAACTACTGGAAAAACCATAGCTTTGACTAGATGATCAATTGCTAAATACCTTTCCTTAAGCAAATTATTTCTGACATGAATTTGGGGGATAAAAGAAGCAGAATTATCCCTAATTCTCTGATAGTGGGTGTTTGTCATTCATGCTGCTCTCCTTTTAAAAGCTTTTCTTGAAGGGATTTCAGAATTATTAATACTAGTTCTAGGGCTAAACAGCAAAAAAGGTAGTCTAGTAAATGATCTCTCAGAACCTCCTTCCTGTTAGATCTTGGCGGCTATTAATTCAGAGTTTTTTTTGGGTTATTCCTAATATAAACAGTATCCCATCAGCTGAATTTACACCAGTAAACAGAAGTCATCTCCATGTAAGCCACACAGCCTCAGCAGAACCTCCCACGAGCTCCTGGAAGGATCTGTGGACAGATGTTCTGCCTTCTGAGCCCCAGGCTTACCCCACGCTCTCCAGTGAAACAGTAGGTTCCAAACTGACAATAATTGAATTTACTGTTATGAGACTCACTACCAACCCACTGTGGAAAATTCCACTTGGTGGGAAAGGTCTCCTATAAACCGAGCTGTTCTATATTGATTTAGAGCACGGATTTCTGGTAAAGGGAAGGACTCCAGAGATTTCAAAAAGAAAAAAAAAGAATTCCAGAAACCTTTCATGTTGTTTTTAAAACAATTAAGTTGCCCATTTTCCTTACTGAACCAGAGAGAGAGAAAAAGGTCTAACCAACTGGAATTGGAAACGCAGACAGTGGCTTGTGGGGGCGGGGGCCGCAGTCATCAATCCTCAGGCTCTAATAAAACAGAAAAGGAATTTTCCCTTTTCCTGCATCCAAGGATGTGCTGTGAACAGCCTCTGCAGAGAGAGGGGAGACTGAGATCTCACCGTATTACCTTCATGTTCAAGGTGATTTTTTTCCTCCATGGATGTCTGAGGACCACTACTCTCCATACCTCAAAGATGACCACTTCTTGGGGAGAAGAGGGGCACTGGCAGGAGGGGGCAGCCCAAGGTGGCAGGAGCAGCCCTCAATGCTGGAAAAGAAGAGCCAGTGGTCCAGAACCACAGTGGTGGGGCTTCTCCTTATTCAATCGCTTAATGGGTTGCATCCCACTTCAGGCACTGGCTCTATAGGTGACCAAAGCATAGCTGGACCCTGCCCCCCAGGGCACACCTGTTCTCTGGGTCATTGAGGGTACACATAAGCCTCAGCCACCTTCCTAAGGACGATGATTGTACTCAGACAAGATCATGGCAGGATGGGAGAGGTGTTGTTGATTTTTTGATTTAACTCATTTGAAATCCAGCTCTGAAGATACTGAACCTACTCTAAACTGAAAGCGTTAGTTGCTCAGTCCTGTCTGACTCTTTTGTGACCCCATGAACTGCAGCCTGCCAGACTCTTCTGTCCATGGGATTCTCCAGGCAAGAATACTGAAGTGGGTTGCCATTTCCCTTCTCCAGGGGATCTTCTTGACCAGGGAGTGAACCCAGGCCTCCTGCATTGCAGGCAGATTCTTTATTGTCTGAGCCACCAGGGAAGCCTCAAAAATATTCAAGGAAAAAAATAAATTACCTCCAACAGTCAAATGAAAAATAAAGTGAAAATAGATAGTGAAAGATACAGCTGGGGAAAGAAATTGCTGTGGCCTGTGGTGCTGTAAGAATATGCCTTCATGTTCTCTAAGAAAAAAGTAATAGGTGTAGAGATAAAAGAGTAGGAGAGGTCTGAAGGATGTGAAATGGTTGCCAGGATTTAGGTTTTTGTAACAAAAAAGGACTTTAGTTGTCTGGATATAAGAAGTTTTAAATAGCTGGATACATTGGCTTTTCGGTGAAAGAAACCTAGGCTCTACCATTTACTGCATGTGTGGACATGGGTAAATCCCTTAATCTTTCTCAGCCTCCATTTTGCTCATCTGTAAAATGGGAACATCAATAGAGCCCAACTTTGAGGACTGTTATGAGGCTTAAAGAAAATAAGCAGCACATAACTTATGGGTATAATTAGTAGTTATTATGCAAGGAAGAGAAATTGGTAAGATCAAGGGAGCAAAAAGAATGTAGGCTTTATCACTTTCTAGAAAAGGATGGATAGATTCCTGATATCATGTAGTACTTTCCTTTGATTCTAGCTTAACATAATGGAAATGATTCATAAAGGAAGATTTCCACCCTTTTGATGAAAACCCTCAAATGTCAGGACTGAGCCAGGCTCACACGTGACTGGAAGGGTGGGTCGGGAGAGCTTGAGTCTTAGAGCTGGCAGGAGCCAGGTGGTCCCTTTGCTCATCTAGTTATGGATCCCTGTGGTCACTTCATCACCAGCACATTTACATCAACCCCTCTTGGTCCAGACACCAGCCCAGACACAGTAACAGGAGCAGCCTGTTCATCATGGCTGACTGACAGTGCTGTGAGCATGAGGACCATTTGTCCTGGTATCAGAGATCCATGTGGTGGCCAGGGACTCTGGATGTGTGTAGCACCTTCATGGCTCTGCGTCTACTGAGGGAAGGACAGACTGAGCTCCCTCCACATTTTCTCCCCTGGCTCCCACCTCCCCTACACCCCCTCTCCTACCTCCAGGCCAGGGGTCATCAAGGTTTCTATCTCCATCACCCTGAGCTCTCCTCATCCTTTAAGCAGTGACAAGGGTGCAAAGCCCAGTTCTAACCAGTTCTTGCTTTCACGGGCCTCAGTTATAATTCTTTTTTAAAGAAGGTTGAAAATTATTCTGGAAGACTGGTTATAAAAATGCATATATCCTAATTTTTTCCCCTAAGTTTTCCTTTATTAAAATATAGTTGGTTTATAATGTCATATTAGTTTCTGGTGTATGGCAAAATGATTCAGTTATATATGTGTGTGTGTGTGTATGTATTATTTTTCATATTCTTTTCCATTATGGTTTCTTACAGGATATTGAATACAATCCCCTGTGCTATACAGTAGGACCTTGTTGTATATCTATTTTATATATAGTAGTTTGGATCTGATGATCCCAAACTGATAATTAATCCCTCCCCCACAGCTTCCTCCTTGGTAACCATAAGTTTGTTTTCTACATCAGTGAGTCTGTTTTGTAAGTAACTTCATTTGTGTCATATTTTAGATTCCACACCTAAGTGATATTATATGGTGGTATTTATCTTTGTTTGATTTACTTCACTTAGTATGATAAGCTCTAGGTCCATCCATCCATGCTGTTGCAAATGGCATTATTTCATTCTTTTTCATGGCTGAGTAGTATTCCACTGTGTGTGTGTGTGTGTGTGTGTGTGTGTGTGTGTGTGTGTGTGTATACACATATGTATATATGTATATACATATATACGTATATACACACCACATCTTCTTTATTTATTCATCTGTTGATGGACATTGAGGCTGCTCCCCTGTCTTGTTATTATAAATGGTGCTACTATGAACACTGGGGTGCACTGCTTAATTCTCTGGAATGTGTTAAACTGCTGCCACCTGTGCCACTTCTGAGATAGAGCTGATGGGGCCCTCAGAGCAGTAGCACCTCTACCTGTCTTTGAATGAGCTTCTGTTTTTGAAAATGAACTTGAAACATCCAACCTGCTATGTAGCCTATCACATCAGCAGACAGGCAGGCAGGCAGACGGGCAAACTGCCAGCCTATGGCTTAGTCTAAGGTTCATCTGTCGCTCCCTGTGGCTGACCTTGCTGAAGCCCCACACATAAAATGGCACAGTATTTGCATATTATTTACAACATCCTCCCACGTACTTCAAATCATCTCTAGATGAACTGTAAAACCTTATACAATGTTAAGGCTGTATAAATCATTGCTGATAAGCAGAAAATTCAAGTTTTGCTTTTTTGGAGCTTTTTGGCAATTAAAAAATATTTTCGATCTGCATTTGGTTGAATCTGAGAATTTGGAATCTGTGGATCCGGACAGCCAACTGTATGTTATGGATGTGCATCCCAGGACACTTGAACCAAGTCTTCCTGCCCCTGAGGAATCTCCACAGGTGGTGAGAAGGGTCACAGCAACTCTGCTGGTTGATAAACGGATAGACCCTTAAACCAAAGTGCAATATAGTTCCAAAGGGTTAGTGACATTTGTGTGTCATCAAGGTGGCAAGAAGGACTTCACTGAAACAATGGGAGATACAAACCACTATATCCAACAAGGACCTACTGTATAGCACAGGGAACTCAGCTCAATATCTTCTAATAACCTATAAGGGGAAAGAATCTGAATAAGAATAGATATTAATACATAGATATAGATGGGCTTCCCTGGTAACACAGCAGTACAGAATTTGCGTGCAATGCAGGAGACCCAGGTTCAATCCCTGGGTCAGGAAGATCTCCTGGAGGAGGGCGTGACAACCTACTCTACCACTCTTGCCTGGAGAATCTCATGGATAGAGGAGCCTGGCAGGCTGCAGTCCATAGGGTCCCACAGAGTCGGACATGACTGAAGTGACTAAGCAGCAGCAGCACCAGCAGATATAGATGGGCTGTCCCAGGTGGTGCTAGTGGTAAAGAACCTGGCTGCCAATGCACGAGACACAAA
This sequence comes from Giraffa tippelskirchi, assembly GCF_054371585.1. Classification (NCBI taxonomy): domain Eukaryota; kingdom Metazoa; phylum Chordata; class Mammalia; order Artiodactyla; family Giraffidae; genus Giraffa; species Giraffa tippelskirchi. The sequence goes on along the minus strand of NC_137287.1, from coordinate 61,170,413 downwards.
AGACATGGGTTAGATCCCTGAGTGAGGAAGATCCCCTGGAGAAGGAGATGGCAACCCATTCCAGTATTCTTTCATGGAGAATCCCATGGACAGAGGAGCCTGGCGGGCTACAGTCCTTGCAGTCGCAGAGTCGGGCACTACTGAATCGACTTAGCATGCATGCATACACACACGCATATGTGTAACTGAACCACTTTGCTGTACACCTGAAACTAACACATTGTAAATAAAAACATAGCGGGAGAGAAAGAGGACATTTCTTCCCAGCAGTGACCTGTTCAGAGACAGTAAATAAAATTCTAAAGATCAAGGCAAATAAGATTCAGGTGTATATATCAGAGGAGAATCCAGCCTCGGAGAGAGCTGCATTACAAAGAGGAGGCGGTATTGAACAAGTTTACTCAGATCTGCTTCCTGCCAGTAGAATTTTCAGCAGGAGGGGTATTCAAAAAGAAAAAACCCTCAGTGAGGGGCTTTACTGTGAGCATAATGTTGCTTCACCTAGATTTAGAGTATTGCAATCTGGATTGTGGGCAAACAAAAACACAGCTGAAATACAGAATCCTTCCTTGCTGGTGGTTTGTCTTCAGCCCGAAGTTGCAGAAGTCAGGAGGAGCAGAAGGTTCTCAGGACAGCTTGTTCTCTTTGTGCTGGTTATAGGTTCCTTAGCTCTTTCTCATCCTCTTTTCGAGTCATAATTTACTAAAAATGCATCACAGACGACCAGCTCACTTGGATTTTCCTAGTCGCTTCTTGAATTTTACCACAGGCATGAAGAGTCCCCATTAAAGCGCCATCCTGGTTTCTCATTACCAGTCTGACTGGAGCTGGGTTACTATTCAAATGCTCCCGAAGCCAAAATGTGGCTGATGGGAGTCAGGGAAGGAACGGGAAGGGAGTGGAAAACAGGGAGGGTGGCTGGTATCTGGTGTTTTCAAATGTGGGAGAGACCTGGAACTCAGCGCAACAGAGGAAGAAAAATGTTCTGAGTAAGGCATTTCAGAGCAGTGTGGCATGGATAACCCCATAACGTGTTCCCTGCAGGTGGTCCCAAGAGTCTGCCTCTGCCCTAAAGGGTTTGTGACCACAGCCAGATGGCTCCTTTGCACTGAAGCCCTCCTCGCTTCTGAAATCTGATGAGCTACACTTCAACACGAAGAAGACTGTTACACTCATTTCAATGTTTTGGTCTATAATCATTCAAAGGAAAAAAAAAAAGAGTAAATTCCAAAACGTGGCAGAGCTTCTTTCCACTCTATCACCGCAAAATGGTATCAGTTCAGAAACCATGAAATTCCATCCCAGGATTCAAGTATGGAGAGAGGAGCTGTGAAGGAATTCCAGAAGGATGGAGACTGCTTCACAGACAGTTTTAAGAGGGATTTAGTGGGGGCGGGGACTCTTCCAGGGCAGGGCTGCATACCCTTTGCTTGTGTTCTGCTCATGACCTTTCGCCCTCACCCATATTCACTGTCAAGGCTAAAAGTCTTGCTCTAAAACTCTCCCCACGTGTGGGGTGGGGGGGTCGTTCTCTCTGACAAGTGGGGTCTGGGTGCAGCACCCAGTGTGATGAAACAGTTGCTGTTGGTTGTCACTGAGCAGCTGCTGAGAGAGAAGGAAAGAGGAAGTTCTTATCTGGACCTTCCACTCAGTCATCTGTGTGACAATTTATCAGTTACAGAAAATCCTGTTTCAACGCTAACCGCGTGGGAGCGTGAGAACAATGACATAATGCTCAGAGACGTGTACTAAAATTTAAGTGAACAACAAATAAAACCCCAGCTCTCTGGGAGAAAATGACCACACAGAAGAGTGAAGATGAAAGCATCAGGAACAGAGGATCCATGAGGAAAGATAAAAGGAACCAAGTGGCTTAGCTTGCTTAAGAGATGGATGATGTCAACTTAATTGAGTTTTTTTCTTGTCTGTTCTGAATGAAGATGGGGAAAAAACGATGGTTAAATTTCCTTGACACATACATATTTATACACTTAAAGGATACCAAGTCAGATGTCTGTAGAAATAACAGGATGGTAGAACCAGAAAAAAAGTCACAGAGGTCAATCTGTAAGCATCTTTTGACAGGAAAAAGCTCCTAGTAGGAAAGAGTTCTCTGCAGGTGGCCCTTCTGTCCTGCCTCATCACTAACCTTAAACCAGGCGCCCCCATGCTCTATTCATCTCCGGCCCTGGCACACCTTCCTAATCTTTTGTTCATACAATCCTTTGCCTACATTGTTGGTTCTTTCACAGATCAAAGAAGCAGAAATGAAGAATAAGGAACTGACAGAGGACCAGATCTCTTCCCTAGCTTCTCTTCAGCAATCTTGCAAACAAACTGCGTGAACAACATAACATCTGAAGAAAGACCAGGAGGAGTCGACCAGCCAGCACACAAGTGCGTATGCAGTGGGGGAGGGTGACGACTGACCCCCTGCCTCAGTGATTCACGAGATGACTTCCCTGTTTCCCTTAAAAGCTTTCATGGCAGAGCAGAATCTTGGGAGGTGGTTTTGTGGGGACACTGAGTCCACCATCTCCCCAGATTGCTGGTGTTCTGATTAGAGGTACCTTTCCTTTCTATCAACATGAGTATCGTTTTTGTAAGTAGAGAGCAGTGGGACCTGATTTGATAATCAGTTCAGCAGGCTTATTTTACAAACAAGAAACTGAGAACCCAAGAGTTTAAGGGATGGCTCAGGCCTTCCTTACAAGTAACCAGTGGCAGAGATAGAATCGCACATTCAAGACCCCCTGTTGTGATGGCCACCAACTACAGGCTGGGCAGCTTTGAGAGTCTTCATCCCAACATGAAACCCTGGTTCCTGGAATCCCTGGTTCCAAGATCTCATCCAAACCCCAAGCTCCTTATCAAGTTTTCACAATGCAATGATCTCATGAATTAAAAAAATTTCTCTAACAGTGAAAAAATATGCCAAGAATGCTGATCAACTGTTCTCCATTTCCATTTAGAGGAGAACACACAAAACTTGTCTAAACGATTTCAGACACGTTAAGCCAGGGATAGATCAAAGCCTTCAGCAACATCTCTGCAGGCAACTAAGTTATGAGAAGAGACTGGAATGCCTCCTTCTTCACAGTTTGAGTAACATCACAATGAGGGACCTTCTAAAGGACCAAGATACAGTTCTGCTTATAAACACAATGACAGCTCAGACAGAAAGGCTTCTCTCCTTATTTCTGAGGAACATCCAATAATGAAAAAGTGGTTCCAAATGGAAGACTGCAAAGTAAGGGATTATCACTCAAAAAGCTCGATGGAAAAAGAAAGTCTCATGGAGCTCAAAGGCAAACATCAGAGAGCACCACCGAGCACCACCCCTGCCTTTTCGCCCTTTTGAAAAAGAAGCTTGCAATCTCTGAAAAAGAAAGACTGTTCTCTGGAAGAATCAGTAAGAGCGCAGGCTTGCCCTCTGGTGAGGCACTTCGTCACTTAATCCAGAGACAAAGGTTCAAAGTTCTTTTAGAAGAACTTAATTTTCTAATAGAATTTTCCCCATAGAATCTGAGAAATCACACCAGTGTGCAAATAGCAATTATCTAGAAATCAAACATAGGCTTTTCCCTACCAAACAGAAGTACATTTGTCATCTCTAGCCTCTTATCAATTACATGACTGATATGAACGCTTTCTGTGACTTATTGTTTCTGTTTAGTGATTCAGGAGAGCTCGTTGCTATTTTAATTAATGCAGCAGAGCAAGTCGCATAAGTAATGCTACAAACTTTTCAGCTCTGACTTTTATTTCTTATTGGCGGTGCCCAGGGGAATGTTACATTTGGCTCAATTAAATGGATTCTAAATCCAGGTCTGCACCATATTGACGGTCACCTTGTTACCCTGAGGAGCTGATCGTCACCAGACAGCCTGATGTTTCTCCTAAATTCTCTCCAAAGACTTATTAATGTATGTCCGCCCTCCAAGCCAAGTGAGTCTGCTCATCCCCCTAGGCCCTGTATACCTGAAGTCATTCACAACCCTGGATCTTTGATCTCCTGCTTGCCTGCATCCATCACTCCCTTGATCTTGGCCCAGCTTCTACCCTGCCTTCAAATCCTGCCTCCTCTATGAGTCTCCTCCCTTGTGGTTCTAGCCCTCACCAATCCCCCTCTTACCCATACTGTGAGGTTGCTTCTGCAATGTCAGTTACTAGATACTGCAAACGTGATCCCTTATATGGGTCCAAGTTGCCCACTGGCCATAATGTACTGGAGCAGCCCCAGGTGTCGACAGAGCCCTAGGGGCTGCCTGCAGTAGGAATGCAATACACCGAAACACCTATATGGAGATGCCTGCAATCCTGTCATCAGTGACCTGACACCCAGCCCAGGACCAGGTTCTGTATACAGGCTGTGTAAGGACCTCATGGCTTCCCTGGTAACTCAGCAGTAAAGAATCTGCCTGCCAGTGCAGGAGACTCGGGTTCCATCTCTGGGTCAGGAAGATCCTCTGGAGGAGGAAATGGCTACCCACTCCACTATTCTTGCCTGGAAAATCCCATGGACAGAGGAGCCTGGCAGGGTCCATGGGGTTGCAAAGAGTCAGACACAACTTAGCGACTGAACAACAACAACAACAAGGACCCTTAGCAGCTGCTAAGGGTCAAGGGTGAAGTTCAAAGCACTCAGATTCCTTTGCTTTCTCCCAAGGTACCACGTGTATTGGGATATGTGAGCTAAACATCCATTTTTCCAGTATTACTTCATTATTAGAGAACTCATTTAAATTGAAGTAATGATGGTAAAACTATTCACTTGCAGATTCATTTAGGTGATAACTGACACAACAACAAAACAACTGCACCTGCCAACTGAAACCAGCATGACGGGAAGGATTCTGCACTAAAGCTGACAGCCGTCCTCTGCTGCTGGCTTGGGCCTGGGGGGCAGGGGGAGGTCAGGACCCCCAGGATGGGCAGCCGGAGAGATACTCTCTTCCTTCTCTCCTGGAAATGCCCAATGGCCATGCCCTGTTCAAATCAAAAATGGCCGGGGCAAAAAGGAGGTCATGGCTATGGTCCAAGGTCCGTGTCCAAGGTCCCAAATAGTGTCCCCATCAGACTGCTGGGCGGGGGGCGGGGTGGGGGGGGCGGCAGGTGGATGGGGCAGGGTCCGTTCCCAGGGTTGACGGCACTCTTCTCTCCAGCATTAACTCTGACTACCAGGTTCCCACAGAAATACCTGATTACTCAATTAATCCACAATTCAAGCTCCCCCAAACAGTGGTCCCCACTCCTCAATCTTCATCTTACCTGAATTAACAGCCACCACTGACACAGGGCACTTCGTCCTCCCTGAAGCACTGTCCAAATGCCGCGCTCTCCCGCTTCTCTTCCCCCTTCACCCCTGTCCCTTCTCTGTCCCTCCAAGTCCCCAGGACTCAACCCGGACCGTTCCCTCCTCCTTCTACACCTGTTCGCAGCCTGCACCCCTCCCCTTGCAGATTCCATTGAGGTTCTTGGCTTTAAAATGCATCAGAGGGAACTTCCCTGGTGGTCTAGTGGTTAGGACTCCTGAGCTTTCACTGCAGGGGGTGCTGGTTCAATCCCTGGCTGGGGAACCAAGATCCTGCATGAGGTACAGCAGAACCAACCCCCCACAAAACAAACAAATACAATGCATCAGAAGCTATCAGTTCCCAAATAATGTCCATCCCCACTACTTATGGGTTCCGTATCTGTGAATTTGCCTACTTGCTAAAATCCATTTGCAGCCCCCAGATCAATACTTGGGATGCTTTTGTGTTTATCTGTAGACCTGCCCAGAGTGGCCAGAACCCAGAGTTGCCCGTGGTGCTCGCTCCCAGCCGGGGGCACACGCAGCAACGCTCTGTCCTCTTGTTTCATCTCTCACACTGTCAGCAGCATTGTTTTCATGGTCCAGTTACTGCCACATTTTCCGTCATTTTTGTGCCTTTTGTCGACTTCGCTATTAAAAAAGGCCCCCAGGTGTCAGTGCCAAGGTGCTGTCCAGGGCCCCCAAGCCCAAGAAGGCTGGGTGTGCCTTAGGGAGAAAGCGTGTATTCAGTAAACTTCACTTAGGCATGAGTTACAGTGCTGTTGGCCTGAAATCAACATTAATGAATCAATAATAATATTAAATAAAGTGTCACTGAAGAGAGATACAGGGACTTCCCTGGTGGCTCAGATGGTAAAGAATCTGCCTGCCATGTGGGAGACCCAGGTTTGATCCCTGGGTTGGGAAGATCCCTTGGAGTTTATCACAAGGGATAAACTGTCTATCACAGTTTATCACAGCATCTGTTTATCACAAACAAACAGAGTGATAAAAATCACAAATACACAACTAACTACAGTTCTGTACCTACACTGTTAGCCACATTTAACATCATTCTGAGGGAGCAGGACTGACCTTATATACAAGTCCCCTTTTCCCACAAAACTGAATGAAAAAACAAAGTCAGCATCTTTTAAACCAGTGGCCACGTAGTCCAAAAACTGCACATTGTTGTCCATTTGTTTAAAAAGCAAAGTTACTAGATGGTATAAAAGTGACAACCAGTGCCTTTGTGATGGATGATGAACACTTTTTATCTCCATTCTCTCTACATAACCAGAGACACTTCCTCTTCTTTTTCCTGCTCAGACACACACATATACACACACACACACACAGACACTTCCTATTCTCTTTCCTGCTTTATTTTTCTGCACAGCACGCATCACCATCTAAGATATTAATTAATACATCTATTAGCCTATAGTCTGTCTCTATCTCAAACATAAGTACCAAGAGACTGAGGATTTTTATATTTCTTTTTTCTTTCTTTCTACAGATACATCCCTAGTGCCTAGAACAGAAGGTAGGCACTAAATAAATAATCCTAGAATGATGCATAGTGTGGCACTTACCATACATTATTCAATTCACCTGTTAAGCCCTCTGTCTCTCACAAGACTATGAACATTTTGAGATCAGAGAGTCTGTCTATCTAACCCATATTTGTATTCCTAACACCACACTACTGTGCATGACACATAACAGGAATTCAATAATTGCATCCTGAATGAATGGTAGGGGAACAGAGAAAAAAATCACTGATGTTCATAAGCTTAGGTGTTTATTCAACATGCGTCTGTGCAAAGATCAGAAAGCACAGCCCCTGCCCTACTGGAGCAGAGAGACACAAATAAAGATGGACCCAGATGCAATGCGATCAGGGCCATGATGAGAAAAGGAAAAGAACTAAGATACAAAGGAGACGATGGATGTTGGGATAGCAACCAAAAGAGGGTTATGTAATGGGCTTTGATGGTCAAACAGGAGCATGCCACACAGACTGTGGGGGAGAAACAGCCTGAGTTCAGCTGCTCACTGCCCAAGGCGTGTCTACAGAGATACAAGCTCCCCAATGTTGCCCCTTCTTTGCTTCAAGAGGTCTCTCAGCAGTCTTGGTGCTTAATAAATATGAACAAGCAGAAAGGCTCCATTCCCACGGTCCTCCTCCTCTCTCTCCTCATTGAAAGCAAACCTGTATCTGATGACAGAATTCCCTGATGGCTCCACTCGCCACAATGCAGGATGATAAGAGCAAAGGCCACATCCAAATGTCAGTCCCAGTTCCCAGCCCCATCAGCATCTGACGTCTAAACAGAACCAGACCACTCAGATGGCAGCCACTTAGAAACCCAAAGAGACTGCCGTTCCACCAGCTCTGCCAAATGCAAAAAAGCAGAAATCAATTTAGAAAGTGCTAGAGCTTTCCAACATCAGAGCCAAATATGAGAACGATGTGACCCATATGTAAATATGCACATTCTGTGTCAGGACATCTGAACCCGCTGTCCCCAAGGGGAGCTGGGTGGCTACAGCATCCCCAGTGAGACACAGCAAGGCCATTCTGGCCAGGAGACTGGACCCCATGACCTCAAAGGCCTGTCCATCTTCTGATGCCTATGGTTCACCACAGTTGGAGCAGGCTTTTTCCCTCCCTGTCTTTTAAGAGAAATAAGAATAGCCTGTCTCATTCATTGTTACTTGCTGCTTGCTTGGTGGCTTGGACTAACCTGGAGAAATTCTACACACACACACCACACACACTCACATTTCCACCCATGGCACCACCCCCAGGCATACAAGTGTATCTTCCCACACATCTCACACCACAGCCACCATTCTGAGTTCTCTTGGTGGGCTCCAGGCTCTTCCTGAAACCATCACTTTTCTATCCTAGAACAGGGACAACTTACCCTCCCATGCACCTCCATCAGATGTGCTGCCTCCTCAGACATGATCAGAACATTCTCCCTTCTCTGTCCAGTGCAAATACACAACCCAGGGACAAAACCCAGGGACAGTCAAGAGCTAAGAGGTGCTGAGCATGTCTTTTCCTCCCCTCACACATTTACACCGTCATGATTTTCTCCCAAATCTGTGGCTTCTTTCTATTCCCCTCATTCTGTTTTTTTCTCCCCAAGTTCCTTTAAGAGTGCAATGGTTGTGACATGAATAGGGATGACTTAACTCCCATTATCATGCAAGCACTTGAAGGGCCCTGAAGTGTCTCCAAGGTCATTTGGAGTTTTTCACAATGCTCGGGGCCCCACACTTGTTCTATATGACGCCTGCTTCCTTCAGCCTGCCTGGGAAGATCACATGACATTGGTCATATAACTTCACCTCTTCTCCTTAACGGCAGGTTTACTGTTATCACTAGGAAAAGCCATCATGGTTTGTATGATAAGAATTCAGCCTTGGTCTCTGTTTCCCAAAAGTCTTTACCAATTTCCATTTCTCCGGCTCTTAGACCTTCCCAGCTTGTACTCTCTCCCCAGCACCAGCTGGTACCTCCACTCGGAACGCTCTGTCTCCTAACCTTCCCGTGGCTGGGGCTGCTTCTCGTCATGAAGGCCAATGCCCAGGTCTCCTCCTGTCCCCTTAATCCCAACTCTTCCTCACACTTGTCACTCTGTCCCATACCCCCGTTATATCTTCTTCATAGCATGCAAGGTCTGAAACGCCCCTGTTCACCTGTTTCTTTGCTGTCTGTCCTTCCCAACTAAAATGTCAGCTCCATGAGGGCAGGTGCCCCATCTCATTCATGGTCTTCACTCCAGTGCCTAGGACAGCATCGAGCACATAGCAGGCACCTGAGTGTACATTTGCTGGAGGAATGAATACAGTCCTGTAAATGAAGTCTAACTTCATACACAGCTCCAATGGCCTTTCTCCAGGCCCCCAGAAGATGGAAGAGGATTCTTGGTATTTGAGCGCTCAGAGCTGCCACAACCTTTTCTGCATTCTGTTGTGTCTGGGACAAAGGAGCTGGGGTTCTGATTGTAGGAAAATTTTTAATTTTTGGCTTCTCCAGGACAGGTAAGGATTGGCGAACAGCCCTAGAGAGTGACTTGGTCAAGGTTTGAACCAGACTTCTCTTATCAATATTTTCTTTCTACTTGTGCCTATCTCAGCATTTAAATGTTTCGCGTGTGACTGCACCTTACTGCTGTCTCAACGTGTCACTGTAAATACTTGAAAACATACATACATGTGCTGTATTTCTAGTCTTAGAAACAGGGAACTGACCCAAATCAATTCCTGGCCTCCACACAGGCTCACACCCAAATCAAACAGGATTTCAGGGGAAGGTTTCAGGGGAAACCACATCCCTTGAAACTTGTTCCAGTGTCTCTCAATCTTTTTATTCCTCCCTCAAGGGAAACGAAGGCAGGTGCCAGGATCGAATGCTAAAAACAAGTGATCAGGCTGACAAGTGGGAAAATATACACGCAAAGTCCTTACCGACATAGCCTGGGGTCCCACACGCTGTGGACATCACGTCTCCTTTGCCTTCCATTTTGGACAATCCAAAGTCGCTGATCATGATTTTGGACTCCTCATCTTGACTGTAGTACAACAGGTTCTCAGGCTAGAAAGAAAAGTAGAAAAAAAAAATTTACAAACTATGTTGATAGCTGGGTTAATTGTGGGAGCCTCACCAACTCACCAAAACTTAATGACAGTGGAAGGACAGACTTGAGCTTTAGACACAGTAAATACCTGAAGAAAAGCAGCATTTAATGAAAGCAATGTGGGGGCCTTACCTAGTATTGGGGCATTTATGGATTTTCAAGAAATGTGAGTCCATTTCCCTTATTAGTATTTTCTCTAATTAAAAAAAATGAAGTATATACTGAAGCAACTAGAAAGTAAATGCCTTCCAGACATGTCAATTCATTTGCTGGGTTAGGGGAAAGGAGGTTCCCAGAAAGAATGCTGCTTTTCCAGGTGTTCTGTGGTTTCTTTTTTTCCTGACCCTTGTCAGCAGCCTGCCTCTGACCTCAGGGTCTCTCTCCCAGATCTCGGAAACCTACTGTGTCCTGCAGCTCTGCACATGCATTACACACCCCACTTTCCTGAGCCAGCTGATGCCTGCACACTCTGCTCCCTGGGAAGCAGAGGGAGGTCATCCTGGAATGCATCGACGTGGAGGATCCAGAACTTTCTTGCCACATGTCCTCAAGAACTAGAAGCCTCTGCTTGTGTTTCTGTAGAACACGGAGTGATGGCTCCTCCTGTGCTTCCCGGACTGTAAATGTCAGAGTTCAGGAAGCAGTAATTCCCCACATGCTGCAAAGGTCTGATTATAACTTTGTTTCCACTCCCGTTCTGCACGTCAGTGGCACCTTCGTGGTTATCTACATGGGAGGGGCTTAACAGTGACAACCCTGGGGCAAACTGGGAGACGTTGAAATTTCACCTGCATGGCATCTTGTGGAAAACTGGGGAACTTGGGTGTTCCTGGCAAAAAATGGGGGAGGGGCTTATGGAACCCTAAGGAGCTGTTGAGCAAGAATCCCTCTACCCTTGCCATCTCCTCTTAGTAATTTTCCATCCATGACCCTTCACTCTGCTCAACAGTTTTACATCCTCATGTGTCCTTGCTGAACTTGAAGTGGAGCCCAACTCTCTCCCCTAATGCAATGTCCCTCTTGCAGGAGTTTTGAATAAAACATTCCTTACCATTTGAACATGTGTCAGAACCAATTTATTTTTCCTTTAACAGAATCCCCCCAAAATACTACCCTTCACCCAAAATAACAAGATAAAAAGGAACAGCATTCATCAACCACAGGGATATGAATCTTGTGGACAAAGCATGAGATTAGAAGAAAATCCAATGTATGTTTGCGGATGTTTTCAGTGAGTTTTAAACTAGAATAAAATGGGCCAATCAATAGTGGAAACAATAATGCTCAGAAAGCAGAGGGAAATAATCTAACCAAACAGTGCATGTGGCTTTTCTGAACGTTTAGGGATTAGCATTTGGTGAAGAGTAAGAATCCAATCATGGGAGCTGAGAGATTTTTTTTTAAAGTTTCTGATTTTAAAACTTCCTATCCCTGACAGTGCTTCTGCAGCTGTCAAGGATCTCATGCTCCTAGACAAGGCTACATCCAGGCAGCAGATGGCCTAAGGGCCCAGAATCTCTCCTTACATCTTCTTCCTACAGAAGATGCATTTGGATCAATAAATGGCTCTTCCGAAGGACAACTACTGACGAGGATTCAATCAGCTGGTCATTCTCAGGTTAGGTCAATACTTTTACTTGTCTCAAGATTTAGTAAAGACAGCAAGACTTTTCAGGATGGAGGGGGAAGTAGGGGGAACAGAGAAGAAAGTAGGAGAGAAGATAGGCTCAGGGATAATGTGGGTGGAGGCCCCCGTCTGGCAGAAGGAGGGCTGTGGGTGATGAGGTGATGAGGGGACAGAGGGGATCTTACAATCCTGCCTGGGGTCCTATGAGGCCCAGGACTCACATAAAAGATTATTTTTTCTGCATTTTATGCATGTTTGCAAGACAACTGGTGGCCAACACATGACTTGGGATGTCAATTCCAACCCTTGTTCATGTAAGTTTTTAAAAGATTTGAATCAACATTTCCTGTAGAGTTCATGCTACATATAATCATACCCCTAATCCAGTGATATCTTTCACCCCCCAAGGGACACCTGGCAATGCCAAGAGACATTTCTGGTGGTCTAAACTTCAGGAGTGGTACAGCGTCTCATGGGCAGAGACGAGGGATGCTGCTAAACATGTCCTCGTGCATGGGATAACCTCCCCCAACAAAGAATGATCCAGCTTCAAAGGCCAACAGTGCAGCCTCTCCCCAATACAAGGAGGCAGCAAGGACGCTTCTCTTGCTTTGAAAAAAGGGCAACTGAGGATCTTCAGTAGCTTCCTGGGACAAGAAGACACAGGAATGCCTTTCCGAAGGGAGAAAGAGGTATGTTCATATGTGGGGGCTGAGTAGTATCCTAAGTTATGCTCTAATCTTTTTAAAAATAATTTTATTTATTTATTTTTGGCTGTGTTATTGCTACATGGGCTTTTCTCCAGTTGCCGCAAGGAGGACTATTCTCCAGTTGTGGTGTGTGGGCTTCTCATTGAGGTGGCTTCTCTTCTTGCAGAGCATGGGGCTCTAAGGTGCAAGGGCTTCAATAGCTGCAGCACTCAGGCTCAGTAGTTGTGCTGCATGGGCTTAGTTGCTCCGCAGCATGTGGGATCTTCCTGAATCAGGGATCGAATTTGTGTCTCCTGCACTGGCAAGCAGATTCTTCAACATTGAGCCACCAGGGAAGCCGCCTAATCTTAAATTAACCCAACCGTAAAATCCTCTATTTCCCTGGCCTAGATCACAATGTTAAGTTTTTTAGAGGTTTATGAAAGTTTAACTTCTGAATCCCAACTTCCTCCACATACATAAAACTTCTCTGTGCCTCTATAAAGAGATCACAAAACTGTCCTAAAATGGTAATGTTCTTGCCACAGTGATAAGCCTAGTGATCTTAAAGTTCTACCAGCTGGGAGACATATGTACTTCTCCAAAAGCATTATCTGAGTATAAAAACCCCTGTCTCCCATGCAGCCAATCTGTCTTTCTAAGGGGAAATAGACATTGCCCATCTAGGAAATGGCTTATCTGCTTAGACTGGACTTCCAGTGAGTATAGACAACTTGACCATCATATCACATCTTCACAGTCACCAAACGAACTTGTTTAGGAAGAGTTGTTTGCTGAGGCCTAAAACACAGAATTGGCATTTGGTGAGAACACAAGTGAGCAGAAAAGGCTCTGCTGCTTGGCATGGAGGTGCCACGTGGCCTCACCGAGCCCTAACCTGGCCCTCTGAAGGACCCCCAATGTCCTGGAGATTACCTACTTGTGCTCACAACCCATTTCACCCATCGAGAAGCCTATAAAGGCTGTAAGAACTCCATCAACGTCCTCAAATACCCTCATCCAGTGGTTCTCCAAGTGTGGTTCCCAGGCCAACATCAGTATCACCCATAAACCCCTTAGAAAGGCAAGTTCCCAGGCCCCTCTGCAGACCTGCAGAGTCAGAACCTCTGGGGGAGGGCCAGGAATCTGTTTCTCACCAGCCGTGCAGATAAGTCTTCGCTAGTGGTAAAGAACCTGCCTGTCAATGCAGGAGACATAAGAGATGCAGGTTCAACCCCTGGGTCAGGAAGATCCCCTGGAGGAGGGCATGGCAACCCACTCCAGTATTCTTGCCTGGAGAATCCCATGGACAGAAGAGCCTGGCGGCTACAGTCAATGGGGTCGCACCGAGTTGGGCTTAGCTTGCACAAATGCAGACAAGTCTGATGTAGGCTAACATTTGGGAGCCACTACTCCAGTCACCGGGAAAAGATTAACATGGAGAACAGAAGAAAAAATTTTACAGTGAGTCCCTATGAAAGAAAAAGCTATACCAGTTTACACCCCGACACCCAGTACTAGATAATGGACAAATCTTAACATTCTGTTTTAACATGTTTATGATTTATTCTTTACATTGATTTAGACTGCCCATAGTTGTGAACAGCATGGCTTCAGTACAATATAATCCCTGTGTTTCTGACAGGAGTGGTGCATATGTGTAATGGGTAGGGTTTCCATCTTGACCGGTCAGTGAGCCCTGGGGGCTGGGCCTGGACCTACTGTAGAATGAAGCCACTTTATAGTTTCAGGTCAATTACACCGATTTTTTCTGTTCATCAAATTGGTATGTTTGATCCTTACTCTTGGTACTATCAGAGAAGGCAATGGCACCCCACTCCAGTACTCTTGCCTAGGAAACCCCATGGATGGAGGAGCCTGGTAGGCTGCAGCCCATGGGGTCGCGAAGAGTCAGACACGACTGAGTGACTTCACTTTCACTTTTCACTTTCATGCACTGGAGAAGGAAATGGCAATCCACTCCAGTATTCTTGCCTGGAGAATCCCAGGGACGAAGGAGCCTGGTGGGCTGCCGTCTATGGGGTCGCACAGAATCGGACATGACTGAAGCAACTTAGCAGCAGCAGCTTGGTACTATGATACCTACCATTCAGCATCTACTGGGACCTTTGAGCCAAGGTGACCGAGGCCCAGATCCTTCAATGCTATTAGTAAAGGATGAGTATTCCTAAATATAGTAGGGAAAAGATAAGAATGGAACAGACAGGACACAGGGAGAAGGCTGTACTTGTAGGTCATTTAATCTGTCTTTCCTGATAATCTTCAATTTCCTTTCTCCCTCATCTCATCCCTCTACCAGCTGCTCCCTTTTTTTTTTTTTCCCATGTAGTGGACTGTGCTGAAGCAGGGCCGCAATTGGGAAAAGACTAAAGAACTGCACTGAGCAAGGGGTCTTCATGGCCTCTATGTCTTGAACAAAATTACCCTTTAGACAAGCTTGAGCCAATATACAACCTACCTCTCCCATGGCCCTTTTGATGCAAAATGGTTATTAAATGTCCCAAACAATGGCCAGGCCCATTGATCTTCATCATTTTTCAAGGCACTTCTGGGTCCCAAAGGCCTTGACAACTAATAGTAGGCAAAGCCCACCATTCATTCCACCCATATTCCAAATCAAGGCAACCTCATCCCTCCTCTGGAGCCCATCCTCTCCTGACAGGTGCATTGTGGGTTGGAAAGCAGTTAGAGTGTTGCTAAGCGAAGGCCTCACCTTGAGGTCTCTGTGGACAATACCCATTCTATGGAGATAGTAGACAGCATCCAAGACCTGGCGGATCAGAGTGCTAGCGTCTTTCTCTGTGTAAAATCCTTTCTCCACTATCCGGTCAAACAGCTCTCCACCAGATACACTGTTAAAAAAACACAAAGAACAAATCAGTATAAGTTTATTTTTTTAATGTTTTATTTATTTTAAAAAATATTTATCTCTTTGACTGTACCGGGTCTTAGTTGCAGCACACAGGATCTTCAATCTTGTGGCATGTGGGACCTAGTTCCCTGACCAGGAATCAAACCTGGGCCCCCTGCATTAGGACCATGGAGTCTTAGCCACTGGACCACCAGGGAAGTCCCCAAATCAGCATATGTTTTAAAAGACATGTTGATAAAAAAAATAAAAAATAAAAAAATAAAAATAAAAAGACATGTTGAATTGTTCAGGGAAAACTATCAATAAGACCTATCAGTATGGTGAAAGGCTCAAATTTTATTTCAAAAATGAATCTATTTTCAGATTTAAATGTTGTCTCCTTATTCCCCAGAAGTTATACCAGAGAAGTGTTTCTATGTCATGATGGTACAGATGGTCTAGAAGGAAAGAAAGTGAATAAAAATACACTAGGACCCATGGACTAGGCAGGCCTGAGAAGTCTCTCTGGGCCTTTGCTCCATCCCGCTGGGACAACATTAAATCAGAATAACCTTCCAGAATTATCAGTGACAGGAAGACAATCCTGGAGAGAGACCTCCCTCACATGTGAATGTAGCCTTAAAGATCTGGGCGGTGGGAGGGGGTGTTTGTGGGCAAAACAGCAAGCAGCAAGGATGTCTGGGTTCTTGACCCAGATCTGCTCTTAAGATGCAGAGAAGATGAAGACTCTTGGAACCTTTGGATCTCAGTCTTTTCATCTATGAAATAAGGGAGTTAATTTAGTCAATCATTCCCTCAGATGCATCAGAACATCAAAGCCACTTGTGAATTACAAAAAGATAGAAGAACAACACTCCAGTATATTGTTTTAATTTGGTTTGGGGGAGAGAATATTCCATTTTAATTTGCTTTGAGTTTCAGATTGCATTAACCATTTTTTGGTATTTATCGAAAGGGGACCTAGGTCACCAAAGATCAAAAGGCCCTGGTGGACAGCCTCCAGAGTCCCTTTCAGCTCTGATATTTGATGCTGCTCTGAGTTTCACAAAGTAACAGAACTGCAAAATCCTGAAATAGAAATAATTCAACACCTCTACCTTCAAATTCTTAGACTACAGGATTCTCAAAGAAAAAGTGTTTTGTTCAAATAATTAAGCCATCTTGGAAATTAGCTTCAAGGGATTTATTATTATTTTAATAAAAGAAAAACAAATTTCCCAAAAATAAAATGAAAAAGATATATTTGAAATATCAAAATCATTAAAGTTTCACAAACAACTTTTACATCTTTAAAAGACAGGGCCCAGCAGTAACACACACACACCAGCACATGAAGCTATGATTTATTTTCCTCAAGTCAAGGCAATTAATGTTCAATTACTGAGCCACTGAAATGTTCTTTTTTGGAGAACTAATAAAACAAAATTGCAGCTATAAAAGGCCTGTGTAAGAGTCTCTCCCATTACTTATAATCAGTCCGAGCCATATTGAGCTTGGATAATGTCTCATTTCCAAAGCAAACTGAGCAATCTAGATAAAAGAAGAAAGACGCTCTGGAAAAATAAAAAAGCAATTCAAAGAGTGAAAAGAGCCAGAAACAACAGGGGAGTACGTACAGCTGGACAAATGCGCTGTCTAAATGATCCATGCTCGGGTAAACCCAAATCCCAGGACACTCACATTCCATCTCAGCAACTCACATCAAGTTCTCACCACTCTCCCTTTTTTCTAGACTCTTCTTCCCAGTGAGCTTCAGTGCAAAAACTGCAGAGTCCAAGAATGTATTATAGGAGATGTATTGCTGCCATGGGTAGGGTAAATTTGGGTGCATTCACCTGGAGGCAATTCACTTCACCAGATCATTTATTCATCACTCATTCTACGTGTCCTGGGCGCCGACTAGGTGCCAGCCACCCTGTGCAGTTGGTGCCAATCAAGGCGTCATTAGCAGTGCAGGAGGAAAAGTCTGTCTTGACTGTGCCTCTCCTCACCCCCTACATCGGCTCACCTTCAGTAAGGGTGCTGAACTAGTATTCTACCACTGGGCTGCTACTCCCATATTCTGCAAGGTGCCTGAAGGCCTTAGGCAACAATGCTCCCCCCCACACCCCAACCCTTAGCACCCCACAACCTGTAATTTGCCAGATCTCTTCCCTCCCTCAAAACTGATCTTTCCTGCTTTCTAGTCTCTCAAAGTCCTCTTCTCTGCAATGGGATGTAAGGTATTAATAGTTATTGAATAATATTTTCTCTGTGATAGTTCAGCAATGCAATAAGATCTGAAGCAGGGAATTCCCTAGTGGTCAGTGACTAAGATTTCGCGCTCCCAGTGCAGGGGGTCCAGGTTCGATCCCTGGTCAGAGAACTAGATCCCACATGCCACAACTAAGAGTTCACTCACATGCCATAACTAAAAGACTCCGTGTGTCCCAGCACAGATCCCATGTGCCACAACTAAGATCCAGTACAGCTAAATAAATAAATAAAATTTAAAAAACATGATTTGAAGCATCGGAATTGAAGTGTAAGATACTCCTGTGCTAGGCAGGGTCACGGTCTCAATTTTCTGCCCATTTAATATTTCACTTCTTAAATTCCAAATTGCACCAGGGGTTTATTTTTCTGAACAGTGCTCAGAAAGAATGTGGTTTCCTTAGAAACCAAGGAACAGGGGAAAAGTTTTAAAACTTGCCAATAAAAAATGTAACAATACTGATAAAAATACCTTAAAGTTTGTAAGTTTTTATACTTTCCAAAAATCTCCTTAAGCAGACATTTCAAAAAGGCCAATCTGACAGACTGAATGTTTGAGCTCCCCCAATTCATAAGCTGAAGCTCTAAACACCCACATGATGGTATTTGGGGGTGGGAACTTAGGGAGGTAATTAGATTTAGTTGAGGTCATGAGAGTGCAGCCCTGATTATGGAATCAGTGCGTTCATGAAAAGAATAAGGGATACCATAAAGACACAGCAAGAAGGCGGCCGTCTGTAAGTCAGGAACAGAGCCCTTAAATGGAATGAAACCAGCACCTTGGTCTTAGACATCCTAGACTCCAGGACCGTGAGAAATACATCTCTGTCCTTTAAGCTGCCCAGTCGCTGGTATTCTGTTATGACAGCATGAGCTAAGACACCCAATCATTTTCAAAATCACTTGTGAACAACCAGAATCCCAGAATCACTGGTAAGGAAATAAATTTATAATTGTACTGAGGGGCATGTCTCATTTTCCAGCTGGCAGGATGCATGAAGGTTGGGGTGGTCAGCTGCTGAGCTGACAGGTGGTTTTCTTGAGTCAATATTCTTCTACAGCAAGCTTCCACAATGTGTGTGGTTTAAAGGTCCTCATTATAAATGGAGTTCCCCAAGGAAAACTTGCAAAGCACCAGAATGCAATTAGAAGGATGAGGTCAGGTGATTGGAGAAAAGGAGCAGGACCATAATAACAGGTCAATAAATAAAATCACTTAATGGCAGCCATGGGAGAGAGGTTCAGCTTTAGAGGGATGTAAGTATACAAGAAAGAAAGAAAAGAAAGAAAGAAAGTGAAGTCGCTCAGTTGTGTCCGACTCTTTGTGACCCTGTGGACTGTAGCCTACCAGGCTCCTCCGTCCATGGGATTCTCCAGGCAAGAATACTGGAGTGGGTTGCCATTTCCTTCTGCAGGTGATCTTCCCGACCCAGGAATTGAACTAAGGTCTCCCACATTGCAGGCAGACGCTTTATCCTCTGAGCCACCAGGGAAGCCCAAGTATACAAGAAAACTGGCTACCAAAGACTAAAGGAACAGAAGACAGGGGATATGGTTTGAAAATTCTCTATCCTCTCAGTTGAACTCAGACATTTATTTAGGACAACTTGTCTTTGCAGTGAACTTGGGTTTGCTCAGTCTCTGACCTCCACACTGCTATCACGATGTGAATCATAATTATGCAAATACCAGTTAGCTGGATGTAATGATCTCAATGGGCACCGTGGGAGGCTCAGTGGTAAAGAATCCTCCTGCCAATGTAGGAGACACGGATTCAATCCCTGGGTCAGGAAGATCCCCTGGAGAAGGAAAGGGCAACCCACTCCAGTATTCTTGCCTGGGAAATCCTATGGACAGAGGATCCTGCTGGGCTACAGTCCATGGGGTCACAAAAGAATCAGACGTAACTTCACGACTAAACAACAATGATCTCAATAATATTTGCTAGCAAAATTTTAAGTAATGCAGATCTCTTCAAATTAAAAAATAGTCAAGAAACACAGTTTCAAAGTTGCTGGATCAAGTTAAGTAAACTATAAGTTTTGATCCTAGACCATAATATATTCTGTAACGTACTATACACAACTTTGTCAGTATACCATGCATCCATTGTTAGTACTAGGCAAACTACCCTGCTTTTTACATGCACTTGAACTTCTCCATCTGATTTTGGTAGATTGTTGTTGTTTAGTAGCTAAGTCGTGTCCAGGTCTTTTACAACCCCATAGACTATAGCTCTACCAGGCTCCTCTGTCCGTGGGATTTCCCATGGCAAGAATACTGGGGTGGGTTGCCATGCCCTCCTCCAGCGGATCCCCCTGACCTAGGGATTGAATCCAAGTCTCCAGCATCTCCTGTTTGGCAGGCAGATTCTTTACCACTGAGCTACCTTGGAAGCCCCTGATTTTGGTAGATATTATCCTCTTATTTTAAGATTTACTGCTAATTACAGAGTGTGTTATATGTTATAACAATATCATCCACACATCTATTCAAAACTTGTATTTGTGCTGATGTGGAAAAATAGGCTTCAAAAATCTATTACTATAGAAGTTAGATTTAATAAAAGAGGAAAAAGGCCAATGGAAACCAGAGTATGTCACCCCAATATATGCCTCTTAGACATAAAATTATTTTGAGTTGAAGGCACTTAAGAAGTAAGTGTAGGAAAAAGCTCCCCCTTTCCTGTCTAAAGGCAGGAAATAAATTCTCCTTTTCACTGGAGACACACTCTGATCAACCCAGAGTGGAATTGGCAAACAAACCGAGTTCAACTAATCCTTATCACCTTAGTTTTGTCTTCATCATTTACTACCCCTATTCCAAACCCCTTTGTATTGTCTGTTGTCCATAAATTTATTGTTTGCCTAAAAGGCATAAAAGCTTTCTCCTCTCGTCACTTATGGAGGACTTAGCTGCCTTGTGTAGGCTACATATGTAAACATTCAATAAAATGTGTCTGCTTTTTCCCTATTCCTGTGTCATTGTGAGTTTCATCTTCAGATTCAGCCAGGGACCCTCAGAGGGTGGAAGAAAACTTCCTCCTCCCCCACAAGGCCAAACAGTATAGCACTGTGCTATTAATATTAGAGACAGGAGTCTGAGAAGTATCAGTGCTGATACTGGGATAATAAAAAGCAGTGTTACGGCAGACATGCCCTGAAATTTACAAGACTGTCACATAATGAGGCAGCACCAGTATTAAAGACCCAGGTGACTTGGCTACAAGAGCCATACGGCCTTAATGTGCCCCAGTGCAAGACTGGTTACAAATGCATGTTTTCTAAGAACCATTCCCCCTATTTACATAGAATCCTAAGGGGAAGGCAGTCCTGAAACATGCAGATTGTGATTGAGAGGCTGAAAACAAAGCATTTTTCAACTGTGAAAGCCCAAGGCTCAGATGACAGAAATACACATTTTTTTCACCCAGCCAGGAGAAAGAAAGGGACCATCAGTCCTCGCCTCAATCATGCCCCTAGGACTTGCCTCCTCCCACACGGGGTACCCACTGCCACTTTGCCCCCACTCCCCAATCCTCGTGACTTCATCTGCCTTTGGTGCCCCCACCCTCTGCTCCTGGGGGGCTCTCTCACCCTCTCCAGGAAGATTAAGGGTTTATTTCGTGAAACCTCTGTCCTCAATCTTTCTGTCCTTCAGCAAATCCCACTTTAATGATAAAAATATCTTTATTCTCAGAATTTGGTTTCACAACATCTTCCCAGCCTCAATCTGTTCAGAAATTTCTAAAACACAAACACATGCCTCTCCATGGGATGGACCAGAGACATTTAACCCCTTGTATGCTGCTGAATTTTGATTCTGGCTCTTTTGCTCTCTAGGTATCTGGGTGTTGTGGACTGAATTGTGTCCCCCGACCCCAATTTTTTAATGTTGAAATCCTAACCACTCCAGTACACCTCAGAAAGAGACTGTATTTGGAGAAGGGGCCTTTAAAGAGGTAATACAAGTTAAGTGAGGTAATACAGGTCTAATGCGAAGAGATGCTAAGGATGAACACAGAGGCTGGACCCTGTGAGGATACTGTGAGAAGACAGCTGTCTGCACACCAAGGAGAGAGGCTTTGAGAAACCAAACCTGCCCACACTCTGATCTTGGACCTGAGCCTCCAGATTGGTCAGGAAATAAGTTCTTGCTGTTTCAAGTCACCCAGTGTGTGGTATTGTGCGGTGGCTAACTCCACAGCAGGTGAATACACTGAGCAACATAAAGGATAATCCATATCCATGTAGTGTATCTTTGAATGCGTTACTGTTATTGTTTAGTCACTCAGTTGTATCTGACTCTTGGTGACCCCATGTACTGTAGCCCACCAGGCTCCTTTGTCCATGGGATTTCCCAGACAAGAACACTGGAGTGGGTTGCCATTTCCTTCTCCAGGAGCTCTTCCCGATCCAGAGATTGAAACCGCATCTCCTGCATTGACAGGTGGATTCCTTACCAATGAGCCACCAGGGAAGCCCCTTCAAGTGTATACCCTTCTTTATATTTTTTCAAGGTTTATTGGGAGAAAACATTTTTGCTACTTTACTCATATTGTATGCTTTTTTATCCACCTAATCAAATAGTCTTGTATCATTTTGATAAAATACATTTTCCTGTTTCAAAGGGGTACATGGTCCAGTGTGTATAGAGGGGGTGACTAGGACAGACAGAGAAGAGAATGGGACTGAGAGGTGAGGGTACTTTGGAAGACCACAGAAGGACACCTAGAAAAGACCCCGGGGACAAGGCAGGAAAAAGTGAATCAGAGCTGTCTTAAAGAAGAAGCAGTATTTAGTTAAGTGGAGAAAAGCCCAGTGGGCAGGGAGAGTCCAGTCATTCGAATGAGCATGAAAAGAGTTTTTGCTGAATTAATTTTCAGGGAAATACAGTCAATGAAAGAAGTGTTAAGTGAGCACCGTCTATAAGCCGCTGGGCTTATAGAAAGTGGCATGCAGTTTAGCCCATATTTGGGGAGCTACAAACTAAGTTCAAGTTGACCATCAAGACCACTAGCAAATAATGACTTGCCAGACTGTGACCCAGGCTGGCTGACCACAGCACAACCCACAGAGGAGAGATTTGTGGTTAGAGATGGTTCCTGAAGGGGATGTCGGAACTTCCTCTGCGTCTCAGGGAGTCTGGCACAGCACTCAGTGAAAAACGTTAGCTGATTCACGAAGGAAGGCATTAGGAGGAAGATCACGACAGGGAGGAAGAAGAGAGAGGTGGGAACGGACAAGGTATGCAGAGAAACCTGACTTATCTGGAAGATGTGACTGTTGACGATGTGGTCAAATCACGAAGGATTCTGAAACCCAGGCAGAGGAGATGGTATGGGCTGCACTGCTGCTGCTGCTGCTGCTAAGTCACTTCAGTCGTGTCCAACTCTGTGAGACCCCATAGACGGCAGCCCACCAGGCTCCCCCATCCCTGGAATTCTCCAGGCAAGAACACTGGAGTGGGTTGCCATTTCCTTCTCCAATGCATGAAAGTGAAAAGTGAAAGTGAAGTCGCTCAGTCGTGCCTGACTCTTAGCGACCCCATGGACTGCAGCCCACCAGGCTCCTCCATCATGAGATTTTTCAGGCAAGAGTACTGGAGTGGGGTGCCATTGCCTTCTCCAGGACTGCACTGGATGGCACTTAATTCTAAGCTGCTTGTGACCTAACTATCCCCCTTCTGAGAGAGATGCTACTGAGAGTGTGGCCATCTGTGCCTGTGGGCCTGGGGGCAGGGACGTACTGGAAGGAGAGTCCTTATGCAGGGTATGCACACAATCCTCCAATGTAGGTCTGCTCTCCCCATCCTGGAGGTCCACTTGCTTTTACAGTTCTGATCCTGTAGGCTTCCTACTGCCTTCAGATATGCTCACAAGAGCAAATCCATTCCTCCAGCCCCAAGTCAGTCAGCTCTGTAGTGTGCACTGATTCTTTCATCCATTGAGGCAACAACTCTAATTGCTTTGGTGGGACCTCAGTGATTCCTTACAACCATCTCTCCCTATTTACCAACTATGAGCCCCCTTGCCCTCCTGGTTCCCATCCAGCCTCAAGGCTGGCCTGGAAAAGTGTGGTTAGTGCCAAAACGATGAGTAAGAAAGTAGTGAAAGTGTTTTTATGAGTACAAAACCTGCCTGCTGAGACTCTGATAAAGAAATTTTACTTTCGCATTACTCATAAGAAAAGGATGAAAAGATTTATTTAAAAAATTATCAGCATTCTCAAGATTAAAACAGCTGATCTCTTCTAACTCCAACACCTGTCCACATTCCAAAAAAAGATAAGTTAATTACAGATCATTTTTATGGGCCCAGCACACTTCGCGGCGCCACTCTGCTACACATCATTTTTAGATTTTTGTATTCCAAGAGGCCAAAGCATGTCTTATCCATACTGAATCCCTAGTATCTATGACTTATGTTCCAGTAAGGGAGGAAGAAAATGGAAATAAATGAACAGATAAACATGAAACAGTGTTGTTGTTTAGTTGCTAAGTCATGTCCAATTCTTTCACGACCCTATGGACTGTAGCCTGTCAGGCTCCTCTGTTCACAGGACTTCCCAGGCAAGAATACTGGAGTGAAACATTAAGAGAGTTTGAAATGCTGTGTGGAGATAGAAACAAGCCTGAGATGAGTATCTGGTGGAGCCACTTTGACGTGGGCTTCAAGATGGCCCCATTGCATGACAAGGAAGAGCCAGCCAAGTGATGACCAAGGAGAGCTTCCGGGCAAAGGGGTGAGCCTGTCCTAAGACTAGGATAGCCCAGTCTTAGGGCATTTGGTGACCAAAAACAAAGTCATGGTGAACTGGAGTCTGGTGGGCAGTGTAGTGTGGTTGAGAAAGAAAAAGGCCTAAGTCATGTAGGGCCATGCATTATGTGTTGAATGTTTATGTCCCTGCCTCCCGCAAATTCATATGCTGACCTAACCCCTAAAGAAACAGTATTAGGAGGTGGGGCCTTTAGGAGGTAATTGGGCCATGAGTGGCGCTGTCATGAATGGGATGAGCACTCTCATCAGAAACTCCAGAGACCTAGCTGGCCCTACTTCCACTATATGAGGACACAAGGAGAAGTCAGGAGAACCCAGAAGAGAGCTCTCACCAGAATGCAGCCATGCTGGTGCTCTGACCTGGGACATCCATGCTCCAGAACCATGAGGAATAATTTTCTCTTGTTTCCAAGCCACTCAATCTATGGTACTTTGCTATGGCAGCCCAAATGGACAAAGATGCCATGTAAACTAAGGTTTAAAGAAAGTGGGTTTATTCTACATCAGATGAAGTATCATTGGAGGGTTTTCAACCAGGAGATAGGAGAGCTGTTTTACAGTTTTCAAAGACCAGTCTAGCTGCCTGTTGTGTGGACAATGGTTACAGCGCAAGAGGAGAAGCAGGCAGATTGTTGGGGAGTCCCTGTAGTGATTCAGGTGACAGAGGCTGCTGGCTCAGCTTGGGGAACGCTGGAGTCTGAGAGGAGTACAAAGACATGAGATATGTTTTAGGGACACAGTAGATAAGACTCACTGATAAAGTTGATATAAGGCATGCTGGAAGGAGAGGAATCAAGAATGTCTCCTGGGACTTCCCTGGTGGTCCAGTGGATAAGAATCCTCCTGCCAATGCAGGAGACATGGGTTCGATTGCTGGTCTGGGAAGATCCTACATGCCAAGGAGAAATCAAGCCCATGCAGCCCAATACCCAAGCCCACATGTTGTAACTACTGAAGCCCACAGGTCTAGAGCTCAGGCTCTCTGCAACAGGAGAAGCCACTGCAATGAGAAGCCCACACACAGCAATGAAGAGTAGCCCCTGCTCACCACAACTAGATAAAGACCGCACTCAGCAATTAAGACTGAGTGATAATAAATAAACTCCATAAATTTCAGCATTTACTCTGTAAACCTAGCACAGCCAAAATAAATAAATAAAATAAAAAAGGATGCTTCTTAGATTTTTGACTTGAGGAACAGCTAGATTATTTGAAAAGGGGGTCCTTGATGAAAGAACAAGTTTGGAGGGGCTAAAAACAACTAGGTCAGCACGGACCACCAGAACTTCCTGCAATGATTGACATGCTCTTTATCTGCCTTCTGATGTGGTGACCATGACTCACAGGGAGCTACTGCGCATTTGAAACGAGGCTCATGGCACTGGAAAACTGACTTTTAAATCTTACTGAATTTTAATTAATGTAAACAGCTCCATGGCATTACTATTTTGGACTGCACAGATCTGGAGCCTTGGGTAGGATAAGGAAGTCTGAGATACTGATAGGATGGATGGTGGATATGAGACTGAAGTTCAGGGGAAGATCAGGGCTAGAGTTCAAAACTAGCAAGTCATCAGCATGTGGACAGTCTTCAAAGCCAAGAGAGTAGACCTGATCCACTGGGAGAGTGCAGCTGGATAAGAGAATGGTGGCTGAGTGCTGGGAATGCTGATGCTCAGACAAGGACGAGCCAACAAAGGACCAGACAGAGGTAGGAAGCAAAGGAGGAGTATGGGGCCATGGAAGTCAAGGAGGAGGTCTGGTCAACCCTGACAGATGCTGCTGAGATATCAGGGAAGTTGAGGACAGGAAAATGTCCACGTGTTTAAGAAGATAAAGGTCAGGGCTGGAAGCAGAGAACCAGGAGTCAGTGGTATATGAAATGGCTTCTTGACCTTGGGACTGGAGATGCCTGAGTACACAGAGAAGAGACGGATACCCAGGACTGGCCTCTCTGAACCTCATTTTCCCAACTACACAACGGGGAATTATGCTTGCTTTAAGAATTAAGTGAGACGACAAAGGGAAAATCCCTAGGCAGACTCCCAGCATGCTGTAGTGTTTTATAAATGTGTTGGTCCCCTTCTCCCTTTTCTGCAGGGCATGGAGGGGGAGTGGGGCAGGAGCTGACTGATAAGGGATCAGTGTAGAGGGAGTTGCTATAAAAAGGGAGTTTCAAAGAAAGTAGCTTGACATAAGAGCTTCTGGTTCTACCAGCATAAGGGTCCTCTGCTCTCCTCTCTGCTCTGTGTAAACAGGCTGGGCTTTTTGAAGATATTCGTGCACTTGATTACAATGGAAATCTGTGGCAATGCCAGCTTTCTTATGTAATCTCACAACTTTGTATTGTGACTTCTGTCACAATTACATGTATTCCTGTAACTTTACATAATGAGGACTCGCAATGTGAGGCTTGAACGTTATTGACCTCTGATGGTGCATTTTCTGAGATGTTCTAGGTTAATGAGAAGCTAACCGATGGGCCAGAATTCCAAGAATTCAGAATTCCAGAATTCTACCTTGTGGTAGAACACACATGCACAGGCTTTATATTAACAGATGTTCTTGAGTAAGTTAATTATAACTTTTGGAAAAAATTCTGTAATGAAATGTTTGTTACATACTGGCCTTCCCACCATTAGTTCCAATGAGGAAAATTTCACTTGGCAACAATTATTATTTTTTTGCAGTTTTTGAGTATGAACATAATTTTGCATTCTTCAAGTAGTTAACAACTAGAGGAGATTGGAGACAGCTTTGGAACAGGTCTGGAGTATGGCTTGGTTACAGACAGTCCGTAAAATTGCCAGCTCCTACGTGGGGAACTGCCAGTTGGCTGTCAGCACATCTCTGCCTATCTCGCGCGAGTTTGTTCAAAACTAACCGAGAACAATTACACAACTTCATACATGCTCAGAGGTTCAGAATCTGAAGGAAACTTGACGCAGCCCCAATTTTATGACAAGTCTAAAAAATGTATTTTAATTCTTTTGTTTGTTCAGCTTTAATTTATTATGTGTATTTATATTCATTCTAGTGTTTCTCAGCTAATCTCTACTGAAAATCTTACAGCAGGTGGGTGCGACAGCACATGCAGGGAGGTAATATGAGAAAGGTCTTACAACGCCTTCAAAAAAGCACAACCAAAGTAAAAACTGTCTACCTATCATTCAGACTTAAATCTGTGGAGTTCAAGTTAACTTTTTATCATCAACAAATGTGCAAGATTACAGCTGCCCACTCTAGGGTTCCCTGGCTCTGGGCCATCTTTGTATCTGTTGAACCCACACACATTTTTTATCTCCCTAATTATCAATCATCATTTAGATCCAAGCTTGGACATATCATGACTTCAGAAAAGGCTTTCCTGACCCCCAGATCACATTAGGTCCTCCCCTTCTCCTGCCCTATAACACTCTCTCTTAGCATCTATATTTCTGTCCACCACTATTGTAGAATTAAACATTGAAATATTTGTCCAATGCTGACCCTCCTACGCCACTCCTGCCTATTCTGGACTGAGAACTTCACGAAGGCACAGGTACCATCAGCCTCTTTGCTGACACTGTTTTTCCCAGGACCTGGCACAGACAGAAAGCTAACTCAATAGATGTTAAATAAAGAAAGATTTTGCACACACGCAAACTAAACAAAACAGTGATTGGGATCTGGGTGTAGCTGGGCATGGCATACATAAGCAGTTATGCAAATCCTCAAAGCAAACACCATGAAGGGTACAACAGAAGTGTTCTGAAGCCCACCTCATCCATCCATCCATCCATTCTCAATTCTCTCAGGCACCTCAACTTGCTACTGGTTTGCATCTTACACTTCTATCTCTCTAATC
Organism: Giraffa tippelskirchi; assembly: GCF_054371585.1. NCBI lineage: Eukaryota > Metazoa > Chordata > Mammalia > Artiodactyla > Giraffidae > Giraffa > Giraffa tippelskirchi. Next base: position 61,142,375 of record NC_137287.1, on the reverse strand, counting down.
TTATCTCCCCTTGACATCCTAATGCTCTGTGTTTTGCTTTATTGATTGGAAGAGGCACCCCACTGAACAATGTTCTAGATCCCCCAACTCATGCAGTGAATGGTTTTCCTGCCTGGTTGGTCCTGGCTTTGTCTACGAACCCTGAGCAGACAAGACTTGGTAAATTCCTCTTAATAGAAGATTACACCTAAAAGCATCTAAATAAGAAGATCTTTCAGCATATTTTTATAACTATCCATTTTAAAATCATGTCAAAAATCCATTTAGGATAATCTGCTAACGGGTGAGTTATGAGTGATACAGAGCAGCGTGTGGGGACAGAGTGACCCAGGGTGTGAGTGCCTGGCTGGCAATATAACGGCCCAATTGTGTCTCCAGGACTGAGATGGGGCAGATCAGAACATACCAAAGCCATTTGTAGAATGAAAGCAGCTAAGTCATCATAGTTTCCCTTGTAATTGTATAAACATAAATTATATGCTGAAATGGCTTCTTCAGTTCATTTGCTCTTTAAGAATGAAGATGATGAAACAGACTTTTACTTAAATATACACAACTGCTCTTTCTCACTCAGCCTAAATTCATTCAAGCCTGGGACTATAACAAAAGCTCTACTCATAAACTCACACACGTCCCATGTGTTCTAGTTCATTACTGGGCAAAAAGAATTCCTGCTGATAGATTTCCACTTTTCTAGCACCTATACGTTTACCTTCCACATGTAGCACAGAGTGAAATAAGATGTAAAATGACACTGAATGTGATCCCTGCAACATATTCGAAGACACCATTTAACAACCTACAAAACCTCATTACGGTTGTGTTAAGGACAAGCCTTAACACAAAAACAAAGAAATGTTTTCTCCAAAGACAGACACCACTAACCTCCAGGAATGAAGAGCAGCTTTGTGAAAACCACCCTGAGATTTGGAGATAATTTAGAATCACTACCTCCGAGGTACCATGCCTGAAATATAGGAGCTGTCTTTAAACAAAGATTGATGGTCCAAATGTGAATAACTGGTAAGATCTAATGTTCATGCTTTCACATGAGAAACTGTCTCTCCATAAAAACAAATTATTAGAACAAGAGTATGAGTACAGAGTTCATTACGTGGTGGAAATATTCTGGAATCACATAGTGGTGATGGTTGCACAAGCTTGTGAGAATACTAAAACCCCATGAATTGCATTTCTTATAAGGGTGAATTTATGGTTTATGAATTATATCTCACTTATTCTTAAAAATGTCTTTCTTTTTTCAGATCCATTATTTTATCAATAGGATGACAAATGTGCACAAGGCATTTATACCAACCCTGGAAGGAGCTTAGTTTTTTGCCTTGACCATTTCAGTTTAGTCACTCATGTCCGACTCTTTGCGACCCCATGGACTGCAGCATGCCAGGCTTCCCTGTCCATCACCAACTCCTGGAGCTTGCTCAAACTCATGTCCATCGAGTCAGTAATGCCATCAAACCATCTCATAAGTTCCCTTCTCTTCCTGCCTTCAATTTTTCCCAGCATCAGGGTCTTCACCAATGAGTCAGTTCTTCGCATCAGGTGGCCAAAGTATTGGAGTTTTAGCTTCAGCATCAGTCCTTCCAAAGAATATTCAGGACTGATTTCCTTCAGAATGGACTGGTTGGATCTCCCTGCAGTTCAAGGGACTCTCAAGCATCTTCTCCAATACCACAGTTCAAAAGCATCAATTCTTTGGCGCTCAGCTTTCTTTATAGTCCAACTCTCATATCCATATATGACTACTGGAAAAACCATTGCTTTGACTAGATGAACCTTTGTCAACCAAGTAATGTCTCTGCTTTTTAATATGCAGTCTAGGTTGGCCATAGCTTTTCTTCCAAGGAGCAAACGTCTTTTAATTTCATGGCTGGAGTCACCATCTGCAGTGATTTTGGAGCCCCCCAAAATAAAGTCTCTCACTGTTTCCATTGTTTTCCCATCTATTTGCCATGAAGTGATGGGACTGGGTGCCATGATCTTAGTTTTTTGGATGCTGAGTTTTAAGCCAGATTTTTCACTCCCCTCTTTCACTTTCATCAAGAGGTTCTTTAGATCTTTTTCGCTTTCTGCCATAAGTGTGGTGTCAAATGCATATCTGAGGTTATTGGTATTTCTCCTGGAAATCTGGATTCCAGCTTGTGCTTCTTCCAGCCTGGCATTTCACATGATGTACCCTGCATATACGTGTATATATGCAGTACTTGGATGCAATCTCAAAAACGATAGAATGATCTCTGTTCGTTTCCAAGGCAAACCATTCAATATCACAGTAATCCAAGTCTATGCCCCGACCAGTAATGCCGAAGAAGCCGAAGTTGAATGGTTCAATGAAGACCTAAAAGACCTTCTAGAACTAACACCCAAAAAAGATGTCCTTTTCATTATAGGGGACTAGAATGCAAAAGTAGGAAGTCAGGAAACACCTGGTGTAACAGGCAAATTTGGCCTTGGAGTACAGAATGAAGCAGGGCAAAGGCTAATAGAGTTTTGCCGTGAGAACGCACTGGTAATAGCAAACACCCTCTTCCAACAGCACAAGAGAAGACTCTACACATGGACATCACCAGATGGTCACACAAAAATCAGACTGATTATATTCTTTGCAGCCAAAGATAGAGAAGCTCTATACAGTCAGCAAAAACAAGACCGGGAGCGGACTGTGGCTCAGGTCATGAACTGCTTGTTGCCAAATTCAGACTTAAATTGAAGAAAGTAGGGAAAACCACTAGTCCATTCAGGTATGACCTAGATCAAATCCCTTATGAGTATACAGTAGAAGTGACAAATAGATTTAAGGGACTAGATCTGATAGACAGAGTGCCTGATGAACTATGGACAGAGGTTAGTGACATTGTACAGAAGACAGGGATCAAGACAATCCCCATGGAAAAGAAATGCAAAAAAGCAAAATGGCTGTCTGAGGAGGCCTTACAGATAGCTGGGAAGAGAAGAGAAGCGAAAAGCAAAGGAGAGAAGGAAAGATATTCCCATCTGAATGCAGAGTTCCAAAGAATAGCAAGGAGAGATAAGAAAGCCTTTCTCAGCGATCAATGCAAAGAAATAGAGGAAAACAACAGATTGGGAAAGACTAGAGATCTCTGCAAGAAAATTAGAGATACCAAAGGAACATTTCATGCAAAGATAGGTTCGATAAAGGACAGAAATGGTATGGACCTAACAGAAGAAGAAGATATTAAGAAGAGGTGGCAAGAATACACAGAAGAACTGTACAAAAAAGATCTTCACGACCCAGATAATCACGATGGTGTGATCACTCACCTAGAGCCAGACATCCTGGAATGTGAAGTCAAGTGGGCCTTAGAAAGCATCACTATGAACAAAGATAGTGGAGGTGATGGAATTCCAGTTGAGCTATTTCAAATCCTGAAAGATGATGCTGTGAAAGTGCTACACTCAATATGCCAGCAAATTTGGAAAACTCAGCAGTGGCCACAGGACTGGGAAAGGTCAGTTTTCGTTCCAATCCCAAAGAAAGGCAATGCCAAGGAATGCTCAAACTACCACACAATTGCACTCATCTCACATGCTAGTAAAGTAATGCTCAAAATTCTCCAAGCCAGGCTTCAGCAATACGTGAATCATGAACTTCCAGATGTTCAAGCTGGTTTTAGAAAAGGCAGAGGAACCAGAGATCAAATTGCCAATATCCACTGGATCATCGAAAAAGCATGAGAGTTCCAGAAAAACATCTATTTCTGCTTTATTGACTATGCCAAAGCCTTTGACTGTGTGGATCACAATAAACTGTGGAAAATTCTGAAAGAGATGGGAGTACCAGACCATCCGACCTGTCTCTTAAGAAACCTGTATGCAGGTCAGTAAGCAACAGACTGGTTCCAAATAGGAAAAGGAGTATGTCAAGGCTGTACATTGTCACCCTGCTTATTTAACTTCTATGCAGAGTATACCATGAGAAACGCTGGGCTGGAAGAAACACAAGCTGGAATCAAGACTGCCGGGAGAAATATCAATAACCTCAGATATGCAGATGACACCACCCTTATGGCAGAAAGTGAAGAAGAACTAAAGAGCCTCTTGATGAAAGTGAAAGAGGAGAGTGAAAAAGTTGGCTTAAAGCTCAACATTCAGAAAACTAAGATCATGGCATCTGGTCCCATCACTTCTTGGGAAATAGATGGGGAAACAGTGGAAACAGTGTCAGATTTGTATTTTTTTGGGCTCCAAAATCACTGCTGATGGTGATTGCAGCCATGAAATTTAAAGACACTTACTCCTTGTAAGGAAGGTTATGGCCAACCTAGATAGCATATTTAAAAGCAGAGACATTACTTTTCCAACAAAAGTCCGTCTAGTCAGGCTATGGTTTTTCCAGTGGTCATGTATGGATGTGAGAGTTGGATGGTGAAGAAAGCTGAGCACCACAGAATTGATGCTTTTGAACTGTGGTGTTGGAGAAGACTCTTGAGAGTCCCTTGGACTGCAAGGATATCCAATCAATCCATCCTAAAGGAGATCAATCCTGGGTGTTCATTGGAAGGACTGATGTTGAAGCTGAAACTCCAATACTTTGGCCACCTCATGCAAAGAGTTGACTCATTGGAAAAGACCCTAATGCTGGGAAGGATTGGAGGCAGGAGAAGAAGGTGACGACAGAGGATGAGATGGTTGGATGGCATCACTGACTCGATGGACATGGGTTTGGGTAGACTCCAGGAGTTGGTGATGGACAGAGAGGCCTGGCGTGCTGCAATTCATGGGGTCGCAAAGAGTCGGACACAACTGAGCGACTGAACTCAACTGAACTGAACTCTGCATATAAGTTCAATAAGCAGGGTTACAAGCCTGACATAATCCTTTCTCAATTTGGAACCAGTCTGTTGTTCCACGTCCGTTTCTAACCATTGCTTCTTGACCTACATACAGGTTTCTCCGAAGGCAGGTCAGGTGGTCTGGTATTCCCATCTCTTGAAGAATTTTCCACAGCTTATTGTGATCCACACAGTCAAAGGCTTTGGCATAGTCAATAAAGCAAAAGTTGATGTTTTTCTAGAACTCTCTTGCTTTTTCGATGATCCACGGGATGTTGGCAATTTGATCTCTGGTTCCTCTGCCTTTTCTAAATCCAGATTTAACATCTGGAAGTTCTTGGTCACATACTGTTGAAGCCTAGCTTGGAGAATTTTGAGCATTACTTTGCTAGTGCGTGAGATGAGTGCAATTGTGCCGTAGTTTAAACATTCTTTGGCATTGCCTTTCTTTGGGATTGGAACGAAAACTGACCTTTCCCAGTCCTGTGGCCACTGCTGAGTTTTCCAAATTTGCTGGCATATTGAGTGTAGCACTTTCACAGAATCATCTTTTAGGATTTGAAATAGCTCAGCTGGAATTCCATCACCTCCACTAGCTTTATTTGTAGTGATGCTTCCTACATCTCCCCAGGTCACCTATCATGTGACCTCAAATGGCACCTCACTCACTCACAGGAATGTGTCTTTTAAAAATCCCTATCAATAGATCTCTTCAGCTGAGAATTTAATTGCATTAAAACCTTACTAAAATGATCTGCTTCAAAATATACCAGGAGTCATTTTCAAAAGGGTAATAGGGTAATAATTAGGGTAACAAAAATGTTCTAAAAGTGGATTAGAGTGATGGGTGTATAATTTGGTAAATTTACTAAAAATCACTGATTTGAATGAATTTTATGGTACATAATTATACTTCAATGAGGTTGTAAAAAAAAACACCACACAAAAAAACCCAGGTGGGCAGAAGTGGGAGAAGTGGGTGGAAGTAGAGGGCAAGCAAGTTGGCCCTTAGGCTGACAACAGAGGAGGCTGGGTGATGGCTAAATTCAGTGGATATTGTTGGTGTCAGAGCTTTCCACATGGTTCAGTGGTAAAGAATCCACTTGCCAATGCAGGAGATTCAGGAGACTCGGGTTTGGTCCCTGGATCAGGAAGATCCCCTGGAGGAGGAAATGGCAACCCATTCCAGTATTCTTACCTGGGAAATCCCATGGCCAGAGGAGCCTGGCGGCCTACAGTCCTCAGGGTTGCAAAGAGTTGGACAGGACTGAGTACGCACACGCGCGCTGCTAGTTGCCTAGTGTGCCCCTTTCAGGCAACCCTGGTCCACAATTCTTACAACTGACTGAGGACTTTGTTGAAATTGCCTTTAACTCATCTCCTCTCTCTGACCTGTCTGCTTCTTTCACTCCTGACAGATGCTGATCCCAATAGCTGTCTCAGAAAATCACCTGCACCCAAATTTCTGCATTAGAACCTATTTCCAGGGAACCACACCTAAGACAGAAGCCTATTAAACATTCTCTCTACATTTTTAAGTGTTTAAAAATTTTTATAACAAGAGGTGATAAACAAAGGTTACACACCTAGACGTTTCCAAAACTGAAGTACCACAAACTCTAGAAAAATTATACGGGATGTTTCACAGACATTGTGGCCAATACTAAATCTGTCATTCTATGAACTCTAAGTCATAGAAATCTGCCACCTCACTATCTGTCTTCCAGGCTCTTTCATAAAGAACGGTAAGATACATTCACCCATCCGTTTAGATGGATTTGCTGAACTCAGAAGGTCTCTTCTTACCCTGTCTGCAGTAGCTTCAAGAATATGTGATCTCTGCCAAACACAAAGAAAGGAAAATGAGAAAATCTGAGAGTAATGAGATCCTCAAGAAAGGCAAAGAGATGCAGGAAAGTCTTGAATTTAAGAGTTCATTTTTTCCCCTACATTTAGTTTAATTGCACTTTCTGCTAGAAAGCCTGCAGGCAAGGGGATAATAAGATTTTGGGGATTAAATTATTTAAAGTCTCTGATATTATAGCATTTTAGAGAGCGTTCCACATATTTTGTCTATCAAAAGGATGATCCGGAAAATCCCCTTTCCTTAGGGAATCCAGGAGCCACCAATTATCTGAAATTGCTTTGCTTAAAAAATTCCCAATTATTTGAATTGGGATTGCTTGTTGTCTTACCGTTATGAACTCCCACTGGCCCATTACATGAATGCTGGCACTATACTAAATGTCATCAAACAAAGAGATGCCAATTACAGATTTTGTTATGTATGGTAAGTCCAAATAATACCTAGCACTACGGAGTGTACTGTCTGATGCAAACGATAGATCTCTCCCAAGAAGGCAATGCCGCCTAAGTTCTTGCATTTTGCTCCAGAACTGCCTCAGTCTACCTACTTGCTCCTTGTTCAGTGTCTCATCTCCTTCAGATGTAAGCCTATCTTCATCAATCCATCCTGTCTACCTCTGGTTCCATTTTCTGCTTCCAATGTTGGTACAGATGTCAATGGATCGCTCACTTACAACACAAAGTCCTTTCCCCATGTGCATTTTCCCCACAGACTGGCCCCTGTGCATGCTGAGCTACAACCCCAAACCAGGGGTGCCAGAGGGTGCGGCCCCAAAGGAGAAGAGGGGGATCTGGGGCATGGGCAGGTAAAGGCACAGGAAGAAATCAAGAAAATTAGACCTCAAAGAATGTGATGAAATAAAAAACCGCACTGCTCTGTTATCACGCTATTATATAATATTTTTACAAGTTAGGAAAAATATTTGGCATAAATAATACCACTTTTCAACTCTTAACTGCTGTCAATCTTTATTTTTCAAAAATATCTGTGTAATCAAAATGGTAATATGAGTTTTCTACTATCTTACCCCCAAGGAACTCCCAACCACTTCCCCAAAGCCCGGGGTCCAGAGGAGATGTTCTAGGACATCACTGGAGCAAAATAAAATCTGAGGTTGCACCCAGTGAAAGGGGTGAGAGGAACAGTTTCAATTTACCCATGTCAATCTTCCCAAGACAGCTCAGGGCTAAGAGGACTTCTCAGCCTGTGATTCCTCTCAGGGGATAAAATGAGTCCTTGGCTTCCCCAGCTGTGCAGAACACTGTCAGAAACCCGTTTCCATAACAGAGGACAAAAGAAGGGGAGAAGGAGACAAGAAAAGTGAGAGCATGGGCCCCCATATGGGGGGGTGGGGACTCGTGGGTCACTTGGAACACTAGAAGCTCCACAGAAGCCCTGTCATTTGGCACCATGATTGAAATCTCAGGACGAAAAGAGGGCACGTTTTAGGACTTGCTACAGATCTGGCTCTCCTCCATACCAGCTCCCTCCAGCAGCAGAGCCTTCCAGCCAGTGCCAAATCTAAACAAAAGGAGCCCACAGCAATCACTGGCTCAGATCTTCTTTAAAATTCCTCAACGTGCCTACAGTGGAATTTCAATCAAAGTCAGCTTATCCTTCTTTTTCCCCTTGCAATCTGAGCATGCTGCCAACTATCTCTCATTCCTACAGCAATGGAATACTAGGGGGTTGGGTATGAGGAATGCAGGTTTTTTTTTAAAAATAGACTTTCTTCTAGAGCAGTTTTAGATTCACAGCAAAACTGAGGGGAAGGGACAGAGATTTCCACTGACCCCACCCTCACATTAAGCACAGCCTCCCTCATTATCAACACTCTCCATCATTTGTTATAACTGATGAACTTACACTGACACATCACCATCACCCCAAACCCACAGTTTATAGCAGGGTTAACTCATGATGTTGTACATTCTATGTGTTTGGACAAATGCATAATGACATGTATCTACCATTATAGTCACAGCGAGTATTTTCACTGCCCTAAAAATCATCTGTGCTTTGCAAATGAACCTATCTACAAAACAAAACAGATTCAGAGAGATCAGACTTGTGGTTGCCAAGGTGCGGGGTGGGGAAAGGGTGGGCAGGGATGGGGTAGAGAGGGATGGACTGGGAGGCTGCAGCTGGTAGATGCAAACTATTACATTTAGAATGGATAAATAAGGTCCTACTGTATAGTATGGGGCTTCTCTTGTAGCTCAGCTGGTAAAGAATCCACTTGCAATGTAGGAGACCCTGGTTCAATTCCTGGGTCAGGAAGATCCCCTGGAGAAGGGATAGGATACCTACTCCAGCACTCTTGGGCTTTCCTGGTGGTTCAGCTGGTAAAGAAACCTCCTGCAATGTGGGAAACGTGGGTTCGATCCCTGGGTTGGAAGATCCCCTGAGAAGGGAACGACAACCCACTCCAGTATTCTGGCCTAGAGGATTCCATGGACTGTATATAGTCCAAGGGGTGCAAAAAGTCTGACACAATTGAGAGACTTTCACTTTCACTGTATAGTACAGGTAACTATATCCAATCTCCTGGGATAAATCACAATGGAAAAGATTTAAAAAGAATGCATTTATGTGTTGCTGCTGCTGCTTAGTCGCTTCAGTAGTGTCCGACTCTGTGCGAGGATCCCATGGACTGTAGCTCGCCAGGCTCTTCTGTCCATGGGATTCTCCAGGCAAGAGTACTGGAGTGGGTTTCCATGCCCTCCTCCAGGGGATGTTCCTGACCCAGGGATAGAACCCAGGTTTCCCGCACTGTGGAGAGATTCTTTACCATCTCTGAGTCACTGCTATTCTGCAGAGATTGTCACAACACTGTAAATCAACTATATTTCAATTTTTAAAAAACCAATTAAAAATTCATCTGCGCTTTGCCCATTCATCTTCCTTCTCCTTAACTCCAGGCAAACACTGATCCCTTTACCATCTCCATATTTTCACCTTTTCTAGAATATTATCATAATCATACAGTGGGTAGACTTTTCAGACTGATTTCTTCCCTTTAATAATATGTATTCAAATTTTCTCCATGCTTTTTTCATGGTGAGGATAGCTTTTCATTTCCTTTCTTTGTTTTAAAGAAACCCACTGACTGTGCCACCCCGTAACTCTACTGGGACTTGAACTGGCCAGGCTGCCAGCCGCTCCCTGTTCCAAGGTCAGAGCAGAGCATTCTACATGGTGTTTGGTGACCTGGACCAAAGGGTGCAGGGAGAGGGCTGGCACCACGGTGGAGGAGAGTGTCCAGTTCCTTCTAGAGAGACACGTTCTGCCAGTGTTATTGTGTGGATGGAATACAATGAATGAAAGTGGGAAAGGTTCCAGGTACATCCTTGCTCCTCTGCTTCCAGCTCCCTGAATTCAGGTATCATACTTTATGCTCTAGATCTCATACCTGTAAAATGGGTATAGTAACTGCAGTTATTGCACAAGATCATCAGGAAGATTAAATAAGATAATGTATGAAAAACAGACACAAAGCAAGCACTCCATAACTACCAGCCATTATTATTATCATAATTATTATAAAGCACTTTGAAGCAAATACCTGGGAGCACATCTCCATTTCACAGATAGGACTGAGTAAATTCTTACTGCTTTAACAAATGTTTACCAAATGTCTGTTTTGTGATAGGTACTCTGTGAGGTGTGGGGAGGGATGGGTCCAAATGCCTAAATCCATCCTCCTAAGGAACTACTTAAGCACAGCCTGGTGTCAAAGAGCTGGCTTCAAAGTCCTTTGAAAGGATGCAGGAAATACAGCAAGAGGAAAAATATGTACTATAAGAGAAATAAAGCCAAGTAAGAGAATAAAGTGAAGATGGGAGAGGGGCGAGGCAAACTTGCAAAGCCACGAACTTCTCTGTCCCCAGTGAAGGCAGTCACAAAGATGACTCTAAGATGTTTCTACAGCCAAGTCCAAGAGGTTTGTGTCTAGAATTTAACATGAATCAATTGCTCAAGGGAAGCACAAGACATGGAGGACCCGAATGGAGGCTACTGCTGGGGGCTTCATCACAGAAGATCTTAAAGAAGCTTCAGATTTGATCTGCTCACATGTGAACCTCTGGTTTTTCTAGAAATTATACATGCAACAAACACACGTGGATACTTATGAGTTTGGAAGTCGCAACAAAATGCATGAATTTTTCAATTAGTTGGATAAAAGCAAGTTTAATTCAGGACCCAGGAAACCATTTGAGCCAACGTGAAAGTGAAGTCACTCAGTCATGTCTGACTCTTTGTGACCCTGTGGACTGGAGCCTACCAGGCTCCTCTGTCCATGGGATTCTCCAGGCAAGAATACTGGAGTGGGTTGCCATTTCCTTCTCCAGGGGATCTTCCTGACCCAGGGATCGAACCCAGGGATCAAACCCGGATCTCCCGCATTGGAGGCAGATGCTTTAACCTCTGAGCTACCAGGGAAGCCCCCATTTGAGCCAAATGTCTCTGAGAAACGAAGGCAAATAAACCTTATGCAGCAAACAGCTGGTGTTTCCTAAGAATAGAAGGATCAACAGTCACTGTGCTCCAAACTGGAGGCACAGGGTCTCATGTGGAGATTTGGGACCACAGAGTGACATCGTAATGATATTTTAAGTAATTACCATGTGCCAGGCACTCTGCTTAACATTTTATATACATTATCTTATTTGACCTTTACTCTATGGACATGAGTTTGAGTACACTCCGGGAGTTGGTGATGGACAGGGAAGCCTGGCTGCAGTCCATGGGGTCACAAAGAGTCAGACATGACTGAATGAACTGAACTGAACTGAATCTTTGGGATGTGTACTATCATTGTCTCTATGCAACAGGTGAGGAAATTGAGAATGAGAGGGGTTAGTACTTGCCAGACAGTAAGTAGTGGAGATAAGATCTAAAATGGGGCCCAGGGAGCTTTCTGTAGTCTAGTAGTTAGGATTGTGAGCTTCCACTCCAAGGGGCAAAGATTTGATTCCTGGTCAAGAGAACTAAGATCCTGTAAACAAATGAATAACCAAACAAGCAAACCTATCTGCTTTGCCAAAATATCTAAAGGGAACATGAGTGCATTTAAGAAATAAAATGAAGTCCATTTTGGCTCCAATGCCAATGTCTTAGGTCAATCCTAAGACACAGATTATCTTACCAGATGCTAGCGTCATGTTCCCTCATTGCTGCTGTCAACTTTGGACTCCAGATCACTTCCACTATACTTTTCAATGATGTTATTAGCTCTTTGTTGACAGGCAACCTTTCCAACACCATAATGCTTAGTCATTTCTCTATACATAGATTACCCTGCTCATGCCTGAGCCTCTCAGAACCTTGAAGGAGGGCCTCTTGGATCCTCCAATGATGCAGTCCTGCACCCTAACCTCACACACATTCATGCTCCCTGGGCCTTGTCATTACCAGTAACTGCGATCCATCCATAATCATAACATCAGGCAAGCTCCTATCTGATCTCCAACCCACTTCAATCTTTCCAACCCACTCCTTCTAGTACCCAGAATCCAGCAATCCTTCAGCTTCATTGGACCCCTAATCCATCATTTCCTCTTGTCATCTTTTCACTGTCTCTAATCACCTCCAAGTTCTCTCTTGCTCCTTTAACCAGCTTCAATTTCACTATAACATCCCCTTTTACATCCCCTTGTTCCTCTCCTGTCTCATTTACTTGGCAAAGCCATGACCATGGTTGATCCAACTCTACCTATGCTATGCCTGTACCTGTGCAGCTAAACATGGTGGCAGAAGACACACGAGGATGACAGGTCCCACTTTCAAATCCTCGACACTGCTTGGCAACTATATTCTCTGTTTCCCTACATTCACTGTTTGACTCATTCCGACAGACTGTCATCTCACAACTTCTCTCCTCCATTCTCTATCTTCCAAGACTTTTAATTGATTTCTTTCTTCCCTGACAAAACTGAAACAATCAGAAGAAATTTCCAGAGGCTTTTGCCACCTAAAGCATCTGCGCCAAGTTACTATGCCCTTTTATAGTCGACCTCATTCTTCTAAAGCCAATCCTCCTGCCTGTGCACGAGGTCTCCTTTCCTGGTCTAAGTCCACATCTGAACAATTCTCCATGCTTCCCTGCATAGTATCAACTTATCTTGTCTCTGCTAGATCATCCTCACTGGAACACAAGTCAGTACACTGTACCTTTTCTCATTAAAACAAGACTCTTATCTTGATGTTGCTTCCCTGTCAGCGACTGTCCTATTTCTCTCGTCTCCTTGGTAGCAAAGCAACATATACTCTCTACACTTAAATTTAAATCCTCTTCCCACAGTTCTAAACCCTTCACCTCCCAACAGGCTTCTGCCCTAGCACTTCACTGAGAATGCTTTCATCAAGATCACCAAAGTAGGAACTACCTTGGTGGTCTAGTGGTAAAGAATCCATCTCCTGATGCAGGGGACACAGGTTTGATCCCTGGTCCAGGAAGATCCCATGCCTTGGAGCAGCTAAGCCCGTCACCACAACTACTGAGCCTGTGCTCTAGAGCCTGTGAGCTGAAAACACTGAAGCCCACATGCCTAGAGCCCATGCTCCACAACAAGAGAAGCCACTGCAACAAGAAGCCCAACCACGGTAACCAGAGTGTAGCCCCCACTTGCGGCAACTAGAGAAAGCCCATGTACAGCAACGAAGACCCGGCACAGCCAAAGAAATAAATAAATTTTTTTAAAAAAGATCACCAAGGTGGTGATTTGCTACTGCTCAACATAGCTGTGAAGTCTCAGTCCTCAGCCTACTGGAGCCATCAGCACAGCACATTGGATGCCCATGGCCATGAATTCCTTCCTGAGACACTTTCTGGACTCACCTCCCAAGGATCTGGATTTCCCGCCCAACTCACCGGTCACTCCTTTTCAGCCTCTTTTTCTGACTCCTCTTTTTGCACCCCCTACATGCTGGGGAGCCCCAGGTCTTGGTCTTCAGTCTTTTCTCTGTCCACTCTCACTATCTCATTCTGATTACAGACAAATTCAAATCAAAATACCAGTGACTCCCCAGTGTCTATCTACAGGACTGACCTCCAGCCTAAAGGTATCAACCTGCCTATGCCAACTCTCCACTTGCTTACATCGCAGGCAATTCAGACTCAGCACATCCAAGAATGAACTGACCTTCCCTCCCAATCAGCTCTAACTCCAGCCTTCTCATCTTGGTTGGTGGTAACTGAATCCTTCCAGCTACTCAGAGCAAAAGTCCTTGTACTACTCCTAATGCCTCTCTTTCTCTTCTGGGTATATTTCCAACCAGGGAATATTACTGATCCTGAAAATATTTCCAGAATCCAACCACATCTCTCTATCTCCCTGGCAACCATCCTGGTCTGGGCAACCATCCTGGTCTGTAGCCCATCCTGGTCTGTAGCCCATCCTAACTGGGTCACCAAAGTAACCTTTTTTTTTTTTCTTAAAGACTTATTTATGTATTTTTGGCTATGCTGGGTCTTTGATGCTGCATGGGCATTTTTCAAGTTGTGGAGAGCAGGGGCTACTCTCTAGGGGTGCGCAGACTTCTCACCGCTTCTTACTGCAGTGGCTTCTCTTGTTACAGAGCATGGACTCTAGAGCACAGGCTCAATAATTATGGCACACAGTTTCAGCTGCTCCATGGCATGTGGGATCTTCCCTGACCAGGGGTCCAACTTTCGTCTCCTGCATTGGCAGGCAGACTCTTCACCACTGTGCCACCAAGGAAGCGCTGCAGTAGCCTTTTAATGGACCGCCTGGGTCCACCACTGCCCTCTATAGTCTATTAGCATCGTAGTAAAGCAGCAAAAGAATGCTTTTAACGTGAAGTCAGGTCACAATTCATCTCTGCTAAAAATCTCCCAAAGATTTTTTCATGCAAAGATGTGCACAATAAAGGACCAGAAATGGTATGGACCTAAGAGAAGCAGAAGATATTAAGAAGAGGTGGCAAGAATACACAGAAGAACTATATAAAAAAGATCTTCATGACCCAGATAATCACGATGGTGTGATCACTCACCTAGAGCCAGACATCCTGGAATGCATAGTCAAGTGGGTCTTAGGAAGCATCACTACGAACAAAGCTAGTAGAGGCGATGGAATTCCAGTTGAGCTATTTCAAATCCTAAATGATGATGCTGTGAAAGTGCTGCACTCAATATGCCAACAAATTTGGAAAAGTCAGCAGTGGCCATAAGACTGGAAAAGGTCAGTTTTCATTCCAATCCCAAAGAATGTTCAAACTACTGCACAATTGCACTCATCTCACACTCTAGCAAAGTAATGCTTAAACTTCTCCAAGCTAGGCTTCAACAGTATGTGAACTGTGAACTTACAAATGTTCAAACTGGATTTAGAAAAGGCAGAGGAACCAGAGATCAAATTGCCAACATCTGTTGGATCATTGAAAAAGCAAGAGAATTTCAGAAAAACATCTACTTCTGCTTTACTGACTATACCAAAGCCTTTGACTGTGTGGATCACAACAAGCTGTGGAAAATTCTTCAAGAGATGGGAATACCAGACCATCTGACCTGCCTCCTGAGAAATCCGTATGCAGGGCAAGAAGCAACAGTTAGAACTGGACATGGAACAACAGACTGGTTCCAAATTGGGAAAGGGGTACGTCAAAGCTGTATACTGTCAGCCTGCTTATTTAACTTATACGCAGAGTACATCATGTGAAATGCTGGGCTGGATGAAACACAAGCTGGAATCAAGATTGCTGGGAGAAATATCAATAACCGCAGATATGCAGACGACAACCACCTTAGGGTAGAAATCGAAGAAGATCTAAAGAACCTCTTGATGAAAGTGAAAGAGGAGAGTGAAAATCTGGCTTAAAACTCAACATTCAGAAAACTGAGATCATGGCATCTGGTCCCATCATTTCATGGCAAATAGATGGGGAAACAATGGAACAGTGACAGACTTTATTTTGGGGGGCTCCAAAATCACTGCAGATAGTGACTGCAGCCATGAAATTAAAAGACGCTTGTCCCTTGGAATAAAAGCTATGACCAACCTTAGACAGCATATTAAAAAGTAGAGACATTACTATGCCAACAAAGGTCTGTCAAGTCAAAGCTATGGTTTTTCCAGTAGTCGTGTATGGATGTGAGTGTTGGACTATAAAGAAAGCTGAGCACCAAAGAATTGATGCTTTTGAACTGCGGTGTTGGAGAAGACTCTTGAGAGCCCCTTGGACTGCAAGGAGATCCAACCAGTCCACCCTAAAGGAAATCAGTCCTGAATTTTCATTGGAAGGACTGATGCTGAAGCTGAAGCTCCAATACTTTGGCCACCTGATGTGAAGATCTGATTCATCTGAAAAGACCCTGATGCTGGGAAAGATTGAAGGCAGAAGGAGAAGGGGACAACAGAGGATGAGATGGTTAGATGGCATCACCGACTTGATGCACATGAGTTTGAGTAAGTTCTAGGAGTTGGTGATGGACAGGGAGGCCTGGCATGCTGCAGTCCACGGGGTTGCAAAGAGTTGAACACTACTGAGCGAATGAACTGAATCTAAAAATCTCCCAAAGGCCCCACAATCTTCTCAGAGTCAACCCATAGTCCAGCGATGCACAATGCAGCTACAGAGACTAGAGAAGCCACCCCTTACGGACCCAGACCCCTGCCTCACCCTCACCAGCCACACTAGCCTCCTCACTGTTCCGTGGCCAGACTAGCCTCAGATCTTTCCACTTACTGTTCCCTCTGATTGCAACACTCTTCCCCTAAATATCCATGATGTTTACTCCCTCAACTCCTTTAAGTCTCTGCTCAGATGCTACCTGCTCAGTGAGGTGTTTCTCATTGACCACATTCTGCTCCTACGTCCCTGAGCACCCTACACTGCTTCATTTTTCTTGAGAACTCAGCACCTTCCAACGTATTACAGAGTATAGTTATTATATTTATTGGTTCTGTCTGTGTCCTCTCCTCTATAGAGACAGATTTTACTGTCTATTGTAAAACATAACCATCCTCGGCACTCAGTACATACTTAATATACAAGAGTGGTTGTATGAAAAACATACACACACAGTACAGCCCTGTCTAATGTTCCAAAGCTCTACTATTCTGGGAACTCAATTATACTCAACCACAATGATACACAGGCACAAAGAGTGGCATTCATCAGGATACTGAGAACCTGAGTAAGGACATAAGGCCAATTTCAATTATTGATACTTTTCAGATTTTTGATGTGTTGGATTACCTTAAAATTTTTTTCTCCTTGTTTATAGAATTGTTAGTCATTATAATTGCTCATTGTAAGCAGATACACTGTAAGTAGAGATACTCTAATACCTTCTAGCATTTTTGTAGGTAAACAACTAACCAGAGTGAGGTCAGAAACATGAGTGTACACACACACACACACACACACACACACACACACACATCAAAAGCCAAACCACAGTGGCAGCTTCTATAGAATCATTGACTTTGGCAGCCACATGCAACCCTGCAGCATGAAAAAGCAAGTGGTTCCCCGGGGAGGGTGAGTGAGTAACTTCCCCGGGGAGGGTGAGTGAGTAACGTTTAAACAGCAGAGAGAGAAACCAGCCTGACTCATCTCATGCAGCCATCAATGGCACAAAGATAGCATCTCCTTATAATGGTTTTAGAAGCCAGGTCTCTGGCTCAATCCTGTTACCACTTGCATAATGCAATACTGGAATGCTTCTTCCCAAAGGCTAATTCATAGCCTCCAGTTCCTACACGTGGACCCTATCAGGCCACTTAACTCTGCTCTGATGCCAGTTCCCATCGCTGGCTGTCTCCACCCTGCAGTAGCTGTTACCCTCGGACAGGGGCTCTCCTAATGGACTAAAAGTAAAACATAACCGCAGTGCTTGGGCGGGCGTAACCGGTCTTGCCCAAGGATCTGTACAAGCGGCCAACTGGGACGACAAAGCAGAGCTGTCCCTGCAAGATGTCAGCAAAGATGGGTTGCTAGAAAAACATGCAATATTTACTTAGATCTTGAATTGCAGAAACTGCATATCCACGCATTTAGTAAGACAGGTAATATCAAGACTGTATCAGCCCACTAACACGTGATACTGGAATTGCAACTCAGTGTTATGGAATTGGCTCTCTGCTTTGCTCCCAGGGAGGCATTTAAACACATCTTCCAGTTCAGCTTCCCTGGTGGCTCAGAAGGTAAAGCATCTGCCTGCAACGTGGGAGACCCGGGTTCGACCCCTGAGTTGGGAAGATCCCCTGGAGAAGGAAATGGCAACCCACTCCAGTACTCTTGCCTGGAAAATTCCATGGACTGAGGAGCCTGGTAGGCTACAGTCCATGGGGTCGCAAAGAGTTGGACACAACTGAACGACTTCACTTTCACTTTCCAGTCCAAAGGGCACTGATCTACTTAGAAATGTGACACATTTTAAAAGTTCTATGGCTCTTAGATACATCATATGATGTTATATAGTGATACACCAGAATGTGATCTTGCACATAGATTAAAACAATAAGCCTCATTGCCTTGATGTTGAGAGTTGTGTGTAAGGCTAGGATATATTTCAGGGGTCACCACATGGTACAGAAGTGTCCCCCAAAACACCCTCATCCCAGTGCATGTGACTTTTGCCTCTGAATGTTTTATTTACCAACCCATTTGTTACACTTGTTCTATAAAATATAATGGGCCAGCCACACACTGTACACAATCTCAGTACAAGTGTCAAAATGCAAATTGCTTAGACATTCACATGCCAATTGAAACAAAATTTTAAGAAATATTGAATATCATAACAGACTTGTGACAACTTCTTTGTCCTCAAAGATTATTTAACCTCAGATGACAAATAAACCCTGGTGTGATGATTTTGAGTCTTCATCCTTCTAATGTTTCTGGGCTTGAAAGGGATTATTTTATAAAGTCTGCTTTAAGTTGTAGCCTATGGTAATCAGAACAAGCCTGATTTTTGCTTCCCTTCCTGGGGTAACGAATTTTTAGAAAACAGTGAAGCCCCAAATGCTGGCTTTTTTGGCCCCACAACCCACAGCCCTCGCACGCAACACAAGCCCTGGGTAGAATGGCCAGAGGACTGTGGAGGGGGAGGGTCCAGATGTGATCGCAGGCACAACTGTCAGGGGCATGGTTTTAATACAACTGCCCCTCCCCTCCGCCTGGGGGGTCAGGAGTGCAGCATAGAGGAAATTTGGTTCTGGTGAACTTTCACCCAGATGTACAAACAAGTGCAAAGAGTACTTTTTGAAAAAAGCTATTCTGGAGGAAACAAAAGTGGCAACTGGGAACTCAAACCCTCCCCATATTTGAAACCCAGTGGTGGTAGGCGAAGTTTGGGACCTGGGAAATGTGAGAACAGATCCAAGCTGTATCACCCAGGTGAGTCACTTCTGTCTCCCGATCTCAGCTTCCTCAACCATCACAGAAGAGGCATGAGGATTTGATGAACAACGTAAAATGTTCAGCACAGCTTTGCTCCATAACAAGGGGTCTACAAGTAATTACTACTCATAATAACATGCTCTGATTGTGGCTTTTGTAGAATTTTCAGGACACATCTCTCTGAATTCTGCCGAACTGGATCTAATTAATGTTGACAGCACGTAAGTCTGTTTTCTATTAGCCTTCAGTATTCCCACTTATGACATTAAATGTCATCAATTCTATTTTATAACCCAAGTAAAAATCCTGATTAACTATTTATTAGCTAGAAAAAGCACATGGCATGTGAACAGGGATGAAATACTGAAAACTTCCACCCAAAGAATTCCTTTCCAATGTGTTTGCAATATGTGGGGAGAGTGGAAAAATTACTGTTTATTTTGTTTTGAAGATTTTAAGTGCTGTCTATAAATATGTTATGCAAACAAAATCTATTTAAAGAAAAACAAATGATAAGATTGTGTATATGTGTATGTGTAAGAATCCATTTTAAATACATGCAACATCTAATTCCAAAATTTCATTCTGCTATGGTCACTGACTGTGGAACAAAATTGGAAATCCTCCTTAGCAAATGTTATTTTGAGCCTATGTCTTTCATACTAAATGTACTCAGAAGTACATTAAAATGGTTTTGATCTTGAACATGGGTGAATCAAGAATATTCCTTAAAAAGAGATAGAGCCTATACAATCAAATACCATACTATTTGGCAGCATCTAATCTGCTAGGAAAAGGTGACCGACTTCGAAATCCTTTATAATCCTTCCCTCTTAGGACAGGTATAGACATGCCCGGTGGTATTAATTTTACATGCTAGACTCTAAGATGAAAGAAGATGAATACTGAGGAGAAAAAGTATTAGCTGGCATTGCCAGAGGGTAATTATGATTTTTTAAAGGGGGCAGTTAAAAGTTGTCTGATTACAAACCACTGTGGATGAATAGTCTTTGAAAAAATTTTAAAATTATGTTTGGGTTAATATATCTGAGTTGAAGTTACATTTTACTCTTTATTGAAGTTGTTTTGTTACAGTACTTTATAAAAGAAAAAATTCAAAAGATACTTCCATTGGAGAAAAAATAAAATTACAGTATCAGCTATTATCCCTTCTTTAAAAAATGAGAATAACAAAAAATACCCCATTTTTATAAAATTAGTTTTATTCCATCAACAAGGATGCCTCTAAAATAGCTGGTAATTTATCTGACACCTCAGTATATTAATTTATTATTGCCTGGTACATATTTTTACAAATTTAAGACTTAAGTATAAGGAAACTGTGAAATTATTTGTTTACCTCTTGATAAGCAATCTGGAAAGATATCAGAACACAAGGAGTATGATTTGTTTACTATATAGCCCACTTTTCCACACTTAAGAATTTTTAAACAAGGGAAATTGTACATAAATTTCATAATGTGGCTTATAATTTCTTACAAGGAAACAAAGTTGACAAAGAGGTCAAAATTAGCATTTGAATGTCAACACTGAATCGACATTCAAAGTTTTAAATAACTTTGACAAAGTTATTTAATGTAATATTCTATTTTTAAAAGATAAACCTATCAGAATTATATACTCTATTTAAATTAATCTCTTGTCTATGCCTGAGAATTTTAAATTCTCTCTAGTTTTGGTGGTGGTGATATCAAGTTTCAAGTAAGTATTCTTTAAAGCTATGTGCTATTTAAGAAAATGCACTATATTCAAGTGTCAGTATATTTTTGTTTCTGTAGCATTGCTAAGTCTACATAACTGCTCAAAGCATTTATATGTTTGTATATTCTGGTATACTTTTATGAACAAAAAGACATAGCCAGACCAGGATAAAGTACAATACTTAGTGTCGGTGTAGCATCATAATTTATTAGGTAATAGTCAAATCATAAAATTTAACTACCTTCAATAAGACCCTCTGGGCTCAGGCATTTTAAGTACTTTTTTTTAACCAAACAGTTTCTTTTTTTGTTTTTGTTGTTCAATAATGTACCATATTTTTCTTTGTACCTTTTGAACCCCTTCACCAATTTCTCCAGCCCCTCACCCTTCCAACCCTAGAAATCACCAATCTGTGATCTAGATCTGCATATATCTGAGTTGAGGTTACATTTACTCTCTTTAAAATGAGTATTTTATGTCCTTTTGTTTACTATGAAATCAGTCTATTTTTTAAAAAAATTTATTCAAGTATAGTTGATTTACAATGTTGTGTTAATTCATGCTGTACAGCAAAATGATTCAGTTATACACATACATATATACGTACACACACACACACACACACACACACACATCTTCTTTCACATCTCTTTTTCATACTCTTTTCCATTACGGTTTATCACGGGATATTGGCTATAGTTCCCTGTGCCCTATGGTAGGACCTCGTGAAAACACCCTATTTTTGAGCTGAGATGTACAGGAACATACTAAGGCCTGTCATTGGTGAGGATTTCCACAGTCATGACCACAGAGTGCTTTCACGTGCATGCTCTTACTCAGCCCGTGGCAATCTGGTGAGCAGTCAGGACAGGACAGATCTGCAAGCTGATCTTGCAGACAGAGGACTGTGGATCCGAGAGGCTCCCCAATTCTCCCAAATCACATGGCTCCAGAGAAATGGGGCAGGGATGCCCTTCTACTGCAAACTGCTAGACAAATGTGCTTACTTATTATTCAACAAATGTAAATCTTTAAGAAAGCTGTGATAGAAAGAAACATGCCTTTAATATTTCCACGCTTGCATCAAGCGTCTCAGGTGGCAGAAGGTGGGACACAGATGGACATATCATGTCACCTCTCACACCCGAAGGAAGGTCCTAAGGAGTAAGGCTGAGCGGGGCTTTACTCTGTTCTAGACAGAAGGAGCATCTTACTTTTAAATCCTCGAAGTATTAACACTTCCCCAGACAGCCTTTAAATGCAAGTACCTCTCAGTGTCTATGACCATGTACTCAACTGCTTTCTTTAAAGCGGACTGACAAAGTTTTGTTTTTGTCCAGCAATCGTGGTTCATTCTTACCCCTGAAGATGTGGAGTTACGGCTGCAATACATCTAAAGCAGATGAAAACTCTGAGGAGGTGAGGTCACTCCTACCTTCAGTTACTGTGTACATGCTAAGTCGCTTCAGTCATGTACAACTCTCTGCGACCCCATGGACTGTAGCCCACCAGGCTCCTCTGTCCATGAAATTCTCCAGGCAAGAATACTGGAGTGTGTTGCCATTTCCTTCTTCAGCAGATCTTTCTGACCCAAGGATCAAACCAGAGTCCCTTATGTCATCTGCACTGGCAAGTGGGTTCTTTACCACAAGATTCATCTGTGAAGACCTGTTACTGCAGAACCCTCTAAAAACCCCAGAACACAAACACTAAATACACAGTCACTTCTCCCGATGTACTGGTACCATTTTCCTTACACTTTTAAGATAAAAGACGACCAAAGATAACACGATAC
Organism: Giraffa tippelskirchi; assembly: GCF_054371585.1. Lineage (NCBI taxonomy): Eukaryota > Metazoa > Chordata > Mammalia > Artiodactyla > Giraffidae > Giraffa > Giraffa tippelskirchi. The sequence goes on along the minus strand of NC_137287.1, from coordinate 61,119,802 downwards.
AAACCTGGAAATACATTTTAAAACCTTGCTTGTGTACGTTAAAACTACCTCGAGGTCACGAGCATGGTAATTTATGTTGTATTTTAGTAGAAAAAGTTACTTTCTGCTACATAGCAGCTCTACTGCCCATGGAGCGCTTGCTCCCATGAATATACAGGCTGGTGAGCTTAAACTGAACCAGAAGATGCAGGTTCCCTGGGCTATTGTGCAGTCACAGCATGTTCTTATGTAACTGATACATCTGTGGTATGTTTAGTCATGTGTTTCCTTTACATAGATAACCTTCCCCTTCTTTCTGAGATGCCCTGAAACTGAGCATTCAGCCTGTAACAACTAAAACGTGCCAAGCACTTGACTACGGATTTCTCATAACACCGCTTCGAAGAATCCTTCTCTCCATCTTCTGGGTGAGAGTAACGGAAAATACATTTCTATTACTTCCAGGAGATGACTTTACAATTTGTGCTAATCTCAAACCTCTTTGGGATTATATTAAAATGCAAGCCAAATGTCAGCAGCTCCTGCTGCCTTCCACTTCCTGTGTCCCCTGATCAGACTTTGTCATAGCCCACTGCCAGCCTGGACACAGAACTCAGCCCATCTTTGAATTTATCAAAGAGAATTCAGCCACAGAAAAGCATCAGCGAGCACTGAGAACCAGCTGAGGTTTAAGGAACCACAGAGGAGGGAGTTCACCTCTGGATCCACTCAACAATAATAAAGAAGCAAATCCTCATGAGACAGCTCTGCTCTCATGCCAAAGTCCTTCCTCGTCCCATCTGTTACCAGCAGTCCGAGGTTTTCACCAGCTCCTCCTGCTCACAAGCTTCCAGGCTCCAGGTTCCTCTCTCATGAATTGCTCCCATTTCTCACTCCCTCTGTTGTATAGAGCAATTTTCTCTATCCTATAACCACTTCTCCACTCACTTCTTCCAAATGCACCTCCAAGATCAGTGAAACTGGGGCCCCTCTAGGTACAGAACCCATTGCACTTAGAGACCAGCAAGGGGTTTAATTAATTCCTATAAAACCTTCTGGTATGGAATGTTAGGTCTACACTGGTAATTCTGACGTGTAGAGTCGAGCACTGTATCTATAATAACACAAAGGCTTGTCTACAGGAAGGGAGACTTGGGCTCACCCAAACCTACCATTTCCTGCCAACGTTTTCAAACAGATCCTCACAATGCTCAACACGATCTGGAAGGACCTTGATCATTTATGTGTTGACTTCATTTCTGGGTTTCTCTCTACCAGATAATAAGCTCTGTGAGTGCATGGTCCTTGTCTGCTTTGCTCACTGCTGTATTCCTGATTCACAGAAAGGGCCTGTCACCTAGTAGATGCTCAGTAGATATTTTTTGGATGAATGATTGAACAAATATATGAATGAATAGTGGCCAGAGAAGGTAACATTCAGTTTTGAAGCTCTGAGCCATCAACAGCATGCATCCCAGATTTTGACCTGCAACCAACAGTGCAAAACTGAGTGATAAATGATCTCCCTAACACTCCTGATGAAATTCCATTCTTCCCTGTGTAAAGTTCTAGAAAGTGTTTTCATAACTTGAATGTGGAGGGAGACAGAAGTAAAGAGACTGCTCTCTCTCAGTGAGGATGAGAAAATGTACTGTCAGAAAATGTACTGTGATTTGTCTCAAATTATTTACTGAGTGACTGAAGTGTTCCAGAAACTGGAGTAGGCAGGGAGACTACATGAGTTGCAACATGGTCTCTGTCCCCATGTTCACATAACCATGCTTTTCCAGACACTAGTCCTTTGACTTTGAAGACCTTGGTTGTGCCAAACAAACTCACCCTCCTCTCAGGCTCTGCTCACCTGCAGCTCCCCTGACAACAGGCTGTCTACCATTGGTGCTTCCAAGCATACTGGGATTATCCAATGTCTGCTACTCCCGAGACATAATTCAACCAATCTGTTATTATTTGAGTACATACATCTACACCCCACCAAAATACAGCAAGCCTGATGAGTCAAAGCCTACATATATGACCTCATAGAATCTTACCGAAGATCTCTGCTGAATGAATTAGTAATTTGCAGAAGACAGGTGTGCTGCTCTTGGCTTCTGAGAACTACTCACAAGCATGGTTCAAAGTACATCTTTGAGTTGCAATTAATTCTAAGGCTGAAAATACTAACGAATGACTGTACACACAACAGACTTCTCAGCATAACCTGCCAAAACCCACCACTTTTCTTTAGATTTGAAAAGTCTTAGATATAAATTCTTATTGATTCTTTAGAACCATTCAAGAGAAAAAAAATTTTTTTCCATTGCAGCATTTCATTCTCAAAAAGTGGCTTGGCTTGAAGTCTCCCATTTTCATGTCAAATGTCTGTTAAGACAATCAGGGTTTTGTGCCAGCCATTGGCTGGGAACAATGGATCCGTGTTTACTTTAGTTGGGATTAGAGAATTTTTCAGCAGTCACCTTATCAAAGACATCCTTTTGGGTCTCACTGCCAGTAAGTAATGGTTGGGTTGAAAGATTAGTAAGAATGTCTTGAAGTGACTTGTTAGAGCAGTAGGTCAAAGACTCGCCATGTTTCTCAACACTCAACCTGTCTCTCCATGTTCAAAAACAGGCATCCTTTCTTCTGTGTTACTAATGGGACCGTTTCTTGAGATCTGTCTCAATCATCTTCTTCTAGATATAAGTAAAGACATAAAACCAGTAGGGGCATTCCCTATGTGACGGTCCAATGCCCTTCCTCTTCTCTCACTGAAACCCCAAGAGTTACTCTTTGCTAGGAATTCTGGAAATGGACCAAGTTGGCTATCTTACACTCTAACTGAAGTTATATGTCTCAAGTCACACAAAATCATGCATGAGTCAGAAAGAAATAGCTTTCTGTGGTATCACTCTGTTTTTCACCTACAAAAGCAGTTCTTCTTAGAAGTGACAACGAGTATTAGAAGCATGTTCTCGAAGGTCTTGCTACTCAAAAAGGAACTCGTGGACTTGTATAACCTGGGAATCCAACAAAATGCAAATTCATGCCTCCTTTCCTACCCAGGTTGACTGAATCAGAATTGGAATAAAGGTGGGACTGAGGAATTCTCATTTCAACAAGATTGCCAATGATCCTGATGTGCACCAAAATTTGAGATCTGCTTTAAAGCACTCCCAGGTAGATTTCTCAGCCATACTTCTCTAAGGACTAAAATCAAAAAGCTGGAACAGGCAATCATTTTCAGGTTCCTACAAGCGCTAACAGTGTTATACACAGGTTTTGCTCTACGATAACTGAAAGAGAGACTTGCTAAATAAAACTTGTTCACCAAAGGAGCAGAAGTAAGATTGACAGGGGAGGCAGAGGTCCAGAACCAGCAGTTGGTTCTCTTTAAGTTCCTAGTGTTCGCTGATAAGTGGTTTTGGGTAAGGTCAATACAGAGTAGTTCTAACCCCCAAAAGAAAAGAGGATTATGGATGAGTCCTCTTATGGGTGAGTTTAGCCTGCTTACTGCCCCCTGCCTCACATGAGGTGATCACAGAAACATTAGGTGAACTTCTCTCCACAGATTTCTTCATCATTATGATAATTTGCACCATGAGACATTCTGTGGTGCATCTATGAAATGAGTGAAATCTGAACCATTCTCAGGGTGAATCTTTGATGAAAAACTTCAGAAGAGACATTACAACAGATGGAACTGATGCTTCAGAAGTGAAAAAGATCATAAGAGACCACTATGAACAATTACATACCATCACATTACAACAAGCTAGTGCATAAAACAGAAAAGTAGACTCACAGATACAGAGAACAAACTAGTAGTCACCAGTGGGGAGAGGGAATATAGGTTAGGGGACAAAAAAGGGGTTATTATGGGATTATATGAAATCACATGTGTGAAACTTTTGAAAACTGTAAAGCACTACAGAATTTAAAGACTCTTTCATTCAACGAAAAAACCACATTCATGAATAGTTAAAAAAAAGCTGTGCTTCTATATACTAATAATAAACCATACAAAAAGGAAATTAACAATCACATCCAAAAGAATAAAATACTTAGAAATAAACTTAATCAAGAAAGCAAGACTTGTATGCTAAAAACTACAAAATAGAGATGAAAGAAGTTAAAGAAAACTAAAGTAAATAGAAATATATCTTTCCAATCTTCATAGATTGGAAGACTCAATATTGTTAAAATGTCCATACTACCGAAAGTCATCTAGAGATTCAGTGCAATTCCACAATAATCCCAATGGCACTTATAGGAAGAGAGAAAGCAATCTTAAAATTCATACAAAATCACAACAGATGCTAAATAGCAAAAACAATCCTGAGAAAGAAGAACACAGCTAAAGGCATCACACTTCCTGGTTTCAAAATATATTACAAAGCTAAGTAATTAAAACAGTGTGGTGTTGGCATAAAGACAGACATATAGATGAGTGGAAAAATTCAAGAACTCAAAAATAAACCCACATATAAATGGCAAGTGATCTTCCACAAGGGTGCCAGGAAAACACAACAGGGAAAGGATAGTTTCTTCCACAAATGGAGTCTGGAAAACTGATATCCATATGCAAAAGAAAGATATCAGACACTTACGTTATATCTTGCATAAAATCAACTGAAAATGAATTAAAGACTTACACTTAGGACTTAGCTTCAACTGAAAAACTCCGAGAAGAAAACATAGAAGGAAGCTCCTTGACACTGCACTTGGCAATGATTTCCTAGACACAATACCAAAAGCACAGGCAGCAAAAGCAAAAATAGGCACGTGGGACTACATTAAACTCAGAAGCTTCTGAACAGCAAAGGAAACTATCAACAGAATGAAAGGGCAACATATGGAGTGGGAGAAAATATTTGCAAACCATTTACCTGATAAGGGGCTAATATCCAAAATATATAAGGAATCCCTACAATTCAATAGAAAAACACCAAATAACCAGATTTTTTAAATGGGCAAAGGACCTAAATAGACATTTCTTCAAAGAAGACATACAAATGGCCAACAGGTATATGAAAACGTGCTCAACATTACTAATCTTCAGGGAAATGCAAGTCAAAATCACAAGACATCATGTCATACCCATCAGAATGTTCTGTCTCTGTTTGTGCTCAGTCGCTCAGTCACGTCTGACTCTTTGCAACCCTATGGACTGTAGCCCTCCAGGCTCCTCTGTCCATAGGATTTTCCAGGCAAGAATACTGGAGTGGGTTGCCATTTCATTCTCCAGTGATCTTCCCGACCCAGGGATGGAACCCACGTCTATTGCCTCTCCCACATTGACAGGCGGATTCTTTACCACTGTGCCACCTGGGAAGCCCCTGTTAGAAAGGCTGTTATCAAAAAGCTAGTACTTATTCAGCTGAAGAGCTTCTGTACAACATTGTGCCTATAGTTAACGATATCCTACTGTGCAGTTTAACATTTGTTAACGTATTAAATCACATGTTAAATGCTCTTACCACAATGAAAAAACCAATCCCATTATCCCTTTTCTCTGTCTCATTTTGATTAAACAATCTCCCCGTGGGGTTTTGGAGTTCTTGGCAGACATGAAAGTGCCCGATAGTGAAGACTCTGCGAAGCAAGAAGGCAAGGTTAGCAGAGAAGACTGACGTCAGATAAGCAACACAACTTCCACTTTCTGCTTTGAGTGTGAACTCCCAAAGTCTTCAGAAAGCTTAGGGCCAGTTATGAAACCCCTAAGTCATCACACATTCAAGTTAAGAGGGACAAAAAGAAAACAAGATATGAGGCATTTGTATCTTGAATGAGAGAAAAAAAATCCAAAAACAAAAAAGAAAAGCTAATGAAGAAGATAAGTCATGACGCATGGGTAAAACCATCTTGAGACTCTTGTATAATCACCACCTGATAGCTCTAATCTATCAATTCAGCTCGAAACTATGAACACCTGCTCACATAGGCATTTGGGGTATTATTCAAAATTTACTGAAGTCGTGTTTTCAAGGCAAGTCCATTTATTTATCCAAGTGGATATTTAAAAACCTGAGGGAGCCATCTGGTGGCTTGTGTGCCTAATTAGAATCCTTCTCCTGGGCACAAGATTGCTGCCCTGTGGGCACCATCATTGGAGCAAATGGCACAGGACAAATGAGAGCTGACAAAAAGCATTCTTATGGTGTATGAAAGCCAAATAGTGTCGTTTAGCTACAGCCAAACCAAAATTAAGGGTGGGCATCCTTAAGAGTAATTCTGATATTATTTTCTCTACGTGCTCTGAAAAAGAAACTAAATATCGGCTATGAATAACAAAAAATTCTGTTTTGAACTCTGTTTCAAGATTGCATTTTCCCATAGAATAAAGAGACAATTCAATAATTAAAAAACTAGAAATTAAACCAAAAACAGACTGATGGCTTGCTGAAACAATGCTTAGGTTTAACCAGCTATACATCTTATTCTGACTTCGTAAGAGAAGCAGTAGCATAAGATGGGAAGATACAGGTCTTGCTCAGATAAACAAAAAATTCAAGTCTTGAGCATTGTTAATAAAATAATTTAGTATTTAATACATCTAGTACACCCTTTTATTTAGGTCCAGAATGTTAATGGTTTCAGTGCAGAGTCTCCTTCTTCAAATACTGGAAAATTCTTTCTCTGTAATACATTTTTTTCTCATGTTGTAAAAAGCATACGTATGATGCTCATTAGGAAGGAAAAAGAGCACTTCAAAATTTCAGATAATTGCCTTGAGAAGGAGGTGGTTCTTCTATAACAATACACTTCATAAACTTTTCTTCTAAAGCTTCCATTACTTCAACTTGCCCAGCATCAAACAAGTTACTGGAAATGATCTTTTTTCTTTTGCATGAGGAAAACCCAGTTTCTTAACACAAAAGACGAATTACACTGATTTCACTGGCAACCATGAACAAGCACTTAAGAGCTTCTCATTTTTGCCTGTATAGTTTGTCGTTAAAGTATAAACTGGCTAAAGAAATGTACCAGAAAGTTGGCGTAAATGTTGAAAAAAATGAAACTTTTCAAATTCCTCCTAAAACCAATACAAAGACTACTTAAAAAAAGATATGTCTCATAAACTACAGTTTAAACCAAATACAACATTAAAAGACTATGAAATGTACATTGTCGCTGGACTATTTCTAAATTAATGGAATTCTTTTTTTCATCATGTAACATTTTTGTTTATTATTGTGGTTGTCCTGGATAAATTGAACACTTTCTGTGGTTGACAGCCAGAAGTATGTAAATTATATGTTAATTTAAACTATTTTAATTACACTAAGAGTATGTTCCACCTTTATATTGAATTGTTTTCTTTAAATCAGTTTTAATTTAACTCCAATTGTTACTGCCATATGTGTTTATTTTCTATGGATATTAAAGCATATCCTGTTTTTATTTTTAATTTATATTCATCTTTGTTTTGTATTCAATATGAAACAGAATTCAGTTTTTAAAGCTCAAATGATTCCTTCACATTCAAATCAGAAACTCATTATTTTAAACTTAATGAAACAGAGCCATTTTTGTTTTAACACTTGCTTTGGAAATATGAACTTGTTCGAACATGACTGATACATCACAAAATTTCCTATTTGCATAAATGCAATTCTGCCTGTGAGAAACACTAAGTCAGGTCTAAATCAGGGCAATTTTGCTCCCTAGAGGATATCTGGCAATGTTCGGAGACATTTCTGGCATCTAGTGGGTAGACGTTAAGGGTGCTGGCAGTCATCCTACCATGAGCAAGACAGCTCCCCCAAATCCCCACCACAACACTGAATTATCCAGTACCAGGCATCAGTGGTGAAATGGGTGAGAAACACTGCACTTGGTGAACAAAACGGTGAGCTGGGTAGGAAAAACAAAATGCACACATTGCACATCCTTCAAGCATCGACCAGGCACCCCGGATTTCCCTGTGCCTCTGTCACAGTCACAACTTCCCATCTGATTGCTGACCATCCTCCTCCCCTCCCCTTCCAGTAACTAACAAGCTCCAACCCTTCTTACACCCACTTCCACAAGCACACTTCAGGTAGTGTTTTTAAGGTAACTACTTCTAAACTATTTAACATGCAAAAAATTATGCTGTCTCCAGTAGGTTCCCACAGACTTCTGGAGTGTTGCATACCTCATACCATTTCTCCATAAGCTCTGTGGTTTTTGTGATGATTGTGTGATTTTTGCATCACACAAGAAGTCTTAGAAAAATATACAATAGTATTGTAGTAGAAATGAATGCATGTTTTTATTTCTGTGTTAAATATACGTATTCTTCTCTCCTCTCTGATTAAATTTCTTAATGTTAAAGCATTTTCAAAACATGTTCCATGGTCTAAACAGGTTTTAAAACGACTTCAAAAAGATGGCTTCTAAGCATACATAAGGGCATGAGAGAGGGGTGTTCCCCTAGAATTTGAAAATAGATGCCTACCCTGGTGCTTGATACATAACCGGCACTCAGTATTTATCGTATTTACTAAATAAGCAAGATGCCTTCTGCTGCCCCACCCCCACAAGATCTAAGTATAATCTGATAGAGGGTATAAACATCCATGACATTCCTACATTTAACCTTTAAAAATACATTATACTCTCATATAATATACAATGACATGGCCTTCTGCATGCAAAAGTTAGATGCTCACACAGTCAATCTGAGCTTTGCATTTATGACCAAAGTCCAGTTTGAGTTGAATCACCATGCTTGTCTGTACAACAGTATTTCATTGTTGGAATATCTTTGACATTTTCCCATTGTTATTTATGAAAATAGATGTTAAATGATAAGATGCACCTGAAGCAACTAGTGACAAAAATGAAGATCTCACAACAGTAACGCAGGTGAGATGAGACAAATATGATGACTATGAAATGGAGCCAAAGTGACCAACTGACTGCTCACTGCACTCTAGCTCATCCACTGTTTGGGTTTAATTATGAAAGGAAAGAACAAAAGTCAAAGAACTATATGGAACGTTAGTAATACAGCATCAGAAACTGTGACTAAAGGATTAGGGGTAATGAAGTCTTCTGGATATTTTTATATACCTATTTATATAAATATTAATGTATTTTAAAATATCTCTGGAAAAGAAATATTTAAGTGTATTGGTCAAGTTTTGCAAGTAAGTGCCATGTTCTGGGGAATACAGTCTGTAAGAAGATAGAGGTTTGTATTAATATTCTAAAGAAGAAACACACCTATGAGGGTGAGCATGGGAGTCAAGCAACAAGAGAAACGCAGAGAAGAGGGTCAGAGAGCCAACCAGGACCAGAGTGAGCAGTGCCTTCCAGCACTGTTGGGGGACACTGACCGTGACCATGGTCTGTGGCAGGAATGTGCCTACAATGGAGGCAAAGGGTTCATACTATCCATCACAGCTTGATGGCAGCAGCCATTCCTGCCCCTTGCTCTGATTCCAAGCAATCTCCTGATTGTAGCTTGCTTCTTCAGATAATTTTGCTTAAAGGCAAAGAATAGGATGCTTAGCAAATATGAACTCACTGGATAATTACACATTTCATTATAAATCAATAAAACTGGCTTTCTCCTTCTGTTGATGGATTCTGTTCTGACCAAAAGATCTACTCTTGGAGTGCTGAGAAATCAGGTAAGGTCTGGATGCTGGCATTGCAGGGCACTGATGCATCCAGGTAGATGCCATCCCTTGAGGGCCACCTACATGTGCAACTGACCTTCCCCGGGTCTTCCTCAGTCCTAACGAACATCTGTAGCTGCGTAATTTTCAAGCACAGGGATGGCCCAACCCCTCTAACTTCCATAATCTCTACTTTGATCCCTACAAATGTTGATCAAAGTCTACATTCCCTCCCTGGTTGTTGTTGTTGTTGCTTTAAAACCAAGATGTATGTGTATCTGCTGTGCCAACACAGAACTTCGAGGCCTTAAATGTCACTGCTGTGAAAAGCCAGTTAGTAATAAGCACCCCTGGAATTCTCAAGAGCAAAGTTAACCTAATGCCACACGTGGACCAACCTCTGGATAACAGGCACTTAAGTTTATGGAAACTCCAAAGCCTAAACAAAACCCACAACAAACCTATAGTGTCTTCCACAAGTCTTTGACAGTTTGATTTCTTCAAGGAGGCACCCACTTAACAGAAGCCCTAAGGAGATCTGAAATAGGCTCCTCCGGGAGTTTCAAAAGAATCTTTTCCATACAGAAATGCATTTTATCATGTGATTACGCTTTGCTCTTTTCACAGTAATCTTTGAAGCCCTTCAAAGTGTCAGGTTGACAGTGTAGCCGCTGTTGATAAGCTCCTTCCTCTCTGCTTTAGTCTTCTCATCAGTAAAGGGTATGTGTATGTGTGTGCCCATGTACGCATGCACATACGCAATGGGTCTCTCTCCACTTTTTTTTTTTTATGTGGACCATTTAAAAAAATTTTCTTTATCTTCGTCTGTGCTGCATCTTCATTGCTACACAGGCTTTTCTCTAGTTGCAGTGCATGGGTTTCTCATTGCGGTGGCTTCTCTTGTTGCAGAGGCTCTAGGGTGCATGGGCTTCAGTCGTTGTGGCCCCTGAGCTCTAGAGCACAGGCTCAGTAGTTGTGGTGACAGGCTTAGTTGCTCTGAGGCATGTAGGATCTTCCTGGATCAAGGATGGAACCCGTGTCTCCTGCATTGGCAGGGGGATTGTTTACCACTGAGCCAACAGGAAGCCCCCAAGGCCATTTCTTGAAGTTGACTTTGAACTACATTTATATGCATGCCTACCCTAGCCCCTGTCTTCCATTTGACTGTAAATACTCTAGAAACAAGGGCCGCATCTGAACAACCCTGAATGTGTCACAATGATCGCTGCCCTGTGATGTTTCAACAAACGTCCATTCCTGTTGGCTCCGAGGATCTTCGGGTGAAGAAAAGTGGGATGGATGTTCCTCAGGATGCAACTAAACTCTGGCTCTTGAACTTCTTGGTGAAATTCTTAAAAGTATCTTCTTACATCTTCTGTGTCCCCTGTTCATGGCAAGAGAGCAGATGCCCCAGAGATACGTACTTACAATATGCATAAATCAGCAACCAAACCCTACTTTGCCCCTAGAAAGTAAAAATAAATGAAGTTAAAATAACAGCAGCTGAGTGTGGCTGAGTATATGAGAAACATGATGAGATGACACGGTACACAGAATATTTCAAATCAGGTTTGTCCAAGAAAAATGTATCATGTTTATGGGAAACATGTTTATTTCCCCCCCCAGTTTAATTGAGAAATAATTGGCACATATCACTGTATAAGTTTAAGGTGTACAGCATGATGGTTTGATTTACATATATTGTGAAATGATTACCACAGTAGGATCAGCTAACATCCATTTTCTCATAGATACATAAAAAATAGGGAAAGAAAAGAAATCCAAAAATTCTTGGAAACATACAGTTTACCAAGACTGGATCAGGAAGAACACAGAGCATCTGAATAGACAAGTAACTAGTGAGGAGATCACATTAGTAATCAAAAATCTCTCAAAGTGGTTCTGTGTACCACAGATGGTTCTCTGGTGAATTTTACCAAACATTTCAAGAAGAATTAACATCAATTCTTCTCAAACTATCCCCAAAAATGAAAAACAAGGACACACACCTAAGCTCATTTTACAAGACCAGTATTGTCCTGATGCCAAAACCAGAAACAGACACTACTAGGAAAGAAAATTGTAGGCCAATATCCCTACTGAATACAGAGGCAAAAATCATCCATAAAACACCAGCAAGCCAAATTCAGCAGCACATTAAAAGAGTATTCGCCATATTCAAGAGGGATTTGTCCCCGGGACACAAGGACAGTTCAATATTTGCAAAGTAATCAAATCAGGAAAGCTAATATTTTAGAAGGAAGCCAAGAATATTCAAATGGAGAAAAAATAGCCTCTTGAATAAATGGTGCTGGGATATTTGGATATCCATATGCAAAAGAAACTGAGCCCATATCTTATGCCACTCATAAAAATTAACTTGAAGTGGACTGAAGCCTGGTACTGGGTTTGCTCTGGGAGCCAGTTTGCCTGTCCCTCTCTAAGCTTGAATGTTGCAGAGCCACACAGCTGCCAGGAGTTGTCACCAGCATTTTTTAATCAGATGGGGCTGAAAGCATCTCCACACCTTGCCTGGGAGTAGGCAAACCTGGCTCCAGAGCCAGCAAAACTCATTTGAGGATCCCAGTCAGGCAGATCTTTACCTTGCCTAGTGCCCTGGTCTAAGTGACCCCTGACTTGGTTCTGCAGGTGAGCAAAGCTGCTGGTTGGGACTATTATTTGGGCTCTGTAGGCAGGAACTCCGTTTGCCAAGATTCAAGTGCTAAGTGTTGCAGATCCCTCCCCCCTTGCTGTCACAGTCAGATTCCCAGGGGTTTAGCCCACAGATTTCCCTGTGATCCCCATCGCATGAGATCAGAATAGGGGCTCCCACAAAGCCACCCACAATGCTGGGGGAGGTCGGGTGTCTCCCCAGGTTTTCTTTTCCTCCTGGAGAAACCAGGGGCTCAGGGCAGACCTCTCTATGCAGTGTTGCAATGGCCCAGGGCAGGGCGATGGGGTCAGCGTGTAGCTGCTCCTCTTATCCCTCTAGGGCAGTCTGTCTTGCCTTGGTGATGCAGGGGGTGCTTCAGTCTCACTCCCGGTTCTACCATTCACTCTCTCAGTGGTACCCTGTTCTTGAATAGGTGTGAGTTGTTCTCCTCACGAACACAGTGAAGCCAGGAATGACTGACGTGGCCATCTTGGTAACATCACTCTCTCAGGAAGTATACATACAAACAGAAGAATACCGGAAGAATTCTATTCTGGACCAACTCATTTTTCATGATATATGAAAAAACTAATGTTGGATAATCTTCATTGTCCAAGTTCTTTTAATTCTAGACTAGCACTGTTGGAACAGGTGGGTGGGTACAAGTGGACTAGATATTTAGAATAGCTGGAAAGGATAGATACCACATGGTGTGACAACAGTGGTCAAGTCAGAATGTCCTTCCCTGTCTCATATGGACAGAATTTGAAGGAACATTCACTTTGTCTCATCAAAGCAAAGAATGTTTGCATACACTGTTTTTTATTAAAAGATCAGCCAGAAGTAGCATTAAGCAGCAGGTGCTCTAGTGAACAATTTTAGGGTCTTCACACTCTAAAAGAAGAAAAAAAGGGCTCCCCTGGTGGTCCAGTGTTTGAGAATCCACCTGCCAATGCCAGGGACATGGGTTCGATCCCTGCTCCAGGAAGATCCCACGTGTCACGTGGCAACTAAGCCTATACGTGACAACTACTGAGCCCACTTGTGGCAACTACTGAAGTCCACGTACCTAAGAGCCCGAGCTCTGCAGCAAGAGAAGGTACTGCAATGAGAAGCCCTCGTGCTGGAACTAGAGAGTAGCTTCCACTCTCCATAACTAGAGAAACCCTGTGCGTGCATCAGTGAAGATGCACCCAGCACAGCCAAAAATAAACATTAAAAGAAATGAAAAAATAAACTTTTGGAGCTCTGAGAATTGCAAAAGGCAGGCATGAAGGGAATTCATCAGAACTCTTGCAAGGATGCATTCTCATGTGTGTTTATCACACATGAGATAATCAGGTGTGATATCAATCACACACACAAGCAATCCTGCTGAGTGTTTTGCTATTTATCTTACCTCTTCTCTTACTTTTCCTGTCTTGCCTGCAAAGCAAGGTCTGGATGGTTCTCATTGGGTGTTTTCCTCCCTCAGCCCTGCAGATGGCGCTTCTGCTCCAGGGCGCTAGGGCTGCCCCACTAGAAATAGATTGTTTACTCAGAAACTAGTATTTGCCACACTACCTTATGTAACTAAAACAGGCAGTTTTCTATTTAGCTTTTAGCCAGAAACCAACTGTTCCTGGAATCATAGGGCCATTAGAGTTTATTAAGCTGAAATGAATACAAAGAGGGAGAGAATAAAAAAGAGAAGAGGCTTTCGTGATTGAGAATTCTAGGCAACAGGTTTAAGTGGGAGATGGATTTTTAAATTCAGGATGATTCAGACCAACAGTACAAACAAAAGCACGGTCTACCAACCACAAATCCATCTTCGGTCTTAACAAGTTGATGGAAATTCCAACCACGAAGGATCAAATGTCAATCAAACACAATAGGGATCTATGTAACTTTTTGTGTGCTGGCTATGTGGATGGATGCCTTGGTGTAAGCTTGGGGAACACGTCCCTGAGAGCCCCGTGTTCTTTTTGGGCTTCTCCATTGTACGAGGGCTGTGTTGTGTGACTGTTATTTGCTTCAGTGGAATACAGCATCAATCTTCACAAAATCTCCCTCTGCCTGGATTCTGACTACAAAAGTATTGCGCTTTCACTGGATGAAGTTGTATGGTGTTCTGGGCAGCCATAGGTGGGTTAGTCCAAGCATGCTGGCCACACTTTCAGGATCTGAGTCCTAAAAAAACTGGTGTCCCCGGTCTTCTCAGTCATCATCCAGAATGCTAACAACTTTCATGTAAAAACCAAGAGCTGTCATACTGCATCAGAAGTACTGCTTTGCTTCTATGTCTCCACTAACCTGCAGGCTCTTTATTTTTCATCTGGTAAGTGTAAGTCCTAGTCTATAACAGGTGCGCCATAAACATGTATGGAATGAATGGCTTGGTACCGCTCAACTACAGAAAACTGTCAACAGACTGTCCAAAACCTTCGTGAAGGTGGCACAACACTGTTATGTATAAATCAACGCCATCCCATCTGGACCCACCTATTGTACCTGTTTGCAGACATATAATCTAGGTTCTAAGTGGGGAAACTAAAGAAGTTGTTGAGTGTCTTCGGTCAGTTGGTTACAACTGACAATAGACGATATTTCTTTGAAAAATCATGTGACAAATGCAGTGTTAAGCAGTTACACAGTATCTCATTTAATGCTCAAAACAATCTGTGAGATAAGTATTTATTACATTTTAAAGAGAGGAAATTGAGGCACAGAGAAGGTAAGTGATTTGCTCAGTCACACAGTAAGCGGCAGAGTCAGGTACAAACACATGTAGTCTGACTCAAGAGCTGGTTCTTTGAATCATCACACGGTCCTGCCTCCCTACTGTGGGGTCGTCTCTGATTCTCTCAGTGGAAAGTCTGAAGCAGCACCCACACTAATACCAGTAACTTCTTTCTTGAAGGTGGGGAATGGGGAGAGGTAGGCCTTATTCAGCTTTCTCAGCAGCTGATGATCCGTGTTATTCCTATATGCATATGCATGCGTGCTCAGGTGTATCCGACTCTTTGTGACACAATGGACTGTAGCCCACCAGGCTCCTCTGTCCATGGGATTTCCCAGGCAAGAATACTAGAGTGGGTTGCCATTTCCTCCTCCAGGGGATCTTCCTGACCCAGGGATTGAACTCGAGTCTCCTCTGTCTCATGGTTGGCAGATGGATTCTTTACCTGGGAAGCCCTGTGTTGTTCCTATACATACGTCATCATCCACCAAGGGGAGTTTCCAGCCCTTTACTTCAGAGTTTCTGTAGTTCTCGGCATTTTCAAGTGCTTCTTGCAGATCACATATTCTAATTCAGATGAAAGAGATTACCTAATGAAATGATGATGACAAGCTGTATGGGACAAACAAAGCCCCAAATTGCACAACGGCTCCAACGCAGCAGACGCTGATTTCTTGAGCACACAAGCTAATGATCACTGCTTTCCTCTCGGGAGTGACTCCTGGATCCAAGATTCTTCCTTCCAGTCATCCCATCTTCTCCAAGAGGAAGGAAGTGCATCTCCACCAATCCAGTGACAGGAGAAACAGCACAAAGAATTTTGCACGGGAGGTTCTGATGGGCCAGGCCAGGAACGGCACATATCACTTCCGCTCACATTCCATTGGGCATAATCCAGTCATGGGGCTGAATCTAACTGCAGGATGAACTGAGGAATTCAATTTAGCACTGTGCCCAGGAGGAAAAGGAAATGGGTTTGATGAATAGCTAGCCAGCTTCTCCCACAGGCTAATCTTAGAATTAACAGAAGATGCAATCAATAAAAGAACTTCACACCTCTTCATTATTTCAGTATATCATGTATACATTTTTTTTCTCTCTTTTAAAAGAGAAAACTACGATGTTAGAACTTTCAGGCTCTTCATTTTGTATAGATCACCATCCCTTTGCAAACAGGACACGGGCGATCTGTGAGGTGCTTACACAAAATAAAACAAAGCAAGGACTTCGACCTCCCCAATTTCTAAGATGTTTTCATCCACACAGGGAGACCACTGCTGATCTCCTTCCATTACTTATAGGTTATGGCTGTGCTGGCAGGAGGATACTGTACCCAGCAAGTACTGGCTTCTGCATTATCATTGTAAGGGACACAGCCAGCATTTCAGACCATCCTCTGATGAAAACGTAACCACAAGTGACAGATGGCACAGAGGCAAAAGTGCTGGTGGCTGCAGAAATCACAGAGAGATGACCGTATTCTGTGGAAGCAGGGGTGCAGGACTCGCACGCTGTGCTCCTCCCAATTCCCTCTCTCAACTCCAGGCTCCTGGCATCTTAGGGCTCTGGGCGAGAAATTTGAAAACTACTATTCAGGAGCCATGTCAGCAGCTATAAAGAGCTATGGACAGACTGATTTAGAAAAAAAAAAATCTATGCTGTTATCCCAGGAATAAGCATTTCCACATCTACCTCCATAGCTGTGGTTTTCCACTTAATAGCAACAATCTGGCATTGAGAAGCCCCCTTATTTTAAGATACATACTTGTCAAATGAAAAATGATGGATGGCTCTATCTGTTTATATAAGCACATCTAGGCATTACTGGAGTCTTCTCAGGGCTTAGGCTCAGAGAAGCTCACAAGCCTGGGGACCAGCCACCAGATGCCAACTTCTATGCCACTTTCACTGCAAAAAAAATGCGTATCTCGCCACCTTTGCCAGAAATCCTGAGATTGCACCTGCCCCCATGCCCTTCTAATAAACTGACCAAATAAACTGAGCAGGATCCCAAATAAGTCCATGGCTAAAATTGGATATCCAATGACTGGTAATACAAAGCAGCAAAGAAGTTTGACTAAGACATTCAATTATTTGTAAGCCTTTGTGATGAGTTAGCTACCTTAAAGGATTTATCTTTTAGAGGATTTGTTGTTCAGTTGCTAAGTCGTATGTGACTTTTTGCAACCCCATGCACTGCAGCACACTAGACTTCCCTGTCCTTCACTATCTCTTGGAATTTGCTCAAACTCATGTCCATTGAGTCAGTGATGCCATCCAACCATCTCATCCTCTGTCGCCCCCTTCTCCTCTTGCCCTCAACCATTCCCCAAATCAGGGTCTTTTCCAATGAGTCGGCTCTTCACATCAGGTGGCCAAAGTACTGGAGCTTCAGCTTCAGCATCAGTCCTTCCAGTGAATATTCAGGACTGATTTCCTTTAGGATTGACTAACTTGTTCTCCTTGCAGTCCAAGGGACTCTCAAGAGTCTTCTCCAGCACCACAGTTTGAAAGTATCAATTCTTCAGCACTTAATCTGTCTGCAATGCAGGAGACCTGGGTCCGTTCCCTGGGTTGGGAAGATCCCCTGGAGAAGGGAAAGTCTGCCCACTGCAGTATTCTGGCCTGGAGAATTCCATGGACTATATAGTCTATGGGGTCGCAAAGAGTCAGAGACGACTAAGCGATTTTTACTTCACTTTAACCTTCTTTATGGTCCAACTCTCACATCTGTATATGTCTACTGAAAAATTGTAGCTTTGCTATATGGATTTTTGTCAGCAAAGTGATTTCTCTGCTTTTTAATACGCTGTATAGGTTTGTCATAGCTTTTTTCCAAGCAGCAAATGTCTTCTAATTTCATGGCTGCAGTCACTGTCCGAAGTGATTTTGGAGCCCAACAAAATAAAATCTGTCACTGTTTCCACTTTTTCCCTATCTATTTGTCATGAAGTGATGGGACTGGATGCCATGATCCTAGTTTTTTAAAGCTAATGTTGAGTTTTAAGCCAGCTTTTTCACTCTCATCAAGAGGCTCTTGAGTTCCTCTTCACTTGCTGCCATTAAGAGTGGTATCACCTGTATATCTGAGGATACACGTGTTCTAATTCCAGAAGACAGAATGTCATTGCACTAATCTATTTCTATTTTCCTCTCTTTCATATGATAAAAAGGACAGTGAGGCAATCATGCTCTTAAAAAAAAAAAAAACTCTTCAGCACCTTTCATGGTGATTGGCAGAGATATGTAACAATTGGAAGAAAGAAGGAAATAAGGAATGAATGAACCAGTGTAGGAAGAGGGAGGAGGGAGAGAAAGGAGGCTGTTTCGTGATACAATCTGAAATATTCTTAAAGCCCTTGTTGGATTTTCACAAGAAGATACAAAATTAGATGAGCAGATACCCCTATGCCCTTGGCCCACTGATAAAATGAAAGTGAACCCAAGTCCTACAGACTGTAGGTTCCCTAGGCATGGTTTAATGGCTTAAGTCCTTGACTAAGAACCAAGAGATAAGGATTAAAATTTGGTTTTTTTTGCTAAATAGCTCAAGAGTTCTATGCCTTGAGTAGTGTACTTTCTTCTGGGCCTCATTTTCAACATTTTTAAATGAGAATGGTACTTCCTGGTCTTTCTCCCAGAGAGGAGGTGGACAGTCACTTCAGAGCAAGGCTCTCAACAGGATAACAGACGAGTAAACTAACTGGGAAAATGAAAGGGCTCTACAAATGCACAGTACTGGGTCATTGGCAGAGATATGGATGGACCTAGAATCTGTCACAAAGAGTGAAGTCAGAAAGAGGAAAACAAATATCATATATTAACACATATATGTGGAATCTAGAAAGATGGTACTGATGAGCCTATCTGCAGGGCAGAAATATAGACACAGACACAGAGAAGGGAATGTAGACACAGAGGACAAGGAGAAGGTGGGATGAACTGGGAGGGTAGCCCCGAAACATATACATTTCCATACATAAAACAGACAGCTAGTGGGAGGCTGCTGTATAGCACAGAGAGTTCAGCTTGGTGCTCTGTGATGGCCTAGATGGATGGGATGTGGGGGTGGGAGGGAGGTCCAAGAGGGAGGGGATGTATGTAAACATATAGCTGATTCATGCTGTTGTACAGTAGAAACTAACACAGCATTGTAAAGCAATTATACTTCAATAAAAAATTACTGCTGATGTAAAATCAAAATTTAAAAGCCACTGCCCAAGACATTTTCATTTGCAATTTTCAAAATGCATTACCTTGGGCATTCCAAGTTTTACTAAACCAAATAATACAGGTGGCTTCATTTGCATTTGGAATGATACCTTAGACAACCAAAGCCACTGATGCCCCTGAAATAGGGGCTGACGGTTTCACATGTGGGGAAGCAAAGGCAGCAAGTTTCTAAGGCTGTTTGGCTGCCTCACAATCAAGTGAACAGAGCCAGGAAAGATGACAATCCTAGCCACTGTGGGAGCAGCACCCACCATACAGCATCTTTTCCCGCTGGGTAATGAGGAGAAATTGTCTACCCAAAATGATTAATTAATGAGCAGACTCAAAAAAGACCACAGTATCAGCCAGCTCTTATTTTATGCCCGAATCAGTCAGAGGAGCTTCCTTTAATTCTTCTTGACAGATTTTCACTGCTTTTGTTTTATTTTTTGGAGGTGCCCTAAGTGATCTCTATGTAAGTATGACCAGCTTCAAAACAAAAACAAATTCCCAAAAGTGTAAATATGACATAACACTGTAAGTCAACTAAATTTCAATACTTTTTTAAAAAAATGTAAATATGGTCAACTGTGCTTATAACAAGAAATTCTGGGCATCTAGTCTACCTTCTTATATTTCTTTCCTACTGGCTTCCTGTCAAAAGTAACTTTTCCTTCAAAATGTACTAACTGCTGAATATGCGTAAAGTCTGCCAGTGACTAAAAATTAAATTAAACAAAGTGGCAAAACTCAAAGGAGAAACATTTTCAAGCTGATTGAATCATAAATTCTTCTAAGGCCCTCCCAACATGCTGGGTAAACAGATATGTTCAGGGATGCTGCTACAGGGAGGAAACAGGATAGCTCAATCCTGCAGCTGCCGAAGACAACACTTGCCGTTTCTGAGTTAGCAGACTCTCAGCTTTGGGCTCCAGACCTCCATTCTAGATACTTTTATCCCCATGAGATTTAAGAATGCAGTCAATTCTTTATAGGTCTCATATTTTCACTCTCCTTCCACTGACTTAATTGCACTGCAAAGTCCTCTTTTCAGTTTGTCTCTGTTTCCACCAATGGCCCACGGGTGGGGAGAGCTGGTCCATTCTGAGTCCACATCTCCCTTTACTAAGAAAAAACAAACCAAAAAAGAAGAAGAAGAAGAAAAAAACCCTCCAACAATGGCCTTAGCACTTTCCTCACATTTTCTCAGCCAAGAACTTTTTTAGCTACAATGTATTCCATCTTTACAAACCCTCCATGTCTTTTTTTGAAAAAAACATTCCATGTATATCACTGTGGAGGCTTTCCCTAGGTCTCCACAATCAGGTTCTTACCCGCCCCTAGACAGAGTGACTCACCCAGGAGCAAAGTCTGACATGGGAGGCTGGGTTGGACCGCAACCTCATCCCGAGACAGCCCTCCCCGAACCCCCCAGCACAAGTCAAGACCCAGAGAGTCAGGGCCCCTCTCTTGGCCTTTCTGCCAACTGGGATGCTGCAGAGAAGTGCCACCTCCTCCCCACTACCCCTACTCCAGCTTCACACCTAATGTCAGGCATGCTTCCAGAAGCCACCCCAGCAGGTCTCAAGAACCCTCTGGGCCTCCGGCCTCTCAGGCTCCTTCTGGCTTTCAAATCTCTTAAGGACATGCAGATCTGGATTTGGATCCCAGTTCAGTTCAAATCCTTGTGGCTCAGCTGGTAAAGAATCTGCCTTCAATGCAGGAGAGCTGGGTTCGATCCCTGGGTTGGAAAGATCCCCTGGAGAAGGGAAAGGCTACCCACTTCAGGATTCTGGCCTAGAGAATTCCATGGACTGTATAAGCCATAGGGTCACAAAGAGTCAGACATGACTGAGTGACTTTCACTTTCACTTCAGTTACTTTCACTTTCACTTCAGGTACTGCGGAGTACCCATGAGTTAAGTATCACCCCACAGGACCCTCGAGTTAGACGCCTCTGTCAGTGAATTTCGGGCTTCCCTGGTAGCTCAGCTGGTAAAGAATCCGCCTGCAATGCAGGAGACCCCGATTCGAGTCCTGGGTTGGGAAGTTCCCCTGGAGAAGGGTTAGGCTACCCACACCAGTATTCTTGAAATTCCCTGGTGGCCCAGATGGTAAAGAATCCGCCTGCGATGAAGGAGAATTAAGAATCCACCTTATATGATCATGCCTGCAATCAGTGAATTTCACCTGGGTCCCCAAAGCCCCCCAGTCCCTGCTGCTTCCATGCCTGCCTGACCTTACCTGTTTTCTTATCTGCCTCATACATTGGAGACTGTTAGCGTTTGCTCGCTTGAGGGCCCAGGAGTTCTACACTGAGAGGTCCATGTACTTCTGTTATTTCTTTCCATTCTTGCAACACTTGGGCAGGGGCAGGCACCCACTCATGCATTCTACAGAGTGACAGCCTCCACCCAGAAGCACTGTAACTTGCTCAAGGGGCCTGAGCTAGTAAAAAGTACAGATTTTTTTTTTTAACTCCTAAAGTTCCATATTATTTTCATACTATCTAGTGTTTCTGATGATCACTGCAGATTTGCAAATAAGTTTCAAAATTAATTACCCCCAGGCTTTCTAATCATGCTCATAAATGGCAAGAAAGGAAAAGTCACAGAGTAGCCAGGGAAGCCGCCCACAGGCTTCAGTTTGCATAGACACTGGGTGGTTGGGGTGAAGCTGTGGAGAGGCCTGAGCAGTTCTGGTCTTTGAAGATTTTTTTGATTGTAGTACTTTGAACTGATTTCAGGACACAAGTTGTCACCATCTGCCTGTGGGTGTTAAATTTGCTTGATGACTTAAAAGGAGTGGGGGCAGAGAGGAATTCAATCTAAGAATTTCATAGGATCTGGGAGCCTTGCCCCAATGACTTCTCCCCAGGGAGTTCAACAGCCTTCCCCACAATCAGCATCTCAGCTGGATTCAAGAACCAACTCACTTTAATTTTACAACACTGGGTTTTGAAGGAATGTGCATCTGTGTGTAGAATGTAGCTATCTGTTTCACATATTTCCAAAAATCAAATATTTGTGCCTAGGCAGTTTAATACTTCATGAGAAACTCTCAGGAATGGAGAGAGATAGGGGAAATTGACTTTGAACTTTGTGGAGTGTTGATGCCAGCTCAGCTTCTTACCAGGTGACCTGAGGATTTCAAGGCCCCAACATATAAGCATGATCATTTAAAATAAACCCCAGTACATCAAACAAGACATCCATGTTCAACAGCCAGTAAAATACCGGATTAATCAAATCAGATGTAGACCTACAATATTACAAAAATAAGCAGTGAACAGTCCCTCCACCTGTAAGGCTGTTCTGATTACACTGTCTTGGGAGTTAATATCTGTAAAACGAGGGACGAAATCGGTGCCACTGAAGAATAGAGAGACGCACAAATTCTTTGAAATGACAGGAAAAGGAAAAGATCCCCAACTCTCTTGCTGAGGTCATCTAAGGACTTTAGAGAAACATGGAACAAAAGCGTATTAAAGCAGGGGTCCCCAACTTTTGGGATCTAATGCATGATGATCTGAGGTGGAGTTGATGTAATAATCATAGAAATAAACTGCACAGTAAATGTAATGAGCTTGAATCATCCAGAAACCATTCCCCCTCCCCAAGTCTGTGGAAAATCATCTTCTATGAAACTGGTCTCTGGTGCCAAAAAGATTGGGGACCACTGTATTACAGACTTTCACACAAAACCAACTGCATTTATGCTACCTTCACCATGCTTTATTATTCTAAGTTGACATCTAACTGGGTGCAGGAATCAGGCAGAAGAGAAGTAAATATACACAGTATCTTGGTCATCCTTCCTATGCTTTTCTGACGTGCAGACTGAGTTAAGTTGCTTTGTTCTGTACCTCACCTCCCTAACACCACCACCTCCCAAAGTCCATATTGACAACAGTAACAGAGCATGTAAACACACACCCCTGGGACCTGGGAAGAACCTCCAAGCTCACGAGGGGGAGCACTGCCAGCCTGCCTCACAGGCGGCAGCACTCAGACTGCATAGACGCGTAACTCTCGGGGCGGGGGGTGGTGGTGGTGGTGGTTATTGAGACCGCAGGTAAAAGGACTTCATTTGTGCTACACTGAAATCATTCTGTTGTACAAACCTACTTTGAATTTGAGAGAGAACAAGCTCAACTAACTACAATGTGTGCCCAGTCACTGCAATCATCGTGTTGTTGTTTTCTGGTGTTCAGTTGCCAAGTTGTGTCTGACTCTTCATGACCCCATGAACTGCAGCATGCCAGGCTTCCCTGTCCTTCACTGTCTCCTGGAGTAACCATGTAATATGTAATATATATATTGTATCTTCTTAAAGCAATCATGTATATATATATATATATACACACACACACACACACAACATAATATTACTCAGCCATAAAAAAGAGTGAAATATTGCCAAGTCAGGCAGAGAAAGACAAATATTATATAACATCACTTATATGTGGAATCTAAAAAATAATACAAATGACTCTATATACAAAACAGAAACAGACTTACAGACATAGCAAACAAACTTATGGTTACCAAAGAGGGAAGGGGAGGGATAAATCAGGAGGATGGAATGAACAGATCCAAACTAGTATACATAAAATATATAAGCAATGAGGACTTACTCTATAGCACAGGGAACTACATTCAATACCTTGTAATAACCTATAACGTCAAATAACCTGAAAAGATATATATATATACATATAACTGAATCAACTTGCTGTACACCTAAAACTAACACAAATTGTATATAAATTATATTTCAATTTTTTTAAAAAGATGCTAGATTGGATTTGTAAGGAAAAAAACTCATCATCAGTATTACACAAATCCAATTCTACCCTAGCCAGAACAACTAAACAAACAAAAAATTATCCCAAATCTCCAATATAATTAAAACAAAACACATTATCATAATCCTGCTTTCTTATACACTTATACACAGTGAAATCTTAATTAACCAGACCTCCCCTAACTGGCACTCTGAATAACTAGGATGTTTGTTCTGAATTCAGTCTTTAAGAGAAAGAAGCAATGGATACTCAAAGCATATCAAGTGCTGACTACAGAAAACAAATACCAGTCTGTTCTGGAGTCAGAATGTCCCTCACCCACCTCTCTGAAAACTCCTATCTTTCTCCAGCTGGAGAAGTTTTCTTTGCCTGTTAAATTTTAATTCCAAAATTTTGTGATAGGTATCATCTTCCCAAACTATGCAGTCAGTCCTACCTTCTTTAACATCCTAGATAATTTTACACATACGTCTGTCTATTCTATCACTTGTCATCCTGAATGACTGTTGTATATCTACACATCTGTTTCTGTCTCTGGACCACGGGACAAGGCCATCATCTTAGGGTTCCCACAGCATAGTGCATAGTAGGTGCTCAAAAGAAAAATGCTTGCATTTGAGAATAAATAAGGAGAAATTGCTATAGAGCACAAGGAGCTCAGCTTGCTCGGTGCTCTGTGATGGCCTAGAGGGGTGGGGTGAGGGTGGGGTGGGGGCGGGAGACTCAAAAGGAAGGGGATTTATGTATACTTACGCCGATTCATGTTGTACAACAGAAACTAACACAACATTGTAAGGAAATTGTACCCCAATTAAAAATAAATAAGGAAATGCATGAAAACACAGCTCTTTCTCATCTTCTATATCCATATCCATAGAGATGGAAAAGACCCTGACGCTGGGAAAGATTGAAGACAAAAGGAGAAGAGGGCAGCACAGAATGAGATGGCTGGAGAGCATCACCACTGACTCAGTGGACATGAATCTGAGCTATCTCCAGGAGACAGCGGAGGACAGAGGAGCCTGGTGTGCTGCAGTCCATGGGGTCGCAAAGAGACAGACACAACTTAGTGACTGAACAACAAATATCCATATCTGCATTGCTGCACTGTGGTTCTTTGTTTCAGAATGATGATGATGTAATTTCCTAAATTGATAAAGATGCAAGGTCTTTAGCTTAATTAACTAAGTGCTAAATATGGATGCTGAAGTACTACAATGCATCTCATGAAGATGTTCGACTAGTGACAAAATCATGAAATCAGGAGTTTCTAGTTAACACTGTGCGTGCGTGCTCAGTCGCTTCAGTCATGTCCAACTCTTTGCGACTCCATCGACTGTAGCCTGCCAGGCTCCTTTGTCCATGGGGATTCTCCAGGCAAGAATACTGGAGTGGGTTGCCATGCCCTCCTCCAAGGGATCTTCCCAATCCAGGGATCAAACCCATGTCTCTTATGTCTCCTGTGTTGGCAGATGGGTTCTTTACCACTAGCGCCTCACTACTTTTAGCTAATCTGACTGTTCAATTAACAAAAGGATTCTCATCCTGGAAGCACTCCAGCTAAAGAGAAATTGCTATTCTTACAGCAGCACAGAGCATATATCGTGTTTGGATGAGATGAAAAGAAAGTATGTCTCAACTCTTGGCAGGAGAAATGAACAACTGAATTCTGGCCTAAGTCCCTGTTACAATCAACGACCTTCATTCCTGGTTTCATTTACCATGAAC
The DNA here is from genome assembly GCF_054371585.1 of Giraffa tippelskirchi. Classification (NCBI taxonomy): domain Eukaryota; kingdom Metazoa; phylum Chordata; class Mammalia; order Artiodactyla; family Giraffidae; genus Giraffa; species Giraffa tippelskirchi. The sequence continues at coordinate 61,094,093 of NC_137287.1, read as the reverse complement.
AGAGGTAATTATCAAACAGAAATAGTCAGCCACAGTCACAACCAAAGACCAGACTGGTTTTCCTAAAACAGCCTATGTTATAAACACATCCATGTTCATATAAGTGAAACACAAGCTGAATAAAACAATATTTTCTTATTCTTACTACAAATGCGTGCGTGTGTGCTCAGTCACTTCAGTCGTGTCCAATTCTTTGTGACCCTATGGACTGTAGCTCACCAGGCTCCTCTGTCCATAGCATTCTCCAGACAAGAATAGTAGAGTGGGTTGCCATGCCCTCCTCCAGGGGATCTTCCCGATCCAGGGATCAAACCTATGTCTCCTACATTGCAGGTGGATTCTTTACCTCTGAACCACTGGAGAAGCTCCTTACCTACATATGGTAACTAATATTTTCTATTCTTTCTTCTATTTGTAAAGCCAGTTATAATCCAATGAACTGAATTCAAGATCAGATGGTGGGTCAAGACCTCAGAATGAAGAAATCTACCCCGTAGTCGAAAAATGACCAATTAAGTAGCACACAAGTCAGCTCCCTGAGTTATCCCTGATCCCTACTGATCACAAATGATGGTATAGAGACAGCATACCAGTCCCTCTAAATTTCTTTTTTTACCAAGTCTTATTTCACACTTCTAGAACCAGTATTACTACCAACGCCACCACTGCAAGGGAATAATTTACTAGAATAATAAGAAAAATAAATGATGTTTAACTCATAAATATACACTAAAAGTAGACCTTCCACGGGAGATGTATAAAATGAATGCCATTAAACATTTAAAGGCATTATACATGCAATGCTCATCATCTGACAATCTTCATGTCCTACTCCACCCCCTACCCACAAAGTTTTACAAAACCCATTGTAATCTCAGTTGTCATTTTATTAATTGTCAATCATCCAGAAAAAGTACTTTACTTGAGCTTCTACTCTTGATGACTCATTCTTAGGAAAACATCTCTTCTTTTTGAGTTATCATCTTAAGTAGGGAAAATAAGATATTTGAAAAATGTAGCATGTTGTGTAAAGCCAGTTATAATCCAATAAACTGAATTCAAGATCAGATGGTGGGTCAGGAGCTAAGTATGAAGAAATCGACCCTGTGGTCAAAAAATCGTCAATTAAACAGCATACAAGTCAGCTTCCTAAGCTATCCCTGATCCCTATTGCTCACAAACGATGGGAGGTCTGGCTTTGCAGACAAGAGTCTCAACTCAAAATTCCAAGAGCAGGTGACAGGGCCTGAGGACCCACATTTTTCATTTGTCCCCAGTCATTTTAACTCAGTGTTTCATACAAAGCTAAGATAAAACTATAACTGGTAAAATGAACTCATGTTTCTATTCCAACAGTGGTAGGGTACTGATAACTATAACTAGCTATGTCGACAGGATTTATTGATAACAGCAAGGGACTTTACATAAATAATGTTCTGGTTTTTAAACCTTGATCTAACAAGGCTGCCTCTTAAAATTACCTTTTAAAAAGGTTTAAAAGGAGGATGAATAGCACAGCTGTGGGCATACCTGCAGTGAGTTCATTCATGTCACTAACTGGAGGGACCACCGAATCCTTCAGCCCACACACATACACACACACACACTTCAAAACAGTCAGGAAATAAATAACTCAGAGAACAACACTGGTCTATTTTTGGCTCTCCAAGAAGAATGAATTGAGTATCAAACCTTGGATGATTCATCTATGGTATCTATTGTTGTTCAGTCACTCAGTTGTGTTTGACTCTTTGCGACCCTACGGACTGGACTGTAGCACACCAGGTTTCCCTGCCCTTCACTATCTCCTGGAGTTTGCTCAAACTCATGTCCATTGAGTCAGTGATGCTCTCTAACCAGCTCATCTTCTGCTGCCCTCTTCTTCTCCTGCCCTCAATCTTTCCTAGCATCAGGGTCTTTTCCAGTGAATTGCATCATGAGTCCAAAGTATTGGAGCTTCAGCTTCAGTATCAGTCCTTCCAATGAATATTCAGGGTTGATTTCCTTTAGTATTGACTGGTTTGAAATACATGTAATCTATACCTTTGAATAAATATGAAAGTTTAGTTTTTGACAGCATTTCACTTTTTTTTACTGAACTTAGTCATCTTAAAAAAAACACCTGGGTGATGGATGAAAGACTGCTGTTTGATAAAGCAGTTAAATAAGTGCCATTTGCAGGTGGGCGCTTCGAAGGCAACTTTCCTTACAGGGACTTGAGTCACTAGGAGACAAGACCACTGCAGGACTGACTCCCACAACCCATGGGCCTGGCAGCTTCCACACAGGCTGTCCTGAGCCCTGCCAGCGGGACCCTTAGAGCCCTCTGCCATTCTGCACATGAAACAGTAACTCCAGCAATGAGAATCTTTGCCTACTTGGAAGTGTGAGTGACAGGTGAAGGGGAACCGCAGGGCTCCAGCCAGGTTCCCAACTGGATATCATACGGATGAGAAAGAAACTTCTATCATAAGCCTTTAAGAACTGGGATTGATCTGATCCAGTAGGAAAGAACTCCACATTTCCTTTCCAGGAGCAGGTGACGACTATTACAACTTGCGTCTGGAGAAAAAGAAAAGAGCCTGAATTTATACCAGGCTCCTCCAGAGAATACTAGCAAATGACCTGGAGTTTGTGGGAAGATGGATATTTAAGAAACACTTCCAGATGTTTATCACAGGGGTGTCACTTTAAGAAACCACACTACCTTAAACATACTGACCTGACCCAGAAGAGGCAATCTAGCTCTAGACCAGATTTATTGGAAGAGTCTGAAGTCTGTTTAGGTGTGGACTTAAAACCATGGAAATGATGACAATTAACTGCAATTAATTGACTTATTAAAGTCTTTGTAATCTTTGCAGGTGTTCATATTGTTCTGTTTTGTTTTTATAAATTGCTTTAGATTATAATTTCAAGGAATAAGCCACTGGAAGTGAAGGTTGTTCATTAGACACTAAAGAATAAGCTGTACGAAATACAAAAATGAAAATATCACCATTTAAACATGGTGACAAGTTTTCAATCATACCCAAGGAGTGATACTGAATTCGATATAATTTACAGTAAAAAACAAAAACCAGCTACCTTGGAAAGTGAAAGTCGATCAGTTGTGTCTGACTCTTTATGACCCCATGCACTGTAGTCCGTCAAGTTCCTCTGTTCATGGAATTCTCCAAGCAAGAATTCTGGAGTGGGTTGCCATTCCCTTCTCCAGGGGATCTTCCCCACACAGGGATTAAACTTGGGTCTCCTGCATTGCAGGCAGATTCTTTACCTTCTGAGTTACCTTAGGGGTATATAAAATACAGCCCAAACAAGGTTTTGGAATAATACAAGGATTTGCTCAGAATTTAGAGGCAACAATGGAATCAGATTTGGCTTAAACATCCTAAAATCACTCAAAAAGCTTCTACGTTATACTTCCAAGAACCAGAAGCAGAGTGAGAATGCAGAATTTTTCAGGGACAAGAAAGTGATCCTCTTTTAACAAAGGCTCACTCCTTTGTTGCCAAATGTGAAGCAACAGAGATTAAGAATAGGAATGTGGGTTCAAGTTCAGCAGTGTTGCTAAATGTTTTGAGAATGCAACGATGTTTCCTAAAATCAAGGACAAATGAAAGACTCTTGACACAGGGGTACTTCCTGCATCTCCACTGACATTACTGACCTTACCAGCCTTCTGGCTTTGGTCTGGATTTTGGCCCTATTTGGGGGAAAACACCTGACTTGTGTTTTACACATTTGTAGAGAAAGGTAAAGAAAAATTAAAATACAAATACAGTCGGACCTCATCAGTCGTGGATTTCCTGTTTGTGAATTCACCTACTTGCTAAAATGGCTTTGGGACCCCAAAATCAATACTGGCGGCATTCGATGGCCGTTTGAGGACATGAGTGAAAGGGAGAAAGAATATTTAAGTCCTAATGTGCATGTCTCCAGCTGAGGTGGGACAGAGCGATGCTATCACTCTATAAACCAGTATCCTTTTGCAGTCGATTTACTGCCATGGTTTTCACATTTTTGTTGCTTATTTTGCTGTTGAAAATGGCCCCAGGCACAGGGCCAAACTGCTGTCTAGTGTTTCTGAGCTCAAGAAGGCTGGGATGTGCCTTATAAAGAGAATATACGTGTTAGATAACTTTTGTCCAAGTATGAGTTATAGGGCTGTTGGCTGTGAGCTCAATGTTAATGAACCGACACTAACTTATTAAATGAGGTCTCTTTAAACAGAAACACGCAGAAACCAAGGTTACATATTGACAGGTGGATGAAAATGTGACCAGAGGATCACAGGGACCCAAGCCTCTTTTCCCTTAAGAACAAGAGCTCAGGATTTGCTAATTAAGTGTTCGTGGTGACTTCTTACATCTAAAAATGCCAGTTAATATAGCTTTCAGGAGCATCTATTGTTTTAGCAATTGAGGCACGCTAGACAACTGGATCAGGTCTGACAATAGAGTTCTATTTACAAAGTCACCACCATTAGAAAACGAGTGTCACTCTTTCCATAAAGAGCAGCCATTCCAAGGCCATCTAAGCTTTCCTATCAAACCAGCAACTCTCGTCAAATACACTGAATGGCCTTTGTGAGACTTAGTGGTTTTGGAAACAACCAGAGCCATTTCCTGCAGATCATCTGCAAAGCTACTGACTTTTTATACCATGTGGCTGCCTGCATCCCAAACCCTGAGTGATACCAGCCAAAACCCAGACCACAGCCAGAAGCTCAGTAACATCAGTGGAAATGCAGAAAGTGTGCCTGGGTGGAGGGGTCTTTCCCTTGTCCTTGATTTTTAAAAGCATTATTGCCTTCTCAAAAAATTTAGCAACACTGCTGAAACTTAGCCCAGATTCCTATTATTAATCTTTGCTGGTTTTTCTACAGCAATAGACTAGTAAGCCAGGAGGTTAAACATAGAGAATCATTTCCTGGTCCCCAGAGAATCCTCAATTCCAGTTCCGGTTCTACCACATATGAAAAGGTAAAAACATTTCAAGAGATTGTAGGGCTATTTAATCCAACCCTGATTCCATCATTTCCTCTAAATTCTGTGGGCATCGGTGTATTATTTCTACCTCGTGCTTTAGGTTATACTTTATCCTCACCCTAAAGTAGCCTGTTTTTACTGTAAGTTATGTTGAATTCAGCATCCTTTTTTTTTTTTTCTTTCTAAATTCAGTGACAAGCAATGTTAGTACAATCACAAACAGGCCGCTTAGCTGGGAACTCTAATCCATTCTGAAAAAAATCCAGGCAGATAAGTGTCCTAGAATATTAACTGACACTGCCAAGATGGAGCCACATCTAATCCCAAACTGTGTGTATTTATACAAAACTGTCAGAGCTTCATGAGCTATTTTCTTCGAAAGTCCTATTTTCCCATAAAAGCAAGAATTCAAAGTTTATTACTGGAACTACTTGTTCTACTGAGTAGAAAATTCTTCTGTTTCCAAATATAATGAAGAACATCAAGAATTACAAGTAGAATTGAGTCAGTAAATGACAGCTTGTAGAGAATGACATTTTCATCTATTAAGACAATTACTGATGGAAGTGAAGATGAATACATAACTTAAGTAAATGGATATTTCTTCAGGCATTCAGACTCCTGAGATAATTTTAAAGCAGCAATTTTCAAGCTTTTTCACCCTCAGGACAATTATTGAAAAAAATCTGGGAAATATTCAAACTCCACGTCTCTTTTATAAGTCAGAAGTTGGCAGGATTTCCAAAGAGATGAAATATTCCTTTATTTTTTAACTGACTACATTGTTACATGTACTATATCACGGAACTGTTAAATTTCAGAGCCGGGTGGGACCACAATGCTTCAATTGGGGGTAATCAAACTGTGGCTGTAACTAACAAGAAGGGCATCTATCAAGGGGTCTGTAAGCTGTTCTCTGTGTCCAGATAACTACAGGGCACTTCATGGTAATGAAAGCATGGGCCCTACTATGTGGTATGAAATATCACCTTTTACTCAGAATAATTACCAATGCCATTGTCATAATGCCCTGGCCTCAGGAGCATGCAGGAGAGAGGAAAGAGCTGGGAATGGGCAGGGATGAAGCTAAGGCACACCCCAAGGATGGGGTAGTCAGAACAGTGGCTCCCAAAAGTTATCCTTGTCCCCACAACCCATGAGCCTGACAGGTTATTGGCAAAAGGGACTTTGCAGATGTGGAAAAATAAAGGATCTGGAGATGGGAAGGTGAGCCCGGAATGTGCAGTGTAACCACAAGGCTCCTTAAAAGAGCCAGAGGGAATTCCTTGGTGGTTCAGTGGTTGGGACTCAGCATGTTCGCTACTGAGAGCCTGGGTTCAATCCCTGGTCAGGGAACTAAGATCCTAAAAGCCACTCAATGCAGTCAAAAAAAAAAAAAAAGAACACATATTAAAATTATTCAGTAAAGATATTGCTTGAGGAAGAGCAGTGATTTGGGGTGGATCATTGCTGGGCCTGGCAACTTAATCTTTGCCGGCATGGTGTATTATCTGCTCTGTCACATCCAACTCTTTGCAACCCCATGCACTGCACCCTGCCAGGCTCCTCTGTCCATGGAATTCTTCAGGCAAGAATACTGGAGTGGGTTGCCAATCCCTTTTTGCAGGGAATATTTCCAACCCAGGGATCAAACTAAGGCTCTTGCATTGCAGGCAGATTCTTTACCACCTGAGCTACCAAGGAAGCCCTGCCTGCATGGTGGGTAAATACAAATTTAATAAATGATCTGTGGCTCTCGACAGGTGATAGATTAAACCTGCTTTCATTAAAACATATGACTCTCTGGTTCCCTTGGGGAAAAAAAAAAAAAGAAAACCTATTAAAAAAAAAAATAAAATTTCTCTTAAAAAAAAAAAGAAAGCCAGAGAAGGAGCTCTCATGGAAGAGAGGAAGATGGTATACTGATAGCTTTGAAGGTGGAGGAAGAGGCTCGGAACCAAGGAGGGCTGGTGCCTCTAGGAACTGGAAAAGGCAGGGAAACATTCTCCCCAAAGCCTCCAGGATGGAGGCCTGGAGTATGCCTTGATTATGTAGCCTAGTGACCCCCACTTTGGACTTGTCACCTCCAGGATACTACATTTGCACTGTTTTAAGCCACCAATTTTATGGTAATTTGTTACAGTAGCAACAAGAAACTAATACAGAAGCCAGTATCTAAATATCGGCATGTAAGAAGAGAATGAGACAGTGAGGTGGGGCAGGATCCAGGCTGTCATCGGTACTTCAGGGTAAGTCAGGGACTTCAGTTGTTGGAAATAGAATCATAGTGATTGGGGCAGGATCTTGGCTGAGTCTCTAGGAAGTGAGCTTTGGCAAAGGCTAGGTAAGTTCGGGCCAGGACCCTAGTCCCAACAGGGACCCCACCATATAGATGGAAACCACAGTGGCTGCTCTGCCTCAGTGCCTGGGCATTCAGAGGGCGGTGAGAGGACAAGTAGGCAGTGAGTTTCTGCCCTGCCTTCTGCTGGAACTTCTGGGAAAAAAGGAGAGTTCTTTCCACAAGGTGAAGATATGAGTCTAGGGCTGTCAGCTGGAAAAATTGTATAAAAAATAAAGGATCCAAGAGGATACAACTAGATGATGAAAACAGATTTGGACAGAAATCCAATTGCATCAAGAAGCAAGTTTGACCCCTGATGACTTTTAGTTTTGAAGCAATACTTTGTGCTTAATCCAGTGTGAATAGGGTTGCTAAGTGAATGAGTCCTGAATAATACACAATCATTAAGAAAATTCTCTTTTCACATAGAAAACATTAGCTCTCTGGCATTTTGCTTGTTTAGTCGCTAAGTTGTGTCTGACTCCTTTGCAACCCCACGGACTAAAGCCTGCCAGGCTGTCTATGGGATTTCCCAGGTGAAAATACTGGAATGGGTTGCCATTTCCTTCTCCAAGGGGTCTTCCTGACCCAGGGATTCAAATCCACATCTCCTGCCTTAGCAGGCAGATTCTTTACCACTGAGTCACCAGGGAAGCCCATTTTAATGAGGGCAAATAAATTTGGGGGGAGGCAGATGGAGAGGAGAATAAAGGCTTGTTCAGCCAGCCCAATACTTCAACAACTCTTTTAAATACTTAAAAAATTAACACATAGGAACTGTATAACTATAGATATATATATATATATAAAATAAAACAAGTAACCTGTTATTACAGTAGTTCCAGGAGAGAATGGGTGAGGCACAATAAGCAGGTTTAGCATTGGCTAGTACTCTTGCCTGGAAAATCCCATGGACGGAGGAGCCTGGTAGGCTGCAGTCCATGGGGTGGCGAAGAGTCGGACACGACTGAGCAACTTCACTTTCACTTTTCACTTTCATGCATTGGAGAAGGAAATGGCAACCCACTCCAGTGTTCTTGCCTGGAGAATCCCAGGGACGGGGGAGCCTGGTGGGCTGCCGTCTATGGGGTCACACAGAGTCGGACACGACTGAAGCGACTTAGCAGCAGCAGCAGTTTGAAGAGATTCTGTGATGAATGATGTAGTTTGAAAAATTGCTAGGGTGTAGGGGCTGTCTTAAATTGTCTGGCCCTGGAGGATTAGAGGAATGTTGGTCCTGAAAGTAACAGCCCCACAGAGGAGGAGGTTAGGGTGTGGGCTGTGGGTCGGCTGGTCTGCATACAGAAGGCATGATCATAGGTGAGTCATGGACTATCTCTAGGAACTGACTGATGCTAGGAGGGGCAATCCTTCCAGCATTAGCAAGGCCCCAAGATGTCAAAACTTCAGAAACACATGGCTAATACACTTATATCATCCCATAACACTTTACCCATGTGCTATTTTCTTGTTAATGTATTTATGTTCTGTTTATTTTCTATTAGCCCCACTGGAATGTAAGTTCCTTAAGGCAGGATAATTATCTGCCATATTCACTGCTAATTCCCAGCACCTACAACCATAGACGATGTTTGATTCATGTGTATTGAAAGAATCAATGAATTTCTCTTCCTGGAATTGCTATTTCTGTCCCTTGGTCATTTTCCTATTTAACAATGGCTTGTACTTTTCCTATTGCTTTGCACTTTAACGAATACAAAGATTAAAGCTTGGTCAGTTATGTGTTTTGCAAATATTTTTTTCCAGTTTCTCTTTATTTTTTAAGATGGTCTTAGCCATAAAGAAGTTTTAATTTTTATTTTCATGTAGTCTCAAAGTTATCAATATTATTCTTTATGGCTTCTTAGTTTTAGGTCAAGCTTCTGCAGCTCAGTATGATAAAAAATTGCATGATATTTTAGTGCTTCATTATAATTAATCTTTGGGACAATTAGAAATGATTTTGTATGGAGAAATAAGGTGGAGATCTACTTTTTCCTAAATTACTAGCACTATTTATTCAACAATCTACATTCCCCACTGGTATAAACTACTTTCTTTAACATATACCAAATTGTGTATGCATGTGTGCATATGTATGTGTGTATTCTTATACACATACATGTTTATAAACCCATGTCTCCAGCATTGCAGGCAGATTCTTCACCAGCTGAGCCACAAGGGAAATCCAAGAATACTGGAGTGGGTAGCCTTATCCCTTTTCCAGCAGATCTTCCCAACCCAAGAATCAAACTCGGGTCTCCTGCATTGCAGGTGGATATAAATTGGGAGGGGCATATTTTTTCTGAACTCTTTACGACACCTGACTAGTCTTATATCAATATCACATATTACCTAAATCACTATGAACTAACAGCCTCTATTCTAACTAACAAGAGACAGGCCACACTCTATTATCATATCATTAAAGGGGACAGTTTTGCAGCTGACATGAACAGCTGTATCAAAATACAGAAATACTGTGAAGGGGAAATAAAATTACTAACGTGTAACCCCCCCAACACATGAAATCAAACAGATACTCTGTTAATATAGCCCTTGTGATAGAGCAAAAGAGTTCAATCATTTGGTTTAAATCACTTTACCTTTTAAAAAAAAAGCAAAATAGGAACTGCCACATCTGTGTCATCTCTCTTTGGAGCCAAAGGTGACTCTACCAACCTATGTCAGCCTCGGGGCCAAAGTGACCTACACCAGAGGGCCAGGGGATGGGTCCCTACAGCTACAAGGGGGTCAGGGTCACTTTTCATCGTTTCTGACCATCTCAAAATGGACACCTATAGGATGTAAATGTTGATTTGGTTATGGAAGGCTTCCCTCTCCTCCTCTTCATTTTATTCACAGAATTTAATGTTGCAGATTAAAATACTGAGAAATGGAGCCTATGCCAGGCATCAAACCTCTCCGGCCAGCGTCTTTGCATCCCCATCCACAAATGCGCGCTCACACTGTGGCCTGACCACCTTCGTTCAACTTCTCCTCTTCTAACACCTAAGTCACATATCACCCCAGCTTCTGGAAGGCCCCACCCACCATGACCCTTTGTCAGTTTCAAGCATCACTTTGAGGACAATTTTTAAGAATCTGGGGGAAGGAAGAGGGAGCTTCCTGACACCCTCTGTGCTGTTTGTTGTTTCAGGAATAAATGCTTCAGCCACGCACATGTGACCATCTGCATATCAAACAACGGTGGTGATCTCTTGTCAACGGGAGCTATGACTTGAGTTGCCTTCAGTAACTGGCACTGAAATATTAAAGGAGTCGGGGCACACACAGGGCGTGGAACAGTGGCTGGTACCGCAAGTGCTCAACACTTGGGAGTTGGTCAATATTCTTGCCAGTTCTCCAGGATTCTTGTCAAGTCTACAGTCACGTGACACGTGGTCCTGGCACGTTTGAATGAAGCTGACAGGTCCCAATGGACATCAGAGAGAGCCCACCAGTCCTCAGTGCATAGATTACGGGTCAGAGTTACTATCAAGACAAGTCACAGCAATTTCCCTGGTGGTCCAGTGGCTAAGACTCCACCCTTCCAATGCAGGGGTCCCTGGTTCGATCCTTGGTCAGGGAACTAGATTCCACATGCCACAATTAAGACCCATCATAGCCAAATAAATAAATTAAAATATTTTAAAAAGACGAAACTCATAAAACAATATAAATATCTCTCAGCATCCATGATCCTGGCACATTGAAGAGTTCTCTGTGCGTTGTCTTCTTTACTTTTAACCTTTCAATGAAACTGTGAACCCCTGAGTCAGAATGAACCACAAAAACGACAAACTAAACCTCATTTTGCTTTCCACCTAATGATAAACTGAACACAATGACTTTTATAAATAGTAGGCCCAGTTCAAACCAGTTCCTAATATCTACACTTTTGTAAGAAAACTACTTCATATATGCTTTTAACTGCGTTTTCTGTTCAACTATACTTTAAATTGTAGATGAGGGGCGAGAGAGAAGTGAAACCTCTTTATGAAGCAAGCTGTCAAACTGCCATGAGGAGAAATAAGCTATTAAAAGGTATACTTTATTTAGTTAATGAACCTATATAACCAACTAATAGAGATTAAGCTTCGTTTGAAAGGGGAGGGAATGGAGAGGGGAAGAGAGTTGAGTGAGTGATGAGAGCTGGTTGCCAGGGAAACTTCCTCTGTGAAAAAACAGTCACCCCACAGGGTGGTCATAATTTTCTCCTTTTCAGTTTAATCCAAGTTGTAGGAAGCAGGAAGTCAAGGGGGGGGAGGCGTTCATCTCTCTCCTCTAAAGGCTTATATAAGATGGCTGAGAAGGGAACACTGTGCTTCCTTTCTCAGAAGCATAAACAGTTCTTCTAAAAAATCTGAAAGAATATAACTCATTACCCGGACATCTGAGGATAAGTTGAAGCTGTAAGCGTTTTGGAAATTAAAGGAATTCTAGGCCCTTGAAGGATCTACATCATCTCACTGACTTGCAACCAACGAATTCTGGATAAGTTTTCCACCCAAACATGGCAGGGGAAAAACTGCCAGTATTGTAATAGTAACATTAGGGCATCGAATTCTATTGACTTGTTTTAATTCTTAAAATCTTTCGTTCCATAATTTATCTTCAAGAAGCTAAAGAGGGGTTGGTAATTAGTGACTGGTTTGCATTTATTCTTCTTTCAATCAATTGTTACTTTTTAAAGGATGAAAGCAGACATGTGTGGCCAGAAGCCCTCGCACTACGAACGAGTCATTCACACCAAATGAAGTTTTATCAACTGGCCCACAAGCCACTCATCCACCTGGTGCCAGGAGGATGGCAGGCCTGGAAAGAACCAAACGGGCCCTAGAAGGCTACTCCGGAAAACAAGAGGGCATATGTCACAATGGTATTTTTCTAACCTTACAAAACAGAATTAGAATGTGAAAATACTTTCTCAGCAGAGCCTGGGTTGAAATGGTATTTCATTCATCTTAGTCCTGGCTGGTTTTCATCATGTCCACTTCTGGGGAGCACAGATGATCTGTTTTCAAGCAACTTTAACATATCGGACACCTGAATATATATAGGTCATTAATCAAATGTACTTTCGGCCATGCTTAAAGTCACAGAAGTCTCAAAATCACAAGAACTGAGACAAGACACACTGATCCTGGGCTTACTAGCCGAGATGTTCCTGAGACAGTGTCAGGGAAGAACATGAGGATAATTGGCAGAGAAGCACAATTTGTTACAGCTGCACAGATCTTCAATGGAAAAGCCAAGCTTCCTGGTTATCACAGTCCTCAGCAGCTATTAACTTCAATGTTTCCCCCTCCTTTTTCTTTTGTTTATCTCCAGAATATAGAGAAGGGGTCTTTATTTCAGTCTACCACTTGTTCTCTTGCTTGCACTATGACAAAGGATGCCTCCTGTTCTAGCTTGATGTCTAAGCCCTTTGGTTTGGACACTCTTAGCCTATAAACACACAGAGGCCTTCAGTTTGGTTTAGTGATGTGATCACAAGAAAACATAATTCTGCTAAGACTGAGGCACCAGTCCTGGTTATCCATCAACCATTTGACATTACAACAAAATGAGAAGCTCATCAATTCACAAAGGTTCTATAATCATATATTTAAGTCATGATGGAAATTAAACAGCATCTTTAATCTACTGCAAATGTAAAATCCAGTAGGGAGAGAACAGATGTAAACATTTCTGGCATACAATTCTGGAAGCACAATACAGGCAGCATTGTGTTGAAAGGCTCTTTGTCACAATGGATGGTACGATATGTTTTTTTCCTGAGCGTAGACTCAATAAATCAGAGGGAATGGCTGACCCTGAATCAACATGAATTGCTCAGTGAGATAATTAAAGACCCAAATCATTAAGGACTCAGCTCGACAGTTGATATTAAAAATGAATCTGTTCTGAAAATGCACCATATCAGACCTTGTCTCATTTACAGTCTGATATTATTCGTCAGTGTAACTGCCTCTCTCTTAATCACATCTTCACAGTGGAAGATTTAGGCTCTGATTATGCTAAAAAAAAAAATGGAATTCTGTGTCATATTGACAACTGATTCTCAATGCTTCAAAAACTATTGGTGGAAGCAAAATAATTACTATTCCAGGCTGGCAGTGAAAGATCCAGCTACTGAAAGACCCAAAGGGTCTTAATGATCTAATAAATGATTTACAATAAAGTCTTAAAACCCTGGGGTCCCTTAATTTTAAAAAAATATGGTTTAAGAAAATAAATTCAAATAGTATAAAAGGGTATATATTAAAAATAAGTTTTCTTCCTATCCTAAATACAAATGCTTTCCTCCAAGAATCAACTCTGAGCAGTTTTCTGAATATTCCTCTAGACACTCCCTGTATATATAAGCATACATGTACCTGTATAACCTATATGTGAAGTCTCTCAGTCGTGTCTGACTCTGTGACCCCATGGACTGTAGCCTCCAGGCTCCTCCGTCCATGGGATTTTCCAGGCAAGAGTACTGGAGTGGGTTGCCATTTCCTTCTCCAAGAGATCTTCCCCACCCCGGGATCGAACGCAGGTCTCCCGCATTGTAGACAGATGCTTTACCATCTGAGCCACCAGGGAAGTATAACCTATATAAACTTATTTAAAAACACAGGTATGAATACATGCTACAGGAACTTCCTGGTGGTCCAGTGGTTAAGAATCCACACTTCCATTGTAGGGGGCTCAGGTTCGATCCCTGGTCAGGAAACTAAGATCCCACATGTGGTGTGGTGTGGCCAAAAGATTAGTTTAAAAAAAAAAAAAAAGCGCATGCTACATAACGTTATGCACAGTGCTTATCAAAACCACCCATGTAAGCACTTAACAAAGTAACCTTATCCAGGGCATAACATTTCCATGTAGGTATATGGTATAAATGGAACTTTCAATGTGGAAACAGTGTTAATTTCTAGATGCGACTTGAGCATCTAGAAGCTTTGAATCAAGATGTCCCTGTGCAACTATGTTGTTTTACTCACAGATGCCACTGCAGAGGTCTGACTGTTACTCACTGTTACTTGCTGTACTCTAATCCAGAAAACTGTTTCTTTCTCTGCACAGGATGCATCAACTCTCTGGGTCATATGCAGAGTGGGTGGGGTGCTATAGCTGGAAGATGGATGGAACAAAACAAAATACAATTGAAGGGCCCTCAAAATCTCCTGCAAAACTTCCCTGAAGTGTCCAAAATTGCCACTTCTGTCCACTCAGTTGTCCTCAAGATGCTAGCCCACCCACCTCCAGGCACTTACCCACCCTTAATCTTCCACCTTTCCACCATTCAGAAACGCCATCTCCTCTAACAAGCCAGGGATGACTGAGAATAGGAGATAGTGAGTCACCACAGAGAGGGGCTGGGAATGGCTTTTCTGAATATAAATATGCATAATTCAGTGGCTGGAAAACTATTCCTGGAATCAGATGATGAGCTGCTCAGGCTCTTCATAAGGGGCCAGGGTCAATTTACTTAGTTAAGCAAACTGCTCTTGGGAAGGTAGATATTTGAGCAAAGTTAAACAGTTATTTAAACATCATTTTAGAACAATTCCATTATTTGCATGTACTTTAGTTTTTAGATACATGAATTAATAAATTCCACAGGAATGGCTAAAAGATTTAGCCACCCCCTTCAAGGACCTTTATCAAGGGTTTATAAACTAAAATAGCCAGAGTCCTTTCTTCCAAATAACTTGGCATCAATCGGCAGGAAATGTTCTGGTTGGGACTGCTTCTGAAATGCTCACTTCCTCTGCACTGACTCCATATCTGACTCAACACACTTTCTCCCCCACTCCCCGTTCCCATCCCACCTGACCCTACATAGATGCAGTTCAGACAGATGTTACCGATACATCAAAATCCCCTGCTGACTCAAGGAACTCCACTCACTCCAGGAGAATGACGGTTTAAAACTTTAAGATGTTAGAAAACACTTCCTGCTGCATCCTAGTCCCTGAATGGGAGCTCCTCTGCCTACTCATAAGCCTTACAAACTGGGCTCTGGGTTCTGTGGTTAGTATACTAGTGATGTCTACATACATCATGCTCTCGCAGACAAGAAATTCCCCTTCTTTAATGATGCCCTTTTCTTAGGCTTCATTGGTTTGTTTTAAAGGCATCAGATGTCACATCTGTATGCAATGCAACTTCATCCCTATTTTATAGAGCACTCCTGCAACCATTATGAGTGTAAACACCACATGCACCTGCCCTGAAATGTTTTCAATCTCATGTGCTTGTCACTAGGGGGGAATGAATAAATGGCTATTGAGGGGTGATGAAAAGAAAGGTATGTTGAATGCAAATGCATATGGACACATTAGCTTATTAGGGTATTATACAAAAAAATCCCTAGATTCCTAAATTCATTTGCTTAACAATCATTTGATGAATAATGATTTACTTAATAATCATTAAAAATCAGAAATAATTTACTCAATATCAATAATCAGAAAAATTTACTTAATAATCACTAACCTTTTAAGTTCCAGGCATTGGGATAAATCTTGAGAATGCACAAATAAGACAATGTTTCAAGGGAGCTTACAGTTAGAAGAGACACACGTGTGAGCAAGTTAAGAGCAAAAAGAGTGCAATGAAATCATTTACGGGACAGCGGGAAAAGACAGGAAGGACTGGTTTAATTCCTAGAGATAAGGCAGATTAGAAAGAGAACTGCAGCAAGAACTACTGAATTACTCAGGAACTAACCAGCCTATTCAGAGAGTGAAAGAAGCCACTAAAGTTAATAAAATCATACGATATCTGAATTTTTTATTTATGGACTGACAACTGGCTTACCACATTGGTAGGTCGATGAAAAAGAATTTTGTTTAATAACTATCTTCAAAAAGAAACTTATTTCCAAAAAGTAAAATAACTTATATCCACGTATATTACATGTTTTTTAAAAAAACTTCTGTTGACTATATGAATATCAGAAAATAATGTAAGCAGAATAAATACTTTTGGAACATAGTCACCTATTTTGATTAATTTTTAATTCATATCCCTCTTTAAATCCATATCTAAAGAATTCATTTTTTCTAATGTGGATCTATTATTTAAAATTTTTCATAAAATTACTTACAATCTTCAAAGTTGTATTTTACAATCACTAAATTAGAAATTGTGAACAACTTCAAGTGAATTTTTTCTATTAGCCATAATATTTTTAACTTAGAAAACACTCTTTATGTAACTGCTTCAATACCTAGTACATTCCAAGTAAGTCCTGCTAAACAAAAACATTCTAAATTGTAAATTTTAAGTGAAAATGTATAAATACTTCAGCCCAAGTATTTTTATATAGTTACTCTCATTTTGCTACCTTTCTTGAACAAATACTATCTTTCTTTGATAAATACTACCTTCCTTTTAAAAGACAAACCCTGTCAAATAATTTGTCTCTATTGATAATTTTTAAAATGTTTCTCTATGTGTGAAAGCCACAAAACAGTCTTCCCAGTCTCATTCCATTGCAGTACAGATACAAAGTTATCCAATTAAAAATAGGGGTTCCACCAAGATGCTACTCACAGATTCAGTTATTCCAAAGGACAATCACAAAATCTTGAAACTATAATAGAGTTTGTATACATATATGCAACCTATATATATATGACATTACTTGTATATGTATGTATACATTTACATATATGTATATATATAAGACTTTATTTGAGCTCTCATCATGTAATTTGTTCAGTGTCCTTCTTTCATAGGGATGTGTTTTCAAGTTTTGTCTTCAATAACTGCAATTTGCTAAAAATGTCAAAAGTTGCTATTGTTTTGCACTTGAATTGTTGAATACTCTGATGAAAGAGTTCCAGCTGCTTTTTTAACGTATACAATCAAAATATGGGGGATTTGTTTACAAGAAGTTTGATACCATTTTAGTATCCTTATATTGGTTTACAAAGTACCATCCTTAAAGGCTCATACAGTTCTAATATCCAATCGATGGAGCAGGTAGCTTAGAAGAACAATGAATGTCTGGAGTAAGGGGAAAACAAGAGAATGGAAGAAGAATCTTGCCAGAATCAAATGAAAGGAAAGCTGAGTGATGCTGGACTGGGCTGAGATTGGAGACCATTTAATTTTCAGCAGATCCAAGCCACCAGAATGTGTCCTATCTTCCAGTGGTACCCAGCAGCCCTGATGTAGGAGCAGAAGTCACACTGATGTCAAGTTTTGCATCTGCAAGATGGATACAGCAGGCAAGGAAGGAAGGATGCTGGCAGGTGAGTGACCATGGACATACTGGAAGGGTGCAGACTATATAAGGAAACCCAGGAGGGAGGCATTGGGGGACCCCAATAATGCCAAAGAAGAGGCAAGAAATTTTAAAAATTGAGGGATTGTTGTCAGCTAGGCTGAGAACAGGTAGAAATTGATGTGTCAGACAACAAAGTCTTCAATGTATAAAAGAAGTTTGTACAAAACAAACTTCCAATTATAAATAAGAAGGAGGGATACAATTTACAACACGATAAATGTAAATAATACTGCTGTATATTACAAATGAAAGTTAAGAGAGTAAATCCTAAAAGTTCTCATCACAAGTACCTTTATGAAAAGATGGATGTTTATCAAAGGTATTGTGATACCACTTCATGATGTACATGAATCAAACCATTGTGCTGTATACCTTCAACTTACACAGCCCTGTATGTCAATCCTATCTCAATAAAACTGGAAGGAAAGAAAGAAGATGGGGATGACAGAAACAAGGAAGGTTGGAAGAAAACAAAGCTTGAGAGTCTGAGCCTCAAAGAAGCAAGGATTTTGATTTCAAGATGTAAAGTTAATTATCGAGATCTAGCAGAATTCTAAATGCCTGCTTCCAGACAGCAACCAGAGAACCTCTCTACAACCCCAGCCATTCCCGCTCGCCCCGCCCTGTAAAACATTGAATTTCCTACACTAATCGGGGCTGCCAAACCAGCTTCATCATCAACCTGCCTTATTTATGAAGCCCCATGGATTCACAGAAACAGAACATGGTTTTAAAAATATCACCTTGGGAAATGGAGAGACTGGGCTAGCATATGCAGAAAAACAAACTACTGGATTTCTAATGTCTATGCTTGTTTCACACTGAGAAAATGGGGACAGCAAATGAAACAGACCACAGAACTTGAGACCTGAGACCTTAGGCTTGTCTGAAACAAGAAAACAATGATAAGACTCTTCCACTTTACAGACAAACCAGGGAGGCCAGGTGCTGAGCTGTCACGGGACTCATCAGAGGCTGGAGATGGCCCAGCATCCTGGTTCTTTCCATTTGCAGCATCCTTAAATTAATTTCTTAAATAAACCCCATGAAGTGAAGTGAAGTGAAGTGAAGTGAAGTGAAGTGAAAGTCGCTCAGTCATGTCTGACTCTTTGTGACCCCATGGACTATACAGTCCATAGAATTTTCCAGGCCAGAATACTGGAGTGGGTGGCCTTTCTCTTCTTCAGGGGTTCTTCCCAACCCAGGGATCAAACCCAGGTCTCCCACATTGCAGGCAGATTCTTTACCAGCTGAGCCACAAGGGAAGCCCAAACCTCATGAGATCACCCCCAAATATCCTTCCAGATGCTGGACAAAATTTCCAATGGAACATGAGGGAGTTTACACTGAATAGCCTCAACCTTCCCCATGAAATAATCTGAAAAACCATTTGGATTTCCATGATTCCAAGGAAAGGGCAGTGATTCCCTATAAAGGACAGAAGTTAGGGTTGAATTCGATTATTTCCAAGGTTACCTTGGGCTCCATCCCGGGACTCAATACTGTCTTTGCCATGCAGGAACTCAGATTTAAATTGGCAATCCAGGACGCAGTCACTTAAAAGTAAATGTGCCACGACATAAATAAACTGTGGAGTGTTCTGGAACTCCCCCCTTCAGACCTCCTCCCCGCTACCCGCTCCTCCTCCTGAATCCAGGCCCCACTCCACGTGTGCCCCGCCCCAAGTGGGGTGCTTCTGCTGAGCCGCTCACCTGCGCCCTGGCTCTCAGCGGCCTCTCAGGCCCCCTGACTGTCCCCTACTATGGGGCACAGCTGCTCCACCCTCACCCTGCACCTGGGGTCACGCTACCTGGATGTTTTCTCTGACAGCCACATGCAGGGCTGGCCACAGCAAAGGCTACGCCAAGTGCAAAATAAAAGCGAATGTTTCTTGCTCAAAAGCCAGGAAAACATCCCCCCCCCTTCTTCTCCTGTCTCTCACTCAATCTGTCATGGTGCTTTTTTCTTTTTTTATGTTATTTAATGTCATGCTCCTTTGGTCATGGGGATACTCACCTGGGGGGTGAGTGCAGACCCCACAGCATCTGTAGTTCTACTGGCACTGGGGCGTGGGCTGCAAACATCTGACCAGAACCCCCACCATGCCCAGATCCCCACAGGGTGGGAGCAGGGGAGAAGGTGTCAGGTGGGAAGACGACAGGAGGTGGAACCTGAGACAAGCTGATGCTCCAGGTTCCTGGGACTTCACTTACAAAACACAAATTCAGAGTCAATCACTGCTATATTTAGCATGGGTAACCAACAAGGACCTAGTGTGTAGCACAGGGAACTCTGCTCAGTGTTATGTGGCAGCCTGGATGGGAGGGGGACTTGGGGGAGAATGGATACATGTATATGTATGGCTAAGTCCCTTTGCTGTCCACCTGAAACTATCACAACATTGTTAATCAGCTATATCCCAAAACAAAATAAAAAGGCTTTATTTAGAAAAGAAAAAAAAAAAGAATTTTAAGATGGCGAGTGCAAAACACTGAACTCCAAGTGCGGGGGCTTTTATGGGTGCGGGGCTCCATGAGCCACACCGGTGAAGTCAGGCCTGGCCATGGGGTTCATGACCTCACTTCGTTCAGGTCTTTGCTTAAATGTCACCTCTCAGATATGTCTCCCCTGACCATGTGCATAAAGTAGCAAACCACTCACCCACCTTTCAGAATTCCACATCCTCCAACTCTCCTTTTCTCAATAGACCTTATCACTGCCTGGTAGATGGGAACTTGCTTACGAAGTGACCTGTTCATCTGTTGTCTGTCTCTCCTGCTATAATGTTTGCTCTGTTGAGGAAGGGAGTTCGTGGTATTCATTGTTACAGCTGCTGGGTTAATAAACCCAGACACATGGCAGGGGCTCCAGAAGCACCTGCTGAGTACATGAATGAATGGTTATTAAGCTGCACAATGACCACGACAGGTTGTAAATGTACAGAATTTCAGGAAAGAGTGAGTCCTTGTGAGCTGGGGCCCTGGGACCACAGCGGGTGTGCAGCTTACGTTCTAAAGAGGAGCAATTTTATGACTGCTTTCTTCAAGGATTGTGCAGAATTCTCTAAGGTCACAGAGAAGGCTCTAGTGGAGGTGACACCCTTGAGTGGAAGGTGATTAGGACTTAGCTTGATGGATGTGCTGGGCATAAGCGGGTTGTGCTCCAGGCTGAAGGGCTGCTTAAAAAAAAAAAAGCATTAAGGAGTCTGGGTGGAATTTGAAGGGTTTAGTCTGATTGATGGTCTAAGAGAAAAGAGAGGGTCCAGATGCCTCAGAAGAGGAGAAAGAGTGTTTAAAAACCTGAGAAGACATGAGAGAAAAAACTCTGAGGCGAGGACATCCACATCCTATTTGCAGGGCATGAGAAAATCGATTTGCTTGGAGTAGAGAGTCTGGTTCTTTTAATAAGTCATCACATGGAATTGTAATTCAGGGGCATCTTATACCAGAATGTCTAATCTGATATATGCAGAAATTTATTACAAAATGTATTATATTAATTAATTTATATGCATGCTTTTTACAAGCCTCAAATGTTTATCTACTAGAGAATTAGAAGCAATGAAGAACACAGAGATATCTCTATTTTTTTATTTTATAAGCTCCAATTGCTGACTCTACACCATTACATGTATTCTTAAATCAAATAAATAAGTGTACAATGTGTAAGTTAGTAAGTGGGTAATTTCTGAAATTGATGTTTTATATTTTATGGATGCTTCTACTTTTTATATATGTTTATGGATTCTCAAATTTGAATCCATATTAGTGACCAGATGCAAGCTATCAAAATTTTTACAGTTATTCTAAAATGTATATGGTAGTGGTAGTCTAGTCACTAGGATTTTTAAATTGTGCATACTTTAAAGAACTCATTAGATTTCATGAAAGTAGTTCAACTTTGTTCAAACTGGATAAAATGGGTAAGATGTTGTTTGTGCTGTGCTTAATTGCTCAGTTGTGTCTGACTTTTTATAACCCCATGGACTGTAGCCCACTAGGTTCCTCTGTCCATGGGGATTCTCCAGGCAAGAACACTGGAATGGGTTGCCATACCTTCCTCCAGGGGACCTTCCCAACCCAAGAATCGAACCCAGGTCTCCCACACTGCAGGCTGGATTCTTTACCACCTGAGCCACCAGGGAAACCCTAGAATACTGGAGTGGGTAGCCTAGCAATTGAACCGGGGTCTCCTGCATTGCAGGCAGATTCTTTACTAGCTGAGCTACCGGGGAAGCCCAAGATGTTGTTTAGAATAAAATTATAATGTATCAAACATGATTGCATTAAAACATGATTATAAAGTCAAACTGTTATATGAGACAATGAAGGACATTATATGTTGATAAAAGGATCCATTCAACAAGAAGACACATGCATCAAACAGGTATCATGTCAGAGGTCCAAAGTACATAAAGCAAACATCAAAAGGACTGAAGAGAGAAGCAGCTCTATAAAACTAGAAGGAGAATTCAATACACTACTCTCCATAATAAATGGAACAGCCAAACAGCACATCAATAAGGAAATAGAGGCTTTGAACATCACTACAACCCAACTGAACCCAAGAGACATACACAGACTATACCACCCAGCAACAGTAGATGCACATTTCTGTCAAGTTCAGATGGAACATTCTCCAGGATATATTAAGAAACAAAACACAAAAAATTAAATTTTAAAAGAATGAAGTCATACAAAGTTTCTTTTATGATCACAAGGGAAGGAAACTAGAAATCAACAGCAGAAGGAAAGCTGGAAAATTCATAAATATGTAGAAATTAAACAACACACCAAGTCAAAGAAGAAATCACAAGGGAAAGGAGAAACTATCTTGAGACAAGTGAAAATGGAAACACAATATACCAAAAATGGGATTCAGCAAAAGCACAGCTAAGAGGAAAATTTATAGCTGTAAATGCTTACTTAAGAGAAAAAAATCTTAAATCTTAAAATAAAAGATCTAAAAAATGTGATTGCATTTTGGCAATTTCACAGTTGAACCTAGTGAAACTGGTCCATGATTATACTGGATCTCGGCTTTTTTCTTTTCTTTTCCTTTCCTTCTTAACTCTCTAAACTCTTTAACTCTCAGTAGGTTTTTCAGTGGCAGGAAAGACAATAAAGCCATATTAAGTAATTAGCCTGGAGGATGACAGAGTAGCAGCAGCTGCAGTATTGGGTTTGCCTCTGCCAAGGTCTCCAGCCATATCTCCCACCAAGAGGTCACACCATCCCCAACCCCAGCCAGACTGAAACCCCACAGGACTAAAACCACATACAGCCTGAGCCCCCAAAGACATGTCCCTACAGACTGAGCACATTACAGAAGGCACTTTTCACAGACCGAACCCTCCACAGATTGAACTCCTTACGACAGACTGTATCCCCATAAACTGAAACCCTTAAAGAACAGACTGCCACAGACTGGACCCCCTTCATTCTAAACCCTTCAAAGACTGGACCCCCACACACACTGGACCCCTCACAGGCTAAACTTCTCACAAACTGAACACACTAAAGACAGAATCCCCCATAGGCCACACCCCTCGAGGAACAGACCCCCCCTTACTGATTAGATACCTCATATTCTAAAACCCCCCACAGATTGGACTCCTATAGACAGGACCCCTCACAGACTAAATCTCTCACAAACTGGACACCCCCCCACAGACTGAGCCCCTCATCCTATCCAGGCTCCAGAAAGCCTCTCTGTGTACCGGCCTTTCGGCCTTGCAGGTTATGATGGTTCCTCTGCAAAGAGAGCCTTGGGTTTCCCCAACCACACCTCACGTGGGTGCCCCAGCCCCCTGCCCACCCACCCAATACTGAACAGAAGACACAGGCCCTCTGGGCTTTCAACTTGTGCCTGTTGTGAACAGAGATAAGACTTTGGTAATCTATATGTAAATATACTAAGGTGTCATAGTCAGAAGCACTTTTGTCTTCATTATTATGCTTGGCTACTTACAAAAGACTTTCTATTGGGAGTCATAATTTGTGTTCTAATTAAAACTGTTTCTGGGAACACACAGTATGAATTATGAATACAATATCCACATGAAGCTAACACTGACAACCCACAAACAAGTAACTATTCAAACAGCTTCATGCACCAGCTAGTGAACTAGACAAACCATATTTTCTCTTGGAAGCTTCATATATTTTTGTGTCTTGGATAGCTCAGGAATCAAATTAACATTCTTTAAAGAATATGTGTTTAATCACTAGTTTTCAGGCTCAGCGGGTAACTAGCTGTACATATCTTAATGCTATCCTGGAATAAAAGGAAAATTAGAAATATCTTTATCTTATGTGGTATATGCCAATGCAGAAAGTCACAATATTGATAAAACATGTTCATCCATTTCTTCATTAACTGAAAAAATTATTTAAGAAAGAGACACAATCATTGCTGTGAATGAATTGAGACTGCTTTAGCGATTTTCTGTGATATCATTTAGTAAATTTTTTCCCTCACAAACTACTGCAAAATAGACAGCATTTTGTAGTTAGCTAAGCTTTTATGGAATCCTAAGTAATAAATTTTTCCAGATAAACTGAACTACTCACATTAATATTACCTACGAGATTTTTTCCTAGAAAACGTCATCAGTATATTGTATTACATCGATTAAGTATATCCACTGAATCACTCTCTGGCTTGGATGAAGGATCCAACATTTCTACTCAGGTTCTTCATATAAAATTGGGATAAGAGTTGCTCCTTGGGGTAAGAATTAAATGAGTTCAGCTCAGTTCAGTTCAGTCGCTCAGTCGTGTCCGACTCTTTGCAACCCCATGAACCGCAGCATGCCAGGCCTCCCTGTCCATCACCAACTCCCTGAGTCCACCCAAACCCATGTGCATTGAGTCGGTGATGCCATTCAACCATCTCATCCTCTGTCGTCCCCTTCTTCTCCTGCCCTCAATCTTTCCCAGCATCAGGGTCTTTTCCAATGAGTCAGTTCTTCGCATGAGGTGGCCAAAGTATTGGAGTTTCAGCTTCAACATCAGTCCTTCCAATGAACACCAGGACTGATCTCTTTTAGGATGGACTGGTTGGATCTCCTTGCAGTCCAAGGGACTCTCAAGAGTCTTCTCCAACACCACAGTTCAAAGGCATCAATTCTTTGGCACTCAGCTTTCTTTATAGGCCAACTCTCACATCCATACATGACCACTGGAAAAACCATAGCCTTGAATAGACAGACTTTTGTTGGCAAAGTAATGTCTCTGCTTTTTAATATGCTATCTAGGTTGGTCATAACTTTTCTTCCAAGGAGTAAGGGTCTTTTAATTTCATGGCTGCAATCACCATCTGCACTGATTTTGGAGCTCAAAAAAATAAAGTCTGACACTGTTTCCACTGTTTCCCCATCTATTTCCCATGAAGTGATGGGACCAGATGCCATGATCTTAGTTTTCTGAATGCTGAGCTTTAAGCCAACTTTTTCACTCTCTTCTTTCACTTTCATCAAGAGGCTCTTTAGTTCTTCTTCACTTTCTGCCATAAGGGTGGTGTCATCTGCATATCTGAGGTTATTGATATTTCTCCTGGCAATCTTGATTCCAGCTTGTGCTTCCTCCAGCCCAGGGTTTCTCATGAGGTACTCTGCATATAACTTAAATAAGCAGGGTGACAATATACAGCCTTGTGTATTAAATGTGAATAAACGTTAACCACTTTTCCTTTTATATGTGATCATTAATGGAACAAATATTTGGTAAGTGCCCACTGTAGTGTGCAAGCACATTTCTAAGCAGAGAACAAAGCGGAGGGACATTTTCTGACAGTGGTATAGAGAAAAATCAAGCTGGGAAGAGGACAGGGAATGAAAGAACACATGGCAGGAGATGGGAGGAGAGGTGCTGTTTCACAGGGGAGCTGGGGAACAACTCACTGGAAAAGTGACATTTGGTAGAAATTCTAATATTTCTAGTATTCCCATGACAGCACGAAGATATTGAAGAGACAGTGTTCCAAGCAGAACAAAGGTCCACTGGGGCGCAGGCACAGTGTGTTTGAGGAACAGCAAGGTGAATGAAATAATGCAGCTGAGTGAAGTAATGAGAGAGGAGTGGGAGATGAGGTCAGAGAGGTGACCAGGGTGTCTGGACACGGAAGATCCTGGAGACTGCTTCAAGGACTTGGTCTCAGGACTTTCCCTGGCAATGCAATGGTTAAGACTCCATGCTTCCACTGTTGGGGCTCTGGGTTCTGAAATGGGAAGCCAGTGGGAGTTTTCCACAGAGGCATGACAAGGTCTGGCTAACATGCCAAGAAAGAACAGTGCAGTGGGGCAAGGCTGGGAGAAGAAAGATGAGTTTTATTCATGGTGATGATGATGGTAAGAAAGTGGCTGAATTCTCAGGATAGTCTCGAGTGGGTAACCACAGGGTGTGCCGACTGAAGGGGTTGTGGGGCATAAGAGAATAAAAGATGAGTCAAGGAGGACTTTGTTTTTGGCCTGAGCAACTGGAAGAAAGGAGTTTACCATTTGCTGAGATGAGACTGACAGCAGGAGAAGCAGACTCTTGTGGAACGTTCAGGAGTTTATTTCAGATCTCGTGAGTGAGTAATGCTCATGACACGGCCAAGTGTAGCCACTGAGCAGACAGTTGGGTATACAGTCTGGATGCAGGGAAGGGTCTAGACCGAGGATATAAATTCAGGAGTTACCCACATATAGACATTTAAGCCTAACTGAAAATATGATATAATTCAACTCAATACGAGGTATAATGTCATTCTTTAAAATAGTATTTTGATTTGTCCTTTGAATTTTATCAGCCTGAAGTGTATTTCGCATCCTAAGTTGTTACAGATGTGGAAGGGGAGGAGTTGAGGGTGGTCTTTTATCATCTCCAGGTATGTGGGCTAATATTCCACAAAGTCAGGCCAGAAACAAAGTTTAAACAAACTGACTTTTCTTCTATAACTTACCCCAGTGTCATTTTGACCTCACACTATCTAAAGAAGAATGTTCCAAAAAGAACTATTCATTATGTGTACACCCAAAAATGAATATGAAGTTAAAAGCCAATTATCTCTCAATAATCAGAAAAAGAACTAAAACAGAGAAGCAAGTTCCAGAAAATAGCATTCTGAAAAAAAAGATATTTGTCCCAAAACCCAAATAAAATTTAAATATAGACCTCTATAAACAATCTAGTCTCTTTTGCTGCAACAGCAGTGGAACAAGTATGCTACATACTCAGAGTTGAAACAGCAATTAGCTAAGTAATAAAATTAGGGGGCTGAGCATCCTCTATTATATCTGAGTGTCAATGACCAAGATGATGTTTCCCAGGAAACCAGAAACCTCCCAGGCACAAATATTGTGAAAAAAAGTTCCCCTCAAATGCTGTGTTCTAGATCAGCCCCGAGTATTTAGAAAATAAGGACTTTCTAAACTCTTCAAAAACAGACAAACAAAAAAACCCAAACCTCTTTCTGCTGATCTAGGCAGAAAAGACACGGGGGTCTTGGGAACAAAAATTATTGAGATTTATCAATAAAAACTAAAACACAACAACAAAAACAATAAAGCCCACAAAATCCTCAACCTGACCAAAGATTTTCCCAGGACTGTATTCTGATATATCAAAGGTTTTGTCATTGCTTTTTTCCGTCTTTCCTGCCTTCCTCTCTCCCTCGTTTCTTTCTTTTTTGTCATTGCTTTAAAGAAATATCACTGGTTTAGATAACAAATGGAGAAGAGGAAGGAATAAGAAAGGTCAATCTCAATTTTCAAAATGTCTGACATAAAATACTTTAAAGGAATATAATTAAGACATTAAAATACACTTAATATTTAGGACTAAACTATCAACATTTTACCAAATACAATTCCTCTGGGGACTAGCCAGAATTAATGTGAATTGCAGATGACATGACTGTTTAGATAGACAATATTAAGGAATCCACAAAACAACTGTACAACCTGTAAGTCAATCTAGCAAAGTTGTAGGTTAATGTACAAAAATCAACTGTATTTTTATACAATTATATATACTATATATATAATAGCAGCGAGTCAATGGAAAAATGAAATAAACAAGAGGATTGAGAAGAGAAAATATTTCAGAATAAATTCAACAAAGACAATGGAAGATTTACACACTGACAATAACAAAATAGTAAGAGAAATGTTTCAAAGTTTGTCCCATTCTGGACACTTTCATGCTGTCGTGCCAGCCTATCTTTACATATGCTTCTGCTCCTAAGCATATAATCAAGCTACTTAGAAAGGCAGAATTCAAATGTACTTGAACTTTATCTCATAAAATTAAAGACCATCTGCAGAGACAAACTGATAAAATGATATAATTCCATAAAGAAATTAGTCTGCATTGAGGACCTATTATTTATGACAGACTATTTCTCATACATTTTTCTCACTCAGTACTCACTACAGCCCTCTATGTAAATATATTATTATTATGTAAAATTTTTTCCAGTAAGGAAACTGAGACTGAGAAAGGCCCAGTTATTTGCCAAAAATACACCCAGCTATTAAGAGGCAGAGCTGAGACACATATATTTGGGGTGCTTGCCACTTATTTAGTGATATTACCATAAACAGAGAACTTAAAGCAAGTGAATACATATAGTTTTGGATTCAAGTATTAATACTTTGTTTTGTATCACCAATAAAAAAGCACACATTTAAATATACTACTGACATTTTGTGGGGCTTTTTCTTGTCACCAAAATGACCTATTTTTCCTACAGGGCAGTCAGTATTTGGTGGAAAGGTGATTCACCTGCTTCTTTAAGAGGTGATTCTGTATAAAACAAAGTTACATGAGCTTCTAGGAAGTACATGAGACTTGGGGAGAACTAGAAATTTGCTAAATTATAAAACAAACAGAATAGCACAGAACTAGGAAAGACCACACTTAGGATATTGAAAATTTAACATGGAACCAGCTGCTGCTGCTGCTGCTAAGTCGCTTCAGTCGTGTCCAACTCTGTGCGACCCCGTAGACGGCAGCCCACCAGGCTCTCCCGTCCCTGGGATTCTCCAGGCAAGAACACTGGAGTGGGTTGCCATTGCCTTCTCCAATGCATGAAAGTGAAAAGTGAAAGTGAAGTCGCTCAGTCATGTCTGACTCTTAGCGACCCCATGGACTGCAGCCTACCAGGCTCCTCTATCCATGGGATTTTCCAGGCAAGAGTACTGGAGTGGGGTGCCATTGCCTTCTCTGATGGAACCAGGAGTCATTGCCTATTGTATGGCAGACAACACCACATGAACCTGTAAAACTGCTCATCACCATCTCGGACTGTCATTCATCAGAGAAAAAATACCCACATGCTTCCAACCTTGACACTTTTAGAAGTATCTATACAAAAATCTCATAATCTACTAAAAATACTTTAAAATAATGATATATTAAACAAATGCATTGATGAACAGCTGTTTGCATGTTAATATGATTCCAAGTTAATACACTGTTTAAACATTGATAAGGAAAAGGAAAATCAATAAAAAAATAAACTGTTAGCCTGACCCTCAAATCTTCTATCTTTGGAAATCCAAAGTCTGAAAATCATTAATAAGTAACAAAATTTATATATTTTGACCTTCAACAAAAATCCCCTTTGGTCATTAAAGCTCAATAGCACAGTGTTCCAGAATTTACTCAAGTCGTGGTGAAAATGCAGCACTCTGATCCAGTTTCCATCACTTAATGCTAACAAATTTAATCCTAGGATACTCCTACGAATTATATCACTTAGAAGAAAGCATTTGTGTAAGTGGGGAGGCTAATTTCATCTCACATTAAAAAAAAAAATGTTCAAGTGAAGTCTCTACCTAGGTATTCAGCTTTCTTATTTCTTCCACCTTCTGGTAAGCTCCAGAGTTACTGGAATGCAGAAATATTCTAAAGGGGGACTATGTTAATGGCATAGTCTGACTCCAATTATATGTCTCGTGTTTGGCATGAATCTCATGCACTTTCATCTGCCAGCAGCAGAAGAGGAGAAGGGAAGGGACAGAACACACAGCTGCCATCTGCTGCTACCCGCCAGCTCCTTAGAAATGAAGACAAGGCGGGGAGTTTCTCCTGGAGACAGAAGCAGTGTGTACTTCCCAGCGGGACCATGAAGTGCTTCCAGGAAGCAACATTTGGACCTCACACATTAAAAAGCAAAAGAAGAATTTCCCTGGAGGTCCGGTGATTAAGAAGCCATGCTTCCACTGCAGGGGGCATGGGTTCAATCCTTGGTCGGGGAACTAAGATCTTGCAAGTCATGTGGGAATAATAAACAAATAAAAACAATTAAAAAAAAATCCACACTTAAAATTTACAAGAGACATCCTAAATAGAGTGACCCTGCAATAGTAGCACTGGATTCCATTTTGAGAACTATAGATTTTCAGTCTGATCCAGCAGCTGCAGATGAGAGCAAGTGAGGTCTCAAGGTCACTGTCCTTAGACAGACACATTCTTAACCCAGAGTCCCGCAGTTCCCACCACCCCCTGGGGTCTTACTGACCCATTCCCTTAGTTCGTTTCACAACCTGGCCCTTTAGGCATCTGAGTTTGCAACCCCTGGTCTGCAAACAATTAAACAATTAAACACAGTACTTACAGCTGCATGACCAAGTACAAGTGATTTGGGCTTTCATAGATGTCTTCCAGGGCCACGATGTTCTCATGCTTAATCCTGAAAGAAAAAAAAAATGCACACATGGAATAAGTACAATGAGACGTGTAAGTACAAAGAGATACACTATCTTTAAAAAAAACAAACACGTGTTGTAATAGCAAAAAGTTCTAAGACAGAATCTAAACACTATAAGGTGACATTTTAAGATGGCTCTTCATCTTTTCCCCAACTCATCTTCCATGCTCTCTGCTCTTCTCTCTGGAGGCTCTGTATGTGATCTTGTAGCAATACAGGATAACCATCACTGCTTCCCTTTACACCCTATCCCTCTAGCATTTATTCACATGAATCTCAGGAATGGGCCAAAATCCTATTAGCTTGCCGGGCCCACTTGGAAGGCTGAGCCCCCAAGGAGCATTTACTTGCTCCCTCTTTTGCAGCCTCACAATGGC
Organism: Giraffa tippelskirchi; assembly: GCF_054371585.1. Lineage (NCBI taxonomy): Eukaryota > Metazoa > Chordata > Mammalia > Artiodactyla > Giraffidae > Giraffa > Giraffa tippelskirchi. Next base: position 61,063,391 of record NC_137287.1, on the reverse strand, counting down.
CATCACAGACTGCACAGCCTGAACAGCCCATTGTGTGCAAATCCACCCCCACAACTGGCTGGATGTTCCAGGGATCCGTTTCACCTTCAGGTTTCTGACTCCAGGGTAAGTAATGGAAAACTAGACTGACCTCATTGGGGTTCTAGTCACCAACATCCTCCAAGGGCAGTTCAGTACCCCAAGCAAACTAGACGGATGCTTCCCCAAGAGTGCTTCCCAGACAGGCAGCACCAGCATCTCCTGGGAGATGGTGAGAAGTGCAAATTCTCCTCAGACCGAATCAGAATCTCTGAGGCTGGAGCCCAGGAACCTGTTTTAACAAGATCCTCAGATAATCAGTCTGCACGAGAGAAGGTGGAGGAATTCTGTATTATGACAGAGCTTCTCAAAGGGCACACATGAATCTCGGGATTCTGGTCCCACCGCACATTCTGATTCAGTGGATTCTGGACAGGGCCTGAGAGCCTAGCATTTCTAACAAGCTCCCAGGAGATGACGCTGCTGCTGGTCTGCAAACCACACCAGGAGCAGTGAAGTCCTAATGATAGAACTAAAAGAGAAGAAAACAGTCTAATTCTTGCCCTTTAAACTACTGATTAGGAATAGCTTCTGCTCAGAACGTATGACTTGGTGTTTATTTAAAATGTTTGAGAGAAGAATCATTTCATTATGAGCTAATTAGCTCTTACCACAAACTTCTTCTTTGAAATGACTGCTGAGCCATTTAAAAGCAAGCATTGAACAGGCAGATTCCTGTGAATCCCTGAAAATAGGCACGACATCCTACTCATCCTATTTCCCCTTAGTACCTAGCATAGAGCTGCTTGATAGCATAGAGCTGCTTTGCTCCTAAACAATGAGTCATTATTTATTTAGGGAAAATGAATACAATTTTCCTAAGTGTGAAATGTCTACCCCTCAAAAGAAATTTACAAGATAGAACAAACCAGAATATGATCTTCCTTTTGAGCAGGCGAAACAAGAGAACAAAAGAATTAACTGAGAGAGGCTATACTTTGCTTCGATCACTGCAGCTCTTATCAGTCAATGCAGTTGATGTGTAGGAAGTGAGAAGACACATGATCCCAAATTCACATTTCATCTGATTCCAAGGCAGAGAACCTAATTATTTGCTAGCAGTGGCTTCTGTGGTCCCTGAGCAAAATAATATCAGCAACGTATCATATGAACCAAGTAAACTATTTCACAAAGGAAACCATAAGAGAGTAACCAGGCACCCCTGGTACCCCAGATGTTTGTGGAATTATCATTATTGGACACATGTGAAAAAATATGACAAAAACAGTACAGAGCACATGGATTTTCCCCTTTTTCAATGAAAAAAATTGCCACTGGAATCCATCACATAGGCACAAATATTTTCTTTCAGTGAAGTTTACTTAGGAGTTAATTAAGAGCTTAGACTTATGGGAATGTGAAAGGAATGGGGTTTATACGGAGAACTGCCAGATAAAACACAGGACACTCAGTTACATTCAATTCTAGATAAACAATGACTACTTTTAAAATATAAATGTGTCCCAAATACTGTACTGCAGTTTATCTGAAATTCAAATGTAAGTGGGTGCTCGATCTGGCCACTCAAGTACATGAATCACAATCAATGAGCCTCCAAACTGGGCTTGGGAGTTGTACCTAGAATCTTAGCTCCCCTCAGAGGTTCAGCCAAGAAGACAATTTGAACCCTGGACCAGAGCTATTAATACAAATTCAACTATATACAAAGAGTCAACTATATACAAAGCACCTGCTCAGCCAAAGTAGGAGACTAATAAATTAAAAATATAAGTCCCTTATTTGGATGCAAGGCATAGAGAAATTAAAGTCTATTTAACTTGCTACACCTTACATGAGTTCTTAAAGTGGCTCAAATGGTACAGCTACTGACTCTCCCTTTGATGAATCAATCAATCAATCAATCATCACTTTCTGACTTTCTGCTCTGTGTCTGGGAGAATATAAGAAAAAAATAAAATAATGTTTTGTCCTCAAAAATCTTATCACCACACATGTAAACCCATGGCTGATTCATGTCAATGTATGGCAAAAACTATTGCAATGTTGTGAAGTGATTGGCCCCCAACTAAAATAAATAAATTTATAAAAAAAAAAAAAAGAAAAAAAAAAAATCTTATCACCTTGATGGAGAGACCCATGAAGCAATGAGGGAAGAATTAAATGCTACGCACTGCACAATTGTTGTTAAATTCAGAGAAAGCAAGGCCCTGGGTCAGAATTATAGTGAAGGCCTCAAAAAAAAAATAAATAAATAATGGAGGTTAAGTTGGGTAGGATAATGTATCAATAAAGTGAAGTCGCTCAGTTGTGTCCGATTATTTGTGATCCCATGGACTGTAGGCTCCTCCATCCATGGGATTTTCCAGGCAAGAGTACTGGAGTGGGTTGCCATTTCCTTCTCCAGGGGATCTTTCTGACCCAGGGATCGAACCCAGGTCTCCTGCATTGTAAGCAGACGCTTTTACTGTCTGAGCCACCAGGGAAGTCTCAATAAGCATATCATAAATTTCAGGACTTCCCTTGTGGTCCAGTGGCTAAAGGCTCCAAGCTCCCAATGCAGGGGGCCTGGGTTCCATCCCTGGTCAGGGAACTAGATCCTGCATACGCTAATAAGATCTAGCAGTGTCAAATAAATATTTTTTAAAATTTCAAAGAAATTCTAAAATGGTCTTTTAAATGTCTCTTAAGATAAGTGGTTTAATTCACTCGTAAATGTTACAATGTGACAAAAGATTACAGCCTAGTCCCCCACAGCTGTTCTCCCATACTTTATTCCACCCTCAGATTCCTTAAGGAAAACTGAACTCAAAATGTTAAACATTATTTCATAGCCAGGTTATCCCTACAAAATGCCATGTGAATATCCATCCATACATCTCTGGGTGCTCACCATGTACCAACCACATGACTAGGAATCACAAGAGAGGTACCTCAGCCCTCTTGGAGCTCACACAACTGGGTCTCCAGCGGCAGCCAGGACACTTCACAGACAATCTTTCTTGTATTTACCAGAAATCATCTTCTTTATAATTAGTACTGTCTCCTGGTGCTAACACAGAACAAGCTTACACATCATATAAGCTCTTCTCACATATCCTGCAAATATTTGTGGGATGTAATTTCCCTACTAAGTTTACTCTTCTTATCATCCTTCAGTTCTCTTCCAACATGAATTCTATTCCTTCCATCGTGTTACTGTCACTTTTATTTGTCCAGAGCAGGGTATTCTGAACTGAAAGTAATGATCCCAGTGCAAGGTACAGCATCAAGAATAAGATATTAAATAACAGGGTAGAGCTATTAACAATGCTGAGCGGGATATTATAATTTTGCAGATAAAGCTTATCCTTACGTACATTTTTTAAGGTAGCTGCATGACTGTTGGCATATAAAGAATATAAGCTCCATGGAGGCAGGGAATTTTTACTGTTTTGTTCATTACTGTCTCCCCAGTGCTGAGAAAAGAGCATGGCAGGTAGTATTAATACTTTCAGTACATGCGTCTTGAATGAATAGAATAATATAAAGTTTAGGGTCAGTTAAGTGACCAGATCATTTTTACCTGAACTTCTACCAAACAAGATCTCTCTTACTCAGGCTTGACTTTTTGAACTTAGCTTCATTAAACTAAGTCTTTTGGGTTCCATGTGATGCTTCAGATGACCAGAAATATTCTGGAGTTTGATTCTCTCTTCTATTATATTTATGACCCCTCTCCACTTTGGGCCATCTGCATATTTTGTTGGGACACATAGGGAAGACATTCCCTATCTTCATCCAAATTCCTAAACTCTTAAGTGGGAAAGTTACAAGCCAGAGCTCCATGGTATTCCACCAGAGACCCCATCAAGAAAACCAAGACATTCATCAGCTGGCTTTGATGGCTGCTGCGTTGCAAAGCCAGCAATTTTAGCCCATTTATTTTACTGTACTAGGCATAAGTGAACAATTAAGATTCTTTGCTGAAATGGCATTCCTCACTTTACATACCACATGATACTATTTGAAAGAGAAATGGGTATTTGAGAAGATTTGTTCTTGGTAAGCCCATGGTGACTCCTAGAAACCACTACAGTCTTTACTAAATGATTATAATCCATATGCCTAATTTACTGTTTCAGAACTTTGCTGTGCACCGGAGTCAAACTTTCCTGTCTATACATCTCATAGTCTATTTTTTTCATATTTGGAAGATTTGCCAATATCTCTTACGCTGTTTTCTCAGATATTTCAACTGGGACTCTTGAGATAAATGCAATTTCCTTAGTTCCCTGGGATGTAACACATCTAAATCAAGTGAATTAATTTTATAACTTTCTTTAGGCCCCACTTACATATGTTTTACATATACCATGTTTTGAGTGTTAGCTATGTGTCAAAACTATACTAGGTATTCTTAAGGATTTCATTTAATATAGCAACCCTACAAAGTAGCTATCATTCTCCCTATTTTTAAAAGAAGAAAACTAAACTAAAACTAAACTTAAACTAAAAGTAAGACCCTTAAGAGGCTAAGAAAGCATTCCAAAGACATACAATTAGTAATGGATTTGCCAAGATTCTAACTCCTAAGCCCCTGTTTAAGCACTTATGCTATAACTTCATGTTAACCAAGTTATAATGAGAATATCAAAGATATTCTCATAAATTCTGAGTTGTCTGTATAAAATCATAACACCTAAAGTATTAAGTTTCATAACTGACAATATAATATCCACCTCTGGAGGCAGTGAAGCAGAGATCTGTATTACTCTCCTGAAATCTACTGGAAGCTCTCAAGATATTTGGTTATAAACATCCTGTCAGACAAAATCCCAGTGGGTCAAAGTGAGCCAGAGGGAGAGCTATTCAGAAGCAGAAGGAACCGTTAGGAGTCCAGAAGTTATAATTAGGAAGAGCCTTCAACCAGCCTACATCTGCTGGTGTCATCAGAAGGGGGAAGAAAGCAGACAGAGAAAAGAGGTGGGGCATCTCATCTACAAGCAAATGGAAAACCAAAGTTCTGTCACTCTTGCATAGCTACATCCCTAGGTCAGCACTCAGTCTCTCTAAAACAGGGCCAAGAGAGCCTTCATACATAAGGAATGTTCACCCCTAAACAGCAATCCTTTGTAAAATGTGCATAATTCAAAAGAATAATGTCACTAAAAACAAGTCTGGGATGAAAAGAACCTCACTTAATTTTAATCACTTGCCTGCCAGGCCAAAGTAAGCACTGGATGGTACATCTACATACAGAAGGTAAAGGGTTTAAGTAGTAATCTACATTAAAATCAGGCTTCCCTGGTGGCTCAGCTGGTAAAGAATCCGTCTGCAATGTGGGAGACCTGGGTTTGATCCCTGGGTTGGGACAAGTCCCCGGAGAAGGGAAGGGCTATCCACTCCAGTGTTCTGGCCTGGAGAATTCCATGGACTGTATAGTCCATGGGGTTGCAAAGAGTCGGACACGACTGAGCGACTTTCACTTTTACACTAAAATCTCCATAAATCTCCACTAATGGATAGAGGAGGTGAATAGAGGAAAGTGGGCCCAGGCAGAGAGAGGGAGAGAAAAGCTGAATGAGAAAACAGCATATGGACACTGCTGCAGACTTCTGCCTGCACGGTAACTGACGGCCAAGCAAGAAAACCCCAGGAAGAGCCAGGAAAACATTTTAAAGTTAATTCATGCAAAAAATTGTGCCAAATGCACAAGTAGGCCCCACTCCAAGCCCCCAAGCTGGAGAGAACATCAGGACCCAAAGGACAAGCATCCTATTGACTACACACGCTCCTACAAAATGATAGTGACATCATTTCTCCCTCCAGTCTAGTTCTCCAACGCTTCAAGCAGCCATGCATTCTGAACACCACATAAAATGAGGGAGGTTAGAAAAACACTAAAGAGAAGAGGAAAGAAGGGAAAATCCTGATTTTTTTGCTTTTTTTCATTTTTTTTTCACTGATCTTGAGGGGGACAGGGAACCACAGTGGCAATTATGAACACTAAGAAGATTATCTGAAGGAAAGACAACAAAACTTCTTTCCTTTGTGTGGTCTTTGGAAAAGGTCACTTCTCTACTCAAGTTAAAGAGGCCACAGGAGAATAAGCGATGGGAGTAAATGTAATCAGAAGGGGACGTGAGACAAGGTGTTTACTAGTGAAGGCAGAACAAAGATGGTGGAGGAATGGATCTCAGCACAGGTGTGCAAGATGGAAGTTACATCAGTGAGCAGCTACCAGTTTCCTGTCCTCTTCCCTTAAGCACTTCTGGGCTAGCAGTCCAGTCCAAGAAAGCTCTCTCTTAGGGGAAACGCAGGCCCCTCTAAAGCAAAGACCTAAAGGACTAGGTCTTTCACTGCCCACGACTCTTTACTTTTTTTAAACGGTCCAGAAAACTTAAATTCCATTCACAAAAAAGATGCTACAGTTCTCTGGCATCGCAAATGGCCTCAAAAATATCTGAAGAGCATTCTGACATGTTGGCAAACACTCTTGCTTATCTAAGCAAATGGTATGTTTTCTTTCTTTTTAATAAACAAAATAATTTCCTCCTTTCTTGGGTCATTTTTTTCTCTCATTATAAACAATACAGTGGCTCAGTGGTAAAGAACCCACCCACAATGCAAGAGCCTCAGGAGATCTGATCCCTGGGTCGGGCAGATTCCTTGGAGAAGGGAATGGCTACCCACTCCAGTATTCTTGCCTGGAGAACCCCATGAACAGAGAAGCCTGGTAGGCTACAGTTCATGGGGTCACAAAGAATCAGATACGACTGGAGTGACTGAGCACATACATAAGCAATACAGGAAATACTGTTGAGAAAATCAGGATATTGTCAGTCACAAGGGAAAGTGATAGAGCTAAAATATTTGTCAGATGGCATTAAAAAAAATAATACCTTTCCTTTTTAGAACTTAACAGGCACATTCACAGATGTTATCACATTTCATTTTCACAACAACTCCGTAAAGCAGGTATTATTATTCCTATTTTATAGATGATAACTCCCAGTTTATAATCACTCAATTGTTCTTCCATCTTCCCTCTGGTCTTGATCTCTAACCATTCTCCATGCTGTTTAAAGAGCCATCATTCCACAATATAGAATATACTGACCAAGCTGACTGAAATTCATCAATGGCTCCCCCTCATTCAGAATCAAGTCCAAATGACTTGACATGACCTACAAGGCACCACGTTGCTTGGTTTTCACACACCCATCCCACCTCATCCTCCAGTGCTGCCAGAACTTTACTGGACCCAGGCAGCTGTCAAACACCAGTGTACACCTTCTTCTCTGGCCATACAGATGTGCTCACCCCTCTCAAATCTTCTTCCTCAACTATTCACCCTCTGAGACCCATTTTACAGCACCTCCACTGTGAATCCCTTGCTATTCCTTACCTTTTGCAGGACTGATCCCCTCTCCTCTGGACTACCCCAGTTCTTTCATCACCTGTTGTTGTACACACTGCACTGCACCCATCTGTTTGTATGAATATCCACGTATGTATTAAATGGTTTTGTATGCAGAGAATAAAAGTCTAGAAGGTGAGTACCTCCAAAAGTAGGCTAAGATGGGAGGATATTTTCACCCTCCAGTTTTTGTTAACTGAGTTTCTTCATCTGAACAAAACAGAGAGAAATGATTTGAGTGTCTATTTTCTCAATTCTTTCAAGGATGGCACCATACTAGTCGCATAGGAGAGAAAGTTAATTCATTATATATAATAAATTCTTTAGGGCATTAGGGCCTGATTCTCTTACTGAACCCAAGTACAAAAGTCAATAGATTGTTGTATTGCCAGATTTTTACTAAGAGGTACTTTTTAAAAGGCTCTTAATCAAAATCATCAACAGCTGGTTCACCAAAATGTATCCATAATGCTGGACGCAAAGTAACACATATTGATTAGTTTAAATGCTCAAGCAATCAAAACATAGGTGGGTCTCAGCTCTGACACATCTAACTGCAAGATTTTGGACAAGTCATGAAATACTTTCTGACTTGATTTCTTCATTTCTTAAATGAACACTAATTATGTGGTCTCATTATCTACCTCTACATACACATATATATACACATGTGTAGAAGTAAAATTATCACACATACATCTATCTATGATACTAGATAGACATGGAGAGATCCTGTCTATTAAGAATATAGGCCACCCCAGGAAAGACTAGAATTCCAAGTCCAAAAGCTTTGAATCATCTTTCTTTGCGGCCAGCAGATGGGGCTGTAATCAACAGGACAAAAGGAGCAAAAGACTGGTACCTAAATCAAGCACATCTTAAGAATGCAAGCCACTTTCGTTGTCTTTTTAAGGATTAAGTACCTAGAACTAACACCCAAAATGATGTACTTTTCATCATAGGGGACTGGAATGCAAAAGTAGGAAGTCAAGAGATACCTCAGGTTAACAGGTAAATTTGGCCTTGGAGTACAAAATGAAGCAGGGCAGAGGCTAACAGAGTTTTGCCAACAGAACACACTGGTCATAGCAAATATCCTCTTCCAACAACCCAAGAGGAGACTCTACACATGGACATCACCAGATGTTCAATACCAAAATTAGATTGATTATATTTTTTGCAGCCAAAGATGGAGAAGCTCTATACACTCAGCAAAAACGAGACTGGGAGCTGACTGTGGCTCAGATCATGAATTTCTTATTGCCAAATTCAGATTAAACTGAAGAAAGTACGGAAAACCACTACACCATTCAGGTATGACCTAAATCAAATCCCTTAGGATTATACAGTGGAAATGACAAATAGATTCAAGGGATTAGATCTAATAGACAGAGTGCCTGAAGAACTATGGACAGAGGTTCATAATATTGTACAGGGGGCAGTGATTAAGACCATCCCCAAGAGAAAAAAAATGCAAAAAGGCAAAATGGTTGTCTGAGGAGGCCTTACAAATAGCTATGAAGAGAAGAGAAGCTAAAGGCAAAGGAGAAAAGGAAAGATATACCCATTTGAACGCAGAGTTTCAAAGAACAGCAAGGAGAGATAAGAAAGCTCTCCTCAGGGATCAATGAGAAGAAATAGAGGAAAACAACAGAATGGGAAAGACTAAAGATCTCTTCAAGAGAATTAGAGATACCAAGGGAACATTTCATGCAAAGATGGGCACAACAAAGGACAGAAATGGTATGGACCTAACAGAAGCAGAAGATATTAAGAAGAGGTGGCAAGAACACACAGAAGAACTATACAAAAAAGATCTTCATGACTCAGATAATCACAACGGTGTGATCACTCACCTAGAGCCAGACATCCTGGAATGTGAAGTCAAGTGGGCCTTAGGAAGTATCACTACGAAAAAGCTAGTAGATGTGATGGAATTCCAGTTAAGCTATTTCAAATCCTAAAAGATGATGCTGTGAAAGTGCTGCACTTAATATGCCAGCAAATTTTGAAAATTCAGCAGTGGTCACAGGACTGGAAAAGGTCAGTTTTCATTCCAATCCCAAAGAAAGGCAATGCCAAAGCATGCTCAAACTACTGCACAATTACACTCATCTCACATGCTAGCAAAGTAATACTCAAAATTCTCCCAACTATGCTGCAGCAGTACATGAACTGTGAACTTCCAGATGTTCAAGCTGGTTTTAGAAAAGGCAGAGGAACCAGAGATCAAACTGCCAACATCTGTTGGATCATAGAAAAAGCAACAGAGTTCCAGAAAAACATCTATTTCTGCTTTACTGACTATGCCAACGCCTTTGACTGTGTGGATCACAATAAACTGTGGAAAATTCTGAAAGAGATGGGAATACCAGACCACCTGACCTGCCTCCTGAGAAATCTGTATGCAAGTCAAGAAGCAACAGTTAGAACCAGACATGGAACAACAGACTGGTTCCAAATTGGGAAAGGAGTACGTCAAGGCTGTATACTGTCACTTTGCTTATTTAACTTATATGCAGAGTACATCAAGTAAAATGCCAGGCTGAGTAAACCACAAGCTGGGATCAAGACTGCCGGGAGAAATATCAATAACCTCAGATATGCAGATGCAACCACCCTTATGGCAGAAAGTTAAGAGGAACTAAAGAGCCTCTTGATGAAATTGAAAGAGGAGAGTGAAAAAGCAGGCTTAAAACTTAACATTTAAAAAACTAAGATCATGGCATCTGGTCCCATCACTTCATGGCAAATAGATGGGGAAACAATGGAAACAGTGACAGACTTTATTTTTGGGGGCTCCAAAATCACTGCAGATGGTGAGTGACTGTAGCCATGAAATTAAAAGACGCTTGCTCCTTGGAAGAAAAGCTATGACCAACCTAGACAGCATATTAAAAAGCAGAGACAGTACTTTGCCAACAATGGTCTTTCTAGTCCAAGCTATGGTTTTTCCAGTAGTCAAGTATGGATGTGAGAGTGGAACTATAAAGAAAGCTGAGCGCTGAAGAATTGATGCTTTTGAACTGTGGTGTTGGATAAGACTCTTGAGAGTCCCTTGGACTGCAAGGAGATCCAACCAGTCCATCCTAAAGGAAATCAGTCCTGAATATTCACTGGAAGGACTGATGCTGAAGCTGAAACTTCAATACTTTTGCCACTTGAGGCGAAGAACTGACTCATTTGAAAAGACCCTGATGCTGGGAAAGATTGAAGGTGGGAGGAGAAGGGGCCAACAGAGAATGAGATGGTTGGATGGCATCACTGACTCGATGGGCATGAGTTTGAGCAAGCTGTGGGAGCTGGTGATGGACAGGGAAGCCTGGCGTGCTGCAGTCCATGGGGTCGCAAAGAGTAGGACACCAGGGAGCAACTGGACTGAACTAAAGTATCACGTGATATTCTCTCATTTTGAAATGAGTTTTGCTTTGAATCCTTAAAAACAAACAACAATTAAAATCTTGCGCACTGCTGATCATAGTTGTTTTTTTTTTTTTTGATCATAGTTTTAAAAAAGCATCTCGCACAGCCTTAGTACAAGGCGGGGTACACAGAGTGCAGCCTTACGTCAGGAGGCAGGGCTGGAGAGTATCACGGTGCCATAGGAGGGCTAGCCTGGCTCTGTCTCAAGGGGGCCGTATGTCGATTCCATTATTTTCCAGAGTCTTAGTTTCCTCCTCTGGAAATTAACTAGGCAAACAGGATACTCCCTCAGGTCCTTTCCAACTCTAACAATCAACGAACCTAAAATTATAATGAGCAAAGTATATTGAAGTTTGTATGATTCCACAAAGCTTGACTCTAAGCCAATATGCAGTGTTCTCCAGGATTCTGCTTGCTACACAGAAACCTGGATTACAAGTCATGCTTCAACAGGTTCTTTTGCGTGGGTAAATTTGTCAGTTAGACACGGAATAGAATTTCCTGAGATAAGAATCCATTTACAAGGAAAAGACTTTCTTTTCACTCTCCCACAGTCAGCCTCTACAAGTCCCTGAACCAACAGAGAAAGGACTGCGTGGTTTGTTCATGTCTGGAAAAACTCCAGAAGTTCCAACCAAGGCTTGGTTGTCTTTAATCCGAAGGAGAAATGAGTTAGTTTCAAATCAGTGTGAAAAACCCAGGGCTTGGCACATACCAACACTCAGTGAATATTGCAGAAGAATGGATAAATCAACGAGTGATTAATTCCAGCCTTCCTCAAGTCTTACAGACCAAAGACACTCAAAACCTGGGCACCTGAACCAAAAAAGGTTAGAAGATTTGACTCTTTATTTCTATCCTACTCCTATCACCACCCATAATAAATTACAGGTGGGTCTCAAAATCAGAATTATCTGATTTTTTGATAATTTTTAGAATTATCTGAGGAGTTTTAAAATATATGATAGACTTCCCTGGTGGTCCAGTGGTTAAGACTCCATCCTTCCACTGCAGGGGGGCACAAATCTGATCCCTGCTCAGAGAACAAAGATCAGACAAACTGCTCCTTTAAAAGTAAATAAATAAAATTAAAATAAAATATATGCTATCTGGATCCACCCTCTGGAGATTACAATTTAATTGTCTTGGAAAGTAGCCTAGGCTTCTGAATTAGAATAAAAAAAAAAAAAAATCCAAATGATTCAAATGCAAAGTCTGAGTTCCTCTGATAAGTTACTGAGTTAATAAAAACCTTTGATGGTGAGAAAGGATTTACTTTTAAATACTTGGCTGAATACATTTATTTCATAACTGACCTGATTTAAAGATAAGATGCAGGGTGTCCTGAGGATAAAGGTTCAAGGCTACTGGGCCTACATATCAGTCCTCTGGGAAAAATAATATGAAAATTCAACAAATTTCAACTGGTTAACTATAACATTTCTAATATTTCAAGGCCTTAGTAAGGCCCTGAAACACTAACACATTTAAGGGAATGTTGTGATTTCCTTCTCAGGATTTTTGGCTAACTTTCTGTCAAAGGGTAATATACATTTCTCTGGATGTTTTAACATGAGAATAGACGCCTTGGAGTCTTGCAGAACATAAGGCCCTTACTTGCCTGAAAACAAAGTCTTGCAAGTTTCATTTACTAGCTCCACTGATATGAAAATCCAGCCTCCAAAGACACCTTAATGAAGGGACTGTCAGAAAGCTTGTTCCAGGGTCACTGCAGGTCATTCCAATGTGAATTGAGAAGCCATGCCTATATGTGATCCTGTGATGATCTGTAACCAGATGCTGACACCCTGGGCTGCATCCCACGGCTTCCTCACACACACACACTGTGCCCCAGACCAAAGACATGGGGTTTGCATTCAAGGAGCACCTCAAAGAGGCTTGTATCTCCGAACAACTTGCATCCCTGTGAGTATAAAGGAAAGGGGGCCAAGACAATGCGTTGGAATCTTGGGAAAAGGCATTATGTCCCTTTTCTTTCCTACCACAAGAGCCCTGTGCTTTCTCTGTGCCAAAACCCACGGTGAGGTCCTGTATTTCACAACCTGAATCCAGGCTCTGCCAAGCCCACAGGTGCCCAGAGTGGCTCAGGGGCACAGCCCTGGCACAGCACAGCCTGCAGGTGGACACGGAGCCCCAGGAGTGTGGGTAAGGAATGCAGAGGCACACAGCTGCTGCCTGTGCTCCTAGACAACAAAGCCTCACGGCCGGAGGAGTAGGATTCTGGAGGCTCCTTAAATCTGCTGGAATACAATGCTGTTTATTGCTAAAGCGAGAAGCAAGTTATACAAGAAAAAGATAGGGTGAAAAAGAGTTAAAAAGGAAAACTAGAGATGGAAGTCTGCTCTGAACAACTGTTTCCCATCAGCTCCATTTCAGACTGAGGAGGATGGAACTAGACGCTTCTCAATGTTCTAAAAAGTGCCCACGTTCAGAGACAACTGGCCAGAATTGAGCTTTCTTTAGCTTTTGAACATCAGTGATAAACACTGTCACTGCTCAGGTCAGCCCCAGGCTTCAGTAAATCAAATGCATTTGATGGAAAAAGTAGTGTTCAGGCACTTACACGAGGGTGTTTGTGGCTGGCTGTGTGTATATATAGCACACAATCAGACACACACACACACACGCTGTGTTCAGTCACTCAGTTATGTCTGACTCTGGTGTGACCCCATGGACTGTAGCCTCCCAGTAGGCTCCTCTGTCCATGAGACTTTCCAGGCAACAATACTGGAGTGGGTTGCCATTTCCTTCTCCAGGGTATCTTCCTGACCCAGGGATCGAACCCATGTCTCTTGTGTCTTCTGAATTGGCAGGTGGATTCTTTACCACTGTGCCACCTGGGAAGCCATATATATATATCTGTGTTTTTTAATTGTATAAATTATATATATAATATAATTGTATATTATATATTATTTATTTTATACTTATTATTATATTATAATATAAATTATATATACATAATTTATACAATTTTAAAAAACACAGAGGTAATCTCTATGACTGTCTAACAAGGGCAACTCTGTTCCTTCTTGAGAAAGCAAGAGCGAGTTTCTTCATAACTGCAATTAGAGACATGATTAGAAAGAACAGCATGTTTTGCTTTGTCAGTGATTGTTAAAACGCTGTGTCTGATACATCCATCACCTCTCCAAATCGTAGTTTTATGGTAGATGGTGTGAAGTGCTGAAGTAGTTTGGATTTTATAGTTTTACGACGTCCTGCTAATAAAAGATTATGATAACCCAGGGGATGAGCACCAGGGCTATGAGCAAATTCTCAGGAATGATACTATTCACAGATGGTGGCTCATAAACTAATTTCCATTCACCCCGCTTTCTAATCAGAATTTAAAAGGGAATTAGGAACGCAATGGTGCTGTGAGGGATAAGGGAATGGGAGAAGCCCCGTCATATGGATTGACCCTGACAGCTACACAGGGTAGCCGGGGAGGGGATGGTAGCTGTCCCTGGGCTCCTCCACTCATGCAGAGCAGCTGCTGTGCCCAGGCGGTGGCCATGGTCTGCAAGCCAGAGATGGGGGAGGGCAGGCCAGGCTGAGGGCACACACAGCCCGCCAGGTACATTTTAGGCGACTGCCTTTTTCAGTGCATGGAGACTTTTTTCCCTCCAAACATCCACGCATCTTAGTCCAAAGACCAGACTTTCTTGAGGTCACTTTGGACCCGTGCTTTCCAGTCTGGTTTCCCCCAACTCCTCCGTTTTCTCAATAAATATTTTAGAGCCATCATGAAATACAACTTTTACAGACCCAACTCTAATAGATACGAAATGTGAACACAGTGGCAACTACTAGCAGGTTCCCTTGTGTTCCCCTTGAGAGCATTTGTAATAAAAGTTACAAAACTGGATTCATATATTCACATTGATAAAATACTACATTTTTTACCTGTTTGTGTAAAACAGGTCTCTATGTATAAAAAAGTATTTTATAAAGGGTTCTGTTATTTAAAAAAAAAGAAGAAAACAAAGAAAGATAGGGAAAAAGGAAACCACTGCACTAAATAATGCAGAAGGGAATTAAAAAGTTTCTTCCCTGCTCTACCTAAAGAAGTCTAGTATTAATATTATGAATATATTTTCAGACACAAAACAGAGTCCCATCCTCGGAAATTTATTCCCTAAGATGCTAATGTTCTTTTTCTTTCTGAATCTTTGGCCTCTTTACAATTAGTTATTTAAGCTATGTTAAAATCAGGAAGACACAAACAATGCAAAGAAGCAAAACAAATGGCAACCACTCCAGGATTCTTGCTTGAAGAACTCAGTGGACAGAGAAGACTGGCAAGCTACAGTCCATGGGTTGCAAAGAGTTGGACACAACTGAGCAACTAACACTTTCTTTCTTTTTTTCCTTACACCCAGTCTAAAGTCACACAGCGCTGGGTTCACAGTGTTGGAGTTGCTTTCTCACCAGAGGCTGGGGGCCAGCCAGCACTGCAGAATACACGCTTGCAGGCACAGAGCCTGGCAGACTGATTTATCTCAGGGAAAGGATGCCAAGAACATTTGAGGAGTAAAGTACAGAAAGAATAAGGGCCTGGGTGGAGGAAGGTGCAAAGTGTGGTACCTCTTGCAATACACACACAAAACTGACTCAGAAGCCCCCGTGTGGACAGTGTGGACATGAGGTGGTTAATTAAGAAGCCTTGGGGGAAGCAAGCTTCAATGTGGACATGAAGACTGCCAGTTCTAGGATCTTGCAATAAGAGAGTGGAGTCAGATGAACCATCTGGTAGTTTTCCCTCTTTCATCTTTTTTTTCCCTCTCTTTTTTCCTGGGGTGTCGGGGATGGGGCTGGTGGCAAACCAAGCATCTGAAGGTCTAATGTGACTTTATGACAAATAAACACACAGAAGCTCAGCTCAACAGAACAGTTAGTCAGCTGTCAGGATGAACACTGCCCAAGAATGCCACCAAATGCACTGCAGGTGGGCGACCCAGGGAAGGAAGGGAAAAGCATGAGCTCTTGGAGTCGCCATCACTCTTCCTCAAAGTCCACTGCACACAAGAGCCCTTGGAAGAGCATCAGCACACATCACTTGCAGACAGCCGGCATAAAACTCACAGACCTAGACTTCGTCAGACATCAAGAGGTACCTAAGGCTGATTCATATTGAAGTTTGATAGAAAACAACAAAATTCTGTAAAGCAATTACCCTTCAATAAAAAAATAACCAAATTAAAAAAGAGAGAGACAGAGTACCTTCAAGTGTCAGACCTGAGGCCAAGTAATTGGGATAGAAAAAGAAATAAAGTTTGTTTAGTCACTAAGTTGTGTCTAACTCTTTTGCGACCCCATGGAATGTAGCCCGCCAGGCTCATCTGTCCATAGGACTTTCCAGGCAAGAATACTGGAGTGGGTTGCCATTTCCTTCTCCAGGGGATCTTCCCAACCCAAGGATTGAACCCACATTTCCTGCACTGGCAGGCAGATTCTTTACCACCGAGCCACCTGGGAAGTCCCATAAATAAAAGAGAATCCCTGAAACTCCCTGGCCAGTGTGGAAAGACAGATGTGTAAGGAAGCATCAGGGTATGGCTCAGCCAACCTCCTGCCAGGGAGGTGGATGCTGGCAATGGAAGCACAGCCTGCTCCCATGTCTTATTCTGTCTGGGTGCTTGGCAGGGTTTCAACCTAGGTGCTGATGTGCAAACTTATTGGCAAGTTTGCCAGGCCTAGAAAGACAAGGAAAAGAGTTCTCCAGAGACAGGGAACAGCATTTGCAAAGACACAAAAAAGTAAGGTGGATTACGTTGGAATCTAAGGATACTCAGGTAGATGGGGGTCATGGGGGAGAAATCTTGAGGGTAGATTGAGGAACATTATGAGAGTCTTGCTTGCTAGCTTCAACAGTGTGAGTTTCATGCTAAAGAAACTAGGAAACGGGATGCACATGTCAAACTCCAGCTCTGAAAAAAAGTATATGTCATATTTTGTTTTGCAGGGATATTTAAATACAGCCAGTAAGAAAAGCTAAGATAAGAATCTGCCTTCAATGCAGGAGACCCAGGTTCGATCCTTGGGTCAGGAAGATGCCCTGGAGAAGGAAATGGCAACCCACTCCAGTATTCTTGCCTGGAGAATTACATGGACAGAGAAGCCTGGCTACAGTTCATGGAGTTGCAAAGAGTCCAACACAACTGAGAGACTAACACTTTAATATGAAAAGCTATGACAAACCTAGATAGTGTATTAAAACAGACACTTTGCTGACAAAGGTGTGTGCGTGTGCTTCAGTTGTGTCTGACTCTGTGTGACCTTATGGACTGTACCCCACCAGGCTCCTCTATCCATGGAATTCTCCAGGCAGGAATACTGGGATGGACTGCCGTACCCTCCTGCAGGGGATCTTCCTGACCCAGGGATCAAACTCTTATGTCTCCTGCATTGGCAGGTGGGTTCTTTACCTCTAGTGCCACCTGGGAAGCTCCTGCCGACCAGGGTCTGTATAGTCAAAGCAATGGTTTTTCCAGTAGTCATGTATGGATATGAAAGTTGGACTATAAAAAAAGGTGAGGACTGAAGAATCGATGCTTTTCAACTGTAGTGTTGCAGAAGACTTTTGAGAGTCCCTTGCACAACAAGGAGATCAAACCAGTCAATCCTAAAGGAAATCAACCCTGAATATTCATTGGAAGGACTGATGCTGAAGCTGAAGCTCCAATATGTTGGCCACCTGATGTGAAGAGCTGACTCATGGAAAAGACCCTGATGCTGGGAAAGACTGAGGGCAATAGGAGAAGGGGGTGACAGAGAATAAGATGGTTGGATGGCATGACTGACTCAATGGACATGAGTTTAAGCAAACTCCAGGAGATAGTGAAGGACAGGGAAGCCTGGCATGCTGCAATCTGTGGGGTTGCAAAGAGTTGGACACAGCTTAGCTAATAAACACCAATATTTCAAAATAACTATAAATGAAGTATAGTTCTTAAAAAGTATGAATCACTAAGCTGTACACTTGAGACTTATATGATACTGTAAATAAGTAGGCAGGCCGCAGAGCTGATGATTCTGTAGAAAGGAACCTGGCTCCTGGGAACTCCGTGACATCCCAGGATCACCCGCGCCGCTGGGAGCCAGACTGTCTGTTGACAGCTCCTTTGAGAAGGCGCTGCCTCCGCTGCTCCCGCGGCGTTGGCCCCGGTGTCTGGTGGGCACTGTGGTCGTGTGTCCGGGGAGAGCGGCGCAGCACAGCCCGGGTGGCCGTCTCCTCGGCCTGGGGAAGCCGCGCGTGGGGGGCTCCGGGCACCCCACCCGAGGTGGAGAAGGTGAGGGTGGGACGTTCTGGGAGAATAGCATTGAAACATGTATATTATCATATGTGAAACAGAACACCATTCCATGTTCGATGCATGAGACAAAGGCTCAGGGCCGGGGCAATGGGATGACCCAGAGGGATGGGATGGGGAGGGAGGTGGGTGGGGGGTCCAGGAAGGGGAACACATGTAAACCCATGGCTGATTCATGTCAGTGTATGGCAAAAACTATTACAATATTGTAAAGTAATTAGCCCCCAACTAAAATAAATAAATTTATTTAAAAAAAAATACATATAAAATTGTAAATACCTCAATTTTTTAAAAAAAAGCAACACAAAAAATTAATGCATTATTTACTTAATTAAGCCTTTTGACCTAGTTCCTTATAAACCATGCTTGAAGTCCTTAACCCTCTCTCTCTCCTACCAATGGTGTCACTTAAACATGAAATTTTACTTTCCTCCAGTTTTGATCTCTCAAGTAGAAAGTGCATACACACTTCTCTGTTTCACGATGAATAAGTAGAAAAAGTCAACTGGACAAATAAACACACAAAATGTGAAGTTCACGACTCCTTTTGCCAATAGTTTTTTTTTTTCCTCTAAAAGAAAAGAGAATTGTGAGAAAGAAAACAGTATCTGTCACAATCTGGGGTTTTGTTCTTCAGAGTCTTCTTATACCTCCAGAATCAGGATACCATTGATGGAATATTTCTTACTATTTCCCAAAAAAAACACTGTAGAGATTGGAAAGACCTGTTCCTCTTCATCAACCACCAACACTTGCAACAGAGAGAATGCCAGCTACTTGAAGGGATTTCTGATAATGCAGAGACCCATCCAAATTTTCCATGGGCCTCAACACAGCCTCTGATCCTTTTAGAGACATATCTATCTTCTCTCTTTTCTTAACTGACGTTCAAATTCAGTACAATAACACAGGATGAAAGTTAAGGTAGTCTCTCTGTATTAATGTGAATTAAAACTTGGCAAAGGGCAGACCTTAAGAGAATTGGACAGACAGAGTCTCAAAGTGAACACTAAGTGTTGCCACACAGAACATTTTTAAGGAAACTGCTATAATATGCTTCTAAAGTAAAAGAAACCTGCATGACAAGGGATAAAGAATTTCTCAACTTTTAAAGTAATAATTTCCTATAATTTGGTTGGATTTTGATTTTTTTTTTCCTTATTCAGTTCCATATTTTTTTGTAATAACTATCATTTACTTAGAGCTTCCTATGTGTAGGACCCTGGGTGGATCGCATTTCATTTCAAGAACTGAAAATGCTAAAGGAGGAACCTATTATCCTTACTTTACAAGAAAGGAAACTGAAATTCAAGGGGATGGGGTAATTGGCCCCAAATCAGTTAAATGACATGTCCTGAATTCAAGCCCATGACTCATTCCTAAGCTCACTACTTTCTACTACAGTAAATGTCTTGGAAAGGAAAGTCTGGATGTATTCCTCCACATTTCTTTAAGATAAGAAATTTTTTCTAGAGAAAGAGAAGTCTTATTACTTCTGTAACATTATAACAATATTAGTTACATAACAAGCTTTCTTTTAAATTTCTATTATTTGTGAGGGTGGTCAGAAAAGGTTTTTTAGAGTTACACAAGTCAGACAAAAAGAAGCTATGAATATTCAGATGAAAGAATATTAGAAATTCTCACTGAGATTGCAGGAAATTACTATCCTAAAACCTTCAGAAAAAATCTTTTAAAATCAATTACAAGAATGCTTTACACTCAGAAATCATCTCCCATACTGAGATTTGAGTTTTTACCCAGCTTCCAGATAAAAATAATTAATAGAATAAATCAAAGAGTAAGGAATTTTTCTCATAGAAATTTCTTTTCTATTTAATGGAAGATACTAAACAGAAGATATTTGCAATGTTTCGATGACTTACTAAAATACCAGACGTGTGTGAGAAAATTACAGAAATTCTCCAAATAGTATGAAAATAATTTAAGTAAAATCAGACACCCTCATGATGAAAATGGACAAATAAAGATTTCCTTAGGGGACTTCCCTGGTGGTCCAGTGGCTAGGACTCAGCTCCCAACGCACGGGAGCTCAGTTTGCTCCCTGGTCAGGAACTAGATCCCACATGCCTCAACTAAGAGTTCACATGCTGCAACTAAAGATCCTGCATGTGGCAACAAAGATCAAAGATCCTGCGTGCTGCAACTAAGGTCTGGTGCAGCCAAATAAATAAAGATAAATATTAAATAAACACTTTTCCTTAGGAACATTCACAACACAGGCAGCATTTTCAGAGAAGATGCTCCTAAGTTATTTTTTAGAAACCCCCATGGTGTGATAGATACCAGGTTGCCTCCCATTAGCCATGCAGCCCTCTTCCTTGGTGAAGTTCTTGAGTTTTCACTTGACCTACTCAGTCCCACACAGCTTGTGCTTTGGGGAAAGTTAACTCTACCCCTAACAGTAAGATCAGGGCATCCAGTTCAGGCCTTAAATAAGGAAGCCAAGGATCTAGACGTTTCTGGCCGTCATCATGGGACCAGAAGAAGGAATTAACTATAGGATGACATTGTGGAGAACAGAGCAAAGGAAAGGGTAGAAACCAAGCTCTTGATCCCGGTACTATTTCACTGAGTGAAACTAAATGTTTAAGGTGGCCCTGTCTCTGGAGGAACAGACACATCCACCGATTTCCCAGCCAGTTTCTCATACAAGCTTTGTTTTCTGTTGCTTACGATCAAATGCATCCTAATTGACACAGATGGTCCAAGTGAAGAAGTTTATACATTTCTATCTTTCTCCTTAAGTGTGAACAAAAATAGAAGTCTGTTTCACAGCTAGGTTTAGAAATGAATTTGAAAATGATAGCACTGCCTTAATAACAAATAAATTATTATTGTGAGTCTTGACTAAAAATAGCAGGGGATAAAAGGTTGCTCCCTTCAAACAAAATGTGGGTAAATGTTCACTGCTCTTCATATACTTCATAAAAATAGGCATCCACTTAAAAATGTGAAAGAAATAAGGGAGACAGAAGAGGATACGAGCTCTGGAATAATTCTGAGCCATCTGAGACATACAGTAAAGGCCAGAGGCCAAGAAAATGACAGCTTTGCAGAAGAAAAGGAATGGATTTAAGCCATTTGTGATGTGCATCTAACCTTCACACAATCCCACTTGGATTTCTGCGTATTCGAAATCCACTCCTAATACAGGAAATTTTTACAGGAGCCATCTGACACCTATTTCCACTTTCTTCAGAAGAGACTCACTGAATGCAGCTGTCAAGGGGTATTAACACAAAATCAGTATTTACTTGTAACGGCTTATGGAAAAATAGTGAGGAAAGTCATTTCTCTGTGGAGCTCCATAAGACAGGAATTAGACCTTGCACTGTCTGTAAGGAAAAATGTATAATTGAATACAAAAGGCCTGGAGCCCTTTCAGAATCAGAGGGAAGACTCCACATTGGGGCTCACTAAAATTCCATGGGAAGCTCAGATGGCTGAGAGGGACCAGGAAGCTTGAGGAAAAGATGAAGTAAGCCATGCAGTGAGGAAGCAACAACCCAGGGAGGAAGGAAAGCCAGGTTCTGAGGAGGAAGGTCATGGAGGTTTCCAGAGATGAGGTAAAGGCTCTGAATAAGGAAATGCTCAACCTGATGGCCAGTTAAGATGGCGAGTTATCTGATTTGTCGCCAACGTGAAAGGAATTTAGTTTGGATGTCAAAGATTTAGTCATTTGGCACAATCCTTTGGTTTGAGTTGTGTTTATTTTTTGACTCACACTAATGGAAAAAAAGAGACATTTATTTTTGTTGGGAAATTCAAAGAGGTAGTAACTCAGTACTGTTTTACTCAGGCAGCCCTAGTGGAAGAAATGACAGGGTGAGAAGCTCGAGGGGGACTTTTACATCCCAAAGAAGGCTAGGTCACACAGACTGCACTAAACATATGTATCTAGTTTAGTGAAAAGAATAGATAAGCCTAGTTTTTATAATTATTTTGGGGAAAGAAAGAAAAATAAGTTATATAACTCATTCCCTTCCAAGGCTACTTTGGACCTTTTTATTTTTATATTTTACCTCAAATATACTAGGAAAAACTGTTAAGTTTTCTTCACAGAATATTTCCCTAAACTCACTGGAAAATGACTATACAGCTTTCTTCTGCATTGTCAAAATCCAATCAAAACTTGAAACCCTAAAATAAACTAAAGAGAGTGGGTGGCAAAATTAAAAGCATAAAAAACATGAAAAAAAAAAAAGAAACCACTGTTAGGATAAATTTAATTTATTGTGTCATTTATTATTGGTAGAATTATTTTTGAATCTAGCTTATGGCCATATGTAAATTTAATTAGTATCCCTTCCATGTCTTCTTCCAAGTTATTTATTTTTCCAATATTGGAAAGAATATGTTCTGAGCCAGCCCTAAGGCAAAATCCTCAGGAATTTTGTTCCAGGTTTATATTTTCTACTGATTAACAGCTTTTGAGTGTGGCTACTTGACCAATTATGTGTCCACTTAAGTGTGGCATATTATTTAGTTCACATTTTCCCATCTCACCTATAAGGATATTCATTAATGTATTCAACAAACGTTTACTGAACACTTGTCACATGCCAGGCCCTACAAGTACTAGACTAAATGACTCTTGCTCTAGGCCTCAAGAAAATCAGTCTAGTCCATCGATGGGCCAGTGAATATCCACAACATAATCTGAATGACAAGACAGCATCTCCAGGCACAGGACTGTTCACCTATGTCAAAATTTTGGTCAAAATTGTATGCTGACTTGAAGTGGTCCCTGCTTACTTTCCTTATGGTGTTCACGCTCATTCCTTCCATGGTATGTTTTGGGGTCTTATCTAGCATCAACTTATTCCTTACAGTCCTAAATTTACATGTTTCGCTGGTTTAAATATTGACTTATTTTTTTTTAAGTCAAAAGTTTATCAAAATTGTATTTTAAGCCAAAAAATATCCATGATTATGTATAAATTATCCTTTAAAATCAGTTTGAAAGAATTTACCTATTAACAGAATATGCAGTGTAGAGATATCCAATCTTTTTCATGTCACCACAGTGTGTAAAAGACATCATATTTGTAAAATTCTGCACCAATGTTCTTTCTACCAATTACAGAGAGATGCAAATTGCCTGATTCCACCTCATGAAAGAAAAGATTTCTTGTCTGTTTATCCATTTCTTATATCTTCGTGGTTTGAACCCACGGAGAAAATATGGAACTACTTGTTTCCGAAATTTTCCAGCTGATCTGTCCAATGGGCTTACAAATAAGATCCTCCAGTGGAGCTGAATGCCACCCACACAACCTACATTTATTGAGAATTTAATGCCTGGAAGGCTCCATACTAGCTTCTTGAGGACCCACCTCTGAGACAGACAGAAAAACCCCTATTTCTACTGGGAACTGAGAGATACCCTAACTTGCCAAGTATCCTGGAGCTAGGTTTTCCTGATTCTAAAATCCTTTTCCTTTCCACCATCCCTGCTGGCAAAACCTCTGGCAAAACCTTCCCTAATTGCACGGGGTGAAGGCAAGCTGACAGCAAACAAAACCCCCCAATTGGGAGAAACATTCTCACATGCAAAGCAAATTAAACGAGTTTTCTAGGAGTAGAAATTTCTGGGTCTAGGAACACAGATTCCTCCCAGTGAGAGAAAGGAACCATGCTGTGGAATAATAATAAGGACATCTGTCGGTTTCTAACATCCAAAAGGGGAGTTTCACAGAATGTTATATTGTAGGGTTTTTTCCCCTCCTGTTAAAGTCTCAGAGTTTGAGGAATTAGCACTATCAAAAATCATCAATTATT
The DNA here is from genome assembly GCF_054371585.1 of Giraffa tippelskirchi. Taxonomy (NCBI): domain Eukaryota; kingdom Metazoa; phylum Chordata; class Mammalia; order Artiodactyla; family Giraffidae; genus Giraffa; species Giraffa tippelskirchi. The sequence goes on along the minus strand of NC_137287.1, from coordinate 61,039,388 downwards.
CCAGTAGATCTACCAAGAGAGGTTTCACATAAAATTTCAGGTGCAGAGAAATCTCCAACTGAATGACAGGAATATGGACAGACTCTCCAAATAAGCAATATATTTCATGAATCATTGATCATTAAATAGAATCCTTTTCCAGAGAGCAATGTAATGAGAAATTACCTAGGGGTCTAGATGATCTGATTATGAAAGTAAGAGCATGCACATCAATGAAACTAAACAAACAATAGATAGATGGACAGTGGCAAACAAAATGGTAATTATAAAGTAAATAAATGTTACATCTCCTTTGAAACAAGTTTTCACATGTGTCCTAGAGAAAATGGAGATGGAAATTCTCCTAAGATTTCTTTGCAGTAGACAAATGAGCCAGACATTTAACACTCAGAGAGCCCATCTTGGTTCTCATCAGACCTTTTGAGCATTTTCTCCATAATTTGTAAGGCAAGAAAGGGAGACAGCACCTTCTCTTCCTGATGCTCAAAGTCCTATATATTGCTGTCAACTGAATTCATGAATTCCTATAATTCAGCAGATAGACACTGGACATTTTGTATATCCCAGGAAGGAGCTATGTGGTAGAGCCAAACAGGGAGCCAGGGGAGATGAGGTCTCAGTGCTTGAGAAGAGAACGGTCCAGAGAGGATGAAGGAGGAGAGTAGACAGATAAGATCACCTACAATTGTAATGAAAACTGGGAGGGAGGTGGTGGGGTCAAAAAGGACAGTAATGGAGATGACAGTGCCAGATAAGGTCTCCCTGAGGATGTGGTTTTTACCACAGCAGAGGGAAGGTAGCCTCACCTTCCTCTCTCCTGCTCTTCCTGCACATTTACAGACTGAGTGGTGCAAAATGAGGGGTGGGCGGGGAGGGTTGCACAGCCAGTGTGGGATGGAGCTCACCCCTTCCTTCAGGTGCAGAGAAATCTCCAGAATGTGCACATGCAGAGACATTTACTGAGCTCTGACAATATCACAACCTGTGAGCCCCTCAGGTTGCCCAGGGAGACTCCAGTGAGCAGGCTATTCTGATGTGTGTGTTACGTGTTAATGTGTGTGTGGGGGGGGGTGGGGGGGCTATGGGATCTTGCAGAAGGGCAGCCTGGCCAGCTGTAGGGGCTCCAAGATGACTTCCTGATAGAAATGAATGTGGTAGATGAAGAATGAGAATTTATCCGAGAAAAGTGTGTGTGCATGTGGGGGGGTGCATAGGAGATAAAAAGGGGACAGAATCCTCCGGGTAGAGAGAAGAGCCTTTACAAAAGGCTGAGATGACCAAGAGCACAGGGTGTGGCAAGGGGTGCTGGGTTTGGAACAGTCAGATTATAAAGGGCTGGGGGTGAGGATGCAGAAGCCTGGGTGGATGTGGTAGGAAAAGCCAAGAACAAAGGTTGGATCCTGGAACCAATCAGGCTAGGAGTTGGGGGACTTTATCTGGATGGCAATGGCAAAGCATGCAAAGTAGATCTGAGGGGATTTCCCTTGTGGTCCAGTGGCTAAGACTCTGTGCTCTCAATGCAGGGAGCCCAGGTTCAATTACTGGTCAAGGAACCAAGATCCCGCATGCCAAACAAAGATCAAAGGTCCCAAGTGCTGCAATTAAGCCCTGGCTCAGTCAAATAAATAAATAATAAACATACACATATATATTTTAAAGTAGACCTGAGGAGGGTCATGAAGGAGAGCTTCAGATCTGCAAATGAGAAAAAGTGAAAACAGTGGCTAGAAGCCTAGTCTTCATCTGTCCTCCCCCAACTTTGCAATGAACTTATGGTCAATCAATGAGGGAGGTACTTTGTGTGTGTGTGTGTGTGTGTGTGTGTGTGTGTGTGTGTGTGTGTGCACGCGAGCAGAGGAGAAGGGGAAGAAAAGGGAAAGGATGAGATGCGGGGGTAGGGGAAGGAAGTAGAGAGAGAGAGAAAGGAGGAAGAGAGAAAGTTCCTGAAAACACAGCAGTGCCCTCCTTCCCTGTCATGCGGTCCTCCTCCCCATGCGTGTGTCTGGAACTTCCCCACCCACCCCCATTCTGCTGCCTCTTGTCCCTGGAGGCACAGGCTGGGAGGAGAGGTGGGAGTGGGGAGGGGAATCTTAGAGGCTCTGGGCTGGGTGTTGAGTGGCCTTCCTCTATTCTTTTAGAAGCCAGATTATGCATCTGTGAAGTTTTCCCTCTTATTTGCACGTCAACTAGAGAAGGAGCACGCTTCTTTCCTTCTCGTGCCATATGGCTCAAGTTCCTATCTGAGTGATACGCCTGAATATAGCACCACAGCCTCACAAAGGGGAACAATGCCGAGAATGCTTCACCTCTAGTTCCTAACTATGTTCTCAAACAGACTGCTTCTTCCAAGGATAAAAAAGATTGCTAACACTTGCACGGTTTTTGCAGCTGACTTGGCTCCCCGACAACAAGGGCACCTGCACATCAGCAGGTCCAGCAGCACCAACACCAGGACCTTTCCTGGACCTTCTTCTCTGGAAAATTTCATGGGCAGAGGAGACTGGTGGGATGCCGTCCATGGGGCCCACAAAGAGTCAGATATGACTGAGTGAGTGAGTACACACACTCTTCAGTAGTAACATTGCCACTACGTCCCTCTGCACCCAGGCCAGCCATGATGAGATTAAGAAGGGAACGTAAGTCACATGTCTGTGTGTTTTCATAAAGACACAAATGCCAGCATCAGTGGGCAAGAATGTAAAGTAACAATGAAAATCACTTCTTCCTACTAGAGTTAAAAACCAACACTTGACTTTTCAGAAGGGATAATGTTCTAAACCGAGGTACGTGCAGTTGTCGCATTTTAGAGATCTAAGTCTCCAAATCCTCTCCGAAGAGAGTGTGGTTTTGATTTCTAGCTGCTTTTGCAAATGCCCATTGTGTTGGTGCTCATGTGCGCTGATTAGGAACATTCAAGCACAAAGGAAACACACTCCATATTCTGGGAAAATGTGACCAGAGCTCTGAACTGAAACAGTGACTGGCAGAGGGCAAGACGCTGCAGTTGAAACTTTAACCCGAAAATCACCGTGAAATGGTAGGAAAAACCTTGGCTTCGGAGGAAGTTGCATTCCAATTCCCATTCCAACATCTATTGACTGTAAAACCTTAAACAAGGTACTTGATCGGTTTTCTTATCGGTAAAAAGAGAGTATGGGCACACCTCATTTTATTACACTTCGCTTTCTTGAGCTTTGCTTTATTGTGCTTCAAAGGTACTATGAGTTTTTTGTTTGTTTTCTTCTTTTATTTTGATTAAAAAAAATAATAATAAATTGAAGGTTTCTGGTAACCCTGTATCAAGCAAGTCTATCAGCACCATTTTTCCAATGGCATTTGCTCACTTCGTGTCTGTGTGTCACATTTTGGTAATTCTTGCAATATTTCAAGCTTTCTCATTATTACTATATTTGCAATGGTGATCTGTAATCAGTGATCTTTGATGTCACTAGTGCAAAAAGATTATGACTCACTGGAGGTTCAGATGATGATTAGCATTTTTTAGCAATGAAGTATTTTTAAATTAAGTTACATACATATATCTATATCTTTTTTAGACATAATGTTATTGCAAATTCAATAGTCTATAGCGTGGACATAACTTTTAGGTGCACTGAGAAACCAAATAATTCATGCAAACTTGCTTTATTGTGATATTCACTTTATTGCAGGGGTCTAGAACCAAACCTGTCATATTGCCAAGATATGTCTGTATATAATATGCCCCTTATAGGATCATACTGAGAATTAAATCAAATACAAATTTGATTACACATCAAATACATGTTATATACATTTGACGTATATAAAATGCTTAGCAATAGTGCTGTGGCTAAATAAAATACACAAATCAGCAAGAGAAGCTGTAAAAACTCATGGTCTTTTCACAAAATGAAAAGGGGTCTGTGGATGGTTGGTGGTGATGTTGCCACTGAATTATACCCTTAAAAATGGTGACGATGGTAAATTTTATGTGCATTTTATTGCAATTACTGTTAAGGAACTACTCCAGCAACACAAGAAACAATTTTTTCCAACCACAATGGGGTTGCAAGTCATCCTACAAGATAGGAAAAGCTCCTAAGCTGATCCCAGGGCAACCCAAGACCCTCAGCATCTGGCCTCAGGCAGGTTCTTGGGGTTCCCACGGCACCACCAAGTGGACCAGAAGGAATCCTCCATCCAAGCTCAGCGTGAGCCAAGCATGAGAAGTATTCTTTCTGTTCAGACTTCAGACTACCTCAATCATGGCCTCAGAGAATCAAGTGAATGTAAACGGTCAGGGCGTCTTGAACGAGAGCCTTTTTGGAAGAACTGCTTTGATTTTTCACACAGTCTCAGGCACCGAGTTTCTCCAATCACCCTGAGTGATCTGCACAGGTATCCAGCAACGCTCAGTGTTAAGAAGCTCACAAAGCCAAAACACCATCAATACACCGGAACTTGACCTTCTCCACTTTAACCTTCTGCAGAGATGGAAGGAACTTGCCAGAAACCTATTATTTGTGGATTACTACTGCCTCACCTCTCACTGTTGCTTGTCAGGGGTTAAAAAAAAATTACAAACCTCTCAACTGCTCTAATCTTCTCCTGCAAGACCATGAAGGTAGCCTTTGATCTATCTGCTCATTTCTCTCAGGCATGGCTCCAATCTCCCCCCTCGTCCTGAGGTGTGGCAGACAAGACAGAACCCCTACAGGGATGGGATCCATGGCAGGAAAGGAATGACTTCTTAGCTCACGCTCAGCTCTCAGCATATATGTTACCATCTTTTTATCTGTCAGAGGAGGCACAATTCACTCACTGTGGGTCAGCCTCTGGGGGCCTCACCAGAGGAGACCCACAAATGGGGAGATAGGCCAAGTTTTAAGTCAGGCGCAAGACTGCAGACAGAAAGAACTCCCAATGGGCCATCAGAAGGTCTGGGTTCCAGCCTCCAAACCCCTTGAAGTTTCATTCCTTCATCTCTAAATGGGAATAATTACATCTGACTGACTGGCTCCAGGTTGCTGTGAGGTTCAAATACGCGGGAAAACATGAAAGTCAGATACCAGCTCTCAATAGCTCTGTGTAATTAGATTATAAACCCATTTTCCTTAGAATGACCTCATGGCCCACCACAATCTCACCCCACCAGCCTTTCCCACCACTCAACTCACCCGGCTCCAGTCCCGTGGTCTTCTTGCTGTTTTCCACCAGCCGAAGGTTATTCCTTCTTGTTGGTGGTGATGTTGTTAAGTCACTAAATCTTGTCCCACTCTCTTGTGACCCCATGGACTGTAGACTGCCAGGGTCCTCTGTCCATGGAATTTCCCAGGCAAGAATACTGGAGTGGGTTGCCACGCCCTCCTCCAGGGGATCTTCCTGACCCAGGGGTCGAACCCATGTCTCTTACGTCTCCTGCATTGGCAGGCAGGTTCTTTACCACTAGTGCCACCAGGGAAACCCCTAATCTCTCTTTAGGGATTTCATATTCCAATGAGGCTCATCTCCAGATTCTGCAAGGCTGGTTCCGCACGCTTCCAACTTCTACTCAGAAACATGACATTCTCTGATTCCCTATCTATTTAAAACAGCCAAGGGTAAAATGGAGAAGGAGTTGGTGGCTGTTACTTGCAACAGGAAGGTAAATCTTAGTTTATGAAGGCTGCCCCCCGTGGAGAAGCCTGAATCTGTGTTCAATGCAACCTTGACCATACAGAGGTCTTGTTCATCGACCACGGGGAAGGATCAGTTCAGTAAGGTTGGCAACAACCAACCTTGGCATAGTGCTTTGGGGCATTTATTCATTTACTCCTTCATCTAACAGATATTTACCAAGTGTCTCCCGCTTGCCCTGCTGGGGCTGGAAACAGAGACAGAAACAGTTTCTGTTCTCATGGTCTATATCCTCCCAGATACATTTTCAGAAAGCAGCAAGTGCATATTCTGAAGGTAAGCTCTCCGGTCACATGGCTCCATTTTCTTCATGGCCCATGACCTGAATTGTCCCCTGTTCTAATGATGGCCTCTGAACAATGATGGACAGTGTCTGGATTTTTCAAGACCACCCAACAGATGGAAAACTTTTTAACGAAGATTCACCACCTTTCTTAGTGTACCTACTCCCTGAGTTTACCAAGTTCAATGGCAAATATTTCGCACACAGAGAAAATGGCCATGAGAACAGCAGCATCTAGCTTCCAGGATCTGTTCTGATCTCTGGAGACTTACATCACAAAAACACTGTTGAAAGTCTTGGCTGCTACCCTCAGAACAGTCCTCTGCCTTGTTTCTGTTTGTTCATGTTGGAAGATCATGAATCATCAAGAAGCAGTGCAAGGCACAGTTGCTTCTCTCAAGGAATTTTCTCTTTGGTGGGGGTGGGAGGACTCTGCTTCATCACTAGCGTTGCATCTTCTTGGTCCCTCCCCCCTCACCCACTGATCCCCAGAGGTAATTCTGAAAACAGCACGGATAAAATGCTGTATTGTTTTGTGTACAAAGTAGATCCAACAGGATCTCAAAGAAGGGAGGTGTCAACAGAAGCTCAGGTCAGGAGGGAAAGATGAGATGAAGAAAGGAAACAATACTGGGCAGAACAGGGATGAGAAGAGAAGAGAAGAGGAGTACCACACGTAGTCATGGTATATGCACATGATGGGGTGCTGAGCAGCACTGGCCTCAGGAGGGAAAGCAGGAGAGATGGTCTACAGGTAGAAACAAGCTTGCTGGGGAGCAAGAGGAGGTGTTACAATGATTTAAGAGATGACTGGGAGATAAACAGCTTCAAATATCAGGGTGAGGAATTTGGGCTCAACTGTTAGAATCCTATACCCTGCAGGGTGGAAAGAGATCATTAGTCCAAACTGTACCCAAAAGCAAGATAAAAAGCCCACATTGGGAGCATTAAAGCCCTTCTGCCCTGAGGTCCCTCTGAGCTCACGAAGGATCAGCTGATCAGTACTGAGGGGCGCAGCCCCGACTCTGTCCACCCTCTTTCCATGTCCGTAACCCTGAACTCATACCCATCTCAATAGGCGGTCACTTCCTTCTGGAGCCTCTCACTTGAGCGTTTGCTACCAGCAAACACTGCTTTGAACCCAAAGAAATGGAACATCTTAATGACATCGAGAACTCTAAAATTGAAAATAAACAACTATTTGGCTCTTCTAAGAGTTACCATTTGGCACTTCTCTGCAAGATATTGTGGAGGTTGAAACAAAACCAGAGGTAGAGAATACATCCCATCTCTAATGACTATAATCACATCTTCCCACATAAGGAGCTCTTCCCTTCCTAGTCACACAGGCCTCCACTTGGCTTCAGGGGATGTGCTGACAATCTTGATGTGGAAACCACACAAAAGTTCCGGCAGAAGGAAAAGCCTTTAGCTCCTGTACTGGTTTTATTTTATTTATTATTTATTTATTATCATCTTGAGCTTTCCACACTTTGGAACAAGATTTTCCAAGATACCAAGTGGAGGGCAAAGTGGATTGAATAAAGTTATAATTTTCAAGATCACAATAAAATAAATCCCCTAGTAAATTAAACAAAAGGGCAATGTTTGCCATATGTTTTTTTTAAAAAAAAAAACTAACAAGCAAAAACTCAGCATCTAAAAAAAAAATCCCCTTTAAGTGTAGACCATTAATGCCCTGTTGTTTTATTTTTAAATAAAAATTTTTTTTTCTCTCTGTAGTTTCATAACACTTTACAGAATAAGCTAAATGTTAAGGTGTTATGAGACCAGGATTGAGCTTCCCAAGAGGCACAAGTGGAAAAGAACCCACCAGCCAACTCAGGAGACGTAAGAGACATGTGTTCAATCCCTGGGTCAAGAAGATCCCCTGGAGGAGGGCATGGCAACCCACTCCAGTATTCTTGCCTAGAGAATTCCATGGACAGAGGAGCCTGGTGGGCTACGGTCCATGGGGTAGCAAAGAGTCAGACACGACTGAAGCAACAGCACGCAAGTATGAATGAGAACAGGAATGTTTATGGCCGCTCTGAATATGATGCAACATCTTTTACCTCTGCCAAGGTTAACCACATTTCAGAGCAACATCCCAACTCCAGTGCCACTCAAATGAAGGAACGCATCAGAATCAAGTACAGAGCTTCTACAAACACAAACCCTACAGACCCCACCACAGGCTTAATGAGGCAGAATCTCTGCAAGGGAATCACACGTGTTCCTTGGTTACAGTCATGGTTGAGACAAAGAAATAACTTTCTAACTGTGAATTCTCACATTTTTATAAGCTCTATGAAGAAAATGCAAAGTATGAAAATACTCTAGTATTCCTAGAGAGAAACCAGCATAGGTTTCTGTATATGAAGCTCTCTTTTCAGAAAAGAAAAGCTCCTCAATGCACTCCAGAGGGGGAGAAAGGGCCCAGACTCTCAGAAAGAAGGTGGGAAACTATTACCTTTCCCTGAGTATCTAGATGAGTCCATACAAGCTAAACTGGGTTCATCTCATTTCTTCCAACAAAAGCTGCTCAGGTCTTGTGCCTCAGGCTGGTTCTCTAATGATGGGTGGTGAGAAGACTCCTTAGTATATCCTGAATAATCCACAGCACATGCCCTAAATCAAACATCATGCCCTGAATCAAGCCCACGAGAGGAGCACTGAGCTGTCAGACCCCATACTCTGAATCAGCGTTACAGAGTTATAGGGCAGCAATTAGGTTGTTTTTTGGATATGAGTCAGAATAAGGTAAACTGGGGAGCTGATTGTGCATGAGCTGATCAGTCACCCCGAAAGCCACTCCCCTAACGTTCCCTTTAAAATCTCTCTCCTAAAACCAGTAGGTCAGGTCTTTTGAGCATGAGCTGTCCTTTCTCCCTGCTCGACCCCAGGTCAGGTGCCTTGCAATAAATGTTACACTTTCCTTCACCACAACCTCACGTCAGTAGATTGGCTTTGCCTGCCATTAGGCCAGTGGATCCGAGTCTGGTTTGGTAACAAACCCAGTCCCACCACCCCTGTCAGGTTAACAAGGATGCCTGCCCCACTTCAACTATCTCCTCATGCCTCCAGCTCCAACGCATTGAATTCTCTCTGGAATCAGTCCTTGTGCACCCTCCAGGCTGGAGACCTGGAACCAGGGGGCAACCACTGGCCCCAAAGGTAGGCCTTCCACCATCCAGAGATGTGAACTTGTAAGCAGTAGGCAGGTTAAAATCAGCAACCAGAGGGGTCACAGTGTGTAATGAGGCCAGTCTGAGCCCTGCTCACTATGGTCCAGAGGGAAAGGCTTTGAGCCTCTAACAGCCGCAGGAACAGAACATTCTGTTCCTAGTAGGAAAACACGTCTCAGATCAGATAGGTAAACAACACCTAGTGTCTCCTCTCCAGGGGGAACAAGTCAGAGTCCTGCAAGGCGTCGTGGGTGTCCCCAGCCGTTCACTGAGGACACAATGTCCCATGCTTCAAGAGGAGCTCAGGGACTGTCCACGTGAACTCCAGTCAAAGCTGTTGGTATCACATGGAAACTCAGGAAATGTTCCTTTGCCGACCTGAGGAGCCAATGGTTATATTCCTATTTTCTCCCTTAAAAAAAATCCAGCATTACTTTTTTAACTCAGTTCAGTTCGGTTCAGTCCAGTCTCTCAGTCGTGTCCGACTCTTTGCAACCCCATGAACCGCAGCACGCCAGGCCTCCCTGTCCATCACCAACTCCCGGAGTCCACCCAAACCCATGTCCATTGAGTCAGTGATGCCATCCAGCCATCTTATCCTCCGTCGTCCCCTTCTTCTCCTGCCCTCAATCTTTCCCAGCATCAGGGTCTTTTCCAATGAGTCAGCTCTTCACATCAGGTGGCCAAAGTATTGGAGTTTCAGCTTCAACATCAGTCCTTCCCATGAACACCCAGGACTGCTCTCTTTCAGGATGGACTGGTTGGATCTCCTTGCAGTCCAAGGGACTCTCAAGAGTCTTCTCCAACACCACAGTTCAAAAGCATCAATTCTTCGGCGTAGTCCAACTCTCACACCCATCAACCTTAAGTCATTTTGTTTTGTTTATTTACTTTTGGGCACATCTTGCAGCTTGTGGGATCTCACTTCCCCAACCAGGGGTTGAACTCAGGCTGCAGCAGTGAAAACCCAGCATCCTAACCACTAGGCCACTAGTGGCCACCTCTGATGTGGCCGAGGGGCCAGAAGAGCCCCTCAGAGAAGACAGGTGACTGAACAAAGGCCCTGCATGGTTCAGCTCCAAACACTAGCAGCCAAACTCTATCGCCATTCAACAAAAGACACACAGATGTTTACGGCAGCTTTATTCATAACTGCCAAAACCAGAAGGGAACTAAGACGTCCCTCCATAGATAAATGAATAAACAAACTGTGGGATATCCAGACAACATAATGTTATTCGGCACGAACAAAAAATGAGATATCAAGTCACAAAAAGACATGGAGGAACTCTTAACTGCATGCATATTGCTAAGCAAAGGAAGCCAATCTGGAAAGGCCACACACTGTATGATTCCAACTCTATGGCATTCTGGGAAAGGCAAAACCAGGAAGACAAGCAAAAAGATCGGTGGCTGCTGGGGTAGGGATTGAGGGAGGAAAGGGAAGGGAGACTCTTTGTGACCCCATGGACTGTAGCCTACCAGGTGCCTCTCTCCATGGGACTCTCCTAGCAAGAAAGTGGTTGTCCTGCTGGAGCAGGTTGTTATTTCCTTCTCCAGGGGATCTTCCTGACTTAGGGATGGAACCCACATCCCCAGAGTCTCCTGCATTGGCAGGTGGATTTTTTACAACTAGCACCACCTGGGAAGCCAACAGGTAGAGGTCAGGGTATTCTTAAGGCGGTGAAACTATTATATGATACCGGGTACATGTCATTATACACATTAGTTAAAATCCATAGGACGTGCAACAGAGAGAGTAAACCCTAACGTAAACGATGGACTGTAGCTAAATAATACTGTATCAATATTGGCTTATCAATTGTAACAAATGTAACACACTGAGGCAAGATATTAATAACAGAGGGAACTGAAGGTGAGGGTTTATGGGAACTCTGTACTCTCAATTTTTCTGAAAACCTAAAAATTCTTAAATAAATAAACAGCTAAAATAATACATAAAGTCTGTTAATTTTTTAAAACCCTGCAATGAGTCATGCCTACACAAGCACTAAAATGGCTAAAATTTAAAAACAGCACCAAATATTGATAAGCAATTAGAATTCTCTTATGCTACTGGAGGGAATAAAGATGGCACAATCACTCTGGAAAACAGTTAAACACACAATATACCAAATTACCCAGAAATGCCCCTTCTCAGTATTTACCCAAGAAAAATGAAAACACACATGTACACAAAGACTTGAATATAAATGTATATAATAACTTTAACATAATAGCTACAAGATGGAAAGAACTCAACTGTTCATCAGTGGGTGGGTGGATAAAAACTTTGTATATATTTATACAAGGCACTACTATGCAGGCATGAAAAAGGACAAATACAGCAGCATAAATGAAGCTCAATAACATCATGCTGAGTGAAAGATAACAAACAAAGATACCATATATACTGGATGATTTCATTATGCGAAGTTTCAGAACAGGCAAAAATAATTACAGTGGAAAAAAAAACCACATCAGTGATTGCCTAGGCCAGAGTAGAAGGTATTAACTTGAAAAGGACACGACATTTTCTAAGGCTATGGAAATATTCTGCATCTTTATTGGGCTAATGATGATTTGAATGTGTACACTTGTCAAAAACTCATGGAACCACACATTTTAAATGGGTGCATTTATTATATAAATAAAACTCTGATAGAGGCCATTCAAATTTAAAAGATAAACAAGGTACTTATTAAATCCAGGGGGAAACCAAAAAGGCACAAGGAAGAAACTGTAAGCCTAACATAGCTTACGATTTTGCTGTGAATATTACTTACATAGTTGCAATAATGTAAGCATCGATCTCTGATTTCATCATTTAAGATGTGTGTGTGTGTGTGTGTGTGTGTGAGTGAGAGCGAGCGAGCAACTGAGTAAATATGTGTTTGTGGGGTTAGATTTTAAAAAAAAAGCTAAATCCTCTAGTTAGTACAATGTCAATAAACGATGTTTTAAAACCCAGATGAATCAAGAAATAGTGATAGAGATATTGTGGTTAGAAACTTGGGAGGTAAATGTCAGAAGAAACAGTTGAAGAAGTTCAAAATGTATCATCTTCAGAAGAAAAAATCAAAGAGTGGGGCGGGGAGAAAGGAAGAAGAAGAACTAGTATTTTAAATCTAGCCTTACTATTTTTCCCAGATGGGAAAAGTCAGGTCAACTGCACAGACTATTTTCATTCAAGTAAGAAAAGTCTACTTGAGAAACCAGATTAACATCAAAAGGTGGCTTTTTGAGCCCAAAGTCAGATCATCTATCTGAGTGGTCAAGCAAAGAAAGACTTGAGTCATCTTTCGAGATCTGAGATGGCCTTGCCAAGAGGACCGACTCTTTATGCTCAAACTCATCCCTTTCTGACGTTCCATTACACGTTGCCATTTCCTTCTCCAGGAGATCTTCCCTACCCAGGGACTGAAGCCAGGTCTCCTGCATTGTAGGCAGATGCTTTACCGTGTGAGCCACCAGGGAAGCTCCATTACATGTTAAGGACTGCGAAAGGTGAGGTTCAGCCTGTTTACAATAAGACAGCAGGCTTTTCTGGGAGGCAGACGGCGGAGGCAGGGGTAACTGAGGATGGGGGAGGGAAAGCACCCGAGCACCAGGGGGTGCCCACGGAGAAGGGGTCAGGGTCACACCAGTGCTGAGGGCAGCTGCACTGAGGATGGCATACACAGTGCCACCCTGCTTATAGCAACGCTACAGGGAGTCTGTGACCTTGAAACCCAAAGCCATCTGTCCATCTCTGTTTTTAACCTGGCCACCCTGATATGACCACTGAGGTCAGGTTGCTGAGCTTCTCTCCCCAGTCGGGATTCAGGGACCTCAAGCTGGTGGCTTTACATCCACCATGTTGGGAGTGTTTACACCACAGAAATGGGTGAAGGCTACAAGAGAGCTGGTTGTTAACTGACCAGTGCACCACTGGCTGCCTCTCCACCACTTGCTCAAATGACCCTTGCAGAAAGCCAAATGACTTCATTGTCTCTAGATCCATAGGACACTGTCTAACCTTCCTTTTTCTTGCACTAGCTGGTATGTTGACAGTGAGTCATGTCTTCCCTCTTGAACCTCCTCTCACCCTAGATTTCTGAGGCTCTTTGCTGACTTTTCTTTTCTTTCTAAGCCCATTTAATCAGGTTCTACAGATTCTTTCCCCAACCAAGCCCTGCCACATTGATGTTTCCGAAGGTTCTCTCCCCGGTTACTGCATTGTGTCCTTTAACACGCAGCCAGGGCATTGCTTCCTCCAGGAAGACCTCCCTGACATGCTTGGTGTGGGCTATGCCCATCTCTAGAATGCTTCTGCCCTCTTCTCCATCACAGATGAATGTCTGTCTGCTTGTGTGACCCCTCTACTGGAGGGTAAGAACCTAGAGGACAAGGCCTTGGAACCACAGCAACAACAATAAAAAAATAATAATGACAAACAGCTGTTCCTGGCGTGCACGCTCCACCAGGCACCAGCCCAAGTGCTCTGCATAGATTATTCCATTGACTCTTTACACCAACCCTGTGATTCTCCCAGGAGACACTTAACACTTACAGAGTTGAAATAACTTGCCCAAGATTACACAGACTCCAACCTTGAAGCACAGGGGCTGAAATCGAACTTCTTAACCAATGCCCTGTGGTGGCTCTTCCAGTTGGCACAGCCCAAGAATTTGATCACCAAATCAAAGGACATGAGTCTGAGCAAACTCCAGGAGATAGTGAGGGACAGGGAAGCCTGGTGTACTACAGTCCATGGGGTCACAAAGAGTCAGACACAACTTAGGGACTGGACAACAATAACATGCATGAGGAACAAAGAGAGGAACAGATAGGCATGCTGCTGCTGCTGCTAAGTCGCTTTAGTCATGACCGACTCTGTGCGACCCCATGGACAGCAGCCCCCCAGGCTCCTCTGCCCACGGGATTCTCCAGGCAAGAATACTGGAGTGGGTTGCCATTTCCTTCTCTGAACAGATAGGCATGGCATCTAGTAAATGTCTTGATATTAATATTTCTTTTTTAAAAAATATTTTTTTTATTTATTTGGCTGCACTGGGTCTTAGTTGTGGCACGTGGAATCTAGCTCCCAGACCAGGGATCAAACCCAGGCCTCCTGCATCAGGAACGTGGAGTCTTATCTCCATCAGGGATGTCCCTAAATGAACTGATACTTCAACTCAAGTTCGTGTTTATAACACTGTTGAATAAACGAAATAGCTCTTAGCTCCAATTTACTTGGTTCTTTACAACTGCCATTTTTCAGGCCAATGCAGCTGGATTTTTATACAATAAAACACAACCTACGGTTCCTTCTTAGTGAAAGTGCAGCATGGAAGAAAAAAAAAATGCTACTGAAGATATAACCTTCAATCTTTTGACACAAACAGCAAAACACCATACACCACAAAAACAGGTTATGAATTCTATTTACGTTCTCTAGTGAGTCTGTTTTGTTTTTGAATCTGAGGTTACCCTCCCCACTAAAAAAATAAGAAGCGCCGTATGGGTTTGAACTCCTGTTAGCTTTAAAAGCAAAAGTATCTTTGTGTTTGGGGAGGGAAGTGCGGCGATCTACTGGGGCAATCTGCAAAGCTAGGCCTTGCTTCGGATCCTCGGGTGACTCAAGGCTGCCAGTACTTGCTGGAAAGCTTGTGCTTTGTGTCTGCGGCCAAGGCGGCATGTGCTCAGGGAGGCTGAGAGAACACGAAGAGTGCAGGGAGATGTTCCTAGGAAATTAACACATCACTAAATGGCTCAGGAGGTTTTCCATATTCCTCTCATTAAAAAGCCCACAACACCTCTCCAGACCCTTGACATTGATGCTGTGGGATAGTTTATTAGAACACGTACCGTTAGCCCTGGAGTTCCTTCACTACTGAAGGGAACGGGACAGGCAGGTGATGGGTGTGTGTGTGTTTGTGTGTGTGTTAGTCCCTCAGTCCTTTCCGACTCTTTGCAACCCCATGGACTGTAGCCCTCCAGGCTCCTCAGTCCTTGGGATTTCCCAGGAAAGAAGACTGAAAAGGGCAGCCATTCCCTTCTCCAGGGGATCTTCCTGACCCAGAGATCGAACCTGCACTGCAAACAGATTCGTCAGTCTGAGCCTTACTTGGCTTTAAAGACAAAAAGGAAAGATGGGGAGAGGAAGGGAAAGAAGGAAGGGAGGGAAGGAGGGAGGGAAGGAGGGAGGCAAGAAAGCCATAAGGGAGGGAAGAAGAGAGAGGAGGGAGGGGGAGAGAGAGAAAGAAAGATGGAGGAAGGGGAGAAAACGAGAAAAAGGGAATGGAGAGAAAATTAAAGGAGAGAAAGTCAAATCACTGGGAACGTCCGCTGCCCTGTCTGAACAGCCAGCCTTGTTTTGGGGACCCAGGTATGGGGTCCCTGACATGATCCCCAAAATGTAACTCACCAGGGCCCTGACTTCCATCCTTTCCTTCAAGAAGAGCATGACTGCACGCACATCTTGTCACTGAGCACCACTGCCCGCTCACTGAGAGTCTGGGCTTGTCTATTCCTCCATCGAATTGGGAAGACCCAGCTCACAGGGTCCTGGACTCCCTGTACCATGCGGTAAAGCATACAGACTCACACGTCCTGTGTGTGACTCTACCAAGGATGCGTCTCCTACAGATGGCAGCTCTAAGAATCAGACTCTCGATTCCAAGTTCACTCCTCTGGCACCATCGCCACGGGAACAACAGTCACTCTGCGCCACATGCTCTCTAAGTACTCCGGGGTTGTTGGGAACCAACACACAACATCCCTTCTTTCTCCTGCTGAGTTTAGAAACAACGGAAAATGAGTCAGAAGAGACACACACCAAGGATGGAGATGAAACATGAGCTCTGTTCCTGAGAAGCCAACTGGACCCCAATCTGGCAAATATTGGCGCCTGAATTCTGCAGCCCAGCCCTCCCAGCACAGGCCCCTGAGTCCAGTGGCTACAGGTCTCTGCTGGGACAGGATGCACATTCTGTGAGGAAGCACGAGGCGCAGACGGGGCCAAGCCCAGGGCTCAGCCCCCCTCCCCTCCCTCGGCTTCTCCTCCCAGGGGAAGGACAGGGGAGAGGCAGGGCAGAGCCTCAGGTGAGCAAGTCCGAGGAATCTGAGGCCCAGGAAATGCGGGTTCTATTTCAAAAGCGTCTTCTCACATCATCCTCAGAAATGCTTTACAGTAACAGGAGGACTTTCAGGTCTCCATTCACTTCTGACAGTGAGGCTTAGTGAGATGGGAACAAGGGTCCAAGGTCACCCGGGCAAGTAGGAAAGTGGGATCAGCAGCAACCCTGTGCTCAGCCCTGCTCCAGCAGTGAAACTGAGGCCCCAGTGAGCAAACGATTTGGCCAGACACCACACATCCATAGCAGAAGGAAGAGAAAAACTGGATGCAGTGCTGTTTTCTGATCGATCATACAGATGCTTTTCATTAAACAGCTTCATTTCTCCAACTGTCTATCATCCAAAGAGAAAAATAAGCCTTGATTGATCATTAAAAATTTCATTTGCAAAATGATTCTGCTGTCATTAGAAATCATTCCGCATAGCTCTGTTTGACCTCTCTGTGTATCCTCTCCCACGGAAGTCAGAGGGTAGACTTGTCTGGGGCAAAATTGTGAAAGGGCTCCCACATATCTGGCCACACCTCAGAGCTTTCAGATTTCTCATTTTAAACTCCCCCCGGCCTCCCTAAAAGTGATCACTTCGCAAGACTACATACTGCTGAAGCCCCTGGTATAAGGTGACAGCAGAAGAGCTAGTGATTTTCTGTAACTACTGGAGGGTTTTGAGGGTAGAAACATGGAAGGAGAGGAAAGAAAGATGAAGAATCCACAGAAAATGCACCTAGAGATTGTCATCCTGAGCAAAGTCAGACAGAGGACGACAAGTATCACACAGTATTGCTCATATATAAGTGGAACGTAAAAAACTGTACAAATGAACCTATTTACAAAACAGAAATAGAATCACAGATGTAGAAAACAAACTTCTGGCTCCCAAATGGGGAAAAGGGAAGGGATAAATTGGGAGGTTGGGACTGACATATACACACTACTAAACATATAATAGGTAACTAATAAGGACCTATTGTATAGCACAGGGCACTCTACTCAATACTCTGCAATGACCTATATGGAGAAAGAATGCAAAAAAAGTGGATATATGTATAACTGATTCACTGCGCTGTACAGTAGAAACTAACATAACATTGTAAACCAACTACTCCATTAAAAATTAATTTAAAAAAATGAATACACAGAAAATGGAACTAAATGAAAAAAGTAGTATGTATTGAGCATATTCCATGGGTCACATACTGTTCCTAGTGTCTTATGGGCATTAATTCACCTAATCTCACACTAACCTTCAAGGTAAGCACTACTATCCCCCGCTTTGTACAGATGGAGAAAGGGAGGCAGAGAGACATGAAGTAATCTGATTGCTCGGTCTGTGAGCCTGAACGCGCAGCCAGGCAGGTCTCAGGGCCTCCCATCGACCCACACGTCACACCGTCCAGCCACCAAGCACAGGCAACCACTGGCCTTCAGAGCAAAAGACAGTCTCCTCCCCTAGTCCTCCGTCCCTCCAGTCTTCAAGGAAAGGAGGGCAAGGGTGGCTATTATCAAAAAGACAAGAGATGACAAGTGCTGGTGAGGATGAGGAGAAAAGGGAACCCTCAGACACTGCTGGTAGGAATGTAAATTGGACAGCCAGTGTGAAAATCAGTGTGAAGTCGTCTTTAAAAATTGAAACTAGAACTATCCTATGATCCAGCAATCCCACTCCTGGGTACATACCTGAAAGAAGTGAAATCAGGGTCTCAAAGAGCTCTCTGCAGCCCCACGTCCACCACAGCACTATTCACAGTACCCAACACATGGAAACAACCTAAGGGTCCATCAACAGATGAGTGAATAAGGAAAATGTGGCATATGTGTACAATGGAATGTTATTCAGCCGCAAAAAATAAGATCTTGCCATTTGCAACAAGATGAATGAAACTTGAGGCCATCATGCTAAGTGAAATAACTCAGAAGAGAAAGACAAATGCAGTATGATCCCACTTACATGTGCAAATCTAAGAAAATCCAAACTTGTAAAAGCAGAGCCTAGAACCGTGGTTGCTAGGGGCTGGGGGCAGGTGGGGGATGTGTGGAGATGCTGGTCAAAGGGTACACATCTGGGGATCCAACACACAGCACTGGAGTAAAGGCAAAAGGCTATATTTAGTACTAGTGTATTACATACTTGAAAGCTGCTAGAGGAAGAGATATTAAAATGTCCCCACTGTAACACC
This sequence comes from Giraffa tippelskirchi, assembly GCF_054371585.1. Lineage (NCBI taxonomy): Eukaryota > Metazoa > Chordata > Mammalia > Artiodactyla > Giraffidae > Giraffa > Giraffa tippelskirchi. The sequence continues at coordinate 61,020,964 of NC_137287.1, read as the reverse complement.
AATAAAAAATGGTAACTACACGATGTGACTGAGGTGTTAACAAACTTTATCATGGTAATCATTGCACAATATACATGTGTATCGAATCATCACTCTGTACACCATCAATCCACACAATGTTGTTTGTCAAGCAGCATAATCTCAACAAAGTAAAGCTGAAAAAACAAAGAACCGGCCCATCCTAAAAGCAAACAGGCATCCGCTCCCTGGGATGGTAAGTAGGAGTCTGAGTTTGGGGGAAAGAACAAGGCTTGAATATTTGCAAAAGGAGCCTCAGGTTCCTCATCTACAGAATGAGTGAGACATAACCTAGCTCCCAGTATCCTTCTGGTGATGAGAAGAGCTCATTTATACAATGCTCTCAGTGCTCAGTACTTGACTCACTGCAGAGAATCAGTAATGGGAGCCGCCATCATGCAGACCACGGGGGTGACACAGAACGTATGCATCTTCAGGCTGGCTCAAGTCTAGGAGTAGATCAGGCGCTTGACGGGGAGGACATTTCCCACACTCGAAAGCATCAGGAAGCCATGAGCTGAAACCCGTGGCTTCCGTGAGGAGCCTCTACCTGGGGGGACCGTGCACGATTCCCACAAGTACCTAGCAGATCTTGGAGCCAAGGCCCTTATTTAGGATGTGCTGTCTTAAGAACCTCAGGGTAAGCTCAGTCAAGCAGGTTAAGGGAAATGGGCAGGTGGACAGTGTTGAGAAGAGCTGGTTCATTTGTGAATTATTCGCCATCCTGGTCTCTCTGAGACCCAAGTTTTCTGCCTCTGGATGCTGTTCTATCTATGAGGGGCCCACAGGATAGAGAAAGCAATGTGTGAGTCAGAGGCCCTGGGGGTCGAAGGTCTAGTGGTCCCTCCCCTGGGGGACCTTGGTTTAGTCACCATGTCTCTGTTCAGCTATGCAGTGAGGATAAAGCACCTGCTTTCACTCAAAGTAAAGAGCTATTCTGGGTACTTTCTGCTCCAAGTTGCATGGCTGAGAAACAAACAGAGAAAGCGTTTCAGTTTGCCCTTTTTCCCAAGCTCCATCTGCCCCTAGCACTGAGGACTCCAACTGCGCCTGCGATGCCCACGTCTGCCCCGTGGCTCCCAGCCCTCTGCATCTGCCTCGGGCCCCGCAAGCAGTCTGAGCCAGGCTGCTGGCACCAAGCCCCTGCAGTCCTGGCCCCAGGGAGAAGCCGGGCTGTTTACTTTTGGTTTCCCAATAACTGCTGTTTCTAAGAGCTCCCTGCCAAGGGAGAAGGAGGGAGGCAGCCACAAACGGCCACGTCCAAGGGCAGCCCAGGGCTGAGGCAGAACTGTGGAGCTCCCGAGCCACGTGCTGGGCACCTCTGCCTGAGGGCCCCGCCCTCACAGCTGCCTTCATCAGCTCACCCCTGAGAAACCCCCTTATCTGAATCACCCTCTGAGGCTGTGGACAGGAATCATACTTGGGAAGTTCCACTTGAGACACAGAACAGCAGACAGAGAAGACACACTGGGGCTCAGGGTGGGTCTCTGAGTGACCTAGAATCACCAGGTGCTGGGCAGGGAAGGGCGGCCGGGGGCAAAATGATGCTGACAGGTGGGCAGGTGAGCAGCACAGAGGCATACCTTCTGCTCGGGGCCAGTTCTGACCCAGGCGCGTGTGTCTGATGGCCTCTCTCTTACACACACACACACATACACACACACACACACACACAGCTTCTTTCCCCTCTCTCACCCTGCATTAGATAGAAGCCACGTGGTTCACAGTGAGGGGCCCTGACCTAGGAGCCCGGAGACCTAAGCTCTGGCCTCAATTCCACTATGTCCTAGTCTCACAGCCTTCATCTGTCCAGGCCTTGGGGTTTTTTCCTCCATAAAATAAAAACACTGATTGCAGCGGATCAGTATTTCTCAACATGGAGCTCTACGTGCACTAGTGTCCAGGAAAGAGGATCCTGGGATCAACTACATTTTCAAGCCCCTCTCATTCCAGTACCAGGGCACCCCCCTCCCATTCCTGGAGATTCACGCCCTTCACTTCCCCGTATTCCTGACACATGACGGATGAAATATACTTTTGGACAGTTAATTAGAATCTGAATCCCTAGATTCGCTCAAAGTATTTCTCTCCAGTTACAGGTAGAAAATTATTACTATTCTCAGGAATGAGTTACCTGGAGATAATTAATAAGACTGACCCTCAAATTTCTGACCCCTTCTAAAGAGCATCACACAACTGATTCCACAAAGCTCTCCTGAGAAGCTAAGCACGTGGATGACGTCCCTGTGTGAGGGAGAAATTCAGTTTCCTGTGTGCCAATGATGCAAAGCATTCAGCTAACTAGTCAAATATTTACTGTATGTTGTATACAGACTCACAAACATAGAAAACAATCTCATGGTTATCAGAGGGGGGATGGGGGATAAATTAGGAGTTTGGGATTAGCAGACGCACACCACTATATATAAAACAAACAACAAAGCCCTACTATATAGAACAGGGAACTAGATTCAGTATCTCGTAATAATCTATAATAGAAAAGAATCTGAAATGGAGATATATATACATATATGAATATACATAGAAAACTACACAACATTGTAAGGCAACCATACTTCAATAAAAAAAAATTTTTTTTTCACTCTGAGCACCTGCCAGGTCAGGGACACCATGAGATTGAGAAAGTGTCATGTGTCATCGACCTGGGCTTTAAGATAAGGCCCAGCCAGAACAGAATGGGGCAAAACTTGTCATAAAAGAAAAACTTGCTCCCACTGTTTAGAGGACACAGAATGCTTGTGGGCAGAAGTTCAGGCCACAAAAGACTGATAAAGGACTTAAAGATCTCTGAGCACACAGCCTGCCTGCTCCAGTAAACGAGAGGGAAAATTCTTTCGTTATTGGACATTTCAGTTGCTGAAAGGGAGAGATGACCACACTTCACTTCATCAACATATGCTAAACAAAGGAGCCTGGAAATTAATCAAAACACATGTTCACCAAGTCCTCCATATTTTGTTTAACAACAAAAACCAAAATGTTAGTGGACTGCAGTGTGGAGGCTCTTTCAAGATTTTACCTGGAGTTACACAAATAATTTGAGTTAAAATGCAGGGTCCACTGTCTTTGTTGGCTGTTTCTGAAGTCTCCCTTGAGTGGACAAGGTCTCAAAGGGAGCATTTAGTCAGATTTGGAGACACCCACCCAGCCTCCCACTTAAGCAGTGGTGAAAGTGAAAGTGAAGTCAGTCAAGTCTGACTCTTTGCGACCCCAAGGACTATAGCTCTCCAGGCTCCTCTGTCCATGGGATTTCCCAGGCAAGAGTACTGGAGTGGGTTGCCATTTCCTTCTCCAGAGGATCTTCCCGACCCAGGGATCGAACCCGGGTCTCCTGCATTATAGGTAGATGCTTTACCGTCTGAGCCACCAGACAAGTCTCTAGTGGTGCTCAAGTCAAGCAGTGGTGAACTGGAGTCAAATCTACTTTAGTCAAATGATGTGTGAGCTCATACGCTCAGCCATGTCCAGCTGTTTGCAACCCCATGGACTGTAGCCCGGCAGGCTCCTCTGTCCATGGGATTTTCCAGGCAAGAATGCTGGAGTGGGTTGCCATTTCCTCCTCCAGGGGATCTTCCTGATCCTGACGGGTCTCTTGGGTCTCCTGAAATTGACAGGCAGATTCTTTACCACTAGAGCCACCTGGGAAACCCCAAAGGCTACTTTAGGGAGTAGTCCACTTCCTTTTTTTTTCTTCCAGATTGGGTATTTTTTACAAACTTCTATCGTTCTGCTTGCAAAATAAGGCCACTAGTTCAGAACAGGCTTTTGGCCTAGTGTATGTACCCAAGCATCCCCTGGTTGGTAGTAAGGGATTTACAAAATTCTGGAATTCTTCTCATCTCCAGAGGCTGACTCCCCCTGCAGATCCCAGCTGGAAACTGTGTTCATAACCATGGGCGGGGGCGTCCTATGTCAGTGACAAGAGCGCACAAGTGCTCATAAAATAAAACCATCTCTCAGTTGGAGAGACGAGGCCAAAGTGCCAGGACTGGAGCCTCAGCTTCACCATGAGTTCTTCCAATGAATATTAAAGGTTGATCTCCTTCAGGATTTACTAGTTTAATCTCCTTGCAGTGCAAGGGACTTTCAAGAGTCTCCTCCAACATCACAGCTTGAAAGCATCAATTCTTCGGCATTCAATCTTCTTTATGGTCCAACTCTCACAACCGAACATGACTACTAGAAAAACCATAGCTTTGACTATATGGGCCTTTGTTGGCAAAGTAATATCTCTGCTTTTTAATATGCTGTCTAGGTTTGTCATAGATTTCATTTCAAGGAGCAAGCGTCTTTTAATTTCATGGCTGCAGTCACTGTCCGCAGTGATTTTGGAGCCCAAGAAAATAAAATCTGTCATTGCTTCCACGTTTTCTCCTTCTTAAGACTATGGCTAATTCAAAAAAAAGAGCATGCAGGGGTTTAACTTCTCAGTGAGTTGTTCTAAAACTTGCAGAAGCAGACTATCCCCAAACACATTCCATTTTCTTCTGAAAAGGAGTTTGCTTCCTGAGACATGAAGAGGGTGATGGGCACTGAGTAGGTACCCAGTAAACCTCAATTCAAACCACTCTGGATCTCACTACGATTCTGTTTCCTCTAGTCCCCTCTTGGGATAAAGTACGGATTGATGCATCTTGCGAGCTCTTTATGGGCAAAATATCTGCATCGTTCAGATGTGATCCTGCTGGAGAGCAGCTGCAGGAAATGAAACAAACAGGCTGGAGTGGGAGCCACACAGAATCACACGCTCCAAGCAGGTGTGTGGCCACGATGGTCAACCACGGGTGCACATGAATGATGGAAAAGCAATTGAATATCCTTCAGTATTTTTTCATTTTCACAGCAGGAACCCAGGTTCAGCTATTGCTTTCATGTGGCGACACTGAGAATCAAAACATGAATGAGGTCTTACTGAAGCTAATAAGCGATTATTCTTCACCAGAAAAATGTGACTAGAGTGTCTACACATGCATGTTTTATAGCATCGTCTTTTTTTTTGGCTGTACCACATGGCATGTGGGACCCTCATTCCCTGATCAGGGATCAAACCCACATCCTTTGCATAGGAAGCGTGGGGTCTTAACCACTGGACTACCAGGGAACTCCCAGAATCATGAATTCTTTAGCTCCTGGACTGCTTGGTGTTTCTCCTCTACAGCATCTAGTACAGTAACATCCCCATGATAAGTGGCAAATATTAGTTGCTGTTGTTTGATAATGATGCCAACACTGGCATGACATCTAGGTAACTGTCCCGGGTGTGGGGATCACAGAATAAATCTCCCAAAGATCTGGTTAGAGCACAAATAAAGCCACCTAGCTCACATTCACCAAGGTCAAGCTTTATCTTTTCAGAGAGAAGGAACAGCTGAAGGCGGATGGTGAATACAGTCCTCTGGGCAGCCCAGAAAAACAGGCAAGTTAGTACCAAAGAACTGGCCAACGATGTGAATGAAGTGATCATCTACAGCTGGAATGGCTCAATTTACAGGAAGGATCTGACTCTCTCCACACACTTGGGCCATACAAGTACCTCCCTGTGATAAGAAAGGTACCATCTCTGCTTACGGTTTAGGTCTGCTTACTTCTAGGGCAGTAACTTCACAGCCACCCCCTCATTTACTGAGGTGCCTCTCAGAAAGGGAAATCCTGTGCCCTCCAGAGCTAAATGCATCTGTGGAAGGAGACTTGCAACCCCGGAAGGCCAACGACCTTATGATAGCAGGGCTGTGAACTCCAGGACACCCTGGCCTCCATTCCTGGAAGTTCAACGTGAAGTTTCCACAGCTGGGACATCACAGCGGGGGCTCCATTCTCAAGGGGGAGCCACAGATGTTCCCCCGACCATTAGGTCATCACAGAGTCAAACTGATGCCTCGTGTTCAGGAAACTACCACAGAACCCAAGTGTGATCTGCAAAAGTGGTTGTTTTGTTGTTTCTTTTTCCAAACAGACTCTGTTCCCCCAACTGCTTGAACCCTAGTGAGAAGTGCTAAGCTTCCCCACAAAGCTGTCAATTCCCACGGGGCAGGGGCTGTGTATTTACAGTTCACACGGCAGGGGCTCAAGATCTGTTGAATGAATCTGACCCCAAACCCCACAGATAATTCAACAGCCTCATCTTAACTTAGCACTTATTATTATTATCATTTATCTTCAACATCTTCAGTCCCTTTGAGACTTCCCAGGTGGCTCCATGGTAAAAGAATCCACCGGCCAATGCAGGAGACTCAAGAGATGTGGGTTTGATTCCTGAGTCAGGAATATCCTCTGGAGGAGGAAATGGCAACCCACTCCAGTTTTATTGCCTGGAGAATCCCATGGACTGAGGGGCCTGGTGGGCTACATCCCATGGGGTTACAGAGAGTCAGACATGTCTGAGCATGCACGCACTCCACAGTCCCTTTATCAAAGAGAGAGTTAATAAAGACAGATAAAACAGACGCTCCCCCCAAAAAAATGCAGAAAAGGAGAACAAAAATGCCAAATCTGAAAAAAATGTAGGAGGGACCAGTGGTCTGGAAGGCACAGAGGGTAGGACACTAGTGATAGATCCGAAATATATCTTAATCAGAGTCTCCAGAGAACCCACCCCCAGCTCCATTTAAATTCTGTATCTCACAGGATCTTGCCACCAGAATCCTTAAGGGTAAGGCTCTACACCCATACATTCTCATCTTTAAACACGCTCATCTATTTCTTTCTAAGTTTGAACAACACTGATCTACAGGCTACAGCAGGAAGCTATACCTAGAAACAGGTAGGTTACCTAGGAGAATCAAATCAGGAGCTTTGGGAATAAATTCAACTCCTCCCCCATATCTCCCTACATTCACCCCACTCCCTGTCCCCCTTTTTCGGGGGTCTTACTAGGTCATCTCCCTTATTATGATGGCTGGATCTGTCCTCTCCCCCTCTTCACAGAGTGTCTGATGCCCACCCAAGGGGGGAGCCCTCCAGAGACTACATTTGCCAAACTTCTTCACGGCTGGTTCTCTTCCAACAGTTGCAGGGGAGATGGAAGTGAGGCAGAAGCTGCTTGCTGCCCACAGTCCTGGAGGTGCCTGATTTATCCAGGGCTGGTTACATGATTTGCAGAGTCTAGTGCAAAATAAAAACACAGGGCTCTTAGTTCAAAAAGCAGGGGCGAAGGCTTTCCCCTTGCTTCCACTGTCTCTTTCCTCAACCTCTCCCTGAATTTTTTATTTGCTATTTAATGTCAGGATTCCTTGGACACAGAGATGGAAGGTCAGCACCATTCTCTTCCTCCTTCACAGTTCCGACCCTCCACACACTCGTGCTGGGCCAGCACCAGGGTGGGTGTGGCAGGGGTCACGGGAAGAGGGCAGGGGAGAGAACCCGCCCTGGAGAAGTGGTCATGTGTGGGAGCAGAAACTCATGAGCCAAGGTGGGTAGAACATGTTCATTGTACTTAACCTGCAAAACACAAACGCAAAGATAAAACAGATAGCCAATGGGAATTTGCTGCATGACTCAGGGAACTCAAACAGGGGCTCTGTGACAATCTAGAAGGGTGAGATGGGAAGGGAGATGGGAGGGAGGCTCAGGAGGGAGGTGACATCGGTGTACCTATGGCTGATTCTTGTTGATGTATGACAGAAAACCACAAAATTCTGCAAAGCAATTATCCTTCAATTAAAAAAATTTTTTTTAAAAAGAATGTGAAGGCGGCCCAGATTTATCACCCATTGAGGTGGCAGAGGTCCCAGGGAGCAGGCCCTGGGTCAAGAGTTTAGAGTCAGGGGGAAGTGTTGATTTCACAGCCGGCCGCATCTCAGTGGTCCCCCAGGTTCTGACCATTCTTCATGTTCTGATCCTTCTCTGCCTCCTGACTGCGGCAAAAGATGAGTCTCCTGGATTCATTTTGAGGATCATTCCTGGCAGCCTTTCTAATAACCGTGTCAGCACCCAAATCCCTCTGTTCTGGGCTGTTTGTCTCTCTCCAAATTCGTCTGTTGAAGCCTTAACTCCCAGTGTGATGGTATCTAGCAATGGAGCACTTGGAGGTGATGAGGACATGAGACTGGGGCCATCATGATGGGATTGCTGCCCTTAGAGTAAGAGGAAGAGGGTCAAGAGCTCTCTCTCCACCTCATGAGGACACAGTGAGAAGACAGGAAGAAGAGCCCACACCAGACCCCGGAATCTGCTGCCACCTTGATCTTAGACTTTCAGCCTCCAAAACCATGAGAAATAAATATCTGTGTTGAAGCCACTTAGTCTATAGTATTTGTTACTACAGCGCTAGCTGACAAAGACACCCTAGACTACTGACTTTGTGCTTAAACAGGAGCTTCTGCTTTTTCTGCAACTGAACCTTGACAGTAAACTCCGTTCTCCTCAGTCCTAGTCCTGGGCCCCTGGGCAAGGCTACACCGTTGCTTTCCTGCCTCAGTGAACCACGTCCTGGGACCTTCCAACACTGGCAGGCTAGACAGGCGAGAACCACAAGTTCAATCTTCTGGAAATAGGTTTGTACCAGGAAAGCAAGTGTATAAAAAAAAAAAACACACATTTCCCCACAGACACACTGCTAGTAACCTAAACTAGCCTTGAACTTCCCAATCATGAGAAACATTTCTACATCTGAGACATTGAGAAAGGCCTGGGTTCACTGACTCCCTGAAAATCCACCGCAGGAAATGAGGGCAGAAAATGCAGAGTCCACTAGCATTGGCTCTGCTGGTGGGTGTTTCCACATTCCCCCTGATTCCTGGCTCTGTAGACTCTGAGGAGTGTTGACAGCCCCAACTACAAGGCATTTACAAGATAAGAAAAATACAACTAGGATCAGCATGTCCCAAATGGCACTTCGAAAGGAGATGTCTATATAAACAAGGCTCACTCCTATAGAACTTAACTGTGGTTGAGCAAAACAAACCTGTTTGGTTGGTATAAAAGAAATTATTACATCTTGAAATGCTTGGGGAAGGGTTGCTAGGTGGCAGCTGGGTTGTTTTTTTTTTTTTCCCTTTCCCCAAATCACATTAATAACAATTTGACACAGTATTCCTTCCTATAATATGAATGTCATCAGGCTCTAAAGATGAGCTCACTGTTTCTAATGACACACACATAACTTCACTCCCATGTTTTAATGAGAGAAGAAGGATCGCAAATTCCCATCTGGCACAACAGCTGCCCAGGCAAAGATAATTACCAATTGAGTGGCCCAAGCTTGGGAAGACAGGTAAGTCCAGAAGAATCTAGTTTGGAGAGAGAGGAGGGGGAAAAGGCCAAAGACCACCTAGGATTTTACTTTAAAGAAATACAGCTGAAAGATAAAAAACTTGACAAACAAGACTGAAGACAGTGGGAAAAGGCAGACCTCAATGCCTGTTGCATTTTCACCTTATTCATTCATTCAGTAAACATTTATAAGTACCTGCTATATGCCAAGCCCTATGCTTGTCTGATAGATACAGAAATAGACATCAGTTAAGCCCTGTATAAAATTTAACAAGTTTCAGTTCAGAGGAAGAGAGATAACAGACAATCACATGATAACACTGTGCAGAAAAACTTCAAGCTAATCTAGAACAGGGACTGGTAAACTACAGCTAGAGGTCCACACTTGTTTTTGTAAATAAAGTTTTATTCGAATTCAGCCTATCCACTCATTTACATAATGTGTTTGACTGCCTTGGTATGACAACAGCAGACTTAAGAAGTCACCAGCACGGCTGCAAGTCTAAAACATTTACTACTGGATTCTTCTAAAAAATATTTACTGAGCCCTGGTCTAGAGAATAAATGGGAACCTTAATTCAGACTGAAATTTAGGACGGCTTCCTGGAGGAAGTGACATCTTACAGGCATAAGAAAGAAGAGGAGGAAAGAGGCAGAAAGAAAGAAGAGAGAAGGGTTTTAAGCAGAGAGGGCTGTGTGGGTGGAGGCAGAGGTGGAAGACAGCTTGGCAAGTTCAAGGACTGTAAGGGGTGACGCATAGAGGAGGCAGAGAAAGCAGCAACTCCACGCATTCTATCTGATGGAGGCAGGAGTGACAGCAACATCTGGTAGACACTGAGTGAGAACTACAGGCCAGGCTGTATTGAAGCATTTTACACACATTAACTCTTTACTCCCTAAAGGGGCTTATGGATCCAACAGAATTAGAAATGAGGGACTTGCAACTGTAATTGCATAACAATTTCCCTAATGTTGAGAAACTGGGGTAGGGAGGCCAAGAAGGAGGGAATATATATCTATATAATGTGTGTATGTGTGTATATGTGTATATGTATATCTGTATATACACATATCAGTTCAGTTCAGCCGCTCAGTCGTGTCCGACTCTTTGCGACCCCGTGAATTGTAGCACGCCAGGCCTCTCTGTCCATCACCAACTCCCGGAGTCTACCCAAACCCATGTCCATCGAGTCAGTGATGCCATCCAACCATCTCATCCTCTGTCGTCCCCTTCTCCTCCTGCCCCCAATCCTACCCAGCATTAGGGTCTTTTCCAATGAGTCAACCCTTCGCATGAGGTGCCCAAAGTATTGGAGTTTCAGCTTCAACATCAGACCTTCCAATGAACACCCAGGATTGATCTCTTTTAGGATGGATTGATTGGATCTCCTTGCAGTCCAAGGGACTCTCAAGAGTCTTCTCCAACACCACAGTTCAAAAGCATCAATTCTTCGGTGCTCAGCTTTCTTCATCGTCCAACTCTCACATCCATACATGACCACTGGAAAAACCATAGCCTTGACTAGATGGACTTTTGTTGGCAAAGTAATGTCTCTGCTTTTAAATATGCTATCTAGGTTGGCCATAACCTTCCTTCCAAGGAGTAAGCGTCTTTTAATTTCATGGCTGCAGTCACCATCAGCAGTGATTCTGGAGCCCAAAAAAATAAAGTCTGACACTGTTTCCACTGTTTCCCCATCTATTTCCCATGAAGTGATGGGACCAGATGCCATGATCTTAGTTTTCTGAACGTTGAGCTTTAAGCCAACTTTTTCACTCTCCTCTTTCACCTTCATCAAGAGGCTATACTTATGGCTGATTCACATGTTGTACCGCAGAAACCAGCACAACATTGTAAAGCACTTATCCTCCAATTTTATGAAGTAATTATCCTCCAATTAAAATAAATAAATAAATTTTAAAAAATAAAAATAAAAAAGATAAACATACTGGGGATAGAGAAAATGTTGCGACACTGTCAATTGCTCACATCAGAGAATTAGGAGGTGGCTGTGGACCAGTAGATACTAAATCCCTCCTCCCACCTTCAAGTGCCCCCTTGGCATTGTCACATGCAGAGGGAAGTGACATGCAAGTTGGTCTCTAAAACAAGACAATGTTATCCCTTGAATTAAAGTGAATTATTGGCATTCTAAAGAGGAATATCAACCTTACTGGTGATTTCAGACCTTTACATCTTTACTGAGAAATCCTGGAGAATAAGAAAAATCCTGATTTTCAAAATGAGAGAAAAGGGTGGATTCCAGAAAAAGGACAGACGACGATGCCTGAATCCTCCTCCTAGCAATATTCTAGGGAGACTATGAAATGGAAATTTTATAAACATTCAGAAAACACTGAGGCGAGGTCACTGAGCCACCCCAACTTCCTGGCCTGTCTGGGTAGAATGATGGGGTTGACAGATCAGAAAAATGCCACAGACAGACTGTATTTTCATTAGAGCCAAGCAATCAACCAAGACTTTTTTGTATATGATAAAGGAGAGACAAATAGGCTTTTTAAAAAGCCTATGATGCAGATGTATAGCTGGCAGCACATTTGGAACCAGAGAGAACACCCAAGGAGGCAGGACTGTTCTTCTTTGTGGCTCTTCCTCCATAAGGGTGGTGGTGTCGTTCAGGCGCTAAGTTGTGTCCGACTCTTTGCGACCCCATGGACTGTAGCACACTAGGCTCCTCTGTCCTCCACTGTCTCCTAGAGGTTGCTCAGATTCATGTCCATTGAGTCAGTGATGCTATCTAACCACTGTATCCTCTGCCACCCCCTCTCCTCTTGCCTTCAATCTTTCCCAGCATCAGGGTCTTTTCCAAATGAGTCGGCTCTTCACATGAGGTGGCCAAAGTATTGGAGCTTCAGCTTCCGCATCAGTCCTTCCAATGAATATTCGGGGTTGGTTTCCTTTAGGATTGACTGGTTTGATCTCCTTGCAGTCTCAGAGACTTTCAAGAGTCTTCTCTAGCATCACGGTTTAAAAACATCAATTCTTCGGCACTCAGCCTTCCTTATGGTCCAACTCTCACATCCATACATCACTACTGGAAAAACTACAGCTTTGACTACATGGACCTTTGTCAGCAAACTGATGTCTCTGCTTTTTAATGTGCTGTCTAGGTTCCATGAGGATTTCTAGGTTCACCATAAGGGGATGCAAATGATAACAGGTAAATGCTAATTATTCAGCGCCTACTTTAGCAAGGGAGTCACTCACCACCAATAGCGTTTGGCAGAGACTCAAAACAGGCAGAGAGATGGGAAAGTTTGTGGAGGAAAAGGGAAGGTTTCAGGAATGCCCTGATTGGGGGCTGTCAGCATGGAGAAGCTACAGACAAACAAACTAAAGTGCGGCATCCTCTGGTTGGTTTGGGAAACATATTAGGCTTCCTTAGGCTGCTCTGAAGACAAATACTAGGGAAGTATAAGTGATTGGTTAAGTCTTGGTCATTTAGGACAAGATGCCACAGAAGTTATTGTGTGGTTCCCTGGACTGGTTACTTCAGAGGTCAAAATTCTCATGTTTTATGTGGTCTGGCCACTTTCTGCTTCCTTCCCACATCCTCTGTGACCAAAGTGGGGAGAACAGACAAACCGTTCAGGTAAGTTTATTTCAAAGTGGCTTGAAGAAATTTTAGAAAGTAGAGAAAACAAACCTGGAGGAGGGTATGGCAACCCACTCCACTACTCTTGCCGGGAGAATCCCCATGGACAGAGGAGCCTGGTGGGCTAGAGTCCCTGAGGTCGCAAAGAGTCGGACACGACTGAGCGACTAAACACAGCACAGCACAGAGAAAACAAAAGCAACTGATTAGCCCCCAATTCAGAGGCAGTCAAATTGAAAAATCAATCAAATATCTCCCGCAAGGAAAATGAAGGGCATACAGAATGACGAAATTTACATGTACCATAACAGGTAGCTAAAACAATTGCCGGCAAAGTCGGTTTATATGCAGCTTATCAATGCACGAGTTAGAATGAATGGCTGATTCATCCACGGCTAGTTCTGCAACCTTGAACAAGTCACTTGATCTCTATCAGCCATAATTGCTTATCATCTGTTAAACAAACAGGCTGAATTAAAATCTCTCAAGTCCTTTATGGCTATAAAATTTTATGGTTCTATGATTCTGGTCACTTGGAGAGTTCCTTTATTCTACATGCGGCAGCTTTATGTCTGCCCAGTTAGATATATTAATTCATTAGGAGCTGAATTGGATAAACAAAACAAATTACACCCATGTTTTGTAAAAGTGCATTCATTCCACAATAATTACAGAATAGTAACTATGGATAAAGCACTCTCCTAGGAGCCATGTGAGAAACAAAGAGACCAGACAGAGACCCAGCACTAAGGGACTACAGTTGAGAAGTGAAAATATGCTCAGAATTAACTCTAAATAAACAAAGTATTCAGTGTCCTAAAATGATACAGAAAGTGCTCCAGAAAAATGACCAATACTCTGGACACTCTGGACCCTTAAAAGTTGCAAACAGAATGATTAGCTAATGACTTATTTATTCGTACATATTGTCATTTGCATATCGTGACTGGCAAACAATTTTTGTTTGCTTTAAGTTTCATTTGCTCTCACTCCTTTCCCCCTCAACTTTGGGGTTTGGCACATCAGAGCTATACTAGCTGGTCCCTTCTGCAAAGGGCATTTAAAAGGAGGGTTTGGGACTTCCTTGGTGGCACACTGGATAAGAATCCATCTACCAATGCAGGGGACACAGGTTCAATCCCTGGTCCGGGAGGATTCCACATGCCACGGAGCAACTAAGCCTGTGTGGCAAAACTACTGAGCCTGCATGCTGCAAATGCTGAAGTCCATGTGCCTAGAGCCTGTGCTCTACAGTAAGAGAAGCCACCGCAACGAGAAGCCCACGCACTGCAACCAAAAGTACTCCCCACTCTCAGCAACTAGAGAAAGTCCACACAAAGCAATGAATACTCAGCACAGTCAACAGTAAATTTTTTTTTAATTTTTAAATAAATAAAGGAGGGTTTATGCCAGGATGTTGGCAACGCTACATGTGACAAGATGTTCTGGCCAGAGAAAGCCCAGTCTCAGAAAATACTAAATAACTTCATTAAAGGGGCAATGAAATATTCCCATGAAGCTGATTTTCTTCAAAGTCCGGTTCCTAGGAAGTGGTAAATACTGAAAATTACCATTTCCTGCTCCCCTCCACACCTGTCTAAAGCTACTGAAGTGTGGGGTGGGGGTGGGGTGGATTTTTTAAAGATACAGTTTCATAACGTTAGAATGCCTTATGTCTTCATTGGCAAGAGAGGGGTTCGGGAAGATTTTCACTTGCCCCTTCCTGGCTAGGAAGCCTGCTCCTTAATATTTGCAGCTCTGTGGCGGCCATCCAAAGATGCTCTGATTTTCCCTAATTTAAGAGAAACATGCAAATCACAAAATAAAAAGTGCTCTCTGCCCAGGAAGTACAGCCACTGCCTGCAGGCAAGCCTGTCAAACTGCCTCTGGCCACAGTAAACAAGTCAGTCTCTCCAACACACCAAACAATTCTCGGTTACATTTTACAGTCTGTTACCAATGAAAAAATAAACTGATACAAAAAAAGGCACTTTAAATTGACACAACTCTCTCAAGTCCAATGCAGAGCACACATTACTTTCTTGAATAGCAGTTGAGAACTGCACAAAGGCTGTCTGGGTTTCTTTTTTGGAGGGGGGAGTGTTGGGGGGAGAATGTCCAGTTCAATGGAAGAGCTTTCTTTGGCTGGCTATATCTTCCTCTCCAGGGTGGCAGGCAGCCCTGAGCAGGTGTACTGCAGTGGGGAGAGACAGATGAGAGCAGGAAACAGGAAGTTCTTAGAGACCAGTGGCTCCTGGTTTGTCAATTACCAAAAAAAACAGGCACCCAAACACTGACTGGATATTTACTAAACCTGATAAGGGGTTTGGAGGTCCCGCCTGATGCTGTCTTTATTGACTACAAATCCCCAAACAATTAGCAGGCACTTTGGAGAGCAGGGCTTCTCTCGGTTTTCCTGCCAATTCTCCTGGGTGTGCCTCCTTACTTACATTCTGTGACTAAAAGCCCTCGAGGATGCTGCTAAGTCTGCAGTCAGAGTGTCTAATCATGATTCTTAACAAGTGCACCCTCTTCATGTGGCCAGACCAGCTACAGGATGCTCCCCACCCAGTCACAATGGCACACACTTGGCAAGGTGTCACCCACAAACGAGATACAAAGGGACAAAGAGCAGCTGCGGTCCCCAGAGGCCCTGACAACTGCAATAGGTACTGAACCACCCAAGTTTTTTCCCACCCTCCTGGGAATATTCACTTCAGAATTGCTATTCTAAACTAACTCATTTCCACAAGACATAGATGTGGACTCCTCTACTTAATATTCATGTCCTCCCACAAAGCTTGCATGTAAACATATCCTTTAGAAACAACAACAAAATCACTGTTTAAAAGAGCTTGAAGGCAAAATCTTCATTAACTCATCCTTTCTACAGCACAGACATTCCTTCATCTAGAGTCACACATCTAGGGGAAAAAAAAATCTGCAGAGATGCTAATGCAAACCCAAATATTCATTCTTGAGCATCGAAAAAGAAAAGGAGGGTGAACATGTTTTTCTAAAATGATATGCAAAGATGAGCCATTTTTTTTACAGAAGCCATTCCACCTGTACATTCCTGTGGAGCCCTGCCCGCTCTGTCTTTCCTGCTGTGTTTGTTATTCTGGTCGGAGGATTCTCAATCCCGGCCCCACATTAAAGGAGATCTGGGTTTTTGTTTGACCATTTTTTTAAAAATTGAAGTATAGTTCATTTACAAGGTTGTGTTAGTTTCAGGTGTACAGCAAAGTGATTCAGTTACATATATATACATATACATATACAGATCTATTCTTTTTCAGATGGGAGATTCATTTTTTAAATTTTTAAAATTTATTTTTAATTGAAGGATAATTGCTTTACAATACTGTGTTGGCTTCTGCCATATATCAACATGAATCTGCCACAGGTATCACCTGTCCCCTCCCTCTTGAACCTCTCTCCACCTCCCACCCCATCCCACCCCTCTAGGTTGTTACAGAGCCCCGGTTTGAGTTCCCTGAGTCATATAGCAAATTCTTGTCAGCTATCTACTTTATGTACGGTAATGTATGTTTCCATGTTACTCTATATATACATCCCACCCTCTCCTTCCTCCTCCCTCACGGTGTCCATAAGTCTGTTCTCAGCATCTGTGTCTCCTTTGTTGCCCTGCAATAATTTTATCAGTATCACCTTTCTAGATTCCATATATATGCATTAATATACAATATTTGTTTTTGTCTTTCTGACTTACTTCATTCTGTATAATAGGCTCTAGATTTTTAAATATTCATCTCCAGACCTCAGTCCAGACCCCAAAGATTCTGATTTAATTGATCTGGAATAGGCCCCAGTGGTTTTAATACACAGCCAGAATCCAGGACCACAGGCTAAAATCAAAGGTGGTAAGTCACTGCAATCCATCACCTAACCCTAAATAAACGTGGACAATGAGAAAGTGAGTACATTGCTAGTTCTGAATCTCCCGGAATTTTATATATGGGATATTATCTGAGGGACTCCAAACTGTTGTTTGTGCTGGCTTATTTTGGAAATCAGAACATATTTTAGGAAAGTGACTGTAGGCTGGCTAGTCCCCAGTAGTTGCTTATTAGTTTTAGGCTGTGTACCATCAAACCTTTCCCAACACTGCAGAGAAGCCTGTTTCCCTTTGCAAGCAAAGTAAACCATGAAATCAGAGCCTGCTACTCAGGGATCATTTTTAACTAGACAAATAACAGAGGAGAAAAGTGAAGCCAAGAGTGAATACGATGAAAATCACTAACAGAAAAGATGCCCCAAGCGACAGGGGACCAAGGAAACAAGACCACAGTCCAATTTTCTGGTAGGAAATGGGGTGAAGGCCGGCCTCTGTGCCTCTGAGACTCCTGTTTCCTTTCAGTGAGCGAACCCCCTGAGAACAGCTCTGCTCAAAAGTTGCTCTCAGCCAGAGTCAGGCAAATTCTCACCTGTCAGCAACAGAAGCAGAAAAATAAGTAGGAAAGGGAGCTCTTCAGAAGTCTTGCTTTTATTTTTTACTTAAAAGGCTGGTAATTTTTCTGAAATATACCTTTCCTGTGTGTTTTATAACGTTCACTTTATTTCTTTTGTGTAATGATTTTCACAATAGATTTAGTTGGTTCTGATGCATGTACACAGAGTAGCCACTCAGTTGACGTTTCAGGAACAACTGAATTGAAAGCTCAGGTTTGTTCCTGTTGTTCAGTCGCTAAGTCATGTCCAACTCATGTACGCACAAGGAACTCCCTACTGTGTGAGGCTCACAGTACGTTTTTTAACCAGCAAGAGGGTAGATAATGCCCTTTGGTGGTCAACAATGGATTAGTACTTCAAAGAACAGAAATACCTTTGCTTGATCCACAGTAGATTTCAATGGTCATACGGGATCAGTGAGTAAACCTTAGGGAGTCGTGAAGGTGAAGGAGGGGATAAAACACCTTTCCCACCAGCTGTGCACATCTCGCTCGAATCAACACTGTTGCTCCCTTTCATGTTCTGGTACAGA
Source organism: Giraffa tippelskirchi (assembly GCF_054371585.1). NCBI lineage: Eukaryota > Metazoa > Chordata > Mammalia > Artiodactyla > Giraffidae > Giraffa > Giraffa tippelskirchi. The sequence goes on along the minus strand of NC_137287.1, from coordinate 61,003,093 downwards.
CACATCTGGGGCTGTCCAGGTGGCGCTAGTGGTAAAGAACCCACCTGCCAAGACAGGAGACACGGGTTTGATCCCTGGGTCAGGAAGATCCCCTGGAGAAGGAAATGGTAACCCACTCCGGTATACCTGCCTGGAAAATCCCATGGATAAAGGAGCCTGGTGGCTACAGTCCGTGGGGTCACAGAGACAGACACAATGGAGCCCGCGTGTGAACACACATGTCTTTGGAAAACCAGGAAGAAACTGGTGGAGATAAACGCCAAATCTTGCCTGAAAAGTGTGGTTGTGTTTTGCTGCCCAGCCCCTGGAGCATGCACGGTGCCCTCCAGAGATAGGAAGTGGGGCCGCGGGAGGGACCGAAGGAAGACAGAAGGGGAACTGAATCTTTCTCTCTTGGCCTGGGTGCCAATGCCCAGCATTTTCCTTCCACCTGTCAAGTGAGAGATGATGGAAGCAACCTGAGAACAAGGAAGGCAGATCCCCCGACAGACGCACATGGACTAGACAGAACCCCTGGGCTCTGGAGAGGAAACTGCTGTGCCTCCCTTGGAGGACAGAGCATCTTGATTTATGGAAGTCTCCCTGTTTGACTGTTCCTTTGTAATATTGGGTAATCTCAGAAGTGCCACAGGGAACCAAAGGAAGAGACACCAGGTAAAGCTGTTTGCCTGCGTCTGAGCCTGGGTATAAAGTGACAGAAACAGGTGTTCACACTCCTCAGAATGAAACACAGAGAAGATGACTCTTGGGGCTGCAGAGGAGGCTGGGAGTCAGCTCCCTCTCTTTATAGGGTCTTTTCTTGGAACTTTGGAGAGCAGGGACCCTGGCAAAATCCCTCTTTGTTTTAAGAAGCTAAAAGAAGCTGATGGTGGTTTACCTGCTGCAGCTGATCACCAGTGAAAACACACTGGGCATGCTTTAGAGCAGTGCTCCCTAACCTTTTTGGCACCTGGGACTGGTTTCATGGAAGACAAATTTTCTATGGATGGGGTGGTTTCTATGAGGGGTGGTTTTGGGAGGATTCAAGTGCATTATATTTATTGTGCACGTTATAATAATAAAAGTATTTGTATAGGAGGCAATATGATTGATCTCTTTAGATTCTAAAGAGATCTAGATTTTAATCTGTTTTGGGCAGCTAGTGAAACTTTCTGAGTCTCAGTTTCTGCATCAGTCAAACGGAGATTCAATACCTGCCCGATGGTACTGTTATTAAGTCTGGAGACAAATGTGCATGGGAACAGGTATATGAGTGCTCAATAGTGGACATGCTGCCACCATGATCATCATCGCCACCTCCATCCTCCTCATCATCTCCATCCTCCTCACCATAACCATCATCTTCATCCCCATCCTCCTCCTCACCTACATCATCACCATCCTTTTCATCACAACCATTATCCTCATCACAATCCTCATCCTCAACAACCTCCTCCTGTTCTTCCTCCTCTGCCTCACCACCACCACCATCATTATCATTTCCAAGTCCTTTAACGTGCATGGCTTACTTCTTGAACAACAGCCTCTAGGGTTTGGGTGAAGGAAATTAATTTTCTGCTTCCTGACATGTTACTCATTCTTAATACTCACTTACAATTTATTGCCACTTTTCCAAATAAGAGCAATATACCTAGTAGAAGCCTCTTCCTTCTGATAGCTTTTTATTTACTGACATAAATCTTACGGTTCAGCATCATTTTAAGAATCTACACTGACAAGGTATCAACTAGAACCTGAGCTAAGTCTAGCTCAGCTTTCTGCTCTTCACATACAGAGAGATGAAAAGGAAAACAGGTGCTCCCAGGAGGGCAGACATTGTTTCCACGGAAATCACATGGTCACCATGCCCAAATGCTGACAGCTACTTTGCCATCGTAACGTTCTGAATATTCTAAATCTAGTTAGTACAATCATACTCATGTAGTCCTTGAAAAAATAAAAACAAATAGGAAATGCTACCTAAATGAGAAAGTGCAAAGCATATCAGGAACATGGAGATAGTCAGAATGACTCACAACTATTGACAATGTCAAATAAAAATCTAAGAGTCCTACTGGGAAACAGCATGTCTTTGAACTTAACAAAAAGCACAATGCCCTCACAGAATGCTAGCCACTCAAATAAAATAATAAATATATGTAAATGGATGCCAGCTGTCAAATTTCTATAGGTAAAATAATAATAGCCATTGCTTCTGGTTCTCCTCCCGGAACCTAATTTCCATCCTCTGGCCATTCCTGTGGCTACTGGTGGAACCTTCCCAAGCACTCCTGCATCCTCCCTAGGCTGGTACCCAGATAAGCAGACACACTATCCCATGACTCCTGTTTTCCTCTCCAGTGGGGCCTAAATGATACAGTCATTTCGTTATGATTTACATTCTACTTTTCAAGGACAAAGTGAAATTTGAACTGGCTAACAAGCCGTGTTTGAACAGTAAGGCTTCTGCATACAAAGTACATTTCCACCGTCACCTGAACCAGGGTTCTCAGAGGGCTTAATCTGCAGCTAATTCAACACTTGTGGAGTCACTAGCTTTGCATACTGAACACTGTGACCTGGGAGGCAAGTGGCTGGTCCCAGAAGGCTCCAGTCTCTCTTTGACACTATATATAGAGAACTAAACCTTCAGGATCCCCTCCCTGAGGAATTCTAGCTCAGCCTGAAGACCCTCTGTGGTTTCACAGGGCAATCTTTGCCTCCATAAAAAAGGTAGGATCCCTGGATTTTCTGCTCAAGGAAAAAAATGCCCAAGGGAGACACAGGAGAAAAAGCTTAGAGTGGACACCTTTCTAAATGACCCCACCATCTGAGCCAAAAGATGCCATCTATAAACCAGGAAAACAAGGCTGGTTTTTTTCCTGAGCATCAAAGAATTGATGCTTTCAAACTGTGGTGCTGGAGAAGACTCTTGAGAGTCCCTTGAACAGCAAAGAGAGCAAATCAGTCAATCCTGAAGGAAATAAACCCTGAATATGTTTTGGAAGGACCGATGCTGAAGCTGAAGCTCCAATACTTTGGCCACCTGATGCGAAGAGCTGACTCATTAGAAAAGACCCTGATGCTGGGAAGGATTGAGGGAAAGAGGAGAAGGGGGTGACAGAGGATGAGATGGTTGGATAGCATCAGCGACTCAATGGACATGAGTTTGAGCAAGCTCCGGGAGATAGTGAAGGACAGGGAAGCCTGGCGTGCTGCAGTCCATGGGGGTCGCAAAGAGTTGGACATGACTGAGCAAACTGAACTGAATTGATGAACCAGGAAGCAGTCCCCAACCTCCAGAACTCTTGAGAAATAAATTTCTGTCGTTTACAAGCCACACACCTCTGGTATTTTGTTACAACAGCTGAATGGACTAAGCTAGGAGGCAAAGGTACTTAAACTATGTCATAGTTAAGCCATCTGAGAGTTTTAACAAGGTCAACAGGGTCTAGGGTTTCAGAAAAATTAAAGTGAATCTACACTTTGAAAAGCCTATGATGTTTGGCAACTCAAATTAATTGGAGCTCTTCGAGAAAAGAGCATCAGTAGCATGGTTGGGCAGAAGCTGTGCTGTAAAGAGTTGGTAAGTGAGTTGTGGGAGGAAGTACAGCAGTCGAAGGAGGTAGAAACATGATTTAAAGTCTGGTAGGGAAAGAGGGCAAGAAGAAGGAAAGAAAAGAAAAAAAAAAAGAAAAAAGGGGGGCATTCTGAAACCACTGGGAACAACAAGATGAATTCACTGTTCCACAGTCAGAACTTCAGAGGAGAAATCCTCCCGCTGTGTGTTGACAATAATACTAAGTGCTGGCTTCCTTTGTGGTTGCTGTTTAGTTGTTACTTCGTGTCTGACTCTTTGCAACCCCAGAGACTGTACCGTTATGGAGTTAAACAGAAAGATGCGCTCACAAAGGGATTTGCCTCCCAAGTGTTAACGTTCCGATGTGTGTGTGCTCAGTCGTGTCCAACTCTTTGCGATCCCATGGATTGTAGCCCACCAGGCTCCCCTGTCCATGGAATTCTCCGGGCAAGAACACTGGAGTGGGGAGCCATTTCTTCACAATCTTCCTGACTCAGGGACTGAACCCTTGTCTCCGTGTCTCCCGCACTAGCAGGCGGATTCTTTACTGCTGCGCCACTAGGGAAGCCTAATGCTAGACAATACCACTAATATTCAACCCAAGACAGGCGTGCCACCTAAACTGCTACTCTGCCATCTTTTCAGGCCACCTCCCAGGGGCTGTGTCAAGGGGATCTCTCCTGGAGGGGCCCTGCCAGGATTAAACAAACACACACACACACAACAACAACCAACACACCAGACATCCACAGTGAGGGAATCGGGGCTGGATGTGTGGAAATACAATCCAAACCAACCCCCTCAACTGGAGGGAAGCACTGGTTTTAAAGAAATAGCCACATTATCCTTTGCTCTGCAGCAAGGAGACTCACTAGAAAGAACATCTAATGTTGAGTGACAACTTCTTTCTGGAATTTTACTTTTATACCTAGAAAAAATTACATACTAATGTATAACAACTTGACATTGAGGAAAATTCTGTGGCTACTTGAACCGATGGGCTTATCCCTTCAACAGTACCTTTCCTGGGTGGTCAGCTCCTCAGTGGCCTCCACTTCCTGTGGCACCTACCCTGGGGCAACTGCAAAATGACCCACGTCCCTCAAACCCACTCTGATGTCCAGGACAGTATGTGACAAGCCACCTCTCCCTTTGTTTCTAGAACATTCCAGAAAGGTACAGAGAGAGGGGTCAAACAGAGCAAGCAGGCCCAGGACCAGAGCCTGGGTGCTCAGCACATCTCCCTTTCCTATAGCCACATGGGGAAGGTGGACGGGGTTTCTCGGACTACGATCCCTCCAACAGCAGCACTTTCCATATTTCCCTAATCATTCCACAGTCTGGAGCTGGCTTCTTCCTATTGCGCTTCTGAGAAGTAGTATCGCCAAGCTGTTGCCAAGAAGCTGGCACATAGGACCGAGGTCCTCAAACACACCTGAAACGGGAAGCAAACATTCCCAGAGGTTCATCTTTAACCCAGACTCTGAGCTCCTTTGCAGCAAATTCCAGAGAACCAGAGGCAGCTGGGGGAAGGACACAAGAGCAATCAGAGCAGCCCGTGGCATCACTGCATCAGCCCCCAGGAGGGGGAGGCAGAGGGAACAGCACAGATAATTAAAACCACCAGGGGAATTACTGGAACCGGATCCCATATCTCACACTGGAATGTGACCAGAGTACCAGAGTTCTTGTGGGCAGAACCTCCAGGCTCTGTAAACATACCACAGCTCTCTTCAAAATGAGGAAAAATTGACCTTCCTAGAGGTCCAGGGTTAAGACCCTATGCTCCCAGTGCAAGAGGCATGACTGGGGGAGATCCTGCATGCCACATGGAGGAAAAAAAAGCTACCTTTCCGATGAGTAGGAGTCATTTTCTTGCATTCCCCCAAGGATGCTCTACAAGAGAACCAGCATGGTGTATGGATAGTTTCGGAGGAGGAGGCCAGAAACCATCGCTCTGGCTGCACACTCACATGAGTCTGTTCTGTGACCTTGGGCCACTCGCTTGACCTCTCTGGACCTGTTGTTCCATCTGGAGGTCAAGACAACTGGACCAAAATCTCTAAGGTCCTTTTCCAGTTCTAATGCTCAGTGACTGCCACGTTAGGGGAAGAAGACAGCAAGAGAGACAAATAGTATCTGCTTTCACAGCTTAAAAGAAACAGTAAAGCTGACGGATTCCTGACAACTGCAATCACGCCGGGCATCAGCACCATGGTGCCTTCTCCGCTGGATGAGGGAGTCACCTCCCCATGGCTGGCAGTGTGTCCTCTGCCAGCAGGGCTTCCATGGGCTTCAACAGGGAGGCCGTACACATGTGATGTGGCTTCTGGGAAGGCACCTCCTCCCCGTTTCCATTGTCCAGCAAGATGTCCCTCATACATGTAATGATATAAACAGCAAACATTCTTTGAGCTCACACAACATGCCAGACACTGTTATACGCACTCTGTATGCATTAGTTCTTTAATCTCCATAACAATAATGTGAGGTAAGTACCAACATTTTCCTGATGATGGAGGCACAAAGTTGAAATCGTTTGCCCAAGGTCATTCAGCTTCTAGGGCTTCTCTGGTAGCTTAGCGGTAAAGAATCCGCCTGCCAATGCAGGAGACGTAGGTTTGATCCTTGGGTTGGGAAGATCTGATCCCCTGGAGAGGGAACCAGCAACCCACTACAGTATTCTTGCCTGGGAAATCTCATGGACAGAGGAGACTGGCAGGCTACAGTCCACGGGGTGGGAAAGAGTTGGACATGACTTAGTGACTAAACAACCACCACCACAGCTTCTAAGTGGGGTAGTCAGGTGAAAACTTAGGCTAATTCTGAGGTCTTCACCAATATTTTATGCTGACCCTCTAATGACAATGTAAAATAGAGATTATTTTCTTTCACTATTAATGAGCACCCCTATGCAGTGGGATGCTGTCAACATCAAGAGTATGTGGCTCTGTTTTAACAACATGGGAACACCAGACAGATCAAATCATAATGGGAAAGACAGACAGATCTGGGTCTGACTTCCCGCTCTACCTACTTATGAGGCCTCTGGAAATTTCTTAAATAAGTCCCAGCTCCTCAACTGTAAAATGTGAAGAATAATATCCACTTCAGAGATTTATAGTGAAGATTACAAAAAATGAGGCTCCTAGAAGTCCCAACTAGTTTTTAAATGATGACAAAGTAGAATATTTGTTTTTAAGATCTCAAAGGGTAGACACGTGTGGCTCTAGACTTCAGATCACAAGGTTGGGACAAAAGCTTGAATTCTGATTTTAGAGTTATCAGTCTGTTAATTTAATCAATTGACATCTATTACCCTTTTAAATCTATTGCTATTTCTTCCTACTCGTTGGGAGTCATAAGACTATTTTTGGCTATTTGGCTTGTGAGATCTTAGTTCCCTGACTAGGGATCGAACCCAGGCTCTCAGCAATGAAAGCACAAAGTCCTAATCACTGGACCGTCAGGCAAGTCCCGGGAGTCATAAGACTTCTGATTCCCAAGGGCTGCTTCTACAGTGAACAAAGTGCCCCAGATGGGGAACATCTCCACAATGTCTCCCCAGCTCCATCTCATCCAAATTACACTCTCTGAACCTCAGTTTCTCCTTCCACAAAATGGGTACAATTTCTGCTCTGAGCTCTCCCACCAACATATTCTGCACTCTTACAATAGCATGATGAGAGTAGCCATGCCTAACATTTGCATAATCCCCAACACTGGAAGATATTAACATTTTAAAAAGGCTTCTCTTTTTTTTTTTTTTTTTAATAAATTTATTTATTTTAGTTGGGGGCTAATTACTTTACAATATTGTAATAGTTTTTGCCATACATTGACACAAATCAGCCATGGGTTTATATGTGTTCCCCTTCCCGGACCCCCCACCCACCTCCCTCCCCATCCCATCCTTCTGGATCATCCCATTGCCCCGGCCCTGAGTCCTTGTCACATGCATCGAACATGGAATGGTGCTCTGTTTCACATATGACAATACACATGTCTCAATGCCATTCTCCCAGAACGTCCCACCCTCACCTTCTCCCTCAGAGTCCATAAAATTGTTCCATGCGTCTGTGTCTCTTATTCTGTCTCGCATATAGGGTTATCGTTACCATCTTTCAAATTCCATATATATGCATTAGTATACTGTATTGTTGTTTTTCTTTCTGGCTTACTTCACTCTGTATAATGGGCTCCAGTTTCATCCATCTCAGTAGAACCGATTCAAATGTATTTTTTTTTTTTTTATAAATTTATTTATTTTAGTTGGGGGCCAATCACTTCACAACATTGCAATAGTTTTTGCCATACATTGACATGAATCAGCCATGGGTTTACATGTGTTCCCCCTCCTGGACCCCCCACCCACCTCCCTCCCCATCCCATCCTTCTGGATCATCCCATTGCCCCGGCCCTGAGCCCTTGTCTCATGCATCGAACATGGAATGGTGTTCTGTTTCACATATGATAATATACATGTTTCAATGCTATTCTCCCAGAACGTCCCACCCTCACCTTCTCCCTCAGAGACCATAAAATTGTTCCATGCATCTGTGTCTCTTATTCTGTCTCGCATATAGGGTTATCGTTACCATCTTTCAAATTCCATATATATGCATTAGTATACTGTATTGTTGTTTTTCTTTCTGGCTTACTTCACTCTGTATAATGGGCTCCAGTTTCATCCATCTCAGTAGAACCGATTCAAATGTATTTTTTTTAATGGCTGAGTAATATTCCATTGTGTATATGTACCACAGCTTCCTTATCCATTCGTCTGCTGATGGACATCTAGGTTGCTTCCATGTCCTGGCTATTGTAAACAGTGCTGCGATGAACATTGGGGTACACGCGTCTCTTTCAATTCTGGTTTCCTCGGTGTATATGCCCAGCAGTGGGATTGCTGGGTCATATGGCAGTTCTATTCCCAGTTTTTTAAGGAATCTCCACACTGTTCTCCATAGTGGCTGTACTAGTTTGCATTCCCACCAACAGTGTAAGAGGGTTCCCTTTTCTCCACACCCTCTCCAGCATTTATTGCTTGTAGACTTTTGGATAGCAGCCATTCTGACTGGTGTGAAATGATACCTCATTGAGGTTTTGATTTGCATTTCTCTAATAATGAGTGATGTTGAGCATCTTTTCATGTGTTTTTTAGCCATCTGTATGTCTTCTTTGGAGAAATGTCTGTTTAGTTCTTTGGCCCATTTTTTGATTGGGTCGTTTATTTTTCTGGAATTCAGCTGCAGAAGTTGCTTGTATATTTTTGATATTAATTGTTTGTCTGTTGCTTCATTTGCTATTATTTTCTCCCATTCTGAAGGCTGTCTTTTCACCTTGTTTATAGTTTCCTTTGTTGTGCAAAAGCTTTTAATTTTAATTAGGTCCCATTTGTTTATTTTTGCTTTTATTTCCAATATTCTGGGAGGTGGGTCATGGAGGATCCTGCTGTGATTTATGTCGGAGAGTGTTTTGCCTATGTTTTCCTCTAGGAGTTTTATTGTTTCTGGTCTTACGTTTAGATCTTTAATCCATTTTGAGTTTATTTTTGTGTACGGTGTTAGGAAGTGTTCTAGTTTCATTCTTTTACAAGTGGTTGACCAGTTTTCCCAGCACCACTTGTTAAAGAGATTGTCTTTTCTCCATTGTATAATCTTGCCTCCTTTGTCGAAGATAAGGTGTCCATATGTGCGTGGGTTTATCTCTGGGCTTTCTATTTTGTTCCATTGATCTATATTTCTATCTTTGTGCCAATACCATACTGTCTTGATGACTGTGGCTTTGTAGTAGAGCCTGAAGTCAGGCAGGTTGATTCCTCCAGTTCCATTCTTCTTCCTCAAGATTGCTTTGGCTATTCGAGGTTTCTTGTATTTCCATACAAACTGTGAGATGATTTGTTCTAGTTCTGTGAAAAATACCATTGGTAGCTTGATAGGGATTGCATTGAATCTGTAGATTGCTTTGGGTAGAATACTCATTTTCACTATATTAATTCTTCCAATCCATGAACACGGTATATTTCTCCATCTGCTTGTGTCCTCTTTGATTTCTTTCATCAGTGTTTTATAGTTTTCTATATATAAGTCTTTTGTTTCTTTAGGTAGATATATTCCTAAGTATTTTATTCTTTTTGATGCAGTGGTGAATGGTATTGTTTCCTTAATTTCTCTTTCTGTTTTCTCATTATTGGAGTATAGGAATGCAAGGGATTTCTGTGTGTTAATTTTATATCCTGCAACTTTACTATATTCATTGATCAACTCTAGTAATTTTCTAGTCGAGTCTTTAGGGTTTTCTATGTAGAGGATCATGTCATCTGCAAACAGTGAGAGTTTTACTTCTTCTTTTCCTATCTGTATTCCTTTTATTTCTTTTTCAGCTCTGATTGCTGTGGCCAAAACTTCCAAAACTATGTTGAATAGTAGTGGTGAAAGTGGGCATCCTTGCCTTGTTCCTGACTTTAGGGGAAATGCTTTCAATTTTTCACCATTGAGGATAATGTTTGCTGTGGGTTTGTCATATATAGCTTTTATTATGTTGAGATATGTTCCTTCTATTCCTGCTTTCTGGAGGGTTTTAATCATAAATGGATGCTGAATTTTGTCAAAGGCTTTTTCTGCATCTATTGAGATAACCATATGGTTTTTATCTTTCAATTTGTTAATGTGGTGTATTACATTGATTGATTTGCGGATGTTAAAAAAACCTTGCATTCCTGGGATAAAGCCCACTTGGTCATGATGTATGATCTTTTTAATATGATGTTGGATTCTGTTTGCTAGAATTTTATTAAGGATTTTTGCATCTATGTTCATCAGTGATATTGGCCTGTAGTTTTCCTTTTTTGTGACATCTTTGTCTGGTTTTGGAATTAGGGTGATGGTGGCCTCATAGAATGAGTTTGGAAGTTTACCATCTTCTGCAATTTTCTGGAAGAGTTTGAGTAGGATAGGTGTTAGCTCTTCTCTAAATTTTTGGTAGAATTCCGCTGTGAAGCCGTCTGGTCCTGGGCTTTTGTTTGCTGGAAGATTTCTGATTACAGTTTCGATTTCCGTGCTTGTGATGGGTCTGTTAAGATCTTCTATTTCTTCCTGGTTCAGTTTTGGAAAGTTATACTTTTCTAAGAATTTGTCCATTTCTTCCAAGTTGTCCATTTTATTGGCATATAGCTGTTGGTAGTAGTCTCTTATGATCCTTTGTATTTCTGTGGAGTCTGTTGTGATCTCTCCATTTTCATTTCTAATTTTGTTGATCTGAATCTTCTCCCTTTGTTTCTTGATGAGTCTGGCTAATGGCTTGTCAATTTTGTTTATCTTCTCGAAAAACCAGCTTTGAGTTTTGTTGATTTTTGCTATGGTCTCTTTTGTTCCTTTTGCATTTATTTCTGCCCTAATTTTTAAGATTTCTTTCCTTCTACTGACCCTGGGGTTTTTCATTTCTTCCTTCTCTAGTTGCTTTAGGTGTAGAGTTAGTTGATTTATTTGATTTTTTTCTTGTTTCTTGAGGTACGCCTGTATTGCTATGAACCTTCCCCTTAGTATTGCTTTTACAGTGTCCCATAGGTTTTGGGTTGTTGTGTTTTCATTTTCATTCGTTTCTATGCATAATTTGATTTCTTTTTTGATTTCTTCTGTGATTTGTTGGTTATTCAGAAGCGTGTTGTTTAGCCTCCATATGTTGGAATTTTTAATAGTTTTTTTCCTGTAATTGAGGTCTAATCTTACTGCATTGTGGTCAGAGAAGATGGCTGGGATGATTTCAATTTTTTTGAATTTACCAAGGCTAGATTTATGGCCCAGGATGTGATCTATCCTGGAGAAAGTTCCATGTGCACTTGAAAAAAAGGTAAAATTGATTGTTTTGGGGTGGAAAGTCCTGTAAATATCAATTAAATCTAATTTGTCTATTGTATCATTTAAAGTTTGTGTTTCCTTGTTAATTTTCTGTTTAGTTGATCTATCCATATGCGTGAGTGGAGTATTAAAGTCTCCCACTATTATTGTGTTATTGTTAATTTCCCCTTTCATACTTGTTAGTATTTGCCTTATATATTGTGGTGCTCCTATGTTGGGTGCATATATATTTATGATTGTTACGTCTTCTTCTTGAATTGATCCTTTGATCTTTCTGTAGTGTCCTTCTTTGTCCCTTTTCACATCCTTTATTTTAAAGTCTATTTTATCTGAAATGAGTATTGCGACTCCTGCTTTCTTTTGGTCTCCGTTTGCATGGAATATGTTTTTCCATCCTTTCACTTTCAGCCTGTGTGTGTCCCTAGTTTTGAGGTGGGTCTCTTGTAGACAGCATATATAGGGGTCTTGTTTTTGTATCCATTCAGCAACCCTTTGTCTTTTGGTTGGGGCATTCAACCCATTTACATTTAAGGTAATTATTGATAAGTATGATCCCGTTGCCATTTACTTTGTTGTTTTGAGTTCGTGTTGAAACATCCTTTCTGTGTTTCCTGTTTAGAGAAGATCCTTTAGCATTTGCTGGAGAGCTGGTTTGGTGGTGCTGAATTCCCTCAGCTCTTGCTTGTCTGTAAAGCTTTTGAATTCTCCTTCATATCTGAATGAGATCCTTGCTGGGTACAGTAATCTGGGTTGTAGATTATTCTCTTTCATTACTTTAAGTATGTCCTGCCATTCCCTTCTAGCCTGAAGGGTTTCTATTGAAAGATCAGCTGTTATCCTTATGGGGATCCCCTTGTGTGTTATTTGTTGTTTTTCCCTTGCTGCTTTTAATATTTGTTCTTTGTGTTTGATCTTTGTTAATTTGATTAATATGTGTCTTGGGGTGTTTCGCCTTGGGTTTATCCTGTTTGGAACTCTCTGGGTTTCTTGGACTTCTGTGACTATTTCTTTCCTCAATTTAGGGAAATTCTCACCTATTATCTCCTCAAGTATTTTTTCATGGCCTTTCCTTTTATCTTCTTCTTCTGGGACTCCTATGATTCGAATGTTGGGGCGTTTCATATTGTCCCAGAGGTCCCGGAGGTTTTCCTCATTTCTTTTGATTCCTTTTTCTTTTTTCCTCTCTGCTTCGTTTATTTCCATCATTCTATCTTCTACCTCACTTATCCTATCTTCTGCCTCCGTTATTCTACTGTTGGTTCCCTCCAGAGTGTCTTTTATCTCCTTTATTTCATTATTCATTCTATATTGATTCCTTTTTATTTCTTCTAAGTCCTTGATAAACATTTCTTGCATCTTCTCAATCTTTGTCTCCAGGCTATTTATCTGTAACTCCATTTTGCTTTCAAGATTTTGGATCATTTTTATTATCCTTATTCTAAATTCTTTTTCAGATAGATTCCCTATCTCCTCCTCTTTTGTTTGGCTTTGTGGGCATTTCTCATTTTCCTTTACTTGCTGAGTATTTCTCTGCCTTTTCATCTTGTTTAGATTGCTGTGTTAGGCGTGGCCCTTCTGTATTCTGGTAGTATGAAGTTCCTCTTTGTTGTGGAGGTTCCTCACTGCGGTTGGGGTTGGACAGGTGGCTTGTCAAGGTTTCCTGCTTGGGGGAGCTTGTGTCGGTGTTCTGGTGGGTGGAGCTGGATTTCTGCTCTCTAGAGTGCAATGGAGTGACCAGTATTAATTTTTGAGATGTCTATGGATTTGGTGTGCCTCTGGGCAGCCTGTATATTGATGCTCAGGTCTATGTTCCTGTGTTGCTGAAGAATTTGTGTGGTATGTCTTGCTCTGGAACTTATTGTCTCTTGGGTGGAGCTTGGTTTCAGTGAATTTATGGAGGCTATTGGATGGTCTCTTATTAATTAATGTTTCCCCTGGTTTTCAGTCTTATTCTTGCAGTAGCCTCAAGACTTCTCCTTCCATACAGCCTCAATAATAAAACTTTTAGGTTAATGGTGAAAAGATTCTCCACAGTGAGGGATACCCAGAAAGGTTCACTGAGTTACATAGAGAGATGAGGTGGGGGGGGGTGGGTTGAGGTGACCAGGAGGGGAAGAGGGGAATTCAAATGTGGAGAGAGCAATCTAGCCAGTAAGCACTTCCCTCTGTGCTTTCCACAGTTTGGAACCCTCAGAGTGATTCACAGAGATACATAGAGAGGGGGGAGGAAGGTAATAGAGGTGAGCATGAGTAGAAAGGGAGGAATTAAGAGGGGAGAGAGAGGTCTGGGCAGTATCCTGTTCCTGAAGTGTTCTCCGGTACCCAGAACACCCTCAGAGATTCACAGAATTGGGTTGAGAAGAGAAGGAGGAGGGTGGGAGATAGAGGTTCCCTGGGGGAGAAGAAAGAGCATCAATAGGGGGAGAGAGTGATCAGGCCAGTGATCACACTCCTGAGTAAAAATGGGTCCTAAAGATTGGGTTCTTAAATGTACAAAGTTGATATCAAATATGTAAAACAAAAATTAAAAATCTAGAGTAGAGGTTAGACTCTTATAAAACTTACAATCTAAAAAAAAAAAAGAAAGAAAGAAAAAAGGAAACAGTGTAAAAAGAAAAAAAACAGTAAAACAGTAAAAAAAGAAACAGTAAAAAAATGTAGAACAGGAAAAAAACATTAAAAAAAAAGAAAACACAAAAGGTATAAGATATATGTATGTAGTTTGCTTCAAAAATAGGGTTTTTTTTTTTTTTGCAAGTTAATAGTGGGTTATGAAAATGAAAGTTAAAGGTGTAATAGAGGACTTGAAGAAAAAGGAAAGAAGAGAAAAAAAAATTTTTTTTAATTAAAAAAAAAATTTAAAAAAAAAAAAAAATAATAATAGTAAAAAATATATATATCCCGGACTTTCTCTGGAGCTGTTGTGAGCAGTGTGGGATGTGCTCAGTTTTAGATAGATCCTTATTCCTGCTTATACTTTTCAAGATCTATAGGTCCTTTTTAATGCAGTCGGTATTAACTTACAGGGATCTTAATCTGTTGGCCTGTCCCTTCCAAAGCGCTTCCCTCTGTTTATTTGGCTTCTGTTTGGAGATCTCTTCAGTATCTAATTTCCGCCCTGCAACAAAGCGGTGGAGGTGATCTCTTTAGGTTCGCTTGTTCAATCGTGCTGTGCGGAGGAAGGAACACTGCAATTCTGGAGTGTGTGTGGTAAGCTCGCAGTGTCTCGGCCGCACTGGGTTCGCCCCCGCTCACGGCGTGTGTGCTTTCCCCGTCTACCCTGCTCAGGCTTCAGGTTACTCGGCCGGGGAGCGGGCCCTGAGCTGCGTGCACTTCCCAGGTCTAAGCCGCTCAGGTTCAGGCTCCCGGTTACTCCACAAAGGCGCAGACTCGGTTTCGCCCGCGGCTTGTGCCGTTCCTGGTCGGAGCTGCCCAGGCGGCCAGGAGTTTGGCGAGGGCGCTGTCCCCTGTTGGGGCGGTGCGGCTTATCACCTCCCTGGTCCCCGCCTCGGTTTACGGGCGCGCCCGGCTCCGGTGTGCTTTGTGTCGGTTCTGGGGAGCTGGTCTCTGGCTGCGACCCTCCCGGCGGCTGTCGACCCTCCGGGATCTCAGGCAGTCTTTGCTTAGAAACTGGGAGCCTGTTTGCAGTTTGGTAGGGGGTGCCCTCTCTGGAGCCGAGTTTGCCCCTTTCGGGCTCTGGCGGGCCCCGCCTGCCCGCTGTGTCCGGCGGGGGATGGGGCGGTCCGCAGCCGGCTAGCTCTCCTCTGGTATCGCTCAGTCCTTTGTTCTGTGAGCGGGCCGGCAGTGCCTTAGAGTTGGGCTTTTCGCGGGATAGTTCTCTCTCTCTCTCGCTGTCCCACAGTTTAGGTTACTATCTCACGTTAGCTCCCTCAGATTGCCCTCGGGGCACTCGGGCCCGGTCCTTACCCTAGGCAATGCCGCCCGCTCCTCTCCGTTCAGCCCCCACTTGCTGGTGGCGGATGATGCGAGCGTCTCAAAAAGGCTTCTCTTATGCCTTCTGATCTTATTTAGGCACCCAGACAGCAGATTATTGACAGTCTTGAAAGTATATTGACTAAATTAAGGAAAAGGAAGTTTTTGCTCTTAAGTGGAAAGATGTAAAAAAAAAAACTGAAATGCATTTAAAATGTGTATAAGTGTATATGTAAATATGTGTATCTACATATACATACATGTGTCCATATTTATGCACATATACACATATATAAATGTGTATATTTAGCACATCAGTTCTGTAACCTTCAACAAAAATGAAATCACCACATCCATCACACCACTGAACTTGTTTACAGATAAATATCCTTGACTGTTAGGATTCCTCAGTGAGACCTACCTCATGCCTGAATCATGTAGGCAACCTTATTTTTAATATATGTATAAAAGAAAAATGTAAATAGCTAAAAATGAATATTAAATCCCATTTACCAAATTTCATATATGTATATATATACATACACACACACTATTTTTAAAATTTTCAGTGTATATATAAAAACTTCAAACCAGTCACCTAAGACTCTAATCTCAATCTTAGACTGACTTGGAAGACAAAAATCAGTGATCCAACTTTCAAATGGTAACCGTTTAAACCACCCAAAGGATAACCTTGTACTTTATATATGTAAAATAAAATCTATTCACCAAACTTTATAGAGTTTAAACTAGATAATGAGTCATAAGTAAAGCTTCACTAGAATCATTTCTCCAAATAAACAATGATGCAACTATGTAGAAAATAGAATTGACACAACCTAAAGTTTAACAGAAAAACAACAATACAGTATACTAATGCATATATATGGAATTTGAAAGATGGTAACGATAACCCTATATGCGAGACAGAGTAAGAGACACAGATGCATAGAACAATTTTATGGACTCTGAGGGAGAAGGTGAGGGTGGGACGTTCTGGGAGAATAGCATTGAAACATGTATATTATCATATGTGAAACAGAACACCATTCCATGTTCGATGCATGAGACAAGGGCTCAGGGCCGGGGCAATGGGATGACCCAGAGGGATGGGATGGGGAGGGAGGTGGGTGGGGGGTCCAGGAAGGGGAACACATGTAAACCCATGGCTGATTCATGTCAATGTATGGCAAAAACTATTACAATATTGTAAAGTAATTAGCCCCCAACTAAAATAAATAAATTTATAAAAAAAAAAAAAAAGATGTGTAACTACACTAAAATTATTAGACATTTGTTAAGAATAATTAAAGAAAATCTAAATAAATGATGAATTAACCATAAAAAAAAAAAAGAAACAGTGAACTTTTGGTGTATATTTATTTCTTTTTTTGTATTTGCCATCCTGGTTTTATCCCAGGACTCCTTGTACTTAAGTCTTTCAGGTTGCCAAGGATCCTCCAATATAAGATTTTCTAATTTTTTCTGAAATATCAGACAAGATATGTACATACACACACACTTATGTTGGAATCATTTAAATGAAATTTATATGAATCATTAGCTAAGTAAGTTGACTGAAGAAGAGAGAAAACACTTCCCAAGATATAATAATTTAGAGGAATTTAAACCACCAACTAATCCACACAAGGGTTGAACTACCCAGGCACACAGTCAGATTAGATGACAAGGAGACAGCACACGGAAATAAGCATGCAAATAACTAACACTGTTTTTAAAAGTGTGATAAAACACAATGTTTCTTCAAATACTCTAAATATCTACAGAGTCATATATATAGTATAAAAAGTGGCAGGAACAGCCAGACTAGATTAAGTCAACTCTGTTGCTATAGAAGAATCATCTTCCCCTCAAACCTGGCTGTCTTCTAAAGGCTCCCCGCCCCCACTGGCTGATGGAAAGCCCATGGAAGTCAGCAGAGGTGTCTCCCCTGCTCTAGTCTCTACTGAGTCAGCATTTGCATCCAGCATTTCTAACCCTCATTATCATCTGAATCCCCTCTCCCACTCCTCCCCTCGATGCT
The DNA here is from genome assembly GCF_054371585.1 of Giraffa tippelskirchi. Taxonomy (NCBI): domain Eukaryota; kingdom Metazoa; phylum Chordata; class Mammalia; order Artiodactyla; family Giraffidae; genus Giraffa; species Giraffa tippelskirchi. Next base: position 60,985,698 of record NC_137287.1, on the reverse strand, counting down.
CCCCACCTTGCCTTTAGTTCTGGGCTGGACTCTGGAAATCCATGGTCTCAGGAAGATGACCTCACAGGCACAGCCAGGGGGCACAGAGGTAAGCCTGGTGCCATGGGGTCTCAGGGGGAAGGGCCCACCAGGGAGGGACAATCGGGGAAATCCTGAAGGAGAGGGCGTCGCAAACTGAGGCTCAGCCCACTGAAGCAGAAAGGAAAGAGGAGAGGCAGAGGTCTGAATCACCTGTGCAGGAGTCATCGTGTCTTTTGGAGGAATGAACTTGAACTTGGCAGGTGGGGAGGTGAAAGCTGCTGATGGCAAAGTGGAGGGGAGGGTGCTGTTTACCAAGGAGTCTGGATCCCATCAAGCAGGAGACTTCACAGAATTAAGGTGGAGAGGGTCAACAGCAGATGTGCAATTAAAATCTCATGTGCACAGAACTGGAAGGAGGCATGAAGAAAGACTCTGTCTGATCATGAGAGCCACACTTCACATGGTACTTGGGAAGCAGAAAACACACAGGGAGACACTCCGGAAGTTCATGGTCCCTAGAAAGATAAACCACCATTCCTGGCCAGACCAGTCTGAATATCCCTGTTGCAGCAAGGAACACCACCAATTCTAGTCTCGTCCTATTCACAGCAATGCCCAAGAAATTGATAGAACTCACAGAAACTCACTGATCCTGGATCTCAAATTTTTAAAATGTTCCTGGACTATCTGCTATGGACAAAAAGCACCATGGGAAAGCCACTGGGAAGCATCACATGTACCCTCTTTTGGCTCTAAAGTCACGTTGGCACGAGGCCAATTTTATTTTTTATATACATGCGCACTGTTAGGATGAAATAAACGATGACCAGCAAATAGTGGTCTGGACAAAGCTGAGTTTACAGTCAGATCCCCAGGGCTGGAAGAAATGGAAAAGCAAAGTACAGAGTTAAAGAGGAGAAAGCTCACCAAATTCGGCAAGATTCCAAGGTCAGGCCTCTACTAGGGCCAGATGGACTAGTGTTGGCTCTTGTGTATGTTTGAGGCTTTCACTAAGCTTGGAGTGAACAGGTCCAAGATGGGCTGTGTCAACTTTCCAACAGGACTAGAGTCCTGCAGCTGATACACCCACCTGTACATACTCCAAGCTTGACAAGATTGTGACTTTAATCACAGACACATAGAACAAAAATAACCACCACCAAATAACCTAACCACATTCCCTCAACCTGTTTTGCTGGAATTGCATAGTTTATTCCAAATTAAGGGAACTTTCAGCAAAAGTTTTTCAGGGTAGCAAAGGGTTCCAGGATCATAACAGAGAGAGAGAGCCACCTCCCTATTTGTTACCACATGGCCTCCAGACATTCTTTTTCACACTTCCTGCCTGTGTCCTTAATTCTGAGAGTATGTTTCCACAGGAAAGGTCTCTCCGTGCTGGAACACCATCTTCTAGGCAGATTAGATCCTTAAAAAGTTGTACTGGTGCCTGAGAAACTCAAGTATCAGCTTTACCAGCTTGGCCATTTTCAGTCATTGGAGAAGTGGTTTTATTCGCTCTGAATCGATGAATTTCTATTGAAGTATCTGTTTCTCTGACACACACAATAAACTGGCACTTGGCAGTGATTTAAAGAAGCAAACGGGCCAATCTGCCATCAGAACAAAGCTGCAGGAGCAGAAGCAAGCCATATTTAAATGAGTTAATTTACAGAAAAGCCCTTCTCTGAAGGCTAATACTTAATTCAAAACCAGCTGTCCTCTCCTTTGGGGGCTCAAGCTGCCTGCCTTGCCTCTAGTTAGTCTGTGCCGAGAGAAACATGTCTAGTCCAAGAGAGCCAGGGAATGAAGCTCCTGTAAGGAGTGCCCAGGCCTCCAGAGCCTGGCTGTGGTGCTGACTCACGCTCTCCCAAGAAGACAGCCTCACCTCCCTGTCTGCGATCCATCCTTGACCTTGGCCATAGCAGATGCTGGGCTTTGGTTGTCTGCTGCCTTCAGCAGCCCTGATTCCCTTCGAATGGTGGGCTTGCCCCTGAGAGTCCTGCTGACTTGACCAAGCCTTATGCCAGCCTCTCCATCTGGGAATGGCCATTACTGCCCCTACAACCTGACTACCCTCAAAGAGCCAGGTTCTCACTCTTGAACCCAGCTAGGAGCTGGCGCCTGCTCCCCACTGATGGGGATAACAGGGTCAATCCCCCTCTAAGGGATGAAATCCAGCTCTTCAAGGGGGACCACATTTGAGTTTGCTCCACTAAACGAGCCCTCTCACCTAAAGGAAGCATCATCTGGTGTGTGTGTGCACGCACATATATGCATATTTACATCTGGTGTGTGTCTGTGTATGCACACATATATGCATGTTTACATCTGGCATGTGTGTATGTGCACATATATGCATGTTTACGTCTGGTGTGTGTGTATGTGCACATATATGCATGTCTACTCATTTTTCCATACTGTTGGGCACGTGAAGAGCATCTTCATCCCCCCAGGAGGTGAAATCATGAGGCCAAGGCCCTTGAGCAGCTCTTCTCAACACTGACTTGGCTGCATGTAAGATGGAGATGGGGTGCTTTTTAAAATTTCCCAGTAGCCACCATAATCTTGAATTCTATCTCAATTGGTCAGGCTGGAGCCTGGGCGTCGGGATGTTTGCAAAAGATTCCTGGGTGATTTTAAAGTGCCACTAGGGTTGAGAAACACTAATTTAGAGGGGAAAAGGCAGAGACTCTGAGCTGAGACTCCCCAGTGTACCCAAGATGCAGTACTTGCAGTATAAAACCAATTCCTATCCAGGGGAGAATTCTCCCCCAGGAAAAATCATCTCTGCAGCCAATAAAGTAACCATTAGAACAGCATGGAATCCTGGGGCCATGTTTCATAAGTATAGTGACTCTTTAACCAGTCCGAGTCTTGGTAACCCAACTATTAGGAAAAGGGTTACTCTGAAGACATCGGTTTTGCTTCTCTCGTCTCCTATATTCCATCTTCATGCATTCCCTTCATCTGTCATTTCAGTGCAGCCTGTTTGTATATTTGCCTTTCTACTTCTCCAAAAATGTTTTATGTGTTGCCTTGAAATTAGATTTGAGCACTGCCTGCCCTCTAAGTAAATAACACCACAGAAACGATAAGCTCCATAATCCAGTGGTAACACTAACATCGTGATATTCCATAATGCAGAGAACACGCCCTTTACAGAACCTGAGCTAACCGTTCCTCCAGGGAAGGCTGGTGCTGAGCCATACAGACCCTGCCCCCTGCCAGTCAGACAGACCCCTCGATGTTACATAGCAACTGCCTACCATGACGCCTGCCTCTTTTTATTCCCTCTAAGCTTGGTTTAATCTCCCACTTAACAAGTGGGAGATTCATTTTGGAACTATTTTCAGGGCAAGAATAGAGACATCCTTAAGGATATATTAGTTACATTACTTTAATCCAATGAAAACCATAAATCTTTCACCCTGCAATAAACTCAGCACAGAGGAGGGCAAGCAGTCTCCCAGATGGGCCTCCTTAGATGAAAAACAGCCTGAAAATATACCAACGACCAGGGTATACGACAGAATTTGGAATAATGCAGGCCTCTTTGGAACCCTATTTTCAAGGATTTAGTTACAGAGGACCAAAGGATTTTTTTAACACGTGGTTTCAGACAAATTTAACATCCAGCAAGCCCAGGTCACATCTGGGTTTCAGACCTCCATCATCAACCTGCCATCCCCAAGACCAGCATGTCTGAATCAGAACTCACCACCTCCCTCCTGCTCCTGGAATTCTGATCTCAGTTAATGAGGTCGTTATCCACCCAGCTATCCAATCAGAAACCTGGCAGTTATCCTAGACTCAGCTCTCCCCTCAACTCTCTCTCCACTCCTCCCCAATCTCTAACTCCCGGAGATTCCATTTTGCCTCTTGCATCCCAGCCCATAGATCCTATTTTAATGCACTACCTCCTCAGTGCCTCCAATGGCTGCCTAACTGCTTCCCCGTATAAGTGAATCTTGCCCCACCAATCTATCCTTCGTTCTGTGACAATAATCTTTACGAAACAATCCTGATCACGTTGCTCCTTCCATTAAAACACTTCAAGGCTCCCCACTGTCTGCAGGATAAAGTAGGAGTATACAGCACCCCATGATCCAACCTCCTCAACCTCAGGGTCCTCACATCTCACCTTGAACCCTCTGCCTGGTCCATTGGGCTCCGTGGAGTTCCCAGCACACCAGCTTGCCTCCCATCTCCTTTACTCTGTTTACCCCGCCCTCTCCTGGTTGGAATATCCCTCTGCCCTTCTTCCCTTAGCAAAATATACTCACCATCTAGAAGCACCTCCTCCAGGAAGCCTTCTGTCACACCCAACCCCAGTGGGAGAAATGGGAAGCCCTACTCTTAAACCCCTGGTAAGACTTCTCATACAGTATCTACAATGTCATTGCACTCATCTAGCTCTGGAAGACAAGGATTATATCTTGTTTTTTCAATCTCAGGACCTAGCAGTGCCAACTGTTGCACAGGAATTTAATAAACATCAGTGAAATGAATGAATGTTTCAATGGTGGATCTTGACAGTAGTTTCAAAACTATCTACAACTAATATATTATACTTTGCTTTCGGCTGCTTATGACATGGGACAGCCTCTTTTTTTTTTTTTTTGGGACAGCCTCTTATACTACTTGTAAATCATTTACAGGAACCAAAACAACAAACCCGTATAGGAGATACAGCCCATTTTATCTCGTGAGAAATCACTGGTTTTCCATTCCTGAAAGAAGGGTCACGCTTCAAGGCACCCCAATAGCAGAGACTGAGAACTATCAAAATATGTGATTCCCAATCCCTGGTCCTCCCTTGCTTTGAACTTCCCTCTTGCTGGAAATGTGTATCATCTGAGGGAGGCACAGGGTGAAGGTACTATTTACAACAGAAAGACTAAGACATGAGCCAGGACTGGTTTATGAAGTTTACATCTGCTGCCCTTGCCCATGTAGACAGAAAATAACACCAAGAATAAAAACTGACCTCCTTGGTTTTGTGGCTTCTAAGCTCATGAGGGAGACACCCAAAAATAAAGGCACCATCACTGATTCAGCAACAGGCAGCCCTTGTGCCCAAGGTAGAACTTCTGGAAGGCTCTGAGCCCACCCAGATTTCCATCTAAAATGTCAAATATCTGCAGTGTGGTTGCAACTTAATACGTAGCCAAACCCTTCTTCTCCGGGTGCTGATTTCACATTGGAAAATGGGCAATTTAAATAAATGTTTCATTAACATAGTGTTTTCCTGCTTGATGCTAATGTACGTAGAGAAATTTGTTTTCCCAAATTCTTTGCCACAGAATTATTTCATGCAGTCCTCACAGGACAACCTGAAACTCTTCAGGTCCCTAAGAGACCAAACAAATAAGAGAAAACACTTGTAATAAAAAGTACTATCAAGACCCATTTGTTCCAGAACACACATCATATACACTGCAAGGACAGGACAATCCCAACCACCTCGGTGGCACTGGGTTTGTACTGATGGCAACAAAGCATCGTTCAGTGGGCACAGTTGGTCCCCAAGACACAGAAGTGGGAGCTGACTTATTCAGGAAGAACCCAGACAGTGTGACACTTTGTTTTGAGACCCAGTAAGGCTTGTTCCCATTCTGTTTCACTTATTTGTACAGGGATTCCTGCTATGTGCTAATTCCAAATCCCCAAAATTTCAAGGATATTTCTAGCATCTTTTGCTAATAGGAGAGCTTAAAAACTTCACAGCACAATGCCTGGATACATTGCACTCACACAAAAGCAGGCCTCATATAAAAGTTTGTTCCCTCAAACAGGGGGGGAATGGCTTGACCATGAAAATGAGGGGAGAGGCCTGGACACCATGCTAACGGGAGACCATCTTTTGGGAGGATCCAACCACATCAGAAAGGTTCTCTGCACCATTGGACTGGAAGCATTACTCTGACTTAGTTCTGAGATGCTGGGATAGGGCTTCCCAGGTGGCACTAGTGGCAAAGAACCTACCTGCCAATGCAGGAGACATTAGAGACCTGGGTTTGATCCCTGGGTCTGGAAGATCCTCTGGAGAAGGGAAAGGCAACCTATTCCAGTGTTCTTGCCTGGAGATTCCCACAGACAGGGGAACCTGGCAGGCTACAGTCCATGGGGTCACAGAGAGTTGGATACGGTTGAAGCAACTTAGCACGCACGTAAGAAATACACATTTGGTCACTCAGTTGACCAAAATATATTTCTCATATATACATTTGGTCTTGTCCACAGGTCCCATCTTCCAGCTCACAAAACTCTTGGAACTTCCTAGGTGTTGAGAGACAAAGGTGTCTTTGTTATGTGAACGAGGTGACTTTTAGAAGCACCAGGCTGGAGGCTACGTGTGTGTGTTAGTCACTCAGTCGTGCCCGACTCTTTGCGACCCCATGGACTGCAGCCAGCGAGGCTTGTCCATGGAATTCTCCAGGCAAGAATACTGGAGCATGTCGCCTTTCCCTTCTCCAAGGGATCGTCCCAATCCAGGAATCGAACCTGGGTCTCCCAGATTTCAGACAGAATCTTTACCATCTGAGCCACCAGGGAAGCCCAGGCCGGAGGCTAGTTGCCAGGAGAACCAACCATGTAACTAGAGGGTTGGGGCTTTCATTCCATCCCCCAGATTTCCAGGGAGAGGAGAGGGGCTGAAGGTTGAATCAGTCATTAATGGCCGACGATTTTATCAATCACAACTATATAATGAAGCCTCCATAAAGGTCCTAAATGACAAGTTTTTGTCCCTTTTTGGAGAGCTTCCACATTGGGGAACTAGAATGCTTCTGTGTGCCACACTGGCCTCACGCTTCAGGAGGACAGAAGCCTCTTTGTCTGGGACACTGCCCTGTGTATCTCTTCATCTGGTTCTTGGTTCACATCCTTTAAGATCCTTTCATAATAATTCGGCCGTTTAGTGAGTAAACGGGTTTTCCTGAGTTCTGCAAGCCATTCTAGCAAACTGATCGAACCGCAGGAGGGGGACATGGGAGCCTCTGATTTAGAGCCAGTCGGTCAGAAGTACAGGTAACACGCAAGCTTGAGACAGCAGCCTGATGGGGGGTGGTCTTGTGGGACTGAGCCCTTCACCTGCGGGATCAGACTCTGTCTCCAGGTGGACAGTGTCAGGATTGAGTTGAACTCCTGGACACCCTGCTGGCAACTGAGAACCACTTGCTGGTGAGGGAAAACCCATGCACGCTGGAACTGGGTCCAGGAACCCAATCCAGGTTTTACTACTTGGGGAGCAAAACCAAACTCAGTGAAGAGGTAAAGCAGGTAACCAGTGAGCTCTGGAACTTGCTGGGTGCCAGGTGCGAGGTAAATGGCAAGAGCGAGAGGCCCACCAAAGACTGTGGAAATCACACTGGTGGGGCTGACCTCCCAGGCTGTGCCACATCTGAGCTACAAGGCAATGGACAAGTGACTTTCATCTCTGAGCTTCACATCCTTCTTATAAAATAAAGCAACAACAACAAGAAACCAATAATAGTACTGGGCACAGTGGCAGTGGCAGCCACCCTTTCACTGAACACTTACTCTGCAGCAGGCGCTGCACAGATACTTGCTAAGCACCATCTCACTTAATCCTGAGAACACCTGAGAGATGTTACTAACTCCAGTTTATGGAGGAGGTGCAGAGCTCAGAAACAGCCCAAAGTCACCTAGCTGGAGGGAGTGGCGGGGTCTCAGTTCAAAGCCAAGTCCATCTGACTGCCCTGTTCTTTGGAAAGAATAATGATCTCAAATGTCTGCCAGGAACATTAGGAGATGAAATACAATATGGAAAGTGCTCTGGACGCCCCATATAAACAACAGTCAGGGTTAAAAAGCCCACTCCTCAGGGCAGGTCAGCGTTCCGGTCACCCTCTCGAGCCACTGTAGCCTCCTCCTTCCCTTGCATGAGAGACCCCATCCTCTGAGCATGACCCCTGGTGAGGGGGTGGGGAGGCTGTCCTCCTGCACTCACTTTCTCAGGACGGCGATCTCATTCTCAATGCTGCTTTCTTTGCCCTTCAGCGCCTTCTTGGGGATACACTTGACCGCAAAGAGTTTTCCAGTTGCCTTCTCTTCAGCTAAGACCACTTCCGAAAATGCCCCACTGTGAACAAAAAGGGAGAAAGAAAACAAATTAGATTCAGGAGATATGGAGACTCCTGACAGCTCCTCTGATCCCATTACCAAAGTCAAGAGTAATAGCAACAATAAGAAGGATCCCTGGTGATTTTTTTAATCCAACCACACTCCTAACCAAATGTCTTTATGCAAAGAGTAGACAGAGGCAAGGGTGACCGCTTGCAAAGGGACACAGGGATGTCCACATGGGTGTGGCCACCTCCCCCTGTCACTTGCCACTCTGAGAACAACCAAGCAGTGATAACTCAGGAGCCACAGAAATGCTCCAGGAAGGTTCCTGCAGAAAAGACTGCACCCATCTGAAGCTGTCAGTACCCTCAACCCCAAGCAAGACAAGAGGGTAACATTCAAATGTCTAGATTCCTCCCAGGCCCTTTCAGTCCCAAGAAAATTTCAGAGCACTTCGCAAACCTGAAATTAATTCTCACAGATAGGTAAAAGTGTAATTAATGTGTACAACCTGTGGTATTGACATGGGTTAATTAATTGGTAGGGCTGTGCATGGCTGCAGTGAGCAGCTTATTTCTTTTTTAAGTCAAACAAACAAAAACAAACATGATGCCCTGAGTCAGGGAGATTTTCCTGCCTGAAGACATAAATCTTTCTCTGTGAGGTCAGAGCCCCAAACTGAAAATGTAACCAGAACATTCAGGCCCAGAGATTACATTTCTCTCGAGAGGTGGTCCATGAGCCCCAGGGGCTGCCTTGTCCCTCCACCTGCCACCTTCTCTATCTCCAGCAGAAAACCTCTGGTGCCACTCTCGGGAGGGGGCACAACTTCCCTAATGACTCAAACAAAAACAGACACCTTCATTGTCTGCTGCAGATCTCAGTAACATGGGTTTTGTGCAGGCCACAGAAAGTCACTGAGTTATTCTTGGTCCCCAGACTTTCAGGAGCAACTCCTATTTCCTTTGAGAGACACTAAACACAGCTGCTCAACAATTATGATCAGAGACAAACTCTCCTGCATCAAAAGAAACCACTAGAAGGACCAATGTCATCCCAGTGCTGGTGCCTTGGGGCCTTTGTTCTTCAGTCAACATCAAAGAGATGCCTAAGCAATGGCTGAATGGATAAAGAAGATGGGGTACATATACACAATGGAACACTACTCAGCCATAAAAAAGAACAAAATAATGCCATTTGCAGCAACACAGATGGACCTAGAGATCATCATACTGAGTGAAATAAGTCAGACAGAGAAAGACTCACATCATGTGATATTGCTTAGTGTGAAATCTAAAAAAAAATGTACAAATGAACCTATTTACAAAATAGAAATAGAGTCATAGATGTAGAAAACTTATGGTTACCAAGGGGGACAAGGGGACATGGGAAAAACTGGGAGATTGGGATTGACACATACACACTACTATATATAAAACAGATAACAAAGACCTACTGCATAACACAGGGAACTCTACTCAATACTCTGTAATGGCCTATACGGGAAAAGAATCCAAAAAAGAGTGGATACATGTATATGCATAACTGATTCACTCTGCTGTATACCTGAAACTAACACAACATTATAAATCAACTATACTCCAATAAAAATTTATTAAAGAAAAAAAACCAGATGCCTAAGCAAGAGCAGACTTTTCTCTCTCCATCCTGTGCCACCTGACAGCGATAGGCATCTGTCCTGAAGCAAAGAAAGATTGGTAGATAGATTTTAAATCCTTTCTTGTGGGAGGAATTCACCACTCGGTGCAATTAACTGTGAGTCTTCGGGGCAAGTGTTCCTCCTGAACCCCAACTCTTGAGAGAGGAGTCTGTCTTCAAAGCCTGTAATATAGAAAGCCAAGGGACAGAAGATAGGGAGTCCACAAAAGAACCAAATGGAATATGTCAGAGCAAAGATCTGCCCACGATCATGGGCCAAGTCACAGTCTCTCCCACCCTCCACATGCCTCACATACACAGACACCTTCTCGACTCAGCTAGAACAGCAATTATGAAAGGGAAATACATAAAATCCAGGGCAGATTTATCAGAGTGATATATGGAATTAGACATTCCCAGTGGTATTTGGTCACTGCCAATGGCTTTCGCCCAAAAAAGCCAATTCATAACAACTTGAGGGAATCCTCTAACCCAGAAGCTGCTCTTCCTGCTCATGTGTGTCTGGGGATGGACCGAGGTGAATTCTCCTCCCAGTGAGGGTTCCCAGGCAGAAGGAATGTGATCGGTTATGGACTCGCTCCTAGGGAAAGGGGGGATGGGAGGAATTGGGATTGACACACATATACAACTGATACTATACATATAGTAGATAACTAGGGAACCTACTGTACAGCACAGGGAACTCTTCTCGGTGCTCTGCGGTGGCCTAAATGGGAAGGAAATCCAAAACAGAGGGGATGTATGTACACATATGTGTGCTAAGTCACTTCCATCGTGTCTGACTCTTTGCAATCCCATGGACTATAGCCTGCCAGGCTCCTCTGTCCACGGAATTCTCCAGGAAAGAATACTGAAGGGGGTTGCCATGCCCTCCTCCAGGGGATCTTCCCGACCCAGGGATGGAACCCATGTCTCCTGCATTGGCAGGCGGGTTCTTTACCACTAGCGCCACCTGGGAAGCCCATGTATACATATAGCTGATTCATTTTCCTGTGCAGCAGAAACTAACACAGCATTATAAAGGAACTATACTCTAATAAAAATTAATTCTTAAAAAATGGTTGCACTGGAAAAATTTGATAAGCCTTTTCACTCATTACCTCTCCAAAGGAGAAAGAAGTTATATGAATAACTGGAGGCACTAGATGTTATGTACCACTTGACATTTACAAAGCGCTTTGGCCTATATCAATGAATACAATTCATACGCCAACCCAAGAAGTGCACAGGAAGTTACTGTCCTCTGTTTTGCAGAGGAAGGTACCGAGGCCCAGGCAATAAGGGTCAGAAAAGAAAACACAGGTTTCCTAACCCTTCCCAGGTCCTTTTCAAGACACTCTGCTGGGCTGCCAGCAGGGAGCCTGACCCACAAGAGGGGTGGGTGACAGCAAGGAAGGGTCAGACTCTGCCTTTCGGTGAGCTATCCTCCTGTCCTCCCGCCCCGAGGGTGCAAATCCACCTTGCTGCCTCACTGAGCCAAATGACGTACATCTACCCAAGCTTTAAGCTTTCCAAAGACAGAGCTCACTGGTCTTCAGGGGATATAAGATAAGCATAAATTGTTATTGTTCCTACAATAAACATAAATCACTGGAAGACACTTTCCCGTTCCAAGAAAGCTAATTAAAAATATCAGAAGCAGAAACTCATGAATGAAGAGTGGGGGCACTTTCAGTGTAATTACACAACAAAGTCAGGCATGTGTCTGCTTGTGTGCGGTAGGGGAGAAGGAAAGGGAGACAGGCAGAGAGAGGAAGGCTGGAAGGGGGCTGGTCACGAGAAGGAAGACATCAAGAAAAGTTATCTGAGAGCCAGAAAGTCTCCAGACAACCCAGGGAAATAAATTCCTAAGAACGCAAGTAGAGACTGAGAGTTATCAAGTTACACAAAATACAGGGAGGTCAGAGCAGGTCGCATTCCATAGCTGTAAGATACAAGTGCTGGGTATGTCATACTGAGCGGGAGAGCCTTCCAGCCAGACTGAGCCACACCTGAGGCTTGAACTGGCGGTCTGTGCGGTGCCCGCTCTGCCTGATCCCCTGTCCTCCTTCCGTGATCTGACTCCTCCCTTTGTCACCCCTTGACTAGAACCAGGAGGGCTGGCCACTGGGAGGTGGCAGGGGTCTACCAAATGCTAAACCCAGGGCTTTCCTGCTGCTTATCCTATCAGTCTCTTGTGTGACCTCTGACAGCGGTAGCCTCCTTCCTAAAACTCCTTCCTTCTTGGTTCTACGACAGCTCTCTCCTTCCATCTGTACATCCAGCTTCTCTCATTGCCACCTGTTCCTCCTCTTCTCATCAAATGTCAGCGATCCCCTAAGTCCCATCCTCAGCCCAGCCTTCATCCTATTCTATGCCCTCCCCTGGAAAATCTGGGGGTGTCTCCTGTTTCCACATCACCACCCATCTCCTCATGGCCCCCTAACCTTGATCTAAATTGTAACCTCTCTCATCTCATCTCATATGCAAATCTCACCTTTCCAGCTGCCTACTAGGGCCCTAGTATCTTCTTCCCCAAACTTCTCTCTCCTATACCCGCTCTCATTTCTGTAGATTCAGGAAACCAGCCTAGAACTCAACCTCATTCCTTTCCCACTTCCATCACCAAGTAGATCCAGGTTGCCACCAACAAGACTCTCAGATGACCATCTGTCTTTCCATCCCTATACCACTGCTTTGAGTTCCAGTTATTCCATTCAGGACTCTCTCCTGGCTTCTCTGGCCTCAGCAAGCCTACTTCCACCACTATCTTCTACCTATTTCTGGAATTATTTTTCCAAAGCAAAGATATAATTATGTGGCTACTCTACTTAAAACACTGAGGCTTCAAGTCTACATAGGATAAAGTTTAAACTCCTTTGCAAGTTTCCATGGCATTCAACAGGCTTCCTGGTGGCTCAGACAGTAAAGAATCTGCCTGCAATGCAGGAGATCTAGGTTTGATCTCTGAGTTGGAAGATCCCCTGGAGAAGGAAATGGCAACCCACTCCAGTATTCTTGCCTGGGGAATTATATGCACAGAGGAGCCTGGCAGGCTATAGTCCATGGGGTTACAAAGAGTTGGACACAACTGAGTGACCAATACTTTCACTTCCATGACATTCAAAGCTCTCCCCAATTTGACCCCAACCTGCAAGCTCCTCCACCACTAAGCCATCCTCTCCGGCAAAAATGTGCCCCACCACGCACACATCATCTCCACTCAACCACAAAGGTCAGCTGGCATTTCCCAAATACACCCATGCCCTTTCACACCACTTGAGGTGGGTTCCAGTCCACTCGTTTCCTCTCTTTCTTGAATACCATTCCTTTTTCTTTCTGCTTGGCAAAACTCTGTTTATATTTTAAAGGGCCTAGTTGATATATTTCCTTATCTTTGAAGGCTTTCTCAATTGTCTTCCCCTCAGATAGAATAAGGCCCTCATTCTGAGGCTCATACACTTGATTCATACCTCTACTGCCTTATGCACACATGCCATTTGTGGCCTTTTGTGTGCTTGCCTATACACGAGCAGACCTCCTAAGTTGTTCTCTGCTGTGTCTCCATTCCTAACACTGTTTGGCACTAAGCGATGCCCAAGGCAGTTTGATGATCACCATTACCTGAGGCTCTCCTTGGATTCTCCCCTATGCTGCAGATGGACCAAGTAAATGATGTTCTCCAATGACCTTCCACTCAGTGTAGGGGAAAAATACTGTTCCTTTCCTCCTTTATAATGTAGTCCTCTGAGTTTCTATGCAAGCTTATGCAGAAAGATCCTCAAAGGTTTCTCCCGAAGCATAAAAATTCTTTGCACCTTTCCAGATATATTTTAAACTGTATGCCTATGTACCTGAATGCTTAAATCATATTCTACAGTTGGATAATCCTGAGGTCACTAATTTGTGAATTTATGGCATATTTCTCCCTATAAATCATTATCTTGATTACAGAAGTAAAATTCATTAGGAAAATGGAGAGGGCAGATTTTTAGATAAGTAAAGGACGTTAGGAAATGCATAATCATGGGGGAAATAAAAATCCCAGGGACTTGAAAATTTTATTTCTTCAAGTTGTGACAAGATATTTCTTTGAGTTTCAAAGAAAACTATTCTATTTTTTAAAAACACACCACATTTCCAATTAAATTAAATCTTTATGATGAATTACTGAAAAGGTCAAAGAAAAAAATTCTTCGTGAAGTGCTAAATATTTTCACCTCCTGAAGATAAGCTGCACAAATTACAAAAGCTGAATCTTTCCCCGTTTTCTTACACATTTCAAAGCAAATCACATCATCACCCAGAGGTGCACCTTACTCTGATTATAAGCCAGGCACATGGGAAAAAATAAACAATCTTTTGAGTTTCCAAGTTCCAATCTTTTCAAGTTTCCAATCTTCTGAATTTCCAAGACTCGAGGGAAATGTCATATTTTCTATGTTGACTAAAGAATTCTAAGTGACTCCTCTTGCTTCTAACTTTATAAATAATGGCTCTGAAAAAGACTGCTTTGTTTTTATCTAGTTAGTTGTAAGAATGGAATCCTGGTGTTGTAATGAGAACTATCCACACCATAGACTATCCATGCTATAAAGTTCAGTCAGTGATTGGCACCCAATCCTCTAGGAGTGAAATGATTCCCAACTCCCAATTGACTAATGGAAAAGCAAGCAAAGAAGTGAGTCAGGCTCCAGGAAGTCCTTATATTCTTGAGCTCCCTGGAAAAGCAGCACAAAATCCATGTGTGCCAAGAACACCTTGCTTTAAACAGACATTTAAGGGTTTTGTGAATCACAGTTAGACATTTACCTTCCAGGTGTTAAAGAAAACTCCTAGGGCCATTCAGAGCACCTTAACTCCAGATGTGCTGCAATATATTGAGACTAGAACTCAGAGCAAAGCCACACCCACAGATTCATTGGATAACACAACTACTCACTACCAATTCCGGTTATAAAAAGTAAACACAAGAATCTATAGGGAGGAGGGATAAATTAGGAATATGGGATAACAGATATATACCACTGCATATAAAGTAGATAAACAAGGATTTACTGTATAGCACAGGGAACTATATTCAATATCTTGTAATAATCTATAATGGAAAATCTATAATGAAATACATATACACATATATATGGACAACTGAATCACTTTGATGTACACCTGAAACTAACACAATATTGTAAATCAACTATACTTTAACTTAAAAAAAAAAAGGATCTCTGGATTCTGCATTCCTGATTTCTATGATTTATAATCTGAAGTTGTTAAGAAAGAATAAATATCAGTTAGTACCTAAGAAGAGGAGTTGATGTGCTGGCTCCCCTAAGCGCACATAATGTTAAAATAAACTCTTTTCACAAACAAGAGCAATTTCATCACAAAATATACAAACATTTAGTCTCTGACCACCTGCTATGACTTGCATATTTTCAGTGCTCCCCACATGTCCATATGACTGAACTGGCGAAACTAAGAGACACCTCTGATTTTTAAGCAAAATCAGGAATTCCAGAGCTGTCTTTCTGATTCATGAGAGTACACTAAAGTGGCCACTCAATAAAATTATATCCATCCCAAATTAGACCAAGAAATAATCAGATGCTGCTGAAATGATCTGCCCTATTAGTTTAGAGCCAGCTATTACTTGTCCATTGGGTTTCCAAGCTTTTGAATCATTCTACATGCAAATCAGATTGGTTGTGTTATTATCTTTATTAACATCATCATCTCTAGCCCACAGCCACTTCTACAGTGTGCAACTGGACAGACAGATGTTACCCCAGGCTCTGGACCATAAATCTAAAATGTTCTTTTCCACTAAGCCTACTATTTTTCCCAGTGTCAGGCCAGGACAATATTAAGGGCTGATGGGGAGGAAAATAAAAAAAAATCTAAACAGCAGAAATGAAGTTGGTAATATTTGGCTTGAGACAACAGAGAAACAAACAGGTGGCTTTAAGATCTCTTGTTCCAGAGCAGAATCAATTCTTAAAATAGGAAAATCTGTGTGCTCACCCCAACAGTTGTCTTACTGACCCCAGAGAATCCAAACGGATAATAACAGTAGTGGAGTCAGATGGTCTCAGTGTCTGAACTCTCTAGGCAGAAATTAGGCAATTTTACAAATGGCAATAACTCTTTCTGGTAGAATCTTCACTTAAATATCTTCACTAAATCATATACAATGCATGGCATTGTATGCTAATTCAGTTCAGTGACCTAAAGAAAGACATGCCCGATATGAATAAAGCTCTGACAAGCAGAGAGAGAAGTCTTAATTCAACAATAAATATGTGTGCATGAAAATTGGCATCTCTTTATTAATAGATATAACATCTATTACTTTAAGTGTGTTTCCTCAAACCCTCCATTTGACAATTACATAGTATTCATGATAGTTCACGGCAACATTTCAGCTAGAAATAACACAAACTTCCTTTTTTCAAAAAAAATGTACAACAAGCCCTCATTAATTCTGACCTGTGTCTCACCAGCCAGCTCACATAAGCGACATTCTCTTAACTTTAGTAAGGAAGACTCCCACTAAAAATAGCTAGTCTTTTTCACCCAGAAATACCCTCTTCTTCAACTGGCAAATTCCACAATGACTAGCCACCAGATTCTAAAACAGCTTCCAGAGCCATGACAGAAATGTGCTTAAACATTCATCCGATTAGTGTGATTGTTGCCCAAATCAATTCTCATTCCAAGTACATCCCGAATCTAAAACCCCTGGAGCGAGCAATAGCAATGCTCATCACAGGGAAAGCTGCATAACAGCACTGTCTTGCGGGTGATAACTTGGGTTTCTTAAGGTTTTTCTTGGCGCTAAATCTTTCCAGCTAACTGCTTCACTGATTCAAATGCAGAAGAGAAATAAATTCCAAATGAATGCCTCCTGCCATATTTTAAAGAACACACTTCATTTAATAGCACAACTTTCCCCTTCAACTTCTCTGCTGTGGTCTCATGTCTTCTCTCTGCTCTTCTCCAGTCACTTGTGAAAGGCTGATTCGGAACTTGAGTGAGTCAGTCATTTTTTCCTAAGCACATCCACAGGGAGCATTCATGGAAGCCTGGTTTTTGGAGGTGATGGCAGAATAAAAGATTCCGTTCTTCTGGGATTACAGAATCTCCTTGTAGCCATGGCTAAAGGGCCGGCAACACTGAAAAGTATCCTTGTGGGTCAAAGATGCCTTTGCTGGAAGAACACCTTTTACTTGGATGACGGGGTGATGACTTGGATGAAACTAATCTCCCAGTATCTGATCTATGTTCCTTGGTCAACCGTGCAGACCTCCAAGACCTGCAGCCTTCACAGACCTCCTCTTTGGCCAAGATTCTATTGACAGAGGTGGCTCTACAGAATGTCCCAGCCCTTTCTCACTCATATTTCTCATGGCAGGGAAACCAGACCTAGTGTACATTCATATCCCCCTGCTAAGAAGATCCAGCACCCTCCTGGTGCCAAATCCACAGGCTTTGTAGGGACTGGGAACAAGGGGTGGGCAAAACCATAACCCAAGCCAGGAGGGACATTTATGGTTAACCCAGCTGGCCATGCCTCATATGGTCATTTTCACTCACTGGTAGGCTTGTATTTTAAACCCTCTTTTAAGCTTCTTTGAATTCTTGCTCAGGGCAGATGCAACAATAGGTAACTTCAAGCGAAATGCCCTTGAGCTCCATGACAACCAAACTTACACAACAAGGTACCCTTTCATTAGTCTTTCAAGCTCCCCCATTAAAAAAGTAGAGAGAGTCCTTATGGGTATAATAATTACTACATTAAAAAGACATTTGGCTGTATCTATAGAAAGAAAACAGGAGGCCTAAAAAAACTTGGTTTAATGGAATAGGACGGGGAGACCACTCTCTCCTCCACAAATTTATCGAAAGAACATCTGAACGCTGACCAAACTTCACAAAACTACTTCTGAAGGCTGGCAGAGGACGTCAGGCTTCCACAAAGACAGCGCATTATCTTCAAAAGAGGTAGGAGAAATTATAAAAGATAAAAAGAGAGACAAAAGAGTTAGGGACGGAGACCCATCCCGGGGAGGGAGTCGTAAAAGAGGAGGAATTTCCAAGCACCAGGAAACCCTCTCACCGGCGGGTGTGGGGGAAGATTTCTTATCTCGGAGGGCAACGAAACTGGGAGGAAAAAATAAATAAAATCCACAGATTACGTGCCTAAAGCAACTCCCAGCAAAGAACCCCAGACGCTCGCATCATCCGCCACCAGCAAGTGGGGGCTGAACGGAGAGGAGCAGGCGGCACTGCCTAGGGTAAGGACCGGGCCCGAGTGCCCCGAGGGCAATCTGAGGGAGCTAGCGTGAGATAGTAACCTAAACTGTGGGACAGCCAGAGAGAGAGAACTATCCCGCGAAAAGCCCAACTCTAAGGCACTGCCGGCCCGCTCACAGAACAAAGGACTGAGCGATACCAGAGGAGAGCTAGCCGGCTACGGACCGCCCCATCCCCCGCCGGACACAGCGGGCAGGCGGGGCGCGCCAGAGCCGGAAAGGGGCAAACTCGGCCCCAGAGAGGGCACCCCCTAGCAAACTGCAAACAGGCTCCCAGTTTCTAAGCAAAGACTGCCTGAGATCCCGGAGGGTCGACAGCCGCCGGGAGGGTCGCAGACAGAGACCAGCTCCCTAGAACCGACACAAAGCACACCGGAGCCGGGCGCGCCCGTAAACCGAGGCGGGGACCAGGGAGGTGATAAGCCGCACCGCTCCAACAGGGGGGAGCGCGCGCGCCAAACTCCTGGCCGCCTGAGCAGCTCCGACCGGGAACGGCACAAGCCGTGGGCGAAACCGAGTCTGCGCCTTTGTGGAGTAACCGGGAGCCTGAACCTGAGCGGCTTAGACCTGGGAAGTGCACGCAGCTCAGGGCCCACTCCCTGGCCCACTCCCCGGCGGAGTAACCTGAAGCCTGAGCAGGGTAGACGGGGAAAGCACACACGCCGTGAGCGGGGGCGAACCCAGTGCGGCCGAGACACTGCGAGCTCACCACACACACGCCAGGTTTGCAGTGTTCCTTCCTCCCCACAGCACGATTGAACAAGCGAACCTAAAGAGATCACCTCCACCGCTTTGTTGCAGGGCGGAAATTAGATACTGAAGAGATCTCCAAACAGAAGCCAAATAAACAGAGGGAAGCGCTTTGGAAGGGACAGGCCAACAGATTAAAATCCCTGTAGTTAATACCGACTGCATTGAAAAGGACCTATAGATCTTGAAAAGTATAAGCAGGAATAAGGATCTATCTGCAACTGAGCGGATCCCACACTGCTCACAACAGCTCCAGAGAAAGTCCGGGATATATATTTTTTTACTATTATTTTTTTTTTTAATTTTTTTTTAATAAAAAAAATTTTTTTTCTCTTCTTTCCTTTTTCTTCAAGTCCTCTATTACACCTTTAACTTTCATTTTCATAACCCACTATTAACTTGCAAAAAAAAAAAAACCCTATTTTTGAAGCAAACTACACACATATATCTTATACCTTTTGTGTTTTCTTTTTTTAATGTTTTTTTCCAGTTTTACTTTTTTTCCTGTTTCTTTTTTTACTGTTTTACTGTTTTTTTTTCTTTTTACACTGTTTCCTTTTTTTCTTTTTTTTTTTATATTGTAAGTTTTATAAGAGTCTAACCTCTACTCTAGATTTTTAATCTTTGTTTTACATATTTGATATCAATTTTGTACATTTAAGAACCCAATCTTTAGGACCCATTTTTACTCAGGAGTGTGATCACTGGCCTGATTACTCTCTCCCCCTATTGATGCTCTTTCTTCTCCCCCAGGGAACCTCTATCTCCCACCCTCCTCCTTCTCTTCTCAACCCAATTCTGTGAATCTCTGAGGGTGATGTGGGTACCAGAGAACACTTCAGGAACAGGATACTGCCCAGATCTCTCTCTCCCCTCTTGATTGCTCCCTTTCTACTCATGCTCACCTCTATTACCTTCCTCCCCCCTCTCTATGTATCTCTGTGAACCACTCAGGGTTCCAAACTGTGGAAAGCACAGAGGGAAGTGCTTACTGGCTAGATTGCTCTCTCCACATTTGAATTCCCCTCTTCCCCTCCTGGTCACCTCAAACCCCCCCCACCTCATCTCTCCATGTAACTCAGTGAACCTTTCTGGGTATCCCTCACTGTGGAGAATCTTTTCACCATTAACCTAAAAGTTTTATTATTGAGGCTGTATGGAAGGAGAAGTCTTGAGGCTACTGCAAGAATAAGACTGAAAGCCAGGGGAAACATTAATTAATAAAAGACCATCCAATAGCCTCCATATATACACTGAAACCAAGCTCCACCCAACAGCCAATAAGTTCCAGAGCAAGACATACCACACAAATTCTCCAGCAACGCAGGAACATAGACCTGAGCATCAATATACAGGCTGCCCAGGGGCACACCAAATCCATAGACATCTCAAAAATTAATACTGGTCACTCCATTGCACTCTAGAGAGCAGAAATCCAGCTCCACCCACCAGAACACCGACACAAGCTCCCCCAACCAGGAAGCCTTGACAAGCCACCTGTCCAACCCCAACCGCAGTGAGGAACCTCCACAATAAAGAGGAACTTCATACTACCAGAATACAGAAGGGCCACGCCTAACACAGCAATCTAAACAAGATGAAAAGGCAGAGAAATACTCAGCAAGTAAAGGAAAATGAGAAATGCCCACAAAACCAAACAAAAGAGGAGGAGATAGGGAATCTATCTGAAAAAGAATTTAGAATAATGATAATAAAAATGATCCAAAATCTTGAAAGCAAAATGGAGTTACAGATAAATAGCCTGGAGACAAAGATTGAGAAGATGCAAGAAATGTTTATCAAGGACTTAGAAGAAATAAAAAGGAGTCAATATAGAATGAATAATGAAATAAAGGAGATAAAAGACACTCTGGTGGGAACCAACAGTAGAATAACGGAGGCAGAAGATAGGATAAGTGAGGTAGAAGATAGAATGATGGAAATAAACGAAGCAGAGAGGAAAAAAGAAAAAAAGAATCAAAAGAAATGAGGAAAACCTCAGGGACCTCTGGGACAATATGAAACGCCCCAACATTCGAATCATAGGAGTCCCAGAAGAAGAAGATAAAAGGAAAGGCCATGAAAAAATACTCGAGGAGATAATAGTTGAAAATTTCCCTAAAATGAGGAAAGAAATAGTCACAGAAGTCCAAGAAACCCAGAGAGTTCCAAACAGGATAAACCCAAGGCGAAACACCCCAAGACACATATTAATCAAATTAACAAAGATCAAACACAAAGAACAAATATTAAAAGCAGCAAGGGAAAAACAACAAATAACACACAAGGGGATCCCCATAAGGATAACAGCTGATCTTTCAATAGAAACCCTTCAGGCTAGAAGGGAATGGCAGGACATACTTAAAGTAATGAAAGAGAATAATCTACAACCCAGATTACTGTACCCAGCAAGGATCTCATTCAGATATGAAGGAGAATTCAAAAGCTTTACAGACAGGCAAGAGCTGAGGGAATTCAGCACCACCAAACCAGCTCTCCAGCAAATGCTAAAGGATCTTCTCTAAACAGGAAACACAGAAAGGATGTTTCAACACGAACTCAAAACAACAAAGTAAATGGCAACGGGATCATACTTATCAATAATTACCTTAAATGTAAATGGGTTGAATGCCCCAACCAAAAGACAAAGGCTTGCTGAATGGATACAAAAACAAGACCCCTATATATGCTGTCTACAAGAGACCCACCTCAAAACTAGGGACACACACAGGCTGAAAGTGAAAGGATGGAAAAACATATTCCATGCAAACGGAGACCAAAAGAAAGCAGGAGTCGCAATACTCATTTCAGATAAAATAGACTTTAAAATAAAGGATGTGAAAAGGGACAAAGAAGGACACTACAGAAAGATCAAAGGATCAATTCAAGAAGAAGACGTAACAATCATAAATATATATGCACCCAACATAGGAGCACCACAATATATAAGGCAAATACTAACAAGTATGAAAGGGGAAATTAACAATAACACAATAATAGTGGGAGACTTTAATACTCCACTCACGCATATGGATAGATCAACTAAACAGAAAATTAACAAGGAAACACAAACTTTAAATGATACAATAGACAAATTAGATTTAATTGATATTTACAGGACTTTCCACCCCAAAACAATCAATTTTACCTTTTTCTCAAGTGCACATGGAACTTTCTCCAGGGTAGATCACATCCTGGGCCATAAATCTAGCCTTGGTAAATTAAAAAAAATTGAAATCATCCCAGCCATCTTCTCTGACCACAATGCAGTAAGATTAGACCTCAATTACAGGAAAAAAACTATTAAAAATTCCAACATATGGAGGCTAAACAACACGCTTCTGAATAACCAACAAATCACAGAAGAAATCAAAAAAGAAATCAAATTATGCATAGAAACGAATGAAAATGAAAACACAACAACCCAAAACCTATGGGACACTGTAAAAGCAATACTAAGGGGAAGGTTCATAGCAATACAGGCGTACCTCAAGAAACAAGAAAAAAATCAAATAAATCAACTAACTCTACACCTAAAGCAACTAGAGAAGGAAGAAATGAAAAACCCCAGGGTCAGTAGAAGGAAAGAAATCTTAAAAATTAGGGCAGAAATAAATGCAAAAGAAACAAAAGAGACCATAGCAAAAATCAACAAAACTAAAAGCTGGTTTTTCGAGAAGATAAACAAAATTGACAAGCCATTAGCCAGACTCATCAAGAAACAAAGGGAGAAGATTCAGATCAACAAAATTAGAAATGAAAATGGAGAGATCACAACAGACTCCACAGAAATACAAAGGATCATAAGAGACTACTACCAACAGCTATATGCCAATAAAATGGACAACTTGGAAGAAATGGACAAATTCTTAGAAAAGTATAACTTTCCAAAACTGAACCAGGAAGAAATAGAAGATCTTAACAGACCCATCACAAGCACGGAAATCGAAACTGTAATCAGAAATCTTCCAGCAAACAAAAGCCCAGGACCAGACGGCTTCACAGCGGAATTCTACCAAAAATTTAGAGAAGAGCTAACACCTATCCTACTCAAACTCTTCCAGAAAATTGCAAAAGATGGTAAACTTCCAAACTCATTCTATGAGGCCACCATCACCCTAATTCCAAAACCAGACAAAGATGTCACAATAAAGGAAAACTACAGGCCAATATCACTGATGAACTTAGATGCAAAAAGCAAACAGAATCCAACATCATATTAAAAATATCATACATCATGACCAAGTGGGCTTTATCCCAGGAATGCAAGGTTTTTTTAACATCCGCAAATCAATCAATGTAATACACCACATTAACAAATTGAAAGAAAAAAACCATATGGTTATCTCAATAGATGCAGAAAAAGCCTTTGACAAAATTCAGCATCCATTTATGATAAAAACCCTCCAGAAAGCAGGAATAGAAGGAACATATCTCAAAATAATAAAAGCTATATATGACAAACCCACAGCAAACATTATCCTCAATGGTGAAAAATTGAAAGCATTTCCCCTAAAGTCAGGAACAAGGCAAGGATGCCCACTTTCACCACTACTATTCAACATAGTTTTGGAAGTTTTGGCCACAGCAATCAGAGCTGAAAAAGAAATAAAAGGAATACAGATAGGAAAAGAAGAAGTAAAACTCTCACTGTTTGCAGATGACATGATCCTCTACATAGAAAACCCTAAAGACTCTACTAGAAAATTACTAGAGTTGATCAATGAATATAGTAAAGTTGCAGGATATAAAATTAACACACAGAAATCCCTTGCATTCCTATACTCCAATAATGAGAAAACAGAAAGAGAAATTAAGGAAACAATACCATTCACCATTGCATCAAAAAGAATAAAATACTTAGGAATATATCTACCTAAAGAAACAAAAGACTTATATATAGAAAACTATAAAACACTGATGAAAGAAATCAAAGAGGACACAAACAGATGGAGAAATATACCGTGTTCATGGATTGGAAGAATTAATATAGTGAAAATGAGTATACTACCCAAAGCAATCTATAGATTCAATGCAATCCCTATCAAGCTACCAATGGTATTTTTCACAGAACTAGAACAAATCATCTCACAATTTGTATGGAAATATAAGAAACCTCGAATAGCCAAAGCAATCTTGAGGAAGAAGAATGGAACTGGAGGAATCAACCTGCCTGACTTCAGGCTCTACTACAAAGCCACAGTCATCAAGACAGTATGGTACTGGCACAAAGATAGAAATATAGATCAATGGAACAAAATAGAAAGCCCAGAGATAAACCCACGCACATATGGACACCTTATCTTCGACAAAGGAGGCAAGAATACAATGGAGAAAAGACAATCTCTTTAACAAGTGGTGCTGGGAAAACTGGTCAACCACTTGTAAAAGAATGAAACTAGAACACTTCCTAACACCGTACACAAAAATAAACTCAAAATGGATTAAAGATCTAAACGTAAGACCAGAAACAATAAAACTCCCAGAGGAAAACATAGGCAAACACTCTCCGACATAAATCACAGCAGGATCCTCCATGACCCACCTCCCAGAATATTGGAAATAAAAGCAAAAATAAACAAATGGGACCTAATTAAAATTAAAAGCTTTTGCACAACAAAGGAAACTATAAGCAAGGTGAAAAGACAGCCTTCAGAATGGGAGAAAATAATAGCAAATGAAGCAACAGACAAACAATTAATCTCAAAAATATACAAGCAACTTCTGCAGCTGAATTCCAGAAAAATAAACGACCCAATCAAAAAATGGGCCAAAGAACTAAACAGACACTTCTCCAAAGAAGACATACAGATGGCTAACAAACACATGAAAAGATGCTCAACATCACTCATTATTAGAGAAATGCAAATCAAAACCACAATGAGGTATCATTTCACACCAGTCAGAATGGCTGCTATCCAGAAGTCTACAAGCAATAAATGCTGGAGAGGGTGTGGAGAAAAGGGAACCCTCTTACACTGTTGGTGGGAATGCAAACTAGTACAGCCACTATGGAGAACAGTGTGGAGATTCCTTAAAAAACTGGGAATAGAACTGCCATATGACCCAGCAATCCCACTGCTGGGCATATACACTGAGGAAACCAGAATTGAAAGAGACGCGTGTACCCCAATGTTCATCGCAGCACTGTTTACAATAGCCAGGACATGGAAGCAACCTAGATGTCCATCAGCAGACAAATGGATAAGGAAGCTGTGGTACATATACACAATGGAATATTACTCAGCCATTAAAAAAATACATTTGAATCGGTTCTACTGAGATGGATGAAACTGGAGCCCATTATACAGAGTGAAGTAAGCCAGAAAGAAAAACAATACAGTATACTAATGCATATATATGGAATTTGAAAGATGGTAACGATAACCCTATATGCGAGACAGAATAAGAGACACAGATGCATAGAACAATTTTATGGACTCTGAGGGAGAAGGTGAGGGTGGGACGTTCTGGGAGAATAGCATTGAAACATGTATATTATCATATGTGAAACAGAACACCATTCCATGTTCGATGCATGAGACAAGGGCTCAGGGCCGGGGCAATGGGATGACCCAGAGGGATGGGATGGGGAGGGAGGTGGGTGGAGGGTCCAGGAAGGGGAACACATGTAAACCCATGGCTGATTCATGTCAATGTATGGCAAAAACTATTACAATATTGTAAAGTAATTAGCCCCCAACTAAAATAAATAAATTTATGAAAAAAATAAAAATAAAAATAAAAAATAAACAAAATAAACAAAATTACACAAGCCAATGAAAAATATATATATATATATGTATAAGTGAATCACTTCGCTGTATACCTAAATTGTAAATCTACAATACTTCAATTTTTAAAGCTAATAAATAAAAATTTTTAAATGAAAAAAAAAACTTGGTTTAAAAAAAATCAATAAAAGTTTGAAGTAGCAAAGCACTGTAAATATCCTAAATATCATCAAACCTCAGAGATATTGCAGCTTTTGGTTTGAGACCACCAAAATAAAGCAAATATCACAAAAAAGTCACATAAATTCTTTGGCTTCTCAGTGCATATAAAAGTTATGCTTATGCTACATTATAGTCTATTAGGTATACAACAGTATTACATCTAAAAAAGCAATGCACATACCTTAATTTTAAAATACTCATTGCTAAAAAGTGCTAACATCTGAGCCTTCAGTAAGTTGTTGTCTTTTTGCAATAGTGACATCAAACATCACTGATCACAGATCACCACCACAAACACTCTAATAGTTTAAAAGTTTGAAACATCGTGAGAATTGCCAAAATGTGACACAGAGACGTGAACTGGGCAAATGTTGTTAGAAAAACGGCACCAATAAACTTGGTCAATGCAGGGTTGCCCCAAACCTTTCACTTATTAGAAAATGCAGTGAAACACAATAAAGTGAAGCAAAACAAAATGAAGTCTGCTTGTGTCCATCAACAGGAAATTGACTGAGTAAATTACAGCCTAAAAATACAAGGAACTATTATGCAGTCATTTAAAATAATTAAGCAGACTTATGTGGGCTAATATGGAATTGTACCCAAGATACATTGTTAAGTGAAAAAATAAAGGTATAGAGCAGTGTCTTTTGTGTTATTGTTTGCATAAAACACACACAGGCACACATACACACACAATTTCTGAGAAGACAGACAAGAAGCAAGTAACACTATTTCTTCCAGGGAGAGTCCTAAGAATGAGGCTTGCTGGAAGACTTCCTTCCCACCCCTTTTACTAAGTACCCAGTACTCTTGCATGGAAAATCCCATGGATGGAGGAGCCTGGTGGGCTGCAGTCCAAGGGGTCGCGAAGAGTCAGACACGACTGAGCGACTTAACTTTCACTTTTCACTTTCAAGCATTGGAGAAGGAAATGGCAACCCACTCCAGTGTTCTTGCCTGGAGAATCCCAGTGATGGAGAAGCCTGGTAGGCTGCCATCTATGGGGTCGCACAGAGTCGGACATGACTGAAGCGACTTAGCAGCAGCAGCAGCAGCAGCAGTGTATGTACATGCACTGTTTTTCTATTAAAAGTTACTTAATGAGGTAGAGAAAATTTTGGAAAAAGACAGAGAATAATCAGTAACTATCTATGCACAATGACTACCCAGCTAGTTAAAGGCTTATACTAGAAGTCTAGATGGATTAACCAACTAGCTATATGTTATTGACAAAATGTCAGCAACAATCCCATTACAGAGCCAAGTTCATGCTTGTGCTGGGAGGATAACCCGTCTGTCCAAATTGGGTTGGTGTGAACGGCCTCTCAACCTGGCTCACAATAGCCCAAACACCTTCACCAATGCAGAAATTCAATGGCTTTTTGAAGAAAACCTCTTCTTCACAGAGATCATTCATACATAACACTAGGAAACTCATTCTAGGGCAAGAGAAATTTGAAACAGGCCCTGAAGGATGAGTGTGTTTCAACAGACACAAACGTCAGGGAAATGGAGGAAAGTTAAGAAAAACTAGTGTACATCTCGGAGGGCAACGTAACTGGGAGGAAAAAATAAATAAAATCCACAGATTACGTGCCTAAAGCAACTCCCAGCAAAGAACCCCAGACGCTCGCATCATCCGCCACCAGCAAGTGGGGGCTGAACGGAGAGGAGCGGGCGGCATTGCCTAGGGTAAGGACCGGGCCCGAGTGCCCCGAGGGCGATCTGAGGGAGCTAGCGTGAGATAGTAACCTAAACTGTGGGACAGCGAGAGAGAGAGAACTATCCCGCGAAAAGCCCAACTCTAAGGCACTGCCGGCCCGCTCACAGAACAAAGGACTGAGCGATACCAGAGGAGAGCTAGCCGGCTGCGGACCGCCCCATCCCCCGCCGGACACAGCGGGCAGGCAGGGCCCGCCAGAGCCGGAAAGGGGCAAACTCGGCTCCAGAGAGGGCACCCCCTACCAAACTGCAAACAGGCTCCCAGTTTCTAAGCAAAGACTGCCTGAGATCCCGGAGGGTCGACAGCCGCCGGGAGGGTCGCAGACAGAGACCAGCTCCCCAGAACCGACACAAAGCACACCGGAGCCGGGCGCGCCCGTAAACCGAGGCGGGGACCAGGGTGGTGATAAGCCGCACCGCCCCAACAGGGGACAGCGCCCTCGCCAAACTTCTGGCCGCCTGGGCAGCTCCGACCGGGAACGGCACAAGCCGCGGGCGAAACCGAGTCTGCGCCTTTGTGGAGTAACCGGGAGCCTGAACCTGAGCGGCTTAGACCTGGGAAGTGCACGCAGCTCAGGGCCCGCTCCCCGGCCGAGTAACCTGAAGCCTGAGCAGGGTAGACGGGGAAAGCACACACGCCGTGAGCGGGGGCGAACCCAGTGCGGCCGAGACACTGCGAGCTTACCACACACACGCCAGAATTGCAGTGTTCCTTCCTCCCCACAGCACGATTGAACAAGCGAACCTAAAGAGATCACCTCCACCGCTTTGTTGCAGGGCGGAAATTAGATACTGAAGAGATCTCCAAACAGAAGCCAAATAAACAGAGGGAAGCGCTTTGGAAGGGACAGGCCAACAGATTAAGATCCCTGTAGTTAATACCGACTGCATTGAAAAGGACCTATAGATCTTGAAAAGTATAAGCAGGAATAAGGATCTATCTAAAACTGAGCAGATCCCACACTGCTCACAACAGCTCCAGAGAAAGTCCGGGATATATATATTTTTTACTATTATTATTATTTTTTTTTTTTTAATTTTTTTTTAATTAAAAAAAAATTTTTTTTTCTCTTCTTTCCTTTTTCTTCAAGTCCTCTATTACACCTTTAACTTTCCTTTTCATAACCCACTATTACCTTGCAAAAAAAAAAAAAAACCCTATTTTTGAAGCAAACTACATACATATATCTTATACCTTTTGTGTTTTCTTTTTTTTAATGTTTTTTTTCCTGTTCTACATTTTTTTACTGTTTCTTTTTTTTACTGTTTTACTGTTTTTTTTCTTTTTACACTGTTTCCTTTTTTCTTTTTTTTTAGATTGTAAGTTTTATAAGAGTCTAACCTCTACTCTAGATTTTTAATCTTTGTTTTACATATTTGATATCAACTTTGTACATTTAAGAACTCAATCTTTAGGACCCATTTTTACTCAGGAGTGTGATCACTGGCCTGATCACTCTCTCCCCCTATTGATGCTCTTTCTTCTCCCCCAGGGAACCTCTATCTCCCACCCTCCTCCTTCTCTTCTCAACCCAATTCTGTGAATCTCTGAGGGTGTTCTGGGTACCGGAGAACACTTCAGGAACAGGATACTGCCCAGAGCTCTCTCTCCCCTCTTGATTCCTCCCTTTCTACTCATGGTCACCTCTATTACCTTCCTCCCCCCTCTCTATGTATCTCTGTGAATCACTCTGAGGGTTCCAAACTGTGGAAAGCACAGAGGGAAGTGCTTACTGGCTAGATTGCTCTCTCCACATTTGAATTCCCCTCTTCCCCTCCTGGTCACCTCAACCCACCCCCCCCACCTCATCTCTCCATGTAACTCAGTGAACCTTTCTGGGTATCCCTCACTGCGGAGAATCTTTTCACCATTAACCTAAAAGTTTTATTATTGAGGCTGTATGGAAGGAGAAGTCTTGAGGCTACTGCAAGAATAAGACTGAAAGCCAGGGGAAACATTAATTAATAAGAGACCATCCAATAGCTTCCATAAATTCACTGAAAGCAAGCTCCACCCAAGAGACAATAAGTTCCAGAGCAAGACATACCACACAAATTCTCCAGCAACGCAGGAACATAGACCTGAGCATCAATATACAGGCTGCCCAGAGGCACACCAAATCCATAGACATCTCAAAAATTAATACTGGTCACTCCATTACACTCTAGAGAGCAGAAATCCAGCTCCACCCACCAGAACACCGACACAAGCTCCTCCAACCAGGAAACCTTGACAAGCCACCTGTCCAACCCCAACCGCAGTGAGGAACCTCCACAACAAAGAGGAACTTCATACTACCAGAATACAGAAGGGCCACGCCTAACACAGCAATCTAAACAAGATGAAAAGGCAGAGAAATACTCAACAAGTAAAGGAAAATGAGAAATGCCCCCAAAGCCAAACAAAAGAGGAGGAGATAGGGAATCTATCTGAAAAAGAATTTAGAATAAGGATAATAAAAATGATCCAAAATCTTGAAAGCAAAATGGAGTTACAGATAAATAGCCTGGAGACAAAGATTGAGAAGATGCAAGAAATGTTTATCAAGGACTTAGAAGAAATAAAAAGGAATCAATATAGAATGAATAATGAAATAAAGGAGATAAAAGACACTCTGGAGGGAACCAACAGTAGAATAACGGAGGCAGAAGATAGGATAAGTGAGGTAGAAGATAGAATGATGGAAATAAACGAAGCAGAGAGGAAAAAAGAAAAAAGAATCAAAAGAAATGAGGAAAACCTCCGGGACCTCTGGGACAATATGAAACGCCCCAACATTCGAATCATAGGAGTCCCAGAAGAAGAAGATAAAAGGAAAGGCCATGAAAAAATACTCGAGGAGATAATAGGTGAGAATTTCCCTAAATTGAGGAAAGAAATAGTCACAGAAGTCCAAGAAACCCAGAGAGTTCCAAACAGGATAAACCCAAGGCGAAACACCCCAAGACACATATTAATCAAATTAACAAAGATCAAACACAAAGGACAAATATTAAAAGCAGCAAGGGAAAAACAACAAATAACACACAAGGGGATCCCCATAAGGATAACAGCTGATCTTTCAATAGAAACCCTTCAGGCTAGAAGGGAATGGCAGGACATACTTAAAGTAATGAAAGAGAATAATCTACAACCCAGATTACTGTACCCAGCAAGGATCTCATTCAGATATGAAGGAGAATTCAAAAGCTTTACAGACAGGCAAGAGCTGAGGGAATTCAGCACCACCAAACCAGCTCTCCAGCAAATGCTAAAGGATCTTCTCTAAACAGGAAACACAGAAAGGATGTTTCAACACGAACTCAAAACAACAAAGTAAATGGCAACGGGATCATACTTATCAATAATTACCTTAAATGTAAATGGGTTGAATGCCCCAACCAAAAGACAAAGGCTTGCTGAATGGATACAAAAACAAGACCCCTATATATGCTGTCTACAAGAGACCCACCTCAAAACTAGGGACACACACAGGCTGAAAGTGAAAGGATGGAAAAACATATTCCATGCAAACGGAGACCAAAAGAAAGCAGGAGTCGCAATACTCATTTCAGATAAAATAGACTTTAAAATAAAGGATGTGAAAAGGGACAAAGAAGGACACTACAGAAAGATCAAAGGATCAATTCAAGAAGAAGACGTAACAATCATAAATATATATGCACCCAACATAGGAGCACCACAATATATAAGGCAAATACTAACAAGTATGAAAGGGGAAATTAACAATAACACAATAATAGTGGGAGACTTTAATACTCCACTCACGCATATGGATAGATCAACTAAACAGAAAATTAACAAGGAAACACAAACTTTAAATGATACAATAGACAAATTAGATTTAATTGATATTTACAGGACTTTCCACCCCTAAACAATCAATTTTACCTTTTTCTCAAGTGCACATGGAACTTTCTCCAGGATAGATCACATCCTGGGCCATAAATCTAGCCTTGGTAAATTCAAAAAAATTGAAATCATCCCAGCCATCTTCTCTGACCACAATGCAGTAAGATTAGACCTCAATTACAGGAAAAAAACTATTAAAAGTTCCAACATATGGAGGCTAAACAACACGCTTCTGAATAACGAACAAATCACAGAAGAAATCAAAAAAGAAATAAAATTATGCATAGAAACGAATGAAAATGAAAGCACAACAACCCAAAACCTATGGGACACTGTAAAAGCAATACTAAGGGGAAGGTTCATAGCAATACAGGCGTACCTCAAGAAACAAGAAAAAAATCAAATAAATCAACTAACTCTACACCTAAAGCAACTAGAGAAGGAAGAAATGAAAAACCCCAGGGTCAGTAGAAGGAAAGAAATCTTAAAAATTAGGGCAGAAATAAATGCAAAAGAAACAAAAGAGACCATAGCAAAAATCAACAAAACTAAAAGCTGGTTTTTCGAGAAGATAAACAAAATTGATAAGCCATTAGCCAGACTCATCAAGAAACAAAGGGAGAAGAATCAGATCAACAAAATTAGAAATGAAAATGGAGAGATCACAACAGACTCCACAGAAATACAAAGGATCATAAGAGACTACTACCAACAGCTATATGCCAATAAAATGGACAACTTGGAAGAAATGGACAAATTCTTAGAAAAGTATAACTTTCCAAAACTGAACCAGGAAGAAATAGAAGATCTTAACAGACCCATCACAAGCACGGAAATCGAAACTGTAATCAGAAATCTTCCAGCAAACAAAAGCCCAGGACCAGACGGCTTCACAGCGGAATTCTACCAAAAATTTAGAGAAGAGCTAACACCTATCCTACTCAAACTCTTCCAGAAAATTGCAGAAGATGGTAAACTTCCAAACTCATTCTATGAGGCCACCATCACCCTAATTCCAAAACCAGACAAAGACGTCACAAAAAAGGAAAACTACAGGCCAATATCACTGATGAACATAGATGCAAAAATCCTTAATAAAATTCTAGCAAACAGAATCCAACATCATATTAAAAAGATCATACATCATGACCAAGTGGGCTTTATCCCAGGAATGCAAGGTTTTTTTAACATCCGCAAATCAATCAATGTAATTCACCACATTAACAAATTGAAAGAAAAAAACCATATGGTTATCTCAATAGATGCAGAAAAAGCCTTTGACAAAATTCAGCATCCATTTATGATTAAAACCCTCCAGAAAGCAGGAATAGAAGGAACATATCTCAACATAATAAAAGCTATATATGACAAACCCACAGCAAACATTATCCTCAATGGTGAAAAATTGAAAGCATTTCCCCTAAAGTCAGGAACAAGGCAAGGATGCCCACTTTCACCACTACTATTCAACATAGTTTTGGAAGTTTTGGCCACAGCAATCAGAGCTGAAAAAGAAATAAAAGGAATACAGATAGGAAAAGAAGAAGTAAAACTCTCACTGTTTGCAGATGACATGATCCTCTACATAGAAAACCCTAAAGACTCGACTAGAAAATTACTAGAGTTGATCAATGAATATAGTAAAGTTGCAGGATATAAAATTAACACACAGAAATCCCTTGCATTCCTATACTCCAATATTGAGAAAACAGAAAGAGAAATTAAGGAAACAATACCATTCACCACTGCATCAAAAAGAATAAAATACTTAGGAATATATCTACCTAAAGAAACAAAAGACTTATATATAGAAAACTATAAAACACTGATGAAAGAAATCAAAGAGGACACAAACAGATGGAGAAATATACCGTGTTCATGGATTGGAAGAATTAATATAGTGAAAATGAGTATTCTACCCAAAGCAATCTACAGATTCAATGCAATCCCTATCAAGCTACCAATGGTATTTTTCACAGAACTAGAACAAATCGTCTCACAATTTGTATGGAAATATAAGAAACCTCGAATAGCCAAAGCAATCTTGAGGAAGAAGAATGGAACTGGAGGAATCAACCTGCCTGACTTCAGGCTCTACTACAAAGCCACAGTCATCAAGACAGTATGGTATTGGCACAAAGATAGAAATATAGATCAATGGAACAAAATAGAAAGCCCAGAGATAAACCCACGCACATATGGACACCTTATCTTCGACAAAGGAGGCAAGAATATACAATGGAGAAAAGACAATCTCTTTAACAAGTGGTGCTGGGAAAACTGGTCAACCACTTGTAAAAGAATGAAACTAGAACACTTCCTAACACCGTACACAAAAATAAACTCAAAATGGATTAAAGATCTAAACGTAAGACCAGAAACAATAAAACTCCTAGAGGAAAACATAGGCAAAACACTCTCCGACATAAATCACAGCAGGATCCTCCATGACCCACCTCCCAGAATATTGGAAATAAAAGCAAAAATAAACAAATGGGACCTAATTAAAATTAAAAGCTTTTGCACAACAAAGGAAACTATAAACAAGGTGAAAAGACAGCCTTCAGAATGGGAGAAAATAATAGCAAATGAAGCAACAGACAAACAATTAATCTCAAAAATATACAAGCAACTTCTGCAGCTGTATTCCCGAAAAATAAACGACCCGATCAAAAAATGGGCCAAAGAACTAAACAGACATTTCTCCAAAGAAGACATACAGATGGCTAACAAACACATGAAAAGATGCTCAACATCACTCATTATTAGAGAAATGCAAATCAAAACCACAATGAGGTATCATTTCACACCAGTCAGAATGGCTGCTATCCAAAAGTCTACAAGCAATAAATGCTGGAGAGGGTGTGGAGAAAAGGGAACCCTCTTACACTGTTGGTGGGAATGCAAACTAGTACAGCCACTATGGAGAACAGTGTGGAGATTCCTTAAAAAACTGGGAATAGAACTGCCATATGACCCAGCAATCCCACTGCTGGGCATATACACCGAGGAAACCAGAATTGAAAAAGACGCATGTACCCCAATGTTCATCGCAGCACTGTTTATAATAGCCAGGACATGGAAGCAACCTAGATGTCCATCAGCAGACGAATGGATAAGGAAGCTGTGGTACATATACACAATGGAATATTACTCAGCCATTAAAAAGATACATTTGAATCGGTTCTACTGAGATGGATGAAACTGGAGCCCATTATACAGAGTGAAGTAAGCCAGAAAGAAAAACAACAATACAGTATACTAATGCATATATATGGAATTTGAAAGATGGTAACGATAACCCTATATGCGAGACAGAATAAGAGACACAGACGCATGGAACAATTTTATGGACTCTGAGGGAGAAGGTGAGGGTGGGACGTTCTGGGAGAATGGCATTGAGACATGTGTATTGTCATATGTGAAACAGAGCACCATTCCATGTTCGATGCATGTGACAAGGGCTCAGGGCCGGGGCAATGGGATGATCCAGAAGGATGGGATGGGGAGGGAGGTGGGTGGGGGGTCCGGGAAGGGGAACACATGTAAACCCATGGCTGATTCTTGTCAATGTATGGCAAAAACTATTACAATATTGTAAAGTAATTAGCCCCCAACTAAAATAAATAAATTTATAAATAAATAAATAAATAAATAAATAAAAAAGAAAAACTAGTGTACAAAAGCAGAACAATGTGGCAGGTGTTACATGCAAGAGGACCGTGGGAGGAGGATAATTTACCAGGAGGAGACAAGGCTAAGAACATGCTATATGTGTTCATGTGCGTGTAAAGCTACAAAACACATCCTCTCTGTTCACAGCACTGCAGCAGCCTTCGGTAGACAGAAAGAACAGTGTCCCCTCAAGACGACCATGTTCTAATCCCTGAAGCTTGTGACTATTAGCTTCACGGCAAAAGGGGCTTGGCATCTGTGATGAGGTTAAGGGATTTAAAATGGGAAGAGTACCCTGGATTATCTGGGTGGCTCAATGTAATGACGACGGTTCTTCTAAGTGGGAGGCAGGAGGGTCAGAATCAGAAGGACATGGGGTTCCAGAAGCAGCAGTCAGGGGGCTTCCCTGGTGGTCCAGTGGTTAAGACTCCATGCTCCCAATGCAGGGGGCCTGTGTCGAATCTCTGGTCAGGGAACTAGATCCCACATGCATGCATGCTCCAAGTAAGACTCAGAGAGAGAGAGAGAGAGAGAGAGAAACGAAGGAAGGAGCAGCGGTCAGAGTGATGCAAAAGGGGCTGTGAGCTGAGGAACACAGGCAGCCTCTAGAAGCTAGGAAAGACAAAGGACAGATTTTCCCCAAGGCCCTCCAGAAGGAACACAGCCCTGCAACTTTTTGGTTTTAGCCCTGTAATATCCATTTCAGAGCTTCTGAGCAGAACTACTAAGTCACTATGTCTGTGGTAACCTGTCATAGCAGCAATAGGAAACTAATACAAATCTCCATTATTTGTATTTACCCCCATTTTACAGACGAGAACGCTGAACTCATCAAGGTCCAAGTACCTGCCCAAATCTCAAAGCCAGGGACTGGAGGAACCAGGATTTAAACCCAGGTATAAGGGTGGAACAGAAAGCAGCTACTGGACAGGGACCTTGCAGTCACACTGTGAACATCATAAATGTCAGACGGAAGAGTATCACTTCGTGCAGTGGGCAGTCAGAAGGCATGAGGTTCTGAACAAACAGGGGAAATGAACAGAGCTGACTGACATTCTCAACCCAGTCCAATGTATCACAGGTAATTCTGCATGTCTTTTTTCATCATTCTGAACAGAAACAGAGATGGGTCCTCCCTATCACAGTGATATGACATGGCTTTGCCCTGCAGGACGTTCACTGATGGCAAACATTTCCCTATTTGTAGTCCTGAATGATATAAAAACAATTTTCACAAAGAAAATTCCCTTCTCTTTCTTTTTACTTTAGTGATTGCTCCTAATTGGCTGCATTGCCCTACACTAAGCTGATGAAATGGTCTGCACATCTTCCTATCATTGAGCTGCATGTTGAACAGGTTGGAGATAGAACCTGGATGCAGGTTATTCTGTGCTTCCTTATAGGTACAAAGTTTCAGCCTAGAGAACAACGTTCTTCCCCTAAAAAGATCAGTTATTGTGAAAAGAATGAAGCTTCCCTAACCTAGATTATCCCCACCACCACCATCAACATCATCATTTATACTGCTTACTAAAGAAAAGTGAAAAGTGAAAGTGCAGTCACTCAGTCGTGTCCGACTTTTTGTGACCCCCATGGACTGTAGCCCACCAGGCTCCTCTGTCCCTGGGATTCTCCAGGCAAGAATACTGGAGTGAGTTGCCATTTCCTTCTCCGGGAGATCTTCCCAACACAGGGATTTTACCCGGGTCTCTCGCACTGTAGGCACACGCTTTACCGTCTGAGCCACCAGGGAAGCCCACTGCTTATTAAAGCCTTATTAAAAGCTTACTTTGAAAACTCTTTGCCAACAGTTTTCTAATTCTACCAACAACCCTGTGTGACTGCATCATACCCACATGACAACTGACAAAACGGAAGTTCCAAGAGCTTCAAACTTCTGCTAATCAGTTAATCAATTGACAGTCAAACTCTAGTTTGATGCCAAAGCCACACTTTTTCATTTATAAAACTATGCCACCTCCTCAGGTAGAGTTAATTTCATAATTCATGAAGGGTAAAGAAGAGTGGGTGGGGTGCAGAGGTTTTTCTCACTCTATTTCATCCCCGAATTGTCCAAATTCTCACCCATACTGTGTCAATGATGATCTGCTTGTAATGGGTAAATTCACTTCTTAACCTGTGAACAGAACCCCAGGAACCTTCGTTTTCTGACAGTGTTTGTCCATTTAAATCCCAAGAAGCCGAGGCACAAAGCTCTCCTTCCCACTTCCAGGAACCCACACGCTGCATGAGGAGGGTGGGCGAATTTTTAATTTGGACTTTTTGTCCATGTTCCTAAGCTACTCCTCCAGGTTTTCAAATTAGGCCCCCTCCTTACTGACTTTATATCTTAATATTCTACACATTAATGTTCATTCCTTTCAAAAGTATAAAAACTTTCAAAAGGATAAAAACTCGGTAGACTCAAGATCAACCTTGATGGGGCCCCACCTGCTGAGCCCTTCTCTTTAGTCTAAACTGCCCACACACCCCATTCTTCATCTCCCCATGAAGGGAACCAACTTAATCTTCAAAGGCAACGGCCAATTTCCTCTAGTAGCATCGTCCCATTAACATTATCCCAGATCAAAGAAAAGTTCCTATGTCCATCCACAGGCTCTAGCGTCTTGCCAGAAAGCTTGACTTGCTTGTCAACCACAGACACACCAACTACTAAACAATTTGCTGTGAGCGGTTGATGACGACATAATCTCCAGCCAAAAATAGTGGAGTGCACCTGCCTAGCAGTGCCCCCACAAAGCACAAGAGCTTCATCTGAGATACAGATACCTCTGCACGGAAAATGAAAGCCAGACGCCTTGGGATATGGTTCACTGGGCTTTTCTCCATGACTTGACCATGAGGTTATGACTCATCACAGAGACCAGGGAAAGGAATACAGGGGCAACCTTGCCCCTGCCAGCCCTCCCTAAGTCCCAGACCCCAGGAACGGTGACCCGGATGCTCTGATGCCGAGAGGAAACTGGTCCTCTCTGCTCGGCTTCTCCCAATAGGACTGATGAGCACATGTGTCTCTCCCAGTGCAAGGGGGATGCTATCTTTAGAAGCTCCAGGATCCCGTCCCCCTGACAACGCTCTATTCAAGTTTGGGCTTCTCTGAGATTTCTAAAAGGTAAAACAGGGTCAACCCTCCAAGCAGTGAGACTCCCCAGAGCTGGGGAGGGACTCCAAAAGGCTTGTCTGCCCCCAGAATATCTCCCCGTATTTGCCCACTAACGGGCCTGAGCCACTTCTTTGTCTAAGGGACATACCTCCTGCCCTCCCCTCTGGAGTCCAGGAGCATGGCCTGGGCATGCGCCACATTCACACCTGCTCAGCAGGAAGTCCTTGATAACACTGGGGACCATGTGGAGTTTAAACATTAGTCAGCTCTGGCCTGTGAAGATGAACTTCACTCTCAGAGAAACGAGCTACAAGTGTCACTGACCGCTGTTTCCTGGAGGTGGTGACAGATAGGGGCAAATGTCCCCAGGCCCTGCTGCTGTCTGGGGAGCAGGTTCCCCCACCTGTGAGCCCCCAGTGAGGACAAAGGCCAGGCTGCTTGGTCAGCACACATGCAGTGAGCATTTGCCAGGCCCTGCAGAGAGGGAGGGAGGCAGATGAAGGAGCTTTCTGCCCAGGAAGCTCCCAGGCCAGTGAGAAGGGAGGCAGACCATAAACAAACATATATGTCAGGCGCTGGTCAGAGCTAGAAACAAAGATAAAGTGCAGGGGCAAAAAATACGTTCTGGGAGAATAGCATTGAAACATGTATATTATCGTATGTGAAACAGAACACCATTCCATGTTCGATGCATGAGACAAGGGCTCAGGGCCGGGGCAATGGGATGACCCAGAGGGATGGGATGGGGAGGGAGGTGGGTGGGGGGTCCAGGAAGGGGAACACATGTAAACCCATGGCTGATTCATGTCAATGTATGGCAAAAACTATTACAATATTGTAAAGTAATTAGCCCCCAACTAAAATAAATAAATTTATTAAAAAAAAAAAAAAGAAAAAAAAAATACATATAAAATAGCATGGACATTTCTATATGAGATGGCCAGGGAAGGCCTCTGTCCTGAGAACTGAATGGAACAGGAAGAGGGATATTCCAGAAGCATATCTGGAAGACTTTTCCAGGATGAATGCAAGGCCCTGGGCTGGCGAGGGTCCCGGCTTGGTAAAGAGCAGGCAGCCAAGGTTCCTGGAGTGTGGGAAGGAGGAGGGGGAGGAGCCTGGGAAGTTCAGACAGAGCATTAGGGCTTCTGTGCCATGGTTCTTGCCTGAGTTATTTCACAAAGCTGCTCAGATGGGCCTCTTTAGGCCTCAGTTTAGCCATCTACACAACGGGGATGATGTTCTACCTGCTGCACCAAATAAGAGTGGTAAAGGTGATGCACACCAGGCCCGCCCTCAGACTCCACTGTAAGCAGGGGCTCGAAACCCAAAAGTTAACAGCTCCACACCCCACATTGTCTGCACCCGTGTCTCCTGCACGGTGCTGGCTGAAGGGGGAATAAAAATGCCATCTGCATCTCACTGATCATCTGCTGGACACCTAGCTACTGGTCTGCACCCCCTCAGGCCCTTCCAGGAACTGG
Organism: Giraffa tippelskirchi; assembly: GCF_054371585.1. Classification (NCBI taxonomy): domain Eukaryota; kingdom Metazoa; phylum Chordata; class Mammalia; order Artiodactyla; family Giraffidae; genus Giraffa; species Giraffa tippelskirchi. Next base: position 60,946,051 of record NC_137287.1, on the reverse strand, counting down.
CACTTTACCTTATAATGGCTCAAGTCATGTCATAGATCAACAAGAGGAGGTTATGAAAATGTATCACACACACACACACACACACACACACACAGTGTGATACTAAAATGATTTAGCTTTATTTTTTTCATTCGTCACAGACTTGAAAAGTCTGCTTAAAAATAGAAACTGGATCCCCAAATTGTTTTCACCATTAAATCAGATCCACTTCTTGAGCAGCAGCAAAATGAACTCCCTTCCTCCAACCCTGGCTTTCTGCCTTTCTTCTCCAGGAACAAATCACTGTGTCTCAACCTTCATAAATGACAGGAGAGCAGAATGGAAGAGATCAACTGTCAGGAGGCTTCAGCGCCAGCATTTTCCCGAGGGTAAATATCAGGGACGATTATAATGGTCTTATTTCTTTACTTGACTTTTCAAACAAAAATACCAATCCAGAACTTCCTCCTAAGTGCAAGCAACCGTCGGCTGGCTGTGCCTTTCTCCCTCTCTGAGAGCTTCACAGCATTTGAATGGGAAAAATCAAAGTGTCATCTTGAAAGAGAAAAAGATGAGAACACATGTCATGGCATCGTTCTTCAGCAGAACATTTGATACAGCATCCAAGCCAATGCTATTTAGTCAGTGAGTTCCCAGGCCTTAGCCAGTTGTATTTACATATCAAGAAAACCTGCACTGCTTAAAATTCCCAGTTAAAAAAACAGAACTGGTGGAAATGCTTTAGGAAAAAAGAATTAGAAGGTATGTGTAAGTCAACATTTTTAAGCAGGGCACAAAACGACAAAAAATCTACTGCAGAACAGAAAATATTCAAGTCTTATGAATTAAAAATGGGGCAACAGTAGAAGACACTAAGCAAAGTAAATTAAAAAAATGATAGGATGAGGTAGAAACACAAATTTTGAGTAAAGCTGGAATGGTATATTCATATCATGGAATATTATACAGCTATTGAAAAGAATGAGTTAGTTATATGAATTTATCTAGAGGAATGTAATACTCCCAATTTATCTATACAGATATCGCTGCAACCCATAAGACAGAGTTAACATCCCTCTGATTCCAAGGGCTTCCCAATAAGACAACTCCAGGGGGTGCAACTTACAGAATTCAGGCTCAGCAGAGAAACTCGGGTCCTGCAAATTGATGTGAACCAGGATACAAATATGAAGTTCACAGAATGGCAATGAACATATTAACTGATGCTAAACCTTCCTAGTTGCCCAGAAAAAAAGCTAAATAAAACTTCAACAGAACAGCTTCCTTCTCTAAGGTTGAAAAACGATCAATTTATGTGGGAAACCTGCTGTCTATAAACTGTTAATGACATTTTTGGAAATGAACTAGCTATCCCTGTTAAATTTCATTTTAGGAAATCCATACTTTAGAAATAAAAGCATTCTATAAGGCAACAGATATAAATATGCTGATTATAGCACTATAAGAAATGGAAAATAATGAAAACAGCATGAATGTCCAGTAATACTGGAATGGTACATCCACAGCATGGAATGTAACATGGGCATGAAAAAGAATGAGTTAGAGTTACATATATTTATGTAGAGGGATGTAATAGTAAATGTATCTATAAGAATATCAGTTCAGTTCAGTTCAGTCGCTCAGTCGTGTCCGACTCTTTGCGACCCCATGAATTGCAGCACGCCAAGCCTCTCTATCCATCACCAACTCCCGGAGTCTACCCAAACCCATGTCCATCGAGTCAGTGATGCCATCCAACCATCTCATCCTCTGTCTTCCACTTCTCCTCCTGCCCCCAATCCTTCCCAGCATTAGGGTCTTTTCCAATGAGTCAACTCTTTGCATCAGGTGGCCAAAGTATTGGAGTTTCAGCTTCAACATCAGTCCTTCCAATGAACACCCAGGATTGGTCTCCTTTAGGATGGATTGATTGGATCTCCTTGCAGTCCAAGGGGCTCTCAAGAGTCTTCTCCAACACCACAGTTCAAAAGCATCAATTCTGCGGCGCTCAGCTTTCTTTACCGTCCAACTCTCACATCCATACATGACTACTGGAAAAACCATAGCCTTGACTAGACGGACCTTTGTTGGCAAAGTAATGTCTCTGCTTTTAAATATGCTATCTAGGTTGGCCATAACCTTCCTTCCAAGGAGTAAGCGCCTTTTAATTTCATGGCTGCAATCACCATCAGCAGTAATTTTGGAGCCCAAAAAAATAAAGTCTGACACTGTTTCTACTGTTTCCCCATCTATTTCCCATGAAGTGATGGGACCAGATGCCATGATCTTAGTTTTCTGAATGTTGAGCTTTAAGCCAACTTTTTCACTCTCCTCTTTCATTTTCATCAAGAGACTCTTTAGTTCTTCTTCACTTTCTGCCATAAGAGTGGTGTCATCTGCATATCTGACGTTATTGATATTTCTCCCGGCAATCTTGATTCCAGCTTGTGTTTCTTCCAGCCCAGCATTTCTCGTGATGTACTCTGCATGTAAGTTAAATAAGCAGGGTGACAATTTACAGCCTTGACGTACTCCTTTTCCTATTGGGAACCAGTCTGTTGTTCCATGTCCAGTTCTAACTGTTGCTTCCTGACCTGCATACAGGTTTCTCAAGAGACAGGTCAGATGGTCTGGTATTCCCATCTCTTTCAGAATTTTCCACAGTTTATTGTGATCCACACAGTCAAAGGCTTTGGCATAGTCAATAAAGCAGAAATAGATGTTTTTCTGGAACTCTCTTGCTTTTTCGATGATCCAGCGGATATTGGCAATTTGATCTCTGGTTCCTCTGCCTTTTCTAAAACCAGCTTGAACATCTGGAAGTTCACGGTTCATGTATTTCTGAAGCCTGGCTTGGAGAATTTTGAGCATTACTTTACTAGCATGTGAGATGAGTGCAATAGTGCAGTAGTTTGAGCATTCTTTGGCATTGCCTTTCTTTGGGATTAGAACGAAAAGTGACCTTTTCCAGTCCTGTGGCCACTGCTGAGTTTTCTACATTTGCTGGCATATCGAGTGCAGCATTTTAACAGCATCATCTTTTAGGATTTGAAATAGCTCAACTGGAATTCCATCACCTCCACTAGCTTTGTTCGTAGTGATGCTTTCTAAGGCCCACTTGACTTCACATTCCAGGATGTCTGGCTCTAGGTGAGTGATCACATCATCTTAATTATCGGGTCATGAAGATCTTTTTTGTACAGTTCTTCTGTGTATTCTTGCCACCTCTTCTTAATATCTTCTGCTTCTGTTAGGTCCATACCATTTCTGTCCTTTATCGAGCCCATCTTTGCATGAAATGTTCCCTTGGTATCTCTAATTTTCTTGAAGAGATCTCTAGTCTTTCCCATTGAAGAAGCTGAAGTTGAACGGTTCTATGAAGACCTACAAGACCTTTTAGAACTAACACCCAAAAAAGATGTCCTTTTTATTATAGGGGACTGGAATGCAAAAGTAGGAACTCAGGAAACACATGGAGTAACAGGAAAATTTGGACTTGGATTACAGAATGAAGCAGGGCAAAGGCTAATAGAGTTTTGCCAAGAGAATGCACTGGTCATAGCCCACACCCTCTTCCAACAACACAAGAGAAGACTCTACACATGGACATCACCAGATGGTCAACACCGAAATCAGATTGATTATATTCTTTGCAGCCAAAGATGGAGAAGCTCTATACAGTCAGCAAAAACAAGACCGAGAGCGGACTGTGGCTCAGATCATGAACTCCTTCTTGCCAAATTCAGACTTAAATTGAAGAAAGTAGGTAAATCCACTAGACCATTCAGGTATGACCTAAATCAAATCCCTCATGATTATACAGTGGAAGTGAGAAACAGATTTAAGGGACTAGATCTGATAGACAGAGTGCCTGATGAACTATGGACGGAGGTTTGTGACATTGTATAGGAGACAGGGATTAAGAACATCCCCATGGATAAGAAATGCAAAAAAGCAAAATGGCTGTCTGAGGAGGCCTTACAGATAGCTGGGAAAAGAAGAGAAGCGAAAAGCAAAGGAGAAAAGGAAAGATATTCCCATCTGAATGCAGAGTTCCAAAGAATAGCAAGGAGAGATAAGAAAGCCTTCCTCAGCGATCAATGCAAAGAAATAGAGGGAAACACACACACATACACATCAACAATACGGAGCCTACACTGTAGGATGTACAGTGTATACCTATGGAGTAAAAGTATAAAGACACACAGTAAGAACAGACACACTAGCTTCCAATACAAGTTGTTTGTGGGGATGGCAAGAGAACGGGATGTGCATCCATAACTGTGTCCTGTATCAACAGCATTTTTTGAGACATCTAAAGCAAATATGGTTAAATACTAATAAACATTTGCTCAGCCTGGATAGTGGGTCCATAGTAGTCTGTTCGTTTAATTTTCAGTGCTTTTTGGTCAATTTGAAATATTTCATGATATTTTAAAATTTAACCAAAGGCAGAATAGACAGTGGTGCCTTAAGGAACGGTAGTGCGCTCCTGCATGCATGCTCCGTCACTTCAGTAGTATCTGATTCTTTGTAGCTCCATGGACTGTAGCCCACCAGGATCCTCTGTCCATGAGATTCTCCAGACAAGATAATGGCATGGGATGCCATTCCCTCCTCCAGGGGATCTTCCTGACCCAGAGATCAAACCTTCGTCTCCTGCGTTTCCCGCACTGCAGGTGGGTTGTTTACCGCTAAGCCACCAGGGAAGCCCAAGGACCTGGAGAGTCAGGGGCCTATAAGGAAGGAAGCCCTTGGCCCTGATCACCTAGGACACACCCCATTGCACCTACCACCCTCACAGAGCAATAACAGACTACTCTTCCACTCTCAGTAGCCCTAGACCACACAATGTAGCCTCTCTTTTCCCCCTCAGTACAACAGGGATGGTGACACTCCATACCTCATGAAGCTGTGTGAGGGTGGAACGAAAAGACAGGAATTATACCCTTACTCCCTGGTGTGATATGTACCAGAATGTCAATTATTCTGATGAGGCAATAGGCCCTAAAACAAAACAAAACAAAAAATGCACAAAACATGACAAGAACTCAGAGGAAAATGAAAACAAACTTGGTCTGGCCAAAGTGACACATCAAACTTTTACAAAGCAGGGGCATTTGAGCAACCTCTTAGGAATGAGAATTTTCTAGAGTAAACTCCAACTAGAGAAGGGAGGGCCTTGTCTAGGTTGGGAGGATGAAACTGACAGAGTTAGAACACGACTAAAGATGTCTGGAGGACTTTAGAATGGGCCTCTGGATGTCGGCCAGGATGTTTTAACTTTAACTCCTGGTCTCGTGCTCTTTGACTGATTTCACAGAGGACTTCATGGTCATTCTCATGAGGAGGACATATCACCTACTCACTAATTATGGTCAAAAAAGGTTAAAGTGCCTGATTTCATGTCTTTAGGGAAACAAAAATCAAGATTCAGGAAACACTGAACAAATAAAAACAAGTCAGTGTGGAATTAAGAGCTAAAATTGGTGGGATGGACAGGAAGTTGCTGAAGTTCCAATACTATTGCCATCTGATGCAAAGAGTTGACTCATTGGAAAAGACCCTGGTGTTGGGAAAGTTAAAGGTAAGAGAAAAAGAGGGCGGCAGAGGATGAGATAATTGGATGGCCTCACCAACTCAGTGGACATGAATCTGAGCAAACTCCGGGAGGCAGAGGAGGACAGAGGAGCCTGGCGTGCTGCAGTCCATGGGGTCACAAAGAGCTGGACACGACGTAGTGACTGAACAAGAAGAAGTTGGAGAATGGAGAAAACATCAAGGGCTGCTGTCATCAGACCCAGAAGGGTCAAGGCCTGACCTGATAACCCGGAACAGGAAGAGTCCCCGTGGGAGACAGGAGCAGGAGCTTGTGTCAGGCTGTGGCTGAGACTGTTACCATTCGTTTCACGGCTCTCAGTGTTTCTTAATGTCGTTCCCAGTAACAGAATCCTGACATCATGGGGGCAGCAATGTGCCCAGGGGCTGGCCATTTCCATTTTGTCCCAGACACACAGCTGGACTCTAGTTCCCAGCTTTTCAGGGACACATGACCACGTGACAGAGCTCTGGCCAGTGGGGCATAAGTGGATGTTATGGGCCCCTTTCAGGCTGACCCAGAAACATCCCACATAGGATGCTCTATCATTATTTGCCACCTGCCCATTCAATGCAGAGGACGGCAGGTCCTCAAGGAAGGTAGTGCCAAAGAGACCAAATTTGGAGGTTGGTTTGTTCCAACAGCTAACATGAGTCTAATACACCAAGCTGCAAAGGTAAAATTCCCAACTTCCCTTTCAGCTAAAGGCGGTCCATGAGATTTAAGCCAGGGTCATCGTGTGAGGCTTACAGAAGACTCTTCAAAAGGGGCTGACTTGCTGTGATGCCTATTTCTTTGTCCTTGCTCCTCCTTTGCTTCTAAAGTAAGAGTGTGATGGCTGTATCTCCAGTAGTCAGCTTGTGAACCTGAGGATAGAAATCCTTGCTAATGGTGACAGAACAGAAAAAAGAACTTGGGGTATCTGTGTCTTCACAGACCCACCATGCTAGTCCTGGATTCTCTAATTTTTTAATTTTTTCTACATGAAATAATAAGCCCACAATCTATTCACAGCATGTTAGTAGAAACTCTTACTATCTTCCAAATCTACTTTACTAATAAAAGGTCATAACTACCCAATTACACTCATTTCACATGCCAGCAGGGTAATGCTCAAAATCCTTCAAGCTAGGATTCAGCAGTATGTGAACCAAGAACTTCCAGACACACAAGTTGGACTGAGAAAAGACAGAGGAACCAGAGATCAAATTGCCAACATCCACTGGCTCATAGAAAAAGCAAGGGAATTCAAAAAAAAAAAAAAAAATCAACATGTGCAAAAAGCCTTTGACTGTGTGGATCACGACAAACTGTAGGAAATTCTTAAAGAGATGGGAATATCAGACCACCTTATCTGCCTCCCAAGAAATCTGTATGCAGGACAAGAAGCAACAGTCAGAAACACACACGGAACAATGGACTGGTTCCAAATTGGGAAAGAAGTATCCGAGGCTGTATATTGTCACCCTGCTTAATTAACTTATATGCAGAGTACATCATGTGAAATGCCTGGTTGGATGAAGCTCAAGCTGGAATCAAGATTGCTGGAAGAAATATTGATAACCTCAGATATGCAGATGACACTATTGTAACCTCAGATATGCAGATGACACTACTTTAATAGCAGAAAGTTAAGAAGAACTAAAGAGCCTCTTGATGAGGGTGAAAAGCAGGCTTAAAACTCAACATTCAAAAAATGAGGACCATGGCACCTGGTCCCATCCTTTCATGGCAAATAGGTGGGAAAAAAGTGGAAACGGTGACAGATTTTATTTTCTTGGAGTTCAAAATCACTGTGGACAGTAACTGCAGCCATGAAATTTAACGACCCTTGCTCTTTGGAAGAAAAGTTATGACAAACCTTGACAGCATATTAAAAAGCAGAGACATTACTTTGCCAACAAAGGTCTGTCTAGTCAAAGCTACGGTTTTTCCAGTAGTCATGTATGGATGTGAGAGTTGGACTATAAAGAAAGCTGAGCGCCGAAGAATTGATGCTTTTGAATGGTGGTATTGGAGAAGACTCTTGAGAGTCCCTTGGACAGCTAAGCGAACAAGCCAGGCAATCCTAAAGGAAATCAACCCTGAATATTCATTGGAAGGACTGATAATGAAACTGAAGCTCCAATACTTTGGCCACCTGATGCTAAAAGCCAACTTCTTGGAAAAGACCTTAAGCTGGAAAAGATCGAGGGCAAGAGAAGGGGGTGAGAGAGGATGAGATGGTTGGATGGCATCACTGACTCAATGGACACAAGCTTGAGCAAACTCAGGGAGACAGTGAAGGACAGGGAGGCCGGGTGTGCTGTAGTCCATGGGGTCACAAAGAGTCGGACAGGACTTGGCGACTGAACATACATTTTTTAAAGGAAAGTGGAAAGTGTTAGTCGTTCAGTCGTGTCCAATTCTTTGCGATCCCATGGATTGTAGCCCGCCAGGCTGCTCTTTCCATGAAATTTCCCAGGCAAGAATACTGGAGTGTGTTGCCATTCCCTTCTCCCGGGGATCTTCCCGAACCAAGGATTGAACTCGCGTCTCCTACGTCTCCTGCATTTGCAGGTGGAGTCTTTACCGCTGTGCCAAAGAGTCGATACATTTTTTAAAGGCCTGCACAAGAAAGAAGAAAAAGCACAAAGTATTCTATCATATTAAGAAAAAGAAACCCAATTATGCGTGGAGAAAATGAAGATTTTTTTTTCTCTTCGAGGAATATTTTAATTGTTCACTAGCACACCCAGGGAGAGCATGATCAAGTGGAAATGATCAGCTGGCCTGGTCAAAGCTCTCCATTGGGTAACGTTTGCAATGTTCCCTATTGCGAAGAGTTGGAATCGGGACCTGTTACAAATGACCTATGAAAAAGCTCCTCGATTCCTAGATTATAAATCTTTGTAATTAGAGACAGAAAATCTCCTTTGAGTTTACTATCAATTCCTTGGCCTCGGTTACTAGACCCCAACTCATCAGTTAGCAGTTATTTACTACATCAAGCACCCCATGAGAAAAGCCAGCAAAAGTCCTTTTTTAGTTTATGACTGACACAGAACATTACAGGAACAGGATCACCAGGAAACAAAGAAAGGAAATGTCAGGTGACAGCAAGTCTTGTTTCAGTTATAATTACACTGCATTCAATAGTTCATTGTTTCATGCTATTTTGTGCAAAATGGGTTTGGTTTGATTCAGTTTGGTTCAGTTCTGATGACTCCTGGCTGTCCCTCCTGCTCCATGGATGTTCACAGTGACGACACTGGAGCCACTGTGTTTATCATTAGGAACCTGGTTCCAAATAATTGGACTTTGCTTGCTGACAATCTGTTTAAGCAAACGTGATGCAAACAGATGAGGAAGGGCCAAGGCACAAGGAAACTTCTGAGATTGGTAATTTCCATGCATTCCCAGCAATGATTATCTCATTTCAGCACAAGGTGGACGAGGATGAATGCACTCAAGGCAGGCTGGGGAGACAGCTTTGCTTTTTTGCCTGAGTGGTGGTGGTGGTTTAGTTGCTAAGTCATGTCCTACTCTTGCGACCCCATGGACTGTAGCCTGCCAGGCTCTTCTGTCCATGGGATTCTCCAGGCAAGAATACTGGAGTGGGTTGCCATGCCCTTGCCTGAATGGGTCCCTAATATATACTACATCCTCTTGAAAAAAAAGTATCAGCAGCTCATCATCAAATTGCGATGGTCTTGCCACTAATGGCCAGAGCAAGAATACTGATGTGAATGTAAACTTCATACATCTTCTACTTCCTGTTCTATTTGCCAAGGAGAAGCTTGACACTGAGGGTCCTTTAAGCCTGTGCTCTAATTGTTTGATCCCGAATAATCTCAGAATTCTTAACACCTCAGTCTCCAAAAGTAATGGAAATGAAGGGAGGAAGCTTGGAATTATAACGTGGAAAGATGGAAGGGGTCCACAAAAGTAATGTACAAAAATGGTCCCTAGCAGAAAATACAGGAGAATGTCTGCCACCTCTATACCCTCAAGGCCATGAGGACCCTCTTCCTGTAAACTCTTCTAAGTCCTGTATAAACCACAACAGGACTTCAGACCTCTTCGTTTGTAATAAACTATTATCATGCAAATTAGCAAGCTGCATTTTCTAACCAGAATGTCTACCACGCTGAATGGGGAGCCCAATCAATTTCAGATCACAAACTGTTAGAGCAGTGTGTGTGTGTGTGTGTGTGTGTGTGTATGTGTGTGTGTGTGTGTGTGTGTGTGTGTGTGTGTATTAAGTCACTTCAGTCATGTCCAACTCTTTGTAACCCTATGGACAGTAGCCTGCCAGATTCCTCTGTCCTTGGGATTACCAAGGCAAGAATACTGGAGTGGGTTGCCATGCCCTCCTCCAGGGGATCTTCCCATCCCACCGACCAAACCTGCATCTCTCATGTCTCCTGCATTGGCAGGCAGGTTCTTTACCACCAGTGCCACCTGGGAAGCCCCAGATGAGCCATACACATCATCAAGTTCAATCCCCTTGCTTCCCAGAAAAGGAACTGAGGTCAAGAAAGACTGAGCAATTGGCCCAAGGCCCAGGCATTTCCAACACTGGGGTGATAATTCAGTCTAGTGCTTTCCTCAAACAGGATACTCATATTCACCTGGGAGGTAAGGCGGCTCAAGGTTCCTCATACATAGCTCAAAGGGAGGAAGCAGCGTAACTGCACTCCTTGTGCTGATGCCAACAGCCTCTCAGTTCATTACAGAGAAGTGTTCAGGGAAGCATGGCCTCTGGAGCCAGACAGACCTTGACTCGAATCCCTATACCAGCACCAATCAGCTGTGCAAGTCTGGAGCAGTAACTGACGCCACTCTGAGCCTCAGTTTCCCCACACAGAGAACAACGATGTGAATCCCTTCCTTAGAATGGCAATAAGCATTACATGCTTATGAATATTATAAGGCACATTACCCAGCTCAATATATCATGACCAGTTGGATAAACATGTTTTTCATGAGCATGTAAGAGGAAAAAAAAACAGGCTTCCCAGGTGGCTCAGTGGTAAAGAATCCGCCTGCCAATGCAGGAGACACAGATTCAATCCCTGGGTCAGAAAGACCCCATGGAGAAGGAAATGGCAACCCATTCCAGTATTCTTGCCTGGGAAATCCCAAGGACAGAGGAGCCTGGCAGGCTACAGTTCACCAAGTCACAAAGAGTCAGACCTGACTTAGTGACTAAAGAAAAGAGAAAAAAATCACATTCAAGTTGTTTCCATTTCTAAAGACTTACCTCCAGGCAGCAAATGACAATGGATCTCCCTTCATCTCAGTGTAAGACAGAGGGAAAGAATCTTATCTATTTTCATCTACTCTTAATTATATTCATCCTGAAAGGCTCATGAGAATCTAACCCTAGAGAAAAAAATTTTAAACATACATTAATTTAAGAACTTTCTTCTATTTGCTTCAAAAATGGCCTCTCTAAATCCACAATGATGAGCAAAATTCATAAGTGACCTCGGTCCACTGCATAAAGCAATACCCAGCTCCATGGGTTCACCTCTAATGGTCTTAGGAAACAGACCCACAGATCCATTAATACATACTCATGAACACTGGCCATCTACAGCATTTCATATCATCTGAATCAAACTATGACAAATATAAATTGTGCAATCTGGAAATAAAAACTCATAGGAAGGGTGACCCTTTGCCCTGGTCTGCCCAAGACAGGCCCAGTAAGATGACTACTCAGGTTCCCTTCCACTCAGAAAACGTATCCCAACTGGGACAACATGTGTGCTCAGTCGCTCAGTCATGTCCGACTCTTTGTGACCCCATGGACTGTAGCCTGCCAGGCTCCTGTGGCCATGAGATTTTACAGGCAAGAATATTGGAGTGGGTTGCCATATCCTTCTCCAGGGTATCTTCCCGATCCAGGGATCAAATCCATGTCTCTTGTGTCTCCTGCATTGGCAGGTGGATTCTTTACCACTAGAACCACCTAGGAAGCCCTTGGAATAACTTAATACATGATAATTACACATATGATCAGTATGCGTTAAATACTTATAGGTATGAAGACATGTAAACGAAGAGTGACCCAAGTGTGGCACCTTTGCTGGGTAAGTTACCTATCATCTCTGAGGATTCATTTTTCTCATATCTAAAAAATGGGAAGCACAGTACCTATTTTAGCAAGGTTATTTTAAACATCAGAGACATGTCCTGCAGAGTTCCTGGGACATTTGTGTCCTATAAATGCAGTTATGTGGTGATAATGAAGATAAGAATTTCATCAATTTAGTTCTCCAGAACTGCTTCCTTATGCATGACAACTAACATCCATGCATCATTTTACCTTTGACAAGGTGCTTTCTGATAACATCATGATGTGTGATCAATAAAATCAGGAAGTAAGACGTCCCTGACAGTCCAGTGGTTAAGACCCGGAGCTTCCACTTCAGGGTTTGGCCCCTGGCTGGGGAACTAAGATCCCACATGCCATGTAGCATGGCCAAAAATAAATAAATAAATGCATGAACATTTTTAAATAATAAAAATAAAATCATGAGGTAAATTGAGATCATGTGAGTCTCTTCCAACTTTAACCTCCTATGATTCTATTTCTCCAAGTCTTATTGGCTAGGAATATACCATACTTTCCAGAGAAGACAGCAACAATCATTGAAAATATCACATCTCTAGTCTAGAGATTCTATTGCCACCTCTCCAGCAAGTCGCCTGACTTTTCTCAGATTTCCTACATGCAGAATGAATATACTTATTACTTTAGAATGAGAAGTGTGATGTGCCCACAAAGGCATTTCATTCTGAAGGTGATTTGTATACTTATCACTAAAGTAATTTTCTAGCAAGCAGGTGCTGGCATGTGATAGATAAGTGTTGGATTTTATCATTATTGTCATTATTATAATAACTGTAGTTACGTGTAAGGACTTTTGAGCCAGACAGGCTAGATAGCTCCTCTACTGATTAGCTATGTTACCTTGGACCAGTTATTGCACTTAATTTCCCCCAAAAGGTATCATCATCTGTAAAATGCAAATAATACTACCCACCTAGTAATACTACCTATGTAATAATACTACTTACCTAACAGGGTTGCTGCAAGGATTAAATAGATTAATAAATGTATGGTAGTTAGAACAATGCTTGGCACATAAAGCATTCAGTAACTGTTGTTTTATTTTCACTGTTAATACCATCATTGTTATCTCTAACGTGTACTATTAAGTAAAAACAAAAAACAAGTGCCAAACAAATAGCACGCTACTGCTTATTTTTTTAAAAAGGGGATGTAAGACTTGTGGGACAGGCCAAGATGACATAAGCTCACAAAAGGCTCTCTCTCCCACTGATTACAAGTAAAATCTCTGCACAGGACACAAAATCAACTTCTTGAGGCCTCTGAAGAGTAAACAGTATCAGACAGACTGAGAAGGAAGTTAAAAATTGAAGAAACACACATTGGCAAGTTTCCTGGATTAAATTTTCCTCCATTATCTCTTGGCTTTGACTCAAATGTGGGTCCAATCAAAGAAATGCACAGTGGGAGAAGATAACAAAAACTCCAAGAAAAACTCCTTTCTGGGGAGACAACTAGGAGAAAGAGCCTCTTTAAAAAAACAGAGTGGAATGGGATATTCCCGCTATCTTTTTGTCTTTTTTCCCTCCCTGCCCTGATCTAAGGTTGGACCTCATCAGGACACTGATCTGCTGCTGCGCATCATGAGACCCTAGAAGCCCAGGAAATAACCCATCTCTCTGGCCAGAGGAACTGGGAAAGGCAGGCCCCGTGGTCTTACGAGTGCAAGAGGATACTGGTTATTTTTCTCTCGCTACTTTGCTCTGAGGGCAGCCCCCGCTGTACAGAGCTGCACAATAGCATGTCTTGGGTGAGAGAGGAAAACTCCAAGACACATCCAACTTTCTGACCCAAGAACTGAGAAGAAAGACTGCTGAGAGTGAAAGTGAGGAAAATCCTAGAGAGGGGAGGGTTGGGGAAGGAGACCGTGTAAATCTATATATGGATCAATACAAGTTTCAGACTATCCACAAGACACACACGAGTGAAATACACCCAGAGAAGCAATGGCTTTGAGGACGTGCATGGTGGTCCAGTAGTTAAGAATCTACCGGCTATGAAATCTGCATTATAATGGATAGAACACCAAATACAAGCAGTAGAAATGGGTGCTGGGTATGCGCATGCTCAGTCGCCCAGACATGTCCAATTTTTTGCAACCCTATGGACTGTAGCCCCCCAGGTGCCTCTGTCCATGGAATTCTCCAGGCAAGAATACTGGAATGAGCAGCCATTCTCTTCTCCAGAGGATTGTCCGGACCCAGGGATCAAACCTACATCTCCTGCACTGGCAGGTGGCTTCTTCACCGCCAACTAGGAAGCCCCAGGCACTGAGAGACCCTCTCGCTAATCGGCCAACCAGCGACATCTCCCTCTTGCCTCATGAGAGCAGACTGATGAGACAACTGTTATTAGTATTGGCATTCATGAGACCTTAATGTTTCCACACTGCTCTCCAGCTTCAAAGCACTTTCAGAGTCATTATGTCATTACTTCATCACAACAACTCAGGGAAAGTCAGGTCTCTCCCAGACAGCACAAATGACAAGGGCCTGGGTGCAGAGGGCATCATTTAGGATGCTCTTAGGATCAAGCATGGCCCACCACCACCACCAAGCAGACCATGAGACAAACAAATGCTTGATCTGAGCACAGAAGACCAGTGCAGATACACAACACATCATCACTTGGGCTTTCACTACTTTGAGTTTTCGCTTTAAGCAAAGGTTAAGGAGGGAATTCCCTGGCTGTCCAGTGGTCAGGGGTCTGCGCTTTCACTGCCGAGGGCACGAATTCAATCCCTGGTTGGGGAACTAAGATCCTGCAGGCCAAGAATCCACCTGCAACGCAGGAGATGTGGGTTTGATCCCTGGGTCAGGAAGATCCCCTGGAGAAGGCAATGGCTACCCATTCCAGTATTCTTGCCTGGAGAATTGCATGGACAGAGGAGCCTGCTGGGCTACAGTCTATGGGGTTGCAAAGAGTCAGACATGACGTAGCAATTAACACTTTCCTTTCCAGGAAGAAGACGTTGGACAGGCAGAAAATTGAGAGGTCTGTCAAAAAAACCGGCAAAACATCTGTCCAGGCAGCTGCAGCCAGAAACACATGACCGGGAACACTGCCTTCAAGGAGCCCCATCAGAACCTCCTCTTCTGGGGCTGGGTTGGGCAAGAAAGCCAAGCCTCTGCCAATCATAGTGGGGCAACAAGACAACCCTGGCTGAATTCTCTGACATCTGTGCTCTTGATTCTGTTCAGGAGAAGAAAACATAGTCAGCCCTCTGTAACATAAGGCTCTGCATCCTCAGATTCAAACAACCACAGATGGAAAATATTCAGGAGAAAAAAATTCCAGGCAGATCCAGGAACTTGCATTTGCCGTGCACCAGCACCTATTTACACAGCATTTACAATGTCTGCTGAGTACCCTAGAGGTGATTTAAAGTGGATGGGAAGATTGTGTAGGTCATACGCAAACATGACGCTGTTTTATATGAAGGGCTTGAGCATCTGTGAATATCCAATATCCGTGGGGTCCTGGAACCAGCCCCCCGAGGATACCCAGGGACAATGGTAACTGAAGCAAAGTTAAACAAAGCCTGTTAGTGTTGGTCCTTCTATTACGGGAACTGTCAACAACAGCCCTGCGGCAGTTTGCTTGTTTTTCCCCCTCGTGCTCTTTGGACAGACTGAAATCACCTGGATCAGGACACATTTTTTCCCTTGGACATAAGCGAACACCCCTATGAGTTTTAGTGAGCTTTATGAGCACAACCTTTCTCCTGGGTTTAACAAAACACGCAGATGCTCTCATGCCTGCTTTCAGGCTCAAAGACATGGAGAAAGCAACTGGAAACAAATAAAACACAATGGTGGCAGCCAGGAAGTCTAAATCCCAGAGGCCAAAAGGAAGCCCTATCTATTAAAATGAGTCATTCTATACTTAATTACAGCTCCAGGAAAGAGCCTTGAATCTCCCAGCAGGTGCGGGGAAAAAAAAAGTGGGCTTTTGGAAACGTCAAGGTGATCTGAATCCAGAGGCAGCTGAATGCAGGGCCTTCTGGAGCCTTGATGGAGCCCACGTGAGTACCTCTGCTGGAAAGGGTTTTATACATATTTATTATGAGTCAACACATTCTGATACCTATTCGTACCCTCCAGCCACATGCCATGGGTTTAGACAGTTATAATCCACTGGGCATCTTAATACAGCAAAATATGCCAGCTTCCTCAAGCATGTGCTTCATTCTCTTTACCCCTGTGCTTTCACATACATGCGTGACTTCATGTCATTCATTCCAGCAGCTCAGTGAGGAACACGGGGTAGGGACCATTATCCTGATTTCAGATGAAGACACAGAAGAACAAAACCTACACTTTGAGCCTGTGAATACATGGGGCTTCTACCCACATGGTTCAGACCTGCTGTTCCTGCTGCTGTCTTGGTGAGAAATCAGAGATGGTCCATTCTTAGGTTCTGTGTAGTGGAAACAAATCCCTATGCCCATCGAGGTACGAGCATCCTTCTGTGTGGTCGCAGGATTCTTTGTACTGACGCCCAGTGGAATTACCAAAAAGGTTGATTTTTTCAAATACCAATGTCTGGGCACCATCCAGAGATTCTGATTCAGCTGGACTGGAATAGGGCCTGGGTATGTGCATATTTCTTCAAAATTTCCCCAGGAGATTATAATCTGTAGCCACTGGTGGAAACCATCAGCCAGTAACCTCTTTGTTCGGTCACTAAGCCGTGTCCAATTCTTTGCGACCCTATGGACTGCAGCACATCAGGCTTCCCTGTCCTTCACTATCTCCCAGAGTTTGCTCAAACTCATGTCCATTGAGCTGGTGATGCCATCCAACCATCTCATCCTCTGTCACCCCCTTCTCCTCCTGCTTTCAATCTTTCCCAGTATCAGGGTCTTTTCCAATGAGTTGGGTCTTCGCATCAGGTGGCTGAAGTATGACCTTTAGCTACCAGGTCATAAACATCTTAGTTGACGAGAGCAGTGGAGTGAGAATCCATAAAGGCTGAGGATTGGAGATGTCTGATTCTATAACCTAGATTCTCTACCACCTACAGCGTACTGAAGTGGGTCGACGGGGCAGGTACTAATGAAGAAAAACTCGAGCCTCTTTGTAACAAAGCAGGCCATCAACTGCACATTTAAGCCATGCACACAGTATAACTGCTGAGAGAATGAAAGTGAAGGTCAAAACACCCTGCTTCAGAATCCAGTCTTTTGCAAAACCTAACAGCCTAATCCTTTCCCTACCTCGGGCTCCATTTCTCATTAGACAGCAGAGACCGCCTTTAAGGAATGAGAAATCTAGTGTGTACACAGCGCTGCTGAATTAAGGCTTCTCGAAGCTTGTCGGCACTGCCTTTCTGCATTCATCTGCATTCATTTCCACTGTCTTCCTGCAGAATGGATGCATGCACAGGCAACCGCAAAATGCTAAGCTTGTACATCTGCACCCCTCTGCAGTCTGCCGAAGGCCCTCCTCTGATTCACTCAGCGATGGCCAGAATGAAATTACATGTCATCGGTGACTCGGGGGAAGGACTGAATTACTGGGTGGTCCCGAGGCTGTGCTGGCAGCTGGCCCAGAAACCAGGACCACCCTCCTCTCGGCAAATGGTCTGATTCCACTTCACCCATGTGCAGCCACCTTAGTGAAAATACATTCAATTCTCAGCTGTGTGTCTCGACGCAGGAGCGCTTTTGTGATGGATAATAGGAAACAATTAAAGGAGATCTTAAGGCATCTTTGGAGAAGGCTTCAAAAGCTTCCCGAACCATCATGGACTGAGCAGTGTGGCTCTGAGTTTAGGCCAGCAGGACACACAGATGCTGAAGGCTAGGACTCGGTTTGTATTCAGATTTTTCTACACCCACAACACGATCTCTGTTCGAAGTCTAAGGGCATTTCCTCTCCGACAACAATGAAAGCAGACAGCAACACAGAATATATTCTTTTTGGTGACCCCAGTACCTAAATGGAAACATGCATCCAGCCAGTAGGCCTGGAAGGAGTCAGCAGAGAGAGCCAGGCCTGTGTGTGATTCACCTGGTGCCCTGTGCCTACTTCTGAATCACTGACTGACAAAGTCCTCTGTGAATGGAGGACAAACTCCGATGTATTAAGGGCAGCAGCAGGGATCCACCAAATACCTGTTTGGGGACAAGGACCACTGAGAAGTCACATTCTCAAACCTCAGAGTTCTGGAAGAAAAGTGTGCCTTCACCCCACCCATGTCAAAACACACAAATTCACACGTAAAAGGAAGGTGACGCTCCACATTCACCAGTGTCATAATAAAACCACACTGGTTTGGTCAAACACTGGTCTCTAATCGCTTTTCCTCCTAGAGGGGGATTCCAGATCAGGAAACGGCTGTGTATGTGCCAGGCATAGGGTAGTGACCAGTGTACTCACCAAGGGCAGGTGGAGCTGCTGGCCTGGGGCCCCTCTCGCTGGCAGCTGCTGCACAGAAAGACATGCAAGGAACCCAAGGAAGGCTCTTGCCAACCCTACAGTTTGGCAAAGGCTGCTTCCTCTTCTGAGATGCTTTCCGGCATCTCAGAAAATTTAATAAGATGTGAATGGTCACAACATCTATGCCCATACCCCCTCTCAAAGATGATCTCCTACTCCACCAGAATTGCCAACCCAGTCTTGGGCGGGGAGGCGGTTTTCCAGAACTGTTAATGTTGCTTACAAATTCATTTTCCTTTAATAAATACACAGGACATTGTGTGTATTGGCCAAGGACATTCCTGGTTTTATTATTTTGGTTTAAATGTACAGACTACATTAAGTAGGTTCCTTCTAGCTTTCTCCAGGTTGTATCCACTAAATACGGATCAAGATAAGGACCATTAGGGAGAGTGGGAGAAAGACAGATATTTTGTTTTTGTTTTCTTGATGTAACACGAAATTTACGATCTTAACCATTTTTAAGTGTGCATTTCAGAGGTAAGTGCAACCATCACCTCTGTCCATCTTCAGAAATTGTTTTATTTTCCCAAACAGAAACTCTGACCCCACTGAACAGTAAGAGTCCATTCCCTACCCCGCCCCCCATCCTCAGAGCCTGGCTGACACCATCCTACTTCTGTCTCTACAAATCTGATGACTCTAGGGACTTCATATAAGTGGAATCAAGCAGCGTTTGTCCTATTGAGACTGGTTTCTTTCACACAGCATAATGTCCCCCAGTTCATTCATGCTGTAGCCTGTGTCAGGATTCCCCTCCTTTTTAAAGGCTGAATAGTATTCCAGTGTACCGATACACATTGCATCTTGTCTATCCATTCATCTGTCCATGGACTTCGGGGTTGCTTCCACCTTTTGGCTGTTGCAAATAAAAACATCTTTACTTTTAGAAGGATTAGTCTAAGGCACCAAAGAGATACACACAGGGAAAAAGCACAGAGTTGAAAGTCAGGATTTCTTGATGAGGGCAAGCAGCCAACATGGAGATTGTAATATGAGAACATCATCCCAGAGCTGTTTCTCAGGATGTCACAGGATGCCAGTTAAAAGGTCTTGACCCCATCAAGGCCCACAGAATCAGACAAGCTGGAACAGGACTCCGGGTTCTGCATTTTGCAAGCTGCCCAGGAAATCAGACAGACCCAGGGAACACAGGAGACTGTATACAGAGAAGAGGGGGCAGCTCATTCTAGAACACAATCTTCAGAAGCACCTATGTTAACACAAAGGAAAGATCAAAATGAGCCACGACTAGAGACAGGAAAGATAAATGAGTTATGTGCAGAGGCAGCAAGGGAATCGATAGAAATAAATAAAAGAATCAGAAAGAGCAATAAGGGCCAGCTGAGAGGAAACAGCCTGAGTCGAGGGGGACCTGGTTGGTGGATTTCTAGAAACTGAACTCTCAGGGAGCCAGGAGCCCACACACAGTGCCTTGTGCCAATCTGCAAAAGCTGCGCTTCCTCTGGGTGCCCCCTTGACCAGCAGCCTACAGAAACTGGAGCAGCTGCGAGGCTTAAATCAATCTCCTCGAGCTCCCCATTATTCCTGGAAAAAGAACAATAGGATTTTCTGGTGTCAGCAGCAAATCATTCTCTTGGTGAAAACCAGAAGTTGAGATTCCCTCCTGTTCACAATATGTTTCATCTTGGTGAACTTAAGCCTTCCCCCAACTGAGGAACAGAAATTAAAGAGACAGACAATACCTTGTTGTGGCCGGGCAGTCCTCATTTCTCAGGACGGAATCCTCAAAGCCATCAACGACAGGAGGCAGACATCATCTGAGCTGCCACAGGAAACCTTATGTCCACTGCATCAGGGTTTCCAGGGTTTTCTTAGCCTCTTGGTTTTCTCCACGGTGTCTATCAGCTTGAGGGACATAGACTGTGCACACTACCCAGTGGAACCCACTCCAGTATTCTTGCCTGGAGAATCCCACGGACAGAGGAGCCTTGCAGGCTACAGTCTATGGAGCCACAAGAGTCGGACACAACTCAGCACTAAACCACCACCACCCACTGAAACAAAGAATCACGAGGAAACGGAGCTGCCAGAAAAACCCAAGTTGCAGTCTCACTCCAGACAGCAAAGTATATTCAAACAATAGCTCTAAGGCTTTCAATGCATTCAAAAATTCATCCTCACCTACCCTTAAAAACTGTGTTTCTTTTGAAACATTTTGTTTTTCACAAATAACACAAGCAATGTCTTTAGGATCACATGACTGAGTCAGGTTGGTATGGTGGGAAGACATGTTTTTTTCCTTGTGTACTTCTGTGGTTTGTTTTTGTTTGGTTGGTTGTGGGAAGAACACTTAACATGAAATCCAGTCTCTTAACATGTTTTAAAGGGCATCATACAGTGTTGTTAACTACAGATGCAGTGCTATATAACCAACCTCTAGAACTTATTCATCTTAAAAAACTGAAATTTCATACCCATTGAAAAGTAATTACCCATCCCTCTCCCTCCAGCCGCCGGCCACCACCATTCTACCCTCTACTTCCATGAGTTTGACTATTTTAGATTCCTCTCTCTATATAAATGGAAACCCACTCCAGTATTCTTGTCTGGAGAATTCCAAGGACAGAGGAGCCTGGCGGGCCCATGGGGTTGCAGAGTCGGACACGACTGAGTGACTAACACTTTCACTTTCATATATAAGTGGAATCACACAGTATTTATCCTTCCACGAATGGTATATTTTACTTCACATAATATCCTCTAGGTTCATCCATGTTGTGGCAAATAGTAGAACTTCCTTCCTTTTTAAGGCTGAGTAATATTCCACTGTTCAGGGGGTTCTCAAGGCAAGAACACTGCAATGGTTTGCCATTCCCTTGGTGATGGACAGGGAAGCCTGGCGTGTCGCAGTCCATGGGGTTGCAAAGAGTCAGACATGACTGAGCAACTGAACTGAACTGAATATTCCACTGTGGGTGTATACCACATTTTCTTTATCCACTCATTTGTCAATGGACATTTGGATTGTTTCCATATCGTGGCTGTCGTGAATAATGCTGCAGTGAATGTGGGTGAGCAATAGATCTGGGAGATCCTGATTTTAATTTGTTTGCTATCCTTAAAAATTTTAATGAGGTGCTCAGCACTGTATCAAACAACCAATAAATTGTTTCCTCTATTAATTAGTGCAGTTCATTGGAAAAATGTTCCCAGTTCTCCCTTTCTATGGGGAATATTAAGACTTCTCCTGCTTCCTTTCATTAATTCCACAAACATTTATTGAGCTGTGCTGGGAGCTAAGGAGGGCTTACCAGGTGGCACTGGTGGTAAAGAACCCGACTGCCAATGCGGGAGATGCAGGTTCGATCCCTGGTCAGGAAGATCCCCTGGAGGAGGGCATGACAACACACTCTAGTGTTCTTGCCTGGAGAATCTCATGGACAGAGAAGCCTGGCAGGCTATGGTCCATAGCGTCACAAAGAGTCACACACAACTGAAGTGACTTAGCCTGCAGGAATACAGGAGCTAAGGGCACAAGGTAACCGGAAGCAGCAAGGTCCCCACCCTTGGGCCTGTGCCCGCTAGTACCCAGTGCTGGATGAGCAGGAAAGAGAAGGCCAGGGTCCTTTCATTCACTCCTTTACAGTGTGTAGAGAATCTTAAACATCCCAAGCACTGGCTCATACAGTCTTTTCTGATCCTCACAAAAGACCCAGGAAGCTGGCTGTGTGCATGCTCAGTCACTTCAGTCATGTCCAGCTCTGCAAGAATACTAGAGTGGGTTTCCATGCCCTTCTCCGGGGGATCTTCCTGAGCCAGACTAAACCATGTCTCCTGCACAGCAGGTAGATTCTTTACAGCTAAACCACCGGGGAAGTCCCAGGAAGCTGACTAGACAGGCATAATATACCCATGGCACAGATGAGAAAATAAAGGCTTGGGAAGTTAAGTGACTGGCCAGCTCTCACACATTTGGCATGTATAGAGCCTGGAATCCGCCCAGATCCCCCTTGCTTCTAGTCTATAACTCTCATACAAAAGATGAATGGGGTGCCCCTTATTTGGGGGGAAATGGTACATTCTCATATACCTGTGATGTGATGGGGGCAGGAAAGGTTGGGAGGAGGACGAGGAGGAAGGCAGCTGTCCAAACCATCTATCAGAGCAGCCCTCCTCTGCTCTACCCTGGTTAGTATGTGGTACATGCCCGAGCTTGCGCTGGCCTTGATAAAGAACAAACAGCAATAAAGCCTCAAAGCACAGAAGAGCCCCAATCTTGCCGAGAGAAGCATAATTAAATTCTCGTGAAACAGACTCTGATGCTGCCCCATTTGTTTTCATTATTATTTATTCTTGGTTGCACAACCGAGCTGAAAAAGCATGGAAAAAAAGACAGACCCTGCTTGTGAAGGAACTTCAGCTGTTCCTGTGGCTGAGGGAAAGTTCCCTCCAGAAAGTAAAGACCAATCTTCCTAATATCGTAACATGTGGAAGCTTTGGTTTCACCTTTGAGAAATCTCTACATCACAGTTTTATTGCCTTTGAAATTACAGAGCCGGCCTTACGATGACCTCTGCCTTCCTATCCCATGCTGGATTTTGCGGAAGAATGTTCATTCCTCTGGGACCTTGAGAAAAAAGAGGTCCAGAAGTGCTTTACCTGCAATCAGTTCAGTTCTTGAAGGCTCTTGGAGGTCTCCCACCCTCGTGTCCAGAGGGAGGCCAGGCAGGTCCTGCCATCAAGCCCACACTCCCTCCACTAACACTTCACACTCTCTCACTGCTTTCACACCAGTCAAGGTAGGATGGGGTAACAATGATCAAAGAACACCTCAAAAATAAAGAGCAAGCCAGAAAAAAAAAACAACCAAGAACAAAGAACACAAAGACTAAGAAACAAGGAGACGATGGTTCATGACTGATCTGTCGGAAGCAGGAAGAAGTGAGAGTCCAGGCTCAGCGCGTTACTCTGTTGCCATCAACTACTGACGTTCCCCAACTAGTGAGGCTTCAGCCCTGCCTTCCGCTGAGAGATGCAGGCCACACCTCGGGAGAGGGTAAGAGAGGACATGGATGCAGAGTGGGGGCAACCTGGGAGAGCAGCCACCTCCTGGGAGGGGGCAGAAGAAGACAGTGGAGGGTCTCTGATAGGACACGTTCCCACAGGCTCACAAACCTGGCCTCACCAGATCTGGTTAATGGGCTCCTGATCCGAGTACCATGCTCCAGCGAACGCAGGAAAGCAGGACACCAACGGGGTACTTTGTAATCAAAGCCAGCCAGGTGCTCTCAGACAGGAAGTGCAAGTCTTCTTGAGAAATACTGACTGTCCTGAGGCCAGGGTTTTGCCTGCTTAGGAACCTGGACTTTTAAACTCTGCACCTTTCACATCACTGCAAAGCAAGACTCCGAGAGAAACCTCTAGTATGATCTTCCATCCTCCAGACCATCCTGCAGGAGCCGCAGACTTAGCTCAGAAGGACGGGCCCCAAAACAGAGCAAAGACTGTTCGGTTAGGAAACACAAAAATATCTGAATAAGTCATTCCTGTCAGTTAATCCCCCATCAGATGCATTTATTTATAAGTGTAGATTCAGTCCAGCGCTGTGAGGGGAGGCCTGATGTGAATGTTCTGTCTCGTGGTAAGATCTCTGCTTCCAAGCGTTGCCCCTGCTCCCCACCAGCCTGCTCCTGCCATCACCTCTTCTCTCCCTTCTGCCAGGGAGATGTCCTCCCATCACTTATTAAAAGCAGCCCCGGCAGCCAGACGGCTGTGACACACACCACCCAGAGGGACCTGCCGCCAGGCTGGAGCCTGGATCCCAGGAGTTGTTTTTGGTTCACACATCTCATTGAATGTATTTAAATACATTATATATGGCCACCTGGCTTCACAGGCAAAGGGAGAAGCAAGTGCTCTTCCCAAAAGCCCAGCAGCGTGCGCACGCAGACACACATTCACACATACACATGTACACACATTTGCAAACATATACATATACATGCACATGTACACACACATGCATATATAGATAAACACATACACAAAATGTGCATATATGTACACACATAACCACACATATACGTACATATACTCATGCATGCATACACACACCACACCACCCACACATACACACATACAAACATGTACACATGAGTGCGCACACACGCCAATATACCTCCCTCCCCCTCCCTCTCCAGGGGCTGAATCCTACTGTGATTGAAGTTCCCAGTCAGTCCAGCCTGCCCTGATCTCTCCCCTGTGACTTGTGCTCAGTAGGTCCCTCCCCGACCCTGGGCTGGTCCTCAGCATCATCACACGCTGCCCCTCAGTACACCCCAGGGTTTCTCAGTGTCAGCATGGCTGATGTTGGTTGGATCACTCTTTGTCCTGGGGGCCGTCCTGTGTGTGGTTTAGCAGCAACCCTGGTGTCTACTCACTAGACGGTAGCAGCACACACACACCCTCCCCCAAGGTCTCCTGGGGCACAATCACCCCAACTGAGAATCACTAGTATATACAATCTCTTGTTTTTTGGTCCTGCCCCTCAGCATATGGGACCTCAGTTCCCTGACCAGGGATCAAACACACGACCCCTGCATTGGAAGCACAGAAGTCTAAACTACTGGACTACCAGGGAAGTTCCTATACTATCTCTTTAATGAAACCATTAGCTCCTGGAGAACAGGGTCCATGTTATTTCCCTTCTTATTTCCTCCCAGCAACTTGTGCATGGCTGTGCATACAACAGATACCATGGCGGTACCTGCTGGAATGAAGACATGACTAGGCACACAGCAGGAGAATGGTACAGAACAGCAATTAGCACAGGGCAACCTGTGTCCCCAGATAAACCCAGGCTTGGGCACATGTAAAATCTCCCGTGTTCCTTACTATGTAACACACAAGAATCAGATTTCCTGAATCACTCCACTCCTTAGTGAATTTTAGCCAGTAGGTAGTGCTTTGAATATAACAGGCACAATAAAAAAAAAAACCTGAAGAATGAATAAGGGCAGAACCCAGGCCATTGTTCACAGAGAAAACTATGAACCAAACTTCAAGGGAACTGCTATACCCATTAGGCTGGGACTCCCAGGTTTCCACTTCCCTTGCGTTTTCCTTCATTGCTGGGTAAGCAGAATGGCTTTGAGCTGAGAAACCGTGTACAATGGACAGAAGGATACATACAGTCTGGGGGTCAGGTGGGCACAGATGTGGATGATCAAGATGTCAATTCTGAGCCCAGACATCTCTGGCGAGGGATCTCTGGGACCCTCAGTTTCATTATCTGTAAAGGGAGAAATTAAACGACAACCACAGAAAGTTACTGAGAGGCTTCACTGAGGCAATTTACACGAAAGTGTTCACAGAGCGGGCATTTAATAACAGTACAATTTCCTCCTCTTCATGCTAACAAGAGAATTCAACAGTAATATTTTTCATCTCCCAAAACTGTGAGGTACAGAGTACAGCTGCACTGTATACTCTTAATTATACTGTATAGTTAAGAGTATAGCTCTTAACTTCATTGAGAAGAATTCACCAAGGATCCACACCTTGGTGTCTTCACCAAGAAAGCCTAACTAGATGACCGACTGGTAGAATGCCCCAAGCCACTTCTGACAGACCATTCTCTACACATGTCCACAGTCATGAGGTGACTGGTCTTTTCTGCCAAACAGGCTCATTAGAGATATAGTTCAGGTTCAGTTCAGGACCCCGATATAAAGCAAGTCACTAAAATTTTTTGACTTCCCAGTGCATATAAAAGTTATGTTCACACTATACTGTAGTCTATTAAGTGTGCAATAGCATTATATCTTTAAAATATGTATATACTTTAATTTTAAAATACTTCATTGCTAAAAATGCTAACCATCAGCTGAGTCTTCAAGGAGTCATAATCTTTTTGCAATAGTGACATCAAAGATCACTGATCACAGATCACCATCACAAACATACTAATCACAAAAAGGTTTGAAATATTGTGAGAATTGCCACAACGTGCCACAGAGACATGAAGTGAGCATATGCTGTTAGAAAAATGGCACCAATAGACTTGCTCCCAGCAGTGTTGCCACAAACCTTCAGTTTGGAAAAAAAAAACAAACAAACAATACCTAGGACATGTAAAAAATGAAGATCGTGGCATCCAATCCCATCCCTTCATACATGGCAAATAGATGGGGAAAAAAATGCAAACAGTGGCAGATTTTATTTTCTAGGGCTCACTGTGGATGGTGACTGAAGCCATGAAATTAAAAGACCCTTGCTCCTTGGAAGAAAAGCTGACACACCTAGACAGCATATTAAAAATCAGAGACATCACTCTGCCAACAAAAGTCTGTATAGTCCCTTGACTATGGTTTTTTCCAGTAGTCATGTAAAGATGTGAAAGTTGGGCCACAAACAAGGTTGAGTGCTGAAGAATTGATGTTTTCAAACTGTGATGCTGGAGAAGGCTCTTGAGAGTCCCTTGGACAGCAAGGAGATCAAATCAGTCAATCCTAAAGGAAATCAACCCTGAATACTCATTGGAAGGCCGGATGCTGAAGCTGAAGCTCCAATACTTTGACCACCTCCTGCGAAGAGCTGAGTCACTGGAAAAGACCCTAATACTGGGAAAGATTGAAGGCAGAAGAAGGGGACGACAGAGGATGAGATGTTTGGATGGCATCACCGACTCAACGGACATGAGTTTGAGAAAGCTCCAGGAGATAGTAAAAGACAAGGAAGCCTGGCATGCTGCAGTCCGTGGAGTTGGACATGACTTAGCAATTGAACAATAACAACAAAGTGAAATAAAGCAAAGTGTGATAAAACAAGGTCTGCTTGTACATCAAATACATCCTCAGTCACTAGAAAGGCAGGTCACAGCAAGGGCAGCGACAGCAGGGGCTCCTCCAGTTCCAGAGGAGAAAGACTCCCAGGCTGGCTGCCCGTCCCCACCAGAGGAGACACACCACTGATGGGAGACGCTAGGTCTCACCTGCCTCCATCCTCAGCGAGGGCTAAAGGTAGGTAGGCACACCTGGATAGGTGCACATAGTGAATGATTCTCCTGCAGGAGAGAAAGGAAGGAGTTACATGGCTTTCTTCTCCTCACCCCCTCTGCCCCCCTCCACCGTCCAGGCAGCCAAAACTACATCTTCTTTGGGCACTCTAGATTGGCCACAGTCTTACTAAATGACCCATGGAGGGTCCTTCTTTCTGTGATTGCTTTTCCTCAATAGACCATGGGCAATGTCAGTCTGTCCTGGCGCACCCAGGAAGGGTCCCAGAACTGTATAGAAGCCCTGGCAGAGGCACCCTGTTGTGCAGTGATGCTGCTAACACTCATCAGAGCCCCGTGGAAGAGCTTCCTCAAAGCCTAACCCCTAAAGGGGAGAGAATCTGCTGTAACGCTGTTTTCCCCAGGCTGCTCTAAGGGACCATTTCCACATTTTCCAAGCCTGTCTTCTGAAAAGAGTAGAAAAATAGCCCTTCTTGGTTCTGTTTCAGCCAACTCCTAGCACTGGACCCCATGTGTGCCACCCGCCAGACGGAGTCTCCCAGGGAGAGACTCCGATGTAGGGAAATCCATCCTGATGCCTCGGGGCCAGTGACAGGAAAGCGTTTATTTCTGCTCTTGCCCCTGACGTGTTTCTCTTTCATTTTTCATTTAATTTTTCAGGAGTCACTGGAAGGTAAGAGAATCATGAAATATGCATGCAGATATGGACTGTGGGCAGCACAGATAAAGCAGCTGGGTTCTTATCAGAATGAGAATAGAGGTGCAGGCTCCTGGCCGTGAAACAAGACCCAGAATCATCCATCCACATCTTAGCCAAAGCTGCTGGTCTCCCCAGATGACCCCGTCCTTCAGCTCTAAGTACTGAGATTGATTTTTAAAAGATAACCTATGGAAGAATGGCTGGGGAAGTTTTTATTTACCTGATCTCCCTTCCATCTTTCTTGCATCTAGGCCATTAATCAGCCAATAATATAAATGATGATAAAGCACCATGCTAGATATGGATGCAAAAATATATGGAACTAGTAGAAGCCAAGAATATAGATTTCAAGTATGACCCAAAGCAAGGTTTTTTAAATCAATGACAATTTATTCACTGCTAAAATTGGGTGTGAATATCTGCTACCTAAATGCTATTGTGAAAATTGAAAGAAATTCTTAACTTAGATGACATCCTATGGAAGGAAAAGATTCTACATCCAAAGTAAGGCAGAATCATTACTGCTTTTCTCTGCAACTTCTTAATCGAAAAGAAGCGAACACATCTCAAATAGTTCTAATGTAAAGAAGTATCGTGTTCCATAGCAACAATGACCTCGGTGTTTTCTTGGGAGTCCCAAGATCAGCCTAGGGGCTTAAATCAGCCTACCTGGATAACCCCAATCTAGGCTGGTCCCAGGTACTCACTCTTAACAGTTCCTTCAGTCTGCCTCAGGCTTTGGTCCTGGAACTCAGATCTCGGGTTCACATTATTAAATCCTTGACAGACAACAATAAATCGTCTCGTACATTCTTTCTGTGTTCCGCTAGTGTAACATACTGGAGTATTTCCACCCTTTCAAAACTGCCTAAATATTTATTCCTTAACTTTCCAAAGGACATAAAACCTTAAGTGAGTAATACATTCAAATGAACCATTCTGGCATCCTGCATGTCTTGGAGAGCTAAATATTTTGCTCCCTTAACTGGAAAAAAAGTCTCTGATTTTAAAAATTAAGGCAAATTTTTTTAAACTGGAAAGAACCAACCCATTAAAGCCTTGGATACATGGAAAAGGTGTATCATTGTTTGAACTAATTGTAAATATCCCTTGATAACATTCAGTTCATTCTAAACAGTCACAAAATTGATGTCATCATTGTGTCCTGCATTATCATAAAGTCATGTGTACTTGTGACAGTTAGAATAAACAGTTATTTGCCTACATCTGGGCATGTTTTAGGTAGTAAAAAAGTTTTTCCTTTCTCATAGAAAGCATGGGTTTTCACTAGGGCAGCAAATTTTGTTGTGAGAAATTCACAAGGGTGGGGGGAAAAGTGCTTGCTTTGAAAGGAACCATAATCTAAGTTTTGAGCCCATAAATTCACAGCAGTTTTTTTTTTTTTTTTTTTGGACATGCTACATGGCTTGCAGGATCTTAGTTCCTGAGCCAGGGACTGAGACCAGGCCCTCCAGTCCTGAAATTGCCAAGTCCTAACCACTGGACTGCCAGGGAATTCCCAACATTTTTTTTTTTTAATTGTCAGAGTTTGACAGTGGTGTCTTTAATCCTAAATGAGATTTTCACCTGAAAAAAATTCCATCTCAAAGTAACTCTTACCCCACTGATTTCTAGCATGTGTTTAGAATCAGTTTTGTTTTTTTTTTTTTACTAGATATCAAACTTGAAACAATGAGATAGTCAGATCTGAATCAATCAACCAATGAAGGTGAAAAAGGACAAGATAACCTGAGGCCACAGTGAATATAAAAGCAAAAGCAACAATATCAGGCTTGGTGACACACTTGGCTGGCAGGATATAGGTGGGGGAGAGGGACAAGGAAGCAGGTCTGCCTTCCTATGTATACCTTCCAATATAACGTGTGTGTGTATAAAACTAGTGTTAAAAATTAGCATGCATTTCTCTAGCACACAGCAGCTGGGGAGGAAAACCAGCTCAAAAATAAGCTGCATGCCAAAAATATTCAGAGTGAAGCCAGCCTGGGATTCAACCCTTCCCAGTGATAATCCACCCTAGATAATCTGGTTCTATAACTGAACTTAAGCTTCTAGTACTTACCTTCATCAGATGTACTGTACTATAAATGGCTGAGATTTTTCTTGTCGGTACTAACATGACACCTGCCAGTCCTGATACACCCCACCTTGCTGAGCAATCATAACTCCCCTTGGAGCCCCCTGGCAGGAATGGTATTTCCGCCTCCACAAGCACTGTGCTGAAGAGATCTTCATTACATTAACCCAGGCCTCAAGTTCAAAGATAAATCTCCTATAACATTCCTTCAATGGCTCTCATACTGTATTTTCCCTCCCCATCCTCATATTGTAATTCCTGCATTTTATTTTATTTCTCTCTTGCTCCATGACCAAGTTTTCTTTTTTTAATTAATTTTTATGGGAGTAATAGTTGCTTTACAATGTTGTGTTAGTTTCTGCTGTACAGCAAAGTGAATCAGCTATACGCATACATATATTCCTCCTTTTTTGGATTTCCTTCCCAATTAGGTCACTACAGAACACCAACTAGGGTTCCCTGAGTTATACAATAAGTTCTCATTACTTATCTATTTTATACCTGAATGTAACGTCAGACACTATAAAACTCTTAAGAGGAAAACAGGCAGAACATGCTTAGACATAAATCGCAGCAGGATATTTTTTAACCTATCTCCTAGAGTAATGAAAATTATTTACCATTTGTCCTTCTAAAGCTCAGGTGAGGGAGGGGCTGGCTTCTACCAGAAAACGAGTATATGCTCACTGTGGAGGCTAATCTTCAACCTATTTGATCCCAACCCACATAAAAGGAATAACT
This sequence comes from Giraffa tippelskirchi, assembly GCF_054371585.1. NCBI lineage: Eukaryota > Metazoa > Chordata > Mammalia > Artiodactyla > Giraffidae > Giraffa > Giraffa tippelskirchi. The sequence continues at coordinate 60,915,390 of NC_137287.1, read as the reverse complement.
TAAAACAGATACGCAAACAGACTGATATCGCAGGCACTCTTCTAGGCTAAAAGACATCATCTTTTCTCCGTGAGATATTGAGTGTACTTATGAATTCCTCATCTATTTATGCTGGAGTTGGTGTCTTTAATTTCCTTCTGCATTCATTCTCTGAGAATATGATTTCACCACTACCAAGAAATGTAATTGATACCATTTCCAAAAGAGTATTTCCAATGGAAGGCTCCTTCACACTGCTCACAAGACAACTGGGATTGAGTCTGAGCAGTCAGATGCTTAAAAACAAAGATGCAATGCTCCCTGACTTCAGACTACACTTCAAAGCTATAGTAATCAAGACAGTATATTGGTTTAGTCACTAGGTTGCATCAGACTCTTGTGACCCCATGAACTGTAGCCCACCGGGCTCCTCTGTCCATGGGATTTCCCAGGCAAGAATACTACAGTGGGTTGCCATTTCCTTCTCCAGGGGAATCTTCTCAACCCAGGGATCAAGCCTGGATCTCCTGCATTACAGGCAGATTCTTTCCCAACTAGGCCACAAGACAGTATGGTACTGGCACACAAAAAAGACACATTGATCAATGGAAAAGAACAGAGTTCAGAAATACACCCATGCACTTATGGTCAATCAATCTATGATCAAGGAGGCAAGAAGATACAATGGGGAAAAGACAGTCTCTTCAATAAATGGTCCTAGGGAAATTGGGACAGCTACATTGAAAAGAATGAAATTAGAAAACTCTCCAACACCATATGCAAAAATAAACTCAAAATGGATTAAAGACTTAAATGTAAGACTGGATACTATAGAACTCCTGGAGGAAAACACAGGCAGAACACTCTTTGACATAAATATCAGCAGTATTTTTTTGGATCCCTCTCCTCAAGCAAAGGAAACAAAAGCAAAAAAAAGCAAATGGGACCTAATTAAGCTCTTTTGCACAGCAAAAGAAATCATCGACAAAACAAAAAGACAACCTATCCCTAGGTCAGGAAAATCCCTGGAGAAGGAAATAGCAACCCACTCCAGCGTCCTTGCCTAGGAAACTCCATGGACAGAGGAGCCTGGGGGGCTACAGCCCATGGAGTCACAAAAGAGTTGGACACAACTTAGCGACTAAACAACAATTGAATGGGAGAAGATACTAGCAAATGATATAACCAATAAGGGGTTAATATCCACCATACATAAACACGAACTAAGCAAGCGGCTAGAAATGAGGAAACCATAGTCTTTTCACCAGTGAGTAAAGGAAAGGGGGAGAGCCAGAGTACCCAGGCTCAGCTGTCTCTTATCTATGGTCTATAAACATTTCAGGCAGTCGGTGAACTCCTGAAATGGTCTGCAAAACTCCAGGTGTGTGTGTGTGTGCATAAGTGCCTTTTTCTTGTGAGAAGATGCACAATTGGCATCAGATATTTTAAGCAATGTGAAAAGGTTAAGAACTAGTACGGGAGGATCTTGGAAGGTTCCTTCCTCCCCTAATGCTTCGTAAGGCAGGTGGGTTGTGGGTGCTGGCCACATCTTCCCCAAGGCCACTCTGTAGCCCACTGGCATTGCTCACCTCCAGACGTCAGCCTGGGCTCCTCAACCTTCACAGAAATCACTGCCGCTGGCCCCACTGCCACTTGCTTCTAGGCAACCCCAGCAAGACCTTTTTCATGACAGGCCAGAGAACAGACTGGAGAGGGCAAAAAGGTTGTTTATATTGACTGTGGTTATGTGGATCAGTGAACATGCCACAGTGACCTGCTAAGTTATTGACAAGAATATATAAGCAAGTGTTCAAGGGCTTCATCTATTAATAAAACCACATGGCACCTGCGAGACTGGCCATGTGGGAAGCACAGAAGCAGTGCTATGGATGCTAGGAGTGTGCACTCAGCCAGAAACAGGCACGAGTGGGGCCATAAAATCCACCCCGGAAAACAACGGAGGTATAGTGAGGCTGGCATTCTGTTTTTCTTCAACACTCATCCCCTTGCCTCCTTCTGTTTTAAAGTTCCCTTTCCCCTCCATCACTTCCCTGGCTTCTGAATAAGCTGAGGCAGGTCCCCAAAGGCCCCTTCCACACCACTGGAACCTCACAGCCATGGTGGCAGAAGAATCTAGCAAGTCAGGGTGTCAGAATGCCCTGCCAGCAGCTGGCTCTGATGACAGCTCCAAGGGCTGTATTGCTGTTTCACAGCACTTATCACACTCTAATTAATTTCAAAACAATGTCTTTCGAGTCCTTTGCCTCCTCTCACCAGGCAAGGGGGGGACAACCCTTGAGTGGTTTCCCAAGCCCAATTAAAGCTTCACAGTAGAGGCGAGGGCTCCAACACACAGGGAACACTGCTCCTAGGCAGGGGCCCCAGGAGATTGTACCCAGGAAACCTTGGAAACTCCCCAAGGTGGTGCCAGCCAGCTCCTTCCTATGCCCTGGCCAGGTGTCACCCACACTTTTCACACCTGCCCCATTCACAGCTGTCCCATGCTATCTAGAGCAGGGGACATCATGTTTACCAGCGTGATTCCCTTGTGCTGAAGACAGGAACGCAGCCCCCAAGGTGTCGGAGCGCCTGGCAGCACATGGCCCTCTGCAGAGTTGGCCTCCACCTGCAAAGAGCTGCCCAAGATGCAGATGGTCAACTTGAGGCCAATGAATGTGAGAGCTCGAGATAAACGCTCAGGCAATCGGTGATGGAGATGAAGTGGGGGGCTGATAAAGAGCACGTGCAGGTACACGCTGCAGGAACTGCCAGGAAAGGGAAGCCTGGGACATCACTCCATTAGTTCACATCATGTGGGCAGTTTCTGTTAAAAAAGCCACTCCAACACCAGTATAGTATAGAGTCTTCTTGCCTGGAGAATTCCATAGACAGAAGAACCTGGCAGGCTATAGTCCATAGGGTCACAAAGAGTCAGACACTGCTGAAGTGACTTAGCATGCACTCATGCACCAGGGATTCCCCTTATCCTAAAGTGGTATCATTCTCAAAAGAGCTCTCCAAGTCATGGGGACAGAGATTTTTCTCTTTGTTCTAATAGCAGAATAGACCCTTAGCAAGAGTCAGCAAGTGTCAGTATTATCTCAAATGGAAAGTGTAAAAATATCCATTCATAGATGCTTATTCAATAACATGCAACGCTTGTGGGCTCCTGGCCCCTACATTCTTGTGTTAACAAGAATCTTGTGATCACTGTCGACAGCTGTGATTAGATAAGTCGAGTCAACTCTTCATTGGCTTCACAGGAGACTCCAGGGTTGTTTTCTCATAGCATCCTCATCCAGAGCATATGAAGAATCACCATCACATAAAGGATCTGGGCATCCACCACTGTGATGATAGGGGGAGCTTGGGAGGCCTCCATCCTCAGAAAACAAAAATCTGCACCCTTTAAATAATTAACACTGGAAACTTGACCTTGGACTTGCAACTCTCCGAAGCATCCTGCTAAGTCATTATCAGTCACTTCAGCTTAGGCTGAATGATGTGGTGGGAAAGAGCATGGGTAATATCTGGGAAGGGTGGGGAGCTCCAGAAAGGTTTCCCGGGCCCCTTGGAGGGAGTGTCTCCCAGGCTATGCTCATCAACAGAGGCCCTGAACTGTCCAGGTTAATACAAGAAATGTAGGGGCCAGGAGCCCACAAGCATTGCTTATTATTGAATAAGCATCTATGAATAGATATTTTTACACTTCCATTTGAGATAATACTGACATTTGCTGACTCTTGCTAAGGGTCTGTTCTGCTATTAGAACAAAGAGAAAAATCTCTGTCCCCTTGACTTTGAGAGCTCTGTTGAGAATGATACCACTTTCTGTTAAGAGGAACCCCTGGTGCATGAGTGCATGCTAAGTCACTTCAGTAATGTCCAACTCTTTGTGACCCTCTCTACTGCCAGGTTCTTCTGTCCATGGGATTCTCCAGGCAAGAATACTGGAGTGGGTTGCCATGCCTTCCTCCAGGGGATCTTCCCATCCCAGGCATCCCCTATGTCTCCTGCATTGGCAGGCGGGTTCTTTACCACTGGCACCACATGGGAAGCCCAGAATCCCTGGTAGGATCCATCAGAAATGACTCCAGTTTCCCAGCACCTTCCTTTTGGGATACGCGTCATCACAGTGCTGGGCTGAGGCTTACTGCAGCCCTTGAACAATGAGAAAAGGACTCAAATATTGACTGAGGTTCAATCCAATAAAATGAAACCCAAATAAAAAGGGTACAAATCAACCAATGCTCTCTCTGCCACGAGGCAACTCCCAGGGCCATGTCAGTTTTTCAAGAACAGTCTGTGAAGTCACCCATCATATTATTAACCTCATGAGTTGATCGATAAGTTTGCTTAAGGCTACCCAGGAGAAGCTGGCAGCAGAGGCATGGGGAGTCCACTGGAGTTAATCCACTTGTAAATCAAAATTTTCCATATAAAAGAGGGAGCTTATTCATTAAAAAGACCTTGTGAACAATCCTATTTTCAACTGAAAAACTAGCTCCTCATTTCTCCTGTTACACCAGTTTAAATTTTTAGGCACTGAATTTTCTGAAAGCAAAGCCCCCGTGTCTGTTAAGTCTCTGACCCACTGTGGTTGTTACTCAAAGATTAAACCACGAGACCCCAGCCTCTACTGCTCTGCTCACTCACTGCCTTCCTAGGAAATCCTGAAACAGAGAAGGGGACATCTGGGATGGGCCACAATGTATGACTGTACTTGGCAGTTGGTCATATATTAGTCAGCGTTCTACAGAGGAACAGAAGCAAGAGAACCAGAGAAACAGAATCAATAGACTTATTATAAGGAATTGGTGCACAATTACAGAGGCAGACAAGTTGTAAGATCTGCAGGGTGAATCAGCAAGCGGAGACCCAGAAGAACGGATGGTACAGTTCCAGCCTGAAGGCCAGCAGACTCGAGACCCGGGAAGAGCTGCTATTTCAATTAAAAGTCAGACAGGAAAAAGCCAATGTCCTAGTTCAAAGGCCATCAGAATTATATATCACAGATTATATGATCTAAAAACTGTAATACTATAAATATGCTTAAGTCTCAATAAAAGGGTACTTTTCTATTTTTTAAAAAAGGAATTCCCCTCTGGACATACATATACCTATGACTGATTCATGCTGATGTATGGCAGAAACCAACACAATATTGTGAAGTAGTTATCCTCCAATTAAAAATAATTTTTTTAAAACAGGAATTCCCTCTGATTTACAGGAGGATCTGCCTTTTTGTTCTATGCAGGTCTTCAACTGATTGAATGAGGCCCACTCACGCTAGGCAGAGCAATCTGCTTTATTCAGTCTACTGATTTAAATATTAATCCCATCCAAAAACACTCTCATGGACACATTCAAGGATGATGTCTGACTAAATGTCTGGGCAACCCAGATCCCAGTCAAGGTGATATATAAAGTTAACCATCACAATGGTGATGGCTGTTTTCTACAAGAGAGAATTCAACAGCAGGTATCAGGGGTCCACGCAAAGCTGAGGATCCCAGAGGGAACTTAGCCAACACAGGGTAACCCAACTTCAGGGCTGGAACACAGCCATGGGACTCTCAGGGTGTGGAAAGTGTCTTAGCATCAGGCCCACCATCCAAAGCCCCAGAGAAACACCAAGAGGACTGCCTGGGGTTGAACTTTGTTTTTTTGTTGCCACTACAGGAGGCAGTGACATACCCATATTGCTGTCAGGTGTTAAACCTAGCTAATCTGCAGGGGAAAAAAATAATATGACATCTTGGCATTAAAACAATTTTCTTGTGGAAGATCCAATCTCCCTTGATCCATGAATTTGTTTGGACTCATGAGTATCTGAGACAATCTCCTCTGCTCACAGATTACAAAAAAAAATACTGAACCAGAGAGAGTTTGGGGCAGTGTGGCTGAGGCCACATCATCCAGCCATCACCATCTGAGTGCCTGCCTTCCCTCCCAAGACCCTGCAGTGCTCACAGTCCCACCAACCAGTGTCTGACTTCCTCCTGTTTACACAGCTCCATGTCACCAGGACTCCCCATCCACCACGAAGACAGAGGCAGATGGTGGCCACCACGTATGAATGGGTGAGCCTCTCCACTGAACCTGGGGGCTCACAGCCCTTCTGGACATGATCTGCTGGCTTCACCACAGCCACACTGCCTGTCACTATGCAGAAGCAGGGGCACAGGGGCTCTAGGACCAGCACAGGGTCTTCAAGGAGTACTTCCCCCTCAGGAGCCACCACTGGCCCAGGCAGCCTCAGGCCCCAACAGCTGTGAGGGGGGACAGGGGAGGCAGCCACCATGCTCAGCCCCCAGCACTTGGCCCTGCCCTCATCTCCATCTCCCTCGCTCACTGCAATAAGCTGCTTTAGCCATATCTGCTAAAAATACACCTCGCTTCTCTGTGACACTTACTAATACATTCTATTTCAGGCCTGTTTGCATTCCCATGTACAAATGCCCGTGTGGGTCACAGCGAGCATGTGCAGAATGTTAGAGCATTCCCTCCAGGAAGATTCCTCCCGCTCTGCTCAGCACACACATCTGAAAGGCACCTCTTTCTGCAGCAGTGGGAGCGGGGTAGAAAACCTTCCTACACTGGATGGGCCCTGGGGATAGAAAAGAAAAAGGCTGGGGTCAGAGGAAAAAAGAAGAGACCAATAAGGAAGCAGACATGCACACAGTGAAGGCCACACTTCCTTCTGTTCACACCTGCTGCTGCTGCTGCTGCTAAGTCGCTTCAGTCGTGTCCGACCCTGTACGACCCCGTATACGGCAGCCCACCAGGCTCCCCGGTCCCTGGGATTCTCCAGGCAAGAAACTGGAGTGGGTTGCCATTTCCTTCTCCAGTGCATGAAAGGGAAAAGTGAAAGTGAAGTCGCTCAGTCGTGTCCGACTCTTAGCGGCCCCATGGACTGCAGCTTACCAGGCTCCTCCGTCCGTGGGATTTTCCAGGCAAGAGTACTGGAGTGGGGTGCCATTGCCTTCTCCACCTGCCCCCCCTCAACTGGCACACAGCCCTCCGCCACCATCCCCTCCCCCACCAACCCATGCCTGGCCCCTCGAGTCACGGTCACTCCAGAAGCAGCTGCAAAACAGCATCTCCACTGAAGTCATACGACACATGCTGGAAACCAGGAGAACATCTGTAAAAAGGCACAACCTGGGCTGAGCTCCACGAGTCACCCCCAGGGGGGCTCATTTCTACGTCTGAGGCCTGGAGAAATCATTATCTCCACCGCAAGAGCGGTCCCCTCCTATGAGCTCATCCTCCCCCAAACGGACATTCCCGCTGGCCTCCCTCGGCTGTTCTGGAAGAGCTGCTCAACTTTCCTGGCGTTTCCCAGAACTTGGGCTCTCTCCTCTAAGTTCAGGGAAGATAAATGACAGCTCTCTGATCTCGGCCTTCCTGAACGGAACGAGGGAGAAGTCCTGTGTGACCAGTTTCCAAAGGTCTTAGTTTGTGCTTCCTTCATCTTGTTTTATCACAAATCTTAACATATCTTTCTTTGTTCGGAGGTGAAACACCAAGGGAAACAGTGACTGGGTGCCGCTGGCTGCAGGGAAGGCAGCGGAGGAGGGGAGAGAAGAAGGGACCCCAGTGCTGGGGCCGGAACACGCAGGAGGATGTCTGGGGGGAGCTGGAGCTCAGACCCAGCTGGTGCCGCACTGATGTCTTTCCAAAGCTCCGGGGTGACAGACGCATAGATAAGTGCAGAGCGAAGCGTTCAGAATGCCAACTCCACCCCACCCTTTTCAGGTCCCAGGACTTGGCTGCCTGCACAAGCCCAAAATTGGAGCTGCTGTTTCTCAGTTAAGAAATCAGATCCTTTAAAAAAATTTAAACAATTAAAAAAAAAAAAAAAGCATGCGACCAAATGATGGCCCCTCAACCAACACACACACAGGAAGTGGCTGGGCAGAGATGGTTAATGGCAGGAAGGAGGAAGCTAATCCAGCAAGAAATTATCATGATGAAGGATCACAAAAAAAGCTAAGGGTTTCTCTGACTGTATTAGCTTTTGCACACTTAGCCAGCACCATGATTCTGCCAGGGAAGTGATTATTAACAACCCTGACATAGGAGATCCTAACATCTGAAATTTTCCTGAACCCCCGAGATAGCAGAATCTTATTTATCTAGGTTTGATTCCACCCTTAGTAAGAGAAAACACTGGCATAAACAAAGAACCCTCCAGCACCATCATGACACCCTAACCAAACGAGCCTTATCTCCTTGCAGTATATCTTCGGGTGCTGCCACTGAATCCGATTTCATCCATGTAACAAAAGACAGTCACAATCACAAGCTGTTTATCATGCACGTCCCATAGGCTTGGCTTGGAAGCCGGCACAGATGCAAATGTGTGTGTAATATACACACGCATATGGAAAAAACCCACTAACGATGCAAAGAAGTTTCCCAGACCTCATCCCTTTTTATTTTCTCTGCTAGTCCTCTGAATAGCTCATCTTGAACACTGTAGCTGCCAAGACAGAAGAATTCACTGCTTGAGTAGGAATAAAAAAATTCCATTATTCCAACTTTCTTTCCTTGAGCTTGATGAGAATAGTGAATATGCCTGGTAAGATTTCTTTAGCAGAATGAAGGTTATTTCTCCATTTAGCAACCAGGTGGTACAAAGGAAGTGGAAATACAGGTGAGTTGACCTTGAGTCCCCCACAAGTGATAACCGCATGTCCTCCCAGCTCTGAATATGAACTGTGAGATATGCCTTATACCCTCCGATGTCACTCTGTCCCATCTCATCACTGCTGTGTGGTCTGTGGACCATGGGGGCAGCGGTGGAGAGAAGCAGGGAGAGGGAGCAGGAGCAGGCGATCCCAGCTCACTTCCCTCTCTTCAGAGGGATGCTAAAAGGATTAAAAGGTAATTATTGCCTCTGGAGCTCTTCAACTATAAGGCACTCTATAAATACCAATAACCACCCCCTCGAGGGAAAACACATCTCATTCCAGTGGAGGTAAGGGCTGCAGCAGCCTGCAGAGACATCGGGCTGCATCTCGAAGGGATCTTCTGGCATCCTGAGTGCTCCAGAGTCATCGCCACGTACAGTGGGTGACCTACAGAGCATCCCACTCTGACTGGAGACTGCAGCGCCCCGGACCGCTGGCGTCTCATACACCCATCCATTTTGATCTGTCCATTCGATGTGCACTTATTAAGCCCCCATGGTCTGCCTGAGGGATGGAGTAGCATCGTGGTTACGTGCCTGGGCTCTAGGGCTGGGCTGCCTGGCAGGAATCCCAGCTCTGCCCCCACTCTAATCGTCTGCCCTCAGGCAAGTCGCTGAACCTCTGTGCAGTGAGGACATGGAGGTCCTCACTCATCACACGGGGACGATAACAGAAGCCACTTCACAGGGTCACTGTGAGGATTCAGGGGTTCATCTGTGTCCAGTGGTTAGACCTCTGACAGATACACAATGAGGGCTGGAGAAGAAGACCACTATGGAACTTAACCTACAAAATGGATGGGTCCATGGTACGTTATCTATTCCATGACTATTTTAAATTCCATGATTTTAGCATCAAAATCAAGATGGAAAAGGAGGAGTTAGCAATTAGAAGTGGGCCTAGCACTTAGACGTGTGTGAAAAAGAGAAGAGTAGAAGATGAGGCCCCTGACTGGGAGCCTCCAAACCCCAACAATGAAGGGTATTCAGGGGTCTTTATCTTCAGCTGCCAGACAGTTCCCTATGAGGGGGGTGGGGAGAAAAGCGTTATCACAGACGTGATTTAGAACTGCCAGCTCACAGCAGACAGCCTTGAGGTCGATGTCATTACTGACTGAGATTCTATTCTGGCAAAGCCTTCCCTCAGCTCCTGCGTCCACCCTTCCCCTTTACCTCATTACCCCTGAGCATGCCAAGATCGCACCCAAAAAAGAAAGAGCCGCCCACTGAACCTCCCACCAGGAAGCCCTTAGTCCCTCCACCCTGGGCGGTGAGCACCAACCCTCCGTTTCAGGGGCCCGAGGTACACGTCTCATCAAGCAAAAGGCAGTGGGGCAGGCCCGGGGGTGCATTCCTGTCCTGCTGCTGAGCTGAGTGGCTCTGCGCAGTGGTTCCCAAAGTGCAGTCCCTACAGCAGCAGCAGCAGCAGCAGTACCCAGGAACCCTTTAGAAACGCAACTCCTCCCACTCGATCACAGACCTGCTGAATCTGAAACTCCGGGGACAGGGGCCGGCAGCCTGAGGTTTAACAAACCAGCTGGGGATTCTGATGTCTGCCCACTGGCTTCGAGAAAGTGACTTCGTTTTTTTCTGAGTCACAGTTTTCCTCACTCAGCAAAAGGGGTTAATAGCACTCGCCTTAGCCTTACGAGGCTGTAATGTAAGAATCAAATGAGATGCTAGATGTCAAGCACTGGATACAGCATGCCGACAAGGGTACGCACTCAGGATACTCTACTTCTGTTATCACCATCATCATCACCATCATCATCATGGTCGCCATCACCATCAAAGTCCGAAACAGATTCATAGAACAGCAGTAGCTCAGAAACAGCAAAAATAAGACTGTAATCCATGGCAAGCCTGCTTTTCAGGAAAGTGGCTTTAAAGACAGCCCAAGGACAGAAGCTACGGGGAACTGGTAGACACATCCTACCTTGCCCAAGGTCACCCAAGGGCCGCCAGGATCCTGGGGTTACTCTTCCACACTACCCGGGATCCATGGAGATTCCCACAAACTCTGAGCATCTTGGGGGTTGAGAATCCAGAAATGAAAAGCATTCCCCACTTTATTGTCAAAATAAGGATAATATGAGTTTTGAGGCAACACCACCAGAGAGAGAACTAGAGGTGTCTGAGTTCAAATACTGGTATTTTGAAAGTATAATGGAAGTCCTTAGAACACGTTCTGCATTGCTGATGGGTATTTTCAGAAAGGAAGGATGACAAGAAGAATTATGTACAGACTGACAGCATCTAGAATTCAAGAGGTAAGGGGAGAGCATACTGGAAGAATTTCTTCTTGGATTACACACCACCATTGCCTGAAACAACTGTGGCAGAGGTCATGAGGGCCTCCAACAGCCAAAAGCAGTGGACACCGGTCAACCACTGTACCCTCTGGAACCTAACAGTTGACCGCTCCCATCCCCTCCATCTCCTCCCTTTGACCTCCAACACACCACTTGTCCTGGTTCTCCTATCCTCACCCAGACCTCCCTCCTCCTCCTTCTCTGGGATCCTCCCTTCACCCACTCAGCTACCACATCTACTGCTTCTCTTACAGCTCAGCTACTGAGATCCCGTTCTTCCCACTCTGGAGTCTGCATTGTGCATATGAAGATAAAGGAATGAAGACGCACCAGGTCAGGTGCCACCTCTTCATCTCAGTCTGTCATCCACTCTGCCCCCTAATATTTGGATGCAGAGGTGAACAAAGAAGAGGCTGGTCTGTCTTTGGTCTCTTCTTGTGCCTTTTTTTCCTCTCTGGCAATTGCATCCCCCTAGGCACTGGGTTGACCTCATGGTGACCTCCAGCCCCAGGTTAATCCTGAGCCCTAGAACTTCATGTCCCATCATCTACTTCCCTCCACCTGGATGCTCGCCTAGCATCTCAAGATCCGTATATCTGACAGTGACTCCATTATCCTTCTCATGACATCTGTTACGACTCACCCCAAACTCAAGTTCAGAGTAAGATCCAAAAATTTAGGTGGAAAAACTTAATAACATTTAACATAAAATTACTCTCCTAGTTTCATCTGTCACCTTCAAAACAAACCAAGAAGATATTAACCTTCACAACAGATGCCCAAAATAAAAAAATCCTGACACGGTAAGGGAAACATCTGTAAAGAAATATAACTGTCCTCTTTGAGTAGGACTCTAAATTCTTTTGTATCTTTATTTCATTTTCTAGTTCCGTTAGACAGTTGTGTTGCAATTATCCCCACCCTGCAGAACATTCACAGAGCATCTGTGGGCCCATGGAACTTCGAGTTTGGAGAAGCCCAAAGTATTAGATATACTGTTTGTCAGCTCGCCATACTCTCCCCATTTGCCAGTCCTCCTAGTTAACCGGGCCATGTGGTCCCTCAAGCTAGAAATCTGGGACTCCCTCTAGACTCCTCTCTCTTCCTTATGCCCCACCATGAAGTGCAGATTCATGAATGCCCCTATTTCTACTTCTTAGACTGTGCTCAGATCAGCACTGCTGCTCTCTGCCCTCTTCTCCCCCCAACACCACCAGCACTTACACAGCTCAGGGAGCAGCCACCTCCTGCTTAGAATCCGTCAGTAAGTGCTTCCTTTTTCATGTCCACTGTGCTTATTTCATAAAAGTGGGGAGGAGAATCCACCCAAAACACACTTCTCTTGAAATCTACCTCTTATATTAAGTCTGATTCAACATGGCAGGAATGGAAAGAAAAGAAAGAGGCTACTTCCATGCCTATAAACACAACCATACTAGAATTCTTGAACCCATATCTAGGAGGAGTTAAGACCTCATGGAAGACCCAAAAGAAGTGAAAGCAGGGAATTGAATAGATAATTGCTACATGTTCATAGCAGCATGATTCACACTAGCCAAAAGATGGAAGCAACCCAAGCCCCCACTGACGGATGAATGGAAACAAAATGTAGTTTATCCACCTAGAGGTTATCATATTAAGTGAAGTAAGTCAGAGAAAGACAAATATCATATGCTATCACTTTTTTGTGGAATCTAAAATATGACACAAATTAGCTTATCTATGAAACATAAACAGACTCACAGACATTTGTGGTTGCCAGGCAGGGGCTGGGGTGGGGGAAGGGATGGATCAGGAGTTTGGGATTAGCAGGTGCAAACTATTATATATAGAAAAGATAAAAAACAAGGAAGTCCTACTGTATAGCACAGGGAACTATATTCAATATCCTCCAATTAACCATAATGTAAAAGAATATGAAAAAGAATGTGCGTATATTTACACACACACACACATATCTGAATCATTGTGCTGTACAGAAGAAATTAACGTATCATTGCAAACCAACCATACTTCAGTAAAATAACTTTATGTGATTTATCTATATAAACCAAGGTGGAATATTATTCAGGCTTGAAAAGCAATGAAATTCTGTCACATACTACAACATGGATGAACCCTCAGGACACTATAAATGAAATAAACCAGACACAATAAGACAAACATTATATGATTTCATCATATGAAATACCTCCAGTAGTCAAATTCACAGAGACAGAAAGCAGAATAGTGGCTGCCAGGGGCAGGAAATGGGGGGAAATGGGAAATCATTTAATGGGGTATAGCGTTTCAGTTTCTGGAGATGGATAGTGGTGATGGTTGTACAACAATGTGAATGTACTTAATGCCAATAAATTGCATACTTAAAAGTTGTTAAAATGGTAAACTTTATTTGATATATATATATGTCATGTGTGTGTGTGTATATATATATATATATATTACTACAAAAACATGATTAGAAACCCATTTTGTGTCTCATAGATGAGGTACCAATTAAGGTCAATGTCCCAGAGCAGCTGCTTCCCCTGGCTTCCATGGATTCCCCAAAGGTACTATTAGTGAAATTGCCAGTCTTCCATCCAACCCACGGGAGAAGGCAATGGCACCCCACTCCAGTACTCTTGCCTGGAAAATCCCATGGATGGAGGAGCCTGGTAGGCTCCAGTCCATGGGGTCGCGAAGAGTCAGACACGACTGAAGTGACTTAGCAGCAGCAGCAGCAGCAGCGTCCAACCCAGAAATGGAAGGAAAGTCCAAAGAGACTTAAGAGAAGCATCTAATAAAAAAAATGCCTTTCAATATTATATAGCAAAATATCAGTACTTTAAAAAATATCAGCATATTTCTCATTTAATTCAAACATTAAGCTCCATTAGCATATAGGGCATGCTTTGTTATAAATGAATGTTGGTTTAAAAATAGGTTCCAGAATTGCCTTTTCAGTATACATAATTCCGAGAAAGTGATTCTAAAAAGACTGTTCCACCAGATTCCCCACAAAAATTGCAGGGACTTCTAAACAGCCTTCCTGGATCAAGTCTCCATCTGTCTCCAAAGAGAAAGAATTATCTGCACAAATCTCAGATCCTTTCCCCCATGCTATCCCACCTTTCCATGGCCCCCTGGGGCCAGCCAACATGTCCAGCTCTGGACTATGAGAGGCTGCAAGTTGGGCAGTTAGAGAATTACCTCTGGGCCATGTGGTCACTTAGAGTAGACTCCTGGCTTCAACTCCAGCTCTACCACCTGCTCTCTGAAAGACGTCCTGTAAACCTCAGCCTCTCTGGCCTCAGTTTATTTATCTGTAAATTGGAGACAATAATAGTTCCTTCCTCTTACAGTTGTTACAAGGATTAAATGAATTAATAGCTACAAAATGCTCCCATGTGTTAGCTATTATCATTTTGATATACAAGGATTGTCATGATGCTGCCACAATCTACTTTATCCAAGTGCAACTTCTGCCCTTGATTCCTGCACAGATAACCCTGCCAAATGATCTTCACCAATACGCCACACCATTTATGCCTCCAGCTCTGCATGTGCTGTTCCTTCTGTCTGCACACCCTCTGCCCCAAGTTGACCTGGTAAATTCTTTAAGGGGTGTAACTTCACCATTGGTGGCTTTCCTGGCTCCTAGGTAGACTTTAGTCCACTTTTCTCTGGGTTTCTGGTGGCCCTTGCTCACCATGAAAGCCATCCCCACCTTGGACACGTGTCTGCTCACCTGGCTCCCTAGGTAAAGAGCAATGAGCTCCTGGGAGGCAGAGTCTGTACTAACAATGATCCCTGCGCACGCGGCCTCAAGGAGAAGGCCTGGCACACAGAAGACATCCATTGAAAGCTGAATGAATGGTGAGCATAAAGAATGAGACCAATACCAGGAAGGAAGAGCGAGGAAAGAAAAACAGGCTGGAATAAAGCTGTGCCAGACTTCACATGGGAAGAAGCGTGTGCTCCTGGGAAAGGAAGAGATGCAAGGTTTTTAATCTCAGGAAAAGTGAAGTCGCTCAGTCATGTCTGACTCTTTGCGACCCCATGGACTGTAGCCTGCCAGGCTCTGCCATCCCTGGGATTTTCCAGGTAAGAATACTAGAGTGGGTTGCCATTTCCTTCTCCAGGGGATCTTCCCAATCCAGGGATTGAACCCAGGTCTTCCACACTGCAGACAGACGCTTTACCATCTGAGTCATCAAGGAAGCCCAATCTCAGGAAGGAAAGAATCAAAGGACACGCGGGCCAACCAATCAGTGACATTGTGCACAGGTTATCTGAGGCTCACAGGTCTCGCCAGGGCTCAAGCCATCCATGATTGTAATAACTTTAGACAGGAACACACAGAGAAGAATGGTGGGGAGCCGCGTGGAGAGTGGCTCCTCTGTACCTCAAAGTGCCCTCTCTCACACCTCAGTAATCTGAGTGATGCACCCCAAACAGCGGCGCACTAAGCGAAGGAGAAAAGCAGAGACATGTCAGGTTAAACATGCTCAGAAGCACGACTCTCTCACCATCTCTCCTTGTTACTGCACCAGCGGTAAATGAAGAAATCTGAAACCCATTCGGCAGGTGGAGAGATGGGTGGAGAACCCAGGGTGGGGTGCAAGGTGGTGGGCGGTTTCTAGTGCTGTCTTTCATGATTCTCAGGAACTGATGAGTGGAAAGGCCCTCAGCAGCCAGGACCACTCCTGACCTTTAACCTGCAGGCTCAGGGTTGTTGAGCTCTAGTCAAAGACTCAGAACACATTTCATATGGTCACCTGACAGGCAAAGCTAGCCCCACACTGAAAAGTGGGCTCACCATCTCAAATGAGGTGCTATTTCCAGTTAGAAGTCAACATCAGGACAAGTGAGCTCAGGCCCCAAAGTAAACGTGAAAGAGGATCAAAAGGAAGCCGCCCCACTTGTACCCAGGAGCAGATGTCGACCAGGGCTGACGCCCACCCTCCAGGACGAGCAAGTCCGCTCCCACCACCTGCAGGGAGCATGCACACAGGCAGGGGAGCTAATCAATGTGCAGCCGCTCAGCCTCTAGCTTCTGATCCACAGCGGCCAATGCAGAAGGGACACTAAAAATAAGTATGCCAGAAACACATGTGGGGTGAGAGGAAGACAGGGAGCAAGAGAGGAGAATGAGGGGGGACTGATGGTACTCTGACTGCCAGAGGGAGGATCAAACCCCCTCACACATATATACACACACCACACACACATACTACACATACACACACACCTATACAAACCACACAAACCTATACATGCATACATACACCCACACACATCCACACACCCACACATGAATATCCATACACACATACATATGTACATACACATATGTACATACAACACACACATACATTCATACACGCCTATACACATACATACACATATACCACACATGTGTACACATCACACAACACCCCCTACACATATACACACATACATACACACACCACATGTACACCTTACACAAAAACACACACATACACAGGGCAGCCCTGTTTAGTATAGAGGAAGCAGTGCACTGGGCCATGACACTTCAAACCAAGACTGGATTTCTTGGGTTTCAAAAGACATATACAGCATTTGGGGACAATGTTGCAATATGAGAAAAATGCCCAGTTATGTCATTTAATTAAAAATGGAAGAAACAACACACAACATGAAAGCAATTGTGTTAACTATTTATGCATAGAAAAAGCCTGGAAAATATATTAAAATTTAACAGCGGTTATTTTTGAGTGACAAGATTAGAGTTGATTTTTATATTCTTCAAAATTTTACACCTTATACAAAGTGCGGGGAGCACACTTTCCATAATTTACAAAAGCAAGCCTAGACGTACTAAGCCAAAGTTGTCAAAGCATTAGAGAAAATCATTATGAAATCAGGGAGGCAAATGCAGCCCTCGAGGCTAACTGTGCTTCTGTAATAATGGACATTTTGAGACCATCTGAAATATCTAATTATCTGGTTGCTTACTAATATGTGAACATTTGGAACCACTGAGATGTATCTTTGAATACAAAGAAAAATCCAAAGCAATCAAGTGGAAATTCACCATCCTTTTTCTGGTTCTCATCCATTTACTTAAACATCAGAATGTGCCCCGAAGAGAATATTCAACACTTAAGAAGAAGAATCTAGTAAACCAAAAAAGTGAGGACACAGAACAAAAAACTACCAGGAATAACAAGGTTCAGCAAGACTGATTATATATCAGAGCTTTAAAGAATAATTTAACACGTGCATTTCCCAAGTCCCTTGAGAGGGTCTTTTTAACTAAATCATCATCCAAGTAAAATACAACATTAGTTTCTCCAGAAGCGACAAATTTGAAAACCAGATTCTTAAAAATGTACAAAATAATATTATACTATATTTGCAAAAGCATGTTATTATATTAGCTTTTCCTGGGGAAAAAAAAGCTCTCAGGGTTCCCACATAGTAACTTGCTGTTTACACAGTTACTTAAGGGTTAGTAATTCCTGTGAAAGGCATGTCTTTTCTTTTCTAAATGTATAGCACAGGGTGGCAAACCAAATAAGGGAATATTATCCAAATGTCGCCTTCCTTGGCTGTGTCTAAGCAAAGACAAGGAATGGAAGGCTGGTTGCCTGCACATCCCAGAGGGAAGGCCTGCCTCAGCGGCAAGAGTTAATTGCATGAGTTAGTAACTTGGACAGGCTGAAATGCAGACACTTACAGGTTTATATATGCAAAAGGGAGGGTGGGGGAACCTCAATTTTCTACTCTAGAACACTGAATTTAATTCAGGAGTACAAAAATGCTGGGTGTTTTTTTCTCTCCCCAAAAGGAAACAAGGCCACCTTTCCACTTCAGATGAGCCCCTTGGGCTCACAGGGGCTGCGATCTGTTTGCCTGACACTAGACCACCACCCTCCTCTCCAGTTTCCTCTGTGTCAGGGGAGCTGCAGGTCTCCCTCCCCTGAGCATCTCTCCCCATGGAGATGGTGACTTCATTTCCATCAGCCTTAATGACCCACCTCCCTGGGGGCAGGATGCTGTGTGGGTTGCTAGGGGAAGATGAGATTTGGGAAGAAACTGCTAAATAATGGATAAAAGGAGGCACCACCACCCCTCCAATACCTAATTATTTGCTTGCCTGAATCCAATAAGAAAAACAACTTCATGAAAGGAAAGGATGACAAAGACAGAAGCTCATTCTTCTCAAACCTTCAGGAAACTCTGGCTCCAAAGGGATGTGGTCAGGGGTTCGGTTGCAGACCAGACTCGAGCTCCTGCAAGTGTAAACCATCACACATGTTCCTGCCACATGAGCTGGAGAGAAAGGTGGGCACAGGCCAGGTGGGAGGGGCACCCACCAAGGGGCCAGCTCATCCCTGGAAAATGTAGGACAAGGCTCCCTCCTTGCCTTTGAGCTGCCAGACAGTTTTCTTCTGTTTTCAATTCTACCAACAGCCTGGGAAAACCTCTCCTCCTCAACTGGGGACTCCCCACCCCATTCATCCCACACTCAGTTCTCCTCTGCATCTGGGAACCAGCCTCAGCCCAGCAGCTGTCCACAAAGTCAGGTTCCATCTTTGCCATGCAAGCCCACTTCCTGGCTTTTATCCTCTCCAACCAAATTTCATTATTTTCAAATCACTTGGATGATACCACATTGAAAAATGTAAACTAAAACTACAATGGGGTATCATCTCACACTGGTCAGAATGACCATCATCAAAAAGTCTACAAACAACAAATGCTGGAGAGGGTGTGGAGAAAAGGGAACCTGTTTATACTGTTGGTGAGAATGCAAACCATACAACCACTATGGAGAAGAGAATAGAGATTCCTTTAAAAATTAGGAATAAAGCTACCATTTGTGCGTGCATACTAAGTTGCTTCAGTCGTGTCCAACTCTGTGTAATCCTATGGGCTGCAGCCTGCCAGGCTCCTTCCATGGGATTCCCCAGGCAAGAACCCTGGAGTGGGTTGCCATGCCCTCCCCCAAGGGATCTTCCCAATTCAGGGATCAAACCTGTGTCTCTTAGGTCTACCTGCATTGGCAGGTGGGTTTTTTATCACTAGCGCCACCTGGGAAGCCGTAAAAACTACCATATGACCCAGCAACCCCACTACTGGGCCTATATCCTGAGCAAACCGGAATTGAAAAAGACACATGTATCCCCAATGTTCACTGCAGAACTATTTACAATAGCTAGGACATGGAAGCAACCTAGATGTCCATCAGCAGATGAATGGATAAGGAAGTTGTGGTACATATAAACAATGGAATATTACTCAGCTATAAAAAGGAACACATTTGAGTCAGTTCTAATGAGGTGGATAAACCTAGAGCCTATTTTACAGAGTGAAGTAAGTCAGAAAAGAAACACAAATATCATATATTAATGCATATATATGGGACCTAGAAAGATACTACTGACAATCCTACATGCAGGGCAGCAGAGGAGACACAGACATAAAAAACAGACTTTTGGACACAGTGGGAGAAGGAGAGGGTGGGATGATTTGAGAGAATAGCACTGAAACATATATATTACCAAATAGCCAGTGGAAGTTTGATGTATGATGCAAGGAACCCAAAGCCGGTACTCTGTGACAACCTGGAGGGATGGAGTAGGGAAGGAGGTGGGAGAGGGGCTCAAGAGGGAAGGGTCACATGTATGCCTATGGCCAATTCATGCTGATGTATGGCAGAGGCCATCACAATACTGTAATTATCCTCCAATTAAAATAAATAAATAATTTTTCTTAATTATTTGGGGGAAAAAATTTGGGTGAAATCAGCAGATCATCCTAATGGCAGGGTGCCCTGTCATCTAGGTGTGATATTGGGCTACAGTGCTGTAAGATGTTACCACTGGGAGAAACTGGATAAAGGGTACATGTTGTGGTTGTTCAGTTGCTAAGTCATGTCCAACTCTTTGCAATCTCATGGACTGCAGTACACCAGGCTTCCCTGTCCTTCACTAACTCCCAGAGTTTCCTCAAACTCATGTCCATTGAATCGATGATAACAGCCAATCATCTCATCCTCTGTCACTCCCTTCTTCTGCCCTCAATCCTGGCCCACCAGGCTCCTCTGTCTGTGGGATTCTCCAGGAAAGAATGCTGGAGTGGGTAGCCATTCCCTTCTTTAGGGAGTCATTCTGACCCAGGGATCAAATCTGGGTCTCCTGTATTGCAGGCAGATTCTTTACCATCTGAGCCACCAGGGACACCCCAAGGGTACATAAGCTCTCTCTATATTGTCCCTGTAATATGTTATACGTATGTTACTCCCGTGTTCATGTAAATCAACTATTGCCTCAATTAAAAATGCCCACTAAAGAAAACCCAAATAATATATCTTATGAGTTTCATGTAAATAGAGACCAACCAAAAGGTCATCCTCCCCAATGATCATCACAGCCTGAGCCTGACTGCCGTCCAGGCTGTTGTCATTCAGCAAATACATACGTCATCCCTCAGCATGCCAGTTACTACACAAGGCATTATGATGTCTGTCTCAGTTGATGGTCTCAGAAAATGAACAGTGATGAGAGAAAAAATCAGTGAGGAAGCCCTTGTGTGACTGACAATTTCATTTTTTAAACAGAGGTGAAAATATTTAGACATTCATGAAATAACCACACTATTTACATTGGAACGTTGCCCCAGTAACAGTTCACCTGCTCCTAGAATTTCAGCTGCCCAGGAAACATGAGAGTGGATTCCCCACCACCAACTCTGACTACTGAACTATGGCAGTGTCCTTCATTTTTTTCTGCTCTTCACATATACAGGAGCAAGTTTCTCAAGGAGCAGGGGCTGAGAGAGAGAACCTGTACTTTGTTTCAGAATGAGTTCTCAAAACCCTGTGTACCTTTTAGCCAGAAGGTTCCAGAGATCTTCAACAAGCAAGTGTGCTCCAGGCCATGACAACCTTCCTTTAACATGCTGTTTTGTTTTGCAGCTCTTATTTGTCCAGACTAGATGCTGCTCTCAGCCAGCTTAAACAGCCCTTCAGAGCTACCATGATGACCCTCCCGTAACCCAGAAGGACCAAAGGTACAGTCCCCAAAACAGACTCTTCTCAATGGACAGAGGTTTAAAGGACCAACACTCTTCCTGGGCATCTTTATTGCTGCTGGCGCGTATCAAAGTATTTTTAATCCATGATCTGATTTGCTTTTTACAATTTGTATCAGTACTTTTACATGAAGAAACTGAAACTAACTCTCTCAAATATTTATCAGTTCTTGGTTACTCAGGAATTGGTGATTCAAGATAATTTTAACCTTTCTCCAGCCTCCTCCTAGCATTTGGGACATTTTACCCCATTTCTACCAGGGAGCAGGCAATAGTTTGAGAGAATGTGCCTTGAGTCGGGGAGGTGAAATCACTCCTCAGCCCCATAATTCACAGGTGACCTTGCACTTAGCTTCCCTGAACCCTGGTCCCCTCATCTACGATGTGGGGTAACACCCACACTGCAGGGTCGAAGGGATGATTCAATGCGACAGTGTGAATAGTCTACTAGTGGCTGCTCAAAATGTTACCCCTTGGGTCAAAAGTTGTTTTTGAAAGAAGATTCATTCAATAGAAACAGGAAAGTAACAACCAAAGTGATATTTTAGGATTATTAGAGAATTTTAACTATCTGCAACAATCCCTGGATAATTGAGAATGGTCTGTAATAAGCAGCTGCCTCAGAAATGACCAGGTGAGAAGGAGTATTTCTTTCTTCTTTTCATTTATCTGAACTGGTAAAGAAATGTCACGCTGTTATCTTATCCTTCAATTAGAAATCCCCCACTAAAGCTCTGCATATAACTAACATACGTAGAATTCTAGGGACTTTACAGGTGTGTCCTCAACCACATTTCCACTTTATGGCCATACACACAAATGCAGGGTTTAGAAATGATTATTATCCCCTGCTGGATGCTCAGAATGACTGGCAAATGTGTATACTTGAACTTCTACTGAAGAGAACTGCCTTATGAACCATTTCTAAGTGGCCAGATTTCAAAGAACTTTAAATGTGACAAAACGCACCTGAAGTGACTATACTGATCACTCCTTGCTGCCTTGTCTGACATTAGCCATCAACACTAAACTTCTCAAATTATAGTGTGGGTGCCAGGGGGTGGGAGAAGCCACAAGATTACGATGGCACATCTTCCCGATGCATCAGTGTCCTTGAGGAGAGTCCGTGACCCACCCAGAGATGTCTGAGAGCATGTGTTTGCTTCTCTCCATCCTGGAGAGTACTGGGGGAAAGGTTGGAAAGCACTTCTGCCAGTGAAGGAAAATAACATTTTATTGAACATCCATCTGCCAAGGCCTGTGCTAGGTATTGACACACCATCATCCTGGTTAATTTCTTACTTAGACATTCTATGATCATGAGAAGGACAAACAGCCAGGGACTTTTTATTACTGTTTTGAGATACATTTTAACTGGGTTTTCAGAACCCAGCTCAGCATTTTATATCATATCCTTTGAGTCTCAGGCCCTGGGTGAGAAAAAAGCACCAGGAACTTGGTAGTGAAAACACACCAGTGGCAACCACAAAGGTGAGAAAATTGGTTGATAAAGATACTGAATTGCTGGTAGGGTATGAATTCTCCTTGTTTACTTAAAAAGGTCAACTTCTGAATATAAACAAATGATCAAATTTACTAAAAAACACTCACAAGCACCAATACATGACACATTTATACGTGTGTGTGTGTGTGTATGTGTGTGTATGCATGCATACATGCATGCTCACTCAGTTGTGTCCAACTTTTTGCAACCCCATAGACTGTAGCCTGCCAGGTTCCTCTGTCCATGGGATTGTCCTGGCAAGAAAATTGGAGTGGGTTGCCATTTCCTTCTTCAGGGGATCTTCCTGACCCAGGGATCAAACCCACATCTCCTGCATTTCCTGCATTGGCAAGTGGATTCTATACTACTGTGCTACTTGGGAAGCCTATATATTAACTTTTAGAGTTTATTTTCATTCCCTAACTCTATTAGTCAGGAAATAAGTTTGCTCCCAACACAAACTGCAGCCACAGTTTGCTCAACTGAATTTTGCTAAGAGATGCACCTTCTCTAGCAGCATGCTCCTTTCTTCTTCCCAGCCCTTCAAAATGGTCCTATCCAGGCTGCTGTTAAGTGCTGCCCTCTGCATTATTTCAGCAACATGAGAAGACCCCCTAAACTTAACTGGTTATAAATACATAAAAGCTCCCTGGATCCAATCAGTCCACTGAGCCTGTTTCACCTGTCCTTTGATCTCTCTCCTTTCTCATAATGCATATGACAAAGAAATCTTAGTGAGTGCCAATGAAACACACAAATGTCAGCTCTATTCTGTTGTCCTTGTTACTATTGTACTTTATGCCCATCCTTGCCTTGAGATGTTCACAAATATGGTCAAATGCTTACCAGCAGTTTTAAAAACTCTTAACAGGCCAGAAATACAAACTGTCCATTCAGGAAAACATGTCCACAAAAGAATCATTTATTTTTTGTGAAATTAACAGAGGTAGGGCTTGGCCAAAACACTAAGACCACTGTGAACACACATTCATCTTCTTCTGCTGACTGACAAAAAAGCTAAGGATCTTGATTTGCGCAGAAGATGTAAGAAATGTTGG
Organism: Giraffa tippelskirchi; assembly: GCF_054371585.1. Lineage (NCBI taxonomy): Eukaryota > Metazoa > Chordata > Mammalia > Artiodactyla > Giraffidae > Giraffa > Giraffa tippelskirchi. The sequence continues at coordinate 60,891,774 of NC_137287.1, read as the reverse complement.
ACAGGAATATCGGGGGAAGTGGATACCAGAACATAGCATCTACTGTGTACACAGGAGATGGAGGGGGTCCCAGGAGAAGCAGACTTCAGTTTCTGTGACAAGCAACAAACTTCTGCCTCCAAAGATATGTTGGTAAAACAATACAGTCTCCTCTCAGCGCCACTAATCTGCTATTAGGAGCACATAGCAACTACAACTGTAGAGGAAGAAGGCCTAAAACTAGTCGTGAAAGATCCCTAAGCTGGTGCACTGCTTTGGGGGTATGCTTACTTTAAAAATATCTCTCACTACCCCAAAGAGCAAAAGGCATTAGAGAAACAGCCCACCTTGGTTGAAATCCCCCATCGCCCAAATATCTCACCTTTGCATCTGTGTCACTCTTATTTCCTCTTTGAATTCAGTAGAGTTATAGATGTAGAAAACAAAACTATTGTTACCAGGTGGGAAGAGGGGAAGGAATAAACTGGGAGATTGGGATTGATATATATACACTATGGTGGGCTATAGTCCATGGGCTCGCAAAGAGTTGGACACACAGAGCAACTAACACTTGCACATATATAAAATTGGTGTATTAAGGACCTACTGTATAGCACAAGGAAATCTACTCAATACTCTGTAATGATCTATATGGGAAAAGAATCTAAGAAAGAGTGAACATATGTATATGTGGGGCTTCCCAGGTGGGGTTCGTGATAAAGAACTCGCCTAATAATGCAGGAGATGTAAAAGACCTGCATTTGATCTCTGGGTAGGGAAGATTCCTTGGAGGAGGGCACTGCAACCCACTCCAGTATTCTTGCCTAGAGAATCCCATGGACAGAGAAGCCAGGGAGGCTACAGTCTATAGGGTCACAAAGAGTCAGACACGAATGAAGTGACTCAGCACTCACGCACGCATATGTATAACTGATCCACTTTGCTGTACACCTGAAACTAACACAACACTGTAAATCAACTATACCCCCAATAAAAATTTTAAAATATGAATAATTTTTTTAAAAACTGAATTTAGGAATAAAACACAACTCAACGAGCACCAACTGTGCATCCTCACAGTTCCTAGATTCTTCGCGTTATCCCTGAGCACAGCTGCTTGATGCACATCAAACACGGTTTACAAGGCTGCGGCCTCACTGTTAATGATGGAGAATATGGACAGTCCCACCATCATGGGACCAGCTTTAGCGACCTCCCCAGCCAGGTCAGTGATGCTGTCGAACGTTCTGTAAGGCAACTGGCAGAGTGGAAGACCTTGTGCAGTCACAGCCTCTCCTCTTCTTTATCTACCAGCAAGCAAAGACCACGTCCTCCTGAATTCACACCAAGATGGATTCCAAGAGAACAGATCTGACAAAGTTCTGAAACATCCAACCTCAAAGACGGCCTGAACCTCTTCATCAATAAAGCAGAGGGAGATACAACAGCAAGCTTCCATCCTCACCTTGCTGTGCATTTCCCAGGATGGCTGTGGATTCTGGAACCCCTGGACATTTCATTAACTATTCCACAGAACAGACTTCACCATGATTAATAAAGATCTTATTACTCTGCATTTTTCAAACCTTAAAACAAATTGCAAGTGCTTCTGTGCCTTACTCACAAGCCTAGGATTGCTTGTGAACATGCTGGCTCCAGATACATCTATATTTTGGACTTTGGTTGCCAGGAAAATTTCAGACTTCCAAGTCTGGCAGCCAGTCTGTGTTGTTACTCCTTTGTATCTGAGCAGGACTCAAGTAGTAGAACTGGAGATGCAAGAAACATTCTGACCATTATATTTTTCCTATGCCTTTGAGCTCTGTTCCTCATGTTTCACCAAAATTGACTTGAACACAAAGAAACAGAGAAAAATCTCTTTCAAAAAGTCATTTCATCATAGAAACTTTAAAAAATAACCATATTAATCTTTCATCTGATTCAGAAACTATGAAAGAGAAATCTGCCAATAAAGAGACCAGAATAAGAAAAAAAAAAACAGAATAAACACAGGAAGTAAATGTTCCACATGTCTATATTATCCACTGTGGAACTATCTCCATGGCATTTTCAGACAATGAATACAGAATGTGAAGGGTACATGCTGTGTTGTGTGTGTTTATACTTTCTATAGTTAGTATGTTACAGTAAAGGGACAATTTATATTTAACCACTTTATGAACAGAAAAAACAAATAACAGACTTGTCATAGAAATACCTTGTCTATTTAATAACCTATGGTTATAGTCACAAATCATATAGATAATTATCTCCACTACAGCCCCACTGTTGTGAAAACAAGCCATGATGGTCAAATCAACTTTTTATTTATTCCACTAAATTCAGGTCTCCTGCCAACATGGCAGTACACTGGGATACAGTGACTGCTCTGATGTCTTTATGTCTCTGTTTGAAACTTCAGCGACACTGATCTTATGGTTAAATGAAATCTTGATTGCTATAGCAAAAGATTAGAATTGAGAACTGACCCTACTTTATTATCCCATGTGCAAGAATATTGTTCATGAAGGCCCCATGAAGAAAGAGGGATGAAGATCAGCAATGACCTCCCTTCTGACCTCAGCATGGGCTCCTTTTACTTCCTCCCCTGGACCCCAGCAGCAGGAGGCTTCTTTCCCTCACTTGTCACCTCCTTGTTGTCTGTCTGCTGTTTTGAAAATGCCGGCTTTGTGGAAGCTTGGACCTTAAGTGCCTGCTGACACCTAAAATAGTGCCTGGCACGGCAGATTGGCTGATTGGCTCAATAAGCACTGAATGCACCGTCTTAGCTAGCTTCTGAGAAATGAAACAGAGCGGGTGGCCTCACCTTTTCATGATGCATTCAACCAGCTTCACCTTCTGCCACCTACTCATGGTCTGGTTCCATGTCAAAGGGCAAGCCGGGACAGATGCACTTTCGCTGGTTTGTTTTTCTGTATCCTTCAAAATGTCAATGTAATACTAAAAAAAATACATACAGGAGCCCGTCCTATATCTATTCCTGATCACTCTGTTCTGCTCTGCCTGCTCCAGGAACACATGTGTATGTTTCCTGTTTATCCATCCAGTGTTTCTTTATGCAGATATTAGCAAATTCACCTACAAATCCTCATATCCCAGTCTTTCTTACATGAAAGTACCATGCTCTCTACACTGTCCTCCACCTTGCTTCCTGCACTTGGCAATGAACCTGCATGTCATTCCACATCAGAACACAGGCCTTCCTCAGTCTCTTTTAACAACTGCACTGTACACATAGACCAGGCTTCAACCACTTCCTTATGACTGATGACACTGGGTGGCTTCTGATGTTTTGGAGTTATACACAGTTTCAGTGATAACCTTGTACAGATGTCATTTCACTGCATAGGCAGGTGTTATGTATAGGGAAGATTCCCAGGACAGGACTGCACATCTGTAATGCTGGTTCATACCACCAGACCGCTTCTGTCAGGTTGTTAAAAATAGTGTTAGGTGGCTATAAAGAGGTGTGATGCCCTAAATGTATGGATATGGCACCCGTCACTAGAATTTTTCCCATTCTTGTTAAAGGGAATGCTAACCTAATTCTTCAGTTTCATTAAACACAGACACTACTAAAATGTAAATCAATGCTATATCCCCCGATGATGGTCAGGGGTAGTTTTCCTATTCTACTTCCATCCATCAGTTCTCTAGGCTAACAGATTTTCCCGCTAGCAACCTATTAGTGGAAAACAGGCTCTCTAAAAAAGCCTTGAAAGCCTAGTTAATACAGGGGGAATTAAATTTTTATAAGAGTATTCAGTAGTTCTAAATCAGCAGCAAATATTTTTTTCTTCACAATACCCAAAATGACATGGAAAGAAAAACAGAAATGAATATTTAAAGGCTTTATTCATTCCAATGCAGGGGACCCCCACCCCAAACAAGTTTATATTCTCGGAGTTTTTAGTAATTCATGACTCTTTTTCACAGTGAGAATCTAAAATTAGAAAATGATGCCTATTTGCAGAATTAATGAAAAGGTCTTTTTCCCACTCCTTTTAGAGAAGGCATGAGGAAACAACATAGTTTCACATGAGAATCTTGGCTTTCAGGAAATTGGCCCTCCAGCTTAGGATATTTATCATAGTCAAGGAGCACAAAAGCAAAGATTTGCTTTTGTACCAGTGCAGTTTGCTAAATACAAGCATACTAGACTAAACTCATTTCTTTGTTTGATACACAGTTGACCCTTAAACAATGGCTGGGGTACCAGCCCTCCCGAAGTCAATAATCCAAGTATAATTTAGAGTGGTCCTTCCATATCCACAGTTCTGCATCCCAAGGACCAACTAACCACAGATGACGTAGTACTGTAGTATTTACTTCTGAAAAACAACTGCATATAAGTGGAGCCACAGAGTTCAAATCCATGTTGTTCAAGGGTCAACTGTACTATAGTAACATGCCTTCAATATATTTTAAAACCATTTGGCATGGACAGTATGATATCCTCCCCATGCTCTTGAATGTTAACTTCAATCCTAGAGACACTCTGTTAACCTTAATGAATAACTCATACTCCATCCACCAAAGACACACAAGAGCATCTTTAGCTGCTGTATTCATATTGGCCCCAAACTATAAACAAATATCTACCAAGTGTAGAACAGGTATCTAAATTTCATACAATGGAGCACTATACAACAACAGGAAAAAATGAACAATTTACATATGCAACAACATAAATGAATCCCACAAAATGTAAGTATGACTCCAGATCAGGCAAAACGAATATATGGTGACAGAGGTCAGAACAGTGGTTCTGGGCAGGGGGATGTTGTTCCAACTGGAGAAAGGGGACCAGGGAGCCTTCTGGGTGATGGAAATGTTCTACCTCTCAATCTAGGTGGTCATTACATGGGTTAAAATGAGATTTGTGAACTCTGTGCATGAGTATATGTGTGCTCAGTCACACCAGACTTTTTGTGACCCCATGGACTGTAGCCCGACAGGCTCCTCTGTCCACAGAATTTTCCAGGCAAGAATACCAGAATGGGTTGCCATTTCCTCCTCCAGGGGATCTTTCTGACCCATGGATCAAATGCACATCTCCTGCATTGGCAGGCAGATTCTTTACCACTGCGCCACCTGGAAACATCAACTACACTTCAATTTTAAAAACAAACAGAAAAACACCACAATATCAGAAAGACTCTCAAAAACCTCAGCTAGCTCTAAATGGCATTGGAAACATTTATGGAGCATATAAAATGCAAGGTTAAACCCAAACCTGCTGGGTTTAAAATGAGTTGACTGCCTCTTTCTCTCTGGTAAGTGTACAATTTATCTAACCAGTGTCAATGCTCTGTTTGTCCAACCTACAGCTTGACCTACAGGTCAAGGCAAGGGTGAGGCAATGCCAACCTGTATCAACTGATCCCATGAACCAAGTCATTTCCAAATTTTCATTTCATCCTTATATAGAGTCACAGTTTATGTGTCTAAACTTTGAATCCGCCTGCTCCAAGAACAAGGGCTAAATGAACAAAATCAGAGCAGCTCCCTAACTGTATTAAACATAAAGCAACGTGCCTTAGAGAGTTCATTCAGTTAGTCCTGCTTTCTCCTTCCTCCAGTGAAGCAACTATAGTGATATAAAGTCAATTCAGTGTATTACCTGACCTCACGTGGGGAAACTGAACAGGAACTGGTATTAGAGGAAATTAAAAAAGCATTAATTGTATTATTTGTGATCACACCATTTTGGTTATATGAGGAAATTTCCTTCCATCTTTCCTTCCCTCCTTCCTTCCTCCCTTTTCTGGCAGGATGAGAGTAACACGTAATCCATACTAAGAACTGTTAGGATTAGAATGCCAAGATATCTATTTTTTAAATGGACATATAACATTGCATAAGTTTATGGTGTACATCATGTTGCTCTGATATACTTACATACTGCACTGTGATTATCACTAGAGTGTTAGCTAACACCTCCACTGCCTCACATAATTACCATTTCTTTCTTGTAGCAAGAACATTTACCATCCAGTCTCTTAGCAACTCTCAAGTATATATTAATAATAGAGTATGTTAACTATAGTCACCATGCTATGCATTACGTCCTTGGAACTTATTCATCTTTGAACTGCAAGTCTGCAGCCTTTGATCAACATCTCCTCAATTTTCCCACCCCTCACCCCATCCCTGATAACTGCTGTTCTACTCTCTGCTTCTACAAGTTCAGCTTTTTTTATGTTCCACATGTAAATGATGATATCACACAGCAGTGGTCTTTCTTTGTCTGACTTATTTCACTTAGCATAACACCCTCTAGGTCCATTCATGTTGTACAGATGACAGGACTTCCTTTCCTTTTTTCTCATGACTGAATAATATTCCATTATATCAACACTAATAACCTCAGATATGCAGATGACACCACCCTTATGGCAGAAAGTGAAGAGGAACTAAAAAGCCCCTTGATGAAAGTGAGAGAGGAGAGTGAAAAAGTTGGCTCAAAGCTCAACATTCAGAAAACTAAGATCATGGCATCTGGTCCCATCACTTCATGGCAAATCGATGGGGAAACAGTGGAAACAGTGTCAGACTTTATTTTTGGGGGCTCCAAAATCACTGCTGATGGTGATTGCAGCCATGAAATTAAAAGACACTTACTCCCTGGAAGGAAAGTTATGACCAATCTAGATAGCATATTAAAAAGCAGAGACATTACTTTGCCAACAAAGGTCCGTCTAGTCAAGGCTATGGTTTTTCCAGTAGTCACGTATGGATGTGAGAGTTGGACGGTGAAGAAAGCTGAGCGCCGAAGAATTGATGCTTTTGAACTGTGGTGTTGGAGAAGACTCTTGAGAGTCCCTTGGACTGAAAGAAGATCCAACCGGTCCATCCTAAAGGAGATCAGTCCTGGGTGTTCATTGGAAGGACTGATGTTGAAGCTGAAACTCCAATACTTTGGCCACCTCATGCAGAGTCGACTCATTGGAAAAGACCCTGATGCTGGGAAGGATTGGGGGCAAGAGGAGAAGGGGACAACAGAGGATGAGATGGCTGGATGGCATCACTGACTTGATGGACATGAGTCTGGGTAAACTCTGGGAGTTGGTGATGGACAGGGAGGCCTGGCGTGCTGCAGTTCATGGGGTCGCAAAGAGTCAGACATGACTGAGCGACTGAACTGAACTGAACTGATATCTTCTTTATCCATTCGTACATTGGTGGATGATTAGCTTGTTTCCATGTCTTGGTTGTTGTCAATAATGTTGCAATAATGTAACTTCAATTTACTTTAAAGTATCTTAGCATTTTTTACAAATGGAGTGAGTTATAGGATTTCCCTGGTGGTCCAGTGGTTAAGACCCCACGCTCTAATTCACAGGGCACAGGTTCAATCCTTGTTGGAGAACTAAGATCCCACATGCCCCACGAAGTGGCCAAAAAACAAATAATATAAACAAATGGAGTGAGTTAAATAAGCAAATGAAAGAATGAACAGCTGTCCTGACCCAAGGTGGCTAGTGGAGGAGCTGGGTAACAGCCACGCATCCCTCCTCTAATGGTTTACAAAAGATCCTTTACATTCCTTTGTATTCCCAACACCAGAGCAGCTACTCAAGGTGACCACAGAATCCCAGAAAGTCATTTAAGCTCTGCTCACTCAGCTTTGGAGGGGCTCTGCGCACTACAAATTAGTGTGGCAAACTGGGCTTTGATGAAACAAATAAGTTGATAGATTGGCCTTCTTCGCAGTTCCAAATGACCAAGTAATGGCCAAACAGTCATTGAACACTACACTGAGTAGACATCTGTCCCATGTTTCTATGACCATATCAATGTACCAAGAAACTAGAATCTCTCATCACATAATAACACGACCTAACAGAATTAGACAGCATATTAAAAAGCAGAGATGTTATTTTGCCAACAAAGGTCCATCTAGTTAAGGCTATGGTTTTTCCAGTAGTCATGTATGGATGTGAGAGATGGACTATGAAGAAAGCTGAATGCCAAAGATTTGATGCTTTTGAACTGTGGTGTTGGAGAAGACTCTTGAGAGTCCCTTGGACTGCAAGGAGATCCAACCAGTCCATCCTAAAGGAGATCAGTCCTGAGTGTTCATTGCAAGGACTGATGTTGAAGCTGAAACTCCAATACTTTGGCCACCTGATGCGAAGAGCTGACTCATTTGAAAAGACCTTGATGCTGGGAAAGACTGAAGGCAAGAGGAGAAGGGGACGACAGAGGATGAGATGGTTGGATGGCATCACTGACTCAATGGACGTGAGTTTGGGTAGACTCCGGGAGTTGGCGACGGACAGCGAAGCCTGGCGTGCTGCAGTCTATGGGGTCGCAATGACTGAGCGACTGAACTGAACTCAACTGAACAGAATTCGTGTATATTCATACAGTAATAGCCATGAAGGGCTTACCACGTAGCAGAGACTATTCTAAGTGTTTGCCAAGAGTGATTTCAGTTAATCAATTCAACATCCCAAAAGATTACCGTCTCCATCATACAGATGAAGGGACTAGAGCACAGAGAGGTTAAGAAACTTGCCATGACTACAGAGCCCAAAGGGACAGAATCACTGTTGTGAACGACTCTGACACACCCCATTTCCGCATAGTCACACCGGATGTTTTTCACTGGGAGAGACAGTCCAGGGGTACTTCTCACTGCTGTCCTTAAAAACAGTACAAAAGAATGAAAACAAAAGGTAAAAGAGAAAAACAGAATCCACCCCACAGGCCAAAACAAAATGTCTAACATCAGAAAAATCTTTCACTTTGTTTTCCTCATGAAAATCCAAACCACCTGAGTGCTGCCTAACCCTCTTCTCCAACCAGATCTGGAAAGAGTCAGGCAGCTCTGCAATTTCCCCTTTAGAGAACTATCCAGAGGCTCCCAGTGGACAGCAGAGGCTGAGGCCACTGGGCAGCAGAGGCCAAGGCTGCCCATGAGTCTCTCATCCTGATGTGATGGGCAGCTGCCTGCCAGTCCCTTCAAGGGCACCAGGCGAGTTTCTGCAGAAAAGTTTTCACACACACGCACAGGAAATAAAGGAAGATGCCATCGACCTTCCAATGCCTTCTCTAACCCTTTCAGTCCTGACAATGGCTTTGAATGAACATTTAAGATTAAATTACTTCATTAAAGCGTGTCTTCAAAGCTAAAATGAGATATAAGACTTTAAAAATCAGATTGAAACAACCTATCCTAGAAAAGGTGAGGTGTCTTGGGCTGAACTGGGGACACAGGCTGTTGGAATGATCCCACCCCAGAGCTCTTTCCCTTTATTAACCCAACAGGAATAAGTTAAGGGTGTATCGTGTAATCTTGGAAGAAGTCACAGAATTCTCAAAGGACATCAAAGTCAAACCACAGCACATGGAGCATCTGAACGCCAGAGGGAAGGTTAGACTAAAAACCAGATCAACGAGAACCAAGAGTTCTAACTCCAAAGGGCTCAGTAATTATTGGCATGGACGTTTCTGCAAAGGGCCTTGATCACAAAAAGAAAAAGAATTTTTATCTTGGCTACTTTCCCTACTTGAAAAACCTGAGTTTCCTCAAAAATTAGTAGGCTGGATGAAGAAGGCAATAATTAAGGCGAACAGGCCGTATTTCCTATCTGCGATGGAAATGAACGAACGCTGGTATCGACAAATAACAAGAGCCTCTTCACATGGAACCACTTCCTTTCACTAGCCAGGAACTTCTCGTTCCTTCTCCAAATTTATTATTGTTAAAATTAGTATTTGACATTCACCAAATGCCAACTGCAGGCCTTTATCTGCTATTATGACTACATCATTTGTTCACCCCTGAACTGACTTTCAAAACATTGTTAACTTCAGCCCAGAAAACAAGAGTCAGGTACAAAGATAAGGAAGGCAATTCAAAGTTATACTAACAATAAAAATAAATTAGCAATACAATTTTCAGCCGTTGTCAAGGCATGCTTTATGGTTTTTACATTAAAAAGACTGGGAACTCTTTTCTTTCTTTCTTTCTTTCTTTTTATGACTTCAGACAGTGCAAATGCGATTGTTATAATGGCTTAAGGCATTAAGGTTCTTAAGGAAAAGGACGTGGGGCAGTCTCCTGTCTAAAAACATGTTGACATTACTAGGCGATGAAACTTCGCAAACTTAAAGGCAAGTTTCTCTATTCTGCCGCCTTTCTTACCCATATTTTGGTGCTAAGCATCTCACAGTGGGAAAAGGCAAGGCCAACATGGAAGCCAGTAAGGTAACCAGAGAAAGGAGGCTGAGGCCCGCACTTCATGCCGAAGAAGCCACAGTAAAAATGGCAAAACCAAAGCTAATTCAAACTAAACTCTGGCCATGCAATTCCAAGGTGGTTTCATTTCAGAACTCTCATATTAACTCAGCTAGCATATTCTCTTCCTCAAAGTCTCAGAGACCAGGGAAATGGCAATTTCCATGGTCCTTCTCATGCCTGACTGTATGAGCACAGTCATTGTTCATGTCTCCAGGAAGGCAATTACACTATTATATTGGAACCACTAAATTCTATGCTTGTCTGTCCCTTCTCCTCCATGACAGAGCCCTCAGAACACCAACAACACCATTTATCCATCTGTTCGTTTGGCAGCAGCACCTGGCTCAGACTGGACGTCCATCATCTCCATTCCATAAATACCTAATAGGTCGTTACAAACACAGAATACCCGAGAAGACTTTCTGCTCATAAATAGCCTTCCTGCTCAAGCCAAAATTTCATTGTTAAAGGTTAATTCCTTTGGCTGGTTCTTCCAGAGTCTTTAACAAAGCAGATCCCTCTGAAGGGTGTCACTGTTTTCTCATCTGCTGTGAGAAAATGTGTAAAGGGAGTAAAAGGAAATGACTCAAAACCAAAGGGAAAGATTAAAGAGGAAAGAAACAGTGAGGAAGGAGAAGAGGAAAGAGTAAAGGAAATGAGAAAGAAAGATAAGGTGGGAAGGAGGCAAAGAAGCACCCACCTTCTTCAGTTCTGCCTGGAATCCAGCATCACTGCCTCCTTTCCTGGGGAAACTGAGGGTGTTCCCGGGTGTATTCACTCCTACCATGCTTCTCCTTACAGATGAAATGGAGGAAGCAGGTCTTCACTGCCCCCAAAATGCTCAACGGTGGTTGCAAGTTTCCTTTTGATCCTTTTTTCCCTTTTAGAAAAGAGAGCAAAACAAAAACAGAGAACACTCCACACACCACCTTCCACCACCTCCAAGAGCAACATCCGTAGACTTCTGACATGAAGGTGAAAGATCAAGGTTCACAAAGTGTTGTGTCCAACTCTTTGCAACCCCATGAACTACAGCCCACCAGGCTCCTCTGTTCACGGGATTTTCCAGGCAAGAACACTGGAGTGGGTTGCCATTTCCTTCTCCAGGGGATCTTCCCGACCCAGGAATCAAACCTGCATCTCCCACATTGCAGGCAGCTCAAGGTTCAGGGTGACAACTAAAAATAATGACCAGGAAAGGAAGGGCTTTGCAGATCCAACTGAAATAAAACATTAAGAGAATGAAGTTGAGCTTCTGTGTAATATTTAAGAGAAATCAAAGTTTTAAGAAAAAAACACTAGGAAAGATCACTTGAATAACTCCTTGAGCATATGGTTTAAATTTTATTGAGTTTTTGGTCCATTCTAATTCATTAATAAGACCCAGAGAATTATAGCTGCTGCATTTTTATGCCATCAAAGAGACTCTCTTCTAGAGCTTTAAATGAAATAGCAAATTTCCATTCTTTTCACCTTCCTGTGCATGAAAATTCAATTTATAATATATACACATGTATATGTATACATATATATATCCAAAAGGACTAAAATACAACAAGAGTGGCAGGGGAAAAAAAACGAGCAACAGATCTACTGTTCCATAATTACTACCTATTTTAAGAGACTTTTATGAGGAGTTACAAGGGATAAACAAACTCCAGGCCCAGGGAGCCTCATCTCTGCCTTTCATCAGATTTAAAGAGAAGTTTCTGCCATAAAGTAAGACATGTCAGGTCACTAAATTTTTCCCCATTTTGTTTGGACAAACGAAATCTCCTCAGCCTGCCTGGTATCAAGACGTAGCAGGAGAAATGAAGGAAGTGCTGGCCCCTCTCAGGACTTGGGGACCAGCAAGTTCAAGTGCAAACCACTCAGGAATGCAGCTCCACAGCTTGTTCATGCAGCAGATGTTGACACGGACCATGCTAAAGGAAGGAGAGAGGATGAACAGTTAAAAGGAAGAATCCACAGTTGTCATCACAGCCGAGCCCTCACATGCAGGCTAACAATACAATGCACGTTCCAGGTGTATCAATGTCATCTCCATGGCACACGGAATGGTGATAAAGCTTCCTGTAAATAAAAAGGGATGTGCATCCACAAAATAATTTTGAAAACATGTGGCTCTTGCTGTCTGGCCTCCAGTAAATAAATGCGCCCATAGATAAGCACTTTCAATAAATATGAAACTGCAACAAACAACCGTTCTGGTCTCTGAGACACACGTAGTCTTTTTACCCACAGAGAGCATCTGTCATATAACTTCAAAAAATGAGCTGCAGAAAAGAAAAATAATTTTAGCCTGTGGGATACAGAACAATAGTCCTCAGACAGTGAGGCACTGGGGCTGGGGATAAAAGCTCCTGGCCGACACAGACAAGGATGTCTGACTTCTGTCCCACCCAGACGACAGTCTCCTATCCATGAGAGGTGCATGGCTCTGTTTTAATAACTGGGAGGGGAAGATGAGAAAGACTCCTGCACCAGAAGGCTGAGGTCTTGGGAAAATTCCATGGAAAACTCAAATCTAATACAAGTATTATGTCTTTCTAAAAGACAAAAATGCAAGTAACATAGTGCTGTTTGAGGATGTTGTTTATACTCAGTGTCCAAAGGCAAGTCTCTTCATTTTTTGTTCTCTAACCGAAGTCAAAAGTGTTAACTATGTAGTAGAATGGGGCAAAGAAGAAAGGAAAAGAGAAGACATTCTCTATGCTACAGAGAACAAACCCATCACATCTCTACCTCGATGACTCAAACTTCAGAAGTTGTGGCAAGAATTTTAAATCTTAAGGTTAATGATCCTTAGCATGACTCCAAAAATGTAGACCCAGTGCCCCTAGTAAGTGATCTGCAGTAGTAAGCAAATATGATTACAATCATGGCATCCGGTCCCATTACTTCATGGCAAATAGATGGAGAAACAATGGAAACAGTGACAGACTTTATTTTCTTGGGCTCCAAAATCACTGTAGATGGTGACTGCAGCCATGAAATTAAAAGATGCTTGCTCCTCGGAAGAAAAGCTATGACCAATCTAGACAGCATATTAAAAAGCAGAGACATTACTTTGCTGACAAAGGTCTGTCTAGTCAAAGCTATAGTTTTTCAAGTAGTCATGTATGGATGTGAGAGTTGGACCATAAAGAAGACTGAGCACCAAAGAATTGATGCTTTTGAACTGTGATGTTGTAGAAGACTCTTGAGAGTCCCTTGGACTGCAAGGAGATCAAACCAGTCAATCCTAAAGGAAATCAGTCCTGAATATTCATTGGAAGGATTGATGCTAAAGCTTAAGTTCCAATATTTCAGCCACCTCAGGCAAAGAACTGACTCCTTAGAAAAGACCCTGATGCTGGGAAAGATTGAAGGCAAGAGGAGAAAGGGATGACAGAAGATGAGACAGTTTGATGGCATCACCGACTCAATGGATATGCGTTTGAGCAAACTCTGGGAGTTAGTGAAGGACAGGGAAGTCTGGCGTGCTGTAGTCCATGGGGTCGCAAAGAGTTGGACATGACTGAGCGACTGAACTGACTGATGATTACAATATTTAACTCCTGGACCAGTGAAATTAATAGAAAGAGGGTCTCAGCAAATAGGAAGGTGGCCACAAGGCAAAGACTCTGCCTAGGGAGCTCTACTGATGGAAAAGCCTGGACTTAGAAATAAGAGTTTTCTTAGAAGCTGAACATGCCATTTAAGAAAAGAAGTGAATTAATGTCCTGGGGAGTTAAGCCTTTTCATGCTTCTAATTCAGAGAGGACAATAGCCATACAGGTAATTCCATCAAGGCAGAGGACCAACAAGGCCGTTACCTGATGTGAAGCAAAGGACGACGGGTGGAGAGAAGAGGCCAAGAGCTGCTCAGAACGAGGATTCTTCTCCAAGGAAGGGCTGAGATTGGGGCCAAATTGGAAAGGATGAGGGCCAATGGAGCCTTAAAGCCTGGCCTAACAGACAGTGAGTCCTCCCTGTGACACTGAGATTCTAAACACAACCATTCACCAGGTGAGGCCTGACTCAGAACACCCAGCAGAGACACAGAGCAGAGATGCGGCAAGGAGCAGGACCTCAAACGTGTATTTGTTCTGCAGGCATGTTGGTCGGGGCTCTCGAGACAAATGGAACCAAGAGGAGATACAGAGAGATACCTGGGGAGACGTGTTACAGGAACTGGCTCATGCAGTTATGGAAACTGAGAAGTCCCACCGTCTGCTGTCTGTGAGCCAGGGAACCAGAAAAGCCAGAGGTTTGATTCCTTCTGAGTTCAAAGGCCCAAAAACCAGGGAAGCTAATGGGTTAAGTACCAGAGTCTGAAGGCCCAAGAACCAGCAGCTCCAATGTCCAAGGGCAGAAGAAGATGGACATCCAGCTCAAGAAGAGAGTGAATCTGCCCTTCCTCCATCTTTTTGTTCCTCTCAGGCCCTGAGGACTGGACGAGCCCCCCCACACACACACACGTTAGGGAAGGCCCTCTGCTTTATGCACTGTGCTGATTCAAATGCTCATCTGCTCCTGAAACACCCTCACAGACACACCCAGAAATAATGTTCAACCAGTGACCTGGGCATCCCCTTAGTCCAGCCAAAATCTATCACTGCAACAATGCTCTGAATCCATGGCTCTGTTTTTTTCTTTTTTTGTGGTTTTTATTAGTCAATATACACCAAGTGCCAGCTTCCTGGAGAACCACGTGTAAGGCATTTTGGGGAGACAATAAAATAAGATCCTGTTCCCCTTCAAACCAGATGAACCCTGAACAAGTGTTCCAAAATTCCACGTGTTGGAACCAACAGAGTCTGCTTCCCTTGGCCCAATTTCATCCTTCTTTTGTTGACTAAATCATCAAGGAAAATTGGAATGGGGTGCAGAATGGTAAGAAAACCTAGACCATTTTGTTAGAAAAAGCAAATATAAAAAATATCAAACCCTTCAATCTGAGAAAGGAGCAAAAACAACAACAACAAACAATCATGTTGCAACCTGGAAGAGGACATGAGGGCAGAAAGAATACCGATCGTTGGCAATTAAATCCTATGGTCTGCAGAAGAGCACTTTGTAGTGACAAGAACGAGCAGCAAATCTCCAGGAAAGGGTCAGGCAACAAAGGATCTGAGGCTAGGAAAGGTACTCAGCTGGGAGATCAGGGGATCTTCACGCCCCTCTCGTCTCTAAGAGAAGAACAGCATAAAGAGGGTAATTCTGAGGCGGGTTGAGATGAAATCCAAACCAGCACCAGGTGTGCAGTATGTGGTCTTCTCCTGGTGACATGACATCCTCTGTGCCCTACTCACCCCCTCATCCCCTCCCCAATGCCCAGGATGTGTTTGAGTGCAGTCAGTGGTTCTTCTCAGTTATCCAGTGAGAGCTGGTAAGTGGCTTTGGAGTATCTGCATTTACTTTAACTGGCTGGGTCTTACACAAGACTCTCCCCAAGGGTCTCCCCTTGCTGTGTAGGCTCTCCCATCACTGATTCATCTCCATCTTGGGAGCAGATGGCTGGAACCTGGGCTTCAAAGGGTGCCAAGTGTGACCCCAATGAGAGCAGAGAACAGGTGACAAGGAAACCATGACGCTGGACAATGGGGAGTCTTCAGGGAGCAAGCAACCCCAACAATTCCAGTGGCATAGGTAAGTGCTGGCATCTGACTCCATCTATCCATCCAACCATTCATCCATCCATTCATTCATTCCCACTTTGGAGGGAAAGTAAACGACTTCAAACCTGGCCCCAGCCTCCTGGGTTGGACCTGCCAGAGACACATGAACACAGATAGAGCAGACAAATGAGCCCTGGAATCACCCACAGCGTTGCCTGCAAGCGAACATGGGCTGATGGAAAAGGCTTTGGAGACACAGCTTCACACAGGTGGGAAGCTCTCTGGGGCTGTCTCCCCACCTCCAGGGGCAAATACCAATCCATCTCCACTCTCACTAACAGCAACTCCCTCTCTCTCACTATCACCAAAGGTGAAGAACTGCTCCCAGTCTCTGGGAGAAGAATTACGCCAGCTCTGAAGCACCTGCAGAACTGGAAACCATCCATCCTCAGATTCACCCCAAATTCTTCCTCACACAGAAGCCAGACCCACAGGATCCCCACAGCTGGCTCTGCTTGAGGAAATGCGCTGAGCCTTCTCTGCTGTCTTTCCCCAGGTTGACCTGACGCTCCAGACCCAAACTTGCAGCTAAAAAGAAGTCCCAGTTGGAGGTCCGTAGGCTTTCAGGAGAAAAACAGTCAAGAGCTGCAAGAGGCTGCAGACAGCGTCTTCACATCCTCACTGAAAGCGAGGAAGTTGTAAATCTTAGAATGTAATAAAGAAAACATGGATAATAGCCATCACTCCTAACTTCCCTAGGCAAGCCCTTCAGGAAAGCTGAGAATTTCGTGAAAAGTCAGACGTGGTCACACAGGCACGATGAGAGGCCTGAAAGGCAGGGACACTTCCCCACGGCCCCACCCCCAGAGGGCAAGAGACACACATTCCACCCCTCAACCCGCTGGTTGCTCCTCACCAGCCATGCTGGTGCTCTGAAGAGTCACACAGGCTTTTCCTATTAGTGAATCTTTTAAGCGAATCAGTCCCTTGGGAGATGGGTACCATTTATTACCTCTTGTGGTGTGTGATTAACCAGTTCCCTTGGGGGTGTCTGAAGATTGATCCCACACCCCACTCAGTACCTGAGTCTGAGACAGGCCTGGGACCCAGGGCCCTTTGCTGCAAAGCCTGCACCTGGCCACATCTCTCCTCGTGCTACAAAATGCAAAGAAACTGTATAGGACTAAAAGGAACTGCCTGCATGCAGCTGGGGCAAATTCTGGGCCCAAAAGATACAGAAACCATAACCCAACTGCCGATTTTGAGGAGACTGGAGTAAAAGCAGGGTACTGCACATGCCCCCTGCACACAGCACCTGGGGTGGGGGTTGGAGGTCAAAATACCTAAGCCACCCCTCCAATCTGACCCCTGGACACATCCCTGAAAAGTGTTAGTTAACTCAGTCATTTCTGACTCTTTGCGACGCCATAGACTGTAGCCTGCCAGCTCCTTTGTTCATGGAATTTTCCAGGCAAGAATACTGGAGTGGGTAGCCATTCCCTTCTCCAGGGATCTTCCAGACACAGGGACTGAACTACGGTCTCCTGCAGAGCAGGCAGATTCTTTACCATCTGAGCCACCATGGAAGCCCAGGACACAACCCTACCCTCATCCCATATAAGGAACGAGCTCGACTCCCTGCCCCTAGAAGCAAGTGAGCAAGGGAACCTCTTGTTTGTTCTCACTACCCTCCTGCTGTAGCAGGGGTCCCAAAAAAGCCTTGCCTGAATTCCTTGTGTGGCCTCTAGTCAGATTGAATTGAGAATTCAATCCAAAGAATTGATGCTTTCAAACTGTGGTGTTGAAGAAGACTCTTGAGAGTCCCTTGGACTGCAAGGAGATCAAACCAGTCAATCCTAAGGGAAATCAGCCCTGAATACTCATTGGAAGGATTGATGCTGAAGTTGAAGCTCCAATACTGTGGCCACCTCATGCGAAAAACTGACTCATTGGAAAAGACTCTGATGCTGGGAAAGACTGAAGGCAAACAGAGAAGGGGGTGGCAGAGAATAAGATGGTTAGATAGCATCACCGACTTAATGGTCATGAATTTGAGCAAACTCCAGGATGCAATAAAGGACAGAGGAGCCCAGCATGCTGCAGTCCAGGGGTCACAAAGAGTTGGACACAACTTAGTAACTGAACAACAACAGCAAAGGAGGCCAAGAAGTCTGATTGGTACAGGTCCTCATGTCTCTATGGTATCTCCTTTCATCCCAGTGACTGAAGGATCCCAGCCTCGGATTAATCCAGACCCAACTGCAAGCCTGCCTCCCTCCCACTCACTAAGGAACCAGTTAAGAGCTGACCCCAGTGTCCACTTCTGCCCTCAAAAACCAGGAAAGATAGCATGGTTGTGAAAAACAGCTCAGGGGCTCCAAGCGGCACATTGGAGAGGTGATGCAAGTTTGATTAACTTTCTACGAAACTCCCTTTAACGTTTTGGTTTATTGTTTTCATTTGTTCTTCCTCTCTCTACAACAGTCATAAGACACTGAGAACAAGGTGGAGGGAAAATACATTTTGGAAAATAAGAAAATGAGGCCAAGCTCCTGATTTGTTATGCAAAAGCCCATAAAAGCATTTAAAAATATGAATCACGCTGAGACACAAAAGCTCCAAGATGGCAAAGCTCCAGAGGGAAACCAGGGAGAAATCCAACACTCGAGACATGTGGGTTCGGGCTCCAGCTCTGCCCCTGGGGAAGCATGTGGTCTTATTGTCCAGGCAGCTCTTGAGCCAACATTTCTTCATTTGCTAAAAAGGCAACATCCTGCCTCACCCCCAGACTATGGCATGCGCCCTGCAAGTACGAGGGGAAGGTAGTGTAATTAATTCAAACAACTTGGGGTGAAAGCTAATTTGATTCAGGGGAAGGTCTAGATATTCTGAAGCAATCTGATCTCTTTCATGCTCATCAGAAGCAAAAGCTTGGTGCTGCAGGGCACTGCCTCACATCACACTGACATCAGCCCACCTGCCAGTGGGGCCAGCTGCCCCCACGACACTTGGTTCTCTTATAGTCTTGATGGCTGCCCTTGGGTTCAAATGTATCACGCTGCTTTGTCCACCAATCCCTCTTTCTATGGCAAGTACCAAGGTCAACATCAGTTTAATCCCCTCCAAATGCTCACAAATTCCAAAAGAGCCGGATCTGAAGTGATAAGGGGTTTTGACGATTATCCTGGATGCTGACTTGTGTCCGAGAGAGAAGGGCAAGAGAGAGAAGGGGTGTGTGCGTCTCCATTACTGTGGCTGGAGATTCAAATGAGCCAAGAAGTCAGAGGTTGCAAAGAATAAGAGGAGAAAGCAAGCAAGACAGAACATGAGAGACAGAACAAAAGGAGTAGGTGACCCACGGCCACCTAGGGGACTCCCACACTGGGCGTGCTAAGGTGTTGCTCTAAGAGCTGTCTGCCCTTGGCCCAGGGGGCACAGGGGTCACCAAACCGTAACTTAAATCCAACGAATGCAAACAGTCATGCATGCACAGCCCAGGGACTTGCCAGGAGTGAAGCTCAGGAGACATGCAGCTGCAGACACTGTGCTCTGCCCTCGTCCTCCAAAAGGCCCCTGTGTGGACACCTTCCTCAGACCTGACCTTGGTGCCAACAGTCTGCCAGGCCCTGTGCTAAGCGCCAGCACACCAGGATGGACGTGCTGAGTCTCAGGTGTCAGGAGAGAGACAGCAGGGCTGGGAAGGGCCACTGTGACACTAAGCGGCCAGGAAAGAGTGCTCGGAGGAGGCAACATATAAACTTCACGAGGAATAGCCAGGAAAGAAGGTGCGGGTGAGGAGAAGGAGGAGGCAGAAAAGAGGAGGAGCGGGTCCAAGCCATGAGCTGGGGAAGCTCTTGGGTGCCAGAAGCCAGTGGCTGCAGGTGCTGGTGAGGGAGGCATGACTGCAAGAATGAGACGGGGGCTGGAGAAGGAGGCAGAGGCCCCACATCTGAAGCCCTGGGCCAAGCTAAGGATGCAGGGTTGTGCTCTGCATGCAGTGGGAAGCAGATAGAAGCTCTGAAACAGGACATGCCTTGACTGACTGCCGTCCCCCAGGGTTGCCGGGATGCTCACATGGAGGAAGCAACACTGAAGAAGGACAAAACGAAAGGGGGACAGGCTGGGAAGCCACCGCCTCTGCCCAGGAGAGAGAGGACGGTGCCTGGGACTCGGGTGGTGGGAACAGAGACGGGGAAGGACAGACAGCTCTGAGGGCTGACACAGGGCAGAATTCTGAAACTGGAATAAGAAACTTCAGTGAGAAAGAACAGTAAGGTCTGAGTCTTTAGCAAGTGTTGGCTTGTGGTGGCCTCAAAACACTCAGTCCAATTCCCAAATCTGGAGCCCAGGTGACAGGGCTCTCAGGAGCCAGTGGGGCTGTTCAATGGGCCAGACAAAGCCCAGTGCATTCCAGCCACGAAAGAGTGAGCTCTGTAAAGCAAGGAGCATACTGCTGGCCCCGTGAAAGCTCCCAGGGAGGAGAACACAGGAAACCCAGTGAAGAAAGGGGAACAGAAAGCCAGTCTCCAAGGTTGCCGGGCCAGGACGGCCCAGGCTGGCTCTATCCCCGCTCCCACCTCTGCCCTCCGCCCACCTGTGTCCTGCTCCCTGCCCCACAGGACACCTCACTGGGTAGCACCGTAGTGTGTGTGCGTGCTCAGTCACTTCAGTGGGGTCCAACTCTGCGACCCCATGAGACTGGAGCCCTCCAGGCTCCTCTGTCAGTGGAATCTTCCAGGCAAAATACTGGAGGGGGCTGCCATGCCCTCCTCCAGGGGATCTTCCCAACCCAGGGATCGAACTTGCAGTGTAGATAGATTCTTCATTGCTGAGCCACAGGGAAGCCCTGGCACTCTAACAGGGAAGAACAAATCTGATTCCATATTGGATCTCCTTTTTTTTTTTTTTACTTTGACCTTTGTATTCTATTACTTTTCCTTCAAGTTAAGAATGTCCTCTAGAGCCTGACACAGTCAGGATAGCCTATTCTCCAGCCTATGACCTTTAAGAGTATAACACTTTTCCATTCTATACAGAGAAAAAGTTGCAGAAACAGAATAACATCTGTTTTGATGGAAGTTTAAAGGAACATTGTGATCTGACCTACGTGGACAAAAGATTCCAGCGTCAAGAAGTTTGTAACCACCAACCACACCCCTCCCTCACCTTGCCTTTAAAAATGCTTTGCTGAAAGCCTTTGAGGAGGTTTGGGATTTTAGGGGGCATGAGCCACCTGTCTCCTTGCACGGCCCTGCAATAAACCTTTCTCCACTCCAAACTCTGACATTTTAGTATTGTTTGGCTTCACTGTGCATCAGGCCCACGAACGTGCATTTGAAAGCAGCATCACACAGGCTCCCGTGTGTGACCATCTGAAGAGCAGAGGGCAGGAGAGCAAGCTCAGGGTAACATGCCCCCCAGGGTACCAGCAGTGGCCTTGTCCCCATGACCACGGTTCCTTCTGGCACCCAAGGCACCCTTCTTCAGGGCTCCTCCCTTTGTCCCTTTGCCAGGGAAGGGGGCAGGGGGACTAGACTTAGGGTACCCAAATCTGTTGCTGATTCTTTCACCTTCCGCTTCAGTCGTGAGCACTCGCTGGAAGCAACTAGAGTGGGTCCCCATCTGAAACACTAGGGATGCTCAGGTGCCCAGGTGCCCGGAAACCCTCTAAACCAGCAACACAGTGGCCCTTCCAGAAGAGGGATGTGCCTTCATGGTGCTGGGTTGACTCCACATCTGGTCCATTCCCAAGCGCAAAGACGTCTCAGTAAAGAGGAATCATTGCCATGCTCAAAATAACAGCTTCTCACACAGGGTGCGCTAGAAAGGAAATTGTAACATAATAACAGGATCAGCTAAAGGTGGCTAAAGTTAAAGAGCTGACACATACCTGGCTCCGGTACAATCACCTCGAGCCTGAATTCTTTAATAGCAGGAGAATTTTCTAGTTATTATTCCCAGTTCTGCCACCAACACATTAGAAAATACAATTCTTAATGCAGGATTTTACAGTCTTCTTGTCATCATACACAAATCAGGAATCCTACTTTAATCCTGCCCCTGTATTCACTTGTTTAACATATCTTTATTAGTATTTGTTGCCACTGGAAGGCACTAGGCCAACCTCAGAGAGAATGACCAAGATGCAGTCCTTTACCCTAAAGGAGATGAGATTCTAGTTTTAAGGAATGAGATCAAGAAACACGCAATTAAATGCAAGGCAACAAGTGGAGCTCAGAGCTCAGGTCGGGAGCCACGGAAATCTCCAGGAGTAGAAGCGTCTCATTGAGTGTGGAGGAAGAAACAGGGAAGGCTTCTGGATGGACTGAAATCTAAGCAGAGGCTGAGAGATGGGCAGGAGACAGTCTGAGGGGGTCAGGTTGGATCCACATGTGAAAAGTGGAACAGATACCATGCCACAGCCCTAGGCACTCAGAGTGACTGAAGCCAAATGTGACCAGAAGGATACAGGTGAGGAGGCTACTGAGGGTGAGTGTGACACCTCGTGAACAACCTGATCAACAGGGAAACCATAGTTTCTCACCCCAGCTGGGACATGGTGAGAGGGACATGCGTGCACGGGAAGACCTAAGCTGGGACTGTCCTAGAAACACAGACACAGGGTCACTCTGCTTACACGACACCTGACACTTCGCACGGCCAAGTGCCTGCCTGACAGAGTCTGAGCAGGGGAGGAACAGGAGCAGATCTGTGCTTCGGGGAAATCACTGTGGGCACCTCGTGGACACTAAGCTGGAGAAAAGCTGACACAGGCCATGAGAGTGGAGAAGCTGCTGCTGGAGAAGTTCAGGAAGGAGACGGGGAGGGCTCATGGCACAGGGATGGGGAGTGGGGGGCGGCCAGTGTTCACAGATGAAGACAAGACACTGACACTGAAATTTACCATGTGGGACAGGGGTTAGAAATGAGGGTTGAGAGAGATGCAGGTAGGAAAAGGAGCCCAGCTGTTAACCTGACGTCTGAGTGGGGCCAAGAGGGGAGAATCAGAGGCCTCCGGGAGCCAAAGGACTTGGAGTGGGGGCAAGGGAGAGGGTGGGAGCAGGTTCACTCGATATGTGCTGGGGTTGATTTTTCAGGGACGTCCAGGGAGCCGATAAGATATAGGGGCCAGGGCTTGGAAAGGAGCCCCAGGATGCAAATGGGGGCCTGGGACTTGCCAGCACACGGGTGATGATCCAAGTGCCCCTGGAACGGGCAGCCGTGACCTTGAGAAAAGTCTCTACGGAAGGCTGGGGTGTACAGGCTGCAGTGAGTGGAGGAGTGACGGGACAAAGAAACAAACGGGGCAAGACACTCGGTACTGGAGGGTGTGCTCCTTCAGGGGCTGCGGGACACCGAATAAGACAGAGGGGGGACTTGAAGCAGGAAGCTGCCGATGTACTCAAACAGAGGGGTGTCACCACCTGGGTGCTAGCAATAGGCATCCTTACATCCAGACACACATCATTCGGGATCTTCTTTATTTCAGTTCCACCAGAAAAAAACACCTAAAACAACTGAATTAGTCAGGATAAAACATCCATGGCTGTCTGAACAAACCTTAAGGGAAATGTTTCTTATGCTTAAATCTGAGACACTCAAGTTGTCACTGCAAGCTGGCTTCAATCTGATAGGTGAGAGGAAGACAAAATTTCTGTCACCGATGCTTCTAGACAAACAGTCGAGCTAGGTACCTGGTACTGTATTCCTCAGCATCTCGCTCGGCAGCCAAAGGTAGCAATTTACTTGTCACAGGGCAGAATTTAAGGGCCTCTCTTTTGATACAGTTCACTAGTCGCTCTTATAATACTAGACGAGGTCCAAGAACAGTGTAAGATGAAAACTCTCAAGTGCCCAGAAGTACAGGGAAGGGGCATAAATCTCCCCCCTCCTTCCTCTGTCATTCTGGACCATAATAACATCCTTGTTTTCTAGATATAAACACGCACTGCATGTACACAAGCAATCCCCCAAAGGTAATAAATAATACTGCGTCTGTTTTTGTAAACAAAAATCAGTATATTACTCTCATATTTCCTAGAGAGAGCTCAGAGTGGTAAAACAATTCCATAAGCCAGAATGCTATTTTCCATTTATCTGTAAGGTCTTTTTCTTTTGAAGCTCCAAGCTTCTCTTCCATTTTGGCTGGGTGTTCCCATGGCATGCTGGCACTTGAAATACAGCAGTTATTCACATCCAAGGAACTGTGTCCCTTCTAATACCTGTTATTATGTGGTCATGCCTGTGGATTTGGGACACCTTCAGTCAGAGCTTGTGAGTGAATTTTTTTATTATTGTGTGATAATCTCATTACCAACATGGGCTGAAAATCAAGAATAACAAGAGAAAGAAAATATGACTTTCCTTGTCCCTCCTGCTACCCATGACTAAGGTGCCCTTACTAAAGATTCATTCCTAACAGATTTATCTGTTAATCAGTATCTGTTAGTGCTTGAAACCAAGGAGAGAAATTCCATATGGTTTAACTACCAAGTATCAATGAAAAATCATTCCTGAATACCTGGCTTGAAGAGAATAAAATAAAACCACTGGGGCATGACTGAAACTGTCAAAAAGTACCCAGGCAAAATGGCCCGACGCAAACAATGGACAGTGAAATAAGGCACAAATCAAACAGACTGAGGGCAATAGCTGATGTGGGAACCAGCTATGTGTGGTTTCAATGCAGGCTGGTAACACCAGGTCTTAAGCTCCCTAGGATACTGACAGCAAGCACAGAGGGCACAGTTATGCCCACAAAGCCTCTGAGCCTACAACCGTAGTATACGTGAGATGCTTTCTCGATGGGATTTTACTCTTCTCACTAAGCCCACAGAGCTAAGCCCAGGCTGATGCAAGTTTGAGAGAAAGTTCTTCCTACGCTAGGATGTGGGCTTCCCTGGTGGCTCAGTGGTAAAGAACCCACCTGCTGACACAGGCAACCCAGGTTTGATCCCTGGTCAGGAAGATCCCCAGAAGGAAGTGGCAACCCACTCCAGGATTCTTGCCTGGAAAATCCTATGGACTGAGGAACCTGGCAGGCCACAATCCATGGATTCACAAAGAGTTGGACACGACTGAGCAACTGAGCACGCACGCACACACAGATGTGAAAGTTGGAAGCAGAAGAGGTTCAACCACCTGGAGCCCATGCCTGCCTGGTCTAGAAATTCCTCACCCAGAGGGACAGGCTGGGGCTCACCGAAACCATGGTGCTGGTCAGGGCCTCCCAGCTCCCCAGGGAAAGCAGTATGTTAGTCTTTTTACATGGAGGGGAAGGCAAGCCCATGCAGCACACGCTACAGTGTTATAGCAACAGAAGGGGCCACCTGACACCCGCCCCTTCATCTGACAGCCAGAGCTCCGAACTCTTAGGTTGGCCCAGATCCCAAACTGAGCCCAGAAGAAAGATGACAGCCCCCTGGGAATGGAAGAAAATACACCTGATGTTTTATTTTATAGGAGGCTTGTTAGAAACTTGACATTGGCTGTAACAGTACTGATAGAATCTAACTGGTTTACTGCTGAAATCTTCTGTGTTCCTAGATTGCATGACAGCCCTTTGCAAGAGAGAAGCTGTTAGAAATAACCAGAAACTTCAAGCTGTCTGGATGCTGCACTTTTCTAGATAACTCCAAAAACCAAAGAATACATTGGACTAAGATTTCCACCAAAAATTCCCAAAGAGTTAATTAAACGAGTAAGCCTCAATTACCTCAAAAACTTACTAATCCAGAAAATCCACTGCCAATAAGGCCTTGTTGGAGTTCTAAAAACAAATATTATAATTTATAAACAATAAAAAGATTAGGTACTTCCCTAGTGGTCCAGTGGTTAAGACTCGACCCTTCCAATGCAGGGGGCCCAGGTCAAGGCACTGGATGCCTCATGCTGCAACTAAAACCCAATGCAGCCAAATGAATAAATATTTAGGAAAAAAAAAGAATTACATAATATTCATTTGCTCGAAGTGGCCCATCAGTGTAAAATATTAAAGGGCCTCTGCTACCTCTATCACAAAAGTATTATTTTTTAAGTATTCTATCCAATTCTTCATTGCTTACTAAAGGAATTTTTCAAATCAATTAACTTATTTAGTTAACTGAAGTCAGTAAGAAAGTAGGATTCATTCAGAGTCAAGCCCCAGATGAAACAGCTATGGTGGTCACTGCTGAAATGCAAAAGCAAACTTTGTTTTTTAAAAACCCAATATATGAAATAAAACTCTAGGAAGCTGAAAATGGTGTTTCCAGTACTAGTATTTTCTGTAGCCTAGAAATAGCAGGAACTCCTCTGGCTTCTGGTGTCTGTGTCTGTGTGTTTTCTCTTCGGATCTAGGGCTGAATCACTCTCTCTGGCTTCATTCAGAATAACTGAGGCTCAATGGGGACTGGTTACTTGTTCCCAGTGCTTTATGCCCCAGGAAGCATGGGTCTGACTCACTGCTAATGTGTGCCCTGTGTTTTGTTAATAAAGGCTGTGGAAAAGTCAGAAAACAGCACTTGGCTCTCATGTGGATTTTCCTGTTTTCTTCACAGTAACTTAGAAAATGTCACCGCTCAAAATCAGTGGGTGTCAGGGAAACCCTCTTCCATTCTTGGAATCTCCAGTAAGTGGCCACAGGCCAGCAAACCTACCACCTTAGGATTAGTTTTCTCAGTTTTGCCTACTCATTAAAAAAATAATAATAATTTAAAAGATGGGAGGGTGTAGGGGGTAAATACTGATGAGATTATATCTGCCAAATTTCGAAGAAGTTCAGTTCAGTTCAGTCACTCAGTTGTGCCTGACTCTTTGCGACCCCATGAATTGCAGCACGCCAGGCCTCCCTGTCCGTCACCAACTCCCGGAGTTCACCCAAACCCATGTCCATCGAGTCGGTGATGCCATCAGCCATCTCATCCTCTCTCGTCCCCTTCTCCTCCTGCCCCCAATCCTTCCCAGCATTAGGTTCTTTTCCAATGAGTCAACTCTTCATGTGAGGTGGCCAAAGTATTGGAGTTTCAGCTTCAACATCAGTCCTTCCAATGAACACCCAGGACTGATCTCCTTTAGGATGGACTGGTTGGATCTTCTTGCAGTCCAAGGGACTCTCAAGAGCGTTCTCCAACACCACAGTTCAAAAGCATCAATTCTTCGGCGCTCGGCTTTCTTCACCGTCCAATTCTCACATCCATACATGACTACTGGAAAAATCATAGCCTTAACTAGACGGACCTTTGTTGGCAGAGTAATGTCTCTGCTTTTCAATATGCTATCTAGGTTGGTCATAACCTTCCTTCCGAGGAGTAAGCGTCTTTTAATTTCATGGCTGCAATCACCATCAGCAGTGATTTTGGAGAAAATATATGGCAAAATCATTAACACTTATGAAATCTCCTGTCCCTGGGATTTTAAAAAGTAGGGTGGGATTTCCATTTATTTGAGATGAGGTTTGAAATGGATGACCTCCCAGGGGCCTTTCTAAATTTTAAGTCAAAAATAGACAGAGAAGTTCATTCACTCAGCAAAGTCAAGCAGAAAAGAAGCAGGCAGCCTGTTCCAAAGTTTCCTCTGAGCAATGCCCTAACCACAGCCCAGCCTCAGTTGACATCCTTCACCTACAGCAAACCTGTGGACATCTCCCAGCAGAGGGGCCCACCCTTCTCCACCTCCCACCCAGGTCAGGGTCACAACCTCCTGCACAAACACAGTAGTTGGGACCTTTGGCCCAACTGAACATGAGGGTTTCTTGTAACACTTTGATTAGCTTTTAAATAAAAGTTTCAATTTGGGGAACTTCCCCGGCTGTCCAATGGTTAAGACTCCATGCTTCCAGTGCAGGGAGCTTGGGTTCAATCCCTGGTTGGGGGACTAAGATCCTGCATGCTTCATGTCACAGACAAAAACAGATTTTTTAATTGTAAATAATAATAGTAAAAGTTACAATTTGGACTTTCAAAATAGCCAAAAAAATTGTCGGATGATAATCACTGGCAAGAATGTGATAAGATGGATATGCTCAAACAATACTATTAATAGAAGTATAAATTAGCAAAAATCTTTCTGATAGCCATTATAGCACCATATAAGCCCTTAAAACAAATACCTATCTTTTAACTTAATTCTCCAACTCAGAATCTATCATGAGACCCATGTTTACTGAAGCATTATTCACAATTCTCAAGATATGGACACAACCTAAGTGTCAGTCAAAAGGATGGAAGAAGACATCACACACACACACACACACACACACACACACACACTGGAATATTATTATTTAGCCATGCAAAAGAAGGAAATCCTGCCATTTGTGACAACATGGATGGATCTTGAGGGCATTATTCTGACATACATCAGATAGATACTGCATAATATCACTTATAGGTGAAAGTATGAAAGTGTTAGTCGCACAGTTGTGTCCGACTCTTTACGACCCCATGGACTGTAGCCTAACAGGTTCCTCTGTCCATGGAATTTTCCAGGCAAGAATACTGGAGTGGGTAGCCATTCCCTTCTCCAGTGGATCTTCCAATGCAGGGATTGAGCCTGGGTCTCCTGAATTGCATGCAGATTCTTTACCATCTGAGCCATGTAAGAAGCCCATCACTTATCAGTAGAATATTTAAAAAAAAAAAAGTCTGACTCATAGAAACAGAATAGAAAAATGGTTGCCAGAGTTGGGGTTTGGAAGAATAGGGAGAGGTTGGTAAAAGAGTATAAACTTTCAGCTGTAAAATGAATAAGAATGAATGTAAAACATGGTACCTATCACTGATAACACCATATTATACAACTGAAATGTGCTGAGAGAGTAAAACGTGAATGTTCTCTGCTGCTGCTGCTAAGTCGCTTCAGTCGTGTCCGACTCTGTGCAACCCCATAGACGGCAGCCCACCAGGCTCTGCCGTCCCTGGGATTCTCCAGGCAAGAACACTGGAGTGGGTTGCCATTTCCTTCTCCAATGCATGAAAGTGAAGCCGCTCAGTTGTGTCCGACTCTTGGCGACCCCATGGACTGCAGCCTACCAGGCTCCTCCGTCCATGGGATTTTCCAGGCAAGAGTACTGAATGTTCTCGCATACACACAAAGATAAATTTGTGAATTGATGGGTGTATGAATTAACTAGATGGGAGTTAATCTAATTAACTAGATTAGAATCCTTTCACAATGCATACATATATTAAATCACCTCACCACAATGTACACATTTACACTTTAAATATCTCACAACTTTGTCAATTATATGTCAATAAAGCTAAAAAAATCAAAAACAGGAGAAAAAAGAAAATCAGGATTGTGAAAGAGTTTTATACATCAGGTAATTCTCTGCATATGTTCTTTCTAATAGTTAAAAAAAAAAGGAATAAGCCAAATGTTGAACAACATGAGAAGAGATAAATAAACTAAGGCACATCCAGACACTGAGGTATTAAAATGCCACTAGAAAGCATATTTGCAAACAGCTATGTAATTCATAGTAAATTACTCTAGGGATAATGTGTATGTTGAAAGAAAAAAACTCAGGTGTAAAGTTATATAGGAAGGATGCTACCAACTTAGACAAAAGCAATTTTACCCACAAAGACAATAATTATAGTGGGTCAGTGATGAAGCAAGTCCCTCTCTAATGATCAGGTAGGTCCATCTGCATCTCTCATCTGTCAACAGCTGGCCAAATTGTTGACCTCCATGGGCATCACAACATGACCTCTAGGGCATCACAACATGATAATCATATGTCTCCCTGGATGACATGTCCTCTGACACGGCTGACCTATGAATGAGAGCTCCCTGCAGGCAAGGACCGGTCCCAATATTTCTTTGGATATCCAACAATTTATTCTGCTCTGACACCCCGGAGATGCTTATTCATTCCTGCATAACTTGCCGTATGTCAGCATGGAATGCCCAGATGGCAGGAAGAAATTGTCTTTTCTTTTTAATTCTTCTTTTTTTAATTAATTAATTTATTTTAATTGGAGGCTTGTCTTTGAGAGAAAATATGCCCTGTGTCCATCTGATGTCAACATTCGAGCGCGGCCACTGTATCAGAGAGCCCGAGATCTCCCCTTGCACACCGATCAGCTGGGGCCTGCCCAGGCATCACTTCTGCAGGAGCCAGGAGCCAAAGCGAAGCCCATTTGGCCTGCGGCTCACTGAGCTTGAGGCCTGGTTCTCAGCCTAGAGCCCCGCAAAGTCTTCCTTCCCTGGGTCCACTACCCCCATCCCAGGCCAAGCCCCAGGGCCACCTTCTGAGCAATCCTCCTGGCTGAATGCCACCCTAAGCAACATTTTCCCCCCTCCTGCTCTGCAAGGGATCTCTCCTCTGTTTTCTTTCTCAGGAGTCTGTTTTCTCTGGCATTGTGGCACCCCCAAATCCTGGCCCTCTCTCTTCAAAGACACAACACTAAAATTCTATTCAAACATCTCCCACATTCCATGAAATAGTTGTGCTATTTGCAACCTCTCCCTCTCTTCTTCTCTCTCTCTCTCACAGACACACAAAGAAAACTCAAAAGATCACGTCCATCACCCTGTGTTTAGGCAATAATAACAGCTGCTGTTTTGTGAAAATTGATTGTATTTCAGCACTGTGCTAAGTTCTTTCCATGGACAACCCTATGAGACAAGTACTATGTCCATTTCACAGATGAGCAAGCAGGCTTAAGGAGTTTAAACACTTGTCTGAAGTCACACAAATCAACTGGGACTCAGCCCTAAGCAGTCTGACTTGGGAGCCCCAGGAGCATAATGTTAAGAAACAAGTCCACATGCCTCAGCAGCCTACAGCACTGCCAGCATCTTGGGCCCGGGCAGATCCTTAGGGAATCCGCCAACAGACCACTTGTACACACCCACAATGAGGCTCACTTCTGGCAGAACATCCAGGGATGCCGGGAGTCCTGGAGCAGGATGGGCTGGGCCAGTAAGGAAAGAAGGGACGGGAAGAAATAGAACTGCAAGAGCAGCAGAGGCCACCAGCAAAAAGAATTTCACTCGCCCTGGAAAAACTGTTAACACGGAATACAGCAAGTGGTTTCCAGCGCTCTCCACTGCCAAGTACTAGTCAGAACCTCCTCTCTGGTACCCATTGACATCCTGGCCTTATGGCCACCCCATTCTGCAGACGAAGCCTCTTCACCTTCAGTACCGCCCCCAACACACAATATGTGAGATCAACACTTCTGCCCCAGACCTGCAGGGTCCTGGCTTAGCTTTATCAGGCTCCATCTGGGCAGTTTGGAAATGAAGGCCTCCAGACAGAGGGCCTGTAACAGAAGCAGAAACAGGACTCTGGGAGCCTTGAGTCACTCCTCCACCACCCTTCCTCTGTGCACTATACAATTTTTCCTTCTCTGAATTTTATGTGCAACCAGCAATCAAGACAGGAAAAACAAGCAAGTCTTACACACAACCGAGAAAATGCTGATTTGTCTACTCTATTAATAACACCAAATCTCAGCAAATGCAAATGGCATTACATGCCCAATTCCATAAAAAGTTCAATCCAAACTAAATGTTTCCAGTTTAAATGACATTGCAAAGACCTCTCCATTAATAAACTTAACACTGATTTTTTAAAGTGACTATCCTATTTCCTAAGGAAAAAAACTATGTAGCCACTAAGAAATCAACACAGGTAATGTTTTTTAAATGAATGAAATACTGCTTTTATTCTGCTACACTGCACAAATCTTAGCACAAGAAAAGCTATAATCATATATTAATAAATACTTTGGCCCCCACAGTCAACTGCCTCTCTATTTTAAATAAGACAGAATAACCATGATTTCAATGTGCTTTGAACAAGGAAGTGATTTCTTAGAGATAATTTTCTAGTTTAGAATAAAGAAGCAAAATATGCGGACGTAAGTAAGACCCTGAGAAAGAGCCATGGACATAGAACATTTGTAAGAAATAATTTTTAGAATATACAGATACTTATACAATAAATGTATCTCACCAACATAGACTCCAAGATACTAAAAGAATTGGCCAGGTAACTAACTGTATTTTTGAAAGAGAAAAATCAGATATATTTCAAGTTTAAGGACTAGAAAATCTTAGGAACCCTGAAACATCATTTTTCAAGAGAGGGCTGTCCTGACGATAATAATGAGCCTGAAAATGGAAGGAGTAGCGGGAATCTATAAACGTGAGGAGGTAACACCATCAAACAGGGAAACAAGACACATTTACAAGGGAAAATTGGAGCGCCTTACCTTGATGCCTTTTTTCAGTAAAAACTAAAAATGAATGTGAACGGGTAATGTAAAGCACAGAAGGGAAGCTGACTCTCCATCCTTTATTTCCTGAATCTGAACTGAATTTAGCCATCAAGCAAAACCAGAAAGACTTCAACTAGGATGACGTCTACACAGGAAAGCCAAGTGGAGAAAAAAGCTAATCAATCATCCAAAAAATCAAGGCAAAAAACTGGACACTGTGGGTAGGAAAGAAGATTTTGTGAGGAAGCAATTCAAATTCACAGGGAAGAGCTGCTCGAGTCCTCTTCTACATTTGGCCTAAAATATTTCAAAACCCTGGGGAAAGAATATCAAAACACTTCCAGAAACAAGCCTACAAACAGGCATCAGTATTTGATTCATTTAAAAGTGAGACTTGAGAAAACTGTAAAAAGTTCCCAAAAGGCAAGATGTTTGTACACAATGTAGCATCTCCTGCCGAATAGCAGAAAAAAGGTCGGATCAAAAACCCTCACTGGATCCTCTCTGTGGCTGTCCACTCTCCTGGCTACTTCTGAAACCACAGAGGGAAAAGATGCTCTCCAGGACAACACATGTCACAGACAATGAGGTCATGTCACAGCCAATGCATACGACTATATATGGTCCACTGTCTTCTTTGCATGCTGAGCTTGCTGCAAGAGGCAGGGTTTTGCAAAATGAACAGACAAGAAAGTTTAGTGTAATTATCTCTAGCAAATAAAACAGCCAAGACTTTGCCAAAGTAACAAACGTATATTTATTTCACCATCCCCATTCTCCCCACCTCCCATTCAAAAGGAGAACAATTTTAAATAAAGGAACTAAACTACACATACATGCATTAGATGATCATTGGTGGACTTTCAAAAGTTTCAGAAAGCTGCAGAGTTTGCCTCCAAATCAAGGAACTGGAGGAGAGTTGCCAATTCTTCATTTTTCCAGCAAAGTCGGTACATGCAAACTACTGATATGGTTACCATCATTTTATGACAGAAAGGATATTTACCATGACAAAACAGGAAAGATAAAATTTCAAGGAAAAAAAAAAAGGATAATCATTTACACTTAACATATCTGGACTTCTGGAAAGCCCAGTATATTGTTATGAACCTGGGAAAACTGTCATGAACCAGTGCCGAGAAAAAGTAGTCAAGCAAATGGGTGTCTCAACAAGCCCTCCAGCGATTCTGATTCAAGCTGCAGTTAGAAGACCACTGGCAGGAAGCATGTGGACTTTAGAACCGAGAAAGGAGCCCACAGAGGCCGATTTAAGGCTGACCAGCCAGGTTTCTCACCATCAAACTCAGTAAAAACAACCCATTTCCACCCAAACAATGGCACAATTCTCTTCTGAAATATACAGTATGACAACGGAACAGAACATGTGAAATCAGAACTATATCCCATATACAAGGATTCGTGATCCATAAACACCAGCAAACAACCAGAAACTTCTCTTTCAAACCTTCAAACCACAGTTCCCCGTCCTTCTGTCCAGCGACCCTGCATAGTCACCACCTTCCTCACTATCACCAGACAACACTCACACCACGTAAGGTGTGAAGGCGATTCCATTTTTATTTTGATCAACCCAGCAACCCTGTGGAGTAGGTGTAGTCATAGATATGATCACCCATTTGGCTTGGCGAGTGCATGTCAGCTACTCGCGCGTTTAGTATTGCTCTTAACAGGAGTTTCACGTTTTTTATTTTCAAAATAGTGATCCATAGAGAAGGAAATGATAACCCACTCCAGTATTCTTGCCTTGAAATCCCATGGACAGAGGAGCCTGGTGGGCTACAGGCCATGGGGTCACAAAGAGTTGGACATGATTTAGGGACTAAACGGCAGCAGCAAAGGAAATTATACCTTATTAGATAATGCACAGCAGAAAAGCTCATGTCACACAGACTGGCAAATTATTTTCCTTAACAGATCCCTCTTCCACTGGGTACACAGTTTGTCTTAGTTTCTCAATTTTTCCTTCAACTGGGTGGGGATTGGTCACGGAGTATGATACTATTACATTTAAGTAATAAATGGCCTCCATAAGTCACCTTACATTCTTCCTGTCCTGTGTTATACTGGACTTGAGAGATTTCTATGGCAGACTTGGGTGCTGTGCATTAAGTACGGTAGAGCACAAAGTGAAAGAAGCTAGAGACAATCACTGGGTGAACCAATTCTCCACTAATGTATCTTCACCAGTTGTTTTTTGCTTTGTTTTTTAAGCAAGAATTAAGTTTTTACTCTGTTCAGCTCTTACAGATTTTAGTCTGTTGGTTGAATGCATATAGCTTAGCCAACTGTTAGAGCTGGATGAAACCTACGAGTATAATAAACACGTCAGAAGACCGTAAAAAAAAAAAGCATTCCTTCATTCTATCCCTTGCAATTCAGCACTAGAGTCCTTCCCATGGTACAATCCCCAAATTCATGACTGCCTAAGTGGCTGAGTCTGTTGTGATGAATACAGCACACAGAGAATGCTGTTCTGGATGCTTTCCCAGAAGACTTCTGAGGCAGTTTCAGCCCCTCCTTTGCACAGGTGGGACAGGCATTCCACTCAGAGCCTCAGACCCAGCAACCTGCATCTCTCCCCCTGTGGGCCTCCCTTAGGGTCCCTGGGGACCACCATGTGCTTCCAAGGATTTCCCTGGCTCTCCCTGCACCTCAGCCAGGCTGGCCCTCACCTCGGCCAAAGGCACAGACAGGCCTTTCTCCCCAACACGTGAATAACTCCCCCCCACATCTGCCAAGAGATGCGGGCGTCACTGCTAGAACCTCAAGACCGCTAGTCTCCCTGGAGAAGTGAAGGAGCCTGTCTTCTATCTAAGGAGCTGCTCTCACGGAGATGGCTGAGCACCTCCTCTGAAAGTCCTGGAACCACCTCTGTGACCCAAGCCAAGATGGGTGAGGACATAGTGAGTTAAGTACAAAAGGTCAGCAGGAATGTTCATGACCTCTTTCCAGGGACAGGAAGAGCCCAGAAGGACCCAACACAGATGAACATGGGGCTCATCTAAAGGAAAGAAAGCGGAAAAGGAGGCTAGAAAATTCAGGGCCAAACACCCCCACTTTACCCCGACCCGCTTCTGTTACATTCAACCCCAGAACCTGCTACACCTCACGCTTGGTTTCATTTTTAACAGATGCCATTGCACTTTTCTCTCTTGAGTGGTTATGGAGAGGTGGGCGAGCACTGGAACTGGTTGGGGAAACAGTAGATGGTGTCTGCTTCCCTCCGGCCTTCCCACCCTGAGCCACCAAGGCCACGAGCTCTACTTATGCGAGACATCACAAAACGGGGATCCCAACATGAACTCACACCACTGTGCACAGCCCAAGCCACTGAGGTCAAGTCGAAATTCTTTTTTAACTAAAGCCAGGAACTTGTGAGCTCAGGTTCTTGGCATCCTCCCCACACGCACCGGCCCAAAAAAATAAAACCCAGCCAAGGCTCAGCTACGCCCATGGGGTAAGAAAACAAGACGCAGAGGCCTGGCCGAGGTTATCTCATCCCAGAGATGGTTACTCGGCACCCAGACCAGCCCAAATAAATACTCTGTGAGTCAATATTTAGTGAGGTGGGCTCAGAGTTTAGTAAAGGAATGAAAGCACTGGATTTGCGAGCATATCTTACAACATGAGATGGGGTCTATAAGCATTCTAGAAAGGTCACAGACTCACAGCGGCCACTACAACAAAGCACGATGCTCCAGCACCTTTGGCAATTGGTACAAACCCAAGAACAAAAGCTCTAAGTATATCTGCAGAGATGGGTTAAAAATAATCAATAAAAGAGGGCAGGGGAAAAGAATATCCTTCAAGATAAAACCAAAGCTCAACAAAGACAAGACCCCAGGCTATCCCTAAGGTCCAGAATTGCCTTGCTTCTGGTCACCTATTAAACTGTGTGTCTTTCCAGCGCAGAAAGAACTAGTATCTATTGTCAAACTTATTATATATTTGCTCCACTGCCTTATCACACTGCATGTGTCCTCCTTTGATTTGTGAAACCAGCAACAAAAAAAATTATCAATTCACTTTCTCTGGGGAGCAGCCTTCCTGATAAGTACCATTTTTTTTTTTTTAATGTGTTTCTTCAGCCTTTCAAGACACATGTATTACAAGGGGACAGATAACAAGCCTGTTTTGAGCAGACTATAAATCAGGTCACTATCAAGCTTCAGAGAAACTGGCTTTTCCTTTAAACACTTTTGGTGTGGGAGGTACAGCAAAACTGCTCCAAGTTCTTGCAATTCCACCCCGGCCTCCTATTAGCACCTCTAGACACGTTTACAAACTAGATGACCTCACTTATGAGAGATAGAAAAATAACACACATATCAAGAAAGTGCACACAGTTACACCCACTCACACCAGGAAATGGCATTTCTGACTTGTCAACACCATCATCTGGCTGGAAACTGTTAGTAAAGTCAGTCAAGAAAAATTTACTAGTAATATGGCAGGCAAATTAATCAGACAGTAACTATGGGGAAGCCCTAAGAAAATAAACAGCATATATTAAGATTTCAAATGACCTGGCTAAAGGAAATGAGGTATATCCATACAATGGAATGGTATTCAGCCACAAAAAAGAAGCTCCGACACATGCTACCATATGGATGAAACATGAGGACTGGCTTTTTTCAACATAAGTGAAGGCAGCCAGTCACAAAAGGACAAATATTGCATTCTTCCACTTCCATGAGGAAGCTGCTGCTGCTAAGTAACTTCAGTCGTGTCCGACTCTGTGCGACCCCATAGACGGCAGTCCACCAGGCTCCTGGGTCCCTGGGATTCTCCAGGCAAGAACACTGGAGTGGGTTGCCATCTCCTTCTCCAATGCATGAAGGTGAAAAGTGAAAGTGAAGTCACTCAGTCGTGTCCGACTCTTAGCGACCCCATGGACCGCAGCCCATCCGGCTCCTCCGTCCATGGGATTTTCCAGGCAAGAGTACTGGAGTGGGGTGCCATTGCCTTCCCCATGAGGAAGCTAGAATAGGCAAATATGTATAGACAGAAAATAGATTAGAGGTTCTAAGGGCTGGGGTGGGGGCGGGTAATGGTGAGTTATTGCTTAATGGCTACAGAGTTTCCATTTGGGATAATGAAAGAGTTTTGAACTAGGTAGTGGTGATGGTTGCTCGACATTGTGGATGCAATTAATGCCAGTGAATTGTACACTTTAAAATGGCTTAAATGAAAAAAAAATGGTTAAAACCTTATGCTATACACAAAATACATTAAACACACACACACATACATATTTTTACCACAATTTTAAAAGGATTATTGATATACCAAAAACTATTGAATGGTATAGTTTACACATGGTGAGCTGCACGATCTCTGAACCTATATGAATTTATATGGTCTCAATAAAGCTGTTTTTTCTTAAGGTTTCAAGTAGCCAAAGAGAGCTTCCTGACCATCCTGTCTGAAAGAGTATTCCCTTTTCCTCCTTGGTTTCTATCACAGCAGTCATCACAAGGTATAGCTGCTTTATTGCCCTATGTACACATTCACAGCCTCCATCCCATCTCCCCTCCTACTCATGAGTGAAGAGACCAAGTACATGAAGGCAGGCACCATACACTGGACCCCTCAGCACCTAGTCTGATGCCTTCTCAGGGAAAGTGCTGAATAAACATTTATAGTAAACAAAGTAAGTAAGCAATGAAATGAGCAAGAATGAAACAAAAATCACAAAAGAGAAAAAATATCTATTTTACTTGAAAAGGATGAGCGCAGGCAAGTACCAATGACTGGTCCACACCACTGGACCACACGCTGGGTGATGTCAAGATGAGGAAGGGAAGCTGCTTACGTTTCTGAGTTCCTGAGTCACCAAAGCTTTGCCACATCACCACCTGCCACACCCGCCTGAACCTGAACGCCCAGTCTGCACTAGATAGAAACAACTCTCAGGAGAAAGATCCGAGAAGACACCTCCCCTTGGCTCAAACATTTTTGCAAGCAAAGGAAGGTGACTGTGCCACATGCACACCTGGAGGAGCAGCTGTGGGGTTTCAAAGGGGGCATGAGAAAATGAGAGTCAGCAAACCATGCCCCGTGCAATGGGTGGGGGAATCTGTTTTTGTTTTCCCCAGAAGATTTGCTTGGGGAAAAACACTTAAACCATGAACCATTATAAAATGCTCAAGAATATCACCTATTTGGATGAAACTTGTCAACTTCAGCCACAGGTGAAACTGTGGCAGATTGGATCTACCATCTACCTGACCGGAAATTCATTCAACCAGCCATCCTTTGGCCAGAGCAGCCCCCTTCCTCTCCTGAAGAGGGTCACCG
This sequence comes from Giraffa tippelskirchi, assembly GCF_054371585.1. Taxonomy (NCBI): domain Eukaryota; kingdom Metazoa; phylum Chordata; class Mammalia; order Artiodactyla; family Giraffidae; genus Giraffa; species Giraffa tippelskirchi. Next base: position 60,853,384 of record NC_137287.1, on the reverse strand, counting down.
TCTAGTGGGGAAGGCTGTAGTACCGTGTGCAGGTACAGAGATGGAGTTGGAGAGGGGTCTCTGGGAACCTATGAAATCATGACCTGGAATCACGCATGGAGTGGAAGGAGGGAGCTGGAAAGCAGAGAGACAGGTGGGAAACAACAAAACAAAGGGTTGGAGGAGGAGGTGGAAATGGAGATGGTTCCCATGAACAGCTCAGAGGGACTTAAATTTCAAGCTGGAGCCTGGAGGCAAACTTCTGAAGGATTCCAAGCTGGGCCACGATAGGACCCTGTCTGCATTTTAGATGCTTGTCTCGTGGGGATCTCTGCTTGCAGAGTAGGCATTTTTATCCCCATTTTACTCATCAGGCTCAGTGGGGTCAGAAAGGCTGGATTCCATGCTGGGCTGCCAACTGCGGGGCCCACACTTCTTCCAGCAGGCTACAGAGACCATATTGATGGGTTTAGCCACGAACATAAGGAGCAAGGTAGGCTAGTAGATAGTGGTGCAGGAATGTGGATGTTAAAGCTTTCTTTTAGAATTTCAGGACACCTGAGAAGGTTTAGGGGCAGCATGGGAAGAGACAGAGAAGAAGACAAAATGGAAAATGCTAAAGAGGAGAGATGGTGGTTGAGGAAGCAGCAAGCTAGGGCAGTGAGGCCCCAGCAGAAGGCATCTTCCTTAGAAAGAAAGAAGAGATTCTGGGGTTTGGAAAAGTGCAGTTGCCACAAGTTATTGTGGCTGGCCTCAGTCTTCTCTGTAAAGAGACAGAGAAAATCAAGAACAAGCAGCATGGAGAAGGGTTGCAATTATCCATGAGAAAATCAAACAACTGGAGAGACAACTTGCTAGGCAACAGACGAGGCCCACGTAGAGTCAGAAAGCAGGACTCTGCAGAGAACCCAACAGCTTACTTTTTTTTAATCTTTTGTCAGACATCAATTTATATTTTCTTATTATTTCTTATGCTTTTATTTCTTTTCAACATTTAACTTTCTAGTATCTGGAATTGATTTTGGTGTCTGGGGAGAAGTGGTGGTCCCTAATCAGGAATGGAAAACACGGATGCTGAACATCGAGGGATATGAACATGCAGGGATGCCCCAGGGAGGGCTCAGCAAGGAAGAGTCATCATGGCCACAGAACCAACAAGGGCCCCCCACTGAAAAACACTATGTGTTATTTTTCCCAACAAGTTAGCCCACAATCCCAGTGTCAATGATTTATTCACATATAGTTATCCACTTGACAAATGAGCGCTGAGCAGCTTCTGCGTGCCAGCACTATGTCAAACACATGCAAAGCGTCAGTACCAGGGCACACAAGTCGTACACTTTTACCTCCCCTTTCCCTGCTGATCTTAAGACATCTGTAGAGAAATGCGCTTGAAATGCTTTGACATTCATAAACAATTTGAAAGGGTTGGCAAAGTATTCCTAGGCAGAGGCCCTGTAGGTCCTGGTAAGAATTACTTGTTATAAACATTTAATTACGTGTGCAAGTACTAGAGCTAAGTGGTTAAACACCGTGACCACACTTGTATGCTCAGCAAACTCCACTTTCATGGCTACCAGCCTGCCCCTGCTGGTTATCGCTGGGCATTCCAAACCAATAGGGGTCTCCAAGAATGAGGTCTTACTGGAGGGTGGAGCATGCAGTACATACTTAAAGAGCAAGACAATTACAGGTGTTAATTATTCTGTGTTCGATCTGACAAACTGACTAATGTTTTAAGATAGATGCTTAGGACAAGGGGCATGTGAGTCGATATGTAAGCCTTTCTGAGCAAACAGTGGAGCAGTGTTGCTGGTTTATTGCCTGCCTTCTCACGGAACACAAAAGTGGTGTGCTGGGCTTCCCTGGCGGCTCAGTGGTGAAGAATCTGCCTGCCAATGCAGGAGACACGGGTTCGATCCCTGATCGGGCAGGATCCCACACGCATCAGAATAACTAAGGCCGTGTGCCACATCTACTGAGCCTGCACTCTAGAGCCCAGGAGCGCCGATGACTGAAGCCCGCACCCCAGGGCCCGTGCTCCACCACAAGAGAAGCCGCCGCAGTGAGAAGCCCACACACTGCAACTAGAGAGCAGCCCCAGCTCACCACAACGAGAGAAGAAAGAGCCTATGCAGCAATGAAGGCCAGGACAGCCAAAAATAAACAAATAAATAAACTTATTTTTAAAAACAGTGTGTGTTACAATTTTTTAAATGGTTATTGAAAAAAAGAAATGGTGTGTATTACACTTCTCTCATTTCTACAAAGAACACCAGCGATCCTCCCAAGGTTTCCTCACCATTCTATCTGCACTGGGATACAGTGTATTACCTTCCAACATTCCCATGCTTCTGACTCAAGCCCAGTGACTTACACAGATGAGGTCTGTGAAATGAGCTGGCTGGACGGGGGATGGCTGTGGATGTCCCCGAAGGCAGTGATGGGGACACAGGGCTATCTTCAGTATTTCAGAAGTCCCAGCAGAAACCAGACATTACCCACACTACGGCGGCACAGGGTAAACGTACTTGCTTTAGACTAGGATTACATCAACTCAGGGGCAGTGGACATGGTGACAGCACAGAGGAGAAGCTGGCAGCTAGGTCTGTCCTGTATTAACAAAAATACACAGGGCACGAATGAGCACTTCAAAAACACAGTATCCTTGGTCCTCGTGATGAAAAAGTTGAGCTTTAAGATTCCTTTTGCTCGATGATCCTATGATTCTAACTTTCACAGGAAGTTCTTCTTACCAAGAGTTATCCATTCTCAGGGTGGCCCTTACATTACATTATGTCCATTATATAATTAACAGTAACAAATAGCTTTCTCTCTTAATCTCCCTACATGTGTTTATATCTTTTCAACTAATTAAGGGCACATTTATTTACAAGGGGTATAATATTTCCAAACCAAATTAGATGCAACTATATAATCTCTGAAGATGTTAAGAAACTATCTAGATTTGCTCAATCTGTGGTTTCTTCCTCAAGAAGAAAGAAATCTCAAGAAACAAGCTCATTTTTTTCTCTGATTTTTTTTTTTTCTCAATAAAAAAGCCTTCGGTGCTGTAACCTGACCAATGTCCCTGGAGCTCCCTGGTCTCTGCGTTGTCACAGTAAAGTCAAGACCACAATGTCACCCCACTGTGAGTCCTATGACAGAGGAGCAGTCGAGATGGCATTGGGGGAAAAAATTAAAAGTTCAATGCTTTCTATAAATACAGTTCAGTTTAGTTCAGTAGCTCAGTCGTGTCCGACTCTTTGCGACCCCATGAATTGCAGCACGCCAGGCCTCCCTGTCCATCACCAACTCCCGGAGTTCCCCCAAACCCATGTCCATCGAGTCAGTGATACCATCCAACCATCTCATCCTCTGTCGTCCCCTTCTCCTCCTGCCCCCAATCCTATCCAGCATTAGGGTCTTCTCCAATGAGTCAACCCTTCGCATGAGGTGGCCAAAGTATTGGAGTTTCAGCTTCAACATCAGTCCTTCCAATGAACACCCAGGATTGGACTCCTTTAGGATGGATTGATTGGATCTCCTTGCAGTCCAAGGCACTCTCAAGAGTCTTCTCCAACACCACAGTTCAAAAGCATCAATTCTGCGGCGCTCAGCTTTCTTCACAGTCCAACTCTCACATCTATACATGACCACTGGAAAAACCATAGCCTTGACTAGATGGACTTTTGTTGGCAAAGTAACGTCTCTGCTTTTAAATATGCTATCTAGGTTGGCCATAACCTTCCTTCCAAGGAGTAAGCACCTTTTAATTTCATGGCTGCAATCACCAGCTGCAGTGATTTTGGAGCCCAAAAAAATAAAGTCTGACACTGTTTCCACTGTTTCCCCATCCATTTCCCATGAAGTGATGGGACTAGATGCCATGATCTTAGTTTTCTGAACGTTGAGCTTTAAGCCAACTTTTTCACTCTCCTCTTTCACTTTCATCAAGAGGCTCTTTAGTTCTTCTTCACTTTCTGCCATAAGGGTGGTGTCATCTGCATATCTGAGGTTATTGATATTTCTCCCGGCAATCTTGATTCCAGCTTGTGTTTCTTCCACCCCAGAGTTTCTCATGATGTACTCTGCATATAAGTTAAATATGCAGGGTGACAATATACAGCCTTGATGTACTCCTTTTCCTATTTGGAACCAGTCTGTTGTTCCATGTCCAGTTCTAACCGTTGCTTCCTGACCTGCATACAGGTTTCTCAAGAGACAGGTCAGATGGTCTGGTATTCCCATGTCTTTCAGAATTTTCCACAGATTATTGTGATCCACACAGTCAAAGGCTTTGGCATAGTCAATAAAGCAGAAGTAGATGTTTTTCTGGAACTCTCTTGCTTTTTTGGATGATCCAGTGGATATTGGCAATTTGATCTCTGGTTCCTCTGCCTTTTCTAAAACCAGCTTGAACATCTGGAAGTTCACGGTTCACGTATTGCTGAAGCCTGGCTTGGAGAATTTTGAGCATTACTTACTAGCGTGTGAGATGAGTGCAATTGTGCGGTAGTTTGAGCATTCTTTGGCATTGCCTTTCTTTGGGACTGGAACGAAAACTGACATTTTCCAGTCCTGTGGCCACTGCTGAGTTTTCCAAATTTGCTGGCATATTGAGTGCAGCACTTTCACAGCATCATCTTTCAGGATTTGAAATAGCTCAACTGGAATTCCATCACCTTCACTACCTTTGTTCGTAGTGATGCTTTCTAAGGCCCACTTGACTTCACATTCCAGGATGTCTGGCTCTAGGTGAGTGATCACACCATCATGATTATCTGGGTCATGAAGATCTTTTTTGTACAGTTCTGTGTATTCTTGCCACCTCTTCTTAATATCTTCTGCTTCTGTTAGGTCCATACCATTTTTGTCCTTTATCGAGCCTATCTTTGCATGAAATGTTCCTTTGGTATCTCTAATTTTCTTGAAGAGATCTCTAGTCTTTCCCAATCTGTTGTTTTCCTCTATTTCTTTGCACTGATCGCTGAGGAAGGCTTTCTTATCTCTCCTTGCTATTCTTTGGAACTCTGCATTCAGATGGGAATATCTTTCCTTTTCTCCTTTGCTTTTCGCTTCTCTTCTCTTCCCAGCTATCTGTAAGGCCTCCTCAGACAGCCATTTTGCTTTTTTGCATTTCTTTTCCATGGGGATTTTCTTGATCCCTGTCTCCTGTACAGTGTCACGAACCTCTGTCCATAGTTCATCAGGCACTCTGTCTGTCAGATCTAGTCCCTTAAATCTATTTGTCACTTCTACTGTATATTCATAAGGGGTTTGATCTAGGTCATACCTGAATGGTCTAGTGGTTTTCCATACTTTCTTCAATTCAAGTCTGAATTTGGCAATAAGCAGTTCATGATCTGAGCCACAGTCTGCTCCTCGTCTTGTTTTTGCTGACTGTATAGAGCTTCTCCATCTTTGGTTGCAAAGAATATAATCAATCTGATTTTGGTGTTGGCCATCTGGTGATGTCCACGTGTAGAGTCTTCTCTTGTGTTGTTGGAAGAGGGTGTTTGCTATGACCAGTATGTTCTCTTGGCAAAACTCTATTAGCCTTTGCCCTGCTTCATTCTGTACTCCAAGTCCAAATTTGCCTGTTACGCCTGGTGTTTCCTGACTTCCTACTTTTGCATTCCAGTCCCCTATAATGAAAAGGACATCTTTTTTGGGTGTTAGTTCTAGAAGGTCTTGTAGGTCTTCATAGAACCATTCAATTTCAGCTTCTTCAGCGTTACTGGTCGGGGCATAGACTTGGATTACTGTGATATTGAATGGTTTGCCTTGGAAATGAACAGAGATCATTCTATCATTTTTGAGATTGCATCCAAGTACTGCCTTTTGGACTCTTTTGTTGACCATGATGGCTACTCCATTTCTTCTAAGGGATTCTTGCCCACAGTAGTAGATATAATGATCATCAGAGTTAAATTCACCCATTCCAGTCCATCTTAGTTAGCTGATTCCTAGAATGTTGACGTTCACTCTTGCCATCTCCTGTTTGACCACTTCCAATTTGCCTGGATTCATGGACCTAACATTCTAGGTTCCTATGCAATATTGCTCTTTACAGCATCAGACTTTGCTTCTATCACCAGTCACATCCACAGCTGGGTATTGTTTTTGCTTTGGCTCCATCCCATCATTCTTTCTGGAGTTATTTCTCCACTGATTTCCAGTAGCATATTGGGCACTTACTGACCTGGGGAATTCATCTTTCAGTGTCCTATCTTTTTGCCTTTTCATACTGTTCATGGGGTTCTCAAGGCAAGAATACTGAAATGGTTTGCCATGCCCTTCTCCAGTGGACCACATTCTGTCCAGTGGACCACATTCTGTCAGACCTCTCCACCATGACCCATCCGTCTTGGGTGGCCCCACACGGCATGGCTTAGTTTCATTGAGATAGACAAAGCTGTGGTCTGTGTGATCAGATTAGCTAGTTTTCTGTAATTTTAGTTTCAGTGTTATTATAATTTAATAATCATTAAAAATACACTATGATGAGATGGTTCGATGGCATCACCGACTCAATGGACATGAGTTTGAGCAAGCTCCGGGAGTTGGTCATGGACAGGGTGTGTCCTGTCCTGCAGCCTGGTGTGCTGCAGGCTGTGGGGTCACAAAGAGTCGGACACGACTGAGTGACTGAACTGAACTGATGATTTTAAAGCACACAAAATTTTTGCAAACCAAGTGTTCTTAGATGTACTAATAGGAAGGCTTTCTACAGGAATTCTATGGTGCACCTTTGCATAAATGGAGATTAAATCTCTTAGAAAGTCAATCTTGAATCCCAGATTTATGTTTGTGAATTTACAGTCATTCCATGAGATTTGTTCTTGTAACTATTTCAAGATATGATTTTTCTCAGTACTCATTGTGCCAAGAATTGGGCTAAGAATTACCATCAACTATCTTGTTTAATCCGCACAAATAAAGCGGGTTCTATTATTCATCATTATGCAAGAAAGATGTTAGGCACAGAGCAGGGACTCACCCAGGGAAGGGAGGAACTAGGTCCGCCTGAAACCAGAGCCAGTGTTCTGAGCTGCTGTGCAACTCCACAGGGGAACGTGAACACAGGATGGCCAGAGCTAACAGTTTGTCCCAGGTCACTTTCAAAACCAGCCCAAAGCCTCCACTGCATCTGGTTTCGTGTGCCCACACTAGTGTGCAGACCACACCAGTAGAGATTTTTTTCTTTCCTCCCAGGTAATTTCACACATTCTGCTTCATGCTCTCTTTCTGCTAACAAACAGATCAACATAAATTAGTTAAGTAGATAATGCAGGCAAAAATATGTAACAAGACAAAAAAAAACAAAAAACAAACTTGCTTTTGAGATACAAGCCTGGAGCTGAATTTACACATTAATGGATCTCTCCACCCTGGAGTCCCACAGTCCATGCAAGTTCACTACATTTCCCCAACACACCTCTCCTGTGGGTCCTCAGTAGAGGGACGATTTTTTCCAATGCCCAAACATGAAACCTCTTAGCCTTTCTCTCCTTGACGCAGACTGTGAAGTCGAAAACGATCCCAAAGAATTAGACTTGACTATCTCAGCACATCTTCTGTCTGTCCCTATCTCTCCATGCTCTCTGCCAATTAGTCCCCACTCATGAATCCAAGAGCAGTTTAATTGGTCTGCCTGACACCCACCTTCAACTTCCCAACTTTCTCTCCAAAGTGTTCTTTCAAACACACAAAAAGGCAGATCACATTTCCCCTTCAATTCCCCCACCACCTTCAGGATTAATTCCAAACTACTCAGTGTTGCCCCCAAAGTCCCTGAAACCAAAGCCCTAAGTCCCTTTCCAGCCTCCTCTCCCACCACTCCCCTATTCTTGCCTGAACCCACAAGCAGACCCTATGCTGTTTCACCCTCTGCGTCTTAAGACCAGAGAGGACCGTCTGCACTGGAAGCCCTCTCTCCCAGGGCTGAGCTGGTAAACTCCTACCCATCCCTCCAGCCTCAGACTAAGCCCAACCTCCTCTGTGAAGCCTTCCCTGATGCTCCCAGGCAGACTCTGAGGCACCCCGAGCTCAGCTCAGCAACCTCCCCTACTAGCCTCATCGTGCTGTGATACAGATGCTTCTTTCCAGGGCAGAGTGGGCTCCTTGACCCCAGGGCTGAGCACTGGCTGGCTGTGTATCTCCAGCACCCAGCACGGGCCCAGGCACAATATTGGAGCTCGGCCATAACTACTGATGCCATAAATATGAATAAAAACAGCACACATGGCTTTATAATTTGTTGGGAGGGAAATCAGACTTGAAATCTGATTTGAGCTTACAAAACACTCCAAAAAGAGGAGTCGGTGGGCCAGGGACTTGTCACAAAAGGAGGAGGGAATTGAACAAGGACTCCTGTATGCTCACATCACACTCTGGGTATAGGCTGTGAGTCTGTCCACTCAAACACCAAGCTCTCATGTGGGGATTCCAGAAGGATAAAGTCACATCTTAAAATACACTTACCTCCTCAGAATATAAATTGCTCAAAACTATGAGTTACTTTTTATGTACTATTTGGTAGAGATGAGTGATTGTGGGACTCGCTGCTATTAAAAAAAAAAAAATAGTGGAAGTCAAGTGACATCAGAAGCTAACTGATGGTTCTGAAAGTAAATCAGGAGGTCGGTGCAGCTTCCAAACTCCGGCTTCTTTTCTGAAGTCTTTTATTGTTCAGATGACAGAAGCTTCAGTCAAATGGTAAAAGAGTAACTAACTCAGATGCTATTCCCCTCATTCAGCCTCCATCTGACTCTCAGACTTTAAATTCGCAGCCAGAAGTGGGTTCACAGTTAAGTTTAAAGAGCAAAGTCATTTCCCATCATTAGAACATCTCTCCTTTGGGTGAACATCAAAGACTCCTAATGGATGTCCACCTGTGTTATGGAACCACTTTAAAAGATTGTCTTGTAAAAATAAAGTATGCTATACTCTGAGTGAAAAACTCTGAAGTCTTTTCTTAAATTTCTAATGTCATGACATCCACATGCAAGTTATATTCAGCTCAGTTTCTGACTGACAATAGTTACGTCCTATAAAATGATCGCAAGGACTGAATTTGCAAGTTTGAGCCACTGCTCCCAGGGGAAATACAGGATTTGGGCTCCTATGAGCCTCTGGTAGCAGCAACTCCCTCCACAGATAAATGTGTCACCTTGCTTTATGAGTTTCTGTTCAGAGATATCTTATTTAATACATTTTCTGGTTCTGTAACAGTAAACTCAGGACTAATGGCACTGAGGGAAGCTTATCCAGCACACGTTATTTTCTCTGTAAAGCACATGGCAGCTTCCTTGCACCCAGGAACACTAGGCAGCACTAAAGCACTATGCTTGGGTGCTGTTTTAAACAGTGAAGTCACTGACAAAATGCAAAAAAGCACAGCCCTAGAAGGACCGTGAAAGGGACCCCTGTCACAGTGAGAGCCGCCCCCCCCCCCCACAAAGCATCAGCTTGGATCACCTGCACTGGAAACGTGTGCGGTGGGCAATGCACATTTCCTACCACTCTGCTCATGGCCCCAAATGGTCGCAGAAGCATCTCAGGGGTTGCCTGGGGATACAAATACATTTGACTGTGCTGGTGAATTCCCAGACACAGAATCTGGGGATGAGGAGGACTGGCTCTGGTCTGTGTTGCACTTAAAATGTTACTGTGATGTTAAGAACAAACATATGGACACCAAGGGGGAAAGGAGGGGTGGGATGAACTGGGAGATTGGGACTGACATATATACACTGTTGATATTATGCACAAAATAATTAATGAGAATCTACTATATAGCACAGGGGACTCTACTTAATGCTCTGTGGTGACCTAAATGAGAAGGAAATAGAAAAAAGAGGGGATATATGTGTACATATATTAAACAGAGGTCCACTCTGGTTTTTCCAGTAGTGATGTACAAATGTGAGCGCTGGACATAAAGAAGGCTGAGCACCAAAGAATTAATGCTTTTGAACTGTGGTGCTGAAGAAGACTCTTGAGAGTCCCTTGGACTGCAAGGAGATCAAACCAGTTAATCCAAAAGGAAATCAATCTTGAATATTCATTGGAAGGACTGATGCTGAAGCTGATGCTCCAATACTTTGGCCATCTGATGTGAAGAACCAACTCATTGGAAAATACCCTGATGCTGGGAACGGTTGAAGGCAGAAGGAGAAGAGGACGACAGAGGATGAAAAGGTTAGATAGCATCACCAGCTCAATGGACTTGAATTTGAGCAAACTCCAGGAGATAGCAGAAGACAGGGGAGGCTGGCATGTTGCACTCCATGGGATCACAAAGAGTCGGACACAACTTAGTGACTGAACAACAGCAAATGTATAAGAGTAATCAATCATAGCAACTAAATACAGAAACATTTTATAGGTCTTTACAGCCACAGGAAATTTAATTGACACATATGGACATATTTTTTGCAAGAACAATTATTATACCCAGTTTTAACATTGTCTGTGGGAATAGGATATGAATTTAAACTAAAAAAAGAATGAGGCAGAAATTCCAATGGTTAAAGAAGTGTCCATTTAAGCATTTTTTATATGGATGATGATAGGTATCAAGTCGCTATTTAGATTCCACTGGTTATATTTAAAAGAATGATGTAATTGTTTTATTTCAAGATGTCAATATTTACAATAAGTTGGAAATAACATTCTTTGAAACTTTTTTTTAACCTTTTTTTTAATTAGAGTTAATCTACAATATTGTTAGTTTCAAGTATACAGCACAATGATTCAGTTACACACACACACAGATTTCAGACGTTTTACCATTAAAGGTTATTACAAGATATTGAATATAGCTCCTTGTGCTATACAGTAGGACCTTATTGTTTATTCCATATTGGGTTGGCCAGAAAGTTCATTCAGGTTTTTCTGTACCATCTTATGGAAAAATCCGAACGAACTCTCTGGCCAACCCAATATACACTAGTGTGTATCTGTTAACCCTAAACTCCTAATTTAAAGTAACAAAACTCTTAAATTATGATGAAAAATCTTTGCTGGCAACTCAAAGTGTGTGAGGGGGCAGGTGGCTTTATCAAATTATTTTGGGGATTAGGGGAGTAAAAGAAAGTGTATAGGCCATCCTGAGGGAGGTTCACCCCTTAGTTCCAGCACAGTCCAGGTCTTAACTTTTTGCAAGAGAAGTTGGAAATCTGGATTTTCTATGTACAATTGATCTTTTTTCAATATACAGGTTTGGAAATTTTTTCAACAGCTTACAGGCCAAACAAAACATACATGCAGGCCAGTCTTTTTTCTACCTTGATTCTGAGAAATACTTAGCATCCTCTGTCAGCGTTTCCATATACTTAAAGGAGATCCACTCATTCAAAAAAACTTCACTGAACAGCGGGGGCTGGGCCAGGTGGTATCCTGAGCCCTGGGGACCCTGAGACGGCAGCAGAAACACCATACCTGCCTTCAAGGAAGAGAGAGGAGCGTGGGGGCAGGAGGGGCATCGACCGGGAGACAACCCTTTGCAATACTGTCTATTAAATCCAGTGCTAAGGGGCTTGCTTCTCTGGTGGTCCAGTGGCTAAGACTCCATGCTCCCAATGCGGGGGGCTCTGGTTTGACCCCTGATCAGGGAACTAGACCCCACATGCCACAACCAAGAGTTTGAATGCTGCAACTAAGATCAAAGATCCCCACGTACTGCAACTAAGATCAAAGATCCCCACGTACTGCAACTAAGACCCGGCACAGACAAATAAATAAACATTTTTAAAATAAAAATAAATCCAGTGCTAGAATTAGATACTGGGTGCAACAGTCACGCATTTTGGCTTGGGTGGGTCAGGAGCTTATGGTTCCATCTGCAGAAACTTGGGGCTAAAGAGAAAGCAGAACCAGAAGTGTCCCCAAAAAACAATAAAAGTGTGACTTCAGTGCTGGTCATCGGATTGATCACCTTGGGAAGGCTCCTTGGGAGATGGCCAACCAGGCAGACAGGAGCAAGACCATGACAGGACGTCTGAAAGCTAAAAACACAGAGAGGAGACAAAACCCAGCCCCTCTCCTTACTTGCAGTTTTTCAGTTAAAAACAGGCACAAGATGGAAATAAACCATTGAGACAAGATCCAAAAATAATCTTAACTGGGTGTCCAAGCTCATACAAAAATTCTTGTTTTAATCTCTTCTGCAAGGCAGCTGAAAGGTACGCACCAAAACTCAGCTTGTGAAGCAATCAGTTTAATCTGTTTCTTTGAAAGATTAATTAAAACCGAGATTACCAACAGCGGCAGATGAGCCAGGCCAGCCAACGGGGCACATCTGAGATGAGAAGGAAACTGTTTTACCACCAGACTAACACAGCTGCTGGCCAAACGCGGAGATGCTGCGCAAAACCTGCCTCTTCCTGGGCCCATAATTCAATTCCTGGGGGTGACACTTGAATTAAAAACTTGAACCTTGGGCACGGCTCGAGGCAGGCGACCAGTCTGCCCCGTAGGCAGTGCTGGCCAGCAGACTCTGTGGCCTTGAACTGTGGAATCAAGCCAGCAACAGATGCAGATGGAACAGGCGGAGGGGAGAGCTGTAAGGAAAGGAATGTTCTCTGATGAAAAGCTGCTTTTTTCACAGACAGGAGAGAGGAGATTAAGTGGGAGACCCTTCTGGAAATCCTCGAGGAACCAGAATCTGAATACACTGTCATTGGACTAAGTTATGATACACTGAAAAAACCTCAACCACACTCATCAGAAAAAAAAAAACAATGTTGGCAACAATTTCCAGCATTCTTCATTCCAAGAGGAAGATGATGAAGTCATGGAGTAAAGTGCAGAGGGTGGCAGCAAGCAGAAGCTGCCTCCCCCATCCCCACCGCCTGGGCACACAGCCCCCGGGGGCTCCAGCATTCCCCCACCCAGAAAATCCACTCTGGATGCCTGTTTAAGCTGCCCTGGTCTGCAGGCTATGGAAGAATTATTCTTCAGGAAGTTTCTCCAAACATAATAGAGCATTGCTCAGTGCACTGGACGTCAGAGCCCTGAATTCCAGTCCTATCCTGAGGGCCCTCGTAAACTCCCTGATCTCCACCCAGCTCCCCACCCACACCCACCTCCATCCCCCACCCCCCACTGAAAAGGCTGGACTCAAATCCTATCTGGTCTTTCTCACTCCAATATCCTCTTATTCTGGGTACTTCCACCGTGTGGATTATGTAACTGTGGGCAGGCCCTACAACTGTCTTCATTTAGGGAGGGAAAAGAGTTGGAATCCAGAGAAATGCACCAAAATTTGAATCTCCAGCGTACTATGGACAGCAAAGGGAGGGTTAGGCTTCACAAATGGTTGAGAATACAGATCCGAGAGCTGCCTTCATTTTCTCTTCTGTAAAATGGGAAGAATACTAGCCTAACTTATAGGGTAGTCAGGAAGAGGAGATGGGTTTTTGTAAAGAGCACTTAGAACAAAATTGTGACACCAAGCACCAGGTATAGAACTGCTTTAGCCACTGTCAGGAAGCAGCTACAAATCACACCTGAATGAAACTGCAGGGGCATCCCCCAAACCCAGCCTGCTTCTCCCAGCTTCCAGGTGAAGCACTTTCTCACCTGAGTCCCCCACTGTGCACCAAGTCACCAGCTCAGGTCCACCTCCCTGGGACCATTGTGCCTGCCTCCCAGCCCCCAGACACTGAGGTCAGTTTCTCATATTCTAATACTAGAATACTATATTCTAATAACTTGTAGCATCCTGGATATTCTAACTGCTTGTGTCAGCAGCTAAAATTATAAACATTTTAGCCTAGAACTCAAGACATACCATGATCTGATCCTTTACCTACTCACCTCCCCCCCCCCCTTTTTTTTACTGAAGTATAGCTGATTACATTGTTGTGTTAAGTTTTTGGTATACAGCACAGTGATTCAGTTGTACATATATATACTTTTTTATTTCAGATTCTTTTCCCTAATAGATTATTACAAAATACTGAGTACAGTTCCTTTCCCTGTGTTAAACCATAGGTCCTTGATGATTATTTTATACATAGAGTGTATATGCTAATTCCCACCACCTAATTTATCCCTCCCCACTCCCAAACAATGAACAGATATGAGAACAGTTTAAGAGACCTTTGGGACAATGTCAAATGAACCAACATTCACATTATAGGGGTCTGAGAAGAAGAGAGAGAGAAAGGGCCTGAGAAAATATTTGAAGAGATAACAGCTGAAAACTTCTCTAACATTGGAAAGAAAACAGTCACCCAAGTCAAGGAAGCACAGAGAGACCCATACAGGATGAACCCAAGGAGAAACATGCCAAGACACACAGTAATCACACTGACCAAAAAAAAAAATATATTAAAAAGCAACAAGTAACATACAAGGGAATCTCCACAAGACTATCAGCTGATTTTTTTCAGCAGAAACTCTGCAGGCCAGAAGGGACTGACACTATATAAAGTGACAAGGGACTTCCCTGATGGTCCAGTGGTTAAGACTCAGAGCTTTCAATGTAGGGGGCCAGAGTTGGATTCCTGGTCAAGGAACTTAAGATCCCACAAGCCACCTGATGTGGCCAAAAAAAAAAAAAAGTGATGAAAAGGAAAAACCTACAACCTATAACTGCCCCCAAGATTACTCACTCCTTACCCTACCTTTCTAAACTTATCTCCTACTGGTTCCTTCATGTGTCCTTCACACTTACTTGAGTCCCATCCTTTATGCCAACCCTACCATTGCCCATGGTGGTGCTTTTTGCCTGGCATGTTTAACCTGCCCATCATACCCACCTCCAAAGCTGGACATCCCCCCAGGCTTCAAGGACAGGCTCGTACTTTAACACGACTCCCCCCAGCTCTTCCACCCCACAGATGGAATTAATGTCTCCATTTTGAATTGACACAGCTTTCATCTCTGAGCAGGGAAGGCAGAGGAGTGTCCTGTCTGGAATCTGAATCCTGGTCCTGCCACTTACTAGCTGAATGTCACTCGTTAGAAAATTTAAATCTCTGACAGATAAAAAGGATGTGGTGCATATACACAATGGAATATTACTTGACCATTAAAAAGAATGAAATAATGCCATTTGCACCAACATGGATGGATGAAGACGTTGTCATACTGAGTGAGGTAAGTCTGACAGAGAAAAGGAGAAATATCCTATTTCTCTTTATCCCTTATGTGCACAATCTAAACAGAAATGATAAAATTGAACTTATTTACAAAACAGAAGCAGACTCACAGACTTCAGAAAACAAACTTAGAGTTATTGGTGGGGGATGTATGGGAGGAAGGGATAGTTACGGAGTCTGGGATGGACATGCACACGCAGCTTATTTAAAGTGATAAGCAACAAAGACCTGCTGCGCAACACAGGCAACTCTGCTCAGTGTTATGCCTGGAAGGGAGAACGGACACACGGATGTGTATGGCTGAGTCCCTTTTGCTGTCCACCTAAAAACTATCACTACATTGTTAATCAGCTATACTCCATACAAAATAAAAAAGGTTTTAAAAAAGAAAATTAAAATCTTTGAATAGATCTCACCATTGTGAGGAGGAGAAGTGGGCATAACAGAAAGAAAAGTGGCTGGTTTAAATTCTCTTCACCTTCCCTCTCTCATGGAATTTACTACTCCTCTAAACTGTATTACAGTAATTTAGGTTTATAACTTTTCTTATTAATAACATATGTTCCATGAGTGCAGTATTTCTTTCTTTCTCAAAGGAACTAGCAGAAGGCCTGACATGTAGTGAGAGCTGGACAAAAAGTACTGAAAGGAGGGATAGGTGGATGGACAATTTTATACTTGCTCTTTCTATTATTTTTAATCATTCTCCATTTTTACCTATAACATTGTTAATGACAGCAACCATCCCATAAATTTAGTATAGATATCCAGATGGTTCTGACGGAGATATTCAAATATTCTGAATCTTGAATGTTTCAATTCCATTCATTCAAATTGGCTTATTTTCTGCTGGTTCCTTCACGAACCCCACCATGGGAAAGCACTATGCCTGACGCCATGTGGCCAATGAGAGGATGGAATTCTTACTCCCAAATTCACCCACGGGCAGAGTGAGGACGCTTTAACTAGCTTCACCAATTTAACCAACTGGAGTGTTTTGTTTTTCTTTTTAAAAAAAAAATTTGAAAATCACCATCCTGAAAAGGAATATTTTATTCATGCTGGTCTAAGTAATGAGGGGAAAAATATTCAGTACTCGAAATGGAATAAAAAAAAAAAAACAGCATGAATTTCCAAAGACATCTGGAAAACTGGCAAAAGAATTAAAAATACGAAAGCACCGGTAATCCCAGCTGGGCTGAAATTGCCTTCCTGTGGAAACCCTGAATAGAAAATAAGCTTCTAAGAAGGACTGCTTGATGCATTTTCTTTATATGTGTTACCAGACCTAAGACTGCTTTAGGAATTCCCAAAGACAATCCTCTGGAAAGTTCATTTACACAGTGATTCCAATTTAATCAGGGGAAGGCAAACCTACAACTTGTCCCCAGGGCCCCAAATGGGCTTTAAGTTCACGTATTCGATTCTGTATTGAGAATAACAAGAACCCAGGCAGAAATCTGACCTAGAACAAAAGTCAAATTGCACCGTCCCCCAACCCCTCTACCTACAACAGTCAAAGACTGAGACTCTTGGCACACCACACCTGAGAACAGGGCTTCCTCACTCTAAGAAGAGAGTGATAGCTCAACCCACCCACCTGGAGGCAGCCAGAACTGACCCTGAATCATCCCCTCCATCTCAAGGCCAGATTTTGAGCCCCAACCGAACCCCATCAATTTAATACAAAATCAACACTACATATGACAGCATTCCATTGTCACATACACTGAGTCCATTCAGAATCTATGGGCTGGAAGGACCACCCAGATGGTAAGGCTGGATCCACATGTCAGACCAGGCTCAGCAGCTCACTGGCTGTGTGACCTTGGGGAAGTCACTTAACCCCTCTGGATTTCTGTTTCCTGATGTGTCACTTACATACTGGACAAGATGCTCTTGATCTCATGTAACCTGAGTGTCAGGGGACAAAGAGACTGTTAATATGTGAGTCTTCAGAAGCACTTCTGGAGGTGTGATGACCCTGGCGCTGCCCTCTTACCCCATTTCATTCCTGCATGTTGGGCTCTGTTCTGTTCCTGACTAGTTGTGTGTTCCCGAGACACAGGCTTCCCTTTTCTGTGCCGGGTTTTTTTTCCCCTCAACAAAACATGGGGATAAACTATATCTCTGCCAAGTCCCTTCTAACTCTAGAATTCTACTTTATCAGAGAAATCTTTTCCATTGGGGAGTAAAACAGAGGCTGAATCACTTCGTGGTTCTCCAGCTCCTTGCTGCAAATCACTAGGAGGGCTACAAAAATTCTGCATCACTTTGAAAATGGACAGGCCATGTGTTTCATAAAAAGTCATGGATACCGTAAACATTATATATCTTTCCTCCAGAAAAGCCAGAGCAATCTACTGGTTACACCTGTGACTCAAAATCAAATCCCATTCAGAACCACCACGCACCTCCCCCAAGTTCAAGTCACCGTGGACCTCAGCGGGGATGCATCCTACAGCCAGTGTTAAAATCACCTGCAAGAGGGACTTTCTAGCACTCTAGTGGTAAAGACTCCAAGCTGCTAATGCAGAGGGCCTGGGTTCAATCCGTGGTCAGGGAACTAAGATCCCACATGCTGCTGTGGTATGGCCAAAAGATTAAAAAAAAAAAAAAAAAAAAAAACCTATGAGAAGCATGTCTCCCTCACTGTGGCTCTGAGAGATCTACTACCAATGCAGATGCTGAATTCACCCTCCGCCCCCACCCCTCTCTGGCTCAACTCCACAAGGAAAGCATTGAAAAAAAGCAGAAGACCACATGGGACAATTCAAAGCCACAAAGATTTTGTGACCACTGTGCTCTAGGGCTCTTCCCCAAGAAGGAAAGGGCTTCAGACAGAATAACAGTTGACAAGGACTCCAGGGTCAAGAAGGACAGTTTCCTTATAAATAAAACTTTCAAACTCACAGCCATTAACACTCACCCAAAATAAATGGACAGGAGCCGACCAGGAAAGGGCATGTTACTAAAACTGGCCCTCCAGCCTCCAAGAGGCTCAGCAGAATGATTCTTGCAGTGGGGAGGGGAGGAAGGGAGGTCTGGTTATTGTGCCAAAGCACTGGAAGGCACAGTAACTAGGTCACGTTTCCACTCGGGTGTGGATGAAGCCACTCGGCGGCTGCTTAGTGGTGCCGGGCAAAGCTGGGTCTGTCATGTTGAGCATCTCTTGGGGAAGCCTGAGGAAGGCGCCCCTAGCCACGCCCTCCCCAGGTGAGCAATATCAGGACATTTCTCCAGATCTTAAAAGAGTCTGTCCTCAGAGCAGTGAGCAGAATGTAGCTGGAGGTCTAAGCACACATCCAGGGCTGACATGACATGAAACACGCATGCGGCAGCCTCCCTTTCACCCAAAGCCTCAACTCGCTCCAGGACCACACAGTGAGTGATGCAATCGTCAGCATGGGAGCTGAATGCAACAAATAAAAGCCGCTTCTCTAGCCAGATGATCTTGCCTCCTCGGTCAGATACTGCAGAAGGAAACCACACAAACCAGAAGCCCCTTCGGTGGAAATGCAGCTGGGTCTCCCTGGCATGTAAATCACGTCGACTTAATGAAAATCTTTGCAATTAGCATCGCAATCCTCACCTTCCTTGGGGCTCATTACTCATTTTCTTCCAACAACAGTTTTCAGGAGACCCTAGGAGCATGGTTATACACTCCATTCATGCCAGAGCTTGGGACTTCCTCAGGCTTGAGGTTCTCCTTTTCACAGCAGACAGACCTCCATGCTGGCACAGCTTATCTGAAAAATGGTTAGAACCTCTAGCCCTGGGCAATCCCAGAGCCGCTGATAAGCCCCTCAGGAGCCTTGCAAGCATGCATTTTTCACAGTGTATTAATTCAAGAGACTCGTTAGATGAGATGAGTTCTAATTTTTGCTTTTAACCTCTGCAATTAGCAGGCTGGTCCCTTTCCTTGGGCCTCCGAAGAGCACACAGCAGAGATACAAATACAGAGGCTGCCGAAAATGTTTCCTGGGGAAAGAAGGCACCCCAGAATATCCTAAGGGCTTTCTTCTCCTCTGTTTTTACCCAGTTTTACTTGACACCATTTATTTGCAGACAAAAGACCTGGAAGCTGGAGTCTGGGGAAAAAGTGGAAAGTGACAAAGCTTGTAAGTTTCAAGGCACATAAGAGTCTACCATCACCAGGAGGGTTTAGAAGTCTCTTCCCAAAGCAAAGGAAAAACAACCCAGTGCCCCAGAACAGCCTCCCAGAATATCAGTGAAGGAGCCATTGTAAACAGACATCACTGGAAAGTGGACATCTCCTGAGAATTGCTGCTCCAAGAACTGCCTCCAGCCACACAGAGCACTGGTCCCAGGTGAGATGCTAAATGGCAGGTGCCTACAGAAAGGAGGGATGCTCTGGAGAGAAACAGAAAAGGAAATACCTGAGGTTTCTTCTTTCCCACAAGAGACTCCATTGACTCACTTACTATGAAAGCGCCTATTACCAGAACGGAGGGAGGCAGGTGTAAATGAGAGGTGGTTTTATGGCCCAATGATTCTAATGAATAAAATATTTCAGAACTTATGCTCCAACAAAGATAGCTGGAATTTACTGAGCAACTATATGACACAGGAAGATACATGCCTATAACTTTTAGTAAGAGGTTACAGCATCTGTATATATATTTTCAAGTTCTCAATAAAAGCTATCATATGTCTACAGGATGTGTTTCTCTGTGTATGTCAAAACATGAAAGAACGTATTATTTTAAGAATGGTGATAATTGTAAAATGAAATATGTAAGAATAAGGTTATCTTCTTCCTTATTTCATTAAAGTATTAAGCCAGTCTTTTATATGGAAGTTATACATAAAATTTTTTTCTGATAACTAACATCTGATTAGCATAGACAATCTAGGAAATATAACAAGGCAAGAAGAAGAAAATTAAACTTATTTGTCACTTTCACACCCAAAGATGACTACTCTCACTATAGTTGATGTAGCTACTTTGGGCTCTCTCCCTATGCATATAATTACAAATGCTCTTTCACAAAATCCAGATGTTACTTGATAACTTATTTTTCACATTAAACAGTGTATCATTTATCCATGCCCTTAAATGATATTCTGCTTCCTGAGTTAAAGTCTGCAGTGTGTTGCAATCTATTGCTGTGTCATGGTTTATTTTGAAATTTTGTTTCATTTAATGAGCTGTTTCCAACTTATTATAGGAAATCAATTACTATAGGAAACACTAGCAGATAGATAGATGGATGATAGACAAGTAAATAGATTTCTTTTTTGTAAAATCTTTGTGTTGTGTACTTAGTCACTCAGTCGTGTCTGACTCTTTGTGCCATAGACTGCAATCCTCCAGGCCTCTCTGTCCATGGGGATTCTCCAGGCAAGAATACTGGAGTGGGTTGCCATGCCCTCCTCCAGGGGATCTTCCTGACCCAGGAGTCAAACCCAAGTCTCCTGCATTGCAAGTGAATTCTTTACCATCTGAGCCACCAGGGAAGTCCTGTAAAATCTTTATTGAACTATAATTCACAATTTACCAACGTATAAGTGTACAATCCAACGGTTTGAGAATACTTACAGAATTGCACAATGATCACCACAATCAATTTGGGAATTTTTTAACCGCCCCCCACAAAAAAATCTCAAGCCCATAGCAGTCATTCTCCATTTCCTTTCAAGTCCTCCCACCCCTAGTCCTAGGCAATCACTAATCTGCCTTGTCTCTACAGATTTGTCTATTCTGGAAATTTCACATAAATGAAATCATACAATATGTAGTTTTTGTGACTGGTCTAACATTCTCAAGGTTCGACCTTAATGTAACACGTATCAGTACTTCATTTCTTTTTAATGGCCAAATATTATATCACTGTATGGATATACTACACACACACATACTGGACTTCCCTGGTGGCTCAGACAGTAAAAAATCTGCCTGCAATGCAGGAGATCTGGGTTCTGTCCCTGGATAGGGAAGATCCCCTGAAGAAGGGAATGGGAACCCTCTCCAGTATTCTTGCCTGGAGAATCGCATGGACAGAGGAGCCTGGCAGGTTACAGTCCATGGGATCGCAAAGAGTCAGACACAACTGAGCAACTCACGCTTTCACTTCCATGGATATACTACAGCTCGTTTACCCATCATTAACTGATGAACTTTCAGATTATTTCCTCTTTTGGAAATGTGAATATCTTTTATGAATAATGCTGCTATGAACGTTCATGTAGAAGTTTTTGTGTGGTCACATATTTTCATTTTTCTTGGATATACATCCAGGAGTAAAATGGCTGGCTTATATGGCAACTCTATTTTAACCATTTGAGGAACTGCCATCCTGTTCTCCAAAGCAGCTACACCACTTTGCATTCCCACCAGCAGTGTAGGAGGGTCCCAATACTCTACATCTTCACCAACACTTGTTATCATTTGTCTTTTCATTACAGTCAACCTAGTGGGCGTGAAGTGGTATCTCACTGTGGTTTTGATTTGCATTTTCCTGATAGCTAATGATGTTGAGCTTTTCTTTTTCATGTGCTTACTGGCCATTTGTATGTCTTCTCTGGAGACATGTCTATTCATATTCCTTGCCTCTTTTTAACTGGGTTGTCTTTTCGTTACTGCGTTGCATTTTAAAACATATTTTAGACACAAATACATTATCAGATTTACAAAATAAAATGCCCCCTGCTTTGGGTTGTCTTTTCACTATCTGGATGGTATCCTTTGAAGCACAAATGTTTTTAGTTTGCCAAAGTGCAATTTATCTATTTTTTCCTTTTGTTGCTTGTGTTTCTGTGTCCTAAAAAAATATTGCTTACTCCAAATCATGAGGATATACACCTATGTTTCCTTCTAAGTTTTTAACATAGCTTTAGCTCTGACATTTAGGTCATGGATCCATTTTAAGTTAATTTTGTATATAGTATGAGGGAACCATCTAAATTCATTCTTTTGCATGTGGTATCCAGTTATCCCAATGCTATTTGTTGAGAAGACTGTTCTTTCCTCTATAAAATTGTCTTAGCAACTGTGTCAAAAGTCAATAGACTATAAATGTGAGGGTTTCCTTCTGGACTCTTAATTCATCAATCTACATACACCTGTCATAATTTATGCCAGTACCACACTGTCTTGGTTATTATATCTTTGCAGTAAATTCTAAAATTAAGAAATGTACACATTCCTAGATCATTCTTTTTCAAGATTGTCTTGGCCAGTTTAGGTCCTTTACACTTCCATATGAATTTTAGGATTAGCTTGTTGATTTCTGCAAAAGAGCTGGGCTGACATTTTGATAGATACTGTGTTGAATCTGTAGATAAATTTGGGAACTTCTGCTATCAGAGCACCATTAAGACTTCCAATCCATTAATACAGGATGTCTTTCCATTTATTTATGTCCTCTTTGTTCATTTCTTTCAAAGATATTTCTTAATCTGCAGCATATGAGTCTTCCACTTCTTTAGTATAATAAATTTATTCCTATTTTATTCCTTTTGATGCTATTATAAATGGAATTGGTTTCTTAATTTCATTTTCAGACGGTTCATTGCCACAATATATATATACAATTATTTCCATATATTGATCTTGTATCCTACAACCATAGTGAACTCACACATTAGTTCTAATAGATTTTTAATGGATTCCTAAGGGCTTGCCTGGACTTCCCAGGTGGCACTAGTGGTAAAGAACCTGCCTACCAATGCAGGAAATGTAAGAGACATGGGTTCGATCCCTGGGGTCAGGAAGATTCCCTGGAGGAGGGCATGGCAACCCACTCCATATTCTTGCCTGGAGAATCCCATGGACGGAGGAGCCTGGCAGGCTACAGTCCATAGTGTCACAAAGTCAGACACGACTGATGTAACTTAGCATGCATGCATGCAAGGGTCTGCCCTCTACAAGATCATATCATCTGCAAATCAAGACAGAGTTACTTCTTCCATTACAATCTGGATGCCTTTTATTTCTTTTTCTTGCCTAACTATCCTGGCTAGAGCCTCCAGTTCAGAGTTAAATGGAAGTGGCAAGGGCAAACATCCTTGCTTCATTCCTGATCAAGAGGAAAGCTTTCATTCTCTCACCACTAAGTATGATGCTAGTTCTGAGCGCATAATCCTTAAATGTATTTGTTTTGCCAAAATAAAAAGGCTATTTTAGTATAACACCATTCATAAGAGACACTAGATACACCCACTTCCTAATATGCAACATCTTCAATATTTATTTCCCTAAACATATTTCAACATTCTCTGTACTTTTACTAGGGAGGAAAAGGACAGTGACATGATAAAAGAAAATCTTAGGTAATTCTCAAGTTAAAGAAGACTTGAAATGGACAAATTTAATGAAATTCAACACTTGTGTCTGGTGAAATAAACACATGCTAATATAAAGCCCAAGCACTGGGCGTGAAGTTAAAGTCAACCTGATGTTTCCTGGAGTTGTCAGCCACTCAATTCCCTGTAGAAAGGAAGACTTTATTCTGAGCATGTTCTGAAATTGTGTCAATTTCCTTGCTTGAATGTTCCCTGAGTTCTCATTCTGCTGCTCACCAAAATTAGTTCTACCACAAAAGGCTAAAAAAAAAAAGACACTTGGAAAGATCTATTCTAATTGTATTTAAATCTGTAAATCCCTGAACAAAGAGGGATTTGACAGTTACTTAATTTGATTATTTAGTCATATCAAATACTTCAGATTAAAAACTTCACCCTGAAACCTAGATTACCCAGTTTGACCCCTTAACAAATTACATGAGAGCAACATCTTGGTTAGCCTGGACACATAGACAGAGGTACAGGGGAAAACAGCTGGACTTTAAAGGGCCTGGACTCAAAATCCAGATCTTTCAATTCTTAGCTTTGCATTTTGGGCAAGATACTTATCCTCTCTGTGCTGAATACTAAGAATTTTTTAAGAACAAAAACTTTTCTGCAGGGAGGTTGCAAAGATTACATGACATATTACTCATAAAGCACCTGGAAAACAGTAGGTGCCATATTACTAGTGGTAGTAGTAGTATTTATTAATTAAACTGTTCAGGAAATGGAATAGTCCAATCCATCCTAATTTCTGGTTTTCAAACTTTTGTGGCTGAAAAATCCTTCTCAACAATATTACTGTTGTTTGTCTCTCTGTATTACAGTAGACAGACAGGTGAAGTGAACTGAAGTGAAAGTTGTTCAGTCGTGTCCAATTCTTTGCAACCCCAAAGACTATACAGTCCATGGAATTCTCCAGGCCAGAATACTGGAGTGGGTAGCTGTTCCCTTCTCCAGGGGATCTTTCCAACCCAGGGATTGAACTCAGGTCTCCCATACTGCAGGCGGATTCTTTACCGTCTGAGCTACCAGGGGAGACAGGTACGTCTTTCATTTCAAAGTATTTCATATGCAACATCCTGTCTCAGTGACTGAAAAAGGTGTCCAGTTCATCCACAAGTAGCTTAGAAGCTGGTATGAATGAAGGCAATCCACACCATAAGGATGTGGCATGCATGATCGTTACACAGTCTAGTAGAGATAAAGGGGGTGGGATACTAGGCTGACTCCTCAGTGAGGGACTTGGCACCCTTCCTAAAACATGGTTTTCATTAATAAATCTTTTCGAGCATGAGGGTCTTTTCCAATGAGTCGGCTCTTCACATTAGGCAGCCGAAGTATTGGTGCAAGATTGAGGGCAGGAGAAGAAGAGGGCGACAGAGGATGAGATGGCTGGATGGCCTCACTGACTCAATGTACATGAGAGATACTGGAGGACAGGGAAGCCTGGCGTGTTGCAATTCATAGGGTCACAAGGAGTCAGGCACGATTTAGCAACTGAAGAGCAAAATTAATAAATTCCAAATATGAGTTTAGGTAACTGCTGTTTGCTGGTTTTCCTTAAAGGGGGAGCAGAAGAAAAGAACTGAAACCTTTCCTTTCACCCGTATCCCCAAGTTCCCCAAAAGGTCGAGTCTACAGTCTGGAAACTAGCGATGGCACTGCCAAACACTTCCCTTCTCCCATGTTAGCATCCTCCCGATCTGAGCTAATTGGCACGTCTGAAACTGTCCAATTAACAGGCTATAAGGACGGACCAGCATCACGAAGGGGAACCCAGGCTGCTCCTGGAAGCCACGTCACGAGCTTCAGAAAACTCAGGCTGTGATGCTAATCAATTCAGACAGGTTCGCTCTGTCTTCTTTGAAAGCTTGAGATTCTAGCTGTGAAAACTGTAGGCACTTGACAACAGTTCCCATCACAAAAAGCTTAGCATGTTGGCAAGCAGGGAAAAAATAAGGGAGAGGGACTCTGTCCACCGGGGGTAGTTGCTAAGAACCAACCCCACGTACCCAGCTGGTACTCACTCCACAGTCTCAGTCAGGTCACCTCCCACGGTCTAGGTGCTGGGCTTAGCTGAGCCAGGAACTTTTCAGAAGACAACACAAAACAATTAAACCAGTATAAAATGCCTACCATATGCAACTAGCACACACATACACACGCATGCACACAGAACTGTCTCATAATTAGTAACATCAGCCACAGAAAACCATTCATCAACAACTAAAAATCATCAGACAATGAGAGAAATAAATCCAACAATAATCTAGCAAACAGAGGCTCCTCCTCCACATGTTTTCCAGAAATAAAATCAGTCCCCCTCGGCACACAGCCAGGCTGAAGGCCACATGGTCATAAAGCACAAAAAACTACATCCAGGCCCCAATGCACTGCTCACTCAAGTCACGCAGCTCTCGTCAAGAAGACTTGGCATTGACTGAGCACCTACTCTGTGGCAGGTGCTGACTAAAGACTTTATATGTTAGTCCACTTATTCTCACCACAGCCATAGACAGGGCCCCCGACTACTACACCCTTGGGCTTCCCTGAGATCTGGATAATGAATCAGAAGAAGGACAAGAAGGAAGATTGATTTTTATTCATTTTGCAGGAGAATGTACATGCATTTCTCTCCCATAAGGAAGTTTAGCATCTGGAATTCCAGCGCAAACATATAAAGAGCCCCAGTGCACAATGTACAGATGCGCTGGGATCACAAAGCACTGGAGCCACCACCTCGCGCTGTGCGGCCCTGGAGAAGGCCCCCAGCTGACCCAAGCCTCTCTTTTCTCAACCTGATCAAAGAACCAGACGTTCATCAGGCCCTCTCCAGAGTCAAGGTGTTGAAGCTTGAAAATCTCAGATGTCTACGCATCTGCCCTGGCCACGTGAAGCCTGTAGGACACAACCCTGGGCTGGGCCTGGCTACCCAAGGGACGATATGATCCACAAGAAAACTTCATGCTGTTCTAGTTCTTCTGACCGGCCACTGAAGAAACGCTACCCCAGACCCTTCCTTGAGGGCCCAGATTTTCATCGTATTTAGCCAAGTCTAGCTGTGTGTACACCAGGAAGAGGGCAGCGTTCATTCTGTGACTCCACACGGCACCTGGCCCATTGTTAGTGCTCCACATCTCCACAAACCTGACCTCCTTTTACAATTATTTTAGAGGCACAGTCAGTTCTTTTCACTTCCACCTCCTTTTTATTTAAGTCTAATGGGAAAAGGCAGGCTTTCAACGAAATCAAAATGGGCAAAACTCAGAAGATGCACCAGCCACTTACACAGGTAGCACCTAGTTTTGTTTTCATTGGAACCTCAAACCATTCATTTTAACCTCAAAGAAATGGGTAAATGCCCAACTAGCCAATTCTATCACTACTGACAATGAGAGCCTTCAATTAATTGAGAAATGCTCCCTTAGAATATGTTGATCCAGGTGCAAAAATCAATCCATGTTACAAGAGCAGCAATCACATGAGAGCAGATGTGCCATTATCTTATCTGCTTCCTAAAAGGAAGGATTTTTTTGGCCTCCTTTCTGTTGTCAAACTGAATCATTATTACATAAAAGAGGTGACAAGTGTGACTGAAACCTTGAAGCATCAGTAACTGTTAGCTCATATTTGAAACCGTGTATCCATTTAATCAGAAGCTGGAATGGTATCCCAGTTCATGTTCGGCAGGATTCAGATCCAAGGAAGGAGTTCATCTGAAACCCTGAAATCAGAGCTGCCTCCCCCCTCTTAACCCTGTTTCCATTCCACCTTCCGTTACAGTTATCGAGGCCAAACACACTTATTATCACATCCACCCCCTCCCATCATGCCCTGCAACCAGAGCCCTAGGACCCTGCAGGTACATGAGAGAAAAATCTCAGGCACAAATGCCTCCCTTCTTCCACTTCTGAGGATCCATGCAGCAAATAACATTAAAGGGTCCCTTCTAATTCCTCCTTGAGAAGAGAACTGATTGTGATTTTTTCATTTTGGTTTTCTATTTTTATTTTATATTGGAATATAGTTGATTTACAAGGCTGAGTTAGTTTCAGGTGTACAGCACAGTGAATCAGTTATACATATACATACAGCCACTCTTTTTCAGATTCTTTTCCCATCAGTTCAGTTCAGCTCAGTCGTTCCGTCGTGTCTGACTCTTTGTGACCCCATGAATCGCAGCACGCCAGGCTTCCCTGTCCATCACCAACTCCCGGAGTTTACCCAAACTCATGTCCATAGAGTTGGTGACGCCATCCAGCCATCTCATCCTCTGTTGTCCCCTTCTCCTCCTGCCCCCAATCCTTCCCAGCATTAGGGTCTTTTCCAATGAGTCAACTCTTTGCATCAGGTGGCCAAAGTACTGGAGTTACAGCTTCAACATCAGTCCTTCCAATGAACACCCAGGACTGATCTCCTTTAGGATGGACTGGTTGGATCTCCTTGCAGTCCAAGGCACTCTCAAGACTCTTCTCCAACACCACAGTTCAAAAGTATCAATTATTCGGTGCTCAGCTTTCTTGACAGTCCAACTCTCACATCTATACATGACCACTGGAAAAACCATAGCCTTGACTAGACGGACCTTTGTTGGCAAAGTAATGTCTCTGCTTTTAAATATGCTATCTAGGTTGGTCATAACTTTCCTTCCAAGGAGTAAGCATCTTTTAATTTCATGGCTGCAATCACCAGCTGCAGTGATTTTGGAGCCCCAAAAAATAAAGTCTGACACTGTTTCCACTGTTTCCCCATCTATTTCCCATGAAGTGATGGGACCAGATGCCATGATCTTAGTTTTCTGAACGTTGAGCTTTAAGCCAACTTTTTCACGCTCCTCTTTCACTTTCATCAAGAGGCTCTTTAGTTCTTCTTCACTTTCTGCCATAAGGGTGGTGTCATCTGCATATCTGACGTTATTGATATTTCTCCCGGCAATCTTGATTCCAGCTTGTGTTTCTTCCAGTCCAGCTTTTCTCATGATGTACTCTGCATATAAGTTAAATAAGCAGGGTGACAATATACAGCCTTGACATACTCCTTTTCCTATTTGGAACCAGTCTGTTGTTCCATGTCCAGTTCTAACTGTTGCTTCCTGACCTGCATACAGGTTTCTCAAGAGGCAGGTCAGGTGGTCTGGTATTCCCATCTCTTTAAGAATTTTCTACAGTTTATTGTGATCCACACAGTCAAAGGCTTTGGTATAGTCAATAAAGCAGAAATAGATGTTTTTCTGGAACTCTCTTGCTTTTTCGATGATCCAGCAGATGTTGGCAATTTGATCTCTGGTTCCTCTGCCTTTTGTAAAACCAGCTTTTCCCATATAAGATATTATATAATATTGAATAGAGTCCCTTGGGCTATACAGTATATCCGTGTTGATTATTTATATATAGTGGTGTGTATGTGACTTTCTCATTTTGTATCCACAGGGTCTATAACTTGGTAGAGTTGCGTATGTGTCTGTGTGTACATGAGCTGCATTCTTATCTCTTTTCAATTTGAAAACAGTATTTCTCAATGCTCTGGCTTATCAATTTCCAGGAAACTTAGCAATCCCTGCCCTTCATATGTAGGGAATGACGTCTCAGAATGACACCCCTTTTTTTCAAATTCTCTGAAAGGATTTACACTGATCCATCTACTTGATGACACGTTGTTTTGGACAATCTCTAACTAGGAGTTAGAGGTAATATCTGGCCATGAATCGAAGTGGCAAAAACTGGCCCCAAACGAAGTGATGTCAGCTTACGTTTTCTGAGCACTTAGTATATACCAGACACTAAGCAAATAAAAAACAATGTACTTATGTCATCTCATCAAAACCTCAAAGCAATTCTATACAATGTGGGCCATTATTATCCGCATTTTATGAATAATAAACACAGGCTCAGCACTACACACACACACTTGGCTGGTGAGGCGGTGAGCTGGGCAGAGAATGCTGTATGCCCATCCACAGATCACGACCTCCTTACAAGATCCTTAATAATATCAAGACAGCCAGCAGACCACAACATACTAGGAGCACCACAAATTTTTGCAAAGCAGTGCCTCAGAGATTTTTTTGTACTAAAAAATGAATGCCCATGCTGTTGCTGCTTAGTCAGTCATGTCCAACTCTGTGCGACCCCATGAACTGTAGCCCAACAGGCTCCTGTGTCCATGGGGATTTTCCAGGAAAGAATACTGGAGTGAGTTGCCATTTCCTCCTTCAGGGATCTTCCTGACCCAGGAATTGAACCAAAGTCTCCCGCACTGCAGGCTGATTCTTTACCACTGAGCCATCTGCCCAGATGCCCATACCCAGGTCATATTCACTACCCAGTATATCATAATACAAGTCTTTGCCAAGAAACCAAAGAACTTTAGTATTCGATAAACTTTAACAACTAACTCTATGAAAATTTTAATCAATCAGTAAAAGATCTTGGATATTAGGCTGAAAGGAGTGGAGAGGAAAGTTTTATAACCATGAGGGATCAGACCAGCTATGTAACTTGCAGAACCCAGCACCAAAAGAAAATGGTTGTTGTGGGGGAGGGGGCCAATCCTTGTTCAAAAATTTATAAGAATTTCAAGACAGTGAGAAAAGCTGACTATGAAGCTTGTACCCCCAGGATGCTGGCCCCAGGAGGGATGGGAGTTCAGGGCCCCAGAGGTGACCCTGTACTCCAGAGGAATGAGGCCACAAAGAGTATGAACTGGCCTGTGAGCTCAGCTACAGGTGACAGATGCTTCCTCCAAAATTAACCACACTCAAAATCAGAATCTCAAACTGGAATGTTACACAGTTTGGCTCCTAATACCTCTGGATGTGAACTCAACATGAGATCCAGTGTTAACTGCTTCTTATGCTAAGAAGATGCCTGTGATAGCAGGAAAAGGTCATCTTACATATAAATCATTAGAGAAACAGATCTGAAAACATATCCTGAAGAGAAACAATGAGTAACGTGGCATATCATGCTGGTATGTCTGTCTTAACAGAGCAGGTGTTCAACATCTTTAATATTCCTATTGGCTCTCTGCTGGTGTTTTCCAATTAACAAAAATATAAAGAAACCATTTAAGGTCCATCATATATGATGAGGTATTTATTGCATTTTTTAATTAACAAGCCCTGAGAAAAACTAAATCTTACCTAACACATTTTTGAAAAGCACTTACAATACACTGCAATAAGAAAACTAATTATTTTAGTGTGAGCAGAACATCAACAATTAAAAAAAAAAAAAAAAAAACCTTCAGTGAGAAAAAAGCACTGAACTGGGAGTCAAGAATATCTGGCCCCTTGTCACTTAACTGCCACTAAGAACCAGCTCAATGCAGCTCATAAGAAGAGCCGGGGATAGAGATCATGCTCCTGTATGTGTTTTAGCCGTCTGAGAAAATAAACCAGACGTGGTCTGAATTTCTGGCTATCTGCCTGTATTTTCCATGACCTTTTGCTAATGGATACCTACGCTACAAATGATGTGTATTTTTTTAAGTTCCAAAACACCATTTTATTTGCCAGAGCCCTGAGGTGAGAACTCTGGTTTTGTTTTCTTTTTTTGCAAATAGTCTGATTTAAAATCTCAGGGTTCTCTCGATGTTTTCAATATGATTTTCTTCATTTTGCCTGTCTGGAAATAGCCAGGTGATAACAAAATCTATCCTCAGCCTGTAATATTTGATGAAGCCCATTTCTCTCTCAGCACAGAGGCTCCTGACCAGCCCAAGCAAGGTCATGAATTCCAAGTGGCAGCATCCTCACCTGCAGACTGAAGATAATCCAACTTCCCAGCTCCAGAGCAAGGCTCTGATGGGCCAGCAGAGAAGGTGGCAGCAGAAATGTTCTGGAGATTCTGTGACAACAGTTAAAATACACAAGCACACAGGTCTCCTCTCAGAGCACCCAGGACCATGCCAAGACACACCCCAGGGAAGCCTGCTTCACCTCAGTAGCACCGCTATGAGCTGGGCACAGCCTTCCAGGAGCTTCTTCAGATATATCCAGGTCTAAATCACTGTCCTGTGACTTAACAAATCCTGTGTCCTGGGGTCAATCAGTTCTCCTCAACTATCAAACAGTACTTAATTCACAGGGTTATTGACAGATTAAATAACCCTTCAAGTGACCAGTGAAGGACCCCAGCAGATATTCAAATACTGGTGGCCATTATTAGGCTTTTTTAAAGTTACTGCCACACGTTCTCAGTGACACCAGCCCTGCCAACCTTCTCAGAAAACCTTGTTGTATTTTCAGAAAATGTTGTTGTTTAGTTACTAAGTCGTGTCTGACTCTTTTGCAACCCCATGGACAGCAGCCCGCCAGGCTCCTCTGTCCATGGAATTCTCCAGGCAAAAATACTGGAGTGGGTTGCCATTTCCTTCTCTAGGGGATCTTTCTGACTCAGAGATCAAACCCAAGTCTCCTGCAATAGCAGGGCAGGTTCTTTACTCTGACCTACCAGGGAGGCCCCTTTCAGAAAATAGGTGTTGGTAAAAGAAAAACTGCACATTTTTACACTCAGGAGGTATGGCCCAGGTACTGAGAGCAAAGAAAACTTTTACCCCCAAGTCAATGAATCTTGGATGATGAGACAAAGAGTTTATTGAATTTTCAGGGAAAGAACATCAGAAAAGACTAGTATACTTGCCCAGAAATTTCTCATCCCACCATCACTTCTACAGACACCGCATCTTCAGAAGAAAAGTAGCACAGCTGATAACTACACCTGGACCACCCCTCGATCTGGACAGACTGGCATGTAGGAAAAAAGTCATAAAATCATGAAAAGCCTGACTGGAAAGGGGAGGGTGAAAAAAGCCAACTAAATGTCGTTTCTATGAGTACCTCAAGACTGCAACAAGCTGTGTTTGAAGAAGGAAATCCCAGGAAGGAAAATAATAGAAAGTGGAGGTATTTAACACAATACCGCAGAACACAGCCAGCAGTGGCCACCCAATGAATAGAAGGACGTGATAATCCAAATATCACTTCTGTTTAGTTTCAGGACTTCCTATTGAGGAAGACTCTGCTTTGGAGCCTGACAACTCGTTTTCTTCCTCTAAGCGCAGCCAGATGGTGGCCAAGAGAAACAGCCTGCCAAAGGGAGGAAGCAAGCAAAGCCCCACAGATTAAAAATTCACTGCAGCTAATCCACCGAGTGAGTAATCCACACGTGGAAAGTGGTGACGATGTGAAGATGAAATCCAGAGGGAGAAAATACGGGCAGTACATTTGGAAAAGCCTGTCAGTAATGAAAACATTTAGAAAATCAAGCTTCCTAAGAGACCAAAGAGACAATTTTATTACTCGGGATTTTCAACAGTGAACCAAACAAACTCTCCATCTATTACTCAGGGTGCAAGGCATTGTGGGAAACACCCAGGAGGGAAACCACGTGGGTGAGAATGTCCTCAGCAAGCACCTCTGAGGTGCACCAGCTGGAGAAAACTCTCACAAAGGAAAAAACCTGCAGTGGCTGACCCTCAACAGTAGGATTCTAAGACTGAAAGCACAGAGGAGGAGAAGCCCACAGTGGGCTGCTTATGTCTGGGGAAACCTGATGGAAGAGAGCCGACTCAAGTGATCTTGAGACCCTGGAGAACTGATGGGGAGTGATGGCAGCAGGAGGACCTGCACAGGCAGGACACAGAGGCTGGAGCAGGTCTAGCCTATCTGGAGGACACAGCCGGGACCACCCCTCTCATCTGCCCTGAATCTCCAGTTGGTACAGCATCAGCCATAAGGGAGAGCTTCACCACTACTGGTGAAATGGACACACAGCTGCCATCTGGGAAATGGGCCACTAGAGAAGCCTGACAAGGAAAACGCATCAGTCACCAGCTCTTATGATCCATCTCCATCTATAACTTCTGATAAAATTACCTCTCTTCCCTTGGAAGCCTTAAAACACTTTGCATCATGTTTATGTCATCATGTGCTGCTTTGCATCATGGGTCTACGGGCACATGTCCAATTTTTTCTGTTAAAGAGTTCAGGGGACCAAATTCACCAACCTATGAAGTTAGTATAGTGTTGGTATAATGATGGTTAAGTGCACTGGCTTTGGCCACAGACAGATAACCTAAGTTCAAATCCCAATTCTTCCATACAGTTCTGTGTGATCTTGACCATGTTATGTAACCCCTCTTGGGCTCAGTGTCCTCATCTCTAAAATGGTGATAACAATGGAACCTATTTTACTGGACTGCTCTGCAGATTTACTGTGAAAATTCATGTAAAATACTGCAGTTGGTACAGTGCCCAGCACCCGGTAAGTGCTTAGTAAATGGCTGCTATTATTATTATTAAAATTATGTTTCCTTTGTCTTACAGAAGCCAGCACTCTCTCTGGCTAAAGCAGGAGCTCATTAAATACTGAAGAATGCTAGATCTGTTCCACTTCTGGAATTCTCTTAGGCAACAGCCCAGCTCACCACCCCTGAGCCCCAATCCTGGCGAGGTGCCCCTCTTTGCAGCTTCCATACTGTGTCCCCCCAGTGCAGCACTATCAGGCTGAAGCATAATTGCATGTGTGTCTCCCCCAAAAGTTCCACAGGGACAAGAACCACAGTCTGTCTTATCAACACTTTCACAGTGCCTGGCACAGAGCAGACTCTTGGTCTAAAATATCTGATGAGGACTTCCCTGATGGTCCAGTGGCTAAGATTCCATGCTCCCAATGCAGGTGGCCAGGGTTCTATCCCTGGTCAGGGAACTAGATCCCACATGCCACAACTAAAAGTTTGCATGCCAAAACTAAAGATCCTGCATGTGGCACAAAGACCCAGTGAAGCCAAATAAATAAAAATTAAAAAAAAAAAAAGTCTGATAAATTTTTTAAAAACTATAGAATCAGTCTCACCATTCTCCAAAGTCCTACCTGAAAACTGACTGAGGGGACTAAACGAAGGCACATTTCCAGATAGCTTCTGGCCCCATGACGAGATCAAGTTTCTTTCATTCCTATGGGACAGACCCGGCTTAGGGGACCCAGTCTATTCAGGATTCAAAGAACCCAGGACTTTTCTGCAGGGATAGGGCTCAAATCCCTGGCCATGCTGGGAGCCCACGATACAGACCCCAGAATCCAAATTCCTGGAGAGCTTCTGAAGGACACTCAGCTCTTAGGACCTTTGGGGTTAACCAAGCTTTTTAGAGATCCCTGCATCTACCTGGGCCATTCCTGCAATCCTAGGATGAGGTCACATTTAGGGAATATATGTTCAGGCATTCCTTCAAGAAAGGAAAGGGTGAGGAGAGCACACTGATCTGAAGACGCTGCGGCTGCCCTATCCATGCCGCATGAGGACTCCGTCTGCCTGGGAGCCTAAGCAGCCAGGCAGGGCCTCACATTCAAGATAAAGGCACGGGCAGATTTAGTGTCTGGTAAGAGCCCACTTCCTAGTTCACAGGCCACTGCCTTCTCACTGTGTCCTCTATGGCAGAGGGGGCAGAGGGGCTCTCCAGGGTCTCATTTACAAGGGTTCTAATCCCATGTAAGAGGGCTCCACCCTCATGACCTAATCACCCCTCAAAGGCCCAAGGAAGGCAATTCTGACACATGCTACCATGTGGATAAGCCCTGAGGATATCATGCTAATATTCATCTCCTAAATCCATCACACTAGGGGTTAGATTTCAACACGTGAATTTGGGGTGACATAAACATTCAGTCCACAGCAAACAGTACCTATTTCATGCCATGAAGTGACTGAGAATCTAGATTCCTGTGCCCTACCCCAGGAGTCAGCCACACTCAGATATGAATATTTTTTACCTCCTTCTTGCATGGGTAATTTGCCCACTGGAAGCCTGTTGGCATCTGGTTCCGTCCCACTGATGACTCCGTCAGTGTTTACAGGTGGTGATGAGAGGAGAGAGGGTAATCATGACAATAATCCCAACAATGCCATCACCACCAGCACCAAACCAACACAAAACACTGGCACCCTGAAAAAAGTCAGACATCCACCACATTCAACAAAGACCAACACCCCTATTTCCAGAGCCAATACTCAACCTGAAGGCAGTGGTTCAATCAGACTAGTTGGTAAAATACTGAAATATCTTCATATCAACTGATGAATAACCATAGCCCCACCCCAATCCCATACAGCTGACCTCTCCGATCTCTGTTGAGATCTCCCTGCCCTCTAGAGGGACCGATGACCCAAGATTCACCCAGCCAACTAGTTGATTCTCATCATATTCCTTATACTCTTCCCTATTTTTAAATTCTCTACCAAGATGACATGTTTCTTTTATAATTTTTAAAGACTTTTTCTGACAGTACCAATCACTTAAACACTGAGAATGAAAACATCACACACCTTAATCAGCCCAAATAAAATATACTATGAAACTTTGGGTTTTGTGTTGATGGTTTCAGAGTTAAGGCTGATTATGGCCCAACTTCTTAGGAACCCTACCCAAAAGATGATAGCTAGGTTCCAAAGAGTATGTATGACACCAACATTTATGAGAAATGACTATTTTAAAGCTATAATCTTCAAAATATAATAATACCTTCTATTTGTGTAGTCTTGTTGCACATACCTTACCTCCCTCAGGACTTACAATAGGGCTGTGATGGAAACAGGTGTCAACATCCACATTTAACAAACAAGGTAATCCAGACATAGAGAGGATAACACCAAGGGTCTATATTTCTCTCTTTGGCCACAACACACGGCATGTCGGATCTTAGTTCTGCAATTAGGGATTGAACCCTTGCCTCCTCCAGTGGAAGCACAGAGTCTTAACCACTTGACCATCAGGGAAGTCCTGGATCCACACTTCGGAAATGTCAGAGCCAGCACTGAACTCAGAACTCCTGATCTCAGCTTCCTCCAGAACTGTGCTGAGTCAACTTACACATGTTCAGAAGAACCTAATTCAAGAATTGTGCAGTCAGTTGTTGAACCAGGGGTAGCCTGAAGTGGTTCAAGCCAGATACAGTGGTTCAAGTGATATAAGCCAGAGCTGGCTGACCAGCACCCAACAGGCTCTAAAAGGTCCTAACCACACCACATCCACAGAACGGGGAGGTGTCTGTTCCCACGGCCTCCACTAACCAGCCTGTAAGCAGCACGACATGGGAGGAAAAGAACTGAAGTGGGAGTCAGAAGATGCTCCAATCTCCACCTGCCACTTAGCAACCTTTTTTCCGGAGTCATCTCACCTCTTGAACCTCCATTTTCTTTTCTGCAAGATGCAGCACATGATTGCTCCCTACTACATGGTTGTCCTAAGATGCAGAAGGAATCATGAATGAAAAAGCATTTTGCAAACCACAAAATACCACAGAGCTGTGGAAAACTATACACGAGTCCCTCAAAAAATGAAACATAAATTACTACATGACCCAGCAATTCCACTTCTGGGTATGAAATGAAGAACCAAAAGAACTGAAAGTAGGGACTTGAGGAGGGACCCGTACATCCATGTTCACAAAGCATCATTCACAAAACCCAAAAGCTGGAAGCAGCTCCAAGTGTCCATCAAGAATGGATAAACAAAGCATGGTCTAGCCATATAATCAAAGACTATTTTGCCTTAAAAAGGAAGCAATTCTGACACACGCTACCATGTGGATAAACCTTGAGGTCCTTATGATAAATAAAATAAGCTAGACACAAAATGACAAACAATATCTGATTCCACCTATAGGAGAGACCTAGGGTAGTTGAATTCATAGAGACAGAAAGTAGCATAGGGGCTGCGGGGGGTGGGAGGGAGGGGAAATGGGGAGTGAGTGTTTAATGGCGATAAAGCTTCAGTTTGGGAAGATGAGAAGGTTGAGATGGGGAAGGTGGAGAAGATAGGCTCATGGTTGCACAACAACGTGAATGTCCTTAGTGCCACCGGACTGTGAACTTAAAAACCATTAAGATGGTAAATTTTAGGTTATGCATTTTTTAGCCACAGTTTAAAAACACACACCTGCAAATGTAAGGTCTTCTATTTCCCAGCTGTCAAAGGAGCCAAAAGGGCCCTAAAAAGTCAACATCAGCTTTTTATCATGATAGGACCACAAGCTCCATCGATACTGGCCACAGAGAGGACCCCAACAGCAGCATCCCCATATATCATGGCCATATATACAGGCTGCCCCCAACTTTTATACAAGGTCTGCCCCAAAAGTTCACTTTCAGCTTTTGGTTGTGGTAGTTGTTCAAGGCATATTTCCAAAGAAAAGTGAAATCTCTCATGGGAGTAAGGACCCTGCTCAGGCCTAGAGAAGCCTTGAGTGCCAAGGCCCAGTGAGGCTAAATTACAGTGTGAACAGTCCTGGCGGGGTCCTGGGAACAGAGGCTGCGCTAGTGGAGGAGGGTGGGGGGTCACAGAGGCAGCACCACAGCCGCATCCCTTTTAGGACCCAGGCCAGTCTAGGACTCAGGTTTTGTTTTTTGTTTTATGGGTGGGTGGGTGTGTGTGTGTGACTTGAATCTGAGTGTGTGTGTGTGTATGTGTGTGTGTGGTTTGAATCTTACTTCCCCGAATCCTTGACCCTTGCAGTGGAAGTGCAGAGTCTTAACCCCTGGACTGCCAGGTAAGCCCCCTAGGACCTAGTTTTTTATCAGTCAGTCGGCCGCGATGTCTCTCCCACCTTGCCACTCTTGGCCTTCAATTTCCCAGTTTGCAACTCATTTGTGCCTCCCCGCTCAACTAAAGGTCCAAAACCACA
This sequence comes from Giraffa tippelskirchi, assembly GCF_054371585.1. Lineage (NCBI taxonomy): Eukaryota > Metazoa > Chordata > Mammalia > Artiodactyla > Giraffidae > Giraffa > Giraffa tippelskirchi. The sequence continues at coordinate 60,815,295 of NC_137287.1, read as the reverse complement.
ATTACCTACTTTCCTCCTGTCTTCCAGCCAAACTGCTAGTTCTTGTCAATTTGGCATGGGAGGAAAAAGTACTTTCTTTAAAATCACTTATATCACAGATGGCTGATCTCTCAACCTATTTCAAGGCATTTGTATCTTCTCATGTTTTAAGGCAAATTTCAAGCAGCCATTTTTATCAAGGTTAAAGAAATAGGAAGAGCCCTGGGGGTGGGAGACATGGGCCCTGGGGTGTTTGCCATCCCCATTACCCTACCAGACCTCTCAGCTTAGCCCAGCTTCATTTCCTTCTTGTTTTTTCCCCACAACACTATGGGTCTTGGCGGGAGGGGACAGCCTCGTGCGTGGGGCAGGCAGGAACATCACTTGAAAATAGGGGACTGTCCGAGGTTTTATTGAACACGATACCTTTAGGATTCCATTTATACCCCAAATCCAATTTGGTGTAAAAGCAATTTCAGTGATGGGAGCCGTGGTTATAAAAGTCCAAGAGGAGGGCCTCTCAGCCAGTAAAACTGTTGACTCTGTCCAGCTGAAAAGCCTTTTCTGTCCCAGCTCACCACGTTGCAGAGATACCACAAACTGTGACCCCAGATCCGGTTTGGCCATCAAAAGGGCTAACAGAGAAGTTAAGATGAGAGATTTCAAAGAAAAACAAATATCATACATTAACATATATATGTGGAATCTAGAAAAATGGTATAAATGATCTTATTTGCAAATCAGAAATAGAGACACAGACATAGAGAACAAATGTATGGATACCAAGGGGGAAAAAAGGGTGGGATGAATTGGAAGATGGGGATTGACATATATATACTATTGATACTGTGTATAAAATAGACAACTAATGAGATCCTAATGTATAGCACAGGGAACTCTCTACTCAGTGCTCTGCAGGGACTTAAATGGAAAGGAAATCCAAAAGAGTGGGTAGATGTGTATGTATAGCTGATTCACTTTGCTGTAGAGCAGAAGCTAACACAACACTGTAAAGCAACTGTACTCCAATTAAAAAAAAAAAAAGATGAGGAATTTCACCTGATTCAGACATGAGCTCTCCAACTGTTATTTATACCTACCTCCTGTGACCTGGGGAATTAAACTTCTGAGATCATCTCCCATCCCCCATCCAACAATCCCTGATAAGGATGTTGTTGTTGTTCAGTCACTAAGTCGTGTCTGACTCTTTGCAACCCCAAGCCTCTTTGCAGCATGCCAGGCCTCCCTGCCCCTCACTATCTCCCAGAGTTTGCCCATGTCCATGTCTAAAACATCCTGATAAGGATAATTTTGAATAAACTGTTACATCTGTCCATGTGGTATATACCTAGAAATGTTGCTTTTTGTTAAATTCTCCAGCATTAAAATAAACTGAGTACCTACAGAATTTAAACTTACAAAACTCCCCGATGTTTTGGAACACTGTAATCGACCAGTTACTTCACTCTTCCAAGCCTCATATTATTTTCAATAAGAAACCAAAGCAGAAAAGACTGAAGCCATTCCCAGAAAGGAGAAGCACCTTTCAGCTGCAAGAAGGGCCACAGCTGCATCAAGATCTAAGAGCTGCTGGAGAAAACAGAAACTGCAGTTAGAAGAAGCTCTTGCACAAGCTGATGTAGAGATAGACTGAAGGGAAAAAAAAACAGCTCAGGGTGCAGGGAGAGGTGCAGAGACACAAAGCTGATGAGATAACCCAGGGAAGGGATGAATCTGTGTACGCAGCAAACTAGGTCACTCAACACTCAAGCTGGCCCAGAACATGTTGGGGGCTGAGTCTCTTGCTGAACAGGAGCACCAGGTGAACCAACCAGGTTCCTGTGGGAAGCAAGTGTTGAATGGTGCAATGCACCCTCCAGATGTGTGCAAGTGACCTCTGAGGAGCAGTGTGTCAGCACCGCAAGGGTTAAAGAGACAGCAGGAGCACTCACTGCACACAGATCTATAGCCATGTCCTGCCCTGAGTGGTTTTCATACATCCTCATCTAATGTTCACTGCAACCCTTAGCCTGCATGCAAGTCTTACCCTGTTGTGCAGATGAGGGCACAAGGCTGAGAATGGCGAAATAATTTTTCCAAAACCATATGGCTGGAAAGCACAGGACCCAGGATTTGCACCCCTGTCCTGGGGACTTAGAGCCTCTGTTCTTAGCAGCTCAGTACTGAGCTGGGTGGAACATCCAGCGAATGTTCCCCCCCCGTTGACTGAGGACTTGTTGTCGGTTTCTTAAATCAACTCTAGGGGGAGGCTATATATATACCGTTCTGCATTTCTACCCCAGGAGCTTCCAAAAATCAATTTCCAACAGACAGGAACTTCCCTGGTGATCCAGGGGCTAAGACTCCACCCTTCCAATGCAGGAGACCCAGGTTCGATCCCTGGTCAGGGAACTAGACCCCACATGCCACAGGTAAGAGATTGTGCACCCAAAATAAATACATATTTTAAAAAATTTCCAGCAGATACTGACATGTTCTTCTTCACAGCACTGGCCCTGAATATCCATAGTCATCCTCCACCACAGCTGCTAAAGGCAACTGGAACTTGATGACAGTTGCTGTTAACTCAATCCCACTTGTGCCAGGCACCTCATAGACGTCACTGAATCCTTACAGAAATCCCACCAGGCAGCAACTTCCATCTCTATCTTAACTCAGAAAGTTGAAGGGTGGGTATCAAGAGGGATACAGGTATGAATGGCCGTGCTGGAGCTGCCTTTCTATCATGGTTCACTGCCTCCCAATGCCTCCCCTGCATGGCCTCAGTCAATATGCTGTCTTATAGGCTTATCCTCAAGATTTGGTGTTAACAAGAAGTGGAATTCCTCCATCTCTGAATGGATTTGAAATATGAAGAAAAACAGCACAAGACTTATAGCCGACCACTGGAGACAAGGAATAAACTTGGCACGGAATGAAGTTGGCCTGTGGCATCCATTTGGTCTGGTTTGAACATGAAGAATCCACATACTGCATAATAAACATCTTTAAAAATCAAGCAGGATCTAAGAACACTAGTCCAAGGAAAAGGTGACCTCCTGCATCACAGGGGATCAAAGGGAGGTACCCAGCATGAACTGAGAAAGAAGGTCATGTTGGCATCTCTCCCAGGGTCCACGTGTCCTCCTGTTATGTAGCCACACATGCACTGAATGGACCATCTTGAGTCAGAAAACAAACCTGCATCAGTTGATGAGGGCTCCAGGCTTTGTGCTGGCCACCCATAAGCGGTTCCTTCTTCAAATAAAGAAATGTGTCCCAGAGGCCGTGGGCTCTCTGGCTATTCCTGCAAAATCTGATGAGGACTGGAGGCAATATGAGGTCCTCGGGTCCACCCCTGTGGGTGTAAGTTGACCAATAATGTGACAGTCCCTTGCTGAACTGGTGCTAAGCCCTCCAAGAGAGACGAGGAGGAGATGAAGGAGAAAGACTGAAGGGGATTTATGGAGATTTATTTGGGGAAAGGAAGGATTAAAGGGATTTATGGAGACCCAGCCAAAGAAAAACTCAATAAGTTAACCCCTAAAATCCTCCCGAGAGGACACGAATGTTCACCTGCCAAGTCTAATTACTGTCCACTCGGTTGCCAAGTTTGAGCCGGAAATTTCTACCAGAGACAGTCTTCATTAGCCCTTGCAGGAACAAGCTCTAAAAAGTGCAACTTCCCAAATTCCACCCTACTAATCTGTAAAGGCATGAGAGTTTGTTATCTTTATCGCAACAGAGGAAAAACTTCTGGCTTTTCCTCTCTAAACATAAAACATCCTATCAAAGAAAGAAGTAGCAAGAGTTTCTCATGTTTATTATTTTTCATAGAACGTTTGGGCTTTAAATTCTCAAATCAGGGAATTCCCTGGCGGTTCAATGGTTAGGACTTGGCGCTTTTACTGCCCAGGGTGCAGGTTCAATCCCAGGTCAGGGAACGAAGATCCCGCAAGTCACACAGTACAGCCAAAAAATAAAGTTGGAGATTTAAAAAATAAAAATAAACAACATTCACAAATCAAGTAGCAGAGTTATAGGTTATAGGTCCACCTATCAGAGTGATCTTCCTATTGATAATTCTAGAGGCAAAACGTGGCATTTTCACAGAATGTTAAGAAGTTCATCCAGCTACTCAAATGTCCAGCCTATCATGACCTCCTCCTGTGACAGAAGAGGAGATACTTCAAGAGTCATCCCAAACACAAGCTCTTGGAAAGAAATAGATTAGCCCGAAAACCTAAGGGACCCAGGGAACCTCCCTGGCGGTCCAGTGGTTAAGACGCCTCCTCCAATGCAGGGGGCACAGGTTCCATCTGTGGTTGGGGAAATAAGATATTACATGCCTTGTGGCATGGCCAAAACATTTTGTTTTTAATTTCTAAATAAACAAATCCAAGAGTTCCTCACAAGAAAAACCCAGAAGCCCAAAGGATGTGAGCTTTCCCTCCAAACTCTTTCCAAGAGCTTCCCAGAACATAGACAGCCCTGCTGTGCTCAGAGAGCAGGTGCTCAGAAAATTCTTGGAAAAAAACTGACCAAAACCAACAAGTGGTATCTCTCTCCCAACCCCAAATCCCAGGCGAATCTCACAGCCACACCCAACCCACCAATGACTCCTATTGGCTCTCCTTCCATATGTTTCCAGAATCCAGCCACTTCTCATCACCTCCAGAGCTGCACCCTCTCCCCATCCTCCACCACCATTCTCCACCCTGCAATTGTTTCCACAGCCTCCAAGCTGGTCTCCCTGCTTCTTCCCTTGAATCTGCCTGTCCATACTCAACACAGCAACCGCAGCCACAATGGAAACACCCGTGTTACATCAAGATACACCCCTGTTCAAAACCCTTCAACATTTCCTATTTCTCTTAGAGCAAAAGCAGAGTCTATTACCAGGAACTTCATTCAAGGCTTCCCTGGTGCCTCAGACAGTAAAGAATCTGCCTGCAATGCAGGGTTCAATCCCTGGGTCGGGAAGATCCCCTGGAGAAGGGAATGGCAACCCACTCCAGTAGTCTTGCCTAGAGAATCCCATGGACAGAGGAGCCTGTTGGGCTACAGTCCATGAGGTCGCAAAGAGTCAGGCAGGACTGAGCGCTAACACTGTCACTTTGAAGGCCTTTTGGGAACCTCGACCAACCCTCCCCCAGCTCCACACCCCACACCTGTGTCCCCTCAGCTCCCAAGCTCCTCCTGCTACTCACTCACTTTCAGACACACGGGCCTCCTTGAAGCTGGGCCTTAAAAACACCAGGTCTGCTCCCACTCAGGCCCTCAGACCTTGCTGTTCCCTTCAACTGGAACATTCTACCTTCATCTCTTTAGGTCTTTATTCAAAGATTAGCTTCTGGGCCAGGCCCTCCCTGGCTACCCTATTCAAGTTCCCATTACCCCACCCCACCCTACCCTGGCTCCTGCTCCAGAAAATCCCATTTCCCTGCTTTATTTCTCTCCCTAACGTGTCTACTATCCAACATACTCTACATTTTCCTGATTCATATTTTTAATTTTCTGGCTTCCTCACCAGAGAATGAGAAAGAAATGTGAGCTCCAGGAAAGCAGGCATTTGTGTCTGCATGTTCTCTGCTGTACCCACCCCCATCAGTGCCTAGAATATAGAGGTGTTTGATCAATATTTTTAAATGTACAAGAGGCTGAATTTATATCATGCCTCAAACAAACGGTTGAGACATGCAAACTTCTAACCGATACTGCATCTGGAATACCCCCTGGGAGAACTCTCGGGGTTGCCCATCCCTCTCTTTGCTCCTCTTGGAGGAGCATTCTTTCAAATGCTTCTCCCAGACTCTACAACTGTGAGTAGTCCCAGAACAAATATTCGCAAAACAGCCAGTCAAATACACAAATCACCAGGAGGAGATCTACAATCTCCCCCTCCCCCAACATCCATACACCACCCTTCTACAACCCGAAAAGAACAAGTGAGTCTGTTTTCTGCCCAGGCCTTCAGATAAATCAATCATGTGTCCTCAACAGGTGTACTGATTGAGCAATTTCAGAAAAAGGCATGTAAGTATGATACTAGTGGGAAAAGACAGTGCTGGCCTCACAGAAATTTCTATTTATACTCTTCCTAAAGCAGCACCCAGCAGGCACTCGTTTCACAAAGAAGCAAAGGCATTGTGCTACTGACATCAAGTGGGGTAAGAACTCCTGTCCTGAGCTATGTCACTTTGCTACTAGCCTGGGCATAAAAATGTCCCTCCAAATGGACCAAGCTGTACTAGCTACACATGAAAACTACCAGAAAATTATAGTGAGTGCCTCTCTTACCCAGACAAGCCAAAAAAACCTTAGGGATGTAAGAGCACTTGAAAATCATCCCATCTTCTCTGCCCCTCTGATTTGACAGGTGATGAAGCTAAGGCCAGTCATGTGGACAAATGACCAAGTAGCCCACAGGCCACACACCTGACCAGTGGCTGAGCCAGACCTTGAACCAGGCCCAAAACCTCCCTGGTGCCCGCTCCAGCCCCCTCAAACAGCAATTATTTCAACACAAAACATTTGGTTTGTAAAAAAGGATGTATTCATACCCTGCAGAGATGAATGTCTATTTTCTAGGACATGCCATTTCTGTACTCCAGGGGAAAGGAGGTGTATTGGAAGAACCATTCTGTGCCAACTATCAAGGTCTCTTCTGTTCAGATGCCTTTCATGGTGTGGAAATTATAGAAGCCACTTCCATGAGTCTGGGGTAATTCCTGCACACCATGGTCAATGCTTTCTTCCCATCCATATCCTTCTTCAGATGGCCTATTTTTCATTTTCTTGGTTCAGACGACGTGGAAAGACATCTACCTATGGTAGATGGCCTGAATGGCCTCAGCAAACACACTGCAGAAGTGTTTACCACTCTTAATTGCTGTTACACAACATTTATTTGGGGTACCAGGGATCTAAAAACACAGCGTTGATTAATAAACAGTATTTAAGCCTTCCCACCTTGTTTGGAGGTAGGGTTAGACCCTGGGATTTCCTTTCAAAGGAAGCCACACTGAAGGCCACAAGTTGAGAGGTTTCTCCGGAGGCCTGGCTCAGGGGTGTATCAGAAAATCCAGGTCCAAACTACCCAGTGGGTCCTTTCCCCTACACTGTCCTTTGCTTCCTCCAGCTCTTTTCCCACCCTCTAGGCCAGTCTTCACTGTCATTTGCCCCCCACCCTCCAGCAAGGTCCTGCTAACCACACAATCTAAATGGCTTGACTCTTTGGCCTTCAACAGTAAACCTTCTGCTCCGCATGGAAAGGTACCTGAACCCGGCAGCCAAATATCAGATTACAAGGTCTGGCCAAATGAGTTCTCCTTGGGTCTTCACAATGCTTTATTTCAAATGCATTTTAACACTGTGAGCTGACAATCTGTCTCCTGGAAGGGCTTTCCTGCCTTAGGATCTTAAAGGCATATGGTAAAAGTGTGACAAAATGATTGAGCTTGCAGAGTACCTTGAAAATGAATTCCAGTTGTTAGTGCTGAGGCCTTTGACTGATGCTAGGTTTCACTGCAAACGAGACCCCAAACTCAAAATCCACGCTGATAGGAGCAGAAGTGACATCTATTTAGACTCAAGCTAAGGTTGCTGGATTTGGCCCAGGGGGAAACAGGAATCCTGACCTTTGGACCACTTCTAGAAAGTCCAAGAGACAAAAAGATGTTGATAATCCAAAAGCTTTGACAAGTTACATGTTTGGATAACAGGTTACCACGTAGTTATGTTTTAACTTAATATTAAAATTAATATAATTCTTTAATGTTAAAATTAGCTTTCCAAATACAAAAGTTAGTCAAATTATTAACATTTGCTGTTACATAATCCACAGAGTGGCTCAATCCCCTATGCATAATTATAAATTGTTCTCCCTAGATTTGAGTATCAGCTCCACTTAATAAGTAGCTCCTGTTTGGCAGGTCACTTAATTCTCTTTGCCTCAGTCTTCCCATCTGCCAAGTGGGGATAATAGTAAATACCTACCTCATTAGGTTATCATGAGAATAAAGTGAGTTAATACCCATAAGGCACTTAGGATATCAACTGGTACTTGGTATTCATTTAATAAAGTCACCTACTATTACTACTACTATTATTATTATCACCATGTTATTGAGTGAAAACATTTTGATCATTTTATTGCTTGTGTTTTGTTCTTCGAGAACTCCTGCCAGCAGGAAGGAACCATAGCCTGAAGCTCCTTTTCAAAGAATCCTTTCCAAGACAGAAGGCAAAGCTTTGGAATCCTAACCGAGACCCATCCCCAGGTTCATGGGGAAAGTGGCCAGAGTCCAAGAGGCTGTTTTGCAAGAGCTCTATGTTCTTTCTGGCACCATCAGGCAAGTCCTCATCCTGCCCAGAAGTGGAACCACCACAGTCATCCTCAAACAGCGCCGACCACAGTAGGAGCCACTCAGTGAAGCCACAGCTCAACGGGCTGAGCATCCCTGACCACTGAAGAGTACAGCCTCAGGGCTCTCCTGGGGAGCAGGAGACAGTCAGGGGAGATTGCATCTGTCTGCCTAGAAGCTGCAGGCAGAGGGACCAGCTCCAGGAGTTTGAGTGAGGATGTGTCAAGCAATGCATTGTCCTACCATAGGACTCCACTCTCTCCAGCCCCTTCATCCTCAGCCACATGAGCATTCTCAGGATGACCACAAAGGACATGCTTCTTCTTTCTCAGCAACTTAACCACCTCAAAGTCACTCCCCCAAACCCAAATAAACCTCAAGGGTTATTTTCTAAAGTTCTGACCAAACCTCACCCCTTAACTGGCCATGCTAAGAGGCAGCCCCAAGCCCCTCTCTATGAAAACACAAAGCTCTTTCTGTTTTCTTTCCAACAAAGACAAAAAGTCTACACCCACAGGTAGACTGGGTCCCTAAAGTGAGCACAAAATCTGGGAGACCCTATTCTCATTCTAGGTAAATGTGCATCCCCAGGATCAGAAGCATGGAGGGATGCTTCACAACTTGGCTTCGGGGGACCCACTTCAGATATTGGGGTGGGGGAGGGAAAATGACCAAACTCAGTGGACCCTGAGTATGGGGCAGAAAATAATCTGGGTTTGAAAATATGGTTCTGGAAAAGCAAACCAACCACAATGACAAGTAAAAGGGGATTAAGAAGGCAGGAAAGAAGAGCACCCTAATTTGTCTTATGAAATACCTCCTCTTTCTCTTACCAGCTTGACCAACACCTCCATGAACCCCCGCAAAATGTTCAGCTTATACAGCAGGTATGTGTGTGAATATATATGCTTACATACTGATCACATGAGGGGAGGCAATAACTCCAACTCCAGGTTCTTCCAGCAGCAACCGATCCTCTTTCACTATCATCCTCCCTACCTATTCTGAGGCGCTCCTAAACAAAACAAACAAAAACCAACTCTTGGGCAGAAAAAAAACAGCAGCTGAATGGAGCAGCTCAGCTTGAGCCTTCCTGACATCGACTTGTGGTTATTTCTGCTTTCTTGAGATCAGCCACCAGCCTCGGACTACACACATCCCTGGAGAGACACCGCGGGAACAGAGACCCTCGCAGACCCTCCTTGGTGACCCGCACTCCAGCGTGTGCTGCTGAGCCTGGTGAAATGGACTGACGCTCAGATAAAGGCTCAGCCCACACGTGACCCTGCACACTGCGAAATTCCTCCCTTCCCTAATCGCGCGGCCATCCAAAGTCTTGCCTACATCGAGTACGCGCGGATGTCAATTCTCTAAGAATACATGATGTTAGAACAGAAATGGGAATGCCCGGAGCCGGATTTCCTCGTGACCACGTCTCTCGCCGACACGGTGCGCCCGTGAACACTGTGAGTAGACGCACGCAGCCAGTAAACAGGAATATCCACCATGCTCAGCCCACAGTCACGCGTGGGGAGAATGAGTCCAGAGGGCGGCGGTGTCAGGGAAGTGAAAAGTCGCCCGCCTTCGACTGTCCCCGAAATCCCAGGGCCTCCCCCGCCCCCGCGCGGCGCCCACTCGGGCATTCAGGGCACAGACCCACGCGGCGGGCACGTGGGGGGCTCCGCAGAGCCGAGAACTGGACAATGAGGACGCGGCGACCCTCCGGTTCCTGCCGCGGTGGCGGCGACAGCGGCGGTGGCAGCGAGAGCCACCTCTGCACCCGCGGCCGCTGCCACCTCCACCCTCTTCTCCCCGCTCCCCACTTACGTTCCGAGGGTCTCCTTGAACTCGAAGATTTTCTTGATGTCTTCAGCTTGCTTTTTCCAGGAGGAGCTGCTCTCGCCGTTCTCCCGGGCCATGGCAGACGAGGGCGGCGTGCGCGGAGGGCGGCGAGGCAGAGCGGCCAGGGGCGCAGGGGGCCGGGGTGGGCGCGCGAGGAGGGGGCGCCGGGGGGGCGGTGGCGCGGGTGCAGAGGAGACGCGGGCGCAGCGGAGACGCGGGCGGCGGCGCGCCGGTCCAGGAGGGCTGGGCTGGCGGCGCGGGGATGCTCGGCGCGGGAGCCGAGGAGACTTTGTGCTGCGGCAGAGCTTCCTCTTCTGCAGTTTCCTCTTTCACTCTCGCCGCCGCGGTCCCTCCCTGGCTCTTATTTCTGCGCGTCTTGGGCACAGACTTCCTGCCGCCGTTCGCCCGGCTCCTTTGCTGCCGGCTGCCAGCCTCACTTTCTGCTACTTTCTTGCCTCCCTTCTCCTCCCTCCCCGCCGCCCGCCCTGCTCCCTCCCCCCTCCTCCTCCCGCGGGCTCCCCGCCCTCCCCGTGCTCCCCGGCCGCCTCCCGCCTCCCCGCCTCCTGCGCGCTGCCGCCTTCGGGGATGTCCTGCTCCCAGAGAGTGCCGTGCCCCGGGCGCGGGGGCACCTCCGTCGCCGCCCGGCCACGCTCCCCGTCGCCGCGCGCGCCCTGGAGCCCGGGAAAGGGCAGGTGCAGAGAACCCGGGCAGGTGCGGAAGTCGGGGAGCTTTGCTGAAGGACCCCGGCCCTCCGGGGCTGCCTAATTAATTCTGCAAAGTCAAGTCTCGGGAGCGCAAGGGCTTTCCTCCCTGGCGGCGGGAGGGGGCGCCTCTGCGCTGCGCTTGGACGCGGCTGGAAGGGGGCGGGGGTGCGAGGCCGCCCGGATGCGGGGCGCCAAGGGCGGGGGCGTCCTCCCCGGGCGTCCCGGCGCTGCGCCGCGCTGGGCGGGGGCCGGTTGTTAGGGCGACGAAAGGCGGCGGCAGGGATGCTGGCGGAGGTGGGCGTAGACTCGGGCCGCGCGGCGCCGGCCGGTGGCTGAAGCTCCCGGAGCCTCACGACTTGGCGACTGGAGCTAATTCGCATTGCACCAAAATCGGCGCTCCAGTCCAATTACAGCCGGGGGAGGGGGCCGCGCCCCGAGGAGGGAGCCGGGAACCGCAGGACGTGCCAGGCGCTGCCTTGTTTTCCCTTGGGGAGGTTAACTACCGGGGTCATATGGCGGCCGGGCGGCGGGTGGATTCGGGCTCCGTGCGCCGCCCAGGCTACCTCGGGCCCGGGGCTGGAGCGGGCCTGGGCGGGCCTGGACCGTCCTTCGCTCCAGCTCGGCTCCTCCTGGTCTCTCCCTCTCTCCATCGGCCGAAACCTAGAGACTTAAAGGAAAGTGAAGCTCTGCCCTACACCCTCCTCGCCAGGAGGGCTGCCCCTCGTAAGCCCGGCCGCGGCGGGTTTAGTAGGGCACCCTGTCTTAGAGCATGTACCTGGAAATAGCGTTTCCCCCCCACCCCCACCCGGCCTTCCATCTCCGAGTTACACTCTGACTGCCCATTCTTCTAACGTGTCCACCTGTCAGAGGGCGATCCATGTGCGGATGCCCATCCTCAACCTGCGGGGATTATCTCTTGTTTCAAAAAATTGTAGTTTTCTTCGTATAAAGACTTGTCACTCCCTGAGGGCCCCTTGACTGAGTTGGATAAACAGCCTTATGTCTTGATTGCTGACACCTGTCCCATTTTCCCAGGACTGTTCCAATTTCACTGTCAAAGGGGGAAGAAAATTCTGCTGCCTGAAAACTTATCTAGCACCTTCTTCCTCGTTCTGACAGGCTGGATGCAAGCCTACTGCCCTCCCAGAAGCAGTCTGGACTCCGCCCTGGCCTCTACCTTTTCCCTCACCCAAGAAAGTGGGAAGATAACCTGGCCTGCCTAGTCCCCCACATCTGTGTGCTGGATTCTGTCTTTCAGGGGCTGTTAGCTTAAGGCTCTCCAGGCTGGGGAGAGCAAATAGGAGATCTTGCTATTAGAAACTGACTAAATCGACAAACCCAAATTCCTCCGTGAGTTACTAAGGAAACTCAAAGTTGGGGCCTGTCACCAAAGGCAAACAGCACCACTTTAATAAGAAATATGCTTGAAGAACTGTACTATCATCTATTGGGGTCAAAGGTTAGGCAGTAAGAAGAGTAGGAGCCAGGCATGACTAAGATCCCAAGGGACATTCTCCGTGCCCGCCATATGCATCTGCTCATCCTTTTTCGTTCTTTCCCCATCCCTGCACTTCTTCTTATCCAGTTCTTCCCTATTTCACTCTTGCTCCTTGCCTACAGATTACTGTGCCACGGGAGCCCACGATAACAATCCTCAGTCTCAGCTTTTGTCCACAGAACTAAAGAAGTGGTGATGCTAAAGAAGCGTTTAACTGTTGGAAGTGCTATAGGGAGCTTTCTGTTTCTTTTGAATTTTCCATGTGCATGTGTGCTAAGTCGCTTCAGTCTTGTCTGACTCTGTGCAACCCTATAGACTATAGCCTGCCAGTCTCCTCTGTCCATGGGATTGTCCAGGCAAGAGTACTGGAGTGGGTTGCTGTGAGTCCTCCAGGGGATCTTCCTGACCCAGGGATCGAACTCCCATCTCTTAGGTCTGCATTGGCAGGTGGGTTCTTTACCACTAGCATCACCTGGGAAGCCCCTGAATTTTCCATAATGATGTTCATTCAGAGCACTGTTAAGTTATCTTCAGCTGGACTAGATCCTAGAGAAAAAAAATCAAAAGTTTAATGGGAGTTGAGGTCAACCCAAGGGAATGGATCCCATGACACAAAGAAGGAGGTGGAAATGCTGAAGACACATTCAGTCTGGCTTTAGCATGGTCATTCCTCCCTTACTGGACGCCATGTGAAATAAGAGATCTTGACCTTGGGAACCACAATAGAAAACAAAACCACTGTTCCTTAAGAATGATTAAACCTTAGCCTGTAAATGGCTTAATTCTGTTTGCTTGAGGACCCTGGAGTGGATGACCATTTCCTCCAGCTACCATGATTTTGTAGAGGACTAGGTGATGGCTGTGAACGCTTCATTCCACTCCAACTCCCATTGTCAATCAGTTATTACCTATCAGTCAAAAGCTGTCCATTCCCTAACAATTCCACTGCAGAAAGCTCTACTAGATATTCTGAAGTACTAACCTTTAGGTCCCAAGTCTTTATATTTCCTTAAAGCCCTTAAAATTTTTGTTAAAGAACCCAAAGAACAAGTTGTTTAATAACCCATCATTAAAGACTTACCAATTTTGTGTCTATCAAACTCTTTCCAACTAACAGACCTGCCAATAGATTAGGCTTGTGGCCCAGGTTCAGAATTGGTGGGTGGAGTGAGGAAAATATATAATATCTTAAAGCAAATGTGTAGATTATAACTGAAAATCTCTAAATTACCTCTATTCAGCCTTTGGGGCTTCCCAGGTAGTGCAGTGGTAAAGACAGCCTTTAGTACCTAAAATGATAACCCAGGAGCACAAGCTGGGGTGGTAGAAAGAACTAGAAAGTCTGGGAAACTAGGCTCAAGTTCCAAGTCTGTTGCTAAATTTTCTTTTTTTATTTTTATTTTTGGCCCAACCAGGAATCAAACTCAAGCCCTTGGCAGTGAATATATGAAGTCCTAATCACTGGACCACCAGGGAATTCGCTCAAAATTTATTTTTTAAAATTGTATGTGACAAGAACTTGCTCATGGAATATAGGGCAAGGTGATAAAAGGAATTAAAACTGAAGCTGGAATGCTCAAGAAAGAATCAGGAAACAATAAAATCACAGATATAAAGACTACATTGGAAATGGAACAAGGAAATTGACTTCAAAAAACTTTTTAAAGGATATAGAAAACAAAAACAGTGAAAAAGTAAAATGGAAGTGGGCAAAGATGAGCTAGAAAGTTACGTGATACCTGAAGTTCACTATATTCATAAATGGTATCCCTTCTGAAGAGACTGAAATAATGGAACAAAAAATATTTCAAAATATTATTCAAGAAAACTTTCCAGAAATGAAGACTTTAATCTACAGATTGAAGGGGAACAACATGTATTAAAAAATATATGGATGATCAATAGGAAGACATGTCCTAGTGGAACTACTTATCTCCAGAGAAATAATCCTTTGATTTTCTCAGAAAAACAACAAAAAAAAGTCAAGTTACATGTAATGGGAAGTATATGTATCAGCCTTTCATAGGCTTCAATAGCCACATCCAATGATGGAGGCTGTTTATAAAGTCCCTAAGGCAGTTAATTGTGATAAAAGAATTTCATGATAATAATTAACACTTACTGAGTTCATATTATGCATCAGGCTTTGCTCTAAGTGCTTTACCATATTTATTTAATAATCCTCACGTCAATTACATGAAGTAGGTAATAGCACTATTCTTATTTTGTAGAGGAGGAGACCAAAATTTGGAATGGTTTAGAAGCACACAGCATGAATGAATAAAACCCAAGCAGCCTGGCTCCAGAGCCCTGGTCTAAGTGTTGCACTGTAATCCTGCTATTAAAGTGATGCTCAAATAAAAGACATCAGACAACCAGTGAGAAACTGTTACTGAAGAAGGAGGGAATGGATGTTGAGCAGGCAAAGGTGATAGGTGCCCCCTACAATGTAAATATCTTCTTAATGAAGAAAAACAGGAGAATGATAGTTGTTCAAAACCAAAATAGGGTAATCAAATGACTGCCAACTCCAGAAATGTATCTTTGTTTACATTTGCTTGTTTTAGTTTCATTTTTTTTCAAACCTCAAGGAACTTTTAAGTGAACTCACTCCCTTGGGTCTTTACTTGGTGGACATCACCTTTATCTTCCGACCTTAGATCTGAAGCAAGTCTTTGGGTTGTTTCTCAACATTCTCCCAGACCTGGATCTTGCTCTTCCACAGCTGACATTGAAACACAGTCTTGTCGGTTCATATTAGAATTAAGAGTCTATTCTTAGTTCAGTGGAGTGCAGTTGACAATACACACAGGTGCATTTATAAAAGTGAAGACACTAAAAAAAAGGAAAAATAATTTCCCAGTGGTCCAGTGGTTAGGACTCAGTGCTTCACTGCTGAAGCCCCAGGTGCAATCCCTGGTCAGGGAGCGATGATCCCGAAAGCCACACAGCACAGGCAAATAAATAAATAAAAATGAAATTGAGGACACTGAAAGCAGTAAACACTGAAAACAGTTCCCTCTTATATGGCAAACCAAGTCTAAACAAAAATGGCACCTTCTCTGATTTTCTACCCAGATCAGGATCTACAGCAGACATTGAAATAGAATCTCATCAATTTATATTTAAACTTAATGGTATGCTCCAAACAACTGAAGGAAGTACACTGGATGATGCACATAAATGCATTTATAAAATCTGAAGGCATTTAGTCAATAAATACACTGTTTCACATAAGCAAAGCCAAGCCTACACAACAACCACAATGGCCTCAAAAAAAAATTGCCCATGAAGGTTGATTTTTCTCCAAAACCCCAAATCTTTTAAAAAATCTTTTCCTGTAAAGAGTAGCTATCAAAAGATGGGAGCCTAAATGTAAGATGTTCTTTCTTCCTTTTTAGCAATTGGAACCACAAATACTTAAATTGAACCACAAACATGTTTAGAATATAATAATCAAATAAGGAGAAAAAACAATTTTAAGAAACATCTTCCAAATAGGCACATGAAAAATTGCTCATCATTGCTAATTATTAGAGAAATGGAAATCAAAACTATAATGAGATACCACCTCACACTGATCAGAATGGTCATCATTAAAAACTACAAATAACAGATGCTGGAGAGGGTGTGGAGAAATGGGAACTCTCCTACACTGTTGGTGGATATGTAAATTGATGCAGCCACTATGGAGAACAGTATGGAGGCTACTTAAAAAAAACTAAAAAATAGAGTTGCCAGATGATTTAGCAGTTCCACTCCTGGGCATATATCCAGAGAAACTGCTACTGCTACTGCTAAGTCGCTTCAGTCGTGTCCGACTCTGTGTGACCCTATAGACGGCAGCCCACCAGGCTCCGTCATCCCTAGGATTCTCCAGACAAGAATACTGGAGTGGGTTGCCATTTCCTTCTCCAGTGCATGAAAGGGAAAAGTGAAAGTGAAGTCGCTCAGTCGTGTCCGACTCTTAGCGACCCCATGGACTGTAGCCTACCAGGCTCCTCCGTCCATGGGATTTTCCAGGCAAGAGTACTGGAGTGGGGTGCCATTGAGAAAAACATGGTCCAAAAAGATAAATGCACCCCAGTGTTCATTGTGGCACTATTTACAATAGCCAAGACATGGAAGCACCCGAAATGTCCACTGACGGATGGATAAAGAGGATTTGGTACATGTATATAATGGAATATTACTCAGCTGTTAAAAAGAATGAAATAATACCATTTGCAGCAGCATGGATGGACCTAGAGATTATCATACTAGGTAAGTCAGAAAGAAAAAGACAAACACTATATGATGTCACTTATATATGAAATCTAAAATGCAACACAAATGAATAAATCTGAAAAACAGAAACACAGACATAGAGCAGTGGTCCCCAACCTTTTTGACACCAGGGATCGGTTGCATGGAAGGCATTTTTGCCACGGACCTGGGTGGAGGGGATGGTTTCTGGATCATTCAGCACATGACATTTATTTTTCACTTTATTTCCATTATTATTTTATCAGCTCCACTTCAGATCATCAGGCGTTAAATCCTGGAGGTTGGGGACCCCTGACATAGAGAACAGGTTTGTGATTTCCAAGGGAGAGGAGAGGTGTGGGGAGAAGGCTTGGGAGTTTGGGATTAGCAGATGCAAAGTGTTATGGATAAACAACAAGGTCCTACTGTATAGCACAGGAAACTATACTCAGTATTCTATGATAATAATAGAAAAGAATATGAAAAAGAATGTGTATTTGTATAACTGAATCACTTTGTTGCATAGCAAAAATTAGCACAACGTTGTAAATCAATTGTATTTCAATAAAATTTTTAAAGAAGGAAACGTCTTCCAGTGTTTGTAAACCACGTTGTGGCTGATGCATTATAACACCAGTGGGCTGATATTAACCATGTTCTGAGTGCCCTAATTTCTCTGTGAGGCATTTGTTGAGCTTGTACTTTTTGAAATAGACACATTCGAAAAAAGAACAAAGCGCAGTTCCTGCCCTCAAAACATTCCAAGTCTAAGACACAAAGACAGACATGTAAATAGGTGCATGCTCAGTTGCTCAGTCCTGTCCGACTCTTTGTGAACCCATGGACTGTAGGCCGCTAG
Organism: Giraffa tippelskirchi; assembly: GCF_054371585.1. Classification (NCBI taxonomy): domain Eukaryota; kingdom Metazoa; phylum Chordata; class Mammalia; order Artiodactyla; family Giraffidae; genus Giraffa; species Giraffa tippelskirchi. The sequence goes on along the minus strand of NC_137287.1, from coordinate 60,797,802 downwards.
GCTCCTCTGTCCATGGGATTTTCCCAGCAAGAATACTGAGTGAGTTGCCATTTCCTCCTCCAGGGGATCTTCCTGACCCAGGGATCAAACCTCCTGCATTGGCATGCAGATTCTTTACCTCCAAGCCACCTGGGAATCCTTATGTAAATGAGTAGCAAGAATAAAATGTGATTGAGGCTATAATGGAGATTTGCACAGAGATTACTGGGGAAGCATGGAACAGAAAGGGCCTGGAAGTGTCAGAAGAGACTTGGGAAAGAGGAAGACTTTAGAACTGGGTCTGGAAGGAAGATCCATAAGAAATTGCCAAGGAGAGAAGGGAGGGTGCATGCAGATTTCAAGCAGAAGAAAAAGCATGTGTGAAGGAACAAAATTCAAAGAAAGGGCTTTCCATCAGAATAGCCTGGTGACAATCCCCAAGTCTTGGTGGCTTATAGGAGCAAAGTTTTGTTTCTCACATTCATCAGTTGGTTGGGGAGCTGCTGGCAGAGTAGCCACCATCTTGGACTTGACTGGTCCCTGCGGCAGAAGGAAATCAAGCCAGGTTTGCACAGCAGGTGGTTGATTGCTTTGTCCTGGAAGTGACACACATCACCTCCACTCTGGCCAGAACTAATGGCACAAACTCATCCACCAAGAGGGCCTGGAAATGAGAGCTGGAATGACCTGGCGGATAGCAATAATGACTACCCCCAAACGCACAGCAGAAGGCTGCACATTCAGGAAATGGTGCTGGGGGCAGGGTAAGCAGGGGCTGAACATTGGGAGTTAGAATGCAGTGAGCAGACAGGGGAACACAGGTTAGACTGGAAGAAATTAAAGAGTCTGTTTATGAAAGGCCTCGACTGTCCTTCCTTTGGGCCCCAAAATAAAAATTTTAAGTGATTCAATAAGTGTAACGATCAGGGTTGAAAACAGCCACACTCTGCCTTGCAGTTCAGGAGTGACTGTCCCCCACAGAAAGTAAATGGGCTTGTGGCTGCTTTTCTGATCCTAGTAGAACACAGCCTTGACCTTGACAGAACCCTGGACACCTTTGAAGGAATTCCAACCAACAGCTCCAGAGAAGACTGTGGTCTTGCTTCCAATATTGCTGCTTCTGATGTTAGTATATTTCAAGTTCTAGTCTTTAAGAAATCTTAAGGCCTGGGTGAGGTTGTGTGTGCCAAAGATGAACTGATTAGCTGCGATTCTGATATGCAATCTACTTTAGGGGTATCTCTGCAAGCATGAGTCTCAGAGACAGTCAGGGGCATCACTGAATCTTAACTCCAGTCCAGGAGAGTCCTGGTGTCCTGTTATGGTGAGTGGGTGGGTACACCAAGTAAAAGTGACTTTGCAAGCAGCCTGATGCAGGAAATAAACAAACGAGTAATCAAGTTTGTCAGCCAGTCTGGTAAGAGCTGTTTGCAAGTTCAGGGGGCTACAGCAAAACAGTGGAGTATGTACAAAGGTGGATTTCAACACACACACACAGACACAACTGGAGTGAATGGCATCGAGCTTGTGGTTCAATATTGGTACACTGAATGCATGCACAAACCAGAGCCAAGTGTTGAAATGAAAGAACCCGGGTCTCCTGACATCTAACCCACGCCCTGACTTTAGGCATTTTCCAATCCTTTCTCCAAAAAAGGGGACCATGTGGGTATGGAGGAGAAAACACCAGCAAAGAACTCTGGACTTCTCAGAAGAAAGTCAGAAGGTACACATGAGGTGTTAATGGTATGCACCTTTTGTTTTTAATAGCTGTCGTATCTGGGGACTTCCCTGGTGGTCCAGTGGTTAAGACTCAGTCTTTCACTGCTGCAGACCTGGGTTCAATCCCTGGTCAGGGAACTAAGATCCCACAAATCGTATGGTGCAGAAAAAAAAAAAAAAAAGCTGTCATATGTGGCTCTTTGTCTTTTACCTGGATTATAAAATGAATGTTTATAAAAGAAAAAATATTCTACCTAAAACATATCCACCGACAAGATTTCCACTAGATGGTTGCATTTTATATTCAATGTCAATAACCTGGGAATGCCTTGGATTCTTGTTTCTAGGAGGGGTTTTTTAGCTGCAGGCAGAGCCTCATTAGCCAGATCCTGCCAATACCTTATTCCGTAAGAGTGTCTTGGCACTGTGGGCATTAACTCTTCAAAATCAAAACTTAAAAAAAAAAATCTATAAACAGGAATATATTAGCATTTTTTTATAAACCATAAACCTACAAGTGGAGACCACTATTTTTTTTTTATAGAAGCAAATGATTTTTTTAAAAAAAGAAGCAAATGACTTGTCAGTTTTTAAGAAGGATATGCTCCTTCGAGTTGACGGTGCCCCTGGAGGCCTTCATGGTTCTTCCATTTATCCAAAGTGTTTCTAAAAGCAGAGGAATGGTAGGGGGAAATATTCACCAAAAAATTACGAGGCAAAAAAAAAAAATCATTTAAGTACTTCTCAGCATTCCTGGTCCAACGGCTTTTTTCCAGAGTTCACAGACTGAGGCAGCCATGGCATTTATACCCCAGATGGACATAAACCAGACTGTGGAATTATTGAGGCATTAACTACACCCATGATGAAGTGTCGGCTCTCTAGACTTCATGCAAACCGCTGGCCTAAAACTCACACATTGAGGCAAGACATTTAAATTACCAGCCAGAAGAAGAGCCTTTCTTCTAATTGAATTCACACAGGAACTCAGAAGGGGGCCAAGTCAGGAAGTTGAGCCTGAGTAGCCCTGGAGCACCCCTCCTTCCTCAACACTCTCCTCCCAAGAAAGTCCAGGCTTCCAGATCTCAGACAGCTCGGCAGGCCCCTCAAGGTTAACAATGCTGTTTCCCCGTTGAACCAGCCAGAAGCAACACTGGAACTGGGTTTATTTTTACCCCAGGCTTTGTCATCTATCATTACTAAAATACTAAGAGACAGGTTTTGGCTGAGAATCCTGTAGAATATTCAAGATCTCCGTGTAGAATCTGGCTCTCCATCTCCCACGTTTGTCTTATTGGGAGTGTACTCCTTCTCCCTGCCAAGGCTCCTCATTAGCAAGGATGTCTGTGTTCCAAACAAGACGCCGTCTCTCTTGGTTGGATGACTGAAAGATTCTGTGATGATGTCATAATGTAGCCCTTGTGACATCACCACTCCTTTCATGGAAACAAATCCTTGGTACCCTGGATGACATGGTACATTTAACCAGAGGGATGGGGGAATAGGTGTCAACATCTCTTGCAGGTTTCTTCGGCATGCAGACATACAGCAAAAACTTGCTTTATTGAGGGGCCTTCTCTCCAGATTCAGGTATATTTCATGGAGAGTATCTTTTCCTTGATCTCCAAAAGGGAAATTATATCACCTGCTGGTGTGATGCCTTCTTGAACCACAAACCCAGCTGTAAGGTAAATCCCCCTTATCTTCTACATGACATTCAAACTAGACACTCTTGGTTTGCAGAGTACTCTGTTTATGGAACTGGACATACATCGCCTTCCTCATCTTCCTTTCCAGCCAAGCAAACTTGTTGGCTCCTCTTACAGCAAATCCACAGTCAGTTACTGGACCCAGCACTGCGCTGAGTCCAGCCCAGTCAATCCCTTTGCTCTCGTTTCCTTTTTTAATTTCCAGTTCTTTCCTATTTGCAGTGGACTTTTTCCCAAGCACCAGACTACCTGCCCTCTCAAACCCAACAAATACTTCTTTCAGTATTTTTTGACAGATGTTCCCAAAGGCACAAGTCTATGCAGAAAAGAATGGAGCCCATAGTTCATTTCTATCAAAAAGCTCAGAAGTTGTACTGCCTCTGAGCAAATAATTGAAATGAGAGCTTGGGGTGAAAGCCAAGTGTCACCATCTATGACCTCTATATTTCTCATTACATGACAAGTCTCATGCAAAAATCCTGGCAGCAAAATCTATGTTTCTCACATGCATACACATTTATAAATAAGCACTAAAGCCAAATTCAGAAACAAAGTACCCTGGAAAGGGTTTAAGTCCTGTAGTGGTCACTATCTGGTCCTGAGGATGAATGGCTCTGGGGCCGGGCTCTAACCAGTTACCTGAGGGGCTCTATGCTGCCTGCTTTATGTTGAGAAGGTGGGGTTTCCCCAGATCTCCCACATGCACTCCCCTCACACACCTGTAAAGACCTTACTTTTGCCCATGGCATTCCCGAAGGAGGTTTAAGTCACCAGGCACTTAAAACCCCAGACGCTGGGTTTGAAGCAAGACAGCCTTCACCACGCCCACTTAGAACTCCAAAATCCAGCCTTGTTCTCGAATCCCTGGGGTTGCTTCGAGATGTCTCCTGCATGACCAAGCACAGAGCTCCAATTCCTTCCTCATCACCATACTACCACACTTCACCCCAAGTCAACAACCACACAGTAAGAATTCTATCTCAACCCTCCTACGGATCCCTGGCAGAAGGTCAGTGTGGGGGTTTTCTTCTGTTGCTTGGCTGACTCAGATCTCTCCTCTCCCCATACTGCCTTGAGGAGGCCAAGGTTCCAGGTTTTCTGGTTTCAAAATAAATTGGCAGAAATCTGAAGTGATGCCAATAACGCCCTCCTGCCCTCAGGCATCTGGGTCCCAGTGGGAGGTCTCTTAGCAACCAGGCTCAAATCAAATATTTGGGCATCTGGACACATTCAGATTGGGATGAGCTCATCAACAAAAACTTCTCTCTTTCCCTCAGCCCAGCTACTGAGAGTTAAGAGAGTGCTGAGCCTCCTCAATCGCCTCCCTGCACTGAAAGAAGCTGTGACTCATGACAAGTGTTCAATCAGAGGCAGCCCTGGGCTGGCAGGCCAGGTATCTGGCTTCTGTTTCTGTCTTGATACGTATCGTTGGATGAGACTCGTGAACTTTTTTGTTGCTGTGCCAACATAAAGTCCAAAGTTTTCATTTGACACTCCGCATGCAGTCTTTTCACCAGAAATCAGAATACTCAGGGTCACAGAGGGTGTGAGCTTGTTCAGTTCAGACGTGAACCAAGAGGAAGAAGGCTTTCAGAGCCCTCTTCCCCCATCTGCATCCTCCCTGCAAAATTCCCCGCCAGTGACAAATGGTGAAAGGGAGGGAGAAGGGGGCCTATGGGTGCTGGCAAGAAAGTTCCACATTTTGACTTTTCCAGTCCAAACCCCCAGGTTTATGCTGCCCTGTATACTCCAGAAAGACTTGCTGTTGTTCAGTCGCCAAGTCACGTCCAACCGTTTGCAATCCCATGGACCGCAGCATGTCAGGCCTCCCTGTCCCTCACCATCTCCCAGAATTCACCAAGTTGTCCTTTGAATCAGTAATGCCATCCAACCATCTCATCCTCTGCCACCCTCTTCTCCTTTTGTCTTCAATCTTTCCCAGCATCAGGGTCTTTTCCAATGAGTCGGCTCTTCGCATCAGGTGGCCAAAGTGTTGGAGCTTCAGCTTCAGCATCAGTCCTTCCAAAGAATACTCAGGGTTGATTTCCTTTAGGATGGACTGGTTTGATCTCCTTGCTGCCCAAGGAACTCTCAAGAGTCTTCTCCAGCACCGGGAAAGACTAAACACACCAAATTTGGCTTTGGATGCTAATTCAAATTGATATCTTCATGTACAAGGGAGGCCTATCTCAGCTTTCGTATCTTTAAAAATGGAGCTTTTAAATCCTAGTCTCCTGGGAATTCCCTGGTGATCCAGTGGATAGGACTCTGCACTCTCACTGCTGAGGGCCCAGATTCGATCCCTGATCAGGGAGTTAAGATCCCACAAGCCATGCAGTGCAGCCAAAAAAAGACATTATCTTTTGAGAGATGGGCTGGTCAGGGCTCCCCTTCCTCAACCAGCATGTACTCATCATAATTATCCATTATACTACCCCCTGGGCTTTTTGAGTTGCTTATTTCTGTGTGCACAGATATCTAATCTCTTCATTGAGTCCCAAAAGAAAAATGCATATCTCATATTCCCTTATCACCTTTTAGGTCACCTCACCCACAGCCCTGGGGGCAAACACCACTAGGTCCTAAAGAAACACTCAATGTAATGAGCACCCAGGCCTGAGGATGCTCCAAGGTGGCAGCTTGAAGGGCTCTCCCAGCAGAAAAAGCCATCTCTTCCTTCAGTGGAAACAAGAAGTTGGAGGGGCAGTGAGGGCAGTGAAAGGAGCGTGGGCTCTGGAGTCAGCCCCATTGGTTGGCCTCCCCGTTCTCTAGCTATATGGTCTTGGGCATACTGCCTAACCTCTCTCAGAAAATGGAAGTCACAGTAGTATCTGCTTTGCTGGATTGTTTTCAGACAATTAAATCATCACTGTAAAGCAGCTAGCCCAAACATAGTCAGTAAGTGGTGGTTCTTATTGTCATTTTTTTACCCAATCATTTAATCATTAAATAAAAGTATCCTTGGGTTACTTAGCCTTCTGATTGCAAAAGTATTTTAATTATTTATCTAAAAAGCTGCAGAAGAGTATGGGCTGAATAGTCAAGCACATCAGCTCCAAAGACCTGAGTTTAAATCATATAACCATTTTTAAATCACTCCTTGATCTGTTTACAGAAAAAAAAAAGTATCTATAGCAACAATAATTGATAGTCCACTGATTTGATTGATTTTTGTGCGAGGAACATACAGAAGTTGATCTTTAGGATTCAGTGGTGACCCTGACTTCTGTGTCATACAACCTCCTTCCTTAATCTGCTTTAAAAGCTGCCTGAGCTGTTCTCTGCAAGGCTCAAGGATCAATTTTTGTTGATTTTGTTTATACTGTAGAAGATGATGCCAGACTTCAAGCACTGAAAGACATGTTTCTTTTGAAGATAGCCTGAACAAGACTTGACAGTAGACATATTTTATCCTTTTTACTGTCATCAGCAAATAAAAAAGCCAGCATTATCTCTAACAGCCTCAAACTGGAAACAGCCCAAGGGTCCAACAGGTCAGGACCATGTCTTCACAAAGTAATGGGATACAATTGTATTGATCCAACCACCAGGTTTATAAAATAATAAAGAGAAATAGCATCTTCTAAATTGTAGCTGTTATAAGGATTTGAGCTTGATCCCCAAGAGTACACTTTTCCAATATGTTTTTATTTTAAAATACATATATTAATATGCGGTATTTGTTTTCCTCTTCCTGACTTACTTCACTCTATATGACAGACTCTAGATCTATCCACATCCAGAAAAATGGCACAGATGAACCTATTTCCAGGGCAGGAATAGAGATGCAGACATAGAGAATGGATATGTGGACACAATGGGGGAAGGAGAAGGTGGGACAAATTGGGAGATTTTCATACATTTACTACCATGTGTAAAATAGATAGCTAGTGGGAAGTTCCTACAAAGTACAGGGAGCTCAGTTTGGTGCTCTGTGATGACCCAGAGGAGCAGGATAGGGGTGGGGTGGAAGGGAGGTCCAGGAGGGAGGGGATGTCTGTGTATATACAGCTGATTCACTTTGCTGTACAGCGGAAACTAACACAACATTGCCATTACACTCCCATGAAAAAATAAAATACATGCAGCAGCCCTTTATTCTATTCAATGTCTATTGAGCATCTGCTATGCACCTGGCATTGCTGGGGAAACAACATTGAAAACAATTCACCATCCTCATGGAGCTTACATTCTAGTGTGGGAAAAAGATAATAAAGAAAAATGCTATTGTACCACTTTACCAAAAAATTTCACATTAAGTTGTACAGACAAGCTGTCAGGTAGCTAGGATTTCCTGAACACATCTGATAGATGGGGGAACATACTCGGACAATGTCAGTAGCTAATAAGTGACAGACCCGGGATTTAAACCTAAGTCATCTGGTACTTCCACTCCTGGCAGTAGCAGACTAAGCAATTCAGACCAACCCTCCCATCAAAGGCAACTTAAAAAGCTTTGATGAAATATTTGTTTAATTTTCTTAAAAGCATCAAAGCAATAATAATGTAGTGAAGGAACACCTGCCAAAACCTAGGAAAGGACAAACCCCAGAGAGGCTGGCCCAGCCCACAAAGCTTTTATCCAAAAGTATTTGTCAATCTGGAAAAAAAAAAAAAAACAACTTTGAAAATAAGCTCTTGTTTTCATAGCTTCACAAGACCAAAGTCCAGAGCCTGTCAAAGTTGGGGATTCAGATAAATACTCGCCATTTTAAGCTGAGTCCCTGGGGTGAGAGAGCAGAGGGTAGCCCTCAGGCTTTTAACGGGTTCACATCAGGTTATACAGCCCTCAGGCTTATAACAGGTTCACATCAGAACTGAGTTCAGGGAATCACAGGCTTTGCACTTGGACCAAGGTGGCTTCAGACAGGAAGTGAATACCTGAATATATTCAGTGCCATTTATGTATACACATATGTGTATGTATGCTCAGTTACTCAGTCATGTCTGACTCTTTGCAGCCCCATGGACTGTAGCCCTTCAGGCTCCTCTGCTCATGAAATTTCCCAGTCAAGAATACGGGGGTGGGTTGCCATTTCTTATTCCAGGGGATCTTCCTGAGCTAGGGATTGAACCTACATCTCTGCATCTTCTGCATTGGATTCTTTACCACTAGCACCACTTGGGAAGCCCCATGTATACACATACATATATGTACATAGGTGAGATAAGAAAGCCTTTCTCAGTGATCAATGCAAAGAAATAGAGGACAACAATAGAATGGTAAAGACTAGAGATCTCTTCAAGAAAATTAAAGATATCAAGGGAACATTTCATGCAAAGATGGGCACAATAAAGGACACAAATGGTATGGACCTAACAGAATCAGAAGATATTAAGAGGTGGCAAGAATACACAGTAGAACTATACAAAAAAGATCATGACCCAGATAATCACGATGGTGTGGTCACTCACCTAGAGCCAGACATCCTAGAATGCAAAGTCACATGGGCCTTAGGAAGCATCACTACAAACAAAGTTAGTGGAGGTGATGGAATTCCAGTTGAGCTATTTCAAATCCTAAAAGATGATGCTGTGAAAGTGCTACACTCAATATGCCAGCAAATTTGGAAAACTCAACAGTGGCCACAGGACTGGAAAAGGTCAGTTTTCATTCTAATTCCAAAGAAAGGCAATGCTAAAGAATGTTCAAACTACGACACAATTGCATTCATCTCACACACTGGCAAAGCAATGCTCAAAATTCTCCAAGCCAGGCTTCAACAGTACATGAACCGTGAACTTCCAGATGCTCAAGCTGGATTTAGAAAAGGCAGAGGAACCAGAGATCAAATTGCCAACATCTGTTGGATCACTGGAAAAGTGAGAGAGTTCCAGAAAAACATCTACATCTGCTTTATTGACTATGCCAAAGCCTTTGACTGTGTGGATCACAACAAACTGTGGAAAATTCTGAAAGAGATGGGAATACCAGACCACCTGACCTGCCTCTTGAGAAATCTGCATGCAGGTCAAGAAGCAACAGTTAGAACTGGACATGGAACAACAGACTGGTTTCAAATCAGGAAAGAGATACATCAAAGCTGTATATTGTCACCCTGCTTATTTAATTTATACGTAGAGTACATCATGAGAAATGCTTGGCTGGATGAAGCACAGTCTGGAATCAAGATTGCCAGGAGAAATGTCAATAAATCTCAGAAATGTAGATGACATCACCCTTATGACAGAAAGTGAAGAAGAACCAAAGGGCCTCTTGATGAAAGTGAAAGAGGAGAGTGAAAAAGCTGGCTTAAAACTCAACATTCAGAAAACTAAGATCATGGCATCCAGTCCCATCATTTCATGGCAAATGGAAGGGGAAACAATGGAAACAGAGACAGACTTTATTTTCTTGGGCTCCAAAATCACTGCAGATGTTGACTACAGACATGAAATTAAAAGACACTTTCTCCTTGGAAGAAAAGTTGTGAGCAACCTAGACAGCATATTAAAAAGCAGAGACATTACTTTGCCAACAAAGGTCCATCTAGTCAAAGGTTTGGTTTTTCCAGTAGTCATGTATGGATGTGAGAGTTGGACTATAAGGAAAGCTAAGCGCCAAAGAATTGATGCTTTTGACCTGTGGTGTTGGAGAAGACTCTTGAGAGTCCTTAGACAGCAAGGAGATCCAACCTGTCCATCCTAAAGGAAATCAGTCCTGAATATTCATTGGAAGGACTGATGCTGAAGCTGAAACTCCAATACTTTGGCCAGCTGATGCAAAGAACTGACTCATTTGAAAAGACCCTGATCCTGGGAATGACTGAAGGTGGGAGGAGAAGAGGTCGACAGAGGGTAAGATGGTTGGATGGCATCACCGACTCAATGGACATGAGTTTGAGTAAGCTCCGGGAATTGGTGATGGGCAGGGAAGCCTGGTGTACTGCAGTCCATGGAGTCTTAAAGAATCGGACACAACTGAGCCACTGAACTGAACTGAACTGAACATATATATATGTATAGACACATGCATATTTGTATGTTTATTTATATGTACACACATACACATATTTATTAATATCAAACGCCTACCAGGAGAATTGAAACACCCAAGAAAACTGGCACTTATGAGCAAAAAAAGCAGAAACAGTCAAGGGTGGGACCAGGCCCACAGAGACTTCAGAAATGGGAATTCTTAGATACACTATTAAACAACTTAGTATATTCATAAACATATATGCCATACATTAAAATTGTGACAGAGAACTGGAAACTATAGGAAATGACATAAAAGATTTTTAAAAGAGCCATATAGAAATTCTCAGACTGAAAAATATGATCACTAAAGTTAAGAAAAAAATCAATGTCTAGTTTAATAGCAGATTATCACAGCTAAACTGAGAATTGTGAACTGGCAGATAGGGCAGGGGAAAAAAAACTATTCAGAAGTCAGTTTGAAAGGGGGAAAAACATATAAATATGTTTTACATGTATACATATACACACATGTTATATATATGATATATTCGAAAGGCCTCACATACGTTTAATTGGCATCCGGAAAGGAAAGAAATATTGGAACGAAAGCAATGCTTGAAGAGATGGCAGCCAAGAATTTTCCACAATGAATGGCAAATGTCAATTCAGTTTTTGAAAGCCTAACAAATCCTAAATAAGATGAATTTTTCAAAAATGCACACATTGATCCAACATAGAGAAACATAAACAACCAAACACAGAGAAATTATGACCCTCCACCACCTGATGCAAGTTTGGCTGTCTCCTCACTTCACGAAGCCCCTTTTTCATCCAGGCCCAAGCTGCTCTTCCCCGCCCGGTCCCACCCACTTCCCCTGGGTGGGTAGATGGCCAGTCTTCAATCTTTAAGTGGCCCTCTTTCTGCATAAGCAGAAACACTACTGATTTCTATAACACTCCTAAAAATGCTACCTCTAGTTAGCAGTAATCACAATGAAATACACTATTTAAACTGGCAGGCTCAGAAGAGTGAATTTATGTAACTTACATAAAAGCAAAAGAATCAGCAGGACCAGATAGCAACAAGATGAGAACAAAAATATTTCCTCCCTCTCTCTATGGCCAGTTACCTATGTGATCCAATGATCCCATAAATGCCAAGATAACAAAATTCAGGACTAGGTGTGGTGATGATCAGGGAAGCAGTGATTTTGTTTTTACACTATCCTTTACGGGTGCTCCAAACACCGGGAACTCTATTTCATTCCTCTTATTTTTTCAGCATCGGAACAGGGCCTGGATAACAAGAGGAAGTCATATGTTAATTTGTGAGTGAATGAAATTGTACACCATGTGAGGCAATCCTACCAAGCCAGCATCAGGAACCTTGACTCCCAAGAACCAGACTCTCCACCTCCCTAGAGAAATGAAAACTTCATCTTATGTCTTTCATCTTCTCCTATCACACATTACCTGCTACCGTTTCCAAAAAATAAAGATTTTTTTTTTAATTTATAGTGAAATGGACTGAGAAGAAATAGTACTGAATCCTTTAAAGAAGTACAACATCCTGCTGGGTACCATGTACCAGCAGTACAGGGCATGGAAAAGATGGCCATGACCCTGAAATAGTCACAGCTTTTTGGCAGGTCACATGCCACATCCAAAAGCCTTCTTGGGGTCTCCAGATCTTGTCCCCGAAGCCTGTCCTACTCAGGGAAGGGGGAGGATAGAGTTGAAAAGGCACTCGGCCAGAAGTCTGGTCAGGAGGTTCTGGACGAAGTGATCTAGGCTCAGTTCTGCCCCTTTCACCTATGTCACTCATCTTTCCCTAACCCTCACACAGGGCCTGGGGCCTGAGCTGCAAGACAAAGAGCTTAGAACAGAGCAAACCATGCCTGGGATGCGGGGGAGTGGGGATAGGCGTGTTTTGTCAAAATCTCCAAGTAGTCATGAGGTGTGTGGATCAAAACTACCCACAGCCAATTCCCTAAGACCTTTTCCGGAAGAAGCCCGTGCACAAGAGGATGGTTCCCTAATGTCCCCAGCAGAAGTAAATATTCTACGATTCCTCTTTTCCCCTCGGTCTCCTGCCTCACCCCCACTCTGTTTCTTAGAATCAGGAGAGGTGTAGTTTAGACAACAGATCCCTCTGGCTCTGGCCCCACATTTGACAAGCTTAGTCACCACAATAGATTAATTGAACACCAAGCTACAGTCCCCAAAGCCACTCTGTGGCAAAGCTGATCCCACAACAAGCTAATTAGCAATCAAAATGCAACCACTGGAAACAGCTTTATCACCCATCCGAGCTGACAGCACAGGGACGCACACAGGGCTGCCATGGGCCGTCCTCGTTCCCATCAGCCTGGTCTCTCTCTCTTTCCTAAAGCCTCAACTGCCGTGTTCTGCCCCCAGTTCCAGCCTGCAGCCCCATCTGATGTTGCTGTCACATCGGGAGTTAAGAGCATCCATGCGCTGCACAGGAAGTGGTACCCAGAAGTAATTCATTTCATTTCTAGGGAGGGGCACTATAGACTCTACAGAGTGTTCACACTGGAGAAAGTCTGCAGTTTTGGAATGCTGGACTGCATAATCTCTGGAGGATTAGGGGAACCAAAGAAGTGACCTGCTTTCCATTTAAGCAATAATGTAAATCTTTCCTGAAATAATTGGCTGCCACCCTGCAAAGGAGCACAGAGCAATTCCTTACTCCTTTCCAAGACCCATTAGTCTCCAGGGAAGTATAATAGCCACCCTCACTGTCTTTGGACATTCACAAGGTGACTTTGCTGCCACATCACTGTCCATGGACCACATGTTTCAGCTGGCTTTGCTACTTGTAAGGATGAATTTACACCCATTCATCCATCCACACCCTCAGTCAGCTCCCTGCCTGTGACGGGTGGCAGACACTTAGGCAATGTCTGGCTGTTGGCTGCAGCCATGGAAAAGAGCAAAGCTCACTGGTTTAGACCCGGTCTGACCTGTTCTTAATAGGCAGAGGACCAGCAGGGCAGGTGTACCCACTATAGAACCATTCCTGGCATCTGGCAGTTCTGTCATTCCTTCTGACTTCAAATACCAGAAAGCACAGTCTGGTGGCCCATGGGCTCAATCAAGCCTCTATATATGATTTGTTTTGGAGAAAGAAAGCTTGCTTTTTGTTTTTTAAGTCGCCAACATCTAAAATGTAAGAGATTTCATACAAAATCCTGGATTTCTTGCTGCCCTTGAAGAACCAGAAGCTTCTAGCAAAACTTCTAATTAGCTCTCATCACTTGGAGCTGAATAGCCCTGCCTATTTAGGTAAGGTTCTCCAGCCACAGGAGTTCTACCAGACACAGAGCCAGGTATCGTGGGGCCTGAAGATTGTGTAATTTGGAGTGACCTCTCTAAGAAAAATAAATAAAAATTTTAACTAGAAAATTGCTAAGGTCCCTGCAAGGGCTTCAGCATGTGACAGCTCAGGAAACTGAAAGGTCTACAGCCTCCATGGTGAAGCCAGCTCAGGCGTCCACCCGCAGCTGCTCAATTCATGCCCAGACCAGAGTCTGCACCAGCTGCCCATCCAGTCTTGTAGGCCTGTGAGACTGTGACTTCTTGCCTGTTCATTGTTGCCATAGACTCCTGTCACCATTTTTCTTTCCAGGCCTGATTTCCAGCATAAACACAGCTGGGTCCTGGCCCTGTACATCAGATCCCACTCTCCCTAAAACTCCAGTCACTAAGACAAAGGGTAACCATTTCTTTTAAAAGATCAACAAAAGAAGTCCTTAAGCTTTACAACTGTCTCTCCTTAGAGGTTAAAAAGAGAGGAGATCCTAAGCGACAGTCTGGACTTCATATAGAAGGTGATTCCTTACAGCACGGAGGTCTGTGAAGAGCCACACGAATGGGAGGGAAGGGTGGGGACCAACGTCTGCTCCGTCTACAAAGGAGTTTGTAGACCTTCCATCTGGGATGATCATTTGGCTCACAGATGGACCATGGGTCTCTAAATGACCTCGTTTTGAGGGCCAAGTGGAAGGGAGACATATCCCCCAATAAATGTTTTCCAAATCAATGGTGGACTGTATTACCAAAATTAGATTAGGAAGGAGATAGTTTGCAAGGTTGATTGAGCACCTACTGTGTGCTAACCCTCCATCTTGTACTAGAGGTACACAGGGCTGCCCTGTGGGTATTTGTAATCAAGTTGCAGAAGCAGACCCACAAAGAATGTCAGGTCACAGGGAAATATATATGGGAAGATGTTCGTGGGGTACAGGTGACCCCTAGGGACCCTTGATGTGCAGAGACCAGCACCAAGAAAATTCCAGGTGGTGAGAAGGGCCTGGAACACCAGGAGGTCTGGGTTCTGGAGGGCTAGAGGGATGCTGGGTGCAAAGAGAAATGAAAAGAAGTCAGGTGTGAATTCTAGGTAAAAACCTCTGGATTGTGTGACTCGGTTGTAGAGTACAATAAATACAAGTGCCTGCGTGCAGTGCTTTTCAGTTTACTGAAAATAAACACTGCAACTTATTCCCACTTGATTCCTGGTTATGCTCTGCATTAGACAATACAGGTTTATTAGAAAATCCAGGTGAGAGCAAAACCCAAAAACTGTCATTCTGTCAATCTGCAACAACCACTGTTAATATTTTTTGTGTTTTCTTCCTATTTTATTTCTAAACATAATTTTCTTTCAGAAATAGGATAATGTCTATTTTTCACTAAGCATCATTTTATGAGGCTTTTCCTCATGTCAGTGAGTATTCTTTGAGGACAAGAAATGCTTACCAACTGCATGATATTCTTTTCCTTGGTGTACCAAATGAGATTAATGATTGTCCTCTGTTCAACTTTTAAGTCGTCTCCTATTTTTCATTAGTATAAATAATGCCTCAGTAAACATTCCAGTATGTAAATATAAGTCTGCACCTCTCTGATTACTTCCCAGTATGAAATTACTAGAGAAAAGGGTATAAATATTTTGAGAACTCTGAATATATACTGACAAATTGCTTTAAAAAAAGATTTTGCCAATTTACACTTTCATCAGGAGTACATGAAAGGGCTTGTTTTCCTACAGATATATGCTAGAGCCAAATATTACTTTTTAATTTGATAAATGAAAAATGGAATCACAGAATTGCCTCTGGAGAATTATTTTTGCTAATTAATAATTTGAAGTTTTAATGTATTTTTCATTAATGTGTACCTATATTTTCTAATAAACCTGTATTCTGTTCACTTGTCTTTTGGATTTCTTATGGCTTGATTTTTACATTTCACTCTTAATCCATCTGAAATTCATTTTGATATGCCTTTACTGCCAATGGTAAAAATTATGCAAGATGATGCGTTTCCCAGATAGTTTGTTTCTCTACTACCACTCATCAAATAATTCATTAAATAAATTCAATAAATAAATATCTTTAGGAATGATTTGTAAAGCTCCTTTGTCATATACCCTTATGCATTCTGAATGAGATCAGCTTCATAGCTGTCTTCTCTGTTCTAGTCATCTGTGTTTTACTATTTATGCCAATAACGCACTACTTTAATTACTGTAATCTTATGATACACATATAGAAAATTTTGCTGTTTCAGAGATCTTTCATGTGTATACTTTTATAAACAATAATAATTCTAAGATTTATATAAGTATACACATGAGAGAAATGAAACGGGAATAAAAATAATCCATTTCTCTCACTTCTTTTCTCCTAGTTACTCATGTAAAAGACAAATAGTTATATAAAAAACAAATGCTCTGAGAAATGGATAGCTGGACTAAACCTAAAAAGATCTTGTAATTGTGTGAAATAATTTTCTTTTCTTTGGGGAAAAATAAAGTAAAAAGCATGGTCTGGTTTTTAAAATGGAACACTTAGTGAATTGGAAAGATCAAAACAAAATCATAGTGAAATTTGAAAATAAGGTTACTTTTACTGTTCTAAATTGAGAAGGGGTCTGTTGACCACAAGGAAACCTGGCTCTATAAAGTAAGTCAAGCCTCAGAGGTAGAATATGATGCTCTGAGCTCTGCTTTCCTGAACAGAAATCTCTTGGGATGAGAATTCATAGAAATAGAATTGAATTTACTTACTCCACTCTTTTTAGAAGTGATGCAAGAATCATTGGCTGTACACTGAACTTGGTCTTCTGGTGCTCAAATTCTTCTTAAAAGCAGGTTAATAAATAATAGGTACCTACCATCGATACAGCACCCTCAGGGTAGGATCAACTGTCAAGAATTTATGTACAACTGCTTCATTCAGGTATAAAACACTTGAAGCCTTTGCTGTCATCATGAATCACACCACTGCAGAGTCCAACCAGCCTACTGGACCAGAACATGGTACCAGTGAGGCCCCGGTCACTGATTCTCCTCACATTCTGAGACTTCCTTGAAACCCTCAACTCAGCTAGCCTGGCTCACAAGCAAACTCTGGGTGGGCTGTGCTCAGTACAACCTAGCTCCATCATGAGAAAGCAGTCAAGGTATTCACCCTTTTAGAGATAAGCCAATCTACCTCACCTTCTGGGTTGTGAGCTCCTGAAGGACAAGGTCTGTGATTTATTAATTGCTCTGCTATCAATAGATAGCATCCGACAGTCAATCAGTACATGCTTCTTGAATGAATGAATGAATGAATTGTGACATTCAAGATACTGTCAGCAATGAACTGTGATCAATAGTAGTCAATGAGAGTTGAACTCATGAATCTTAGCCATTTGTAAAATTTTTACATGCCCTGAATATCCATGTAATTCTTTTATGTATCTATCCAACTAGCTAAAAATAATGTAAAAAAAAAAGGTATGTGTGATGAACAGCATCCCAAGCTTGTCTTCTCGGAGCTAGACAGGCAACCTTGCATTTTTTTCTGTAGGTGGGTAAATAGGAATGGGATTACAGGGAGAGATAGGCCTGAGCATGGGAGCAGAGACACCATTAAAAACAGACACTTTATGGATCTGAGAAGACAGACCCACGCTGCCTCTGATTTTCTTTTCATTTTCTTGGGCTGTGTTTTCAAGGAAATGGTATTCCTAAGGAATGTCTGACAATGAGGGGATCTGCCACATCTAAGCTCCTTTTTAGCCCTAAAATTACATGAATCTAGGACAGCTTGTCTTTTCCAAAAATGGCCATGAGAAAAAAAAAAAAGAATCCTGAGTGAGGAAACTAACCCCTTTCTATGATAATTAATTGGTTTTCCTTCATGCACAATGATTTCCTCTCTGCTCTGTACACGTGGTAAGTGTGTACATGACAGCGCTGCATACCAAATATTGACTGTAGCTAAAATACTGTGGGTGCAGAAATGGACATTTTCAGAGAGAAGTCAGACTTCATTAAATCCAAAGGAAGACTATTCACAATCTGAGACCAACTTAAACCCCACATTTTCTAGAAAAGAATGGCAACTAATAGAAAGTTGCCTAATAGAGGGAATAATATTCCCTAATGGAGGGCTCTATGGGGACCACTTTAGTAAACTGGGAATAAGACATGTACTTAATATTTATTATCATCTAGAAAGAAATGGTTCTAAGGCACCAAAGACTCACCAAAATCAATTTACCTTGAACAGCCCAGCTCCTCGTTTCTCTTATTCATGTGTACTATCTTCAAAGATATTGTTTGGCTAAGTAAACACAGGAAATCTTCAACTTAGCTGCTGCCCAGTCATCGTGAATTCCAAATCAGAAGTGTCTGAACTTAACGAAACTGCATTACGTGTGTCAATGTTGGTTCATTAATTTTAACAAATGCACCATAGTCATGTAAGACATTAACATGGCAACAGGATGCAGGTATACAGGAATTCTCTGTACTATCTTCTCAAAAGGAATCCAAAAAAGAGGGGATATATGTATATGTATAGCTGATTCACTTTGCTGTACAGTAGAAACTAACAACATTGTAAAGCAACTATACTCCAATAAAATATTTTTAAATGTTTTTCTGTAAATCTAAAAGAAAAAGAAACTGCATTGCAGTTTAAAATTCATCATTTTATAATGTACCATAAAACTTGGGCACAGAGCCAGCCAACCTTAGTTACCTACTTCTACAGCTGTTGTTTATTAGAACCAGGAGGCTAATTTTTAACCTTAACTTGTTCTTTTTTCCCCTGATTCTCAGGCTCCCAAGCTGCAGTCTCATCCTGCCATACACTGGACTGCAGTACACTCACAAAATGCAAATTAATTTTCAATATTAACCTAAAGAAGACAAATAAATCCCATGAATAATGGATTACAGAAGCAAACGGAAATTTTTTTAAGTTTCTTGTTGTTTGGATTAGCCCTACAGGCACCCCATTTATCAATGTAAAGACTGCAAGGCAGCAATAGGCAAGAGATCCAAGTGGTTAGGCAAATGGACTTTGGCACTAGACAAAACACAGCTCCGTCTGTGACTGAACTTCTCTGAGCCCCCTTTTCTTTATCTGTGAAATTAGGGAGAATGTATGTACATAAGAAGCTGAGCCAATTTCCCAGGACACAGAAGAGACTCATGAAATAGAGTATTATAATCATCAACAATAAAGAATTCCTTCTAAATTGGCACTAAACAGAAAAACAACAGAATAGAGAAGATGGCTGGCCCACCTCCTTGCTGCCAGCATGTGAAAAGAGCCTAGAAATTGTATTCTTGCAAGTAATAGTTAAAATATTTGATAACCCGGCGATCCATCCTGTAAAATGAGACCTCCCCCATGGGAGATGGCACTTGAAACAGCCCGGCTGTCTCTGGAGGGTTCTGTGTAGGGAGCTACGGAAACTAGGCCAGTCCAGGTGGATTGTCCAAAAGCACAAAGTCATCGCTGGAAGCCGGCCAGACCCACTGACTTAGAGGAATGACACCCCGGATGTGTGGAAAATGAACATTAGAGTTAAAGCTCTGGCTGAGAGTGGACATGACTACCTTTCAGCACAGCTCAACACAGACAGCCAGGGGCCCCCCTCCCCACCCCACCTCCAGCAGCCCAGACTTGACAAAAGAACATCGTTCCAAACATTCATGGATACATTAGCTTTTGGAACTCAAAACACACTTTCCTCAAAAAAAAGTATTACAAATAGTTGTTAATTTTTTTTTCCTGATCAGCTCCATGAAAGACTCCACAGTTAAAGGTGTCAATGAAGGGACACACTACAGTCTGACCCCCCAAGGCCAGTGGCCTGCTCTCTTAGTTGCAACAGCTAGGCAGCAAAATAAAACATCCCTATGCCTCAGCTTCTCAGGCATAGGAAGTAATAATATTTATATTTTATAAATATATATTTATATAAAATATAAATAATATTCCTTTCTATTATTATTACAAATAATAATACTTCTGTCTGTTTGCATAGTTGCAAGAATGAAGTGAGTGAACACTTACTTATAAAACATTTAGGTCATACCTGGTAATAATAAGTGTTCAATTAACACCAAAGCTGTTATTACTTTTACCAGGAAGGCTGTGAGGTCTCCAAATAGGATTCCCAGACACAGCAGGGGATTGCAACCTCCAATAAAGTTATGAATTGAACAAGAGCCCCGTGGTAAAGAGAAACAACTGAGGGGAACCAGCTCCCGAGACAGCTATCCACTGAGCACCTAGTATGTTCCAGACAGGGCGCAAAGAGCTTTACATGCAGCATCTCTTACTCCCCTCAACGGGGCTTTAAGTTAATTATCAGCATGATCACTATCACCTCCAGTCTGTTCATGAGGAAACTGAGACCCAGAAAGACAAAGGAACTCATCGAACACCACAGGGCTCATTCTTTTTCTCACCATTACATCTCTTCCACAGCTTCACTTCCAGTGTTCTACCCAAAAAATATGAATAGTCTGTAAGAAGAATGTTCCTCAGTAGTTTTCATGCTAAAAAAAAAAAGCCAACAATCTCCACAGCACTATAGGAGAAAAAGGCTGAAAATCTGAGCCTCAATGACCATCCTTTCTCTCTCCGAGAAATGTTATTCCCTAGAATATGTAGGCAGCATCTCTGGGGAAGGGGTCTATTTTGCCCTCTTCTTTTCTAGAAAATTCTCTGCACACTGCCACTCTGTCTCATTAATTCCTAGGTCCCTTTTCAGTGACAAAAGCAATGGGAACTCTGCCAAGGGCACAGGTGGGGTGAACTGTGAGGTGTCAGGTGGGAAATGGACACTGAAATTATTTATGCTTGTGAAAACTGTCTTCAGAAGTAGAAGACAATTCAGGAAGGAAGAAGCTTTCATTTCACAGGTGTTTTCAGGGGAATAGTCATCAATTATTGCTGTATTAATAGACAAGATGTAAGTCTGGTGAATGCTGAACCAATGCTAGGAGAGAGGTAGAAAGGGACACCTATGGGTGTTTACCATGACTTTTTTTAAGCAATCAGGGCTGGGAAGTTCAACCAAGAAAAGTTGAATGGAGTTGGATGGAGAGATGGGCAAGAGCATCTGAGTGTACAGGAGGAGTCCTGTCAACTGGAGGGGAAGCAGGAGAACCAGGCTCAGCCATCCCCTTGGGTTTAGTGTCAGCAAGAATTTCACTGATCAAAGAGGAGAGAGGATAAAGACAAAGGACCAGCAGATCCATTGAGACGAAAATGCATCAAAAGCTGGTTGAAATCCAAAAAGTTAAGAAAGTAAAATTCGTAGCTTTTTTGGTGTCACACAGGACAGTTGGATTACCTAAGTTAACAAGTATTTATTGAATACAGACCAATGCTGAGCACTTGGAGTGCTGGGACGTTTATTGGCTGTAAACATGATTCATTGAAATGTCGTCACCCTGGGACAGAGGTACAATCTTCTTTGCCGGCCAAAACAACTTATCTCAAAGTCAAGTTCTGCTTAGAAACAGAGGTGCCCTGGCTAGTCAAAGATTCTCCAGAGTTAATGGTTTTTCTGTGGGGGTTCCAGTCTCAAAACTACAGATTGTGAGGGGATTCAAATGCTGACAAATGGAAATATTTTTCTCTTCATGGATATAGTATTATGCTTCTCGAGGTTTAATTTGCCTTTTAATAGTTTCCAGTTTTGTTCATTGCCATGGTTGCAAAGAAAACATCTTTAAATCCTTGAGAATCAAATTAAACTCAAGTCAGGAAACTTTTTTCCTACTTAATATTATAAGAACATTTGTCAGAGAAGTACCCTGGCACTCAGTCAGAACACCTCCTCATAAATTGGAGAATTTTCTCGAGGCAGATTTCCATATGTTAGATAATAAAATCTCTACCTCTTGCAGGGTGCTGTTTTTTCTTTTTTTTTTTTTGTTTTTTGTTTTTTGTTTTTTCTTAATAAGAAATTCAGTGTTCTGAACTTGTGGTTACCTGCAGGGAAGGGGGAAGGGATAGTTAAGGAGTTTGGGATGTTCATGCACACACTGCTATATTTGAAATGGATAACCAACAAGGACCTACTGTATAGCACAGGGAACTCTGCTCAGTGTTAGGTGGCAGCTTGAATATGAGGGGAGTTTGGGGGAGAATGGATACATGTGTATGTATGGCTGAGTCTCTCTGTTGTGCACCCAAAACTATCACAACATTGCTAATCAGCTATACTCCAATACAAAATAAAAAGTTACAAAATTAAGGAAAAATAAAATAAAAAAGAAATTCTCTGTTCTTAGATGCACTTTACAAAAACTACAACCAGTTTTTCAGGCATAAGTGCACCAAAAGTCCTATGTGTGATACTATGTATAAAAAATATTTTTGCTTTTCAGTAAAAAGAGCATATCAAATATGTACCAAGTTCATTGAGGATCATTTCTATTGGCAAAATATTCTATATTAAATTAACTAATTTAATATACAATAAAAGAAAAATCTTGAGGAGGTTTCAGGATGGGAAACACACGTAAACCCATGGCTGATTCATATCAATGTATGGCAAAAACCACTACAACATTGTAAAGTAATTAGCCTCCAACTAAAATAAATAAATTAATTTAAAAAAATAATAAAAAATAAAAGAAAAATCTTTTATTAAAAAATTGTATTTTAAATAGTCAACATCTCAAGGTTACTCATCGAATCACTTCATAGCATCATCAGCTAGCATTTGGGTGAGGAAGGAGCAAAGTAAAGACTAATCTTTGCCCTCAAGGATCTAGATTCTGTATTTGGGATCCTAATTATTCTAATAAATACAGTAAAATAATTTTAAAAACTTCCTAGCATTAGTCTCATTAATAAAGGAGGCCTACATGCATGCTAAGTCGCTTCAGTCATGTCCAACTGTTTGCGACCCCATGGACTGTAGCCCGCCAGGCTTCTCTGTCCATGGGATTGTCTAGGCAAGAATACTGGAGTGGACTGCCATGCCCTTCCTCAAGGGATCTTTCTGACCCAGGGATCAAACCCACATCTCTCACATCTCCTGTATTGGCAGTTGGGCTCTTTACCACGAGCGCCACCTGGGAAATCCATACAGGAGGCTTACTTGACTTAAATTGTATTTGTTTTGATCCTTCAAGCAGTTGTCCAAACGGGTCCACTGGGCATGTTGTTTGGTTGGATAGTTGAGTAGGTAATTCATCCATTTATCTACTCAACATTTATTGAGTCTTTATTATGGGTGAGGGATCACACTAAATGCTGAAGATTTAGCAGCAAAGGAGTCATCCTATGGCGTGTTCTAGTGGGTCGATCATGCCAGCTTTCTTGGTAATGATGTGAGGTTAATACCATGAGAGAAAAAATAAAATAATATCAGGATAATTTCTCTTCTCCTCACCTTAGAGTCAATATCTGTCTGAAGGATGCTCAGGTGTCTGAAATGAGACCATTTCCTTTCATATCAGCTTTCTCCAGCCTTCTGTGACAACCTCTGAACACTGAAAGGAGCTGATCCTGCTGATGCCTTTTAAAGCTCCACGTTTCCTCCTGGTGTCTCCAAGCAGTGAAATTTCTCTCTGAAAACCGAACATCCATTGATGAAGTCTGATGCAGACCAAGTTTAAGGTTTTGCAGTTTGGAACCTTCTGAAGAGAGTAGTGCTCCCGTGGGAGGGCAGAAATGTCCTGGAGGAGCTGTGCCTGGAGACGGTAGGCTACCCTGGTTCAGCCTGGTGCTTTCTACTTCCCGGTGCACACAGCTGTGGTCCTCTTTGTCACTAAACCTGATAGCACTGGAACATTCTAGAGCACATTGTACTTATTAGGATCCCTCCTCTGAAAGTGAGTTGGCTACTTACTCTTCTTCAAGGGCAGCGGAGGGGTCCTAATGGGAGACTGTGGATATAAATGACTGTCTCCCTTAGGACATGTATCTGATACTATAGTTGCATTGGAGCTTTCATCACAAGCCCTAAGCTGCATGTTATCAACGCCATGCAGCCGATAGTACTGAGTACCTACTGTGTGCAGGAAGCGTACTAGCAGGCTGACAAATAGAGTCCCCAGTGATGAGCTGGGAAAATAATCAGGTGGAATTTGGATCAGTTCCGTAATATGAGTATATGCCAAGTTCTGTGGAAATGCAAAAGGGTAAGACCTTTTGAATGAGTCTTAAAAGGTAAGTGATAATTCTACAGGTGGGGTTTGGGGTAGCAAAATTCCAGGCAGAGGGAACATTAAGAGCAAAGAACAAAGATGAGAACCAGCATGACATTGGCTATTGTAATAGAATAACATGGACTGGGCAGCTTAACAACAGAAATTCACTTCTCATAGTTCTGGAGGCTAGAAGTTCATGACCAGGGCTCCAGTAGATACTGCATCTGGTGAGGACATACTTCTTGGTTCATAGATGGCCGTCTTCTTGCTGTGTCCTTACGTGATGGAGGGGCAAAGAGACCTCTAGGGTGTCTTATAAAGGCACTAATTCCATCATGGGAGCTCCACCCTCATGACCTCATCGCCTGGCAAGGACCCCATCTTCTAACAGCATCACTAGGGGGTAGGTTTCAACATATAAATTTTGGTGGGACACAGGCATCCCATCTTTAGCTTACTGTGACCATGTATAATGTGCTGGGGGGACACTGTAAGAGATGAGAGTGAAAATGAGGGTGGTGACAAATTAAAAGGATCTGTGGTTTGTGGTCATTACATTCATCACCTAAGGTCACTCTCACCAGAACAGGGTTTGGGTTGAAATCTACCTTTCCCACTAGGGCAAGAGTAAGTTAAGAGGAAATACCCAGTGGTGGAAGAGACCGCAGTCGTGGGTGATGAGCTATATAGTCACCCCTTGCCGCTGCAGCTTGTTTTTTGCCCCTCAGACTGAGAGCAGAACCACTTTTGAGAGATTTTTGTTCACACACAGAAAAGCTCCATCACCAGAATGGCCAGAAACCCACTGCTTCTCACCATAGTCCCTGTGTAGCTAAACTGGTTCACAGGTTAAAGCCCATCTGTATCCTCTACATCGTCGACTTTCCACCCTGGGACCTGGGAGGCACTCTCGGTAGATTGTTGGCAGAATGCAGGGCATGAATTTGCAGGCTGGAACCAAAAAGAAGCACTCCCTTTGTGCTGACCCTCATTCTGGGAAAATGAATGTTTATTAGAATTACAGAAATCCTCCAGGATCTCAACCACACTTACAACTGAGTTGTGGTTAGTAGCCCACGTGGCCTGGTGAGACCCTTGAAAACAGTTGAGCATGACAGGTTAGTGAGGTCAAACAAGAAGTCAGAACTCAAGTAGCATTTATATGTGGGTCCATTCTATAAGCAAACTTCTTCTTGATTTTACCAATACAGCTTTACAGGGTCTGTGACCACCAAGCCACTTCCTGCCCTGGATGGTTGAAAGTACAGTGTTCAAACCTTTACTCCACCACTGTTTCTGTAACTTTAAACAGATTACTAAGTGTTCTGGACAACCACGTATCCTTTCTGAATCCAGTGGGGGATGCTCCAGTGGTTTTTTCAAGACCACATGAGATGATTTAAACAGAAGGGATTCTAAAATGTCAAATATGATGTAAAATGTTAGTGATTATAGGATTAATTATTATTGCCTTTGGCTCAAGTCTCACCTAGTGTTTTCAGTCTCATGTGAAGGAGAAGACCCATTCTCACTCTGACTGGTGGAGTCTAGAAGCAGTACAGAAGAACTTGTTTCCAGGTAATTGTTCCAATCTCGCATCGGATGGCATTGCCACAGGGTTTTTTTGGCAGAACTTCTTAATCGAAAGGGCAATTCAGCATAAACAAAGACCTGGCTCTGACCCAACATATGAAATAAATGAATTAATTCTTCCCCCATCCTTAACCTTGGGCTTGAAGCAGTGACTTAGCATTGGAGGAATCACAAATCCTCAAACTACTTGAGATATTTTGAGGACTAGGGGAAAAAAAAAGCAGGTAGCCCTCAGTCTCCTGAATAAGGAGTGGCCAAAATGATTATGACCTCATGGCTATCTGGCCACCTTAGTTTTGTCTAGTCTTCAAGCAGTTTCTATAGATCAAAATGATGAGAGAAAAAGGGACACGAAGAAGAAACACAAATGAAAGAGAGAGAGAGAGATGCTGTTGGTATGGTTATATTCTGGATACAGGTAAATCTAATGCTTCATTTTAAGCATTTACTTTCCAGATATGTGTTCCTCTCCCCCATCCTTCCTTTCTTACCTTTCTCAGACTTTTTTCTTTTGTAATGTGGTTTCAAAAAGAAAAACTACAAAAATACATAATATGAAATTGACCATTTTAAAGTGCACAGTTCAATAATGTGAGATATAATCACATTGCAGAACAAATCTCCAGAAATTTTTCAGCTTGCAGGACTGAAACTCTATACACATTAAACAACAAATCCCCATTTCCCAACTCTCCTTTCACAGGCTTTCAGATCTCTAGTATTTCCTTCCAACCTTTTTTTTTTTTAATGATATCTCCCACCAGTACACCACTCTGGCCTTATACTACAGATAGCCTCATTATAATTTAATTGTCTTACAGTTCTAGAATCATCTCTATTTGACTTAAAAACAAAACAAGCATCTTTTTAAGTAGTGAAGCTTTCTCTTTCACGGAGGACAGATGGGAAGCTGACATCAGTATTGGTGTGTAAAACCAACACACCAACTGTGTGCACCTCTGAGAGGGGAGGGCCATTGCTGGTGCTCGGCAGAGACCGCTGTGATTGAGCACAGCTCTTTGCTCATTTCTAAGAGGCACTGTTCAAACAGTAAAAATTAAAAGGGAGGGGTCCTATACTCAAATTGGCTGAGAAACCCTGGATGACTCAAAATTGAAAAATATTCTTCACTGGGAAATAGCTGAAAGCTGTGGCCACACCAGTGTGATGGGCAGTGTTTCACAGAACTCCTCGGACTCACATCATCTTGCTAGGGGTCTGCAGAGGAGCTTGCCCACCACAGTGAGAGCATGGTGATGGGTGGGATTTGGCAGCTCTTCTCTTCAGTGTGAGGAAGGATCTCACTTTCTCCTGGGATGTTTGTAAACCCAGGAAACTGTGTCAGAAAAAGCCGCCGAGACCAATCCCCCTGTGAGTGTCAAAGTTAGACTTGTCCAGTTTTAGAAATCTGCCCTATGTTTCCCCTTGTCAGAAAAAGAGCAGCCGAAACAGAGTACTGGGTACACAGCAGGCACCCACAGACACTGTTTGTTTTAGCTCAGGTTGGCATCACTAAATACCATTGACTGGGCAGCTTAAACAACAGACATGTACTTCCCACAGTTCTAGAAGCTGGGAAGTCCAAGATCAAGGTGGGGGCCACTTAGGTCCTGCATAAGATCTCTCCTCTTGGCTTGCAGATGACTGCCTTCTCACTATGTCCTCGCATGACATTTCCTGAGTGTGTGCAGGTAGAGTTCTCTCTATTTCTCTCTTTCTTCCCTCCCACCACCCAGCACCCATCCCTTCCTCTTCTTGTGAGGCCACTAACTGCATCATGAGGGGTCCACCTTTATGACCTCATCTAACCTCCTTCTAACCCAGCCTAACCCCCCTTCTTGGCCTAATCTAATTACCTCCCACAGGTTCCACCTCCAAATACCATCACGTGATGAGTTACAGCTTCAACCTATGAACGTGGGGGAACCCGAGCCTTCACTCCATGGTCGTGTTGATGACTATTGGTGGCATGGTCAGCCCTATGCTGGTGAAGGTAGGAGGGAAAGGAACCTGAAGTTAGAAGACAAAAGAAATGATGGGCTGTCATACAGAGTGAAGTAAGTCAGAAAGAGAAAAACAAATAACATTTATTAACATAGATATGTGGAATCCAAAAATACAGTACAGTTGAACTTATTTGCAGGACAGGAATAGAGATACAGACATAGAGAATGGACGTGTGGACACAGCAGAGGAAAGGGAGTGTGGGATGAATTGAGAGAATAGTATTGACATATATACATACCACGTGTAAAAATAAATAGCTAGTGAGAGGCTGCTGTGTAGCACAGGGAGCGCAGCTCAGTGTTCTGTGGTAACCTAGGAGGGTGGAATGGGGGTGGGGGTGGGGGTGGGAGGCAGACCCAGGAGGGAGAGGACATATATACACATATAGCTGATCCACTTCATTGTACAGCAGAAACTAACATAACATTGCAAAGCAACTATGGTCCATAAAGAAAGAGAGAAAAGAAATCATGGGAAAATTGTGTTGTGAAGTCCTTTATTAGTCTACAGCTTTGGATGAACCAAGAGAAAAAATATGTCTCTTGTTAGTATAATGATATCTAACAAATCTCTCTCTGTTTGATCTATTTTTTTGCTTTGTTGTATACTTCCATAAAGGACTTAAGTCACATTAAAACAAAAGCCAAGACACCAGAAACTATAGAGAAAAAGGCAGTTGCAATTATGCCAGGAACCAGGGGTAGGCAAGTATTGTTATTAAACACTAAATTTGGTTCATTCTGACATCTTTTTTTTTTTAATTAGTTTATTTATCTATTTTTTAACTTTAAAATATTGTATTTGTTTTGCCATACATTGACATGAATCCACCATGGGTATACATGTTTTCCCCTTCCAGAACCCCCCTCCCACCTCCCTCCCCATCCCATCCCTCTGGGTCATCCTGGTGCACCAGCCCTGAGCACCCTGTATCATGCATCGAACTCATTCTGACATCTTAAGGGCTAAAAAAAATGTGATGGCTCCCTCTTCAGATAATAAAGAAGAGTTTTTCCCCATGAAAATTAAACTCTGAAAGAAATTTATTATTAAATTTAAATATGAGCAAAAACATACATTTCATATGGCTGGTTCTTGTATTGTGTATGTTAGTTGCTCAGTCGTGTCCAACTCTGCAACCCCATGGACTATAGCCTCCCAGGCTCTTCTGTCCATGGAATTCTCTAGATAAGAGTACTGGAGTGTGTTGCCATTTCCTACTCCAGGGGAACTTCCCAACCCAGGAATTGAACTCGGGTCTCCCACATTGCAGGCAGATTCTTTACCATCTGAGCTACAAGGTGTTTGATAAAAGCCAAGGGCATGGAATATCGATTTGCAGCTGAGTGAGGAGGACTGTACAGGTCTGAACATACTCATGTCTGATGACCAAATTTAGCAGAAGGGTGACAGTCAGAGGAGGCAAGACCAGGGCCTCCAAGTGTGTCCCCACCACCACCACCACCCCAGAATCAGCATCACATTCAGCTGAACTGTTAATAATATGTAGATTCTTGGATGGACCCAGACCTACTAAATCAGATTATTGAGAGCAGAGGACCAGAAACCAACACTGTTTAAACTCCCTGATGGCTGTCATGCCACCAAACTGTGAGACACTATGATCTAGAAAAGGATGTGTCTGTGACCTCACAAGAATTTTCTTTCATATTGTCTTCATTGCTAGACAGAAAGAGTTCCCTATTTGTCAGTTATGTGGCGCCAGAATTGACACAGTGTTGTGAAAATTAAGGGGTCTGAAATACACTCTCTTTCTCAAAGAAAAGCTACTGCTCCTAAAGCAACAGGACCCCCATTGTTCTCATCGAAGAATTGTGAACCTAAAACCCCAGTGAGCATCTAGATACAGCCCAGTGTCGTTAACCGTCAAATACAGAAGAGATGATGTAACCTCACATCTCAGACAGGTGTTAGCAGTCCACTGCTGCAATCACAAAATGATTTCATGGGATGTCTAACATGTATGTAATATTGAGAGGCAATTCCTCCAGTGTGTGCATGATAATAAACACTGGAGACAGGGGCGGCCCCTGAATAGCAGCCTTAAAAGAAGATCCAATTGTAAGGGCAACCATTGAGACCTTCATAACAAAGATGATTGTTAAATGGTCAGGAAAATGATGGGCCAGTTACACTGTTTAGTAGCTTGAAATCTGCTGTGGAAATCAGCAAATGCTGCAAATCAGGCTCATTTTGCCCCTCGGAGAGCTAGTTTACTAGTGGCCCGCCAGCACAGACTGAGGAATGGGTCTGAAACACACAGAGCAGTCATGTCACTTTTCTGAAACCCATGGCAAGGAAACTCACTCATCCTTCCCACATGGTCTCGCTCTCTCTTGTCCCTTGCATGTGTGCATGTTAAGTTGCTTCAGTCATCTCCAACTCTGTGCAAACCTACGGACTGTAGCCCACCAGACTCCTCTATCCATGGGATTCTCCAGGCAAGAATGCTGGAGTGGGTTGCCATTTCCTTCTCCAAGGGATCTTCTCAACCCAGGGATCAAAACTGCCTCTTACGTCTCCTGCATTGGCAAGCATGTTCTTTACCTCTAGCACCCTGGGAAGCCCTTTCTTGTCCCTTGCCCAGCATTAACTTGAGCAATGATCTGTGTGGAAGGTTGCAGTTCGCCAGGCAGTCAGGTGCATCTTAATTCTACTTAGACTCCATGTAATTGCTTTGTATGGGTTGCTAAAAACAAAGAAAAAATTCAACCTTTCAGTTGATATATTTATTTCATTAAGAACAATGCTCTTTTTGCACTATTAGGGATAAATTTTAAAAAGCAAACAACTAGGAAGAACGGGCTTGTTGATTTCAATTTATTCTAAGTGGGACTGACTGATACCTAATCTTTTCCAGAATGTAGGTTTGTAGAGGGAAAGGATGTGAAATGCAGTCGAGTTTGGGGTGTGAAGAAACTGAGGAGCAGAATGGACAGGTAAAAACAAAATGCTCCAGAGTAGGGAGACTGGGATGTGGGTAAAATGTGACTGGCAGCCTCATTACATCCAGAGCATCTCTTATGAAGAAGCTGGTCTTAAGGGCATGAAGCACAAGTCGGACACTGATTCCCGAAGCTTTGCAGCCTTCTACACTGTCTCCAGGGAGGTGAGACCCATCACATTTTTCTCTCTTGGGAGTGCAAACTAATGCCTGGCTATTCTGTAGTTATGACTGCTATAAAAACACTAGCTTGTATCAAAGTAAGAATGTGTCAGATACAGTAAGAATGTATCAGATTAAAAACATGAATAGTTTCTTTGCTGTTAGCAAGGATCTTAGGAGTGGACACTTAGAGCATTATGGTAATTTCCAGGACAAGTCTTAATAGAATGCATACTCTGACCTAGTAAGTTGGCTTGTGAGGATTTATCCTAAGAAAATCATCAGGCTAGTATTCAAAGACATCTGTATGCAAAGCATGTTCACTAAAGCTTTATTTGTAAAAAAATTTACAATCCTAAATATTAAAAAAAAAAAAAAAAGGTTAAAACATTACGGTACTTCCAGACTAAGGAATTATTGTTAGCTGCTAAAAATGAAGATGTAGACAGCTAATTATATGAAAGTAGGATCAAAATAAATAAACTGTGAAACTTTATATCACATTTATTGTGATACAACTCTTAAAAGTTCTCATGTTTGTATATATATATATTCATGGGACAAAAAAAAATCTGGAATGCATCTGGCGAAAGAGTAAGGGTTACCCATATTTTTAACTCTAAGTGTCTCAATCCATCTGCCCTGCACCTTCTATACTGGTGAGAGCATTACAGCTTCATTAGTGTCTAAGAGAGGCACTGTTATCTGAATGATCAGCTGAAAGCACAGGACAGTAATGGACCACAGCTGTGGCCCCAACAAACTGACTGGAAATGGCCAAGAGAGAAAAACTGAGTGCTCTCAGAATGTCAAACTCTCTTTAACTCCCTTCTCTTTGTGGCTCTTCTTTCCTCCCCTTTCAGCATGTTTTAATTAACTTATTCCTCATGTTTCTTTACATACTCCCGTCAATGGACAAAGCATTGAAATTTAAAGAGCAAGAATAATAAATACGCCCTTCTCCTGTCCTGTTTGAACAGTTGTCTTTAACAGAACAACACTGGTAGCAGGAAGGAGCTGCTGCCCCCGGGGGTGAGCACCGCAATCTAAGATGGTAAAAGTCATAAATATGGTGGACGGAACCATGAACGTCATAGCCAGCTGGTGTTCCCTGGAACACAGTTGAGAACCCCTCATTTCAGTTCATAAATACCGAAAGCATCAAATCTCTACTCTAGCAGACAGCGATGCAGTATGTTTATTTTTCCTGCGACTAGCCCCAAACCAGTTCTCGTGGAGAATCCAAAGGAGGTTGACTTTAAGCTTCTTTCCATGGAAGGATCCAGCTAGAGAGCCAATCAGTAAAAACCGCAAGGCAGTGTATATTTAGCCACTAAATTAGTAGTAGAGCCTACAAACATTGGAGCTGGAGAAACAAGAGTCTAGTGTGAACTAGGAGGTTCTAGATCAAGAAGGATGAACAGTTTGACTCAGGGAAGAGAAAGGCACTGTAGGAAGGCAAACAGGCTGAGCAAGGGCATGGTGGTGAGCAAGAGGGTAGTGTGAGCTGAAAGACTTCCTGGAGGAGACACCGCTGGTGTTGGTAGGAATTCTGGGATGAGGTTAGAAAAGTGGGATTGGGCCAAACTAAGAAAGGAGGTTGAGTCTGGGAAAGAGCCCAGACCTGAGGCTGTAACAAAAAAAAGCAGGCTTCACGTGGCAGGCAGGAGTGAGGTGTTGTGCAAGAGATCAACGCAAGGAAAGCAATGCTCCACCAGGTAGAAAAAATTTCTCAATAAGACTTTTTAAGCCCAGTAATCCCTAGGAAACCAGTAAACTTATGAGAGTGTGTTCTCTCTCTCCTGGACAAGCCCACACTCCTTGTTTTACCAAACCTACTGTGGTTTCAAATCATCTAAAATATAAAGACTCTTTTTACTTTAACCATTTACAAGCTTTGCTTTTTTAAAAATCCACGCATGTTTGCAATTGCTTGACAGAAGTTGGCTCTATTTTCCTCTGACTAGAAAAATACCTCCATTTTTTTTTCCTGTTAGGAAATGAAATGGTTGGGTCTCATGTACTCCCAACATTATATGCTGTGTGCTCCAAACCAGGTCAGCCAAACCTTCTAGACTGCTCAACCAGCCTCCTGGAGGTGTGGAAACCACACTCAGGCCACCACTGAGGCAGTGGGTTCCATGAGAGGCTAGGGGATAAATATGAACTCCTAATGTGAATAACCAACACCAACTCTCTATGCATACTGAAGCTTGTGTGACTGCAAGGCAGCTGTCCTGAGGCGCTTTGACCTTCAGAGAACCAAAGAAGCTGCTTGGTCTGGAGTGAAATGATCTGGAGAAAACCTAGTCTCGCTTCTATGGCATTTGGTTCTTGCCTCCATCTTCCACTTTTCAAAACAGCCCAAATACCATCCAAAGAAATTCCACTCTCTCTTTTGAGTGACCACTTTCCAATATTGTTTGGTTTGGGTTTTTTGGCCATGCAACACGCCATGTGGGCTTTGGGATCTGTCCTCAGACCAGGGATCAAACTTGTGCCCCTTGCAGTGGAAGCTTGGAGTCCTAACCATGGGACCACCTGGGAATTCCGATTTTCAGCGTAAAAGCAGAACACTCCCCTCTGTGGTTTGACAGTTGCGTCCTCTCCCCTACTCTGAGCCCTGTCACGTGTGTCACACTCCACACCAGTGCCTCTCTGTCTTGAGTGAGCACTGTCATCACCTGGACCTGCCGAGCTTGTTATACACACAGTGCTGGGCCGCACCCCCAGCCTTTCTGATTCAGTAGGTCTCAGAAGGAGTCAAAGCTTGGCACTGGTGAGGCATTTCTAGTGCTACTAAGTGGCTTTGCCGTGTGATTTCTCCACCCATGCTACTTTGCACAGATGCTCTTTCTAGTTCAAAGGTACCTTCCTCCTGAGACAGGGGAATAAAAAGGACCACAAAAATGAAGTCCTTCTGGGAGGGTTAGTGGCAGCTGTTTGGTTGTATTAGCAAGGGAAATCACCCAGGCAAAACTGCTCAAAAGTAAAGGGGGGGTGGGGGCTCAGACAGCAGGACTTTGAAGTGAAAGAGTCAAAAATTTGGAGTTCAGCACCTGTGCTTGAGTCTGAGGACAAATAACACCTTATAATCATAAAATCTCCTAATCTTAGAGCTGGAAAACACCTAATCTTCATATTAAATGAGGAAAGTTTTGAGGTTCAGAAAAGTTATGTAACTTGTCCAAGATCTTGGAGCTAACAAGTAGCAGGAATGGGATTAAAACCCAGATTTTACAACTTTTGAAAATCACTTCGACTGTTTTTTTGCTGCGTCGGGTCATGGTTACGGCACGTGGAATCTTCATTGCATCATGCAGCATCCTCCATTGTGGCACACAGATTCTCTAGTTGTAGATCACGTGCTCCATAGTAGTGGCACGCAGGCTTAGTTGCTCCAAGGCATGCGGGATCTTAGTTTCCCGATCAGGGATCGAGCTCATATCCCCTGTATTGCAAGATGGATTCTTAACCATTGCACCACCAGGGAAGTCCCCTACTTTGACTTATTAATGTGAAAAAAAAAAAAAAATGAGAGGAAAGGAGAAGTTCTGCTACCAATAACCTACATGAAACTCAACTTTCTGCCAAAACACTCAGAGCGAAGAAAAGTTACCTGACAAGAACAGATACAGGAAAAAATGTACTGATTCGGAAGGGTTACACTACTACCCAACTTCAAGACTTACTGCTGTAAAGCTACAAGACAGTGTGCTATTGGGGCAAATGCAAAGATAAACAAATACATCCATGGAAAAGAACAGGGAATCTAGAAATTGTGTGTGTTTGTGTGTAAAATGCATTCTATTGATTTGCAACAAAGGTGCCCAAGTAATTCAGTGGGGAAATTCATTTCAACACATCTTGCTAGAACTACTGAGTGTCCATATGAAAAAGAATATACCTTGACCCTGCGTCACACCACATGCAGACATTTTATTTGAGCTGGACCTTAGAACTAAAAGCTAAAATTTTAAGACTCCTAGAAGAAAACATAGGAGGATATATATATATATATTGATGACCTTGAAGTAGGCAATAGTTTCTTAATATACAAAAACCATGATAGAAAAGATTAACTGGCAATAATCAAAATTTAAAACAATTCTGTTCAGAAGACACAATTAAAGAAAATTGAAAATGCAAGCCATAGGCTGAGAGAAATGCACAGTATATACATCTGACAGGGGTCTTATGTCCAGAATATATAAAGTACTTCTACAAAACAAAAATAAAAAAACAAACAACCTGGTTTTTAAATGGACAAAAATTTTAACAGACATGTCACAAAAGATGCTCTACAGATTGCTACCAAGCATACAGAAAGGTGCTCAAAATCATTAGTCAAAGGAAAATGCAAATTAAAACCAGAATAACACGTTACTTTATACCCATTAACAATTAAAATTAAAAAGACTGACCATATTAAAGGTTGGCAAGAAGGTAAAGCAATTAGAATTCTCTTGCAGTGTTAGTGAGAGTTTAAAATGGCACAACCACTTTGGATAACAACTAAGCAGTTATCTAAATCCAGTTTTTAATAAGGTTAAACATACGCCTACCATATAATCCACCAATTCTACCCCTAGGAATTCAGTCAACAGAAATGAAACAGAATGAAATTGAAGGAGAGAGAGAAGTATAGTTGCTGTAGCTGGGATGGATTCTAAACTGGAAAGGATGGGGGAAGGGGAGTAGCTGAGGCAGGGGGCTAAGGAGGGGATGAGAGGTGGGGTGGGATAGGAATCTTTGTCTGTTTGCTTGTTGTAAAACACCCTGGAGCATGTTAGACATCTAATCACACCAAAAATCAATGTAAATCCCAAATAGTGTTGTTTAACTACACAGAAAGATTACAGAAAAATAAATTAAAATATTTTTGAAGTATCTGGAGAAGAGTTTGGAAGAGGGTACTTTGTCTAGAAGCAGTATATTACATTAAAAAGTTAGAAATGGCTATATCTCACTAGACAAATTTTTGAAAACATGTCAAAATGAAAAAAACAAAGTGCAAACAGACCAGGAAAAATATTCCACCAAATCTGACAAAGAGCTTGTATCTTTATTACTATGAGAATAGTCCATATTAATTGATTTTTTTAATTGTCTCCAATGGATAAATGGAAAAAGTACATAAACCTGTGACTCAAAGAACTATAGTCATTGGACAAATACATGAGGTAATGTTTAATTGTTCAAATAATAAAAGAAGTTAAAATACTAAATTTTGAGGAGGGGGAGATGGGGAGGGATGGATTGGGAGTCTGGGATTAGTAGATGCAAGCTATTATACACAGAATAGGTGAACAATAAGGCCTTACTGTATAGTATAGTGAACTATATTCAATATCCTGTAATAAACCACGATGGAAAAGAAAAAATACTAGATTTTTTTCTAAACTTTTAATTTTGTATTGGGGTATAGCCAATTAACAAACAATGTTTTGACAGTTTCAGGTGAACAGCGAAGGGACTCAGCCATGCATATACACGTACCCATTCTCCCCCAAACTCCCTACACTAACTTTTCATTTGCTACCAAATTAGTGAAACAAAATTTTAAATTAACATAACTAATGCTGGCAAGGATATAAGTTTATAGGTAGATGATTAAAGAATATATATATATATATGACTTATATACTCTAAAGTGGGATAGTTTTTGAGGCATCAAAGTGTCCATATTCTTTGACTCTCCTTCAGAGTCAACTATATTATATTTTAGATAGTCTGTGGATAAAGTTGTTCATTGCAGGGTGAGTTATAATAACAAAAGAAAATAAAAGGAAACAATTTAAATGTCCAACTAGCAAGAGAACTGCCCTGGAATCATATCTGAACCAAACCCCACTCATGGGCTGTGCTACAAAGAGTTACCATGCTAACTCTCTCCGAAACTCCTCATCTGAAAAAAAGAGGTGAATAATATCACCCACCATCCTGTAGCTGTGGTGAATAAACAAGATAAGCATTGAAAGCTTAGGGCACTCAGTTTAGCATATAATAAACATAACACATGTTAGATATTATTTTCCCTTTTCCTTGACAAAATACCATTTAGCCTCAAGAAGCTAAAAGTGTGAAATGAAAGTTGGGATAAAATATGCATATGATACACTCAGTTGGGAAAAGTAATCCAATTACACACATCACATTGGCACTACGACCATCATAAACCATTCCTCTCTAATAAACTTTGTGTGCCTGCAGGGAACCTGGAAGGTATTAAACCGACTTGAAAAAGTCATAATAAGATTATGGATACATTATTTTCTTTTGCATCTTCTATACACCTGTAATAGTATTTTGGTACATAAAAATAAATTCACAAAGGAGGAAATATCCTCTATCAGACCAGTTTTTGACTCAGAAACCAGGAGAGGCGAGGGCAGTCGGCCTGGGCTGCTGGGTCCCTTCCTCACTCATTGCCCTTGACTGTCAGCTGGCCCCACAGGCCAGTCTCCTCTTCGTGTTCACTTTGTGATGCTTATGTGGGCAGCCTCTCTGAATCTATCTGAAAGGCTCTATCCTTTCTAGCTTTCTCAACTCAATAGATGGGCACTGTGTCTCTACTGTCCCACTTTACAGATTCTGTCCCTCACCCACCACGCAAGCAGGCGCACAAGCGTGGCAGGTCTTTGACTCTGACGGACGAAAAAAGCTGTGTTTTCCAGGTCAAATGCTTCCTGGAAGCCTCTTTTCTAGTGTTCAAAAGCCCTAATCCAGACAATTAAGTGGGGCTTTGCTGTTTAACTGCTTGATGTCCTGCGTGTTGCTTCTGTCTATACAATACCAAGTTTGTGGTAGGGCCATAAACATTTCAAGCAAGAGAGTGCTTAAGACCAAAACTGAGTCCCCAATTCAAGCTCCACCACTGTTTGTGGAAGGGACTCTTCTATTAATATTTCAATATACATAGCTCATAGCAGTTGCAAACTGCAATGTACTGGGACTTCCCTGGTGGTCCAGTGGCTAAGACTCTATGCTCCCAATACAGGGGGCCCAGGATCCAGCCCTGGTCAGTGAACTAGATCCCACATGTCTCAAGTAAGAGTTCACAAGGTGCAACTAAAGACCCCGCATGCCACAATGAAGATCCAAACTACAACCTGCTTGCTATGGACTTACTATAGCAAATAAAGGCATGGACACCAGTCACCTCGGCAGCTCAGGCATAATGAAGTCCACAGACATTTTATTTAGCATTTATTGGCATCTACTGTGTGCCAGGCACACTAAGCACCACAGACAAATTCTCGTGATTGAAAAGAACTTAAAGGCTAAGCATTCCAACCATCCAGTAGGCTCTTGTATCCGATTTACACCCTCTCCACTCAGAATAACTCTTAGGAGCTCATGGATTCGTAAAGCTGTCCATCCCACTTTTGGTAAGGTTCTCCCTGAAGTTATTTCATAATTCATCAGTTATGCAGAGGGAACTGTTGCCAGCTAACACCTCTTGCTAAGAACATGAATTATTCCTGTCCCTAAGTGTCCCAGCCGCCTCTTACCCTGTGACTCAGCAAAATGACAGATGGAGGACTTTCCTGGTGATCCAGTCATTAAGATTCTGTGCTTCCAATTCAGGGGTTTCAGGTTTGAAGCCCTGGTCAGGGAAATAAGATCCCACATGCCGCAGT
Source organism: Giraffa tippelskirchi (assembly GCF_054371585.1). NCBI lineage: Eukaryota > Metazoa > Chordata > Mammalia > Artiodactyla > Giraffidae > Giraffa > Giraffa tippelskirchi. Next base: position 60,759,612 of record NC_137287.1, on the reverse strand, counting down.
CCCCCCTGCCCAACAAAGGCAGACAGTTTGTTAGATCTGAAAGTTGACAAATCACCACACAGATGTTGTGTATCATGATATCAATCAGAAATAGGTGGTTTCCAGGTTAGTTGAAACAGTGTCTAGATGCTAGATTTTAGATGTTCAGCTGATGTTCAGCCTGTGCAATCAGGGCCCAACAGGAGCAAATTAATCTTTTAGGCTCTTGGATGATGAGTCACAAATTCCATAAAAGGCCCACTTCAGCCTCTGGCACTAAAGATTAATAGCTCTTCACCCTGAGTGTTTAAGTGTTTGATCCTCTGGAGACAGACGCATTCTCACGGGGAATCCTGACCAAGAGTTCTGACCCCACCCTGGTTATGAGGAAATGCTTTGCCTAAGAAGCAGAAGTTAATAGGGGTGGAGAGGCTTGATGGCTGAAGGAAACAACTTGAAAGAAAAATCTTATTTAAATGTTTAAAACTTAAAATAATTATGCTAGAAGATGAAGCAATGTGTTCAAAATGTTTATGAGAAATGGCTTTGAATTTAGAGTCCTCTGCCCACTCAAATTGTCAGTCAGATGTGAAGGGACAAAAAGACACTCTTGGGCATGCATGTGTGAACTCAGAAGGTGGTTGCCCATGTCTCCACCATGAAGAGATCATTCAGAAACTACTTTGGCAAAGGAGAGAGAGAGAGACAGAAATTTAATAAAGGGAAAGAAATGGGATAGAAGAAAGAGAGGCTGCTAAATACAGCCCAAAATGTGTACCATTAGGCTGGAAATTCAGAGAGCCTTCGGTCAAGCAGTGAAATTCTAGCACCAAAAGACTGAATTTCTGTCTCCATAGGTCCATTCACACTTTGAGAGGATTCTTCTTGAGTAACTCAGAGCTCTCTAAAAAAAACAAAAAGTATCCCCATTGAGCCTGGCCTTTGATCCATCTCATCTTCCTCCTCAGTGACTCATTCACTGATGCACCCACAACAGTGTTGCACTGGGATTGACCCAAGCAATGTGCAGCCCCTGGCCAGGCAGTGTTCCAAGTGGTCCACTCTGACCATCTGTAGGGGATTTCCTACTGCAAGAAGGGAAGGACAACCGAGTTCAAAGTTCTTGAGTCTGTCACTGATGGCTAATTTTCTGAGGCCAAAGCCATAAGACTTGAGTGTGAAGTTAAAATACACTTACCTGAACTGAATGGACAGAATATTCAAAACCAGGCAGTTCTTGAAAAATGGGATATATAGCTATCATTATTGTCTTCAGATGTTTGTCTGAAAGGCAAGGCAGATGTGAAATTCTGAGGTCCTGACCCAGTGGGCACGTGGATAATAATCCTTTGACATGAATTTCTTCTTTTTTTAATATTTACTTACTTATTTGGCTGGGTCATATTTGCGACACTTGGGATCATTAGTTGCATCATGCGTATTCTTAGCTGTGGCACATGGGATCTAGTTCCCTGTTGTTGTTGTTCAGTCTCCCAGTCATGTCTGACTCTTTTTTTTTTTTTTAATAAATTTATTTATTTTAGTTGGGTGACTCTTTGTGACCACATGGACTGCAGCACGCCAGGCCTCCCTGTCCCTCACCATCCCCTGGAGTTTGCCCAAGTTCATGTTCATTACATCAGTGATGCACCAGCCTGACTAGGGAGCAAACCCAGGCACCCTGCATTGGGAACTTGGAGTCTGAGCCACTTGGACCACCAGGGAAGTCCTTAAACATCTTCTTATTTCTCTTTGAGGAGTCCTTTCAGTGACCTTCTCTCACCTGGGCAGGGGAAAAATATTTGGTGCTTTAACAGGCTTATACCTGGGCACTCCTATAAATCTACAGTCTTTAGAAATTTATTTGATGATTATAAGGGCCTGTTGATTGGGGGGTGGAGGGAGAGAGAAAGAGAAAGTATTTGATAACTCAGTCTCTTCTCTTTTGTCCCTAGAAATGGACCCCACACTGTGTCTCCCACTTAGCAAATAAGTTCCTCCCTTGGAAAGCAGTTAGGCAGCTTGCTGTTTTTACTCTAGCATTACCTCTAGGGCCGGGTGGGGTAGGGAATCTTTTTTTAAGATTTATTTATTTTATTTATTTGTTTGGCTGCATCAGGTTTTAGTTTCAGCATGCAGTGTCTTTAGTTGTGTCTTGAGTGCTTAGTTGTCCCTCAGCATGTGGGATCTTAGTGCCCCAACCAGGGTCTGAACCCATGTCCCTTGCGTTGAAAGGTGGATTCTTAACCACTGGACCACCAGGGAAGTCCCTGGGGTTAGGGATCTTAACTTCACTTAAACAACTTCTTGAACAACTTGTTCTTCCTACCCGTTAAAATACCCTGCCTCAGAACAATTCTGAAAAATATGACTTTCTATCTCATCACTTTTCCATAATACATTAATGTCTCTTAGCAATTGATGCATCTAAGAACCATATAAGCTAACTGGTCTACCCCTCAATGCCTTTTGAACAGGAGCCCTGAGGAAATACTACAACTCCAGGAACCAGTATTGAGAAGTTGAATCTCTGGGCCTACCTCCTCTCTTTGGGGCCCCTGCAAAGGACCCACTTGTCTTGGCCTCCAGATGCCCTGGTGCCAGCTGAGAGAGAAGATAAGAACCAGGAGGGCTCTCTTCCCTCTGAAGGTTATATCATCCTCGGTGAACTCTGTCACAAGAGGGAGATAAGGGCTGAGAGGCTTGTTTCCCACAGAGCTTGTTTCATGCCCAGCAGACACATGCCCCAAATCCAGGGAGGCGGTAGGCGCCTTGCAAATATTTACCTGGCTACATGGCAACAGGGCAGTACTATTTAACAGAAAAGGCACATGCCCTGCACTTCATTCTCTCCACACACATAAAATAGGCCACATTCTTTTCTGTGACTACCTTTCCATGTGAAGATTGCACCCCTTTAATTTCCAAATCATCCAGTTATCCAGGGTTTGAATATCCAACGGAGATGATATCAGGTTTGCCTTCACGTGTGAAGTGGCCATCACTCGGCCTTGGAGTTTAGACTCATCTTCATGTTCTTAGAAATGAGAACCACAGCACTGCAGACTTTCCTTGACCTGCTGCATATCTTCTACTGATAAATTAAGGACACCCTGGTAGCCCAAATGATGAAGAGTCTGCCTGTAGTACAGGAGACCCAGGTTCGATCCTTAGGTTGGGAAGATCCCCTGGATGAGGAAATGGCAACCCACTGCAACGTTCTTACCTGGAAAATTCCACGGACAGAGGAGCCTGGCAGCCTATGTCCAGGGGGTTGCAAAGAGTCAGACATAACTGAGTGACTCACACACACACACAAGCATTTGGTGCTTACAGAAATCCATAACAGAGCACGATAGAGAAAGGAACCAGAACATGACCTTCCTTTCCATCATGAGCTGAGGGAAAAAATTAAGTGCTTTCAGAGACCCACCTAACTCAGCCACATCCTCCTCAAAATATGTAAGTAACTGTGGACTTGGTACCATGGCAATAGCATGTTACCAGAAAACTTGTCCAGAGGTCGAGCTCATATGAAGAACAAGGGGAAGACCTTAGTCACTGAAAACTCACACAACAAGACAGGCACTTGCCTCTGTGTAAACAGCATTCTCAGATGTGCCATATGCCATAGCTGGTAAGTACAAGGGCCTCCTGTAAAAGGAACAGTACACACGTAACAACCATTTTATCAAGTAGCACTTGCATGGCACCATCTTGTGGTGAATCCATTTAGCAACTTGAGAGAAAGAGGAAGCTCATTTTTTCCATTTTATTAATTTTGTGATGTGCAGTATTTACACTCTTTTTGATAAATTTAAACAGATTGAGCTTCTACTTCTTAATGATACAAAGGATTTCAGGACACATTTTCCATTGGATCTAAAAGTGAATAAATACTGATTGAGACTTCCCCACCCCAAAGTCAGCAATTGTAAAATTCAGGAAACAGATACACACTACTATATAAAAAATAGATAAACAACAATGGCCTACTGTATAGCACAGGGAACCAGATTCAATATCTTATAACAACTTAAAATGGGAAATAATCTGAAAAAATATATGTGTGTATGTATGTACACATATATAGAGAGAACTGAATCACTTTGCTGCACACTTGAAACTAACATAACATTGTCAATCAATTATAGTCCAATGAAAACTAAATACATAATAATAAACAAAATCAAGGAAAATTTTTGAGGAAGACATTTGTTTCACAGAAAATTATTTTTTAATGACAATTACCTTTCTTTATTTGAGAAAAAATCTTCATCCCAAGGTTCAGGTGATTCCATTGTATGACCTCATTTCCAGGCAATTTCAAAGACAAGGGAATTTTTCCAGATACGATCATTGATGGATTGGTTTCAAACAACCTGAAAGGAACATAAGGGCCTGAGCACATGAGTCTATATTTTTCTACTTTCCTTTTCAACTTGAGAAAGTGTTAACCAGTGGTCTCCCTAAAATTTACATATCAATGATGCAGGGCATCCTGTTCATGTATGAAAACTTCACATGATTGAATGTGCATCTGCAGAAGCAGAGCTGAAACCCAGGTCCCTGAATTTCTAGGCTTGTGGTCTGTGCTGAAGATCTCAGAGCTTTGCTTAGCCAGTGAACCCACATGAGTTAGGAGTGAAGTTCTGCATTTGTGTGGTGAAGAAATCAGTTGCAAATCTGTGACTGAGCAGTCATGGGGAAATACCTGAGCAAGACAGCCAGCCCTGTCAAGCTGAGGACTAGAAAAGCTCCAGGCCACAGTCAGGATTCTTTATGTTGCCAGCCCAGCCTTACAGCAAACATTGTCACCCACCCCCCACCCAAAACTCACCACCCTGTAGGATACCCTTGCCCCCAAAATCTTCCCAAGTCCTGGTCTTAAGGTAACATGGTGATATCACAGTGCCAAGTTCACAGAAGGCACTCAGCGACTGCTCTTGACCTGTTAACTGATGACATATCCATTGTAATGAATATCAGAAGATCCCCAATGTCTGAAACATATTGGCCATGAAATAAATACTTTGTTGACTGCATTTTTAAAAAGTTAAATCAGAATTCTCTCTGAAGCCACTACAGAGAACAGTATACAGGTTTCTTAAAAAACTAAAAATAGAGTTACCATAGGAACCAGCAATCAAACTCCTGGGCATATATCCAGAGAAGAGGAAAACTCTAATTCAAAAAATACACATACCCCAATATTTATATACAGCAGCACTATTTACAATAGCTAAGAGACATGGAAGCAACCTAAGTATACATCAACAGGTAAATGGGTAAAGAAGATGTGATATATGTATACATATATATACACACACACATACATATATTGTTGCTGTTGCTCAATTGCCAAGTCATGTCTGACTGTTTGCAATCCCACGGACTGCAGCATGCCAGGCTTCCCTGTCCCTCACCATCTCCCAGAGTTTGCCCAAGTTCATGTTCATTGAATCAGTGTATATGTATATATTTATACATATATGTATATGTATAGGTTTATATAATGGAATACCATTCAGCCATGAAAAATAATGAAATATTACCATTTACAGCAATATAGATAGAACTAGAGATTGTCATACTTAAATAAAGTCAGACAGAGAAAGAAAAATATCGTGATACCACTTATATGTGGAGTTTAAAAAAGTGATGTAAATGAAGTTGTTTATGGAACAGAATGGACTCACAGACATAAAAAATAAACTTATGGTTACCAAAGAAGAAAGAGTGGGAGGGATAAATTAGGAGTCTGAGATTAACATATAACACTACATATAACATATAGCACTGCTGCTGCTGCTAAGTCGCTTCAGTCGTGTCTGACTCTGTGCGACCCCATAGACGGCAGCCCACCAGCCATCCCTGGGATTCTCTAGACAAGAACACTGGAGTGGGTTGCCATTTCCTTCTCCAATGCATGAAAGTGAAAAGTGAAAGTGAAGTTGCTCAGTCGTGTCTGACTCTTGGCGACCCTATGGACTGCGGCCTACCAGGCTCCTCCGTTCATGGGATTTTCCAGGCAGGAGTACTGGAGTGGGTTGCCATTGCCTTCTCCAACATATAGCACTACAATATATAAAATAGATAAACAATAAGGACCTATTGTACAGCACAAAGAACTATACTCAATATCTTGTAATAACTGAAAATGGAAAAACTCTGAAAAAGAATGTATATACAGAACTGAATCACTTTACTGTACAGTATACCTGAAGCTAACACACTGTAAATCAACTATACTTCAATTTACAATAAATTTAAAAAAAAAAGATTTCTCTCTTGTCCAAACTCTGAGTTATTTTGTTCAGATTAAGATTAAACAAATGTTTATTGACTGTTCATTGGTACGAGACAGGCGTGGTCACATACATGCTCATTGTGGCTAAATCTGTACAGTCAACCTGGCTGACAGAGGCCATCCTTCAGTAAATATGCATTGTTGTGGTGGGAAGTCCCTCTACTGGAAGAAATAAGCAGGGATGGGTGAGAATTATCACAATTAGCTTGCAAGAATTTGGGAGGTAGAGGTGCCTGAAAATGCTGTTGAGGTCAGGAGGGCATCTAACTCAGTTCTCTGGAAGCCAGGTGCTGGGCATAAAAGGCATGAAAGGCAGGACAGAGAAAGCCACAGACAATGCCATCGGCCAGGTGAGAGTCGGAAGGAGGATGTGGTTGGAGAAAACGGAGATCAAAAGTAGTGTGGTTGGGAGCTGGCCCTCAGATTCCAGGAAGGAAGGACCATCAAAGGAAGCCACAGGAGCCCAGGAGCAGAAACCATTTTGGTGAGGATCTTAAAGTGGAACAAAGGAGAAAACAGGAGATGGGAGAGTGCCTGGATCAATGGTTTGAGGATTTTTCAGCTCTCCTTCCTATTCTCCCCTATCCAATTTCACTGCTCACTCATGGAGGGGAGAGATTATAAGAGTTTGAAATGAGAAATGTTCTTTTTTTGCTTGTCTTAGCAGCCAACATACAATGTTAAAAGGAAAAGAAAATGAACACATGTGACTAAGGGGAGTAGGGGTACTATGGTGACCAAGTGTGGATTTCAGTGATCTGTTTCCTTCTCATTCTGTTACCAAAATACTCCAAGGACGTGTTTATGATGCACTAACCTGGAAGGAAGGGAAGAGATTTGAGAAGATACAGATACAGATGGAAGGAGAGATGCCTAGGGCATAATTAGGCAGTGGGAGGCAAGCTGAGGAAGGGAAAACAGATTTGGGAGAAGTCATAGAAATAGCTGCAAGGCCCTAGAGAGGAGTTGAAAGTAGCACTTACAAAGTCATTCTGGGAGAGGAGGGAGACAGCTGTGCAGGAAGACGGTGAGGGGTGGGGAGGGGGAGGATGGGCAGGCATGGAAGTTATGATGAGAGGGCACCATCGCACCCAGGAGGTAATCTTGACACTCTGAGGTGACCCATTCCAGCTTCCCCCATCTCCAAATACCCCTCCTTTAACTACAGGCGGGACCCTTGCTTCCACCCTCATCAGGTCAGGGATTAAGTCACAACTCAGTTTCAGGTGGAGTAGTTGCAGTGGAAACAGATGACAGATGACACACCATAAGAGGAAAAATGTAAGGACTCTGCTCCTTTAAAAGGACTCTGCTTGCTGCTCTCCCACCTTCATCCCCCTCAAAGAGAACATCCATTATCCTGGGGCCATCTTGAATAACAAACTCTGAGGAAAGAAAAAGGGAAAACGGAAGCAATGCAAATATTTTTCTAAGGGGTGAATTTTCCATGAGGTGACAGTTACTCCTTTCTCTACTGCCCACAGTCAACCATATATAACACATTTCCTCCTGGTCTGGTGGCAGAGAAGCCTCGGGATGGAGAGCTGGCTCTCCCTGGTCTGTTAAGGTCAAGGCCACTGAGTCTGAGCATCCTTTGGGAAGTTCCTTCTCTGTGCCTTCCCTACTTCCTCCATCCAAACCTCCAACTCCACTGTGATGGAAAGACACACCAAGGAATACAAAGAGAGGGCATAGGTAATAAAAGTGGTCTGTCTATAAAAGTTTCTTGTGTACATGTCCACAGATATGAAAGAATATGCTCAGGAAAGATTATGGAGAGGATGATCAAGTAAAGAGTCTCTGAACTTCAAGAGAAAAAATATCCAACCTGAAGAATAGAGATAAAAGATGTCTTCTTAAAAATGAACAAAAGCACACAAGCCATAAAATAATAATTGAAGGTTTGATATCTGTGTCATTGGAGTCCAGAGGAAGAGGAGAGATAGATACAGAAAATATCTTTGAAAAAAATAATGTCCCCAAATTCCCCAAATGTGGTGAAACATATAAAGTTGCAGATTCAAGAAACTCAGTGAATCACAAAGAGAATAGATGCAAAGAAAAGCACACACAGATGTTGAAATTCAAACTGCTGAAAGCCAAAAAAGAAAAAGGAAAAGGAAAACATTTTCAAAAACAGCTAGCGAAAACCACCTTACCTATCAGAGAACAATGATTGGAATTACTGCAGAGTTCACCTCAGGGACAACAGAGGACAGAAGACAGTAGAAGGACATCTTAAAAGTTGTGAAAGGAGAGAACTCTTAATCCAAAATTTCATACCCATGAACATATTCCTCAGGAATGAAGGCAGACATTCTCAGATGAAGAAAACTAAAAGGATTTCTAAAGGAAGTTCTTCAGGCTGAGAAATTTTACCAGAGGGAAACTTGAAACTTCACGCACAAAAGAAGAGCTGCAGAAATGACTGGTATCTGGGTCTACACAATCAGGTTAGCTACTTCCATATGCAATCTGCACAAGCCTTCCACATTCTTCCAGGTATAGTTGTATGTGCTGAATGTTTCTCCAAGGTCAGCAAATGCTTCATGATTATTTTTGTATTCACATACAGTGGCTCCCATTGTCCTGTGTATATGATGTAGGAAATTGATTCAAAGACTCTGAAAACATATCTGGATTCAAAGCCTACAACTTCCACTTACCAATTGTGTGTCCTTGAGAACCTTGAGACAGTCACTTAACGTCTTTATGCCTCAGTGTTATCTTTAAAATGGGAGGGTAATGTATCTCCCTTGCATGTTACCAAGAAGATTAATTAGTTAATGAAGAGAAAGTGATTAAAACAGGCCTGGGCACCTACTATGTGCTATGTGTGTTAACCACTATTGCAAGTGCTCGAAAATTGCTAAATAATTATGCCTAGCATGGACTGATACATCATCAGCCTTCAATTTCAAACCCAACAGTTATCTAAGGACTAAACTAATCTCATAGTAAATCCTATGCTATTTGTATTTTTGTAAAATCTATATCAAAACATTTTGAAAATTGGAGTGGCCAAGAATGTTCTTATTTTTTCAGGTGCACCTTCCCTGAGCAGAGATCCAACTACCTGCCCCCACCCTCCACCAGGAAGCATGGAGTCTTAACCACTGGATGACCAAGGAAGTCCCAAGAATGTTTTTTTGATAAATCAAATCTCAACTGTAAATGATATAAAACAGAACATAAGTTGACAGGTAGGATTTTGCAAATGAATAATATCAAGTCTGACACATAAAGCTTAACCACGTCTCTTCACTCAGCTAAACAGTATTTTTATCACACGTTCTTTCTCATTGGAGAGCTCAATTTGAACTTTTTGTTACCAGTCCTTACCGTGAACTTTCCTCTAATGGTTGATACTTGAAGTAGATTTGCAAAGACAGATGTGTCCGTTCACATTTCTAGGAAGTACAAACTCCAATCCCTCTGTCAAGTTCTATCATCAGAAACTTACCTACTTAAGCCTCCCATAGAAAGCCCTTCAAAATTCTATTTTGATATGTCTTTGATTTTTTGGTCAAAGGTCAATAGAAGAAATGGCCATATGGCATTTGCTGTAAAACTGCTAAAATATAAAGACATTCTTCATTATACAAATTTTACAATTTTAATCCGCAAAGATACTATCTCTCTCCTGATAAATTACTATCGGTACTTTTGTTTGATAATAAAAATTGTATTCAATGGTTTGCCACCGAGGTAGCATACTAGAATAGCCTCCAGTTGGTTTTAACCCCTCTGTCCTCAGGCCTTAGTTGTACCAGTTAAATCAGAATCCCAGGAAATGAGGGGTTTCCCACGTGACTCAGTGGAAAAGATTCTGCCTGCCAATGCAGGAGATGCAAGAGACTAGGGTTCCATCCCTGGGTCAGGAAGATCCCCTGAAGGAGGGAATTGCAATCCACTCCAGTATTCCTGCCTGGGAAATCCCATGGACAGAGGAGCCTAGCAGGCTATAGCCCATGGGGTGGCAGTAGAGTCAGACACTACTGAGCACAAGCACACACACACCTGGGGAATGGGACTCAGACTTGATGATTTTTTAAAAGTTCCCCAGGAATTTGTCTATTTGTTTAAGATTTCTCTTGATGTGGACCATTTTTAAAGTCTTTATTGAATTTGTCACAGCATTGTTTCTGTTTTATGTTTTGGTTTTTTGGCCAAGAGGTATGTGGGATCTAAACTCTCCAACCAGGAATTGAACCCACACGTCCTGCATTGGAAGGCATAGTCTTAACCACTGGACTCCCAGGGAAGTCCCCTCCAGGAGGGTGCCTGGGTATAAGTGTTTCTATCTTTGTGTGCAAGTGTGCATTTGAGTGTTTCTAAAACCTTCTGTGATGATGCCCCAACAATAGTAGTGAGTGCATCAAGCTATCCCCCATGGTGGTCTCTGACTCTGTTAACAGCAGTATTTGACAGCTCAGAACTCGTTAAGTATAATTTAGGTGATATTACCCAAACTCAGAATTTTCATTTGCCCACACTTTTACTTCATATGTGAGGTTGCTAGGGCTGCCATAATGAAAGTAGCACAGACTACATGGCTTAAACAATGGAAACAAACTTTCAGACAGTGCTGGAGGCTGGAAAACCAAGATCAAGGTATTGGCAATATGGTTTCTCCTGAGACCTTTCTCCTTGGCTCACAGATGCTCTTGCTGTGTCCTTCTGTAGTCTTTCCGCTGTGTGCCAAATCTCCTCTTCTTCTTTTTTTTAAAATATAAATTTACTTATTTTAATTGGAGGCTAATTACTTTACAATACTGTAGTGGTTTTGTCATATATTGACATGGATCTGCCATGGGTGTACATATGTTCCCCATCCTGAATCCCCCTCCTACCTACCTCCCCATCCCATCCCTCTGGGTCATCCCAGTGCACCAGCCCCGAGCACTTGGTCTCATGCATCGAACCTGGACTGGCGATCCGTTTCACATATGATAATATACATGTTTCAATGCCATTCTCCCAAATCATCCCACCCTCACTTTTCCTCACCGAGTCCAAAAGACTGTTCTTTACATCTGTGTCTCTTTTGCTGTCTCGCATATAGGGTTATCATTACCATCTTTCTGAATTCCATATATATGCGTTAGTATACTGTATTGGTGTTTTTCTGATTTACTTCACTCTGTATAATAGGCTCCAGTTTCATCCACCTCATTAGAACTGATTCAAACGTATTCTTTTTAATGGCTGAGTAATATTCCATTGTGTATATGTACCACAGCTTCCTTATCTATTTGTCTGCTGATGGACATCTAGGTTGCTTCCATGTCCTGGCTATTATAAACAGTGCTGTGATGAACATTGGGGTACACGTGTCTCTTTCAATTCTGGTTTCCTCAGTGTGTATGCCCAGAAGTGGGATTGCTGGGTCATATGGCAGTTCTATTTCCGGTTTTTTTAAGGAATCTCCACACTCTTCTCCATAGTGGCTGTACTAGTTTGCATTCCCACCAACAGTGTAAGAGGGTTCCCTTTCCTCCACACCCTCTCCAGCATTTATTGTTTGTAGACTTTTGGATAGCAGCCATTCTGACTGGTGTGAAATGGTACCTCATTGTGGTTTAGATTTGCATTCCTCTGATAATGAGTGATGTTGAGCATCTTTTCATGTGTTTGTTAGCTGTTTGTATGTCTTCTTTGGAGAAATGTCTGTTTAGTTCTTTGGCCCATTTTTTGATTGGGTCGTTTATTTTTCTGGAATTGAGCTGCAAGAGTTGCTTGTATATTTTTGAGATTAATTCTTTGCCAGTTGCTTCGTTTGTTATTATTTTTTTCCCATTTTGAAGGCTGTCTTTTCACCTTGCTTATAGTTTCCTTTGTTGTGCAAAAGCTTTTAAGTTTAATTAGGTCCCATTTGTTTATTTTTGCTTTTATTTCCATTACTCTGGGAGGTGGGTCATAGAGGATCCTGCTGTGATTTATGTCGGAGAGTGTTTTGCCTATGTTTTCTTCTAGGAGTTTTATAGTTTCTGGCCTTATGTTTAGACCTTTAATCCCTTTTGAGTTTATTTTTGTGTATGGTGTTAGAGAGTGTTCTAGTTTCATTCTTTTACACGTGGTTGACCAGTTTTCCCAGCACCACTTGTTACAGAAATTGTCTTTTCTCCGTTGTATATTCTTGCTTCCTTTGTCAAAGATAAGGTGTCCATAGGTGCATGGATTTATCTCTGGGCTTTCTATTTTGTTCCACTGATCTATATTTCTGTCTTTGTGCCAGTACCATACTGTCTTGATGACAGTGGCTTTGTAGTAGAGCCTGAAGTCAGGCAGGTTGATTCCTCCAGTTCCATTCTTCTTTCTCAAGATTGCTTTGGCTATCCGAGGTTTTTTGTAATTCCATACAAATTGTGAAATTATTTGTTCTAGTTCTGTGAAAAATACCGTTGGTAGCTTGATAGGGATTGCATTGAATCTATAGACTGCTTTGGGTAGTACGCCTATTTTCACTATATTGATTCTTCCAATCCATGAACATGGTATATTTCTCCATCTATTTGTGTCCTCTTTGATTTCTTTCATCAGTGTTTTATAGTTTTCTATATATAGGTCTTTTGTTTCTTTAGGTAGATATATTCCTAAGTATTTTATTCTTTTTGTTGCAATGGTGAATGGAATTATTTCCTTAATTTCTCTTTCTGTTTTCTCATTGTTAGTGTATAAGAATGCAAGTGATTTCTGCGTGTTGATTTTATATCCTGCAACTTTACTATATTCATTGATTAGCTCTAGTAATTTTCTGGTGGAGTCTTTAGGGTTTTCTATGTAGAGGATCATTTCATCTGCAAACAGTGAGAATTTTACTTCTTTTCCAATCTGGATTTCTTTTTCCTTTTTCTGCTCTGATTGCTGTGGCCAAAACTTCCAAAACTATGTTGAATAGTAGTGGTGAGAGTGGGCACCCTTGTGTTGTTCCTGACTTTAGGGGAAATGTTTTCAATTTTTCACCATTGAGGATAATGTTTGCTGTGGGTTTGTCATATATAGCTTTTATTATGTTGAAGTATGGTCCTTCTATTCCTGCTTTTTGGAGGGTTTATATCATAAATGGATGTTGAATTTTGTCAAAGACTTTCTCTGCATCTGTTGAGATAATCATATGATTTTTATCTTTCAATTTGTTAATGTGGTGTATTACATTGATTGATTTGCAGATATTGAAGAATCCTTGCATCCCTGGGATAAAGCCCACTTGGTCATGATGTATGATCTTTTTAATATGTTGTTGGATTCTGTTTGCTAGAATTTTGTTAAGGATTTTTGTATCTATGTTCATCAGTGATATTGGCCTGTAGTTTTTTTTTGTGGCATCTTTGTCTGGTTTTGGTATTAGGGTGATGGTGGCCTCATAGAATGAGTTTGGAAGTTTACCTTCCTCTGCAATTTTCTGGAAGAGTTTGAGTAGGATAGGTAGTAGCTCTTCTCTAAATTTTTGGTAGAATTCAGCTGTGAAGCTGTCTGGTCCTTGGCTTTTGTTTGCTGGAAGATTTCTGATTACAGTTTCAATTTCTCTGCTTGTGATGGGTCTGTTAAGATTTTCTATTTCTTCCTGGTTCAGTTTTGGAAAGTTGTACTTTTCTAAGAATTTGTCCACTTCTTCCAGTTGTCCATTTTATTGGCTGGCATATAGTTGCTGATAGCAGTCTCTTATGATCCTTTGTATTTCTGTGTTGTCTGTTGTGATTTCTCCACTTTCATTTCTAATTTTGTTGATTTGATTCTTCTCCCTTTGTTTCTTGATGAGTCTGGCTAATGGCTTGTCAATTTTATTTATCTTCTCAAAGAACCAGCTTTTGGCTTTGTTGATTTTTGCTATGGTCTCTTTTGTTTCTTTTGCATTTATTTCTGCCTTAATTTTTAAGATTTCTTTCCTTCTACTAACCCTGGGGTTCTTCATTTCTTCCTTTTCTAGTTGTTTAGGTGTAGAATTAGGTTATTTATTTGACATTTTGGAGAAGGCAATGGCACCCCACTCCAGTACTCTTGCCTGGAAAATCCCATGGACGGAGGAGCCTGGTAGGCTACAGTCCATGGGGTCGCTAAGAGTCAGATATGACTGAGCGACTTCACTTTCACTTTTCCCATTCATGCACTGGAGAAGGAAATGGCAACCCACTCTGGTATTCTTGCCTGGAGAATCCCAGGAATGGCAGAGCCTGGTGGGCTGCCGTCTGTGGGGTCACACAGAGTCGGACACGACTGAAGCGACGCAGCACAGCAGTAGCAGCAGCAGCAGCAGCAGCAGCAACATTTGACTTTTTTCTTGTTTCTTGAGGTAAGCCTGTATTGCTATGAACCCTTCCTTTAGCACTGCTTTTACCATGTCCCATAGGTTTTGGGTTGTTGTGTTTTCATTTTCATTCGTTTCTATGCATATTTTGATTTCTTTTTTGATTTCTTCTATGATTTGTTGGTTATTCAGCAGCGTGTTGTTCAGCCTCCATATGTTGGAATTTTTAATAGTTTTTCTCCTGTAATTGACATCTAATCTTACTGCATTGTGGTCAGAAAAGATGCTTGGAATGATTTCAATTTTTTTGAATTTACCAAGGTTAGATTTATGGCCCAGGATGTGCTCTATCCTGGAGAAGGTTCCACGTGCACTTGAGAAAAAGGTGAAATTCATTGTTTTGGGGTGAAATGTCCTATAGATATCAATTAGGTTTAACTGGTATATTGTATCATTTAAAGTTGGTGTTTCCTTGTTGATTTTCTGTTTAGTTGATCTATCCATAGGTGTGAGTGGGGTATTAAAGTCTCCCACTATTATTGTGTTATTGTTAATTTCCCCTTTCCCACTTGTTAGCAATTGCCTTACATATTGTGGTGCTCCTATGTTGGGTGCATGTATGTTTATAATTGTTATATCTTCTTCTTGGATTGATCCTTTCATCATTATGTAGTGTCCTTCTATTTCTCTTTTCACAGCCTTTATTTTAAAGTCTATTTTATCTGATATGAGTATTGCTACTCCTGCTTTCTTTTGGTCTCTATTTGTGTGGAATATCTTTTTCACTTTCAGTCTGTATGTGTCCCTTGTTTTGAGGTTGGTCTCTTGTAGACAACATATATAGGGGTCTTGTTTTTGTATCCGTTCAACCAGTCTTTGTCTTTTGTTTGGGGCATTCAACCCATTTACATTTAAGGTAATTGGTAAGTATGATCCCGTTGCCATTTACTTTGTTGTTTTGGGTTTGAGTTTCTACACCCTTTCTGTGTTTCCTGCCTAGAGAAGATCCTTTAGAATTTGTTGGAAAGCTGGTTTGGTGGTGCTGAATTCTCTCAGCTTTTCCTTGTCTGTAAAGCTTTTGATTTCTCCTTCATATTTGAGTGAGATCCTTGCTGGGTACAGTAATCTGGGTTGTAGGTTTTTCTCTTTCATCACTTTAAGTATGTCCTGCCATTCCCTTCTGGCCTGAAGAGTTTCTATTGAAAGATCAGCTGTTATCCTTATGGGAATCCCCTTGTGTGTTGTTTGTTGTTTTTCCCTTGCTGCTTTTAATATTTGTTCTTTGTGTTTGCTCTTTGTTAATTTGATTAATATGTGTCTTGGGGTGTTTTGCCTTCGGTTTATCCTGTTTGGGACTCTCCGGGTTTCTTGGACTTGGGTGATTATTTCCTTCCCCATTTTAGGGAAGTTTTCAACTATTATCTCCTCAAGTATTTTCTCATGGTCTTTCTTTTTGTCTTCTTCTTCTGGGACTCTAATGATTCAAATGTTAAGGCGTTTAACATTGTCCCAGAGGTCTCTGAGGTTGTCTTCATTTCTTTTAATTCTTTTTTCTTTTTTCCTCTCTGCTTCATTTATTCCTACCATTCTATCTTCTACCTCACTTATCCTGTCTTCTGCCTCCATTATTCTACTGTTGGTTCCCTCCGGTGTTTTTTTATCTCATTTGTTGCATTATTCATTATACATTGACTCTTTTTCATTTCTTCTAGGTCCTTGTTAAACATTTCTTGCATTTTCTCAATCCTTGTCTCCAGGCTATTTATCTGTAACTCCATCTTGTTTTCAAGATTTTGGATCATTTTCACTATCATTATTCTGAATTCTTTATCAGGTAGATTCCCTATCTCTTCCTCTTTTGTTTGGTTTGGTGGGCATTTATCCTGTTCCTTTACCTGCTGAGTATTTCTCTGCCTTTTCACCTTGTTTATATTGGTGTTTTTGGGGTGACCTTTCCATAGTCTGGCAGTTTGTGGTTCCTCTTTATTGTGGAGGTTCCTCACTGTGGGTGGGGTTGGATGGGTGGCTTGTCAAGGTTTCCTGGTTACAGAAGCTTGTGTCGGTGTTCTGGTAGGTGGAGATGGATTTCTTCTCTCTGGAGTGCAATGGAGTGTCCAGTAGTGAGTTTTGAGATGTCAATGGGTTTGGTGTGACTTTGGGCAGCCTCTACATTGAAGCTCAGGGCTATGTTCCTGTGTTGCTGAAGAATTTGCATGATATGTCTTGCTCTGGAACTTGTTGGCTCTTGGGTGGTGCTTGGTTTCAGTGTAGGTATGGAGGCTTTTGATGAGCTCTTATCGATTAATGTTCCCTGGAGTCAGGCATTCTCTGGTGTTCTCAGGTTTTGGACTTAAGCTTCCTGCCTCTGGTTTTCAGTCTTACTCTTACAGTAGCCTCAAGACTTCTCCATCAATACAGCACCGATGATATAACATCTAGGTTAATGATGAAAAGTTTCTCCACAGTGAGGGACACCCAGAGAGGTTCACAGAGTTATATGAAGAAGAGAAGAAGGAGGGAGATAGAGGTGACCAGGAGGAGAAGAGGGGGAATCAAAAGAGGCGAGCGCAAGCTAGCCAGTAATCGCTTCCCTATGTGCTCTCCACAGTCTGGACCCCTCAGAGATGTTCAATGAGTTACACAGAGAAGAGAAGAGAGAGGAAGGAGAGAGAGGTGGCCAGGAGGAGAAAAGAGGGAATCAAAAGGAGAGAGACAGATCTAGCCAGTAATCAGTTCCCTAAGTGTTCTCCACAGCCCGGAACACACAAAGAGATTCACAGGGCTTGGTAGAGAAGAGAAGGGGGAGGGAGAAGATAGAGGCGACCTGGTGGAGAAAAAGGAGAGTCAAAAAGGGGACAGAGCAGTCAAGCTAGTAATCTCACTTCCAAGTAAAAATGGGTACTGAAGATTGGGTTTTTAAAGGTTAAAAATTGATAATACCAAAAAGCAAAGATTAAAAATCTAGAGCAGAGGTTAGATTCTCAAAAATACAATATTAAAAAAACAAAACAAAGTCACAAAATTATAAAATATATATATGAAGTTTGCTTTAAAAATAGAGTCTTTTTTTGGCAAGGTAATAGTAGGTTATGAAAATGAAAATTAAAGGAGTAATAGAGAACTTAAAAATAAAAAAATTTTAATTTAAAAAATGATAATAGTAAAAATATATCTAGGAATTTCTCTGGTGCTGTTGTGGACAGTGTGGGTTCAGTTCATTTTCAGATAGTTCCTTGATCCAGCTTATACTTCTTAAGATCTATAGGCCCCTTCCTATGTAGTCGGTGCTAACTACAGGGTTTTAATCTGTTGCACCTGTCATTTCCAAAGCGGTTCCTTTTATTTTAGCTTCTTCTGTTTGTTGGTCTCTTCAGTGTCTTATTTCCGCCCTGACGTAAGGGGGTGATGGTGATCACTTTTTTAGGCTCACTTGTTCAGTCATGCTGTGGGGAGGGAGCAACACTGCATACAAATATCACTGGCGTTTTGGGGGGAGTGCTTACAGTGTTTCAGCCACACTGGGTTTGCCCTGGCTCATGGCGTGTGTGCTTTCATGGTCTACACTGCTCAGGCTCTAGGTTGCTCTGCCGGGAACTGTCTGAGGCAGGCCCTGGGTTGCATGCACTTCTCAGGTCTAAATCACTCAAGTTCAGGTTCTTGGGTACTTCACAAAGGTGCAGACTCGGTTGGGCCTGCATTTTGTGCCCTTCCCAGGTCTGAGCAGCTCAGGTGAACAGGTTCTTGGCGAGCCCAGTCACCTCCAGGTGGGGGGTACATCTTATCACCTCCCTCCGTCCCAACTGCTCAGTTTTCTAGGTGTACAAAGGGCACGCCTTCTAAGATGTGCTGTGTGTCTCTTCTGGGGAGCTGATCTCTGGCTGCAACCCTCCTGGAAGGTGTCAACCGTCCAGAATCCCAAGAAGTCTTGGTTACAATGAAGCCTGCTTGCAGTTTGGTAGAGGATGCCTCTCTGGGGCCGCGATTGCCCCCTTCCGGCTCTGGCTGCCCCCACTGGCCTATCTCTGGGGATGGGCCAGTCCGCAGCTGGCTAGCTCTGCTCAGTCCTTTGTTCTGTGAGCGGGCCTGGCAGTGTCTTAGGTTAGGGCTTTTCACGGATAGTTCTCTTTTTTTCTCTCTCTCTCTCTGGCTATCCCACAGTTTGGGTTGCTATCTCAGGTTAGTTCCCTCAGATTGCCCTCGGGGAATTCAGGCTTGGTCCTTACCCTAAGCAATGCAGCCCGCGCCTGCCTGTCCAGCCCCCGCTTGCTAGTGGTGAATGCGAGCATCTGGGCTGTTTCTCTGCTGGGAGTTGCTGTTAGGCACGTAATCTGTGGGCTTTATTTATTTATTTATTTATTTATTTATTCTTCCTCCCGGTTATGTTGCCCTCTGAGATTCCAAGACTCACACTGACCCACCAGTGAGAGTGTTTCCTGGTGTTTGGAAACTTTTTTAAGACACCCTTCCCGGGATGGATCTCCATCCCTACCTCTTTTGTCTCTCTTTTTATTTTTTATATTTTGTCCTACCTCCTTTCAAAGACAATGGGCTGCCTTTCTGGGTGCCTGATGTCCTCTGCCAGCATTCAGAAGTTGTTTTGTGGAATTTGCTCAGTGTTCAAATGTTCTTTCGATGGATTTGTGGGGGAGCAAGTGGTCTCCCCATCTATTCCTCCACCATCTTAGGACTGCCCCCCCCCAAATTTCTTCTTCTTCTTATAAGGACTGGTTTAGGGTAACACAAGTGCCTCATTTTAACTTGATGACTTCTTTAGAGGCACTACCTCCAAGTCTAGTTCCATTCTGAGGTCCTGGGGGTTAGGGCTTTAACATAAGAGATTCAGGGAGGATGCAATTCAGCCCATGGAAAGTCTCTTTGCGCTTTACTGCTCACTTACAGTCATTTGAAACATTCCTGGATTCATCTCCATCTATTTTAAATTTCATTATCTGCAAAAGCTAACTAATTGTCTAAGCCTTTTTTTCCTTGCCCTTGAGGAGGGCCCTGGGAGAAGGACTGGTTTATGCACACTTGCAGGAGGCCTGAAGTTTAAATAGTCAGTCTAAACTTTAGTGGACTTCCCTTGTGGCTCAGATGGTAAAGAATCTGTGTGTGATGCAGGAGACCCAGGTTCAATCCCTGGATGGAGAAGATCCCCCAGAGAAGGGAATGGCTACCCACTCTAGTATTCTTGCCTGGGAATCCCAAAGACAGAAGAGCCTGGCAGGCTACAATTCATGGGATCACAAAGAGTCAGACACAACTGAGTGACTAACACACTAAACTGTAGCAGGAAATCAGAGTTATTCAGGGAATTTTTAAAATACTGCTGTCCCAGATATTTCAGTCTCATGATCTAGCTGGTTCCTCTCCACTGGTAATTTAAAAAAAAAAAGAAAAAAACATAACCCTCTCCAGGTGATGAGAATGTGCAACCAGGGCTGAGAACTACTGGTTTCAATGAATGGATGAGATTGATGAGAACTTTTCCAGGTGAGGAGGATGAAGAGAAGTGTGGGACATGAAAGCAAGAGTGCTGCTGCTGCTGCTGCTGCTAAGTCGCTTCAGTCGTGTCCGACTCTGTGCGACCCCATAGACGGCAGCCCACCAGGCTCCGCCGTCCCTGGGATTCTCCAGGCAAGAACACTGGAGTGGGTTGCCATTTCCTTCTCCAATGCATGAAAGTAAAAAGTGAAAGTGAAGTCGCTCAGTCGTGTCCGACTCTTAGCGATCCCATGGACTATAGCCTACCAGGCTCCTCCATCCATGGGATTTTCCAGGCAAGAGGACTGGAGTGGGGTGCCATTGCCTTCTCCGGAAAGCAAGAGTAACCTGGTATATTTGAAGGACAGTGACAAGACTGACTCACAGGAACCAGAGATCAAATTGCCAACATCTGCTGGCTCATTGAAAAAGCAAGAGAATTCCAAAAAACATTTACTTCTGGTTTATTGACTACACCAAAGCTTTTGACTGTGTGGATCACAACAAACTGTGGAAAATTCTTCAAGAGATGGGAAATACCAGACCACCTGACCTGTCTCCTGAGAAATCTGTATTCAGGTGAAGAAGCAACAGTTAGAACCAGACATGGAACAACAGACTGGTTCCAACTTGGGAAAGGAATACGTCAAGGCTGTATATTGTCACCCTGCTTATTTAACTTCTAATCAGAGTACATCATGTGAAATGCAGGGATGGATGAAGCACAAGCTGGAATCAAGATTGCTGGGAGAAATATCAATAACCTTAGATATGCAGATGACACCACCTTTATGGCAGAAAGCAAAGAGGAACTGAAGAGCCTCCGGATGAAAGTGAAAGAGGAGAATGAAAAGGCCAGTTTGAAACTCAACATTCAAAAAATTAAGATCATAGCATCCAGTCCCATCAGTTCATGGCAAAGTGATGGGAAAACAATGGAAACAGTGAGAGGCTTTATTTTCTTGGGCTCCAAAATCACTGCAGTTGGTGACTGCAGCCATGAAATTAAAAGATGCTTGCTCTTTGGAAGAAAAGTTATGACAAACCTTGACAGCATATTAAAAAGCAGAGACATTACTTTGCCGACAAAGGTCCATCTAATCAAAGCTATGGTTCTTCCAGTAGTCATGTATGGATGTGAGAGTGGGACCATAAAGAAAGCTGAGTACTGAAGAATTGGTGCTTTTGACCTGTGGTGTTGGAGAAGACTCTTGAGAGTCCCTTGGACTTTAAGGAGATGAACCAGTCAATCCTAAGGGAAATCAGTGCTGAATATTCCTTGGAAGGACTGATACTGAAACTGAAGCTCCAATACTTTGACCACCTGATGCCAAGAACTGACTCCTTGGAAGAGACCCTGATGATGGGAAAGATTGAAGGCAGGAGGAGAAGGGGTTGACAGAGGATGAGATGATTGGATGGCATCAGCGACTCAATGAACATGAGTCTGAGCAAGCTCCAGAAGTTAGTGACGGACAGGGAAGCCTGGAGTGCTGCAGTCTATCAGGTCATGAAGAGTTGGACAAGACTGAGCGACTGAACTGAACTGAGAAGACTGACAGGCTGGAACTGTGGATGTGACTTAGAAGTAAAGGAAAATAAGATCACAGAGGTCAGAGTGAAATTACTGTAAGGCTTGTAGAACCCGTGTACAGACAGGAAGGACAGGAGGGATGTCGAAACCAAGTCAGCAGGCTCAGCTAGCTGGTTATTACAGAAAAATAGGTGTAAGATAATGAGGACTTTGCCAAGCTGTGGCACTGAAACAGCCACGCAGGAATAGGTGTAAGGATTGGGAAGGAAGGACTAGGAGGACTTGCTAAATGGATGAACTGGTAAGAGATATATGTTAAGGAGATTAAGATAAAGGTTGCACTATAAACGATTTCAAGGTTTCAAAGCTGATGGTCTAGGAATATACTATTAACAAAAAATAAATGCATACAAGAAATTGTTGTCATGGCATAAAAAGCATGAATTTGTCTAGAAAAAAAGCATAAGCTTGTCTATGAAATTTTAACCTTCTAAAGTCAGGGATAACATCTTATTTATTCACACATAGCATGATGTCTTGTGTATAACAGCTGCTCCATACACTTTGGTTGGCTAGAGTTAAATGAGGTGGAAGCAGAACACCTAAGTAGACATCCAGATATGAAAATAAACATAACAGAGAAGAGAAATTAACATGGAAGAGATGAGCAGGAATTGAGGCTTCTCACATGACAGAGCCCTCTGGGAAACATACTGGATGTCTAACAAGGGTTTTAAGCATCTCTGCAGAACCTCTCTATCCCGCATCCTCTTTTTCTTTTCTCTGGCTCACCCACTGTAAGAGACATCTGTTGTTTTCATCATCCAGCATTCACTCCCTTTGCTAGTTCCTCAATTTCCCTTTGGAGAACTTCCCCCTCCCAGGGCATGTGGTCTGGTTGGGACTGTCTGTCACAGTGCCCTGCCCACTCCAGCAAGCGCGTCAAACTACTATTTAAACATCAGGACCGTACATTATATTCAACTTCTCCTCTTCCTGGAGGCCTTCCTGGACCACTGTGCCTTCCATTTCCCTTCTTTGAATTTCTACAAAGTTATAGTTCATGCAGTTCAAACTAGCAGCATGTGCCCTTTTTACCTCAGCTGGGCCAACCAGACTTTCTCCTGGATTCTTACTCTCGAGTAGAGTAACCAGCTCAGAAGCCAGAACTTCTTTGGTGGCTGAGTCCTGGTGACACTGTCCACCAGATCTGTGAAATTGCTGAGGTCTCTCCATAGCCTGTTTACTCAGCCTTGCTGATAATTACCCTTCCACTACATCCCCTTTCTGTAGTTAACCAGAATTAGTTTTCATTGCTTGCAAATAAACCTTAACTGACTGCATTCTTTCTCATTGTTCAAATTTTGCACAACTTTGCTTTGCATTCAAAATCCAGAAGTGAGCATATGATATCCCATGGTCTTTCTCTTTCCTTTTTTAAGGCTCATCCCAGGGATTCTCATCTTTATTTCAAAGCAGACAACTTCGTGACAGCACATGGTGATGGGAAGCAGACAGCTGACATGCTTATACTTTCCATGTCTCACACTACTAACTCATTGTCAGAGGTGCCTGGGACACTTCTGCCCTGGATTATAAATTTTCTGGTTAAAATATTGTCTCTCTTCCTACTCCATTTATTTCTTGAACTCTAAACCCCTCCCAGTGTATGTCAGATGCCTGTCAAGAGTATCTGAGAATATGTTTCTCCATCCCTTCTTCTTTCCTATGTCTCTTCTTTCTTTGAGCAACCACTTCTTAAAAAATAACTAAAAACTGCAGTGCCCCCAACATCACCAACATGCATAAAGGAGGCTCTGCTTCTTTCATGTATGAGAGAAACAGATATAAATTCTGGCTCTGGAAGTGTGGGCTTCCATCAGCCCCAGGGATCAATGCCTTTTACCAGGCTCAAAACAAACAGCCCTCACAGCGATAATGTTACTTGGTATTTCTCTGAGCAATTCATAGACATGAAAGAATTAGCTGTCAGTTCTTCCTAAAAGAATGAGTGTGATTCTGGATCTGATCCTGTCCTGTTTCTCAGACCTAAACAAAGGGCCCTGCATATAAACTGTGCTGAACAAGATGACTTCTCACGAGGAAAAGAGGGGGAGAAGTGAAGAGAGTAAGAAAGAAAAAGAGAAGGCCTACCATTCATCTAATAACTATTGTGAGTCTGGGATGACAGTTTGGAGAAAAACACCCCAGTGTTCTGGCTGCGCTCTGGTTCCATTTATCATACTTGATGACTCCACAGAGGGGTTTCCATAGAGGTTGGGCTGTCTCCAGCCATCCCTCAAGCTGTGGTCTTATGTGTTTGATGATTCTTCTCTTGTGTTACTGGCCCTCTTCCTTATACCAAATTCAAGTGCTGCCTCACTTATCAAAGCAAATCAGTTTCAGACTAACACCTATAACTTGTGTGTATGTACAAACACATATGCACATAACATCTGTACTCTTTTTTTCCGTTCCCCCTTCCCATTCTCATTCGGGACCAGGGCCTGGCGAGGGAAGTAAAGAAAGAACCATGCCTATTAGCCCAATGTTTTGCAATGATGTGACTGGAAGGAACTCTATGAGATTAGGGACTGGCTTATTCCTTTTCAAGAAATTCTGTCATCAAAAGGAAGACGTGCCTTCACCTGCTCAGAGAAATCATTGGCTGAACTTCTTCACAGAGAGACACCCCGTGAACTGCCAAAAAAAAAAAAAAAGGAAATGTAGGGCGTAAAAGCAAGAGCCAAGGCTTTCCATGGCTTTACACACTGGTCTTCCTTAAGATTACTGTGTTTCAGAGTTTTGTCATACACAAAATGCTCTCCTGCGCCCTGATTCTCCCAATGTCAACCAATAATCACTCTGAGTGATTATTGTCTGAGTTAGGGAAGTCTGACACAGCAAGTATAATCCCCTCAACAAACCCCCTTCTCTCACCTCTCGATTATCACCCTGGTATAGATGAAGCTGTTTGGCATTAAAGAAAACAGATACACAACAAACCAAGTTTAGCCCCAATCATCTGGAGGATAGGTATTTGCCTAATGGCACAAAATGGATTTTTTTTTCCTGTATAGTCTTGTTCTCATAAATTTGATAAATTTTATTAAAGCAATTTTTAATTTATAAAATTCCTATAAAATTAATAACGTTTTACATGTTACAAAACCAGCTATAAATCAAGGCACATCTTTATTGTTGTTTGCCTGTCAACACGTATGTGTATTCACCTATCTTAGACATTCTATTTGTGTGTGTGTATTTCACCACTGGATTGTAAATCTCCTCAAGGCCAGAGACTATTACTTCCTATCCATCCAGGGCCTTCAAAAACCTAAACTAAGGAATCAAAGAATCAGGAGAAAAGGAAGTCAGAGGAAAGAAATGTGACAGCCTGTGACTCAGACACAGGTGAAACTTCTAAAATATTGTGCTGCTCCTGGTGCCCCTTCCCTCAAAGATGCTTTGTGGTTATTAAACTTCAGGATGGAGAAGACCAATAAAAGTGTGCCTGCCCATCAACACATCAGCTTTCAGTTTTTCAAGGTTTTTTTTTTCAGATTTGTAGTTATTTTCCTCCTAGTGTAATGAAAGTTGAGTGACCTATTCAGAGTCTGCATAGAGCAAGAATGTGAGGTCACAAAGCCCAGTCAAGTGGCTTAGCTCTTGCTGTAGCCAAAGGAACCCCATTAAGCCAAAAGCTCAACTGAGGGCACTGGATAAGCACACACCCATGGAACCTGTGAGCGCCGTCACTGATCTGAAGAACCAGCACAAATCAGGGGATGCTCAGGGGAGCCGGGAGCAGGTGCACACACACTCTCTAGCAGCATCTCATGGACCACAGGGAGGAATGGAGGGCCTCTCAGAATTCCACTTTGGAACAAAAGCAAAGCAACATGACTGACTTAAGTGGATGATCAAATGGTGAGAATCATTACCTCTTGAAATGGGACGATGAACAAACCTGTTCTTGAAGTAGGAAGGAGATTCCAAGATTTATTTTCTATGCTTCCAAGTTTGTTCGTGTATTTGCCCTCTAGTTCACGAAAATAGGTCTCCACCAGAATTTTTTGAGATGGCTATATATATATTTTACTTGTAGGGAAAACTGAAAGCACCACAGATTAATTGAATACAGTCCACATAAACTGGCATAGATTTCAGCTTGTTTTTCTGTGGATTTTGAAGTCGAAAGATATCTAGGGTAAAGAGTGTAGACTTTGGACTTGGACAAATCTGGGTTTGAGTCCCACTTCTGTAATTCACTATTTGTTACCTAGAGCAAGTTATCTGAGCTGTAAATTCATCTTCTGTAAAATAGGAAGAATTATTGCTTAATTCATCTAGCTGTAGAATTAAAAATCAGGTAATTTACATCAAATATTTGGCATTCCCTATTCTATAATCTTTTCATTACCAGGTTGGTCATTTCTTGTGTCTCCTTAATGGATGCATTTTTTTTCTTTCAGTTCCTAATTTATTGCTTTAATATAATGGTATTTGAAACATTCCTGATATATTGGATTTATTTTCAATCTTCAGGCTGCTCCCTCCCTGTCCCTGGTCAAGTGGAGTGACTCTGTACTGGAAAGGCACAAATTGTATCTCAGGCAGGAGGAGCAAATCTTAGGGTGAATGTTGGTTTCACTACAGACAATTCTGTGGCAGAGCCAAGTCCAGGTATGCAGGTAGGATGGGGAAAATAAACACAGAGGGGTTTGCCATTAGAACCCTCTCCATTAATATAGAGGGGAGCAGGGAGAAGAAAACTCTGTTTTATCATAGAGGCAGACAGTTCACTGAAATCCCATATAGGAGATAAGAGCTTATATTTACCAAGCATTTACGATGATGCCAGGAGCTGTCCTACGTTGACTTTTGGCAGCAGCCCTGTGACACGGGTAATATTGCCATCTCTGTTTTACAGATGAGGAAACATGGGCCTGGAGGGATGCAATACCATACCCAGGATAAAGCCAACTGTAACACAGGTTGCCTGGCTCTGGATCCCTGTGAGAAGCCTGTGTGTATGTTAAGTCGCTTTAGTCATGTCCGACTCTTTGCAACCGTATGGACTATATAGTCCACCAGGCTCCTCTGTCCATGGGATTCTCCAGGCAAGAATACTGGAGTGTGTTGTCATGCCCTCCTCCAGAGGATCTTCCTGACCCAGGGATTGAACCTGCATCTTTTATGTCTCCTACATTGGCAGGAGGGTTCTTCACCACTAGCGCCACCTGAGAAGCCTGAGAAGCCTCTAGGCCATGCTAAGTTGCAACAACAACAGAAGAGCCACATTTTCCACTTAAATACAAAATGAAAACAAACCATTCAGAGTGATTTGGACATGTAAGGGAAGCAGCGGTCCTGTCTGTGCCTGCCTGAGACAGAGACTGTGCTTGCTGTGCTGGGAAGGGGCAGGAGAAAGGAGACGTGTCTGAAAGATGAAAGGCAGGCAGGCAGAATAGACTGAGTTTCATAGGATATTTTTAAAACAAGCAGGCAGCAGTAATTAGTTGGAGTTTATTCTCAGTTGAGAGGCATCTACATGTACCATCACAAAGGTTGTGCGATAAGATAGCCACAAGCTTTGGATGGTTTGATTCAGTTAAAGAAAGACAAGAGCTCCTTAATAACCTTTTTGAGTAGAGGTTCCGTAATGTGAACAGAAAGGACAGATTAGCATATGTAACTGAGTGCTGTGTTAGTCAAATTGTTGATGTTGACAGTGATGCATTAGTTTTGGTGATGCTGCCCATGCTGGAAAGTGTTTGGGGGATTCCTTTAAGACAAATATTTAATTAATTTATTAAATTAAGGGTCTTATAATTGTGGCGTGCAGGATCTTTAGTTGTAGCATATTGAATCTAGTTCCCTGACCAGGGATCAAACCTGGGTCCACTGCATTGGGAATGTGAAGTCTTAGCTACTGGACCACCAGGGAAGCCACTCAGGGGACTCATTTTGGTCTCTTCTACATTACAAGGCCATCCCTGATGCAAAAATCACATTCATTCACCCCACCCCAAGAGGGCACCACATCAAGCACTGGGAGAACAAAGCTAGGACACCAATCTCGCCTAAAGTCACAGTTAGCAGCCAGATTACAGTTCCAACAACCTATACCACTAAGCTCTAAATGTAAAAGGAACAGTAACACTGAGTACTATGAAAATCCTGGCCCAGAAGGAACTCTGTGCCACTTGAGCCAGGCCTTGATGTCTGGCTTTTAACAACCAGAAGATGGGGTCGGGGGGTGAGCGAGGGTGAGGGGGATGACACAAAGTCAAAGGAACAGGAGAGGAGGATACAGATATCCTCAGCTCTCTCAAGTGACCAAGGTCAGCTCCCTCAAGAGACCAAGGTGAGCGGGAGCATAGTATGTGCCGGTGGGGATGGAGCTGGGCTGTAGAGACAGGCTGGGTCAGCTGCTCAGAGATTTGAATGCCCATCTGCGATGGGCATTCAGCTTCTAAGAAATGGAAACCTCTGAGTGACTTTAAGTGTTAGAATGACTAAATTGTGCTTCAGGAAGACTCATGTCCTAGTGGCACATAAAATGGACTAAGGCTTCTTGAAGCTGACATCTGAATTTTGGAAGAATTCTGAACCAAGTTTGACAAATAAGAAGGAAAAGTATTCCGGAAGTGTGTGTTGGTTTCTTTAAAAAATAAGGTATTGAACAAAATAGGATAGATAGATTATAAAACAATCTATAGATTGTAAAACAGATTTTCTTCTGTGGCTTATAAATGGATCAGAAGGCACTCCCAAGAAGATTCAAGAGAAGATTTTAGAGTGAAGGAAATATAATAAAAATAAGTGTACAGTCGTCCCTAAAGCACCCACTTTCAAGGACAACACCAATTCCAGTGAATAATCAGTTTGCTCTTTTTAAAACAAGTGGAATGATTCAAGCTACTCTTGAAACAGATTATGATCCATCACCAGAACCAACTTCTGTAATCCCAGGGGACCTTCTTCTCCACCTGTAGTGGCTTCTGATGTGTCAGCATAGCAAGGGTCCATCCTCATTCACATGCTGACTTAGGTCCTGCTGTGAGGGAATTTTGCAGATGTGATGAAAAGTCCCCATCTGTTAATTTTAAGGGAGAGTATCCTGGTGGGCATGACTTCATCAGCTGCAGGGGAGGGGGAGGGCTTTAAAATAAGGGCTGAGGCTTTCCCAAGAGAAAGACACTGAATTCTGCCTGTGGACAAGAGCTTCATCCCATGCCTGGAGTCCCAGCTTGCCCTAAGGCTTCATACTTATGCAGACAGACCACCTTTACTGAACAAATCAATCCCATGTAATAAATCCCTTATTGACATGCACACACATAAGTGTGTATAATGTGTACAGAGATACATAAATATGTAGTAGGGTGATTTTATATACACATATATATGCATGTACATATCTCATACTAGTTCTGCTTCTCTGGTGGAGCTGTAATCCACAGTTTACTTTGAGAGCTGACAACGTGAGGGGAATGTCCTATAAATGAATTAATTACAGAAACCCCATTGTTGGAAACAACTTGAGTTAAAAGTGAAGCTGTTGTATATGTTACTTCTCTGAGCATGCCACACACTGTGAAATGGTTCCATTCTTACAACTGCAGAAGCTTTGACTTCTAATCTGATCCCACAAGACTTGAGTGCAGGGATCTTAATCTGCGGTCTACAAACCCTTGAAACTGTGTGTAAAGTTTTTCCTCAGGTGAGCCCATATCTTTCACCAGATTCTCAAAGAAATCCATTTCTCCTCATGCTTACTTTGAAGGTTATTATGTTATTGATACTCAGGTTCCCCAATAATTAACTGTCCATACAGTATGAATGAGTAGCTGACCCCATGGCTGCCTGCCTTGTTCCAAAATTAGTCCTGACATTTTACAGATTTTTTTTTTTTGGCAGGGGGAGGCCACTTGTAACTAGTAGGAGAAATTCAGTTTAAGTCTTACCTTGATTAAGAGTCCATAAATATATGGTGAGACAATCCACCAAAGAACTCCACAATAAATATGAATATCTAATAGTCAAGAGAATCAGTGATGCAGAAAACACAGTTTGTCACCATAATTCAGAGACTTTAACAAAATTAAATAATGATCAATTAAAGAATCTCAAAATAATTATATTGCTAAATATTAACTTCTGTTGTGCAAAGAGAGGTTTATATTTTATACAAGAAAATCAGTAAGAGTAACCAGTCTAGATTCACATTGAAAGCCCATGTTAGAGGACTTCCCTGGCAGTGCCATGGTTAATAATCTACCTACCAAGGCAAGGGATGTGGGTCTGATCCCTGGTCCAGAAAGTTTCCACATGCCTCGGAGCAGCTAAGCCTGTGCACCACAACTACTGATCCCGTGTGCTTTAGAACCTGTGCTCAACAAGAGAAGCCACCACAGTGAGAAGCCCATGCACTGCAACTAGAGACTAGCCCCTCGTGCAAAGCAACAAAGACTCAGTGCAGCCAGAAATAAACACATAAACAAATAAACAGAAAAAAAATTTTAAAGCCTTTAAATCTTTTTAAATATTAAGTCTTCCAATGAATTAAAGGATTTCAGCCTGTAACATGTAAGAACTTCTTTGTTGTCTTATTAAATTTCTTACCAGTTTGCCATGTTCAGTTCAGTTCAGTCGCTGAATCGTGTCCAACTCTTTGTGACCTATGGACTGCAGCACACCAGGTCTCCCTGTCCATCACCAACTCCCTGAGTTTACTCAAACTCATGTCCATCGAGTTGGTGATGCCATCCAACCATCTCATCCTCTGTTGTCCTCTTGTCCTCCCGCCTTCAATCATTCCCAGAATTAGGGTCTTTTCCAATGAGTCAGTTCTTCACATCAGGTGGCAAAAGTATTGGAGTTTCAGCTTCAGCATCAGTCCTTCCATTGAGTATTCAGGACTGATTTCCTTTAGGATGCACTGGTTGGATCAACTTGCAGTCCAAGGGAGTCTCAAGAGTCTTCTCCAACACCACAGTTCAAAAGCACCAATTCTTCAGTACTCAGCTTTCTTTATAGTCCCACTCTCACATCCATACTTGACTACTGGAAAAACCATAGCTTTGATTAGATGGACTTTTGTTGGCAAAGTAATGTCTCTGCTTTTTAATATGCTGTCTAGATTGGTCGTAACTTTTCTCCCAAGGAGCAAGCATCTTTTAACTTCATGGCTGCAGTCACCATCTGCAGTGATTTTGGAGCCCAAAAAAATAAAGTCTGTCACTATTTCCACTGTTTCCCCATCTATTTGCCATGAAGTGATGGGACCAGATGCCATGATCTTAGTTTTCTGAATGTTAAGTTTTAAACCAGCTTTTTCACTTTCCTCTTTCACTTTCATCAAGAGTCTCTTTAGTTCTTCTTTGCTTTCTGCCATAAAGGTGGTGTCATATGCATATCTGAGGTTATTGATATTTCTCCTGGCAATCTTGATTCCAGCTTGTGCTTCATCCAGCCCAGTGTTTCTTATGATGTACTCTGCATATAGGTTAAATAAGCAGGGTGACAATATACAGCCTTGACTTATTCCTTTCCCTATTTGGAACTAGTCTGTTGTTCCGTGTCCAGTTCTAACTGTTGCTTCTTCACCTGCATACAGATTTCTCAGGAGGCAGGTCAGGTGGTCTGGTATTACCATCTCTTGAAGAATTTTCCACAGTTTGTTGTGATCCACACAGTCAAAGGCTTTGGCATAGTCAGTAAAGCAGAAGTAGATATTTTCTGGAACTCTCTTGCTTTTTCGATGATTCAACGGATGTTGGCAATTTGATCTCTGGTTCCTCTGCCTTTTCTAAATCCAGCTTGAACATCTGGAAGTTCATGGTTCACATAACTGTTGAAGCCTGGATTGGAGAATTTTGAGCATTACTTTGCTAGTGTGTGAGATGAGTGCAATTGTGCGGTAGTTTGAACATTCTTTGGCATTGCCTTTCTTTGGGATTGGAACGAAAACTGACATTTTCCAGTCCTGTGGCCACCGCTGAGTTTCCCAAATTTGCTGGCATATTGAATGTAGCACTTTCACAGCATTATCTTTTAGGATTTGAAATAGATCAACTGGAATTCCATCACCTTCAATAGCTTTGTTCATAGTGATGCTTCCTAAGGCCCACTTGACTTCGTACTCCAGGATGTCTGGCTCTGGGTGAGTGATCACACCATCACGGTTATCTGGGTCATGAAGAGCTTTTTTCTATAGTTCTTCTGTGTATTCTTGCCACCTCTTCTTAGTATCTTCTGCTTCTGTTAGGTCCATACTATTTCTGTCCTTTATTGGCCCATCTTTGCATGAAATGTTCCCTTCGTATCTCTAATTTTCTTGAAGAGATCTCTAGTCTTTCCCATTCTACTGTTTTCCTCTATATCTTTGCACTGATCACTGAGGAAGGCTTTCTTATCTCTCCTTGCTGTTCTTCGGAACTCTGCATTCTAATGGGTATATCTTTCCTTTTCCCCTTTGATTTTTGCTTCTCTTTTCACAGATATTTGTAAGATCTCCTCAGTCAGCCATTTTGCTTTTTTGCATTTCTTTTTCTTGTGGGTGGTCTTGACCCCTGTCTCCTGTACAATGTCATAAACCTCTGTGACATTCAGGCAGGCACTCTATCAGATCTAATCCCTCAAATCTATTTGTCACTCCCACTGTATAATCGTAAGGGATTTGATTTAGGTCATATCTGAATGGTCTAGTGGTTTCCCTACTTTCTTCAGTTTAAGTCCGAATTTGGCAATAAGTAGTTCATGAACTGAGCCACAGTCAGCCCCCAGTCTTGTTTTTGCTGACTGTATAGAGCTTCTCCATCTTTGGCTGCAAAGAATGTAATCAATCTGAGTTCGGTGTTGACCATCTGGTGATGTCCACGTGTAGAGTCTTCTCTTGTGTTGTTCAAAGAGGGTGTTTGCTATGAGCAGTGTGTTCTCTTGGCAAAACTCTATTAGCCTTTGCCCTGCTTCTTTCTGTACTCCAAGGCCAAATTTGCTTGTTACTCCAGGTATTTCTTGACTTTCTACTTTTGCATTCCAGTCCCCTATGATGAAGAGGAAATCTTTTTTGGGCGTTAGTTCTAGAAGGTCTTGTAGGTCTTCATAGAACCGTTCAACTTCAGCTTCTTCAGCATTACTGGTCAGGGCATAGACTTGGATTACTGTGATATTAAATGGTTTGCCTTGGAAACGAACAGAGATCATTCTGTTGTTTTTTATATTGCATCCAAGTACTGCATTTCAGACTCTTTTGTTGACTATGATGGCTACTCCATTTTTTCTAAGGGATTTTTGCCCACAGTAGTAGATATAACAGTCATCTGAGTTAAATTCACCCATTCCAGTCCAGTTTAGTTTGCTGATTCCTAAAATGTCGATGTTCACTCCCGTTTGACCACTTCCAATCTGGACATAAGGCCATCTTCAGGCTTTCCTTCCTGATTTTCCAACCCTTTTGATCTATTCCTACTGTTTCACACAAGTTTTTTTTTTTTTTTAAATATTATTTTGACTGTGCTGGGTCTTCATTGTGGCATGTGGGCTTCTCTGGTTGTGGCACATAGGCTTAGTTGCCCTGTGGCATGTGGGATTTTAGGTCACTGACCATGGATCAAACCTCCATCCCCTGCATTTGTTGAGGTGATTGTTAACCACTGGACCACCAGGGAAGTCCCCCTGTAAGTTCTAATTGTTTTTTGGTATTTGTTTCTGTTTTGGCACACTGTGCTGCTTTCCAGATCTTAGTTCCCCAACCAGGGATAGAAACCCCAGATCCAAGGCAGTGGAAGCACTAAGCCCTAACCACTGGACCACCAGAGACTTCCCCAATCTCTAGTTGTTAAATCTACTGTCTCTAGATATCTTTACTTCATAAGTCACTGGAATCTCAAATCTTCATGTCCAAGGCCAACATTTCAATTTTTCTCCCTAAACTGGTTCCTCTTTCTCATTCTTAGAAAACTGCCTCACCTCCACCCAGCAGCTCCACAACCTCCTTTTCCTTCAGGCACTACACCCATCAGGGCTTCCCCTTGGCTGTATCCCCCATCTTTGCACCTCATGTCCTCACAGTGCCTCCTCCCCAGCACAGTGCCCTGTGATGGAGGCCACCCTGACCACCAGTCATCATCCCCCCAACTGACCGCTCCGCTTCCCACACAGAAGCCAGAATAACACTTCAAAGCTCTAAATTAAATCACGTCTCTCCTTTGCTTAAACCTCCCAATGGCCTCCGGCCTCATCTGAGAATGAAATCCCAATGTCTCACCTGCACAAGGCCCTGCCTGCTCTTCCTGCACCCACAGTGGTCTCTGAGGTGCTGCAAGTCATCAAACCCTGCTTCTTTATTCGTGTCTACCCTGGTGTCCTGTATCCTGTTAGGTATCAGAAGGCAGGACATTTAAGATGTACACATGGCACCCATCACCGTCCTGGACCCAATAAACATCTGCCAGATGAACGAGTCGCTGTCTCAGCATCCTGACTTTATTGTGCCAACTCTGCTAGTTTTTGTGTCTAGATGTATTTAGAAGTGTCATTTTATTTTGGTTTTCCCTGGTTTAAAAAAAAAAAAAAAAGACACATGTGAATACGTTCTCTCTTCAGGTAACTAATGCCAGACTCACTGCCCAGTCTCATAACATGGGGCATTTAATTGCTGCTTCAACTGCTTTTTTGTTGGGGTATGGATATGTGTGCATGCTCAGTCATGTCTGACTCTTTGCAACCCATGGACTGCAGCCCAGGTGGCATTAGTTGTTAAAAAAAAAACCCGCCTGCCAATGCAGGAGATGTAAGAGATGTGGGTTTGATTCCTGGGTTGGGAAGATCCCCTGGAGAAGGAAATGGTAATCCACTCCAGTATTCTTGCCTGGAAAACCCCATGGAGAGAGGAGCCTGGTGGGCTACAGTTCATAGGGTCACAAAGAGTCAGACATGACTTAAGTGACTTAGTACCACACTGGACTGTAGCCCACCAGGTTCCTCTGTCCATGGAATTTTCCAGGCAAGAATCCTGGAGTGGGTTGCCATTTCCTATGCCAGGGAATCTTCCCGACCCAGGGATGGAACCCATGTCTCTTGTGTCTCCTGCATTGGCAGGCAGATTCTTTACCACTGAGCCGTATTGCCATTCCTCAGACTCCTTCTTAATGGTATACATAACAGACCTGCACTGCCTACAGAGGCTGAGTTTATCACTATTTTCTTAGCCTACTTACTGAAACTGTTTTCTATGAGCCAAGACAGCACATGAATAAAACAGTTAAATAGGAATTTTGTCTTTAAAATGTGTAAAGATGGCTAAGTCACCTCTCAACATCAGTCCAGTTAACACAAACAAGAAATTGAATTAAATCTTTCAAAGACAGTTATTTCTTCATTTAATTTCTGTGTTTATATCTTTTTAATTCGCCTGCACACAAATGTGTGAAATGCATCTTTACCTACTTATGTTTAAAAGACAATTTTGGAGAAATTTTTACCATTAAAATAATAATTTGTCCTGATTGAAACATCTACAAAAAACATTTGGCTAAAAATTCTTAGAAGACATCATTAAACTAGAGGTTCCTTTGTGGTACTGATTCTGTTACAATTCTGGACAGGTCTTAATTCTGAGCAGTTTTCTGCTAAAAAAAAAAAAAAAAAGGAAGGAAGAAAGAGGAAAGGGAGGGAGGGAAAAAGGAAAAGAAACTGGACTGAATGATCTCGGAAGTCCCTTCCCACTCAAAATTTTCTTGGTTCTGTTAAGAACTTGCCTTTAATCTACAGAGGTCTGCAAAGCAGAGTGGTAATAACAGCTACCGTTTTTTACGAACCCCCTAGGAATACAACACGCTACATGAAAATCTTTACATGGGTCAGTTCAATTAATGGAGGCATGAGTTTATGATTATTATCCTCCCAATTTACAGGTAAGAAAACAAACTTAAGCTGGAAAATTCAGTCATACATACAAGCTTTGTTTGCTTTTTAACAAACACGATCCTCAACTGCCAGAAAGAGAAAGGGATGAGTAGACGGGAAGGATTTATGAACTCAAAAAACGCAAATCACAATGACATTGCCTTAAACAGATAACAGATCTCTTGGCAAAGTCTGCTATTTAGGAGGCCTGTGCTACATGCCACTGCCTGTAGGACCAAGTATACATGTTTATCCCAACCTGCCAGAATCAACAGCTGTAACGTCTTTTCTTCCAAAGGTAGGATTTCAGTACCAGACTAAGGAATCACACAGGTATTTATTCTCTAAACTCAAGTGCAAATCTGAGGTACCTCAAGGTAGGAACAGATAATGCCAATAGAATAAAAAGATGATTCGAAACTAACATTTAAGCTGGCATCAATGACATCTGAATTTACAATATTTCCTGAATGTTATCCTATATGTAATATTAACATCAGGATAGTCAACTAAAATTAAATACACCACAGAAACTATGTACCAAATCACATTTTTAAAATTTTATTTTTCAATTTTTTGGCCACCCGAGTGGCATGTGTGATCTTAGTTCCCTGACCAGGGATCGAACCCAAGCCCCTGAACTGGCAGCACAGAATCTTAACTACTGGACTGCCAGGGAAGCACCCACAAATCACACTTTTACACAGAAAATTATATCCTCAATCATATCCTCAGGAAAATGAAAAATCCACTGAGAATTGTACCTTTTATAAACTATTTGCTAAATTTTGCTTTTTTCTTATATATAGTTTGAACTTTTTTAATTGGTATCAAATACATTTCCTTTTTTGACTGGTCAGGTGCCATCTTGGCAAAGCCAGCTTCAGAGCTCAGCTGAAATCAACTCACAGGGATAAATCCCTCAATTGTGAGTTAACAGATGCCAATGAGCGGTTTAAAAAACAAAAATATTTTTGAAGCACTTATACCTCAGTTGGCCTCAGAAATGGCATTTGACAGACTTGATCTTTATACTTAAAACACTAACATCAAATGATTTTAACAGAGAAACCACACAGCAAGCTAGAGTTTGAGATAACCTAACAAGAAATGTATCTTCCATCATGACAGGTAAGACAGGTAACCTGTCTTAACTACACAGAAAGTGGTTTTGCCCCATTTCTGTGCCTTTCTATGGGAGCACTCACACACTCTCTGATGCTGAGAAATACACCTCCACCTAATAAAATATTCTTTGATACCACATTAGTTACTGCAGGAAGTGGAACATCTGTTTCCTTAAATTGCTCCATGACACAAAGTAACACATGAAGAGCATTTAGTTAAGTGCTGAGTAAATCAGATGTCACTGATAAATCATCAGTCCAGACACTGAAGAACCATTACAAAAATGGCATCCTAAAAAAGTGAATCTAAATACCTTCCCCAAAATTCCAGTAATTGTTTAAAAGGCCGAATTATAAATAAATCTGTGATAGTTTTACTAATATATATTAAGGTGGCTGTATTGTACTAAAATTTTCGTGGCTGACAGTTTGAGAAGTCTGCATTTTAACTGTACTCAAACCAAAGCTTAACTGATAGAAAAACTACTTGAAAATCCTCAAAGCAGGAAAAATATTTTCTACAGTGACGTGTTACCGAAACAGCAATCGGTGTGCCTGACCCAGAGGCCAAACACCACCAAAACATCAGAGTTCGGAGCAGAGAAAGGTTTACTGAAGGGCTATGCAGGGAAACAGGTGGCTCAAGCCCCCCAAAACTCCAAACTCCCCAAGAACTCTCAGCAAAGCCTTTTCTAGGGAAGGGGAGGGAGGGGTGGGTGAGTTGTTGCCAATGTCTTGGTAGAAGATCCTCTTTTTAAAAAATTAATTGACTGTGCCAGGTCTTAGCTGTGGCATATAGGATCTAGTTCCCTGACCAGGGATCAAACTCTGGACCCTTGCATTGGGAGCTCAGAGTCTCAGCCACTGGACCACGGTCATAGTCAGGGAACAATGCTCCTGTAAACCTCCACCAAACAAACGTTATTCTCGGTTCTGACAAGAAAGGACATGGTCCCCAGGCACAACTGTCACCCTCCGAGATCCAGTCCTGGCTGAAAGGAGATCTCAGCTGGCGGCTCCCTCAGAGCCAGGTCTCCAGACCCTGTCCAACCATCATTCCTGAGGGAGCCAGCTGCCCAGGGCCCAACCAGCCCTCAGACCACCCTATAGCAGGGGAAGGAGAGAGGTTCCTCAGATGACCCGTACAGATGGCTGCTGCCATGAGGTCGCAGAGGCAGGGACGGGGGAGAGGCCTGGGCCCAGCCAGTGAGCAGCCTTGGTGAGGGCTCTGGAACCTGCAGGACACGGCCCAGCCTCTTCCCTGGGCCATCAGCTCACCTGCTGGCTGGAGGCCAGGTGAGCTGGAGAGCTCCAAGGAAGGCCAGGATTCACCTCTTACCTTACTCTGTACCTGATGATCACCACTCTGCCAATTATTAGCTGAGCTGGACCCGTAACAGTCGCTCACTGACAGTTGCTCAGTTGGGGGAGGGGCCCACTGAGGCATGGACCAATGGCAGAGCAGGACCACTAACGGTCTCTCACTGACAGTTGCTCTCTTGGGGGAGGGGTCATTGTGGCACCAACCAATGGCTGACCGACCATAAATGGTCTTATAGAACCTGCTCCATGGTGACAGGGTGCGGGCTCCTTACCTCCTGCAGCAATGGCCATGTACTAAGGGTTAAACACGGCTGTGTTATATTACATAAGGTGCTATTTTTTTCAGTGGAAAAGTAATGATTAAGAAGGAGCTGGATAACAAAGATAAACTTGCCCAGCTAAGGTAACAGGTGTTAAAAAAAAAAAATAGCCACAAGAAACAGATACCTCTAAACAGACTGAGCCAAAGAACAAGGTATTTCATAGAAAGTATTTTATCATCAGAACAGGATAGCTTCCTGTTTAAGATCTATTTATTGTGTTATTTTTACCAATAGCAAAGTCCCTCCATTTACCTCAGCTTTATACATGAATATAAAAAGCTACTGATGTCCACGCCCCCCTACCCCCCGACTGGGTTAACAGGAACTTGTGGACTCTTCCTGGCCTTCAGAAGCAGCTGTGGTTTCCTCTGTGACTTGGCCTGGAGCTCTAGCACGCTGATCAGTCATCCTCTTGCTGATTCCTTTTCTGTCACAGGAAACCAAGATACATTACAACAGCACATTCTAATTTGTTCAGCCAAGATTGCTTTTTCTGTCAGCAAGTATAATTTCCTAGAGGCTGCTGGCAAAAGATGTGGTTGAAAATTATCAATGGAAAAATATGCCTTAAGTAGTTCATTAAAGTAGTTTATCATTTTGGCTCCTGGGCACATTATCCTCAAGACATTTGAACATTTTCTCCTTTTTTTTCTTTATGAGCAAATACTCCTACATAGAAACATAAATACTCACTTTCCCCCCAGAGTACCCACAGCAGAGATCTGATTTGCTCTCAGGCCAGTTGACCCTTAAACAACAAGGGTCTGAACTGCACAGGCTGTTTTCACGCAGATTTTTTTCAGTAGTAAATACTATGGTACTGAGGACCCACTGCTGGTTAAATCCACAGATAAAAAAAAACCATTAATGTGAAGTTTTCGCTACAAATTATACGTGGATTTTTCCCTGGCTGTTTGAGGGTCAATTATATATACTTTCCTCAAGATTACAAGTGTTATGAAAGTTACTCAAAAGCATATATTGTGCTGTGTGCTGTGCTAGGTCACTTCAACTGTGTCCAACTCTTTGTACACCCTATGGACTGTAGCCCGCCAGGCTCCTCTGTCCATAGGATTCTCTAGGGAAGAATACTGGAGTGAATTGCTATGCCCTTCTCCAGGAGACCTTTTCCACCCAGGAATCGAACTGGCGTCTCTTGCGGCTCCTGCATTGGCACGTGGGTTCTTTATCACTAGTGCCACTTGGGAAGCCCCAGGAGCATGTACTCAAAAGCATACACATATAAAAGTATTTTCTATCATTTTTATCAATAAATTATTTTTTCAGTGTACTTGATGTATATCATGAAATGACCTCACTCAGTAATTCTGCCCCTTTAATTCCCAATCATCATATAGAAGTCTACGTGGAATATGACTAAAATGAAATATTAAAGAATCAATTTGAAAGTGGAGATGGCCAGCATACTAAATACACATGAATGTTACCAGTTTAAGAAAATCGATGAGTTTGTGAGCATCTTCGCCCGTCGACAGGTCCACAAAGTCCTTGGGCAGCCGGTAGCTCAGGTAGGGACTCGGCTGGACTGTGACCTCACTGTTGGTACAACGGAAGGCCGGAGCATCCTTCATGAAGGGAAAAAAAAAAGGAGGAGCAGAAGTTAATGAGAAAGTATTTTTTAAAAGTCAATTCTTCAAACTGAAAAAGATCCTGGTGTAGAATTTTCAACTCCTGTTCTGTACTAGGGAGGAAAGAAAATCAGATTCCTAAGTGAAAGAAAGCACCAGGGTTTTTTTAAAAAAAACTTCTACATGTTCACAAGAAAATACACATCTAAGGTATCTGAAGACAAGAGACCTTGGGGGGTAGGGCTAGGTGGTCCCTGAGTGGTGGCTGCACAGCTGCTGTAGCTGCGAAGGGCTGGGGTGGGGAGGAGTCGCTCCAGGCTTGAGGCTGCCTCAGGCAGTCCCACACAGGCCAGCATGCTTTATAAACTCTGTCGCTTTCCACAGGTACACTGCTGGAAATTACTGCCTTAAGAGAATAAAGCTACAGTGAGGGCAAAGGAGAGCCCCAAACCCCTAATACTG
The DNA here is from genome assembly GCF_054371585.1 of Giraffa tippelskirchi. NCBI lineage: Eukaryota > Metazoa > Chordata > Mammalia > Artiodactyla > Giraffidae > Giraffa > Giraffa tippelskirchi. The sequence goes on along the minus strand of NC_137287.1, from coordinate 60,719,316 downwards.
TTGCACTTCTCTCACGTCACTTCATGTACTCACTCACAGATTTCTCTCAGCACCAATGTGAAACTGTAAATTCAAGGGTCATATTTAACAAGTCTTCACATTCTTTAGGACTTCCCTGGTGGCTCAGAGCTTAAAGCGTCTGCCTCCAATGCAGGAGACCCGGGTTTGATCCCTGGGTCAGGAAGATCCCCTGGAGAAGGAAATGGCAACCCACTCCAGTATTCTTGCCTGGAGAATCCCATGGACGGAGGAGCCTGGTGGGCTACAATCCATGGGGTCGCAAAGAGTCGGACACGACTGAGCGACTTCACTCACTCACTCACTCACATTCTTTATTGCGTGTGCTTAGAGTCTTGCAAGGAATGTTCACATATTGCCTGGTGCCAAAAAGGGTTTCAGAGTCAGAGGCCACGGGTTTGGGCTTCATGGGTGGCAGATACCGAGGTGAGGGATGGATGGTGTCCAGCGGGTTGGAGACACGCTGGGAACCTGGCTGGAACAGGACAGTGAAGCCCTAGAAAGCAGGCCATACCTTATGACAGACAGCCCAGCCATGGTTCAGACAGTAAAGAATCTGCCTGCATGCAAGAGACTCAGGCTTGATCCCTAGGTCGGGAAGATCCCCCGGAGAAGAGAATGGCAACCCACTCCGGTATTCTTGCCTGGAGAATTCCATGGACAGAGCAGTCTGGTGGCCCATAGTCGATGGGGTCGCAAAGAGTTGGACATGACTAAGCGATTTAACACACACACACACACACACACACACACACACACACACACGGAACACCTACTGTCTGCTGGACATTGTTCTAGGGAAGGGAGAAAAACTGGAAAACAAGAGGGTAGGCAGCCACCGAGCAAGCAAATAAATAAATAAACAAGATCATTTCATAGAGTAAAAAGTTATAAAAACAGGACAGCAAGTAGCTATGATAAAGGGAGAACCATGTAGATTCCTCTTTGGGGTGGGTGGGGTGGGTGGGACCTTGCTTAAGGAGGGGCCATCTGGACTGAGAACTGAAAAGTATGATGAAAGCAGCCCTGTGAGGTCTGGGAGCAAACTCAGCTTTGGACGCAGTGGAAACAACCAGTGCAAAGACCTGAAGGCCAGGCAGGGCTCTGCAGCTTTGAGGAATGGAAGGCAGGCAGGTCTCTGTGTATCGGAGGACAGGCAGGAAGGGGTGCTGAGAAAGGCAAGAGCCAGTTCCTGTTGCTCTTTTGTCATCCCTAACCTCCAGTATAAGACTGTTTACATTAAAAAGGAGGGAAGGAAGGAAAAAAGGAAAGGAAGGAAGGCTGAATGGATGAATGAATGAATTCACATCATACAGTAAATCTTATACAACTGTTTCTATCCAATAACTCTGTTCCTCATATTTAAAAATAACCTTGTGCCAAATAATTTGCATTCTTCTTCCTTGATACTCAGATTTTAACAGCCCACAACTCTTAAGATGCCAGCAGGGATAAGATCCCTTCATTCATTAATTCAACAAACCTTAGTTGTACCTGGCACTGTAACCAGACGGAAGGAGAGGGACGGGTGGGACCCCACTTCCAAAATAATGGGAGTCTGTGCATTTGAATATACACAAAAATGCCCAGGAATCCTTAATGGTGCTAAGGGTGGCCATTTCTAGGTGGCAGGATTTCAAGTGTTACTTCTTTCTAATTCTCTCTCTTTGAGAGATCATTTTTAAATGATCATATGAAAATAAAACTATTTTGTAGAAGACAGAAAACACCCACTAGAATATGAAATGAAGAACCCAGCAGACAAGGACTATAGACGCAGTGCACTCTCATTTACTTTAAAAAGGCTCACGTTTATGTGTGAAAGCAGGTTACACACCAAAATATAACAGCAGTTCTCAAGGAGGTAGGATCATGGGTGATTTTAGAATTTACTTTAAAAGTGGGCACGTATCACTTTTATAGGCTGAAAAGTTGTCTAAAGAAGTGGCCATGAACATGAGGAGAAAGGAGAGAACAGCTGGGTGGAAACAGACCTGAGGGAGGCCTTGCTACTAAGACTGAAGGCGTCAAAACATGGTGAACTACTTTCAGAGAAAGAAAGAGACTGGAGAAAGGAAAGAAGGCAAATGGCAGCCCCGGGAATCTGGCGAGACGCAGGGCAGAGACAAGACTTGGAGGAAGGATGCAGTGAGTCTGTAGGTTTGATAACAGTTAAAGGGAGCAAATTCTCATCGATGATTCTCTCTTCCCATGAGGGGAGCTGTGAACGTACATGCTGAGGAGGACAACAGTGATGGACAGAAGCTCCCAGGAGCATGGAGGGCATGGAACGGCCACTGAGGCCAGCGGAAGGGGACGCTGGTAGGATGACAGAGCCTGCAGTCAAAGCCCTGGGGAAGGAGGGGTCCTGATTGGACAAGCCCCTGTCCGCATGGCTGGGCAGCATCCCTCTGTCCATCTGCAGCAGCCCAGGGCTGAACCAGAATAAACAGGCTTGTGACCTGACCCACAATCAGGACTCTCTTCAAGTGGGCAGAACACAGGAGCCAAGAAAAAGAAAAGTAACTAGAATCAGGCTATCACTTCCTTAGATGTAGTGTCAGTCAGTCACTTCAGTCCGTCAGTCATGTCCGACTCTTCCTGACCCCATGGACTGCAGCACGCCAGGTTTCTCTGTCCATTACCAACACCCAGAGCCTGCTCAAACTCATGTCCATCAAGCCGCTGATGCCATCCAACCATCTCAACCTCTGTCATCCCCTTCTCCTCCTGCCTTCAATCTTTCCCAACATCAGGGTTTTTTTCCACTGAGTCAGTTATTCATATCAGGTGGCCAAAGTACTGGAGCTTCAGCTTCAGCATCAGTCCTTCCAATGAATATTCAGGACTGATTTCCTTTAGGATGGACTGGTTGGATCTCCTTGCAGTCCAAGGGACTCTCAAGAGTCTTTTCCAACACCATAGTTCAAAAGCATCAATTCTTCAGTTCTGACCTTTCTTTATAGTCCAACTCTCACATCCACACACAACTACTAAAAAAACCACAGCTTTGACTAAATAGACTTTGTCAGTAAAGCAATGTCTTTGTGCTTTTTTAATACACTGTCTAGGTTGGTCATAGCTTTTCTTCCAAGGAGCAAGTGTCTTTTAATTTCATGGCTGCAGGCACCATCTGCAGTGATTCTGGAGCCCAAGAAAATAAAGTCTGTCACTGTTTCCATTGTTTCCCCATCTATTTGCCATGAACTGATGGGACTGGATGCCATGATCTTAGTTTTTTGAATGTTAAGTTTTAAGCCAGCTTTTTCATGCTCCTCTTTCACTTTCATCAAAAGGCTAAATCTTTAGTTCTTCTTTGCTTTCTGCCATTAGGGTGGTGTCATCTGCATATCTGAGGTTACTGATATTTCTCCCAGCAATCTTGATTTCAGCTTGTGCTTCATCCAGCCCTGCATTTCACATGATGTACTCTGCATATAAGTTAAATAAGTAGGGTGACAATATATAGCCTTGACGTATTCCTTTCCCAATTTGGAACCAGTCTGTTGTTTTGTGTCCGGTTCTAACTGTTGCTTCTTCACCTGCATACAGATTTCTCAGGAGGCAGGTAAGGTGGTCTGGTATTCCCATCTCTTGAAGAATTTTCCACAGTCTATTGTGATCTACACAGTCAAAGGCTTTGGCGTAATCAATAAAACAGAAGTAGATTTTTTCTGGAACTCTCTTGCTTTTTCAATGATCCAACGGATGTTGGCAATTTGATCTCTGGTTCCTCTGCCTTTTCTAAAACCACCTTGAACATCTAGAAGTTCACGGTTCACATAACTGTTGAAGCCTGGCTTGGAGAATTTTGAGCATTACTTTGCTAGTGTATGAGATGAGTGCAATTGTGTGGTAGTTTGAACATTTTTGGCATTGCCTTTCTTTGGAACTGGAATGAAAACTGACCTTTTCCTGTCCTGTGGCCACTGCTTTGTTTCCCAAATTTGCTGGCATATCGAGTGCAGCACTTCCACAGCATCATCTTTTAGGATTTGAAGTAGCTCAACTGGAATTCCATCACCTCCAATATCTTTGTTCATAGTGATGCTTCCTAAGGCCCACTTGACTTCGTACTCCAGGATGTCTGGCTCTGGGTGAGTGATCACACCATCACGGTTATCTGGGTCATGAAGAACTTTTTTCTATAGTTCTGTGTATTCTTGCTACCTCTTCTTAGTATCTTCTGCTTCTGTTAGGTCCATACCATTTCTGTCCTTTATTGGCCCATCTTTGCATGAAATGTTCCCTTGGTATCTCTAATTTTCTTGAAGAGATCTCTAGTCTTTCCCATTCTACTGTTTTCCTCTATATCTTTGCACTGATCACTGAGGAAGGCTTTCTTATCTCTCCTTGCTGTTCTTCGGAACTCTGCACTCTAATGGGTATATCTTTCCTTTTCTCCTTTGCCTTTAGCTTCTCTTCTTTTCTAAGCTATTTGAAAGGCCTCCTCAGACAACCATTTTGCCTTTTTGCATTTCTTTTTCTTGGGGATTGTTTTGATCACTACCTCCTGTACAATGTCACAAACCTCCATCCATAGTGAATGATGCAGTAAATAAATCACAAAGCACACACACCCTTCTTGATCACCAGGGATCTACGAGTTAATCTGTGTCGGGTGCCTGGAGAACCAGGAGGCAGTTCCTCGGGGACTGACAGGTTTCCTGGGGACCTCTCTGACCTTCTTACCTGCTCCAGAGCTTCTCCTTCACTGAAGTCACCCTTCAGGTTTGTTCCAGATAACAGTTCATCCCAAGTAAACAGCAGTGAATCTGTGACTTCACCAAATGGATTAAAATCAATCAGCCACACCTTTCCCTGCAGAACAGACAGAAAGCCCAGTAAGGATAAAATCAAGTCTGTAAGCTAGCTTATCAGAAAGATCATCTTGTTTTACCCAAAATCATCTCATTTCATCTTAAAAATTCTATCACTGATTTCAAAAGATAGTTCCTCCAGGCCCCATCTGTGAAGGGCTGCCTGTCTAAGTTGAGTGGGCACAGAACCCCAGGAAGTCCACCCGAGAACGCAGAGAGGAGACAGGGAAAAGAAAGCCCGACAAAGACATGCATGCTGACTTCTGCTTTCAACCAATTTTACATCAAAAACCGAAGCAAGCAGTGGAAGAAAATGCTTTGTTTTGCTCTGAAGATTCTGAAATTATTCAGGTGTATATCGTGGTTCATGGATTACAAAGAATAATGCTAGTTAAATGCCAATGATCTATTTTTACTTTTTATATGAAATATACAAATTTCAGGGGGCAATGGTGGCAGTGGTACCTCTTACAACCTTATGTAAGATCCTTGAACATCCTCACCAATGTTGCCATCATGTTTAATACTGCCAGTATATTTTCTCAAAGTCTGTTTACTTAAAATTGTATGGAATAATGTAGTAAGTAATAAAACCCAAGCAGGCAGAAGGGAAATCTCACAAAGCGGTCCCACCAAAGCAGCATCACTGGAATGCTCTCACGGGTTCTTTAATGATCTTTCAGGAGGAGGCCAGCAGTTTTCAGCATCAGCCCCCATCTCTGAGAGGCTGCTGCAAAGGCTTGAATTTTTTTAAACTTACTAAAGATGTAAGAAAGGGCTTCCCCGATGGCTCAGCAGGTAAAGAATCTGCCTGCAACGCAGGAAACAATGCACTGCAGTGGAGACTCAGGTTCAATCCCTGGATGGGGAAGATCCTGGGAGGAAGGCATGGCAAAACACTCCAGAATTCTTGCCTGGAGAATACCATGGACAGAGGAGCCTGGCAGGATGTAGTCCAAAGGGTCACAGAAGAATCAAACATGACTGAGCAAAGACGTAAGAAAATGCTCAGCTGTCTTTCATTCCAATGTACTGGGTTGGCCAAAAAGTTTGTTTGGGTTTTCCATACCCTCTTACAGACAAACCTTAACAAGCTTTTTGGCCAAGCCAATAATAACTGTTCTCTCTGCATGATAGAGCTTGATGGCACATAAAGAGAGATGCAAAATAAAAACAAATCAACCTTTCTAAGAAACTGCCATCTTCTCCTCCTCTGAGAGCAGTGATGGCCCGTGTGACAGATCCCAGCCTCAGGGAAGGAACACCTCTGGCCCAGCCAGACAAAGTTTGCAAGTGGCAAAATGCTTACATAAAGGAGTTGGGGAGCCTGTGAAATCCTGCCAGGAAATTAACACCAACACATTTGATCATGGGGATGTATGTGACATTTACTAGATAAATGTTTCCTTGCAACTTTTATTTTGCTCCTCTTGACTTTTCTCACTGAGACACTCAACATAATTGCACCCTTTTGTTGGTAGTTTTTTTCTGTAAATATGTAGCAATCGTGTCTTGGGCAGACGTGCGTGTGTAAAATGACAAATGCCTAAAGAGCTAGACTGCTGAGCCAGCATTACTAATATCTAGCATTGTTTCTCATCTGTCTTCAAGGAAAAGTTTAAGAAAGACAAAACAAAGCATTTTATTAGGACTGGTTGCAAACTAGAAAGCTCGAAGTGGCAAAGAACCACTATGGGAAGTTTCTACCATGCACCATTTGGCCATGTTTTCTGGTTCACACAATCCCCAACAGAAATCCTGCCTGCAACTCCTTCTGAGTTATATTCTTGAGTTATATTCTCACTTCAATTTGGTGCCTGCTCCTCCTCGCTTCTCTGACTGTGTGAAATTATGTCAGCCGTCAACCCATTCCTTGGTATGATGGCAGCTTTGCTTTTTTCGGTGATTACTCAGATGTCTCTAATAAGTTGTATGTTATTTTAACAAAATGAGCATTTTCTAAACTTTGAACCCTTTCAACTTGAATTTTTATAACCAGTAAAATCATCTCACTATCAAAAGGAAAAAGGAAAAAAACTATCGCATCTGTTAGTATCAGAATATTTAGCTCTATAAACTAGAAGTATGCCACACTGTAAAAAAAATTCACCGCTGTTAGGACTGACACTGGCAAAATGTGTTCTGTAGTTTGGAAGCCATCTTCTAGTTTAAAGAAAAACAGACCAGCTGGAATCAGGCATAAAACCATCAAGATGAGGTTTTTACACCCATAAAATGTTTTTTATGTCACACTTCAGGAACAAGACATCCTGAGAAACTCTGTTTTTAGGCAACCTATCAGGTAGGAGTGGTCACACCGACCTTCCTAATATCTACTAACTGACCTACCCCCACTCCCCTACCATCCAACTAAATAAATCTCTACGCACCAAACACTGTGCTACACATGGGGACATAAATGTCAGTAACAGAGAGTCTGCTCCCTGAAAGAGTTCTGTCCAGACCAGGACATGTATAAACATGTGTACACCTGTACACATTCACCACAGCACAGTGAGTAAAAGACTAGAAACAAGATAAGCATTCATCCACAGGGAAGTGATTCATCAAACCATATAGTACATCCACATAATCAAATACTGTGTCCCGTAAGAAACGAGAAAGTTCTCCAAGATACACTGCTTTTAAAAAGTATAAAAAGCAAGGTCCAAGTGCATTACCATATGCTAACCCTTCTGTTAGTAAACAAAGATAGTGGAGGTGATGGAATTCCAGTTGAGCTATTTCAAATCCTAAAAGATGATGCTGTGAAAGTGCTACACTCAATATGCCAGCAAATTTGGAAAACTCACAGTGGCCACAGGACAGGAAAAGGTCAGTTTTCATTCCAATCCCAAAGAAAGGCAATGCCAAAGAATGTTCAAACTACTGAACAATTGCACTCATCTCACACGCTAGCAAAGTAATGCTCAAAATTTTCCAAGTGAGGCTTCAATAGTATGTGAACCGTGAAATTCCATATGTTCAAGCTGGTTTTAGAAAAGGCAGAGGAACCAGAGATCACATTGCCAACATCTGCTGGATCACTGAAAAAGCAACAGAATTCCAGAAAAACATCTACTTCTGCTTTATTGACTATGCCAAAGCCTTTGACTGCGTGGATCACAACAAACTGTGGAAAATTCTTAAAGAGATGGGAATACCAGACCACCTTATCTGCCTCCTGAGAAATCCGTATTCAGGTCAAGAAGCGACAGTTAGAACCAGACATGGAACAACAGACTGGTTCCAAATTGGGAAAGGAATACGTCAAGGCTGTATATTGTCACCCTACTTATTTAACTTATATGCAGAGTATATCATAAGAAACACTGGGATGGATGAAGCACAAGCTGGAGTCAAGATTGCTGGGAGAAATATCAGTAACCTCAGATATGCAGAATACCACCCTTATGGCAGAAAGCAAAGAAGAACTGAAGAGTCTCTTGATGAAAGTGAAAGAGGAGCATAAAACTCAACATTGAAAAAATGAATATCATGGCATCTGGTCTCATCAGTTCATGGCAAATAGATGGGGAAACAATGGAAACAGTGAGAGACTTTATTTTCTTGGGCTCCAAAATCACTGTGGATGGTGACTGCAGCCATGAAATTAAAAGATGCTTGCTCCTTGGAAGAAAAGCTATGACCAACCTAGACAGCATATTAAAAAGCAGAGACATTACTTTGCCGACAAAGGTCCATCTAGTCAAAGCTGTGGTTTTTCTAGTAGTCATGTATGGATGTGAGAGTTGGACTATAAGGAAAGCTGAGCGCTGAAGAATTGATGCTTTTGAACTATGGTGTTGGAAAAGACTCTTGAGAGTCCCTTGGACTGCAAGGAGATCCAACCAGTCCATCCTAAAGGAAATCAGTCCTGAATATTCACTGGAGGGGCTGATGCTGAAACTGAAGCTCCAATACTTTGGCCACCTGATGCGGAGAACTAACTCACTGGAAAAGACCCTAATGTTGGGAAAGATTGAAAGCAGGAGAAGGGGACGACAGAGGATGAGATGGTTGGATGGCATTACCGACTCAATGGACATGAGTTTGAGCAGGCTCTGGGTGTTGGTGATGGACAGGGAAGCCTGGTGTGCTGCAGTTCATGGGGTCACGAAGAGTTGGACACGACTGAGCGACTGAACTCAACTGAACTCTTGTGTAAAGAAAGATGGGGAAAAATAAGTATGCTGCTTGTTTTTGCATCAAGAAATACTGGAAGGATACATAAGAATTTAACAACCAAGACTGCAGAGGCGCAAGGGTTAGAATCAGACCCTCCATGTATATTTTCACAGCAATAGCATTAATAAGCTTAATCTAATGAACGTCTACAGAATACTTTATACGTTAGATATTGTACTTTCTTTCTCAATCATACATAAAACAGAAGCAAAAAAGTGACTAGGCTGCAGATTCATTCTGAACAATATCAAAGACTCCAGATCATATTTATCCCAAAAAGCAACGAAATTAATAACAAGAAAATAACCATAACTGAAAGGAATACATAAGGGGACCCAAATCATTTTTCAAATATCTAAAGTAGTTACTCTAAATTCTAGTTATGCATTATCATCACTTGTGGAGCTTCTTAAAATACACATTCCAAGGCCTCATCCCAGACCTCCTGCATGGGGGCAGGGGCCATGCTCTGACACGCAGAGTGGTTAGCCCACCTGCCCAGCAACTGTTCTGACACAGACATGCAGGGTCACCAAGCCCAGACACACTCCTCTTGCACTTCAGATCAGAGATCACCATAAAAAGAGTTCGTTTTCTCCCAAGAATAGCCATAAATCCTGCATTCCAGACTGTGTCTGAGACGGTGACTCAAGTGCCATTGATTGAAAGCAAATGAGTTTCACATCTCGGCCAGCATCTCTTCTCAGAAACTGTCAGGATGTTTCCACTGGCCTGGTTCCCACTTTAAAGGCATGCAACTGCTTTTGGTGCTGTCAGATCACAGTCGTAATCACTTACATCCATGTCCCACTTCACTTAAGACATTCATATAACTGTCTCACCAAGTCACACATCTGCACTGACCTGCTGGCCCTACTGAACCACAGCAGACCTGGACATGTGCTGGGGAAGTACTGAGACACCCTGGCAGATCCTGAATGTTCAAATGCCATTAAGTAGAACTGCGTTAGAACATAACAGCTTCAGACTGAACATCTGCGAAATGGGAACAAACAGCACATACCCCACAGGGTTGCACGGACTAAGGGAGACAATGAATTAAATAACAGTCAAGCTCTTCTGAGCTGCACATGCAGGACAATGGGCTCAGTTTCCTCCCTCACTGATTTGATTCAGGCCAATCCTGGAACGCTTTAGTCTCGAAGATAAGCTCCTTGATGGTCTCGAGATCTCCCGGATGGAAGCTGCTTGTTAGAAGCACAGCATCTAATACCCGACAGGCTCTCGATAAACCGTGGTCTGAGTAACTGGATGTGGCTGGCATCTGGCTGTTAGAAGCTGAGACTGGCCTTGAGTCCTGGGCGCCCACCAGCTCAGGTTCCTGTCCGCTCCACCCCACCAGCTCCCCATCATTTCTCTAAGGTTTGCTTCTAACTCTGCCAGGTAGCATCCCTCTTCTGTACCACATATCAATTTATAGGTCATCTTTCTTTCTCTTTTTTAATAGCTCTTCTTTCTAATTCTTAACAGATGCCATCAACCTTCAAGACAGACATGTGAAAACAGAGTAAGTGATACCCTTGGCTTGAAAGAGGTGAGTGAATGGTTAACAGTTACCTTGGGACGTGAACATATGGGCCCCATCCTTTCGTCCAAGAAATGATTGAAAGGTATCACAAGTATCACTACGATGAGGTGATACAAGTGTGGAGAGGGAAGGAGAAAAATTTGAGTGACGCTGAGGAAATATATGAGTCACATATTTAGAAAACACACCTGCTGTCCTCTTAAGCGCTAAGTTGTTAAAGCACTGTCACAGGACACCTAGTGACACAAATTTCTCTGAAATGATTGCATGTCTTGATAGTGAAATCTCTGCTGCAGCATTTATTAGGTCAGGTTTTTGTTATTCATTACAGAAGTTTCCATCACTTTAAGATTACAAAATAAATATAAACTACTCAATTCCTCATCTTCATGAAAGAAAGTGAAAGTGTTAGTCACTCAGTTGTGTCTGACTCTTTGCGACTCTATGGACTACAGCCCGCCAGGCTCCACTGTCCAGGGGATTCTCCAGGCAAGAATACCAGAGTGGGTTGCCATTCTCTTTTCCAGGGGATCTTCCCAACCCAGGGATTGAACTTAGGTCTCCTGCATTACAGGCAGATTCTTTACTGGCTGAGCCACCAGACTCAAATCATGCTAAGGGCCTTTCAGGTAACTGAAAATAATTATCTAAATATCCAATGATAAGCTCCTGGCCACACTAAAGAGTGAAAACTGAACTGTTTTAAGCAGGCCCAGACTCCCGACAAAAGAGGAAAGGAGGGGGACACAGGGTGGCCTTAGCCATCTGTTAAATTAATAACTCCTGAACTTGTGACATGTAATGATGGGAGGTATCATGTCTCCTAGTGTTAAGGATATTTTAAGGCGACAGTCTTGACCACTGTGAATTTCAATCACCTTAGTTGCCTTGGAAAACATTTTTTGAGAAGTGAGCCCTTCACATAAAGAATGCCTATGTATTTAGAGTATATCAAATATCAAGTTTACTTACCCTACTGTCTCTGTATATATCGAATACAACTGCAAAGGATAAAAAACTCAGAGTTAGTAATGAACTACTATTTGCATGATCAAAGCCTCCTTTTGACAATTAAAATGCATTTTATTAGAAGTTACTCAAACAGCAGAATATATTTGGCTTTGAGGACTTCATGCTTCTACATCTCAAAACTTCAAACATAAAAAGGCATCCTGCAATGTTTTACTTAATGTAATTTTGCTTTCCTTTTCTCTGACCTCAGTCACAATCCCTTATATTTAAAAATTCAAAAACATAAATGAATAAAAATTCAAACCAAACACCAACATCGTCTCAACCAATTCACCATTAGGGACAGGCGATCTGTCACAGTGAAAGGAGGCCACTTACTATCTGATGGAGAATAAAATGGGTAAAACCTGAACTAGAAAAGCACAAAACCTAAGCGTGCTCAGGGCACTTCATCCTTTTTAAAGTCAAATCTGCCACAGGGACCAGGCTTGGCAAGTAGAAAAACATCAACCGTGGCAGATATAATCTGAAGACGCATTAACACTCTGTCTGATACCCAATATACTTTCAGTTCTTTAAAACACAAGTGATTACTTTGCAACTGGTGCTATCTGATCATTCAAATAAAAAAAATCTAGAAAGGTAGATCAGTCAACTAGCTAATTTAGTCCTAATAACAGAAGCGTTTGGTTCTCTGTAGACAGACCCTTTAAAATGTGTAGAAAATATCTCAAATGACAGGACAAAGAAATTGTCTCAGTCTTAAAAAGGGACTCTGGCTAAATAAGGTAAAATTTACATGCAAATCCATCAGCACTACCATAATATAGTAAAATGTTTAAAAATACAGTGCTTCGAATCCAGTTTTAAAATATACACCACCATGAAATGAGGTCCAGTAACATTATGCATTTCATTTCACTAGGTCAATAAAAAGATACTCACAATCTTCATCTAAGAATTTATACTGTATGTGTTTCTTGAAAAAATCTTGTATGCATCTGCAAATCTCTTCTTTTTGTTTAGAAATATGATCATAATATTGTGTGTAGTCCCTCTGAGAAATACCTGGTGAGAAAATATTTTATCTTCTGTTACTACACAATATTCTTTTCAAAAACACCAAAACGTGATTTCAAACCTTTTTGAGGGAACCGTTAAAAGAGATCAGAAGACCAATCAGATGAATATGAAATCACACATTAGTCAGCATTTTATATACAGTTTTTCAGTTGTAAAGGTTCATAAGGCCAGGTGAGCCCTAAAATGCCATAGTGCCGTGCTTACTTCAGAAACGGCAGTTATTTTTATTTAGTACAATGGGAAGAATTCAAAGTTATAAAAATGTTTGCTATCTAAAAAATGAAAGAAACAATTTTAAACCTACCCACATAGTCAAATGCTTCTTCTCTGATTTTTCCAATGGCCTCTCTAAAAACTGGCCTTCTTTTCACTTTCTTTGGGAAAATGTTAAATACCCCTCACCACATGTCTTCCATTTTCATACTGCATTTCACAGAAGCATCTAGAACAAGCATTTTCCTTGCTCATACATGCTATCCTTCCTTTACAAGCTCCCTGTTTCAAACCATGGAAAAGTAAACATTCCTTTCTTCAGAGTGACTTGCTGACATTATTCAAAAAACATTAAAGGGAGTATTCTAAGAACTCCTTCAATCTGCCCTAGGCCTAGGAGAAAGTTCTCTACTCTGAAAGAAACGCCTCCAACTAAGTACCTCTTCCTTAGCTGTACTTAGGACTGCAGTGTTTCCTTCAGGGATACATAACAATACATTAAATCCAAACACACCTAGGGTACAGCAGGCAAGTTAAATGTTGACATCTCATTCAATAAATAAATAGTGTGGATCTGATTCTGTTCAAATCACACTTTTCTTGGTTGAAGGTCAATTTTACCTCATGGGAAATGTGCTTAGACAAAATAAGGGCAAATTAGCTTCAATATTTAACTTGAATAGATCACAGCAGACAAAATGATAGCCTGAGAGGAAAGAAAATGGGTGGCTTTTACAGTAATGCCCTTCTTTGTTTGCATGTTTTCTCTTGCTAGGATAATAAACACTGCTTCAATAATAGAAGTAAAGGTTCAAAAACTGGGCTTTTTACGATGATTAAAATCAGTCATGTACTGTGAGTAGCACTTAGGAAAGCCCCAGAGAGAAAGCAGGTACACGTATCCTAAGTGGGATCAGTACTGGCCACTGCTTTCACTGCTAGAATCCAGACAGACATGATTCATCGAGACTGTTTTCTGTGGAAACAGAATCTGGCCCTAGGACCCTTGTCAACACAGCGTTCCAGAGAGTCAATGCCCATTGGCTAGAGGTAGCATCCAAGATAAAAACCGATGGTTACCCTCGTCTTAATTACTAAGCAATCTATCTCCATCAAAAGCTTGTCTTCTTTTAACAATTAAAGGTTTAAAGTAAGAAAGAAAGAAAACCTCACCAATAAGCTTATTTTCCTTGACAAAACATCGGAACTCAGCCCCAGGAATTAATTCACACCATTTTCGAAGAACAAGCTGCAGACAAAGGAAAAAATGTAATACAACAACGTAAAAAGAGAGTATTTACTAGTCTGATAAACAATTTTATGTGGAGACTGTGTCTTAACAATTCCCATTATCAAGTGTTTTTTTTTTTTATTTAAAGAAGGCATCATAAAACATTCTTGACATGACATGTAGAGAACAGAGCTATGATCTATTAGTCTAACAGAACTGTTAAAACTCTTCATGAAAAAATGCATCTTTATCATTTATTTATCATTTTGGGAGTTCTGACATAACATACAACTCAAAAGATGACGAAGTCAAATCTTATTACTGCTGGGCCATAAGTTACCCTATAATTCATATCAATTTTATCAAGATTTTAATGAAAAGATTCTTACCTCATATTCCATACATGGATCTGGAGAATCATCAGTACAATGAATAAATCTTTGAGGGGAAAGAAAGGCAATTAAATCTTTATTTTATGGTGTCACTTTATGCAAACATATTATTTATATTTAAAGGGAGAGTAAGGTTTTATGAAAAACATGAAGTAGGAGATTAATTGAAATTCAATGAACATTTATAAAGCACCATTCAATGTTAGGCGTTAGCCTTAGCACCCTGAATTGTTATTTCATTCGTCCTCAAAACCATATGAGTTACTATAATCTCTGTTTTTCTGTTAAAAAAAAAAAAAGGAAAAAGCTAAAACCCAGAAAAGAGCAACTGAGTGACCATGCCAGGATTATAAAACAAACTAACTCCCGATTCCAAATGAGGGCGTGATGGCACTGTTTTATTTCTCATTGTGTTCTTTGCAACATGAACTAGAACCAGAACCTAGTTCTCTGCTGATATTAACTCTGCCACCTAAAGTCACACAACATTCATCTAATTCTTTTCCCACATCCCATGTAAAAAACATTCCTCCATTAAATATACTGCTTCTTCCTCTAAAAGTCCTCAGTTTCATGGACAATTTTTTATATTCTTTATTAAATCCCCACCTATGCCAGGGGCTGGTGAGGTACTGGAAACATTAAAATGAGGTGACTTCCTTGTCCTTTAGGAGGTTAGTCTGGTGAGAAGAACCTAACAAGTAGACCAAGAATTTCAAAACACTCAGGCTTTAGGAATATCACAGTGGCAGTGGTGCCGAGAGCCTATGGGAAGGGATGTTTGGCAATTTAGTTGCTAAGTCATATCTGACTCTTTGTGACCTCATGAACTGTAGCTGGTCAGGTTCCTCTATCCATGGGATTTCCCAGGCAAGAATACTGCAGCTGAGTTGTCATTTCCTTCTCCAGGGCATCTTCCCATGCCAGGGATCGAACCCGCATCTCCTGCATTGGCAGGCAGATTCTTTACAACTGAACCAACTGGGAAGCCCTTACTACCATTTTAATTGTTCTAAAATTTTTTATTATTTATTTATTTGGCTGTGCCAGGTCTTAGAATTGCAGCATGTGGGTCTTTCACTTGAAACAAGCATAATCTTTAGTTGTGGCATATGACCTCTTAGCTTTGGCATGTGGGATCTAGTTCCCTGATCAGGGATCAAACCTGGGCCTCCTGCGTTGGGGGTGCAGAGTCTTAGCCACTGTACCAGCAGGGAAGTCCTACCATTTTAATTTTTGAAATGTGATTTTAACCATGTTGATGGTTTTTATAAATCTAATAACAGAAGATAGCACTTAATACATTACTTTATAAAGAATAGGTAGGATTAAGGTTCTATAAGGTGGCTCAGAAGGTAAAGAATCTGCCTGCAATGTGGGAAACCCAGGTTTGATCCCTGGGTTGGGAAGATCCCCTGGAGAAGGGAATGGCAACCCATTCCAGTATTCTTGCCTGGATTCCATGGACAGAGAGGAGCCTGGTAGGCCGTGGGGTCACAAAGAGTTGGACACAACTGAGTTATTTACACACATACATACAGATTAAGGTTCTATAATATACCTGTTGTTAAAATTCTACAGGAAAACCAAAAGGAACACTTCCAAAACACAAGTCTTCATTATCTAAATTTTTTAATGCTTCTATTTTCCTACAAATATTGATTTCAACCTTTGGTTAATCCTCATTTGTGACTTGAAAATAAGTTAACGTTTCAATATAGGTTTGCATCCTACAATCCTGTAATATTATTTTTTAAGTGGTGATTGCTTTAATATTTAACATTATTTAAAAACCTTGACTAGTTTCAGAAGGTAGACAGGAGAACATATGTTTGCATGAGATTACTGTACAAGCCTGTTCTTATTAAGATGATTAACCAGGTGGCCAAGTACAATTTCTGAAAGGAGAGGAAAGTGTGCAGCCATCTAATTTAGGACCGAATGTGAAGGTCAACAATAACATTTTCAGGAGCTCATATGAAAAACTGCAAAAAATACTGCATATGAATATTTAAATTCCTTTTATAGTCTGGAAGAAGTAGGTTTAAAAAGTAAAAATGCATTAAGATGGAGTATTAGCAACACCTGAATGTTTACAATCCTTATACAAATTATCAGTCCAAAAATTACAGGTTCCACCAAAAAAAGGAAAAGAAACAAATCCTTAAATCAAGCAAGGCTGCTTACTACACTGAGAATCCTAGAAGGAACAATACAAACAGAAATACAGAAGAAACAATACTAGCATGAGTATCCTAACAAAAACAATAAAATGTCTTCAATCATATCAAATGTAAAAATATCTGTATTATTCCCTTAATTAACTAAACCAAGAACACAGATGAACTTGCATCTCTATAATACAGGGAAAAAAAACCCTGATTCTCTCACTTCCAAAAGTAAGTTTCATATTTGCAAAAAAAAAAAAGGCAGAAATAACAGAAATAACAGCAAGTCACTGATCAAGGAAGGCAATTTACAGAGAAAAAACACTGAATTGTTCAATCTACTTTAGCTTTTGTTTCTATGAACATAATTTAAAAGTCATGGTAAGAACTAGAATAAATTCTCAAATCCCAACTCAGTATATAATGTAAAATTATAGTAACATGTTATAAATTTGTGAGCAAAAGCAAGAAATATGTCATATACCTAACACTTCCACTGTGTTAACCAATACATTTAAATAACACTTGGAAAATTTGTCTGAATTATGAAAAAACATGAAATCATTTGTGATCACTTTGGAATTTGGGCAACTGTTATAGAATTCCTCAAGTCAGACCCAAAATTAGTCTGGGTCCAGACTGATCGGTGTCCCACATAAAGGAGAAACAATGCAGGCATGTGTTCTGCTTTCATCTCCACCCTCCACGACTCAGGCCCTTAGAGGAAGAACTGATGAAACAAGAGTCCTGTTGAGAAATCTGCTGACAGTTCTACTGTTTCTCTCTACAAAATTTGCCTTTGCTCTCTGGTTGTTTTTAAGAACTCCTTTTGTCTCTAGTGTTCTGCAGTTACACTAGTCAAATGCCGTGAGTTCTCTAGTGTGGGCCAGTCAATGTGGCAGGAAGGAAGGAAAGAGAAATCATAGAATCAGTCAACTGGGAGAACAGTAACTACGTGAACTGACTCTAGACGATTTAGGTATTGCCTAAATCCACGGGCTAAGATCACAACTTGATTATTTTTACAAAAGAAGACATCATCATTAAAGTTTTATGGGTGGCAGTACACAAAATCACGAATACTTTAAAGTGGAAGACCGCCTAGCTATTTACTAGGGCACAATCCTCATTCGTAAGCTTCCCTAAAACACTGGAAGATTACAACGTTATACGTGACAGAAAACAACCCTTTAATATCAGAAAAAAAATTATGTCAAGGACAGAAATAAAAGAGAAAAACATAGCACCCACGGATAATTAAGCACCAAAGTTGTAGTGCTGAAGATTTTACTGCTCATTAGGATCCAAAATAAGAGTTTAGGTACAGAGATTCCATTTCTTTAGGTCTCACTGGTGGTGGAAAAGCAAAGACAAAAAATGTTACTGAATTAAGGGAGGCTGGGTGTGTTCATTCGAATTATCATAAATTCTTCTTCAAAAAGAGATAAAATATGCTATCTAAAATAGTAACAATCTAACACATTGTAAATCAGCTACACTTCAATTAAAAAAATACAATAAAATTAAAGTGATATAAAGTGGAAAAATTGTCACCTAAATCAGTTCAGTTCAGTTCAGTCGCTCAGTCGTGTCTGACTCTTTGCGACCCCATGAACTGCAGCACACCAGGCCTCCCTGTCCATCACCAACTCCCGGAGTCTACCCAAACTCATGTCCACTGAGTCGGTGACGCCATCCAACCATCTCATCCTCTGTCATCCCCTTCTCCTCCTGCCTTCAATCTTTCCCAACATCAGGGTCTTTTCAAATGAGTCAGCTCTTCGCATCAGGTGGTCAAAATATTGCAGTTTCAGCTTCAACATCAGTCCTTCCCATGAACACCCAGGACTGATTTCCTTTAGGATGGACTGGTTGGATCTCCTTGCAGTCCAAGGGACTCTCAAGAGTCTTCTCCAACACCACAGTTCAAAGCATCACTTCTTCTGTGCTCAGCTTTCTTTATAGTCCAACTCTCACATCCATACATGACCACTGGAAAAATCATAGCCTTGACTAGACAGACCTTTGTTGACAAAGTAATCTCTCTGCTTTTTAATATGCTGTCACCTAAATAAACAGGCCTAAAAAAATTATAAGGTACAGATTCTGTTAAGTCTAACTTAGGCAGAAAGTTTTACTCCTGAAACTATTTGCTGCTGAATTTTAGGATTAATAACCAGTTCCAATAATTTTAAGAACAAAATGTATAAAAATTATGCTGATTATAACTGAGCTTAAATTACTAAGACAAGTGAACTTTCCTGACCTATAGTAACTCTACCTTCCTTAGTCATGCATGACCTTCTCAGAGAAACAATTAATGGATTAATTTTTTCACTCACTCAGCCCTTTCGTCTAAGTGCCAACTGAATACCAGATTTTTCTTTCTTGCCTTGGTCTACTGAAGTGACACCCCCATCAGTAAAATAATTAATGAAAGCAGCTTTCTGACTCAACAAGCCTAATCACAAAGAATGCTTATCTGGGCAAATAATTCACTCAGCAAGTACAATGCAGACAGATGATGCTGTGTCACATTTCAACTTCCACTTTTCAAAGCTTCTTGTACACAATAACCATTTGACTAACAGGGAAAATTAGAGTGTACTTACGATTCCATGTCAAATTACAATGGTGACAGACAGCCCTAGTTGTCTACCCTCTAGCTATTTCCAACCTTTATCCTCGCTAACAGAACTGCGGTTGTTCAGCTGAGGACATGTGGTCCTCTGGCACCCCAGGGTGCACGTGTATAGCTAAGCACAAAGTCCTTGAGCTATGGCCCATACCTGCAGCACCAGGGTTACCTGGGAACATGTTAGGAATTACCTTCTTGGGCCCCAAGCCCAGCCTAGTGAATTGGAAACTTTGGAGGTAGGGACCAGCACGCTGTGTTTTACCAAACTCTCCAGATGACTCTGATCCAATATCAAGCTGGAGAGCCTCTGTTCTAAACCAATCATGGCATCTCTGTTCCCTCTGCCAATGACTAGATGAGGCTGAGTAACTGTGACCGTGAGCTATCAGGAAGTCTCAGAGAAGGTTCCAGACTACTTTACTTGCTCACAGACAGAGAAGAAGAATGAGAGGAAACGGAAGCACACCTCCTGTTTTCGATTAAGATATTGTCATCTTTATGCCATACCTGCAGAAGAGCAGCTACCCTGTAACCATTATGTGATGTTGGGTGATAAACCCAAACATCAAGCCAGTAAGCCAAGGATTACAGAGGGAAAGACTGAAAGAGCCTGGTCCCTGGTGACCCTGATGAGCTGCTGACAATCCTTAGAAATATTCCATCTCCAGACTCCCTGTTAAATAATGTATTTTTTAAAGACTGTGTGAAAACTCTTTCTGGTTGGCTTTCTGTAACCTGTAAATCTAACTATAACATCCTTGTTTCTTTTGTTGAAGCAAGCTCCCAAAGAGCGTAATGTTACATAATTTTCATCATATTATATAATTCTACACATATAATTACATACTATAATATTCCTCCTTACATTCTATAGTATTTTACTTTGAAGTATTTAGAAAAGAAGGAATTTATAACTTCATCAAATGAAAACACAGAGAACATTTAGAATGACATTATTGAAATTACATTCTGGTTTTGGTTCTATTAACTATAGGAACAAATTACTGAACAGTTTTAGGCCTCAACTTTCTAAATGATGGAAGGGTCAAATTAAATCACTGGTAAGATCTTGTCCTATTTAAAGACTATATGCTTTAATTTTTAAGGGGTCCAGGAAGACTTCTATGACAAAAGTTTATCAGCATTGACTCAATCAATAGGGATTTTTCTAGAGTGATAAGACTTACTAATTGTTACACAAGTGACTACTGACAAAGATTTCCAGAAGTACTGCCTCTCTGAAAGTTCAATGCTTGGTATTTGTCCTGCCAACCCCAACTATTTACACAGGGAGAAGGATGGTATTCTGTGGATAAACACTCCAAACACAGGGCCTCAAATGCACCTGTTGATTTAACCTCTTCCCCATGCAAAAGTCAAAAGCATAAAACACAAAATGACTGACTGGTATTTCTACCCTTCACTGGAATCATGGCTAAATTCACCTAAGATAAAAGGAGAGGTGTGCTAAGAGAAGTCAGCAGGTCACTGCACTGCAAAGATGGTTTTAAACACCATCAGCCACAGAGCATTAAAAGTGGTTTATATTTTGTGGAAAGGAAATGATGTCCTTATATATTCATTATAACTAATAGCAAATGTGCATAAAAATCCATATCCAGTGAATCAACAGGTACAGAGTATTTCTGATGCAATATATTCCAAGGCTTCTTTACAGAAGCATTTGATGACAAAAAGCTCTACGATGGCAAAAAAAACTGAAAGCCACAACATCTTCTTATCAGACGGTATCTTTCAGAATGAAAATGCTGCCCCATCACCCCAAAACCAAACACCTTATCACACCTGTGCCAACACAACCATAAAAGGTTGACACCTAAATATCACAACATAAAGCTTTTTCTGTAAATGAACCAGAAAAATCAATACAGCTAAACTCCTTTTACAATAAATTGGCAATACAATCATACTCACTTATTATTACTTAACTTTGCTTTCTTTAACATAGTACTAAAACCATATGCCCAAGCTTCAGAACCAGACGTAAAAGAGATGAAGCACAACTGACTTGTGGGGAATTTATTTTTTTTCAAGCCAGGCTCCTCTTCAAAAAAGATTTGAGGCTAACAGGGGATGAATTAGCAAACTGAACTAGGGAAGATGCGGCAGGCATACACAATATTTTCACCTGTGTATCTGCTTAGTTTCTAGATTTTCTGATATGCTTTATCTTAGAGATTAAAGATTAGTTTAGTTGAGATTTGGAGTTTAAAATGAGGTAGGACAAGAAATCTAGAATAACTGCTGTCTGATGGCAGAACAGAAGAAGTGTGAAGAGATCAGCTACAGCTCAGGACTGCAGGTGCCCAATCTGCCTACAATGAAGATTAGCTATAGAGTAACTGGCAGAGGGGAGATCCCCAGGATCACCAGGGAATTTCCCATGTCCAAGAATTTATCCCAAGGGAAAAATCAGAAAAGCACACAAAGATTTAGCTCAAGGATCCTCACTGCAGGACTGTATATAAGAAAGAACCAGTGAAATAAACGATGCTATAGCTGTCCAGTGGAATACTCTGAAGCAAGCTTAAAGTAATGATGCATTTAATATTTAATGACATAAACATGTTTGATATATACTAATGAGTGCAAAAGCAGCCTAGTAAGCAATATGAATTATATGATCCCATTTGTGTTGTAAACAACTTGGATACAGTTAGAGACAGGTATATCTATATTGTACCTATGCATAGACAGAATTCTGGAAGTATTATATAAAACCAACTGTGCTGAGATCATGAATCTGCTTACTTCCTGTTTTTGTTTAGCTATAGTTCCTGCTTTTATTTTTCTATGACAGACATATATTGGCCTTATAATAAGAAAAAATTGCCAACATTTACTGGGCAGAATTCAGAAAGCCCTTGGTATCTAGGGACATTCACTGTATAGCATTTGCTGTCAACAGAAAAGAAAGGTTTGATTTAATAAGTCATTTCAGAAATCAAATAGCCTTGTTATGTGGATCTGTTGTGTACAATAGCACTAGAACTAAAGGAATTTCATCTGTAGCAAAATTCACAAGCACTGAAAACTACTGATGTAAGAGAACAAGAGACATACTTACGGTTGGGTGAAGTCACGAGTGATGAAGTCGGAACTCTTGAACAGCAGGAAGATGTCGCTGAGGGTTTTACATTTCAGAGAACTATTCATCGCTATCCAGTAGGCATCCTAAAGAATAAAGAACATGCTGCTTAGTATATATTCCAAGTTAGCTGCTATGAATGAAGTTCATAGCCTATATCCAAAATCAATAATGCATGTAACTTCAAGGGTTTGAAGAAAAAAAATCAGATAAGAAATTTTACCTATACTGTCAAGTGTCAAGTTACACTTCTAAACAAAGAATAAGGTCACTGTTACATGACAGACACTCAGTTTGAGTGTTCACTGAGATGTTCAGGTCCTCATCTTGCAGCTTAGGCCCAAGACACTGCCCTATGTTCTCCTCACTGATGATGAAAGAAGGGGATAAAGAGACATCAGAAATGCTGACACTTCAGCAAGATCCAGGTAGAAAGAAACAGCCTGATCCGCTACTAAGAAAACAGAGAGCCTTTCTCTCTTTCTGTTTCTGGGGAGAGACAGCTGGAACACTGAAGTTTGATGACTGCAGCAGTTAAGACCCATGTCCATCAAATCTGGGAGAAAGGAGATGACATATTCTGAACTGCTGCAATTTTAAATGGTGCAAGTCTCAAACATATGAACCAAAGATAAAAAAAGTAAGAATAGCAGACGTAGGAGACACAAACCTCAGTGAAACAAGCCTAAAAATGACAGAATAAGTTATTTTAAAAAACATGCTTCTCCCATAGATCAGACACAGGATGGTAATGTAATTTTGAGAAAACTAGTAACTGCAAAACAAAAATGTCCAGTTATCTACACTGCATGAAAGGAAGCAGTGGTACATAGTTGGCACTCAATAAATAAAAAATAAATGAACAAAGGAATAACTTAAAATCACAAATAATCTACCCATCTTAACTGGAAAGCCTCAAGTCGTCAAAGATCAGCAGTCAAGAATGACCCAATTTACTGCTCATAGATAAACTAAAAATGAGTTCTAATAATTTTTATTATAATAACTTCTTCAAATTTTCTCCCAATGAAAAAAGATGATGCACTTTTGGTTAAAGATGATATGCTGAACTCCACTGAAACAACAGTATATACACAGAAAACCATGCAACTGAATAAACAAGACAATTATTAACTCTGGGGAAGACAAAATGTTGAATAAGAAAACATAAGCAACACATAGTATACAGATGTATATGCGACGTTTACAAAAATGCAATATGAGAAATGGCTTCCCTGGTGGCTCAGCAGTAAGGAATTCACCTGCAGGAGGTGAGGGTTTGATCCTGGCTTGGGAAGATCCCCTGGAGAAGGAAACGGCAACACTCCAGTATACTTGCCTGGACAGAGGAGCCTGGTAGGCTACAGTCCATGGGGTCACAAAGAGTCAGACACGACTTAGCAACAAAGCACACTGAATACTGATGTAATCAAAGTGTGCTATTTCTATATGAGGACAGTGAACTGTAATAGAAAGTAGTGAGAATAAGAGATGAAAAAGTGCTGAACCTTTCTGTCCTAAAGCAGAAAGCTGGTAATAAATGCTTAAGATGGAAGAATAGAGATATAGAGGAAAACAACAAAAGGTGGTACTAAAATTTATGAATGCAGTTGTCTCCGAGGAATGGGAAACAGTAAAGAAAAACAGGTGTCAGGACCGGCTGATTTTCATAGCAAGCTTTCAGAAATTTAAACTATGTATATATGTCACTAATTTTAACAAGTAAAAATAACAGATTAAGTATAATTTATCACTGATGTTAGAATAAGAAAAGATAAAAGCACACAAGATGATTTTTGAAAATGCAGCTAAGTCTTGAATCCTTAAATAAGCTTTGCTGACATTAAATTGTTTTCTACTGGAATAGAAAAAATGATGAATTTCCCTAGATCTTAACTTAAATTAAAAAATCTTATCAATGCAATGTTGAAGCAATAAAACAGTTTAAGAAAATGTCAGTTGATTTGTCAAACCACTCTATTTCCAGATCCTGCAACATTCTAATTTTTATTACTTTTCAATAGAGAAAAATTTCTCTGTCAAACTGAAGAGCTGAAGTTTTGAAAAGGGCAAAGGAAGGTTTTCCTGAGATTTCTAGTGTAAGCAGCAACACAAGAGGCTGAAACTGTCAGTTGGCAAAATACAAAGTATTTCACAGACCCAGGGAAATAAATGCATTGCCAAATCAGGAAAATAAATAACAGGAGGAAAACAAAAATAAATTCCATGCTATTTTCCCTAGAATTAGGAATATAATTAGACCCTCCGTGGGGATATAAAATAAAATGGAATCACAAGACAATATTCACACAGTGAGATTTACGGACGTGCTCCTACCCTTGGGGCACTCCAGTTAAGCTTAGGAAATACACTGCCCCCCAGGGAATTGATCACTTCCTGGACTTTCGTGGTGAACTCAGGAAATTCTGGTGCCTACAGACAGAAGGAAGAAATCATTTGGGCAAGTTAGTATCAGCACGATAAATATAAAAGACAAGATAAAAAAAAACTCATAAAGTTCAACACTTCAGGGTATTAAAAATAATTTAGAATACAAATTACTATCAGAATTTCTGAACTCAGCCAAATAAAATCAATGATCAGATAACATTCGTCAAGAAGGGAAAAGAATAACAAGTGCTTAGATGACGTTTTCCAAAACAATCAAGCCCCACAAAGCTAACGGGACTGCTGATATTTCAAGGCACCTGGGGATGTGAGAAAAGGAATGAATGGTTCTCTTAACACCGACATAAAACCAGTGCCTATTAAATGAAAAGAGATGATAGAATATCACCTGTGCATAGACTCCAATTCTCAGAAGTAATACCTCACATTTAAAGGACCAGAAGCCTTTCCATTTGCAGGAAAAGAACTTACCCCCAAAAGGCTTCAAAAAGGAGAAATATATCATGTGGTTAACTGCATTTAAACACAGCTATTTCCAGACAGGTTTTAATATAAACAAAACTCAAAAATAGGACCTCGGTGAAATTAAAATGTTCTTTCTCAGTTGATTTAAAAATGCTTGTATCAGCAAGTAACCAAAACATTGTGCTGTTTCAACCAGGAAATAAGCAGAAATACAGAGGTGATGGGATGTAAACATCATTACGATTATGCTCTTCCTCGAGTCTTCTGTCACCATCAGGAGCACAGGGACAAAAAGTGGAGAAAAGGGGAGAACGAGAGATGGAAGTGGGGCCTGCAGGAGAGCAAGAATACAAAAAAACACCGATGCGCTGCGATCATTTTAGCCCTTTATATCTGCTGCCCCCTAGTGGGCAACTGCAAATACTGAAAGTCCCATCATGACAAGCTCTTCCTTAAGTGGGAAAAACACTAGAATAGGTCTAGAATAAGCTAATGGGCTTCCCTAGTAGCTCAGTTGGTAAAGAATCTGCCTGCAATACAGGAGACTGGAGTTTGATCCCTGGGTTGGGAAGATCCCCTGCAGAAGGAAATGGCAACCCACTCCAGTATTCTTGCCTGGAGAACTCCATGGACAGGAGCCTGGTGGGGTACAGTCCCTGGGATCCCAAAGAGTCAGACATGACTGTGCAACTAACTTTCACTTCACTTCAGTTCAGTTCAGTTGCTCAGTCGTGTCCGACTCTTTGCGACCCCATGAATTGCAGCACGCCAGGCCTCTCTGTCCATCACCAACTCCCGGAGTCTACCCAAACCCATGTCCACCGAGTCCGTGATGCCATCCAACCGTCTCATCCTCTGTCGTCCCCTTCTCCTCCCGCCCCCAATCCTACCCAGCATCAGGGTCTTTTCCAATGAGTCAACCCTTCACATGAGGTGGCCCAAGTACTGGAGTTTCAGCTTCAACATCAGACCTTCCAATGAACACCCAGGATTGATCTCTTTTAGGATGGACTGATTGGATCTCCTTGCAGTCCAAGGGACTCTCAAGAGTCTTCTCCAACACCACAGTTCAAAAGCATCAATTCTTCGGCGCTCAGCTTTCTTGACAGTCCAACTCTCACATCCATACATGACCACTGGAAAAACCATAGCCTTGACTAGATGGACTTTTGTTGGCAAAGTAATGTCTCTGCTTTTAAATATGCTATCTAGGTTGGCCATAACCTTCCTTCCAAGGAGTAAGCGTCTTTTAATTTCATGGCTGCAATCACCATCAGCAGTGATTCTGGAGCCCAAAAAAATCAAGTCTGACACTGTTTCCACTGTTTCCCCATCTATTTCCCATGAAGTGATGGGACCAGATGCCATGATCTTAGTTTTCTGAACGTTGAGCTTTAAGCCAACTTTTTCACTCTCCTCTTTCACCTTCATCAAGAGGCTCTTTAGTTCTTCTTCACTTTTTGCCGTAAGGGTGGTGTCATCCGCATATCTGAGGTTATTGATATTTCTCCCGGCAATCTTGATTCCAGCTTTTGTTCACTTCACTTCAGAATAAGCTAAAGGAGTGGGAGGTACAAACTACTGGGTGTAAGACTACAAGGATATACTATTGTACAACATGAGGAAGAAGGCATTTTTTGTAACAACTAAATGGAGGAGACCCTTTAAAAAACTATTCAAATTTTTTTTTTAAATGATTATTATTGTTTCAAGTCATGAAGTTTTAGGATGACTTGTTATTCAGTCATCCTAAATAAACAAACACCAAAAAAAAAAAAAGTCTTATGCTGATTCCCAAGATCTAGCCCAGTTATGACAAAAAAGTGTGACTCAAGGCTGAGAAACAGACCAAAACATGAAAGTTAAAAAAACGGGCAGGTTGTACTTCCTTTCTTTCTGCTGCAGATGCATGTGATTGCTGCAGATATACCTGACCTCCGGAGGTCACAAGTGTCTTTTAGTTATTTAATTTGACAGTGTGCCACCACCTCCATCTTCTGTTTGTCTTCTTCAGCTTAGATACGTGAAATTAATGCCTTTCAGAGACTTTCAAAACAAGTAACAGCCTTGAGTTCCTTTATCTTCCATTCTCCTCTCCCCAGCAAAAGAAATTATGCTTTCCGTTACGGCAGTAATTTCTTAAGAATCCCCTGAAGTTGCTGGTTTGGCAACCAAACCAGCTTCATCCATAAACACACTCATCTAAGACCTGCATTAGCTATATTTTCAATAAATGACACAGTTACAAAAATACTAAAACATGAGGAATTTGATCTTCAAAGACAAAACAATTTCATTTTCCTATCCCACTGAACTTCACATATAAGGACTGCTTTATATTTCTGTATTACATTTTTTCTTTATAAGTTACAGGTGTACAATATAGTGATTCACAATTTTTTAGAGGTTTCACTTCATTGTAGTTATTATAAAATACTGGCTCTTCTGTATTACATTTTAAAAGAGGTGATAAATTCCCTCAAATCCTCAAATTATTCAACTTTAAGAATTTCTTAAGAACTTTAAGAAATCCTGCAATAAAAATCCTAAAATAAATTTAAATGACAAAAAGGTCATGTATTGCATGTGCTTCAGTGGAAGACTATGTATTGTATACATACAGCACTTTTCTGGGTTCCCTGATTCTAGCTGGGTCTGCAAGATAGTTTACAACTTGGTAAATAATAGGTAAGTGAAAACAGTATTTCTTACAGACATGAAAATTCTACTCTGTCCGGTAGAAACCCAGCTGTCTTCCATCCCCCCTAGAGGGACACATGACCAGCTTTGCCTTATTTGTGTATTCATTTTTTTATGTAAATACAATACATATTTACATATTTCTAATCTATAAATGTGTGTCCTTTGGATTCTCTTTTGCGCCAGTTATAACGTCTGCCTGGTTCCCTCGTGAGTTAAAGCCTTCAATATGTGTTAAGTCATGATTCCACCTTTTTCTGAAAATGATCTTTTAACAGATTTAGCTAGTAATAAGATTCTTTTAAGCTCATAGCCCAGTGAGTTGATTTTAGATACACCTAACACCTTAGTTGTCTAAGAAAAGGTTCATGTTTTAAGTGGGATGAAATCTGCATTTTAAATCACATCCATGGACTTTTATGATGCAAACTCACCTATCTTTCCTACTTTACCCACCACAGCCCTACTGAACCACATTCATTCAGTTATTTCTTTAAAAATTCTTAATCATCAAATAAATGTTTTAAACATATAAAAAATATATACCCTGATCCATACATTCAACAATTTGACATACTTGATCCAGACCTTTAAATTTCTTAAGCAAAGAACATCACAGATGCTCATGAAACTCCTAATCTCCTTGCTCTCCTCCCTAGTCCTTTCTTCTTGCCACAGGCAGCCATCATCACAAGACTGGTCACAATCTTCTACAGTCATGATTCTATACTTACAATGCATGTGCCTGTCCATAATACAAAATATTAAAAAATTTTAATGTAACTGCTGTCATTTGATATGTATACTTTTCACAACCTGCCCTTTGAAATTCACCATTGCGTCTTTGAAATTTACCCATCTTGATTATTTGATTGCATTTTAAGTTGGGTTTCTCTGTAGCTACAGTACTGGACTATTACCATTGGCAATGGTAGTTTTCCCACTGTGGGTCTTGGCTAACATTCCCCTACTGAGAGGGTGTGCGCTTCTGCCCTGAAAGCTCCCCTGACCAACAACATCTAGTTCGGCCCAGTGAAACCCAATCACTTTAAAATTAATTTTCCATTTTGAAATAATTTCAGACTTTCAGAAGCATTTACAAGAAGCACTTAACCAAAATTTTCTCTTCATGCAGGCATTTTACCACACTGCTTTATCATTCTCTCACTGCAACTCCCTTTCTATAAACAGCTATGCTGGAGCATGTATAAAACACATATACCTTCCATAGTAAGCAGAAGTCATGATGCCCCTTTACACACAGCACTTCAACATGTATTTCCTAAAAAGTAGTAACATTTTTTTTTTTATGTAAGCTAGCCAAATTATCAAAATCAGGGAGCTAACACGGATATAACACCATTATTTCACCTATGGATCTTATTCAGTTTGTGCTCACTGTCCTGATTATGTCTTTTACAGCAGAAGAAAAATGGGATATTTTCTTCTGGCCTAGGACCCAGTCTAGAATCGTGCATTCCATTAACTTGTCATGTCTCTTTAATCTCCTTTCATCTGTTAACATTTCCTCTCTCTGTTGCTCTTATCTTTCATGACCCTGACCATTTGAAAGAGCCTTGGGCAGTCACTCGATGTAATTTCCAAAACGCTGAGTTTGCTGGTTATTTCCTCATGACTGGATTCAGGCTGTGCACTGCTGGCAGGTGATGTGTCCCTCTGAGCCTCATACAAGGAGGCAGGTGATGTAGGTCTGTCCCATCACTGACAAGGTTAACTTTGCTCATGCTGCTGCCAGGTCTTTCCACTGGGAAGATGTTATTTTTCTCTTTGTAACTAGTAAGTAATTTTGGTTTCCCTGGTGGCTCAGATGGTAAAGAATCTGCCTGCCAATGAAGGAGACCAGGGTTCAATCCCTGGGTCAGGAAGATCCCCTGGAGAAGGAAATGGCAACCCACTCCAGTATTCATGCCTGGAGAATCCCATGGACAGAGGAGCCCGGTGGGCTACAGTCCATGGGGTCTTAAAGAGTCAGACACGACTGAGTGACTAATACTTTCACTTTCTTTCAAGTAATTTTGGTGGACATACTTTAAGAAGACTCAAATACCCTTATTGAATATTCACGCACAAGTTTTAACATCTACTCCATCAATTATTACTAGAATGGCTGTAAATGCTGATTTCTATCATTCCTTCTCAATTATTAGTTGGTGCCGAATTTTCTACTATAGAGAAAGGCTTTCTCTTCTGTTTCATTCGTTGAATTTAATCATTTGTTTATGTCAGTATGGGACCATGGATTCTAATGCTAGTCAATGGTTATAGTCCATTATTATCATTGTTTTGTTATGATGTTCACATATGTGGCCAGTGGGAGCCCATCAAGCTGGCTTCCGGGTCCTCTGCATCATGTCTGCATCATTCTTACTTTCTGACACAAATTCCTACAGGCTCCTCTTTACCTTCCCACCCTCAGTCTTGAATTTCTCCAAGGAGCTTCAACTCCTTTTAGTGGAAACCGGTATTTAGACACCATAATCAGGGAACTAGGTCTGTCCATCTGTTCATTGCTACCATGACGTCACTGTGTCGTTTTTAGAACTAAGCAGAGTTTGTTAAATACACACACGTTATTAATTTCTCTACTGAAGTTTGCCTAAGAACAGTGATTTAAGTTATTTTTCAAAATAATAAATAAAAGCTTGAAATGGTGACTAAATGGGAATTTAGAGTGATCTGCGTTGAAACCAGGAAGTGCCCCATGAGATGGCGCCAGGCGGTCCTCAGATCGCGCTGCTCTTACCGTAAGCGTGGCCGTGTTCTCATCGTCCGACCACTGCAGGGGAAGGAGGACAGAAAGAGAACGTTAAATGCGGATAGTGTTCCCGGCTTCCAAAAAGCAGTGCTCCATCTAAAAACGATACACACACAAGAGACATCTTTTCCTGAACACAAAGTACATGTCCCAGTGAGGTTTTCATGTGATTTCTGACTTTATTGAATGTACGCTAAGATCTCTAAGCCATAACCATTTCAGAGATCATTTCAATTAGGACAGTCTATGGAGCAGGTTATAGTATTTTGAACCAACCTGTATTTCTTCGGCTTCATCATCACTGTCTGGCTGAGAATGTGCAGGTGGATCTTCTCTGGAAGAACATAAAACAGAAACAAATCGCCAGTCTAGGTTCGATGCATGATACAAGGTGCTCGGGGCTGGTGCACCGGGATGACCAGGAGGGATGGGATGGGGAGGGAGGTGGGAGGGGGGTTCTGGAAGGGGAACACATGTACACCCATGGTGGATTCATGTCAATGTATGGCAAAACAAATACAATATTGTAAAGTTAAAAAATAGATAAATAAACTAATTAAAAAAAACAAAACAAAACTGAGCGTGAGCAAGCCTTGGTGCCAGGCAGTCATGATTTCAGGTGTGCTGAGTGTTCATATATATATATACACAAGAAGAAACTAATAAAAACCAACATGAAACTAACAAGAGTGACCGTTCAATAAGAAACGGTGGAATAAAAACGTCCTGCCTTCTTCTCAGAAATCACTAGAAACAGGGGAAAGAAAATCTCAAACTCTGCCTTGGAGGACACTAAGAACCGGCTCTGAATCTCGACAAGAGAAAGTGCTGCCCAGCACCAGGGAGACACAGCAGGAACTGTGGGGGGAGCAGTTTCAGGCGGCTGATGGACACCCTGCAGGCACAGCCGGGCATCTTCTGTTCACAGTGAAGAGAGTGCGTGCGGGCTGCCAGCAGGAATCACCCTGGGTTGGGACTGGCACTGCTGGAGGGCACCAAGGAGAGAAAGACATGGTCAGACGTGCTGTCTCAGAAAGAGCCAGTAGTGAAGCAGGGGCTGAAAAGGGCCGCTAGCAGCCAACCCTCACCCCCGGGGGCAGAGCAGAGGCCGAAAGACCTCAGAGAGAGAAAGAACGCTGCCCCCGCTCCTTCTCAGCACTCAACCACAAACCACTGGCTACAAAGAACTCGGGCACATCATCGAAAAACAAGCACTAACCAGAATAGAAACCAGCAGAGGATCTATACCAAGAAACTACAAGAGAAAGGAAAGAAGAGGCTTCTGGTAAATCAAGGACACTTATCCATCCCTAGGTTCCCTCTTGAAATGCTACTAAAGTGATTTAAAAGATCACAAGGGCAAAAAGGACCAAAGAGGAGACAGCTGCAAAGAGACAACAGAAGTCTGGAAAATAGAAAGCCAGTGAGGGGGTAACCCGGTGAGCAACAGGCTGCCCCTGGAGCCATCATACATGACAGGACCACAGCTCTGCTCTGAAAGGGGTGATGCGTGTCAAGTCCATACAGGGGCAGGAAGACACGTCCAGTCTTCCTCACCTGGCATACCCCAGAAACTCACCCTCCATGGACCAGAGGGTAAGGTGCATAATGCCCCAGATGAATATGGGGGTGAAATGCCACAAAACAACAAAGTTGTAAGTGGAAGTCACACTCACAGTGAGACCCCTAGTCCCTTTCTTCCCTCCCTGCTCCCTGATATAGACAGATTAGAGGACTTGTCTCTGTAGATGCTGGATAACCCCAGAGGAAAGACTTACAGATAACTGCCATCTGGGAATCTGCCATCAGTTCCTGTTGATGGCTGGCACTCTCAGTCAACAAGCCCCACACTAGTACACAAAGTTTCTGTGTGTGTGTGTCCCTCACTCTTAAATATGAATAAAGGCCTACAATCATTAGAAGACCTATAAAAGACTCCAAGATGAGAAAAGAGTTTTTTAAAAGGAGGAAAAGTACATGGACAGAATAAAGACAGTAAAGGAAACAGATGAAAAATATTTTTTAAAATCACAAATATCTTCAAAGATAAAAGAAGATAATGCATTCATGAGAAAGGACAAGACCGAACTCATATAAAAGGAAAAACATGGTAGCTGAAATTTAAAAACTCAATAGAATGAGTGGATAGATTAGGGAAATTTTCCATAAAATAGAAATAAGACAACAAAGGGACAATACAGAAGAAATGATAAAATTCAGAGAATTAGCCTGGCAGATCTACTATCTAAAAAGAAAGAAAGAGAAGCAAAACATAAGAGGAAATTATCAAAGATACAATATTTTTAAAAGTTCCAAAACCAAAAAACATAACTCTCTAGAATGAAAGAGCCCACACCAAGTACCTGTGACAACGAACAGGAAAGACAACAAGAAAGCACCATAGATGATGTACACAGATGGCCACAATTCTCCCCATCTTGACATGCCTTTTGTCGTGTGACTCTGTCACCCTTCCCATCAAGAAAGAGCATTTATTTCCCCACCCCTTTAATTCAAACTGGCTTCAAGACTCACTGGGACCAACAATGTAGCCCAAAGGACACCATGTGATCTAAGCCTTGGTGTCAAAGTCTTTATAGCTTCCTTGCTCACATTTTTTGGAATGCTGCTACCACCACATAAAGGAGTGGAGTCTGAGAAGGAGAAATCACATGGAAAGAAAAGCCCAGCTGACAGGCAGCATTCACTGCCAGACATGAGTGAGGCCATCCTAAAACCATCCAGTTAGTCGAGCCACCAAACAACTAAAGCCACAGGAGTGACCTCAGAAAGACCAGCAGAAGACTCGCCCAGTGTTGAGCATTAGGGAGGCTCCAAGATTTCACCCCACTTGCAAGCTAACAAGTTAGCCTGCCACGGTGCCATGGAATCTGGCAGAAGACAGGAGATGCCTGGGTCAGAAACCAAGGACTCTCCAGAGAGAGAGAAGACACATTTGGCCAATGAAATACACAGTAGGAGCTCTTCCACAAGCTCAGAGTACTGACATCTGCTCAGGACTTTCTAATGTCAGAAGGCATCTTCTTTACACTCCCATTTTGTAGGCTTATTACGTGTTCTATATTGGAAAATAATAAAGTTATGTCTGTAAATATCCCAAAGTTGAGACTTGCCTAACTATTCTGTTGCTTTATCCTGCAATTATTCCACATCAATGAGGCTCTAAACTAATAATTTTCAGGTTATCACCAGGTTGAGAATACCAGAAACAGAATTATAATCCAGGAAGCTACACAGAAGATCCATCAGACCAAAAACAGTATATATATATATATATATAATATATATGGTAAAATTGGGCTTCCCTGGTGGCTCAGTGGTTGAGAATCCACCTGCCAATGCAGGAAACGTGGGTTCGATCCCTGGTTAGGAAGATCTCCTGGAGAAGGAAATGGCAACCCACTACAGTATTCTTACCTGGGAAATCCCATGGACAGAGGAGCCTGGTAGGCTACAGTCCATGGCATCACAAAAGAGTCAGACACGACTCAGTGACTAAACAACAAAATGGTAAAATTAGTGTTACTGTAAAACATAACACAATTCTAATTATACTTCTAAGTTCGTTTACCTAAGAAATGTTCGTCACGCACCTATTATATATCAGGCACTGTTCCAAGGGCTGGGAACACAACTGCCCAAGACTCTGTTCTCATGAAGACTGCATTATAATAGAATGACTAAAGGAATAATGGATGGAAATAAGGATTATGCAGAAAAATTAAGTGAGGTCAGGAGATAAAAACAGATGCACCAAAATGTGGTAAACCATACAATGGAGTGGTATTTAGCCTTAACAAGGAAGGTAATTCTACACGTGCTATAACATGGACAAACCTTGGGGACATTACGCTAAGTGCAATAAAGCTAGATATTGCATGATTCCCCTTATATGAGGTATGTACAGTAGTTAAAATCATAGGCACTGCAAGTAGAATGTTGGTTTTCAGGAGCTGGTGGAAGGAGGGTTGGGGAGTTAGTGTTTAGAGGGTACAGAGTTTCAGTTTTACAAGATGACAAGAGTTCTGTAGATGGATCATGGTGATGGCTGCAACATTATAACTGTACTTAATACCACTGAACTGTACACTTAAAAATAGTTAATGTGGTAAATTTTATGTGTATTTTAACTTGATAAAGAATTTTTTTAAATAATTCTAAGAGAAAATTATATCCAACCTAGAATTCCATAAAAGAGGGTGACATGTCAGCAAGGGTTACCATTAAGCTACTTTACAAAGGAAAGTGAAGGATGAACAGTTAGATAACATGACTCCTGAGCAGAGATCTGAATGAAAAACTAGGAATGTCATTAAAGTACATGATTCTTAAACTTTTTCAAGTTTGTACTAAAAAGACTGAATCATGGTACTTTCCTTTATATACAGAAGAACTACTTGAACAAGAGGAATAGTTACCATACCCATTTTCTACAAGAAGAGAAGAAAGGAATTACTCAATTTTACAGCTTGTAATTATTAGCAGAGGATGTGTTCAATTTTGAAAATCTTATCAACTGAGCATTGATAAGGAATATAGGACAAAGATCAGCACATAATTTTAACTAGAGAGAAAAAAGGGAGAGAATGGGGCCAAAGCTAATGTACTTACTTTACACGTTAATTGTTAAGGTTGAATCATTACATTTCCTTATGCTAAAATTTAAAGAATGTTTTTCTCACACGCCTTACCTTCCTGAAACCACCAGAGTTCCATCATCAAGTAAATAATCCTTCACATTCTGAGGAAGTGGAAGAATGACACTAAAAAAAAATGCACATACCAAAAAAAGGCATCATTTTAAAAGACCACAAGCAGAGAGAAAAAGTTCCAAACTCAGTTTCTGAATTACTTGCTCCCTTTATTTTAATATGAAGTGGGAAATGTTAATAATGGACATTTGGCAGCAGCAGACTAGAAATTAGAATAATATGAATAAATGTTGCAATAAACTAAATTAGGTGCATATAATTACCCCTATTGACTCTAAGGTAAAAAAAAAAAAAAAACAATAGCAACAACAACAACAACAAAACCAAACCAAAAAAACCTCCCGAAAACAGCCAAATCCAAAGAACTGGACTGAAATCACAGTATGAAGGCAACAAGCTCAAAAGAATTCTGAATACAAGGGTTATGTGACTTTAAGAAACTGGAGGCCCCGCAGGTATTGCAGCAACAGAGGAAATGACCAAACAAATAAGAAGATCAACAGCACCTGACCACCTTCTAAGATACAGGGTGGAAGCAGGCTTAAGATCTGGGCACGTTTGGTTGGAAATGGGAGTGTAAGGTCAAAAATTCACAGTATGTCGGGATGTACTGTGATGGCATTCTATTCACCTCATCACTAGAGTACACGGCTGCTTACCTGGGCACACTTCAGGTGAACTGTTTTCAGACAATCATAATTAAGGGATGGCAAAGCCACACTTGATATCACTTGAAAAACGGATGGGATAATTTGTTTTTTTTCTACTCTGTAATGATAAATCATCAAAAAATTTTGGCACAGATACCTAAAAACAATGTTCTTACTTTGCTTGTAAGGCATGTATTAAAAACTGAAAACGATGGCGGGCCACGTTCAGAGACCATCATTGACTCATAATAGCATGCTTCATTAATTTATTAAGTTCTCTGTAACATTACAGAAGGTTTTAGCACACAGGAAAGATTACTCATGGGCTACTTCAGTTTTAGAAATTAACATTTGATTTCTCCAAGTTACAATTTCACATTCAAAAGCCTACTTCTTCTTCAGGCTTTTAAGTTCAACTAACAAACCTTATTATTCTATTTGCAAAGCTGCTAAATTTTAACCAATTTCAAGTGAGCCTTTGAAACTTAAAAGTTGCTTTAAATTTTTTTAACTCTAGGGAATTCCCTAGTGGTCCAATAGCTAAGACTTGGGCGTTCACCGTCATGACTTGGGTTCAGTCCCTGGTCGGCCATGTAGTATGGCCAAAAAAAAATTTTTTTTTAAACTCTACTATAAAATAATCTATTCAACTTTCTTCTGAAATATGTCAATTGTCTAATTACAGATAAAGCTTTCCAAGTATTTAATTCTTACAAAACCAGTGAATTAAACTGTAAGTATAGTGAATCTAAGGTTCTTGCAAACATTCCAACACTGTTTAAACACTTAAAAATTTCTTCTTATATATTTTAATGTATCACAATTCTAAACCAATTACACAAATTAAATTAGAAACAAAAGGCTAATCTGTTACATATATACTAACTGTCCTCGAAATGGCAAATTCTTAAGGATGTTAAAGTTAACAGGGAAAAAATTCCAAGTCTGGATGATTTCATCACCTCTATATTTAATTCTAGCTCTTCCTGGGGTTAAAGATACTCACCCAATCGTGTCATCCCAACAGAATCGGACATAATCTTCACAAGAGAATCTGAAGTTTACCTCCTCAGGGGCATGAAACTGAGAAGTATCAGCAGAAATGCCCATTCCCAGACATCTAGGGTGATTTTCCCTACCACGATGAGAGCAGAGAGAGCCCTCTTCTATGTCAGTGACATTTCTGAGTCTACGGGTGATTTCAGAGTCCACGTCCCTTGTTTCTGAGTTACGCTAATTCTCAGGTCTCATTCCTTCCAGGTTGACTGGATTCAAAACATCTACTTACTGTTTGATTCCACTGTGAATTCTCTGCATATTTTTCCTTTTTGGGGGGTCTACAGTTCTTACAGGTATAAGCCGACACTGACAGTTCTCATGAGTTCCTGAGTCCTGCGGTCACGGTTCTAAAGTCGCCTTAATGATGTGACCCTGAATTATGTCACATTAGTCATGGAGGAATCCTAGATGACTTAGTTAAGAACTCAATGCCTAGGAGTGGGAAAAGCTACAAAAGGAAAAAAAAACCCTCAAGTACAATGTAAGTGCTATACCAAGTACAGATGTACCAAACGCCACCAAAACTCTCAAGAAAAAGGAACCATGCCTGAGCAACTGAGGCCATAAACAAGCCATGGCCTGGCATACTTAACCCAACTGTTGGAAAAGAACTTAATTTTTTTTTTGTCATTGAAATTCACTACGCAGCCAAGAATCCATGAGGGCTGGGGCTTCCCTGGTGGCTCAGTGGTTAAGAATCCACCTGCCAATGCAGGAGACAGGGATTCGGTCCTTGGTCTAGGAAGATCCCATATGCCGTGGAGCAACTAAGCCCCTGTGCCACTACTGAGCCCACGCTCTAGAGCCCAGGAGGCGCAGCTGCTGAAGTCCAGGCACTCTAGAGGCTGTGCTCCGCAACACGAGAAGCCACCGCAGTGAGAAGCCCGCGCACTGCAACTACAGAAAAGCTGGTGCGGGAACGAAGACTCAACACAGCCAAAAATAAATAAATACATAAAATTTTAAAAGAAAAAAGAATCCATGAGGCCCAACTAAAAGATGTAAAAAATGTAATGACCTATTCCATCAAGTCAGTATAATTCTATGCACACAGACAAGTTACTCTAATGGAATGGAGGTTAAAAGAGCCTTTAGGAGATTATTCATAACTTTCATGTTTGAGGAAAGAAACATTTAGAAAGGTAGAGTGGATGACCCAAAGTCACCTAGCTACTTATTTGTAAGCCTGAGTCAAAGTTCTAGGACGTGTCAAAAAAAAAAAAAATGATTCCCTATTGTTACCTGCATAATCATTTCTGAACCATGATTAATAAATGCCAAATAAGGCTGAGTCAATAACCAGAAAATGGTCTCTTGGCATTACAGGTGACAATGACAATGACAAACCTAACACAACTACACCAGAATGACCTGGGCCGTGGAGGGACATCGTGCCATATGTTGCGTTTCAGTGATGTTACACAGAACTAAGTAGACTAGAGTTACAGTGCAAAGACACAGAATACTTTCAGGCAACACAGCTTAGTTGTGAACTGGTAAGAAAATACCCCGCCTTGGTTTACTTTTCACTCCCAGCTTCATATGAATGGCACATATTTTAAGTGAACTAAAACTATTTTAAGCTTTGGTTAAATCAAAAACATTAAAAACAAACAGCTCTTTGTGTGTTTATGTCAAAAAGAGTGGCAAGCATTTTTAATGCTTTATCTCATTTAATTCTCATGACAATCCTATTATTTTCTCAATTTTCCAAATGGGGCTTAGAGAGATTAAGCCATTTTCACAAGATGCTGGTGGAACCAAAATTCCCAAGGCAGACAGATGGTCTTGATTCTAGAGTCCAGTTCTTAACCATTATACTTCACTGCTGAAGCAAAGAAAAATTTCTTTGAGTTAACAAAAGTGTCTGCACACAAAATACAAGGCACTCCTGCGTGAACTCTGTGTGAAAATGTCTGACCGGTTCAAAAAAATACCTTCTGTCACACCAACATGACATAAATAACTCTAGCATCATCTCAGACAGTAAGCCTATTTCAATTATGCAAGATAATGGAGGACTGGTACATTATGTAGGAAGACAACGTCCACTGCTGCTGTTGAAGCTCTTCCTTGTTTTAGTGCTACTCCAACCATCTTCAAATGCAAAGCTTATCATCCTTCGAGCTGCTCTAATCTCCATCACACCCTGGATAACTTGGGAGCCCATTCCATGTATGAATAACAGGATGGAAAAGAACTGTCTTATGAATAACCTCTTTATGCTCTTCCAAACAATCAAGAGCTGAAGTTTCCCTCTATATTCACACTATGCACCCAAAATGAAAAGGAAGGAACGGTTGCTATCTAATTAGTAGCAATCTAGGGCCAAAGGGGGACAGGGCAAAAGACAGAAAGTCCTCCCCACAGATACACAGTTCTTTGAGCTACTCGCCTTAGCATGGGAAAGCCTACCCTTGCATCACACTCCAGATGTCACAACTGCTTTTGAACATTTGGGGATGTTCTCCTTGCTGCCTTGCCTACATTACCTTGAATGACCGGGTGAAGGATGAAAACAGTTAATCCTCTGCTTGCCCTGCAAACAGAGCATGGATTCCTTGTTGTGGGCCAGAGAACTATAAAACAAATACTGTTCCACTCCTCTTCCAGATGGCTTCCTTCCCTAACAATATATTTGCTGTTGTTGTTCAGTCGCTAAGCCGTTATCTGACTGTGTGACCCTATGGACTGCAGCATGCCAGGCCTCCCTGTCCTTCACTGTCTCCTGGACTTTGCTCAAACTCATGCCACTGAGTTAGTGATGCTATCGAACCATCTCATCCTCTGCAGCCCTCTTCTCCTTTTGCCTTCACTCTTTCCCAGCATCAGGGTCTCTTTCCACTGAGCCGGCTCTTCGCATCAGTATACTCTATTGACGCTTTCCACTATCATACTGGAGCTTCACAATAGAATTTGAGGCTGGGTCTCACTGTTCTCATTTGACAGGGACCAAAAGCTATTAATCCCCCACCCCCCGCCCACGGGTTAGTCAGTAGCAAAGTCCAGACTACTCAGTTCGCTGATTACCTTCCCCTACTGGCAATTCTAAAGGCAGGGATGGTGAACTCCCAAGCCTGAACTAGCTTCACCTGCTCCTCGGCCCACCTCTGACCTTCACTGAGCCACGACGTCGCCCTTCTACCTGCCCAGCACCCTCCCTGACGCACGACACGACGCACGGCAAACATGGATCGACTTCATTCCTCTCCCCACTCTAAACGACCACTGGCAAGTCGAAATCTGGCCCTGGCGCTCCCATCCGGGCCTGCAGTTTTTTGTTTTGTTTTGTTTTTGATGGAGCTGGGATTCGCCCCAAATGTTGCAGTCCCCTTTTGCCCACTGCTCCGGCGTAACCCCCAGTCTCACCTCTTGATAGTGAGGCTTCGGAACAGCGGGTACCACGCGGAGAACTGACAGTGCAACACATGCTCCTTCTTCATTCTCCAGCCGCCGCCGCCGCTGCCTTTCCCTCTCCTCCCTGCACCTTCCCGGAACCCTGGTCTCCAGTCCCGGAAGTGCCCGCCGAGCTGGTTTGGTTAAGGACACTTCCGGTCTGTGAGGCGAGGAGAAAGGAGCGGAGAAAAAGAAACTTGGGGCGTGCTTTTAGTGTACACACATATACACACACACACGGCAGAGAAAAGGAACCTTTGGCGTGCTCTTAGTGTACACACACATACACACGAAGTTCTGGCCGCGGGGGAGGAATTCTGGAAGAGTTCCGAAGAGGGTTTTAAGTAGCGAAACGCAGCGCTTCTCGCCTAGCGGCGGACTCTGCCCCGGAAGCTAATCTGCGGCGAGGTCACCGGCGGTGGGGGAGGAGGGTGCTACGGGTTCCACGAGGGGCCGAGTGCGCATCCTCTGTCTCATTTGGCCGCGAGGTCCGGCTGTGACTCCTGCAGTAGAGCTGCACCTCCTGAGCCTCGTTTCCTCGGACCCGTGCTTTCTTCTTTCCTCCTCCCTCCTAAAGGAGCCCGCATCCCTTCGCCGCACGCTTGGGAGTAGGTAACTGGGCGCGAGCCAGTCACGTGCAGGGGTTCCTGGCAGGGAGACGGAAGGAGCACACTTGGAGCGTGCGGACAGCCGCGCGCTTGTCCCGTGCTGCGGACCCGGTTAGCGTCCGCGAGGCGCGGAAAGCGGGGAAGGGGAGGCAGGTTCAGAGGCAAACCAGGGATTGGGGTGGAAGAACTGGGCTCCTAGGGGTCCGGAAAACTGCAAACATCACAGTGAGATACTAGTGTGAGTGCCGCGGTGGAGGCATCTGCAAAGGGAGTCACGGCCCCCGCTTCGCTCGTGGGGGAGGCTATGAACGAGAGGGAAAGAGCCCAGTCTCTGCAATCCCGGGAGTCAGACTTTGGAAGTGGTAAGAGGAGGTAAATTTGGAGGACAGAGGAAAGGAGGGGTGAGGTGAGGTGAGTTGAGGTATCGCTTTTGAGTGTCAAGTTCATTTATTCCATCCTCTTAAACGTAGCTGCTTGCAAAAACACAGCCCGATTGTATCCGTACCCATACCGTGCTGGATTCATAAGACCGTAAGGAATGCTAGTCGAATTTGTAATAACATTCTTTTTTCGTCCTCTTCCTCCCCTATTACCTTATCGTCTTTTTTTTTTTCCTTCCGCAAGGAAGTATC
Source organism: Giraffa tippelskirchi (assembly GCF_054371585.1). Taxonomy (NCBI): domain Eukaryota; kingdom Metazoa; phylum Chordata; class Mammalia; order Artiodactyla; family Giraffidae; genus Giraffa; species Giraffa tippelskirchi. Next base: position 60,677,507 of record NC_137287.1, on the reverse strand, counting down.
AGAAGGCGACCAAAATGTAGAGTACTTTAAAAAGTTCACTTTCTATTTCTAAAGTGAATGAAAAATGACGAGGTGCTGAGAAACACCTTTTAAACCTAGCCTTACTTCTTAACGGGCTTCCCTGGTGACTCAGACGGTAAAGAATCTGCGTGCCAATGCAGGAGACTCGGGTTTGATCCCTGGATGGGGAAGATCACCTGGAGAAGGCAATGGCAACGCACTCCAGTATTCTTGCCTGAAGAATTCTATGGAGAGAGGAGCCTGGCGGGCTACAGTCCATGGGATCACGAAGAGTCAGGCGCGACTGGGCAACTTTCACCTTCACCTTGCTTCTTAAAGTTACCTACCTTGGGCTTGTCCCCAGGCACCTTTGCCTAAGGGCACACATTTTGGATATCTGCTTAAAATTGTACTGTCTTACTGACCCATCTTTGTTGTTTAGTTGCAAAGTAGGCAAAGTGACGGGGGGAGGGTTATTGACTAATTCCAAATTAAATAATGAAAATACATTTCCTTCTCTGAATCCATAACATGACTAGTATTGTAGGTTAGTGTTTCCAACTGCCTGCTGGTTTTCTCCACTTGAATATCTTACCAGCATCTCAAACTCAGTGTGTCCAAATTTGAACTCGTGCCACCCCTGTCTCCCAGTTTCCTCTAAGATCCTCTCCTTGTAATTAGGTTTGGCATCCCCAGAAACTGTTTTAAGAAAAGTAAAAAGTCTCATCTGCAAGGAATTAATCTGTTTGCTTACTACTGCTGCACTGTGGTCCAAACCTATGTTCTCTTTTTTCTGGTCTACTACAAGAGATCCTTCACTGGTCTTATTGCCATATGACTATAACCAAGTTACTTTCCCAAGAGTAAGTACAGTCAGTTCACTCTTGCTTAACCAAAACTAAATGTAATGATTGTAAATCACCTGATAAATGATCAAAAATCGTCAAGTAGTATAATTTCATTAAAATGTTAGTTCCCTTCCTGCCCATCCAACCCCTACACCTACTGAAAAACAAAAGAAAGAAGAATACTTTCAGTGACTTTCCATTAGGAACAAAATAACTACAGGAAGTTTTCATCATGTAAGGATAATCGTCAGCAAAGAACTCACTTAAAGCAAATCCATCTGAAGTGGATACCAAAATTTTACCATAGATGCTATAAAAGAAGGACTGATCAAAATGTTATCTTCAGGGGCTTCCCTGGTGGTTCAGTGGTTAAGACTCCACAGCAGGGGGCACAAGTTGGATCCCTGGTCAGAATCCCTGATTGCCCTGCAATGCAGCGCCACCCCCCCATATATATATATATACATACATACATATAAAAGTATTGATGGTCCCTTGGATGGCAGGAGATCAAGCCTGAATATTCATTGGAAGGACTGATGCTGAAGTTTCAATACTTTGGCCACCTGATGCAAAGAGCTGACTCATTAGAGGAGACCCTGATAGGAGAAGAGGGCAGCAGAGGAGGAGAGGGTTAGATAGCATCACCGACTCAATGGTTATGAATCTGAGCGAATTCCAGGAGATAGTGAAGGACGGGGAAGCCTGGTGTGCTGCAGTCCATGAGGTCACAGAGAGTCAGGTATGTTTTACTGACCTACAACAACATATATATAATCCTTTAAAAAGCTAAGAATTTTGAAGTTTTGTAATTGTAACCAAGAATATTAAATGTAACTACATTAATGATATTTTGTTTATTATAAATCAAGTGGTTTTTCTGTGTAATTATTCCAAAAGAATTTAGAACGGAATCTTAGGCATACCTATTAACACAATTAAAGTAATTTTTTGCAAAAATTGACCTCCCATTTAATTTCTTTCAAGTTGCCTTGTTGATTTCTCTATCTATAAAACTGCCTGGTTAAGTATAGATGGTATTTACAATATTCAGCTATTAGCTAGGAGAGATTAACCAGTGTGTGATTTCTTGCTCTGGCTTTTGCTTCACTTTGCAAGCTCAGCAAACTGCACAGACTCGGGTATGGTAATAATTGAATGACGAGGAGCCGGGGCGCATACTCGACAGTCTGGCTTCTGAGAGTCTCAGTTTAACTTCTTGAATCTTATTCTTGATTAACTTGATAATCCAACTGTTGCGGAAAGGTGATCATTTATCTCTCTCCCAACCCCAAGAGGAACATGCACGGCAACGGGAGTTTGTGACGTGCTAGTTAGGGTTGTTGAGTGCTTTGTTTATCTGTAAATGTGGGGGAAGGGTGGGCTTCCAGCCAAATCTGTGTAAGCCTTTGGAAATGTGTTTATAAATTTTAACATCATCCCTTACACGAGGGATTGTTTTTGGCTTTCTTTTGGGAGGGAGTGGGAAGGGAAAGGTTGAGAACCACAGGGCTTGCTGAACTCCTGTAAATTTTCAACCCTTCCCCCAGTCAGTATCTCTGCTTTTTGTTCACATGGATCCTTCCTCTCAGAGTGCTTTCCTTGCCTTCTTGGTCTCTAAATCATAGCTTAGTATCAAACTGCCTTTTAACAGTAGCCTTTTTAAAAAGTCTTTACTATTTTCCCTGCCTCCTGAGTGGATGTGACTTGTGCCTCATTTTAAACACCCTGGCATCACATTGTCTTTCTGGCAGGCATTTGCCTTTATGGCTATTTGTGTGCCCAAGTGTAATGTCCCCTGGGGCAGGAATCGTGGTCACTGTGTGCTTGCTATATACTTGAACTTTTGAACTGCCCAGGCTCACAGAGCTAGTTTGACACTGCTACCTGCTAGTTTGACACTGCTGCCCGCCACTGTACAGGAATTCTAAGAATCCTGTGACATTTTCCCTCATTTTTTGTGCCCTGGAAAAATCATACATCTGGCACATCATAGACCTTCACCTCTTTAACCAAACTAGGTGAAAACATATTATGTGAATTAGAACGCTCAACATTAGGTGTACTGTGTGCCCAATCGCTCAGTTGTACCCCACTCCTTAGGACTCCATGGACTGTAGCCCGCCAGGATCCTCTGTCCATGGTACAAGGGAGTTTATGTGTTTTTTTATGTATAACATACACCTACTGGCAAAATGTAGATGACCTTCAGTTCTAGCTAATGAAGTGGATACAATTTGAATTAAACTTTTAAATCTCGAAATAACATGGAGTCCCCTAGGAAAGCTCTCTGGCTGTGTGATGGAGCCTGAGGTGCAGCCAAGCATAGAATGCTGGCTGGTTTCTGCAAATCTGTGTTTGTGGTGATCAGCCCCACACCGCACCATTCAGCTTCTGTCCCTGACTGAAATGGTGCTGAGAGTAATACTTTTTTGTTTCAGTAATATTTTTGAGGTGGTTTCATAATCGTGGACATTTTGGGAATCGAGCAGTATAGAGTATTCTTCCAAAACCACGCTTAAATCCCATTTTTGTTTTCAACACAGTCAATAGATTGCCATAGATAGCTGTTTCCCCTTGGGGCTGATTGCATTCCAGGTAATTACCCAGCCCTGTTAGCCACTTTTTTCTTTTTTTGTAATTTATGTCAGGAGCTTGTTTTTGTTTTTCTAGAGCTCTCACATTCTAGCTTAAACATTTAAAAATAATCTGTTTGAAACAACTGCTTCTAGCTTAGCATTTGCCAACCAAAGGTTGATTTTTGATTGCTACTGGGGCTATTTTGTGCTTGAATCTAGCTAACTTGGTTCGATGAATAGTGGACGAGAATAGGGCTTGTTTAGTTTTTCAGCTCATCAACAATCTCTGAAGATCTGAGGGCAGCTGTAAAGGGAAACATAAGGGGCCTCAGCAGATATTGCAAATACCTTAAAGTTCTGTGTAAATCTGAAGGAACTAGATGCTCTTTTGCCCCTTCCTCTTCTAAATTACATGTTACTGACCATTTTGTCCGCTGCAGATGCAGATTAAGAATCTTTTTGTAGAGAAAATTAGAGTTTGTCTGGCTCTTCCTTTCTACCCTTCTGGTGGTGCTTGTACTTCTGAGGACTACAGTTCTCTGCTTTTAAGAAGCTTGGGTCAGAGTCACTTTAAAAGGAGGTAAACGTTTTGACTTAATCCAAATGTTTTGTACCATTCGAGACAGACTCTGTCGTGCACTAAATGGAGTTGCTTGGTTGTCTGAGAGTCACTTTCTCTTAAGTGTCAGAACTAAAAGGGGAGGAAATTTTTCTTCTCTGATATATATGTTATAAGTAGAAGGGAATGGAAATTGAGAAGATAAAAGTCTCGGTGGATAAAGTTCTCTCCTCGGGGTGTGGAGCACTCAGATGCAGACAAGTAGTGTCTAACTGGTGGTACGTTTTCATCCAGGGCAGCCTGCCACTTTAATTGTCTATAATAATGTAAACTGTCTGATCTAAATCAATGCCAGTTAAAAGTTCACCTAATAATTACCATCTGGGTTACTTTCAAAGGAATAGCTGCCTGTTTTCTTTTGTTGTATTCATAGAATTAATATGCTGACTGACGGTCTCTAAATATCTCAACATCCACATAGCTTACTACTTTGTTACTGAGACAGAGGATCAGTTCAGGAAGTCCAACAGCTAAGTATTATTTCCTGAAAGAGAGAACAGAGAAAACAGAAGGGAGTAAATTATCAGTGAAGTACTCAGTTAAGGAAGCACAGAATGGGGAAGTTCCTGGTGGTCCAGTGGTTAAGGCTCCATGCTCCCAATGCAAGGGGCCCAGCTTCCATCCCTGGTTAGGGAACTAGATCCCACATGCTGCAACTAAGGCCCAGCAAAGTCAAATAAATGAGTATTTAAAAATAAGAGGAAGCACAGAATGAAGTTTCCAGGTTGAAAGGACCCACTGGAATCCCCTACAAGTGACATCAGCATCATAGGACGTCAACAACTGTGGGTTCCAGAGGAGGAATACGGGGTCACATCGAAGAGGATCCAGGATCAGTGACTCCAGATTTCTCAGCAGCCAGCTTGCTTCTCAGAAGCAAGACACTGAGCAGAGTCTCCAAAAATGATTTTCAGCCCGTAATTGTATCTGCAGTCAGGTTATCAGTCAACTTTGGGGGTAGAAAAAAGATTTTCAGACATTCGGGATATAGGAATTGAGGGAATGCGCGAGAGAGACAACAGAAGTTGTGGCCCACAGCCATCTGGACGGGGCTTTCTGCTGACAGATTGTGCTTCTGGTTAACTCCTTATGAGCAGCTGTGACTTTAATCCACGTTAAAACTTTGGATGGGCCATTGAACTGTGCAGTTTTCAATTAAAATGGTATATACATCTAACAGATAAATGGGAAAGAGAAGCATATAGCCCGTATAATACAGAGTTTCACTGTAAAGGGTTGATAAGGGATGGCAGTTGAGGGGCAGGCATGGGGCATGATGTACAATCTTCGTTCTGTTTCTCCTTGGAAAATGTTTCCTGAAGACCTCAGGCACGGCAGGCTGTGGGCTGGTCTCACTGGGCTGCTTTCTGTCTTTCCTGGCTGTTCCCAAGGCCTTGCATTTCCTGTTCTGTCGGGGCGGCTGGCAGCTCTCCCCCACCTTCTGCAGAGGAATACAGCTTTGGTGACCCCGGTTTTCCCCCATTTAAGTAAATACTTTGACCAATGACCTATGGACAAATGTGTAATTCAGAAAAATGAATGTAGCCTAAACCAATCTCATTCTCTTACAGCGTGAAGTTCTTGCCTGTGGACTGTAAAGATCAACTAGTTTGAAAATGGAACAAGAACCAGCAGGTTCTTCTCGAAATACCGAACTGTCTATTATCTCAGAGGAGGTATACATTGTCTTTTTACTTCCCTTCCCCTTTGCCACATAAAGCTGAGTTTAAAAGAAATTTGCAGTTTCAAATGATTGTTTTTAATTCTTCAAGGTAGTTTTTAAACATACCTCCTGCTCCTTTTAAGGACTTGGGGACACTTTGCTCTTGTGTGGTAGCAGTGGTGTCTCTTCATTATATGTATTAGTGAAATTGAGGCTGTTTTTAAAGTGGGTTTCGACTTGATTTTTAAAACTCTCAATTTTTACTTATCTTTTTAAGTTTATTTTTTATTGAAGTATAGTTGACTTATAGTGTTGGGTTAATTTCTGCAGTATAGCAAAGTGATTCAGTTAAACATATATGTATGTATACACACACACACATCTTTTTCATATTCTTTCATATGGTTTATCCCAGGATGTTGAATATAGTTCCCGGTGCTGTACAGTAGGACCTTGTTGTTTCAGTTTTCATTGAAAGTTTCCCTGGATAGAAGAATAAATCATATGTGAGTTTTAAGGCTTAGACATTTTGTCCTAAATATCACATATTGGTTAGCTCTTTGTGGCCTCAATATGCATGCTCAAGGACAACAAAAACCTAAGTTGTTAGTTGTGGTCTAAATTCCACAACTAACATATTGAATATGTCTTGCGTGTTATCCAGTTTACCTTTTAAAAAGTCTCTTCCTGCAGGAACCATTGCAGAGGACAAACTTTAAATCCTTCATCTTTGAAACTCTGAGCTTGACACCTTTCTGGAATTCTTTTTGATTTAAAAATATTTCTGTGCTGTCTGTGAACAGATCTGCTGAATAATTATTAGGTTGCTGCTGGCGAGAAGTAAAAGATAGAGTAGTTAGAAAAAGGCCACTTGCTGCTTTATGTACACAGGGAACCTTTGCACTCACTCAATGTAGTCTGTAGGTAAGGTAGTCCTGGCAACCTAACCTCCTCGGCATCTAAGTGGAATGATGCTGGGTGCCCTTCAGGCTGGGTGTAAACCCATGTCACTGTGGGGGATGTGCTCGTTGGCCATGGTGTCCCTGGATCGGCTTTGCCGTGTAGTCCTTGGCAGTCAGATGCCACTGAGTTTCACATCCTGAAACACACCTGTGTGATTGGCACCAGGTCAGAGGAGAAAAGGCTAGGAGCATCCCAGAAAACCCCTTCCTCCTCAGACCTCCCCCCACCCTAGAACTTGTGAGTTCTCATCTCTTTTCAGTTCTCAGTCCTACCTCCAGAATTCCACAGAACAGCAGGTCCACCATAAGAAAAACAGCCTTTAATACTTTGAACTGAAAACTTGGACAGATTTTGAGGGGGAAACATCATCATTGAGAGCCACAAAAAATTTGAAAGAATAAAAAAAGAAAAAACAGGTCAGTTTGGAAGTTTCCCAACTTACTGTCTGATTTCCTTTTAGTTAATTTCAGAAGGAAAATGGGTCAAACTTGAAAAAACAACTTACAGAGATCCTACTGGTAAAACAAGGTAAACTTTTTTTCTTTTTGTAAAATGCTCAGGATTTGGGTTCTCGGGGTCTCTATTTAGTATTTGGCATAAACTTTGATCTTTTCCTCACTGTAAGCTCTGTCTTAAAGAATCTAGTTAAGCTGTTTTAATACCATTCTCAAGTAGATTAGGGTGAACTTAAAACTTTTGGGCCAAGCCTAATTTCAGCTGATAAAGCAGCAGAATAATAACAGTACAGGTTATTTCCTTCTCTTAAACCAGTTTTTTCATCTCTGAATTAGAATGTAAGAGAGAACACTGCTGGGTTTGGGATAAAATGTGCAGGCTTAAACCTTGTTCATAGAAAGGTAAGTTGAGGGGGGAAAGTTTTATAAAGCATTACGCATTACATACCAACTGCCATAAAGAAATGTGGAGGTGGGGAGAGAATTCCTGGGATCTGGCCCCTGCAGTGAAGACACTGTGCTAAGAAAATTATTTGAAATCAGATCTGTGCATGAAAAAATTTCCATCATAATTATTTTAAAGGACAAATTGAACATCTTAAAAATAACATCTAAACATCTTAAAAAGAGAAAAATGATTATTACAGTGTATTTACTTGGTAAAAAACTGTACAACCATCTCCAAAGCAGATCATGAAGGCAACCTGGTAGTATGAGAAAAGTTCATAAGCTGATAAGAAAATAGGAAATTGGATATATATATATATTTTTTAATGCCTTTTAAACTCTGCCAAATAATGTGTAAGAAAAGACTAGAAGGGAAACTGTAGCAAAATGTTAATAGCAGCTATGTGACTAGTGTTTTTTCCAACTTTCCTATTTAGCATTTTTTTTATATAAGTAACTATCAGGAAAAATGTGTTAAAATAAACATTTACTTAGTGAAATAGAAAAAGGAGTAAAACAGAATGAGAAAGTAGGAAAACTTTGCTAAATTTAGTATCCAGGTTATATGATATAAATTCATTAATATAAAAACTGTTTTCTAAGTGATCAAATAAGAATACAGAGTTTCTTTGTAAGGAAATAAATACATCTCTCATCAGTGTTAAAGTACATGGACTTGCTGGTGATTTTAACAGCTTTTGACTACATGTACTAAAGTAGCAAAAAATAGTAATAAGGTCCAGTGTTGAGAGCTGTGGGGAACATTAAGATGTCCATAGCACAGTCCAACCCAAAGTGAGAAAGCTGATTGCAGCTCGCCCCTTGCACAGAGCAGAAGAGGGTAGCCAGGCAGTGCAGTGAGCCGGCCATGTAGGACTAGGCCACAGAGATGCCAGGAGGTCCGAGCCTCGGTGACATGACAGGTGTACTTACACTTGTGAAAACGTAGCCAGAGCCCAGCCTACCCGGATCAGTTGGTTCTCTTTCTTGTGGAGTTAAGCTTATGACACAAAATAGACCCCTTGACACTGGCCAGTGTGAAGGGTATGTGTCGGTTGTCACCCCCCAGCTCTGCACCTGCTCCCCATCCTCCCTTCATCAGGGATGTGCCTCGGAATCATGTGGGACCTATTGCCAAGTACTCACAATTCGGTCTCAACCTCTGGAGAGTCTCCTCCAGCAGGGGTGAGTGGGCTCTGAGGTCTCCAAACTCCACACTGTGAGCCTGTTGACAGCACATTCCTCCTCATCCGTCCATACACAGGTCTTCTGGCCTCCAGAAGCTCTTATGTGAGACATTAACATCTCATACCTGATTGTCAGGCTTCAGAGCACTTACAGCAGGCTATGATTTATACATTTATAAAATACTGCGTGTACAAAACAAAACTGCAGCTAGAGAATTCTTTGTCCCACTGTCTCATTCATGGACGAGGGTGTGGAATTGATCTGGGGAGAGACATTGATTTTGTGCCCCTTTATTGGCATTCAAGAAAGAGTTGAGCTCACTCTCTGGTGCCCTGCCTGCCTTTGGAGTTGGTTGCCCAGAGGGAAGAAAATGAAACAGGCTTTCCTATAACAAATATTAAAAACGATAACTCAACTGGAGGGCTTCCCAGGTGGCTCTGGTAAAGAATCTGCCTGCCAATGCAGGAGACGTGGGTTTGATTCCAGGGTCAGGAAGATCCCCTAGAGAAGGAAATGACAACTGACTCCAGTGATCTTGCCTAGAGAATCCCATGGACAGAGGAGCCTGGTGGGCTACAGTCCATAGGGTTGCAAAAGAGTTGGATACAACCTAGCAACTAAACAAGTCAACCAGAATCAGAATGCTAAAGCTACCAGAGACTTTTAAGACAACGTACTCTCAGTTCCCTGTTTTTACAGATGAGAAAACAGTCACCGGGATGTCGTGACTGTGGGGTCCCCTAGTGACCAAGTGGAGACGCGGAGTTTCTGACTCAATTAGGTGGACAACTGTCCTCTCCGAGTCCCTCTGAGATGACTGGAGCCCTCAGGGACGTTCTTGTTCTAGGATTTCTTATAAATACATATCTATTTTGTGGCTCGATACTGCTCATTTTCTTCATCTTAACCACTGTAATGATGCTCCTCTCTCTGCTTCCCTTATTCCTAGTGTATTTGGGATGGAACCTTCAGTGCTTCTCCCAGCTATCTTCTTCAGTCTTTAGGACTAACCCTAAGAGGCCGCAGAGAGGACGGGGCCAACAGGTGTTTTGTCACTTGTGATCTGTATCACTGACTGATCAGAATGGCTTGTTGGTTGGCTTCTTGCTACTAACAGGAACGTTGGCAGCTGTGAGTTGTCATGGTGGTCCTGTTGATTGTCACACGTTCATTTTGACATATTTGCCCTTTAGAACTTGGGTACAATACTAAAAGATCTAGTTTACAGAATTTTTTTTTTTTTAACTGGATTAAATATCTGACATTTTTTCGTAGAAACTTGGCAAGGTCCAAGCCTTAAGGACAACCAGATAAAAGGTATGAGAGTTACTCTGAGGAGCAGCTCTTATACTTACTCTTATTGTAGAGAGACCGACATCAGATGTGGATACCTTTCTCCCCCTGGGCCCACTCAGATGTCTTCCTCCTTTTAAGCCAGAATTGTTTGCTTCCTTACTCTCATCTCTAACTGCTGCTTTTCTCTATTGAAGGGTTGAGAGTGAGGAAGAAATTCCCTAACCCCCTTTAAACAGCAGGATTGTGCCAGTAACTGGGTTGTCAGTACCAGGTTCCCTGAGACAAATAGCTAGTCAGGAATAAGGCCGTGAGAGGGGCCCAGGAACCCTTCACCCGATTTGTTCTTCTGGGGAACGTTTTCCTCTTAGATGGTATCTCACAAATGCAAAGCAGAGCACTTATCTAAGAGGATTAATTTTTCAGTTAGCAAATAGTAAATTTCTTAAATTGAGTGTTCAGGATCACTGATGTTAAAATCTCCCCTGTACATAACTGTCTCAGTGCTTCACATGATACAGAGTGTCCTTTGGAATTTGCACAGGGGCGGGGTTTGTGCTGACTGCTTCCTGGCCTTCAAAGCGTGATCACCGGCTGTGCTACTCACTGCAGATTCGTGATCCAAACTGAAGTGTTTCAAGTAAATGACTTGCAAGCTGATTGGAAAGGCAGCTCAAGTGAAGAGCAGGCCCTTCATTCAGAGGCAGAGGGTTAGATGTAGTCAGCAGTGGATTTCCTTGGTAATTTTACAAGCTGTGGGAAAGCATAGTTGGCTCTTTTTTCAATACAGCTCTTTACTGTGTGGTGTTCTTGGCTGTTATCCTCAGCACATGTGCATGCTTTGAACTTGTAAGGTGCTGGTTACACACACAAAACCTAAGAACAGTCTCCTCTTCAGCACTAATGCTTTTGACTTTTCTTGTCTGCCCAAACAGAACGTGGGAGACCGTGAAGCGGACAACCAGGAAAGGCCAGTCGGCTGATGGTATGAGTGCAGATCTGTTAGAACTCTCCCAAAAGCAAGTCCCCACACATGGCTATGGGAGCCGGGGGGTAGGACGGTTTCTTACTATAACCACAACTTCAGAGCAGGGTTGTCTTCACATATGATCTTCATCCTTAACTCTGGTGTTCTGTTTGCAACACTGTATAACTAAATCGAGCTTTCTTTATAAGTAACTTCTGGTTCCTGTTACATAGGCTTAGAACAGTGTCTCTGAAGGGAAGATGTAATCCTTCTCAGAGCCAAACATAAGTCAGTGTAATTTGAAGCCACACACTGTGTCTAGACATGTTATGACTTTTAGAAATCCCCTGTGTTCTGGACCGAGCATCTAGGTGAGAGACTTTAGTTTGGAAATCTTACTTGGCACTACTGTGTGCTTTATAGTAGTGACCACTTGCTTTGAGGAAATGAGACAATGAATTAGGAAAAGGCTATTCGTTCAGTCCACCTTCCCTTCCAGGCATGAATGCTGTGGCTACAAATATCCCAGAAACAGTCCTGAAAACCACCTCTGGTCTAGGGGAAGTTGGGCAATAGGTCTTTCTCGTTTTTCCCTTTTATTTTTCCACTTTGTTCTGTGTTCTGGTTTTCCCAGAAGCAGACAGAGTAGCTGCTGCAGCTGCTGTGTTTTCCTGCTGGGAAAGTAAGAGGAGCTGAGTGGTCCTCCTGAGCAGTTATGTTTTCCAGAATCCAGTGACCTTTGGGTTTGGTTTGGTGTGAAGGCCAAATAACTTGAGAGAAAAGGCCTTTCTTTTATCCTAAAACAATAAAGCTCAGTGTAGCTAGCATATACTATGAACAATAGAACTTACTCTCTTTATTGCTTAAAGGAAATCTAAGAGCACAGATCAACGTAACTTCAGTGGCCACCTGGCTGTGCAGCTGGGTGAGAAATGGTCTCCGTAGAGGTTCATGGAGACTGAAATTTTGTCCTGGACCCTGGACTAAATGTTTACTTCTAGTTGTGATTTTATTTTAAAGAAATCGTGACAATAAAAATCTTTTATTTTATAAAATAAAGTTTTATTTTATAAAAAAGAAAATTAAACAACATGGAAGTGTCATTATTTTTTCCTTGCTTTTCTTAATGAGCATAACTTCCAAAGTTAACCGCCAGTATTATAGCTTAAATTAACTTCCTATTACTAATGGCAAATACAAGAAAGACTTTAGCTGCAGTGTTTCTTAAAAGGTGGGCTCTCAGTTAGACTGCTCTAAATAAAAATCACTGGCATTGCTGACCTTCCACTGGGGTTTCCCTGGTTTTATTTCCTGCTGGCAGGTGTGGCAATCATCCCTGTGTTGCAGAGAACCCTTCACTACGAATGCATCATTCTGGTGAAGCAGTTCCGACCCCCGATGGGGGGCTACTGCCTAGAATTCCCCGCGGGTGAGTAACAACACTGGGGGGAGAATGCCCCTGGGGGACAGTGGGACTAAGCCCAGGCAGAGCCTGAGGACAGTGGTGTTTAAATATTTAACAGCTTTTCATCTGTCCATGTGGTTTCAAGTAAAACAAAACCACTGGTGCAGTAAGGTACCTCCAGGCCACACCCCAGTGATCCGCAAATCCATGGAGGTGTCACAGCTCACTTTTCCAGGCCATCTGCCCTCCTCTTAGCAACATTCTTTCTCATTCTTTCTAGCCTCTTTTGAGTCATTGCTTTTCCTTAATTTGTCAAAAGTATTTCATTTTCCATCACTCGCGATCTGCCTCTGGCAAATTTACGCAGTAACTACGCCCAGCTCTTTAAAAACTGAATGGAAAAGATACCGTGATCCTCCCATACCTAAGCAGGCCAAGGAAATTGTCTTAATTTCAACTCAAATATTTTTTCAGTTGTTACAGAAGGTATCTAGAATTGAATGCAGTACATATTCTAGGACTTCATTGGGTTGTTTCAGTCTGAAGAGATGAGGTCTCATTTCTCATTAGTGGTTAAAGTTCTATATTTTCAATCCATCTCATAATAACACATTAAGTAACAGGTTTATTTTCTTTCTCATTTCCTTGACATTTCACTGAAGAAATGACTTTAATTGAGGGACTTTCCCTGGTGGTCCACTGGTTAAGAATCCACCTGCCAGTGCAGGGGACAGGGGTTTAAGCCCTGGTCCAGGAAGATCCCACGTGCGGTGGAGCAGCTAAGCCCGTGCACCACATCTTCTGAAGTCGGTGCGCTCTAGAGCCCGGGACCTGCAACAAGAGAAGCCACTGCAATGAGAAGCCCTCACACTGCAACTAGAGTAGCCCCCAATTACTGCAAGTAGAGAAAGCTCACGTGCTGCAATGAAGACCCAGTGTAGCCAAAAACAGAACAAATAACGCCATTTCAGTTAAAAAAAAAAAAAAAAACAACTAATTGACTAACGCATGTTCACTTTTTCTTAGCATTTTTAAAATTCCTTTCAGAAAAAAGGACTTGCTATGCAGCTGTCCTCACAGTGAACTAGTGGTACCTGCATCTTCCCCCACCCCCACCCCCACGCCAACCCCTGGCCTTTGCTTCCCTCCTTTCCCATCTTCTGCCCAGGAGACATTTACACTAGTGATTCCCTACAGGGCCTCCACGTGGCTCTGAGGGAGGAAAGCAAGGTGTGTAACACTGTCCTCATGCCTGCGCTGTGGTCACGTGACTCGTCCAGAACCCACACCTAGCTGAATCCGCCGGCGCAGGAGGTTGCGCTGAACAGTAGCGTTGACGCTGAGATGCTCACAGAAACATCTAGGGCTAAACGTGACAAGCAGAACCTACTAAATCTGCCCGGAGTGTTCTTCTGCCTTTAGTTTTTCTATAATGGATCAGAACCTGAGTCAGTTTTATCTGCACGCCCACTGTTCCCACACCTCTTGGTTCTTGGCATGTAGCTCAGCAGCAGGGGGTTCCCTGTCCTGCCTCTCACGTGCCTGGGACTTGCAGGTCTCATAGATGACAACGAAAGCCCGGAAGCAGCTGCTCTTCGGGAGCTCGAGGAGGAAACCGGCTACAAGGGCGACATTGCTGAATGCTCTCCAGGTTCGTGCTGCTCCCACAAAACCAGCCAAATGGTCGATTGTTCTGGGTGTGAACGGATCAATTCTTTGGCTGTTCTCTATGTTGGGAATTCAGATAGCTTCTATTTGGCTAATTCACTGAAGACAAAACCTAGATGAAGGCTGGTCATCTGTAAGTGAACCCTGTCGCCCCTCCCCACCATGCGAGCACAGCTGAACAAAAATGACTGGAAATTAGAGAAGAATTATGAAATTAGGGTCCCTTTCAGGGTTTTCACATTCTAAGCTTTATTACTTACCTCACCCACATGCCACGCTTGTTACTAGGGGACTTTCTTGATGTGGTTAAAGGATTTTACATCTAACCCCTCAGACTTAACCAAACTTCCCTCAGGAACTCGGGGGAAAATGAGTACTGATTACACATGTGCTTTGCAGCCTGACAGCGTGTGTACTAAGCAAATAGGAGAAACTAGTTCTCTTGTGTAACTTCCGTGTTAACGATGAGTCACAAGCTGACTCTTCCTCCAGAGACAGTTCAGTGATGAATGACATCTCATTAGTGTCTGGAAAGGTGACTCGCTGCCTCTCTCCCCAGCCGTGTGCATGGATCCGGGCTTGTCAAACTGTACCACACACATCGTGACTGTAACTATCAATGGAGATGACGCTGAAAACGTAAGGCCTAAGCCAAAGCCAGGTACGTGTGCACTGGCTGCGTTGACAGTGGTTGCGCTGCACTGAATATCTTTTAACATTCTACTAGTTTGATTTTTATTAACAGAATTAATAGACTTTCACAGATACTTCGTCAGTACACTTGGCTACTTTTCTAATCTTGTGTATTTAGCACTGTTCTCGCAGCACTTCAGTGATTTTTATGCTTTATACAAAATGTTAAATTATGTATTTCCATGTTTTCTGTATGGTGTTTATTCCCACTTAAGAGCTACGGACCTTAAATAGTAAACACTGAAAATTTTCAGAATCACTCTGCTTTCTATCTGTATTGTAAGAATGGCAGGAATGCTATGGCACAGCACCATATTAACTATTCCTTGAGTTCCAGGTTTAGTGAAGCTTTGGGGAAATTCTTTGCCCCGTGTTTCTTAGCAAGTTTGGATTCAGAGGCTCCAATGCCCCTGTCAGTTCCATGTGCTCTCCCAGCCCCATAGAGGGTGGTGGTGACACAGACATCACCATCCATCATGTGTCAGAGTGGAGGTCTTCCATTTCCCAGCCCTTTTAGTTGTTCCTCAATGTTTCCAGTTTCCCGTCGCAGCTAATTTTAAGTGCTCGTTTTCGAACTAGTGGATGTAACATGCTAAGGAAGAGTCTGGCAGTTCCTCAGAGAATTACACATGGAATTAGCCTGTGATCCAGCAATTCCACCCCTAGGTGATTCCCCGGAAGAATCAAAAGCAAGGGCTCCAATAGATACGTGGACATTCAACATCACTCACAATACCCAAAAGGTGGGAACAACCCAAGTGTCCATTAACAGAGGGGTAAACAAAATGTGGCCCATTCTTACAGTGGAATATTATTCAGCCATAAAGCAGTGAAGCAGGCTGATACATGAAGCTTGAAAGCATTGTGCTCAGTGAGATTAAGCAGGACAAAGGAGGGCAAATATTGTGTGATTCCACTGATAGGAGATACCTGTATATTATGATACCTACCTGTTTCATAGAGACAGAAGGTAGAATCGAGGTCACCGAGGAGTGGGGGATGGGGAATTCTTGTTCAGTGGGCACCACCTTTCTGTTCTGGATGATGAACATGTTCTCATGATTGCACAACAATGTGAATGTGTTCAATGCCACTGAATTGGTACCTTCAAAAATGGTCAAACTGGTAAGTTTTATGTTATATATATTTTAACAGTTGAAAACTACATATACATATGTGTGTGTGTATATATATATATCACAGAATATGCTTTAAACTTGGCTATTAAAACATTTGATTTGGAGAAGAATAACATTGTACTGTTGGGATTTTTTTTTTAACCATGTATATAAATGAAATTAGTAGAGACCCAGGTTTCTGTTAAACTCTTGTAGCCTTTTTGTCACGTCTTGCACAAAAGCCATGCAGTGTTTGACCACTCTGGGCCTTGCTGAAATGTCCTCTCTTCTGTGTGTTTTCAGGAGATGGAGGTACGTCGTCACCCCCCGGGGGCTAACCTTGTGCGCCGCCTGTTGCGGCGGGAGTGGCTGAGGCATCGTGAGTTGCTCGGGTGGGCTCACCTCGTGTCTGGCTCTGTTTTCACTTGTACTTTGTTTGTTTAGAATTTGTGGAAGTAATTTCCTTACCAAAGAATGACCTGCTGAGTAGACTTGAGGGTAAGCACTCTTGATTATCACCTGACTGTCTCTGTTTTTCCCACCCCTAACCCCAACAAATGGGATACTAAACATAATTGTTTCTTTGTTCTTCCTCATTAAAGTAAATACCTAGAAACTGTTATAAAACTGCAGGTGACCTATGATGTCTCCTTTCCGGATGGCAGAGCATTTGAAAATAGCAAAACATCCCATGTCAAGTCAAAGTCATGGCCACCGTCACTGGCAGCACAGCTCTGAGGCCCACAGGTCGGACTGGGTTGAGGCTCAGCTGACTGTGTATTAGTTACAACTTCGAACAAGTCAATTAGCTTTTCTCATTAAATGGGAACAGTAAGACAGCCCCTGCCTCTGAGAAGGCAGGAGTAAAACTAAACGGGATAATGTTGCCACACAGATGCTTGAAGGTTATGTTCTGTTATGTTTTCTTTTTTTATATTAGAATAATATTCCTTTAAAAAAATTCCTTCCTTCTTCTTTCCAGCTAACTTCCCTTCCAGCCTTGTGGGGGTGGAATATTGAGGATGGTGGAGAGGAATCTGTAGATATAGAAGTGGGAGGGGCAAAGAAAACCCCTTTACTAGCCAGCTTTACTAGCATCACAATATAGTAATCATTATTTAGTCAGCAAGTTACTTTTGGGAAGTGGGCAAGAAGGCCTTTGGAGCTCAGTTTGCTGTGAAGATAGCTTTCAGTGCCCACCCCCCACCCCACCCTCAGCTGGCACAGATGAGCAAGATGGAACCCTGTCTTTGAGGGTCAGACCGTCTCAGCTTGTTCCTGAGCAAGTGGCTGGGAAACAAGGGGCAGATTGCCATCTGAGTAAAACAGAAGTCCTCACGAAAGCCTCTTGAGGTCTGATTCTGAGACCTCACTCCAGTCCCTCTGAACACACAGCTTCACCTCCACATGGAACACATGTGTCCCTGACAGTGGAGAGGATGCCTGAGTCATCATCACGGGGTGGTTTAGAGCAGCAGAACCCTGTAGAGAGCTATCCACAAGGTGATGGATGGATCTGTAAACTTAAAGGCTTCGCCGTTTTAACATTAAAATCATCACCTGGCATATGTGCTCTTCTGTCTTTTCTTGTTCCAACTTTTCCTTGTTCTTGTCTCATGCTGGATAATCCTGCTCTTACATCCTGTATTCTGCTTGAGTAAGATCCCTGAAGGCAGAAAGTGTCTTGTTCATCACTGTATCACCAGCACCTAGCACAGGAACAGCACACAGTGGCTGCTCAGTGAACACTGGATGACTGGTAAGGGGTAGTATTATCCGTTTGCAACTTGGTTATCTGACTTGTGCTCTTCACCTCCTCTAGCTCTGATAGCTGAAGACCATCTGATGGTGGATGCCAGAGTCTATTCCTACGCTCTGGCGTTGAAACACGCAAACACGAAGCCGTTTGAGGTGCCCTTCCTGAAGTTTTAAGGCTGAAGGACAGTAGCCATCCTTTTATAAACAGGACACCAGGCCTCCTTCACTGAGACTTCATAATCAGCTTAGTTGTAATGGAGATTTGAAATTAGCTTTTTCTTAAAATAAAACAACACAGAATGCATGTGGTGGTATGGAATTGTAATTATAGGTAAGCTGTAGCCATTATTTAAATGCTAGACTCCAGCTCATATTGACAGAGAACACAAAATGCTGGTATGTTAAATCCAGCTGTTAAAAGGAAAAGAAAGCTCAGCTATTACTTTTCTAATCTAATCCAGGAGATACATAGGAAAATAGTCCTGAATTCTAAATAAGGTCAATTCTTCCCAGTCCCCACTAAAAACTGTATGCAAATAACCATTTATGGTGTCAGGGTTTTTTTTTAAGACATATTTGTATAGGGACTTTCTTAGCCTCTCCTGACTGAATTATCTACTATATGGAATTAATCTGCATAGCAGAGGAGATTAAAATAACATTTGTGATAAGCAGATGTTTCCACTTAGATGTCCCTAACAGCCACCTACCTGCTGAAGGTTATATAATGAAAAATGGTCGCTTCATTAATGAAAATACAGGGCCCTGTTTTCAAGCATGTGTATATACTTTAGAATCTCATTTCCTATCCTAACCTCAAAAAGTACTTAGTGTCTAAAAACCAAATCCCTAGTATCAAGATTTACATGATTTGGGGCACTGTCTTGGTGGCTCAGATGGTAAAGAATCTGCCTGCAATGCAGGAGACCCGGGTTCAATCCCTGGGTTGGGAAAATCCGCTGGAGAAAGAAATGGCAACCCACCCCAGTATTCTTGCCTGGAGAATTCCATGGACAGAGGAGCCTGGTGGGCTATAGTCCCTGGGGTCACGAAGACTCGGACATGACTGAGCGACTTTGTTTCTTTCACTTGGTGTTGAACCATGAGTGTAGCCAGCATGGTTAGCAAGTATGTTCTTTAAATGAAAATACGGGGGATTGTGTCTGGCTCACGTCCCGCCCCAAGCCCCCCATCCTCAAGGTCCACCAGTGTCACTGGCCATCTTCTTACCTCTCGAGCTTGGCTCCTGTGTGGACTGTGGCCTCCAGCGGCTCCAGCATTACTGCCTGTTAGGTGCACAATTCTCTGGGTGGTTCTCATTGGCTACCCCTGAATCTTGTTTCAAGCCCTGGACCCAGGGGTCAGCCAGGCCCCTCAGAACCATATAAAATCAGGGGACTAATGACAAAAATGCCAGAATATAATGTCTGCAGGGTCACTGTCTTACCTATAGGTATTTTTATGAGCAAAAATAGATGATTATATTGTACTTCCTAAACAATAATGGGAAGAACTGTGGAACCAGTGAACTGTATGTATTGTCTCCTGTGTGAATCCTGTGAAGATTCAGCCCCAAACAGTTGCTCTAATGGTAGCCTTCCCCCGGTGCCTTTAAAAAAAAAGTCCTTATTTTTAATCATGGGCATCATGATTCTCCAGAGACTATAGTCCTTTCCCTTGAGGACTTAAGACTCTTGTCATTACTCCTTCAAAATCAGGAGGCACTGAGGGATACAGAAGATATGCAGGCCCAAGCACAGAGCCATCTCCAAACAGGCCAACTCGTGCAAGACCACTCCCATGGCAACTGGTAACAAGCTCCTCTCAAGTGCTGACGGGGGGAGAGACTTGTGACCCCACCTGTCCTTGGCGCCTTTTCCTTTTCCTAAGGGCACAGTTTAGAAGTGATAGCTAAATCCTAGAATATCCCCCTAATGGAGTTTATGTTCTCGGTATCAAAGGCTATGCTTTGGAAATTTGGTCAATTTGAGAAGTGGCAGTCTGTTTTCACTAGCTGGCCCTATGGTATCAGTATTTACAAGTTGAAAGTTTAGATTAAAAGCGTTATTTGCACCTTCTCCGGGGATAAACAACACTGGGTCGTATTTCCATGGTAACAGTGGTCCGAGGCCCCCAGGAGATGCTTTCCAATTGACATGGCTACTGCTCTATCCGCCTGTATTTTCTCTGCCTCCTTGCTCCTAAAATTAGTTGGCTTTGTGATCCTCAGCTAAAGAAGATAAACTTCCTGCACTTACTAAGAAAGTCAACCATGACAGAAACCATACTAATGAGAAAGACATCTTTGAAAAATTAAGTTTGATCATTTTGGACAATAAAGCACAATAAATAAAAATGAATTACTTATAAGAAAAACTGTGCTGCTTCAAATAGAGGCTGGGACACTGAGAACATTTTTTCCCTGTTCTTTCCAAATGTCAGTCACAAAACTAAGTGACTTTTTGTTGGTCACTGTCCCTCCACATTTTTAGGATTAAACTAATACACTTGCAATAGATATCTCAGGATGAATTTTGTATGAATACAATGGATCTATACAAGTAATCTTAGAAATCTTTTAATATCAGACTATTTTTCCAACACAACTGAAAGTTTTATTAAATAAAATTTTATTGTCTACTGTTTACACTCACGTTGCTGCTGTAAAGTACAACAACATACACAAATTCCTAGCATGAATTACTCGTTCACCCCCCACTGAACTAGACATTGCTTGAGAATTTGATGTTTGCTTTAGGAATTTAAGAAAAAAAAAATTGGGGCATATTATCTTGAAGAGTATTCTCAAGTGACCTGTTGGAATTCAAAGGCATAGCCAATACTGCAAAACAGCACTGGCTGTGCTATCCCTAGGAGGAAAGGGGAGTGGAAACAAGAAGAGGAACTGAGCAGTTGTTTCTGGTGACAGATTTGACTGAAAGCTTGATTCTGCCTACCTGGACAGAGTGGCTGCTTTGCAGAGGAACAAATAAAACGGGGGAGAGTGGGAACGTGGATACTATGAGTTAAAAAAGTATAAAAACTAATTATATCTAAAATATAGATAAGATATAAATGCTCCAGAACTCGTTAAATAAGCTCAAAAATACTGCAAAGTGGCAATTTGAACTACATTTATTTTTAAACAAGTGGGGGGAAACTGAGTGTTTTGAATGTCGTGTGCAAAACTGATCCACGTCACCATCTCACCGTCACGACTGAACATGGCAAGGCGGGTACACTGGTTTCCAGCCATCACAGGCAACATTGCATGTACGTGTTTTAATGAATAATGTAAACTTCAGTGTTAAGGCAGCTGGTACTAACGCTGCACACAGGCTTAGCTCCGCACCCATTTTAGGAATGGGACAGTCAGCACTTGAAAACAAAGTGTGAGAGAAGGAAAGGGGAGCCAGCATTATCTGACAAAAACAATGCGTCCGAATATTTTGCCTTTCACACACACAAAAAGAAATATTGGAACACTTAGAAAAACAAAGCACCCATCCCGCCAACTTCAGCCTGTTCCTTAACAAATATTTCAAAATACTGATAAATAATAGTGACTGCAAGCAGAATTCCAGTGCCAGAGCCAATGGCCCCGAGGAAGTCGGCCAACACCGACAGGGCGCCGATGCATAAGCCCCCAAACGCAGCTGCTGTGGGGATGTACCTGGAAGACAAAAACCCTGAGTCAGGCAGAGCAGTGGAAGGGTGATACAACTAAAGGGAACTGTCCGCAGTACTGACAGCTCGTCTGGGGCCACCCAGTTAACATGCTGATGAAAACTGATGAAGGGCATGATCTGCCTCCCTTATTTCAAGAATCCAGTTAACAGCCAAGAAAGGCAATACATGATTTTCATGCCAGAAGAGGAGAATCCTCGACTGTCACTTCAGTATTGGAATATTTAGTGTTGTTTTTAAGTGGGTAACCTTTTAGCTCCCTCTTTTAGATAAACAGTGAATTTCAAAATGTTTTCCTAAGTAGAAAATTTATAAGATTTGGATGATCCTCTTTAACAGTAATTCAACCTTGGCAACATGTTGAAATCGCCTGGAGAACTGTTAAAAATAATGGGATTGTGGGACTTCTCCAGTGGTCCAACAATTAAGACTTTTGTCTTCCAATGCAGGGACGTGGGTTCGATCCCTGGTGGGGGTACGTACTAAGGTCCCACAAGCCTTGGGGTGCAGCCAAGAATTTAAAAAGCAAACAAAATATAATGAAATTGTATTTAAAATACTCCAGACAGGAAAAAAAAAAAAAAAGGAGGGGGGATGGGGAAGATGGCAGAGGAAACAATGGGAGAATAGTAACAACTAAAGCTGGCTGCAGCCGGGACCCAGAGGTTCACTTTACCATTCTCTATAATCCAGTCTATGTTCTAAATAAATAAAAAGTTTAAAATACCAATGCCTTTTCAACAAATCCTTCTGGAACATGTGGCTATCTACATGGAAAAGAAGGAATCTGGACCCCTTTCTCACACCAAACACAAAAATTAGCTCAGAGTGGTCACAGATATCAACATAAGAGGATAAACTTCCAAGACCTTGGTTTTGTAGCTACAACACCAATAGCAGCACAGAGCAGAAATAGAAAAACTGAACTTGATCAAAATTAAAAACTTGTGCATCAGAGGATGCCATCAAGAAAGTGGAAAGACAACCCATAGAGTGGGACAAAATATTTGCAAATCATACACCTGACAAGACACATCCAAAATAAATTTTTTTAATCTTACAAACCCAGAAACAAAAAGATAACCCGATTAAAATTTTTAAATACGCAAAAAGATGGAAGAGACATTTCTCCAAAGAACATACTCAAATGGCTAATTAACACATGAAAAGATGCTGAACATCATTACTCACCAGGGAGAAGCAAATCAAAACCACAATGAAAAAGGAACACCCCAATGAGATAACACATACCCACTAGGTGGCTAACATCAAAACAAGAATTAGTGCTGGTGAGGACGAGCTTGGTGGTGGGGGATGGGATGGAGAATGGGGCAGCCACTCTGAAAAGTCTGGCAGTACTTCAACATGTTCAACACACAGTTGCTACATGACCCAACAATTCCACTCAGCAAAATGAAAACATACATCCATACAAAACCTGTACAAATATGTTCACAACAGCATTATTCATGACAGCCAAAAAGTGGAAACAATCAAAATTTCTATCAACTGGATAAACTAAACAGTTATAGCTATACAAGGGAATATTATTCACAAACAAAGGATGAACCCTGAAAACCTTACACTAAGTGAAAGAAGATAGTCACAAAGGATCACATATAACTTCATTTATATGAAATGTCCAGAACAGGCAAATCTATAGAGATAAAGAAAAAGCCTGAGGCTGGGAGTTGGGAGGGCTGGGCAGAAATAGGGAATAACTAAATGCGTACAAGCTTTCTTTCTGGGTGATGGAATGTTTCTAAAATTATATTGTAATCATTACTCAAAAGTATACTAAAAATAAAAAACAACCCACTAAACCATATACTTCAAATGACTACATTACAGGATATGTGAATTATATCTCAAAAAAGTTATCAAAAAATAAAAAACTGATGCCTGGGACCCAATTCAGACCAAGTAAATCACAACTCATACAGGTGGGATAGCAGTAATTTTTAAGAGCTCCCAGGTGATTTTTAGTGCAGCCAATCAACAATGGGAACCTCTGACCTACAGCATTAACAATGGGGTGAGTAGTGAAGGGAACACAATTTCAATTAAAACAATAATTTAGGTATCAATTTTGATGTGGAGAATAATTCAATTTTGTGTTAAATTTTGATTCTTTTGTGGTAACCAGAAGAAAAATGCTTCAAATATGAACTTAAAAATTACCTGACAACAAATGAAAGCTAGATCAAAAACCAAGTACATGTGCACTGTATGTAAATCCCTCTCTCCCCCACCCCCTCTCCTGTCAAACACTGAGTCTAATGCTCCTTACCTATTAAGCTCATGAACCATGGAGGTATCTCTGTGGCCCCTCATTACCATTTGTTGTTCTTTAAGCTGTTTAGCTACCTGCAAAGAGAAAAACAATTTCTAAAATCAAACTATTTTACTACCAGGTTCTATGAGACATGATTTCTATATACTAAAAAGTAAAGGATAACATCATTCCCTGGCTACGGTGCTGCATAAGCACGTTATGTGTATCTTAAGCTGAGGTTCCCCAATCTGTTTTTTGTCACCTCCATAAAGGGGACTAAGGAATAAGACTGCTGGGCAGGGTTGAGCTTTGGAAGGTCACAAACCATTGTAAAATCTAAGAATTTTTCACTTTCCAGGAACTAGTTTTTAACTCCTTGGAGGTGATATTACCTCATGAAGAATGTATGAATTAAGAGTTTAAATTACAAACGTTAAGTGTATGAATTATCATTTGACACCTAAAAATTATGAATTTTTTTCATTTTCAAATAAACCAAATACTTACATCTTTGGCTGAGGAACCAGACACCTCTATCCATGTCTTAGAAAAAAATGCACATGATCCCAACATGAAGATGATATAAACCACCACATGGACAGGATCCTCAAATATGGCGCCCATGGACTCAGGAGGAGAAAGGTAGTAACAAAGGCCCCCCACTGGGTAAGAACGAGCAGGTCCTCCCCCACTGACATCCTACAGAACAAGAATAAAAAGCATAAATGATCACATTTCTGTGACTTTTCAAACTCCTCAGAAAGTATGACAATGTCTTTGAGCTCTTGAGTCTTAAGCTCAAAGCACCTACAACTAATGATTCTATGTAACTTAAGGGTTTACTTTCGTATCTAAAATATCTTCAGTTCAGTTCAGTTCAGTCGCTCAGTCGTATCCGACTGTTTGCGACCCCATGAACCGCAGCACGCCAGGCCTCCCGGTCCATCACCAACTCCCGGAGTCCACCCAAACCCACGTCCATCGAGTCGATGATGCCATCCAGCCATCTCATCCTCTGTCGTCCCCTTCTCTTCCTGCCCTCAATCTTTCCCAGCATCAGGGTCTTTTCCAATGAGTCAACTCTTCACATGAGGTGGCCAAAGTACTGGAGTTTCAGCTTCAACATCAGTCCTTCCAATGGACACCCAGGACTGATCTCCTTTAGGATGAACTGGTTGGATCTTCTTGCAGTCCAAGGGACTCTCAAGAGTCTTCTCCAACACCACAGTTCAAGAGCATCAATTCTTCGGTGCTCAGCTTTCTTCACCGTCCGACTCTCACATCCATACATGACTACTGGAAAAACCATAGCCCCGACTAGACGGATCTTTGTTGGCAAAGTAATGTCTCTGCTTTTAAATACAAAATGATAGTATCTATTACATAAAAAACATTGTGAATATACTAACAATGTTTTTTTTAAAAAATGTTTTTTAAAAAACATTGTAATACAACTATAAGAAGACTTCCCTCTCGTCCTGAAGACAGGAATATAGTTACATTTACATCAATCTCTGATAACATTTAGAATATGAAATTTTCTGAATTATGTAAGAGTAAACACACATTTCTTCACTACGAAGAATGGAATCAACTGAAATATTAACACAAGACTACCACATTGCTGCCTATATGATATTTATTATAAAGAAGTCTTTCAATAAATATCTGTAATGGAATTTTGTTATCCACACATTTATGAATTATTATAGTCAAAGAAATAGGAATAACATATTTATTTTTATTAAATGAAAGTTCTGGGCATACAGGGTGGGAAAGCAATTTTGGGATGCAATGATTAAAATGTCTTGTTCCAGAAATTACAATTTCCAAATGATTCCTTTATTGTGCCCCTAGTATTACTAATTCCAAATCAAATGCCCTGTTTATAGACAAATTAAACTTCTCAATAATTCTCTTTAGAGAAAATCTCATTAAGATCACAATACCATCTATGCAACTACTCAGCTGTATGGATTTATTACTGTGAGATTATCATAGCAGTAATCACTGCCAAGGTTCATCCTGGGTGGCACTAGTGGTAAAGGACCCACCTGCAACGCAGGAGACATAATGGGACACGCAGTCAATCCCTGGTCGGGAAGACCCCCTGGAGAAGGGCCTGGCAACCCACTCCAGGATTCTTGCCTGGAGAATCCCATGGACAGAAGAGCCTGGCAGGCTACAATCCATAGGGTTGCAGAGTCAGACATGACTGAAGTGACTTAGCATGCACATCAACTCTTGAAGGGAGGGCCAGCCCTTTCCCCCACCACAGGTAATCCAATTTCTGTTAAATGAGTGGAAAAGGAGTCTAGCTGACCCTTGAACAACTGCAGGGGTTGTGGCACTGACCCTCCACGCAGGCAAAATCCACGTGTCAGTTATGGTTACTCTTCCGTGTACACGACTCCTCTACATGGCAGGATTCAGCCTGCTGCAGACGGTGCAGGACTAAAGCATTTACTACTGAAATAAACCTGAGTCTAAGTGGATGCTGCTGCTAAGTCATGTCAGTCGTGTCCGACTGTGTGACCCCATAGATGGAAGCCCACCAAGCTTCCATCCCTGGGAGTCTCCAGGCAAGAGTACTGGAGTGGGTTGCCACTGCCTTCTCTGCTAAGTGGATACTCGAAGCTGAAACCCATGCTGTTTAAGGGTCAACTGTATTATGGGTAAAGGCAATCCTATTTCTTTCAATTGACATTCAAGTTACAGTCTCATCCTATTGAATATATTTTAAAAAACAGCTTTCAGCAAAAGCAGAAAGTTATGTCACTACAACTTATAATGCAGAAGTAGCACATTAAGACAAATGTACACCATACTTCAGGAATGACTAAAAAAAACTCTTTGGGGGAATACAAATTCTAGAATTAACATACTCTGAAAACAATAAAGGATCTTACTCTTCTCTAATTCTATAGTTTAAAGGGGGAAAAATACTCCTTGGTCAGCTGCAAATTTTACCTAGTCAAAATTCAATCTACAATAACTCACATCTTGATCACAATGTGGCTGGAGTGCTTCAGTAGGAGCTATGATGAAGAGGAACGCAGAATTTACTGGTTTCCATTTCTAGCAACTCTGTTCTTTCTTCACTAGTAATTACATACCTTTCTCCAGCTAATCACAAACTAGTTTACTACCATTTGGACTATGAAAAACCACAGGGAGGCAGGAGAGGATGATTTCAGACTTCCATATAATCAGCAAATTGTTTCTTTGAAAAAAGCATTATTCAAGACAAGAGTGGAGAAAGAGTACAAAACAAGGAGTCATTTTCATAAGAGCAACTGTAATCTTAACCTAAAAGGTCACTTAAATGAGATGTGAAAATGCTTCTTAGATGTAACATAATACAAAGTACTTGGCCAGTCTTAGTTTCACAATGCTTACAGGTTTACAACTTCCAAATAAATGACAGACTGTGCTATAGATAAGGGAATCTGAAAATGTTACAACAAGTGCTTCAATTATGGCTCACCTCTTTCAGGTAAAAATATAAGCACAAAAGGCAAATTACAATAAATCTGAGTACTTAGAATAAATAATGAAATACTCACAGCCCACTGTCCTAGTAAATTTACTAGAAAGTTGCCACTGAATCGAACCGACAGCATCTGGGAAATCACGTACAGGTTGGACACCAGGGCGGACTGCAGGATGATGGGGATGTTGGACGTGTAGAAGAGCTTGATGGGGTAGCTGCTGTACTGCCCGCGGTACCGCGCTGACTTGATGGGCAGGTCCACACGGAATCCCTGAAAAAGGAAGCTCAGGAGTGAGTCAGAGGGACTGCACACAGCACGGATCTGGACAGTCACAGAAGGAAATCTGCAAAGACAATGCTAGCAAACTCTCCCTTCCACAGACACACAGAAATAGAAATCCTTCTCTACTTCATAACCATGGATACTTCGCAGCTCGGCGTCTATTAAACAATGGAACTATTTGCCTAACTAGATTCTGAAATGGCATGCTCCTCTTTTGACAGTGGAATAAAAATCCACACCCCACTTACTTCAACAAAGATGGTATACTTACCTGAAAATATATAACAACAGCAAACACGAAAACTGTGGCAATGAGGTTCATGAGATTGGGCAAATTCTGTCGATAGAACGCCTCCCTCAGAGCTCGGACTTTGTCTGTCCTGGTGGCCAGTAAATGAAAGAGAGCTATGACTGCACCCTCAAACTCCGTACCTGATGAAGCAAGACAGGAATCAGCTGCAGCCTACCACCCAAAGCTGTTCCAAAGTCAAAACAAGCCACCCTGAAGCTCCAGTGCAGGGCAGAAAACAGCAGTCAAAATAATTCAACTAAGTTTACTTTATGATACAGCCATGTGTGGAGCTTCTAAAAAATACTGACATCACTGAGGCAAATGTACCTTTTGTTAGCGTAAATTTGAAGTTTTCTCAAGAGACTATTCTTGATGAAAACAGTCAAAGAAGAATAAACCAAAGCAAATATTTAGTTCATAATGGTTGGCCTCACCTTTACTTTGGGGGAGGGGGATGGGGAAAAGAAGCAGCGAAGCAGCATACAGATGTCAGAATGAAAGATCAACATTCCCCTACCAGGTTGGCCTTCAAACTCACTTTACCAAGTACATTAATAAGCCATCACTGCTATTGACTGTCTTAAGGCTGGGGTCAGGTCAGATGTCAACCATTACAAATCTTGGATGGCATTTGAGAGAAGTGGAGGTGAGTAAGGTGAAAGTCAATTAAGTATTTCAAAATGCAGGTGCTACTACAAAGCCAAGGAGAACAGCAGCAAAAGTATTCGTGCTCTCTGATAACACAATAAATAACGTTTCTTTATCCATCTGAAAAATCTTAATCCACTACCTTTTTATCTGCTGCAAGTGCTGAAATCAGTCAAAATCAATGACTTCTGGAGCAATGGGTTACACAATTAGATTTTTTAAGTGTTTGCAATCACTGAATTTTTGAATGAGCAGAGGCTAAAATTTCGATATTCTTTCTGGAGTAATACTTCATACTCCACCAATCTCTGCTTATTCGCTTTGGAACAACTGCCATCCACTGTTGCCCAGGACAGCAAAGCAGGGCGTCTGAGGTCCACTTGCTCCCCCACCTCGTGCTCCTCTCAGCACACATCCAGCCAAACCCATGCACTTGTGTCCCTGTGCGTTGTACCTCGGCCAGTGTTAATGGTAGTGGGACTAAAGGCCTTCCAGACAATGGTTTCACAGATGTTGGTGGCAATAAAGAGGGAAATCCCAGACCCCAAGCCGTAACCCTTCTGTAGCAGCTCATCTAACAGCAGCACAATCAAACCAGCAACAAACAACTGTGGGGAAAGAAATGCAAGTAAGCAGAAGCAAGAATAAACTCAGAAAGGGGCAGTGAACACCACGGACTACTTTCAAAGTACAGGCATTTTCAACATTAAAACCTAGCTATCGCAGTATCACTATTATGACTCTCTGCATCTTTCAACCCTCACTGGAAGCCAGTTCTGCAAATCAGAGGATTGGAAATGTTGTCACATTATAAAGCTGACATTTTGACTTCTAAAGTATATTTATATTTCTCTACAATGTTTAAATAGGCCTATTGAGAAGTACCCTAAAACAAAAATGTTCACAGTTGTAGTATTTACGACAGCAAGAAACTGAGAGCATTCCAAATAGCTTCAAGGAAGAGAAAAACCAAATGAAATACATTACTATAACAAGATGAAATCCTATAGGCCATTAAAGGAAGAGCATGTGAACTATGCTGATACATTTTTTAAGTGTTATATATTTTATATGTGTATTATATATAATATATACACAGGAGTTGAAAAGTAGACCATGAATATGTCCACAGATTATAACAATGTAAAAATGCATACATACAATGACAAAATGTAAATCTGAGACAATTAAGGGTTCACCAGGTTCTTAAGCTTATAATTTTTTTTAAAAATGAAAGCATACGAACTTTAATTTATGTGAAATTGAAAATTCTTAATTTTCCTCTTGGAGAAGACATTTCAGTAAAAGTGTGTACCAATCAGAAATAATCCATAGCTTTGCAAGTGACCTCTGTGGTCAAACGACTCCCTCCCATTATACCGCTGGACATGTGCTTACCTTACATTTTCTCTGTTTTCTCTTTTTCTGAGTTGTCATTTCAATGGCTGTACAGAGCCTAATTTGTCTACTTATAGTCTTTTAGTTTGAATTTCAATGGACTGTAAAAAAGGTAAAATTCTCAAAACTTCTAAGAGAGCTCACGAATTCTTTACTGTTTGAAAACCAAGTTTATCAATCTGACCACATTAAAGACAAGCTAGCACTTAACTACTGAGATTTTATTTTGACCATGATTATGTAACAGGTACATATTCCTCATCAGAAATACAGAAGCCCACCCCACATGAAGCATGATAGTGGTCCACAAACCACTGGCCAACCAGAAAGTGCTATCGTGGGTTTCTGATTAAATGACCTGCCTAAAGGTCACACAGGCAGCTCTGAAACAGCAGTTATTCTTCAAAACTCTGTTCACACCCATGCCCATTAGACAGGAGAGTGATCTGTGTATATCCAGTAAAAATCAAACTCATGCTTCTCTAAATGGACAAAGGAATTATAGGGAAATAAGAAATGGTTTCTATAACTGAAAGAGTATGATAAATGATGGTAAAAAAAAAAAAAAAAAGCATGCATGCCTATGAGAAGGGAATGAGAAATCAGGAATTGAAAGCATCTCATTGATTAGAACAGTGATAAAAACCTGAATACTAACTGCATGCTTTTCTAGAGTGTTCAGTACATATGAACCTCTAAAGTGTGTACAAAAATAACACAAACACTAACATCTCAGCCTTGCTCATGCGTGCGTGTGCACGCGCACACACACACACAACTCAGTTGGGACAAAATAATACTTACCTCTACTATGTTCCATGCACACTGATACTGTCTATTCTTTTTGAAAACTGTAATCAAGACCCCTTATTTAGATCCCAAAACTCAATAGTGGAAAAACACTGACCATGTGAACGAAACAATAATAATTAAGGTGAGAAATACCTTACATAACAGCATGCAAACAGTTTTCAAAATCTCTAGGTGAAAACACACTGATCCAATCATATCTCTTCAGTGAATCCACACATTTTCAATGTTAGCAATGCCTTAAAAAGAGGCAATGGGTCACTACCCATATGTATCATCAAACATGAAAAATTTCTCTATACATTAACACTAGAAGAATTAACCACAAGACAAATATTTGTGCACCTGAATTTATGTAAACAACTTAGTATATACCCACTTTACTTGCTTTGTCCCAGAAATTTAACTACTCCTTGATTTCTGGTACTGAAAAATTAAAATAGCTTAACTCCATTTTCTCTACCAATTCAAATTCATAATTGACTATTCAAGAAGTCAATACTTTAACCTAGAAGTGGTCAGCTGAAGTTCCTTAAGAATATAAATATGCCCTTACTAAAACACTAGAAAAGTTTTACTGATGTATAATGTTCTAAGAGCTAGATAGATGCCAATTCTGAGTGTCTTTTAAAAAGCAGGGTTATTCTAACTATGGTCATAAAGCAAATGCTATCAAGAAACAAAATAAGGCAAGAACTGGTGTATCAGCATCCTTACACTGAAGTACTAAAAGATACTAAAACTAGTTTCCAGGGGATCTTCTCTCCCATCTATTGTAACACTTCTTCCTCTAATTCCCAGGGGTTCTAAGTTTGCCACTCAAGGTGTTTTATAAATGAAGAAATAACGACAAAGCTATCCTTTAAAGAAATGTACCTTGTTCCAAAAGGGAACTCACTAGGGGCTCAGAAAACTACCTTACAGTCCATTAAAAATGCCTCCCCTGAAAAAGACAAAATATTTCCACTTCATTTAGAAAAGCTCTGTGATATGTGTTAATGAATAACATATAAATACCTCAACAATCCCTTTCTCCTTGGTCTAAGTCATACTCACTACACAATCTTCTTACTATGATTTGCTTCCCATGTAAGATTTCCTATTAAAAAAGATGGTTAACCATGCCAATTGGAAATGGTGACATTTCTCAATACATATATACATATATGTATATACACACTAGTAAAACAGTGTTTTAGTTTTATTTTAAACTACTTTTCTGATCTTTATCTTTTTGACCATTAAAAAATTTTTTCCTAAATTAATCCTAATTTCCTAGAGTGAACAAGAAGCATTCCTGAGATAACTAGGACCCTAGCTAGATGTTCAGTGTTTAACTTACACAAGCTTGTTTTCAAAATACAGTAAATACTATTAGATAACTTAAGTACAGTGCATTCCTGGGTAACTTCTCCAAAGGGTTTTTAAGGACTGCATTAGAGAAATGGAGTCCTCAAATATCTTTCAAACTTTACACATTTTAAGATTCTTAGTGGAGGAAAAATAATGCTGGCCTTTAAAAATTCTATTCCAACATATCCATTTAAAAAACCCACAGGATATATACCCGTGTGCTTACATGGTATTTCACTGACTACAAGATACTATTATTTGTAACATTATTATGTGTGCCACTGAGAAAGGTAAAGATACTACAGTTAAACTATCACAATAACCTGTTATAAAGAATATTTATTGTCTGCTTATAAAAAAGTTTAGACTTAGATGTTTATCATCTAGCTTGTTCTTTCTGTGCCTGTTTATATACAGTAACTGTTTAATAACAAATCACAGCAGATGGTTGTGAGACATTTTAAAAAGCAATTAAACTCAACAGCATGTTGTATCAACAATGCACGTAACCCAGTGATGTAAGGACAATACAAACAGCTGTGACCAAGCTGACATACACACACAGGCAGTGACCACCATCACAATGACTGCCTGTCTGACAGCACGGTAAGAGACCATCAGGTCTAAGAAAACGTCCTGATTTCAGAGACATCAAAATGTGCATCTTAGAATCAGTGAAATACAGCTGATAGATCCATAATTCTTTTATTACACATCTACACTTTATTACAATAACCTTTAATTTTTTACATCAACACAACTTATATGTCACTTCAATAATCAAAATATAATTAAGTAAAATAATTCAAAAGTAAGAAAATGACTAATCATCTAAAGAACTGTTACAAAAGAAAACTGTTTTTATCTATGAAAAATTGGATTTCTTACCTGAATGATGATAAGGAGACAGATTCCAGCACCCATTTCAGCAGGATCCCCATACATGCCCGTCATGACATACACAATGGCTTGCCCAATGGTAATGATCATACCAAATACTGACAAAAATGGGGGGAAAGGAGGACATACTTACAATCAAAGATAAAGAAAGACTAGAAAAACACCTTTACCACAAAATTCTCAAATTTGGGAAAGACTCTTTGGTTGTATTGATGCTCACATTTCTGGGCTCCATTGAACAAGGCTCTGTCTTTCGGTGTATCTCCAACTTCAATGATTTTGGCTCCAGCTAACAATTGCATGATCAAACCAGATGTTACAATTGGGGAGATACCCAATTCCATTAAAGTTCCTGTAAAGGAAGGGGAAAGAAGTAAATAATCTTTACTATACCCAACAGACACAACCAAGCAACTTAGCATGCATAGCACATACCCAACAGAGATTAGTTTAGAAGTGGCCCAGTTCTTAAAATTATGTCTATTGAAATACACATTTAAAAGTTAACAAGAAAATTTTCATTCCTTAAACATTAATTGCTAAGAAAAACTCATTTATTAACACAATCTCACAACAACATATTGACTCAAAATTACTATAAATATCACAAAAATGTAAATTTCTGCAAATTCTAAACTTAAACTGTTAAAGAAACCGTTTGAAAGAAATAGTCCAAGATTTCTGTCCAAATCACTGTTCTTAAAATTTACACTAAACATTTTAATGCAGAATCTTAAAATTATATACTAAGTCCAAAAATTAAGTATCAAGTTAGTAAGAAATGATACTTAAGAATAGTTGTGTCTCTCTCAATTCAAAATCTAAAACTATATAAAAAGTCATCAAAATCAATGTTGGAGAATACTTAATGGCATAAAAATGTTAAATGACATACTGGATAGGAAAAAGTACTCAAAAATAGTATGTAAGGTTGGATTGGCTATTTAAGTGGAAAATCATCTCCTGTTATTTTAGTTTGGCTATCAAGACGTTTGTACTGTTAATGAACTTATCTACAAAACAGAGTCACAGACATAGAGAACAGACCTGTGATTACCAACGGGGAGAGGGGTGGGAGGGATCAATTGGGAGGTTGGATTAGCAGATAAAAACTACTATATAGAAAAGATAAAACACCAAGGTCCTCCTGTGCTACAGTCCTCCTGTACAGCACAAGGAACTATACTCAGTATCCTATTATAAACCATTATGGAAAGAAATATATTAAAAAAGTATGTAAATGTATAAGTGAATCACTTTGTTGTAGGGCAGAAATTAATACATTGTAAATCAACTATTTTTGAATAAAATAAATTTTTTTAAAAGATGTTTTTATTGTTATTTTTACTCAGTGGGTGTATGGGTAATTTTTATTCTTTTTTTTTTTGCCTCTATTTTCTAAAATTTTTCTTTATAGAAAATAAGCATTACACTTTTAGTAAAGAAAAAAAAAAAGAAGAAAGAAAACCAAATATACCAAGCGTGTAAGATAATATGCAAAACTAGTAATTGCACATAGCCAAGACCACGTTTCCATTGGTCATTCTGTCACATCACAACCTTAATTCCTGACTTTTATAAATGCTGAAAAGGTGCCTTTAATATGAGAAAGATTTCATCTTAAATGGACTTCCTGTGTTTTTCAAATACTTCTTTAATGGTAAAGAGATAAAAACATCTCATTGTTAAAGCTAGTAGGCAGGTGGGTGGGTAGATGTCTTTTTACATCAAATCACCAAAATTTAAACTGCAAATAGATCTAATCCAAAAATTAGTCCAATCAAGCTTAATGAACATTTCATTTAGGAAATATGGCACTTCAACTCAGTAGGGAAAAGAGGATAAATGGACCTTGGCAAATGACTAGACATTTATAGAAAATTAAGCCTAGATTCCCTATCTCATGACTTCCAACAAAATAAAAGCCAGAAAACTTAACCATAAAAGATAAAAAGCAAAAGTACTTGAAGTGAGTATGTTTATAATCTTGGAAAAGAAGAAGCCTTTCAAAGCATGAGAAAATACCTAAAAACCACACGGAAAAAGATGGACGATATGATTAGATACAACTGTGAAACCTCTATGTGGCAAAAGACAGGATAATAGTTAAAAGAAAACTATTCAAACACAAGTAACAAAGAGCTCAAATCTTTATGAGGCAAAGAATTCTCACAAATGGATTTTAAAATGAACAAACAACAACAGTGAGATAAGTCAGCCAGAGAAACAAATACCATATGGTATCACTTACATGTGCAATTTAAAAATACAACAAACTAGTGAATATAATAACAAAATAAGCAGTCTCACTGCAAAATCACTGCAGATGGTGACTGCAGTCATGAAATTAAGAGACACTTGCTCCTTGGAAGAAAAGTTATGACCAACCTAGACAGCATATTAAAAAGCAGAGACATTACTTTGCCAACAAAGGTCCACCTAGTCAAAGCTATGGTTTTTCCAGTAGTCATGTATGGATGTGAGAGTTGGACTATAAAGAAAGCTGAGCACAGAAGAATTGACGCTTTTGAACTGTAGTGTTGTAGAAGACTCTTCAGAGTCCCTTGGACTGCAAGTTGATCCAACCAGTCCACCCTAAAGGAAATCAGTCCTGAATATTCATTGGAAGGATGGATGCTGAAACTGAAACTCCAATACTTTGGCCACCTGATGCAAAGAACTAACTCATTTGAAAAGACCCTGATGCTGGGAAAGATTGAAGGCGGGAGGAGAAGGGGACAACAGAGGATGAGATGGCTGGATGGCATCACCAACTCAATGGACATGAGTTTGAGTAAACTCCGGGAGTTGGCGATGGACAGGGAGGCCTGGCATGCTGCAGTCCATGGAGTTGCAAAGAGTTGGGCACGACTGAGCAACTGAACTGAACTGAACTGAAGCAGTCTCACAGATATGGAGAACAAACTAGAGGGTGGGCGGGGGGAGGGAGCACAATATAGGGGTTGAAGAGTGGGAGGTTAAAAACTACAGGGTGTAAGACAGGCTCAAGGATGTATTGTACAACACAGAGAATATAGCCATCCCTTCCCACCCTCCCAAAAAAAATAGAAAAATAAAAAAGAGATAAATGGCACAGCCACTCCCAGTAATGTTTTTTTCTCAGGAAAATACCAACATAGGAGGAAATCCCAGCATCCAAATCTGTACTAAGTAACCCTGAAACTCTAACCAAGGCTGGCTGGGTCAGGTGTAAACTGTGGTAATCTGGAATTATGAACTGAGAACCGAAGAACCCAGGAGCTGTTGAAGCTAAATCACAAAGACAAGGTTCCCAGCTAGCCCCTGCTGCTGAGGTCTGAAGACTGTCTGGTTCTCTCTCCCCAAGGCTAAGCTATTCTACCTCCTCTTTGGATTCCAAAAATAACTAGTATCCTTCCAATAAATTCCAGTTTTATGTTTAAACCACTCAGTCATTTCCTATGATTTATAACAAGTCCACTCATAGAAGAAATACAAATATTCAATAAAAATATGAGACGATGCACTAGTATGGAGGCAAAAGAAAAAGCAGCACATACCTCTGTTGGATGCAAGAATAACTCTCATCCAGTAGAAAGGATCTGCAGAATCTGATGACATGATTCCAAACAGTGGTATCTATAGGATTACACAAAATAGTTCATGAAAATGTATTATACAAATTAAGTTTGAACTTAATAATGCGTTCACTTAATATTTGCCATACTTGAAAAAAAAGCAACACTACTCCTCAAGTTCTGTAACAAAAAAAGAATACCCTAAATGTATAGTTTTTTAGGGAAAATATAAACAACAGAAGTCAGTACTTTTTACCAGTAAATACTCCTATCAGAATGGAGATGTGCTGCACACAGTCTGAATATATGCAACATTACTGAACTGCACACTTAAAATGGTTAAGATGATAAATTTCATGTTTTTGCAATTAAAGAAAATGTTCTTTATCATTAAAGTATAGGATATATCTACCAAGTCACAGAATAATTTTGCAAAACTATGGGTACAAATGACAGCCAAGGCCATGCTCCAAATGTAAGACTGAAAACAATATATACACAGTAGAATGCTGCCATTAAAAATTATGCTATGAAAAAAAATTTTTTTAATTATACTATGAAGGTTATATTAGTATCAGGATGTGTTTATGTTGTGATAATAAGTAGAAAAGAGTGGTTCTCAACCTGGGGCAACTTAGTCCCCCGGAGGATATCTGGGAATTGTCTAGGAAGACAGTTTTGGTTGTCCCAACTTGAAGGGGGTGCTAATGGCATTTGCTGGGTAGAGGACCCTCACAAGAAGACACTAACAAAAGTCTAACGAGAGAGCAGAGCCCAGGTGGCATTTATGGCAATTCTCTCAGCTGATCTCCCCTCCCTCCATTCTCTCAAGCTAAAAAACACTATAGAGAACGACAGACCCCAAACCCTTAAACTGTATCTGGGAACGGAAAATAAACCTGTTGGAGAGTCAGTGGAAAGAGAATCTAGAAATCACCAGTCCTGGACAGAAATCCCTAAGCATGAGAGAGACAAAAAGGTACAGCTTGGCAACTCTGTAAATCCATTACAGAACAATAATCCATCCAAAACAATAATAAATAACATAAAATACATAAATTAATTAAGGGCACGAAAAGTTGTGAGAAATGTCACACTTCAAGAAATATAACTCAAGTTATGTTTCTTCTTCTTGGGTTTTCTTGGGTAAAGCTGAAAATATTTACTATCTGGCCTTTTACAGAAAAAATGTTTTCAGACCCTTAGGTTAGAAGATTCAATAAGTTCAAAGCAATAAAAATCATAATCCCAGTAGGCTTTCTCAAAGAAACTGACAAGCTGATTCTAAAATTCAAATGAGTGACTGTGAACTAACAAAATCATTCTGAGAAGAAATAGCAAAGTTGGATGACTTTTACAACCTAATTATAGGATTCAGTCTAAAGCTACAGTAATCAAAACAGTTACGGTTTACCATAATGATGGAATATGATCAATGGAACAGAACTGAGAGTACAAAAACTGATCCATGCTTAAATGGCTAACTGATTTTCAACAACGCCAAGGTTAATTCAGTGGAGAAAGGATAGCCTTTTCAACTGGTCTGTCCATATAGAAAGAAATAAGCCCTAACCTTACCTCATGCCATACACAAAAATTAACTTGGAACAGACCACAGACCAAAACATATAAGATAAAACTATTTAGAAGAATACAGGAGAAAATCTTCACAATACATATATCTGATGAAGGATTTGTATCCAGAAAATATTTTAAAAGGCATATAACTCACTAATGGGACAATAATGCAATTTTTTAATAGGAAAAAGATCTGGGGAGAAAACACTTTACAAAAGATGAACAAATACTCAATGAGTATATGAGAAAGCTGCTCAATATCATTTGCAAGGGAAATAAAAGTTAAAATCTTACTGTGGAGAAAAGGGAATCTTCCTATACTTTGATGTAAAATGAAAACAGGAGGTTCCTCAAAAAACTGAAAATAGAGCTAACATATAATCCAGCAATCCTACTCCTGGGTATAGATCCAGAAAAGGTAAAAATTCTAATTCAAAAAGATACACTCACCCCAATGTTCATAGTGGCATGGTTTACAATAGTCAAGACATGAAAGCAACCAAAATCTTTAAGGGTTGGTCAGTAGAAGCAAAGTAATACAATGATTTGGCTTTGGAGGATTTATAATTAAAACATGCTATTTACAACATGATTAAAAGCAAACAAAAAGGAAAAATATTTGCACGATACTTGTCAAAGATTTAACACTTTTATATATAAAAACTTGTCATAAACCAATTTTTAAAATCTTAAGAAGAAAATGGGTAAAGATCATTAACTGAAAACTAACGGAAAAAGAGAAAATATGTTCAAATCCACTAGGAAACCAAAAGAAATACACAGTAGAAGAATCATTTCAGTATTAACTCAGATTGAAATGATGATTCTCCTATGTACAACAGTTAAGACAAAGAAGCAATCTAAATGTCCATTAACAGAGGAATGAATACAAGAAGATGTGGGCTGTATGTATAATGATGATGCTCCTACGTACAATAGTTAAGACACAGAAGCAATCTAAATGCCCATCAACAGAGGAATGAATAAAAGAAGATATGGGTTGTAAACACACACACACACACACACACAATGGAATACTACTCAGCTGTTAAAAAGAATGCAGCAAAATGGATAGACCTAGAGATTATCATACTTAAGTGAAGTCAGTCAGAAAAAGGAAGATAAATACCATATGATATCACTTATATGAGGAATCTAAAATACAACACAAATGAACGTATTTATAAAACAGAAACAGACTCATAGACATAGAGAACAGACTTGTGGTTATCAAGGGCTGGGGGAGAAGGATGAAATGTAAGCTTGGGATTAGCAGATGCAAACTAGTATACATAGGGTGGATAAACAAATACTGTATAGCACAGGGAATTATATCCCACTCAATATCCTATATTCAGTATCTGCTGTACATCAGAAACTAACACTGTAAATCAACTATACTTCAATAAAAAGTAATTTTCTAAAAAGATAATTCTCAAAATAATTCAGTATATTTACTATTTGAACTAAAATTACCTTCTCAAGTTATAACCAACTAAGACCTGAGAATAACAGTACAGACATTTGTCCAGTGTTTGGTTACATACCTGACAACATACTAAGAAAATGAAGAGAGTTATAGCAGTCCATAGTACCTTCTCTCTAAACTGGATCTGTACAACAAAATAAAAAACAACCAATCAAAACAAAGAAACAGCAAATGTAAAAAAAGCAAAAATGTATATTAAAGCTTAACCAGCATTCTCCATCATGACATGCTCTTATTATTTCCTCTTAAAATACTCTCACCCTAGTGAGTAGAAGCTAAATCAAACAGCTAAACTTCTCAAGCATCTTTCTTTACTTATCTGAGAATTAAGTACTATAGTTTAAATACAGGGAGGCCTTAATACACTGCACCATGTTAGCTGAAACTGAAAAGGATAAAGACACACATCCAATATTCACACATTTCCGTTAACACCATACTGTACAAAGCCATCACTTATTGTGATAAGTGATATTATACACTATTTGTCTTCCTGCCTGTAATATTATTCAGTGAGTATTTCATAGACTGTGAAAAGCTATAGTTTCTTAGTATACCTTACATGTAACAGGAACAACTATTTTTATAACCTCAAAGAAATTTTAAAAAAGAAATATATTTTTGACTATTATAAAACAGTAAGTTTAACAAAAATCTTACTTATCTCTTTCTAGTCCCTATTCTGGTTAGTTCCATGAGAAATTGGAAGTACAGTAAAAGAGGAACGTCTGCGAACGTTTGGGATTAACAATATTTCTAGAATTGAAATGCCTTACTTCCAAAAGTCCATGATGGAAGAACAATTTGATGCAGTCCCTATCTTTTGAATGCATTTCTGTGATTTTTTTTCTCTGCACTGAATGAATCAAGAAATGAGAGGTATACACCTGCCCAGTTGCAATCCATTTATGTGAAATAGTTGTACCCATGAAAACTGACCCAGAAGACTGGGTC
This sequence comes from Giraffa tippelskirchi, assembly GCF_054371585.1. Taxonomy (NCBI): domain Eukaryota; kingdom Metazoa; phylum Chordata; class Mammalia; order Artiodactyla; family Giraffidae; genus Giraffa; species Giraffa tippelskirchi. The sequence goes on along the minus strand of NC_137287.1, from coordinate 60,637,126 downwards.
ATTTCTAGTATGGTGGATCATAATAGGCAGGAGAATACTGTAGCTTATCTAACACACAGGCCAAAGAAACATAAGGTTTGGAAACGCTACAACTTAGAGAACAGTTGTTTTTGAAACCATGAGATAAACTATCTAGATTTAAAACGTCTACACTAGTTTCATTCACTTTTATGCCTCTTGCGAAGAGAAGGAACAGATATTTTTCCAGTTACAACCAGAAAAAGGTTGAGGAAAATAAACCAATGTAGCTAGTTTACAGAGTAAGTCACTTAGCTACCCTCTATATTACAAAAATATTATACTTACTTTCCTTTCAGGTTTCTGAATTTCTGGTAGAACTGCACAGAAAGGTTTGATAACTTCTAAAAATTTGACTGTTAAAAAAAAGAATAAATGCCCCTATTACAAAGTTTTAAAAAAGATTTTTATTTTTGCAGAATCAAATACAAACGTTCTTTTAATAGCAATCCATCCCATTCCCACCCCCAAAATGAATTAATCATAATGCTCTCCATTTCAAAGTAATTTGCTTCTTCATGCTTGAATCCCACCCCTTTACATATATAGAAAAGGAGTAACTCAGTCAGCATCTCTACACCAAAAGGAGCAAAAGCAGTCGACCAACAAGAACATGCATTATGGAAGGAAACAGGACATAAAAGGAGGCATGTACAAGAAATGAGTTGAAACTGCAGGCCTGACAATTTGGGACTGAAAAATGCTGAAATGCATAAGTGAGAAATATCACACCCCAGCAGTGAAAGTGCCAAGTCTTAACCAGACCACCAGGGAATTGCCTAGATAGGTTTTTAAAAGTACTGTATACAATCTCTACTTCATTTCATTAAGTCACTATTCATTGTTTGGACACTCTCCCATATAAGAAAATCTCAAAGTACTTGTGTATGTTCAATCCTCAGCCCAGAGAATGATGACTACATTTCATTAGAAAATACTGTTTTCCTGGACAACTCATAATGTATAAAAGTAAGATAGACCAAACTTCAGGATAGGCACTCTTTTCTGGCATGGCTTAAATCAAGTCCTGCCAAAGAACTGGAGGATGAAGATGATAATCATTCAGTCTCTGCCAGTGTCTGTAATGTGCAGAAACACAAAAATCCACAACTAGGTTATTAGTTAAGATCATTCTTCCCTTACACACACAGGATTCTATGTACTAACATCAGGAAATTGTTTTAAAACTGACGTGAGCAATTACACTTCAGCCAGTTAGCCAAAAGTTGACTACAACATCTTTTTTGTTGTTGCCGAATTTATGTTACTGAAGTATGGTTGATTTGACTATATTATCTTTTTATAAAATCTCTCAAAGTGATAACGGCCACTGATGTTTGACAGAAGAATTCATAAATTCTCATAAGCAGGTATTTGTTACCCAAGTACCATTTAAGACGACTTGGAAAGCAAATGTGAATTATGAAAGTGTTCATCTCTACTACAAAACAAATGTCAATCACATCAGGAAACTTGCTAGAATCCCCTTACCCCTTTTCCTTCCCACTTCAACCTAAGCTACCCTCCCAGATTTCTTGGCTTATGGTCATATGTGTTGGAATATTCATGTTCAAGCAATGCTTTTTTGTCTGCCACCTCACTCTTCCTGTGTTGTAGAATTTAACGCTTTATATTGCAAATTCAAGACCAAGGGTCTGCTATTCCTTTCTAAGCTTTCCGCAAATGTCCACTAGTTAGCAGGCCAATGGGTGCACGGCTTGGGTTTGCGGTAATCCGTTCATCTAACAATCACCCCAACAGGTATGTAAGTATATTTGTGAAGATACGTGGTGTTGAGGGTTTGGGAGAGGGCTCTCGAAAGACTCCCATTATTTAAGGCCTTGTCCCTAAGGAGTATACGACCTGACATACGTTGAGTTTTCAGTAAACGCTACAGAATGACTGGAATGAAAATTTTAACGAAAACGCTAGGCCACCAATCGCCTCCTTTCCTCCCCTAAAATACACGCCGTGCATCACTTTTTAAAAAATGAAACAAGGCAGGGAGCTTCATCATCACAACTAATATTCCAAGGGTGATTTGGGAATAAAAAGATGAGTTTCCTAAGCTCTTGAAAAATTAAAAGTGGTCCAGGTGTCTCCTGGTTCTTTAACTCCCCGCCCCCAAAACCAATGGCCTCCCCGCGCCGTCCTCCGCTCCATGCCACCCACTGAGATGCGCAGACCCAGGCCTCCCGGACCTAGCCCCGCAGCCAGCCCGGGCTAGGCCTCGCACGGCTGGAGGAGCCTCGGCTGAGGCCCCCGGCCCGTGCCCTCCGCAGCGGCCCGCGCCTCCTCGGCCCACGGGCTAGGCGACCCCGGCCCGGCGCCCGGCGCCCCCCCGCTTGCGGCCCGTCGGGGCCCGCGCCCTCGGCAAGGGCCTACCACCACTACTCACTGCCCATGGCGGCGGCTGGGGCGGACCGGCGGGGCCCAGCGGCCTCGGCGCGGCCTTCCCTCGGGTCCCGCGGCTCGACCCTCGGCGCCCGCTCGCGACACGCTCCGGCCGGCCCCGCGCAGGCTCCGCCCCTGCCCACGTGACCCGCGTTGTCGCCCCGCCAGGCCCCACTCCCTGACGACAGCCTGGCTTTAGGCCGCCTGCGCAGATGACGTCCGCCTCGTTGCCATGGCCACCGCCGGCGTGGGCGTCCTCCTGCGGAACCCTGGAGGTGCGACCCTCTGTGGGGCCAGGGCTGCCGGTTCTTCCCGCTCTGAGCACCTCTCCGAGCTCTGTCCAGCAAGGGCTGTCTCCTTGATCTCGACCCCCAGGAGGCCCGGGGGTTGGAGTCAGGACACAGCCCGAGCGACCGCCCCAGGAGCGCAGGACGGGTTCGATCCCCAGGACTGGAGCCGAGATGCCTCCAGAGCCCGTATGACCCAAACTTTATTTTGCTTCCTTCCATCTTACTGGAACTGCTGGGAAGTTTTCAGAAATTTGTATGTAGTTAATAGCTTGTGAACTCTTCACTCTCTACTATGGCCTTCCTGAGCAGCTTGAGGGATCTCAATTCCCCAACCAGAGATAGAACATCGCCCCCTGCCTTGGAATGCGGAGTTTTAACCACTGGACAACGCCCCCCGCCCCCGCCCCAAATCCCTGTCTGCCTTGTCTAGTCTCTATTGTCCCTTCATGGACAGCATAGTGTAAGGGAAAGCATATAATCTTAGCAATCTGGTAGCCCAAATTTTAGTTCCTCCTACTTCTTAACGAGGACAATGAGCAACACGGTTTATCTTTAACTTGCACGTGTTTCTAATGTCAAGAAAAACGCCATATTGCAACAGGTGTTCAATAAACTATTTATTGAGGAAACACCATTCTACTCTTACAGGATCATTTCTTATTTTTGTTCCATTATAGCTGGCTCTTCATATAAGTCAGAGAAGATGCAGGGGAACAACACTAAAGTAATATACTTTAATAAAAAGTCTTCCAAAATTAACTGGTTTGGCAACTTGCTGTGGAGAACTAACAGTCCCTTCCTGCAAGGTAATTCAAAATAATGATGCAAGGTGCAGTGATGATTGAGAGTAAGAAGGTGAAGATATAGAAGATATATCTCATGGCTCAACTTGGAGATTAACAAGAAACAGACTTGGGAGGTGTAAAGTTAGACATTTGGAAAGATCTAAACTAAAAAAACTCTAGTCTCCCATCTAATTTTGTGCTTAGACTTTTGAAATATTTTAACTCAGGAAATCAAGAGATCTGAAAAAAAGATGACCCTGTGCTTTTTTTTTTTTCTAGTTTAATATACAACATTGATAACCATTCTCATTAAATAGATCTTTGTAGTTTTATTGGTTGACATGCATGGTACTAAGTTACATGATTTATGATTTAAGATGTGAATCACTAATCTACTGCTGTGGCCAAAACAACCTATACATTGGTTCTAAAAGACACTGACAGTTGCCAGTACTAGTGGAGAGGGTATTCCAGGGCCTCGGGTACTCTCCCATTTCTGAGAAAACAGTATTATGACACAAGAATGGTATATGGTAGTTTCTGCAGCACCAAGCCATATAAAGCTAGGAAATTTGCTGATGTTTAGTTATACTCTCCAGTACTAAGCCTAATTTCAGAATAAGGGAATAGATTGATGATCTCTAGAAATCCCCAAAGCACCTAACACTGGGAAGTCCCCACTATCAAAGTGATCCTTAAGTGCCACAAATAAACATCATATGACAGCAGCGACTTTTAGAGGGGAGGCTGATCAACCAGTGGCTGAAATCCCCATATCAGACACCGCCCAGAGTTTATTAAAAATATTAAGGTATTGCGGCAAGAATAATTAAGGGGGACAAAAAGATACTATGGCAAATTAGACCACCAATCAATTTCACTGTAGCTACAACTCAATAATAATGTGCTAAGAATCCTACACCCAGAGGTTTATATTTAATAGGACCGATACTTAAGGATAATGGGTAAAGTAGTGATCCTGAAGAACACAAATCAGGAATAATACAGTTTGCTATAGTGTTTGATAAAACATTTTTCACAGTGGCTGGAAAGCAGCACCAGAGATGACAAAAAATTAAAATATAGGTACTCAAGGACTTTGAATAAAGAAGGGAGGATTCATGAAAGTGACATGCATTAAGAAAATCTGGAGGAAACACAGCAGTGGGACTGTGGCTCACACTATATGCCTGGGTGTACGTGTATAGGGAACTGTTGGGGTCTTCCCCTGTTCCAGAGATGTCCTTGGACTTCCCCTGGCATGTGTGTTGTGTTTCAATAAACAGTAACCTGATCAACTCCAAAAAAGAAAACTGTAAGTCACTTCAGTCATGTCGGACTCTTTGTGACCCTATGGACTGTAGCCCCCCAGGCTCCTCTGTCCATGGGATTCTTGAAGCAATAAATTCATGCTCAAGAACTTTTCCTGGGTACATAGAGTTAATTAGGAAGAGGAGAGTCTAAAGACATCTGGATCAGGAGCCAGTTCTACAACTCACTCTGATCTAAAACAATATAACATTATGGTACATTTAAGGAGGAAAGTGACTTGTGGGATTCATTCTCAAAGAACAATTCCTTTGGCTGTTCCATGTATTCTAGATTTACCTCTCCTCCACCCTCATCAATCTCAATATCTTCCAGGAATACAATCTTTTCATGGTACCTAACAAGTGGAGGAGACAAGCCTTTCTTTTTATGGCAGTTTTCTTACAAAGAAGTAGTATTTCTTCAAAGGACGTCATGGGGTGAAGGTCTTGGTGAGGACTTCTTCATGCTGCTGTAGGTGAACAGTGCCGATTCCCACAGCCGGTACTGGCAAGGCGGGTCGGCTCACAAGACGGAGCTATCGTGAAAACAGAAAAGAAATAAAATGACATTTGAACTCAATCAGAGCTCTGCTTAGCTTACCCAGGGACACAAATGTATTTCTCTTAAGTTGTTTAACCATAAGTCACCCTTTTAGAAAGTAATGAGTGACATAAACTAGATTACAGGGAGATCTATGTCACAATTGAAAACTAAATTCCAGGCATGATAAGGTGAGACACATTCAGGAACTTGTCCTGTTCTTAGGTAACTGTTACTTGCTTTTAGCTGTAGGGTTTTCTAATTTAGAACTATTCACAGGTGAAAATGATTGGAGCCCGGTAAGCTGATATCTGATGTTGAAGCTGAAACTCCAATACTTTGGCCACCTGATGTAAAGAGCTGACATTTGAAAAGACCCTGATGCTGGGAAAGATAGAGGGCAGGAGGAGAAGGGGATGACAGAGGATGAGATGGTTGGATGGCATCACCGACTCGATGGACATGAGTTTGGGTAAATTCCAGGAGTTGGTGATGGACAGGGAGGCCTGGCATGCTGCGGTTCATGGGGTCGCAAAGAGTTGGACACAACTGAGCAACTGAACTGAATTGAAGCTGATATCAAGTGACTTGAGTTCTAAACAAAGCAGAATAGAAAGACAAACAGAAGCAAGCATGATTATTCTTCTCTTGCATTTATCTTCCAAAAACATAACTAAGAACTTGGCCTTTGATGTTTACCAGCATTGCAGGTGGGCCTGAAATAAGTGTTACTGTAAAACAAGCCAGCTCATGGCTCTCCTCCCCTGGGGCTTGGTTACTAATCTTTGGGGCAAGAATGCTGAGTAGGCTAATGGGAAAGGTAGCCAACAGGTAGGTCTTCTACCTTTTTGAGTATAATCAATGTTTTTGTTTTGTTTTTTTAACATAATACTAGTAGGTACACATAGACAACTTGCTAAACACTCAGAAGTTTAGTCTGAAAGAGGAGCCTAAAAAACTAGGTTTTATATTTTAGTTTATATTTATAGAACTTTGGACTGATAATAGGGGATTAACCTATTTGGTGGCACTCCAGAGGAAATGGGACATACACAAAACACTGCAAGGAAGAGCTGTTACCTTGCAGGCCAGTTGCTTCTCAAACCTTGGAGAAACAAAAAACCAAGGACCCATGTTCTGAGGCTCCTCCTGACTCCAGATAAAATCTGTAAAAGAAGAAATTTCATCTCAGTACAAAAGTAAAACATACTACACACACACAAAGACACAATATGTATGTGTTTGTGTACATACATACACATACCATACATGCTATCTATATATGTATATATACATACATATATATATATACACATACATACAAATACACATATATCCTCAATACATACCTTTCTAATATGGCACAGTGTTATCTTTTTTTTTTTTTGAGAAATGCATAGTCATATATCTATCACCATCACCACATCACCACAATGATACAGAACAATCCTCTCAATCCCAAATATCCCCTCATTCTGTCCCTTATACTCAACTCTTCCCCTCACCCCCAGCCTTCAGCAATCACTGATCTTTTCTCTATCCACAAAGTTCTGCCTTTTCCAGATCAAGCAGATAAATGGAATCACACAGGCAGGCTTTTGGGTCTGGCTTCCATGAATTAGCAAAATCCATTGGTGATTTTGCCAACTGCAATAGTTCACTCTCTTTCATTGTTGAGCTATGATATTGTAGGGATGCACAAAGAGATTGTATCTTCATTCACCAGTTGAAGGATGTTCGAGTCATTTCCAGTTTGGGGCAATTATGAATAGAGCTGCTATTGACATTCACACATGGATTTTTCTTTTCTCTTGGGTAAATACCTAGGAGTGGGACTGCTAGCTGGTACAGAAACCCTGTGTGTAACTGCATGAGAAACTGACAAACTGTTTTCCAGAGTGACTGGACCAGTCTGTATCCCCACCAGCAGTGACTGAGGGTACCAGTTGCCCTGCATCCTTATCAGTCCTTCATATTGTTTTGTTTCCATTTTAGTCATTTGAATTGGTATGTAGTCATATCTCACTTAATGGCACCCTACTCTGGTACTCTTGCCTGGAGAATCCCATGGACAGAGGAGCCTGGTAGGCTGCAGTCCGTGGGGTTGCTACGAGTCGGACACGACTGAGCGACTTCACTTTCACTTTTCACTTTCATGCATTGGAGAAGGAAATGGCAACCCACTCCAGTGTTCTTGCCTGGAGAATCCCAGGGACGGGGGAGCCTGGTGGGCTGCCGTCTATGGGGTCGCACAGAGTTGGACACGACTGAAGCGACTTAGCAGCAGCAGCAGCATATCTCACTTTAGCTTAATTTGCATTTCTCTATCACTGATTATGTTGAGGATCCTTTCATATGGTTATTTGCCATGTGGTTCTTTGGTAAAATGCCAGTTCAATTCTTTTGCACCTTTTGAAAAACTGGATTATATGTTTTCTCACTGTTGAGTTTTCAGAGCTCTTTAAACATTCTGGAGATTCCTTTGTCAGATATGTATAATATTTAAAAATATTGTCTCCTAGCTTTCAACTTGTTTTTTTTATATTCTTTGCAGTGCCTTTCACGGTGCAGAAGTTTTTCATTTTACCAAAATGAAGTTTTTCTTTTCTGGAACGTGCTTTTGGTGTTATGTCTGAGAACTTTTTGCCTAACTCAAGGTCACAAAAATTTTCATCCATTTTCTTCTAGAAATTTCATAGCTTTACATTTAGGTCTGTGATCTACTTTGAGTTAATTTCTGTGTTAGGTGCATATAGATATCCAATTATTCCAGCCCCACTTGCTAAAAAGGCTTATCTTTTACAATCATACTGGATTTATCATAAATGATAGTATAGCATTCCTCCAAACTCAAGAAATTAGATGTCATATATGAGAGGGAGGGAGACTGCAAGGGACACCAGAAAAGACATGGAGACATTGGCTTTAGCCAGATTCCATGAGAGTCAACTTTCTAGTAACTCTCACTTCCCCTGTACCAGCTTTTCATTTGAGATACTCCAAATACATTTCATTTCAGTTATCTTAAAAACAAAGAGCCGAACAAAAAGGACTCTTTACCTCTAACGTGTTTGTATTTGCTCATTTCTTGCTGCAGCGAATCCAGTGGGAAAGGACAGAGTTCTTCTATTCGGATGATGGCAAAGTCATGTTTCCTGGCCTCCAAAGATTCTCTTTGCTTCATCAGGGCATAGAAATGTTTGCCACAGCAGAACACCAGACTCTTAACCCTGTTGGGCAGAAAAGGGACAATTGGGTGGGGCAGAAATATCTTAAAATAAGAATTGTAGGGACTGCCCTGGTGGTCCAGTGCTGAGACTCCACGCTCCCAATGCAGGGGACCCAGGTTCCACCTCTGGCCAGGGAACTAGGTCCCACATGTTGCAACTAAGAGTTTGCCTGCCGCAACTAAAGATCCCGTGTGGTGCAACTAAGACCCAGGAAGCCAAAATAAAAATTTTAATTAATTAATTAATTTTTCTTAAAAAGGTAAGAATTGTAGCAGAAGAAAGGAGGGACCACAGAGATTAACATGCTTTGCCTCTGAAGCAGTGTGGGCGCTGTAGTGGGGTTCAGTCATGCTAGGCAGTGGGAAACCTTCTTTAGTAACATATACTCCAAAATTCACTCTTCTGTGCATAATCTAACTCCTGCACCATAGACTTAAAGGACTTATATGTTTCAGAAGAGATTAGGGTCACTTGGTTCACTTAACATGAACAAGTTCTCCCACTCGTCACAAATCTACTGCAGAGTATGAAAATAGAGCTCCGCTTCAGATTACTTTTTTGGATCCACAGACGAATCTCCAATGACCGGTTTGAATGTTGTTCCTGGTGCCATTTCCTGAAGAGTTGATACAGCTGCCTAAGGAGGTGGAGAAAAAGCCACAAATCTATCAACCAATGGACAGGAGCTGAAGATGCTTTTACTTACAAGGGATCTTTCCAAGGACTAGTGTCAAATTCTCTCCTGGAACTATAAGTAAACATATGTACTGATAAACATAGTATCTTTCTCAAAAGTATCTGTTCTGCATACTTCAGGGTAAAATTGTTTCTCTGAGGTTACAGACTATTGCCTTTTGTCTGGTGCCATGATAAAATTTTAACAATTAGAATTTCTGTTTGATAACTCAAGTGGATTATCAATTAAAAATCTGCCTTAATCTGTGAGAATCAGAAACAACATAATATAGAATTTGTATTGTAAGCCAGCATAGCTAAGGTAGTGCAATTATTTCTGTCTTTAGGATTTTGATGATAATTTATAAACATAACCATCAGTCAGAACAATATATGAATATTGTGAAAAGAAATTTTATTATTGAGCTCAATTTAAATATATACTTGTTGGGAATTGTCGGGCGGTCCTGTGGTTAGGACTCAGCACTTTCAGTGCCAAGGGCCTGGGTTTCAATCCCTGGTCAGGGAGCCAAGATCCCAAAATAAATATTTTGTGGTACAGCCCCCAAATAAATAAATACTTGTAAAGAACTTAAAGTAGAAAACTGATGAAGCCCAAGGTGAAGGATTTGATCTTTTCTGCTGTCATCTAAGTTAGTTTCCTTGTAGTCTAGTCCCAGATGAGTATATGACATTTAGTTGAGGTCATTGAGGGCAGCCATATAAACGGTGGAATATTGTCATATAATCTAAAAAAATAATATTAGCTATTGCTAAGTTACCTCAGTCGTGTCCAACTCTGTGACCCTATGGACTATAGCCCACTAGGCTCTTCTGTCCATGGGATTCTCCAGGCAAGAACAGTGGAGTGGGTTGCCATGCCCTCCTCCAGGGGATCTTCCTAACCCAGGGATTGAACCCAAGTCTCTTAAGTCTCCTTCCTTGGCAAGTGGATTCTTTACTGTCAGGATACATTTAACAGGAGGGTTCCTGTGTGCTGTTTTCAGTCTTGCATGAATTCTATGTTCCTTAACAGCACCTGAATACAGGTGCCCCAGAGCTGGCAAGCCAGTTTTCAGGAATAATAGAAATTCATGTATCTCATTCGTTTGGAAATTCCATACGGTGAACAACAGCCATTTACAACTCTTCCCTTCCTATATGTAAAGTAACTTTTACAACCCCCTCTATTGAGAATGATTCTAGCCTCTGGCTTTCTGGATGACTTGTTAGATTTTTGATCCCTGTCTCTGCTAAAAAGGGCTATCTTGTAGGAGAGTATATATATGCCTACAATATGTTAAATAAACACCTTTGTTCCATCAGAGCACTGGTCCCCCTGTCTCTCTCTCTCTCTCTCTCCCTCTCCCTCCTCTGTTCCCTTCATGCGGCTCAGCCTCTTTTCTTCCTTCTTTCACTTGCTTATCGGTCAACTCTGTACCCCCAAGTTCTGGTCCATTAAAGGACCACAACAGTTTACCACTAGCATCACCTGGGAAACCCTAAAGGGGACACTCTGGCTACATAACAGGAGGCAATCTTTCTCCTTTCTGAACCAGAGTCCTTTGTCAGTCCCCACTTCCTATAACAGGAATCAAAAGGAGCTGGAGTTCACAGTTATGTACAAAACTGGGTAGGGTTTTGGTACCACTTGACAGGTGTACCTCTGAGCCATGTCTGCCACATGGTAAGTCACCCCTGAGTAGGCCATGCATGGAGAGGGTTGGCTGTGTACATTCTGCTCAATCACTGTACCAATATTCAGGAAGAAATCCAAATTCAGTACTGGTACTGCTGACTTTCCACTAACAAAAGGACTTATGTGTCTAATGAAGATATTTGAAGACTTAATAAGCATAGTTTTTCATTTGAAAATCTGTAGGATAGCTGTTGGTATTTTTTAAGTTCCCCAAGGAAGGCTTCACTTATTTGTTTAATAAATTGTATATTAGACTGGGGAGAGGGGTGGAGCATTAGGGCCAGAAAATGAACTCTTATTCTCAATTTCAAATGGCAAAAGAAATTCTCAGTGAAACTTTTAACAGTTCACTCAATACCTAGTAACATATATACATATATATATAATATATTTAATATTATTAGTCTCCTTTTAGGTATGATGGAGGGAGCAGATGACAACCTTAGGGATACAATGAAAGTTGGGTTCAAGAATCCCAGATGTATATAATTCTTAGAAATAAACTATAGTAACTTTACATTTTGACTTGGCCCGTTTCACATTGCTATTTCAAAATATCAGTGTCAAGAGGGCCCCATCAGAAAGACAGCGTAAGGGACTTCCCTGGCTGTCCGGTGGTTAAGACCACGTGATCCCAAAGCAGGGGGCTTAGTTTCAATCCCTGGTCAGGGAACTAAGATCCTGCATGCCACATGTAATGGCCAAAAAACAAACAAGCAAAAAATGGAAGAAAGAAAGGAATTGCATTCACTTGTCTCAAATGTCCCGTGATGTTCCGGAAGCCACCTTGAAACACACAAGGTTGTTCACAGGGAGAACAAATAGACCAAACAAATGAGCTGCTGCCCTTGGTGAAAGAAGCTGAGAAACGTTCCCTCATTACTGACCCGAGGCCGGGCTGGGACAGGTGAGGCGTCTGGAGCGCCACATGTAAGCGGGTGCTCACTCTGGGAGAGCTCCAGTGCCCACACTCAGCAGTGAGAGCAAGGGTCACCTCACTCTCCTCCAAATGCTAGAAACCGCTGAAAAAGACAACCCTGAAGCCAAATCCCTGGCAGCGTCTCTCAACACCCGTCACTTCGAAACACACGCTCTCTGACCTTGGTGAGAAGCACACAACAGTCTCGGACAGCCAAGTCCTGAATGACATGGTCCACCTCACCAGTGGCAGCCCAATAAACATGAACTTTTAATTCTAATTCAGACTCTCAGACAAAACTGAAAAAAATGATAGCAGATGGGATAAACACATGCTTAAAAGTACTTATTATCTTGAATCCTGCCGCTTGAAAACTAGCATATTTGTGTGATTTAAAAAACATTTGTGCACTTAACACTTAGGGTAAATCAAGAGAAAACGTTCCCTTGTGAAGCCAGGGAGTAGATAAGCTATATTGTTACAATGTTCGAAAGGGAGTATACCTGTGATAAATCATTTCACCAAAAAAGTCTAAATAAAAGTCAGTAAAGGGGCACTCTCCATCCCCCTTCTGATGTCTATGTCAGAATCTTTCTCTGTCCCTTTTCACTTTAATAAAACTCTGCTACACACACACACACACACACACACACACACACATACACAAAGTCAATGAATAAAACCACTTGTTTTCATCAAAGTACTTTAAATACCCAACTTGCGACTATAAACAAAGCAGTGCTGACACCATTTGGACTTTGAAATGTTTTCTAAAAGATTATTTCTGCTCAGGCTGGGATACCAGGGTGATAATATCTGCTATGCCTGTCCTTCACAACAATGAAACTGCAAGAAACCTGGATTTCTAGTTATTCTTGAAAGATTAAAAGAAGAGAAACACAGCAGCATGGTTAACTAAAACTAAAGAGACATTTCTATTATTTAGAACTGCAACCAGATATACAAAAGAGAGGGAAATGCAGGGGAATATATGGCCAGAGGAGAAAGACTGACAAACCAGCTTTCAGCTTTTTCTACTTACGGGGAGTCTGAGCAGTGTCTTCGGAGAAGCAAGGATGAGAGGTTTCCTGAAGTTCCGAACCATCTGTCTCCGGAGCAGATGGAAGTACTGGGCAGGCGTGGTGGGGTGAACCACGCACATGTTCACAGTGTCCCCGTCCACACCCTCCTCTGTGCTGTCACACATCTGGGAGAGAAGTGAGAGGAAAGAGCTGACAGTTGAGTCAGCTCACTCCATCCTAAGGGCACAGGCTATGTTAAGGGGAAGCCGGCATCTCCACAAGATGGAGAGGAGATGTGTCTCTTCCTCACAGAAGAAGACTAGAAGGTAAATGTATGACCCGTGAAGAATTCACCAGAAGAGGCCTGATGGCTCCCATCTGCCAAGACTGTGTGTTCTAACGTGGTTCCTTCCAAACACGGTGGACTGCAACAAGCATCTGAAGAGGGGGAATTCCCTGATGGTCCAGTGGTCAGGACTCGGTGCTTTCACTGTCTAGGGCACAAGTTCAATCCCCAGGGAATTAAGATCCCACAAGCTGTGTGGCATGGCCAAAAATAATTAAAATTTAAAAAAGAAGCATCTGGAAGAGACTTTGTGAAAAATACAGACTTTGATGCCTGTGGGGCGAATATGTTGGAAGGATGCACTGTCTGAATCTCACTCTCCTGATGAAATAAATGCAAGGATAGTTTGTTTTACAGATAAGAATAAAAACAGCTAACGAGGTTGAAAAGCTGAGGATGAGGAATGAACTCTCAGAAGACTCTGCTGGGACAGAAAGTGGAGGCATGTCTTCTAACCCCAGTCAAGAAGCAGCGGAGAGGAATTCCCTGGCAGTTTATCAGTTAGTACCCGGTGCTTTCACTGCTAGGGCCTGGGTTTGATCCCTGGTCAGGGAATTAAGATCCTACAAGCCAGGCTGCATGGCCAAAAACAACAACAACAAAACTGATGACTCCCAAATTGTATCTTTTGTGTACTCATTTCCTAAACTTCTTTGAAAAATTACAGTTGTGTATTTCACACTCAATTCTTTTAATTTACCTGCAATTTATTTCTGTAATCTAATTTTTATGAAATTATTTATCTGTCTTTACCAACCAAACACAGTTACATGCATTTATCTATCTACTATCTACCTGTCTACTAATCTATCACCTTTATATATATTTTATCTGCATGCATGCTAAGATAATTACCTATACACATACTTAAGGTGATGTGTACCGACGTCTTCGTTTACTTTCAAATACATGCAAAAATTACATGCATTTACAGATAGATAGAGGAATGACGGATGAATAGATACATGATAAAACAAGGGTAATAAGATATTAATGGAAGAATGTAGCAAGTGGGCATACGAATATTCTCTGTAACATTTTTCCACCTTTTCTTTATGTTTGAAATTTTTTATAATAAAATATTAGGAAGTAATATGCATTAAGTGGCATTGGTAATGATTCTTACCAAAAGATAACAATGGTAACTTCTGGGTTGTTACTTCAAATTTTTAATGGTCATGAATCATTTTATAAAAATACTATCACTACTTGGATCTCGGCTTGGTCCTAGTTCCTGCGTGTGTGCTCACTCAGTCACGTCTGATTCTTTGCAACCCGATGGACTGTAGCCCACCAGGCAGTTCTGTCCATGGGATTTTCCGGGCAAGAATACTGGAGTGGGTTGCCATTTCCTCCTCCAGAGGATCTTCCCAGCTTAGGGACAGAACCTTCATCTCTTGTGACTCCTGCATTGGCAGGCACATTCTTTACCACTGAGCCACCTGGGAAGCCGTTGGTCCCTGCATCTCTGTTTATAAAAGGCTCCCTAGATGATTCCGATGATCAGCTTGACTCAGAAACTACTGATATTTATTTGCCACATAAGAAGAACTTTCACTGCCATGAAACCATGATACTAACATGCTTGAAGCATTGTATTTCCAAGAAATATTGACTGATGTTGCATTGTATCTGTTTCATTCAAATACTACGATGTCTTACAGTCCAAGGTTCACATTCAGGAGTGTTTGCAGGAGGCAGTTCTATTTCAGAGCACCTAGGAAGCAGGGAAAACATTCCTTGGAATCTAGAAGGCAGTGGACATACCTGCAAGAAACGCTCTATTCGACAAGATGAGTGCTCCGGTCCAGCCCCGTCGTACCCATGGGGAAGGAGGACCACGATGCCGCTCTGGAGGAGCCACTTGGCCTCACCTGTAAAGCAGCGGTGGAAGTGAAAACCTACAACGCAGGTGCCAAACCACCGTAGCTGACTGGGCAGTAAGACACCTGTTAGTTTGCCTCAAACTAACCCCCTCAAAACCATTTTCAATGCATGTGCTTTCTCCTTAGGAGGAAAATACAGACAAACCTCCAAGATATTGCAGGTTCCAGTCCAGGACTCTGCAATAAAGTGAGTTACATGAATTGTTTGGTTTCCCACTGTGTGTAAAATTTATATTTACACTATACAACAGTCTAGCAAATGTGCAAGAGCATTGTGATTGAAAAAACCATGCACATACCTTAATTAAAAGAAACTTTCTTGCTAAAAACTGCTAACCATCATCTGAGCCTTCAGCAATCAGTCTTTTCACAATAGTGACATCAAAGATCACTGATCACAGATCACCATCCCAAATATACTAATAATGTAAAAGCTTAAAATATTGCAAGAAGTAACAAAATGTGACACAGAGACAAGAAGTGAGCAAATGCCATTGGAAAAATGACATGGATAGACTTGCTCAATGCAGGTTGCCAGGTTAAAAAAAAAGGTAGTGACTTCCTCTGTAGTCCAGTGGTTAACAATCCCCCTTCCAATGCGGAGGACAAGGGTTCGTCCCTGGTCCAGGAAGATTTCACATGCCTCAGGGCAACTAAGCCCGTGCGCCACAACTACTGAGCCCTAGAACCCAAGATCCAAAACAAGAGAAGTAGACTCTTTAGAAGAGTCTCTGGACATGGCAAAGTCCAGTCTCCTCAAGCCTCTTTTCTTCCTCATGACCACAAAGTTACAGAGAAGCAACCACGAGAAGGGTCTGAGGTGTGCACACAAAATCCATAAGTGGTTCCCCCCAGAAAATATGGGGAGGGTCTGGGGGGAGACTCAGACTTGTATTTTATATACTTGGAATTTCTACAGTGAGCGGGCACTGCTTTTGTAAGTGATGATTAAACCTAGTAAGATGCACAACTTCCAACTCTGAGATACTTGTGTGACCCTGGGCTGTGGGGAGCAGCTTTTCAAGACTGTCATTCATTCTAATCGGGCTTCCCTGGTGGCTCAGATAGTAAGGAGTCCACCTGCAATGCAGGAGACCCAGGTTCGATCCCTGGGTCAGGAAGATCCCCTGGAGAAGGGAATGGCAACCCACTCCAGTTTTCTTGCCTGGAGAATCCCATGGACAGTGGAGCCTGGTAGGGTGTCCATGGGGTCACAAGAGTCGGACATGAATGAGCAACTGACACACACACATTCATTCTAATCACAAGTCCTCACTGTGTCACTGCTGCCTGCTCATTATTCATGCTGTAGTTACTCAACACATACCAAAAGCAGACCTGAAAATCAGACCTCTCAGGAGTGCGGCAAGTACAGATACCATTCCCTACAGCCAAGCATGCTCCCCAGGAGACGCAGCCTTTCTGCTCGCAGAGGCTTACATGCTCTTCCCAACAGCATATTGAACTGTCTGACAGCTGCCCTGCCCCAGTGGATGACAGGACGGGCCCCCAGCTCGTGGGGCAAGAGATGCTGTGGCCACAGCTATGGCCCCTTTCCATACGCTTCTCCCCGTGCAGCTGGTGTGATGCGTCCACCAGACACCAACCTCCAGAGATAAACGTGTCAAAGATGATCTGGGCGCCATTGAAGAAATCGCCAAACTGAGCCTCCCAGAGGGGCAGCAGGTTAGGGCTTTCAATGCTCATCCCATACTCGAATCCCAGGACGGCCTCTTCCGACAGCGGGCTGTTGCTGACCTAGTGCAATATTCAAAGTTAACTGATACCATATATCAAATCACAAATCAATAAAAGACATTGATTGGGTAGGGGAAATACTAGATGTTTCCGTATCTAGATCACCAATCTAGATAACTGATCAAGGTGGGGATTTTAGACTAATTTAAAGAAAATATGAGCTGCATGTCCTTTAAGTAATTTCCTGGAATCTTGCTTTTGACAAGTGAATTTTTTAAAAATATTGAATATCAGTAAACCCCATGGTCTCAGACAAATTGCTAGAGTAGGGAAAAAAGATGATATGCCACTAATTGTACCTTAAAGGATAATTCCATAAACTTCATGTGCCAGGCACCATGCTAGTTGTTAGAGAAACAAAAATGAAAAGACCTAGGCTCTGCTCTTGACTCTAATGAATCTAACTCAATGACTGGAAATACATGGTAACAGATAAATTCATCAAGCCTGCTAAGTCCTAAGGAATAAAATAAGCTTATGGAAGTGTTTTTTTTTTTAAGTTGTCAAGAAATGTTGGCCTATTATCCACATCTTTGATTTATTTTAATGAATTCAGCAACAAGCAGGTTATAATGTCAATTTTGAATTGACAAAATGAACATCCATTTGACATTTACCTGAATACAGATAAGTAGCCAGAGTGAAACAGCTCTAGTCTACTTGCTAGTCTGTTGCTTCCATTCCAAGTGGATAGACCTGCACTGTCTATCGATTCAGCATCCCCTTATTCCAAAAAGTGCTGAACCCAAAGTTCAGATGTTACCGACATATATCGCTAAGAAGTCTGTAGCTATGATCATTGCCACCTGGGTGTTACACTAGATAACGAAATGTCCTACCTCTAGAAACCCCTTTTGATTAGGGTCCATATGGTTCAGGGGGATATAAGTGTCATCTGTCTTCTGGCAAACAACCATTGCGTGCCTCTGGCTAAAAGTTCCACGGCCCACATCTTGGCCACTCAGACGGACATTAAAACCTTAAGCAAGCAAGAAGAGGAAAAGAAAAATCCAGATTCCCATGAATAACCTAAGTGATAATAAGGCCTGGTGACCCTGAATTCTTATACACCAGCTCATCCTGAGAATCGCCCTTAGGATAATAGATTATCCTTCTTAAAATGTACCTGTCCTATATTCAAAACTCTGTAGTCAAAGTGAAACTGTTTAAGAATGAAGAGTCATCATTTGGCCTACAATTACTAAGGGAAAATATCTTTCCAATATAGTCAGCCCTGAATCCTGTGTTTCTATAGTCTATTTGCTGATGAAGGTTATCAACATGACTTATACTAAGATTAAATAGTGTTTTCAGGTAAGAAGAGTCACCACATCCGAGAACCTCTCTAGTCAATAAAAACGATACAAGGTAGCTGTAACTCAAAACTGCAGGCATCACGGATAAGAGATGTCATATAATGCATCCCCTATCCATTGTGCAGCTATACAGAAAAGTCGTACCTTCAGCAAGCAATGAGCCTAACGCAAGAGCTTCTGCGGTGGCCCAGTCTAACTTTGTTCCATCCATCACTTTCTCCACTCGAGACTAAAATTGAAGAGGAGGGGAAAAGAAACTTTTAAGAGCCTACATTCTTTTTCACAGAGTTCAAAAAATGTAATGCAACAACGGCTAAGTCTCCAAAACGTAGTATTAAATACAACAGGAAGTGCAGAAGGAAACATGAGAGTAATGACAGCAAGTATATGATGTTTGAAAGCAGGCAAAACAAACAGGCACTCAGGTGACTGGTTAACCTGGCGGATGGATGAGAGGAGGTAGCACGGAGTTGGCAGAGTGGGGAGAGTGGGGGTGTGTGGTGTAAGTAATATTCTACTCTTTCAGTCGGATAGTGAGTACACAGATTGTTTTCATGGTCTCTATACCTATAATAGAAACTTACAAACCAAATTAGTGTTTTAAAAATAATCCAGAGTTCATCATGCCTTCATCCAAGTTCAAGAAAGATGAAGGCCTGTATCTCCTTGCTTTCCAGTTTTAGAGCTGGAAGTTCCATGTTCCAGGAAACCACTAAGTTGCAGGCAAACCAGAGCAATGTATGTCAATTTATACTTAACACAAGACAATAGGTAAAACCTCAATATGTTTAAGGATCCAAATGTTGCTTTTGGGGACTATGTGTATTGATTTTTATTCATTTATTTAAGCCACCCCCCTGCCTACCCAAAATGAAAGCGCCTTCTGCTCACAGCTCAGAAAAACCAAAACGGGCATTCCTGTGTGGCTGTGGTTTTAATAATGGGCATGCAGTAACTATACATATGATGTATAAGACATGTTTGGGGTTTTAAAATTTTTTTTTATGTGGACAATTTTTTTAGTCTTTATTGAATTTGTTTCAATATTGCTTCTGTTGTTTATATTCTGGATTTTTGGCAGTGAGACCTATGGGACCTTAGCTCTCTGACCAGAGAGGGAACCCCCACCCCCCTGCATTAGAAGGCAAATTGGACCTTGGCACACTGAACCACCAGGGAAGTCCCTAGACATTATGAATGAATGAATGAACAAATAAGTGGAGGAAAAATAGAAGTTAGAGGTAGACAAAATCTGAGTTAATTGACTGTACCAAAACTCCACTAGGATCAGTTTGTAGAAACTAATGACTCACATTAAATATCTGCCAAGTGCATTAGCCAACCAACAAGACCAGACCAACGCCAATTCCTTGGCTGTGAGAGATAGACAAACAATGCCTCGCGGTACCTGGGCTCCCTACCTGCACGTGCATCTTCAGAAGGTGACCGTGTATCTGGAGCTCCTCAGGCACCTCCACAGACTTCTTGCCAATAAACCGCAGGAGGTCAAGGGGCACACCTGTGTTCCAGGAGGTAATACAAGCTTCTGGCTGAACCAAGCCTTGCCAGTGGGCCTGCAGGCTCATGGCAGGGGGCCTGTAGTGGGCCACATTAGTCAAATGGCCATTTAACTTCACATAGTAGGAGGCTTTGATTTCTGACACCTCCTCCTGGGTTGTGAGGCCGTTGGCCATAAGGAACTCTGCATACGTATCGGGGATGCTCTTCCGGGCTCTGTCCAAGGAGGAGGGAAACAAAAATCAATCATGTTTGTAAAAATCAAAAAGAGACAGACACAGTTATTATCAAAGGTATTCTGAAGTGTCATTGCTATAAAAACGTATGCAGGAAATGTTTTGGGACTAGACAGAGAAGGTGCTTGTATTAATACAATTCACACTGAATCATTCACTTTAAAATGGTCCATTTTAACTTACTGTATAGCACATGGAATTCTGCTCAATGTTATGTGGCAGCCTGGATGGGATGGGAGTTTGGGGAAGAATGGATACATATATATGTATGGCTGAGTTCTTTTGCTGTGTACATGAAACTAACAACATTGTTAATTGGCTATACGCCAATATAAAATAAAAAGTTAAAAAAAAAATGGTCCATTTAAGGAATTCTGTGTTGGTCCAGTGGCTAAGACTCCACGCTTCCACTGCAGAGGGTGTAGGGGAACTAAGATCCCATATGCCATGCTGAGCAGCCAAAAAAAAAAGCCTATTTTATGTCATATGACTTTCACGCCAATAACTTTGTTTTTTAAAGGTAATGGTGTGTAACCACCTGCTCCAGGCAAGCTAGAGAAAACAAGTTTATCTTTATAAGCTTCTCTCTACAGTCAGACAGAAATAATGAGTAGAGGAGTTTTTTTTGTTTATTTGTTTTTTACCAATTGTTAATTCTGGACAGTTATTTATGAGGCTGACCTACATTATCTACTTATTCTGCATTTTTTTACTTAAAAAAGTTTGAACCAAATTTGCCAACACCTGTTTCAGGTTGCTTGAAGAAGCCTGTAACTATTCCATATCTGGATTTTACAAAAATAGAAATAATCATGCTGCTGCTCTGCATTCCCATAATATTTTACATGACAAAGTCTGGTCACATTGACCACTGTAATCCTTAAAAAAAGTGAAAGGTAGACAGGATATATTCTTAAAAATGGGGTCCCAAGTCATATCAGGTCATTCGGGTGCTAAGTTCAAAGCTAAATGGAAGGACTTCCTCGGTGGTTCAGTGGTTGAGAATCCGCCTTCCAATGCAGAGGACATGGGTTCAATCTCTGGTCTAGGAACTAAGATTCATCACGCTACGGGGAAACTAGAGAGCCCTTGTGCTGCAACAAGAAAAGCCTGTGGGTTGCAACAAAGACCAGTGCAGCCAAAGAAAAGGAAAAAAGAAAACTGGGTGGCTTAAAAAAGGAAAAAAACGGTCAATGGAGAACCCAGATTTGTTCCTCCAAGGGCAATCTGCTACCTATGACCAGAAAGGCCCATAAAATGTCACCAAGTTTATTCCTCTGCTTTATGTCTATGAGGAAATCAAGCAGGAAAGAGGGATCTGTTCTACTTTCTAGCATCTAGAAAGGAAATCTCACGACCTGGCTGTTCAGTCCTCCCACCTGCTAAGTGAGGCTGTTAAACTTCCCTTTGTCTCTTCACTGAGGAGACATGTAGAGTTGGAAGAACATGGGGACCTTTCCTGTGACTCGTGGGGTGATCATCCCAGTGTGCTCAGGGCTGTCCCAGTTTGCGCATTGAGAGTGTCATGTCCCAGGCACACTGGGAAAGCTGGTCACCCTCCTGGAGTGAGTCTGATACAAATACTAATGCGAGCACTGTAGGGGAGAGCACACATGATGGTTCCGCCTCGTACCTGATGATCTGGTACATGCCCGGGTTGGTGAAGAAGGGCTCGTCCAGCTCATTGTGGCCCCACTGCCTGTAGCACAACAAGTCAACAATCACGTCTTTCCGGAACTGGCGCTGGTATTCGAACGCCAGTTGCGCGGCCCGCACAACTTCCTCTGGGCTGTCTCCATTGACGTGGATGATGGCGCAGCCCACCAGCTTCCCTGAGGGAGAGAAGACAGAAATGAAGCCAGCCAGTCACCCCATGAACCTATCCCCAAATCTTCTTGCCCACCTGGGGAGACAGCCCACATCGTAGGGGTAGTATGGCTTGGGTGTTAAGAACCCGCACTTTAGGATTTCCTTGGAAGCCTAATGGTTAGGATTCCGGGCTTTCACTGCCAAGGCCAGGTTCAATCCCTGGTCAGGGAACTGAGATCCTGCAAGTTACACAGTGCAACACCTCCCCACCCACCACGAAAAAAAAAAAGAACCTGTACTTTGGAGGCCAGCTGACAAGAGAGAGTTTCAGACCCAGTATTTGTGTTGGTGTGATTCTGGTGAAGTTATGAATTCCAGTCTCCTAATCTAGGACACTGGACTAATGCTCCTATCTCCCAGTGATGTCCTAAAGCATCAATGAGTTAATGCATATAAAGTGCTTAACAGCCTGGTACCTAATAACTGATGCATGTGTGTTATTATCATTATGACTATTATCTTTCCTCCTGAGATAAAGAGTCTTTAAAAGATGTATCCTAAGGCAAAAAAAAAGGATTTCTTCAAAAAGTTGGTTGAGAATGAATTTTCAAAATCTCTAACTAATCACAAAAAATTCACATAGATAGTCCCAAATGGCAACCAGGCCAGGCTCTGGATGTAAAAACAGTACAGTTCTCACCATCTGACAGTTCTCTCAATTCTATGAAATAGGGAATGAATAATAAGAAGCCCTGTGTTTCTTTTAATATTGTCAGTTTCCACAGGGTAAAACAGGATGCCTTTGCTTCTTCACATCTGATTTCCAACCAGACCCCTTGGCCAGATTTACTGGTTGAACACATCCTTTTTGACTGTGGTCTTGGGTACTCTGAATATCCTAAAGACAATTACTCCAGTTGTACTAACTGTGTTGATCTCTGGATTATACCAGATCATTCGACTGGATACTTCAGCAATTTGAGATGGGACCCTCTAAGTTCTACTCTTGTCTTATTTCCTGGGATTGAAAGATCACACTTGGACTTTTAAAGGAACATTAACAACACTGTTGGTGACCACTGACCATATCTGATCCAAAATTTAAAATGGGACCAGCAGTGAGGTTCCCTGTTCTGAGTGAACTATAATATAAGTTTCTCTAGGAATTCCTTATTTGACTCAACAACATCAGCTCTTCCCTGGGTTACATACCGATGTCACTACAGTATAAGGAAGACCTTCCTCTTTCTGCAGGAGTGGTGTAACCCAGCTGGTTATTGACAATCAAATGGACACTCCCACCAATTCTGAAATGTGGGAGATTAGAGAGTGTAAATGTTTCAGGAACAATCCCTTGACCACAGAAAGAAGCATCACCATGAACCTAGATCGTGGGGGAGAGAAAAGAAAATGAACGTAAGGAGTGGAGACATTTAGGTTTAGTAACCTAATAGTAACAGCAATAAAAACAGCCATGCTCCCAGCACTCCCTGGTTGCCACATGCCATGTGCATGCTCAGTCATGTCTGACTCTTTGTGACCCCGTGGACTGTAGCCCAGCAGGCTCCTCTGTCCATGGGATTTCCCAGGTAAAAATACTGGAGTAGGTTGCAATTTCCTCCTCCAGGGGATCTTCCTGACCCAGGGACTGAACCCGTGTCTCCTATGTCTCCTGCATTGGCAGGCCGATCCTTTACCACTGAGCCACCAGGGAAGCCCTGTCCCTGTATCCCTGTTTATAAAAAGCTGCTCCCTCCCCTCCTAAAAATCTGCTCATTATAGAACTTCCTAAAGCAGCTCTCAATGATGCTAAATCAGCCCTTTTCCTCTTGCAGCTATGACCAGCTGACCTATTCCTTCCACCCTACATCATCACCTGTACCCATGGCCTCTTGCATCCCCATCAACATGCTAGTGTGAACAGCATCACCAGAGAAGGTAGGGTGATGGGAGATGCAGGAGAATCAGCTCTAGGAAAGCAATCATGAAAGTGGCCTGCAAGATGCAAGGAACAAAATAACTTTGAACCCTCACTGTTCCCCAATCAGATTTCCCTCCAAATGAGAGCGTGTCTCTCACATCACCTCCTCCCCGCTGGGTGTGTTGGCCACCACTGTGAACATAAAAGAGAATGATGTGACAGCAAAGATGGGGGTAGGGTGGGGGGGGGTGGGGCGAGGAGCATATCATACACAAAAGAAAGGAGGCTTTGAGGAAAGAGCAAAATACTACTATAAGAGAATCTCTGAAATGTGCTCTTCTTCTAGAACTTTCAAAATCTACCAGATCATGATAGCACAAGACCTGACAAGGTCCTACTGTAGAGCACAGGGAACTATATTTGACATCCTGTAATAAACCAGAATGGAAAAGAATTTTTAAAAGAATGTATTTATATGTGTATAAATAACTCACTTTGCTATATGGCAGAAATTAACACAATACTGTAAATCAACTATACTTCAATAAATAAATTAATTTTAAAAAAATTGGAAATGGAAGGTGATAGAAAAGGGAGTCAATTTTTTTTGGAAAAGTTGAAAGCAAATAATGGGGGAATTGTAGATCTTAGGGGAAAGTATGAGTGCCACTGACTTCATGCTGTATAGAAGGCTATTATATCAATAAAGTGTATGTTGTACACATAAATTTTACATGATGTTATATAATAAATGTATTTTAATTAAAAAGTTATTAAGTAAAAAAATAAGCGATAATTGGAGAGAATAGCATGGAAACATATACATTACCATATGTAAAATAGATAGCAAGTGAGAATTTACTGTATAAAACAGGGAGCTCAACCCAGTGTTCTCTGACAACCTAGAGGGGTGGGAGATGGGATGGGGGTTCAGGAGGGAGGAAACCTATGTATGTATACCTGTCATTGATTTGTGTTGATGAGTGCCAGAGGTCAATACAATATTGTAGAGCAGTTATCCTCCAATAATTGTATTTTGTTCTATATTTCTCAATACTGTACAATTATAATCTTTGATAATATAAAAAAAATAAAGGGAGTTTTGATAAAACAAAAAAAGAAGAAAACAAATAAACAGCCAAAATACTCAACTAAAGAATAACATGATCTGAAAAAAAAGGGTAAAATGACCTGATACGGGGAATTACCTGGCGGTCCAGTGGTTAGGACTGAGTGCTTTCACTACCGAGGCCTGCGTTCAATCCCTGATGGGGAAGCTAAGATACCAAAAGCCTCTTGGTGGCAAAAAAAGTTAATAAATTAATCTGTTCATTCCCTGAGTCGTGTCCAACTCTTTGCAACCCCATGGACTGCAGCATACCAGGCTTTCCTGTCCTTCACTATCTCCCTGAGTTTGCTCAAACTCATGTCCATTGAGTCATTGATGCCATCCAACCATCTCATCCTCTGCCGTCCTCTTCTCCTCCCGCCTTCAATCTTTCCCAGCATCAGGGTCTTTTCCAGTGAGTCAGCTCTTCACATCACGTGGCCAAAGTATTGCAGTTTCAGCTTCAGCACCAGTCCTTCCAATGAATATTCAGGGTTGATTTCCTTTAGGAATGACTCATTGGATCTCCTTGCAGTCCAAGGGACTCTCAAGAGTCTTCTTCAGCACTGCAGCTCAAAAGCATCAATTCCTCGGTGTTCAGCCTTC
Organism: Giraffa tippelskirchi; assembly: GCF_054371585.1. NCBI lineage: Eukaryota > Metazoa > Chordata > Mammalia > Artiodactyla > Giraffidae > Giraffa > Giraffa tippelskirchi. The sequence goes on along the minus strand of NC_137287.1, from coordinate 60,611,739 downwards.
TTTATGGTCCAACTCTGACATCCATACGTGACTACTGGAAAAACCACAGCTTTGACTATACAGAACTTTGTCGGCAAAGTGATGTCTCTGCTTTTTAATATGCTGTCTGGGTTTGTTGTAGTTTTTCTTCCAAGGAGCAAAAGTCTTTTAATTTCGTGGCTGCCGTCACTGTCCACATTGATTCTGGAGCCCAAGAATATGAAATATGACACTGTTTCCATTTTTTCTCCCATCTACTTGCCATGAAGTGATAGGACTGGATGCCATGATCTTTGTTTTTTTAATGTTGAGTTTTAATCCAGATTTTTCTCTCTCTACTTTCATCTTCATCAAGAGGCATTTTAGTTTCTCTTCACTTTCTGCCATTAAAGTGGTATCATCTGCATACCTGAGGTTGTTGATATTTCTTCCAGCAATCTTGATTCTAGCTTGTGAGTTATCCAGCCTGGCTTTTGCATGATGTACTCTGCATATAAGTTAAATGTGCAGGGTGACAATATACAGCCTTAACATACTCCTTTACCAATTTTGAACCAGTCCATTGTAATTAATCTGATATGGTAACCACTGTGGGCCTAATTAATAGCAGAAATAAAAGACTTAAATAAGAATTAAGAAAGAATCCTTTTTAAGGTAACTTTTTAATGACAGTGAAAATGTCCTTCAAAGAGTAATTTGTATATACAAGTAGAACATTTTGGTTAAGAAAGGAATCCCTGCTTTCCTTGGTGAAATCTCCAGCCCACACCTTCCCATAGATAGGGGTCTACACAGATGACTGACATTTTGGAGCATCCAAGCACAGTAATAACATACCCTTACATTACCTCCACAACACTATAAACGTTATCTCTATTAACCCATTCATCTATCATGTGTGGGGGGCCAGGGAAGGGAATTTTTACTGTTCTTTTTTTAGGTGAGAAAATCAAGGTTCAGAAAGAGTATGCATTTCACATGGCTAGGACTAGACCTTCTGTGATGCGTCCATTTTTTTCTAATTTCCTCATCCTGCCAAACCCATCCCCTGGGTTAAGGAACTTACTGAGTTCTCATTTAATCCTCGGAACACTCTGGAAATGTAACACACTTCCATTGACCTCTGAGATCCAGGGAAACGATGGGACAGAATCAAGCAAGAAGGCCAAGCTGTGCGTGCTAAATCACTTCAGTTGTGTCTGACTTTTGCGACCCTATGGACCTTGCCTGCAGGCTCCTCTGTCCATGGGATTCTCCAGGCAAGAATTCTGGAGTGGGTTGCCAAGCCCTCCTCCAAGGGATCTTTCCGACCCAGGGATCTTTTCAACCCATGTCTCTTATGTCTCCTGCATTGGCAGGCGGGTTCTTTACCACTAGCGCCACCTGGGAAGCCCAAAGGGCAAGCTGGAAGGCTGCAAAGCCAGGATCTGAACTCAGCTTTTCATGGTTCCAGAATCCTTGCCATTTCTCATCAGGCTACACTGTCAGGTCCAGCCCTCAGCCACACTCTGGCCCACACAGGGTCATGAGGTTCCAGGCATCTGAAAACTCCTCACTCTTTGGCCTCCTGGCTGATGGGACTTCTGTGTGGTAATGATATGAATGATGTAAAAGGAGACCCGTAAAGCAAGGAAGAGAGATGGGTGTCTCACAGAAGAGGCGCTAAGAACATAACGTCTGTTCATAACTTGCGTCATTTTATCACGGTCTTAGGGTTCTTGGTGCTAAAGCCATGTGTCATCTGCTAATTTTATTTCCTTTCTTAAATCAAAAGAGAAAAGACTCCATGGTGGTGGTGGTTTAGTCACTAAGTCATGTCCGACTCTTGCAACCCCATGGGCTATAGCCTGCCAGGCTCCTCTGTCCATGGGATTCTCCAAGCAAGAATACTGGATTGGGTTGCCATTTCCTTCTCCAGGGGATCTTCCCAGCCCAGGAATTTAACCCAGGTCTGTTGCATTGCAGGCAGATTCTTTACCAACTGAGCTACAAGGGAAGCTTCAAAGACTCCATGGTTGCCCATAAAGCTTTGAGGAGTCAGGTCCATAAGCTCCAAGGAATTCCGGAGGCAGCAGAAACCACTCAATCAAACACAGTAGGGGGCATGGACACACACAGCTGATGACAAATGACAGTGCAATCCCACCATGTCCAGGACTAAGATGAATGACAGACAGCAAAAGTAGCATCTACAGTCTCACCCAGAATGACTTTATAGACTCCAAATTTCAGGTTCCCACAATAAATTAGAATGTTGAACTTGAATGAGGCAAGACACAGGCAGACACAGCAGGGTAAAATGTTTTGAGAACACAAAGTAGAGAGAAGAGGGCAATTTCTCATCAGTTTAAAGAAAATGCCACTTTCACCTCTTACTTCAGAAATCAGTCTTAACATCAGCTTAACGTACTAGGAAAATGTGAATAACTGAACTATTTTAGAGTCTCATGAATTCAAGCGAAAGGTGAAGAGAATGTATGGCTAACAGTGTGAAGATTTCTATTTAGAAATACTATATCATAATCAAATTCAAATGTGCTTACCTGACAATTTATTTACTACAACTTTCTGGCCCATGGAAAATTAACAATAAGATAGTGTAGTTATTTGTGCATGCTCAATGGATTCAGTTGTGTCTGACTCTTTGCAACCTTATGGACCATAGCCTGCCAGGCTCCTCTGTCCATGGGATTCTCCAGGCATGAATACTGGAGTGGGTTGCCATGCCCTCCCCTAGGGCATCTTCCTGACTCAGAGATCGAACTTGCATCTGTTACATCTCCTGCATTGACAGTCAGATTCTTTACCACTAGTGCCATCTGGGAAGCCCCCAATTATTTGTATATGTAGACAAATATTCTACTGCCTTGTAGATTTAACTGTTTTCATTGGGTTTAAAGACCCAGTTATTGATATCCAGGATTAATTATCCTCTAGGAGTTAAAGGTTTCAAATTAAATCAATACTTGTAGAAGAAAAATGTGACCCACAACTTACACCTCTAAAATATACCTGTTGGGTTACTAAAAAGTGGGGGGCAGAAGAAGTAATATACTAATCGTTTGTCTTGTTTGCTTTAATGCCAAAGACTTTCATTTTAAAGCAAACAAACAAGCAAGCAAAATAAATCCAGACTCTTGCAGCCTTGTTAGATAGACAGATACTGTGTGGTTTCCATGAGGGTCACAGTTTCATAGACGTAATGACATTTGTCCTCTTAGTAGTAGCAGCTATGTCAGTCTGCTGCTGCTGCTGCTGCTCAGTTGCTTCAGTTGTGTCCGACTCTGTGCGACCCCATAGACGGCAGCCCACCGGGCTCCGCCGTCCCTGGGATTCTCCAGGCAAGAATACTGGAGTGGGTTGCCATTTCCTTCTCCAGTGCATGAGAGGGAAAAGTGAAAGTGAAGTCGCTCAGTCATGTCCAACTGTTAGCGACCCCATGGACTGTAGCCTACCAGGCTCCTCCATCCATGGGATTCTCCAGGCAAGAGTACTGGAGTGGGGTGCCATTGCCTTCTCCGTATGTCAGTCTATACTCCCTTAATTAATTCATAACTCAAGAAAGGAAAAATACAGTGAAGACCTTCGTCTAAAGTCAGTTGCCTTGATCAGGATTGACATATACACAACACTATATATAAAGTAGGTAACTAATAAGAACCTACTGTATAGCACAGGAAACTATTCAATACTTTGCAATGATCTATATGGGAATAGAATCTTTAAAAAAAAAGTAAATATATGTACATGTGTAACTGACTCACTTTGCTGTACAGCAGAAACTAACACAACATTGTAAATCAACTATACTCCAATAAAAAAAAAAATTAACAAGGGACTTCTCTGGTGGTCCAGTGGCTAAGACTCCATGCTCCCAAAGCTGGAGGGCTTGGGTTCGATCCCTGGTCAGGGAACTAGATCCCACATACTGTAACTAAGACCCAGCACAGCCAAATAAGTAAGTAGAAATAAATATATTTTTAATCAGCTAAAAAAATTATTTTTAAAAAGATCAGTCAAAAAGTAAAACACAGTCAGTTGCCATGAGATTACTGGTGAGTAGATACTCACATCTGCTATGAATTTTTAAAACAACCTCCAAATCTTCTTTTCCCAAAAGTTCATCTTAGTTTCGTCTGGAACATGTGCCGTCTCCTCTCATGATGACTGTGGAATCCTATCCCAAGGCCACAGACACTAAGCCCAGAGCCAAGGTCACCTCCGAAGCTGACTGAGCCCCTTTGTAACCATTGCCAAAAGCCCCTCTGATCATCACCAGCAAGCTTCCTGACCCCAAATTAGGTAAAAATGCCCACCTCATGCTCACCCTATTATAGCGCCCTAACCAATCACCTAATATCACCCTTCCAGCAGGAATTTTCTTTGTCTTGAGGCTATCAAAATTGACTACTAACCCACAAAAGTGTCGGCTCTCCTTTGAGCCAGCCGGCTGTTCTAACAGCGTCCTATTGGCTCTCCCTGGTCTGCCAGGAGGTGCCAGGCAGCACTGCTCCCAGGGCCCACATTGTCTCTGCTCTTTGTTCTTAATACACTCACTCCTTTCTGCAGTACTCTGGAAATTCTTTTCCAACTCCCATTCAGACTGCCATGACAACTACCAACTTGGACATTCTTTCTTCCCAGTATTCCCAACCTCTGGCCTTACTTCCTGAAGCTCCCAGTACCTGTAAGCAGATGACTTTGTCCCCAGGCTGAGCTGAACCGTCCAGGGAGTAGTCCCCATCCCGCCTGGACTGCTGCCTCCCCCGAGTCTTCCCGACTGCCACAGGGTTCACAGCTTCCAGGTGCGAGGGGTTGGGCAGCATAGTCACGTGGAGGGGATGGTGCGCACCGAAGTCCAGGTCAACCGAGGACGTTAGGTGAGACAAGACATCGCCAACGGCTGAGATGTTTTCGGGAAATTCACTTAAGCCTCGCATTTTACGGAACATTAGCTAAGCAGAGTAAACACACAAGAAAAAATGGGAAGCGGTGGTTTGTTTAAATCACACAATCTAAAAACAACTTTATGTACATGTTATATATATATTGTGACCATGCATTATTTCAAGATAAGCACATACTTGTAACTGCTCGAATGCACAGAGCTATTTGGAGATGTTCACCATCAAATGAAGTTCTAACACGTTAAGACAAGTCCAACATGATGCAGACAGTAAGATACCTCTGCCTTGCAATAAGCAAAATTTTTTTCTTAATTGCACCTGTTAGAATGCATTTTCCAAAAGCATTAGTACTCCTGTTAAATTATTAACAAGAATATTTGCTATTTTTTGAATTATTGAATTATTCAAGTATATAAATAAGTGAATTGCTAACAAGAATTATTCTCGTTAAAGGTAGAAAGGAAAATAAGAACTTCATCCCATTTAGTTACAGGATGACATCCAGTACTTAGCTCAAGTGGCATCTGAGAAACTATTTTGCGATTCTCGGATTGTAGCATCTACATAAGTTCTGGTACCACTTTAGTTTCAAAATTGTGAAAAATGTATGGATATTTTGCAGATGAAAAGTAACAAAGTGCTATTAAAGATTCTAAATATGTTCTCTCACAAAATATAATGAATAATTGATAAATAAATCATTGATTTTTAAAATTAAAAAAAAGAAACTATATTTTGCGATTCTCAAAGGACTTTCTGCATACTTTCTGTCACCTCATTTTCATACTCTTCTATGAGATAGGTGTTACTATCCATTTGAAAAATGAACAAACTAAAAGACTAAAAATAGAGTTGCCATACAATCCAGCAACCCATTCCTGGGCATATATCCGGAGAAAACTCTAATTAGTACAAGTACCCCAGTGTACACCAGCAGCCCTATTTACAATAGCCAACACATGGAAACAACCTAAGTGTCCATTGATAGATAAATGGATAAAGAAAATGTGGTATGTATATAATGGAATATTACTCAGCCACAAAATAGAATGAAATAATGCCATTTGCAGCAACATGGATAGACCTAGAGATTATCATACTAAGTGAAATAAATCAGACAGAAAATGACAAAAGACTTGTGTGTGCAATCTAAAGAAATGATACAGGAAATCCCTGGTGGTCCAGTGGTTACGATTCTGCACTTTCACTGCTGAGGGCCTAGATTCAGTCTCTTATCGGGGAACTAAGATCCCACAAGTTGAGCAATGCAGACAAAAAAAAAAAACAACAGGAGAACTTATTTACAAAACAGAAACAGATGCACAGACATAGAAAACAATCTTATGGTTACTAAAGGGGAAGAGGAGGGATAAATTAAGAGTTTGAGAATTAAAAAAAAAAAAGGATGAGCAACAGAAATTACTTTAGTGGTTTAAAGGTCCTTGGCTACAAAGCTGGGTCTCAAATCAAACTATCTACCAAAGACAGTATGTTATGCTCAATTGGCCAAATGGTTTAAATGACCCAAAAGCTTCTTATCGCCCTCACTGTAAATAGGAGCATACAAACTCACAGGATAGGAAGAGATGTGTTTTTCACAAGCTTCACTTCATTTCAGTTCAGTTGCTCAGTCATATCTGACTCTTTGCGACCCATGGACTGCAGCATGCCAGGCTTCCCTGTCCATCACCAACTCCTGGAGCTTGCTCAAATTCATGTCCATCGAGTCAGTGATGCCACCCAGCCATCTCATTCTCTGTCTGCTCCTTCTCCTCCTGCCTTCAATCTTTCAGCATCAGGGTCTTTTCCTATGAGTCAGTTCTTCACATCAGCTGGCCAAAGTATTGGAGCTTCAGCTTCAGCATCAGTCCTTCCAATGAATACTCAGGGTTGATTTACTTTAGGATGGACTGGTTTGATCTCCTTGCAGTCCAAGGGACTCTCAAGAGTCTTCTCCAACACCACAGTTCAAAAGCATCAATTCTTTGGTGCTCAGCTTTCTTTATGGTCCAACTCTCACATCCATACACGACTACTGGAAAAACCATAGCTTTGACTAGACGGACCTTTGTTGGCAAAGTAACGTCTCTGCTTTTTAATATGCTGTCTAGGTTGGTCATAGTTTTTCTTCCAAGGAGCAAGCGTCTTTTAATCTCATGGCTGCAGTCACCATCTGCAGTGATTTTGGAGCCCAAGAAAATAAAGTCTGTCACTGTTTCCATTGTTTCCCCATCTATTTGCCATGAAGTGATGGGACTGGATGCCATGATCTTAGTTTTTTGAATGTTTAGGTTCAAGCCAGCTTTTTCACTCTCCTCTTTCACTTTCAAGAGGCTCTTAGTTCTTCTTCGCTTTCTGCCATAAGGGTGGTGTCATCTGCATATCTGAGACTGATATTTCTCCTGGAATTCTTGATTCCATCTTGTGCTTCCTCCAGTCCGGCATTTCACATGATGTACTCTGCATATAAGTTAAATAAGTAGGGTGACAATATACAGCCTTGACATACTCCTTTCTCAATTTGGAACCAGTCTGTTGTTCCATGTCTGGTTCTAACTGTTGCTTCTTGACTTGCATACAGATTTCTCAGGAGGCAAGTCAGGTGGTCTGGTATTCCCATCTCTTTAAGAATTTTCCACAGTTTGTTGTGATCCACACAGTCAAAGGCTTTGGTGTAGTCAATACAGCAGAAGTAAATGTTTTTCTGGAACTCTGTTGCTTTTTCTATGATCCAACAGATGTTCACAAGTATGGTCATTGATAATCATTTCTGTGCTTTTGAGTAACTGCTTTGTCTGGGATATTTTAGGAATGCAATTTTTGGTTTAAGAATTTCTGCAGGTGTCAAAGCACACCTCCATCTGTCAATCATTTTATTCTGTTGCATTCCACCTTTTCTACGGTGAGTTTTCAAAGCTGATTACGGATCTCTTAGCATCAGAAACACTGAAGCATTAATCAAAAAGGTAAAACTTGGCCCCCAGACATAACATCATGTGTATTTTTTTAATTATGAAAATTTTTTGGATTGAGGTATAGTTGATTTACAATATTATATAAATTTCAGGTATACAACATAGTGATTCAAAACTTTTAGAGATTTTACTTCATTTAGTTACTATAAAATATTGGCTATATTCTCTGTGTTTTACAATATAGCCTTTAGCTTATTTATTTTTTTTGGATTGAGGTATAGCTAATTTACAATATTATGTAAATTTCAGGTATACAACATAGTGATTCAAAACTTTTAGAGATTTTACTTCATTTAGTTACTATTGACTATATTGTAGCCAACATAAAATATAGCCAAAATATTGGCTATATTCTCTGTGTTTTACAATATAGGCTTTAGCTTATTTATTTTTTACAAAGTAGTTTATATCTCTCAATCCCATATCCCTGTATTACCCCTTCCCATTTTCCCTCTCCCCACTGGTAACCACTAGTTTGTTCTATCTGTGAGTCTGTTTCTTTTTTGTTATAGTTATTAGTTTGTTTTATTTTTTAGATTTCACATATAAGTGATAACATGAAATATTTATCTTTGTGTGGCTTACTTCACTAAGCATAAAACCTTGCAAGTCCATTCCTATTGTTGTGAATGGCAAATTTACATTATTTTTTATGTCTGAGTTATAGTCCATTATATGTGTGTATGCCACATCTTTATTTATCTGTTGATGGACACTTAGGTTGCTGCTGTATCTTATCAATTATAAATAATACTGCTAAGAACATTGGAGTGCATGTATCTTTCCAAATTAGTGCTTTTGTTTTCTTCAAATATAGACCCAGGAGTGGAGTATCTGGGTCATATGGTATTTTTTGTTTGTTTTGGGGGTTTTTTTTGCTGCAACACATAGCTTGTGGGATCTTAGTTCTCTGATCCAGGACTGAACCCAAGCCTGGCAGTGAAAGCAACAAGTCTTAACCACTGAACTCCCAGGGAACTCCCTAACATTTATAACTGTTTTTAATCTCCTGGCCAAGAATAGCGGTGAGATTTACCCATGCATAATGGACATAATCTTATCAGACACTGGGTCTGTCTGATGTTCCCTGTCATCGAATATTGTGCCCTGACCCTCACGTGCTTCGAGATTTACAGAGCATCTGAGTCAGACTGAACAAGAATATGAAAGATTCAATAACCAATAAAACTACTCACTTTGGAGGATCTCTTGAGATAACAATGTTTTATTAGTTTCATACAATCTATTAACTATAACCTGCAAATAAGTAGAAGGTAAAAATGACTTTCTGGAAGATAAAATTTTATCGAACTGCACACATCTTTGTGTTTGTTTGAATGATTTTTACAAAATAGGAAAAGCATGCTTCAAAAAACAGAATTTATCTGTTTGCATCATCCTTAGGAAACAAACTAACTTTTAACTTTCCTGAGTGAAGAAAGAATTCCTGTCAAGAGATATAGGAAAATCAACCTAAACACCAGGTCCAACAGCATCAGTTTTCATCAATTAATGAAGCTGTCTCCTGGACCAATGGCTCATATGGTTAGTCGGTTTTCTAAAAGCGATTATTACCATCGGCTTTACTGTTTCAGTCAATTGCACATCATTAGTGGGAAAAACAGAAGGCCTTTTACCTCTGGAGGGAACTGCAGAAGGCCTGTCAACAAGTTCAGCCTCCCTCTATGGGGCATCCCAATGATAACATCCGTTACCCCACTGTAAGCCGCCATTTTCAGCAGCTCGTAGAAAAAGCCCATCATGCTTTCTGCTCCTTCGCCTCCGTATCGCTTCACTGTGGCAAACTTGGTGGCCAAAAAGTGGTCAAATTCCTGTGGAACACCACACCAGACACAATAGTTACAGGAGAGCCGACTACCTGGGTCAAAGTCAAATACATTTAAGGAGATCCTGCACTGCTTCAAGCAGCTACAATAGGGTCTATTCAGTGCAGACCCCAGAGATGAACAGAAGTCACTCAGAGCCTGGCAAGAAACCCTGCCGAGGACACCAGGCAGCAGTGGGGACACAGAGAACACAACCCAAGTGTTAGAACTCACCCCAGTAGGAATCCCCTCAGAATGCCAGGCCTTTTCCAGGACTTGAGTTTTAGTTCAGGGCTCTATAGTATTTCATCTGGGCCGCAAACTAGCCATCCACCCACATTACTGGGGGCAGGGGTCTTGTCCTATTGATAGGCTCAAGTCCTGCGCACAGTCCTGGACATTCAATCCTATTAATCTACATTGAGAGCCTTTTTCATGTATAGTTCCTTTCTCTTTTTAAAATTTTTAACTTTTTAAAATCTTTTTTAAACTTTTTACTTTGTACTGGCGTATAGCCAAGTAACAATATTGTGATAGTTTCAGGTGATCAGTGAAGGAACTCAGCCATACATAGACATGTATTCCTTTTTCCTTTTTTAATCCCTTCAGGTAATTAAAAGAGGAATCAGATCTTAAGGACTTCACAGTCTTTTATGAAGGGAAGAGACAAATACATAGAAAGTTTCAACTCTGAGGAGAACCAGCAGCTCTGGTGGTTGGAGATCTATCTCTTTCTACTTAGAATAAAGTGGTGTGTGTTACACGGTCTATTGTGTTGAGGCCATGGGGGAATTGTGGCTACATTCAGAGAGTTCATGTCTTAACTCTCTCTTTTCAATATTTATATGTCTTTGGAGAAAAAGAGCCGAACAATTCCTTTCATATTAGCTGCTACTTTTATACCTGAGATTCTAGCATTAATTTTGACAGGTGTTTTCGCTCTTCTGTGGTAAATGCCTCCTTCTTCAGTTCCTCAAACCGCTTGGCAAACCAATCTTTCTCCTCCTGGCTCTGAAGCTGAGAGGTTTCGATAGAAATCTGCCCACAGTAGATCTGGTTGAGATAGGCAACGACTTCCTCAAGAGAGGCCTCCTCCTTCCCCATGTTCAATAATCCTACGAAATGGAATCAAAAGAGTCACTTTAAAGAATAGTCAACCAAATACAGAACATACCAACATCCTTATCTCAATTCAGAGCATTTCATTCTAAATAACTTGGGTCATCATCAATAGTTATCCGGATTTTTCTAAAGGCAAAACTAAAAATATGGTCAAAAGCCATAAAGTACTAAAAGGAGAGGAAATAAAAATCTTCCCCCAAACAGAGCCATGATGGCTTGATGCCAAATTTCAATTCTATAGTCTTTTCAAAGTAAATTTTGGACTTGCCATTCATCTGCTTTATAGCTATAAATCATCTGTACTACCTTGATTTGAAATATCTATCAAAATGTTCAAGTCTTATCAATATCTATAAAGCAATGCCTATTATTGCTCAATTGGCCTTAATGTGAATTAATATTGACAGCAATGCAACTTTCTAAGGTAAAAGGAAATCTCCCTGAACCTTGGCCAAAGAAAAGGAAGTTTTGTAATATATGACTGGCCCAGCACCAAATCAATTACCAGCCTTTTGCCTAAACCTACAACATGAATTTAACAAGCCAACATTTACTTTATATCATGTATGGTGTCTTACAGTAAATGTTACATCTTTGATATTGGCTGATCAAACCTGCAATGAACATGGGGATGCAGATATATCTTTAAGATACCAATTTTAGTTCCTTTAGATTTATACCCAGACATGGAATTGCTGGGTCATACAGTAGTTCTATTTTTAGTTTTTTAGAGATCCTCCCTACTGCTTTCCATAGCGGCTGCACTAACTTGCATTCCTATCAAGAGTGGACAAAGAGTTCCCTTTTCTCTCTGCATCCTCACTGACACTTGTATCTTTGGCTTTTGTTTGTTTGTTTGTAATTGAAGAGTACTTGATCTACACTGTTGAGTTAATTTTAGCAAAGTGATTCAGTTTTATATACACACTCACATTCTCTCTCTCTCTTTCATTTTCCTTTCCATTATAGTTTACCACAGGATAAATTAGTTCACTGTGTTATAGTACAGTAGGACCTTGTGGTTCGTCCAACTTTGGGGTTTTTTGACAACAGCCATTCTAACAGTTGTGAGGTGATAGTTCATTGTGGTTTTGATTTGCATTTCCCTGATGATTAGTGATGCCAAGCACTTTTTTATGTACCCATGGGCCATTTATGTATATGATTTGAACACAGAAGATATGGGCCCTGTCAGAAGACAATTCTAGAACCTCAACACTACTCTCCCAGACAGTGTCCGAATGTGCCCCTTGCTGTCTCCTCACACCCATGGAAGCCTCAGCTCCAGTGGGCATGACCGCAGTTCTTCAAGAACAGAGAAAGGAACCCCGCCTCAATGGCAGTTAACTGACACATGGACAGTCGACAGCTGATGACCTTTACCTGTGGTATTAAAGGGTCCCTGCAGAGTCTGCACCAGGGCTTGGATTTCAGGTACGTTTTCCTGCAGGGCTTGACCAGTGAAGAGCGGGTTGATTTTGGCAGCTTTATGCCCATGCTCACAATACACCATCACCAACCTGGCAAGGCCATGGTCCACTGATTGAGTGGAAAAACAACAACAACAATAGAACAATACAGTTTAGGATATGCCCATAAACCACAAAATCAGTTTTCAAAGAAACCTTTGTGGCTTTGGACATTTTTAACATGGGGTTCCTACCCACCACAGCTGCCAGTGGTTTTCAGGATTAAAAACTAGCAGAATCCAGGAAAACACACTTATTTCCTTAAATTTATCTCCTGAGAGCAAAAGTCACTGAAAAATAACTGGAAGGAACCAGAATTATGGGTGCACATTTGTGGAAATAACTATGCACATGGATAGATTTTAAAAGGAAACACTCCAAATGGAAAAAAACTGCTAAAATGTTATAATTTTAATTATGGATAACTATAGTCCTCTTAATTATTATTTGAGTTTTTTATATTGTACATTAAAAAAAAAACAGAGACAGTTTAAACTGCAAAATCAATGTTACATTTCCTCCTTTACGTCCTCCAGGTACACATTTTATAGACTCATGAAATCATAGACTAGGAAAAAGACCTTAGAAATGATCTTACTACTACATAATAAAAAAAAAAATCCTATTTGTAGTCTTAAATGAGTAATTCTTCAATCTCTTCTTAAAGAGGAAATCACTATATTTCAATGAATCTAATTCTGTCTTAGATGATTTTTTTTAAATCTTAGATGATTTTATATTGAGCCAAAAGCTGCTTTTCTTCCCTTTTGCACATGAAAGCCCTTCTAAAATTTGGAAGAAAATTCTTCAAGACCACAACTTCCAATATCATCTACAAAATTACATCCTTAGTGGAGTTAAGTTAATGGTAAGTATACAGGGTTATCATCACCATTCTCACCACAGTTTACTAGCCCTCTTTAAAAAAAAAAAAATTAATTAATTAATTATCATTGGACTTCCTGGTGGCACAGTGAATGAGAATCTGCCTGCCAATGCAGGGGACATGGGTTTGATTCCTGGTCTAGGAAGACTTCTTATGCCTCTCAGCAACTAAGCCCCTGCGCCACAACTACTGAGCCTGAGTGCTGCAACTGCTGAAGCCCTCTCGCCTAGAGCCTGTGCCCTGCGACTAGAAAAGCCACCACAGTGAGAAGTCCAAGCACTCCAAGTAGACAGTAGCCTCTGCTCTCGGAAACCAGAGAAAGCCTGCACAAAGCAACCAAGACCCAGCACAGGTAAAAATAAATACAAATAAATAAATATTATGATCATTTTTTAATGTTTTCCACACCTGTACCACATGTGGGATCTTAGGTCCCTGATCAAGGATCAAACCTGGGCCCCCTGCATTAGAAGCATAGAGTCTTAACCACTGCATGACCAGGGAAGTCCCCTACTAGCCCTCTTGTGAAAACATTCTCTTTAGCAAACCACATCTAGTTAAGAGATCACTGCTTCAGTTTCTCACTGAAAACCCAAGCTTTTAGTGATACTCTACAACACGGATGGGGGAGTTGGCACAAAAGGATGCCGTTCACCCCAAAGAACACACAGCACCTACTATTCTTGAAGAGGGAGAGCTTCCCCTCCCACCTCAGCACACATCCTCCGCCCATCCTCACCGTCTGTTTTCTCTCAGACTCTGTTTCACTGCTCTGGTTTCTTCTGCTGCTGCTGTGCTCCGTCATGTCTGACTCTTTTCGACCCCATGGACTGTAGCCTGCCGGGCTCCTCTGTCCAAGGAATTTTCCAGGCAAGAATACTGGAGTGGGTTGCCGTTTCCTCCAGACCCAACCCTGTATCTCTTCCCTCTCTGCCTCCTAGATCCTTCCACTGTGACGTCTAGAGTTCCATCCGTTCCATGATTAACAGACCTCCCTACGTTCTTCACCTCTTCCCTAAATGTTCCTCATATTCCTGTCTTCACAGGAATCTGTTTTCCCCTGAGGACACCAGTAAAAGGTGCAATTACTCATCACCCACACCCAGGCCCCTCCAGTAGGGTGGGTGGAGTCAATGCCTCCTCATTTCTCACTGATCTTTCTCTCCTGTTAGTCCTCTAACCCGCAACAAACCCCAGTCATCCGAGGGACATGCCACAGTGCTGATGACTAATCCCCACTGGCCAAAAACCATCATCAGATAATGTTGCAGGAGAATGCTTGTTGGCTGTGCCAATTTGTTTAGAAGAAAAAAGACTAAAAGACACTATATATCATACGAGCCTGAGCTGCATCTAGCATATTTGCACCTACATACTTCATATATGTCTCTTCATTTGCATATATATTTCATATGTATAAAGGAAATCAACCAAAAAGTTAGTGATGATTCTATGTCAAAATTCCCAATTTTCCTTGCTTATCATATTTTATATTTTCTAAGTTTTCCATAGTGAACATGGCCAATAGAGCTCTTTATTTATTTATTTATATTTTGGGGGGGCCATGCCACAAAGCTCGGAGAAGGCAATGGCACCCCACTCCAGTACTCTTGCCTGGAAAATCCCATGGACGGAGGAGCCTGGTAGGCTACAGTCCATGGGGTCGCACAGAGTTGGACACGACTGAAGCGACTTAGCAGCAGCAGCAGCCACAAAGCTTGTGGGATCTTAGTTCTCTGACTAGGGATTGAATCTGTGCCTGTGTCAATGGAAGCACCGAGTCCTCCACTGGACAGATGCTGAATGTAAAGCTCCAGTACTTCAGCCACCTGATGCAAAGAGCTGACTCATTGGAAAGGATCCTGATGCTGGGAAAGATTGAAGGCAAAAGAAGAAGAGGGCAACAGAGGATGAGATGGTTCGATAGCATCACCAATTCAATGGACATGAATTTGAGCAAACTCCACGAGATGGTGAAGCACAGGGAAGCCTGGGGTGCTGCAGTCCATGGGGTAGCAAAGAATTGGACACGACTTAGCAACAACCATGCCTAGACTGCTTGTGTGAACAAGATGATTTAGGCTGACCACCTGCTGTCCTTCTGGGAACCTGGGATTTTGGCACATGCAGAGGGTGCTTACATGAACCTCCTCCAATAAAAACTCTGGGTGCTGAGCCTCTAACAGGTTTCCCCGTTAGAACAGGGAAGTGTTCTCACAAGAACACCGCACATTTGTTGCTGTGTTTCTTGAAGAGAAGGGCATCGTGTGTGACCGTCATGAGGAAAAGAGCAGAAGGAAGACTGCACAGAGGGTCCCCCAGACCCTTCCTGTGCCTCTTCCATTACAGTCCAGCTGTGCATCCTCACTGCACCTACTAAACCTCAGCCAGGAGTCCAGCCATACACTATGTGCCATGAGTCCCTTCTGGAGACTTTCTAAGTGTGGGGTAGTCTCCAGGACACACGCTATGGATGACACAGGAGCTAAATACCTTAACAGTTGTGCCTTACAAATGCATATGGACAAATGCATATTCTGGGCCTTCCCTCATAGCTCATTTGGTAAAGAATCTGCCTGCAATGCAGGAGACCCAGGTTTGATTCCTGGGTTGGGAAGATCCCCTGGAGAAGGAAATGGCAACCCACTCCAGTATTCTTGCCTGGAGAATCCCATGGACAGAGGAGTCTGGCAGGCTACAGTCCATGGGGTCTCAAGAGTCAGACACGACTTAGCGACTTAACTACTAACTATATTCTGGGCCGCAGGCTCTGCACCCCAAATTTCCAGGCTGAAATATAGACAAGTGCATATTTCGGGTTGCAGACTCCATGCCCCAAGTTTCCGGGCTGAAATGTGGACAAGTGTATATTTTTCCGGCCCCACTTTCTGAGCACCAAGTTTCCAGGCTGAAACATGAACAAGTGCATTTTATCTGTGGAAGAGTCAGCTGAAGCCCAAACAGACTAAGTGACCTGCAGAAAGTGACAGAGGTAATGAAGAAGTTGGAATTTGAACTATTTGTACTTTAGTGTACTTCCCTGATAGCTCAGTTGGTAAAGAATCCACCTGCAATGCAGGAGACCCCAATTCGATTCCTGGGTTGGGAAGATCCGCTGGAGAATCGATAGGCTACCAACTCCAGTATTCTTGGGCTTCCCTGGTGGCTCAGCTGGTAAAGAATCTGCCTGCAATGTGGGAGACTTGGGTTTAATCCCTGGATTGGGAAGATCCCCTGGAGAAGGGAAAGGCTACCCACTCCAGTATTCTGGCCTGGAGAAGTCTATGGACTGTATAGTTCATGGGGTGGCAGAGTCAGACATGGCTAAGCGACTTTCACTTTGATTTTACTCCAGCGTTTCACCTGTTATACCGCAACAAAAATTGAAAAGGAAGTCAGAGCCTACAGCAAAAGAGAGGGGAGAACTAGAAGTCCATGAAACATTTAAAAAATCATCTAAATTTGAAAAATTATTTACTTATTGGCTGCACTGTCTTCACTGCTGCTTGCGGGCTTTCTCTAGTTGTCATGAGCAGTGGCTACTCTCTAGTTGTGGTGTGCTGACTTTTCAGGGAGATGGCTTCTCTTGTTGAAGCTCATAGGCTCTAGAGCATAGGTTCAATAGTTGTGGCACACAAGCTTAGCTGCCCCAAGGCATGTGGATCTTTCCAAACTAGGGGTCGAATCAGTATCCCCTGCATTGCAAGGTAGATTCTTAACCACCCCTGAACCACCAATGAAAGTGAAAGTCGCTTAGCCGTGTCCAGCTCTTTACGACCCCATAGACTGTACAGTCCATGGACTTCTCCAGGCCAGAATACTGGAGTGGGTAGCCTTTCCCTTCTCCAGGGGATCTTCCCAACCCAGGGATCGACCTCAGGTCTCCTGCATTGCAGAGGGATTCTTTACCATCTGAGCCACCAGGGAAGCCCAGGGAAGTCTCAACATTTTTTAAAAATCTCTAATGTTGCTAAGATTTTCCCCAACTGTTTTTCCTATAAGGCCTCCAGTAAAGCCTCCTATTATTTCTCTCTCTCTCTTTTTTTTTTTTGGCCACGCACCGCGCAGTTTGTGGGATCTTAGTTCCCCCACCAGTGATGGAACCTGGGCCTTAGCAAGTGCAAGCACCAAGTCCTAACCATTGGACAACCAAGGAACTCCCAAGGCTCCTATTATTTCTAATATGCAACACACCTACAACCTCACTTCAGCTACCAAAGCTCATTGCTAAGATCAGAAACCACTAAACACTATTTGGAATCTTATAGGCCCCATCTCCTAATCATCTCTTAATTCCGCCATTTCCCCCAATTCTTCATAATGAAATTTATACTTATGAATCACCAATCCTAAGCTGTTGCATTTCTATATACTAACAACAAACTATCAGAGATAGAAATTAAGGAAACAACCCCATTAACTGTAATATCAAAAAGAATAAAATTCCTAGGAATAAACCTATCTAAGGAGGTAAAAGACCTGTACTCAGAAAACTATAAGACACTGATGAAAGAAATGGAAGATGACACAAATAGATGGAAAGATATACAGTGTCCTTGGACTGGAAGAATTAAAGAACTGTTAATATGACAATACTTCCAAAGCCAATCTATAGATTCAGTGCAATTCCTATCAAAATACCAATAATTTGTCACAGAACTAGAACAAATAACTCTAAAATGTGTATGGAAAGTGTGAAAAGTGAAAGTGTTAGTTGCTCAGTTGTGTCCAACTCTTTGTGACCCCATGGCTTAGAGCCCACCAGGCTCCTCAGTCCATAGAATTTCCCAGGCAAGAATACTGGAGTGGTGTTGGGAGCCATTCTGGAACTACTGCCGGGTGACAAAGTCACGGCACCAATCAAGAAGAAACTGCAAAGCGTTTCTCTCCAGGATCGGAACCTTTGCTCCTTCCTGTTTCTATACTTCTGTTGTAGCTAGCTGTGTTTCTTTCTTTCTGTTGGGAGCCGTCCTGTTTCTATTGCCGGATGACAAAGTCACGGCACCAATCAAGAAGAAACTGCAAAGCGGTTTCTCTCCAGGATCGGAACCTTCCCTCCTTCCTGTTTCTATCCTTTTGTTGTGGCTAACTCTGTTTCATTCTTTGATGGCTGGAGTTGTAGGGGCTTCCATGATGAGATCATGAGAGTTCAATAAAAAGAAATATGATCCCTTGCCCCAGAGAAACATTCCAAAAATGATTAAACCTACTGAGGCCCCTGACTGGTGGGTCCCTAACATTCAGCCAGGGAATAAGGTCATGATCATTTGGAAAACAAGCCCTAAGCCTATTGTGACCTGGCCTCATGAGGAAATTGTTATTGATGACTGGAAAACTTGGGTCATGTATCAGGGAGAGTTACAGAAACTAAGCCAATTGCCTTTTCCCCTCAAAATCTAAGCACAAACAGAAAAGATATATATAAATTGTATTGTAAATAGTATCTAGTAAACTGCAAAAGATTTCCCCTTGCCAGAAATAGTCTTGTGGTATGTGGGTAGATGGTAAACAAGCCACCACTGACAATGGCTGTACTATGAAAAACTTTGCCCTTAGCCATCACTATAGTTTTTAGTCATTGAAGCAAGACGCTGTACTCACTGTAGTAGCAGGCTGTACAAAATAAACAGATGGAATAATATGATTTTTAGATTATGTTTTAGTAAAATAAAAATAGGTTTCTGGGTAAACATGTAACCAAAATGTGACAATAGACTAGGAAAAAACTTTTAACACATCTTAGAATCAGGGGATGTTGATCTAAATGGAAAAATATTGTAAGAATCATTACGTAGAAGATCATATGCTATATAAATAGAGACTAAAGCAATAAAGAGTGTGGTCTTTAGGCCATCAAAAAAAAAAAAAACTCTCTGTCTCTTTTCCTTTCGCCGACGCCGTTCATCCCTTGGGGACCCCTGGACCAGCTGGAGCGGGACTCCGGCGGAGTGGGTAACCATTCCCTTCTCCAGAGGATCTTCCCGATCCAGGGATCAAACCCAGGTCTCCTGCATTGGCAGGCAGATTCTTTACTGTCTGAGCCGCCAAGGAAGACCTTGTGTATGGAAATCCACCTCCATTTCAATTTAGGATTGTTGATAAATAGAACTCAAGCTTACTTGGAAGCTGAGGTGTACACAGGTTAAAGAACGAGCTCTTTTACTAATAGTCAATTACAAAGGACACATATCATGGGTCAAATTTTAACTCCTGAAACCACTGCCATCCAAAAAGGTCACTAGAAGCAAATTCAAGATCTCTTTGAAGACTTACTACAGTGAAAACCTTAATAAATGAGGTATTCATCCTATGTTGGCCTTGATACTTGCTTGGCCAAGACAAACATATGAAGAAAGAAGCTGATGAAGGGCAAAGAGGAGAAGGAAGGCACCATAACTTGGACTACACCTCCTCCCATTTCTCTGTGTACCTTGGACGTGGGAGCTGCCTTGTGTTCATTTTCAGTAGGGTTTGTGAATACATTCTCTGTGTGGGAAGAAAACCTTAGAGTATTTAAATGGCCAAAGGGGTTGAGTGTGGTGATACTAGTTATTTTCCAACATCTATTTTCCTCTTCTCTTTCAAAATAACTTTTAGCTGGAAGGTGGCCGCCCTGAAGAAAGACTATGCTTTCCAATCTCCCTTGCAAGGATGTACAGACGTGTGACCAAGCTCTATTGGACAAACATATCTTATATATACATCCCTTACTGACTATAATGAGGTTTGGCCATGATGACCACAGACCTCCTGCTAGAAAATCACTTAGTGTGACATGAAAATACAAATTCCTGGACCTCATCTCAGGTCACTGAATGAGAACTGGGATGAGGGTGAGGCGAGGGAGGGCAGCCTGGGAACTAGCCTTTTAAACATCATTCAGAGTGACCTGAACGCACACTTGAGTTTGAGGGAAACTGACACGCAAAATTAGACACTCCATTTGTCAAGTGAAATAAGATATAGTCTTACTCTCAAGGGATTAGCTATCTAGCTGACCAAAATGCTGTTCCTAAAGAAACCTGTTGCACTCAAGAAAGAGAAATCAGTTTTATTCTGAATATCTCTGGAGATCAAGAACACAATATTGAGGTTTCAGTATGTGATCTACTACTCAAAGGTCAGGTGTCTAGATGATGAAAGGATCCTACTTGTTAATCCAATAACTGGACCAAAGGTATCAAATGGGACCTCCCTGGTGGTCCAGTGGCTAGGACTTCAGACTCTCACTGTCCAGGGCCAGGGTTCAATCCCTGGCCAGGGAACTAAGATCTCATAAGCCACGTGGCACAGCAAATAATAATAACAAATAAAAATTTTAAATGCCAAGTGACCTTTCTCTAACGACCAATCTGCGTTCATCTTCTATTCTGTGAGGATGAATAAACATACAATAATTTTGGAGCATAAACCAAATACTCAAAATTGGTCTCTTGTACATGAGGATGCAACTGAGCCTCCAAAAACTGATATTCATGTCTCCTAATCCATTAAAACCCGAGTAGCATAGTTCTGAATTCAGCAAAGAGTTTTAAACTCCTAAAGAGGCTAGACAGAAGAGACGAATAGATAATAAATACCATGCTGAGATCCAAGAACACCAACGCCCTCTTCACCCTAGTCACCATCGCGATCCCCACAGATCCCCCTCACACCGGCTTTGGAGACAGCCCTGGAAAATGTGTATCTTTGGGAGAACTCCAGGAGCTGGGCCATCTTAGAACTTTTCCTGCAGCCCCGCTTCCGCAAACAGCTAAGTTCTCACACGTTTTACCACAAGGAATGGAAAAGACAAGAGCTCACAGAACCATTCTGTGACCCGGACCCTGACAAGACGCAGGCCTGTCCTCTGCTCCCTGGCGTCCCCTTCCTCTTCGCCCACGTGCTCGCACACTGAGGCCCCCAGAAGTCCAAATCCTCAAAAGCACCCACCCCGGGCCCAGAAATAAGACCCCTTGCCTCTCCAGCAGCCACGCCCACCGGCCCAGGCCCCATCTTGACCTGGGTGGCGCGCCAGGCCGCCCTCGGGCTCCTGGCTCTCGGGCTTCCTCGGCCGGTAGCCATAGACACCCCTCTCTGTCTGGTAGCCGCGCCGGAGGAAGAGCGGAGCGGCCCGGCCGAGGCCCAGTCTTGCTGCTGCCACAGCGGCCCAGGCCATGTCCCACCAGGCGCCCGGGACCCAGAGATCTGGGCGGGATGTCCAGGAGCCGCGGCCGCAGGGAGATCGCTCCTGCGCAGAACCTCCGCGGGGGAGGTCAGAGGCCTTAGGAGGGAGGCGAGGGGAAAAACCCGCCCCCTAGACAACACCCTCAGTCCTGATTGGCCAGGGCCCGGCCCTTGGAGCCAATCCAGATCAGCCGCCCGCAAAGCCAAGCCTAGCCGCTGGGATCCAGCGACACTCGCGAGGGCCTAGAGGCTGAGTCAAATCCTGCATTTGGGAAAAGGAGGAGTGAGGAGAGTGTACCGGCTTTCTGGTAACAAAGCTATGTATGTTGGATATATCTGTGTATGCTGCAGTCTCCCTCCGGGAGTGATCACTCACCACCCCTCTCCTGGAAGCTCCAGAGCATAGCCTCACACGCACCATGCAATCTCCCACAGAAAGGAAAAATTAGCGACAGACTGCATGAAAGGTGGCTGGGACTCAGACCAAGTTCATAGGAAGGAGCCAGAAAATCAATATCCCATCTCTGTTTGTATTTTTCTAAGAAACATTGAGGGGAAAAGGTTCAAAGAGGGGAGAAGGAGCCTGTACGAAAGCGATAGGAGTGAAGAAAAAACTGGACTTGGAAGATTTTAGATAATTGAGATTCTTGGTTGGTCTATCTCTGGTACAGTTTCCCAAACTATTTTATTCCACGACTTACCTTTAATTTTACCAATATGGGGAGGTCTGAATGGCATCCAGTCCCATCACTTCATGGCGGATAGATGGAGAAACAGTGGAAACAATGGCTGACTTTATTTTTCTGGGCTCCAAAATCACTGCAGATGGTGACTGCAGCCATGAAATTAAAAGACGCTTACTCCTTGGAAGGAAAGTTATGACCAACCTAGATAGCATATTAAAAAGCAGAGACTTTACTTTGCCAACAAAGGTCCGTCTAGTCAAGGCTATGGTTTTTCCAGTGGTCATGTATGGATGTGAGAGTTGGACTATAAAGAAAGTTAAGTGCCGAAGAATTGATGCTCTTGAACTGTGGTGTTGGAGGAGACTCTTGAGAGTCCAAGGGACTGCAAGGAGATCCAACCAGGCCATCCTAAAGGAGATCAGTCCTGGGTGTTCATTGGAAGGACTGATGTTGAAGCTGAAACTCCAATACTTTGGCCACCTCATGCGAAGAGCTGACTCATTGGAAAAGACCCTGATGCTGGGAAAGATTGAAGGCAGGAGGAGAAGGGGACGACAGAGGATGAGATGGCTGGATGGCATCATCGACTCGATGGACATGGGTTTGGATGAACTCAGGGAGTTGGTGATGGACAGGGAGGCCTGGCGTGCTGCGGTTCATGGGGTCGCAGAGTCGGACATGACTCAGCGACTGAACTGAAGTGAACTGAGTGTAGGTTCATCAGCCACAACAAATGTATAACCTGGATGAGAGATGTTGACAGTGGGGGAGGCTGTGCATGTGTAGGGCCTCAGAGTATATTAGGAAACCTCTGTACCTTCCCCTCAATTTTGCTGTGAATATATATTTAATATATTAAATATTTATATGCCCTAAAATATAATCTTAAAAAAGAGACACATTTTTAAAAATTTTACTGACGTATAGTTGATTTACAACGTGGTGTCAATGTATGCAGTACAGCAAAGTGATTCAGTTATAGACATATACACATTCTCTTCCATTAGGGTTTATCACAGGATATTGAATATAGTTCCCTGTGCTATACAATAGTACCTTGTTGTTTATCTATTCTATATATAATAGTTTTCATCCCCTAATCTCAAGCTCCCAATCCTTCCTTCCCCCACCCCTCCCCCTTGGCAATCATAAGTCTGTTCTCTTTGTCTGTGAGTCTGTCTGTTTCTGTTTCGTAGATAAATTCACTTGTGTTATATTTTATATTCCACGTATAAGTGATATCATATGGTATTTGTCTTTCAAAAAAAAGACATATCTGATAAAGAATTCGTATCCAAAATATATAAAGAACTGTTAAACACAGAAATAAGAAAACAAAGGACCTAATTTTCAAAATGGGCCAAAGGTCCTAACAGACAACTCACCAAAGAAGATATATAGATGGCAAATAAGCATATGAAAAGATGCTCCATATCGTATGTCATTTGGGAATTGCAAATTAAAACAATAATGAGATAGGGATGTTGATAGTGGGGGAGGTCGTGCAAATGTCGGGGAAGGGAGTATATGAGAAATCTTTGTACCTTCCTCTCAATTTGCTGTGAAGTTATAACTGCTCTTAAAAAAAAATCTCAAAAAAAAGAAAAATTAGATGGATACATGCATGCATGAATGAATGAAAACAAATTGTGTGGTAATTCAGGAATCAGTGGAGTTAAAAAAAAAAAGTGTTTATGAAAAAGAAGACTTTAGGCCAGATTTAAAGTCTGAAATATGTCATACTTACAAAATATATTTGTTTAACTATATGTATAAAACATGTAAGGTAGGGAATTCCCTGGCTGTCCAGTGATTAGGACTTGGGGCTTCCACTGCAAGGTTCCCGGTTTCAATTCCTGGTCAGGGAACTAAGATCTCGCATGCTGCAGAGCATGGCCAAAACAAAAACAAACTGTAATGTTAAAATAATAATGCTTATCATCCTACTGGCTATCTATTGTTGCATAAGACATTACCTCACAACTAAATCAGAGAAGGCAATGGCACCCCACTCCAGTACTCTTGCCTGGAAAATCCCATGGACGGAGGAGCCTGGTAGGCTACAGTCCATGGGGTCGCTAAGAGTCAGACACGACTGAGCGACTTCACTTTCATTTTTCCCTTTCATGCACTGGAGAAGGAAATGGCAACCCACTCCAGTATTCTTGCCTGGAGAATCCTAGGGACAGCGGAGCCTGGTGAGCTACCGTCTATGAGGTCGCACAGAGTCGGACACGACTGAAGCGACTTAGCAGCAGCAGCAGCAGCAGCACAACTAAATGGCTTGAAACGACAAACCTGTATCACCTCGCGGTTTTTGTAGGTCAGTGTTCCAGACACAGCTTGGCTCAGGACCTCAGGCTCAAGACTGCTCCAAGGTTGCCGTCAGGCTGCAGGCTGAGATTATGATCTCACCTGAAAGCTCAAGCAGGGGAGAGTCAACTTTCATTCCATTCATTTATTTGTTGGCAGGGCTGAGTCCCTCACTGGCTGTTGGCCAGAAGCCTTCCTTGATTCTCTGCCCTGTGGGTCTCTCCAAGGGTAGCTTTCAACATGGCAGTCAACTGCCCTTAGGGAGTGGGCAGGGGTGGGAGTAGGGTAGGATGGGGGAGATGAATCACAGTATTTCTGAAAACTAATATTAGTTGTAACATCCTGTCACCTCTGCTGTATTATACTCACTAGAATTTAGTCACTAAATGCAGTCTACCCTCAGAGGGAGAGCATTACACAAAGGCGTGACTATCAGGATAAAGGGATCCTTGAGAACCATTTTAGAGGTCACCTACTGTACCCACATGACCATTTTTAGGAAGCTTTGACTCAAGTATATGCAGTGTTTATCCTTAGCCTATCAATCATGTAATCTCTCAAGTAACTCTTGCAAGGCTGCTGTGACACTCTGCCCAAAATATTAGAACTATGGTTGTGTGTGTTAGTCACTCGGTCGTGTCTGACTCTTTATGACCCCATGGACTGTAGCCCACCAGGTTCCTCTATCCATGGGATTGTACAGGCAAGAATACTGGAGTAGGTTGTCATTTCCTCTTTTAGATGCTGCATAAATAGTTCTGATGATAAAACATACCATATCATTCCAAAGAACTATAGTTACTAGCTTATTGTTTTTTCAATTAATTTCTTTAATTGGATGCTAATTACTTTACAATATTGTGGTGATTTTTGCCATACGTCAACATGAATCAGCCATTGGTGCACATGTGTCCCCCATCCTGAACCCCACCTTCCTACTTCCCTCCCCACCCCATCCCTCTGGGTTGTCCCAGACCACTGGCTTTGAGCGCCCTGCTTCATGCATCGAACTTGCACTGGTCATCTATTTAACATATTGTGATATACATGTTTCGATGACTAGCTTATTATTATTATCCTTAAACTGATATTAAATCTTGGGTATGAGAACATCAATACAAAATGACATTCCTATTTAAATGAGTCTTCCCTTCAATTGGAAGAAAGAGGGTAAAACACAATGGAATGACTGTTTCTACAGCTTCTGTGGGGAAAATTTAGGTGAGTATAATGTATATGTTATCCTGTCTAAAGTGTAGAAACTTCCAGAAGAAAAATAAGCTAGAAATGACACTCACTCCTTTCCCTTCCCCTTAGCAACTGGCACAAGAAGTAAGGTGATGCCAGAGGACTCCCTGAGTAATACCTTTTTTTTTCCAGCTATATTTCTCAATGTGACGATATTGTCCTGGTTTAGGAAGGTAGCCACTTTTCTTTTGAATGCTTAAATACTTGGAAGCTGTGACAAAGTGCGTTGCCAAAATTAAATTAAAATAATGGAGTTAGGGATCATAAAGTCTAATGTACTCATTTTTAAAATGAAGTATCTGAGCCACAGACAAGTTACAAATGACTTGCCCTAGTTCCATGAACATTAGCAGGGCTCTAAGACCAGACTCAGTTCTCTTCCCTTTGCATTTTGCTTTCATGGATATGGATTTATCGGCACTATGGACTGACCCAGGCAGAGATTCTTGTTTTAGTCTATGTGTTGGTTGGTCTTGTTAGGACTAAATTATAAAATTATGTCTTTTCTTATTCTATATTCTGATTGTATAAAAGGGCCATCTGTATTAACCTGTGTATGGTATTGTAAGGTATATAAGTTGTATAAGTTGTATATAGGTTGTATAAGGTAGAGAAAACACCCTAGAAAAGGAGGAAATATTAAATAAGAGTGTGAACTTTGGAATCAGATGGTCCAGAATAGAGGTTCTATTTAGTAGCTGTATCATATTGGGCACATGATTAAACTATGTTAAGTCCTAGTTTCCCCATTTATAAAAACAAGAAAAACAGTATTTACAAAATGGAAACATTAGGTGGATAAATGCCTGATACACATTAAGAAAGAGGTGTCTATCTCTCCATTCATCCACTCAAAAGTAATTCAAGTTTTTAATCACTCAGTGTTAAAAATTTGAATTACTTTTAATGGCAATCACAAAAAGGGAAATAGAATCCTATATTTGGATTGTTAAGATTTGCTATTGTTGTTGCCTGAATGCTTTAGTTGTGTCCAACTCTTTGTGACCCTATGGACTGTAGCCCGCCAGGCTTCTCTGTCAATGGGATTCTCCAGGCAAGAATACTGGAGTCAGTTGCCATTTTCTCCTCCAGGGGATCTTCTCCACCCAGGGATTGAACCTACATCTCCTGCATTGGCTGGCAGATTCTTTTACCGCTGAGCCACCTGAAAATGAAATTTCAGTCTTTAAAATATTCTGTTCTTTTCACTCTAGTTTAATCCTACACATTCCTGCATAAGTACACAGGTTTTTCTCTCTCTTCCAAGAAAATGTTTTTTGGAAAGGAAAATTTTTTCTCTCTACCCTTTTAGATTCAGTACCTGGGGTGTTTGAACTAAAATGACAACAGATTAACACAGGGAAAAAGTATATAAATTTAATTGATGCTTTTAATTTTGCATGAATGGGGGTACACATAAAAGAAGTGAAAGCCCAATGAAGCAGTTAGACTCAGAAGCTTATATATCATTTTAACAGAGGGTGACTAGAGAAAAAAAAGGGGTGAACTTCTGGGGCAGAAAATTGTAGTAAGGCAAATACGTGAAGTAACCAATGGAACTAATATAAGATATACCACCTGTATAAACTATATGTAAGCGTTATTTTAATAAGGTTTGTTTGTGTAGATTCATCTTCATGTTGGCTTTTCATCTTTAGAGCCATAAATCTCCCAGGGAGGATATTTATGGCAGTCTCCATTTCTCAAAAGTTTCTGCTTTTAGTCAGGTAAAGGGAGCTCCAAGAAGTTTTCTTTCTTCATCTGTTGACTCTCAATTGTCTTCAGCTCAAAATAATCCATAGGCCAAAGTCTAGGCATATGTCGAGGTGGTATATTCTAATCCGTTTCATATTCATTCATTTTTTAAAAAAAATATTGGAGTATGGTTGATCTACAATGTTGTATTCATTTACTTTTAATTCTTCTCTCAAAATGTGATTGTAGCCCCAGGACACAAAGATGAATATGATACAAATCATAGTCTCAAGGAGCTCACAGTCTTAATGGGAAAGCAAATATAAACAAATTACTTCAATATAATATAGTGAATGTTGGAATTGAGTTGTTCAGAGACTACTATGGGAACCCAAGTAGGGACAGAGACTTAATCCAACATATGTAGGGTGGTGGTGATGAAGAATGGCTTCCCCCAAAGAAATAATGCCTTTAGTGACTAGGCTGAAAACATGCATGGGAGAAACTATTCTAGGCAAAGTCATAATATGTGCACCAAGGGAAGAGGAGGTTCAGTTCATGTGCTGTGCTGTGCTAAGTCGCTTCAGTTGTGTCTGACTCTGTGCGACCCTATGGACTGTAGCCCGCCAGGCTCCTCTGTCCATGGGATTCTCCAGGCAAGAATACTGGAGCATGTTGACATGCCCCCCTCTCCTTCACAGGATCTTCCCAACCCAGGGATCGAACCTATGTCTCCTACATTGGCAGATGGGTTCTTTACCATCTAGCACTACCTGGGAAGCCCGGTTCAGTACATGCAAGTTATTAACTACAGCTAGGACACGACTGAAGCGACTTAGCAGCAGCAGCAGCAGCAGAACTCAGACCTGTGGAGAATCAGCCAGAAACTAGATACACAGGCAAGAGCTATGAAGATCTGCTAAAGACTGAATTTTACCCTGTCAGTGGCTTCCAAAGTCACTTGGCACAAGGAGATATGCAAAATGATCTATTTAGGCAAAAATATTAGAACTTATTTTTTTTTTTTAATTTCTTCTACTTTGGGGCGTGTAGTATTATGTACAAATTTAGGTAGTAATACGTATACACACAATTTATATCTAAGTAAATAGACATGACTTGGGAGTGTATGCCCTCCTCCCCTCCCCATGGGATTGTATGACCAGAGAAGTTTGGAGAGTATTGCCATTAAAGCATATTTTGCACAGGAGTTAAACAGTTAGATTTGTACTTGAAATGATGCTACGGTCAGGAGGGGACAGAATTAAAAGTAATTAGGTAGAAGAATTAAGATTGTTGTCAATGGTGTGGGTTTGAATTGATGTTGGTCTCAACTAAGGTTGTGGCAGTGGGATACAGAGGAGGACCAAGGTAAGATCTTTTTTAAAATTTTATTCATTTATTTATTTTGGCCCTGCTGAGCGCAGCTTGTGGATCTTAGTTCCCCAACCAAGTACTGAACTCAGGCCAAGGCAGTGAAAATGTCCTAACCACTAGACTGCTAGGGAACTCCCAAGGCAAGATCTTTTTAAGACACACTGATTTCGGGCTTTCCTGGTGGCTCAGTAGTAAAGAATCTGCCTACCAATGCAGGAGACATGAGTTTGATCCCTGGTCTGAGAAGATCCCACATGCCATAGAGCAACTAAGCCTGTGTGCCACAACTAGTGAGCCTGTGCTCCAGAGCCCAGGAGCCGCAACTACTGAGCCTGTGTGCTGTAACTACTGAAGCTTGTGTGCCCTAGAGACTGTGCTCCACAGGAGAAGCCACCACAAAAAGTAGCTTGGGTACAGTAACTAGAGAGTAGCCCCTGCTGGCCACAACTAGAGAAAAGCCCTCGCAGCAATGAAGACCCAGCACAGTCAAAAATGAATAAATAAATAAAATTTAAAAAGAAAAAAATAAAAGACTCTGATTGCATTTGGATAAGAGATGATGAATAAGGACAAAGAAACTATTGGGGAGGAATAACTTTTCCTCTATCCTCTTATGAAACGCTGGGCTGGATGAAGCACAAGCAGGAATCAAGATTGTCAGGAGAAATATCAATAATCTCAGATATGCAGATGACACCACCCTTATGGCAGAAAGTGAAGAACTAAAGAGCCTCTTGATGAAAGTGAAAGAGGAGAGTGAAAAAGTTGGCTTAAAGCTCAACATTCAGAAAACTAAGATCTTGGCATCCAGTCCCATCACTTCATGGGAAATAGATGGGGAAACAGTGGAAACAGTGGCAGACTTTATTTTCTTGGACTCCAAAATCACTGCAGATGGTGACTGCAGCCATGAAATTAAAAGATGCTTACTCCTTGGCAGGAAAGTTATGACCAGCCTAGACAGCATATTAAAAAGCAGAGATACTACTTTGCCAACAAAGGTCCGTATAGTCAAGGCTATGGTTTTTCCAGTAGTCGTGGATGGATGTGAGAGTTGGACTGTGAAGAAAGCTGAGGGCCGAAGAATTGATGCTTTTGAACTGTGGTATTGGAGAAGACTCTTGAGAGTCCCTTGAACTGCAACGAGATCCAATCAGTCCATCCTAAAGGAGCTCAGTCCTGAGTGTTCACTGGAAGGACTGAAGTTGAAGCTGAAACTCCGATACTTCAGCCACCTGATGCGAAGAACTTACTCATAGGAAAAGACCCTGATGCTGGGTAAGATTGAAGGTGGGAGAAGAAGTGGACGACAGAGGATGAGATTGTTGGATGGCATCACCGACTCAATGGACATGAGTTTGAGTAAACTCTGGGAGTTGGTGAGGGACAGGGAGGCCTGGCGTGTTGCAGTCCATGGGGTCGCAGAGTTGGACATGACTGAATTGAACTGTATTTATGTTCTTAATTGAGACTGTGCAGATTAAACTAACAAAAGACAGATCATTGGGAGAAAAGACATACAATTTTCACTTACACTTATGTGAGTTCACAGACAAGTGAAACACAAAGAAGCAATTAGACTCCGGGCTTAGGTACTATTCTAACAGAGGAAAGGGATCTTGGGTTTCCAGGGATGACAAACTTGTGTTAAGTCACTAGAAAATATATGGGGGAACTAATGGGAGATAAGGATTACTTTAGTAAGATCTGTTTATGTAAACCCATCTGGGTGTTGTCTCTCCATCTCTGGTGATGAGACAGTTCTTGATGCTAGGGTTGAGGGTTGGGGTAGACACTGTCACAGAGGGAAATCCATGCTCTGCTTTTAGGCAGTTAAGCAGAGTTCCAGGGAACTCTTTCTAAATCTTGATTCTCAGTTGCCTTCCTGGTGGCTCAGATGGTAAAGAATCTGCCTGCAATGCAGGAGACCCAGGTGCAATCCTTGAGTCAGGAAAGATCCCCTAGAAAATAGAATGGCAACCCACTCCAGTATTCTTGCCTGGAAAATCCCATGGACAGAGGAGCCTGGTGGGCTACAGTCCATGGGGTCATAAAGAGTCAGACACGCCTGAGCAACTAACAGTTTCACTTTCAGAACAATCCTTATGATAAACTAGCACATTTCGGTGTGGCCCATCTAGTCCCCTTAAGCGTCATTAACTGAAAGAATAAAAACAGAATAAGAACAGGTGGGATTGGAAGCCAAAATTAAGTTCACTTTCGGACATTTTAGGTTTGAAGTGTATGTGGTGTATTTCATCACAATTATCCCACAGCAAAGACCTAGAAATGTAAATCAGGAATTAAAGAACTGAGATCAATTAGATGACATAGGGTTAGTTTTCTCACCATTTACTTACCCATTAGTTTCTCCAAAGAATACAGAGGATGGTTATTCTACAGGGCAATAGAAGTGAAACCAGAATTAGAGATATTTACACACCTCTGTCTTTACCGTTTACAATAGTGGAGAACACAATTTCTTTTTTCTTCTCTCAGTCTTATTGGGGTATAATTGACAAAATTGTAAGCAACGTAAAACGTAAACTGAGGTGATTTGACATTTCCGCTTTCTTTTTTTATCTTTGTTTTTAGTTTCTTAGCAGGATACATAATGTTGGAGTAAAAGGTTCCTGGTGCACCGGTTTCATACCAGTGGGAGGGCAAAGAAAGGACTGTTGAAGCAGTATTTATTCAAATTGCAAAGCCATTCAGATGATAGTGTTTATTGTTAGCAAAATGATTTGGTAATAGCTAACACTCAAAGAGCATAAACTATGAACATTGTGTTAAGTGCTTTTATTTAAATCACCTCAATTACTATTCACAAAACCCTAGAAAAAAGTACTGCTAGTATCACAATTTTCAAGAATAAAAAGCTGTGAAGTTTGAATAGCTAGTAAATACTGGGACTAGAATTTGGATTTATGTAGTCTGACTTCAGAGATGCTACAGTGTTTCTGGTTTCCCATTGTAGCTTCCAAACCAGTCCAAGAACTTTGACCCTGTTGGGCGTGCTTCTTCTGTCTACACCTCCTGCTATGGTAACTCTTCAGAACCACTTTCTGATGTCCTTGTCTGTAGCCATTCACTCACTCAAGGTTTGGGTCTTTTGTCAGTTTTCTTTGCAACCTGTACTCCTATCAATCTGTTAACCCCATCCATACTCACATATAAACCTCATTTCCCTTTAACTTCCCTCCGAATCCAGTGTAGACCCTACAATCCTTCATTATAATTGTTCTTTTGCAAACACCCACAATACCTGTAGTTGTCTCTCTGCTATTACTCTCATGGGGGGGAAAAAAAGGCAAGCTGATTAAATCTAACTGTCCATCTATTCTGGGGATATTGGCAAATGTAGGCTGGATGGTTTTAAACTCATGACCGTAAGGTGCTGGAGAAGACTCTTGAGAGCTCCTTGGACAGCAAGATCAAACCAGTCAATCCTAAAGGAAATCAACCCTGAATATTCATAGGAAGGACTGATGCTGAAGCTCCAATACTTTGGCCACCTGATTCAAAGAGCCGACTCACTGAAAAAGCCCCTTTTTCTATCAAAGGCACTCTTCCCATTTGTACTTTTTAAAATTTTTTGATTGTGCTACACAGTATGAGATCCCAGTTCCCTGAGCAGGGATTAAGCCTGTGCCCTCTGCAGTCGAAGCTTGGAGTCTTAACTACTGGACCACCAGGGAAGTCCCTCCACTTGTACTTTAGATGTCAATCCTTTCCATCACAAAGATTTTCCTCCTTTGCTCTCTTTTTCTCCCTCTTGCAACCCCAGTATTTCCCTATTAGATCATTCCCATTAATACACATTCTCTGTATTTTTCATTAAAAAATACAAAAACAACATAAAAGATACACAAACAAAATCCTCCCTGACTTCACATTCTCCATCGTTCATTTTCTACTGATCTTCAGAGTAAAATCCCTCAAATACTTGTCTTCACTTTTTTCATCTCCAATTTGTTCAGTTCAGTTGCTCAGTTGTGTCCAACTCTTTGTGACCGAGTTTAGTCTTCAACTATTCCAACCCATGCCCACTACTTCACTGATCTGGTTCCTAAAACTCAGTGTTGAGCCCCACAGTGTCAATCCAATGGGCTCTTTCCTGCCTGATGTTACCTGTTCTCTCAGTAACATTTGAGACAGTCACCACTTCTTTTCTAGGCTTTTACAACGCTATACATTCCAGCTTTCCCCTCTCTGCACTCAGTCTCCTTTTTAGGGACTTAACCTCTATATTTGGAAGTTTTTCAGGGCTTAGTCCTGGACCTTCTTCTCTTACCACATTTTCTTTGATCTCATTCTTTCTAATGACTTTATGTATGTGTGCATTTATTGGCCACACAGCACAGCATGCAGAATCTTAGTTCCCCAACCAGGGACTGGACCTGGTTGAGAAAGTACAGTCCTAACTAGACCACCAGGGAATCTTCCTGTTTTTTTCATATGGTACAGTTCTGTCAAGTGAAGCAGACAAAGGGAGAAGAATGGACACTTTTGAGAATTTTCTTAAATAATGAAATACTTAAATAAACACTTAAAAACTTAATATAATTTAGTTTCAAGAAATAATGAAGTTTGAGTCATCACATGCAAAAATGATGGCTTCTTCAGAGCAATGTATTCCCTGAAGGTAAGATTCAATGACATCCCCACATCAGAGGGCTTTTGGTGGTTTGCTTGACATGCTCTTCTGGAAAGAAAACGATTGGCAGCATTTTCAGACTATGTAAAAATGTGCATTAAGGCAGTGGGATATAGCAAAAAGAGCTTGGGTTTTTGCAGTTAGAGTTCAGTATGATAGTAGAGAATATACTTACTTTAAGTTTTTTGATCTTTAATAAATTAATCTTTTGTTATTCAGTTTCTATAAAATTCATATTACCTACAGGATTATTGTGATTATTAAAATAGCAAATGTAAAATAGCAAATGCTATCTTTTCTGATCCCTGTACTCACAGGGTTTCTTTTCAACACCTGAATTCTTTTTAACACCTGATGACAGGCAAAGGATTGAGAAGAAGGATTTACTGATCAACAGCACAGGTGAATCTCCTTAAGGTAACCAGACAAAAGGCAAAAAACTTCAAGGAGAACTTGGTGGCTTGGTGTTTTAGGACAGTTCTCTCATAATGGCTCATCAATGATACAAAAGCAGTATTTCTCTTTCTCTTTCACTGTCCTTGAAAGGGTGGGCCTATTGGTAGGTTTTCGTTTTTTTTTTTTAAGTACAAGAAGCATCAACACTCAGTTTGGAAGAGTGACTTATGTGCTAAGAATAAATGGTCTAAGTGTAAGCAACTCGTGTTCACCAACAGGTGAATGGATAAAGAAGATGACACACATACACACTCAGCATAAAAAAGAAGGAAACTTTGCCATTTGCAACAACACGATGAACTTGAAGCATTTTGTGCTTAGTGAAGGAAGTCAGACAGAGAAGTACAAATACTGTAGATTATCACTCACATGTGGAATCTAAAAAAAGAAAAGAAACTAGTAAATATAACATAAAAGAAACAGACTCAGATACAAAGAACAAATCTGTGGTTACCAATAGGGAACTGGCAGGGGAAGGGGAAACAGAGGTAGAGGTTAAGAGGTATAAATTCCATGTACAATAAATAAGTTACAAGGATATATTATACAGCACAGGGAATATAGCCAATATTGTGAATCACTATAAATAAAAATTGTGAACCACTATGTTGTACACCTGAATCTTATATAAGATTGTAAATCAAATACACAGTTAAAAAAAAGAACGGTAAGTAAAAACAGTAAATTGAGACAAATGTACAAAAGCTGAACACAAGTGAACTTAGACACGCGTCAAGGATTTGAGGTGGCTAGTAGCTTACTTTGTGGGCGGAGAGCACCGCACGTAAAAACAAGACTGAAGACCAGTTCTGCACCTTTGTTCCTTTGGCTCCTGACCGACCAGCCAAAGCCGTCAGTACTTAACACCCAGACGGATTCTGTTGGCAAGCTCACACTTTTTCGATAAAAATCAAAGGCCTGATGCACGAATTCATCAATTTAAGAGAAAATAAGTTTAGATTAGCTGAGCCATTTTTTAAAAATTGACTTGGTTCCACATTTAGAAGAAATGGCAAGACTGACCAATTTTTTAACCTGGAGATTTCATTCAGTAATTCGCGGAGATGATGCTACTGTAAAAAACTTGCTGGCTACAACAGGGTACTTTCTAATACCTGTATAAGAAAAGCCTTGATCCTTCTTCAACCGTGGGGTACTTACAGATTGAACAGCTAAAACTGCTTCTGGAAGTTCCCCCACGGGACTTTCTTAAATCTAGATCCGTCCCTTACTAACCCTTCCTCACCATACATACTCTTAGCTTCTCCAGTTTTCAACTTCCCAAATCCTCAACCTCACCCCACGAATTAGTCCAATCAAACTCTCCCTTCTTAGACACTTCCTTATATACACTCCAGGAAACTCCCCAGAGAAACACGTGGCTAAATTTGTCCTTAATGGCGCTCCGTAATTCGCCTACTCCTCCACCGCCCTTCCTCACCTCCTATTAGCTCCGCCCCTCCCCATTCTCGCTTTCCCCCCTCCGGTCTCCCTCCCCCTTGCGCCTGCGCTTGCGCACCTCCAATTCAGGCGCTTTCCCTTTCCTGGCGACCAATCCACTTCCTGCCTCCGGTCCTCTGAACACTCCTCCCCTCCGCTAAGGCCCTGGCTGGAGGTGCAGGTTATGGCTGCCCTGCGAATTGCCGGTCTGAAAAATTAGCTCCTCTTCTTGAGTTGGGCAGCTTGAAGCCGCCGCTCTGTGTGTAGCACCTATCTGAGCATTCACTCGCGATCCTTCGCCCCGGAGCTAAGCTAAGAGCAAGGGAATGCCGGCGGAAGGGAAGCCCGGACTGTTTTCGACCTGGCAATAGTGCGGACAGCTGCTTCCTTTCCGCCGTCCTCCGCCCCGCCCCCACTCGCAGCCTGGCCGCGCTGGTGAGTGGCGGACGGGAGGGCCGGCGGGCGGAGGGAGGAGGGGGAGGTGAGGGAAGGCGGGCCCTCGGCTGCGAGCTAGGTGGGGGGAGGGGAGGGGAGAGCCCGAGCGCTGGAGTTGGTGCTGGGAAACCCGGGGCTAATGTTGACAACAGGCTCGAGGTGAGTCCCGGGGAACCTCCTTCCCCTCCTCTCCAACGACCAGGAGGGAGCGGGGTTGGGGGCCACCGGCCTGGACTTCTACTCCCCGGGGGACCCGTGAGGCGACTCGGCACCCCAGCGCTCCGGGGACGGCGAGCAGGAGACGGACCGCGGGTCCGGCGTCGTTCTCCTCAGACCCTTCTCCTCAGGAGGCTCCCTTCAACGCGGGAGGGAGGCAGGAGAGGCTGTCGAGGGGGTGCCTGCCCCATATGCCTGGGGTGGGCCTCGGGGCCGGAGGCGGGGAGCCCGCCGTGGCGGGGTGAAGAGGTTTGGGGGTGTGGAGGAGAGCGAGGGGAGGTTGGGGAGAGGTCTTTGGGAGCCGGGAGGGAAGCGAGGGCGAGGAAATGGGGAGGGTGTGTGTTTGTGTGTGTGTGTGTGTGTGTGTGTGTGTGTGTGGGAGGATGTGAAGCCGAGAGACCGGCCGGAGCGTGTCGGGCTCCGACGGTGAGGGAGTGTGGGCTGCGAAGTTAGGGCTGGAGCAGGGACGGTCCGCGAAGGTGACCGTGGACCCCGGTGGGAAGGGGAGTTAGTTGTGGCGAGGAAGCGAGCGGAGCTGAGGCGTGTGGAGCGAGAGCAGGGGGTTGTGGGAGAAGAGGGTGCACGGGACGGGGTTCGGTGGATCGGAAGAGTGGTGGGCAGGCATTGCTGCTGCTGCTAAGTCACTTCAGTCGTGTCCGACTCTGTGCGACCCCATAGACGGAATTCCTGGGTGGACTTCTTTTTAGTCCCATGGGCTGAGGCTTCTTCACTTTGCCTTCATCCCGGGCTTCCCGGTCCTCCTGTTGAACTAAAGAGGTGATCGCGGGGTGTTTGGTTGGCCGAACAGAGCCAGCTTATAAGCTTGAGGGGACAGTCTGGACTGGAGCTCTCTTGCTCTTTTAGGACTTGCACGCAGTGATGCATCAGACCTGAGGAAAACTCTCCCTCAATTTTCCCCTTTAGCAGAGTTATTAAGTGTTTAGAAGAACTGTACGACTCATCAAGAAAACCATTTTTGAACTCTGGTGGAATTTGTAAAAACTTTGAATAGTCCTTTATACTGAGGACGTTCTTTAAAGTCAGAGACTGGGAGGTAATGCCCCTTGTGCTGTTCTGCCCTTAGAACATTTTAAACGAATAACCCAGAATGAAAAGATTAAATAGCATTCTTTCACTTTGGAGCATTTTCAGAGCAGTCTCATTGTGATTTCATACATAATCCATATGGTACTTTGTGGAGAAATAGCTTTAAAGGGAAACACCCCTTTCTCTGCACTCTCCCAACAGACCATTGGAGGTACCTATTTTACTAGTAAGGTAGTTTTACTTTCTTCTGGAAGTTCAGAGTATATTTAGAAAACCAAATAAAATATACAGCCCAAGGGCCAGAACACTATTTTGGGAGCTAGAAAGGTGGTTTTAAAGCATGGCTTCCTTTTAAGGACTGTGTGAATGTAATTATACTGGTTTGTAGGAGCTAATCATATTCCAGTTAAAAGATCACTAATTTTTATCTTACAGACTCTATTTAAAAGTTCTAGTTTTTATTTGGAAGATTTGAGGTAAAATATTAAAGCATGAGTTTATTAAAATGTGAAGAAACTTTAGCATTTCACAATATAATTTAATGCTCAGTTTCATATTTGAAATTTGATGTGATACAAATACATATTTAATCTGAATCCTGTAGCTTGTATTTTTTACTTGGCTTTTAAAAAATATTTATTTGGTTGCACCAGGTCTTAGTTGGGACATGCAGGATCTTTAGCTACACCATGTGGGATCTTTAGGGATCTTCAGTTGCAACGTGTGGAATCTAGTTCCCTGACCAGGGATCCAACCCTAGCCCACAGAGTCTTAGCCACTGGATCACCAGGGAAGTCCCTACTTGACTTTTTAAGTCTTAGAATATATAGGGGGAAAGAGAACTGGACACAGAGTCTCAACCCAGTCACTAAGCTAGTTGTGTAATCTTGGGCAGTTCACTCAATGTAAAAATTGAGAATTGGAGTAGTTAAAATCTAGTACTCCTAACTAAAAAATTCTTATTTTAGGCTTAATTCTTCAGTTTTCTTGTGAAAGAGAATAAGCATTTGTTGAATGGCTCTCTCATGCTCTCTTCTAGACTTACAGAAGTTTAAGAAATCTGTAAAAGAGGTAGCAGTATCTCCATCTTATTGATGAATAGACTCAGAGAAATTACATTGCCCTGTTTCCATAGCTAGCAGGTTGTAGAGTTTGCAAACTTAAAAGTCTGACTGACTTTAAAGCTCATATTATTTTCTCATAGTGTATTGCTACCTTTACATGAACCTTAAAATTTTCATCATATTTTTGTTTACTTAAATTTAGTTCCAGGTGTACTTTGGGTATATGTTTGTAATATAAGGATGAAATGGTTCAAAGAAGATACTACTGCCAGGACCTGGATCTTGTTGAGAATCTGTTTTGCCATGCTCTAGAACAGAATCTAATTCATGAAAGACTGCTGCAGTTTGATACAGAAGGCATTTAAAAGTCTATTGAATATATGAGTACTGTGGAAAATCACAAAAGTTTGGGGGACTGTTGTGCTGATAAATGATGATCCTTTATAAATTTGTCAGATTCCAAGTACGTTTCTTAATGTTTTAACAGAACTTAGTGTCTAATTTTGTCTTTATAAATGAGATATTATAAATTTTGATACCATTCTTTTTTGTATTCTGAAAACTGTTCTTTCCCATATTAGCTGAAGTGTTGCTTGTTGCTGCTTCACATCAGAAAGTACAAATTCTATATAAACCTTATTATTTTTTGCATATAATTACAGATATCCCTAAGTAAGTTTATCTGATTACCTAGGAATTACCTGTCCCATATCTTTTAGCTAGAATATGCCAAAAGTTAAAACATAATGTAAAAACTGTTTAACCATTATCAGGGACTCATTCTACTCTGAGATATGTAATTCTGATTTGTGTAGTCAGTATCTCTTGTCAGGTGTTCTAGCTGCATCCTCTTCAGGATTCTTAATAACTTTGGTTAAGCTCTGTCACTAGCTGTAGAAGCCTTGGTCAAGTTACTTGGTCAGGTCTTTTTTTACTCATTTATTAAATAGGGAAAATAATACTTATCTCATGAAAATTTTATTATTAAATGAGATAATGTATGTAAAATGTTTATTTTGTGAGAAGTAGCTAGTAGCTATTAGTATTCGCTCTTGAAAGTTTGCTTGGTTAGGGCAATCAGTCAGTTTAGGGCAATGGCGGGTATTTAATTGAAACTGCATGAGAAGTTGATATTACATTTCCCAGGTAATATAAATATTAACACTGTCTTGCCACATAAATAAGTAGTTATGCTCTTATATATTTTAATGATTGCTTAAACAGGATTAACAGCCCTTTTTTGTTCAGGTTCCACAATTAGGGTTATCTGAAGCCTTTGGGTGTCATTGTGCAAAAAAATGCATAGAACATGGAAGTGGAGGAAAATAAGAGTAAAACAGAAAAGAGGAGGGAAGAGGTGGCCGAGATAAGATACAGACTATGACACTTGCCTCCAAAAATCACTGAAAGTGCTTCAGTTGGCTTAGGTTGTCTTTCTGTGGTAATATTTTATTAGAGGGCTGAAATAAATGCTTTGTGTTTATAAAATATTTATTACTGCAAATGTTTTGTTCGCTAACATAGTTTTTATTGATGTAATTTAAAATGTATATTGAAAATACTTGAGTACCGTGTTTAGCTTAAAATAAAAACCCTAGGTAGTTTAAGTAATTCTATACTTCTTAAATGGAAAGTATTTTGATTTTCTTGTGTACAACTTTCAAATGATTTAGGAGTTAAAACATGAAGTATTGTCCATAAAAGAAATGACATGAGAACACTAAGCTCTAAGTAGACATGTATTTTTAGAAAAGAAAATCATGAATTTTGCTGGAGAATACATTTTTTGTTCCAAAGTTTATTTCCAGTTAACTGTATGGAGCCTGTACTATAGAGCAGTGCTCTCCAATAGAACTTTCTATAATGATGAAAATGTTCTGTATCCACACTGTTTGATGTACCCACTAGTGGCATGTGAAGTTGAGCACTTGGAATATGGATAGTGATGAAGAACTGAATTTCAGATTCTTTTTAATTAATTTATAGCGTAAGTAGCCACATGTGGCTAGTGTGGTGGTTTTCAGCTGGTAGTGATTTTGCCCCCAGCAGAAATTTGGTGATGTCCGAGTAATTTTTGTTTTTTAAAACTGGAGCGATACTACTGGCATCTACTGTGTAGAAGGCAGGGATGCTTCGTTTACACTTTGTGCAGTGCACACGGTAGCCTTTCCCCTCCCACCAGAGAACTCTTGCCCACAATGTCAGTACTCTTGAAGCTGGGAAACCCTGGGCTGGTGCCTCTTGTATTGCAAATATAGAACAGAATATTTAATTTATGTATTATTTATAGTAATCATTATGTTTATAGACTAATTTTGACTACTAATAAAGAGATGAAAGGTCTAGTATAGTTTGGGATAGTTAGCAGTTTTTGTGTTTGAAAGTTTGATACAGTTAGAGCAGTGAGATGAAATTTATTAGTCTTGTACATTTTATTAATTGCTTTGTAGGAGGTTAAGAGCTCGTTTATGCTCCCACTTAAATACTTGTAATTGAATATTGTGTGATGTAGTGTCACTAGCATTTCTTAATGGTTGTGAAGTATGGTGGGTGAAACTGATTGAAAATGTTCTCAGATACGTACTGAAGTATTTATGATTAAATGATATGTCATTTAATATCAGCTGTGAAGTTGATAGTGGTTGAATGTAATGGGTACATGGAGGTTCCTTATATTGTGCCCTCTACTTCTTGTAGAGACTATTTCCTGAATAAAAAGTAAAAAGAAAAAAAATGCTTAGACATAAGCATAACTAATAATGATAGAATATGGAATATGATCAGTGAATTATTTTGTCACTGAAATAGTATTTGTTTTGTATGCGTTTTATTTAATTTCTCACAGTTGCCAAGTTGCATTAATGTGTTCCACTTAACAAAATAGTGTCACATTACTAAAAAAAAAAGTCACTGCGATTATAATACTGACATTCTTTTACTCTTACAGATTGTCTTGGGTAACATAATGCCAGCTGAGCGTAAAAAGCCAGCAAGTATGGAAGAAAAAGAATCTTTACTAAACAGCAAGGAAAAAGACTGCAGTGAAAGGCGGCCAGTGAGCAGCAGGGAGAAACCAAAAGAGGAGATCAAGCTTACTGCCAAGAAGGAGGTTATTAAGGTCCCTGAAGATAAGAAGAAGAAACTGGAAGAAGATAAAAGAAAAAAGGAAGACAAGGAACGCAAGAAAAAAGAAGAAGAAAAAGTGAAGGCAGAGGAGGAATTAAAGAAAAAAGAGGAAGAAGAAAAAAAGAAACATGAAGAAGAAGAGAGAAAGAAGCAAGAAGAACAGGCGAAACGTCAGCAGGAAGAAGAGGCTGCCCAGTTGAAGTAAGAACGTTTATTCTAACTATTGATGTGTAGAAATAGGAAGATTGGAATGTTTTGGAAAACAGTGATTATTTGAAATAAAATTTGCAAGGTGCAGTTGCTTGAGAGTTGAGAGTATCTTAATTTACTTGTTCTGTTAGTTTCACTGACTACAGGCATGCTTACAGTGCTTTAACTCTTGAAATTAAATAATAGTAACCTTTAATAAGTATTTTTTTTTTGAGGTATGGAGCAATTTGAGCTGTTTGTGCTTTTTAGAAAATCTTTTTTTCATGGTATAGTGTGTCATCTTTCTAAGTTGAGAATCTTTCTTTTTTGGCCATGCTGTGTGACTGGCAGGATCGAACCTGGGCCCTGGTGGTGAAAGTCCTTACTATTGGACTGCTAGGGAATTCCCGAAAATCTTCAGTTCTTAATGGCTGCTGTTGAGTTTTTTATATGCCAAACTCTACAGTTGTATTAGTACACATCTTTATGGCAGTCCTAATGAAGTAAGCTTATTGTTTTGCAGATGAATAAAATGACGCTTCAAGAGATTAAATGACTTGCCAAAGGTCACAGTAAATAGAGCAGCTGGGATTTGAACCTAGGTTAGGCTGACTTTAAAACCATTGTCTTTAAGTACAGTTCCAAAATGCTTCCCATTTTTATCTTTGTCAAAATCTATTTGTAAGCTTGTATATCTGTGCAAGTGATATAATGAACTGGTGAAAAATGAGGTAGTCCTCTTAGGAAGACTACCAGGATGTAGCAGAAAGGATAGTTGATGAATAGTGCATGAGACCTAATCCAATAGTGCATGGGCTCTTCCCTTCATATATGTAATTTAAAAACCTGTTTGCAAATATGAATTTTTATGAATCTCTTGAACAGCTCAGTTACCTACTTACCAAAGTTCTTTAGTACCTCTATTTTTAATGAGGAACTAGAGTCTTAGGTCTGAAAAGCAATAGCAATAGTTTTGGAATATTCAGAACTATGATTCTTGAGAGTTTCTTGCTTATTTTCTGTTTTACTTAAAATAATTTGGAAGGATATTTCATTTCACTGTAACTTTTGTTCTCTCACCCTTCCCTTACAAAGAGCTTAAAAAAACAATAGTAACCAAAATGCCAACTTTTTATTGGGAAAAATTCAAGCATGTAAAAGATAGAATGGAATAAATTAGTACCCCTTCCCATCTACCCATCATCTGCAATTACCCTTTTTTTTTTCTTGAGTATTCTAAAGCATCACATTATTTCACCTGTAAATATATAAATATGTAAGTATAAATATTTTCATTGTGTGTGTTTATATACATTATATACCAAAGTATTTTTAATAAAAATGATAATTGAGTAATGAGTTAGATTTTCTTAACGAGTACTCTCACTGCTAATCTTGTTTTTGTGTGGCTGGGAGGTTTCCAAGAGATTCATGTCCCTGTTCTTAGTGATAGATGCAACTCTTTGTTA
This sequence comes from Giraffa tippelskirchi, assembly GCF_054371585.1. NCBI lineage: Eukaryota > Metazoa > Chordata > Mammalia > Artiodactyla > Giraffidae > Giraffa > Giraffa tippelskirchi. The sequence goes on along the minus strand of NC_137287.1, from coordinate 60,568,991 downwards.
ACATATTGTAGCTATTAGTGGAAAAATCGTAGAATTATAGAGTAACTCAGGGATGGTTATCTTAGAAAGATGAAAATCTATTTTATTAGAAATTTATATTTTAAAGTTACATGTTTTAGTGTCTCAGAAACCTCAGATTGTCCCCCTTCTCCCACTCCTGCCCAAGTTATTTTACTACTTCTGCAGTTTAAACATGTCCCATCTTTTTAGTGGAAACATAAGTAGATTTGTTTTTAAATCTCAGGATAAACTGAGTCTGCTAACCTTTTTTTTTTTTTTTCTGGTTTCTAAATGAGCTTTTAATTATACTTGAATTTTAAGGCCTAAACTTTTATTAAGAAAGGTTTATTTACTGATGAAGTATGGAAAAATGGTACCTAACTCAAAGCATTTTAATGTATTCTTTTGTAATTTTGTTCTTTAATTATTTTTTTGTGGATTTTTTCCCTGTTTCCCCAGTGTGTTTATTTGTTTTAGGTTTTATATTTTCCCAAACATATTACTTTGCTTTTTTGTGTTAAGAGTCCTATGTTTTATCCATTTATTTTTTCAGCTTTGTTGAGTTACAATTGACAAGTAAAAAGTTATAATCGTTTAGCTTGCCAGTTGGCAGAATGATTTTTAATCTAGTTATTAAAAATGCTTCTCTCTGCCACTTTTGGTGTTATCAGTAGAATGAGTTCTCATTATCTTGTCATTAATCAGATGTCTTTAAACTGGTGAAAGGGCCTTTTGCATCTTTTGTTCCTCTTGGATTCTGTTGCTTTTCTAATTACTTTTTCATTGGCTTTCACTCTTATGGGATTCATCAGTTATGCTTCAAAATATACAAGGTATCTTACTTACTTGTTTGTTTGTTTTTTATATAGAGAGAAAGAGGAATCCCTTCAGCTTCATCAGGAAGCTTGGGAACGACATCAGTTAAGGAAAGAACTTCGTAGCAAAAACCAAAATGCTCCAGACAACCGACCAGAGGAAAATTTCTTTAGCCGACTAGACTCAAGTTTGAAGAAAAATACCGCTTTTGTCAAGAAACTAAAAACTATTACAGAACAACAGAGAGACTCCTTGTCCCATGATTTTAATGGCCTAAATTTAAGCAAATACATTGCAGAGGCTGTCGCTTCTATTGTGGAAGCAAAGCTAAAAATATCTGACGTGAATTGTGCTGTGCACTTATGCTCTCTCTTTCACCAGCGCTACGCTGACTTTGCCCCATCACTTCTTCAGGTTTGGAAAAAGCATTTTGAAGCCAGGAAAGAAGAGAAAACACCTAACATTACCAAGTTAAGAACTGATTTGCGTTTCATTGCAGAATTGACAATAGTTGGGATTTTCACTGACAAGGAGGGTCTTTCCTTAATCTATGAACAGCTGAAAAATATTATTAATGCTGATCGGGAATCCCATACTCATGTTTCTGTGGTGATTAGTTTTTGTCGACATTGTGGAGATGATATTGCTGGACTTGTACCAAGGAAAGTAAAGAGTGCTGCAGAGAAGTTTAATTTGAGTTTTCCTCCTAGTGAGATAATTAGTCCAGAGAAACAGCAACCTTTCCAGAATCTTTTAAAAGAATACTTTACGTCTTTGACCAAACATCTGAAAAGGGACCACAGGGAGCTACAGAATACTGAGAGACAAAACAGGTGATTTTCAAATGTTTCTCAGAATTGAGAATTTATTTTGGAGCTCATACTTTAAAAAATGTAAAAGTCGTCATGCCACTGAAAGAACTTGTGGAAAAGGGCTTATTGCAGGTGATTTCTTACATTCCAGGAAAATTTCACAGAGTAATAACAGTCTAAGTACTCATGTTTAAATGTGAGTCTTTGATAGATTTTGTTTCTGATTTTAAAAAAAGCAATTCGGCTAGTATATGATGATTTTTACATTGTGGATTTTTACTGTGATTTAAAAATCTCCTTAACATTGAGGGATAAGTTTTCTTTTTCTATCACTTTAATATATCTGCTATAATTTTTTTGTGTGTTTCACTGTTTCTTTTCTGTAGCAGGTTTGCTTTTGTATTTTAGTTTATTGATGTCACTATTGATACTTGCTCTTTTCAAGAGAATAAGTCATTCATTAGTGATATTTTAGATCAGAAATTTGGAAAATAGTGTACCAAAGTAGCTGTGAAAAAATTCTTTAAATGCAACTATGTAAAGTGCATTTACAGGAGTCTTTCTCCTGGGGACATCCATTCAAAATTCTGAAGGAATAATGTGTGTGCCTGTGGTGAAGATCCCTGATTTAGGCCACCCTTGATTGTTACAAGATACTGTAGACTACTGTGTATCATCTGCACCTGCTGCTGCTCAGTCGCTTCAGTTGTGTCTGACTCTGTGCGACCCCATAGACGGCAGCCCACCAGGCTCCTCCGTCCATGGGATTTTCCAGGCAAGAGTACTGGAGTGGGGTGCCATTGCCTTCTCCCATCTGCACCTAGAAGGCATCAAAAGGCTAGAAGTTGATGCAGTTGGTGGATATTAGGTCAGTATGGAGGTGTGTATGTGGAGCAGGGCTGAGGGTGTGCATAAAGGAGGCAACAGGCGGTAGCCTTTGGCTGAATACTTTGCACCTATTTTAAAGTACCTGTGTGGGGGGAACACTTACTCTTATAAGCCTGTAGTTGGGAAGGACTGGTTTACATAGTTACCTCTAGAAGGTGCTTAACTTAGCCACAAAAGACTGCAATAGTGTATGCCAGTTGTTCACTTAGGTAAGGGATAAGATAGGAGCAGAGGCTATATGAATAAATCTGTGGTGGCCGAAGCTCGCTCAGAGGTGAGAATTTAAGATGGCAGTGATGCTCCTTAATGTTTCTTAAAAAAAAACGATCCTCATTTTGTACTTTTGAATAGGGAGGACTGTTTTAAACTTTGAAGAGGCAACTTCAGAATGTACTTCTGTAGCCAGTAATGGGTTAAAAAAGAAAGTAATGGTCCTCTATTAATAATTTTTACATATATTAGCTTTCTTAGTTACAATTTACAATCATTTTTATAGTCTTTTTCCTTTTCACATATGTTTTACCTAATATGTCACAGGTGATTTTGAAAGTATGCTTTGGTTTTTTTTTTTGGCTACTTGCTAAGTTTTTTTTTTTTTTTTTAATTAAACTTTTTATTTTGTGTTGGAGTATAGCCGACTAACAGTGTTTTGATAGTTTCAGGTGGACAGCAAAGGGACTCAGCCATACATATACATGTATCCTTTCTACATTTTGTGTTTTTGATTGGCTTCACAGAAGCTTTCAGGGCAGAGTCTATAATGATTTAATCTAGTCATCCTTCCAGTGCAAAATGAAATCCATTTTATAGATTATCTGACATAAATTCTGAAAACTTATCGAGCTTAGTGCTCTGAGCTATTCCACTGTTGGACACACCTATTCCTAGCCTGTTTGCTGGGAATTTAAGCTGAAATTTAACTCCCCATAAAATGGTTCCCTTTGATTTACTTGTTTTTTTCTGGTACAGACAGAATAAAGCTACTCAGAGTGGGATTCCATGAACTGTTTACCCGTTCCCAGTGAATTAAGTAGAGAAACTGAGACTACATTTAGCCATTTTGGTAGCAATTTTTTCATTGCCATGATATTGTCATATTTTATAGCTACACAGTGATTGGAAAGAAAATTATTCTTTTACGACAGATAGTTTGAGAAACATTGGCATGGGACATGTCTCTTCTTTTACACCATGATGTCTCAAAATATTTGCAGACTGTCAAGATGTTTCCCTTTGATCTTCTCTAGGCTGAGTATCTCTGGTTCCCTTAATTTGCTGCCTGATTTTCAGACACTTTGGATGTTTGTTTTTGATGCCTTATCTGCCTGTGGCCTACAGTTTTTATAGCTGCAGTCTTTTGACTTTTTGTTATACCTAAAGACAAATTTCTCAAATGTCATGCTGCCAAGCCAGTTGTTCACTTTGAACTAGAGACATAATTTTTTATTCCTGATACAGACTTAACTCTTAAACTTCAGGTACTTTTGGCATACTATGTTAGCCTAATGATAATTGATGGTGTGTGTGTGTGTGTGTGGGTGTGTGTGTGTGTGTATTTTTCCATGCCACATGGCTTCTGGCATCTTAGTTCTCTGATGATAATTGATGGGTGTGTGTGTGTGATGGGTGTGTGTGTGTGTGATGGGTGTATGTGTGTGTGTGTATATTTTTCCATGCCACATGGCTTCTGGCATCTTAGTTCTCTGACCAGAGATTGAAATGGTGGCCCACGGCATTGAAAGCACTGAGTCCTAACAGGGAAGTCTCAATGATGTATATATTATTAATTATACTTATCCACTGGTCACATTTAGATTAGATAAGCAGACCTGTTTTTGTCATGATTAAAGTCATAGAAGAAAATTTTGAACACAGTGTTGAGACCACGGCTTCATGGCCTTTTCCTAGAAACTTACTCATGTTAATACAGAGCTATTGACCTGTGGTTGGTTATTAGAGGAGGCTATTTACTACATGTAAATTGACCTTAGCCTGGGAACAGTTATTTTATCACAGGAACTGTCCAATTATATTTAATTATTTGGAAGATATGAGAATCTTAATCACAGTGTAGAAAACAATTGGCATACGGCTTAGTAAGTCACTCATGCCTTAGGATAGCTTCAATTTGAAGAGCCTTTGTAAGTGAGAATTTAAGTGCCTGACTGAGCAAAGACTCGAGGAATTGGATTAATGCAGAGTCCCTACTTGGCCTAATGTTAGTCTCCTTACTTCTAAGAGGGTATGTTACAGTTAAAATGGCCAGTTTCCAGAAGTTTCTTTCTGCCAATCATTATCCAGTGGATGTTTTGAAGTTTTTCTCTATCATAGGGATAAATCACAGATGGTTGTTTTTCTCAATAAGGTTTCTCTTAGGCAGGCATGATAATGCTAGAAATCTAGGTGCCAAGCTAGTGAGTATTTAAGACTCATGTAGTTAAACTACTTTAAGCCTTTATTCTACTTTAAGCCTGTATTCACTGTCTTTAATGATGGTTTTAAAAAAAGTGAAATACCCTGTGTTTTCAATCTATGGATTGTAAATGCTCTTGGTCACTCTGGTTAACTTGGGAGATGGCATGGTGCTTAGGGGTTGTGAAGTGTTAGTCTGGACTCATTGACGTCTATATTTAAAAATTTATTTAACCAATTAAAAAAATAGAGTAATAAAATCTCTAGTGTTTTCTTAAAAACACTGTAATGGATGAATGAAGGCATGACTGAATGAGACCTGTTGAGTCTCAGCTGTTCTTTTCTGCTGTTGGCTATGCTGATATGTATTAGTTACAATCCCCTGAGGATTTACAGTTGTTAGCCAGCAATAAAATTGATCCTAGGGTTTGGTGAATTCTAATAAATGTGAATTTATAAGCTTTTTGTACTTGTTAAGTACAAAATCTTATTTTAAAATGCATTTTGGTTAAGTAATTGATCTGAAGAGTTAAAATTAATATTTGCACATTTAAAATAGCATCTAGTAGTATTTTCCAGTCTAGAATTAATAGTTTTACTTCTTGCCAAGTGTTATATTTTATTATTTTCAGTGCTGTTACTTTATACTCGAAATGCTTTGTACTTTGAGATTTTATTCTCATTGAGGTAATATAACCTAGTATTTTTTTGGCATTTAATAAAAATTGGTTGAATAAATGATTTAATTTTATTAGATATAACAAGTTAATTATGTAACAGTTAATTTTTTGCAGTATAGTGAAATCATGAATTCAGATATTGAGTCAGAATACTTGCTTCAATAATTCTGAAGTATCTTAATTTCTTTTTTTTCTCCTTCATTGGTGGGAATGAGGGCACATTTCTCTTTTCAGTACTGGTGAATTATGACCTTCATGATTGCATGCTCAGTTCAACAGCAGTAAATGATTTGATTTAAAGTTTGGGAAGGAAAAAAAATGTAGGTAGAATGTAGGCTTTTCCCTTGTTAATATAACCAGAGAGGTTTCTTTTATTAATGCAGATTCATGAGGCATTACTTTAACAGTGTTGAAACCTGAAAACACATTAACCTGACATTCAGTAGTGTTGCTTTTACCTTTCATATTCTTTCTGGTTAAGTTGTACCTTGCCTTTACAGGAAGATAGTTTATTAAATGAGTCTATGGGGTCGCAAAGAGTCAGACATGACTTAGCGACTGAACAGCAAGTATTAAGCACTATTAAAATGTTATATATCACTGTGCTTTAGATTTACAGAGGCTTTAGCAATTTTATAAGTGTTTCAAAATTGTTACCTCCTAGATATTTTCTAATTGAGTCAGTAACATTGATACAGTTGCTTAATCACTGGGTACAGTTATGCTTAATTGTTGCTCTATGCTCTTCATATAAGATTGTTCAACATTCACAACCAAATTCTAAAATGAAACTGCAAGAAAATTCAAGTTCTCATGAGAATTTGACAAAACAGTAAAGAAGATGAAAAGTGAAACCTAGTAGTTTTTCATGGGTCTGCTTCATGGTTATTTTTTCAAGATTTGGCCATGTGTTCTGTTATTTTACATGAGTGGTTAAGGACAAAGCTAAAATAGATTTTCTGTAGTCAAGATTTTTTTTTTTTTAATTTGGCCGATAGAAGATTAAAATAATACTTCAAATTTTAAGTTCTTGCCTTTGCTGCAGTGGACTCTGGCTTTTTTTTTCCCTCATGAAAATACTGTTTTACTTTGATATAGTGCATCATGTGTATGATCTCAGTGATCCTCATAGTACCCTTGAAAGAAATAACTGTATTTTGAAGGTGATAGATTAGATTTAGTTATTAAAGACCTTTCCCAATGTGACTTTGATAGCAAATGACAGAATCAGTTTCTTTCCTATCTCTTCATTCTTTATTTTTCACATCTTCCATAGTATTCATCTTCATCTGCATTTTGTTTAAGGTGTCTAATAAACCCATTAGCTACTCAGAACTTACAAAGTCAAATCCAAATAAAAGAAGGACCCAAAAGAGAATATAAAACCAGCACCTTGGTTTGGGAAGACTTGCCTTTGATATATGCATTTGAGAGACATCCTAATTCAATATATGGTACTAAGTGGATAATTTGAGAGGCACTGTAATCCAGGAGTTAAGAGAATGAACTTTGGAGCCCGACCGCTTGGCTGGCTTTAGATCTGTCATTTACTCACTCTAACTTTGGGCAAGTTACCTCACATCTCTGTGCTTTGGTTTTCTCTTCTGTAAAATGGGATGACAGTAGCACCATATCTCTGAGGTACATGTGAATGATGCATATGTGAATGCATATGTGTAAAGACATTTAATAACAGTATCTGGCACACTGTAAGTATCAATAAATGTTAGTTCACTGTTAATAGTATATTGCCTGCTCAATTCTTCAGAAAGTTTTTCAAATGAGAATTTCTCTTTGTGCCTTTTTATGTTTATCAAAATGTGTATGTTAAACTTCTTAAACTTTCACAGCTTATTTTTAAAAACAATATAAAGCAACAGAATAAACACTGTACAAAATAAAAGAAGTAGCATGAAGGCCAGGCAATAACAATACAAATTTTAAAAATGGAAAAAAATGAATGTCTCAATATAAGAAATTTTTGAGGCCTATGTGGCTTTCCTTATGAGATATATTGCTTGATTCCAGAATGGACTATTTGAGATAGTCAGATTTACAATATTAAATTAATGTTAAATATAATATAAAAAACACTCCAGAAATCAAGGATTGATGTACCTTAGAGGTGCTCCCAGATAGTGATATCTCATATTTTAGGTGCAAGACATCTACTTTCTTCTTTTTACAGTGAATAAGACTTGGAATTAATTTTGTTTTCATTGCTTGCTTTTCATATCTTTGAAATAGTACCAGTTCCTCCCTATCATGCAATGAAACCAGAAGAGGGAATGAACTTGTTTATAATATATTTAATAGTGGTACTTGGTTATCTCCAGTTACGACAAGGATTGGCAAACTGTGGCTTTCAGGCCAGATTAGTAATTACATGATGTTCAAATTTCAGTGTCCATAAATAAAGTTTTATTGGAAAGTCACACTTATTTGTTTACATATTGTCTGTGCTGCTTTTGTGCTATGCCATCAGACTTGAGTAATTGCAGCAAAGACCATATGGTCTGCAAAGCTTAAAATTATTATTTGTCCCTTTACAGAAAGTTTGCTGACCTCTGATTTATGACAGCCTCAAAAGAATGGTTTCAGTGCAACTTTCTGTAATAGATGTGCTTCTGAAGAGATTGTAATTAAAATGATACATGATGAACCATATTTTCAGCTTGATTTTGCTTAGTGTTATATTCCCATGGAATTGGAATTCACATAAGAAATTTTGGTGACATTTGCACTGATGTACAGAAAATGTACTCTGGTCAGATGTGCTGTGTATGTGTAGTTCCCTCATACAGGCCTTCTAAAATTTAATCAAACTGAAAAACTTTTCCTGTGGACTTCATGAACTTACAAGAACTGACTTATATAGTACATTCATTAGAAATTGTTTCATTTAAATTTCATTAGAACTTATAAATGACTAGGGATTTTGAATTTTCAGGCACTTGCGATGGCTTCTTTCTCTGCTTGAAGTCTGTAGTCTTACTATATGCCGTGGAATTAGATATTAAGGAAATACATTTTAAATAAATGGTCAAGGAAAATACATATGACTATGTATGTTTTGTATATAATGGATCTCTTCTAATGCCTTTTCATTGTTGTCCTATACTGCTTTCTGACTGTACAGTGTAAGGTTCTATTAGAAAATCAACCAAAATCTAAGCCCCCTGCCCTTTAGGACTGTTCTTACTAGACAGTAACCTAAACATGTATGAGTTAAGTAGTTAAGTAAATTAGTACTATTAAAAGTTTAATCATGGAATTGAGGTTTTGAGAAGAGCGAGGAGTATCTCCGAAGCTTCACAGTTTTAACTGGTTGCAGGAGGACTGGAAGAGAATCCCTCTGCCAATGCAGGAGACGCAAGAGATGTGGGTTCCATCCCTGGCTCGAGAAGATCCCCTGGAGAAGGAAATGGCAACCCACTTCAGTATTCTTGCCTAGAAAATTCTGTGGACAGAGGAGCCGGGCAGGCTGCAGTCCATGGAGTTGCAAAGAGACGTGATTGTGTGCATGCGTGCGCGCGCACACACACGCGTGTGCGAGGACTGGATAGGAACTAAATGCACACATAGGGACCCCTCATAGAATTCAGTGATTTAATTGACTGAATGCAAAGTCCAGGCAAAAGTTTCAAAGTGAGGTTGATACGGGAAAGAGTGTTCACTTTCTTGTTTTGATAAAACAGGCACCATCTTGCTACAGCTTGTATGTCATAAATCTTTAGTGAATATTGTATAACCTAAACTTGATGTGTTTTCTTCAAATGATCAGAATGCCAAATTAGAGAAGTAAAGTTCCACGTTATGGTATTTTGAGATATTTTTCAATTTTGTTTTAAGAACTGAAATAACTTTGAATCTTAGTTGTCATTAGAGGTTTTGAAATTCCTTGAAACTTGTGTCCCTTTTAACATAATTTGCTTCTGAATAAACTTTTAAAGTTTTTATTAATATTTCTCCTAATAATTGTAGAGCATTTTAGAGTAGCCTGCTTTTAAGTATTATTTATTCAAATCATTTATTTAATTTTAATGGCTTTTTTAACTTGAAAAATGATGTGACTTCTAATTAAAAGTTTTACCAAGCTCATTTGAAGTAATGTCAGTCATTTTTCATTCCTTGAATATTTTTAAATGCTTGGGTTTTTGTTTTAATTTAAAGAAACTCATTCATAAAGCTTAATGAAAGGAAAGTTAATCTGAAATAAATATTTGAAGAGAAGTTGTTCTTTAATGAGAGTGTTATTAGAGGAATACTGTTCAGCCTGGATTATTACGGTTAAACTGTCTTGGCATTTTACTAATCTATTTGTAAAATGATATTGTCTAGTGTGTATTTACAGCATAAGAAAATGAGTGAAAAATTCTCAGTTTAGATCCTGCTAGGCCAGATGTTGGGGAAAAAAGGATTGAATTTAATGAATTGTAATTGTTCTTTGTATTGATCTATCTTGTATTGGTAAATGGGACCTGATATTCCTAAAAATAGAAAATGTTAATATTTTAAATATTGTAGCATTGAAACAAAAGTTCTTGTTGAGAAGAATGGGGGAAGATGGGAAAGTTTAGAAACGTTCCAAATAAGCAGAGGTAAGTAAGTGTAGGCAAGGATTTTTTCTTCATGAAGACTTCATTTTCTATAACTTTTAAGAAAATGACAACGCAAAAAAAAATCCATCTAACTCATTTTCTTCTCTGTTCAGAAGAAAACTCAAAACAAGGAATAAAAATACTTGTATGTATTTTGAAAATGACTTAATTTACAATTTATAATTGACTTTTTGAAATCTGTATTGTATATTTGCATTAAGGTTTATAAATTTCATGTCTTACACTACTACATATTTGCTTGTAGAAAAACAGTCCAGCTATAGACATTTCAACCATCTAAGCTAATGTAGTAAAATTTTTACTTGATTGTACAATTGAAAATTTTTCATTCGTTTTACATTTCTGTTAATAACTGTGGGTGGCTTATTAGTGAACTGTTGCAGAGTGGAAGAATACTTGTGTCCTCTGCTCCTCATAGTAGCCTGGCCTTGATTAAGTGGATTGCCCCAGTGATATTTGTTAAATGACTAGATAAAGAGTGCTTGCATAGTAGATTGAGAATTCACTGTAGGGAAGATGCAGGCTTTTTCAAGATAATCTTGAATCAAATCATTGTGAAAGTTTACAGGTACTGAGTCTCTAACCTGTTTTTGAAAACCAACTTGTATGTCGGGATGTATGACTGTAACAAAACACTAAAAATTGATTAGTAGCATACTGTTAAATTTTGTATTTCTGCAGGCATACTTGTTAATCACACTTCATATTTTCTGAAGAACCAATGTTAAATTTTAATTGCTTAAAAAATTTATTTGTTTAGGTGAATTTGATGATGTAAGTTTTGATTGTCAGATACATCTTGAAAGTGTTAAGTATTAAACATAGGTTATTAAAGAAGGTTGTGCTAATAAGCTTGTTTGATAAAATCAGATTTTACAGAACATTCCCAGTATAATAATAGATCACATCTGTTTTGATAAGATTGTCAGATTATTTCATCATTTGTTTATAGGCGTATTCTACATTCTAAAGGGGAGTTAAGTGAAGATAGACATAAACAGTATGAAGAATTTGCTATGTCTTATCAAAAGCTACTGGCAAATTCTCAATCCTTAGCGGACCTTTTGGATGAAAATATGCCAGATCTTCCTCAAGATAAACCAACACCAGAAGGTAAGATATCCTTAAAAATAAAGTTTTTTTGTTTTTTTTAGTAGGTGTTAATCATTTCTGTCTCTCTAGTCTTCTCAGATGTATATTAATGAAATTGGATATTTTGAAATGCCTTTAAATTTTTTTTAATGAAGTAGTATTAAGACCTAATAAAAACCTTGAAAACTACTTAAAATGCTTCTCTGAATAGAAAAGTCTTTGTGCTTAGAGCAGTGAAGCCTAACTCATAATGTTATGATGGATTTCTTTAGGTTCTTTTGTAGTAGATATCCTTAGATTGTATCTAACAAGGCCTATCTTAAACCGTATTTGGGACTATATAAAGATTTACTGTATTTCTCAGGTAGGTAGTAAGGTGGATTGGACCTTTAGGATACTAATATTTCTATGTTTATTTTTATTTTTATTTTAGTTGTTTTGAATGGTGTATTATCATAAATTGTTACTTAGAACTAAAGCCTACCTTGCAGTTTTATAAGATTAACTTATCATTTTGTAAAATGAGTTATTTCTCATATTATTGCAAAGGTGTTTTAAATTTCCTTTTTGGTAGGGCTCCTAATACATTACTGTAATATGTTTTACCAACTACTTGAGACGTAAGTTGATAAATGTTGATACGTTATTAATTTTAAAACTATCTGAAAATCCTATTTACTTAAAAATCTTAAGAGTGAAGTATTTGTAAAGTATCCCTTTATAATACAGGAAGGTATTTTGTATTTTACATCCTCAATAAGAAATTATCCATTGTATACTGTGAAAACATTTATAGTCCTTCCTTGGTATCTTCAGGGAGCTGGTTCCAGGACCTCTGAGGATGCTCGAGTCCCTCATTTAAAATGGCTTAGTGTTTGCATATAACCTGCACACATCTTCCCATATACTTTAAATCATCTGTAGATTACTTATAATACCTACTACAGTATAAATGTAAATGCTATGCAACAAAATGAACAAAATTCTGCCATCATTTTAAAAAGATATTTTCACTTGGTACAGAATTTTGGGGTGAGATTTTTTTTCTTTCAGTATTTAAAGATGTTGTTCCACTGTCTTCTATCTTTTCATTGTTTCCAGTGAGAAAGCTGCTATCGTTCGTGTCTTTGTTCTTTTTAAAATAATGCGTGTATTTTTTTTCTGATTGTTTTAAAATATCATTATCCGTGGTTTTAAAGAACTTAATTATGATAATGGCTTGGTGTGGTTTACTTCATGTTTCTTGTGCTAGGGGTTTGTTGGGCTTCTTGAATCTGGGTTTATAATTATCAAATTTAGCAAATCTTGACCATATTTCTTCAAATATGTATTCTGTTCCTCTCCCCCCTTCTATAGGAATTCAAATACCACTACATTTGAAGTTGTCTTCTCTGTGCTTTAGTATTTTTTTTTCACCCTGTTTAGTATTGGTTAGTTTCTATTGCTGTGTCTTCCAATTCACTCTCTTTTCCTTTTATGGTGTCTGATACTCTCATGTAGAGATGTAGAAGCTAGTTATGTTTTCCATGGTCTCCAACATGCTTAGTGTATCTTCTAGCTTGTTGAGAATATGAAATACAGTTGTAATAACTGTTTTAATGTCCTTGTCTTAATTATATCATATGTATCACTTCTGCGTTTATTTGATTGATTGATTGATCTCTATACCTTTGGTAATTTTTCTACTTTGGTGATATCAATCTTTTGAACATAATCTAATGGGTCAAAGTGATAAATTCTTGGTTTATTTAACATTATCCTCATTAGTACTGAGGTTAGAATCTTTTCATATACTCTTTGACTTCTCTGTTCAGAGGCTTTATCCATTTTTTTCTATTGAGATTTTGGACTTTATTTGCAGAAGCTCTTTATATTATGGATATTAATTCCTTTGTATAAATATTGCCAGTATTGTCTTCTAGTTTGTCCCTTGCTTTTTTTTTTTTAGCCACATAGCTTATGGGATGTTAGTTCCCCAACCAGGGGTTGAACCTGAGTCCTTGGCAGTGAAAGCTCGGAGTCCTAACCACTGGATCGCCAGGAAATTCCCTGCTTTTATTTACTTTTTTGTTGAAAAGAAATTAAATTTATCAGTCTTTTCTCTTATATTGGTTCAGTGTCCTGTATTTAAATATTTTTTTGGTAAGGCATATAAGTAATGAGTTAGAGAGCCAGTACTTTATTGTTTTTGCTGTGTTCTTCCTAAATGACTTTTAATGAATAATCTAATTTGTCTTAGGGTTATTTTTAATCTGCATGATCATTCTCTTATAATTCTAGTTTGGAGAGAAGTACAGTGAGAATAGATAAAATCATGAATGGTCTTGTGATCATGAAGTAGGAAATTGCTTTTAATGTTCTGAGTTTTAAGGATCTATCAGTTCAGTTCAGTCGCTCAGTCGTGTTCGACTCTTTGCGACCCCATGAATCGCAGCACGCCAGGCCTCCCTGTCCATCACCAACTCCCATGAGTTTACCCAAACTCATGTCCATCGAGTCAGTGATGCCATCCAGCCTCTCATCGTCTGTCGTCCCCTTCTCCTCCTGCCCCCAATCCTTCCCAGCATCAGGGTCTTTTCCAGTGAGTCAACTTGTCGCATGAGGTGGCCAAAGTATTGGAGTTTCAGCTTCAACATCAGTCCTTCCAATGAACACCCAAGACTGATCTCCTTTAGGATGGACTGGTTGGATCTCCTTGCAGTCCAAGGGACTCTCAAGAGTCTTCTCCAACACCACAGTTCAAAAGCATCAATTCTTCGGCGCTCAGCTTTCTTCACAGTCCAACTCATACCCATACATGACTACTGGAAAAACCATAGCCTTGACTAGACGGACATTTGTTGACAAAGTAATGTCTCTGCTTTTTAATATGCTATCTAGGTTGGTCATAACTTTCCTTCCAAGGAGTAAGCATCTATAGTTGTATGTAAATGTAGACTGTGTGTGTGTTTGTAAATACAAACACAGGTTTTCCACTCTCTACTGAAATATGTATATTTGTCTTCATCATTCCTTCCCTTCCTTTCTAGTTATTTATCAGTTGACCATTTATGGCAATCTGTCTTATACCAAGTTTAATATCAAAAGGAGGGATGCTTCTTAAGGGTTTATGATAAGATAAACCATAAACTTGTGAACATAATTGAGATAAAATCATACAGAGTGTTGGGAGTGTTAAAAAAGTGCTTCATGGGGGAGGTGGGACTTTAAACTAGATGTTTAGGAGTTGCCAGGCTTATGTATTTCTACGTTGGTTTTAAGCTTTGTGAAGATGGGCCTAATATATCAAATAGCTACTTAATCTCATATCAGTTGCTTAAAACTTAAAGAGAAAAGCGTGTTTATCCTGCACTTTCCTTTGATCTGTCCTGGTTTAGAGCTTTACTTAAAACAGAATTTTTGATTTTCTGGTAAAGATGGTTACATGCATAATCAAGAGTGCTTGTTGACTGAAGAAGTATCTGTTAATTGAAACATTCAAGATTCATTGGTTTTAATTCCCTGTGATTTATTTTACTGTAGAGCATGGGCCTGGAATTGATATATTTACACCTGGTAAACCTGGAGAATATGACTTAGAAGGTGGTATATGGGAAGATGAAGATGCTCGGAATTTTTACGAGAACCTCATTGATTTGAAAGCTTTTGTTCCAGCCATCTTGTTTAAAGATAATGAAAAAAGTTGTCAGAATAAAGAGTCCAGCAAGGATGATTCCAAAGGTAAATGCTGGAGGACAAATTTTTATATTAAAGTGCTATAAATTTTAGTTTCAAAATAATATTTGTAAAAAAATTTTTTTTACTTACTAGTTATATGAACATTAAGTCACTAGATTAAATGAATGACAGAATAATATGGACGTCTTAATTAATTTGAGTCCACTTTATCTAATCAGATTTATTTTCTCATCATTACAACAAATCCTCATGGCCTGTATGTCTCCATTCATCAGTCCATCCATCCATTCATTTCTTCACTGAACAGATGGCATGCACAAAGAAGTTATGGTTTTTGTCCTCCATGAGCATAATGTATTTTTAAGAATCTGAACATCAAATTTGCCAGATATAAATGTAGATTCTAAGAAAAATGTGGCAGATTTTGTGAATCTTGATTTTTTTGCAGCAGGATTTCAATATGACTTTTAATTCAGAGATACTAATTCTTTGGTTTCAAACAGAGACAAAGGAACCTAAGGATAATAAGGAGGTATCAAGTCCTGATGATTTGGAACTTGAGTTGGAGAACCTGGAAATTAATGATGACACATTGGAGCTGGAGGGTGGAGATGAAGCTGAAGATCTTACAAAGAAACTTCTTGATGAGCAAGGTAAACACTTTTGCCAAAAATGTTAATTTGTGATAAGTTTTTTTAAAAAATATAATGTTTTATTTATTTTTTGGCTATGCCATGCTACTTGTGGGATGTTAGTTCCCCGTCCAGGGATTGAACTCAGGCCCTCAGCAGTGAGAATGTGGAGTCCTAACCAGTGGATTGTCAGGGAATTCCTAACTTTTGATTAGTGTTTATACACAGAACTCTTGCCTGTGAATATGGGTCTTTACTCTTTAATTCCTTGTTTTCCTGTTGTTTCTAGGCCCTCACTTTTTTGGAATTTGATTTGGAACAGAAATACTACATGTCCCATATTATGTGACTACAAACTTTAGTGATAATCTAAATCTTAATAGATATTTCTTGCACTTCAGTACTTTTAGCATTGTCCCTGATGTATTTTATTTATAATATAATCTTTACAATCCTGACATAAATGCATTTGAAAGTTGAGAGATAAATAGACAATTGGTGTATCAGTTCATCTGTCATTTTTATCTGCCTTTACTATTGAGTAATGTTTTGTATTTAGTAATAAAAATATCACACTGTTAATTATTTCCTGAATACTTCTATCAAGTTTCTTTGTTAGTTAGAGTTCTTTATTAGAAGAATGCCTTTGTTAGGGTTGCCTTTCTCTCTGTGGGCTTCATTGATTCCTGCTGCCGATTCTCTAGTTCTCCACGTCATGAAAGGAGGGAGGCATGGCCGGAGGCTGCCCTCGGCTCAAACCAGTTAGTGACATCTGAGGAAAAGAGGGATCCTTTCCCACTGTCTGTGTATAAACATCTTGGAAGGAGTTGCCTAGTCCTGTGTCATGCTTGCCTGTGGCGAGAGGAGTAATGGTATCTGTGCTTGGGCAGCACCCTTTCCCATCAGAATCCCATGGATTGCCTTTGAGGGCAAGCAGTGATCATACTATTAATTGAAGACATGGGAAAAGGGATGTTCAACAGATAAAAATAGTAGATCTGCTCTAAAGCTACATGCAACTTATGACTTCTCATGTAAAAGTTTGCCCTTTTATAGTTGGTAATCTGAAAGACTAGTGATTTAGACTTATGATTCTAAAGATACCCTTTCTTTCAAGGGTAATGTCTGAAAAAATGCTTCATTTTTCATAAGTAAAGTGCTTTAGATTATCTGTGCCTCAGATAACATCTTATTGAAGGTTTTTATTCTTAGATTGTCTATGTATATTTCTAAACCTACTTAAAATCCAATTCCATATTAGAACAAGAGGATGAAGAAGCCAGCACTGGATCTCATCTCAAGCTCATAGTAGATGCTTTCCTCCAGCAATTACCCAACTGTGTCAACCGTGATCTGATAGACAAGGTATGAGTGCCTCTGTGTGACTTTACTCAAAGCACGTAGACCTTGTAGGATAGCTCAAATTAGGAATGTTTGTGGTTTTTGCAGTTTTGGCTGTAGAACGAACCATTTCTTCAAATGGAATCTAATATAGGAATTCAAAATGAACACAGTTGGAGCCAATTTGTAGATGTTGTGTTTGTGGGTGGAACTGTCTCTAGAGTCCTGTAGGCTTGACACCTCTCCCCTTCACATATTGCCACAGTGTGGAAAATACTGTTTTAGACCAGATGTTCTTAAAGTACTCTCTGTAGATTCCCAGTGTCTTTTCAGGTACTTTCAGGGCGTCTATAAGGTCAAAACTCTTTTCATACTATTACTAAGAGTTTTCCCCCTACTTTTTCACTGTTTCTGACATTTGCAAAAGTGATGATGGGTAAACCTGGCATTTTAACGTGAAGTCAAGCTGCATTGGTAGCAGACTCTAATAGTAGCTATTGTAGTCTTCATTGCTGTGCATTTGCAATTAAAAAACAGTGTCACTGTAACTTCAAGATCTCTTTGATGAATCTGTAAAATTTAGTGATTTTGTGTTATTTCAACCTCTGAGTACACTTCCTTTTAACTTGATAAAATAAGAAGGATGTATAAAGCATGTCTACTGACTCAAGGTTGCCTTGAGAAAACCATTTGTATGACTGAGTTGCAAGCTAAACTGCTTTTTATATAGAGTACCAGTTTTACTTGAAAGAATTGAGGGATGAACCATAGTTATTCAGACTTGGGTATTTAACAGACATTTTTCTAACATGAACAAAATGATCCTCTCACTTCAAGGGAAACAACTAAAAGTATTTACTGCCAGTGGATAGTAGTTGCCAATTTCCTAATTTTTGTTGAAACGTAGTCCATTATTAGCCATTAAATGTTTTTCTTTGATTTTTCTTTTTATTTTTCAAAAAATGTTGACTTGAGGGTGTGTGTGTGTGTGTGCGTGTGTGTGGTGAGACGTTTTCTAGTGTTAACCAGTTTTTTCTTGAGTGGATAACCTTTGGGATTTTTATTATCCTAGTCCACAATTTTTGAGGATTTCATGTGGGTGAATTACTTGAAGGAATTTTAGTGTTCTTTCAGCTTTTCTGTTTGTTATTCTAATTAGCTGTAAGAAGCTTTAATGTTACAAAATATAAATTTTAATAAAATTTATTATACTCCCTTTACAAGCAGAAGAAAAAGTTTAAATTGGTTTTGCTCTTAACTAATTCAACCTTGGTGAATACTTACAATGTGCGTTTACTGGGTTTGAATCTAATCAACATTGTGTTTTATTTCATCATAAGTTTTTAGCAAATGGAAGGTGTTTCAGTGAGTGTGTCGCTGAAGAGTTGACATCCTTTATAGGGAAATCAGAGAATCTTTGTAGAAAGAAAGAAAGAAAAGTGAAATTGCTCAGTCATGTCTAACTCTTTGGAGACCTTGTGGACTGTTGCCCACCAGGCTCCTCTATCCATGGGGATTCTCCAGGCAAGAATACTGGAGTGAGTTGCTATTTCCTTCTCCAGGGGATCTTCCCAACCCAGGGATGGAACCTGGGTCTCCCACATTGCAGGCAGACTCTTCACCATCTGAGCCACCAGAAAATCTTTGTATTTGATCCTCAAATCTAGCTAAAGGTTGAGAAATTAATGATAAAATAATTATGTGAAGCTATAGAAGGAAAATATTGATGATACCCAGTAGGATTATTTGATAATAGTTATTTTCCTTTTAAAAATACATCTTAAATGTTGTTTTCATAAACTATGTATATTGAAAATCTTTACTATTTAAATAGTATATATACCTGTATTTAAAAAATACCAGTTACTCATAATTTTGTTTTCTAGTGGTTTCCCAGAACATATACTTCTCCCAGCTTTTCTTTTACACTTACATTAGAGTTTAGACATACTAATAAAGTATTGGATACATTTTTGTTATTAAAATATAGAATAGTGGATTGCTATACTAAATAACAATTATGGGTATTTATTATAGTCCTATGATGTGGTTTCTTTAGTTTGTTACTATATGTGATTGTCAACAGTAAACCATTTTAGTTGGTGTTGAAGCACTTAAAATGTTTCTAGTTATAATCTGTGTCTATCTCTCATACCTGGTTTGTCTTTATTCTTTTTTAATCCTTACTAGCATTAATAATTTTCTTGGTTCCTGACTTCTTGCTACTTTGTAACTTCTATCAGAAAACTTTCCTGATATTAACATTGATCTATGAGATCAAAAGCATGGGTTGCACATTTCATGCAATTATTTGCCAAACATGTCAGCATAGATCTTCAATCTACCCATTGGAAGTTCTGTTTTTAGCACTAGGTTGCAATTAATAAGTTTGTGAAATATGTTTTGAGATATATAAGGAAAGAAGAGCTTATGCTTGATGATCATTAAAGTTTGGAATATCCTTGTAATACTAGTGTCTTAAAACCATTGTGAACTGTTTAGGAACTACTAGGAGTCCGTTTTAGCATGCTGCTTTAGTAGCTAAATTGAGGTTGTTTTTTTTTGTAAGAGAAAAGTTTGCTTTTTCTCCTTTAGGCAGCAATGGACTTTTGCATGAACATGAACACGAAAGCAAATAGGAAGAAGTTGGTACGGGCGCTCTTTATAGTTCCCAGACAAAGGTAGGTTTAAAAAGAAAAAAAAAAAGAGTAATTTCTTAGTGTTTCTACACTGCAGTGATTGTAAGAGCTAAGTTCTTGTATAATTATCTCGTTAAAAATATCCCTTGTCAACAGAAGTTATTATCATTGTTGTTAGCATATTTTCTAGAACTTCTCACTGATTTTTGTTCATGAGCTCTAGTGGAAATATTCTTTCTGATGCTTTCCTGTTATTTTAAGAATAATAGGAACTTAATAATAACTTCATCATTGCTAGAAGCAATTTATTTACACCTTCTCCTCTGAGGAGAAAAAAGAAACTATCTTTTTTTGGAGAATTTTTACTTTGTGGAAAGATCAGACTAAATTGATTATATCTAGTTCTTAAGTGTTGTGCTTAAATGAAAATTTTCAAGGTTTTTTTTGGTCATGATGCTGGTTTGGACTTGAAAATCACATTGGTGATTATGTTGCTAGTAATTGAAGAAGTATATTCCATTTCGTAATGCCGATAGAGAATTCTAATGCTCTCTTAAACTAAGTTAAAGCCCCTACTTCACCCGCATATTTTAAGGTCATAGGCTGTTGGCTTTAGGAACTTGGAGAAGATCTATTTCTGTTTATTCAACAGGGAATAATTAAAGGATTTTGTTAACTATTATGATTACATACATCATAGCTAATATAGATACTTCCCCCAGAAAGATTCTGTGGGATTTCACTAAAGATTTCTTAAGCAAAATTTTAATTTGGTTCATTTGTTGGTCTCTTATTGGTAACATTTCTCAGTGAAACCAGATCACTACTTTTTTCATTTATATTGGTTTTTATCCCGGTCAGCAGCCTTAATATGAGCATTTGGTTTTTCATTTTAGTGGGGCAAGGTAGATAGGATGTGCTAATGTAGTGAGTAGTAATTCAGAATTATCTAATTGAGAAAATCTTAGATGAATTACTTTTATTATGTAAAATTATATGCTACATTTCATCAAATCTGAGGTGCCATCAGTTATGAGGTACACCATTATTTCATGAACAACTAAGAAAATAATATTGCCAGTTACTTATAAGGTTTTTGATTGTCAGACACATTCTACTTTCAAACTCAGAATTTCAAATAGTTTTTGCCTTAATATTTTGGACCATTTTTTTTAAATGGTTCTTTTTTACCTTTGCAATGGAATGTTTACTTGCATAGTCTTCTTTTCAATTGTTAATGTGAATGAATAAACATATAGTAACAATTGTCTGAACTTCTAGCATAGAATGAAGCAAATTTAGCCAAGATAAAAGGCTTTTTTAACAAAAGAATTATGCAGTGATATTAAGTTTATTTATAAGAGAGCATTTTGTCTCCCCGTATCCCCATTCCATCCCACTCCCCTGTCCATGGAGAAGACTGAAAATCTATGTATATACTTTTACTTGGTCTTATGCCAGTTACATCCTTTGTTACTGGATTTATCTGCTTAGCTCAGCAGTTAGCTGCAAACTAGAAGTAGTTGGAATCTGCTAGAAACAGACTTGAAAGTAGTAGGAAGTGACGGTTTATGGTCTGAGAGGAGAGGAAAAAATAAAGATATAAGTACTTAAAATGCATAGCCTTTTGGACCCATGAGGAAGAGACCACTTGGTCTTATATACCTGAAATATAAAAATATAATAATTTAGGTTTCTTACAGTCAGCTTGAGTGATCAGGAAAGGTTAAAATTATGTTCTAAAATTTATTCATTCACTAAAGATCTACTCTATACTGTGATTAGTGCTGGAGGTACAGTAGTGAACAAGATAGATTCAGCTTTTGTATTCGTGCAGCTTACAGTTTGGAGAGGAAGAGAGAGAATTCTAAGTGCAGTTGACAAGAAGAATCCCAGCGTGCTTTGGAGTATATAACAGAGAAACTGATTGATTTAGTCTTGGGAGTCAGAGAAGGCTGCCTGGAACAAGGGTCATTTAATCCAATTGCTGAGAAAGGAATGAGCGAGGCGAGGAATGGGTGAGGAGAGGAAATGTCGAGAGCATTTCTGATAGAGGCAACATTATGTGCAGAGCCAGAGACAGGAAAGGTCACACAGCAGACTACTGCGGAAATCTCTTTCTTGGTTTCCCTGGACATTGTTGTTTAGACTAAGCTGCAGGTGGGAGGCATTTTTACTTCTTTTTTTTCAGCACTGAGCACAATGCCTCACAGACAGAAGGTGATAAACTTGTGTAACGTGGTATTTAATGCCCTTTCTTATCTAGCCCCTTTTCAACTTCTTCAGTCTTCATTCTAGCTATTCTCCATCTTGCAAAATCCTGATCTGTAATGATTTCCTGAATGCCCTTCGCTCTCTCCTTCCAAGCTTCAGCTTTCTGCTCTGTCTGGGATATCCTGTTTTTCTTTACTGAAAACCTCTGACTTAATCTTGAACTCTTAGGATAAGAGTTATCTTCTCTGAACAACCATCCTTATTTTCCTTATGTATATATAGGTACTCTTTTATAGACTTTCAACATAACGTCTTCACACATATGAAGAATTTGGCACATCACATTAGGCATATTAGTTACAGCCCAATGTTGGTTTGCTGCCTGTATTCCTATGAAACTAAAAATATGGGCCCTTTTAAAGAGGACTAGATCTTTTCATTTTGAATATCCCCAACATCAAGTATAGTATTTGGTACACAGTAAGTGCTTGAAAATATTTGATGAACTAATATTGGTCATATGCGAATTAAAATTTTTATTAAAAGATAAGTAAATGCATTCATAGGACTCAAAACACTGAAGTGAAAAACCTTGTGCTAAAAAGTGTCCTTATCCTTGTCTCCACATCTATTCTCCTCCCAGTAGGAAGCCACTGTCTTGATTATTGTGTATCCTTTCAAAATTTCTTTTGCATGTGCAGGAACATGCCAACATTCTTATATTTCCTGTTTTTTACACAGGAGCAACTTGTACTTATTCTTCCAAACTTTACTATTTTCACTTAGCAGTATAGCTTGGAAATCTTTTCATATCAATAAAGACTTCTATTGTTACTTTCTTTCAAATTTAGCAGCAGTTTCCTTTTATGAATGTACTATATTTAATCATTTTGGACATTCCACTCTTTGCCATTACAAACAATCCCATTTTTGTACTTTTCCTTTCTTCATCCTTTTCATTATATTAGCTAGTGGTTTATTCATTTTAGTTTTTTGCACACAAAAACCCAGTTTCTAGATTACCTATGTATTCTACTGTTTTATTATTTTCCTATTGATTTGGATTTTATCTTTATTCTTTTTTGTTTTCTTTCATTCATTTTGTTCCTTTTTTGGCATTTAATATATTGCTCTCCTCTTACCCTGGTTTTAGCTGTATCTATTAGTTCTGACATGCGGTTTCTATTTTTATGTTTTCTAGAAATCCTTCATTTTCTGGCTTGGTTAGTAATTCATATCTTTATCATACTGTGATTAGAGAATACTGTGTGATTTTTGCTTTTTGAAATTTTTTGAAATTTTCATTGTGGCCTATTACATGGTCAGTTTTCATGAACGTTCTCAAACATATTTGGGAAAAGAGGGTGCCTCCCTCTGTGTGTGGCATTTCCCTCCCCTTCGTGTAAGGAACATGAATCCTAGTGAGTGTCTTTATTTTTCTCTATGGCCAGGAGTTCCTCCTCGCCCATTTAGTCCATCTAGCCTGAGTGGACCAAAAAAACCAGAATGAATTATTTAAGTTACTTGAGTGCCTATGACTGTGAGGACCCGAGGTTTTATGTGTGTGTATATGTGACAGAGAATTTAGCTGCCTTACCTTGTCTGTATAGTTTGGTTAAGGAAGCACTAAACTAAATAAATCTTAAGAAGGTCTTTACAGTTCTTTTTTTTTAGTTTAAAAAATAAAAGCAACCAGCTTTATTGGGATATAATTCACATAACCATACAGTTCACCCCTTTAAAGTATATACAGTTTAGTCTTTTAAGTATATTTAACTATCACAATAATAAAATTTTAAGACATTTTCGTCTTCCTAAAAGAAACCTTATATCCTTTAGCAAGCAGTTCCATTTCCCACCTCCCCATTCTCTCCCCTGTCCTAAGAAACCACTAATCTACTTTCAGTTTCTATGGATTTACCTATTCTAGGTATTTCTTATAAGTGAAGTCATAAAATATGTGGCCTTTTGCATCTCACTTCTTGGCTTAGAATGATGTTTTCATGGTTCATCCATGTCATAGCATGTATTAAGAGTTCCTCCCTTTTTAAGACTGAATAGTATTTCATTGTAGAGCTCTACCACATTTTGTTTACTCATTTGTCAGTTGATGGACATTTAAGCAGTTTTCACTTTTTAGCTATTATGAGTGTGTTGTTGTGACTCTATACAAGTTTTTGTATGGACATATGTTTTTCAGTTCTCTTGGGTATATACCTATGAGTGGACTTGTGTTATAGGGTAAATGTATGTTTAATATTTTTAGTAACTGCTGAACTGTTTGTCACAATGGCTGCACCATTTTGCATTCCTAGTAGCAATGTCTGAATGTTCTAGTTTCTCCATATCCTTACCAATACTTGTTACTGTCCCTGTTTTGCTTTTAGCTGTCTTAGTGTGAAGTGGAATGTATCTCATTGTGGTTTTGTTTGCATTTCCCTAATGGCTAATGATTGTGAACATTTTTTCATGTGCTTATTGGCTATTTGTCTCTCTTCTTTGGAAAGCGGTTCAAATCCTTTGCCTCCTTTAAATTGTATTATTTGTCTTTTTATTGTACAAGTTCTTTGTATATTTTTTGTACACATCCCTTACGGGATATAATTTGTAGATGGTTTCTTTCATTCTGTGAGTTGTCTTTCACTTTCTTGGTATCATTTGAAGGGCAAAAGTTTTAAAAGTTGATTTATTCCATTTTTACAGTTCTTCAAGGTCTGATCTGAAGCACTGATTTAATTTTCAGTTGTGTTCTTCCTTCATTAAATAGTGGTTAAAAATTTTTTTAAAAGGCTGGACTGTACCTCTTAGCCTGTTAATTTGAAGGAATCCACTGAAATGAAATCTATAGAAATCCCCTTAATTATGTATTTACGTATCGTTCTATAGTTAATTTGTAGTATAACTGTCCACACGTTTAATTGAAATTTCACATAAAGTGCTAATATCTTGTTTTAAAATTTTATTAAAGTGTAGTTGATTTACAATGTTAATTTCTGCTCTACAGCAAAGTGACTCTATCATATATATTCCTTTTCATATTCTTTGCCATTTTGGTTTATCAGAGAATATTGACTATCCCTGTGCTGTTCAGTAGGACCTTGTTGTTTATCCATCCCGTATATACTAGTTTGCATCTGCTAATCTCAAGCTCCCAATCCTTCCCTCCCGTACCTGACCTTGCCTTTGACAACCACAGCTCTATTCTCTATGTCTGTGAGTCTGTTTCAGTTCCTTAGATATATTTGTTTGTGTCATATTTTAGGTTCTGCATATGATATCATATGGTATTTCTCTTTCTCCTGCCTTACTTTACTTAGTATAATGATCTCTAGGTCCGTCCATGTTGCTGCAAATGGCTTTATTTCACTGTTTTTTGTTTGTTTTTTTTTAATGACTGAGTAGTATTCCATTATAGTACTTTACTTACCCGTTCACCTGTTGATGGACACTTATGTTGTTTCCATGTCTTGGCTATTATAAGTAGTGCTGCTGTATGAAATAGGGGTGCAGTATCTTTTTATTTTTATTTTTTGCAGTATCTTTTTAAATTATAGTTTTGTCTGGATATATGCCCAGCAGTGGGATTGCTGGACCATATGGCATAAAGTGTTTACATTTTAAGTATTATGTGTATATCCACACCTAGATCAAGGTAGAGAACACTCCTAGCCGCCTCCCAAGGCTCTCTCACCTAAGTGAACTTTCAGGTATGAAGTCAGCCAGAATCAGGGAACATTCCTAAGCATATCTTAGTTCTTAATTCTGAAAATAGATGAACCTGGCATTGGTTTTCATGACTTTGAAGACCTGTGGATTTTTACCGTGTTTTAGCAGATGGGTGGATGTTCAGAGTCTCTTTACGTTAATATAGACAGAATACTCTTCACTAGTGAAGTGCTTCACGTAAATCTTAGCTTTTCCTGATCCAGCTTTTAGCAGCATTTGCTGGAGTTTTGGGGAGAGAGTTTCTGATTAAAGCTTCCCTTGCTAAAAATGAGAAACTGAGTTTTGGGAAATCTGTTAGCCCTGTACCACTTGATGGCACTGTTGCATGAGGAACATGAACATTGTGGGAAAAGTTACCGGGGCATTTGCTTGTCTGTTTTCAGAGTAAATGATCTCATTTTTTTTGTTTTGTCCCTTTTGAATCATCATCTGCTTTAGTGTTTCCTATGAAGAAAAACTTGTATTCTTCAAATAAGCAGTAACAGTGTTCTTTCACATTAATGTTTTTCCAGGCATTTTTGAGCACAGAAATATAATAGCTTTCAACAGTTAAATTCTTTAGATTTTAGAGAGAAAAAAAGCTAAAAAGCTGATAGATTATGAGGTTAAAAACCTTTAAGATTTCCCTGCCCCCCCCCCCACCAGGTCAGGAACAAAACTTGTGTAATTCTGCTTTCTTGTTTTTACTTGTAGTTAGTGACTAGATGTTTACTTATTTGATGATCATTAACTGCTTGTAGGATACTTAAATGTGTGATTTGGGAGACCTTGAAAGTATAAGCAAGGTTTTATCATTGTTTAAGAAAGAAACATTCTTTTTAAATTGTTCACTCATTAACTGTTGGTAAAAATAATTATCACTCAGAAGATTATAAAATTCAGTTTTCAAAGGAAGGATCTAAGTTTATTTTCTAGTTCACTTTCAGAAAAGTTAAATAAAATATATTTAGCTTAAAATTTAATGCAGAAATTTGCTTTTTATATTGATTAAAGTGTCTTATAACATTTTTGTGATTTATGTGTTTAGCACTCCGTTCCCTTTGAGCTTGCATTTGTAGGAAAGTGAAAAAGTCAGAAGATTTTACTTAAATAGTTATGAACATTGAAAGATATGTAATTTCTTAATTATGTACAACATAAGGGATCTTATTTTGTGAAGTAATGAATGTTCACAGAACTTGAAGGTTTAAATGGGGCAAGATGACTTTTAGTATCAACTGTTCATTTAATTGTAAAAAGTATAGTGGTAAAAGAGGAACTAGGAACTTCTTGGTTTGAGAAGGATTTGGTGAATTAGCTAGGAGTAGAGGATTCTGAGAAAATGGACTATCTAACTTTACTTCCAAAAGAAATAAAAATTTGGGTTACTGACTACTTGGAAAGGTATAATTAAAAGAGTTAAGATCTTCTAGGGGTTCCTTAAACTAATTTTTAAGTTCCTGTTGAAGCTGGAAGCACTGACCTATGTTAGTAGTTTAATGATTTGAGACTCCATGGATAGCAAAGGCTGCTTTACTTTTTAAAAATATATGTATGATTTTATTTATATTTTTGGTTGTGCTGGGTCTTTGTTGCTGTGTGGACTCTCTGTAGTTAGCATTGCGAGAGTTGCTCTCTAGTTGTGGTATGCAGGCTTCTCCTTGCCGTGGCTTCTTTTATTGCAGAGCATTGGCTTGAGTGCACATGGGGTTCAGTAGTTGCAGCTCCTGGGCTCTAGAGCACAGGCTTGGTTGCTCCATGGGATGTGGGATCTTCCTGGACCAGGGATCGAACTTTTGTCTCCTGCGTTGGCAGGCAGATTCTTTACCACTGAGCCACCAGGGAAGCCCAGGCTGCTTTACTTTAAAATGGATGGGTCTATCCATCTTTCTTTTAGGGTTGGAAAAAAGCTTTGAAGTAGATTGAACTAACTGGAAGAAGAAAATAATGAAGCAAAATATAGATGACTTGCCCAGGAGAAGAAGAAAAAGGGAGATGACGTACTTCAGTTAGGTTTTTGATGCTACATGTTATGATCTTAAATTTTATTGAAAAATACATTGAAAAAGACAACCAAGAATTGATTTTGTAAACTCAGAAGCTAGTTCTTAAAAAAAAATCCAAATAGAGAACCATTTAGCAAATATAAAAAAAAAAAATCCTTCAAGAATAAGCCAGCTGATATGCTAGAAATATTTAAAAACCACTTGAAAACCTCAGCGAAACAGGTAATTTTTTGTAAAAAATACACATTTTCAAAATTGATTCAACATAAAATTAAATAGACCAGTGATTATGGAAGAAAATGTAAAAAGTTACCAGAGTAATTTCTCTGCTCAATCGTTTTTGCCAGAGCATAGGAAAGAAAAACTTGTCATTTCATAATATGGAAAAATAGGCAAAATCTTAACAACAACAAAAAAAGAGCATGGAAATCAAAAGTATGGTTCAGTCTTACTTTTAAGTGTCGATACAAAAATTCTAAGTAAAACACTAACAAATTATATTTACTAGTATATTAAAAATAAAAATTCAGCATGATCAAAGAGAATTAATCTTAGGAATGAAAAGATACTTTAAATAGAAAACTTATTAATGTATATAACAGCAGGGACAGTAAACTATATGATTATCCCACTAACTGCATAAAAGATATTTGATAAGCTCTTGTTTGATAATATATAAAACTTGATCAATTTAATATTATTCTTATAGAAATAGGGGAGAAGGCAATGGCACCCCACTCCAGTACTCTTGCCTGGAAAATCCCATGGACGGAGGAGCCTGGTAGGGTACGGTCCATGGGGTCGGTAAGAGTTGGACACGACTGAGCGACTTCACTTTCACTTTTCCCTTTCATGCACTGGAGAAGGAAATGTCAACCCACTCCAGTATTCTTGCCTGGAGAATCCCAGGGACAGCAGAGCCTGGTGGGCTGCCATCTAGTCGGACACGACTGAGGTGACTTAGACTTATAGAAATAGAATGATATTTTCTTAATATGTTGTAGAATATTTTAGAATAAGAGGTAACAGTATTTATCTAAGAAGTATCTATTGAGCACTTACGATATTCTGCATACTGTTTTGAGTGCTGACAAACTGCTTCCCATGGAGCTTACATTCTAGTGGGGAAGGGTGACAGACAAACTTAACAAGTAAGTAAATTATGTCTGTTGGAAGGTGATAAATTTTATTTTTTAAAAAAATAGTGTGGTATAAGGAGATGGGAGTGGGATGGATTTGCAGTTTCAGTGGCATATTCAGAATGGGTCTCATGGAGGGGGTGTCATTGGAACTAAGACTTGACCTTTGTGAGGGAGTAAGTGGCAGAGATGTTTGGGGAAAGTAGACTCCAGCTGCTGAGAACAGCCAGTACTGAGACTCTGAGGATTAGTGGGGGTCCGGTGAGACTGGAAAGACTAGTAGGAGATGAGGTCAGGTCAGTTCTTGAGATCACAGAGGTACTGTTTGGGAGAATTAGAACCTGAGCCTCTCAACTCCCGGTGCATAACTCTTTGTTATCCCATGACCTCAATTTTTGAGTCTTATAGTTTTTCTGACCAGCAGTGTGGCAGTTGGGAGGGGTAGAACTTGGGCACAGATTTAAAGTCCTATATTTGTAATTGATCATCAACTGAAGGGAAAAAAAGTATTTGTTACTAAAGTGAATATGAAAAAACCAACATTGTAACTCAAACATAATAGTAATATATTAAAATGTAATATTCTAACTGAAATTTGAAAATTTAGAAAGTAAATTTGATATTAGTATGAATCCATCTATTATGCTTGAAAATTAAGTCTGCAGTTGCCCTAGGCATTTTTTGGGGGGTACTAGCAGATGTTAAGAAAATTATTACAAATTTGTGTGAGTGTTTTACAGGATACCTCAGTTCTTTACAGAGTGGATTGTGCTTTTCATTTCTTTAAAGAAGGACGAAGTGAAGTGAACGTTGCTCAGTTGTAGCTGACTCTTTGCTACCCATCCATGGAATTCTCCAGGCCAGAATACTGGAGTGGGTAGCCTTTCCCTTCTCCAGGGGATCTTCCCAACCCAGGGATTGAACCCAGGTCTCCCGCATTGCAGGCAGATTCTTTACCAGCTGAGCCACAAGGGAAGCCCTAAAGAAGGATAGAATGCATTTAAAATATATTGAAGTACTACTATGGAGCCACCATATTCTTGACTTCTCAGCATCTGTAGCCTTATTTCTGAAGTGGTGATTATGGTTATTAGGATCAATAAGATAATAATAGATATCAGATGCCTAGGACAAGACTGGCACATTTATAAGAAAAATGATAACTTAAAAAATTGTGATGGTCAAAGAGGAACACTAAGTGTTTGAGGCTCTGAGGCATGAATTTGAATACTTTCCTCCCATTGACTCCACCTTTCAAGTTTATCTCCATTCTTCCTTCCTCACCATGCTCCTTCTCCCAGCTAAGGCTTGTATCGATCCACACTTAGAGTTTTCCAGATTTGATTTAAGTCTTTCATGGTAGGCAGTTTTCTCTGATGATAAACCATTTTCATGGTTCTGTAGTATAATGATATAGAGATCTGTAAGACTTGTAGGATTATTTCTGTCCGTTCTAAATGGCTTTGGGTTGTAGTTTTTGAGCTCTTGTTTTGAATTTTTCTAGTTTTTTTGCTTCCTTCTTCACTTAACGTTAGCTCCCATTACTTGCTGCTTTTATTTTTTCCTCATGACTTCTCATTTTCAGAGTCTGATCTGCTGAGTGTTGACTCATTGGATAATTGAGTTTTATAAAATAATGTGTGGCAGGAATGGAAAATAAATTTTTAGTTTGTGTGTTGATTCTGATTAGTATTGGTTACCTGGAGTGCTGAATCCTGGAGTTTTATCCAAATTTGGTGAGAAAGTGCTCTGATGATGAAAGGGGGTAGCAGCAATGCATATTTGCACTGATTGTCTAGAGAAAGGGTAGGTCGGCCCCATGTGAGAGTCCAAGTTGGCTTTATAATGGGTAAAATAAGTTAGTGTATGGGTTTTGTGCTGTTTTTTTGACTTCTTAGATACCTTTTTGGTTATTGGCTAACCCTTTTACTTTGAGGCTTCTAAATAACTTCTCCATGGATAAATGAAGGAAATGATTTAAAAGGATTGTTTTGTCTATTTAAGTTATCTTTATTTTGATCTTCCCAGTAATTGTGTGATTAAAATTTTAAGCCATGTTTTCTTTGCTATTTCATATTTTATCAAAATTGTATGCTTGATGAAATTTGCAGATGTGCGATAATTGCACTGAATGGAAAATACCAGATGATTAATAAACTTTCACAAGGCAAATTGAATTGAATTTCCAAATACTTCATTATGATGGCAATAAATGGGCATGTCTGTATGATTACTAGTTTTTATTATCTTTTAATGTGTGACTATATCTGAGAAAGTTTAAATTATTTTAAAATGAGTTATTTCTGGTGTGCTTTTCCTTTTATACATATCACATATAACTTTTGCAGGTTGGATTTGCTACCATTTTATGCAAGATTGGTTGCTACATTGCATCCCTGCATGTCTGATGTAGCAGAGGATCTTTGTTCCATGCTGAGGGGGGATTTCAGATTTCATGTATGTATTTAAGCATTTATTTTGTTTTATATATATATATATATATATATATACACTTATAAGATGAGTGAGGATTCTTTAGTTTAAGAATATGATTATTTTATTGGTAAGCACATTTTGAAATCTGATAGTGGTATAACAGTTCAGAATGTATGGACTTCTAAATTTTTAAAATGTGAATCTATTCAACAACACTTGAATTTTATAAATGCTATTCCAATTTTGAGATGAGTGGCTGCTGCTATCTTGTTTTCCCATTGTAGGTACTGTGCTCTTTGCTTTCGTAAAGTTAAACCATTCTCCAAGGTCAGGAGAACCAGTAGGCCTCCTTGGAGTCACCAGAAGAAACACAGGGTTGGCCGTAATTCAGGGCCCAGTGCCAGTAGGATGCCTCTTTAAGTGTTGGGGTCCTGTGCTTGGGGCACATGAAGTTTTGATCTCAGTGAATGTGGTCATAGACCATGTTTTTATTGATTCTTGCCTTAAAAATCTTTACCTTAAAGATCCTTAATAGTGTGTCTGTGAGTGGTTCTCCCAAACCCATGTTACCCCATCATCTTGGCTTGAAAGAAGTAAAATAATACCTTAGGGGTGACAAAGTGAACATTGGTAGAATTTGAAAAGACCTGAAATGCAAGTGTTCATGTATGCCATTGGGAAAATTGTGTTTGTAAAATTTAGCTTCATATAGCAAGTTGCTTGGAATGCACATAAATGTTTGCCGTACTCAATTATGTACTTTATTACGCTCACTCTAGCCACATCAGTAGTAGGGCTGAGCACCAGAACAGAAATAGTTCTTGAGGTCAGGAGTCTTATGATATAATTAGAAAGATAAGGCATAAATACAAAAGCAAGAGTGAAATAAAAAATTAAATCTTAAATGTATATTGATGTTATAAGGAAATGCATGCTTAATTGCCAAATGAATTGTTGGAGAGTCAGTGCCTTGAGTCTAGAAGAGGCAAATTCTCTGTGGAGGTGGGTGGTCTCTGAAGGCTTCTTACCATAGGTGTTAATCTGTTAGTATGAGATTTGTGGGTAAATTTTTCTGAACCAGCTTTTCTGCTGAAGTGTGTTTCAGACATTTGTAGATATTACTACACAAGGACAGGTTTTCTGTGTCTAGAAAAGTTTGGAAACACTGAGATCAAGAAAGTCAAACCATTTTACTTTTGCTTTATGGTAAGAATTCTCAATGCTTTAATAGGATAATGAGCACTGTGAACCTCCTGGAAGGGGCTGACTATACACTCAAAGGACACATTTTGATAAATGCTACTAGTTAAGGGGCAGATGGGCCTTGAAGGCATATAGTTGATATCCCATCAAGCAGATACAGACAAGACAGTGTTTTACAAGCAGGCAGTATGACAATATTGTGTGAGTTACATGCACATACCCCTCCACCAAAGCTACAGTCAAACAAAATATAAGTTGCTGGACCACACATGATTAGTGCTTTTGGTGAGAAACCTAAAATTACGAAAATTCTGTTCTTGTGTACTTCTGTCCCATCTTTGAAAATTGGGGTGAGAGTTGAGGGAATTGGCATTTTTGTTACTGTTGTAAGGTTTCATTACGATGAGGAGAGTATTTGGGAGCCACTCTCAGGGGAGAGGAGAAAGGGCACTTGGTGTCATCTGTCACTTCTGCTTCCTCTTGATCCAGCCTTTCCCACCCTCAGATCTGCAGACTTTCCATTGACATTTTATCAGGCAGTAAATGTGCTCAGCACTGTCCTATCTTTAAAATAAGGTATAAACAAGAATTTTTACACACCCGCACCCCTCCCCATCCTCTTTCATTTCCTTCTTATTCGAGTGCTATAGAAGATACTTGTCTCTTACACTTCTGACAGTTGCTCTTTGTTTTCCATCATAGTGCCCTGGCAGAAACCTTCACTGCTCTCCTAAGCACCTCATCCTAGTTGATGTCCCTGAGGATTCTGACTATCACTGTGGCTCTACCACAATGGCCAAGTTACTTAAATGCTCCATACCTCGATTTCCTTTTATTAAATGAAATAATTTGTATCTTTTAAAATAGGATTGTTCTCAGTGATTAAATGAGATAATGCATACAAAGCGCATCACACAGTGCCCGGATACAGATGTCCTTGTAATAATGACCCCTTTTGTGCACCACGCTCTCCTGCTTTTCACTTCTGACTACTTTCCTCAGTATCCCCTTGCTCTTTTTTCCAGCTGAGTTTATGTGGTAGTATTATTCCTTCATACTCCTTTTTGACAGAATGCAGTTTCCCCGGGGTTTGGTTGGTATCTATTTCTCAGCAGCCTCACGTACCTGTCTCTTACCAGAGCCTCTCTCCTGGTGCTTAATAAGTTGTCATGTACTTTTAATTAAATACGTCCATAAGACAAACTCATTTTCTTTTAAAGAATATCTTTATCTTTCCCTTCCTCATACAAACTTCTGTATTCTTCCTGTAAATTTGCAATATAGTTTATATAATCACCAAGGGAAATAGCTCTACTTTTGCCCCTCTGACATTCAGGAACCCATGTTTGCCAAATTCTATTGATAATACCTTCTAAAACTCGTCCTTAGGCTAGTGTCTCTCCTTCAGTCGCAATGCCACTGTCTTTCACTCTCTGTAGCTTGAATTAGGTGAATAGCTGTGTAACCAGGTTCCCCATCTCTGCCTTCTCTCTAGCTGTAACGTACTGTCACAATCTGATCCTATTTGCTCCTTGCTTAAGAACCTCACCTGAGAAAAAATGCTGGTTGGCAAAACTGTATAAAATCTTATCTGGTTGTCAAAGAAATTCTAGTTAAGACAACAGGTTTGCTAAATTTGACTGTTAGGGAAGGTAATGGAAATGAGAAACCATTCACATATACTTGAGATTCAGTTTGGAGAAAGGAATTGGGCAGTATGTTTCAAGATCATTGGACGTATTCATACAGTAGACAACTCTGAGAATCTGTTCTAAGCAAATGATCCTGAGTACCCCAAAAGCTTTATTCACATCATGAATTGTAATAGGGGAAAAAAGGAAAATAATCTAGAAGCCCAACAATGGATTAAGAAAATGGTTGTATAATCACAGTGCTGAAATGATACAGAGCTGTTGAAAGTCTTATTTACCAAAAAGTTTTCAAATCATATATAAAGTACTTTTAGGGGAGAAAAAGCAAGCTCTAAAGTCTTAAACATAATAAATTTACAATTATGTTAAAATGCTTAGAAAATAAACAATAGAAAAAGTATATATCATTATGTTAGCAATGGCTGTTAGATAGTGGACTTATGAAAAATTCTTTTCCTTTCTAGTTTTTTATGTTCTCCACATTTTTAGCAAAGGCTGCGTCTTTAATAATGGGGAAGACAACTTTTACTTAAATATAGACATAATCACCCTCACTGTTCAACATTTTTGAAATCTGGTTTTTTAACTTTTTTGATCAAACCTTTCTGTTGGTAAAATAAGTTGACCACATATCCCAGTATAGGCATATTTATTTATAAGTTATATGCATTTTTAATTCTACCAGATATTTTATGTATATCATAAAACACACAAAGGTAACTTTAAAGTATGAGATAAAAAACAAAAACATAAATAGAAGTTTGACCCCCACCCCCACCCCCACCCCAGTAGATCAAGAGTCTTTTCCTCCCTACTTTGGCAATCAATAGTCCCTAGAATAATATGAATTAAGTTTCTTTGAAGGCAGATTTATTTATTTATAAACCCCGTGCCTACTTATTGTTTAGTGTATAGTAGGTTTTCCAAAATATTAGTTGAATGATTGAATGTTTGTGTAAAACAAATGAGCTAATTATGAAGGACATACAATATGATATTTGGGTGAAGTTATTGAGGGGCCAGTTTGGGGCAAAGAGTTCTTCCTTTGGGGGAATAATGAATGATAGGCCTTGGAAGTTCTTGCTTTTGTATGTTGCCGTAGCTGAAGAGATTTTAACTCATTATATGAGTTAACTCTAGTTATTTGATTCATAACTCTAGTTATTCGATTAATCTCGGTTTCAGCTGTCACTAATACATGAGTTGGAAGCAGCACTTTTGCTACATTTGATTATATAAATAAAATCTTTTAAGACATTATTGAACTAAAAATATATAGAAAATTTTACATTGTTAATTCATCTGTATTTACTTTTGCAGAAGTGTTTGACATACCATTTGATCATAAAGAAAATGAAATTAGAAAATATTAGATGAGGAATCAGAATAAGTTAGTCTTTTTTATCAGTCACAGTCTTTTGAAAAACCTTCAGTTTTTTTTCATTTGAAAATGAGGGAGTGAGATAATTCATACCTCATTTTAAAAGTCTATAATCTTGACATTTTAGTTAGATTGTACCACCTAATATGTAAGAATAATTGTGAATGATACACTGTGTTACGTGTTTTGGAAACTGTGATGCTCAGTAATACTTAAAATTGTATGATCCTTACGAATTTGAGTCAGTTGTAGTGAGGTGGATGAACTCAGAGCCTGTTACACAGAGTGAAGTAAGTCAGAAAGTGAAAAACAAATATCATATATTAATGATATATGTGGAATCTAGAAAAATTGTACTGATGAACCTATTTGTAGGGCATCAATAGAGATGCAGATGTAGAGAAAAGATTTGTAGACCCAGCAGGGGAAGAGGGTGGGATGAACTGAGAGAGTGGCATTGAAGCATATACATTACCATATGTAAGATGATAGCCAGTGGGAATTTGCTGTGTGACTGCAGGGAGCTCAACCCAGTACTGTGACAACCTAGAGGGATGGTATGGGGTGGGAGGGAGGTTCAAGAGGGAGTGGACACATATATACCCATGGCGGGATTCATGATAATGTACCGCAGAAACCGGCATAACATTGTAAAGCAATTATACCCCAATTAAAAACAAATAATACAAAAAATTGTGCGATTCTCCACAGCACAGAGCTTGTACATCTAGGATCGCCCAAGGAGCTTTGTAAAAGCATATTTCCCAGCCTTTCTCCCTTTAAAGATTCAGCTTCAGTATATCATTTTTGAAATACTTCTTTTTACTTTTTCTGTTTCTATATTTCTTTAATTGTAAAAGAAACACATGCTCAGACTGGATGATTTAGAAAATACAAAAATACGTAAAGAAGAAAGTGGGGGCAATCTCATAATTTCATCACTTAAAACAAACCTTGTTAATATTTTAGTTGTTTTTTTTTTTCACTTTACTTTTTTGCTTCTGTAGTTTTTTATGGATGAATTTATATTTAGTACAATTTTTCATTTTTTATTTCCCAGAAGCATTTTACTGTATCATTTAAAACACTGTGCAAGCATCATTTGTATAATCTTTTGTCCTGGACATTAGTTGCTTAGTATTAGGTGAAGTATAGTTATCATCATTACCACCCACCATCGTCATCCTTGTTTTTATCCTTATTTTTCCAAGTGAGTGAGTAGGTTCAGGGAGTTTTATATGCATTGTCCAGGATAATATACCCCCACCCTCACCCCCAAATGGCACAAAACGACCACATGAGCTCAAATGTTGTAAACTGCACATCTTAATTCTTTCATGGCACTGCAGTATATGTATAAACATTAAGCATTTTCATTAATTTGTTCAGTCAATGAACATTGATTTTGTGCCCATGTATTACTGATGCATGTACAAATGTGGATAAAACTTACGATGACTAGTATTTATTGAACTCTTTATGGTCCCAGTCACTACACTATTGATTGTGCTTTGTATGTATCAGTTCACTTAATACCTACAACCCTATGTAATACGGGTTACTTTGATTAGTTCCATTTTACAGATGAGAAAATTAAGGCATAAAATTTAAGTAACAGTTAAGTGATAGAGCTGGGAATTAAACCTAACAAATTAAGCCTAGCAAATTTTTGTTCAAAAATTATACCTGAAGATCTAAAAAGTTTATGAACACCAACCTTTGCTTGCTACAGAAAGTTGGTCCTTAAAGAGACTTATTTTGAACCTCAGCACATGCTTGAGCAGTTAAATTCTCAAATGTGAGTTAGGAGACTGGAGTTTTGGTACTGATCCTTGGTCAAGTCATTTGACAGCTTTGTGTTCTTCTGTTGTTTTAACTATTAAATCAGATTTATACAGATTTTACTTCTTCCTCAGAGTGATGTTGGATGGAACAAATAGGAAGTATTCTGAAAAATAAGGACAGTAAACTATTTCAAAGAACTGCTATATTATTGTTATTGTTCAAAGAAAAGTCTTCTAGACTGCAGGTTAGGTTTTCTGATGAAAATATAATTCTGTGGTTAAATCCATTTACAGTTATCTTGATGTGTCTGTTCACATTGTACTGTTGTAATAGGATTTTGTTATGTTCAGTATTTTTTGAAATGTGTGTGTGAGAAGAGGGCTTATATTTGCAAAGGATTTGAACTTTGATTTACGACTGTGACTGTTGATAATAAAAAAAAAATAGTGCTTGTATTGGAAATTTCATTGTACTAATGCATTTACAATAAAAAATGTAGTATATAGTTCATAACTATAATAACACTAACTAAGCCTTAATATTTTCTGCTTAAGTGAGCTTTAGGCATTTATTATTTTTAAAGGAGCATTTCCTAACGTATATTCCTTATAATATTAATTTACCAAACTAGTAGTTGTTAACATTTCAAAAGTGAGGTTTATGTTTTATGTTGCCAAAGAAATTTGAAGAACTTTGAATTAAGTTAAACAGGTTTCTTTGTTTGAGAGCCTCTTTAAGGCTGATGAAATGCATTGTTTCCCCAAATTACTTGACCATGAAACTGTTTTGGAAAGCACATCCTGGCCCTGGTGTTCCATGGAGCTAATTTTGTCTTAACGTAGAATAATTTGAATATAGCAAGAAAATATACCCAAGTTTATTTAAGATATCTTGAGTGAATTCAATCTTATTAAAATAACAATTCTTATCACAGATTTCAGACTATTAAGCAATGTCTCTGTTAATTTGTAGGTACGAAAAAAGGACCAGATCAATATTGAAACAAAGAATAAAACTGTTCGTTTTATTGGAGAACTCACTAAGTTTAAGATGTTCACAAAAAATGATACACTGCATTGTTTAAAGGTAAGTGCTGAATCATTTGAAATATTTTTTAATAGGTAAATCCAAAGTCTTAATGCTTTAGTTTATAAATGCTGGAAAATGATACAATTAAGAAATATTTAATTAATCTATAGGAAGACAAAAAAGTACAAAGGAACAATAAATAGATGAGCAAACTAGAGAACAAATAATAAGACGGTAGATACAAATACAGCTATAATAGTAATCACATGTAGTGTAGAAGGACAAAATACATTAAGTAAAAGCCTTAAGAATATAAGACTTGATTGAAACAACATTATATGCTGCCTACAAGGAAGATGCCCTTAAAATATTAACACCAGGAAGCCTAAAGTGAAAAGATGGGGGAAATATACCAAGGAAGCACTAAAAAAAATAAGATAAAGCACTTGGCTTCATTATTGTCAGACAAAGTAGGCTTTAAGCCACAAACCATTGTTAGAAATAAAGAATCATAGTTCATAAAGCTAGTGTTACCTTCCTGAATCAGTATGCATCCAATAATGTATTTTCAAAATACATGAAGCAAAAATCAACAAGGAAAGAAATCTGCAGTCATAGTGAAAGACTGAAAAACACCTTTTAGTAGCTGAAAGCATAAGCAGGCAAGTAAGTGAGTAAGTATGTACCAGGTTGGACAATGCAATTAATAACGTTAATCTAATTGATAGTATATCCAGCAGAATCAGAATTTACAGTCCCTGTAAATGCACATGAATGAACCAAAATCAATCAGAAAGTCTCAGCAATTTAAAAAAAAAAAGGAAATTACTCAGATTACAGTTTTTTGTCCACTATGGAATCAAACTAGAAACTCATTAGTAACTAACTAGTTATGTGTGGTAAAGCTGATAACAGCATCAGTTCAGTCGCTCAGTTGTGTCCGACTCTGCGACCCCATGGACTGCAGGCTTCCCTGTCCGTCACCAATTCCTGGAGTCTACTCAAACTCATGTCCATTGAGTTGGTGATGCCATCCAACCATTTCACCCTCTACCGTCCCCTTCTCCTCTTGCACTCAGTCTTTCCCAGCATCAGGGTCTTTTCCAGTGAGTTCATTCTTTGCATCAAGTGGCCAAAGTATTGGGAGTTTCAGCTTCAGCATCAGTCCTTCCAGTGAATATTCAGGACTGATTTCCTTTAGGATGGACTGGTTGGATCTCCTTGCAGTCCAAGGGACTCTCAAGAGTCTTCTCCAACACCACAGTTCAAAAGCATCAATTCTTCAGTGCTCAGCTTTCTTTATTGTCCAACTCTCACATCCATACATGACCACTGGAAAAACCATAGCTTTGACTAGACGGACCTTTGTTGGCAAAGTAATGTCTCTGCTTTTTAATATGCTATCTAGGTTGGTCATAACTTTTCTTCCAAGGAGCAAGCATCTTTTAATTTCATGGCTGCAGTCACCATAACAGCACAGATGAAATAATTTTTCTACATTTGAAATTGGTCGTTACTAACAATAACACATTTTTTATCAAGTTGATTTCCTTGAGTTATCACTACCTATGTCACACAAAATGGGTCTCATGGATTCAAATACATTTGGAAAACCCTGAGTTAAACAAACATGTTTCTTTACTGCATGATTTCTTAAGAATGTTTAAAATATTTTTAACAATCATTATAAATATTCAAGGGGTTTAGTACCCTAAACCTACCTGGAGCATCTCAGGAGACTACAGAGTACATTAGGGAAACTTTGGACAGCATTTTAGGAGAGGTTGTGAAAGTTTTTTCAGTGCTGTCATTGAAAGGAACCATGCCATGAACAACTTAAACATTAGTATGTCTCTTTGTATTAATTACTGACATATATAGGAAGAATATACATTTGTTTGACCCAAGTTCATTTCCGTAAATTTGTTTTAAGGAAATAATTATAAATGTACTTAAATTTATCTACAAGAATGTTGCATTACACTATTGTTTATAGTAGCAAAAGTTCATAAAAAGTTCCATCAATAAGAATTGGGGAGGTTTTAGTATAATTCATAAGTACTATGTAGCCTTTAAATTATACCATAGAAAGAAAAATAAGGACATGGAAAATATTCATGTTAGCCAGAATAAAAGCCAAATTATTAAATGATGTGACTAAATCTGTTTGGTTTAGAAAATATGCACAGAAAAATATTGGGGAGATAAATACTAAAATGTTGTACTGTGTTGTAAGTTTCATACAACAAGCTTTTTGTTGTCAAAATTTTAAAGGTAAATGTCATGTAAACCCAAACCAGAAAATATTTAGAAAATGTTAAGCTATTTGTATGTGGCATTTATTTAAATATGTAGCATCTCCTGATAAATATGAGTTTTGATAAATTAACTTTCATGTATCTATCTAAAAGGAATAACATTAAATATATTGAAGTTTTCAGATAAAATTTTATGGTTGAACATAGAAGATACCCTGTGATAAAGCTTGACATCTAAAGTAGACTAGTTTTTTTTTTAGTTGAAAGTATAGTTGATTTATAATGTTGTGTTTAGCTTTTCTTTTTTTTACAGTGACATTTTTAAAGGTGTTCCACATATTAGGTATGTAATGTTTTCTTTAATAGGATTGAAATGTTGTCTTTGTGGGTTTTTATCATTATTATTATTACAGATGCTTCTATCAGACTTTTCCCATCACCATATTGAAATGGCATGTACCCTACTGGAAACATGTGGAAGATTTCTTTTCAGATCTCCAGAATCTCACCTGAGGACCAGTGTACTTTTGGTAAGGGCTTGAGGATACTAGCAAGAGCTTGAAGTTCTTAATTTACTCCAGGGGTTAAAAATTTTGACCAGTGCCTGTTACCTTGCTCAACCATTTAAACCTTTTTACCTAAACAAGAACTCCAGCCATTCCTGAAGAGCTATAGGAAATTTTCTCATTTGGCTATCAGTGAGCTCACACTATTGTAGAGTGGGATTGAATTCAAACCCAGATAACTTTTGATAAACTTAGAGCCATCTTTCTGAATGTTCTTGGTACATTGTTACTGTGCCATAACCACATATATGATGGAGCTTAAATTTTTAAAATTAAACATAAGCTTAAAAAATTAACTTGGAGGAGAAGATATTTCTTAAGCTAATTAGGATGCCAAAATGGCAGTCAAGTTTATTAACCAATTAAGTTATGCTTATTGGTAATATCCATGCATTCACTTGGAGCCTTCACAGGGGAGACAGTGTGGTGTGGGAGGGATATCAGAATTAGTGTCAAAGAGAGCACTGGGTTAGGAATCCCTGGACATAGACTGTCATTGCATCAGTGTCGCTTTTGTAGAAGTGCTGATTGTGTCTTTTTCTCTACGTGTGTTATTTTTTTAGAATCTACTTATAAGCTTGACAACTTCTCTGACAATGATATTTAAAATGAAAAAACATAGTAATTTATTTCTCGTAGACAGAAATATTAATGTGACAAGCATTAATATTTTGTCTAGTAGACAAAAATATTAATGTGAAATCATGGAGTTGACTTCTGCATTCTTTTTAGGCTTATTCAAATGAATAATAATCATTCCAAGTTCAAATTTTTATTTTAACATAGGAAAAACTCTTCCTCCTCTTTGGCTCAAGCTGATATGGCTAAATGAGAAACTACATATTATAATGGAATAGAGATGCCAAGAAAGATTAGCTTTTAAAAGTGACTATATTTTGTTTGTAATACTGAATTGTCTATGTTTACTGTTTGCTGGGGAAAGTTTACTGGTCATGGTATGGATGCTTATCCCATTGCTGCAAACCAAAGTCCTTCTTGCTTGACTGGCTTTCGTGGCTCAGTGTCTTGTAGCAAGAGCAGCCAGCCTTATCATTGATTGTCTTGCTTTCTGGATAGGAGCCTTATTTATCATATAACATTTTGGGGGCTCCTCCTGTGTGTCAGGCACTGAACTGCAAGGATGATGTTCTTGCTGATTGCCAGGGGTTAGTACAAAGAAACAAACATAGTTGCCATTAAAGTGGTCCCTGTCTAGTGCTAATTCCAGTATAGTGTTCTACGTGTTTTAACAGGGAAAGGTGTGCAGAGGATGTTATGCACTTATAGAGAGAGTACTTTAAGCTAGACTTAATGAGTCAGAAAGGTTCTTCCCTAATAGCTGCTTGGTATTCGCTGAGTGCAGACTCTTGTCAGACCCATGGGATATAAAAGTGAAAAAGATAGTCCCTGGCCTCAGGGAATTTATAGTCTTATAACTCGGATGAGTAATTAGACAATTGAAATACACAGAGGGGGAATGTGATCTAATACTGTGGGTCAGTATACGATATGTGTCTACATAGGAGAGGTGCTTCATCTAGTCTTGGTATGTCAAGAAAGCTTTCCTGAAAAAATAGTATTTATTTTAGAGACTAACCTGAACCTCAAAGGCAGAGAAGATCATGTCCACCGAGTTGGTGATGTCATCCACCATCTCATCCTCTATCATCCCCTTCTCCTTGTGCCTTCAATCTTTCCCAGAATCAGGGTCTTTTCCAATGAGTCAGTTCTTTGCATTGGGTGGCCAAAGTATTGGGGTTTCAGCTTCAGCATCAGTCCTTCCAGTGAATATTCAGGACTGATTTCCTTTAGGATGAACTGGTTGGATCTCCTTGCAGTCCAAGGGACTCTCAAGAGTCTTCTCCAACACCACAGTTCAAAAGCATCAATTCTGTGGCACTCAGCTTTCTTTATAGTCCAACTCTCACATCCATACATGACCACTGGAAAAACCATAGCTTTGACTAGACAGACTTTTGTCAGCAAGATAATGTCTCTGCTTTTTGATATGCAGTCTAGGTTGGCCATGACTTTTCTTCCAAAGAGCAAGCGTCTTTTAATTTCATGGCTGCAGTCACCATCTGCAGTGATTTTGGAGCCCAAGAAAATAAAGTCTGTCACTGTTTCCATTGTTTCCCCATCTATTTGCCATGAAGTGATGGGACCGGATGCCATGATCTTTGTTTTTTGACTGTTTAGTTTAAGCCAGCTTTTTCATGCCCCTCTTTCACTTTCGTCAAGAGGCACTTTAGTTCCTCTCTGCTTTCTGCCATACGGG
Source organism: Giraffa tippelskirchi (assembly GCF_054371585.1). Taxonomy (NCBI): domain Eukaryota; kingdom Metazoa; phylum Chordata; class Mammalia; order Artiodactyla; family Giraffidae; genus Giraffa; species Giraffa tippelskirchi. The sequence goes on along the minus strand of NC_137287.1, from coordinate 60,525,727 downwards.
TGGTGTCATCTGCATGTCTGAGGTTATTGATATTTCTCCCAGCAGTCTTGATTCCAGCTTGTGCTTCCATTGAGCCCAGCATTTCACATGATATACTCTGCATTTAAGTTAAATAAGCAGGGTTACAATATACAGCCTTGACATACTCCTTTCCCAGTTTGGAACCAGTCTGTTGTTCCACGTCTGGTTCTAACAGTTGCTTCTTGACCTGCATACAGATTTCTCAGGAGACAGGTAAGGTGGTCTGGTATTCCCATCTCTTGAAGAATTTTCCACAGTTTGTTGTGATCCACACAGTCAGAGGCCTTGGCATCATCAATAGAGCAGAAGTAGATGTTTTTCTGGAATTGTATTGCTTTTTTGATGATCCAGTGGATGTTGGCAATTTGATCTCTGGTTCCTCTGCCTTTTCTAAATCCAGCTTGAACATCTGGAAGTTCATGGTTCGTGTACTGTTGAACCCTGGCTTGGAGAATTTTGAGTATTACTTGCATATGAGATGAGTGCAATTATGCGGTAGTTTGAACATTCTTTGACATTGCCCTTCTTTGGGATTGGAATGAAAACTGACCTTTTCCAGTCCTGTGGCCACTGCTGAGTTTTCCAAATTTGCTGGCATATTGAGTGCAGCAGTTTCACAGCGTCATCTTTTAGGATATGAAATAGCTCAACTGGAATTCCATCACCTCCGCTAGCCTTGTTCATAGTGATGCTTCCTAAGGCCCACTTGACTTCACATTCCAGGATGTCTGACTCTAGGTGAGTGATCACATCATTGTGATTACCAGAGTCATGAAGATCTTTTTTGTGTTGTTCTTCTGTGTATTCTTGCCATCTCTTCTTAATACCTTCTGCTTCTGTTAGGTCCATACCATTTCTGTCCTTTATTGCGCCCATCTTTGCATGAAATGGTCTGTTGTTATCTCTAATTTTCTGGAAGAGATTTCTAGTCTTTCCCATTGTATTGTTTTCCTCTATTTCTTTGCGCTGATCACTGAGGAAGGCTTTCTTATCTTTCCTTGCTGTTCTTTAGAACTCTGCATTCAAATGGGTGTATGTATCCTTTTCTCCTTTGCCTTTAGCTTCTCTTCTTTTCTCAGCTATTTATAAGGCCTCCTCAGACAACCATTTTGCCTTTTTGCATTTCTTTTTCTGGGGGATGGTCTTGATCACTACCTCCTGTACAGTGTCACGAACCTCCATCCATAGTTCTTCAGGCACTCTGCCTATCAGATAGATCTAATCCCTTGAATCTATTTGTCACTTCCACTGTATAATCATAAGGGATTTGATTTAGGTCATACCTGAATGGACTAGTGGTTTACCCTACTTCCTTCAATTTAAGTCTGAATTTTGCAATAAGGAGTTCATGATCTGAGCCACAGTCAGCTCCCAGTCTTGTTTTTCATGACTGTATAGCGCTTTTCCATCTTTGGCTGCAAAGAATATAATCAGTCTGATTTTGGTATTGAGCATCTGGTGATGTCCATGTGTAGAGTCGTCTCTTGTGTTGTTGGAAGAGGGTGTTTGCTATGACCATTGTGTTCTCTTGGCAAAACTGTTAGCCTTTGCCCTGCTTCATTTGTACTCCTCAAGGCCAAATTTACCTGTTATTGCATGACTCTTGACTTCCTACTTTTGCATTCCAGTCCCCTGTGATGAAAATGACCTTTTTTTGGGTGGTAGTTCTAGAAGGTCTTGTAGATCTTCATTGAACTGTTCAGCTTCAGCTTCTTCAGCATTACTGGTTGGGGCATAGACTTGGATTACCATGATATTGAATGGTTTGCCTGGGAAACGAACAGAGATCATTCTGTCATTTTTGAGATTGCACCCAAGTACTGCATTTTGGACTCTTTTGTTGACTATGAGGGCTGCTCCAATTCTTCTAAGGGATTCTTGCCCACAGTAGTAGATATAATGGTCATCTGAATTAAATTTGCCCATTCCAGTCTATTTTAGTTCACTGATTCCTAAAATGTTGATGTTCACTCTTGCCATCTCCTATTTGATGACTTTTAACTTACCTTCATTCATGGACCTAAGATTCCAGGTTCCTATGCAGTATTGCTCTTTACAGCATTGGACTTTACTTCCATCACCAGTCACATCCACAACTGGGTGTTGTTTTCATTTTAGCTCCATCTCCTTACTCTTTCTGGAGCTATTTGTCCACTCTTCTCCAGTAGCATATTGGGCAGCTACCAGCCTGGGGAGTTCATCTTTCAGTGTCATATCTTACTGCCTTTGCATACTGTTCATGGGTTCTCAAGGCAAGAATAGTGAAGTGGTTTGCCATTCCCTTCTCCAGTGGACCATGTTTTGTCAGAACTCTCCACCATGACCTGTCTGTCTTGGGTGGGCCAACACGGCATGGCTTATAGTTTCATTGAGTTAGACAAGGCTGTGGTCCGTGTGATCAGTTTGATTAGTTTTCTGTGATTGTGGTTTTCATTCTGTTGGCCCTCTGATGGATAAAGATAAGATTGTATTTTCAGGGATCATTTCTATAGTTTGTTACTAGAGAAATTTCTCTGAACATGTAGAGCACCCAGATGCTTATGGGATGATATAAAAAAATATCCATATTTATTTGGGAACACATATAACCTTTTAACTGGTTTGCATTTAAAATTATTCTTGGCTGATGTTAAAAGTAGTTTGGTGTGTGTTCTAGGGGAAGTGGTTCTGAATAACAGAACAGTAGTCTGCATAACAGGTTGAAACGTGTTGATTTAAAACTGGGTTATGTATGTACAAATGATAAGTGATGCATTCCTTTTGTTTTGTTCACAGAACCTAAAAGGAGTTGTCATTATCTCTAGCCCTTTTCAACAGGGAATTGTTCTGTCTGGAGGAGCCAGCATTAAATAAGCATTCACAGATTGTAGAATAGATGTCAGGAGAGAAGCTAGGCTACAACTCATACACTTTATCAGATTCACAGACAAGTGAAACAGTTGTGAACCTTGGTATACCCATAATTGAACTTATGAAGAGCGAAACTTCTCCCCAGTATGTGATGGCTTTACATGTATAGAAACATGGACCATGGGAAAGATTTAAATGATTTTTTTTTAAATTAATTTATTAATTTGTGTATTTGTAAACGTTAATTGCAAACCTCCCATACATGCTAGGCCAGGCACTGATTAGGTGATGAGTTTGTGAACCTGCTGCAACCCCTGCCCTTCCTGAATTTACAGACCCACTGTCTTTCCAAAATGGGAAATCTTGCCTCCATCTGCCACCCCCTGCCACCCTAGTCCAGACACCTTCTTAAAGCTCCTCATGCTTCCCTCTACATGCTTCAAACTCCTGTTCCTACCAACTTCTGCAGAGTTTGGTCTCACTGAACCTCTCCCCACTTGGCACTTGGAGCTGATCTCGTGCCATTTCGTCCTGGCACCATGCTGGCCTGCATTTACTTCCTGCAGCAGATCCTTCTGTTTCCTCATTGCCTTTTTGTCTGGCTGTTGCTTCTGCCTCAGCTGCTCTCAACCTTTGTCATCCTTCAGAGCACAAACTTCAGTGTCACTTTCCCGGAGAGGCTGTCCCTAACCTATCCTGACTAAAGTGGGCTCTTACTACTCTCATTATTTTCTTTTGTAACACTAATCATACAATTCATATTTAAAAGGTTAGTTTATTTGTTGGCTTGTTTGTTCTGTCTTCCTGCAGCAGACTCTTAGGCTTCACAAAGGTAGGAACCATGTCTCTCTTGTTCATTGGTGACTTCCAGCAAGCATAGTGCCAAGTTAAGTGCCAAGTAAAATGTTTGATGAATGGATGAATAAACTCAGTAATTTTAATTCTTACTATAGTGCTGTTTTAAGAACTAGGAGTGCTGTTTGAAGATCTTCAACTGGTTCATCTGTGGTTCTCAACTGGCATGTGGTGGGTATAGGTGAAGGTTGCTGCAGAACATCCCACAGTGTACAGAACAATTCCCACTCCCACCAGACAAAGAACTTTCCAGTCCAAAATGTCAGTAGTGTAAGGCTGAGAAGCCTGAAGTAGATGATGATTGACTGTTTTAATAACCTCCTTGAGCCGATGCTGAGGTCACTGGATGAGTTGTAAGACATTGGAAGGCTTTTAATTTTCTTGTCTGTAGAGATATGTCAGATTTACCTGGTACAACATTGGATGGCCCAAGCTCGATGAATAAAGTTATTCTCAACTTTTGTCTCAGCCCGTAACTTCAGTCACTCATATATAAGCCTTGTTTTATGTAGAGTTCATGTAGTTTGGCAGAGTTATAAGTAAAGTTAAATTTGTAGCAAAGTTCTCTGAGTATTTTATTGGACAAAGCCTAAGACCAAGCAGTTATGAAATAATTTGTTCTAAAAACATGACTAGTGATACAACAGTTACTATGCTTGTATACTCTTAGAAATACCTAGTAATTATTTTTTTTCCCTTTTCTACCCCTTTATCTTGAAACCTTATCCCCGAAAGGGCACCTTTAGTTAGGAACAAAGAAACCTTAGAATGAAAATATTTTGACTGATTTAAGCTTTATATATTTTAGGAACAAATGATGAGAAAGAAACAAGCGATGCATCTCGATGCAAGATATGTCACAATGGTGGAGAATGCATATTACTACTGCAACCCACCTCCAGCTGAAAAAACAGTGAAAAAGAAACGTCCTCCTCTCCAGGAATATGTCCGGAAGCTTTTGTACAAAGATCTCTCCAAGGTTACCACCGAGAAGGTAAATTTTAATGAAGTAGAATGGTAGTCAACTTGAGATTTGTGGTAGTGCTGAGCTTGTATATTAATAACATTCAACCAAATTAATCATTTTTCATCCTAATGATAATTGTACTGATTGCAGTTCACTTGCTCTGTAGCCTTGGACCAAATTGTTTCAGGTCAAGAACATTTATTTCAGTTTTCCTAAATCAACTCAGTTTATCAATTGCTTCAGTGCCCCACAAAGTATAGATAAGAAATGTAAGTAATTTACAGTATTCAAATCTTGTAAATGGAGAAATTGAAGCAGAGCTATTAAAGTCTTGACAGTGGAGTGATTGATTCCATATAAGTCATCACAAGAGGGAATTTATGTGATGATACTTAGTTTATGGGACATACATTTTGTTTTCCTTTTTAACCTAATTAAAATGGTAATTCTCTTCTGTATTTACTGTTAATGCTGTGTATATTTGAAACTATTACTTAGTCTCTAACACTCGGTAGTGAATTTACCTTTAAATATTTTGCTTCAGTACAGGGGTTCTTAACCTTTAGTAGGTTTTTGGAGGCCCATGATCCTCTGACATTTAATGATTTTAAATCTCTGGACCTAACTGTATTTTTCTGGAAGAGGGTCTATAGCTTTCTTTAGATTCTCAGCAGGGATTGATTTCCAGGAGAGATTAAGAACCACTGACCTGTTAGCTTAATTATTGTAGTTACCTCATTGGAACCTTCACTTTTAAGTAAGACATGTTGAATAAACATTTCTTGGTCAACTCACAAGTTGAAACAACATGGTATGGGACTTTTTTCTTTTCAGGAAAAAAAAATAAAGCAAATTAAATTCTGGACAGAGGAAACCTATGGATAAGAGGCAAGGAATAATACATGTGTCATAAATGGCTGGGGTAGAAGGTGATGAGGAATGATAGTGCAACTTTGAACATCAAAACCACCTTCAGGGAGCCAGAGACAGTAGTTGTTTAAAAAAATAGGATTTGAAAGGGGCTTCAGAATTGGCTAAAAGTTTGAAAAGTATGGAATGTTTATGCATTTGAGATGACATTAACATTTCCATTGAAGCTGATACAAGAACATACTTAGTGCTTGAAAGATGGATTGTGGGTATAGAGTAGAGGTAAAAGGACTACTTTACAAGCTGCTAACAGTATCTGTTTTCTTTCAGAATAAATCTGGAAAGAACTAGATGATAAGTAGAGCTCTGCTGATTATCTCATTACCAGTAGTTTTTTTAAAGTAATAGCTAACTTCTATGGGGTGCTTGTAATGTGCCAGGCATTACTTTGCACACTTTAACTTGTCTAACCCTTAGAGCAGACTTACGGCCTAAGTGCCTGTCATCCCCACTTTACATGCAAGGAAACTGTGTGTCAGTCTTGATGTTGTGTCCCCATCTTACTACTTAAGTGATCTTTTAACCCATTGATCTTGAGTTTATTTCCTTATTGGGCATTTTTCATTTATATAAAGAAGTGTCTGAGATTATTTACATCAAATGATGCACAAAAGAAAACATTATTTTTGTTAAGTCTTGGGTATTTCTTTCAGTGACCTGAGTATGAGTGTATACTGTTAGCTTGATTGAAACCCTGGAAACTCGAGGAAATTTGAGGATATTATGAAAGATAAAGGGAAAATGTGAATACATTTTGCCAGTAATTAGAAAAATCTTATTTTTCCTATCTCTAAAATGAAGCGGCTGGTAGAGAATCTCTAAAGTATTTTCTATTTCAAAAGTTCTGTGACTGTACAGTCATAATAAAATATCTGTATTATTGGATATGTTGGGCTACTTTGTGCTTATATTAGTAATTTAAATAAAATACTCTTCATTTAGGTTTTGAGACAGATGAGAAAGTTGCCTTGGCAGGATCAGGAAGTGAAAGACTATGTGATTTGTTGTATGATAAACATCTGGAACGTGAAATACAACAGCATTCACTGTGTAGCCAACCTCTTAGCAGGACTAGTGCTCTACCAGGAAGATGTTGGAATCCATGTTGTGGATGGAGTTTTAGAAGATATTCGATTAGGAATGGAGGTAACGACTTGCACCAAATTGAAATCTGTGGACAATTCAGACAGCTTTTAAATCCTATTATTGAAAAATAAGAATTTGAAAGCCTTCCTTTCCCCATATGGTGTCATTTACTATTACTGTTTTGGAAATAGTGATTTCTTAATAAACCCTACTTGTGTCAGATTTTCTAGTCTCCTCTCAGGCTAATGCTAAAATATTTTTTGCCTCTTTTTCTCAATCCAGTTAAGGTTATTTTAGAAGAATATAGTAAATTTTTATTCTTTCTGGGTCACTGTTGGAGTTCATGTTATAGGAACTCATAAATTTATTAATTAGAATGGATACTTACTTGATAAGAATTTCTATAAGCAGCTTCCTCTTTCTATAAGCTTATTTCCTTAAAATTCATTGATTACAGAGAAAATAAGTTATAAAGGGCTGATACGGAGAATTACGTTTTAACTTTTTTCATAAATTATTAATTCATTTAACAGTTTAGTATTAAATTTAATATTTAACATGTTCTATTTACTAAAACATTTTGAAGATAGACATTTCCTGCAGAGATAAAAAAGGATACCTATTATTAGAAAAGAAGAAAAGAACCCATTTAGTTTTTCTCTGTTCAGTGAGTGATGTTGTCAAGTGACAGAGATGATTTTTAGCTCTTCTCAAACATATTTCTGTTCATTAATGGAAATCTGCTTTCTTTTTTTTTCTTCCTGCTTTAGGTTAATCAACCTAAATTTAATCAGAGACGTATCAGCAGTGCCAAGTTCTTAGGGGAACTTTATAATTACAGAATGGTGGAATCGGCCGTTATTTTTAGAACTCTTTATTCTTTTACTTCATTTGGTGTTAACTCTGATGGCTCTCCAAGTACACTGGACCCTCCTGAGCACCTTTTCAGGATTAGACTGGTGTGCACTATTTTGGATACCTGTGGCCAGTACTTTGACAGAGGTTCCAGTAAACGAAAACTCGATTGCTTCCTTGTGTATTTTCAGGTATACAAATTAAAATATGCAGTTGGGCATCATATAATGCATTGCTTGTGTTACAAAATCATTCAAGCAGTGGAAATTCCCTGGTGGTTCAGTGGTTAGGACTCTGCACTTTCACTGTGGAAGACTCAGATTCAGTCTCTGGTTGGGGAATTAAGATCCTGCAAGCCACACAGTGCAGCCAAAAAAAAAAAAAATCAAGGAAGAAACCATTAGAGAAGAATACTGTAGCATTCATATATTATGTATAAGGTATATTCATAGATTAGATTTATTCTTGTAAGGATGCTTAGCTTTGGATATTTTAAATATGTGATGTGTTCTATGATAAACATTCTGACTGCATTTTAAGTTTTGTGATTAATCATTACTTTGGGAAATTATTTTGGTACAGTTTATAAATTTGGTATAGTATGGGTTATTTTGTATTTAGTACAGAAATTCGTGAATTAAGTGTAATATTTTTCCATTTGATGATGATATTCTCACTCATCTATGTTCTGGTTTTATATCTAAAATTCTTCTTTCTAAATTTTTTTTAAAGAGAAAAAAAAAATCCCATCATTAACACTACAAGAAATGTTTATTCATTTTTTGTTAAACTCTTGGGTTGTGCTTTCCACGTCTTTAAGTTACTCATGTTAACTTGTGATTTAGAGCAAATACAGTGTAAATTAAATCAGATACTAATACAGAGATATTTCTACAACTTCTTTTCAGTTTGTGTTCCAAAAGTTAGCTTGTAGGTTGGTTGTTTGGAATCCAGTCACTATTTCCCATTAAATGCAATGTTATAAGTGCTGTTAGGGGGGCTAGCTCCCTACTGAGTTCTTCAGATGTTACTGAAATAAAGTACCAATGGTAGCATTCAGTTCTGTTTGATCATTCCTTTCTATATAATCTATTGTTAGAATTGTTTTCATTTATCCATTGATGAAGAAAATAAATTTAAAACTACAACTTGAAGTATCAAAAATACATCCACATAGTAGCTGGGGTTGGAGAAGGAAATGGCAACCCACTCCAGTGTTCTTGCCTGGAGAATCCAAGGGACGGGGAAGCCTGGTGGGCTGCCGTCTATGCAGTCGCACAGAGTTGGACACAACTGAAGCAACTTAGCAGCAGCAGCAGCAGCAGTAGCTGGGGTTAGGTGGGGGTAACTACTCTTTGGGGAAGAGCTGTTTTTTCACTTTCTTCTACCACTGTACCTTTGCATTAAAGGATAACTTGTTACTTCCTTATTTTCTGAATTGATGAGCCAGCAATGGCGAGGTGGTGTTGCAGATTTGTGACTCAGATTCCTTGTTGCATGGAAGGAATGCCTTAAATTGGAGACAGCCTGTACTGAAAACAAATTTTGCTGCAGAATGTCAGATGTCACTGTCAGTGTCCAAAAGCAGGACTCCTTTCGGAAGAGTATCCTTCTTTGCACTCACTCTGACATCACTGACAGAAAAGAGCCATTCAGAGATACTCAGAAGTAGGAAGAGACAAAAGTATTCTCCACATGATTAACAGCAGGACTGTGTGGCAGGCATATACTTAGAGCATGGAAGTAAGAAGTGGGTGAGGCCTGGGAGAGGTGGTCAGTGCTACCTGTAACAGCGTCCAGTTATGTACTGGAAGTCAGATAGAAAGATCCCCTGCAGCATTGCTTCTAAACTTCAGTGTGCACACACATCGCCTGGGGATATTTTTACAGTGCACACTGATTCAGCTGGCCTAGGGTGGGGAGTCCTAAGATTCCATATGTCTAACAAGCACTGAGTTCCCACACTTGGAATAGCAAAGATCTAGAACAAATTGGAGAGGATGATTAAACACCCAGAGAAATAGCTGTTTATATACAAGTAAATTTGTGGGTTGTGCTTTTTAGTTAAACTTGAGAATTACAGGTACAAAATAGAGCAAAGGGGCCAGGCTAGGATATGAGAGGGAATATATCTGAACAGTGCCATATACACAGTAGATGTTCAATAAATGCTTGTTGATTTCTGATTTTTATATATTCAGTAACCCTGTCTTCAGATACTTTGACTCTTTAAAATATCAAAGCAGGTAGTATAGAGAAAATAAGTTAACATTTATCAAAACCATGGCCTTAAATTTGGTTGTTTTTGTAAAATTAAATACTTAAGCCCTTTTTGGGGTGTGGGAATGGAGTTTCTACCTGGTTTCAGTACCTGAAAATGTATTTGGTGTTTATTTATAATTTTTCCTTGCTTTTAAAAAAAATTATGACAGATACAGTAAAAAATGTATTTAAAGTTACCAAATGGCTTAGAAACAGCCTAGATGGAGGGAAATAAATGTGTTATGATCATTGCTATTGACCATTAATAAAAATGTAGGTGTATTGTACAGCTCTTTTTAGCTTAGTTGTTATAACTAGGTGAAGTCATAATACAGATTATTATTTTAAATATTTTGTTATTAATTTCTTATAGCTAAATTTATTTTTCATTTGTTATCAGCGTTATGTTTGGTGGAAGAAAAGTTTGGAGGTTTGGACAAAAGACCATCCATTTCCTATTGACATAGATTACATGATCAGTGACACACTAGAACTGCTAAGACCAAAGATCAAACTCTGTAATTCTCTGGAAGAATCCGTCAGGCAGGTACACGACTTGGAACGAGAATTCTTAATAAAACTAGGTAAGCAATTAATTACAGAGAGAAAGTAAAGATGGTATTTGGCAGATTGTTTCTAGGATTTGCTTTATGTTTTCAGTTAGCTTTTACTTTTTGTATACTTTTAATTTTTTGATGTTGAGTGTTACATAATAGTGTTAGGTAAGATCTGGGTGGCTTACTTCTTCATTAAATAATCCCAAATTAGAGGAAAACAGTCATGTAAAACTTGAAGCAGATGATAGTGATGGAAAAACAATCCTGTTAGCCTCTCTTAATTTTATAGTTTTTGGTTGCTAATTTAAAATTCTACTTTTGATTAAAGCATCTCATATATAGTATATATTTTCAACAAACACTATTTCCTAAGACAGAGCAGGCTTGACACTATATAAAGGGAGTGCCAGTTAGAAGTTTGAAACTGTCCTACAGAATTTCAGACCCTCGTCACTGGGGTAGTTGTCTCTGTTTCTAAAGACTAGAGGACACGTGAGAGGCATGCTGCAGGAGAATTGGTCTCTTTACTTTCTCAGTGTCCTTCAGCTATTGTTCTGGAAGAAGAGTTGGTAAGGAACTGTATGAGCTGACTAGCCTTGCCAGTGGAAATAATTGGAATTAGGTGGAGCCTTTCCAGTGTGGTTTGCTTGCTGATAGTTCTTAGCATGTTGTAGTCATTTCAAAGTGACATGATTTCAGCCTATAAATTTAGTATTTTATTAGGAGATCCTTACCATGACCAGTTGTAATAATTGTATAAATTTACTACGTTGCATATCTGAGAAACCACTTTCCATGGCAGAGGCACTGGTGATTCTTTTCCTCTGAAACTATTTTTTTCATATTACATCCAGCATATTAATAGGGTTTCTTTCTCCAAGGCAAACCCTTTTTTGAAGAATGTGATTGCTATTATCTATCTGAGCATTGCTTTAATGATGCTACTGATTTTGTAACTATTCACTTTCCTACTTACCAACCCATAAAGACACATGTGGTTCTTTTTATTGTTTAACTTTGTCCCAAGTAATCCACTTTCTTTTCCTTTTCAGATTTCTAATTGTATATAGTGATTATTTCAGGCAGATTGTTTATCTACTTGTTTATGTCATTTACTTCATATGCTTTGAAATAGTCTTAGTCTTGTTACCCAAAGACTTAAGAATGAATGGCACTCCTTGTATAGTGGACATAAGGAAATACTAATTGGATACCCAGTTTGGTAGCAGTAAAGAGAGCGGTATGATTTGTCCCTTATAGAGCGAAGAATTAAACAACTTGAGGCTTCTTTTGAAGAATCTGTCCTTCATTAGAACGTGGAAAGGAAAAAAATAGGCCATCATTTGCAAATGCAGTTCTAAAGATTGTGTCAACTAGGATCATTATGCTCCCAAGTAGACCCGTTTTCCTTCTATTTTAGAGTTTAAATATCAGAGAGAAGATACACATGAATAAGTCTATATTAAATCTGTTTCCTGTTGCTAAACCATAAGATAATACAGCATTTTGCCTTTGGTAGTTTTTTGTTTTCAAGCACTTGCAGATTTATTATCATTCTAATTTTATAGCAACCCAGTGGTAACTTAATAGAATTTTCTTATATTTAAAAAACCATTTTAATATTATTAAAAGTAATAAAAATGTTCATGGCAGAAAATTTGAAGAATGCCAAGAAAACAAAAATCACTGTTATTCCGTATGCAAGGATAATCATGATATTAACATTTTGATGCATGTTCTGTTTAAAATTTTTTTCACATGTTTGCAGTTTTGCAGTTTTATAAGGTAGACTTTTTTCTATCTAATATATTATGAAATTTTCTGACAAAATACTTTTCTAAATCTTTAAAACAGCTGTCTTATTTTCCTTTGTGTGAATGCATTAATTCTGTTTGACATTTGGGTCATTGCTAATTTTGCATCACTATAAACAAAATTGTTACTTTTTGTGTATCTTGATTTTCTCAAGATAGAGAGAATTACTAGCTCTGTGACATTCTCTTTAAGAACAAAACCAACATGGTAGTAAGCAATGTAATATAATTCTGGTTTGGAAGTTCTAGATTATATCATAAGGAACAGAAATGGAGGTAATAAAAATGAAACAAGTCATATGAATAAATTGCTTATGCAACAGAAGAGTATATTTTATAAATTAGAAATAAAATTAGCAGAATAAAATGCCCAGAAGTCACCCTAGTTAAATACAAAATGATTTAGTGTATGATGAAATAGGAGTCTTAAAATAGGATAAGAGCAACAGGTGAGCATTTGGGAGGAAAATTGATACAGAGCCATATCTTATATCATCAAACTCCAGGTGTATTAAAGAGTTAAATATTTATTTTTAAAAAGTTAAAAATAGATCTGATCATCAGATATTTGGAGAGGTGTTAATTTTTCTAAATTTTAAAATGATACAGGAAAGCAGGCATACGTTGACATATTTGGGTGTTTAAAACTTTTGTACAATGAAAAAAATAAGTTTGAAGTGAAAATAGCTCCTGTGCCAAGGTATCATCACTTACATAAAGAGCACAGGCAAATTGATCAAGTAGAACACCCAATAGATGAATGAATGTAACATGATCAAATAAGTGAGGGCAAGAAGAGTTGGTATTTTTATTAAGTACTATCTATTTCCCAAAATTAAAGTGGAAGGTATTGTTCATACCTTCAAAGGAGTTAGGTAACACCCAAATCCAAACACTGGGTTAACAGATCGAGCCAGAATTCAGACTGCTCTTTCTGACCTACTGGGTGTGTGGGGAAAATGCTCAGCATGTCTAGTTGAGCAAAGAAATAACAGATGAAAACCATTTGGAAGAGAGAGACTGTTACGATTATTACTGAGGCACTAAAGTAACTCACATTCAAGAGAACAATATTTGACTTTGATCCCAAGTACACTTCATTCTGACCCATACTGTAAACATTTTGCTGTTTAGGTTTTACATTTTATTAACGCCATGTCCTTTATATGTACATTTTTATCTGCCTTGCTCATTTTAGACGGAGTGTGTCCTAGAGGTCAGCAACTGAATAGTTTATTATCCAGCTTAGCAAATGCAAAATATGTTTATAAACTGCTTTTGAAACTAACTTGCAATGCAAATGAAAATGTGTTAGAAATAGTAGTATTTTCCTTACAAATTATGGCTGTCAAAACAAAGGTACTTACCACTACAGTTCTTTCCATGACACATATTTTAAAGTGGCTACAAAAAAAGGTGTAATGATATATATTAGGCCATGTCAATTTATCAGTGCTGTGATTATTTTTAGGTTTATATGGTCCTGATTTTTAATTTTTTGCCTTTGATAACATAAAAGCCCAGTATTTTGCTTCCGTCCAAATAAATACATGAATAAAATAGTGAGTTAGTGGTATCAATCGGAGACAGCAGCTTTTTCTATCAGTATTATTATTTTTTTTCAAAATAGATCTGAGATTCATCCATTTCTCCTCACCTTTTTAATTTTCAAACTTGATTGTACATTGTTTCATCACTTTGTAGTCTCTGTTTTTGTCAGTTCTTAATTAATTGCTTAGACTTAAGACACTGGAGTAATTTTTTGCTCTTGTTGATTGTGTTAGTTTTTCAGACTTTCTGGACTTCAGTATACCTCATAAAATGAGAGGGCTAAATCCCATCATTACTAAAATTTCTGTCTGCTTTAATTGTGTAAGATTCTGTAAATAAACAAGGGTTTACTAAACACCTACTGTGTATTTATCAATATATGGCGTCTAATAAGTTTTGAATATATAAAAGAAGTTTTTTGTTCTCAAAGGCCTTATACTGTGACATAACGTTTATTGAAATCATTAGGAAAACCATCGCATGGTGTATCTTTAAATACAAAGTGCTATGATCAATTCTCCAAGTAGCTTTAGGAACAAGTAGGAGGAAAAGTAATACTCATTGAGTTTATGCAGGAAAGGAAACTTAGACTGAATTTGAAGAATGTATAGGATTTAAAAGAGCATATTGAAAGATATTCTATATTGAGAAGGAATTTGATGAGCAGGACCCCAAGGAAGTATGCTTTATGATACAGAAGAGTCTGCCCCAACTATGGGAGAAGGCTTGATTAAGACTCGGAAGTGTGGGGAAAAGTCGGATCAGATGAAGCTGTGGAATGTGCACCTTCAAAGTAGAGTGTAGTTTGCATCTCAGATGATAATAAAGAAGAATTTACTAGGCAGTGAGATGTGGATGAACGTGGGAGGTGGCCCAGCTTCACCCCAGGGAGTTGCCTCTGGAGGAGCACACTGTTGGGAAGGAAAAAACAGCTCTGTGATGACACACGTGTTAGAAGTGTCACCATGTATCTGCCTCCTCTCAGTCTTAATTTGCAGATATTCAAATTAATAGCCAAATGTGATTTCTGCATTAAAGCAATGTAATTTTATTGTATCTTTAAGTTTTTAGAGATTCTTGAAATGCCATTTGATAAAATATGTGACCACGGTTGCCTTGTGTGTGGCTAAAGCTGTACATATGTGCTGCTACTGTTTGTTCATCTGAGACTGAGATAGTTGAAGCTCTGAGAAAGTAAAAAAAAAAAATTGTGGGTTTTTTTTTTTTTGCTAGTTTTTAAGAAATGTATCTGTGCTCCTTTGTTGAAATAAAGGACTAATTGTTTAGTTTTTTAAATGGTTCTTAAAATAGCTTTAAATTCTGTTCTTAATTTAGTGAACTGAGAACATGACTGTTGAATTATCTTCATATGTACTTTAAATGGTATAATATTCACTGTGGAAAATTTGCCTTTATCTTGTTTTGTAAAGTCTTTTTCTACTTTCTTCTCACTTCAAGGCCTAGTAAATGACAAAGACTCTAAAGATTCTATGACAGAAGGAGAAAATCTTGAAGAAGATGAAGAAGAAGAAGAAGGAGGAGCTGAAACAGAGGAACAATCTGGAAATGAAAGTGAAGTGAATGAGCCAGAGGAAGAGGTGATGACTTTTATTTATAGCAGATAGATAACATTTGTGCAAGAGTATTTGGGTTATATGAGCCAAAATTTTCTTTATAAAAGAAGATCTTCCTCTTAGTTTTATTAGGGTAAATGTAACTAGTAGTTTATGTCTATTGTAAAACTGCTGGATTATTAAGAGGGGTTTTTTATGAGTAAGAAAATACTGATCATAGGATTTTAAAAAATTACTATTATTAAGAGCATTTTTAAAGAGCAGTTTTAGGTTCACAGCAAAATTAAGGGGAAAATAGCAAGATTTCCTGTATATCACCTTCTCCTGTCTACTCACACAATCTCCCCCAATCAGCATCCCCCACCAAAGTGGTACATTTGTTATATGAACCTACAGTAACACGTCATAATCACCCTAAGTCCATCATTTACATTATGATTGACTCTTGGTGGTATACTTTCTATGAGTTTAGGTAAAAGTATAATGACATGTAACCATCAGTATGGTTAGGATTTTTATTTAATAAGCAATTTGAAGACAAAAAATTATTTAATCTGCTCCGTAACTTAATCTCATTTGTGAGTGTGTGCTTTTTAACCTATGGGTTTTATGAAGAAATGGCTGACTAGATACTAGTAACTTTCTTTTCCCCAGATCTGATAGTATAGGAAATCTGAAAATCATCATGTACCATCATCTTTGTTGTTACAACTCTATTATGCCAGACCATATGAAATGACTGTTCTACCATGTTGGACCTACCACACTGTCATTTTTATATATGATTCAACATAATAGTTCTAATTCTTTCCACTTTTTTCTTCTAAACCTGCTTTAAGTTTTAAAAATTCCACCTAAAAGATTGAGTGTCTGGGGTTTGTTTCATCATCTGGAAATAGACTGGGCAGTGAGTTAGGGATGTAGAAGACACTGTAACTGACCGTTAGCTAATCATTGTTCACTTGTCTAATGAGTAAGTAAGGGTTTGTTATGCTGTTCTGTCTACATTTATATATATTTAAGTTAAAAAGTTAAGAAAATGGAAAGTTGGGTAAGAATAGCAATAACATACTGATGAATAAAATTTATACCGTGAAATTAGGACCTCTTCACTTTTTAAGCTTATAATATGACATCATGTGTATGGCTTTTTGTGCTTGGGTGCTAAAAGCATTTAGGAGAGAGTGATCATTTAGAAATGTGATTTTAATTAAATACTGAAAAAGTTTAAATGTATAATCAATATGTGTAATCAATACAATGTTTTATGGAAATGGAATTTATTAAATTTTTAAGTTTTGATTTGTAGTAACTAGAATGCAAATGCTTAGAGGTTATGAGTTGTTTAATGTATAAGGGAGTATAGACTATTTAAGGCATTGCTAAGATAGAGTCATAAACTGGGTTTTTTTTGGCTGTGCTGGGTCTTCATTGCTGCACATGGGCTTCTCTAGTTGTGATGAGCGGGGGGTGTTCTCTGCTTACAGTGCGATGGCTTCTCGTTGTGGTGGCTTCTTTTGTGCTGAGCACTGGCTTTAGCGTGCACAGGCTTCGTAATTGTGGTACATGGGCATAGTTGCCCCACAGCATGTGGGATCTTCCCAGACCAGGGATCAAATTGGTGTCCCTTGCCTTGCAAGGTGGATTCTTAACCACTAGACCACCAGGGAAGCCCTAAACTAGATTTTTAAAAAGCTTCATTTAGCATGAAATAAAAATGACCCATGCATGCATACATGCTAAGTCGCTTCAGTTGTGTCCGATTCTTTGCGATTCTATGGACTGTAGCCTGCCAGGCTCTTCTGTCCATGGAATTCTCCAGGCAAGTATACTGGAGTGGGTTAAATGGCCATAATTTAAGGTAATTAAGATTTTCTATAGTTAGAAGTAAAAATCCCTAAGTCTTTGTTTCTTTTAGCCCTGAAGGTCTGTAGCTATTAATAAACATTTTGTTTAATTTGACTACATAGCAAGTAGCTTCGCAGTTAAAAATGAATGATTGTATAAAAGGCAGCTTGTTTGTTTGACTTTTAAAATTGGCTGGGCTTCCTGTGTGGCTCAGCTGGTAAAGAATCCACGGGCAATGTGGGAGACCTGGTTTGTTCGATCCCTTGGTTGGGAAGATCCCCTGGAGAAGGGAAAGGCTATCCACTCCAGTATTCTAGCCTAGAGAATTCCATGGACTGTATACTCCATGGGGTTGCAAAGAGTTGGACTCGACTGAGCAACTTTCACTTTAAAATTGGCTAGCATTTATAGGCAGTGGAAATGCATCTTTATATTGGGTTATTTTGCTACCATTTTTCCCCCAGTTTTATTGCGATATAGTTGATAATAACATTGCATTAGTTTAAGGTGTATATACAACAGTGATTTGATATATATATAGAGAGAGAGACAGAAATGCTTACCATAATAAGTTTGGTTAACATCCATCACCTCACATAGTTATAAATGTTTTCTTGTAATGAGAACTATTAAGATCTACTCTCTTAGCAAACTTCAAATAAACAGTACAGTATTGTCATCACTTTCTCTTTCCAACCTGACAGCTCCGCTAAAGTAGATATAAATAAGCTGATAAAAATTTAGAACTGGAATATGTTTCTATAATACATTTCTGTGAAATAGACATTGCTATATTGCTTTTCTAAAAAATGAGGTCATAGAAACATTCAATTATATAATTTAAATTGGCTTATTAAGTATTTTATAACAACAAAAGGAAATGAGAAGTGTTTTGTATATTTAGACTAATTTAGACTAATCATTGGAAGGACTGATGTTGAAGCTGAAACTGCAATACTTTGGCCACCTCATGCGAAGAGTTGACTCATTGGAAAAGACCCTGATGCTGGGAAGGATTGGGGGCAGGAGAAGGGGACGACAGAGGATGAGATGGCTGGATGGCATCACTGACTCGGCGGACATGGGTTTGGGTAGACTCTGGGAGTTGGTGATAGACAGGGAGGCCTGGTGTGCTCGGTTCATGGGGTCGCAAAGAGTCGGACACGACTGAGCGACTGAACTGAACTGAGACTAATTATTTAGACTGATATTCCATTTTGTATTTTTAGACTAATCTTATGGCTGTCTATGGATTTTGCTCTAATTTGATAAAGAATCTAATAAATGAAACATCCTCAGTAAATGTGACATTAAAGAATAGCTCATTTTCCTATAGATTCCTCATTTGAATAGTTGTGATATCTTCTCCAAATGCATTTCACCTTTTAAAAAGTGAACTTTATAATTTTAAAAATTGTATCATTTTAAACTATTTCTTTTCTGGTTGTAAAGTGGATATTATACATAATATATGTGAATTTGCTAAATGGAAAAACAAATTCAACAGGATGACTCCTGAGTCTTGGCTGGGAGGAGATGTGAAAGGAATATGGTTGGTTTACTTTAAGAAATGGAATTGGAGTTGTTACTCTCCCACCCAGGACCACCCTTTCTCCCATGACTATCCTCTAAACATAGGAGAACATTTTTAAAGAGAGAAGATGGGTTGATTATAAACTAGTAAGGACAATGTGTAGAATATTCTATAAATATTTGCCTCAACTGAGAAAAGAACAAGGCTGGAGTGGAACTCTTCAGAAACGTACTTTTCTTTTCCATCTTGTTCCACAACTTCCAAGCTCTGGATGGCCTTTTGAAGTTATTCTTAACACTTCAGTTCAGTTCAGTTGCTCAGTGTCCGACTCTTTGTGACCCCACGGAGTGCAGCACGCCAGGCTTCCCTGTCCATCACCAACTCCCAGAGTTTACTCAAACTCATGTCCATTGAGTCGGTGATGCCATCCAACCATCTCATCCTCTGTCGTCCCCTTCTCCTCCCGCCTTCAACCTTTCCCAGCGTCAGGGTCTTTTCAAATGAGTCAGTACTTCGCATCAGGTGGCCAAAGTAATATAAAAATTGGTGAAAGAAAAAAATTCATGCATTTTAGCTTAGTTTTTGAATAGGAAGTATCTTTCCAGTGTTAAGAAATGATGAATTTTTTTCCCAAGAGCCAGTTTAAGTGAATTTCTATTGCAAATTTAATTTTGAATTACAGAATTTTGTTAAAAAAGTTAATGCATTTCTGTACTTTGCTCTAATATTTCCACTTCAGAAATTCTAAAAGTTTTCAAATATTTGTAAAGTATTAATTGTTTAGGTTTTTGAAATTAATTGCTAGGTATACTAAGTGTATTATAACAAATTTGAATCATTTGCTTTCTCATAGGAATTATTTCTCATTCACTTTATTTCTCTCAGCACAATGAAAAGCATCTGGGTTTAGTGCAGTATTTTTTTTTTTCTTTAACTTTTATGGAACAAAGTGGTAGTGAATTGTGTTGAAAGGTTACTCAGATGGAATGCTGCCACTGTGTGGCTGTGTTTTTGGTTTTGGTTATGGTTTCTTTTTTGTGTCCCTTTGAAAATCTATTGGAGTTCTTCTCAGTCTTCCATTTGAACAGGAATTTTGGCTGATAGGTAAGGATGTCGGGGTACTGACAGGAGAGGATAGGGAAGATGTAATACTTGAAAGCCACCAGCAAGGGGAGTCAGAATGTCTAGCTCTTCGGCTTAAAAAAGCACATGTCCTTGGGCAAGTCACTTAACTTTTCCAAGCCTTAGTTTTTTCACATATAAAAATGAAGACAATAAAGCTTGTCCATCCTTCTTCAGAACTGGGTGAGCAACAAAGTGCTGTGAGAGTACACTCCACCCTGAGATGCTTTATGCAGTGAGATACTTTATAAAATGTAGTGTCATTGCTTTCAGATGGTCATAATGTTAAATTTGAATTGTCAGTTTTCATTGCAGAGTTACATGGGTATTAAAGAACTGCTGTGAGAACAATCAGTCTCAAGTTTGTTAGGAAGGAGAAAAATATGAAAGGTGCAAGAAACTTGTTCCTTGTGGGATTCATGGATGAGTTTCTAAAAAGGATTTTTGTATCATTAGGTCAGTGGAAGGTGTAAAATGGGTTTTTTAGCTACTGGTATGTAGTAAGAGTTGCCAGCTGACTTTGCCCTGCCATTCTAGGGAGACTGCATAAAAGGCTGAAACTGGAGAATAATAAATAATTATACGTAAATTTTAACATATTTTTAAGGCATGTAATATTATTAGTCAAGTTTTTCAGAAGTTTTAATCTACAAATGTTAAACAATTTCAGGAGGGTTCTGATAATGATGATGATGAAGGGGAGGAGGAAGAGGAAGAGAATACAGATTATCTCACGGATTCAAATAAAGAGAATGAAACTGATGAAGAAAATACTGTACGTATCATTAACACTTTGCTCTTTGAAATTGTGCATCATTTTTACAGTATTTCAATTTTAGCCACCAAAGTTTTGATTTTTGTGATTATTGAAATATTTCTTTAGAAATTCATTTTTGATTTATTTTCTTATCTAAACACTTTTCTTTATTTGCAAGTTCTTTGAATATTTAATAATGTTATTATTTTACCTAACTCATTCCTTGAGTCATATTGAACCAAGTTATCAATACAGAAGGCTCTGCCATGTAAAACATTACAGTTAGAATTCCCAGTTTGAATTGTTTCTGTTTTTTTAATAAGGAGGTAATGATTAAAGGAGGTGGACTGAAACATGTACCTTGTGTAGAAGATGAGGACTTCATTCAAGCTCTGGATAAAATGATGCTAGAAAACCTTCAGGTATTAAATGTTGCTCTATTCCAAAGTACTCAGTACAAAATATTGCAGCACACTTGATTGTGATTGGAAAGTCTCTGCTATCTAAACATTTACCTCTGCAGCAGCTTTTCCTAATTTAGGCAGTTTGAGGCTGCCAATACTTCTGGCATCCTACATCCTGATTTGCTATGCTTCTTTGAAATAGAATAGAAAAAATTAATGTTATCAAACTTGGAGCAGAGTAATTTCATTGTATCACCCTCTGCCTTTTCTCCTCTTTCTAAGACCCTTTACTTGCAGTTTGTTTAGGAGTCAAACTACAGAAGATTAGAATTTGGGGAAATTTAATTTAGTAAATTCTTTAGTTTGATTTATAACTTGAATAACTTGTATATAAATATCTAGAAGAATATTGGTTATTTGATGTTTAAAGTACTCATGATATTAAGATACTGGATTTTATTAAAAGCTCTATCTTCCAGTGATTTAGGTGATTGTGTTTTATGTTTTTCTGTAGTTAGGAGTAAAATCCCATGAACTATTTACTTCAGCCCTATTTGTAGCTATTGTTAAGCCCTTTGGTGATTTGAGGGCTTTTGTCATTGGAGTGGTAGGTGAAAGCTCCATGGAGTGTGCTCAGTGGAAAAGGGAGAATTGAACATACTGGATACAGGTTAGAGCTGACTTGAGAAGTTTTTACTTGAAAGGGGAGAAAAATGGGCATGTGGCTAGAGAAAGTCAGTTGAAAGAGGAGGGGTGTTTTTAAGATAAAAGATATTATGGAGTACATGCTGGTGGAATAATCCTTTAGAGAAGATGGATTTTACTTTCATTGTTGCTACTAAGGCCAAAAGCTATGATAATGTATAAATTAGCAGTGCAGGTACATTAGTCTCAGGAACCAAAAGAACAGAATACTTTGGTAGAGTGTAAAGGAAGAGCCTTTTTTTTAGATGAGATAATCAGAGAAGATATCGCTGAGATCATGACTTTTAGATAAGACGGTACAAAGGAACCATCTAGGTGAAATATTAGGATTAGTGTAAAAACTGTGTCAGAGGTCCTAATCAGTGCAGAAAAGTACTTGTTTGAAAAACTTTAAAAAGGGCACCAGTAGTAATAGAACATAGTCTGTCTGTGGGAGGGTCACAGCATGAGACAGGTAATTGGGAGTGGCACAGTCCTTTAAGGAGCTGGTTCAGAGTGTGTGTTAGTCGCTCAGTTGTGTCCGACTCTTTGCAACCCCACAGACTGTAGCCCGCCAGGCTCCTCTGTTCACGAGATTCTCCAGGCAAAAATACTGGAGTGGCTTGCCATTCCCTTCTCCAGAGGATCTTCCCAACCTAGGGATCAAACCCTGGTCTCCTGAGACAGGACTAAAAACAGAGAGACTAACCAGGGGTGTGGTTAGAAGACTGTGGTGGTAACCTAGCTGAGAGATGGTGGTCATCTGTCTAGGAGAGTGGCAGGGCACATGGTCAGAAGTCTGGATTGGAAAGCTGTTTAGGAGGCAGAATGAACTGGATTTATTTGGTGCTTGATTAGGTAGCAGTATGTGGGGCCCAAGGAGTCAAGAATGACACCCAGTCTTGTGGCTTGGACCACTGGCTTGTCTCTAAGAAACAGGAGAGTGCGAGTGGGAGTTACAATTGGTAAGTTTGAGGAGCCTGCGAGGCGTCTGTGGAAATGTCTGGAGAGCAGAAGAGAAACATAAATAGAGCAGTTGTTGGAGTACTTTTAAAGCCATAGCAGTAACTGGCTCGTCCAGATGTCAAGTGTGGAGACAGAAGAGAAGCAGGTTCAGGGTTGAGCCCTGACAAACCCCAACATTTAGAAAAGGTGGAAAAGCTGATGAAGTCAAAGGAATGGGAGATTTCGGTGTGGTTCCGCGGTCATCGCTTATTGAGACGTTCGATGCATGAGACAAATGCTCAGGACTGGGGCAATGGGATGACCCAGAGGGATGGGATGGGGAGGGAGGGGGGAGGGGGGTCCAGGAAGGGGAACACATGTAAACCCATGGCTGATTCATGTCAATGTATGGCAAAAACTACTACAATATTGTAAAGTAATTAGCCCCCAACTAAAATAAATAAAAAATAAAAATAAAAAAAATAAAAGAAGCGAGCTGGAAGGGTGAGAGGATGTGATCAGAGAGGAGGGAAGTTTGAATTCACATTTTTGCAGTTGTGTTTATATATAGGAGAAAACTTCATCCACTGTTAGGCCCCAATTTTAAATCATTATCAGATACCCAAAATGAACAGTTGTACAGACTTTTTCCTTTTGCTAAAAATCATAGGAAGACACAGTATTGTAAAGACATCATTTCTCCATAAATCATGTCCTTAAATTTCATGCAGTCCTCATTCTGTCCCATCAGGGAAATTTGGGAGATGGGTTGAGGGTTGGAGGAATAGAAGAACAGGGACATGGATGCAGAATGAACCTAATAAAATTATTCTTGAATTCTTAAAGAATAACCAAATAGTTAAGAAACTTGTAGAAAATAAAGTGTGACGTACAAGATAATAAAACATTTTAAACATAGAGCAATAGTTTGGTACAGGTATGGATAGATTAATCAAACAGAGGAGGGTCCAAAATAGACCTTGTATTGCATTGCGTGTGTACTCAGTTGTGTGTGACTCTTTGAGACCCATGGACTGTAGCCCACCAGGCTCCTCTGTCCATGGGATTTTCCAGGCAGTAATACTGGAGTGAGTTGCCAGAGCTGAAAATAGACCTTAGAACATGGCAGTTTAATCTTGATGAAGTTAACATCTCAAATCATGTGAGGGAAAATGGTATCTTCAACAAATGGTCAATAAAAAATAAAGCTGGATTTCTATTTTTAATTTCCACCCCAGAATTAATTGCAAATCTCTCAAATAATTTTAATGATTGTAAAGACTGTTGAGCACTGCATTGACTTTACGTTTATTCTTCATACAGTGCCGTTAGCTGTTAGATACTGTTCATATTCCCATGTTTCAGTTAAAGAAACAGGCTTGGAAAAAACAACAAAAAAAAACTTGCTTAAAGTGGAAGGGTAGTGAGTGGTACAGTCTCTTATCAACCATTTGTTTCACTACTTTGCAGCACGCAATGCCATAGAAATCGTCTAAGAAATAAGTAACCAGGAGAAAAAAATCTATAGCTGACACAACACAAGAGTCAGTATCTGTACTATGCTAAAGAGATTGTACAAACCAATTAGAAGAAATGAATGACTCATTTTGTTGTTGTTAGAAAGAATATAGTGCTAAAGCTCACTGATAATCAAATGACAAGCAAACTAAGAAGGGCCTTTTTATCAGATCA
The DNA here is from genome assembly GCF_054371585.1 of Giraffa tippelskirchi. Taxonomy (NCBI): domain Eukaryota; kingdom Metazoa; phylum Chordata; class Mammalia; order Artiodactyla; family Giraffidae; genus Giraffa; species Giraffa tippelskirchi. The sequence goes on along the minus strand of NC_137287.1, from coordinate 60,501,419 downwards.
TCAAGTACTAAGATTTAAAAAGTGATGGTACCCATTGTGGTTAAGTGTGGGTAAACATCTATACTTTGTAAATGTAATCAGAATGACTTGCCATTTGATCTAAAAGTGTACCCTTAGTAGTCTCTCAAGTGCATGAAAAGTGTGACATTGTAATAGAAAAAAAAAGTCTAAGCTGTTAGTAGAGGGCCAATAAAATAAATAATTAGCTCTGTACTAGATGCCCAAGATACAGAATCTAAAAGAAGAAGAAACATGTATGTTTAGTATAGAGTAATATTCGTCATGGTTGCTCCTATTTATATGTGTTATATTGTATATGTCATGTATATATATGTCTCATATATGTATATATGCAAGAAAAAAATCTGGAAGGACATGACCCATTGTTAATAGTTGTTGCGTCTTAGAGTCAGGCAGAGGGAGATAGCTGTAGGAATTCGTATGGACACACTTGATAATATATTTTTGTATTAGTTTATGAAGACAATATGTTAATTTTATAGCAGGAAAGAAAGCTAATTTACATATCAAGATTCCTCTGGCATGATTGTTTCACATTTTAAGTTAAAAAAATCTTTATAAATAATCTTATGAACCTGGGAGAACTTCAAGCAAATTCTAACAGTTGGAGCTGAGAAATCAAAAACAATAAAACCTTACACCTTTATTACCGTTTCGCTGATTTGCAAGTCTCTTGCAAATATGGTGCCTATATCAAAAGACTATTTAAATGGCAGTAAAGAAGTTTTAATACCTTCATGCCCTTTTAGCATTATTTGCTTAGCTTTGAAGTATCATGTTCAGCTCTTTCCTCATTCGTGCTCCGTTCATTCAGACTTGGAAAATTATTTGCAGTTCCCTAAATGCACCTGCTGTTTCACATCTTTGCTTTTGCACCTGTTCTTCCCCTGTCTAAATTCTCTGTGTATCCCCCAAAGTGCCCTTTTACCATCTGGTTGGATGAAGGCCTGTGAAGTCTTTAATGTTCTCAAATGTCCCATTTTCATTCAGCCTTTTGTGAAATCTCAGCACCTACCCGCTCTCAACCAGTCGTATGTAGTCACTCTGTTGTACACGTTATACACAACTCAGATAAATCGTAATTAATTTCTCTTTCTTACTTAACAAGCTTATGAGCTCTTTGAGGATAGAGATTATCTTTTTAATACTAGTATTTCCAATCTTAACATGTCATCCATCGGTGAAGATTTGTTTCAATAATTGGTTGATAAATCCAATGTAAATGTTAAAAAGAATTGATACTAACAAATAGGAAGTTACCTGTTCACTCTTAAATACTGAGCACTGACTGCATGTGCTCACAGTAGGAAACACCAGGGAAAGGGCACAGTGATGAACCCATCGGTCAGGTAGGGGTTCTCATAGATAAGGAGGAGGCAGTTCTGTCCCGTGATAATTACAAAGGAAGATGTGTGCTCTGAGGGTGAATGAAAGGGCACAGTGTACTCAAAAGAGGACAGTAGATCCTGCAGCACTGTGTGTTTTGAGTTTGGGAGAGGCCTGACCCATCAGCAGGAGCCAAATCATATGGTTCCAAGGCAGGTGTGGAGGTGGGGGGTGACTCTGGTTTCAGAAAGATTACTTGGTTCTAATGATTGTTCTAAGAAATAGAGCACTGAAGGAATTAGAAACAATTTATTGGGCTGTTTACATTTTTTTTCGTTTCTGTCTTTAAGCAACGAAGTGGCGAATCTGTTAAAGTGCACCAACTTGATGTTGCCATTCCCTTGCACCTCAAAAGCCAGCTGAGGAAAGGACCCCCACTTGGTGGTGGGGAGGGAGAGACAGAGTCTGCAGACACAATGCCGTTTGTCATGTTAACCAGAAAAGGCAATAAGCAACAGGTGAGAATCTGTCCGCAGTGTATTCCCAGTTCCTTGGTAGTTACCAGGTGTAAGTGGTAACTTTGTTTTATAGGTTCTTGCTTACAGGGGGAAAAGACTGGTATTCAGTGGTAGAAATAATTTTATCCGTTATGTGCACAGAAGACACATGTAACTTCCATCAAATAGATGGGTGTTTTTTAATGGAAAGAACATTTAAAATTTAAGTCATACACATTTGTTAGAAGATACACATACTGATTTTCAGTAGGAAGATTTCATCAGTAAGCTCACAGTAAGAAAGGAAAGGAGGGTGATGGAAGATAATCTTGGAAAAAAATGCTCACTTGCCAAATTGCTTTTGGAAAAAAAAACACATTGTTTTCCGACCCCTGATCCTTCTCCTCCATTCTCCTTAAACCACCTCCTCTTTCTTTCCCTTATCTCACAGATCATTTCCCTGTCTACTAAGCTAACACTTTGATTCATACATTCAGTCCTCAAATATTATTTGTCTGCTCTGCCAAATACCAGCTCAAGTGTGAGTCTACAGTGATGAACAGGATGTAGCCCCTTGCCATGTGAGCACACACCAGCTGAGGGAGAGAGACAAGCATAATATTATATTTGCCGATTGTGGAAAGTGCCCTGAAGGAAATGGAGCCCAGCTCCCAGATCTAACTCGAGGATACATCATTTATTACCAGTTCTGTTAAAAAAAAAAAAAATTCATACTTTATTATTTCTGAGTTCAAGCTGCCTCTTAGAGTTGATGGAATCTTAGGATAATTGACAGCATTTTTTTTCTGTTTTAGTGGTATGTAAAATAATGATACATCTTATAATTAACAGAAGCATCTATGAAATATGGTGGCTACAACAGCTTGTCAGACCAGTCTGATACCTGGTTCCCACGTTCATTTAAGTTGTCATTTAACAGCTACTTATTGTTGACTTGTTACGTACCAGGCACTGTTCATGTGCAGAAATACAGCAGTCAACCAAGTCCCTCCTCTCTTCGGAGCTTTCATTATAGTATTGAGAGGCAGACAAGAAATAATGTCAAATTGAGGACAATGCTCTCTTGGAAAATAAAGCAACTTAAGAGATAGAAGGAGACTGAGGTGGGGAGGAGGTGATGAGAGGGAGACTGCTGTTGTAGAAGGTGACCAAGGAAGGCCCGGAATATCCTCTCTGAGGGGAGGGACATTCTGTTCCCTCTGTTCCAGAACAGGCTTAAGGAGCTGGTGCCTACCTTCATCTTTTATCTCTGCTTTGTCAGGTAATTTCTTGTTACTGGGAAGTTCACAGTTGTAGAGCATACCATCATTTTGCTGTAGTGCAAATAAGTCTTGAGATGTGAAAGCTGAATACCAGTTAGGATCACAGAATGGAGGTCTGGGAACAGGCTTTCCATTGTGACTCATGTTTAAATAGTTAACTTGACTTCTCTTCTGAGCACTGCTGGATCTTTGTCAGATATTCTTCATAATTCCTTTCCAGTCAACAGGACTTTCCTCCATCCTAGACTTTAGGGTTATCAAGGTTTTACGAAAGCTCCCCACTTTCTCACCTTCAGGCCACAGTTGAGCCCTGACATTTCCCCTCTCCCTCATCCTCCACCCAGTCCCTAGAAAAATAAGGGTTTGTTTTTGATCAAGACCCTAGACTTGGTGCTGGAGTCTTTGTGAAACTACTCTTCTCAGCACTTGGAACTGCTGGTTCACCATGGCTAGCAGGATTCTCAAAGTCCAGAGTTTTTGCTTTTCTTTTCTAGGGATAACTTAGTTCTCTGAGTAGACTTTTCCGGTTTTTTTTTTTTTTTTAAACAATTGTCAAGGGCAGTACATGGCAACTTCAGTTCCATAGGCTGAACTATCACATGGGAATTGGTTCCCATTCCTATACAGCTCCTGAACTTTCTTTGCTACATTGACACATTTACTGCGCCTTGATTTTTTGTACTTAAAAGGAGCTTTAGGAATATCTTTCTGTGAAGATCAACTTGTTGTTGTTCAGTAACCCAGTCATGTCTGACTCTTTGACCCCATGGACTGCAGCACACCAGGCCTCCATGTCCCTCACCATCTCCTGGAGTTTGCCCAAGTTCATATTCATTACATCAGTGATGGCATCCAGCTATCTCATCCTCTGACGCCCTCTTCTTCTGCTGTTCATCTTTCCCAGTATTAGGGACTTTTCCAATGAGTTGTCTGTTCATATCAGATGACCAAAGTACTGGAGCTTCAGCTTCAGCATCAGTCCTTCCAGTGAATATTCAGGGTTGATCTCCCTTAAGATTGACTGATTTGATCTTCTTGCTGTTCAGGGGACTTGCAGGAGTCTTCTCCAGCACCACAGTTCGAAGGTATCAATTCTTTGGCGTTCTGCCTTCTTTACAGTCCAGCTCTCTCAACTGTATGTGACCATTGAGACGATGATAGCCTTGACTATGTCAGCAGAGTAATGTCTCTGCTTTTCAACACACTGTCTAGGTTGGTCATCGTTTTCCTGCCAAGAAGCAGTTGTCTTCTGATTTCATGGCTGCAGTCACTGTCTGCAGTGATTTTGGAGACCAAGAAGAGGAAATCTGTCACTACTTCCACCTTTTCCCCTTCTGTTTGCCATGCGGTAATGGGGCCAGATGCCATGATCTTAGTTTAATATTTACTCTTAAGCTGGCTCTTTGACTTTCATCAGGAGGCTCTTTAGTTCCTCTTTGCTTTCTGCCATTAGAGTGGTATCATCCGCATATCTGAGGTTGTTGATGTTTCTCCCACCTATCTTAATTCCAGCTTGTAATTCATCCAGCCCGGCATCTCTCATAATGTGCTCAGTTAAACAAACAGGGTGACAGCAGACAGCCTTGTCATACTCCTTTCTCGATCTTGTATGGATCAGTTGTTCCATACAGGGTTCTAGCTGTTGCTTCTTAACCTCATGCAGGTTTCTCAAGAGACAGGTAAAATGGTCTGGTATTCCCATCTCTCTAAGAGCTTTCCACAGTTTGTCATAATCCACACAGTCAAAGACTTTAGCGTTGTCGATGAAACAGATGTTTTTCTGAAATTCCCTTGCTTTGTCTATATAATCCAGCGAATATTGGTGATTTGATCTCTTATTCCTCATCCTTTTCTAACCCCAGATTGGACATCTGGAAGTTCTTCATTTGCATAATGCTGAAGCCTAGCATGTAAGATTTTAAGCATGACCTTACTAGCATGGGAGATGAGTGCGATTGTCTGATGGTTAGCACATTGTTTGGTACTACCCTTCTTGGGGATTGGGATAAGGATTAATCTTTTCCAGTCCTGTGGCCACTGCTGGGTCTTCCAGATTTGCTGACATAATGAATGTAAAACCTTGATGGCATCATCCTTTAGGGATTTGAATAGTTCTGCTAGAATTTCATCGCATCCACTGGCTTTATTAACAATAGTGCTTCTTAAGGTCCATTTGACTTCCCACTCCAGAATGTCTGGCTCTGGGTGACTAACCACACTGTCATAGTAATCTAGTTCATTAAGATCTTTTTTATACAGCTCTTCCATGTATTCTTTCCATCTCTTCTTGATCTCTTCAGCGTCTACTAGTTCTCTACTGTTTTTATCCTTTATTGTGCCCATCTTTGGGCAGAATGCTCCCTTGATGTTTCCAGTTTTTCTGAAGAGATATCTACGTCTTTCCCCTTTGGTTGTATTCTTCTGTTATTAAACATTGTTCGTTGAAGAAGGCCTTCTTATCTCTTCTAGCTATTTTTTAGAACTCTGCTTTTAATTGGATGTACCTTTCCCTCTCTCCCTTGCTTTTTGTTCTTTGTTTTTCTGCTATTTGTAAAGCCTCCTCAGATAACCACTTTGCCTTCTTGCTTTTCTTTTTGTTTGGGGTGGTTTTGTTCGCCACCTCTTGTACAGTATTACAACTTCTGTCCATAGTTCTTCAGACACACTGTTAACTGGATCTAGTCCCTTGAATCTATTCATTACCTCTACTACGAATTCATACAGGATTTGACTTAACTTATACTTGGCTGGCTTATTGTTTTTCCCTGTTTTCTTTAGTTTAAGCCTTAGTTTTGCTGTGAGAAGCTGATGATCTGAGCCAAAGTCAGCTCCAGCTCTTGTTTTTGCTGACAGCTTCTCCATCTTCAGCTACATAGAATGTAATCAATTTGATTTTGCTATTGACCATTTGGTGATGCCCACATGTAAAGTCGTCTCTTGTGTTGTTGAAAAAGGGTATTTGCTATGACTAGTGCATTCTCTTCGCAGAATTCAGTTAAGCTTTGCCTTGCTTTGTTTTGTTTTCCAAGGCCAAAATTGCCTGTTACTCCAAGTATGTCTTGACTTCCTACTTTTGCATTCCAATCCCCAATGATGAATAGAACACCTCTTTTAAGGTGTTAGTTCTAGGAGGTCTTCTAGGTCTTCATAGAACTGATCGACTTCAGCTTCTTCAGCATCGGTGGTAGGGGTATAGACTTGGATTACTGTGATGTTGAATGGCTTGCCTTGGAAACGAACCAAGAGTATTGTCATTTTTGAGGTTGCACCCAAGTACTGTATTTTGGACTCGTGTCGATTATGAGGGCTATTCTGTTTCTTCTATGGGATTCTTGCCCACGGAAGTAGATATGATGGTCATCTGAATTAAATTAGTCCATTCTCATCTATTTTAGCTTGCTGATTCCTAGGATGTCTGTGTTTATTCTTACCATCTCCTTGACCACGTCCAATTTTCCTTGATTCATGGACCTAATATTCCAGGTTCCTATACAATACTATTTGCAGCATCAGATTTTACTTTCATCACCAGACATATCCACAACTGAGCATCGTATCTGCTTTGGCCCAGCTGCTTCATTCATTCTGTGGCTATTGGTAATTCTCCACTCTTCCCCAGTAGCATATTGGACACCTTCAGACCAGGGGGACTTATCTTTTGGTGTCATATCTTTTTGGCCTTTTATACAGTTTATGAGCTTCTCACGGCAAGTATACTAGGGTGGTATAACCTGGGTATAACTAGGTATAACCAGGTTTGCCATTCCCTCCTCCAGTGGATCATGTTTTATCAGAACTCTCTGCTGTGACCCGTCCATCTTGGGTGGCCCTGCATGGCTTGGCTCATAGCTTTATTGAGTTATGCAGGCCCCTTCACCACAACAAGGCAGTGATCCATGAAGGGGGATGATCAACTTATACAACAATAAATAATCAATTTTCTTCATTCATCCCTCCTGTTTTCTGAGGCACATATGAAAAATTCAAGATACCTGTGTCAGTTTGCACACCCTTTTGATCTTTTCAGAATGTGTAGGCATAAAATTAAAACCTACCTTCAGAAACTTTTGAGCTTTGAAAAGTAAATTCATTTCAGTAGTCCTGAATTCTAAATTCTATGGGTCAAAGTAAGACTGTGTGTCTGTATTTTAACAGAAATATTTTTGGTTCAAAGTAGATAGATTATATACTGTGTAACCCATATAACTTCACAATGAGGAGTGAAGTCCTTCTTAAAATTTGGAAGTTTGTTTAAGGAAACATTTTTATTGAACTTTATTTTAAAAATGTTAGCAAACATGAAATGAGAGCTCAGAGTACTTGGTTATTAAGTAAAGTTTCAACTCATAAACATTATTTGGAATTTTGGAATATGTTCAATTTTAGGAACATTATTTGAAGAAACATCACTGTTATTTTGTGGTCTGAAGAAGAAAGTATATTTTGTTCTGATTTTTATTTCTTTATTTGACTTTTGGGTGTTGGTTCTTCTGGTGCAACGGTTTTTCTAGAAATGTGAAATGCGTAGCCTTATAGGAATCTTTAGTTCTTAAGTGAAAGATCTCTTTGTGCACCAAATTTGTGCCCAGAAATAACTTTCTTCTGTAGTCAGTAGGAAAAGAAAAATTTGTACCAGTGAAGTAAGTAGTTGAAAAGAAAGGAAAATACTGTTGATAATTTCTTTCTAGATTCAAATGTCTCTGAGTTAGAATAATGAATTGAAAGAAAATGTCTTATTAAAGCAAAAGTTTTAATGTAATAGAGCCATTATGTAATGTTTTAAAGAATTTTTTGTTTTAAACAAATGCAAAAGATATTTATTTTGGTTTAATAGCTGTTAACAATCCTGAACCAGGAACATCCTGCTAAAAACAAAACATTCCATAGATAAGAATTATTCCCCCATAACTAATTGTTCAGTTGCTAAACTCTTTCTCTTTTCCAACATCACAGCTATCTTTAGAATATGAAGACTTGGTAATCCTAAAGGTGGACTAGATTTGTTCTGTATAGTCAAGAGGGTAGAAATGAAAAGGGTGCAGATTGCAGCTTCCTGTATAAAACCCTTTCTGACAATTAGCCATATGTAACGGTCTGCACAGTGGAAAATGATCCCCTGTTGCTTAGATGTGTTGCTTCCAAACAGGGTGCAGGAAAGAGGAGTTCAATGGACATTGAACTTGATGACCTTCCACTTCTTATCCAACCCTCATGGGTTTATCTCCTAAGTAGAGTAACACTATTGTCTGTTTACGTTTTGAGATGATACTGTCTTTATTGACTTATTAGGAAAGGAAAAATTAATTTTCTAACCTCATTTAGTTCTACTTATTTATTTGGGCTTCCCAGGTGGCTCAGCGGTAAAGGATCTTCCTGCCTGTTCAGGAGACACGAGAGACTTGGGTTCAGTCCTTGTGTTGGGAAAGATCCCCTGGAGTAGGAAATGGCAACCCACTCCAGTATTCTTGCCTGGGAAATCCCATGGACAGAGGAGCCTGGCAGGCTACAGTCCATGGGGTCACAGAGAGTTGGGAGTGACTGAGAATGAACGCATGCACTCATTTATTTGAAATCTTTGTTTCTTGATTTTCTAAAGCCATTTGTGGTTTCTTTACTTTTTTCCCTCAGTTTAAGATCCTTAATGTACCCATGTCTTCCCAACTTGCTGCAAATCATTGGAACCAGCAACAGGCAGAACAAGAAGAGAGGATGAGAATGAAAAAGCTCACACTAGATATCAATGAACGGCAAGAACAAGAAGATTATCAAGGTATCAAATCGTTTCCAGACAGAAGTGGAAAATTGTGATGCCTTTTGGGTTTTTAAAGTATAGAACATCAAAGCTATTATTCTGCTCCTTTTCATGTCATGTTTGTTTATATTTAGCTTGAGAAGTTGATTGTTTTTTATATTCCTTTCTGTCTTTATTTTTCTTTCACTTATTTATAAAATAACACTAATGTAATTTTTATCATATTTTGCTTCCGTTATAATTCAGTTAGATTCCATACTATAAGAGCTGGATTGCAGGTGAGATAGTACCGAGTTTTAATTGCCTTGTGTTGCCAGTCAACTGTGAGCAGATTATTATTCAGCAGATATTATCTCTCATCTGTTTCGGGATCCTGGTCTTGAGGACACCCTTCCTAATTTGAGGGCATCAAGTTAGGATTCCAGTTTTATGCAGACATACTCAGCCCACTTGGATTAGCTAAACTTTACATATGGAGTCCCACAGACACCTTAAAAGGCCCTCCAAGCCATAACATGGCTTTTATATAGTGTTGTACTCACAAACTGCTTTTTGTGCAAGAGATTGTTGTATAAATAAATATTTGGTTTTCTATCATTAAATCTCACTTTTAGAATCTTCTCTTTCAGTTGATGCCAGTTTTTTAAAAATAAATGTGTTTATTTATTTATTTGGTCATGACTAAAGGCATGCAGGATCTTAGTTCCCAGACTGGGTATCAAACCCATGTCCCCTGCAGTGGAAGCATGGAGTCCTAGCCACTGGACCCCCAGGGAATTCCCAATACTCAGTGTTCTTAATAATAAATAATGGTAGCTAACACTCAGTAGAAGTGCTTATTATGGCCAGATGCTTATGTACTTGATCATAGCTTTTAATCCTCACAATAATTCCATGAGATAAATGAAATTTTATATTTAGGGAAACTGAGCCAAAAGCCCCATAGCTAGTATGTGGCAGAGCTGGGATCCAATCTGATGTTTAGCTCCCAGCTGTTGTATTCTACTGCTTCTTACACTGTCTCACTGCCTCACAAGACAAACAGTTGTGGCCCCGTTGACTGTAAGGGAGCATTGTGTTATATGGTACCCAAGAGCATATCTCCTCTCGTAATTGCTCTTCCAGTACTTCTCAATGATTTTAGTCCATATAATGGTGATTTTTTTTTTTTAGTTAGCTACCTGATAGAACTAATAAGTTTGATCTCCCTTTATTTGCTTATTGGGAGAAAGAAGTACAATAAGCTTTACCACGTTTACCAGTGTTAACACCTTTTCTGTTTTGCTCCCAACTATAGAGATGCTGCAGTCTCTTGCCCAACGCCCAGCTCCAGCAAACACCAATCGGGAGCGGCGGCCTCGTTACCAACACCCAAAGGGAGCGCCTAATGCGGATCTAATCTTTAAGACTGGTGGGAGGTATGACGATCTCACTTGTTTCTGCCTTAGCTAGTTCTTTTTCATGGTGTCTGTGTGAGTAAGTTAGTTCTGGATTATACCTAATGATAAAGGCCCAAGAATTAGCACAATAGAAAGTCTTTGAGTTGTAGATATTTGAGAGAAAAAAAAAACCTGTTTATAAAATAGTTACCTTTTTTTTGTTTGTTTTATAAAATCTTGATTTTAGTCATACCAGTATTGGTTTTCATTTTCTTTGACTTTTTTTGATTTAAAAAATTTTTCTCTTTTTCATTTGTAGAGAGGACTAAGTTATCGATTAATTGGAGAAAAGTCACAGGCTTTTTGTTAGAGTTTCTTAAGCCAGTGTTAAGTAATCATAATGTTTATAAAAACTCAAAACCTGTTGCTAGACTTTGAGGCATGCAGATTGAGTTTGCTTTTAGGTATTTTGTTTGTTTTTAAATTACAAAATATCCTGCTGGGACCCATGCCAGTTCTTCTTAAACTTGAATTGCCTGATGTGAAATAACTAAAACTGTAAGGTATTTCACATAGAAGATATTCCCTAATAAGACCTCACTCATCTTGTTTTTAAGGAACAAAATTGTTGAAAGTTTTGCCAGGATCTGATCTGAAGACCCTTCCCCATCAATTTCGTTCTCTCTCTTGTGTTTGGGTTATTATCAAAAGTGACGTAGGCTTCACTGCTCTTATAGGTCTGCCTCAGGGTATTAGTGTTTAGACTGAGGCTATCAGAGCCCTCAGATATCAATGTGTTGTTGGGAATAGGTGAGCAGCTGTAGAAGAGAGGTGCTGGGGTTGCAGAAATTGTCCACTGCTGGAGTAGTAGCACTGCGAAAATGCAGATCTCCAGCCTGTGTCTTTACTCACTCAGAATATTTGAGTTCCTGATAACGTTTTACTTTGAACTATATGCACAGGCCCTGGTAGCTCAGTTGGTAAAGAATCCAGCTGCAATGCAGGAGACCCCGGTTTGATTCCTGGGTCAGGAAGATCTGCTGGAGAAGGGATAGGCTACCCACTCCAGTATTCTTGGGCTTCCCTTGTGGCTCAGCTGGTAGAGAATCTGCCTGCAGTGTTGGAGACCTGGGTTTGATCTCTGGGTTGGGAAGACCCCCTGGAGAGGGGAAAGGCTACCCACTCCAGTATTCTGGCCTGGAGAATTCCATGGACTGTATAGTCCATGGTGTTGCAGAGTGGGACACGACTGAGTGACTATCACTTCACATACGCTCAGACAACTCTAATTAGATTTCAGTCTAGGAAATTGGTTTGTCACTGAGTTCTCACATCCTTCAGGGTTACTCATGGATTGTGGGATAAAGTCCCAGCTCCTCACTTGATAACACGACCCTGGATGATAGGGTGCACTCTATTTACTGGCTTTCTCTCCTGCTGTTCTTTGCCCTCCTCCCCACCCAGCTGGCCTCTTAGTTCTCCTAGTTACTCTGTCTTTTGCCTCTCTCTGTTTGGAACCCTCTTGGGCTCTTCCTCTGGATAACTTGCTCCTCTGTCTCGTCTCACCTTGATACTCGGGAGTCTCACCTTGGTGCCCTGAGTCACGGTGCTTCCCCAACCTTATAGTGCTTCATCACCTGCCAGCCTGTCTCCATCCCCCAGAAAATTGAGGACCCAGGGAGCTTTGTCTTGCTTTCCATTTTGTCTCCTCCACAGCTTTTTGTGCCTAGCATGTAGTAGATTCCCAGTAAATGTTTGTTGAATGGACAGAAAAACTTCAAAAAAAAAAAATATGTGTTTAATCATTTAATAAACTTTCTTCCTATGTTATGCCCCCCAGCACTCTCATTCCCTTTTGTTTTCCTGATTTTGTGAGACTCCAATTCTTGAGCTACTTCCTTTACCTATTTTAAATCTCTTCCTAAAATACTGATTTGGAAAATAAAATAAAATCCTAACTTGTACAGTGCTCTTTAAAATGACCCTCTGTAAGGTCTCATGGTTTTGTGGTATTTTTAAAGCCAGAGCTCTCAAAATGTAGGTATGGATGAATATCGGGGAGGAACAAACAAATGTGTAAAAGTGAGTTTCTGAGCCTTTCAGGTACCATGTGTTTTTTGCTCTTTTTTAAACTTAAATTTAAGTGAAGAAGTGTAGTCATGTGGAAGAACATTAGCTGATGGGGTGGTGTCTTTTGGTGGTTTGGCTCCTCTTTATTTTCTTCTATTTTTAACGCTGGGCCAGACTCATTGAGAAGCTGTTGATGTAGAGCCATGGTCCTCGGCTATCTTGGTGCTGCATTCCTATAGAAGAAGGCAGAAGAAATTCTGTGAGGTCTGAAGAACTGTTTTCAGCTGACTAGTACTAATTGGCTAGTACTCTTTTAAAAGTTATTAATATTGTTGACATTGTATGGCAGATGAAGGGAAATTTACTTGAAACCTGGTTATTAAAACGGTTTTAAGTTTTTCTTATCTCTAGATTTTGATAAGGCTCTCAGACATTAATTGTAATGATTTTTATATTTTCTAATCAGGATTGAAATAGGGCTGTAAGTTAAAATTTCAGCACTTCTCCCTGGGTATTAATGTTCTAACAAAGTATAAGCATTTTGCTTATAATGAATTAAAATGGCAATAAGCACTCTAAGTAATACAGTTACACAGATGTTTTGTAGGGCAGGACAGGGTTGCTTTCCACTCTGCTAGTGTTGAAAACACTGTGAAACTCAGCATCATGGGAAAGATTGAGGGCAGGAGGAAAAGGGGGCACCAGAAGATGAGATGGTTGGATGGCATCACTGACTCAGTGGACATGAGTTTGAGCAAACTCCAGGAGATAGTGAAGGACAGGGAAGCCTGGCATGCTGCAGTCCATGGGGTCGCAGAGTCGGACATGACTTAGCAACTGAACAACAATAGCATCTTTGGCAAATGTCAGTACTAATACAGTTTACACTCTGTAAATTCGTGTGGATTATACCATTGCTCCTGAAACTTTAAAATACACATTTTAACCATCTTGACTCTCATTAAACAGCTGGTTCTGATTAGTTTCTAACAAGCTGTTAGGTGATGTCAAAGTTGCTGAAGTGTGGACCACTGTCAGAGTGGTGAGAGAGTATATGGCAAGTGTGTCTCACTTTTCACAGACTGTGAACACTCTTCCTTTATTCACTGCATTTGTCTAAAATATTCTGTTTTAAACCATGGCTTTGTCTTGACATCAAGAGAGAGACTGTTTCTTTGTCTCGGAATACTCGTGTTAACTGACCTTTTCCCATTCTATTCAGTTCTATACAACTTGCAGATGTATCCAACTGAAGATAGACTTTTCCATACTTGCATTTTAGTCTTTGGAAGTTTCTTGCTAATGCAACTGGCCTTGTGTAGGCAACCTGTGTTAATTTGCTAGAGCTGTCGAAAGACAGCATTGTACACGGTGTGTTTCACACAACAGAACTCCCGTCTCACACTCTGGAGGCCGGAATCCAGAGTCAAGGCAGGGCGGTTCTTTCTGAGGGCTGAGAGGGACAGTCTGCTCCCAGCTCCCTGCTGGCTCTTGGTGGTTTGCCAGCAGCCCCTGGCACTCCTGGCTTCCACAGCACCTTCTGATCCCTGCCTTCCTCTTCATGTGGGGTTCTCCTCACGTGTGTGCATGTCCAGATGTCCTCCTATTATGAGGACACAGTCATACTGGATTAGGGGCTCATCCAATTCCAGTCTGACCTCCTCTTAACTAATTACTTCTTCAGTGACCCTTTCTCCAAATAAGGTTGCATTCTGAGGTTCAGAGGTGAGACTTCAGCACACAAATTTGGGGGTTACACAGTTCAGCTGTGACACAAGCCATGGGTTTTCAGCATCTTAGAAAGTAATTACAGGAAAGTGGATGGGCCCACCCTCTCCATCACTGTCAGAATTGCCCTATTTAGTGCCCCTCTGCCCCCTCTTGTTTCTTCAGTAGAAATCTGTACCCTCTTTAAAAAGCACTGACTTCTCTGCAGTCAGTGAACAGTGGCTGGTGGTACTCAGGGGGCGTTTTCTTGCTGAAGGGGCATCCTCAGTCCTGGTTCTTTAACATTGCCCTGTTTGTGCCTCTAGGAGACGTTGATCCAGCAGCACGTGTCATTTCATTAGGTCCTGTATCTGATGTTGTGGATAGTGGAGTCCTCCAGCAATTGAATGAGAGCAGTGGACACATCTCAGCATGTCGGTCTAGAGAGTTGCGAATCTAAACCTGGGACAGGCTGGGGCCATGAGGCAGAAACAGCAGCCTCTGCCAACACCGGAACAAGCCGACGCTTCCAGACAAGGCAGAAAAGGCCTTTTGTAATGGAAATCACGTGAGGGTTCATCTTCTCTTGAGAATGGCAGTCAAGAAATGAGGTGGTTGACTTGACTCCTGAGCAGTTACACCAGGAAGAGCGTCAGTGAGATGACTGAGCCGGAGAAGAGACGGTTGTAATGGTAATGGTATGGGGGAAATGAACTTGAGTTTAAACTTGATTTGAGTTTCAGTGTCTCTGAATTGAACATCCCATGTTGAAAGAAGATACATTTGGGGGCTCCAGAACTACAGTAGAAAAGTATAGAGCAAGCAGTAAAATCTAGTGAAAACTTACATGCAGGACAGCAAAATGATGAAAGATATCCAGGTACCAGATAATCCACCAGAAAGGCTTTTGTTTAGGAATCTCTTTCATGAGGAACAAGGGATGGGGGAGAAAAATCAGTTTTATCCATCAGAGTCAGTAATACAACATTGCCTATTAGGGTAAAGGAAAATGTGAAGACGATTAGTACACACAGCATGAACCCAGATGGCTTCGGAGAGTCTGACACCAGCCTCAGAACAGGGATAGTCGAGCCCATTGTAAGTATCATTGAAAACAAACAGCGTGCCAGGCAGACACCACAGAAGACAGACGAAGGACAGCGAGAAGGGGATCCGGAGATTGTGTTGACCTTCATGGGTTTACAGCCTCTGTCTCTAAACAAAGTATGGAAACAGTAGAGCTTTTATTTTGCTTTTGTTTTTGTTTTGTTTTCCCCCCACTACATAGAAATGAGAGTTCTTAGTCTGTTTCTGGCCAATCTGTTAATTTATTAGGATAGTTGCCTTTCGTTTGCTTTCCAGTAGGCATAGTGAATTTAGTTGAAGAGCAAACACATCTGTAAGCTACAACTTGATTACATCTTTTTTTTCTAGCTGTTTTGCATTTTTTCTTTTACCATGTTTTAGTTTCTGCATGTAGAATTAAATAAGAAACAAAACTTGTAAAGTTGTAACATTTCACATGGAAATGCTGCCCGATCTTCACCAGCTTCAGAAATCTGACCTTTGCCGATGCTGCAATAAAGTGTTGTAATTTAGGTTTGGTGTGGTTGTGTTTTATTTGGTTTGGGTTTGGAAACCTATTAAATGTGTAAATCAGTATTTTCCACGGATATCTTTGTTCTTTATAGTCTTAGAGACGATTTTGTTTGCATTTCACTTGTATCGTTGCTCTCATTTTAGCATCTGTTATTTGCATTGTTTTCTTGGATGCCTGAGTCAGCTTACCTTGGGGTCAGTACAGAGAAGTAGCCTGTAGAATCCAATCGAATAAACATGTTTAGAAGAGGCTTGAACCAGTCACAATGGAAAATGCTGGCACAGCACCATCTGGTCTGGGTGGGTGGTGTTTATGTTCTTACCTGAGGGTGTGCAGCAGGGTTGATAAACGCGGCTGTAAGGCAGGCAGCTCAGAAGGGAATCGTGAGAACCATTGTTTTCAGTTTCTTTCAGGTCTTTATTCCAAGGTTGACTGAGACAATCCAGAAGGTGTGACTGTAATCACTCTTGCTAAAATTTGCTGAGAGTCATTCATATTTGAAAAGACAAAGACTTAATAAAGTTTCAAAACTCAATTCTCTCAACCCTGTTTCCCAACCCTCATTGCCATCTTACTTGCTGGCCCCACTTGCCACAGCGTCCATCCCTGGACCAGTGATCAGTGGTCAAGGGGGCAAGTTCTGTGAAACCACTGGCTTGACATGCAGGAGCATTAAGAATTACCTGGAGGAGGCCACTTCCTACACTCACTTATCCATAACCGAGGTTCATCCAGATTTTAAACATGAAGTTTTTCCACATAGCTACACGTTTATTTCTAAAGTTTGGCTTTTAAAGAACTCCAAATGTTTTATCTATATACAACCTCTCATTAAAACATCTCTCGCTCTGTGTGGCCGGCACTGGAGTGTAACTGCGCTAGCTCTGTCTAGTGCTCTTCCCTAGGCTTGTTTTGAATGAAGACAAAATGGAGGTGGAATCAGTTTAAAAATAATTAGCATGCTATAAGTAAAAATCACATTTTTGGCATTCTTATTGTGATGCTTTTTTAAACCTTTGGACAAAGTACAAAGGATGGTCAGCCATCTTCTGTTATCTCAGTAAGTGCTTCTTTCTGGAGGAGTAACTTTGGAAATTGTTGGGTTATTACTCAAATGTTTGTTTCCATGGAGGATGTTTTAGTTTTATAGTTATTGGGGGAAGCATTTCAGATTCTGCTGAGTATGTGCATGTATGTCTACAAGCGCTCATTTTTTATTTTTATTTTTTTACCTTTTCTTTGGTTTCCTGTGTGATACTGGATAGTCAGTCTGGTTGGATTTATGGATTTAAACGTTTTGATGAATACTTGGCGACCATGGGAAGGGAAGGATTGATTGACTCCATTCTGTTTACCAGGCACTGGGGATACAGAGGTAGAGGGAAAAAAAATCCCTGCTCCCATGGGACTGATAACTCTAATAAGGGAGAAATGTGACAATTCTGTGAAATTAGGTGACCATATGTGTAAACTGCTTATGCAGCACGTGGCATATAGGAAGGGTCCACTTGATGGCACTGTTACTATGATACCTTGTTCTCCCCTTACTGCCTGGCTTGGTTAGTTTCAAGATGTAGTTCAAGCTTCATCTCCTCTAGGACACCTTGCTGTTCCCTCATCCCTCATTTGAGTTAGATGCTGTCCTTTCCTTGTAGCTCAGTTGGTAAAGAATCTGCCTGCAGTGCAGAAGACTCGGGTTCAATCCCTGGGTTGGGAAGACCCCCTGGAGAAGGGAATGGCAACCCACTCCAGTATTCTGGCTTGGAGAATCCCATGGACAGAAGAGCCTGGTGGGCTACAGTCCATGGGATCGCAGGAGTCGGATACGACTTAGTGGCTAAACCACCACCTCGAGCTTCATCAGAGGTGCTGCCCACCTGCCCCTGGGTGGGGATGAGATTAATTGCAGGGTGGTGCTCAGCAGCTGTTCTGCAAGAGTTACACAGAACTCCTATCTGTAGGAGCACCAGGCTGGACTGGGGGGCCCTGGGAGGTGCTCATCACATACTCCGCCTGGACACTGAGAATTCTGAGGGAACTTGCTTTACCCCAGGAAGTGCATGTGGCCACATTCTGAACCACCTGTCCTGCCATTGTCCACAGCAGGACTTCTGCACTTGACCTAAATGCCACTGAACCCCAGGCTGGGTATGTGACGGGTTCTCATCTGCTTGACCAGGTGAGCTCAGGAATTTGGAGAGTGGACACAGGTCCCACTAGTCTCCCATTTCCCAGTTCACTCTGACTCTGGATGCTGGCAACTTTGGGGCCAGCACTCGCAGGACATTTCTCTTTTGGACTGATGGGCAGAGTGTCAATCTAGTTCCATGCACTGTTTGCATTGTAATCTAGGAGGTGAGCAGGGGGACTTCATATGTCCCCTGAGATCTGTGTGCACCTGTACACACTCGCCACTAAGGAACCCTCAGGCCTGGAACATTTTCTCACTAGTGGCCCAGAGGCCAGAAACACCTGTTCCCAAAGGGGATGTGGAGGCACCAGGTGGACACCCTCAGTAACTCATGAGATGTTTATTGAGCACCAACTCCTATGCTTCCTACTTGTGTGAACTTGAGTAGTCATTGACCTCTAAACTTCAGTGTTCTCCTGTGCAGACAGTTTACTAGGGTTGTCTGAGGAGTTAATGAGATAATGGACTTGAGGGTCTTAACAAAGTGGCTAGGATCGATGTATAGTAAGTGCTCATAAAGGTTGACTAGTAGTGGTAGTAATATTAGCACCGCAGCTTCTGTGTGCTATGTGCATTGTACATAGTTGCATACAAAGTTGGCCAAGCTTGGCCCTTGAGCTCGTAAACCCTTCAAGTGTGCAGAGAATCCTGCGTTCAGACCTGGGTGGCTGAAAATCACACAGAACTTCCAACAAGCTCCACTTTATTACCCACAGAAAAATGTTACTGAACTGCGGTGGGAATGCCACCTCTCAGTGAAACAGGCCTGGACCACGTCCCATTACCTTGTCAGAGAGAAACAGTATCTGTCTCCCCAGAGATCACTGGCCACTTGAATTCAGGCATAGACCTCTTATTTTCTCAATTTTTTCCCTCATACATCTCTTGCCAGTAACAGGGTTGAATATTAAGGAGAAACACACAAGGTCCTAGTTCCTCTGACTCCAGAAGTAGCACAGGTGGCTTTGGGGTCTTCCAGCATCACAGAAAAGTATGGGCTTTTGGCTGAAATGCACCCCCCACCCAGGACAGATGATGGATGGGGGTCAGATTGACAAGATTTAGCCCTCTTGAGGCTGGTGGGAATTTTTCCAGGCTTCCTTGAGAGGGCGTGGTGAAGGGGAAGAAGCGGATGGAGCAGAACAGGCAGCAGAGCTGAAAAGAGGAAGCAGAGTCGTCTCCTGCTTCATCAGATCCCCGCCCCCCGCACCCCTGCTCGCGTGCAGTGCAGGACACGTAGTGCAGGTTCACTACGACTTCTGTGTAGAGGGGCCGTTGACTTAACACTGAGCCCAGGAGGGATTGTGAGGTATGACCCAAATCCTCTGGTAATTGATAATCTGTTCCAAGCCACTCATGAATGTGCAGCCTCTTCCTTGATTCCAGCAAGGCGGGGGCGCTGGCTGGGGAACTACACGGAGCCAGCCGCCTGGGATTGCATACCTGCCGCTCCTTGGGTAAGTTTCTTAACCGAAGCTTCATGGATGTCGTCTCGGTGATGAGAATCAAATAGTGGATTTCTCAGGGTGATGGGGAGTGGAGAGCATTCACTCCACACCTACCATGTGCTAGGCTAAGGTCCTGGTGACACTGCAAATCCTGCTTCTGTGGAACCTCTGTTCTTGAAAAGCATACAGGAACAAAAAACTAAGAATATCAAAATGAGAGAAGCTGAGATAGATACTGCAATGCTGAAGGCCCTGTTCTGGGATGGGCTTAGCTGCAAGTGAGGTAGGGGGCCTGTGGGGGCCCACATGCAAGGGCTGCTTGGAGCAGGAGCACGAAGGCCTGGTGTCCTTAGCCCGAGTCAGGACAACACGGGCCAGTCCAGCTGGCATCAAGCCTGCCCTGCCCATCCTGCTCCTCGGCTGCGGGTCCCCAGAGTGCTCCCTCGTGAACACTGCACTCTAACCGCCTTCCCAGGCTCTGCTTCCCTGAGACCCAGACTGCAGCCCACGTACTCCGGGGGTGAGGTGCTGTGGTCTGTGGTCCCTCCAGCTCAATTCCCTGAATGACGAGGATCAGCCCCTGAAAGACAGGGAAGGACATTCCAGACAAGAGATGGGAGATGGGGGTATGAGCGTGGCCTGTTTGAGGAATGGAAGAAAAACCAGTGAGAGGTGGGCACAGAGCTGTCTGTGTCAGAGAGGACTCATGAGGCAGAGCGGGGCATGTGAATTTTCTTCTGGATGTGGTGTGATTCTTTGGTCTGATTTCATGGGATCATCTGGCTGCAGAGTGGAGGTCAGATTGTAGGGCTGAAGTAGAACTGTGGAGACCTGGAGGCAGGAAATGGTAAGAGCTTGGCTGAAAAACAATGGGTGATGGTGGAAAGGGGACAGGTTTCCCAGGTAGAGGGGAAAGGGCTGGCTTAGAAGGGGCAGGTGTAGGAAGGGCTGGGAAGAAGGGGTGTGGGGTCCTGGGCTGTGCAGTTGGGTGGGCGGGGCATGCAGAGAGGGACGGAGTGAGTGCAGACGGTCCCCAGGTGCTGTTCATGTAGGGGTGCTGCCCAGAGGCCCCCACGGCCCCCCTTTGAGGGTTTGCATACCCTGGCTCCACACCTGCCTGGAAAAAGGGCCACTGCCAAATGGCCCTGGTTTCTGGAGTTGCCTAGCCTGCAGGTGGGCAGGCCAGGGTCTGGGCCTGAGAGCTGAGGCCATGACGTTGCCCTGGCCAGGGGGAGGAAAGCACAGGGCCCCGGCTCCAGAGTGCTGCCCCACTGTGCGGTTGGAGCTCAGGCCTGCTGTGAGGACAGGCCCTGACAGTGAGGAGCCAGGGGACGCTCCCACTGGACCCTGTGCAGACTGGGGAGACGGGCTGAGTGTAAACGGATCTCTCTGTTCTGCCTGACCTGATTTTCCCTTCCTTTTAATTTGACTTTTGTTTGTTTGCTTTGCATTGTTTCTGAGAGACCCTGGAGACAGACCTGAGACAGCCCACAGTGGTGGCTGCACACCCGGATCAGGCCGGGGCCTTCTGGCCTCAGCCTGCCCTTGGCCCTCCCAGAGGCCCAGGCCTCCCTCTGCAAACCCTGGCTTCCTGCAGTCTCAGAACCAGGCAGACCACACCCACCAGATCCTCTCTTCCCCTCCTCTTCACCGCCTGCTGCAGCAGGAGCCTGCTAGAGCCACTGGCAGGAACCTGGTAGAGCCACTGGCCCACAAGGCCCCCTCAAGAGAAAGCCTGAGGAAGTGGTGGAGTGTGAGAGAGATCTGTGTATTTAGGTCCCTAGAGCCAGCAGCCTGTGACTTTGGTATCCTACCCCTTGCGTGGTCCACCCAGGTTTCTTCACTGGCTCCCGGGTGCTCCGTTCCCGCTGCTGTGATCTGCAGACAAGCACAGAGGGCCTCCCCCGGTGTTACTGAGGGAGGGAAATCGAAAACAACTGCAAAATCCCTAATAGCATTTTACTTTTAAAAAACTTTTTATCTCGAAATAATTACAGACTCACCAGAGGTTGCAAAAATATTCAAGTCCTGCAAACCCTTTGTCCAGCTTCCCCCAGCGGTGACATCTTATATGATGACAGTAAACATCAAAACCAGGAAATTGACATTGGTTCAACATTGGTAACTAGACTCTAGGCCCCATTAAGTTTCCACAGTTTTTACATGTGCATATGCGTGTGTTTCCACAGAATGGGATTGCATGTGTAGATTTGCCACCCTCAAGGTACAGAAATGTTCTCTCACCACAAAGAGCTCCTTCCTGTGTGCTACTCCTTGATCCCTGATGTAGTAGTTCTTCAGAGACACAGAACAAAGTATAAATAGAGATGTATATTTTATTCTATTTTATTTATAGGAATATTTAGGGATATTATAGGAATAGGAGATTATGGAATTATGCAGGCTGAAATGTCTCAGAGTCTTCCATCTGCAAACTGAGGAAGCATTAAAGTCATTTCTACAGTTCAACACAAGTCTGAAGGCCTGAGACCCAGAGGTGTTCACAGTCCCAGATCAAGGGCCCAAGAATTGGGGGCCGATGATGTGAGTCCACTGAGTCTGAAGAAGAGAACCAAGAGCACCCTTGTTTGAGAGCAGGAGAAGATGGATGTCCCAGCTCAAGCAGAGTGAGCAGGTACCCCTTCCTCCACCTTCTTGTTCTTTTCACGTTTTTGATGGCCTGGTGGATGCCCACACACACATTGGGGAGGGCCGTTTTCTCTACTCAGTCTGCTGATTCAAATGCTCATCTCTTCTGCAGACACCCTCACAGACACACCCAGAAATAGTGTCTCATCAACAACCTGCGCATCTCTTAGCTCAGTCAAGTTGACGTATAAAATTAGTCGTCGTACCTGGAAACAACTAACCTGGTTTCTTCTGTAGAGTTTTGTCATTTTGAGAGTGTTACGTAAATGAAACTGCACAGTATAGATCGATGATGGATTTATGATGCCCTTGAGATTCCACTGAAGTCAGCGAATATGGTTCCTTATGGATGAGTGGTAACCCTGTTGGGTGGATGTCCCTGAGTTTAAACATGCACCTACTGAAGGATATTTGTGTTGTTCTCAGTTTGAGGCTATTCTGAATAAAGCTGTTGTAAATATTTCTGTGCAAGTTTTTTTTTTTTAATCTTGGGAAAATATACATAAAATTTACCATTGTAACCATTTTTAAGTGTACAGTTTAGTATGCGTACAGGTTTCTGTATGGAGGTAAGTCTTCAGTTCTCTGGGACAAATACCTAAGAGTACAATTGCTGAATCATGTGGTAGGTGCATGTTTAGTTTCTTAAGAAACAACTGCCAAACTGTTTTCTGGAGTGACTGCACCATTGTCCATTCCCACCAGCAATGTAGGGGAGATCCAGTTTCTTCACATTGTTGCCAGCATTTGGTCTTATCACTGCTGTTTTTATTTTAATTATAACTGCCATGGTCAGTGTGTACTGGTATCTACTTGTTAAGATTTGCATTTCCCTAATGGCTAATGATGTTAAGCATCTTTTTGTGTGGTTGTCATTCATATATCCTCTTTGATGAAATGTCTATTCGTGTCTTCTGCATTTCTAATTTAATTAAAAGCTGGGGGGTCTGCTTTCGTGTATTGTTTTTGAGTTTTGAGAATTCTTTCAATTCTTTTAGAGATTCTAGATATAAGTCAGATATGTGGTTTTCAAATGATTTTCCCCAATCTGTAGAATGTCTTTCATCCTTTTAATGGCATCTTTTGCTCAGCAAGTTTCAAATTTTGATGAAGTCCAACTTATCTTTTTTGGTGATAACTGTATTCTTTGCTTAGCCCTAGATCTCAAAGGTTTTCTGTTCTTCTTTCCTAAAAGTCGAACAGTTGTACATTTTACATTTAGGTCCATGATCTACTTTGAGTTAACTTTGGTATAAGATATGAGGTTTAAGGTTTTGGGGGGTTTTTTGTTGTTTGTTTTTTTTTTTTCCCATGGATGATCAGTTGCTCCAATGCCATTTGTTGGAGAGGCTGTCATTCTCCATTTGGGTAAGTTTTACACCTTTGTCAAACCAACAACAACCACAGAACCTACCATGTGGATCTATTTCTGGTTTCTCTATTCTAGTCCACTGACTTCTGGGTGGGTCGCTTCACTAATACCACACTGTTCTACTATAGCTGTATGGTAAGTCTTGATATCAGGAAGAGTGAGTCTTCCCACTTTATTCTTTGTTAAACTTGTTAGCTGATTTAGTTCCTTTGCCTTTGCATATAAATTTTGGAATAAGCTTGTCTCTGTCTACAAAGTATCTTGCTGGGATTTCCATAGAAATTGTGGTATTATTTTTGAGCTGTCATGGATTAAGTGGTTTTTGTAATATTATTTTCAGATTGTTCATTACTAATATCTAGAGATGCAGTTAAGTTTTTTACACTAGTCTGGTATCCTGTGATGTTGCTCAACCCAATCAGTTATAGTAGTTGTTTCGTGGATTCATGTCATCTGCAAATACAGTTTGACTTCTTGCTTTCCAATCTGGATGACTTTTCTTTTTCTTTCCTGATTGCATCGGCTAGAATCTCCAGTACAGTAACCAGTAGAAATGATAGGAGTAGACATCCTTGCCTTGCTCCTGATCTTAGGAGAATTATTCTGTTTTTAACCATGTAATGTAAGAACTACAGAGAGCACCATATACCGACCAAATACCAGGGTCCTGAGAAGGGAGGAGGGATGTGTGAAGGCAACTGGAGCTGCTTCCCTACAAGATGGGTTGGGAGGAAAACAAGCTCACTGAGGTCAGGAAGTCTATGAATTTGTCCTGACATCCCAGTGTAGGAACTGACAGCTGAAGAGGATAGACTCAGCATTGCTGATGCTATTGCAAGCTCAGCTGTCCTTCCCTGACAAGGTTGACCTCCTCTTCCTCCCCACCATGCCCATGAATGAGACAGTCAGACAGCCTGTAGGGGTCCTTCCTGTGCCCCACAGGTTGTGTCTGTGCCCTACAGGTCCTGTGCCCCACAGTGATGCCCCATCACTCCAGAGTTGGGGGCTGGAGTGGGGCAGGCAAACTGAGAGGCTCCCAAGTATTCCAGGGAAGAAAGGCAGGACCAGGCGTGTGAAACTCTTGCCCCAGGATGCCTGGGGCAGCTGCCATCAATGAGGATCCTGTGGACCTTCCTCCCCTGTTAGGAATCTGTCCTCCATTGATCCACTCACTTATTTAATGCATTTGCCTGATACCTGCTAGGTGCAAGGCATCTTTTGAGACACGATGTGGGATGAAATAGACTAACAAGGTCCTTACTTACCAGACAATTGTAGTTAACAACAGAGGGATGCATCTCAAATGCTTATACCTTAGGAACAATGTTAGCCTGGGGACAAGAGAAGCATAAACCAAGTGCTGTGGTTTGTTCTGAGAAAGGAAACAGCACGTGTGTGCGTGTCTGTGTAGGTTCAGAGGTGCAGGGGTGTATGTGAGGGGGATGTTGTTAGGCCAAGTGGGATAGGGGCTGTGAACAGTGATGGGGGCTGTAGGCAAGCTGAACCCTAAATGATGTAAAAGATTTTAACTGATGACTGGCAGGAGCTTTGCAGACACTGTGACTCTCAAACTCTCATGAGCATGACTCACGTGAGGTCTTGTTAAGGTGCGGATTCTCATTCCCTGTGTCTGGGGAAAGACTTGAGAGTTCTGACAAGCTCTCAGGTGGGGCAGATGCGCAGGTCACAGGGTCACCCTGAGTAGCAGGAGTGCAGAGATTGCCTAATGTGATTTGGCTGCAGAACAGTGGGAAAGGAGGAGAGCAGAACGGGAGAAGGAGGTGGGGGGCAGATTCCAGGCAGAGGAGTTTGAACTGTATTTGGCAAGCAGTGCACAACCTCTGAAGGTATTTGGGTCATGCCACGAGCCAAGCTGGACGTTTGGAAGACTAGCCTGGAAATTACTCAATGGAGAGACAGAGCAGGCGAAACTAAAGGGACATCCATCCATGTGTCCACCCATCCATCCATCTATCCACACATCTGTGCACCTACCTAACATCTGTCCGCCATCCACTAACATTTGTTAGACACATATTATGCTCCAGAGCCTGGGGAAGGATGGAGAAGACCCAGTTCCCCCACCCACACCCCAGCCCAGGGATCCCAGAGCCCAGAGGAATTGAAAGATCTGTACTTAAAGAAGTCTGGAAGCAGAATCTCACTGCCACAGGTGACATCAGAGACAGAGCTCCTGTGAGAATTTCTGGACAGACAAGGGTTTCCTACTGGGGTTCCAGCCATCTTACTGACTCCAGAATGGCAGAGACAGAAGGGCCTATCTCCCTGGGCTGCCATAACCGAGTTTCACAGACATTTGTTTCTCACAGTTCTGGAGGCTGGAAGTCCAAGGTCAAAGTGTCAGCAGAGAGACTTCCCTGGTGGTCCAGTGGCTAAGATTCCATGCTCCCAATGCAGGGGGGCTGGGTTCCATCCTTGGTCAGGGAACCAGATCTCATATGCCCCAACTAAGAGTTTGCATGCCACAACTAAAGATCCTGCATGCCTCAATAAAAATCGGAGCTCGTGAGTGCCACAACTAAGACCTGATGCAGCCAAATGAATTGATAAATAAATAATAACAATGCAGTGTTGGCAGGGCTGGACCCTGCTGAGGCCTCTCTCCTTGGCTTGCAGCTCACTGCCCTCTTACGGACTGTCCTCTGTGCACTGGTGGGAGTGAGAAGGATGCTCTGGTGTCTCTTCCTCTTCTTCCAGGGACCCCAGCACTAACCACTTCAATTAACCTTGGTCACCTCCTAAAAGGCCCTGTCTTCAAATATGGTCCCATTGGGGTTATTTGGGCCTTCAACACTTGAATTTGGGTGGACATACATCTAAGAGACCCTTTAGTCCAGCCCTGTGACTTTACTGGTAAAGACGTGGAGGCTCAGAGACATTAGGGGATTTGCTCAAGGTCACACAGCTGGCTGGCAGCACATCCAGAACAGGAAGTCAGGCCCATCATCTCCCGAATGTGCTGGGAAAAGGACAGTGTCTTCTAGCTGTTGAGGCTGTGTGCTGAGGCCTGCGGTGGTGTGCCCTCCAGTACCAGCCCTGTGTTTATGTGAGAGACAGGGCCGGAGGGGAATAGGCCCACCCTGAAACCAGAAAGATTTAGCTCAGACCTCAGAAAGGCTTCCTGTCCCTGCCAAGTATGACCAGTGGTGGTTATGGGGCTTCTTCCTCTGAAAATGGCAGAAAGCTAGCCAAAGGGGCAGGGGAGGGACCTTACAACTGCTTCAGGCTCCTGCTAGACTTAGGATTCTCTGATGACAATTAAAGACCTACTCAACTGAAACCACTTGAATCTAGAAGTCCTGCCAGGAGGAAATAAGTCACCGAAAAAAATCACCCCGTGCATACCTTTGGCCCAGCAGCCCGACCTTGAGGGTGAGGGCAGGGCCTGGGCCCTTGAAGGGCTGTTTACCTTGGTTAGGCAATGCAGATAAGTGGCCTTGTTTGTGTTTGCAGATGGGGTCAGCATTTGGGCGGGCAACGCCAGTCTGGAGCAGTGGGCAGCCAGCCTTAGGTCAGGGGCTGTGGTGGGGCCTGGGGAGGGGAGGAGCAGCTGCAGCCCAGCCCAGAGGCCCATCTCCATGCCCGCCTCCCCTCCCTGTCCACCCTCCGCTCTCCTGGGCTGCTCTGTCTGCAGTCTCCGCATGTCCCCCATCCCTCCACAACCCGCCCCAATAACAAAGTTCTGTACTGATCCTCGCCCAGAAGAATTTTTCTTTTTGAGAAAATGTTTTCATTGAAAAATGAATTCCGGCAATCCCTTTCAGACCCACAGATGCCATTGTTAGGAAATTAGGAGATCCTGAGACCCGCCCTGTTGGGTCATAAAGAGTGTTTTGCCTTTCTGAGCCCTGTCCCTCCTGATTTGTGGTGGGAGAACACACTCCAGAGAGGCCTGCTCTCAGTCCAGTGTTTTCTGACTCCGTGTAATAAAGGCATCACCCCCTGGAAGGGGATCAGGAAGAACACCTATGGTGGAGGTGGGGATGGGGAGGATGGGAGTGCTGTCTGCTGCTGAGGGCCCCACTTGCCGCCAAGCCTGTGCTACCACAGCTAATCCACATCCTCCCTGTAAAGAGATTCTGAAAGAGTTCTAGAACACACACACCTCTTGGAACTGTGACTGCATTGGGAGAGAGCCATGCTCCATGGGGTCCCACGCTCCACCCCACCTCATGACTTCCGTGGACCTGCTGGCCAGTGGAGGGATGACCCAGGCTGGCGGGGCTTGCTCCGTTTATTTTGGCCATGCCCACCCTTGGTGGAGAGGGGGAGTGGAGGGAGAGAGGGAGAGTCACGTTCAGTGATGGCAGGACCCAGGATTTGGTTTAGTCCTGGCTTCCAATACTTGGCTCCACTGTCTGCAGAGGCAGCCCCTGGTGGAGACTGTTGATTTGGGAAGTGTGGTCAGTGGACACAGAGCCTTCTCAGCGCCTGGTTTACTTAAGAAATGAGTGCATATGAGACCAGAGTGGCCTCTGTGGACGAAGGAAGACCCTGCTTCCTGCTGACGTGGCATAATCTGTGCCCATCCTGGGACACTCCTTTACCCGGGGTCCCAGTACCCCCTCGAGCAGGGTGTGACCTCGCCTGGCCCCTCATGTCCCGCCCTGCAAGGATAGAGGTCGTAACCCCTTCTCATGACCTCTTCTAAGCCCTCCATTTACAAGCACATCTTCCTGCGTCCACCAGCTGGGGACAGGATGGTGGATGGTGCCTCAGGCCCGGCTGATCGACCTCAGACATGAGGATGCTGCCTCACCGGCCCGGGTGTCCCTGGAGCATCCTCCTCCCACCCATAGGCCGCTGGCTGTGGGGTCAGCCAGTATCAGAAGACGGGTTTTTTGTCCAGTGTCACCTGGTCACTTGCTGGCTCTGTGACCTTGACCTTGGCCTCTCTAACTTTCAGTTTCCTCATCCTTCAGCGGAGATGGTAAAGGAACGACTGCACAAGTCGGTCATGAGAAGAAATTAAGGTGACCCACGTCTAGCCCTGAGCACGATACCTGGTCCAGAAATGCTAAAACCTGGGTGCTCCCACCGGTTATGGGTCATGCGCACGCTCACCTGAGGTGGGATCACACCCAAGATGCCCACTGCTTACTCGGCAGTGAAGACAGTAAGTCCCCACATGGACTTGAAGGGCCCAGCCTCACCCTGAACAGCACAGTCTCACCTCCCAGGAGTCTCATTGGCCCTAAACAACAAACTGAGCTCAAATAATCAGACTCTGCCTCCTACCCCCATCACAAACTCAGGCTAGGGGCATCAGGGAAACCCCCTCCCATCCCAGCAGGCCCAAAATCATCCTCAGTTGAAAGGGCTCCTGGGGTCCCAGAGATGCACGGGACAGGCTGCTCATCTCCGATGAGCCAGCTCGAACACCTCCCGAGACCCCTGAGACCTGGGAGTGCAGCTGGCAGCTAGTGCAGCAGTCGGAAGTGAAGACAGCACAGGGAACATTCCAGCAACCTATCCTCTGGGCCCTGCAGGAAAATTCTCAAGGCCTGGGGCCATGATATCATTTCTGGCCCATCTGGAAGTCACCCTTTGGGTGGGTCTAGCCACCCCAAATCAGGGACTTCTGCTCCCCAAGGGCGGGACAGGCAGCCTAAAATCTGAGACGACGGGGAGCCAGAGGTGCCTGGAGATTGAAAGGATCTCCTGGGCTGATCAATTCTGTGGCCTGAACTCCCAGCCAGGTCCCATCGGGGCTCGGTCTCCCTGGGGCTTCCATGCAGCCCTCCCCTGATGGGGGGCCTCAGAATGGAATGTTCTGGGACTAGGAGGTGTGTAACAAATACTACAAATGCTTGCTCACTGATGTCAGAGGATCAGGGCTGGCCCTGGGCCAGACCCAGAGGTGCAGGATGACTTTGCTAATCCCAGCTTCCCTCTCTCTTTGTACCTTCTGCTGCCCTTACCTGTCCTGGGGCCTCTTCCTTGCTCCTCTCTCCTGACCTGAAACTTCTCAGGAAAGGGGAGGAGAATTTAGACTATAGTATAAATGACTGATTGCTTTAAGTGTCTGATCCCTTTAAAGCTCTGCAGCCCCCCTTTCTGTCTACCTTTTTAACAAGCTAGACATGTCCTCGGTCTTGGGCTTCTGAAACAGGGATCATGAATCCCTGGGGATATCTGGTGATGTTCTGGGGAGCAGACAAAGCCACAGCATAACCCAGATAACCTGCTGTACCTTCCTGGAACATTTTATTCAGTGAAAAGAAAATAATATGTGAAAAAGAAAAAAGTTGCCTGGATTTTAAAGACAAAACAAAGAGTCTACTCACCATACACAAAAGTTAAATTTGTTTCCACAAAGCTCAGAGGAGCATAGTTCCCACCTGATTACTCCTGCCATAGACTGTGGAAACATCTGGTGATGACAGAACATCCTCTTCTGGTCACAGTCATTTATCATCTTGCTTGGTAGTGACCTGCAGGACTTAATGCTTCTCTATAATCAATATTTTTGAAATGAAGATTAGACTTTGTAAAAGTGTAAACCCACCTTGCACAATCTGGACATTACACAGAGCTAAAAGGGCATCTAGCAGATTGCCCTGTGTTTCTGAGCACATGTTTACTTAAAGGCTTAAGAGTTTAAAGTAGTACAAACATGACTGCTCCAGATGTAAAACTCTGAGAAATCACAGGTGGAAACTGTTCACGGAACCTTAGCGGAGAGTGCAGGCTACAAATACAAAACAAGGTACAAGAAGCACAAAGATGGACTTGAGAATATGAATGAAAAAGGAAAAAGCTTGGACACTGGGAGAAAGGTCCATCACAAGGAGATCACAGAAGAGCTGGACAGGAGAGTCAGGAGCTCTGGGCTCTGCAGTGCTCCAGACCCTGTCCTCCTCCTGCGCCTACATCTGCTACACATGTCTTGCATCTCTAAAAGGAAAAAGTTCCCTAGAGTCCAGCCATCTCCAAGTCAAAGCCATGGTGTCTGACTTTTGACAGAATCTGATTCTGTTTCCAAAGCTTCTATTTGCCCTCTGATGACTTTTGTTTCAGTGAGATTTCTCTCAATATTCCCAGTGTTATCATCAGTTAGTGGATGCTGGAGAAATGAGATGAATCATGTTGGTGGTGTGATGGGTGAATAAGGAAGTAGATGAGTTCATGTTTTGTTTAGGACTGCCTCCTGGAACTGGGCAAGGGTGGACCCCGTCCTCGGGGCCCTGGGGTCACTCCTCAAAGTCCTCCTCTTTCCTCCTGAAGTATGCTGATGTTCTCCTGGTGTGCTTCTCTCCAGCACCCCTCAGCCCCCGTGGGCTCCACGGCTGATGGTGATGATGCTCTTTGTGATGCTTGAAGGGCTTCCCGGGCCATTGCCCCCCACCCCACACTCTTTGTCTCTAGCGAGCACCACGTGCCCTGTTTGCCTTCCTCTGTCCTCAGCTACCTCCTGTCAGTCATGTGGATCATGATGGGCCAGAACACAGACAAACAGGGCCCTTGCAGACCCATCTCTGGATTGAGAGCTGGTGTGAATTCTCTGGGCTTCCCAGTGGCTCAGTGGTAAAGAATCTGTCTGGAGTGCAGGGGATGCAGATTCAATCCCTGGGTCGGGAAGATCCCCTGGAGGAGGAAATGGCAACCCCCTCCAGTATTCTTGCCTGGAGAATCCCATGGACTGAGAAGCCTGGCGGGCTACAGTCCATGGGGTCGCAAAGAGTCGGACAGGACTGAAGTGAATGAGCACATACACATATGCATATGAATTCTCTGGGGGCAGGTGGGGATAGTCATCTGCCCCCCTCCTATCTGTAGAGAAGGCAGACTCAGGAAAGCAGAGAAGAAAAAAGAAGGGGAACATGCACACACAGAGAACCTTCTAGAGTTGCAAGACATTCACCCTCAGTGTCCTTTGCTGGGTGTGGGAACATCTTCCTCGCTTACATGCTTGAGGAGTGGAGGCCCCAAGATGCTGAGGAGCAGGGGTGGCTGGTGTCACCCAGGGTCTGCTGACCAGCGCCAGCCCACTCATGACTCACCCATCCCATCCCGTAGGCACAGTGATCTCCATTTTATGGATGGAAAACTCAGACGTAGAGATACCAGGTAACCCACCCACAGGTCAAGCTCGTAAATGCTGGAGCCGGGACTGCAGTCTCAGAGCTCTGACTTGAATTTGTGTGTTTCACCACGGTGTTGTTCTGCCCTCCGGGCCTCAGGGCTTTTAAACGCAGGACTCCGAGTTCCCTTGTCTCTGGCCTCAGCCAAAGGGGTCCTGAATGCCGAGCATCTGAGGCCACCTGGCACCTCCCTCAGTGCAGAAGGATGCTCCAAGTGGCTCAGTGGAAAAAGAAAGGCAGGGATGCTGCTGCCAGCACATGTACAGCTGACCCTTCAGCCTGGCTCGAGGGCAGGTATCCCCGATCTTCCCAGGCATCTGCCACTGACACTGGTCCACAGGTGGGTGAGGGTGGTTTCCACCTTTCCCCATCTACCCGCAGGACCAGCTCTGGCTCCCACCCACAGCCTCGGCTGCCCTGAGAGCTGGTTGAGAAGTCACTCTTGGCAAGACAGAGGCTCGGTTCCTCCCGGGCCACACCTCTGTGGTCCCCCTCCATGACCCGATGAGTCAGGTAGAGTCTTGATGTGCAGATGGAGGTACCCCAGCAGCTCTTCCCTGCCGCCTTGCCCATGACAGAGTAGGAGCCCAGGGGCTGAGCCCAAAGCAGAAAAAGATGAGGAGACAACAGGGAGAGTGTAGGATATTAGGACCGATTCCCGAGAGAGACCGGGGGGTGACCCTGACCACTGTCTAGTGTGGCTCAGATCCTGCATGCACATCTGAGCAGAGAAAATTGGTTCCAGTTTAGACCTAAAAGTGCCAGCTCTGGAGAAAAAGACTTTCCTGTTAATTCTGAGTAGCTAAAATGCATCACTTGTGTGACAAAATTGCTAGTTGATGCCCCAATATACATTTGTTATGTAGTACCATTATTATTACACATCACTTAGTGCTCCAGTTGCTAGGTCCTTAGCCTGGTTCTTACCTAGCTGTGACCAGGAGACAACATCCTGGCTAATGGCATATGCATGAAAGTGAAGTGTGTGTAAATTCTGGGTCATATCCTCAAAGGAGGTGATGTGCCCTAGCCTTTCATCGTGTCGCCTTCCTCATGGCTGGAATGTAAACATGATGACAGGAATTGGAGCAGCCATTCTGGGCCACAAGATGGAAGCACATATTGAGGATGGCAGAGCAAAGAGTTACAGAGTCCTGGATCCCTGATGGTTGTGGAGCCACCACATACTTCCACCTGTGTGTTTGAACTTCTAAATGACAGAGGTAGAGGTTTCCATCTTGTTTAAGCCAATACGATGTGGGTCTCTGTTACAGCAAGCAACTTGATATCCCACCAGTGCAGCTCAAAGATCAGACTCCCTGAGTACCCTTTGGTTGTGAGGTTCTGTAATTGCTCAGGTAGATGAAACACCGTGCTATAAGGCTCTGCATATGCCTCCGGGTGTAATCGTTGGGTATGAGTTTGTAGGGAAATAGGCAGCCTCCTTCTCTGCTAACCTGTGACTACTTTCAGGCAGGCTGACAGGTCACTGCTTCTATAACAATGGGACCAGCCTTGGCTCCATTTCATTAGACTGAGGTTCCCTTGATGGAAACAGCTGGCAAGGAAAGAAAAGCCATGGGGACAAATGGAGGGAAGGTTGTGTTCTGATCCTGATGCTGTGTTACCAGTCCCTGCTGTGGCCCTGGACCAGTTTCTCCAGATGTGAAAATGGAAATGACCCTGACCACTGTCCACAGGGCCTTGTTCCCATGATCTTTCCCCCAGGAGCCTGGAGAAAGTCTCGTCAAGCTTAGGACAGCTTGTCTTTTCTAAAGATGACTGCCCACTTTGATTTGATGTCTCAAGTAGCTTGACTTCAGGGGACAAAGCTGTAGGAATCTCCAGCCTGGTGTCACACCTGTGTTTCTCGAGCCGGTCCTTCTATGCTGTCACACCCCAACCACGAGACATAACAGCTTTTCTTATTCCTCCTTTTAAATGACAAGCGCATCACTAAACAAAATCAACCCTGAATATTCATCGGAAGGACTGATGCTGAAACTGAAGCTCCAATACTTCGGCCACCTGATGCAAAGACCCAACTCATTAGAAAAGACCCTGAGGCTGGGAAAGATTAAAGGCAGGAGGAAAAGAGGATGACAGAGAATGAGATGGTTGGATGGCATCACCGAATCAATGGATATGAGTTTGAGCAAGCTCTAGGAGACAGTGAAGGACAGGGAGGTCTGGCGTGCTTCAGTCCATGGGATCACAAAGAGTCAGACAAGACTAAGTGACTGAACAACAACCATCACTCCAGCTTCCCACTCTGTCTGGGCCATGTGCAATGAGGGGAAGTTGGTCTCGTGCAGGCTGACCCCTCCAGGCACAGACAGGACTTCCTCTCACCGTCAAGGGGAAGAGTGGCCATGACAACCTCTCCTGTCTCCAGGTCTGCTTCTCCAGAGACGCTTTCCCTGAAATAAATGTCTTTGACTCCTTGTCCTTCCAGAGGTAATATCCACCTTTCTCCTGGAGCAGGCTGTTCCTGAGGAATTCCTTCTCCCTGACCCCTCCCCTGCAGGGTGCAGGGGCCCTGAATGGGCTGCAGTAGGACCTTTTCTTGCTGGGAGGACTTGAAAACAGGCAGAAGGTCCCCAGCCATCTAGGTTGAGCCCTGATCATCCATTCCTATTATTTTTTCTTTACTGCTTTCAATGTGGCAGTTTCCTGGTCAGGAAGGACTCCATGGTACAGTGCAGGGTCAGGGTGGAAGCGGGGCTCCAGGGAAAGGTGCCCGGGTGCCCTGCTGTTCTGTATGTGGTTCCCACCGTCTCTTCCTCCAGTCTCTCATCCGCTCGTGAAATGAGCTACCGAAGGCCCATCACACTACCGGCTTGTTCTCAACTGTCTCTTCTGCGAAACGGGGGTGGGGGGTGGGGCAAGAAAACCCTTCCACCCCTTCAGACAAGGGACCAGACTGTCTGGTCTCTTGGGTTCCCTGCCATCTCTGAGACCTGCAGTTCTGCAGAAGACTGGGTCACTAGAAACCGCCTAGTGAACTGTGAAATTCCTAGTGAAACCTGGTAAAAAAAATATAGATTTTTTTTCCAGAAGCATTAAGAAATAAACTGCTGACATGGTGGCCATACCCCAAATACTTTGGCTTGTGTTTTCTACACACAAGAATATTCTCCACCAACATGACCATCAAATGAAGTCAGTCTGCCCTGTTCTACATCCAGTCTTCCTAGTGATTGTCCATTTTAAAGCAAAAGGAACACAGGATCCTGTGTCCCATTTAGTTGTCACATCTCTTTGGTCTCCTTGCCTGGGAGGCATTTCTCAGTCTTTTCTTTAAAAAAAAGTAGTTTCATTTCCTTATTAATTTGTTTGTTTGTTTGTTTTTGGTTGTGCTGCATCTTCATTGCCGCACAGGGCTGTCTCTTGCTGTGGTGAGTGGGGGGCTACTCTCTAATTGTGGTGCATGGGCTGCTCATTGCTGTGGCTTCTCTTTTTGCAGCACACAAAGCTCTGGGGTGCCGGGGCTCGGTAGCTGAGGCTCCCAGGCTTCAGGGCCAGCTAATTCGCTTTAGTCGTGTCCAACTCTTTGTGACCCTATGGACTATAGTCCACTAGGCTCCTCTGTCCAGGGGATTCTCCAGGGAAGAATATTGGAGTAGATTGCCATGCCCTCCTCCAGGGTACCTTCTCAGCCCAGGGATCGAACCCCCATCTCTTATGTCTCCTGCATTGGCAGGCAGGTCCTTTACCACTAGCGCCACCTGGGAAGCCCCCTGGGTTCTAGAGCACAGGCTCAATAGTTGAGGCACATGGGCTTAGTTGCTGCATGAAATGTGGAATCTTCCTGGAGCAGGGATCAAACCTGTGTTCCCTGAATTGGCAGGTGGAGTCTTCACCACTGAGCCATCAGAGAAGCCCCTCAGTCTTTTATTGGCTTACATGATCTCAACAGTTTTGAGTATCACAGACACTGTTTTTTATAGCATGTCCCTCAATTTGGGTTTTCTGGTGTTGCCTCATGCTTAGATTCAGGGTCTGAATCTCGGTAGGAACGGAGGTGGTATCTGTTCTCACGGCGGCACAATTTTCTGTTTGCTCTGTCACTGATGGAACTAATTCCCGATTAAGGTCTGTCTGCCAAGTTTCTCCACCAGTGTGAGTTTTTGTTTCTAATTACTAAGTGTTTTGTGGAGAAATACTTTGAAACTACATAAGTAACCAATTACGCATCAAATAATTATGGTAAATAATTAATTCTAAATATCTGGGTAAATTAATTAACACAATCAATTAACATATGTGTGGACTTGTGGTTTTCTGTTTCACCCAGTGGATTATGATTCATTATTATCATTATTTATCCTGATGCTCAGATCATCCCAGATCTGGTCTCTGGGAGCCCATTAAGGCCAGCCTCTGTGTCTTTTTGACACATCCCCACTATTCTTTGAGTACTTCCTCCCTTTCTGGCACAAGCATATGTTCTGGGCTCATCTTGTGGTTTCTGGTCCCAAGCCCTGGAATCAGCTGTTCCTCCCCAGAGCTCTGACTCTTTTTAGTGGAGAATGAATGTTAGATCTTCTTGATCTAACTTTAACCAGACTCCTCTGGGTAGGGTTCGCTGGTCCTCTTCTCCCTCTGTGTGTTAGGCCACATGCATGGCCTTGGATGGGTTACATTTTAATGATCCCATCAGCTTCAGGTCTGAGCAGGAAATTTTCCATAGCTTTCCCCCAGCTATTCACGGTTTTTGAAAGCATGCCCAGTGCCAGCAGCTTCCAAGCCTGCATGGCTCAAAGCAGCCTGCACTCAGGGCCCTACCCAAGGGCCCCAGATTCCAGCACTTGTCTCAGAAGTGAGCCGAGGGGGAGCCGCGTGATTTGGGGGCTTCCTGTGGATCCCAGTATGGTTTCCCCTCCTGGGATATCATTCCTCTTCCTAGAGAAGAGATATACAAGGTGCCAGCGGATAGAAAAATCCCAGAATCCCTTGCACAGGTAATCAGAGACTGACAGCCCCAGAGACCACCAGGGCAGAGGTGGTCTTGTTTACACGAGGCCAGCAGAGCCGAAAAGCCGGGGCTGTTCCTGGCCCGGCTGCTTCCAAAACCTGTATGGTTGTCATCATCGTGTTGTGCTGCTGCTGCTGCTGCTGCTAAGTCGCTTCAGTCGTGTCTGACTCTGTAGTCTGTGCCTTAAAGAGGGGCTCTGAGATTGTCTAACCTGCGGGCCCCACTGCCTGGCCTGCTCTGGGTCCATGGTCACATACACCATGACTCCCGGCTTCTGTGAGCCCTAGAGGGTGAGAAATGACCAGCGCAGGACCCTGTGTCATGGAGAGCAAGACGGCCTGGGCTTGAACCTCAACTCTGATGACTACCAGCTGCGAGATTCCAGAAGTTACCTAGCCATGCAGTCCTCAGCTTCCTCCAGTGGTACCTGCCTCACCCCACAGGGCTGATATGAGGAGTACATATGTTCATCCATATATATGAACTCTATATATCTGTCTGTCTGTCTATTTATCTTTCAAATCTGATTTCCTATCTGTCTATGAACTCTGTCTACCAACTCTGGATCTACCTACCTATCAACTCTTTCTATATCAACTCCTAACAACTCTATCTATCAATTCTGTCTATCTATCTATCATCTGTCTGGAAAAAGTCAGTTTTCATTCCAATCCCAAAGAAGGGCAATGCCAAAGAATGTTCAACTACTGCATAATTGCACTCATTTCACATGCTAGCAAGGTAATGCTCAAAATCCTTCAAGCTAGGCTTCAATATTATGTGAACTGAGAACTTGCAGATGTACAAGCTAGATTTAGAAAAGGTAGAGGAATCAGAGATCAAATTGCCAACATCCATTGGTTCATAAAAAAAGCAAGAGAACTCCAGAAAAACATCTAATTCTGCTTCATTGACTACCCTAAAACCTTTGACTGTGTGGATCACAACAAACTGTGGAAAATTCTTAGAGATGGGCACACCAGACCACCTTACCTGCCTCCTGAAAAACCTGTATGCAGGTCAAGAAGCAACAGTTAGAACCAGACATGGAACAATGGACTGGTTCCAAATTGGGGAAGGAGTATGTCAAGGCTGTATATTGTCACCCTACTTATTTAACTTATATGCAGAGTAGCTCATACTCTGCTGATATATGGAATCATCAAGCTGGAATCAAGACTGCTGGGAGAAATATCAGTAACCTCAGATATGCAGATTACATCACCCTTATAGCAGAAAGTGAAGAGAAACTAATGAGCCTTTTGATAAAAGTGAAAGAAGAGAGTGAAAAAAGCTGGCTTAAAACTCAACATTAAAAAAAACACATCAGTTCATGGCAAATAGATGGGGAAATGATGGAAACAGTGACAGACTTTATTTTGGTGGGCTCCAAAATCACTGAAGATGATGACTGCAGCCATGAAGTTAAAAGACGCTTACTCCTTGGAAGAAAAACTATGACAAACCTAGACAGCATATTAAAAAACAGAGACATTACTTTGCTGACAAAGGTCCATCTAGTCAAAGTTATGGTTTTTCCAGTAGTCATGTATGGATGTGAGAGTTGGACCATAAAGAAGGCCGAGTGCCAAAGAATTGATGCTTTTGAACTGTGGTGTTGGAGAAGACTCTTGAGACTCCCTTGGAGTGAAAGGAGATCAAGCCAGTCAATCCTAAAGGAAATCAGTCCTGAATATTCATATAACTGACACTGAAGCTGAAACTCCAATACTTTGGCCACCTGATATGAAGAGCAGACTCATTGGAAAAGACCCTGATTCTGGGAAAGATTGAAGGCAGGAGGAGAAGGGGACGACAGAGGATGAGATGATTGGATGGCATCTTGACTCAATGAACATGAGTTTGAACAAGCTCCTAGAGATGGTGAAGGACAGGGAAGCCTGGCATGCTGCAGTCCATGGGGGTGCAAAAAGTCAGACATTGCTGAGCGACTGAGCAACAACAATCATCTGTCTATCTACCTGTCTGTCTATTTGTCTATCAATCCTGTCTATCTATCTATCTCCCTGTCTATCTACTCTGTGTATCTATCAACTCTATCATCTGTGTACACAGAGAGAGTCACAGAAAGAGTCCCCAGACAGCATGTCAATTCTGTGTTTTAAAAAGAAGCGCTCTTTATAAAAAGCTGCCATGAAAGTCACAGTCACATGTCCCAAAGCCTGAAGAGCCCTTGATCCTTCTCTCTTGCTTCAAGGCCAAAGATTTTTCCCTGACTTCTTTGCCTTATTTAGGGGTGGACTGAAAGACTCTAAGGTTTCAGGGCATTTTGATTCCTGGGCTGGATTCTGGGCATTTGATTCTGTCCTGGGCTGCTCAGCCAGAGCGATTCGTCCTGCTCCTGCCACACCCGGTGCTCACCGGCAGTGGGGGAGCCTG
The DNA here is from genome assembly GCF_054371585.1 of Giraffa tippelskirchi. Taxonomy (NCBI): domain Eukaryota; kingdom Metazoa; phylum Chordata; class Mammalia; order Artiodactyla; family Giraffidae; genus Giraffa; species Giraffa tippelskirchi. The sequence goes on along the minus strand of NC_137287.1, from coordinate 60,462,641 downwards.
CATCCTGGGCCCTGTGCTGCCTCCTGGATCCCTCCCCAGAGGAGGGCCAGCCACCCCCTGGCTCCACGTGGGGAGAAAATGAGAGCCCAGGAGGGCTTGGGACGGGTGAGGGTTTGGACACTTGGGAGGGTTGGTAGTTGGGAAGAAAGTGAGGTGGACGTTAACTGGCTTGTGGAAAAAAACCACAAAGGCAGCCTCAGAGGTGCTGCCCTGGGGATTCCAAGCCACCTACAGTAGAGTGGCCATGTGGGAAATTTTCACCCCTTTTGCCCACCATCCTGCCCACCTCTCCCTTGTTTCAGAAAGCTGGGGGCCCATACGCTTGAATTTCACCTACTTTTCCTTCTTCTTCCTCAGCCAGCATGGGTGAGGCCAAGCTTGAGGAGCAGGCATGCTGGCTCAGGGTCCCCTTTGGGAGGATTGTGGTTCAGCTCCTCCCCATCAGAGACCCTCCCCGGGTGCCAGCCTCGTGCCTTCCCTTGTCACCCCAGCTCCCCAGAATGTGTCCTCCACCACCATCTCCTCCCTCCTGCTTCCTCCTCTAACCTGGTTTCTCTGCCACCTTCCTCTCTGACTCTTGCTTCAAGCCGAGGTTCTGGGCATCACCGAACCAAACTTAGGTCTGCCCCCCTGCACCCACCAGAGCCAATCTCCTGACACCAGGGTGTGGTGAAGGGAAGGGCAGTGTTTATTGCAGGTACCAAGCAGGGAGTGCAGGCAGCTAATGTCCAAGAGGCCCAGACTCCCTGACAGTCTTCAGGAGCAGCTCTGAAGACAGGGTGAGGGACTTGGTCACAGGGTGCACGGTCAGCCCGTGGACATTCTTCTGACTAGTTGGTGGCAAGGGAATCGGGGGTCACCATCAGGCCTTTTAGTTCTGTTCAGTCTGGGGTCTACGTGCTTGTGGTCAGCATACACTTCACTTCTTCCACCTGGTGGGAGTTTCAGTATCTGCCAAGCTGCTCACAGGCTATGGCTCAGGATATTATCTGTAGCCCTTGAGGAAGAGCTAAAGGCCCTTGACTTTTGCTCAACTATTATTATTTTGTCTTCCTTTATTTCTGAATTTTCTCACTTCTCAGATTAAATTTATTCTTTGGAACTTGGAGAAGGCCTAGGAGGCTAAACTTTTTCTCCAAACAAGAGGCATGGTTGGGGGGAGAGTGTCTGTCCTGGGAAGGCCCCAAAGGGTCCTGCTTAGTTACCTGGGGACCCAAAGGGCTGCAGTTCTTCACCTGTTATCACTTTCATTCCAAACGAGACACTTGAAAATCAAAGGGGACAGTCCTTTGATTGAAGCTGTAGGTCACCCTGCTCCATCACCATCATCTCATGCCTGCATGCTCAACTGACGCCCTCGCCAGGCCTGCACCTTCCTCCTTCCTTTTTCTGCTGAAAAAACGGCAACACTTGATTTCACTCCACTCAGACCTGTCTCCCCTAACCAGCTTCCTGTTGTGGGCTAGAGCCAGCTTCTCCTGGTTTGCTGAACTGATTGTTAGATTTTCAGGAATTTTTCAGGTCAGCTTTCATCACCTTAAAGTGGAAAGTTATAAACTTACAATTTACTCTAAATCCATCAGTTGCTCATTATATTACTGTTTTCTATGCTTTTGATGATATATATGTCATAGCTCAGTTGGTAAAGAATCTGCCTGTAATGCAGGAGATGAGGGTTCGATTCCTAGGTTGGGAAGATCCTCTGGAAAAGGAAATGGCAACCCACTCCAGTATTCTCACCTGGAGAATACCATGGACAGAGGAACCTGGCAAACTACAGTCCATGGGATTGCAAGAGTCTGATACAATTTAGCAACTAAACCACATGTCCATTTTATTTGTTTCATGGGAATACCATGGGCTCATTGATTCCTGCATTTCTGTTCCCAACTGTGTCTTCAGTGACATCAGAGGGGTAGCTGGGGATTGTCTACTATGGGAGTAATTACACCATCCACATTGGCAAGCACTATACACCAGGGCAAGATTTGTTGTCTTGTTGGTTGTCAATACTTTAGAAGAGTATCATAACAGTATATGAAAGAGAGAAAATGTTAATAATGTAGATTGAACTTAAAAGCTTACTGTGTCTGTATCCATGACATTTTTGGTTAACATAGAAAAAGGAGGGACCATTTCCTAGCATTTGAGAACAGTTACCTGATTCAGCCAAGAAATTACTCAGGTCAAAAAAGGTTTCAGTATGGGGACTTCCCCAGCAGTCCACTGATAAAGACTCCACCTTCCAAAGCAGGGGGTATGGGTTTGATCCCTGGTTGAGGAACTAAGATCCCACATGCTGTGTGGTATAATTAATAAATGTATCTCATATGAAAGTGAGAAATTGTTTACCTGATCACATATCAGATTTGAGGACCATAACTTTATTGGGGAAAGAGCTGATGGGGGTGCAACTCCATTTGTCAAATCATGGTTGAGTGGAAGGGCTTAGCAAAAATCAGTGAGCGTGTCTTATGAGAACCATCTGGCTGTGTGGGCCTTAAGGTGTGGAGTATATGCAGACCTTGTTCTATTGTGCTTTGCAGATATTGCTTTTTTTTTTTTTTCCAGAATAAAGATTTGGGGCAACCCTGCATCAAGCAAGTCTGTCGGTGCTATTTTTCCAACAGCCTTCGCTCACTTCCTGTCTCTGTGTCACAGTTTGGTAATTCTCATGAAGTTTCAAGCTTTTTCATTATTATTATAGTATCTGTTCTGGTGATCTGTGATCAGTGATCTTTGATGTCACCATTGCAGAAAGACTAAGACTTGCTGAAGACTCAGATAACGGTAACACTTTCTAGCAGTACAATATTTTTCAATAAAGGTATACGCATTCCCTAGTGGCTCAGTGGGAAAGAATCTACCTGTAATGCAGGAGACCTGGGTTTGATCCCTGGGTTGGGAAGATCCCCGGGAGAAGGATATGGCTACCTACTCCAGTATTCTTGCCTGGAGAATTCCATGGACAAAAGAGACCAGCAGGCTATAGTCCATGGGATGGCAAAGAGTCAGACACGACCGAGCGACTAACACTTTGACTTTACTGTTGTTTGTTAGACATAACACTGTTTCACATTTAATAGTCTACAGTGTAGTGTAAGCATAACTTTTATTTTTTTTATTTTTATTTTTTTTATAAAGTTATTTATTTTAGTTGGGGGCTAATTACTTTACAATATTGTAATAGTTTTTGCCATACATTGACATGAATCAGCCATGGGTTTACATGTGTTCCCCTTCCTGGAGCCCCCACCCACCTCCCTCCCCATCCCATCCCTCTGGGTCATCCCGTTGCCCCGGCCCTGAGCCCTTGTCTCATGCATCGAACATGGAATGGTGTTCTGTATAACTTTTATATGTGCCAGGAAACCAAAAAATCACATGATTCACTTTATTGCCATATGTGCTTTATTTTGGGGTCTAGAACCAAGCTGTTGATATCCCTGAGGTGAGCCTGTATTGCATATTTTAAGCACTATTTGTAAATTGCATGTAACCCATCCTTTACATCAGTTACATTTGTGAAAAAACAAAGCGAGACAAATGCTTGGGGCTGGGGCAATGGGATGACCCAGAGGGATGGGATGGGGAGGGAGGTAAGAGGGGGGTTCAGGATGGGGAACACATGTAAACCCATGGCTAATTCATGTCAATGTATGGCAAAAACCACTACAGTATTGTAAAGTAATTAGCCCCCAACTAAAATAAATAGATTTATTAAAAAAAAAAAAAAAAAGAATGCAAAAAAAAAAGCGTGTGTATGTCAGCAAACACAATTTTTCAGAGTCGGTGTGGACTGCTTGCTTGCTCAAGGCTGCCCGCCCCTTGCCCAGGCTGGGCGCCATGCCTCTCTGCTGCCCCTGCAGGACTGTCAAGCTGCACCAGTTTGTACATTGTCGCCCATCGAACTTCACGAGGACAGGGACGTCTCTGTAGCTCTACATTCAGTATAATGCCTGGCACACGTTAGGGGCCCCTCCCAAAATGTGATGACTGACTCCATGGATTTAATGGTTGAGAAGTAAAGGACGCACCTCTGTGCACTACCTCCTCCTGGGGAAGGGCTGCATTCCCGGCCTCCACGGTGGGGTGCGGCCCACGATGAGTCCAGGCAGTGATGTGGCAGGGTGATGTCAGCCACTTTCAGACAAGACCCTCCAGGTGCCTCTTCCTTCCCCACTTGCGGCCCATGGAAACCAGATGTCCCTGACTTTGTAGCCATGTGACAAGGAGGGATGTCTGCCCCACAAAGTGACTCTGAGTAAAGGAACTTTTATTTTGGTTTATTTGTTACTGCAGCACAGCCTAATCTATCCTGACTACTGCAATGAGGAGATGGAGCCATGGGAGGTGACTTGGCAGGTTGAACAGTTGCTTAGTGGTGGGGCCTGGCCAGGTTCAATCTTCATGTTCCCTATACACAGTGCCCACACCCCACACTCAAGGGGTTTCTCCCCTCCCAAAAGCTTTTTCAGAAATATTATGAATCTGAGGAGGTTTTGTTCAAAACCCTATTTCCAAGGATGACCGGTTGGGACCCTCTCACGGGGAGGCCCCCAGAGACAGCCAGCTTGCAGGCATACCTGCCAGACCTGCTCGTTCGTTAGAGGATCAGCAGGTTCAACTGGTGTCTGGGACCCATTAGCCATCATTAGCCTGGCTGACCTTTTACCGGAAGCCTCCCTCCTGGCCTGGGACTTACCCCTCCCCTCTGAGTTATCTGGACAGATCTGGTGCTTGGACAGGAAAGAAGCAGCTTTACAGGTGACTTTCTCAGGGCATAGAACTTGGGCCCTGTATTGGGATAAGCCACAGTTCTTTTTTCCTGTGTCCCTCTGTATCTCACACTGTCACCAACCTCAGCACATCTGACACCAGGTGTGTGGGGGGTGTTCTCCCATCAAGCGATTCTCTGCAACCCCAGCTGGGTGTCCTACAAGTCAACTCAATCCCGACACTGTCTACCTAGAAAGTGCATCAGAGCCCAAAGTGTGAGGGCTGAGTCCCATCCCCTCTGCAGTGCCAATCACGAGTCATAGGTCCCTAGATTACCCATGATTTCTCTCTGATTTGGCTACAAATTGGAGTTTCCCATGACCTCTTCCCCCTTGGATTAAAGTATTTGCCAGAACAGCTCACAGAACTCAGAACACTTACTTTACCAGCTTCTTATATGATAAAGGATACAGATAAACAAGCAGTTTGATAGACACAGAAGGCAAGATCTGGGAGGGTCCTGGGTGCAGGAGCTTCCATCCCTGTGGAGGTGGGGGGTGTTACCCTCCCAGTACGTGGCTGTGCTCACCGGCTTGGCAACTCACCAGCCCCACAGTGGGGTTTTATGGAAGCTTCTCACGTAGGCATGATCGATCATTAACTCCATTTTCAGCCCCTCTCCCCTCCCTGGAGAATGGGGGAAGTGGGTATAAGGAAGGTGGTGCTGAAAATGTCAAGCTTCTAATCATGGCCTGATCTTTCTGGTGACTGGTCTCCATCCAGGAGCCCACCTAGAGTCTCTTCATTAGAACAAAAGACACCCAGGAAATTCCATGGGTTTTAGGAATCAATATGCACACATGGTAAGTCACTTAGTCGTTTCTGACTCTTGCTGACCTCATGGACTGTAGCCCGCCAAGCTGCTCTGTCCATGGGATTCTGCAGGCAAGAATATGGGTGGGTTGCCATGTCCTTCTCCAGGGGACCTTCCTGACCCAAGGATCGAACCCATGTCTCTTACGGCTCTTGCACTGGCAGGCAGGTTCTTTACCACTAATGCCACCTGGGAAGCCCAGGAAGCAATATAGCAGAAATCAATATATGTTTCTTCTTATCTCACAATCCCCAAAGGCCAAACAGAAGAAATAAATTTCCCCATTGTCTGCTGGAGAGGCATTAGCTCCCATAAACATTTATTTAGTGTGGACTGTGTGTCAGAAATTAGACTGTTTAGATAGTGGAGCATGTATAGTATAGTACGTGTAGTGTAATAGAGAATGTCTGGTATTAGCATGGTATTAGTCCAGTCTCGCATCCTGTGTATGGTGGAACCTGGATGGAGCAATAGAGTCTGTGCCCAGAGCAGAGGATCAGCACAGCAGAGTGTAGTACTTGTCTCATCTTGTTCTTGGTGAGTTCCTCTTTCTTTTAGTGCAAAGCAGGATTCTGGGACCATCTGGTTGAACCCGGAGCCCTGAGTGGCAGGGGTGACGTGAGGGCCGGGTGTGTTCCTGCCTGGTGATGTCAGCACCTTCACCTTCCTCAGCCCCACTCCTTCGTCAGGCATTCTGCCCATCCTTGAGCTTACCTCTCTTGCAAGCACCGTCCTTGGCTTTGCGTGATTTCCGTCTTCTCAGGAGCAAGGTCTATGTTGTGCTGTTTCTGATCTGCTCTGTCCCCAGTGTGGGGAAAGGTGCTGGCGTGTCTGTTGAGTGACTGCTAGTCCACACAGTTGTGTGGGCAGGGGCTGCACCCCTGCTCTGCAGTTCCACCTCACTCGAGGTTTCATACCAGTGACTGTGGAGACTGACAGCCCCTCACAGTGCCCTCCCCTCCTAACCGCTTTAGTCCTGTCCTGCCTCTGGATCTTTGCACCAGCCGTGCCCTCAGCCTAGAACACCACTCCCCTTGCAGTCCCACAAGCTCCTGTGTACCCTTCAAGTCTCAGCTTGGCCACCTACCCCATCGCTGCCCCCTCTTCTCTCCCTGGCCCTGGATTTCCTCCTTGTAATACTGCCTTCTTGTAGTTACCTTGCTTCCTTGTCTCTTTCTTCCCTGGACTGGCACTGGGTGTGCCTGCCTCACAGCTGTCTCCTCAGTCCCTGGGCCAGCACAGAGCACTTGCTCAAATACTTGTCGGATGAATCGGTGCATGGCGATCACGGCCAACGTGTGACCACTTGATCCACTCGTGGGAGACCCCAAGGCCACATGGCGAGGACGCAGGAAGTGTGGCCTGGCCCCTCATCTAGGTGAGGGTTCCCACAGACCTTCTCCCCCAGGGCTGCTCTGGGTGGGGCCAAGATGGTGGCCTGAGTCTACTAATCTTTCTGTCTCTCTCTGTCTCTGTCTCCTTCCCTCAAACAGGATTATTTGTGCTTTTGAAAATTTAAAAGTAATATCCTCTGAAGACTTCAGAGCTCCTCCTGTCTTTTCATGTTCACACACCCATTCTATGTAAGAGCTGCGCACTGAACACCTACTATGCACCAGATACCACCCCAGGCACTGGGATGGTCCCCACCCTCCAGGATATCACAGTCCTGCATCTCTTCTGCATTTTTCTCACTTCCCCATCTGTGCACCTTAGAAGTTGGGGCCTGTTCTTTGTTTCTAGCCCAGGCCTCTGAATCACGGGGAGGGCTTGCTCAAACCAGACTCCTAGGGTCCCACCTCCAGAGTTCTTCATTCACTAGATCTGAGATGACTGTTAATTTGCCTTTCGAACACATTTCCTGGTGATGGCGATTCTGTCGGTTAGGGAACCACACTTTGAGAACCACTGCTTTTGACTATACTGCTCGTACTGCCTTTGGATGTTTTGCACACCCGTTATCTCATTTGGTCTTTCAGAATCTCTCACCTGAGTACCTTAAGTGCATGGAGCTGGTGAGAGCTGAAGTCGAATTTACATTCCTATGGAAGACTGCCCTAGGTTAGATGTATCAGGTGGCATCTGAAAATCTTCACCTTGTTGGGATGTTCCTGGTTAAGGCTCTGCCTTCCAATGCAAGGGGCATGGGTTCAATCCCTAGTCAGGGAACTAACAGCCTACATGCCACAGGGTGCGGCCAAAAATTAAAAAAAAAAAAAAAAGGAAGAAAATTCCACCACCTTAGGAGTGCTGAGAAGGTGATGATGGATCTGGTTGGAGGAAGCGGGGCTCAAGTTGCAGAGGAAGGGGCCAGGTGGACATTTCTTGGAGGGAGGGTCTACCACTCCATCCAGGAAGGAGACTGGCTGGGGCAACAGGGGCTGAAAAACAGCTGAAGAAGGACTATTGGCCCCGTCTGCCTAGAATGTGGAGGAGGGCAGAGGCGATGCTGCAGAGGAAGGGGCCGTCCAGGGGTTTAACTGGGGCAGGTTTAACTGGGGTCTGGGTCATCCTACCTGCTTCGTGGGGGCTGCTCTGGAAGCTCTGGTGGCGAGGCCGCCATCCTCCCCGGGGAATGGCTGGGAGTGTGCCAGGCAGAACGGAAAGTCTGAGGGCCCAGCCCGGCCAACCGGCAACTCAGAACCAGCACCTCAGAACCAGCACTTCCTCTCCGGCAGCCCCGTGGTGGCCAAGGGGCTCGGCTGCACAATCCCCCAGTGTTCCCTGGAGCCTCACGGCGCAGGGCTGGGCTGGGCACTTCCTCCTCTGGGAGGAGGCCCTGGGGGGAGGGGGCTGCAGGGGAGCCCAGCTCCCAGAGGAGCTCTGCGGGCAGAGAAGAGAAGACGTGGAAAAGTGTGAGCCTGGATGGGGAGTCCTCCCATGTGTATCTAAGCAGGAAGCCAGACCTGCCCAGCCCTGGAGAAGGAAAACAAACTCTGGAGACCTATTTTTAGAAAGTGGCAAAACCCTATTTCTCAGTAGGCAGTGGAATTTAAATCTAAAACTCGCTTCTTTGCTGAAGTAACCACTGGACTGCACGTGGGGATGGGACCGTGGTGAATGGTAGAGTCTGAACCAGGCTGTGAGGCTGGCACCTGCTCAGCCCTCCATACTGGTGGGCTTGAACAGAGCCATTCTGGAAGGCTCTATAGGAATTCCCATTTGGCCTTTGTGGTGGTGCTTTTGGTGATGGTGATGATGATGATGGAGATGATGATGCTGATGACAGTAATAATGGTGATGATGGTGTGTGCCAGGCATACACTTGATGTATGTGGTTCTTAACATATATGATCTCATTCAGTCCTTACAACAACCTAATTAGGTGATTACGGTTCCCTCCTATTTTCTCAGATGAAGAAAGTGAGGCTCAGAGAGGGAGCTTAATTAAGTCACACAGCAATTACAGTGCTGGGTCAGGTCAGGATAATGACAACTCCTGCTCTATATGAGCCTGTCATGAAATCTCAGAATTGGAAGGGGTGCCGCTGAGTGCAATTCCAGTCGCTTTCCTCTGCACAGCACTTCCCTGGTGTCTGCACACCTCCACAGAGATGGGCACTGACACTCCTGTGAACCACTGTTTCCGTTTTCAGTCGGCTCTCAGTTCTATGAATTCCCAGTGTGTGTGGAAATCTCTCATGGTGTGATCTCTGTGGCCATGCAGAACTGTACTGTGACAGCTCTTTGCCTCTGGGGTCACTCTCACAGGCTCTTTAGTTCTCTTCTATTTGCAAGAAACCTAGACAGCATATTAAAAGCAGAGACATTATTTTGCCAACAAAGGTCCATTTAGTCAAAGCTCTGGTTTTTCCAGTAGTCATGTATGGATGTGAGAGTTGGACCATAAAGAAAGCTGAGAACCAAAGAATTGATGCTTTTAAACTGTGGTGTTGAAGAAGACTCTTGAGAGTCCCTTGGACTGCAAGGAGATCAAACCATTCAATCCTAAAGGAAATCAGTCCTGAATATTCATTGGAAGGACAGATGCTGAAGCTCCAATACTTTGGCCACCTGATGCAAAGAGCTGACTTATTGGAAAAGACCCTGATGCTGGGAAAGATTGAGGGCAGGAGGATAAGAGGACTTCGAAAATGGGATGGTTGGATGGCATCACCAACTAGATAGACATGAGTTTGAGCAAACTCTGGGAGTTGGTGATGGACAGGGAGGCCTGGTATCCTGCAGTCTATGGGGTCATGAAGAGTTGGACACGACTGAGTGACTGAACTGACTGATTTTTCGAGACATGCTCAGTCCTGTCAGCTGTGTCTGCCCCTTATAAAGGGTGGCCTGAGTCAGTGTGGAATCTGAATGATACACTTAGGGCAAAATACACCTTTGAAGGTGGATCTGATTTTTAGAAACAGCAAGCGGTCTTTTGGAATCAAGATTTTGTGAGGTGGATGATTGAGATGAGAAAAAAATTTGGTTTCAAAGATCAAATCAAGTGATTATAAAATAGGGCCCAAACTGTCCCTGAAAGTATTTATTCCTAGAAGAAATTTACAAAAAATAATTTAAACAATAGCAAAATTATTAGGTGACGTGTAGACCCTCCTAAGGCAGGGAGACAGTTCAATTCTCTGAGAGCGGCACATCTCCTTAGAATGCAGACAGAAACTTCAACAATGCCACTTTTAAATATCAGCAGAAGTATAAAAACTTATGACATGATCGGAGAGGGACCACCAGCTCAATCTGCACTGCAGCTGTGTCCCAACTGCAATGTGGCTCGGAATTTACAATGGTGAAATAGTCCCACCTCAGTGCCATGGAGCCAGTGGTCCCTGGCGGGGGCCAGGCCGAGTGCAGGTGTGGGCGGCTGCCCTGCCTCACCCTGCCAGAGCACTCCAGCTCAGTGGAGCCAGGTCTTGGATTTTCCACTGAAGCCTGGTTGCCTTTCCAGTAACAACCATGACTTCAAAGGACTACCAGCGAGCAGACTGGGCAGTTTCCCTGGTGAACTCACTCAGCTGCGTGCGTGGGTGTCCTGAGCACAAGGGTGTTGGAAACCACCCCCTGGCAATTCCAGGCTCCAGAACCAAGTCTGGAGGGAGGGTGGAGAAGGGATGCAGCCAAAGGATCTGCTCTGAACTGGATCCCCCAAGGCAAGGGTCATGAGTGGTGATTCAAGATACCCCTGGTAGGGCTGGCAGGGAGGCCGGCGCCACCCTCTGCCTTACTTTTTCCTCTTTCAAGTCCCCTGCAGCTCACTGGCCCACTCTTTCCCCCCAGCCTAACTTCCAAAGTCTTTACCTGTCTCTGTTTTCATCCCCAAAGACAAGCCCTGGCACTGTTGGCGGAAACGTGAGGACAGTACAAATCAGAGATGAGACTTCGTGAGAGCTGGGCACAGGAGGCAGGCCAGGGGGTGAGGGGAGAAGCCCTGTACGAGGGAAGGAGGACAGAAAGAAGAGTGGACGACATTGGCTGGCACAGCTTTCATGGCTTCGCAGAAGGTTCAGGAAGCAGGCAGTGTGCAGCCAGTGGCCCCCACGAGGCCCTGTGAAAAGGAGAGGAGCCGGAGGTTGGGAGGACTAAACGATGATGCTTAGCACCACCTGCTGTGCCTGTCACATTCAGTACCACCTGGGTCAGCTCCTAAGCTTCACAAAGAAATCAAGTTCCAGACAACTCTTCACATTCTAAACATTTTCATTCAGTTCATCTGGCCTTTAAGATAGAATGACCAATAAAGAGCTTTACAGAGTTTCATGGAGCCTCCCAGTGGCACTAGTGGTAAAGATCCTGCCTGCAATACAGGAGACTCTGGTTCGATCCCTGGCTTGGGAAGATCCCTTGAAGAAGGAAATGGCCACCCACTCCAGTATTCTTGCCTGTAGAATCCCATGGATAGAGGAGCCTGGTGGGCTACAGTTCATGGGTTCACAAAGAGTTGGACATGACTGAATGACTAACACACACACACACACACACACACACACACAGTTTCACAAACACAGGGACTGTGAGCTGAGAAAAGCTCAGTCACACACGCCCTGAACTGTGGGTCTGGGAACCAAGGAAGGCAAGGCACCTTTTCGTCTACAACATGCCCTGCACAGACAGGCCCTCCCTGTACCCTCCTGCTCTTTGAAATTGTTTGCACAAGGCAGAGGTTATTTCCCCCAAATTTAAAATGCTTAGACACTGAATAAGCAGTCCCAGAGATGGGTGTACAATAGAACTAGTTAGAAGCCAAAGAGAACCTTGTAGCAGACCCATCTCTGTGATTTATCAGGGAAGTGGCCCCAGGAGGAATTATGTAATGTCTTTAAGGGCCCCTGAGACCTGAACGCATCTTTAGTAATAAGAGCAGCCCTCTTACCCATGTCGCAGTGCTCAAAGGGAGTCTAACCACACAAAAATGTCAGAGGATGCCAGTGGTGGAAGCCAGCCAGCCACCGAGAAGCCCGCGGGCACACACGTGCTCAGAGCTCCTGGCTCCCTGGATGCGCAGAGTCCCTGTTGACTCAGCCCCACCCCTTAAAGGTATTTCTAGAACTTAGGTTACTACTGCCCTTGGCAGCTCTGCTTCATACACAAATGCTTGGATGTTGAAGTTTACGAAGTGTGACCTGTTTATCAATGACTAAGTTCCATTAACCTCAGCTTCCAAATGTGAATTCTTACCTCTGGCCCTAGTCAGACGGTCACAACTGCTGCCTGTGCTGGGGGCAGGCAGGGCAGTGTGAGGTGGGGGCAGTCATGGGACCCTGAGCCTATCCCACCAAGCTAGGGGCTCCCACACCCAGAAAGTAAACCTGGGGCTTCCTCAAAACTAGGGTGGGTTTTCAAAATGCTCCTTGAGCCTCAGCAGTCCTGCTCAGCTGGGGAAGTAGCTGGCCTCAAGGATCCTGAAGAAGCCGTGAGAATCAGGAAAGCCTCCCTGAACATAAGCAGGAGGCAGGGCGAGTCCTCCTGACTCAGGCCTCAGTGCCCCCAAAGCACGTGGGCTCATGGGGGATTATGGCAGACACATGTAAGGGGCTGCCAAGGACTCAGGGGGCAGAGAGCACCCCAGAGTCACCAATCCCCTAGGCACCCTCTGCTCCTTAGAGAGACATATGCTATTCCCAACCAAGGTCAGAGAATACTGGGTTTGTCATTGAGGCTTTTCAGGTCATTTCTGGAAACCACCATGTCACCCCTCTTTTAGCTTGTTGAACAAAAGGTTTGTGCAGTCTAGATGATAAGAAGCAAGGCCAAAGAGTATCATTCAGAGCCAGGTTGTATAGTGGGGTCGTCAGTGCCCCCACTAGAAGGACAACAGCCAGGAGGGAGAGTGAGCCTGCTGGTGATAGCAGTGATCGGCATTTCTGGAGTCTGATGAATTTGAAATGTGTAGGAAAGGGTTCTGTTCTATTTTTTGAGTCAAGAGACAGTTTGAAAGGACTGGGAGGTTTTTATGCTGAAAAGTGCCTTTCAGCCATCATCCTGTTGCCCAAACTTTGCTCGTGGATGGATGGGTTTGTTCCCTGACATTGATTTTTCTCTTAGAGAATAGGGTGCTTCTGGCGGAGGAGGGCGAGTAGGAGAGGACCGCAGTCCATGGTCAGTGAGCAGGAGATGCAGGGGCCTCTCTTCTCTGCAGGGCCAAGCAGGGCTCCGACATTCCCAGGCCACGCCGCTGACAGCCCTGCCTTCTCTTCTCTCGGATATCTGAAAGCCGGGCTTGTCCAGCGAGTAGATTAGGAAAGGATATGGGAACTTGTTCCCCATACTTTGAAGCAGGGAAAAAGAGCCTTCTTGTGAAGAGAAGAAACAAAACCTGTTTGGTGACTTGTCATTTCAATGAAAACATAAGCCTCTAACAGGTGAGCTTTCCCCTCGCGCCTCCCCTTCCTCCTGGTTCACAGGCAGGGAAGAAAACACCCAACAGCTCGCTGGCTCCTTCAGAGAACGCAGTGACTCGGTGACAAACATTTCAGGAAAAGTTTCTTGATAAGAGTAAATCGTTTTTATATTTATCTTGTTTTTCTCCATTCCTCTGGAATAAACAGAAAGAACTGATTTCTTAGATCACCTGCACAAAAAAAACACCACTATCACATCCTCTGTAAGGTCACATTCCTCATACCCAGAGCTGTGGGAATTCAGCAAAGAGAATACAGTTTCTTTTTTTTTCTTTTCCATTATGGTTTCCTCACAGGATACTGAATATAGTCCCCTGTGCCATACAGTAGGATATTGGTGTTTATTCTTTCTGTATATACTAGTTTGCATCTGCTAATCCCAAACTCCCAGTCCATCTCTCCTCCACCCTACCTTCCCCTTGGCAACCACAAATCTGTTCTCTATGTCTGTGAGTCTGTTCCTGTTTCATAGATGAGTTCATTTGTGTTGTGTTTTAGATTCTACACGTAAGTGATACCATACGGTATTTCTCTTTGTCTGACTTACTTAGTATGATAATCTCTAGGTCCATCTATGTTGCTGCAAATGGCATTTTTCAGAGAATAGTTTTAATTTTTTTTAAACAAATAAAACATTCAATCAGTCTTCAGGGTTCCTTCCAGAAGACCTGACTTATCAATTCTATGAAACTCTTGGGGAGCCTACATTGGAGGCCACCCAATAGGAACTCTGAGTGAAGAAAACTGTTGAAGTCAGTTTCAAGTCAGCTTGTGGGGGGAGAGGGGCGGGGAGAGAGAGCAAGAATGCAGCAGCTCCAGCTGAGCCCTCTGGTCTTGAGAGACTTGCGACACAGGAGGGATACCCCCACCTCTGCCTTTTCTCCTCCACAAGCCTTATAAGAGGGGAATGACCCTGGGCAGACAAAAGCAAAAATCAACATTTTCACCAAATTTGTGAAGATAAGCCATGCACACTAGCCAATAGAGCTGGAGGAGGTGGAGGATGCTGGACTCAGCCTGGAAACTGCAGGGTATTACCCTTTGCAAATGACTCTGGTTTGCCAGTTTGAACATACCTGCCTAAAAGCAGAGAATCCCCCCTTCCCCCACTCCCTGCTTTTAAGTATTAACTTAAAGAGTTTCATCTTTATCTTAATTAAATCAGTAAAAAAAAAAAGTTTCATCTTTATCTTAGTGGGGACTAAAATGGGGGTTGATTTACAAGCATCACTTGAAAAAACACTGAGCACTTAGAATTCATATTTCCTTTTTGTTACAAGTTTGCTTTGAAATATGGTCCTTAAAATTCCCTTGAAGATGATCCTTTAAGGATGTCCTATCACAGATTTATGAGAAGGAAACAAATGTCCCTCAGAAAACGAATTGTTTTTGTTAAGGTGATACATACAAATACAGGTTAGTTCAAGAGCGGCTAAAATTTGAGCCTTGTACAAAATATATGGCTTTAATTGCTAGGCTTTTGGGCACGAAGTGGCCAGAGTAAGTCAGTACAATTATGAATAAGCAGGTAGAAAACATTATGAATAAACAGAAGGAAAGAATATAACCATTTAAAGAAAAAACCTAAGAATAAGGGTAAAATGCAAAAACAAAGTTGCTTACACTTAAGAGACATCTCTAAATTTATTTTTCAAAAATAACGTTATGAGAACAAATCTACTATCATACAGTCAAGTTTTAATCACAATGAAGTCATAGGACAAGAAAAAAAGAATCCTCAAATATAAGAGATTTTAAAAATGTAAGCCATTTAAAAATACTGTGTAACATGGTATTTCCCTTTGTAAAAAGGAAATAACAGCCCCCAAGAATCCTTTAAACAAATCCAACATAAACAGAAGCAAAATAAAAACTATTTTTAAAAACCTGTAAAATCAAAGCACCTATTTAAATTAAGACCATCGAGAATCTATGAGATTATTTCCAGAGGACAAGAGCTGGGCGAGTCACTAAATACTGTTGTTCTAAGGAAAACATTACAATCATTTTATGTAACTTACCAAGCAAATTGATACTATGAAAAACACCCTTCACAGCACATTTAGAAGTTTGAGTTTAAATAATACTCAACAGGAAAGAAACAGATTCTGTGACAGTGGCTGAGACATACAACAAAAGGGTGACTTTCAAGTGTGGGCCTTCCTGGTCTATTTTTAGAGGTTTTAGACTCCAGCCTGAAATAGTTTTGATAATAACGCTGGTGGTTACAACTCAGCATGGGAGACATTGTATGGGAGAAAACCAGTTTCATGCTGTGTAACCTAGTTTGCTGCTTTTTCCCTTTTAAATTAATCCTGAGATCTTGCCCATGGAACATGGGGAATGTTAAGACTCTTGTTTCCTTCTGTTTACCAGCCACCTTGGAACATGCAAAACTAAAATTAGGTGATAAAATTAGGTTAAAATTATGTGATATATGACATCTTTAAAAGTGTACTTCATACACACACAAAAAGTATATTTCACTAAAAAAAAACTTTCACTAAAAAAACAAACTCTCATGCTTAGTTGGAAGCTTATTTGGATTATTACTTTAATTGGGAACAGAACACATTGTTGAAGAAAACCACTTTGGTTCACCAAAATGTTATGGAGATGTGTCCTTAAAAGACTTCTCGATTAGGAAATAACAATTTCTGTGGCATCATCTCAACACTGAGATGGTTTGTGTATCAAAAGAATAGGAAGTGCTTGCATCCTGCAGTTATGCAACAGGGTTTTAAGAAGTTAATATATATTTAATAATATGTGTGCATATCACCTATATCTGTATATATGTCCCTATAAACATATTATGTACACGTATATACACAGAACATGATCATACACATATCTCCCAGTAACAAAGGCTCTGTAGTTTGATAAGACTTTCTTAAAATTACCCCCTTTTCCAAACTGAACCCTTACATTCCATTCCCATAACTCAACATTACAGCAAATCATACTCTAAAGGCTTTAATTTTCCATTAAAAAAAAAAACCTGGGCTAACCAAATTTTATCAAGAAACAAAAGCATATCTCAGGCTAACATACGGCCTTTCACCTTTAAAAAACAAACAAAAGACCAAAACAGTACTTTAAGACACTATGAAAATTGAACAAGCACTTCTTTATTTTCTTGAAAAGGAGGGGAAGTTCCCTTTCTTAGGGAAACGAGTATGAGATCTACACTGGCTTTCCCCTCATATATTCGGGGATTAAAGGTTAGATCAGAGACTCAATAACAGCAAAAAAAATCAGACCCAAATCCCCTTCCTCTTAGATCCAAAAAAACATATGGCATTTAAAAATCATAGAAACCTGTAGGTTTTCAAGGTTATTCTCTGAGCTCTTGGAACAGGGAAGACAAGATGCTGTGTGGGCCCTCTCACACTGAAGGATGTCCCAGCTCAGATGCGGAATGGAGCGGGGCAGCTTGTCTACTGACTCCCAGGCCCGCATTTCTAGTCCTCAACCGGGTACCAGTCGGGGCTTTGCAGCTGCGCTGCGCGCATGTGCACATCCATTTTTGGCTCTGCGCAGCAGGCCACCTTGCCTTCCCCGGCTCCCACTCACGCTCCATCATAAGTTCTCCTTCAGGAGGCCGAGCTTCCGCAGGGCCTCCCGGCGGGCCTCCTCCGTGGAGCCGCGGCCCGAGAACTGGACAGTGATGCCCTGGGGTCTGAACCCCACAGCCCTGGGGAGCGAGCCCGACCGCTTCCTGGCCGCCTGGCCGCAGTCCGGCTGCTGGGGCGCAAGTCTGCTGGGGAGGGCCGGGTCCGGACGGAAGGTCACCGTCTTCCCGGTGGAGACGAAGGGCCCGGCCTGGCTCTTGAGGACGTCGTGGATACTCTGGAAGCCGTTGGCCAGTGGCAGGGTCTGTTCTGTCTGCACGCCTCTGGACTGCTGGGCGCCGCGGGCCCCTTCCTGCGTGGGGACAGCCTCCTGGGCCGGGCCTGGCTGGCTCTGCTCTGGAGAGACGCTTCTCTGCTCGGTGGGCTCACCCCTCTGCGCCCCGTCCTCCATCTCCCCCACAGAGAGGAAGGAGACACCGTTGATGTTGGCCAGGACCTGGGCTTTGCGCTCCTGCACGTTGACTGCGGCCTTGGAGATGGTCTTATTGAAGTCCTTCCCCGCGCTGTTGGTCACGCTGATGTTGCTCGGGAAGCGGTGGATCTTCGGCGCCGGCTGGGCCGTGTGTCGGTACCACGGTAAGTGGTCTCCGTGTCGAGGGGCCAGAGAAGCCAGCGTCCTCCACTCTGCAGGCCTGCCCTCTTTGGACGGAGATGTGGGCGAAAGCCCTTCGTTCCCTGCCAGCTTCTCAGACATCTTCTGGGCGATGACGAGCGGAGTGGGAACCGAGCGGGGCAGTTTGGGGTGCTCTGCCGGGGGAGCGGGGGGCTCTCTCCTGGGGTGGGCCGGAGCTGCTGCAAGTGGGGCAGGTGGGGAAGATGGCAGAGCCTCAGGCCCTGGGGGGTCTGATGGGGGAGACTTCTCTGCATCCTCTTTCTTGTGTTCAAGGTCAGAGGCGTCTTCCTTTCCAACAGGGCCAGCCCCTGAAAAGTAGCGAGAATCCTCATAAGCTACGGCCATATGTAGAAATAAATGCATCACCTTTCCTTTCCACTGGCTTTACAAAAGTCTCAAGGGATGTAATACCAATTTTAACAGTGCCTCCTGTACTAAACTCCTACAGCCCCTGAACTAGAGAAAGAAAAGGTAGTATGATTCTCAGATTCACAGGATGAAAGAAGTACAAGCCAGAAGCAGTCAGTACCTGGGACGTGCAGGAGCCATCATCCTGAGACATGCCAGGAGGAAACACCTTACCTTATAGGGGATTTTTACAAAGGGAAAGGAGGTGGGATAGTTTGTGGTACCCACCAACCTCTCCCTCAGATCCTCTAGGTAAAGGATAGTTGGATGTGGCCCTCTCCTCCAGAAATAGAAATATTTCCTGACAGTCTCTGATAGAGGTTACTAGGCCAGCCTGTGAACCTTTACTATTAATAGAGTCTAACATACCTGATCATAGATCACCTAAGACTTTTCTGCACTTATACTCATGTTTGCTGCAAAATTGGGAGCCATCTATTTATCTTTGTATCCTCAGAATCTCACACAATGCCTGCCACCGAACGGGTACTTAAAATTGTGATGAAAACATCATGTTAGAGAATTGATGGGCAAATGGCTTACTTTCAAAAAGTGTTTTCCTTAGCACAATTATACTATCTGACATGTTTTAAAGATCAGCTGGTTCAAATTTATTTTAGGAATTATTCTTCAGAGAAGTGTGATAAAAATGGGAAATTCATATTTAAGTCTCTTCTTTGAAAACTGAGCCCCATGTTTGGAACATAAAACCAATAGTATGTGAAATTCTGTGTCATACACAGCCTTGCTTACAAAAAATAAAGGTGGGGGGGATATATTTCTAGAGGCATATGACAAGTGGCAATATTTGCAGACAGCAGGGTAAAGATATTTCCCCTCCTATTTTTCTTCAATCCTTAACCCCCTGCCCACATTTCCAATATTCTTTCCAACTAGGAAAAAAAAACTAGAAGAAAGTTTTCTCCTTGCCTGTGCCCCTCAGTTTCTGTTACAGGACTCAAGGGACAAAAAGCATAGCTCTCCTCTCATGCCACCCCGAGTCAAGCAAAATTGACAAAATAGATGCTGAGCTGAATTTTTGTTCTGATCGATTTTGTTTTCCTGAACCAGCTGACTTTTCAGTTCAAATACTCCCACCTTGGAAGAGGGGTATAATCTTACACAAGAGTGGAGATTAAACCTCAAGGGCTAAAGTACTAGTCTTTTGTATGTTTTCTTTGTAGAATGGAATTGTTACCTGAAGCCATTTCCAGTTCCCTTTCTTTCTTTTATCCACACATGCAATCTGCTTGTTCAACCGATCTCATTCTTTATTCTCACCCTGTTGGAATTTCCCTTCCTGTGTTGTCATCCTAATATGCCATGAAAACACCTATTTGTGTGGGGGGTCCAGGAAGGGGAACACATGTAAACCCATGGCTGATTCATGTCAATGTATGGCAAAAACTATTACAATATTGTAAAGTAATTAGCCCCCAACTAAAATAAATAAATTTATTTAAAAAAAAAAAAAAAAGAAAACACCTATTTGGTTGGTCAATCAAAGTACCGAGAGGATGCTTCCACCCTACAAAAAATCTGATCAGCCCCACAAGCTTCACAAACTTCCGTACTGGCTAGAAACACAGAGACCAAGAGAAGAAGGAGGGCCTCTGTGTCTGGTACCACACGACGAGCCACATCAGGGTGCTCCTGTCCTCACCTGCGGTCTCCTTCACCTCCCCAAGGCTCTCAGGCTCCCCGGCTCCAGGGCCCGGCTGCAACAAGTCCACGACATCCTCTGGCTCGGAGAGAGCGGAAGTGCTCTCTTCCAGAGGCCTTGGAGAATGCCACTGGGCGTCACCGTCACATAGGACCTGCTCCTCAAAGTCATCTTCCAGGGAATCAATCGTCTCTTCAAAAAACAGGAGGACGTCCTTTTCCTCGTGTGTGAGGTACTTCAGGCTCTCATCATCCTGTACAAAAGGTTCGGGCGTGAGGAATGAGATAAAGCCAACAGTGGCTTCACAGAAGGGAAAAAAAACCCACAATACAGGTATCAATACAGAGCCCAGGGTGGAAATCATGGACCCTCCAATTTCCCACCTGGGGAGAGTGTACCATCCAGGTAACCGCACTGGTACACCTCTGCCTGTGTGTCTCTCACCATTAGACCTGCATGAAAAAGGAGGTTGTCCAAAAGGTGTGGCAAATTATGGATCTTAGACAATTTTGTTCCTCGTGAGTCAATGACAAGAAAGCAATTCTTCAGTACTTCCAGAAGAGGCCTTTTCAACTGACCGCTAACAGATACGCTTGGTTTCCCCATAGTAACAGTGAGGGGGTCTCTGGTTGAACATGGTGGAGTGAACTTACATATTTATCTCATCTTCCTTCAGAAACTTTACTAAAACAAAAATGGGCCTTATTTTTTTTTTAAAGACAAGTCACAAAGACAACTATAGTAGGAAAAGAGGTGATAGCAATATTTGGGAAGGTAGACAGCAGAAAGAAAGGTGGGAACTGATGCAAAAGACCCAAGAAAGGTGAATTTTAGTCAGCAGCTGGGGGCAGGGGCAGAAACCAACCTCCTGTGGTCTGGGGCTCAGACTTCACGGGGGTCAGCACAGTATGGGGGTGCTGGGAGGTTCTGGAAGTCTGGCTAAGGTGACGTTGAAAAGAGCAGAACTGGACGAGAGGATCTTTCAGAAGCAACTAGGTCACCCAGGCAGAAAACTAGATGTTTATTCTTAAGGTAAAAGAGGGATCAGAAGGGGTGGGGGCATCAAGCTGAGTTTACAGTGAAGAACCATACTGATGAAGGGGAGTGAGGGAATCAAAATGACCCTCTCTGGACAGAGGATCAGAAGGACCTTCTCTGGGGAACTGAATGGTCCAAGTGTCAAGAGGCTCTGAAAGATCACTCTACCAGTGAAGTCACAGTCAACCACCCCAGCTCAGAATATTTATAATCAGTTTAATATCTCACTCTTAAGCACGTACATATAGCAAATGATCACCAAGCAGGCGAGAAAAACCTTTAAAAAGAAAGACACATCAAAACAAGAAGGAAAAAAAGGCAACTTACAAGAAATAAATCATGTGGAATGCTGAAAATGCCAAGATCATGAACATTCTCAGAGAGATCAGAGGAGAGATTGAATCCATAAACAAGAATCTGATGCCACTTTAAAAAACCAGAAGAAGAAAAGAGCTCTTAGATACTAAAATGACAGAAAAAAAAAAAAGAAATAAAAGCCTAGAGATAAACTATAGTAACTGGAAAAGCACAACAAAAAAGTCAAAAAAACCCATTTTTTAAAACAGAAAGTTAGAGAATATGTGTGGGACGGCCAACAACTGAATAAGAATTCCAGAAAGAGGAATCAGGAAAAACGGAGGGGAGGAAATGATCAAAGTAAACAGGCAAGATAATTCAAGGAAATGCCCTTAAACAGAAGGATGCAAGTTTCCAGATCAAAGGGTTGTGAGAACGACCTGATAAACAAGAATAAAACAGTCCTACACCAAGGCCCATCCCTTGAAGTTTCAGCCATAGGAGATCAGTCGTAAAGTTATAATTAAAATGGTATTTTATCAGTGTACAAAAAGAGAAGTAGACAAATGAACAGAAAAGAGAACCTGGAAACAGACTGACCCATGCACTGTCACCTGATTTACAAACCAAGGAACCTGCAGTGGGAAAACACTTATCTTTTCAAAAGCAGTTGTGCTGGAAACAGTGAATTGTGACCTCACACCATACACAAAAGTTCATTCTGATGAACTGTAATGGGGCTTCAAACTGTTTTAACAGACCCTCCAGGTAATACTGATGCACTAACATTTGATATGCATTGATTTGGTTTATTATCTCTCAATAATATCTTGTGGTTTCCAGTACACAGATTTTACACAGTTTTTGTTATCTCTCTTCTTAGGTATTTGATGTTTTGTGATGCTGTTAGAAATGGCATCACTTTAAAATATTTTTATTTATTTATTTGGCTGCACTGGGTCTTCGTTGCAGCATGTGGGATCTAATTCCCTGACCAGGGATCGAACCTGGGCCCCCTGTATTGGGAGCAGGAATCTTAGCCACTGGACCACTGGATCACCCAGATATAGCATCACTTTTTTAATGTTTTCTAATTGTTGCTGGTCTGTAGAAATATAAGATACACTGACCTTGAAATAAGTAAATTTAACAAATTTGTTGCATAATACTAACAGTTTATCTGTAGGTTCTTTTCAGTATTCTGCATATACGGTGGTGTCTGTAAATGAACGACTTTTATTTCCTCCTTCCCATTCCTCATGCCTTTCATTTTTTTCATTTTACCTTATTGTACCACCAGGGTCCTCCAGTTAGCTGAACAGGAGTGGCATTTTTGTCTTTTGCCCAGTATTAGGGAGAACGTTTTCCATATTTCACCATTAAACATAGTGTTTGTTGTAGGTTTTTTTAAAAAATGACGTTCATCAGATTAAGAAAGCTCTTTTCTATTCCTAGTTTGCTAAGTGTGTTTGTCTTTAAAATAATGAATGGGTTTTGAACTCTGTCAAAGGCTTTTTCTTCCTTTGTTGCAGTGGTTCTCAGCTAGGAGTGATTTTACCCTGCATGTGGCACTGGTAATGTCCAGAGACAATTTTGGTGTCACAATTTTCTCCTTAATTCTGTTAATGCACTGAAGTACATGATTGATTTTCAAATATTAAACCAACCTTGCTTTCTTGGAATAAGTCCAACTTGGTTGTGATTCTATCCTTTTTATACATCACTGAATGTGATTTGTTAATATTTTGTTTAGAATTTTTGCATGTATACTAACAAGAGAGATTATAATTTTCATTATCACCAGGTTTTCTGTGTGTTTCCTTTTTCAACTTTAAACTTAGAAAACAGTGTGCTCTAAGATTTTAGTTCACGGAATATCTTTTTGCTCCACTTCTTTTTAAAAAAATATTTATTTATTTATTTGGCTGCACTGGATCTTAGTTGTGGCCCTCGGGATCTTCGATCTTCATTGCAGCATGTGGGATCTTTAGTTGTATCATGAGAACTCTTAGTTGCGGCATGTGGGATCCAGTTTCCTGACTAGGGATCAAACCTGGGCAGCCTGCATTGGGAGTGTGGAGTCTTAGACATTGGACTACCAAGGAAATCCCTTTGCTCCACTTCTTTTGGGGCTGAGTGGGGTTAGGGAAGGAACAGACTGATTTTAGGAGCAATTTTTTTCCAGTTGAAATTGTAACAGTTTCATATTCACTAGATCTAAGTTTGTCAGCTTAAATACCTAACAGTTGTGTAGCCCCTAAAAACTTCTATTTTCCTTCTAATAAGAGGGTCAGTCTGAAGCACCTTAGAAGAGTAGCAGGATTCTATAGGGGAAAATGGGCACAATGCATTCCTTATTTAATACTTTTTATTGAGCACTGAACCAAAGAAGAGAGGAGCAGATTTTAAAAGAACCAGTGTAATATCTTAGAAGTCCTCTGTGTCTACAGAATATACGACTAATGGGTTCACACTTCATTCTGAGAACTCCAGGATCTGGCCCTACCTAGCTTTTAAATGTCACTCCTACTTCTTTCCCCTTTCTACTCTATAGCAGGGCTGATAAACTTTTTTCTGTAAAGGGCCAGATAATAAACATTTTGGGCTTTGCAGTCTTAATGATGGCAACTATTCCACTCTGTCAACGTGGTGTGAAAGCTACAAGAGATATGTAAATGAATGAGCTTAGCTTTGTTACAATAAAACTTTATTTACAAAAACAGGCTGGGGCCAGATTTAGTCCACAGGCTGGGGTTTGTTAATTCTTGCCCTATAATCAAATAAAATCACTTGCTATTTCCTACACCTGTTTCTCTGTCAGCAATGCCCATGTCTACACAGCCACATCTACCTGTCCTTCCTGATCCAATTTAAATGTCACCACACCTCCAGCCTACTCCCATAGCATCCACTGAGTCATGCATTCAAATATTTGAGCATCTAGTAAGCATTGGGCAATGTAAATACAAGGGTGTAAATGATGTTCTTGCTGTCTGGTTTAGTCCCTCTAATGAGGGCTTCAGACAAGAAAATAAACACTTACTTTAGTGGGTGGAAAAAGACTATGACAAGGTGACTATGGGGTGTTGGAGAAACACAGAATGGGCATCAATTCACACTTTTGGGACAAGGAATCTGATATGGGAAAACTCTGGAGAAGAAATGATTGTCACTAATGTTGAAGAATCGGGTGAGAATTAAACAAAAAGAAGCCAGGGATATGTATTTTGGAGAGATCCTGTTGGCCATAGTGTGGAAAACAGGAAAGAGTTCGGACAACTGAATACGGAAATAATTTAGACAAAAGTTAAAAGTCACCTAAAGAAGAGCCGTGGTGATGGGAGAAGGAGAGAGGAGATGGAGCTGAGGGATGTTTAACAGGAAGAATCAACTCTTTGTATAAAATTCTATTTTTTACTGTTGTTGTTCATCACCCATGCATTTCCCCTTTGCTAGACTTTCCAGGAAAGACCCACATCTGAGGTATCTATAAACTCTGCACAGAGCTATCGTGTGTCCAGGAGGCAGGCATTGGAACTATGTGTCAGCTGCCTCCTCACCATGTAGGTCTGTGCTGGTGCTTTGGCCACCAGACACGCAGCTTTCATAACAAATCCAACAATGCTACTCAATCTGTGATTTTTTTTTAGATTAAGTGCATGTTGGTGGGATCACCTAGGGGGTCACAATGTATGGCACAGAGCTTCCTGTCTCCTCTTTCCTGTCTGCCTCAGTCTTGCTGGATTATCATGCATCCATCATTCAGCACATGCCACCCCAACCCTGCCCCTCCCAGAGTCACCATAAGACATTTCTCATTTTTCTTCTCTCCATGCAAAGCCAACAAATTGCCAACATCTGTTGGATCATAGAAAAAGCAAGAGAATTCCAGATAAACTTCTTCATTGACTACACTAAAGCCTTTGACGGTGTAGATCACAACAAACTGTGGAAAATTCTTAAAGAGATGGAAATACTAGACCACCTTATCTGCCTCCTGAGAAACCTCGTCAAGAAGCAACAGTTAGAATATGGAACAATGGACTAGTTCAAAATTGGGAAAGGAGTACGTCAAGGCTGTATATTATCACCCTGCTTATTTAACTTATATGCAGAGTACATCATACGAAATGTTGGGCTGGATGAAGCACAAACTGGAGTCAAGATTGCCAGGAGAAATATCAATAACCTCAGATATGCAGATGACACCACCCTTATGGCAGAAAGTGAAGAGGAACGAACAGCCTCTTGATGAAGGTGAAAGGGGAGAGTTAAAAAAGCTGGCTTAAAACTCAACATTCAAAAAACGAAGATCATGGCATCTGGTCCCATCACTTCATGGCAAATAGATGGGGAAACAATGGAAACAGTGACAGACTTTATTTTGGTGGACTCCAAAATCACTGCAGATGGTGACTGCAGCTATGAAATTAAAAGACGCTTGCTCCTTGAAGAAAAGTTATGACAAACACAGACAGCATAAAAGCAGAGACATTACTTTGCCGACTAAGGTCCATCTAGTCAAAGCTATGGTTTTTCCAGTAGTCATGTATGGATGTGAGAGTTGGACTGTAAAGAAGGCTGAGCACCAAAGAATTGAAGCTTTTGAACTGTGGTGTTGGTGAAGACTCTTGAGAGTCCTGTGGGCTGCAAGGAGACCAAACCAGTCAATTCTAAAGGAAATCAGTCCTGAATATTCTTTGGAAGGATTGATGTTGAAGCGGCAATACTTTGGCTACCTGATGTGAAGAGCTGACTCATTGGAAAAGACCCTGATGCTGGAAAAGATTGAAGGCAGGAGGAGAAGGGGATGACAGAGGATGAGACGGTTGGATGGCAGACTCAAAGGGCATGAGTTTGAGCAAGCTCCTGGAGATGGTGAAGAACAGGGAAGCCTGATGTGCTGCAGTCCATGGGGTTGCAAAGAGTTGGACATGACTGAGCGACTGAACAACAACATGCAAAGCAGTTCAGCTCAGTGATTCAACAACAACAGAAAATGCTGCAACTCTAAAAGGATTAGAGTTTTTAGCGCTACAAGGGCTTCCCTGGTGGCTCTTTACCAGTTGGTGAAGAATCTGCCTGCAATGCAGGAGACCCAGGTTCAATACCTGGGTTGGGAAAATCCCCTGGAGAAGGAAATGGCAACCCACTCCAGTATTCTTGCTTGGAGAATTCCATAGACAGAGGAGCCTGGTGGGCTATAGTCCATGGGGTTGCAAAGAATCAGACACAACTGAGCGACTTTCAGTTTCACTTTTAGCCTGACAAACATCCCTCTAGTTAATAATTACAACCACCACCGATGTTGTTAGGGTGACATGAAAATGGTAACAACCAAGAACAAAGATAAACCTTAAGCCCAATTTTTGAATCAAATGTTTTGGGAAATAAACTACTGCTCTCTACCCTCTTCCTCCTACTTTGACCTTCCCAACTCAGTGTTTCTATTCCCAGGACTTTGAGATAATCTACTTCGGGTGGTACCATGATTTCTGTTTGGTTGCACAGACAGAATTAAATGGGCTGTAAGAAACCATCAGCTTAAGATACATGCCCATTTCATACATTAAGTGAGGAGCAGAATGGGGGACTTCCTTGGTGGTCCAGTGGTTAAGACTCTAGGCTGCCAATGCATGGGGCCTGGGTTCAATCCCTAGTCAAGAAAACTAGAGCCCACTTGCTGTGCAGCGTGGCCAAAGATTAAAAAAAAAAAAAAAGTGAGAATGGGTTATATAAACATAGCACATCTAATCCAACCTCAAAGCAAGGAGTCCCAACATTAGATTTCATTTGGAGAGTAAGCTTAGGAAGGGAAGCTCCCATTCAACCATTTGATGTTGTGTGACAAACTGTGGGACTCAGGGGCTGAGAAAAGCAACCCAGAGAGCATGCAACCCATCCAGCTCCCTCCCTGAAGGTGTGAAAACTGGCTGCAGAGGCAATGCAGTGACTTCCCAAGTCACTCAAGTATTTCATAGAGTGGCCAAGGCCAGAACTAGTTCTCTGCTTGCTCTCTGTTCTCTCTAGTCATTTCCCTTTCTAACCACATACTAATCCAAGACCTGTGCTTGGATGCCTGCTGTTCTTGTACGTCCGATCCTGGAGTTCCTCAAGCTGACATTTCTGCCTCAGTGTTACTGTAAAACATAAGACATAAATCATTTTTAATGGGGCAGGTCGGCAGTCAGAGCCCCAGGTCCTGGCAGACTCAGATCCTTGCATCGTCCTCTATCCAGCCTCTCTCGCTCAAGTTAGACTGTGGAGGACGGGCTGGGTGACTTGTTTGTGATCAGCCTGGCCTTGAGCCTTGACCAAGGGCCAAACACGCCGTGGACTCAGTCTGTTGACTAATTCCCCAAACAAGCCGCTGCCCTCCACATGACCCTGCACTCTGCGTGTACCCAGGAGAGTCAAGAAAGCAGAAACAGAGGGAAGCCCCAGTGCTAAGGGCTGGGGGTTCAGGTCCAGGAAAGGGGCAGATGGCAGGTGGCTGAGAGAGTTCCCGTCTGTGTCTCTGTTCCCGGGAGATGCTGCTGCTGCCTCTCTCGGGCAGGGATGTTAAAGAGGAAGCCCTGGGCCTTGGGGAAGCCTGACAGGCAAGGTGGCAAGCACAGGCGCGTCTATGGAGCCAGGAAGTGGATGGGAGGCTGGCCAGGACTGGGGGCAGCTGGAGGACCGGGCAGTGACTGCTAGTGGGCTCAGGGTTTGTTTTGGGTGATGAAGATGTTCTAAATTTGGCCGTGATGATGGCTGCACATCTCTGTGAATCTACTAAAAACCACTGAACAGCATACTATAATGGGTGAGCCACAGGGTCTGTGAATTATATGTCAATACAGCTGTCATAATATGTTTAAGAAAAAAATGCAAGGCAGTGGCCCAGGGGCCCCATGAGAGGAGGAAAGAGAGCTGGCATCCTGGTGGGGTGGCCCCTACTTGACCGCTGGCGCTACTGGACAGGAGATGTGCTAACTCAGTCCCCGGAAAACTAGGCGGAGAGGGAATGAGAATAAAACACACAGCAGCTTTCTTGGAAAGGGTGAATGGGAGAGAATGTACGTTTGCCCTTGTCATTTGGAAGGTGGTAGGCTGACAGCAGAACTGTTTTTTTTTTTTAAACTCCCCTTCTATCAATGGAGTTTTTATTTTTAAAATGTTTTCCCTCATAATGTTTATTTCATTTTTTAAAAATTGGAGTATAGTTGCTTTACAATGTTGTGTTAGTTTTCATACAACAATGTGAATCAGCCATATGTATCCATATATCCCTTCCCTCTTGAGCCTCCCACCCACCCCCATCAATGAAGTTTTTAAAGTGCATATTTGGGCTGTGGAGTAAAGGGAAGTCCTTTATGGCTACAAGTCTCCAGATGCTAAAAGAAACGCTAAAAGAACCATCTAGAAAACCATCCCTCACCTGTGCAACCCCTCCCACCATACTGCCTGCGGGTGGGGTCTACAAGCCTCCCAGGGAAACACCACTTTGCTTCAAGAACTTGGGAGTACAGACATTTCTACCCTAATCTGTGTATTGTGACCGTGAAGAAATAATTTCTAATGTATTCAAACCAGAAAATTCAAAACGCCAAATCTACTACTGTAACTGTAATGCACAAGCTCAAGTCTCCTAGAAGGAGGAGGACAGAGTCCCGGTCTCAGCGAGGTCTACCCTCTCCAGCAAAGATGACGGCATGGGCGTCCCTCTGGTCCTGGTAGGGCTCCAAGAGGAGCATACTCCCAGCCAGATGACAAACTCTTCCAACGAATCCGACCAGTAGTGATAACAGTCAGCAATCTTAGACATCCTTATGGGAATTTTGGGGTGGGACAGGAGATGTGTTTGTAGGGAAATGGCAGAGAGGATAAAAGCTTTATATTGTTGAACAAAACAGTCAAGAAGGCTTAAAACACTCATACTAAAATAGCAGCAGTGTTAGTTGCTCCGTCATGTCCAACTCTTTGCGACCCCATGGACTGTAGCCCCCCAGGCTCCTCTGTCCATAGAATTCTCCAGGCAGGAATACTGGAGTGGGTTGCCATTTCCTCGAGGCTCCAGGAGATCTTCCGGACCCAGGGATTAAACCTGGGTCTTCGGCATTTCAGGCAGATTCTTTACCATCTGAGCCACCAGGGAAGCCCCCAAAACCCCACTTTAAAAAGTCCTGAATTAATTCAGTTTTGAGGCTTCTTTTCTACCTTCAACTTCCTTTAATTTTTTATCTTTTGGCCACACTGCACAGCATATGGGACCTTAGTTCCGCAACCAGGGATCCATCCTGCACCCTCTGTGTTAGAAGGGTGGAGTCTTAACCACTAGACCATCTGGGAAGTCCCGGGCTTTTTTTCTTTTGTTTTGCTTTTCTTTTAAACAAAGAAATTGGGTTTAATGGCAGATTAAGACAATGGTGACAACTCCCTGTGAGGGAGGGGGAACAAAATGAGCCAGCAGAAATCATCTGTATCTGAAACCAAAAAGAAAGGAGGGGTGGGATTATGAAAGATTGTTGTTGTTGTTCAGTTGCTAAGTCCTGTCTGACTCTTTGCGACCCCACGGACCACAGCATGCCAGGCGGCTTCCCTGACCTTCACTATCTCCCAGGGTTTGCTCAAATTCATGTCCATTGAGTTGGTGATGCCATCCAACCATCTTATCCTCTGTTGCCGCCTTCTCCTCCTGCCCTCAATGTTTCCCAGCATCAGGGTCTTCTCTATTGAGTCTACTGAGTCAGCTCGTCGCATCAGGTGGCCAAAGTACTGGAGCTTCAGCATCAGTCCTTCCAATGAATATTCAGGGTTTATTTCCTTTAGGATTGACTGGTTTGATCTCCTTGCTGTTCAATGGTCTCAAGAGTCTTCTCCAGCACCACAATTACAAAATATTATGATGGCTAAAAAAATTTGAGACAGATCTCTTAACCCCTACTCTCCTGGGTTAGGCCACCTTGGGTGTTTGTTTTGGCAGAATCTGAGTTGATGCTCACATTTTCTTTCTACAGACACCAAAATGATCTCCCTAACACCTGAGTAAGGCTTTACTAATTTAAAAACCCAAGTTGATGAGAGCCCCTACCCTCGATACACCAACTAGGAGCTGAAACTCAATGTAGGGGCAGCAAAAAGAGAATAGGAATCAGTCTCTTCTGTGAATGCCACGCTTACTTTGGCAACCTCATAAGAAAGCCCATAAGTACATGTGGCCTTTCCCACGGTTTCATCACAAGGGTTTAATTATGGTGATTTTTAACTAGTCCCCATTGTAATTTTTCACTATGGTTAACGTAAACCTGTACTTCTGGCCGGAAAGAGACACAAACAAGCCAGTGGGGGATGAGATATGTGTGCAGTTTTGATTACAGATTGAAAGAGTCATGGCTTTGAGGGCTGCCTTGAACTTCTCTGAACTGGCAATGTTATAAAGCGGTCCTGACCGATACGGGAACGCCTTAAGTGCATGGCATCATGTGTGAGACCCCACATAAGCTTGTCACACGTCCCAGAGCTCCACGCAGCTGTTGGGTCACCATACTGTGAGGTCCCGAAAAGATTAAAATTGAGTTTTATTCCATCACCTATCTGATCTGGTGTGTAGCAGGCATTTACTATATGTTTACTGAATTGACCTCTCATCAAAGCTATTTAGCTTTGTCTTAAAATAGCCGTCCTGTCCAGGAAGTTTTGGGTTCAATCTGGGGAAGGAGCCAGAGCTGAAAGGACAGTGGGGTTGCTACTGACCAGTCTCTTCTCCTTTACACGCCTCTGTTCTGTGTCTTTTCCTTGAAACTGTCTGGCGACCAGCGTGTCAGATTCTTAGTGTCCTGTTTAGACCTCAGGGGAGCCAGTGTGGAGACAGCCTCACCTACACTTGTTTTACCTTCTTCATCCACAACTGATGAGTGAGGCCAAACGACCTCAGAGGTTTTGGAGAAGGAAGGGGTGGTCAGGAGCTGACAACAGCTATCTGATCACAGCCTCATTCTGTGACTTGAGGGCCACAGGATTTGTCCGCTGAGGGACCAGGGAGGGTTTCAAGACAGCTTAAAGGAAAAAGAAAGTGAAGTCGCTCAGTCGTGTCTGACTCTTTGTGACCCCATGGACTATAGCCTACTAGGCTCCTCTGTCCATGGGATTTTCCAGGCAAGAGTACTGGAGTGGGGTGCCATTTCCTTCTCCAGGGGATCTTCCCGACCCAGAGATCGAACCCGGGTCTCCCACATTGCAGGCAGACACTTTACCGTCTGAACCACCAGGGAAGCAGCTTACTGAATATCAGTTCAGTTCAGTCGCTCAGTCGTGTCCGACTCTTTGCGACCCCATGAATCGCAGCACACCAGGCCTCTCTGTCCATCACCAACTCCCGGAGTCCACCCAAACCCATGTCCATCTAGTCAGTGATGCCATCCAGCCATCTCATCCTCTGTCATCCCCTTCTCCTCCTGCCCCCAATCCTTCCCAGCATTAGGGTCTTTTCCAATGAGTCAACTCTTCGCATGAGGTATATCAAAACTTCAAAAATGTAGCAATGAATTTGGGTCATCATTTTTGCCCAAGCTAGAGGTAAAAATGAATAGGAAGTATGCCTGGGGACTTGGGATGTTTCCAATCCACTCTCAAAGTGACACACAAATTATGAAATTCCTTCATTCCTATAGTATTCAGAAGGTCCCGCTCTTTCTGGCTAGCCAAATCATATTCTTTCCTGGAGGAAGCTCCAGGGTGCCTGCAGGGCAGAACAAACTTCAGACCATGTTCAGTGGAAGAACCTAGGGATCCTGGCATGGGGCAGCACTGGTCCCTGGCAGTGAACCCCAGAGGTTTGATCAGATGCATGAGTGTCTGAGATACTCTCCTTAAGAGGTTAAGAATATAGGTCACCTACACCCAAAGGTTCCTTTGTCACCCTGAAGAGCTGTCATTTATGAATGTCTCCAAATCCTTCCTGAACCTTTTGTTCTGAATCCCATAACCTCTCGAGGTCATAAGTTCCAGAACCACCACAACAACTTTGTATTGTACTGAAGCTGTCCTTAACATTTCAGAGGAAAAAGAGATCCTCTTAGTCAAGTGTACAAAGATTTGGTCAGTTGTTCTAGTTCTAGCTATACATTCTGCTAGAAAATGTTCAGAGGAAGAATTCTTTACAGAGAAAACCACATATGGACACAACCACAACTAGCCACTTGTAGGGCTCGCTTTTTTTTGGCTGGGCTGGGTCTTCGTTGCTGCACACAGGCTTTCTCTAGTTGTGGTGAGTGGGGGCTGCTCTCTAGCTGTGCTGCTTGGCTTTCTCACTGTGGTAGCTTCTCTTGTTGCAGAGCACAGGCTCTAGAGCATTTGGGCTTTAGTAGTTGCGGCTCCCGGGCTCCAGAGCACAGACTCAGTAGTTGTGGCCCACGGGCTTAGTTGCCCTGTGGCATGTGGAATCTTCTTAGACCAGGGAATCAAACCCGTGTCCCCTGCACTGGCAGGCAGACTCTTTACCACTGGACCATCAGAGAAGTTCAACATAGCTATCCTCTTGAGTGATAAAGAGTTCATATGCTTCACCTTCCTAGAATAGCCTAGGTCATAACAGCAGCCGTGTGGATAGCCACAACAATCCTACCTAAGCAGCTCTTTCAATTTTTAACTTGTGCTGGCTTAGGAGAAAGGTTTCTAAAGAGCAAAGACCTGTTCTCTTCCAGGCAACAATTCAACGAGAGTTTAAAAGCTTTACAATACTTTCCTTTAACATTAGGCATTAATGTTTATCTTCTTCTTAAAATAACCTTTGCTTAAAAGAAAAACCCACTTCCATAAATTGGAACCAGACTGTCTTCTAAAAGTTATTTATTTAGCCTCCCTGGGTCTTAGTTGTGGCATGTAGGATCTAGTTCCCTGACTAGGGATTGAACCTGGGCCCCCTGCATTGGGAGTACAGAGTCTGAGCTTCAGGGAAGTACCAGAACTTGACTATCTTTTACTTAAAGAGTCTTACAAGGGGTGCATTTAATCCCATACAATCTGGAGGCCTAAAAACACTATTGCTGATGAATCTTTTATGAGGTCAGAGAATAAAGAACAGGGAGTGGAGAAACTACTACGGTTGATTCTCATTCTAAAAAGACAAATCATAAAAAGACTAAGGATTTAGAATAAAAACATATAGATCCTCCCCAAATTTAGACTCTTAGAAAGCAGAGTATAAGGGTAACAAATTTTTAAAAAAAACTTAGGGATTCTGTAGTGGTGTAGACAGTTCACTCATTCAAGGGAACCTGGCTGCTAATATGGTGTTTTGTAAAAGTCAAATGTTCCATAGGCATTTAGAAAACTCTAGTTGCCATTTAAAATCAAATGCCAGATTTTCTCAGTGTGTCAGTTCTATCTAAGCAAGATATACAACTGTGAAATAAAAAGAGATGACAACTAAAGTTGGCCCAATGATTTATCCATGAAGCGAAATACTTGAAGCTTAAAAAGAGTCCACTGGTCTAGGTAGAAAGTACTGGAATGGGACGGGAACACATCCTCCATCAGACAGTGAGAAACAGGTAGGCGAGTGGGGTATGTGCCGAATCAAGCAAACATAATATATCATAAGAATATAATTGAATGACATGCTTCATGAAAGTATAGATTCCATAATGCCGTTTCCATGACTATTCTCTATTACATAAAAGGATGAACATACAGATGAATCAAATATGTCACAGTGTTACTGTAAGATTTTACCGGATAGAAAAGAATAGAGGGCAGGCATTCTTTAATTTAAATTCAAGGTGATGCCCCACAGTAAGATGGGTGGAATTACAAAATGGGTGAGATATTGGGTGGGAGGAGGGAGCGTTTTCCTTTTACCATCTCTTCTTTACTGATCAAAGAAAGACGTTCAGAAGGCTACTGATAAGAGATGGATAGAAGAGAGAGCATGGGCCCAAACAAGATGAAGAGGCAAGAAGAAGTGGTGTTATTCTCCACCTGGGGCTAACAGGGCACTTGGAGAAGCTGGTACCAGCAATCAGGAAGCACCGATTAGATACTGGGCATTTCATCTCTACAGGAACCCTGGAGAAAGAATCACTACCCCTCTCAGCTCCCTACCTCTTTTTGAACTGATGGAGAAAGTGATTAAGTAGCTGTTCCAGCTTACAAAGGGAGGCAAATTTAACTTGAACCCAGGCATGTCTCCAATATCCTGTGTTTATTACTATTCTGAGCTGCTTTTCAGGATACTGAGTAGCATCAGTAAAGAAGAAAGCAACTGGAAAAATGCATACAGATTTCTGGGAGAGCTTAAGAGGAATTATAAACACCTTAGGGAACAGCCTTCAGATCTGTGCTCGGCTCCGCTGTGGAACCTATGTCCCCCAGCACTGAGGCCCACAAACGCCTTCCAGCACAGGCAGATCAGAGCTGTAAGGCTGTGCTCACCTTGACCCCCTGGGGTTTACAAATGTAAGAGATCTACAGTCTTTCTCATCTTTGAACCAAAAGGTATTTCTAATATTTTACCATAAATACATCCATGATAAAAGTTTCACAATAAACCATTTCTCCCTGTGACTGTGGAACTGAAACTTAACACACCTCCTTTCAAAGAAGAGCTTTGGTCTCTGAAGATGACTTCCTGGGTCTGACATCCTGACAAAGAGTCAGCATCACACATGTTCTCCAAATCTGCCAGATGAGGGAATGAAAGCCCCACCTGCCTAGACAGACACTCCATGAAGAGCTTTATTTACATGGTGGTCTCTTACAAACTCCCCAAGTTCATTTCACAGTTTTGCTTCTTCCGATTCAAACATCTTATAGCTGCTCTGGTGACACTGGTCCCTCTGAAAGGCTCTGTTCCTTTTCTCCTACACCTTTGTGGCTGAGAGTGTGATGCACCCTGGGGATGAAGGACCTTGTCCCCCACCTGTTGGGCATGCTGCTGGTAGGCGGCCCTCAGCTGACAGTCCCCTTGGGAACTGTCCTGTCAAGGTCGTGCCTCCCTCCAGGGGTGTCCCCATCCCAGGGCTGATGGCTGAGTAGTGGGTGTCCAGGCTCCATGCTCGGCCCACTGTGAGACAGCTGGAGGCCCACCCGGCACCAGGGCTTCCTGAGGATCAGCTGAGGCCTTCATTAGGCCTGCATCACAGCTTCTCTCTCTGCCCAAGTCCCGCTTCCTCTTCCTTCCAGATGCTGAGCCCAGGAACGGGCCTAAGAAGCTTCCTGCATTGTAACCTCCATCTCAGAATCTGCTGCCTGGGGGAGCAAACCTGTAGCCTATTCTGTCAGGATGGACCACAGACACCAAGAGTGCAGGCTCCACCGGCATTCTCACCTCCGAGAACATGCTTCAGGGTCTGAGCAAAGGGAGAAATCACACACGGGCTTCCCAGGTGGCACCAGTGGCAAAGAACCCATGTGCCAGTGCGGGAGACGTAAGAGAAACAAGTTCGATCCCTGGGTCAGAAAGATCCTCTGGAGAAGGGCCTGGCTACCCACTCCAGTGTTCTTGCCTGGAGAATCCCATGGTCAGAGGAGCCTGGTGGGCTACAGTCCATGGGGTCACAAAGAATCAGACCCGACTGGAGCAACTTAACACACATGCATGCAAAAAATCACACACATAGAAGAGACGGAAGGCGTCCTCCAGGGACAGGTTTGCAGAGCTCCCTCAAGTCCTGTCTGTCTTTGAGTGTATGAGTGTGAGCCACCACAGAGGATGTGGTGGGAGGGGGCATTATGCCTCATGTGAAGAAGGGACCCCCACAGGACTACAACAGAGATGGAAAAGTAGCAACTTGCCTGCCCCAAATTCAGAGCGCTTGACACACCTGAGGTCATGGTCTCTCCCAGGAGGAGACAGAAGGGATTATTTTGACTTTCCAGCAAAAGAGGCCATAGAACAAAGGATACTAAGAGATCTGCCTTCAAGTTCAACAAGACAATGAATGTGAAAGACACGAAAATAATTCAAACACTGACTTATAATATACACTACACCTATTTCCTCAGAGAAAGAGGTCATCTGACGACCATTCGCAACTTTATTCTGCCCCCAGGCTCACAGGGCAGCCCTTCAGACTATATCGTTCCTCAGTTATCTACACCATGTTCACATCAGAGCAGGGCTGTTTCCGAGCTGTGCTTTGGAGAACAGATTCCACCAACGACTGGAGTATTAACCTGTATGTCTTCTCTACATAGTCTTTCAACATGTCTTTTTAAAAAACAATTTATCTATTTTTGGCTGTGCTGGGTCTTCGTGGCCTTTCTCTGGTTGTGGTGAGCAGAGGCTACTCTTCCTTTTGGTGCCCGGCCTTCTCATTGAGGTGGCTTCTCTTGTTCTGAAGCACAGGTCTAGGGTGCGTGGCTTCACTAGTTGCTTAGTTGCCCTGCGGCATGTGGGATCTTCCCAGACCGGGGATTGAACCTGTGTCCCCTGCATTGGCAGGAGGATTCTCTACCACTGAGCCACCAGGGAAGTCTCAACATGTCTTTTAACATACATTTTTTAAATTAAAAAATTAGCCCCAAATTCTCCATTCTTAAGGATTTATAGGTTCTCAGATATTCAGAGTAATTTGTAACATATTTTTCCTTTGGTGAATCAATCAAATAAAATTTATTACATACTTACCAGGGTGATTGAAAAAAAGAAAATATGCAAGTAGGAGTCTATAAGATTCTATTATTACTATTAACTGCCCTCTATCCATTTCTTTCTTATGCTCAGCATGAAAAGTGAAAGTGTTAGTCGCTTAGTCATGTCTGACTCTTTGTGAACCCATGAAGTGTAGCCCACTAGCTCCTTAGTCCATGGGATTCTCCAGGGATTCTCCAAGAATACTTGAATGGGTAGCCATTCCCTTCTCCAGGGTATCTTCCCAACCCACGGATCAAACCTAGGTCTCCTGCATTGCAGGCAGATTCTTTACCTTCTGAGCCACCAGGTAAGTCCCTATGTTTAGCATGAAAGTGAAAGTATTAGTCGCTCAGCTGTGTCCGACTCTTTGCGACCCCAAGGACTGTAGCCCACCAGGCTCCTCTGTCCATGGAATTCTCCAGGCAAGGATATTGGAGCGGGTATGTTCAGCACAGCTGAGGTTAATTTCAGGGTTCCATGTATCTGAAGGAAATTCATGCTCCCATTAGAAGACAGGCTGAGATGAACAATGGACCATTTTTATTAAGATTCAAGATGAACTTTCTCCTGTCCTTCCCTCTATGAATATGAAGGTCTCCATCCCTAACCCTGAGGGATGGGGAGGGCCAAAAGGTCATCTCTTAACTTTAAAGACTTTTTTTTTTTCACTCAAGTGGCCAAAGCTTATTGACGCTCATGTAAAGGTCTGGATGCTGAGAGAAAGGGATATGGAAGCATTTATACTTGTAAAGGAGTTAAACATCTGTTTTAAAGTGAATTTGATTTATCTTGTGAGGTGTTCCCCATCTTCTAGTCACTGGACCGTAAAGACAGAGATCTGGGCTGGACTGGTGGCCACCTTCAGGCATGGTGTGCTCTGGGTCGCAGCAGCCAATTCTCTGCTCTGCATGTGTGCAAAACTTAAGATGATTAACATCAAAATCCCACTTCAGAGAGAAAATATTCCAAAACATCAGGCCAGTTACCCCAAAAGGATGCTGTAAGATACTCCCGAGAGGGGGTGAAGTCAGCCAACATTCAAGCACACAGACGACCAGAGAAACAGTCACTCACCAGAGTGAGGCTTCTGGAACGAGAGCTGCTGGTCCGACTCTCCAAACTGCTCCCTCTGCTCAGGTCACCAAGCCTGCAGCCGGGTGATGAGTCAGGGTCCATCTCCCAAGAGTCTGACTTCCGGTGATGGACAGGCATCCCCACAGTAACCCCAGCTGCTGGCTCACTCACAGGAAGTGGGGAAGGGTCCAGTGTCCCATGCCCTGGTGGTGGTCACCCTGTAGGAGTAAGCACAAGGTGACAACAGTTAGCACAGATGGTGAAGGCCTCGCCTCCCACAAGACACATGGGCACTGAGAGTTAAAGTCAGCTGGTCTACAGCTTGCACCGTTAAGACAAGTAGGACCCCTCAGTGTCAACTTGTTTGGTGATGCTCATTGCCAGTTCTCCTTTATCTCCTTCTTCACTATGAAGATGTAAGGATTATTTTTATTGACATATAGTTGACTTACAATGTTGTAATTTCTGCTGTATAGCAAAGTGATTCAGTTTTATATATATATACACACACATGCTTGTTTACATTCTTTTCTATTACATTTTTATCACAGGATATTGAATATAGTTCTTTATGCTGAACAGTATGATCTTGTTGTTATCCATCTTAGATAACAGTTTGCATTTGCTAATTCCAAACTCAGTCCTCCCCTCCCCTGTCCCCCTCCTCCTGAGCAACCACAAGTCTGTTCTCTATGTCAGTGACTCTGTTTCTATTTTATAGATAAGTTCATATATAGATTCCACATATAGGTGATATCATATGATACTTGTCTTTCCCTGTCTGACTTACTTTACTTAGTATGAAATGTTGAGGTCCATCCATGTTCCTGAAAATGGCATTATTTTATTCTTTCTTTATGGCTGAATAGTAATAAGATTTTTTTTTTTTTTTGGCTGCACAGCATGTGAGATCTTAGTTTCCCCACGGGGGATTGAACCTGGGCCCATGGCAGCGAAACCACCGAGTTCTAACCACTGGACTGTCAGGGAATTCTCATAGTAAGAATAATTTTTAAGGAAAGATGGGTGTACTAAAAATTACTTTGGTGCTGAAAATTTGATGAAATCATATTCTGGCACCGTCTTCTGCTCTCTGGGTCTGTATTTCCATGCTCCGCACGCTCCATCACATTCAGGTTCTGGCTTCCCTGTGCTGCTCAGAAATTCTAGCCTTTTCTGCCTCAGACACCACAACATTATGGTTCCTTTCCAGCCTCATTACAGTTCAGAGTTTAGGGGGAGTGACAAGACCTAGTGAACTGCTAACAGAAGACTGACACTTGCGAGATCCTAGACTCTTTGAAGGCCGTGATGCTACTGCAATTTCTACATAAGATGCTAAGGCCCCATCAGTTAGTTAATACCGTCAGGAAGAAGCTCACGTTTTCACTTTCAGGGACAAAGATGCCGAAACTGTCCCCACCCCCCAACCCAAGCCCCTTGGTTTCTGGCTGTTCCAGCAGGAAATTCAGTTCAGCCCCTGAACAATAGACAACCGAGTTAAACAAAACTGTCTAGAAGACCAAGGAAGCCAAGCGGGGAATACGGAAAGACGCCTCCTGTGAGTTACATGTGACCTACATTACAGCAAGTGAAGACACGGGTGTTCTCCCCTCCCTAGACTGAAGGCATGGCTGGGAGGCCTTACAAGCCCCTGCAGGTTCCTGGGGGGCCATGAGCTAAAACAGCCCTACGTACTACCTGGGTTGTGTACAGGCACTAGTGTGTACATTACTTCTATTATTTCTTTCTTTGGCTGTGCTGGGTCTTGGCTGCAGCACTTCGGATCTTCTATCTTCATTGTGGCATCTTTAGTTGTGGCATGGGAACTATTAGTTGTATCATGTGGGGTTCAATCCCTGGTCGGGGAACTGGATCCAGTTCCAGGGATTGAACCTGAGCCCCCTGTGTTGGCAGCATGGTCTCAGCCACTGTACCACCAGGGAAGTCCCAATGCATGTATTATTCTCAGAGAAAACTTAATCAGTATTGAACACCGTTAGGTGGACCTTGTCATTTAAGACCTCCAGAATTACTGCGCAATCTCAGAGAAATCCTGAGACGTTAGAACAGATTAAAAAAGAAATTATTCTTCACCCCCCATTTCTCTTCATTTCCCAGGTCAATCAGCACTAGTCAAATGACAATTTAGGAGCGAGGCTAGGGAACAGAAAATTCTGACGTATATACCCTTTTGGAAATTGCTATTATGCCAAATGGTTAAAAAAAAAAGACTTGAGAAAATGTTAAAAGTTTTGCAACTTAACAATAAGAAAGCCTAAACAAATAAGTTTTAAAAAAGAAAAAAAAAAGCCTAAGCAAATAAATAATAAGAAAGCCTGAACAGTCCACACAGCCAATAAAATGCGACTCAGAAGTTCAGGTTTCGGTGGTGAAACTCCCCAGAGTATCACTCTAATGAATTAAGTGCCTGCTGTGAATTGAGCACGCACACACACGTGTGCGCGCATGCACGCGCGCGCGCACACACACACACACACAGTGGACACACTCACTGTGTGAATGGCAGTGGCCAGTGACAGAGCTAGGTGAAGGCAGACAGAGGCATCACAGCTGCATCCTGGGGCTGCGTGGGAAGTGGGGCAGGAATTCTTAGATTCCTTCTGCCCTGCAGATTCCTACCCCCTGACTCAGCACTGCCTCATCCTGAACTAAGTCATCACGGCTCAGAGAAAGGGGGGCGGGCAGTGAGGCGTCCCCTCAACAGCGAGAGGAAAGGCAGGAAATGAGGTACTGATTCACCTCCAGTGAGGGACCCGGGGGACCGTGTGCTGGCTGGGACAGGACCTGGCTTGTCCTGCCAAGTCGCTTGGCAGACTTGGCTCGGGGTCTGCGCAGAGTGCAGCACGTGGGGCGGGGGCAGTAACTGACCACACCATCCCACAGCAGACCTTTCTCCTGTGTTTCTCCGATGGCTCAACGGTAAACAATCAGCCTGCCAATTGATGCAGGATTTGTGGGTTCAATCCCTGGGTCGGGAAGATCCCATAGAGGAGGAAATGGCAACCCACTCCAGGATTCTTGCCTGGAAAATCCCATGAGCAGAGGAGCCAGGCAGGCTACAGTCCATGGGGTTGCAAAGAGTCAGACATGGCTGAGCACGCACGCACACCTGCAGTTTAAAAGTTATTCTGATGTGGTAAAACTGCAGTGCTTAGACTTCTACAAACGCTTCCCTTGAAGGAAGATGAGGAAACTAATCAGAATTCTCCAGAAGCCAGAGGTTGTGGGGGAGAAAGTGGAGACCTTGGCTCAATACCCTTCACAGGCTCACACAGTCAATCTTCTTTCATCTCTTAAGGAATCAAGAACCAGGGGCTGTTCCTGGTCCTCATTCCCCAGGAGCGCCACGGAGGGGAGCGGATTTCTGAGCGGGAGGAGAACGGGTCTGCCCCAGCAAGGGGACAACCAGAGATAAAGAAGCAGGAGCAGACCCATCTGATAGGGTGGCCAGAAGCCGAGGGTCTGTGAGATCACGACCACCTCACAATGTCTCATCTCCTTGCCCAATCAAGGGCTCATGTTTTATGGCTGCAAACGTTGGTGCGCGTTATACAAAGGGAGGCCAGGGTTGGTAAGAGGGCCCCAGAGATGAAAACCGACTTCTCCCCGGGAAGCAGAGCAGGAGGCGTCACAGGTTAACACCATGGAGGGAAGCACGGGCTGTGTGTGCACGTTCTCTGTTTATTTGTTAGGCTTCCTGTGTTTGTTTCTCAGCATTTACTAGGAATATCTTTTTCTGGTGAGGTCCAGTTTATCGGGACAAGGTTGCAAGTGATCCACAGTCTTGGTAAATCGGCCAGTTGTGGCCCTCGGAGCTGACGGTGCTGGTGGAGCTGACGGGGCTGTGGCTGGTGAGTGCATGGGAGCCAGAGAGGAAGGTGGCTTCCCCCCCTCCTCCTCCCCTGTACGTTCCAGAAAGACCTAGAATGGCCTGGATGGAAGGCAGCTGGCCCTCCTTCCACCATCACCCCCGTCCATCAGAGTTCCAACTGGCCACAGTCAGGTCTGCAGAGCAATCCAAGGATCTGGGTCTTTCCATCATTCACCAAACCCTAGAGCTGATTCATCTTGTCAAAGACCCATCCTCAGGCACAGCGGCTTTCAGCCTCATCACACAAACAGCCTTGGGGACATCACTGACTCCTCCCTGTCCCTGCCACTCACAGCCAGCCAGCTGCCCGGCCCTGTTGATTCTTTCTGTGCAGTGTCAGCTGGGTCCACTTCCTTTCTGGGCCCCCTCCCGAGTACAGGACCACATTTTACCACATCTGACTCTTCTCTTCACCTTTTCCA
The DNA here is from genome assembly GCF_054371585.1 of Giraffa tippelskirchi. Taxonomy (NCBI): domain Eukaryota; kingdom Metazoa; phylum Chordata; class Mammalia; order Artiodactyla; family Giraffidae; genus Giraffa; species Giraffa tippelskirchi. The sequence goes on along the minus strand of NC_137287.1, from coordinate 60,420,528 downwards.
CTCTTGACCATCCTGCTGGGTTAATCTTGAAACACCACTGTGATGTCACCCTTCTCCTAAAAGCAATCACCCATCCCTACCACCAGGCTGCAGGATCAAAGTTTGTCCTACCCATCGGGCTTCCTTGGTGGCTCAGATGGTAAAGAATCTGCCTGCATTGCAGGAGACCCAGGTTCGATCCCTGGGTTGGGAAGATCCCCTGGAGAAGGAATGGCTACTCACTCCAGTATTCTTGCCTGGAGAATTCCATGGACAGAGAAGCCTGGTGAGCTTGGGCTTCCCAGGTGGCTCAGTAGTAAAGAACGTGCCTGCTAATGCAGGAAACATAAGAGACAAGAGTTTAAGCCCTGGGTTGGGAAGATTCCCTGGAGGAGGGCATGGCAATCCACTCCAGTATTCTTGCCTGGAGAATCCCATGGACAGAGGAGCCTGGTGGGCTACGATCCATAAGGTCGCAAAGAGTCAGACACAACTGAATCGACTTAGCACGCATGCCTACCCATCACTCCTTGCTTCCCTTTGCAATCCAACTTCCTTTCTAATCTCAGCATATTCTTCTAATGTTTACCATTCTCCTCCTTCACAAGGAGCAGATTCCAGATACTAGAAAAAGACAGGCAGATGAATAAGAAGCATCTCCTCCTCAAAGGAACTTGATCAAGGTATTGGTCCTTAATCTAGCAACGGGTCAGACTCAGACCTACTGAATACATCTTTGGGGGTAATACCTGAGTGTGTGCATTTTAATCAAGTTCCACAAGTAATTCTGCCACATGGTGCCAACTCTAACGGAGGACAGATGCATCACTGTGTTCAGCGCCGTGACACGGCACACGGGATCAAGGGGAAGGTGCCCACACTCCCTGGTAGGGCTCGGGGACTTTCAGAAAGGCCAGTGCTAAGAGATGCTTGAGATTTCAGGAGACTGCTAATTAAGCAAACCGTGCTGGGCATTCGAAACAGAGAATAAGCAAAGCTACAGAAACACATGGCCTGTTTGAAAAGTGGTTGAGTGTTTGAGGTGAAGCACTGAACTGGGCTAAAGCATGACACCGAATGAGCTGGAAAAGGGAGGAAGTGCAAATAGATGTACAAGGAGTAGACCTGAGCAAAGCAGGGCATGAATTTTGTTTTAATTTAAAAAAATTAAAAAAAAAATTTGGGGGGTGGGAGTCTTCATTGCGGTGCTTGGGCTTTTTGCCGCGCACACAGGCTTCTCCAGTTGTGGCACTTGGGCTTAGCTGGCCTGTTTCATGTCGGACGTTAGTTCCTCAACCAGGTTTCCTAGAGATTTGAGGAATAATGACTTATCAGATCATTTTATTGCCTGGGAAACTCTATAGAAGGCCCAGTGTCTCAGGAGGTGATACAGGATAGATGAGTTTGGATTTAATGAGAGAAGCAGAGGAGACACCCACAGTCAAGAAACCCGGGGTCAGTCTAGAAAGGAAACACTGAAGACAGCCTGGCTTTACTTGGAGGGAGTAACCTCGAATTTAAACTTTTCTTGGATCACAACTTAGCTCGCAATTAGCCAGGCAAAGGTTGACCAGATCCTGTTTACTAAAGAATCTAAACGGGAACAGATGAGTTCCCTTCCATTCACCTACTAGGCTTTGTCCCACTGGGGAGGGGGGAGGAGATCAACTTCTTTTGAGACTTAGGATTCCCTGCAGACAAGCTAAACGGAATCACAAGGGTGATTATCGTCTTTGCAGTTCCGAACATGAAGGGGAAAATGATCCTCCTTAACCAAATGATGTGGAACTAATTTTGCCTAGCATGACTGTGTGACAACTCTAAAATGAGAACCGCTCCGACTCACTGCCAAGGCAAACTCTTCACGAGAGATCTGGGTTGGGTCTTGGGGCTCTGAACCCCATGGACTGTGATCCAGGCTTAGAGATCCCAACTCCTGTCTAGACCCCACTGTGAACAGCCAGAGCTGAGGTACAGTCGGCAGAAGCACAGCCTCGGCTGGGAAAGGGGGAGAAACGAGCTCCTTAAAAACACCCTCGCTTCCCAGGGCAGGCCATCCACGAGGGCTGGATCTGTGTGCAAACTCACATCCCACTCCTTCATCATCTCATTTTCCACTCACAGGAACATTGGGAAGTTTTGTTCCCAAACCTAGAAAAACAATCTAAGGACAGAAATTACCTTGAAGGCTATATCCTGAGAAATCCCAATATAATGATTTAACAGCCAAGCCGCTTCCAAAAAGATAAGTTCTTCTTGACCTTCAGGGACATTAAAAATGCAGGAGCTTCACAGTAGAAACTGTTTCTGAGTCACCGTAGATCATTACCAGGTATGGGCTTTTCCTCTGGTTAAGCAGTGGGTGCAAGTAAAGATAAGTCATATTACATGGAAGGTATACACTCTGAGATAAAATAATCTGAATATACACAATAGACATTGTTAGCCTTAATGCTGGCAGTTTTTGCTTTGTTTTGTTTTGTTTTTTAATATTTTTATTTTGGCTGCACGAAGTCTTAGTTGCAGCACGTGGCATCTTTAGTTGTGGCATGTGGGATCTAGTTCCCTGACCAGGGATCAAACCCAGACCCTCTGCACTGGGAGCACGGAGTCTTAGCTACTGGACCAGGATCATCCCAATGCTGGCAGTTCTTAACAATCTTCACTTGTCCTAACATGCTCTGAGCTACTCAAACAAAGATGACAGGAGTCCTGTTTTATAGCTTCCTATGGTTTCTGTTTCTGTGCTCATTCCTAGTTTTATGGCGGTGATGTGCAGTAACAAAAATGAGTTTTATGATGAGAAATTACCTAGAAGATGAAGCTGTGATTGATATCAAGACTCTTGTATATTGTTTTATTAGCCCAGTCCATAAATTAAAAGGAAACAGAGTCCTGATATCCTTTCTTTTCTACTACTCAACTTAAGTCGGGCTTTAATAGAATTCTTAGGCTATAAATAATCATCTCATTTCTCCCCCTAATAATTTACAGACGAACTTCACAGGAATGATCATGCTCTGGTTATCACAACACACATGATAGTGCAACACAGCTCCATCCTGTCTCCCATTTCACACATAAAGGACAGTCTCTGCGCGCCCCCCCGCCCCCCAACCATCCCCCAAGGTACCAAAAATGCACATTGAGACACAAACATACAGAGCTGACCTGGCAGGTTGGCCAAAGTACTTTTGGGGTCCTGAAATTCATTTTCCTCCAAGTTTTACGCTCTCAAAAACTTTATTAAAAATAAAACAAAGACTCAATGCAACATTCACCAGTGAGTTGCAAGGACCTAATTAACCTTTCTGAAATCCTGGATTCCTTTTGGGACCACAGGCCTGTCAAAGTTGGCACAGTTTTCGTTTCCCTAACCAATCCTGTCAAAGAGCTGACCTGCAAGAACCAGGGCTTTCAAGTGTCTCTGGAATCAGCCTTTCTCTCTTCAAACCTATTTTCCACTATACGAACCCTTTAATCCAGCCTGGTCTCCCTAATGCTCTGAGCCACGTTTGGACTGCCTCCTGTCACTCTCCTCCCCATCTTCAGAGCCTGACTCAGAAAGGATGGCAAGCCTCGTCCACTCTTCCTTCCTTCTGGAAGTTGCTTATCACCCCTCTCTCCACCTGCACCTCCCACCAACTGCTCACCTCCCACCACTTGTTAACCATGCGATGCCACCTTTGTCCCTTGGATACAACTCACACATCAGATCTCATGCGTGTAGTTCTTCTTCCTCAGACTAGACTTTCAGGCAACACTCCCTCTCTCTTTTTAAACTATAGCCCGGGATTTTGGAAATATTTGTCTGAAACTATAGACTTAGCATTCATTATATAAGCAAAATTTACATTTTATTTTTAAATTTTTTATGGAAGTATAGTTGCTTTACAGTATTGTGTTAGCTTCAGGTGTACAGCACAGTGATTCAGTTCAGTTCAGTTCAGTTCAGTCGCTCAGTCATGTCCGACTCTTTGCGACCCCATGAATCGCAGCACGCCAGGCCTCCTTGTCCATCACCAACTCCCGGAGTTTACCCAAACTCATGTCTACCGAGTCGGTGATGCCATCCAACCATCTCATCCTCTGTTGTCCCCTTCTCCTCCTGCCCTCAATCTTTCCCAGCATCAGGGTCTTTTCCAGTGAGTCAACTCTTCGCATGACGTGGCCAAAGTATTGGAGTTTCAGCTTCAACATCAGTCCTTCCAATGAACACTCAGGACTGATCTCCTTTAGGATGGACTGGTTGGATCTCCTTGCAGTCCAAGGGACTCTCAAGAGTCTTCTCCAACACCACAGTTCAAAAGCATCAATTCTTCAGCGCTCAGCTTTCTTCACAGCCCAACTCTCACATCCATACATGACCACTGGAAAAACCATAGCCTTGACTAGACAAACCTTTGTTGGCAAAGTAATGTCTCTGGTTTTTAATATGCTATCTAGGTTGGTCATAACTTTTCTTCCAAGGAGTAAGCGTCTTAATTTCATGGCTGCAATCACCATCAGCAGTGATTTTGGAGCCCCAAAAAATAAAGTCTGATACTGTTTCTACTGTTTCCCCATCTATCTGCCATGAAGTGATGGGACCAGATGCCATGATCTTAGTTTTCTGAACGTTGAGCTTTAAGCCAACTTTTTCACTCTCCTCTTTCACTTTCATCAAGAGGCTTTTTAGTTCCTCTTCACTTTCTGCCATAAGGGTGGTGTCATCTGCATATCTGAGGTTATTGATATTTCCCCTGGCAAGCTTGATTCCAGCTTGTGCTTCATCCAGCCCAGCGTTTCTCATGATGTACTCTGCATATAAGTTAAATAAGCAGGGTGACAATATACAGCCTTGACGTACTCCTTTTCCTATTTGGAACCAGTCTGTTGTTCTATGTCCAGTTCTAACTGTTGCTTCCTGACCTGCATACAGGTTTATCAAGAGGCAGGTCAGGTGGTCTGGTATTCCCATCTCTTTAAGAATTTTCCACAGTTTATTGTGATCCACACAGTCAAAGGCTTTGGCATAGTCAATGGAGCAAAAATAGATGTTTTTCTGGAACTCTCTTACTTTTTCGATGATCCAGTGGATGTTGGCAATTTGATCTCTGGTTTCTCTGCCTTTTCTAAAACCAGCTTGAACATCTGGAAGTTCATGGTTCACGTATTGCTGAAGCCTGGTTTGGAGAATTTTGAGTATTACTTTACTAGCGTGTGATATGAGTGCAGTTGTGCGGTAGTTTGAGCATTCTTTGGCATTGCCTTTGTTTGGGATTGGAATGAAAACTGACCTTTTCCAGTCCTGTGGCCACTGCTGAGTTTTCCATATTTGCTGGCATATCGAGTGCAGCACTTTCACAGCATCACCTTTGAGGATTTGAAATAGCTCAACTGGAATTCCATCACCTCCACTAGCTTTGTTCGTAGTGATGCTTTCTAAGGCCCACTTGACTTCACATTCCAGGATGTCTGGCTCTAGGTGAGTGATCACACCATCGTGATTATCTGGGTCGTGAAGATCTTTTTTGTACAGTTCTGCTGTGTATTCTTGCCACTTCTTCTTAATATCTTCTGCTTCTGTTAGGTCCATACCATTTCTGTCCTTTATCGAGCCCATCTTTGCATGAAAATGTTCCTTTGGTATCTCTAATTTTCTTGAAGAGATCTCTAGTCTTTCCCAATCTGTTGTTTTCCTCTATTTCTTTGCATTGATCGCTGAGGAAGGCTTTCTTGTCTCTCCTAGCTATTGTTTGGAACTCTGCATTCAAATGGGAATATCTTTCCTTTTCTCCTTTGCTTTTCACTTCTCTTTTCACTTCTCTTCTTTTCACAGTTATTGTAAGGCCTCCTCAGACAGCCATTTTGCTTTTTTGCATTTCTTTTCCATCGGAATGGTCTTGATCCCTGTCTCCTGTACAATGTCACGAACCTCCGTCCATAGTTCATCAGGCACTCTGTCTATCAGATCTAGTCCCTTAAATCTATTTGTCACTACCACTGTATAATCATAAGGGATTTGATTTAGGTCATACCTGAATGGTCTAGTGGTTTTCCCTACTTTCTTCAATTTAAGTCTGAATTTGGCAATAAGGAGTTCATGATACAGTGATTCAGTATTTTGTGCAAATTATATTCCATTATAGGTTATCAAGGGCTTCCTTGATAGCTCAGCTGGTAAAGAATCTGCCTGCAATGCGGGAGACCTGGGTTCAATCTTTGGGTTGGGAAGATCTCCTGGAGAAGGGAATGGCTACCCACTCCAGTATTCTGGCCTGGAGAATTCCATATAGGTTATTATAAAATAATGGCTATAATTCCCTGTGCTATACAGTATATCATATAATAGTTTGTATCTATTAATCTCATACCCCTAATTTGTCCCTGCCTCCAACTTTGATAAACAGAAGTTTGTTTTCTATGTCTGTGAGTCTGTTTCTGTATTTACATGCATTTGCATTATTTTTTAGATTCCATGTATAAGTATTTGTCTTATTTCACTAGGCAAAACTCTCTATGTTCTTCTACATTGCTGCAAGTGGCAGTATTTCATTCTTTTTTGTGGCTGAGTAATATTATATTGTATATATATCACATATTCTTAATGCAGTCATTCCCTGATGAGTACCTGGGTTGCTTCCATGTCTTGGCTATTGTAAATAGTACTGATATGAACACAGAATTTACATTTTACAACTCTAAAACCATTAAAGTATCCTTAAAACAGACCTTTGACCTAAAGGAAAAGTTAAACGTGTAAGAGTCATTTTAGACACGTTAACCTCGTTGCGGTAATCACCCTTTATCCTTCAGTCACATTCAGAGACCAAAGCCTTGAAATTTAGGAGAAATTACTCCCAGTCAACCTAGAGATTTCCATCAAGGACAAATGTGGAGCAGGAGGGGAGAACTTTAAGCACGAATGATGCTCTGTTAAAAACTTGGCACCAATAACACCGTACACGCTAAGCCAGTAATGCTTCCTGATATTCACACGTGATAAGTTATCAGGATGCATGCACCCATGTGTACATCCACAGGTATAACCAGGACCAACAAGAAATTTCAAAATGGGCTGCCACAGAAACAAACAGCTGAAGCAAAATAAGTATGTAGTAACTGTTCTTTTGTATGGGCTCTTTCTCTATGTCAAGAAAACAAAAGCCTTGAAAAGAAAAGAATGCTTCCCAAAATACTCACTATGCAAACTAGCAAACTAGGACTAGATCCTAGCACAGAACATCAAAGGAAAACCTTTTTCAGGTAGAGACTGGTAGTTGCTGGGAGAGCTGGGGGCAGAGGCTTAGTTCTGTCTGGAGTTTTAAATCGTTGACGTGGTCAGTGGTTTAGCATCCTTTTCCTACGGTTTTGCTTTTTCTCTGAGTTGGGTTTTTTCCTTACTTCTGAAAATGTCTTCTGTAAGAACTTAGGACCTTAAACTCTTAACTAGCACTCAAGGGTATTAAAGACAATGTAACACTTCAAGGTCTGGCAGTTTTACTTCTCCAGAAGAATCTCCATGCTTTCATTTAGAGGTTGTTGTTTTTTTTTTAATTTTAAAAAAAGCTCTTACTGAAAAATGTAGAAAAACAAGATTGGTTTCAGATCGTCTCAATTGTGAATAGTTTCAACTATTAATAGGAGGCAGTAATTAATTTACTTAAGGCCATACGCCACATGAAAGTAATTGATTCACCTACATGTAAGCAAACACTTTCACACTAGAGGCCTCACCCAGGTAGGCTGGTTAACCTGCCCCAAGGGGAGAAGTCTTTCCACCCCAGTGTACTACCACTGAACAGAGGAGGCAGAAATCAGATCTTCCCAACACAAATCCTCACCAGAAAACAAATTTAACCATATTTGAGTTTCATTACTAATAACAAAAAGTAATGACCTAGGAAGAAGCAAACATAAAAGAATCAACAGGAGGAAAATCTAGCTTCATCTGATGAAATGTCTGCAAAGGTACACACTTCAACTTTTGATATTTTTAGCTCATTTTTTTAAAAATGGAAGGAATCCACCTGCAGTGCTGGAGACTCAGGTTCAATCCCTGGGTCGAGAAGATCCCCTGGAGAAGGGAATGGCAACCCACTCTAGTATTCTTGCCTGAGAAATCCCATGTGCAGAGGAGCCTGGCAGGTTGACAGTCCAAGAGGTCACAAAGAGTCGCACACGACTGAGCAACTAAACATACGCCTACTGCATTTCTGGATTGTTTGACAAATTAAAAAAAAAAAGATCGAAGGAAAAATCCCAGCTTAAGTTGTTCTTTTTTAGTTAAACAAGCTTGTGTGCTTTCTCTTTATTCAGCAGATGTTACCAGAGCAGCCACTGTGTGCTATTCCACGGTGCTAAAACGTAGAACTTCTTACTTGGACATAATAAGTATGCCTTATTGTTTTATAATGCTTTTTCTTTCTCCTGAGAAGCTCAAAAAAATTCTTGGCTGAGTTTTTCATTCCTCCTTGCAGCAAAAATAAAGCTGACTAAGAGCACGTTCATCCAGCTCTGGTATTTACAATACCTGGTGAGACCGGAAGCCAAGACCTGGTTTACATGTCTTATCTCAGGTTGAACAGATTTAAATCCAAACCAGAGAGGAGCAGAAATCCCACAGGACCTCCGGCTGGGTCCATCCACTGCGTCCAGCTTTGAACCCCGTCTTCTCCAGTCTCTCTGAAAGCCCTGTGCCTGCGTCTCCAGAGGCTTCCTCCTGCCCACACTCTTCCTGGACAACCCCTGCAATCCAGGAACAAAGCACTCAACTCCCTCCCTGTAATTCCAGGCCTGTGGGCACAGGCTTCTACCCCAGTTTTAACAGAGGGGAAAAGATAAGGGGCTTTCAGGACTTTCTCAAGAAATAGGGGACAAGCAATATGAAATAGGCTTCCCCGGTGGCTCAGCGGTAAAAAAATCTGTCTGCAATGCAGGAGTGTGTGAAAGTTGCTCAGTTGTAGCTGACTATTTGGGACCCCATGGACTATTCAGCCCATGGAATTCTCCAGGCCAGAATACTGGAGTGAATAGCCTTTCCCTTCTCCAGGGGATCTTCCTAATCCAGAGATCAAACCCAGGTCTCCCACATTGCAGGCGGATTCTTTACCAGCTGAGCCACCGGGGAAGCCCAAGAATACTGGAGTGGACAGCCTATCCCTTCTCCAGCGGATCTTCCCAACCCAGGAATCGAACTGGGGTCTCCTGCATTGCAGGCAGATTCTTTACCAACTGAGCTATCAGAGAAGCAAAGCAGGAGACCAGGGGTTCAGTCCCTGGTTAGGGAAGATCCTCTGGAGAAGGAAATGGCTACCCACTCCGGTATTCCTGCCTGGAGAATTCCATGGACGGAGAAGCCTGGCCGGCTACAGTCCATGGGGTTGTAAAGAGTCTGACATGATGTAGTGCCTAAACAACAACAATAAATATAAAATAGATAATCAGCAGGACTTGCTGTATAGCACAGGGAACTATACTCAGTAGTTTGTAGTAACATAAGGGACAAGAATCTGAAAAAGAATAGATATATGTGTATGTAGATATAACTGAATCACTTTGTTGTCCACCTGAAACTAACACAATATTGTATATCAACTATTTGTGTGTGTGCTCAGTTGTGTCCGACTCTTTGTAACCCCATGGACTGTAGCCCACCAGGCTCCTCTGTCTATGGAATTCTCCAGGTAAGAATACTGGAGTGGGTTTCCATTTCCTTCTCCAGGGGATCTTCCCAAAGCAGAGATCGAACCCTTGTTTCCTTTGTCTCCTGCCTTGATAGGCAGATTCTTTACCACCAGTGCCACCTGAATGCTTCAGTTAAAAAAAAAAAAAACAGAAAGAAAACAAAGAAATGTGGACAACCAAATGTTTGTTGAAAGAACTGGAGGACTCTAATGAACAATCAAGGTGATACTGATGTCAGCATTTCAAGGACTGCTTATCAAACTCTCTGGGAAAAAACTTGGCACCTTGAATGAATCAGCACTGGAATTTGATAATTACTCAAATTACTAAAAATTTGACAAAGGCCTCTTGGCCACTGAAGCTGTCAGGTTCCTCACCACTTAGGAAAACAAGACTGACATGAGAATTAGTTAGGAAATACAGTATGAAACACACTATTTTTATGTGAATTTTCAAGTTCTCCGACAACATTCTTCCAGAGCTTGAGAAGGGAAGGGTCAGATGTCTGGCCCACAGTTAGTGGATCAGATCACTAACGTAGGTCAGAAATAGCTGGGGCTTCCCTGTTGGCTCAGTGGTTAAAAATCCTCCTTGCAATGCAGGAGACATGAGTTCAATCTCTGGTCTGGGAGGATCCCTGGTGCAGCAGAGCAACTAACCCCGTGTACCGCAACTACTGAGCCTGTGCTCTAGAGGCCAGGGGCCGCAACTACTGAAGCCTACGTGCCCTAGAGCCTGAGCTCCTCAACAGAAGAGGCCACTGCAATGAGAAACCTGAGCACTGCAATGAAGAGTAGCCCCCACTTTCCTCAACTAGAGAAAACCCTGGGCAGCAGGGAAGACCCGGCACAGCCAGAAATAAATAAGAAAACAACACCATCAGTGATAACAAAAATATAGTTGAATACCCATGGTTAACCTAACAACTTTGGATCTGAATTGATAATTAACACTGTAAAAAAAGCAAAGTGTTCTTGAGATGCAGTTCTCATTGCAGTATGGCTTTAGCACCATTGATGTTAAAATATTTTTCCTTTTAATTAACTTATTTTTAATTGGAGGATAATTGCTTTACAATATTGTGTTGGTTTCAGCCTTACATCAACATGAATCAGTCTTAGGCATACACGTGTGCCCTCCCACTTGAACCTCTCCCCGCCTCCCGGCCCATCCCACCCTTCTAGGTAGTTGCAGAGCACAGGGTTTGAGCTCCCTGCTTCACACAGCAAATTCCCCCCGGCTGTCTATTTTACATATGCTAGTGTGTATGTTTCAGTGCTCCTCTCTCTTTTCGTCCTGCAAATTGTGTGGAAGGGATTTAAAACAGTTCTCTGGCTTACAAGAAAAATGAGCCCACAGCTCCTGGCTACTCAGAGTTCCGTGTGGGAGCCCTGGTGTAAAATGATCTTTTACGTGCCCGGTTGGAACTATGAGTTGTTTTTTTTTTAAAATAAATGTTTCTCCTCAGACCATACGTCTGAAATCACAACATTCATTCACAATAAGAATGAACAGGGAAGGAAAAAAAATACACAAGAGATTCACGTCGCACACATTTTACAACCTGATTGATGAAGTGAAGCTCAGCAGGAGCTCAGTCAACAAATTCACTGGTTCTCGATGCGTGTGGGGGACAAATTACATGAGGAAATCAAGGTCAGAGAGAGCTGGATTTAGGCTTTAGCTTTCCACTCTAGAGGGATGCCTTTTCAGACTTTTTCTGCACCAGAACTTCTGCTCCACATCAGATGTTTCCAGCGCCATCCCCTTCTCTGAACCATCTTATCTCCTTCATCTTTCTAGCCTCCCTTCCTCAACCCTTGGCACCCCGCTCAACTTCAGGTTACTGCCTCAGTGTACGTACAAACCTCTCCTCCACCGCAGAACCCGGCCACTCATGACCTGTCCATGGTTCGTGCCCCCAAACTCAAGGCTAAACTCTTCAGCATGATGAGTAAAGTCATGGGTCACCATTCGGACACCCCACTGTCCTGCCCTTGTTGGCCTGGCTCCAACGTTACACCCTCCTGAAAGGTATGGGTACCTCTGACCTCTGCTCCTGAAAGATGCATGGGCCTTTGAGATCGGCTCCCACTTGACATCTGTATCACTCTCACTAGATCACAAGTTTCTTGAAGGCTGAGACCATATTCACTGACATCTGTCTACGTTCCCAGGCGTGCCCAGCACAGAAGGAACGTGAGTGTTCATGAAAGCTCTTCAAACCCTGGGGATCTTCACAGAAAATGCCAAATGTGCCACTGTGGAAAACAGCAACTGACCAAACTCACCTGTTGAGTAGACAAGAACAGAGCCATCTTTTGTCTTTCCACACAAGACAATTCCTTGAAGTGAGCTATACAAAAAGAACTATTTTACATACACTCAGAGAATTAGGTTTGTAGGGGAGAGCTCTGGTGAAGCATGAGTGTATCACCTCCAGTTTCAAGGTCTGAGAGGGCCAGAGAAGTCACTTAGTCCTGCCCCCAGGTTCACAGACCGGGAAACTGAGGTCCACAAAGGTAAAGTGGTGAACGTGAGGGTTACACAGCTGTTTGGTGTTGAAACCTTTGGTGGAGAGAGTTAAGTACTGTTCTTTTTCCCTGTGCCAGGCTCTATTAATTGGTTAATTAAAAAAAAAATTACAGCAGAAACTAACACAATGTTGTAAAGCTGTACTCTAAAACTGTACTCCAATAAAAATTAATTGAAATGGTTTTTGGAACAAATGAAAAAAAGAAGGTAAAATAAAATGTAATCTGCAAACATCTAGAACAGAAGTGTATGAGAAGTGGTAGGTTTGTATCTCCAGGGACAACCCAATGACCAGAACATGGTAGGTGCCCCAACAGCCTACAAATACTGCTGAATGAACAGACCAGGCCTTCAGATAACTAGAATATGTAGAATATTAAATATTTCAAAGCACCAGCTGGACAACTAGTCCTCTGGGAGATGCAGCACAAGCTGAAAAGAGAAAACGGAAAAAGAAACGAAGCGAGACAACAGAATTAGGGTTTGAGAAGGAACATACTTTACAAACCAAGTCTTATAAAAGTAACTACTCTTGGAACTTCCCTGGTGGTTCAGTGGTTAAGAATCTGCCTTCCGATTCTGGGAACTTGTGTTGGATCCCTGGTCAGGGAACTAAGATCCCACATACCGCAGGGCAACTAAGCCCATGCACCACAACTAAAGAGCCCGTATGCTACAACTAAGACGTGACACAGCCAAATAAATAAATAGATAAATAAATATTAAAAAAAAAAAAACCTACTCTTACTCACTCGAAAGATGCCAGTGATAGAAAAGTTAATACAAAAGAGAATAAGTCCTTGAACAGAGTTTTCTCCAAAGAAAATCTTGAAGTGGTCACTAAGTCCATGAAAAGATGCTCATCATTATTAGTCATTAGTGAAATGCAAATCAACACCACAATGAGACACCACTTCATGACCACTGGGGTGGCAATAAAAACAAAAACACAGAAAACAACAAGTGTTGGTGAGGATGTGGAGAAACTAGAATCCTCAAACATTGCTAGTGGGAATGTTAAATGGTGCAGCTACTGTGGAAAACAGTTTGGAGGTTTCTTATAACTTCACTACTCACAAACCAAAAGGTGGAAACTACCCAAATGTCCATACGCTGATAATGAATAAGTAAACTATGATATATCCATTCAGTGGAATATTACTCAGTCACAAAAAGGAATGAAGTAATGATTCATGCTATAAATGTATGAATCCTGAGAGCACTGTAAGTAAAAGAAGCCAGACATACATTGTATAAGTCTACTGGTATGAAATATCCCAAAAGGCAAATCCACAGAGGCAGAAAGCAGATTAGTGGCTGCCAGGGGCTGAAGCAGGGGAGGAAATAGAGACTGACTGCTTAATGGGTATGGATTTTCCTTCTGAAGTGATGAAAAGGTTCTGGAACTGGATAGTGGTGATGGTTGCAAAACATTGTGAATGTATTACAGTTTATTGAATGTCAATTATATTGCAGTAAAGAATCTGCCTGTCAATGCAGGAGACGCAAGAGACCCAGGTTTGGTCCCTGGGTTGGGAAGATCCCCTGGAGTAGGAAATGGCAACCCATGCCAGTATTCTTGCCTGGAAAATTCCATGGACAGAGGAGCCTGGAGGGCTATAGTCCATGGAGTCAGACATGACTGAGCAACTGAGTGCAAAGATACTTGAAAGAAAATTTTTAAAACAGGAAGATATATCAAGCAAATGTTAACAACAGTAACAATGAAAAGATCACTTCTGGCTATACTGCATCAGGGACTTCCCTGGTGGCGCAGACGGTAAGGAGTCTGCCTGCAATGCGGGAGACCCAGGTTCGATCCCTGGGTTGGGAAGATCCCCTGGAGAAGGAAACGGTAACCCACTCCAGTATTCTTGCCTGGAAAATCCCGTGGATGGAAGAGCCTGGCAGGTTACAGTCCACAGAGTCACAAGAGTCGGACACAACTAAGCGACTTTCCTTTCTTTCTTTCTATACCACATCAGACAAAATAGACTTTAGGGCAAAAATCCTCACTAGTGATAAAAGCAACTATGTGATAATAAAAATTCAATTCCTATTAGACAGTGTATGTCTAACAATATAAATTTACAGATGCATAGTTAGAAATTAAAATAGAAAGTTGTATGTACACATAGTCTCAGAATATTTTTTAGCTCAAATATAAGGAGATATCAACAAAGACCCCATTATAGTGGGATCTTTCAATATACCTCTCTCAACTATTGACATGTTAAGCACACACAAAGTTAGTGAGAAATGATGAAATTAATAAAATTCATTTACTGGAGTAGGAAATGGCAACCTGCTCCAGTATTCTTGTTTGGAAAACTCCATGGCCAGAGAAGCCTGGCGGGCTACAGTTCATGGGGTCACAGAGTCAGACGTGACTGAGCACAGCACACAGCACAGCATTCAGTCATTACAACTGTAGGTATTAACTAATATGAAGAGAGACATATAGCAAAGAAACAAGCAACAACAACAAAAAAATAGGATTTCAATAAAGCTCATTTAACGGATATCTGTAGACCTCTACAGAACAAAATGAAAGAAAACATGCTTCTCAAACACATATAATGTGAATGTACTTAATGTCATTGATTAGTACACTCTAAAATGATAAATTCACTGTTCTATGTTTTTTACTACAAAGAGAGAGAACCAAGTCTTGAGTGGTAGGTATTTGGAAACATCCAGTCTGAAGATATAAGTTTGTAAGGAATAATCACATCGCTATTCAATAAGGCAGCATGTTCTGCCCTGCACATTTCTTTACCTTGGATCCAGACTGCATGGATTATAAACCTAGCACCTACTTCCTCAAAACACAATTCAAGATTAATGCTGCAGGTTTGGGAGGGGGACAACAGCATTGCTGAGAAGTGCAGCTTCAGGGTGGTTCTCTACAGAGGCTGCTATGGGGACTGCACAGTCCTGACGCTACTGTGCTAACGTGAACAGAAGTTGAACCCACTCAGATTCAAGAGGGGAAGGCTGCAGAGTCCCAGGGGTAGAGCTGCCCAGCCCATCGTCCTGAGAACATGCAGGCAGCGGTGAAGCCACCAACACTGCCACCAGAGAGGGCAGTGGAAACTGAAAGGAAAAGCCGCCCTCTACCAGTGATGGCTCGGATTCTGGGATGCTCCTAGGATGTTCCGGTACCCCTGGCAGCCGTCCATAACCAAGTGGGTAAGATGCACTTGAACTTTTGTTCCAGAGGATGCCCTGTTCTCAGCTCTGCTCCACTCAAGCCTTTCCCCTCTCTCCCCCAGGCTTCAAGGCTCAGCTCTTATCTCTTGTAGTTATTTGAGATGATCTTGACAATCAACACAGGGTGCCAACCACAGGCTCCTAAGGTGTCTGAGAACTTTGGAACCAGGGCCAGGTGTATCTTCAGCTCCCCATGAAGGCTTTACTCGATCTGGTTTGGGTCGAGTGGCTGTTATCTAGGTGTGTTGGTGTGTCCCATGACTAGTTCAGCACTCAGCACACTGTAAGTAGTCAGACAAGCTTGCAAATATTGCTGAATTAATTTATGAACACCCAGTCTATTAGTCGCTCAGTCATGTCCGACTATGAGACTCTATGGACTGTAGCCCGCCAGGCTCCTCCGTCCATGGGATTTCCCAGGCAAGAATACTGGAGTGGGCAGCCATTCCCTTCTCCAGGGTATCTTCCCAACCCAGGGATTGAACCCGGGTCTCCTGCATTGCAGGCAGGTTCTTTACCCTCTGAGCCACCAGGGAAGCCCCATGAACACCCAGGGCCTGCACTAAAACAGGCAAATCCTGCCCACTGCCTCAAAGAGAGTCAACATGGAGCCAAACGCCCTCACATTTTCTTAAAATCATCTTTCTTCTTTACAGACTTCTCTAGATACTCTGATTTTGGCTTTCTGATTTCTACTAAAAGAGAAAATGTGTTACTTTTAAATTATCAGCATCCAATATTGTACCCCCTCCCAAATGTAAAAAAACCTCTGAAGTGCTGTTACCAAGGCATATACTCAGTCCCTGAAAAATGGCCATTACAGGTCTGAGCAAGAAAATACACAAGATTCCATACATACACTGTCAAGTTTGGCAAGAGAGATTTTTGACAACTTCCACCCTTCCCACCCAATCCCAAGTAAATAGGGCATTTGTTTGTATTTCCACATTGGTCTCATAAACCAAAATACCTCCTCCACCTAGAAAAACAATCTAACATTCAGACACTGAGCTTTGAGGGCAGACTTTTTTCAGTGCATGCTAGAGCAGTAAGAATGTAGTGCTTAAAGAAAAGCATCTTTAATAAACTTAGGTTCTCCTGTGACCTTACACTTATATCTGATCTGGTGTTTCTATAACTTCCAGAAATAAAGATTAAAAAAAAAAGTAGTTCTCAATGAAAATTAGAGCCAGAGGAACCTTCTTCCTACAGTCTCCAGCAACAGACCTGAATGTTCTACTGTATTTAGCAGGGGGAAAGGGCACAAAAATCATTTTCCTTTCCTGTGAGTTTTCGTCTTGCACCAAGTGGGTCCTGGCAAAGAGTTAAATGTTTTCTGAGGTTAGTTCCTACGGTTAAAAAAAAAAAAGGCTAGATGCTTAAATTTAGACTCCGTAAAACAATACTGGGAAACTTTCAAAGCCTTGGAGAAATACTGGAGTTTGTTTTATTGCCTTTTGTTAAATTGCACCACATCAGCCACAAAGTCTTCTCTTTTTTAATCCCTCGCGCCCCGGCTCACCGGCAGTTCCTACACGTTTCCCGCATGACTCAGTTACTTGTTGGGGGTCAGGGGCTGGGAAGCGGGGATGGGGACGGAAATCCACTGGTCACTTTGAGCAGGACCCAAGTTTAACAGGTGGCTTCGGCCACCTCCTGCCAATACGAGACTCCCGCCCTCCTGCCTGCGGCGGAAGGGACACAGTGCCCCGGGAGTTGGACAGCCGCTGCGGCTCCTCCAAGGAGGGCAGTGGCGCCAGGGCAGGAGTGTTGGGACAACCCCAGACCGCTCCGCGAGCAAAGCAAGAAACGTGTCACTGACCACCGTGCGCCCTCCGCCAGGACAGCCTTGGAGTCAGAAAGCCACGCGTCCTCCCCACCGACACCGAGCCGGGCGCACGCCTACCCCCGGGATCCCGAGGGAGGTCCCGAGTTTCCTGGGTGAGAGGCCACCGGGACGACGACAGCCCCTCGGATGGCGCCAGAGTCCTTCCTAACTTTCAAGGGACGAGATGCGAACGAACCGAAGAACGTGCTTTAGAAGAGATCCGTGCCAGGACCGCACCGGCAGCGACGCGCGGGAAGCGCAAGCAGCTGGCTCACTAGGAAAGGGGGTCGCCCTTCCCCCTGGGACCCCGCCCGAACCCTGAATTCCACCGATCGGCTCCAAACGCCGCCGGGTTCACTATCGTGCGGGGCGAAGGGATCCGCTGCCAGGACGCCCTCCCACTCTCCCACCCTGTCCCGGATAAAGAAGTCCGCACTCACCTGGCAGGAGCGCCCTCCCCGGGGACTGCAGGAGCCCACCCTGAAGGCGGACCTGGAGCCGAGCGCCCGCGCCGCCCGCTCGCCTGTCTGCTCGCGCGCACCTCGCGGACCATCCCGGGCCGCCCCGCCGCGCGCGCGCTCTTGCGCGCCCCCTGCCGCGCGCTCCCGGCGGGGCTCTCGCTCCTGAGCACACCCGGCTGCGCGCTCTGCGCCGCGCCGCTACGCGTGCTCGTACGCGCTCCCACCGGGGTCTTGGCTGTCCCTCTCCCCAAACTCACAGGGCGCGTGCCCGGGACATTTAAAGGGACCAGTGCCCGCGCCGGTGCTGCCAGGCAGCCGCCTCTGGCAGGGGTCGTTGGTGTCGGTGCCAGATTTGAATTGGTCCGATCTGAATGAACCCCCAGCCCCATCTCTGAATTACACAGAGGAAACATAAGGATTTGCATTTAAAATTCTGAATGAAATGGGACATTGTTTCCTCCTCCTATAGTCAGCCGAGAGGTTATTTTATATTTAGCGATAATAACTATCACGAATCAAATTCTTATTAGCCTCTGACAAGGCGTTTAATAGACACACATAATTTCATTAAATCCTTAGAACAGCTGCCTGATTTCTCACCCCCATTTTACAGAGGAGGAAAACGGAGGTTCAGAGAGGCGAAGAAACACGTCCAAGAGGTTTTGACCCCATTGCTCGGTGCCGTGTAAATGTCCACTGTGGTTGTTAGCTGGCTGTGGAAAGCTTTTGTAAGTTGGTGGAAGTGAAATTAATGTTGGTGAAAGTTAATGAGGTGGGACAACTCTGTAGGAAGGGAGACAGCAAGAGTTATGGGGTTTTATTAATTACAGGGTTTGATATATACTCAAATGGCAGATATGATAAAAACTCGTATTGCAGAGTGCTGTTTGTGCTTATCCCCATTTTACAGAAAGCTAAGGAAGGAAGTGGTTGATGGCAAAGGATGACTGAGTCACTGGCGACACTTAGGGCTGAGCCGTAATTCCTTAGTCCTGATATCATTTCTTTGCCCTTCCCAGGAGGAGGTACCTGATTAAAGGGAAGAAAACTTCTTCACTAATAACACATTGGCCCCATCTAACTCCCTGCATCTTTAATTAATGTTTACAAACACTTTAATCTACCCCACTTACTACTTAATTAGGCAAGTATTATTACCCCCTCTTTCTGAACCAAATCCAGAAGAGACTCAAGTCCTTAATCCTCCTTGAATAATGCACCTAAGCTTTCTGTTCATGTTCTTTTTATTTCCTCTTTTGTCCCATATTGTTAAACATTAATATATTTATCATGAATTGGCTTAGTAAAAAAAATATTAAATAGCCACGGGTGGGAGGTAATGTAGGCAACCTCTATCTTTCATAAATTCAGATTTTAAGAAGACATTATAAGTGCTTCCTAGAATTTTTCTTTTCCTCTTTACTGGTTGTTGTTTTTCTTAGCTTGGTTAAACTTTTATGATGCATATGCATATGCTTAGCTTAGTTATTATAATGTACACATTATATTGTGTGTACAAATTAAATTTTACATGGTATCTTCTTCCAGGTGAAGGGAAATAGAAGGAAGAAGAAATTGAAGGATGATGGGATTAGGAAGGAAGAAAGGGAAAAGAAAAAGGCAAACAAAAAAAGGTGGGAAGGGGTCAAGAAATGAACAGGGAGAAAATGAGACCGAGGTTTCAACCAAGGCAGTAGGGGATGAAGCCAGCCCTACTAACTGGGACCCGAGCTTTGTGGGAATTTCAAGCAGGCTGCCCTTCTTTGGGGCTGGTGCAGAACTGGTGCCAGGGCCCAGTGCGAGTACCTGAGTCCTCTGCATCCCTGTCCATGTACCTCTGTGCCAACTGAACATACCCAAAGGCATAAGAAGGTGAGAAAGGATACAAAATGAAGTAAGAAAGCAAAAAACAGGTTAGAGGGGGAATTTAAAGATTGCTGTTCTTAAAAGTTGTGTTTTTTTTTGTATTTAAAAGTACTTGGGTAACATCAGTGGAGAAAAGAGCAAAGAAACATCTGGAGGGTTGTGGACCTGCAATTTTTACTACTTTAAAATCCATGATACTGACAAAACTTTGCTTTCTGTTCACTTGACTTTTTACTGGATTCTTCTGAGGCTGGTCTTTGCTAAGAAAATACCGGTGATACATGGCCCCAAATATTAGACGGTTATTCTTATTACCTCTGTGTAAGTTAAAAACGTTTAAGTAAACTTTTAAAATGTAAGCTAATGATTTTTCTTGTATTAAAGTGAGTACTGTGTGAATTGGCTTGAGAAACTGCAATATCTGTAATTACTGCTAGAGGGAGGTAGACAGGAAATGGGAAAGAACAGAAAATAAAATTTCAGAGCTTTCTTTACTAAAAAATTATAGTATTTTAGAGCTAAAAGGGGAGATATCAAAAGACATGATTCTCCCTCTTTCTCTCTTTTTTTTTTGGCTGCACTGTGCGGCTTCCAAGGATCATATTTCTCCAACCAGGGATTGAACCCTGGCCTGGCAGTGGGAACACCAAATCCTAACAACTGGATCACCAGGGAATTCTCCAAAAGACATGTTTTTGATTTATGCCTCTTCCATTTAGAATATGTGTAAACTTGAACTATGTATTCCTTTTGAGACTCAGTTTCTTACTCATATGATGAAGCTATTAAACCTACCTTAGGGGGCTAAAACAAAATTATTTTAAAGTTTACTTGAACAAGTAACAGATGAAAAATGTTAAGAAAATAATGAAAGTGAAGAAAAATACAGGAAATTTCCCCACTTATTAGTTAAACATAATATAAATAATAAAGTGAATGTTAGCATACAGAAATAGAATGTTAGTATATATTTAACAATATAGATAATAAAATGGAGTAGATAACCCAGAAAAAGACACTGGGTCAATATAGTAAAAAAGTCAATATAGTGTAGATTTTAATATGTGATGGAGTCATCTAAAATAAATGAAAAAGGGACAGATTCTCAATAAATAGACTTAAGAAAACTAGTAATTTGAAAAAAAAACCAAGTTGAGCTCATACCTTTCATTATATGTTAAAAGAAGTTTCAGCTACATTAAAGAACTTTAAAACTAGAAAATTTAGGCAAATATTTATGTAACCTCAAGATGAGAGAATAAAAGAAATGAAAAAATCATAAAGGAAACGACCAGTAGACTACATTACGTGAGAGTTTTAAAATTCTGACAACTAACTAAAAATGTTGTAAGCAAAATTTGAAAAGAAAAAAAAACTTACAAAACTTAGAAAACAAATCTGGCATTAATTTCATCCTCAATACAAGAGTACACACACATTGATAAGAAAACTCTAATAACTCAATGGAAAAATTTTCTTAAAGAGGAAATAAAAATGATTAGTGTGTATGTGTCATTATATATTTTAGTTTTCAAATGTATTTATTTATTTCGGCCACATCGTGAGGCTTGTGGGATGTTAGTTCAGCAAACAGGGATCAAAGTTGTGCCCTCAGCAATAAGGGCATGGAGTCTTAGACACTGGACCACCAGGGAATTCCCATGTGATTATATTTTAAAGTGTTTGGATTATCCAGTCATTTAAAATTAAAATAGTAAGCAATAGTCACATCTATTATATTAGAAAAAAGTTTAATTCTAATATTTAGTACTGGTAGGAGTGCAATGAAATGGAAAGTTTTATATACTATTGGTGGGACATAAGTTGATATAACTTTACTGAAAAACTACTTTGGCCCTATAATTCCATATCTAGGGATTCTATAGAAATAATCAGAGATGAGTGCAAAAATTTGTGCACTGTATAAACAATCAAAAAAGTCCAAAATTGGAGGAAAGTCTTAGTTGTGTCTGACTCTTTGCGAGTATGCACACATGCTCCTTAAGTAAACTATTATGCAGCTCTTAAAAATGAAGTATTTTTCATGAACACAAGAAAATACCTAAAGGGGAAAAAAGAACTTTACAAAATTGTATGTAAGTTACTGTTTCAGCTATGGAAAATGCATGTATATATTAAAAAACGGAGTGAATATATCAAAAGGATGACATTCTTTCTGGCTGTGATCATATCATTCTTATTTTTAGTATTGTATATGTCCCAAATTTTCTGTCCTGGTTCTACATGACTTTTATAAATCAATATAGGCATACACATCTTTTTGAGACAATAAATGCCAGTGTGCATAGCATAGAGCCTGGCTTATATCAAACAGTCATTAAATATTTGGTAGATGATAGAAAGAAGGAATAGAAGGAGATTAATGTACTTCAAGGATGACTTGCTAGTGATATTTCTTGATTTACAGAAAGAAATTATTCTACCAAAGAGGAAATTACAACCTGGAGGGCTTTTAGTGACGATTTCAAGAAAAACTTAAAAAGATGATAATAAAGTGGTCCTGTACTTACTGAAAGCAAATAGATCATGTGCTACCTTGTTTGTTTTCCAGCTCGATATTCTGAAAGAGAAATACATGTGGAAGAAACAAATATGGGAGAAAATGGTAAATAAATTACATCTGAATTCAATAAGAGTCTGAAAGAGAAGCAAGGTTTTAAACAGATTCATGGTGAAGAAGTGCCGTTCATTCAAGCTTCAGGACCCGCCAAGTGACTGAGGTCCAAACAGGAAGAGAGGATGTATGGAGCCCATTCATTCTTCATCCAAAAATAATTTGTGGTTTCTTATGTGCCAAGAGTTACGAAGGGTAAAGTCCAGGAGGTGCAACAGTGAGCAGTGTGGATGAGTTCCCTGTCCAAGGGGAATTTATGGTCCAGGAGGGTTTGGGAGATGCAGACAAGACTCCAATGACAAACTAGTTGGTCACCATCTGTCTATTAATCCCCAAATAGAGTAGTGATTCTGTAAATAAAACAATGGTAAGGTGAATGGTATACCCCCCAGAGATAAGCCTGAGGACTCATGGTTGGTCTAAATTTGGCCGAGGACAACTTTGTTTGCTTCTCCTGTTATCTGGCTTGCTTTCGGTTTACAGATGAAGTACGTTTGGAAATGACTCCAGGAACCCGTGGGTGTCTGGGGAGCCGGGGGATAGGAGAGCCTTATAGAAGTTTCCTATGCAGTGTCTTTTAATCCTCTCCATCTCCCTTCAAACTTCACTAACGCCTCCACTCCTCAGGAATGCTTTTGGAGTGAACCTTATTCTCAGGAGATTTGAATATGGCTGAAACTGGCCTCAGGTGGGTCTCTGAGCCAGGACCCAGTGAGACCCGGTCCTGTTTGTGTCAGGGACATTTGGAAGGAGAGATGAGTACAGTGCATTGGAATACCTAACATTTGTAGCTTATGTTACCTTCTGCTAAGTTGAATTCTCCTAAAACAATTTCAGTGAAAGGATTTCATTTCACCCAGTTTCTAAGTTTGAGGGCTGACGTGTTTTTATACAATTCCACTGTGACCAAGCCATAACTTCTTCTTTGAAGTGACCCTTAACTTAAGGATGTTGATTCTCTGATTTCAAGGGAGCAAGATGTGTCTAGTGTTACAGTCTGAGAGTCAGACGAATCACCAAGCAGGGTCATTGACCACCTAGCCAGACAGTGGAGTCCAGGTCTGTCCCCAGCTTTACGGACTCAATAACTCGATTCCTTTAGGATCATCTGGATGTGACCAGGTGCTCAGACACTGGGTCTCATTTGCATTCCCAAGTGGCAATACTGGTGGAGGTAAGGATGGGGAAAATCAAACTGGCAATTCTTTGATAAGCTTAAAAATATTTTACTTCAATTTCTAGATTGTTAAACAGAATTTAAAGTATTCTCTCTACAGAGAGTCACAATAGGAAAAGAAAAAGGAAATTACACCAAATGCTCCCATTCACTGTGTGATAAAATGTGAGATTTTTTTCCCCCTCTTGTCCTAAAATTGCCCTAAGAGCCAAAATACTTGTTATCTCTTACATTCCCAGTTGAAGAAGTCACTAGGAACTAAGCCCCTCCTCAGGACTTACTGACAATTGATGCTTCTGAACTGGCCCTTCTGCCAGCCACAACCTCAACCCCATTTCCAAACCAAGAGGCTTGCGGGTCCTAAGCTTTGTGGAGGTGCAGTTAGTATTCACAGTGGGAAGCTGGTCCCTGTCCCCTGTGAGGGACTGGAGGCAGGGGCGGAATATATTCCCTTTCTGTCCTCCCCAGACCATCTCCTTTCTAATTCTTTCCAAGTCGACTGGTGAGGGACTTTACATCCACAGAATCCCTTTTGCCATGAAACGTGGCATAACCACAGAGGTGATATCCCAGCATATCTACAGGCTCCACTCATGCTTCAAGGGGCTGGAATCTTAGGGGGCCAGTTTAGAATTCTGCTGCCACAGAGAGGATGAGGGATGAGGTACCTTTAAACCCTGAAGCCAAGTCTGGAGAGAGTCTTAAGACAATCACTTGTAAAGACTGGAGTACAGCAAAACATGGAAATTGGACTCTTGCTAGGGTGACCCTGTAGTTGTCCCCAGGTCACAAGATGCTTAGCAGGGTAAGAAGGTCTTAGCAAGCATTCTAGGAGCCCAGGATCAAGGCACAGTGTGTCCTCTCCTCTGAAGTTTGGGAGCAGCCTTGAAAGGCTTGTTACCTGCCCGGGTGGAGATTTCAGGGTGGTCCCTTCCATCGGGATTGAAGGGCTGCAAGAACAGTAGGCTGGAGGGAAGATAGGGAGCTCTAACCACCCAACTCTCCAAGTCCGTCCAGGTGTATGAAGGGGACCCCTCAGTTCCTGGGGCTCCATAAGAGGGAATACATGTTACCAAGGGGCAGAACCAGCAAGCTGCTGGTGGGGGAAGGGGACAATGGGCCAGCAATTGAATTTCAGATGGAATGCCTAGGACTGAATCTTTTTAAAAAAGTTTTAAAACATTGTGGTAAAATATACATAAAATTTACTGTTTTGACCATTGTAAGTGTACAGTTCAGTGCCATTAAGTACATGCACAGTGTTGTGCAACCATCACCATTATCCATCTGCAGGACTTCTCCATCATCCCAGACAGAACCTCTGTCCCCATTAATCTTTCACTCTCGTTCCCCAGCCCACACCCCAGGCACCCGACACTCTGCTTGCTGCCTCTATGATTTTGATGACTCTAGGGACCTCACATAAATGAAATCACACAGTACCTGTCTTTTTGTGTCTGGCTCCTTTCACTTAGCACATTTTCAAGTTCATCCATGTCATAGCATGGGTTAGCATTTCCTTCCTTTTTATAGTTCGGTAATAATCCACTGTATGTATGTGTCTGACTCTTTTTGACCCCATGGACTGAAGCCCGCCTGGCTCCTCTGTCCATGGAATTTTCCAGGCAAGATTGCTTGAGTGCCATTTCCTTCTCCAGGGGATCTTCCTGACCCAGGGATCAAACCTGAGTCTTCTGCATTGGCAGGAGAATACTTTACCTCTGTGACACCTGAGAAGCTCCACTGTATGTATAGACTACACTTTTTTTAATCCATTCTTCTGTAGGACATTCCTCTAGGGACCCAGATGATAAAGAATCTGTCTGCAATTCGGGAGACTTGGGTTCGATCCCTGGGTTGGGAAGATCCCCTAGAGAAGGGAATGGCAACCCACTCCAGTATTCTTGCCTGGAGAGTCCCATGGATAGAGGAGCCTGGCAGGCTACAGTCCCTGGGGTCGCAAAGAGTCGGACAGACTGAATGACTTTCACTTCACGTCTGTGGATGGATGCTTAGGTTGTTTTCACATTTTGGCTATTGTGAATAATGCTGCAGTGAACTTGGGTGCACAAAAATCTCTTTGAGTTCCTGCTTTCAATGATTTGGGGTGTATACCCAGGAGTAGCATTTCTGAATGGTATGGTGTGTCCATGTTTACTTTTTCCAGGAGCCACTATACTGTCTTCCACAGTGTCTGCACCATTGTAGATTCTGACCAGCGATGCCTGTCTGAGGGTTCCAGTTTCTCCACATCTTCATCAACACCTGCTATTTTCTTTGTTGTCACCACTGTTTAATAATTAGAACTGAATCTTAAATACAAAAATGAGACTGGTCTAATAATCAAAGACATTAGGCAACTTTTTAAATCTGGCCAATCTGATCACTAGTGTCCTGCTACTCTGTGGGAAACGGGAACTCGGCGGAGAGCAGCTGGGGGCAGATGCTGACAGCAATGGAACCATTCCATGCTCACACCCTAACAAGGTGAGAATCTTCTGTAAACCAGTTACAGGCATAGAGTTCTTTTTCTTAGAATGCTTACTAGCTTTGAAAATGATTCACGTAAGAATGCAGCAGCCCAAACATACTGCCTTTTCCATTCCACTCCATTTGCTTCCTAAACCCTGTCTGTCAGGGTTCTGTTGCCACAACTGTTTGGAAGCTGTCTTTTTTCTGAGTTCTTATCCCAGCTTACAGGTATCTAGCAGCTTGGACCATCCATTAAATAGAACTATTTTTCCCAGAGTTGAGTCTGTAGCAGAGTTCACTCTTCTCCTTGGGTAAAGACATTCATCACCCTGGCCTCAAATATGACTTCTGTGACCATGACCTGAACAGTCTCCACCTCTGGGCATTATCCACTTTGTTGAACAAGTCGAGTGCCTCCTCTGTGTAGTCAGGAGCCATGTTTTGAGTTGTCTGTCAGGCATCTCATTAAACTTAAATTCATTTATTCATCTGTCATCCCTATTGGGTTGTGAAAGGTGAGGCTCTCTCCTTAGGATGCTTGAGTTGGGAGAAGTATAGACCAAAAAAAGAATAAAGTTAAATCATTCTGCATGATACAGAAACAGGAGTAATCCACTGGTGTCTCAAGAAGGGAGTAGAGATCCTGAAGAAAGAAATGGAAGAATCTAGAGGAATGGGGTTGGGGAGGGCTAGCTAAAAACATGGAAGAAAACCAGAGAGATGTGGAGAGATGTGTATGTAGACATTCTCTACGTGGAAGGTGATGGAACACAGAGAGGGCAGCGACATCCGACATTGAATTTTAAGTGTTTGCACATCGTGTGGTAATTCTCTCTGCTGCTCCCAAGCTGTGTAACATCGGCAGTGCTTTAGGGGAACAGAAAGGGTCACATTCCATGATTTCAGGAGAGCAAGGATGGCTAAAGCGGGGCTGGGCGTAGTGGTTTCAGAGGACAGCAGGGAAGTTGGTGACAGTGTGCAAGAGAAGGAAAACCCCTGTGCTCTCAGATATTTTAGAGAAAAAGACATGAATGTTCTAGATTCAGCTGTTGTGACTGCATTTCATTTTGATATTAAGTGAAACAGTGACCTCAGGAAGTTGGAGGCCAGGGAGATGCTTAGATTATAGAATCTTCATGAACAAGACTTGACCTGGGGCATGAAGTGCCTGTTCTTCATACAAGCTAGCATCCTCATGGGACCAGCAACATATGTTTATCATGCCAAATGTTTAGCCCTTGTCTTTTGGGATCACATCTCTCAGATCCTGACCTTTCTTAAGCACTTTAAAAGACCTGGAGGGAATTCCTTGGTGGTCCAGTGGTTGGAACTCTGAGTTTCCACTACCAGGGGACCCAGGGAGCTAAGATTCTGCAAGCCATGTGGCATGGCCAAAAAAAAAAGGTCTGGAGCCTCTCTTGCTCAGGAGTGTAAATAATAACCCTTACATCCTTATACCATTTCATGGTTAACAAAACTCATTCACTCACATTTAATCTTTTTTAGAAGCTGTGATTATTCCCATTTTACAGATGAGGAAACTGAGGCTCAGAAGCATTTGATGACTTTGTTCAATCTCACTCGAGTAGTAAGTGGTAAAGTGGCCATTCTAATCCACTGCTCTCTGCTTTTCACCAGAGCTGCTGTTCCTGAGTCTGTGTTGATTGGGTATAGCAGTACTTTTTCCATGTATTTTCTCTCTATAAAGCCAATTAAGGGATTTGTGCTCATACTGTTGACTATTTCCAAGGTTATTAAATTAGTGTTGGGGGAAAATACAAACTTTTTTAATATGAGTTTCAGGAATAGTCATAGACATTAGAAGTGTGGAAATCTCATTAGAAATATAAAATCTCATCTCATTAAATATTCATCTGAGTGGAATCAGCTGAGGAAATACCATGGGAAGGCTATGGGGATGGCAAAAAATAGAAATTGTGTTTCAGCTAAAGGTTGAGAACTACATAAAAATCCATTATTTCAATGGAATGCACCAAAACATTTTCCCAAAGCATTCCATAATTACTGAATACCAAGTACAAAGTACTACTATAGACTTGTGAAAAGATTCTGTGCTCTCATAAATCAAAGCAATCTAAAACAATAATTCCACGAGTAAGGATAATGCACTTAAAGCAGCATCTCCTCCAACACAGACCAGTCTTCATTCAAGCAAACCACAGAAGCTACAAGGAGGTAAGGCTACAGGCTCATGTGCCCAGACTTCGTTGTTCTGGCCATCATCACATCTTCCTTTGGTTTTATTTGGAATCCCTTAGCCAGGATGACAGGGGTCACAGAAACAGACTCAAGACCCTGTAGGTGAGGGGCAGAGCTGGTCAGAGAGGGAATGCAGTCTACTTCCTACTGACCACCTCCTGCCCCAACCCGGGCAGGACAGATGGTCCACCCTGTAAGACCTATATTATGGTAGGAGAATAATTATTCCCAACAGGGAATCTAGACATGCCCATTTTCCAACAGCTGTTTGAGAGTAGCAGGGGTAACTGATAACACAGACATCTCCATGATAGGTTTTGAATTTTGTCTTCCATCAGCTCATTTCCCGCATTTACTAAAAATACAGGGAAGTTAACTTATTTAATTTTCATTGGCTTTCCCTTCCCTTCATCTCCTGGGACGATGTGCTTATGAGCTCTGAAGAGGAACAGGCCAGCCTAGATTCATAAATTGAATCGTTGAAGCAATTGAGGTCTGACTCTAGAGCCAAATGCAATATATTCGTAAGGTCGTCTGATTTCATCAGCAGAGAGCATGACAGATAACAAGCCACTCTGACTCACATTGTATTAAAGTGTCCTGTTAAGAAATTTCAAATGTTTGAGACATTTCTAAGAGGGCCACATAATTTTTCCTTTCATAAATGCATTTACTAAAAGATGTACTTAAATTGTAAGCTCCTCTGATGCATTAAGAATACTCAAGTTACATACAAGACTACTTCTGCGGCTTAAGCTACATCTGCAGCTCCGGTCCTATAGCAGTTTTTATACCTCAATCTCAAAATATTTTTCAGATACCAATTCATTAACTAGATGACATTTTATATTCCATTTTCAGAAGAAGAAACTGAGGCTTCCAGAAAACCTGCAGCAGGCCATGGTTCCTGCTCCCCCATCTGTAGCTTTCTTCAATAAAAGACCTTTGCAAATTCAGGAACACTGCCCAACAGGTAGAGTGATTATAAAAGCAGGGTGTTTTTACAATTGGGGTAGCTCAGTGGTAAAGAATCTGCCTGCAATGCAGGAGACACAGGTTCCATCCCCGGGTTGGGAAGATCCTCTGGAGGAGGAAATGGCAACCCACTCCAGTATTTTTGCCTAGAAAATCCCCATGGACAGAGGAGCCTGGTGGGCTACAGTTCATAGGGTCACAAAGAGTCAGACATGACTAAATGACTATACAACAAATTATTACAATAAGGCAGTAGTAGAATAACACATTATGATTTTTGGCAAAATAGCTTTCAGACAGTTGAAGAAAGCCATAAGCATTGGAATAGAGGAATAAAAGGCTATTTAAATGTATTTAAAAAAATAAAGCATTTGTCCTCTGGCCCAGTGAAGGGTGGGAGTGGCATTGCCTGGACATCTTTAAATAAGTAAAAAAGTATCTAGTAACTGGAACTGCAGGATCCGTGCGTGCCAAGGCTGTGTGTCATTTCAGCGCCAGCCTGTGGGCCGACCGCCCCCTGGGGTCTGATCACTATCTCCTGGGCACTGTTTGCTATCTGAAGGCCTTCCATTTCACCAGGGCTTGCCTCCAGGAGCAGTGTACGCTGTCCTGCAGAGACAGAGCCTTCTTGGCAGCCATTTCAAGATTGTGAAGTGATGACCCAGTTCCCTTAAGAAACAAACTGGGAGGAGACCATAGATGAGGGATGGAAGTGGAAGGCCTGGGGCTCGCCAAATCCCCCCAGACATCAGGGACCCACCCTTCTCCCCTGGTTTGGCTCATAGGCACACGTCCACACATTTTTTCATGGGAGATCAGAATGGAACCTGCTGCTCATGTCAAGATGTTGAGGTCAGGGGCTTCCTTGATGGCTCAGTGGTAAAGAATCCACCTGCCAATGCAGGAGACACAGGTTCGATCCCTGGTCCAGGAAGATCCCACATGCCGTGGTACAGCTAAACCCAAGTGCCACAACTACTGAGCCTGTGCTCTAGAGCCCAGGAGCCATAACTACTGAGCCCATGTGCCACAACCACTGAAGCCTGCACACTCTAGAGACTGTGCTCCACAACAAGAGAAGCTGCTGCAGTGAGAAGCTCATACACCGAAACTAGAGAGTAGCCCTTACTCTCTGCAACTAGAGAAAAGCCCTCACAGCAACAAAGACCTAGCCCAGTCAAATAAATAAATAAAATTGTATTTAAAAAAAAAAGATGCTGAAGTCACTTACTCATTATGAAGCCATTGAATTGTCTCCTTTTTTTTTTTCACAAGTGGGACTGAACCACCAAGCTTGGTGCAACAGAACTTGGGGATCTACTGTAATAATGACTCAGTTCTTTTGTGGCTAATAAGCAGACAAGTCAGAGTGAAGCCCCAGTTTGCGAGGTGTGACTGCTGCCGACAAAGGTTCCTGCTCACACACGCCAAGCTTAGGCCCGCCTTCTCAGCTTCATTCCTCCTTCCCGCCCCCAAATTCCCTCTTCACTGGATCCTTGCTGCTTCTGTGGCCTGAATTCTTCTTGACCTGCGCCCCCGTCTGCCAGTTTGCTCTCATCCTGGCTCCTTAAAGATCTTGCTGGTCCTTGAAGCTCACAGCTTGAGTGCTGCTTCTTCATGGAGATTTCCTGTGTGTCCCCCCCAAAATCCCCACCTCCTCCTCTCTCTCTTTTTTGTTTTTGCCTTAAATATATATTTCTTTCTTTAAAATGAAGTATAGTTGATTTACAATATTTTGTTAGTTTCTGGTGTACAGCAAACTGATTTGAAGATATATATACATATATATATAAAACTAGAGAGTAGGATTGATATATATACATATATTGGATTGATATATATATACAAATCCTAAGAAAAATTAACCCTGAATATTCATTGGAAGGACTGATGCTGAAGCTGAAGCTCCAATACTTTAGCCACCTGGTGCAAAGAACCAACTCATTGGAAAAGATCCTGATGCTGGGAAAGATTGAGGGCAGGAAGAGAAGGGGACAAAAGAGAATGAGATGGTTGGATGGCATCACCAATTCAATGGACATGAATTTGAGCAAACTCTAAGAGATAGTGAAGGACAAGGAAGCCTGGTGTGCTACAGTCCATAGGGTCCCCAAGAGTCATACATGACTGAGTGACTGAACAACAATGACAATATTTTTTTTCAGGTTCTTTTCCAATATAGTTTATTATAAGATATTGAATATAATTCCCTGTGCTATACAGTAGGTCCTTGTTTGTTTATCTGTTTTATGTATAGAAGTGTGTATCTGTTAATCCCATACTCTTAATTTATTACCCCCCCAAATTTTTGTAACTGTAGGTTTGTTTTCTGTGTCTGTGAGTCTGTTTCTGTTCTGTATATTAGTTCATTTGCATCACAGTTTAGACTCCACATATAAGTGGTATCATATGATATTTGTCTTCCTCTGTCTGAGTTACTTCACTTAGTATGATGATCTCTAGGTCCAAATGGAAAATGGCATTATTTCATTCTTTTTTATGGCTGAATAATATTCTAAGGATATATATACACCACATTTTCTTTATCCATTCATCTCTGGAGGACATTTAGGTTTGTTTCCATGTCTTGGCTATTGTAAATAGTTTTTGGAGAAGGCAATGGCAACCCACTCCAGAGTTCTTGCCTGGAAAATCCCATGGACGGAGGAGCCTGGTAGGCTGCAGTCCATGGGGTCGCACAGAGTCGGACACAACTGAAGCGACTTAGTAGTAGCAGTAGTAGATCACTGGGATGCATGTGTCTTTTCAAGTTATAGTTTTTCTCTTTTTTGGCTACATGCCTAGGAGTGGGATTGTTGAATCATATGGTAACTCTATTTTCTTTTTCTTTTTTAAAGAACTGCCATCTCTCTTTCTCTTTTTATAATGCTTGAAACATTTTGTCTGGCAGTGTAGTTGTCTCTACATCAGTCTAGCTGAGCAGGCACAAGGCCCAGGAGAGGGAGGCCCAGCCTGGAGCCTGAAGGAATACTCTGAAATGACAAGAGCTAAAGTGCACTGTTCTAGATTAGGGAGGAAGGCTCTGGGGCTCAGGGGTTGGAGGTGGGGAAGTACAGACAATTGTAGGTCAGGCTGGATTAAGACAGTAGTAAACAGCCTATCCAACCTCTGCTCCCAGCTTCAGCTCCCTCGCTCAACCATCCCTTGCACAACTGCCTAACTTGTTTCTCATGACTCAGGCCTTGACTGCCCAGGGTCTTATCATGTCTCCCAGGAATATATGCAATGTAGTGGTGGACCCCTGAAAATGGCACAATACCTGTTCCTCCCTCAGTGATCTCCTGGTGGAATTTCATGACAGTGGTGGAGAAAGCATTTGGAGTAAAGGCCTTTCCTAGGTGGCCCTGAGATTATATCACTTCGGGGACTGCCAGCTATTTCTACTCTTAAGGCTTCCCTTGATAAAGAAGGAAAAAAAAATGAAAAGAAAAAAAGATATGGACTGTGGGATGCAAAACTGAGTTAAAAAATTGAACAAAATCTTCAGTGTGGCATCCCCAGGTGGAGTCCTATGTCTTACTCATTCTCAGATATTGATTCCTCTCTTTTTTTATTTTAGTCCTTTAAAACAATTAACAGAGACTTCCTTGGTGGTCCAGTGGCTAAGACTCCACACTCCCAGTGCAGGCAGCCCAGGTTCAATCCCTGGTGAGGGAACTAGATCCCTCATGCCACCACTAAAGAGTTCGAATGCCACAACTAAAGACTTTCCATGCCACAACTAAGACCTGGTACAGCCAAATTAACTAATTAATTAAAAAAAAAAAAACCAACATCAAAACATAACTGAACATGGGCCAGTACTGGAGGTTTTCCTGTTGAGTGGACTCAAATTCTTTCCCCAAAAGTGAGTTATTTCACTACTTAGTGCCTTGATTTTCCATGTGCAGAACTGTTGGTCATGCTAGCCGTTGCCTCCTTGCTCAAAACGCCATCAGGGACATTCAAGCTGAAAAAAAGATTTAGGTTCTCTGTAAATATTTGTTAAATTTCTTGCTCCAACATACTTACTAGAAACGAGAAATACAGTGACCTGAGACTTAAGTTCCCCTTTCTAATTTTTCAACTTGGAGGAAACTACTTATTGTTTTTGTGGAAAAAAAATTCATTTGGCTCATTAAATTGTTATAATTTTCTTTTTAATAATAGGTCTGTAATAGATAGAAATTTCCCCAAATTGTGGAAAGTATGGCTTCTCATCTCACTATAATTTTGATAATTGTAGCTAACAGCTGCTCATTTAGTTGGCATCATTTGGGAGACCTGAGACTTACCTCTTTATTGTCCTCACTATAATAGTTCATGTTTTGATAGAATCTCTTCAAAATCCATTAAATATCCTTTTATCTTCCTAAACATTGTCCACTGGATATGTAATACAGTGCTACTGAGTCATCTGGGTCGCTCTGCACCATCTCCCCCAACCCGTTACCAGGCAACAGTTGGGCAGTTGGGCGGGGGGCGGGGGGGAACTATTAGTAGTCCTGTTCAGCCATTGGTCTGGCACCAGAGTGGGCCCCTCCCCCAAGCAACCAACTGTCAATGAGCGACCGTTAGTGGTCTCGCTCAGCCATTGGTCAGCACCGTAATGGCCCCTCCCCCAATCAAGCACTGTCAGTGAGCTACCATTAGTGTTCCAGCTTAGCAAAGGGTCATTGGAGTGGTGGTCGTCAGGTGGGAGAGTGAGGTAAGAGGCGGATCCTGGCCCTCTCCCAGGGACCCTCCAGCTCATCTGACCTCTGGCCGGAAGATGACTGAAGGGCCCAGAAAACAAGCTGAGGGCCGTGTCCTGCAGGCTCCAGAGCCCTCACCAGCTGCCACCCACTGGCCAGGCCCAGGACTTGAGGTGACCCTCTGCCCCACCTCTGCAACCTCATGGCAGCAGCCGGCTGCCTGGGTCACCGTCTGCGGGACCTGCCCTTCCTTCCCTTGTCACATAGGCAGGCTGAGGAGCCTGAGCACTGATTGGATCCTGCGCGCCTGGTTTTCTCAGGGATAACGGCTGGACGGGGTCTGGAGACCTGGCCCTGAGGGAGCCGCCAGCTGAGATCTGCCCCTCTCAGCCAGGACTGGACCTCATAGGGTGACGGTTGTCCCTGAGGACCATGTCCTTTCTTGTCAGAACAGAAAATAATATTCACCTGATGGAGGTTTATAGGAGCATCATTCCCTGACCGTGACCTGACCTCAGGAACACAGGCTTTGCCACCAAGATGTTTGCAACAACTCACTGGCCCCTCCCTCCCCTTCCCTAGAAAAGGGCTTTGCTGAGAGTTGTCAGGGTGTTTGGGGTTTTGGGGGGCTTGAGACATCCGTCTCCTTGCGTGGCCCTGCAGTAACCCTTTCTCTGCTCCAAACTCTGACGCTTTGGTGTTATTTGGCCTCACTGTGCATTGGATACTGGAGAAGGCAATGGCACCCCACTCCAGTATTCTTGCCTGGAGAATCCCAGGGACGGCGGAGCCTGGTGGGCTTCCGTCTATGGGGTCGCACAGAGTCGGCCACGACTGAAGCAACTTAGCAGCAGCAGCAGCATTGGATACACAGACTGTGTTTTGGTAACAGATACAGTTTAGAAGTGTCATTCCTTCAGGTTGTCATACCATTCCTGTCACACTGAGGTATAATCAGAGTGTCATTGGTAAGCCACTGTGTTGGTCATTTTGCCCTTGTGGGTGAATGGTCATGTTTTTAGGACTCTTGGGTCAACTTGGTGCCATTGCCTATTTTTGTCAATCTATCTGCTTTGAGTGCTCTGGGCTGGGAGCAGACATGAATTTTGCTAGAATATGTCTACAGTTGGATAAACTTACTCTGACCTACATGGGTCGGGAGCACTTTGTTGAAAGGGTACAGTGAACATTTGTGAACACCATCCCAGCTTGCATCACTGCCTTTTCAGCAGTCCCTGAGTTCTTTTTTTTTTTAATTTATTTTATTGAAGTATAGTTGATTTACAACGTTGTGTCAACTTCTGCTGTACAGCACGGTGATTCAGCTGTGCAAGTATATATACACACATACACACATATATATACATACACACATGCATATACATTCTTTTTCATATTCTTTTCTGTTATGGTTTATCACAGGATATTGACTATAATTCCCTGTGCTATACAAGTAGGACCTTGTTGTTTATTCATTCTACATATAATAGTTTGCTTCTACCAACCCCCAAAACCAAATCCATCCCTCCCCTATCCTCCCCTTCCTTGCCGACCATGAGTTTGTTCTCTTTGTCTGTGAATTCGTTTATGCCTCATAGATGGGTTCATTTGTGTTATATTTTAGATCCCATATATAAGTAATATATCATACGGTATTTGTCTTTCTCTTTCTGACTTACTTCACTTTGCATGATGATCTCTAGATCCAGCCATGTGGCTGCAAATGGTGGTATTATTTCATTCTTTTTTATGGCTGAGTAATATTCCATTGTATATATGTACCACATTTTCTTCATCCATTCCTCTGTGGATGGACATTTAGGTTGCTTTCATGTCTTGTCTATTGCGAATAATGCTGCTATGAACGTCGGGGTACATGTATCTGCCTATGAATTTTTAAAATTGGGACTTTGTATGATAAACTTCCTTATTGTTTAAGCCACTCTGAGTCAGCCTTTCTGCTATTTACATCAAAGAGAGTTCTAACTGACTGATAATGGAAATGAATTTAGTACTTAAACTTGACAGAAAATCTATGTTGTTACTTTAGAAGGTATCACTGGTACACTTTGTGGAAGTACATGGATGTACACTTATTCTTTAAATTGTACATATGCATTATGTGCATTTTTGTATATATGACCTTTCACTATCAGAGAGAAAATAGTTAATATCATTATCCACCCAAGTAGGCAGAATAACCAATAGCATTCATTCAAAAAATATTTATTGAATGTCTATTATTTGTCAGGTACATTCTAAGTCTTAGGGATATAGTTGGGGAAGAAGAGAAAAATCCTCATTCAAACCCAGAGGATCTACAGAAATGTCAGAGAATGATGTGTGCTATGAAGGAAAGTAAAGAAGGTTAAGGGAGGTGCAAAGAAGTGCTGTTATTTTAGGCAGTGTGGCTGGGAAGTCCTCTCTGATGAGATAACATATGAACAGAGACCTGAAGAAGTGAGGGTGAGCCTTGAAGATACTGGGGGATTCAGAAAGAGTTCTGCATGCATGGGAGCAGTGTGTTCAAAGGTCCTGAGGTAGGAGTGAGCTCAGAGCACTCTGGACAGAGCATGGAGGCAGGTGGGCTAGGGTGCAAGGAGTAGAGAAGTGGGCATCAGAAAGGAATCCAGGGATTTCCCTGGTCTAGTGGTTAGGAGTCTGCAATTCCACTGTAGGGGAGAGGGGTTCGATCCCTGATCAGAGAAATAAGATCTTGCATGCCAGGTGGTATGCCCCCGCCTCCGCAAAAACAAAAGGCAGCCAGGAAACCCAGCAATGATAAGGACTTTGATTACCTCAGAGAGAGATGGGATCTATTGGGAGGATTATGAAGGAATATTAGGACCCGAATCAGTATTCAAAAAAATCATTGTTGGGATTTGAGGCAAACAATCTGTAGAGATTAAGGACATGGGCGCTCTGACGCTGCTTGCTTCAGCAGACTTCTAAACAGCAAAAAGCACTGACCTGAAAGAAGAACACACAGGTATTGCATTTCATTTTTTGTCCCCAGAGTCATTCTGCAGGATGCCCTTCCCTCTGACGACTAGGGAGCCTGTAAACACAGCAGGAGTATGGGGAGCAGACTGACAGTGGTACCTGTGACTTTGCAGAATGTGGGAGTGCCTGCCCTGGGTATTGGGTAACCTCTGACCTGGAGGCAGCCTTGGGCAGCCAAAGCAGCAGTGAGCATGAAACTCATGGTCCTGCTGGACCCATGGGCTCTGCTTCTTCTCTTCTGTCCAACACAGCTGTACTTTAGCCCGTGGGCTGGTGCTATGTAACATGATTTCAAAATGAATACTTAACATAATGTTCTAGGAGTTGAAATGTAAAATGCTCACTTAACGTAAGCAGATTTCTTCTATGTTTTCCAAAAGGGAGAGGGCAAAGAGAAGAGGTTTGGAAGAGCATTAATAACTCTCCAGATGATCTGTGAATACTCCTTCTATGGAAGGATTAAAGGTTTCTTTGAGGCAACAGGCTAAAATGCCCCCCTGCGATGTTGCATTCAAATTAACTAATGAGATAAGCCTCCTGTTTTAGTTTCCTGTCTTGGGTTATAATTGCTGCTGCAGCCTCACTCATCATTTCCTGCAGGTTTTCCTTCTCTGGCTGTGATAAATATTAATGCCTTTAATTTTTCATTCCTCCCTTGGGCCTGGAATTCTGTGAAAAGTGAGATTTTCTTGTTCTTGAGGCTTTTTCAGCGATGAGCAATTTTCATTTTCTGTAACAGATTCTCTTAGGTTAGTTTTTAGCTTAGACCTGCACTTTGGTTTTCTTTGACTGTTTTAAAAAGACTGAGAAGCCTATAGCAGCCAGAGTTGAATTCAAGGATTTGAAGCTCATCATCGTTTCTTCTTCATTTTTTTCTCTTGAGAGTCCTTCACCTGGGTTGTCAGTTCCCTGTGATTCTAGACAGCGTTCTGTGTTTATAGGAGCATGTCTTTTACTTGCCCAGATAAAAATGTCATATCTTTCTTCAGGTTTTCAAAATATTCTTACTAAAATAAATTTAAAACATTCAGAATCCCTTCTTAATTAACCATTCTGGGGAGTATTGTTTTGGGCAAATCTAGTGACTAATCCTTGAGATATGTGGAAGCAAACATAATCATATCTTCTAGAGACTGTGGGGAAAGGCTCTCTCCTCCCTTAGAACCACAGGGCATTTGAATTAAAGATGACTTCCACTTCCCCAATCCTTCTGCACTTCACAGATGCAGAAGTGGATTTCTCAGATCTCACAGCTCTAAAGCAGCAGAGCTGGAATGTGGGATTCTGTTTATCACCAGAAGAAAGGTGACACCCTAACACTCCACCTCCCAAACTCTTCTCTCTCTATTAGGATGCACTAGTTTATTCCCTCCAATGTCAGCAATTTCATTCCAAGTACCTAAGTAACATTTAGTAATGGACAAGAAACCTAACAATCCACACAAAGGGTCTGAATGTCATAAGCCTGAGAAATTATTTCTTAAAAAAAAAAAAATTATTTATTTGGTCGTGCTGGGTCTTAGTTGCAGTACTCAGCATCCTCAATCTTCACTGCGGCGTTGGGATCTTTAGTTGTGGCATGTGAACTCTTAGTTGCAGCGTAGGACATCTAGTTTCCTGACCAGGGATTGAAACTGTCTGTGCTCCCTACAAAGGAAGCACTGAGTCTTAACCACTGGATTGCCAGGGAAGTCCTAGAAATGATTTCTTGTCCTTTGCAGCCTACAGAAAATAGCCCTTATTGTAGCTTATATAAGCTTATAGTGCTTATTGTAGGCTCCAGCCATTGCACTGTTGGTTATCTCTTTGTATCCATGTTCCTCATCTCCCCTGGGATTTTGGGGGCCCTGAAGATAAGGGCCTTATTATGAACGCTTTTCTGTACCAGAGGATGTGGCACACAGGCCTGAGCACTATTTGTATGTTCCATTGCACGTTTAAGGCCTTGTCTAGGTGTTCACTCTGGATCATGATTCCTAAGCTCAGTGCCTTCAAGGGTGGGACAGATAATGAAGTACAAGTGTAGAACCACATGAACCCTGGAAAGAGCAGAAAACCAGGACATTCTTGCTGCATCACAAACATTTGAGAAAATACTTCTGAGGCCAGACTTCCAGCTATTATGGCATGAAAAGGTCAGTAAATCCTCTCCTCCCCAAACAGCATGAAACTGGACAAAAAATTGAGAAGCATTTACTTGTGAAAAATAAATAGAGCTTTGGGCAAGAACAGCAGGGTCTGCAGCCTCTGTGTCTGCCTCCATCATCCCAGCCCTCTTCCCAGTTCTGGTCGAAATTTTATCATCAAGGGGTTGACCAGAAAAAAAGATCAAGTTCACTGCCAGAGGGTCAAATCAACGTTGGGCAATGGGTAGAAACCTGCAGCATTGACAATAACAGGAGAAACTGGCAGGAGACAAATGGGGAAAACTCCCATCTCTGCAAGTTTTGAGAATGTCTCCTAACTGGGGTAGGTGGTGAGCCAGCTACTAATTTAACAGAAAACCTTGGAATGGGAGAGCCAAAGGGTTGAAACGGACTCCCCACACATCCCTGCCGGCTTGGAAACTGCATGTGTGCAGGAGGGACCTGAGAGAGCCCAGCAGAACGTGGATGCTGTTGCTCCAGAGCCTCCCACAGTACCTGAAACATAGGAAGCGCTTCATGTACGTCGAATCCATGAGTGCTCATTGCCATATGCAGTATAGCTGAGAGTTGCTACAATTGCTTTTCAGAACAATACAGGGTATAAATAAGTATATTAATAAAAAGCCATATTATTAAATAATATATGTTGGGAGAGGGCTCAGGAGAAAAGAGCCATTAAAGATGTGGGAGCAAATCCAGGGAGAAGCGATGCATGTGGTAACAAAGCATTTGCTCACCTGGAAAAGCTCTTTCCCTGACACTCTAAATACACAGGCCTGACTCTTGGTGCTTTTCTCAGTGCAGGCTGGCTCCTTCGTGTTGTTGAAATCTTGGTTGGGAGGGGAAAAAAATTAATGTGATGTTCTTAACACAGTGTTGCAATGAGAAAATTCAGTGTAAGTGTTTGTTGTTAGGAATGGTATAATACGGTCTCAAAGACATTCCTGCCTTGATCCAGATTTCATGGCTCCATATCATTTTGCCAGGAATGATAAAGACCCAAATGTTAAGACACCTCCTCCATTGCCAGCTCTTGATCTGTAACTTCCCTAGGGAACACAATAAAGCCCAGTAGACAAGAGGTTTGCTCAGAATTTGGGGCTGATTCAGCCTGGTTCTTGGGCAGAAGACTGG
The DNA here is from genome assembly GCF_054371585.1 of Giraffa tippelskirchi. Taxonomy (NCBI): domain Eukaryota; kingdom Metazoa; phylum Chordata; class Mammalia; order Artiodactyla; family Giraffidae; genus Giraffa; species Giraffa tippelskirchi. The sequence continues at coordinate 60,380,520 of NC_137287.1, read as the reverse complement.
CTTCATGTATGCTCTGCTGCTTGGGGCTTGTAAGACCAAGAAAGGCCTTCTCTTGAGACTGGAACAGGGCCCAGAAATATGTGAACATTTGGGTGTGTTGGGCTGGCATGAGTGACTGATGACTCCCAAAGACACCCCACTTCCCTCCTCAGGGTACAGTGGCTTCTATTTACAAGGAGGCAATGAACCTCTAGGACAAGAGACACCCAGCAAATATCTGGTGGAAAGCATCCAGCCAGGTTCCTAAAGTGCAGTCCTCCCAGGGCCTTGCAGATGTTGGGTGCTTCATCCCACCATACTCAGGTTCCCAAGAGGTACCCCAGGAGGCCAGCAACACTATATTTGTATCCCTGACCCTTTCAGTGAACCACCAAGATGCTTCTTGGACCTCAGGGGCTAGCCCCTTCCTTCTGAGGAGTGAGGTAATGTGGCGGGTGGTTACAGAGTAGCAGGGGTTTATACAACAGTAAACCGCCGCTCAGTGCCCACGGGGAAGGTCCTCTCCCTAGAGCTTTCCTTTTGATTTTCTTCCACTGCTCTTGAAGTCTAGCCAGGGTCCAACCTCATGCCTCTGTACACAATTCTGAGTTTCAGATATCTAAAGTTGGGGACCTCCTACAATATCGTGCTCAGAAAGTGGAAAGGGGGGACTTTGCTGGAGATCCAGTGGTTAGGACTCTGCACTTTCGTTGCAGGAGGTATGGGTTCAGACCTTGTCATGGAACTAACATCTCACATGCCACACAGTGAGGCCAACAAAATAAATAAATAAAAATAAACTCAAGTAAGCATCTAACAAAAAAGTGGAAGGGATAAGTAAAGAGGTCAGCAAACACATTTTCTCACTGGCAGTAAAATTCTCTGGGAGGATGCCAAGGGCAATATAAACCCAGCCCGACCGAGAAATCAAAGCATCATTTAAAAAGCAAACAAGCTTCATGGGCAAGGATTTCTACTCCCTTGTTAAAGGCAACTTTAGGACTAGACAAAACAAACAGCAGTGGAGGAGGGTTATTAAATGCGAACTTGTGTGTCCTATACAGAAATATTTCTACTTGATCACTCGGTCTGTCTCTCTCTCTCCCCCTCTTGATATTCTGTATAAGGATCAATGGAGGAACTTGTTGAAATTGCAAATACCTGCATTCCTCCAAACCATGAGGTTCTGCTTCACCAGGTCTGGTATGAAACATTCCAGGTGATTCTAATATGCATGGCCCTAGAAGGAAATTCTGACAATCATTGATGATTGTTTCTGAGCTACCAAAGTGAAGACAGCTTTAGTCCACTCTTGGACTCTAATGAGTAGGACCCTCATACTTCTTTTGATTTCCTGCAGTGCCTCTCTCTACAAAATTTTATTAGGTGCAGAGTAGTTCTCTAATAAAAAAATAATTATTTTTGTTATACAGCATCATGTTATATAATGCTGACTCTAAACATGTTGAATCCAATGCCTTTTGTATGTAGCAATCTAGTTTTCCCAGTTAGGCTTCCCTGGTGGCTCAAATGGTAAAGAATCTGCCTGCAATGCAGGAGACCTGGGTTCAATCCCTGGGTCGGGAAGATCCCATGCAGAAGGACTGGCAACCTGCTCCAGTATTCTTTCCTGGAGAACTCCATGAACAGAGGAGCCTGATGGGCTACAGTCTTTAGAATCGCAAAGAATCAGATACAACTGAAGCAACTTAGCAGCAGCAGCATGCCAATACTATCCTGTTTTGATGGCTGTTGCTCATAGTATAGTTTGAAATCAAGAAGCATGATGCCTCCAGCTTTGTTCTTCTTTGTCAAGCTTGCTTTGGCTATTTGGAATCTTTCTTGGTTCTATACAAATTTTAGGATTATTTGTTCTATTTCTGTGGAAAATGTCATTGGAATTTTGATAGGGATTGTATTAAATCTCAAGGTGGCTTTGAGTAGTATTAACAATATTAGTTTTTCTAATCCATGAGCGTGGAATATCCTTCCATTTATTTGTAGCATCTTCAGTTTCTTTCATCAGTATCTTCTAGTTTTCGGGGTACAGGTCTTTCACTGTCAAGGGGAATTCTCAAGTTCCCATTCTTCATCCTTGCTTTTCTGCCTCTTCATTCTCTCTCTTTCTCTGTTAAGAATTCTTTCTCCTTGACCTTTCTTCCTTTTGTAATCCTTTCACTAATTGTAAAGAGCTCTCCAAGCAAAGCCAGAAACTTCGAACCAAGATAAGCCTTTCCTTGCCAAGAGCTCACTGATTCATTCACTCATTTGTTAACTCCACAAATAATGGTTGAATGCCTACTTTATGCCAGACATGTCCTTAAAATGAGAGGTACAGAGGTGAAGAAGACAGGAAAGGTGCCTGCTCTCATGACACTGATAATTGTAGTGCAAGAAAATAGACAAGAGAAGGAGAGAAAAGAGCAGAGGAAAGAAAGAAAATCAGAGTTGTAACTGCTGAGAAGAGAATTAAAGTGAGATGGTGGATGGTGTGACCAGAGGACTCCAGACTGGGTGGTTAGGAAAGAGTCATCTCAGATTAAACATCTGAGAATCATCTCAATGTCAAGCAATCATTATGCTAATATCAGAAAGATGTGCATTCAGCCAAGAGGGACTATGTGCTCAGGGAGTTTAAGATCAGACCAAATGAAATACAATTAATGGTATAATTTTGTGCCGCCACTGAGTACATTTTCAAAAATTCTTATTTCTCTTTTTCATATCTCCATTAAAATGGACTATTCAGAATCATAGCCAACCATGGAGAAATGGAGTTTAGCAAGTAAGAGAGCCTACTGAGAAATGTTAGCTACTGAACAGAATAGTCAGTTGTGATAAATTTTCTTTCCACAGTAATTTGCCACCCTTCCTAGGTGGGAACTCTGACTTTTCTTACTCTCAGAGTAGAAAAGAAGAAGAAAAAACCCAAGCCCAACCCAAAACATTCCATCTCACCCCAAATAGTAATAATCGCTATTACTCACCAGCTCCAGCCATGAAAGAGGAGATTGCCATCAGGGTACGAGGTCATTAAATTCTGTACTGATTGGAGCAAAGGAACAGAGAAGAGGTGAAGTTTTTGGAAAGAATGCTCCAGGAATTACACCCTTCCTCCTTTGTTGTTTAGAGCAAACTTGCAATAAAATACTAAAGATATACGTTATAAATTGTTTGACCAATACACAAGCTGTGGACTGGATTGTCACTCCCAAATTCATGTGAAGTCCCAAACCCCTCATGTGGCTGAATTGGAGATGGGGGCCTTCAAGGTGGTGATTGAGGTTAAAGGGGGTCATAAGAGTGGAGCCCTGATTCCATGGGGCTGGTGCCCTTATAAGCAGAGGAAGAAATACCGGAGATCTCTCTCTGCCATGTGAGGACTCAAGGAGAAGGCAGCCATCTGTAAGTAAGGAAGAAAAGCACTCGCCAGGACCGGACCATGCTTGCTCCTTGACCTTGGACTTCCAGCCTCTAGAACTCTAAGAAAAGAAATTTCTGTTGTTTAAGCACCCTAGTCCATGGTATTGGGTTGGCAAAAAAGTTTTTTTGGGTTTTTCCATTATGGAAATATTTTGTTATGCTGCCTAAGCAGACTAAGACATCACTCACCTCCCACTGGTACAGAGATGGTGCAGTAAAAGGAGTGAAGGAACATGATTCCCATATCCCTGGTCCAGGGCTGGAAAAGTATCTAATGAGATCATGGTGCCTCAAATTAAAAAAAAAAAATTTAATTTTCATAACTTGTAACTAATGTAGTATTTAAAGAGAAAGTTTAATAATTTAAAAAAAATTTTTTTCACTTACAGAAAGCTATTTGAAATGTTTGTTGAGTAAATAAATGAATCTACGAAAATGATACCATAATATGACTCCACAATAGATAAGACCTATACGTTTATGTTTTTCCGCCAGTATCAAGGTCAGCTTTATGTTGGACCAAGACTGGACCTGTATTAAGCAGGTGTATATCAAGAGCAGAGTCCAATGTCAGGGTGCAGGATGACTTTAGGGGACCCCAAGCACTTTTGACTTGATGGGCTCCTTCCTCCATGAAAAAAATTTTAAATTATATTTTATGATGACATTCTTCTGATTTTAGAAGAAATGAACATGAAAACATTTTTTGTGAGCTGGTGAAAGTATCGTGTGCCCTGACAGAGGTTCCTTCTCTGCATCTGGAGTCTGAGTCCTGTTTCCATCACTTCTTAGCTGTGAGATTTGGGAAGAAGCCCTTGACATCCTTATCTATAAAAATGAGATGACGGAAGGTATAGCAATATGGAGAAAAATCTTCTTTGTTAGCAAGAAACTTGTTTGATGGAGGGGTTCTTGGATAAGAGTCTCAGAATGGGGTGCCCTGGAGGGGTCATGCTGCCTCACAAGGAGTGCGGGCGGAGTGAGCTGGAGCCAAAGACAGAAGAATCTGCCCCTCCCCCACCAGGCCTGGCCAAGGAACTTTGGGCTCAAGGACAGAAACGTCAAAGCCAGAGTCTTTGGAAGAAGCTTATCTTCATCTGCTCAGATCATCCTCAACAATATTCCCATTTCCCTTTAACGCTTTCTGAGCGCTGAATCTATGTTATGGGAGAGAAGGGTGCTGAGCTCAGCTCCGAGGGCCTGGGTCTAGCACAGAAGCAGCTTCCCCCTTCCCCTGCCCCGAGTTATGTGGGAAGCTCTTGGCCCAGTGTCTGAGAGCTCTCAGTACACACTGCCCTCCGATGTGAGCAGCCCAAGGCAGATGTGAAAACACGGTTCTGGCCTCATTCGCAGGATCAGTACTATGTTTAGCTAATAAACTAACTGGCTAGATGATTGTCCAGAGCAGAGCTTCTCAATTCAATTGGCCATTATCTTGTTCCTCCCTCCTCCCCAGAAGACATTTGGCAAAGTCTGGAGACAATTTTGGTTGTCACAGCTGGCCGGGGAGGGTGCTATGGGCATCTAGCAGACAGAAGCTGTATTGCACAGACAGCTCCATGACAAAACCTCATCTGGCCCTGAATATCCACAGCGCCATGCTTGAGAACCCTGATATGGAGCGTTTCCTCTGATGACCACCCAGAATGAAAAATCAGGGAGCAGTCTTTATACCACACTATGAGGTCAGCTTTTTCATACTGTTCATGGGGTTCTCAAGGTAAGAATACTGAAGTGGTTTGCCATTCCCTTCTCTAGTGGACCACATTCTGTCAGGCCTCTCCACCATGACCTGGCCATCTTGCGTGGCCCCACATGGCGTGGCTTAGTTTCATTGAGTTAGAAAAGGCTGTGGTCCATCTCAGCAGTGGCCACAGGACTGGAAAAGGTCAGTTTGCATTCCAATCCCAAAGAAAGGCAATGCCAAAGAATGCTCAAACTACCGCACAATTGCACTCGTCTCACACGCTAGTACAGTAATGCTCAAAATTCTCCAAGCCAGGCTTCAGCAATATGTGAACTGTGAACTTCCAGATGTTCAAGCTGGTTTTAGAAAAGGCAGAGGAACCAGAGATCAAATTGCCAACATCCGCTGGATCATTGAAAAAGCAAGAGAGTTCCAGAAAAACATCTATTTCTGCTTCATTGACTATGCCAAAGCCTTTGACTGTGTGGATCACAATAAACAGTGGAAAATTCTTAAAGAGATGGGAATACCAGACCACCTGACCTGCCTCTTGATAAACCTGTATGCGGGTCAGGAAGCAACAGTTAGAACTGGACATGAAAATGATGAAAATGAAAATGTCTTCATCAAGACTCAAACATCACAGTTCAAAAGCATCAATTCTTTGGCGCTCAGCCTTCTTTATGGTCCAACTCTCACATCCACACACGACTACTGGCAAAACCATAGCTTAGACTAGACAGACCTTTGTCGGCAAAGTAATATCTCTGCTTTTTAATATGTTGTCTAGGCTTGTTATAGCTTTTCTTCCAAGGAGCAAGAGTCTTTTAATTTCATGGCTGCAGTCACCATCTTCAGTGATTTTGGAGCCCAGCAAAATAAAATCTGTCACTGTTTCCACTCTTTTCCCATCTATTTGCCATGAAGTGATGGGACCAATGCCATGATCTTGGTTTTTTGAATGTTGAGTTTTAAGCCAGCTCTTTCACTGTCCTCTTTCACTTTCATCAAGAGGCTCTTTAGTTTTCTTCACTTTCTGCCATAAGGGTGGTATCACCTGCATATTTGAGGTTATTGATATGTTTCCCGGCAATCTTGATTCTAGCTTGTGAGTCATCCAGCCCGGCATTTTGCATCATGTACTCTGCATATAAGTTAAATAAGCAGGGTGACAATATACAGCCTTGACATACTCCTTTCCCAGTTTGGAACCTGTCCATTGTTCCATTTCTGGTTCTAACTGTTGCTTCTTGACCTGCATACAGATTTTTCAGGAGGCAAGTAAGGCTCTAGGTCTGGCTCTAAGTGAGTGATCACACCATTGTGGTCATCTGGGTCATTAAGATCTTTTTTGTATAGTTCTTCTGTGTATTCTTGCTACCTCTTCTTAATATCTTCTGCTTCTGTTAGGTCCATACCATTTCTGTCCTTTATTGTGCCCATCTTTGCATGAAATTTTCTTTTGGTATCTCTAATTTTCTTGAAGAGATCTCTAGTCTTTCCTGTTCTATTGTTCTCATCTATTTCTTTGTATTAATCACTTAGGAAGGCTTTCTTATTTCTCATTGCTATTCTTTGGAACTCTGGATTCAAATGGGTATTTCTTTCCTTTTCTCCTTTGTCTTTCATTTCTCTTCTTTTCTCTGCTACTTGTAAGGTCTCCTCAAACAACCATTTTGCCTTTTTGCATTTCTTTTTCTTGGGGATGGTCTTGATCACTGCCTCCTGAACAATGTCATGAACCTCCATCCATAGTTCTTCAGGCACTCTGCCTATCAGATGGATCTAATCCCTTGAATCTATTTGTCACCTCCACTGTATAATCATAAGGAATTTGATTTAGGTCATACCTGAATGGTCTAGTGGTTTTCCCTACTTTCTTCAATTTAAGTCTGAATTTTGCAATAAGGAGTTCATGATCAGAGCCACAGTCAGCTCCTGGCCTTGCTTTTGCTGACTGTATAGAGTTTCTCCATCTTTGGCTGTGAAGAATATAATCAATATTATTTTGGTATTGACCGTCTGGTGATGTCCATGTCTAGAGTCGTCTCTTGTGTTGTTGGAAGAGGGTGTTTGCTATGACCAGTGCATTCTCTTGGCACAACTCTGTTAGCCTTTGCCCTGATTCATTTTGTACTCCAAGGCCAAACTTGTCTGTTACTCCAGGTATCTCTTGACTTCCTACTTTTGCATTCCAGTCCCCTATGATGAAAAAAACATCTTTTTTTGGTGTTAGTTCTAGAAGGTCTTGTAGGTCTCCATAGAACTTACGGCTGCTTAGTTCTTTGGCCCATTTTTTGATTGGGTCATTTATTTTTCTGGAATTCAGCTGCAGGAGTTGCTTGTATATTTTTGAGATCAATTGTTTGTCTGTTGCTTCGTTTGTTATTATTTTCTCCCATTCTGAAGGCTGTCTTTTCACCTTGCTTATAGTTTCCTTTGTTGTGCAAAAGCTTTTAATTTTAATTAGGTCCCATTTGTTTATTTTTGCTTTTATTTCCAATATTCTGGGAGGTGGGTCATGGAGGATCCTGCTGTGATTTATGTCGGAGAGTGTTTTGCCTATGTTTTCCTCTAGGAGTTCTATAGTTTCTGGTCTTATCAAAAAAAATGGGCCAAAGAACTAAACAGACATTTCTCCAAAGAAGAAATACAGATGGCTAACAAACACATGAAAAGATGCTCAACATCACTCATTATTAGAGAAATGCAAATCAAAACCACAATGAGGTATCATTTCACACCAGTCAGAATGGCTGCTATCCAAAAGTCTACAAGCAATAAATGCTGGAGAGGGTGTGGAGAAAAGGGAACCCTCTTACACTGTTGGTGGGAATGCAAACTAGTACAGCCACTATGCAGAACAGTGTGGAGATTCCTTAAAATACTGGGAATAGAACTGCCATATGACCCAGCAATCCCACTGCTGGGCATACACACCGAGGAAACCAGAATTGAAAGAGACGTGTGTACCCCAATGTTCATCGCAGCACTGTTTACAATAGCCAGGACATGGAAGCAACCTAGATGTCCATCAGCAGACGAATGGATAAGGAAGCTGTGGTACATATACACAATGGAATATTACTCAGCCATTAAAAAAAATACATTTGAATCGGTTCTACTGAGATGGATGAAACTGGAGCCCATTATACAGAGTGAAGTAAGCCAGAAAGAAAAACAACAATACAGTATACTAATGCATATATATGGAATTTGAAAGATGGTAACGATAACCCTATATGCGAGACAGAATAAGAGACACAGATGAATAGAACAATGTTATGGACTCTGAGGGAGAAGGTGAGGGTGGGACGTTCTGGGAGAATAGCATTGAAACATGTATATTATCATATGTGAAACAGAACACCATTCCATGTTCGATGCATGAGACAAGGGCTCAGGGCCGGGGCAATGGGATGACCCAGAGGAATGGGATGGGGAGGGAGGTGGGAGGGGGGCTCAGGATGGGGAACACATGTAAACCCATGGCTGATTCATGTCAATGTATGGCAAAAACTATTACAGTATTGTAAAGTAATTAGCCCCCAAGTAAAATAAATAAATTTATTAAAAAAAAAAAAAATAAGAACTTACGGCTGCATTTAGGCCACTGAGATTTCTATCTAGAGCTAAGCTACTAGTGCCCTCTGGTGGAGACGTTTGGAACTGCTGCCTTAAGTGCTGAGACTAAAAGAGTAATTCAACAGTGGTCTTATGCCAGGTGATCACACCAGGACTCCCTCCCTTTACTGGATTCTTGGAACTCTCTTCGCCCCTCCCTTGGGCTGGCATCTCAGCCTGAGTTTTCTCGGAAAGCAGAGCCTGAGCCCAGGTCTGCATGGAGGTAGTTATTTTGGGAAGTGATCCCTCGGAACTTGAGGGAAAGACATGGCGGGGGGGGGGGGTTGTTGTGAGATGAGAGAACATGTGCTTGCTTGTCGTCGCTCGCCCTGGTGCTAGTGCAGGGCTCCTGAGACTCTTGGAATATCCTGGGTGACAGCAGCGTTTTCTGTTCTGAGGAGGCGGCTCTGGGATCCACTTCAGCATAGTCAGGGGTTGGCTGGGAGGAGCAGGGATGGGGCGGGCAGCACAAAATTGGCCATAACGGCTGTGAAAGCTGGGCCATGAGTACTAGGGTAGTTTATTACTCATCCTCTTGATTTTTCCCTATGTTTGAAATTGTTCATAATAATTTAAAAAATCCTTTTTTGGGGAAAAATAGTCATCCAGGCTAGATTCATGAATCTGGTGGTAGGGAAGATGGAGGAGATTGTATGAAGGTTGACATTGATACTGATGAATGACAAGAGCCTCAGAGGTCCCCAGATGCTTTCCTGAAGCATTGCTGTGAGCAGACAGTGCATGTGAGGGGCAAGATAAACAGTCCGTTAAGGAAACGAGACACTTGCACCAATACCTGCTGGTTCCAGACTTTTCCAAGGTGAACTTGTCATTCATGGTGAGAGCTTGTCATCTCTGAGAAGTGAATCCTAGTGATCATTTCACCAGCAAGTTCTCTGTAGTTCATTTTAAAAAGAAACAGAGAATCAAACCTGAAGTATGTCTTTAAAGGGATGGGGAGCGCCATGCTGGAAGCTGGCTGGTTGTCTGAAGTCAGTGCCAGAGCCCCAGGGCAGCTGTCAGCCCAGAGGAGTGTTTAAGTGGGATTATCTGAGCTCCTTGCTACTGCAGGGATGGATGTTTTCTAAGTGGAACCTCTTCTCCTCACAGTGATCAGGTGAGTCGCCAAGTAAAATCGTGGTCACAAAGAACATCACCAGGCCCCTAATGAGAAGCTGTTGACAGAAAAGTCGCTCTGACATTCATCAAAACGCCAATAAATGTCAAGGGAGGGACTAGAGACACAGCAGCTCATAAATTCTTTCTCCAGGGGCCTCTAGAGCAGAGTTTCGGGAGGAAGCACTTGCTCTGCCTTTCTCCTGAATGGTGCTAAGGAAACTTCCGGAAAGCTTGGAACATTCATGGGGTGGTTCACCCTGATGGTCTGGAGGGGATATCACTAGGAGGGGGCACCCCAACTTTCGGTCAGAGCATCCTGTGTTGGGTACCAAGACTGGCTAGGTCTGTATCTCTTTAGTCATTTAGACCTTGTCTGTGTGATGTCAGTTTGTAAGGTAGCTGGGTGCTGAGATCCTTCCTGACTTGAAATGCTAAAGCTTCACATAGAAGGATCCATCTGCTCATGAATAAGTCAGAATTTATTTTTCCTCTTGATTCCTGTAGTACTTATTGCCTGTGGTGTTCATTTGGCAACCGGCATGGTGGCCTCATTGTAAGATGTGTTCCATGGCTAAATCCTTCTTCTACTTTTTTTGTGAGGGGAGGGGGTGTTCTTCACCTCTTGCCAACCAACCATAAACTTTTTCTCTCTCTGTTTTATCACCAGAAGTGTAAGCATTTGGAGGCCAAAGCATGTGTCAGCTATGCTTTAAAGAAAGCAAATGGACTTTTTGGAACCCCCTGGGTCTGGTTTCATCCAATGTGACTCCTGAATACTAACCTACACAGAAACTCTATAAACTTTCCTGGACATACAGAGAAAACATGGATTTAATTCACGTTCTGTTCTACCGCTTAACTTTACAAAACTGATTTAGAAAATATGGTCCGAGAATTTTTAAGAAATTTCTCACGTCTGTATCTTGAGCTTGGATGGGGTTGGGGGGGAACTGTGCCCTGGCCACATTGAACTGGATCCAGCACATCTCATGGGAGATCTGCTCCATGCTGGGCAGCGTCCAGGCTCTGAGAAATAAACGACAAACAAGACTGATGTGGCCTGCAGTGTTGGAGCGCAGGGGGCATGATACACTAGACTGTGAGTTAAAATAATAATTCAGCGTGCTTCCTGCACAACAAAAGTATCTACAAAGTGATGGGATGTTGCCTTCACCTAAAAGCCTATACAAGGGGTGGCCCCCCGACCCCTGGATTTCAGACCCAACCCTACCCCCTACTGGCTGTGTGATGACAGGCACGTCACCTAGTACCTTTGTGTTTCTTTTCTGTAGAATAGGGTTCATAAAGCCTAGTGCACAGAGATTTTGAGAGGATTCATGTATTAACATCCATAAAATGCTTCAATGGTGCCTGGCACAGAGCAATTGCTACATCAATCAAAGCACTGGTAAGCTTTAAATCACACAACACTTTGACCCATACATTTCCCCTCCTCCCCTTTCTAAATTCCTAGAAATTTCTTCAAGTGGCAAGTACCACCTCAATACAAAATTTGGTAAGGTATATATTGAAAACATACAACATAAAAGCGAGAGACTTCTTAAATGTGTAGACAAATACCTGCAAATTGGTTTTGGGGTCAAAGCTGAGACATCATTATAAAATCAATGAAGACGTCAGGGTACATCCATGGTGGGAACATAAACCCCACAACACTGGACTCACCCAGCCCCTAGTCTTCCTCCCTGCCTTGCCGGTGGCAACAGCCACCTCCCCCTCCCCCAGGGAGCCAGAGAGGGCCAGGCCATCCCACCAAGACACCCTACAGGTCCAGGATGGCCTGCCAGTTTCTCAGGGGGCCTCTGTTTGGAACCTTAAAGATACACTTGGGGTTCCAGACCATGAAAGGAAAACCCTTGCATGACTGAAATTTCACAAATATATTAATGGCAACAGGTCAACTTCAATAAGGTTGAATTGAACTCTGGCCTCTTGATGACTGCAAGGAAAGAATACTCATTCATTAATCAAATATTTTAAAACAATTTAAAAGCTTAGTGCAGTGGGTTTGCAGAAAACAGGAAAGGGGGGGGCCCTAGACAAAACTAGGTTTCCCTGGTGGATTAGTCGGTAAAGAATCTGCCTGTAATGTAGGAGACCCAAGTTCAATCCCTGGGTTGGGAAGATCCCCTGGAGAAGGAAATGGCAACCCACTCCAGTATTCTTGCCAGGGGAAATCTCATGGACACGGGACATACGAAGCTGGCATGCCATAGTCCATGGGGTTGCAAGAGTCAGACACGACTTAGTGACTAAACCACCACCAGACAAAACTAAGGTGATTGCCAGTTTCGATAGAGCTCTGCCCACCAAGCTAGCCAGACACCTTTAAAAGGTTCAGGTGTGGCTCCCAAGAACTGAGGATATGTGATGGAGTTCTTGTTCTCCAGGGCAGTCAGGTGTTTTCACTCTTTGCCACTTCCAGGGAAAAGTACATCTTCTCCATTTGTAGAAGAGCATTTTCTTTGGGCAAAGCTACCTGTTTTCAGGTCTTGTGGCAAGTTTCCAATCCAGTGCTGCAGAATCCACAATGTCACAACCAGCAGGACAAAAGGGTACACGCAGCATTTTTATAGAAGAGGACCTGGGCGCTGAAAGAGGCCCCGCCACCCGCACCGTCACACGGCTGGTTCGTGGCAAACCTGGGACTTGAACTTGGTGTTTTTCGAGGTCAAACCTGTGCTTTCCCCGGAATTCCCTTGGTAAGCAAAGCTGTGTTGCTGCACTCCGCAGTTTCTGATTGGTTTCCTTTGAGTGCGTCGGTTGTCTGTCTCTCTTGGCTGGAACAGCGATCTTTTTGGTACATTGAGGAGAAAAGAAACACGTATGGTGTCGGGGGCAGGGGATCCACAGTCAGCTAGATGCTGGTTTGACTGTGGCCACTGCCTTCACTTCTCTGAGCCTCTCACCTACCAGGGCAGCAGAGAGAGCTCCTTCCTAGGCTAGCCTGGCTCAGCACATCTGGTGGGTCTCTGCACAGTCCCTGAGGGAAAATTAATCACGTATCCGCGCTGTTTTCTCTGGAGCTCAGGCCGGGTGGGAGCAGATGCCCCTTTCACTGACTTTCCAGCCCCGTCCCCTCCCTGTGCGGGAACCATTGAGCAGCGGATGGTGCAGAAGGAAAGGTGAACACACATTTTCCAAAAGCGGTCGTCATGTGTGCCGACCAGAGAGCTTTCTTTTTTTTTTTTTTTTTTATAAATTTATTTTAGTTGGGGGCTAATTACTTTACAATATTGTAATAGTTTTTGCCATACATTGACATGAATCAGCCATGGGTTTACATGTGTTCCCCTTCCTGGACCCCCCACCCACCTCCCTCCCCATCCCATCCTTCTGGATCATCCCATTGCCCCGGCCCTGAGCCCTTGTCACATGCATCGAACATGGAATGGTGTTCTGTTTCACATATGATAATATACATGTTTCAATGCTATTCTCCCAGAACGTCCCACCCTCACCTTCTCCCTCAGAGTCCATAAAATTGTTCCATGCATCTGTGTCTCTTATTCTGTCTCGCATATAGGGTTATCGTTACCATCTTTCAAATTCCATATATATGCATTAGTATACTGTATTGTTGTTTTTCTTTCTGGCTTACTTCACTCTGTATAATGGGCTCCAGTTTCATCCATCTCAGTAGAACCGATTCAAATGTATTTTTTTTAATGGCTGAGTAATATTCCATTGTGTATATGTACCACAGCTTCCTTATCCATTCGTCTGCTGATGGACATCTAGGTTGCTTCCATGTCCTGGCTATTGTAAACAGTGCTGCGATGAACATTGGGGTACACGCGTCTCTTTCAATTCTGGTTTCCTCGGTGTATATGCCCAGCAGTGTGATTGCTGGGTCATATGGCAGTTCTATTTCCAGTTTTTTAAGGAATCTCCACACTGTTCTCCATAGTGGCTGTACTAGTTTGCATTCCCACCAACAGTGTAAGAGGGTTCCCTTTTCTCCACACCCTCTCCAGCATTTATTGCTTGTAGACTTTTGGATAGCAGCCATTCTGACTGGTGTGAAATGATACCTCATTGTGGTTTTGATTTGCATTTCTCTAATAATGAGTGATGTTGAGCATCTTTTCATGTGTTTGTTAGCCATCTGTATTTCTTCTTTGGAGAAATATCTGTTTAGTTCTTTGGCCCATTTTTTGATTGGGTCGTTTATTTTTCGGGAATTCAGCTGCAGAAGTTGCTTGTATATTTTTGATATTAATTGTTTGTCTGTTGCTTCATTTGCTATTATTTTCTCCCATTCTGAAGGCTGTCTTTTCACCTTGTTTATAGTTTCCTTTGTTGTGCAAAAGCTTTTAATTTTAATTAGGTCCCATTTGTTTATTTTTGCTTTTATTTCCAATATTCTGGGAGGTGGGTCATGGAGGATCCTGCTGTGATTTATGTCGGAGAGTGTTTTGCCTATGTTTTCCTCTAGGAGTTTTATTGTTTCTGGTCTTACGTTTAGATCTTTAATCCATTTTGAGTTTATTTTTGTGTACGGTGTTAGGAAGTGTTCTAGTTTCATTCTTTTACAAGTGGTTGACCAGTTTTCCCAGCACCACTTGTTAAAGAGATTGTCTTTTCTCCATTGTATATTCTTGCCTTCTTTGTCGAAGATAAGGTGTCCATATGTGCGTGGGTTTATCTCTGGGCTTTCTATTTTGTTCCATTGATCTATATTTCTATCTTTGTGCCAGTACCATACTGTCTTGATGACTGTGGCTTTGTAGTAGAGCCTGAAGTCAGGCAGGTTGATTCCTCCAGTTCCATTCTTCTTCCTCAAGATTGCTTTGGCTATTCGAGGTTTCTTATATTTCCATACAAATTGTGAGATGATTTGTTCTAGTTCTGTGAAAAATACCATTGGTAGCTTGATAGGGATTGCATTGAATCTATAGATTGCTTTGGGTAGTATACTCATTTTCACTATATTAATTCTTCCAATCCATGAACACGGTATATTTCTCCATCTGTTTGTGTCCTCTTTGATTTCTTTCATCAGTGTTTTATAGTTTTCTATATATAAGTCTTTTGTTTCTTTAGGTAGATATATTCCTAAGTATTTTATTCTTTTTGATGCAATGGTGAATGGTATTGTTTCCTTAATTTCTCTTTCTGTTTTCTCATTATTGGAGTATAGGAATGCAAGGGATTTCTGTGTGTTAATTTTATATCCTGCAACTTTGCTATACTCATTGATCAACTCTAGTAATTTTCTAGTAGAGTCTTTAGGGTTTTCTATGTAGAGGATCATGTCATCTGCAAACAGTGAGAGTTTTACTTCTTCTTTTCCTATCTGTATTCCTTTTATTTCTTTTTCAGTTCTGATTGCTGTGGCCAAAACTTCCAAAACTATGTTGAATAGTAGTGGTGAGAGTGGGCATCCTTGCCTTGTTCCTGACTTTAGGGGAAATGCTTTCAATTTTTCACCATTGAGGATAATGTTTGCTGTGGGTTTGTCATATATAGCTTTTATTATGTTGAGATATGTTCCTTCTATTCCTGCTTTCTGGAGGGTTTTAATCATAAATGGATGCTGAATTTTGTCAAAGGCTTTTTCTGCATCTATTGAGATAACCATATGGTTTTTTTCTTTCAATTTGTTAATGTGGTGTATTACATTGATTGATTTGCGGATGTTAAAAAAACCTTGCATTCCTGGGATAAAGCCCACTTGGTCATGATGTATGATCTTTTTAATATGATGTTGGATTCTGTTTGCTAGAATTTTATTAAGGATTTTTGCATCTATGTTCATCAGTGATATTGGCCTGTAGTTTTCCTTTTTTGTGACATCTTTGTCTGGTTTTGGAATTAGGGTGATGGTGGCCTCATAGAATGAGTTTGGAAGTTTACCATCTTCTGCAATTTTCTGGAAGAGTTTGAGTAGGATAGGTGTTAGCTCTTCTCTAAATTTTTGGTAGAATTCCGCTGTGAAGCCGTCTGGTCCTGGGCTTTTGTTTGCTGGAAGATTTCTGATTACAGTTTCGATTTCCGTGCTTGTGATGGGTCTGTTAAGATCTTCTATTTCTTCCTGGTTCAGTTTTGGAAAGGTATACTTTTCTAAGAATTTGTCCATTTCTTCCAAGTTGTCCATTTTATTGGCATATAGCTGTTGGTAGTAGTCTCTTATGATCCTTTGTATTTCTGTGGAGTCTGTTGTGATCTCTCCATTTTCATTTCTAATTTTGTTGATCTGATTCTTCTCCCTTTGTTTCTTGATGAGTCTGGCTAATGGCTTATCAATTTTGTTTATCTTCTCGAAAAACACACATTTTCCAAAAGCGGTCGTCATGTGTGCCGACCAGAGAGCTTTCATTCACTGTCCCAGTGGAAGGAAGTAGAGATGCAAATCAACCCCCAATTTATATCTGCCTTGGGGATGAATTATGTGATACTGGTGGTTGGGTAGCAGGTTTTACTCCAGGATTATTTTCCGCTCCGAGGATTATTAGGATTTATAGTTCGTCCCCTGAGGGCACTTCAGCTCACAGGCTGGGAAGCCAGCATGGAGGCCTGAGAATTTCCTGGTTGGGAGCTATGGTGCAGCGCGTACAGAAACTGGAAAGGCAACTTTTGTTTTTCACTGGGACGTGGGAGATGGTTTTGCTGACTTTCAACAAAAGCCCAGAGAGTATAACACCCTCTCCTCACTGTGGGGTCTGAGATGGCCACACAATGACCCCCACGGCGGGCAACCCGAAGGGGCCCCGCCGGCGGCGTTACTAGTGAGCAAATCATCACGGCTAGTCCTTCAAAGCCTGGGCTGGAATATCAGCCCATTGTTTGTCAGATTCCTAGTGAAACAACAAAACTGCACTGGTGGTCTGCCAATAGTCAAATCCCACGTCGCCGCTGAGCTTGCCAAGTCCTCCATCAGGGGGCGCGCTTGGTCCAGCTCTGGGTTCTGAAAGTCTGCCCGGTGGCGGTCAGGTCTGCAGGCCCGCCTTACTGCAGCCCCGGCTCCTCACAAGGTGGGCAGGCTGGGGAGGGCACCCAGGGCTTTACAGGCAGACAGAGCCTGTGGCACTCACTCTACCCCGTCTCCACCACTCGTCTGCAAGCTGGAGGTGATAGTGGCCCTGCTCGGCGGGGTTCTGGTGGGGACTGAATGAGGACATATGGGGTGCTGGCATGTACTGGTGGTGCCTCTGATGATCTCTCTTCTTCTGAGGAACATTCTTAGTAACAAGCTTCTCCTTTCCAAGAAAACACTCTTTTTTCACCTTTCTAGACTCTGGCAAGGAAAAAAAAATGCAATCTCAAAAGAAAGCTGAGCGGCGAAGAATTGATGGCTTTTGAACTATGGTGTTGGAGAAGACTCTTGAGAGTCCCTTGGACTGCAAGGAAATCCAATCAGTCCATCCTAAAGGAGATCAGTCCTGAATGTTTATTGGAAGGACTGGTGTTGAAGCTGAAACTCCAATACTTTGGCCACCTGATTTGAAGAACTAACTCACTGGAAAAGACCCTGATGCTGGGAAAGATTGAAGGCAGGAAGAGAAGGGGATGACAGAGGATGAGATGGTTGGATGGCACCACCGACTCAATGGACATGAGTTTGAGTAAACTCTGGGAGTTGGTGATGGACAGGGAGGCCTGGTGTGCTTCAGTCCATGGGGTTGCAAAGGGTCGGACACGACTGAGCTGAACTGAATAGAAACCTACTAGGAGACCACCCTTCCAGGGGCTGCTCACCCCACTGGCTTAGAATGAGAACCACTTGGTGGAGCCCCAGGGTTCTGTCTTTGGTACTAATTACACTTACGGCCACTCAACTAGTAGGTTAAAAAAAAAAAAAATCAGCCCCAGGTGTGACCAGAGGTCTAGGACATTTCTGGAGCCTAAATGGACCAGAAGCCAGAAAGTAAGACGTTCAGGTCCTAAACCATCTTTAGGGAACTCAAACACTTGAGGCTAGTCTGGACTCTTTACCGGAAGCTGAGCAGAGCTTGGGAATGCTTCCGGAGTAGATGATTCTTCATGGGTACAGTGTGTGTTCTGTGTCCCTCCTTCCCTTCTGCAATGCTTGAATTCTCAGTTCAGGGTCTAGGTTCCCAGTACCTGGGACCTTCATTACAGAAGCACCAGGCACCTGCTAGATGTCCATTAGCACAGGCATCAAAGAAAGAGCTAACTGATTTTCTTTTCTCAACCAGCTTACAGTTTAGTTGGGAAGATAAAATGATCAGTCTCACTAAATAGGTAATCTTTCAAAGACCCCAAAGATTATTCCAAAGCCATAGGTGTGATTATTTTTCAAAAGAACCAAGAAGATTTTCAGAATTAAGAGTATCTTGTGGAGATTTGAAATGCTTCACCTGATGAAGGCAAACAGCACCACGTCCACCTGGGGGGCCTTTCTGGTAAGGCTGAAATCCTTCCTTCCTGCCTCAGTTTACAGCACCTTCTCCCCTGTGGGGTGTCACCTAAGGTCCCAGAAGGAGCATCACAGGTGGGCTTTCTCACACAGCTGGCTCAGCTGAGGCGCGCACGGCCCTTCTACTGACATTGGTACCTGACTCTCCAGGTCACCCCTTCCCCAAGGAGTCGTGGCTCCTAACACAGACCGTGTGCACTGAGACCATTACTAATGCTGGAAAAGCAGACTGACAGCTACAGTCACAAGGCAGCGGCAGTGGTTGGGGGTTGGAAGGCTGGGGGTGGGGGGGTGGGGTCCTGAGCACTGCCCACTGGGCTCACGGCCCCCGGTTCCTCTGATGAGGCTGTTCAGTGTGACCAGACAGGCTTCCTCTTCTGGAGGAAGGCCTTGACCCCCTCCTGGCCATCCGGCAAGCCCAGGTTGTCCACCATGGTCTGGGAGGTGAGGTGGTAGGCAGTCCTGAGGTCCTGGGCCAGCTGCCGGTAGAAGGCAGCTTTGCCCAGCGACAGCACCGGCCGGCTCAGTGAGGCCACCTTCCTCGCAATCCTCATGGTCTCCTCCTCCAGCCGCTCCTCCGGCACCACCCTGCTCAGCAGCCCGTGGAGCAGGGCCTCTTGGGCAGAGATGGGCTCTCCAGTGAAGAGCATCTCTAAGGCCACCTGCGGGAGGAGATGGGACTGTTACTAAGTCGTCCTGCAACCTGGGCCCCACCTGCTCCTGTTCACTCTCCTGACAGCCTCGGCCCAGTTACCTCCTCCTCAGACACTATGTGACCCATTACCCCTAAGGTCCTCCATCCCCAGACTCTGGCGGGGATGGCATCTGCAAGTGCCCAGGAAAGGGGGACCCTCCTCATCTCCTTCCAGTGACTGCAAATCACACCCTAGCACCATGCCTCTTTCAGGCTGCAGTTTCCTTCTTTGCACTTTCACCACTTACTATATATTTTACATTTGTTTATTGTATTATCTCCTTTGTTGGCATGTGAACCTCTCTAGGTCAGAGACTTCTTTTTTTATTGTTCTGTTTATCTCTGTATCACCAGCACCAGAAGAGTACCTTGTACATAGTAGGCAGCTTTTAGGATATTTATTGGTGAGTGGTGTTTTTTTTTTTTTCCCCCCAACTGTGCCAGGTCTTAGTTGCGGCATACCAGGTTTAGTTCCCTGACCAGGAATCCAATCCGGGCCCCCTGTATTGGGAGCTTGAAGTCTTAACCACTGGACCACCAGGGAAGTCTCTTGAGTGAATTAAGGAATAGATGGATAGAGGCAAACAGAGAGTACAGAGAGGCGATGCTACAGTCCTTCAGAGGCCAGGTCAGAAAGGGACACAGCTTCCACTGAGACCCGCATTCCCCATACTCTCTGGTGATTTGCACACGGGCTGGGTAGCTAGGCTGTCACTTAACACTCTCCAGCTTGCAGGTTCTGATTAACCAGACTATTAGCACTCAGATTCCCCAGATACACAGAGTTCCTATGGATAAACGGGGAAGCGAGTGTTTCCGCACGGAGACAGGGCTGGTCTCGGAAACGGGAGCTCTGGTCTTTCAGGAGCTCTCGGGCCCATGGTACTCACTACTTGAGGGGCTGGGCGAGGCGAGCTCTGGGGGAGGGAGCAGCTGCACCAGGCAAGTTGTTTATAAAGTGCAATGAAGATGCATGTTGAAGTCACGCCGGGGGCGGGGGCACTTTGCACGTGGGGCAAGTGATTCACGCCCAGGTTCAGTCTGTTTGGTTCAGTCTGGTTGGCACACGAGAGCTGCTCGCCAAGGTTGCTGGTCCGGTGGACAAAAGGCGGTAGCCTCCTCACAGCTGGGCAGTTCCCTACGATGACCAGCAGAGGACACTGGCGACACACGCCTGCTGCCGCCGCCAGCGTGAAAGGGGCGGAGCTTCCGGGCTGGGCCGGTGTGCAAAAGCACCGGCTAGGTTTGCGAAGGTTTTGCTTCCCGGCGAATGTGCACGGGGATGCGGCCCTGTCACCCGTATAGTCGGTGGCCGCTGTACCCATATGTCCCCGAGGAGTGCAGGGTTACATCGACCAGGCAGGTGTGTTTTGGTCAGGTTTAGATTTCTGTGACTCCCTGATTTTCCTCTTAGAGGTGCCACGCCTCAGATGAGGTTTAAGCCGCTTGGTTCTGGGAACTGGGTTCCCTGGGAATTTAAGGCCTGTTTTTGTCGCATTTTTTCCCCTTCTTTCTTCTGAAAAACGAATTTAAAGGTTGACACATGTGATCAACCTGTAAATTTCTAGGACTCAATTGCAAGCCTTGATTTTTAAAGTTTGTTTTGAGAAATAATAGATTCTTAGCTTGGAAAAGGAAAGGGCAACCCACTCTAGTATTCTTGCCTTGAGAAGTCCCATGGACAGAGGAGCCTGGCAGGTTGCAGCCCATGGGGTCAGCAAAAGAGTTTGTTATGACTGAATAAACAACAGCAGCAGATTCTTATCTGGACAGTAAGGGCTGATTTAAAGGTTTCAAAGGCCTCAAAACAGAACCTTCCAGAATGTCAGGGGTTGAAACTGAGCAGTGGTAGGTTGGCCAAGCAGACAGCCACTACCTTTAATGTGCAAAAGGCCTGGAGATGAGATTTGATTTGCAATTATAACAATTATAAAATTGTTCTTAAGCTCTGACAGTATCTTTGTGATGTGTTTTAATTTAAGATCCTGGTGCTGAATGGAGACTTAAGTATCTATTGAATATATAACATTTAAGGTAAATGTGTATCCTGGTGGGATCTAGACACCCTCTGACTCCGAGGACACTGGAGCAAGCTGTTGTGTTCTGAGGGTCATCTCTCACATGGAGCCCACGTCCAGCTGGTTTTCTTGGTGTGGGTGTTTGTAGGTACCTTTGATCAGAATTGTCTCACAAACATACTTCTGTAAAAGCTAATGAGGCACATGGAAGGCAGGCGTGTGCCCCTGAACTTGGTCCCTCTGCCTGATTTCCCCTGGGTCTCATTTCTTTTGTGCCTCAGGCTATGAGCAACTGCTGATTTTCCTAGTTGATGCTAAAATGGATAATATATTCTAGAAAGCAGTTTAGGTTCCCCACCTGCTATGAATCTGCATGCATGCATGCTAAGTCAATTCAGTCATGTCTGACTCTGCAATTCTATGGACTGTAGCCTACCAGGCTCCTCTGTCCATGGGATTCTCCAGGAAAGAATACTGGAGTGGGTTGCTGTGCCCTCCTCCAGGGGATTTTTCCTGACCCAAGGATCATACCTGCATCTCTTATATCTCCTGCATTGGCAGGCAGATTCTTTACCACTAGTGCCACCTGGGAAGCCCTATGAATCTGACCCTCCTTTAAAAACAGATTTTCAATTGAGAATGAGGATGTATTTTTCTAGAATGAGGAAACCACCAGTTTTTACTTGAGATGTTCAGTAAACACTCTCTTACAATGTTATAGGAAGGAGGAAAGCTTTGTGAAGAAAATGGCCTTCACTCAGGTCAACGATGGCAGAACAGCTCTGGGGCATGTTCAACACACCATGTGCAGGACATTCCTGCAGCTACTGCGAAAGTGACACACTCAATGGATCAGCTCCTTTCAAAGCATTCTGGAGCGAGACAGATTGTCAGCAAACAGGAAGCCAGTGACACAGTGTCCTAGCCTCTGATGCTGGCATATGTCACCATGCTATTAAAGCTCATATGCAGCCTTTCTGTGCAACGAAACTGTGTCTCAATTGCATTTCACGTGAGTGCAAAAGATGTTTGCCTTTATGAAAACAAAGCAAATCTGGAAACTTAACCAGCTGTACTGAGGGGCAGGCAAGAGTGAAAAACAATGATTTACAAACTGACAGCTACAGGGATAACCTCCTGACACAAGACATTAGTACATTAGCCAGCTCTGCTTTGGGCAGAATGTCCTGACTCACACTGTACTTTCAACAAGAAAGTTCTGGAACTGACCCTCACAGGCACTCAAGGATCACAGCTGGGGGAGGGGTGGGGGGAAGGTACAGGGAGTTGTTACCTTTCTCGGCACTGCTCTCCCCAAGGCCACTGCAGGTGTGGAACAGAAGAGCCCTATGTTCACGCCTGGCGTGGCAAAGGAGGACTTGTCACTTGCCACGGCAATGTCACAGCTGGCAACCAGCTGACATCCAGCTGCGGTGGCCAGGCCATTCACCATGGCGATGATGGGGACTGGGTGGTTCTGGATCAGCATCATGACCTGAGGAGCAAACACAGTTGCTTCACTTCCGTCCAAGAGTGAAGTGGATGTCAAAGCTTGTTATTTTATGTGATTTTACTGTTCAGAGCCCTTTTCAAATCCGTAAGTGTATCAGATTCTATGACAAAGGAGAATAAGTTGCATTAAATCTCGACTGTGAATCAGACTGTATGATTTGGTCTCCTTGAGATCCAGGAGGATCTCAAGGACTCCAAGGAACCAGGACTCCAAGGTTCACCAGGCAAGTGACTCCCTAAGGCCATCAGACCCAAGAGTGGGGCTGTGCGGTCTGAGCCATCTCTGTCTGACTCCAGGCCCCCAGTCTGACCCTGAGCATGACTTCAGTGAGGGTGCTGTCCTCTGGACCGCTCCGCTCACAACCCCCCTAGAGAAGAGGGTTGAGTGACTGTGGGAAACAAGTAGCTCTGTTCCAACGATGGCGGCGTGGAGCTCTCACGTTAAAAGCTGGGAGGCAACTTCCTTACTGATTACTTCTCCAGTTGCCACCATGATTCTCTCTCACTTCTACTAAGATGAGGGGAACACCCTGCTGTCATCAAAGTAAAATTCCAAAGTGCACAGAGAGGGGAGCCAGAAACTGGCTCGCGTGAGACCCCTGCCCTCAAATCTCCCAAACTTTAACTTATTTTTGCAGCTTATGAAATAACTTGGCTAATTTCTCCATCTTTTCCCTGACACGCTTAACCGATTGTGTTGCTATGGTAACTTCAGTGTCAAAATGTTTGCCCTTCAACCCTGGCTGGAGGGAGAGGAGGAGGGACTCTGGGTTGGCTTCCCAGCAGCCACTCCAAGGAAAATGACCTTCACGGGTCCCCAGGTTTTGCCTAAGGAACTCACCTTTTGTGTTCATGAACATTTGGCACTTGTCAGCTTTATTCTAAAATGACCAAGTGTATATTTAGGGATATGATATCATATTCTTGACTTCAAGGGGGTCACCTTTTGAGATTCTGGTAAATGCTAATGGCCCTCCTCCAGAGGAATGCACACATATACCCCTATCGCAAAGTGCTGGTGGGTTTAGGGGGTTTGTGCCTGTAGGTGAGGGTGGGGATAATGGGGACTATGGTAGCCAGGAGGCTGCATGAGAGCTTCTGAGGTCTGAGGTCTGACTGCAAAGACAGAAAAGGCTGTTTCAGCTCTGAGTGATCTGTTGCCTGATCAACTCAGGGTGTGAAAAGTCCATTGGCTGTGATTTGGGCAGCACAGTCTGTCTCCTGCCTTCCATCTAAGAAGGCCTGAGATTTCACACGAGCTGGTGAGTGATACTCAGGCAATCCAGTAGATCACTAACATTGAAAATATCCTACCCTGACCAAGTGTTTCTTCTCCTTCTCAATTTGCCCCATTCTTGATGTAATTAACCCTCGTGAGGCACTTGTGTTCAGTGACAAATCTACTATAAAATTCAGATGCGGAGCCAGTCCATGGATCTTCCTTCCTTTCCACCATCCCCTCTTCTTGTGCGTGCTTAGTCGCTCAGTCGTGTCCTACTCTTTGCGACCCTATGGACTGTAGCCCACCAGGCTTCTCTGTCCATGGGGATTCTCCAGGCAAGAATCCTGGAGTGGATTGCCATGCCCTCCTCCAGAGGATCTTCCCAACCCAGGGATCAAACCCAGGACTCCCACATTGCAGGCGGATTCTTTACCGTCTGAGCCACCAGGGAAGCCCTCACCTCTTCTCATGCAGGAACAAAATGGCCTCATTCTGCTCCATTCTGCCTGCTGGTTACACTTGCAAACTGAGATCTTGCACAAGTTCATGGTGCTCAGACTTATTGGGATGATTTGATTTTCTTAGACAAAGTCTTAAAGAAGTCAGTATACTTAAACTTCTCTTTTACTATGTCAGGACAAGGTCTTGTCTGTGTCTTTTTCAGCGATCTGGGGGCATCCATTCGGTAGAAGCTTCCAAGAAACCTGGCCTTTGTCCTCTGAAGAAGCTCGGCTCCCCTGTGCCCCTTTGCTGACTGTTTAAGATCTCAGTTCATGGAGGTATCACAGCAAAGTGACAAAAGCAGGCTATTTAGGGGAAAATGGAAGGGGTCTGCTGGTTCTCTTTGCTGATTTTCTATTTGGCCAGACATATCAGTAGGAAAATAACTTTTAAAAGCACCAAGTCCTAGCAAACAAACAGCAGAACGTCCCATAAACATCATTAATGTGAAACGAAAGACCAGGTCTTGGCTCTGACTTGCTTCCATCTCTCTGAAGTCAAGTCAATCACTTTTCAGGTTTGTCCCTCCACAAAATGAAAACTATGATCTCCTTAGGGGTTTCTGGAAGGACAAGGAAAACAAGAACGTATCCCAATCACCTTCCCCTTCCCCTCTCTGATGCTCACTTCTGTCTGGTCTACATTGAAGGTCTCCTCAAATATTTGTTGCATCATTAATGACCAAAGAAATGAATGAATAAGTCAATGTATGAAGGAGAAGTTAGGTGAAGTAATCCTAGGGTTCAGGTTACGAAACTGCTTTATACATCTTCTTTCTCAACTCGATTCCCAGTTTTCAGGTCAGCTGGAAATTCTCTGTTCCTTCTGTTTCCCTTAGTATCTTGCAAGTATGCATATAGCAGGCGCTCAGGAGATGTTCATTAAATGGACAGTGTGTTACTTAAGGTGGATTCTATATTTTTGATTATCCGGTTGATCTGATACATGTATAAGTCATCCCCAATTTTGTTCTTCCTCCTATAGGTTGTTGATGTTGTTTAGTCACTAAGTCGTGTCCAACTCTTTGCGACCCCGTGGACTGTAGCTTGTCAGGCTCCTCTATCCATGGGATTTTCCAGGCAAGAATACTGGAATGGGTTGCCGTTTCCTTCTCCAGGGCATCTACCCCACCCAGGGTTTGAACCAGCGTCTCTTGCATTGGCAGGCAGATTCTTTACCACTGAGCCACCAGGGAACCCCCTTCCTCCTCTATATCTGTTGTCAATTTCCCTTCTTAATGTGGTTAAAGAGACAGAAAAAGGGAGAAGAGGAAAAATGAAGAGGTTAATCTTCCTACTTGTAGGCAGTGATTATAAAGGTTAGTTGAAAGAAGGGTTTGGAAATAATTTTTAAAATCATTATTGTTATGAATGCTCTTTCTCGTTGACAGAGTTGTTTTAGTTTAAAACTTTAAAAATGTTAATAATCTTAGGTCCTTCTTTTCTAAACAGGTACAGTTCCACTCTTTACTTCTTACTTAAGACATGGATACCAAGATGTATCCCATAAGGCAGGGATGGCAACTCTTAATAGCAATGTGTGTTTTCCTTTCTTTGGCCCGTTGCATGATCAAATGCCAACCACAGTCACTTCTGAAAAGCTGAAACCAAATATTTGCTTGGATCAAGGGTTCACCAGTGACCACAGAGGTTTCAGTAGTTCTGCAGTGGTGACATATCATAGCTTAAATATTTATCTGTAAACTAGAAGCCTAATTCAATATTTAATATAGTTATCACTCTCAGGCTTGCAGTGTTGACCATCACCCTGGCTTACCTCAGAACAAGTTTGAAATACTTCTGCATGATAATCTGGGCCTTGTTCATCCGTCAGTTCCTTTAAATCATGTCCAGAAGAAAATACAGGCCCTTCAGCTGCAACATTTCCAGTTGAGAAAAGAAAAGACAAAGATGTAAACAGCCAGAGCTGCAACAGTCACTTACCTGTCTACTGAATAACTTCAGGGAGTGATCGAATTGATGCTCTGGACACTTAGAGAAAGTTGTTTCTTTTCTTTTTTCTATTTCTTTCACTATGGAAACAGCTTTAGAGAAAGTTAATGTCCTGATTTTGATAAGAATAATTCCAGTTAGCTGGGAGAGTTATAGCCAGTATTTTATGATGACAGCACAGGGTGAGGCTCTAAAAAGGTCCCTGGTGGAGACCAGTGAAAATACACATTATGAAAAGGAGGCTTGGTAACCAACTGAGCTCAGCAACCAACTATCTTCAGAGTTGTCCCTTTGGTCTCAGCTTTTTTTTTTTTTTGAGACTTGGCCTGCTCTGAGTGTATCAACTCACCCAGGGCCACGTAAATCCACCAGAGCCTTTGGCAGCATCTCTGTCTATTAGTCTACTCCAAGGGCTGGAATCAGGAAGGTCAGGGCGTGAAGAGAACCCCTTTATTTTATAAACAAGGAACCTGAGGAGGTGGTTTAATTGTCATTGTTGTCATTAACAACAACAGCAAAATGTGATCCCATGATGCTCTGGTAACATTTTACATTTCCTCTGATCATGGCAGTTGTGACAGGAAGTGCTGTTCCCTTTAAGCAAGCCAAGGAACAGTGTCATTTGGAAGTGAGCTGCCTTCGATGTATCTGGGTTACAGCAGTCAGAGGACTGCTGATCTCTACCAGCTGTATTTCTTTTTTCTTCACCACATAAAACAGTTGAAAATGTATATTCAACTACTGATAGAAGGTCACATTCTCCAGGAACACTGATCCTTAATTCAAGAAATACAAAAGCATCACAGAGCAGTTTCCGTATTACTCGTCTGCGGCTACTTTAAAATACTGACGTTGCTATTTTTTAATACCACCACCATCATCACCAGCTCATCTGCTAAAAATTCTTACTGGAAAAAAGAGCAAGGAAAGAACTGGGCAAAACCTGGCATGCGTTCTGGAACCACTGGAGAAGGCCGCACATCTCAGCTGAGAGCCTGGTAAGAGTCGGAAGACAAACCTATCGTACGTCCTAACAGCCTGGTCCTAGCTGACCAGGCACTCTACCAATAGGATTGGCAATTAAACCCATCGCATAGGGCCCACGAGGACATCAGTTCTCAGCACAGCCTTGTGTGGCAATGTTCAGTATCCAACAAAAATGGAAACACATACTTTTACTGCACAGTCATGTTTGCTATAATTTCCACAGCAGATAGTGTCAGGACCAAGGTTCCTGCCATGTACAATTTTAGGAGCTTCAAAATAGGCTCAGACGGTTAAGTGTTTGCCTACAATGTGAGAGACCTGGGTTCAATCCCTGGGTCAGCAAGATCTCCTGGAGAAGGAAATGGCAACCCACTCCAGTATCCTTGCCTGGAAAATCCAATGGACGGAGCAACCTGGTGAGCTACAGTCCATGGGGTCACAAAGAGTCGGACACGACTGAGCGACTTCACTTCACTAACTAAAGAAATCTGAGACACCTCTTCTGGGTTCTGCAGAATGCTGAGGATGGACATTTCATCAATACCTGAAATGATAATGACCTTCAGATCCTGGCTTTCAGCTTCATGAAGGATGTCGCTCTGGAGAGATTTCAGCATGGCCAATGACAGCGCGTTTCTTCTCTTTGGATCACTCAAGACGATGCTCCTGCAAAGAACATTTTATAATTACTGGGTACTGGGTTGTGTGCCAGTCAAAACACATGAGGACCCCTGCAATTCCTTTCTAATTTGGTAGCTGTTTTTTGCTTTTTTTAACTTTGTACTATGTATTGAGGTATAACCAGTTAACAAAGTTGTGACAGTTTCAGGTGAACAGGGAAAGGACTCAGCCATACATATGCATGTATCCATTCTCCCCCAACCCCCGCTCCCATCCAGGATGCCACATAACATTGAGCAGAGTTCCATGTGCTATATAGTAGGTCCTTGCTGGCTATCCATTTTAAATGTAGCAGTGTATACATGCTCATCCCAAACTCCCTAACTATCCCTTCTTCCTAACAACCATAAGTTCATTTTCTAAGTCTGTGAGGCTCTTTCTGTTTTGTAATTAAATTCTTTTGTATCATTTCCTTTTAGATTCCACATATAAAGGATGTTATATGATATTTCTCCTCTGTCTGATTTACTTTATTCAGTATGACACTTTCTAGGTCCATCCATGTTGCTGCAAATGGCATTATTTCATTCTTTTTAATGGCTGAGTAATATTCCATTATATATATATGTATATGCCCCACATCTTCTTTACCATTCTTCTGTTGATGGACACTTAGGTTGCTTCCATATTTTGGCTATTGTAAACAGTGCTGCAATGAACATTGGAGTGCATGTAACCTTTCAAATCGTGTTTTTCTCTGATATATGCCCAGGATTTGGGGTTGCAGGTCATGTGGTAGTTCTATTTTTTGTTTTTTAAGGAACCACCATACTGTTCTCCATAGTGACTGCACCAATTTACATTCCCACCAATAATGTAGGAGGGTTTGGGGACCTATTTTTAAAACCCTAGAAAAGAGAGGTGCAGGCACTCAGAGGCCATTGAGAGGGTTTGTCAACTCTCTGAGTGACAGCCCAGTCAAAACAAGGGGACTACCTGAAATGTGGGGGCTTTTCTCCCCTTGCTCTCGAGTTGTTTCCCTTTTTTTCCAAGTCTGTCTTGGAACTATTACTTCCACCTCCACAGAAAGGGCAAGGCATAGGAGTTCCAACGTAACCACCACCCAGGCTGAGTGGCTGCATGGAGTATAAGACTGGTGGGGGCTGGAGGAGTCCGACATGCAGTGCCACCTTCAACCTGCTTCTTTCCATTATTCTTCAGAAAGAATAGGTAGAAAAGGAGCCAGGAATGAAAATATGCCCTTGAATCTCCTGCCACCCACACCATGGAAGAGGCAGCCGAGGTGCAGACGCCAGCCGGCATGTGCATCTCCCCATCTTTCCTGTAGTGACACCGTGTAAGCCAGCAAAATCATTCCTGCTGTCTGAGAATGGGGTGCTACGTGCAGAACTGTTGCAGCAAGAGGGTCTCCCGGCCATGTTGTCCCTCAAAAACCAAGTTCAAAGGCTTGCCTGCTGTTTTAAGGTACTCCATGAGCTGGTGATAATAACCTGGGTTGTCACCTTGCTGCCTACACGCAGAAATGTCTTGTTTTTGCTCTTATAAGGAACAGTCAACAAGCTAGATGCCAGATGATTGTTATGTTTTCTGTTTCCCAGCTGTCTCCATGTTTTTTCTTCCTTCCTCATTTTGCATCTGGTATTTCTACTACTGTGTGTGTCACCTTGCATCTTCCTTAAATAGCCTCTGTGCCTCTGTTTTCTGGGAAACCCATTGATTGAATTTATTTCGGAGCATTAAGAATAACCATTTTCTCCAGAATGCCACTTTGGTTTTGCTGCCATCTTTAGGTGGTTGCTATAGTCATCATTTGGTTTCTCATAAACATACTCTCTCCTAAGCACAAAAATGACTTATAGCTGATATGCTGATAGCCCCGGAAACCTATATTCTGGCGGGGGTGGAGAGAGACTGCTGATAAACCTTCCAGTAAAATAATTAGTGTGCTCACTGTGACAAACCTAAAAAGCTGCCCTCCCATCGGTGACACAGGCTTAAATTAAATCCTAAGGCCTTGGGCAAAATTGTGTAAAAAAGAAGCCAGCCCTCAAATGCCCTTGATTTGTTGTGTGTCCCATTAATCCTTTGGCCTGAGCATCACACACCCTGTCAGAGTGCTCTGAATTGCGAGTTCGCTCTTCAGCCCCGTATCACCAGGCCATTCCACTAAGGCTGTTGCCACCGAGAATCTCCTGATGGCCAGAACTAAACCCAATGCTGCTGTGATCCCACCCGCCTTCTGGAAGCATGTTCCTCCTCTCTCGGTTTTTTTTGGTGCTTCTCTGGCCACTCATTCTTGACTTTGGGGATGGGCTCTTCGCCCTCTGCTCACCTCTAGATGCCACGATTCTCAGGGTTCTCTCTTCTTGTTCCATAAACTCCTCCCAGGCAACTTCCCCGTGGCCTTGGCATCAGCTACACCTCTGTGCTGACCAGGCCCAATCTTGGCCTCAGTTCAAACCTCTGAGCTCCAGACCCACAAGTTCACTAGCAGGCTGTCTGGACTCTCCTGCCAAGGTGCCCCTGAGCCTCCTTTTCCCAGTGACCAAACAGGCCTCCTGTCTTTGCTTATCTCAGAAAGCCATCCTGGGTTGCTGTTCAATGGATTATTGACATCTGATTGCTCCATTCCTCACGTCAAAGGTCATCAAACCCGGTGGATAACACCTCCTGAGAATCTCACTGCTCTGAATTCCCCAGCGGCTACCTTGTCTTGCACCTGGAGCTTTAACACCACCCCTTTTGAAAGGGGATCTCTTTAAGAGTGAGGTCACCACCAGGGCAGGTGATAAAAATGTAAACTTTCCATTTACAAGGCATGAGATAGTCCCTGTAGATGCCACAGTGAGCTGCCTGGAGTTCATCCCGTTGCCATAAACCACCCACAGGTCTGTGAGGCAAGACGCTGCCAGGTTCTCATGCGGAGGAGACACTCAACATGTATCTGTTGATTGAATTCATGACCAAAAAGAGCACTTCTATTTTGCAGGGCCAGTTCCACCAACTGCCGTGGATTTTCACCTCATCTAGTTTCTTGGCATCTCTTTTAAACCCAAGTGGTGAGCACCCTGGAGTGGCTCAGCAAGAGTGGGGGCAGCTTTGGAGGCAGATAGGCCTTTCTCTCTCAGCCCTCCTGCCTCCTAGCTGTGTGGCCTCCAGCAGGCCGTCCTTTGAACTCGTTTCCTCACTGTCAAGCGGGGATAAGGTGATCTATAACACCTGGTGGCTGTAGGGAGGGTTGAGGGTGAGGAGTGTCGGACACGACTGAGCAACTGAAAACACACACACACACTGGAATCAACAACATCTTCTGTCATCTGGCTGCCGTGCCAAATGGGCCAGATTTGAAGAAAGAGTTTTTTAAGGGCCCTACTTTGCCCTTAAAAATGGGCAAGTAGGACCCCTGCCCTGGCCCTGCACTTTGGAGAACTCTGGTCCAATGGGCCCCCTTCCAGCGGTACCCCTCCTGGCGAGCAAGGAGTCCAGTGGGATGTTGAGATGTGTGCACCTGGAAATCACCACACCCTTCCACACCCCACTGCAGTCACCTGAAACCTGGAATTCTGTGGCTCTGCAGTGGGCACCCTGAGGCCTACGGGGTGGCTGTGAGCATCTGAGTGTAGGGGGTGAAGGAGTAGACAGACTGTGGGCATGCTGCACAGGATGTCTGAGACCTGTGTGCCAAGACCCCAGCAGAGCAGCAGGAGGGAATGGGGGAGAGGTGAGGGGAGCCAGGGCAGGGTGGGAAGAACAGAACAAAGCTGCAGGCCAAGAGTGCTTTCCACTGCTTTGGGGGAGCTCCTCAGAGCCTGAGGATTCAAACAGCCTTCCAAGTCTTGGGCTTCCCTGCTGGCTCAGCTGGTAAAGAAACCTTGCCTGCTAATGCAGGAGACATAAGAGAAGTGGGTTTGATCCCTAGGTAGGGAAGATCCCCTGGAGAAGGAAGTGGCAACCCACTCCAGTATTCGTGCCTGGAAAATTCTATGGACAGAGGAGCCTGCTGGGCTACAGTCCATGGGGCGGCAAAAAATCGGACACAACTGAGCACTGAGCACTCGCACACACCAGATTTTAGAACTGCCTACTTGTCAGGAGAGAAGGAAATATATTGACCTATCTTGCAGTTTGCTTGACTTGTAAGGTCTAAATACTCAAGACAGGTCAGGTAGGCCTCCCTCTGCACTCTTGCTTGGGCCAGGCAAATGTCAAGGTGAGGCCTGGATGGAGCTGAAGGCCTTCTGCCTTTACCACTCCACCGTCCCGTTTCAAGTGTGTGCCCAGGTATGTTTTTGGAAAAGGGTTTTAGGCTTGTTGAGCCAAAGGGCAGAGCTCAGTACAGTGTGTCCTTCGTCCTATTTATTTACCGCCCCCACGTGGGCACTTGTGGCTGCGGGCCAAGGAGCAGCTAGGCTAAGCCTGACGGCGCCTTGGAACCGCGTCAAGTTTGCGAGGCCCAGAACCCTCTACTGAAGGGCTTTCTCAAAAGCACAGCAGCGGTGGGGCCTCCCACAAGGCTGCCCACTATGAGTCCAAGTGCGAGATTGACTCGGTCTGGGGTTTAGGGGCAGTGCTGGCGCCGTCGCAGGTAGCCCCACTTAAATCCTCGGTGTGAATCCTGCAGGGTCCCAGAGGGCACTGAGCCCAGGCAAGGGACCTCTGTAAACGCCGCATCCGCGGATTCCTTTCACGTCGGACACTCCTGCCGGACAGATGGACTGCGATGGATAAACTGGGCTCTGTGGGGGGCGGAGCTGACCACCGACGGAGCCTCTCTGGAGTCTGCGTAGGGTGGCACGGTTGGCAGCCGGCCTCCTGCGCCCCTCTCTCTTCCTGGGTCCTGCCGGCCACCCCCCGGGGAACAGCCTCGCACCCAGGCGGGTCGCTGACCTGATGCCGTCCCGCTGCCGCGCGATGGTGGGTCGCGGCCCCGGCTCCGGCCGCCCGATCCCGGCCGGCCCCCCGCTGCAGAAGCCGGTGGTGGGCGGAGCCCACGGACCGCGTCGGAGCCAGCCCGACCCCTTCGCTCCCAAGGCCCGCAGGCCCGCGGCCGCGGCCATGGCGGCGAGAGACACGCCGGAGTTGGACGCCGCTGAGCTTGACGCCGGGGCCCGCGGGCTCTGGGCGCTCCAGTGGGCGCGGGTGCGGGAGGGCCGCTGCGCTCCGATCGCTCCAGGCAGCGGGTAAAACTGGATCGGGGACCTGGGGCCCAGGGTGGGACCGACTCTGCTCCCAGGCCTTACCCCTCCGCCCAGCCCCGCGCGGTGGCCGCGAGTCCTCCCGCTGGGCCCCGAGGCTCCGCCCCGTAACACCGCCCCTGGCGCCGCGTCCACCCTTGCCCCGCCCCTTGCCTTTGGCGCCCCGCCCCCGAACTCCCTACAACGCCTCTGACCCCGCCCCTCGTGTCGCCCCGCCCCTGAGGCCCTATCGCCCCGCCCCCGGAGGACTTGAAGGGTTGGGCCTGGGGTGAACAACTCAAAACCTGCAGGCGCGCTCTGAGGTTTGTTTACCTTAGCAAGGCCAGATGAAAGGGTTTAAAGGAGGCGAGGCGTAAGTTGGCTTGTTCCTTTTTGCTACAACACCAAGAACATGGTGGTTTGCCTAGATCAGAAGAAAAATGAGAGCCATCAGAGAGCGAATGATGTGAACTACCGGACGCTGCTTTTTTTTTTTTTTGCAAATTGCTTCATCCTACTCATCCTGTCCCAGGTCTTGCAGGTGATCCCAGGTCACCAAAGGACCTGTGTCCCACTCAGGCACTGGCTTTTGAATGCTCTGTGTCTTCTCTTACCGAGAACCTGGGGGATCTAATTTGTATTGTGCGTGTTTTCAGTGCACCAAGGAGGGTGCATTTCAATGCTTCTAGGTCTTTGGCTAACATCACGCGTAGTATGGGGGCTTCCCAGGTGACACAGGGGTAAAGAATCTGCCTGCCAATGCAGGAGATGCGGTAGACGTGGGTTGGATCCCTGGCTTGGGAGGATCCCCTGGAGGAGGACATGGCAACCTACTCCAGTGTTTTTGCCTGGAGAATCCCATGGACAGAGGAGCCTGGCAGGCTACAGTCCATAGGGTCGCAAAGAGCCGGACATAATTGAGCGAGGGAGCACACACACAAGGAAGGAGAGGGAGACCCTTTCCAGGCTCCAGGTGGCTGGCACCAGACAGCACGTCCTGTGGCTGAAAGCTCAGGTGTGATAAGAGTGTCCGTGTCACTTGCTATTTAACAGCTTCCTGTATTCATTGAATTCACAGAGTCTGGAGATGTGCATGACCCTTGGAAGGGAAGGTCTGGCCCTCAAGGCTCCTCCCGAGTCTGTAGGAGTACACCTCTCCTCCCCTGCCCCCCCCCCCAGCAACACACACTTAAAGAGCTTTCACACTGAAATTTTGCAAGGATCACAGTTATACAAAGGCATCCTCAACCAGGGCCACCAAACTTGCACAGAGACTTAAAATAGTCACAGGCTGGGTTCCTCTGAGTGCTGCTGCTGCTAGGTCGCTTCAGTCATGTCCGACTCTGTGCGACCCCATAGACGGCAGCCCACCAGGCTTCCCAGCCCCAGGGATTCTCCAGGCAAGAACACTGGAGTGGGTTGCCATTTCCTTCTCCAATGCATGAAAGTGAAACGGGGAAGTGAAGTCGCTTAGCTGTGTCCGACTCTTAGCAACCCCATGGACTGCAGCCTACCAGGCTCCTCCGCCCATGGGATTTTCCAGGCAAGAGTACTGGAGTGGGTTGCCATTGCCTTGAGGCCCCCTTTAATTCTCAGCTTCATGATTGCTCAGAACGCTTCTGTACAGAATAATATTTTGAAATATCAATTGAGATCTCTACCAACACCACCCTCACTCCATTTCTTTGGTCCTGAGTTTGGTAGAACTCAGAGATACACAAGGGCAATTCTTGGCTTTTGATTTGTAAAAGCCCAGCCCTTGGAAGTCGGAAAGAACAGGCATGATATTAATTGCTTTGGGAGGCCACTGATAAATCAAAACAAGTCTCCAATTTGAGACCAGATTAAGATCCTAGGTTTGAGGGCAAGGACAGGGCAAGTAGGACTTGGAAAAACCGAAAGATGGTACTGGCTTTCTATGGGATTCTGAAAAAGGGGTACACAAAAGCCTCTTGGAGGAGAAGTGAGAAAAAGACTTTGAGAATTGTAAAAAAATAGAAAAGAAAAATTGTTTAAACATAGTAAGTCAACTATACTTCAATAAAATATATATATTAAGAAAAAAATTGTTTAATTTAATAAGTCGCTCTATACCAAGCTCAGATTCTGGGCCAGTGCGTGCATGTGGTCCTTTACTTATGACATCTCAAGATCACTTATGAGACAGGTACCATTAACCTAGTTCAGAGGTTTTGCAGCCCTACTTCCACTCAGTAGAGCAGTTACAAAGTTGGGACTGGGAGCTGGAGGTCACCTGAAGGATGGGCTGTGAGGGAGGTCTCCGTGCTCATCTAAATTCCTATGCCTGCTCTCCCATCCCTTTCATGTCTCCTTCCTCCCCTCATGTCTTTTGGCGCCTCTAGCCCTGGTTTTCGGAAAGTGGCGCTGGACAGCCATTGTGTTATTCATGCAGGAGTCGATATCACTTGCTGAAACGCTTGTCCATCCTTAAGCAGTGCAAGAATCTTTTCTGTCAGGCTGTTTCTCCGGGTCTCCTCTGCCTCTCATTAATTTTAGTAGGGCCTGCCTGTCTTTCTTCTCTCTTGTTCAGTGCCCTTCTAATCTATTTTTCCGCCCGGGCTTTCTCCCTGACACAATTTGATTTCCAGGCTGCTAGCGGGCTTCTTTCTGGCTTTGATTTATGTGCGCCGTGCCTGTGCTACATGTCTTTGCCGAACGGATGTGTCTTCGCTACCTTTTTACAGTCCCTTTAAAGACCCACCGATGCTTGGCAGAACGTTGCAGAAATAATACAGAATAAAAGACAGTTCTGGGGAGCCTGGCGTCTCTGACTTGATGTTGGAGTGAGGGAAGATTTAGAACTCCTCAGGGTACAGGGAAAGAAAAGTGAAGGGCAGATTTGCAGCTGCCTAAGGAGAAGTTTTTGAACTTTTTTATTGATTTCGGGCCCTTCGAAGATAGGCATGAACTGACATGGTTCAGAGTACAATGTGAAAGATCTGGGGGCTTAGTTTCAGCAGAGATTCCTTCGGCACCTGACTGATCCCCTGCTCTAGCTTTTCTCCCTCATTCTCCCCCCATCTGTCTGTCCTCCCCACCCCCAAAAAAGTCATGGGAGGATCAAGTACCCGCAAACCAGACACGTTTCAGACATTCATCATTTCACACAGCTGCAGATGATTTTCAGTGCCCCAGCTTTATTTTATACTTTATTTATAATCCACCAGTCATTATCCAAATGCCTTTTGCAAACCTAAAACTTCCTCACAGAGATCCATGCCCCAAGCTGGATGAAAATTAATTTAGAAACGAAGTGGGGTGGGGAGCATGGATGAAATGAGCTTCCTTTATCCCCATTTAATTTAGTACAAATTTTTGAGTTTGCTTCAATGCCTTAACCCAATGAACTCAGTAACTGCAGGTAAAAGTTATGGAAAAGTGGTACAAACAGATGAAGAGGGTGTATGGATGATGTTTTCAGTGAGCTTGCCAAATTAAAGGGTTCTATTAGTCGACTTGAGGAGACCTTTTGGATGGCTAAGATTCACTTAGGAGGGGCGCGTTGAATGTTTGCTCCATTGAATGATGCAACAGAAAGAGCCATGCAGCTCAACACTGTTCCGGTCCCTGAACAGAGCGTTGCAGGGGCGGGAACCACTGGTTGCTGTCTTTCCCACCTTCTGCAACTGCATCACACCTCCCAACAATTACAGTCCTGCAACAGCAGAAGAGGTTAAGAGGAGTCAGTACTTTGAAAAGAAAGGAAGAGCAGTGGATGTCCTGGCATGGAACAGGTTAACCTTCGGTCAGATGGAACATTCCACTGTGCAGAGTGGTCTGCTGCCTGAAGATCCCAGACTGCCTCAGCAGCAGTGACTTAATCGGGTGTTTAAGGGGCGGAAGGATGGAGGCGGGTTTGCTTGACTGGAAGTGGAGCAGCTCACTGAACCCCTCTATCTCTCCGCCTACTAAGTGGTGATAATAGCGCCACCTACCTCACAAGTGGGTGAATACATGTGAAAAACTTAGACCCCTGTCTGGTATCTGGCTAGTGCCCTATACCTGTTTGCTGTTGTCACTTTCCATGATATACATGTAATGTATGCGTGTACATATATGTGTAATATGAGCTGGCACAACTCAATGCTTAGCTGCTATTTATTTATTTTCAACAAAAATTTACTGAGGTAAAAGGCCAAGGTTATAAAGACATAAACCAAAAAGATTCTAGTTCAGTTGTCCAGATGCTCATAAATTAGGGGGACATGAACCTAGAGACATGATATATGTGTATGATAATAGTACAGACTTAAGTGGATACTTGTGCAAATATGAGGGAGCCTATAGAAAGATCAACATTTGAGAGGTTGTTAACGGAGGGTTTCCTGGAGGAGGGAGCATATGAACTAAGCCTTAAAGATGAAGAATCAAAGCCCCAAAGAAGAGAAGTGACTATGAAGCCACATGATTGAATAGTAGAAGATGCAGAAAGAAAACACTAGAATTGCAGAGCTTACAAAAGGTGTGGGAGGGCCAGCAGGTGTAGCTGATTCCTCTGGGGTTTTTGCAGGGAGATTGGGTCCTTACAGAGTAAAAATATCAAGAGGGTGGATGTGAGCCAGCCCCCCCATTTGGCAGCCTTCTGAGTCTGCGTCCCTCTGGTAAGCCCTGTGCAGAGCTGAGCGAGGGGCTCTAAGGCTCTTGGTCTCTTTTTTTAATTGACGTGTAACATTATATTCATTTTAGATGTACAAAATGATGGTTCAATATTTGTATATACTGCAAAAGGATCACCACAATAAGTCTAGTCAACAGTTACAGTTTTTTCTAGTGATGAGAACTTTAAGATTTACTCTCTTAGCAACTTTCAAATATATATTATTGCTAACTATACTCACCATGCTGCAGATTACATCCCCATGACTTATTTAGCTTATAACTGGAAGTTTGTGCAGTTTGATCACCTGCACCCATTTCACCCACCCTCCAATTCCTGCCTCTGTAACCATCGCTCTGCTCTTTGTGAGTTTGTTTTTTGTTTTTTAGGATTTCAAATGTAAGTGAGATCATACAGCCCTTGTCTTTTTCTGATTGATTTATTTCACTTAGCAGAATGTCCTCGAGGTCCTTCCATGTTGTTGCAAATGGCAAGATTTCCTACTTTTTTATGGCAAGTAATATTCCATTACACGTATGCACTATATTTTCTTTATCCACTTATCCGTTGATGGACACTTAGGTTGTTTCCATGTTTTGGCTATTGTGAGTAATGCCTGAAATGCATGTAGGGGCTGCAGGTATCTTTCAGATTTAGCACTTTCATTTCCTTTGGATAAATACCCCAAAATACAATTACTGGATCATATGGTAATTCTATCTTTAATTTTTTGAGGGGACGTCGTTCTGTTTTCCGTAGTGGTTGCACCAATTTATACGTTCACCGGCAGTGCACAAGCATTCCTTTTTCTCCACAGTCTTGCCAACACTTGTTATTTCTTGTCCTTTTGATAATAGCTTCTCTAACAAGTGTGAAGCTGTGGTTTGATTTGCATTTCCCTGATGGTTAGTGATGTTGAGCATCTTCTTGTGTATCTGTTGGCCATTTGTATGTCTTCTTTGGAAAAATGTCTGTTCACATCCTCTGCTCATTTTTTAATTGGGTTTTTGTTTTGCTATTGAGTTGTATGACTTTTATATTTTGGATATTATCCCCTTATCAGATATATAGTTTGCACATATTCTCTCTCATTCAGTAGGTTGCCTTTTCATTTTGTTGATGGTTTCATTTGCTGTGCAGAAGTTTTTCAGTTTGATGTAGTCCCACTTGTTTATTTTTGCTTTCATTGCTTTTGCTTCCGGTGTTAAATCCCCCAAATTGATTGCCAAGACTGACGTCAGGAAGCTTACTGA
Source organism: Giraffa tippelskirchi (assembly GCF_054371585.1). Classification (NCBI taxonomy): domain Eukaryota; kingdom Metazoa; phylum Chordata; class Mammalia; order Artiodactyla; family Giraffidae; genus Giraffa; species Giraffa tippelskirchi. Next base: position 60,341,711 of record NC_137287.1, on the reverse strand, counting down.
CTGCATTTTCTTTTAGGAGTTTTATGGTTTCAGGTCTTATGTTCAAGTCTTTCATCTATTTTGCTGCTGCTGCTGCTAAGTCGCTTCAGTCGTGGCCGACTCTGTGCAACCCCATAGACGGCAGCCCACCAGGCTCCCCCATCCCTGGGATTCTCCAGGCAAGAACACTGGAGTGGGTTGCCATTTCCTTCTCCAATGCATGAAAGTGAAAAGGGAAAGTGAAGTCGCTCTGTTGTGTCCGACTCTTAGCAACCCCATGGACTGCAGTCTACCAGGCTCCTCCATCCATGGGATTGTCCAGGCAAGAGTACTGGAGTGGGGTGCCAATTCCTTCTCCGTAATCCATTTTGAGCTGTGGTTATTTTTATAGGCCACAATGTAATTCTATTTCAAAGTAGGTGAGAGTGATTTTTGGTAACTTAACGTGCATCTGTATTTCACTTTTAGGCAGAGCTGCCTAGGGCAGCTTTCTCTTCTCAAACCCCTCACCCTGCCCACAGTGATACCCTCACTGGTCCTCTTGCACCCTATACCCCGTCTGCCTCCCCCTCCCACAAAGGGGCATCATCCCATTCTCTAAGTGAGACAGTTTGGTCAGAGGTTAGAGAATCACAATCTATCATGAACCCACAGCTTCCAGCCTCATTTCTCACTCCTTTCTGGACATCTCCCCAAAGTTGAGAGGCCCCAATCCAAACTCATCCTCCGCCCTCACTTGATCCCACTTCTTCCCTTTACTCCTGCACAGACTCAAAGCTTTCGTGTCTCCTTGAAGGCTTTGAGTGCCTCCTTGCTTCTTTTCGGCCAGCGTGTGGGATCCTTGTTTTTTGACCAGTGATGGAAACTGCTCTCTGCATTGGAAACATTTGTCACTTTTTACCTCTTTTTCTCCAGTGTCTGTCTGTGTGTCCGATTTTCTTTATGAACCGCAAGTCTCTTGAGGGCACGATCTGTGTTCTGATCATCTGTGTATATGCCTCCATGATGTTTCAGTCTAAGTAAAGTAAAAAAATATTATGGATTATGATTCAAAGTGATTATGATTTTTCAGATGATAAATGTTAGTTCCCTCTAGAGACACGTGGGGGCGCCTTAACCCAGCAAAACGACGTGAACTCTTATACATGGATTCCTTTCTAAACTATTTCATATTTATTTTTATTCAAATATAGTTGATTTACAATGTTGTGTTAATTTCTGCTACAGAGCAAAGTGATTCAGATATATATGCACATATATTCCATAATCATTGGAAAAGACCCTGATGCTGGGAAACATTGAAAGCAGGAGGAGAAGGGGACGACAGAGGATGAGGTGGTTGGATGGCACCACTGACTCGATGTACATCAGTTTAAGCAAGCTCTGGAAGTTGGTGATGGACAGGGAAGCTTGGCGTGCTGCAGTACATGGGGTCACAAAGAGCTGGACGTGACTGAGTGATTGAACTGATATACATGTATTCTTTTTTAAAAATATTCTTTTTCTTTACGGCTTCTCATAGGATATTGAAAATAGTTTTCTGTGTTATACAGTAGGACCCTGGTTTTTTGTTTTTATTATTATCCATTCTCTAAATAATAGTTTACATCTGCTAATTCCAAACTCCCAGTTCATCCCACCACAACTGCCCCTCGGCAACCACAAGTCTGTTCTCTGTACCCATAATTCAGTGTTTCTAAACTACTTGATAAAGAAAGCTGAGCGCCGAAGAATTGATGCTTTTGAACTGTGGTGTTGGAGAAGACTCTTGAGAGTCCCTTGCACTGCAAGGAGATCAAATCAGTCCTGAATATTCATTGGAAGGACTGATGCTGGAACTCCAATACTTTGGCCACTTAATGCGAAGAACTGACTCATTTGAAAAGACTGATGCTGGGAAAGATTGAGGGCAGGAGGAGAAGGGAACGACAGAGGATAAGATGGTTGGATGGCATCACCGACTCAATGGACATGAGTTTGAGCAAGCACCAGGAGTTGGTGACGGACAGGGTGGCCTGGTGTGCTGCAGTCCATGGGGTTGCAAAGAGTCAGACACGACTGAGGGACTGAATTGAACTGAAACTATTTGATAGATGATGGAGCCCCTTCTGAATTCTGTCTCATTGATCATCATATTGACTGAATGTGGATGACAAGAAAGAAATGTAAGAAATGATTTAGTGGGTAAAGCAAGAGAGTTAGTAAATCAAATCCAAAGGTTGCATCTGGTCAGAGAGACAAGGCAAAACATAGCACCTGCTTTCATGAGGGGCCCTATGATCACAGACTATGGATATGACATTGATATCGTGGACCTCCAAGTAAAGAAGGACTGGGGGTTGTGTTATGGAATGAATTTCGCCCTCTGGAAATTCCTATGTTGAAGCCCCAACTCCCAGTAGGGTGGTATTGGGAAATGGGGAACTTCAAAGGTGCTTAGGTTCACATGAGGTCACAAAGGAGGGGCCCTGCGGTGGAATCTGTGCCCTTAGAAGAAGAGAGACCAGAGCTGTCTCTCTGCTGTGTGTGGAGACAGTGAGAAGGTGACCGTCCGCAAGACAGCTGGCCATGCTGGCCTGCTGATCTCCAACTTCCAGCCTCCAGAACTATAGGAAAATAAGTCTGCTGTTTAACCCCCTAGTCTACAGTGTTTTGTAGGGCATCCCAGGCTGATGCAGGCAGACTGTGTGAATGGGAGGGGCTGCCTTTCAAGCTCTTTTTCTTGTCAAGGAAAAACTGATAGATAAGAAAATGCTGAAACATAAGTCAGGATTAAACAATGGGATTTCAAGCCTCTATCAGATCCTCTGATTTTATTTTCTTAAAGTATACGTGGTGTTTTGAATACTTATCTTGCTTGTCATATAGAAGCACTGTTAGCCTTTTCTTTCCTAACAGGCATATTGGTGTCAAATCTCTTTCATTAGTTTGTTTAGACCAGAATTTTATTTTGATTAATATTTTTGAATGTAATTCATCCTATTCTTGTTTTTTTGGCGGTGCCATGCATCTTGTGGGATATTAGTTCTCCTACCAGGGATCAGACCCAGGCCACCTGCAGTGGAAGCACGGAGTTCTAACAACTGGACCACCAGGGAACTCCCAATGCTTTCCATCCTTAACATTGAGACATTATGTGGGAAATAGGCTCTGAGAGCTTTGTTACCTGTTTTCTTTCTTTTTTTCTTTTTTTTTTGCTATTGGTCTAAATGTGCAAAGCATTAATTATAATTGATCAAGAGTTGTCTATACAACAATAGCCATAGAAACTGCCATCCAGGGCACTTGACAGGCCTGGATTTACATGTGTCAGACCACTGCTTTCCTGATTTCTCCTCACTACCCTGTGCTATTGTAAAGACTCCACATTTTTTAAATTTACATGTTTGTTTATTTGGATAAACAGAATTTGAATAAGATGGCTATATTGGTAGATTTCAAAGGTACAATTTAAGGTGGTTTTCAAGCTGAAATGGGGCTTCCTCAATGGCTCAGCAGGTAAAGAATCTGCCTGTAAGGCAGGAGACACAGTAGATTCATGTTCGATCCCTGGGTCAGGAAGATCCCCTGAATAAGGAAATGGCAACCCAGTCCAGTATTCTTCCCTGGAAAATCCCATGGACAGAGGAGCCTGGCAGGCTACAGTCCAAAGAGTGGCAAAGAGTCAGACATGACTGAGCAACTAAGAAGACATAAGCTTAAATAGAAACCCTTCCTTTCTGTCCTCCAGCCCTCCTCCCCCAGTGGGCTGTGCTATTGAGTGCCTGTCTCTGTGTGTGGGTGTCTGTGTATAATTACACTCTGCGCAAAGACAGGGCTGAGTTTCACATCTCGGTCAACCGGGTGTAGCTATGATAACATAAGTGTCTTCTCCCTCGTCCTTCTCCTTGGGAATCATAGGAATCTCAGGGAAGGCTCTGAACTTCCATATGCATGGACCCGCTGAGCGGCGAACCCATGATCACTAGATCTTCAGAAGTAGAGAGGTCCCAGTTTATAGCTACATCACAGATCTTTTCTAAATATATATATTCTATAACATATCATATAAACAGAATAATACAGTGTAATGTTTTGCAACTTGCTTTTCCCCCTAATAAATTGTAAATACTTACATGACGCTGAATATTCTACAAATGACTTGAATGGCAGCATGCTATTTTATTCTATTTAAAAAAAATTTGCTGCTATAAACCCATCTATTTCTTTATTTGTTTGTTTGTTTTATTGGGGGTATAGTTGTTTTTACAATATTGTGCTGGTTTTTGCTGTCCAACAAAGTCAATCAGGTATTTGTAGACATATATACCCTTCCTCTTGGACCTCCCTCCTATCCCCCACCATTCCACCCCTCTAGGTCATCACAGAGCCCTGAGTTGAGCTCCCTGCACTATATAGCAGCTTCCCACTAGCTATCTGTTTTATACAACAGCATGCTATTTTATAATACTGCCTTACCATAATTTATTTAACTGTTCAGTTTTTAACTGACATTTAAATTGTTCCTAATTTTTAATATGATAAGTAATATCACAATAAGCAACCTTTTGCGTAAGTTTTTCTGCACAGCTCGGATATTTCTCTAGGATGAATTCCTAGAAGCAGAGTTGCTGGACCGAAGGATAAGAACATATCTGATAGCCTCTGGTACTTGTTGCAAAATTGTCCTCCAAAAGTTTGGTTCCTCTGGTCTCAAGTATTTGAAAGAGAAAAGGTATAGGACCTAGGATCAGACTTAGTAGTCATCTATCGATATGGTTTCCCTTGTAGCTCAGCTGATAAAGAATCTGCCTGCAATGGAGGAGATCCCAGTTCGATTCCTGGGTTGGAAAGATCCCCTGGAGAAGGGATAGGCTACCTACTCCAGTATTCTTGGGTTTGCCCTGTGGCTCAGCTGGTGAAGAATCCGCCCGCAATGCAGGAGAGATCCCTGGGTTGGGAAGATCCCTTGGAGAAAGAAACAACTACCCACTCCAGTATTCTGGCCTAGAAAATTCCATGGACTCACAGAGTCAGACATGACTGAGTGACTTTCACTTTCATCCATATGGTTAATTTTCTTCAGGGAGATTAAAATCCCCATTGGATGCCTCACACGGTACGTGTACATGCAGCCATATCTTTTGAACATTTTTTTGGATAAAGGCTTCCTTTGCATTCATGACAATGGAGGGAAATGTGGCTGAGATGGGGCCGGGCAGAGGGTGCACAAGGAAATCTTAGAATCACTGCAACTTTGATATGTTTCTTAACGGTTCCAGACAGTTCACAGATTGATTAGCAAAAACTCCAAAGAAAGACCCAAATGTTAAAACTTTGAGTTTAGATTACCATTGATTTAAGAAACAGAAGTTTGCAAAATGCCCATTTCCATAAGTAGGCTATCTCAGTAAGTCATGCCCCTTTGGAGCAAAAGTGGGGTGGTCCTCCTGGCCCATCAAACATCCTCTCCCCTGTCTTCAACTCATGAAAAAGGAATCTCCTTCTCCTTGTCTGCACTGCCTTAGACACGAAGGAAATACCTCTGACAGCCTGCAGTCCGATATTGTTTGTTGTTTAGTTGCTCAGTTGTGTCCGACTCTTTGCAACCTCATGAACTGTACAGCCTGCCAGGCTCCTCTGTCCATGGGATTCTCTAGCAAGACTACTGAAATGGGTTGCCATTTCCTCCTGCAGGGGATCTTCCCGACCCAGGGATCGAACCTGCCTCTCCTGCTTGGCAGGCAGATTCTTTATTACTGAGTCACCTAGGAAGCCCTGCAATCAGATAAGCCCCCTTGATTATCTTCTGTTTTGTAAGAATGTTGCTCACACCCATCTGTCGCCTTCTGTCCTTATCCCCCACTCCTCATGCTGACTTGCGGCCGTCACTGCTTCCATCACCCCATTACTGAGCGCTCCCATTGTTCTCAGCCTGGTGTAAAAGGAAAGAACTGAGTCAGGAATCAAGACATCCAGATTCTACTGATCCTTGTCTACTCACCTCTCAAATGAAAGCCTGAAGCTAATTAGTATTGTTTAAGAAAACCCAGAGCTAGACTGACTCTGGTTAAAGCAGCAAAACCATATTTTATTGAGGATTATAGCAACAGAGAAGAAAGACCTGAATGTAGAACCAGACAAATCCAGCATTAGCAGTGGGAGTGGGTGGGGTAGGTGGATGGAAGATTTCTAAGAAAAAACATCAGGTGAAGGGGGGATTCTGACTAACCTGCCCCAACAGGATTCTTGCTGAGGGCAGGCCAGGGTGATCAAATATTGCCAGTGGTGTGGCAGAGGATGAGGAACCTGATCAGATATTGAGGGTCATCAGATATGGAGGGTTGGGAGTCTAGCTAAACCAAATTAGCAGTATTCTTGCTAAAATCAGGCAACCCAGAGATGAAGACTGAAGTCCTAAAAGTGAGGCCTGGAAAAGTTCAGGGAGCCTGCGTAGGGTTTTATCAAGGAGAGATCTTTGTCAGGATGTTTCCAAACAGTCCTGAGAAACTCCAGGGGTGGTTCTGAGGAGGGGCCTTAGGATTGTGGGTTGCAAGAGGGTGGGGCTGAAGGCCCGAGCATACAGACCAGCCTCACTGCCAGCTGAGCAGTTCCGCTCTTACCTTGCTGATCTGTTGGGCTCTAGCCAAAATTCCTCTGTTTGTGTTGTCAGTAGAAGCCTTTCTCCAAACTTAGAAGAACATTAAACCAGAAGGTGTGTGAAGACCCTTCCAGACACATGTTTATAGGGTTTGAAGTCAGCCTCCAGCCATTTAAGCACTTTTCTTCCTAACAGACATCTCAGGGAACTTTGCATGAAAGGGAGGGAAGCTTTTTCTGAGTTACAGAAACTCACAGTGCTCAGAGTGCCCCTTCCTTCTGTCAGCAGCATTTCCTTCAAGGACACACCCTTCTTAAGCACATTAACACAACCAACCCCCAAACATCTGAGCGTGTCTCTCCTGCCTCCCAGAGATGAGTATTCTTCATTGCTCCTGACTTGCGTTTTAGGGCATCTGTCCTCTGTGGGAGGCCCTGATTATTCATCCATTTCCACAACACATGCTGTAGTATGATTAGAGCCTGTTCTGCAGAAGAGGAAACTGGGGCACAGAAGGAGTGAACAACTGACCTCAAATAGCACGGGTTGTCTCTCATGGGGAGAGAATCAGGGCTGGCGCTTCCCCAATCAGTTCCCTTCCTGCTAAATGCCACCCTGCTCATTTCTCTTTTCTGATCTCTTGATGGCACCCACAGTGCTTCTCTCTTTTGATTTGATTCATCTGGGAAGCCAGCCCGTCACAGTTTGGTTGCAGCACACAAGGAGGTAGCCTCTAGGCTTGGAGGGCAGGGCTCAGAGCTGAAAGACACACCTTCTTGGCATGCTTGGGAGAGTGACAACACCTTTCCTGTGCGGTTGGGTGAAAGGAGATGGTCAGTGGGGTCTGGCCACATTGTTCCACTTTTACCCCTTTTTTTTGTTGCCATGGGGACAGTCATGGGCTGTGGTAAGAGGATATCACAGAATAATCTGGAGGCAACCTAGCTCTTGTTTGCATCTCAAATAACATTTAAACTCATCATTATCATTCATGACCTAAAAGTCCAGTCATTTGCAAGAGCTGAGTTTTTTTTTTTTGAAAGTTAATAGATTGTACAGTTCCAAAAGTTTAACTTTGAATCAAGAGGGAAAGCCCAAAGAACTCAACAAAGGTTTTATCATAAGACCACCCCCAGAGGTTTGCATTTTGTGGCACACAGAGAAAACGGTAATACCGTATTTGTACAGTAACTGGGCAAAGCCACCGGCCACTAACTCAAGGTGACCAACTCAGTCTACGTTGCAGTCCAACTGACCACCTAGAGGCCGAAGGGATCCACATCTTATCCCACCTGTAGAGAAAAGAATGTTACCCATCATTCGAATTCTATAAGGATCAAGCCATCAGCCGCTTCAGGGCACCCTGAGAGGAACTGAGGATGGAAAAGCCCAGGAAGCATTCTGTGCTTGGGAGACACGTCCCTAGATGGTTAAGATGCATATCCAGGGAAAAAATTTCAGTAACCTCGGATTCTTGCATCTTCCCATATACAGAAAAGCACTGGAATCATTAACTTGAGATATCTGGTTGTGTGTGTGTGTGTGTGTGTGTGTGTGTGTGTGTGTGTGTGTATGCGTGCAGACGCGATTAGCAGTAATCTTTTACCAGGATGTATGCTTGACTACATGTATTTCCCAGCCAGAAAAAAATTGTATACATCCTGGCTCCTCACCTATCTCTACAGAGCAGTACCCCAGAGCTGTCTGAGAGGCTTGTCTTCTGGGCTATAGTCCTCAGTAAGGTCCCCAAACAAAACTTAACTCACAACCTCTACACTGTGCATTTTTCTCTCAGTTGATGCACCCATCCTGATTACTACTCAGCATAGGGAAGCTCTGCCAGATAAACAAGAGTTGGGGAAAATCACAATAATGTGACAGTAATATTTCCCATAAAAATAACATTGAGACAGCAAAGAAGGGAGTGAGACCCTGATGTGGATACTCTGAATGGGGCTGTCTCTGGGGAGGGGGATGGTCTTGAAGGTACTGGAAATAAGTTTTTAAATCTTCAAGATAGGACCATGGAGGAATATCACCTCACACCCACTAAGATGGCTACTATATAAAATAAAATAACAAATGTTGATGAGAATGTGGAGAAATTAGAACTACTGTGCACTGTTGGTGGGAATATAAAATGATGCAACCAGTATGGAAAACAGTATGGAAGTTCCTCAAAAAGTTAAAAATAGAACTACCCTATGATCCAGCAATTGTATTTCTGGAAATACACCCAGAAGAATTGTGAGTAGAGACTTGAAGAGTTATTTGTACACCACATTCATAGCAGCATTATTCATAATAGCCAAAAGGTGGTAACAAACCAAGTGTCCTTTGGCAGATGAATGGATGAGCAAAATGTCTTATATACATTCAGTGCAATATTATTCAGCCTTAAAAAGGAAAAAAAAAAAAATTCTGGCACATGCTATAATATGGATGGACATAATGTCCTCAAAAGAACATTATGCAAAGTGAAATAAGCCAGTCCCTAAAAGATGAATACTGCACAATTCCACTTACAAGAGGCACTAAGAGTAGTCAAATTCATAGAGACAGAAAGTAGCATGAGGGTTGCCAGGGCTGGGGGGAAGAGGGTGAGTGAACAAGTTGCTGTTTAAAGGGTGTTGAGTTTCAATTTTGCAATAGGAAGAGTTCTGGGATGGATAGTTTCAAAACAATATGTGCTTAATTCCACTGAACTGTACACTTAGAAATGGTTAATAACCTTTTTCAAGAATATTCTTTTTTTAATGTTAATTTTTTGGCTGTGTAGTATGTGGGATCCTAGTTCCCCAACCAGGGATCAAACTCATGGCCCCTGTGTTGGAAGCACAGCGTCTTAAACACTAGACCTCCAGGGAAGTCCCTAAGATAGTCAATTTTATGTTACATGTATTTCAGGACAACTTAAGAAAAAATCAACAAGTGGGATTAAAAAAGAGAAAATCAAGATAGATTTTGGGAGGATCTCAAAGAGAAAGGGCTTGTGTCTTAATTTTCTAGAAAAGCACCAGAAGGCTACAAGCCTTGGAGAGGAGTCACTTTGCTAAAGCAAGTGACATCTCTGCAGAGGCTTGTAGGACAGAAGGTGGCCCCTCTCTATCCCCCTACGTCTTCTGGCCAAAGGAGCAGCCGGGGAAGGAAACTTGATCTGACTGACTCAGAGTGACAGGGATGTCACTGAATTGTCTCAGGCTGCTCTGGATTGACTGGATCAATTTCTGCCAGCAAGACACAAATCAGGTTATAGAAATACAGAGAGCATATCCTTCCACATTTGAGGTCACGACCCTAAAACTCACAATCTGAACAAAGAACAACACATGCCACAAGAAAATAAGACAGCGGCTGGATTCGCCCCAGAGCCCTCAGTCATCTGACCTTGACCTTACTGGTAACCGTCATATCCTTTCCTTCATGGGGTCCTACCCACATGAACTTCCTTAGTAGCTGTGACCAGAGGCCCAAGGCAAGTTATCATTTGGGTCCCCCACGGGTACAGAACCTTTGCCCATTTTACAGAGTTCAAGAGTTTTAGCTGTGTCTGTGGTTGGTCCTGATAGAAAACTTCAGCTTTTGTGAACTCCTGTCAGACTGTAGTAACAAATTTTTTAAAGATTATGTTTAAATGTTTTATTGTAACTGGTGTGCCCTAGACATTCCCAGTAGATCAGGCCTCATATACATTCATGTCTGTACTACCACATGGCTGTGCTTTTATCTTGCTTACCTAGAAGAACTTCTTTCCTAGGGTTTCCTCCTGAAGCATTTCTGAGGCTTTCCAAGGACACCGACATGATCTGTGAATCCATGCTGGTGCTCCCTGCCTCGGGGCCCATGCAGAACTCTGAGGTGGGACCACCGCCACCACGGCTCCCTCCTCTTTCTGTGCGAGTTTCTGGAACAAGGAATTCCCTCCGGCTCCCACCCAAGGTGGGCATGAGCTCTTCCCAGGCCCCTCTCCTGCAAAGTTAAAGCTCAAGTCAGGTTGTCACTTTGGCAAGACTTTTATTTTATAAATTAATTTTTACTGGAGTATAGTTGCTTTACAATGTTGTTAGAAGGCTATTTTTAAGAAAATATAACACAGAGATTAATATCAGGATGGTGACAGACCCAGGGCCCCGAATAGATACTGGCGGAATAAATGAATTATGCTCACAGTCTATGAGGGTTCTGGAAGGCAGAAACCGACTTACCCTTGAACCAATCTCGACAATGAAGACTGGGCCCAGCTTTCTCCTCCAAGGAACCTAAGGGAGAAAGCTGTTTCTCTGGCGCTCCTTTCCTCCTTATGGGTGGCTTCTAGCATGATGGGCGGGGTCTTGCCCAGCAACGGCCCAAAGCCAGCCCCTTCCACGTCTTCAATCTTGGACAACCTGGTGGTTTTCACAGCCTCTCCTTTCCCCATGTCCTTGCCCCACTAAGAATAAACAACTCACAAACACAACAACCACCAGAACATCCCACCTTCCAACCAAAGAATAAGCAATGTTTCCTGCAAAACATCCTCTCAACCTATGAGCATTGCTTTCCAGTCATCATTTGTTGATTCCAAGCACCCCGTTCCAAAACAGTTGGAAAAGAAAAGTTATTCTTAGTACACTTTCCCTTTTCAGGCCATCCTTTCCCGCCTCCTTGCTCTGTCTCTTAGAGGTTGATGTTGCTGTGTCAGGTGGAGGCCTTGATGCCTCTTTTGTGTTGAAAGGGAGAGAGGGGGGCTTCCCTGGTTAAGACTCCACACTTCCACTGCAGGGGGCACAGGCTCGATCCCTAGTCGGGGAACCAAGATCCCGCATGCCCCACAATACGACCAAAACAGAACAAAAACAGTAAGAAAAGAGAGTGGGCATCTCTGATTTCTGCTGTGGGGGTGGTTGGGTCAAGGCCCCGAGAGTCTTTTCCTTCAGCTCCTACTGGGTCAGCCTTGCTCTGAGGGGAGGTCTGATACAGGGGTGGCCCCTCAGACGGCTCTTGGGGGTGCCTGGGTGCAGACTTCTCCTGTTCCCAGTGCCAGCTGGGTCTCCCTCCCCAGCTGCTCACATCCGGCCAAGCCAGTACAGAGTGTTTGAGCCTTGGGTCCACTGCAAGCTCCCAGAGAGGATCCTCTTAGTGGAACTTTCTGAGGCTTCCTGTGTGATCGCAGTGTTGCAGATCCTTCTCGGCACGTGTGTGGATGTTAGTGTCTGTGAACGCACGGGCAGCCTCTTGTCTGTATTGTCAGGCCACCCAGGCCTTCCTCCCACTAGCGTTTATACACTCAGAGGGGTAGGAGGCCAAACAAACTCACTCCCGGCCGAGGCTTCATGAAAACATCTCATGTGCTCCCTGATATGTCACACAAGAGCAGTGCCTTGTCTGGCTTTCTGTACTTCGAGTTCTGGATACACAGACTGCTACACCACAGCAGGCTTCCCAGTGAGGACTGCAAAGGGGAAAGCCGGAGCCACTGGGTGTCTGTGGATGCCCCAAACAACAGCTGTTTCTCACACAAATATAGCAAGGATTGTGTGGTTTTTCTCAGAGGCCTTTTCATCAAGAAAGAAAATGTAAGTTGATATTTCTACTGCTTGGATGATGAAGATGCTTCTGTCAGTTCAGTTCAGTTCAGTCGCTCAGTCATGTCTGACTCTTTGCAACCCCATGGACTGAAGCACACCAGGCCTCCCTGTCCATCACCAACTCCCGGAGTTTACCCAAACTCATGTCCATTGAGTCGGTGATGCCATCCAACCATCTCATCCTCTGTCGTCCCCTTCTCCTCCTGCCTTCAATCTTTCCCAGCATCAGCGTCTTTTCAAATGAGTCAGCTCTTCACATCAGGTGGCCAAAATATTGGAGTTTCAGCTTCAACATCAGTCCTTCCAATGAACACCCAGGACTGATCTCCTTTAGGATGGACTGGTTGGATTTCCTTGCAGTCCAAGGGACTCTCAAGAGTCTTCTCCAACACCACAGTTCAAAAGCATCAACTCTTTGGCACTCAACTTTCTTTATAGTCCAACTCTCACATCCATACATGACTACTGGAAAAGCCATAGCCTTGACTAGATAGAACTTTGTTGGCAAAATAATGTCTCTGCTTTTTACTATGCTGTCTAGGTTGGTCATAACTTTTCTTCCAAGAAGTAAGCATCTTTTAATTTCAGGGCTGCAGTCACCATCTGCAGTGATTTTGGAGTCCAAGAAAATAAAGTCTGACACTGTTTCCACTGTTTCCCCATCTATTTGCCATGAAGTGACGGGATCAGATGCCATGATCTCAGTTTTCTGAATGTTGAGTTTTAAGCCAACTTTTTCACTCTCCTCTTTCACTTTCATCAAGAGGCTCTTTAGTTCTTCTCAGCTTTCTGCCATAAGGGTGGTGTCATCTGCATATCTGAGGTTATTGATATTTCTCCTGGTAATCTTGATTCCAGCTTGTGCTTCATCCAGCCCGGCATTTCTCATGATGTACTCTGCATAGAAGTTAAATAAGCAGGGTGACAATATACAGCCTTGACGTACTCCTTTTCCTATTTGGAACCAGTCTGTTGTTTCATGTCCAGTTCTAACTGTTGCTTCCTGACTTGTATACAGATTTCTCAAGAGGCAGATCAGGTGGTCTGGTATTTCCATCTCTTTCAGAATTTGCCACAGTTGGTTGTGATCCACACAGTCAAAGGCTTTGGCATAGTCAATAAAGCAGAAATAGATGTTTTTCTTGAACTCTCTTGCTTTTTCGATGATCCAGCAGATGTTGGCAATTTGATCTCTGGTTCCTCTGACTTTTCTAAAACCAGCTTGAACATCTGGAAGTTCACAGTTCAAGTACTGTTGAAGCCTAGCTTGGAGAATTTTGAGCATTACTTTACTAGTGTGTGCTGCTGCTAAGTTGCTTCAGTCGTGTCCAACTCTGTGCGACCCCATAGATGGCAGCCCACCTGGCTCTGCCGTCCCTGGGATTCTCCAGGCAAGAACACTGGAGTGGGTTGCCATTTCCTTCTCCAATGCATGAAAGTGAAAAGTGAAAGTGAAGTCGCTCAGTCGTTTCCGACTCTTCATGACGCCATGGACTGAAGCCTACCAGGCTCCTCTGTTCATGGGATTTTCCACAAAAGAGTACTGGAGTGGGGTGCCATTGCCTTCTCCGTACTACTGTGTGAGATGAACGCAATTGTGCAGTAGTTTGAGCGTTCTCTGGCATTGCCTTTCTTTGGGACAGATGTTTCTGTGCAAACTGATAAACTGATCTCTGAGCTCTACTGCCCCCTGGCTTCCAGGTAGGGGAGAGCGAGGTGGCTGAGGTCAGCAGGCCTATTCCTCTGCCTGGCTTCCCTCCTGTGAAGTCCCTCCACCCTAATGGAGAGTCAGGCCCTTCCCTGGACTAGAATTCACAGTGGATACTGATTTCACTTGCTTCTGAAAAAACTTCAGCTTCTTTGGAAAATCTGTAGATCAAGAAGCACTTTCACTACTGTAGCAATGGTGGAAATGGTGGTGCTACTGGTTTTCAAAAGTCCTAGATTCTGAAGGTCTGACTTAATAATGAAGACTTGGGGGTGATGGCGATATATTTATTTTTTCTGATGGCAAAAGAGACTGTCAACTTAGAAAGATGCACAACGTGGAAGTTTTATTTGTGGCAAAACAAGGACAGTGGCCCAGAAGACAGCACCTCAGATAGCTCTGAGAGACTGCTCCAAAGAGGCAGGGGGGAAAGGACAATATGTAAGTGGTTTTGGTGAAGAGGCAATACCTGCAGTCAGGCATATATTTTTCTGGAAGGTTTCTACTACTTTTGTGGAGTTTTTGCAAGTCATGAGGAACAGTCATCACCATGAAGGATTTTAGTGCTTTTCTAGATACGGAGAGATTCAAGAATTGGGCTCAAAAAACTGGCTCCTGAAAATATCTAACTATTTGAAGACCTGTCCTGGCAGTTTTTCCCTAAGCACAGAATGACTCATTTCTGCTCTCTACCCTGAACTCCGTTCAGGGGGTGTTGAAGGTCAGCACATGATTTAATCCTTGTAGAGGTAGATGGTAAATGCCAATTTGTAGTTGACGCCACTGTGCATCAAACTCGTTTTCATCTCTAATAAAGAAATCATGTTCTGTTCTCCCTGGGACGGGGTACAGGAGGCATCAGAACCTTGTACACTCGGGGCAGTCTGTGTAGAGCAGCAGGCACTGTTCTTTCCCCTTGTTTTCTGGATGGCCTGCTTCCTCAGGGGCATTTCTCAAGAGAAGAGTTCCTGACTCAAGTCGGTCTGGGAAATACAAAGCAAAAGCAAAGTTACACGGGCAGGTTTATTGCTGAACTTCTGAGTCCTTCATTTGCTAAATCAGCCTTCATGTCAGCACCTACCTCTTGACCACCCTGTCTGTGTGATGTTGTAGGAGGTGCTGGAAACACGGGGATGAGAAGTTTGGTATGAACTTTATGTGCCAGCAGCAGCCAGACAGGAAATAACTACTTCTCCACTGAGAATGCAGTTGTGACCCTCAATAAGCACCACATAGGAGAAAAGCCCACTGCTGTGAGAACCTATCACTAAGTCCTGATCAGCCTGGGGAATCCTGGAATGCCTTTTCTGGGGAGATGAGGCTCAAGATAAGCTCTGAAGAAGAAGAGGCTGTGGACCTGGAGGAAGAGGTCTGGGTGCAAACACTCTCAGGCAGAAGGGTGGTTTATGCAAATGTCTTGAGTAGGAAAGGGCTGGGCATCGGTGTTGTGTTTTGGAAACAGATCTGGTTTCTGATCAGAGAACTCCTTCTCTACAATCCTCCCACCCTCCCATGTGGTGTGGGATCAGCATTTACCTGGCTTTGATTTTATAGAAAGATCCCTGGCGGGGCTTTGGGAAACTCTGGCTGCGGTTGCTACCTGTCAGAAGTTGCTGGGGAGACAGTGCGCTAACTTCTTTGAGCCTTGCCTTTCTTACCAAGAAAGCCAGGGACAGACAGTATGATTCTGAAGATCCTTTCCAGCTACAGCATGCTGCAAGTTCATAGAACTGACTCTCTGTTTCTCAGGGTGGAGAGAAAGGGGCAGTCAAGCTCATATTAAACAGAGTTCATGTTAAAAAGCTCTGGGGCTAGGAGGGCTTCCCTGGTGGCTCAGATGGTAAAGAATCTGCCTGCAATGCACAAGACTTGGGTTCGATCCCTGGATAGGGAAGATCCCCTGAAGAAGCGAATAGCCACCCACTCTAGTATTCTTGTCTAGAGAATTCCACAGACAGAGGAGCCTGGTGGGCTACAGTCTATGGGGTCACAAAGAGTCAGAAGCGACTGAGCAATTAACACTTGAGGCTAAGAGCGAAATGGTTCCTTACTGCAGAGGCTGAGATAGAAAAATACAGCATGTTGACCATCCTTAGGCCTGAGGCAGGACGTTCTGTATTCACTGGGGCTCATGTCACCACGCAGTTATCATTTATCAAAGAGGTGCTCTTTCTCAAGTGCCCTGGGGGATGCGGGGCCTTGGTGTGAGTCAAGAGGGCAACCTGGAGGGGGGGACTTCACCCTGCATGCTTTCTCCTTTCAAAGGCAGGATTTTCAGGGACATGATGCCTAAGGGGCTCTACTGGGGACAAAGGGCTCTGCTGTACACTGGACAGGCCAGAGGGCTGCCCAGGAGGGACTGGCATCTCTTCCTGCCATCTCACCCCCATTCCAGGAGACCCTGGAGCGGGAATCCCAGAGAACCCAGCAGGAGACTTTCAGAGGAGCATTTATTTGGCGAAGTAACAGGTGCACCCAGAATGCCAACCAGTCCTATTTTTCAAACTCCTGAAGGTCAGAAAAGAAGACCCCTGGCAGCACCAGCCTACGAATAAGGACTGAAAACCATGATCTCTCAGGATCCCTGTTTCTCTGTTTTTCCACTTTCAATCTCTCTCCCTCTCATTTTTTTCAGACGCTTTCCTCCCTGTCCCAGAAAACAGACTCTGGCTTTTCTGCTGCTCTCAGATTACTTTGCTGGAAGAACTTGGTGTGAAAGGTTTTCTCCCTGCTCGGAGGAAAATGGAACACTAGTCCTATCTTTGAGCTGTGGCTTGGAACATTCTGGACCCTGCCCCCAGGCCCAAGGAAGATAAACGTCCTGCAAAGGCCCTTCTTCCTGTGGGGCTGGTGTCTTTGTACACTTTGTGGCTTAAACAGCAGGTGTTTACGGTCTCGCAGTTCTGGAGGCTGCCAACCTGAGATCAAGGGGCTGGTGGTGAGGGGTGGTGAGGGAGGGTCTGTTTCAAGCTCTCTCCTTGGCTCGTTGACGATGGCCATCTTCTCCCTGTGTCTTTTCACATCATCTTCCACCTATGCGGGTCTCTGTGTCCCCATTTCCTCTTATAAGGACACCAGTCATGTGGGATTAGGGCCCACCCCAAGGCCCTAATTTGACCTGATTAACTCTTTGAAAACCTTATCTCCAAGTAAGGCCCCATTCTGAGGTCCTGGGAGCTGCGACTCTGACATATGAATCTTGGGGAGACGCAGTTCAACCCATAAGAGGCAATAAGTCTTAAAAAAAAAAAAATTCATTGGCATATAGTTGCTTCACAGTGTTGTGTTACTTTCTGCTACATAGCAAAGTGAATCAGCTATAAGTATACATAAATCCCCTCTTTTGTGAATTTCCTTCCCATTTAGGTCACCACAGAGCACTGAGTAGAGTTCCCTGTGCTATACAGTAGGTTCTCACTTAGTTATCTGTTTTATGCACAGTATGTATGTCAATCCCAATCTCCCAAGTCACACCACCCTACCTTTCCCCCCTTGGTGTCCCATGTGTTTGCTCTCTACATCTGTGTCTCTATTTCTGCTTTGCAAATAGGTTTATCTGTACCGTTTTCTAGATTCCACATATGTGCATTAATATGCAATATTTGTTTTTCTCTTTCTGATGTACTTCACTATGTATGACAATCTCTAGGTCCACCCATGTCTTTTCAAATGGCACAATTTTGTTTCTTTTTATGGTTGAGTAATATTCCATTGTATATGTGTACCACATCCTCTTTACCTATCCTTCTGTTGATGAACAGCAGCAAAGTAAGTCTTAAATGTCAGTGTACTTATGGCTTCTATGGAGGCTTATTAAAAACAGAAGTGCCGGTAACACTCCCACAGATTCCGACTTAATGGATCTGGGGTGGAGATCAGGACTTTGTATTTTCACAACCCCTGCCTGGGGTAAGTGTGATGTGTCCCCTCTCCCCATAAAACCCTCCTAGATTTCAGACAATAAACCCAGCACCTTGCTTACTGAGGGCTTATAATGGCGTTGTGCCGATCATCTCAAACTGCAAAGAAATGACTTTCTCTTGTATCTAGCTTTTCCTAAGTCCCCACTGCAAGGCCAGGCCCTGCTTACATGTCACTGCACACCCTCTTGAATTTTCCAGTCAGACCCTTGTCACGTCTGGAGGCTGCCAGGCCCACATTGATAGTTATTGTCCTCTCTGACTGACAGGTATATGGTGTGACTTGAGCTTGGGACTTCGGGGCCCAGCTCTGCTGCTTACTGGCTGGTTGACCTTGGACATATCCCTGGGCCTCTCTGAGGGTGAGTTCATATGCCTCTGCATTGAGAAGCTTCCTTGCCCATCTCAGAAGGCCCCTGCCCGGACTGAAGGATGCAGTGTTTTCAAAAGGTGGGTTACCTGGTATGTAAAGAGGATAGAGTGTACATTGGTTACTATTATAATCCTCTACCTGCCTCAGATGGCAAAGCCAGATTTAGCTCATTTCTTTGCAGTTTGAGGTGACTGGCACAGCAGGAGGAGGTGGGTTGGCCCGCGTGGGTCCCAGAGCCCCCTGTCTGACCACTGCCTCTGAAACCACGAGAGAATAATTTCTGTTATTTGAAGCCACCCAGTTGGTGGTCATTTGCTATGGCAGCACTAGGAGAACACACATTTGGGGTCCTCTAGGCTAGATTTAGTCCCGGGGGAGTGGCTGACCCCACCTCTAAGGGCCCAAGCCTCCTGTGCTCAGCTCTGGCCGGCGGTAGACAGCTATGGCTGGTGGGATCAAGGAGAAACAGTTTCCAGCAGCAGCGCTGGATGGCCTCCAGGAGCAAAGACGTTTTAGACTTGACACTTTTCTCTGCTCAGGTGGTATGGATCTCTTGGGGTGAAGAGGAGGGGATCCCTGAAGCAAGTAAATGAAATTCCTGATAGTTACACAGGGTCTGAGTATTAATGGTAAAAAATAAAAGGGATGTGACCATATGTGCACACCAATTGGAGCAGTTTTTACTGCTCACACAGGGCTGGACCTGCCTGGGTAGGTCTGCTCCGGGCACTGCCTTTGAACATGGAGATTCCTCATGTCTCTGTTTCTGCGATCACGTCTCAAACAAATGTTATCAAAGTGCCGGCATTCAGATGTTTGAAAGAAGACAGTTACTATTAATTAAACTAGATATGGAGTGCTGGACTACTGTGGGTGCCCTGACCCTCCCCCACCCTGTGCTCCCTCTGAGCCAAATACCAGACCAGATGGCTCCCTGGCACTGCCAGGTGGGGGAACCACTGCTTGTTATGGGAGCGTCTGTGGCCAGGAATCAGGTGAGGAATTCCCAGCAACTCTGGCAGGCGTAGCGGTGGGTTTGCCAGATAGCGGCTCTGCTTCCTGCCAGATTCCTCCTGCTGGCCAGGAGCTGCACCCAGCTCTGGGTGTCCGGCTCTTCTCTCTCCGTTCAGCAAATTCTTCCTTGGTTTGCTCTGTACCCAGGCCCACTTCATACACTATGTGAAGGAAATCGTGTAAATTAAGGACGTAGGTGATCACACCCCACAGGGGTAGGGGAACCTGGTGTCAGGAGAGGCTGGAGCCCCACCCAAGGGCTTGGAGTCAACCAGGAGCCTCCCTGGGACAATGTGAAGCCCAAGTTAGGGCAGAGAGAGTGGGATAACACCAGATGCCAAATTGTATAGGGTGCAGATTTTTAAAATAATGGCTTTTTGTTTGTTTGTTTTTGCCACATGACAGTGTGTGCTTAGTCACTCAGTCATATCTAACTCTCTGCAACCCCAAGGACTGTAGCCTACCAGTCTCCTCTGTCCATGGGATTTCCCAGACAAAGATACTGGCGTGGGTTGCCATTTCCTCCTCCAGGGGATCTTCGCAACCCAGGCATCGAACCCATGTCTCTTGCGTCTCCGATACTGGCAGGTGGGTTGTTTATCACTAGCGCTGCCTAGGAAGCCACACGACAGGTGGGATCTTAGTTCCCTGACCAGGGATGGAACCCATGCCCCCTGCAGTGGAAGGTGGAGTCTTAACCACTGGACCACCAGGGAAGTCCTGAAAAGATGGTTTTAGAAGACTATAAAGTCCTAAGCTGGTAACTCTTAAGGAAATGCCCTACCACGTTCCTTGCCTCTCCCATCCGCACCTGAGGGCAGCTTCTCGTTGGGGTAGCCAGGTGACCCCTGTCCCTGTGTCAGCCTCAGTGGGCATCAGGGTTCAGGGAGGGAACTTTGTCTATGTAGGAGTCACTCTCCCCTCGCCATCCTGTATATGGTTTTCCCATTGGTCTCAGAGCACTTTTCAGATTCCAAGCCTCAAGAGCCAGAATTGCTGGTTACCGCCTTGGGGAAAGATGATCCCTGGGAGGAAGATGGACTCCTGTGCGCCTGGAGAAGAACTGGATGGAGGGATCGGAGAAGTGGGTCCCTGACAAGGTCCCACCGAGGTGCCGGCCACAGGCGCCGTCTGCACGGGTGGAGTAGACAGATTAACTGTGAGGGTGAAGGCTCCTAACAGAAATGAAAGGCTTCCTTTTTCTCCGATGTCAGCTCAGTTGAAAACAGGTTCCTACGTTTCTGGCTCTGGCTGAGGCCATGAAGACGTCTGTCTTCGGGTGGGGGACTAAGGGCTGACACAGGTATTGTGGGGATATCGCCGAGGCCGCTGTCCCAGAGCTGGGAGATGGTGACCCCACAGCCTGGGTGCCTGTTCTGTTCTCTGCCGCCCACACCCTGCTGGGTGGAATGCTGATCTCTAATTTCATGGATCTGCATTTCTCAAGAACAAATGAAGTCAGACCACAACTCTCTCACTCCCCAAAGCTTAATGAGATCAGAAGAATATGGTTGTGTCCAGCCTCAAATCCCACTGTCAAACAGGGAAAAGGGTACCATCCCACACTGCAACCTTTGAAAAGTGGTCGCTGAGGGAAGAGACATGGTACTCTAAGTGGCTCCTCATTTCACCTGCACCCCTACCAAAGTCCTACAAAAGCAAAATGTAAAAAGCATGGTTAATCAGTAAAATTAGGAACATTCTCTAGTGAATGAAGCAGCTAGGCAAGTATTGATAAGGAAAGTGTTGTTGTTCAGTCGCTCAGCCGTGTCCAGCTCTTTAGACATGCAACCCCATGGACTCCAGCGTGCCAGGCTTCCCTGTTCATCACCGTCTCCTAGAGTTTTATCAAACTCATGTCCATTGAGTTGGTGATGCCATCCAACCATCTCATCCTCTGTTGCCCCCTTCTCCTCCTGCTTTCAATTTTCCCCAGCATCGGGGTCTTTTCCAATGAGTCAGCTCTTTGCATCAGGTGGCCAAAATATTGCAGCTTCAGCTTCACCATCAGTCCTTCCAATGAATACTCAGGGTTGATTTCCTTTAGGGTTGACTGGTTTGATCTCCTTGCTGTCCACGGGATTCTTAAGAGTCTTCTCCAGCACCACAGTTCAAAAGCATCAATTCTTTGGTGCTTAACCTTCTTTATGGTCCAACTCTCACATCCATACATGAGTACTGGAAAAACCATACTTTTGACTATATGGACCTTTGTGGGAAAAGTGATGTCTCTGCTTTTTAACACACCTTCTTACAAAAGCAAAATGTAAAAAGGAAGTTTAATCAGTAAAATCAGGAACATTCTCTAGTGAATGAAGCAGCCCAATGAGTATCCATAAGGAAACTGCTTGAAGATAAAAGCTCTTACCCAGCCCCCTCCCCCCAGGCTCTCAGGCTCTCAGGCCCTTTCTAGAACTCCACAAAATCGGGAGGAATGACCCAAAGATCCAAGGGATCCATACAGTAGTTAGAAATACTCTCAATGAGGTAGAGTGAAATCTAGGACATTTCACAGGATCTCAGGAGAGAAGGCCAGATGCAGCATTGCCAGCAAAGTTTGCTCAGAACTCCCAGAAATGCCCCTGTTCCCATCCTTGCCAAATGACTGGGTACAGAAAAGTGACTATGAGTGCAAAACTCTCGTCAGAACTATAGCTTGGAAGGGGGAACATAAAAATGATCTGATAAGAACAGAAGTATGTCTCTGAATGGACATTCAGCCACACTCTAGGAGAGAAAAACGGAAGCCTGAAACACCAAATGTGCAAAAATAATCAAGGAAGCAAAGGCGGGAAGAAATAAACATCCATACAAATGATGGACTAAGAAACCAGTCTGTGAAAAAACCTCATCAAAGGAATAGAAGTAGACTGGAAGCCATGTTTCCGGCCAGAATAGATCCAGGTGGTTCCCCAGATTGCCTCTAACCTAGCAGGCTGTGTTGGCCACTGTTGCCCTTGGCTGCCTTCCTTCCTTGCAGCACACCCCCACCCACCCTTGAGTCCCAGGCAGCTGGAAGCCAAGGCTGCCTCAGGATTAAAGTCTGGCCCCTTGCCTTAGGTGGGCCAGCCCCATGTTCAGTGCTGGCTTGTGGGGCTCACAACTCTACCCATCACTTAGTGGGCAGAGCTGGAGGAGTAAATGGGGGAGACACTTCACACCCACTGAGACTCACGGGTCACCTATTTCTCAACAAGCACAGGAAAGCTTACTCTTTCCCAAGAAGAAATAGTTCTAGGCCCTTGATGTGGCTGTAAAGGGAGGTTTTTCTGCCTAGGAACTGGGTTTTGCTGAGGCTCTTCCTAGATCCGGCATCCGAGCCCAGCATCATTAGGCTGTGAGCAGCAAGCTGGTGTAACTGGTTCTCTGGGCGATGGCAGTAATGAGGTCACTGACAAGCCATCTCTCCTGTGTGTTTCAATGGCACAAGCCCAGAATACCTGTATTCCTCCTGGGGACATACCTGGGGCCAGTCTGACTCTGCCAATACCATTTTCTATTTCCAGATACTTCCCTCAACCCTGTGTGTGAAGCCCTCTTATAGGGAAGATCTCCTTTCCTCAGAGTCAGAGTTTCCACCCCCTCAGCATGGAGCACTGCCAGATTGTGGGTAACTCCTGTCCTCTGGTTAATTAGCTGATCCAATGTGGTTTCTCCTGAACAACTGGTCTACCCTGTAACACCTGGCCTGGTCCTGTGTGTGGCTCATGTTGGTGATACCTCCTCTGGGTGACTTCAGAGATCCTCTATGGCATTCCTCCCTACCCCTTGTCTTGTCCCATAGCTCCTCTTTCTGACATCTGAAATTCCAGTTAAACCATATTCCTCTTTGTATTAGTCAGCTTCTCCAGAGAAACAGAACAAATAGGATATATAAAGACAAACAGATATACAAAGGAGATTTATTGTGAGGGATTGGCTCATGTGATGTTGGAGGCTGAGAAGTCCCACAATCTGCCATTTGTAAGCTGGAGGCCCAGGAAAGCCAGTAGTATGAGTCTGGTCCAAACCTAAAGGCCTGAGAACCAGGGTTCCACTGGGATGAGTCCCAGTCTAGGTCTGGGAACCAGGAGTGCTATTGTCTGAGGGCAGGAGAAGATGGACACCCCAGCTCAAGAAGAGAGAGCAAATTCATCTTTTCTATGCCTTTTTGTTCTATTCAGGCACTCCATGGATTGGATGATGCCCACACACATCAGAGAGGGAAATCTTTACATTCTCTAGATAAATGCTAATGTCTTCCAAAAACATCCTCCTAGGCACACCCAAAAACAGTATTTTACCAGCTATTTGGGCATCCCTTGGCCCAGTTAAGTAGACAGTTAAATTACCCATCACTTAAAGTTTTGTCAAGAATGCAGATGCTGTTCAAAGAGGCAATAGCTCAGCTGCCAAAGAGCAGGCATGGACATCTTGATGAAAGACCATCACATTTTCCCTTAAAGCCTAAGCTTTAGGAGTGCATAGGGCTGGGCTGCGGCCTACAGGAAGAAGGAAAGGAGTGAGATGAACATTCAGGTGGGCAGGTAGAGGAAGCTGAAGATTCCTTTATCAACTTTACAGTTTGTCTCTGGGCTGGGCTAGCTTTGGATCAGGTGTGGGAGAGAGGGACACAGGGTACAGAGGTCCGCTGGGACCCTAAGTACTTCTTCCCAGACCTCTGCCAAAGCTAATGTTGCCTGAAAAATAAGGTCAATGCACTGGTGAGCTGCCATGAGCTCTGAGGGCTCTGGAGGAACCCAGCCTGGCCACCCCAACCTGTCCAGTTAAAACAAGGGGGAGCCTGGGAGTGCAGCTGCCATGGGCTTCATACTCTGTGGACCTGCCTAATGACTGAGGACACCTTCTCTGAGTCAGGTTTGTTATCGAGTTTGGCTCCTGGAGTGCATTGTTTTCTTTCCTTTTTAAGACATGTGAAGTCCTTTGATGAGCTGATGTTTATATTTCATGTTTTCTCATGCCAAACGAGCACTTATTATTATCTACAATTACAAAAGCATTTGGTGTTTTCTGAGCTTAGCTAGCTTCAGATTCCAAGAATATTTTGCTTTTTATGCAATAGAGGGGTTCTGAAACAGTTGTATGTAAATTAGATTTCTGATAATTTAGTAATGATTAAAATTCACTGGTGACCAAAAGGAAACTTCTGGTGGATTTTTTGGGTGAGAAATAAAGCTAACATTCTGTAATGATAATAGCTGCCTCTGTGCTAGACAAAGTGTCATTAAGTTGAGATTTCAGGTTGGCGTGTTTTTTCATTAATTAATTAATGAATTAATTTTTGTGTGTGTGGGTCTTTGTTGCTTCGCGTGGGCTTTCTCTAGTTTCGAGGAGTGGAGGCTGCTCTCTAGCTGTAGTGCATGGGCTTCTCATTGTGGTGGCTTTACTTGCTGCAGAGCACGCTCTCTCGGGTTGCACTGGCTCAGTAGTCGAGGCACACGGGCTTAGTTGCACTGTGGCATGTGAAATCTTCCCAGACCAGGGATCCATGTCTCCTGCGTTGGCAGGCGGATTCTTAACCACTGGACCACAAGGGAAGTCCTGGGTTGGTGTTTTTAAGGAAGGCATCCTGTAACATACACGCTTACTGTTGTTGTATCCTCTATGGAGTTCCGTCTTTTCTTCAATTTTTTTTTCCTCTGCCACTTTTATTTTAATTGGACTATGACTCATAGAACAAGTCAAGCGTGTTAAAAGCCAGACTAAGACATTCAGGGATAGTCCCCAGAACCCCCAGGGCTGGCAAACACCTTGGCTGCAGGGGAAGCCATCCGTTTCCTCAACTGGTCCAACTGGCAAAATGTATTAATAATTATAGTTTGCAGTGCTTGTTAAAGCAGCTGGTGGATGGAGAGCAGGTTGAGCTGCCTTTTTCCTGGGGCTCCAAACAAATGAAACACCTCTTGTTTACCACCCCATCCTAGGCGCTAGTGCAAAGGCCTTCTCTGGATCTTTAGAAGTCGACCTTGAACATGGGTCCCCGCTGCCTCTGAATGCTCATAGGTGAGTCCCGCCAGGAGGCAGGGGTGCACAGAGCCCGGCCTCCTCCAGACCTGACACCAGGCCTCCCCTGCTTCCCTGCCCCGAACCAGAGTCCCAGAGTCCTGGTAATTGGTCAAACTAGTTGTGGTTTTAAGGTGTGGGGAGCCAGCTCCCGGGCTCCCGTAAAGGAAATGCAGCCTTCTCCTCTTCCTTCCGAGAGGGAGCAGCCAGAGCCCTGGTTCAACACAGGTTAGACAGGTACCAGAAAGAACAAAGAACTCTGGGCCTGCTGATCTGGTTTGAAAGCTGCTTGTGCAAGCAGCCAGGGCAGGGCCACCCCCTTGTTTCTCTGCCCAGCCCTCCTGCAGTCCGGCTGTCCTGAGGTGGCTGTGTGTGCTGGGGTGAGGCCATTGGGCAGTGAGGGTGCACTTATCTCCATGATCAAGAGCAGGCCTGGAATCTAAAGGGCAGAATCTTATCCTTCTTGTTCCAAACGTGTGTGTGTGTGTGTGTGTGTGTGTGTGTAAGGAATTGAGAGCAGGAGTGGGGGTGGGATGTGATGAGGGAAGTCCTGCAGGAGAAAGAACAGCATCTCCCACCTGCAATGGGAGTGTCTCTGTCCTGTCTGTTTCACTCTCATTGGAGCTGGGCAGTGCACCCGTCTGAAGTCAATGCTACTCCATTAACAGAGAAAGAAGCTTTTGAAACAAACTGGCTCAGGCCTCGGTGATGGGAGGCAGTGGTGTTGTTAATAAAAGGAGTGAGATAGTAAAGTTGCCCTGTTTCACGTGGCCCAGGGACCTGGGGCCAAGAGGAGGGAAGATGAGCGCTCGGGAGCTGGCTCTGGAAAGTGGAGACAGGACGACAGCAGATGGGACTTTGCAGCTTTGTGCCTTTTTAGGAGGTCAAGCTCTATCTGCTCAGTGCCTTCTCCAAGAAGCAGGCTGGGGAGAGCAGCTCAGATGGCTGGATTGAGCACGGGATGGGGCGTGGAGCCCTGGCAGCCTTTTGGGAGAAAGTCAGAACAAAACCCAAGGCCAGGCCAGTCAAATAACAAGGGTTGTTTCACTTTGTTAAATCAACTCTGACCCCAGGACGCTGTGTTGAGAAGGATTCTGAGTTTCTATCGTAGCAGTCTTTCCTGTTCCACCAAGGCTGTCAGGGGCCCTGGAGGTCCTTACGCAGCAGGCCACCCAGCTCATGGAGCTGTGCGTCTTTCCTCATCTCTGATATGCATGTGACCCTGGTCTCACAGAACTCTGATGCCTGGGATGGGGGACCCCTTTGGCTATAGGGCAGCCACACTTAGGCTGGGAAATAGGGGCAGGCCAGGGCCTGGAAGATTGAATCCAGATCTCTTCCTCGGCAATGGACAAAGAGCTGCTAACTAAAAGTGGGGCCCCATCTACAGAAACTCTGGCAGGTTGGGGCAGTTTTTTGACCGTTGCCCTGGCGGCAGGGGCTTATACCATGGTGTGTGCACTCCTCCCAGAAAGGCCAGAAGTCTAGAATGGAGTGTGGTCTCTGGACACCTGACCAAGTGCGGTTGCTGACTGCCTTGCACAGAACCCGGGAGATTTTGTTTGGGATTAAATGAACTGAAGCACATCAGTTATGGTGGTGCTGATATATGCTAGGTGCTCCATGAATATTAAGTCACTTTCCCTTTCTTTTTAAAAAAATCCAGCAAAAATATACACAATGTGAAATTTATCATTTTAAACATTTTAAGTCTACAGTTGAGTGGCCTTAAGAATATTCACATTGTTGTACAACCATTACCACTGTCTGTCTCCAGAACTTTTTGGTCTTCCCCAATAAAAACTCTGTCCTCATTAAACACTGCCTCCCCAGCCCCTGGCAGCCTCCATTCTACTTTCTGTCCCTATGATTCTAACTCTTCCAGGAATTTCATATAAGTAGAATCACACAGTATGTCCTTTTGTGACTGGTTTATTTCACTTAGCATAGCGCGTGGGCTCAGGTGAGTCCCACTAGGCATCCACGACCTCCTTGGTTGGACAGTTCTGTCAAGCTGAAGGTTAACAGAAACACTGAGGGCTCTTTGAAAGGAAGAAGCCACTAAAGGACATGGTATAATTGGAAGTTGTATGTGGAGCAGAGTGGGGTGATGTGGCTCTGTAAGGATTATTTATACAAATTTACATGCACAGATCTATGTGTGAGTCTGTATGTGTAGACCGAGCTCTACAGGAGTCTTGGTGTTTTCTCAGTAGCCGTGAACAGCACTGCCTTCCTGACTTGTCCCCTGGCCCCCATGGTCCCATGGGCGGAGAGCAAAGTTAAGCTTTGCTCTGTCCTAGGAATATTGCTTGTTCCATCTAGGTTGTGACTTACATATTAATAACTGTTTCTTGCTGTCCTCAATCTGGTAGGTTGGTCCTCCCCCATGGGGTGCTTGCCCTACATGTAAGCACATTCTTCCTCACTCTCTGCAATAGTTCAGACTTAAACACCACCCTTTGCAGAGAATGTGAATGCTAGGATGAGAAAGCACAGAGTTGTTGGCTATAACTAGTGATTATACCACTTTCTCAGTAATACCTGCCAACAATTAGCATCGTGTATGTGTTACACCCCACATATGGGGGCTGCTTAAATCTCCTTGGTACAGACAGACTTCAACTGCAGCTGCACTGGTTTTAAAATCAGATCAATTTAGTGTGTGAGAGCGCATTGTGTCACCGGAAAGCCAAAGTCATTGTGACACAGCTTGAACCACTTAACCTTTGAGTCATTGCAACAGGGGTTGAACCATTGAAACTTTGGGTCATGGCAGCCTTTGTCTGATGGGTATTTTTCTGTTTTCAGTATATTAAAAAAAAAAAAGGAAAGGAAAAAAAAGTCACACAAAGCCCTGTGTGAGGAGGACAAACCTTCCTTTCTGTTTATCTCTCTCTCTGAGGCTGGGAAGAGATAAGATGGAGCTCTCCAGAAGAGGCTTCTATGCACAGGCCAGCTCTGCTGTGGTCCTTGGGCTGCTCTCATTTTGTTGATACTTTCATCCTAGCTGGCATTCCATTCCCAAGTTGGGGTCATCCCTCAACCTGTGGGATGTTGCAGGAGAATTCCCCACCAGCCCACAGTAGTTCTTCCCTCCACTCTATTCTCCCCGGTCTCTGCCCTTAGGAAGTTTGCAGACACACAGTAGATCATTATGGTAATGGAGAAGATGAATGCAGGAATGCAGGAGAGCCGGATGCAGAGCCCAGCCCAGGGAGGGGAGCAAGGCAGGCATTTAAAGGAGGTGACCGGGGGTGAGGGGCTTCCTACCATGTAGAGGAAGCTTTGGTAGTATAACACTCCTAGTCTCCTTCTGCCATGTAGCTTAAAGGAAGAGGAATTCCTTACGTTTGGAAAGAGATACTGGGTTTGCAGGGTTCAGATATGTCCTCTCCTTTTTTTAGAGAATCAGACTGTCTGCAGAGGATGCAGATCTTCTCTGCCCTTCCCTGCTGTCAATATTCCAGGGGCAAGACCCCCACACAGGGAGGTGTGCTCTGACATAGCACAGCCTGTTACTGGTGGGGGCAGTTCTATTTGAACCTGGTGATAGTGTTCAGAAGCCACTTGTTTGCAGATAACATAAGCCACATTCTCCAAGATCTATTATCTGTTGTAAAGGCAATATTTGGGTTTCCATCTGCTTGGGTCCTTTGACTTATTTCTTAATGACTCAGAACTTGAATAGAGAAGAAGGGTACCATTTGGGGGGGCCATGTTGAATTCTAGTAGTGACAGTTCAGCCCCAAACCCTGATCATTTAAAGAAAAAGGAAGTTGAGAGCATGCTCTATCGTCAAAGTGGCTGTCTGTGAAGAATGTAGGGGTGAGCTGTGCAGGCACAGGGAACAGAAAACCCAGAGCTCGGAGTGAGAAGGACTATCATGCAAAGACTGGAACATACCAGTGTGGCTGGAACACTGTGACTGAGGAAGGAATAATTGAGCAAATGCTCGAAAAATTACCCAACCAGACCACGCAGGCTTTGCAGGCTAAGGAAGAAGAGTTTGAATTTTATTCTAAAAGTGATGGTAGGTCAGTGAAGGTCTTCACAGAGTAAGGATATGACTTCGAGTCATTCTTTTGAATGGTCTGTGGCTGGGTAATGACAATAGGAGAATTGAGATGAATCCTAAATCTGGCTTGATGCATGGATGGATGGATGTGCCATTTACAGAGCTGGTGAAGACCAGGAGAAAATTATCCAGGAGGAGTATGGGGAAGGTAATTAAATTTCAGTTGTTCTGAGACTTCTCAGGGGCAATGTCAGATCAGGAGATGGATATGGCCTCTGTAACTCAGAGGATCTGGAGGAACCCAATATTTAGAGGAGTGTGTGTGCGTGCGTTTGTGTGCATGCGTGTGTGTACACCACACAACAGAGACAAATGAAAACATCCCTAGCTAAGCCATGTCATCCCACCTGGACACTCACTGACAAGGAACACTAGCAAAACACCATTTTTTTTAATTTAAGTTTTTATTTTTATTTAGCAAGGTTTGGGGCTGAATAACACAGACAACGTCCCTTGGAAAATTCTGTATAGAAAACCTAGCATTATAAAGAACTATCACATGATTTTATTTGGGGGAAATTTTCATAACTTCCAGGATATTTTTTCTTCTCCACACAATAACTAGTTGTCAATCATTTTCCTGTTGAGGGCAAAGAATTCAGAAGAATTTTTATTCATTACAATTGATGTCTTTTGCAAAAGGACCCCTTAATTAATGTTTATATGGGGCACATAGATTTTTCAAAGACATCTGGGCCTTCCTAACACACACAGCTGTGCTTGAGAGCCTGATTTTTCACCCAGCCAAAGGACCCCACAGGGATCTACTATTCATCTTAACCTCTGCCTCTCCACATTTTTCATAATGGAGCCGCTTTCCTGCAATGCTCCTGCTGGCTGAAACCCATTCATCTCCATGAAAGGGGCTGCCGATATTTAAAGTTCATTTCAGGAAGGTTTCATAATAAGAACTGGGGAAAATAACATAATCTCATTTTAAAACATTTCCTTCCTCTGTTCTGCTGATGGAATCAAACAATTCAGAGTTCCATCTGTCCTGTAACAGGTCCAGATTGCCTGATGTGGTTTTGAAGTTGTTTGTTTGCTTTGTTTCAGGGCACCTCTGGTGGGATTCCCTCCCCTCCTTGCTGTATTCAGACTGTGCCATTTGATCCTCGGATTTGCAATTCCAGGAGCAAAAATAATGAGCCAGCATTGTAGGAAAATGTCACTCACCCTCAACATGGTCAGAATGCAGGGCTGGTGAGGGATGTCAGGCTCCAAAAGGCAGAGTGGATTTTTGCTTAAACATTTATTTTTTCTCAAATTTTATTTATTTATTTTTGGCTGTGCTGGGTCTTTATTGCTGTGAGGGCTTTTCTCTAGTTGGGGAGAGTGGGGGGCTAATCTTTAGCTGTGGTGCACGAGCTTCTCATTGCAGTGGCTTCTTTTGTTGTGGAGCACAGGCTCTTGGCATGCAGGCTTCAGTAGCTGCGGCTCCTGGGCTGTAGAGTACATGCTCAGAAGTTGTGGTGCATGGGCTTAGTTGCCCTGTGGTATGTGGAATCTTCCCAGATCAGGGCTCGAACCTACATCTCTTGCATTAGCAGGCAGATTCTTTACCACTGAGCCACCAGGGAAACCCAAGGAACATTTTTTAAGTTAGCATAAAAACACACAAGCATCAAATAACACAACAGCAATAATAATTCAAATGTGAGTCTATATGTAATGTGCTGACAGGCTGCATGGTATGTTCATCTTTTTCCCTTCCCTAGGCCCCTGAACAACCTAGGCATTGTAAGATACTACAAGCCTCACAGAGAAACCCTTTTCTTATGTGAGCTCAGTCCTGGATGAAGGTGGGATGGGACTATCTTCTACAGCTTTGCCCAACTCTTCCTTTCTTGAGTTTCTGACCTGTCCATTCCCTTCCCTTTAACCTTGAGGGCTGGCAAACCTTTTCTGTAAAGGGCCATATCTTATTGGTTTAGGCAACTATAACAAAAATACCACAGACTGGTGACTTGTAAACAGAAATTTGCTTCTTACAATTCTGGTTACCAGGACATTCAAGATCAGGGCACCATCAGATTCAGTGTCTGGTGAAGGCCCACTTCCTAGACTGTGCCTTCTGTTGTAACTTCACATAGTGTAACAGAGGGGTGAGGGAGCTCTCTGGGGTCTCTTTCATAAGGGCACTAATCCCATTCATGAGAGCTCCACCCTATGACCTATTCACCCCCAAAGGCTTCACATCCTAATACAATCACATTGGGTGTCAGGTTCAACATAAGAATTTTCGAGAGATACAAGCATTCAGACCAACACGGACCAGATGGTAAATATTTTAGACCTTGCAGATCACACATCTCTTTCACAATTACCCAGTTCTGTCTCACAGCATGAGAGCATCCCCAGTGAAGGGTGATCCAACAAGATTATTTATGAACGTTGAAATTCGAATTTCAGATATATTTCACATGTCATGAAATAGTATTCTTTTGGTTTTTAGAAAACCATTTAAAAATGTAAAAGACATTTTTGGCCCACACGTACAGGCTGTGGGCAGGACAGATTTGACCTGTGGGCTGTGGTTTGCCAAGGGCTTCCCTTGTAGCTCAGTTGGTAAAGAATCTGCCTGCAGTGCAGGAAACCTGGGTTCGATCCCTGGGTTGGGAAGATCCTCTGGAGAAGGAAATGGCAACCCACTCCAGTATTCTTGCACGGAAAATCTCATGGACAGAAGAACCTGGTGGACTGCAGTCCTGCTGCTGCTGCTAAGTCACTTCAGTCATGTCCGACTCTGTGCGACCCCATACATGGCAGCCCACCAGGCTTCCCTGTCCCTGGGATTCTCCAGGCAAGAACACTGGAGTGGGTTGCCATATCCTTCTCCATTGCATGAAAGTGAAAAGGGAAAGTGAAGTCACTCAGTCGTGTCCGACTCTTAGCGACCCCATGGACTGCAGCCTACCAGGCTCCTCCGTCCATGGGATTTTCCAGGCAAGAGTACTGGAGTGGGTTGCCATTTCCTTCTCCAGCGCTGCAGTCCATGGGGTCGCAAAGAGTCGGGCATGACTGGGCGACTAACATTTACTTATTCTAGTTTCTTGCTTTTGTGCTAATATTCCTCCTGGCCACTAGGGGCACATGGCTTT
Organism: Giraffa tippelskirchi; assembly: GCF_054371585.1. Taxonomy (NCBI): domain Eukaryota; kingdom Metazoa; phylum Chordata; class Mammalia; order Artiodactyla; family Giraffidae; genus Giraffa; species Giraffa tippelskirchi. The sequence continues at coordinate 60,309,388 of NC_137287.1, read as the reverse complement.
CTCTTCACACTGATCAAAATTCCTTCTCTACAAAAATGAGGATGAGAGAATTTCTATCAGATTGGAGTTGAAAGGTGGAAGGATCCTTCTTATTTTAATTTTTAACTCTCCTTTTTTACTCATTATCCTCGGCAATGTGGTGAGCCTTACCCTATCAGTTCAAGGCCCAAATAGAACAAAAGGTTGATTGCCCCTGAGCATGGAGACTTCCTCCTGCTTGAAAATCTTTGGACTAGGACATTTGCTTTTTTTCTCTCTTTAGACTCAAACTAAATCTTTGACTCTTCCTGGGTCTTAAGTCTATTGGACTTGAAACTGGACTACATCACCAGCTCCCCTAAGTCTCAGGCTTTCAGGCTAGAATTGGAATTATACTCTCAGCTCTCCTGGGTTTGCAGCTTGCTGCGTCTTCCTTCACATGAACCTATTCCTTATAATAAATCTCTCTATATGTACACATCCTACTTGTTCTGTTTCTTTGGAGAACCGTAACTTCCCAATCTAATTATCTGTAGCAATCTGATCTTTAAGTTCCTTGAAAGCACTGAGTCCCTCCCCTCTGTGAGGACCCTTCCTCCCTCCTTCTTGTCCTGGCTAAGGCCTAATCCACCTCAGCTTAAGGCCTCAGTTTAAGCATTATTTCCTTAAGAAAGCCTGACCCCTTGGCATCTTCACGCCCACTGCTAGACCAGCTCTCACTAAACTTCTTTCCTAGTACTTACCATAGTGTGAAGTGTTAGTTGCTAAGTTGTGTCCAACTCTTTGCAACCCCTTGGACTGTAACCTGGCCAGGTTTCCCTGTCCTTGAATTTCCAGCAAGAATACTGAAGTGGGTTGCTGTTTCCTTCTCCAGGAGAGCCTCCTGATGCAGGGATCGAACCCGAGTCTCCTGCAATGCAAGTGGATTCTTTACCATCTGAGACACTAGGGAAGCCCAGTTCTTACCATAACTGTAATTTAAATGTTTATTTGTGAATTTTCTTGTTTAATGTCTTGTGCCTTCCAGGACAGGACGCTTCCTAAGGGCAGGGACCACGCCTATTTTGTTCAACACTGTAGTCCCAGCATATGGACATGGCCATGCACAAATTGATGAAATGATTGCGTGGACTCCTCTGCTCATGGCTGGTAGTGTTCCGGAACGGATAATGTTCTGCAGAAGACAACAAATCTGTCAGGGCAAGGTAAAGAAGTAAACAACCTGCCTGCTGTCATTTATATCAAGAAGTCTAGATCCTCAAGAGAAAGATGTTTTTTCCTTCTAGTTAGAAATATCACTATTGCTCAGTCATAGTTAAGATGAAAATCAATCTTATTAAGGCAGCAAGGTATTTTCCGGTTGGATACTTTTATTTGTTGTGGTTTTTAAAGTGTGTGGGTAGATCTAGGTGATAATAAATGACTAAGAGTCAGGGTAGATGAAATTTTAATGTTTGCTTCTTCACTTTTATCCATCTTCCACTTTCTATAATGACTTCTATGTGGGGATAAACATGATTCATAACTCATGTTTTTAAGTTAAAAATGTATAAATTGAAGCTTCTCAGTCTGCCTCATTTGTTTCAGTTTACAGAGACCTCCTCTGAAACCAGGTTGTCCTTGATTACTGAGGCCTCCCTGGACAGAGGGCAAAATGGAACTGAACTCCATGAGGCTGGGTTTCCCACAGAAAGACCTTGCAGTTCCCTCCTTCCATCTTTTCTGCCTCTTGTCTACCTTCTTCCTCCCACACACCTACTTGACTGGTTTCCATCAGAGATTTGGAGTGGGATATTTCTTCTATTTCCTTACCATGTGCTAAGTTCTATTTTCAGTTTTCCAAAGGACATAACATGAAATCAAAAGAAGAAAAAGTTTCCAAAATAGTGGTGAAGATTTTTATAATATGAAAAGTATGGAAGTGTTAGTCACTCAGTCATGTCCAGCTCTTTGCAGACTCTATAGACTGTAGCCTTCCAGGTTACTGTGTCCATGGAATTCTCCAGACAATAGTAATGGAATGGGTTGCCATTCCCTTTTCCAGGGGATCTTCCCAACCCAGGGATTGAATCCGGGTCTCCTGCATTGCAGGCAGATTCTTTACCATCTGAGCCATCAGAGATATTTTGATAATATGCAAGGCCATTAAATGATACATCAGTTAATGGACTTGATTTTGAAAAAATTTTATTGAAGTAAGGATGATTTACAATGTTGTGTTTATTTCTGCGGTACAGCAAAGTGATTCAGTTATATATATCTTTTTTCATATCCTTTTCCATTATGGTTTATCACAGACTATTGAATATATTTCCCTGTGCTATACAGTAGGACCTTGTTGTTTATCCATCCTATATATTAATATAATAGTTTGCATCTGCTCATCCCAAACTCCCATTCCTTCCCCCCAACCCCTTGGCAACCACAAGCCTGTTCTCTATGGACAGACATGTTTTTGAGTGTCTTCTTTGAGATCTGTGCTGTAGTAAACAATTGAGAGATATAGAAGTACACAGTTATCTATTTGCTCCCTACCTAATATAGTATGCATTGGACATTTGCCTTAAGCAATGTGGAAGATTGTGTTGGAGCTGGAAAGCCCTATGTGCTGAAGTGGGGTGTGTCTGGAGGAAAGGAAAGGAGAAAGCCAGTTAGGAATCGTGTCCTCTGGTGTGAGTTGCTGAGTGCCTGAGTGCCCACACTTCAGAGGTGATACAACCTCACTAAGCTCATCCCTGCTGGGTTCCTTCTGCGCGGCTGCCCTGAATGCTGTTTCTCTAAGTATTTCATGGCTGACTCCCTCATCTTCTTCAAGTCCTTATGCAAATATCATTGTCTCAATGAAACCTCATTATTTGCTATGTTCTGAATTTTGTATTTGGTGTCTCCCCCCAGATTATATGGTGAAACCCTAAACTACAATTGTGATAGTTTTAGGAGATAGGAACTTTGGGAAGTGATGAGGTCATGAGGGTGGGGCCCTCATAAGTGAGATTGTTGTTGTTTAGTTGGTCAGTCATGTCCAACTCTTTTGCGACCCCATGGACTATAGCCCACCTGGCTTCTCTGTACATGGGATTTCCCAGGCAAGAATACTGGAGTGGGTTGCCATTCCCTCCTCCAGGGGATTTTCCCAATCCAGAGATGGAACCTGAATCTCCTGCATTGCAAGTGGATTCTTTACCACTGAGCCACTGGGGAAACCCCTCTGAGTGGGATTATCACCCTTATAAAAGAGATATATATTATTATGTTGGCACCTCTGCTCCCCACAGAATATCTGCTCTTTGAGGGCTTATCTGTATTATTCATTGATGTAGCTTAAGTGCCCAGAAAAAGCACCTGCATGGATACTCAATCAGTTTGTGTTGAACAAACACATGGCAGGTTCACATCCTCTTAGCTAATTTGCTTTTGTGTTCTTCTGGCACATCACTGCATTGAAAGTGGTAAATAATTTACCTTCAAACACCTGTTAGTTGATACTTGTTCTTTTTGTCTCCTGGTTTTCGAGTAGCTGAGAGGGAATCACCAAGGTGGTAACTTCATTGAGAATGGAGATGTTCCATTTGCATGCTAGGGGCAAGTGGGTACTCTTTCTGGATGTATATGGTTCGGACTCCAGGTGCTAAAGACAAGGGATGAGTGGGGGCAGCAAGACGTAGGCTGGACTGGAATAGCTGGACCTTAGATCAGTCATAGGAAGCACCTTCCTGGCATAATGCCCCAGGGGCAGAGATGCGCGAGAAGACAGAGCAGACCAGCTCCTGGATGATGGGGACCAAGGAGAAGCAGGAGGGAGGGCTGGATGCTGAGAACAGGGAAAGCTGGGCAAAGAGCTTTGATATTTTGTGATGAGCCACAAGGAGACAGGGAGTGATCCAAAGAGAGCTTATTTTAGAAGAGACATGGAGTTTCACAAGCCAGCCTGCAAAGTGGAGTCAGAGAAGGTCCGAGCCATCTGCCTCTAAGTTACTACACATGAGAAAGCCAGAAAAAGGTGTAGTAGTACTGGGGTCACCTCAAAGAGATTTTGAAAGAAGCACCTGAAGTTCTTCCAATTTTTATTATGAAAAATTTCAAATGTACAGAAACATTTGAAATATAGTGTATTACTATACATATATGTGTATACACACATTGCCTGGACTCAGCAACTGAAACAACATAATTTGTAAAAAATTTTGTTTTATTTTTAATTGAAGGATAATTACAATATTGTGATGATTTCTGCCATTCACCAACATGAATCATCCTCAGGCATACACGTGTCCCCTCCCTCGTAGACCCCCCCCCACCTCCCTCCCCATCCCACCCCTCTAGGAAACAACAGAATTTTAAGTGGGTTTTATTTCATTTACCAAGAGCCAACGAATGGGTTACAGTAGGGACACTGTATACACAGAATAATATTTTTCCAATTGTTGCAATAAGACCTTTGATTCAATATATGATCACACTGCCTCATTATAATTTCAGTGAGTCAAGACTATAATACTACTTTTAGGAAACTTAGTTTTTGAATATGAACCTCTATGTGAAGTCACAATTCATTAAATTAATGAGAAAGGCAATGTGATGCTGTTTGGTTCAGCGCATCTGTGATTGTAATCTCTGCCAGCAAAATATTTTTTAAATGTTCCTGTTAGTTGGGTTGAGATGGAAAATATTGTTTTGTTCCCCTCTAAAGAAAATAAAAGCTTGTGCAGTTATTTTTTATGCCAAACATTCTCTGAGGATAAAGGGCTCATTCATGCTTCAGTATTTTCACCTCTCATGTAGGAAAATGAAAAAGTAAAAGAGTGAAGTATGAAGGTGAAAATACTGAGGAAGAGACTTAGCAACTTAACATGGAGGGTTTTTTTGTGTGTTATTTTTTTTTTAAATCAGGTTTCTTCCTTTCCCCAGTCTTCTGGTTTAGGTTGTTTTTGTTGCTGTTTATCTGTTTTTTTTTTTTCCAGTCTTTTCATCTGAAAAGGGTTACTTTCTGTGCCTGTCAATTCATAGGTCACCTTTGTCACCAGTTCTCTTGTGGGTGACTTGTTAAAGAACCAATTCAGTACATTCAAACTAGTCTGGTGTATCTGTTCTAAAACCACAGATACTGCATACTCACTGAGACGCAGGTTCTTTGAATTCTCTGTGTAATAAATCAAACTCCCTTGGAGGTGAGTCAAGGAAAACGGTCTGACCGTGAGTTCTGAAACTATAGGTTATGGAGTTTCAGCGAGGACCTAGTGGGGAAGTTCCCACAGTGCTGGTTCTTAGTCCAGTGTCTTCCTCATTCTGCGGAGGGTGGGTCAGTGGTTTGGGGTACCACTGCTTCAGAATAGATTGCTGGGGCCACCCAGCCAATAGAGATGGATGGGTCCATGTGTCAAACATCCAGTCAGCGCTGAGGGAGAGGGTGTGAGGGCGAGAACGAAGTGGGCAATTTTGCTTCGTTCCCTGGAAGAAGCTCCATCCTTCTCAGCGGTCAGCTCTATTTGTTTGTCTGGCTCATGAAGACATGCTCTGTTCATTCTCCTCATTCTTTTTCTGCTTTTATTTTTTGAAAAATTTTATTGAAATATAATTGACTTACAATGTTGTGTTAGTTTTAGGTGCACAGTCAAGTGATTCAGATAAATACATATGTATATATATTCTTTTTAAGATTCTTTTCCATTATAGGATATTACAAGATATTGATCATAGTTCCCTGTGTAGGTCCTTGCTGGTTATTTATTTTATATAGAGCAGGTGAATATTTTAATAAAAACTCCTAATTTATCCTACCCCACCCTCTTTCCCCTTTGGTAACAAGTTTCTTTTTTGTTTCTTTTTTAAAAAGTTAATTAATTTTTGGCTGCCCTGGATCTTCACTGCTGCACACGGGCTTCTTTCTTTGTGGCGCGTGGGCTTCTCATCAAGGTGGTTTCTCTTGTGGAGCACGGGCTCTACAGCACTGGCTCACTAGTTGTGGCTCAACGGCTTAGATGCCCTGAGACATGAGAATCTTTCTGGACCAGGCATCAAGCCCATGTCCCCTGCATTGGCAGGCAGATTCTTAACCACTGGTCCGCAAGGGAAGTCTGGTAACCATGTTTTTTTTTTTTTTTTCCTGTATTTGTAAGTTTATTTTTGTTTTGCAAGTTCATTTGCATTCCTCATTCTTTTAAAATCCACTTTTTACTTGCACAAGTAACGCATGAATATATTCTCACTGTAAGAGAAAATTCTATGCAGATAAAGACAAAAATCCCCCTGAATTCCCCACTCTCCAACCTACTTACTCCCCTAGACATAATTGCTAGTATCAGTTATTGTTTGGTATAAATGTCCAGATTTTCTTGTTTTCATTTGAGTGATCATATTTACATAGAGAAATATAAAATTTAGTGTATGTATTTGCATGAACAATGTCATGTAGCCTTCTGCAACTTCAGTTTGCAGTCAGTGATATGTCTTTGAGATCTTGACATAGGACTATTGATGTGGTCTTTTCCATATGAATTTACTTCATTTATTTATTTTTTTGCTGCTACAGTGTATTCCATGGATATGCAAAGATTTAACTAGTATCTCTAATGATAGCTTTTTAAGCTGTTTCCTTTTTTTTTTTTCAAATTTTCGACACTGCTGTAATAAACATTCTTTGCTTCTTTTGTGCATACACTTGAATAACTCTCTAGGACAGATGGAAACTGGGACAGACATCCAGAAGTGAATTGCTGGCTGAAAGGCATGGACATTTCATAAAGATAGATCCTGTCAAATTCCCACCCCCTAAAGTGTTATCAGTAGACTCCCAGTGTATGGAAGAGAATCTATTTCCCTACCTTAGCTATGGACAATCTTGAATTTTTACCACTCTGTTTTGCAAAGATGTATTATCTCACTGTCATAATTATAATTGGTGTTTCATGAGAATTAGTGGCCACTGAACACATTTATTGGCTATATGCACTCCATCTTCTTGTTCCCTCATTAAGATGCCTTAGATGTTTCTTTTAACAAACGTGCATAATTATGGGAAGACATGTGTTATTTGAAGGGATTGAAGTGAGATGCTTCAATCTGGGATCCAGTCCCTCTCTACAGGTGCATTATCTGTGTGTGGGGTCTGGACTGTGGTGGGACCAGGGTTCTACCTGTGGTCTAAAATGGTTTGGAAAGCTTGTAGTTATTAATTAGCAAATCTGATGACTTTTAAAGACAAAATTCTCTTTTCCTCTGGGGGCTTCGTGACACCAAGTCGGGTTTGATACTCACCCTATCCTTTTACAAGGCCCGATTGTCAACTACAGTCAGCGGGTCATCAGAGATGTTCTGGCCCCTGTTCATCCCCTTCTGAGTGGTTTTCCCTCATCTACAGAAATACTAAGGGCTTTGCTGGGATCTCCTCATCCCTGAGAGAAGATTTAAAGATTCTCCTGATACATTTGATCCTGTCACTTGTCAGGACTCCCTTTTTGTGCCCATCACTCCTTGACTCCAATCCACATGTGTTAACCTCACCGGGATCCTCCTCTTCCCCACCCCGACCCGTCACAACCATCCTAGGATCTGCCTGAGGTCCCTTAGCCCAGTGGAAGGCTTCAGAAACACCTTGGACTTAAAGGCATGGGTGGGGCTGCCAGCGACAGCTGTTCTGCTGTGTTCCCCTCACCTGTCCCTCTCTCTCTGCTTCACTGACCTCTGCTGGCCACACCCTCACTGCTTACCCTCTGCCCCCTCCTCCTCCAGCCCAGCTGTTTATCCACAACTTCCTCCCTCCTGGCAGCAATCTCATCCCACAGCCTGCTCTGCCGATCTCTTCCAAGAGACATGGGCAGCGTCTGCAATGGAACCCAAGGTCCCTGGGAAACTTGACAGCCGCTCACCCCCACATGTTTTCTCCTGGCTCTCCACCCCGAAAATGCACTGACATGGACCAGATGAATACTTCAGTGGCCAGCCACTGGTATGTTTTCAAGTTCCCACCTGCTGTCATTTTGTCCTGAACCTGTTTATCCAGGTGAATTCTGCTTACCTTAGAAGATGAGGTCTTGAAAACAAGAGAGAGACCAGTTCTATGCAACTCCCTCTGCACAGAGCTTAGTCCAGAACCACAAGCACTTAGGTATTTAAGAAATGCTTCCTGGTGGTAGAATACTACAGGAAATCTTTTCTTTAATTGTGTATATCTCGGACTTTCTTGGACTTACGAAGTAGGTGGAAAGTAGGTGGAGTAAGGTGAAAGTAAGTGATTATGTTTTAAAACTTTTCCCAGGGCTCAAACTTCTAATTTGCATATACATGATTGCATAGACATGCATAGAATGTCTGATTTGACAGACATTCTGATTGCCTGGTTCTGGAAAAGTAAAGTGTATTCACGTTATGCCTTACATTTCAAATGTGAAGCATATTCATGGGCTTTCCAGGTGGCTCAGTGGTAAAGAATCCAACTGCCAATGCAGGAGATTCAGGTTCAATCCCTGGCTCAGGAAGATCCCCTGCAGAAGGAAACGGTAACCCACTCCAGTATTTTTGCCTGGAGAATCTCATGGACAGAGGAGCCTGGCGGGCTACAGTCTGTGGGGCTGCAAAGAGTCGGACACCACTGAGTGACTGAGCACATACACACAAAACATATTCAAAAAGCCAAGTCACATTTAGTCCCCAAATGAGCTGCCATACACAAATCTGAACAAATGTTAGTGAAGTCACCCCATTCTTGGCCTCGAGTGGGTGTACTTCTGCTTTGGAGACTTGTCGTACCAAAGCAAATAGAACAGGAAGGGCAGGCTGAGGAGGGAGGAGATGTACTATACTTACATATGATTCATGTTACTGTGCAGCAGAACCCAACACCACATGGTAAAGCAGTTATACTCCAATTAAAAAGAAAGTAAATTTACAAAATACAGAAAAAAGCCCCGCGAAGGGCGAAGAGCATTTCCCCATCCCCACCCCCAGACTGTCTTAGGCAGCCAGGAAACCTTCCTTTATGTCTGATTTTTCATTTTTAAATAATAAACTTCTACAATTTAAAGAAGCTTTTAAAATTTACACAATTTAAAGTTTTAACTGTGACTCATTTGTTGGGGAGGGATGTGGGTGTCTCTATAGTATTATTTGAAGACTAGATAAATTAGAGGAGGTCTATAGGACTTGGGCTGCCCAGGTGGTGCTAGTGGTAGAATCCACCTGGGTTCTTCCAAGGTGGCAGAACCCACCTGCCAATTCAGGAGAATTAAGAGATGCAGGTTCGATCCCTGGGTCAAGAAGATCCCCTGAAGGAGCGCATGGCAACCCACTCCAGTATTCTTGCCTGGAGAATTCCATGGACAGAGAGTCCATGGGGTCACAAAGAGTCAGACACGACCGAAGTGACGTAGCATGCACCAATAGGATTTGGAATCAAGAAAGCTAAGAGTTTTTGTTGTTTGTCTGTTCTAGTTTAGGCAACTTAACCTTTCTAAGTTTTGACTCTCTTACAATAAAACAGGTGTAATGTTTTAAAAAGAAGCCTATGAGCAGACTATTATAATAGCTCTCATAGCTTTAAGTTTAAGGCATCATCAGAATGTCACTCCAACAATTAACCTGGGCCTGTTTGATAAGACCTAGATCTGGGGCCTGATGCATTCTAATCTTGGCCTAACCCAGTGACTCACTATGTGACCAAGAAAGGGTTGGTTTCTCCGTTCAACTTTTCGAATTGTGAGATGGGAACCCTAACAGATTACTGTCTGCCACCCTGATCTACTCAGAATAAAAAGCTGCTGCATGAATGCAGAATAGAAAACGAGCTCTGTGTTGAAAGGACTTGCCCCCAGACCACATGTCATAGCTAAAAACAAGTGCTCAGGACTTCCTGCCTCATGGTCTAGTGCCCAGGCCAGATGTTTGGTGAGAGAGGAAGTAGAAGTGACCCACTCCAGAACTGTCTACTCTCACAAGCTGCCAGTTGGCCTGGCATCAAGGGACTTTCCCGGTAACTTAGTGAAGATGGTTTCTGCTTGGCTCCATCCGTGAATAGCCTTCTGGTGAGGACCAGGGATGCTGCTGCCCAAGAGCTGGATGTTTGAGGGAGCTCGTGCCAGCCCCATAACCCTGCTCAGCCCCTGTGTGTGTTCCCAAGGCCCCTGATTTCCTGGGCTTGTCATCAGAGCAAGGCACAGAGCCCTCCAGGAAGGACCCCTTTGGCAGATGGGAAGGGGCAGGGTCCCACTTGAGCCTGTTGTGAACAGAGCTGGGATAGGAAATCCACCTGGAGGAGAAGGAGAGGGAGCAGAGAAGGCGGAGGAAGAAGTCTGTGTTGTAGAGGCCAGGAGAAAGAAAGTGCACTCTCCTGTCCCTTTCGACTTAATTTTTATTTCAAAATTCTTTTCCTGTCTCTCTGTCCGGGGCTGTATTTTCCATTCAGCTTTCTAACGTCCCGACTCTCAGCTTTGGTGCATATAATCTGCTGTCAGCCTTGCCCTCTGTCTGTTTCCCGCATTTGCCACATGGATCCAGGCTTCTCTCTCTCTCTCTTTTTGCCTTCCTGCAGTTTCCAGAACACATTTTAGAGACAGCAGTCTTCTCAGGTATTGGGTGAAATCCCTTTTCTGATTTTTTTGGTAAGAACATACTTCTTCCTTCCTCCTAGAAACCCTCTTAATCCCCCTCTGATTTCTCCCAACCTCGCAGTTCGCTTTCTCCTATGCTCACTTCTTCCTTTTCCTCCTTTCTCCTCACTGTGAGCTGCGTTTTGGTAACAGCCGTATGGAGATACAGCTCACGTATTACACCATTCTCCCGCTTAAAATGCACAATTCATGGATTTGCCTGGTCGTCCAGCGGTTAAAACTTTGCCTTCCAGTGCAAGGGGCGCATATTTGATCCCTGGTTGGTAGCTAAGATCCCACATGCCTCCCAAAACTCCAAAACGTGAAACAGAAGCAATATTGTAACAAATTCAGACTAAAAATGCTCCACATAAAAAGATAAAATCTTAAAAAAAAATGTATGATTCAGTGATTTTTTGTATAGTCACAGAACTGCAGACCCCTCACCTCTCAAAGAAACCCTGCACTCATCAGCAACCACTTCCTACAGCCCCCATCCCCAGCCCCTGGCAACCAGTATTCTGGTTTCTGTCTCTATGAATGTGCCCGTTCTGGACACTTCACATAAATAGAATCACCATATAATATTTCATCTCTTGTGACTGGCTTCTTTCACTTAGCCGAATGTTTCCAAGGTTCATGCATGTCATAGCACCTGTCAGTTCTTGTTCTTCTTTATTGCTGATACCCAGAGATTTCGTGCATCATGTAGCACAGATAAGGCTGGGGCAAGTGTCAGATGTGATAAGAGGAACATGCATTGTGAGGAAAAGAATTCAAAGTGATAGGTTATTGAAATACAGTGTGGAGCTTTTGCCAAAAATAGTGCTAAAAGCATAGTAAGGATCATCAAATAATCCTGGCAGAAGATATGAAATAAATCTCCATAATTCAGGAAGGGCCCAGTCTAGAAAACTCCTTCCGTGCACATCTCAATGCTCCCAAACTCCCTCCTCTTGTCCCTTTCTCCCTTTTTAACTCTGCTCTGTCTGTACAAAGCAGCAGCACCACCCTACTTGGAACAGTGTGCCCGTGAGGTTGTCCCTGTCCCTGGGAACTTCAGTCTTGGTCAAGAAAGAGAGACGTGCTTTCTTTACTGGGAATTTGGAAGGGCTCACATGAGATAGGCTGAGTTGGCTTCTTATGGTAACAAAAGATGTTATTAACTAAGGAGGAGATGAAAATGGTGAAAGATATTGATAGTCGACAATTTAGAGACTAATTGGCATTGAAGTCTGATGTCATAACTAGTCACTCAAGAGCCAGCAGGTGCAGGATCAGGGAGTAAATGTTGGTAGGGATGGGTGGAGGGAATTGAGGAAATGGTGTCTTGAATTTTCTTCATTTTCAGGGCAGAGGTCGGAAACCATCCTTGCAGCCTCCAGTGCAGCTGTTGTAAATGGGAAAAGCCTCTGATGCAACTGTAGTAAACAGGAAGAGCTGGCCACATTTGAAGTTGAGGAGTAGATCCATTGGTGTTAATATGAACCAGAAGCTGAGAAGCTGAGAAAGGGATAGAGGAGCAGGATGGAAAAGTGCTCCTCTTGCAAAAATATCTCAGAAATTATATTAATCATAACAAAATCCAGTAATTTAAATTTCATGAACTTGACCCATGTGGCTCTAAAACATTAATACAGAAAAAGAGAGAAAGACCATTTTGAAGCTCTGAGATGGCTGATAGGATATTTTGAGGTTGGATTGGAAAGAAAGCAGAAAAGTCAAGGTGTGGTTTGCCATGTTCCATTGGCAGGTGATACTGCTGCCGTGAACTCTGAGATCCTGAGACTCAAGCCCATCTCAAAGGTCCTCATCCACCTGCCATGTTCTCTAAAGAGCCCAAGTGGTGTTGTTCATGCCCCAGAATTTGACCGAGTTCACAGTGACAGTTGTTTTATTTGTAGTCTCCTGTGAGCCCAGGACCCCCATATGCATCCCCAGAACTGGGCAGGAACAGGGATGCTCCCCACCACCACATCGTGTTCTGAATCCCTTCACTCCCTTAAAGAGGGAACGGGCAGTTATTAGTACTACTGACAGTGGGAGTCAGCTGGGTGGTGGAGGGACAGAGCCATGAATAAAATAATCATGGTCCTGCCTGTGAACTGAATGTGCCTCCCCCGCCCCTCCGCAATTTACATGTTGAAATCTTGACCTTCAGGGTGATGGTGTAGCCTCTGGGAGGTGATTAGGTCATGGATTAGTGAGACCCCAGAGAACTCCCTTACCCCTTCCACCTTGTGAGGACACAGCAAGCAGATAGCTGTCTATAAATAAGAAAGTGAGTCCTTACTTACCACTGCCTTAAATTTTTTTTAATTTTCTATACAGTTTTTAAAAGTTACTTTCCATTTACATTTATTACAAAATGTTAGCTATATTCCCCATGTTATATAATACATCCTTGAGCCTCTCTTACATCCAGTAGTTTGTCTCTCCTACTCGATCACCTTCATATTGCCGCTCCCCACCTTCCCAGTGATAACTACTAACTTGTTCTCTATATCTGTGTTTGCTTCTTTTTTTGTTATGTTCACTAGGTGTTTTTTTTTTTTGGTTTCACCTATAAGTGATAGCATGTGGTGGTAGTCTTTCTCCATCTGGCTTATTTCACTTAGCATAATGCCCTCTAAGTCCATCCATGTTGCTGCAAATGGCAAAATTTCATTTTTTTTTTAATGGCCAAGTCGTATTCATTGTGTATATGTACGTAACACATCTTCTTTTGGAGAAGAAAATGACAACCCACTCCAGTATTTTTGTATGGGAAAGCCCATGGACAGAGAGGAGCCTGGTGGGCTACAGTCTATGGGGTTGCAAAGAGTCAGACACAACTTAGTGACTAAACAGCAACAACACAGACATACTCTTTAACCACTCATTTGTTGATGGACACTTAGATTACTTCTATACCTTGGCAATTGTAAATAATGTTGCTGTGAACATTGGGTACATGTCTTCTTAAATTACTTTTGTTGTTGTTTTTTTTCAGATATATACCCAGGAGTAAAATTGCTGGGTCATATTCTAGGGCTAGAATTCATATTCTAGAATTCTAGGGCTTCTCTGGTGGCTCCACTGGTAAAGAATCTACCTGCAATGCGGGAGACCTGGGTTTGATCCCTGGGTTGGGAAGATCCCCTGGAGGAGGGAAAGGCTACCCACTCCAGTATTCTTGCCTGGAGAATTCCATGGGCTGTATAGTCCATGGGGTCATAAAGAGTTGGTCACAACTGAACGAATTTCACTTTAGCAGCTGCCTGGCTAGCTCAGTCAGTAGAACAAGAGACTCTTAATCTCAGGATCATGAGTTCAAGCCCCATTTTGGGCTTCCCTGGTGGCTCGGATAGTAAAGAATCTGCCTGAAATGCAGGCAACCCAAGTTCGATCCCTGGGTCCAGAAGATCCCCTGGAAGAAGAAATGGCAACCCACTCGAGTATTCTTGCCTGAAGAATTCCATGGACAGAGGAGCCTGGTGGGCTACAGTCCATGGACTCGCAAAGAGTCAGACATGACTGAGTGACTAACACTACTACATATGGTAGTTCTATTTTTAGTTTCTAAAGAAGTCTTACTGTTTTCCACAGTGGCTGCTCTAATTTACATGTCATCAAAAGTGGATGAGGGTTCCCTTTTCTTGCCAATATTTGTTATTTGTGTCCTTTTTGATAATAGCCATTCTGACAGATATGGACTAACATCTCATATCTCATTGTGGTTTTGATTTGCATTTCCCTGATGATTAGCCATGTTGAGCATCTTTTCATGTGTCTGTTGGCCATCTGCATTTCCTCTTTAGGAAAATATCTATTCAGTTCTGCCTATTAAAAAAATTTTTTTTGCCCATCTTTAAATTGAATTGTTTGGGATTATTTTTTGATATTGATTTATATGAACTGTTTCTATATGTTTGATGAAAGTGAAAAGTGAAAGTATAGTTGCTCAGTCGTGTTCAACTCTTTGCGACCCCATGGACTGTAGCCCACCAGGCACCTATGTTTGATATTGAATCACTTAACATTTGCAAATATTTTCTCCCATTCAGTAGGTTGTCTTTTTGTTTTGTTAATAGTTTCCTTTGCTGGGCAAGAGCTTTTACGTTTAATTGGGTCCCATTTGCTTATTTTTGCTTTTATTTTCTAAAGTTTAAGAGATAGATCTTAAAAGATATTGCTGTGGTTTGTGTCAAAGAGTGTTCTCTCTGTGTTTTCTTCTAGGAGTTTTAGAGTATCCAGTCTTACATTTTAGGTCTTTAATCCGTTTTGAGTTTATTTTTGTGTATGGTGTTAGAGAGTGTTCTAATTTGATTCCTTTACATGCAGCTGTCCAGTTTTCCCAGCACCACTTATTGAAGAGACCCTTTTTTGCATTGTGTATTCTTGCCTCCTTTGTCATAGATTAGTTGACCACAAGTGCATGGATTTATTTCTGGGCTCTCTACTCTCCTCCACTGATCCACGTGTCTGTTTTGTGCCAGTACCACACTATTTTGATTACTGTGGCTTTTGATACTACTGAAGTCAGGGAGTTTGTGAATTTGCAGATTTCTTGACCTTGGATTTCCCAGCCTCTAGAACTGTGAGAAGTAAATACCTGGTGTTTATAAGATCCCAGTTCATGGTGTTCTGTTACAGCAGCTGGTATGGACTAAGACAGGTGAGCTCATGCAGTTTGGAGTGTGTGGCAGCAACAAGCATTAAACACATCTTTCGCTATAACTGCAGGAAGGGCTATAACGACGCTAAAGGGGAGAGTGTACTCAAAGACACTGAAGGGGAGAGTGTACTTTATGGGATCCTCCCTGAATTGGAAAATTGCTCTTCCCCTGTTTGGAGCCAGACTTTGTTTCTGGATCAGCTCCCTGGTGCCTGGGTCTTTCTTCCTTTTCACTGAATTCCTAGTCCTCTCGCAAATAAAATTCTTTCAGGCCACCCCAACATTTCCCTAAATCTGTCCAGGTATATCCCACCACAGGACAAGGTTATAGTCTGAACTCAGGCGGAGGTCCCTATTGTGTGACAGGAATTTTTAAAGTTTTCTGTTTCTTTCATTTTTAAATTATGGTTTAAAAAATACATAACATGAAAGTTGTCATCTTAACCATTTTTATATACATGGTTCAGCAGCATTCCCTGGGCTTCCCTGGTGGCTCAGCTGGTAAAGAATCCACCTGCAATTCAGGAGACTTGGGTTTAATCCCTGGGTTGGGAAGATCCACTGGAAAAGGGAAAGGTAACTCATTCTAGTATTCTGGCCAGGAGAACTCCATAGACTACATAGTCCATGGGGTGGCAGAGTCGAACATGATTGAGCAACTTTCACTTTCAGTAGCATTAAGTACATTCATATTGTTGTACAACCATCACCACCATTTATCTCCAGAATTTTTCCATCTTTTCAAGTGGAAACTCTGTGCTCATTAAGTAAAACTCCATATTCCTCTTCCCCCAGCCCCTGGTAACACCATTCTACCGTCTATCTCTATGCATTTGACTATTCTAAGAACCTTATATGGTAAAATCACATATATTTATCTTTCTGTGTCTGGCTTATTTGACTTGCCATAGTGTTTTCAAGGTTCATCTATGTTGTAGCGTGTGTCAGAAGTATGTGTGTGCATGTGTGTTTAACCCATCACGCCAAGGTTTTATTGTTCTTTGTAGCCTCTATTGCAGGCATTAAGTCTCACTTCAGTCTTATTCGACATACAAACTCAGAAAACTCGTGGTAGGAAGGCTATCTGGTGATGACAAAGCCCACAGAATAAGCTCTCCACCTCAGGCGCCTGCAACAGGTACGTTTCTTTATATGTCATTTTCCACAGAAAATTGAGGTACTTTCAGGCATTGCTGGCAAGAGTTCAAAGCAGCTTAACAACTAAGGAGGAGGACTTTGTAACATTTAATAAACATCAATGGGTCTCACTAAACTGAAATGAAGATGTCAGAAGGTCTGCATTCCCTTTGATCCAGCAATTTAGCTTAGACTAATTTATTCTGAAGAAACAACCTCCCAGATACAAAATGCCAAATGAAAAATGGTATTGACTGTGGAATTTTTTATAATAGCAAAATCCTGAAAGCACAACCAAAGTTCTTGTCCATAAGAGACTGGTTGAATCCATCATGGAGCAGTCATGTTATGGAGTATTATGCAGCTATAAAAAAGAATGACTGAATCTGTATGAACTGATGTGTATGGATTTATAAGCTATATCCCTAAGTGAAAAAGCATTGTGGAAAATAATATATAAAGCATGTTACCATTTATGTAAAAAAAAAAAAAAGTATGTGGGGAGATGAATACTCCCCACACACATACATGTGTGTTTGCTTGTTTCCACCAGAATCACAGGACAGGTAAACCAGAAACAAATGAAGATAATTACCTATAGAGCATAGGTGTGAATGGAGTGGAAGGAATACAGATGATAGTAATAGTTTTCACTTCTTTGAGGTTATAAGTATTTAAAAAATTAAATTAAATCTAAGAGGAGTTTTAAAAAACCCTTGAAGCTAAATGTGAACAGAAATAAAAGGATCTATGTGGTTAGCAAATTGATGGCGTAACAACACAGATAAGAACTACATGTAACTTTTGAACCTTATGTTCTGATTTGTGTTCCTGCTCAGTTGCTCAGTTGTGTCTGGCTCTTTATGACCCCATGGGCTGTACATGGAATTCCCCAGGCAAGAATACTGGAGTGGGTTGCCATTTCCTTCTCCAGGGGATCTTCCGGACCCAGGGATCAAACTCATGTCTCCTTCATTGGCAGGTGGTTCTTTATCACAGAGCCACCAGGGAAGCTCCATGCTCTGACTAGTGGAATATATTCTAAGGGGAGAAGACCTGCAAGAAGTTTATGAACTGGGCTAGTAATTGAGAGTAATATTGGGGTCATCATGTGAACCTCTCTTGTGCATGTTGTAGGATACAGCAAATGAGTCAACATATTAACTGTGTGGGGGTGACCTAAGGCTCTCATTGTAGTGGGGGAGAAGTAACAGAATGGAGGTAAATATGGAATGGTAATATGATCCTGCATGAGAAATGGAGGTATCAGTAGGCGTTCATGGTGTTCCAGTTCTATCCACTGTTAAAGACAAAGGGGAATGTTAGTTAAAGCTGTGAAAACATACTTTATTCAGTAACTAGTGACCATAGGGAAAAGAACTGAGATCGTTTTATCTCTTTCTTTCTTTTTGGCTGTGCTGGGTCTTTGCTGTTGCATATATGCTTTCTCTAGTTGCGGCAAGTGGGAGCTACTCTTCACTGCAGTGCTTGGCATTCTCGTTGTGGTGGCTTTTCTTATTGTGGAGCACAGGCTCTAGGGCGGCAGGCTGCAGTCATTGTGGCACACGGGCTTAGTTACCCTGCTGCATGTGGAATCTTCCCAGACCAGGGATCGAACCCATGTCCCCTGCCTTGGCAGGTGGATTCTTAACCACTGGACCACCAAGGAAGTCCAATGTCTTTGTTTTTAGAAGATACTAAGACTTAAGGGTGAAATGCCCCAATGTCTGCAACTTATTTTCAAATAAAAGAGAGAGAGAAAGGGAAAGGGGAAGAGGAAGGAGGAGGGAGAAGAGGGAGCGAGAGCAGGAGGGGTGAGGAGAGAGGGAGAGGGCAAATATGGCAAAATGTTCACGACTGTTTGAATCTGGTGACAAGTATACAGCTAATCTTTTTTCTTTTATTTTTTGCATGATAATAGTGTAATAGTGTTAGTCGCTCAGTCATGTCTCTTTGTGACTCCATGGACTGTTGCCCACCAGGCTCCTCCGTCCATAGAATTCTCCAGGCAAGAATACTGGAGTGGGTTGCTATTTCCTCCTCCAGGGGATCTTTCTGACCCAGGGATTGAACCCAGGTCTCTCGCACTGCAGGCAGATTCTTTACTATCTGAGCCACCAGGGAAACTCATAGAAGGAAGGGAAGCCACGTGATAGATTTATTAGAACAAATTCCATGATAAATCATATAAAATCACCATTTTTTGAAAGTCATCCATAACGACCACCTGAGGACAAACTTGTAGAGGTGCCTCCAAGAAGCCAGACAAATGAGTTACTGATCCCACGGTGCAGGCTGGAGGAGAAAGGGGCACGAATTTGTGAATAAAAATATTGTACTGTGATCATCACGGAGGGTGGGGGGATGGAGGTGAGGTGTATGGACAACCACTGCTTGTTTCTGTGGGACAGCTGTGTGGGGCATGGTTGGGGGGCAAGCACCTCCCCCGTGTGGACACAGCAGACTCGAGGGTGGGGCTGGGCATATACAGCTATTCTTGTAGTAGTATTTCGCTTTGCTGTAGGAGAGATAGTTTTAAAATAAAAACTTGGGAGAAAAAGTTTTCCTAGAAGAAGTCACCTATCAATGAGAAACACAGTAACACATCAAGGGCAAGAAAGCCTCTCTAGGTTGATTGGCAGGACCCCGGAAGCAGCAGACATGCCCCTTGGCACTTCAGCATTGTTCAGATTGTCTTCCAATCTGTGTGCCCAGCACAGTCAGTCTTGGTGAGCAGAGCAGAGCTGACAGCAGACAGGGATGTGAGATGGGCCCTTTCCCTGTTGTGGGCTAACAAGATGAGCTGAAGCCAGATTGGTAGACCAGCTGGCCAAGGGCAGAGGTTCCTTCTGTGTGGTGAGAAAGGAGGAAGTCAGGTGCCAGTTCAAGCTTGGACAACTTATTTGAAAACTGGGGAAAATATAGCCTCTTTATTTATGCAACAGAGATCAAATAAGTTCTTGTACAAGGCAAAACAGTCTTCACAGATTTTTCTTATTATCTTGTTTTGAAGATTATCTCATTTTATTTTATAGATTTTAAATTCTGGAAATATGATAGCTTCTTTCATATATGGGTTGTTACAGATGTACTTGCTCTTTGTAGTTCTTTGCAATTCTATTACAGTTTCTAATACAGAATTTGTGATCATTCTATTTCACATGATTCCCATCAAAAAAGAAAAAAAAAAGCACTATGTCTGAAAGGGTCTTTGCCATGTTGTTGAATCCTGCTAACTCTTTAGGAGTCAGAAGCAGAGGCCTTCTTCTCTGACTGGGCTTCACTGAGAACTGATTGCATATTTCAAACTTGTTTCTCTTTCACTATCAGTATGCTTTCAGGGCCTGGTGCAGTAGGACACTTTCATACTAAGACATGTTTTCTGGGTGAATCTGCCTAATGTATAGTAAGAAATATTCCTGGAAGCCATTGCTACATTAAGGGGGCTGATAACAGCCATAACCCAAGTGATTGTGAACCACATGGATCCCACCAAACCCAATAAGATGTATCCCTAAGTCAACTAACTTCCCCTTAGCTGGAATCCAAAATGCCATAACCTTCCAATGTATCTGTGCAAGGGGAAGGAGGATGGAGAGGAACTCAAGAGGAAAGACAATGATCTTAATTAACTACAGTTAAAACATCTTACTTTAAAGAGAGAGAGGGGGAGAGATGGTCAGGGAGAATTTCTCAGTGTTACATTTAACAGGAGGTAGAGAGGTCCATCAGGCAGTCAGAAATGTGGGTCTGAAGAGATAGTGAATGGTAACACAGAGGTTAAGGATGTCATTTCACAATCATAGCTGCATGATTGGATGAATTCCCCAAATGAAAGGAAAGAAAACAGGACAGAATATTGGACAATGCCTAAATTTCATTGTGATGTATAGGGGAAGAGATGGCTATAAAATCTTGGTCCAAGACACTGATTACAGCCAGGATATGAAGAATGAAGACAGATTGGTTTGGGTTTTTGTCATTTATAACAGAAAGACTTTTGATAATACATACATTGAAATATTTAAGATGAACTATAAACCTATATTTATAGCTCTTCTACAATTATAAAATCAAAACATATTAAGTACAAGCAGAACTACAAAATTCAAAAAATAGAAATTGACATTCAGTATGACAGATGGTATTGTTTTGCTGAAATAAAATTGCTGCTATTGGCATTAATAGTAGAAAATCTATTTATATGGTTTCCATTTCTCTCGTTTTGTTATTTTGATTTTGAGCATACTTCCCATCATTTGGGTAATTGTCATGATATCTCTGGTGATATTTTTCCTTTTTGACAGAGTTTATTTTATATCCCCTATCCATCATTTAGAAGAGACTGTCTAATGCTGCATCTCAAATATGATGGCAAAAGTATCAGATAACAACATTTATTCATCGAGTGTTCACTATACCCACTAATGGCTTCCTGGATGGCTCACTGGGTAAAGAATCCTCCTGTAATGCAGGAGGTGAAGGAAACGTGGGTTCAATACCTGGATCAGGAAGATTCCCTGTAGGAGGGCATGGCAACCCATTCCAGTGTTCTTGCCTGGAGAATCCCATGGACAGAGAGGTGCTTATAGTGCTATAATCCATGGAGTCACAAAGAGGTGGACACGACTTAGCAACTGAACAACAACAACTGTCAAAAAAATGTCTGTGTCAACCTTTCCACATCAAAGCCCTTATGGGAGTCAGTGTACAAGGAGCATGCGTGTGGAAGTCAGATAATTTTGAATTTGGTGATGCTCTCACTAGCTTTAACATTGGGAAGTTATTCAATCACTTGTTTTTCTCATCTGTAGAGAAGTGTTATGATGATTAAATGAGGTTATGTAGCTAAAATGCCTGAAGCTGCCTAATACATAGCTGGTGTTCAGTAATTGTAGCTTTATCAGTTTTAGACATTCAGTAGGGCTAGGATAAATGTGGAACTCAAAATGCTGGTAGATTAGATAAGTAAGGCTCAGAGGTCTGATAGGTCTGGATCAACCAAACTAAGGGCGGGCGTTGGCACTTAAGATGATTCAGAGTCTGTATCCAGGTTATTGCTTGTTCTAAATTTTTGCAATGTGATGTCCTTCTGTGTTTGTGTCTAGATAATGCACCTGTCCCCCAGCTGTTCAAAACCCTAGCGTCACTTACTCATCACATCTTATCAATGAAATTGATGAATTTCATTATCAATTTGGGGGAAAGGCTTTGGTACACAATCCATTCCTGGGGGGGTAAAGTGATTATTTCCTTCATCTTTGAGGATGATAATCCCTTTGGGTTTCTCTGGACTTTCTTCTTTTAGTCTTTCTTAAAGAACTAATTTCTATTCTTTTTTGCTGTTGTGGTTGTCATTGTTAGTCTGAAGAGTTCAGTCCTAATCATGTAGGAGAAGAGATTAAGTTCAAGCAGACCTGATTTCATCCTGGGTCTGTCACTTCACTGTTGCTTGATCTTTCTGAGCATGAGTTTCCCCTGCTGGCAAATAAGGAACAACAAAGCTCACCTCCTGAATTATTAGGAGGGTCAAAGGAGAAATGGCTGTAAAACCCTGGACCATTCAGCACTGTTCACATCTTCCCAAGTTCTCCCACCCCACTTAAAGAGCTCTTTGCAAGGTCAGCAGTTCTTTGGCATACAAAAAAAGCATTTTTAATTCCTGTTTGGAAAATATTAAAAACTATAGCACCAAGCTGAGTCTAACCGCACTTCAGAAAATTGGAGAGGAATTTTAAACTGGAAGCTTACTTTATTCGGGATGAAGAAATACTGAAATCAAGGGGGGAAAATCTGCTGCTAACTTAAATACATAATTATTACCATAATTTATTTCTTTTTTTTTTAAACTAAGGAGTACAGCTAAAACACAAATGATTTCCAAAGCTTGTCTGCAAATGCGTTTAGCACGAGGCAGTACAGTGCAGGGCCCCTGCCACTAATGAGCTCTAGAGTCTCAGCAGGTGCCCCCTTCCCTCTCTCCTCAGTTTCCCACCATAAAATGAGGTGGTTGAGCTTAACTGGGAAGAAGAGTGGGGCTTGAGTATGTGTGGGATGTTTCTGCTCTCACAGGGGTGATAGGCGTATGGTAACCAGATTCCCAGTGAGCCCCCACCGACCCCTAGCTCTCTAGGCACCTCCTCCCCAATACTGCAGCAAGATTGATCAGTGTGACCATCTTCAAAAGTGAGGGCCATTCATCTATCGATGGACACTTAGGTTGCTTCCATGTCCTGGCTGTTGTAAATAGGGCTGCAGTGAGCATTGGGGTGCACATGTCTTTCTGAATTATGGTTTCCTCAGGGTATATGCCCAGGAGAGGGTTGCTGCATCATAAGGTAGCTCTATTTTTAGTTTTTTAAGGAACCTTCATACTGTTCTCCATAGTGGTTGTATCAATTGAGGGTTGGTGGGAGGGAGGTCCAATAGGGAGGGGATATATGTATACATATAACTGATTCATTTTGTTGTCCAGCAGAAACTAGCACAACATTGTAAAGCAATTGTACTCCAATTAAAAAAAAAAAAGTGAGGGCCAGTCATTCTGAGATAAGGTTAGGAAAGGTACCGTAGCCTCTGTCTTGGGCTTCCTCTCGCCTTCCTCCCCCTCCCTTTCTATCTCTCTGTCTCTCTCTCCGCTTGATCTGTGGAAACCCTACTGTGAGCAGCTCTGGGGAGAGGTCCACATGATGAGGGACTGAAGCCTCCCACAAACCGGCCACGTGCGTGAACTTGGAAGGTAGCCCTCCAGATCAGTCAGCTCACACCTTGACTGCAGGCTCATGAGAGACCCTGAGCCTGGAGCAGCCAGCCAAGCTGCTCCCAGGTTCCTGAGCTACAGAATCTGTGTGATAACGTCAATAAGTAGATATTTGTTTTAGGATGTTAAGTTCAGAGTGATTGGTTTTTCAGTAATTGGAAACTAACGTAGCATGCTGATGATGATCTAGTCGCTAAGTAGTATCCGACTTTTGCAACCCCATGGTCTATAGCCTGCCAGGCTCATCTGTCCATGGGATTCTCCAGGCAAGAATACTGGAGTGAGTTGCCATTTCCTTCTCCCAATATAGGATGCTACTGGGTTTGAATTAGCAGAGTCAGAAATACGAAGTGTCCTGTGGTCTGTGGGACAGTCCTGCTCCCCAAATTTCTGTATTGGAATCTAATCCAAAAAGGTGATGGTATTTGGAGGTGGGGCCTTTGGGAGATGATTAGGTCATGAGAGGGGAGCCTACATCAGTGGGATTAATGCTCTTATAAATGGACCTCAGAGAGCTCTCGCTCCTCCTGTCCTGGGAGAACACACGGAGAAGAGAGCTGTCTGTGAACCAGGAAGCGGGCCCTCACCAGACACTGAATCTGCCAGTGTCTTGATCTTGGGCTTTCAGCCTCCATAGCTGTGAGATGTAATTGTTTATTGTTTAAGTTGCACAGTCTATGGTATTTTTGCTAAAGCAACACGAATGGACTAAGACACCACCCCAGTGTGGAGACCAGGCCTCTTCCAACGCTGGCACGACCTCTCTCAGCTTGAAATATGGATGATTATCTTTGTTGAGTATCCAATGGCCCAATGATTCTCTTTTTTAATCTATTCTAAGAAATCCTGGCAGATGTGAACAAAATGATGTACAAGGATATCTCTTATCCCTTTGTTTGCAAATCTCACTGAAAACCTAAATGTCCACCAACAGAGGATTGTAAGTTGTAGTACATCTGAAATATTATGCAACTCTTAACAAAAATGAAGTCAGTCTATCTGTTATGGCATAAAATGAGCTCAAATGCCAAAGAATGCTCAAACTACCACACAATTCCACTCATCTCACACACTAGTAAAGTAATGCTCGAAATTCTGCAAGCCAGGCTTCAACAGTATGTGAACCGTGAACTTCCAGATGTTCAAGTTGGATTTAGAAAAGGCAGAGGAACCAGAGATCAAATTGCCAACATTCACTGGATCATTCAAAAAGCAAGAGAGTTCCAGAAAAATATCTACTTCTGCTTTATTGACTATGCCAAAGCCTTCTACTGTGTGGATCACATCAAACTGTGGAAAATTCTGAAAGGGATGAGAATACCAGATCACCTGACCTGCCTCTTGAGAAACCTGTATGCAGGTCAAGAAGAAACAGTTAGAACTGGACATGGAACAACAGACTGGTTCCAAATTGGGAAAGGAGTACCTCAAGGCTGTATATTCTCACCCTGCTTATTTAACTTATATACAGAGTACATCATGAGAAACGCTGGGCTGGATGAAACACAATCTGGAATCAAGATTGCTGGGAGAAATATCAATAACCTTAGATATGCAGATGACACCACACTTATGGCAGAAAGCTAAGAAGAACTAAAGAGCTTCTTGATAAAAGTGAAAGAGGAGAGTGAAAAAGTTGGCTTAAAACTCAACATTCAAAAAACTAAGATCATGGCATCTGGTCCCATCCCTTCATGGCAAATAGATGGGGAAACAGTGGAAACAGTGTCAGACTTTATTTTCTTGGGCTCCAGAATCACTGCAGATGGTGACTGCAGCCGTGAAATTAAAAGATGCTTGCTCCTTGGAAGAAAAGTTATGACCAACCTAGACAGCATATTAAAAAGCAGAGATATTACTTTGCCAACAAAGGTCTGTCTGGTCAAAGCTATGGTTTTTCCAGTAGTCATGTATGGATGTGAGAGTTGGACTATAAAGAAAGCTGAGTGCAGAAGAATTGATGCTTTTTTTTTTTAATGAAACAATATTTTTATTTATTTTTTTATTTTATTTTATTTTTTTCCAAATAAATTTATTCATTTTAGTTGGGGGCTAATTACTTTACAATATTGTAGTAGTTTTTGCCATACATTGACATGAATCAGCCATGGGTTTACATGTGTTCCCCTTCCTGGACCCCCCTCCCACCTCCCTCCCCATCCCATCCCTCTGGGCCATCCCATTGCCCCAGCCCTGAGCATTTGATGAAACTGGAGCCCATAATACAGAGTGAAGTAAGCCAGAAAGAAAAACACCAATACAGTATACTAATGCATATATATGGAATTTGAAAAATGGTAACAATAACCCTATATGTGAGACAGAATAAGAGACACAGATGCATAGAACAGTCTTACGGACTCTGAGGGAGAAGGTGAGGGTAGGACGTTCTGGGAGAATAGCACTGAAACATGTATATTATCATATGTGAAACAGAACACCATTCCATGTTCGATGCATGAGAATTGATGCTTTTGAACTGTGGTGTTGGAGAAGACTCCTGAGAGTCCCTTGGACTGCAAGGATATCCAACCAGTCTATTCTAAAGTAAATTAGTCCTGAATATTCATTGGAAGGACTGATGTTGAAGCTGAAACTCCAATACTTTGGCCACCTGATGCAAAGAACTGACTCATTTGAAAAGATCCTGATGCTGGGAAAGATTGAGGGCAGGAGGAGAAGGGGACGACAGAGGATGAGATGGCTGGATGGCATCACCGACTCAATGGACTTGAGTTTGAGTAAAACCCAGGAGCTGTCAATGGACAGGGAAGCCTGGCGTGCTGCAGTCCAAGTGGGGCTGCAAAGAGCCGGACATGACTGAACGACTGAACTGAACTGAAAGTGAATTATTAAATGAAAAATCTTAATCACAGAGCACTATAAATGGTATACCATTTAGGTTTTTAAAAGCAATAGGCTGGTATGTGTGTGCATATGTATGTAAATGCATGTAAATAGATAAGATATGTATGATTCCCCTCACACCCTTAACAGTAAATTGCCATTTGGGAAGGAGCTGTGTTAAGTAGAACTTTGTCTTTCATTCTCCAAACCACTGTTTCATTTGAATTTTTTACAAAAAAGCATTGCTTTGTCATTGTAAAATGTTTTAAGTCATTATACTCAGTGACATTGGTAATGTCTCGTGTATTTTGGGTGCCACTGAGGTTGGCAGGGTAACAGAATTGAGGACATTTGTGTGGAGCATATTTCACACTTTGGCCACAGCCCCCTCAGCCCTGTGAATTCCAAGGTCCCTAAAGGACCCATTACTAGCTGGTCTGGAAGCATTAGAAGCAGCTCCGCATCCAGAGATGGAACTGGGAACACTTGGACTCAGAATGTCCTGGAGACCCTCCATTTCCTCTTGGCTCCTTTAAAAGTGAAGCTGTGTTTCCACCAACATTTCCAATTTAAAAGTGGAGTCAAAGATTTCAGAAGTATGAAGTAAGAAGTATGACTTTACATGGGTTGGACTGGAGTGCGTCTACTCTGCTCACAGCTAGCCTCCCCCTGCTCATTGGCTGGCTGCATTCTTACCTCAGCAGGTCCTTGCCAGATAAAACATATGGTGATAGAGGAGACCTCACTCATTATCAACCAACGGAAGCTTGGTGTTATATATCCAAAGTCCAAAAATGTACAAACAATGAGATCAAAATGAGAGTAATAAATATGACTAAGGAAACGCAAAGTTAGATTTATGTGTGAAGATAAAACAATAAGGGGCTAGGACTTCCCTCATAGTTCAGTTGGTAAAGAATCTACCTGTGATGCAGGAAACCTGGGTTCAATTCTTGGGTTGGGAAGATCCCCTGGAGAAGGAAATGGCAACCCACTCCAGTGTTCTTGCCTGGAGAGTCCCCTTGGTCAGAGGAGCCTGGCACGCTACATTCCATGGGGTCGCAAGAGTTGGACACGACTTAGAGTCTAAACCACCACCACAATAAAACAATAAAGATAAGTAGTACAGACATCTCAGATAATGATAAATAAGATCCAAAGATGAGAGGGGAACAGCTAAAGGAAAAAAAAGAAGCACATTTTCGAAGACCTGTTGATCACTGCTTGACCATCATCTCAGAAAAATATAAAATCACGTTTTCTAGGTTGAACAAAAATTCAAAGAACTCCCCTGAGGCCCTTTGGTTTGTTACAAACAACACTTGTTCAAGATGTGTGGAGCTGAAGATATTGTTTTTCCCCACAATCCACAAACCCCTTACTCAGGACAGGAAATGTACATTCAGCGAATGACTGTGTCGAAAACACAATAAAAGAATGGGAAAACTTTACTTTTTCCCTTTGTATGGAATTAAACTGTTGGAAGGAAGCCAAGGAAATGACACATCTCACCTCTGTTCTGGCTAAACAGCCATTTAATCACTGATAGTTGTTAATCAAATTGTTCAGGGTCTTAGAGACTGTGGGCGAATTTACTTATTTTCCAGCCAACCAATTTTAGTTTTTTTGTATTTCCATGAGGAAATGAGATATGGTGCTTTTATGTAAATCATAAATTTATACTACTTTAAAAATGAAAACTAGTGGAAAATTATCCTTTGCATCATCTATTTGAGTAGTTGTTTGGTTACTTGTGCTGATTTTTAATATCTTTATTTAAGTGACTTCTCTCCAACCAAGTAAATGTAGAGAATAAATCTTTTCTTTCCTATGTGTTTTTCTGAATATATGGGGTTGGCCAAAAAGTCTTTTGGGTTTTCTGTACGATGTTAGGGAAAAACCCAAATGAACTTTTTGGCCAACCCAATTCTTGACTTTTCACTTTACCTCTCAAAGTCTTAGTTTCCTTATCTGTACAGTATAAGTATTTACTGTATGAGTCACAGGTGTACTTTATTTACTTTATACTATACACACATGTCTATAGTTGAAAGCACTTTGTAAACAGTAAAGTGATAGAAAAATACTAACTACTTTGTTTCCTGTTCAGTTTATGGAATTGAATATTTTTTCATAATTCTAGAAGATATATCTAGAGCCAGACATCCTGGAATGCACAGTCAAGTGGGCCTTAGGAAATATCACTACAAACAAAACTAGTGGAGGTGATGGAATTCCAGTTGAGCTATTTCAAATCCTAAAAGATGATGCTGTGAAAGTGCTGTACTCAATATGCCAGCAAATTTGGAAAACTCAGCAGTGGCCACAGGACTGGAAAAGTTTTGTTTTCATTCTAATCCCAAAAAAGGCAATGCCAAAGAATGTTCAAACTACCACACAATTCCACTCATCTCACACACTAGTAAAATAATGCTCAAATTTCTCCAAGCCAGGCTTCAACAGTACGTGAACCATGACCTTCCAGATATTCAAGCTGGATTTAGAAAAGGCAGAGGAACCAGAGACCAAATTGGCAACATCCGTTGGATCATAGAAAAAGGAACCGAGTTCCAGAAAAACGTCTACTTCTGCTTTATTGACTATGCCAAAGCCTTTTACTGTGTGGATCACAACAAACTGTGGATTACAACAAACATCTTCATGAGATGGGAATATCAGACCACCTAACCTGACTCTTGAGAAATCTGTATGCAGGTCAAGAAGCAACAGTTAGAACTGGACATGGAACAACAGACTGGTTTCAAATCGGGAAAGAGATACATCAAAGCTGTATATTGTCACCTTGCTTATTTAATTTATATGTAGAGTACATCATGAGAAATGCTGGGCTGGATGAAGCACAAGCTGAAATCAAGATTTCCAGATATTGAAGAAATATCAATAACCTCAGATATGTAGATGACACCACCCTTATGGCAGAAAGCAAAGAACTAAAGAGCTTCTTGATGAAAGTGAAACAGGAGAGTGAAAAAGTTGGTTTAAAACTCAATATTCAGAAAACTAAGATCATGGCATCTGGTCCCATCACTTCATGGCAAATAGATGGGGAAACAATGGAAACAGTGACAGAGTTTCTTTTCTTGGGCTCCAAAATCATGCAGATGGTGACTACAGCCATGAAATTAAAAGACACTATCTCCTTGGAAGAAAAGCTATGACCAACCTAGACAGCATATTAAAAAGCAGAGACATTACTTTGCCAACAAAGGTCTGTCTAGTCAAAGCTATGGTTTTTCCAGTAGTCATGTGTGGATGTGAGAGTCGGACTATAAAGAAAGCTGAGCGCAGAAGAATTGATGCTTTTGAACTGTGGTGTTGGAGAAGACTCTTGAGAGTCCCTTGGACTGCAAGGAGATCCAACCAGTCAATCCTAAAGGAAATCAGTCCTGAAAGTTCATTGGAAGGACTGATGTTGAAGCTGAAACTCCAATACTTTGGCCACCTGATGCAAAGAACTGACTCATTTGAAAAGACCCTGATGCTGGGAAAGATTGAGGGCAGGAGGAGAAGGGGACGACAGAGGATGAGATGGTTGGATGGCATCACCAACTTGTTGGGCATGAGTTTGAGTAAGCTTCGGGAGTTGGTGATGGACAGGGAAGCCTGGCGTGCTGCAGTCCATGGGGTCACAAAGAGTCAGACACTACTGAGCGACTGAAGTGAACTGAACTGATACATATAAGAAAGCTAATCAAACCTAAGTGAAAAGTGAAGATATTGAAGAGCTAATTGCATATATGGTTTTTAGACTAAGGATAGGAGTCTGAGCTGAGAGGAGGCATTTGGGAGTTTTCAGCCTCTCTATGGCAGCTGAAGCCAAAGATGTGGCTGAAGTCACATAAGGAGAGTATGCAGTGTTAGAAGAGATGAACATATGGCTTGGGGCTGAACCCAAACCAGTACTAGCAGTTTATGGCACAGGTTTTTGTGATGTGTTAGTTGCTCCGTCATGTCTGACTCTTTGCAACCACGTGGACAGTAGCCCTCTAGGCTCCTCTGTTCATGGAATTCTCCAGGCAAGAATACTGGAATGGGTAGACATTCCCTTCTCCAGGGGATCTTCCCAACCCAGGAACCAAACCTGGGTCTCCTGCATTGCAGACAGATTCTTTACCATCTGAGTCACTAGGGAAGCCCGTATCTTATTTTTTTTTACGTTAGAGGTCTTTAAACTGAGATAAATTCCTCCTAGTGAGGCCTTTCTAAGAGATGCAAGAGTATGGATGTTTTAAGGGGATTCCATTTATAGATCCCCAGCTTCCATTCCTAAATCTGTGATGGTGGGAGGGGTTGGTTGGTGAGTAGGGGAGAGGGTCTCCTTTCTTATTTTTTCACAATTGCCTTTTTTCCGCTTTCCAAAAGAAAGGCACAGTCTTTACCGCACCATGTTACATTACCCTGGAGGGTGAAAAACCTCAGGGGTGTCAAACAAAGAGGCGGATGGAAATACTGTTGGCACTATTTCTGAGGAAGTGAATGACTCTACTGACTAAGTAACAAACCCTCTGCCAGAAAAGTGGCCTCCAACCCTGTGCATTAGCAGAATTGAAGTTGTCAACCTTACTGAGTAGTTAGCTGTTAAGCCATCACAAGTGATTTGTGATTATAGATCACTCTGCAATTTGGGATACAATGAAAAAAAGAGTTCAAAGATTTGAGAGACATTGCTATTAAAAAAACCCAAAAACCAGCTCTTCTTTTCCTATCCATTTATTTATGTGAAAAAGGTTTCTCAAAGCTTCCATCCGTAAAAGTGAAAAATAGGGATGGAATTAATGCTGAACCCTGTCTCATTCTGGTGACAAGTCATATTTAGCAACAGATGACTACATAGGGGAGCAGGGCACAGAAATATATATCTCTGGTCGCATAAATTAAGAGATGCATTTCTGTTGTAGTCTGTTCAGGCTTCTATAACAAAATACCACAGACTGGATGCTTTATTAACAACAACTTTATTTCTCACAGTATTGGAGAATGGGAAGTCTAAGATCGAGGTGTCAGCAGATTCTGGTCTGCTAAGAGCATAGTTTCTGGTCCATAAGTGGCACTTACTATGTCCTTACAGGGTGGAAGGGTCAAGAGAGCTCTCTGGGGTATATTTTATAAGGGCACTATCCCCATCACTAGGGTTCCATCCTCATGATATAATCACCTCCCAAAGACCCCATCTTTTTTTTTTTTAATATTATACCCTGAAAGAAATCAACCCTGAATATTCACGGGAAGGACTGATGCTGAATCTGAACGTCCAGTATCAGTGACCACCTGATGAGAAGAGCCGACTCACTGGAAAATCCCTGATGATGGGAAAGATTGAAGGGAAGAGGAGAAAAGGGCAGCAGAGGATGAGTTGGTTAGATAACATTACCAACTCAATGAACATGAATTTGAGCAAACTCCAAAAGATAGTGAAGGACAGGGAAGCCTAACATGTTGCAGTCCATGGGGTCTCAGAGAGTTGGACATGACTTAGTGACTGAACATCAACATACCCATAAATTCATTGCTGAGGTCTCTTTTGTTTTGATTTTTAAAATTTTATTTATTTATTTATTTTGGCTGCACTGGGTCTTCACTGCTGCCTGAGGGCTTTCTCTAGTTGCGGCAAGCAGGGGCTACTCTCTAGCTGTGGTGCCCGGCCTCCTCACTGTGGTGGCTTCTCTTGTTATGTTGCATGGTCCCTAGAGCACAGGCTTAGTAGTTGTTGGGCATGGGCTTGGTTGCCCTCAGGCATGTGGGATCTTCCCAGAGCAGGGACTGAACCCGTGTCATCTACATTGGCAGGTGGATTCTTAATCACTGGACCACTAGGAAAGTCCAAGGCCCCATCTTTCAATACTATTATATGGGCATCAGGATTTCAAAATCTGGATTGGCAGAGATAACAACATTCAGACCATAGCAACTGGCAAAAATAGTCACAGAGAGCAGAATAGTGGCTGCCTAGGGTTAGGGGCAAGAGTTGGGGATTGTCTGCAAAGAGCCAAGAGGGAAATTTTGGAGTTAAGAAAATGTTTTAGATATTTATTTTGATTGTGGTGTTGGTTACATAATAGAACACAATAGTCTAAACTCATCAAAATGTACATTTAAAATGGAAGAATCAATTTTGGATGAAAATTATACTTCAGTGAAATTGTTGGAAAAGTTTACTTTTCTATTAAATATCTATCAAATGTGTAATATTTTTACTGTTTTGATCAATTACATACTAATAATTATTATAATGACAACTCAGCACAGAAGTCTTTTTTCTTTTTTGCCTTTTTTGTTCTATTTATTTAATATTCACTCTAGATCTCAGTAAAAAAATAATTACACAAATTGTACTGTAAACCAATATAACTATGCTTTTCCATATTTTATCAAAGAACAATATACATACAAAAAAGTATATATTTCATAAAGTATTCACAGTCATGCAATGAACCTGGACATAAATAGTGAAATAGCCCAAAGTATTCTTCAATGAATATTAACTATTCAAAAGATCAAAACACCTAATCTTCTATATAATTTATGATAGTGAATGGTACATAAGGCTAACAAACCCATTGAAATTGAACTGGACCTTCAGAATAGTTTATCTTATAATTGTGTCCATTACATTTATTAATATTATTCTTAGAAATCACTGCAACAAAGTCAATGAAATTACAAAAGAAACCTTTAACACTTAGAGGCTTGTGGCTATGGGAAACACTGCGAATTTTAATTTATACTGTTTTTCCCAGAGAAGTAAGAAAGTGATCAGTGAAAGGCTGTAAAATGGAAACTGTATTAAGGAAAAATTCTTTGGGAAAGGAAATGTGATACCAAAGGGGAGAAAAAACATATAAAATACCATCTGTTAAAAAAGAGATTGTTCAAATATTTAAAAATATGATGATAGTGGGTTGTAATAAATCACCACGTTTTGTAGATTTCATTAGATTTATTTAGAAAAATGATTATAACAGCTTCATTTGAAAACACTTGTATTTATGCTATATTAGAAAACTCTTTCTTGCAGCTATTTAGAGTTGTTGTCGTTGTTTAGTCTCTAAGTGAAGTGAAGTGAAAGTCACTCAGTAGTGTCCAACTCTTGGGACTGTGTAGCCCACCAGGCTCCTCTGTCCATGGGATTCTCCAGGCAAGAATTCTGGAGTGGGTTGCCATTCCTTCTCCAGGGGATCTTCCTCACCCAGGGATTGAACCAGCATCTCCCATATTGCAGGCAACTTCTTTACCACTGAGCCACCAGGGAAGCCCATTTAGACTTATGATAACATTTTTTAAAATGTCAACTTCAAAAGGTACAGAGAGAGTGTATAATCTTTCAAAGTACTTATAAAGAAAAAAAGGAAAAAAGAACCATTGATCTAGGGGTAGGTAGAACAAAGAGGACTAAGAAAGAATAGTCAGGAGAAAGAAGGAAAACTCAGGAAGCATGTTCACAAAATTCAAAGGAGGCAAGGCTTTGGAGGAGGGAAGATTGTTCTGGGCCTCAGAGAGCAAGCAAGGCAAGTTCTAAGAGCTAATCTACTGAGTGCATAGGTCAGTGGGAGATAGTTCACCTTTCCCCTGCTCAAGGGGCATTTGAGTTTGGAGATCAAGGATATCATTGTCCCCTTAGGGGCTAAAAAGGAGTTGGCTTGTTTTAGAGCGGGGGAAGGGCTCCAAGGAGGCTGCAAAATTGAGAGCGGACCTGTTAGTGAGAAGATGGTGTCCTGAGTGATGGAGAAATGAACTGAGGCCCGTGGACTCGAGAGCAGCAGGGCCCAAGGTCTCCCCGCTTAGGACCAGTGGGCACATGACTGGTGCAGTATTCACCTAGGGGAAAACCAGTTTATCTAGTCTAGACAGCACCCCCATGCCCAGCCTAGAACAGAAGCAGGGGAGCCATTCACCCCTGATGAAAGTATATGGGGTAGACGAAAAGCAGATCACTCCAGACTCTGGGAACAAAAGACCCCACCCTCAGTGTTGTGTGCTGTCTAAAACTCTCTGGAATCTTGCTGACCCAGGTCCCAGAGGGAGAACCCCAATAATGGCAGAAATTGGATTTCCTCCCTATCTAGTGGGAAAGGGAGCTTAGATTAATTTTTAGAAAGGAAAACATAAATAGAGCATTTCTTAAAGTCTCCCTGTTGTTACATATTCAAAGCTGCTCCGTAAGGAATGAAAAGCATTTGGTTGTATCTGACAGCTAGGGGGTCATAGGTGCAGTTTCAGCAGAGTTTGAGGGTGAGATCTAGATTTTATGGAATGAGGAATGAGTGGGAGGTAAGGAAGGAGAGGAAACACTTGCAGATGGCTATTCCTAGAAACTTGGCTGCGAACAGAAGGCGAGATGAAGGATGCAAGCTTGAGAGGATGTAGAGGAGAGGGTTCTCCTGTGAGGCCCCTACAGCAGTGTTGGAACCTCATTCTTGCTGACTGTGTTCCTCCCATCCTGCTTTCTTGGGCATCTTTTTGTTGTTTCCTTGGTATTTATAGAGGAATGTATAACAATAATAAAGATACTTAACAACAAGGTCCTACTGTATAGCACAGGGAATTATATTCATGATTCTGTGATATGCCATATTGGAAAAGAATATGAGAAAGAATGTTCAGTTCAGTTCAGTTGCTCAGTCATGTCCGACTCTTTGTGATCCCATCGACTTCAGCACTCCAGGCTTCCCTGTCTACCACCAACTCCCGGAGCTTGCTCAAACTCATGTCCATCGCGTCAGTGATGCTATCCAACCATCTCATCCTCTGTCATCCTCTTCTCCTCCCACCTTCAATCTTTCCTAGCATTATGATCTTTTCCAGTGAGTTGGTTCTTCGCATCAGGTGACCAAAATATTAGAGTTTCAGCTCCAGCATCAGTCCTTCCAATGAATATTCAGGACTGATTTGCTTTAGGATTGACATATAAAGAATGTATATATATGTACAACTGAATCACTTTGCTGTACAGAAGAAATTAACACAGTGTTTGCAAATCAACTATACTTAAATAAATTTTTTAAAAATCTAAAGAAAATAGGGATATGCCAAATTCAACAACAACAACAATAATAACAAAGGTATTTATTGTTAAGTGAGCTGCTTCAAAAAATGAACTGCCAAGTCTCAGTTGCTTAACACAGTAAGGTTTTCTTTCTCATGAAGATAAAACCCTCTTGGGTTTTCCTGCTGGGACCCAAGCTCATTCCATCCATATCATCTTCCACACTTGCTTCCAAAGTTGCTCAGGAAAAGGAAAAGAGCATAGAGAACTGCCTCTGAGAGGGTTCAATGGGCCACGACTGGAGGGGATGAACACCACTTCTGCACACTTTGAGCAGAGCTCAGTCACGTGACCACAGGTAATCATAAAGGGGCTGGAATGAGTCCATAAGGAGACGAGGCTGATGAATGTGAACATGTCTCCACTATGTTACTTACTCACTTACCACTATGGCCCACTTAGCCTATGTCTTAGCCTCTCAGGACTCTCAGGATCTTGACTAGGGTGCTGCTCAGATCCCTGTCCTAATATTTCCAGCCTGATGCATTCAAGTCTCAGAGTTTATCAGATAGACAGTAAGGGAAGAAGTTAAATCACAAAGCTCCTACATTCTGGGCTTGAGAAGTACCAGAGGGGAAGGTTTAGGGGACTGGGCAGCAGGATCAAACACCCTGCCCACGAAACATGGGCAATTCGCTTTCTCCTGGGGTTCTCTACTGTGATGACTACTGTCACCACCATGGCACAGATACTTTCTCCATGAACATCCTACCCCCCAATGTAAAAAAGTAAAACAAAACCCATCTTCACACAGTTGAGACAAAAATGGCATTTCAAAGAGACTTTACTACATTCTACGGCCATCTAAGTGAAGAGCTGACCCTTTGGAAAAAACCTTTATGCGGGAAAGATTGGATTTCCCTGGTGGCACTAGTGGTAAAGAGCCTGCCTGCCAATGCAGGAGATGTAAGAGATGTGGGTTCGATCCCTGGGTTGGGAAGATCCCCTGGAGGAGGGTATATCAACCCACTCCAGTATTCTTGCCTGGACAATCCCATGGACAGAGGAGCCTGGCAGGCTATGGTACACGGGGTCTCAAAGAATCAGATATGACTGAATCGACTTAGCACACAAGCACCCTGAGAAAGATTGAGGGCAAAAGGAGAATGGAGACTCAGAGAATGAGATGGTTAGATAGCATCACTGACTCAATGAACATGAATTTGAGCAAACTCCAGGAGATAGCAGAGGACAGAGGAACCTTTTGCAGTCCATGGGGTCGCAAAGAGTCAGACACAACTGAGTGACTGAGCAACAGCAACAAGGGATGACAAATGAAAATGAACAAAACTCCACCAGCTTTTCCTTGTAAGCATCCTGGTTAGCATATTGTTTGCCTCCAGCTATTATCCTCAGAGTCAGGTAGCTGCAACATTAAAGACTCTGCATTGTTTTGTAATCCAGGCTGCTGGGCAGCCAGCATCTGGAGCCTTGCTTTGCTTGCTGTCATCACTCGTCATCATTGTGACAGAGAGCTTTGGAGGGTCCAGTGCCAGCAATCACGTGTTTCACACAGAAGTTACACATGCCACATTCTGTTCACAACTCACTAGCCAGAAGGACCCCACCCAACCCAAAGGGGCTAGGAAGCAATTCTACCGAATGTCTGAGAAGTAGAGAGCCAGCAATATTTGTTGAACATCACTAACAACTGTCACCCACTGAGCAAACCCCAAGGGGAAATGAAATTCAGGTGCAGAGGCAAGTTCTCCATTGTCAGCATCTTGTCCTCCTGAGGAGTGTCATCTCTCAGAGATAAGGGAGACAGAAATTCCTTATATTTGTGTTTTTTTAAAAAATGTATATTTAAAAAATTTTATTCCATGTGTTCTGCTTAACATGCCTTTTCAGATTATTTTGACTATTATTAATTTTTTGAGGAAGGATCGCAACGACTCCAAGATTAAATACACAAGTTTCACTACTGCTGAAGTAAGTGATGACATTCTTTTTAACCTCGACTCCAAGATTAAATACACAAGTTTCACTACTGCTGAAGTAAGTGATGACATTCTTTTTAACCTCAACATAGTTACGTCTTATTAATAGTTTTATTTGTATATGCCCTGTTTACTCAAAGACACTCTCAGTTTATACCCAAATAAGTACACAGTGTAGAAGGGTTATCACTGGCCATTATCTGTAACAACTGCCATCTTGAGTCTGCCTACCAGAGCAAATTTCTTTATATTATGGTCCATTGATGTCATGAAAATGAAAAGATGGTTCCATATTGATTTGCTTCCTAGATTTCGCAACATCAGAAAAGGTGGATCTTAACTTTTTTTTGGTCAAAAGGAGTGTATTTGGTATTCTTTGAGATATGTCTTGATGCTGGTACCACACATATGTTCGTCATTAGCCATTCTTCCACTGAACTGCATCTTCTTAGCTTCTTGAGGATAATGTCACATCAGAATCTTTATTGAAGAAAGATGCTGTAGATTATAGTTATGGCTCCTTATCAGCATAGTCTCCACTTCATCCTAGAAGGAAATGAAATTGCATTTGCACAGTTTGCTCTGTTCAGAGCTCTCTTCTATTGTACTTTTCTCTGCCCCTCGATGCTTATTTTTGTTGCTGGCCTTCCTTTTATTTGGCAATGGATTATTTCATATTTATATTAGTATCTCCCGGTAGCAAAGATATAAATGTGTGATATGTAATTCCAAGGTTGCCTTTTATTTTTCCACTTCAAAGGCCCTCCCTCCCCCAGTCGTATGTACTATGGGCCTTCCATTATATCCACAAAATAATTGTCATGACCACATAATATACTTCATGGTTCCTCTTGTACTTCTTGGTGAAGAGTGAAAAATGAACAAATAATGTATAAAATAAATTGGGAAGAGCATTAATGTACAAAGGACATCTGTTTTGAGCCTTTGCCTGGAGACCAGCAGGGATTAGGTTATCCTAAGAAAGGATTATTAGCCCAAAGTTATCCCAGATGAGGAAAAGATTGACAATCTTGAGTCACTCCTTTACTCAGTCAGCCTGTCAATCATTTACTGAGTGTTCGCATGCACTTTGCTCTGAAGCTCTGAACAAGCAGCTAAGTGACATGGTCAGATTTAAACAACAGGCAAATCATGCTGTTAACCGTGTGAGCCATAGCTGTGTAGGACAGAGGGAGGAATAGATGGGAGATGAAGAGATTTATAGTAATCCAAATGCAAAGTGATGAGAGATTGAATCCAAAGAGTGACAGTGGTGGGAACAGATGAGGAGGAAATAGATTCAGGAATTATCTGAAGATGGAACCTGTTGGCTTGTTGGAAATGGGGACGGAAGAGAAGGAATGGGAGGGAGAATGCCCCGGTGGCTGGCTTGGGCAGTTAGGTGGATGGTGGTACTAGTTATTGAATGTGAATACGAAAGGAAGAATGGTGTGTGTGTGATGAAATTAGTAGTAGAGGAGCTGCCGGGAGGGATATGATGAGTTAATTATGTGGGTCTGCAGGTCAGCAGAAAGTTTCATTTATTTAATGAGTTACAGCGTGCCTGGGCTCCAGCTACAAGTAGGGCAATCGGATCATTCTCATATAAAGTGAAAGTGTTAGACACTCAGCCGTGTCTGACTCTATGCGACCCCGTGGACTGTAGCCCATCAGGCTCCTCTGTCTGTGGAATTCTCCAGGCAAGAATACTGGAGTGGGTAGCCATTTCCTTCTCCAGGGGGTCTTCCTGACCCAGGGGTCAAACCTGCATCTCCTGCATTGCAGGCAGGTTCTTTACCGTCTGAGCCACCTGGGAAGCCCCATTCCCATACAATGCGGTAGTTAAAAGTATGGTGTGGATGAGACTGTGCTAGACTGTGAGTGCAGTTAGAAGAGCCCCCTTTCCCCTGTACCTTCAACCTCTCTCCTGCGCCTGGATGCTTTTATCAGCAGCGAAACATGCTCTCAGGTTTCCCACCTTGAAGATCCTCTCTGGACCCCTCCTCCCTTCAGCTCTGGCTTCACCCTCTCCTGAACTTGCTCTTTCTATAGCATCTTCAGAACACTCCACTTTCTGCAGTGTCGTTGGAGCAATATCATTGCTCCATTTCTAGCAATGTGAGGATGATCCCACATATCCTCACTGCTCCTGGCTGCTCTGAATGCAGGAGAATGACTCTTTGTCTTCCTCTGGGTGACCTGCCACTGAAGTTAACACTGTTTATGCCTCTTTGTCTCGCAATGTCCCCTGGGAAAACATCCCTTTTGGTCCTTGCTTGCAACCTGTTTTGCTGTTAGGCTTGATTCTAGTCTGCGAGCCTGGGCTGCAGGTTAAACCGTGGCTGTCCCATTCCTCCAGCTTCTCCATACCCCCCATCTCCTCCCCATAGAGGCATCCCCAAACTGCTTTAGTCACTTCCTTCAATGAAAATTCCCATGGGAATAGGTGTAATATGTTCGGATGTTTATTTCACAAAATGCAGAGTTTTAGAGGAGAAGAAATGTTTATAGTAATACAAGCTCACTGTAGAAGTTATTCAGAACATGTGAAAATGTATAAATACAAAAAAATTTCCGGTTATTATTATCCAGAAATGACCACTCTTAACATTTTCAGTGGGCTTCCTTTCCTTCACACTTTTGTCTATGTGTCTCATACATATTTTATTCAAAATAAGATTCTACTATATATGTAGTTTTTTAAAAAGTAAAGGTATATTTCCATTGTTAATAAATACAGATGGATACAATTTTTAAAAAATTGTTTTATTGAAGTATGGTTGATTTAGATTGTTGTGTTAATTTCTGGCATATAGCACAGTGACTCAGTTATACATATGTGTATTCTTTTTCATATTCTTTTCCATTATGGTTTTTACTGGATATTGAATATAGTTTCCTGTGCTATATGGTAGGAACTTGTTGTTTATCCATTCTATATATAATAGCTTGCATCTGCTAACCCCAAATTCCCAATCCATTCCTCCCCATCTACCCCCTCAGCTCAGCAACCGTAAGTCTACAGATGGACATAATTTTTTTTGGACATAATTTTTAATGGAATTGCATTCTGTTAGATGGGTTGCTCTATTTTAATCAATTCTTTATCGGCATGCAGGTGGCTTCTGATTTTTTCATATTATAAACAAGGCTGTGATAAATGGCCTCATTATACATAGATTTTTGTGTGGCCTTTCTGTGTGTAACTTAGTTCCTTTAAAAATATGGCTAGAAAGTAAATTACTGGATCAATGTATTTACATTACAAAATCTAATACATACTGCAAAATGCTTTTTAGTTAAAACCTGCCAGTTTACTCTTTGGCCAGCAAGATATTCTCAACATATTCTGGGTGTTTTAAAATCTTGGCCAATATGATAGATAAATAATTAACATTCTATTGGCCTCAATTTAGGTTTGATTACTTGAGAAACAGAACAGGTGGTTATTAATCATCTGTGTTTCTATTTCTTATGAATTTGCTTGCCATGAACATTGGTGGTTGCCCAGTTTGCTACTGGCACATCTGTATTGACTCTTACTACATCTAGACAGTGTAATAACAATGATTACTGTCATTATTTAGAGTAAAATTGACTGAATCTGATGCACACATTCATATAAGTTCTGTGAGGGCAGGAACCATATGTGTCCTGTTCATTTTTGATGTTATAATGTGTTTCACAGTACTTGGCATATCTAGGAAATTAATAAATATTGGTTGAATTAATATAACCCCCTGTTTTTCATTGGTTTAAAAAAATAGACTTTATGTTTTAGAGTAGTTTTCAGTTCACAGCAAAATTGAATGGAGGGAACAGAGATTTCTCATATGCCATATATCTCCTGCCCCAC
This sequence comes from Giraffa tippelskirchi, assembly GCF_054371585.1. Taxonomy (NCBI): domain Eukaryota; kingdom Metazoa; phylum Chordata; class Mammalia; order Artiodactyla; family Giraffidae; genus Giraffa; species Giraffa tippelskirchi. The sequence continues at coordinate 60,268,568 of NC_137287.1, read as the reverse complement.
CCCAATAGCCTCCCCCAATATCAGCATCCCTCACCAGATAATACATTTGTTACAATTGATGAACCTGCACTGACACAGCATCACCCCCAAGAGTCCATAGTTCACATTAGGGTTCATGCCAAGCCGCTTCAGTCATGTCCATCTCCTTCCGACCCATGAAATGTAGCCTGCCAGGCTCCTCCGTCCATGGGATTCTCCAGGCAAGAATACTGAAGTGGGTTGCCATGCCTTCCTCCAGGGAATCTTCCTGATCCAGGGACTGAACCCACGTCTCCAGGGGCTCCTACACTGCAGGCAGATTCTTTACTACTGAGCCACTGGGGAAGCCCACTCTGATTTTAACATGATAATATTTAGGTCAGCAATGAGGCAAAGCAAAATTGAGGTAAAGAAGTTCTTTAGGTGTGCCTCCTGTCCTTTTATCCAATTAGGGCTGAAGAATGACCTCTTTGTTGTGAAGTATTAACCAGACTCAGAAAACTCGTGATAGAAGTGGATAAACTTGGCAAGGAACATGGAGGTTTTCAGAACCTTCTTGGTCTCTGAACTACCCCTGATCAGGTTTGTTGACTATAATTTGAATGCTTTCTTACCTTGCTTTCCACTGGCTGTGAGTGGTTCAGTGGCTGTAATTCTCTTCTGGCCCAGAATTTAACCAACACTTTCCAAAGGCAGATGAAACATTAGAATCTGATGACATGGGGAGTTCTTCATTGACTAATACCCTACTCAAAGGTGATGACAGTTCTTTTGCTACTGAATCACCAGCTCTTGCCATCACAGTGCACAGCACATGTTAGGGACTCAATGAATATCTGTTGATTGAACAAGTGAATGAATGATTTTCCATAAATGATTAACATCAAATATCAAGTCCTTGCACTAAAATGAATTTTCCTAAATTCTTTTTTGACTTCACCTCAAGGCATGAAATTAATTCCTTGATCAGGGATCAAACCCACACCCACTGTGGTAGAAGCATGGAGTCTTAACCACTGGATCACCAGAGAATTCCCCTTTAAATTAAAAAAATTTATTTTTATATTTTTGATAAATTCTTCATTTCTATACAGTTTTAATTAAAGAAACCTCCCCCCTTCTTTTTCTTTTCATAGAGTAGTGTTTTTTTTTTAAACACCCCATCACCATTTTTGCTGCTATTTAGTGAATTAAGTCTAAACTCATTAGCCAAGCATTTGAAGTCCTCCATAATGCTATGCTCTCAAACTATCCTCCTAGGATTACTAATTTTCAGATAGGCTTCCCTGGTGGCTCAGATGGTAAAGAGTCTGCCTACAATGCAGGAGACTTGGGTTCGACCCCTGGGTCAGGAAGATCCCCTGGAGAATGAACTGGTAACCCACTCCAGTTTTCTTGCCTGGAGAATTCCATGGACAGAGGAGCCGGGTCTCAGAGTTGGACATCACTGAGCGACTAACACTACTACTACTCAAACTCTTCTGCTATTTGGCTCCCACTGACCAGGTCAAATCCCATCTCCTCTGTTACAATGCCTGTAAGATTTCCTGTGGTGAATGCTATGACAACCTCCCCCATAGCCATTCCTCTTTTCTTTGTCATCAGCCTAATTTTGCTTGTGAGAACCATGCCTTCCCCATGTGGGAAGAAGCCTAACTCCATTTTTGGCGCTAAATGGAGTTGAAAGTAATTAACACAATCCTGTATCCTGGCTGTGAATATTGATTCGGAAATGGATATGTGATTCAGTTCACACCAGAGTCTGAGACAGACTAGGTTTGCTGGGAATTGTTGGTTTTCTCTGTGATAAGAAGGCATGAAATTGTGGAAATTGTTGGCAGCTGTCTTGCTTTGGTGGAGCTGACATGATAGGAAGCAGAGAAAGAAGCTGGTCCCTGACAATATCATTAAGTCCTACAAAGCCCATCTTCTAGTAGATTTTCAGTGATACGAGTGAAGTGAAAGTGACTCAGTCATGTCTGACTCTGCGACCCCAAGAACTGTGTAGTCCACCAGGCTCCTCTGTCCATGGAACTCTCATTGGAATACTGCAGTGGGTTGCCATTCCCTTCTCCAGGGGATCTTCCCAACCCAGGGATTGAACCCAGGTCTCCCGCATTGCAGGCGAATTCTTTACCAACTGAGCCACCAGGGAAGCCCCCAGTGACATGAGATGTGCCAATAATTCAGCTTTATTATTTAGCCTAGTTAGAGTTGGGTTTTTTGTTGTTATTTGCATCTGTACCACCTGCCTTCTCCTAAGTTCAATCCAGTTTCTCTCCTAAGCACTTTCTTCTAGTACTTTTTACATACTTCCTGTTAGTTTATATATGTATATATATATATATATATACATATTTGTGTATATGTATATATATATATATATACACATACTTGTTGTTGTTCATTCATTAAGTCGTGTCTGACTCTGAGACCCCTTGGACTGCAGCACACCAGGCCTCCCTGTCCCCCACCAACTCTTGGAGTTTGCCCAAGTCCATGTCCATTCAATTGGTGTGGCTCAGATAGTAAAAAATCTGACTGTAATGCAGGAGACCCAGGTATCTGGATCAATCCCTGGGTAGGGAAGATCCCCTGGAGAAAGGAATGACAACCCACTCCAGTACTCTTGCCTGGGGAACCTGGAGAATCCCATGGACAGAGGAGCCTGGTGGGCTACAATCCATGGGGTCACAAAGAGTCAGACATGAGTGAGCGGCTAACACTAACAGTTATTATATAGCAAAAATGTGCTATACTAATAAATATACTAACAAATATACATAGATACATATATGTACGGATTGAGTTCTATTGATGGTAGGTAAGATGGACAAGCCTTTAAATAGCATTGCCTTTCATAGTGACAAATTTAATTTCTTTTCAGAGATTTCAGTCACCTTTTAGTCCTTGTGAATTTATCAGTGACAATCTCCACCTATTGCCAGTATGTTTAGTACTTTTAACATCTCTCATACATGCTAATCTCCCTCTTCAACAAAGAGAACAGCCTTCAGGCTCAGAAACCTCTAGGCAATGCTAACTAAGTGGTTTTAATATCATTGTTTTCAGTGTGTTCATTTTTACTTTATCAGCTGTTTATGTCACATGACATCTCTTTTCTACTTCAGTAATTTGCATTCTACTTTAGATAGTGATGCAAAATTTCCTCTTTAGATTGATCTGAGAAATGTGAATCAATAATAATATAAATGGTATGAAGATTTAAGGGATAAAGTAGAACTCAGATGATTAAATAGGACACTCTGGTGTAAAGACACACTCTCTAGATCTGGAGAACAGGGACCGGAGTCTCTCTTTCCCCATGCAACTCCAGACACATCACTTAGCCCCTTGTGCTACAATTCCTGCCTATCTCACAGTGCTTTACAAATGTCAATTATCATCAAATTACTATTTGTGTTGGGTATTGCCTGTATTAGGCTTCCCAGGTGGTGCTAGTGGTAAAGAACCCGCCTGCCAATGCAGGAGACAAAAGAGATGTGGGTTCAATCCCAGGGTCAGAAAGATATCCTGGACGAGGACACGGCAACCCACTCCAGTATTCTGGCCTGGAGAATCCCATGGACAGAGGAGCCTGGTGGACTACAGTCCATGGGGTCGCAAAAGAGTCAGACACTGCCTGTATCTCAGAGCTGATAAGGTTTAGATTCTGCCAGTGAGATGCACTTGGGATTTGAACAGCACAAGGATTGTGTCATTCTTCCTCCTGCAGCCACTCACAGGATATAAATTTGTGCAGTGAAGCTAGATGCCAAACACTGCTCCTGACAGGCACTAGCTTCTAAGCTGCAGGGTGGCTGTGACATTCGCCATGGTTTCCTGTCATTTCCTGCAATTTCTGATCTCTGGATGCAGTGTCTTCCTGACATCAGGTCCACAGCTGATGCGGAATAACCTGAAAGTTACAGGGTATCCCTCTCGACCTTCACCCATCCACTCCTTCCAAAGTCCTTGTGCGCATCTGATTTCATGGGTTAAATATCTTTCTATTGGTAATACCTTGAGTCATCTCTTTTTCCCTCACTGAATCCTGACATATTATTTGTTTCATTGAATTTATTAAAAAAAAAAACCCAACTACTTATGTTTAATAATAATACAATAAGAGTGAACAAAAAGTTATTATTAATACTAGTCACTTGGGCTAAGCATTTTGCAGGCATAACCTCCTTCTGTCTTCTTAAGAACCCAATGAGGTAGTTTTTATTACTATCCTCATTCTGCAGAGGAGGAAGCTAAGGCAGAGGGCTGCACACTAACCAAGGTCTCAGAGGTGGCCAGCGGTAGAGTTGGAGTTTGACCTTCGGCTGTGTGAATTCAGAGTCCTCAAGGACTCTGTAGTAGACTGCCCTTCCCCTCGCAATAAAGAATTTACTTTGGGTCACCTATAAAGTCAACTTCGGGTCTGAAACTAGAAGTGTTTTGGAATTCAGAAGTTTCAATTTTTAGGAGAGTGACACAGTACACATACTGCATGTTACTTGCGGGGACAGCACAAGTGGGGTCTGGGATAGGACGCTGTAATCAAACATCCTAATTCTGCAATGAAATGAGCGTTCATTTAAATAAGGTAAAGCCCATAATAAATAGTCATAGGACATTGCAGTTGCTACCCAGTGAGTTTAGGTGGCAAATTATTTACAAAAATATTTTTGGTTTTCAGAGCTTTGTTGATTTCAAAATTACAGATCAGGAATTATGGACCTGAATTTGTTTTTAACTTTTGTTTTTTGCCACCCTGCATGGCATATAGATCTTAGTTGCCCAACTAGGGATCAAATCTTGGCCCATGGCAGTGAGAGAGGAGAGCCCAAACCACTGGACTGCACTTTTAATTAAATATTAACAAATAGAAAAGATAAGCTGAGCAGATTGAAAAAAAATTTTTTTTCATCTATTGTCTTATTTTAAGTGTGTCTTCGGTCTAACTTTTTGTAACCACTCCCTTTTTAGCCAAAGCATTCAGGCAAAGTCTTATTTCATATCTATTTATGTCAAATGTACTTACAAGTATATTTACTTTATAGACACCAAAAGGTTGTCTGTCATGTGCTTCACAACGCCCAGCATATCACTCTGCGTCAAAGGAAAGAAACAGACAAAAAATCAGCAACTTAGTAGGGAAAAGCATGCTCAAAATATGTTAGGTTCACCTTCTAATACAACCTGAACTTCTTATATGGCATTTCTGTTAATCTTAAGTTATTTGTTTATTAAGGTCTTAGCTAAAATATAAGTATAGTTTTAACACCATGTTAATCAATATATTCCAGTTACTTGTAAGAGGGTAACAGACTGTCCTAAACTCAATGGCTTAAAATAATTTATTATTGCTCTCATGGTTCTGTGGGTCCCATGGGTTGACTGAGATGGCCTCATTTGGGGTTTCTCATGGGGCTGCACAGTTGGGGCTAAAGGCACAGTGAAAGTTTGACTGTGTAGAATGTCCAAGATGGCGCACCCATCTGGCTAGCAGTTGATACAGGGGCTCAGCCAGGGTTATCATTTAAGGCACCTGTGTGTGGCCTCTCTTGCTTGGGCTTCCTACAGCATGATGGCTGAGTTCTGGGGGAGAGCCCACTAAAAATAAATATTCCAGAGACCCAGGTGGAAGCAGAAAGACTTCTTATGATCGAGCCTTAGAAATCACTTAACATCACTTCTACCTGATTCTTTTCATCAAAAGTGAATCACAGGCCCAGCCCAAATTCAAGAGGAGGATGATATGAAAGGATGTAGATGTTGGAGGCATGGCTCATTGAGGGGCAGGGTCATCTTTGAAAACAACTCTCAGACAACATATATGTTTACAGAGTTTAAAAGTAAATTAAAAAATCATATACACAGAGACAAAAGTTTTATTGCCCAGCAATGGAGACAAAAATGCCTTGAAATTGTACTTCAGTTTTTTTTCAATATCTTAGAACTTTTGAACACAGCCAAAAAACAAATAAATGGCATGACTGACATCTAAGAGGTAGTCAAATGTAGAGCTGAAGTACGGAAACTCCGAGTTGAGCAGACAGGAGAAATTCTCTAAAGCTGTAAAAATATAAGGACAGGCTTTTCAAATGCTGTGACATTATTATAGGTCTCTGGCAAACCATGATAACCCTTCTAGTGTATAATCAGGATCAGGTTGGCTTACGAACAAAAGACGAGAGGAGATAATGAGGCAGCCTTTGTAGTTGTAAACCAATCATTCCTACCTTTTTTTTTTCTTTTGAGTCACACACCCTATTGAGCATATGGGAAAATTTAGGACATTTTTTTCCACGAAAAGAAAATGTATTTTAAAAATTTAAGTAGAGTTGATGTACAGTATTATACAGAAAAAATGTATATTTGTTTCCTTTTTTCCCTCCTCCATTCTTTCTTCCCTTGTTTCCTTCTCTCTTCCCTCCTTCTCTTCCTTCATTCCTTCTATAATTATTTATAGAGCACTGATTCTGTATTTTAGACACTGATCTGGACCAAGGGATAGAGTAGGGAGGACAGATCCTTCTCTAGTCTCACAACGTGTCCATTTTTATGATACAGAGACAGAAAAAACCCAAGTATAATAATAAACAAGACAACCCCAGAATGTTATAAGGAACAAACTGTGTACACAACATCTTGCATACAATTTTATGGGGTTCACAGTCATGCCGCTGACCCTCCTTCCTTGCTGTGCAATCAGTAACTTCTCTTTTAAATCAAAGAGCAAGTTTTCAACATAAGCAGTGTGGATATGGTTGGTGATTATCAATTGCTTTGTCACTTATACATGGTACAAAGGTGTTGACTGGCCCAAGTTGTTTTCAACAATGAAGGACAATTATATGCAGTGTCATTTGAGCTGATTTTCCTAATCATTGGAAAAGCACTGATGGCTTCTGATGACATTTCAGAAAGTACTACTGCTGGTGAGCACAAAAATGTGCATTGCAAGGCTTTCCATAGCTTTCAGTTCAGTTGCTCAGTTGTTTCTGACTCGGTGACCCCACGGACTGCAGCACGCCAGGCTTCCCTGTCACCAACTCTCAGAGCTTACTCAAACTCATGTCCATCGAGTTGGTGATGCCAACCATCTCATCCTCTGTCGTCCCCTTCTCCTCCTGCCCTCAATCTTTCCCAGCATCAGGGTCTTTTCCAATGAGTCAGCTCTTCGCATCAGGTGGCCAAAGTATTGGAGTTTCAGCTTCAACATCAGTCCTTCCAATGAATATTCAGGACTGACTTCCATTAGGATTGACTGGTTGGATCTCCTTGAAGCCCACGGGACTCTCAAGAGTCTTCTCCAACACCACAGTTCAAAAGCATCAATTCTTTGGCGCTCAGCTTTCTTTATAGTCCAACTCTCACATCCATACATGACTACTGGAAAAGCCATAGCTTTGACTAGGCTGGCTGGCCTTTGTTGGTAAAGTAATGTCTCTGCTTTTTAATATGCTGTCTAGGTTGGTCATAGCTTTTCTTCCAAGGAGCAAGTGTCTTTTAATTTCATGGCTGCAGTCACCATCTGCAGTGATTTTGGAGCCCAAGAAAATAGTCTCTCACTGTTTCCATTGTTTCCCCATCTATTTGCCAGGAAGTGATGGGACCAGATGCCATGATGTTAGTTTTCTGAATGCTGAGTTTTAAGCCAACTTTTTCACTCTCCTCTTTCACTTTCATCAAGAGGCTCTTTAGTTCTTCTTCGCTTTCTGCCATAAGGTTTCCATAGCTTTACTAAAAACAAAAAACTGCCCCTTCTAGGGAGCTATCTGCTTCCCCTTATTAAAAAAAATTAAATGAATCCATTAGCATGGGTTTGCATTTCAAATTCTCATTGTACAGGAGACTCTAGGAACCTACCCTTTCATCCATATTCTGAAGACGATAGTGAAGGGTGTATGATTTGCTTTGGAGATTTTTTCCTTTATATCCTATGTTCTTCTGTTCTCACCACAAATTGTACTTCTGGCCTTGGTTATTATGACATCCTGTGAGTATTTAAACATATACTTTTACCTTTGGCAACATTTTAAGTTTTTTTCATTAGTGTAACTTTTGCAAAAATGAAATGCAAATATCCATTTATCTTATCCCATCATAATATGTGAGACATAGCTCTAAACTTTTTGTTAATTGGGAAATATTTTAACTGGTAACATAAAACTGTTACTCCATGTTTTTTTCTACTTTTTGGTGATTTATGAATATCAGGCTTTTATGCTTTTTTCAGTTAAAGGGTATTTTAATATCTGGCATTTCATTGGAATGAATGTAAAACTGGAGTGAGTATAATCCAAATATAACTATTTCAGGGATTGGTAAAATACATCCCTGTGGGTCAGATCCACCTATTTTCATAATAAATTTCTAGTGGAATACAGGCACACTCATTCTTTTACATATTGTGTATGGCTGTTCTCATGTTTGCTTTTTCCCCTTCAAAAACAAGTTTGCCCGTACCTGATTTAGAGGAAAAATAATTCTATTTCCTTGCTGATGACTGACACAAATTCTATGTATTTATCATATGCCATAGATAAGTGAATTTACATGACTACTATGTGTCAAACACTATGCTGGGGATATAAAGACAAAAATTTGTGTTTACAGCTTAACAATAGCTCCAAGATGATTAATTTAAAAAAATTATGGTAAGTCCCTAAAGTCATACCTTCCTATCATAGCTCAGTTGGTAAAGAATCCACCTGCGATGCAGGAGACCCCTTGGGAAGATCCCCTGGAGAAGGGAAAGGCTACCCACTCCAGTATTCTGGCCTGGAGAATTCCATGGACTGTATAGTCCATGGGGTCGAAAAGAGTCAGACACGACTGAGCGACTTTCACTTTCACTTTTCAAGAATGAATACAGGTTTTATACTGAGATGACACAATTCATTGGTGACACTTTGACTTGGGAGAAAATGTGGGTTTTTCTGAACTTTAATCATGCTAAAATTGCAGTATAAAATTGAGTCAATGCTGCTCAGAATTAGGTCTAAAGTTTTCAAAAAATTACCCATATAAATATATGGAAAAAAACATATCAGAAATTTCCATTTCATTTTGCCAAGTGAGCCTGGGGCTGGGGTTGTTCATCCAAAATCCTATTAACTCATTATCTGGTGACTCCAGGTCCTTGTTTATGAAGTTCTTGAGGAAGTCCCTTGAGTAACATCTCCTGTGAGTCTGTGGTCCCCAAGGCCGCCTGAAATGAGAGCTCAAAAATGGTGATTTAATTCAATAAACATTTATTGAGGCCTACCATGTGGGAAGCTGGAGATGGAAATGGCAACCCACTCCAGTATTCTTGCCTGGAGAATCCCATGGACAGAAGAGCCTGGTAGGCTACTGTACAGGGGGTCGCAAAGAGTTGGACATGACTGAGCACACACAAACCTGTGGGAAGCAATCTACTGGTGCAGTGGGGGCTCCTGCCTTTTAGCGATTCAAAATATCCCAATCTGCAGGATCCTAATGAAAGCATTCTATAACTTTTGGAGAAGTGTTTAGGTGTTGAAAAAGTTACCCATGTCTTGCCAACTCCTAATCTGTTTTTACCCCAATTCATTTCATGTATCAGACTGTTCATGGTTTTTGGCTGTGCCTTGAAGGATGTGGGATCTTAGCTCCCCAACCAGGGATCAAACCTGTGCTCCCTGCAGTGGAAGCACTGAGTCCTAACTACTGGACTACCAGGGAAGTCCTGCTCTTGTTGGATCAGAATCATTAAACACTAGTCTTCACAAATCTGGCTTAAATGTATGAAGGCAGACCCAAAGGGAAGTATACAATTGTATTTTCCTGCATTCCTGGAAGATTCTTTACCACTGAGCTACCAAGGAAGACACTTACTGTATTTTCTTAAAGAGTGTACAAACAAGGTCACAACACTTGTGAGCTACAAGGAGAAGCCAGCACGGTTCTTGAAAAAGAATCCTTTGGAAGAGCTCAGTCACCCTGCCTCCTCCTCCACCCCTCCTCTCCCAGAGCACCCAGTTTCTTGGTCTCAGTTTTCAGCAGCTGGAAAAGAGAGATAATGGCAGCCATGCAGAGTTGCCAGCTTTAGTAACTCTAGTTCCTGGAATGAAGGACAGGAAGCCTTTTAGATATCAGCATACCCTAACTCTGCTAGCTCCTATGGCATAAATCATTCGGCTGTCAGCTAATTACAGTATTGGAAAGTTTACATCATTCATCTTTTTATGGAATCTCTTGATGAAGGATTCTGGAGACGAAAACTCTTGACAATTTCCACGATCTTAAAAAAGGAACGCTGACCTAGAGGAGAGACGGGACAAAAGATGAGCATCTGATAAGTTTCAAGCAGCAATGGGATTTTACACAGTAGCCTATTTAAAGTGGTGCTGATGAGCACTTAGATTAAGTTCTTGGAAAAAGACAGAAATGTGACTTTTGTCAGACACAATCCCATTTTATTGAACGCATGGTTATTTTGCACTTATTAAGTATCAATACTATGCACCTGCTTCCAGGTAACAACCCTATGAGGCAAGTATTAAAATGTCACTTTACAGATAAAGAAACTGAGGCACACAGAAAATTAAAGTGTCCAAGCTCTGACAGCTGGTGGGTAGTAGAGCCAGAAGCGAAACACGAGGCAATCTGGCTGCAGAGCCCATGGCTCTCGGCCACTGCTCTGCTGACCTCACCCCTGGTCTCAGCCATTCCTCGACCTGCCAGTGGACACCAGCTGAAGCCTGTCGTTTTCGTGCAATTACTCGAAGCCCCGCTCCAGGTCCTAGCTCTCCAGTCCCGCCTGGGCCCTCTCTCTCTCTCCCTCCCTCGGGGTCCCGGGGGCTGCTCCTGGCCGCGCTTCCCGGGGAGCGGCGCCAGCACCCTGCGGCCCTGGCAGCGCGCCCCCGCGGCCGGCGGGAACACGCGGGAGCGGCGCGCACGTGCCGCCGGGAAGGGGCCGCCCGGGCCGCGCCAAGATGGCGGCGGCCGCGGCCGCAGCGGCGACGGTTGGCGGCGGCCCGTGAGGCGGGCGGGGCCGGCGGCTCGGAGGCGGGGTCCCGGGCGAGCCGCTCTGGGAGGCGGGGGGCCGTTTCCATAGCGGCGGCAGGAGGTGTCGCGCCGGGGAACTTCCTGGTTCCCGGGCTCGGCTTTGCCGGGATCCTCTCGGAAGGGAAACAATGGGGCGGAGGGCACTGCGGTAGCCGCCGCCGCTGCGCCGGGACCTGCTCGGCCCCCCGGGACCACCCGCCCACAGCCGCCGCCGACGGGACCGTTCGGAGGTAAGTTCATTTTCCCCTTTCCCATTGCGAGGGGCTGGCGGCGACTGAGCTCGGCGGGCTTCCCCCGGGCACGGACTCGGAGGTGGCCCCGGGGAGCCGGACGCCGCCATTCGCGGCTCTAGGGGAGGTGGACGAGCGGCGCTCCCGGCCCCCGCCCTCGAGGGGGCCGGCTCCGGAAACGCGCGCGGCCGCCCGGCCCCCGCCCCCTGGATCCTGGACGGCGGGGTGCTGCGGGTGTGATTGGCAGGTCGGCGGGCGCCGGGCGAGGGGCGCCGGGGGGCGTGCGGGCAGGATTTGGCTGGGACGGCGCGGGAGGGGGACCTGCCGACCGGTGAAGGGGGCTCGTGGAAGGGGCGGGGGTCGGCCAGATCCCGGGGAAGGGGAGACCCGCTGCCTCCCTCAGTTCCCCGCCCCCCGGCAAGTTTCGGTCCCCGGGAGACGTGTCTCCCTTGCAAGTTCCAGTTGCGTCCTCCAGAGTCCAAGTGGGCAGGACTGAGGCAAACTTCGTTCTTTTAAAATTATTGCCTTCCTGCCGCGGAACTTCGTTTCGACTAGGCAAGGGGAGGATGGGGGTGAATGAGGGCTTTGGAGAGCCTGGAAATCTGTGCGCCTTTGCAAAGTTTGCAAAATACTTGGGAGCTCACAGCCGGCTGTTGGTGCGGTAGTTGTGATGCGGGCGAACGGTTACTCGTAGGTATTTTAACTGAAATTGTGAGGGGTCTGTGGATCCACGGGTGAACATTTCTATACATTGAAATGCCCCTGCCCCCCGCCCTTCATTTTAATCCACAGATGCTTTTTAGTCGGTAGATTTCAACATGAGTTAAATGAACCGCTTATGGGACTGGGAAGGAGTTTTGAATTGGGGCAGTAACAAGTCATGGAAATAATGTGACATAGAAAAAACGTGGGGACTCGGTTTTAAGTACTTTGCTGGAAGAAAGTGATTTCAATCGTGTATTAATCCGTTTATAAATAGAAGTAAGTCTTTGGGATACTTAATATTTCGTAGCGTAGAGAGGTCGGACAAAACTTTAGATACCACCCTGGCCAACTCCCTCATATATTGAATCTATGGGAAGTTCTGTTCAGGAAAGTCAGGGTGCTTTTTTCTTTTGTGAAGTCATCTTAATAAGAATCAGATTAGGCAGCATTAAATGGACGGTGGTTTATTTGCTTTTATTCCTCACTCTGTCAGACCCTAAAGTTAAGAAGAACAATACTGAGCTTGCTTTTTTTTTTAATAGTAAAGTTTGTAAACATTATCTAGTTTATTATTTAAAATGGATGTTGTTCCTATGTTATGTTCTATATAGCCAATTGAAATATGTAAAAATGTAAGAGAAAAGAACCTACACGAATAAAAGTATAAATTAAAAAACCAAAGCCTTAATCTCCAATACAGGTATTCTGAGTTAATAGAAATTCCTTTGCTGATTATGTCTTTAAAGAATTACTCAGGTGTTACTAGGGCATCAGAGAAGCATCATTTGCCAAACATTAAGTACCTGGGCCCTAAGTCTTGCTGTTGGTGCCTACTTAATGTTTTTAGCTAGCAGACCTGGCTCTCTGGGGTTAGGGTTATGTTTCTGGTGAGAATAGCCCATTACCAGTTATAACATTGTTTTGATATGAAATAGCTCCTTGGGAGGACAGCTGACATTGGTTAAACAAGCCAGTAAGTACAAGTGTTGGCTTTGGCACCATCTGTTAATTGGCTGGTCATCCTTGGGAACTGAGACAGCTTCCTGGTATGGCAGATGCAAGCTGGGCCCCAGTACCAAGCAGAGGTTGCCTGGTCAGTTCGGTTTTTGGTCAGTTCAGTCTTTGCCCATGGTGTTCCCTTCTATCTTAAGTTACTGTTACATTTTGTAGCTATTGAAGATGAGTGAAAAAGAGGCCAGTAAATTTAAGCTAGTGGCAAATTGAAAAGAAGCAAAATTACTTTGATTGTACATGCTAGGAATGTTAAGGCAGTTTGAAGTCCTGCAAAAAACTTAGACAACAATACCAGAACTTTTAAGAATTGCTGCTTCAGTTAGAAAGTGGCAAGTGATTACACTTTATGGTTTATGCTTGCAATTTCACTTTAACCATTTTTGTTTTGTTTAGTGAAATAGTACTGTTACCAATAATACTCTGATCATTTATTACCAGAAAGGTATAGCTTGTCCCTTCAGTGTGATTTTTGAAAGGTGTATTGCCTTGCTAGATGTGATTTATTTATATTTAGTGTCTCATTTTTTTCCTTTAGAAAGTGTCTGAATTTTTACAGTAAAAGTCAATACCAAAGTAATATTCATTTGAAAGAAAGCTGACTTCTTCAACATTTCTTTATAGTACGTGGACATTAGAGCATGAGAATTAATCACAAACACTTGAAGTTTCAACTGGTCTCTGCCATTTCCAGGTTATGGCATTTTATGAAGATAACTTAGTTTTTAAAAGGTTGTTTCTTTGTAAAATTGGGGAGAATTATAAATTCACATTTGTTTATTCAGCAAATATTTCTTGGGTGCCTTTTTGTACCCACAGCCTTGTGTCATGTACCTTGTTTTGAACAACTAGAGGGATCGGTCCTTTGAAGTACAGTACATGGAACTATAAAACTTGTCACCAGGGAACCTGACTTGATTGGGAGGGGCAGGGCAAGCTGTCCTGAGGAAGTCACTGGTAAGACCTGAAGGATGAGGAAGAGATGGCAGTTGGAAGGGTGGGACACTTTTGAGTATGACGGAGAGCATGTCGAGAAGAGAATGCTTGTGGGTGAGTGAGTTCTCTCTGTGGCACCTATCCCACCAGTGTTGGTTGTGGAGAGAAGGTAGGCTCTTGGCCTCACGAACTGTCATTGTCTGAACCAGGTGGCTCAGCCTTTGTAGAAAAAGAGTCTGTCCAGATGACTCTGACCTCGCTAGACTGGAGATGACTCTGCACACTTTGGTGTCCGCACCGATTACTTGATAATTTCTATATCTGTAAAACTGGAATTAAATGTTAAAAGGTTCTTTGATTTCCTTAGACTGTATGATATCGGTGTTTTTAAATTTTGAGAACATTTTCCTTGGAAGAGCTTAGACTGCCTTATTTAAAATGTCTACTCACAAAATGCAAGTAGCAATTCACTCTAAGCTCTGGAGTTTCACATCTTGTTTGGTTAAGTATTTGGGGCTGTAAAAGGATTACTTAATTATCCTCTGAGAGAGGTATACATTGCACCTGTGTCTTGATGACACTGATACTAGTGTAGTTTTCATTTTATCCTGGAATTTTTCTTCACTGAATTAACAAGGGAATTAAAAAATATTAGAGTAATGCTTTTCATGAAATAAGTGAAAGCATATCGTTTTAAGTTTCTTAATATATTAATTTTGGTTGTCCTATGTGCTCAGTCGTGTCTGACTCTTTGCAACCCCATGGACTGTAGCCTGCCAGGCTTCTCTGTCCATGGAATTTTCCAGGCAAGAATACTGGAGTGCCTTGCCATTTCCTTCTCCAATGAGTGTGAACTCAGTACAGAGTATGGAATTTTGCAGGCAAGAATACTGCAGCGGGTTGCCATTTCCTACTCCAGGATCTTCCTGATGCAGGGATTGAACCAGCATCTACTGCATTGGCAGACAGATTTTTTAACCACTAGCGCCACCTTAGAAGCCTCCACATGCCCCCTAAAAGGGTGGAAAATGTGTGAGACTGATAGTACATAGTTAAAATCCCAACATACACATAATTGTAGTGCCAGAGGAGAGGGAGACGAGTAAGACAGATTCAGTATTTGAAAAAGACTTCACGTAGAAGTATTCTGAATCTTAGAATATTTCAAAATGAAGCCACAGACTGAATAATATCCATAAAACAACTCTCTTCCCCCAAATCTAAATATATCACAGTAATCTAGAGAAAACAAAGACAAAGAGAATGTCTGAAAAGTGAAACCGTTTACCTCAGATTGGGACTTGAACCCATGTACTTCAACTCGAACCCAGCCAAAACCCAGTTTGGGACTCAAACTCATGTGGCTGGGACTCGAACCTAGCCAAAACCCTGCTTGGGGCTTGAACCCAGCCAAAACCCAGAGTACCTGATTTAAGGACCTAGTGAAGCTCAGGTTCTTGATGTCTCATCACATACAGAATTCAGTGAGAGGCAAAGGGATAGGTAAGAAATGGATTTATTCAGATTCAGAGAGAAGCACACTCCACAGACAGTGTGGGCCATCACAGAGGGTGAGTGTGCTGTTAGTGATATTACACAGATCAATAATGGCAGATTAATATTTTATTGTGGAATTAATGCAGCATTTGTAAGCCAGTAGTTCTGGGTTTTTTTTCCCTTGTTTCATTTTGTTTGTTTTCCTTTTGAATCTTTTAATGCTTGTTAGCAAGTCTGTAAAATCCCATGGATGGAGGAGCCTGGTAGGCTGCAGTCCATGGGGTCGCTAGGAGTTGGACACGACTGAGCGACTTCACTTTCACTTTTCACTTTCATGCCTTGGAGAAGGAAATGGCAACCCACTCCAGTACTCTTGCCTGGAGAATCCCAGGGACGGGGGAGCCTGGCGGGCGGCGGTCTCTGGGGTCACACAGAGTCGGACACGACTGAAGTGACTTAGCAGCAGCAGCAGCAGCAGCAGCATGTCTGTAGTTAGAAAAGAAAAGGTGAAATAAGGCTTTGAAAACTGAGTGACAATGGAAATGTAGAAAGTAAAATTTATAAAGGTTAGGTATGTGAGTGGGGGAATAGATATTTCTGTGTATTTTGCTGATGCCTGTTATTAAAAAATGAATTGGCAGGTAATAACAATTGATACGAATTTTTAAAAATTAAGAGTAATGTATTCGTCTCACCTGTTCCATGTTCCTTTTTCTCTTTTGGTTTGTTGTGGATTGATTTAAAAAAAATAATTATTCCATTTCCTCCTTTTTTTTAAATTACCTTGGGGTTATATATTCTTTTCCTCTTCCTTAGTATTTGCCTAAGAAATTCTAATCTTTTCTCTACTTATTAAAGTGTAATATTGAGACTTTCACCCTTTTTCCAGATAATATAAGTCTTTTAAAAACATGTAAGTCAATTTCCTTCCTTTTTTTTTTTTTAGTATTTCACTGATACTATGTTTTAAAATGTATAAATGTTTTATACCCCCAAAGACCTGTTTCTATTGTTCTGTACCATTATTAATCAATTCAGTGCCCTTCTTTTCTTCTTTCTTATCTTATTGACCTTCTGTCTGGAAAAATTTTCCATCTGCCTGCAGAATACCCTTTAGTATTTTCTTTAGAGAGGATTTAGTATTGACAAAATCTAAAACTTTTAGTTTGAGAATGTTTTTATTTCACCTACATTCTTGAAAGATACATTTTGCTAGGTATAGAATTCTAGATTGGCTATATGCACATACATATATTTGTATATTCTTTGGAAAAGAGATTCTATAATATTTGTCTTTGTTGCTGTTGAGAAGGCAGCTGCTGTTTATCACTTCGTTGGTAATTTGTTTCTTCCTCAGGCTATTTTTAAGATTTTCTTTTTGTCTTTCAGATTTGATTTCAAATGATCTCTCTCTCCCTCTCCCCCCTTTTCTTTTCACAGCTGTTTATGCTGTGACCTGATGTCTTTCATCTGTCTCGGGTAGTTCTCAGCTATCATCTCTTCAAATATTGCTTCTCCCCATTTCTCCTGCTTACTCTTTCTGAGACTTCAGTTACCCAGTATTAGGTCTCAGTAACTCCACTGTGTTTCACCTGCCTTCTAGGTTTTACTTTTTTTTCTAGTCGTCAGTTTATGTCTGGCCTTTCAGTTGAGTCTTCATCTCTGATTTGCTCTTAAATATATTCATTTTCTGGATTCTTAATTTTGGTTACTGTATTTTTCATTCTAGAATTTCAGTTTGGTTCTTTAAAAATCGCTATGCCACTTTTGTAGTTTATAATTCCCTATCAAAATGTTCAAGCTCTTCACGTGTCTCTGTGAACAGAGTAAGCAGGTACTCTGTCCCAGAGTCCTGCAGATTTTTTCCTATGGTCTTTTATTCTTTGAGGAGTGTCAGTTCCATGTATGCCTGCTCACTGTGTACTGTTCATTGTATTTGAAAGATTATTTCTAGAAGTAAATGTAGATTTAGATGAGAATTTTTCTGTTGCTTTTGCCAGGCACTTAGGATCACCTTGATTCAAATTGATATTTTTTTAGAGTCTGTACGAAGACTGGTTTAGTTTATTTTTTGTGCTATCCTTTCTTCTGGGATTCAGCTTTTTGAGGTCTTATTCCAGATGGGGGTGTGGCTCCCTTAGTGGCTCTTGTACTCTGATTTGCTGTCTTCTGAGCCCTCAAGGCTGCTTAAGTATAAATTAACCCCTCAGGCACCTTCTTTGGGTAAACATTTCCAGGAGGAAAGAAGCTCCAGGCTTCTTTGTATTACAGTTATTTCTCCATACTACTTTTAACAGATATTTGCATTATTTCCAATGTTGGACTGTTAAAATAAAGCTGCTATGAACATTCTTATATACATATTTTGTTAAACATATGGACTCCTTTCTTTTGGAAATATCCCTAGAAATAGAATTGTTGAGTAAATATTTAACTCTTGTAGTTATTATCAGTTTTTCAAAGTGGTTTTACCAGTTTTTAACTCTGATATTTTTAATAATTAAAAAGTATACTTTACATATGTATATTTAAGTCTAGGTTTTTGCCCCTAAGAATGTTGGTGTGTATTATGTGGCCTAGCTTTGTTGGAAATGCAGGCCCCTTATCTTGTCTTTTATGTAACTCTCATGTGTTTGTGTTTTACTCTCCCAGCTGATGCTTAGTTATTGGTAAATAGAGGCTTAATAGGATAATCTGGTTGTGAAGTAGTAGACTCATTTTGAAAGCAGCATCTTAGAATCTGTATTCAAATTAGTACTAAGTCTAGTTACCATTATTAGACCATATCAGTTGCTGAAGAGAAATGTCTCAAATTGCCTTTTAGAAGTTGCTTTTTAGAAATATTGAACCCTATTTGTCATCAGTTTATGTCACATTTTATTGTTAGTTTGAATTCTAAGCTCCTTCACCAGACTTGCTTGGGAATATTTTTCTTTTATAAACCCTTTTTCCTCCAGAGTTGATGATTTCTCATCACTGAAGATTGCCAAAAGAATATCATCTGGATTCCCTCTTCAAATTTAGGGTTACCTTTGATTACTTCACTGTTAGTAGTCTTTCTGACTTCTTTCCAAGTGTCCTTTGAATCTGCCCTTCTGTCCCCCTTTGTAAACATAACCAGCATTTCAGACCAGTTTGTTTTAGTTCATACTTGGTTTATTGCAATAATTTATTAATTGATTCTACTTACAATGGCGAGGGGTTAGAATCTTTCTTAGTTACCTATTGAATTGAAATTGATTTTTAGGTCACAAACCTTTTAGTGCTCAAAAGAGAACTTAAAAATGGTTACAACTTCTTTATTTTATAATAAGACCAAAAATGGACCTGTGCTAATCCATGTGCCAAATATATGAGATATTTAGTTTATGAAAGCATTTTTTTTTCCCATACGTAATCCCTCGACTCCCATCTTTTTTAGGACTTTTGTCCTGACTGCGTTCTGTTAGCTGGGACCAGGTTTGTCTCTTGCTGTATGTTGAGCCCTTTGAAAAGTTTTTACATGTTGCAGAGCTGAATTAGCATTTATTGAATGGATGGAGACATACTTGTGTTTAGAATCCAACTACGTATAAATCCTTAATGTAGGGCCTGGAATCCTGCCTACTTTTCTTTGTAGTTCTCATGGTATCTGCTATAGGGTTTACTATTACAGTTAGTTGTCTGGAATTAACTGACTTTTAAATTTTATTTTTATTTATTTATTTTTGGCTGTACTGGGTCTTCTTTGCTGTGCATAGGCTTTCTCTAGTTGTAGTGAGCAGGGGTTACTCTTTTGTTGCTGTGTGTGGGGCTTCTCTTGTTGCAGAGCATGAGCTCTACAGCCTGTAGATTCAGTAGCTATGGTGCAGGGGCTTAATTGCCCCGCAGCACATGGAATCTTCCTGGACCAAGTACTGAATCCTGTGTCCATTGTATTGGTAGTTCAGTTCAGTCGCTCAGTTGTGTCCGACTCTTTGCAACCCCATGGACTGCAGCATGCCAGGCTTCCCTGGCCATCACTAACTCCCGGAGCTTATTCAGACTCACGTCCATCGAGTTGATGCCATCCAACCATCTCATCCTCTGTTGTCCCCTTGTCCTCCCACCTTCAGTCTTTCCCAGCTCAGTGTGTGCTGTGTGCTTAGTTGCTCAGTCATGTCTGACTCTTGCGACCCCATAGACTATAACCTGCCAGTCTCCTTTGTCCTTGGGATTCTCCAGGCAAGAATACCAGAGTGGGTTGCCATTTCCTTCTCCAGGGGATCTTCCCGACCCAGGAATCGAACCCCGGTCTTCTGCATTGCAGGCAGACTCTTTACTGACTGAGCTATCAGGGTCTTTTCCAGTGAGTCAGTTCTTCACATCAGGTGGCCAGAGTATTGGAGTTTCAGCTTAAGCATCAGTCCTTCCAATGAATATTCAGGACTGATCTCCTTTAGGATGGACTGGTTGGATGTCCTTGCAGTCCAAGAGACTCTCAAGAGTCTTCTCCAACACCACAGTTCAAAAGCATCAATTCTTCTGCGCTCAGCTTTCTTTATTGTCCAACTCTCACATCCATACGTGACTGTTGCATTGGTAGGCAGATTCTAAGAATCTAGACCACCAGGGAAGTCCTTAACTGACTTTTAAAATGAAGCCAGACCCCTGAAAATCAGAGATACTGTATCCTTCACTTTAGCTTTTATCTGTAGACCTCAGGTACTATGTGTAGTTCTGATAGGATATATTAAGTGCATTAGGCAAATATAACATGTAAGCAAACTATAAGCTACTTTTGAAAGACCCACCTCTCTCTAACTGAGATAGGAAAGGAAGCCTTGAGAAGGACATTTGTTTTTCCTAAATACCTAGAAGTTGCCCAGTGTAAAGCTACTAGAATTTGATAAGTGCTTCTGGAAACCTAACTTAAATTCTACCTGCAGACGGGGAAATCAGACCTCATTCTTATGTGCTGTTTCGTTAACATACATGTGTAAACAAACCTAGGAAATCCAAAATGATTTCTCATTTTGCCCATCTCCTTCTCTGATCTTATTAGTAGGAAGTACTTTGTTAATTTAGTGAATGGGCTAAATAAACCTCCTTTTACTCTAGCTGTAGTAGAAGATAGGCTTTACTTCTCTTGAGCAGGGAAAGCACAGAAAGCCTTGAAAATTTAGAATTGTGTTTCAGGGGGTGTAAATTGCAGAAAAAGAGCTCAGGAATTGTGAAAGTACAGTGGTGAGACCATCCATGTCAATGAATGACTTTAATATTCATCATTCATTGGACTATAGCCCTCCAGGCTCCTCTGCCCATGGAATTTTCCAGGCAAGATTACTGGTGTGGGTTGCCATTTCCTTCTCCAGGGGATCTTGCTAACCCAGGGATCAAACCTCTGACTCTTAGTCTGCATTGGCAGGCAGGTTCTTAACCACTAGCGCCACCTGAGAAGCCCACTTTAATATTAACTGAAGTTATTTCTTTATCAGGCATGAGAAGATATTACCCTGGAATGCCCTGACATGTTTATTTCAACTCATAAACTGTGCATCTGAATTAAGGGGAGGTACTAGAATTGCTGGGATGTGAGTTCCATGCAAAAGGGGTCTTTGTTTTGTTTGTGGCTTGTGTGCAGGGTCTAGAACACTCCCTGGCTTGTAATAACTGCTCAGTAAATATTTATTGAATGAATAATAAATTTGTATGCTATCTGTCTGTTTTAAATTTAAAAATTGAACATTAATCCTTTTAAGTTTTAGTTTATAAGCCTTTGGGGTATTACATTTAAATTGGCTGAGACATCATTTCTGATATTTTTTGTTGGTTGTGAGAAGGTGGCACAAAGCACTTTGGAGAGCATTCATTCATTCGTCATTAAATCTTTTTGAGATGTTTTTTAAGTGGATGCAGGAAATTCTACTCCATGTAAATGAACAACCACTCATTTACTCAGTCCCTTATTGTTGCACATTTACATTTATAATTTTTTTTTTTTTTTTTTTTTTGCTGTTACCAATAATGCTTCAAATAAGAAAATTTTCTTAAGCTTTTTCTTGGGATGGAAGTTCAGTACATAGCAATTTAGCAAAACAGGGTCTAAGAATTTCTACTAAAAAATGAACTTGGGTTATACAGCTGTGTAGGTGAGATCAGAATCTCCAGTGATTAGATAGCTGAGCAGCGCAGCTCATTGGGAAGGCAAGCTTCTTCTGCATCTGGATAAAGGATAATCATCAATCTCTTCATGTCAGTGCTGTCTTGCATTTTATAGTGAACCTGGCTATCACTCGTATTTGTCTCTTTCTCTTAAAGAATAAGTGAGTCACTGAGACTCTTTCTGTCTCTTAATTATGGCTTAAAGATTATAAATACATTTACCTCTTACATATGTGGCTACATAAATTTCTCTTTTAATCATTTCTGAATTTCGTTGGAAAAGTTTTGCCTTTCATATTAAAATATAAAACATTCTGTTCATACAAAGGGCTATGTGTAATAAGTGTGTTATATACGTCTAATAGAATGATGTGTATATGTCCCTTCTCTCAGCTTAAGTAGTACAGTGTTAGCCCCACCGTCTTCTATCTCCCTCCAACTCCTCTTGTCTTACTTCTGTCCCCAGAAAACCATTAGCTTCAACTCTGCTTTTTTCTTTTGCTTTTCTTTATAGTTACATATGTTCATGTGTTGTTAATTTTATTTTTGAACTTTATATAAATAGTATCACTTCGTGTAAATGTATACATATATGTATTTGTGTATATATACATATGTTTGGAAACTTAGTAAAATTTTTTAGTTAAACTAAAACCCACAAATTTAATTTGCCTTTAAGTTAATATCTTTGCCTTTTGTATTAGTCATCTTTTGCTGTAATAATGCTGTGTAACAAGTCACTGTGAAACTTCAGTGATGTACAGTGACAGACATTTATTTCTAGCTCATAGGTTTGGCAGTCTCTGCTAGGTGTGGCTGGGTTTAGTTATGTGCTAGGTGTCTCCTTGTTCTGGGACCAGCAGAGATTGGGGTGCAGTGTGGGAATACAGGAGAACACAGCTCAGTGCTGATAAATCCTTCAGTTAGAACTGGTGCAGTTCTGCTCACATTCCTATCTGTCATGTCCCCAGGCCCTCAAATCCATGAGGTGGGGAGTATCCCAGCATGACAAGTGATAGAAGCCTATGAACAGAAGATAGTGTCTGCTTCATCTTCCTCCTAAAATGCAATATAAGAGACTTGGAATAGTTCCATTCCTGTTATGGTACCTTCCTCCTAGATTACATGCTGTTTTTGTTCAGTACTTTAGGTTTGTTTGTTTTGTTTGTTTTTTGGTTTGTTTTTATAACTCATCATTTCGAAATTATACCACTAATATTTGCATTTACCGATTTTTACAGTTCTCTTTTCTCACCATTCTCTCTTGTATTTCAGACCTCCTTTTTGGCATCATCTTCCATCTTTATGAACTACAGTTTTGGAAGCATCCTTAATGATGATCTGCTTACAGTATATTCCCTCAGTTTATGTCTGAATTTTCTTTATTTTGCCCCTTTTCTTGAAAAAATAGTTAAGCTGAGTTGGTACGTAATTACAGCTTAAAACTTATTTTCTCTTGGAGCTTTGGAGATATTGTTTGAGTGTCTTCTGGCTTCCATGGTTGCAGTTGATCAGAGTCTGATTGTTCCTTTGTAAGCGGTCTGCTTTTGTTTCTGGTTGGTTTTAAGAACTCTTTGTCATTGATGATTTGCAGTTTCACTGTGACATCTCTAGGTGTCCGTTTCTTTCCTTTTTTTTTTTTTAATTGATACCTCTTGGAATTTGCTGAACTTGAATCTGTACATTCACATGAATGTGCAACCATCGCCATTCATCTCCAGAACTTCTTTAATCTTCCCAAAATGAAACTTCAGCCATCAAACACTAACTCCTCATTTTCTGCTCCTCCAACCCCTGGCGGCCATCATTCTACTTTCTGTCTCCGTGGGTTTGACTTCTCTAGGTCCCTCATATAAGTGGAATCATAGAGTACTTGTCCTATTCTCCATGGCTGCTGCTCAGTCATGTTTGACTCTTTGAGACCCCATAGACTGTAGCCTGCCAGGCTCCTCTGTCCATGGAATTTTCCTGGCAGGAATACTGGAGTGGGTTGCCATTTCCTACCTAGGGAATCTTCCCAACCTAGGGATCGAACTTGTGTCTCTTGCGTCTCCTGCATTGGCAGGCGGATTCTTTACCAGTGTGCCACCTGGGAAACCCCTTTTCCTAATATGACTTGCTTATTTCACTTAGCACAATATCTTCAAGATTAAATCTGATTTTTAAAAAATTATACTTTGTGATGAGATTAAAAATGAAGATCACATCAGCTTTTAGTGGATATTGGGATTTTTTTGAGTATTCTCTTTTTAAGAAAAGTTATTGTACAATGAAATAAGTTAATATTAATTTGATCCCTGGGAAGAATACTGTTGGAGATAGTAGTATGTGATCCTGTACGTTGTGGTTTATAATTCTGTTAAATTTAAGGTTTAAGTGACCAAGAGTGACGGGGATTAGTTTTAGATCATGTTTGGTGCCCACAGTAAAGAAAAGGGTGCGGTGGAATATTTTTCCTTTAACTAGACCCTGAGTTCCCTGAATATGGTGTTGTCACAAAAGTTGGAGGAGTCACTTGAAAGTACCCCTAGTAGGTTAGCATGAGATAAATTCTCATTCTCATGCTAAAAGTAAATAGCCCTGGCTCAAGTTCCTGTAAAAATGCGTTGAAAGGCCAGCTTTTGCAGAAGTACCCCAATATGCCTTCTATGTGAAACTGTGGATTTGAGACAAAGTGCTCTTTCCCTCTTGCTGATGCTGCTAAGTCACTTCAGTCGTGTCCGACTCTGTGCGACCCCATAGACAACAGCCCACCAGGCTCCCCCGTCCCTGGGATTCTCCAGACAAGAATACTGGAGTGGGTTGCCATTTCCTTCTCCAGTGCATGAAAGTGAAAAGTGAAAGTGAAGTCTCTTAGTTGTGTCCGATTCCTAGCGACCCCATGAACTGCAGCCTACCAGGCTCCTCCGTCCATGGGATTTTCCAGGCAAGAGTACTGGAGTGGGGTGCCATTGCCTTCTCTGCTTTCCCTCTTAGATGGTGTGAAAAACAACATGTAAGATTCTTCTTTCTCTTTTGTATGTCCAGGTGATAGCATTTACAGGAGAAAGGAAATCTGTAAATGTTGTCTTTTGTGCTACTAAACTGCCTCATTGCTGAAAAGAATTGGTAGTCCACCTCCTTGTGCATGAACGGTTTGCATTTCAAAGCTGTGATTGGTGTAAAGAGTCTTGAACACGTGACTTCAGTTATAAATAATTTAAAAGTATGTTTTCTAAGAACTAGTCCAAGACATTAATTCCAACTCATGCATCATTGCATATTTGTCGAGTACATTTATCACCTCAGATGGTAAGGTTATAAATTCAGTGTTTATAAGTTTTATTGTCCTGTTTTTTTTGAGGTTACTATTTTTGGTGCTGAGAAAACTCCTAATATCTGAGGAACCTCAGTCCTTAAATAAGTATTTATTTGGCAGTTCATAACTGTGGGTAGGAAGGGTGCATGGCTTAATACAAAGTGCTTTGTTGTTGCCATTTAGGAATTTTAAATTTCAGATAAGAAACTTTGATATAAATATGAACAAAGAGAGCAGTCCCTGGGCAGAGAGCAGTGCCCACAGGCGTGAGTGAGCCGCGTGTGAGCTCCTGGGTCCTCTGAGGGTGTGGTCTGCCCTGTGTCACAGGGTGGCGGCCCCAGCCACCCCATGACTCCAGGAAGCCTGGCCCACCTCCTAGTCTCCTGGGTGGGCTCGGTGAAGCGTTTTCCTGGTGAGACCCTTTTGTCATGTGGATTATTTTAGATTTTTCCATACAGCTTCTCATTTTGGGGAGAATAACTGGGTTATCTGGAAATGGAAATCATTTCATAATATCCAGTGCGAAATGAAGGCGAGGCCATGTGGGAAGGGGGCCAGGTGATCATGCAGCGCCCCCTGCAGTGATAGGCCACAGCTAATGAGAGTACATGGACCCTGCTGGCATCCAGAATTGGGCGTCCTTCTGTAAGTTTATACTGCTTTCATATATTACACTGTGTGAGTAAAGATGAGTTAGAGATGGGGCAAGCATTATTTCTTCAAAAAATGTTTCTCGAACTGTAATCTGTTTCAGAAGCAGAGGCCCTTAATATTGTGCTGTTTTCTTAATTGACTTTGAAAGTTATCACCTCTTCTTGTGATCCTGAGAGGTAGCTGATCAGCTATGAGGGCAGCTCTGGGTGACTGAGCACAAGTGTAAATTTTGTATCGAATCTGATGTTACCTGGTTTGTGGAATTTCATACATTAGGTTCAGGGAGGCACTTGTGGGTCCATGGTAATGCTTAAATGTAGAATTAGTATTCCTTTGTGCCTCATTTTCTGTAATATATTATCAAGAGAGGAAGGTTTATAATTACATCCTAACAAAGAGTTAACTTTGTTTTTATAATAATACAGGGTGATGCATTGAGTTTTACTCAACTGAAAAGAACCGAGTACAGAATTTTGTATGTAGTATTTATAAAAGTACACTTTAAAAATATATACAGAAAATCCCTGGAAAGGAGACATGCCACAAATGGTTGGGTAGATGTAGTGGCATTGTACTGTTGAGATAATTTTTTCTTTCTACTTAGCTGTTTCCAGTTTTTTAAAACAATGAAGTCATATTACTTTATAATGAAGAAAAGGCCCATTATTAGAGAAAGTATAGCAGTAACTTTGGTAATTTTTATTTGATGGTGTATATAAATCGTTTATGTCCAGTCAAAATACACTTAGCAGGTGTGATGTGTTTAATTTACCCAAAATGGGGTGCTTTCTTCCTATGACTTATTTATGTGGCGATGGAGGAGGGAACTGAAGACAAAGTAATAAGTTTCTGTGGTAACAACTTTATACATATTATTTGCTTTTGAGGTAACTTCTTACAGAAAAAGGAAAATATGAACAGAATCATGATTTTCCAAAAGTTGATTGGTAATTTTTTACATTTAGATGATGTCAGGGTTTTGTTTTTTTGTTTTTTGGAGATTTTTGTAAGTAAATTATTTTTATTTCCTTTTAGAAAATTTTAAATACTGACCTTTAGAAAATATGATTTCTTTCTCTGTTTTTTTCCCAGGACATGTATTCCTCTGAGAGACACTGGACAGCAGATTTGGGTGTAACGCCTGATCGGGACCACATACAGAGACATCTCCAGTCATGGGTAAGTGTCCTAGGTAAATTGGAATTATGTCATTTCATCAGTGATTGAATACTCTGGTGTGGCCCAATACTGTGCCTTTGTCTCTATTTAAAAGAAGGTGGTACTGTTTGGTGTTTGATTTATTCTAAGAAGTTAGATGTGAGGATCTCTGTGTCATTAGCTTCTTGGCTGGCTTAGTTTACCATCTAAACTTTTCTATTGACTGTTCATTGGAAAGTGACTCTTTAGAAATATGAAGAGGGAAGATGGCAATTGACCATAATTAGCAGAGATTTTATTATGTGACATTTAATCATTGGGTAACATGGGTTAATGTTATTTAATGTATTTAACCAAAGATATATCAGTGTCTTTGGATCAAGGAACCAAGTCTAATAGACTTATATTTTGAAATAGATTTTATCCTCTCAGTTGTAAGGGGATAGTATATATAATATTTTCTGTCATTCCTTTCTACTTCTGTTCATGAACAGGAGAACTAGATTTTACTATTTTAACTGTTTACTTCTGGAGAGTGAGGAAAGAATTAAGATTTTATCCTGATGGGGATCCTATGACAATTGTGGTGTACTTTTAGAGTACAGCCTTTTTGGTAAGGGAAACTGGGATGAAGTGAATATTTTCTTATTAGAATATAATAGCACAGAGTTTAAAATTTTTCACATACTGATTGTATTTACCTTGATAGGAATACAGTAGCTTTTCTCATCAGCTTGTATAATCAGGCAAAAGTTGATAAGTGAAAATGAAGCTGTTGTTATTATTGTGAGATCTTTGAGTACTTTCTACTAAAAGTAAAATTGCAAGCTGTGGTCTTGGGTTTTGGAGACTTTTCAGTGGGTTACTTTTTTGGTGTTGCGCTTTGAATAAAGAAGGATAGTTGCCAGATGAGTTCGAATACAAATTAAGAAAGAAGCAGCTTTTGTTATTTCAGCTCCATTCATGTGAAATTTGGTGAGAATGTTTCTTGTAGAGTGCCAACTCTAGTAAAAATGGTAGTATGAGTTCATGAACACTAAGAGCATTTTAAGAAATGCTTACTTTTTTTGAAATTTGAATTTTGTTCTACTTTGTAATCTTAGTGGTCTAGTAGTGTCACTTACAGATGGCAAGTTCTTTGAGGACAAATACCCAGGTGTCTTTCATTTTTGAATCTTGGAGTCTGACACGGCTGTCCCCCAAAACTCAGAGCCCTGTGAGCCTGAAGGTAGAGGGATGGGTGGCTTACTAGGCATCTGATGATGAGTACTAGAACCACAAACAAATTTTTATTTATAAATTACAATGGTTATACTTCATCTGCAAGATTTTTAATCGATTCTTTTTTATATCCACTAGTTCGTTTCTCATTTCTGCTTGTTTGTGTTTAAAATGTTTTCAGTTCTCTTGTTATTTATGTCTTTGAGGGTCTTATACATGTTTATTTTAAAGTCTTTTTCAGGTCATTCAATGATTTGTTTTGTCTGCAGTGAATTTATGTTCTGGTTGTTGATATTATTGGTGTTGACATCATGTTCTGTAATTTTGCAGGCACGGGAGTTTTCTTGTGATGGGAGTTTTCTTTTTCCTGCCTCTCTCTCTCTCTGATTTCCCCTGCTGGTCTGGCAGTTTTGCCCTTGTCTCTGCCTGGCTTTAGAGTTCCCAGATCAGAATTAGGTTTTGTGTTAGTGGACCAGGCCCCGGCCTCGGTGACGTTGGGGATATCACAGATTCGGTCACTGGGTCAGCTGGCATGAGGTCAGCCGTTTCCTAAGCTGTGGCCTCAGTGCAGTTAGCAGAAATCTTTTTCATTCTAGTTCCCTAAACAAGGCAGAGTGCCACCCCAGTGCCTGGTTTTCAGCAAAGTGCCTGCTGCTGACCCTAGTTCACGTGGAGCCCTTGTTACCCCATCTGATCAACCCATAGTTAATCCCTGAGGACCCACTGCCTGCTTGCTGCCTTTTCCTGCTCTGGGGCCCAGAGCCCAGCAGATCTTCTGGCCTCACCTTGGCTCACAGTGCGTGTTCCTGTGAGATTTCTGATCTGTGGAGATGTTTGACTTGTTAGGGGCATAGGTAATGTCCTTTTGGTCATTTGTCTTTATATTTTATCGGTGTTTTCTCAGTGTTTGTTGTGAAAACAGGGAGCTGCAAAGCATGAACAATGCCACTGGGGGTTTAACCACTGGGATTATAATGAAGTCTCATATCCTTACATCACATTTAAAATTAAAAAAAAAAAAAAAAGAGTTTCTGTTCAGTTCCCTGGATCCTAGAGCTCCTCTCCACCATCCTTGCACCCCTTCACTCGCTGGGGGAGCCCTGGGGTGCTGCTTCTCCAGAGCACGCTGCCTGTCTCACTCTTGGAGCTGACATCCTCCAGGAAAATCACTGGCCTGTTCAATCTTCATCTAATCTGTAAACTCCTTCAGGGTAAAGACTTATTCCTAGGGCTAAGCATGGTTCCTGGCACTCAGTAGATGCTCAATAAATAGTGCATGGATTTGGGTGTTCTGTGTGACACCTTTACTGTGTGATAACTCTTCCACGTGTTATTGTTCTTAGGTGAAGTTTGAGCTGCTCCCATGAAGTGTGTGTGTGTGTTAATAGGATAAAGCATTCCAAGTAGGAGAGCACTGTGAGAAAGGCGTGAAGGTTTGACCACAGGAGGATGTTACTGAGTGGTTGAACATCCTGGAGTATAGAGCTGGGGAGGAACTTGTGAGAGATAAAGCTGGTGTAGACGAAGTCAGGGTCCAGGTTGTACACATTTCAGGAGGTTTGGACTTAGGTTATAGTGCCCAGCTTAGGAATTGTTGAGGGACATCAGTGAGGGGAACTACTTAAGATTTCATTCTGGAAAAATTACTCTGACAAAGAGACATTTTTGTTAGATATAAATTAAAAAGATGGGTTACAGGCAGTGTTTGCCTTTCCTAGTTTTGTTGTTGTTTAGTTTTCAGCTCTTTCGATGCTCCCTTTGAAATAACGTTTTGAGTCTCTCTTTCTTGCCAACTTGATTTTCTCTAGTAATGGAAATCATTCTTGAGTGGATGATTGGAACCATAGGTTAGGGAATGTTGTCATGGTCTTTGCT
This sequence comes from Giraffa tippelskirchi, assembly GCF_054371585.1. Classification (NCBI taxonomy): domain Eukaryota; kingdom Metazoa; phylum Chordata; class Mammalia; order Artiodactyla; family Giraffidae; genus Giraffa; species Giraffa tippelskirchi. The sequence goes on along the minus strand of NC_137287.1, from coordinate 60,238,853 downwards.
GTGCTGCAGTTTTCAGGGGCTCGTAAGTTTTCATAAAGATGGGAGGGAACTGAGTAAATCAGAGTTCCTGTTTTTGAAAAAAATACTGGAGAAGATATCGTAAAATATGGTACAGGTTAAAAAATAGGAAGATATGTCATTAAAATCTAGATAGAATTTCCAAACCTAGATTTGGGTGAGATTGTTGGGTAACTAGAAATTTTGTCAGTGTTTCTCTAGAGATTACAAGAGAGATTGGGTACTTGTATATGCCTCTGTAGCATTTCCTAACCCTTCCCATGTCGTGAACCATGTAGGACATGGTAGTGGTTGTACAGCATATGGGATAAACTGATGGAGATGTTGGGGTCTTGGAGGCAGCCAGCTCTGACACCTCAGGCCAGACCCAGAGATCACTTTCTCTGTACATCCTGACACATGAATTGGGATGCCCCAACTGTAAGACCTAGAGAATTTGTTAAATGCTTTAAGATGTTTTTCGGCATTTAGTCTAGATTTTTATATATTCTGTCACGTTCTGAGGCTAAATATGTATCTTGTGCAATATGTTGGGCTGCTATGATGTGCATTTCATTGAGAATTGTTAGCTTTGTTACAATTGACAAAAAGCCTTTTGATTTTTCAGTACTTAAATTGGTCTTAATTTTCTATATGTGCCATATTTAGCCATGTTTAGCATTTTCATTAAACATTTTATTTGATAATGCCAAAGATGAAATAAAGCTGTTATATTTAAATTCTGGCTGTAATTTAAAATGGATTTTTTAGATCTTTGATGGAGATTGTAACAGTAAGAGTAGTTTGTGTAAAGAGCAGTGCTTAATAAGTTCTAGATGATCATTTTGATTAAATGTTTTTAAAAAAAGCCAAAAAAGCATCAAAAACCAAAAGTGATAATTTAGGGTACTACTTGTTTTTCTTTTCTCAGGTGTTAAGATAAAAAGATAAATTTTATCCAGTCTGTTTTAAATTTTTAAATCTTTACTTCTGCATTTATTTCACTTTATTTGGAAAAGTTTTGCTCTGTAAGTAATTACATGACATGTTTCCTAAGAGAGTCTTTTTAGGTGTTGACTGGGCAATCCAGGAGTGAATCTATTGTGTTGGAGTGTTTGATTTTGCCCTTTGGCCTAAATAGTGGAATGAGTTTTTTGAGGTCACTTCTGAATATGAAATATTTCTCTTTTATCTGAAGAAAAAGTAATGTTGGTGAATAATTTGGGATGTAGTGTATTTGTGTCTTTCTAGTAAGAGGAACAAATATCATCATTCATTGGAGCGTAGACTGAGAGACAATGCTGAAGTGAAGAACACTTAGTTTAACATTCATTAGAGCAGATAACGTTGTAAATGTTGAGACGATTACTAAACCCCTGAGTGGTAGCATAAAGATTCTTCTGAGTTTTATTAAATAGAAAAATCATGCAACAAGTAAGATAAGACTTTTCTTAAGTATTGTCTTCTTTCTACAACAGTAGTCTATCTGGATATATGTCCTATCTTATGGAATAGCTGTGTACCACAGAAGATAAAGAAAAGAAAATTTAAGTTGAATTGCATTTTAAATACTGACATACCTGCATTTAACAAAATCTTGAGAGAAATCTTTCTGAAAAGGATGCTAATTTCAGAAAATAGAATTTGATTTTTACAGTTTCTTGAATCCACTTTATTAGAACTGATGTACTGGTTTGAAAATTTCATACATAAACTTATCTATTATTTTTCATTTATCAAAAGATAAGTCAAATAGACATTTTCTATTAAAGGAATTGGAGCCTGTGAATGTATATGATGGATGTCATTGTATAGTTGTCCTCTCATTGCCCAGATGAGTGAAATTCATATTAAAGTTTCTCTAGCCTCTGTCTTTCTCCCTCAAAACTGATCTAAAATGGTATTTTGGTGTTAACCTTTTTTCCCTCTTTTTGGAGATAGAAAAGCAATCATGAAATAATTCTTTCTAGCCTCTCTTTAAAACCCTGGGCTGAGAGGGTCAAGAATAGAGTGAAAAGATTTCCCCAGGTTCCCTTACCCCATCCCCGATTCCCACTTTAAGCACTGAGCCATAGTTAGTTTTTTAAAACAGGAAATGTTGCATATATTTCTGTCATGATTGTGGTCCAGAAGTTAGGAAGCCAAATGGGATTGATACTTCTTTCTTTTTTTTTATTTAATTAAGTTAATTCATTTATGTCTGTCCTGGTTCTTTGTTTTTGCACAGGGTTTTCTCTAGTGGGGGCTACTCTTGGCTGCAGTGTGAAGGCTTCTCATTGTGGTGGCTTCTCTTGTTGTGGAGCCCAGGCTCCAGGGCATGTGGGTTTCAGTAGTCGTGGTTCCTGGACTATAGAGCACAGGCTTAGTAGTTGGGGTGCATGGGCTTAGTTGTTCTGCGACTTGTGGGATCTTCCTAGACTAGGGATCAAACTTGTGTCTCCGGTGTTGGCAGGTGCATTCTTTACCTCTGAGCCACCAGGGAAGCCTGTGAACACTTCTTATATGAGTTATCTCTTACTCAGGTTCAAAGATGGTGGTCATTGTATAGGCAGATGGTAGTAGAGTGCTGTTTTTCCCCCTAAGTTCAGAAGCTGACTTCTGCTGGCATTACCCAGGTACACTTGGAGCTACAACAGTTTTCTTTGTGCTTACACATTTGGAGCGGTCAGGTGGTAAGCTTTAAACAATGGAATGTGGAAAGATTACAGTTAAACACTAGTATGCACTTGTATACATCGTATTAAATTGTAGGGCATTTGGAATTGCAGTGCCTTTTAAAAAGTGCCATTGCCTGTTTTGGATTCTAGAAGAACGGGATAGAATGGAGTTTATTTGATGCATGGTAAAAGCTTTTAACCCTGTAAAGTACTGTGTTTGATCTCACTGGTTAACCTTATTACGTTCTAGTAAATGCAAAGTAGAACAAAATATGTTTGCCTGACTATAACTTAAAAAATTCGAAAAGGAAAAGTGTATTAAGTTTTTTGTAAATAGTTGTTCTTTTCTCTTTTCCCTTAATGACTTTCTGCTATTTCCTTATGTGATATGTAGATATAGCTCAAGTGGAAAGTGTTATGTATCAGAAAAGGAGGAACTAGGTATTATCAGTGTTGGAAGAACTCTGAAAACTTGTTTGTGACAATTATGGCACAACAAAATTTGAATTTCCAACTTGCTTGAATTTATTGAGCTGCATTCTCATGGACAGTAATGACCTCTAGGTAGGTCCTCAGAGCTGTCCTCCTTATTTTTTTCTGTTTAAGTGTGTATCTGTTCTCAGCAGGTGAAATTCTATCCCCCCTTCCCACCTGGTCCAACTTTATTTTCCCCATGGGATCAATTCTGTATTTTTAAGTATCTGAATGTGTATTATTAAAAAATACCTATTACTGATTTTGGAACCGTTTGAGAATAGGTTGCATGTATCATGCTCCATTTTGTATTTCAGTAGGTAGTCCTGAAGAATAAGGCTCTCTTAACGTGACCACAGTAAAACTAACTTAATAGATTGTGTTTATCTGGTCTACAGACCACACTTCATTGTTTACAGTTTCCCCAGTAGTTGTGGCACTTCTGTCCCTCCAGTGCAGGGTCCAGCTGAGTGTCGTTCACACCTTGCGTTTGCTGTCTTCAGTCTCCTCTAATCTGGAAGATTCCTCAGATGTTCTTTATCTCACATGATGTTGTGTTCTAGAAGAATGCAGGCCAGTTCTTTCACAGAGTGTCCCTCAGGTTAGGACTGTCTGAGGCTCCTCTGCTGGGATCCACCCTGGCCTGTGTGACAGGTTTGGGGGCATTCCTTCAGGAAGCCTTCTGGGAGGGACAGGGGAATTGCGTAGTGATCTCCCCATTTCCTTCCCATTTGGTTCTTGCACAGAAAATTTTCCCATTTCTTCTTTAATTGAAATAGAGTTCAAATCTCTTCTATAAGAACAGGATTCATTGTTCTGCTTTGCAAGTTTCTGTTTTGCTTAATTATGAAGGTTTAGAAAAATGGCAATAAAATATTTCCTAGAATGTGAGATGACCTTGAAAGGAGACAACATTTGGCTTTTATCAGGAGAAATTCCTTTCTGTATGATTTCTGTTTTGAATTACATTGACAGAAATCTAAGATGCTCTTGAACAGGTACTGTGAAGATATAAGGTATAGTTGAATTTAGTGTTTTTTAAAATAACAGTAAACCAGCTGCAGCTCTTCATCTATTAATTGAATTTGCTTCACTAAAGATTAGCCCTTCCCATAACCTGGTGCTTCTTTGTCCTAATAAATTTTCTTTAGCTAAAATAGAATAAATGAACATAGCAAGGCTCTAATTCCCATTCGGCTTTAGAGATTTATGGGTTATATTAAATTTAATGTGAAATGTCAGAGAATACTTACCATCTATAGTTACAACTTTTAAAAGTTTAATAATTTAAAGGTATATTGGAAGCTAGAAAATTGATGGACTATTGCAAAAGTATAAGAGATTCAAAACTTGTTTTTAGACAACAGTGAGACAGGTGATATAAATTAATTTCTTAAAATATTTTAAGAGTTGTGTTCGAGTCTGATTTTAAAACAGATTTTAAGGAAGAGAATCCATGACTTGGAGTAAATGTTAAAATGCTTTTATTTAGTACTAACAAGTATTTAGTGAGCACCTCCCCATGGGCTGCTGCTGTGTTGGTCTTTGGGGATTTATTAATAGACAAGGACAAGACCCGCATCTCATGGAGCCCTTGACTAGTGGGGAAGATGGACACCCCAGTGCTGGGAGTGCAGACAGGAGCCAGGAGCCTCTCCCCGGGGAGCACAGGAAGCCCACTCTGGGGAAATCATCTTCCAGCTGAGCCTACTTAAGTGGAGAGCAGAGGGGAGAGGGTTCTAAACAGAAGAAATGACAAGCGTAAAGATCTGTAATTGAGAGACTGAGATTAAGAAATGGAGGCGAATTCAGCATTGGTAGAAATAGGTGTTTGGAGGGGATTAAAGTTGGCAACTTTAGTTTAGATGAACACCCTCCTGTTGCTTCCTAACTGAATCTAAACTAATCTGTTTTCTTCATTTTTGCTAATCCCTTTTCATTGTTGTTTTAAAGTATAACCATAACATTAAAATAAGTCCATTTGGGAATGGGGAGAAAGTCATTGGTAACCCCATTCATTTGCTTTTTTGCATATGACCCTCTGGTATTGTCTCGCTATAAATATTTTGATAAAATTGGGTTCATAGTGTATATGCACTTTTATATTTGGATTTCTAACATTGATTTTAGACAGTTACCATATTTCCATAATTGTTTTTATAATTAGAATTCATAATTTTATTCCTTAAAGGTAACGATGCATAATAACTTAATTAACTATTTCCCTATTTTTTTTGCTTTTTGTTTTTTAAGATGGTTCATTTAAAAAAAGGTTTGCAAAATGAATATTATTGGTGATTTTGCCCTATTTCTTTAAAAAAAAATCCTATAATTCCTTAGGCTAGATTTATAGTTCAGTTCAGTTCAGTTGCTCAGTCATGTCCCACTCTTAGCGATCCCATGGACCACAGCACGCCAGGCCTCCCTGTCCATCACCAACTCCCTGAGTCCACCCAAACCCATGTCCATCGAGTCGATGATGCCATCCAGCCATCTCATCCTCTGTCGTCCCCTTCTCCTCCTGCCCTCAATCTTTCCCAACATCAAGGTCTTTTCCAATGAGTCAGCTCTTTGCATCAGGTGGCCAAAGCATTGGGAGTTTCAGCTTCAACATCAGTCCTTCCAATAAACACCCAGGACTGATCTCCTTTAGGGTGGACTGGTTGGATCTCCTTGCAGTCCAAGGGACTCTCAAGAGTCTTCTTTTGAACCACAGTTCAAAAGCATCAGTCCTTTGGCGCTCAGCTTTCTTTGTAGTCCAACTCTAACATCCATACATAACCACTGGAAGAACCATAGCCTTGACTAGATGGACCTTTGTAGGCAAAGTAATGTCTCTGCTTTTTAATATGCTGTCTAGGTTGGTCATAACTTTCCTTCCAAGGAGTAAGCGTCTTTTAATTTCACGGCTGCAGTCACCATCTGCAGTGATTTTGGAGCCCAGAAAAATAAAGTCAGCCACTGTTTCCACTGTTTCCCCATCTATTTTCCATGAAGTGATGGGACCGGATGCCATGATCTTAGTTTTCTGAACGTTGAGCTTTAAGCCAACTTTTTCACTCTCCTCTTTCACTTTCATCAAGAGGCTCTTTAGTTCTTCTTCACTTTCTGCCATAAGGGTGGTGTCATGTGCATATCTGAGGTTATTGATATTTCTCCCGGCAATCTTGATTCCAGCTTGTGTTTCTTCCAGCCCAGCGTTTCTCATGATGTACTCTGCATATAAGTTAAATAAGCAGGGTGACAATATACAGCCTTGACGTACTCCTTTTCCTATTTGGAACCAGTCTGTTGTTCCATGTCCAGTTCTAACTGTTGTTTCCTGACCTGCATACAGGTTTCTCAAGAGGCAGGTCAGGTGGTCTGGTATTCCCATCTCTTTCAGGATTTTCCACAGTTTAATGTGATCCACACAGTCAAAGGCTTTGGCATAGTCAAATGTTTTTGCTTATATCTTCCTGTCTTTCTTAAAAAACTACATCGATTTATAATGACTCTGGTAATCGATATACAGAATATCAGTTTCTCCATGACTAGCTTAGTAGGCTCAAAACAACATAAAGTTGCTTTCAGTTGCGTATTTGATTTTTAGACGGGATAACTTTTTAAAACAATTGTGGTAAAATATCCAAAATGCAGAATTGGCCATCTTAACCACTTTTAAGAGTACAGTTCAGTTGTTGTTCAGTCATTCGGTCGTGTCTGATTCTTTGCCACCCCCATGGACTGCAGCGTGCCAGGTTTCCCTGTCCTTCACCATCTCCTGGAGCTTGCTCAAACTCACGGCCACTGAATTGGTGGTGGCATCCAATCATCTTGTCCTCTTTTGCTCTCCTTGTCCTTCTCCTCTTGCGTTTAATCTTTCCCAGCATCAGGATCTTTTCTAATGAGTTGGCTGTTCGAATCAGGTGGCCAAAGTATTGGAGCTTCACCTTCAACATCAGTCCTTCCAGTGAATATTCAGGATTGATTTCCTTTAGGATTGACTGGTTTGATCTCGTTGCAGTCTGAGGGACTCTCAAGAGACTTCTCCAACCCCTAAGTATCAATTCTTCCACATTCAGCCTCCTTTATGGTACAATTCTCACATCCATACATGACTACTGGAAAAAACATGGCTTTGACCTTGTTGGCAAAGTAGTGTCTCTGGTTTTTAATATGCTTTCTAGGTTGGTCATAGCTTTTCTTCCAAGGAGCAAGCATTTTTTAATTTCATGGCTGTAGTCACCATCTGCAGTGATTTTGGAGCCCAAGAAATAAAGTCTGTCACAGTTTCCATTGTTTCCCTGTCTATTTGCCATGAAGTGATGGGACTGGATGCCATGATCTTAGTGTTTTGAATGTTGAGTTTTAAGCCAGCTTTTTCACTCTCCCCTTTCACCTTCATCAAGAGGCTCTTTAGTTCCTTTTTGCTTTTTGCCGTAAGTGTGGTGTATCTGCATATCTGAGGTTACTGATATTTCTTTAATATCTGACAATCTCGATTCCATCTTGTGCTTCATCCAGCCCTGCATTTTGCATGATATACTCTGCATATAAGTTAAATAAGTAAGGTGACAGTATACAGCCTTGACGTACTCCTTTCCCAGTTTTGAACCAGTCTGCTGTTTCATGTTCTACCTGCATAAAACTTTCTCAAGAGGCAGGTAAGGTGGTCTGGTATTCTCATCTCTTTAAGAATTTTCCAGTTTGTTGTAATCTACACAGCCAAAGGCTTTGATGTAGTCAACAAAGCAGAAGTAGATGTTTTTCGATGATCCAACGGATGTTGGCAATTTGATCTCTGGTTCCTCTGCCTTTTCTAAATCCAGCTTGAACATCTGGAAGTTCTTGATTCACGTACTGTTGAAGCCCAGCTTGGAGAATTTTGAGCATTACTTTGCTAGCATAGTGTTTAATATATTCACATTATAGTGCAACCAATCTCCAGAACTCTGTGTCTTGCAAAACTGAAACTCTGTTCATTAAACAGCTTCATGTTCCCCTCCCCCAATCCCTCAGCAACCACCATTCTACTTTCTGTCTCTATGATATGACTGCTCTGGGTACCTCTTGTAAGAGGGAGCAAATAGTATTTGTCTTTTTTTTTTTTATTTGTCTTTTTGTGACTGGCTTATTTCAGTTATCATACTGTCCTCAAAGTTCATCCGTGTTGTAGCATGTATCAGAATTTCCCTCCTTTTTAAGGCTGAATAATATTCCGCTGTATGGATTACATTTTGTTTATCTGTTCATCTGTTGATGGATACTTGGTTTGCTTCCACCTTTTGGTTTCTGTGAATAATACTGTTGTGAGCCTAGGTGTACAAATATCCCTCTGAGATCCTGCTGTCTGTTCTTTTGAGTACATATCCAGAAATGGAATTGATGGATAATATGGCAATTCTATGTTTAATTTTTTGAGAAATTGCCACACTGTTTTTCATAGTGGCCACACCATTTTGAATTCTACAAAAATTCCAATTTCTCCACCTCCTTGCTCCAGATCCAGTTGTTATTTTCTGTTTTTTGAACAGCAGCCATCCTAATGGTGTTGAGGTGGTATAGCATGGTTAGGATATCTTTTTTCATGTGCTCACTATTTATACTTTCTGTTATATCATACCCTTCTAAAATAGTCTTCCAGAATTCTTACTGAAAAATCACAGATTTTTAACCTTGGATAATGCTTTTATGTCTCCAAAAATTTATTATGGAACAGTACAGTTTTTGTATGTTTATTGGAGCTTTGTTTCTTTTGGGACATGCGTGTTTTTGTGGTGATCAGAGGAGAGAGAACTCACAGTATACAGAAAAGGCAGAGAAAGAAGGTTTCAGAAAGAGAGGACGAGCAGAGAATGATAGGATCAGTTTTGCTTAATGTATTGTTGTGTCAGGGACTCTCTTGGTGGTTAATGTGCTATGATGATTACAGATTTTACATTGAGGAAACTCTGGAAAGATCTTTTTGAATGTTGAAGGGACTGCTGTGTTTATGTGCGCAAGCACTTTTGTGAACTCTCTAGAAATACCTGTGTCTTTATGTTTGTATGTTATATATATGTATATGTATGTCCACATATGAATATTTGATGCTAAGTGTGATGAATTATGATTTATTCCAAATTGAGTTGTGATTTAAGGGATAAACATAGATGTAAATGATTTTTAATATGTGTTTTTTTAATGGTAATGAATTTTTTAAAACTACTAATGTTATTTTATAGATTTGTTAGTATCTGGAGTAGGTCAGACTGCCTGGATATTGTTTTCTTTGAATTCTTGATTTTGAAAACAAAGTCATATTTAGTTTCCTTATTATAACTAGCAAGCCTCTTTTCTTTCCATATCTGCATTCATCTACATGTAGCTTGGGAAAGTCAGAAGAGAGGTCATTTCTGCACAGAAGGAAGCTTACTTTAAAAATTTGATATGTGGTAACTCAGAAATTGGAATATGTTCAGTTAAAATGTAGTAGTATGGCCTTTAATTCACACTTTTTCCACTTAAGGACTCATGCTCAGTCATCTAGTAAAATTATTCACAGTAGTCAATTCAGTTGTCATTCAATGATGAATTGTGTAATTACTTGTTTAATGCCAGTTTCTCTTGGGAGAATGGAAGGTTGGAAGGTTGATCACCCCTGTAATAACCAGCAGCTGATGTTGTTATCTACTTGATGCCTGTTAGGTGTTGTACATACATACTAGGTGCTTAATATTTTGTATGGATTAATAAGACTTTGTTGCCTTTAACATGCACTTATGGTATACAGACAGTACATTAAGAATTTGTGAAGATATATTGGGATAATATGTCTCTATTTCCCTTGTTTGTAAAGCATATTCTGTACATATTTATGACAGTTTCCACTGAACTACAGAGTTGAAAAGTTTCTTGATTGCTTTTTATAAGTAAAATGGATTGCCCTTTGGTAAAATATTTTTAAAAACTAGTTTTGAAAGAATCGCTAGCTTGATTACATTAATACAGGTACTTCATTCATAAGCAGTTACTGTATCTAATATTCTTGGAGATTATGTAGAAGAAGGATAATGTTATCATCCATAAGCACATGTTCTGTGGCTCCTTCTACATCCTACAGTTATAGGACATTTACCTTTATGCCTATGAAGAAAATCTGTCAAGATAGGAGCTTTTGGCAATGTTAATTTTTAAATGCTCATTATGAATTGTTAGGAACACTGGACAGAAAATAGTATAGTTTTAGGTATAGAAAGAATGTGCAACTTTTATTTTTTATAAATAATATATGTTGTATTTTATATTGATGAGTTTGTAGAGACTGATTTTCAAAATTCTGGAACAAAGTGATTATATCTCATCCTTAAGGTAAAATGACAAAGAAGTGAAGTATATTAACTGGTTTATTAACCCAAGAGGAGACCAGTTAGAGGTGGGTTTATAGCTTAATATTCAGTAGTGTTTTTCTATCTGCAGGCTGACTGACATCTTGAATATTTACAGATTATTTTTGTCATGAGAAGGGTAGCCTCTCACATTTTTTCCTCTTATTTATCTACATGTTCTGAAAAAAGAATGACAGTAGTTTAATTCTGAAATATATTTCCAGGAAAACTAAAGAAGTTTTCTGAAAATTGGGTAGAAAAAGAATCTGAATCTTTGCCAAGAATGAAAAGATGCTGGGCTGTTATTCATTTGATCAAAAAATTTTGTGGACAGAGCACAGTGCAAATAGCCTTGTCTGTGTTTATTTTATGAAAAAGATGTCGATGAAATATTCAGAATTGTGAAAATACATATTAGTTCCAAAAGAGTATGCATGCTGTTATCTCATTTTTGTTAAATCAGCAAGCAGAAAGTACATGAAAAGTCTAAAAGGTTGTTAGCAGTGCTTCTCTCTATACAGTGGGCCTGAGAAAGATTTTTATTTTCTTTTGACTTATTTTTGGATAATTTTTTTCTACAATAAGCATGTATTCTTTTTGTAATAAAAACTATTAAAGATGAAAATTGAAAAAAAGCAGAGACTTTGTTAAATTAGTTTGTAGTTCTTTAAGATTCTAAGGAGTTGGTTTGAAGTATCTATAACATTATTTGTTATGGATAGTAGTATAATTCTGCATTAGAATATATGGATTCTCTTGTATTTCTTTTCACTTAGGGCTAAGAAGGATGCTTCAGTGAACTTGTTCATCGTTTTTTATTAAATGAAAGTGGTAAAGAATACAAATGAGATCAAATTCAGTCTTGTTCTTTCTCTCTTCCTGTTTCTTTTGTTGTTGTTGTTGTTGAATGAGGTATGGTGGGGAAAGATTTCTTTCCTCTGCCAGACTGTTTTTTCTTTACATTATTTGCTACACAGTTCCTGTTCTTCATCCCCTTTCATCTGAAAGTCGATTTTTGCCTTTTATTCTCTTTTGGAGAGAGGAAAATGGCACAGTTGAAATGTCCACATAGAAGCAGATTCGGAGTGCCGTCTCTCCGGCCTGCTGCGTTTCTTTCTCTGTTGTCATCTCTCTCATTCGCTCATGGGTTTTCTCCATTGTTTCTGCTCTGGGAATGCTGGATTTGGAAGTGATGGGAAGGAAAAGTAAATCAGCGGTGTTGGGTCTTGGCCAAAAGTTAGTGGTTTTGGAGGTGGCCATATATAACAAAAATTCAAATGTAGGACCCAAGATTGAGGTAAGAGTTTTTCTGTTAAAAAAAGAAGTAGCTCACAAGTGCTTGCAGGCAGCCCATTGCAAGGGCAATTATAGTATTCCTTGTCCTCCAGGCCACGTGGATCTCTCATGTATGTAGGCAATTCAGATTTTTGTTTGAAGCAGTCTCTCTCCTGTTAAACTCTGTACTCTTTGGATTTATCTTTGTATTAAAGAGTGGGATGCAGATTAAATATATATTAAACGTAGGTTAATTCCTTTGTAATTTTTTATGAAGAGTTTTTTTTTTTTTTTTTTCAGAAAAGTTTTAGGCTTACAGAAAATTTGAGTGGAAAGTACCAAGAGTTCCATTATACTGCTGTTGTTAACATCTTACACCAGTGTGGTACTTTTACTGCAATTGATGAGCCAATATTGAAGCAATATTGTTAACTAAAGTCCATAGTTTACTTTAGGGTTCCCTCTTTGAGTCATTTGTTCTATGAGTCTTGACAAATGTATAATGACATGTTTCTGTCATTACAATAATATACAGAGTAGTTGCACTGTCCTAAAAATCCACATATTGATTCTTCTTTCCTTCTTCCCAAATTCTTGGCCACTGCTAATCATTTTATTGTCTCCATAGTTTTGCCTTTTCCAGAATGTCAAATGGTTGGAATCATGTACTGTGTAGCTTATTTCAGATTGACTTCTTTGACTTAACAATGTGCGTTGAAGGTTCCTCTGTGCCTTTTTGTGTTTGATAGCTCATTTCCTTTTATTGCTGAATAATATTCCATTGCCTGGATGTATCACAGTTTGTTTATTCAGAATTCACCTACTGAAGAATGTTTTGGTTGCATCCAGGTGTTTGGCAATTATAAATATAAAGGTTTTTATGCGAATATAAGTTTTCAACTCATTTGGGTAAATACTAAGGAGCACAATTGGTAGATCATATTAGGATAGTATATTAGCATATTTAGTCTTGTAAGAAACTGCCAAATTGTCTTACAAAGTGACTGTACTATTTTGCATTCCCATCAGCAGTGTATGAGAGTTCCTGTTGCTCCACATCCTTGCCAGCATTTGATGTTGTCAGAGTGTTGGAGTTTAGCCATTCTGATAGATGTGTATTGATATCTTGTTGTCTTAATTTGAAATTCTCTAATGACCAGAGGTTGAACCTCTTTTCCTGTAGTTATTTGTTTTCTCTATATATCTCTTTTGGTGAGATGATGCAGATTATTTTAGTATATGTGCTGCCAAAGCGAGCACGATGCAGGTTATTAAAAAAAAAAAAAGGAAAGTATAATTCCTTTAAAAACTGTAGTAAAATGTGTTCTCTGTGGAAAGGTCTAGCAAAAGAAGACTAAAAATTTATTTATAATGCCATCAGAGGAAAAATCATTGGTATCATTTTGATATTTTTCTTCATACATCCAACTCTCTCTCTCCCCTCATGTATGTATAAAAAATGTTAATAGGGCATTCATGACATTTTGTACTTTTCATGTTTATTTATTCACATATAGTTAGCTTTTCCTGTGTCATTCTTCTAGAATAGTGATTCTTAACCTTGACTGAATGTTAAGATCATTTGGGGGAGCTGTTAATGTTTATGGTGCCCAGGCTGCACCCCAGGATAGTAAAGTCAAAATCCCTGTGGATGGACCTAGACATCATTCTTTAAAAATTTTCACAGGTAATTACAGTGTGTATTGAAGATTGAGATTCACTGGTCTCGAATGTAATAGAATTAACTTTTAAGAAAAAATATAATTCCCAAAACATTACATAAAATATGATGCTCTTTTTACAAAGTTCAAAGCAACCAAATAGCAACACTAGGATTTTGTGTGTGTGTGTGTAATAACATATAGATATAAAGGAAATCAGTGGAATGATAGTTACTGGATTCAGGATGATTCTTACTTTGAGTTGAAAGCAGGGGGGGATGAATTGGTGGTTGGAGGAACCACAGGTTACATGGAGATTATTAAGGTCCTAGTTTTTGTTTTGGTGGTTGCTTTGTGGCATTTATTAAGTGAATAAGTAAAACTGGGCTAAGCATGAACCAATGATTAGAGCTGAAGACTGTGAGTAAACCAATTCTTTGTGCTAGAGGGCCGATAAGGAAATATATTAAGTAGATGAAAACTGTTAAATTCCTCTTGTAAGTTTATCCAGCAGGGCTTAAATATCACAATGGTTTGATACCCAATTTCATCCATCTAAAAAAATTGACAGGCTATTCCTTGGTTGCTAGAGATTTTTTCCCCCCTAAAATACACATTCATTCTACTTTACTCCCAGAGTTTTATTCTAATACAGTTGGTCAAAACAACAAACATGATAAATTTTGATAATTATTCACTATAAACTAATATTTTATTAAAAAACTCATATCTTAATGAGTTGAGTGGGCTCATGTTACCTGTGTCTTGATCAGAGGAGCTGTTGAATTTTCTTTGTCCCCACCTCCCACGTTTTACCCTTTGGGGCTCTGCGCCATAGTAAGATGGGTGACGGTTGGCCTTTTTCTTAAGGTGGGAGGAAGGAGACATCCTTCCTGATGTAAAGGACATCAGAGTGGAGGACCACTGCTGAAGGCATCTCCTCCAGATTAGCTTTAGTGGTAAAACTAATTCTTTTAAGACTACCTATGCCAGAGTAAGCCCAGAGGATTGTGGGCCTTCAAAATTTGCGATCCAGGAGGGTTCAGAATGATTTCTGGGGTGAAGAAAGCAAATATGAAATTGCCCATGGATGTATTCCCAGGTGGCGCTAGTGGTAAAAGAGCCCGCCTGCCAGTGCAGGAGACATAAGAGACAGGGGTTTGATCTCTCGGTTGGGAAGATCCCCTGGGGAAGGGCATGGCAACCCACTCCAGGATTCTTGCCTGGAGAATCCCATGAACAGAGGAGCCTGGAGGGCTACAGTCCATAGGGTCACAAAGAATCGGACATGACTGGAGCAACTTAGCATGCACAGACGCATGCACGTGAATGTATGTAAACATATATATACATATACAGAGTTAACTGAAACACAGCATATATACAATGTGTAATTCTTTTTACATTATTTATCTCATTTTAAATTACTATCCTTTATGATTTAAACATATAATAAACATGAGTACATACTTATCTTTTTTAAACAAAGAATACATGTATTGTGATACGTAGTCAGAATCTAACTATTTTGAAATAGTTTCAGTCTTTGGAAAATGTTGCAAGAGTAACAGACAATTCTCATATATTCTCTCCTCTGGATTTCCCAAATGTTAACCATTTTATCTCATTTACTTTCTCATTCTAATAAATACTTTTTGACCAATTAGAGAGTAAATTAATGTATTTACCCTTAAGTACTTCAGGGTATATTTCCTAACATCCAAGATATTCTGTTACATAACTGCCCTGGAGTGTGGTCATAGTCAGGAGATTAACATTGATAATCTATAGATTGTATTCAAATTTGGCCAGCTGTCTCAAAATGTCATATATTTTCCTTCATCCCTTTCTGGTCCAGGATCTGGTCTGGAATCATGTGTTCATTTAGTTATCCTGACTTTTCATTCTTTCTCTAATCTCTAAATGTTCCTCAGTCTGTCATTGTATCCTGTGATCTTGGTATTTTAGAGAACAGCTCAGCTCCATATATTAGAATATATGCTCAGATATTTTAAGTGATGCAGTGTGTGATAAAAACATGAGAAGCGAATGAGAGACAACAAAAAACTGTGGCTTGGCAAAGGTTGACAGTGGCAAACCAGTGTGTTCAAACTGTTGTATGATTTTCATTTACAAAATCAGTGCTGATATCAGTGAGGATAGAGAGTGATGATAATCAAAATTTACGGGAACACAGATGCAGATGTTCTCTTCACTGGTCAGATATGGAGGACAGAGCTGACTGAGCGGATGATGTCTGTCTTATATGATGGAAAGAGAAAGCAAAGCTGCCAGAAAGTACTTTTCACAAACATCCTTCCTTTCCTCGGAAAGGGGAAGTACTGTCTCAGGAGCTGGACTTGCAAAGCACTGGAAAATAAAGCCAGGGGATATTTAACACCTGTTTCATGTTCAGGCTTCCCTGGAAGCTCAGACGGTAGAGAATCTGCCTGAAATGCAGGCAACCCAGCTTTGATCCCTGGGTCTGGAAGATCCCCTGGAGGAGGAAATAGCAACCCACTCCAGTATTCTTGCCTGGAGAATCCCATGGACAGAGGGGCCTGGTGGGCTACGGTCCATGGGGTTGCAAAGAGTGAGACCCGACTGAGAGACTATCACTACTACTACTTCATGTTCAGAACTGCCCTAGGAAATGGGGTAAGGGGTGGAAAGAATTAGGGGAACTTGACTTGAAGGATTTGACTCAAATGTTGATTTGCCTGTTTTAGGTCTTCAAAGGGATGCATTGAAAAGCACGGTTTTGATTTGAGGTTTAGAATTTGATCTTTGACCCATTTGAACTCTTATCTTGATTTGGTTTGCAAGTACAGACAAGCTCTTTAATAGGATAACTGCTGGATTTTGTCCACCATTTGCCAATATTTTCTCACTACCATGGGTTTGTAGCACTTGTGGGCTTCCCAGGTGGCACAGTGGTAAAGAATCTGCCTGCCAGTGCAGGAGACACAAGAGACTCAGGTTCTATCCCTGGGTCAGGGAGACCCCCTGAAGGGAACGGCTACTCACTCCAGTATTCTTGCCTGGGAAATCCCATGGACAGAGGAGACTGGCTACGGTCCAAGGGGTTGCAAAGAGTCAGACATGACTGAGCACACACATCTTACATTAACACCTATATAGAGAATACATTATGCTGCTAAGTCACTTCAGTTGTGTCCGACTCTGTGCGACCCCATAGACGGCAGCTCACCAGGCTCCGCCATCCCTGGGATTCTCCAGGCAAGAATACTGGAGTGGGTTGCCATTTCCTTCTCCAGTGCATGAAAGTGAAAAGTGAAAGTGAAGTCGCTCAGTCGTGTCCGACTCAGCGACCCCATGGATTGCAGCCCTCCAGGCTCCTCCGTCCCTGGGATTTTCCAGGCAAGAGTACTGGAGTGGGTTGCCATTGCCTTCTCCAAGAGAATACATTATGAGTGGATGTATATGCACACATTCTAGCACTTCTCTGAAGAGCTGAAAATTTTATCCTGAATTTCAAAACTGTACATTTTTTCACAAGAGGCTTGGTGCCATGGAAGGCAGAAGCCTTTGGGTTGGAGCCTTCGTTATACTTCCACCTGTGGTTGATTCACCGGGTACCTCAGTTGTCCAATTGGAAAATGGGAAAGTAGCAAGCAAGCTTTTAACTGTGGAGTAAAGGAAACTGCCTTTGATTTGCTCCAGGATCTATTATTTTATGATACATTAAGAATATAAGTAAATGAGAAGGAAAGAAAACTAGTTAAGTCGACAGTACAGTAGGAGGAACAAATTGCTGGTGAAGAATCATTTTAGTAAATGTAACAGTTGACCATGTTAACCTAAAGCTTGTTTTTCTCTTTTAATTAACTCTGTAGGTTTACTGTGAAAGGGCTGCTGTGTGATGAATGGAACATGTGACAAAAGTATTAAATATTAATGGAGCACAGTTGCAGCTTGGCTGTTAAAAATCATACTGCAGAAACAGTGGTTATACTTGATTTGCAGTTCTCTGGCCCATGCCTCAGATGGTGAAACCAGTGACTTTACAACCATTCTGGGGGTTTCTAGTGTGCAGTGGGACTAAGACCCCACTGCAGGGGCTAGATTGTCAGTGGGACATGTGTGAGGGGGAGGGCAGCGGGTTCTTAGGGTATTTTTTGAGGTACCATATCTTCTATGCAGATCTGAAAGCTTGGAGTTAGCAAGATAGAGTTGTATTTTTATCCACATTTTATTTTCTGTATTTCAAATAGATTTTTGAGAAAATTGAAAAAAAAATATCAGGGCTTTGACAGTGCAGGGTATTTTGGTTGACTGCTTCTGAGTGTGTTTTTAAAAACTTGCACACAGCATCTGTGATCCACTATGTGAGGATTTATAGTGTAGCACTTTCTTTTTCCTGTCGTGACTTTTGTCAGAAAATGTTTTCACTGTTCTCAGTGCTTCACAGATTACTTATATTTTGTTTTGTATATAACTTGTTAATGCTCTGCAAAGTTACACATTTTGGACTCTGAAGACGGTGGTTTTCACATGTGGCAAAAATCACTTTGAAGCCTTCATTTCAAGGAGATGCAGCCCATCCGCTCCTGTATCTTACTAACTGCTTCAGAGCCTTCAGGGAGAGCTGAGCGGAGCATGTATTCCTCTGGAGTTGAACTGTGCTCGTTCTGAGCTTCCTTAAAGCAGAGATGCAGTGAGCTCGCGCTGGTAAAACCTGTTGGATTCCTGGGGGACGCAGCTGGAGCCTTTGGCTTGTTCGCTAGCAATGATTCAAGTCTTGCAGATTGTAAAGGAGCTGGTGACACCATCCAGGCAGAGAGCAGCCAGAGTGAAGGAAGGTAGGAACCGCAGCAGGATGCACAGTCGGAGCACTTAAAGGCACTTAGAGATTTTTACCGATATCGACTTAAGGGGCAGCTATCAAGGAGGAGTTTGAGTTCGACTGTGTGCTTTTGCTCTTCTGATGTATTTCGGTATCTGAAGAGGATCAGGTAATGGCATAATTGTTAACACACCTCATTATTACTGTTTTGAAATCACAAATGAGAAGCATATCATTTTATTACGAGGCCTGAAGAGAGAGGAGAGGTTGTGACATATCTGTTGCAGCCATACTTTCCTGCTGTTGGGATCCTCTCGCAATATTTATTTTGGGGGTGAGAAAAGTAATTTATATAATCCTCTTCTAATTTTAAAATATAATCTTCATGGCAGAAATCAGAAGAGAACAAGCTCGAGTTCCGCCTATAGCAGAGCAGAAGGACTGCTTGGTTCTTATTTGTGTGAATAAGTGATAAATAATAGTAATAAATGTGAATTTAGCCAGTGAAAGGTAGATCTTACTGCCTTTTTCAGTAAATAGTTGCTTTTTTCTGTTTATGATATATGCTTAATTCTGTTAAAATAGTCCAATATTTATAGTCTGTGACAGTTTAATATATGCTGGAATACATTTTCGAAATCTTTTTTAATTGCATGCCTGACTTATGGTTCTTAAAATAAACTAATGCAGATAGATCTTTGAAGAAATATTAATACTTCTGTGTTTTGATTTTTGAGCATTTGAAATAGTTTAGCTAATCTCTAAAATGACAGGAATTAATTTAAAAAATATAGGCCTTCAGTGAAGTTTGTAATACTGGCAATTCAACTAATTTAATCTAGAGCTTAAAATCAGCCAGTTGATAAATTTATATGCCAGCTTTTTCATATGAAGGCTATATCATTCTGTTTTTATATTATTAGAATAGCATAAGCATACCTCAGATGATACAAAATATAGAATATTTTGGATTAAAAAAAACTTGATATGATCTGTGTTTAAAGTTAAGTTTATGAGATTCCTCCAAGTCCTATGTAAATGATTTAGGGTGATGATATTAGATAATATTGTAACATATAATTTAATTAGTAATATACAGAATATTACAGCTGAAAGCAACTATAGAAGTTTTCTTGTCTGTTCTCATTTCATGAAAGAATGAGGTATTTAAATGGACAAAAATGATCTCACAAATCAAAGAAACTATTTTCTTTTTTTTTTTTAATTTTAATAAATTTATTTATTTTAGTTGGGGGCTAATTACTTACAATATTGTAGTAGTTTTTGCCATACATTGACATGAATCAGCCATGGGTTTACATGTGTTCCCCATCCTGAGCCCCCCTCCCACCTCCCTCCCCATCCCATCCCTCTGGGTCATCCCATTGCCCCAGCCCTGAGCATTTGTCTCATGCATCGAACATGGAATGGTGTTCTGTTTCACATATAATAATATACATGTTTCAATGCTATTGTCCCAGAACGTCCCACCCTCACCTTCTCCCTCAGAGTCCATAAGACTGTTCTATGCATCTGTGTCTCTTATTCTGTCTCGCATATAGGGTTATCGTTACCATCTTTCAAACAAAGAAACTGTTTTCATTATGAAAATGTGATAGTATTATCTAGAATGCTTCACAGTTATTTACCTCCTGTTTTCTCCTTCACTTTCTTCTGAAACAGAAGATTGTTTTTTATCTCTGAATAGCAGGATTCTAACAATTAGGCATTTTTTTAAAAAGCTTATTGCTTTTACTATTTCAGGAGAATATAAATTAATTAAATCCCAGTCTGTTTGAAAATGTCAGATTCATATAGTTTGACCTTTACAGACAGAATTTTTTTTATTAACTAGTTTCTTCTAGTTTATATATTTTCAGGCACAATCATTGTTACTTTGGATATATGTGAGGAAGGAATAATAATATTCTTCTTGCCTTTCATAATGCACACACACATATATTTATAAATAATGTTATCATATTGACAGGAAATACCATATGAATATAGGAAACATAGTACTAAAAGATACTAAATACTAAAGTAGTAGAATGGGTTTTGCTTTTAGATTTTTTTTCACCTTTATTTTCAGATAGAATTTTCCATGAAGCAGCTTATATATATAGACATTTTTCTTAGAAGCTTGTTTTTATCAAACCTGTTCTAATGGTGTTTTTAATCATTTAGCTAATATGTTTACTGTTTTATCTTTTTGCAAAGTAATGTATTTTACCAATTTTTAGTATCGGTAACTGCTTGAGAAAGGTAAAGTCCTACAGACAAATATAAAACAGTGACTCACTGGAAGAGAGTTTTAAACTCAATTCTTTAACAGGTAGCGTGAACTTGGATGGCTGCAGGGATTGCAATGTTTCAAAGTATTGTGTTCACATTAATATTAGTAAATACTATGGGAATATTGATTTGTGAGTGGAAGTATCAAAATTGGAGATGAAATAATTATGATAGATGCTTTGAGAAGTTTTCATCAATTAGTTTTCCTTGATATGAGCCAGTAAACAAACTTAACATGTTTTAAGTAAGATCCAAAGGGATGGCTAAAAATTACTTTGGAGGAGAGAAATTACAGAATATTCATGAATATTTTCTCTCAAAATTTTCAGAATATTTGCCAAATCACTGCTTTGTCACTTAGTGGAAAAGCTAATCAAGTATCCCAGTCTACCAAAATTTAGTGAAGTGTAGTGCTTAGAGTTCATGCTAATATTCTTTGAGGGATTTGGATTTTGCAGCGGGTAGCACTGTAAGAAAGGGAGAGAACTGGTGATAGTACTATTTGAAGGATAATTTTGATGGATCCACACTCTATTCTAATGATGCTGGGGGAACTGCTGGAAGTGATTGACATTTGTAAGATAGTTGAAGTGGATAGGAATAGATGTTTTGTAGTATAGCCTTGGAAGACTAGGCAAAGGACAACTGATCTTCAGGAAAGTATCTTTGCTTTATGGGAAGGAGAGTCAAATATGCATGTGTATGTATTCATTTGTTCATCATTCTCTCATTTATTCTCCTTTATCAGGTGTCCACTATTTGGAATACACTGTGCTAATCAATCACTGGGAATACAAAATAAGATATGATCCCTGCCCATACCTGGGACAGAGTAGATTCCAGCTATTTATTGAGTAAAGGAAGGAGTGGCAGAATATATGTTTGTTTGTACAGCCTAGTTGACAGGTTATAGTCAGGGTAGTATTGTGAGTTGTTTGTTTTGCCATGAGGTCATCATGGGCAGGATTCAAGCAGTTTAGTCTTGTGGACAGGGAAGGGAATGGGATAAGTGATTCTGTGCTAAGTGGAAAAATAAGCTATCACAGTTTTCCTCTCAAATGACCTGGTTAGCCTGCATCTCCAGGGCCAAGCTTGACTAGATTGAGAAGGAACCATGTCATAGAACAGGCTGGAGGTAAAACCCTACAACCTATTCAGATGTACATCAGGCACAAATGTGGTCATTGTAGCTGTGTATTAGTAAGGAGCCTGGTTTTATCCTTTAAAGGCATCATGTTTATTTGAACAAAATATTTTGAGAATATTACATATTTATCTATCTGGCTAAAGTATGCTAAATATACATCTTTTCTTAATGATTCAAGTTTGTTATTAAAAAAAATTTTTTTTGTAGTCAACCAGATGACCATATTTATCAAAATTACTCTTAAAATCTGTAGATTGAGAATGAAGCCCTGAAAATCTCTCCTGCTAGTAAAACATACGAGCTTTTGCTTCTGTCTTAACCTTTTCATTCCCACTTTCATGCCTTAGCACCTCTCCTCCAGATTATTAAAGTAACTTCCTCCTTTTATTTGATAAACATGCATTTAACACTTATCGTGTCTTAGATGCAAGGGTACAGATTTGTAAACTCAAGGAATTCATGTGCGGTTGGTAAGAGATGAAAGACAGTGATTACAATATTATGAGGAGTATTGTAATAGATGAGATGTCATGGGAACCCCAGGGGAGAACTGGCCCTGGTTTGGTAATTATGAGAGTGAAGGGATTAAACTCTTTGATAAAGTGACAGATACTCTTATTTGAGCTAAGTACCAAAGGATATTTCCAGAAAAACATCTACTTCTGCTTTATTGACTACATCAAAGCCTTTGACTGTGTGGATCACAACAAACTGTGGAACATTCTTGAAGAGATGAGAATACCAGACCCCTTTACCTGCCTCCTGAGAAATCTGTATCCAGGTCAAGAAGCAACAGTTAGAACCGGACGTGGAACAACAGACTAGTTCCAAATCTGGAAAGGAGTACGTCAAGGCTGTATATTGTCACCCTGCTTATTTAACTTATATTTTGAGTACATCATGGGAAATGCCTGGCTGGATAACTCACCAGCTGGAATCTGGATTGCTGGGAGAAATAGCAATAACCTCAGATATGCAGATGACACCACCCTTATGGCAGAAAGCAAAGAAGAACTAAAGAGCCTCTTGATGAAAGTAAAAGAGGAGAGTGAAAATGTTGGCTTAAAACTCAACGTTCAAAAAACTAAGATCATGGCATCTGGTCCTATCCTTTCATGGCAAATAAGATGGGGAAACAATGAAAACAGTGAGAGACTTTGTTTTCTTGAGCTCCAAAATCACTGCAGGTGGTGACTGCAGTTGTGAAATTAAAAGATGCTTGCTCCTTAGGAGAAAAGCTATGACAAACCTAGACAGCATATTAAAAAACAGAGACGTTACTTTGCTGACAAAGGTTCTTGTAGTCAAAGCTGTGGTTTTTCCAGGAGCTATGGTTTTTCTCACGTCATGTATGGATGCGAGCGTTGTACTATAAAGAAAGCTGAGCACTGAAGAATTGGTGCTTTTGAGCTGTGGTGTTGGAGAAGACTCTTGAGAGTCCCTTGGACTGCAAGATCAAACCAGTCAATCCTAAAGGAAATCAATCCTTAATATTCATTGGAAGGACTGATGCTGAAGCTGAACCTCCAATACTTTGGCCACCTGATGCGAAGAACTGACTCATTGGAAAAGACCCTGATGCTGGGAAAATTGAAGGCAGGAGGAGAAGGGGACGACAGAGGATGAGATGGTTGGATGGCATCACCGACTCGGTGGACATGAGTTTGAGCAAGCTCCGGGAGTTGGTGATGGACAGGGAAGCCTGCCGTGCTGCAGTCCATGGGGTTGCAAAGAGTTGGACACGACTGAGCAACTGAACTGAGCAAAGGATGCACAAAAGCTTGGCAGGGGGGTGGGGGGGTGGGGAGGGAGAATAGGCATCTCAAGCAAAATAAATAGTGGAGGAGAGCTCAGTGCCAAACATGAGCTTCTATCCCCTGTGAAAAAGTTTGGAAATATTCCTAAGGTGACAGTGGAAGAAAGTGAGAAGACTGGTCAGGTGTGTCTGGTCATTGAGCGCGTATTTCATCCTCCCATTGCTGTGTGAGCTCATTTTATGAATTTGCTGTAAAACCTGAAGTTGGGACTTAACCTGTATTTCTAGCTGTGATGATCACTAGCTCTCCCCATGCACCCTCTGTGCCAGCAGCACCAGAATGCTTGCTGTTGCCCAGGTGTGCTGCTCCATCGGGATGGGAAGTCCTTCCCTTTCTTCTCCAGAGACTTACAGTCCTTATCAGATCAGCCTCCAAGGCTCAAACGACACCCTCACCAGAAAATGCTCCCTGAGTTTTTTCTCCTCTTGTCTTTCTGTGTCAGAGTTAATAATTTCTTTCTTTGTAATCTTGTAGCATTTTACTTTTGCCTCTACCACTAGATCTTTAAAATTCTGTACCTTACGGTTATATTTATTAAATTGACCAGTAAATGTTAATTGAAATAATATTTTGGCTTACTGAACAATTTAGTTTACATTCTGATTTTTAGCTGTGTTTTAGATAGTTGAGATTGTCATAAACTGATTATTAGAAATATTAAGTGAAATATTATAGCCAATAACATAACAATGGACAGAGAAATGTGTGATTTTCCCTTCAGATATTTTGTAATGGTTTGATAGGTAATGGTTGTTAGCTTATGTATGTTTATTTGTTGTTTTTTTCCTCTTATGTTCTCTTCAGCTTATGTTTAAACTGTATCCATATTTTGCTACATGTTGACTGTTTTAAGTTTGAGAAACTGAAGTCATAGCATCTAGTGTACTTTATTTCTTTGAAGTTCTCTGTGACTTATGGAGAGGTTCATGCTCTTGACCAAGAAACAAGATACCATGATAATTATTTCATGAGAAGCTGAGAAACAGCTGCTTATGGCAAACACTGTTCACTGTCCACCCAGTCTCCCTTAAATCTTTGCTAACAACAGGATCTTGATTTTGTTTGTAGTGAGGTTGTGCTCAGTTAAAAAACAAAACAGCAAATAAACTGTTTCCTGAGATTTAAGCAAAAAAAAGCCTGCTGGAGACTTCTGGGAAAGTTTTGCTTTTTGAGACAGTTGTCACCTCTGCCTCCTTGTTACATCTTTCTTTCTACCTGTTATGGGAATGTAATTCCTGGAGTTACAGCAGCCGTAATGTGACCATGAGGACAAAAGCAATATGGTGGAGTTCAGTTCAGTTCGGTTGCTCAGTCGTGTCCGACTCTCTGCGACCCCATGAATTGCAGCACGCCAGGCCTCTCTGTCCATCACCAACTCCCGGAGTCTACCCAAACCCATCTTCATCGAGTCGGTGATGCCATCCAACCATCTCATCCTCTGTCGTCCCCTTCTCCTCCCGCCCCCAATCCTACCCAGCATTAGGGTCTTTTCCAATGAGTCAACCCTTCGCATGAGGTGGCCAAAGTATTGGAGCTTCAGCTTCAACATCAGACCTTCCAATGAACACCCAGGATTGATCTCTTTTAGGATGGATTGATTGGATCTCCGTGCAGTCCAAGGGACTCTCAAGAGTCTTCCCCAACACCACAGTTCAAAAGCATCAATTCTGCGGCGCTCAGCTTTCTTCACCGTCCAACTCTCACATCCATACATGACCACTGCAAAAACCATAGCCTTGACTAGACGGACTTTTGTTGGCAAAGTAATGTCTCTGCTTTTAAACATGCTATCTAGGTTGGCCATAACCTTCCTTCCAAGGAGTAAGCGTCTTTTAATTTCATGGCTGCAATCACCATCAGCAGTGATTCTGGAGCCCAAAAAATAAAGTCTGACACTGTTTCCACTGTTTCCCCATCTATTTCCCATGGAGTGATGGGACCAGATGCCATGATCTTAGTTTTCTGAACGTTGAGCTTTAAGCCAACTTTTTCACTCTCCTCCTTCACCTTCATCAAGAGGCCCTTTAGTTCTTCTTCACTTTCTGCCATAAGGGTGCTGTCATCCGCATATCTGAGGTTATTGATATTTCTCCCGGCAATCTTGATTCCAGCTTGTGTTTCTTCCAGCCCAGCGTTTCTCATGATGTGCTCTGCATAGAAGTTAAATAAGCAGGGTGACAATATATAGCCTTGACGTACTCCTTTTCCTATTTGGAACCAGTCTGTTGTTTCATGTCCAGTTCTAACTGTTGCTTCCTGACCTGCATACAGGTTTCTCAAGAGACAGGTCAGATGGTCTGGTATTCCCATCTCTTTCAGAATTTTCCACAGTTTATTGTGATCCACACAGTCAAAGGCTTTGGCATAGTCAATAAAGCAGAAATAGATGTTTTTCTGGAACTCTCTTGCTTTTTCGATGATACAGCGGATATTGGCAATTTGATCTCTGGTTCCTCTGCCTTTTCTAAAACCAGCTTGAACATCTGGAAGTTCACGGTTCACGTATTGCTGAAGCCTGGCTTGGAGAATTTTGAGCATTACTTTACTAGCATGTGAGATGAGTGCAATTGTGTGGTAGTTTGAGCATTCTTTGGCATTGCCTTTCTTTGGGATTGGAACGAAAACTGACCTTTTCCAGTCCTGTGGCCACTGCTGAGTTTTCCAAATTTGCTGGCATATCGAGTGCAGCACTTTCACAGCATCACCTTTGAGGATTTGGAATAGCTCAACTGGAATTCTATCACCTCCACTAGCTTTGTTCGTAGTGATGCTTTCTAAGGCCCACTTGACTTCACATTCCAGGATGTCTGGCTCTAGGTGAGTGATCACACCATCGTGATTATCTGGGTCATGAAGATCTTTTTTGTACAGTTCTTCTGTGTATTCTTGCCACCTCTTCTTAATATCTTCTGCTTCTGTTAGGTCCATACCATTTCTGTCCTTTATCGAGCCTATCTTTGCATGAAATATTCCTTTGGTATCTCTAATTTTCTTGAAGAGGTCTCTAGTCTTTCCCAATCTGTTGTTTTCCTCTATTTGTTTGCACTGATCGCTGAGGAAGGCTTTCTTATCTCTCCTTGCTATTCTTTGGAACTCTGCATTCAGATGAGAATATCTTTCTTTTTCTCCTTTGCTTTTCGCTTCTCTTCTCTTCCCAGCTATCTGTAAGGCCTCCTCAGACAGCCATTTTGCTTTTTTGCATTTCTTTTCCATGGGGATTTTCTTGATCCCTGTCTCCTGTACAATGTCACGAACCTCTGTCCATAGTTCATCAGGCACTCTGTCCATCAGGTCTAGTCCCTTAAATCTATTTGTCACTTCCACTGTATACTCATAAGGGATTTGATCTAGGTCATACCTGAATGGTCTAGTGGTTTTCCCTACTTTCTTCAATTTAAGTCTGAATTTGGCAATAAGCAGTTTATGATCTGAGCCACAGTCTGCTCCTGGTCTTGTTTTTGCTGACTGTATAGAGCTTCTCCATCTTTGGCTGCAAAGAATATAATCAATCTGATTTCGGTGTTGACCATCTGGTGATGTCCACGTGTAGAGTCTTCTCTTGTGTTGTTGGAACAGGGTGTTCGCTATTACCAGTGCGTTCTTGTGGCAAAACTCTATTAGCCTTTGCCCTGCTTCATTCTGTACTCCAAGGCCAAACTTGCCTGTTACGCCAGGTGTTTCTTGACTTCCTACTTTTGCATTCCCGTCCCCTATAATGAAAAGGACATCTTTTTTGGGTGTTAGTTCTAGAAGGTCTTGTAGGTCTTCATAGAACCGTTCAACTTCACCTTCTTTGGCGTTACTGGTCGGGGCATAGACTTGGATTACTGTGATATTGAATGGTTTGCCTTGGAAACGAACAGAGATCATTCTGTCATTTTTGAGATTGCATCCAAGTACTGCCTTTTGGACTCTTTTGTTGACCATGATGGCTACTCCATTTCTTCTAAGGGATTCTTGCCCACAGTAGTAGATATAATGGTCATCTGAGTTAAATTAACCCATTCCAGTCCATCTTAGTTCACTGATTCCTAGAATGTCAACGTTCACTCTTGCCATCTCCTGTTTGACCACTTCCAGTTTGCCTTGATTCATGGACCTAACATTCCAGGTTCCTATGCAATATTGCTCTTTACAGCATCAGACTTTGCGTCTGTCACCAGTCACATCCACAGTTGGGTATCGTTTTTGCTTTGGCTCCATCCCATCATTCTTTCTGGAGTTATTTCTCCACTTATCTCCAGTAGCATATTGGGCACCTACTGACCTGGGGAGTTCATCTTTCAGTATCCTATCCTTTTGCCTTTTCATACTGTTCATGGAGTTCTCAAGGCAAGAATACTGAAATGGTTTGCCATGCCCTTCTCCAGTGGACCACAGTCTGTCAGACCTCTCCACCATGACCCATCCATCTTGGGTGGCCCCACACGGCATGGCTTAGTTTCATTGAGATAGACAAGGCTGTGGTCCGTGTGATCAGATTAGCTAGTTTTCTGTAGTTTTAGTTTTAGTGTGTCTGCCCTCTGATGCCCTCTCGCAACACTTACCGTCTTACTTGGGTTTCTCTTACCTTGGGCCTTGGGTAATTCCTCTTGTCGCCGCCACCGCCGCTGCTGGCCCCAGCCCCTGGCCTGGCCTAGCCCCTCTCGGCTGCCACCCCCGGCACCCGGCCCCCTGCCTGGCCTAGGCCCTGTCAGCCGCTGCCCCCGGCCCCCGGCCCGGCCTAGGCCCTCTCGGCCGCCGCCCCCAGCTCCCGGCCCCCGGCCCGGCCTAGCCCCTTGGGCCGCCGCCCCCAGCTCCTGGCCCCTGGCCTGGCCTAGCCCCTCTCGGCCGCCGCCCCCAGCTCCCGGCCCCCCGGCCCGGCCTAGGCCCTCTCGGCCGCCGCCCCCGGCCCCTGGGCCCCGGCCTGGCCTAGCCCCTGTCGGCCGCCGCCCCCCTCCGGCCCGGCCTAGCATATGGTGGAAGAGAAACATAAAAGTCTGGTCTCCAGTGACACCAATTAGACCAGGGAGCATTTGTGTCAGCCTTGACTTACCTGTAGACCTTTTGGTTTATTACTTGTAGTCAAAGCGATCCTCACTAGTGTGGTATCCAATGTGGTTAAAAAAGTTGAAAATCAAGTTGCATCTTTTAAATGCATTTCAAGCACTGTTACACTGTACTTTGTTCAGTGCTGGGGTTGGTCAGTCTTAGTAAGGAGTAGCATGTATCCCAAGTTAAAACATAGATGTGGCCATTTTAATATGATGGGAGGGACACTGATGATTTGGGAGTCAGAAGACCTGTGATCTAGTTGTACCACTGTGTGAGTTTGGGCAAGTCAGTGAATGTCTTCGTATCACGGGGTTTTCCATCTATTATATGAGTTGTCCCCTAAGATCTCATAGAGACCTGACATTCATATTTTACTACTTAATGCCATTTTTGTTTTCTGTGATAGCCTCTTAGATTAAAATATCAAATTTATAATACCTGCCTGCATACATTTACTCTTTTAAACACACACAAACACATATACACAGTACATTGGGTTATGTAATTGACTTAACGATGGAGAGCTTTTAGAGACTTCTCATGGTTTACTGCTCATGAATGACGGCAGCCCAGGGGAGGCTGGTTGAGAACATGGACTGTAATCAGGCAGATTGGGTCTCAGTCTTGGATTTGCTACTCACTTATTAGCTCTGTGACCTTTAGCAAGTTACTTAACCTCCCTGTGCATCATATTCTTTATCTGAAAAGTAGGGATAATAATAATATGTATTTCACAGGAGTGTTGTGAGGATTGAGATAAGCCATATGAAGCACAGTGGCTGGCCCATAGTAAGGGCTAAATGTAAGCTGCCATTAATATTTTTGTTGGTTTTGATATTTTTATCTTTGTTGTTACTGTTGATGCTACATTCCTGATCACTTAGATGGCCAATAGCTTGTTTATAGGAGTTTATATCTGAGACAGAATATAGAGTTCTGTGGACAATGATCTGATTCAATATAGTGATATTTGTTACTGTTGTAGTGTTGGTTCATTTGTACTTGGAAAACTTTAAGCAGTGAATTTCTTCTTTAGATTTGTAATATTGGAAGTTGCAGTTGTATGTGTGTCTTGTGGGCAAAGTCAGTTGATAAAAGTTTTATCAAAACTTTGTTTTAGGGAAATATACTCCTGTGTTCACATCTTAATTAATAACCTTGTTTTACTTTTGTTTTTTTAAACTTTTTTTTTTTGTATTGGGGTATAGCTAATTAACAAACAATGTTGTGGTAGTTTCAGGTGAGCAGCAAAGGGGATTCAGCTGTACGTATACATGTATCCATTCTCCCCCAAATTCCCTTCCCATCTAGGCTGCCATATAACATTGAACAGAGTTCTCTGTGCAACACAGTAGGTCCTTGTTAGTTATCCATTTTAAATACAGCAGTGTGTACATGACCACCCCAAACTGTCCCTACCCCCCACTCCCCAGCAACCCTAAGTTCATTCTCTAATTCTGTGAGTCTCTTTCTGTTTTGTAAGTTCATTTGTATCATTTCTTTTTAGATTCACATATGAGATGTCATATGATATTTCTCCTTCTCTGACTTCCTTAATTTGTTGCTGCAAATGGCATTATTTCATTCTTTTTAATGGCTGAGTAATATTCCATTGTGTTTTCTACCATGTCTTCTTTATCCATTCCTCTCTTGATGGACATTTAGGTTGCTTCCATGTTTTGGCTATTGTAAACATTGCTGCAGTAAACTTAATAACTTTGTTTTTTTAAATGTTATTTTAAAGAAAGATAGGTCATTTTATTTAGCTCATTGGCCCAGTGTATCTTTGTCTTAACTTTGGTGAAGAGTTTCAAGAATAAAGAGTGAATTTTACAATCACTTACTGCTTGAAGCTCAATTATTAGGTTTTCTTTGAGTTGTTTAAACTTTAAAAATCGAATGCAATGGACTGGCTGCCTGGCCAGGGTTTCTGTCTTGCTTGTCAGTAAGGCAGTGCTCTGGTGTAATGAAGAGCAGAGTCTGAGCTCTGTCCAGCATGCTACACTAGCCACTAATATGGGATTATTTAAGCTTAAATAATTAAAATTAAGTAAAATAAAACATTCGGTTCCTCAGTCATGCAAGCTGCACCCTAAGTGCTTGTTCTATTGGGCCACACTGGTTAGATAGTATGGGCTTCCCAGGTGGCGCTAATGGTAAAGAACCCACCTGCCAATGCAGGAGATGTAAGAGACTCGGATTCCATCCCTGGGTTGGGAAGATCCTCCGGAGGAGGGCATGACAACCTACTCCAGTATTGTTACCTAGAGAATCCCAGCCTGGCGGGTTCCATCCAGTCCATGCGGTCACAAAGAGTCGGACACGACTGAAGTGACTTAGCCCTCACGCGTCATGCACGGATAGATTGTGTAGGCAGACTGCTTGGTTCATTTCCTGTGTTCACTACTTAATAGTCATGTGACCTTGGGCAAGTTAGTTCATTTTCCTGTTCCTCAGTCTCCTCATATGTAAACTTGGACAAAAGTTCTCCTGAGGTTGTTAATGTGGATTATGTGAGTCAACATTTATAAAGTGCTTAGAACAGCAGCAGGCACGTTGTATGTGTTCATTAAATAAACAAATATGCATCATGTTCAGATTTACTACGCTTCATAACTTGTGTAGTGATTATCTTTTTGTCCTTAATGTATCTTTTATTGCCCTTTTGAGGAAAAATTTATGTATACTGGCATGCTTGGATTATTTTTTGTATTTGAATTTTTATGTTTGACTGCAATTTAGAGTAATGTTTCTGTCACTGGCTTGAAAAATTCTCTGGGAATCCTCTGCTGCTTTCAAGGTGAAGCACAATTTCCTTTGTTAGACATTTTGGGAGTTCCAGCCTACCCTTCCCAACTCATTTTCACTGCCTTCCAATTCTATCCCTTTTCAATTAATCACTGCCTTTGTTGTTAAAAATATTTAATGGTGCTGGTTCTGTCTCTTCAGGTGGTACGTAAGCTTTCCTAGAATGTGTAGCATTATTTTTTTGTGCATTTAGTAAATGCTCAGGGTATGCTTGTTGAGTAAAAAGAATCTTCTGTTTTTGAAATGCAGTCAGGATTTCTATTAATATCAAAACCACAGCTATTTGTCATCTCTGAAGTAAAGGGAATTCAAAACCCCTTTCACCATCTGTGATGTCAGTACTAGAAATGTGCTCCATCTCTTAATACTCTGCTACTTGGCTGTACTTGTCTCAGTGGGGAGGGATCTGGATCACGATTCTGACCACTGTAGGTCACTACCCTGCAGCATGGTCATGACGTGTAAAGCACCAATTGGTGACAAATTTGGTGTTTTTCTTGGTTATGCATTCTGAAAGCATGGTGATTTTATCTTGATTTACTCATTTCTTTAGGTTATTTCCCATATTCTTTGGTTTGCTTTTTGTTGCTTCTTTCTGTGTTTTTCCTGATTATTGTTGTTGTTGTTTAGTCACTAAGTTGTACTTGACCCTTTTGCAACTCCATGGACTGTAGCCCTCCAGGCTCCTCTGTCAGTAGGATTCTCCAGGCAAGAATACTGGAGCGGGTTGCCATTTCCTTCTCCAGGAGATCTTCCCAACCCAGAGATCAAACCTTTGTCTCCTGCATTGGCAGGCAGATTCTTTACCACTGAGCCACCTGGGAACAAATGCTTATCGCATGAATATAACAAAAGAAAAAAGTCATTCAAAAGGAAAAATGTACCATCTATTCTAATAAGCAAAACTTAGTTTTCATGTTTCTATAATAATGATACCTGCTAAGTCACTTCAGTCATGTCTGACTCTGTGCGACCCCATAGATGGCAGCTCACCAGGCTCCCCCGTCCCTGGGATTCTCCAGGCAAGAACACTGGAGTGGGTTGCCATTTCCTTCTCCAATGCATGAAAGTGAAAAGGGAAAGTGAAGTCGCTCAGTCGTGTCCGACCCTTAGCGACCCCATGGACTGCAGCCTACCAGGCTCCTCTGTCCATAGGATTTTCCAGGCAAGAGTACTGGAGTGGGTTGCCATTTCCTTCTCCCAATGATACCTAGGTATAATTAAGTATTTTATACTTTAAAGAAGTTACTTTCTCCAACATGAGGAAAAAAGTGTAAAACCTCTGAACCTCTACTATAGAATGATGTATGCCTGTGGTCTAAGGTCATACAGAATTCCCATTTGTTATTACAAGTTGCTTAATATATAACAGCATCAGTGGCAAGTCCGTGATTTTCTGTGGATAGCTGCATTTTGGACTGCATATGCTGTACTGCAATATATTGCATCTGTGTTGTGCAGGTTGCCTTGAGTTATGCTGATGGAGAAAAGAGTGGATATTATAAAACTTGAATAAATGTGAATAAAATTTGAGTAATGTGCATAATAAAAGTTATGTGAATAAAATTCAGAAATAAATTGTCTTGGATTGTAACCGGAGGTACTCAGACCTCATCTCTGAGACCTTGATTCAGTGTTGTAGTGTTGGGTGTTTGGAGGTGGCCTGGGGGCAGTTGGGTACTGGAAGACAGAGGCACCAGGTTCTGCTCAGGAGTTCTTTAGAGTTGCCCTCTGCTTGTTACCCTATGACATGACACTTTACGGTTACCTTTCAAAGTGCTGTGCCTTCATTACTCTGTGAGCTTCTTGAGGGCAAGGACCACAGTTCATTCATCATTTTGGAGAAAAGTGAATTCTGAGAAATGCAGTGGTTTGTGAGCTTGTCTGGTATTTGTTTCTCTCTAGCTTATCGTCAAAGTGATGAATGCACACATGGGTAATAGGTAATTGGTATATTTAATCAGTTACCTAATTACTGAGAGGACTCAATTCTCACTTTATATTATTTTATTACTGAAACAGACTGCCCAGTAGATGTTATAAACATTCTCTAGAGAACAATTAGGTTTACAGTGACTTACTGTGCTTAGAATGCTACTTGGAATTAAATGTTTGTTTGTACCGCTATCTTGGTATAATTTAAATGTAATTTAGAAGTGCTTCAGTGTCTTGATTCAGATAACTTGCTACCCTTTAAAAACTGGCTGCTTGAGTCTTGTTTCTCTCCCATTTGGCAGACACCAGATGCAGTGATAAAGGTCATTATGCTACTTAGTCATGGAGAGCTTTTAATGACTATTACCTGAACATCTGCTGGTTTCATCACTATAGTTACCCAGAACATCCAACACAATATAGATGCTATACTTGGAAAATTTGACTTAAGCTAATCTAAATTACTACTTCAGAACATTTTAATATTCCTTTACATGTTAAATAATTGTCATAAAACACTGATTTTTCTGTAAAGTGAACAATAAAAAATATCAAGAAAAGAGTTTTGGAATGGTTGTTCTGGGTAGTCCTGGAGTCCCATAGGCTGAATTCTCAATGTCTAGTTGTCTGTGTACAGAATTGGGTGGGAGAAGCGGTGACTTGCTCATGCATTCTGTTATGTGAAGCCTTGACTGAAAATGTGGGGCTTGGAGTGGAATTGAAAGGAAGGAAAATGGTTCCCCAGCGTCTGCTGGAAGAACACTGAAAAGTGAGAAAGGGTCTGTTGATTATGGGATTTTCAGAAATAGGAACAAATACTTTTAAAATTTTGAAACAGTTTCAGTGCTTGCTTTGGCAGCACATATACTAAAATGGAAATAACTACAGATTCCCAGAAAGTTGCAAAACATGATACTGAGAGGTCCCATGTATCCTTCACCCAACTTCCCCCAATGGTAGCACGTTACAGAATGATAGTTGAATATCAAAACCAAGATATTGACATTGATGCAACTCACAGACTATATTCAGATTTTACCAATTTTACATGTACTTGTGTGTGTGGGAGGGGGGTAGTGTATAATTTATGTAGTTTTATCACACATGGAGGATCCTTGTGACCATCACCAGTAAGATACAGAACTGTTCTATCACCTTTAAAGCTACCCTTTTATAGTAACACCTCCTCCTTTCACCCTGCCTGCCCTTCCCTAACCCCCTGCAACCACTAATTTGTTTCTTATCTCTGTAATTTTGTCATTTTGAGAATATTATATAAGTGGAATAATACAACGTTACTTTCGGAAATTGGCTCCCCTCACCCCCCAGTATCCTTGCAAACTGTTTCAGACATGAATCGCTAGTTTAGTTTTATTGCTGAGTAGTATCCCATAGTATGAATAGACCAGAGTTTAACCATTTACCCATTGAAGGATATTTGGATTTTTTTTCACGATTTTGACCAATACAAGTAAAGCTGTTACGGACATTCGTATCATATACAGTTTTTTGTGTGGATATAAGTTTTCATTTCTCTGAGATAAATATCCAAGAATATGATTGGTAGATTGAATAGTAAGTAGATGTCTTGTTTTCCAGGAAACTACCAAAAGACCAATACTTTTATTTCTCCAAAACTTAATTACTAATGCTTGATAAAACTGAGACACTGAGAAACTAGTCAGTTCCCATATGATTGTGTTCTATAAAATTCCATGTCTACAGGTCGAGAGACAACCAAATGGACATTTAGCTGATATTAACAGATAAATTACAGAAGAAGTACATACGGCTTGTAACATATGAAGGGATTTTGAATGTTACTGAAAATCAGACAACTGTTTATTGTTGGACTTGTATTTAGATGTAAACTTGTATTTAGATGTAAGTAATTTAAAAGCAGACAGAGGATGAGATGGTTGGATGGCATCACCGACTCAATGAACATGGGTTTGGGTAGACTCCGGGAGTTGGTGATGGACAGGGGGGCCTGGCGTGCTGCAATTCATGGGGTCGCAGAGAGTCGGACACGACTGAGCGACTGAACTGAACTGAACTGAACTGAATTTAAAAGCAGTCGGAATGGCTGGAACAGTCCAGTGTGGGTAGTATGGCAGTACATTGGGCAAGAAATGCCTTGAGCAACCCAGATATTTTAATTTTTCTCCTCAGTCACACTCAATCTTTGTCCTTATATTTTCACGGTGGCTGCTGCATCCCCATCCTTAGGTCCAAGAGCCAGTCAGGAGAAAGGAAAAGGGGCAAATCTACAGTGAGGGTCACCTGTAGAAAGAAAGCAGAAACTTTGCTTAAATCATCAGCTAGAATTGTGTCATGTGCTACCAGCAGCTGCAAGGGGACATGGGAAGCAAGTGTTTTTTTGTTTTTTTTACTTGAAGCATTCTTGCTGAAAAGATATAGGGTGTTCTTAGTAAGGAAGATGTGAGAATCTTGGATAGGCAACTGGCAAACTTTGTTGGATAATGCAGATACTAAATGTCATGTGTGCTTAAGACTGGCTAATATTTAAAAATATGAATAACATATGGTGTTATGTAAGAGGTTCTAACACATTGTTCATAAGAGAGTAAAGTTTATGATGGGTGATATATTCTTTACCAGCATTGCTGCTACTGTTGCTGCTGCTGAGTCGCTTCAGTCGCATCTGACTGTGCGACCCCGTAGACAGCAGCCCACCAGGCTCCCCTGTCCCTGGGATTCTCCAGGCAAGAACACTGGAGTGGGTTGCCACTTCCTTCTCCAATGCATGAAAGTGGAAAGGGAAAGTGAAGTCACTCAGTTGTGTCTGACTCTTAGTGACCCCATGGACTGCAGCCCACCAGGCTCCTCCACCCATGGGATTTTCCAGGCAAGAGTACTGGAGTAGGTTGCCATTGCCTTCTCCATTATCAGCATTAAGGGTTGTATTTCATCCGGCCCATCAGTACAGATTTCTGACTGTTCTGTAGAAATACTGTCCCTTGCCTGCTCATGTGCAGAAAGATCTCCTTTCTGTAGCATTGTTTTCATAATATCAGACCACTAGGAAGTATCTGAATGTCAGTGAGAGAAAAACTCTTGCATCATGGTATATATATACAGTGGAGTACAGGAGAGCCCGTCAATAAAAATAATACACTTGATTTATGAGAACAGATCTGGAAAACAGCCATGAAATATATGAGTAGGAAAAAAATTTTTGTAGATTATGCAAAGCAGAGTTCTACCACCTGCCCTCTATACATATGTATGTGTTCTTGCGCATGTGTGCAGGTGTATATGTGTGTGGTATGATTACATCTTTTTTGGCCTATTCAAAAGAGAAGGACTCTATAGAAGAACACCAAGAACAGTTAACATTGGAAAGTGGGTTTGGGAAGGGAGAATGTGGAAAGAGATCTCATTTTTCTAGATATACATCTGTATTGCTTGAATAGTTTACAAGCTTGTAATAATTGTTCAGTTAGCAAATGAAGTTTTGTATAATGTAAATTTTTGGATGCTTAAAGCACATACTTTTAAGTTATTCTGGATGAAACTATGTAACATGTCATTTCACCATTTTATGCCATAGAGTGTACTAGATATTTTTTCTTAGTAAGGCAAAGAAAGATTGAAGGCGGGAGGTGAAGGGGACGACAGAGGATAAGATGGTTGGATGGCATCACTGACTCGATGGACGTGAGTTTGAGTAAACTCCGGGAGTTGGTGATGGACAGGGAGGCCTGGAGTGCTGCAGTCCATGGGGTCGCAAAGAGTCGGACACAACTGAGCAACTTAACTGAACTGAAGGCAAAGCCTAATGAGATACTCAGGGCTGCTTGAATATACTCAAAAAAGATTTAGATTAAATGTTTTTTAACGCTTTCTTATACATCTTTTAGTTTTGACTTCTTAGGGAGCCGTATCTTTTGTATTTTATCAGGTTTCTGCCTCTAACAGTTCTTCCTATTTCTAATTTCCTGCTTCAATCTTCTTTGACTGGAGAATGAAGCAACCAGCAACTTAGTTTTAATTGTGTCTGAAAATAGTTCTGAATAAAAACAGGATAAATTTGTTCTGAATGAAGGTTTTGAGAGACTCTGGTTAAAGTATGTGAATTTTAACTGCTATTTGAACCCCCCCCCCGTCCCCCCAGTTCAGGGCTCTTTTTTTCTTATTTCCTTTTGTCCTCAGCTGTATTTTAGTTATATGAGATGGCTTGATACATAAAGTTTGCTAAAGCCAGAGATGTTTAAAACACAGATATCCCATCAGTGTTCCTCTTTTAGAGAATCTTATTAACAGCGGTAAAGCAAGGAAAATAGAGTGTTTTAGGGCAGAGTTATATAGGGAAAAAGCTCCCGAGCCTTCAGGTATTTGCATTTTCTTTCTGTTCCTTAATAGTAAGATGATTCTTGCCTTTGTTGACAAGTTAATAATTAACCTTTTGTAATAGTATGTGGAGCACACAGACCAGGCTGGAGTTTGAACCCTGATTCTGTCATGTCCTTAGCTAAGTGACCTTCCTGATGCTCCGTTTTCTTACGTTTAAAAGATTGTTTTGCTTAATATTAGACATAGTTTATATAAATGCCTAGTTGACCCATTCAGAGATTACTGTGAGCCCTGAGCAAAGACAGTGTGTCTGTGTGCTTGTGTAATGTATCTGCACACAGTATTCAAACAGTGAGTGCTATTAGGAAGGATTATGTGAAATTTGAGATTTCTGTAAGATATTGTACTTTTTTCTATAATAAAACATTGTATTTTTTCCTTTTATTTTTACAGAATTATTATCCTGGTGGAGAAAGCTTATACAATGCAGAACATACAAGGGGAATTAAAAAAAAAAAATCCTCTAATTTCCTTACTCAGGAAAGATCTCTATTAATATTTTATAGTCTCTCTTTCAGTTTTTTTCCCATGTGCAAATACTACTTGCTTGCTTTACAGACTGTTAAATCCTGCAGACAACCTTACATGGCGTGGGGTTGACTCAGTCTTCTCTTAGTGGAAATGAGGCTGAGAGGTTGAGATCAAGTCGCTGCTCAGTAGTGGAGCTGGTGTTCAGGGTCAGGAGTGAGAAGGGGCTCCCCTCCCCAACCAGTTGGAAGCAGTCATTTCTCTCCAGAATCAGTCTGCAACAGTCTGTGTTTATAAGATGTTTGATCAAGATTTAGGTTGTACTTTGTATTGCTGAAGAAAGCAAAGTAGATTTGGACTTAATGCATTGTATGTCCATATATTATTGCAGTATAATGTTACTTAGGTGATACACATGTTTGGCGCTCCATCAATGTTAAACTCTAATAATTGAGGTCAGACGAGACTTTGTATTACCCCATTGTGGTCTTTGAGCTGTTCTGAGTCTTACCGTGGTGCCTGGAGAGCACGTGTCCACTTTGGATGGTGGATGACTGAGCGGTCTGGAAATTGACCTTAAAGGTGCTGTTTTATTTTACTCAGAAAATGATTAAATCAGCCATATCCTTATTTTATGTTTTTGATGTTATAATTTCCATGATCATGTATTTTCAGGGTAAGAAGTTGTTAGTTGGGTCAGTAAATATTGCCTTTTGATATAAACATCCTAAAGCATTTACAGATTTATTTATAATCTTCAGAAACTCCCTGAAAAACTAGTTTGTGTATTGTACTGTCTATACTGCCTATATAGTACCTTTAGGTGTACACACACACAAATCTGTTTTCTTATGAGAATTTTCCTTTATTACACTATTATACATGGACCAGCTTCAGTATGTTGTAACTTTCAACTTGATTGGGATTAAGTGGCTATAGTTTACATAAAGTTAATGAGGTGACTTTAGATACCTGTAGAGGTGTGGCATTGTTAAAGAGCTGGGTGTGTCTGAAGAAGAAGTACAATGTGTTTTGACTGTGGAGGTGTGTTTGGAATTCCACAATCACAAACTAGGACCAGACTGTCAAGGGTTGTTTTAGATACATTGGGATTTAGCCTGTAGATACCCAGTGTAGACATCCAGAAAGCATCAGGAGAGGAGTTTAGCATCTAGGTAGTACAGGGTAGATAGAGGGACACGGATACAGGATTCATCATTTTGGGAAAGGATATGATCACTCATGGGAGAACTTGATGACAGAGGGCGTGAAGACAAGGCGGGAGACCTAAGGGAGCCCTCTTGGTAAAGGATACCCTGAGGCGGCGGTGTTCCTCTGTGCACGGGCAC
Organism: Giraffa tippelskirchi; assembly: GCF_054371585.1. Classification (NCBI taxonomy): domain Eukaryota; kingdom Metazoa; phylum Chordata; class Mammalia; order Artiodactyla; family Giraffidae; genus Giraffa; species Giraffa tippelskirchi. The sequence goes on along the minus strand of NC_137287.1, from coordinate 60,199,403 downwards.
TGGTGCTTCTCCCGGTGAAAGAGGAATTCAGTTGGAGAGCAGAGGGAGAGGGGAAGAAGAGGCCAGGGCTTCAGAGTCTTTTTGGTGACTCTTGTGACTTCCTGACAGGCCCTGGCCGACCTGACACCCACTTTGCGTAAACCAGTGCAGCTAGATGGGGCTGGAGAATACACCGTCTCTGACTACTTGTCCTGAATTTTACACTCCCTGTCAGTCGTTCTGTATTACACTACTTCATTCGTGTCAATGACTGTCTCATTTCCCCCACATTTCTCAAACCTTCAACCTCTCTTTGACACCTCAATTCTCAGCTGATTATCTTGTCTTCGTTTGTTACTGAGAAACTTGAAGCTAATTGCTTCAGTCGACTAGCGACTGACTCTGTCAGTTACCTCCATCAGCTGAACCCACGGACTCTGCCTGTTCCTGCCCCGTGTGAGCTTGCTGCTGCCACGTAGGGTAGCCTCTGCTTGTGTGGTAAATTCTCTGTCCCCATCTGCTCATAAACCCTGCTCACTCAGCTGTCCGTCCTTTCTCTTGTCATCAGTTTCTTCCTCCAATTCATCATTCCCATCATTACTCCATGTGCCATTATTTCTCTTATCAATAAAAAAATACTTCATTTGACTCTATTCTTCTTGCCAGCAACTGTTCCATTTCTCTCTTCCCTTTTGCAGTAAATCTCCTCCAAGGAGTTGTTTGTACTCACTGTCTTCAATTTATCCTTTTCCATTTTTCTTTTAAATTCACTTTGGTCAGACTTTTAGCCCCGTGACTTCAATTTAACGTTGGCAGAAAGTCAATTTAAAATTTGCTTTTAAAATCATAAGTCTGATTTGAAGTGGGATTTTATTCACACCATTTTAATCTCTTTTGCTAATGTACTATATTTTGAGAAATGTGTAGACTTTACCATCCATCCATAGTTGCTATGGTTATATCATAAAGAGGTATTAAAAATTGTAATAAAATTTAATTGCTGTGGTATTATATTGAGTATCATACTTGCTGGCTTTGTAGTACTGGTCTCCATATGTCTTTTTTTTTGGTGACTATTCCTTAATCTTTCCTACTATTAAGAAGTTACCTAGTGTTGACCAAGAAGATGATTTCAAGTTTCTCTAACATGTTGAATGAAGTTGTGAATGAATAACTGAGCTGAGTATGAAGGAAGCATGCAGGAACTTTGGTATAGAAGGACAACAAAATATTCAGCAGAGTTAATGAAATGATATCCATAATTGATAATGAGTTGTATGCTTCAGCTTTAGTAATCCATTAAAATTTCTTTTGAGTATATGGAGTTGCTCTAGAATTCTTTTAAAATTCTCTAATTATGACCCCTAAGGCCTTCTTTCATGCAAGGATTGTAAAAAATCTAGGTTGTCAATTGGTAGTACCTCTAAAATTGAGAGCTAGATCAATTTACTCAAAAATACTGAATATGTTCAGTTTGTTAAGAGAGGTCTAGAGAAATCTAAGACTATCTGACTTTTCTCTATATTAAAATTTTCTACTATGAGTTTGAATTAAAGAACCTTAAAATACTTTACCTGGTCTATTTTTCCTTTCAATTTTATTGGTTTTTGTTTTATGTATTTTGAAGCATATTAGGTTTTCCACATGGATTGATTCTTTTGATGCGTGAAATATAACTTTTTATCTCTGCTAATGATTCTTGTCTAAATCTACTTTGTCTAATCTAACTACAGTGATAACTTTTTTTAGATTGTTTGCATGGTATGCCTTTTCCCGTGTTTTGTTTGTTTTCTTTTAACTTTTGTTTCCTTATATTTAAGATATGTTTCTTCTAAGTAGTATATATCTTTATGTTTACATTTATTCTGATTATTTTTATCTTTTAACTGGAGTGTTCAGTCTATTACATATATTACTGTCATGTATGAGTATAAATCTGCTTTTCTGTCTTCCCACCTATTTAACATTTTTTTTCTGTCATTGCTTGACATCTTTTAGATTATTCAGATTTTTATTATCCATTGTCACATTTATTAGCTTGTTATAAATTCTTTTGCTGTTTCTTAGTGTTACCCTGGATTGCATTTTTCATCCTTGAGTTATTTCAGTATATGATAAATTAGTGCTGTTACCCATTTCCCAGAAAAATCTTAAACTTTAAGAACCTTCAAATGCTTTACCTGCATTTATATCTTCCTGTCTTGAGGTATTATTCATGTATGTTTTGAGTCTAGGTACATTTTGAGTCCCGTGTATTTAGTATCCTTGTATTTACTTTTTATATTGCTCGTTATTCCTTCCTTCATGTTTGTTCTTTCATTAAGGCTCGTATTCTTCTGCTTGAAGAACTTTTCTTTTATTATTTCAGTGTATGTATGTGACCGTTACATATCTCAGTCGTTGGTCTAGGAAGTATCTCTATTTTTGGATTCGATTTTAAAGAATGTTTGAAGAATTTCTTGAAGTTTTGAATTGCTGATTATTTTCTTTCAGCACTTTAAAGATATTGTTTCATTGTCTTCTGACTTTCATAGTTTCTGTTTAGAAGTTTGCCATTAGTCTTATTTATTGCTGCTTCTTTGAAAGTTATCTGTCTTTTCCTCTGGCTGCTTTTAGGTTTTCTTCCTTAGATTTCAGAAGTTTTACTCTGATGTGTCCAGGAGGTTTTTTCTTTGTATTTGTCCTGCTTGAGGTTTATGTTACTTTTGAATCTGTGAGTTACCATTCTTGCTTATTGGCTCTTTAAAACTGCTTCTACAGTATTATATCTATCTTCGCTTTCTGAGTCTCCAGTTATACGTGTGTTATACCATTTCTTATGTCTCATATGCGCTTCATGTATTTTCTGTTTTTTTTTTTTTTTGTCTCTCGTTTCAATCTATATATTTTCTACTGATTTGTCTTTCTGGATCACGAATCCTCATGTTAGTTATATCTAATCTGCTGTTAATGCTGTCTGTTGAGTTTTTAATCTCAGTGATTGTATTTTTTAGTCCTAGAGTTTTCATATGCTTCTTTAAAAAAGGGTGGGGATTCCAAGTCTTTGGTGAAATTATCTATCTTGTCATTGATTTTCCTGAACATTTTAATTACAGAATTTTAAAAACTGTCTGGTACTGTAATATCTGACTTACCTTGTGGGTCTCTGCTTCCTTTTTTTTTTTTCTTGGTACTGTTTCTTCCTATGCCTGATTTTTTTTTTTTTTTAATAGAATAGCAGCTATTATGTGAAATATTTGTAGAGGTTTTGGATAAACTTTTGCTTCTGGCAGGCAGTTAGAGACAAGACATGGTAACTTAGTTCACTGGGTTTGAACTTGAGTTGCAAGTCTGAGTATTTATTAGGCTTTGTTTATTTCCAGTTCTCCGTTAATCCTAATGTATTCAACAACCTCACCTGAAAGTCTGGGGCACCTACCAGGTTTCTTTTCTGATGGTGGATCTTGAACTGCAGTTTTTATCATTTCAGGACTGTGAGGTTGCCAAAAATTATTTAGCGTTTTAACTGCTATTGTTACTCTCTACTTGGCTTCTCTCAGTCTGTGCTGCTTAGGAATGGGCAAATGCATTGCAGAGTTAAGCAGCTGAGATTTTGACTGACTGACTGACTGACTGACTGCTCTTTGCTTTCTTCTGTGGGGTTTTGGCTCTGTTGTAGGTGCTGTGAGCACCAGTGTTTGTCTTCCCACCCCTGTGAGACTGTTGCATTTTCTGCCTCTTAGCAGGTTTTATCTGGGGCAAGTAATGTTGTTACTCTTTTCCTTCTGTACCCTCCTGCTTCCTCTTGCCATCTATCTTCCTTCATTTCTGCTGTCTGTAACACAAAGTGATGGTTGAAGGTCCAGCGACCATTTTGGTCCATGAGGTGACTTTGATGATGGAAGTCGTGAGGGAGACACTGGAAAAGAAAGACTGAAGAGTCTGGAATCCTGTTGACTCGAGAGTCTCATATCAGACCTAGATGACTTAGATCTGGATTTCCTTGGCATCCAGAGGGAAATCAATATTTTCTTTCATTTCAGTTTTGCTATTTTAAGTTTTATGTTGTACCCAGGCATATCTAACACTAATTAATGGAGTGAGGGGATTCAGTGAACTAGTGTAAGTATACACTCACATAGCATAGTAAGGGTCATTGATTTTTAGCCTTTTATATGTTTATAACATACATAACAAGAAACAGTCCCTGGAGTGAAGAGTCTCATGGACAGCTTGTCTGTTATATCTACTGTAGTTGCCCAAGTGCCATCATTTTATTTTCTGCACAAGGCAAGATGGAAATACAAGTTAGAGGAGCTTTACTATAGGGAAAGACTCAAATTCAAATATTATCCTTGACAAGTTACTTATGACATACCTACCAAATGATCCTAGTAGATCGCAGTTGGGAATTATTGGACATTATCATGAAACAACATTTTCTTTCCATTCAGCAAATATAATTCTATGAACAAAATATGATTGTAGACTAAAGTGGTAGTGGGGGAAATGAAAAAAGCAAGGGATAATTGAAAAAAAATCATAAATTAGTGGAAAATTACATGTAGAAGAGTGAAAGAAAAAGAAATGTTAAAAATGACACTAAGCATTTGAACTTAAGGTCTAGCATGGTGATGTGATTGGTGGAGATAGGTAAATTTGGAAGCGTTTCTTGCAAGAAAAGAAAGTCTCTTTCATCCCCCCCCCCCCCACCCCACAGATAGTACTGAATTTTACCAGACCTTTGCTTGGTGTTGTACCCTTATATATTCCATTATATATTCCCTGGCTGCCCGTATCCATAGATGGTATTTCAGGAACTAATCTTAAAACCATTTGCAATTCTAATGTAGGTGGCAAAACTATAACCCCATTGAAAACAGGAATTCAGCACAAAAGCTACATTATGTCCTTATTTTGACAATGATTATAATTAGCATCTTAGGACCTGCGGTAGTATCTGTTCACATTTTTGAGGTACACACTTAAGGATGACTCACTATCCTGACTCACTTGTTCAAGTTCACTGTCATTCAAAAGCTCTTTTATTCTGCTGTTCTTTTTTTGGCTTTTAGTTTTTTTTCCTGATGAATAGAATTATTGTAGTAAGTCTCACTTTGCTGAATATAACCTTTGTTTTTTCTTAATTGGTGTGTCTATACCACGCCTCTAGGCATATTTGAGCCTTTTACTTATGATGGCTGGCATTTTGTTGTTTGGTCTTGGCAGGAAGTACAGTAGAGTGAGAGCTGGTAGTGATAAGAGCCGTGAGACTGCAAGTTCTGTGGTTAACGGGGTAAGCGTACTTTAGTGAAAATACACACCTATTGTTTAGGAATGTTCATATGTTTAGTCATACCCAATTAAAGCCTTTTCCAGGAAGTACCATGAGGCTAGTAAATATTTCTGCTTAATAATTGAGCTGGCCCAATTATTTCAAAGAATATTTGATCAAACAAAATTCCAGGGAAATAATCTGAATAGTGCTTGAGTTTGTGATAGGGTCTGATCAGTAGTTTAAGACTAGATGAATAGACCTCAGCAGTCCATTATAGAACCACTTATAGGCATTGACACACAGTGAGGTGCACAGGATTTGGAGATGGAAAGGCCTGGGTATGGTTTGTGGCACCCCCACTGTGTAATGGCCAGTGTCCCCCCCAGCCCCAAGTCTCCAGTGGTTCCTGTGTCACTAGTGTTGTGATGAGGATTAAATTAGGAATTTCTTGTCTGTTCACTTAGTCATGCAGTAAGTTTAGTGAGCATCAATTTTGTGCCAGATACTGTACTGGCACTGGTTTACAGTGGAAAATAAAATGACACGGACTTACCTATGGGTTCAGTGGAGAAGACAGAAAGAAAACAAATCATTGACAGTTGTGGTGCTTTCTGTCAAGGAAGATATGAAGGCACCATAAGAGAACCCCTGAAGATGGTCCTGAAGAGGTAGCTCTTCGACTGACAAGGGAAGAGAGTCTGGAGTCAGCCAGTCAGCATGGAGAGGAGAGCGCTGGCTGAAGGGAACGGAATATTCGCAGGCCCTGAAGCAGAAAAGCAGAAGGGAGGAAAGGGAGGGGAAGGTGCTCCTCGAACTGAAGTCAAGTCTGCGTGGGTGGGAGTATCGTGGGTGAAGAGTAGGGTAAATAACCGTGCGTGATCTGTGTGGCGCCTGCCTGGGGTGGAGGGGCTGGGGTATGATTAACGTTAGTTGCTATCATTGTTCTTATTACAATAATCCTTTATTTAAAGGTTATTTAATGGGCTGAAGGAAGCTAATAGCTTCCAAAGTAGATGCTATGAAGTCAGTGAATTAAACTCATGCATGCTGTTTAGAGAGGGCTCAGGCCGTCAGTCAGAGCTTGTTGGTGATTATTTTTCATACTGTTTGCATGAATTTAGTTATTTGATTTTTCTAACAACCTAGATGTACATATAGAGGCATGAATCTAGAGGTTCTCCAAAAGACAGCAAGAAGTTACAGTGTAATAAAGACAAAATTTAAAGTGATTAGTGATTATTAAAGTGAGATGATGAAATCTTTTCCCTCCAGATTTACTGCAGTATTGTTTATGTACAGTGAAATGAATCCATTTGAAGCATAACTTGATGAATTTTCATAATTATATATAGTCACATAGCCACCCCCATGTCCTGATATAGAAAAGTTCTATCAAGAATCCTAAAAATTCTTGTCTTCTTGTGTCTTTCTCCCTTGGCCATCAGACTTAAGCAGCCTCTAATCTGCTGTCACTATAGTTCTGTTTTCTGGAATTTCATGTAAATGGAGTTGTACATCATGAGGTCTTTTGGTTTGACTTCTTTTATTCACATTATTGCATGTGTTAGTAATGTGTTCCTTTGTATCATTTTGTTGACTGAAAAAAATTGCACAACCTAATAGCTGAGAATTATGTTTTATTCAGTGGACATACTGAGGACTTCAGCCCAGGAGACAGGCTCTTAGGTTGCTCAGGTAAGGGAGGAGCCAAGATATGTGGAGCTTTTGCAAAAATAAACCAGGTAGTTAAACATCAAAAGATTTCAGCTAATTAAAAAGCACATCTCAAGTTAATGAATTTAGTCTGGGCTTACTGAAATCATTTCTTTGATATGTACCTTAACTACCTAGGAACAGTCTCCTATTTTTCTCCATCTTGAATTCCCTCAGGGTGTACAGTTGTGGCCAGCTGCCATGGCTGATGGCTTGATGGCCACAACGCCCTTTATTTACTGATAAGTCAGGATCCATTCATTTGAGTTGTTTTGGACAATTTATGGACATTTGAGTTGTTTTTCATCTTTGATTATGGACATTTGAGTTGTTTCTCATCTTTGATTATGTTGAATAATATTTGTATGTACATTCACATAAAAATTTTTTTGACTATATGATTTTGCTTTGGGTAAATACCCAGGAATTGTATTACTGGGTTGAGTGGTAAAGTTCATGTTTAACTTTGTAAACTACTGAATGGTGTTGTACCATTCTGTGCTCTTCCTAGCCCTGTGTGAGTGTTCTAGGTGCTCCACACCCTTGGGAAGCTCAGTATTGTCCATCTTTTTATCTCTGGTGGATCTCAGTGTGATTTTAATCTGCTTTTCTCTGATAGCTAATGATATGGAGCATCTTTTTATGTTTATTGTATCTTCTTTGTGAAGATACCTGCTTGGTATTTTAAGTGTCTGTTAAATCATTTGCCCATTTTAAAAAAATCTTATATTCTGGACACAATCTCTTTGGCAGATATTTTACAAATATTTTCTCTGTGGCTTATATTTCATTTTCTTAACTGTATTTCTTGAAGTTGAGTTTTTAATTTTGTTGTTCTATTTAATTTTGATGAGATCTATTTTATGAATATTTCTTTTATAGTTTGTGCTTATTTTAGTTAAAATAAATCTGTGTTTAACCCAATGTCACAAAGATTTTCTCCTGTGTTTTCATCTAGAAGTTCCATAGTTCTTTCTTATACATATAGATCTGTGATTTATTTCAAGTTAATATTTGTGTACTGTTTGGGGTAAGAGTCAAAGTTTATTCATTTCTCCCCATATAGATTTCTAGTTATTTCAGCACTATTTATTGAAAAGACTATTTTTTCCCCATTAAATTATTTTGACACCTTTGAGACTGAGACTTTGCTATCATTTGTAACCATCTTCTTTCACCAAGAATTTAAGCCTGACAACAGTGCTTATTCAAATATAAATAAATCCATCTTGTATTCTTATTGGTAAGTATATATCTTAGGATGTTATAGGAACAATGAAGGGAATACTTTTCAGGCTTAATTCAAGCAAATGAGGGGATGTTTGTTGGTAACGTAGAAGTGAGGGTAACTTCTTAGAGTTTGTCAAATTCTAAGAAAAAAGTCAGTACTTAGTGATGTATGATTGTCTTCAGGAAAGTAAGTTAGAAAAATATTAGCATGAAGGTGAGCTTGCTTATATTCACAGACTGTAAAAGGAGATCTGGATCAGTGAAAGAAAGATCTCCAGTGGCTACTGATTCTAATGAGAAAGAAAGGATAAAGGAATTTGCACAAAATGAAGTAGCTTCTTAGGTGCTCTTTGAATTCAAGGTAGAAGAATGAAAGGTAGAAGAAAAAATTTGTAACCAATAATGAATGGAAAAGAGTAGTAGGTACTTCAAACACCAGTATCAGGAAGGATCAAGCAAAAATGAACTGACATCCGTGAGCAGTGTGTGGAGCATGTTAAAAACATCTGAAGAAGCATAATTTGGATCCTGGAGATCAGTAATGACCAGATAGGCCTGCTGTTCAGGGCAGGTCATGTCATGTAAATGTGAGAGAGTGCTTCTGAGTCTTGACTCTTTCTTCCACCTGCTTTTTTAAAAAAGTAAAAAACAAAAAACAAAATTATCTTCAAAAAAGATAAGGGAATGGACAGGAGTGAGAGGTAATTGAAGCCCAAGGTAGATTAGGACATGGTAACACCCTTTAAGTCAGGTCTTAAGGATAGGTTGAGTAATATCATTTTAGACTATTTGGAATAACTGTAAATAGTCTTTTAAGAGGAATAGAACATGGAGAAGGTACCTGAAGACTGGACTCAGAAGAGGGGCGAGGGTAGACTCTGGTAATTAGAAACCATTGGGTTTCATGATCATTTGAATCAGAATTCTAGCTTCGTTTATTAAATAATAGCTTATGAATGGGTTTAAAAGGAAGCGATTTTTAGGAATTTTTTTGGATATAATAAGAAGAAACTAATGTTGTTGTCATTAGATAGATACCCTGAGGAAATGTTCGAGATAGGTTTTATTGATATTTGGGTGTTAGAAAGTTATGTGATATGAAGTCTTCTATGATGTCACCATCAACTAGAGCTCATGTAGGGATGTTATAATTAATTGATGAATCATGTTTAAAGTAATGATGTCAGAGTGAAGGTCTTTGCCAGTGTGTCCTATGGTCTTAACTTATTCACAGCTTTTCAGCAGCTTGGATAAAAATTCAGTAATGGTCATTGGAATTATGACGGAAGGAGGAGGGTACAGAGTTGTCAGAGCTCATAAGATTATGAAATGGAGATTTACAAAGGCCTTTACAGGCTAGAATATGGGACCAAAATGAAAAAAAGTTTGAAAATTATAAAATGTCAGCTTCTACACTGAGGTTGCGACAGCTCCTAAGAGAATATTGAGAGAGGTTAAGTGTATGCTAAGTTGGAGCCCACTATGCTGACTTACAGCTGGTTTGGTGGCAGAGCAAGGGAGCAACAGAGCTATTGTTCTCCTTATCTCAGACTTTTGCTGGGCTATCATGTTGGATTTAGGTGTCTCGTTTCAAATGAGAACTTTAATAAAATGTCATGTGTCACACAGTGTGAATATATCAGTGATTTGTATTTGTAGGTTGTCAGGTGGAAAAGCTCAATTTTGTTTAGAGCTAAAAGGAAGGAAGACATTTCTAATAATAAGTAGAATATTTTAAGATGGAAAAGGCTGACTTGTGAGATTTCATCTCTGAAAGCACTGAAGGTCACTGAATTCAGTGACCACTTAATTAAGAATGTTATAGAGGGGAGGTAGAGCTAGATACACATTGAGGTTCCCTCCAATTCCTTTAACTTTTCTTTTTCATTTTAATTTTTACTTAGGTACCTACACAAACTTAGTAGGTACCTACTCAATTTCCTCAATCTTGTCTTATGTTTATATGGCACTTAAAAGTTCTAGAATGCTTTTTATGAGCCTGATTAAGTAGGATGTTCGCAAGAACTTTACAGGTTGGACAGGAGATGTTTTAGAACTTTTAGGAGCAATATCTTAACGATTTAGAGTCTGGCTTCTGGATTCCAGATGTTTTGGGCTTTGGCACTTGCTGTGAGACCTTTGGAAATTTCTGAATGTCTTCGTTTTCCTCATTTCTAATTTGGTGACAGTAATAGTGACTCCACCATAAGGTTGCTTGAGTTTACATTTGATCATATACTTGAGAATATATGGCTAGGATATTACCCTCTGCTTAGAGCCATACCTGACCCATAGTAGACGCTGAGTAAATGTTAGCTAATGTGCTTGTTCTTAGCACCAGGTACCTGTTGTCCAGGTAAGGAGACTGATGCTCACACAGGTTGTGGCCCAAGTTTACATTAGTTATCACTTAGTGATAGAGCAGTTCTTAAGAATTCTGTTGAATTGGATTTAAAAAATGGAGTAAGATGGCTGTATATGGACTAATTTGTGAAACAATATTGATTTCACTTATTTAAGACTTGTGAAATTGTTGATTGTAGCTACACATTCCAGACATAATTCAGTAGGAAGACCTTTTCTAAAGCATATTATAAATAAAGATAATCACATTTTCCTGAAGACTTACTGTGCTTGATAGTGTTTGAAAGGAAGTAGGCAATTCACTTTAGTTTCTGTCGGCATTCTAGCATACTTGCGAAGCAGTTGAGCTTCTGATTTCTAGATGCGCTTAGATTTCTCAAGGATCATTAAGTCAAACTGAGGACATCTCCTAGAAGAAAAATCGAAATAGGCTCTCATGTGTAACTTTGAAGTAAATAAAAGTGATCTCACTCAAAGTCTGTTCTGTCTTCAGGTGATCACCTCTTAGAATGAGTTCATAAAATGCTCCATAGTTTTCTGGTCACCTTAGAAACAATTTGGATTGTGTAGCAACCTCGTTGTCCCCTGTAGAGGATGTGCTGTTCTTTAAGGATTGTTACTTTTGCCTTGCTTCATTGCTGGTGAACACACCTCTTAGAGTAAGGATCCTTTTATTCATTTACAAGGTGTAAACATCTTTAGAGCAGATACTGTGTTTTAATATTCTATGTTTCTTAGTACTTGCAAAGAGCTTCATACATAGTGAGTTTGTTAAATTGTCAAAGCATTGATGGCTTTACTGGAAACCAAGGAACTCATTAATCTGGCTGTATTAAAAATGGTCAATTAAAGTAACTTGCCATTCACAACAGATTACACATGTAATCTATTTATCAGCAAGTTTATTAAAGTTGTGTTTTTGAAAAGGACCGCTATTGGCAAAACATCAGTTGGCAAGATCAGTGTTGTAAGGAAAATACGAGTTTAAAGGGAAAAAAAAAATCCTCTAAATGGCTTTAAAGGCATTTCAAAAACATTATAAACCTAAGTCCTGTAAGGCATCCATTTCTAAATGACACAGGTTTGTCAGTAATAAAAATCTCCTTTGGTCAGTGAATTGATCAGGAAAGTAGTATGATCTGCTCGGGCAGATTCTTTGTCAGTTTTGTTGTTTGGTTTGTGCTTATTTTTTTAAGTATTTGAACCAGCCCTTAACAGTGTAAAATGTAATGAACTATCCTTTGTTTAATTTTTGCAGTTCTCAGTACAGCTGATCCTTTCACAGATTATTACAGTGGATAAGGATAAGTTTCTCTGGGCCTCATTTTCTATTCATTTATCCAGAAGGTAGAATATAGACTCTTGATCTCCTCTTCCTGTGCTGACACAGGTCCCCTGCCTGCTTGGGCTGCTGGAGGTGAAAGTATTAATTGGTTTTCTTTTGGTCATTGGAAAAAGATAGTCCCCATCTCTTTGAATTTCTATTCTTCTTTTCCTTCCTTTAGAGCAGTAAAGACAACTGGAAGGTGAGGCCATTCCATCAGGAAAAGCTGAGGTGGCCTTGCCCTTGAGAGGGGTCTCATCTCATGAGGGTTCATCTGCTTGTGCAGAAGCAGCTATGTTGGATAAACAGTAAATCTCAGCCTTTTCCTGAGGAAGGATTTTTCTCTTACTCATTATCTTTACAATTGTTAACACTTTCATGTGTAGGTTTTGATAAGGTGGGACATGTACATGGTAAACAGTTCAAGGGTATTGAAGGTTATCCAGTGAAAGATTAGTGTCCTTTCCACTCATCTCCCCCAGACAACTGCCATTAACTTTGTGTATTTATGTTCATCTCTGACCCCTGTCGTGTGTTATAAACCTTGACGTTTTCTCCCTCTACATTCAGTATATCTTGGAGATGAATCCAAGTCAAATCAGTACAGAATATTGCTTCATGATTTTTAGATTACTGTCCTAAATGCATTTTGTAATTTCAGATAGTTTATTCATTGAGTTGTTAACAGTGCTTTCTAAGAAATAACTTCTCGCAATGAGAAGTATGGCAGGTCTTTTATATGAAGTGTGTTTTTATAGTTAGTCTTCTGAAGTATGGTAATCTTTTCTGTGGAAGTTGGCATAACTCATCATGCTGGAAGAGGCTCTCTCCCACTTATGACTTCTTAAAAGAGTTTTATTGCTTGGCTGCTGTGTACAAAAAAATTTTTTTTGTTTAGAATCTGATTGAGCCTGTGTATAAGTTTTTGAGGTAAATTGAGGGTGAGGCATTGGAATGGGAATGGGATTTATAGGTTACTGACAAGAAAACTAAATGTGAATTTGCAGGGTCTCCAGGCAAGTTGCTACCTGGAGCCCAGTGGCAGCCCTTTCCCCTTTTCTTTCATCAGTCAGTTGCATTTAAGATTATTGTCTTGTTTTTAAACCTTGAATGTAATGGTGCAAGTTTCTTTGGAAATCAACACGCTACTACTGCTTTTTTTCTCAGGTATGTTATATACATTATCTGGAAGGTAATGTATGCAACAGTATATAGGCATTTCATAATATTAAAGGAATATGTCTTTGGATGTGATTAGACTTGTTTTTAAAATTTGTGGAGGCATCTGGTCTTTCTTTAAATTGTGCACATTTGTGTTCAAGGTAATACTCAGATTGGACTGATGGACTGCTTTTAGCGAGTAAATACTGTGAGGAACAGCTGTGCCTCCACTGGAACAAAGGTGTGAGAAATTCACTGCTCATTCCTTTAGCTTTGGTGAACAGTGTCTGTTTCATTTTATTAAGATGTCTTTGTCAGGGAAACTCTGAAATCTTTGTACAGTATTATATACTACAAATAACCAATAGTAGATGTGTTGGGAGTATTTTTTTTTTTAAAGTTTGATATACTTTAGAGCTAATGAATCTTTACTCTGAAGAGCAATATATGTTGTATATAGAAAGAAACAGATGTGGTTGAAAGGTTTGGGGGAAAAAAAGTGTTGGATTGGGCTATAATGAATAGACACTATGAGATGGCCTTGGTGGGGAGCCCATGCTTTCCTGTTTTCCTGCCTAGGGTCTGGTAGTTGATAACTAGTAAAGCGTTTTTTTTTTTTTTTAAGCTTACTTGTATCTAGTTGTGTATGAAAACAATATTTAGCTGCCTCAATTTAAACTTCGAAAAAATTTGCTTCCTTGTTTATGATACTGTGAAAATGCATTTTATATCCATAAAACTATGGCAGCTTTGTAGTATCAATGAAGGAAACCTTAAACACTTGAGTATCTGAAAGTGTAAGGAATAAGTAACTCTGAAAAGTAATCATTTTCAGATCTAGGAAGACTTTTCTTTTTATTAGAATAGGACGCTCACTGTGGAAATACAACCAGAATAGTAGTTTTGAGCACACTGGAGTTAACTAACCCACTTTCTGGTGACCCTGCACCAGTTTCTTGGTATTATATACCTCATTAATTTAGATATACACACACACACTTTCTCTCTCTAGCATAGTGGGCAGGTGGACACAGACTTTGGAGCCTTTCAGATGTGGGTTTGAGTTGAGCTCTGATGATAATTTAGATGTGGACAAATTGCTTGGCCTCTGCATTTTATTTTTGTCATCTGTAAAATGTAAAAGATTATGGAGCTGTTTGAATGAGATTTTCTGTGTACCTAGCACAGTGCCTAATGAGCTATAAAAGTTCAACAAACAAGTGTGAGCTGTTAACAGGCAGACTAACCTGTTCTTCCTTCCTACGTGTGTGATAAGTTGCTTCAATCCTGTCCAGCTCTTTGAGACTCTGTGGACTGAAGCCCTCCAGGCTCCTCCGTCCAGGCTTCTCCAGGCAAGAAAACTGGAGTGGGTGGCCATGCCCTCCTCCAGGGGATCTTCGCGACCCAGGGATCGAACCCGTGTCTTATTATGTCTCCTGCACTGGCAGGCTAGTTGTTTACCACTAGCACTACCTGGGAAGCCCCTTCCTTCCGGAGTGGTCTTCATTTTCTCCACAGCTTTTCTTCAACAGGAAGAAACATGTTGACTTCCTGTTGACTGGAGAGCATTTACTTGGCCGCTTGCCGTTGTTTAACACTGCTCTGAGCATTCCTGTTGACAGATCCTCTTGATAAACCTTTGTTCATTTTCCTTTTTTATTTATTCAGAGACCATGTGGAGTGGTTAAGAGCACTCTGGAGCCATATTGCCTTGGTCTGAATGCCAATTCTGCAACTTCAAAGCTGTGTAATCCTTGCAGGTTCATTTACCTAATAATTTTCTTGTCTCTTAAATGAATGATAATGATACCTACTTCATAGTTTTGATGTGAAGACATTAAATGAAATAATATATGTAAGACTTTTAGATTGTGCAGAGTAAGTGCTAGCTACTACTTAGGAGCCTGGCTCTTTGTTGGCACTTAATTCATCAGGACTCCTGATCAGTGACAGACCCAATTTATATAGCATTTTGATGTTTGTTTTGCAAAATAAATCTTATCCTGTACTGGTCACTCAAACACAATATTGTTAACACAGTTACAGTAACCATGCAAGGAAACATTTCATATTAAACACACATACACATGAGATATGTATAGATTACGTTCTTAGGATTTGTTAGGTGAAGTGTGCTGTATGTTGTGAGAATATGTGGTATTGTGTTGGACTTTAGGGCTCTCTGTCTTTTTTAATGAGTGAATGAATGGCAGTTTCAATATGATGTGAGCACTTAAAACATTTATCAAAAACATTTATCATATCCCAGATTTCTGACTTTTGATGAGCTTATGTCCCAGTTTGAACTTAAGGGCCATTTGGGGCCCGAATACTTGCATAGTTCATACTTTTGCTTATGCATTAATGCAGTTCTTCCTGTGTGCTACTCAGTTGTTCTGGGTAATACTTAGTTCTTATTTTGGTGTGCTATTTTGAGCACAATATGGTTTTTACATATTTGGATCTTTGATTTAAAGAGTGGAAAAGTTACCTTTGGGTGAGAATAGAGCTTGCCAAACTACTTGTGGGATTAGTTATTTGCTATTAGGATGAGCAGTCTGTGAATTCTCTGTCTTATATCTGGCCTACAAGAATTTGCTGTAATTGCATTATTTCTTATTAAAATCCATTGAGCTGAATTCAGCACAAAGTTTTACTGTAATTAATAAAACTATACATGCTTACAATTGTGAATGAGCTGAAAAGAGTTGTGAAAGTTGAGTAAATGAAGTGAATTCAACAGAATTCTTCCTGTAATCATAGAAATTAATCATGAAGGTATTTGATTATGTGATATTACGCATAGCAAATGCACGGCAAATGTCTGATACCTGTTATACCCTCACTAAGCAGGTTATAAAGCATCCACAAACAGGGAGTTGTTGCAGACCAGTCTTGTGTCATCTGTTAATACAGTCATGCTCTCGTGCTACTGGAAGAACTGCTAAGGTGTAATTTTGAGTTTGCCAGCAACTGTAGGCGGGTTGAAGTGAGTAAAATGACTCATATGCTTGTCTTGGTTCTAAGGATCTGTAGTTGCAATTTTGTCATTCAACCCTGCCGCCAAGTGTGGGAATTAAACTCACATTCAACAAGTAATAATTATGTTTCTCACCAGTAGTAATGGTATTTAAGCATTGTTACATCACTTCACATCCCTGTTCTCTGTGAATCACCTTTCACATAAACGTTGGAGTTACTAGTCTGATTTTAGGAGTTCTAGGGAAGCAGTTTTTAAGAAAAACATCTATTTCTGCTTTATTGACTATGCCAAAGCCTTTGACTGTGTGGATCACAATAAACTGTGGAAAATTCTGAAAGAGATGGGAATACCAGACCATCTGACCTGTCTCTTGAGAAACCTATATGCAGGTCAGGAAACAACAGTTAGAACTGGACGTGGAACAACAGACTGGTTCCAAATAGAAAAGGAGTACGTCAAGGCTGTATATTGTCACCCTGCTTATTTAACTTATATGCAGAGTACATCATGAGAAACACTGGGCTGGAAGAAACACAAGCTGGAGTCAAGATTGCCGGGAGAAATATCAATAACCTCAGATATGCAGATGACACCACCCTTATGGCAGAAAATTGAAGAAGAACTAAAGAGCCTCTTGATGAAAGTGAAAGAGGAGAGTGAAAAAGTTGGCTTAAAGCTCAACATTCAGAAAACTAAGATCATGGCATCTGGTCCCATCACTTCATGGGAAATAGATGGGGAAACAGTGGAAACAGTGTCAGACTTTATTTTTGGGGGCTCCAAAATCACTGCTGATGGTGATTGCAGCCATGAAATTAAAAGACGCTTACTCCTTGGAAGGAAGGTTATAACCAACCTAGATAGCATATTTAAAAGCAAGAGACATTACTTTGCCAACAAAAGTCCGTCTAGTCAAGGCTATGGTTTTTCCAGTGGTCATGTATGGATGTGAGAGTTGGATGGTGAAGAAAGCTGAGCGCCGCAGAATTGATGCTTTTGAACTGTGGTGTTGGAGAAGACTCTTGAGAGTCCCTTGGACTGCAAGGAAATCCAATCAATCCATCCTAGAGGAGATTAATCCTGGCTGTTCATTGGAAGGACTGATGTTGAAGCTGAAACTCCAATACTTTGGCCACCTCGTGTGAAGAGTTGGCTCATTGAAAAAGGCCCTGATGCTGGGTAGGATTGGAGGCAGGAGGAGAAGGGGACGACAGAGGATGAGATGGTTGGATGGCATCACTGACTCGATGGACATGGGTTTGTGTAGACTCTGGGAGTTGGTGACGGACAGAGAGGCCTGGCGTGCTGCAATTCATGGGGTCGCAAAGAGTCAGACACGACTGAGCGACTGAACTGAACTGAACTGAACTGAGGGAAGCAGTAATGATGCTCTTTCTCTTTGAGAAGTAGGGCAGGAGAGATTGACAGATACCTCCTGTGTTGGCTGATGGAGAACATGACATTAGATCTGAAGTGGAAAGGACTTATTAGCCTCTCTTGATTTAGATTTACCCACTGGGTAACTAGCGCACCCAAGCCAACCCCCAGCTTCTGAGAGGAGTAAGGGGAGAGAAGGTGGGAGTTGGGAGCATTGCTCTAGTGAAGGCCCTTTGTGAAGTATGATGTGGGCACACACAGCCAAGTGAGCAAGACCTTCCCATAAAGCAAGCGAGACAGTGATGGTCTGTGAGTAGGCTGGGGAGCTAGAAGAGGGGAAAATGTGAGGAGTATAGATGGGAACACAGACATAACAAGTCTCTGGTTTCTTCATCTTTCAGGAGCCACACACGTACATACACACACATTCATGCATGTCTTCATTCATTCCTTAATATGAGGGTCTTGTGAATAATCAGAAGTGCTACTTAGTTTGTGACTTCTCATGTCTGAGTCTTAATAAAATTTCAAATGCTCCCTTGAAATAGTATTTTTTTTAAAAAAACAGAATAAAATATATGAGAAAGCTAAGAATCTTTAGCAAGTTCAGTTCAGTTCAGTCGCTCAGTCGTGTCTGTCTCTTTTCAACCCCATGGACTGCCGCACGCCAGGCTTCCCTGTCCATCACCAACTCCCGGAGCCTACTCAAGCTCATGTCCATCGAGTTGGTGATGCCATCCAACCATCTCATCCTCTGTCGTCCTCTTCTCCTCCTGCCTTCAGTCTTTCCCAGCATCAAGGTCTTTTCCTGTGAGTCAGTTCTTTGCATCAGTGGCCAAAATATTGGAATTTAAGCTTCGGCATCAGTCCTTCCAATGAATATTCAGGACTGATTTCCTTTAGGATGGACCGGTTGGATCTCCTTGCAGTCCAAGGGACTCTCAAGAGTCTTCTCCAACACCACAATTCAAAAGCATCAATTCTTCGGTGCTCAGCTTTCTTTATAGTCCAACTCTCATATCCATACATGACTCCTGGAAAAACCATAGCCTTGACTAGATGGACCTTTGTTGGCAAAGTAATGTCTCTGCTTTTTAATATGCTGTCTAGGTTTGTCATAACTTTTCTTCCAAGGAGCAAGCGTCTTTTAATTTCATGGCTGTAGTCGCCATCTGCAGTGATTTTGGAGCCCAAGAAAATGAAGTCTGTCACTGTTTCCATTGTTTCCCCAACTATTTGCCGTGAAGTGATGGGACCGGATGCCATGATCTTAGTTTTCTGAATGTTGAGTTTTAAGCCAACTTTTTCACTCTCCTCTTTCACTTTCATCAAGAGGCTCTTTAGTAAAGGTGTTTTGTTTTGTTTTGGTTTTTTTCAGTGAAGCTATATAGAAGTATTTAGTGAGCAGCTACTCTGTTCCAGGCACTTTGGTAGACACAAGAGATGCCAAGATGAGTGAGGAACAGTCTTTTGTTTGTGGAGATTACAGTTTAATAGAAGTGACAGGGAAATAAGTATGTTCAGTAGATTGTTGTAGGTAAATAGATGGTAAAAATACAGTGGACCTAAAGGAGCCATGACCAGTTCTACCTAAAGTTTGTAGTCATGATTAAATTTGAGGGAAAAATATTATTCTCTCTGTTATAATAATGAAATCTTGTTAGTAATTGTAGGACTTTAAAATGATTTTGTTTCTCATCCTTCTGGAAATCAAGAAGCAAGTAATAGAAACATGCCGTGGAATTATTCTTAAGATTATGATTTAAAATATTTTATTGGTAACAGAAGTACTAAATATCTCTCTGATGCTGGGTGCTCCATTTTAAAATATTGAAGATGTGTCCTATTCTTACATCTCTTAAAATATTTATGCGTACAACTGGAACAGAACATACAAATGACCTACCAGTTATAAAATGTTGATCTTTTTGTTTGTAAAAGCAGGAGAAGGACCTGGAGAAGTGAGGGGACCCTGTGAAAGGAGGTTGTGATGGCAGTTGGGAAACTGTTGGAAGGAACTCAGTTGAGCAACAAGGTACAGACCTGCTCACAAGGAGGACTTTTACAACTCTCCTCAACCCCACTCCCCTCCTTGTTGAAAACTGGGCTTCTGTATAAGAATTTGAAGAAATGTGTTTGCATATTTAGTGAAAATTTTAAAATGAAAGCATGACATCACAGAAAATGTTGACATCATGCTGCTAGTGAGATAATAGAAATATTTTGAATGGAAACGTACCAATCCTATTTATGCTGACAAATAAAAGCTAAAATCGAGGATTTAGGTTTGTTGTTTTGAACACTTTTATCTTATCAGACAATGTATATTACCAGAGGAGGAGTATGAAGATGTATGTGGAAGCTTGTGTGGCTCTTCTGAAGTGGAAATTGCGGCATTTCTGAGGACTTTTGGGTTTATGGCCTTGGTTGTTTCCTGTATTTAACTTTCAGTCTTTGGCTGCCCCTTTCCTTGATCATGATTAGTTGTGCTATTTTTATAATTGCAGCTATGATGAGAATCTTGTTGTTATGTTGTTTCCAAGTTAACATGGAAAGAGGGAAGGAAGCCAAATGATTTTTCTAAGATTATTGCTCTAGTGGGAGAAGGAAGAAGGAGAGAAATGGGTTCTTGAGGTTGTACTTTTTTTTTTTTGATAAGACACTTGTTTAATATGGAGTTGTGAGAGGCAGAGGAGGGACTGTGCTGGAGGGCTCACAAGCAGCGGATCAGAGTTCATCCCAGCAGAGGGGTAAGAGGATTGGAGGTTCTGGATTGTTCCTTACAGGACCACCAGGGGGAGCATTTGGCTAAGGACATCAAGGTCTCCTGGGGTACTGCTCCAGAATAAATTTGGTTGCAGAGCAGGCATATGTCACTTTAAGTGCTGTATTTAATTTCATCTCTCACAGAATGACCATTTAAAATAAGTGGTAGTTCAGGTTCTCATGTGACTGGTGTGCCTTCCTTTATTTTGTTTGTTTTTAGTTGTACTTTGATGTTTCTAGTATTTCTCCTCTGAGCATTCCTTCCTGTCTTGGATCTAGAGCATGGCAAGATAAATGCTGAAGTTTTTGGCAACAGTGCCTATTAAGATTTTATTATTTAAAAAAACTTTATTATTGAGGTATCTTAGTTCATAATCTGACTCAGTGGACATGAATTTGAGTAAACTCTGGGAGATAGTGCAGGACAGGGAAGCCTGGCGCGCTCTATTCCATAGGGTTGCAAAGAGTCAGACACAACTTAGTGACTGAACAACTACAACAACAAAGTCTATAATATACTAAGAAAGTGATCACAAATAACTGAAACATTGTTTAGGCACCATTAATACTCGGGGCCTCTTCTGTTTGAACGATGAGATGGCATTAAGGAACTCATAGATGTGGATAACTTACTCAGAATTTCAGGAAAAAAACACTTGTTGTGTGCATGCATTGCATGGGCAAGGAAAGCCAGCAGCAGCAACTCAGGGACAGGCTGTCTAGTCTTATTTTTAGGCTGAAAGGTCTGTATGATAGTGACTCTGCTGTGCTCTGCGTACTGGGTACCGTTTTCCTCTCTGCATCATCTTTTTCTCAGCTTGCTTGTGATTTCTGCTTCCTCATTTTTTCTGCTTGCCTTTGGTCACCATAGCTGGTTAAGCTCTTTACCTCATAAAGTTTCATCTTTAGCTTTTATTACAGATTGACTCTTTACTTTATCCTAGTCACATTCCTAAGAGAGGACTGATTGAATAACCTATGTTAGTGCATTAGGAAACTTTACAGCTTGAAAAAGAGTTGAGGGAGATCCACTGATTTATTGGAGCCAACCTTATCTCTGTGTTCAGTGACATCACGTTGGTACCTTGGTAACTGGCCACTATGGTGGGAATCTTCACAGCATAGAAATTGGCAGATGCCATAAACCGGAGCTGAAAGCCTGTACTTCTTCCCTCTGGGAACTGGTTGCTAAGCTTTTACTGGCACACCACTGGGTAGGTGTTGATATGCGTAAGCTCTAAGATGTACTGTTAAGCAAGAAAAGAGTAAGATCTAGAATTATATACAGAATGGTTCTAGTTTTTAAATAGAAAAGAAATATTTAAATATATGTGCATGTGCATACATACATGCAGATTCTTGTACAGTGTGGAGAAGAGTTTTGGGAGAGAATGGTGGTTGCTTCTAGGAAGGGGGACTTAGGTTTGGAGTGGAGTATATGCAGCTGTTCAGATCAGAGTTCAATTTTAGACTGTGTGTGTGTAGTTGATTCTGAACATTAAAAGCCAATAAAATTCTTATATAATCATAATGTCAATAGTCAGTATAGTTTATTTCAGTGTTAAACATGATGATGAGGTGCGTAGGAAGGAAATCTAATCCTGACACTGACAGTGTCATGGTCAGATGAATTCACTTTTCCCATATGTATCAAATCCATAGCCACACCCCTTTGTATATTACTTCTTATCAATATTTGACCATAACTTTTCATCACTCTCTGCTTTGTTTGTTCTGAGATTTCTAACAGTCCTCTTACCTCTTTTTGGTGTCTTTTATATGTAAGCGTTTACCATATTGCAATAATGTTGTGATCTGTATGTTGCCTAGCATCCACTTTCTTCTTGAAGAACTTTGTATTCCCTCTTCTAATGCAGTCTAGTAACTCTCTAGGCAGCTACCCAGTTGGCATCTGGAAATGTTCAATTTTAGCCTCTGAAGATTTCACAGATCCAGTGTCTGCTCCTCATTTTGATTCTGTTAAAGAAAAAATTATTCTAACACTTATTACAACAATAAAGAAGACTTTATTCAGGGCTGTTGCAAGGAGTGTCATGAATATCACAATAGGGGAGAGAGATAGGGCTCAGCTCCAAGTATAGTAAGGGATTTATCATTAATTTGCCAAGTGAGGGCTTTGGTGGATGGAAAATTACTAAGAGGAGACCTCAGGGACAGGGGAATCTTGCTAAACCTACATAACAGGATTTTTGGTAGAGACAGGCCAGGGTTACTAGTTATCAAGGATGGAGGAGGAGAAATCTGACCAGATAGCAAAGGTGATGAGGTATCAAGGGTAGGGGGATTCCCTGACTTAACAGGATTCTTGCTACAGCTGGGTGAGGCAGGCTGAAGACAGGATGGAGGCCAAGGTCAAGGCCTAGTAATGAAGATGACTGAAGTTTGGACAAGGAGAGAGTCTTTGTCAAAGAAACATTGTTGAGGCAGTAAACTTTGAATCATTGTATTAGTTTTCTGTTGCTACCTATCACAAACTTGGTGGCTTAAAGCAACAAAATTGATCCTCTTACTGTTCTGGAGGATGGAAGTAGTTCCACTGGACTAAAGTCAGGTGTCAGCAGGGCTGATTCCCTGGGGAGACACCAGGGGAGAGGCTGGGACGCCTGGGGAGGGGAGGGGACGGCGGGTGTCCTCTTGTCTTTTTGAGCTTCTGGAGGCTGCCTGCTTTCCTTGGCTCCTGTAAATGTGATTAGACTGGCATCAAATTTCTAATCAGCCAGAAGGTAATACAGCACTTATTTTCAGAGTTCTGAGGGAAAAAAAAATTATCATGAGCTTGGAATTCTGTATCGAGACAAACAACTGATGAAGTATGAAGAAAAAATAAAAACATTTACAGATAGTACAAGATGTGTTGAGCTGAAGATCGATTCCCCACAACATGTCCACATCCTAATCTCTGGAAGGTGTGGATGTACCTAATATGTCAAAAGGGATTTGTAGATGTAATTAATAAGGATTTTCAAGTGGGAAGGTGATCATGGATCATGAAGGTGGGCACAGTGTCATCACAGGAACCTTATGAAAAGAGGACAAGAAGGTCAGAGGAGGAAGGAGATTTGAGGATGGAGGCAAGAGGTTGGAGTGATGTGAAGGAAGGGGCCAGGAGCCAAGGAAAGCAGGCAGCCTCCAGAAGCTCAAAAAGACAAGGGGACACCCGCCACCCTGCACCCCCGCATCCTGGTTTATGATTTGAACTTTTAACCCTCTCTCTGAGCTTCTGAGATCTTTTGCCTATGTTGAATGTTACAACTGGCTTAACTTTAAGTGTAAGTTGAGTTTGATTGTAAACTTAATTCATTAGTGTAATTAATGTGCATAAGCATGCCTTTAACATGGCTGTCATGTTTGCAAAGTAGTTTCCATATTGTAGGTCCCAACCCATTTTTAAAAAAAGAAAGAAGGACACAATGAAGGGAAGAAGGCGAGACTCGGCAGAATAGAGTAGAACACTTCACAGTGCTGCCCTGCAGTAGTTATGCGTATTGTATCATGAAACTTTTATTTCACTTGTAAATGGGTGCTGTATGAAATATTTCCCAAACCTTCCAGAATTTAGTATGTATTTGCTCAGTGTCTGAAAGGGGCTGAAGCTTTCACATTAAAAAGTATCATTAAAATTGTTATCAAATGTACTTGAGAAGAGTATTCATACTGAGATTTAGTTTGTTTTAAGTAAAAATTGTCTTTGTTGCTCCAAGACAAGTTTTGTTAAAAGTAGTAAGAATGTGGCTAATTTTGAAGCGCAAGATGAAGGCTCATTCAAAGCCCCTGCTTGTTACTAGCTGGAATGCTGGGTGTAGGCTGGTGTGGCTCATACTTGGGATGGAGCCTGAGAGGCATGTTTTTACCCTCAACAAACATCATCTTTGTTTGAGTATCTGTAGTCTGTGTAACTACAGCAAGGTCTTTTTTCTCCCTTAGAATATATCTCAGACCTTTTCTTTCTTGTGTTTGTTTCACAAATAGTTTAAAGTAGAGCTGCCTTCCACTCTTCTGTTTCAGTTTGTTGCAGAATGTGTGAGGGACCACCTAACACTGTTGGTGTGCTTGCAGTAATGGAATCTTGGTGTAGATAAATTTACTCTATGAGGACTGAAGCTGTTGTTAATTCCCAGGGCCAGACTGGTTATCTAACAAAGGGTAAAGTACTTTTTACGTTAAAATATATATCTATTTAACATTCATCTGTCAAAATGTGTACTAGGAAAAGTGGTCTGTCAGTTTTGTGTTATTGGATTGAATTTAAAATTTAAAACCTTTGAATGAATTGTTCATTACAGTCTGGGGCTATTACAATTCAGGTGGATCCTTGATTCTTAAAAATTCTTATGTTTACATGGAATTAGAGATGTTCTTAAAATGCTGTCGTTATTTTCTTCTGTACATTTGTGCTCTGAGATGTTTTATATGTACTTGAGTTTTTAATCCAAGTTTCTTTTGATCCTTAACTGCTTAAAATGTGCCTCTTATACTTTGAGACATTCTTATATTAGATGGAAAATCAATTAAAATAATTTGATTGAATTTGAGTTGGATAGTGTGATAGGTTTCTTGTTTGATGATGTGTGGTGTAAGTGCCCAGGACCACAACTGTTGTTGTTTGATGGTTGCCTGGAAGTCGGTGCACACTTGCACAGACACAAGACAGCTGCGATGCCTCCATGGTCAGTGTTTGTAGGGCAGACTCTTTGTTCTGCAGTGGAATTTCTAAATAAGCAATCAGAACAAAACCATAGGGATTATTCTATTATAATTCTTAATAAACTTCTCAACTGTAGATAAGACAGTGTGAAGCATAATTTAAATACAGTGAATTCTGCATAGGGACCCTACTTACTGGGAAGATGATTGCCTTAAATGATGTCTCTAAACTCAGTGTTGGGAAAGATTGGCATTTCCATTTAGTCTCTTCAAAGAAGCAGGTTTGGCTATATTTTATAAGATAGGCTTGACTTTAAATCTGTTCTCTTTTACATTTATTAATACCACAGATTTTTCTCCTCATGGGAAAATAACAAGAGCTTTCTAAAGAAATTTGAGACTCGCACTTAATTGATTCAGAGTCAACTGTGCTAATCATTTTAATAATTTTTCTCCCATAACATTAGAGCACAGTTTCATCCAGTTCCAGTACAGCCTCTATTATTGGCTTGGTTTTCCTTTCTAGGAATTTCTAGATTGGAGATGGATCCATGTAAAGCATAGTATCTTACAGTTTGCCATAAAGATGTTTTCTTGGGATATTTTGTATCTTCATTTCCCAGCTCTATACTGTTTCCAGTTCTTACCTTTATACTTTTATTAAACTTTTCATTGTTAAGTTAGAAATATAGTTGAGATTCCTAGAACTAGTAGCAGAAATAAAGGACTGGTATAAAATACTTCCAAGAAAGCCCTCATTTATTGAATTTTGCCCAGTCACCATAGAAATTCATGCTTAGCTGTTCTGATAATGGAAATGGAATTTACTGTGTGGTCAGGGTTCCTAGTTTGAGTTTAATTTTTGTTCATTTGCTTCCCCTGCCCTTTTGGTAGGGGCAATGTGGTATGAATGCAATGTGTTAAAACTGGGTAAAGGAAGAGGGGAAAAGGAGTTGAGGAAGGTTCCTAAGTCTAAAATAAGATAATTCGAATGTGTATAATTGAGCTGAGTATCCCAGACTTCTGAATGCATTATGTGTGTGCCAAGTCGCTTCAGTCATGTCCGACTCTTTGTGACCCTATGGGCTGTAGCCCGCCAGGCTCCTCTGTCCATAGGATTCTCCAGGGAAGAATACTGGAGTAGGTTGCCATGCCCTCCTTCAGGGGATCTTCTTGACTCAGGGATTGAACCTGCATCTCTTAGGTCTCTTGCATTGGCAGGTGGATTCTTTACCACTAGTGCCACCTGGGATGCATTAGTTTACTGCAAATCTGAACGACTAATCTATATTTTTTGTAATTTTATCGGACCATTGTGTTATTTATTCACATTTCCCTCAAAGGTTCTCAATTGACACTTTGAGACAAGCAGTGGCATAAACACTTTTTCCCCCAAATAAGCTTTAAGAAGTTGACAAATTTCCGTTGTGCTATTTTTACTATTATAAACAACCTTGTGATGATGTCCTTGTCATAAATTCCTAGAGGTGGAACTGTTGGGTAAAGGAGAGGCCTGTTTTGAAGATTTCTGATGTTTTATCAAGATGCTTTCCAGAAGGAGTTGATACATTTGTGAGTCCACCGACTGTCAGTGAGGGCACACCTCCCCACACTGGAATGAGATGGAGGAATATCAGTGCATTTTGGGGTCAGTCTGAGATAGGTGCAAAGTGGTATTTTAAAACTTGCATTTCTTTAGTTTCTGATGACTTGATTCCCCCTGCCCCTGCCCCGCATGTCTTGGCTTTTAAAATTAGCTTTTATTTTTGTCAGAACTTTACTTGGTGTAAAGATTTAGGATCTGTAAAACTTATTTTGAAAAATAAGCTCACTTCCACACCCCTCCCCACCCGGCTGCCCACCCACAGAAGTAACTGCTCTCCAGTCCCAGCTGATTGATTTTCTGTTTACTTCCAAAGCACTAGATAACATGCCTATATTGCCACTTCCTGTTCTGCAGATTTAGTCATTATCTCATGTTTCCTGCTTTGGAGGGTGAGGATCGGGTTTGCTTCCCTGCACTCAGCCTCTTACATACACACATGCCTCCCTTCAACTCTTAGGAACTTGACTTCTTTAATCAACTGCTTGTTTTCAGCCCCACCCTCACCTGGAACCTCCATTTGCTGTGCCATTGAGGGCAAGGATTTAAAGCATCCCCATGTTGTCAGTTTAGTGGGGTTTTAGGAGGAATGGATATAACAGAGTGTGTTCCATCTGCCCTCTTTCACTGGACATCCTTTTTTGTGTCTTTTAGTAATCATTTAATAGAGTAATGGTTAAAATTATGGGCTGTAGATTCAATATTGTGTGAATCCTACCTTTACTAGCTGTGTCACCTTAGACAAGTTAGTTAAAATCTTTAAACCTTGTTGTTGTTTTTTTTTTTAATCTGTGTAATAGAATTAATAGGATAAAGCCCGGAATTAAGTGTGATAAGGCATGTAAGATCCTGCTGGCAGGTTCTTACTATCTGCCGGGTACTTCCTGAGAAGAGGTTTGTCTCTGCTGTTGTTACTCCTGTGAATTTCATGCTCATGACCTTTGCCCAGTTTCCACTGGGATGCTTGTCTTCCTTCTTGACCAGAGGTGCCTTTTATACAGCCGGTCATTGATCTTTTAATTTATGGTACTTGGGTGTGTAATCATATCCATACTATTTCATATTTTGATCTCTACTCATTGTCAGACTTAACGTTTTTGAAAGATAACATGATGGGTAATAAGAAAGGAGGGTGTGTGTTGTGGTAAAACTGCACATTATGATAATAGTTGGGACAGTTGATAAGGGGGACCTCAGAGGTTAAATGTAAAGAAATGATTATATTCATCATGTCAGCAAAATATTTTTTTAAACCCTTAAACTCTATCTTGAACTAGTTTATTTTGTGAGTAAATTACATAAATTTTTAAAAGGCTTCTTGAATGCTCTTCTCATCACCTACCCAGGTAGATTTCATCTGAAAACTTAGAACTCTCATTTCCAGTTTCTACTTTAATTCTTATTTCTATGAAATTAGATCCAAATATAACTCTTGAGGGATAAGATTTACATATCCTCTAAGTTAATGCTGTGTTAACAGATTTGCTTTCTTTTGAGGGTGGTATGTAATATCGAAATAGTATATATGTAGATATTTCAAAGTTGTAGCTACGGATACTTAACTCACCCTTGTAAGTTTATTTGATTTTTGCTGGTTTGTCATTTTAGGCAGCATCAATTTATTGTTTTATTTTCATTCATTTTGTCTTAGTTTTATGATTAATTAATTTATAAATCTTTAAACAACAGTTCACTGAAATTTGATCTCTCCACAGATTCAAACCAGGATGTAGCACTTAAACTTGCCCAGGAACGAGCTGAAATAGTTGCTAAATATGACAGAGTAAGTATTCATCATTACTCTTTAAGTAATTTTTATTTTCAAAAATATAAATAGAAGTGGATTTGCTTTTTGGAGGGCTTAAATTACAGCGGCAGCTTGTTTATTTCCCATTACTTTTGAAGTCATCTAATTTCCCTGACTTTGTCTCCGTAGTTTCTCTCCCTCCTTCCCTCTTCTCCAGCCACGCTAGTCGCTTGTTATTCTTCCAGGCTTGCTCCTGTCTCAGGGCCTTTGCACAGGCTGTTTCTTCTGCCCGGAACACTCATGTGCTGGATACCCTCATGCCCTTTTGCCTCCTCTTTTTCTTTGCCCCGATGCTACCTCTTAGTGATCTCTTCTCTGACCACACTGTTGAATATCCCCCTCCCTCCTCTGGCTCTCTCTGTCCCCTTTCTCTCCTTTATTTTTCACCATATCTTTTACAATATCAGCATACTTTTTATTACATTTTGTTGCCTGCTCTCCTTCCTAGAATGTAAACTCTCTGAGGGTAAGAATTTCTCTTGTTTGATTTGCTCTTGTATCCTAAATACCTACAACAGTTCTGGCTCATACTAGGTATTCAATAAATGTTTTAATTACATTAGTATATAGAGTTAAATACCCATTTTATTTAATTGATATGTGATATTGAAAATTGGAAACATGGATCTGAAATTTGAATTGATACATGATGTATAATCTAGCTTTTTATCTTTAAGTTAGTTGTGGAATCTGGTTTTTGATGCCCCAGAATATCACAGTTGTTGACAATTTACATATGTCCTTATTAGTACCTTTTATCTCTTGAGATCTATAATGAATTGTAGCTGTGATCTATAAATGTCATGTTTTATATTTATATTGGTTGCATGTAGTTTTGTATCTGTTACTTTTGATGATTTGTGAGAATGACAGGAACATGAAATTATAGAAGGCCATCTGGACTGTGCCCTACAGGAACATGCAGGCAGGGCTCAACTTAACAATCTGTTCCCAGAGTTTGTTTTTAAGTTGCTTGTTTGAAACATCAGACACAGTTTCCTTTTATTATGACTAGGTTTTAGCATACTCTGCAAGAAACCTAATTAATTTATTTAACTGCTTAACTAATTTAAAACCAATAGAACCATCATTCATTCATGCTTGTGTGCATTTTTTTCCTATGGTTAGCACTAAGTGACCAGGTCAGGTGTCATGCTAGGCCTTGGGGAGTCACTGTACAAATATGAGTTACAGGGGTGCTTTGCCCACAAGGTTCTCACGGCCTTCGTGGAGTAGAATGTGAGAGCTGACTGACTGTTGTAAATACCCTCAGGTGGAGGCTCCATGAGACAGTCAGGTACAGAGTGTGAAATGTGAGGGATGGTATAGACCCTTCTGGGGCTCCTGCTCTCATCAGTGCTGGTTCACAGCTCAAGAGGGGAATGTGATGGGCAGTGGGCTGAGGACAGAGCCCTGGGCCCACCGGCACTCAGGAAGGACCCACGAGGAAGCCAGCACGGAAGAGTAGGGCAGGGACGGGAGAACCAGGACCTGGTGGTGTCGTGAGGTTGCGTGAGCAACACTGGTGAGTGCACCGGAACAATTCGCTCGATGAGGATGCTGGAGTGTCCGTGGATCTGATGCTGGGAGGCTGTTTTGACCTTGGCAAGGACAGTATTAGGGCCAGTGGAGCGGGGAAGTGGGGAAGAAGAGAAGCAAAATAGGTGGTCCGCTCTTCTGAGAAGTTAGGATGAAGAGGCGAGACATAGTTTTTTCTAACCCTTGTGTTTTGGTCTTTTAAAGAAATTATTCAGTTTTATACATTCCCAGTAACACTCTTCTTTGTCGCCTTCTATAGGGACGAGAAGGTGCAGAGATTGAACCTTGGGAAGATGCTGATTACCTTGTTTACAAAGTCACGGATAGATTTGGCTTCTTACAGTAAGTCACATAGTTTGAAAGCTGACTTTTAAAATTATGTTTCTATGGTCACCTATTGCATTGATTTTCTTTGTTTTTAATAGCATTGCTGTGATTAAGATTCCAGGATTAGTCCTGCAGCCTGCTTTTCTCTTCTCTTTTTTTAAGTTAAATTCCTGGCATTTTTTAACCTCCATGATTGAAACTGAACTATAGCTAAGAATATAATCTTTAATATTCATTGTGTTTTAAGAACATTAAGTGCAATAAATGAGTTGTAGTAATGATTTAGCAGAATTAAATGGAAATCAATAACAACTTGTATTTCGAAAATAATTATAAGGCATTTTATTTTATATAAATGCATTTAAAAAATAATTAGCAGTCAGAACCTCAGTGTTATGCAGCCTAAAAATGAGCAATGGAAAGAAATGCCATTGACCTTCCTTACGGTTGGAAGTGTATTTGTGTTATTTTCTCTCAAAATTAATTCCATTTATCCTGAATATGTTGTACAAAGAGTTGAGAAAGGTCTGGAGCACTATAAAGTAGTTAGAGTGGTTTTGACCCTTGTCCTGCACTCATAGGAGTCTGCAGATTCTGGTTCCAGCTTTGTTTAAACAGATTCCCCAGGCTAGGGACTCTGCTACATCTCTATAGTTCGTTTGGTTCCATACAATTTAGCAATTACCTTGCCACTTACTCACATTTTCCCCAGTCTCATTTATTATGAAGAGGAAAAAGCCAGGGATTTTTATTTTATGACACATGACTACATTTTGAAGAAAAAATTTCTTAGGGGATTCCAAGTGGTAACTTTATAGTACTCAGACCTTCTTTTTCCTTTCCATTCAATTTTCTTGCATTTAGAAAATATTTTGTTGTATCATGTTTTTCTCAGGGTCTCTCAAGCAAACGGAAACAGTTCTGGGAGTTAGAGAAAGTGTGCTGTTCTTCTGGCTTTGCTGGTCCCAGTTAACTATTTCATGCCGTATCTGTGAAGCAGAAATCATTAACTGCTCTGCATACTTAGGGCTACTTGAAGCTTTGAAGAAATAAGATGACCTACAGGTCTAGACAAACTCAGGTGTTGTTATGCTACCTAATGATATCAGCATATCCGAAATGTTCTCCTGAGTAGTTGTAATTAGAAGACTTTGAATTTCAACAGACCAACAAGAGCAGTCTTTAACTATGATGAAAATACTATTCTTAAAGGAAACCCCCACTTCCACTTTTTTATAAGTAAATCAGACGGCTACAAATGGCAGTAAGTGATTTTTACTTTTGTATGGGTTCATGTACAGATCTGAGGTATGTGAATGCTGTTTGAAGGATACTTTGAGCATTTGGCACCATCAAGATCAGTGGGTCCCCAAATTTCCTGCACGTTAGAATTAGCTGGAAAATGTTTGTTTATTTAAATAGATTTCTGGGTTGTATCTCAGATTTTGATTCACAAGGTAGGCTACAACTCAGCTGATTTTTGACCTCTCCAAGTATTTGTGATGGGAGTGAACCACTCTAAAAGATATTTTTATCAAAAAATGGTCTAATATAGTACAAAATAACATGAAAAGGGCTTCCCTGGTGGCTCAGAAGGTAGAAGAATCTGCCTGCAATGCGGGAGACCTGGGTTTGATCCCTGGGTTAGAAAGATCCCCTGGAGAAGGGAATGGCAACTATCTTGCTGTATATCGCTGTGCACACTGTTCGCTGAACCCAGGGTAGGCAAGGCACGAGCTAAGAGGCTGGAAGAAGACCCGAGGAGCTGTAGGAACTGCAGACACATTTATTCTCTCCTCTCATGGCTGACGCAACAGACATAGCATAACCTAACACAACACAACCTCTCTCCTGGCTGTTGCGGCTGATGCAGCAGATGGAGCAGCAGACACGCTGTATTCTCCCCTCATGGCTGACCCAACGGACACAGCCATGCTGCTAAGTCGCTTCAGTCATGTCCGACCCTGTGCGACCCCATAGACGGCAGCCCACCAGACTCCGCCGTCCCTGGGATTCTCCAGGCAAGAATACTGGAGTGGATTGCCATTTCCTTCTCCAGTGCATGAAAGGGAAAAGTGAAAGTGAAGTCGCTCAGTCGTGTCCGACTCTTAGCGACCCCATGGACTGCAGCCTACCAGGCTCCTCCATCCATGGGATTTTCCAGGCAAGAGTACTGGAGTGGGGTGCCATTGCCTTCTCCAACACAGCCATGATGCAGCACTAAATGCAGCCGCTTCCTAGCTCACATATGCATACAGTACCTCCTGAAACGCATGTTCAGTGCCATAAATGATCTCAGCTGTTACATAGTCATTATTTACAAAATGTGGGGTAAGAGAGCCTGAACACGCCATCTTGGCTCATTTGCTCTTTCCCTACAGCAACCCACTCCAGTATTCTTACCTGGAGAATTCCGTGGACAGAGGAGACTGGCAGGCTACAGTCCATGGGGTCCCAAAGAGTTGGACATGACTGAGCAATTAACACTAACACATATGCAAACCTCTTACATTCCAAAAGGGCCTGGGAGTTACCTAAATTTTCTTTCCTCATTGCTTATAACAACTAGGTTCTGGCCCAGAAGCCTAACCTGTATTTGGCAATCCAAAAAGCACACTCAGTTATTCCACATTTGTTTTCACCTCTGTGCTCAGGTCCATTTGTCTCTAGTGGGAAATAGACCAGTGATTTACCATAACAATATTACCTCGTATTTATTGAGCACTTACTGTGTGCTGGGCACTGTTCTAAGCTGTTTACATGGATTATTCCTTTCAAAACCTCTTAGACATAGGTACTCTTTTTATCTTTCTTGAGATGAATGGAAGCATGGAGAGGTCAAACAGCTTGCCCAGGTTCTGCTTGCAGTAAATGTCAACTCCGAGGAACTCACCTTGGCAGCTCACAGCAGAGCCTGAGTTTGGAACTTCTGCGTTCTACTGCCTGTTACTCTTACTCCTCTGTAGTTTTAATTAGAGAAACATCAGTGAAGCTCTTTGAAATGCCTGGAGGAAAATTAAAGGGGAAAAGAAGAGTGCCTAAGAAGGGGGCCTGTTTGAAATGATTCCCCTCCTGAGATGGACGCCTAGATAGTGGTGAGCTCACCTAGTCTTTGGAAACGAGGCCGAACCAGTTCTCAGGCCAGCCCACTGCATTTTTTATTTACTCCGTGATGCAAACCTAAAGCAGGCCCCACGAAGGAAAATGATGAACATAGAAATGGGGTTTAGTGTGATGTTGTGCTTTGTGGGATTTCACACAAGTCACTGATTTTTGTTGCAGCGCCTCATTTCAGTGAGACACTGTTCCAAGGTCGCTGCTGGCGCCTCTGACCACTGGTCACTGTAGACTGGGGTTTTCTGCGCTATTGAATCAAGTCACCTGGCGCAGGCGTCTAGACCTTGCTCCCTGTGGTACCTCGATCAAAAGAGCGTTTCTTGCTGCTGTTTTAGTTCTTTGTAATTTTTGATTGGTTCTATGGTAAACATGGGTTTTAAGTGTCAATATCAATAAAATGGTACAAAGTAACTTTGTAGCCTTCTCTGAAGGTTGCTGACTTTATGTATAATGACAGTTTTTGTAACTTAAATTACTTGTTATATGTGAAGAAGGATGACCATAATTAACAAACATGGCACAGGACTAACTTGGTTTTATAGCAGATTTCACAATAAATATAAAAACTGTTGACAAACCAGCCTGGCTTGCTGGTGGAACAGGATCATCTTTGTTTAGTGTGCAGAAATGAGGAGCTGTCCCCAGCTATGTGCCTGTGATGGACTTGCATCTGGATAGTGGAGAAGTCTAGCTTATTTAAGAACTTAGAGAACTTTCAGCATTTGAACTTTAAACTTTTTTTTTTTTTTCAAAAATAGTCACTGCTCAACAAAGAATGCTTGGTATTTGGATAATGATAGATAATGCTTTTAGGCCACAAGTTATTAATAGAAGAATTACAGGAAACTTTTTCCGAAAAAGATAAAATTAATACCAAGCCTCAGATTTTCAACCACTTCTTAAAAACGTTTATACATTGTCTGAAGTTTAGTATAACTATAGAAATACTTGAAAGCCAGAATAATGGTGTTTTTGTTAAAGAGTATCTGTTTTAATGACAGGGCCTTGAGAACTCCTTCCACCCATCCAATAATTTTGACTAATTATGACTAGTGTTAATCTAAGACAAAATTTGCTACAAAATCTGTAGTGAAATTTAGTCAGTATATTGAGCTAACTGATTTTAACAAGTTAGTTAACTTTTATGTTTCCAAATGAAACTTTATCTCATAGTTATAGAAATACTCCACCTGAGCTATTGAAAAACCACAAGTACATACACTCTAATTAGTAATTCCTTTAAGCTGACTAGCAGATTGAAAAAACAAATAGATCCAAGTAAGGTCCCTGTAGTTCCAGCTATGACTGTAGTTGTTTTTACTTAGTATATTTCTGTGAGGCATAGCTTCTTGCTGTCAGCTTGGTGTTTTCTTTAAGCAGTCTCTAGGTGCCTCTTTTCATTAGAGGACAAAGCTTTGTTTTCTAAAGTAGGGGTAGGCAGACATTTCCATGAAGACTAGATCTTAAGTACTTCTTGGCTTTGTGAACCATATAATCTTTGTTACAGTTATTGAACTCTACCACTGTAGCATGAAAAAAATCATAGACAATACATAAATGAGTATGGTGGTGTTCCATAACATCTTATGGAAAAACCTGGATGAGCTTTTTGGGCAACCCAAAGTGGCTTAAAGACTTGAACATAAGACCTGAAACTCCTAAAAGAACCCTTACGTGGTACACACCAACTCGATGGACATGAGTTTGAATAAGCTCTGGGAATTAGGGATGGATAGGGAAGCCTGGTGTGCTGCAGTCCATGGGGTTGCAAAAAGTCAGACACAACTGAGCAACTGAAGTGAACTGAAGCTCCTTGTCATTGGTCTTGGTGATGATTTTTTGAGTTTGATGCCAAAAGCAAAGTCAAACAAACAAACAAAAAGCAAGTGGAACTACATCAAGGTAAAAACTTTCTGCATAGCAAAGGAAACCATGGACAAAATGAAAAGGAAGTCTACTGAATGGGAGAAAAGACTTGCAAATCGTGTATCTGATAAGGGATTAATACCCAAAATATATAAACAACTTGTATAACTCTAGCCAAAAAAAACCCTCCAAACAATCCAAGAATGAGCAGAGGATCTGAATAGATACTTTCTATTCAGTAAATAGATACTTGATGTACAGATGACGAACAAGTCCATGAAAGTGTGTTCAGCATCACGAAACATGAGGCAAGTGCCAATCCAAATCACAGTACAATATCACATTGCTCCTGTTAGAATGGATATCATCAAAGAGACAAGAAATAAATTTTGGCAAAGATGTGGAGAAAAGAGAACCCTTGCACACTATTGGTGGAAATGTAAATTGATGCAGTTGCTATGAAAAATAGTATGGAGGTTTCTCAAAAAAATTGAAAATAGTACTGCCAATATGATCCAGAAACTTTACTTTTGAGTATGTATCTGAAAGAAATGAAAACACTAACCCCAAAATATATCTGCATCCACCATGTTCATTGCAGCATTACTGTCAGTAGCCAAGACACAGAGAGAACCTAAATGTCCATCAACTGATAAATGGAAATGTGGTTTTTATCTACAGTGGAATATTATTCACCCATAAAAAGAAGGAAATTCTACCATTAGCAACAACAGAGATAAACCCTGATGGAACTCTACTAAGTGAAATAAGTCAGAGAAAGACAAATGCTCACTTGTATGTGAAATCTAAAAACAGAAAAACCCAAACTCATCCATACAGAGAACAT
Organism: Giraffa tippelskirchi; assembly: GCF_054371585.1. NCBI lineage: Eukaryota > Metazoa > Chordata > Mammalia > Artiodactyla > Giraffidae > Giraffa > Giraffa tippelskirchi. The sequence goes on along the minus strand of NC_137287.1, from coordinate 60,163,478 downwards.
ATTGGTGGTTGCCAGAGGTGGATTCATTCTATAGGATCTGCCTGACGCAGACCATGTAGCCTGAGCAGATGATTCCCATCTTTCCACAGACACATGGAATGCTTGGTTCTGGTTCATTTCTGATTGTTGACAGCAGGCACAGTTAGGCCTGTTAGCCTTGTTTAGTGAATGGGAGGACGCTGAAGAATTTAACCTGTGGTGGCAGCCAGAGATGGCACTTTGTTTGCAGTTAGGAATGTTCAGTGTTAGGTCAGGATATGCTCAAGTCAGCCACACAGAAGGTTGCCCTTGCCCCGGGCAGCCCACTCACCCCAGAGATACCACTGTTGGTGCACCCAGAGGTTGCCAGATGTTATTCTTTCAAGATGTCCCTGCTGACCTCATCACTTAGCAAGTATGTTCCAGTGATGTCCACAGGCCTTCTTCTGCTAGTCAGTGAAGAATGGAAGATGTCCCTGCTGACCTCATCACTTAGCAAGTATGTTCCAGTGATGTCCACAGGCCTTCTTCTGCTAGTCAGTGAAGAATGGATGCATGCAAATTCATACATCACTGACCCCAGTAATCAGATTACAAATTAGCAGGGAAAGTTAGACTAAGAGCATAACAAAGGCTATTTTAAAAAGGAAAAGAAAAAAATGAGTAGCCACTTATAAAAAAGCAACTTGTATTTAATCTTCAAAATTTCTTTTCTTCTTGAGAATTGATTTCTTAGCCTGTTTTTCATATACTCTTGCACAATCTGAAGATAGATACATATCTTAAGTTTGAACCCACTGGGTTAGATAATGCTGAACATCTCTGTATTAGGGTAAGTGATGGTGACTGAGTGAAAATGTTAGTTTTCTTATCTGTGAAATGAAGGGTTGTACTAGCTCTCTGAGAGCTCTTTCGGCTGTTAACACTTTGTGGTCAGTTTTGTTACTATAGCTTTATGCTTCACCTAAGAACTCGTCAGAGTAGCAAAAGGATGCTTTTGAAAACATTGGACTCTTGTATACTAATGTGTTGTGTTCTTACAAGTGTTATTATCTGGTATGAAGAGAAAGGCAAAAATATGTATAGATCTTGTCAAAACCAGACTTCTCTGGTGGCTCAGATGGTAAAGAATCCACCTGCAATGCGGGAGACCTGGGTTCGATCCCTGGGTTGGGAAGATCCCCTGGAGAAGGGAACGGCTACCCACTCTAGTATTCTTGCCTGGAGAATTCCATGGACAGAGGAGCCTGGCAGTCTACAGTCCATGGGGTCACAAAGAGTCGGACATGACTGAGTGACTTCCACTCACTTGTCAAAACATCAGTACCACTGATAGAACAACTCAAAGCACATAATGCTGTTTATAGATAGTACAGGTAGCTGTTTTTACATTACTGACAGTTAATACAAGAATCTCTGAATGTTTTATATTGAAGGTGATATCACAAAATTACTGTGTCAGAGAAATGGATTTGATCTTTCATTGTACATTAAAAAGTTACTCTTTTTGAAGTTTTGACAAACGAGGCTTTGCCTGTTTACAGAGTAAAAGTTTAAGTTTTCCTTTTAATTCTTAAATCTGTGGGAGACAGTTTTATTTCCTTATACTGATTGTTTTGAACACTCATTTGTTATGGGCTACAGTTTGAGACAGAGTGGAGGTAATGGTCGTGGGTAGAGGTTGGCAAATGATGGCCTGTTGGCCAAATCCAGCTTTCCACCTGTTTTTGTAAACATTTTATGGGAACTAAACCACACCTGGTTTACATGCTGTCAGCATCTGCTTTCACAGTATGACATCAGAGTTGAGTAATTATGAAAAGGACTGTATGGTCCATAAAGCCTAAAATATTTGCTGTTTCAGTATTTGCCTTTGCAGGAAAGGGTTGTTGACCCCTGGACTAGAGCAGTCTTGTCCAGTGGAACTTTCTGCAGCGTGTGTGGAAGTTTTCTCACCTGTATCCGTACTGTTCAGCATGGTAGCTGAGTTATGGCTTGTGAGGCTGATGGCTGAACTTTTAATTTAACTTCATTTTATTTTACATTTAAAATTAAACAGCCACCTGTGGCTAAAGATGATGAGATTGGCCAGAGCGGGTCTAGAGATTCGCAGACAGGAGATGTGGTTTCAGAATGTTGTTGTTTAAGTCTCTCAGTCGTGTCTGACTCTTTTGCGACCCCATGGACTGTAGCGCTCCAGGCTCCTCTGTCCATGGGACTCTCCAGGCAAAAATACTGGAGTGGGGTTGCCATTCCCTTCTCTAGGGGATCTTCCTGACCCAGGGATCAAACCTGCGTCTCTTGCATTGGCAAGCAGATTCTTTAACACTGAGCCACCTGGGAAACCTGTTTACAGAATAGCTCATTGTTCTATGTTGAATGTGGTGGAATGGAAGCTTACATAACTCTTGTGATGACAGGTAAATGTTTGGACATCATGTGTACCTACAGATTTATAATTTTTTTAAAAAATTTGCCCTTATTTCAACTATTTCACACCCATTGTTTTTCCTCTGCAGTGAGGAGGAGCTCCCATATCACAATGCAGCTATGGAACGGGTAAGTCCAGTTCTGTCTTCATTTTTCATTACCGGGGAATTCCGTTCCTCAGAGGAAGAAAAGTTGCCACTTTTGTGATTGAGGGTGCCCTTATTACCTGTCAGTGCTGCTGTCAGCGTTAAAATTTGACCCTCTGAATATCACTGTAAAAAAATAGTTAAATTAATGGTGAAACTTAGATTTTACGGAACTTCTGTAGGTACTTGGAGAAAAGGAGGGGTGGCCATTAGCAGAGCCTACACGTGGATGGTGGTTCTCCATCGAGGCCGCCTCAGGACGTGGGCCTGGTGAGAGCACACGCTCAGGAGCCCAGGCCCCTAACGTTGCCTAGACATCTCTCCAGCACCACATGGCTCCTGCAGCTCTGGTCAAGACCAGCCACTCCTTGCAACACAACTGTGTCACGAGGTTTCCTCCGCATCTCCCGCAGACGACTGCAAAAAGAGTTTGCTGTAGTCAAATGAGTATGTTTGCATTTTAAAGACTTAAGTCTTATATATAGTAAATCTGTCGTGTTTTGATAACTGAGTGGTTCCCCTTTCTCATTGCAGTTGGCTGGGGCCTGGCTCCACAGCTGGGTGTGCTGACACTTAGGGACTGGTCGTTCTAAGTCCCATGGAGTCCCCTCCCCACCTCTCCATTTTCTCATCTACCAAAAAATGAACTGTAGGGATTCATGAATGGAGAGGGAGACTGTTGATCAGGAACACTAGTCTGTTCGCTTATGTTTGATGGGTAAACGAGACTGAGTTTCACAAAATGAAGGTAAAATTGGCGCTGGAATTTAAAAAGCATTTTAGGGAATCTAAAATCAAAATCTTCTGAAAATTAATACTGTAGTATAACGTTGGATAAAATTGCTATTTTACATATGCCATGTAGAGAACCCTGTAGGTATTTCCGGAGGTTGAATTCTCCAGTGACTGCCTGATTCTCTTTGTGTCATAACCTTGATGTTTGGGCAAAGGAATTTCGTTTAATAAAGCTGTATTACTGCTTAGCAACAATGTGTCAAGCGGGGGTCTAGAATCAAGGCAGTATCCTGGAATATCAGGAAAACATGACATAGCTTCTGTTTCTGTAATGCTAACTGTTCGGCAGTGACTGGAGGCAGGCCAGGAGAGACAGTTGAGGGACGTAACTGTGGCTTTCAGGGCCTGGTATTCATGTCATGCGAGGGCAGTGCTGCTAGAGGAGAAGGCTGGTCCCTGCGGCCCTGGGTTGCTGGAGAAGGAAATGGTGGTACAACGCTTTCTACCAGCTCTGCTCCTGGGGAGCTTGTACCACTCCCTTGGACATGGACACACAGGGTTTTGCCAGTGTCCACCCTCTGGCCATCCTCTCTGGTAGTGTCCCGACTTGGCTTATCCTTGGACCCCCTGGATCCCATCACTGTTAGGTCTTGAACCCCGTCTCTTCCTGCCACAGGTCAGGACCTCCCCTGTCCTACTTCTTCTGAGCTAACCTTCCTGCCCCTGCAGCGCCGGTGTGGCTCTATGCAACTGGGGAAGACTCCCAACTGGGATGAATGGCTTTACTTTGCATCCAGGATCTCAGACTTCAGCTGCACATTTATACTGTCTGGACTTCATGCCATGCCTTCCTGGTGAATTTCTGCTCCCACTTTAGTGCCCTTTCCTCTTCCCTCTCAAGCCCCCAGTACCTCCTCCTCCGGCCTTGCTCAGCTGATGTGCTCACTTGTGCTTCTCATTTCTCATTTCTGTACTGTCACCCCAAGTCGTCAGTTCCCAGCTCCCTCCCACACTGTGATGTGGTTGGTTGACCTCTCACTCTCACATGTTCCCCCCCCTTTTTTTGATTAATTAATTTATTTTAATTGGAGGCTAATTACTTTACAGTATTGTAGTGGTTTTTGCTATACATTGATATGAATCAGCCATGGGTGTACATGTGTCCCCCTTCCTGAACCCCGCTCCCACCTTTCTCCCCATCCCCTCCCTCAGGGTTGTCCCAGTGCACCAGGATAACTGGTGCTGAGTGTCCTGTTTCATGCATCGAACTTGGACTGGTGATCTATTTCACATATGGTAATATACATGTTTCAGTGCTATTCTCTGAAATCATCCCACCCTCACCTTCTCCCACAGAGTCCAAAAGTCTGTTCTATATATCTGTGTCTCTTTTGCTATCTTGTATGTAGGGTCATCGTTACCATCTTTCTAAATTCCATATATATGCGTTTGTATATTGTATTGGTGTTTTTCTTTCTGACTTACTTCACTCTGTATAATAGGCTCCAATTTCATCCACCTCATTAGAACTGATTCAGATGCATTCTTTTTAATAGCTGAGTAATATTCCATTGTGTATATGTACCACAGCTTTCTTATCCATTCGTTTGCAGATGGACATCTAGGTTGCTTCCATGTCCTGGCTATTATAAACAGTGCTGCAACGAACACTGGAGTACACGTGTTGCTTTCAATTCTGGTTTCCTGGTGTGTATGTCCAGCAGTGGGATTGCTGGGTCATATGGCAGTTGTATTTCCAGTTTTTTAAGGAATCTCCACACTGTTCTGCATAGTGGCTGTACTAGTTTGCGTTCCCACCAACAGTGTAAGAGGGTTCCCTTTTCTCCATGACCTCTCCAGCATGTATTGTTTGTAGACTTTTTGATAGCAGCCATTATGACCAGCGTGAGATGGTACCTCATTGTGGTTTTGATTTGCATTTGTCTGATAATGAGTGATGTTGAGCATCTTTTCATGTGTTTGTTAGCCATCTGTATGTCTTCTTTGGAGAAATGTCTGTTTAGTTCTTTGACCCATTTTTTGATTGGGTCGTTTATTTTTCTGGTATTGAGCTGCAGGAGCTGCTTGTATATTTTTGAGATAATTCTTTGTCAATTGCTTTGTTTGCTCTTATTTTCTCCCATTCTGAAGGCTGTTTTTTCACCTTGCTTACAGTTTCCTTCGTTGTGCAAAAGCTTTTTTAAGTTTAATTAGGTCCCATTTGTTTATTTTTGCTTTTATTTCCATTACTCTGGGAGGTGAGTCATAGAGGATCCTGCTGTGATTTATGTTATGTGTTTTGCCTGTGTTTTCCTCTAGGAGTTTTATAGTTTCTGGTCTTACATTTAGATCTTTAATCTATTTTGAGTTTATTTTTGTGTATCGTGTTGGAAAGTGTTCTAGTTTCATTCTTTTACAAGTGGTTGACCAGTTTTCCCAGCACCACTTGTTAAAGAGATTGTCTTTTCTCCACTGTATAGTCTTGCCTCCTTTGTCAAAGATAAGGTGTCCATAAGTGCGTGGATTTATCTCTGGGATTTCTGTTTTGTTCCTTTGATTTATATTTCTGTTTTGGTGCCAGTACCATACTGTCTTGATGACTGTAGCTTTGTAGTATAAAGTCAGGCAGGTTGATTCCTCCAGTTCCATTCTTCTTTCTCAAGATTGCTTTGGCTATTCAGGGTTTTTTGTATTTCCATACAAATTGTGAAATTATTTGTTCTAGTTCTGTGAAAAATACCATTGGTAGCTTGATAGGGATTGCGTTGAATCTATAGATTGCTTTGAGTAGTATACTCATTTTCACTGTATTGATTCTTCTGATCCATGAACATGGTATATTTCTCCATCTATTTGTGTCATCTTTGTGTTTTATAGTTTTCTATACATAGGTCTTTTGTTTCTTTAGGTATATTTATTCCTAAGTATTTTATTCTTTTTGTTGCAATGGTGAATGGAATTGTTTCTTTAATTTCTCTTTCTGTTTTCTCATTGTTAGTGTATAGGAAAGCAAAGGATTTCTGTGTATTAATTTTATATCCTGCAATTTTACTGTATTCATTGATTAGCTTTAGTAATTTTCTGGTGGAGTCTTTAGGGTTTTCTGTGTAGAGGATCATGTCATCTGCAGTGAGAGTTTTACTTCTTCTTTTCCAATCTGGATTCCTTTTCTTTCTTTTTCTTCTGATTGCTGTGACTAAAACTTCCAAACCTAGGTTGAATAGTAGTGGTGAGAGTGGGCACCCTTGTCTTGTTCCTAACTTTAAAGGAAATGCTTTCAATTTTTCACCATTGAGGATAATGTTTGCTGTGGGTTTATCATATATGACTTTTATTATGTTGAGATATATTCCTTCTATGCCTGCTTTCTGGAGGGTTTTTATCATAAATGGATGTTGAATTTTGTCAAAGGCTTTCTCTGCACCTATTGAGATAATCATATGGTTTTTATCTTTCAATTTGTTAATGTGATATATCACATTGATTGATTTGCGAATATTGAAGAATCCTTGCATCCCTGGGATAAAGCCCACTTGGTCATGATGTATGATCTTTTTAATATGTTGTTGGATTCTGTATGCTAGAATTTTGTTGAGATTTTTTGCATCTATGTTCATCAGTGATATTGGCCTGTAGTTTTCTTTTTTTGTGGTATCTTTGTCTGGTTTTGGTATTAGGGTGATGGTGGCTTCATAGAACGAGTTTGCAAGTTTACCTTCCTCTGCAATTTTCTGGAAGAGTTTGAGTAGGATAGGTGTTAGCTCCTCTCTAAATTTTTGGTAGAATTCACTTGTAAAGCCAGCTGGTCCTGGGCTTTTGTTTGCTGGAAAATTTTGATTATGGTTTCAATTTCTGTGCTTTTGTGATGGGTCTGTTAAGATTTTCTATTTCTTCCTGGTTCAGTTTTGAAAGGTTATACTTTTCTAAGAATTCATCCATTTCTTCCAAGTTGTCCATTTTATTGTCATATGGTTGCTGATAGTAGTCTCTTATGATCCTTTGTATTTCTGTGTTGTCTGTTGTGATTTCTCCATTTTCATTTCTAATATTATTGATTTGATTCTTCTCCCTTTTTTTCTTGAGGAGTCTGGCTAATGGTTTTTCTATTTTATTTATCTTCTCAAAGAACCAGCTTTTAGCTTAGTTGATTTTTACTATAGTCTCCTTTGTTCCTTTTTCATTTATTTCTGCCCTAATTTTTATGATTTCTTTCCTTCTGCTAACCCTGGGGTTCTTCATTTCTTCTTTTTCTAGTTGCTTTATGTATAAAGTTAGGTTATTTATTTGATTTTTCTCTTGTTTCTTGAGGTAAGCTTGTATTCTCCAGTCCTTCAGAACCCCTTTTTCTTTCCTCACTGGCTGCTCTTTCTTGGTTTCCTCTGCTTGTTCCTTCTCATCTCCTTCATTTTCATTCTTTCTACTATGCCCTGGGGCTCAGGCCTGAAACTTCTCTCTCTTCAAGTACATCCATGAGCAAGCTTCCTGTCTCAGCCAGTGGCAGCTCTACCCGTCCAATTTGCTGTCTAAAATCTACTGAGTTGTCTTTGATGTCCACTTTCACCCCCACACCTCCTCTCTTAGCTTGGTTCACCATGAGTTCAGTCTGATGCCTTCTCAGCATCTCCTCTTCTGCCGCCTGGTTCACTGGAGCCTCTTCTGGAGCTTCCAGCTCCCTGCTTCTGCCAATGCGCCCCCCTCTTCTCCCCACCGTCTGTCTGCTCACTGGAAGAGTAAGAGGGATCATGTCACTTCTGAGGGGAGCGTGATGCTGATCCCCCATCTTATCCACAGTAAAAGGGAAGGTCCTCAGAACAGCCTCAGAGCTACGTGTGGCTGGTTTCTGTCTGTCCCCTCCTCCTGTCTCTTACTCTCCTGCAGGCCTCCTCATTGCTCCCTGACCTGCCTGCCAGGTCTCTCCCCACAACCCCCCCACCCCCAAGAACCACACGACTGGGAGCTCCTCCTTGACACAAGCTATCTACCCTCTCCATCCTTTATTCTCTATTAGCCCTAACACTGTCCAAGTTACTCAGTGTTTTACTTACAGCTGTATTTTGTCTGTTTCCACACTAGGATGTACTCTCTCTGAAGGGGGTTTCCTCTGCTTTGTTCACTGTTGTAGCCACAGAACCCAGAGCAGGGCACGTAGTATGTGCTCAATAAATGGTGGCTGAGTGAACAACCAGGTGAACATAAGGATGTTGTTCGTCATGAAACGCGGAGTTAAAGGCTGGTGGAGCTTGTCCTTTCGAATGTGACAGCATGCTTTATTTGAGAAATTAGAGAGGAAAGAGTTGGAAGGTGTCTTTCACAAAATATGTCTGTATTTGGGAGAATAAAAATCTGGCAGCCCATTACAATACTGACTTTTCTCTCCAGTGCCTCTTCTCTTTCTCTTTCAAGCGATTTCCTGGTCCAGAAAATTCAGACGTGTGAGAATTAGTAGTATAGATGATTCAAAAAATGTGACAGTGAAGGAAAGAAGAAATATGATACAAAATGTTGTAGAGGATACATGCTTGAGGGAGGTTGTTTGTTTTTAATTTTTTTTTTTTTTTAAGAGACTTGCCTGTACAGTAAAAGACTTCTTTACCCAGTGGAATTAAAGTTACAATTAATGGATTGTTTAAAGAGTTTAATATACTAGGAAACCACTAAGAAATGACATGCATACCTTAACAGTTTAACACAAGACAGTTTTATATTCCCTGTCAATCTGTCACTGGGAGAGGGGGTTCTGAGGCTGCTGACTGAGATTCCCTTCTACCCTCGTCCATAAACTAAGCTCACATTGTGTGGCCTGCCTTTCACAGCTTTGGTTTCTTCAAAGTGGGATGAGAACACTAGACACATGAAAAGCAGTCTGAAGCTGGAAACTTGTTAGTTTATCCGAATTTCCCCCAGTTTTTCTGGTTTCACCTTAGTCCATGTGTTCTTCAGTGACTGCCTAGACCAAATGTTCAAGGTCTGCCATTTCTAAGAAACTAATAAAAATTTCTGCATATATTGCTGCATTGAATAAATCAGTGGAAATGATAGCCTTGCGGAAGCTACAAGTGTTTGTTAGTCTTCACAAAGCATCCACTTGCAGCATGAACTTCCTGCTTGCCGTTTGAAAAGATTTGATGTATAGTAAAGTCTCAGGGCTTTAGTTCCAGCTTTGTGGTGGTTTTTTTTGTTTGTTTGTTTTGTTTTTTTACATAACGTAATTCTCTGTTGAAAATAGGGGTAGTAGAAATCAGGCCCTCATAATAGGATTGGTGTTGGTATTTGCAGAGTGCTTTGGATTCCCCCAAACAGGCACATTAACAAATAAACAAACACACTTATTATATTTACTCTGCAGAGAACACTGTTAATAATGGATTGTATTGTTTCTTTGAGCTTATTGATGCTTTTTAATAAAGGAGGAAAGGATATGTAAAACTATGAATTTTCCTGGATTCAGCTATTCATTTTTGCAGTGTGATATTTTGCATAGCTTATTGGAGCCTATTCAGATTTTTAAAATTATATCTTAATTTTATGTGCTGTGAAATCTTACTCAAAATACATGACTTTTCAATGTCATTCTGTCAAAACACATCTCTACTTCTTGCACTCCTTATCCTCTCCTGACCTCTGCTGGTGAGGTCGAGGAGTGCGTGGCGTGGGTCAACTGTCTTCCTAATATTAAAAACATCTGAAGACTTGAACTTCTGTAAAGTTCTAAGATTTCTTATTCTAGAAGAGAAGACTGTTTAATATTCATCCATGGATTTTGTATGTGGTTAGCTTTTACTGTCTAGGTTATTGATAATGTTAGGAGCAGGAGGAGTGTTGGACCCAATACAGGGTTACTGCGTACTGGGTGAGTGATGCAGCAGTTGTTAAGTACTTCCTATTCAACTGGTCCTGCATGGGCTTAAAGTATGGTCTCAGACCACTAGAGACTGAGGCAACAAAGAAGATATTGGTCTAATTTTAAACCCTGCTTAAACCCTTTTAAACCCTTAAACTCTGCTTGCTCCAATGTGAGGGGCCAGTCTTGATTCAGAGACAATGCCAATTTAAGATGGTCAGGTATCAAACTGCAAGCTTAAAATGGAAGTTTTGTCCTTTCCTGAAAACAGCTTCTGGGGAAAAATACACAAAATGTATTGTTTTCATAATCAGTGGAGTTAATGGAGAAAGAGCAAAGGGAACATAGGAGGAAGACCTCTGCATCATTTTCCTTTTGATATGTGTTGTCCTGACCTTCTCAGGGGAGTAGAATTTTCTTGTACTGGGGTCTCCTGTGTGATTTTAAAAACTGCAATGATGAGCACATCTAGTAGCCATTCCCCCTGAAAAAGTACCCCTGTTTCTTTAAAGAAATGGATGATCTAGGTCTAGTATAGAAAAAGTATAAACTGAACCTGAATTAATTTGCACCAGATTGGGCATGCCTAAAGGATCCACTTGAAGAGGGGAAATCTACAACCAGGTAAGAGGCAGTCCAACCAAATTTGGGACGACTTGAGCCTCAAAAAGAATAATGATGGTAATAATGGATTATAACACACTGAATGAATAAAATAATTCTTTACACCGTTAGTTCAGTTCAGTCGCTTAGTCGTATCTGACTCTTTGTGACTCCATGGACTGCAGCACGCCAGGCCTCCCTGTCCATCACCAACTCCCGGAGTTTACTCAAACTCGTGTCCATTGAGTCAGTGATGCCATCCAACTATCTCACCCTCTGTTGTCCCCTTCTCCTTCTGCCTTCAATCTTTCCCAGCGTCAGGGTCTTTTCAGATGAGTCAGTTCTTCGCATCAGGTGGCCAAAGTATTGGAGTTTCAGCTTCAACATCAGTCCTTCCAATGAACACCCAGGAATAATCTCCTTTAGGATGGACTGGTTGGATCTCCTTGCAGTCCAAGAGACTCTCAAGAGTCTTCTCCAACACCACAGTTCAAAAGTGTCAATTCTGTGGCACTCAGCTTTCTTTAGCATCCAACTCTCACATCCATACGTGACTGATGGAAAAACCATAGTCTTGACTAGACTACCTTTACACCATAGTGATATTTAAAATTGGGAGGGACTCAGGAGGGAAAACATTTTAATAGAAAAATATCAGTTAGTAATATAGATAGAATGAGAGGAAAAAAACTCAAAAAAAATGGTAAAAAAAAAAAAAATTACCACACACACAATAAAGGTAAAAAACCATTTTACCACCATCAGAATCAGAATTGATTCAGGCAGAAATTATAGTGGGTGAGGAGACCACTGAGGAGAGTTGTTAAGGAGCAGGATGTCCACATTATGTTAAAGTGCACCACCCAGATTACATATTAGTTACAAAAGGGAATGTCTCTGTTAACAGAGAAATCGGGCAAATACCACTTAACCAAGGCATCAAAAGTTACATCACAGATAATGGTACAGATCAGCACGTGCTGTCAGTGGATGCCATAAGGACATAAAATCTGTTATGTAGTATTCCCACCCGGAGAAGGCAATGGCACCCCACTCCAGTACTCTTGCCTGGAAAATCCCATGGATGGAGGAGCCTGGTAGGCTACAGTCCATGGGGTCACTAAGAGTTGGACGACTGAGCAACTTCACTTTCACTTTTCCCTTTCATGCACTGGAGAAGGAAATGGCAACCCACTCCAGTATTCTTGCCTGGAGAATCCCAGGGATGGCGGAGCCTGGTGGGCTGCCGTCTATAGGGTCACACAGAGTCGGACATGACTGAAGTGACTTAGCAGCAGCAGCAGCAGTATTCCCACCAAAATCTCAGGGAAACAATTAGATGAAGTCAGATAATGCAGAGGAAATGGCAACCCACTCCAGTATTCTTGCCTGGAGAATCCCAGGGATGGAGGAGCCTGGTGGGCTGCCGTCTATGGGGTTGCACAGAGTCGACTAAAGCGACTTAGCAGCAGCAGTAGCAGCAGCAGACCCTTCAAAAATCAACATCATGAAAGACAAAGGCCAGGAGACTGTTCTAGGGTAAAGGGAACTAAAGAGATGTCTTCTCTCCACCCCACCTAAAGAAAAACAGCTTTATAAACACTTTTGAGACTTGTGGGGAGTTGGGTATATGGATGGTTTATTATCAAATAATGAACCAATTTTTAATTTCTTGAAGGAGTGTGATAGTGGTGCTATGATTATGTAGGATAATGTGTCTTAGGTAAATATTTGGAGTGTTCATGTTGTCTATGATTTTCTAATAGATCAGCCCCCCAACAAAAAAGCACCCCAATATAAATAGATTAAATCTGGCAAAATGTTAGTAATTGATGGATTTTACTGAAGCATATATAAGTATATGGTGCATTGATCTTACAACTTTTTGCAGGTTTGAAATATTTCAGTAAAAATTAGAGAAAGTAAGATGTTGGTATATAAAGTCAATAGAGTTATTTAATAGCAGTTTTGTATAGATTCCTAACAGAGGCATGAAAATACATTGTGTGTTGGGAATGACAGATAGTTCAAGATGACCAGGTCATCAAAGTAGCAGAAAACTAGAAGGTGAGTTTGTGTCATCCTGTGTTAGAGCCATCTGTGTAGACATTTGAACTTTATTTGTAGATAATGAGTAGTCGTCGAAGGATATTTTAAACTGGGACTCAGTTAAAAGGTCACAGCAGTGTGGAGGCTGGCTTGAGGCCACTCAGGGCTGCCTGTGAGTTCTTGCCCTTGTCTAGGGATGAGCATTGCCCCACTCCCACCCCCTGGAACAGGCAGAGGACGTGATGAAAGCAGGAGACATGGGGCGGATCAGCAGAGTGCAGTTTGGGTCTGGAAAGAAGATAAATGCAAGACTGAAAAGCTAAGCTTTTAGGCTGATGACTTAGTGGCCAGTGGTGCTGTTAATTCACAGGAGGGAAGGGAAGAGTAGTAGCACCATGTTTAGGGAAGTCCTTTTGGATGTGTGGAGTTTGATGTGTCTGTTGAACTTCTAGGTGTGGTTCTACCTTGCTGCTCTTGTTCTAGTGTCTTGGTGTCAGTGAGTCCAGGGCAAGCCTGTTTTTCTAGAGCATTTAAGTTCATACTTGTCACATGTGTTTTCAGAATAAATTCTGTAGTTGCAAAGTTGTTAGCATCTTTGCTGATAAAGTATATTTTATCCGCTTATTACAGATTCGTGATGCATTCAAATCTGGTGTAGCTGATCTGACAGCATTACGGAGTTAACACTTAAGCCCGATGGAATACCAATGTATAATTTTATTCTGGTGTATAATTTTAAAATCCGACAGCCTGGGAGCTTTACCCAAAGTTTTTCCTTTTTTTGCTGTAGGGGAAAGCAAAGCATACTTAATAGATCTTAAAATTGTGCATGTGTGTTTTATGCTTGCATGTAAGAATATGAAGCATTTAAAATAATTTTTCTGTATATATGATGAGCGTTAGAATACAAAAACGTGCCTTTTTAAAAAAAAGGATAGCTGTTTCTTAAAGTGAGTTATTGACAATTTAATAGTCATAAAAAGGAAAGATAGCAGGAGACCTGCTAGATCTCAGCAGGGTTTTTCCTGGCAAAGTATATGCTATTATGCTCTTGGGTTGGCTTGAATTATTTGGTGCTTTCCTGTTGGTGAAGAAAGGGATTGAGCTTTGAGGAAGTCAGGGGAGGAAGTGGAGAAGAACAGTAAAGGTACCGAATGGCTCCTTAAATCAGTCTTAATTTTTCACAGCTTGGCCTTCTCTGAAGTTGCATTTAGCAGAAACATTAATTAGATTTCAGTGCCCTGCTGAGGTTTAAAATTAAACATATTTCTGGAACCATCTGTAGCATTTTATCACTAATAATATAATGAAGAATATGCTTAATCTTTTGAAAAATGAGAATCATAACAGTATCTTTTGCTCACAGGTGATCATCTTTGGTTATGAAAAACCCATCAAAATTTTTAGAAGAATATAGAAGTAATTAAAGTGTTTTGAGGATATAATCCCCCCCCCCCCACAAATTGCATAAAAATATTCTGATTGGTGAGAATCTTTTCCTAAATTCAGGATTTTCTTTGGGATTTTATGCTTCTTTTGCATCTAAAAATATTGATGGTGGGCCTGTGCCATCTGCCTATTTGGGGCTGGATTCGTCCAAGAGCTGAGATTCCCCCAAGGAGAGCCAGGACTGGGTGGAGGCAAGGGCCTAGGATGGTGGCTGAGAGCACAGGTCCTGGGGCCAGACAGCCTGGCTTTGACCTGACGGGGGGGGGGGGGGGGGACGTGGAGAAGTCGGTTGGCTGCTCTGGGCCTCTGTCTCCTTATTTGTGAAGTGAGGATGATTATGCCTGCCTCAGAGGGGTGTAGTGAGTGTACATTTTTGAGCGTAACTGTTCAGAACTGTTCTTTCCTGTGTGGTCCTCTGTTTCCTTCGCTCTTCAGATGCATTTAATACACTTACAGAGGTCTTCGGGAAAGAACATGCTGCCATCGAGGAGAATTAACAAAACAGCAGCAGCCCACTTGCTCCTAGGAATTCCGTTGTTTTGTTCTCATGAAAGCATGATCACTAGGTGTGGACCCTGTGGCCCTTTTCCAGGCAGTGAGAGGCCACAGGCACCTTGGCCTTCGTGGAGGGAGGTGTCGTGGGGGAAGGAGGTGGAGGTCAGGTGCGCAGCAGCGGGGGGCCGCCTGGACTGAGGAGAGAGACTCGCTTCCCCAGTCGCGGCCCACTCACATGTGCTTTCTGAATGTAGACTGGGCCCACAAAGGGAAGGAACAGAGGGCCATACACCCAGGTCTTTTTTTCTGAATGTACCAATGAGGTAAGTCACTCTACCACCATGAGAGTTAATAAGAGATTGGAGGGCAGGCTGGAGGACTTAGGGAAAATCCCTTCTCCTGGAAACCACGCTGAGGGAGAAGCCTTTTCTCTACCATCTCCGCCCTTCCCTTAACCCCCTCCACCCTGTTCCCAGCTTTGCCCAGAATCTTAATTTAGTGACAGTTGAGACCCCTGGCCCTGTGTTCAGCCTCAGCTCAGGAAGCGTCCTTTTTTAGCCCCTGTGGTGCTGCATTGTCTGAGAAGTGTATCTGTCCACGCTTCTCGGAATTTTGCACTTGATAAAAGCCCTAACAGTCTTCCAGCTCTTCACTCAGGGTCGCCTCCTCTGCCGTCCCGGGTGGGTGTCCTTGCTCCTGCACAGGATTTCAGTCGCCCTCTCTGCCTCTAGGCGCAGCACTGCATGTTCAGTGTCAGGTGCCCTTGAGCAGACGGTGAACTTTCCCAAGGGCAGCAGCAGTTACCTTGTACAGTTTTCACTAGCATAATGCTAGTTATGTAATGATCTCCCAATAATATCCAGTTCTCCTTTACAAAAACCACCTTTGTCACTAAGAGAATTAAAATGCCACAATTCAATAAAATGTCAAAGAAGAGAATGGAATTTTGAAGTTGTGTGTTTTGTTGCTTCATAAAGATATTTCAAAATATTTTAAAATTTCCTTTTGGCTTAACTTTGTAAAATACTCAGTGCGTAGTCGCTCAGTCATGTCCAATTCTTTGCGACCCCATGGACTGTAGCCCGCCAGGCTCCTCTGTCCACGGGGATTCTCCAGGCAAGAATACTGGAGTGGGTTGCCATGCCCTTCTCCAGGGAAAATACCCAGAGTTAGATTAATTTGAAATGTTAGAAAATCTGAGTGACTCCTCTCTCTTTACCTATCTCTCCTGTGTATTTTAACTTCAGCAAGAGAGTACTATTGATATAGTGGTAATCAAGTGTCCAACTATTTTTTAAAAAGTTAAGGTATTTGCTGTCCAATGTTGAATAACTTTTTTTGTAGTTCTTTTTTCAGCATCATTTTCCTTGACGTTTTTTGGTAATTTGTAAGTAAAAGACGTCTGAAACAAACAATAACAATGAATTTCAATTTTATTTTTAGCAAAAGCACCTGGAAATTGAAAGAACTACTAAATGGTTGAAAATGCTAAAAGGATGGGAAAAATACAAGAATACTGAAAAGGTAATTAAAATGTTACTTCCTTATGAAACTATGCAAATTCAATGTGGATTTTCCCAGTAAAATTTTCTCTCTCATTATAAGAATATTAGATGCATATTCTTTAAAAATTTTTTAAATTTTAATTTGAGTGAGTGAAGTGAAAGTTGCTCAGTTGTGTCTGACTCTTTGCAACCCCGTGGACTGTACAATCCATGGAATTCTCCGGGCCAGAATACTGCAGTGGGTAGCCTTTCCCTTCTCCAGGGGATCTTCCCAATCCAGGGATCAAAGCCAGGTCTCCCGCATTGCGGGCAAATTCTTTACCAGCTGAACCACAGGATAATACCAGAGTGGTTAGCCTATCCATTCTCCAGAGGATCTTCCCAACCCAGGAATCGAACTAGGGTCTCCTGCATTGTAAGCGGATTTTTTACCAACTGAGCTATCAGGGAAGCTCCTGAGTGGAATGCCTCAAATTAGGAGTCTCTGTGTTGTCACAGGATACCCAGTTTAGACTGGTTGCAGGAATTGAGAGGACGCGGTGGACAGTCCAGAAGTTGGCAGGCTTTCAGGGGCGGTGGAATTCGGCTGCTTGGTTACATTGCTGCTTGTGATTTCGTTTCTTTCCATCTCCCTCCTCTGCCTGCTGTGGTGTCAGCTTCCCGCTGAACGTGGCTTCCCTTTGGGGTCAGGATTACTGCAGTCACTCCAGGTTTGGTATCCATCTGTCTTCCTGCTCAGAAAGAGAGAGGGCACGTTTTGTTTTGAAAAGTGTTCGTGAACAGGAGCACGTCCTTGTCCTAAAGCATCTAGCAGACCTGCCTCCTAAATCTTTTTGCCCTGCGTTGAGTTTGGGTTGTTTTAAATCAGTTTTTTTTAAATGCATACATCTATTAATATTCCTACTAACCTCATCAGAAAAGTCTTTAAATATTGTTAAGTTGTGAAGTTCCTAGTAGTCGAAGTTTTCCAAAATTCTAACTTTTGCTTGAAAAGGCATAAGTTATTGGTGGCAAAAATACTGTCAGGTATTTTCCTTAAGGGCTTCCCAGGTGGCTCAGTGGTAAAGAATCTGCCTGCCAATGCCAGAGACTCAAGTTTGTTTCCTGGATCGGGAAGATCCCTTGGAGAAGGAAATGGTAACCCACTTCAGTATTCTTGCCTGGGAAATCCCTTGGAAAGAAGAGCGTGGTGGGCTACAGTCCATGGGGTCACAAACAAGTTGGACATGACTTAGAGAATAAATGACAACAAATTTTCCTTAAAGTAACAGATTTACTTCATTTATTTATTTATTTACTTCATTTATTTTTGAGCAACTGTCTGCTAAACACACAGGTCTCAACAACCATGGTTTGTTAGTCATTTTTTCAGATTAGTGTCCTTGACTGAAGCAGTTGGCTCAGATCGCAATTCAGTTTCATTTATAAATGCTCTTACTTGAGGCTGGCACTGTGCTCTGTGTGTCCCGCCTCATCGCCCAGAATATTAAGAAGATGTGTGTTCAGGATTGAGATTGAGTGAAATTAATAGTTTCCGCTGCTTCATTAAGGACATTGCTAGTGCACTGGCCTCTGTTTTAAGCTGTGATCAAAGAACACCGTGACTGCCCACACAGTGCTTCTCCTGCCTTAGTTTGTGCCGAGGCGCCAGGAGCTTCAGCTTTTATGAGGAGCCACGAACTAAGGTTTTTCTGCTCCCAGTGCCAAAGTCAGCGCAGGGAAAGAGGCCAGTAATGTTTTAGTATCATTAAGAAAATGGTTTGCATGGCCCATGCCTTAAGAACTGCTGACATCTAAGCCTCTGTTTCCTCATCTTTGAAATGGAGATAATAATACCCATTTCAAAGAGATGAAGATTTCATGATTTTATGCGTGTAAGCCATTAAGCATTGCACCTCACATGTAGTAAGCATTCACTAGCAGTTTTTTGAAGGGAGGTTAGACAATTAAAATAATTTTTTTTTAAGAGAAAAAAGAAATCTTCCATAATCCTACAACAAAACACTGAGTTAACTGTTAGGCTTTTTGTCTGTCTCCTCGCACTTTTTTTCTATGCAATATATGTACATTTTCCTATTTACATAGATATAAATTGTTGTGGGTCAGCCTTTGGCAACAAGAATTCCAGGGAGCATCAGTTCCTTGGGTTCTAACGGGTATTTTTCCATGGAAGCAGTGTTGCTTACTGATTAAACAATAGACTATCCCAGGTTCAAACCCTAGCTCTGCCATGTTATTAGCAGTGTGACTTGGGGGAAGGTATTTAACCTTTTTTCTGCCTTAGTTTTCTTGTCTGTAAAATGAGGGTAATCACAATACCTCCTTCACTGAGTTGTTTTGAGGATTAAATAAGATAATTCATGTAAAGCACAAAGAATAGTGCCTGACACTTAATATGCGGTCAGTAAGTGTTGCTTATTATTACATGAGAAAGAGGCTCTTTGGTTAAGTCAAGTTGGGAAAATTAAAACTGAACAGAGGTAAGCAGATTTCTTTACTACAGGATTCCTCAGCATCTTTAATATGTGGTAGTAATTTTCAAGAGGGACATTAAATTACGTGACATTTATTCAACCTTGAAAATCTTTTTGTCATGGTGTATCTCCCAGGAGTAACGTCACTTTTCTTTTGGAGCGTCCTAAATATCCCCATTTAAATTCTGTTAGACCCTTACTATTTTGTTTTCATCAGGAGTAAGTTCATTTCTGGGTTGCTAATTTCATTAAAGTGTTTCAAGAAGAATCCGTTCAGAGTAGAATATTGGTCATGATCTCTGTGCTCTGGTTTAACACTCTGCTTCTCAGACTGACCTAAAGCTGAAAACTCCTTCACCTGATGTCTTTGTGGAAAGATCTTTCAAGTGCTAATTACAGAATCTATCATGATGCGTTGTTCCTACGCTTTAATCTCAGCTTCAGTCCAATAAAATACCTGTAGAATTACATGACTTTATGTCCTTCTCTAGTATACATATGTCTGTGAAAGTATGTAAGCCTTTGTTAAAATGAGCATTCTACTAGGCTGTTATCCTGACAGCAGCTCTGCTAATGTACTTCTCAGTGAGAGAGATTTTAATGGGGCTTTCTTTCATGTATCACTTTAAAGCACTTTCCCACAACTATAATGAATGCTAGAATTATTTGATGATAGATATGGTCCAATCTGGTATGAGGCAGAATGCACCTTCTAAAAGAATTGCTGCTCTCAGTTTATACCCAGTTTTAAATTACATTGAAGTTAAAAAATAGTGTATATTTTTCTTCTCTTCCAAAGGAAAGTATATGTTTTCCCTCAACAGAATCCTTACTTATGTGGTAGTAGTACAAAGAAATATCTATAAATATCTTGAAATAAAAATATATAGGTCTGATAGAGAATATTTGTATTTTTAGAATATAAGTTTTAATGAAAAAAGTTGCCATTAAGGTTGCCTGTGTTTTCACAATGACTACCCCCTATGTACAGTCACACTGCATTTTTAAAATATAATCTATTAAATGAAGAGATGAAGTTATCTCTGCTGGCAGAGACCATTCTGATTTAACTAGTAGTGATGTTATTGTGTCTAAGCTCTGTCATAACAGTTCCTACTATGGAGATATATATATATGTGTGTGTGTGTGTGTGTGTGTGTGTGTATATATATATATATATATATATATATATATATAGTGGGGTTTTTTTTTGGTCAAATAACTGAATGGACCTTTGTTGGTCAGGTAACTGACAGACCTGTATTAGCCAACATTTGATTCTACTGATGGGAAAATGGAGGCACGATGTATAGAAATAAATTTCTCAAGACCGTTTTTAACGATAAGCAAGAGATGGTATGTCCGGATGCCAGGGCTTGCTTATTGTCTGTTTGCTTAGCAGTCCCTTTTGGTGTGTGTCAGTTAAAGGCCAGAAGGAAACAGAATGTGGTTGTTAAGAAGCATGGGGCCTCATGGATGGTTTAAAACTCTCAGATCCAGACTCAGGAGACTTGTGCCTATTTGGAATCAGTAATTTATATATAATTCTTGAATACAGAATTGAACAAAAGCAATAAATAATGTCTAAAATCTTTGTGAGTGATGCAGTGTAAGAAATGCATGTGGTTCTTATTTTACTCATGGAAAAACATCTGTCTAATGGACATGCAAGTACATCCATCAAAGTTGAGCTGTTTACTTGCCATCATTGCTTACAGTTTAACATCTTTATTCTGGAAATTCAGGAGAGAATTTGAAGTTGCTTTTAGTGGATTATATTCCTTTAAAAAGTTAAGTTTATTATAAATTTGAAATGAATACAGGTGATAAACTGTCTTTGGAAAATAAATCTTAAAGTCGCTTAAAAAAAAACCCACACACTCATTTTGCAGTTAATGGTGTTAAGTGTTTAGCACATGGGAAATGCTGAAGCAGAATGGAATTTACACACAGCCTTTCTGTACATATTCTTCCAGTTACATCTACCACCTGAGTTAACACTTCAGTGTTTCTAGTCACTGTCTGCCGAAATTTCAAATTAGAGACCGTACTATGTTTATACCAAAGGAACAAAACTGAAATTATGTATGTGATTATCTAATGGGAGTCAACCTCACAGTATGCACTGTTTCACAGGAAAAGTCATTCTACAGTGTTACTCATTTAAATTCACAGTTTGTTAAAGCTACATCATGATTTAGTAAAGGCTTCATTTTTAAAAATCTAAGTAGTATAATTTTAGAAGTTGAAGCTCTGCTTATTAGTTCATAGCTCATCAGCATTTTGGTTATTAGTTCTAATATCTTATTTTCTTAGCCATGCTATTGAAATAATATTATTTTGTTTGTAATGGTAACTATGTACTTATTTTTACCTCGTTCCTGAAGTTTCTGCCATAATTTAATCACTTCCTTTTAAGTTTTAAAGTTTCCTTACGTACAACTTTGTAATGAGCATAATAAATATATGCTATTTTGAATATGTGATTAGCTTTAAGGAAAAAGGCGAATCACAAGAAGTTGGAGATGTATGCTGAGTCTTAAAATTGTTAGAGTGACAGCAGTGTCGAGTACCCAAAGAGTTAATGATACTGCTGCTGCTGCTGCTGCTAAGTCGCTTCAGTTGTGTCTGACTCTTTGCGACCCCATAGATGGCAGCCCACCAGGATCCCCCGTCCTTGGGATTCTCCAGGCAAGAACACTGGAGTGGACTGCCATTTCCTTCTCCAATGCATGAAAGTAAAAGTGAAGTCGCTCAGTAGTGTCCGACTCTTCGCGACCCCGTGGAGTGCAGCCCACCAGGCTCCTGCGTCCATGGGATTTTCCAGGCAGGAGTACTGGAGTAGGGTGCCATTGCCTTCTCCGATGATACTGATGATTTATACATAATTTCATTCAGAAGTGGTGCTCCTTCTTGATGGAAATTTACCACTATTTTTGTCTGGTCAGATAGGATCAGTGTCATTAGGACAAAAACAAGAGTTTTCCTGAAGGAACTCTCCAGAGTTGAGGAGAGAGGAGAGAGGGAAGAGGGAGTGTGTGTGTGTGTGTTGGGACAGGAAAGGGGGGAGATGAATGAAGACTGGGAGCCACAATGAGTTGTGAGATAGAAGGTTCTGGAGAGACTTCATAAAGACACTTCGACACAAGAGAACCACTTTGTTATTCCAAACCTTTTAGATGTATGAGGGAAAAGAAGGGAAGTAAGTGTGTAACTAGTTAGGCACACCAACAAGGAATGTGTCAGATGTTCACAACTTTAGAAAGGGCGCCGACTGTGCTCTCGTGTGTCTGAAGGCGCACCTTTGCAGTGAATGAAAATGCTAATGTGTGGACATACTAGACATCTTCTTACTTGTTTATTCTGTCCTTTCTGTGTATATGTCTCCCTGTTCAAATACAAAGAGGAGAGGTGAGAGGATCCAGTTGTATCAGTTACCAGGAATCCTTTGAAAAGAGGAACAGCTGTGACTTAAGGGACTAGTTTGAGCTTTGTGTTTGTAACTTTCAATTTATGTTTCTTTCCATAAGTTTCATAGGAGAATTTACAAAGGAATCCCACTCCAGCTCAGAGGTGAAGTCTGGGCACTGCTCCTGGAGATCCCCAAAATGAAGGAAGAGACCAGAGACCTGTACAGTGTGAGTACTGAGAGCCAGCCTGGCGTTTTGAATCCATCAGTCACCGGTGGGGCATATTTGTAAGGAAAATTGATCAACACCTGGTTGCAGCTATTCATTTGCAATGCAGTATTAATAATAGATTTACAGTGTCACTTAGAGCTTTTAGGAATATAACAGCAGAATTCAGTTTATCCAGCAGCTGCGTGTGTATGACTGTTTTCTTCTTTCCCCCAAGATTGTTACAACATTTCTAGGTTTTATTATTCGTTAGTAAAAGTGACCAGCAAGACTTTCTGTAAATTGGCCAGTGCATTAAATTTACCTCCTTGTCATCTCTGCTATAGCCTTTCTAAACCTAAATTTTATATTAACCTTTGGAAGGAATAAGAAATTATATCTAAAAATAAATGTTCCTCTGAAAGTATATATAAATAGAATAAGTTAGAATAACTGAGATGAAGAAAAATTATAATTTAAACCCAGTATTAATTATAAAAGGAACTTCAGAATGCTCTTTTGATACCTTCCTGTTTATGTATAAGTAAAATTTCATCAAAAATAAGATACCCACAGGCGCATGGGTTTATTTCTGGGCTTTCTATCTGGTTCCATTGGCCTATATTTCTGTTTTTGTGCCAGTACCATACTGTCTTGATGACTCTAGCTTTCTGGTATAATCTGAAGTCAGGAAGGTTGATTCATCCAGCTCCATTCTTCTTTCTCAAGACTGCTTTGGCTATTCGGTGTCTTCTGTGTTTCCATATGAATTGTGAATTTTGTTTTTGTTCTAGTTCTGTGAAAAATGCCATTGGTAATTTGATAGGGATTGCATTAAATTTGTAGATTGCATTTGGTAGTGTAGTCATTTTCACAATATTGATTCTTCCTACCCAGGAACATGGAATATCTCTCCATCTGTTTATGTTGTTTTTTATTTCTTTGATTAGTGTCATAATTTTCTGTGTACAGTTCCTTTGTCTCCTTAGGTAAGTTTATTCCTAGATATTTAATTCTTTTTGTTGCAATGGTGAATGGGATTGATTGCTTAATTTCTCTTTCTGATTTTTCATTGTTAGTATATAGAAGTGCAAGTGATTTCTGTGTATTGATTTTGATTCCTGCTAAACTTTGCTAAATTCACTGATTAGCTCTAGTAATTTTCTGATACTATCTTTAGGGTTTTCTATGTACAGTATCATGTCATCTGCAAACAGAGCTTTACTTCTTCTTTTCTGATCTGGATTCCTTTTATTTATTTTTCTTCTCTGATTGCTGTAGCTAGGACTTCCAGAACTATGTTGAATAATAGTGGCAAAAGGGGATATATGTATACCTATGGCTGATTCATGTTGAGGTTTGACAGAAAACAGCAAAATTCTGTAAAGCAATTATCCTTCAATAAAATATAAATTAAAAAATTTTTTTTCATCAAGATGTAAGGTTATAAATATTGGTTAATTTAAGCAGTTACTTTCTTTTTTTAAGCAGTTATTTTTTTTTTTTATGAGACTTTTTAAATTAATTATTTGGACTCTCCACAGATTATGAATTTATGTCTTGGGATTTTTAGAGTTTCAAATTATTTTAAATGGTTGACTAGATACTGATTTGGCTGGAAAGTTTATTTGGGTTTTTCTGTAAGATGTTATGGAAATTCAATGAGAATAAAACTACTTTTCTTTCATCTACTAAGATTTTTCTCTAGACAGTGATAATGGCGGTGGCTTCTGAGCTGGTGCTCTTACCTACTGTTTCTCCCGTTCTTTTAACTGTATCTCATTGTTATCGGTCTCTCTGGGGTCTTGTGATCTGTGTCACAGATGGTGGCAGGGGTCTGGCCATGGTGCACAACAAGCTCACCTGAAGCCTTAGCAAGGCTGAAGAATGTTGTCGGCCGGACCCACAATTAGGTGGCTAGTTTTTCATCCAGGTGCTTTCCACTGTACTTCTGCCCTCAGGTTTATAGGCTCATTAGATCCTATTTCTTCTAAGTAAGTGTTTATTCTTTATTATTGTGACATTTCGTGGACTCAGTCTCAGAGATTACCTGAGAAGTTGCTTACCTCCTTTTGTTAAGATAAATATGCTTAATTTCCTGTATTCTGCCCTTAGCTTGTCACTATTCTAGGACATAAATAATCTTTCTGTTCTGTTATTTTTTTACCTGCTTAACTGGGCTTTGCTTGTGTCATGAGGTCTTTTTTGTGTTAAGTTTTCTTGTCCTCTAGAATAATTCATATTATAGATGTGTTTGGGTGTTTTTTTCTCTTTCAACTAAATTGTATTTTAAGGCATATTTTATCATGTCTCGTCAAGCATTTCCTTTCTGGGGCAGGAGGGGTGAGAAACAGAGGGCCTGTGGGCTGGAGAGGACACAGACATGTGGAGGAAAATGCCAGGGAGTGGATGCCCTGCTTGGGGCAGACCAGCCTTTCCCTCCACTCGAGTCCCAGAACATCAGCAGTTGGGCACTTGTCCTCCTTACGGGGGATCAGAAGAGTTTTTCTCTAGGAATCTGACCAGCCCAAGAAAATAACCCCCAAACTCCTGACTGCAGGGGAGGCCCAGTGAAAGCAGCCAGACCACTCTGCAGTGAAGACAGTTGTGAAGCCCGTCTGCACACAGAACTTTCCATCAGCTTTCTTGTGTCTTTCAAATACAAGCAGACAGTGAGGAGAGGAGCTAGGAGCTAGCATGGAAAATAGGAACAAGTGGAAAAAGCAACTTATGAGAAACAGACCATAGAGCAGGAAAAAAACAGAAGAGCTATTGCCGATGTCTTCAGAGGGATAAAAAGAGATATTGCATCCATAAAACAAGTATAGGATGCTATAAAAGGAATATTCGAGAACAACAGAGCCTATGAATATAAAAGATGATAATAGAAATGAAAAATTCTAGAGGCGGGTTTGAAAATGACAAGTGAAGAAGTTTCCCAGAAAATAGATTGTGAAGTCAAAACTCAACTCACTGAGTTTTTAAGATTGAAAAGATCCATCACATGCCCAAACCTGTGGCTAAAAATAGATCTAAACCAAACACAGAAATTGCAAGTTTCAGAACTTAGAGATAGAAGCCTCTTTCTTATAAAGAAGAAGGAATTAGAATGGCAACACTGGAAGCCAGAAGACAGTGAAGCTGGTGCCTTTTGAGCAAAAATATTTTCTAACTTAGAATTCTAAAATAGCCAAATAGCTAAGAAAGAAGGTAGACTTAACGGACATTCAGAGTATCAAAAAATTGATCTTCCACACATCTTTTCACAAAAGCTACTGGAGGCCGAGCTCCTCAGAACAAAGAAATAAACCAAGAAAGATGTGAGATGCAGAAGCCAGGAAACCCAAGCAAAGGCAGGCCTAGCAGATGTTTGTGAAAGGGAGCCCCTGAGGAGCCCCACTGAACATCTGGTCCGAAGGCCCTAGGAGCCGAGTCTGTGGGGAGTAGAAAACAGGAGGTGCCTGTCCTGCTACAACAGCCAGGAGAGGTTGACAGCAGCCTAAAGTGAGTCTGTATTGCATTAGCAGCACTTTATAGAAAGCGAAGCCAACTGAGAAACGAGAAACTGGGCAGTGATAAGCCCCAAGGAAAGCTAGAACATTATGTTGGAAAGAAGAAAGGAATTGCCATGAACTGCCTGGCTTGCCTGGGAAGAGTCTTAGCAACACAAAGTCGGAACATTCTCCATCCAAATGAAAATCTAACTGTCTTGAGAGGATGGGACGGGGAGGAGGTAAGGCAGGGTGGTGGTGTGTGGACAGAGGGAAACCTTTCACTGTGCACCTTTTTATATTGTTTTCATTTTTGAACTATGGAAATGGCTTTCCTAAATCAAAAAAGTTTTTTAATGAGAATTATTTTACTGTTTGTCATAGACTTTTTGACATTTGATTTCCATTAAAATGTGCTTTCTTCTCCTCTTTTTTTCCTCTTCAGAAATTAAAACACAGAGCACGGGGTTGTTCGCCTGATATCAGACAGATAGACCTTGATGTCAACCGCACATTTAGGGACCATATCATGTTTAGAGACAGATATGGTGTGAAGTAAGTAGAGTTTAATATTATGAACTATGAATAGCATTTACAGATAGTCTTTATCAACTTGAAATATGAGTGTTTGGAATATCTTGTATAGGTGGTAATTTTGCTCCCACCTCTGAGGGTTTAAATTTTGGCAGATCCTTTGGTCCATATTATGTAAACTTTAGGATATAATTTAACTTAAATTTTTAATCTTTGACATATCTGAACTATACTATTTGCTATAAAATCATTTTATGATCTGAAATTCTTAAATATATGGTAGATAATCTTATTAAAAATCTCAGAAAAGAAATGAGAGATTTTGTTACTTTTTGAGAACTGTGTCAGTAATAAATGCATTCTTAGATCCTTGATTCCATGCACAGGTGAAACTAAAAAAATGGGAAATGGGTGAATAAAATGGCAGTGACCGTTTAGGAATGAAATGTACAGTTTTGCTGTCCTCCGTATCAGTTAAGGTTCAGCCAGAGAAATAGGAACCAGTAAGAGATATAAACTAAGGCATTTGCTGTGAGGAATTGGCTTATCGTATGCCGGAACTGACTAGCAAGTTCAAGGTCCATGGGGCAGGTGTCAGGAAGGCCGATTGCACCAGGGCTTCCCAGATTATTGAGGGTAATCTCCCCAACTTCGAGTCAACTGATTGTGTACTTTGGTTGCATTTACAAAAGACCTGTTTCACAGCCACACCTCCATTAGGGTTTGAATATCGGGGGATTGTAGCCCAGCCAAGTGCACATAAGAAGCTCACCATCACAGACCATGCTCGTCAACTTAATTTTTGAATAAAGACAATAAAGCTGTACTTCCTTATAATATTCTGTACTTCCACAGCTATTCTGCTTACAACTCAAAATATGCCAACCCCCTCCCGAAAAACTGATGCTGAGTCCTTGGGGATATGTACTCCTTTTGCTTTGATATGTATAACCTAAAGGCTGTGATATAAAGTCAGCTATTATTAAACATCTTATGGTAGATGGGAACATAAGGGAAAAGAGAAGGAACAAAGCACATTAAAAATATATATGTATATACACAAACATATTGATACCAAAATAAGGAAAAAATACTCATAACAGATGTAGTCACTATCTCCGTGACTGGGCATGTGGTCACTGCTGGTCATAACTTACCTTCCACTTCCCATCCCATGTACCCTTTGCTCTCAGCAAATACTTTGGCTGCTGGGGGCCCTAAACCTTTATTCCTGAAGAGTCTACCATTAGCAGTCCTGCCTGAATTTGATTGTGGTGGTGTTCCGTGGACTTGAATCACTGGGTTTGGTTATACTCAGAGGCCCCTTCAGTGTTCTCTGGTGTTCCAGACGTGCTCTTGCTTACGTCCACCATGTCCTAGCAGCTCACCTTTCCCCTTAGTGACCAGGATCAGTCACTGCAGCTGGTACACTCGCCTCCTTCTTTGCCTGCTAATTGAGAGGCATGAGGAGCCCATGGTGGTAGGGGTGGCCAGCCTGGCTCCCAGTTCAGTGGAAGTGTTTGTCTTCTGGTGGGGACACTCCTTTCTTTGGAGCCAGGACCCCTCAAGCAGCAGAGCCTAAGGTTGATGGAGCAGAAAGCAAACATGTTGTTAGTGGACAAGAGGTGACAGTGGGTGGAGCCACTCCTGTTCCCACGCTTGGATCCTGGGCCCTGAATCCTGGCCAGGGGAGAGGTGATGCCAGTCTTGGAAGCTGATTTCCCGCGGACACCGCCCCCTAGGGGACATGCCCCCACCCTGCAAGCTGCTGCAGGATGCTGGCCCTGTGAGTGAGGCTTCAGAAGGCTGGTCCACAGCTCCGTCCAGCTGGCCCCTTCTGTGGGGATGATTCTATAGTGAGAACAGGTCACTGAAAGAGGACAACAAATTGAAGACATGGTGATGTGCTTGTGCTTTTTGGTATAAATCCTTTCTGTCAAAATGAATGTTATCTAGCCTCAAGTTTAGGCTGTGTAGAGTATTGTTTAAATTTGAGCTTGGGGTCATTTCTTTATAATAATAGTAGTAGCTTTATCTGGATTATCTGTTCATCAGTTTTACCAGTCATTTTTTTTTTTTTCAAGTTCCTAATTTTAAAAGGTGAAAAAACTAAATTGTGTTCAATGTAAATTTCTTTCCTCTAGGCAACAATCACTGTTCCACGTTCTTGCTGCATATTCTATTTATAATACGGTAAGTTGGGGCCTGCCTGTCCACATCTCTTTGAGCTGTGTTCTGAGCACCTGGAGGAAATCTTTGGACCTCCTTCCTGAAAAAGCCCCTTTGGCCTGTGTTGCTTCATCTCAGGACTGAGGTCTGTGTGAGGACCTTCCTAAGGCTCCCTCATCCACCCCAGGGTATCAGAGCAGAACTGCTTGGAAAGTGGGTAGAACCACGGTTATGACAGCAAACCTCACTTTTCCTCCCTTACTAGAGGTTGCTTTGTTTTGTGTTATTGTTTTTCTTATTTTTACTTTAAGCACTTAGGACTGGGAATCAGCAGGGGGAGAAGGGCAGGAAGTAGTGCCTAGATTAATTCTGTTTGACTCTTGGTGACTCTTCATTCCCCTGGAGGTTGCCTTTCAGAATCACATTTCATTTATTTGGTTAGGTCCGGATAGCAGACCATAGATACCTACTTGCTGTCTCCTGGAGTAAGCCGAAACTAAATATTTTGGTATTAGAACATGTTATTCTTAAGCCATTGATTACTCTTGAGGGAGAGAGATTTGGAGGAAGAGATCAACTATTGTCAACACCAGTATGGATGCCAAGTAAATGCTTTGCTGACTGGATTCCAGGAAGGACACCTTGAACCTTGAGGTGTACCATTTCTATTGTAATCAAAACCTTTAAGTTACAAGGAACAGAAATTCACTCAAACTAGGGCAGGTTAAAGAGGAATTGATTAAAGGGACATCTCATAGAAATGAAGCTGGTGGTGGCTGTTGGAGCTGGAGGGTGAGAAGCCTACAGGGAGAGGAGCTCTTCTTTCTGTCCTGCTTGGGGCTATATGGTGACTCTGTCTCTGGAAACTTCATTGTACTGTTTCTCTCTTCAGATGTATCTCTTTGCCTGCTTATCTGTTTTTCTTAGGCTGCTGTTACTGTCATAGCCTCAATGTGGTCTTTCTGTTCAGCTACATACCACCATGTATGTAGTTGTGGCTTTATTCAGTTTTCCTGGAGAAATGAGTAAAACTGTCATGCAGCTGAATTGATGGTTCCCTGGGATAGGTGTCCTTGTCTCCATGAGCTGTGGTTCACATGTCATGATATGGATCCCTAAGGCCATGTGAAATTATGTGTAATTATGGGGAGAATGGGCAGTTCTCAGGGAAGGGGTTTAGACTGGAAGGGTACCCCAAAATGTGTCTCCATAAGGATACAGAAATCTTGAGGAGAAAAGACAAGCCAATTGGGAACTGTGCAAGTAGAGAAATTTGCCAACATCTGAGCAAAGAGGAGGAATATTGAGCTGAGAATCATATAAAACAGAAATGTAAACCGTGCTCTTTACAGAAGGTGTAATAACAGTATTGAGCAGAGGTCAGTAGAGTCCTTTTAGGTTAGACTTGTCCACACTTCTGCATTTATTCTCCAACACAAACATAGTCTTTGATAGCATGTGGCTCAGTACTGTGAAGATTGCAGTATTTCTCAGTAGAATTGTGCATTAAGTAATATATTTAGGCATTTTCTGTTTTCCACATCAGTTTTTCATACCTGCATGTGTATGTAATTTGATCTTAAGACCCCTGGTTTCTCTGTTCTTTGTTTCTCTTTAGGAAGTTGGATACTGTCAGGGGATGAGCCAGATCACAGCTCTGCTCCTCATGTATATGAACGAGGAAGATGCCTTCTGGGCCCTGGTCAAGCTGTTCTCAGGTCCCAAACATGCCATGCACGGTAAGATGCCCCTGTAGTTGATGATCAGCAACAAATGAGGGAGAGACAGGCAGATATAAACAGAGTCAGACTTGGGGTGATGCTTGGTAGAGTCAAGTACAGAAACTTGTCTAGGGGTGTGTTTAATTCATTAGTATTTATTACTAATTTCTTATTTAATTCTTCTTCATTGAACTTTTCTAAGCTTTTCTGTTCACATTTATATTCCTTCATGTTTATTGCAACATATACTACTGATGTTTTAAAATTCTTTCCTTACTTGCCCTGGTTAGGAGAAACTAGGTTTGGAAGAATTTAGGAAAAACTGAATTATTGGACGCTTTTGATTGAAACTGTTAGACAGTCATGCCTTCAGTGAAATGTCTACTGTTGACTGGATATTGTGATTTATACCAGTTTGTTAGAGAATATTAATTGAGAAATGACACTGATGTGTTTAAAAGAAAGGTCCACAGTAATCAAGTAGTTTGGTATGTCAGATATGTGTTTTAGTTCTTTCAGCCTTAAAATTGATTCCATCTTACAGTAAAAAAGCTGATAACACATTCTGGGTACTTTGATATTTCAAAGCTTGCATAATTTTTTGGTTTTCAAGTTATTACACTGTTTTGAATAATATTTTCCTTATATTTGCCAAGCATATGCAATAAACTTAACTTGAGAGAGTTTGGATTGAAACTTCTCTGAAAATAAAAGTGGTGTTTGTCCATATAATGCAAAGTTATTTTCTCAGTGCCATTGAGTGTGATAATACCAAATTAAAAACAATTTTAACACTAACCACTCTGAGAACGGACCATAATTCTGTTTGTGAACGTTGAAGCTTCATGTGGTGGGGAACCTGCCACATGTTAAAGTGATGTTTTAAATTTTCAAAACTATGACCTTCCATAGTTTATTAAATCTCACATTCTTACCACGTGGTTACTGTCAGAGCATTGTTGTGTACGTGTGTATGGTTGCATTTAGCTATCTCCTTCAGTGTTTCCTGTGAATTTTTAAAAAAATAAATACTATCTTCTTGGTAAGTGTTTCTGGACACTTTGCATTCCATAAGTGGACTCCAGTAGTAAGACACATCACACTGAGCTGCCATCCAGTAGTATCATTACAAAAGGCATCTTGAAACACAACTCTTCCTTATCAGTCTTTATTTTGCTTTAGCGTGAGATGGCATTGCTGATAATCTTGGAAGTACAATGGAATGTTAACAGCTTAAGTAGTGTGCAATTATGTGGAATACTGTCCAGTTTTAGAAAATTCATCTCTTTTAACAAACCTGATAACTTGCTTTCAGTAATTATTGTCACCAGTCTAAGCTGTGTGTGTGTGTGCTCAGTCATGTCTGACTCTCTGTGACCCCATGGACTGTAGCCCAGCAGGCTCCCCTGTCCATGGGATTTCCCAGGCAAGAATACTGGGGTGGGTTGCCATTTTCTTCTCTAGGGGATTTTTCCGACCCAGGGATCAAACCTACATCTCTTGTGCTTCCTGCGTTGGCAGGTGGATTCTTTACCACTGGGCACCTGGGAAGCCCCAGTCTAATCTACAAAGCAGTATTTATTTTACTATTGTAACATTTACATTTACAAAGCAGTTTAGGTCATTATTATGGGAAAGTTTGTACCTAGAGATGTTTGTTTCTAGATCTGTCTATGAAATTTTATAACTGAAGGTTACCTAAGTTCTTTGCATTTCCTATATGAACCTGTTATCACTCACAAAAGTGTAAAGTGAGTGCTGAAGTATGAGATTTAAAATACCAAGTCTGGGACCCCACTGAAAAGGGAAGCGGTGTTGGGTGTCTTAGCATCCTTGAGCTCATGTTTATTATTGAAGGAATTGCCTTTTTCCAAATCAGACTTTTTCTCAAGTTTCTTCCAATTCCCTTCCTCTCAAATTGACCATGAAAGTGGCAGAGAAAGAGAGAGATAGATATAGATTTTTTTTTTTATGAAACCATTTCACCAGAAAGTATTACTAGGGGAGGAATTTTCTATCTGGAGATTTTTACACACTCCTTAGAAAGCTGAGAATCAGTTAAGAAATAGCCCTTCCCCGGGGATTATAAAGCAGTGCTTCCCAGCAGTGTTCCTCAGGTTCTTGCAGGGACATAGTTTTGCTTTTTGGAAACATGCGTTCTGTGGGGAAAAATTGGACTCCAAGATTAGATAAGTCTGGGAGATGAGGTAAACCAAGAAAAACAAGTGTCTTTAGTCTATAAAACAACTTAGAAACATTCAGAAGCTCATATGCCTGTGACCATATGCAAAAAAAGAGTATACGTGACATACAGTATTTCTCCTGGACTCTTTTAAAAACAGAACACTTACTAATGTCTTTTGAAGTTACCTAGAACCCAGGCTGAAAAACTCATATGGAGAAATCATAAATTCATTGTGTATGCATCCTTTTTAATGGATTATTAGAATATCTGAAAGGAAACTTGTGAATAAAAATAGATGTAAATTTCCATGAGTTACATACACAAAGTAAATACTAACTTCCCATTTACACTTACTTCCTAGAAATCTTATAGATTGTATTGCATAATCATTTGGGATAGAATATGTTAACGTTGATCATACAGTGCCTGTATGTTTTAGCTTATGTTAAATATCCCATAAAAAGGATTAAAAAGTGATAATAATCTGGGAAGCATGGTTACTCTAATGATACTGTTAGAGTAAGCCTGAAAAAAGTAATTGAGTTTGTTTTATATAATGGTGAAGCAAAATAAGTAATCAAGATTAGAATAATTTGTAGAAGTGTGTGTTTAAGACATCACCCAGTACTTCAAGTAAACAGATAATCTTGATAAAAGGCTTCAGTTTCCATTTTTTCTTACTTTCTTAGTTTCCCTTTTAATTCAGAAATACTCTGTCCTCTTTTATACTTTTACAAGGTGATAGGCGATCCTTAGCAAACACATACTAGGCTATAAGTTTTCATTAATCAAAGCTTATACATAATTGTTTCCTTGGAGAGAAGTAAAAATATTTGGGTAACTACTAGGTTTGTTTTTCTTGTTGTTGACAGCTAAAAGGTAAAAGAAATATGTTGCATTTTAAACTAGGGATTTCTGTTGTTATTATTTATGAAGTATTGTTTTTATGTTTGTATTCTAGGATTTTTTGTCCATGGTTTTCCCAAACTCTTGAGGTTTCAAGAACATCATGAAAAAATACTGAATAAATTTTTGTCCAAGCTTAAGCAGCACTTGGTAGGTAGATATGACCTTGACTTACACCCACCTTTACCAAGAATAAAGCTAGAAGACTTGAGTGCAGCCATTGGTCTCCATTACTCTCTTGGTGTCCAGTCTCATCCATTTCATTTACTGAGCAGTTACAGTTCCCAGTTCCTCAAAGGACATTAGATTTGTGAAATTTAGTACCAGTGAACTATCACAGCCCTAACTCATAGCATCAATTGTCTTTGAAGCTGATATATAATAATACAAACAATATAGTTTTTAAGGATATGTGATTTCTCAGTGATTTAGGAGGTTTTTTAATTGCACTAAAGTATTTGCACTAAAATATCTTAAGGATCATACAAACTCATCCTCAGTGGATCACATACATACTCCTCTGGAAAAATGTAGTAATTTAGTAAAGCAAGGATGCTTCCTTTTAGAATATGTTAAAAGAGACTCCAAGTATTGTATTACAGTCTTATGTTATGAGGGGTTTATTCTCAGGGCGATTTTCAAAAGTACAACTGAGGAAGGAGAAGAGAGTCAGAAGAGAAAAAGTGGAAGTACTCCAGCACAGAGATTTGTAATGAATGGCTTTGTTTAGCTGGGACAGCTACCTCCAACAACTTGCCTAACTTTTAGTATTATATTGTTGTATTTTGTGTGCAGCAATCCAGAAATTGTGAAATTTTTGTTTTTTCCAGGATTCTCAAGAAGTCTACACAAGTTTTTACACAATGAAATGGTTTTTTCAATGTTTCCTTGATCGGGTGAGTATTTATTTAAAAAGTCCAATCATAAAATTAAAAATACCAGACAAGGACAAACTGTTCATCTTATTTCTGTTTTGTTTTTAATTATAGACGCCCTTTACACTAAACCTCAGAATATGGGACATCTATATCTTCGAAGGAGAACGAGTTCTTACTGCTATGTCTTACACAATCTTAAAATTACACAGAAGTAAGAAAGCATTTAATTATAAAGATTTCACAAAAATCTAGCCTTGTTTTAAATCTTGACTTCTCATTACCCACCCAACTTCAAGGTCATTTCCTTTCAGTAATGAGTTTAAAAATTCTTTAAAATCAGTGAAGAAATTATCTTCAGTTGGTAGCTTTCTCTCATTGGTTCTTCCTCGTGACTAGAAGCTTACTCATTGCAAAAGTCAATTCTTTTCTCTGTGTCAGTTTCATCTTCACATTTAAGTAGAATGCAGTATGTTGGTTTTACTACTAATAATATTCCTACTAGTTATTTGTTTCCATGGTGTGTGTGTGGGGATGTCCTTTATTTATTCATTTTTTTTCATTGATCTGATTCTTAAGTTTAATAGAAAAAGGGAGAGACCAAAGAAGCCAGGCCCTTTAGTTAACAGGTCGAGAGACGGCGTTTTCTGTGATTACTTCACCAGGGAAAGAGCATCCAGCCCCATGCCATAGACCAGAGATGGGGACCCTCCCCCTGTCTCCTTGTCTGGCTGCTTTGGGGCGTCTGTAGCACCCTCCAGGCCCACAGTTGTCCAAATGTAGCAAAAGGCCTTCAGTTGCAATATTGCAAGGGCTCGGTAAATAGGATATGCTGTGCCTTACTCTGAAAGTCAAGAAGTGAGAGTTGCTCTTTATGAATATGAGGGACCTTATTCATCTTAAACTACCCTTAAAACTTATGGTACTCCTCTTGTGACCATGCAGAGAAGGGAAGAGAGGCTCCACGTGGGTGCTCCTCACCCAGCACCTCCAGCCCACAGCACAGCCTGAGTTCACATTCACAGTATACTCTCCCTCTTTCCTTGTTCTTGAATGGTCATCTCTTCAGTTTCCCAGCTCAGTGATACATTAGCTGAGTGCTGGGGTCATGTTCTGTAGTTTTCCTCCCTGCTGTGGCTTTGTTCTAAGAACTTCTCGTCCTTGGTACTTTGATAGGAAATGGTTTGATTGCTTACTTGAAAAGCATGGTCTTCAGGACCGCCAGATTATTCAGATTCCAGATAAGACTGAAACTTTAAAATCACATCTGTGTTGTTTATTCTGAGAGAAGAGGATTCAGAAGTCTTGTGGTTCATTTCTCTGCCTCCCCAACACCAAACCACCGCCCCAAGATGAAACAGTTTGGCAGTGAACTGTCTTCCAAAACTCAGATCTGTGGTCATAACCACAGGAAATCAGTCAGTCTCCCTCCCTGCCCTTTCCCCACCATGTCCTTCTTTTCTCTCTCTCTGGATTATGAACTGACCAAGATGTAGAACAGAAGCATACTCTGTGTTAAGGTATATACCTACTAGTTTAACACTCCTTTAGCAGTGAGAAAGCCCCATAACTCTCTTCCTCCTCTTAAATTGTGTTTTACTTATGACTCTTGATTAATTTTGACAAGTAAAAAGTTTCTCTACTCTTTTAAATTAACCTTAAGCATAACAACTACTTTATATCCTACTATATCATTAGGTTAAACTCTGGAAAACCTTTGCTGTTGTGTATTTTTTCTTCATTAGGAAGACAGAGATCAAGGACTTATATGAAGTTCCTGCATCATATAAAGCTTCAAAAACTGTGTCTGGGCCAATAGTTACCTGAGGCTCCTAAGATTTTTTCTTGTTTTTTTTCCTGATTCCCTTACCAGTATTTAGAGGCATTGTTATTAAAAAAAGAAAAAAAAAATCACACTGTGATTTTAAACAGTAAAAACAATTAGAAGCAACCTAAATGCCCAGTATTAGAATACCAATTATTAATAAATTTAGAGCATA
The DNA here is from genome assembly GCF_054371585.1 of Giraffa tippelskirchi. Classification (NCBI taxonomy): domain Eukaryota; kingdom Metazoa; phylum Chordata; class Mammalia; order Artiodactyla; family Giraffidae; genus Giraffa; species Giraffa tippelskirchi. The sequence continues at coordinate 60,127,274 of NC_137287.1, read as the reverse complement.
TACACAGTGGACTCTTATGCAGTTGTTAATAATAATGGCGTAAAACCATACTTGTTGAAGTGAGAGGTATCAGTGATACACACCATTGACTGGGGAAAAGCAAAGAGGTGAATAACATGTGAGGTATCGTTTCTTTCTGTAAATTGAATCACATGTACACACAATCTGCTTATAGGGCATTGGCATAAGTATCAATACAAATAAAATTAATAATCTAGATTTTTAAGAAATTTGGAGAGGGGCATTGGTGGTTTAGTGGTAGAATTCTTGCCTCTGAGATTTTTGAGAAATTCTGAGACAGTTAAAATACAGACCTAGAAGTGGCTATGCCTGTGACAGCCGCAGCTCTGTATCAGGAAAACACGCACATTGTCCTGGGTGGGCTTTGTCAGTCTGGGGTCTCTAGGAACTCTTGCTCTGGGGGACTATTGATACCCAGGTATGGTTATTCTTACACCTGTGAGAAGGTATTTAGCAGCATTCACCTCTCCCCAGTCCCCCAAGGCTACCTGGTTTTCTCTATGACTGCTTTAATGTCAGGAAAGAGTTTTGTCCTAACTGGGTTTCGGTGATATTCACAAGGCCATGTGGAAGTTGTATGTGGTGCACTCTTAAAAATAGACATCAGAATAGAATATGTTATCTTCTCAACCTAAAATAGCCAGTTTATTTTTCTCATGTTTTCTTAGAACATCTTATGAGATTGTCCATGGAAGAACTTGTAGAATTTCTTCAGGAGACCTTGGCAAAGGATTTTTTCTTCGAAGATGACTTTGTAATAGAGCAGCTCCAGATTTCTATGGTGGAACTGAAGCGGGCAAAGCTCGACCTTCCAGAACCTGGTAAGGAAATAGCCAGACGCTTTACGTATAACTTACAGTTAAGATCAGGAGACACCGTGCAGTTAACATGGCCCATTGCTGTGTGAAAACGTCCACACACTTGTGATGACATCACGTAAGTCTGTGTCTTGTTGGCTGTTTACGGCTTCATTATTTTAAGAAAAAGCAAATATTCATTAAATCTGCCTCTCCTAGTTGGAAAATTAGGAAGTTTAATAGATAATGTTGTTTTAACAGAAGTTAACTATGGCTTTAAGTTACCATAACAATAAGCACTCTTACTTTCATCATCACTTGGAGAACCACATGCAGTATTGGAGCAAGTAAAAGTCTCATTTTATAGAAGAGGAAACTGATACTAAAATGCTAATAAATATGAAGCCCGCAGAACCTGCAGATAGCAGTACTGCTGCCAGGTTCCTGACTGCTCATCCCGGGTTCTTTGCAGTACACTGCAGTGTAGATAATATATTTTATCCACTTATTCCAAAACATCTTCCAGTGCCTCCTGTTAGGTTTTCTGCTCTGTTGGAGATTTAACAACTAAAAAGAAAGACATTCTTCCTGTTCTCAGGGTGCACGGAGGAGACCCAGAATTTACGCAGTAACAATAGAGTGTGAATAGAGTCATAATAGAGCTAGAAACAGGGTAAAAAGGGAAGGGTGGATGAAGGGTGGTACCGGATGAGAGGGAAAGAAAAAAGAGAATGCAGAGAGAGCACAGTAGAAAGAAGTTTTCAGAATACGCTTTTGCTAAAAACCAAGATGCTTTGCTTTTAGTTATTTAAGTGCAAGGAGTCTAATCGGTGTTTCTCCGAGGTTTGTTTTGCGTCATCAGGGTTCACCAGAAGATAAGCTGTCACTGCAATGGTGGTGTGTGGGCCTGGGCCCTGTGAGGCCAGCACCTCTGCTCTGGGAGGTCCCTCCTCTCTCATTAGTGTTGTCCCTTTCTATGGATTCTTTCTTGTCACAGCGAATGCATTTGGAGTAGCAATTACTAACTATATTCTTGCTATTCCAGCATTTATTTTTAAATGACTTACCTACTTTTAAAAAGAGTTTAAAACAAGTTTTAGTAAAAGACACATATATTAATGGAAAACATACATATATAATACAACTGTTTAAACAGAATAAAATATCCAAAGCTGTGTAATGGAATGGACTGCTTTAGCATGTCACTAACAGCTAGTGTTTATTGAATTTCTGCTCTGTGCCACATTCCACACACATTGTCTCATTTAATCCCTCAAATAACTTTTAGAAAACACTCAACCTCAGTCTACACATGAGGAAACCTAGTGGCAGTAGTTTGTAAGATCTTTTTACAGTAGAACGCAGATGGAGGGGGTGGGGGCAGATAAAAGGAGAGGGGTGGATAAATAACCCCGGAGCTGGGTTATTCTCCGGGCTGATGTTCTCTACTTGGATACAGAAAGCCGCTGCTGTCTTCCGAGGCAGGCAGTCTGAGGGACTTGTAGTTGCGTGTGGTGTCCACTGGGTGGTGACAGAGACTTGAGTAAGATGAAAGATGGAGCAATCGGACTAAAGAGACTCCCTTATTTTTTTTTTTTTTTTTAGGGATGCTAAGGAGTGTTCTTTCTGTTGGGTTTGTTTTTTTTTTAAAGAAAAAAGTGTTATTCAAGAAAAATAAGAAACTTTTTGCCTTTATTCTGAAATACATCAAGTTACAGTTACTTTTTTTTTTTTGAGCAGAGTAGTCTGAAATATATCAAGTTAGTTATTTTATTTATTTATTTATTTTTTGAGCAGAGTAGTCTAATTCTTGGCAGTGGCATAAAGATATTCACCCTTTATGTGATGGAACCCTAGTGAAAAGTGTCATTAGCATAGCATCCGTGTTGTGTGTGATGGGAATCACGCTGCTTTCCCACGTCTTCGTTTAAACTCCGGGTTTTCAGGGGAGAAAGCGAAGAACAGAATTTTAGGCAAGGGGCTACAGTGGGGTGAGCAGAGTACAATGTCATGTCTACTGAAAAGAAGTCCAGGATGAAAGTGTGGGTAATAAATATTAACACTTATTGCCTATTTATAGCCATCTGTTTAACATCAGTTATGCTTGAATCTTTTAGTTATATACCCCGTTGCTTAGGGGTGAAAGGGGATATTTAAACCAAAGACCAAATGCAACAGTGTGTGTATTGGGCGTGTTGGCCGGGGTCGGGGGTGTGTGTGTGTGCATAGTTTGAATAGTTTGAGATGAATCTATGAAGATATTGTCCAAGAATGTTTAATGCTTATACGGATCTACTTATGTGGGAAAAGGGCAGAGAATATTTATCAGCACATGAGACTATGACATATGTCTTCAGCACATGAGACGATGGTATATGTACTTCAGGAAGGAATCACTTTATAATGAAGTCGGAGAATATTTTTCTTCTGATCCCGTACTTAGACACGGAGGTCAGCTCTCCTGGGCGCAGGGCCCTTGGGTTTTGCTGCTGTGGTTGCCAGACAAGGCCTCGGCCTCACTCAGTCCAGCAGCGGCCTCAGGAGGGCCAATGCTCTGCTGTGGGTATCTCCCCCTTCCCCGCCCCATCACCCCCATTACTCTCCCTGATTCTGCCCCATCCTCCCCCTCCCCTCTTTCCCTCCCTTCTCCTCGGGTCCCTCCTTCCCACCCCTTCTCACTCCTTCTCTTGAGAGACAGGCCCCTTCCCACCGCCATGGAGGCCCTTAGAAACGTGAACAAGTGTACATTTGCTTGCCCTTGAACTGCTGAGGATTTGTGCTGTTCAGAGGGGTTGGTCAGTCACAGGAATAAACTGAACGTGGCAGGATCCACATGTCACCTGTCAGCGACTGCTGGTAGAAGACAGAAGTGGGTGCGGAGTCATGGCCCTACCCTGCTCCCCGGTCACAGATCACTGTGGACAGTAGTTGCTGTCTGACGCTGTTTTAAGTTATGCAGATCCCAGCACTGCGGTCCGGCCCTGGTGCCTGGGAATACACTTACCCTCCTGCGTAGGCCTCCTAGCTTAACCTGCATTAGTGTCCATAATATTGGGAGGCGTTAGGGTTTTTAAGCACTTAGGTTTTTAGAAGGTTCTTTCTCATATGTTTGTCTGTTGCGTCTTTCAAAGTACTCTCCTTTTTTTCCTACTTATAGATAATCTTTATGGGAGCTAAGGGGCTGTATCCTCTAAATACCTTTGTTCAGTTGAGTATTCATCATGCACCTCTTACAGAGTCCTCGTTCCTAGTGAGACACTGACATTCAGCAGTTAATTATAGACACCATGCCCTTTTGTTGGCACTGGATTTTTTTTTTCTCCAAAACAAACCTTGCTATATCTAGTTTCTTAGCTATATAGATCTTGAGTATTTATAACTGTTATGTTTTTGTACTGTTTATTTGAATGATACATCATTACTCTAATTAAGATGAATTATATATGAATGAGTGGACATTTTGTCAAAACCTTACTTGTGATTCTGTTACTATTTTAGACACTATAGGAAAGACTGCAAAATAAGCAGGACCGCACTTTGAGCTGGTTATCATCTCCTAAGGTGAAAGGGAGATGTATTATGGGTGACTGTGAAAGACCTTTAAGAAGCTACTTTTTGGATGTTTTAGAACAGTTGAAGATTCCCCCCCACCCCCGCACCGTCACCCAGTGTGGATTTTGGCCTGTTGCCATTCAGTAAATGGAACATGCTAAAATTTTCTTTTAATTCTAATATGATGTGTAGATGCATAGAATATTAATGTCTCTTCTTAGAGAAATGTGTATATTGGTTTGAATATAAAGTAGTGCTAAGTGTAAGGTGAATACTTTTCTTACCTTTTATATTGAAAAATTAAAACCCCTCATATGTATAACACATACCTTTCCATTTTGCTTCAGGCATGAAATTACCACCTCAGTCTATTACTTCTTCCTCATTTTTTCATTCCTTTTCCTGAGAAATACAGGCCTTATATTTGTAATTCTTCATTTTACTACGCATCCCATTAGTCTTTGCTGATGCATGCCTTTTATGTATCCAGAAGATTTCAGGATGGAAATTTCTGGATATGAGAACATAGGGACAGGATGTCATGTGGTATTATTTTCCCCATATGTTCAATACTCTCAGTCTTCTTTCCTCCCTACTTCTTCCTTCCACTTTACCTAGAGCAGCTTTGTTTATATTTTCTTTTTATTGGAGTTTCATATGAGAGTTTGTTTGAGAAAGATAATTTCCTTTTAAAAAGTTACAAAAACCACTGAATTAGGAAAACACAAGGTTTATTTTTAGCTCAGTAACTTTGATTCTGGCAGCTCATCTATTTAAAGGTTATTGCATTACCATCATTCTCTGCTCCCTCCCAAAGAAAAGCTCCTTGAACTTTTTTAATATCTTAAAGAAAATTATGATATGTGGGTAAATAATACAGTTATCATCACCTAAACCATGAGCTACATGGAAACAAGGTGGCGTTTGCCTGCTCACAACTATGGACTCATGGCTTCCTCCTAACCATTTGATAGATGGGGGGACATTTGAAGAGAGCAAAGACTTATTTTTAAGTGACAATGTTTGATTTTGCAGTGACAGGTAGAAAGCATATATCTTAAACTTTGGAATTTTTGCAAGTGAAGTCTGTTGTCTTTTCAAGATGGTATTTATGGGTGTCCATATTATGGTGGATTGTTTTTAAACATTGTTGACTAAATGTACATTTCTTTAATTCCTCTTTAATTTTCTGGTGTTATTTAAAATGTAAAACTAAAAGTATCTAATATGATTTTCTCTTTCTTTTTTATTCTTTTTTCCTTTTTTTGCATTTAAAGTAGGACCTTGTTAGAATATTAATTTGGAAGTAGAGAATATTGTTTCTTTTTATCCTGTGGAGTTACTTGAGAGAATAATAATGAGCTATTTGGGTACAACTTGGAGCCACAATTGGTCATCAGTTGACCTTTAAACTTGGCAGACTTGCTTGAAGTTGATAGAAACTATTTTACTAAAATTCTGAACTCTTTTAGTTGAGGAATGCTTAAGTGGAAGGAATATAATGGTAAGACATTGAACTACTGACCTGAAAGATTGTTTTAGGAATAGAAATGAGAATATCAGCTTTGCATTTTTGAAAAAGCAGGTAGTAATATAGCTTAACAAAATTTAAGAATCATCTTACACAATTCTATGACCTTTACTCATGGGACTTCCTTCGTGGCTCAAATGGTAAAGTATCTGCCTGCAATGCAGGAGACACCAGTTCCATCTCTGAGTTGGGAAGATCCCCTGGAGAAAGACATGGCAACCCACTCCAATATTCTTGCCTGGGAAATCCCATGGACAGAGGAACCTGGTGGGCTACAGTCCATGGAATCCCAAAGAGTCAGACACTACTGAGTCACTATCACTTTGACTTTTTCTTACTACTCATATAAGGTTATATAAAATCTTCCCATCTGCACACTGCCTAATAAGACTTTTGAGTTTTGGAATGTTTTCGTGGCAATCTCTCTAAAAAATGCTTCTCCTAAGCTACTAAAATGCTGCATGTCTCTGTGTGGGTATGCATGTTGAGTGCGCATGTGAAGAGTAAGCAGTAATTCATTGATGTAGGTCTTAGGTTTGGTACTGTTTGCTCATGTGCATGTAGCACTTATGAATGTGTCTTTCCCTTTAGGCAAAGAGGATGAATTTCCAAAGAAACCTTTGGGGCAGCTTCCCCCTGAAGGTCAGTTGGCTGGTGTCACTCACCTGAGCAACGGACAGAGGAGCGTGGGCAGGTCGAGTCCCCACCCTGGCGGTCGGAGGGGCAGCGGCGGTTCACCCCACAAGACCCACGAGCACTCCCCGCCCCACCCACGCCGGACCGGCACCCCGGAGAGGGCGAGGCAGCAGCGGCGGAAGTCGGACGAGGAGGGTAAGAGGCTTCGCGACGAGGAGGAGGCGCAGGCGCAGAGGAGACTCCCGCCGGGCGCCCAGGACGGCTCCGGCCAGTACAACCACGCGGCGGCCAATCAGAACAGCAACGCCACCTCGCGCGCCCGGAAGGAGTTCGTGCCCCGATGGCACAAGCCTTCCGAGGTCGCAGTTCTGGAGAAGACCGCTAAGTCCGCCCGGGAAGGCCGGAGCCGGGCTGCACCCCCCGCGCTCGCCGACCCCCGGGCCCCCCACGTGAGGCAGAAGACAAAGGTGCTGGATGCAGATGAGGGCAAGCGCGGCTCCACCGCCTCTCAGTACGACAATGTGCCTGAGGACAGTCCGGGCGCCGCCGTGGAGGAGGCGCTGGAGCGCGCACGGGCGCAGAGCCCACGGAGGCCCGCGGAACCCAGCGCCAGCCCGTCCAGGGCCCCGCCCAAGTTCGCCTTCAAAGTCCTGCCTCAGCACCCGTTCCTGCCAGACGGGGAAGATCGCAGGGCCGCGCACCCCCCTTCGTACAGTAACCCCCCCACCTACCAGGGCAGCTCTCCAAAACGGGTCCCTGCCGCCAACAGCAGCTTCCCATTCCCCCCCGGGCCACACACGAATCCTTCACGGAGACCTTACGGCTCCACGCTTTCCATCAGTGCTTCTCCAGAGAAATCTTACAGCCGCCCAACTCCTCTGGTCCAGCCATCGAGTCGAATAGAAGTTCTCCCTGTTGATCTTGGTGCCGGTGGATATTCGGGCAATTCGGGGTCCCCAAAGAATGGGAAATTCATCCTTCCTCCAGGGGATTGTTTGCCAGATAACAGAAAATGGTCAGAAGTTGGTTACACGTGGAGGCCAGAGATGCACGGACAGCCGTGGACAAGAGATGTCAACCATGGCCACTTGAGCAGTTTCCCAAGACACCCCACGTTTCACCACGCCCCCTATCAGGACCACTCCCTCCCCTCAGTCTCCGTAGATGGTCCAGTGCGGTATAGAACTTCCCCAGCTCTGGAAGACGCCCCTTCACCCGGATTTCAGTATTCAGGGCCCTCACCTCCAGTGTATCACTACAGAAATCGGGATGGACTCTCAATCCAGGAGTCAGTATTGCTGTAAGAATTCTGTACTTGCTGCACACAAGAGAATAGAAACCGTATGAGACCTGAATTGCTACGTTTATAATTGCCAAAGCAGTATTTTATACGATTGTAAAGAACTCTCACAGTTCTCATGTAAGTTAGTAATAAGAATATATGGAAGTGATTTCATCCCCACGTAGATGCTGCTTAAAGATGTGCTTTTAACGTGCATCATCACCAAACCCATTACAAAGAATTTAACCTGGAAACATAGCAATAGCATTTAGGGATGCACGCACAGTTTCATTTATATCTTTCTTCAAGATCTGAATATTTGTACTCTCTTAGCCCATTCTATTTTGAGTAATGTTACAAAGCACTGAAAAGCTGTAGAATAGATATTTTTAAGGCTCTACCTAGTGTATGTGATTTTTAATAGATACTATATAGGCATCTACCCATATACAGTCAAACACAGAACTAAAAAAATGTTTAAAGAAGAGAACTTTTAATCTAGATCCATGGAATAATTTATTCTTGTTTTCCATAACTTATCTTTCAGTCAAGTTTTGTCCTTCCCGTCCCCCTTTTATTTGTAACCCAGGTCCTAAACTGACTTGCGGGTTTGCCCTGACCTAATTCAGCATCTCACGGCTCAGCTTTCTGACTCAGTTCCTCATTCAGCTTTCAATCTGAAAATTAAAGACATTGGAGAGAAAGGCTAACCACTTAATGGTGCTTAAAAAATCAGTGCAGTTTAAGTCTTGTTTTCAAAAGTACAGCACACAGTGTGTCCGTCTTCACAGAGAAATCAGCTTTCATGTGTCTGTGCCTTTTTTTCTGATCTGAGTCCTGTAAAGCTCAGAGCAGAGTAGCAGAGTATGCTTGCCAGACACCCAGGAATTGTGTGCATAACTCTCCAGTGGATGCCAGCTGAAGTTGCAAGTTACCGATCATCAGTCACTCATAGCAGAACCAACTGCTTTGAAATTCATTTGAAAGCAGGATTAACAATATGGTTCTTTCTTACTTCTGTCCCTTAAATTCCTGTGAAACCTCCCTACAAAGGGTGGGTAGATACTTACATGGTCTTTTCCTGCCCCTCTTCCTTTAAAGAATGTAGTCAGTGGATATTGCTGCTCTTAGGCCATTAAATTATTGCTTTGTAAAATTGTAAAAAACAATCCTAATTATTTCTAGGAATCTCAGATTTTGGTCTTTTTTTTTTTTTTAATAGTGTGACTTTCATATTTTCAGAAATCTTTTTTTGGTTGGTTGTTTCAGTGGAAAAAGTTCAGCTACATGGTAACAAACCAGCAATGTCTTTCAGAATATTCTTTTACACTACAATGACCAAAACAGTGACCAAGTTTGGGGCACTCCAAGAAAGTATGTGTTTGGGTTTCAGTGGAGAGCTTGTTTTCACCCTCACTTTGCTCCTGTTCGAACAGTAGAGAATAGGAAACCTAACATTGATGATGGTTCTTCTTGTAAGTTGGGGCTTTAAGCTTTTAAGGTACAGAAGTATATGTTTTAAAATGAGAGTAACATTTGTTTAGCTAGTGAATGTGACAATATTTTTTATGTATATAATGAGTCTAATGTAATTTTAATCAACTTGGTAATGATGTTATTAAAGGGCAAAACAAATGCAGTGTATTAGCAGCTGAGCACTGCACAGAAACTCGGACAAAATCCAAATACCACAAGGCTCCCAACTCAGATCATGTGGAAGCTGAGAAATAAGTGTATATAAAAATGTAGCTGGGGATGTGAACTCCAATTTTAAACCATGATTCTGTGACTTGTAATAATCCAAGCTGTACAATTTAGTTTATGATAGCAGTATCAGAGCTGCTTCAAAATATATATATATATCAACAGTGGTAAATACTGTAGATTTATATATATATATATGCAAAATATATACACACACACTATTTTCTTATGTCATCTGACATTTTTTATCTGTATACTTTTTTTGATGTGATTGTTTTTAACATGCTGAAGAAGTATATTTTGTTTGTGTCTTTTATGTGCTTTTTTTCATATGGCATCTCTGATTTTTCTAAACATTGTTCCCTTCTAACTGAGTAGATGTGACCCAGTGTTTGCCTCCATGACTGATATTGCAGTTCTGTGTTACATGCTTTACTAGTTTCCAGTAATTCTGTATTTAGAACCATATCACCTGCCTTTATTTAATCAGCCATTTTTAATAGCTTACAAGTCTTTTAGTGTGTGAAATTCACTCAGTCGTGTCCAACTCTTTGCAACTCCATGGACGTGTAGTCATGGAATTCTCCAGGCCAGCTCTGGAGTGGGTAGCCTTTCCCTTCTCCAGGGGATCTTCCCAACCCAGGGATTGAACCCAGGTCTCCCGCATTGCAGGCGGATTCTTTACCAGGTGAGCCACAAGGGAAGCCCTTTTAATAGCAATAAGGTATTATTTTCAGTTTTCCCCATTGTGAAATGTAGCTGTTGGTTTTTCAAGTAGGAAAATTTAATTTGAACTTATTTTGCCACCATCCAGTTTTACTCTTTCAAATTTATCTTTTAATAAAAGATAAATAATGAAGTGTTAAAAGATGGAATAATATTCATATAGGAGGTTAAGTATATTGATAAATTTCTGGTGAGGATCTTCATTTTTTTCTCTAGATATATACGAGGTAAATATTTTACCACTATTAAGTCTTTTCTTCATAGCAGTTTTACTTAACAAATTAAGCACTTTGATATAGTTTTTTTTTTTTAATAGTTTGAAAAAGAAACTAGACCTAGTGTCTCAAAGAGTTTTAAAACTTCAACTCTTTCAGGTGCTTATGTTGTTTCCAGGATATTTAAAACAGAATACAGCCGATAGATGTCTATATTGTCAAGTCGGACATACAGGAGAGGAACAAAATTACTTTTCCTCTTGCCCTCTAGGTTCTCCATCCAGACCTCATAGATTGGGCTGATAAAGGACAGACAAGCAGGAGAAAAGGAACCAGAAGGTCATTAACATGTGTGTCCTGCCTTCACGTGGTATCCAGTGATGAGTTGCTCCAAGGGAGGGTTAGCTTGGAGTTTCTCCACCCAGCTTAGTTGGGGAAAGGGATGGGGAAGAAAGGGCACTTATGTAAAAACAGATGACTTTCTAGAAAATAAATGGGCCCTTAGCAGAGCAGATAGGAGAAATGATCGTTTGTCCCGGGGGCTGAGTGTGGTGCCAGAAGAGGAGATTATAAAGTTGCCTGGGGAGGAGATTTATAACAATTGCATTCTTTGGGAAGGCTCTGCTTTTAGGCAGGTAAAGGATTTCAGGGACTCAGATAACTTCAGCTCAAAAATCATTCATACCCCCAAAGTGGCCTGCTTTGGGGTGGCAGGTCCTGATCCCCTTCACCATCAATGACAGGATGTTTCTCTAAAGAAGGAAAAGAGATTCAGTCAATGGGACATCTCCAAAGAAGAAAAATAGATGTTTACAGGATGTGATGTGGTTGTTTAACTTTTTTTCATTTTAAGAAGATTCTGATACTCAGTTTTATGTCACAGTGAGTGTCACTTTATATTTGTAATCATTTCCGATCTTTGTCTCAGGGCTCGTTACACCATAAGCACAAAAATGATGCCTAGTCAACACTTCGCTAAGTTCTTCTCTTCTCTTTTTATGATTAGAGAAAAACATTCCAGGTCCACAGATAGGGATTTATTCACACAGGATCTGCAGCTTAATCTTCTGGAAATATTATTACTTCTCAGTTATCTTTTAGATTCGCACCTTTGTTTTAGGATGCTCTTGATTGTGGGTTATTTAAGATTGGTTTTGGCAGTCTGTTTCTTTGTTATAGATTTTAAATTTCATTTCTAATATTAACATTAATACTTATCGATCAGACCGTTTTAATAAGTCAGACTTTACTTTTACAATAACCTAAGATGTTGAGAACAGGAAGAAAGATTTCCATTTAACATTTATTTGTGAATTGTACTCTCAGAAGGGTTTTCAGTTACACATAAATCTAAGCATAACTGCCACCATTTTATCAGTAAGGACCCTGAAAAATAGAGAAAAAATAATAAACTTCATAGGAGTGGATCTTGACCCCTGCTGCACGTTAGAACCAACTGGGGAAATTTTCTTTTTTTAATCGACTGTATATTCCCACTGTGAGCTGTCTCAAAAATTCTTAACAGACCCTTTTCAGAGTTTTGAAACTGATTTTGAGTAAGTTAGGAAAATTTCGACTGGAAAGATGAACATCCCCAGCCATCTCGCGGTTCTGATGAACTGCTGCCAGTGGTGGGAAGTGGCAGTGGCTTCAGCCCAAGGCCAGACCCTGTGCTTCCTCTCATCACGTCTTAACAATAGTTCTTCCAAATAGGTCGAGCCTTAGGAGGATTTCCGTTTTCCCGGATCACTTCTGTCACTTTCCTTAAGCGACCTACTGAAAAGAGGCCCAAGCTGTCAGGAAGCCCGTGTGAGGAGCCGAGAGGGTGCAGCACACTGGTGTCCACCTGAGCAGTCAGCATGTTACTGAGCCCCTACAGTGTGCTAGTCACCCTGGGACTGTGCTGGGTTCATACTTCAAGATAGGAGGTGCGTTTTATAGTCTGTGTCTCAGTTCAATGTTGGCGATGGGACGTGTACAGGTGACCATTGTGGGCACAGAAAGCCCAGTGCTGGAGGGCCGGGGAGGGCCTGTGTGGGCGAATGCACAGAGGAGACGGACTGAAGGGAAGGGGCGTTTGTAGAGAAGGGATGGACGAGCAACCTCATGGCGTGTGTGGGGAAGTTCTTGCTTTGGTGTGTGTGTCTGGGATGGTGTGGGAGAGTCTGCAGAGACCAGTCCTGGGGGCCTTGTGTGCCCTGTGGAGGCGGATGTAAGGGTACAGGCCTGGGGGAAGTTTGGATGATTGCAACAGGTGTTATTTCTAAAAGGTGGTACAGATCTCAGCACCAGGGGAGAAATTACCAAGAAAAGGTGATGAACTTGAGAAGTATTTACCAAGTAAAAATCGGTGAAACTTGATAATTGATTGAATGTAATCATAACAATTAAGGATAATAGCTAACATTACTGAATGCTCACTGTGTGTCTGGCATTGTGCTAGGCATATTACCTGTATTAACTCAATTCTCACAATAACTGAAGTGTATGACCTTAATTCCCAATTTCCCAATTTACATAAGGCTCAGGGAGTTGAAGTGGCTTGCCCAAAGTTATGCAGCTGGTAGGAAAAGAGACCCAGGCAGGACTTGAATCTGAGTCTAGAACTTCCATTCCCTCACTGACAATTTTAAGAAAGTATTATTTACCTACCATAAAATTCACCCATTTAAGTATACACGTCAGTAATTTTTTAGTAAGTTTACAGAGTTGTGCAACCATCACAGCAAACCAATCTTAGAACATTTCCATTACCTCAAAAACTCTCTTTTCCCCATTTGCAGGACCCATTCCCACCCACAGCTTCGGGCAACTGTTAATTCACCTTTCTGTTAATCTAAACTAACTAACTAAACTGTTAATCAAATCTTTCTGATTTGTCTTTTCTCGACCTTTCATAGAAATGGAATCGGACAATATTTGGGGTTTTTGCATCTGGCTTCTTTTGCTTTTTGAGGTTCATCCATGGGTAGCAAGTGTCAGTAACCACTTTCTTCTTTATTGCTGAATAGGATTCTGTTGTATGACTATCACATTTTGTTCCTCAAGTCACCAGTTGATAGACATTTGGAGTACTTTCACATGCTGCTATGACTATTTGTGCCAAGTGTTTGTGTGGCCTTGTTTTCATTTTCCTTGGGTATATATTTAGGCGTGCTGTTGCTAGCTTTTATGATAAGCTTGTGTTTAACTTTTTAAGAAGCTGCCACACTCTTTTCCATCATATTTGTATCATTTACCTTCCTACCAGCAACGTATGAAGGGTCTGATTTCTCCACGTCCTCACCGATGCTTGTTGTTTTATATTTCTGGTTAAAGCCATTCTAGTGGGTGTGAAGTGATATCTCATTGTGGCTTTGATTTGCATTTCTCAAATGGCTAATGATGTTGAGCATCTCTTCGTGTTTTTATGACTCATTCGTATGTATTCTTTGGTGAAATCTCTATTCATATCTTTTGCTCACTTGTTTAATTGGGTTGTTTTCTTATTTTTTTAAAGTAAGCATTCTTAAAATACTCTGGATACAAGTCCTTTGTAAGACATAAGATTTGCAAATATTTTCTCCCAGTCTGTGACATGTCTTTTCAGTTTCTTAATGATGTCGTTTGAAGTGTGAATGTTTTTAATTTTAATGAAGTCCAGTTTATTGTTTTTTTCTCTATGGATCATGCTTTTAGTATTGTATCTCTCTGCCTAACCCAAGGTGACAAATAATTTTTCTCCCATGTCTTATTTCAGAAGTTTTACAGTTTAGATCTATGAGCCATGTCAAATTATTACTGTATAAGGTGTGAGGGAAGGATCTAAGTTGATGATATGCATGTTTAGTGGTCTCAGAACCAAGTTTAAAAGACTGTCTTTTAAATTCAATCCAAAACTGAATTGCCTTAGTACCTCTATCAAAAAATCAATGAATCATATAAGTGTTTAAGTTTCAAAAACAAGAAGTGTACATCCTCCAACTTTGTTCTTTCTCAAGTTGTTTTGACTCTTCGGGTCCAGTGTTACGCCTCTTTTGTTGAAGTTATTCCTGTTGTATTTTTCTTACACTTGTGACTAGAATTGTATTCTTCAGAGCCTGTGTGCTTGCACACATCATTTTGTATTGCTGAGGGGAACAGAAGGCTGGAGGTTGATTTCTGCAGTTCCCTGGTTGGGCCGTGGGAGGGACAGTGAGGCCACCATCTGATGAGAAGAATCCAGGAGAAGGAGCGGGTTTAGGGTTGGCGAGGAGACGGCTTCTGTTTGGACACATAGAGTCTGAACAGTGGGGTACGGACACTTCGTGCTGGTGGGCAGCTGGCGACTGCGGAGAGATTTGGACTGGCCGGCACGTAGGGGTCGAGTCATAGGTGAGCACCTGCCTGGGGAGGAGATGAGCTGAGGACGGGACAGCAGGGCGTCACTGACAGTTGAGAGGTGCCCCAGGGAAGGGAGCATGAAGGACTCGGAGGGACCGACCTGGACTGGGGTTCCACGGCACACAGAGGCCCGGTGATTAAGGACGGAGCTTCTGAGTCAGACTGAGTCGAGTTTGAAGTCGGCACCCGAGGCATCCGCTGGCCTCTGTCCTGGGGAAGGAGGAGCAGGACCATAGCACCCGTGTCCTTCTCTGGAGTATGCAGACTGTAGTGTTTCCTGGAGTTGTGAGGACTCAACAAGCTGATTGGTGCACAGTGTCCAGGGCAGCGTCACCATGCGGTAGTAACGAGGAAGGTTACCTGTCCTCGCAGCCCCCGCAGAGCTGGGCGTTAGTGACCAGGAGGGCCACAGCCCTGACTTCATGGAGCTGAGAGTCTCATGAGCAACATAGTGGCACATGTGTCACGACACGGCACATGGGGGGAGGGTGGCACAGGGCAATGGGAGAGGAGGGGCCCTGGCTGGCGGGGTGGAGGTCCCAGGAAGGAGGAAAGGTCAGCAGCCTAAGTGCAGGAGAAAGATCCAGTGACTTGACTGAAGAGATGATTGGAGTTTGACAGGGCGTTGGGGCTGTCATCTGCTGTCACCCCTAGAGCCATGACCAGTTTGGCATGTGTGAGAAGCAATGCCACTCTCTCCAGAGAAGGGTGGGGGCATAGTGGAAGGGGTGCATGTACATGGGGAAAATGATGCCAGTTAGAGGGCAGTTCTGACCCTTCACACACTTGGAAACTGCTACCAGGCCGCCCTTGGTTTTATTCCAGTTTGTTACTTTCTGTATTCCTGGAGATTAAAATATCAGTAGTTAAAAGTCCCTGTATATTAAACTTTCCACTTTAATTTGGAGGAAAGTCAGCATAATTTGAAGATAAAGCCGGCTGCATCAAGACAGCTCTCACGTCCTTCCCTGGAACACCCTTGCACTTCTGTAAGTTTTGCTGCAGGTGTGGTACGCTAAGGAGATTTGAGTGGGAGTTGCCATGTGTGGATGTGGAAAGGCTCACTCCTCTGAAAGCCAAATATGAATCCATGATGAACCACGGCTCCCAGAAAGCTCAGCCAGTCTTCAATACATTCATCAGCTCCACCGAGATCCTGGTGTGACTCTGGGCAGGTCCCTGAGCCTTTTTGGGCCTGGGTTCTCTGATCTGCAAACTCTGGAGGTGGAGGGGAGAGTCTGAAAAGGGTTCTGCCCCAAACTCTTTAAGGGGAGGGTGCCCCAACCCCAGGCCTGTTTGTCTGCTTTGTGCAGGTGCCATATCACGTGGTCTGAAGACAGTGGTGAGCAGAGAACAGATGGCCTTGTGGCATCATGGAGCAGGCGGATGTGTGGAGAAGGTTGGCATTCATGCTTTGTTACAAATGAAGACCCACATCTATGTCAGGGACCAGGAGGGTGGGGAACCCAGTGCGCTCAGCCCCTGTATGACAAGCACGAACATGATGCTTATGAGAAAAGATGCGACTCAGATTGGACCAGTGGGGTAGTCACCACGGAAACACACGGAGGAAACCGGCTCACAGCCATGGGAAGTGGGGGACCCTCACAGGACAGCCAGGGAGCAGAGGATGGATGCAAAGGAGCAAACAAGACCAGACACTCAGGTTGCTACGTGAAGGCAGTCTTAAATCATCAACCACATCTGTACCCACGAATCATACCATTAGCAGTACTACCTCTGAAAGGGCAAAGAGCAATGGCCCTGGCTGTCCACAGCTCGGTGGAGTGGACTGGAAATCGTCATAGCTGTGCCCCAGTCTGAGCTGCCACTCACTAGCAGGTGAGCTTGGGAAAGCCACATTCCCTTCCTGGCCTCACTTTCTCCACTCTAAAATGTGGGCGTTGGAGCTGGACAGGCTGGCGGAGATCACCTCGGAGAGCAGGTCTCAACCAGCGTGGTGAACGAGAGTCACTTGGGAAGCTGCCCAAAATACTGGTGCCCAGGCCACCCCAGATGAATGAGGCAGAGATCTCTGGGGGTGGGGCCCAGGAATTAGGATTCTTCTTAAAAATTAAGCCCACAGCAGCCCAACAGTCCACGACTCTGTGATCTGTCCCTCAGACCCAAACCACGTGATGCAGTTGGACAGGAATAAGCCGCAAGCAGCCAGGGTCCTGGGGTCAGAACCTCTGCTGAGAAGCCACGAATGACATGCCTGCCTCTGCTGCCAAGCAAACTGTTTTGACCATGAAGGAAAGAGACACTGCCCCCTCTCCACCTCCACATCATTGTTGTTCTAGCTTCTATGGCCTTCTTCTGTTACTGTCCACGAACACCTTACAGTCATGTGAGGGCACTTTTATCTAGAGGATGGAGTGTTGTCTGGAAAGAACTCAGGTTTGCAGCAAGCTTGGAGTTGAGTCTCAGCTTTTCCAGTAGCCTTGCTGAATCTTAGCCTCTTGAGTAAAATAGAGAAGATGAGGTGTCCACCACAGGCCTGCTCTGAAGATGTACTAAGATGATGTATGTGCAATACAGTGCCTGGGACACATGTGCTCAGTAAGGTTAAATGATGAATAGAAATATTTGTATAGGGAATGGACTAATATCACTTATATTTGAAATTTATTTTTCCCCCTTGAGACTTGTGAATTACGCCCAAGTGTAAATGAGCAAAGAACAGTAAAAGAAAATGTATGGATAAAGAAGTACAAAGCTACTAAACATATTCTCCATCCTGCCATTAATTCAGTTTAGTCGCTCAGTCGTGTCCGATTCTTTGCGACCCCATGGACTGCAGCACGCCAGGCTTCCCTGTCCATCACCATCTCCCAGAGCTTACTCAAACTCATGTCCATTGAGTCAGTGATGCCATCCAACCATCTTATCCTCTGTCGCCCCCTTCTGCCTTCAATCTTTCCCAGCATCAGGGTCTTTTCAAATGAGTGAGTTCTTTGCATCAGGTGGCCAAAGTACTGGAGTTTCAGCTTCGGCATCAGTCCTCCCAATGAATATTCAGGACTGATTTCCTATAAGATTGATTGGTTGGATCTCCTCGCAGTCCAAGGGACTCTCAAGAGTCTTCTCCAACACCACAGTTCAAAAGCATCAATTCTTTGTCGCTCATCTTTCTTTATGGTCCAACTTTCACATCCATACTTGACTACTAGAAAAGCCATAACTTTGACTAGATGGACTTTTGTTGGTAAAGTAAGCTTTTTAATATGATGTCTAGGTTTGTCATAGCTTTCTTCCAAGGAGCAAACGTCTTTTAATTTCATGGCTGTAGTCACCCTCTGCAATGATTTTGGAGCCCAAGAAAATAAAATCTCTCACTGTTTCCCCCTCTATTTGCCTTGAAGTGATGGGACCGAATGCCATGATCTTAGTTTTTTGAATGTTGAGTTTTAAACCAGCTTCTTCACTCTCCACCTTCATCAAGAGACTCTTCAGTTCCTCTTCACTTTCTGCCATAAGGATTGTGTCATCTGCATATCCGAGATTATTGATATTTCTCCCGGCAATTTTGATTCCAGCTTGTGCTTCATCCAGCCTGGCACTTCGCATGATGTACTCTGCACATGGGCTTCCCTGGTGGCTCAGTTGGTAAAAGAATCCGCCTGCATTGTGGGAGACCTGGGTTCGATCCCTGGGTTGGGAAGACCCCCTGGAGAAGGGAACAATTACCCACTCCAGTATTCTAGCCTGGAGTATTCCATGGACTGCATAGTCCATGGGGTCACAAAGAGTCAGACACAGCTGAGAAACTTTTACTTCACTCTGCATATAAGTTAAATAAGCAGGGTGACAATATACAGCCCTGACATACTCCTTTCCCAATTTGGAAAGAGTCCATTGTTCCATGTCCGGTCTAACTGTTGCTTCTTGACCTGCATACAGATTTCTCAGGAGGCAGATAAAGTGGTCTGGTAGTCCCATCTCTTGAAGACTTTTCCACAGTTTGTTGTGATCCACACAGTCAAAGTCTTTGGCGTAGTCAATAAAGCAGAAGTAGGTGTTTTTCTGGAACTCTCTTGCTAAATGGAAGCAATGACCAACAAGGCCAGTTGGCAGAAAGGATGTCCATGCCCTGCCAGTGGGAGGAAACATGCCGCCTCAGTGTGCCGGTTCCCACACCACTGCATGAGCAGAAGTACAAGCAGAAAAGATGCATGTAAAAGGATGTTTGTCTTGCCACTGTTAGTAATAGAGGAAATATGGAAATAGCCTGGATTTCCAGCAGCAGAGGATTGGTTAAATTGAGGTTGCGTTCAGTTCAGTTGCTCAGTCATGTCTAACTCTGCGACCCCAAGCACGCCAGGTTTCCCCGTGCATCACCAACTCCCAGAGCTTACTCAAACTCCTGTCCTTCGAGTCAGTGATGACGTCCAACCATCTCATCTTCTGTCATCCCCTTTCTCCTCCCACCTTCAATCTTTGCCAGCATCAGGGTCTTTTCCAGTGAGTCAGCTCTTTGCATCAGGTGGCCAAAGTATTGGAGTTTCAGCTTCAGCATCCGTCCTTCCAATGAGTATTCAGGACTGATCTCCTTTAGGATTGACTGGTTGGATCTCCTTGCAGTCCAAGGGGCTCTCAAGAGTCTTCTCCAACATCATAGTTCAAAAGCATCAATTCTTCGGCGCTCATCTTTCTTTACAGTCCAACTCTCACATCCATATATGACTGCTGGAAAAACCAAAGCTTTGTTGGCAAAGTAATGTCTCTGCTTTTTAATATGCTGTCTAGGTTTGTCATAGCTTTTCTTCCAAGGAGCAAGTGTCTTTTAATTTAATGGCTGCAGTCACCATCTGCAGTGATTTTGGAGCCCCCCCAAAATAAAGTCTGTCGCTGTTTCCATTGTTTCCCCATCTATTTGCCATGAAGTGATGGGACCAGATGCCATGACCTTAGTTTTCTAAATGTTGAGCTTTAAGCCAACTTCTTACTCTCCCCTTTCACTTTCATCAAGACACTCTTCAGTACCTCTTCGCTTTCTGCCGTAAGGGTTGTGTCATCTGCATATTTGAGGTTATTGATATTTCCCCCTGCAATCTTGATTCCAGCTTGTGCTTCATCCAGCCCGGCATCTCGGATGATGTACTCTGCATATAAGTTAAATAAGCAGAGTGACAATATACAGCCTTGACATACTGCTTTCCAGATTTGGAACCAGTCTGTTGTTCCATGACCAGTTCTAACTGTTGCTTCTTGACCTGCATACAGATTTCTCAGGAGTCAAGTAAGGTGTTCTGGTATTCCCATCTCTTGAAGAGTTCTCCACAGTTTGTTGTGATCCACATAGTAAAAGGCTTTGACATAGTTAACAAAAAGCAGAAGTAGATGTTTTTCTAAAACCCTGTTGCTTTTTCTATGATCCAATGGATGTTGGCAATTTGATCTCTGGTTCCTCTGCCTTTTCTAAATCCAGCTTGAACATCTGGAAGTTCACAGTTCATGTACTGTTGAAGCCTGGCTTGGAGAATTTTGAGCATTACTTTGCTAGGATGTGAGATGAGTGCAATCGTGTGGTAGTTTGAACATTCTTTGGCATTGCCCTTCTTTGGGATTGGAATGAAAGCTGACCTTTTCCAGTCCTGTGGCCACTGCTGAGTTTTCCAAATTTGCTGGCATATTGAGTGCAGCACTTTCACAGTGTCATCTTTTAGGATTTGAAATAGCTCAACTGGAATTCCATCACCTCCACTAGCTTTGTAGCGATGCTTCCTAAATTGGGGTATAACCATATAAAATAACACTAATATTGTTCACCCTTTAAGAATAACAGAGATAGCCTGATACGTGCTGACGTGCAAAGAGGTCTGATTTTTTTGCTCAGTGAACAGAGCTACAAACAGCGTTCACCTAGACCTTGGTTGGCTTTCCAGCTTCTCCCTTTGCATCAGGCCAACCTTGAAGCTGATGGCGTTGTGGTGTTGAAGGTCATGCATCAAGTGGGGTCAGTGAAGTTCTATGTACACAAGGCTTCAAAGCCTTGAGGGCAGACACTGAAGAAGGTTTAGAATAGATGGGCAGGTACCTAGGACATTAGAAGGAGCCATGTTGAAATAAGAGAGAGGTGAGGAGGGCTTAGGACCCCTGAAGAGCAGAGGTGTCCCAGGCTTGTAGGGATGAAAGCTGAGAGCGAGCCGAGACGGACATGTCCCATCTGGGGCACCATTTAAAGTTTTTAACCATGAATGAGCCTAACAGGGCTTGGATGAAGCTCAGAGGAAATGGCAACCCACTCCAATATTCTTGCCTGGAGAATCCCGTGGGCAAAGGAGCCTGGTGGGCTACAGTCCATGGGGTCACAGAAACTTGGACGCAACTGAGCAACTAAACAACAAGGGCAGCAAATGCCCATCTTCAGTGGGGAGGCCTTCAAACTACAGTTCCCACCATCCCCGCCCCCAAACAGTCCTGCTGCTTCCCTGGATATTCTCTCAGTTCAGGGAGGCAGAAGGGTAGGAAATCAGAGGGGCCCCTGCGGCAGACCTGAAAGGCAGCCGGGGGTCACAGGCTGGTCACCCCGAGCCCAGGGCACTAGTGGAGGCCACATCCTGATCCCCCAAGGATGGTGTGGCCCGGGACAAAAGGGTACTTGCTTATTTTCATATCAAAGCTAAAGGTCAAATGATGCTAGTGAGTCAAAGTTCAAAGGGCAATAATGGGTTTTTTTGGGGAAGTCAGACATCTCAGAAACATGAAGACCTTGAAGCAAGGGGCGTCCGATCCCTGCTAGTCTCTTCCTGCAAGTAAGTCGATGTTGGACTTGCTTCTGTTTCAGAGCCTGTGTGGGAGGCTGTCTTCTCTCCCCTGCTGGCCCCTCAGAAACAGTAGGTGCTTATCAGTTTGAGACAGGGGTGGGGAGGTCTTAAGCCTGGACTTCTCCCATCTTTTTAAAAATCACTCGATGTTTCGTTAGCCTGGGATAGCCTATCTTTTGGAGTTCATGGATCAGTAAAATGATTTACAAAATTTGAGGCACACAGAACTGTCTTCTGTTTCTTGGTTGCTCCTTCTGGCATGTGGGATCTTATTTCCTTGAACCACGTGCCCTGCAGTGGAAGCACAGAGTCTTCACCACACAACTGCCAGGGAAGTCCTGTCCATTTTTACTTTATCAAATATATTTGTTAAAAATATCTTAAAGAATGTTGTTACACACATGAGAAAGGAAGAGCATAAACTGAGGAAAAATGCACAGTCCATTAAACTGAATGCAGTTAGCCTTTTAAAAAATCCACTGTGTTGACCTTTTTTTTTTGTTGTCGTTAACTCCTTGGAAGGAAGTTTATGACCAACCTAGATAGCATATTTAAAAGCAGAGACATTACTTTGCCAACGAAGGTCCGTCTAGTCAAGGCTATGGTTTTTGCAGTGGTCATGTATGGATGTGAGAGTTGGACGGTGAAGAAAGCTGAGTGCCGAAGAATTGATGCTTTTGAACTGTGGTGTTGGAGAAGACTCTTGAGAGTCCCTTGGACTGCAAGGAGATCCAACCAGTCCATCCTAAAGGAGATCAGTCCTGAGTGTTCATTGGAAGGACTGATGTTGAAGCTGAAACTCCAATACTTTGGCCACCTCATGCGAAGAGTTGACTCATTGAAAAAGACCCTAATGCTGGGAAGGATTGGGGGCAGGAGGAGAAGGGGCTGACAGAGGATGAGATGGTTGGATGGCATCACCAACTCAATGGACATGGGTTTGGGTAGACTCCGGGAGTTGGTGATGGACAGGAAGGCCTGGCGTGCTGCGATTCATGGAGTCACAAAGAGTTGGACACAACTGAGCGGCTGAATTGAACTGAACTGAAATGAACACCCTCATCGTCATGGCAGACTGGTGGAGACTGAGTGGGGCTCGGGCCTGGTGCAGTCATCAGCATTTAAAGGCCACTGAATTTGTGTTTGTTTGAGTACCAGATGATATGATTATATTGTGGTTTGTAGAAAATTAAATTCTTCAGCTAAACCAGATGCTAAGCCTCTGCCCAAAATCGATATACTATTTGAAGGCCTGGAAACTAATAAACATACCATAACATTAATTTATGGATGGGTTGTTGGCAAATAACTTCAGAGAAGGAATCCAGGCTTGAAACAGCTTTTGTAATGCCAGATGGAGTGTGGATTTAATCAGTCCTGAGAAGGGGTATCTGTACAGTATCTTAAAAAAAAAAACCCACCTTAATCTGAGTTAGGTCTGAAATAAGCGCTGAGAAAGCAGGGAAAACCAGAACCTAATTGAAAGAGTACAAGCAATTAAGCCCCATGCAAAGAAAACCAGAGGTTCTTTTATGATGAAATGCATTGGTAGGGGGGCAGGGACAACTTACCCACCCAGAGTCCAGTCACCTGGCAGCTTCACCCAAGGACAAGAGGCCACAAGGGACTGGCCTAATTAAGCAAGTGAACGTTCTGCTCGCAGGGTGGCAGAGCTGGAGCGTAGCACCCTTCGAGAAAGTCTCAGGACAGTGGACTACACACAACTCCTCAGCACACCGTTTCTCTTCCTACCATGTGTGCACACAGGCCAGACAGCTCAGCGGAGGTTCTTTACTTCTGCGTGTGTAACTCGGGGGAGAAGACAGTGCAGTTCAGCTAAGCCAAGCTGTAGGCTGAAAGTTATAACCCACCTAATTCCTTAATGAAGCTGTAATTAAGGCTGTGTCCCTGCCATCTGCCACGCCTGGGCCTCCTGCCATGCAATCGGTGGCAACACTGACTACCCTGTCCATCCAGAACCCAGAGGCCCTACTATGTTTGTTTCCAGCAAATCTGTAGTCTCTGCCCTCCTGCCTTGTCCCCACCCCTGCTTCCTCGTAAAGCATGTTTTGAAGTCCACGCCGAGACAGGTCACCCAGCCCACTTGTCATGCGATGGGGCTGCAGAGTGTGGTGTCTACTGCAGACTTCATCTGAGCCTTCGGAGGCCACCTCCCCTGAGAGGACATCTGTGTTGATCATTTGGCACAGGAGCCAACACCTTTCTGGCCCAAGACGTCCCTGGCTTCTCTCCAGGGAGGAGTATGAGGACTAGAACTCAGAGATAAGGAAAAAATGGAGACAGAGACCCAGGAAAGAGGCCCCCACTGAAGGTAAGAGCCTTTGTAGATGTGCCTTTGTTACCTGAGTGGATGTTCAATAAGCATTTGTTGGATGAATGAGTCAAAGCAAATCAAAAAGGACAAAGCTGTTGTATATGAAGCTCGGGCGTCAACACCAAGTGTCCTCCCACCGGTTCCTTGTCAGGCTCCCATCTGAATCACCCTGGGGCCTGTGGGGACGTTGGTGATGGTGTCCTCCTGAGAAGGTGAGCGATGACTCTACATGGGGTTGTGGCAGCTGTGAGTGGAGCTCCTGGACCTGGTTGATAGCAGAACCTGACCTAAAACCCATATCCTGTGACCCCCAGCTCAACACACTGCCTAATCTGTCAGGCTGTTGACCCAGCCAGGAAGTGTGCACCATCCATGAGCACCCCGCTTCGGGTGAGCATGGGGGTGATTAACTCAGGTCCTGCCCCTGACCTCAGTAAAGCCAGGGGCCTCCTTAGGAACTCGCATCCCAGAAGGAAGACTTGACTTTGAACCCTGCTCTCCTCTTCACCTTGGGCAAACCTTTTTACTCAGAAAGTTTGCTTCTGACCCCTTGTACAGTGAAGATGATGCCTCAGATCAGCAGATGAGTGAACTCACAGTGACTCCTCTGCACCTGTGCTGAGTGACAGATGAAGTGACAGGTGTCCAAGTTGCCACAATGTTCCCTTCCCTGCCGAGGAAGAGCAGAGGGCTCTCCATTCTAGCCTAGAACCCAGGGGAGGCTCGGCTGTTAACCAAGGGGAGGCGACGAGACCTTGGACAGGGCAGACCAGTGAGGAGTGAGAAGTGGTTAATATATCTAAAATATATTTTAAAAATGGAACCAACACCCTTGCTGCTGGACTGGATGTGGGCCGTGAGCCAAGGAAAGGAGAGAGGACCACTGCAGGTATTTGGAGTCTCTTTTTGGCTGAGTAGCTTGGAAGATAATGTGCCCTGAACTGGGATAGGGAAGATGTAGGAAGGGCAGAGGAAACGTGAGGGCACTCGTATCGGGTGTATTAACCTTGACTTAATGTGTAATAAGAATAAGAACAGCCTATGTGTACTGAGCTCTTCCTATGCATCAGGCACTGGGCAAAGCATCTTACAGATAGTGTCCCGTTTAATACTGTAAGAGTGCTATTGTCGTCTCCATTTTAGATGTAAGAAAATTCACAGCCTGACAAGACCTCCTGCAAGAGCAGCAAAAATAGATCTTTCCCGTTTAATTGTTCTGCCCTAACTGCACGGTCATGGTTGGTATTGGCTTGTCACACTGTTAATGAAGAGACGAGTTTTCTCCTTGCTCCCACTGAACAGTGAGAGATTATCAGCTTTGTTCTGCTCCTGGAGCCCTGTCGATGCTCCATAGACACTCGAATGAGTGAGTGAGTGAGCTTGTGGAACGTATGGACACCGACCACAGGCTGGGCTGAGTACATTTCTTGCCTGTGAGTGGGGAGGCCGAGGAGCAGAGCGGAGGGTGGGGTCTGTCCGTCTACCAGGCACATGACAGGTTCTGGGGCAAGTGAGCTTGAAAACCAAGGGCACGGACGGTTCACGGTGAGCAACTGGGCTTCATAACTAGAAGCATCAAAAATAGAAAATCTGAGTCAGCACCTGAGGTGAGCAGCGTGAAGCAAAGTATGAGTCGTGGGGTAGGGGAGGAGGGGGCAGTTCACGGCTAATCTGTGGGGCGAGGTGTGATTTGCTGTTACTGGCTGGGAGAGCTTTACTAGCTGGGGGAGCCCGAAAGAGGTCAGCGGTGTGTGCTGAAAAACAGAGAAGTGGGAAGAGCTCCAGGTGTCCCATTCAAGAAGTGTATTCGTTATCTGTTGGCTGAGTAACGAATCACCCCTACCAGGGTGGCTCAAGACCACCATGTTGATTTACGATATCTCACCATCCAGGAGCAGCTGGTGACATCTTGGAGGCTCGTCGCTGCAGTCTGACTGTCAGAAGCCTGTGCCCATGGTGAAGAAGGCTCACCTTTCTCTGGGAGGTGAATCCAAGAATGTGCCGGCATGTTTTACAACCACACAGAGACATGTGACGTGGTATGAGATCCCCAGACTGGGTCTGGGGATCTCATACCCTCCTGATTATCCAGGAGACTTATCATCTATCCAGTGGAAAGTTTCTTGGTGCCTGCAATGGTTGGCAATTCATGTCGGATGTGCGGGGGGATGATGTGACGTGCAGATAAGTTGGCTACATAATTTCTGAGTCTAAATGCTGTGTCAATGTTATTACCAGGAAACCCCAGGCCTGGAAACACTTTTTTTCTGGACTCAGTTCAGTCGCTCAGTCGTGTCCGACTCTTTGCGACCTCATGAATCGCAGCACACCAGGCCTCCCTGTCCATCACCAACTCTCGGTGTCTACCCAAACCCATGTCCATCGAGTCGGTGATGCCATCCAACCATCTCATCCTCTGTCGGCCCCTTCTCCTCCTGCCCCCAATCCTTCCCAGCATTAGGGTCTTTTTCAATGAGTCAACTCTTCACATGAGGTGGCCAAAGTATTGGAGTTTCAGCTTCAACATCAGTCCTTCCAATGAACACTCAGGACTGATCTCCTTTAGGATGGACTGGTTGGATCTCCTTGCAGTCCAAGGGACTCTCAAGAGCCTTCTCCAACACCACGGTTCAAAAGCATCAATTCTTCAGCACTCAGCTTTCTTCACTGTCCAACTCTTACATCCATACATGACCACTACAAAAACCATAGCCTTGACCAGATGGACCTTCATTGGCAAAGTAATGTCTCTGCCTTTAAATATGCTATCTAGGTTGGTCATAACCTTCCTTCCAAGGAGTAAGCGTCTTTTAATTTCATGGCTGCAGTCACCATCAACAGTGATTTTGGAGCCCAAAAAAATAAAGTCTGACACTGTTTCCACTGTTTCCCCATCTATTTCCCATGAAGTGATGGGACCAGATGCCATGATCTTAGTTTTCTGAATGTTGAGCTTTAAGCCAACTTTTTCACTCTCCTCTTTCACTTTCATCAAGAGGCTCTTTTGTTCTTCTTCACTTTCTGCCATAAGGGTGGTGTCATCTGCATATCTGAGGTTATTGATATTTCTCCTGGCAATCTTGATTCCAGCTTGTGTTTCTTCCAGCCCAGTGTTTCTCATGATGTACTCTGGAGGGTGTATATCGGAGCAGACTATAGAGTAGTCTGTATCCACAGGGATACAAAATAGAGCTAGGAAGGCAGAAAAAGTAAGGAGATTGAGCTGGGGATGAGAAAGTGGCCTTGACTTTGTTGTGTTTTTGACTTGATACAGCAGCAGAAAACTCCAAGTCTTTGAGAAAGAGCAGTATTCTGGACCACCTAATCAGCTGCCTCCATGACTGTTAAAACCAAGAGTGACACCAGTCTTTGCAAAATCAGACCACTCATGGAGAAGACAATGGCACCCCACTCCAGTACTCTTGCCTGGAAAATCCCATGGACAGAAGAGCCTGGTAGGCTGCAGTCCGTGGGGTCACGAAGAGTTGGACACGACTGAGTGACTTCATTTTCACTTTTCACTTTCATGCATTGGAGAAGGAAATGGCAACCCACTCCAGTGTTCTTGCCTGGAGAATCCCAGGGACGCGGGAGCCTGGTGGGCTGCCGTCTATCGGGTCGCACAGAGTCGGACACAACTGAAGCGACTTAGCAGCAGCAGCAGCAGCAGTATGCTACTGACTCCAGTGTGAAGTCACTTGGGGTTCTGTGTATGGAAATTGGACTGTAGATCATTGTTTTGTTAGAGGGGAATTGGGAGTTTAGTGAATATAGTCACTAAATATAAGTGAATTAGTGAATTCAAATGTATTTCCAAGTAGAGTTTGAAAGCCTCCTGTAAGGACATTGATTGCACCATGGGATGTTTGCCTGATGCCAACTAATTAGAAAAGTCCATTCTGGGCTTGGCTTGCGTGAGCCCAGGGAAGCATAAAGTATGTCACTATAGTTGGTACCCTGGAGTTCCCAAGATAACTCGTCATCTCCTTACACTTGGTAGAGTTTATTCCATGCACAGACTTTCACTAAAGGCCACCGTGTCCCACCATGTGTGGTAATTGCCAACATGTTGTGGCATCAACAGCTGGAGTTCTTATCTGTGGTTAAACAATTAAAGAGGAACCTCAGTGTCACTGGAAGCAATTCCTTGGACCATTTGCCACTGTCTGCAAAGGAGTCCAGACACCACCACTGCAGGCCCGACTGGGTAGCAAAGACTCACTGAGGCTGGGGGACTTGCTATTTTGAGGCCCAGCATTATGACCGACTTCTCAGTGTCTTGGGCTGGGCAGATTCCCATGAGGGCAGACCCCAGACCCACATCTCTTAGTGTGTGATGTTGTTCCATTGCTAAATTGTGTTCAACTGTTTGCAACCCCATGAACTGCAGCACGCCAGGCTACCCTGTTCTTCACTATCTCCCGGAGTTTGCTCAAACTCATGTTCCTTGATTCAGTGATGCTATTCCACCATCTCATCTTCTGTTATGCTCTTCTCCTCCTGCCTTGTCTTTCCCACCATCAGAGTCTTTTCCAATGAGTTGGCCGTTGGCATCAGGTAGTCAAAGTACTGGAGCTTCGTCTTCAGCATCAGTCCTTCCAAGTCCTTCCAATGAATATTCAGGGTTGATTTCCTTTAGGATTGTCTGGTTTGAACTTGCTGTCCAAGGGACTCTCAAGAGTCTTCTACAGCACTGCGATTTGAAAGCATCAGTTCTTGGGTGCTCAGCCTTCTTTATGGTCCAACTCTCACATCTGTACATGTCTACTGGAAAAACCATAGCTTTGATTATATGGACCAGTGGAATGTAATTTGGCAAATCTCACACATATTATACAAGAACAAATTAATAAGTAAACAAGCTTAAAAGGGAGAAAAAGAGAAAGTGAGCAAATAAATTTGAAAAACTGGGCTCAATAAAAAAGTTTATTTTTTGAAACAGGATTTCTCAAAGCCTTTAATATGCCACCATGCCTAGTGAATGTCCAGAAGGACAGGCAGCATTTTCACATCCTATGTAACCATCGGAACCATTTTCCCTGAGATCACCTTAGATGACTTTGTTTTCCAGCAGCAACTTTGGAATACTCAGGCCTACACTAGAACTGCTTAGAGTGTGGCCCTTTACCTGGTGGTGTCCAAACTGGGAGTAAGTCTTTAGAAAGTTTTCTGGCACTAGAACAGAGTAATTTTATGTCTGTTGAACCTACCAAAGTAGTGGGGCTTATATTTTGTGTTTCTTTGGTTAATTTCATGTTCTGAGTCATTAAGTTTTAGGGTACTTAATAAAAAGTATCCATCTGCAGCATACCACAAGTGAAAAAAACAATAGTCCTTCTCTTCATCATTTGAGAGCATCCCCACCACCAACAAACCCCAAATTAGATTTTTCTAGCATGAGACCATGAACACAAAGGTTACCCCCAGGTGGAGGCTAAGACACTCTTCCAGCATCCTCTAGCCCTGCAGGGCAGGTAGCCCTGCCTGTTGTCATTTCTTCATTCACCCATGATTTTATAGTCTGAGTGTGAAATCTCAGACCCTTGCCGTGGCCCCTCCACTCCTTGCTCATGGACGAAAAGCCCCAGGATGCTACCTTGTCAGGAGAGGGTTCTGGAGCAGAAAGGAGGCAACAGCCATTACCCTGCCTGACCCAACCCCAACATTCAGCACCTCCCATCCTTGGCCTGTTGCTGACAGCTCTTTGAAAGCTTATAGTGTAACAGGCTTTCAGGAATGGTGACTTCCCAACCAGCAGCAGAGGCCTGGGAGGATTTAAGTAACTGGGTTGAAACAATGCTTGCCTTTTGTTCTCCCTAATTGTGCTGGTCTTGTGGGTTCCCCACCCTTCACTCCTGCCAGCTTTCTGAAGTGTTCTTCAATAGAGGACTTCAATCTTTTAAAATAACAATGGTGATTGCCTCAATTGGAGTTCTTTAAAGGTAGATCCTTCTTGCCCACCTCCTCTGAAGATGTGAATCATACTCTGATTTATTGCTCGATGCTCAATCCACATGGTATTATTTCCTCTTTATATCTGTTAAAGGGCATTGTAGGAGGGGAGGCAAAAAACTTCCAGAAGTCCCTATTTTTTCAGCCTAGAATAATTACAAGTAATTTTTCTTTGTTTCCAGGAAATGGTAGATAATCAGCTTTATGTGAAGAAAAATATGCACATGGCATATGGCTGCACATTCCACTGGGTCCTTTCACAGAGAATTAGAACTCTTAACACCCCACTGGGATCCCCAGCAGAAGTGATTTGCTTGTCATGTTTCTGGAGACCCAGTCCTGTTATTAAGGGACAGTAGTTGGCCCTGCATAGTTTTTATCCCAAACAGCTGCATTCTTTCAAATGGTTGTTTGGTCTGCTTGACACACTCTAGGGAAGCAGGCAAAAAACATCGTGACCTTCCCTCTGTGTATGAGGGACATGAAGAGGAGGAATCCGCATGGAAGGATGCACATGGCTGTGTGGAGGGAGCTTGGGACAAGTTTTCAGGAACCAGTCCTTGGAGCATCTGGACACCCTCCTCTGCTCCTTATGTTCTTTTGTATGTCCGAGGGGACAGAAACAGGCCAGCTCTGGTTCTTAGAGTTCTATTTTATGTTGAGTTTTAATCTCCTGGTTGGTGTTGTGTGAAATTGCTGAGAAATGTATCCATCACAGGTAATCTATAAAAGGGGAAATTGGGAAGCGTTGAGTTTTGCTTCCAAAACTCCTCTTGGAGTGTGATGAGCAAAAGCAAGTAATTTGTATTCTGGAGTTCTTGTTAACTTGTGCTTGTGTGTCATTTCTTTGCCTTTGTCCACATTTTAGAAAGACAGTAAAATGTTTCCTCTGTAGTCTTCTATCTGTCATCTATTCATCCTATACCTGTATGTTTATCTATTATGTATCTATCCAATACATTTATCTAACTATCTGTCTAGCTGTCTATCCATCATTATCTATCCACTGTATGGGAGGACAAATTCTCCTCTATCCTCTTTAGGTCTCCAGTTGGGTCTAAGAATTAAACAGACAAAAACAGATGAACAGGGGAAAAACATACACATTTTAGTAAATTGTTACACATCCATAGGAGCCTCCATAAGAGAATGAAGAACTGAAGAAGCAACCAGAACAGAGTCTTTTTATACATTTTGGAAAGAAAAAATGCATTTGTGAAGAATGGACAGGACAGAGGGGTTTGGGCCAGAGTTAGTAAGTGGCAAAGGAGTAATGAGGAAGATGAGGATTGGCTGAACAAGGTTTGCTTCTACACACTCAGGCACCTTTTCTATTTGTGCTGTCTGTCCATTTCAGCCCAAGCTGTCAATGCTTCTTCCAATATAATTCCCTTAAAAATGTTGTGGATGCCCTGTGAATCCTATTGGGGGGGGGGGGCTTCATTAGGAAAAAAGCCTCACCTGCAAATAGCTCCAATATATGCTTTGTGAGGACATGATTGTTGAAGTGCCTAGTCTATGACGTTTGTTGTTTGTATGGCACCCCAAGCCAACTAAGACAGTCACACACTTGGGTTTGTCCATAAAACAGATTTTCCTGACAGTGCCCTGTACTTAATTTTTCCTAGGAGCCCTTTAAGCTTAACATCATTTGCTGTCTGGAGACGGTGAAAATTTTCGAAACCAGAAAGTTCTTCCTCTCTTTTGGTCAACAGTTCTGCCTTTAGCTCATTTCTCTTGTCTTTTTACTAAAAGCAGCAAGACGTCAAATGGCCCCTTCAACACTCTGCTTGGACCATCTCCTCTGCCACCTCACCCCAGAGGATAAGGTATATTTTCTACCTTCCTTATTACTTTAGAAACAGTGCTGGTAAAATTGCTGTCTCTACTGACATAACAATTTCCAGTAAGATTTTTCTGTTTCCTTTAATCCCTGGCCATCCATGTCTGATGAGAAAGAGTTGGACCCTGACTAGTAGGAGTACAGGTGCATCCACATTCGTGAACACGTCACACTGTGGTTTAGAGCTTTGTATCATTCTAGGTGCTGCTCCGTCTCATTCCTTCAGAACCTTATGAAGTAGACTCACTGATGAGAACACAGAAAAGTTGTGTGGTCCTCTCAAGTTCACATAGCTTGTGGCAGACCAAGATTTGAAAATAAGTCTTTATCAGAGCCCATGACATTTCTAGCATGTCAAAGAGCAGGTTGTCTAAGGGGGCCCCTCTGTGTTGAATGGATGGATGGATAGGTTCCTCTAAGATGGTTCTGCCCCGGCCCCAGGTTTTGTGGTAGAAATAGCGGGGAGTTCTGTTAGATGGGGATGGGTGGAGTGCATGCTGCTGTCCTTGGTAGGTGCTTATGACTGAGGAGTTCAGCTCAACACCAATGATGGATTAAGGCTCTTTGGGTTGACCAGATGGACCCTGGGGGAGGCACGCAGGAATCAAATCGGGTGTCTCATTTCCATTCCCACCTGAACCTGAATCCAACCATTCACAAGGAGCCTATGCCATCCCAGGGGCAGTGATGCTGCTGCCAGAGCCACTGACCCTCCATCCTAGGGTCCCTTGAGAGACCCATGGCCTGAACATCTTTGCGCATTGCAGCCAGAGGATGCTAGCACCACCCCATCACACCTCCTGCTGGAAGCTGTCCACCCTCCTGTCCACTGGAGGGAGTGGCACTTGCTCCCAGGCCCTGTCTCTGAGAGCAGCCTTGGCCAGAGAAAGGCTGGCTGAGTAGAATTTGTTCATCTGCTCCATCTGTTCCCATCAGCATGGAAGGAGTCATGACAGCCCACTTGTGTGCAACAAATTAATCAATGAGGGTTTTGCTGATATTGGAAGAGGCATATGTGGGCTTTGGAGTTGACTGGCTCATGACCAGCTATGTGGCTTTTGGCAGGTGACTTCATCTCTCTGAGCCTCTGTGTCCTCATCCACAGGTTGGGGTGCCAACCTCTTCGGAGTGTTGTGAGAGTTCAGTATAAAGCACATGGTACAGTGTTGGACAAACGGGAGATGTTCAAAGATGTAAGTTTTCTTATTTAGTAATAAGGAAGACGTTTTCATTTGGGGAAAAGTGAGGTGTATATGTGTGGGAAAAAAGAAATTAGAGGGACTTTCCTGGTGGTCCAGTGGCTAAGACTTTGCACATCCAAGACAGGGGGCCCTGGTTAGACCCCTGGTCTGGGAACTAGATCCCACGTGCTGCAACTAAGACCTGGTGAAACTGAATAAATAGGTATTTTAAAAAATTAGAGAGTTTATTAGCTTGATGTGGAAAAAGATGTTGCAGGACTCCAAACTCCTATGCTATACCTGTAAAGAACAAGGACAGCCCCTTCTGTCTACCAGTGGAGATCCTCAGACCATGTTGTTTAGTCCATGTTATGGACTGAATTTTGTGTCCCACAAGATTTGCTGAGATCCTGACTCCCAGGGTGGTGGTATTAGGAGATGAGGCCTTTGGGAGGTGATGAGGTCTTGAGGGTGGAACTCCCCGATTGCATTGTTGTTGTTTAGTTGCTAGGTTGTGTCCAACTTTTTTTGACCCCGTGGACTGCAGCATGCCAGGCTTCCCTGTCCTTCACTATCTCCCAAAGTTTGCTCAAATCCATGTCCATTGAGTGAGTGATGCCATCCAACCATCTCATCCTCTGCCACACACTTCTCCTCCTGCCCTCAATATTTCCCAGCACCAAGGTCTTTTCCAATGAGTCGGCTCTTTGCATCAAATGGCCAAAGTATTGGAGTTTCAGCTTCGGCATCAGTCCTTCCAATGAATATTCAAGGTGGATTTTCTTTAGGATGGACTGGTTTGTTCTCCTTGCGGTCAGAGGAACTCTCAAGAGTCCTTAGAATTAGTGTCCCTCTAAAGAGACCCCAGAGAGCTTTCTAGTCCCTTTGCAGAAGGCTCTATCTGCAAACCAGGAGGTGGCCCTCACCAGGCACAGAATCTGCAGCCTTCACCACTGGGAGAAATGAGTACCCACTGCTTAGGGCAGCCAGCCTGTGGTGTGTTTGTTACAGCAGCCCTAGCCAACTGAGACAGCCCCATGGCTGATTTGAACGAACCCAGACACAGCATTCCTGTGGTGCAGAAGCAGGCAGGCTTGATTATTTTTTGGAAAATCGACATTTAATTATTTGTCTCTGTGCCTCAGTTTTTTGGAAGGGGAAGGATTTGACCGGTCCTCAGACAGTCACGGAGGATGATAGTTCAACATACCTAGAGCCCGACTGCCTTCAAATGGCCTCTCAGTCTTGGCTTTGCCCCAGATTGCTTACATTTCCATCGCCCAGCCCAGCCCTGGCACATAATAAGTGCTCAGCAAACCTAGGCTGACTCTCCAGGAAGAACATTTCTCACTCTGCCTGACCTTTATTATGTGTCTCCATCATCCGAGGCTGCTAGAACTGAAGCAGGAACTCCAGTTTGCCAAGCTCTGCCTCCTTCAGTGGCTTTAGCGGAGCCTCCGTGTGTCCAGCCTCCTGTGAGTCCTGGTTTGTACGTACTTTTTCAATCCTGAAAAAAATGTGTGGACAGGGCTTACAGGTGAAAAGAAGGTAGAAAAAGAACTGCCCCTGCCCCCCCTCCCCCCACCAATCCTCATCTCTGATTCTATTGCAAATCCTCCTCAAAGACTGACCAAGCTCGCAGCCTTGACACGCGATCCTGCGAAAGGAGTCACATGGCTGTGGTCTGTGTCAAGTGTCCTGCTGAGACCCGGCGAGAAGACGAGTCATATTAATTCTGTCTGACTCCAAGGGTCTCCTTGCAATTCTTTGCAGTCCCCGCTCAGAGGTCCTCAGGGAAAAGAATGTTTTTAAATCAAGGACAAAAGCTTGGTGCAGGCAGCCCTCCTGGGGCTGGTGGCCAGCTCTCAATAGAGAAATTGACTGTCCAGGCTCAGGCTTTGTACATGAAGGGCCCTCCCCACATCCGTTACGGACGTGGAGACTACTGGCCTGCTCCAGTGGTTCTCCCTGCCCTGGAGCACTGTCTGGTGACTGACTGTAGACTTGGTAACTGAGGAGGGCTGTGGCTCTCCATCCCCGGACTGGTCATCATCCTCTCCCTCCTCAGAAGAGCATGTCTGTGGCCCGAGAGTCATTTGATGGGGTCGCTGTCTGGTTGACCGACCAGGGGCATTGATTCTGTGCTTCTCTGTGAGCTCCCTGTTCACCTGGATGGGAGCTGTCCACTTGGCTCAGGGCTGGGAGCACTAGGGAGCCTGGTGGGTAGCTGTCACCCAATTATGTGAAATGCTGTGGCCGTGTTTCTTTCCTCTAAGAGTCTGTTGATAAGTGTCATTCTGGACGTAGCTGCATCTCCGCGACAGCTTTGGGTTTTAATTTATTCATGTGTATGTTCTCAGAGCCCCATGCCACTGCCAAAGGCTTTATGGCCTCTTAAAGTTTCAGCGCACTTGCTTTATGGCCAGTGTTTGTTGAAGGGAAGTGGTGTTCAGGGAAATGATCAGTCTGCCTTCTAACTGGATGATGGATGAAGGATTAGACTTTCTTCATTCATTTAGAGCTTGAACACCGCCTGGGCATATGTTGTCCAGCGCCACCCATTTTCCCAGGTTTTCATTAATTTGTGCGTACGTGCACAGGCACATGGGATCCACTCTGTGCCAGACTCGGCGCTAGGTGTGTGCTAAGTTCTTGTGACTCATCATACTGAATCCAGCGGGCCGCAGGTTCCTCTGAGTCCTACTGCAGCACTCTGGGGATCTGGATGTAACCCCCACATCCTCCAAGTGCCGTGCAAACCCTCTGCAGCCTGGCCTGCCCCCGGGCGTGCTAGACTCAAGGTTGGGTCTGTTGATAGCGGTCTACTGAATAGCTGTGGTGAGGAGCCAGGTGCCATGGTCAGCGTTACCAGGTGAAGGGAGCGCAGGGATGTGCAGACATGTCTGGGTCCCATCTGGCCTGCCGCGTATCAGGGGAATGAGACAGTTGTAAGGAGCAGGAGCAACGGGGGAAGCAGGTACCACTCACAGCGGTTGGGCGAGTGCGGGTCTCGCTTGCAGGACTGTCCCACTGAGCGAGGGTGGATTCAGCAGGAGCCTCTCTCCCTGCAGCCACAACCTTGAAACAGGATTTTATTACCTTCTACCCTGGTGCCTTGTGCAGGAGAGCCAGGTACAGCAGCAGGGAGGAGAGACGAGTGTGGTAGGTGGGCTCGCCAGCGACTCTGTCCCCCCAGAGCCAGAAGAGAAGTGAAGGGCCCTGAGCTATCCAGATGAGCAGTGACCCCACCTCCAGTCTGCACGAAGCCAGGAGAGGATTCCTCATCCCCTCCCCTCTAGCAGGAAGGTGGAGAGCAACAACTGATATCCAAAGAAAGTCATGGGCTGGACGGACCCTCCCATCCTTGTGACAAAGACACCTGGTCGGGGTCGAGGGACATTCTGGCTCCTGGGAGGGTCCCTTCCCGCCAGGGGGCAGATGTCCTGGCTTTGGAATGACCTGATCCTTTAACATCTTCCTTGACATAAAGTCCTACAACCTTCTTTGAATATCAGTTGTCAGTGACAAAAATTCCTGGGTCAAATTGGAGGATTTCACAGTCTCATCTATCTAACTTGGATTTTATGAGTTTTCCCCCCAAAGGAAAGATGGTGGAGCAAGAAGGTGAATGGAAATGCTGCTCCTTTGGCTTTAGATTCTGTCAGAGATAGCAGAGTCAATGGAAATTATATCAAGCATGGTGTGTCTCACTTAGAATTGTATGAAGATGCAGGGAACAGAAAGCCAGCTAAAATGACTTGAACACATATGGGTTTATTTTTCTCACATAAACAGATGTTCAGAGGTAGGGCTTGCTGTCCCTGGTTTCCTTCATCCATGATGCTCATGCAAGCTCCTCCTTTGCCTCATGGTTGCAAGATAGATGCTGTGGCTCCAGACATTGTGTCTGAATTCAAGGGGGAAAGAAGGGAATCGAGGAGTCAAACAAGCCTTGTCTATCACTTTAATAGGAAAAGTAAAGTTATCTCAGAAGTGTTCTTAATCTACTTCTATTTGGGTCCAGAGTGGATCGTGAGGCCACTCCTGGTTGCAAGAGGAGTTGGGAAGTTGGGGAACAGGATGGTCGTGATGATCTGGTTTGGGCATGTGGCCACCACAGATAAGAGGAAGAAGAGGGGAAGGAGGATGTAAAGGCTACAACAGGTGCTTTGTCTGAACTGACTTTTGAGTCACATCTCCAACCAGAAGACTACCAATCCACATTGATTTAGGATCCCATCTCGAGTAAACAGGGTCTTTTCACCTGCTGTCTTACGTAGAAAAATTGTTTGTACAAGTGACATTATTAACTTCCTGGCCAAGCAGCCCTGAGGGTTGACCTTCACTTGCCAGTTGAGAGGAAACTGCTGATTTCTGCATATTTACCAGCTGTTCTGTTCGAAAAGTTTGCCTAGTTGGAAAGAAAATGAAGCAGATGGGTCTGAGGTTTCAGGATGAAGTTGAAGGTAGGAAGGAGGGATGTCTTTCTTGAACAATGAGAATCTCCAGTCTCAGTGAAACGCTGGTTTGTGAGAAGATCTTCGAGAGCCAGGGCCAAGTGGCGGTTGCCCATGGAAACCAAGGGAACTTTTTTCCTGATTGGGTAGCTGGTCACGAAGAGGTTTATGGCAGCCTGGCCACTATGTTTATTTTTAAATTCTCTCTTTAATTGAAGTATAGTTGATTTACAATGTTGTGTTAGTTTCTGATGTACAACAAAGAACGATTCATATACATATATATGGCTTTTCTGGTGGCTCAGATGGTAAAGAATCTGCTTGAAATGCAGGAGACCTGGGTTTGATCCCCGGAGAAGGGAATGGCTACCCACTCTAGTATTCTTGCCTGGAGAATTCCATGGACAGAGGAGCCTGGCAAGCTTATAGTCCTTGGGGTCACAAAGAGTCGGACATGACTAAGTGACTAACACTTTCATAAATATATTTCATATTATTTTTCATTAGGAGTTTACTGCAAGACATTGAATATAGTTCCCTGTGCTATACAATAGGACCTTGTTCCTCTGGCCGCCATGGTTTCATGGAGGTTTTTTTCTTAAAATTACATAAATGGAGAGAAAACATAGGATAGGGGATAAGAGCCCATGGCAGATGGACTGTTGGTTTTCTCTCTGAAAGAGACTTCAGGAACCTCCAGCAAAGCTCTGCTAGTTATTATTTAGGGATCCAAAGAGAGGCCTCTTTCCTTTAACGCTAATGAGAGCTCTGATATGAAGTGAGTGTGGCTCCTGATATTTCTAATTCTAAAAAAATTCAGAGATTTTTCAACCCGAGGCAAGGTTAGGTGCTGGCTTATGAGAGGTAGAGTTCTCAGTTGAGCCACATGGTTCTTACAAATGAAACTTATGCTTATTTAAATAACATATATGTTTATTTATTTGTATTTACAAAAAGAACTCTGGACTGGCTCATAGGTTTCCTGATTCCACTTTCTTGGCTAGAAAGGAACGGTCCCTCCGACCTCTCAGGCCACCTGGTGGCCACAGTGGGCACTGCAGTGTCCAGTGGGGACAGTGTCCAGGGGTGTCCCTGCCAAATTGAGCCCCTTTCTGTGATAGAACAATAACGATAGAATGATCAAAAACGATAGAATGATCTCTGTTAGTTTCCAAGGCAAACCATTCAATATCACAGTAATCCAAGTCTATGCCCTGACCAGTAATGCCAAAGAAGCTGAAGTTGAACGGTTCTATGAAGACCTACAAGACCTTCTAGAACTAACACCCAAAAAAGATGTCCTTTTCATTATAGGGGACTGGAATGCAAAAGTAGGAAGTCAAGAAACACCTGGAGTAACAGGAAAATTTGGCCTTGGAGTACAGAATGAAGCAGGACAGAGGCTAATAGAGTTTTGCCAAGAGAACGCACTGGTTATAGCAAACACCCTCTTCCAACAACACAAGAGAAGACTCTACATGTGGACATCACCAGATGGTCAACACTGAAATCAGACTGATATATTCTTTGCAGCCAAAGATGGAGAAGCTCTATACAGTCAGCAAAAACAAGACCGGGAGCAGACTGTGGCTCAGATCATGAACTCCTTGTTGCCAAATTCAGACTTAAATTGAAGAAAGTAGGGAAAACCCCTAGTCCATTCAGGTATGACCTAGATCAAATCCCATATGAATATATAGTGGAAGTGACAAATAGATTTAAGGGACTAGATCTGATAGAGTGCCTGATGAACTATGGACAGAGGTTCGTGACATTGTACAGGAGACAGGGACCAAGACCATCCCCATGGAAAAGAAATGCAAAAAAGCAAAAC
Organism: Giraffa tippelskirchi; assembly: GCF_054371585.1. Classification (NCBI taxonomy): domain Eukaryota; kingdom Metazoa; phylum Chordata; class Mammalia; order Artiodactyla; family Giraffidae; genus Giraffa; species Giraffa tippelskirchi. The sequence continues at coordinate 60,088,076 of NC_137287.1, read as the reverse complement.
GGCTGTCTGAGGAGGCCTTACAGATAGCTGGGAAGAGAAGACAAGCGAAAAGCAAAGGAGAAAAAGAAAGATATTCCCATCTGAATGCAGAGTTCCAAAGAATAGCAAGGAGAGATAAGAAAGCCTTCCTCAGCGATCAATGCAAAGAAATAGAGGAAAACAACAGATTAGGAAAGACTAGAGATCTCTTCAAGAAAATAAGAGATACCAAAGGAACATTTCATGCAAAGATGTGCTCGATAAAGTACAGAAATGGTATGGACCTAACAGAAGCAGAAGATATTAAGAAGAGGTGGAAAGAATACACAGAAGAACTGTACGAAAAAGATCTTCATGACCCAGATAATCACAATGGTGTGATCACTCATCTAGAGCCAGACATCCTGGAATGTGAAGTCAAGTGGGCCTTAGAAAGCATCACTATGAACAAAGCTAGTGGAGGTGATGGAATTCCAGTTGAGCTATTTCAAATCCTGAAAGATGATGCTGTGAAAGTGCTGCAGTCGATATGCCAGAAAATTTGGAAAACTCAGCAGTGGCCACAGGACTGGAACAGGTCAGTTTTCGTTCCAATCCCAAAGAAAGGCAATGCCAAAGAATGCTCAAACTACTGCACAATTGCACTCATCTCACATGCTAGTAAAGTAATGCTCAAAATTCTCCAAGCCAGGCTTCAGCAATATGTGAACCGTGAACTTCCAGATGTTCAAGCTGGTTTTAGAAAAAGCAGAGGAACCAGAGATCAAATTGCCAACATCCGCTGGATCATCCAAAAAGCAAGAGAGTTCCAGAAAAATATCTAATCCTGCTTTATTGACTATGCCAAGGCCTTTGACTGTGTGGATCACAATAAACTGTGGAAAATTCTGAAAGAGATGGGAATACCAGACCATCTGACCTGTCTTTTGAGAAACCTGTATGCAGGTCAGGAAGCAACAGTTAGAACTGGACATGGAACAACAGACTGGTTCCAAATAGGAAAAGGAGTAAGTCAAGGCTGTATATTGTCACCCTGCTTATTTAACTTATATGCAGAGCACATCATGAGAAATGCTGGGCTGGAAGAAGCACAAGCTGGAATCAAGATTGCCGGGAGAAATATCAATAACCTCAGATATGCAGATGACACCACCCTTATGGCAGAAAGTGAAGAAGAACTAAAGAGCCTCTTGATGAAAGTGAAAGAGGAGAGTGAAAAAGTTGGCTTAAAGCTCAACATTCAGAAAACTAAGATCATGGCATCTGGTCCCATCACTTCATGGCAAATAGATGGGGAAACAGTGGAAACAGTGTCAGACTTTATTTTTTTGGGCTCCAAAATCACTGTTGATGGTGATTGCAGCCATGAAATGAAAAGACGCTTACTCCTTGGAAGGAAGGTTATGGCCAACCTAGATAGCATATATAAAAGCAGAGACATTACTTTGCCAACAAAAGTCCATCTAATCAAGGCTATGGTTTTTGCAGTGGTCATGTATGGATGTGAGAGTTGGATGGTGAAGAAAGCTGAGCGCCACAGAATTGATGCTTTTGAACCGTGGTGTTGGAGAAGACTCTTGAGAGTCCCTTGGACTGCAAGGAGATCCAATCAATCCACCCTAAAGGAGATCAATCCTGGGTGTTCATTGGAAGGACTGATGTTGAAGCTGAAACTCCAATACTTTGGCCACCTCATGCGAAGAGTTGACTCATTGGAAAAGACCCTGATGCTGGGTAGGATTGGGGGCAGGAGGAGAAGGGGACAACAGAGGATGAGATGGTTGGATGGCATCACCGACTCGATGGATATGGGTTTGGGTAGACTCCGGGAGTTGGTGATGGACAGAGAGGCCTGGCTTGCTGCAATTCATGGGGTCGCAAAGAGTCGGACACGACTGAGCACCTGAACTGAACTGTGATAGAAAAGACACACTGGCTAATCGGTGCTGATTGGATGTTGATTTTGGAGTCTTTTGGATTTCATCCTCCTGTATTTTTACGAGTGTCTTTTGCTATTATGCTTGTTATTGTAAAAAAACACATAACAAAATTTGCCATCTTTACCATTTTTGCCTGTACAGTTTGTAGTAATATTGAGTATATTCCCATGACTGTGAAGCAGAGCTTCAGAACTTTTCATCTTGTTGAACTGAAACTCTGTATCCCTTAGCCTACAACCCTTTCTGACTTCCTCTGGCATTGTCATTCAGAGGGGGATGTTTAAGCCTGTCTGGCTGACCACAGCTGAGGACCTGGGCCTTCACTGGAGAGCTGGCAGCTTGCAGTCCATGAGGCCCCTTCTCCACCTCGGATGAGAATTGAGGGAAATGCAGCTGAAGAAGGTAAAGCAGTTTTGCAATGCGGGGCTTACGGATCAACATGGAAGGGGTGGTGGTGCAGCGGGGAGCCTGTGAGGCGGCCGTGGGCAAATGAGTCAGGCTCCATCTCGAGGACCCTGCTTCCTGGAGGGGCTGGAGGCCTAATTGAGTGAGGTGTTTGCCAAGGAAAGAAATGCTGGTCAGTCCAGTGAGTCAGTTCAAGGCAGTGGAGCTGAACTGAACCTGTGTCTCTCATGTCGAATTTGCCTTATGCTGGTACGTGGAGGAGACTGTTTTCCTGCTGGTTAATGTGAATTACAGTAATACTTGCTTTCTTTGACAGAATCATCCCAAAGTGATGGGAAGCAGTCCCTGGTGCTCATTGCAGCTCAGCCGGGCCCCTCATCTGCTGGGAGGAGGCTGGTTCTGTGAACACGAGCTCCCAGTATCCCTAGCCACAGGCTAGGACATCTGTGTGTAAATGTGGGTGTGTGAAGATATAGTCTGTTTACATGTGAAATGTGCATCTGTTTATAAAATGGACAAACCAAAGACTGCAGAGGTGCAGGACAGGAGATGCTGCCTGTAGGCCTGGTTGAGAGGAGTCCCTGCCCAGACCTGGGGTTGAGGACCCCAAGGGCCAAGTGACGGGGCGCTGACAGCCTCCTTTCTAGATCATGAGACCCTTAACACCCTATCTACATGGGCCCAAGCCCACTTGGAGGGCCCCATCCCAGGGCCCATCCTCCTGAGAGCTGACTAGGGCTGGCACGTCCGCGTGTGTGTGCAAGGCCCCCTGAGCTGTGGGAAGGTGTGAGGGATGGGGCTAGAGGGGGCGTGAGGGGCAGGCTGCCTTGTGCCGCTGTGCTCAGCGTGGAACTCTAGTTGTTGTTCTGTCGCTAAGTCATGTCTGACTCTGCGACCCCGTGGACTGTATCCTGCCACACTCTTCTGAATGGGATTGTCCAGGCAAGAATACTGGAGTGGGTTGCCATTTCCTTTTCCAGGGGATCTTCCCGACCCAGGGATCAGACCTGCATTTCCTGTATTGGCAGGTGGGTTCTTTACCAGGGGAGTCGTGGAGCTCCAAGGAGCCCGAGTTCTACGTTGGAAATTGGCCTCTGTGTCCATGTGAGGAAGTGCTTCTCCAAGAAAAGGATGGCACATATTCTATTTAAGAATTTGTTGGCTCAATTTATTATTTTAAAATACATGTCCACATAGAATGTAGGCCTCTGTCTGTGACCTCGTGCCAGAGCCCACACATGTTCAGGGCAGTCTACTAAATTCCCCTTGTGTATTTACCTTTGAAATCATGAAAATGTTTTACATAATGATGACATGAAATTATATTTTAAAGTGTGCTTCCTAAACGTTGAAAACAAAGAGAAACGACTGAGCAGAACTGGGTCTTGGACCAGTGATGTAACTATCCCAAAAGGGACTGTTTTAGGTGACTATAAAATGCAGTCATTTGACACTACATCCCTGCTTGGGCTGTATTCTGAGGATAAAAAGAACTGTGAAGCACTTTAAGAACTGCATCCAGTGACTCTGGTTTGTGGTGGTATTAGGCATTTTCATTTTGAAATGATCGTGTGTACGTTGTGTAATAAAGCACAGAAGTGCTTCCATTTGCCTCGCGGAAGCTCCAACCCCGGCCTCCTACTGCCTTTGTAGACAAGCCAATGAGTCTCGTGTGCCGGGACCCAGAGTCTCCCGATGAGACCAGGGCCAGCAGACCCCTTTGCTGAGGTTGTCCCAGTGCCGTCCCCGGGGCTGTCGTGAAGGTGAATGACTTAGTTCTCATGACAGGCATTTAGTCATGTTATCATCCCTGTTCTCTGGCTTCCTTTACTAGGACTGGTAGCCACATTAGGGCTCCTGGGTAAATGTTTGCTGTTTGAGTAAATACATCCTTTCCTGCTGCCCAACTTCAAATGAAAACACTTCAAAACTAATGTCTGAAAAGCACCATTCTTGCTGGGTGTTTACATCTGGGTCCAGTCAGGAGGCAGAAACCATACAATAATTTGAACAAGGGACAGTCACTACAAGAAATTATGAAACAATGGTACGATAGTGGCTATAAAGATGGAAAAAGAACTCGGGTGCCCTAGGTCAGGAAGACACCCAAGAAAAGGCAGACTTGGGAGGGGGTTCACCATGGATGAAGCAGTATGGTGTGGGGTGGGGGGCGGTCACTGGCTGGGACGGAAGTCCACTGGTGGCTTTGGCCGGAGCTGACCTGTGTCCCCCGGCAGCATGAACGTGTGTCCAATAGCACAGGCAAACAGGGCTTATAGGTGGGCACACAGCGATCAAGGCGCTGCTGCCCGCATGAGGCTGGCAGCACAGCAGTGTCCCCACTGGGGGTCTGCAGCTGGGCAGTCACCAGCCCGGGCCAAGGCCCTGATGCTGCCTGTGCTCTAGGGTAGAGCACCACGGGGCATTCACACACAGACACACACACAGACACACAAGTGACGACGCAATAGGGATGAAAAAGAGCAAACCCGTCTCCCTGAAATGAGGGGAAAGGACCTGGCCTTTTCCTGCACGGTTCCTCTCTCGCCCTCTACTGACAGAAGTTTGGCATTGCACCCACTGTCAAGGAGAGCAAGTGAGCGCTCCCCACCCCTTATCACAGAGCGGGTGCTGTAGGCGAATTTGGATCCCATAGGCAATAAACTGATAACTGGCTTGCTGGGTGAAAATCTGCAAGATAGAATTGTATGAAGTTATTGAAAATTCTGTTGTATAAAACTAATGCCCTGAGAAAATCCTCATGATATGCCGTGAAAAAGCAGACTACAGAAACAATCGATAGAGTGTAATCCAAATTAAAAAAAAAATGAGCTAAGACCTTTGTGTATAAGATTCCTGAATGTCTTCTCCTCTCCCACTGCCTGTCAACTCCCATAATTTGGTGAGAGTGAGAAAGTGAGTCAAAGTTCGGGCAGTGATAGTCACCTTGTGTGTTAGAGAAGTGATGATTTTAACTCCCTTCCTGTCATCTGCCTCACCCCTTGCCCAGGAGCAGCTGGGGGAATGTGCAGGGAAAGGATTATGTTACTCAGACGCTCAGCCACTTTTCCTGCTGCTTTTTTGCTTTCAGAATCCCCTCAGTGATGTTGGACTGGCCCCTCCTCAGGTCGGGAGAACTGGAAAGGATTGGACCCTGGCTTCAGAAAAGGGTGTGAGAAAAGATGGTTGCCTTTATCCTTCAGACCAGCAGGATCAACGGTCACGTGAAGAAAGGTGGTCCGTGGCTGATGCTGCTAGATAAGCCATGCTTAATGGGTTTTATTGATACAGAGTTTCTCAGGGTCCCTGTGTGCCCTGGACTCTCTACCTGGTCAACAGCAAGTCCCAGTCTTTATTTTAATTCATGTGTGTGTTTGTTTTGTGGAACAGTTTGGAAAATGCTGCTATGGAAACGTATGAAAGATGTCTACAAACATTTTTAAAGCTATAATACCAAAATGCCTTTGACCTCATAGCATATCTTCTTATACTAGTGATTCACTTTTGTTACAAATAAGTCTGTCCTCATAAAAATATCACTGCCTCTATATACATATACACACATATAAGCACATATACATATAAGCACATATACATGATATATGCACATAAACGTACATAATACACACACACAGTACACACATATATATGCACACAATCTACATATATACATACACACCTACACATACATGGGTACATACACATAGCATACACATATACAAACGTAATACATGCACATAATATAAAACATATACATATACCTACGCCTATATATGCATATACATGTAGACATACACATATAGATACACATATACACATATGTACACACATACTATGCATACACGTACATGTACACACATGTACGCTTACATACATACACTGTACATGCATATGCCATCTAGGTTTGTCATAGCTTTTTTTCCAAGCAGCAAGTGTCTTTTAATTTCATGGCTGCAGTCACCACCTGCAGTGATTTTAAAGCCAAGAAAATACTGTCACTGTTTCTATTGTTTCCCCATCTATTTGCTGTGAAGTGATGGGACAAAATGCCATGATCTTAGTTTTTTGAATGTTGAGTTTTAAGCCAACTTTTTCACTATCCTCTTTCAGTTTCATCAAGAGGCTCTTTCATTCCTCTTTGCTTTCTCCATAATGGTGGTGATATCTGCACATCTGAGATTATTGATATTTCTCTTGGAAATCTTGATTCCAGCTTGTGAGTTATCCAGCCCAGCATTTCACATGATGTACTCTGCATATAAGTTAAATTAGCAAGGCGACAATATACAGCTTTGACGTACTCCTTTCCCAACTTGGAACCAGTTCATTGTTCCATGTCTCATTCTATATGTTGCTTCTTGACTTGAATACAGATTTCTCAAGAGGCAGGTAAGGTGGTCTGGTATTCCTATCTCTTGAAGAATTTTCCACAGGTTGTTATGATCACAGTCAAAAATTTTTAGCATAGTCAGTGAAGCAGAATAGATGTTTTTCTGGAACTCTCTTGCTTTTTCTATGACCCAATAGATGTTGGCAATGTATACACATATATACAAGTAATATACACATACAAACATGCATGCATGCAGTATATATTTTTAGACATATAAGCACATATACATACACACATGTAATGCGTATACCTACACATATACACTACACATAATGTACACATAATACATATGCATGCATACAGCATACACATGCATATATACATGCACACATAATACACACAATGTATGTGCACATGCATGCACACAATATACACTCATATGCATGCATATACACACACAGAGACACATATCTACACTGACAAAGATCAAGGTTTCTGTGCCATAGAGACAGCAGCTCTCTTCTCATAGGGATGAAATTATGGGCAATTTATCCCACCTGTGTGCTTTTGTGTAGTCTCCAAAATTCCTGTGGTTGGTTGTTGGTTTTGTACTAAGGCAGAAACACTCGTGAACTGCCTTCTATTGTGTTTTCACTGTAGCGTTACAGCCACTTGGAAGGAGGGCTCGACACACGCCCCATCCGGGTGACTGCCCAGAGGGTGTCTCTGCCGTCACATCTCCTGTTGAGGCAGCCACATTGCAGATGTCAGCGGGGAAGTTTCTCTGACCTGCTAATGGGCTGTGTCCGAATCGGCAGGGTCTGCCTGCCTTTTCAGGGTCACGCTTGTGTTTTCTCAGCTGCTGGATCCTGACCCTCTCTGACAATTATTACTTCATGTCAGAAGGCTGCCGGGCAAGCTGTCTGGAGCTGCTGGGAGAGACGGAGCTGCCCCCATCAAACTCCAGGCGGTGAGGCTCTGGTGGAGGGTTAAAGGTTCCAGAGTTTTCTGTGGAAAGACATCTCGGCCGCTTCCCATGGCCCCCTCCCTCCTGGGCTCCCTCATACCCCTCACCAGCCTGCAGCTGGAGCAGAGGCCTCAGACGGTGGCACCATCGTGGGGCCGGGTCTGTGTCGTGACAAAGAGACAAGAGAGATGGCCCTGGGCTGCCCAGTGACCATCTTCAGGTGGATGATCTGAGTCTCCTGGGATTTGTCCCAAGAGGAAGTGCAGAGGGCCTCTTTCTCCCTATAATAATGATGACTACCCAGTTGGACTCCAGGTTTCCTCCAAGCAGGAGGGAGCGAGGGGGCCAGTGTTTGCTGCCTCCATCACTTCACCAGCTCTTATTTACAGATGCCGACTGGGGCCTTCCTGGAAGAAGAATTCATCTGAGAGGAAAGCGAGGGTCCCTGAGAAAGATGAGGGGTGGCGGAGGGCAGTCACCAGGTCCTCCCACTTTTGTGTTTCCCAGCAGAAAGTCCCAAGATGGCAGGAACCAGCCTGGCTCAGGCAGAAGCTGGTGGATCTTCAGATCTTGACTCCCAAGCTCGAGAGCACCGGTGACATGTAGCTCCAACTTGTGACTTCTCCCACCTCACTCTCTGTGCACCCGGGGGTGGCCTGGGAAAATGCCCCTGCTTCTTGGCAGCACTGAGAGTGCCCTCTGTTTACACGGATGACTCTGGAATGAAGACGGCTGGTCACCACCACAATGGCTAATGCTTTTGGAAGGCAAAAAGTGCTTGCAATGGATTCTTTTATTTAAAGTAGTCTTTCAACACATATGTGAACACATCCTGTGTGCCGGCAAGGTTCTAGGCACTGAAACCAGTGGTAGATGACAGAGACAAAATCTCATGAGGGAATAACATGTGTCCTGTACACAGGATGGAACAATATTCAGCCTTAGAGTGAGGGGACACAGATGTGCTACAGCATACGAACATGTGAACGTATGTGCCACAACACAGATGAACCTTGAGGATGTTGTAAAGGAAATAAGCCAGAAACAAAAGGACAAATACTGTGTGGTTCCACTTACCCGGAGCAGTCAGGTGCGTAGGGATAGGAGCAGAAAAGTTGTTGCCAGGGGCTGATGGGATGGGGGAGGATGCGGCGTTGTTGTTTAATGGTGTTGACTTGAAACAAATAGATGGCTAGATATTTCTCTAGCAAAGAGGTTTATTCAGAATCAGCAGAGAATTGCAACTCGACAATGGTGAGCACATCTAAGTCCCTGCCTAGCAAGGGAAGGACGAGCCTTTTACAGGGGGATCGCTGTGGCTTTAAGAACATGGATGCACAACGCCTCTTTCCTGGGTTTTTACAGAAAGCTCCTCAGGTAATTCTCTTGGGCAGCTGGAGCTGAGAGTCCCTGCTTCACAATCTTGAGTGCACCTTTAATCAACTGGGGAGCTTTAAAAATAATACCGATGTCTGTGTCCCATCCCGAAGTTTTGATGTTGTGTGAGTGCCCTTGAGCTATGGGGCTTCTGAAAGCTCCCAGGATGGCCCACTTCGCATCCTTGACCATGAGCCAGATTGGCAGCTCTGCGTCTCTCTGCCAGGGCCTGAGCCTGCATCAAGCACAGTGCCTGGGACTCATGATACTCTCAGGGGTCTACAGCATTTAGCTTTCATTTCTTTAAAAATCAGAAGCAAAAAAAAAAAAATGAATGTTTATGTTGAAGAAAATGTTGTCATATGTACTGTTAATATGTTCACCCTTGTACCAACACTGCTATCATGTGGAATTTTTAAGACGTTTTTGTGCAGGAAGAGTCCACATAGGTCATGGTGCTGTCCTAATGTCTGCTTTGATCTCAGTGGCCCCCCAAGGTCCCATCCAGAGCTTTGAACCCAGTGGGCACTGAGTGAATGAAGGAGGAGACTCAAAGGATTAAACAGCTACAAGGAAAAAAAATTGTGTTACGAGGTGGATGGATGAGCGTGGAACATTCCATGGAACTTGTCCATGGAATGAACTTGGCAGAGCTTGAAAGACATAGAGAGATCAGGCTGGGAAGGAAAAATTAGGAGAGTGGATGTCTGCCCCCACCAGGCACCCCGTTCTTTTTTAGGGGAAGTGACGCCACGCCTTTAATACCCCAGGGCTTCCCTGATAGCTCAGGTGGTGAAGAATCCACCTGCAATGCAGGAGATCTGGGTTTGATCCCTGAGTCGGGAAGATCCCTTGGAGAAGGAAATAGCAGCCCACTCCAGTATTCTTGCCTGGAGGATTCCATGCACAGAGGAGCCTGGGGGCTTTAGTCCATGGGGTCGCAAAGAGTCAGAGATGACTAACACACACACACACAAGCAAACTGAGGCTCCATTTTCACTCCCTGTAGAAAGAACCCAGCCCCTCCCTGCTCAGCCCAAAAGCCACTTTCCTCTGGAATCACTGGGGTTGTCTCACCTGTTTTCTGCTGCCCCTGGACACAGAGCCACTAGCCAGGAATGCTGCCCACTTCCTTCATCCCCTGCAACACATCAGTCCAGGCCTCTCCCTGACAATTTGGGATAGCAGAGGTGAGTTCATGACAGAGCGGATAGGTGACCACTGAACTTGTGCCCGTGTTTGTCCCAAGGGATCCCCAGGCTTTCCAGGAACTTCCTCACCAGCCATCTTCTTCTTGGGATGCTGCCCAGCCCCTCTGTTCCTCCCAGAGCTCCCCCTACCCCTCTAGCCCTCCAAGGAAATTCCAGTTACAGGGCTTAAATCACTGTTGCTTTTTTATGCTGAGCTTTGAACCCTTTTATCTGGGTGGTGTCTTTTGAGGGAAGGGGCAGGCATTTCTTTTAAACCCCAAAGACCCAAGAAAGCCCACTCAGGGCTTCTGCACCTACCCTGGCACTCCCTTTTGTCTTGTACCAGAAACACACTTTCTTCTTTCTTTCTTCACAGCAGGGACTCCATCTTGGGACAGGCACTGACGTCCAGGAAGGGCTGGTAGGTGGACTGCGCCGGTCACAGCTTCCTCTCCAAGTTTTATGATGCCTTGGCATGGCTGCCCAGGTCACTGGGTGGGCGGGGTATCCTGTCTTGGGTCTTGCCAAGTGTGCTTTCTCACTGATTGTTTGGGGGATGGTTCTTCCGCGGAAAAGTTCTATGCAGAATTCATCTTTCATTCCAGATCCAGCCGGCAAATCTAGACAGGGAAGCTTTCTCTAGTCCTTTATGGCTCTTCCTTCTCCAGATGGGATCATATCTGGTTTGGAAAACTGAGATCCCCAAGGAGACCATCGCTAGGTCTCTGTCCAGATCAGGATCCTCCCATGTTCTGGCTGAAGTTTGGGAGTGAGGCTGGGCCTCAGAGACTCCCAGTGATTCTGAGTCAGAGAGGACAGCAGGGAGCCTCGCTTCCTGCAGGGTGTTGACCACGTGTGCACACAAGCACATGCAGTCATGCACACATGTGCACACCCATGTACACACTCATGAGCACACCCTTAGCTGGCCCTGCACATTCACAGCCGTACATCTAGATGGGGTGCCCAGGGATCTGTGCACACAGCAGTCCTCAGCTTCAGAAACGCGGTTCTTGGAGTGTATTCTGTCCTAACTTGCAGGCAGCAGAGGAAAATGGCTACAGAAGAGTCTAGACCCCAATCTGCTTTTGTGGGCAGGCAGACAGGCTTTCAGGGCAAGAGAAGAGTATGAGGTCTGAAGGATTTGGGGAAACATAAGGACCTAAACTGGGTCTTCACAGATGGGTAGGATTTGGATAAACAGAAGTGTGTGGGGCGTTTAAGACAGAGGGGTGTGGTGTAAATAAAGGTTTGTGTGGGAGTTAGGAGCTTGGGTGAGAGCAGCTGGTGGGACTGGAGTGGAGGCGGATGGACAGAACAGACATAGTGGGTCAGAGGAAAGGGGGCTTGGAAGTTTGTACAAAGCGAGTGGCACTAGGGACCACTCAAAAAGAACAAGAAGAAAAGGAATGGATGCAACATGTATTTACTATTTACCAGATTCTAAACCAGTCGCTTTACATTTATTTAGTCTTTACCATAATCCTCTAAGGTAAGATATTATTATTCCTGTTTTTACAAACGAGGCAGTTGAGGCTCAGAAGATGATGTAATCACATCTTGTAATTGATGTGGCCAACTTTCAAACCCAGTTCTCCTGAGTTCCAAAGGTCCTGTTTCTTTCTTGGATCACACTGTCTCCCAAGAAGAGAAACAGCTAAAATTAATTTGAGGAAAGATTAATCTAGCTGCAGTGAAGACAAAGACAGATTGGAGGCGGGGGTCAGGGGATCTGCTATTGAAATAAACAAGACTGAGATGAATGTACAAGATGAGCCCGGACCATCTTGTCACCCCAGAAAGCAGAGAAATGTCAGAGTGGACGCAGGAGCCAAAGTCCTACTGGCAAAAGAGGAGACAATTCAGACGCCACAATTCCCTTGATGACTGCAAGGGATTGACTTCAGTGGATTAAAGCACATCAGATGTGCTGAAATCCGAGCCTTTGTTTTTATTTTTTAATATTTATGTGGCCATGTCAGGTCTTAGTTGCGGGTGCGTGGACTCTCTAGGTGTGGCACATGGGCTCAGTTGCTCCACAGCGTGTGGAATCTTAGTTCCCCAACCAGGGATTGAACCCAGTGTCCCCTGCATTGCAAGGTGGATTGTTAACCACTGGACTACCAGGGAAGTCCCCAAATCCAAGCCTTTATAATGATGCTAAAAATCAGACACTCTTTGGTTACTTTTGAAGAATGTTAGGAAAGCAATTCAACCTCTGGGAAACTGGTATAAGAAGGGAAAGAATCGAGTATTCATTCTGTCCTCCCTGCCCCCAATATGAAGTTTCTCTTCTTTTAGAAGCATTCCGGCCAATCAATGAAGGAGTTATGGAATTAGAGCATCACCGTGTGACTACCTCTAAGAAATGGATGGATCTGGCATCCATGTCTGTTAACATCTCAGAAGGAACTGACCAGACTTGCTGTACTTGCTGATGGAAGGTACCACTGCCTTTGAAGTTTTTGCCAAAAATAATCACTCAGTCTCTAGATCTAAATATCCTTTTACAGAGAAGTCGAGGGACAGAGTAACATATCAAATGACATCTTGAGGATGCAGTCTGAGAAATCCAGACTTGGGATCACTGACTGGATATTTGATAATATTCAGAAACTGATATTTTTTAAAGGAACAGTCTTGTGGATGTGGATTAAGAAAACTGATCTTTTTGAGATACTTTCTATAATAATTACAGATGAAATGGTATGTTGTCTAGGGTGGAGGATGGGAAAAGCAAGCTGGGTTATGCCTGAAACGCAACTAGCTGTGAGGTGAAAACTGTTGAATTTAGGTGATGGAGGTGCATTAATTTATCGTCTCCATTTTTGTAAATGTTTAAAAAGGTGTTTCAAGTAGGATGGTAATGTTGGTGAGTTCACGGCAGTTGGTGCATGAACGGGGCATTTTTAGAAGGGAAAGGAATGGGTCAGAGCTGGACCAGGGCAGGAGGAGCAGGAGGCACCGGGGCGGTGGGGACATTGGGGAAGGCAAAGCCCTTGGCACCCCACCAGCATACAGCCAGGAACGTGGCCTGGCGTGACCCGGGCTCCCGGGGCCAGGCCCTGACTGCAGACGAACTCCTCTGCCTTGGGGAGCTGAGAAGTGTTCCCAGCCCAGCTGGAAGTACTGTCTGCCAGTTCATAATGAGCTGCTCAATGTTCCAGCCCTGAGGTCACCTCCTCTGTGAGTCTCCTGGATCCCCAGGGGTGGAATCAGTCATGCCCTCCTCCAGGAGCCGCAGCTCCTCAGCCCTGATGGGCGTCTGACTTGCATTTCAGAGACTGTGTTCACTATGTTGTCCACACTGCCCTGTGTCCCCTGGGGCAGAACCCAGAGCCCTCCACACAGGAGGCATTCAACACCTACATATTGGTTATGAAATGGACTGCCCCCTCGTTCCCCGGCAGACGAGGACACAGAAAGTGTGGGACTGGGTTGGGGGTCTGGGACCAGAAGAAGGAAGGCCTTAGTTTCCTCTTAGTGAGCACACCCCCCTTTTCCCTGCCTGGCAGATTGTAAGAATCTGCTGGGGGTGGCCCAGGAGGAGAGATCCCTGAGTCACAGGTGGTCCTTCTGGTTGCCATGGTGATAGCTCACTCTTGCTTCCCCATCACCTGACATAATTGGGCTGGCCAAGGCCTTTGGGTTGTGAAACTTTGGTGTCTACATCCCTTTGTTGTTGTTGTTGAGTCGTTAAGTCACGTCCAACTCTTTGTGATTCCATGGGCTGTAGACCTTCAGGCTCCTCTGTCCATGGGATTTCCCAGGCAAGAATATTGGAGTGGGTTGCCATTTCCTTCTCCAGGGGATCTTCCCAACCCAGGGATTGAACCTGTGTCTCCTGCACTGAAGGCAGATTCTTTACCAACAAGCCACCTGAGAAGCCCGTCCACATCTCTTTCCTCTTCTGAGACTGCTGGGACACTCACATACCAGGTCCTTGGGATTCTTAACAATTCCTTTGCAGGTTTCATGATGGATGGAAAGCTGGAAGGGGACTCAGATGGGTCACTGCATTGCTTGGGGTGACCCTAAAGTTTCTTCCCAGCTAAGAACAACAACAGGAAGAACAGATCAGGGATGAGGTAGAATTTGGTTGAGGAATCCTAATTCTCTTTCCTGAGGTCACTTGCCTGTAAGAAGTGATTCCCACCCACCCTGATGGCTGGAGAGGGCTAGGAGAGCCCTGGAGCCATGAATCCCTTTGTTTCCATTCAATTTAGTGGGAGTGGTTTTAATAGGACCAAGTAGAACCTGTTTACCTTTTCACCTTCTGGGTACCGGGCATTTGACAACACATCTCATTTGTGGAGGAAACCAAACCGCTTTTGTCCTTTTGGGAACACTTGCTGGGTCCCCACACAATTAGGGGGCTGCTCTTAGCTTTCTTTTGCATAGAACCCCCAACTTCAAGTCCTCTTCCTTGTTAGGTATCACTTTCTGAAGGTCAGATGATTTCTAAGCAAGTGAATGTGATTGGAGGGCGGCTAAGGCTCAGCATCATAGTGCGGGGCAGTAAGGGGCACTCTGTTCTCGTGGACCCTGGCAGAGGCGCCAGTGGAGTCCTGGCTCAGGAATGTTGCAAGACCAGAATGCCTCCTGTTTTTCCAGCAGCAGCGGACCTGTGCAGCTGAGCCCTGCACACACGGCTGATTACTAGGAACATCTTGGTTGACTTCTCTATTTCCAGCTGTCCAGTTGCTATCACATTCTTCACTGTCCCTGGAGAGTGCGTCATTGTCCAGACCCTGGGGTTCAAATAGCACAGATCAACACAAGTCAGGCAGCTCCCAGCCAATGTCACTTCCCTGGCAGGCAGTCCTGCAGCCTCTGAAGACCTCCTCTGGCTCCAGGAATCTCTCATACCTCCTGCCTACTGGTGAGATTAGCTGTGGGACCTTCTAGAGCACTGGACATCGGTCACTAGGACGCATGGATGAATGTCTATTCTGCCTGTAACCACTGCCTCCTGGTGAATCCATTCTTCATGCTCCAGATCACTCATGGTAGGAAGTTCTTCCAAAACTCCTTAAAAACTTTGGGGCTATAGTCAGTGACCATTTCCTCCCTGGTTCTCTTCAGAAAGTAGAAGAGGGGCTGGTTTCCCTCCTTCACTTGCTCGTGGGCCATTAGCGGGAGGAGCCGTTCCATTATCTGAGCTCTAATGAGCCCAGGAACTGGAGAAGATGGGCCTGTGGGGGTGATTTGATTTGAAATTCAACAGCCCAGTTATTCCAGGGGGCTTTATTCCTGACCTTGGGGCCCTGCAGAGTGGGGTGTCCTGCGCAGGCGGATCCGGTACCTACTGGGGTGTGGAGGGTATCCAGGCGGTGGTGGAGGAGAGGGACCCAGCCAGGGACGTCTGCCTGTTGTTTTCACTTGTAACAATGGCCCTTCAAATGATCCAAGGCCAGTTGTTGCACGCTCTGTGATTTGCAGCTGTAGGGGCTTAATCACACTCCTCCAGCTTTTATAGTTAATTTAAAATGTTTTAGAGTAGAAGTTTGGCTTGTCTGTGGGCAGCCGGATGGCCCATTTCCAGGGGGTAATGGGATGGTTCCTGTCTGCTAGTCCAGATACTGTTCTGCCAAGGGGCATAGGTGGCAACTTGAGGACAAATCTTCTCAAAAAAAAGCGCAGGCCTGGTTTGTAGTCTCTCACCAGATGTGTTGAGTACTCACTCATCAGCTCATTATTTATTAATTCATTCGTTCAGTCCATGTCCACGGTCTACACAGAGTGTCCCCCTACTTCCTTTCCCTTGCATGCTTGTGCATGTGTGTACACACACACACCACACACACACACACACACACACCACTTCGTTGGGATGCTTTGATTACAAGCTCTGACCGCTTTTTGTTTTCTGCTTCATTTCTGTTGAGATGGAAGAATTGTCCCCCCTCTTTCCCAAAGCCAGCATTTCCACCTGCCTTCTTGGGATCCAATGTTCCTCCTCTACTGGCTCTTTTTAAAGATTTTTTTATTGGAGGAAGGCAATGGCACCCCACTCCAGTACTCTTTTGCCTTGAAAATCCCATGGATGGAGGAGCTGGGCAGGCTTCAGTCCATGGGGTCGCTGAGTCGGACACGACTGAGCGACTTCACTTTCACTTTTCACTTTCATGCTTTGGAGAAGGAAATGGCAACCCACTCCAGTGTTCTTGCCTGGAGAATCCCAGGGACGGGGGAGCCTGGTGGGCTGCCGTCTATGGGGGCGCACAGAGTCAGACATGACTGAAGCGACTTAGCAGCAATTGCTTTACAATATTGTGCTGGTTTCTGCCAAACATCAACATGGATCAGCCATAGGAATACGCACGTCCCCCCCTCTTGAACCTGTCTCCCATCTCCGGCCCTATGCCACCCTATCCCGGCTTGTCACAGAGCACTGGGTTGAGCTGTCTGTGTCACACAGCAAATTTCCATCTACTGGCTCTTTTCCATCATCAGTCAAATGTGTTCAGAACTTTTCCCTTTGGAAACACTCCTTTAGGATCCCTAACCTCCCAGTTGTGACTCCCTCCCTCTCCTTGTGTCCCCAGCCCAAATATTCCAGTGTTGTCCCCCCACCTCTCCTTCCCATGGATGTCTGTCTGTCAGCCCTTCGCGCCCCTGAGACTGCCCTCACCCAGGGCACCACTGGCCTCCAGGTAAATCCATCTGACTGCCACTCACTCCCCATCTGCTGTCATTTTCCAGAGCCTTCCTCACCTGTGTTTTTGGGTGATCCCTCTTGCTCGAGGACCGCCCCCAACCCCCCAGCTTCGGCTCCGGAGCTGGGCTCTGGCCCATGTTCGCATCATGTGACCCCTCCCTGCAGTACTGGGCTGAGGTGGGTGTGTATGCCAATCAGAGTCTCACTGCGGGGAGGTTGGACTTGGGATGCGGAGATGGCCAGCTGGCTGCTGCATGCAGCTAGGTGTGCGGACACACGTGTGTGATCCTGAGACTCCGTGTGTCTTTGTGTGCACTTCTCTGAGGGCTGAGAAGTGAGGGTACTGGACTGGAATTTGATGGTGGGAGGCGTAGGGCGGGGAGCTGAAAGAGCCTGGAGGGTGGCCTGGGGGCCTGAAGATAGTCTAGGCCCTTGCTCTAGAACTTTCCCAAGGCCCACTTGAGTGGATTTCCACGAATCACCCCTTTGTCTTGAAAGTACATCTCTGTTTCTCGTAATCTGACTTGAACTGCTTTCTCTTACTGTGACCAAAGGCACTTGGAAATCTTTCCTTCCATCTCATCACTTTTCTTTTCTCTCATCCAGGTCTCTCTCCCTCTCCTCCCACTTCTCTCTTTTTCTTTCCCTTCCTTTCTTGTCGCTGAGCCAAAAGGGAGGGGCTGTGTTGGGAATAGCAGGCTCCAGGCTGCAATGGTCAGGGTCCTTCTCTTCTCTGGGACGCTGAGTTTCAGTTCTCCCCGGTTCAGTCATGGTGTGAGGGGCCTCTGGGCCCCTGTAAGTCATATTCCCAAGTTTAGATCTGTTTCTTTGTTCTAATAGACATATTTTTCTTATGTTCTCAAGTTCAAAGCCACTACCCTAGTGATGGAGATAGACACTTGCTTTTGTATGTTTATATATATATATGTGTGTGTGTGTATATATATATATAAAAACATATATGGGGCTATTTTCATTTATACTTTTGTCTGTATGGCTTTTCCCCAACAGATCCTAAAAGAGATATTCGCTCCTGCAGAGGGGTCCTATTGTCCTCATTGGGTAGAAGCAACACAGCAGGCGTGTGTGTAGTTAGTTTATACACAGAATAGAATCACAGTAGTGCAATTTTAATGAACAGGGAGGAAATAAAAACCCTTTAAAACACTTTGCTTGATCAAAATTTCAAGGCCCTGTACTTCCTATTTGCTAACCCTCCTGGAAGAAAAGTGCTCCAGTAATGACTAAAGCATGCTGAGTTTGGCCTCTCTTTATTGAAAATGTTGTTGTTGTTGTTTAAAGTAGTTTAATTTGAGCATCAGCACCAGCCAGTCTCCTTTTAATTACAGCCTTCCGTTTCTGTGGCTAGCTGCACCGCGCTCCAGAGACTCATGGGGCGAAGTGATGGTGGGGTACAAGCTGGGGAAGCCTTCTTTCTGGGAGGATTTCAATGCCTTTCATCTGGTTTATTTTTGCTTTCTTAGTAAATGTACACTTAGAACACAGGGTGAACAGTTGAATTCCCAGAGCAGTGCTTGGTGTGAAAGCCTATTATTATTTATTTTTTCCCCCTGAAAAAACTTCCTTTGAGTCTTTGTCCTCTTGGTGTCCTGCCTTCCCTGTGTTCTACTCGCCTGCTAAGTTGTGAGAATCAAAGATCATCAAACAAACAGAGAAAACAGGGACCCGAGCAGGTTCTGGTGTTAGTGGTGGACCGGTGAAGGAGCCATTGGATCTGTCCACTGTCCCCGGGGATTTTCTCACCCTCATGCCAGCCGCCTGCCTCTCCCCAGCCCTGTGTCCTCCTGGAGGCTGTCTTCAGGGCCTGTCCAGCTTCAATGACTCATGGTCCGTCCACCGGTGCCAGATGTCAGCTGTCTCTCATACTCAGGTCCTAGCATTTATGGGAACAGCCTCTTTGTATCCTGCACCAGCTTGGGAACAGAACTCGAAATGGATAATCCTCTGACCCAAGAGCCCAAGTCAGCCAAGGAGGATCCCTAGGGAGGGTTTACAGCAAATGACTTAAAGATCCATTTCAGATGTTCTGCTACTCGAAAAATCCTTTCTCTGAGTGTCTTTCCATTTCCCTGTCCCCAGGAAGTGCCTGATCTGGGTGACTGTCCCCTCTTTTTTCATGAGAAACAGAGCAGCCGTGCCCAGCCTCCACTCCCAGACTTGTAGAAACTCCATACAGATCATGGTGAAGCAGAGGGCGACGGGGTTAACTAGAGCCGCTTTCCTTAAAGGCTGTTCTGTGATCATTTCTGATGATCATGTAACTTACCATAAATGGCTTACCAAAATATTTATTTCAGATAGATGTCTCTGCCTAAGAAAAATAATTGAATAATAATTTCTTTTTTACCATTGAGTTTTTAAATGGTGGTTGTAAATGTGGTGTCATATTTAGTGTTCTTTACACTCCTTCCCTTTGGATTCCCATAGATGTCACACTATCCATTTATGCACTCAGAGAATCACGTTTAATAACCTCTCAGTGCCAAGTACTGACCTGGAAAGCTGGCCAGGGCAGGAGCTGGCACGGGTGAGAAGCATGGAAGAGGGAGGGGCCCTTTGGAGGGCATGAGCGGTGCTGCCAGCATACCTCTGGACACAAATTCCACTTGCTTCTTGCCCCCTCAGCGCCTTCCCCTTGCTTACAAGGAAGAGCCCACACCTCTTAGCTGGTGTGCGAAGACGTCCACAGTCGGGCATTAATGGCACTTTCAATCCTCACCTTCCGCTTCTCCGCACTTTGGGCAGACTGGGTTTTCCTATAAAATGCTATTCATCGGGTGTTCTCTTTCTTTTTCATTTTTTAAGATCTATTTATTTATTCTGTGGCGGGGTCTTTGTAGCTGCATGTGAGCTTTTCTAGTTGTGGTGAGAGGGTTTCTCACTGCTACAGCTTCTGTTCTTGTGGAGCCAGGGCTCTGGGTGCACAGGCTTCTGTAGTTGCAGCTTGTGGGCTCAGTAACTGTGGGGCACAGGCTTAGGTGCTCTGCAGCATGTGGGAACTTCCTGGACCAGGGATTGAGTCAGTGCCCCTTGCATTTCAAGGCGGATTCTTAAGCACTAGACCACCAGGGAAGCCCTCACTGGATATTCTTAATGTGGTGGCTTACACTGTTGCTGATTTAAGCACTCTAGGTTCCTGTAGTATCCGAGGCCATGCCCCGCTCCTGCAAACCCTTCTCATCCATGGAGGGCAGACCCTTTAAGCTGAGGGGGCTAGTCTCCTGGGCCCTGCTCCCCAAGGCTTCTCCACCAGTGCAATTGCCTTAGAAAGCATGCAGCCCTGCCCCTCAGGCCCTTGGAGGTGGGGGTGAATAGCTGGGATCAGAAGCCATAGTGTTGCTGGATATTGATTCAGCCGTATTGCAGGGTAGTACATTAATACCTGGACTGAATGAGAATTTGTCCCAGTAACCTGGATCACACTGACAGACTTTCGGGGTACAGCATGAGTTCTCTTACCCTCAGGTCATCCCCGGAATTCCTGGCCCATCACCACACACCTTACAGGGGCGCTGTGTCCTGAACCAGCCTTAGAGGTCAAACTCTGTTGCATCCCTCAGCAGATCCTGGGTGAGATGCTGCTGGAGAAGGACCAGGGAGTATCATCGTGGGACCTAACCTCTGGGATGGCCAGGTGGGTCTCCCCTGCTCTGATTTGCACCCGTATCACCTTCGGTTCTGCCAGCCAGGGGGCTGTGCACGGGAGCTGTGGGAGCTCTGAGCCTCCCCAAGGCCCGGTCCAGCTTGTTCTGACCTGTGACCTACATCTTCTCCAACTCCAAAGATATTTCAGAGATGCTAAGCAGCTCATCTTAAAACCCCTCTATCCATATGGATAAAGAAAAAAAGAAGCTCTGACAAATCTAGACAGCATATTAAAAAGCAGAGACATCACTTTGCTAACAAAGGTCCATATAGTCAAAGCTATAGTTTTTCCTGAAGTCATGTACAGATGTGAGAGTTGGATTATAAAGAAGGCTGAATGCCAAGGAACTGATGCTTTCAAACTGTGGTGCTGGAGGAGACTCTTGAGAGTCCAGTCAATCTTAAATCAATCTTGAATATTCATTGGAAGGACTGATGCTGAAGCTCTAATCCTTTGGCCACTTGATGCGAAGAGCCAACTCATTGGAAAAAACCCTAATGCTGGGAAAGATTAAAGGTAAGAACAAAAGAGGGTGACAGAGGATGGGAAAGATTGAGAGCAGGAGGAGAAGGGGGTGACAGAGGATGAGATGTTTGGATGGCATCATCGATTCAATAGACATTAGTTTGAGCAAACTCCAGGAAATAGTGAAGGACAGGGAAGCCTGGTATGCTGCAGTTCATGGGGTCCCAAAGAGTTGGACACAACTGAGCAGTTGAACAACACTAATCCATATGGGAACCGAAAGTGGGAGGGTGGAACCATGAGCTAGACCTGGTTTCTTGTCCTGGGGGCAGGTTTGGAATATCCCATTCCCACCCTATCCGGGGGAAGCTGCTAACCTCTCTCCCTGTGACATTTCTCTTTTAGTCTCTAAGACCTGAGCTTGCAGCCTTATTTTTTTCTTTCAAATTCCTACGGCCAGCCTTCCTCTTCCCTACCCAGACTAATCATGAAGGTTCTGGGAGGTCCTCGGGTACTTTACGAAGCCTGAGGTTTCTGTGAACGTCTCCAGCAGATGCTTGGCTGAGTCACGCTGAGGCTGTGGGTAAACCTTCCCTGCTTTGCTACCCCTTCCACTGCCTTGTCCCTGGAACTCCCCAAACTCACCTCCCACTCAGGGGTCTTTTTACCCCCTTTCTGCCAGGAGGTAAGAAATTTAGCTTGGGTTTTCCCTAGACTCTTTCCTCCAACACATCTGCCTCCCCTTTCTGGAGGATGTCTTTGCTTGAAACCTCGGGGCCAGGAGAAGAGTGCTTACTCCCACCTCCTGAGTTGGTTCCAGAACCAAGGGGCTAACTACCCATTCCAAGTGCTTCTCACTCTGAGAAGCTGTTCCCTTTGCCATTACCCCATCATCACACCCCCATTCCAGCACTAGAACAGCTCTGCAACTTGGCACTTCCACCTCTGACTCTGCGGGACCCCACGTGGCATTGAGGCGCAGAGGGACCACGCAGTGGTCTGGAGATCCGAGATGGCAGCTTCCCCCACTTTTCTCCTTGTCTTTCCAGCCAGAATGTGAGGCAGACTGGGTAGGAGAGAGCCTGAAGGACCCATTGTCTTGTATTTTTCAGCCTCTGAAAGTGACTCATAGCCCACAGTAAAGATGCTATTCTTGCCTGGGTTGACTGGAGCTGAGGGTTAGGACTTTCTCTATACCTTTAGCTGGGGCCCCAACTTGTCCACCATCCCCTTAGAGCCAACAAACATGAACTCAGGAGATGCCATGGATGTTCAGATTCATCATAAGGTGTGTGTAAGAAATTTAAACTTCAGAGATGGGGCTAGAAGGAAACCCAGGCATGTGATGCTCCTTCCCACCCCACCCCTGGGCTAGCAATCGTATGTCATTGCATCCTCCAGGAGCTGGCTCAGACCTTTGGGATGACCCTAAGTGGATGTCTCCCAGGCCAGCATGAAGCATCCTCTCTTGCTTTACTAGCTGTTTCTTTTCTTCCTGCACAAGTTTTTCTGCCCGTTTACTTCTTCCTTCTTTCCTCAAGACCCCTCCCTTTCTTCTCCATCCCCACCCCCAGCCTCCACCAGAATTTGAGAGGTTTCTTCTACTGCTCTGTGAGTTTTTGCCGCCTCTGAATATAGTCGTGAACCAGTCATGCCATCCGTTCTGCTGCTTTGTGGAATGAAAGAGGCATTGGCCATTGGTGATTGACTCGGTCTCCAGCTCTGCCCACTCCCCAGAGCTCAGGGGAGGGACTGGAAGTGCCAGCCCTCCAGGCACTTCAGTCACATAATAAGGACACTTTTTCAGTCTCCTCCCCTAGGTAATGCCAAGGGTTGGGGAGCTCTTTGCTGGGATCAGGGAATAAGGCCAAATTTATTTCTCCTTTTGTAAATTGCAGCATCACAATCCTTCATGGTGGGAAGCCTGGTGTCCAGGGTTCCCCTTCCCCATCCGTGTGGGGTTGAGACCTCACGTTACATGAGCCCCTTGGTGCCCACCGTCCCTGGACCCCTGTGTGGTCTCTGACTGCCCCAGCACAGCCAAGCAGGAGAGGAAGCCTCTATGCTTGCAGGTCCAGCTCCTGGAGCTGCCACCACCCGCCAGCACTACTTCCCCAGCTGTTCCCGTGCTCTGTGAGCCAGAGTGGAGCCAGCCAGGGAGTGAGCCCAGGGCTGGACGGGATCCAGATCCTGGAAGTGGGGAGAGGAGCAGCGGCCAGCCCTGGCATGGGGGAACAGCAGCTCCGCCAGCCCGGCTCCACGAGGAGCATGAGGACGGCCCTGCTCCTGGCGGTGACAGATAAAGAGGCTGAGCCAGGGACCCTCTCGGCAGTAGTTAGCAGACTGAGTGGGGAGAGTGGCCATTCCACTTGTGTAGCCAGGGCACTGGGCCATCCAGGGCTCGGGCTCCAGAGGTGGCCAGCAGTGTGGTTCCTGCAAAAAGGATGAGCAGTTGGCAGTTTTGGTTGAAAAGCCAGCTTTTGAAGGGTGATTTCTCGGCTCCTCTAATTAACGAGAAACAGAGATTTCAGGTTGGCGAACAGGGCTCCCTCTGGCCACATGCACATTTTTGCACTCTCTCGCTTTTCATGCCTTTATGTCTTTTAAAAAGACTGAAAAGAATAACAATAATAAGCTTTTGGGGGGGTTCCAATTTTCAGATTTGACAGGTATGCACAGGGCTGAACAAAGAGCTCCAAGAATCCCAGCCTCAAGCCTTGTCTTTGGAAAGTGCTGAGCCGAGGCCCTCTGTGCCCAGGTTCCCTGATGGAACCACCCTTCTGCTCAGGCTGGGTCCTCTCACTGTCTCAGAAGTCTGGAGGAGTCCTCAATTCCCCCTGGGGGACACTCCAAATGCCCCAGCCCTGGCATCCAGGTCCTCTGTGGTAGTTTTTTCCCTCTTACAGGCCAAAATAAGCCCAGCTTCCAAACGGGCAGACACTTCCCAGAGGGTCTGTGATGTTCTTGTCCTCCCATCCTTTATGGGCTGGTGGGGGCCCTGGGTGGCTGTCAGATTCCTCACTTATAAAATCAGGAGCCTCTAGAGTCAGTGGGTCCCCATGCCCATCCACGCAGCCTGTGTTCACAGTCCTGCGGGTAATCAGACAGCTGCAAACCACCAGCCCTGTAACTTCCAGGGTCCCCTCCAGCTACAGAGTTCTGTTTCTATAATTTATTGATTGTTTACAGTTGTTCCAGAGTCAAGTTAATTTGATACATGATCTGCCCTTGAATTAAAATCAAGTCCAGAGGGGGATCAGCTGTGGGGGAACCGGCATGGAGGCTGGGGCGTGGGACTGGGGGTTTCATCCTGGCCCTGGGCTAGTCGCTCTCTGTGAAAACAGAGACCCCAGTTTCCCTTTCTCACTCCATTTTCTCATCTGTCAAGTATGTGTCGCTGCCTCAGCACAACCTGGTGGAACAGCCAGCCGGGCACCCATCTCTGATGTATCCAGCCAGCAAGTCGGGGGCTGCCTCCCTCCATGGAGCCTTCCTCCTCTCTGTTTCTTTAGCCTCTCATGGTACAATTATTTTGGGTTAAAATGAATATAAATGCTGTATAAGATTTTTTTAAAAAGTCAATTTGTGATACCCCATGAAGAAACTGAAGTCCCTCTGGACTGTCACTAAGCTGGTCCCTTTATTTTGTCTCCAGTGGATCTTCCTGACCCAGGGATAGAACCTGCATCTTCTGCGTTGCAGGCAGTCTTTACCACTGAGCCACTGGGGAAGTCCACTGTCCCTTTATGTCCATCCGAGAAGGCAGGGCTCTTGGCCACATGCTGCCACCCAGGGCGGAAGCTGGCATTTCACATGTTGGCAGAAGTGGGACCAGGGTTTCAGGGTCTCACAGACTCTGCCACCTCTCAGCCATGTGACTCTGGGAAGAAAATGAAGTGGTGGAATTTGCAAAGGTTCTGTGAGAAGATAAAATCCTGGAAGTCTAAGAAGCCCCTTTCCCCTCCCTCAGGAAAACTTGAGAAGTAGGGTCTGGCTTCCTCGAGAGATGGCTTGGCTTCTTGAAACCAGAACCCAAAGCGAGAGATGCTGCTCGGGGGCCTGGCTTCCTGTGGGGGCTCCCTGCTGGCTGTTCTCTGCTGCTCAGGCTGCCCTCACACCCTCGCCGGCGTCACAGGGGTGTTCTCCAGGCTACAGCCCCTTGTGATTCTTCCTGCTCACCCTTCCTGCTCACCAGGCTCATCTTTGAAATGAACCCTGGGAATGCAGACGAAGAGCAGAGACACTTAACAGGTGGCCTGATGCCTACCACCAGATTCCAGGGCTTTTTATTCACCAACCCCGCTCATCCCTTTTGTCCTCAAGAGCTCATTCGCGGGGAGAATTTGGGCCCAATTCCCTTTTTCTTCTGCGTGGTCGCTGTGGGCTGTTCTCTGTCCATTTCCTCATCAGTGTATCTGCCTCTGCATCGGGACCTGTGCCTTCTATTTCTCTGCAGTTCTGTGCTTTCTGCCTGGCAACCAGGTAACTAATCCCTCTTTAAAGCTCAAAGAGCTGTTGCGTAAAGCTTTTACTGAAAAACAGAACCCTGCCCATAGTCGAGCTCCATGGTCGTTCGAACTAAGGGGAACCTTTGAAGTTGCCCTCTCCTTGCCACCAGCCTCTACAAAGAAACAGACCTGCTGACCACAGCCTTTCCCCAGAGTCTGTCCTACTTAGCTAGCCAAGGACATCTGACTCTGAGCCTGCCTCTGTGCGGTCTCTGCCTCTCAGCTGTCAGGGTTTATATGATATTCAGAGTTTGGGCTGTTAACTAGTCACCCCCTTTCAGTCACAGACCTGGGAGTACAGGCAACAGAGGGGGTCAGTGTCCAGCCATTTCCCCAGCTGTGGACACCATCCCGGGGAAGCCCCCTGTTTTAGCTGCAGCACAGCAGAGGGGGACAAGCAAGGACACCAGTGGCTGCCACTCAGTCCATTTCTTCCATTTGAAGCCTCAGTTTCCTTATTGAGTGTGGGGGTGAGAAGCATGACCCATAGTCGATCAGGTAAAGAGGCAAACATCCAGCTTGGTGTCCACATGTGGTGGGTGGAGTGGGTTGAACAGTGAGCCCCCCAAATCCATGTCCATCTGGAATCTCAGAATGTGACCTCATTTGGAAATAGGGTCTCTGCAGGTACAGTGAAGATAAGGATGGAGATGAGATGAGCCTGGATTAGGGTGGGTCTGGAGTTCACCAAGAGCATCTGTATAGGAGAAAAGGAGACAGGGACATAGAGAAGGCAGCTGTGTGAAGACAGAGGCAGAGATGGGAGTGATGTGGCCACGAGCCAAGGAACGCCAGGAGCTGCCAGAAGCTGGAAGAGGCCAGGAAGATGTCTTCCCCAGAGAGCGTGGTTCTGCTGAAACCTTGACTTTGGGCCTCTGGCCTCCAGACTGTGAAAGAGAAATTTCTATTGTTTCAAGTTTGTAGTGATTTGTTAGGGCAGCAGCAGGGAGCTAATACGGTGTGTTCTTTTTTTGCCACACTGGGTCTTCATTGCAGCTTGCAGGCTCTTTGTTGCTGCACACAGGCTTTCTCTAGTTGTGGTGCATGGGCTTCTCTCTGCCGTGGATTCTCACTGCAGAACTTGAGCTTCTGTGGTTGTGCCCTGTGGACTCTATAGCTTGGGCTCAGTGGTTGTGGTGCATGGACTTAATTGCTCTGTGGCATGTGAAATCTTCCCAAACCAAGGATTGAACCCATGTTCACATTGGCAGGTAGATTCTTATCCACTCTGCCACCAGGAAGTCCCACAGTGTATTCTTAATAAGGGG
Source organism: Giraffa tippelskirchi (assembly GCF_054371585.1). Classification (NCBI taxonomy): domain Eukaryota; kingdom Metazoa; phylum Chordata; class Mammalia; order Artiodactyla; family Giraffidae; genus Giraffa; species Giraffa tippelskirchi. The sequence goes on along the minus strand of NC_137287.1, from coordinate 60,061,316 downwards.
CAGTTTTTACTGTCTTTGTTTTAAGGAGGAGAGTGGACCATTTGGAGACTTGCTAGTGAAGGAGGACAGAAGGGCAATTGGAGGAGGATGCCCCTGGAGCCGGAGGGGCAGGGCTTTGCAGAGCAGGTCAGGGTGAGTGGGCAGAGGTGCTGGGCATTAACGCTCTGAGGAATTGACGTGCCCCTTCCCATCTTTCCTGCTCCCATCCATGCTGACACACTCCCCAGGGGTGGCAAGAGGGACACAGAATGCATTCCATAGACTCAGAAAGCCAGTGGACATCCCAGAGCCCCTAGCCTCCCGAGCCAGGACTGGACGATGCTCAGAGGTGGTGTGACTAAGCCTGGACCTGTGGTCTCCCCAGTGAGGGCTGAGCAGCTGGGTGGGGATGGAGGGCCGTTGGGAGAGGGATCCCCCCTGGCCCCGCCCTGTTTGGCTGCCCTGGGCACAGGTGCCCAAGCAGCAGAAGCTGACAGAGGTCCCAGTGCAGTTTGCTCAGTTATGAGGAGACAGAATGTAGGCACCCCTGGTATCTGGGGTGTGTTTAACCTTTGCAAGCTTCTGACTGCAGACGCGCAGCAGCGTGTACCTGATGAGTATCTGTGGTGCTCCAGGAAACAAAGCCTGCTGCCTCCAAATCATCTCATTCCGTGGAGCCTGGGAGGCCTGGGCTCCTGAATCTGACTCTGTTCCGGGAAGAAGTGAAGTGTGCTCCCCCTAATCACACCGTGGGGGCAGTTACAGCAGCTCACTCATGTCACGTTAACTAATCTCAGAAGCCAAGCGTAGCCCACCTGCTCCCTTGTCCTTGCTGCTCCGTCCATCTTCACAAATTTGGTTAGCAAACCCTGGACCAACTTGCAAGAGAGGAGGCCGCAAGAATTAAGTCTCCAGCTCCACTGGAGAGCTGCCTGCTGTAGCTCCCATGCCCACCAGGGAGAGAGACCTGGGCCTTCCCTGTCCAGGGACTGGGGGTGGGGGGTGTCTGCTCTGACCTCGACCTTCCTCCTCAGGGATGCCACTCACAGCACAGTCTCCCATGAAGTGGGAGGAGCAAGGCATGAGATGCAGCTGGAGCCAGGGCACTGCCAGACCTTCTAGTGGTCCAGGCTAGAGCTCTGCATGTTTTCCAGAAGGCAGCGGTAAGCCAGGGGGTGCTGGGCTGGAAGGAAGGGTTTTGGCTTCATCTTTGTAAAAAGGTCATTTAAGGGAGAACAGATGAACATGGGGACAGTGGAGGAAGGGATGTGGGTGAGGATGGAGCAGAGGGCTGTTTTGAGAGGTGAACTCAGACCAGAGTCCATGTGCACAGAGGGTGCGGTGAGGGGGAGAATTTTCCCATACAGACCCCACGCACTCCCGGATAAACCAGGCCCAGCACACAGTGGGCATTAAAGAAAGACTTGCTCCATCCCTCTTCTTAGCGCCCACCCAACCTGCACCCAGTCCTACATTTCCCGCCCTTCCCCCTCCACGTCTGGATCTGCAGCTCCATCAATCAAGCTCTCTGACTTTTTTTTTTAAAATACTGCAGATGTCACTGACGGGCCACCCCACAACTGCGACTCTGTAACTCCACGGAATGTGTAATTATAGCAACACAAGCATCAAATTACCAAGGACAAGTAGCTGCCAAGTAATTACATGATTCTTTGTTACTGGGAGGGTTTGGGGATTTCTCCCCCACTTTTTAAGCTTTAAAAGCACCTTTTGAGTGGGCGGGTGGGGAAGCAGGTGGCAGGTGGGCCAGAGGATGAGAGAGATTAGTGAGTGAATTCTATTTGCTTCTCTCCCCAAGCTGAGAGGGGCCGCTGGGTAGAAGGGTTAGGGAGATGGGGGAGCAGCAGGGGGTGGGTGGTTATTCCTGGGGGGGGGGGCGGGCTCCAGAACCAGCATGAAGTGGTGGTCCCCCATTCTATATCCTCAACATGCTCCCTCAGCCCCTCTCTCCCACCCCATCACACATTTCTCATGGACCCTTCAGCCTCTGCAAAAACCACAGGCTGCCACCAGAAGGGGACCTTGGTCTCGGTATGCATCCTGAGCAGCAGATGGGAGGCTGTGCAGCCCTGGCTCCGACCAGCACCCCAGTGGCCTGGAAGGTGGGGAGGGGTGGTTCTGAGTGCAGCCCTCCCGACCTGCATCTCCTGTCCACCAGCGCCCGATGGTTGTTTGTGGTGTAATCGTCCCTCCCTTCCTCCTCGGCCCCCGCAGCTGCTTGGCCAGCCAGGGACAGCCCCAGCATGGGCCCTGCTGGGCTCAGCCCCAGGCTGCCGTCTGCATCTGCATCAGCTCGGGCCTGGGCGCTCAGTGGGTGGCCGGTGACTGTGGAGTGGCTGCAGGACTAGACTGAAGTGGGACTTGGCTCTAGAGGCAGGACACCAGGTAGGAGAGGGATGTGTGGTCCCTATTGTTCTCCAGTGGGTGCCAGGGTGCCCACGGCGACCTGGAGGTAGGTCTGCCTCTGAGACTCTGTGCAGGGGCCCGTCCTGTGAGCCCTTGTGCTGTCTTTAAGATGAATCGTCTGCCCCCCACCTCTCACCCCTGTGTGCACAGTTACTAATCTGCACTTACTTGACCTAATGCCTCAGAAAGGTTTGGTCAGCTCCCTGCACAAGTGTGTGCGTGGATCCTGTCTCTACTCCCGAAGTGCTCTCACCACCATGGGACCCCACATAGCCAGCTGGTGCTCTTTTCACAGGACACTGTGTCTTGTGAACGTCCTCCGATGTGCAGAGCCACCTCTCTCTCACACCCATTATGGTTTAGATTACAGAGCAATTATCCCACTGAGCAGCTGTGTAATTCACAGGTCACATCCACTCAACCTGCTAATGGCGTCGGCAGACCCACAGTGAGCAGAGCCCAGAAAGTCAGAAGCTGATGCCCACGTACCCTTAGTGTGGTGGGGAAGTGATTGGGGGCTCTTGACTCAGATTCCCAGGTGTGTGGAGTGGGAGGTAGGGCTGGGTTCCCTGGGAGAGCATGGGAATCAGGCTGCATGGGCCAGAATCACTTGAGCTGAGTGGACAAGGGCATTTTGGCTGGATTTGGGATGTCATGCAACCAACTCTTTGAATGACCCAGTAACTTATTTAATCAGGATGCAAGAATTCCATTTCTAGGTCTCCAGGGGGCAGGTGCCCAGCAGAAATGCTGCCAACATAGCAGTCCTGCTGGACCCCTATATCCATGCTGCTATCTGTCTCTCTCTGTGATGGAAGATCGACAGAAATATTTGGAATTCTAAAGTCAAAGACATCTAGAGGATGGTCGTCCAAGACATTTACTCATCTGTTCAGGTTTAGCGAAGTCTAGAATTTAATTACTCAAAGGGAAGGGAGCAAACTAACTACACTTTTCAGCTACTTTTTCCACAGAAGCATAGAAGGAAGAACAAAAGCCCCTTTTCACCCCAGCCCAAGCCTAGTCTCCCACAAGCCCAGGAATAGTCTTTGTTGACAGGCAGTGTATGTACTTCTTTTAGTTATACGTTTATAGATAGGTCATACACACCTATGATTTTAAAAATCACTCAAACGGTCCAATCTTGTTCTGTTAATTTGTTTGTTTTACTTGACAATCTGTTGTGGAAATCTTTCCATGTCGCTATCTATGTGTATGCTCATGTCATCCTTGTTATCCACTATGTAGTGTTCCATAGTGAGATGGCTCATCATTTATGTCACTGCTCCCATAGCAACTGTTCCCATTTTATGATATCACAAATGATCCTCCAGTGTCTGGGAATGCATTTTCCTGTAGGTTATAGATTATAAATATGAATGAAATATAAACATATATCTGATGAATAGCCTAAACAAGATTCTTTCCTCCTTCCTTCCTGTTTTGTTTCTTCCTTCTTTCCTTTTCTTAAATGTAACAGGAAGCTGGAGGGAGGTGGTCCAGGGCTGCTCAAGGATGTTTTCTGTCTTCCGGTTCTGCCATCCTCATATGTGGCTTTGGTCCTCTTAGTGAAAGCTCCATTATCTTCTCCTGTATTTCAACAAGGTAGGAGGAAGAGTGAAAGTGAAGGGCAAGAGACAAGGGCTTTCTGCTCCTGAGAACTTGTGTGTGTGTGTGTGTGTGTGTGTGTGTGTGTGTGTGTGTGTGTATGTGTGTGTTGTGGGAGTGGGTATGGAAGGCAACCCTTGCATAGGAGTGCACCACTATGTAGATGGCCAGACTGTGTCACGTGGCCAATCTGAGCCTTAAAGATAGCTGGAAAGGGATTTATTTTATACACTCAGTTGTTGAGGAAGGCAGGGGAGGAGCTGTTTGAAACCGTGCGTGATCTGTCCTCGGAGTTCCTCTGCCCCAGGATATGTGTGAAGAGAGCTGTAGGAGACATTCCTTAGACTGGGTTTTGTTTCATTTCGAGCTGTTTGACCTGCTATTCAGGGTCTAAGGTCTGACCTTCTTTCCTTCACTCTCCCTCTGGCTCAGTTTCCTCATCTCTGAGCACTGAAGAATCGCATGCTCTGTGCACCCTGCTTTGGACCCCACCGTCTGGGGAGGCCTGGCCACCTCTTTCCAGAGCCCACCCTTCTCTGAGGTTCAGTTACATCTGATGTCTTCTCTGAAGCATTCTCCAGCCTGTTCAGCTGGGCAAAGGCTTCTTTTTCCCCAAATGGAGAGTCTGCTTTTGCTCTCAGTTTCCCTCCCCATTTATTCCCAGGGATCTGTTTTCCCCCCGGAACTAAGGAGGGAAGAAATCAATCAGCAGAGAGAAGGCCGTGGCCTCAGGCTAGATTCAGAGACAAGGCCTGCCACATGGACTCAGGTAGGGTCTATATTCAGTTAAGGCCTTGTGGATTTGTGCTGAAATTCTGGAGCTTGGGGGCTGCAGGGAGAAAGTGAGGAAGCGATTTTGCTGAGTCTGGAGGGCCTCTGGGGCCAGGGTGGGCACTGGGGTGGGGAGAGATGGGTTCCTCCTGAAGTCGATGTTGGAGGGCCTGGGGGGAGCTGCAGGTGGAGAATCAGGTCAAGAAATCTTCCACCAGAGCCTCTGGGTTTCAGCACCCGTGGAGTAACATGTGGAGGTCTGTGAGCAGCAGTGACCTTGGCACCAACATGGGAACCTTTGGCATAGCTGGTGCTGAAGGCTGAGAGATGGAAGATGGCCATGGTGGCTGGAAGATGGCCCTGGTGAGCCCCCTCGAGGGGTCCTGGGTGCGGGCAAGGTTGGGGGCTGGAGTTGTGGAGACCTTTATAGCAGGTGGGGCAGAGCGAAAATGCGGTGCTTTATAACTGGTATGTTGATGCCTGCCTTAAAGTGGGGAGCCTCAGCTTACTTACTCAGAGGCTGTCTTCAGGTCTCGTGGCAGTCCCACGAAGCCAGGCTTTGTCCAGTTCCTGCTCACACCAGCTGCCTGCTTGCAGGGTGGGTCTCCTTCTGTCCTGTAGCTGTACTTTGCTGCGAGGTGACTTTGGAGAGGACCCCAGAAAGCAGTGTTGTCCAAAGCCAGCCAGTCAATGGGCACTGGGTGCTGATCATAGATGTGCCACCAGGTTCTTCCAGGTAACATTACTGTATTTTCTCTGCAGTGGAATTTTAAAGTTTCTGCCTTGTGCATGTGAGCTCAGTTGTATCTGACTCTCTGAGACCCCATGGACTGTATAGTAGCCCACCAGGCCCCTCAGACCTTGGGATTTCCCAGGCAAGAAAACTGGAGTGGGTTGCCATTTCCTCCTCCAAGGGATCTTTCCAATCCAGGGATCGAACCTGCATCTCCCTATGTCTCCTGCATTGGCAGGTGGATTCTTTACTGTCTGAACCATTCCGCCTTGTACCAGATTCCAAGTTATTTTCTAAGGAGAGTTGACCTTCTTAATTTTTCTTCCCTTCTGCCTTCAGCCAAGCTGACTTCTCTCCACAGATGTTTATTAAGCTCACAGTCATTGACAGGAACCATCTCAGACTGGCTTCACCATGTACTAGGTGGCCACGTTGAATGAATTACTTGCCTTCACTGTCCATGATTGGTTTCTCTATTAAGAGGAGGGTAATAGTCATATCTTGTTTGATGTTGGCAGGATTAAGTGGCTTCCTACAGGTTGTGAACCAGTGAAGTGAAGTTGCTCAGTCATATCTGACTCTGCGATCCCATGGACTATAACCTACCAGGCTCCTCTATCCATGGAATTTTCCAGGCAAGAGTACTGGAGTGGGTTGCCATTTTCTTCTCCAAGGGATCTTCCCGACCTAGGGATCAAACCCAGTTCTCCCACATTGCAGTCAGATGCTTTACCGTCTGAGCTACCAAGTGCTTAGAATCTGTAATTGGTACATAGTAAGTGATAAACAACAGCAATGGTAGCTATTGTTGTTACATGTGACAGTAATGGTGGTCAGAGCTCAGTGGACAAAATTGACATGGTTCCTGTCTTCATGGAGCTCACAGTCCAGTGCTTTAACGCGCATGCTCAGCCCAGGACCACTGCTGATTGTGATGATGCAAGACTCTTGCTTCACTGGGTACATCAAATAGGTGAGTCCTGGGAAGGATAATGTGATCTGACCATCGCATTTCTTGCACTTACATGAACACTCAAAGCTTTTCTGCCCATCCTTTCTCCTTCTCACCTTGCCTTTGAATTTACTGTTTCTTCTACCTAAAAAATAAATAGTAGCACACATTCATGTAGCTGTGACCACGTGCCAGGCATTGTTCTGACTTACACACATCAACATGTTTAAGTCTCATGTCAGCCCTATGGGGTAAGTACTGTTGTTATACTGTTTTATATATAAGGAAACTGAGCCACAGAGAGGTCAGATAACTTGCCCAGGGTCACACAGTAGTGAAATGGCAGACAGAACAGGATTTGATTCCAGAAAGTCTCTTAAACCCCAGGCTGTGCAGAACACTGGGCTCCCACCCCTATCTCAGCACTGGGTCCTTTCCTATCACTCAAGCATATTTCTTCAGAAAACCTTCTCTAACTGTCAAATCTAAACCAGCATAATCTCTCATGTTGTCATATTTCTTTTTCTTTCTTCTGTGTGTATTTTTTTTTTTAACATTACTACATATTTGTGGACCCATATACATTGTATGGTATTTTTTTTACAAGTTTTAAAATTTTATGTAAATAATGTCATACATATATACCATTCTGCAACTTGGGCTTTTGCTCAATAATATTTCTGAAATTTGTAAACATTGAAGATATGGTTCTAGGTCATTTATTTGAACTAACAGAAAAGTAATCTATTTTATGATACATATCTATAATTCACCTACTCTCTTGTTGATGGACATTTAGGTTGTTTCTGATGTTTTTCTGCTATAAACAATATTGGAATGAACAGTCTTGGGCATGTGTCCTTGGAGACATGGGAGAAAGCATCTATATAAAAAATTCTGTATGCAGAAGGGTCATGGGTCTTGAAAATATTAAACTTTACTAGATGTTGCCAAGTTTCTATCCGAGGGAGATGCTAGCAGTTCATTCCCCCAACAGCAATTTATGAGACTTCCTTTTTCTCCATGTCAAACAATCCGATTTTGTTCTGAGATCACTCTAGCGATGAGTAAAAAGTGAGCTGGGTGAGGGTAGGAAGGTGTGCACGGGGGTCCAGACACATGGAGAGCTAAGAACTGGGACAGTCAAGGTTTGTCGCTCCAGACTGGTAGGGGAGAACTTCCTGCACGATCCTCTGCTGTCTGTTCCCATTTTCCCTTTTATCATGGGGCTGGCGAGAACAGAATTATCTGCTTGTCAAGTGTTATCAATCAAATATCAAATTGTGCAGGCAACTGAACTGCTCTTCTTTGTAGAAAATTATTATTTATTTTTTATTTAACAAAACTCAAGGCTGAGAGGGTGCTCCACTGTGCCCTTCTGTGGTTTTAGTGTTTTCTCTGCTTTGGCTCAGCCCTGGGTTGTTTATCATGCATGTGTTGCAGTGCAAATGTGGAACAAATGAAGCTGAGATATCAAATTAATACTGTGATCTGTTTTTCTGTTTTGTTGCCATAACAATCTGTGGCTCTTGAAGCAAAGAGAAAATTAGAATTGTATTAAAGGTGTTTACACCATGTACACTCCATCCTGCATTATTATTTATTGCTATAATAAGTGTATTTAACATTTTGCTTAAGAAGGTCTCTCTTCTACTTCCTTTTGCCTTGTGGTTTTTCTGCTTGTCCTTCTAACCTGGCTTTGCTTTTGACCTTGATGTTTCCTGTAGTTCTGAGCAGAAAGGATGCTTCATGACCTCATGATTCCTTATATTTATTCCTTCCCTTCGCGCCCCCATCTCCCCCCAATCCTGGGAGCTCCTTTGAGTCAGGAGTCTTGCTTAGAAACAAAACAGGACTTGGAGTATGTTTTCCTCCTTTGTTTGTCTCATTCTTTCCTTCTAAGCCTGCATTGGAGGTTCAGCATCCTTTGGGAGAGATGAGGAGAAGCTGGGGTGGAAGAAAGGAGAATTAGAGCACTTTATGCCTTGGAAGGAGTGCAGTGGAAATCAACATGGCACATGGAGGCCCAGGATGCGGGTCCCCTAAGATCTCCCTCCATTCCACTCTATTCCTATAAGTGCTCAGCTCCCCAGAGCCCTCTTTGACAGACGACCTTACTGTCCCAACCATCACAAGCTGCAATCTGCTGGGACACAGTGTGGCTGAAATGGTGGGGTTGGGGTGATGGAAGTCCCTTCCCCCACTAACTAGATCAGTTTATCTGCATGGGTAAATTGGGACCATCCAGTGTCGTAAGCTTTTTGAAGGTAGATGCTATTCCTGCTCCATTTATAATGCTGGGCTCACACAAGGAGCTCAAGGAGAGCTTCATCCCCTGATTTTTTGGGTTATTGGCGAGGGAAGATGTGTGTAAAGATGTTTATGAGTTATGCCCACTTCAGGGCATCTGTAGCTCCAGAGACAATAGAATGAAAAGGAACATTGCTTTTCTTAAAAAAATTAATTTATTTTTGGCTATGCTGGGTCCTCATTGCTGTGTGAGCTCTTTCTCTAGTTTTGGCAGCAGGGGCTACTCTCTAGTTGGCGGTGTGCGGGCTTCTCATTGCGGTGGCTTCTCTTGTTGCGGAGCACAGGCTATAGACATGGGCTTCAACAGTTGTGGCACACAGGCTTTGTTGCCCCATGGCATGTGGGATGTTCTCGGACCAGGCCTGGAACCTGTGTCTGATGCATTAGGAAGTGGATTCCTAACCATGGCCCATCAGAGAAATCCTGAAAAGGACCATTTCTGACCCTTCTTGGAAGAGTTCTCCAGGTGACCTGGGTCTGCTTTCTTCTGTGGGGAAGAATGTGGGCAGAGAGGGGACATGGGTCACCTCCACCTGCTGACTCTCTGTGCAAAAAGGTCAGAGCCAAAGAGGCCCTAGAGGATGACAGATTTTTAAAATGTTCTGTTGTTGTCCTTTACTGCCCAAGGGACCTTGAGTCAGGTCTAAAGCCCAGGGCATGATGAAGACCCTTTCTTGTGTGAGTCTCTTTTTGAGACTCAAACCTAGAGTGGTCCCTGGTTACATCAGTAATACAGGCAAAGAAAGCCCATGGGGACCAAGAAAAAAAAATCAACCTTTCTCTCAAGGCCAAAGTTATTTTCTTTCTCAGATTCTTGCACATGGGCACACACTTGAGTACACAAACTTTTTTTTTTTTCTGGCCAAGGCACATGGCCTGCAGGGTCTTAGTTCCCTATCAGGGATGGAACCTGTGCCCTCTGCAGTGGAAGCGCAGAGTCCTAACCACTGGACCACCTGGGAATTCCAACACACGTACTCCTAAAAAGAGAGGATAAAGAGGGCAAAGATTGGTTTGGAGTCCAGGTTAGCATGTGAGTGGTCATAGTGGTTATCACACAGGAGGCGGCTGCTTGTGACTATGGCAACTTGGATCCAGAGGGAGGAGTGTGAAATGGAAGGAATATTAAGCAGACTGGCAAAGGGAAGATGAGGGAGTGACAGGAGGGTCTGAGATGGTTGGGTAAGGTTGGTTCTGGGTGCATCTTTGAAAAAAGCATGTCCTGTCAGGTTTCCTGTCTCTTTCTTCAGAGCCCCCTTTTTTCGCCTGGATGTCCATCCCAAGTCTTAGGACAGAGGCTCCTCTAAAAGTAGGGTTGTGGTGGGCAAAATCAGACAGGAGGCACAGCCCAGTCATCCCCAAACAGCAACTCTTTGCATTTATGAATAACCTGTTAAAAATGTTCCTCTTTAGTCACCTTCTCTCACTCAGTCATGTCTGAGAAGGGTGAGTAAGCTCAGTAAATTCTTTTGTATCAGTGGATTTAAATTGCTTAGACAGTGCCACATCCACTACTTCAGTCAGCATTTCTGGCCATAAGGGTTAATATTGTAGTGTGTTTATTTTTGTGCTGTGCCCTTAACTCGGGCATAGGGATGTGAAATAACTTGTCCAGTTCAGTTCAGTCGCTCAGTCGTGTCCGACTCTTTGCGACCCCATGAATCGCAGCACGCCAGGCCTCCCTGTCCATCACCAACTCCTGGAGTCTACCCAAACCTGTGTCCATAGAGTCGGTAATGCCATCCAGCCATCTCATCCTCTGTTGTCCCCTTCTCCTCCTGCCCCCAATCCTTCTTAGCATTAGGGTCTTTTCCAATGAGTCAACTCTTCGCATGAGGTGGCCAAAGTATTGGAGTTTCAGCTTCAGCATCAGTCCTTCCAATGAACACCCAGGATCTCCTTGCAGTCCAAGGGAACTCAAGAGTCTTCTCCAACACCACAGTTCAAAAGCATCAATTCTTCGGCGCTCAGCTTTCTTCACCGTCCAACTCTCACATCCATACATGACTACCAGGTTCACCCAGAGAGGAAATGCATGACTTCAGAGCACTCTATGATTCTGCTTGCTTCAACGAGCACAGTGTGTATGTGTGAGACCAGGGAGCACTGGAACTTTGCTTTTATTTGGTTGAATTCCCTTGTGTCTACATGGTCTGAATGTCAGTGACTGAAACAGGTACAAGGGAGCAGGCTGCAGCAACAGTACTTGCAGAAATGTGCACTTCCTAACTTACGTGGGACATGACAATTTTGTTTGTTCCAAATAAATGCTTTGCAGTATCCTGCAGATAAAATGTGCCTATTATCCTTGCTTTAAAAACCTTCACAGAATGCATGCACTTCTGTTTGTGTGGGAAGATGTATTGTGAAATATTAACATAATCTTTCTCCTCACAAAGACACACACGCAGTTGTTACCCCATGATACTACACTGAATGAGGGTAACAGAAAACAGATCTTTCCCAAAATAGAATTGTCAGACTTAGCAAATAAATAAACAGGACACCCAGTTCAATCTGATTCAGATAAATGACAAATACTTTTTTGTGTATTCTATGCAACATATGGGATATACTTGTACTATTTGACATTTATCTGAAATTCAAATGAAATGGATGTCTTGTAATTTTCTCTGGCAACCTTATCCCAAAGAATGAAATCAAACAACGAAAGTCACATGCTTGGCTTTTAAGTTTAAAAACGGTGGCTTAGTGTAAAATAGAAACACCAAGAAGAGGAAGGCTCTGGGTTGAGGAAGGGACAGACGATTGAAGCCAGGGGGGAAAGAGACAATGGTGACTGTAGCTATTTCCCGCGCCTCTCTGTGTTCCACAGATAACTTCTGGGTCTGCAGGTACCCTGGGAAACCCAGAATCAGCCAGCATGCCGGAACCAGGACCCACACAGGCTCCGCCCACTCCCCCCCTCCCCGCCCCGCCAGCCATCCCAGAGTGCCTTGCCCCAGAGACCGGATGTCCCAGGATTCCTCGCAGTCCCTCAGGCTGGAAGGAGGTGTTTACCGTCTCTGGGGTTTGCCCCAGGCCGCAGTGGACCTATACCACCTCAGCCGTTGTCCAGGGTCACGGGCGAGGTCAAGGACCCGCAGCTGAGAAGCAGCACCAGGACACTGCGGATGCCGGAGGAGGCTGCTGCGCGGAGTTCATGCCCGGCCTACCGCCAGGTAAGCCACCACGGCCTGTCGAGACTGGCCAGAGTAGGGCAAACAGGACGTGATATCGCGTTGACCCAGAGAACCTGAAACTGATGAGGTTCAAGTTGAAAACAAGGGCCAAGTGAGAGGTGATGAGCAGAAGAACAATAATGGGCCTTGCTCACCGAGAGTTCATGGTCGGAGACGTTTGTGCAGCCTGTGGGGTTGCTGTGGGAACCATGCCAAGATGCTGAGGCCAGGACGCCTGGGGGGTGTTTTCGGCTCCATCTTGTTGTCAAGTGGTGAGGCTGCGGCCTAGTGACCCTGAGGCCTGGCCAAGCACGACTGGGCTGGAGCATATCCTCCCGCCCCCTGAATATAGAGGCACACGCTTCCCGTTGCACTTGACAGTGCACTATCCCCCCTGTATCCACCAGGGAGCATCTGGTGATCTTCTGTCCCTGCCCTCCTGATCTGGGCTTTTATCAGTTGTGCGCCTTTAGGTCATTAGGGAAACCGCGGACCAAACTGTTGGCACCGTCTGGTGGCTTGCTGGCTTTAAATGAACACTCAGCAGCTGAAACTCATTTGCTTCCCTATAAACTCATTTGCTTCCCTATAAAATGAAAACAATAATGCCCCCTTCTTTGGGTCCCTCTGAGGATTAAGTGAGGTAATGAGCCAATATAGTGCAACATGTGGCACATAGCTGAGACACCCAAGGTCAGCTTTTTGGGCAGAAGCGTTTTGTTTGGGCGCCATGCACACCCCCCTCCCCCCTCCCCAACCGACCACATCCTTGCTCCTCCTCCTCTCGGGCTCCCCCTGCCATCCATCCTATTAAGATCACCTCCCAGAGAAAGGCCATTCAGGCTTCCAGGTGGAACTGATGTTGTGTAACCTCTTCCCGAATTGTTGCCTTTTCGGCTTTTATTGAATTGTGGAGTGCAAGGCTTCAGGTTCTAAGTGGAGTTTATTAGGGAGGAAGTGTTTGGACCAAGGAACCCTTTCCTGCTGGGGGGACGGGGGCGGATCAGAGCAGATGGCAGGTGCAGCCTGAGAGGAGCAGGATGGTGCAGTGCTGGGCACTGGTCTGGGCCTGTTCCCAGCACACGGTGATGCTCTGGTGTCTCCAGCAGTTGGCCAGGAGATGCCTGAGTGCTAGGAGCCGGCCGGCAAAATTACAAGCCCACGACCCTGTGGTCTTTCAGCGTCACACTGCCACAGATGTCTATTCTTGGCTGGGGTGATTAGCCTCAAAGTGGAAAGTTAGCAGGAAGAGAATGCGGCTTTCCTGCAGTGAGGGACATGATGATGTATATTTGGTACAGTTTTCAGCTGCCAGAGAGGAAAGGCAGCTAATCAGATGAGCTCATCCTACCTGTAGATTTCAGCTGGTCCAGGCGAGCGTAGAATCATAGCTCCAGGTCGAATGATTCCTTGTACTGATTTTGAGGCAGCCATTTTGACATAGGCATGCCAAAAAGGAAAAAAAGAGGTTTTGTTTTTTTTTCCCCCCTCCACACACTGTTGACCCTTAACCCATCCTGAACCTCTTCCTTGCTCCTGAGTAGAGCTCAGGGGTGCACTTAAGCCAAGGATGCGGTGAGGGTGTGAAAGGGGTAGGATGAGGGTTTTGAGCATGTTTTTTTATTGCAGTATAGTTGCTTTACAACGTTGTGTCAGAAACACTGCAGAACAAAGTGAATCAGCCATGTGTATTTATATATTCTCTCCCTTTTGGATTTCCCTCCCATTTAGGACACCTCAGTCTATTAAATAGAGTTCCCTGTGCTATACAGTATGTTTCCATCAGTTGTCTATTTTATTCATAGTATCAGTAGGGGTCCCTAACCTCTAGGATCTGATGGCTGATGATCTGAGGTGAAGCTGATGTAATAAAGTGCACAGTAATTGTAAAGTGCTTGAATCATCTGAAAACCATCGCCCACCTCTGGTCCATGGAAAAATTGTCTTCTACGAAACCCATCCCTGGTGCCTAAAAGGTTGGGGACCACTGATCTATACCATGTTTCTAGATTTCCACATGGATGCATTAATACATGATACTTGTTTTTTCTCTTTCTGACTTCAGTCTGAATGACACTCTCTGGATTCATCCACGTCTCTACAAATGACCCAGGTTTCTTCCTTTTTATGGCTGCTTGCATGCGTGCTAAGTCATTTCAGTCATGTCTGACTCTATGTGACCCTATGAACTGTAGCCTGCCAGGCTCCTCTGTCCATGGGATTCTCCAGGCAAGAATACTGAAGTGGGTTGCCATTTCCTTCTCCATTTTATGGCTGAGTAATATTCAACTGAGTATATGTACCACATCTTTTTAATCCATTCCTTTGGTAGTGGGCATGTAGGTGGCTTCCATGTCCTGGTTATTGTCAGTAGTGCTGCAGTGAACACTGAGGTGCGTGTGTCTTTTTGAATTATGGTTTTCTTCGGTGAAGTCAAGTGGGCCTTAGGAAGCATCACTACAAACAAAACTAGTGGAGATGATGGAATTCCAGCTGAGCTATATCAAATCCTAAAAGATGATGCTGTGAAAGTGCTACACTCAATATGCCGGCAAATTTGGAAAACTCAGCAGTGGCCACAGGACTGGAAAAGGTCAGTTTTCATTCCAATCCCAAAGAAATGTTCAGACTACCGCACAATTACACTCATCTCACATGCTAGCAAAGAAATGCTCAAAATTCTCCAAGCAAGGCTTCAAACAGGACATGAACCAAGAACTTCCAGGTGTCCAAGCTGGATTTAGAAAAGGCAGAGGAACCAGAGATCAAATTGCCAACATCCGTTGGATCATAGAAAAAACAAGAGAGTTCCAGAAAAACATCTACTTCTGCTTTATTGACTATGCCAAAGCCTTTCACTGTGTGGATCACAATAAACTGTGGAACATTCTTCAAGAGATATGGGAATACCAGACCATCTAACCTGCCTCCTGAGAAATCTGTATGCAGGTCAAGAAGCAACAGCTAGAACCAGACATGGAACAATGGACTGGTTCCAAATTGGGAAAGGAGTACGTCAAGGCTGTATATTGTCACCCTGCTTATTTAATTTATATGCAGAGTACATCATGTGAAACGCTGGACTGGATGAAGCACAAGCTGGAATCGAGATTGCCAGGAGAAATATCAATAACCTCAGATATGCAGATGACACCACCCTTATGGCAGAAAGCAAAGAGAAACTAAAGAGCCTCTTGATTAAAGTGAAAGAGGAGAGTGAAAAAGCTGGCTTAAAAGTCATCATTCAAAAAATGAAGATCATGGCATCCAATCCCAATACTTCCTGGCAAATAGACGGGGAAACAATGGAAACAGTGAGAGACTTTATTTTCTTGGGCTCCAAAATCACTGCAGAGGGTGAATGCAGCCATGAAATTAAAAGACGCTTGCTCCTTGGAAGAAAAGCTATGACCACCCTAGACAGCTGACAAAGGTCTGTATAATCAAAGCTATGGTTTTTCCAGCAGTCATGCATGGATGTGAGAGTTGGGCCATAAAAAAGCTGAGCAAAGAATTGATAGTTTTGAACTGTGTGATGTTGGAGGAGATTCTTGAGAGCCCCTTGGACTCCAAGGAGATCAAACCAGTCAGTCCTAAAGAAAATCAGTCCTGAATATTCATTGGAAAAACTGATGCTGAAGCTCCAATACCTTGGCCACCTGATGCAAAGAACTGACTCCATAGAAAACACCCTGATGCTGGGAAAGATTGAAGGCAGGAGGAGAAGGGGATGACAGAGGATGAGATTGTTGGATGGTATCACCAACTCGATGGCTCAGGAAAATCAAATAGGGGCTCTGTATCAACCCAGAGGGGTGGGGTGGGGAGGGGGATGGGAGGGGATATATTTATATATATGTATGTATACCTATGGCTGATTAATATTGAGGTTTGACAGAAAACAACAAAATTCTGTGAAGCAATTATCCTTCAATTAAAAAAATAAATAAATTAAAAAACATTTCAGTGTACATGAATTTGAGCAAGCTCTGTGAGTTGGTGATGGACAAGGAAGCCTGGCGTGCTGCAGTTCTCTGGGGTCACAAAGAGTCAGATGCGACTGAGTGACTGAGCTTTCTCTGGTGTTTGCCCAGTAGAGGGATTGCTGCATCATCTGGTAGTTCTAATTTTAGGTTTTTAAGGAACCTCCATACTGTTTTCTATAGTGGGCTATATCCAAGTAGCCATTTCAGTTGTAGGGTTTCACGGATGTGGGTGGAGCTTGGCAGTCCCCTGGCCTATGTTGAAGAGGGGCAAGGGAACTGCCTCCACCTGATAGAAATCCCAGACTTTTGTCATCAAGTGGGCAGAGGAGGAAGGTGACTGGGGTGCACGGGCTTTGGATGGAATGTAGCCTCAAGATGTTACATCCCAACTTTCTCAGAGTCTGTGTGCTGATCTCCTTTTGGGGATAGGAGAAATAAAGCCCCTGCATCTTACTAGGTGTTGATGAAAAAACGTTGCCTGCCATATTAGTGAACAAAAGATCCTGTGGCCTTCAAACCATCACACTGTAGCCACCCCCAGCAGTGTACCCTGAGGAGACTCAGGATGAGAAAACACAGGACACTGGCCCCAGAGAGCTGAGGTGCACATCAAAGGAATGATTCTAGTGAGCCCATCCTCTTGCATCTTCCTATACATAGAAAAGTGCTGCTGCTGCTGCTGCTAAGTCGCTTCAGTCGTGTCCGACTCTATGCGACCCCATAGACAGCAGCCCACCAGGCTCCCCCGTCCCTGGGATTCTCCAGGCAAGAACACTGGAGGGGGTTGCCATTTCCTTCTCCAACGCATGAAAGTGAAAAGTGAAAGTGAAGTCGCTCAGTTGTGTCAGACTCCTACTGACCCCATGGATTGCAGCCTACCAGGCTCCTCTGTCCATGGGATTTTCCAGGCAAGAGTACTGGAGTGGGGTGCCATTGCCTTCTCCGAGAAAAGTGCTAACTTTCTTAATTTGAGGTATCTGGTTTTCTTTAAATAATAGTACTCTTTTGATGTTCTGACTACCTGATTTTTGTTGTAAAAATTCTCACATATCCTGGCTCCCTCTTTACCTCTTCAGAGCAGTCCCTCAGAACTGTTTGAGAGGCTGTGTCCTGTACTTCCCAGGTGGCGCTAGTAGTAAAGAACCCTCCTGCCTATGCAGGAGTCGTGGGTTCGATCCCTGGGTGGGGAAGGCCCCCTGGAGGAGGGCATGGTAACTCACTCTAGTATTCCTGCTTGGAGAATCCCACGGACAGAGGAACCTGGTGGACTACAGTCTATAGGGTTGCAAAGACTGAAGTGACTTAGCACGCAAGCATGTGTGTTTTGAGCTTAAGTCCTCAGTTTTGTCTGCCGAATAAAACAACTCTGAACTTTTAGGCTGTGCGTTTTTTTCAGTTGACACAGGACAAGCCCTTTTCCTTCCTTTATTTTTCTTGCCTGTTTTGTAATTAATTAAGCTGTGTCAGGTTCTTAGTTGCAAATCGCAGGATCTTTCCTTGCGATGCACAGACACTAGTTGTGGCGCACTACTGATAGTTGTGGCATGTGGGCTCTGCAGCATGTGGGCTCTTAGTCCCCTGACCAGGGATTGAAGCCGTGTCTCTTGCATTGCAAGGAAGATTCTTAACTGCTGGACCACCAGAGAAGTCCCACTGCCTTCCTTCCTTTTGATGCTCTTGTGAGGTGAGCCCAACCACCCCCTTAACTAGTGACCCCCCAGATTCATGTCGCCCACATCTGTTTCTGGCCCCACCTCCTGAGATCAAGATCAGGAGAGATATGAACATGACATAAACCTACTTGATAACCCACACCCCCCTCCCAGGATTTCCTTCCTCCCTTCCTCTTTCTCTGAATGTCGCATTCAGTATTTTGCTATGTTTGAAATACCTCTAAACCTGTTTTCCCCTCTAGTCTGACTGCTCCTTTCTTCTCTGCTTACCTGAGCTATTACATATCCTTGCATCTAGTCTTTTTGTCTTCAGTTCACTTCCCACATTGATCTTCTGATCTTCACTGGTTGATTGGTTCTTTTTAACATTTGTATGTCTCAGTCCTTGTGGAAGAAATCTCAAAGTCCTTAGTTTGGAATACAGAACTGCTAAAAATCTAATGTCAATCTCATTTCCAGTGCATCCCCCATCTTCATCTAAGCTGCACTCCAGTCAGATCAGGCTGTTCCCTGCTTCCCAGGCAGGCCCGGTGCTTGTTGCTATCGTTCTCCACTTCTCTGCTTGGTGACATCCATAGGCATTTGAGGATTTCTGTCGATTTGGCTATGGATTCTCTCCTGAAACCACCATCATCATTAGAGATACTATTCCTTCCCTGCCTCAGGTTCCAGAGTCCTCATTTGCTCTTTGTTCAACACTTAAAACAGCATCAGTTTAGTCGCTCAGTCTTGTCTGACTCTTTCTGACCCCATGGACTACAGCACGTCAGGCTTCCCTGTCCATCACCAGCACCCAGAGCTTGATCAAACTCATGTCCGTTGAGTCGGTGATGCCATCCAACCATCTCAGCCTCTGTCATCCCCTTCTCCTCCTGCCTTCAATTTTTCCCAGCATCAGGGTCTTTTCCAATGAGTCAGTTCTTCACATCAGGTGGCCAAAGTATTGGAGCTTCAGCTTCAGCATCAGTCCTTTCAGTATTCAGTCCTTCCAGTATTCAGTCAGAATAATCAGGACTGATTTCCTTTAGTATTGACTGGTTTGATCTCCTTGGAGCCCAAGGGACTCTCAAGAGTCTCCTCCAACACCACACAGTTCAAAAACATTAATTCTTTGCTCAGCTTTTTTATGGCCCAACTCTCACATCCATGCATGACTGCTGGAAAAACCATAGCTTTGATTATACAGACCTTTGTCAGCAAAGTAATGTCTCTGCTTTTTAATATGCTGTCTAGGTTTGTCATAGTTTTTCTTCCAAGGAGCAAGTGTCTTTTAATTTCATGGCTGCATTCACCCTCTGCAGTGATTTTGGAGCCCAAGAAAATAAAATCTCTCAGTGTTTCCATTGTTTCCCCATCTATTTGCCAGGAAATATTGGGACTGGTTGCCATGATCTTCATTTTTTGAATGTTGAGTTTTAAGCTAGCCTTTTCACTTTCATCAAGAGGCTCTTAGTTCTTTGCTTTCTTCCATAAGGGTGGTGTCATCTGCATATCAGAGGTTATTGATATTTCTCCTGGCAATCTTGATTCCAGCTTGAGCTTCGTCCAGTCCAGCGTTTCACATGATGTACTCTGCATATAAATTAAGTAAGCAGGGTGACAATATACAGCCTTGACGTACTCCTTTCCCAATTTGGAACCAGTCCATTGTTCCATGTCTGGTTCTAGCTGTTGCTTCTTGACCTGCATACAGATTTCTCAGGAGGCAGGTTAGGTGGTCTGGTATTCCCATCTCTTGGAGAATGTTCCACAGTTTATTGTGATCCACACAGTGAAAGGCTTTGGCATAGTCAATAAAGCAGAAGTAGATGTTTTTCTGAAACTCTCTTGTTTTTTCTATGATCCAATGGATGTTGGCAATTTGATCTCTGGTTCCTCTGCCTTTTCTAAATCCAGCTTGGACACCTGGAAGTTCTTGGTTCATGTCCTGTTTGAAGCCTTGCTTGGAGAATTTTGAGCATTTGCTAGAATGTGAGATGAGTGCAATTGTGTGATAATTTGAACATTCTTTGGCATTGCCTTTCTTTGAAATTGTATTGAAAACTGACCTTTTCCAGTTCTGTAGCTGCTGCTGAGTTTTCCAAATATGTTGGCATATTGAGTGTAGCACTTTCACAGTATCATCTTTTAGGATTTGAAATAGCTCAACTGGAATTCTATCACTTCCACTAGTTTTGTTTGTAGTGATGCTTTCTAAGGCCCACTTGACTTTGCAGTTCAGGATGTCTGGCGTTAGGTGAGTGATCACACCATTGTGGTTATCTGGGTCATGAAGGTCTTTTTTGTATCATTCTTCTGTGTATTCTTGCCACCTCTTCTCAATATCTTCTGCTTCTGTTATTAGGTCCATACCGTTTCTGTCCTTTATTGTGCCCATCTTTACATGAAATGTTCCCTCGGTATCTCTTAATTTACTCGAAAAGATCGCTAGTCTTTCCCATTCTGTTGTTTCCCTCTATTTCTTTACATTGATCACTGAGGAAGGCTTTCTTATCTCTCCTTGCTATTCTCTGGAACTCTGCATTCAGATGGATATATCTTTTCTTTTCCTTTGCCTTTAGGTTTTCTTACTTTGTCAGCTATTTGTAAGACCTCCTCAGTCAACCATTTTGCCTTTTTGCATTTCTTCTTCTTGGGGGTGCTTTTAATCACTGCTGCTGCTGCTGCTAAGTCGCTTCAGTCGTGTCTGACTCTGGGACACCCCATAGACGGCAGCCCACCAGGCTCCTCCATCCCTGGGATTCTCCAGGCAAGAACACTGGAGTGGGTTGCCATTTCCTTCTCTAGTGCATGAAAGTGAAAAGTGAAAGTGAAGCTGTTCAGTCGTGTCCGACTCCTAGCGACCCCCTGGACTGCAGCCTACCAGGCGCCTCTGTCCGTGGGACTTTCCAGGCAAAAGTACTGGAGTGGGTTGCCACTCCAGCTTTTAATTACTACCTCCTGTATAATGTTATGAACCTCTGTCCATATTTCTTCAGGTACTCTATCTGTCAGATCTAATCCCTTGAATCTATTTGTCACTTCCACTGTGTAATTGTAAAGGATTTGATTTAGGTCATACCTGAATGGTCCAGTGGTTTTCCCTACTACTTTCTTCAATTTAAGTCTGAATTTGGCAATAAGGAGTTCATGATCTGAGCCACAGTCAGCTCCTGGTCTTGTTTTTGCTGACTATATAGAGCTTCTCCATCTTTAGCTGTAAAGAATATAATCAGTCTGATTTCAGTATTGACCATCTGATGATGTCCAGGTGTAGAGTCATCTCTTGTGTTGCTGAAAGAGGGTATTTGGTATGACCAGTGCTTTCTCTTGGCAAAACTGTTACATACTGTGTCACTTTACATACTGTGTCATAATTATATACCCCTGTCTCTAACAAGTTGGTAATTTTCCCATGGAGAGAGAACAGCCCTGAAAGGACTTAATTGTCTACCAGTATTTCTCAAAGTGTGTCTTAGAACACTGATTCTTTTTATGTTAGTCAACATTATATAGTGCTTATATTGTTAGTGCTACTATAAATACTGAGTTGGCCAAAAATTTTGATCAGGATGTTCCATAACCTCTTATGGGAAAACCTGAATGAACTTTTTGGCCAACTGTATACTTTGCATGTAGGTAGATATTATTGTTAGCCATTTTACAGATGAAGAAACTAATAGCTAATAAGTGGGAGAGCTAATTAGGATTCAAGTGCAGCCAGTATTGTTCCAAAGGCCATGCACTTAACCCAACATGATTTCAACCTATGACATTACACTATGCTGTCCCTCAGGTTAATAGATATTATGTGATACAGAGCTTTAAGAATGAATGCCCTATTTAATAAGCATTAGGTTAAGCAAAGTTAAATAGATGGCTCTTTGCTTCTTGGAGCTTTTTGTGTAAATTTTACTACACATTTTGGATTTTCCAAGAGGAGGCTACTTATTGTGTGTGCTCAGTTATGTCAACTCTTTGTGACCCCATGGACTGTAGCCCACCAGGCTCCTCTGTCCATGAAATTTTCAGGGCAAGAATACTGGAGTGGGTTGCCATTTCCTCCTCAGGGGATCTTCCCAACCCAGGGATCGAACCCTGGGTCTCCTGCCTTGGCAGGTGGATTCTTTACTGAGTCACCTGGGAAGTTAACAGCATTTCTCACACCTTCTTGGCTACCAAACCCTATTTTTTTTCCTGTAAATTACTTGTCTTGCAGGTTAATGTCTATGGAATGTAATTTGGAAAACATTGCTTTAGATCAGGGTTTTCAAATTCGTGCACACTGTAACTTCATAGATTATCTAAATTTTAAACTGTGGACTATTGTATTTATGTATGTGAATATTATATATTTATATTT
Source organism: Giraffa tippelskirchi (assembly GCF_054371585.1). Classification (NCBI taxonomy): domain Eukaryota; kingdom Metazoa; phylum Chordata; class Mammalia; order Artiodactyla; family Giraffidae; genus Giraffa; species Giraffa tippelskirchi. Next base: position 60,039,353 of record NC_137287.1, on the reverse strand, counting down.
ATCACATTATTTTTTTCCCTCAGTTTTACTGAGATATAATTGACATACCTCACCAGTATAAGTTTTGGAGAAGGAAATGGCAGCCCACTCTAGTATTCTTGCCTGGAGAATTCTATGGACGGAGGAGCCTGACGGACTACAGTCCATGGGATCACAGGGAGTTGGACATGACTGAGTGACTTACACACACTGTATAAGTTTATGTTGTATAGCATAATGGTCAACGTCCATGTATTGTGAAATGATTACTGTAGTAACATTAAGTAGCATCCATCATGTTATACAGGTACAATAAAAAGAGGCAGCAAAAAAATTTTTTTTTCTCATTGTGATGGAAACTCTTACACTTCACTCTATTAATAATTTTCATTTATTCCATGCATCTGTGTTAACTATAGTCATCATGTTGTATACTACATCCTTGATACTTATCTTTCTTAAAGCTGGAATGTTATACCTTTTGACTGTCATCTTCTACCTCTCCCACCTCTGGTAACCACAGATCTGATCTCTTTTATGAGTGGTGTTTTGTTTTTTCCTCCAAAGGGAGATCATATAGTATTTGTCTTTCTCTGTCTGAATTATTTCACTTAGCAAAATGCTTCAGGGTCCATCCATGTTGTTGGAAATGGCAGGATTTCTTCATTTTTTTAATGGCTGAATGATACTCCATGGTGTGTGTGTGTGTATCACAACTTCTTTATCCATTCAGCTATTGATGTTTCCATGTCTTTTTATTGTAAATAATGCTGCTATGGACATAGTGGTGTAGATATAATTTTGAATTAATTTTTTCATTTTCTTTGGATATATTCCTTGAGGTGAAATTGCTGGATCATATAGTAATTCTGTTTTTAATTTTTTTAGTATTCTCTATACTGTTTTTCACAGTGGCTATAAAGTTTACAGTGCACAAGGACTCCCTTTTTTTTCCCCATATCTTCATCAAGCATTTTTTTCTTTCTTTTCTTTAATGGCATTCTAACAGGAAGGAGGTGTTATCTATCTCATTGTGGTTTTGATTTGTGTTTCCCTGTTGACTAATGATGTGCATTTTTTTCATGTACCTGTTGACTGTTCATATATTGGATTTTCAAAATTGTCTGTTCAAGTCTTTTGCCCGTTCTAAAAAGGTGGATTATTGGTTTTTGTGTTATGGAATTGTAGATGTTGTTTGTATATTTTGGATATCAACCCCTTACTAGATGTATGGTTCACAAATATTTTTTCCCATTTGTAGTTGTCTTTTCATTTTGTGGATGGTTTCTTTTGCTGTGCAGAGCCTTTTACTTTTACGTAGCCTATGTCGTTCAGTCGCTCGGTTGTGTCCAACTCTGCGATCCCATGGACTGCAGCATGCCAGACTTCACTGACCTTCACCATCTCCTGGAGCTTGCTCAAACTCATGTCCATTGAGTCAATGATGCTATCCAATCATCTCATCCTGTGTCGTTCCCTTCACCTCCTGCCTTCAATTTTTCCCAGCATCAGGGTCTTTTCTAATGATGTAGTCCATAGTCCCACTTATTTATTTTTTATTTTATTCCTTGTGTTTTAGGTGTCATATCTAAAAAATTGTGACCTAAAGCTCCATGTGTCAAGGAGCTTTCCCCTTATGTTTTCTTCTAGGAGTTTCATGCTTTTGGGTCTTACTTTTAAGTCTTTAATCCATTTTGAGTCAATTTTGTGTGTGGTGTAAGATGGGCTTCCAAGGTGGCTAGTGGTAAAGAACCTGCCTGCCAATGCAGGAGACATAAAACAATTTGATCCCTGGGTTGGAAAAATCCCCTGGAGAAGGAAATGGCAACCCACTCCAGTATTCTTGCCTGGAAAATCCCGTGGACAGAGGAGCCTGGCAGGATACAGTCCATGGAGTCCCAAAGAGTTGGACATGACTGAAGCGACTTTGCGTGCACAGTGTAAGATAGGGGTCTAGTTTCTTTTTTATAAACTGGAGTCTAATCGCTTTACAACGTTGTGTCCGTCTCTGCTGCAGAGTGAAGTGAATCAGCTATAGGTGCACGTGTATCGCTTCCCACTCACCCCTTCCACACCCCACCCATTTCTGTGTCATCTCAGAGCATCAAGCTGTGCTCCCTCTGCTGTATAGCAAGTTCCCACTCTGTCTATTTTACACATGCTACTGTATATATGTCTATCCTAATCTCCCATTTTTTCCCACTGTCCCCTCCCCACACTGGGTCCACATATCCAGTCTCTCTGTGTCTCTGCAGATAGGTTCATCTGTACCATTTCTTTAGATTCCACATATATGCATTAATATATGATACTTGTTTTTCTCTTTCTAACTTCACTCTTTGTGACAGACTCTAGGTCCATCCACATCTCTACAAATGACACAGTTAGGTTTTTTTTTTCTTTGAGATTTATTTGGTTTTGGCTGCACTGGCTCTTCATTGCTGTGCTCGGGCTTTCTCTAGTTGTAGTGAGTGGGAGCTACTCTTCACAGTGTTGCTTGGGCTTCTCATTGTGGTGGCTTCTCTTGTTGCAGAGCACAGGCTCTAGGCATGCAGGCTTCAGTACTTGTGGCTCTTGGGCTCTAAAGAGTGGGCTTGGAAGTTGTGGCACATGGGTTTAGTTGCTCCAAGACACGTGTGGAATCTTCCTGGACCAGGGATTGAACCCATGTCCCCTGCACTGGACCACCAGGAAAGTCCTGCATTCCTTTTTATGGCTGAGTAACTTTCCATTGTTTATATGTACCACATCTTCTGTATCCATTCATCTATTGATGAACATTTATGTTGCTTCCATATTCTGACTATTGTAAATATGCTGCAGTGAACATTGGGGGTACATGTGTCTTTTTGAATTATGGTTTTCTCAGGGTATGTGCCCAGGAGTGGGATTGCTGGGTTATATGGTAGTTCTATTTTTAGTTTTTAAAGGAACCTCCATATTCTCCATAGTGAGTGAAAATTGTTCAGTCGTGTCCAACTCTTTGTGACCCCATGGACTATACAGTCCATGAAGTTCTCCAGGCCAGAATACTGGAGTGGGTAGCGTTTCCCTCCTCCAGGGAATCTTTCCCAACCCAGAGATTGAACCCAGATCTCCCACATTGCGGGTAGATTATTTACCAGCTGAACCACAAGGGAAGCCCAAGAATACTGGAGTGGGTAGCCTATCCTTTTCCAGCAGATCTTCCCAACCCAAGAATTGAACCAGGGTTTCCTGCATTGCATGTGGATTCTTAATCAACTGAGCTATCAGGGAAGCCCATTCTCCAAGGCTCTCTGATGCCCCTCCAGGGTTCTCCATAGTGAATGTATCAATTTACAGTCTCACCAGCAATGCAGGAGGGTTCCCTTTTCTCCACGCTCTCTTCAGCATGTATTGTTTGTAGATTTTTTTTTTGTGATGATGGCTAGTTTGACAGGTGTGAGGTAATGTCTTATTGTAGTTTTGATTTGCATTTCTCTTAATAATTAGTGATATTGGGCATTTTTTCATGTGCCTCTTGGTCATCTACATGTCTTCTTTGGATGTCTATTTAGGTCTGAGCCCATGTTTTGATTGAGTTGTTTGTTGTTTTGATATTTAGCTGCATGAGCTAGTACTTTGTAGATTAATCCTTTGTTTGTTGTTTCATTTGCAAATATTTTTTCCCATTCTTAGGGTTGACTTTTTATTTTGTTTATGGTTTCCTTTGTCACATAGAAGCTTTTAAATTTAATTAGGTTCTGTTTATTTTTATTTTCATTACCCTAGGAGGTGGGTCAAAAGAGATCTTGCTGTGATTTGTGTCAAAGAGTGTTTCCTAAGAGTTTTGTGGTGTCCAGTCTTACATTAGGTCTTTAATTCATTTTGAACTTATTTTTGTGGTATTAGTGTTCTATTTTTATTCTTTTAGCCGTCCAGTTTTTTTGGTACCACTTATGGAAGAGATTGTCTTTCCTCTTTTGTATATTCTTACCTCCTTAATCATAGATTAGGTGACCATCTCTGTGTGGGTTTATCTTTTTGCTGTCTGTCCTGTTCCATTGGTCTGTATTTCTTTTGTGTGTGTGTGTGTGTGTGTGTATGTGCCACTACCATACTGTAGCCTTGTAGTATAGTCTGAAGTCAGGGAGCCTGGTTACTCCAGCTCTGTTTTTCTTTCTCAAGATTGCACTGGCTCTTCGGGCTCTTCTGTGTCTCCCTACAAATTGTGAAAATGTTTGTTCAAATTCTGTGAAAAGTGCCATTGGTAATTTGATAGGGATTGCATTGAATCTGTAGATTGCTTTGGGTAGTATAGTCATTTTGACGATATTAATTCTTCCAGTCCAAGAACATGGTATATCTTTCCATCTGTTTGCATCATCTTTGATTTATTTTATTAGCATTTTATAGTTTTCTGAGCATAGGTCTTTTGCATTCTTAGGTAGGTTTATTTCTAGGCATTTAATTCATTTTGTTGCAATGCCGAATGAGGTTGTTTCCTTAATTTCTCTGATCTTGCATTGGTTGTTAGTGTATGGAAATATAAGGTGCATTAATTTAGTGTCCTTTGCAACTATACCAAATTCATTGATTAGGTCTAGTAGTTTTCTGGTGGCATCTTTAGGATTTTCTTTGTGTAGTATCATGTCATCTGCAAACAGTGATAGTTTTACTACTTCTTTTCCAATTTGTATTCCTTTTATGTCTTTTTCTTCTCTTGTTGCTGTGGCTAGGACTTCCGATATTATGTTGAATAAGAGTGGTGAGCCATCTTGTCTTGTTCCTAATTTTAGAGGAAATACTTTCAGTTTTTCACCATTGAGAATGAATGTTTGCTGTGGGTTTGTCATATTGGCCTTTATTATGTTGAGGTAGGTTCCCTCTATGCCTACTTTTTGGAGTTTTTTTTTAAATCATAAATGGGGATTCAATTTTGTCAAAAGCTTTTCTGCCTCTATTGAAATGTTCATGTGGGTTTTATTCTTCACTTTGTTAATATGGTGTGTCACATTGATTAATTTTGCATATATTGAAGAATCAATGCATCCCTGGGGTAAATTCCAGTTCATCATAGTATATGATCCTTTTAATGTATTGTTGGATTCTGTTTGCTAGTATTTTGCTGAGAATTTTTGCATTGATGTTCATCAGTGATATTCTGTGATTTTTTTGTGTGTGATGTATTTGTCTGGTTTTGGTACCTGGGTGATGGTTGCCTTGTAGTATGAGTTTGGAGTGTTCCTTCCCCTGCAATTTTTGGGAAGAGGTTGAGAAGGTTATGTGTTAGCTCTTTGCTAAATGTTGATAGAATTCACTTGTGAAGATTCCTGGCCCTGGACTTTGTTGGAAGATTTTTAATTACAGTTTCAATTTCATTACTTGTGATTGGTCTGTTTATATTTTCTATTTCTTCCTGGTTCAGTCTTGGAAGGTTGTACCTTTCTAAGAATTTGTCCATTTCTTCCAGGATATCCATTTTATTTGCATATAGTTGATACAGTAGTCTCATTATTTTTGTTGTAGTTAATTTATTTGGCTGCATTGGGTCTAGGTTATGGCACTCAGGATCTTTGTTGCTTCATGCAGGATCTTTTGTTGTGGCTTGCGGGCTCTCTAGTTGTGGTGTGCGGGCTTAGTTGCCCCATGACATAAAGGATATTAGTTCCCCGACCAGAGGTTGAACCCGTGTCCCCTTCACTGCAAGGCGGATTCTTAACCACTGGACCACCAAGGAAGTTCCTGTTGTAGTCTCTTAATGGTCTTTGTATTTCTGTGATGTCAGTTGTAATTTCTTCTTTTTCATTTCTAATTTTATTTATTTGAATCCTCTCCCTTTTTTTTTTCTTTTTGAGTCTGGCTAAAGGTTTATCAATTTTATTTTCTTCTCAAAGAACCAAATTTTAGTTTTATTAATCTTTTCTATTGTTTTCTTCATTTCTATTTCACTTATTTCTGCTCTGATCTTATGATTTCTTTCCTTCTAATAACTTTTTTTTTTGTTCTTTCTCTCTTTGGTTTAGGTGTATGGCTAGACTGTTTATTTGAGATTTTTCTTGTTTCTCTAGGTGAGATTGAATTGCTATAAACTTGCCTCTTAGAACTGTTTTTGCTGTGTCCCATCATGTTTTTGTTATAATTTGTTTCTGCGTGTTTTTTTGATTTCCTCTTTGATTTCTTCAGTGATCTCTTGGTTATTTAGTAGTGTATTATTTAGCCTCCATTTGTTTGTATTTTTTATAGTTTTTTATTTTTTGCCTGTAGTTGATTTCTAATCTCATGGTATTGTGGTTGGAAAAGATGACTGATGTGATTTCAGTTTTCTGAAATTTACCAAGGCTTTGATTTTTGACTCAATATGTGGTCTACCCTGGAGAATGTTCCATGTGTACTTGAAAAGAAGGTGTATTCTGTCACTCTTGGGTGGCATGTCCTATAAATATCAATTAAGTCTGTCTTTTCTGTTGTGTCCTTTAAAGCTCATGTTTTCCTATTTATTTTCTGTCTGGATGATCTGTCCATTGGTGTAAGTGGCATGTTAAAGACCCCCATTATTATTGTGGTAGTGTTGATTTCCCGTTTTATGGTTGTTAGCATTTGCCTTGTATTGAGGCGCTCCTATGTTGAGTGCATACATATATATAGTAGTTATATCTTCTTGGATTGATCCCTTGGTCATTATGTAGTGATTTTCCTTCTCTTGTAATAGTCTTTATTGTATCTGTTTTATCTGATTACGAGTATTGCTGTTCCAACTTTCTTTTGATTTCCATTTGCATGAAATATTGTTTATCATCCTCTATCAGTCTCTGTGTGTCTCTGGGTCTGAAGTGGGTCTTCTATAGACAGCACATATATGGGTCTTGTTTTTTTTTCCTCTACCTGTATTTATATGTGAATATCCAATTTTCCCAGCACCTTTTATTGAAGAGACTGTCTTCTCTCTATTGAGTATTCTTGGCTCCCTTATCAAATATTAGTTGGCTCTATATGATTGGATTTATTTCTGGACTCTTGATTTTGTTTAGTTAGTCTATTTTTCTGTTTATATGCATATCCGTACTGCTTTGATTACTGTAGATTTATAATATAGCTTGGAATCAAAAAGTGTGATGCCTCCTGTTTTGCTTTTGTTTCTTATGATAGCTTTAGCTATTCAGAGTCATTTTAGTTACATATAAATTTTAGAATTGTTTTTTCTACTTCTCTTAAAAAATGCCATAAGAATCTTGATAAGAGATTACATTGACTTTATTGATGGCTTTTGGTGGTTTTGACATTTTAACAGTATTAATCTTTGCAATCCAGGAGCATGAGATACATATCCATTTATTTGTGTCATCTTTGATTTCTTTCCTCAGTGTCTTGTGATTTTTGTATTTTTAGATCTTTCCTCTCCTTTTTAAAGTTTATTCCTACATATTTTATTGTTTCTGATGCTATTGTAATTATTTCTTTTATAGATGATTCATTGTTTATAGAAATGCTATATGATTTTTGCATGTTAATTTTGTATCCTGAAGCTTTACTGAATTTGTTAATTAGATTTTTTTTGGTGAAATCTTTAGGATTTTCTAGATATAAAATTATGTTGTTTGCAAATAGTCTTATTACTTCCCCCCCACCCCCCCACTTTTGAGGCCTTGTATTTCTTTTTCTTGCCTAGTTACTCTGGCAAGGACTTGTAGTACTATGTTGAAAGTAGGAGTGGTAAGAGTGGGAACCCTTGTGTTGTTTCTGTTTTTAGAGGTAAAACTTCAGCTTTTCACCACTGAATATGATGATAGCTGTGATATAATCATATGTGGCCTTTATTATGTTGAGGTACATTTCTTCTATTTCTAATTTATTAATTTTTATCATGAATGGATGTTTAATTTTGTTAGATGCTTTTTCTGCATTTATTGAGATGATAATATGATTTTTTTCTTTCTAGTAATGTAATGTCACTTTGATTCATGTATTTGAACCATGCTTTCAGGTATAAATCCCCCTTGATCACGCGCTATTATGTTATTGAGAATTTTTGTGTCTGTATTCATCAAGGATATTGATGTGTTGTTTTCTGGTAGTGTTCTTTCTGGCTTTATAAAATGGATTTAGAAGTGTTCCTTCCTCTTTAGGTTTTTGAAATAGTTTGAGAAGGATTGGCTGAAGCCATCTCTAAATGTCTGGTATAATTCACCAGTGAAGCCATCTAGTTCTGGACTTCACCGGGATATTTTTGATTTCTGATTCAATCTCCTTATTAGTAATTGGCCTATTCAGACTTTCTATTTCTTCCTGAATCAAGCTCCTAGTTTATATGCTTATAAGAATTTTTCTATTTCTTCTAGGTTGGTCAGTTTGCTGTTGTATAGTTGCTCATACTAGCCTCTTATGATTGCTTGCATTTTTATGGTATTATTTTTAGTGTTTACTTTTTCACTTATAATTTTCTTGAGTTGGGTCCTCCTTTTTTCCTTGATTGGTCTAGTTAAAACTTTGTCAATTTTGTTTGTCTTTTCAAAGAACTAATTCTTGATTTTGTTAATGTTTTCTGTTGTTTTCCTGTTATTTCACTTATTTCTGCTCCAGTCTTGTTTATTTCCTTCCTTTTGCTCACTTTTGGCTCAGTTTGTTATTTTTCTGGTTCTTTAAGGCGTAGAGTTAGGTTGTTTATTTGGGATCTTACGTCTTAATATAGACATTTATTGATGTGAACTTCTATTTTAGAACTGCTTTTCCTGCATCCTATATGTTTTGATATGTTGTGTTTCCATTTTTTCCTTAAGATATTTTTAAGTTTACCCTTTAATTTCTTCTTTGTTCTATTGGTTGTTTAGAAGAGTGTTACTTAATTTCCATGTTTTTGTGAAATTTTCAGTTTTTCCCTCACTATTGATTTCTAGATTCATACCATTGTGAGCAGAGGAGATAACTTGATACGATTTCAGTCTTCTTGAATTTGCTAAGACTTGTTTTGTGGCCAAACATGTCATTTATCCTAGAATATGTGTTCTTGAGAAGAATATTGTCTATCTTGTAGGATAGAATGTTCTATATATGTCTGTTAGATTCATTTGCACTATAGTGTTGCTCAAATTCACTGTTTCCTTATTGATTCTCTGTCTGGATAATCTATTCAAAGTTAAGAATAAGATGTTAAGATGTTAAGAGTCTCCAACTATTATTGTGTTGCCATATATTTTTCTTTTAGCTCTTTTATAGTATTTGCTTTATTTATTTAAGTGCTCTGATGTTGGATGCATAAATACTTACAGTTGTTTTATCTTCTTGATGCATTGACTCGTTTATTATTATATAATGACCTTTTTTGTCTTTTTTTTTTTTTTTTGCCATTTTCAGGTTAAAGTCCATTTTGTCTGATATAACTATAGTTACCCTTGGTTTGGGGGCTTACCTGATAGCTCAGTTGGTTAAGAATCTGCATGCAATGCAGGAGACCCTGGTTCCATTCCTGGATCAGGAAGATCTGCTGGAGAAGGGATAGGCTACCCACGCCAGTATTCTTGCACTTCCCTTGTGGCTCAGCTGGTAAAGAATCTGCCTGCAATGTGGGAGACCTGGGTTTGATCCCTGGGTTGGGAAGATCCTCTGGAGAAGGGAAAGGCTACCTACTCCAGTATTCTGGCCTGGAGAATTCCATAGACTGTATAGTCCATGGGATCGTAAAGAGTTGGACACTGAGCATCTTTCACTTTCATTTCAACCTTGGTTTGGGGCTTCCCAGGTTGTTCAGTGGGTAAAGAATCTGCCTGCAATGCAAGAGATGAAGGCAGATGTGATTTCGATCCCTGGGTCGGGAAGATCCCCGGGAGAAGGGCATGGCAACACACTCCAGTATTCTTGCCTGGAGAATACCATGGGAAGAGGAGCCTGGTGGGGAACTGTCCATAGAGTCACAAAGAGTTGGACGTGACTGAAGCAACTGAGCACCCATGTACCCTTGGTTTGATTTGCTTATGCTTTACTTGAAATAATCTTTTCCTATCCAATCATGCTCAGTCTCTGTGTGTCTTTAAGGCTAAAATGAGTCTCTTGTATCATTGGATTTTTCTTTTTTTAAGCCATTCTGTATCTTTTCTGTCCTGATGAATATCTGCTGATAGTCTTATGGGGTTCTCTCTTACATAACTTCTTTTTTCTTGCTGCTATTAATGATCTTCTTTTGTCTTTGACTTTTGACAGTGTAATCGTAGCATGTATTGGTGTAGGTATCTTTGGATTCACCCTGTTTGGGATAGTTTGGACTTCTTGTATCTGGATGTGTAGTTTTTGCCCCAGTTTTGGGAAGTTTTTTTTTTTTTGCTTTACATACAACTTTTTAAAGAAAATATATTTTTTTGCTTTCAACATACCTTCTGTCTCTTTCTCTTCTGGAATTCCCACAATATGAGTATTGTTTCTTTTCATTGTGTCCCATAGGCTTTCTTCACTCTTTTTCATTCTTTTTTCTCTGACTGGATAATTTCACATGTTCTGTCTTCCAGGTCATTGATTCTCTTTTCTGCATGGTTGAGTCTGCTTTTGAAGCTCTCTATTGAATACCTCAGACAGTTTTTGTATTTTTTCAGCTCTAGTATTTTTGTGTATTTCATCTTTTTAGATGGTTTCTATTTCTCTGTTTCATTTCTCCTTTTGTTAACTTATTTTGTTCAATATTGTTTTCATAATGTCATTTAGTTGTTTTTATTTTCTTGTATTTCACTAAACTTCTTGAGGGGGATTATTCTGAACCCTTTGACAGTTCATAGGTCTTTATTTCTTTAGGGTCAGTTATTTGAACTTTATTAATTACTTTTCATAGTGTCATATTTTCCTGATTTTTTATAATCCTTGATTCCTTACATTGGTGTCTATGCAGTTTGAGTAAGGGGTCTTCTCTTCCAGACTTTGCAAGTTTGCTTTGGTAGAGATAGTTTTTACTGTTAGCTCATTTTGGGTTTCTGGGCAAGTCTACTGGTAATGTCCTTGGACAGGTGGCACCTGATACAAGGTCTAATTTTGGTGCAGTAACTCTTTAAGCTTTGAGGTGGGATGAGTGATGTATGCCACTGGCTGGGAGCAGCTCTATGGAAACCCTAGCTTGTTCCTTGTCCAAGTGAGGCTGTAGGATGGGCTTTGTGGTTGCCTGGGTTCTCTGGTCAGGATTACTAGATGGTCAGGATTGGATACTATACTCAGCAGTAGGTGGGGCTAAGAATTAACTTCGCTGCAATTTGAGGACCTGAATCAGGCAAGAGTGTACACTGAACATTGTGGTCAGAGGACGCCCCAGGCTTTCCTTTGCATACAGGAAAAGCCACAACTTTCTGGGCAAGTGTCACTGTAAGTAGGGCTATTGGATGGGCTGTGCAGCTTCTGTGTGCTCTGCTAAGACTATCCTGTCTAGCAGGTTGATGGCTGTGTTCAGTTATAAATGGGGCTGTGAATTAGTTTTTCTACTGGGCACAGAAGCAGCAGCTCCAGTGCCACTCAGGCTGTTTGGGGTCTCGGCTCCAGCTTACCCTTGTCCCAGGTGGTCCTCTGGCTGAACAGGGCCACTGGCTTTGCTTTAGGGGTGATCAGCTCTGTCTACCTGCCTCTTGGCTTGAGCGTTGCTGGGTTATACAGCAGGTTCCAGGTGTTCTTACAGCTCTTTCTGTCAGGTGGGGCTGGGGTTATGCTCTACAATATATGGGCTATGACTCAGCTCTTTGGCCTGGGTGGAACTGAGTGGGCCCACTTTAGGCAACCCCCAAATTTTCCAAAACAGAGTTTCTGGTGTGGGGTTTGTGGGGATGAGGGCCATGCCCTGAGCAGGCAGGGCAGACTCAGCTCTCCTGCCTGGGGGTGAGCAGCCCAGGCTCCAGAGCCAGCCCAGCCTATTTGAGGCACTGGATCAGGCAGACCAGCACCCTGCCAAATTCTCTGGTCACTCTACCCCACCCCACAAGTGGGGGCTACGACTTAGGCTCTGCAGGTGAGAACTCAGTTTACCAAGGCTCAAGGGCTGGTTGTTGAAGCTTCTCCCCACTTTTTCATCGTGATCAGATTCCCAGTGATTGAGCCTCACAGACTCCCATGGTTCCTGTGGAGTGGAACTAGAGTTGGGGCTCCCTGTGCTGGGGGGCTGGACGTCACCCCGGGCTCTCTTTTCCCACTGGAGGAGCTGGAGGCTTGGGGAAGACCTTTGGCGTGGTGCTGTGCTGCTCTGGGACAGTGTGGTCAGGGTGTGGCTGCCCCTCCTCCCCTTCTGTGGCAGTCTGTCTTGTCTGTGTGGTGGTGGGGAGTGGGGTGCTTCAGCCCCACCACCCTGTTCCAGGATTCTGTCAGTGGTGTCTTGCCCATTGTAGTTGTTAGCTGTTCTTGTTAAGGGGAGTGAAGTCAGTAGACCTATGTCACCTTCCTGGTGACGACACTCCTATCATATACTTCAGTGACAGAATCCTCAGTGTTTCCTTCTTGGTCTATTCTACACAACATGTGACTGGGCTGAAACTGATACTAGGAATAGGGGTATACTTTGCCCTGTAGGAGAAAATGAATGGGGCACCTGGATGGTGGAACACACTCATGGGAGGATGAGGAGGTGGGAACTGGGTGGAGAGCAAGCTTATGGGCTTGAGATCTGGAGCTCTAGGTGGATGGTGACTCCACCATCAGCTCTGCAGGAGTTTTTCTCAGGCCGTAACTCCATCCCTCATTCCCTCCAGGGCCCTTCTCCCCTTACCAATCCCCTCCCCACCTCATTGTACTCCTTGATGGGAAGGCTTCCATTTGTTTCAGGTTATAGTTTTTAAAGAGGTGAAGTTATTGGATGGAACACATTTGGTAGGCTAAGAATGTGCCACAGGTGGCCAGTTTGGGAAATCACTCGAGTACATAGGACCACTTTGCTCAGCTCTGCCCTGGGTAGAGAGGTTGGTATTGAGAAGACCCTTCCAGCTCTTCCACCCCCATCACCTGCTGTATTTCATTCTCCTCTGGGACAGACCTTTAAGCTCTAGCTGGGAAGACATTGTGTCTGAATAGCACTGAGCTCAGTGAAGGACTAGTCTGTGGATCTTCAGTCTATAATAACCCTGCATGGGTACTGTGGTGACACAGTGTCCGTTGTGGGGAGAGAGTGTTGTGTTTGGACATCTACTCTTGCTGCTTTGAAGAGTTTCTCCTTACTTGGCAGATATGCCAGTCAAGGCAGGCTCCTGGAGGCAGGGCCATGGACTACTTCTCTTTGTACTACCTGCCCTGGCGTGAGTGCCTCACATGGGGTAGCTGCTTAGTACCTGTCTTTTGAACAAGTGACTGATGAGTGGATTGTGCTCTATCTTTTTGGTAGCTGATGACAAGTTGGGACATATCATGTGGATTCAGGTGCATTTCCTGGATGCCTGGAGCCACACAGCACCTGGGCAGCACCATGGACTGTCTGCCTTCAGGGCTGTTCTGATGAGTCAGTTGTGCTGTGCTGCTTGTGGGCTGGCGTGCCCTCCTCCAGCTCCAGGCCTAACCTGGCAGGTTGAACGGTGGCTGCAGCTGAGAGGGTGAAAGGGTGCTGACCGCTTCTCAAGAGTGCCTTGGCATTCAATGCCTTTACTCACAGCTTTCTATTGAATTGTACTCGGTTCAGTGGTCTGATCTCTTGAATATTAAACATCTAGAGACAGTCCCTAGATTAAAAAATGTTCCTGAGAGGGTTCAAAATTTAGCTTAGGAAAAGTTGACAGTACTACTCAAGGAGTTTGACCTCATTACAGGAATGTCCTTCTAGTCAGGACTGAGTAGCTGATGACCTCTGTGGCAACAAGGCAGAACCTGTGTGTTTGGGATGCACACGCAGATGAGTGTTCCTCGTCCCCATCTGTGCCCCAGGCCTCCCACAGTGGCTCCTGACTTCCACCACCAGTTTCTGCCATCTTCATCCCAGACTGTAATCAGACTTCTCTCCACAAATATCTCCTGAGTTGTCCGCTTAATAAGGAATGCTTCTCCCGGCCCTAGCAAGACCACCTGCTGCATTCATCCGTCCACCTGTCCGTCCACCCATCCATTTTGAACACTGACTGTATGGCAGGCACTGTGTTGAGGCACTGGGGATACAGAGATGAATGAGACATAGTCACCGCCTTCACAGCTCGAAGTCTAGTAACATGTAAACAGCACACAGTAAATAGTGAACATCATGATGTGTCAGACAGTGAACTATGGGAACACAGAAGCAGTAGAGAGATGAGGAAGGGAGAGGAAGGAGAGACTGATTCCGAAGACAATAAATACGTGTCACAGAGCTTAAGTAATAGTGACCCTCTCTTAAGACTACCCGCATCTAAAGCAGTGAGTTTTAATCTTTGTGCTTTTAGTCGCAAAACTGTGTTTCTAAATAAAATTCTACTTGGATCACCAGTAATCAAAGCAAACAAAAGCGGTTAAGCTGGGGGTGGGGTGAAGTGATCTAGAGAGCTCTGTGCTTGGCCTCATCCAGGCTTCTGAGCCCTGGCCCTGCTCTTCCTGAGGTGCTCAGAGACATACCAGGTCTGGTGCCACTGAGGACACAACTGTGCCTTGGAAGGCTTGTTACAGGCATATCTCCAGGTGATTTTTTGTCATTCCCACCTAGGACCTAAACTGGAAAGCTAGGCTTTTCTTTGGGGTGAGAGGTTTGTAAGTATAATACTTCAAGGTGGGAAGGGGTGGATTTGAGTGAGGAATCAGTTTCCTTTTCTGAGAATGGAGTTAGCTGTTACCCAAGGCTTAGGGCAGCCTAAGGGGGGGCCTGCCTCTCGTGTACAATTTCTTACAGTGGACCTTGTTAGTGCACAGCCACTGGTAACTGGTTGGCCTTGCTCAGTATTTATCTCAAGTGTTTTGTAAATATAGGCTTAGTTAATCCTCCTAACAGCCCTCTGCACTTGGTATTATTCTTGCATCAGTTTTGCCAAGTGAGGAAATGAAGACACGGAGAGGCTACACGGGTGATGGGTGTTGGTGCTGGCATCCCCATGGAGGCACGTGGCTCCAGAGGGCACCTAGGCACGTTCTCCACCTTGCACACCAGCTTCCAGACTGAGGGGCCACCTCACATCTCAGAGCTGGGGATTTTTATTTGGGCCTTTAACTATAATTGATCAGTTGCAGATCACAGGCCATGTCTTTTATGTTTATGTATGTAATGTACATATTTATATAGTTTTTATTTGTAAAAGCATCCTTCAGATGTGGGCAGGCAGAAGTTGGTGCCAGGTGGCTTTGCTGCCAGTAGAGAAATGTTCAGAGAAATAGTGCCTTCCCCCTAAAGCAGCTCTCACCTGACAGACCCTCATGCTGTTGCTCTGAGCTGGTCCCCAGCACGCAGCTCTTGGCCAGTGAGTTCTGGAGCGGGGGCGATGGAATTGGGGCTGCGGGCTCAAGAGGGGCATACATTGGTGTTCATCCTTTCTTTCCTGAGGCTCAGAGCCCATCTTTCCATTATTGCCTTGGATGTGTCCTTTTTCACAAAGAGGATGCTTTCTCTCTATGAGACTGATGCTGAAGGCCACCCACTTTTCAACACCCGAGCCCAGTTCATGTAGACCAATGGTTTTCAAAATGTTAACCTTTTTAAAAACAGAATTTCTGCCTCAACCTTAAATTGCATGGGCTGCAGCAAGTGCATCAACTTTGGCCCTTGGACTTTGGTACCCTTGACTGTTTCTCTCATCTCTCACTTTCACTGGAAATTTTGGTTTTGGTCACAGATATGAATTGGAGGTTTAGGGTGGGAGGAGGCAGAGACTGGAAGAAGAATTTTGGACTATCTGGGGATTTTCATTGATTGTGCTGTCTCTGTTCCTCATTATCGGGGATGAATAAGGTTTGTTTTATAAAGGATTAGCATGTCTGTGCCATTTTGCAGGTAGAGGTTTAGGACTTTTTCTTCAAATCAAACACTAAGCAAGAAAAACAAATTCTAACATAAAACCTCAAAGCAAAAAAGAAAATCCAACAGAAAATGCCATTCTGTTCAGACTTATGGCCCATAGGAAAAATTTCAAAACTATTCCTTCAAAGGGCCAAGCAGCAGGCCTCCCACTTAAGTTTTGCAACTGTTACAGGATGTCTCTCTCACATGTCACTTTGAAATTTCACCCTTCTCATCCTGAGTGATCAAACCCCTTCTCTTGCTCCCTTTCACTTTGCAGTCCTGAGTAGATCCGCCATTGCTCTCCAGCAGGGTATGGTTTTAGTGTCATTTCATTTTGGAAAAGCATTGATGCCAACCAGCAGTATTCTTGGATCTGCCTTTCTTTTTCGTCCCCTTTCTTCTGAGCCTAAAGAGATCACATTCAGAAAGGCAGTGGGGTTTTCTAGGTCAGGGCAGATTCTGGATGCTTTCCAGGGGTCTCTTGGTGGCGAAGGGATTGCTTTCTTCTGCCGCCCCAGATTTGCCACGGCCACCAGTAATGGAATGGTTTTCCAGATGTCTCTCGCTAAAATACACTCGGAAGAACTCCCCCCTCCCCACTCCATTTTGTTTCCAAAGTCAATTTATTAAATATTAAGTCATAGAGCCAGTGATTATAATTTTAATGAAAAATATCCTGTATCACTCAAGACAGAAAAGAACAAAAATACCCCTTAGAAACACTGCTTTGAAAAATAGTTAACATTAATTTTACACACAACAGAATCCTTTCTTAAGCTTTATTTAAGAAATCGAGTACTATATAGTTCAATATATATAAGACACATCCAGTATTGTGTTCCTGATAGCAAGTGCATAGATTTTGTTAAGATATCATTTTCACTCGATATAAACGTTTCATGGTCACATGAAGATAATATTCCCAGTGATTTTGCCCAAGCATGAGAGGAGAAAACAGAACACAGCAGAAATAGTGAACTACAACAGAGATGAAAAACAAAAACAGCGAATTAGCAGAACAGTCGATTCCTGATAAGTGAATAAGCTGATTGTTTGGTCACAATGTTTTTATTCACTTATCAGGAACGATTCACAGTACATTAATGTTCACTGTGTTTCCTAGCCTGCCAGCTCAGGGTGCCTGCCCGAGACTGCTCAAAACTTCTGTGGGCTCTGCAGAAGTGTGACTTCTGTCAGCAGAGTGAACGTTGACAGGTCTGTCATTTCCCAGTGTGGTCTGTGCAGGCAAAGACACCTTGCTGACACTGCAGTGGTGGTTTACAGAATCAAGAGGGTAAGTGTGAGTTTAAGCAGGGACCAGCTTTACAGTCATACGTGCTTAAGGGAGCTAGCGTTTTTGTCCCCTTCTTTGGAGAATTATTGTTTTCGTTGTTTTTCCAAAACAACAAAAATCTGGCTTTGTTTTTCCCTTCTTTTACTTAGCATGAGTATTTTGCCTTGTGCCAAATGGTGGATGTCTACTTGTATGACTGAAGTATTGAAAAAGTAAACACTTGCATCTTGGAAAGAGTTGATCACCCTCTTTACCCCCTTCTCCCCTCCCTCACACCCTCCACCCCCGCAAAAATATTTACGAGAAAGAAAAGGAAATCACACCCTTAGCACTCTTTTCCCCACTAATGTAAGCAGTGGGTTTTCAGAGGCAAACTGATGAAGGCTCTGATGAGATTTAAAGCAGAAGTATTGGCAGGAAGTCAGCTCCCATCTGTGCGGGTCTGGAGCTAGTGGAGAAGTAGCTGGCCTGTGTGGGAAACAGCCTCCACCTCACCCAGCCCCTCTGTGCTGTGCTGCCAACTAGAAAAGAGAGTCTGGGGCTCAGAGGGGCTGCCGAAACCGGAGGGAGAGGGGCCTGAGCACCTGCAGGGAGAATCTCATTGGCAGCCAGGGGATGGCTGCCGGCGCCGGGTGGCCTGAGTCAGAGCTTGTGCGTCTGAAGAGTTGGAGGGAGAGAGCAGACAGGGAGCAGACGTCAGTGGAATCTTGTAAGAGCACTTGGAGAGCAATCAGATTCCTGAGCAGAAGAGTTGGGCAGAAAGGGAGGAGGGCCTGTGGCTTCAGCTTTCAAGCGCATACAAGGAATGGTTTTTTCCCTAGTAGTTTTCTACCTGGGGTTGGGCAATTGTGGGGGGACAAGGCTTTCTACAAAGTATACACTTTCAGGAGGGAGTGTGTGGATGTATATGGCATTCTTGGTTTTCATGTGGAAATGGATGATGTATTATGAAGACTTGGGCATGAGAAGCTTTACCTTTCCCCCTCCCACACGACCAGACTGAGTAGAGCTTCCATTTGAGCCCTTGCAAGTATTTTCTCTTCCATCAGTTTTAATAATTAAAGCTGCTCCTGGATTCAGTTAGCTCTTTAAAGTAATTTACTTTTCTACACATATCTATTGATTGATGGCAAAACATATATTTAAAAGTTTAACGCCTTTCATGTCTATTCACCAGGTAAGTAAAGTTTATTTTCTTCCCTTAAGGAGCTCACCTTTTTTAAAAAATGTGACTGGTTTCTGAGAAGAGTTTGATGGTAATGATAGGCCTTTGGACTCATGGGTAGATAGAAGAAACCCCAGCTCTGCTGCCTCTCTTCAGACGTTTCTTAAGGTTATGCAGCAAAGTGGCAGCCGTTTTTACTGAGTGTTAAGAACTGCGTACACATATCAAGAGAAGAAGAGAGGTGGGGCAGAGAGCAGAGGAGGAGAGAGAAAGTGCAATGTACCAGTGTGGTCAAAAGACCGGACAAGGTCTTGGCAAATCCGACTCTGTAGGCAGTTATGTAGGTGGACCATAGACATAAGTCTTGGAAGCAGTGGTTAAAATAGGCTGTTGTACATAAATCCGAGGTGGCTGGTGTGTAGTTCCCCCTTCCCCAAATCAGATATTCACTTAGGTGGAATCGACTGTATCTTTTTACACAACATATAGAAAAAAACAGATACGTGAAACAGTGAGGTGTGTAGATGTATCACCAACATACAATGACTACCAACAATACAACACTCAGAGAGAGAAACAAGTATTAGGAAAATGGTTTAATATTGGAGACAGAAGCAAAAAACTGCATCACACAATAACATACGTTACAAAAATAAGTTTGACTGTTTCAACTACACAGTTATGTTCACAATGAGGACAGAAGAATCAGAAAAAACTTTGATCTAAACAGCAAAAAAGCAAACCCCTAAAGCTTTAACTAATACATTTATCCACTTAAAGTGACTGAGTACTTCTAAATCTAATTACCTTATTGTGTAACTGCACAATACAGAATAAAAAGTGAAACTTACCGCTGTATTTTAAGACAAAATTCTAATGCTAGATATAAGCAAAGGGAAAAAAGAAATCAAGCCAAAGTTTTTAATTCTCAAAAGAAAAGCAACTTTCTTTCTATCAACCAGAAATCAAACTTGAAATCAGTCATTGTCAGGGGGCCCACTAGAGTAAGCCACAAAAATTTCCATTTTTTTTAATCTCCAGTATAAAAAGTTCCACTGGTACAAAATGCAGAAGTACAATCAGTTGTAGAAATAGGAAAGCCTGCGTTATTTTTTTTTTTTTGGCTCAAATTCCATCAAACAACAAAATCCAAATGCATCAATAAAACAAACAATACTCAAATGGTCTTACAGTTTTCCACTAGGTTGCATTAACTTTGGCTTTTCTCAGACAATATTTAAAAACTATTTTGTAATTCTAAACAAAATGATATTATTAATCTACAAACAACAATTCTCACAGCACAAAAAAACACATACATTTTTTTTTGTATGACATTATTCAAAAAGGTAATGAAACTACAGGTTTTTTTTAAAATTTTATTTCTTAATTAGCACTTAAGATAATTAAAAACAAACAGTAAAATGAATCCAGAGTAGCACAAGCCAAAGAACTATAACCCCTATGGTGAAAGAAAGATGAACTTGTTACGCCTTTGAGGACTGCCATTTGATCGCAATTCTCTAATTCAGTTTAAAAATGACTATTCTCTACACTTGATTTTAAAAAAAGCAGTTTCCCTGTGTGTTTTCTTCTGGCACAGGCCCTTCGCACCCTTGCAGCTTTTTCCTTTTGATATTAAAAGAGAAAGTGAAGAAAAGGACTACTTGTCTTTGAGGAGGGTTATCTTTTTAGCAATGAAACATGCCACAAAAAAGAAAAGGACCATCCCCCTAATGGTACTGTCTTGGTTGCCTGTAGAATAAACACTTAGCTGTACGTGCCCGCCCTGAGCCTCTTGTCAAGTGCACACAGCTCCTCTGGGGGAGGCGGAGGAGGGGAGGGAAGGAGGAGGGCACTGGAGCACTTCTGGCTTCAGTGAAGAAGTGGGGGAAGATGGTTTAAGGTTTATGTATAATTGATAAGAGATTCTGAATGAAACAGTCTAGGAAATTCAGATGGTGTTGCCTTGTGTTCTTACATGTGTATCTGTGTTACCACCTTATCGTATATACGAGAGAGACATGTGCGATAACCTTTATTATTCGGCTGCTTGCTGCAGGAAGTACAAAATAGCCCTCGAAGGATGAAGGAAGGCCCCAGCAGTAGTAAACACGTGTGAGGATAATACAGGTCATTTCACTGTAAGTGCATGTGCTGTAAGAAGGAAACTTTTTT
Source organism: Giraffa tippelskirchi (assembly GCF_054371585.1). Lineage (NCBI taxonomy): Eukaryota > Metazoa > Chordata > Mammalia > Artiodactyla > Giraffidae > Giraffa > Giraffa tippelskirchi. Next base: position 60,018,887 of record NC_137287.1, on the reverse strand, counting down.
TTTTTTGCATCATTAGAGGCTAGTCCTTTCTCTCCCAGGGCTATCACATCCACACACACAATAAACCAAACAGGGTGGTCAGTGGGAAATGGAGGGAGGAAGTGGAGCCAGCAGTTTCTGAACTCCATTATGAAACAAAGAAGCTTCCAAAAAAGGTAGGAGTTTGTGTGGGTTGCAGGGATGACTTGGGGTTTGTCAGGACAGCAAGAGACCTGTTCACATGAAATCAAAGAAATATGGCACTTTAGAAAATGGCAGCAGGAACTGGTGCTGGGTATTTTGGTCAGTAACTGTGATGAACTGAGTTTGCCTTGAATGGTCAGTCCCCTTTAGATGCATTCAGTTCAGAAGAAACAAAAAGGCAGGGAAAGGATGGTCAATGTCTAACTCCAGACACGTTGCTTATTCAGAGGTAGCCACTGGGGTCGGAAAATCCCCAGCACAATGGCTGATAAGAAACATTACCTTGGGAATACGTAGGAAACAAAAGCAAAATCCCTCCAAAGACTACCCCATCATCACAGAGTGGTTTACCTGGACAGGTGCATGATGTTACTGTAAACTGGAACATACCGCTCACCTGACCTCAAAAGCAGACTGAATTTAAGGTTTATTTAGGTGCTTGACTCTATCTACCGTTCCCGTTTATCTCGTAAACTCTCTTCCTTTCTTTTGGATCTCAACCAAAGGATAAAAAAGTAGGAAAGACAGAAAAACTGAAAGATATATGCAGAAAAAGAAATCCAAATTAGAAACACCCCAAAACAAACGGAAATGATGACAGTATAAAAAGTTATCAACATTCCAGATAGCTCTGGGTAGAAAGGGTTAAAAGTTCAAAACTTTCTCACCTTAGAGGTTTCCATATATCATGAAGAAAATACATTGTGAGGTTGCCGTCACAGCATTGATGTGCAGAGTGGTTAAAAAAGTGAGACATGGGCACTTATACAATGTCTTACAAAAAACATCATAGAGAAATAACAAACAATAACAATTTCAGGCAACAAGACCACAGGATAGCAAGTTAACAAACTTTTTAACCTTTTTTTTTGTTTTTTGTTTTTTAAATATTAGGGATTTATACAAAACACATAATAAAATACCCATGTTATCAAATTACTTCTCACAAGAAACACACTGAAGCTCTAGGAAGGAAGTACCTTTGGAATTTGGCACTATATATTTTTCACTTTTTTTCTTTAAAAGAAAAAACAAATCACATTTTGCTGAACACAAACACATCTAAATAGTCCACAATTAAAAAAAAAAATGACATCAATGCTTTACAAGCCAACACAAAACTTATTCTGGAATAGGTTTTTTTTTCCCCTCACATGAAATTTTTTTTTAAGCAAACAACTTTTTTTTTGAAATTCTTTTTTGTTTTAAGTAAACCAATTCTAAACTTGTCTTATCAACAAAGAACATTAAGACCGTAAGACTCATGATGAAACCACAACTTAATTCACAGAAGCACCAACGTAACACAGTTTACAGTAACCTTTCTCCTGTACATTGAAACAGTATAAAATATAGGTAATTTCATGTGCATTAAACCATGGATTGTCTAACTGTGAGTCAGTTCAGCAAAAGGTGACACAAATAGGTAGCATTTGCCCCAAAACAGGGTAAATATTTTTCTTATACTAATCTACAAAAAGTGGTTCTATATATATATCTTAATGAGAAAGTGAGCCACCTAAAATGGCCTTATCAAAAAACTTTACACTGCCTGAAAAATGTAAAAACTATTACAGACCTCTAGAGACTTAAAATCAGACAGTTTTTTTCTCAAACTGTTTTTGGAAGTAGTCTGTTAGAAACCAACATTCTGTGTCCCTGGACACATATTGCTATTGTTACCAGTGACCGGGAAGAATGCCAATCCCTGTATAATACTTTCAAGTCTGTTTTATGAAAAGAAAAAAAAAATAAGAAAGAAACATTTTTGCCACAGGTTTTTTTCTATAATTAATTTGTCTAATAATAAATTTCAGTCTTGCATGAATGCAGCAATGTTTTTCACATTGACTTCCCAGAATTCATAGCTAGATGAGGTCACATGCAAATTTCAAAGGTCAAACTAGATCAAAGGTCAGTAGGAGAACCAAATATGATGTGAGGTCAGAAAGACATCAGAAACAATGACGGGACGATGAAACTTTTTTGAGACGCCACAGGGACATGCTAGGCAAACGGTGAACTAACGGGCATGAAGATGTCTAGGGAGAAAACAGGGAGAGTAAAAAGTTACACAGAATCTACGCAGCAGCAACAAAATCACTCTTCAGGGTGCAGGAGAGAAACTAATGCAAATCTTAGGTCATTAGGGAGTCTACGAGCCATCCATGTAATTTGCATTTCTTACACTCTTTATCCACAGCACAATGGAACCCCAGAGAATCCATCCGGAGAGGGAGAGGGATGGATTCTGGGTGTTTTGGGGTGAGGGACTGGCAAGGGATGGGGAGAAGAGGGTCCAGTTTCAACGAATGTAACAGACGGGAAAGTCAGACGACCAAACTGTAAACTAGATAATGGAGGTTACGAACAAAATTATCAGACAGATACAAACACCGAGAGGATAAAGCATGAACTTCAGGCCCAGGGTTCAACGGTGAAAAAAAGCCCGTTCCTAGAATGATTCCTCTAGAGACTACTTCAGAAGAATCTAGCTAGCACAGAGAACTGCTCTTCAGGTACCCAATAAGTTAACAGTAGGCAATAAATAGCTTCCATTATTTCTGAGGCAGTAAAAATTTTGTACAAAAATAGAAATGCTTTTTTTACAAATAAAATTTACAGGCCTGTGGCTTTCTTTTTTATTTATGTATTTATGTATTATTTATTTATTATTAAATTTATCTTTCAAGAAACATCAAGTATTTTCACTCATTTTTAATTTTTAAACCCTGTAGCTTTAAGAAACAGATCTCTAAATCTTTTTTTACATTAATCCTTTCTAAAAACTAAAATAAAACAATAACAAAATAGACAACCAGTGTAATAATCTGACCAATAAATGTCATGTTTCTTTGAACCCTAAAATAAAATCCTGCTTATTAAAACAAACCAAATTTAGTGGAAAGACATTTTGTGTTAATTTTAAGTGCTTCTCCTGGCTTTTCTCTGGCGTTATGCCACCACCTTACCCTCTATAAACAGCTGGCGCCCCCCTGCGGGGTGGGCGTGGGCAGGAGGGGCGAATTCTCCAGGCAGTGCTCTGGGGCACAGGGGTCTCAGAGTTAGAATTGCACATTAGCCTTTGTTTGCCTTGTAAATTCTCAAGATGTCATTTATTGTATACGTGTTTTTCTTTAAAAAAAAAAAAAAGCAAAAAACCCCCAAAACAAAACAAAAAAGGTTAAAGGAGATTCAAATTGCAAAACAAAGGAGAATACAGTGGCACAAGTGGAGGAGGATTTACTTGATAGAAACAAGGTAGCCGAGTTTAGTTATGGCGAACTGGGTGGGGGGCGGGAGGGGAAATGGAGGCCTTATTGTAAAAATAACCGTCTCTCTTGGTAAAAGTTGGCAATGTGGTCCTCCTCTGCCTTTCCTGTTGAGCCCAGGCTGGCTCGTGGGACTTACCCTAAGAAAGCTAAAATAAGAGCAGGGAGCCTCTGGGGGGAGGATCAGTAAGGTTTGCTGTCGTTTTTGGAGCGCTTCAGCTGGACCTTCAAGCGTTTCATGCCAATCTGAAAGCCATTCATAGCCTGGATAGCAGCTTGCGCGGACACGGGATTGTCATAGCTAACGAAACCTGGAAGACACAAGGGGGAGAAGGCAGGGATCAGGATGGAGAGGCAGGGGAGCAGCGGAGGGTGGCTGGAGAATGCTTCTGTAGGTGGGAGTGACGGGGCCCGACCTGGGGTCTTGGGTCAGCTCTACTCAGTTCGCGGTTGTGGTTTAGGGGCAGCACTGGGAACACCCACTGTGAAGCAGTGGAGGTGACTGGCTGTCCTGAGAAAACCACCCCGCAGAAAGGTGAAACCTCACCCAACATTGTCGTGAGTCAGTTCAGTCTGTTGACTAATTCCACTCAAATCTGTTCGTGTCTAAGTCCCTTAGAATCCTCCTCAAAGAGTCTCCGTATATCAGTGCACGCAGGGCCCTCGAAGGGCCCCAGAGGCTCCAGGCCCCAGCCAGGTGAGGTTTAGAGGCTCGATAATTAAGGGAAGGCAGCTGATGTGCTGCCAAAGACCCAGACTGTTTTCATTCCAGTTCTCCATGGATACAGGATGGGGTCAGTGAATTAACTCTAGAATAATTTGTACTTGATTTCTACCAATTGGAGCTATTACTGAGAGGAACCTAGGGGCCCAGGGGAAATGTTGGGCCATTCTATCTCAACTTCCATTTTCAAAGCTCCACTGAATTCAGTAGGATGGAAATTGCTACCTTGTATCCCCAAGTGTTTCTTGGAGAATAAATAGTCTAAACAGCTCAGGGCTTAACAGCCATCCTAACACATACTTCCCACAATTTTTCTCTGTACCAACACTTGGATGCCTCTGACAACCATCTAAGCTCTGCCAAGACCTAGAAACAGAGTTCTGACCACATGGTTTGTTTTAGCACGTAGGTAGGGGTAGGGGTTACATGCCAAGGCTTCTTCAGTTAATGCTAGTGCAAAAGTGTTGCCCCTACTTACTTTTGTTGTTGGAAGGAAGTTATACTGATTGGATTTCAACTCTGACCATCCACTGTTCAGAAGGTTTTATACCAAGTTTCTCCATCTACTAAGGAGAACATTGCTTTACGAGTTAGAGGAAGAAAGGAACATAAATATACCTTTAGCAGAGTTCTTAGCTGGTAATAAGAGGCATATAGTATGAGGCAGACTGGCTTCTCATAGGCTGGCTGTATGCAAAAAGATGGTTTAAATTTTTATTAAATTTAAATTCCCAATAAATGTGATCTTGGATCTAAGACTTTTGCTGATGTTCTTCTTCTACATCTTAATCCACAGGTAGCAAGATGATTAAAGAATGGCAATGCGTCAAGGGTGAAATGGATAATGAAACCTGGCCAAGAGCGTAGGATAAAGAATGGGGTATGGCTTATGACTGGCAAACCTGGGACCCCAAGAAGTTATGCTGTCTCACTGAGACACCTACATATGGGATGCTACAGCTTTTTAATAAGAACTGAAAACACAGTGCCTAATGCTAAGTATAATTGTCTGCTACATTACTATGTGTTATTATACACACAGTGGTTAAGAAATTTGTAGGCTGATAACTCTTTTCAAGACAGTAAATATTTTCTCAAAATCAAACTGCAAAGTACAACCCCTTTCAATCGCCAAATAAACTCAGACACTGTTTAGTGATGAGGACTATAAACGTCTGGCTGGAAGCCTAGGGCAGGGAAGCTTCTGGTGGTGAGCCTCTTACAAAACACACACACACACCCTCTGTAACAACTTACTTTCCATTTCATTCTCTCATGAACCATTACAAGGGCATTTATATACTTGTAATGGGTTCAGGCTAACAGCCTTTCCACTTGGATAAAAACAGTGACTTTAAATGGCTGACACACTGATTCCCCTAACAACAGAGGCTTCAGACCTTCCTGGGTGACAGCACAGAAATTATAAGGATGTTATGATAATGGAATTTTAGAAGCCAAAGCACTCTCTTTAGACGGGTTGCCCCATTACCCATCAGCCAAATACCAAGTCTGAAGTTCTGCCTCTTTGAGAACCACCCCCACCTGTTTTTCTTTATACCATACATTTCTTTTCATTTTCCTCTGGCCCATATCTGTTCTACTTGATCTTGTTTTGTGCTGTTGTTAGTACCTACAGCTAATGTGAGTCATTAAATCGGAGGAGTGAATAAAGCAACTGTTACACCTCAGACTGCGCCAGGACTTGCCAGGTGAGGCACATATATCCTAGACATTTGAGCCTCTAAACTACTGTGGGAAACAAAAGGGTTCAAAACATAAAACGAGAACTAGATTTAATGAATGCTCACCTCCTTTGTAAAACATGAGGGCATGCAGGAAGCCTGCATTACTCTCTCTGGGAGCAAAAGTCACCCCGAGGAGGCAGAGTCCAGGCTGCCTGAAGGAGGAGGTTGTGACAGCTCAGGCCACCACAGATCGGGGCTGTCCAGTGTCCTGAGAACACCTGTGTCTCTGGGGCGCTCTGCCTGCCCAGGCCGCCACTGCAGATCCTATCACCCCACCAGACCGCAGCTTCTCATGTCACCATGAGCTAAATCCGCCACCATCCCTGTGCTCATGGAGCCGTGGCTGTGGGGGTGGCGTGAGCACATCCCTGCCGTGAAGGCGTGTGCACTTAGATGTGTGTACGTTTATGTACCACCAGATGCTGGACCATAAGCCCCCAATACAGTGTGCTGCCCACACCCACGGCATCTGAGTCACAGTGAAGGGGATGGGATTCGGGCCCAGTGTCTGTAGTGCCCTCTGTACCAGGACAGCCTCGACCACACTACAGTCTCTAAACCGTTATTTCCATCTGGTGAAGCTCGTCGTTTAGACTATGGGGCCCAGAGACCGATGTTGCTCTACAGTGAAGACATTAGTTCCCAGTAGTGAGATCCCTGCATAGTACAATATAAAGCATCACCTACTTTGTGGGCGTTCAGTTTCCCAGATCTTTCCTCTTTATATAGCCCCTCTTCCTCTTCCAGTTGAGATGACTTTGCCTAGTCTGCTTAATGGATCTAGAGGGCCAGGAAGCACCACACACACTGAAGGCCCTGTCCTGGCATCTAGAATACTGGCCATTGTACTTTCCCTCCCAGGACTCCTTACGGGGAGTGCCCTGTAATGTTCTAACTGGGTTTATTTTGCATACCAAAGCACTTGCTCAGATTGGTCTGTTTGTCAATGAAGACTTTAGCAGAGATAACATTTCCAAAAGGCATGAACATCTGCAGGATGTCCTGGTCTCCAAACTCCTGTGGAAGGTGGTAAATAAAGAGGTTTGCACCCTCTGGACCTAAAGAGGAGGAAAAAAAAAATCAGAGTAAGGTATTCTTCACTTCTTAGTTTCCAAGGCTGCTGCTTAGGAATGTTTTAACAACAGATGGGCTAAGCACGTGGCTTTCTCTCCTGCTGAATGAGAATGGAGACGGACAGATGTCCAGTGCTGGTATGTCTTTTAGGACAGGAGTCATCCTTCATATCTTTCTGATTTCCAAAGAGACACCAGTTAAGAATGGCATCCTTTTCATCTATAACCTGTGGGTCACATTTGCTTACTGCGCATGAGCACATATTTTCAGTCTTCCTGGGTGTGAAGGTGGCAGTCATGGGGTGGAGTGGAGGGCAGAATTCAGGTGTGGGTTTTTCCTGAGTGGCTTTGTTTTGTAGCACATAGTATATACTGTCTCTTGGAGAGAGTGTCCTGTGTATTCTAAGCAAATTGCAGCAATTTAGACATAATGGATATAGCAGTAATGCTGCTTGGATTTCTCAATCATTTACCTAATTACCCATTCAGTTTTGATCTGGCAAATCGCTTAACACACAGTCTAATAATCATCTTTATTAGAAATGACTGGCAGTGAGTCAAGGCAGGGAAAAATAGGTAGCCAGTTTCACAACTGTGATCGGAAGGATGTCCCTGGGAATTAGCCTCACACACTGAGTGTATAAGGTACAGAAGCTGCTCAAACACTAAGCTGAGCTTCACTCTTAACCATCACTCCCAGAAATACGAGGAGGAAGGGCAGAACAGGGGAGAGCTTAGCTGTACCAGAGAGGAAAGCTCTCTGAACTTTATTTCCATTCCATTCTCTCATCTCTCTAACTCCCCGCATAAGAAGTATCTGCAGCTTAGAGAAAGCAAAAAGGAGGGACTCCCAGAGACCTGATGGCAGGTAGTCACCTTCTAATACGTAACAGGTAAGCATGCTTTCCAGGTCAGAGGGTGCTCGGGGGTGTGGCAGATCCTCCTGCAGAGGTTCTGGGGAGGCCCCGCGGCTGGACGCCTCTTGGATGTTCTGGGCACGGTGTCTGGGAGGAGGGGAGCTCATCAGCTGGTGAAGTGGCCAAGCTGCTAGCTCCTGGGACCTGAACTGACCTTCATGGGAGAAGAGCCAGGACTGCCTGTGCCCCTGGGAAGCCCCAGGGGACAAGGTGCAGTGGGTCCTCAAGGGCTGTGGGGAGGGTGTCTATTTGTATAGGTCGAAAAAAAAATAAAACTGAGGTAAAAAGAACTTTGTAAAAATAAAAAGGATAAACATCTTTGCAAAGAAAACTCAAAACAAGTTTCTTTCCATACACATAATCGTAGAAGAAAAAAGTATTGTAATGAATAGAACTTTTCACAAGGAGATCTTCTTAGAGCAAATTTCTGAAGCCACAGAGATGAAGCATTTCCTTGTTATTTAAGTGTTAACGAGGCTACTTTAATTTTCTGTTGTTGCTCGGAATTTCCAAGGGCATAGCCAGTGCAAGAGACGCAGTTTGTATTTAAAGGGACACAATTACAGCGTTTAGGTCCCCAGATGGTTCCTGGTTTTAAAAAAAAAAACTACTCCTAAAAGAAGTCAACACTTAATATAAATAGATGCAAAACCAGAACCCGGCAGATGGATGTTCTCAGAGCCACCATGCAGTGTGGGGAGCAGGAGACCTGTTCTACCCAAACTGGTCGTGCTTCTAAATAAAAAATCCAGATGCACAATGAGAATTAATGGGACCCAATCTGAATCATGAAGTCATCTCACCTCCTCAAGCCCAGGGAGAAAATGCAGTTTTAATGCACTATGACAGATTACTGGCTACGCATGGGTAGTCCTGGCCTTCTCGGATGCAGTGCCTTCTGAACATGTCTGGGCCAGACAGGGGACCAACAACATAGGAAGAAAGTAAATAAACCCAAGGAGTCTCTGTCTTCTCCCTCATCACCAAGAAATACCTGAATTTTGCCAACTGCCGAAGCCGTTAACACAAAAATGAAAAAGAGGTGACTTGGTATGGAAAATCTCTTAACATTCAGAGATACCAAGGGCAAAGAAATAATTTTTAGAGGGTTCACCCTCTGATCTTCCTTCCATCTCCCCTCAGTAAGAAACCTGCTGACCAACCACGCACTTCGTGGGCTTCCGCTACACCTGACTGACTTGCCAGAGCTCGTTGAGTTGTGTCATTGGTCCAGCTGGCTGGCACTCGAGTTCTTATTTCTCACAGGGCCCCAGGGCCTCTGATACAGCAGGGAGCACTGGGGGTGCCAGCGTCTTGTTGGGATATGGGGGCTCTACCTATTTGTGTGTGTGTGTGTGTGTGTGTGTGTGAGAGAGAGAGAGAGAGAGAGAGAGAGAGAGAGAGAGAGAGAGATGTGCCTCCTGCAAACTGACTCAGGGAGATGGGAAGGTGTGAAAGAGGTTAGAGGCTATTTAGGAAAGGCGGGAAAGGTGATCAGGTCGACCTGCCTAATGCTTCAAAGTCTTAGCTGGGAGAAATATTAAAACCATTTCTTTAGAAGGCCAGACTGGTTCACTTTCCTATGGGAAAATATATACCAGGGTACATGACTTGACTACATTAGATTGACTGCGCTCTCTTGATTAGAGAACTATGGAATAGGAAATCTAAAACTCTGTTTAGCAGTGGAATTCGTTGTGGCGTTTTTCTTTCCTTCTCAGTATTACTTGCCTTTTAAATTATGTTTTAGTTAAGCTAATGTGCTGTCCTTTGTCGCTCAGTTGTGTCTGACTCTGCAACCCCATGGGCTACAGCCCACCAGGCCCCTCTGTCCATGGTGAGTCTCCAGGCAAGAATACTGGAGTTTGTAGCCATGCCCTCCTCCTCAGGATCTTCCCAACCCAGGGATCGAACCCAGGTCTCCCTCACTGCAGGTGGATTCTTTACTCTCTGAGCCACCAGGAAAAGATGGTTTAAATTTGTTGAGTACACGTTAACAGGGCAAGAAGATGATCAGAAGAGACATATGAAAAGATGGGAGATTAAAAAAAGACCTGATCTGAACAATCCTGAAACACCACCAACAAAGACTGAGCACTAACCCACGCTACTGGTAGCCTGCAACACCTAAATATAAATAATCTGGAGAGGCAGTATTTATTCTGAATTAGTAATCCCAGAGGGTTAATTATTGCACAAGTAGTGCCTGAAACTCAAGGCACAGAAGTTTAGGGCTGTGAGCTGGGGTGAAGCAACTTCAGGGCCCAGACTCTCTCCTAAGCCACTAACTTTCTAGTCTGCTTGTGCCCAATGTGATCCAGGTTACACGGTTTGCCTCAAGGCCATCCCTGCCGGGGGATGGGGAAGTGACCAGCACTCAGATGCACGTGAGGGAACTGGCTTTCCTGGTCTCTCCCGAGGACATGATTATCTCACAGGATATTTCCTACCACCCTCATCTGTTACCATGGAAGTTGGACCTCAGAAAAAGGGCCTGCCACACAGGCTTTCCCTTGGGGAAGCTGAGGTATTTATGGCACGGAGTCGTGCGAGCTTTAAAATAAACTACAATAACATCTTAACTGAGAGGAAAGAGAGTTGAGAGAAACTAGGATTTTCAAGTTCCTTCCACTTTGAATGCTGTTACAGATAAACAGAAAAAAAAACCCTTAAAAAAACAAAACGACACAATCTTTAAAGCTGTGTTCCTGTTACAGTTCCCAACTTGACAAAGTAAAACCATTCTACTTCTTATTGGACACCATGTTTAAAGTCAAAGTCTTCAGACAAAAACCAGTTTGGAACTATGGGGTGAGGATTAGAACGAAAAGGAAGTTAAAAAAATGTCTTCAGCACTTTCTCATCCTCGCTTCTTGTATGCGAAACAAGTCAGAAAGAGAATAAATATCTCAGTGCAGATTTTGCTTTAAAAGCAACTTCAGTCAGGAGAAGGAACCAAAAGGAGGAAAGAGAGAGAAGCCCTCCCTATTCGGGCTAGTTCATTAACTGCTTTATAATTAGCTTTCATGTATTCTTAGCATTCACTTCCTGATGTTTATTTTGCCTTATTGGCAGAGAAGCAAGGCAATCAATCACTTATTTGCTTCCCCAGAACACCCTGACTAAACAAAGACCGGGTTGACCCTAAGAGTGGATTTTGTCATTAACCTGGACACCATCGCCAGCTGCAAGGCCAGCTTCACCATCATGGGGGACGTGGACTCCGCAAAAACCAGGTGAGCCCACAGGATGCTGCATTGACAACTGGGCCTTCTTCTAACGAGGAGTCTACGTGGAGGAGGAGAAAGGAGATGGCCCTTCTGATTTGGGAGAGGGGGCTCCTGGCAACAGTTTGGCAGCAGCAGCTACTAAGTAGCTGCGATATGGCACACAGAGGGTGGGAGGTCCACTTGACCAGGGAGCGGGACAGTAAATGAAAAGACAGCTAGAAGATTGCAGCAGAGTGTTCAGGCCTGTCAGATGTCTTAAAACGTGAGCAGGAGAAATGAAGCAGGCGCTCTTCTTATTAGGACAGCGGCTTATCACAACTTGCTCGGGACTCTGCTCCGGGGCCGAATGCTGCCCGCGGGCCGGGTTGGGCACCCACCTTCCTTCTGGCTGCCGGCGGCGCTCTGCTGCTGCAGCAGGCTCTGGCTGTAGAGCGTGGGCAGCGCTGCGGCCGCGTACTGCTGGATCCCTGAGTAGGCCTGGGTGAGGGCGTCCACGGTGCCCGCCGCGCCGTTCGTCAAGCCCGTGGCGCCAAGTCCTCCATTCAGAGCCGCCATACCTGAGAGCATTTGAGCAACTTTACAAAGAACCCAACGATAGAGAAGAGAAACAGCACTTTTCATTAGTGCTTTCCAAAGGAAGTCAGAGAGTTATTTGACACAAGTACGACAGCAAGTGCATGCAGCGAGCACACCAGTTACACCAACGTGAACTTAAAAGACAAAACCATGAAGGAACAAGTCGTAAATAATGGCAGACATACAGACAACCACCACAACCCCCTGAGCAATGGTGAGCCTCACTCCCTAGGCCAGGGAGCGAATTCTCCGAGGCACTATAGGTGGGCAATACATCCGAACTCCATGCAGGGTGCTACTGGCAAGACTGGGGCTCTCTCTTTGAAATAAGAGCCTTCTGCTTCTTATAGCTTGGAAGCATGTAAGAAAAAAAACTTTAGTGGCAGAGGCCTGTGACATCTGTACACTTAACTCTGTTCATGGGGTTCTTGAGAAGCCATGGGATGGCCCAGGGGTTGAGAAAGGAAAGGATAGGACGAACCTTCTCACCCTAAGCTGCCTGACGTGGAAATGGCCGGGAGGATGAGCGCTATAATCAGTGAATCGCCAGTTCCATTGACTGGCTTCCTGAGCAGCTGAAGGATGCTGTTGGGGATGAGGACCTTAGGGAGAGTCTTGCTGATGAAGAATTAAGGTGCAGGAAAAAATGCAGCTCCCTCCCCTCATTGGGGAGGACTGAAGCTGCTTATCCAGTGTGAAAGGCTAGAAAGGGGATGGGACCATTCTCAGAAGCAAATGGACACACACACACACACACACACGCACGCCCAAATACTAATTAGTGCCCGTGGAACTGGGATTTCCATCAAGGAGAGCATTCCATGCCATGTTTTCCAGTTAACTGAAGTGACCCTGCCTCTGGAGCTGGATCTTGGCTATTAACCCATGTGAACTGGGTGGTGGCCAGCACACTTTTAATTTTTTTCCTTGTCTCCTGGCTGCTCTTTTGCTCTGATATGGTTGCTGACTGTGTCAGTTTTTCCTGAATACTGACTCAAAACAAGTATACTTTAATAGAGTGTGAACTTTTCAATGAACTCAGGAAATGGAAGAGGTGACATCATAATTGCTTTGAGTTCCCTTTATGATGAAGACTTTTTTTTTTTTTTTTTGGAAAGATCTGTTTCTGCCAAGAACTCAGTGAAAACACTAATGAAAATCGAAGGAATTAGGGCTATTGATTAAGGATGTTAAAATAGCAAAGATGATTAACTGAAAAAAAAGTGTAATAAGCAGTCTAGTGAGAATAGAGGACAACAAAGTAAGGATGCTTAGATATCATACAGAGGAATCAAATATCAGAATCACCTCAACACTTCCATGCATATTTTTGCTTGCCATCCACAGGACACAGGGGAGAGGGGACAGGTACTTACTCCATCATGCTCTGTTCTTCTGACACCTTCACCTCTTAGATTAGAAGATTACACACAAGACAGGAATGAGAGCATGGCTTAACAGTAGAGGAATCTTATGGTGCCTCAGGGCTGGTATTCTCCCTGGGGGGCTTGAGGGGACAGTGCTGCCCTTGGGTGATGTTTGGGGTGAGGGTGGTGTGTCCAGGAAAGCCTGGTGGTCGTAAGCATGGAAAGCCAACTTCCTGAAAAAGGAAGTGGTTTCAAGCAGCTCTAGCTGATCCTGGCTAAGCTCAGGAGGTGCTGGCCAGCAGAGGCCTGCTGACTCTGCTTCAGGTTTCTTTCCATGAAGGAGTTTATTCTGATTGTTTCTGAGGTGTGTGTGCCAATGCCAAGGTAGAATGGGTAACTGATCACGCGGCAGAATTCGAAGAACCATTACAGAAGGATTTCAACTTCTGAGAGTTATTCCTGTTGATGATTTAATGTTATCCTATATTAAATAATCATTATATGACGTTAACACTTGTCAGTTCAGCTGCTGGTGTTTGATTCCACCTAAGCACTTTGGACAACAGAAATAGAGGTTTGAAGGTTAACTGCATAAAATGCTTCCCCTTAAAAGAACAGGGCTTTCTTCGAAAAAGCCAAATGGATTGATCATTTCATCCCAATTTAATCGAGATTCCCACAGGTGCTATTTGTGTGAGGAAGGCTGGAACAAAAGGACAGCTGTGGCAAACCTCAACGAGGGCAGGAAGTCTCTGCAAATGGTCTAGCGATAAAGTTAGTGCACTTCTTAGTTGAGCTGTTAGTATATGACACCTGCCTCACATAATCCAGGAGGGAAAGGCTCTTGTCAGTGAACTGCCCATGTTCCTTCCTTCTCATCTTGCTGTTCTGCTTTTAGCTTTAGAGTAGTGTCCTTTTTTTTAGTCCCTCCATCCATGCATGAACTTATAAAGGAAGAACAAGGATATGGAGCTCAAATAGTGTAGCTACTTGCCTACTAACCAAAACTTGTTTTGTGGGGAGATGAGGAACCCTCTGGGAGGGAAGAGGTAAAGTTTGGGAATTAACTGGATCCACCTACCACCTACTTTCTCCCTGGCTCCTTTGTGGAAAAGAGTTGGTTCTACTCAGAACACCAGAAACCTCTCCTTATGATGGCAGGTAATGGTTCCTGAGTGGAGTGGGGGAGCAAATGGCAACGCCAGAGAAACTGGTCTAGTGGCCTCTGCCCAGGTTCCCGTTTCTTGACTTCCTTTTCTCAGGGCTGTCCAGTGGGACAGGTGGCATCACTGTGTCTGTTAAGGAAGAACGGTCTGAAGGAGGACCCTCTACATTAGGTTTTCTCTTGCTGTCTGAGAAGCAAGCTCCAAGACAGTGTGTTTGGATTGTGAAATAGCGCTGATGGTAATTCACCCCAGCAGTCGTTTTCTTTGTGCATGACTTTGGGTTTAATTAAACATTTTCCTAGTCCATACTGTTTAGCAGGGGTTATTTGAGACTAGAAACAGTCTTAATTTCCCATGAACTATACTTATAGTTATCCAATGGCAAAGTATTTAAAAAACACAACAATAAGGCCGTTGTTCTTGCCAGAAGCAAAATTGAATAACACAGACCCCACACAAGAACTAATCATGGTCTCTCTGCCATTCAACAGAGTCCCTCTCTAGCCGCTGACGATAACAATGGGAAAACCCCAGCAAAGGACAACAGGACAGGCTGAAGAGGCAGGCCCACACGGACAGGACGACACACAGCAGTCATGAGCACGTGCTGAGGAGGACAGCCACTCCCACTGGCCTGGTACTGTGCAGACCAAGGACAGGCAGGCGATCAAATCAAATTCCTTGTTTTAGGGGAACTAGGTCCTGGGGCATAGAAGCAGCATGGAGGGGTGTGTGCAAACACTCGTCTGCAACCGAGGGGAAGGACAAGTGAGTTGGAGCGTCTGCAGAACAAGGTCAGAAACAGGAGTCAAGGCCATGAGGGCTGCTGGCAAGAGGGGCGCTGGAGGCAGCTTTACTGGAATCCAGTACTCTGCTGTCATGTGGTTACCACTTCATTTACTGTTTGCTCACTAATCAAGAGCCATCCAGTCTGGAAAGAAAAAAAATCTTTTTCTTTTCTGCTTTCTTTGGCCTCTGGTCAGATAATACTCAGTCCAAGTTCATGTTTGTTTTCCCCAGGGCATCTCCATAAAAGGATTCCATAAAACCTGAAAGAATTCCCTACCTCTAAATGTGTGACTTACATCTTCTTATCTGGGTGATAACAGCTAGTCTTCATTTGGGTGAGTTCTAGGTTCTTCTTTACAAAATAAATTACAAGGTATTCTTTTGGGATTTTAGGATATAGAATCATTCGCTTGTGTTTTTCTTTTAAATAAACTGTACTTCTTGATCATCCTTTAAAAACTGTTCACTTAGTGAATCGTGGCTAAAAATAAGGCAACTTGCCAAAATTCTTTTCTTAATACTCGAAAATGGGCAGAGGCTGGGTGGCCTGCTAGGTAATTAGGTCCCCAGGTCAGATCTCCTTAGGCTGTCGTGGGCCTGCTGGGTGTGGCTGTTGTCAGGCACAGGGTGTGGGGACCGAGCTGCAGGAAAGGCAGACCTGGGGTCCCCTCTGTGGACTGAGGACCATTCCCTCCAGTGGAGGAGCCGAGGCTGAGCTCGAGCCTCAGCTGTGATTCATCCGCTGGCCAGGAGCTATTCTCCCCACAGATCTAAAGCACCGGAAGTGGGCAGGCTGCGTAGACAGAACTTAGAGTTCTTTGGTCAGTCTGTGTATTTCAGAGCTGAGGAATTCTGTAAACGATTTACCTGATTCTACTTCAACCTGCCGTAGGGGAATGGGGCCCTTCAGGAGACGCACTGCTGTAGGATGACCCTGGCCTCCGGAGGCTTAAGAAAGACCCCAGACGTTCGCTCCAGGGGTGACTCCTCTCCACTTAGCCTTATTTCCTGCTTCCCAAGGCCTCTTCTCTCCTCCTATATGACTGTCATAAACCTCTTGATTTTAGACCTGGAGGGGACCTTTAAGATCACCTGATCCAGAATGTCCCCTTTTCGATGGGACCCTGAAGTCCAGAATGGGGGCAATGACTGGCTCAGATTCCTGCAGGAGACAGAGCAGACTGGGAGCTGGCCCTGTGGTCCTGACCTCCAACTCATCAATTTCTCTTTTATAACATATTCACAGCCTCTCAGAAGAAGGGCACCAAACCAGAGTCCCGGAAACCTGCGGATACTTGTCACCCACAGACATTTGTGACCAAGGACACAAACTACAGCCCTGAAGACTCAGGGTGGTGAGGGGGCTGTCTGTGGAGACACAGAGTGGACACAGGTAGCACACTCCTGTCTAAGCATGTGCTCCTGCCCCTCCTCCCAAGTTTTAGTTCTCCCTGTGATGCAGCCTTTGCAGGTTGTCTCTGGCTGAGCACTATCTGTGGAGAATTTGGGGGAAGGCTGTCCACCAGAGCAGCAAATACTCACTGTTGATGGTACCTGCTAGTGCATTAATGTTATTCAGTCCGACAGTGGCTCCTGCCAGTCCTTGCAGAGTCCCGAGAGAGGTCAGAGAATTCATGGCTGCACCAGCAGTGGAGTTGGGGGTTGAAGCAGCCACTGCAAGACAAAAGGCAGACGAGTGAATGGGGAGAAAGACACCGTGAGTGAGAGCCCGCTGGCCCAGGAGGCAGTCTGTCCTGTCCTAGCGGACGGAGCTGGGGGGGCCTGCAGTCATGGATGACCAGGAACCTCACTTAGGCTTTGGTGTGAGAGACATGGGCTGGGCTTGTAGCAATTGTGACAGTAAGATTTAGTGAAAAAAAATCATCACGGCTCTGCTGTGCCAGCCAGTGAACACGCGCTCTGCTGGCTAGCTAGGGGCAAGCCACGAGAGGAGGGCCCTTCCTCCTGAGTGGCAGGTCCTTCATCAGCCCCACTTTAGGAACCTCTGAGCAAATGAGCAGCACAAAGTGGGGGAGGGGGAGTGAAATGGCAATTCTTGGCTTATTGTTTCTGCTTCAGACACGGCAATGAAGTGAAAAAAAAAAAAAAAGTCATACATATTCCTGGGTGTCAAACCCAGTCTTCTGTCAAAGAAGACTTCAAGACCCAAGTAGTGGTGATTATAGAAGGGGAGATAAAATAGTCCCCCACCTTTAACTAACAGCTTCATTGGGATATAATTCATGTTATAAAATTTACTCCTTTGAAAGTATGCAGTTCCCTGATCAGTATATTCATAGAGTTGTACAACCAGCACCATAGTCTAATTTTGGAACATTTTTATTACCCTCTAAAGAAACCCATACTCATTAGCGCTCATTCTATGTTCTCTCCCCTCTCCTTGGACACTGGCAACCACTGATCTACTTTCTATCTCTGTGGATTTGCTTAGTCTGGATATTTCATATAAACAGAATCATAAAATACGTCTTTTGTGACTGGCTTCTTTAACTGAACAAAATGTTTTCAAGGTTCATCCATGTTGCAGCATGTGTCAGTACTCTATCCCTTTTTATTACTGAATAATAGTCCACTGTATGGAAACACTCCACTTTTTGTCCATCCATTAATCAGCTGTGGACATTTTGATTGTTCCCACTCTGGGGCTGTTATGAGTAATGGTGCTGTGAACATCTGTACTCAAGTTTCTGGGCAGACATATATGTCTTCGGTTCTCTTGAATACGTAGTTAGGAGTGGGACTGCTGGTCATATGATAAAGCTTTTTAATAATTTTCATTAGGTATGAGTGTTTCCCTGGGAAAAAGTCCTCAGATGTCCTCATACTGAAGACCATTCTGGAAGCTCTTCTCGGGTGTCACCTGAAATCATGTGAAAGCTCTTCAGGCCTTTACCTTTTCATCCCCCCCCCCCCCAGGGCGTTATTACTGGCTGAGAACCAGAACTTGCCCCAGGGATAGTTTTTCTCCCTTACTCGCTGGCACAATAGTTTGGTAACAGCTGTCACATGTAGGCTGCTGTCAGACTAAAATGCATTTCTCCATGGGAAACGCCGGGGGACTTCTGTTTCTAGTGGTTAGGTGGTCTAGGTACTAGAGGGACTCTGCTACTGAAACTAAAATGCTCCATAAGATATTTTAAAGAATACTTTAAATTGCATCACTAACTGACCATTCAGTAAGAATTATTCAGAATCAGTGATATAAGTGAGAAGGGGGAACCCAGGAAAATAAGTAGCACACTGAAGGTAGCTTTTGCCTTAAGGGTATTTTGTGAACCAGATAAATGTAAGATTCAGTTCTCAAAGCCTTCCAGTGCATGACAAATACGAGAAGTCTAGGGTCCACCTGAGGTATAAAGTACGTAAGAAGAGACTCCCCCAGCAGAAAGTCTGGAACCCTCAAGGCTAAACAAGCAGTCTAAGGATGAACAAGATATACTTCCCGCTTCAGAAACTGTAAGGACAACTGCCTGTATCAAAACAGTGCTGAGCAGGGGGAGGGGATTCCCTCTAATAATATATAATAAACTAGCCCTCACATAAGCCTGCAAGACAACTTTCTTTTATCTGACTGGTCAAAACCCGTCCAACCATCAATTTAAAGTGGTCCCCAGCTTGTGCTCTCTTCTAGCACCTTGTAGAATCATCTGTAAGTCAACCTTGAAAGGGCCCATTTTCAACAAAGAACTCTCAGAAATAAGGCTCCAAGACAGTTGAGCTCACAATAAAAAAAACAAACACAAAATATACAAGTAAACCAAGTACCAAGAGTAAGAATCAGCAGAAACAGAGTTAGACACTATAGTTAGATCCACCAAAACCTCAGACACTGGAATTATTAGTGTGCAATAGAAAGGAAGTGTCTTTAACATGTCTGCACAATATGAAAGGGTGAAAAATGAAAAAAAATGATTAGAAGAAATAACAGGCGCTGAAGAATGAGGCTACAGCTGTAAATTATACACCACCACCATTTCATTGGCCTCTTTAAAAAAACCAGAAAACTGGAAGCGAGTGGGGCTGCAGTTAAGAGTGAGAGCTTTACAGCAGTCATTTATAACAGTGAAGATATGGAAGCATCCTGTCCATTGACAGATGAATGGGTAAAGAGGATGTGGTGGGGAGGGGGGTGAAGAGTTCAGTTCGGAAAAAAAAAAGGATGTGGTGTGTATGTGTGTGTGTGTATATACATGCATATATATACGCACACATATATAAAATGGAATACCAGTCAGCCATAAAAAGAATGAAATATTACCATTTGCAGCAACATGAATGGATCTACAGATTGTCATATTAAGTGAACTAAGTCAGATAGAGGAAGGCAAATACATAGCACCGATATGTGGAATCTAAAAAAAAAAACACAAATGAATTTATTTATTTAAAAAAAAAGAGTCACAGACATAGAAAACAAATTTAGGTTACCAAAGGGGGAAAGTGGTGCAGGGATAAATTAGGATTTGGGGGTTAACATACACACACTACTATATGTAAAATAATCAGTAAAGACCTACTGTAGAGCACAGGGAACTCGACTCAATACTCTGTAATAACCTATATGAGAAAAGAATCTGAAAAAGAATGGACATGTGTATAACTGAATCACTTTGCTGTATACCTGAAACTAACAGAACATTGTAAATCAGCTATATGCCAATATAAAACAAAAATTAAAGAAAATACCCAAGTTAGAGGTCTCTCTCTATTCTGCTTTTATATTTATTTAAAGCCCCAGAAGACTGGCTGTAGTGCACTGACTGTGGTCTTCTGACCTCTTGTGCTGCTCTTGGGTAGTCCAAGTAGACAGATGGGAAGAGGGTGGAAAATAGCAGGGAGAGGAATCGACGTGAGATTAACTGAACTAAACAACTTGCCTTAACTTGAGAAGACTCCCATGTACTCCAGTGCTTTGCACAATACTCTGAAAATTTACCCCAGTTTAGTCTAAATTGGAAAAGATATCTCAGTTGTGTATCTGGCTGCCTTTAAGAACCTTCTGGGTTCTATAAAATAATGTCTTTAAAGCAAAAGGAAAACTTAAATTTGTCACACAACCAGTCTCAATCAAGTACTTCAAATACTCAGGAGAAACAGGACAGAGGAGCCCCTGGACACAAAAGACAGAGCTGTATTAAATGTCATTGACATGCCTGTTTTCCTTATTTCTGTGCTGGCAGTCTGGCAGGAGGCTGCCTGCGTTCTGCCCACCTAAAATTAAAATTCCCTTCTGTCTCCACTAAGAACCGTATCCTCTGCTTAAAACTGTTTACAAGATGGCACAGGAACGTTTCAAGAGAAGGTGGTAAATAAACGTTGGTTCATCTTTGCTCATGGCATCTCTTTTTTTTGTCAAAGGATGCTCCACGCAGGGGAGAGGCTGTACATCAAAGCCCAGAGGAATGCGGGGCGTCAGGGGGGCAGAGCTGCCTTACCTTCTGGGCAGTGATGGACAGACCTGGTCACACGTCACGTTTCACGCCTGCAGTGCTGCTGGCTCTAGACCACCAAGTGGGCCAAAGAGGTGGTGAGCAGCTGGCCAGCCAGGAGGTAAAACAGCCACGCAACCCACCAGAGCCACGTGTATGTCACCCCACATGGCAACTCGGTTCCGGGCCTTCTGATGACAAGCTGGGAGGGCTGAGGGTGCTGGAGAGGGAGGGGGACCGGGACCAGGACAGGAGCAGAGAGGCCCCCTGTTCCTCTGATGCAGCTTCTGCGAAAGGAACCAGAGCCCACTGAGGTTTCTGAGGCTACATGCAGGCGCGGCCCCTGGAGAGGCAGGAGCCAGCCCTGACGGCCTCATCCCCCTTTCCCTGGACTGTGAGCAGGGACACAGGGGAGGTGCGGCTTTGTTCCTACTCTCTGCACGAGGTGGGGTGACAAGCAGTCTGGGGGGAGGCCGACTGCTGAATGGAGGGAATGTGGCTCTTCCCCCTTTCACAGATTCCAGATCCAGCCAGAAAAGTAGAAAAGTGGCCATCTGGGGTACCAGCCTCTGACACTGACCACGTCTGTACCATCCTTCCTACATGAAGGGGACCCTTCTCTCCTTCGTTTTATGGGCGCCCTGGCAAGTCCTGTCTCAAGTACTCGGTCCCAGAGATGATCATGCTTTCTAGGAACCTAGTGCTTCCATCTCCACCTGTGAACCTTCTCCCCACTTTTCCTGGACTGCAAGATTTTTTTTTAAACTTTTAATTTTGTATTGGGGTATAGCCGATTAGCAAACACTGCTGTGAACACAGAAGGGACTCAAGTGTACATATACATGTATCCATTCTCTCACAAACCCCTGCCCATCCAGGCTGCCACATAACATTAGGCAGAGTTCCATGGAGGGACACCAGAGTTTCAAAAAGCTACAATGAAACGACATCAACAGAAGACACCAAGAATCTGCCTTCAGCGAATCCGCAAGACACTGAAAGCACAGTAGCTTTGTGGTTTAGGAACTACAACAACCGCAAACACAAGAGAACACTGCCTGCACTGACCAGACGCACTCAGGCGGCGGAGCCTGCAGGCACTGCTCCTCGTCACATAAGCGCTGATGTTCCGGAGGGGGCGGAGTGGTGAAGTGGTGACAAGGGCGCCTCTGTCGCTAACTCATCACAACCTGAGGGCGAGCACAGCGCCTCCGCTCCCGTGGGGTCTAGTTACTCCACAATAACCACACCTCTTATTTCCATTTCTTCCCTAAAAGGATTTTTTGGGGGGAGGGATGGGGAGAGGAGAGATGACAGGGTGGGAGGAGGCTGTTTGGGTTAGAAAACTACATTGAAAGCTTCTGCAGTGTTCTGATCTCCGTACCCAGCCACCTGTAATGCGCATGTCTATTACCCCACAAACACCCACGTCACCTTCTTCCTTCGATAACTGGCTTCCAACTCACAAGGAGCTCAGTCAGCAGCCTGCCTTGTGCCACGCTGGGACAGACAAGTTCTGCAGATGGGCCAGAGGAAGCCTCCGAGTCTGAAGGGCTGACTAGAGGAAGAAGTCCCTTGCAGGGACTCTGAACCCCTTCTGAGGTGTTATGCTACGACAGGGGACGTTTCCAAAGATGAGAGGGGTACGGAAACGGACGTGGGCAGTATCATCTCCTCTGTGTCCACAGTGGTCCCACCGTTTTCTTCACTTCAGTTTCATCTCCAAGTGTTCCCTGGAGCCATCACTGGGGGGTGCTACTAAGAAAGAATCTACCTCATAGTTGTCAACAACCTGTGCACCTCCTCACCTCACCTTGTTTCCGGGATCCTCCCCAGTCCGTAAAGAGGGACACAAGAGTGACGGTGTCATTTGGGGCCATAAACTTATTCTAAACAGTTTACATAAACTCAAGTCTACCTGGATCAAACAAGAATGGAGCAAAGGAAAGGACGAATTGGACCTGTTTTCTCATCTAGTGATATTTTGCTTATGAATCACCAAACTAAAAGCACACCCTTCCTGTAGCTGGCTCCAGGTATTTGCCTTCTTTACAGATGGTCATGGACACAGCTTGAAAAAAAATCATGGTGATTTTAACCTGATATATAATTCTAGGTGCCCAGGAGCTCCTGCTTTTGAACGTTCCCTGGGGCGGCAGGAGCGGTAACCCCTCAACCGCGGTTAACAGCCTGTGTTTCCTTGGCAGAAGGAAACTTTGTTTGACCTTGCAGGCTTCCATTTCCTCATGTGGATCACAGAGGGAGGCACCTGCATGAATGAATGAACTTAAAGATTCCTGGTGCTTATGAAACGGGTCAGATTACTATTTGACCAGGCTCTAGAGAGGGAAAATGAGGAACACAGATTTCTGTAGAAAGCAAGTCCCTGGGAGGGTCCTGGAAGACCTGTCTGGATGCTGGTCTTAGGATGTCCTGGAAAGAGGCAGCTTTCCCTGAGGATAACAGGACCACATGGCTGGCAAGAGGTTACCCGGCAGAGTCCAAGGTCTGAGATGCTGTGAACCACCCTTCTGCTACTGGCATGGTTTTGTCTGGAAATGACTGACCACAGAGCACACGCTCAGTATACTGACTGAAAAAAACAACCACTCTCCAAGGGCTTTACCCTCAGTGATGACAGCTACACAAAAATGGGTCTGATCAAAGTTACCATGCTCTCTTTAATCCCACGGTGGCCATTCTGTCTTTGATAAGCAAGGTGTGTTGATTCTGTGACTTCAAATCAAAAAGTTCACTGCCAACTTCTCCAGCAAAGTCCCAGAGTAGAAAGAAGGAAGGAAAGGCTCTACTCCCTGCATTTATAGTCTAATATTTCTAGGAACAGTGGGGATGTATTTGCTTTCCAAAGTCAAATGTTCAGAGAAGAAAAAAATCACTGGGCCTTATTCCAGGTTTAACCAATCTCTTATTGTCCAGAGGAGCAGAATTTAGTGTCATTCCAAAATAATCATCTTCCCCATATGATACTTTAATGCTCTCTTAAAAAGCAATAGCATACATTATTTACACATTCCCTCGATAGTTCAGTAAATGTAAAAATGGACAATTCGATTTCACAACGGAGAAACTAAACAAAGAAAGATGAAATGACTTGCTAAGTCACAGCCTTCCAGCTCTTGGTCAAGATGTCCATGTATTACTAAATGAAAGCGAAACTGTAGTTCCTCTATCGCATTCTTTAGATTAACTACTTTTTTTAAACCTCTGCACCGGGCATGAACTTTTTTTGGTTTCTAGCCCTAGACATGTACATTCTTGTCCTATGCATGATGTGAATACCTTTCTGTCTCAAATCCTTTACAGCCTCCCCAGTCTTGTGTGTCTCAGTGGTGAAGGTGTTCCCTCTCTTAAGGGTACCCAGTCCACTCACTGAGCATCCTCTTGGCTCTGTGCCCTGTCCTGTATGTTAGTGTCTAATCCAATGCTGGCCAACAGCTCGGAAGGTGGGGTGGGGGGGTTGGGGGGATGGGCGTGGGGATGGAGCCTCACACACGCCACTGTTTCAGGTGCCAGAGAGGAGGGTTTGAGTCTTTCCCTCCAGACTCCTTCCCCCTTCAGTCCGTCAGTTTTTTCCTCTCGTCGGCCTCTCATCCCCTCTGTTCCACCTTCTCTTAAGTCTAGAAATATGTCTTTCTCCATCGTAAAATTTCTCCTTCTATTGACCCTTCTAGACTTACAAAATCACTACACTGCAGGAAGATGTCATCTATAAATACACAGCTCCTGCCTCCAGTCTCACACCCTCTCTCACGGCCTCCAGAATTGTGACATCCCTTCCACCATCACAGGGAACCCACCAGTCGGGGTAGGGGGTGAACTGCCTGCCTGTGGTCGAACTCAAACACCTCTTCTCTGCCCTCACCTCGATCTCCTTCCTGCTTGAAACTCCCGCGCTTGGTTCCCTGAAACCAGCTTCCTCAGGGCTCCCTTCCCACCACGTGGCTCCTCCCCTCTGCCCCGCACACACAGTCATCCGTCCAGGCTTCAACCCCTCCCAGCCTGCTTCTCCGCTGTGTTTCCAGCTCGATGGTCCCCCTCGGGACTGGGACCGCACTGACACCTGCCCACCTCTGCAGCTGCTCTGGGACAAACGCAAGGGTCAGGGACCCATCTGCTTGCGGGATGTATTTACTCGACATACTAGTCCACGTGCGCGGCAGCTCAACGTGCGTGAATACCGAGCGCCTTCGCCAGTAAGCTCACCTGCTCCCGACGGCCCTCTCTCCGCTGATGAAGATGCTGCGTTACTGTTCCCACACCCGGCACCTCTTTCCCTCTGCCTCCCTCACAGCACCCAAGCCCCGCTGACACCCCTGCGCTCAGAGTCCTCACCTGGCTCTTCACCGCCTGCAAGAGGAAGTGCCAGCTTCTCAGCCGTGGCTTCCAGGGCCCTCCCTCCCTGCCAGGTTCCTATTTCCCGTCTATCTCACGCTGGTCAAAAGGGAGATGGGTTTCCATTTGCTGACTGAATGCCTTTTCTGTATTTTCTCACACCTGACACATCTGATAAATCTTTCCATTTCTACCTCAGAAACCTTAACTCATCTTAAAGTTCTGGCTCCAGCGCTGACTCTCCTGTTAAAAGTCACCCATTAAGACAGGATCTCTCCTGTCACTCACACCGTGGGCCTTATCTGATTCTTGCTCCTCCACGGGAAGAGTCCAAGTTGGGGCATCCTGCTTGTTTTGTGCATGTGGCCACTGCATCCAGTTTATGGAACTAAGCCACGTACGAAAGTAGCATTTATATTTTGCTGCTTTTAAGTCTTAAAGCACAGACCTTAGGTCATGAACTTCTGAGAAGTTATGACTAAAAGTGTTGTTGCTTTTCCATCTAATACAAAACACAAGCAATCCATACACGTTTTCACTAGTGGCAGCGGTGATGCCTTTCACCCTTGAAAGAAATGATCTGTTATCCTGAAGTGTGCACTTGACTGAGTACACTTACAGAAGTATTAGAGAATTTTAAGACATCTTTTTAAAAGAAAGAAAGAAAACAGAAGGTCAGTAGGATAATGTACACAGACACAATGTTATGTTTTGGACAGAAAACACCAGAGAAATGCTCGCAAGTGGTAATGCTGAGGCTTGTGCCCACACTCCCAAAACCACGAGGCCAAGGCAAGAGATCCACACGCTGGGCAGATATTAATGTCTTTCTTTAAGACCCAGCCACTTGCCTTACAGACAACTTATGCCTTTCTACCAATACCGAGACTCATGCCTCAACAACAGGTTCAAAATAGGGTAAGAAGAAATGACCCAAGAATTAATTAACTAAATAGGAGACTGTAGTAAACAAAGGAAAAATTATCATACCAAAATAAAAGACAAGAAACACGATTAAATCAGGCTTCAAAAGACCCATAAGAAACTCATAAAAGGCCTAATAATGCATTTACCTGGTTTTTATTCTTTCCTGATTTAATTTCTAATTTTATTCCTTACCATCTGATAAGTGCATGAAACACTTACTCTAACCATGGGCAGCTGAGACTATTTTCATGTTTATTGCAAGGCCAGGAGACAAAGAAACCTATATTTATTGCCTAAGGGGATTTTTTTTTTAAACAAAAAAAATAATGCTTACTCTTTCATGTTTTAAAGCATAGACTGTTTAAAATCATTTATAATAATGCTGTAGGGAGTCTGTTCCTGGGTGTGCAGAACTGAAATTATAAATTTACAATTGTTAAAAAAATGAATAGTTTGGGGGTGCTGAGCTGTCCCTGTACTTCTGGGATGGATTTGTCTGAAGGAAAAGAGGTGTCTCAAGAACAAGTGAACCAAGGCCTGGGCAGTCTGGTACGATGAAGCTCTGCTTTCAGTTTGAATGGACTGGCTGGTTATGCATGGTTCAACAGGAAGCCCTGTGTTTTTTTTTTAATTATTTTTATTTTTATTTTTTATTAAAAAAAAAACAAACGAAAACAATGCACTGGCCTTGGGACTAGCATCCCATCCCTTTTATTTCCTGGCAAATTGCTCTGATGAAGTGGAGAGTCATGAATTGTTACTAACCATGTTTTCTGTGACTTTGAAGAGTCCCCGATGGAAATTAGACAAATAATTTACTTTCACTTCAACACCAGATTTTTTTAGTTATTCTTAAGATAAATAATTGAAATGTAGATTTAAATCGCTTCTGCTGCCCACATTTCAGGACTCTAATGAAGCCTAATGAAGACTCTTTTCAGCTCTTATGCAAAGCTCTGCTCAACACAGAAGAGAAAACCCGTCTCCCTGACACAGTGGTTGGCAGGATTTCTGGTCGGGCCGGACGCCATGTGAAGAGCAAAGGAAAGGATGCCTGGCTGGGGTTGGAAGAAAGAAAATACATCTCAGGACACATTTTCCCTTTCTTTCAGGTCTCAGGAAAAAAGCTGAAAATGGTCAAGTATGTTTCAAGTTTCCTTAAATACTCTGGCCACCTTCCTAGGCTGTTCGAGTGCTCTGAATTTTAAGAAGGTCACTCCGTACTCGCATTCCTGACCGTACTGGATGGCGTGACTGTGGATCCAGACATGGACCTCACCTCTCACCCCTTCCTCAAGATGGTGTCACGCCAGTCCCCCTCCTCCTCGCAGCCTGTTCCTGCTCTGTCCTCTGCCTGGACACCCTTGCCCTGCATCATCTCCATGCTTCCATCACTTTCCTCAGGTTTCTGCTCAAACGCCATGTTTCAGAAGGGGAAAACCTCCTTCCATCCCCTCCCATCTCTCCATTCTTATTCTGCCTGGGCCCTCTTCGCAGTGCTTGCGTGGCATACACACGGCTCTTTCCACTGCTCCCTCTTCGCAGTGCTTGCGTGGCATACACACGGCTCTTGCGACTGCTCTCTCTTCGCAGTGCTTGCGTGGCATACACATGGCTCTTTCCACTGCTCCCTCTTCGCAGTGCTTGCGTGGCATACACACGGCTCTTTCCACTGCTCCCTGTTCGAATCCCCCTGACAGACAGGAGACCCCGGGGGCGGGAGTGTGTCCTCTTCATGGCTGTGTCCCCAGTGCCCAGGCTAGCGCCTAAGGCTACACAGTCGCTTAAAAGCACTAGCTATCAATTACAATATCAACACTGATCAGCTGACAGATGCTTTTGCACTTGGCTTCTTAAACCCACGAGCCTTCTACTAAAGGAGAACAAAATGTTGGAATATTAATCCTGATTCCCTGGAACCAAGGCTCATTCCCACCCAGATATCACAATGGAAAAATATATTTTCATAAAGTTGAATGAAGCTTCCCAAGCAAACAACAGATCACATACCATTCACCAAAATGTCCATTTATGATAATGGTCACTTCTGGAACAGGAAAATAATTTCAATGTAGTGACAATATTAAAGTCTTTAAAGGCTGGTGAACCAAATAATAGACTGGCTCCTTGCCATGTAAGGAAGAGTCTTTATGGGAAAAAGAATTTTCTTTTCTCCCTACCTTGTTACCAATGATGTGGTCAGTTTCTTCTTTTTACTCTCAATAAAAGGGAGTCACCATGGTTGTAAAAATTACAATCATTTACTTCTGCCAAATTAATTAATAGTGTTTTCTCTTAGAAAAAAAAAAGCGCTAATCATTTTCATTTATATATAAACAAATAAAACACCCCTCAGATCTTGAGAAGTATTTAGTTTTTTCACTCCAAACAAAATAAAATGTCAGTTAAAATGCTGACAAACGGTCCATGTATATAAAACCATATACAGTGTTTTTTTAAAAAAAGTTTTATTGGAGTAAAAATTTTTATAGTTGATTTACAATATTGTATTGGTTTCAGGTGTTCAGACTGCTGTTTTAATGTAATCTTTTCACAGTCCTCACAGGGAGATGTTTCTTTTTTTTGGCGATCTCAGTTCCCCGACCAGGGGTCAAACCAGCACCCCTGCAGTGGAAGCAGAATCTTAACCCCTGGACTGTTGGGGAAGCCCTGAGATAGTTCATTCTTATTTTTCTTATTTAGCAAAACACTCTTCAGTCTAATTTCTAAAACAGGGACACTAGTGAGGTCAAATACTTGTGTTTTTAAGAAAAAAAAAATCACTATTATTGTCATAAGGGGGAATACACTATGTCAAAAATGTGTATTTCTTTAAAAGGATATATTTAAATAACCAGTTTATGTTTTGCATTAGTTATAACTTAATCTCTTGAAAAAATCAGAAAGATGATTTTTCAGGAGTATTATTATCTGTTGTGTGGAATGAGGCCCACATGTTGTCATGGGATGTTTTTGAAGACATTTCAAGAATGAAGCCAACATCCCACATGCTGTTGCTCTGAGATGAGGTGATGGATACATTGTCCAGCCTTTCCTCAACATCTCTTAAGTTTCTCCCTCAACACTGAACTCAGAGGGAAAGGAGTTAGAAACGCGGTGTTCAGTAGACAAATCAAGGGCTGTGGGGCTTCTCTGCTCCCTGAAGGCGGTTGCCTGAAGAAGGCTGGTCTACTGGGCACTGTAGCGTTCCTTCTCTATTTTTCTAGAAGAAAACGCTGCATTGTTACAGAGAAGTGTGGGGGCCAGTTAGCTCATCTTTTGGGAGTGGCCGATAGAGGGCCGGGGGTTGTTAGTTAGAAAGGGGCCTGGAGATTGTCCAGGCCAGCGCCTCCACGTACCAGAGCAGAAGGTGAGATCATCCATCAAGGCCCAGAAAACCCAGAGAGGAAGGCAAGCCAGCAAAACACTTTTTAAAAAACAAATCCTGGTGTCTAAGCAACCGCATTTGGTCTGGCTCATATGAGAAAGAAAACAGCATCTGCCTTTGAATAAGGCAACAGAATTTTTAAGGAGGGGGGAAAAAGACCTCACTTTAAATGACATAGCCCAGGAGGGGACCACAGAGGGACAACAAAGACGGTCCCCTCTGGACCTCCATGCTGAAAACCAAAAGTAAAGGATGAAGCTGGTGTGAAATATCACAGACGATGATTTGGGGTTTTGAGATTCAACAGGGAGTTCTTAAATTGCTAAAAACACCAACCACCACAAGACCAGGAGAAAAGAGCATTCCTGAGGGACTGAGGTGCCTCATCACTGGGCAACTTCACCAGGATGGAACGGACGGCACAATTTTCAAACAAAAGGAACGTGTGAGAATCAATAGCAGGCTGGATTCCCTCACAAAGCTTTTCTTCTCATTTTACCCTTGGAAGATAAAAATGCACATGCTCAAACTTTGTTTCTTTAAAAGGCACCTGCACCCCTGTGTTTGTAACAGCACTGTTCATGGCAGCCAAGACACGGAAGCAACCGAGTGCCCACTGACAGCTGAATGGGTAAACAAGATGTGGTATGTGCCTACAACAGAATAGTACGCAGCCATAAAACAAAGCCATCTGCAGCAATATCAACTAGAGATTATCATACCAAGGGTAGTAAGTCAGACAAGATGCAACCAGAGATTATCATACTAAGGGAAGTCAGTCAGACAAATACCATATGATATCACTTCTATGTGGAATCTAAATTATGGCATAAATGAACTTACCTATGAAACAGAAACAGACTCACAACACAGAGAACAGACTTGTGGTTACCAGGTGGGGAGTAGGGGAGGAATGAACTGAGTTTGGATTTAGCAGATGCAAACTATTTTGTATAGAATGGATAAACAATGCGATCCTCCTATACAGCACAGGGAACTATATTCAAAATCCAGGCATAATCCATAATGGAAAAGGATATAAAAAAGAATGTTGATATACGTGTAACTGAGTCACTTTGCTGTGCAGCAGAAATGAACACAACGTTGTAAATCAACTCTATTTCAATAAAGATATGTTAAAAAGACAAATAAGAAATTAAAGAGGTAACTAAGTCTGATGCCTAGCGGGGTCTGGGCATGTCCACCCTGCACCCGGCACTGCCCCCCGCATCCTGTCTCCCAGCGGCAGGACAACCCCTTACCGGGACTGGTGAGAGCTCCCAGGGCGCTGCTCGTGGTGGACAGAGGATTTGCATTGGTGGTGGTGGCTGAGGTCTGGGCTGCGGCTGCAGCCGCTGCCAGCGTGGCCAGGTTCTGTAACTGTAAAGCATTCATGCCTGCAGGGGGGAGAGAGGGCACGTCAGCAGCAGGCCCACTTCGCCTGTTTCCCAAAAGAGAGGGCAGGTGATGAGCACAGAGGGCCCCAGGGCTGGCACACTCACCCAGCTGCCCTGAGGACTCGTGTGGTACCCCATGTCCTGTCCCAGCCCAGGACCCTCTTCCCAGCTGCCCCCTCCTGGGCGGTGCAGCTCAACACAAAAGACAAGCAAGAGGTTTCCGTATGGACCACGCATGGCAGGGCCTCCCACCCCGAGGCTGTCACCTGGAGGGAGGGCTTCAGGGTACACTCTCCATCCTTAAACTCGACAGGTGTGCATTCAAGGTGTGACAGAAGAAATGATGCTTTATTGCTCTGAACTTACACTGATCTGTCTTGCTGGATCTGTAAGCTGTGTGACTCTGGACAGATTTCTTAACCTCTCTGATTCTTGCTTCCTGAATGAGTAGTAACAGTTACTTACCTCCTCCCTCATGTGGTTGTTGTGCAGATTAAATAACTCAATGAATGAAAAGTGACTCAGCACAGTTAACTGGCATGACATAAGCCCCAATAATTATCAGCAACTACTGTGCCTGTCACTATCATTATAGACCCCCAAACTTCTCTCTCTAGGTGTATTCAGGAACTCAAGTAATATTTGCTGAGGAAAAGAATGAAGAAAAATGGCAGTGCCATAATATTTTTATTTGTAATATTTGTATCTGCATTGTAAATATATTTGTATCTCAAAGAGGAACTACTTTTAACTGGAATGAATTGTGGGCTAATGAAAATCAAGAAAAGAAGAGTGGAGAGAAACAAAACTCTGCTGACAGGTCTGGGGGGACTGGCCAGGCACAGATTCCATGCCTGAGTCCTCAGAGGTTCAAAGGTTCTCTACACTAAGTCTTTTTCCATGATTCATTTCACCCCCATGTACATTTGAAAAGCCAGCAACAGTGGTTCTTTCCTCATACAGTGGAATTTTGCACAGAAAGATAATGAAGTTATCAGGCTAATTTTACCTTTTCCTCATGTCTCAAATCCAGGCATTTGATACACGTCTACATAATGAATCCAACCTGCTTTTGAGACAGTGGCCTGATGACAGGACTGGGGGATGGGAGATGGAGGAGGTGCAAGAGAACATTCTAGGAGCACGCCTGCTGGAAGCCCTCAGCCACCGTGTGGAGCCCTTGGCCTCAGCTGGCCTCAGAGCCCGGATGCCAGGCTCACTTACCTACCCTGCTCCTCCACCCCAAGTGCCTTCGTCAGGATTTAATTCTACTTAGAAAAGAGTTCCTCAGGTCCACGCTGCGATCTGGGTTCTCATTTTGCTCATGATGATACCCAGGAGGCTCCCAGCCCTGGTGGCTTAGGGAGAAAGCCAGCCCATGTTTTGCAAACCCACATAGGTCCTGGGGATGCTGCGACAGGACGAGGCCCTGCTGGCATCCTGCGACCGTGACAGCTCTGCTCCACTGAGCACGTGCCACTGGGGACAAAGCTCTATCTTCCCCTCGGGTCAGGGCTCAGACAGGGTGGTGCTGACGGGATCCTGCGAAGGGAAAGCACAGGGCCTGTTTTTCCAGGTTTGCCTGAGGAAAAGGGAGCTGGGGGAACCTGAACCGAGCACAGATCTCCCTGGGGTCCCTGCGCGTGGCTCCTGAAAGCAGCTGACCACACTCCGGCTGGTGTGCCTAGGGGCTGGGCGTGGGAGGATGCTGCAGGCTGGGATGAGGCGCACCAGCATGGACCCGCCTGCTCCCCGTGGCCCCTCTAGCATGCTAAAGATGTAACGCAGAGGACCAGTCAACCGGCACGAGCAGACGGCAGTGCAGACGAGAGAAGGGTTTAGCACCGACGTTACAGTCTGCACATCTGGCCGCGGTTAACAGTCAGCCAAGCAGCCTTCTCAGCCTGCGTTTCCCAGGACACCTGCTCTGACCCGCGCTGCGGAACCGCAGCCCAATGCTGGGGTGGAGGAGCTCAGCCTGGTCCTCTGGGTCAGAGCCTTGCGGGCCCTCCTGACATTGAGGCTCTTCCCTTCGGAGGGTGACTGACGGGCCGTGTCTAAGGGCACCTTTACTCATTACCTGTCATCCTCCGTCTCGCTATCTAACTCCCGACGCATTCATTGCAGCCTGCTTCCACATCATACAGACTGCTGACCTCCACGACTAGACGCTAAGCTCCTTGAGGACAAGGCTGTTGTCTTATTTCCTTTCATTGCAGCCTGCTTCCACATCATACAGACTGCTGACCTCCACGACTAGACGCTAAGCTCCTTGAGGACAAGGCTGTTGTCTTATTTCCTTTCAAGTCCACCTACACACACACACAGAGCCATGTTCATTCACAGTAGGTGAAAAATGGGGCCATGGAAGGTGAATGAACATGGCAACCAACAGCATGAAATGTTCCCACGCTGCTCTAAAGAGTGCTGTCTACAGACCCAAATGAGGTTTTTCTTGTTTGTTCTTCATTCTTCAGTATTTACAACAGCTTCAAATATTGACTATTTCCCTCAATCGTTAATTAATCCATTCTGCAAATATTTA
The DNA here is from genome assembly GCF_054371585.1 of Giraffa tippelskirchi. Taxonomy (NCBI): domain Eukaryota; kingdom Metazoa; phylum Chordata; class Mammalia; order Artiodactyla; family Giraffidae; genus Giraffa; species Giraffa tippelskirchi. Next base: position 59,985,782 of record NC_137287.1, on the reverse strand, counting down.
TTAGGTCTGTGCGTTTTCTTTCTCTTACCCACCAACACTCAGCGTTGCCCTGGAGTCCAGCCGGCCACCCTCAGGTTTTGTGTCCCCCTGTCCTCCCCACGAGTGTCCCTTTCCCCTGCCTCACGCCGAGGGGCTGCTCTGCCTCCACTGTGAAGGCCAGGTTCTGGGGCGCCACACTGGGAATGGCCAGCTCTGTTCGACCACTGGCCGCTATGGAGAAGGAGAACATGGACCCTAGCAAAGCAGAGATGAAGGTGGGGAGGAGAGGTGTCGCGACCCCAGCATCAGAGGGTTTGGGGCGAGAAGTGGGGGGGTTAGGTGGAGAGAAGCAGTTGGCAGGAGGACCTGCAGGTGCTGCCCAGCTCACCGGCTGTTAGCACGTGGCCCCGACAGGCCAGACCCCGGGCCCCGGACCAAGAACTAAGCCTCCCTGCCGGTGAGGAGGCTGCTGGAGATCCGAGTGAAGGGGAGCCAGGGACTGGGGGAAATTCTGTTTCTGGAAATAAGACTCAGACCCAGAAGCTCATTCTCACGAAATGTCCTAAAAGGGCTGCAAGTCCTGGTAGAAAACCATCCAACGACAGCCCTGGGCTTGGCTAAAGCGATCGGGAGGAATCAAGAAATCCGAGCTCAGGAGTGACAGCGCAGAGAATGGATCAAAGAACACAGCTCCCCCCATCGCCTGCCATCCCCACCCAGAACCATGATGTACATACAGTTAAGCAAACGAAAGAAAACAAAACCAGCCCGAGATTCTCCGAGAACATCGGAGCTGCCGGCTGACACAGGGCAGGGGCCATGCCAAGGCCGGACCAAGGAACCTGGGGGCAGTGGGCATGGGGGATGTGACGGGCGCTCCTGTCCACCTCCAGGGGGCTTACCCCACCCGCACACGGGCCGTGGGGCAACAGAGGCACCTGTTCCCTGCACAGTGTCCTCCGGCCAGTGGAGGCCTGAGGTCTGTTCTCCAGGCCGTCCCTACAGCAAGAAAGCCCCCCAGCGAGGACACCGCGGCCCCACGCCTGGGGGCTTCTGAACACGGCTGACATCGGCACGTTGCAGGGACACGTGCGGGGTGTGGCCAGAGCCCTGGACATCGGTGCAGCAGGGTCCCTGTGTCTTCACACCAGACGTGCAGGGCCCCTGGGACGGATGCTTTGGCTCTGCTTGTCCCTGGTGCTCCCGTAACCAGAGGGTCTCGCCTGTAGTGTCGACATCTCCCCTCCTTTCCCCTCCCGCTCAGGGCAGGGGCTTGGGGGCCTGGGGGCCCCGCTGCTGCTGGGAAAGGCCTCGGCCCCTAGCTAGGAAGGCAACTCAGGAGGCTCCGAGGGGACACACCCCAGGCTCTGTCCTCTGCCTGGTGAACTGCACAGACTTCCTGGTACCAGCATCTTTCCTGACCTCCAGCTGCCGCAGGCTCAGCCCCCGATGGATAGTCAGTCCTGGCCACCCCTCTCCCCGCTCCGGCTGTCTCAAAGGGGGTGTTGCTTCTGCTGACGTTGAATTCACATGTCTGGTTCTTTCTCCGTCGTTTCCTGTTTTCTGTGTGTGTGTGTGTGTGTGTGTGTGTGTGTGTGTGTGTGTAAGCACATCCTGTCCTGTTCTCAGATCCTCTGGTTCTCCACCCCCCGGCCCTGTCTCATCTCTGCTCCCCTGACACAAAAACCCTCAAAGGGCACCAGATGGGGGAGGGCTGGCCGGGGCAGGGGGTGGGAGGGATGGGGGGGCAGGCGATGCTGGTTCTGGTTGGCAACAGCTCTTCCCTGAGAAGAGAACCACCCCTTTTTAACCTCACAAAGCACTCTGCTCGGGTGGACATCCCTCAAACCAGGGGCAAATAATCTGAGTGACGAGAAATGCAAAACATTGAGATAAGTTTTAGGAAACCTAACAATGTGCCAAGATCAAGATGGCCAGAAAAAAAAAAAAGCTGGTCATACAGGGGTTCAACTTTTCCCTTATTACTCTGGAAAAGACAACCCTTCTCCAAACGAGGAAAGTATGTACCGAAGAGATGCACACTGTGCCTGCTTGAAACTTAAGGTTTAAAAAAAAAATTATTTATAAGGAGAAGGGCATGAAAATTTAATTGAATGTTCACCTTAGGTAATTCTGTGTCTTATTGTTCAGAGCAATTACCATAAATCTGCATTTCAATAAGCGAGAACAGATGTCAGTTGTTACCAGCGCTTGCCAATCAGGTCTGTTAGAAAGTGACAGATGGGTGGTTATGGAGCATTCTCGTAAGGGCTATTAGCAGGGAGTGTGGGGTGTGGAGGAGGGGAAGCTGGGCTCTGGGAAGAACCTGGGGCCTTTGTGGGTCCAGTCTGCACACCTCCCAAGTGTGCCCCCAATGCGAGGTCCAATTTTAGCCAAAGTCTTCCCTCTTTTCCGCTCGTTGTCACAGACACGCTGAGCCTGTCTTTGCTCTCAGCCAGATCTCTGGCCAGTACAGCAGTCGCTGTGTGGTTCTTTCAGGCAGACACTTGCCCGCTATGATTTCCCTCTGACTTTGGAAACTTAGGCCAGAGATTCTGAAAGCGAATTACTACCCACTTCTGAACGTCAGAAGTCAAGTGAAGCAGTTCTCCCTTTGTCCATCATTAGGTCCTCTTCTTCGGCCACTGCTTCATAACCTCTGTAACTTCTTACTAACAAGCTCCCCACCTAGAAAAATATTTCCCCTAGCAGAAAACCACCCCCTAATAAATTTGTGATGCTGTCCAGAATGAAAGGAGGAGGTTTTCCTGCGGCCGACACTGGATTGCTTCGCTTGGAGCAGTTTTGGGGTTCTTGTGCATTGTTCATTGACGGCTCAGATTTGCTTCTTAGTTGGTCTCTTCACTCGTCTGAGCGATAACATACCTGGATTTGTGGAAGCGCGGTGCACTGAGTGACAGCCGGGCGAGGGGGTGACAGGGCGCTCAGGCCAGTTTGAAATGTGGATCTGCCATTTCTTACCTTGGTGACTCTGGGCAGTTTGTTCATTAACTTCTCTCATCCTCAGTTGTCCCACCTGTAGAATTGGATGCTGAGAGCCCTCATGTCATAAAGCTGCTGCAGCATGTGGGAGTGCTGTATTCTAATGCATGTCACACCACTTCCTTGTCCTTTTCGTACTTCGGTTTTTCCAGCTGTTAGGTAGTAACAGGTGGTGGTTTTCTCCTTGCTGTGCTGTAAAGTGTGAGGATCAACCCCAGGATTATTTCAAGGTGCTCTGTGAAAAACAAACTGGTGTAATACCACCCTCGTTTTTCTAACAAGATGCTTTTTTCAGATGAAACAAAAGACCGAAAAACCAGTTTCCCCTTATTCTTTCTTTTCTGGAAAAATCCAGACTCTTGGCCTGAACTCAGACCCCAAGTTACGGAGATTTCAGAAATTCATGGAAAAAGTACCACAGTTTGAGTGGCAAATGGACAAATTTTTATCACAAGTGGTAAGAGGGAAAGTAAAATCAATCAACTTGAAGGATACACAAAAAATAAAAAGGATACACATAAAAGCAGTCAGCTTATAAAGATTTCAGCCTTACTGTTATATTCTTTGCTTTTTAAATTTCAGGTTTAGGAAAGGTTCCCTTTCATAAAATCATAAAGCACTTCTGAAGTTACTTTTAATTTGAAAGGAAATTTTTTTTTTTTTAAAACAAAGATGTATATAGTTGATGTCTTGTTTGATTTTATCGATGTAACTACTTTAGAAAATTGTCACCTAATTTTTTTTTGTTTTTCCGTTTTTTTTTTTTTTTTTTCTTTTCCAGCTTTCTTTTATTTTCTCTTCAAACAGAAAATGTTTACTCATTCAGATGAGACATTCTAGACTGTGGTGAGACACCTCAGTTTCCTGTAGGACAGACCCTTCTGTTTTCAGAGCTGTTCACAGCCTAGTATCACTGCTTTCCGAGATGATATTCACTGTCTGTGGATGGTGTTCACTGTCTGTGGATGGTGCTCTCAGCTGCAGTACTCGAGTGTCCCATGTGGAGTCGGCTCTCTAGCCCTGGAGGACATGAACGTGGGTCTTCCAGGTGGTTCTAGTGGTAAAGAACCCACCTACCAATGCAGGAGACAAAAGAGATGCAAGTTCAAGTCCTAGGTCGGGAAGATGCCCTGGAGGAGAAAATGGCCACCCACTCCAGTATTCTTGCCTGGAGAACCCCATGGACAGAGGAGCCTGGTGGGTCCATGGGGTCACAAAAGAGCTGGACATGACTGAAGCGACTGAGCACTGCTCTTGCTCCTCCACAGCCTCAATGGCTTACAGGCGCTGTGACCCCAGGAGGGGTCTGGGATGAGACACCTCTTGGTTTCTTCATGTTGTTTCCACCGTGTATGTTAAGTACCATGCTCATGCGTAACATGCAGGACACTACTCACTCGCTGACCCCAGACATTCCACAGCTCATTCTTCTTTTTTTGTTTTGTTTCTTATCTTTTATTTTTTTTTCACAAGTTATTCTTAAAGATACTGCCGTTAGTTTAGGGAACGGTTTGTGGCTTAGACGTCCAGCTAAAGTCAAATTTCTAATTCAAAAACCAGGCATTTCACTTAAGTTTCATTGGGACTGTATGAAGAACGTAAATTTGCACCTGCCAATTTATAAATTGACTCACTCATCAGCAGCCCCAAAATAGTCCACAAATGCCACTTAGAGGGGGTCACACCCTCTCAGAGCATTGATGATTCAGGAGAATTCACAGGTGAGGGAGGAGGGGAAGGAAGTGAAGGTTTTTAGGGAAACGGGGAAGAGGGGGCCCCTCTCCCACAATTCAGTGCGTGGGGGAAACTTCTCCCACAAAGGGACCCCATGACCCCTCCACTTTCCAGGATGGGTTTAGGTGACTGACAGTGAAAAAAGCCCTACTTTTGGGAGATGATGAAAGAGCCGGGGGCCACAGAACTTGGTTGAAAATAAAAATACCCCAAACCATAGTGCTTCCATCACTGGGATGATGAGACCTGATTTTCCATAGGAATGAAGGGCACTCATTACAGAAATGGCAAAGCAGAAGAACCCTGACATCCCCATCCTCGGTCCTCACTACTCAAGGTGACAGCAGAAAATGGGACACTCGGCCTATGACTGCACAGCCTGGGCGGCCTTGGTGCTGAATTTCACACTGAAGGTTCGAGAAAGGGGAATTTTGGAAGGCCGCGTGCATTTACAGACTGACTTTAAATTAGCCATCTGTTCCACACACCTAAGGTGACTCCCAGATGCCCTCCATTGATAAATGAGTGCCCAGTGCAGAGATGCCGACGTCCTGACCTGAGCTGGTGAGCCGCGGGCTCACAGCCTGATGAAGACGGACAGGGCACCCTGTCCGCGCAGGAAGACACGCCCGGCAGCAGCCTCGGGACCCTGTGACCTTCTCTGCATAGTTTAACCACGGCAATGGGAGAGCCTCAGGCTTCCTCTAAGGGAAGACTCTAATTTTGAATTTGGGGGCGGGGGGGTTCCGACTGATTAGAAGAAAAATCCTGCCTTGGTGGAAAAACATGACGCGTCTTGACATTTCTTTCCGAGTGTGCAATCTGGAGGTTTTTTCTTTTTTAAAAACGTAGAAAACTCCCTGAATATTTAAGTTCTGTCTCTCCAGCCCCCTTCACAGAACTAAAAATAAATCAACCGTTCAAGGAGATGCTTAGCTTCGAGGCCAGCTTTCTCAACTGTGTTCATTAACATTCTGCCGGATGATTTCACTACTTATTATTTTAATATCTATTTTTTCTAATAATCCCAAAGCTGTATTATGACAGAATAGGTGGGCAGTGCCTGCAGATTTAAAGGGCCACAAGTACCCGAGCATTGCTCTTACTGCAGGCCAGTCCATCCTGTCAGGTCACAATTTAGCTCCAGAGGCCACCACGGAAGGCGGGGCTGACCACCACAGGACGTACAGGAGGGACCTGTGTGTGTTCATGCCAAGTCTCTCCAGATCCATTCAAAGTGAAACAAGGAGAAGAAAAATAACACAAGGCTATGTATTCAGGATAAAAAGAGAAAAAAGGAGTTTCATAGTGACAGATAAAGAAATCAGGCTTCCACTCTGCATATCCTGGGTTCATTTCATTGACTCAGGGTGTCATTGATGGAAACAAACTGTGCTTGCCTCTAATATGCCAACAATCTGTTCTCATCGCCCACTCTCCTCTACGTTTTTGGAACTGAGGAAGAAGCTTCCTGACTGTTCCTCACGGCAGATTACTGGCCCCTATGTCCTGATTCACTGCACGGGTCAGCGTATCAGCCTGGAAGGTGACTCAGTGGGACCAACCTCTCACTAATCACTGCCCCTAGGTCACTACCAACACAGTTCATTATCAAAAGAAACCCTTCACGGGCTGGCTTTCACATTCAGTCCCACTGTGATTTTTTCCCGACAACAAAGATTTCCACTTTCCCATAAAAGCTTCTGATGCACAATTCTGTCAACTGGGATTCTTTTAAATTAAAAAAAATAAAAATAAAAAAAGGCACCCCTGTTAATTGTGGTTATCAAGGGACTGAAATAGTATCAGTCAGAGATAGGTCTGCAAGCCTGGCTTTCATTCATTACGGAGGACAAAACATTTTTACTGACTGCCTGTTATTAAAATTTTAGAGGGACGTCAATCATGGTGGCTGCCCTGGATACAGGACTCTTGCTGGAAGTCCGCTCCCTTCCCCTGTCCCCACCTCCCAGCAATCAAACCCATTAAAAAAAATAAACACAACTCTGGAGGGTAAAAGAATCTGCCTGCAATGTGGGAGACCTGGGTTCAATCCCAGGGTTGGGAAGATCCCCTGGAGAAGGAAATGACAACCCACTCCAGTATTCTTGCCTGGAGAATCCCATGGACAGAGGTGCCTGGGGGGCTGCAGTCCATGGGGTCGCAAATGCACACAACTGAGCGACTAACACTTTCCACTTTATGGAGGGTACTGTGCAGGAATTCTCAGCCCCCAGTCTTCTCGTTGTATAACTGTTGGAGATGCCAGAGATAGAAAATCAACTTCTAAGCAGCTGACTCTAAGGTTTAACAGCTAAGCCAACAGGACAGGTTTGTGGTTCTTTCCCCCTGCTTGTTTTCTTCGCCCTCTGAACCCATCCCAAATTCACACAACAGTGCGGTCCAAAGGCCAGGCAGGCCTCGTGACTTACCCGCCATCTGCTGAATGCCACTGAATGCACCCAGGTTGCTGGAGGAGGTGGCCTGCTGCAGAAGCTGAAAAAAAAAAAACAAACACCAAAAACAGAGAAATGTGCTATCAAAAAGAAATGCAGTTGAGGACAAAGGAACTTCCCACATCCACAGGGGCACATCCAGTTCCCTTTACATTCACACAGTCAGCTACTGCTGCCTCTTAATGGGCTAAAGGTTCCCAGCGTTGGAGCCATAAATCCATATTAATGTCTAATCTCTATTAAGAAACACAGACACCGGGGAGACTCAATAACGTCACTACCTTAAACAATTCATCAATTTACAATTTTTAACAACCAGGTGTTAAATCTATGGAAACCAACATGGCGTGACTAATGCTATCTCTCTGGAGCTTAGCAGTTCTCGTAACTCATCTCTGTCAATCAGGGTCCAACCCTGGGTCTCCTCCGCTTTCCTTCACAGCTCCCTGTCCTACAACTTTGATTAGGAATGCGCAGATTCGATGACTCCTGGACTAACAGAGAAACCGCTGAGATACCTACAGAGATAAATGTATCTATTCACAGCTCCACAACTGCAGTCATAACTATAGGATAAAGACAATGGTCAATCATTTTAAGGTGGTCTTTGTGGGTACAGAGGAACATACTATTTGTCAAAACTTAGAACTATTTGGTACACTGATGCTATTATTATAAATATATCAGCATCTTCTAAAAAGAAATGAAGACAGCTGTGAAAAGGTCTCTGCATTTTGTCTCTGGAGCTTCCAGAAGTACATTTATTCCGCACGAGGGAACAGTGAGCAGCACAAGGTAAGGCATGTGATTACCATTTGAAAGCACTCTTTCATTTGTCCAAGTAAGTTGAGTAACAGGTTAACTTAGGGTTTCCCTGGTAGCTCAGAGGGTAAAGACCTGACTGCAGTGCGGGGAAACCGGGTTTGATCCCTGGGTCGGGAAGATCCCCTGGAGAAGGAAATATCAACCCACTAAAGTATTCTTGCTTGGAGAATCCCATGAACAGAAGAGCCTGGTGGGCTACAGTCCATGGGGTCGCAAACAGTCAGACACGACTGAGCGACTTTCACTTAGGTGCTGTACTAAGTGTGTGACTAGACTTACTGATATCCTCCTTCTGGTAGATCAGTACAGCCACAGTCTGTACCTTGGAGCGAGTGTGGAGCTGTCTCCTATACTCAGAAGTCCATGGATGTCAAAAGCATAGATTCACCAAATCTATTATTAAAAAACTGCCACGGTTCTGTGAGCTGAGGAGGAACCAGAAGAATTCACTATTTACAAAACAGGCTCTCATCATTCACTTGGAGCTCTGCGCAACCCAACGGAGAGAGCTGCCACTCCTGCAGGTAAGTGTCGGTTTCCGCAGCTCTAGGAGGAGGAGACTCCACAACGGTATAGGACTCACAAATGGGCATCCAACAGCTGACTTGATTCTACCGAAGTCCTAGTTGCAATGATACTATGGGAATTAATGTGAACAGTTATCAGAAACAGGTCTACACCTTTCACTCATCCTTCTGGATTCGGTGTAACAGACTACCTAGATATTACACCCAGACATACACAGATACACACAGAGTGAGGAAGAGGAGGAAGCCAGGGATGACCCATTTCGACAGAGAGCAATCCCTTCTCTTGGTTTGATTTCTTGGGTTTCCCATTCTCTTGTGGTTACAAGAGAATGGAGCTCTGCACAACTTTTTAAAAACTGAAGTTTAGTCAAATTAAATTAGCTTTGAAGATACTTTGAGGGATTAATAATTTCTACTGGAGGAAGTTGCAATACCTGGAGGGTCATTAACCCGAGGATTCTTTCCACTGACAACCACGCTCTGGTGAGCCAGAGTCAGAATCTGACCTCAACACAAAGAAACAGGTGCTGGGGGATGGGGCCAGAAGACTGGGACAGGCATGGGGTCCTGGTTCCTGGAAACAGTGGAACACGAAGCTAGATTCTTAGAAACTCTGAAAAGGTGAGCTTGCCATCAGTGTATGATAGAAATCCTTGTTTTTATTTTTTATTTCAGCAATTAAAATATTTAAAATATTTTATTTCATATTTGATGTTATATAAAATATATAAATATATAATTGATATATAAATATATAACTATATAAATTATAATTTATTTTGTATTTTATTTCAGCAAGACACGAGGAAATTTCACATGGGGTCCTTGTGGAAAAGATGGAAAAATGGCTAGAAGGTGACACAAACTTGGTTACTGCTTCTATCAATGGCTCAGGGGAAGGCAGGAGAGGCACGCTTCTCCCGCAAGACACAGATGTGTCATGAATACCTACTGCTCGTCAGACCCCGACAAGTGTGAGGGTGGGTAAAAGAGAACTATCAGGGACTTCCCTGGTGGTCCTGTGGTTGAGAGTCCGCCTTGCAATGCAGGAGATGCGGGTGTGATCCCTGATCTGGAAACTACGATCCCACCTGCATGGAGCAACTAAGCCCATGCACCGCACCTGGAGAGCCTGTGCGCTGCAATGAAAAATAACGCGTGATAACAGTGAAGAGCCCACAAACCTCGACTAAGACCCGATGCGGCCAAACAAGTAAATATTAAAATAAAAGGGGAATATGAGTCACAGTGCCTTGGAGAAGCAGCCAGGCTGGATGGAGAGAGCACACGGAGGGTTGAAATCCTGCCTGACCACCAGCACCATAATCTTGGGTGAAGTAACAAAACCTCTTTAAGCCGCTCCTTTCCCTCACCTGCAGAAGCAGGGGGATCACCTTTCACGGTTACAGGGAGGGCTGTTTTGCAGAACAGTATCGGTTCTGCTACAAAGTACAGCTCATGGGTCATACTATCCTGAGGGCAGCAGTTCAAAGGTCAGGACAGAATTAGGACACACATACACAGACAGAGGTTAGAATCAAAGGCCCAAATGCACAATACAAAATTATATTTATTAATGTGTAGTCCAGCAGAAAAGTGGGGTAGAGAAGCATGGTTTGGCACTAGTTCAAGTAAAAATAAGTAAAACCTTAGAGGAGTATGAGCTGCCTTCCACCACTCTCAAGCTACGTGACGATGCTTTGAGGTTCACACTAGGGCTCGCTCCTCATGCTTTTAGATCTTACCAGGAGAATGGTCTTACATTTTGACTCTGGCATTTTAATAAAGACAGTGGCAAAGTGAAATGGGACAAAAAAGGGAAAGGGAAAAAAAAAGAGGAGGTGAAACTTTAGAAACAATGAACTGTAAGGGATGGTTGAAAAGAACAGGGTCTATTTGTCCTGAAACAGGATCTGAGTTTCGGGTTTCCAGGAGATAAAGAAACATTTGAACTGAATCAACATCCCTCCTCTGGAAAGACCCAGTGAAGGACAGTTCCATGAGGCCTCCCTCCTAGGTCCTGCCGAGGAACGCCCTGACCTGGGCATAGAGAGCGGGCTGACCACGGCTGCCTGGGGACCTTAAATCATGGTGTGGGAAGCGTGCCGCACCCCTCCTGATGCAGGAGTTGATGCTGGAACACTGGTTAACACCCAGCCTTGTGGAGCCCAGCTCAGCCTCCATCGAGCTAGACCGAACAGTCCATCCTTATGCTCATCAATTTCACCTGGAAAAACTGCATCGATGCCAAGAATTTCCTGACATTCACAGCATCCTGAGGCTGAGCTTTTGGTGTACTGAGGGAACAAGGAGTCTGGAAGAGTTCCAGGTGCAGGGCTCTCTCTCTCTCCCTGGGGTCCCCACGTCCCCCCACACCCCCATCCCCAGGAACTTACCGCCAGGTACTGCGGGGTGAGGCCGCCCAGACCCGTCAGGTTCCCCCAGGTGGCAGTGTTGAGCTGCTGCATCTGCTGCGCCAGTTGCTGCTGGAGGCGCCTTTGCTCCTTGTCCTTCTGGGTATCCGCGAACTTCACCACGATCGGTGAAGAGCAGCCCTGTGGTCAGACACAGCGGAAAGTGAAGAGGGGGTTATAGCCTGGTCCACTGGGCTCGGGACACTCAGTCAGCGTGGGGCCTAGCTTTCTGAACGACTGTGCAGCAGAGGGGACGGGCTGGGCTGGTTTGTAAGTGGTTTGATGGTCCTTCGTCTTCTCTGAATAGCACCATCAACAGAATATTCCAGGGCCTGTCACTGGTGTCTCTGGGGCTCTGGTGCTTGAAGAAGCATTTTGCTCTTGTGATCTGCTTATTACACTGCCTCGCCTTCTCTCTTCAGGGGTCTTCCTTCCACCATCCCAGGACCTCCTCAGGGACAAGAGACCTGATCACTGGTCCTTAATTAAGCTTCATGGTTCGTTTGTCTGAAAGATGGACTTGTCGTGGTGTGTCTGCCTGTTGCTATGTGTGACCAGGGCACAAAGAGGGGGAGACGTAATGGGAGTGAGAGTGCCTGTCATTCATGTCTTTTTGTTTTTTTTTCACTCTTTCCAATGTTAAGTTAAGCATTTTTGAACTTTAGAATGGTGGGAATTACATCGACCCAGTAATATAATTGGGTAAAGCGGGTTTCATTTTAGGAACGTGGATGAAGGAAGGAGATATTCAGGGAACGCAGGCATGAACCGATGTCACTGTCCCCACGTGTTCAGAAGAGTCTCCTCCTTCTCTGTCACATCTAATCTATCACTAATCCCAGGCTACTGCAAATAAAAAATGAAGTATCAGGATCGTGTTCTAGTCCAGGGAGATACATATCAAATGGGAGATGGAGATTTCTACTTGGCTTCTTTTCCTAATCAATCTTGCTGTTTTAGGAGCTTCTTTCCATGTTCATTTCCTTTAAAAGGCAGGATTGGGGGTAGTGAGTGAGAAATGGCTATAGGTTATATAACAGGACCAGCATCTTTGAGATGGAGACGGTCCTTAGGGAAAGTGAGGGCCTAACACCCTAGGCAGGAGGACTTCTTTTTAAAAGCACTTTTTAACATTCGCCACTTGGTAAACACTCAGTGGAAACCAACTGGTTTCCCTCTCCATACAGTTTACTACACATTCCATCACAATTAATGCTGTGAAATTTTGCTGAGAAAAAAGAAGTTAATTCTACCCAAGTGATTAAAAAAAAAACACAAACTTTTATTGAAACTCAGCGTGATAACAGACCTCTCTCTTCTGTCAGAAATTTAATATTCCTATTTAAATGAGCTTTCCCCTTCCTTTTGGGTTAATTTTTCTTTCTCCTAGAAAGCAAAGTTGCATTTTTTTTTTGTCACCTTGGGTAGTTCCTGGAGATGGAGCTATGCATAGATGAGGCAGTCATGCCTGTTATTAACCCCCAAAATGTGGGAAAAGTGAGGTGACTGGCTGTTGAATGAACCTCCAGTGGATTGATCATCAGCTCTGGGGGTCACAGTCACAACCCAGGATGTTAAGAGTCAATAAACTGCATAAAAGTAACATTTCCACCATTTAAAAAAAATCTATACTTCATTTTTCTTTGTCTGCTCTGTATTTTAGTGCTTCATCATTTTAAAGAGAGCAAAACCACTCTGAAGATAGAAATTACAGAGAGCAAGGGTTTTGCATGGAAAGGGTTGTTATTCTATCAAATTCATTCTGTAACAAATTACAGCATCTCCTCCTAACAGTTCATTTATGGTTGACTTTTTTTCTTCTTTAAATACCAGAAAATGATATAAAAGCAGAAAATCAGGCCAATGATTATAGCTCAAAAAATGACTTGTATAAACTATGAAGGGGAAAAACAGGGTGGGCAGAGATGGGAGGAAGGTGGGAAAAATCAAGGTACCATATAAAATTAATGACTTCTTTTTCTTTAAAGAATGTGTTCATTTAAACTTTAACAGTCACATCATTTTGAATTCGTATCTCTTAGATCATACATCTTGGTTGAAGATGTGAGCCAGAGTCCTAAAAATAATGTGATTAATAATAAAAAAAAAGAAAACAAACTTCAATTATACAACTCTAATGAGACTGCATAATAGACAATCTTCCATTTAAATGTCAATATTTTTGAATTAAACAAGAAATTTAAGTGTCTAAGGGCCCCTCTGATTAAGCATGGATGTCCATATTTAAAAACAAGTGCATCAGATCTGATTTCTGATAAGAGTGATATTAACAAAGGATCAACGACTTCTCAAGAATAAATACGCCCCATTCTCTATAGCAAATTCTTTTCCTTCTGAGAGCCTGTGATTTTCTTGGTTTGGGTTCATACCCAGTTCTGCTGTATTTTCTCGTGTTCTCTGTCTGTAGGGACGTAGGAGAACACAGTCCTCCCATTCGGGTGGGGGGCCCTGGGTGAGGGTACTGGGGTGGCGATGTTTCCATGAGACCAATCAGGTACAGATCACTCCATCACAGGAAATAAAATATTTAAGAGTGAAACACACATGTATATCAAGACTTTCTTTTTAACAGTCCTTTTGTTTCCATTTCCAGGCTGATATGCAGCTGGAAACCAGGCTGATCCACCACACTGGAGCCGCCCAAGGTAAGAGAAAGGGTGGCGGACGAGGGTGGGAGGGGAACAAACATATGATCACATGTGTAACTGCATGTTGTTCGAGACTGGATTCCTAGATATTTCAAATCCCGCTAATTCTCTTATTGTGGCCGACTTTCACCTGAGCTTGCCTTCACGTAGGGGGGTGTGAGTGCCTTAAAAATGCATTGCACTGAAAGGAAAACACAGTGATTATATAAGGTATGTTAGGAATACTGAAGTCAAAAGGAAGTTTGAAAAAGACAATAGGCTTTGCAATGCTATCAAAACTCAGAAAAGTACGGTAAACACTGAATGACAATGCCATGCACACTCTCGTCCCCCACACTTCCACCCACCCTTCTGCTCCCTAGAAAAAGTTTGCCCACAGAACAAGACCCAGAAAGATCACTGAGCTCCCGGCATGCTTCGGGAGATGCAGCATGGCCAAAAAAAATAAAACAAAAAACCGAACAACAAAAAAATTAAAACCCCCCGCAAAAGTGGAGGCAAAAAAGAAGCTCAAACAATAGAGAACTTTTGGCACATTAAATAAAACTGAAAAAAAAAAAATTCTTTTTTTCTTTCAAAAGATGAAAAACATAACTTGAGGTAATAGTACAAAGCCACCTCCAGAAAAGATCACCCATACACAAAGATACAGTTTACATGATACAGCAGAACATGCAATCCCAAAGGATTCTATCAGACAATACAGAGTAAGGAACCGCATATCACTCTTGGAATGCTTTTGTGCAAAATCCTGAAAGGCCATGACCCTCTGTCAAAGGACAGAGCCGACGTCTACATTTGTGGGCCCATGCCAGCGTATTTCTCTTCCCCCAAAGCCACTGTGTCTCTCATTAGGAGACCACATCGGAGCCTTCGAGTTTCTTGGTTACTGGTTTTTTTTTTTTTTAGAAGGGGTCAAATCTAATTTTCGGCGGGTGGGGGGAGGCTCTCATACATGAACATTTGTGCTGGTTCCATGTTGTAGGAGAAGTCTTAACTTTCTCCGACACTGCTGATGCAAAAACAATTCTGTTTGTCTTGATTAAAGGTCACTTGACCTCACATTTAAAAAGAAGAGAAAAAAGAAATGAAAGAACGCTGTGACTGAGCACGGGGCCCATTGCAATTTGGAATGGGGGCTGTTAGCGTTCAACCCATCCCACCCTGGGGGCTGGGCAATGTACTTGGTCCTTGAGGGGCACAAAGATGCCCGGGTTAAATGGCATCGTGAACTTTACACGGCAGGACCTGGGCCACTGCAACAAAAGGCTCAGAAAAGAATGCAGAGCAAGTGGAAGGTTTTACTAGGTGCATTTCCAGTCATTAGGGGAAAAATTCAGAGGAGAGAGAGCGGGAGGGAGAAGAAAGTGGGGCGGGGGGAGAGAGATTAAGGGAGGAGGAGTATGGATGAATGAAGAGAAAGATGGTGAAAGTTTACATCTGTGATTGTCATGTGAACAATCCACACAGGAGAGAATCGCTTTCCATTCCCCACCATTTGCACAAAGAAAACAAAGAAAGGGCAGATGATACAGTACCTCCATGGTCTGAGACTGATGCATGGCTTTGATTGCATTCTGTGCCATTGCCCTTGTAGAAAATGTGACAAACGCACAGCCTGTGGGAAACAAGGGGACAGGGAGCAGGAAAGACAAAAAACAACAAGACAAAAGGTTTGGACGCTTGTTAAACCAACACAGTCTACGAGAACTGCCACAGGACGACACTGTTCTCAGTAGTACATGAAATCAACAACTTCTCTCTTTGGTTTTAATCTCATGTTGCTTTTTTACTTACAGTGCTGACTTGCTAATCTGACCAAAGCAGAGAGATTTACTGATGGATTAGTTTATTTATTTTTAGAATGGAGTCCAGGGAAAGGAGGCTGGGTACTCTTTAAGTTTTTTTAGCCACAGGTTTGAAATGCGCAAGACCTAGTTTGCATTTTCTAAAATAAAGAGTTGCAATTTTACATTTTCTCCTTGGCTGACTATCATGACTGAGGGCATCCACCCATTCTGGTTCTATATTTCAAATGGGAGCCTTGATTTTTAAGCAGCCAATAATAAAATCCTCACACCCAGGGCAAATTAGCAAAGATATTCCAATAGCTTGAAATGTCAGCAAATAAATATACCTCATCTTTTCTGGGTGGTTTAAAAGTTAGATATATGTATAAATACACATTCATGTTACTTAAATGCAAATAAATATACCCAAATCCTGTACAAACTACTTAGTAACTGTTACTGATGAACAAAAACAAACCCCCTATTA
Source organism: Giraffa tippelskirchi (assembly GCF_054371585.1). Taxonomy (NCBI): domain Eukaryota; kingdom Metazoa; phylum Chordata; class Mammalia; order Artiodactyla; family Giraffidae; genus Giraffa; species Giraffa tippelskirchi. The sequence goes on along the minus strand of NC_137287.1, from coordinate 59,969,895 downwards.
ACAAATGCGCTATTACTCTGGGAATATTCAACAGTGCATATAAAGTAAAATGTAAACATTTGCATTGGATTTGTTATTTGTATCAAATCTTCATGACTTCTGAAAGTTGTGACTTGTGGTTTCTATCAGAGACTGGACCTCAAGTGGAACATACACAAGACAATGCACATTTCTCTGAATGTCTCCCCTGAGGCCCATTGAACCCTCCATGGCTATTTTTTTTTTCCGGCTGTAAAATAACTAGCATCCATAGGACTCCTTGTAGCAGTGTCAGCTACCATGCAGGTCACCGCTCCAACTGCATGGCTCACTGCCCTTTCCACTAATAAAAACACTGCCTTCTAAAATTTACATTTTATTTATCATGCACCCTTGGGCTTCTCAGAGAAAAAGACTGTGAAATTAATGCAGATTCAGGCTGATTTTATAATAATACCACGGCACACTAAAAGCTTAGCTAAAGCAATGCAGACTATTTCACTTATGATCTCTAATGACTTTAAAAGTGCATTGATTTTCAGCTTCTTTAGCCTTGCACAGTTTGAACTTAGGTATCAGAGAATAATTTAGTGTTCCACTCAATTGCCTCAAAACATTATTATTATTGCTACTTAAAAAGATTTCCAAATGAAGCAGATCTAAACACTGAGGGGCCAAAGCTTGTCATCTCAGAGTGAGTGCACAGAAGTGGAATTCTAGCACCCATCACATGAGACGGGTGCCTCTATGGCCAGGAAGCCAAGCAGAAAACTCTACATTTAAACAACCAGCACATGGCTCGGTGCATAGGAGTCACTGTGGGGGCCACTGAATACATTTTCTCTGTTTGCTCTGCATGTGTACCTGGTGAGATTATCAAGTCAATACTGTATTAGCACTTTTTCATCAAACAGCAATAAGAGAAAGCAATGCCTGCCCACACCCCCAAAGCACAACAACATCCAGTCATGAAAAAAAGTCAATGCATTTTTTTTTTGCATCATGCTGTAAGTTTTAATACACAAAAACGCTCAGTACGTGGGAGGTTCATCTCATTCACCTCTACGTTAAGCTGTCCTGATGAAGCCTGCAGTCTAGCTCACTAAGAACGCCAAGCTATTTCTTAGTTTTTCCGACGTTACAGCAACTGGTGAAGCTGTTTGAGCATGGTGCCTATATCTATACTGGCTGTGGTTTCTGTCATCAACAGAAGCAGCTGGGTGGCCTCCTCTAAGGCATCTAGATGAGATGATGTGTGTAATGCCGTGAGACCTACAATGGGACCTCTGCTGGCTCCATACTGAAATGTACTCAGCTCCAAGATGAGAGAGTCCCAAATTTACCATCCGTTTCGAAGTAATATCTCTTGAAGATTGTGATTATCACTGACACTATTAACAGGGGAAATAAGACTGGGAGATTTTTCTTTCTTATTTCTTATCTGGAGACTGCAGGAGAGGCACAGGAAATCATCTAATGGAGGCAGATATGAAACCATGGGCTAACTCTGTTTCATTCACTTTGCTCTTATTATTCGGGGGCATGTGCCAAACTGAGTGTCCAAGCGGAGGTTCAGAATGCATAAAAAAACATGTAAAATGTCAACAAAAATCAATAAGGCACAGTATATGCATTTACTACAATTTCAGAGCAAGCAGAACTTTTGTTAACTTCAGGAGAAAGATCTAGCAATTAACAGGTCTCAAAAGAAAAGTCTAGCAAGAGAACAATGAAGTGATCTCTCTATAAACTCGAACCATTCATTGCCCTTTGCCCTATGAAACCTGCAATTAAAAGCTTGACTGATGCTTCTAATTATACAATCCTCATCCCCTCCCAAAAAATGATCTGACAAATCTGATGACTTCTTTAACCTTTTAATTCTGTCGGCAGCAGTGCAGGGAGAGAAAACCTGTCTCCTAGGGGCTCTGTCAAGTTCCACGCTCTGTGCTGTGTTCAATTACTTACAGGAGAAAAACGACTGTGTCATTTATAAAGGGGGAGCACGTCTGTTTGCCACTCTGGATAAAGTCAAGCAACTTCAGAACCAGATGTTCCATGGGCTGGTAGCTTGTTAACCTTTGCAACGTCTCTAAAACAGGAGGGCGTGGGTAGTCCTATGACTAGGTTCATTTTGTTTTAAGCACCATTGAAAACTGGCTTTGGAGTGAGCCCTCAAATCTGTGGCTTTTTACTATCATAGGGTCACTCGAGTGCCTATGGGGTGGAGCCTTCTTCCACAAGCCAATCAGATGACTTTCCACTGGGCAGAAATGTCTTAGGTCCACTGTCCCCCTTCTGTTTCTACAAGTGAGCTTCTGGGTACAGTGGAGTCTACTGGGTCTCAACAGGACAAGTGCTCTGATCTTACAGGGTCAGCCCTCAACTGTTCTAGGCTGTCGCACATGCTGGTAAAATGCAGGAGAACTTAGATTTGGGGAAAAAAATACAGGTACCAAGATAATGAAGCTACTTTTGGTGGTGGTGGCAGGGCGGCTAAGAGCCTACCTTAAAGCTTCCAAATACATAATAGCAAAAAAAAAAAGGCAAAAATTCCATCTGTAAATGTATCCAACCTGTAATTTAGTTTGCCACTATTTATTGTCTCCACTTTCAGAGTGTCAGAGATTGCTAATAGAAATGAAAGGAGTTGAATTTCTCTTATTATGGTGAGGTTGTCTTCCTGCCGTTTGAATAGATAAATGATTGACTGGGGAAAGGTTTCTCAAAGTAATTTCCTCCTACAGACAGGATCTAAGGAGGGCACAGAGCCTCGTCACCGAGCAGATTTTGGTGCCCATCTATTACACCTGTCATTTCGATTGAAAGGATGTCTTAACTCAGGTGTTCTACCTTTTCTCTAAGGTGCAAGGGAATTTTGAGAGAACTAGATGAATTCTTGCTGTGCACCAAAAAGAAGGCGAGAGAGAAGAAAGGAAGGAAGGAAAAAAGCAGAGGCCCTAGCACTTTTAAAAGCACATACAGTGATGCTAAGGCCTCTTGTTTTCTGCTGCTGCTTTGAAAGAGCAGCAACAGCCACTTTATTTCAACTGAAGGAAGCATAATTTAAGATAACTTGTGTGGCATGAGAAGATGTCAGCTTATGGAAAACCTGTTTATAAATTCCTCTTCAGCTGTAGGAAGATCTTAGTGCAGCCAGTTTTCTTCTCTGTATCTTCTGAGCAGGATTTAAACTACTCCATGAGTAAAACACTGGAGCATCAGAATTAATACTATGATGCACAACCCCCAAGGTCAGGTTTATTTAAAACTGGCATGGAGAGATTGTTCATTCATGGCTTTTGAGGTTGAGGGAAGGCTAGGACTTCAGAGTTGGCAAAATCTCACCCCTGAGATGAGACTGGAAGAGTATCCAGAGCAGGATGACATGCACGCTCAGTCACTCAGTCACGTCTGACTCTTTGTGACCTTGTGGACTGTACCCGCCAGGCTCCTCTGTCCATGGAATTCTCCAGGCAAGAATACTGGAGTGGGTTGCCATTTCCTACTCCAGCAGATCTTCCTGACTGAGGGATCGAACTCACATCTCTTGCGTCTCCTGCATTGGCAGGTGGATTCTTTACCACTGAGTCACCTGGGCAGGATGAAAAGATGCAGCTAATAACCCAGGGGGCCTCTGGCACAGGTTCCCATATAACTGAACGTTTGGGCACCACGTGGACACGACTAAAACATCACGATCAAAACTGAGTCCTCTCCCTGTACATGTTTTAAAAGTCAAAAGCCCCACCCCAATATTTCAGATCAGATATAATGAAAACAAATGAGGCTATAATGGCTACATCCAGACTGTGCTCACCAACATCCCTGAAAATATCGCCAATTCCTTTGTCAAGGGTTTTGGCAGGAGAATGTTGGAACATCATAAACACAGCTGGAATATTCTTAAACAAGCAGAAAGTTACCTTAAATGGCAGTGAAGATCTGACTGCAGTTCATGGGAAAGAAGAACGAAATCAACCCCTTCATTGTCTCTGAGTCACAGATATTCTGTTGCCACGGTGTAGCAAACCCGGCAGATTGTACCCAAGTCATTCAATCTGACCGTGGGATTGCAGGTGAGAACGTGTGTATTATTTTAGGAAACGGACATGCTCAGGTTACACTGTCCAGTAGATGTGTTGGTGTAGCAGTCTGAGGCTTTGCTTCTAAGAGCAGACGTCTTGTTTTACCTGCCATGGGTGGGCTCATGGAATCTGGCCTGCTTCTCAGTGAAGGCTCACGTGGGGGGCCTGAGAGGCAGATCTGCCATTGCAGAAAGATCTGAGTCTCATGAGGGGCTGAAAAGCATTTCAAACCAGGTTTTCCAAAATGGCAGAATGGGTTACTGCCCCCAAAGGAGAAGATGCATATTTAGATGTGGGCAAACGGTGTAAAGTGAGCAGAGTCCTGATGTCTGTTGAGTCGTTTCAACAGGCCTGGCAGGTGTTGTCCATGTATAGACATGACAGTTTCCCTGGGAGTGAGGGCAGGATGGGAGGTCCTGTCTTAAAACATAGCACAGATCTGGGTGCTGGTGAATAACTATGGGGCTTTTAAAACAGTCTTTCTTGCCTATGTGTAGATCATGATTTTTTTTTTTTTTAAACAGTGATTCTAACTGAGAGCATAGTAGGACTTGATAAGTGTGAATTCTGGCAGCTACTCTCATTTGGGGCAGGGGTACTGAATCAACAAGCCTGGAGGAACCAGAGCGTAACACTTGCCAGGTAGGAACGTCAACTACTGACATAGCAGAGAAGGAAAGACATTAGACGCCTGATGGAGACCCAGGGCTACTGCTTGGAAATGTGCACCACTCAAGGGCATCTCTCCCCCATCATAATCATGTAGTTTGATTTAAATCCTTTCCTACTGACTAGTTTATGCCCTGGTTTAGTATTAAAAGGTGCTTTTCAGAGTAGCCAATCTCTCATTTCACTTCATTATTATTTATTCTGTAAACAGCTGAGCCAGCAACAGGCGTGGAGACCAGAAATGCTGAGTGTTCCTGCTCGGGAGTGCCGCTGATAGGAGATACTTATTAATATTTGATTGAAAACTGCAATTCTTTAATGAAAGCAAAATAGTAGCATGAAAGAGAATTGTTCTTTCAACAAATACACTGATTCAGGAGCAGTCCCCAAGTACCCAGGAGTCCCTGGGTACTGCTAATTGAAAAATGCACCACTGTCTGTCTTTATATTTCAGAACAAATGACTATAAATGAGTATTTTCTTTTTGCCATAGGGGATTCTCATCAGTTTGATAGAAATTCAGAAATTACTTTTCTGTTGGAAAAAAGGAGGGGGGCAAGAAAGAGGATTCTACTCTTTACATTAAACCAGCGTTTGCATAAAATATTGAAGAAAGTGTAACTTGTTTCAGAAATAGGCTGCTTCTGGTGTCATGTGCTGGTTCATCAACCAAATGGCAGGTTGAACTGGCCAATTTCTCTCATCAAGTACGATGTCTTGATGCTCTTTTCTGTGAAAGTTTTGGCTGCTTTAAAAATCTCAACTGCAGAAGTATCTAACATATGCTTGAGGATCTCTAGACACCAGTGCTGTTCCCATCACTGCCCCCACTGGAGAGGTGGAGAAATTGAGTCAGAGACTCCGTTCATAAATCAGTAGAGGGAGAACAGAAGTCCAGCATTCCTACTTCATAGTCAAGGCCTCCATGACACCCTATGAATGGTCTGCTTCTACAAAAATGTGGAAGCATTCCCTGGTGGTCCAGCGGTTAGGACCCTGCGCTTTCAATGCCAAGGGGCCGGGTTCGATTCCTGATCGGGGAACTAAGATCCTGCAAGCTGCAGTGCAGCCAAAAAAAAAAAAAAAGAAGATAACAAAAATGCAGAAGCTAACTATGCCCTATTAGAGGAGAAGGGCACATATTTTGACTGCTGCCATCTTCATGGGGGAAATTGAGGACAGAGACAGGAAAAGGAGTGGACAGCGCCCCAAGAGTTACTCTGGAGAAGTTCTAGGTCTGGACCCCAGGGTCATCAACCTCCAAGGCACTATACATTTCACTATGACTAGACAGTTCCCTGTCCATGCTGTACACCTGAGCAAATGAAAAAAGCAAAGGTAACATGGAACCGTGACTGAGAATTGTAACGGGGGAGAATGGTGGTTCTTAGGACTAAACTGGCAGCAGAAAAGGGTTCACAAAAATATTCTTGTCTTTCTCGCCTATTTAATCCAGCCATGCCGTATTTCACCCAGGCATTCGCTCTCCTGGCCTGTGTGCCTATCTGCCTCTCCTGGCTGCAGCAGGATTGGATGATCCGATGTGATGATCAGCTCTCCTGGTGTGGGTCTGCTGGGGTGCTGCAGAGGGATACAGGATGCAAACCCTGGCAGCCTTCTGCTTGCAATGGCTGTCTGGGTCCCCAGCACAAGGAGCCAGGTGGGGTGATGCTGGTGGAGGCACAGGTGCTAAGTGACAGATAAGCTCAAGGCACTGGGTCTGCTACACAGGGATCCCCCCCGCCATGGTGTCTTGCTCAGCTTTTACACTCCCATCTTTGCAGGGAGTGTTAAGCGTCATTTCCAAGCCTCCTCCTCCTTCTCTCTCTCTCTCTCTCTCTTTTTAAAGCCATCTTCAGAAGGAAATGTAGAGCTCACAAGCTTGGAGTTATTCTTCCTCCCCCTCCTAGTTCTTCTCGACACTCCCTTTGTTTTGGGGATCTGGGGGTGCAGGCAGGTGGAAAGCTTTTGTTCCCTGTGCCTTCGAGCAGCTGACATCGTGAAGTTTTATGTCTAAAAGTCAAAAGAACACATGTTCTTCTTCCCGGGGTGCAGAGTTTAGGTAAGACTAGGGAGATGGGTGAACACTAGTGCCTTGATACTTAAGGCCCAAACTTTTCTTTCAATGCGGGGTTCAGGACAGGGGCAGGCAGTGCAGTCCTACAGCTAGAGATGGGGAACCGAGAGAAGTTTCTAATTATCCCTGTGGAACCTGTCTTGGAAACTTCATTAATTGAATGAAATCCTCTCTGTGTTGCCAAAACAGCTTTCTTATGAGAATGGACAAATGTGTTTTACACGCACGGCTTCACCTGGGCCTTGCTGAGCTGACTCGGGGAACTTAAGTCAGATGACTGGGGACCCGGTGACAAGCCTTATGAGTAGTTTAAGGAAGGAGGCGTATGGCCTTGTCAAAGGGGGAGGTAAGTGTGGAAACAGAACAGTCATCTCCAACCACCTTGCATCGCTGTTGGAGAAAATGCTGGTTTCCATCAGTGCTGGAAAGCCCAGCCTTTGCCTCTATCCTGGTGACAAAGAAGAACCTGCAATCTTCTGGATGAAGTCACTTCTCTGCCACTTAATGGACTCCCTATGTTTAGGACTCCAGGAGGTTTGCTCTTTGCTCTAAAACCCTAACACCCTGAGACAGGCTGGGTTACTCTGAGTCTGTATCTGCTCTATGCTATGCAGGGCATTTTTTTTTTTTCTTGGTTTATTTCTCTGTTAAGAGGCCCACAGCCTCAACACCTCTTCCAGGAACAGGCAGAAAGTCAGAAAACTAAGATGCAAGCGGCATACATTCTCTCTCGCCTGCCAAGTCTCTCCCCTACCCATCCCCAATCTCCTTTAATCTGAGCCTGAAAAGCAATGTGTAATGATGGGGCAGCCTGTAGGCCTCCTGTCTGACAGTGATAACCTGAGCTAATATGCTGGCACCAGGACCTTCTCGACTTGAGAAATAAGAGGTGATCATTCCCGCCACGGTGAAAAGTTCGGGCTGGCTAAGTTCGTCCTGTGGGGCGTGTCTTGGGGCGACCTCCGGCCGCGTGCGGGGCTGTGTCTACCTTGGCTGGGACGCGGGGCTCCAATTAGCGCGGAAGGGCAGAGACGCTGCAGATGGCACACTCACCTCGGCTCAGCCCGTCGGGCCCCCGGAGGATCCGGCATTCTTCTATCTGGCCAAACGGAGAAAACATCACCCGGATATCATTCTCGTTACATTTCTTCGAAACCATTCCTATGAACAATTTTCTGTCTTCCACGGCTAGGAGACAGAAATAATGAATGAGCTGAGGCCATTTCATCTTACCCCTTGCAGGCAACGCTTCATCACCACCTCCGACCAGGCCCTGAGGTTAACTCTTCAGATGCCCAGGCCAGGCACAGGCCACCTCTGCCCTCCCACCTGGCCCTTCCTCAGCGTCTCAGCTCCTATTCCAACGCCGGGAGTTTGCACACTAACAAAACAGCTCCACAGGACATGGAATACTGTTTTTAAGTCCTTTCCCTCCATTTTTAAGCAAACAGTAACATGTTCACTAAAACGGTAAAGTTCTGGGTAACTGCTAAGTGACACCCTTGCATAGAGGTATTTAGGGATACAAATTTTGTTTTGTAGTTGGAGGTGGGGGATAGATGTTCTTTTAACTTGAGTGACAGGGAAAGAGAATGGTCAGCAGAGGAAAAACAACAGAAACCGAGTGAAAAAGTGGTCAACAAAGCTTTTAACAAAGCGCTGACGAAAGAAAACATTCTCCTTGCCTGATTTCAAATAGCTTCATCCTCAGGGGTCCAGACGAGGACAGGAGAGAAGAGATGAGAATTTCTCCAGGGAGCTGGGCAATGTTCTTCTGTCCGTAGCACTGGCTACACAGCCCCACCCAGGGCAGCACATGTGGTCTGCACGTTATGATTAAAGATGAAGGCAACTGCAGTCAGGTGAGTGTGGCTGCAGTTATTTGAGAATCTTGTGTATGTGTGTGGGGGACTCCATCTCAGAGTGAAATCCATCAACAACAACAAAAAAAGTACAAGGAAGGAACAATACTATTCTGTCCATTTGGAGATACATTTTGTTTGTGTGTGTGTGTGGCTGCACACAGCATGTGGGATCTTATGGGAGACCTTAGTTCCCCAGCCAGGGATCGAATCTGTGCCCCTTGAAGCAGAAGCGCAGAGTCTTAACCACTAAACCACCCGGAAAGTCTGGGACGTAGGATTCATGATGAACAGAAATGCATTTGGGTTATCAGGGTAACAACGCGCAAATTCTAACCTTGGAAGCTGACCATGGATAGAGATTAGGGAAGGTTTATTCCTGATGACCTGGGAAATTTTCCCTCTAAACCAATGTGCTTGAGCTCAGGATAACAGCGTTTGCTCAGTCTCGAAGGCAGGACTATTATGGATTTCAACACAGACTTCTGTAGGAGAGCAGAAAAGATCGTCCTAGAAGCCCTCAGGGAGAAGGCTTGCTTATTTCCCATGCTTCACTTCATTTCTTAGAATAATAATAATAAAAATAATAATAAAAGATAGCCAGCTACAGCAGCACTTCAGAAAGTCCTAGCTTAAGGGATCCTTTTATATCTGTATTATAATCTTATCATTGCTATTTAATTGGCTTTCATTTCTGTTTCTCTTACTCTTTCCCTGGACAGTAAGTATCTCATTATCCTCTCACTGGCAAGAGTGTGTTTGAGACTTGCCAGGGCCAATAGCTTCAGGTACTGAAGTCAGATTCTGTGGTCTGTGTCTTCCAGGAGCTGGAACGGACGATCTGTTGATGTAATGAAGAGAGACTGGTTTCCTCTGAAGCACCGCCATCCAGGAGAACTCGGCAGGAAGGGGGAAGTCTAGTCTGTGAGGTCCACCCCAGTGGCTAAAGCTGCCTGTGGCCACTGAGCACTCTGGAAGCTGGCCAGTGTGCGTGAGAAGGTGAATTCTTCCTGTGACGTAATTTTTACTAATTTAAAAGCCGCATGTGACTGCTATATTGGACAAGGTGGCACTGAGGGGCTAAGAGCTCGCAGTCCTAGAATCCCAGGCCAGAAGTAACAGTCTTGAAAGACACGTTGTATGACTCTAAAGAGACGCCTGAGGCCCAGCAGGGGGAAGGGTCTGGCCAGGGGTCCTTGCACAAGGAGGCAGACTAACCTAGACCAGGATCCAGTCCCTTTCCCAGCCCGGGGTTCTGCTCCCTCCATGGTGTTTCTGGCAAGTCCGGAGGAGGCAGATGAGGCCAGGAGAGGAGGCCAGTGCTGTGACTTGGGGGACCCTGGTCCTCTTTCCAGTGCTGCCCGGAAGGCAATGGGTGACCTTGGGTGCTAAGCAGACCTTTCTGGACCTTAGTCTTATCGTCCATAGAATGAAGGTTTCAACTTGATTCTTTTTCTTATTTTCCTTCCTTTCTCTCTCTCTCAAGTGATGGAGAGAAGGCAGCCTGGTTATATGGTTTGCTGACTGAAGCACTTGGGTTTGGAGACTCATGGACTTCAGAATCCCTTTCTACCAGCCCCTCTCTCCACACTGGTTGCAGCTCCCAAGACAATGCAGAGAAAAGAGGGTTCCAAGGAATTCAGGCTGAAAACCACAATTCCACAATTCCTGTAAACTGTGAATTGTGCTCTGGAGTTTGAGAAAGGCTTGATATTAGATGTAGAATTGAAGCTGGACTTTAAGAAGCATTGGCAGGGTCTGGATGCGCTGATAGTGGGCTGGGGACATCACATATTAACCAGACAAGGCGCAGAGTCAGGAAGAACAAGGGCAGTCCTTGGGGTGCCCAGAGGCAGGCAGCCTTACTGGAGCACCATATGTATGGTTTTCTGCTTCACCGGCAGAGAGGGGCTCAGTGCGGAAGGAAGGTCACCAGTGGTCCAGGGCCCCTGACCCTGTTGAGCCTTGTTGAGGAAGCAATGGGCATCACAGGCTCTGATTCCTGGGCAGAGGCCGTGGAGAACCCCAGTTGCTTTGTGCAGATGAAGATTTTTAAATTTAAGAAATCCTTTTTCTCTCTTGTCAGAGTAAGTGGACTCCTGGTCATCTAGTAGGAGCTGGTGAAGCACATAAGTCAAGGACTGGGTTGGCCCAAGGATCCAAGCATTTCTAGAAGCATCAGAGACCAGAGAGGATGGTTTCTTGCCAATGGGAGCCTCCGAGCTCCAGTGTGAGGACCCCAGGGCCCCGCCAGCATGAGGCATTCCCCTGAACCGGAAGGGGAACAGACGGGACTGACGGAAATGGGACCGAGGAGGGAGGGAAACTTAGGGAAGGAGGGAAACCATCCTGACCCCTTCCCACCCTCATCTCTGGGACTCCTACCCTCAGGAAGCTATGGCTGATATCTTGATGAGCAAAAAACTAATTTCTGTTGTATTTCTTCTTATCCAGATGAATCCAGTTTTGGTTCTTTCAAACAAAAGCAAAGAATAAAGTCCCAGTTTCCTTGGTATACCTATAATTATGGTATTTAACCAAAATAATTTTCAGGGTTTGAGCTTTGTTGGGGTGGGAGAATGCTAGAGTCACCTAAACGTGCAACTCCTGAGGAAGTTCAAAAATGATTTATATAAGAATATTAAAAAAAAAAAAAAGGAAACCACTTAAGAAATCCTGACTTCCTAGGCTCAAAGGAGGGATAAAAACTGACAAGCAGAGGGAGGAAACATAGCTGTCACTTTTTTCAGTAACAAGTATTAGCTTAAAAGAAAATCTACACCATCCACATGCTACCGAAAGTGCTAACTTCCTTCCCCGTGCGTGGATGTGTGTGCACACATGTGGATGTGTGTGTGTAATGTATGTGTGTGTGTGGACATGTGTGTGTATGCATGTGTGAGTGGAAATGTGTCTGAACACATGTGTGTGGATACGTGTGTGTGGACACGTGTGTGTGTACGTGTTGCCACGTGTGTGCATGTATATAGGAACCCGAATGGCGGCAATCTCTTGAGCCAAAGCTGCTCTGTGGTTTTAACAGTTGGACTTTGTTTACTTTAGTGGCAAAATGGGAATAACTACAAATACCGAGCTTTCCTCTCCTTGAGTTCTCCTGGATCTTCCAGTGAAAATTTATTTCTGAAATTTATTCCTCGGATTCCCATTCTAAGGATTGCCGAACAGCTCTGTCAACAAGTTAAATAAACATAATCATCCTGAATTCACTTAACTTTTTCATCAATGTTAGATGCATTTTCTGGTGGGTCTTGCCTAAGTATTCCCAAGCAGTTACTTAGCTCACTAATTTTCTTCCATCCACAAGAATGCCAGGTGCTTAAATAAACCTATGACATCCATAATGTTCTGCTAAATGCTTTGGGAAACTAAAAAAAAAAAAAAAGATTTAAAAGATAAGGTCTTTGCCCTCTGGAGGAAAAGTCTATCTTCTTTAAGGATAACCGATGAATGAATGAGGGGAAAGGCTTCATACACCAGGGGCTACACAGACGGGGTGGCCACGAATGTCGGCAGCTAAACTGAAAGTGGATTCACAGCAGCGATCACTGCCAGCTCCCCTTCCACAGTGTAAATGAGAAGGGTAATATTACAGGTACGTGGGGACTTTTTTAAGTTCAGGGACTAGAAACTTTATTTTTAACATGTCCTCCGACCCCCAATTTTAAGTCTGTGCTAACACCCTGGTGTACAACCTGTCAAAGTCACACCTGTATTCGGGGCGGCCTGAATTCATTAACAACTTTCCAATGTGTTGGTGCTAACATATGGCATTTAATTATGGCCTCTGAGTCCCAGAGTCTACTTTGAATTTCAAAATGATTTCTTCCTTTTCCAGTGCATCAGCAAGGGACTGCAGGAGGACAACCAGACCCCCATCTCTACAGGCCTCACCCTCCCCAGACGACAGAGTCCCTTCATACTGGCTCTCGCGAGCCTGGAACTTGATGCCTACTCACTGGGGGTTTCAGAGGCCTTGAGGAAAGAGAGAGGGGCTTAAGGGGCATTTCTGGATGCAAGGCTCTCAGGACCCTTGACAGGTCGTGAGACTGGAAGTTAAAGCAGAATGAACCTGACATTCTGTCCACGGAGTCAGAAAGAATCCTTGAAGCTAGGAGCGTGGCCTCACAAGTGCACATGGCTCCAGCCCCCGGGACCCCAAGCCCAGAACCAAAGGTGACCACGACTTCCTCATCGCCCACTGCTGGACTGACTTCAGACCCAGCAATTGCCTTTAACTTTCAATCCTGCACAGTTGGTTGCTTTTCCCTGCATGGCGATGGAGGATTAAAAGCTGGTAACAAGCCCTCTGATGGGAGAGAGAATGAAAAAGAGTGTGTGTGTTTGAGTGTGGCTGGTCCCTGCAATAATCCACGCCTCCTCAAATGCTCTTCCTGTACCATTCACTCAATTAGATGCAAGGGAAAAACAACCACAAAAGGTGAATGCTGTTGAGACCCGGGCATATGTTCAGTGTGTTCTTCTCAAAGTCCCTGATGTTTTATTGCTGGTCCAGAGTAGGATCTTTTTTTTTAGATGCCTGGTGCAGTAGAAGTGCAAGAATGTGAAGTATTGATGAAATGCTGGGAGTCTGCATAAATGTGCTAGGAGGCTGCAGCCGACGCCAGAGCCACTGGAAGCGCAGGTTCCAGGAAGGGTGGAGATCTTGCAGGTTTGTTCCAGAAAACACTCAAGTGCAGGGAACATACAAGAGCAGACTCACGTTTCTAGGGGGGCTTCCCTGGTGGCTCAGTGATAAAGAACCTGCCTGCTATGCAGGAGACCTGGGTTTGAACCCTGGGTCGGGAAGATCCCTGGACAATGAAAGGTCAACCCACTCCAGTATTCTTGCCTGGGAAATCCCATGGACAGAGGAGCCTGGTGGGCTATAGTCCGTGGGGTCATAAAGAGTCAGACATGACTTAGTGACTGAACAACAAACAATTCTGGGCTCACCACAGACGTTCCCTTTGTCAAAATCCCTGAGTGGACAAAAGCTTAAAGGAGTGATTGCTTTTCTGGAATTCGTCTGTCCATCACTAATGAATCTGTGATGAATCTTGCTCAGCAAATATGAAGTTGGAGAAATCGGAACACACTGATAATGAAGAGAGTAACTGCCTCACTATGATGAGTCCTTTGTGCCATCCATAAATGTCAGCAAACTCAGAAAAAAAAAAAGTGCAATTAGAGCTCGTTATACTTCTTTCACAGCCACAGGAGCTATTTTGAGCATCTGAGCCCAAGAAATCTTGGTGCTCTCTGAGCTGCAGAAACTATGAAAAAGTGAAAGTGAAAGTCTCTCAGTCATGTCTGACTCTCTGTGACCCCATGGACTGTAGCCTGCCAGGCTCCTCTGTCCATGGAATTCTCCAGGCAAGAGTACTGGAGTGGGTAGCCATTCCCTTCTCCAGGGGATCTTCCTAACCCAGGAATTGAACTGGGGTCTCCAGCATTGCAGGCGGATTCTTTACCTGAGCTACCAGGGAAGCCCCACAGAAATTATGATTACTTGTCAAAAATGCCATATGACATCAGAAAAGGCCTGCAGCTTGTATCCCTGGCTTTGGGACATAATATCTTTCTCCTTCTTCCACTCAGGTCGAAGGAGAACCCTGAAGTCTGCTCATGACTATGCAAGGTGGGGGTCCACTGGAGCCTCCATGAAGAAGAGCTCTTTAAAAGCCGCCTCTGGAAATGGCAACCCACTCCAGTACCCTTGCCTGGAGAATCCCATGGACAGAAGAGCCAGGTATGCTACAGTCCACGGGGTCGCAAAGAGTCGGACATGACTGAGCGACTTCACTTTCACTTGGTCCCTTTATACTATTTGACTTGTTGTTTCTTAACTGAAAATTCTGAAAATGAAGTTCAATCTACAAGCCAAGGGACCAATGGACCAGAAAGAAGTTTTGCGGGTTTCCCTTTGTGTGTTCAGATCTAAGCTTTGGCAGGAAGAGCCCAAGGCTGGAAGGGCCGGCCTCTGCTCTCAGGAGGCACAAGAGAGGCTGCCTCTGAGGGGCTGGAGATCTGTCGTTAGTGGAGCAGAGTGAATGTTCGCCTTGCACCAGGTGTGACAGTAAGTCTGCAGATGTCAACTGCGGGATGACGCTGTCAGCTGGGCCTTACGGGCGGAACACAGACTAGAAGACCACAGCCCCTCTTATAGCTGGAGACTTGGAGGCTGGGTGAGGTTAGAGGAACTTGCCCAAGGTCACAGCCAACAAGTGCGGGGTCAGAGGTCAAGTCTGGGCTCCTCAAAAGAGGGTGCTTGAAACATGGCATTTTTGGGTATTTGCTCATCTTAGTATAACAGTACCCAGTTCTGCTTGGTTTTTGAGACTATGCAAAACGGGTTGTGCCCCTGGCAGTTGCATCCTGTTGCTGTGGCTCCAGACCCCAAGCAGACACCACCCTCAGTGTCCAGAGGAGACAGGGGGCAGCGGGCTGTTCTGAACTTCCCTGGCAGCCACTCCATGGACAGTCATGGTTTGCGCCTGCCCAGCAGAAAATGCAGAAGAAAGCTTCTCTTGGTTCAACTCTTCAGGTATTTTAAGTCACACATTTCCAACTCAGTTCTCTCTTTTGTCAGGTTTACCACGATGGCCTAAGGCTCAAATGAAGCCTCTTCTTCAGACTTTGATCCTGTGATCGGTGTCCTGACAGTTTGGAGGATTATGGAGCCAAAGAACAGGGAGCATCTCCCGGTGGCTGGACATGCCAGCATGACCTTCGCTGATGGACTTCATCCCACAAATACCAGCCCCATCCCTCCCTTCTCCCAGGAGGAAGAGAACCGACTGTAGACATGCCCACCTGGAGCATGTGGGCTCGGGGAGCCCGCCTTCTGCCTGGGCAGACGCACTTGGCACAGGGCCCTAAGGACCAGGGAAGAATGGGGGTGGACACCAGGCAACATTTTATACAAGCACTCAGTCACTTACAGCACAATCCCAAATATCTAGGAAAAAAGCTCAGCTCTGAGAGGCAGGTACCTTTTCCTATTCTATGAATGAGATTAAAGTCTAGTCTCTCCGTGACTGTTAAGATACTGAAACCAGTGACAATGGACATCAGTTCCAGGAGGGAATGGAGAGTGTCTTTTGCGTCCTTTTCTGCTTTTAAAAATTCATTGCTGCAGCCCCAGCCCCTGGCAACCTGCCCGGCACAGAGTAAGTAATTGATGAAGAATTGTCAAACAAAGGATGAAGCGACTGGACTAAGACCCCACGACAAAGCAGTGGTGGGTTTTAGACCCTCTGACACCCAACGCCATGATTGCGATAAAGGACTGTAGGAAAAAGGGAATCAGACCTGCAGAGAAGGGTGTGGCTGGTCAGGATGGGGGTGAAGCACCAAAGTTTACTCCCCGACAGATGAACCCAGTGCCGGCAGCATCCCCATATGGCAAGGAACTTCCTTCAAAACTTTCCAGTTGATGGGGCCAGAAAATGGGATGTGCTACAATCAGCAAAAACACACCTCGTGGAGAGGCAGAGCTTCATCATAATTTACACATGCGGATATGCAGATCTCCAAATGCGTGGCTTCTGCCCCATGACTAATTAATGAGGTGCAGAGCTGCCTGGAGGCCGGAAACCACGCTGATTGTGTCAGTCTTGTGGGATGGGAGTGCTGGGCTCCAGGAAGGCAGGAGATTCCTCTAATACACATTCAATCAATCCCAAGAACAAAATGGGGAGAGATGGTCTGCACAAGTGGAAGCAGAAACTCCAGAGAGAAATGTGCCTGTCAATCCTCTGGTGTCATGGAGAGGCAAGTCAATTATTCCACGGACCTCATCAAATGCATACATATGTATATATATTTTTTGCACTTAGGTGTGTGTTTATTAACCAGCAGACTGAATTCTGAATAAATATAGATGCAAATGCATGGGTACAACCTAGAGAAAAGTGCAATGAGACACTCTCAAAGCCAGAGGACCAAAGGAAAGGGGGAAAAAAAAGTCAGCCTAAGTCCTGGTGGGCGAGGCCCTCCTCACCTGGCTTCTCTGCCTGGTGTAAGGCCATCCCTTCCCCTCGGTGCCTGTGTCGCTGTCAGAGGAGGTAGACAAGAGCCAAAGGCCACAGGGTCACCATACAGATCACATCCCAAACAGAGGGACAGGGAAAACCACTTCTTGTCGCATCTTCACAGGTCTTTACATCAGATACAGGAGGGAGGGGAGTGAAGCTCACATTTCTCCAGAGGTGCCCACCCCGATGGAAGCTCCTGAAGCACATCTCTCCACCTTCCCCAGAGAAACAGCCAGCTCCTCCCCGTACCCGCTCCCCCCGCCAGCCTCACTTCTGTGCTTAAGAAAACAGACATTAATAGGAGACAATCGGTCACCACCTACCGTTTGATTTTTCACTATCTGCAGGTTTCATCTGAATGGGATGATGCATCTAAAAATAGAAAAGTGACAAGGTAAGGCAGATTGAACAATAGTTCAACAGTCTCAGAAACCCATGTTGTTCAACAAGACTACGGATACCTTTATAAGGGCACTTAAATAATAACGAGACCTCTCTCAGTTAACGGGAACTATTATATATTAAATGCAAGCATGTGTTTGATGTTCAGCAACAGGATGCTTTTAAGTCCTAGGGCTCTGTGACATGGTATCTTAACACGTGAGCTTTGCAGTCAGGCTCGAGTTCAAAAACCTGGTTCTACCACTCAGTGTGGTTTCTGCCTGGATCTGACAGGTGATTCTGGCTCTGCCGTTCATTACAGCGGCGTGACCTTGGGCAAGCGTCTTCTCTGAGCTTTAGTCTCCTCATCTGTAAGATGGAGGTGACATCTATATAGTAGGGCTGGAGAGAATTACCAGAGAAGATGCATGTGATGTGCTTAACAAATGAGGCATAGGAAAAAACAGCTATCGTTATTTTGCATTATTACAAATGATTACAGATGGTCCATTTTTCTCCTGGTCATTCTGTGTCTGCTGCTTGGCTGTTTCTTGGGTTTTAGAGTTCTGAGTAATTTGCAGGTTGACCCATTGATTGATTTAGGTGTCGTTATCTCATTTTTATTAAACATGAAGTATGAGATAGTAATGCAGAGGCAGTGAAAGAATGGACAGAAGGTGAGAGGGAGGGAGCAAAGAATGAGGGAGGGGCTGACAGTCACATTCAGTGCACACGTAGGTGGAGAAAGCACCTGAGACAACATGGTGCCAAGATCCTGCATCTTGGAGGAACAAGATGCTCCATGCTCTTTAAATGATGCCAATCACACTCCTGTGCGTGATCTGCAGAGTTGA
This sequence comes from Giraffa tippelskirchi, assembly GCF_054371585.1. NCBI lineage: Eukaryota > Metazoa > Chordata > Mammalia > Artiodactyla > Giraffidae > Giraffa > Giraffa tippelskirchi. The sequence continues at coordinate 59,951,928 of NC_137287.1, read as the reverse complement.
CTCCAAGCACAGAAAGCTGCCACCATTTCCAATTAAAATAAATTCCTCAAATGACTTTCACGGGTTCTCTAGCTTCATATTTCATCCTACCCCAAGGACTGTCGACGCCACGGGGTGGATGGAATCAGTGGCTGTGCAAATGCTTTTATTATAATGGGTCCCATTCTCTCTGAACCTTTAATTTCCCCAGTGGACTTCCCTCACTTGCCAGCCACAGCTCTGGGTTTTATCTAATTTAAATGAAAGGGGAATGCTACTTGGCTCTGGCACTGCAATGATGGGAAGTGATTATCGGGCAGTCGAGACCACGTGCACCTATGCCTGCCAGGGTCTTCCAAACACTAGAGGAAGAGGACGAGAGAGCAGCACCGGGGGATGAGAGGCTAAATAATTCAGAGCTGCTTCGTTTACGCTCCAAGGCAAGATGCTCTTATGCACAGAACACAGGCCTTGAGGTGTGGGGTCTACTTGTATTCCTACTCCACTCATTAACATGTTCAATTTGTAGAGAAGAGACCAGCATGAGAGGGGAACGCTTAGGGGTCAGTAAGCAAACTTGTCTTTTCAGAAAAGGGGCTGTGGGAGTACAGGGGAGCAGGCACTTCAGTCTGCCTGGTGAGGGAGGTGGGGGTGCTGTGGCAAAGGGCCCGTCTGCTTTGAGTCCTAAAGGCTGGTGGACTTGCCAGCAGAGGAGGGGGGCAGCTCTGAAACCAGTGGACTGTCCCACACAAAGACACGGTGGTAAGGAGGCGCCCAGCCCTCCTGGAGGCAGTACGCAGTGTGAATGTGTGCGTCAGTGGTGACAGGGGGCACATGAGAAGGGGTGCCAGGGCAGCCAGTCTCCAGGCCGTAGACGATCTCGCAGGCTAAGGAGTTGAAATTTCACCTAAAAGTGAGCGATCAGGTATAGAATGTTTAAGCAGCAAAGCAATGAGATCCCATTTGCTTTCTTGAAAAGCCACCTTTGGCTGCGGCGTTGGAGGGTGGAGACTCAGGAGGCGAGGGGGACAGTTCAGCGGCGACTGACTACAAAGAGCCCCCAGGAGCTGGTGAAGGTCTGAACCTCAGAGGTAACTGGCTAGAGGTGGCCAAACCCCAGACCTGGACAACTGAATGTACAGTGGGACCCCGGCCTGTTCACTTCACTTCTGTGTCCTGCATATAACGCTGTGCCCTACAAGTAACGGCCTAAACAGGGAAAACACGAGAAAGCCGTCTGGGGAGGGGGTGGGCAGAGGCTGAGGGGCACAGGTCAGGATGCCCTGCATTTGGTGTGAAGCTGGATATGTGGGTCCTGAGCTGTTAGGATGGCTCTGGGAGCGGGCTGATGCCACAGGTGTGGCTGAAACTGTCCAGAGAAGGAACTGAGTGAAGGGAGACGACAGCCAAGGGCAGAACCATGGCAACAGCCAGGAAGAGGAGTCGTCAGTGAGACAGAGGAAGGGCCAACCCAGAGAAGCAGGAACAGAACTGTGGGCCCCACAGGTGCCACGTAGGGAGAGTTTCAAGAACAAGGTGGTGGTCAGAGCAAGTGCTGTTAGATGCTATGATGAAAATGCCCCAGGGTCCTTCTGCATCTGGCAATACAGATTTTTTTTTAAATTTATCAAAACAGCTTCTGTGGGGTAGTGGGGGCCAGAATGCCAACCTGCAGGTAGTGGGAGGGTAACAGGAAAGGTAATGGTTGATATGATAGACGCAGATAATTACTTCGAGATTTGTTCTAAGAGGCGGCAAGGAGGAAGACAGGAGGCTTGGTGGATGGTAAGGGTGGAGTCTTTCCAGATAGGAAACACCTGTACAGGTCAATGACCTGAAAAGACCTAGATGAATTTCACAGGTTAAAGGTACAGGAGAGATAAGAGTACTAACATTATATATAGGACACAAAAATTCAATGAATAGGACTCTTGCCTTCAAGACACTGCCAACCCAACATGGTGACTGACATGCACATAAATAAAGGAGAAAGCTGGTGATGAGGATCAGAAAAGCAGTACAGAGCGAGTGCTGTGAGCCCTCAGATCCATCAGCGACGTGCACAGAGGTCTGGATGAGGAAATCTGGGAGCTGCAAGGACAGAATCATTTGACTAAAGCTGCCAAGGGCCCTGGGAATCATCTCGTCCAATACTCTCAACGTCTGAAGGGAACAGGTGACTCCGCTAAGGACACACAGCTGGTTAATGACACAGTTGGGATCAGAAATCAGTTCCCTACTCTTCAACCAGAGACGATTCCCACCAACCGCATGGCTTCCCCAACAAATGCCCAACACGGTGTTTGGACTCCTGAGCCTACGAGGAGGAACTGCAGGCACCAGAGAGACGCTCCCTTGGAGGTGCCAGCAATATCCCCTTGGGGAAAAGTAGTCTTCCTCTGCCTTCCCACCACACTTGATCAACAGAACTTCACCATGGGTATTGCACGAAGACCTGACTCCGGGTTTTCCTGCTGTTGCTGAGAACTGACTCTGATTCTGACCTAAGACTATCCAGAAGGCTCAGGAATGTACCAGTTGTAGCAATAAAACAGCTGTGGCCACTTTGGACTTGAATTTGGTTTCTTTGAACTTGAACTCCTGGATCCGGAGAGGAAAAGGAGAGATCTCCTTATGGAGATCTGGATTGTCAGACCAAGGTGATTCTGAACGCGTGGTCACCCTACTCCAGGGATGTTCTGAAACCAACTGTGATAATGTATGTAAAGCGCCTTGACCTTCTTGGAGAGAGGTGTTCAATCAGGACTGTATTAGGAATGGCTCATTATCACGAACAGTTCATTCGAGTTACAAATTCCTGATCAGATACAGGATGTAAATGTCAAGGAAGACAAAAAAAAAAATATGGTTTGGAGGAGTCATTCTCATAATGTTATGTCACTTCCTCAAAGTCTTATTGGAGTAGAGAATTTCCTGGAAAGGAGGGGGCATTCCAGTTTAAAGTTTCAATATAATATTATAATATAGGGAGATTCCTCCTCTCTAACAGAAATGGTGTCAAAGATTCACCTCAGTAGGGTGCTAAGACAACTCACACATTCACTTCATTCCGTTCTGTTACATGGTGGGAATAATGGGTAAACAAGAGTTCTCATCACAACAGAGTGTCCAACGTAAGGGTAGAGAGAGACACACCAGGCGTTTTCCTCATGCGGCGTGGGGACTCAGACAGACACTCGACACAAAGGAAGGGCAAGTGCAGAACACATCTCAGCTGGAGTGATGGTCAGGTTCACTCTTGAAGGGACCCTAATGCTAACCAGGACTTGAGTGAAGGGCATTTCAGGGAAGGAACAACCTACTTGAAGGAAGAGAGTCAGAGAAACGAAGCCACACTGCTCCTAATGAATGATGATGAGGCATCCTAACCAACAGAGGGAGCAACTGATGTCACCAGAGACCATTCACCAAACCCCGAATAACAAAGCGCTACAAGACCCACCGTCGGGGATAAGCTCACGGATCAGAGAAGTTCAAGCAGAGAGAAAACAGCACACATCTCAGCCCTGAAATAGAATGGCCCTGGGTTGGCAGCCAGAGACCACACCCTCACTGCCTTCCCGGAGAACTGAAGATGACACCCATGGCATCAGAACTGAAGCATGCCAACACAGCTTCTTTCCCGATGGGGACGCTGGCCACCTCCACTGCCTGAGCTGGAGGGTGGGGGTATGCACCATGCTCCGCAGTTGGGCAGGCAACAGCAGTAATGGGAGGAAGGGCCCAAGAACTTGGCCGTCACTGTTCCAATCTCCTACCTGAATCAGTTATACACATGTCCACTCTTTTTTGATCCTTTTCCCATACAGGCCATTACAGAGTATTGAGTAGAGTTCCTTGTGCTATATAGCAGGTTCTCATTCTACATATAGTAGTGTGTATATGTCAATCCCAATCTCTCAATTTATCTCACCTCCTTTCCCCCTTGGTAACCATTAGTTTTCTACATCTGTGACTATTTCTATTTTATAAGTAAGTCCAGTTGTACTTTTTTTTAGACTCCACATATAAGCGATTTCATGATATTTGTCTTTCTCTGTCTTACTTCATTCCGTATGACTATCTCTAGGTCCATCTATGTCACTGCAAATGGCATCATCTTGTTCTTTTTAATGGCCGAGTAATATTCCATTGCATATATGTTAAGAGGCATGTTAATTACTCCAAGGCTGCATCTCCATCATTACACAGGATCAGCTAGGTCTGAAGAAACCTTCAGTGGTCTGTATTGTTATGATCTGTCTACACAGTTAGAGGAGCCTAGGGATTCATAACCTCTAGCCAGTAGCACTGACAGGGTAGCTTCCTTGAGGCCTGGAGAAACAGCAGCAGTGAATCTAAGCATGCGTGCTAAGTCACTAAGTTGTGTCCAACTCTTTGCAACCCTATGGACTGTAGCCTGCCAGGCTCCTCTGTTCATGGGATTCATTCTCCAGGCAAGAATACTGGAGTGGGTAGCCATTTCCTTCTCCAGGGGATCTTCCTGACCCAGGGATTGAACCCTCATCTCTTCATGTCTCCTGCATTGGCAGGTGGGTTCTTTACCACTAGCGCCACCTGGGAAGCCCAGTGAGTCTAAGACTTGAGTTCAACTCAGCTGCCCTTGGAGCAGAGAACCTGTCCTACTCCAGGTTCCCCACAGCAGAGGGCCTGTCTCAGGGAAATGGCAAAATCAAGTATTTTAGAAACAGATCCGCTTCATGGCGGCACATTTAACTTAACAGAGTTCATCAAGTTTATGTTTCTATGAAGAAAGCCTTCTAAACCCATTCCCTTGAAGACTGCCTTTGCATGTGAATTTGTTTTGCATTTGAATTTGTTTTACATTTTATTACAGAACAGTGACATCATACCTCACATTCCACAGTAAGGTATTGGGTAACTTGTTGGTTTCTATTTAGTCCTACTTACTTAAAGGCAAATGAAATCTACAGATAAACAACTAGGATTTACTGTATATTACAGGGCATTATGTTCAATATCTTGGAATAAACTATAATGGAAAATAATAAAGGAATATATATACATACATATATATGTATATCTGAATCACTTTGCTATATACCTGTAACTACTGTAATATTGTAAATCAACTATATTTCAATTAAACAAACAAATGCAAATGAAGTCTGATGAAAGGGGGACTAACCAAGCAGATTCGAGAGAAATCGGTTGTTACTTTCAGTTACAACTGAGTATTCAGTACTGATCATAAAAGCAAAGGGCACTGTGGCCGCAGCCCACCAAGCTGCTGTTCCTTAGGGGGCTGATTAGGGTCTCTTGACCTGTGGGCCCCTGCTCTCTGACATGGGCTAGTTTTCACCCCATGCCTCCACTCTCTCAGGAGGCTGTCAGTGTCAGAGGGCACCAGCCTCCAGAACCAAGCCTCACCCTGTACCCTGCCTCCTAATGGTGAGTGCATGGCCCCTGGCCCTCCTTCAGCTTCTCCCCCAGATTCACAGGGGGGCCTAGATTTGAGGCCCTTACTGCTGGCAGGACCTGCTGCTTCTCACTCTGGAACATGTCAACCTTGGATGCGTCACCAGGAGCCTGGCTGTGGCTCACAGAAATGAAGATGAGGATGTACTATAGGGCAAAGGCACCTCCCAAAGGCTGTGGAGGTGACGGCATGGGGAGGGAGCTACAAACGCCTCTGGCAGCAGCCGTCACCACCCTCATTATGAGTCCCATCCCATGAAAAAGACAAGCCTAGACCACAACCACCAGCATCCATGAACCACACTCTCTATGAAGCCTGAGTCATTTCCTTAGGCTTGATCCTGTGCCTTGATCCCATTTCCTTCCGCCTTGATCCTGTGATGGCTAAGGAGGTGATTCTGAGCTGAAATGGCCAGTGTTAACCCAGATGGAGGCTGGAAGACACAGGACCCTGTTTCTCACACCAAGGAGAATTTGTGTTGAAACTTGTTTAACCCCAGCCATCACCAAAGGATGAGTGAACCACCTTTAACACCAGACTCAATATAAAACATGCCATTTTTAACCTGAAATGGGTTTTACAGAGTCACTACCATGCATCTCATTATTAACCCCATTGTGACCCCTAGAAAGAGCAGCCGTGATGGCACATGTTATAAGCTTATTGCCCACAAAGTATTTAAAGGGAGGAAGAAAGGAGGGAAGAAGTGAATGCATGAAGATGAATGGATTCCACTCAGGAGAGACAAACTGGAATTTCTCTTCTGCTCCCTGACAATGCAAACCTGACTCATGGAGAATATACGTCATATCTTGCTATGAGATACCAAAGGCATCTACGCTTCCTGAATTTTTCTCCAAAATGTTTTGCAAATGGGCAAAAATAAATTTCAGAAGAACTGCCATCAGCTGGAGGCACACCATCACCCCAAAGACAGATGTATTGTCAAGGGATGTTCTATGACCATAAGGAACTCCCAGAGCCGTAGAGGCTCCCTCATCTCTCTAGGTAGGAAATTCTGCCATTTCCGTCACTGCTTTTTATACTCTGCACAGAGTAGACTGGGAAGAAACAAAGGGAGTTTCAGGAATGTTGACTTATCAGTTTTGAATAAGGAGCTTTGAATTTCTCTGATTTTAACAGAGTGACACCTCTGCAAGAATACAGATGACCAAAGTCGCATGTGGGATCCGTCTCCATCGGTGTGAAGCTGGGCTTGGCACTCGCTGTTGCGCTTGCTACGTAAGTAGAGAATTTAGGCGATTACAGTGAAAACTGAGGAAATCTCCCCTGTGCTCTCAGTTTTCCCGGGCTAAGCATTGATTGCTGTAGGCTCTTTATATGTATCCTAACTAATATAATTCTCACAACAACCCTGAGATAGATGTGAATAAGGAACTAAAGGGACAGAGTTGGGGGAAGGATGGAAGGAGGAAGACAAAGAGAGATTAAAGAACTTGGCTGAGGCACACAGCACATCAACAGTGGAGCAGGGATCTGAGCTGGGACTGTCTCAGGCCAGAGCAAAGACTCTCAACCCCTCCTGCATACTGAGCCTCCCCTTAGCATATCCAGACAGCTATGCTGTGAGGTGGTTTCTAAGAACTGAGAGCATTACCAGAATCTCCTCTTCCATGCTAGACATAAAGACTATCTCAGGCTGGAGGGTACCTCCCAATTAGAAACTTATATATGAATGTGTGTGTATGTGTATATATGTATACATTCATATATATTTCACATGCACATATGAAATACATATCTTAAAGACTTATTTAAACAAACAAAAATCCCAGTTAAGCAATTTTTCCCACCTTTCACTCCCAGCCTCTGGCAATCACCTATCCTCTGTATCTGTGAGCTTTTTTTTAAAATTAATTTTTAGATTCCACATATAAGGGAGATCATAAAATATCTGTTTTTCTGTGACTTATTTCAATTTAGCATAATACCTTCAGGGTCCGTCATTTGTCCAAAGGCAAGATTTCATTTTTTAAATAGCTGAATGATATTTCATTATGAATGTATATATGTGTATATGTATATATACACAAATATATACATATACATACATACATATTTAAATATGAAACAATCTCTTTATCCATTCATCCAACACTTTGGTAGCTTTCATATCTTGGCTATTGAAAATATATGCTGCAATGGACATGGGCGTACTGGCTATCTTTTTCAAGTTAATGTCTTCGTTTCTTTCAGATAAATACCTAGAAGGAGAACTGAGGTATCATATGATAGTTCTACTTTTAATTTTTTGAGGAAATTCCACACTATTTTTCATAGCAGCTGCATCAATTCATATTCCCACCAACAGTGGAGAAAGGTTCCCTTTTCTCCACATCCTCAGCAACACTTTTTATTTTTTTTGACAACAGCTCTTCTGACAGGTGTGAAGTTGTAGCTCATTGTGGTTCTGATTTGCAATTCCCTGAAGAATGATGATGCTGAGCATCTTCTCATGTGCCTATTGGCCATCAAGATGTCTTCTTAGGAAAAATGTCTATTCAGATATTCTGCCCATTTTATAATCACATTGTTTTTTTGCTACTGAGTTTATGAGTTCCTTATATATTCTGGATATTAATCCCTTGAATATATGATTTGCAAATAATTTTCTCCCATTCACTAGATTGTCTTTTCATTTTGTCAATAGTTTGCTTTGCTGTGCAGAAGTTTTTTAGTGTGATGTAGTATCACTCATTTATTTTTGCTTTTCTTGCCTTTGCTTTGGTGACAGTTTCAAAAAAAAAAATCATCATCAAGAGCTACATCAAGGAGCTTGCCCCCTATGTTTTCTTCTAGGAGTCTTATGATTTCAGGTCTTATATTAAAATCTTTAATCCATTTTCTTAATTTCTGTGTATTGTGTGAGACAGTGGTCCAGTTTTCCCAACATCATTTATTTGAGACTGTTCTTTGCCCATTGTATATTCTTGGCTCCTCTGTCATAAATTAATTGACCATATATGTGTGAGTTTATTTCCTGGGTCTCTATTCTGTTCCATTGATCTATGTGTTTGTTTTTAATGTCCATACCATACTCTTTTGATTACTACAGCTTTGTAATATACTTTGAAATAAGGGGCATGTTGCTTCCAGCTTTGTTCTTTTTCAAGACTGCTTTGCCTATTCAGGGTCTTCTGTGGTTCCATACAAATTTTGCAACTATTTGTTCTGTTTCTGAGAAGCGTATCAGTGGAATTTTGACAGGGATGGCACCAAATCTGTAGCTTGCCTTGGATAGTATGGGAACTATAACAATATTAATTCTTCTGATCATGAACACAGAATATCTTTACATTTGTGTCTTATTCCATGCCTTTCATTAAGGTTCTGTAGTTTTCTATTTACACTCCTTGGTTAAATTTATTATTTTAGATGCAACTGTAAATGGAACTGTTTTCTTAATTTCTCTTTCTGATATTTCATTATTAGTGAATAGAAACACAACAGTTTTTTTTGTGTACTTTGAATCCTGTGACTTTACTAAGTTTGCTTATGAGTTCAAACATTTTTTTGATGGAATCTAAGGTTTTCTCTATATAATATCATATACCATCTTCAAATAGTGAGAATTTTTATGAAAAAAAGATAGCTTAAGGGACTTATGAGACAACACCAAAAGGACCGGCATTCATATTCCAGGGATCCCACAAGGAAAATAGACAAATGGGAAGAATAATTATTTAGGGAAATAATGGCTGAAAGCTTACTTAACCTGGGGAAGGAAACAGACATTCAGATCCAGGAGCCCAGAGTGTTTCAAATAACTCAAAGAGATCCACACAAAGACAGATTATAATTAAAATGTCAAAACTTAAAGACAAGGAAAGACTATCAAAAGCCGCAAGAGAAAAACAACTTATTATGTACAAAGAAGCCCCCATAAGATTACTAGCAGATTTTTCAGCAGAAACAATGAAGGCCACAAGGGAATGGCACAATACATTCAAAGTGCTGAGAAAACAAAACAAAAAACTCCCAACCGAGATTGCTCCACCCAACAGACTTATCATTCAGAACTGAGATAGTCTTCCAGACAAGCAGAAACCAGGTGAATTCAGTAATACACTAAAAGAGTCATATGCCATGATCAAACAGGATTTATTCCAGGGATACAAGGATGGTTCAACATCCAGAAATCAGTGATACACCATTTTAAAATGAGGTGTAAAACTCGTGTGATCATCAATAGATGCAGAAAAAGTATTTGACAAATTTCAACATCTATTTGTGAGAGAAAAAAAAAAACCTCTCAACAAAGGGGGTACAGAGGGAATGCACCTCAATCTAATAAAGGGCATATATGACAAGCTCACAGATAACACACTAAACTGTGAAAAATGGAAAGCTTTCCCTTCAAGCTCAGCAACAAGACAAGGATGCCCACTTCTGCCACTTTCATTCAACATAATACTGGAAGTCTTAGCCACAGCAATGAGGCAAGAGAAAGAAATAAAAGACATACAGACCAAAAGGAGGAAGTAAAATATTTTAGTCTCAGAACAAAATGATTGTCTAGGTTTTCTCTATGAAAAAGGTAGGAAAGAAAACTTAAAATGCTGTCATGAGTGAAAGAAAAAACAGCCTTACAGCCATACTAGGGAAGTATAGCTCTGATCTATGTGCCATCTGACCACAAGGGAATTGTATGCTGTAATTCAGAGAGATTAAATGTTAGCTCTTCTACAGTTCCTTCAGGTCATTTAAAATACATGCAAAATGGAATTAGACTGTGAAGTTTATATTATGGGCCAAGTTATCCAAAATGTTCTATACCTACGATGATGAGAAACAATTGATAACAAGCAAAATTAGCTCTCAGTCTACGAGAGAATAATAGTTTTGAATTACTGACAACTGATCCTACATTTTGTGGTTTCTTCACAAACTGTTAGTGGAAAAAGTACACTGGAATCTATAAAATGAATCAAGTGTAGACCACTTATTAGATAAGTCAGCATTTACACAGGTAGGCACTGGTATCTGGCTTTATGATAGCTGACTGAATTGTACAATGCCTGCTTCTATTTGAATGTGTGTGTGTGTGGTCGTGCTCAGCTGTGTCCAACTCTTTGCAACTCCATGGACTGTAGCCCACCAGGCTCTTCTGTCCATGGAATTTCCCAAGCAAGAATACTGGAGTGGGTTCCTATTTACAACTTCAGGGGATCTTCCTGACCCAAGGATCAAACCCACATCTCTTGTGTCTCCTGCACTGGCGGGTGGATTCTTCACTGTATGACCTGGGAAGCCAAGTAATCATCTGAATACTGCTTTGGAAGGCAGCTATACTCACGACTACACCACCAATGCTGAATACTGCCTTGGAAATTCTGGAGGACACTGAGTAGACAGTGGCCTTTTGAAGACGCAGATTCGCTGGTGGAAGCAGAGTGTATGGGATTCATTTATGCTTTGAGTCACAGTACTATTCCAAATTGCTCTTTTGTGCATCTCTACTAAGTAAGTTAATAGAGAAGGCACACATAAAACTTTAAATGAATATTTGCCCACGTATATCTTTACAAAAGCGATCAAAGCCAAGGATAAAAGGGGATGCGAATATGACAATAACAAAGAAACATGTTATCCTTTCTCTTCCCATGGCAAATCACAACCAGAGGAAAAAACCTACAGTGGAAATAAATGACTATTTCTTCCTAATAGCCATTGATACATGTGAAGTGCTGAAAGCACTGCCTGCATAATATGTGCCCAATAAAGTTATCATTATGATTGTCATTACTATTTGACAAAGCAAAAGGATATCGCTGAGGGAAAAGGCTCCATTTAAAACACACTGGAAGGAACAGGCTTTCTTGGTCACATGGGAAGTATACAGCTAATATTGCTCCCAGCTTTTCCCATATATAATAACAACCCAGTGAGAGAAAACAACCTACAGAACCCAGAATTATATATCTGCTTTTGGCTTCTCAGGCTCCAAAGGCAACCTTTTTTTGCTGTAATGTTACTAGCTATTTACATTTCTGTTACAATTGTGTGGTACACTAGAGGGGAAAAGTCAAGCAGCATAACCATTTAGCTCTGGCAAAAAATAAAATAAATAAAATACTGCAGGAAAATTAGATTACTCTGGGTGGAATTATAGGAGGGGAGCCTGAGTCTGCTACGGTGATTAAGTCATCATTTCTGACAGATGACTCTAATCGCCTGTCAAATAGCATTCCTCAACCCCATCTGTAACTTGGCGTCCTCGTTACTCAGCCCATGTTACCTTCTGTATAGAAAACACACACAAACAAGGGGAGGTGCAGCCCAGCATTTATTACACTCATTAGCTGTAATTAGGTTCTGTGTTTTCATACTAAGTAATAACATGAGCTTCCATTTTGCTTTATTTATTCTTAAAATTAGAAGAAAAATGAATAGGCTCAAAATAGGAGGCACAGAATGTGAATAAAAATAATTGTTATAACAAAGTGCGAGTGTAATGCTTTTCGAAGCATCCCTATTGAAGAAGGATGTTAATCCTTTCTTAATTTTTCATGGAACTATTGTAAGTATATTACTTAGAGAGGTAAATCTATGACACTTTTTAACCCTCTAGTCAGATGCGGGGCCTAATTAGCTGTGATTTCAGTAGAAGGTATTATTGCTATGTTTAGTCTTATTTTTACAAACAGAAAGCAATTTCTTTGATACGATTTTGGTTCTTCCCTCTGTCACTGAATCTCTGGGATAGAGTATAAACAAACGATCCAATTAATTGCGCTCCCAAATAAATACAATGAAAAGCAAAGCAGAACCAGTTAAAATTGAGTGACTGTACTTAGGCTTTCTGGAATCCTCTGTTTAGAGCTTCATGTTTTAATGACACAAGACTGGAACTATTCTAGAAATGGAGGTGACTGGAAAGACAATGTAAGAAGAGGCATGTAGGATCATAGTGCCGCTCAGGCAATAGGACAACCGTAAGCACAGCGGAAGACCCCACAAGTCACACACACACAGGACAGAGTGTAACAGCCACTCCTGATTAATAAGCCCAAATTAACAATAGACGGATATGCTTTCTAACCATGATTTCCTTCTGACAGTGGAATTGTCTTCCCAAACCCAGTGATGAATGTGCCAAGAGTCACTCTTCCAGATGTTACCCAGACGCTCCATTAGATACGCTCCCTGGCTGAGCCAGGCAAAACACAGATGGAAATAACAGGGCCTGACCTGGCCACAGAGGACTGACTTAATGATCCGGTTGTTCCCCTACACTGCCAGTATGATGGTTCTACAGGCCACAAACTTAGTCTCCTCTTGTATTTTAAGACAGATGAGTCTGGTTTAAAAATAAACTGCCCTCTTGACATTAGCCTTGACCCGTCATGGCCACCTTCGGGCTCGCCTCTCACATGGCCAGGGCCTAACCCAGAAGCCAGCCCGTGGGGCTCGCGGGGGCCCCCTCCCCGACAGCTGTCATCCAGGTGGTCGCGGTTACCCGGGTCTCACCTCCTCTGGACCAGGGGCAGCGAGGCCTGTGAGCTGGTGAGCAGAGGCTCGTCCACCTCCCTCACTGACATGCCCTCTGGGGGGAGATGCCCATTTTGCTTATCTGGCCCTCCTGCTGAGTCTGCATGGCTGGCGGACTCCGCATCCCGTTGGGAAGCTTAGTCAGACTGGGAGCACGTTTCCTCCTCAACCTCTCTGCCCTCTTCCCAGGACCCAGCTCAGTTCCTGACACCCCCTGGTACAGTTTCCTAGTCTTCTCTCTACTCAATTTCAGCCACACTCCTGCCTCACTCTTGTAGGAAACAGCCCTTGGCACAGTGAAAGCTGCCTACACTGCACTGGGTTTCGGTCGGTCCCGGAAAACACCAGTGCAGGGCTGAGCCTGAGGCTGCAGCAGCATCAGCTCAGGACTGGAAGCAGCTGTCTGCTCTGTGTTCCCAGACCCCTGTGGGACCGGTACCCGGACTGCACTGGCTTACTCTTCTGCTTCTTGGAATTCTCACTCTAGATCTGTCTCTGCTAAGTTTCCTTCCCAATCCTGCTCACACAGATTCCTGTAACGGACTCCTTGCATGCTGGTCCTTGTCTCCCAGAGCATCGTACACACTGCTTCCTTTTTAATCCATCAAAAATGCAGGTGTAATGATGTCTGTGCCCGGCTCAAACGCTTTCAATGATCTATCGAATTTCATTCTGGCTCCTTGGCCCATCTTTCAAGGAACGCCATGCTTTGCTCCCAAATTACCTTTTCAGGCTGACTTCCCATGATCGCTCTACATTTCCTGTCTCTTCTAGTCAAATTGAAGAACCTGTTCTTCCTGGTTCTTCTGCCACAGGCTCACCCATGGAAAGGCATCATGACCCTTCCCGTGCATCTACAGAGTATTTTCTTTGTCAATAATAACCTCTGTATATTTGTTACTCAGAAACACCTATATGTCAAGTTACAGGCCAATCATGTGAAATTGCCATTTTTGTAGATTAACAATGGTTGAATGGTGAGAATTTCATACAGTGAGACCTCCTATCCTGCATAGCAAAGAATGGTATCATCTTCTTTTCAGATGACTCATAAGAGGCCCTAAACATTCAGTTCATGCAGCCTACCTCCTTTGCTAGGCTTGAAGATCTTTCCAGTAATCCATCTGCATATGTACAAGCTGTATCAGTTCAATTAAACATCGACTTGATAACATAAAATAACATGACCCTCTAAACCAACCTTGGACTTGATGGGTATTTTGTGTGCAACCCAAGACACTTTTTATCTGCTCTTAGTAGCTTCCATGCTCTCTCAAGATCAGTGATGCTTTATCCAGTAATCTCTAGTTTCCTTTCAACTCTAAGGCAAACCAAAGCCACCACACCACAATGCCCCTCTAACAAGCAAATCTTTAAAACCTCTGGTTCAAAACTAACTTGGAAGATTTAAGCCAACTGTATCTTATCTTGAACCTTCTGACAGGGAGAGGCGTTTCATCTGATCAACAGAAAAGCATCACTGAAGCCTGTATTCTAATGACCCTGCCAGAGCTTAGCTTCTCAGTTCTGAGTGTTTGAGTTGCTCTGCCAGCCACGTTTATTAATTAGTGTATAACATTTCCATCTCTCTGCAAGTTGCAACCTCTCATAAAAAATGCATGATTTGATTGGCTTAGGAATGACAACTTCATTTACAACAGTCAAATAAATACCATACCTCACTCAGCAGTCTCTTCCCATTTATTTATTTAACTATCTCCGTGGCCTCTGGGATTTGTACTGACTCAGTGAATGAAAGGAGATAACTAGTGTAATTTTCTTTTCTTAATCATATTTAAGCAAAAATGATTAAATCTCTCTTTTTTTAAAAAGAAATGAAGACTGGCTTAAAAAAATTCCCTACTAAAAATAGATGGCAAGTTTGAAAAAATGCCTTAAGGGCTATTTCATACTATCCATGTTTAAAATGCAAATCCATTAAACATCTGAGCAAGACATCTGATATTGTTTTTAGCAGCTATATTTATTCATCCCATCTTCCGCCATGGTACTAAACTTTGGTTGATATTTTGCCAAATGAGGATCTCTCCTCCAGCGCTGCTAATTCTTTATGAGTTTGAGCTTAATTTCACGGTCTCATTTTGATCTCCACCTTCTATTCTAATGTGCAAGATCGTTTACCAACTTTGGAAATGACTTGTTGGCAGAGCTTAGGGAAATTATGACGGTTCGATTGTTCTATAAATACCTTCCCCTGAAGCTCAGTCTTCTAGAGATCAAATTCAAGTCTTGGGCCTTGCAATATATGGCATATGACCAAAGTTTAAATGGCAAAGGGAAACTAAGAAAGGGGACCCATGAGATAAGACTTTCCTAAGAAATTTATTCTACGGAAATAAAGGGAGAACCCTTCACTGAAATTCAATCTGCAGGGGCAAATCTACTCTGACGGTTTCTTACTTCTCTGGATGTGCTGTACTGAATGTGGGTCTGGGAAACTGTGGTTGCTTTATGTTTGCTTTGTAACGGAAAGAACACCTCAGTTAGAATCATGAGGTTTGGGTTTGCCTGTTGGCTTTGCCAATGCTAAGTACCTAGAGTCAAGCCACTTGTCCTCATTAAGCTCCAGGGAACTCATGTTTGAAGCAAGGATCATATCAGCAAATTCACTGTCTGGTCTTGAGTCCATGTTTCATCTTGTGCTTCTAGTTTGTAGGGTAGGAGTCTACATGACCCAAAGGAGTGTGAAAGACCATGAAAGAGCTGAGACTATGTGCACTCCTCTTACTTTTACCCCACCAGTGTGTAAAGCACTCTTGAGATTATCTGATTCTGTGAGAGTGTCTATGAATAAAAGCTGTCTCCTTCGGATAAAAGCTATCTCCTTCGGAGTTGGTTTACTCAACAAACATTTGCGGAGCCAGAGCCGAAGGTACGAGGCACCACCCTGGCCTCTGAGAACGTTACTTCTGAAGCTGGAGCTCCGTGTGGGAGATACTGATACATAAGTCAAAGGGGAACAGAACACAGCAGTGGGGAGGGTGAATTTCAGCACAGGCAAAATTATGCACAGTGGACCACAAAGCAAGAATATTCACTCCTACCTTCCGGAAGCGTGAGGCTGTGTTTTCACAGCGGGAACACAGTGTGTGAGCAAGGATGGTGAAGAAACTGAGAAGTTGGAGTTCCCACCTCACCCTCAAGAGTCGACAGTTGTGTTCATTTTTTTTCAGCCATCAGACACAACACAACAATGTTCACGCACTCCCAAGAGTGGCTAAGGAAACGTGAAGCCCCCAGCATCTGGTGGTAATTCCACCATCCGCTCCCCCTGCAGGAAAGTACTTAAAAGACTAACGAGTTTAGCTCTAGGTAGGATAACTCCAAAAATTCCCCTAAGCCCATCTGTGCTTTTATTAGCTGTGATGACAACTGATGAGACCAAGTGATGAAGAGGGTGAAGTTGCAGGGCTGCTTCTCAGGGAGAACACAGATCTCCTCACTGATAAGAAATGGGGCCCAGGAAGGGGGAAAAATACAGGATGAGGGGAACCTGAGGATGATTTCAGCTTCCTGTCTTGGTTGGCCCTCATGTCCATGTAGGTGACACACGAGGAGGGCTGGGCTTGTAGGGGGAGATGACTTCAGTTCTGGAATTTCCTGTGGGCCATCTGGATGGAACTTCCCAATAACAGACGCTGAATATCGAGGTTTGGGGCTTGACAGAAAGGTCTGATGTCAAGGTCAAGTGTGGGGATCCAACAGCCTACAGGAGGTAGAGGAAAGCCAGGAGGGTGAATGACAGAGACACAGTGAAGTCACCCAGTAAGAGAATGTGACCCTAGGGCGCAGAGAGGTTTAAGGCGTAGTCCTTTGCTTGCCATCTTTAGGAGAAATGTGTTCATAATAATGTTCATAAGAACACTGTTGATCATTTCTCTTCACTGTGTGTGGAAGGCACTGGGAAGACACAGCTTGAGACGCCTTTCCGTTCTCGTCAGCACTCAGCTCTGTTCTGCTCCAGCTTCGTCCGTGTTCCAAGCTTTAGGCCAGACCCAGCCTCCCCTTCCATAAATCAGTATCAGGGCAGCCAGCTGGTGTATTTTTTCTTTTTTCTTTCATTTCTTAGAATTTTGTTAAAGTCTCAGCTACATTTTCTCATTCCCAATAAAGCTTTTAAAAGATACAATGGAAATGTTGATATTCTGCATTTCCATACAACTCATCTTTGAGCCTATCATGTTTAGAGAAGAGAATCAAGCTAAAGTGCTGACGAAAACACCCCAAGAATCCAACTACCACATCTGTCCAACCAAATGCTGTCAAAGAGACTGAAGGTCATGCTCAAATGAGACTCTGAGATGTTATTCTGGGAGCCGGGCACTTGGCACAGTTGCAATGGAAAGACCTGCCCTGTTGGAGCCCTAACCTGTGTGCAAAGGGTTCTTCATTTTCTTTTTCCCATTGGTGACTGTGAGTGACTTTCACCTGAGAAGCAAATGATACAGAAATATGAGGGTGTATCTTTAAAATCCATACAGGGTATTTCTTTTTGATCTGCATCATCGGGGTACCTCTCAGGAGGTGGCTCAAGGATTGAAACCTCCTTAGCCTTTTGTTCTCTCCTCCTTCCTGAAGGATAAGAGGGGTTCATGGTTAGTCAGCTGTGTTACTGGCTTCTGATTGTTTCCAAGACCAAAGGTGAGGGGGCTCATCTCGTGGGACTCAGAGCACAGTGAGCACCAGTGAGAAAACAGTAAGGGTTATGAGCCTCCAAACTGCCTCAGGAAGAAGCAGAAGCTATTTTTTTTTTAAGCTCAAATCAGAGACTGAAATAAAAAAACAGGCAGAGGAAGGTGAGCATGAAAGAGTATGTATCAACTGTATACAAACCCAGCTGATGCAAGCTCTTCCTCAACGGCTAGTCATGTGCTTGCGCTAAAAACGAGCAGCCCAAGGTACGTGCGGCAGGTCCAGAGGAAGCCTGGGGTCTCTCTCTTGCATAGCCTGTTCTCCTCTCCTGGGGTCTAATACACCATCAGCAGGCGTGACACCAAACTCTTCTTCCTCGGGGTACCTCCTGTCCTGTCCACTGCCTCCCCCCCCCGCCCCCGCTGCTTTGGTCAGTCAGCCACGATTCACGCTTTGTTGCTGGTCTGACAAGTGACAGCTGTGACTTTGGGAAAGGCTGGCTGTGGATTCCATTTTTTGTGGCAACAAGCGACCCTGTGCAACCAGACTGCTACCGAGGACGTTTGAGGATTAGAAATAAGCCGAAATGCGAAAAAATTCTCTAGATTTGTATGAAGAATGGACAGAAACGAGAACCCAGTCAAGGTGAAGTCTCACAATGACTCGTTAGGGCAGATGACCTTCCTTTCAAGCCTTCCAAGCTGCAGAAATGTAGGGACCTAAAGCATCTCTTGTCAGGAGACAGTCTATACTCTGCCCTAGACAGTCTATACTCGGCCCTAGCGTTCGGGTGGTGGTTACAGCTTCTTGCCTCTCAAGCTGTGGATTCCAAGAGAAACAGGAGAGTAAGCCCTCTGCTTTCCTCTGAAGACGTTTCAAGTCCATGAAGGACGAAGCAGCAGGGATTCTAGAAGTTCCTGTGAGGTGGGGCTGGGCTGACGAGTATTACGGATTAACTCTTGGTGGCAGAAAATCGCTCTTCTTGCTTCAGAATAAAACTGGGCTGAAAACAGCACCCACTCCACTCATCTCCTTCCAGTCTGGGACCCGCGAACTCTGCATCAGTCTCATCTATGGGAGATTCCCCAGCAGGTCTTTTGAGTGTTGATGGGATGGAAAAATACTACTGTCCAGAAACAAGGATGCTGGAGAAGGAAGGGTGCCTTCCAGGCCCAGTGGAGTTGCCTCCTTCTTCACCTGTCCTGGATGGTCAGGTCACCCCGATGCACTGTTAAAGTGTGTCCACAAGGGCACCAGGGAAGGTGTCTCTGTCTCTGCCTTCTCCAGGACTCAGATGAGTGAAGAGATCGACTGAGCAGTGGCAAAAGGCACGGAAGCACACACATTCAGAGCATCTTAAAGGGAACTGAGATGGATTCCCAGGACAGCAGCACTGATGAGGCCCGTTTCTACCAGTGCATAAGCATCAAACTTCACACACTAGATATACACATCATCCGGGGATCTAGTTTAAATGCAGGTCTGGGGCGGGGGCAGAGGACATTTCTCACACGTTCCCAGATGAAGGCCACGCCACTGGTCCACACACCACAGTTTGAGTAGCAAGGCTATGCTGTACTCGTGGGAGGACAACCAGCAGGTAAGGTACTCGTGGGCATCCGGATGGACAGTGGAAGAAGCAAACTGTTCACCACCACCACACACCTCTGGGGGTTGATGATGATCCTCCCAGCTGCTGTTCTCAAATCTGCCCAAATATGGGGCTCGCTGGGGGAACTTTAAAAACATTGAAGCTAAGCTCCCACCCTGGGAAATTCTTACTTAATTTGCCCAAGGTGTGGCCTGGGCATGTGCAGTTTCAAAAATTCCCCGGGTGAGACTGGCTATCAGTCAGGGTTACTATTCATTGCCCCAGCTGTAGATGCAAATGGACTGCATGATTAAGGACTTTCCTTTTTCTTCTTCCATTCTTCATAAGTTCATATCATTTATCTGTCATTTTAGGTAAGGGGCCAGGAAGAATATTATCATTATCTCTCTGGGTCTTGCTCAGAGAATGGAAATATGAAAAGCAATCACCACATTCACTTGCCTCACATCACAGAGTGTAATCTACGGACAGACTGGTAATCTGGGCTCCGAATTTCTGATTACTTAAAATGATGTTTTGGCATCATTGAGAAGTTTTAGGGACATGAAAGAAAAACAATAGGTGCGGAACTGGGAGCCGTGAGTTGCCCCACCTCCACTGCCGGGTGGCTGTGTGACCTTCTGCATACCACCTAACCTCTCTGGGCATCCATTTCCTCGACCATAAAGTGGGGACACTGGACGGTGTTGTTTCTAAGTACATTTATGATCAGATCTGGTCTATTGTACTCTGCATGCCCTGTGTTCCTCTGATGACCCAGAGAACAGTATTCAAATAAGCAGAAACCTGCTGAAATTAGCCACAGATTTCCTAAGTCTGTGACTCTTACTTTTCTTTTCCTTACTGATGATGGTTACTTTTTCTCAATGACCTCCAGGGGTTTATCTGGACAACTTTGACGTAGGAGTGATTTCAGTAACTCAGAAGTGATTTGAGTAACTCAGAAGTGATTTGAGTGAGGAAGATTCTCTGATAAATAACTCACTGGTACCTGTGATTTTGTTTTTTTAGGGGTTGTGATTATAGTTAATGCCTCCATGAGCAGAAGAAATGTGAGAACTCATGGAATTCTGGGCTAATGCTCTTTCTCTCTAAATGATATGTCATAAATGTTAGGATATCATAAACCAGGTACTACCAATGGATGAAGGTAACAAGGAGAAGTTAGCCTGAAATTAGCTCATAGCTGTCTTTCCCATCCAACTTGTATCTAGTCCAGGAGGGAAATTATTAGCCATAGAGGTCAATAAGCATTCACTATCACTATGATTTTTATTAATTGAACACTGATTATCTAAATTACAAAAGCCATCTCCTGGCTGGCTCGGTGGGACTAAATTACGAAAGCCAGTGAAAAATATCAGGTTTACTGAACCAAAACTTGCTAGAAACCTAATCCTCCCAGGGTTCTACCACTATGGGTCTGACTTCACACCGAGGATGCAGGATGGAATGAGGAGATACCAACAGATTTTCTCTTTCCTAATCCACACGACTTGTTGACAGTTCATCAACAGTACCCTGGACCCCATACAACATTTAATGCAAAATATCTGGCATAGTTTCCTGGTATATACTTAAATATATGCTCTTCTGAAGAAATGATGATACAGTCTCCACCTGGGAAGGGTGTGATGCACGGAACTGAATATCCCAGAACATACTTCCACGCACCTTCCAGGGAAGGAGGTGAGTTTTCCGGGGAGCCTGCTCTTTGCTCTTTTGTGGTCCTTCCTGGCCCTGATGGAGGACAGTAACCCAGGAAGGGGTGGCCCAGAGAGCACAGGACTTTGGGTTTCATAACCTCACATGCCCGGGGTCACGTTTCCATGACCAAGACAGCGGCAGAGGTGACAAGTGTCTAAGCCTGCACAATAATCCACTTACTCCCCCCTCCTTCTTAACCACACAGAAATCACAGCTTGATGACTGCACAGAATTACCAACATCCCCCGCCCTCGTATCTGCATCGATCCTTCAGTCTTTGATCCGAACTTGAAGGGGGAGGACAGAGCCAATGGTGGGGGGGCGGGGCACAGACAGAAGGATAGCTGAGCTCCCGAGATCCAGGGCAAAGCATCCGCTGCCCTTGACGTGCTGTAGCCACAAGGACAGCAGTGCCTGTTGGTGCAGCACTACCTGCCTATGGTGCTTGCTGCAGATTTAAGTGCCCTCGTTTGGGGGGAGTCTGGTCCCTCATTTTCAGAAGCAGAGGATGCAGATGCCTAGATGGTTTTGCAGACTTCATCCCCCAGACCCTGGTTCCTCACCCACGAAGTAAGAGGGAGTGGGTGGGTCTGATTGTTCTGTAAAGGCCCCCAGGTCTTGTCGGGGCCACAGGGTGGGTGAGGGTGGCGGGCCTGGAGCTCCTCCGAGTTGCTTCCCGGGCCCACAGCTTTGAGTGGCATGTGATAGGGTTTATGCTTCATCTTCGGAGATGAGCCCTGTCCCCATCTGCCCTCGCCCCTTGGACAAAGAGCCCAGAGATGGAAGAGGGCAGGGAGGCCAGCTGGACAGACAGGACATTAGAATGCAGATTGTGGAGTTGGGGCTGAGAGCCTGGGGTTGCAGATAAAGAAAAGAACCCTAATAACCTGAATGTTAATGAGCTGATGTTGGTGAAGCTATGCTCCTCTGAAGAGAGGTGCTGCATTTATAATCATTTCTGCAAAGCAGATCTTCTTACAGTAAGGACCGCTTCTGATATGTGGCTCCATCTTAGTGAACCTGGTGTCAGTCACCTTGGACCCAAGTGACCAGGATACCCTGCCTCTCGCACCTGCTGTTTGTGGGGACCTCAGTCGGGGCCCAAGAGCGTGGTTTCACGTCTTGGGCAGGGTGAGAGGCTGAGGCCTCATGCCCCAACTCATGGGGTGTCAAGACTGATCCTCTGGGCAGGGGTGCTTGGCTAGCTGTGAGGAGGGCAGTCCTGGGTCCAGGAGCTCTGGCCCTCGGGTGGGACCCCCACACAGCACCAAGAGAAGGGGTGATGAGAGCGCTGAGGCTTCAAACTGGGTTTAGGATGGCTGTGCAGGGAGCCAGGGTGGTTATCGGGAGCTGTCGGTGAAGCCAGGGACTGGCTGGGGACACATTTTCTGCTGCAGGAATGGGGGTGCCCAATGGGGCTTAGGAACTATAAGCCTCTGGCCTGTGGAGTGGGGTGCAAACTTGACAGGTGCCAGAGGCGCTGGTCTGAACCAGACTGTCTGTCCACTCCCTGTTACGGGCTGTGCCACCCTGGACAAGTCGCTCCCTTTCTCTGAGGTTCAGCTTCCTTACCAGCAGAGGGGCTGGGTGACACCTGCCTCGTGCAATAGCTGTGACAATGCCAAGTGCTACATCCCGAAAGCCTCCATTCATCGGGGGCCTGAGACCTGGGCCAGTGACAGTCGTTACTACGTAGTGATTTTCACTGTCGTGCTGTGTTGGCCTCTTGAGTCTGACTCCCTAGCTCCTCCAAGGGGGCAGGCATCAGACAAAAATCTCCCATCAGGAGGCCAGGCTATCAGGGAGGCTGAGGGACTGTGACTTTAATTCTAGTTCCATCACTCCTGTGCCAGGAGAGGGCAGAGAATTTAATTTAATCTTCTGGAGCCTCTGTGTCCTCCGTACAACAAGGTGAACGCTATCACTTCATCCCAGAATGTTTTTACGATGGGCAGCAAATAAACAATATCAGAAAGCCATCTACAAACACAGGCAACTCACTATGCATGCAGACCAGGGACAGAGACCAAACAAAGGAAACCCGCCTCCATCCTGGAGCCTCATTAGGTTAAACACCCTCGTCAGACCAAGACTGGAAGCAGGGAAATGGACTGACCTGCTGGCGTTCACCGCCTTCCCTTTCCTTTCTCTGTTCCCTGGCAGAAGAATCGTGAGCGCTAACCCCCCACTAGTCCTCAACCGGAGGGAAGCAGACAGGCTGGGAACACACTGGATGGCCTGCTGTGTCTGCACCAAGTCCTCTGCCATCACCACCCCACACCCGAAGCAAGTCACTCAGAGACGTTCACCTTCCTCCTGCCCGTGGACCTACATTCCTACCTAGACAGGTTTCCTTAAATTCAACGGGACACTAGTGCAATCGACGCACAGGCGCCTGAGAAGGGCTCTAAGGGTCATTTCAGTCTGACCGCGTCACTCTTTGGATGAAGAAAGCACGGACTCGCGAGTGTTTCTGGAGTACTAGGGGGGAGGCGGTGGCAGTGCAGACACGAATTTCGAGTCCTGACGGGAAGTGAGGACGTCAGGAACGGCAAAAGGAACATGGGTCACAGCGCCCCTCCTGAGCATCCCACAGCCGCTGCCCTTTCTCCTTTCATCTCCGTGACTCGTGGGTGAGAGCAGGAATGATCTGGCCCTGAAATACTGCTCTGTTATCAAAACAACTTTACTAGCTCATGTCATAACACGCCTCCTGAACACCAGTGCACCGTGACAGTCCACGGCCACCACGAGCAGAGGACACATGAGGTCCTTTCCCTCCGGCCCCAGGGGCTGGTCTTCTTCACTTGCTCCCAAGCAGACTGGCTCCAGCCGGCAGTGGAGCTCCGAGGCTCCCTCTTCCGGCATCCCTGGCCCCGGCTCAGCCGCTCTCTGTTTCTTGGTGGCTGGGGAAGACCTCAGGGTTCCTGGAGAGCTCTCCTCACAGCTCCCCATGTCATATACACTTTTTGGTGGCCCAGAGTTGGAGGCTCTGAACTGGCCATCCCACCTCCATCAGACAGTCTCTTGAGTTGGGCTCAGCCCACCCGTGAAAAGAGTAGAGGTCTGCCCAGCTTAACAGCCCTGTTTCGGGTGATGCATTCTCACACAGACCACTCACTCTAAAGATGGAATCTGGACTCTTTCCCAGCTTTTAAAAATTTCCCCTTTCATCCCTTCCTCCACAATTCCATCCAGACCTTTAGTCAAATTCATGGGTTTCCCCCCTCAGTCTTCTCTTGAATGAAATCTTATCAGCTTCGTGGGAACTGAGATTTGTGTAACTGAACCGAATACAGCAGGTCCCCGACACACGAGGGGCTTTCTGGTGGCTCAGCAGTAAAGAATTTGCCTGCAATTCAGCAGATGCGGGTTTGATCCTTGGCTTGGGGAAGATGTCCTACAGAAGGAAATGGCAACCCACTCCAGGATTCTTTCCTGGGAAATCCCATGGACAGAGGAGTCATGGCAGGCTACAGTCCATGGGACTGCAAAAGAGTCAGATATGACTGAGCAACTAAACCACCACCACCACCTACATATGAACCTTCATGGTGCAAACTTTCAAAGATCCAAATGTGTGCTGACAACGTTCAATCACGTGAGTTAGTTTACGTGTCTGGGGTACATTGTCACACGCGAGCATCCTCTACAAGCAGCTGTGCTTTTGTGCACTTTACTGTGAAGTACTGCATAAAGTACACTAGTATAGTATCTTTATTTCAAGCCCAGGATGTCTGGAAGCAAGTGCAAAAGCAGTAGTGTACAGTCAACTGTGTTAGTCGGGTATCTAGACTAACTTTCTTGGACTTACGTACAAATCGGGCTTACACAAGTGCTCCTGAAATGGAATGTGCTCTTGGAACAGAACTCGTTCGTACGTAGAGGACTTGCTATATTCCCAAATGATAAACTCTGAAATCTAACTATGACTTCATTTTACCATCCATTTCTTTCAGACACCAACATTTCTCAGTGACACAGGTGACAGTGCAGATGTGGCCAAACATCTGTGCTAGGTTACAGGCATGCACACTTAGGTAAGCCATTTCCTTCTCCAGAGGATCTTCCCAGACCAGGGATCAAACCTGTGCCTCCTGCATTGGCAGGTGGGTTCTTTACCACTGAGTCACTTGGGAAGTTGCTAAGCTCTCAGAACAGTCCTATTAATTAGGTCGGTGTTTGAGACTGTGTTGTTTGCAAAACAAAACTGGAAGGCCTCCCACTGAGTTCTGTTACCAAAAAAGTGGTGTGCTGTTTCCTGTTTCAACCCAGGCTTCCCATCTCAGCCATTCTCAACTTGCCACCACTAAGGAGCCCTCATGAATCACCTCCCACAGGCTTCCTTGTCTCAAGGAGGCCATAATTTTTAAAAAACTGGTTTTTTGTTTAAGGTAATCAAACCCAAACACCAGGAAATGCCCAAAGTTACTGCAAGGATTGTTGGCCTGTCCAAAGCAGAAGCTCCCACTATACAGGTAGCTTGTAGAAGCTTATGGTGGGTAAATGGACAGTTTCCAACAGCCTTAAAATTTTTTTTTTAATTGGAGAATAGTTGGTTTAAAATGTTATATTAGTTTTTGCTGTACAGCAAAGTGAATTAGTTATATATACACGTCTATCCACTATCCCTCTTTTATTACAAATTCTTATCCCATGTGGGTCATTACAGAGTACTGAGAAGAGTTCCCTGTGGTCTACAGTAGGTCCTTATTGGTTATCTATTTTATATACACTAACGGACTTTTGTCTGTTAGTTGCTTAGTTGCATCTAACTCTTTGCGACCCCATGGACTTTAGCCCACCAGGCTGCTCTGTCCATGGAATTCTCCAGGCAAGAATACTGGGGTGGGTTGTCATTCTCTTCTCCAGGGAATCTTCCTGACCAAGGGTCTCCTGCATTGCAGGCAGATTCTTTATCATCTGAGCCACCATGGAAGCCTAATAGCTTGTTATAAAGTATTAAAACGTACTTTCCCAGATCCCTTGGGATTGGCTTGAAGCCTGGGAAGAACCAGGCCAAGGATTTCTTCCTCCCTCCAACTTTCTTGGGTCTAAGCCAATGAGTTGGCCTGCAATCCTGCCATACCAGGCTGAGATCCCTTTGGGGCTGGTTCTATACCCTGGACCTGTCTTCACAGTGGCTTGGCTCCGGAGATGCAGGTGGTGGGGTGGGGGTAGGGGTGGGGGCTTCTGCACCCGTCCCTTCCAGGAGCTCCTCCAACAGCCACACAGTGGTGCTCTCCATCACAGGCCTTTCAAAGTCATTTTATTGATAATTAGGACTTGCCTGGTGGCTCAACCAGTAAAAGAATCCACTTGCAATGCAGGAGACACAGAAGACACGGTTTGATCCCTGAGTTGGGAAGATCCCTGGGAGAAGGGAATGGCTACCCACTCCAGTATGCTTGCATTGGAAATCTCATGGACAGAGAAGCCTGGCGGGCTACAGTCCCTAGTAAGAGAACACAGGCACAGTAGGAAAAACAGCTGCTCAGGGCTAGAAAGACCAAACATCTCGGCCCTGACCAAATTCTGCAAAGTTAAGTTTGAAGAATGCACACCCAACGGGTGTCCTGACGTCGTCCCCAGCAAATACATTTTATCTGTTGGGTTGCTCCTCAAAAATTTCACACCTACAGAAATTGTCAAGTAGAAATAACGTCTTATAAGTCCATTTCTTCAGGGGCTCAGAAAGCTTTACATACATTATCTCATTCAGTGCCTACTCTTCTCTTAAGGAGGTGGAAGGCAGGGATTACCACCATTAAATGGCAGTTGTCAAGTGCTGTAGTACATGTGCTATGAAGCAGCTATGATCCTAAGCTGAAACAAAACTCATCCAAACAACAAATGTGAAGAATTACACAGCTCATGAAGTCTAAGAAAAGTGACGACCGAGCAAGGAATAATATGTGGGCAGACCAAATAGAAAATGAGACTTTCTGCTATTTCTTCCTGTATTTATTTGACTGAACTAATAACCACATGTGGATGTGTGTGAATGTTTTTCCTGTAGGAATACAGAGATATACATAAATATATAGATCTCTATATGTGAAACAAACTATCATTATATACACAGTTCAGTTCAGTCACTCAGTCGTGTCCGACTCTTTGTGACCTCATGGACTGCAGCAAGCCAGGCTTTCCTGTCCATCACCAACTCCTGGAGCTTGCTCAAACTCATGTCCATTGCGTCAGTGATGCCATCCAACCATCTCATACTCTGCCCTTCTTCTCCTGCCTTCAATCTTTCCCAGCATCAGGGTCTTTTCAAATGAGTCAGCTCTTTGGATCAGGTGCCAAAGTATTGGAGTTTCAGCTTCAGCATCAGTCCTTCCTATGAATATTCAGGATTGATTTCCTTTAGCATGGACTGGTTGGATCTCCTTGCAGTCCAAGGGACTCTCAAGAGTCTTCTCCAACACCACAGTTCAAAAGCATCAATTCCTCGGCACTCAGCTTTCTTTATAGTCCAACTTTCACATCCATACATGACTACTGGAAAAATCAGTTTTGACTAGACAGACCTTTGTTGACAAAGTAATGTCTCTGCTTTTTAATATGCTGTCTAGGTTGGTCATTGCTTTTCTTCCAAGGAGCAAGCATCTTTTGATTTCATGGCTGCAGTCACCATCTGCAGTAATTTTGGAACTCCCCAAAATAAAGTTTCTCACTGTTTCCATTGTTTCTCCATCTATTTGCCATAAAGTGATGGGACCAGATGCCATGATCTTAGTTTTCTGAATGTTGAATTTTAAGCCAGCTTTTTCACTCGCCTCTTTCACTTTCATCAAGAGGCTTTTTAGGTTTTCTTCGCTTTCTGCCATAAGGGTGGCATCATCTGCATATCTGAGGTTATTGGTATTTCTCCTTAAATCTTGATTCCAGCTTGTGCTTCATCCAGCCCGGCATTTTGCATGATGTACTCTGCATATAAGTTAAATAAGCAGGGTGACAATTTACAGCATTGACGTACTCCTTTCCTGATTTGGAACTAGTCTGTTGTTCCATGTCCAGTTCGAACTGTTGCTTCTTGACTTGCATATAGATTTCTCAGGAGGCAGGTCAGGTGGTCTAATATTCCCATTTCTTTAATACAGAGATATACATAATACATACATAATACAGAGATATAATAATACATAAATACATAGCTCTCTCTATGTGAAACAAGCTATCATTATATACATCTAGAATCACAAATCCACATGCATCTTACATTTTGGGGTGTTTGGGCAAAATCATTTTTTTGAATAAAACTCAATTCCTCTACAAGTATTTTTCTTTAACTCATTTGGGCATTAAATACCCAAGATCAATTTATTAAGCACTAACTATACATAAGCACATTGGCTGGCTTTGTTTCTTAAAGATTTAGTTATAAATATCACAGTAGCTACTATAGGTCTTGGAACCTAGAATGGTGCTTGACCAACCATAAAATTCAGTAAATATTTGTTGAACGAAGGTATGAATATTTTGTGTGTTCTCCATGGCACAGGAGTTTGAGGACTCAAACCTGTTCATACTGATCTTTTGCCTTTTTTTTTTTTCTCTCTAACAATTTTCAATGAAAGGCACCCGAGGGGGAAAAAATACTTTGAGCACAGCCTTGTCAGGCTTTGATTCAAACGAGATGGTTTAGGGGGAAATTTCCATGATAGGAAGAGATGGAGCTTGAGATATTTTTATGGCAGAAATAATGATGATGATGATGATAAAATAATCACCACGGCTCTAGGAACAAAGACATTACGTACATATCAATAATCAGAAGAGGTGGTGCAGGGTGAGTGAGTCCCTGGAAAAGCATTAGTGGGCAAAGTGAATTTGGTCCCAGTGACAGTCATTGCTGCTCTGCTGCAAGAAACGAGCCCCAGCACTCCTCTCTGAGAGGACACTGCAGGACAATTCTATGGAGGGTTGTGTTCCAGGCCACCAGGGAGGGCTGCCCGCCCACACAGGGCCAGCCGGGAAGGGGGGCATTCACGCCATGCGGGCGAGCACATGTGGCCCAAGAGGGCATTTCATTTACAGCTTCCTCCTGGTGGATCAAACCCATTGGTTTTTATCTCTCAGATCTACGTGTCATTCCCGTCTGCCACGGCTAACGTGCAGCGCTCTAAACAAATGTGCTCTTAGGGCAGTAACTCCTTAACATAAACTGCATTTAATAAAACTGGTAGGGACTCTTAGAAAGGAGGGAGGCAGGCTTGGAGAAAGTGGCTGGAAGAAATTTGCAATTAATATTCCAATTTCTCCTTGCCATTCAAATTTAAGAGCTTTTTCAAAACTGTATTCGTCTCTGTTATTACATCCTTAATTAAATTAATTTATACGGTGAATGCTCTAACGATGCTGCTGGAGATTTTCAATCAAAAAGCCTTATTGAGAGAGACAATGTGTGTGAAAACCTTGAAAAAAGAGTGGCGCTAGGCCTGGAGCAGGGGGATATTTGGCCCTGACACCCGATTATTGAAGGGGTCGTGGCAGTTTTCCTGGGCCTCCACTGGGGCCGTTACTTTATTTTTTAATTAAGCTAAATTAGGTCAGGGAAAACAAAATGAATCTCGAGAATTGCCTTCACAGGGTTTTTCTCTCTGGGAAGCACCATGGCAGACGATGACATTTCTATTGAGTAATTCGACCAGCGAGGTTGTGCCTGCCCGAAACCCTAAACAAAGATAGTACCTCTCAGCCTCATCGGCTGTATCATCAAAGGAGAGGCAATCAGGATTTGTCCAAAGACACAAACGGCTCAGCTGTGGCAAAAGTCAGGCTAAGAAGTTAGTACCAAGGCCAGTGACTCACCCAGTGGTCCTTTTTGCACAGACATGGTCACAGACTCACTCGGGCAGAGCTTTGCTGCCTGGCCCACTGGAAGAGCCCGATACTCTTGAGTGGTTTGTTAACCTAACATGCCTGTGTGCTCAGTTGTGTCTGACTCTCTGCGACCCTTTGGACTGTAGCCTGCCAGGCTCCTCTGTCCATAGGATTCTCCAGGCAAGAATATTGGAGTGGGTTGCTAGTTCCTCCTCCAGGGGATCTTCCTGACCTGGGGATCGAACCTGCGTCTCCTGTGTCTCCTGCATTGCAGGCGGATTCTTTACCTGCTGGGCCATCAAGGAAGCTCTAACCTAATGAAATGTTAGTAATAAATCATGCCCTGTGCCTAAGATGTGATCTCTTCCTTAAGTGTCAAACCACTATCTCTAGAGCAGAGTGTCACCAAACCAGGAGAAGGATCTCCCAACCCTCTGAAGCTCATTTCTTGCTCCCTATGTAGAGCTGCTGAATTTGCTCCCTTATCTTCTAAGAGTGTATTTCTAGGATTTATTTTGAGCATTTCAGAGGATGTAAGACCCAGTGTCTTTCTCAGTCACACAGTAAGAGATAGGCTTAAGAGATGTGTCCTTGATAACTTTGTGCTGCTAAGTAACGCCCTGATGCTTCTCCCTACACCCCACCAAGGAAAGGGTCTCTATAATCCACACATTACGTAGGAGGAAGAGTGCATAAAGAATGTTCAACTGCATAAAAGAACGGCCCATCAGCTTTTCTTTCTTTTCCATATGAACCAAGTTCTTTGTTTCTCTCAAGAATGAAAATTCCTTGACATTCACCAAGTTTGGCTGCATGATGAAAAGTTCCATATGACAAAACACATCAACTGCAAAAGAAAATTAAATAGGGGGAAAAAAAAAAAGGCAAACCAAACACCCAGCACTATTTGATCTTGTTTTAAATGGAAAGTTTTGGACACTTTAGAAAAAAAAAGGCAGCAAGTGCTGTTTTAATGGATTTTATCCACAGGAGAAATGATTACAACCAGAAAAGCTTTAAAGTGTCAGCTGGTGATGCATTTTTCTTTATCCTTTTTATTTTTATTCAGAAAGAAACTGAAGGCATATGGCAAAGTGCATCATTAATTTCTTATTAATTTCATAATAGGAAGGCAACCAGTTAAAATAGTAGTGCTACAACTTTAAATTACTGAACTTGCTTGGGATTTAATGAGAGATTTAGCGCAGCAGGGATTCTATTAAATTAAGTTGTGCCTTCACATCACAGTGGGAAAACAGGTGTATATTGGTTTAGAATTATGGAAATGTTGACTAATTCCAAGGCTTGTAATCAAACAGCAAGGCACCCTGTAATATTTTTTCCCCAAGAATATGCATTAATCTTTTATGTCTGGTCCCATTTTTTCCCGTCCACCAAAGCTCCCAGCTGATAGGAAACCACTTTCATGTTCTAGCTGGAGCTGTTAAGGGTGATGCTGATCAGATAAAGCAATACATAAATGTGAGATGTGGGACTCTGCTCCCATTCACCTAATTTGAAATGGCAGATGTAGCAACAGTGTGTGTACTGTGAAGCCTCAGCGCTTACAAATCAGACCTGACTTCTCAGAATTTTCACTTAACCTGCCTCAAGTAATTGGGCAGAGGAAATTGAACCGGATGAAAAGAAAGCTGAAAACAATCCACAAACCGTCATTTCCAACCCCAGAATTCTTGTCCTTAATAATGGGTTTCCAAAATCAGCAGCCCTGACTTCTACATGCAGAAATTTTTAAAGCAAAAAAGAGACATGGGTAACAATTTTTTTTTTTTTAAATACAGAAGATGCTATTTGTTTGCTGAAAAAGGGGTCAGAGTAAGATGTCCGATGTCCCAAACAGAGGCAAGCTCATCAGTCATTTGTACGAGTTTTAACACAGCCCTAGAGAAGGCAATGGCAACCCACTCCAGTATTCTTGCCTGGAGAATCCCAGGGACGGGGGAGCCTGGTGGGCTGCTGCCTAAGGGGTCGCACAGAGTCGGACACAACTGAAGCGACTTAGCAGCAGCAGCAACACAGCCCATTCGTTAACTCTGGGTTTTAAGGAGCATCTTCATGCATGAAAATGGCATGTTAGGAGTTGTGCTCCTTCCAGTGGAGGGGATGAACTCAAATGAACCAAGCTTCACATTAATTTAAAATAGGATGAGATTTGGCACCAATAGACTCTAAATGCTATAATAACAATCCATCATCTCAAGTAATTTGTTTAAACACATAGAAGGGATTTTGCACACTAATTATTGTAAAGTATTTCATTCTAAAAGAAGGCATACCAAGTGGTCTCTGGGTTGGATTAGGAGCCTGGGAAATAAAAATTATTTTTTTTTCCTACCATAGACAGTAAATATTTACCTTGGTTGCTTCATTCAATAATGTAACCTAATATTGCAACCTCCCAGAACTTACATTGGAAAAATTCCACTTACACAAGGAATGAAGCTGAAATACTTAAAAAAATCATCAGGCAAAGCACTTAGACCCAGTAAAATCTTCCCTACTAAAAAAGTACCTAAGACGTTTCAGAGAGAAGTAGTTAAATTAAATTACGAGGGAGAATTCTGGTATCACGCTTGCTTTTCTGAATCCCAGTCTGTCTGATTTGCTCACACAAAAAGGGGAAAACCAAAGCAGTGTGGTTTGAGACCACAGTTCATAATTTACTATTTTTTTGTTATTACCAAGTTAATGTTTTGAAAACCTTTTACTGAGTATCTTGCCACTAAAATATATAATTTTCAGTGGAGCTAAGGTGAATTAAACAAATGCTGTCTTCTCTGGAGGTGACAGGGTATCAAATGACTTGTGTACATAGGTTTGCATGACAGATAAATGAGAAGACATTACAATTATACCCTGAATGTTACATTAGGGACATCATGTTATTTTTCTTTTACTCTTATCAAATCAGGTTTCAATAAAATCATTAACACAGCACTGCTTACCAGAGGTTCTTCATTATCAGCAACACACATCTTTCTGCCATTAAATAAACTCATCCCTGATATCTGAATCAACAGGGAAAATATCCCAACTAGCACAGAGAAATTTACACCAGCATGCACTAGATAAAATGGTCACAAACCCCCAGAAATCATGTATTCTGATGCAGCAGCTACAGCCAACATTAGTTCATTTCTAGTGAATGGTACCAAATGTCCAATATGACTGGGAAGGAAATGGAAACAAAAAATTGTAAGCTTTGTATTTTCTGTTCTCTATTGACATGAAGCCACAAATTGGGCATTAAAACATTGACTTTGTTAACCACCACTGACTGTTTAGAAGCCATTAGGAGGTTGAATATTACGGCTGTGCAGAGTACATTTTGTCCTTTCAAAAGAAAAATCTAAGGACTAAATTTGAAAAGAGGCTCCTGGTGAGTAAAAGCTTTTCCTTTTCCATTTGCTCCTCTCATGTATTGCATGCATGTGTGCGTGAGTTCTTTTTTTTCCCCTTTCACAATCGCTGCCCACCCAATCCTCTGTAGCAGCCACTGCGACCCAGTGGGGTCATTGTGATTTTCCGACCAGGGGACACACTCTCTGAGAGGTCTTTCTGTCAGTATTAATGCCAGCGCTTCTTGAGGGGCTGGCCAGACGCTCTGGCTGCTGCAAGGGGGACCGGGGGATGGGTCGGGGGTTAGTCAGCACACCCGCCTCAAAAGCCCAAAGTCATTTTTGGCACTAAGAGCCCATCACTAGAACCTTCAGTTGAAAGGACCATTTTCAAGCAATAAAGTGATTCTGGTACAAAAGTAAACCGACTCACCCCAGGTAAAGTTTTAATATTGTGCAGTGCATTCTGGGCCTCAAGTGCAGCTTTTCTCGTATAAAATGTTACGAAACAACAACCTACAGAGAGAAATGAAAAGGTTTTAGAAATTTCTGTGAATGCTTTGCTTCGATATAATGGAGACTGGGGCGAACGAGTCAACTACTTAAAAGGATGCACAATTTAAAAATAAGGTGCATGGGAACAGTAATAACAACAGCTCAAGCATTTACCCAGCGCCTTTCATCCTAAATCATATTTATTAGCTTTTTCCCATGTTGGGGAATCAATTCATAACTGCACACCAACTACCAGGAACCCGCATCTTCAGGAACGGGGTGGGAGGCCGTGGGTGAGTTGTTAATGGGACTTGTGGCGCAGTCACAGCATCAAGTGAAGTGTTTAATCACAACCACAAGAGCAGACACTTATATTAACTATAATTGTCTTAAAGGATATCTCTAGAACATTGCCCTTTTAAAACACTTTCTCAACTCTGAGGCTTAGACAATCGGATGACAAGCTGCCTAGGAGCTGAGACCATGCCCTCTTCTTTCAAATTTCCACCATAGCACATAGTGCAAAGTTCCACACACAAAACATGCAATATTTGTCTGTTGAAATGAAAGACTCTATTTTAGCCAGTTGAGAAAGTGAGCTATATGTGGTGGGCAGATGCTGAAACAGATGTTTGCACTCTCTGTGCTGAGAATGAAACATGGCCGTGAGACGTCAACCCCACTAACCTCTTGATTCCTCATTTCTAAGAGGTGATGGGAGTCCAGGCTGAAGGCTCCTCCAAGGGAGACCAGCCTGTACCCTTCTCCAAACCACCTCCCTCCAC
Organism: Giraffa tippelskirchi; assembly: GCF_054371585.1. Lineage (NCBI taxonomy): Eukaryota > Metazoa > Chordata > Mammalia > Artiodactyla > Giraffidae > Giraffa > Giraffa tippelskirchi. The sequence continues at coordinate 59,917,536 of NC_137287.1, read as the reverse complement.
CAAAGAAAACAGTCTTGAAACCTCTCATTCCTTCTGTATTCTAAAGCAAGACTCACCCCTTTTTCAACCTGTGTCTAAAGATACTGGTTAACATGGTTAAGCCAGATGAAGACACTGGTTAATAATCTGTTAATTAGCATAACGTTTCTTAGCACAACCAAGTGTAGATAAAAGGGACAAAAAACTTTGGAAATTAAAAGAAAAAGATGCTCCCTCTGACCTGCCTGTCTTGGATGAGTTGGGCTGAGCAAAAGAAGCAGAGAGATGCAGTCACACTCATTTCACTCTGATTCTTATCCTAGCGCTTGGAGAGATGGGGAGAACCTTGAGAGGTCCTCAAATGCCAAGTACAGCAAGTAGCTGGAGAGAAATTCACAGCACTAAGGCATTGACTTTGGCTCTATTTAGGGGAATGATGTAAGAACACAGACAGAAAAAAGTGGCACATTTGGAGAGTAGGAGGTTGGTACCACAAATCATCAAAGGTTCCGAATCACACATTAGCGTCTAGTTTTCAAAACAAAAACTCATTCGAAGGAGTAGGAGAAGATGAAGTACTATACCACTCCCATAGCATTCTGAAATACATATAAGATGCTTCCTCCTTATTTGGAAAAAAGAACAAAACTTGGAACCTTGTTGTCATATACTGTTTCACTGGAGTCTACTGAGATTAAATATGCAAATCCTTTACCTTCTGGATAAAGGAGAGTATGACCCTAGCTTTTTGGCATTTAAAAACCTCCATGTCGAAGGTGGTCCTAAGATGGCGGAGGAATAGGACGGGGAGACCACTTTCTCCCCCACAATTCATCGAAAGAACATTTAGACGCCGAACAAATTCTGCAAAACAACTTCTGAATGCTGGCAGAGGACATCAGGCACCCAGAAAGGCAGCCCATTGTCTTCGAAAGGAGGTAGGACAAAATATAAAGGTAAAAAGAGAGACAAAAGAGGTAGGGATGGAGATCTGTCCAGGGAAGGGAGTCTTAAAAAAGAGAGAAGTTTCCAAACACCAGGAAACACTCTCTCCGGTGGGTCTGTGGTAAGCCTTGGAATCTCAGAGGGCAAAATAACCGAGAGGAAAAATAAATAAATAATTAAACCCCACAGATTACATGGCTAACAGCAACCCCCAGTGGAGGAGCAGCCCAGACGTGCACATCACCCACTAGCCAGTGGTGGCTGGATAAGGACGGGTGGGCTGCATTGCTTTGGTAAGGACTGGGTCTGAATGCCCCAAGGGCAATCTGAGGGAACTAGCTTGAGATAGCAACCCAGACTGTGGGATAGCTATCCCAGGAAAAGCCTTAACCTAAGACACCGCCAGGCCTGCTCACAGAACAAAGGACTGAGCAGGGCTAGCTGGCTGCGGACCAGCCCATCCCCTGCCGAAGACAGGCAGGCGAGGGCAGCCAGAGCCGGAAGGGTGGAATCGCAGCCCCAGAGAGGCATCCTATGCCAAACTGCAAGCAGACTTGTTGCTAACCAAGACTTCTTGGGATTCTGGACAGTCGACACCCGCCGGGAGGGCTGCAGCCAGACATCAGCTCCCCAGAAGAGATACACGGCACACCTGGGAAGCTGCGCCCATTGCACACCCAGAAAAAGGAGCGGCTTGGATGGGGGAGGGGAAAGGTCACAGACTCCGACTGCGCTAGCGAAACACCTGGTCACCTGAGCTGCTCGGACCTGAGAAGGGCACAAAACCCAGGCTCAACCAAGTCTGAGCCTTTGTGGAGTACCCGGGAACCTGAACCTGAACGGCTTAGACCTGGGAAGTACAGGCAACCCCAGGGGCCCGCGTCAGACAGTTCCCAGCAGAGCAACCTAAAGCCTGAGCAGTGTAGACTGGGAAAGCACATGTGCCACGAGCGGGGGCAAAGACAGTGTGGCTGAATCACTGTGAGCACACACCAGTGAGACTTGTTTGCAGTGTTCCTCCATACCCACAGCATGACTGAAAAAGTGAGACTAAAAAAAAGTGACCACCACCGCCCCCTATGTGTCAGGGTGGAAATTAGACGCTGAAGAGATCAGTAAACAGAAGAAGCTAAAATAAACAGAGGGAACCGCTTTGGAAGTGACAGGTGCAATAGATTAAAACCTTGTAGTTAGCACACACTACATAGGAAGAGGCCTGTAGACCTTGAGAACTACAAACTGGACCAAGGAACTATCTGAAAATGAACTGACCCCACACTGTCCGCAACAGCTCCAGAAAAAGGCCTAGATATGTTTTTACTATTATCATTTTTAAAATTTTTAAAACTTTTTTATTATTATTTATTTTTTCATTTTTAAGTCCCCTATTACTCCTTCAGTTTTCTTTTTTATATCCTACTATTACCTTGCAAAAAAAAAAAGACCCTATTTTTAAAGCAAACTTCATATAAATATATTTTATAATTTTTGTGACTCTGTTTTTTTTTTTTTCTTCTTTTTCTTGTTTTTTTCCTTTTCTTGTCTTTTTTTTTTTTAATATTGTATTTTTGAGAATCTAACCTCTACTCTAGATTTTTAACCTTTGCTTTTTGGTATTTGTAATCAACTTTGTATCTTTAAGAACCCAATCTTCAGTACCTATTTTTACTTGGGAGCGAGATCACTGGATTGAGTGCTCTCTCCCCCTTTTAACTCTCCTTTTTCTCCACCAGGTTGCTTCTATCTCCCCCCTCCCCCTTTTCTTCTCGACCCAACTCTGTGAATCTGTGTGTTCCGGCCTGTGCAGAACACTTAGAGAACTGATTAGTGGCTGGATCTGTCTCTCCCCTTTTGACTCCCTCTTTTCTCCTCCTGGCCACCTCTGTCTCCTTCCTCCCTCTTCTCTTCCCTGTGTAACTCCGTGAACATCTCTGAGGGATCCAGACTGTGGAGAGAACAGAGGGAAGTGATTACTGGCTAGCTTGCTCTCTCCCCTTTTGATTCCCCTCTTCTCCTGGTCACCTTTATCCCCCTCCTCCCTCTTCTCTTCTCCATGTAACTCTCTGTACCTCTCTGGGTGTCCCTCACTGTGGAGAAACTTCTCATCATTAACCTAGATGTTTTATCATCAGTGCTGTATAGATGGAAAAGTCTTGAGGCTACTGTAAGAATAAGACTGAAAACCAGAGGCAGGAGGCTTAAGTCCAAATCCTGAGAACACCAAAGAACTCCTGAATCCAGGAAGCATTGATCGATAGGAGCTCATCAAATGTTTCCATACCTACACTGAAACCAAGCACCACCCAAAGGCCAACAAGTTTCAGAGTAAGACATACCACGCAAGTTCTCCAGCAACACAGGAACATAGCCCTGAGCTTCAATATACAGGCTGCACCAAGTCACGCCAAACCCATTGACATCTCAAAATTCACTACTGGACACTTCACTGCACTCCAGAGAGAAGAAATCCAGCTCCACCCACCAGAACACCGACACAAGCTTCCCCAACCAGGAAACCTTGACAAGCCACCTGTCCAACCCCACCCACAGCGAGGAACCTCCACAGTAAAGAGGAACCACAAACTGCCAGAATACAGAAAGGCCACCCCAAACACAGCAATATAAACAAGATGAAAAGGCAGAGAAATACCCAGCAGGTAAAGGTACAGGATAAATGCCCTCCAAATCAAACAAAAGAGGAAGAGATAGGGAATCTACCTGATAAAGAATTCCAAATAATGATAGTGAAAATGATCCAAAATCTTGAAAAAAATTGGAGTTACAGATAAATAACCTGGAGACAAGGATCGAGAAGATGCAAGAAAGGTTTAACAAGGACTTAGAAGAAATAAAAAAAAGTCAATATATAATGAATAATGCAATAAATGAGATCAAAAACACTCTGGAGGGAACTAACAGTAGAGTAACAGAGGCAGAAGATAGGATAAGTGAGATAGAAGATAGAATGATAGAAATAAATGAAACAGAGAGGAAAAAAGAATTAAAAGAAATGAGGACAACCTCAGAGACCTCTGGGACAATGTTAAACGCACCAACGTTCGAATCATAGGAGTCCCAGAAGAAGAAGACAAAAAGAAAGACCATGAGAAAATACTCGAGGAGATAATAGTTGAAAACTTCCCTAAAATGGGGAAGGAAATAATCACCCACGTCCAAGAAACCCAGAGAGTCCCAAACAGGATAAACCCAAGGCGAAACACCCCAAGACACATATTAATCAAATTAACAAAGATCAAACATAAAGAACAAATATTAAAAGCAGCAAGGGAAAAACAACAAATAACACACAAGGGGATTCCCATAAGGAAAACAGCTGATCTTTCAATAGAAACTCTTCAGGCCAGAAGGGAATGGCAGGACATACTTAAAGTGATGAAAGAAAATAATCTACAGCCCAGATAACTGTACCCAGCAAGGATCTCATTCAAATATGAAGGAGAAATCAAAAGCTTTACAGACAAGCAAATGCTGAGAGAATTCAGCACCACCAAACCAGCTCTCCAACAAATGCTAAAGTATCTTCTCTAGACAGGAAACACAGAAAGGGTGTATAATCTCAAACCCAAAACAATAAAGTAAATGGCAACAGGATCATACTTATCAATAATTACCTTAAATGTAAATGGGTTGAATGCCCCAACCAAAAGACAAAGACTGGCTGAATGGATAAAAACAAGACCCCTATACATGTTGTCTACAAGAGCCCCACCTTGAAACAAGGGACACATACAGACTGAAAGTGAAGGGCTGGAAAAAGATATTTCAAGCAAATAGAGACCAAAAGAAAGCAGGAGTAGCAATACTCATATCAGATAAAATAGACTTTAAAACAAAGGCTGTGAAAAGAGACAAAGATGGACAGTACATAATGATCAAAGGATCAATCCAAGAAGATATAACAATTATAAATATATATGCACCCAACATAGGAGCACCACAATATGTAAGGCACTTGCTAACAAGTATGAAAGGGGAAATTAACAATAACACAATAATAGTGGGAGACTTTAATACCTCATTCACACCTATGGACAGATCAACTAAACAGAAAATTAACAAGGAAACACAAACTTTAAATGATACAATAGATCAGTTAGACCTAACTGATATCTATAGGACATTTCACCCCAAAACAATGAGCTTCACCTTTTTCTCAAGCGCACATGGAACCTTCTCCAGAATAGATCACATCCTGAGCCATAAATCTAGCCTTGGTAAATTCAAAAAAACTGAAATCATTCCAAGCATCTATTTCTGACCACAATGCAGTAAGATTAGATGTCAATTACAGGAGAAAAACTATTAAAAATTCCAACATATGGAGGCTGAACAACATGCTGCTGAATAACCAACAAATCACAGAAGAAATCAAAAAAGAAATCAAAATATGCATAGAAATGAATGAAAATGAAAACACAACAACCCAAAACCTATGGGACACTGTAAAAGCAGTGCTAAGGGGAAGATTCATAGCAATACATGCTTACCTCAAGAAACAAGAAAAAAGTCAAATAAATAACCTAACTCTACACCTAAAGCAATTAGAAAAGGAAGAAATGAAGAACCCCAGGGTTAGTAGAAGGAAAGAAGTCTTAAAAATTAGGGCAGAAATAAATGCAAAAGAAACAACAGAGACCATAGCAAAAATCAACAAAGGCAAAAGCTGGTTCTTTGAGAAGATAAATAAAATTGACAAGCCATTAGCCAGACTCATCAAGAAACAAAGGGAGAAGAATCAAATCAACAAAATTGGAAATGAAAATGGAGAGATCACAACAGACAACACAGAAATACAAAGGATCATAAGAGACTATTATCAGCAACTGTATGCAAATAAAATGGACAACTTGGAAGAAATGGATGAATTCTTAGAAAAGTACAACTTTCCAATACTGAACCAGGAAGAAATAGAAAATCTTAACAGACCCATCACAAGCACGGAAATCGAAACTGTAATCAGAAATCTTCCAACAAACAAAAGCCCGGGACCAGATGGCTTCACAGCTGAATTCTACCAAAAATTTAGAGAAGAGCTAACACCTGTCCTACTCAAACTCTTCCAGAAAATTGCAGAGGAAGGTAAACTTCCAAACTCATTCTATGAGGCCACCATCAGCCTAATACCAAAACCAGACAAAGATGCCACAAAAAAAGAAAACTACAGGCCAATATCACTGATGAACATAGATGCAGAAATCCTTAACAAAATCCTAGCAAGCAGAATCCAACAACATATTAAAAAGATCATACATTATGACCAAGTGGGCTTTATCCCAGGGATGCAAGGATTCTTCAATATCTGCAAATCAATCAATGCAATACACCACATCAACAAATTGAAAAATAAAAACCATATGATTATTTCAACAGATGCAGAGAAAGCCTTTGACAAAATTCAACATCAATTTATGATAAAAATCCTCCAAAAATCAGGAATAGAAGGAACATACCTCAACATAATAAAAGCTATATATGAAAACCCCACAGTAAACATTATCCTAAATGGCGAAAAATTGAAAGCCTTTCCCCTAAAGTCAGGAACAAGACAAGGGTGCCCACTCTCACCACTACTGTTCAACATAGTTTTGGAAGTTTTGGCCACAGCAATCAGAGCAGAAAAAGAAATAAAAGGAATCCATATTGGAAAAGAAGAAGTAGAAATCTCATTGTTTGCAGATGACACGATCCTCTACATAGAAAACCCTAAAGACTCCACCAGAAAATTACTAGAGCTAATCAATGAATATAGTAAAGTTGCAGGATATAAAATCAACACACAGAAATCCCTTGCATTCCTATACACTAACAATGAGAAAACAGAAAGAGAAATTAAGGAAACAATTCCATTCACCATTGCAATGAGAAGAATAAAATACTTAAGAATATATCTACCTAAAGAAACAAAAGACCTATATATAGAAAACTATAAAACACTGGTGAAAGAAATCAAAGAGGACAGAAATAGATGGAGAAATATACCGTGTTCATGGATCAGAAGAATCAATATAGTGAAAATGAGTATACTACCCAAAGCAATCTATAAATTCAATGCAATCCCTATCAAGCTACCAATGGTATTTTTCAGAGAACTAGAACAAATAATTTCACAATTTGTATGGAAATACAAAAAACCTCGAATAGCCAAAGCAATCTTGAGAAAGAAGAATGGAACTGGAGGAATCAACCTGCCTGACTTCAGGATCTAGTACAAAGCCACAGTCATCAAGACAGTATGGTACTGGCACAAGGACAGAAATATAGATCAATGGAACAAAATAGAAAACCCAGAGATAAATTCACACACCTATGGACACCTTATCTTTGACAAAGGAGACAAGAGTATACAATGGAGAAAAGACAATCTCTTTAACAAGTGGTGCTGGGAAAACTGGTCAACCAATGTAAAAGAATGAAATTAGAACAATTTCTAACACCATACACAAAAATAAACTCAAAATGTATTAAAGATCTAAACGTAAGACCAGAAACTATGAAACTCCTAGAGGAAAACACAGGCAAAACACTCTCCGACATAAACCACAGCAGGATCCTCTATGACCCACCTCCAAGAATATTGGAAATAAAAGCAAAAATAAACAAATAGGACCTAATTAAAATTAAAAGCTGCTGCACAACAAAGGAAACTATAAGCAAGGTGAAAAGACAGCCTTCAGAATGGGAGAAAATAATAGCAAGTGAAGCAACGGACAAAGAATTAATCTCAAAAATATACAGGCAACTCCTGCAGCTCAGTTCCAGAAAAATAAACGACCCAATCAAAAAGTGGGCCAAAGAACTAAACAGACATTTCTCCAAAGAAGACATACAGAAGGCTAACAAACACATGAAAAGATGATCACCACCACTCATTATCAGAGAAATGCAAATCAAAACCACAATGAGGTACCATTTCACGCCAGTCAGAATGGCTGTTATCCAAAAGTCTACAAGCAATAAATGCTGGAGAGGGTGTGGAGAAAAGGGAACCCTCTTACACTGTTGGTGGGAATGCAAACTAGTACAGCCACTATGGAGAACAGTGTGGAGATTCCTCAAAAAACTGAAAATAGAACTGCCATATGACCCAGCAATTCCACTGCTGGGCATAAATACCGAGGAAACCAGAATTGAAGATACACGTGTACCCCAGTGTTCATCGCAGCACTGTTTATAATAGCCAGGACATGGAAGCAACCTAGATGTCCATAACAGATGAATGGATAAGGAAGCTGTGGTACATATACACAATGGAATATTACTCAGCCATTAAAAAGAATACATTCAAATCAGTTCTAATGAGGTGGATGAAACTGGAGTCTATTATACAGAGTGAAGTAAGCCAGAAAGAAAAACACCAATACAGTATACTATCACATATATATGGAATTTAGTAAACTGGTAAAGATAACCCTGTATGCGAGACAGCAAGAGAGACACAGATGTACAGAACTGTATTTTGGACTCTGTGGGAGAGGGTAAGGGTGGGATGATGTGAGAGAATGGTGTTGAAGCATGTAAATTATCATATGTGAAACGAATCGCCAATCCAGGTTCAATGCATGATACAGGGTGCTTGGGGCTGATGCACCGGGATGACCCAGAGGGGCAGGATGAGGAGGGAGGTGGGAGGGGGGTTTGGGAAGGGGAACACATGTACACCCATGGCGGGTTCATGTCAATGTATGGCAAAACCAATACAATATTGTAAAGTAAAAAATAGATAAATAAATAAATTAAAAAAAATAAAAACCTCCATGTCTCCAAAGATGGGAGGCTCTTCAAGTGTTTAATTTGCACGAAGGGAGGAATATGAAAATTATGAAGGGTCTTTAAAGAATCACAGATGGACAGAGTGGGCTTTATACATGAGCTTTCCACTTCAGCTATTTGACTTCTTCGACCAGAGTGCATTTAGCCATGCTGCCTGGTGGTAGATTATTTTTCCTAAACTGATCAAATTAATGTATGATTTTCACCTCCACTGGCATAACCTAAGCCCAGAAAAGCTATAGGAATTGCTTTAAATCAAGGAATGATTTTAAACGGCAACGTCCAGTTCCAGCTGCTAGTATCCATTGTAATCACTTTAAGAGGAGTAAAAATACCAATTATCTTATATTAGACTTGATACAGAAAGAAAAACATGGAGAAAAAAATTATAAAAGAAAAGAACACACAAAAAAAGAATGTATAACTGAATTGCTATGCTGTACAGTAGAAATTAACACAACATTGTAAATCACCTATATTTCAATAAAACTGAAAAGAAAAACAGAAAAAGACATCATCTCTGTCTTCTAAAAGCTAACAACCAGACTCTCAGGAAGTTCTCCTTTCTCTCTTCTGGGCTTATGGGCTTGGCTTCTGGATAAACAAGCAATGGGGATGCTCTGAACTTAGACTTCAAAACTGAAGCCTCAGAAAGGGGCAGAATCTGATGCTTTCAAGCAGGTAGATTTTAGGGGTGTGATACTTAAAAGAGAGAACCTTTCAGATGCAGTAGAAGTCATAAAGCAGTTTGCTTGCCTGGAAAGAAGGCAATTAAGGAAGAATTTCCTAAGCAGACAGAAAACAAATACTAGTCCGGCCAAGTTCAGAGCTAAGAAGAAAAGCCAAGGTTGACCTAAAAGAACAGTGGAATGACAAGGGAACTGAAAATGGTGACCGACGTACATGGTAAGACAAAAGCAACGAGGAACAAACGAGGATGTAAACTGAGGTAGACTTGCTATGGGGCCACCCTGGACCCAATGCGGTGGTCTCAGGTATAGAGTGGTCTCCACTCTTGCCTTAAACACCCAAAAAAAATTCCAACCACTTTCCATGGCCTAGAAGTCCACTAGGAAGGTGTAGTTCATCTGCTATTGAAGGATTAAAATGCTACCCTTGAGGAAGGTAATATTTAATTGTTCCTAGCTATTTACACCTTAGTATGAATTTGGCAACTTCAAGTGTTTCTGTCTTAAACAAGGTTCTTGGTGAACAGACAGTGGTTTTTTTGTTTGTTTTGCTTTGAGAAAGTTTGAAGCTGATGTATGAGCAGCATGGGATGGGGTGAGAAGGGGCAAGAAAGCAGAGAGGAGCCTAAGGAGCGAAGGAAAGCTATTTCAAATCTCGGACTCTCTCCAATTTCATGCAGGGTCCACTCTGCCTGTGCAGCTGAGAGGGTGACCTCAGGGATTTGCGATGACAGACCTCTCTGTGAACTGTGCATGCCACTTAACTCTTCTACTGGGTTGGCCAACAAATCAGTTTAGGTTTTTCTGTAACATCTCAGGGAAAAACCCAAATGAACTTTTTGGTCAACCCAATACTTCAGTCCCATTTAAACAAAGGCTCTGGAAGAACATGCCCCCCAAAGCTCTAGTTCTAGCTGTAATGCAAAGAAAGAGTATCCTGGACACCACTGGTGATCCACCTCCCCTTCATTCCCAACCCAACAGCTCATCCCTGGGCACCGTGCACTTAGGACCTTTTAAAGAGGCAGCCTATCCCCATGTGGGCATGGCCCCTGTGGCTTAGTGACTTCGAGCTCGGGCTGAATTTCTGCCCCAATGTGTAGCCTCAGCTGGATGCCCTCATGCAATGAACAACATGCATCAATGTGGGGGCTCTGGGGGAAATCTCACCCTAAGACTCTTCTTTTGGTTTCACACTTTCAGTTCCTGAATGACTCGGTGGAAAACACCTTACTTCCTCTATATCTGAGTTACTTGTGCTGCATCACCTCAAAATTAATGCACAAAAACCAGGGCTGCCTACCACTACACTTCCTCCCTGGAAAAAAAAAAAACCTACCTGGATATACAGACAAAAGGTTTCATTCAGAATAAATTGAACAGTCAAAACTATTCCTTCCCTTTCTTGGGCTAAAAATGTCTTGCACTTCACTCTGCATGCATACTAATTGATTTAATAAAAATAGTGTTTGATTAAGTTATCAGAAAATCTGCGGTAGAAATAGAGAACTCCCAATTTCAACATCCGTCTTTAAGGCAGTCATTTGTGGTTTTCCCCCGATGGGACTGGAGTTTGGATGCTTCCAGAATAAGAATGTGTTTCAGAGACTCTTGCTTCTCTGAATTCTCTCCCAGCTAAACAACCAGACTTTTTTAGCAACCAGTCACTTGATATGCTCATTAAAATCTTAAGATTCGTTGACCTGAGGAAATCATTTCAACACAGGAAGGGAGCAATATCGTTAGTATCTGCCCTGAGGTGGTGCTGATCAGCATGGAAAAAGGTTGGGGAGAGACTCTAGGTCCTAGAAAAATTCATGACGGTGCAACAGGGTGGGAATTTTCTTTCCTGCCTACCCCACCTGAATGGACAGCTGTTAAGGGAGCCACGTGGCTTGTGGACTTTCCCATGCTAGCTGTAACTCAGTGTGAGGTTCACTGGATTTGTCTGCAGGTCAGCTGTAACACCAGATGGCCCTACAGTCTGATTTCGGGACAGACCTTTCTCCTTTACCAGGTTCTGCTTCCAACATCCTTGAAGGTGGGTGGTTAAACACCAACCACAGCCCTGGGTGCCCTTCAATCGTCAGCAGCTGTGCTGTGCACCCGAGGGGACCACCCTTCCGGCGTCAGCATCTCTCCTGGCTCCTGCTTTCTCTGCTGTCCATGAGTGCAGAGCAAGGCTTGCTCTACATCACAGAGGGGAGGTGACCTGCCAGGGAACTCCGGGGATGGGCAGGGGCGGAGGCTTCAGCCAGGCTCAGCCCTCCTGTCTCTGCTCTGGGTGGCTTTGAATTTCTCTACTCTGCTTGTCTGACACAGTCTTGTAAGCACTCACACTTTATGATTCTTGTCACCTTTATCCTCTGGCTCCCGAGTTTCTGCTGGTGGCAGCAGCCGGGTTAGAAAAGATAAACCTGCTGTCCCACATCCAGGTGATTTCAACGCATCCCACTTTCCAAGAGTTTCAACAATTCATTGTGTTAATAAGAGCTTTGGAATCTGAAGTGAAAAATTTAAAAATTCCATCTTTTGCATGTCTATTTATCGGCCTCACTCCCTTAACTCCGTACTGAAAGTGAAAAGTGAAAGTTGTTCAGTTGTGTCTGACTCTTTGTGACCCCACAGACAATACAGTCCATGGAATTCTTCAGGCCAGAATACTGGAGTGTGTAGCCTTTCCCTTCTCCAGAGGATCTTCCCAACCCAGGGATTGAACCCAAGTCTCCCACATTGCAGGCAAATTCTTTACCAGCTGAGCCACAAGGGAAGCCCTTACTCCTCACTAGGGTGCTTTAAATTCACAGGTGAAATGGGTTTAGGGGTAAAACCTGAGAGTGACCCCAGAAGCAAGTATTGGTGTCTCAGGTTTGTACAGAGTCCACCAGTGACGACTCCTCACTGACCCTCAAGTGCTGCTGGGTCTGTACATATCGCTGGGGGTGTCACATGAGAGCTTACTGGCCATAACCGTCTCCCGTGAATTCATTTTGCAGCTCAACTGTGAACACTTGGCTAACCCCTCAGATGGCCACTTAAGCCAGATCCATTTGGATGGGAAAGAAGGTCTAGATGGAAAGGTCCTCGGGTGCAGAGCACCCACGGTGAAGGTGACCAGTGGGAGGCCTTGCTATGGGCATCTCTGGATGATCAGGAGGTGGCCAGGGGGTGCTGGGCCCTGAGAGAATGAGTTGGGGTGGGGCTGGAAGCTTTAGAGGGCCCCAACTCCCAGCGGTCAGCAAGTTCAGCAATGTGGCTGCTCAGCTTGTAGAGCCGTGTATCATCAGTATTATAATGGTAAGGTATGAGTAGACCATCTCGCACCAGAAGTTGAGAATGGTAATTCCCAGAGATGCCATGAGCCACCTACTCCAGCTGGGGTGTTGGTGTCTGACTGACTGCCTCTCCTCACAAACAATTTCTGCTGCCATTAAAGATTCCCTCAGGTATTCTGCCAGCTTCACTGCTGAATAACCTGAGACATGGTGATGAGGTTTTTGCTGTTTCCAAAGATAAAGCCTCAGATGAGGTGGGCCAATGGTATCTATACACACACATGCACACAGACACACACAGCAGTAGTGTATTTAAAGCCATCAAGAAGACACTCAACTTTACTGAAAGACTTTAATTTTAAATGATCAAGCAGACTTATCCTCAAAGAAACCATCTGGATTATCACCAATCTTTTCAAACCACAGCTGTTTCTCTTGGAAAGCTTGACTTGGAGACTTGGTAAAAATATGCTCAGGGGAAAAAAAATGCCCTGCTTATGTAGAGATAATCAGTCTATATCATGGCCTGTCCAGAGTTAAACAGCACTGAATTCACATTCTTCTGAGTGGAGGGCTGCGTAGACACTGCCCGAGAGAATGAGCCTGAGATCGGATTTTAAAATTAGTCCTGCCCTGAAGAAAACTGACCCCACGTTTGTTAAGGAAACTTTCTCTGAGGCTACCGAATTGGGGAGGAAGGAAACTGAGGTCTGATTCTCTGAAGACACCATTTTACTAAAAGGCAATTTTCTTCAAGACTTTGGCTCTAAAATATGGACAAGGTAGTTTTTTACTCTGTGTTTGTTTTAAAGTATCCAGGTATAGAGATGGGAAGCCAGTGACTTGGATGGTTTGCAATTATTGAAAGAGTCATTTGTCAGCTGTAGGGTAGAAAGTTCGGATCACATGCCAACAGTTTAGACTCTCAGTGACACAGGAAGCTGGTCATTCCCCACGATTCTCCTTGAGCTACTAGCCTGGATGGACGATAAATTCTCCTTGAAAGGCTGCTCCCATAAAAGCGAGAAAGGGCCTTTTAGGAACATTCCAGGCCTGACTGATAATTCTTCAGTAATATCTTAATATAGGAAATTATGGGACGTTTTCTGAAATACAAACAACAACTTGAGGATGGAGGCAAGAAGGTGAAAAAATGATACCCTACAATGCTGTGGCCAAGCTGGTAAAATAAATAATAAGTGCGGAGCTTCCGGTCTTGTGCACATGGACATCTGCCTCTCCAAGTCAACTCCATCCCCAGGGTAAAAGAGGGGTCACCCACATCCTCAAGGTCATTCCACATCTCAGTCCAGAAATCTCCATCACTGTCCAAACCCACGCAAATAAACACTTGAAAACAACCACACAAAGATCATGTGCAGACTGAACCTTGTACTTATTTCTTTAAAAAAAAAAAAAAAAAAGGAAATAGTCCTGGCAGACAGATTCAACTCAAGCTATATTTGAATTCAAGACAGCAACAGAGTCATCATGTAGTGAATTGAAAATTCCCTTCAAGTCTGCCTTTGAATTCTAACGGGCTGACAGATCAAGAGACTGAGGCCCTGCAAGGCTAAATTAGTAAACCCTCTATGGTGTCTTTTTTTTTTTTCTTTCTATGAATGAAGCTCTCTTTTGTCTACACATCTCCAAGCCAAGCAGGCGCCTCCTTTACACAACTGAATTGCTACTGGGATCTTGGCTTCTTGGAGGGTCAGTTGCCAGTTTAAGTCAGAAGAGGACAGGCTCCTTCTCCTCCCATCATTGGTTTTCTCCCTCCATCTCAGCCACTATGTAGAGAATTTCATGCTCCTTTCAAAATCCAAAGGTTTCCGGACTTTGTGGGGCATCCTGTGCTCTAATGAAGCTCTCGCCCAGTGAGACTGCCAACCATGGGCCCTACCCCTGCCAAGACGCTTGACTTTCAGTTTCTACAAAGCAGTTAAAGGCTCAAAAACCCCATCAAAAATCCCCTGAATTAAAATTTTAAAGTCAATGTAGCTCTGACCTTAAAGAAAGCAGTTTTCCAGTGGTCCAGCAGGTAGCCCTCAGTGTCATGAGGAAAAGGACAATGACAAAACCCTATTCCTCCAGAACACATGGGTACTTCAGGAGGCCAACTGGTCCCCCAGGGAAGTGCAGGTGGCGCTCTTTCCTCAGCCTAAAGTCCACCCACCAGGAAGAACCAGCACTGCAGGGTAAAAACCACACCTCATGCACTGTTATTAACTTAGGGCCCCCACGGCCCTTGGTCTTTTATTCTTTCTACTTTGTCCTCCAAATGTGCTTGATTTACGTGCAAGATGGGGCACCTAATGCTACTGAGGTTACAGCAGTATTTTAAATTCAGTCCCCTGGAACCTTCCTCCGCTGTTGGTAGAAATGTAAGCTGGTGTAGCCACCATGGAAAACAGTATGGAGGTTCCTTAAAACACTAAGACGAAAGCTATCATACGGCCTATCTATCTTACTCCTGGGCATGTATCTGGAAAACACTGGAAACTCTAATGCAAAAAGATAAAAGCAGCCCAATGTTCACAGCAGCACGGGTTACAACAATCAAGCCATGGAAGTAACCTGTGTCCATCAAAGATGAGTGAATAAAGAAGATGTGGTACACACACACAATGGAATACTACACAGCCGTAAGAAAGAATGAAATGTAGCCATGTGCAGCAACATGGGTGGACCTAAAGATTATCATACTGAGAAAAGTTAAGTCAGACAAAGACAAATATTACATGATACCATTTATATGTGAAACCTAAAAAATAATGGAAATGAATTTATTTACAAAAACAGAAACAGACTCACAGACATAGAAAACAAACTGATGGTTACCAAAGGGGAAAGGTGTAGGAGAGATACAAGTTAGGAGTATAGGACTAACAGATACACACCAATACATGCTTAAACACACACACACACACACACACACACACACACAATAGATAAACAGGATCTACTGTATAGTACAGGGAACTATATCCAATGTCTTGTATTAATAACCTATAATGGAAAAGAATCTGAAAAAGAATCTATGAACTCTATCAGCCTGTCTATCTACCTGTCTATTCATCCCATCCATCCATCCATCATCCACCACATGATCTATGCATCTGTATATGTGTCTGTCTATCTGGATCACTTTGCTGTATACCTGAAAGTAACAAAGTGCTGTAAAAGTCAACTATAGCTCAATAAAAAAATTAGAAAATTCAGTCCTTTGGCTGGTAGACACATTTATGTATTCCAGAGTATGATTTCCTCAAGGTGGCTCATCTGAACTGCTACACCAAGGTGGCTGTCATAACATCAACTAAGAGATACAAAGGAAAAGAATTTTAAAGAGCAGCAAAGCAGAAATTCCTTATGGGAAGCACCTGCAAGAAGATGAAAGAGTTTTGTATCCTATTTTTTTTTTTTGCTTTAAATGCAAAAGTAAGAAAAATAAAATTAGAGGAAGTCAATGCATCATCTTTCTGTCTGATTCCACAGAATCACAGAATTTTACAACTATTATAGTTAACTCGAGTCACCCAACTCTACAGTTCCCTTCCATCTCAGGTGAGCCGACTGCCCACAATCATGCAAGAGGCTCAGAGCAAAGGCTAAGTCATCCACATCATTAGTGGTTGACAACAGCCTTCAAAGTCAATGCCATCACAGGAGCGCCCTCCACCAAGCAGTGCTGGTAGGTTCCGCTAAAGATCCCAGAATTGCTTCAACCTCCTCCCATGTCACCAAAAATGTCTTTTTATACCTGAAATCTCTCTTGTTTTAAACTAGTGGTCTCCTAGGACAAGCCACTGTCTCCCCTCTAACTAAAAGTGAGACTCCAGAGCAAGAATAACAGCTCCCCAATACAAATGCCACATCCTGTAGAAGTCAACTTTTAATGAAACTGTATCCAATTAGCTCAGTTTTATAGAATTTGACATAATAGGCACCCTGATGTAAAAAGTAATGCTATCTGGCCACCACCTAGGGAGTAGAGACGGAGCCATCATTCTGCTTTCAGTACTTGAATTACGTGGACACCACTGTCTGGCTCACAAATGCAGTCCCAGGGAATCCCCTGGGAATTTCTCTGACAAAGCAAGAACTGTGCCTATGACTTGTGGCTGCCTGGGGCAGGGATCTGATGTTCCCTCCAAGAACCCTGGCTCCTGTCCCCAGCAGGAGGACTCCTAGACAGTAATCAGCCAACTTTTCAACCAAGGAGAGACTGCTGATCTCACCAGGCTCCATGCAACCCCCACCCTGAGAGTCTGCACCTGACACCTGGGACCACACTCAGTTAACTGGCCACAAGATCAAGGCTACTACCAGCCTCCCTCAGCTGGGGCACTTTTCTTGGAGGAACCATCTCCTGATTCTCCCATGGCTCTGTTAAGTCAGGCAGGCTTTCTAAATCTGCTAGGAAAATGGAGGTTTTTGTTTGTTTGTTGTTTTTTTTTTATCTAGATTAAATCTACCACATTTTTAAGCCTCTTGGGAAAGCAAGGAGGGATGTGCCTGGCTCTGCACATACTGCAACCATTCCTCACCGATTATGATGTAAATCCCAACAACTGTAGGACACATGGAAAAGATATCAAGGGCAAAACCGGGATCTGCTGTTTCCCCCTTCCCGAGGCCTCTGAAATAAGCCACTAAGGTTAAAGCATTTCAGTGTCATAGCTGTAAACGTATCTGGAGAACTTTAACATCACCCCTTTTCGTGGATGGGACAATCACTGCAAATCGTGTTCCTTAAAGGCTTGCACCCTGCTCTAAGCATCGGGAGGTGAGTTTATGGTGACCTGCGCTTTGTCAGGCTTCCCAGGTGGTGCTAGTGGTAAAGAATCCACCTGCCAATGTAGGAAATGTAAGAGACATAGGTTCGATCCCTGAGTTGGGAAGATCCCCTGGAGCAGGAAATGACAACCCACTCTAGTACTCTTGCCTGGAGAATTCCATGCAAAGAGAAGCCTGGAGGGCTACAGTCCATGGGGTTGCAAAGAGTCGGACATGACTGCGTATGTACACACACGTGTTTGTCAAGGAGCCATGGGGATAGAATGCAGAAAGCAAGCAGTCTCCTTTGTTAAGAAATACGAGAGAATAAGCAAACTGTGAATTTGATTAATTTGTGCTTTTTAAATGTTAATTCTAGAGTGTGTAAGAGGCCTATGTATTTTTGCCTCAAGGTAAGAAAAATAACTTTAGGATGAACACTAGACAACAAGAAGGCCATACAGTGGTCTGGCCCCAATCCCTGGGCTGGTCAGTCCCCCACAGGTCTGGGTGGCTGAGAGGGTCCCAGGGGGCTATGGCAACAAATGCTTATTCTCCAAGGGGCCAGAGGATGGAGCAAGGCCTCAGGCTCAGTTAACCAAGATGCCCTCGCATCGATTAAACTGGAAGGTGTCCCAGGGTTAAGTGTGGTAGGAGGTAGTTCCATCTTGAATCCAATTAAAAAAGGATTTTAGTTTCAAAGGCACTGAGGGACCTCATTAAAAAGTTTTTAATATAAGGTTATTGGGTACATACATTCTCTTGGGGACAGGACGGCATTATAATTAGGAGTCTGGTTGTGATGAGAGTAGGTTACAATCACATCGGTCTTTCTGTGATTCTCAGTTCAGCACACTGGGCCATAAGATGCGGGCCTGACCACTGTCTTAAGTCTCAATTTCATGATCCTGCTTGGATGGTGGGGCAACTTGTATCTGCCAAGTCTATACATATTGACCCCTTACGTCACCTGGAATAAAATACAGTTCAGCACCTACTAGCAGCATCACTGATGAAAACTTATGGCCCCGTTTTAGGTGGGGCTGGCTCTTAGAAGAGCTTTTCAATCCAGAGGAGAAGCAAGGTATTTTTTTCTGTTATGGAGGGGGTGAGGAAAGTCATATTGACTTCCTCATTCTGGTCTGTGGGGGGCATGTTGGCTCAAGGAAAGATCTGACCTTATTTCAGACTTTCTTCCTGTGGCAGATGGCTCCGGAGAGCTGATATTTATGGTCACTGTAACCGCTTAGCCCACTCCCACAATAACGAAGGCATCTTTCATGTGCATGCAGATCAGGGAGGGAGACATTTTTATGAATTGCCTGGGGCAGTGGAAATCATATAAGCAATGCACTTTTGTAGCCAATTGTATAAATTGATGTTCTAGCAATAACAGGCAAGCAGCCCTGATCCCAGAGTTCTCAGGGCAGAGACTACGACAGGTTCCAAAGTAGCTCTGGATACTCGCCTCTGCTCTGCTCATAGAGCTTCGCCGAGTAACAAAATCATCCTTTACCAGTGCTTCAGACAGACTGGGTGTTGGACACATTTCTCCAAGCCTCTTTTCTTTGCTATATCCCTTCACAGAGCCCATGGCCCACACAGACCCTGTGTAGGTTTCCCACGAGGCAGATGAGGGACACTCAGCATCACCCTGATGATTTAATATGCACCCCCCAACCCTGAGGCACAGAAAGGCAGCATTCCCATGCCAGCCATGCCAACACATGGCTCTCCACCAGCCTCCGGATGGAAGCGGAGCAAGCCAGCCTCTTTGGTAAGTGATGACCACACACCCTGTAACAAGGCTTGGAACTGATTTTGTTGTCTTGCTTTCTGGAGTAATTACTCACAACTGGCCATGTGCACCCATTTGCATGGTCCTCGAAGAACCTGGACATCTATTTACATGGCTTCTGAGCAGTCGATCCATTTTAATAGAATCATCTTGAGGACTTTTCCTGTACAGGGTACAACAGAATTTCCCCCCACTCTACGGCTGGCGGCACTCCCCCAAGAGGCAAAAATTCCCTAAGACAGTGACTTTTCAGAAACAAGCCCTGTGGCTGTCTAATGAGCACGCCTGGGCTTCATTCCTGAAAAAGGAGCCAAAGCACAGACCTGCCCTTTCTCTGTATTTTACAACAAGGGAGGGAAAAGAAGAAAAAAAAAAAGCAGTGACACTGGGCTCTGCACGAAAAGGTGGGGTTCTAAACATCATGGTCAGGAGAGCAGAGAAGGGGAGCATCTCAGGAGGACTGCAGGTACACTAGGTACCCCCTGAGAAAGGGTTCCCAGCGGTGGGATTTCATTTTGAGAGTCAACATCACACAGTGAAAAAACACAAGAAAAAAAAAAATCACTGCCTGCTTGATGAACCGCTGTCTCCTACAGCGGTTCAGCTATTACTTCATTATCTGCCATCTCAGGACCATCTTGAAGGGCAAGGAGCAACGTCTGAAGCCTCCTTGGTCCCCTTCACAAGGCTCAACGGGAAGCTGGGCTCACAGGTGCTTCTGAAATACTGATGGATCGACCGTCCTCAGGGCCTTTACCCGTCTGCTCGCCCCACAGCCATACGGTTACTTATAGACGTCATCTGCCAGGAGTCTTTCTGATACAGGCTACGGGTGATAAAGACGGTCGATGCAGTACTCCTGAAT
The DNA here is from genome assembly GCF_054371585.1 of Giraffa tippelskirchi. Taxonomy (NCBI): domain Eukaryota; kingdom Metazoa; phylum Chordata; class Mammalia; order Artiodactyla; family Giraffidae; genus Giraffa; species Giraffa tippelskirchi. The sequence goes on along the minus strand of NC_137287.1, from coordinate 59,897,415 downwards.
CCATTTTCTGACAAATGATTCTGTATACGTGGCCAGTTTCTGACCTAAGGTAGGTTTGATGGTCAGGTGAAACAGATTTCAAACTGGGTTTGTTTAGCAAGTTCACGTATATACAATACGAAACTCCAAACTGGGCACACAGAAAACAGAAAGGAACAGTCAGCTTGTTTTCTACCTTCTACTGTCTGATATCATTCTGGGGGTACCGTGAGGGCTTCTTCCACACCTAGAGTGATCATGAATTCATCATCCAAGTGGGGACAGTTTGGAAAGTGGAAGGGGGACTATCAGTTATTATTCTGGGACAACAGATGAAAATCGGGCTGCCGCAGGCAAACCCGAAGTACCCTTCTCCACCCGGCTCTCTCCCAACTCTGCCCCTTCTCCTTCAAGCTTCATCCTTATGACTTGAAGCTCAGATTTGTATTAAAACAAAATTCCCTTAGAAGAAACAACACTATGATCTATTTTTCCAGTGATTCACACTGGAGTATAAATCAATCTGACTACAAGCTTTGATAAGACTTTATGCAGTGAGAATGTTGTGGTTGGGGCATGAAATAAGTGTCATGGAAAATACACAGTGGCCAGGGGAAAGAAACTTCACTTATGTTGTAATTTTGACAAGGGTTGGTCCAGATTTGACTGTGATCCAGTTTAAATCCTGGACTGGAGCGCGGAAAGGGGCCTTAGTAATCATCTGAGTCCCTACTGCCAGCACAGGGACGGGCAAAAGAAATCGAGGCACAGAGAGAAAGTATTTGGATTGGCAAAGCCTGCACCCCCACCTCACTCTTGACAAAGACCTGGAGATCATCATACCAAGTGAAGTAAGTCAGACAAAGACAAATGCATATATTACTTATATGTGGACTCTAAAATATAATACAAATGAACTTATTTACAAAATAGAAACAGACTCACAGACATAGAAAGCAAAGGGTTACCAAAGGGAAAGGTGGGAAAGAGGGACACATTAGGAGTTTGGGATTAACAGATACACACTATTATATACAAAATAGATGAGCAACAAGGACCTATTGTATAGCACAGGGAGCTATACTCAGTATCTTGTAGTAACCTATAATGGAAAAAGAATCTGAAAGTGTGTGTGTGTGCGTGTGTATAACTGAATCACTTTGCTATACACCTGAAACTAACACAACACTGTAAATCAACTCTACTTCAATAAAAGTGTTATGAAAAGAAAAAAAAAGACCATCATGCTTCCTCATTGCTCTAAATCTCAACCTAGATAAATACTGAGCATGGCTTTCCATTTGTCAGGAAATTAAATAAGTATAACTGATGATGGATACAAGAAAAATATAATACACGGTCCCTGGACTTGATGTGTTTAATATTTAGCTACAGAGTTAACTGCTCATTCTTGAGCAGGTAGAGAGAAGATTCATCTTCTTTGCCAGAGAATCTCTCCCTAGAAAACCTCAGAGGGAAAAGTGAAATATCGCCTTCATTTCAAGATTATGGAAAGCTCTACATACTGCACACTGATTAGCAGCCACTGGACTTCACTCAAGAATAACATGCCATCTACTTGCCTTCCCCATGCTGCACGGATGCTGAAGCAATATTTGATCTAAGAACTTTCATTTTTCTCAATCACTGCCCAATGATACTTATTCTTCTGTTAAACCTTTAGAAAAAGGAGAAAGGAAATAATACCCCATAGGCTCCCATTCCAGCCTCCGATGACTGGATGAAGATGGATTTCCAAGTCCTTAGTCCCTTTTGAACGGAAGGGCTTCTGCTTGTCTGGATTTCAAACAAACACAAATGATATTTAAGATGGGGGTGGGAAGAAAGGCAGGTTGTGAAACACTCTGCAAGGAGCTAAAAGGCTCTAGGCAACAAAGATCACTGAACAGAGAAGCCTTTGCTCCCTAATCATGCAGATAACAGATGATAATAACGCTGCTTTGTAGTTACAAGAGATGTTCTTCCACCACTAAGGGTCTCATAGTCAGTTCTCAACTTTATTGTATCATGACCAGATCAATAACTCAAGCGATCTAAAACAGTGGCTGTCACAAATATCTTTTCATTATTGTCCTGGAATACGTTTTATGTTAGTGAGAGGACAAGTTGTCGTTGTTGTTCGGTTGCTAAGTTGTGTCTGACTCTCTGCGACTCCATGGACTGTAGCTCGCCAGGCTCCTCTGTCCTTCACTATCTCCTGGAGTTTGCTCAAACTCATGTCCGTTGAATCGGTGATGCTATCTAACGTCTCATCCTCTGTCACTCCCTTCTCCTCTTGCCCTCGATCTTTCCCAGCATCAGGGTCTTTTCCAGTGGGCTGGCTCTTCGCATCGGTGGCCAAAGTATTGGAGCTTCAGCATCAGTCCTTCCAATGAATATTCAGGGCTGATCTCCTTTAGGATGGACTGGTTGGATCTCCCTGCAGTCCAAGGGATTCTCAAGAATCTTCTCCAGCACCACAATTTGAAAGGACAAGCTACCTTCCTGGATATAACTGTCTTAGGTTAATCTTAAAGTTGGTTTCAACTTGTTGAAAGGAACATGATCCACATCACTGTTGGGGAGCGTGAAGAAGGCAGTCTAGGGTTCAAATGCACCATGGAAAGTACCCACTGGAACTCCCCACACCTGTGTCATTCTTCTAGAACATTCAGAAGGCTGGGTGGAGCAGGTTTCCAGCCTTCATTTCTAGACTGAGGTCACTGATAAATAACTCAGCCACTACCTGTCAAATATATTTATACTTTTAATTTCCATGATGGCAGGTTTCTAAAGGATTCAACATTATCACAAGAGGGGCGAAATCCTAGGAGTTCTTTCCTTGTCAATCTTATACACTGAATTATGTGTTAAAGACCTGTCGTAAATGGATATATTCCAAGTATCTATATAAACCACAGAATAACTGTGTCAAAATGACTGGTGAGCTTGATCAACTAAGGGAGTGCTAGTCACTCAGTCATGTCTGACTCCTTGTGACCCCATGGACTGTAGCCCATCAGGCTCCTCTGTCCATGGAATTCTCCAGGCAAGAATACTGGAATGGGTAACCATTTCCTTCTCCCAACTAAGGGAAGCAGTCAGCTAATTCAAAGAAAAATTCAGGTTTGGACAGGTATGTAAGTAGTACACAGCAGAGTCACTGTATAATCTAGCCTACACAGTAAGGCCTGTAGCTAAACCTGAAGACTAAAGACATTTAAACCAGGGTGCCAGGGGTTGGGTTTAGCACCACTCCTGGGTAGCTCAAATGGTAAAGAATCTGCTGCAGTGAGGGAGACCTGGGTTTGATCCCTGGATTGGGAATACCCCTGGAAAGGGCATGGTTACCCACCTCCAGTATTCCTGCCTGGAGAATTCCATGGACAGAGGAGCCCGGCGGGTACAGTCCATGGGGTCTCAAAGAGGGACACGACTGAGCAACTAACACTTTCACTTTCACATAACACAGCATTCTCAGCCTAAGACTGCAACAGGGACTTCCCTGGTGGTCCAGCGTTAAGACTTGGACTTCCATCGCAGGGGGGCGTGGGTTTGACTCCTGGCTGGGGAGCCAAGATCCCAAGTGCCTCAAGGCCAAAAAACCGAACATAAAAACCAGAAACCATATTGTAACAAACTCAATTAAAGACTTTAAAAATAGTCCACTTCAAAAAAATCTTGAAAAGAAAAAGACTGCAACAACGTTCAAAGTACCTTTCCCACTATCCAACTATATCTTAAGACAGTGTTTCTCAAGCCTTCCTGAAGATAATAATCACTTGCTTATAAACTCCTTGGAACTAACCCAGGTCCTGGGATCAGTTTTTTCAGGGCCAAGGCCTGGTCAGCTGTAAAGTGTCCCCAATGATTCTTATCCTCTAGGAAGCCTGGGAAACGCCACCTGTGATAGAGCTCACCAGCTGCCACCCAAATCCATTCTCTCCTGGCATGGGGACAGGACTGCAGTGGAGGGCATGGTGAGCCCACGTGGGCTGGCTTCTTGCCACATGACAAAGCACAGAGTCTAACGGGATCTAAGTGGAGTGTTACTTGCTGCTGCAGGGCTTTTAAACAGAGCAGATGGAGGTCTTCCACATTTTCCTTCCTTTACTTCTGGATGGAGGCACATGGCCAATAAATAAATAAATAAAGACGGTATTCTCACCACAAAACCGTTAGTTCCAAGTTTAGAGGCACCATTACTTTATTTACCTGATTTTTCAATAACAGCAGCAGCAACAGCAAACCAAGAGAAAGGCCAGGGCACAAGGTGAAGAATGCTGGTTCCCTGTGTCACCACCAACCCAGAACTCCCAGAAAGGATTCCTGACATGAGCAAGAAAGAAAGCTGCCACAGTGTCTGAAGTCCTAATACCTTTATAGGTCTATTATAGCAATTCAGCCTCTTCTGGTGACTACAACATCTAATGGCAGAAAAATACATGTGTAAAAAGATAATTGACACATGGACAATCACGTTAGTGCTCTTTGTCCTATACCTTTCACACATTTTCAAGGTCCTGACCAAAGTGGCTGTGTTACAAATACACCAGAAGAACTGAAATGAATATAGTTTAGAATTTGGTTCCAGAAAATGAGAAGTTGGTGGATGGCTATAGCAAAATCAGGTAGACACAGTGAATGATGCATTTAAACTCATATCTAATAGTTTTTGTGGTGAGACTACCCTGTTTTTTAATTGAAATTAAATCACTTACTAAAATTGACTAGACTGAGAGGATGTAACTCTTGATAAGCAAGTCTGTCTACATTTCAGCCCACATCAGTAGGCAATTTCTAAGTTCATCTGCTTCTATGGTGAGATTTAGTTCATAAATACAAGCTTTTTTTTTGTCTTCTCTTTCCATCTTTGCTCTTTTTTCTTGTTATTACTGCTTTTCGAAGCAATGATCCAACAACTCAGGTTTGTGCCCTACTCTCTCCCTTAAGCGGTAGTGGTAAAGAACCCACCTGCCAATGCAGGAGACATAAGAGACATGGGATCAATCCCTGGGTTGGGACGCTCCCCTGAGGGTGCGGCAACCCACTCCAGTATTCTGGCCTGGAGAATTCCACAGACAGAGGAGCCTGGAGGGCTACAGTCCATGGGGTTGCAAAGAGTCAGACACAACTAAAGCAACTAACATGCACCCTTCCTCAACTGCTTCTTAAACCTATTAGCATTTCAAGTGGTCTGGGGCCCAGAAAGGGCCCGCTGTGCAGGTGGGTACAGAAATCTGATCTGGAAAGGTTTCGAGGAGTCTGGACCAAGTTGGCAGAAGAAAAAGACAATCTCCTGTAACCATTTTCCTGTGTTAAGTTACAGGAGAGCAAGCAGTGTCTCCAAGTCCTTTCAGTGCCTGGGTAGATCTGCAATTACTTTAAATCCCTCCAAAAAACCCATGAAAATAAGTGCATGCCCAAATAAAACTGATTATATGATATCAAGATGTAGGTTATGAAAATCTAGGGAATAGGTATTTAAAAAATTTAATAAAATCACTTTTTTATCCCTGTTGGTTGAGGGTTCATATAAATTTAAATCAGGATATAGAATACTAAGTGTCTCTGCCTAAGAAGATGCTTTGATGCCTAAGTCTTAACATTGTGATACAGGAACAAAGAAAAATTAACACTTGGAATAGAGGTGAGGGTGACACTAACTATGAGAGATATACCTACATGTGAACATGACTACTAAACAGTTTGTAGGGAACATGAAAATCATATAGGCTAACTGGTTCTTGCAAACTATTTGCAAAACTTCTAGAGTGGCCCTGAAGAATTCATGTGCTCCTTAAAACTTTTATAGGATGGCCAAGGTGAGAGCTGGAAAGTACTTATGTTATTTGAACATCATTCATTGTCTCCCACCATAGCGAGAAACCTGGAAGGTCCCTCAAAACCTGTCCCTGGAAGACCTGCCCTCAACTACATTCTCTAGAACGTACCTCTCATGACCCAGTTTCCAGACATTTATGCCAGGGTACTTCTGGGTGCTGACTGCGCTGGAACGCTCCCAGGTGGGAAATGCGGGCCATCCAATCAGCATGCATCTGGGTTACCTGGAGCCTGAGGACTCTGGCTTTATCTCAGCAGAGTTCATCATATCCCTTGTTCTATGCCTTCCTCAGAACTGCTTCAGGGAAGCCGTGCATAGATTGTAGAGAGAGTTAAAAGAAAAATTCTGAATCCCCAGCTATCAAGGCTAACTTCTTGCCTGTCATCAGCTTTTCAATTATTGATGGCTTCTTCCCCTAACAGACAAGCTATGGTTTTTCCAGCAGTCATGTAGGGTTGTAAGAGTTGGACTATACAGAAGGCTGAGCGCTGAAGAATTGGTGCTTTCAAATTGTGGTGTTGGAGAAGACTCTTGAGAGTCCCGTGGACAGCAAGGAGGTCAAATCAGTCAATCCTAAAGGAAATCAACCCTGAATATTCATTGTAAGGACTGATGCTGAAGCTTCAATACTTTGGTCACCAGATGTGAAGTCCTGACTCATTGCAAAAGACCTTAATGCTGGGAAAGAATGAAGGCGGAATGAGAAGGGGACAAGAGAGGAAGAAATGGTTACATATCATCACCAAATCAATGGACATGAATCTGAGCAAACGCCAGAGATACTGGAGGACAAGGGAGCCTGGTGTTCTACAGTTCATGGGGTTGTAGAGAGTTGAACACAACTTAGTGACTGAACAACAACAATAGGCAAGCTGAGTGGAGTCTAGAGGGCCTGCTCTTAACTGTGATTAGAAATGGACTCCGTGTAATTAGATATATTTTTCAACAGAAGATGTACTCAGGAGAGGAGGGGAGCAGGGATCATCAACCCTCTTTCCAGGTCCGATCTGTCCAATGCAGGCTCTAGACAGTGCAGTAATATATAGGCTGGTTCTGTTCACAAGCCTGTCATATACTTTTATTAAAAAAAATTTCTGGCTGCATGATGTGGCATGTGGACTCTCAGTTCCCTGACTGGGGATTGAACCTGTGCCCGCCTTGCATTGGAAGCGGGGAGTTTTCCTTGACACCTGCTTCTGATGTGTCTAATTGGGGAGCAATGAACTGTGTGGCTGAGTTGAAGCAATGACAGAAGTAGTGTTTGGCTGGAGGGACCCGAGTCTGCCTGAGAGTGACTTACTATATATTCAAGAGAGAGGAGAGGCAAACAGGTGATGAGCAACTGAATCAGGAAGCGTAAATCATCATAGAAACAAATAGGAAGCATCTCGTACTGCTATCTTAGCGAAACAGCTTCTCACTGTCCCCAGTTAAAGAGGTTGGCACCAGAGAGAATATTCTGGGGTTCTAAGAAAACTAAAATTTCTTCCTCGATCATCTTTCACCTGTGAAAAACAACCCCATGACGGTACATCACACTACGCTCACCACAACAAATCCCTCTCCACGAGGCATTCCTCCTCAGCCAACAGAGAAACTTCTTGGGCCACAAGATGAGAAGTGCCCTCAAATACAATTAACTCATTGTATCCTTTTTTCCCCACAAACTGAAAAATGTACATTCTACTTTCGGTTCTAGACGGGTTGTATAATTCCATCAGCAGACCTTTATATAAAATATTTTATTCTCAGTCTTGGCTCTTCCTTAAAACATCAATAACATGTCTAAGGATTTCTTTTGAAAACATCTTTGTAAATGAGCAATTATCCCTGGAGACTACATAGTTTATGGGGGGGAAAAAAAACTATGATGCTTTTCCTTCAGATGAGCTTTGCAGAAAATGCTAGGTATGAAGCTGACCAAATGACCTCTCCCTTTCAGGTCTTTTTCAATAGATGGCAATGAAAGGAGAATGCTAAAAAGTGGATACCGGTCTGGATTTTTTTTTTTTTTTCCAAATCCCCTTAAGTTTAAGTATCTTCTGATTACTTTCAGGACAAATGAAAACTCTAAGAATCAGTATCCTTATTTCCAAGGGGCCTACCTACATCCAGATGAGCGAATTAAAGTCTAGTCAAATCAAGTTCATCTAAAAACAAAAGGTCAAAGGTAGAAAGAGTCACTGACAATAGATTAACTGTTCCTATTCCCAGGCCTTGCCCTACGCTTTCAGGCTCCCAGGAGGTCTGACCATCACAACCTATGTTCTCCCTCTAAGAAGATAACAAAATAGAACTATTCAGTTTGCGAAAGGACTTGCTGAATGCAGTTTTACATCAGGGGCTGCATTTGGCTCCCACATTTTAACTACAGCAGAATAATTATTTTGGAGATTGTACACTGCCAAGCGGAATAAGCTGTAACACTGGGAGATAACTGACTGATTACACAGCCATCTTTTAAACATTTCATCAGTCTTAGAACAGCAGATAAAACAACTATTTCATGTGTACCAGCAGGCTCCAGATTAACCCTGCAGAGTTCAAAACTGTGGAACCAAACATCAGCTGATTCCAATTTAAAGCCATAAATCACTGGTGAATGTTGACACAGTTCTATGCGGTCTGGTTACCAGGTGACAGTTACTGTACATTTTAATACAGCTTGTGTATTAAAAAAAAAAAAGAGTATTTTGCAACTGCCTCAAAGCTGCCACAACAATACATTTTTAAAGGAGTAACAACAACCAAATCCAAAGAGATAGCCTTAATAAAACTGTCAACATCAAAAAAAGATACACAAGAATCCTTGTAAAGATGTGAATTAAAATCAGCAGTAAATATCTACCCATAAAGCAGGCAGGAACAGATTTTGTGCACATGCACCGAAATATCAGATACCCGCTTGGGAATAAAAGTTTTAAGAGTTGCCCCCACCCTACCCTGCCATTGACCATGTCACTCAAACGGAAGTGAGCTTCCATTCAGTGCATTGAGCATGGTGGTCCAAAGGCCAGTCTGTGTGTCTTCCACCATGCATTGTTTAAAAGCAAAGTGGCTCTCTGAGAGGCAGTCACTAAATGCTACACTGCCTTCCTTGGAGGTATCATGCAAGCTGGGCCTCGAGCTGGGTTCCAGAGAGCACAGAGAGTGAGTTGTGTTTCTTTTTTTCCCTGTGACATTTGATAAGGGATGCTTTGCTACCCACTGTCCTTTTCATGGGAACTAGAACTCGAGATGACAATGGACGCCTCTGAAACCACAAAGCCTTTTTGACACCTTTGTGGAGAAAGGAGGCGCCCCACGTGGTGACGGGAGGCCCCAGGATGAAGCTGTCCAGCTGGTAGGACAGCAGGAGCACTGGCCTGAGTCCAAGGTGGTGGCCTTGGTCCCCAGTCTCCCATCTGGGCAAGTCCCTGACCCCTCCGACCCCAGAGTCCCATTCTGTGTAATACCCGGACACTAAGCCCACCACGTGCACTCACAGGGTCCTGATGGGGGATAAATGTGGTGATGACGTGGAAATGGGGCCTCCACAGATGGAAGTTGTTATCAAATAGGGTGTCAACTTGCTGGTTTGTAAACCTGGACTGGCGGCTGCAGAGGTTGAGCAGGTCCTAGGAAATCGCTTTCCATCCTCTCTCGTTGGCTACACAGTGGTCTCCAGCCTTTCTGGCACGAGGGACCAGTTTGTGGAAGACAATGTTTCTACCGACTGGGGGTTGGGGGGATGGTTTCGGGATGGAGCAAGCGCATTACATTTATGGTGCACTTTATTTCCATTATTATTACATCAGCTCCACCTCAGGTCATCCAGCATTAGATCCCAGAGGTTGGGGACCCCTGCTCTACAAGGAGGCCAACCACAATCGTGGGCTTCCCAGGTTCGCTCTGGGATGACAGGTCCAAATCACTCTAGATGACATCTTTCTGGGTGTGTACGGTCACACGCTGCTGACCCCGAGAAACAGCCCACTTACAGACTCGAACCATATGAAAACGGGAAGGATAAAGCCATTTTCAAGGGGCTAATTTCTTCCCCAAGGTTCGGGTGCCCCACAGACGTCTACAGAGCAGGTTTACATGAAGACTCTGACCTGCCTCAGTGAAGAAGAGCATTAACAGGTGTGGACTATGTCTGTGAATGAAGATGTCCAAAGAGCCATTATGTTTTCAATGCAGGTTAATAATAAGGCTATTTTTCCACCCACCCTTTGGTACGGCCATACTGTTTCTGGCCTCAAGTCACAGGCGATGTGAAATGAGGGTTTGGAAGATAAATGATACACAGTTACCGGTGCCAGTTTATATAAAATATTACCAGAATGGAAACAGGCTGTTTATTGTCTTAGAGATCACGGCTCCTTTTTTCTCCTCTTTCTTAGCAAATGCAGAGTTGTGATGCCAAGGCCTACCAACAGAGCCTAGTTTGCAGTATCGAGGTAATGGTGAATTAACTGTGTCCTAATTCCGATCTGTTCAGTTCAGTTGCTCAGTCGTGTCCGACTCTTTTCGACCCCATGAACCGCAGCTCGCCAGGCCTCCCTGTCCATCACCAACTCCCTGAGTCCACACAAACCCATGTCCATCGAGTCGATGAGATGCCATCCAGCCATCTCATCCTCTGTTGTCCCCTTCTCGTCCTGCCCTCAATCTTTCCCAGCACCAGGGTCTTTTCCAATGAGTCAGCTCTTCGCATCAGGTGGCCAAAGTATTGGAGTTTCAGCTTCAACATCAGTCCTTCCAGTGAACACCCAGGACTGATCTCCTTTAGGATGGACTGGTTGGATCTCCTTGCAGTCCAAGGGACTCTCAAGAGTCTTCTCCAACACCACAGTTCAAAAGCATCAATTCTTCGGCGCTCAGCTTTCTTTACAGTCCAACTCTCACATCCATACATGACCACTGGAAAAACCATAGCCTTCCGATCTGATGCCAGCCAAAACCTCAAACATGATTTAGCTCCCGTTCTATTCTCTTTGGTGACACTGCTTTGGTAAGCTCTGCTGTTGGCCTGCACGGGTGTGGCGGGGGCAGAACCAAGTCTGATGATTAGGAAAGAGGAAGGGATAAGAAGAAAGGGTACTCAAGCAAGGCTATCAGGCCTTGTGACCCAGTGCAGGAAAGCACAGAAGCAGGGGTCAGGAGACGCTGAATGTTACCGGCTGCTGTTCACAACCACCTATTGATTGCACCCTAAATCTCCCGGTGCCTGCTGTGCTTCTGCTCTCTCCGGTGCAGAAAACAAGAGGCAAATAGCAGTTAACACTCTCAGAGAGCACTTTGGGGATATTCGAGGAAAAGGACAGTAAAAGTGCCAAGTGTGATATTACTCGGCTGTAATAGAAAGAGAAATATTATCACACCTAGAGGTGTGATAGGAGGTGACTTTAAGTTCAGAGTGGAACACTGACAATAAATATCATAGATTTCTATGGCTTCCAAAAGGACACTTCAAAAGCTCCTTCTGAACTGTGCAGGGGGAGGCACTGATGTCACCGTTAAACCTGGATGAGACGAAGGAAACAGCAGGCCTAAAAGTGACCCACTGAAAATAACAGCTCAGGGCAGAGACCACCAGGATCAAAGCTCACCCCTATTCCTTCCTGAGATTACAGCTCATTCAGCTAAGAGCCATCACTATTTCTGTAACCCATATGGCACCATAAAATATGATGGTGTATTGTTTGCTGTGAAACAGACAGCAAATAAAAACTGGGTTGAATTCCTTTGTGGTAAATAATACCTATGAAAGGAAGTCAAAGTGTTAGTCGCTCAGTTGTGTCCGACTCTTTGCAACCCCACGGACTGTAGCCTGCCAGGCTCCTCTGTCCTTGGAATTCATCAGGCAAGGATACTGGAGTTTGCCGTTCCCTCCTTCAAGGGATCTTCCAACCCAGAGATCAAATCTGGGTCTCCTGCATTGCAGGCAGATTCTTTACCACCTGAGCCACCTGGTAAGCCCAGAAATAATACGTATGGGTTTCTGCAACCAATGCCACTTTCTTCTGGGTTCAGACACTGCTATCTGACTCGATGAGTATTAAAATTCAACACTAAACTCCTAGTAAAACAATGTAATATAGTGTCACTGACCTCTGCTAATAATTACAAAAAGGTGAGGGGGCGGGGTTAGGAAGAGTTTATATCAAGGATCCAGGCATTTAATGAAGCCTGCTTTCCTTTTCTTCTGACCTGTCTACAATCAGTTACTTAAACCCTGAATGCTGCAGGAAACCCTTTGCAGAAAAAGGACTCTGATGATTCTCAAGGGCCAGATGAAGGTAAAGGTAGACATTTTTGGGTTACCGGGCAAAGGAAAGCTGCTTTTCTTTCTCAAAATTTTCAATTTCCTCATTCTTTTACTTCAAATGAAAACCTGACTTAAAAATCTTAACTTTTTAAAGCACAAACTAAAACCATAGTAACATTTATAAGACAGAAAAATCACCAAAACGAGAGTCTTACGATGAGTCCGATGCATGGAGGACCTAACTTCCAGCCTGTTGTTGTTCAGTTGCCCAGTCGTCTCCAACTCTTTGTAATCCCATGGACTGCAGCATGCCTGGCCTCCCTGTCCCTCACCATCTCCCAAAGGTTGCCCAAGTTCATGTCAAATTTCCAGATATGTGACCCTTATTTCAACAGTGAATTTCAGTTTTCTCATCTGCAAAACGAGGATGACCGGACGTCTCACAGACTCTTCCCAAGATCATACTAGGAATTAATAGTTTATAACTCTGTAAACGCGAAGCCCCATAGAAGCACACATATTACAGCATTTCTTAGAAAAGTGAGTCCGTCAACAAAGTGATGCAAACACACATGAAATCATTCTTTCTGTTAAACCTGCATTTTTTCCCCTCACAGCACAAACTGTATTAGACCCCCATTAGGTGTTACGTCTTCTGATGAAAATACACCCCCTTAGATGGGTTTGATCCACACACCCACCCCAATCCTTGAGTGGAACCAATCGGAATGCTCTGCTGGAGGCTGCGCTAGCTTTAATGTTAATTCAATTATACCCCATTGTGGAAAACCTTCTTTAGTTAATGCAGTTTGTGGTGAAATTTTCTACTGAGCTCATTTAAATACAATTACGGCACTTATCTTGTCACTGTGAAACTCTTCAGTTTTTCTTTTCAGATTCACATAAACCTGTGATTTCCTGCAGACCCTTCCTTGTAAGGTTTCTAGGCTGAAATTAACTACCTTATTCATCAAAACCATTTTCTCCCTTATCCTCCTGGTTAGCATCTGTCTCCCTGAAGATGCCCCAGCAGTTTCCAACCAGGAAGCAACTTTCTGGAGTCCCAAGCCTGGAGAGCCAGCGTGGTCTTTCCTGGTTCATAGTAAAGCCATGGTCTCCTAGGGAAGGGCTGTTATGATGTTCTATGAAAATTCACTGCAAGACTGGTGAGACGTTCAACATTGGGGGTGTTTGTGTTTCAGGCAGCAAATTACCTAATCCTCACTTGAAAGCGGTCTCCACTGGGTGCTGGAAGGATAAGAAAAACAAAACCAAGCCAGGTCATGAATGATTATAATGGCATCATATCAATGGGGTAAGTTCCTCAGTCATCACCAAAACAAGCAGAAAATGTTACAGTAACACCAAATAGGTTTTCTGCAAGAAATCTAGACAGCATATTAAAAAGCAGAGACATCACTTTGCTGACAAAAGTTCCATATAGTCAAAGTTATGATTTTTCCAGTAGTCATGTATGGATGTGAGAGTTTGACTGTAAAGAAGGCTGAGAGCTGAAGAAATGTGGTGCTGGAAAAGACTCTTGAGAGTCACTCGGAGTGCAAGGAGATCAATCCACACAATCCTAAAGGAAATCAACCCTGAATATTCACTGGAAGGACTGATGCTGATGCTCTAATACTTTGGCCACCTGATGCAAAGAGCTGACTCATTAGAAAAGACCCTGATGCTGGGAAAGACTGAAGGCAGGAGAAGGGGGCAACAGAGCATGAGATGGTTGGATGGCATCCCTGACTCATTGGATGTGAATCTGAGCAAACTCAGGGAGATAGTGAAGGACAGGGAATCCTGGTGTGCTGCAATCCATGGGTTCGCAAGGAGTCAGACATGACTTAGGGACTGAATAACACCACCACCACCAGATAAGTTAATGGAGTGCCTTTCTTTTTCTCAAAGTACCCTTGTCCCATCTAACCTGGTCCTCTGAACTTTGGGGCACATGCCAACCTGTGAGCATCTTTAGTTGCTGCCCGGGCCCTTCTGGAGAGGAATGAAGTCTGCATCCCTGAGTGTGGAGGGCAGATATTGGTGCTTCCGCTTCTTAGTCTCTCTAGGTGCTTCTAACAGGCACATGTGGGTGTGCACACACACGTGCACATACACGTAAATGGCTGCATCTCTTTTGAACCTTCTATCGACTTTGTGAAAAGGGCACTGAGAGGGCAGGCGACTTACTCCAGGTCACACAGGAGACTCATTCTGAGTCTTTATCAGAACTCAGAGTCCCTGACACCTTTCCAAAACAGCAGGGCTCACTTGTCAGGGTTACAGGAGACTGTCAATTGGGTGTTGTGAGGTTCAAGAGCAGAGTGATTGGTTCCATGGAATCACAGCTCCCCCAAAATCTAGTCTGTGGGTGTCAGTGGGTGACACAGCCTCCCCTCCAACAGTCAGGCCCCTGGCAGCAGGGGAGGCAGGACTGTGACAGACATATTCTGCCCCCAGGCTCCTCGGCAACACCAGCTGGGACCCTATACCACTGCCAGAGTGTGCTCTCTCGCCTCCAACCCTGCCTGGACAAAAGGGTCCTCATTCGGGGGGTGGCTCTTCCTCCGTGTTCAGAGCTGGGCATCTGGGGATGTGCTGGAGCCCCATGTAAATCATCATCAGTGCCCTACTTCATGCAAGTGAGTTTGACAAGATCACAGCCCGAGGGGCGCACAGCTGTAGCCTGGGACAGCTGCTGCTTACAGGTGATGGACGAGCTTATACAAAGGCTTGTGCGGCCGGAGAGGAGCAGACGGCAATCCCTCACCACTAACTGGCTCTTTCGGGCAAACTGCCACCAGTCAAGTGACACTGACTCCACCCTCCCCCAGAAAATTCCTGGACTGTCGATTTTGTGAGAGACTGAAGACACACAAGAGTCAAGACACTTGCACGCGAGGGGCAGGGCGGGAGACTATAAACCAGAGAAACAGACAGTCCTCCTCCCCTCTTACTGGAGATCTCTTTCCCCATATTCAGACTTCGGATAATTGCTTTGATCGGATGTCTGAACACTAACAAAACAACCATTCACGACTTCTTATTTACAAAAGAAGCCGAGTCTGATGATTTGGGAATGATCTAAGCTTTGAAAATGAGGATGCTTGTGGGTATACAACCTGGGGAGTACACGCTGAAATGAGAAACCAGGAGGGCAGAAGGGTACCCAGCAGGGGCTCTTATTTCCCCCAGATGTTCAGTGACTTGAGATGGTGTGTCCCCTGACAGGTCACTTTTCTGAGACTGCCCTTTGGAAGCTGTTCCCATGGCGAGTCCTGGACCAGAGTCCACACCTGGAGCCCAGGGACACCTCCTAAGACCGCAGTCTCAGGGCTCAGTGGTGTGGTTCAGCCTCTCACAGACACGTAGACAGGTGAGCAAAACCAAACACTGCCTTTCCCAAAGTCTCACCCCCTGTATCCTCCAAGCCCACGACCAGGGCGGGAATTTCAGGGTCAGAAGACATTCAATAGAACGCTGAAAAGGGAAGAACAAGACAGACATCTGTGAGTGCCCACTATGTTATAGGCTGGCTTGGTGCTTCTAAATACCTTAGGCCCCATTTACAGATGAGAAAACAGATGCAGAGAGGGCAAACTGCTGACCCAGCATCACACAGCTATCAGAAATGGAATTTAAACTTGACTTATGATCTTTCTATAAATACACCTAAGACCTCAAATTCTTTTTTTTCCTTTGATATTGTGGCATACTATCAGTGTAGAATCCACCTGCAATGTGGGAGACCTTAGTTCGATCTCTGACTCAGGAAAATCCCCTGGAGTAGGGAATGGCAACCCATTCCAGTATTCTTGCCTGGAGAACTCCATGGACAGAGGAGCCTGGTGGGTTATATAGTCCACGGGGTCACAAAGACTCAGACACGACTGAGTGACTAACACTTTCACTTTATAATCTTTCCATAAATATGTCCAAGACTTCAAAAACATTTTTTTTCTTTGAGATTGGGACAAACCATCCGTAACTTAAACTGTACCATTATAACCAATTTTAAGTCTATGGCGAGGCATTAAGCACAATTACATTGCTGTGTAGCCACCCCCAACATCCGCCTTCAGAACTTTTTGATCCTCCTAAACTGAAAGTCTGCGTCCACAAAACAACAACTTCCCATTTACCCTTCCCCCAGATCCTGACAACCTCCAACTCTACTTTTGGTCTCTCAGAATCTGACTACTCTAGGCATCTCATGTAAGTGGAATCATTTCAGTGTATTTTTATAAAGAGACAGAAAAAACCAGGGTGTCAGAATCTAGTTTTGTGCCTTCTCCTTCCTCGAATGCTTTCAGTTTTTCAGAGAGATTTTGGAAGAAGACAAAAAGCTCTCTGTAGCACATCCAGGGTCTAGTCTGCTTTGTGGAAATTAAAAAAAAAAAAAAATTCTCTTAAGACGATCTCCTGTTGGGAGTTACTGCTGTGATTAAACAGCTATTTCTTGAGCCAGGTATAGTACTGGGTTGCAGGGAGACAAAGACATTGATATAAAAATCCCTGCCTTCAGAATCTTTATTTCAAAAGGACAAGGGCATCTCTTGTTGGTAGGCTGACACACAGAGAAGAAAGAGGAGGCTACATCACCTCAGTGAGAGTGGACTGTAGCATCCTGTAGACGTTAAACATCCCTAGTTACTTTTACTGAGGATATTCTTTACCACTGGCTTAGAATTTCATCAGCCCAGTGTTCATTCCCGATTCCCCATAAATGGGTACTGAATGGCCATTTACAGATTGCCTGCATGTGTACACATTGTATTATTTCTAAAAGCATCTGTAGATGACAGATAATCTCAAGGGATTTAGACAGAAGAGATAAGACATATGTCTACATAAGCTAATACACATTAGAAGGTGATAGGTTGAAGCAAAGAGGCACACACAAGTCTTTATAGGAGTCTGGAGAGAGAAGAGATTATTTTCAATCAGGAAATTTGATAAAATTTTGTAGGAAATGGTAGGTCCAGAAGTCAAGCTGCTATGAGAAAGAGATGGAGTACCGGAATTCTACCTTATAAAGGAGAATTCTGTAGGAATGAAAATTAAGAAGAGAATTAGAAAAAACAGAATGCTTTACATAAGTCCTGAAAAATGTGGCCAAAGAATCTGAGTTTTATTTACTAGGCTACATGAAGCTAAAGCTCCAATACTTGTGGCCACCTGATGTGAAGAGCCGACTCACTGGAAAAGATCCTGATGCTGGGAAAGATTGAGGGCAGCAGGAGAAGGGGGTGACACAGGATGAGATGGCTGGATGAAATCATCAACTCAATGGACAGGAGTTTGAGCAAACTCCCGGAGATAGTGAAGGACAGGGAAGCCTGGCATGCTGCAGTCCACGCGGTTGCAAAGAATCAGACACAACTTAGCAACTGAACAACAACAAAGTGCTATTAAGCATTCATGTACCATAACTGATGTT
Organism: Giraffa tippelskirchi; assembly: GCF_054371585.1. NCBI lineage: Eukaryota > Metazoa > Chordata > Mammalia > Artiodactyla > Giraffidae > Giraffa > Giraffa tippelskirchi. The sequence goes on along the minus strand of NC_137287.1, from coordinate 59,879,895 downwards.
CTGTCTCCTCTGGACATACAGGAGGGCATTTTGAGGAAAAAAAAAAAATCAGAGATAAAAAGTATAACCTAGAAGAGCAGACATCTGCTTCTGGCTCGAGATGGTAACTTTCCAGCCTGAAACAACTGACTTCGCTAAAGAGTTTCTGGACTACAGGACAAGGAGAGGGAGGCCAGGTAGAATACGGTAGCCATCTTGAACTGATTTAAGCTGAGAGTGTAGGGGAGACAAGCCAGTTAGAATTCACAGGAAAGAGGACTGGAGAGGAAGGAGCTACACAGAGAGAAACCCAGATATCTGCAGAGGGTCCCTGGAGTATTCAGTAGAGTACTGATCAGTGCACGTGAGAAAAGAAACTACCAAATTCTAAACAAAATCAACCCTGAATACTCATTGGAAGGGCTAAAGCTGAAGTTTCAATACTTTGGCCACCTGATGTGAAGAGCCGACTCACTGGAAAAGATCTTGATCCTGGAAAAGATTGAAGGCAAGAGGAGAAGGGGGCAGCAGAGGATGAGATGGTTAGATAGCATCACTAATTCAATGGATGTGAATCTGGGCAATCTCAAAGAGACAGTGGAGGACAGGGGAGCCTGGTGTGCTGCAGTCCATGGGGTCACTAAGAGTCAGACATGACTTAGGGACCGAAGAACAACAACAACAACAAAGACCAGGAGTGAAAACATTATCCAAAGGATTAAAAGCTAAGAGTAGTGCCATTTCCAGTATCCAGACTCCTAATTCATGGCACACGGGTGAGAGAAACAAGGAAAGCCTTACCTTTGAAGTATGAAATAATTAGCCTTAGGCTGGGTATTGTTTCAGACCTGCCTACTACATCAAAAAGGCAAAACTCAGAAGGATCGTGTTGCTTTCAAGTAACTTAACTGCATTGCAGAACAAATCTCAGAAATGTTAAAGGAAGGCAGAAGTATCTAGTACCGAACAAGATGGATTTCATAAGGTATGGGTATCTTGGTAATTAGAGATTTCTAGCCATGCAAAGAATAAGGTAACCACAGTCTGCAGACAGAAAAATCAACTAATTTAAACCAACCTAGAGCTAATACAGATGTTAGGATTAGCAGACAAGAACATTAAAATAGTTATTATCCCTGTATTTGGTATGTTTCAAAACATAGGCAGAGATTTCAAAGATAAAAAAAAGACCCAAATGGACTGACAGAGATTTAAAACTATAATATCTGAGATGAGAGAGGCTGGGTGGGATTAATGGATGATTAAACATTTTAGAAGAAAAGATTAGTGAGCGAACTGTGTTCAAAATGAAACACAGCAAGAAGCAAGAATTTTAAAAGTAGGAAAGCACATTAGTGAGCCATCGAACAACTTCACACAGCCAAATATGTGACTAACTGGAGCCTCCAGAGGAGAGAGAAAAGGGGGACAGAAAAAATATCTGAACAAAAGGAGAGCTGAAAAAGTTGCAATTTCTTGAAAACTATATAGTTCATAGATCCAAGAAGTTGAATGATGCTCAAGTGCAAGAAACAGAAGAAAATGAAATCAAACTGCATTTTATAATCAAGCTGCTCAAAACCAGTAATAAAGAGAGAGTCTTAAAAGTACACCAAGAAAAACAGACTCAATATATATGGAGAAACAAAGGAAAGGATTTTCTTATCAGGAAAAACACACCTTGAGAAGATAGTGGATCTTTAAAATAATCAAAGAAATGAACTCTAGCTACAGAGAACAGATTGGTGGCTGACAGAGATAGGAGCTGGAGGGTAGTGAAATGGGTGAAGGGGGTCAAAAGTAAACTTCCACTTATAAGCAAGTTCTGGGGATGAAACATACAGCATGATGGCCATGGTTAGTAATACTGTATTGTATACCTGAAAGTTGCTAAAAGTAAATCTTTAAAGTTCTCATTATAAGACAAAAAACTAACTATATGAAGAGTGAGTGAGTGAGTGAAGTCACTCAGTCGTGTCTGACTCTTTGTGACCCCGTAGACTGTAGCCTACCAGGCTCCTCTCTCCATGGGATTCGCCAGGCAAGAATATCCGGGTGGGTTGCCATTTCCTTCTCCAGGGGATCTTCCTGACCCAGGGATCAAACCCAGGTCTCCCTCATTGCAGGCAGAGAGCTTGAACCTCTGAGCCACCAGGGAAGCCCCTAACTATATGAAGAGATGGGTGTTAGGTAAACATTGTGGTAATCATTTCGTGAAGTATACATATGTCAAAATACCATGAAGTACACTAGAACTAACACAATGTTTTATGCCAATTAAATCTCAATAGAACTGAAAAACATAATTTTAAAATACTCAAAGGGAAAAAAAATACATGGGAATCTATATCCAGTGGGAATATATTTCAAGAACAAAGGTAAAATAAATGTTTTAGACATACAACAGACGACCTACTCTGTAAGAAATGCTAATGAAGTCCTTCAGTAGAAAGAAAGTGCTACCATAGGAAAATAGGGGTCTACACAGATGAATGGAGAACACCAGAAATAGTAAATACATGGGTAAATAAGTAGTTTTTTTTTTTTAAATTTACATCTCTTTAAAAGAAATCTCACCATCTAAGCAAAAAATGAGCGAAGAAGAACTAAAGAGCCTCTTGATGAAAGTGAAAGAGGAGAGTGAAAAAGTTGGCTTAAAGCTCAACATTCAGAAAACTAAGATTATGGCATCTGGTCCCACCACTTCATGGGAAATAGATGGGGAAACAGTGGAAACAGTGTCAGACTTTATTTTGTTGGGCTCCAAAATCACTGCTGATGGTGATTGCAGCCATGAAATCAAAAGACGCTTACTCATTGGGAGGAAAGTTATGACCAACCTAGACAGCATATTTAAAAGCAGAGACATTACTCTGCCAACAAAGGTCCATCTAGTTAAGGCTATGGTTTTTCCAGTAGTCATGTATGGATGTGAGAGTTGGACGGTGAAGAAAGCTGAGTGCTGAAGAATTGACGCTTTTGAACTGTGGTGTTGGAGAAGACTCTTGAGAGTCCCTTGGACTGCAAGGAGATCCAACCAGTCCATCCTAAAGGAGATCAGTCCTGGGTGTTCATTGGAAGAGCTGATGTTGAAGCTGAAACTCCAATACTTTGGCCACCTCATGCGAAGAGTTGACTCATTGGAAAAGACCCTACTGCTGGGAAGGATTGGGGGCAGGAGGAGAAGGGGACGACAGAGGATGAGATGGCTGGATGGCATCACCGACTCGATGGACATGGGTTTGGGTAGACTCCGGGAGTTGGTGATGGACAGGGAGGCCTGGTGTGCTGCAGTTCATGGGGTCGCAAAGAGTCGGACACGACTGAGCGACTGAACTGAACTGAAGCAAAAAATTATAACTATGTATTGTGGGCTTTACCACATATGCAAAAACAAAATTATGGCAATAATAGCGTAAATTATGGGAGGGAAAAAATGGAAGCATACTACTGTATAATCAAACTATAGTAAAATTCTCAAACTATATGGAAGTTGTACACTATTATTTGAAGGCAAATTCTAACAAAGTAAAAATACTATAAACCCTAAGACAATCCTTAAAATAACAAAACAATTTGATAGTTAATAAGTCAATAAAAAAGATAAAATGGAATAAAAATAACCCTTGGAGGCAGAAAAAGAGGAAAAAGAGAAGAACAGATGAGAGAAATAAAAAGTAAACATTGAAAAGATCTACACTCAACTTTATCAGCAACCATATTAAACGTTAATTATATAAGTACTTCCATTAAAAGACAGAACTTGCCACAGTGATTTAAAAAGAAGTCTCCTATCTGTAAGAAATGCACTTTAAATTATACTAACATAAATAAGTTAAAAGTGAAAGAATGGAAAAAATATAACATCATAACACTACTTAAAAGAAAACATGATCGGCTTCATTGACATCAGTCAGAGTAGACAAAGCAAAGGATAATATAAAAAATAAAGAATATCATTTCAAAATGATAAAGGAGAAATTCATCAAGAGGACAAAAAAATTCTAAACATTTATGCACCAAATAACAGAATTGCAAAATACATAAAGTAAAAGCTGATAGAACTGCAGTAATAAACAGAAAACTTCACCATAATATTTTGAGAGTTCAGTAGCCTGCCTGATAGAATATACAGAAAATCAGTAAGGGCACAGAAGATGTGCACATCATCATCAACCAAACTGACATTTATAGAACACTCGTCCCCAAAACAACAGGATATGAATTATTTTCAAACACAAATTGAATACTCACCATAGGCCATGTAATATGGCCTCAAACAAGTCTCAATAAATCTGAAAGTCTGCAAGTCATTCAAGATATGTTATTTTCCCTAACCACAATACAATTAAATTAGAAATCAATAATAAATAGCACAATCTCTGTAAAATTTTTGAATACTTAGAAACCATATAACACACTTTGAATAACCATGGGTCAAAGAAGAAATCAAAAGAAATCAGAAAGTATTTTGAATGGAATGAAAGTGAAACCACTGGAGAAGAAAATGGCAACCCACTTCAGTGTTCTTGCCTGGAGAATCCCAGGGATGGGGGAGCCTGGTGGGCTGCCATCTATGGGGTCTCACAGAGTCAGACACAACTGAAGCAACTTAGCAGCAGCAGCAGCAGCAGAGGTACACTCTAGGTACTCCCTGCTTCTCTGCTGTGGGAATTTGGTCCTAAAAGAGTGGCTGTGCTGTCATGGGGTCCTTCTGGATCATGCTGGTCCCATCAACTCAAGACTGGTTGCTCCTCCTCAAAACCAGGATGAAAAAGTTCTGAGATCCATGGATGAGAAGAAACGTGATTGTGTGATCTGAAATAAACCACTTTATTTCAGGTTTTGAATAAAATCTTTCAAAGGCAAAAAGGAAAACATATGTCAATTCACTTAACCAGTATCTATTTTTTCTCCTGATCAAATTATATACTTTGAGTATCTGATGAAGTTTATCTTTCATTGCCATTTTGCTCTTTGTATTAGGAAGCTAAGTCATGAAAAATGTGTTTCAAAACTGTAAATAAATGGAAGCTGCTTTGACTAGTAAAAAAAACAAAAAACAAAAAAGGAAAGTGAAACCACAACGTATCAAAACTTGTGGGATGTAGCTAAGGCAGAACGTACGTCAAGTATGTACCAGTAGATGTGATCATTAGAAAAGAAGAGAGATTTCAAATCAATGACCTCCACTTTCATGTTTAAACCTAGAAAAATGAGAGTGAATTAAACCCAAAGTAGGTAAAAGAAGAAAAGTAATAAAAATCAAAGTGAAAATCAATAAAATAGAGAAAACAATAGCAATGAAGAAAATCAATAAAACCAAAGGCTAGTTATTGGAGCAGACAAATAAAATTGAGACACTTTCAGGCATATGAAGAAGGAGAGATAAAGCACAAAGTATCAATATCAAGAATGGGAGAGATGACATCACTATAGAATCTATAGATAAAATAAAAAATACTATATACAGCTTTGCACAAATAAAACTTGACAACTTAGGTGAAACAGATACTCTCTAAAGGGGAGAAACTCAAGAATATATAAACTAAATAGACCTTTAAGTACATATATATATATATTTTTAGTACATATAGGTTTATAAATACTAATGAATTGGTGCTTAAAGACTTTCTCTTTCTCACAATGAAAACTTGAGCTCCAGATGATTGAGGTGATGAATTCTACCAAACACTTAAGAAAATAATAATGCAAGTTAACAAACTTTTCCAGGAAATTGAAGAGGGAGTATTTTCTAACTCACTCATGAGTCCAGATTACATTACACCAAAATCAGCTAAAGAAATTAGAAGAAAACCACAAAACAATATTTCTCCTGAATAGAGTGGCACACGTTCTGAATAAAATTTGAGCAAACAGAATCCAATAACACAAGGACTGTATCTTACAATAAAGTCGAGTTTATCTCCCAGCAGTGCAAGGCTGATTTAATGTTGAAAATCAACCTGTTGTAAATTGGCTAGCCAGGAGTGCTGTTTGTTCCACCTAAGGTCCTCACTCTGGTCCTTGGACCTTTCTTTCTTCTATTTTCATGGGCTTTTCCCTTTCTTGTCTTTTAGCTACTGCCATTCTGGACTCCTTTTTCCTGTTCTAACTACCTAACAAACCAATGCAATTCACCATACTTACAATCTAAAAAATAAAACCATGCGATCATCTCAATAGATGTGGAAAAAGCAAATGACAAAGCCCAACATCCATTCTTGATAATACTTTCCAGCAACATGAGAAGGGAATGTTTTCAACTTGATAAAGGGCGTCTATGAAAAACGTAATGGTAAAAGACAGATGATTTTCTTCTAAGATCAAGAACATGATAGTGATGTCCATCCTCACTACTTCTATCCAACTCTGACCTGGAGATTTTAGCCAGGAGGAGGAGGCAAGGAAGTAAAACTCTTTTTTTCCGACTGTGGGTTCGGTTTTCCTTGATACAAAACCAAAAGCACAATCAGTAAAGGAACAAATTAATAACACTTCATCAAAACAGAAAATGCTGGCTTTTAAAAAGACATGATTAAGAGAATGAAAAGACATGACACAGACTGACAACAAATATACACAAAACACTGATCTGATAAAAGGAATTGTACTGTCAAAGTTCAACAATGAGGAAACAATCCAGTTAAAGACAGGCATAAGATTTAAACAGATACTTCAAAGAAGATATACAGGTGTCAAATAAGCTCATAAAAATATGCTTAGCATTTTTAGCTATATGAAAATTAAAACCACAATGACATACACCATTACACCTTTTAAAATGGTTAAAATTAGAAACAGTGATTATACCCAGTGTTGGTGAGGATGTGTAGGAACTGAAACTTCTAAACTGCTGGTGGGACTGTAAAATGGTACAATCACTGTAGAAAACAGTTTCTTAAAAAGTTAAATATACCCCTACCACCTGATTCAGCTATTCCACTCCTAGATGTTTGGTCAAGAGAAACAAAAGCAAACAACACTTGTATATGAATGTTCATAACAACTTCATTTCTTAATCATCAAAAACTGGAAACCACCCAAATGCCCATAAATGGGAGAACTGAAAAACTGCAGTATATTCGTTCAGTGCAACACTACTTAGCAATTAATAGGAGTGCATTACTGATATAAGTGAACCACTAATATTAAACCTTGAAATAATTATATGGCGTGAAAGAAGCCACGCCAAAAAAATTTTAGAAAGCACACATTGTATGACTGAATTTACATAAAATTCTAGGAAATGGAGATGTACAATGACTGAAGGCAGATCAGTGATAGCAGGCAGGGCAGGGGGGAAAGGATTTCTATGGAAGATGAGTAAGTTTTTTGGGGTGATGGATATGTTTGCTATTTTGATTGTGGTGATGGTTTCAGAAGTGTGCTGCTGCTGCTGCTAAGTCGCTTCAGTCGTGTCCGACTCTGTGCGACCCTATAGATGGCAGCCCACCAGGCTCCGCCGTCCCTAGGATTCTCCAGGCAAGAATACTGGAGTGGGTTGCCATTTCCTTCTCCAGTGCATGAAAGGGAAAAGTTAAAGTGAAGTCACTCAGTCGTGTCCGACTCTTAGTGACCCCATGGACTATAGCCTACCAGGCTCCTCCGTCCATGGGATTTTCCAGGCAAGAGTACTGGAGTGGGGTGCCATTGCCTTCTCCGTTCAGAAGTGTACACCTATGTTAAAAATGAACAAATTTTATACATTCAGTACGTGAAATTTATTGTATACTAATTGTGGCTCAACAAAGCTGCTAACAAGACATTTGAAAGGTTACTTGCAGCGTCCTAAAGAAGCAAGAGAAACAGTAGTGGTTGTAGGAAAGAGAATAGCTGTAAGAACACAAAAGACTCAAATTCATAAGTTGTGGATATGAAGGTGAAGATTTGGAGACTGGTTGAGAGGAAGGAAGATGGCACCGTGAACAGAATACAGATGGCCAAAGAAGAGCAGGAGAATCCATGCTGTGGACATGCTGTATGCGGCCAGGTCATCTCATTCCCAGGGGACAGTTTAAAAACCTGGGAGTAGAAACGAGGCAAGAAACCCAGCCTGTGGACTCTCCACCCTTTCTTCAGCTTTGTACTCCTCCCTCATCCCCCTTGGGTAGGATACAATTTCTTCTATGTCATAAACTTGAGGAAGAAAACCCAAGTCTGGAAAATTTCCATTCACCTACGTGTGACCTCTGGGGAATTTCTAGGATCACAATCACAGGTCCTCATCTCACAGAGTTCCAAAACGTGCTCAGCTAAGTGGAGCTTTCACAACCTCATAAAAAGGTTGTGTATGTGTTGGCACTAAGTGAATAAAGTGATGCATGAACACTCGACGGGGAAAGGCAGTGCACACCACAGGATCTGAGAAACTCGGAATGGAGGAGGCCTATGAGGTCATTCCTCTGCTCGCTGCCCCACTCCCTGTTACATTGCTCCCTGCCAGAATGGAACTGTTCCTGAGAACCGCACTGTGGCTTGTCGCACCGGAGCCAAAGGAAACATCTGTAAGTCTGGCGGGGTTTCAGGTGAGCATGCCGCTGCAAGGGCGCCGAGCCTTTGCTGGCAACAGATTCCAACCGCACGGTGAACTGTTTTTCTCCTTCCCTATTTTACTTCAAATGTCAAAGCTCTTCACACTACAGTGACACCCTAAAATGATTCTCTTACTTCCATGGCTCCAGTTGAAAGAGTGTTTTTTCATGCTCCATAGACTGCCCACCAGCTGATTCAAAACTAGGAACGTGACGGGGCACTCTATCTCAACGTGCCATGAAAAGAAAAACAAGGAAAAAAGGTAGAATCAGCTGGCAGGGAACAAATCCCATTCTCTTGAACCTTTGGCACTTACTCACTCAACTGGTGTTTATTACCGTTTTACGCACTCTATTAAGTCCTATACTACATGGACATGAATTTGAGCAAACTCTGGGAGATAGCAGAGGACAGAGGAGCCTAGCGTGCTGCAGTCCATGGGGTCTTGAAGAGTTGAACGTGACTTAGTGACTGAACAACAACAATTAAGTTCTGTGAGGTTCTACGAGGTATACCAGTTGACTAGAATAACCCCTCACTTCCAAAAGCTTCAAGTTCACTTAAGACCACTGCAAACCCAAATGCAGCATGACACAGAAACCAATGCTCATGGGGAGTGGGGGCCACATGCCATACAACTTTCAGTGGAGTGGACATTACTCTTTGAAGGGGTGTCCAGAAGGAGCAGTCATGGATAGAATGGCATTTGTAGTAGACTTTGAAAGACCAGGACATAAGCACTGGAATTGGCAAAAAGAAGAAATAATATGTCCAGGTAGAGAAAACGGATACAAGAATACACAGAAGAACTACACAAAAAAGGTCTTGGATAACCACAATGGTATGATCACTCACCTAGAGCCAGACATCCTGGTGTGTGAAGTCAAATGGGCCCTAGGAAGCATCACTACGAACAAAGCTAGTGGAGGTAATGGAATTCCAGCTGATCTACTTAAAATCCTGAAAGATGATGCTGTGAAAGTGCTGCACTCAATATGCCAACAAATTTGGAAAACTCAGCAATGGCCACAGGACTGGAAAAGGTCAGTTTTCATTTGAATCCCAAAGAAGAGCAATGCCAAAGAATGTTCAAACTACTGTACAACTGCACTCATTTCACATGCTAGCAAGGTAATGCTCAAAATCCTTCAAGCTAGGCTTCAACACTACATTGAATTGAGAACTTCCAGATGTACAAGCTGGATTTAGAAGACAGAGGAACTAGAAACTGAATTGCCAACATCCAGTTGGATAGCAGAAAAAGCAAGGGAGTTCCAGAAAAACATCTACTTCCACTTCACCGACTCCACTAAAGCCTCTGACTGTGTCGATCACAATATCCTGGAAAATTCTTCAAGAGATGGGAATACCAGACCACCTGACCTGCCTCTGAGAAACCTGTATGCAGGTCAAGAAGCAACAGTTAGAACCGGACATGGAACAACAGACTGGTTCCAAATTGGGAAAGGAATACGTCAAAGCTGTATATTGTCACCCTGTTTATTTAACTTATATGCAGAGTACATTATGTAAAATGCCGGGCTGGATGAAGCCAAGCTGGAATCAAGACTGCAGGGAGAAATATCAAAAACCTCAGATATTCAGATGACACCACCCGTATGGCAGAAAGCGAAGAACTAAAGAGCCTCTTGACGAAAGTGAAAGACGAGAGTGAAAAAGTTGGCTTAAAACTCAAAATTCAGAAAACTAAGATCATGGCATCTGGTCCCATCACTTCATGGCACAGATGGGGACACGGTGCAGACAGTGAGAGACTATTTTGGGGGGCTCCAAAATTACTGCGGACAGTGACTGCAGCCATGAAATTAAAAGATGCTTGCTCCTTAGAAGGAAAGCTATGACAAACCTAGACAGTGTATTAAAAAGCAGAGATATCACTTTGTGGACAAAGGTCCATATAGTCAAAGCAATGGTTTTTCCAGTGGTCATGTACGGATGTGAGAGTTGCACCATAAAGAAGGCTGAGCACTGAAAAATTGATGCTTTTGAACTGTGGTGCTGGAGAAGACTCTTGAGAGTCCCATGGACAGCAAGGTGATCAAAGCAGTCAATCCTAAAGGAAATCAACCCTGAATATTCACTGGAAGGACTGATGCTGAAGCTGAAGCTCCAATCCTTTGGTCACCTGATGTGAAGAGCTGACTCACTGGAAAAGACCCTGACGCTGGGAAAGATTAAGGGCAGGAGGAGAAGGTGACGACAGAGGATGAGATGGTTGGATGGCATCACCAACTCAATGGACATGAGTTTGAGCAACCTCTGGGAGATGGTGAAGGACAGGGAAGCCTAGTGTGCTGCAGTCCATGGGCTGCAAAGAGTAGGATGTGACTTAGTGAGATGAATAACAACAGAGGAAATGGGAAAGACACAAAGCATGGAAGCTGAAATCCAAAGAGTGTTCGGGGAATAACTCGTATACCATTTAACGTTATTAAGCACCTACTGGATATAACACACTTCGCCAGGTGGTAGGCATACAGAACTGTCAAACACAACTCACACTCCAGAGGAGCATGCAGTCTGAGGAAAAAACCCAGGTAATTTTAATTAGTAATTTCAATTATAATTTATAATTGGTAATTGTAAATACAATAGTAATTGTAAGTACAAAGGACAGAGGCACACCCAGAGTGCTGGAGGAACTCAGGAGGCAGGGCAGTGATGGTTAGGAGCGTGGACTCTAAACACAAACTGCTTAGGTGTGAATCACCTGTCTGCCACTCATTTATGTGTTTGTTTTTCAAATTTCAGTTTTCTTTGGTATAAAATGGGCTCAATAAATGGTACTTGCATCAGAAGATTGTTGGAAGGGTGTAAGTTAAAATCAGATATTGTATGGTGTCAATATAAGCCCCTGGTGTAGAAGCTGGCACGTATCAAGTACTCTGCATAGATATTAGCTGTTGTTACTATTATTGGCAATACTACTGAGAAGTGATCCTGCTCTTACTGAAAGGTCAGTTTATTCTGAATGCAGGCTGCATGCGGAGGTGCTGCTAGGAGGCTATGCTGAACTGTGATGCTCACCTAACCTCTCTGCACTTCAGTTTCCTCACCTAGAGTAGACTGGGAACAACAAGAGCTTACTACTTGCCAGGTGTTGTTCTGAGTGCTTTATCTGTACGATCTCATTGCATCTGTGTTAACAGCCCTATGCATCTTGCTGATGAGGAAACTGAGGCAGGGAGGCATCAGGCAACACACAGAGAAAAGGTGGGGGGTGGTCAAAATGAAGGCACTTAATGGTCAAGGACTGTTCTTCTTCACCCCTGCACCTCACTGTCTTTCTGTTCTACAGTCATCCAATCCCAGAGTGTTTGACTGCAAACTGGCATTTTATTTTGCAGGTAAAGAGTACACAAGAGCTAAACATGCCATGGTGATCAGCCTAAACCAGGAAAAGGACACCTAATACACACACCTACGCGTCACATCTCCCATTTGTGTGGAGTTTGACAATTTATAAAATGCTTTCACTTACTTGATCTACTTTTCTTTCCTTCTGGCCCCAAATAGCCGAGCACCAAAAATGGACTAATAAACATGGTCTCCTGTAAGAGACACTTGAGTCCTGTGGATTTGTGGGTGTGGATAGATACTAACTTGGGGATGAGAAAGGACAGAGTGGGGGGCTTCCCTGGTGGCTAAGATGATAAAGAATCTGCCTGCAACGCAGGAAACGCAGATTTGACCCCTGGTCAGGAAGATCCCCTGGAGAAGGGAATGGCAACCAACTCCAATATTCTTGCCTGGAGAATCCCATGGTTAGAGGAACCTGGTGGGCTACAGTCCACGGGGTTGCAAAGAGTTGGGCGTGACTGAGCGATGAACGCTTAACAGAGACAGAGTGGAAATTTGTTTTGGAACAGTGCTGAGGGCTGATGGTGGGCTCAGCTCTTCCCAACACCTGGTAAGCTCTCCCAACTGAAGGCTTGGTTCTGAGCACCTACAAGATGCGATACAAGTTGGACAACTGAGACGTCCCTCCCCCTATTCGCACATTGCTGTTTTTCTGAAATTTTATTGGGTCAGGGAGCTTCTAAGGGAAAAATTTTATAGACTGTCTTTCCACCACACAAAGACACAGACACAGACACACACACACACCCTTTGCACTCCCACTGCACTGTCCTGTAGACACGGGCCACATCTTTTGTCTTTGTAACTCTAATACAGTAAGCCCCCTACATATGAGAAAGCTCCATCCTGAGAGCATGTTCATAAGTCCAACAAAGTTAGCCTAGGTACCCAACTAACACAATTGACTGTATAATACTGTACTGTAGTAAGTTTATACTTTTCACACAAATAACACATAAAAAAAACAAAAAATAAAGAAAACATTTTAAATCTTACAGTAGAGAACCCTGAAAAGTAATAGTCCAGTACAACAGCTGGCATACAGGGGCTGGCATCAAGTGAACAGGCAAGAAGAGTTACTGATGGGAGGAGGGAGAGGAGGTGGGAGACGGTGGAGCTGAAGGATCGTCAGCAGCAGGAGATGGAGGGCAAGCTGAAATTTCACTCACGCATCAACTGACGTTGATGGAACACATGTTCACATCTTTGAAAGTTCTCAACCTGAAGGTTGGTATGTAGGGGATTCACTATACACTGCACACTGCCTAGAACATAAGGCTCACAAACAATGTTCCAAGAATGGATGAAAAACTCCCTGCCTACCAGCAGAAATTCTGTAAAAAAAAAAAAAAAAAGGGTACATCAGTGTTGAGCCCAAGAGATGCAGTAGTCATTTTAGTCACTAATCCTGACTGCCTGGTCCATGCCAGGCCCTGGGCTAGGCACAGGAATTCGAGACACAAAAGATACAGTCGGCTAACAAGCTGTCTTCAGCAAATTGCATGAAAGACACTTATGAAAATAAGTGTTAGAAATTCCAAAAGATTTTCAAAGTGTGCCTGGAGCTTTGATTTTTACAAGACAGTATTATGTGCCTGTTATTATTTGAATGAATGCCACGAAAGAAAATGGGAGACTGAGTTGTCTTTTAAACTCCACATGCAATATTCAGGCTTAGATTCAAGGTCATATGGAACCCACATGGTGTAGGTAAAAAGGAGTGGGAGCCTTAGAAAAACCACCTCGAAGCGTGTGTTGGATCTTTAAGACGAGATCAGCAATTTCCCCCTGGCATTATCAGCTTTGCTCAAAATATCACTTAATCTTTGTCTCCGGCTCCTCTTCCAGAAGATGGGGGCGATGTTCCTGGGGGGCACGGAGGAAGCGGCCGGAGGGCAAGGGAGGATGTGATAGGGGTTTAACGGTTTCCTCACTTTGAAGTGTTCTAAAAATACAGCATTTTTCATTGCAAACATGTGATGGGCTATGTGTCAACACAGCATTTTGTGTTGCTAGGGCCGTCTGGCCAATAGTTGTACGAGTCTTTGTGCAGCTATTTAGCTAATGCAAGGGGAGAGAAAGCCGCAGAGAGACAGGCCCCACTCTGATCCGTAGAGCAGTCCCGGTGGGGCATCCTGAAGCCACGGGCAGGCCTTCCGACTACTGATGAGTCCAGGCTCCACAATCAGTCTCTGCCAGTGGCCAGAGACTCTCTCCTGCCTCTTAAACTGTCAGTTTTATTTGCCTGGGGGTTTTATCTGTGATGTAAAAGCCTGACACATCCCACTTCAACACTGTGCTCCGAAGTACAGATTAGAGAACAATTAGGAAGAGAGGAAAACCCAGAGACCCAATTAAAAAAAATGTGTCTTTACTTTATTCATTACCTTTTCGTACTCACTGGAAAAGACCCTGATGCTGGGAAAGGCTGAAGGCAAGAGGAGAAGGGGGCGACAGAGGATGAGATGGCTGGATGGCATCACTGACTCAACAGACATGAGTTTGACCAAAGTCTTGGAGATAGTGAAGGACAGGGAAGCCGGGTGTGCTGCAGTCTGAGGGGTCACAAAGAGTCAGACACGACTTGGCAACTGAATAACAAACCTTTTCTTAAGTCTTTTTCCACCTTCAATGGATCAGAGCAGAGCCTTGGCTCTTGGAAGCCTGGCCTTTTGCAAGGACGTGGGCTGGGCGGAGGGACCCACCCACCCGTTGACTACCTCCAGAGGGGAACACGACCCACACCGGACTTGCAAAACAGCTAAGGACTGTCACCATCTGACAGCTGTGTGGCGGCCTCCGTCCAATGAATGGGTGGTCACAATCCAGCTCCCATTAGGCAGGTGGCCCCTCCACAAAGAGAGCATCACGCTCAGCAGCCTGCTCGGCCAAGAGGACAGTGGACGGGGCATGGGAATTGTATCCACTTGTTCTGCTGAACCAGCCTGCTTCCTGGGTGAGGTGGAAGGGAGCCTGGGGGTAGGAGGGGAGGAGGGCAGTGGCTCTAGAGGCATGTTTGTGCCTCCTTTACAAAACACCTCGCCCCACTCCTCAGGTGTGTCTCATTTACCCCACTGGGTTTTGCCTTATGCAACCACCCAGTGTTCTTTTCTGAGACCAGCCCTAGACATGCTGACTTCAGTCGGGAGTGGCGGTGAGGATGTTGGTGGAGATGCAATGCCCGCCACATTCTCTCATCAGCCTCCCTTATGCTATGAATCAGGGACCACGTGTGAGGCAGAGGCTGCTGAGAAAGGTCCTCTCTCAATCTTTCCGGGGTTGACTAGCATTCTCACCCCAAAGGAACAAGTTATGGCTGATGCTAGAGAGAGAGGGAGTGCCGTCTACTGGACAACTCATGGGCATCTTGGAGCGCTAAAGCGATGAAAGCCCAGCTTGCTGCTCTGCCAGTGAGCAACCTGATTCCATCTAGAGAGTGAAAAAGTCAGCCTACATCCTCCCAGCCTAACGGAAGTGCCCCTCCCCCCAGCACAGGGGAAGGGCCCTCCACCGGGCACAGCAGCAGTGAATACATTAAGCAATGTTTTTTCATAACTCATGCAAACAGTTCTGCTTACATCCTCCTTTTAACAACCTGAAATTCTTTTTAAAATCTAAAATTCATGCACATAAACAGACAAAAACCAAACACCCAACTCAACAAACACCAACCGACCTGACCATGGAGAATCTTTAAGCAGCGACGCAGAACGTGACAAATAAGAATCTTGGGTCTTATCTTGACATCTTGGATTAGGTTGCAGGAACTCTATAACGTGCTAGGAAAACCTGTTCAGAAATGGTATCCAGGACTACACTACTTCTCGACTCAACAGAATGTAGGTCCCGCCTAAGGGATGCCTCAGGAATATAAGTTTTGTAGGGAGAAATGTTAATGTACGTGAAAGCGCACGTTAGCCAACATGCTTATCTCCTTCTCAAAGTGGTGACTCTTCCAATAATTACATTAATGGTAATTAGAAGTCATATCCAAAATGAGCTACCCTGCACAGGCTTCTGAAAGCAGCAGTGATGCTGGGTAGGGTGTAGCAGTGGGTTAAGAACTAGCTTCTATGTGAAATACCTTCTTGAGGATGGTTAGTCTAGTAAGCCTAGGGACTGCTGCCATGAAAATCAGGAAACTCTACTCCACTCATGGTCAGAAAACACACCTCTAATGCCAATCAACCATCTTCAAAACTGAGTGCAGCTGGTAACAAGATAGTCTGCATACAAGAGAATGAAGGCACTGGGGCAAATGTTTGAAAAAAACTCGTAAGTAATGTCGTATGGGATGGTAGTTTAGCTGCAATGTCAGCTCTGAACTGATTGTACAGAAACGTCTGAGTGCCAGAGACAAAAAACAAACTTGAAAAGCCCCAAACGGAAAGCCTAGGACAATATTAAACATGGTCTGATGTGTTGAGCAATTATGATGTGAGGCCCGCAGTCATTATAGAATGTCCCAGGAATCAGGACCAGAGCAAAAATGATCAGACATAGAATTATTCTGAAGAACTATTCTGAAAGAGTCTGTTGCCCTCCAGACTGGGTACGTTAGGATCCAGAATTCTGAACAACTACCTAGGTTTGGAATCTATAGGAGATCCTCTAAAATCTGAGTTGCAAAATATTTGTTTTACTGAATTTTACCCCGTTTCCCCAGCAATCACTGGTTTTTACTGACTACCCCTCCCCTGTCTCATGCTACCACATCCTTATCTTTCCCTACATAATGCAGATTTAAACTGCGTATAATATTTTCTAGCACACTCATTGAGAAAGAAGCATTAGGTTTATAAAAGCCCTTCCCAGACTCGTGGATTGTACCAGATCTTCCACATGGGTAAGAGCCCACTACTGTGGTCTTCTCTCAGCTCTGTCTTCTTCTCCCCCCCTACTCTGCAGAGCCCACATCCTTCCCTCAGTCCCCACCCTATACCAGGCACTGTACCAGGCAATTTACAGCCAATATTTTATGAATAATTTGCTTCTCAGAAGTCTACCATGCATACAATAATGTATACAGTGGAAGAAATGGTGTTCAAAGAGGTAAATTTCGAGTTACCAGAAAGTTCAAAATGTAGGGGTGTGTGTGTGAGTATGTGTGTGTTGTACATGGGACACACATACGCGCATACCTCCCCTGTCAACTGGATGCAGCTCCGCCAGGTAGGGGCCAGCCTTGTCTTCAGGACCTGGCACCAAACAGGGTGACATTGAGGGGGACAGTAAGGACCAGCTGACACACAACCATAGACTCAGTCATGCCAACAGGAGGCTGCAAAGTGTGTGCCCTCGGATTTAATGGAGAACCCTCAGAAAAACTGATTGAGTAAAACTTAGGCTGATCTCGTCCTCAACCCACTACGGGGAGGAGAAAGAAGGAAAAATAAGGCTGAGGAAAAAGGGTAAAGGGCGTACTAGGGGGTACATTGCTGAAAAGAAGAACCTCAGGCTCCCACCATCATACAAACTCGGGGTCCCCCAACCCCTGCTCCACCACTGTTGTACACACAGCACAGGGTGCTCAGCTCACGAGGCCTCCTGAGTGTCTGCATGCACACGCGCGTGCACACACACACACCCCCCAAGTGGTCGGTGATGACCCCAAGCTGCCTGGATGTTTCTAAAGGACTCATGTAGTCCTCCGTTTATTGCCAGTCAATGCTTTCTCTCCTGGTGGGGCCAAAAACATGGCCTGTTCATCTCTACGTTTCAGCAGTTAAGTACAATGCCTGGCACACAGTAGGTGCGTGTCTGACTCTGCGATCCCGTGGACTATAGCCTGCCAGACCCCTCTGTCCATGGGATTTTCCAGGCAAGAATAGTGGAGGGGGTTGCTATGCCTCCTCCAGCAGATCTTCCCGACTCAGGGATCAAACCCACATCTCCTGTGGCTTCTGCATCGCTGAGCCACCTGGGAAGTCCACACACAGTAGGTGCTGATGGACATTTGTTGCCGTGTGACGGGTCCATGGGTAAACATATGGCTAGTTTCCTGGGCCACATCTTTTATCTCTTCTATTGAATATTAAAATTCCACATTAAATGGGACCTGGTGCTTTCAAGGTTACTCTAAGCTCCAGATCCTTCTTACAAAAAAGGGAGGCACAAGGCCGCAGTGGGGAGAGCTGATCTGAGGACCACCCCAGGGGGGGCTGGAAGCAGCTGCCCCTACCCTCACCCTAACTTTCATTCTTTTCTCTAAGTTTACCACCTCCTCTGTGTAAAAGTTTGCTCCAACTCTACACTTGGCCTGCCGTATCAACATTTTAAGGCTAAGCCCCAGAATCCTGGGGTTTAGTATTAATTGAAAGAGCTTATCTACACACAGCCTCACTCTGTACCTTAGCGTCTCCCAAACTTCAATAGCATTCTCTTCTTTATTTTATTTTGGAGAGCACAGTCCATCTTTTTACGTTTCGCTACAGCCTTTCTCTCTTTTCATTCTCATGACTCCATGCTCTCGGGTCTTTTAAGTTCACCTTTGGGACCTCTCCAGACAGCCCACCTTCCTAGACCTTTGTGATTCGTGTTGCTTTGCCTCTGGAGCGTGTCCATCTCCTTGATGGAACTTCAATAACGTTTCCTCCTATGAGGTACCATGGCCTATATACGAGCAAAAAGCTCTGTGAAAAGGGGTGAGTTACTTGTTCCTTAACACTTGGCATCTGGCCTCTTCTTTTGGAACATTTAGCCTTTGGGGAACCATTTTGGACCATTCACTCGTCAGAAGCCTTGTTTCTTATGCCTCTTATCCCCTCTCCACTGATCTGATCGCTCCATACAATTATGATGTGGTTTCCATTAAACTACAGGGAGTTTGGGAGGCACTTTTTTCACCTAAAACTGAAAAGAAGGCAACAGGAATTGGCTGGCAAGAGACCACAACAGCACAGAGGACCCTGAAGACAATTTTGAAGAGACAGGTCTCCACCCACATGTAGGTTCTGAACTTGTTCTACAAACCTCCAATACAAAATGTTTTGGGTCACTTAAAGTGTGATGGGTGGATATTCTCTTTCAATCTCTTGATTCACTTCTCTAATTCCAATTTATGATTCTCTAATAAAAATGAGAAAATTATATTCCTTTATTCTTCCAACTGATCACTGCCGCAAGTATATTTCTCCAGTTGGGTTTCTCCAACTTGAATTAATGGAAGAACATGGATACTACATTGGGGACATCTTTCTCAGTCATTTACATAGAGAGTGAAAAAGTATTGATCCTAATATCAATTCCTGTGGCGTTTAGATTGCCATCCCCATTCTCCTGGAACCACTAGTTTTTTTTTTTTTTTTTTTTTACCATTATAACCTGTCCGTCTTCAGCCAAATAACTCCCTTTTCCATTTAGAGCAAACCTACTTCTTTGCTCGCTGTTTGTCTACGTGACTCAGTGAAAAACGGGCTTGTGAAATCATAATCCATCATTCCACACATGCCTTTTTTTTTCTGTCCTCCTTTCTCCAGCACATGTACTCATCAAAGCAGATTTGAAAATATCTTTGGACATTTGAAGTCCCTGATTCTTTACTATATTTAATTGGTCTACTTCATTGCAAATTTCTCTAGTGAGATAACTAATTTCTAACTGATTTTCCCCTGCATTTCAGAGGATGGGTCAGAACATACTCAATTCTCTTGACCAACACTGTTATCTATCATTTCTGCTACCAGAGCCTATAAAAAACCCATATCAATCATTTGGTCACTCATTATTTTAGCATTCTACTCTTCCCCATTTGACCAACTCTATTTCCATCCTTGTTTGGTTTCCGTTGGTTTTGGAGGTCACAATGATTGCATTTATCCATGATGGGTAATCCTGGACATATCACTTATGTCCAATGGGAAGGAGGATTGTTCTACCACGAGGTTTGGACTAGCCAATATCAGATAACAAAACGTTGAGAATGGACTGTCTCAGGATCAGTGAAACTGGACAAGGAATATACATCTCATGCCTAAATTATGGTAGCATTTGGGATCACAGGTTCAAGAGTGAAAATTCAGTCTTTTAAGAAAATCTACAAACACAAGGTTAAAAAAAGGGGGGGAGCTAATTGTGCTAACAGCATGGTATATTTTTATCATGGTTGGGATGATTAAAGATAATATATTATCTATAAAGCTAATGCTTCATAAAGTATGTGATGATTTCATTTATATTTTTAATGCTAGCATTTCTAAACACTTCTAAAATAGGACATAACCATGGCTGACTGGAAATTTTAATTAGAAGCCAAGATGGAAGAAGAAGGAAAGTCAACCTTTCAACCCGATGGCCTGACTATCTGGGGTCCTTGGAGTGAAAGAGAGAAGAGCCAAGGTCAGGCTAAGGCCATTCCCAGGTAATGCCTGCGTTGTGCAGAGTAACCAGCAGCATTACTCCAGGGAGAGCACTTCTCTTTCTGGCTAAAACACTGGACTTCCCATTTCCAAAGACTGGTTTCATAATGACCATAAGGGCATGGTGAGCCAGGGTGGTACAACTGCATAACAGATGGTGAAGCATCTCTGATGTGGAGACATCTCCTCGGGTGCAAATAAAAAGGCAAGTCAGACTTCCAGGTAGGAAAATTATCAATGCATCCATGGGAATTGTGAGTTGTGAGACCTCCTAAACTTGGCTTTTTCAGTCAACCTCTAACATGTGTTGGAGGGATTCAAACAGAAGCCAAGAAACCCTAGGTTTACAGTTTATGGCAAATTTCTACCCCAAGGGCCCATTCTCCTTTTGTTTAGAGCCTGTTTTCTTTATTCTTTTGACACTTTAATTCCAGAAATACAAATCTACAGAGGACAAGATGACTGGGGACCAGCGCTGATGTACCAGACAGAGAAGAAGAAAACAAAATGGTGAGAAGCAACCTTAGGTTAATTTCATTTCTTCTTTGATCCTGGCCCAGTCTCTGTGTGTCCTCTGGATCTCTCTCCTGCCCCTTCCTCCTCTTTTTTTCCCTCCAGAGATGTAAGGATCAAAATGTACCCAGGACAGATTATTATCTGCCAGGGTAGACGCCGCCCTTCTGATATAAATAATGGAAATTCAGGCTGAGATAGACAAGTATAGCCCAATCTCTGGGCATGGAGTATGGGGTATTTAAAAGGACTCCTTCTTGCTATGATTTCATCAAGGCTCACTTAACATTTCTCTTTCATTTATCTCAGTCAGTTTCTTGGGTGTAGTCTACGTAAGCTACAATAATTTAAGACTCCCCACTTCAAAAGACTGAATTGTTAATTTTTAAAAAAATATAACCATATGCTAAAACTGATGAATCTACCTCTCCCAAGGATGTGATAAAGTCTCCTGCAGGCTTGAATATAAAGCTTCTGACTGCATCTCATATTTATCCTGCAGGACCTCGGTCAGACAACAATGAAAGGATGTCATGATACGTTACACAGCAATTTCTGTTAACATAAAGTTAATTCAGAGTGAAAGCACCCTTCCTGTGGGGCACTGAGGCAGCACTAACATAACTGGTACTGTCCCAGACAATCTAGGGCAGACTGCCACCCTCGTTTGAAAGAAACTCAGGGCAGAAATCCTATCTCCGTGTCCATTAAAAATGTAAAACTGGTTCATCTTCCTGTGTTCTGAATTCTTTCTCAATTACCGATTTTGGGAGGAAAGCGTTGAAATAAACTGGCTCCAAGGACATTTCTACTACCCAAGGGAAGTTTCTGAGAATCTTCAGGAAAGAAAGCAAAGGCAAGGAACGTGAAAATGAGCCTTTCTGCTCCCACTCCAGCCCCTCAATATTCTTCCTCAGATAACAAGGTCAAAGGTGCTCTTCACAAGCCTTGCATATTTTGAAGAAGAATTAAGGTTATAAGATGATCAACTCCCTTTGGACTCTACCAGCAGCATCCCCACTGCTTTGTCCTCCCACTGAATATATACAACAACTTGGAGGTAGGCATTATCACTCCCTGCAAAGGTACAGAGATTGAGGCTGGTTCTCTAGACTAGTCCATGATAATAAACACCAGTTTTAAGTCCCATGGCTCCAGGGCCTGCTCTCATTCGAGCCCAGAGGAATGTTCTAGACTCTAGGCTGTCTCGCCAGATTCTGAAATAAAGACAATTAGCTTTGGTGCTTTCCACCCTTCTTTTCCTCCTCTTCATCTCCCCTGTTCATTCCTTGACATCTCATTCTCCAGGACAACTTTTCCAATGTATTGAACTGGGAAGAGAGGAGGATGAATATAGATTTTATGAATGAATTCCTGAAGACTGAAATAAGGGCATTAAGAAGGAAAAAAGCAACTCATATTCCATCACCTAAGATCAGTGGAGGGAAAAGAAAAGGATGAAATCACCCAAAGCGAGCCCTGGCACCTCTCCAATTGCAGCCTGACCAACCAGGAGATGAAAGGGCAAAAGCTGCTCTTTTGAAGCTTAAAGGTAATCCCCCTTCCCTGAGGAGCCGTGAATGTGACTTTTATTCCACCCACCCTGGACTCGACGTGCTGGAAGGGCTGCAGCTGCATGGTGGTTACGCCATGGCCCCCGAGCACATTTCAAGAAAAAAGGAAGTTCTGTTTTTCAGGCCTCTGGCACGGAGCACTAGTCATCGCAAGCCACTTCCCCTTCCCAGTTCTCTTTTAGCTGAGAAGTCAAAGAGAGACAGTAAAAATGTGATGGGTGAGGCACTGGTCAGGGCCAAGGGTCTGCTTCTGCCTCCCCATCTCAAACATCAAATGACTATTCTAGCCACTCAGCACAGGATCCGAAGAGTTCCTTCTAGTAAAATCAGAATAATAATACCTTACTGGTGGAGCTTAGAGAAATATAACTTAGCATTCATTAGAGAGTAGGTTTTTCCAGGGTGCTGGGATCCTGGGGTATAATTTTGATTAAAATGGAAACTGCAAGAGTGATGCTCCAAGGCGCACAAATTTATGTACCACTTACAGGTTCTGAGTTTGGTGTCACTGGACACCATTCCCACAACCTGCTGCCCCTTGCACTGTATGTCATTCACCACCTCCACCCCCTAGCTCTTCTTTCTCCCAGACCAGAGCTACCCTTTGTTTTCACCAGCTTCTCCACCTGAGATGTCAGTGAATATCCTGATGCAACGAGTACGCTTCCTGACCTCCAGCCGCATCTCTCCAGCTCACTCACTGATGGACAGAGAACCACAACTGCCAGGGCCCGCTGTAAACAGACACAGCCTGAGGGTGACTGCACTGTCCTCCAAGTTCAATAATCCCCTTATTCTTTCCCCTACTGGATTTTCCAAAGCCGTCATTTTACACCTTTTCTTAAGTCTTTGATTCCATCTAGACTTCTCAGAAACGGACTACCTCTTGAGAAGTCCAAGAGCATGTGTGCTGAGTCTCATCTCAGAACAAAATTTGCTCTGGTGTTACTTTGTCCCAACGACCCCACTGTCTCGACTGAAGCATCTCTTCACCCGCTGACACATGCTCTTCAGCCACTCCTTGCATCCCTTCCAGGACCCTGAGCCCCATCTACCTTGCACTAACTTTTTTCGCTCTATCTTCTTACCTTTGGCTCAAAAAAAAAAAAAAAAAAAAAAAAAGTGCCGCTAAGCTTTCTTTCCTTTCATTCTGACTCCCAGAAGAGGTAGTCGCCACTCATATCCCCACATGGAAACTTACATGATCCCTCTTCCCAACCTCCCCCATCCTTCTGAAATGTTCCCAGGTCCTCCAATCACCAAATACAATCACTTTCCTTGGCCTACATTCTGCCCAACTCTTCTGAGGCACCTCAGGCTCGATGTGATCAACACTAAACTGACCACCTGGCTCCCTGTCGGCTCCCACCTGCTGACTCCTTCCCCAGTCAGGCCACAACCTCCCAACTGTTACTGCCCCAAAAGAGTTCTCAAGTCCACTTCCTCCCACATGATTACATCTTGGTCACTTGGTTTCTCCCTCTCCGTTGCCATGACAGTGTCCTGTCCAGGCTCCACAGACTCTCTGACACAGGCCACCAGGGTCCTGGCCACCCTCCCTGTTGCTGAAATACCTTCCCAGTCCCTTGGCTCTCTAAGAAATAAAATGTAAATATTTTGGCCTGAGATATAAGCTCTATAGGAACTGACCCTAGCCTTCATTTCTAAGCCTCCTCCTCATCCCTTCGTCCTTCATTTTCTATATTTCACATTTTCTCTGAACTCTGGGAGAATGCACAGTTCCCAGAACCCAACCTGCATGTTCTCCTCTCCACGCAAGAATCAGGCCAGTCCATCTACTTGTATGTTCAATATTGTCTTTGTTCAGTCACTAAGTTGTGTCTGACTCTTTGCAACCCCATGAACTACAGCACACCAGGCTTCCTTGTCCTTCGTTATCTCCTGGAGTTTGCTCAAATTCATGTCCATTGAGTTGATGATGTCTTTACTTACTCAAATCTTATTATTTCAAGACTCGGTAAGGATGCCATTTTGTCCTATTTCCTTAGTTGCAAGTTATTCATCCCTCCTCTGAACCCCTACAATTCAAATATGCTCATCTCTTTCTTGTTTACTCTCATCTCACATTCTCTTACGTCATAGTGATCTGTGTATTTATTTGCCTCACTGTCCCTATTGGATCTCAGGGACAGTGATGATACTAACAACTGTCATAACAACCAGCACCATAGTGAGCTCCTACCACAGTCCAGTTCTGTGCAAACATGAGGTTTCTCCATCTCAGCAACCCACTGAGGACTGTCTCCATTTTCAGCTGAGATTAAGTAACATGCCCAAGGCCAGCATGTAGTAAGTGATGGAACTAGAAACTGAATTGAGGTTTGCTGAGGTCAAAAGCCATGCTCTTAACTACTATACAGTATTCCTTACTACCTTTACTCGACCAATAACTGCTCAATAAAACACATTCTTCCTAGGACCTCAGAGGTGTGATGGTTTACTGAGCCAGGTTCCCCAGAGTTGCTGAGGCTGCTCAGTGAACACATACATTTATGTGAGAGAAGAAACAGTTTAGGTTCCCTTAAAGGATATTTTCAAAAATAGAAAAAAGTTTTCATGCCTCAAGATTAAATAGCACATCACATACAAAATGAGAGGAAAAACCTAACTCACCTGTATTAGGTAAATGCCTGATTCTGTCTCCTTTGGAACCACTGATGTCAGTAATGCAATACATCAAGGCCACCCTAAAAAGCCTTCGATAATTTAAACCATGTTTAGAGAGAGCCTCCAAATTTCTAATTTCTGAGGCTCTGACATCAGCCCCAGGAAAACAGGACAATTTTACTATGTTAACAGAGTCAGATCCAGTGTAAACGTGCGCTCATTGTATTACCTATGAACACAAAAGTAACGTATGACACACTTGGGTCTCTGTGTAAGGAAAAGTGGTGATGGTTGATCTCTATGTATAAGCGGCTAAGGGCTGTAATCCTCCCAAGAGGAATGTCATTATACAGCTCAAATCCCATCACAACAAACACCGTTACAACAGAGATGTCTGTATAACAAAAACCCTTCCAAGCTTTGGCTGACAGCCCATGTACTTCAAGCAATATCTGATGTGAGACCTGGAGTTCACAGTACTGGGAACTGACCTATATTGGCAAAGGTAAGACCTGAATGATTTCAGCTGTGACTTCTACCCCATGATGCCATGAGTTGCAGTGATGTATAATCTCAACCCAGGAGTACAAAAACTAAAGACAAAGACAGAAGCAAAATCAACCCTGTTCTTGAAGGGCAAAATTCCTGCCTTTCACTTGGGGAACCCTTAGAGAAAGGACCTCTGACCCAATCCTGAAATAAAGCAGACCAAGGGCTTCCCTGGTGGCTCAAGAAGTAAAGAATCTGCCTGCAAAGCAGGAGACCTGGGTTTGATCTCTGGGTCAGGAATATCTCCTGGAGAAGGGAATGGCAATCCACACCAGTATTCTTGCCTGGGAAATCCCATGGATAGAGGAGCCCGGCAGGCTATAGTCCATGGGGTTGCAAAGAGTCGGACATGACTGAGAGGCTAACATACTTTCACTTTCAAGGCTGGATGTGGCCTCATCTCATTGAGAAGCGAGATGGAGTGGCCCATGAAGACAGATGCTGCTACTGCTGCTGCTAAGTCGCTTCAGTCGTGTCCGACTCTGTGCGACCCCATAGATGGCAGCCCATCAGGCTCCACCGTCCCTGGGATTCTCCAGGCAAGAATACTGGAGTGGATTGCCATTTCCTTCTCCAGTGCATGAAAGGGAAAAGTGAAAGTGAAGTCGCTCAGTCGTGTCCAACTCTTAGCGACCCCATGGGCTGTAGCCTACCAGGCTCCTCCGTCCATGGGATTTTCCAGGCAAGAGTACTGGAGTGGGGTGCCATTGCCTTCTCTGGAAGACAGATGAACTGGGCTCAAATTTCTACTCTGATGCTTACTAGCTGGGTAAACTAGGCTACATCTCTTAGTTTTTTGTGATCCTCATTCTTCTCATCTGTAAAATGTGACTAGGACCATCTGCTTTCAGGATTCCAGTAAGAATTAAATGAGATAACTATACAAAGCTCTTGGAGAAGGAAATGGCAATGCACTCCAATATTCTTGCCTGGAGAACTCCATGGACAGAGGAACCTGGTTGGCTCCAGTCCATGGGGTCACAAAGAGTCAGACATGACTGACTAACACACACAAATGTACAAAACTCCTGACATAGAGCCTGGTGTACAGCATGGGCTGAAAAAAAGTAAGTCCCCTTACCAAGTCTCCCTTTCTCTCCAAGACTGTGGGCAGATGCAAACTATTTAAATGAAGTTAGTTATAAGACTGAGTGAATGAAGTTAAAATATAAAGTCACAAATATAGCCTGGTAAAGATACTGCTCAGAGGAACATGGGGGAAAAGAGAGCAAATAGTATAAGAACTAGGCCAGGTACAGACACTTACTTGTCTTAGAGAAAGGTCTTCTTGGCTAAAGTAGGACACATGTAATCAAAAGCTAAACTGCACGTAACCAGGTGTTGTAACAATAAAGCTTTGATCACTGTGTCAGAAGTCATTTTGAAAAATGCTGAATAAACCGAAATTTGCAGGCATATTTTTCTAGTCAAGGATGAACTGTGGTTACTGACTCCCAAGCACCGGTTTACTGCCTACAGCCTAGTTTTCTGTGGGGGCTCTTCCAGAAGGTGGGAGGGCCCTTCTTAGCTAAGTCCTCAGCTTCAGCCCATTCATTATACTGTCTTTGGATACTGTAAAAACATTAAAACACATTCTAGTCTTCTTCATTTGGGAAATATGTCAGTAAAGAGTTTAGAAATATGATCAATATTAGGGATATGCCCTATTTGTGATATTTTTAACCCTCTTGACTTTGAGATACCTAATTTATATTTTTAAATTATGGGACAATCAAGTATGTGGTGACAAAATTCTTATATATATTCTTTTGAAAACACCCTTGGTATTACATGACAGTTTTTAAGATAGAAAAGTAGAGTCCTATAAACATAATCTGAAGGCATGCCTGTTCACCTTTATAAAATAGATATGATCTAGGGGTTTTACTTTGGTCACCTAATGCAAAGGGCCAACTCATTGGAAAAGACCCTGATGCTGGGAAAGATTGAAGGCAGGAGGTGAAGGGGACAAAAGAAGACAAGATGGTTGGATGTCATCACCCACTCAATGGACATGAGTTTGAGCAATCTCTGGGAGATGGTGATGAACGGGAACCCTGGCATGCTGCAGTCCACGGGGTCACAGAGTCAGACAAGACTGAGTGACTGAACAGCAACAACAAGGGGTTTCAAAATTTTTCGAACGTTTCCAAAAAGTCCTATCAGACCCTCAGCAACTACAGGGAGCGAGAGACGGCCGAACGTTTCTCGGAGTCAGAATGTCAGAGTTCCAACAATGACTTAGTAGCCCTTTGCCTTGACAGTAAGGAAAAGGCTCAGAGACGAGAATGGGCTAATGTTCATGTGTTCAACTGAAGTGTGTGCACAAGCCATACGTTGAGCTTACAGGAGCTCTTATAAGAGGAAGCAGAGAAAAAAGATAACAAGCCAGACAGAAGTACCAAGTTGCTGCAGGGAAACAGCAACTGTGAGACTCACAAAGAGATGGAGGAGCCCTGGGTAGGAAGACCAAGAGATCCAGAAGAGAGAAACAATTATCGAAGCGAGGTTAAAACATGGACAGAGAACAGATGATAGCAGCAGAGGAGATACTGTAAATTCATTTCTACACAGAGCTCATAATGGGTGACTCCAATATCCAGAAGCTTCAACCCGGAGAGATGTTTTCAGCCTCTATTTAAGAATGGTGCCTCCCTCCCCATCACCCTCAACTTAAAATGGAGGCAGTGACAGCCTTCAGATTGCACACGTGAATCTTACCCCTGCTAAGGGCGTAAACCACAAGCATTTCTGAAGGTGCGCTAACTCTTTCAGGCCACTAGGGTGCTACTTCCCGCTCCCCAAAGGCACACTTCATTTAATGATCCCCATCTAGACCCCAAGAATTAATGTCCCTCCTAGAAGTGTACCCTTTATTCCTTACACCACTGCTTACTGCTGTTTATAAGGTACTTCAAGATCCCCACAGGCTATGGAAAAGTGAAATGCAATTGTAATTACATGGGCAGTAACAGAAAAGTGGGGGGAGGGGGGGGCCGGTAGAAAGAGCTCCTGAAATGCAAGGCTAAGAAACACTATTCCTCTGGGAGGCCAGCCACTCTGCTCAGAAGAGCCTGCGCTGCCTAGAAAGTGACCTCAGGGAGGAATCACGCGCCTGGACAGAGGCGCGGCCACCCCCTGCTCCTCCCTCCCTGCATCCCAGGCCAGCTGGTCCACCTGTCCGAGAGGCAGGCGGGGGCGCTGGGAGGAGCCCTGTTGGCCACAGCGTACAGGGGCAGCCAGGCGGGTCTTTCTCACCCTCCTCCCTTCCCGTGAATAACCAGGACCCCCACCCCAACCCCTGCGCCTCTGACCCCACGCGCGCGCACCCTGCTGTCTGTACCTTTACTCTGGGGAGGGTTCTGACTCCGGTCCCGGAGGACGTTGATCTGGTAGACGGCTCCGTAAGGCTCAAAAAGTTCTTTCAGCTCCTTTTCTGACCAGGACCGGGGGATCTGTCCGACAAACATCTTAATGGCATCTGGGTCTGGTTGGTCTGAGTGATCCAAAGCGCCGTTCATCTTGTTGGCTGTGCCGTTACTGTCAAAAAGGGAAGCGGGAGCCAGAGTTAGGGCTGCAGGGCGAGGGACAGGAAGACAAAAAATCGGGGGTGGGGTGGGGGCAGGGAGGCGGAAGGAGGAGGAAGAGGAGCACGGGGCAAAGTGCCTAATGAGTCGTGGAAATGTGATGAACTAAAACAAAGCACAGGCACCATTAGGTTGCTCCTCAGCAGCCGTGGTGCGGGCTCTCACTGCAGGCTGCTGTTCGGCACCGTTGCCCGAGCCTGGGGCAGCGCCCCACCGGCTGTCACCCGGGGCGTGGACATCTTGAAACCCGGCTCGGGAGGCAGCTGCAAGTTAAGTGCAGGTCTCGCTCTGCGAGGCTGCCATCAATGCATCCGCAGCGTTATCAGTCCCACACTGGCTCTCGTGTGGAAAGAAAGGCAAGGTTGGATTTCTGCTGCCTTTCCCACCGCCACCCCCTCCACCCTCCACCCCTTTTGGGAGGTTTTTGGAAGACAGGAGAGAGGTGGTAATAATAAAGTCACATGAAAAGAAAATGAAACACTTGGCAGTCCGTCAGATGACTAATGCAAGATGCTGGTGATGAATTTGCAGAGCGCGCGAGGCATCCATGTGTGCATCAAATTAGTACGTTGTTGCTGCTCAGAAGAGAAAGTGCTCCAGCAATGCGGCTGGGTGCACCCGATTGGCTGCCCATGCTGGAGAAAAGGGCCCTGGCGGGGAGGGGGGCTCCCGTTTAAAAAGCACATTGTTTATGGGGCCCGGGCACAAAGGCTTTAATTCAGAGAGGCAAAGGCGATCACAGAATTGCCTGCTTTGTGATAGGAGGGGGAAAAAAAAGCAGTCCCAGAAAGTTGAGTTCTCGCTAAAGGACACTGAATATTTCAAATCTTTCACACTCCATAAATTGCTCTCTGTATATCTGACATCCAGATGTTGCACTTGAGTTCTAAACAATCACACGTTTAGGAGAGAAAAGAGTAAAGTCTGCCTTTCCTTCTCCCAGCTTCAATAAATATTTGGGGCCAATACAAAGAGCAAAGACCATAAGCTTTTACGTATCAATCTTCCTTAATGCTGTTTTCCAAAACCCTCATTTGAAAGAGAGAATGCTTGTTCAGAATCTGCAATTCTAGTCACCAACACGTAAAAGGATGATGAAGGCATTCATATTTTACTTGGATCCCCCCACCATTTAAGCTGCAGTAAATAATAAAGCAAAGCCACATACTACTCTTTTCACCTTCCCCCACCCATCACCCCCCAATGCACCCTAAAGCCACCTACTCTGCCAAAAGTGACAAGGCTGAATTCCCTGAGCAGCACTGATTTGCAGTACTAATCCTCAGTCTGTGAAAACATATAAAATGCACTTAAATTCAGCAAACACAGAACCTACAGAGCCATGTTCATGACTGCCCCTCAACCCCAGCCTCTAGCCCAGGAGGCAGAAAGGTCAAGAAATGGCCACATGGACTAAAGCTTCACTGAAAATGGTCTCTTCACTGGAGCCTAGGGTAACAGTAAGGAGGTTTTCAAAGATCTTAAGTAGGTTTCTTTATTTCAGTCAAAAACCCTCAGAGCACCTTAAATTTGCTGCAAAACTAGGCTAGTCCTGAGCCCTTGGGGGAAAAAAAGACACTGATGGCTAACAAACAACAGCAGTAAAACTTATGGAAAGGAGAAATTCTGAATTCAATTTAATCCAGAGAGGAAAATGATGGTAAACACTCTTCAACTAGGTCCTGGCTTCAATTTCTGTTTCTCCTTATCCCCCAATTTACCACTCTCTCTCTATTTTTTTTTAATCCTTGAGATAAACAATCAGACTAACTTGAAAGCACTTTCAGAGCTTTCTCTAATCAACCTTATTGTATAAAAAAAAAATGTTCTACTGAATACAATATTGAGCACAAAACCTTCCTTCAACAATTTAGGTGTAATGTAACGCTTGTTTATATTAGAGCTGGAGCGTTTATCTTCTTCCCATGCACCTCGACTGCTTTTCAAATTGCCCTCCGGGAATTCAATAAACACTTTTAACCCCACAGGGCTGACTCTGGCAAGAAGGAGGTGGCAGAGCCCCACGCAGAACAGAATGTAGCGCTCATAGCTCGTTGAGAGCTGAGAGTGTGGCAAGACTTATTTCTGGGACAGGAAGGGCCTGTGGTTACTGCTGTTGACAATTAGCTAGAATGAAAAGAGGAAGGCATTGCCACAGGTCCCAGCTAACAGAGAACGGAAGTTCAGAAAATGGGGCTCCTGCATCTCCTCTGAACAGAGTTAACACAACAGACGGATCAGGTGGCAGCACACTGGTCCTCATACCTCAACTTAGAATTCTAGAGCAAGTGTTCTTTCATGGGTCTCCAAACGAGGGGTCATTTCTACTTTCTCAAAAAAAAAAATACACACTCCCTGGGGTGCATAGGGAGAGATACCATGAAGAGGGGCTTATGCTTCATCTTTTGGTCTTTACGTTGGTGAGTGTGTATTTAAAATCCCTGCCCGTCAGTCATCCTTCACGGACGCCTTTAGACTTCTTGTAAGCTGATGCAGGTGGGGGTTGGCACTTGGGGTCTGAATTCTGGCACTATCATTTCCTAACTGTGCTGCTCTGGGCCTCAGGCTCTTCATCTGTAAGATGGGAACAACAGACTTCACCTCTGTTGAGTCATGTGCTAACTACAGGATGTGGTCCCAAGTTAAAAGTGTCTAATAGGTGTCAGCTGTTGCCACTGTTAATCTTTTCTGTGCACTTGTGATGCACTAGAAATGAGTGACCACTACAAGTCTACTTTTCAATCCAAAGTTTTTCACAGTGTGGACTCAAACACAATTCATATCCTAAGTAATAATAATAGGCATCTTCCAGTGAGCAATTCTAGGCAAGATACCATGCTAGGTGCTTTACATATATTATCTAATCCTTTTACCATCTCTATGAGAAATTTTTCAGATGCAGATATCTAAGAAATAATTTCCTTTTCTAACATTACCAGTTTATACATTGTAGAAGTAGAATTTGAACATAGGCCCAGTGGGCTCCAAAGCACAGAGTATCTCTAAACCATCATGTGGCCAAGTATTGTATAAGGTCTGTTTTGGGCTGTGAGTGAACAGCTTGTGGAAAATCTATGAGAAGACAAGGCCAAGGGCAAGACCTACTGGTTCCCTGGAATCACGCTGCCAGATAAAAGGCAGCACTAACAAACACATACACACATCTTTCCTCTTTTGGTGTATGAGAATCAGGGTGCAAAGATGGAACTTAAGAGTCTATTAAGACTAGACTACAGCCCACACTTTCTCCATAATCATACAAAGCGTCTCCAACTCCGGAGACTGCCTCCCTTTCTATTCCCACAGGATCCCATGAATGAGCACCTCTCCTCCCTATCTGAATCCTTTTCCAACTACCTGTCCATTTTGCAAACAAATGTTCCAAAGGTCTGCATCAAATGCTAAGAGCAGGACTATCCATTAACTAAGTCCAACAACGTCTAGTTGTTACACAAACTCACAGCAAAGGCACATCTTCCTGATCGAAGCATCAGTGGTCCTATCCCATCGATGACCCCTGTGTTGCTGAATCCCATGCCCTGGATCCCGATGGTATGTTATCAGGAGCCTGGGTAACTTAGTTCTAACACACGAGCTCCTACTTCTTTGGACTTCCAACTTTCTTCCTGGCTGATATTCATCTCTATCGGAGACTTACTGACTTCTTTTGTCCTCATGGGGCTATAAGAGCTGATACTTCTAAGAAGCCAGAAATCATGTGTGTGACAGTTAAATCTTTTGGGGTACTTGCCAGAGGCCACAGGGAAATCAGTTCGATCTACACAGAAGGGTAATTATGGGAACAGATACCCCAACTCTCACTAAGACTTTTAGTAACACCTATTTATTGCAATCTGATCTTGGACTTAGGAATTAGACTAGCTCCCTTCCCGCCCTCCCTAGTGATCCTCAGCCCCCAGCACAGGGCAGGAATTAGATTCAAATTCAAAGATTTATTGACAGCCTACTCTTCGCCAAACAACTTTTCCAGGTATAGGACACAAGAGCACCACAACAGCTCCACAAAGATGAAATTATTATCCTCGTTTTGGAAATGAAGCAACTGAAAGTCATAGAGATAAAGTGACTTTTCCAATGTCACCTCCCTAACAAGAGGTGTCTGCAGAATCTGAACACAGTACACAGAATCCAGACACAGTAACAAAGGCCAACAGTTACTGCTTAATAGTCCGTGAACTGGGTTTCTTGAGGGTAATGTTTCCTGTGGACTCAGTGGCTGCTGGCAGGCCCGAGACACAAGCCCATACATCTCTGCTGGCACCTCACCTACAAACTATGATACTATCCTGGGTGTCAATTCTACTTTTGCTCTTGGCAAAGTGCCACGTAAGGTTCCTCCAGGCCAGATGCCACATGGAATCGGACCATGAGTTGGAGAGCACTAAAGCCAGCAGGCACTGGTGGTATCGATCTCAGAGCAAAGATGAAAATATGATGATGTTGGGGGGAAAATGATAGTGCTTACTCTTTGCTTTAAGTGCTGGCACTGACCTACTTCCCTACTCTATTTTCGAGTAGAGAGAACTAGAGCAACAGAGGATATGCAAAATCTTCTGAGGTTCCTCTAAGTAGCAAAATATTACAGAAATTATAATAACTAATTCAATGCATTTTAATTATTGTTATTAACTCCAGGATGCAAGCTTTTATGAAGCCCAGGGAATGCAGGCTTCTTTTTGGAGAATGCAAACAAAATAAATGATATTTCTATTATTTTATCTTGTTCCTTGGATAGCAACTTTCTGTATTCTATCTCCCTTATCTATATAAAAGAAAGAATAACAAACTTACAAAGTGGCTATGAGAAATCCCAAGTGGCTATAAATAATTTTATAAAAGTTGAAAAAAATGAAATAAAATGCCACCGTCAGAAGATATACCAACCTGAAAACAACACAAAAAGATGCCTTGTCTTGGAAAAATTTTGGATAAAATTAGCTAATCTCTTTGGCTGTTGTTGTTTAGTCACTGTCATGTTCAACTCTTTTGCGACCCCATGGACCATTGCCCGCCAAGCTCCTCTGTTCACGGGATTTTCCAGGCAAAAATACTGCAGTGGGTTGCCATTTCCTTCTCCAAGTGATCTTCCTGACCCAGGGATAGAACTTGCATCTCCTGCTTGGCAGGCAGATTCTTAACCACTGAGCCACCTGGGAAGCCCAATCTCCTTGGTAGTTACTAAAATAGTTTTATTACTCCATACTTTTTTTATCCATCTTACTTTTTTTTGTTCCTTGGGACTTCCTGTATCAGTGCTGCCAACTGTGTGCAATGATGGGAATGGAGCCTACACAATCCAATATGGTAACCATGGGTTACATGTGGCTACTACACACTGGAAATTACTGCAACTGAAAAAATGAATTTCAAAATTTTACTGTAATGAACTTAAATAGATCTAGATGTAAATGTAAGTGGTTTATTTTTTAAAGACAAATAGAGAGTTGAGATTCACCAAAATATTTCATCAGAAAGTTGTTTCGGGTAAACAGAAATGAGGGGCCAGGAATGTGACACCAATGCTTGAGTCACCCAAAAGTTATTAAGTCAGTTGGCAGTGGACTGGCCAGCCTGGGTTCTTGTCTTGGCTCAGCATCAAATTGACGGTGAGATCCCAAGGTAACAGTGTAACCACTCAGTCTCCTTATGTGTAAGAGAGACACCACGGTCCCCATATGGCTCTTTGTTTCTCCGATTCTGCAAGTGTCTGCGTGGCTGGTGGCTCGGGGCTGCCACCGGAGCATCCTTTCTCTCAACTTGTGCCAGGTCTTCCTGGTATCCCAACTGCAGCCCCATCCTTGGAGTCAGTGGACAGGCTGCTGCTTTAAAAGGCTGAGGGACCACTTTTTAATATCCTCATACTCAAGTAACAGCCCATGAAGAAACAGGCTTTGTGTGGTGCCTGAAGGAAACTGTCCAAGGCTGAGCTGTGTGAGGCGCAAGCAGGAAGAACTTGGCAATGGGCCTGGGGCTTTCTGGCGGGCAACGGGATGGCATGAAATTCAGTCACATTAACAGCCTTCTACACTGTCCCTGTTGCTGTGGCTTATTATTTAAGAACAGAGCTCTCTCCTTGATGGATTGGCAACATGGTGCATGGGGTACAGCATCAGTTCTTTCTCATGCCACTCTCTGGGGGAACATATCAGAGACTGGTCCTGCTCTAGCGTCACGGCCCTCTGCTTTAAACCTAACCTCTCCATTTAGGAAGAGGCATCAGCTGTCATTCAGCCTCGAATTCTGGGAACTGCAGCTCCCTTTGAAAACACACCACTTCGGGGTTACCATGAAGAACACCTCCATCTTCTATGGCTGCCTTCAACAGACTACCTCTGCCGGTGGACCAACACAGTTGCATCTCAATCAGGGAGACGCTGGACGGTTGGAAGATTCTGGTAGACCTAATAAAACTCTCTGGGTATCGGTTTTCTCAGCATTGGACGATGAAACCAAGGCCGTTCCCATATTTACTTGGAAGGCAGTGATATCATTTCTCACGTGCAGCTGAAGCTTTGTGAGTCTCATGTCCACCAGTTACAGAACGGGGCCTCACGTCGGCCTCACCAGTGACAGGACGGGGCCCTCAGTCTTGGAGGTGAGACTTCTGCAGGCAGGATTGGCAAATTTACAGAAAATCAAATGGATCAAATAATACCCAGCATCGTTGAAGAAGGCAAAGCCTTTCTTCAAATTGTAAATAAATCAGTTTGTGCTCCTTAGAAGAAAAGTCCAAGTTTCCTACAAGTATAACCACATGTACAATGTTCACCCCTGGGCTTTGACAAAATTTGAAAAGAAACAGAATTTATTAAGAGTGGACAGGACACCAATTTTATTCACAGGGAAAGCACGTACTTGTGACGGGTGTTCCACTGGATGGCTGGAGTCATTGCAGGACTGCATGTGGATGCAGGTCTAAAAGCTGTACATTCAATTACCAGGATGAAGTGCAATCCTGACTGGCAGGAAACCATTCCGGCAGAAAACTGCACAACACGGGCATATGGACTCACCAAGGAAAAGGGAGACCTTACTAGCTTATCTCAACTGGACTGCTGGTAAAAAGCAGAAAGCTGGAAAAGCCCCACAAAGAAGCAAATGTGGCGACATCCAGGGGGTCCCTGGAGTCTGAACACATGACTGCCCTCGCTGGGAAGGTGGTTGGGTATCAGCTCTGGACAGTCCTGGCCCAGGGAACTCACTTCTCTCAGGGATTTATCAGAAAGAGTTCTGTGGACTGTAGAGCAGAAGGCAATTGTACAGGGAGAGTTGCAGATGAATCTTTAGAAATGGCAACAGGGAAATAATCATCATGCAGAAGATTTATATAAGGCTTCACCTTTTCCAAGTGCTGCTGGAGCTCACATTAATTAATCCTCCCCCTCCAGGGGCAGAGGTCAATGTTCCAGATGAGCCAACAGAGGCGAGGGAGGGGGTGTGCTGGCTTGGGCTGCACACCCCTTCTGGGTACCCCTTCAGGCTGATTCACCTGCCCATGGCGAAATGCTGAGGAAGCCACCTGTGGGCATGGGCAACTACTTGCAAGTGGCCCTTCTGGATGATGGAGAAGACATTGGCTTGGCCCCACGTCAATTAACTGAAACATGAGTCATTACGAAATGAAGACAAGAGGTGGGGGACAACTCAATACTGGTCTGAGCTTCCCAAACGGAACACTAATTTTTACCTAGAATGTCTCCCATACTCACATTCTGGCAGTGAATGATGAACACACAAGATGTATTATGTTTAGGGTGACAACACAGAACAGACCCGGTGCCTGGTACCTGTACCTGGGATTCAGTGACTGTGCTTTTCAAGGCAAATAACTCCTGCTTCCACCACTGGCTACAGTATTTCGCCTCGACTGACTTGTGTGAGAGAAAGAACGCTATCAGGGCAGGTTTACAACACCCTCCATCCACTGAAGAAATACTGGTGGTGGAAGTGGAGGGTTCACCTTGGTGGGATTTTGCCCCCTTCCCTTCCCCTGAAAGTTATTCACACACAAAGGCCTTTTCTTTCCTTTCATTACATAGGTGTTGACATACACAGGTGCTGTGTAGGTCAGGAATGGTACTGGGTCTGAAGCAGAGAGAATGGAAATGTGTAACTTATGCCTTTAAGCCACCAGTAGCCTCTGAGAGGAATCAGCCATATGTACAATACAGAACCAAACCACAGAGCCGGAGGCCCAGAGGAGAGCGGTAGGTAAGGGTTCATGGTCAGCCAGCCAAGGGACTCATCTGGCCATGGGGCCTGGCATTTGGCATCGTGACCACATTCCACCCTTGTGGTCCAGTTTGCCAGGGGAGTCTGCAATAATGAGAGCCACAGGGTGACAAGCTGTACTGCTCCCTGAATTGGCAATGAGACGGAAAGAAAACCACCGCAGCAGGGAAGCTGGGCCTGGAGACAATGTGGCTCAGGGTCCCCCCTCCCCTCCCCCTGCATCTGAGATGAGGGACCAGAGCCTGGAGACAGTGCCACACAGACCCACAACTGGATGGCCATCACCTGCTCTGCTGACCCACACTTGGGGGGGGGACAGCCCAGGGTCCCACCTCCGCTCCAAGGAACTGGGAGGCCATTCTGTCCACGAGGCCCTTCCAGCTCCACTCTTCAGTCTGGCCTAACTCCTCTGGGGTCACCCCTCCAGCTGTCCTGTCACTACGACTCCCCCCGGGCTCGTCCGCTCAACCCTCCCATCTGACCCTCTCTAGCGACAGTCAGCAGAAGGGCCGGCACTACCTCGAACTCAGCGCCTCTACAAATAACCTCTTCCCGCCTTCCTTTCCTCCAGCTGGGTTTCACGTTCAACTTCCCTGTTTTCTTACTGCCTCAATCTACCCCCTGCCCCACCCCAAATCTGAGACCAGGAATAATGTCTTAGAACATGCACGTGACACAGGGTGACCACCAGCCCAAACCTGCCCATTCTCTGACTGTCCAACCCACGGCAAGCATCATTAACTGAGCCCCCAGTCAGACACACGGTGAGACTGTGGGACTCCTGATGACATGGATGTTTTAATCATCCCCTCAATATACAACCCTGAAGTGACCCGCTATTCAGGCCTTATTCAACATGCAGGGGATAAAACACTGAATCAGATCAGGTACAACTGCCTTTATGGAGCTTCTAGTCTAGTGCAGGGCATAAAACAAGCTAACCAAGTAAATCTTCTAAGCAAGCACTTCAATGGAGAAAAGATAAAGCAGGAAAGGGAGATGGAGAGGGCTGGGTGCCAGACAGCAGCTCTAAATAAAAGTGCTCAGAGAAGGCCAGCACAGAGCCCTGCATTCAGTCTCAGTACAACGGGTATCTTTTGGATGAACAGATTCAATACAGCGAGAAGTCTTAAAAGTTGTCATCGTTAAGTCACACACTACACAATTCATCACCACAATCATAAAGGGCCATGTTACCCCATCTGGAACTGTTGTACTGAATCTGGGGGTCACTACACCTATTACCAATGAGTTACGAGTCAGGCCTGTTTTCCTCGAAATGCCCGCCAGGTGCACTTGTCCTGGTGCAGCCACTGACCTGATTCTGACTACTCTGATGATAAAATCGTTTCAAGACTGTTCAGGGGGCTCTCCTACTCTGGACTAAAGGACAAAGATTTCACTGACCTTTGAGTTTGCCTGGCACTCAGAACTCTATCTATCCTTCCGTTAAATATTGATCATCTGTCCATTCATTATTCATTTCACCATTTATCAATGGCAAAATTTAATTTCAGGCTGCTCTTTCCTCAACCTGCTTCTGGACTACCTTCCTTGGTCATAAACGATGTGTGATCAAGGAATACAACTTAATTCCTGAATGCTTGCCTCAGGGATGCAGCCAGCAGCAGAAGCTAGAGGATAAACATGGAGATCAGCAATGCTGCTTTTCCTTCCACTGATCTGGAAAATCAGAAGCTGACGGTTAATAAGAACTAATTACGTCATACTAATGACTGTAGTTTAGATCAGAAAACAGAATCCATTTGTGTATTTCTGCATTTGCCATTTATGAGGGTCAGATGTATTTCTTTTTTTCTGATAATGCCTTCAACTCACATGATTGTGAAATGTCAAAAACAGAATGCCGAAAAACAAACAAAAACAAACAAACCCCAGGACATCAGGACTTCCCTGGCAGACTTCATGCTTCCAATGCTTGGGTTTGAGCCCTAGTCGGGAAAACAAGAGCCCACAAGTTGTGCGGTGCAAAAAGGAAAACAAAAGTTTATTTTTTTTAAACAAAGAACATCAGAGCAGTCAAAAACATATTTCACAAAGTTTCCAGCCTGATATTTGTGCCCCTTAAGCTCTCTGGGGAGCTTCCCAATCCATTCCTCAAAGATTTCCTGTTTTATGTTGGTAGGTAGCTGGGCTGACTTACATTCTCCAGGAGTTCCCAAGGACAGCTGCCCAGCAAAATAATTAATCTGCATAATGACTATCCTTGTCTCATCTAAAGGGTCACCTTATGCTCAATAAATTTTCTTTAAAAATGCAAGAAAATATATAATTTATTGTTAAGAAGAATGCCTTCACAAATAAGACAACAAAGAGAATTACTGCCCTCAAGGGTAAGCTTTCAACTCAACTACAAACTCAGCCGAACAGACTGACTCCCTCCCCCAGGGGCTCCCGGAAGCTGCGATTTTACTTCCTCGTTCTAACAAGGCTGCGAGCATCAGAAGTCAAGATCTGTGGACCATCTAATTTGCGGTCGTCACATGCAGCAAACTATTTTGCTGAGACGCTTTGGCTCTGGAAAGGGTTTAACTTTACGTTTTCTGCTCAATTTTTACCTGCCTTTTTGGCTGGGAGAAGTGCCAAGAGTCGTGGGTGGGGACTGAAGCAAAGATGAGTTGTTTCCCTTTTGGGAGGTGGTTTCTCCAAAGTAAATTGTTTGTTCCCTAATCAAGCAGCCAACTTTAATAGTTTCTCTTTAAGATAATCACAAAACATGATGTTTGAGGTTTGAGAATTGGAAAAGAGGGCCCATATGAGAGAGGGCTGTGACACCATTCACGAGACTAACCATGAATTTTCTGGCATCTTTCTGTCCCAACATAGGAAAAGGCGATGAGAGGTTTTAGAGGGATTGCACTAAATTCCTAGAGAGCGATCCAAAATACTTGCCTCTCTGATAGTCTGCTTAAAGCAATGGAAAAAGAACGTTGCCAAGTTTGTGTAATTACTCGAAGACGACCTCCAGAATTGTACGCATGTCAGCTCTTTGCGTATGGCTCCCTATGAGACAAACATGTTGGCATGTCATGCTGCAAAACTCCATTTCAAAAGACAAAGTCCAAATGACATTCTACTTTGCTAGCTTTTAAAACTCTAAATCACACCTATGATGAAATCAATACCAAACACCACATTCTGATTTGGAAATCTATAGGTCTTCTCTCTCTCTCTCTCCACGTCATCAATTCCATTTGTCATCTTAAATCACCAATTAAAATAGGCTTTGACATTTAATTTGCTTTTTTCTTTAAAAAAAAAACAACAAACAAACCATCAGCTCTAACCCCCTAAACAAATAAGAATAGAAATAGGATTATGTGCAAAATTATAAAAGCTGTTATTCCATGAGGCTGCATATCATATCAAAATTCCCCATCGTTGATTTTTTTAAAGCCATTTCTTCATTTTTTGACACTACATCTGGCACAATGAATACAGATGATCATTTGTTTATATATCTGTCTAACTGCCTTTCCCAAACACAGCCAGATGGAGTCTTTCAGAATCAAATTAATTTCAGATTAATTCACTCTGGACCCACTCCAGTTCCATGACTCCTTGCTTTGAGGCACCAACCAAACTGATGGGAAGTCGTGAACTGAAAAGAGCACAGGTTCCTCAGTATTGAGAGGGAACACACGACTCAAGGCTGTGGTTGCTCCCCTTACCCAGAAAGTGATCCATTCTGGTACCGCAAGTTGCAGAGAGAAGGCCTGGCTAACATTTCAGAGTCAAAAGCATCCATCAATAATTTCCTGCTCGATTTCAAAGAGGAACACAGTCAGTTTTATATCCACTATTCGCAACGCTTCAGGAGGATGCCCATCAAAATAAGCGACCTAATTACTAACACAAGAACCAGGGAGGTCACAGTAAAACTTGTCGTCTATTCCAGCCAGGGTGGACACAGGATGCGGGAGTGAATTCTCAATGCCCCTAAGCATAGAATCTCTATCTTGAGCTGTAGGAAGGAACCATCAACAGAAGTAACCAGGCTCTGCTCCCTGTCAATCTCGGCGGATGCCTTTATTATCGCACTTGTTTCAATTGCAATTTGGGTTTCCATGGAGACACAACAGTTAGCTCCAGAAAATTATAAGATAAATGTCAGGCGGTGATAACGGTGTTAATGAAGCTTCGGTGACGAGCAGCTCGGCGCTTCAAATAATAAGCTTATTGCTATTAGCATATGTATAACCTGTCAGAAAACCTGGGAAAGAATATTAAAAATAAATATCGATCTATCTACATTTAAGAGAGAGTGGGGAGAAACCCCTCTGGAGTGGCTTAAGTTTGGTGGGTCAAGTTGAACAAGAATAGACAAGATGAAGTAAGCACTGCTTTTTGGGGAAAATGAGGTACCAGTCATGGCCCGCAATGATGCATTAGCTGATGTTCAAAAATACCTTATTTCATCCAGTAGTGGAGAGAATTTCTTCTTATAATACGGTTAAGGCAATCCCTTTTGTTTCTGGAAGCTAACAGCTCAACTTACTAAGTCTGACCGCGAAAGACATGGGCTCCAGAGACATAAATGCTACATCCAACCTCATGGTGACTGGACAGAAGGCAGGCCTCCCCGCCCCTGACTCTAGGCTGATGAAAAACTATAACTGGATTACTAGAATTCAGGATTCAGAACCATCCTTGACTAGTCTACAGCCAAACAAGTACCACCTGAAATTTTAGGAGGAAGTACGTCAGATTAAAGAAACATGACAACTGTGGATTTATGTAAGGTGGATGCATTCTGAAAACACAACTTGATACAGTGAAATGGCAAACAGCAGCACGGT
Organism: Giraffa tippelskirchi; assembly: GCF_054371585.1. Taxonomy (NCBI): domain Eukaryota; kingdom Metazoa; phylum Chordata; class Mammalia; order Artiodactyla; family Giraffidae; genus Giraffa; species Giraffa tippelskirchi. Next base: position 59,837,719 of record NC_137287.1, on the reverse strand, counting down.
TTACGGTTAAGATTCTAATGGCAGAAAGCCAACAAGGAACTAAAGAGCCTCTTGATGAGGGTGAAAGAGGAGAGTGAAAAAGCTGGCTTAAAACTTAACATGAAGAAAACTAAGATCGTGACATCTGATCCCATTACTTCATAGGCGGGAAAATAGGGAAATAGTGGAAATAGGGACAGATTTTCTTTTCCAGGGCTCCAAAATCAACTGCAGATGATGACTGCAGCCATGAAATTAAAAGACGCTTGCTCCTTGGAAGGAAAGCTATGACCAACCTAGAAAGTGCATTAAAAAGCAGAGACATCACTTTGCCAACAAAGGTCCATATAGCCAAAACTATGGTTTTCCCAGTAGTCATGTACAGATGTGAGAGTGGACCATAAAGAAGGCTGAGTGCCAAAGAATTGATGCTTTCGTACTGTGGTGTTGGAGAAGACTCTTGAGAGTCTCCTGGACTGCAAAGAGATCAAGCCAGTCACTCCTAAAGGAAGTCAAACCTGAATATTCACTGGAAGGACTGATGCTGAAGCTCCAATACTTTGTCCACCTCATGTGAAGAGCCAACTCATTGGAAAAGACCCTGATGCTGGGAAAGATTGAGGGAAGGAGGAAAAGGGGGTGACAGAGGATGAGATGGTTGAATGGCATCACTGACTCAATGGACATGAATCTCAGGGAAGTCCAGAAGACAGTGAAGGACAGGGAAATCTGGCATGCTGCAGTCCATGGGGTCACAAAGAGTCGGACATGACTTAGTGACTGAACAGCAAGAACAACCATGAAAAGAAATGGAAAGAAAAATACATTTCCTTTTATTTGGAACAGATGATTTAAGAACAGAACAAAAGTTTTATGTCTTCTTCACGGACATCCTTAAAGACCTTGAAAAGTTAAAAGGTTGACGATTTTGCAAATCAAAGTCTTTACAGGAAGACATGAGGAAGACCTGTACTATACACACTTCTTCACAGTTCACACTCTCTGAATGATCCCTGCCACAGTACCCACTATTATTTCACTCCTTCCACCATATTTTCTCTTCATTTATTTAACCACTATTTATTGAGTGCCAGGCACTGTGCTCAGTATACAGCGATGAGTAAGACAGTCTCTGCCTTTACATTTCTCACTATTTAGCAGCTTGTACAACTGAATACCCAGGGTCTTCTCCCATGCCCTGCACCCCCAAGGTCTTGAATAAAGTGTCAAGATGCTCTTTTCTGTCCAAACTCTGGTCCTTTTTGAAATTGACAACATAACCATGCTTTTCCGGGGCAAGGCAATTCCTTCTGCTACACCTCTGCACTAGGAACAGCTGGCCACTCAAATCCTCTTCTACACACCCTGTCTTTGTCTGGATTGTTGTTGTTGTTCAGTTGCTAAGTTGTGTCCAACTCTTCATGACCCCATGGACTCAGGACATTAGGCTTCCCTATCTTTCACTATCTCCCAGAGTTTGCTCAAATTCATGTCCTTTGAGCCAGTCATGCCATCCAACCATCTCATCCTCTGTAGTCCCCTTCTCCTCCTGCTTTCAATTTTTTCCAGCATCAGGGTCTTTTCCAATGAGTCGGCTCTTCGTATCATGTGGCCAAAGTATTGTCTGGATTACTATAACAAAAATACCATGAACTGAATGGTTTATAAAATAAGAGATGCTTATTTGTCACAGCTCTGGAAGTCTAAGACCAAAGTACTGGCAGATTCAGAGTCTGAGAGCCCGCTTTCTAGTTCCTCGATGGCCAACTTCTCCCAATGTCCTTACCTGGAGAAAGGGGCCAGGGAGCTCACTGGGGTCTCTCCTATAAGGGCACTAATCTCATCATGGGCGATCCACCCTCAGGACCTCATCACCCCCAAAGGCCCCACCTACTTCTTAATATCATCATCTTGGGCCATAGGTTTCAACGTATGAATTTTGGGGAAGAAACATTCAGCACATAGCACATTCCTTAAGCACTCAAAATTCCTCTCCCTGACCCTGCTCCACTCTTCAGGAGGGAAGTTAATGGGGTCAAACTCACGCTCAAGGCTTTTACTGGGCCATGGTGCTGGGGTAGGAACTTTCAGTGCAGCTTTTGAAGAATCTGCAAGTTCTTGTTTCCGCATAAAAGGTTTCTTTTTTCTCTCTGGAAAGCTTTCTCATAACTCCATATGGCTGGTGCCAGATGCGCCAGGGCTGCCTCCCACTGCAAGGGGTGGGCACCTCTCCCATCTCTGCAAGGTCCAGCAAGGCAGAGCCACAAATGGCTCAACCCAGATGCTCTGGTTTGGAGGAGAGAGGCGACGCTGATTTCCCTAAGAGCCTTCCTCCCTGACTGAATTCATCATGAGGACATGAAGAACCAGGGATTCCAATTAGGGTCTGGTCCAGAAGAAACAGCCTCAGGCCTCCTTTTGGTGAAGGCTTTAGTTCACGAGGCACTAAGATCTTCCGGCTCTCCTGCAGCCAAGCTGGTTCTCAGAGCCAGGGTTCCCACACGATGGCTCACGGCCATACACTGTCCCCTGGGCACACGAAACGGAAATCTGCAGGAATGATAACCCTGATAGAGGATTCCAGAGCTCGAAAGCCTCTCGACCTCACTCCACTGCAAGGAATTAATGTATCCTTACCTCAAGGCACAATAATGCAAAACGAGCCAAAAACTGTCAACTACAACAACAGAAGTCTATAATATTACAACAAATGCTCATTCTCCTGGTTTCTTTTCCTGCTATCCAACCCATGCAAAAGATATGAAAGGAAAAAACAATTCAAGAGCACACAATGCCCAAGACACTAGCAACAGGATGCCTTAACAAGCCAAAGTAGTCCTCCGAATCCAAGGGATATATGGGAAGAATCATGAGGTTTAAATTTAATAACTCAATGTGGATCCTGGGACTTGAGATTGAAACTTTTTGGTTGTAAATCAAGCACAATACTATGTTACTAAGAACTGGGTGAAGAAACATCTGTAGTCATGGAGACAGAAATTACAAACAGCATGCCTTTCTCTCATCAGTTAAAATATTCTCATCCTGTTAGGTTCATGATTAGGGCTCCTCATTTACTCTTTACATTGTTAAAACTTTTCAACATTTCACATCGCTCTTGCAAAGTCCTGGGGAGTCAAACAGAGAAGCTGAAAAGTCACCTGTCATGGACATGAGTTTGAACAAGCTCCGGGAGATGGTGAAGGACAGGGAAGCCTAGTGTGCTCTAGTCCACGGGGTTGCAAAGAGTGACTGAACAACAACGATAACTGTGGGTATTTTTTAATTGATGAAATAATTACTGTTGTCTTTAATAACAACAACGCGAAGCATATTACAATAGTTCTTCAATTTTAAAATGACAGCTCTAAACTGGGGCAACCAAAATTACAATCATAATTTCCCGGAATTGACAATATTTGCTAAATAGACTCCTTGAGGAGGAGGAGGTTATACATGCGGGAAATGAATAGGAGATGATAATTCGAGTGTGGCACAGCTTTAAAAGTGACTTCAAAATTGAAAATCGAAAACAAATCGCTAAGGAGGTTTTTGTTTTGTTTTCTTCTTCTTGTTGAATGTTAACAGGTTTGACTACACTTTGGCAGCTCAGTTTTAACTGATCTGAAGCCGACCATGATTGGAAAGGTGTTACAAGAATCTTTTAGATTCTAGGGTTGTATTTTTTTTTTAATAGACAGTGGCATAAGGGCAATCAAATCCAACAAACTGAAGAGGAATTCCCATATCAATGGAGTCATTAAAATACAACCATGAAAGAAGCCTTTCCAACAACGCAGAATGGACAGTAAGTTCCTCTAGGACGTGGGTGGACAGGGTTCATGTTCATATGACAATGGATACAGTGACTATGCTGGAAACATGCATGGAGTTAGGATCTGAGCCATAGCAACAAAGGTGACAACCACAGAAGGCGTGATACCTAGGACCCTGCTTTTAGCTCCATGTTCACTTTCAAAATCACGATCTGTTGGTTGGTTTGTTTCTTGAAGATGGATTGAGGGAAAGCACAACTACTTGGAAAGATTTGTTTCTTATGTTAGTGAAACTGACAATAAAACAGAAACACTAAACCCCAAAATGCATCAAGTGCAAAAAGATATAGAAACATGAAAAACCACCACCCAAATGGCTCTGAAAACAATTTCAACTCTCCTCCCTGAATCATATGGTACTAATTCTGGAAACCACATTTCCCCTGGGAAATAGAACTGTATAAGGTTTTGTGTGTCCATAATATTATGAATATACTGAATGGCAGAAAGGCAATCACAGTTCTGGAAATCATCTGACCAGAGAGTATATACGCGAGTGAATGAATAACTTAGGATGGAGGATATTCACAGTGGTGGTGGTGGGGGAGCCAAGATGATGAGGAAAGGTCCTAATTACGTACCTACAACCCTACATATGATCTGACATCAGCCTGTTTTTGAGGCTTCCACACTGAGGTTCCATCAGCAACCCAAAGCATCATGAAGTCAGTGGACAGCTTGGGAACATTCCACCTCTGCACACAAGGACCGTGAGTACAGGGCATGGAAAGAGCCAGGAATAACAGGAATGCCAGAGGTGTCCCGAAGCCACACTCAGAAAGTGCAAAGCCTTGGTGTTCATTTCAGACACTGCATCTGGAAATCCCACCTCCTTTGGCCATTGGGCTCATCTTCATGTGGAATGTGTTTATAGAAAGGACTTGTTCAGGGGGATTTTCACCTAGATGCCCTAAAACCTCAAGATCTATGGGTTCAGCTGTGTGGGAAAGTCAAACTGTACCAGCTGATGAAAGCATAGGGCATCTCCTGAATATACAGGTTAATAATTTAGATGTGGGTGGGAGGGACTGGAAATCAGTAGAAGGTTCCCTCTGGTCAATGGGTCACTCAAGATAAATGGGTTCCAGGTAGGGGTCAGCTCACCTGTGAACTTAGAATGATGAGATTTACTAAGTCAGTTTTTAATTCACTAACTGGTCATTATTGACAGGGTACTAGAGCTGTTTAGGGGGTTGTTTTTAAGACAACAGTTGCTAACAATGAGGGCAACTGGCTGAACGGAGAGAATGCCTTTTTTCCTCTTCTTAATTAACAATAACATTCAAAACCCTGACAGAGAATAATGGTGAAATAAATTATGGAATCACTTATGTATGAAACCATACATTATTAAAACTACTCTAAATGGGTTCTCAATCTAAATAAAGATGGCCATTTTAAGAAGCCAAGCATCTCAGAAATGAGAAAGGACACAACGTTATTCTGACCCAAGATACCAAAGGTGTATTGTTTTGCCAATGGGCCAAGTATCAACCATCCTTGACTCTTATTAAGATCCACACAGGTCTCTTCTGCTGAGTCTCGACTTCAATTATTCACAGCCTTATATTTCTGTTGGTTAAAGACAGGACAAAGAAGCAGATAGGGCAAAATTCACCTCTAAAATTTACACTTTGCCTATTCTAACCAGTCAGCAAAAGCCACTCCATCTGTTCTATGCTGTATACATGAGTTTCAGGACCACCTTTGGCAAAATCTGAATAAAGCATCAAGATATAGGGCTCTCTTAGTTACTAAAAATATTGACTTGGGAATGGTGGGAATACCTTTCACTGTATTAGTTTTAATACACGGGATCACAGTGCACACATAGGAAAAGCACAGAGTCCCTCAATAAACCAAGCCACACCAGTTCCAGGCTCACTCCTACTTAATTTATGCAAATAAACAAGAACAGGTGTTTTTCTGGCAGCTCTGGTGGTGCTAAGCTCTTGTCCCCCTTTAATGTAAAATTTATCTGAATCTAACATCTGCATACTATTTTGGACAACGTTAGGCCCGTCGTCCTTCTGATGTATGATTCTTGATGGGAAAAGCAACCTCTTGGTTGCAAATACAACCACCTCCTCAGCTGGAGGTAGGATACTTTCCCACTTGTGATACCTGGGCATGGTTCTGCATGGCAGTTTTATGCACTGTGGTCACGTGTTCAAAAAAATAAATTTTCAAGTGATGCAGAATGAACTCCCCATTCTCTGCCTTGGAGACAAGGACAATCAGAGCAGTTTCCTCCTAATAAAACCAGCTAACAGTGATTATATATGTTCTATAACTTAAGAGTCTACACTCTTAAGAGAAGTACAAGAGAAAAGCACTCACTCACATCTCTTGCCATGTGATTACAAAACACTGAGCTCAATTGTTCTAACTGGCTCACCCTACTTAATTAACAAAGACATCCTGGTTTGTATGCGTGAGGGCCACACTCAAAAAAGGCTTATGAGGACAAGTTCTGCACAAGCATTTTATTTTTTAATGACTACAGAAGCTCTTGGGGCCCATCGTATTAAAAGAAACAAAAAAGGAGGGAAGCAGCACTGGTTCTTAATTACTTTTAACTCTGAAGCTAGGGGCTTCCCTGGTGGCCCAGTGGTAAAGAATCTGCCTGCAATGCAGGAGACCCAGGTTTGATCCCTGGGTTGGGAAGATACCCTGGAGGAGGAAATGACTACTCACTCCAGTGTCCTTGCCTGGGAAATCCCATGGACAGAGGAGCCTAACGGGCTACAGTCCACGGGGTCACAAAGAGCTGGGCACGACTGAACGACTAACTCTCTCCCTTCTTCTGAAGCTAACAATCTCAAAACGAGAGCTCTTTAAACATTCAGCAAGCAACTAAACTGAGACCTTTCTGACTTGGACAGACACCAGTTTTCCGTTGGGACCACTACTGCCAGCACCATGACGATTCCTCACTAAGAGCTGGAAGACCCGAGCAAATGAGAAGTCGAGATTCCTCTCACCAAGGTTTCATCCTTCACGAAAGCAAGAAGCTCAAAGTCCCAAGTGCTAGTTTCACTTGACTCCATCACCTCCTGTTCATCCCTATGTCACCATCTTACAGTATCACTGTTTTTAAGTGACTACCTTGGTGTACATAAGGAATCTGCAGGTGGGGGGATGAAAGGATGAAGTGATGGATGGGAGGAGGGATGGGATAAACAACTAGAATACAATAATCTGTCTCAGTTCATGTGCGTGCATGCTCAGTCACGTCTGACTCTTTGAGACCCCAGAGACTATAGCCCACCAGGCTCCTCTGTCCATGGGATTCTCCAGGCAAGACTACTGGAGCGGGTTGCCATGCCTTCCTCCAGGGGATCTTCCTGACCCAGGGACTGAACCTGTATCGTCTTCATCTCCTGCACTAGCAGGCAGATTCTTTACCACTCAGCCATCTGGGAAGCCTCTTAATTCAGGTGCTGACCTCAAATTCTAATGACTCCTAGTAAACTTATTAAGGCACCATTCAACCCTAAATACCACTTTGCAAAGCTACATTTACCATTTTGGGTCCACTTTTTTCCTTCAAATAAACACATTCAGTTTAGTTTCTGACTTCATGTGTCATGGCCTTTGGCTGGCTGCTGAACTGCCTTATTTTTTTCACCTAAGCCACGTCAGGGAAATCAGGACAAGATAACACCACATGGATCAACACACTGGGTCGCGGCTGTGGATTGTAAGAGAGAGATGCGCTATCTATTGACCTGGAGCATCAGGTGCCTCTGGCCTCAGGAGGAAAGAATCCTGAAAAGACCTCTTCAATGACAGGAAAGATTCCATCATTGAGGAACGTGAAGAGCAGCCACCCTGAGACACAGCACGTGAGCACATGGCCGGCAGGGAACCACGGAATGTGGTGCACAGAGCCAGACGTTCTTCTCCACTTCACTCTCTGTACTTTCCCTCGGCCAGCTAAGGAGATGCATTCGCGGCCTGGGAGATACACAGGTCACACAGGGATAATAAAATGGAAAGGGAATACAAACCAAGGTTTTTGTTTAGGTTGTAACAAAAATGTTTCCTCCCTATGAATGCATGAAAAACACTACTGAATAAGGTACTGTTACCTGAACTACTCATTCATTCATAATTGATTGTTTTACTGAGTGCCTTTAAAATACTACAAAACACCTCTAGGAAGTTATAAGCAATGGGAAAGACAGAGGGTTTAATGTGAGCCAGATTCAAGTTCAAATCCCAGCTCTACGGCCTTCTTGTTACGTGATCCTGGGTAAGTCACCCAAGTCCCAAGCCCTTCAGCTGGAGAAGGAACACAACAAGGCCTATCCTTGTGCTGTTGTGAGGATTAAATGAGCTGTTTTGAATGTTAAGCTGCACATGGAAAGAATGGAAGTGCTTTCTCATGATCCTTTAATTTTTAAGTAATATCTGAGAAATCGAAAAGTGCTTAAATAAGGAATAACTGTTTCTCATACAAGGTGGTGGTTGTTGTTCAGTCACTAAGTTATATCTGACTTTTTGTGACCCCATGGACTGCAGCATGCCAGCCTTTCCTGTCCTTCACCATCTTCCGGAGTTTGCTCAAACTCATGTTCATTGAGTCAGTGATACTATCGTCTGTCATCTCCTTCTCCTCCTGTCCTCAATCTTTCCCAGCATCAGGGTCTTTTCCAATGAGTTGGCTCTTTGTATCAGGTGGCCAAAGGATTGGAGCTTCGGCATCAGTCCTTCCAATGAATATTCAGGGTTGATTTCCTTTAGGATTGACTGGTTTGATCTTGCTGTCCAAGGGACTCTCAAGAGTCTTCTCCAGCATCACAATTTGAAAGCATTATTTTTCAGTGCTCAGCCTTCTTTATACAAGGTGAATAACAGGATATAAAAGTTATGACACCCCAAGAACCACCCAGAAAGCTCTATACAACTTTAAACTAATACTGACAATCATGCTAAATGAAGAAAAATCAATTAAACAACTTCCTGTACTGTACAGAGGCCTGTCTGGATCATCCACTTGGTTTAGCTGTGGTTATTCCACTTTCAGATTAAAGGGAGTTCACTGTTTACCAGTCTCTCTCTGTAGTCACCATGCATGTCCCCACAGCTCACTTCCTCTCTCTATTTCCACTTCCTCAGCATCTCCACCCTTCTCCAGTAACTGATTTGAGAATAGAGATTTCCCCAAGCAATTCTAGCCTTTAATATCTCCACCCCACCAATCGGTTCTGGGCGAACAACTCTACCTGATTCTCATATTAAATGTAATCACTCACCAGGCAATCTCGCTTGTGAACGTGGGAGTCCTCCGTACAACCTGCCACTATTTGCTTGGTCAGCAGAAAATGCCTCTTACAGCCGCTTAGGCGTCCTGATGCCCTCGCAAACCTATCTGAAGTGCAGCCAGTGCTTTCAGTGATACATAAAAGTATCTCTGCCTCACAGATGCTGGAGACTCATTTATGGACCAATTACAGGACTAGAGCGGCAGCGATGTTTCACATTTGTTCTGTTTTGTATTTTTAGCCCGGGCTTTTTTTCCTTTCGTGGATTATGGTAAATACAACATTTGCTTCCAGAATGTGGGACTGGGTGGGATCAGAAAGGAAAGTGCCTGACAAGCAGATTACCTTGGGCTACTGCGTTACGGGGATGCAGACAGTTACTCTAAGGGGCTGGATTTAGTCCTTCTCAAGTTGTATTAAGCTGCCCTGGCTTCAACACAGAAATAAACAAGAGAGCCTTGGTGTGTAGTGTATTTTCAGGTTCCTGGTCCCCCAGTCAGCACATCCCTATGAAGGAGGGAGGGCCAAGGAGACTCTATGGAAAAAAAAAAATCTTTCAATGTTTCTTTAAATTTGTTCCTGAAGTTTCTTTCCTTTGTAAGTGGCTTGCTCAAGATCAAACTAACAAAGGAGTTGGGAGAGAAAGCAAAATAAGCATGATGATTCCAACGGAAACGACACATTGCCCATTTGTGGAGCCAAAGAATAAACATTCTGACAGAGCATACGGTGCTCTGTCCTGAGCACTGGGCACCCGCAGCTACACCTATTAATGCAACATCAAACTACAAGTTGGGTATTTTGCCTCCTTGCCCAGGTAACAAATCAGTCTGAGCCTGAGGGACAGAGGTTTTTTCCTTCTTGACTCACACGCCTGCTGCTTTTCCGACCTTGCCTTAAATGAGTGAGATACTGAGCTGCAAACGCAGAGCTGAGAATGTCTTTCAGAGGCAATTATGCTGAAACTTTGTTTCAACATCAGGAAATGTGGCATTTTCACCAGATAACGTCCATATGAAACACATCCACCAGAGGCCTAGAGAGTGAAAATGAAAATGTAGCCAGTGGCTGGGCATTAACTGGGAAATGTGGTCTGCACGTGAGTGCCACTGGTCCAGGGCTGTACTGTGACAACACTGTTTTATCTGAAGAACTGACTTCTGCACATCTGTGCATTTTATTTCATAGTTTCCTTTGTGTGAGGAGTAAAGGTATTCCACCCCCACTGTGATTTTGTTTTTAAGTCAAGGGTAGCCTTTGAAGAGAATTATAGTTGAAAAAAAGAGATGACCATAAATACAGAGCTATTTCTAGAAACTTCCAAATATAAGAAGATGCTCAGAGAGCACTGAAAAGGTGAAGGTAACCTGGATGGGTGCCTTAGGTAGGGATTTTGAACCGGGGAAAAACAGCATGAAATACTGCAGGGTGTGCATGGGGCTAACGTAACCGATGTGGGGGATACAAGACATTACAAATAAGGGAAAAAGACAAAAAGTGGTGTGTGCTTTAGAAGACTTCCAACCAATTCATCCCATGTGAACGTCATTTCCAATGCAGAATCCTAGGTGCTGATGAAGGGAGCAACACAGTAAGAGCAAGAATTATTCCAGCTGGAGGGTAAGTGGGCCAGGACAACAGGTAATGTGAAGTGGAAGGAAAAAGTAGTGAGATCTTTAGCTGCAGAAGTATGTCCTCAGGACCTGGAAAGCAGTGAATGTGTTTTTCTGGAAGTTGCTAGCATTTCAACGTTTGAAAAATTTCAATAGACAGGCTCACCTCGCAGATACTATGGGTTGTGTTCCAGACCCCTTCAATAAAGTGAATAATGCAATAAAGTGAGTTGCACACATTTTTTGATTTTCTGGTGCATATAGAAGTTTATATATATATATATATATATTTTTTTTTTTTTTTTTTTTTTTTTTTTTACTATATTTGGGCTTCCCTGGTGGCTCAGACAGTAAAGAATCTACCTGCAATGCAGGAGACCCAGGTTCGGTCCCTGGTCAGGAAGATCCCCTGGACAAGGGAATGGCTACCCACTCCAGTATTCCTGACTGGAGAATTTCAGGGACTGAGGAGCCTGGTGGGCTACTGTCCATGGGGTCACAAAGAGTCAGACATGACTGCGTGACTCACACTTTCACTTTCATACTGTAACTATTAGTCTATTCCATGTGCAATACCCTTATGTCTTAAAAAGCAATGTACATACTTTACACTGCTATATTTAAAATAGATAACCAACAAGGACAAATGTAGACAGCGTATTAAAAAGCAGAGACATTACTTTGCCAACAAAGGTCTGTCTAGTCAAAGCTATGGTTTTTCCAGTAGTCATGTATGGATGTGAGAGTTGGACCATAAAGAAGACTGAGCACTGAAGAACTGACGCTTATGAACTGTGGTGTTGGAGAAGACTCTTGAGAGTCCCTTGGACAGCAAGGAGATCAAACCAGTCCATCCTGAAGGAAACCAACCCTGAATATTCACTGGAAGGTCTGATGCTGAAGCTGAAGCTCCAATACTTTGGCCACTTGATGTGAAGAGCTGACTCATTGGAAAAGACCCTGATGCTGGGAAAGATTGAAGGCGGGAGGAGAAGGGGACGACAGAAGATGAGATGGTTGGATGGCATCACTGACTCGATGGACATGGGTTTGAGCAAGCTCTGGAAGATGGTGAAGGACGGGGAAGCCTGGTGTGCTGCACTCCGTGGGGTGGCAAAGAACTGGACACGGCTGAGCGACTGAACAACAACAACGACCCACTGTTTAGCACATGGAACTCTCTCTACTCAATGTTATGTGGAAGCTTGGATGGGAGGGGAGTTTGGGGAAGAAGGGATACATGTATATGTATGGCTGAGCCCCTTACCTATTCACCTGAAGCTATCATCACAATGTGAATCAGCTGTATCCCAATACAAAATAAAAAGTTAAAAAAGGAATAAGACATTCCTTTACTTAGACAATATATTAACGTTCATTTGATTATTAAAAAAACAATGTACATACCTTAATTAAAAAATGATGTATTGCTAGAAAAAATGCTAACCGTCATCTGACCACATGGTGTTGCTCCAAAGCTTCAATTGGTTAAAAATGCATTATCTGTAAAGTCCAATACAGTGAAGTGCAATAAAACTACGTAAACCTCTATGGGAATCATAATTATGAAAAAGCAGCAAAAACAGTTTATTGAACTGGATGTCAGGATTATGAAAAAGTGACAAAAGAATCACCTTAGGGATTGGTGGCTGTGGGGAACTATCTTTATCATCTCAAATATGAAAGAAATGCAGAACGCATGAGCGACAATGAGAGGCTCAAGAGACAGAAGAAAAGAAGACAGAGGTGGGAGGAAGTTCTCCCAGGGGAGGGAACACATGCTTTGGCTTTACTGTATCTTGTCCTAAACCACGTGACCTTACATCTCACTTGACCATTGATTCCATGCATCACTGCCAAGTTCTTTTTTCCAACTTATATATTTCTAAGTCTCCTACAGTCACTACTCACTCCAGTAGAGTCCATATACTTTTAATCTTGACATCTGAATTCTTCACCATTGGATCCAACTGAAAATTCCAGTTCTTTTCCTGTTCCTCCTATGAGAACCCCTGGGCACGTGCTTTTCTAACCTGTTGTCTGCCTCTGCACCTTTCTTCATTCACGTCTGCACCCAGAATTAGCTTCCTACTCTATCAAGAAGCAAATTACCATTCAAGACAGAGTAATTAATTCTCCAAACTCCCCACATAGTTCTTGTCTACATAAGACATCTGATGAATAACTGCGTTTTATATAGCCTATGTATTTTCATCTTATATAGTTATCTATTACTGGGAGTCCCTGGAGTTACAAGGAGATCAAACCAGTCAATCCTAAAGGAAATCAACCCTAATATACACTGGAAGGACAATGCTGAAGCTCCAGTACTTTGGCCACCTGATGCTTAGAGCTAACTCACTGGAAAAGATCCTGACGCTGGGAAAGATTGATAGCAAAAGGAGAAGGGGGAGGCAGATGATGAGATGGTTGGATAGCATCACTGACTCAGTGGACACGAATTTAAGCAAACTCCAGGAGACAGTGGAGGACAGAGGGGCCTGGCATGCAATAGCAACAATAAAAAATTATTGGCTTATTATTTATTATTTAAACAGTGCAGAGAAGACCCTGGTTGGAGCTCCACAGCTTTCAAACGGGGCCACAAAACATGGATAAATCTGCAGTATCGACTTCCACTAATAAAATGTTGGTTGTAATCACATGCTAGATCACAGTTGTTTTCAGGCTCAGAAGACACTGGATGAGAGAGTCCTCTGAAAGCAATTAAAACACTATATATATTACACGATCATCTTTCTTTCTGATTTGACTCTAAATGTCTTCAGGGCAGGAACTAGGGCCAACAGATCTTTGGATTCTCATCTATCAAGGCACATGGGTATCTAAATAAATGCATCAAGAACTAAATAAATATGCAGCGGTTGATTATTCCACACTCCAAAGTCAACAGCAAAGGGCCCGAGGAAGCAAGGCCCATTGCTTCTGCACCCTCGTACTCTATGGCTGTCGAGTCTGGACCACAGTCATTCATTCTCCACTTGGCTCTCAGAGGGGTCTTTTAAGGATGTGAAATGGCCTCTGCTGCTCCAGCTCCTTTAGAGAATTCAAACTCTTCAGGATATCAAGGCTTTTTAGAAGCTAATTCCAGAGCCTTGCTTTCAGCCCTCTACCCCTTAAAGTCTGCTCCAGACCTGCGGGTCCCACATGAACCAAATTCATCCTTCCGCAATCCTCCAGCTCCATTCGTTTGGCCAATCCTATTTGCCTTTGACATACACCTCAAGGGAACCGTTCTCTCCCTTCTTGACAGGTTAGGAGGTACTGTGCTCTGTGCCACACACAGGACGCTGATGGTCAGGCCCTTGGATCTGCGTTCCCAGAGCTCAGCACAGTGCCTGGCATAGGGTGAGGACTGACAGTTTTGTACCGAACGAACGACTCTGTGGATGAATTTAAAAACAAAATCAGCAATTCCATTTTTAATGGAAATAAACTATTTCCATTAAACAGAAAACTGTTGTCATTTAATACACACAAAGGCATTACATGTCAAAGCTATATTTATGAGACTAAGGAACTTAGTATTTTGTATACTTTTGCAACATATTAAAATGTTTTTTTAAGATTAAAAATTGCTGTTGTTGTTCGGTCACTAAGTCGTGTCCGACTTCTTGCGACTCCGTGGACTGCAGCACGCTAGGCTTCCCTGTCTTTTCGCTATCTCCCAGAATTTGCTCAAACTCATCAGCACTGAGTTGGTGATGCCATCCAACTATCTCATCCTCTGTTGCCCCCTTCTCCTCCTCCCCTCAACTGTTTCCAGCTTCAGGGTCTTTTCCAATGAGTCACCTCTTCGCATCAGGTGGCCAAAGATTAAAAACAGGTTTTCATAAAGTGAAATGTATCTTGTTAAAGTGGATATAACCATTGAAGAAGAGACTTGCTTGAGGCTAAAAGGCAGACCAGGGCAGAAGGGAAGACTATTCCACGTCTGCATTATTTCATGGAGATGCCTACTAGGTAGCAGAAAGAGGCCCTCATCAGAAGAATTCTAAAATATATCCTCTCCTTTGGGGTTCCTATAACTGGGAAGAGTGAAAACCTACCAGCTAGATTTCCCTTAAGCCAAGTTTAGTTACTGTTAGCATTTCTGATTAATTGATTAAGCAGTGAGGCCATTTTCCAAAATATGTTAGGCTTGTGAGTGCTTGCTAAGTTGCTTGATCGTGTCTGATTCTTTTGAGATTACCTGGACTGTAGCCCGCCTGGCTCCTCTGTGCATGGAATTTTCCAGGCAAGAATACTGGAGTGGGTTGCCATTTCCTACTCCAGGGGATCTTTCCAACCCAGGGATCAAACCTGAGAATCCTGTGGCTCCTGCACAGGCAGGTGGATTCTTTACCACTGAGCCACCTGGGAAGCCTATGTTAGGCTCATCATTCTATAAACACTAGGAATGTCTATTATCTTTTTACATTAAGTTAAATCCCAGGAAACTACACCTGACTTAAAACTCTTAAAAAAGAATGCAGATGAGAAACTGGATATGGTGATGAAGAGACATTAGAGGCAGAATGGAAGGATTTTTGAGTGATTGGTATGTATGACTTGAAAGGGAGTTTGTTGAATAAAACATAATTGAATCGTAAGGCCTACTTTGGGAGGCTGGGGATGAAAAAGGGGGATCAAGAACAGGCACTTGAATGGAACTTCCAGGAAAATGAACCTGATGTCAGGGCTGGGAAGGAAAGAGAAGAGGAAAGAGAAAAAATGTAAAGATTTGATAGGTTTTATAACTAAGCTATGGTTTTTCCAGTAGTCATGTATGGATGTGAGAGTGGGACTATAAAGAAAGATGAGTGCTGAAGGATTGATGCTTTTGAACTGCGGTGTTGGAGAAGATTCTTGAGAGTCCCTTAGACTGCAAGGAGAGCCAACCAGTCTATCCTAAAGGAAATCAGTCCTGAATATTCATTGGAAGGAATGATGCTGAAGCTGAAACTCCAATACTGTGGCCACCTGATGCAAAGGACTGACTCACTGCAAAAGATCCTGATGCTGGGAAGACTGAAGTGGGGAGAAGAGGACGACAGAGCATGAGATGGTTGCATGGCATCACCGACACGATAGATGTGAGTTTGAGTAGGTGCTGGGAGTTGATGATGGACAGGGAAGCCTGGTGTGCTACAGTCCATGGGGTCGCAAAGAGTTGGACATGACTGAGTGACTGAACTAATAATAAATTAGAAGACTCAGAGAATCCCTGGGTTGGGAAGATCCCTTGGAGAAGGAAATGGCAACTCAATCCAGTATTCCCACCTGGAAAATACCATGGACAGAGAAGCCTGGCGGGCTATATAGCTCATGGGGTCACGGAGTCAGACACGACTGAGCAACTAACACTCTCATAACCTAGAAGACTCAGAGAATTCCTCTGAGCTCTCCAATGGCATCAGTGCACCCTAAAGAAGCTACTAGAATAATCATGGGAAAATATATGTATTAACTGCACTGAAATACCTTACAAACTTTGGTGATCAGAAGTTCTCCCCTGTAGGTTTTCCTTTTACATAAAATACACATAATTTGCATGAAAGTCTCATCCTTAAAGAGTAACTGAAATACTTATAAGGAAACATAAATATGGCCCCTTTTAGCATATAATGCCATTAATATTAATGCAACATTTTTTGTCATTTAAAAATATTCCTCAAAAAGTTGATTAATGGTTCAAAAATAATCCTGAATTTTAACAGGATTTCTTATCTCCCTCTTTTTAAACTATATATATGTATTTTTTTTTGCCAAAATAAGGTTTCTGGAAATGTAATTTCTGTAATTTAAAGATTTACCATTAAAACTAAAGGGTGAAGATTTATAAAATATATTAGGATTTAAAGATAACAGCGAGCTACACAATTCTGATATTTTTTTTTCATTGTTTAACACTGTACAGATTTCAGCATAAATTCAGCATTTATTCATTTCAGTTTCTTTACAAGTAATATTCTCAGAAGCATTATTATTTTTGGAGATGGTCTATACTGGTTGGTTGAAAAATTCTCAATGTGATGATGGTAATTCATTTTCATGACTTAAGTAATTGAGCTTAGTTTTAGTGTTATTAATTATAATTACATTATACTGTATTTCCAAAGGAAAACAGAATAGATCATAATCACTATAACCATACTGTAAAAAACAGTAATTACATATTAATTTCCATTAGTTCAGTCACATACCATTGCACTTAATGCCTTCAATATGTTTCAGGCTTGAGTTATACAGTAAGCACTGACTTTCACTTAGACTTGATAATTCATGGCTTTTCTCAACCACGGTACCGAAGGTTCCATCTTAAATCATTATAGATGAGACTCGGGTTCGATCCCTGTCAGGAAAATCCCCTGGAGCAGGAAATGGCAACCCACTCCAGTATTGGAGTGGGGGGTTACCTGGAAAATTCTATGGACAGAGGAGCCTGGGGGGCCTACAGTCCATGGGGTCATAAAGAGTCAGACATGACTGCGAGTGTGCACACACGCACGTATGCACACACACACAGATTGTGCAGGAGGGAGAACACAGCTCTGTTTAAACACTCAAGAGATGGCCTGAACACATTTTAGTATCCTGGTATCTCAAACAACAAGGTTTTGATATACATTCAACAAAGGCAGCTCATGACACCTGCTCACATCTTTTAAAAACAGAAATCTGGGAGCAGGTATTAAGGCTACCCATTTTCTGTTAGATTGTAAATTCCTTGAGGGTCAGGCTCGTTTTCATCACCACCATGCACCCAGCACAATCCTGAACACTCTATGCTCTTGGAATGCGTCTAGGTAGAGTGAATAAAGTCTCTCCAGGAAGAAACACGGGACAAGTATGTGAGAGTTATATGGCTTATAACAGCTCTATGCTGAGAAGTTTCCTGTGCTTCAGCTCAAAACTGGGCCCAGCTGGCTGAAAGCTCCAGGGGGCCCACCTAGGAAATGTCATTCATGATGCCCAGGTACCCTGTGGGTCCCAGGCCTGAGCTTCAGGACAAAGCTGATTCCATCCTGTCTCAGTTTATGTTTTAGCAATGTTCTAATACTGAATATGTAAAACAGCTCCAAGAAACCCAGCTGCTGGGAGGAGAAAATTCCATCATCGTTACTGTCAATATTGCCAGGCCTCCTTTATAGGAATTGCTACATTCTGCTTCAGGACAGCTTCACATTGTGCTAATTTTGTTCCAATTATTTTTATCATCCTAAATTGAGCATTCATTGGTGGGTATATGCACTATGAGTACTAAATAACACATCTGTAAATTCATACCCTCCTTTGCGTACAGATCACAAGCAAATACATTTGAAGCTTGTCTCCAAAATTTCAAGATTCTGAATAACTGGAAGAATATGCATGATCCTATTTTAAAAAGTTTTCCCATTTGCTGAAATACAGGTGGAACTACTTGCTGAAAAAGGCCAATAGGTTATTTTGTAGATCCTATTTTGTCTTACTTTTTAGAGAAAGTCAAATGAATAAATATACAGCGGATTCTTCTAACAAACAGTAAATAACGATGATAAAAATCAGAGCTCACACTTCTTGAGACTTGATGTCAGGCCTGTGGATAAGGGCTTAACCTATTAATTTACCTAACAGTGATATGTTATAGATCACTAAGAATTAAGTCCCACAGCCACACAGAAAAGGGAGAGAACTTGATAGGAACACAGACCTGTCTGACTCTAAAACCAAAATACTAAACCACTGCATTGATACAACCTCTGCCTGCTGGGATTTATAAGCATCCAACTGTCTAAAATGTGTCTTAAATTCAGGGTACTTAAACCACAGAGAGGCCAACCCAGGAGAGCCAACTGGTGAGTATTACACAGAATATTTATAACTCACTCTAATCTATGGGCCTCTTCAAAATTCTCAAGAGAGGACATTCTTTCCTCTGTAAAGCCAACCTACAGCAATCTCTAGTATCTCAAATGATCAAAAGAGTTCTAATAACTTTCAGTTGAGTTAATGTACTCTGGAATCACATATTTTCCAAGCCTATCTTCTTTCTCCTTGGATTTTTCCTATGTGTGTATGTGTATACATACACATACATAGGCACACATATAGATATACATATATACTCATACAAATATGCCACGCATTGTTTCATTTTTGTTTAGCTGCTCAGTCATCTCCAATTCTTTGCAACCCCATGAGCCCACCAGGCTCCTCTGTCCATGAGATTCTCCAGGAAATACTGGAGTGGGTTGCCATGCCCTTCTCCAGGGGATCTTCCTGACCCAAGGATTGAACCCTCGTCTCCTGCATTGACAGGCGGATTCTTTACCACTGAGCCACCAGGGAAGCACGATGCCACGCATACACACACTCACTCACTCAAACTAGGTAGCATTTTGAGAACCAAAAAGTGCCTACTTTATCTGAGCATGTGTATGTGCTCAGTCGTGTCTCTTTGCGACCCTATGGACCGTAGCCTGCCAGGCCTCTCAGACCTGGGGCCTCCTGTGTCTTTGCGTTGCAGGTGGATTCTTTACCCCTGGGCCACTGGGGAAGCCTTATCTGAGTATGCCTCCACATAATTAGGTGACTAACCTTTGCTGTATAGTTGGATAATGTTAAGTCAGCAGGATGATCTGAAGAAGAACCTTCTGTTTCAAAAATTCCCAATAGTCTACAGTGCCATATGAAATATTTTAAGAGTGACACTGAATATTAGGTAATTTTTAAAAAGAATTCTAGAAATAGGATGGACTGAGGATGAAGAAAAAGCCAGATGGAAGGAAATGCAGAGGAAAGAGTGACACTTAAGACATTAAGTTATTGTTAGCACCACTCAGCAATTAATCATGCACTAGATGATAGTTTCTTTGTGTAGTGAATGAATCAACTCCTCTCCTTTTATTTAACTTTTCATATAGTGTTCTCTCAACCAGACTAGAAGCTCCTTGAAGTCTAGGAACTATGTTATACTCCCCATCACCTCATGCGCTTAGCACAGTGCCTTTCCCCCTAGGAACTTGGCTAATTGGCTGATGGATGTCAGCTCCAGGTTTTCAGGTATCTCTCTGAACCTCACCATCCGAGGCCGCATCACATTCCTAAACAAATGTAAAGCAGCATGTTAGAGCGTCACATCCATTTCTGTGCATCCTTCTATTCCCAGGACTTAGGGAAGTGACTGGTCTATTTCAGACCGTAATGAGTATTTGCTCAACGGATCTAATCGTTCTTAAAGGGCCAAGAATCACCTGAGAGCTTGGCAGAAGTGCAAAATCTCAGGCTCCACAACCCCAAGAATCTGATTCCATAGATTTGGGGATAGATCCTTGAACCTGCATACCCCTGCCCCAAGCTGGTACTTAGAAACGAGACCAAATTTAGACAAGTCCACCTGCTGCCAGGGCTTCTGGGAAAGGTCTTTGGTCAGAGGAGTCTATGCTATTTGATCAAAATCCAGGCAAGTGGTGTAATAGCGAATTTTCCAAAAGAGAGACAAACAAGAACATTTGTAAGTACAAAGCAGCTTATAGCACCCTCACTCTGTGCCATAAAGTTTTATTATCCTTTAACAAGGTGAGAAAAATGACTGTGCATGTTTAGAACATTTCTTGGAAAGGAAAAGGTCTTTCTTGTAGTGTATTTCTCAGGTATTGACAGAATTAATTTTCCTTTTAGAAAATCTGTTTGCTAAGTTGTAAGCTACAGTGGAGTCACGTTGGAAGAGATAAGAGTTCAAGAGTTCTGACAAACCTTTACATAATGTACAAGACATGCACTTGGTCTCGGCCCCTGACCTCCACTATTTCATGTCATGTACCTAAAAAAGACATGTCAGGGAAGGGAGAAATTGCTTTTAAAAAAAAAAGAGGTGTCCAGGTTAATACAGAAGCTGTATATAAATTATTTTGAAACAAGTACAAAGACAGCAAGGGCACTGTGGGAGAAGAATTCAGGCAGTGCTTCCTGAAGGTGCACAGTGCCGTCAGAGCACACTGTCACAACCGGTCGATGGAGGAAAGGGCACTGGAGTCAGGACCAGGGATCAAGTCTCACCCGGGGTGTCACCCACCCTCAAAGCACGCTGTCATATAAAGGCCTCGCTTATCAGCATTCTTGGGAAGCCACACAGCACTGAGGATCACAC
Organism: Giraffa tippelskirchi; assembly: GCF_054371585.1. Lineage (NCBI taxonomy): Eukaryota > Metazoa > Chordata > Mammalia > Artiodactyla > Giraffidae > Giraffa > Giraffa tippelskirchi. The sequence continues at coordinate 59,816,886 of NC_137287.1, read as the reverse complement.
GGAGGACGTCAGATTTCCGACAGCATGGACACTAGGCATTGAGATTTCGGTTACGTCCTCTGGAGCCACTGGCCAAAGTTGCTTCAATTACTTGAACAGCAGAAGTGTTTCGATTTAATTACGGACACGCAGCCCTCCTAGGTTTGCCAGATCTCCCCGGCCCCTCCCACCAGGCGGACGCGCTCTGCGGGGGTTGGGGCTCTTAGGGAGGACATTGCAGCAGTGTGTTCCCCATTTTCTCATCCCGAGCTCCTTTTTCACACCCCGCTGCCAAAGGAAACGCAGAGACTGAGAAGCAAGTGTTCACTCGGTCAGCCCTCAGCAGCAGGCATCTATATGAAGGTCTGGCCCCTAGCATGGAGGACTGACTCACCCGCGGGAGACTCTGAGAGTGAGAGATGCTGAAAGAGAGAAGCACAAGATGCCGTGGGTGACCCACAGTGACCCAAACAGACCAAGGGTCTGGTAAGAACCAGTCTTATTGAGAGCCTTCCTTGTGGCCATCTCCAATTCCCAAGGGGATGCTTTTTCACTTATTATTTTTGAGGCAGCACTTGACTACTTTCTCTTTTGGCATTGGTGGGCCCAGAACACCCAGCAGCTAACCCACTATGCCCCTCCCCCCCTTTTTTTTAACCATGAATAAGCAGGTCTGTGGGATCCACACGAAAACCTCGTAACAGTACCTACACACAACACACAGGGAAAGGACAGAGGCAAAGACGGTCCTGCAGGGGGCGCCTTTTCATTTGGTTTCAACACCGGGCTTGGCTGCAACACTTCCTTCTTTTAGGCAGGAGAGAAGGAAGGACAGGTATTCATCTCTCTTTAGATGGGTAACTGACTTTCTTTGCCAAATATATGCAAGCATCGTTATGCTAATTAATGCTAAGCTCTTTGGAAAATATCCAATAACACACAATTGTAACCAGCAAAAACACAAGCAAATCTGTTTGTGACAGGGAACTGAAAATCCAAGGTTTGCTGCACCAATACTCAAGTTTTCAGCCTCTATGCAACACTTGTTAACCTGGGGAGGGGGCCGTCTTTGAAGATTTCAAAGTCCTTTGCAGAGTCAGCCCTAAGAAATTACTCCTCCTGTGAGCAGCTGTGTCTCTTACTGGATCCCCAGGGGAAAAACACGGTGTGTGAAGACAAAGGTGGAGGACAGGGCAGATGTTACAGGTGGGAAACTCGCACAGAAGCTACCAGGCCCTTCTGAGATTCAGATTTCCTCTACGAAGCAGGGTTAATGCTCCTCACTGGACTACAGTGATACAAATGTCTCTTAGGACAGCCTGCTGCTGCTGCTGCTGCTGCTGCTAAGTCGCTTCAGTCGTGTCCGACTCTGTGCGACCCCATAGACAGCAGCCCACCAGGCTCCGCCGCCCCTGGGATTCTCCAGGCAAGAGTACTGGAGTGGGTTGCCATTTCCTTCTCCAGTGCATGAAAGGGAAAAGTGAAAGTGAAGTCGCTCAGTCATGTCCGACTCTTAGCGACCCCATGGACTATAGCCTACCAAGCTCCTCCATCCATGGGATTTTCCAGGCAAGAGTACTGGAGTGGGGTGCCATTGCCTTCTCCGTTAGGACAGCCTAGCACACTTATTTCCCTTTTGTTTTTTTAAGAAATATAATGCTTGCTCTTTTGTTCAGACATTTAAAACATTCTATATCTTTTATGTACAAGTACAAGATTTCCCTTTCACAATGATCATTATTGTTACCTTTAACTGTGAAGTGTGAAGAATCACTTTTATTGTTCTTCCTGGTCGCAAAGCAGAAGCTGCTGGTTCAAAGAATCAGTATTTCAATGGTGAGAAAGGTCAACATTTGAATCATGGGTCATTATTTGAATGAGGAGGTCAATGTCTGAATGAAGGGCACTTAATGGCACTAACTTTCTAGATTCTGATAATTTAAAGAAATCTAGATCCTTGACCTTGATCCTTAAGGAAATCAGTCCTGAATATTCACTGGAAGGACTGATGTTGAAGCTGATACTCCAATACTTTGGCCACCTGATGCGAAGAGCTGACTCATTTGAAAAGACCCCGATGTTAGGAAAGATCGAAGGCAGGAGAAGGGGACGACAGAGGATGAGATGGTTGGATGGAATCACTGACTCAATGCACATGAGTTTTGAGTAAACTCCGGGAGTTGGTGGTGGACAGGGAGGCCTGGTGTGCTGCAGTCCATGGGGTCGCAAAGAGTCGGACACGAGTGACTGAACTGACCTTAATCAATTCAAGGCTCCAAACAAATGTTATTTCACCTGACTGCCCTCTCCTTCCATGGTTCCTTGTGCACTCAAGGGTTTCCTTAGGGGAAATGAGATGTGTTTATCTTCTTCCCTCGACTTTCACATTTTCTTCTTTCCTACTCGACAATGGAAAGCTCACTGGAATTCTAGAAGAGAGCACACATGTAACCCAGCTGTCTTTAAGCTCCTTCCAGTATTATACTTTCAAACAAAACAGCATTATTTAATTAACGGCATTTTCATCACTCACATTTGACCCAACATTTCTGCCACCACCTTCATTAGACTGAGTGTTAGATACCAGGAACCACCAGTACCACCTCTGAGATTATTCAGAATCCTCATCTGTCCTGCTGTGAGGCTGAGAAACTGCTGGTGCCTGAACAAAGCACATGTTACTGTACAGATGACCAATCTTTGGGATGCATGATTCACCAAGACCCAAAGGTCCTCTTGGTGGCCCTGGTTCTGTGAGCTATGACACCCCTTGGACATGGGACTAGCTAAGACTGGGTCATGTTTTCTCCCAGGCAGGCCTTAGCAGTCCTTCACATTTCAGTCTTTTGCTGGCAGAGTGACTTTGCTGCTGTCAGACTGCATTATGGATATTAGCTCTTGAATGAGCTGTAACTTACTACAATTGAACATTTATAACACAAAGACAATTTCATTGGGCCCTGTCAACTGTTTAATACACACTCCCATGAGTCTTCAGGATCCTGTGGGTTCTTGAAACACTACACCTGGCCTGCCCACAACTGCTGAGTTATGAAAGAGGTTTGTTTTCATTCGTTGGCCATGCTCTTAAGTCAATCCAGCCTCACTGTGATGAAAGCATGTCCCTACTTCCTTCTCTTGATATTCTACTTTCTTGTATACAAGGTCTTTGCCCTCTTAACAGCATAACCTGCTTATAAAAACTGGTACAAGTAGAGAAATAAGATAACAATCATTAACATCTACCTACAGGCTTATTTTAAATATTAGATCTTCAGCAAGAATTACATGTTTTGTAAGAAGTAACATGGATCATCTTCCCTTTTTCTTTCTTGTTCTTGACTACACAGTGATGGACGTGTTTAACTGGCAGTGAAATTCTTAAAATCCAAGCAAGCAGGAAAGAAGCAAGGAACCTGGATAAAATAGGATAACCTGAGGATAACCAACTTGGACATCTATTTGCACACAGATAAAAATGGTACCCTTTATAAAAATTTTTTGAATAGTTAAGTCTTACTTTTTTTTTTTTTTTTTTAAATTAAGAGTTCTGTCCACAGACACAAGACTTAAAACTCAACACCCATCCAAAATATTGCTTGGAATCTGCTCTGAGTTTTATCTATGAATTAGTAGAAAGCCAGTTCTTTCCTTACAAGTGCTGGCTATTATGACTAACCAGCTACAAAACTAGATCTCTAGGCCAACCCTTGAAATCACATTCTTGCTTTCACCATAGAGCCTTCTCTTCCCCTGAAAAAACAAACAAAAAACCTCAAGGTCAACTTATAATTGAGCTATAACTAGCTGCAAAGTGTAGCTCATGTATAACAGTTTATGCTACATTAACATAGCTGAGGGTGTCTCATCCTGTTTCATGGTCCATATTAAGTCAGGACAAGGATGATGTTGGGAGGAGGTCTGAGCCTCAAGAATGGGGAAAGATTCTTGGTCCACAGACCTGCACTGGTTGTTATTTGATATTTTCAGACTTTACAAACCAAAATGAATGCAGAGGGGGCATCACAGTCAGCTTTCAGAGCAGGTCTGTTAAGTGCAGGATAAGCCCCAGCAACTAAGAGGAATGCTTCTCCAGCTGCAATGATGAGAACTCAGAATTGGGCAGAAGTCCTGCAAAAGTGTCATGATATTCTTCCTTCAGTGACTGAGTACACAGTGTCCATAAGGGGCCCCAGGGGTTCTCATGCTTCTTGGTACAACGTGTTCTCCACAAACCTCAACAAATGAGAGCTGGCTTCCTTCAGGACATGCTTCAAAGGCAGTGTGAGCTTCAAAATTGTCTTTTTGTCCTTGGGCTTCTAAGGCATCGTGTCAACATTATACCCAACTCAATTACTGTCCTGCCAAGTCTTCAAAGTCAAATATTCAAACTTTCAAGCTGTTATATTACGAACTTTTTTCAGTGGAATTGCAATTTGATGGCAAGTTGTTTTAATTTATTTTACATTATTTTTTGGTTTAATATCACAACACACAGGTAACAATGGTCAAGTTCGTCTTGGGTGTTCAATGCATATCTGTTAATAAGCAGATGCACTAAAATGCAGCTTTAGGGGTTTGTCATATTTCTAACATTGGATGTTATTCTAACCATGTTCTGAGTTTCAATATCTAGTTTATATAAACCAGTAGTGGGGGCTTCCCTGGTGGCTCAGTGGTAAAAAATTCGCTTGCTAATGCTGGAGACATGAGTTTGACCCCTGGTCTGGGAAGATCCCACAAGACGCGGGGCATCTAAGGCCATGCACCACAACTACTGAGCCTGTGCTCTGGAGCCCGAGAGTTGCAACTACTGAGCCCACGTGCCGTAACTATTGAAGCCCATGCTCTGCAGAGAGAAGCCTGTGCGCTGCACCTAGAGAGGAGCCCCCACTTTCTACAACTAGAGAAAAGCCCACACAGCAATGAAGACCCAGCACAGCCATAAATAAATAAAAATATATATAAAAAACCAATAGTGAAAGGGCAGAGCAGAAAAAAGAAACTGCCATTTAGTTGATTAATAATAGAATAGGTTTCAGTAATATTCATATACCCCCAAACTATTCAATCAGCATTTATAAATGCAAATGCCAACGTGCAAATACACACACATGTACAAATACATACACCTATACAAAAACACTCCTTATTGCAAATAGGTGTATTGCATACACCTATACAAAAACACTTCTTATTGCAAATAACAAAAAAAATACACCTCATTGCAAAATTCAGATTTAAATTGAAGAAAGTAGGGAAAACCAACAGACCATTCAGGTACGACCTAAATCAAATCCCTTACAATTATACAGTGGAAATGAGGATAGATTTAAGAGACTAGATCTGATAGAGTGCCCGAAGAAATATGGACGGAGGTTCGTGACATTGTACAGAAGGCAGTGATCAAGACCATCTTCAAGAAAAAGAAATGCAAAAAGGCAAAATGGTTGTCTGAGGAGGCGTTACAAATAGCTGAGAAGAGAAGAGAAGTGAAAGGCAAAGGAGAAAAGGAAAGATATGCCCATTTGAATGCAGAGTTGCAAAGAATAGCAAGAAGAGATAAGAAAGCCTTCCTCAGCGAGCAATTCAAAGAAATAGAGGAAAACAATAGAATGGGAAAGACTAGAGATTTCTTCAAGAAAATTAGAGATATCAAGGGAACATTTCATGCAAAGACGGGCACAATAAAGGACAGAAATGGTATGGACCTAAGAGAAGCAGAAGATATTAAGAAGAGGTGGTAAGAAGAATACACAGAAGAACTATACAAAAAAGATCTTCACGACCCAGATAATCATGATGCTATGACCACTCACCTAGAGCCAGACATTCTGGAATGCGAAGTCAAGTGGGCCTTAGGAAGCATCACTATGAACAAAGCTAGTGGAGGTGATGGAATTTTGGTTGAGCTATTTTAAATCCTAAAAGATGATGATGCTAAAATGCTACACTCAATATGCCAGCAAATTTGGAAAACTCAGCAGTGGCCACAGGACTGGAAAAGTCAGTTTTCATTCCAATCCTAAAGAAAGGTAATGCCAAAGAATGTTCAAACTACTGCACAATTGCACTCATCACTGGATCTCAAAAAAGCAAGAGAGTTCCAGAAAAACATCTACTTCTGCTTTATTGACTATGCCAAAGACTTTGACTGTGTGGATCACAACAAACTGTGAAAATTCTTCAAGAGATGGGAATACCAGACCACCTTACCTGCCTCCTGAGAAATCTGTAAGCAGGTCAAGAAGCAACAGTTAGAACTGGACATGAAATAACAGACTGGTTCCAAATAGGGAAAGGAGTACATCAAGGCTGTATATTGTCACCCTGCTTATTTAACTTATATGAAGAAGACATCATGTGAAATGCTGGGCTGGATGAAGCACAAGCTGGAATCAAGACTGCCAGGAGAGACAGCAATAACCTCAGATACACAGATGACACCACCGTTTTGGTATAAAGCGAAGAACTAAAGAGCCTCTTGATGAAAGTGAAAGAGGAGACTGAAAAAGTTGGCTTAAAGCTCAACATTCAGAAAACTAGGATCATGGCATCTGGTCCCATCACTTCATGGAAAATAGATGGGGAAACAATGGAAACAGTGTCAGACTTTATTTTCTTGGGCTCCAAATCACTGCAGATGGTGACTGCAGCCATGAAATTAAAAGACGTTTACTCTTTGGAAGAAAAGCTATGACCAACCTAGAGAGAATATTAAAAAGCAGAGATATTACTTTACCAACAAAGGTCCACCTAGTCAAAGCTGTGGTTTTTCCAGTGGTCATGTATGGATGTGAGAGTTGGACTATAAAGAAAGCTGAGCACTGAAGAATTGATGCATTTGAACTGTAGTGTTGGAGGAGACTCTTGAGAGTCCCCTTGGACTGCAAGGAGATCCAACCAGTCAATCCTAAAGGAAATCAGTTCTGAATATTCATGGGAAGGACTGATGCTGAAGCTCAAAACTCCAACACTCTGGCCATCTGATGTGAAGAACGGACTCACTGGAAAAGACTCTGATGCTGGAAAAGACTGAAGGCAGGAGGAGAAACTATTTACAAATACGTATACACATGTTCACATATCTACTTTCCTGGAGATGTGCCAAATTCCTCTCAGACTCCTTGTCTGCCTAACATTATAACCCACTTCTGCAAGAGCTGAATTGATATTTTTCTAAATGTACTACTTCTAAGTCCACTGCTGACATCCATGAATAGTTAACAGAGAGAAGAAGTAAGTGCTTCAGAGATGGAAGGGGGACCTTGGGCTCTGGGAAGATTCCTGAGTTACCACAGAAAAAGCTGTGAGTGATGATGGATATAAATACAGAAGGAAGAAATGGGAGTTCAGGTAGGGGTATTCTTTCTTTCGAGACATGGGTCATCCCCACTGAAGAGTCTTTCCAACCCCCCTGTTCACGACAGTACATTCTGGTTACTCAGAGGCCGTGTGAAGTGGCTCAAGTTACCAAAGCCCCAGGATTTCCCATGTTCTGGCCACTAGACAGAAAGATCATATTCTGAGTGATGGAAGGAAAATCTGAGGAAATATACTGAAAATGATAAGCGGGGGTTGACAGAAGATTGAGATGAATGGTCTGCACTGGTTACAAGCTGCACGGACCCAGCAAAGGCTGCGATGTTAAAAACAGGAAATTAGAGTCAGTGTTTGGGGGTGACTCTGTTCCAAGAAGAGCAGACGTATAAATTAAGCTGCCAAGGCAGACGTCAGAAACAAACAGTACAGGTGAGTTTTAGGAGACAAGTCAACACTTTAATGGGGGCAGCGGGGATTTAAGGCTACAGTGACAAAGCAAGGAGGCGGGGCGGCAAAACCGAGAGGTGACAGGCAGGGTGACAAAACACTGCCGCTGTTGACTTAATAGCATCCACTCTGGACCACTGCGCCACCTAAGAGCAACTTGAGATGAACAAGGTGTATTATTAGATAATAGATCATTGCTTTATTAAAAAAAAGGGAGCGAGTGGAGGAACTCGATCTCTCACTAGAGGAGTCTTCAAAGTTACGCTGTAAAGGCTGAGCTATTCTTTCTCAGCCGCTCATTTCCGTGTGTGAAACTCGCATTTTCTTCACCAAATGAATCCATCCTCAACCTGCCTCTCTGTCTCCATTATCTCCTACTCAAGGGCTTTCTCCTATGGCCACATTATAAACAACAAAGGTCATGAAATCATCCCAATTCCTGGCTCACAGAAATTTGGGTGTGTGTCCAAGCAGACTAATTTTACAGCCAGCAAGACAGGACTCTCCCTCCTACCCGAGCCTCTTTGCTCAGAGGTGGGTTTGCACAGAACCTCGTGTTTCATGGTCTATGCTCAGCTGGGGCCCGAGGTCCTCATCCCACATTTGCATAAGTTCTTGACCGTTTCTACTACCGATCTGGTCAATTTCAAGAGAGAGACCGTTGAACCTGAAACGATCATCATTAATGGTCCAGCTAAGTGGTTCCTATTAGAAAGGAAGCCATTTAGACTGAAGTAACTTATAAAACAGGGCTTCCCAGGTGGCTCAGTGGTAAAGAATCAGCCTACCAATGCAGGAGACGAAGGTTCGATCCCTGGGTTGGGAAGATCCCTTGGAGAAGGAAACGGCAACCCACTCCAGTATTCTTGCCTGGAAAATTCCATGGACAGAGGAGCCTGGTGGGCTACAGTCCACGGGGCTGTAAAGAGTTGAACACAACTAGGCAACTGAACACACACATACAACTTGTAGAACAATCTCATGCAGAATGTGGGGAAATTCCACCCTGTGCCTCTTTGGTATCTCCTGTTTTTCCAAGAAAGAGAAGGTCTGTCAGCGTTTTCTTCCTCCATACTGTTTTTAAGAAACCACTCAAACTTCTTTAAAATGCATGTATGTGAATCCAAGGGAAATATAATGTTGTCCAAAGCTACAGAAAGTTAATTAGTAGAGGAATTTGTGAAGATGAATCAGAGGGATTTTCATTCTATTGAACATCTTTTGAAATTTCATATACGGTTACAGGCTATAAGCTTCCTGACAGCAAGGACTGAGTATGTTGTAGGGACCACTATGTACCCAGGACTTAGGAGTGTCTGGCCCAGAGCAGGCATCCTCAAATATGTGTTGTATAAATAAACAGGAAAAAGTGACAACGCTTTATTATATTTTCTATTGGCCTGACATAAATGATCACTAAATTTTGGGAAACTTTTAAACACTTTAAGATCACACTTCTAAATGCTGAATCACTTTCTGTTCTAGATACGAAACACCTGAAGTGAATTATATGCATATTTGTACTGCAATTTATTTTCAATGGAGCAACCTTTATCCCAACCCACTTTCATCTTTATTAGGAATAAAGAAGCTAAGTGATACCATCCTTTTCTCAAACAGGCACGAAAACAGTTGGAACTAATCGTGTTTCACAAAAAAGTCATGAAGAGCAAGCATGACCACATTAGGTGTGTGTAGGTGTACATGTACATAGAAATCTCTCATTTTTCAGCACTGGGAGCGCAAAGTGGAGAGGAGGAGGGTGGGAAGAGGAAGGGAGAGACTACACGTCTTCAGGTTTCTCTGTATATTAGCTTCCTAATTTTCCCCACGTCTTTCAGCTTCATCAGAATTACTTCTCCAGATTACGATGTGGCAGAAGTACACCCAGGTTGAGATCCATCACTGTCCTCATCACTGGAGAAGGCTGGCCTTCCTGTCCCAAGACAGAAATGGCCGGTTCTTCTTCACAAAGAGCAAGGATTCCTCGCCTATTAAGGAATTGGCCCAATACGGTTTTCAGCACCAGTGATGTCACACTGTGTCATCACCAAACTCTCAGCCTTCACCCTCTGTCAAAACCCTGTCTCAGACCTGGGTTCCCCAATCCGCCACGTCTGTCTTAGAGTCAAGGCTCTGTTTTCTCACGACTATGCCTCTCAACTCCATGTTTACTTCTGATGGAGGATGGCTTTTATAGCTGCTGCACAAGGGGAAGAGGAATAGTGTGTGGAATGATGATTGTGAAGGGCGGGTGGGAAACGCTTGAAGATGGATGGAAAGCATGGTGCACACAGCCTTGGAGACCTGTATGGAGGTGTGGGGCTTTGAAACTGCCCATTTCATGCACCTGAGGGGTGGGCTTGCAGAGTGTCCTTATGGACAAGGACACTGTGGGGACTCTGGATCCTCTTTCCTTCACACGTATGACATCTACTCCACCAGCCGGGACTGGAGACTCAGGGAGCAGGAACAGGAAATTCCAGGGGCCAAATTTATCTGCCCCTGTTTTTCTTCTTTTTGGCCACTGGAGGGAGAGTGACACTCAAAGTTGTATGCTGCAGGCCCAGAACTTACAACTGTGCCACTAGGTCCTAGGAAGGATGCTCCAATGTCTACCCCCCACTGGCTCAGGAGTCCTGCTCCCAGCACCCACAGATCAGTTATTTATTTCCACGCCAGTGACTTCAGACTCTAAAATACCTTCCTGTATTTGTGTCCAAGACTCTATGTTTCCAGGGGACAAAAATTACATTTTGCAGGCTACCGAGCTTGGCTAACGTTCATACTTGATATATAGAAAGAAAGCTCTAACACTTTGCACGAGACAAATTTTTCCCCACAACGGCTTCATTTTCAGGGGCCCATTCCTTGGAGTCTCAAAGGAATATATCTAAGAGGACAGGAAAAGGGGGCCCTGATCTCATCCACAAGTTGTCGAGTTAGGAAGCTTCCAGAACAGAACTACTTTCTAAAGACATTCTGCATCACCACACCTGGGTGACTTTCTGCAGTCACTGTTTGGAGGGGACAGCTGGCTGTAAACCGGCAAAGAGTCAATTGATTTTACCATTTGGTTTTTTGACTTTGTCTAACAGGCAATTTCTGAACATCATAAAACCCTTCTTAATTTGGCTCCGTATTGTGTAAAGCAGCTGTCCTTGGTTACTAAACTGATTAGTAAGTGGTTTATATTATTCTAATGGTTGCCATCGTAATTGCAAAAAAAAAAAAAGAAGAAGAAAAATAGTTGAGCGAATAAGGCTGCGAAACAAGGCTGCTCTGCCCAGTACTGGGGGCAGCAGGATGTTGCCTTTAGGAAGGAGTCAGGTCTACAGCCTGGGCCTTGCTGCAAAGACCCACCTTCCAAAGATACTGCTCCAAACACCGATCAATGCTATGCTGTAAAAAATGAATGTTCCCTGTTCAGTGGCTTTCTTAAGATGATGGAAGGCGGGGTGGAAACCAAAGGCAGTTCCCAGAGATGCTGTAATCACCTGGACTCCTCACCTGGATCTGAAATGCACCAGACCCTTTAAACTGGGCCACGTTCTGCCATGATGCTCAGCCATCCAGTGATCTGCCAAGTATGGACAATACATGCCCCACCCCCTTCAGTCTGCACGAGCTGAGCTCTTCCTTGAGAAGTCAATTTCCTCAGTAAGAGGCATAATAATTTCCATGAAAGACATCCCTGTCATCAGAGCCTCTCTCTCAGCCTGCTGGGTTCTGCACACTCAGAATAAGACCTCCTGAAAGACAGTACCGGAAAGGCCCTTCATTCAGAGACAGATAGCACCACCATTCTTCCCCAAATGAAAAGCTCAAGGCAGCAAGGAAAGACGAACCTCTCAGCACTGGGCATGTTTTCTTCATTGCACTCTCTGAAAATTGTAATTTATATGGATTTTTGTGCTTATTTAAATAGGCTAATGCCTGCCTGCCTCCTTGATTTGACCATCAGCTGCTTGAGAGCACAAACCAGCTTTGCTTTTGCTGATTCCTGTCTCCCTGGCAAAGCATGGAGTCTGGCACTCAGTAGGACTTCAAATATTTAACAAGGGAGGGAGGGAAGAGAGAATTGGAGGGGAGCCAAAGAAGGAATGGGCCCCAAGGTAGAAAATGCTGCCTCCTGGCTGGCATTCTTCTAGAATTTGCCTAATTTCTTTCACGTGAACAGCCCAGACCTACAAACATGCAAACATCTTACATGCGTTTATATTCAGAAGCCCACAGAGAGGGGCCAGGCTCAGAAAACACTAAGATAGGTCTTAAAATTTTATTTCAACCATGTAATTGGACCCATCAAGGGAGAAATTGGTTTTCTATGCCTGGAAATTGGTGGGAATTTTATTATTTCTGAATTTGCAAAAATAGCATTGAGTTGAAAAGTCCAATTGTGTCGACTTCACAACTTCCCCAGCCAGGTCTGGGTCTACAGCGGTGATTTCTGTCCTCAACTGCAACATGCCTTGGCAGCTAAGGCATAGAAACCGTATAGACTCTGAGCTCATTTACAGGCGGCATGGCTACCTGCAAGCTCACGGCAATTCTGCAGATGGACACGCTTTAAAAGCTGTTGACTCGAGAGGCGCTGGTCGGCTGATCTGTGCAGTTTTTGAACTGCACCTGCAGTAATTTTGCATTTCAAGGACTGCAGGCTTCTGACAGGAGCGCCAGTGAAGGATCTATAAGAACCTCAGCACTCTCCCTAGAGCTGCTCTGGGGCTGGCTACAGCCCTTGTCCTTTCCCAGAGGGTCATCTAGGAAATCAAGAGCCCACCCACCAGAGCAGATGGAGGCACTGGATGGAGTAGAGAGGGGTGGGGGCGCTGGAGGATGAATCGAGAGGCCCCAGATGCAGGAAGAGTGAAAGCACAGCCTCTTCCCATCTCCCCGCTGAACGGAACTTCCCATTTGCTTTCAGCTTTTTGAACAGTGGAAACTGGTTCTTGGAGATGGGTCTTTGGTGATGCTTAATATTTGCAGGAACATCAATCTCAAAGACCGCGGGGCTCAGAGTGTTTTTGAACATGGTGAAGGATGTCTGAAGTCTGACTTTCTCCTGGTAAATCTCCTCTTATTCAAAATGATGAAATCCTGTTAGAACACGGAGAATCTAGAGCAAAACTCAGCAAAGCTTTTCTTCTCAAAGGGAGGAGCACAGGGAATGGGGACAGCCTGGCCCATTGAGAAATACTGCTCCCCGGCACTGATAATCAGGCATCCTTTCCTTCATCAGAGTGTACATGAACAACTAAGTACACAAACATTCTCTCTGAAATGGCTTACACTTTTAGGTACAGAAACTTCACGAACTCAGTATTCCCTGCACCTGGCAAAAGTGCCTGACATGCACAGGCTCAAAGGGTGTCTGCTGACTTGTACCAACCTCTCCCTTGGCCTGTACATTCAGCACCATATCTGGTCCAACCAAAGTTGGCATGATCCGGAAAATTCGCTGCTGGCGAATCGCAGCATAAAAAAAGGAAGGAAATGGACTGGGGAGTATCCCATGACAACAGACAACTATAAAAGCACATTAAATTCCACTGTATGTAAATAATACCTTAATAAACAAAAGGAGAGGGCGGACTTCCCTGGTATCCCAGTCGTTGGGAATCCACCTGCCAGTGCAGGGGACGTGGGTTGGATCTCTGGTCCAGGAAGATCTCACACGCTGTGGAGCAACTAGGCCTGTGAGCCACAGCTATTGAGCCTGCACTCTAGAGCCTGGGAGACACAACTGCTGAAGACTGTGCACTCTAGAGCCCATGTTCTGCAACACAAGACCAGGCCCCACTCGCCACAGCTAGAGAATGCCCACGAGCTGCAGCAAACACCCAGCCAAAAATAAAAGTAATGTTTCAAAAAAACTTAAAACGGAGGAGAAAAATCCAACAGCCCACGTAAGTAGCACTGTCAGGATTTGAACCCAGATATCCTGTTTGATCTTGACTGAGTGAGGCTGAAAGCAGTTTTCATGCCCCTCTTAGCCACTGGCATTTCTTCTTCTATGAAAAGCCAACTTGAATCCCTTGCCTGTTTCTTTATTGGGGTTTGGGATTTTTCAGATATAACTTATGGGAGATTTTAAAATATTAAAATATATTAACTTTGTCAATAAAAAGAACCTCCAGATTTATAATGCAAACATGACATTTCTGATCACAACATTTCTCTTGAAATTGATAGAATAAGTTATTAATCGTTAGTCTATGTGAGGGGGAATCATAAATTTGATTGGTGTTATAATAGAATTTTTTTCTCTTAAACAATTTTTTAAAAACGTTATGAAAGGGTCTGCGAAGAAAGTGCTTGTCACCAGCTTTCACAAGCAATTATGGATGCTGTCCTGAATCAAAAGAAATTTTCTAGCTTGCTCAGAGGGAGCTGGTTGACAGCAACCGTTCCTCAAGAAAGACGGAAGGAGGTCAAGTAAAACCTGACTTTTAGGAAGCATGTCTATTGAATTTTCCTAACTCAGTTTGCTGCCCTATTTTATCAGACACTCCTAAATATACCTGTTCAAGTTTACTCAAGGTATCTAAAATTTAAGGGTTACCAAAAAAAAAAAAAAAAAACAGACCTCTGGACTCTCAAACCTTCATTAATCCAGTGAGATGGAAGCCGTCAAGGTTACGATGCTGCTGCTCTGATGCATCTTTTTATTGAAGAATCACGAGTCCCCATCTAGCATCAGCCTCATTTATGTATCTGGTCAACCGGAGGGTGGCCTGGGCACAGGCCTTGAGATGCTCTGTCTGAGCATCTCCACTCACCTTTCCTGATAAAGCCACCCTTGGAGACAGGCAGGGGACAGGCTCCCCCATTCTCATTTCACAGAGTGACAGAGCAGTTAGGTGACTTGTGAAAGGTCAAACAACCAGTCGCTGGTCAGGACCAAAATAGAATCAGGTTTGCTGACCTCCTTGTCTCCTGCTCAAGTGATGCAAGGACAAGAGAAGTGACTCCTGAGCTATACACTAACATGACAGGCTTTTAATCGTCTCATCCTTGGACAGACCGAACTCAGGCATGGAGCTGGTTTAACGCTGTGCTTGGTACATACACGTGAGAGGTTGTGGAACTGCTGGGGGAAACTGAGGGCGAAGAAGCCCCACGTGGGTAACTTCAGCTTTCCCACTGGCTAGCATTAACCTTATGCAAAAATCAGGGGCTGCTAAGCCTCAGTTTTTCTGTGAAATGGGGGACACTGCAGACTACTTCTTGAATACACCAATCTTGTAACAGAAGTATGTTATTCAGGGGTGCTGCGACACAAAGCTTTGGGGATGGAAGAGATGAATATGGTTTGGGGGTGGGCAATGCACGGTGATAGTAAATAAGAGAAGGCAAACTGAAAACACTACACTGCACCTTCGATTAAAACTGAGAACAGGAATAGGGAAGCAGCACACATTTAAATGGGGCTCACTTTTACAATTGGGCTGCGAGCCCTCAGTTTGGACACTGCTAAAATACAGCCCCTTTGCTGGGCACATCGGGCTTGACATGGGGCCTAATTTCATTCACAGACATGTTTACACTTCTGCAAAACCACACACAAAAAAAGAGCTTTTAATTACTATTTGTAGAGCATCGAAGACAATTAAATGCTTGTGATTACCCTTTTGTTTTTTAAAAACATAGAACCAGAGTAGTAAACATTTCTTCACAGCCATTAGAGCAAAATGCCTTTTGAAGCAGAATGCTCTGAATACATTCTGCCTTATAAAAAATGTATAAAAGGATAGCACAGAAAAAGGCTGTGAGGCGTGACACGGCCCGATCATGTTGTGCATGCATGAGTTAGCTGGGACAAGATCAGAACCAAAGCTGAGATTAAGCCTATCCACCCGGAGCCCAGGGCTGGGAGCTCCAGCATCACACAGCTTGGGGTCAGTGGTGGGGCTGCTCCAAGGTACCCTTCTCTGGAGAGTCATCCGGTTTAAAAGTATTTGGGCTAACAAATTATGTATCACCTAGAATGGAGACTCCGTTCCCCATTTTAATGTGAACAGGGATCATGTTCCTGTCATGATCCCATCACATCCACAGTCTTTGTTTCAATCGTGAATATTAAAGAGTTAAACATAAACCCCCAATAGGTCATATGGCATGACCTCAAATGACACCCACGTCTCAAGGCAGTCTCCAGAGAACTCACAGGCAGTAATACGAAATCCAGGGAAAGGCCAAGACCCCCTTGGGCACTGCTGTCACTGGAGAACCACTGAGCTCTGGGAAGGATGCCTGGCCCATTTCCACAGTGCTTTGCACTCTAAGAACATTTTGACTTCTGTGACATAATCATACCCATTTGGCAAATGAAAGCAACTCAGGCAACTCTTCTCAAGCCACATGGCTAGTAGATGTCAGCATTCAAAGGCAGGTCTTTTAAACCAGCACACTTAGCATTCAGCAAAAAATCTCTTAATGGTCTTAAGAGGTGAATGGAGAGAGATGATATAAAGGAATAAAATTCACTGGGTTACAGGGACTTTATCACTGGTTGTAGGGCTTCCCAGGTGGTGTAGCAGTAAACAATCTGTCTGCCAATGCAGGAGACCTGGGTTCAATCCCTGGGTCAGGAAGATCCCCTGGAGAAGGGAATGGCAACCCACTCCAATATTCTTGCCTGGAGAATCTCATGGACAGAGGAGCCTGGGGCGGGAGGAGGGTGGGGGCTACAGTCCATGGGGTTGCAAAGAGTCAGACATGACTGATTGACTAAGCATAAACATTATCATTGATTGTCAAAATGATTCAGAAATCACACCTCATAGGATGTGGAGGAAGAAGCATGGCTTAGTGGGTTGAACCTGGAGTCTTGAGCCAGACCACCCAGATTCAAGGCCAAGTTCTGCCATTACTAGCTGTGTGATCCCGGACAAGTTCCTCATTTCTCTGGGCCTGCGTTTCCTTATCTTTAAAATGACAGTGATAATAGAACCTTACCAGATAGAATAAATTAACTTTTGTAAAGCATTTAGAATAACATTCGCCATATAATAAGTGCTGTATATGTGTTTGTTCAATTAATCAATCATTCTACTACGATGTTGCATGTTCTTCTCCAACCGGCACAAACAACTTGCTGCTGAATTTTTAATACAGAAACATTGCCTCCCTGATATCCTGTTAAAAGTTTTCTTGGACTCATCCCAACACCTTTCTGGATCATGTGACCGACAGAAACACGGGGCCTCTCTCCTCGATTTTCAAAAGCAAACCCACCAGGACTCAGCATTCAACCTGTTCCCCAGACTTGCCAGGGTTGCTCTTCTTCCCATGCAGCTCAGAAAACCACTGACAAATTTTATCAAATAATGGCATAGGTGGATCCAAGAAAGACACTTGTTCCACCAAAATGGGCACCACACCCCGCTGCTGGGCTGGAGCACTGTGGCTCAAAATCTGCAAACCCTGCGCGTCAGAGTCTGGTTATGAACCCTTAAGCCTCAGAGGCCTCATGCATGTGGTATGTATGTGAATAAACAGAGGCTCCTCACTTGCCAAGCCTAACAGACTCATCAGAGGAACTGCTGCCTCTTAAAAACCATCAGGCCTTGAAAAGTCAGTCAAAGAACACACACTGAAAAGCATCTGCTAAGGAGGAGACTGGCAGTTTACTGCCAGTTAAATGTGCATCCAGCCTGATCCTTTGATCTTCTGAAGGACGATCTATAAATTTCTGCGGTCTCCAGTTCTTGTAGAGAAGCAATTCAAACACATTAACGTAGAGCCTTCAATTAGAAGGATTTTACCTGAGAAATGACTAACACCATCCCGCAGGATCATGGACATTTTAAACATACTCACTTTTTTTTCCCCTGCATTTATCTTTTGGAAACTAGGATATACAAGCACTGTGCCGGGTTCTACGGGGAAAAAGGTCCTTCCTGTTGTCTTCACACAGAAACTGTCAAAGCACAAATGTCAGGTATATTTCAAAGGCAGGTGGTCTAAGAAGTGGAAACTCAACCTATTTTTCACTCCATGAGGGTGAAGAGACTTACATAAAACTGCTCCCTATGAAAATTCTATTTTTAATCCCACTGACAGCACCAAATTGGATAAATGGTGCTGAGGCGCTAACTTGAATCTACCTATATTTTCATCATGCATTTCAGGATTTTTGTTTCTCAGGTCTATTGTTTTTCCTCTGGAGCTCAGTCAAGTGTCAGCTCTGACTTTCTGAGTAGCTTTGAGTAATGGGATCAGCTAACGTTCTGTACATGAAGAAATTCCATATCATTCGCTTCTCTAAAAATACTGCTGCCTGCCACCGGAGCCAATCAACAGTGATGAATAGCTGAAGGGACAAGTAGGTCTCTAAATGTACTTCGTATCTGACAGCCCTTCAGCAGATATGGAGAATGGATCCCTGTAACTCACATACCCAGCTCCCTCCTCCGGCAAGCCAGCCCTTTCTCTCCCTAGTGAAAAGGAGCATGCATTCTTAACCACCCAATACGTCCCCCACCCCCCTTTACAACAACCCAACAGAAAGCTGTTCAGCGCCTACAGTGTCTGGTTCTCGGCAACTGCTGGGCTGGAAATAAAAAGCTGAATAAGGCACACGTCCTTTTTTTTTTTTCTTAGTCATGCCACGGGGCATGCGGGATCTTAGTTTTCAGACCAAGGATCGAACACGCATTTCCTGCAATGGAAGCGTGGAATCTCTTAACCACTGGACGGCCAGGGAAGTTCCCATGGATACTTCTAACCCGTTAAAACTTGGTTAGGAGGCAGCTTCTGACTCTCTCTGAATTAATGTTACCGTCTGAAAAAACTGAGTGTGTGTGCTCTAGATACATCTCACTGCTGAAGTTCACTGACCTCCAGAACAATCTGTGACACAGATCTCTATACATTGACGGAGGGCCACAGGTGTGTTTAATTGGACTCTTCACTCCAAAATCTTTCTGAAGCCTCTACCCCATGCCAGAAGGTACAGGCTATCTGTCGGGAACCTACTGGTGATACAAAATGGGCAACAGTACATAAGGTCATTTACTCAGTAACCTGATGACCTTAAATCAAAAACCAAATAAAATTTTGATGCAGCTGGCTCTATGTTTTGGCTAAGCAGAACCGAAAAGTTCTACCAAGATGACTGCATTTTCTGCTGTGGGTGTTCAGATGGGGAAATGATCTTTTCAGAGAATAAACATCTTGTGAGATCTAAGACCCTAGGATGCATTTACACTTTTTTAAGTCACAAGAAGGAAAGGGCCTTTGCTCACTCGTGACAACTAGACAGTCCCTTAATAAGGGCCTTTGCTTTTTCCAAACCCACCACCGTCATCCACGCGCTGAACTTCACACACTGGGCAGTGCTTGGCTGCACTGACAAACCATCCGTGTGTCTGACCTGCAAGTCCTCCTCTGATGATCAGTCAGTAACACGATCAAGCTCTCAAAGTCTCCCTGGGAACCTCTCGTACTAACTTCTCTTCTACTCCTGCACTTCTAGCTGCTGGAATGCTTCTGAGCTCAGTCCATGGACCTCGTCTCTTCTGTCTCTGCTCATCCTCAGATGCTCCCATTCGTTCTCAGCACTTTAAATATTATTCCAGAAATGATTTTTTTTTGCAGGTACCGATCTAAAAAGTCTCTCATATGGTTTATGCTATTTTGCACTGACTCAACCTGTTGCAATTTAATCTTTAGGACACTCACTCCATCCCCCTAAAATAAATATAAGTGTTTCAGCCAAAAAAAAAAAAAAGTCCAATATGATGAAACCTAAATTTGTATCTTTTGCCTTCACCTCTCTCCTGAGGTCCTGAGTTCCTGATTCATATATCTAATTGCCTACTTAATATCTGGGTGGCTGTTAGGCATTTCAAACTTATGATGATTAAACATACTATTTTACTTTAATGCCGAATGGGGAAACTGATAAGTTTTTAAAGTCAAGAAACCAAAGGGAATGAGGAGAATTTAAATGGTCTCCGTTCTTGGGAAAGCACAAGATATTACGTGATGGGTAGAATGTCAACTCATCTTTATTTATGGGCAATTCCAAAGGTATTCTATTCTGTCCCCTCATGAAAAAAAGAGTAGCAGTAAATCATGTTTTTAAACAGACCCAATGACACAGAGGGCTTTTTTTTGGTGGCTCAACTGTAAAGAACCCAGTTGTAAAGATGTGGGTGGGATCCCTGAGTTGGGAAGATCCCCTGGAGAAGGAAATAGCAATCACTCCAGTATTCTTGCCTGGGAAATCCCATGGACAGAGGAGCCTGGTGGGCTACAGTCCATGGGGTGGCAAAAGAGTCGGACACGACTCAGTGACTAAACAACAACAAGAGTGTAGCTAATAAGAGTGTCAGTTTCCAGTAGCCACCGAGTGACTTGTGGCAAATACAAATCTGGCGTTATCGAAAGATTTGATACAGTATCAAAAACTGTCAAATTCTCTTCAACATGCTACACATTTACTGATAGTATTATGGTTTTTCATTAACTTCGCTTCCTGTCCATTTTTATCCTGGTATTTTACATAAATATCACTGGCTTACATAATGCTTGTGGACAATAAGAAACTCGGCTTTTTCATATTCAACACATTTTTAAAGGTCGTTTTGATCATTGCATGCTTGTGCTAAGTCACTTCAGTCGTGTCCAACTCTTTGCGACTCCATGGATCGTAGCCCTGCAGGCTCCTCTGTCCATGGGATTCTCCAGGCAAGATTACTGGAGGGGGTTGCCATGTGCACCCACCAGGTTTGGATCATTATTCACTCTCATTTGATTTATTGTTTTTACTCTCAATATTTTCCATGCACCAGGCCCCTCACTAGGCACTAGGACTAGAAAGACAAATGAGAAATGGGGAATCCTTAATTGAGCTATTACATCACATTTTAAAATATTAAGTGGGAGAAATAGGGAGGAACATGGTAATCTGAGCATAGAGGCACTTCCCAGAACTGGATTTGTTATGAGCCGTTTTGGGCCAATTACTGTTTCAATTGAGCCATCTATAATTCTTTCCACTTACATTTTCAGTCTAGAGGAAACCAGACACAAGATGTTATACATGGAGCCAGAAGCTGACATTGTTTCCTGACAGCAGAGATTCCCTGATGACCACCAGATCACAAAAAGAAAGAAGAAATCAAGAAGTGATGCCCTGGAAAATGACACCTGTCAAATCCAGAACCTGACTTCAGCTCCAATGTTCCTCGTTGGCTGCATGGAGGGGACACACCAGGACCCTGATGCGGGCGATTCTGCACGAGGGGAGTTGGCTGGGGATCCAGGTCAAGGCAGACCATCATGTTTAAAAGGGGATTCTCCAGACTCTGGCTCCATCCTTTGTTTCTGGTTTAAAGAATCCCTGCTCCTAACCATCATACATATAAGATGAATAAACAAGGCCGACACACACAGAGTCAGACATGACTGAACGACTAACACTTTCAAACAAGGTCCTACTTTACACCACAGGGAACTATATTCAATATCCTGTGACAAGCCATAATGGAAAGGATTATGAAAAAGAAAAAAATACACATGTGTGTCTGTCTATGTATGTATAACTGAGTCACTTTGCTGTACAGAAAAAACTAACATAACATTGTAGATCAACGTGTGTGTGTGTGGGGGGTGTGTGTGCATGATCAGTGGCTAAGTCCTGTTCAACTCTTTGTGACCCCATGGACTGTAACCTACAAGGCTCCTCTGTCCATGGGATTTTTCCAGGCAAGGATACTGGAATGGGTTGCCATTTCCTTCTCCTGGGATCTTCTGGACCCAGGGATCAAACCTGTGTCTCTTGTGTCTCCTGCATTGGCAGGGGAATTCTTTGCCACTGTGCCACCACCTGGGAAGCCCAGATCAACTATACTTCAATAAAATTTTTAAAAAATTTTAATTAAAAATTAAAAAAAAAAAGAATTCCTGCTTCTGATACAGAACACTTACAGCACATAAACACGTCACCCTGCTTCTTTCACGTCTATATACAGATGCACATATGGAAGGCTGCATCTCCTGCCATGGCTTCCTCCACCCTCCATCCCCAGCATAAATCTAATTACTGAGGAAAGTGCATTGGATGCTACCATGACCTTTTCGTCTGATACACGTCGGTATTCCCTTAACAGCCAATTAGTGACAGCATCAGGAGCATGGATCCCATCATTGTCAGTGCCTCCAATTCCCCACGCACCACCTAGTGGTGATAATTATATTAATAGTCATGATGATGCTGATGATGCTCTTCTCACTGAATTTAAAACACAAAAAGGCCACTGTAACAGTGAGTGGAACAGAACCCTCGTTTTCCTTCTGGAAACATCTCTCAAGACATATAAAGCAGTGCTCCTATTACCTTGACAAGAATCATCAGGGCCTAAATTCAGGTTCCAATGCAAGTGAAAACCATCTATATTTTGAAATAGGAAGGTATTGATTTACTGAGCAACTGAAAATTGCATTTCCCTGTTCACTGGCTTTCCAAATATGGGTGGTAAGAAAATAAAGTGTTTTTGTGGTTGGAACAGAGACTTCGGATACGGGCCACATACGCGGAAATGCAATGCTTTTACTATTGTGACCCAGTCAACTACCTCCCGTCATGATTTCATATTTACTCCTCTTATTTTCATCTATACGCCACTTTTGTTGTTCGAACTTTGCTTGTCTCCAAGATGCCAACAGAAGAATTGATTACCACTACTGCTTTCCCCCCAATAAATACTGCTGTCTGTAGTCGACTGCCACTTGAATCCTTTCTCCTTAAATAAACATAAAGGCATCTCTCTGGCTATCCACCATAGTTACATCTTTCTTTGCTTTTAAAAAGTAAAAAACAAAAAGGCAGTAAATACAGCCCATTTTAAAACCTTCACTTCTGTTACCAGTTGGAAAATTTATAAACAATTGCTTCAACTAACAGCTCTAGTCCTAATTCAAATGTGTGGGTAGATAAAGTTAGGGAGACAAACACACACGCCATGTGTATTATATGTGTATATACACATACTCCACAAGAGGTATCAATTTGGACTCATCTTTCTTCACCTCCCATGGTCTCTGAGTCTCTTTCCCTGGCTCGTGACTGAATGCTTTCCACTTCCTGCGATACATCTTCAAGAAACGAAAAAGCTTACTATCCCCATGGCTGAGATGAAGAATATGCAAGAGCCTACAAAGCAAGATTTTCTTGAAAGGACATTAATACTTAATAAAAATGTGGTTTGAAGAAGAGTGTAAGATCAGAATTCGCGTGGATATGGGACATTTCTAAAATTTTTGCCATGATGTTTCATGTGTATTTAAAGGAGCAAACATGAAGGAGGCCGTTTTGAAAGCCAAAAATGGATACAAAAAATAAACAGGTAGGCAAACTTTTAACTGTGGAAAATTCTTAAAGAGATAGGAATACCAGACCACCTGACTTTCCTCCTGAGAAATCTGTATGCAGGTCAAAAAGCAACAGTTAGAACTGGACATGGAACAACAGACTGGTTCCAAATCAGAAAAGGAGTACATCAAGGCTGTATATTGTCACCCTGCTTATTTAACTTATATGCAGAGTACATCATGCAAAATGCCGGGCTGGATGAAGCACAAGCTGGAATTAAGGTTGCCGGGCGAAATACCAATAACCTCAGATACACAGACGACACCACACTCATGGAAGAAAGTGAAGAACTAAAGAGCCTCTTGATAAAAGTGAAAGGAGAGTGAAAAAGCTGGCTTAAAACTCAACATTCAGAAAACTAAGATCATGGCATCCAGTCCCATCACTTCATGGCAAATAGATGGGGAAATAGTGAAAACAGTGAGAAACTATTTTAGGGGGCTCCAAAATCACTACAGGTAGTGACTGCAGCCATGAAATTAAAAGACGCTTGCTCCTTGGAAGAAGAGCTATGACCGACCTAGACAGCATATTAAAATGCCAGAGACATTACTTTGCCAACAAAGGTCCATCTAGTCAAAGCTATGGTTTTTCCAGTAGTCATGTATGGATGTGAGAGTTGGACTATAAAGAAAGCTGAGCACCGAAGAATTGATGCTTTTGAACTGTGGTGTTGGAGAAGACTCTTGAGAGTCTGTTGGACTGCAAGGAGATCCAACCAGTCCACCCTAAAGGAGATCAGTCCTGAATATTCAATGGAAGGACTGATGCTGAAGCGAAACTCCAATACTTTGGCCACCTGATGCTAAGAGCCGACTCACTGGAAAAGATCCTGATGCTGGGAAAGATTGAAGGCGGGAGGAGAAGGGGACGACAGAGGATGAGATAGCTGGATGGCATCACCAACATGGAGATGAGTTTGAGTAAACTCCGGGAGTTGATGGACAGGGAAGCCTGGCGTGCTGCAGTCCATGGGGTAGCAAAAAGTCAGACACGACTGAGCGACTGAACTGAACTGACTGAGACTGTTAACAAAGCTGCTCTGGGGGTAGACCCCAATTCTTGCTTTACAAAAACCAAGCTCACCACACAGGTTACGCGGACTCTTCTTGTCAGAGCACAGGTATCTCCTACTCCAAATGTCCGAGTAATGTTGCTATTGTTCAGTTGCTAAGTAGTGTCTGACTCTTTGCAACCCCATGGACTGCAGCATGGCAGGCTCCCCTGTGGTTCACTATATCCCCGAGCTCGCTGAAACTCACGTCGATTGAGTTGGTGATGCTATCTAACCATCTCATCCTCTGTTGACTCCTTCTCCTCTTGCCTTCCCAATCTTTCCCAGCATCAGGGTCTTTTCCAATGAGTCAGCTCTTTGAGGTGGCCAACAAAGGTCTGTTTGATTATTCAAGCCCACCAAATTCATAAGATGCAAATTCTACTGCTTTGTATGAGAAAGGGTTTCCTAAAATGTATCACTGTCTGAGGTATTGATTTGTTCTCAAAGTGCTTGTGGAAACACACTGAGTTCCGGTGTCTCCACCAGAAATCCAGGGCATTTTGCCTGCATTACAGACACAGCCCAGGAAGATTTATTCCTACCATCTCCATCATTTTTCATCTGTAACCTCTATGACATAAGGCTAGTGAAAGAGAGCACACTTTCACATCAGGCAGACAAGCATTTAGATCCTCTCCAGGCCGTAAACCAAGAACAGTTTCCCATTTAAAGGAAAATAAATCCTCTTTATAATTGAAAATAGCTTTCCTTTACAACTCTGTTCAGCTTTGCTGGGAAGAAAAAACTTACTTATTTTATAAAGCAAATTTCACTGAATATGGAGAAAAGGGAAACTAAGCTGCTGCTTCTTAGGAATCAGCCTTAACTACACTGATGAATGTCCATCATTTACAAAAGCATTGTCTGTGGCTACTGTCATTTTTGGAGAAGGAAATGACTCCCCACTCCAGTATTCTTGCCTGGAGAATTCCATGGAAAGAGGAGCCTCGTGGGCTATACTGAGATTGCAAAGAGTCACACATGACTTAGCGACTAACACACACTATCATTTTAGATATCATGAGACAGCCAGTTAGTAAATAGGTTACTTGTGCAGTGGGGCTTCCCTGGTGGCTCTGCAGAAAAGAATCCACCTGCCAGTGCAGGAAACGAGGGTTTGATTCCTGGATGGGGAAGATTCCCTGGAGAAGGAAACAGCAACCCACTCCAGGATTACTGCCTGGAAAAGTCTATGGACAGAGAAGCCTGCTGGGCTATAGTCCACGGGTTCGCAAAGGGTTGGACACGACTTAGTGATGAACAACAACTAGTTGCACACCAGTTCTGGTGGGTCATTTTGCCCATCTTTAACATGGGTATTTAGGAAGTCAACAAAACACTCAGCAGAAAGATGAAGACCATCATTAAGAGGCCCAGAAGATTTCCGTGCCCCTGAGGGGAAAAAACCCATCCTGTGAATAAATGCTACATATTATTTTTTCATCCAAGGATTGCTAATCCCTTCTAGATGACAACTCCTATTTCAGGGGCAGACAAGATCATGGAGATGATCGGGAGCCTGGGGAGACGTTGGATGTGTCGTTTCCAGTCTGCCAGCCCCGCTCCTGATACACTTGGCTCCACATCCACCGGGATGTGCCACATTTCGAAGGGCCTCTCTGCCTGGTTCATAGGGATCAGGGCGTCCAAGTGCTTGGGGTTTACAAGAGCAGGCTTACAGATCCTGGAGGCAAGGAGAAACGGCACCTGATGGGACTCTGCCTTGGCACATCCGACTCTTGGTGTTCTACGGGAAAGTGGCCCTTTGCTGGTGTACTTGCTGAGAATGGCCCTGACCTCAGAAGTCATCCTCAGGACCACCCTGCCTGCCTTCCTGCCTTCTTCCCTCATTCAACAGCAAAGTCCCCCAGCCTCTCTCTTCCCATGGACTCTCTGCCTCTGGATGTTACCTCCCATTCAAGTCCTTTGGTTTCTGTTTCACAAAGCAACATTTTTATACATCTTGCCCCACTGAGACTAGAAACAAAATGATAACAGATAACAACACAGGAGCCTGAGCAGGGTCTGCCCCAGACTTAGGGCTTCCTGGTGGTTCAGGGGTAAATAACCCATCTGCAATGCAAGAGATGCAGGTTCAATCCCTGGGGCAAGAAGATTCCCCTGGAGAAGGGAACGGCTACCCACTCTGGTACTCCTGCCTGAGAGACCCATGGACAGAGGAGCCTGGCGGGCTCCAGTCCATGGGGTCAGAAAGAGTAGTACATAACTGAGCGACTAACACTTTCACTTTCACGTTAGGGAGAAGATGGGGAAACACACAAGAGACCAAATGGTTTTTGACAATGCTTTCTGTTCCATATTTTTTTCTGTTCTACTCGATAAAAGAGAAAGAAAAGAAGCTTTTAACACAAAGAACCATACTCTTGTAATGCATCTGAAGTACACAGAGTGTCTAGGAAGGAATGGCGGTCAGATTAATTTTTCTGAATCATATATTAAAATGCAAGGCATCTAAAGGCGATTTCCATCATCTCTGCTCTCCAGCCTGCCTTGCTGTCTAGACTGGCACCAATAAATTCCCTCTTGCTACAAAAAGGAAAGAAGGGAGGGAGGGAGGAAATTAGAAAATGAGAGGAAAATATAAACTAACTACACCTAGTAGTTACAGGTAATTACCAGCCTACACAGCAAAACTTTTGGTCACTTAAAACCCACAAAACTGTGACAGGCAGGAGCAGAAAGTGAGGCCAAAAACCAACTTGCTTTGCCCCCAGAGAGGCGGGAGGAAGCCAGAGCTGAGTCAGAGAACATGGGGGCGGTGTTGGAGGAAACCTGGTCACAGCCCAGTGTTTGCCCCTGGCACGGGACTCTGAGGACTCTGACCCCTACATTTCAGACCATTTTACATTTCATGTAAAAATGAAAGCGTGCAGTAGATTACATATACAGGACCTTCCAGCTTTACAATTCTAGATGGAAACTCCAAGTCCAACTCCCAGGTGCAATGAGGCGCTGGGGTTTCTAGTATCCAAAATGCTCAGGTCTGTTTGCTGTTCTAGAAATGGAATCAGGGTCCCAAAACTGTTCCCGTGTATATGTGGGAACCTGTTACATGATACAGGTAGCAACACAAATTAGGGGGAAATAAATGGATTATTTAAGGGATAGTATTATAGAAACTAGCTTGTCATGAAGAGAAACTGTTAGATCCATATCTCCTCACTATAAAAACAAAACAAATCCCCCAAATCTCCTCCTGGAATGTGGTCAAGGTCTAGATATAAAGCGCAGTCAAGACTCTTGAGAGTCCCTTAGACAATGAGATCAAACCAGTCAATGCAAAAGGAAACCCTGAATATTCATTGGAAGGACTGATGCTGAAGCTAAAGCTCTAATACTTTGGCCAAAGAGCTGATTCAAAGGAAAAGATCCTGATGCTAGGAAAGACCGAGGGCAGGGGGTGACAGAGGACGAGATGGTTGAATGGCATCATCAACTCAATGAACATGAGTCTGAGCGAACTCTGGGAGATAGAGAAGGCCAGGGAAGCCTGGGCTGCTGCCATTCACGGGGCTGCAAAGAGCTGGACATGACTGACTGAACAACAACGTGAGGTGAACAGAAATAGCAATTGGAAAACATCCTCGATTGCTTGCGGAAGGACTTCTTAAACATGATTTATTTTTAACTCATAAAAGAAAAGAATGGTTCTGCCTACCACAAACGATGACACACAAAAATTGACAGAAGACACCTTCATCTCTAAAGAGGAACACAAGATTAATATCCAGACTACACAAGAGATCAAGAAGAAAAAAAAGAGAAGAAACCCAACAGAAAAATGCGCATAAAATACGAACAGGTAATTCACAGAAGGAAAAATCCAAATGGCTAAGAGGAATATAAAAAGAAGCTCGATCTCATTAGTCATCAGAGAAATGCAAGTTTAATGGACATTGATCCAACTACCAGACTAGAGCCAGCAAGTCACACAGTTCCTTGTGGAGGTGGGGGCTGACAGCAGGGCTCGTTCACAGCTTTGGGAGGAGAGACTGGATCCATCCTCTGGCCAACAATCTCCTGCAACTGGGGAAGTGAAGTGGGCTCCTGCTCCATCACCCTGAGAAAATAATCCACAGCCACATACCCACAAAGCACTATACAAGGACACGTATGTTCATTAGAGCAGGATCTGGAATATCTGGGAGCTATGGGTGAGCAGTACTAAGTGAGTGAATGAATGAAACTGTACAAAGTTGACATGATGGTATATACCGTGTGAGGGCTTCCTGGTGGCTCAGTAGTGAAGAATCCACCTGTCAATGCAGGAGATGCAGGTTCGGTCCCTGGATTGGGAAGATCCCCTGGAGAAGGACATGGCAACCCACTCCAGTATTCTTGCCTGGGAAATCCCATGGACAGAGGAGCCTGGCGGGCTACAGTCCATGGGGTCACAAAGAGTTGGACACGACTTAGTGAGTAGACAGCAACATATACCACACGGCAGCCAGAAATGAGAATACAACCCAAACCCACCACCTATACAGCTCTAAAAGCAGCACTGACTGAAAAAAAAAAAAAAAAAAGGAACTGCAACCTATACTCCAGAGATGTATATTATACAACTTATTCACACAAATAAATACTTTTCAGGGACAAATATACACCTAAAGAAATGCTGAACGCATTATAATGGTGATCTCTGAAGGAGAGCGGGGGTGAAGGAGGCAGAAAGAATGAAACAAGAGGGTCCTAGAATGGCGTGACGATGATGGCGATGAGCCACTAAAGGCAAAGAATGATGGTATGAATCACCTCTCAGCACCTGAATGGGGGGTGGTGGGAAGACAGGGGCTGATGATGTCATCAGAAATCACTGGTGTTTTGGAAGTAAATGAAATCCCCAAATCCAGACTAACCCATCCTGAAGGGTAATAGCAACAGCAGCTGCTCCCACGTCTTCCTCTGAGTCAGAAAATGTGCTACAGTTTTACAAACATGTGATCTCACTTAAGCTCCACAACGGGCTTTTTGAGATGCGCACTTAGTTATTCCATTTTACTGACGAAGAACCTGAGTCCCAAGAGGTGAACCAATTCAAGCTCACAATGAGGAAGCTGAAAAGTTAAAGATGTTTGTCGCTCAGTCATGTCCAACTCTTTTGTGACCCCATGGACTGTAGTCCACCAGGCTCCTCTGTCCATGGAATTCTCCAGGCAAGAATACTGGAGTGAGTTGCCATTTCCTTCTCCAGGCAATCTTTCCAACCCAGGAATCAAACCTGGGTCTCCTGCATTGCAGGAGGATTCTTTACCGTCTGAGCCCGCAGGGAAGCTGAGGAAGCTGAGGAAGCTGCAAAGTCGTATTCAAACCCAGAACCTGGCTCCAGATTCTGTGCTCTTAGTCACCACTGTAGATGGAAAAAAGGACTATCTTTATTTTTCACCCACCATAAATCAGGAGATCTGGACTTAAAAGTTTTTCACTCCCCAAAACAAAGCCCAGATGGATATGGATTTGGATCCTTGTTTTAATTTTGCTCATCATGATAACCTAGGGCTGCAAAGAAAAGGCTTGGCCCCAACGACATGTCAGCTGAACCCAGGTTTTTATTCTTTAATCGTGGATCTTCAGAGAAGGTGATTACAAGACTGTAACCAGGATCTGGTTCAGTGTCTCAGAGTCCATGGTCCTAAGTTATGTGTCGGCCATATGCCACACAGCCAGTCTAGACACAAAGAACACACTGACTAAGGTTCTGAACATCCCTTCGTTTACCTGGGAGACTCCCATACTTATCAACCCCAACGAGCATTATTAGAAAATGCAGTCACTTGTGTTTAATGATTTTTTTCCCTCTCAGTTACTGGTGAAGTTTTTTTCTTAGCTCAAGGTTATTTCTTGTAACTTATATTCCTGGTAAATATGTTAAGTTCATGAAGTCAACCTCATCAAAATATGTTGTATGGTGCTTCCTGGAAGCTGAAACACAGATTTTTAAAAATTTATCCGAAGAATAGGAGGGTGGTTTGAGGGAGAATGGATACATGCATTTGTATGGCTGAGCCCCTTTGCTGTTCACCTGAAACTATTACAATGTTGTCAATCGGCTATACCTCAAAATCAAATAAAAAGTTCAAAAGAAAAAAAAAAATCTGAAGAGTCTAATGTTGCATCATCCAAAAAAGTATTATAGTAATTTATAGCATGAGGCAAAAGATAAGCAAATCAGTTAGAAATACTAGAAGAATAACTCTTTAAAAATGTACTTTCCTCCAAATATAAGAACTGTATAACTTGACATGATTCACAGCATTCTAAACAAGGTATGATATGAACAGCAGTCAAGATCTGTGATAGTCAAATTAATGCTGCAGACCAAACTGTAAGAGGAAAGGGGTGACATGGTCCATATTTATTTATTTAAATACTTGTCACGCTTTGCTGAATAAAAGCAGACTGACCAACTATAATAGCACAACTCGAACTTCTTACATTTCAGGAGAGGATGAATTTAGGGGTTACTAAGTTTCACTGATCCAAGTTTTAAAATATTGGATAATTTTTCAGCCTTCTAATCTCAATAACAAAATCATGTCTTAGGAGACTTTTTAATCATTGGGATTACCAAAGTACATTCACGTGTGGATTTCCCACTTGTTATCTATTCATTGACTATTTATTGGAATTCTACTAAGGACCAGCTAATGGAACCCACAATCTGGAAAGAATGACAAACACCACCACCACCATTGCAACAAGTAAACATATACCAGGGACAGTCTTTAGATTAATGTGTCAAGTGCTTTATATCGCTTAGGTAATTATGATGATGCTTTGAAAAAGGCACTACTGATTCCCATTTTACAGATAAGCAAAGTGAGGTTCAGAGAAAACACATAATTTCAGTTCAAGGTGAGTCAGGTTTCAAGCTCAGGTTTTAATCTGATCCAAAAGCCTGTGCTTTAAAAAGGACTAGGCTCTAATGCCTCTTGTGAAGTTTTACTAAAAATAGTCCCCCCAAAATGTATTCACTAGAAGCTTAAAAAACATCATGGGAACAGAAAAAAGGAAACATTTAGCTCTGGAAATACAGGAAGTCATTAGGGGGACATAACACTGAATTGAATCTTGAATGATGAGCAGAAGCTCAAAGATGGAGGGATGGTGCAGGGCTGGCTGTGACAAGATGTGGATTTTTTCAGATACTGATAAATGGTTTTGTGCAGCTGGGTGAAGAGTTTATGCAAGTTGCCAACTATGAGGTTGGAAAAAGGCAGGTTGGAGCTTCACCGTGAGCTGCCCTTCAGACATGCTAAGAAGTTGAAACATCACCCAGTCCACAAAGGGGAAAGTGAAAGTGAAAGTCACTCAGTCATGTCTGACTCTCTGCGACTCCATGGATTATACATACAACAGTCCATGGAATTCTCCAGGCCAGAATACTGGAGTGGGTAGCCTTTCCCTTCTCCGGGGGATCTTCCCAACCCAGGGTAGAACCCAGGTCTCCTGCTTTGCAGGCGGATTCTTTACCAGCTGAGCCACAAGGGAATCCCAACATACCCGGAGAAAACTATAATTCAAAGAGATACATGTACCCCAATGTACTATTTCTATTAGCTAGGACTTGGAAGCAATCTAAATGTCCACTGACAGATGAGTGGATAAAGAAGATGTGGTACATACACACAATGGAATATTATTCAGCCATAAAAGGAGTGAAACTGGGTCATTTGTAGAGATATGGATGGACCTAGAGTATGTCGTACACAGCGAAATGAGTCAGAAAGACAAAAACAAATATTATATATTAACGCATATATGTGGAATCTAGAAAAACAGTACAGATGAACCTTTTTGCAGGGCAGGAACAGGGTCACAGATGGAGAGAACAGACATGTGGACACAGTGTGGGGAGGGAGGGGTGGGATGAACTGAGAGACTGGGATCAACATATATACACTACCACGTGTAAAACAAATAGCCAGTGGGAAGCTGCTGAATAGCACAGAGAGCTTACTCTGTGCTCTGTGACAACCTAGAGGGGTGAGACCGAGGGGTGTGGGAAGGAGGTCCAAAAGGGGGCAGATATATGTGTACATATAGCTGATTCACCTCGTTGTACAGGAGAAATAAATGCAACACTGTAACGCAATTATACTCCATGCCAAAAAGCCACATGCATGGCTGAAGTTGAGACTGGATGGGTAAATGGGCCCAGAGTTTCAGGGACAGGAAGAAAACATCCACCAAAGAAGTTACAGGCAACTGTCTGCTTCTGAGGCTAGAAGGGAAATCTGTGTGTTTTAAAATCTGAAGACTCTTAAGTTATAAAATAAGGCTCAAGGATGCGTGCTACAGTCCATGGGGTCGCAAAGAGTCAGACCCGACTTAGCGATTGAACAACAAGGTTCAAGGAAGGAGTACAAGAAAGTTTAACTTGTCAAAAATAATCAACAGCCCATGCCTTTGTTTCATTCTCAGGGAGGGCAAAACTTGTTTATCCAGGGAAAGTAAAGTTACTTGAGGAACCAAGACTTGCTGAGATATTTAGAATTTTTTTCTTATCTCATACCCCTCAAAAAAGACCCAGTTACTGCCTCTTCTTCACAATCAATAATTTTAAAACTGGCATATTGGGGGAAATATCTTGCCATCTATTGAGGGTCTATTTTGGTCCTGGACTGGAAACGCTTTTTATAAACAACCATGGCTATTTTTATGAATTTATTTCTGCTTCTGCAGTGGAGTCACCGGATCACAGTCTGATCTAATAACAAGCGTCAAACCTTCAAACTCGGAAACATCAATGCGATAAATAAAGTGGGGGGGGGGTGCAGCTCTCTCTGCTCTTCCACTCAAAACCAGGGCAGCGCTATCAATAGTCCTGACATTATAATTAGTTCAATAAAGGGTCCCGCTGCTTCTACGTGGAAGCAAAAACACTTTGGAAAATACATTTATTAAATCTGGACTATCATGTTATTAGGGGCGTCTGATGCCTACTCCCAGGAAACTGCTGTAAAATCAGGACAACTCAGCAATGAGGCTACTTTCCTGTCATTATCCAAATTGTCGACAAAAGGAAAGATCATTAGGATCCCATATACGATAGAAAGAACGGAGCAATAAACTAGATTCATTTCCCACAGGATGATATTAAAGCAAAATGATTCTAGGCTGGGGAGACATGAGGCTTGGTACGCAGAGGCTGGGAGTTTTTCTCATGTGTCACAGTGGTAAAAACATATCAGTCAGCAACCAGAAGGGGTGAATCCTTGCTGTGTACATGGCACAGCCAATCTTTCTACAAAGCAGTTCAGATTACGATGTTGCCAACAACTGACGGGGCCTGAATTAGTGGAGAAAGCCACGCCCCATTACCGAGGATGTCTTTCTCTGGCCCGGAAATGCTCTCCTGTCTTGGGTTTTGTGACGTCCACCATCCCTGGAGCCCCAGCCCCCTACCCCCGACCTCCCGGGCTCCTCCTCTTCCTCTTACCAGCTGATGAGTCGTTCGGTGACCTGATCCATATTCACATCTGGAATGATTCCTATGTACTCACAGTCACAATCTGCATCTTCACACCCAGGCTTTCCCTGTGCCGTCCGGGTCTGCACAGCCAGTCTTCCATCTGCCATCTCCACCTGGGTGTCTCCAAGTACTGCAACTTCCTCCTAATACCTGACCCTCCTGATCTTTTCCCCAAAGCAACTAACGCTCCAACTGGCTACCACAATCTTTTCATTCAAGTACACAAGAAACCCTGGGACCATCACTGATGCCTCCCTTCCCCACCCTCCATCCACAAGCTCCAGCCTCCATATTTAATCCATGTTGATTTCCCCTAATAAACATCTCTCAAATGTCCAATGAAAAGAAATGCCCACAGACATAGAGAACAGACCTGTGGACACAGCAAGGTAAGGAGGGGGTGGTGGGAGGAACTGAGAAAGCGGCATTGACATATATACACTACCATGTGTAAAATAGCTAGCTAGTGGGAAGCTGCTGTGTAACACAGGAGTCCAGCCTGGTGCTCTGTGATGACCTAGAGGGGCAGGAAAGGGGATGAGGTGTGGGAAGGAGGCTTTAGAGGGAGGGGACACATGTATACTTATGGCGGATTCACATGGTCGTTGTATGGCCGAAACCAACACAACATTGTCAAGTGTTATCTTCCAATTTAAAAAGTTTATTAAAAATAAAACAAAAGAGATGGAGGATTCAGAAATAAACACGGGCTTCCCTAGTGGCATAGATGGCAAAGAATCTGCCTGCAACGTGGGAGACGTGGGTTCGATCCCTGGATGGGGAAGATAGTGGCAAAGGTTATTTAGTGGCACATGTGCCTTCTTTGCCTGGTTTTGTTTCATTGAATGCAACTTTCCATTTCATAGAAGGAAGTGAGGAAAACCAGACAGCTGGTATCTGAGACCTCCCATTTCAGCCAACACAGCAGGGGAGTTGGCAGCTCCTGCCCTCTTCCAGGGTGCTGGTCACAGGTTTGCATGCTTCTGTGTGCTGGCAACTTCTCCCTGCTCCAAGAGGGCTCATGTTATAAAATGCTTCGGGACCTCTTTCTGGGTTGGAAGACTCTGCACATTATTCCGTTTGTGGATTTAGAATTAATGCTTAGGGAGTTTCCTGGCGGTCCAGTGGTCAGGACTCAGCTCTTTAGCTGTCAAGCGCTTAGGTTCGGTTCCTGGCTAGGGAACTAAGATCCCACAAACTGCATGCTACGGCCAAAAATACATAGAAATACAAAATTTAAAAAAAAAATTAAATAAAAAACTATAGATTTAACACTTAACTGGTGGTGGGATGTGACGAATGGAAAGTGAATGGGGTTGAGTATCATCTTTTCCTGCCAGCGTAAGAATGAATTTCACAGACTTTGGCAAGCTCTCTTTTCCTGGACAGTATAATCCACCTTGATTTATTAGGAACTCCCATCTGGCCCTGCACAAAGAAAGCCCCATGTCACTTAGGAATAACGTGTTGACATCGCAGGAATGGAAAAGGAGAGGGAAGAGTTTCTACAATTAGCATCACCCTCATCCAAGAGCCTAGGGCATCAACTTTTTGACCATGGGCCATTTTGCATTACAAATATAAACTATGTGTTGGAGAAAGTAGGAATGCAGAGTTCCCATCAACAGGGGTAACTATGTAATATGTAACAAATTCAGAATTCTACCGCTGAAAATGATAGCAACCTACCATTTATAAGACAGACTGTAATTTACACAGCAGTGACGATAAATAAGATATTTCACAAAGAAAAGTCAAATATATAGGGGTAATAACAAAGGACTGTGTTGAGAAATAATTTTCTCTGATCGTAAACAGCAACTACAAAATTTCAGTAGAATTTTGAGTACGTTGGTGTTAACATGCTCACTACCACCCAAAAGCAGGAAGAGAAGGAAATTGAGAATCCCACACCCAGAAGCTAGTCCTCTTTTTTTTTTTAAATCTGTCTCTTAAATGTATTTGTCTTAGGCAGAAACCTAGTAAAAAGCCAATGAACAGAAGAAAAAAAGTCGACCCTAAGATCATTTTTAGTGAGTAATACAATCTGGAGGGAAGTCATGTCAGAATTTACTGAAAAACAGATTTTTCTCCTTCAAAAGTATTATTAAAAAATACGACTGTTTTTGTGACTTATTGCCGAGTATATTGTGTAAGCTCTCTGCTCCCCGGATGTACCACGCTGTCCAACGTGATGGATGGGGGCTCTGCATCACTTACCCTGCAGGGCAGAGCCACTGGGGCTCCGTCGGAAGGTGAGGGGACCCCAGGAGTGCACGGCTTCCTCATCAGGGCACTCCTCACATGGTGCCTGGTTGTTCAAACCATCCCTCCCGACTGACTCGCACACCCGCAGGTCCTCGGAGATGGGATGGCTGGTGGCCAAGAGCCGTGAGTCACACTGTCCCCAGGAGGACAGTCCTCCTCTGGCCCCACTTTCACCTGAAGCCATCCTGGTGTTTCCCGTAACAACCCGGGTCTACAGTTCCGTCCGTTATCCGCGTCTTAAAGCAAACCCAGCTTCGCATAGTCCTTCCTGGACCGTACTCTAACTGAGAGGATGGAAGGAAGTATGGGGAACCTGTCCTCACCCCCGGCCAACAGCACTGGGAGTATCATGTCTCCGTGAAATCAGCTGCCGGTCAGTCCAAGGGAATTAACCACGGATGAGTAGATAAAGGCCCCCAACCACAGAAGAGAAAGATGCAATAGATGACTCTAAGTGGGGCCTTTCCTATTTCACAGAGAAAACAACTTACTCATTGCATGTATTTGTGAAAGTTGCTCAGTCGTGTCTGACTCCTTGCGCCCTCGTGGACTGCCGCCCACCAGGCTCCTCTGTCCATGGGATTCTCCAGGCACAAATCCTGGAGTGGGCTGCCATTCCCTTCTCCAGCGGATCTTCCCGACCCAGAGACAGAACTTGTGCCTCTTGCATTGGCAGGTGGATTCTCTACTGTCTGAGCCACAGGGAAGTCCATGTGTATTTGCACCTATTATGAATTTTCTTGAATAGGAAAAAAAAACAGATGAGACGGAGTCATTTGAACAGTCTCCTTTCTAAAGGGATAGAGAAGGCTTACAGTGTTATCTCATTTTCTCCTCTTTTCCTTACCTATTTTTTTCTCTCTTCTCTCCTGAGTCCTCCCTTGCTCTGTAATTCCTTTTTCAAAACTTGCGTCTTCATTTCCCTCTAGGACCCTGGGGCCTGAGCTGAAGTCCGACTCCTGATGACCCCGGGGGCAAAGGGGACAGAGCAAAAGGAAGAACCAGACGCATCTCTCGACTTGCTAAGTAGAGCCAGAGCCCCGAGCACGCTGCACCCTGACCCTTCACATTAAGAAAAGGTGATGCTTTCCGAGGGCCTGTCTCTATCCATGGCAAAGGCCATTCTTCACCAGCTTCTTTATCCCAGTCTTACTGGGTGGTCCATTCAATCTAAAACCTAGACATGTATCTACTGTACAGCACAGGGAACCATATTCAATATCCTGCAATAAACCACAATGGAAAAATAATATGAAAAAGAATGTATATATGTATAACCAAATCACTGTGCTATACAGCAGAAACTAACACAACATTGTAAATCATACTCCAATTAAAAAAAAGAAGGAAAAATCTAGGCATGTAAAACAGACTTTACGTTTCGAACAGATAAAACTTGAAACCTCCATGAACTCTCAGACTTCCTTCGAATAATAATTCTGAATTGGTTTGTCTAATACACGGGGGACACTGTGGTTCGCTGTCAAGGTTTTGTGGCCTCTGGCGAGTGCCTACTTAAACAATTGAAGCCCAGTGACTGAAGGACAACACCCAACTTTATGTGACTTGGTGTGTTTGAATCTCACGGTCAGTGGCGGGAGCAGGGATACCCCTAGAGCCTGGAGAAGAGACCCACCTGTGGTGAGTTGGGGAAGACCCATCACAGGTGATCACAGTAGCATAGTTGGTCAGAAAGAAAACCACTGTGAACGGGTGTCCCTGGCAGGGAACACAGTATCAGAAAAACCCCAGAGAAACCGAGGGACCCAGCAGGACCCTACAAGCAGGAACGGGAAGAGCAGGACATGCCTTCACGTGGGCACCTGGTCACAAGGCAGACAGGGTGGGACAGATTTCAGAACTAAAGACTCAAGTCAGTCAGGGTGACGTGAGATTTAGCCACTGAATCAAAACACTGGACTCCTTCCAATCTCCGGTCCTGGGGTTCAGAGTCAGGCAGAACTTACGACAGTGGGAGTCACGAGTTTCCAGGTAAAGGACTAGAATCAAGAAGGTCATTCTGTTAGGTGTTCTCATTTTTTTCAGATTTCCATTTCCTATCTACCTCTCTTCTCCTAAACCCACCCAACTCAGAAATTAAAATCTTCTGTCCTTTCTTCATCTCTTTCAAGATAAGCACTTGAAAAGCAAAAGGAACTTCTTTATGAATATCCATCGAGCGAAAAAGATGACATGAAACATTTTTAAAGGCAAGTTTCTTATATTAATGGTTCAATGAAACAATTTTCCTTTCTCTTGCTTTTTATGACAATACCCACAGGCACATGATGAAAATGAAAGGAAAGACCAGCCCCGCCTTTGTTGGGATATTTATAGGGGATATTCTAAATCACTAAATGGCATAGGATAGAAAAATACAGAAATCGCAGAGTTCAAACAGCATCAGGAGAATTGTGTGTGGAATGACAAATATTCCTCAGACCACGCTGTTTTGGAACCAGTGATTTAAAAAACTTCATTTCACTGTTGGCTTTAAACTCCAGTAGACTGGAATGCATTTGAAGACACCAGCTACTAGGACTAAAGATATTCAAGCAGGAGATGAAGGATTTGGTTAGTAATAAGCTTATTTCAGACCTCTTCAGATTAAGGTCAAGTATAAAATTCTCATTAGTTTCCAGTTTATTTAAAGTAGGGTGGGCGGGAGTTGAAAGTCACCTCCATTATCCTGGGCTAAAGGGAGGAAAAGAGGGTGAGCAGGTCCCACAGGACCCAACAGAAAGGGCTGCCTGTGGCTTCCTCATTTACAGGAAACCCTCAGAACTGCTGGCACCTGAAACTGTTTTTGAATCATTTTGGCCTCATTCTTTACAAACGGGTTCCACGGAGCAAGGCTTTGCCAACCCATTTGATCAGCCCTCAAACCGGCTGCCTTCAGTGAGCCCGGGAACCAGACTTGCGAGATGGCAAGCGTTTCCCCTCTTTGATTGTTAACCGCTTTTATTTTCCATTTTATTTAAGATGCTTAATTTGTTTTTAGTGATTTACTCCTCTTTTTAATTAGATGGAGCGATTAGTGAGCATCTTTTCCCTGGCAAGGCAGTTTTCCTTGAACAGAAATGAGCTTAAGTCAACAGTACAGGGGCTGCTCCTAAGTAGGAGGATTTGCAAAGGGGGAAACCACCAGCCAGACTCCCTCCCTCTGGCGCTTCAGGGATGCAAATAAGAGGTAAGACAAAGAAAGACGTAATTAGGAGAAGGAAGGCAAGGAAATGGATATCTTAAATGCAGCATCCATTCATAACACAGCACTTCT
This sequence comes from Giraffa tippelskirchi, assembly GCF_054371585.1. NCBI lineage: Eukaryota > Metazoa > Chordata > Mammalia > Artiodactyla > Giraffidae > Giraffa > Giraffa tippelskirchi. The sequence continues at coordinate 59,777,654 of NC_137287.1, read as the reverse complement.
CAAGAGGGCTGTTCTAATAGATCACCTTGCTGGAATGCATTATTTAAGATTTGGTTATTTAGAGCAGAAGTAAATGTATGTCCTCTGCATTTGGTGCATTAATGCCTTTTGCATAAATGCAGGTCAATATGAGGCTACTTATTTCTCTGTAAAATCAGATCTGATATAAGCACAAAGGCAAGAGAAAATAAAAGGGGCTGTTAATATCCACGAGTGTGAGGGAGATGCCTAGACATCCTTTCATGACAGTATAGACTAAATATGGCAAAAAATGTGAAAGCATGTTGTGACTACCAAGGAAATTTTTAAAAAAAATAGTTTTACTCTGCAAATCAGTTAAAATATATGCATCTTTTTTCACCAGGATATTTCACAAGGGATTTTTATCACTTTTCTCCTGGTTCTAAGTGTTGGTCTCCTGTTTCGTAGGAATTTCATTTCAAAGTGTCTCCCATGGAGACGATGAACGCCCACAGCCCAGCTTCTTCTGCTGGGGAGGATCGCACGTCTGCCTCTGTCACTTGCTTTTTCTGGTCTCCAAACAAAAATTCCAGCACCACCTCTTTCAAGGTGAAAGGCAAGGAGGCCTTTCCCCCAGCTGGGAGGCTGTTTTCGAGTGACAAAGCCTTGTCACAGTTAAAATGTGAGCGGAAGACAAGGAGGTTTACATGCCTCTGCTAAACCTCGGCAACATGGATTAAAATGTCCCTGGGCTGCATCCTGGTTACAGGTAAACCAGCACAGGCAAAAAGAGACAATAAGTGGACACCAGGGAGCTGAAATGTGGGCAAGACCATCACAGACGGCAACTCGGATGGTGCCAGGGGATTTCAGTCCAAATGACACACTCTGGCTGCAGACAACCAGGCAGTTTGCAGCTCCCCCCACCCCATCCCAGCCTCCCAAAGCAAGGATTCTCATTTGAATTAAGTCACAAACTCTGGTTAATTAAGTCTGTCTGGGTGGGTGTCCCTGTGTGCACGTGCTTGCTTCTCTTAGGGTCGAAACTCAAAGCATCTGGCCCACAAGCACATGAAGAAACTCCATTTTGCAAATACCCTGCACCAAAAACGACAGGGCCGTGGGTCGGGCCAGTGCCCATCTCAGTGCAGAACTAAGAAGAGAAACAGAAAAGGAATGTGAGTATGATGATTGACAGGAATAATAAATCACTGCCCAAGATCAACAGCAAATTGAATCCAGTTCTGACTCTACCCCAAAATATCAAAACGTAATTATACTGTTTTTATACATCCTTATTTGCCACGTGGGGAAAGGAGAACAGACATATTAATTAATGTCCAAAATGATATTCAATTAAAACAAGTGCAGTGTATCCCACCTGGGCCTAAGCGGAGGGGGTGCCTGGGCTACTCTTGCCACCTTTTCTTTCAGATCAATGTTCTCTGAAACAGGATCAATGACAACCAGAAAGTGTGAGTGTCTGACTCCAGCTCTCCCCCGTCCCCTGGTCTCCCACCCCTCCCCCCTCCCCCCTTCTCATGGTCTCCCACCCCTCCCCTCTCCTGTGGTCAGAGACCCCACCAGAGGCTGCTTTGGGCTAAGCCTCTGCGGGCAGCTCAGTGTGCCCCTGCCCCCGTCGGACCTCAGCACCCCCACACCTCGCAGAGGCTGCACCCCCACCCCGTCCTCCCTGACTGGGCCCTGCTTCCTGCAGCTTCAAGGTCTGGCCCAAGATCTTTTCAGCGTCCCCTACTCGAGCAGTTCAGACCAGTAAGTCTCATGCATGTTTATCTGGTGGGTAAGGTTTATCTGCCAGCGACAGAGGCTGCCTTGTGAAGCTTCAGAAACCAAATGACAGACACCCTGGCGTGAGCACACTGCAAGCAGTGCTTTCTCACAGAGCTTGACATGCTCCCATTTTTACCTTCAAAAGTCAATCAGCAGATGCATTTAATACAGAGACCTGGCTCCTGCTTTCCTGATGCCCCGCCTCCCCTTCCTGAGAAGATGTTTTCAGGAAAAGACTGGTTGCTATGGAAGCTTTATTGTCGCCCACTTCAGAAGGTTGGAAAACATTCAGCCAGTCACCTGATCTGCTCAGCATCCCCAAGTTCATTAAAATAAGAATCAGGAGGAGACAGACAAGGTGATTTCAAAAAACAAAGTGGTTCTTTGCCCATAAATGGACTACATGGCTTAGTAACCAGACTCTCCACAACCACGGTCGGTCGACTCTGACACACTTTCTTCCAAAGCTACTCTTACAAACGGCGGCATTTGAGGAGAATAACACAGGATCGCAGATTTCTAGAATAACAGGCGGTTTCCGTCATTGTTATGTACTTAACATAAAGTGAATGCTCTGGAATTCAATTCAGTCCGGCTGCTAGATCTCCGGCAAGTTAATGCGCCATAAAGACACGTTTTCATAAACAGAAGTACAAATAAAGAATTGGAATCCACAGAAAGCAGTTCTCCAAACTGGCCTGAAAAAAAAGGAATGGCCTGCAAGCCACCACCTGGACATCCAGTCTGAGAACTGCTGGACTATCATGGGGTGAATAGGCTCTCATCCTAATACCATTAGCAGAAATGAACTGGAACCAATTGTAAGTGGCTACTAATTGCCCATGACAGTGATGGAAAATACTGACTTGACCTCAGAAGAGTTCATTTAGTCCGAGTGGTAGAGATGGAGGCTGAGGCTGCTATACTTCTATCACGGGTTGACCATATTAATTCGCCATTCTGGGTTTCTAGCTGAAAACAGGGATCAAGAAATGAATGATAAGCTGTGACCACATTGACAGTTTGGGCCAAGCGACCTGAACTGACTGGCTGATTTGGCTGGCAGGAAAAAAGGGGCCTGGATAACATTTATAAAAAAGAGGTTGTTCCCTAGTAAAATCAAAACTGCTTGTTTCATATATGGAGATTACCATTAGCATCAACACCTGTGTGCTTAGCCACGTCTGACGCTTTGCAACTCCATGAACTATACAGTCCTCCAGGCTCCTCTGAGCATGGGATTTTCCAGGCAAGAATACTGGAGTGGATGGCCATTTCCTTCTTCAGGGGATCTTTCCCAGCCAGGGATCGAACCTGCATCTCCTGCACTGGCAGGCAGATTCTTTACCACTGAGCCACCTGGGAAGCCCTTATTAACATCAGGTTTTGTTTAAAAGTTTGCTGACCCATCAAAACAGTTTCACTGGAATACCCTGATTTGATGATACTAAGGTAGTGATGTGTTAACATTATAAAGCTGGGATATGCCTTATGGCTGTTGGTTTAATTCTGTAACATCTCAGTTACTCTTCTTCCCCTTTCCCCCACATGCCTGGTTTGTGCAGCAGGTGTGCATTTAAATACTCAAATAACGATTCGTGCATGTATTTCATGGTACTTTTTGTCAGGACAGAAGAACCTGGAGGTTCAAACGAATATTGGTTGTTGTGACTCTTAAGACTAGGCTCCAATCTCAGGAATAGTCCCTAGCAACCTGTACACTAATTCCCAAATTCCAGACTCCTGCCTCATTGGAAAACACCGTGATGCTGGGAAAGACAGAGGGCAAGAGGAGAAGGGAGAGACAGAGGATAAGATGGTTGGATGGTATGACCGACTCAATGGACATGAGTTTGAGCAAACTCTGGGAGATAGTGAAAGACAAGGAAGCTGGGCATGCTGTGGTCCATGGGGTTGCAAAGAGCTGGACACGACTTAGTGACTGAACAATGACAACAAAACTCCTGCCATCTCAGAAGCACCCTCTGAAGAGGAAACAGGACAAGTGTCCTGCTAAATGATTGACAGCAGCATTAACTCCTCCTTCTGGCGAGGAAATGAACATACCAACAGATGCAAAAAAAAAAAAGCTAGGAGACAATTACAAGTGACCGCGTGATGCTGCATCTATTGGCAAGCTAATTCCATGACAGAACAGAAAATAAAGACTGATGCCAACCAGGAAGCATGGCCTCCGGTCACACACACTGAAAGACACGATCACACGGAGGCTTTCACAGCACCCAAATGCCAGGAACTGCATCTGCTCTTTTGATGAGAAGTGCAAAGTGAGGCTGCAAGTTAAGAGATGGCTGCAAAATATGACATGTGCGTGCCACATGCACGCACGTGTGTGCAACTGGCTATCTGTTCAGCTGTGAAGTTGAGTTTATTTATCAGTCTAAGATGACATGGCCTGAAATCAGGGTGCAAAAGGCTGAGGGGTATCCACAAGACCCCCTGCAAGAGTCTGACTCTGTTTTGATTATGACCACCACTCTAATGAAGGGAGCTGAATGTTGTGTTACATTTCTTAAAACATTTTTCAAAGGTGAGGAAAAAAACATAAACTGTGTGGTTAAGAAAGCTTACTGAAAACTTACAAGGTGGGGGGAGGGGGAATGTACAGCATGTCCTCACATTGTCACACTGGGGCACTGTTTATTGGGTCAAATATTATTTAACTCTCTAGAAAATTTCTGCATCTGATTTTGCTATTTAGTATTTGATTGAAAGTTACAGGTTAATTTCTAGATTTACCTCCAGTTGAAAAGAGTACCCCGAAGCATGAGGTCTCATTGCTATCTAGGAAATTAATCAGTTCAATATATAATCAAGAAATCCTAACGTAATATTCCTTTTTAAATGCCTTATAAACACCTGGTTCCTCAAATGCTCTTTAAATCCCTGTGGCCACCTTACAGGAGTTCTCACTGATGTATCACATCAATGACCCACATTAATTCTTTATCTGATGAAGAATTTCAGTTTTCACTCTAAGATAGTTCGATGGTCAGAAGCTCACTTTTAGTCATTCAGGAGAATTCTACTGCTAACCTTTCTCCATTTTCCTATGGGTTCTATTTTCCTGAAGGTTAAACTTCTACAAAACGACTTCAGAAACTACTATGCCAGTGCTGGGCGGGGTGGAGGGGAAAACTTTTTTGGGGGGGAGGGGGGTATTTCCTCCATGTTTGGCTTAATTTTTCCTCGTATTACTCCCAAATCAGTAGAGAACGCCTTAGCCACCATCTCCCCAGAGACAAGCGATGTCACTTAACTGTCTAAGCGCCCTGACTATGCAGCACCTTGTTCAAAGCATGACCTGAATTCGGGGGGTGCTGGTAAGGTTGTCCTAGAGTCATGTTATTTGGGGAAGCCAGTGGGACAAAACATAGTGAACATTCATGCATTCTTGCTGCTTGCTATCTTTTTGCTTGAAAACATCCTCTTTGAAAGGTTTCCAAAGGCAACGTCAATCACTGATACTTACAAGTCTACACGTGACTTTGCCCACACTCCCCAAGAGCTGCAAAACTAGGAATGGTGTTGAAGGTGACAAGCACATCTTTTTAAATAACATGATCACACTATAGAAAATTCAGGAAACAGAAGAAAACATAGGACCTTGTTCCTCTAACAAAACTACCATTGGTGTTTTGATATATTTCTAATCCGTACTTTTTCAAAAGTGTTTTACATACACAAGTACACACACATGATTTTTCACTTAGACTACATCAATTATCTATAAATTGGTGCAAGTAAATCCTAAGCCTCATACTATTGTTTTAAAACTGTGTTCCATCACTTAACGTTTTCTCCAAGTTTCGGCAAATAGATGACAGTCAATAAACATCAGCCATTTTTCATAACTACTGTTCTAAGTTTAAGTAGCTATAAAACTTTCAATTAAGTGGTAATACCATAAACTCTGTAGCTATTCCATCACTGAGTGACCGCATCCTACGTGTCTGATGGCAATCTCTCCTTGACCACACTAGCACCAGGCTCCTCCGAGTCCTTCCGCTAAGCTTGACCCCAGCTGATAAAGACTTGAACAAACTCTATGGAGTGTTTCTAACAGCTCAAGACCACTTCCCTAAGATGATCCTCCCCTCCCCCACCACTTAAAGTGCCCATGAGAGAAAGGTCAGGGCAGCGGAACAACCTGTTGTTTGTTCCAGCCAAGATCTGGCCTCTGAGGAAACCCCAGCCTCTGTGGTGGGGGTTGCGGGGGGGGGCGGTGAGTAGGAGCCTGACTTCCTTAAGAGGCACTTAGCAAACTCACGTGGGTTTCACGTGGACCAAAAGCCTCCTTCCTTGCCTTTGTGTCACATTCCTAATTCTGCCGACCCCTCCAACCCCAACCCCCTCTCCAATCCCTCACTCTCCCTAACATCCAAGTGAGAGTCAAAGTGTTAGTTGCTCAGTCGTGTCCAACTCTTTGCAACCTTATGGACTATAGCCCGCCAGGCTCCTCTGTCCATGGGATTCTCCAGGCAAGTATACTGGAGTGGGTAGCCATACCCTTCTCCAGGGGATCTTTCTGACCCAGGGATCAAACCCGGGTCTCCCGCACTGCAGGCAGATTCCTTACTGTCCGAGCCTCCAGGGAAGCCCAAAGCTCTGTAAAACTCCAAGTGGAATTCCATTCTTGCTGGACTCATACCTATTGCAACAGTGTGTCACTGACTGAACACGGTCCTGGCTACTGTGTGTGCATGTGCTAAGTCGCTTCAGTCATGTCTGACTCTTTGTGACCCTATGGACCGTAGCTCACTAGGCTCCTCTATCCATGAGATTCTCCAGGTAACTCTCTTGTCTAGAGTTGTTTATCTTGACACAGACATGAGACTGAAAACACTGGGGACAATGCTCATTCTCAAAGACACCGCCAGTCCTCTGAGTCTTTCCAGCTGAGGCCCCAGATGCCACAGAACAGAGACAAGCCATCATCACTATGTCCTGTCCAAATTCCCCACCCACAGATTCCAGTGATGTGGTTACTCTACATCATCAAGTTTGGGCTGATTTGTTATGTGGCAGTAGGTAACTGCTACACCAACAGAACCACCAGTTCTGCCTAGGGCATTTGTATTCTCAGCTTACCCATCCACACAACTGAATCACATAATCATTTCAAGAGTCTAGACAAGCAGCAATACACATGTGGGCTCTGCTTCCAGGCTCTTTTTTTCTTTTTTCCTCTAATCGATTCTAACTATTGTTGAAATAATATTAATCTTTTTAAACTGCAGGCCTAACCATGTCATTTCCCTGCTTCAAACTTTTTAATAGAGTGCCAGTGTGTACTGAGAAAAGTCCAAACTCTTCAGCACAACACGCCAAGTCCGTTCTAATTTGGTCTCAATCAACACTCTCCGTTTTAATCTCCCATTTTTCACTGTCTTCTCCATCCCAACTGGATTCGCCACTCTTCTCCAGAAATGTACAACATCTTCCATGGCTTTGCCCTGCTCACGCTCCTCACTCAGCCTCAGTGTGTTTTCCTCTCGTGGGTATAAGTTGATGCACTTTTTTCCCCTTTTCCAGTTTTACTATGACATACAATACTAGGTAAGTTTAAGCTGTATGAGTATAGAGCAATGATTTCACTTGCATATATCATGAAATGTTATATATTCACTATTAAGTCAATATTCACTGTTAATCATACCTACTACCGATTTAAAATATGAAAAGTGAAAGTCACTCAGTCGTGTCTGACTCTTCGACCCCATGGACTGTAACCTACCAGGCTCCTCTGTACATGGAATTCTCCAGGGCAGAACATACTGAAGTGGGTAGCCATTCCCTTCTCCAGGGTATCTTCCCAACCCAAGGATTGAACCCAGGTCTCCTGCATTGCAGGAGAAATATCCTATTTCATATATAACTGACAAACAATTTATGTATTTCCAATTAAGTGGTTTTTTTAAAAAATTATTTTTAATTGAAGGATAATTAAAATATTGTGTTGGTTTCTGCTTATACATAAACATGAATCATAGGCATACATATGTCCCCTTCCTCTCAAGACTCCCTCCCATCTCCAACCCGAGATGCCCTTCTTTAATGAACCACTTTGCCTCCCCTGAATGTCCTCAGCACCAAAATACAACCTTCATCCTGGCACACCTTTCATGTTGTACAAATCTTTGTTTTTTGCATCCTGTCTCCTCTACTGGACTGCCTCATTCACCAAGAGTACAGATAATGTCTGGGACATCTCTCTGTCCCAGGGCCTAACACTCCGCCTCGCACATTAAGGGGTATTCAGTTTCTCTGTCCTTGCTGTGACTGTATCAGAAAGACAGACTGTTGGCAGGAAAATGTTGAATCACTGGTTCTGGAAATTCTTCTGCCTTAATGTTTAATAAATACAAATGAGGCAGAAGGTGGCTGTGGGAATGACCACCTCCAGATCCTCCCGGGAAGTTCAGGGACAGCAGAATGGCTTTGCTTCAGGTAGAAACAGAGAAGCTGACAGGGAAATTTTAACTTCGGGTGCCCAGAGGAGAACAGACTATGGCCAGTACTCTCCAGCATCTATGAGCCCCTGATTCCGTGGGCACATACTGTTGCAATAGGTCAATTATTCCTGCTGACTGAATACTGTGGAGTCAAATCTCATCATAAATGTGATGTATCTCATTCCAGGCCCTGCTGCAGTGCACTGGCATTTTGATAACAAAATGACGGACAGGTGCAGCTTGTCATTACAGCATGATAAAGCCAGTGACCACATCAACTGCGATGCCATCAGAAATACATTGTGAAGGAGGGGGAGCTAATAATTTCCTTCACCAGGGTGACTTTAGGGAGTCCTCTTTCCAACACTCAATTAGATACACGTTTTTGCTCCTTGCCAAAGACCTGAGAGTTAAGCTTAAGATAACTTGGTATCACGTATTCAGAATATGTTACCACCCATACACCACTCCAACATGTAGGAGACCCACCTCTCATCATCTACATACTCTTCTACTGCCATTCATTCTGCTTGGTACCTGGTATCTGGCGAGCACTCTGGAGGAGATAAACACAGTCTGGGAATGTGAACCAATTTCTCCAACTCAGCAAAAATCCTGAAACCGAAATGTCAACTTCACAGAAAAAAGATATCATCCCCTTGCTTTCTATTTTTTTCCCTGCGTATTCTTCTCCAAGAGACTGCAACTACACAATTCTCTCTCATGGCCCACTCTCTCTCCAAACTACCTCCCAGCGACACACTGACACACAAGCCGGCCAGTGTCCCCGAGAAAATCACACACACCTAATTCTTTTGAAAAACCCAACATGTAAACCCATGGCTGATTCATGTCAATGTATGGCAAAAACTATTACAATATTGTAAAGTAATTAGTCCCCAACTAAAATAAATAAATTTATAAAAAAAAAAAAAAAGAAAAGAAAAACCCAATCCGTGATGATCAATTTCTTTCTCCGTGGTTCCTCCCCCCATCTCCTCCTGCCCCTTTAAAAGGAGGAAAGCACCTTTCCCGGGAATGTGCAGAAACATATTTTTAGGTAAAATTTTATTTCGGTCTCTCCAGGCAGGAAGCTATTACCCCTCTGTTGTTATCTTTATGTGCATGATTAGGAATAATAGCTGATTTGTGAAGTTATCTATTACGGGGAAATAATCAAGATTAATGAGCCCCGTGGCCCTTGCTGAATGCCTCTGGAGATTTATTGCTCAGGCTGGGTGTTTCTCTTGTGTTGTTGGTACTGTCAGTTTGTGTTGTTTTTTTTTTAATACGTGCAAATGGAGACATGGATTAATTGTGGAAGAGGAGAAAAGCTCTTTCAATGTTATCGAATACTGGGCACTGCTCAGCCCCGCCTTGCCCAATGAGACCCTTTTGTGACATATAATGATGCTGGAGTCGAGTCCCCACCCTGCTTTAGATCCAGGCAGGGAGTGTTTATTAGCTTGTACCCTCCAGGGTGTGTGGACTGTCCACTAGAAGTCCTGTCCCGAAATCAAGATTTGGCCAAGGGCTTTCCTGGTGGCTCAGTGGTAAAGAATCTGCCTGCCGATGCAGGAGACATAGGATTGATCCTTGATCTGGGAAGATCTCACACGCCATGGGACAGCTAAGCCTGTGCACCACAACTACTGAACCTGTGCTCCAGGAGCTGAAAATACTGAGGCCTGTGTGCCCTAGAGCCCATGCTCCACAAGAGAAGCCACTGTAATGAGAAGCCTTCATACTGCAACAAGGAGCAGCCCTTGCCAGCCCCAACTTGAGAAAAGCATGTGTAGCAACGAAAACCCAGTGCAGCCAAGACTAAATAAGCAAATATGTTTATTTAAAAAAGAAAAACAAAAAGATTTGCCCTAGATGGACAGGAATTTATGGTGCTGGGGCTGCAAATGCTCAGGGAGTTTCAACCAGCTGCTCAAGCAGGGAGATATTATCTTCTCCTCCATGCATCTGCCCTGCAGCCACAGGGCTGCCGTGGATGGAAAAACCATGGCTGCGGTGCCAACGTGCCTTTGTTCTGAATGTCTGGATTGATGCCGGACATTCTGTATGCTGGGCCTCTCTGGAAATGGAACAGTGATCCAGGATCCAAAAGAAACTCTGGTGGTATAGCCTCTGTATGGTAGCAACTTCACAGTCAAAGTGCGTGCTCAGTCGCTTTAGTCATGTACGACTAGACTCTGCCACCCCTTGGACTGTAGCCCGCCAGGCTCCTTTGTCCATGGGATTTCCCAGGCAAGGATACTGGAGTGGGTTGCCATGCCCTCCCCCAGGGAATCTTCCCCACCCAGGGGCTGAACTCCCATTGCAGGTGGATTCTTTCCCCACTGAGCCACCTGGGAAGCCAATAGGAATAGTCAGTAAGGAATTACAAAGACTGCTTCCTGACACAAGGCAGGTGGGAGGTAGGGACAAAAAGCTCTCCATGACCAGACCACACTTAGTGGAAGCAGACAGAGGTGCTGAATCTCTGCCTGCCAGGGTCAGGATCCCAGCTCTGCAACGCACAGCCACACCCCTGCTGCGAAATGTAAACTTGACACACTTCCATGGCCCATCTGGAAACTGGGGGAAATAACAGTATCAATACCACAAGGTGACTGTGATGAATAAAATGAATGAATACATGTACCAGTGCTTAGGAGAACTTTATAGTATTGTTGTTATTTTTAAACAACTTGTCAGTCGAAATGTACCTGAAATATTCTGGGCTAGAGACCCATGGTGGTCTATTACATCGCTTCGAAACCTGTTAACTTCCCAGTTTGTTTTTTCCCAATGGGCAGAATGAGGGTGTAACAGATGAACCCCAATCCAAGAGTTAAAAAGTCCGGCTTCTAGAACCAGATCAGTCAGTCACCAAAAGTATGATGTTGGGTCAGTGCACTTTATATTTTTGGGTCTAGTTTCCCTATGGATTATACATAGATTTGGAAAATGAGCTCGAATGTCTTCAGTGATGGTATCATATAAACCTTTAGGTCACATGCATATTCTTTTTGTTAACTTAGGTGGAGAAACAGTCCCAGGAGTGAATGCAAAAACCAATGTAACATATACTTGAAATTTTATATAAATAGGATATCCTAACAAAGGTACCTTTGAATATTTAGAAACTCACTGCGTTGCCAACTAATAAAACCACAGGGTATTTATTTGTAGGTTTTTAAGAAGTCAAAGCCTCTAAAAACACACCTGGCAAAATACAGGAATAGCCAAGTGTCCCAACAGAATACTTTTTAATGTGCTGGAGCTTGCATTTCCATAAGATATTAAAAGGATCATTGGGTTTATTTAAAAGCATATATACTGATGACCTCAGCAGACAGACGATAATGGCCTTTCTCTGAAGGGGTTTATACTCTCTAGACCATGATTTTCATGTTCTCTTGGCAGAAAGGTAGAAAACACTTTTTTCATTTTATCCTTTTCCCAGGGACTTGTTAATTCATGATCAGCTAGGGCCTGAGATTTCTACACAAAAACCGAATTGGCTGGTTTTTTGAGCAATATATTGACTTTTCCATTTAAAAGCAGGAATTACTGTGTGTGACCTCTATCGCTTACACATTCAAGAGGATGGATGATTTCTTCACTCCCCTTTCCCAAGCCCCACCCTTGACTCTGCCTATCAACATCCTGTCTTTTTTAGGCCCGAGTCAGATTCACAGACTTCATCTTTAACCTGTCCAAAAGACATTCATTTCTCCTGTCTCAGGGCCCCCAAGCCTTTCACATTTCTAATGGAATACCTGCACATCACATTTCACTGTGGGCTGCTACATCCCTTCATTCAACCCAGTAAGACCTTCAGCATGGAGACCATCTCCGGACCACACTTACTCAACAGCGAAATCAGTCAGGTGTCTGGGTATTCCTCTAGCTGTCCAACAAGATCAAAAATGCAACAACTATGTCTTAATTGGTATTTATTCCCACCACATTTGCTGGCACATACCATCAGTAAAGCTGTGGCTCAATTTAATTCGCAGAATTACATACTTTCTCTTCTTGGGCTTAACATCCAACTAGAGAACAAGAAAGCGGGTTCTCCTGGATTCTTCCCTTTCCTGGAGGAAAATGAATTATCCATAGGATAGTTTCTTTTCTCTGCCCAAAATTATTAGTTCAGACCACGGACAATCAGCCCAGACTGGCTCTTCACAGTGAGTCAGTACCTGCTCTGAATCTTTGATCCTAGAGTTCAGCCCGCTGGACTGAGAATTTAAATAAATTCTAAAGCAGCTCATATTTTGGTTGTTGAGACTGGCCACAGGAGACAGGCAACAAAGATGCCGTTACTATATGGCAGGCCCTGTGTTAAAGTCCTCTCCATCTAGTATGATTTAATCCTACCTATGGCTAAACGCTGACAAAGGTCTATATAGTCAAACGTATGATTTTTCCAGTAGTCATGTATGGATGTGAGAGTTGGATCATAAAAAAGGCTAAGTGACGAAGAACTGATGCTTTTGAACTGTGGTGCTGGAGAAGACTCTTGAGAGTCCCTTGAACAGGAAGGCGATCAAACCAATCCATCCTAAAGGAAATCAACTCTGAATATTCACTGGAAGGACTGATGCTGAAGCACCAATACTTGGCCACCTGATGTGAAGAGCCAACTCAATGGAAAAGATTCTGATGCTGGGAAAGACTGAGAGTGGGAGGGCGAGGGGCGACAGAGGATGAGATGGCTAAACAGTATCACTGACTCAGTGGACATGAGTTTGAGAAAACTCTGGGAGATAGTGAAGGACAGAGGAGCCTGGGTCAGGAAGATCCCCTGGAGGCAGAAAGGGCAACCCACTCCAGTATTCTTGCCTGGGAAATCTCATGGCCAGAGGAGCCTGGCAGGCTATAGTCCATGGGGTTGCAAAGAGTAGGACACGACTTAGCAACTAAACAATAGCAACAAAACTTGAGTTATCTTTCATCATCCACAGGTTGGTTATTCTCATTCATGGAGAGAACAGAAATAACATAAAACAGTCACCAAACCACCCTCTGCAATCGGTCTCCACTACCTTCTCCACTTCTTTCTTATTTAATCACATTTTAAGTTCAAGGGCTCCTGTAAGGAATTGGCGAAGCGAGTCAAGAAGTGGAAATACACATTTGTTTCCTATTATTAGGAACATGCCAACTGGCATAGCCCTAATCATGGGCATCTGTCAAGATAAGTCTTTCACCAGCTCATTTTTATTTCCCCAACAGAGGTGTCAACCATCAACAGAGCCTGTGATATGAACAGAAGGGTCATTATGACCTCTGACCTCATTGCCAGTCAAGACAGAATAAAAACTGCGACCACAGGAAACAAGGCATGTAGGGATGGGGCCTGGGGTTGGGATCTGTCTGCATAGGTGATTCCTCTGAAGGGACAAAGACATGTTTTCTTGTTTCAGTGGAATTCTTCATCTGGCATCTACTTGGAGATATTAGTATAAGGTAGAAAACCTCACCCCATTTTAAGCAGCATTAAGACACCAGCGATTTCGTAACTGCCAGTTATTACATACAAAAGGGTATACAACACATACTATTCAAAAGACAGCAAAGCTCTGATGTGTCTGTTTGGAAGTCTGGCTTCCCTGGCCATCTACACTAAGCATCTTCAGTCGGTTTACTGTGTCCAAGGTGAGACAACCAAGTATCTCCAACCATGGACCTCTTCATAGGCCACCATGTGCTTCAGGCTGAGAGTGGAAAGAACTGAGTTTTCAGCCTAAACTTGGAATCATGAATTACTGGCTCGAGAGATTTGTAATCAGAAAATCTAGAAGCTTTATAACTGGAAGGGATCTCAGAGCTCAATGCAATCCCTTCATTTTACAGATGAGAGAGAGGAGCAAGCCAAGCAAGCAGGAAGAGCAATTTACATACAGTGATGGCTCAAATGGTAAAGGGTTTGCCTGCAATGCAGCAGACCAGGTTCAATCTCTGGGTCAGAAAGAGTACCTGAAAAGGGAAAGGCTACCCCTTCTAGTACTCTTGCCCGGAGAATTCAATGGACAGGGGAGCCTGGCGGGCCATAGTCCATGGGGTCACAAAGAGTCGGACACGACTGAGCAAGTAACACTGTTTTCTTTTCACTCAGTCACTCACAGCACAGTGGAACCTGGAACCCATGCTTCAAGACTCTCAGGCCACCATGCTTTCTGTTCTGCAGGGAAACCTAGCACATCGCCTTGCCCGTGGCAGCCACCAATATTCTGCAGTAGAATAAACAGCTGAATGACCCAGAAATCCAGAAAACCTGAGAAGAATGTCATCACCTGGGCCAGGTCACTGAGCTGATGTCTCCTGTAATTTCAACAAAAGATAGGAGTTTACTTACTGGACAGGATTTCTTTAGGGTCTTCTGCTGGGAAGAGCTAAAGGCTGGGTGTCATTTTTGGGTGTGTCTTTTGGGGAGTAATTAAGAGTTCTGACCTCTTGAGAAAAAACAATGGGGCTTAAGTGAGGGATTAACATGGGGGGTAGATGGGACTGGAGTCTGAATTTTTTTAAAAAATTTTTAACTCTATTGTTGATTTACAATGTGGTGCTAGCTTCAGGGACACACGTAAGGTGAATACATACATACATATAATATATATACATATACATATAATCCACTTTTTTTTGAGATTCTTTTCCCATGCAGGCTGTTACAGAGTGTTGAGTTCTTATTAGTTCACCGGTTCTGTGATCAACCGGCCAAAGTCACAGGAAAACCTGAAAGTCCCTCCAGGAAAAGCAAAGTAGGCAAGAGAGGCATGCTATTGGCCCCAGAACAAAGCTTGACGTGTTTTTCTTTTCTATGAGTTAAAAATGTACAGAAGAAAGTACCAATATTAAGAGGAAATTAGAATCTAGGGAAAGTATGTCAATAAATGACCAATGCACCCTGAAAAAATCTTTCTTTTATAAGAGATGCACATGGGAAATCCTTTAGCAAACCATTCACCAGAAAGGCGAGTCATGAATCAAGTACTTCAGGCAAAAAAAAAAAAAAAATATATATATATATATATATATATATATATATATATATATATGTTCAAATTTTCATCTATTTCTAAATGAGTACTCCATGAGAACCTTTTTAGAGGTTCCAACATGCCAGTTTAATGAATTTTTTTTTTTCCCCCCATCTCAACTCTCCTAGGTTCTGGCTACTATTTGAATCAGTGGTGCCAAGATACTGAAGCAGGGTCCTGATGTATAATTTCCATTTTTTCTGGGAACAAATTCTACTGGGAATGGAAATGCTCTTGTCCTAATATTCTTTAGTCAGGCCCCACTATATAAGAAATTACTTCTACAAGAACAGAACGGAAACTAGTAATTCTTCACTGTAGTAAAGAATTGATTACAAGATTGAGCCTGTCCCCTCCTCTAAAATAATCCCTCTTACATTTATAGAATTTCAGTTTTTGAAAGTTTGATTTCTAGGAAATAGATGCTCAAGCAACTGTGAGAAGTTCAACACACACAGATATTTTTTTTTTTTCAAATAAATACCAGACTAACTTATCTAACAAAGCCAATTAGAAACTGAAAATAGGCAGATGCTGACAGAAAGCTACAACCACCTGCCTCTAGGAACTGGCAGCTGGTTAGACTTAATTCTAATAACAGTAGATGTGGATCATGATAGGTCCAACAATCGTCTTTTCATTAAATGAGTATTAGGACTTTGATTCCAATCAAAGGTTGTCCCAGAAAAGAGTAGCCACCATTCTCCTCCACCTCCGAATGCCTTCTCCTTACTGCATGTTTCAAATCAAGCACATGGATGAGGTTCCCTCTACAAAACACAATGAAAAGGTCCTCCAATATTGGACCTCAGTGCCACGCAGAAATTATATTTTCACAAAATGAGTGTTTGATGGAGAAGAAGGCAATGGTTAATACATACAGGAACTAATACTGGGTTTGCCTGAAATTTACAAGAGCTGTACAGTACATTTCTAGATGCCTGGGTAGGCAGTGATTCCATCTTCTGGGTAATCTTGGGGAGAACTACCAACTCTATGTTCCTTGTCTAATAGAGGGAAAAAATGGCCACACTCCACTAAATATATGTAACCATCCACTCACTCATTCCATGAACATTTTAGTGAGCAATCACGATGGGTCAGAAACTGGGCACTTATTAAGAAATAACCCATTCAAGATGCTAGCATAAAGACTTGTAAATATACAAATTTGTTCAAACAAAGACAGAAAAAGCAAAGGGAACTAACATGAAGGAAGTCCCTACTTGGACTGTTTATACACGACCCCACTTAATTCTCATAATGTGAGCCTATGTAATTTCCATTTTTTTAGATGGCTAAATAACTTTAGTGGTTAAAGAACTCATTAAGATGACACTCAGTAGCAAAGCCAGGCTTTGAACTAGTGTCTGCCAAGTGCAAACCCTTTTCATCCTACCTTACCAGCTCTTACAAATACAGCCAAAACATTTCTGAACCTGGGAGCAGTTAACAGTGGTTTATACTCTTGATTATTCAGCCAGGTTCATTTTTTTAGTTATGAGTCATACAAATGATGAGCAACTAATTGATCCCACAATGATCTGGTTTTTATTACTAAATGCTGCTGTCATCTGTGCTGTGTCATGGTAATTCTGACCACACACCAGGATGCAGCCAGGTGATAGCAAAAGCCAACCCAAGAGGGCTAAGTGACCACTTCTCTATTTTGAATGGCTAGACTCCATGGATCTGCAGTTTCCCCACATTTTTGTGGAGGAGATAACTGTCCATCAACCCCCAAAGCTGGGCATGTGCTAAAACCGAAGTCCACACGTGGAATATGAAGAAATTATGAAATAAGAAATCATTTAGGTGATAGGACTTTGAGTAGATCCTAAAAAAATGAACGAAATCGACAGTTTTGCCAGATGCCTTCCTCTGTACCCAATCATTCTGAAGAAGTTTAAGAATGTTTTTGTTTTCACTTTTAGGCCAATAACTACAAAGAGTATTCTGAACAGCACAGAGAGGGCATGGAGGTTAAAACAGGAGGCAGAGTAGTTTTGTGTAGTCAGTTCATGAAGGAGTGCAAGGCTCTTGCATCACAGCTGCACTCTCAGAATACAAACAGTTGAAAGGAGGCGGTGATCTGCTCGAGGGAATTAATTGACTGTAGAACAACTCTCTTCTAGTCCAAAAGTGTTTGCTTATTTAATTCTTTAATCAGATCACATCTACACTATAGACGGGAGCAGTATGACTCTGAAACACAGGCCCAGAAGCAAAACTCCTCCCAGATCCTCTCTATGGAGCGTCCACAGGTTTACAGTCTTTCCCATGGTGGTCAAGAGTACATCACAGGGACAAGAATACAGAATCGCTGGTGTTCTTTTTGTACTTTTTGTAGGCAGTGCATGAAGAGACAGAATGACTCACACTTTGCTGATCTGATATCCCTATGCATTCAGCCAAGTTTTGATGGGTACAGGACACTGTCCCGCTACATTTTTACAGAGCCTCCCTGAGTGGTCAGTGTGTATGGGGAAGCGGTCAGCGTTGGAAGATGGTGTTTTCAAGGAGGAAGAAGGTTTGCGATAAATGAAGCCAGTGACTCTAGAAATGGGCCAAGAACTGGAATGAGGCCAGCGAAAAAATATATTCAGGCAACCTCTCTCCTCCAGGACTCAGGCTCCAGCTAGTCTCTGTGGGCACCTTTATTACAGGCAGAACTTGTTCAACTCTGGAAAAGCAGTGAATTCATTCCCTTTGTAGTCATTTTCTGTGAGCAAAGCATAAGTTTATGAAAGGTGAAATTTGTAGCACCCCAGAGGAAAAAACTGAACACTCCTTCCCACTGCACATGTTCCCCACAAACTCCTTTTAGGATAATACAAGAAAGAGCAATTACAGAGACACTGGAAGAGGAAATTAAAAGAAAATTTAGGCTGAATGTCTTAAAGAAGCTTTCAAATATCTCAAGCCATTAGACTGTGGAAATGCCCTCCAAGGGAATGTGTTCAAAACTCACACGGATGAGACATCAAGGCCTGTCAGAGGGAATGACCTTGAACTAGCAGAAAACAGCTTGCTCTAGTCAGTCTAAGCAGGTCATTTCCCAAACTAATTTGTATTTTTCCATTTCCTTTGGTACTTGTTTCTCAAGGATTATTTTAGGCTTTCGTTGCAAAACTCCTCATATATATAATTAATGCCCCAATCCTGATGTAGCAGTTTGTGTATCAGACAATTGTCTTCCTCCTACAAATTTTTCTTCTATTCACACACAACTTCTAGAGCTATGGGACTGGAGTTCATAAAAGTGAAATTAGCTTTATGTTTATGTGTGCTGGATGGTAAAGATTATGGGGGAATTGTTTATAATTCACCTGTCAAGAGGCTCACTTGGCCTTTCCATTCTGAGAGTGTCAGGGTGTTGAACACATTTAGCAATAAATAGCTAACTCTGAAATTAATGACTTTCCAGTTTCAACTTTAAGTTTTGCTAACAGAACTAATAACATGTACTTTTATAGGGCTCAGAGGACTTGCATCATTTTCCAGGAGGCAGAAGAATACACACTCACAGCCACATATTTAGAGGACAGAAGCATCTAACACCAACGGGCTGACCTAATTACTTCTGATATTTTGCTCCCAGTTATGGTGTCAAGTCTCCAGTTACCAAAGACTAAAAGAGCACCTTGAATATTAGACTAAATCAGACCTGACCCACTTGGGATGATTTACGATTTTTTTCCAGGGTAGTGTTTGCTCACTTAACTAAATTTGTCTTTAAAAAGAAAGAAGAAAACAGTAGCAGTTGTCATCATTCTAGAAATGTCAATCAAAACAAAACTAACCAAGGAGAAGCCTTTTCCCATTTCAGGTTCACACATCACTTCCATCTTTTCACACAGTTTCTACAGCCATTCTGTAGGTAGACAATCTGATTTTTCTAATGCTAACCCTAAGCTTTGTCTGAACTACCACTCTGCCAGGAGACACTGATGACATGTCTCAGGGTTAATGGTTTTTAAAACCACAATGGATGTGGGAAATTACCATTTTGCACATGAGGAAACTTAGGCCCAGAAAAAAAAATGCAGCAACTCATCTAAGGTGATGGAGCCTTGACTGACAGAGCGAGAACTACAAGGCAGATCTGATCAAGCCCAAGACTTCTTGCCCAGACTCTGTTTAGTGTAATCTGCTTTCTGGAAGGCTCCATGCTACCAATAACCCAAGTTAGATTTCCAAGGCAAGCTCTCCTCTTGTCAATCCCCTTTAAGCCTGAAAATCCACTACTGATGACCAGTGCCTTGATTTGTGGAGCTCAAACCAGGTAACTTAAAATTTCCTCAGGCTTTAGGAAGCTGAAAACAAGATAATGCCCAGGATCCAAGCAATGTTTCCTGTCTCATCTACTCTTACTTAAAAATTTCTGTTTTTTTTTTGTCTATCAGCAATCTAACTAGACTTCTTAAAAGCAAGGTATCATGACTTTTCTTTTTTAATAACTTCAGACTTTTTTTTCTAAACCAATGTGATAAATAATCAAGGTCAATTAAATTAAATCAAATTCTGATTAATTAAATCAATTAAATCAATCAATTCTGAAATAATCAAGGTCCCTCACACTAAAAAAAAGTATGCTGATGCATCATTTAAAGAAATCCTTTAACAAAAATCTGGAAAAAAAAGAAGAGATTTTTGCTTTGATCCTTCTGAGATGTTAATGTTAGCAGTAAATTAAAGGTGTCAGTCAAGTTAGATTTTGCTCTCAGGCCAGTAACTTTTTTCTTGCCCAGAAAGCTTCTAGGCATCATTTCATAGTATCTGTTTGCCTGGGTTCTTCATCAGTATTACTCTTCATTTCATTCCTAAGAATTTTCAAGTTTCTCCCTCCATCTCATCCCGGCCAATGGTGTCACCTGCTCTGCTGCAAATATTTTATCCCCAAAAGACAGGTCTCTTAAATGCCAAACCAAATGGAAACAAAGGTGAGAGAACATATATTCACATTTAGAGTCTGGACATCGGAATCAATACGTATTGCTCAGAGCATTAGCCCACTTTACTGACACAGCAGCCTTCTTCTGAGCTTCTTAAACGTCTTGACAGATAGAACAAAAGAGATCTTAATGACCCAGATAACCACGATGGTGTGATCACTCACTTAGAGCCAGACATCCTGGAGTGCAAAGTCAAGTGGGCCTTAGGAAGCATCACTACAAACAAAACTAGTGGAGGTGATGGAATTCCAACTGAGCTATTTCAAATCCTAAAAGATGATGCTGTGAAAGTTCTGCACTCAATATACCAGCAAATTTGGAAAACTCAGCAGTGGCTACAGGACTGGAAAAGGTCAGTTTTCATTTCAACCCCAAAGAAAAGCAATGCCAAAGAATGTGCCAACTACCACAGAATTGCACTCATTCCACCCGCTAGCAAAGCAATGCTCAAGATTCTTCAAGTCAGGCTTCAACAGTACATGAACCGAGACCTTCCAGATGTTCAAGCTGGATTTAGAAAAGCCAGAGGAATCAGAGATGAAATTGTTAACATCCGTTGGATCATAGAAAAAGAGAATTCTAGAAAAACATCTACTTCTGCTTCATTGACTATGCTAAAGCCTTTGACTGTGTCGATCACAACAAACTGGAAAATTCTCAAGGATGGGAATACCAGACCACCTTGCCTGCCTCGTTGAAACCTGTATGCAGGTAAAGAAGCAACAGTTAGAACCAGACATAGAACAACAGATTAGTTGCAAATTGGGAAAGGAATATGTCAAGGCTGTATATTGTCACTCTGCTTATTTAACTTATATGCAGAGGACATGATGAGAAATGCTGGGCTGGAGGAAGCACAAGCTGGAATCAAGACTGCTGGGAGAAACAGCAATAACTTCAGATATGCAGATAACACCACCCTTATGGCAGAAAGTGAAGAGGAACTAAAGAGCCTCTTGATGAAGGTGAAAGAGAATAGTGAAAAAGCTGGCTTAAAACTCAACATTCAGAAAACTAAGATCATGGCATCTGTTGCCATCACTTCATGGCAAATAGATGGGGAAACAATGGAAACAGTGAGACTGTTTTCTTGGGCTCCAAAATCACTGCAGATGGTGACTGCAGCTATGAAATTAAAAGATGCTTGCTCCTTGGAAGAAAAGCGATGACCAAACTAGACAGTGTATTAAACAGCAGAGACATCACTTTGCTGACAAAGTCCATATAGTCAAAGTTATGGTTTTTCCAGTAGTCATGTATGGATGTGAGAGTTGGACTATAAAGAAAGCTGAGTGCTGAAGAACTGATGCTTTTGAATTGTGGTGTTGGAGAAGACTCTTGCGAGTCCCTTGGACTGCAAGGAGATCAAACCAATCAATCCTAAGGGAAATCAGTCCTGAAAATTCATTGAAAGGACTGATACTGAAGCTGATTGGCCACCTGATGTAAAGAGCCAACTCATTGGAAAAGATCCTGATGCTGGGAAAGACTGAAGGCAGGAGGAGAAGGGGACGACAGAGGCTGAGATGGTTGGATGGCATCACTGACTCAATGGACATGAGTTTGAGCAAGCTCCGGGAGATGGTGAAGGAAAGGGAAGCCTGGAGTGCTGTAGTCCATGGGGTCACAAAGAGTTGGACAGGACTGAGTGACTGAACAACAAAATAGAATAAAACACTCCATCAGACTAGTGCTGATGATCAAATTACCATCTCTCTCCAACTTTCCTGATCATGTCCTTCTTATACATGAGGACTCCACCTAGTCAATCTTTACTCCTTAATGAGGTGTTGTTCCACAGGACAATCTTTCTACTGAACAACTCTTACACTAACCTGCATCTACTTTGTTCTATTTAAAAAGTGCACGTGTGTATATATGCTAATGGATAAGGTGGTGTGGCATGACAGTTTCTTTCACTATTTTGTACAGGAATTAGAAACATGTCCTCAGATAATAAGCTCACCTTACAAAAGCAGAGGCCACTGTGTGGCTCCCCATGCCTCTGCCACTCAGACGCAGTCAATCAAGGAAGGAGGAAACAATCATGTGGCAAGGGCAAAGCTGGTTCACTTCTCAGGCCCAGGGACCCAGACAGAGAAGCATCTTCCCATAGTAACAGCAGCAAACTAGAATATCATCAAAAACAGCTCTTGGCTGGTTCCCTTCGGAGTTCAAGAGGGTTTTTTTTTCTGTACCCCAACTGAGAACCTACCTGTAAACTGTTTTCTAAGAGAAAATAAGCTCTAACATTTAAATATGCAGCTTAACATGGCCCCTAAATGGCATCAGCCAGTAGTTCAGATTGTTCTGCTTTAGATATTTGAACATAAGAAGGACACACAGTTCCCACTGCTGGACAAGGTCACATGGGTCTTTACTAAAGGAATGGGTGTCTTCCTATGCAGAGGTTCAAACAAAGCCATAACCAGGTGATCACTCTAATTTGTCTCTGCTTACACTCTGCCGCTGGAGAAGGCAATGGCACCCCACTCCAGTACTCTTGCCTGGAAAATCCCATGGACGGAGGAGCCTGGTAGGCTGCAGTCCATGGGGTCGCTAAGAGTCGGACACGACTGAACGACTTCACTTTCCTTTTCCCTTCCATGCATTGGAGAAGGAAATGGCAACCCACTCCAGTGTTCTTGCCTGGAGAATCCCAGGGATGGTGGAGCCTGGTGGGCTGCCATCTATGGGGTCACACAGAGCCGGACACAACTGAAGCGACTTAGCAGCAGCAGCAGCAACACTCTGCCGCCAGTAACACTGGGTCACAGAGGGATTGCAGGAAATGGAGGGCATCTGTTCACCCATTTTTCAGTCGTGTCCAACTCTGTGACCCCATGGACTGTAGGCCACCAGGCTCCTCTGTCCATGGGATTCTCCAGGCAAGGATACTGGAGTGGGTAGCCACTCCTTTCTCCAGGGGATCTTCCCAACCAAGGGACAAAACCTGGATCTCCTGCATTTCAGGAAGATTCTTTACCATCTGAACCACCAGGGAAGGTCCCATTTCAAAGAATGATGGGTCCCATTTCCATGCCAAATATTAGTTAGGGAACCCAAAACACCAACCAGACCTCAGGTGGAATCTCTCCCTTTAATTCCATGTTGCTCCTTAAGGCAGTGCCAAGATATTTTGAGAATGGAGGTATTCATTTCAATGATGACATGTGACTTCAGAATAGAGCTGACATACTTTCCAAGAATGGAGAACTAGGCTAGAAGCCAAAGTCACTAAGCAACTTCCAATCTTTGGCCATTTTTTTCAAACTCCCTTGAACAGTAATTCCTACCTTTTTTGAACATATTTCAAAAAGATTTTTTGCTCCCTCATGCAGTAATAGTTGAATTTTTTCGATACCTGATGACTGAGAATTTACAGAAGGATGTGTAAACTATTTGAGTTTAGAAATATGGTTCAAAACTTTTCACTTTACTGATCAAAACAGCAACAAAATGGATCACACAAATGTTGTGACGCACACATGTACACACAGATCTCTACAGATAACGCTTGATGTGCTCAAGGATTTTAGAATTTCTGCCCATAACTCTGCAGTCCTCTCAGGGGCTTAAGGGCACAGAGGCTGGAAACGATTTCTCTAAAATAGTCTTTTAAATCCCAAGCTTCCAAGTTCTATGACTCAAATATACAAAAATATTTTCACTTGGTGTACACTTGTTTTGTACAAGCCCCTGGCTGGGATAAGCACTGATTCCTGTCATCATGCTATGAAGGGGGTGACGTTTGGTTAGAATAGATACCTAACATGCTTTGTGAGTGCTAAGCCGCTTCAGTCATGTCTGACTCTTTGTGACGCTATGGACCACAGCCCGCCAGGCTCCTCTGTCCAGGGGATTCTCCAGGCAAGAATACTGGAGTGGGTTGATATGCCTTCCTCTTGGGGATCTTCCCAACTCAGGGACAGAACCCACGTCTCTCACATCTCCTGCACTGGCAGATGGGTTCTTTACCACTAGTGCCACCTGAGAGGCCCAACGGGCTTTATCTCAATTTTAATCCTCAACATAGCCCCATGAGGAGTTAATCCATTGCCTCCACATTACAAACAACAAATCCGAGGTTCAGAGAGGGCCACAGTTAAACATCCAGGAAGGGGAAGAGCAGGATTCAAACCTTCCAGGCCAGCTGCCTCATGATTCATGTCTCCTGATTTGCTGTCTATGCTGTGTATCACCTCACCTAAAATAAACTGCCTTTCCATCTGGCTCAGTTCCAACATATCACTAATTGTTTACTTATCTATTTATTTATTTGGCTGTGCTGGGTCTTCGCTGCAGCCTGTGGGATCTAGTTC
Organism: Giraffa tippelskirchi; assembly: GCF_054371585.1. Classification (NCBI taxonomy): domain Eukaryota; kingdom Metazoa; phylum Chordata; class Mammalia; order Artiodactyla; family Giraffidae; genus Giraffa; species Giraffa tippelskirchi. Next base: position 59,753,106 of record NC_137287.1, on the reverse strand, counting down.
CCCAACCAGGGATCAAACCTGGGCCCCCTGCCTTGGGAGTGCAGAGTCTTAGCCACTGGACCACCAGGGAAGTCCCCGTGTGAGTATTTAATCAATGTCTGCTAACCCACAAACCACAAAGATTATGAGGGCAAAGCCTATGTATGATTTTGATTCCCAGCACCTGGAATCAAGCAGGGCACATACTAGGTTCTCAATAGGGATGTTAGGAAAGTGGATCCCAACTCAGTTCTGCTTTTCTCACCACATTCTGTGAAATAGCTGAAATTGCCCATTATTGCTTCATCATTTTTCTCTATGATTATATATTTTCATACGCTTCTTCACCTCTCCAGCCTGGACAGCAACATACTTGACAACAGTGAAGGGAAGAAGTATTTACTAAGAACTTACTGGGGGCAGGTGGTTTACCTGTTTGCCTTTGAAATTCCCAACACTGTGCAAGGTGAATGAGTGTTCTCATTTTACAGATGGGAAACTGGGATTCAGAAGGTGAACTAGCTTGCCCAAGATCACAGAAACAGTAAAGAGAAAAAAAGAGGTTCAGATTCCCGCCTCATCTGACTCTAAATAACCTGTGATCTAGCCCATCCCCTGAAACGTACACCAGGGAGCCATGTTCTCTTTCCTTTACAACCACTCAGAACATCAAGTTTCTTGCCTTAGAAACAACAGTGACTAAGTGGTATTGTTCAAAGAGCTATGACTTGACTTAAATCAATATTTAGATTTAAAAAGTTTTTTTTTTTTTTCCTGTAAAGCTGGTACTCTCCCTACCGTGTGTGTAGAATCTTAAGTAAAAGTAGAATATATGCCACACAGGACTGAGCGGCACTTTTAGCTTCCTTAGAAAACATAAAGTCAGCTCCAATACATTAATCCCGGCAACGGGTTATGCATCTCACACATCTCAGATCTTCAAAAAATTCAGCAAGTTAGCTCCCCGGTGAGGGATCTGCCTTTTACCAGCACCTGAAAAATATATTTCCATTGGCTCTCATAATGCTTGTTCCCATAAAACTGAATGGCGTCAAGTCAAGCCCCGTGTTCTTAAATCTGTCAAACACGCACACGTGTACGTGCTCTTGAAAAGATGTTACAGCCACATCTCCCTCAGAACTTTTTGGCCTCAAACATTTCTGTTAGATGCTTGGGCTCCTCCTCTCAAAATGCAGAAGGGAATTCATGAGATGACGCTGTTAACAGCCATAAAGAGGTTAGTGCGACATTAAGGGAGGAACAACGGGGAGGTAGGAGGGAACTGGGAGTGCACGTCAAATTCAACTCCCTCACACGTCAGCTTCTACCTCTTGGTAAGATTATCTGTCACGTCACATGATCTTGCTGCCGCAGACTCAGGAAGAGGGTCTGACTGTTGAGCTTATGGCCCAGCAACATCTATGCCAGTGGTCTCGGGGGTGGGGTGGGGCGTGTGTGTATGTGTGTGTGGGGGGTGTGGTTATAAACCTCAGCATAACCAGGGATCCCACACTCACTAGACAGAGTCTCTGTCGCCAGCAGCCCCACCACCTGGCACATGGGAAACGATATTATAATATAGGGGGAGACTAATTTGATTAAGGGCTTCCCTGGAGGCTTGGATGGTTAAGAATCTGCCTGCAATGCAGGAAACCTGGGTTCGATCCCTGGGTTGGGAAGATTCCCTGGAGAAGGGAATGGCAATTCACTCCTGTATTCTTACCTGGAGAATCCCATGGACAGAGAACTCCACAGATAACTCTGACAAAAGCCAACAATGGCTTCTCCCCCAAACCTCCAGACACACAGGCAGTGCTACCCAGAAGTGGACTGCATGCTCCAATTGGCTGGGGGGAGGGGGAATTGCTTTTCTTTTTCACTGCTGCTCCATAGACATTTATTGAATGAATAAGGCCTGACCTTAGTATTTTACATTTTCTCTAAGTTTTTCCCTACTGGTTTGAAGAGGAAAACCTCCTTCTTGCCACCTTCCCATTTTGACATGAATTTGTCAAAAACAACTACTGAAGCCCCTTATGAATGATCCAGGACACCATCACATGAGTTGTTTACTGGGTAGAAAACTAACAGGTGTGTTGTTGTGTAGTTGCTAAGCTGTGTCTGACTCTTTGCAATGCCAGGGACCGCAGCCCACCAAGCTCCTCTGTCCATAGGATTCTCCAGGCAAGAATACTGGAGTGCATTGTCATTTCCTTCTTCAGGGAATCTTCCCAACTCAGGGACCGAACCCGTGACCCCTGTGTTGGCAGACAGATTCTTTACCACTGGACCACTAGGGAAGCCCAAAACTAACTGGTACACTGACTTTATTTTTCCCTGTCTCCTTCCAAAAATCATCGGAGACAGCTCCAGTGCTAAGGCACTTCCCTTCAGCAATACAGACATTTACTGTCAGAGAAGAGGCTGAAGGGAACGAAAAGAACCTCACATTTTTGCAAAAGGCATCATCATGATTAAGAAATGCACACAATGCCGAGTACCAACTCCCAGGACAGATAAAGATGCTCTGGTGATGACGATGCCTGTCCAACGTGTGAATACCCCAAAACCCTGGCATACACTGACCATCTCCAAAGGGGAAACCTTTTTTAACAGAAGGTGTGATTCCCAAATTATGAACAGAAAACCAATCTTAAAATATATAAATCGCTTAATTGCTCAAATCCTTTGATACCAAGGCACTTCACACTAATAAAAGACAAGCTTTAAAGGATTAGCAGAAACAGTCCAGCTGACAAACGATACCCATGTCTCAAGAAAGAAATATTCCTGGAATCAAGATGAGGTCTGCACAGCTTTTGCCATATTTTCCTGCCTGGGCTTATTTCTGTGGATTCTCTGATCACTGGAGAGTCTGTTCTATGCCAGGCTTACCCCGGCTCAATCAACAGATTCCATCCCCATGACTGCAGGTCACATTATCTCATGAATGAACTGCTATTTGGGTCAGTTAAGAGTCTCTGCCTAGTTGAACGTGTGTTTTATCTCTGGTGTTCACGCTCTATATATCAAGATTTCAGATAGTTATTGGGGGTTGGGAAAGAGACAAAATATTGGTATCAGGATACACAAGGGGCTGTGTTAATTACACTCAGTTTGAAGCAGAACAATTCACATCCTGAATAATTTAAAGTCTTTCAGTCTTGAATGATGGGTTTAGTTTTAAACTGAATCATTATTTTATATTCAATTACTTGCTTACCTGCTACTTTCACAGTATTAAACTTTCATTTTTTTTTAACCAAAAAAGTTGTTTGATTTTAACTTTAAAGCTTAGGATTCTAGGAAAATAAAAGCAAGGTACTATTTGTCTTTCTATAAAAGGCAAACAAAAACAATTCCATGGTTACATGGCCAGTCCTGGGTGGAGTGCAGTAGAGAATAACTTGCTGAAAATCGTGAATTAATCCAACATCGTGCATGTGGTGGGGGAGAAATAAAACCCACAAGTCAGAACAAGCGTCAAGCCCCTTGAACTGATTCTGATCACCCAGTCCAGACCCAAGAATTAGGTTAAACCGACCGATGAAAGGACCCTGCCAGTGGTATGTTCAGACAGTGACAAGGCGATAAGTCATCTTTTGCCAAAACCTAAACTCCAGAAGGAGGGGACCAAGTCTTTCCAGCAGGTGCTGGAATAAAGCCTGGTAAGGAGCAGACCTTTAAAGGATGTGCTGAGCAGACTCATGAATAAAGGGTCTCCTGGGCTTCAACTGAGAGGACACAACTAATGGGATGAGCACCGCATCAGACAATCGACACAGAACTCAGGAGGCCCAGACTGCCCCGCCCCCACTCAGAACAAGCACACGAACAATATTCAGGTTCCCCCTTTCAGAAAGGCTAATTTAACTGGTCAAAATGGGACCTGAGTATCAGCATGCTCAAAGAATGATCCAGGGGATTCTCATGTGGTAGCCAAAAATGAAAACCACTTACCTACACAACACAGAGCTCTAAAATCTATACTTGTTTATATAATAATGTTTTTTCTGTCTTGACAAGCAAAAAAAAAAAGCCGTGTCCCTTTTTAAAGATACCTGCCATACTGGCGTAACACATCAAAAAGCATCAGAATGTTCCAATTTAAAATCAGTTAAGTATATTCTAAGAACATTTTACTTACTACCAAGTCAAAAAAACAAACCATAAAATAGAGACACAGACGTAGAGAACAAACATATGGATACCAAGGGAGGAAGGGAAGGTGGGATGAATTAGGAGACTGAGATGGACACATATTAAAACTATGTACAGAATAGGTAACTAATAAGAGCCTACTGTATAGCACGGGGGCTCTACTCAGTGCTCTGTGGGGACCTAAATGGGAAAGAAATCCAAAAAGAGGGGAGAGGTGTATATGGCTAGCTGATTCCCTTGGCTATACAGCAGAAACTAACACAGCAGTGTAATGCAACTGTGTGCTATGTGCTAAGTCACTTCAGTTGTGTCTGACTCTGTGAGACCCCATGGACTGCAGCCCACCAGGCTCCTCTGTCCGTGGGATTTTCCAGGCAAGAATACTGGAGTGAGTGGCCATTTCCTTCTCCAGGGGATCTTCCCAACCCAGAGATTGAACCTGTATCTCTTTAAGTCTCCTGCACTGGTAGGTGCGTTCTTTACCACTAGTGCCACCTGGGAATACCACAAGCAACTATACTCCAGTAAAAATTAATTAAAACAAAACAAATAAACAACAGACCTATGAGGCTTTAACTTAAATGTGATCCCAAGAGACTTTAGAAATTCTCCACACAGTGCCTGGCACACAGCAATGCTTTCAAATAAGAACCTCAAAAATTGACAGATAAATCCTACAGTTTAAATATTGAGGTTTACATGTTTCGGTGCTTAGATTTTAAAGAGAGACCACAAGTGTTATGGTGGCTACCAGGCCAACTCAAATCAGTGTTTTTTACTGAACGATTTCCAATCACTACACAGATAATCAAACGGGAGTAAATATGGAAAAGGCAGCCCCTCCCCTTACATGGAGCATGTCCCTAATTATTCTACATCAACGTACATCCAAGAAGGATGACACCCCAACTCCAGGCAAAGGAGAGATCTCAAAGCAGCAGAACCAAGGCTGTGAAATACAGAGGACAGTAGGAGAAAAGAAACCCCACCGTTTACCCAAATTATGCCTTTCCTGAAATGATGAGATTGTGATGACCAAATCTAGCATGCGGGAGGGGGGCTCCTCATGCCTCCCGAGAGTGTGTCTATGTGTGTGTACCTGTGTGTGTGTGTGCACGCACACGCGCACGCTCAGTTGTGTCTGACTCTTTTGAGACCCCATGGACGGCAGCCCACCAGGTTCCTCTGTCCATGGTATTTCCCAGGTAAGAATACTGGAGTGAGTTGTCATTTCCTACTCCAGGGGATCTTCCTGACCCAGGGATCAAACTTATGAGTCTTGCACCGGCAGGAGGATTCTTTGTCACTGAGCCACTGGGAGGTGCAAAATGCCCTTTGGATCCCAAGGACATGACTCATCCTGGTGGGAAAGTGGCTTCATGGGCTGGCTGATCCTGGAAGCCTTGTGGGGGAGGTTCCCTCTGCATCCAGGGGTTGGATGCAGTCACAAGGTGGACTCCATTGTACCTAAAGGATCAGAAGAAAGGAAAACCACCGGGCACACCTCTGAGATCCTGAGGCTGTTCAGAGACCTGACGAGACAAAGCGAAATGTGAGTCCCCTGAGCCCCGTGCTGGCCCCTCCATAGGCAGTCAAGGGGCCCCCTGAAACAGTCTACATCTCTCTTCTCTTCCTCTTTGAGCACAAGCATCTCATTTCAACGGTGAGCACTTCAGACAAGCTTTTTAAGGGAGAAAATCCGAGAAAAGGAACCACGGCCAAGTCCACTGGTTTCTGAGTACTGCGCCAAGCTTCTGAAGGCTGAAACTGGTACTTAATCAGATAAACGCAAATAATTTAAATGCAAGGTTCTCCATCCTCCTTTAGGCAAGCGGTGAGGAGACAGAAACTCCACACGTTGGAGGGATGTCACATATTCAATAAACAGGCTGGGGAGGCCTCGGAGGGTTCAGTTTCCTTGAGAGAAAGCACCACTCAGAGGCTCTGCTGGTGCCCTGGGCCAGGCTTCCCTAGGCTGATGGACATCACGCGCTGGGCTGCCTCTGTCCTGACAGCTTTTACCTGTAAAAGCTTACCGCAGGGGCTCAACTCTTTCCTTTGGGCTCCATGCCTTCCTTTCAAGGTTTAAAATCCATGATGTACAGAAATGAGAGTGCTTACATGGGATGTTCTCACCCTCTCACCCCAGGCTTTCCCTCCAACAGGCTCAGCCTGGAGAAGGCCACAGCAGCAAACACTTCCCCACATTTCAGCGCACCAGCTTAGTGGGGGCCCTTAACAGTCCGTTTTCACTTTAGTAAAATGGCTCCAACCTCCCCCAGTTCTTAAGAGGCAGGCCATCCATGTTATTAAGCCTGCTATAAATGCCAAAAAACTCAAGCATAGGATCATCCATCCTGAAACAGAAATTAGATTCAAATCAAATCGCCAGGGATTAAGGATCAGAATACACATTATTTTAGCTGATTCACTAAAACCGCATTATCTACCATGTGGCCAAGCTAGGGGACGGAATGGAAGAAGCAATGGATGAGGGTCAGGACACCTGGATGGGCACACCAAACCTTACTGTGCTTTGTGATACTGAGCTTTTTGTTTTCCTTCTGACACATTGAAGGTTAGTGGCAACCCTGTGCTGAGCAAGTTTTTCAGGGACATTTTTCAAATAGCATTTGCTCACGTCATGTCTCTTTGTCACATTTTGGTAATTCTTACAATAATATTTCAAGCCTTTTAATTATCATTCTATCTGTTCTGGTGATCTGTGATCAGTGATCTTTGACGTTCCAAGGCAAAAAGATCAACTCACTAACAGTTCAGATGATGGTTATTATTTTTCTAGCAAGAAAGTATTTTTAAATTAAGGTATGTACTTTCTTTTAGACATAATGTGATGACACACTTAACAGACTTTAGCATAAATGTAACTTTTCTATGTACTAGAAAACAAAATATTCACATGACTCACTTTATTGCAGGGGTCTAGAACTGAGCCCCCGATATTTCTGAGGTATATTACGAAGGCCGCTTTATTCCTTGGTGTGAGGCCCTGAAGGCAACATTTCATCTGCCCATTGCTTCGTTTTCTCACATGTGGAATACAGGAAGCAATGCCTCACCCGCTCCGCTGGCTTACACGGATGGTTGAAAAATAGAGCTTTACCCTCTAATAGCTCTTACAACTAGCAGAAGTGGGATGCAAACATGATGTAACTCACTGTAATTCAGCCTTTAAAACTTTTCACCAAAGAAACACACAGGAGACCTAGACAGATTCCACCTGTAGGACAATTTTCAGACAGTACATACAATGCGACTACATGGCTGAGTTCAGGCTAACCTGGTCTTGTGTTTTATTTATCTTCTTTTGCATTCATAGAAATACAAAAACCTAAATGGGGCATGTTGAATTCTCCAGGAGTTACAGGTGAGAGGGTTTTAACATTAGATTTGTATTTTTTTTTCCTTCAGATAATATATTCCCATTTGGTTGGGAATAAAAGATTTTCCTTTTGGGCAGTTTCCTTTTGATTTCCAGGCAATCTAAGGACACCATCCCCCAAAAAAGAAAAAAATTCTACTTAACTTGCAAACTTGGCTAACTTGGTTACAGGCCAAAGCAAAACTAGCTTTGCTAAATATATTTATTACTTGTGGAGGACTGCCAGCCAATAACAGGATCTCACTGGAAGCAAATCTTAAGATGCGTCTTTGTGATAACACAGGTTAGAGGAATGAGGCTGGGTTTTGGGGAAACAGGTAAGAATACAGGCTCCTGGATCAGCATGGAGGTTCCTTAAAAAAACTAAAACTAGAACCACTACCATATGACCCAGTCATCCCACTCCTGGGCATATATCTGGAGCAAAACACAGTTCAAAAGAAGATAAGCTCCCCAATGTTCACTGTAGCGCTATATACAACAGTCAGGACATGGAAGCAACTAAAAGTCCATCGAAGGATGAATGGATAAAGAAGATGTGGTACATATATGCAATGGAATATTTCTCAGCCATAAAAAGAATGAAATAATGTCATTTGGAGTAACATGAATTGACCTGGAGATTATCATACTAAGTGAAGTAAGCCAGACAAAGATAAATATCCTAAGATAAAAGGAGAAGGGGGCATCAGAGGATGAGATGGTTCAACAGCATCACCTACTCAATGGACATGAATTTGACTAAACTCTGGGAGATAATGGAGGACAGGGGAGCCTGGCATGCTGCAGTCTATGGGGTCGCAAAGAGTTAGACATGACTTACCGACTGCACCACAGCAACAAATCACTTATATTCAGAATCTAAAAAAAACATGATACAGATGAACTTGTTTACAAAACAGAAACAGATGCACAGACTTAGAGAAGGAATTTAAGGTAACCTGGGAGGAAGGGTGTGGGGGAGGGATAGATTGGGAATTTGAGATCACCATGGACAAACTGTTAAAATAGATAACCAACAAGGACCTACTGTAGTGCATAGGGAAGTCTGCTCAATATTCTCAATAACCTAAATGGGAAAAGAAATTAAAAAAGAACAGATACATGTATTACTGAATCACTTTGCTATACCTGAAACTAACAACACTGTTAATTGACCATGCTCCAATATAAAATAAAAATTAAAAAAAAAAAAAAAGAATACAGGCTCCTGTATTTCCCCAACACCTTGACAATCATCACCCCCTAGTTAAGAACTCACAGCTAGAGGTCAGCTTCTAGAACTTCATTAGAAAAAAAAAAAAGGAATAATATTTCAATGACTTTGAGCACAAAATTAGCATTTGTATCCATAGAGGCCAAGCATTGGTGGATTAACACTTATTCAAATGAAATCCTCCCCATCAAGGCCCTGCCTGGGGCTTCTTTCTAAGAGTTCCATGGTGAGCAGTTGTTTATTATGCCATTAACTTGTTTTTTCCTTTTTCTCTTTCTCTAGATTAACATTTAGCAAAATGAAAACCTCCTCCAGCTAGTTACCTGGCTGTATGTAAGACATTCACAGAAGCTGCTGCTCCCTGGGGCTCAGAATTCCACTCCCAGAGCATGCCAACGGGCGAGCGCCCCCTGCAGCAGCCCCCTCCCATCGCCTCCCAGAGCCCAGCCCGCGGACATCATCCCCAAAGTCAGCACTGGGACCTCTGGTTCTTTCTGGGGCTGGACCAACCGCCTCTGGAGATCACTGGTTCATCAGGGTAGCCCGATTCCTTGTTACATAGCTGGCACCGGAGCCTACTGGCGCGGCTGCTTGCTAACTGTCCTATCATGGCCTCCCCTGGGCCCACCTTTGGGATTCAACTGGGAGAAGCTGACTGATACCTCACCTAGGTGGTGAGGACCCCCTATTCCTCCCAGGGAACGCCCCTTCTAGAACAGTGTGGTTGGGAGCCTGGCCTTGGGACCCAATTTTACTCCTACGGGCCCTTCCCTTCTATCTATGTAAAATTCCTCCAGTATCAGGACTTCTGGATTTCTTTCTTCGTTTTGATCTAAGTTTACAATCATTTCTAATGACTGTGGCCTGTCTGATGCTTCATCTTGCTTCTCTGATTGGACTGCTGCTCTGCTTAGCCAGAATGATTATATTCTAGCACTAGCTCTGAGAGTCTTCTTCACGTCACCTCTTTGGAGATGAGAGGTCTACGATGTTAACGAAGCTAAAGCTTCCCACATTGGTTCCTTGGAGACATTCTGTGATGCTTCTATCTAGAAGTCAATCAGCACACTGGGCGAACATTTCATTCTGATTCTTACCACGTATAACCCTCGACTCCCTTCCCGTACAACTCAAACACCTTCCCTACCTACATTAGGGTTCCTCAAAGATCCAATTATGTTCCTCCAATCTCTCATTTTGTATCATAAATTCATTTTGTGGAATTTATGCTTATAATATCACCCAACACCTCTCTTTACCTTGTACAGAGACGGTCACAGTATTGAGAAGTTTGAACACGTGTAATAAACCATTATGGGCTTCCCAGGTGGCTCAGTGGTAAAGAATCCACCTGCCAACGAAGGAGATGCATGCTCAGTCCCTGGACTGGGAAGATCCCGTGGAGGAGGAAATGGCAACCCACTCCAGTATTCTTGCCTGGAAAATCCCATGGACAGAGGAGCCTGGTAGCAACAGTCCAGGGGGTCACAAAGAGTCGAACATGACTGAACACGCATGTACAAATAAACCATTATAACCTGATGGATTACAAAATACAGAGCATGCGACTAGCCACCCATCCCCAGCTCTGCATTTTAGAAAAGGCAGAAGGCAGAAGATTTAACCATTAATTCTAACTATTCATATCCCATAGGAACAACAAAGCCCCATTTATAGAATAACCATAAAATAAAATGGGAGTGTGAAAGGGCATATTCTATATGCAGAATAATTTGTTCCTGTGACTATAAAGTGTATTTTAAGTAGTTTTACAGAAGTGTAGAATATAAAGTATCATGGTGCACATATATTTCTACCTCTAACAAAAATCTCATTTCCTACAGAGATTTTTAAAAAAAATCTATACATGAGTTCAGTATTCTCCATTTTCATTGGACAAACATGCTGAAACCAATTGTGCCTAAAACAAATAAAAACTCCTTCTAAATGCATTTCTTGGATTTAGGCCCTTGTCACAAAATCACTACTCTCCAGTGTGGCTCCCCTGGCTGCTTTTAAAGCTTTGTTTTCAAGTACAAAAGCAGATTTGAGCCTTGCTTGCCCAGAGTGCTGTAGATGGGATTTAAATAATACAGCAGTTGGGACTTAAAAGGAACCTTTAGAAGTGCTTGGACAGGGTATACACCAGATGGGGAAGAGGGACGGAAGGAAAGATTCACAGGCCAGAGCTTTCAAGAGGTTGCCTGGTGTCTGGTGAGTTTATGGAGTCTGCCGTGCTTTCTAACATTATCCAGAGTTTGGGGGAGCAACTGGGATCAAAACTAGGTCAGGTTTATCAAAAAACCTTTGTTTTTCCTCTTCAGAACCCATTCCCCAGAGTGTCAGGGTTAGAACAGATCATAAAGACCTTCTAAGACCAGTACATCTATTCTGCTCACCTACTCAGCTCTCACAGAGGAAAAGGAATATTTTGAAAAGAAGAAAATACACTGAGGTGAGCTGGCCATGTCTGTATCTTTGTTAAAACTATGTTTGGATAAAATGATTTTGTTCTGTTAGCCAAGTCACTCCCTTTATTGTTCTTCTTTCAGTTATTCCAGTTCAGAAACTTGGTAGAAACAAGAATTTGTCCTATTTATAAAGCGCCCTGATGACAATTAAATTGTAGTACTAAATAGAGGATAATAACGGGCCAATGTGGACTTCAAAGGCATTCTACACACTGTGGAATCTACCTACTTCTTCTGTGTGAGTGTGTATCTTTCAGCTATATTCACTCTGTGCCAATCAAGAATCCTGGGAATAAAGACAGATGAAACAAGACTTAATACCTTTCCCATCAATACCTTTTTCAATTATCCTGGGCAACAGGAAATTTGTATAAATGATGTATATACATATAAACACATGGTATACAGGTTATGATCATTATGGTAATAGCAACAATTCAATCAATTTCATTATCTACTATAGCCAGATTATGGATTTAGATCTCATATGTTAGAAAAAGGAGTTTACAATATTCTCTCAACAGCATCTTAACTCTTTGTTCAGTCCTTCATTTGACCTTCATGGTTCATCCAAGCGCTGTTAGCTCAGAGTTCCCTCTAATCCATGGTGAAATGAGATCAGTAGGACAATATAAAGACTTTTCATAAATTGAATTTATGATAAAAGCCAGTCCTATTGATACCCACAAAGACTGTCTACTTCTTTTGAAAATTATGATGAAAGTTGATGACAAATTTTCTAATGTCCTTCCTTATCAAAATAAAATCTTAGCAATCTTATGCTCTGAAGCTGAAGCTCCAATACTTTGGCCACCTGATGCGAAGGGTTGACTCACTGGAAAAGACTCTGAGGCTGGGAAAGACTGAGGGCAGGAGGAGAAGGGGGCAACAGAGGATTAGATGTTGGATAGCATCACTGATTCAATGGACTTGAGTTTGAGCAAATTCTGGAAGATAGTGAAGGACAGGGAAGCCTGGCGTGCTGCAGTTCACCCAGTTTCAAAGAGCTGGACATGACTTAGCGACTGAACAACAACAAAATCTTATGCTTATCCCTCTTGGTCTAAGAACCACAGCCCTAAATATCAACCTCTTCCTAATGATACCTCAGTAACAATGGGATGGTGAAATAAGAAAGTGAAAGTGTTAGTCACTCAGTCATGCGCTACTCTTTGCGATTCCATGGACTGTAGGCCACCAGGTTCTTCTGTCCATGAGATTCTCTAGACAAGAATATTGGAGTGGGAAGCCATCTCCTTCTCCAGGGGATCTTCCTGACTCAGGGATCAAACTAGGGTCTCCTGCATCACAGGCAGATTCTTTACTGTCTGAGCCCCCAGGGAAGCAGGAAAGATGGAAGATTAAAACTTTGATGAAGAAAGGCATAAAGGAAGAAAAGGTATGGCCATGGCCCCCCGGGGACCGTGACTGCATAAATACACTCCAGCTTTGCAATAATCACCATAAGAAGCATCTCCTGTACATGTCTGTGTGCCAGGCACTGCACTGTTGTGTATCTCATCACACCACACAACTGAAGGAGTCAGTCCAAGAATTTGTTGCTTTCTAAAGAGACTAGCATCGAAATTCTTAGCAGCTTTGTTTAGGCTATATCAAAATGGGATAGTCACTTGTCTTTATTTTTCAAATTATCCAAACATAGTCCCACTATTTATATAATACTATCAAAAACTACAAACAAAACTGTCAAAAGTAAATTCAAGATGAGCTGATAGAAAGATCAGAGTCTGAATCTGCACATAAACTGGTTAGGTCTTTTTTAAACATGTATTTATTGGAACAAAAAAATGATGAAAATTTGTTGATGCCAAAGAAAAACAATTATGTTAGCCTACAAGTGAAGAAGGAAAAGAAAAAGATAACACCATGGGATACCTCCTCCTAATCCAGCCACCACACATAGTTAAAACTGCTCTTGAATGTCTTTACATGCATTTTATGTCCTTGGATGTGTCTCAGGTGAAACACAAGACCAGCGTGGTTGAAAGGAAAGGATCTGTGAAAATCCTGAACAAGATCAGAACATCCATCTACTTAACCGAAGAGATGGTCCAGCGAGGAAAAACTAATTAACAGTTGATCCAAGGGACAAAAGAATGCCCTTGTGTGACATTTCGTTGGTAAAGTGACTGTAACAATAATAATAATAAATGTCCAGAGAATATGTCCATAATTACAGGGTTTGTGGCTGATAATTTAAGGACACAAAGTGGATTCTTCTGAAGGACTCCTCCAACCTGTGAGACTACAACTTACTGTGCTGTGACCTTGATTTTCTATTAAATACAAATCTCTGAAGCAATAAACCCAATACTACAAGATTATACTGAAAAAGGAAAGAAATGGGTTGTTTTTTTCCTTGTTTTTGGCTGCACTGCGGGGCATGTAGGACTGAACTGGCACCCTCTGCAGCAGCAGAGTCTTAATCACTGGACTGCCAGGGAAGTCACGAGAAGAATATATTTTTAACAAAATAACTCAGGATCCAGTCAAGAGAGAAGTGAAATAGGATCATGTGGAATTTCACTCTAAGGAAAGTAACCAGCTCTGAAGAGTCAATGTGGAGCAGCTATGTGTCACCATGAGGAAAGCGCTCGATTGTGACGTTAGAAGACTTCAGCTCCAAGCCTCTGCTAGCTGGACCAGCTGCATCCACTTACTGTACCTTCCCAGGCTGCAATTTCTTCCTGTGAATATCACTATTATAGCAGGACTATTTGTTTCATGGAGTTAACTGTTGGTTGGATCAAACAAGACTCTGGTTGTGAAAGAGCTTCCTTTGTAAAGGATCCTACAATGTAATTGCCAGAGAAATTTATCAGGATCCAGAGAAAGACCAACCACCAACAAGACCAGTAAATTATGGTAATTGAATCATACTCTGTGCTGTGCTTAGTCGCTCAGTCATGTCCGACTCTTTGCAACCCTATGGGCTGCAGCCCGTCAGGCTCCTCTGTCCATGTGGATTCTCCAGGCAAGAATACTGGAGTGGGTTGCCATGCCCTCCTCCAGGGGATCTTACACAGGGATTGAACCCAGATCTCCCACATTGCAGGCAGATTCTTCACCAATCGAGCCACCAGGGAAGCTCAAGAATACTGGAGTGCGTAGCCAATCCCTTCTTCAGAGGATCTTCCCTACCCAGGAATCGAACTGGCGTCTCCTACATTGCAGGCAGATTCTTTGCCAGCTGAGCTACCAGGGAAACCTGAATTATACGCTATCTGCAGTTAATTTTTTAAACATGGCAGCTCTTGGTTCTGGGCGGGGTAGAAGTCCCATCTGATAAAGCTACAGAGCAGGACCCAAGACCCTTGCAACAGTGATCATCTCCTGAAGAAAGTGCCTCAGTACTTGGCAATCGGGTGATTTCTCAGGCCAAACAACCTAGAGTTTGCTAACAGGATAAAGGAAAAGTCTCTCCTAAGTGTTTAGATCAAGCAAGGTGGGATCATAGTAACTCAAAACTAGATTATCTCAACTAGATTTTGCAATGTCTTTGAAAAAAGATAATGGTCTCTACTGCTACATCTTCTCCAAATTCCCCTAAATGGTCTACTGATCCAATTTAGCAAAGCAAAAAGTATTAATGGCAGCAACACACACACAGATGAGAACAGAAATCTCAAAGTCCAGGAAGCAGTTTAAGGTCATGAAACTGTAGGGTAATCCTGTGCAGCAGACAACAGGAAGATGTTTCACCTGAAGCTCAAACCTTTCATCCAAGTGAAGCCTGAACCAGCTCCATCCCCAATTAAATCAGAATTATACAATTGTGTGATTATTTGACTAGTATCTGCCTTCCTCTTGAGTGTAAGCGCCAGAAAAAGCAGTCACCATATCTACCCCGAAACACTAGCCCACAGTGCAATGCTGTCACTTAGTAGGTACTTAATGTACACTGAATAAAGAAGTCAAATGCAGTATCTGATTGGGAAGGTATCAGACTGACTTTCATAAGCATGCAATGCTAGGGTTATTATTATGTTCCATCTAAGCCAGCTAAGCTGAAGAGGCAAACCCAGAAGAATATAAGCTAGGACCTGCTGGATTTAAATATTTTCCATAAATAATACATAAATGGATAATTGAAAGAGAACTGAATACGTTTCAGTTGTTTTCAGTATTCAAAATGTAAGTAGGCATTTTGTGTGAAATGAAGTTGAAAGGATGTTTTTAAGATAGCATCCTCCTCACTGCATGGCCCCTGTGCAATCCATCACAAGTTTCTTTTAAGAAGGCTGTTAAAGGGTAAGCTTTTCAAGAAGAGTTCTCTTTTTAGGAAACCAGAAACCAAAGCTCACAGAGATTTTAGCTCCGAATCCTTATCCCTCCCAGACACCAGGTCTGTCTCTTTTAAGAAATCCACCTGCAAGGCAGGAAACCTGGGTTGGATCCCTAGGATGGGAAGATCCCCTGGTGAAGGGAATGGCTACCCACTCCAGTATTCTTGCCTGGAAAATCCTATGGAGAAAGTAGCCTGGCAGGTGATAGTCCATTGGGTTGCAAACAACTGGATACTAACTTTCACTTTGTTTTCATTGTGCATTAAAGAAGGGGACGGTGAATCACAGCATGTTTATTCAGTTTCCATGTGTCCAGTTCTGGCTGCTGAAAGCAGATACAGTCCTGGGGAATACGTGAGGTTTTGTGAGGGTGTTTGTGTCGGGGGCAGGGTGTGGAGCTCTTGTGTTGATCCAGTCTCAGCAGAACCAAATTAGACCTTGCTTCTGGCTCGAGAAAGGCTACAAATGTCTCCTACTTGCCACAGTTTCTGCCTCTTTGTCCTGTCAAGCATCTCATTCTCCAAACTGTGGGGAGACAATGTGAAGGCTGTCACACTTGACCATCTCCCTCCCCCTCATACCCATACCTCATACCCTCCCCCTCATACTCATTACTTGCATGCAAAAAAAAAAAAAAAGCAAAAACAAAAAAAACACCAGCTGAAGGAGGCAGGCAAGACCTCACAACGAACCATTTCTTTAAGGACCTTTTCTACTCTAAATTATGAGTCCAAGGATGTACTAGAAGCATGGGATAGTGGGAGGAAAGGAGAGATGCAGGAACAAGATGATCAAATAAGTTTTATTGTTTTGGAAACGAAAAAGGAAGGTGGTCAGAATGAAAGAAAAGGACAGGAGAAACCCAGAAATATCCAATTGGATGGAAAAAAGAAAAGGGCAAATGAGAAGCACCAAATAAAGGCAGTTTATTGAGTGACACAGGCTTCCCAGGCGGCACTAGTGGTAAAGAATCCACCTGCCAATGCAGGAGACGCAGGAGATGAAGGTTCGATCCCTGGGTTGGGACGATCTCCTGGAGAAGGAAATGGCAACCCACTCTAGTGTTCTAGCCTGGGAAATTCCATGGACAGAGGAGCCTGGCGGGGCCACAGTGTATGGGGTCGCAGAGTTGGACACGACTGAGCACACACACATACACAGGCTGGGGAAAACCAGAGGTCCAGGCATACAGAGTTTCCATGGGCTGTGTCCTTAACTTCTCATCTGTTTCACCATAAAATGATTAGATATGAGCAAGGCACGCAGACATGCACAACTCTGTTGACATCAGAACACGGCAGTGAAGAGATGATGAAATCCAGTATGCTGTCATCTTCCAAATAATTAAAATACCATTGAAAGTCACCCGCTGGCCTCTCCACCCAGGCTCACATCTGCAACCCAGCATTTGGGAACTTGGGAGCAGGGGCAGGAGGGAGCACACTGAGAGAGGCAGTGTCAAAAACAATTTAAAAAAGCACACAAACAAGTTGAGCTCTCAAAAATAAGGCTCAAGTCTGATTTTTTTTTTCCACCAGCAAGGGAAAAAGTAAAGACTTTTCAACAGAACAGTGTGTTCAAGGTTACGTAAGAACATGCAGAAAACAAGAAGCGATTTGCTCCCTGCCAATTTTTCATGGTAAGAGGTTACACCCAAGTTCCCACTCAATCCTGCACATATTTTGCAGCTCCTCTGGCTTCTAATACAGGAAGACGGCATGCAGAGTTTACAAAGAAAGGGCTGTAAAATACCTAATTTCTGTTTTCCTGACAACTTCCACAATGTTGTGCTCCTTGTCTTCTTTAAATGAGGTATCCTGTACTTAGAACTTTTACATGCAATGCATTTACGTGTGTGTTGGGGGGGGCATTTAACCAACTAATTCGTAACACCTACACTCATAATTACACTCACTGAATGAGAACCAGATTGGCTGCAACAGAAAAAGCCAGCGCTCTGTAATGGATCACATTAAAAAGTTTGGATGGCCCTTGGAAGGAAGAGGAAGACGACCACGTTCTTAAATTCTACCTTTCATGTTTTACAGGTGTGTTTTTCACAGCTCTGTGGATCCTAAGACGCGTGACACTGCCGTCAAATGGGGGTAACCCCAGCTTTTCCCAGTGTCAACATCAGCTGCATGGGTGGGGGACAGGAGGTGGGGATAAGCTAGCCAGCAAGGACAGGTGCCGCTAAGACATTCGCGGACACAAGCAGCCACCCTGGAAATGAAAAGCTGAATGGCACAGAATATCGGGCTGGCCAAAAAGTTCATTTGGGGTTTTCTACGCTATCCTATGGGAAAACCCAAAGAAACTCTTCAGCTAACCCAGTATCTAAGACTGCCCTAAATTCCAGAAAGTCAACCATCTCTTTATCAAGCCTATGCTTGGTTTTACCTCTCACCACTTGTCTATATGGGCTCTTCCAACAGCTAAAAACACACATCCTGTTCTTCATCAACATTTAAACCGTGGCAACAGCCCAACTGCAAAGGGGACTTTTCTATTGTCAGTAGCGCTAATAACCTACAGCTATAACTCCACTCTTCCCTTTGACAGCGTCTCAGAGATGAATAACCTCCAAAGCCCGAACTATACTCTTTGGTATCTTCTAGTGACTGAGAAATAGGGTGACACACGGCGTATTGCTAACAGGAATACAGCCTTGGGGTGTTGGAGGGAGGTGAACAGGGAGAAAGACCAACGAACCTGGAAGAGTATAAAGCGACAAGCCACGATCCTTACGCATGGAATTCTGGCTTTGTGGGCTTGTTTAAATTATGAATGACGGAGTTTCGAACAGAGTGAAGTAAGTCAGAAAGAGCAAAACAAGTGTCATGTATTAAAGCATGTATGTGGAATCTAGAAAAATGGTACAGATGAACCTATTTGCCAGGCAGGAATTGAGACGCAGACAACAGACATGTGGATGCTAGGGGTGGGGAGCAAGGGGAGGTGGGATGAACCGGGAGACTGAGAGTGATGTATGCGCTCTGCCATGAGTGAAACAGATAGCTAGTGGGAACCTACGGTAGAGCACAGCGAGGTCAGTGACCTAGATGGATGGGGGGAGGGGAAGTTCAAGGCGGAAGGGATGTATGTATACATACGGCTGATTCACTTCATTGTACAGCAGAAACCAATACAACATTGCAAAGCCACCACATCCCAGTAAAAAAAAAAAAAAAAATTACTAGTAACTTAATTTTTCCATGATTTTGAAAGTTGACATCTGGGAGGGTAGGAAAAAACTTACGACCTCTCTGCATGATCTCACCCTAGAAGTACATGTAGCGATAGAATGTTGGGTGAGTTCGGCAGTGGCGTTTTGTCTAAATTCAACAATGTAAAATGAAAATTTCTATATTCAAGAAGAGTTTAACCAGAAATCAGCATTCAGGGTAGGCACTGGGGCCTTAAGTGTGACAGAATGACTGACACACTACACTTTTTGAAAAGAAATTTTTCCTACTTCCAAAAGGAACCAAAATTATGTCTCTTGTATCTGTACAGAAAAAGAGCAGCTTTCTCTATCTTATATCCCTGAGTCTTCTTTAGGAATCAAAAATTATGATACTACACAAGAATTTGTACACATTACTCCCCCAAAGTCTGTACTAAATGATACGAACAGCATAAGAAGCTCTACCGAAAATTCCTATGCCGAAGGGTCTAGAAACCTCTCTCCCTTACCCACAAGGCCTAAAACCCATATTAAAGATTAGTCTTGAATAATAAATTAGAGATACTCGTTTAACTTTATTTAAACCTGTGATTGCTAAGCTTTATTTCTGTCACTGAATGCTTTCCATCCATAAAACATCCTCCTAGTGTTCCATGGAATCTACTTTGCAAAACACTAAAACCTGAACTTGAGTGCTGGCTGGAAGCAAAGAGTGAAAATTATACTCAGAAACTCAGTGAAAAAGCTATTTAAAGGTCGTCACTATCTTTGCATAGAAGGCTCCGTTGTAAGTGGTAATGGGTCTGTGGAAATGGAAACGGATTTTTTTTTTTCTATTTTTGTGAAGGAAAACACTACTTTCCTCTAAAACTTGTTGATGCTCAAATAGGAGGACTTTAAGGGATATGTAAAACCACCCCTTAAAATTCTTTTCTGGTGAAGGAATACCCAAGTGCTCACACTCAGAAAAATGAGAGAGAAATAAACAATGAATTTGGCAATATAATAATTCCAAACAATCCCTCCTCTAGTCCAGTTTGTTTTGTACTGCTTTCCTACAAACCCTTTCCCTCTCTTCAGGGACTCAATCCAATGTCAGCTTAGCACAGGCACACTTTTGATCAAATTTAAAGTTTCAGAAAATGAAGCCACAAGCCAAAGGCTCCAGCTTTCAGTTAAGGGGTGGAGGGACCAGAAATGAGATGGACAACAAGGGGCTTATAGAGATTCTCTTTGGGAGGTAAAAGAATTTTCACACACATACTGGTCCAGAGGGTTCCCAGGGCTACGATGAGTGTTCTGTCTAGAGATTCGAGAACAGAAAGGGTAAACGAGGAGAACCTTGGACTAGATGAAAACAACAGAACACCAGGGACGCTGAAGCCATGGAAATGAGCCCTGAGCCCACATGGCCAGGACATAAAAGAAATCAGGACAGTCTTAATGAGGATTAGGCAGGGCGCCCAATGAGACCTTAATATACTTCATCTTCCTTTTATATTTCATCTCGGTGACCTCAGACACAGCACACCAACAAGCGTACATCCTGAGCGCCTACTCCGTGCCCGGCTCCAGGCCTGGGTGCTGGGGAGACCTCCCAGTGCTGGCAGCTGTCTCCTCTCCTGACTGGCGCAGCCACACCACCTGGGAGCTCCTTAGAGAGGCAGATTCTCAGCCCCGCTGGGGACCCACGGAATCAGCAAGCCTGGGGGTGGGCTGGATTTCAGGGTTTCCAACAAGCAGCCCTGGGAACCTCTGCGCAGCCCGGCCGGCCGAGGAGGCATGAACTCGCTCAGCGGCGGCTGACACCGGAGCGGAGCTGAAGGCTAGCAGAGCCGGGCAGCCTCCCTGCTCACACAGGCTTGGGTGACCACCTTGTTGTTTTTGCCTTTAAAAACAAACTGGGGGCATTTTCAATTCTGGGTTTGTTCTCTCACTACCACCCCCAGAGGCTCAGATTAGGAGGAGGAAGAGAATGTGAACTGCCATTATAACAGCTAAATGAGCACGAAAGCTAATGGGTATCCTGAGTGTCTTGGTCAGAGTCGGTGCTACAGAAAGATCCATTTTTGTTCCCTAAATAGGCTATAAACATGTATGGTACCTTAAGGGGGTCTCTTTCTGTATTATTTTGTTACGCTGTGTTTAGCGGCAGCCCGGTTCTCTTTTTCCAGGAGCTGAATGAGATACAGTTCTGGAGTGGGGTGGGGGGGGGAGCAAAGGGAATACATCTGAATTTTACTGCTCTATTTAAAGCCGGTTTACTACTCTCCCTGATATCCCTCAGCAAAACGATGCTAGAATGACTATTTCTTCAGCCAAAGTGCGCAAATGTTTTAAGATAGTAATAGTACTAATAAGTGCAGTTAACATTTATTGCACATTTTATTACCAGCCGGGTACTTGAAATGAATCATCTCAATTCTCACACAACCTCAGGAAGCAGCTTACTGTTTTTCATCCCATTCCTACAGGTGAGGTAATGCTGATGAGAAAGAGACAGTCTTATGGGTACACAGCACCTTCAAGACGAAAGATTCAGGGAAACCTGACTATAAGAGCAAGTGTCCTCTCCTGAATTATCTACTGGAAGGCACTTGGACAATGTGGAATTTTAGGGAACATTGTGCAACACAGCAAGATGACTGAATTAAACTGCATGTTCAGCTTATACACATGGATATATACTGTCAACACCCCATTTGGTAGCTTATGTTTTAGACAACATTCTCAACAAATTCTTCCCCCCGAATGTTTATTAAAAAAAAAAACACCAACTACTAGGGCTCTGTGCATATGTAAGTGAGATCCTTATTAGCAGGAGCACAGCAATAAGATATTATTACATTACAATATTATATCCTAGGGTATTATAAGGCAAGGCCATTATCACATACTTGGCTAACAGGGTCCATACTGCTGTAATGTATTAAAACCAGACTAATAAAAATGACAATATAAGCATAATCATCATCTTTGTTACTTGGTGGGGGCGTTTTTCAGATGAGGTCTCAGAGCACCTGCCGAGCACCCTTGCAAATTTATCTATGAAGGAACTGTGCGATAGAATGGCTTGCACAGATTTATACACAACTATAGGGAAGACTTTTTGCAAAATGGAAGAAAGATTAAAAGCTCACTCAACACAGGTTGACAGCAAAACGATTCTGAGTGATGCCCGGAAGAAGAAGAAAATAGCCTGCTCATTCAAGGGTAATTGATTGAGTGCCTAGCACGTGTTAAGTCTGATCTCAACCTACGATGATAGAGCAGTAAAACCAAGACAGGAAGTGTCTGCTGTCTCAGGGCTTAAATCCTGAAAGGTAGGCAGAAAATAAGCAAATAAACATATCTGAGCATCTTTGGAGGAAAGCTAAGAGCTAGAAACTGGGAGGGCTAGAATAAGCAGAACATGGCAGGAACTGAGGGGCATGGGGCAGTCAAGGGCTTTAGAACGGTACAAGGATTTTACATTTCTTTCTAGGCTTGAAAAGAAGCCATGGAAGTGGGGTGGCCAGGGGATATGCAAGGTTTGAAGTCCAGTAAGAGGACTCTAGAGATGACAGTGACTTGGTCAGGGGAGTGATAATGAAGCAGCCTGAAGAGAGGTGACTATGGGATGAACTGTTAGGATTTAGTGATGGGCTGGATCTGGAGGATGAGAGAATGAGAAGTTCGGAAGTATCTCAGGTTTTTGCCCTGAGCAGCTGGGTATCACTCAGGGAGATTGGAATGGAAGGGGAAGGGACAAGAGTCTGGTTTGGGACAAGTTTGGTTTGGTTTGGGACCAAGTCCACACCCAAGGGGAGAGAGGCAAGGAAGCAGTTGGCTATTCAAATTCCATGTTCAGAAAAAAGGTTGAGGTTGGAGATACACAACCAGATAACGAAGAAACAAAACACTCTATTCTTACGATGGGGATATAAAAATAGATCAACTCCAGAATAATGATTTTTTTCACATCTGGTTTTCCTAAAACAAAATGTGACAGGAAAATAGTGACTATGGTCAGGAAACACAGATTCTATCCCTGATCCTACCTATGGCCCTCTGAGGGTTTGACTCTTACCTTCTATACTCTGAACTTCTCATCTACAAAATAAACATAAATAAGAATACCGCGACAGATGACAAGAAAAGTTGACAAGGATGTAGTGAAATTAGAACTTCACATGCTAATAGGCCGCAAGGTAAAATGGTGCATTCACTTTGGAAGACAGGCTGTCAATTTCTCAAAAAGTTAAACACAGAATTACCGTATGACCTAGCAATTTCACTCCTTTTAGTCCAAAAGGACTAAAAATATATGTGCACACAAACACTTGTATGTGAATGTTCACCGCAGCCCTATTCATGTCAGTCAAAACAATCTAAATGTCCATCAACTGATGAACAAATAAACTGTAGTCTATCTACACAATGGAATACTACCCAGCCATGAAAGGAATGAAATATCGATGAAGGCTATAATATGGTGACCCTCGGAAAACGTTGTACAGTCACTAAGTCATGTCCGACTCTTTGTGACCCCATGGACTGCAGCACGCCAGGCTCCTCTGTCCTTCACTATCTCCTGGAGTTTGCTCAAACTCACGTCCAATGAGTTGGTGATGCCAACCACCTAACTCATCCTCTGCGGGGGCCTTCTCCTCCTGCCCTCAGTCTCTCCCAGAAAACATTACACTAAGTGAAAGAAGCTGGACACGGAAGTTTACATGTTGCATGACTGCATTTATGTCATATATACAGAAGAGGCTCATCCACAGACACAGAAAGCAGACAGGGGACTGCCCAGGGCTCACAGGCTGGGAGAGGAGTGCTAGGTGGTGACGAGCACAGATGAGGCGTGGGGTTTCTTTCTAGAGGTGATGAAAATTCTGAAAATCGACAGTGATGATGGTTGCACAACTGTGAATATATTAAAAACCACTGAACTGCACACTTTAGAAGGGTGACTATCTCAGTAAAACAAAACCAACCAACCAAACAAGAACGATAGCTGGGGGATGCAGGATGGGGGTGTTGACGGCCAATCACAATTTCTCAGATAAAAAGGAAGGAAAACCAGGTTAAAATCTATTGTTAGGAGAAACATCAGTGTGACTCTCTGAAGTCCACAGGGACTGTCAGATCATTTGTATGCTGGGGTGGCCTTGATGCCTGCCAACTGTGTCCTCATTTCCACCTTGACTATGGCCCATGCTTCCAAAGAACACAGACCTTTGATTTCCCAGTTAAAAGTCATTCAATCTACTGCAATGTTTTCAGGCTCTCACAAGCTCTGAATCAAATATAGTATCCACTGTGGAAAGTAACAGAAATATGAAAGGAAAGGTCATAAATATGAAATTTCCCTGCCCCCCCCAACAGAAATCCAACCTCTTGGTGGTTTCCTGAAATATCAACCCCGTGCTAAGTCCTCAGCTTTCCTTTTCATTTTCCTAACGAGATTCTGATATTTCTGATGAAAATAGTTCATCACAAATGTTCTAGTCTATCCTGCTAACCATGGGTCCATAACTGTGTCCCCAAGGAGTAGACCATAATATAATTTTAGTGAAAACCAGATAGAGAATAATGGAACTAATCTCAGAAAAGCAGAGCTAGGTATGCACCAAATATCTGAAAATCCAAATAACCCTGACAGAATTCTTTTTATATATAGTAACAGGGCTGTGAACATCCAAAAATATCCACTTACATACTGTAACATCTCCAGGATGCATTCAATTCCAAAGGGATTCCTGGCAGAAGGGTTACAGAGATCCTGCTGGGTAAACATCACAGAAAAGGGCCCAGAGAGATCTCTTTACAAAAGGCAATTTCCTCAAGAAAATGATCTGGAAAACCGGATGAGAGAAGTTCCTGTAATTTGACTGAGCAGAAATTAAACACAGGTAGAGAGAACTAAGAAATATGAGGAGTATTTTTAATATGAAGTCTTACAATCTCAGTACCGTCGATACTCACAATGTTCATATTCTCAGCCTCACGAAATGAGAGGGTTTGGGAACTTTCTCGGGTATGTCTTTCTGAATGCTCAGGCTACAAGTTTGAAAGGGAAATCCCAAAGAATGTGTGTTAGTAGTGAACCACCTTTCATAGCTCTGGTGGCTCCGAGGTTAAAGCGTCTGCCTCCAATGCGGGAGACCTGGGTTCGATCCCTGGGTCAGGGAAGATCCCCTGGAGAAGGAAATGGCAAACCACTCCAGTATTCTTGCCTAGAGAATCCCATGGACGGAGGAGCCTGGTAGGCTACAGTCCATGGGGTCGCAAAGAGTCGGACACGACTGAGCGACTTCCCTTCCCCTTTCATAGCTAACAGCCTTGGTGTTACACTGTCACCTTCCAAACTCTATCCCACTCAGCAGGGTAGACTGTGTTGTTCCACTTCTCTTTCGGGATCTGCTTCTATGACTTGGTGGTATCACTATTTGTCATAGACAGAATGTTTATATCCCTCCAAAATTCATATGCTGAAACCCCAACCCCCAAAGTATTTGGAGGTGGAGCTTTAGGGAGCTAATTAGGTTTAGATGAGGTTAGAGGATGGGGCCCTCATGATGGGATTAGTACCCTTATAAGAAGGGGCAGAGACCACAGAACTTCTTTCTGCCAAAAAGGCAATTGTGTGCAAACCAAGAGAGCCCTCATCAAGAATCAAAACTGCCAGTGCCTTGATCTGGCTTTCCCAACGTTCAGAACTGTGAGAAATAAATGTCTGCTGTTTAAGCACTCAGTCTGTGGAAATTTGTTACAGAAGCCATGAACTAAGACACTATTAGGGGCAGGAGGCTGGAAGAATAGCAACAAAAACAACCTACCACAGAGATGGAGGTAACTAGCAGGTACAGCACAGCTAGATCATGGAAAAGTCTACAAGGTAGAAGGTGAAATGGCTGGAAGAAGGGAATTCACAAGGCAGAAGACAAGTAAAAAAGTATCTTTTCTATAAATGGGACTACAATATTGATGGTACACCTAGAATAGTCACTGGCACATATGTATGCATTTAATAAGTATTTGTTAAGCCAAGAAATAATTACTAAAGTCATGGTATAAGGGAAGAGGGAGAGACCAACAGGACCAGAATGATAAAAAAGTACAACACAACAAGTTACTACATAGGAAATACAGTATAAAATAGGTTTTCCTGGCGGCTCAGAGCTCTACTGCTCCATAATTAAAATTCCATACAAATTATACCTTTAAAGTTTCTATAAACTATTGTTCCTTTGATTATATGATGCAATTTATCAGATGTGAAAATGTTATTATAGCAGATTAAGATCTTATCAGGCACTAACCATCAGTTGGTGTGTTCATATAACAAGAGAACCTATTTTATGTCTTCTCTAAAACACGGTGTCTGAGTCTTGTATATGCTTGTTTTGAATTATCTCCTTTCTGTTGGAGGCAATTCTCACAGAGAACATCATGAAGATGCAGTTAAGTACAGGAATGCCACCCTTTCCTTCTGGTTTGCACTGGCATAGAATTTCTTTCACTTCTCCTGTCCCCATTTCCCTTAGAATATCTGGTCCCCCTGTCTATGACATGGAAGTGATACTTTTTATTTTTTTTTCAAAATTTACAGTTTCCTAAGAGACACTGAATCTAAAGGAAATCAACGCTAATACTCATTGGAAGGAATGATGCTAAAGCTGAAGTTCCAATACTGTGACCACCTGATGAGAACAGCAGACTCATTGGAAAAGAACCTGCTGCTGGAAAGACTGAAGGCAGGAGGAGACAGAGGATGAGATGGTTGGACGGCATCACCAATTCAACAGACATTAACTTGGGGGCAAACTCTGGGAGATGGTGAGGGACAGGGAAGCCTGGCATGCTGCAGTCCCCAGAGTTGCAAAGTTGGACATGACCTGACAACTGAACAATAACAAAGAATCTTCAATTAAAAATCAGTTTCTAGTAGCCCAGATACACACCATCAACACATTTTGTTCTTCTCAATTCCTAGAGTGTCTTTGAGATCCTTTCTGTAGAGATGACATGGTAACATCAGTATGACAAAAGAACGGAAAAGATAACACTGCTGTCTTCTCCACCCCAGCACATCTCCCCCCATGCATACTATATTCTGAAGTTATAGTGGATGTTAAAAAATCTCTATCTACATATTTGAATTGCTTGGGCCCATAGTCATCCCCAGTAGCACTGGCATAAAAGTGTAAAATATAAGAAATATATAATTATCCTTTAGCCTGTAATGAAACTAGCCCAAAAAACTGGTATGCAAGTTCCCACTTCAATGACCACAGTTATTACACACACTTAACACTGATCTTCCACTGAGCGGCTTTCAATAAAGCTTTAAAAACAAACTTGTGACTCTCCAATTGTTTTTCTTCAATAATGTGCATTTAGAAGCTCCGAACGCTTACACAAGGAAACCAAACGTACACTTGGACAAATATAGCAAAGTGGCATCTCCAGAGGTAAATAACCAAGTCCACAGCCAAGATGTGAAGTCCAGGCTTAAGGCACTCTGAGTCTGAACTCCAGGACTTCAGAGCGTGCTGCTGTCTGCTCCGATGACATGCTCTGTGTCTGCGTATCCTACATCCCCAGCCTACGGCAGGAACTCCAGGACAATTTGCTCAGCTCACTTCCACCCCAGCAATGTCAGTTCTTGAGTTTTCTTCCTTTACCATGCCATGTGACACACCCTCACCTCCTCTGGGCTGGAAGGAATGCCAGGTGCTGTGGTCATCAGCTCACTGAACCTTGGCTTCTGACTTCAGGGTACTGCAGTCTAATGGAAGAGATGCAACTCAGATGCTGCTCTTGGCTCACAGGTACAGGATGCCACGGGAGAACAGGGTGCTCAGCTTGGAGGGCAGTCGGGGTGGGGATGGAAGGAGAAGGCAAGGCACACAAATGCCTTCCCACACAAAGTGCTTATTCAGTTGTTAAGCCATGTCTAACTCTCTGTGACCTATGGACTGTGGCCCAGACAGGCTTCTCTGTCCATGGGATTCTCCAGGCAAGAATATTGGAGTGGGTTGCCATGTGCTTCTTCAGGTCATTTCTTCTTCCTGACCCAAGGATCAAGCCCACATCTCTTACGTCTCCTGCATCGGCAGGTGGATTCTTTACCACTGAGACACCAGGGAAGCCCTTACAGAAGGCCCCTCTCCTCCATTTCCATGATTTTGTAAAGCTTTCCATTTTTAACTCCAAAATCAAATTTAATAAGTGAGTTTCACCGCTGCCAGAAATATTTTAATAAAAATGAACCCAACCTATATAATTTTTACTAACTGTCTGATTTTAAGCCCATAGCTGGGGTTCCAAATATTAAGAGAGTTTGACATGTGACATTTATACAAAAGGTTATAGCACATTTTGAAACCATAATCCTTAGGAAGCTGGGATTAGCAGACGATGGATAAATAAAATCTTACTGTACAGCACAGGGAACTATATTCAATATACTGTGATAAACCACAACGGAAAAGAATATGGAAAAATATGTACATGTTATATATATATGTATGACTAAATCACTTGGCTGTACAGCAGAATTTAACACACTGTAAATTAACTCTACTTCAATACAATTAAAAAAACATAACCCTTAAGAAAGAGCATTGAACCCCACCTCTGTCTGTAATTTACGTATAATCTCTATATGGATGAGCATAATATATATGAGATCCCCACTGCGGCCATGGACATTCTAAGTGCCATTCCAGAATTCATTTTGATGACTGTGTACTGCATAATACTAAATTGACCCCAGAAATTCTGTCAGAATTCCTACTGTCCCAGCATCATAACTTTTTCAATGAATTTGCAGTAGAAAAGTAATCACTTTCTAATAGGATTATCTCCACACCTTGCCTAAGTTGACAACTATCCTGTATCAATAACTTAATAAGCCCCACAGTTTGAAAGACCATTCAATTTCACACACCACATACCTCCATCAGCACACCCTGGTGGCATGATGCAGTGCAAACCACCTTAGATGCATTCTTTACAAGAAGAGAAGCATTTCCCCCCCTTAAGAACAAAGGCCAGTTCCAGGAGGACTTCACAAAGAGGAGCCAGGATGCAGGTGGGGTCGAGGGAAAGTGAGGCTGGAATGGGTCGATCCCCGCCCACCCTCCAACCTGACCCAGGCTTCTCCTTGCTGGTGTGCCTTGGTCCTTCCAGGGTTTTGCTATAAACCTAACCTCCCTGATAATGAAGGATGTAATGCTTTCCACTTTGCCCTGCTCATTAATTCAACCTATAGCTTGATTCTTTCTTGCTCGCTACCTTTATGATTTTTTTTTTTTTTTAAGTTTTGGGGCTATGGAACAGAAGCACATCATCACACGAAGGCCAAGTATCATGGCAGATCCACTTCAAAGAGGAGATGGAGATGTCAGTAAGAAATGAAACAGTCCAAGCTGGGCGGAGAAGTTACTTCAGCTTGTGAAACATCAAGTCTAATAAATAAATGAACAAACAACTCTCCTTTTTTTCAGTAAATTATCAAACCCTTCCTGAGATTCATAATGCTCTTAATAAACTGCTGAAAAGGAATTGCAGCCAACTCAAGGTTCTCAGGAAGTAGCCATCACTGAGCAGACAGGCTCCACTTGACTCAAAGCACAGCCACTAGGGCAGAAATACCACTTTCCAAAAGACATCCAACCAGATCAAACGTTGAGAAATATCTTCCCCCTCCTCCTCTAGACAGGTTAGTTGAGGATATAAGCTTTTTCTAGATAAGGAAGTTTGAGAATGACAAACTGAGAATCAAAGACTGAATGATACAAGATGCCAAATATCTAGAAGACACGCAATGCATACTTAATGACACAAAAAACACAGAGCCACACTGATGCTTCCCTCAGCCACCAGTGGGGAGGAAGGCTAATTTCAAATCCCCAGAGAGGCTGTGGGGTAAAACTAAGAAGGGGACAGACCCTGGGTACCATCGTCTCATCAGAAACTGGTCTAAGGAGACTATGAAAGATCAAGACACCACCAGATGGCAACACAGAGCCAAATATGATTCCCACATATTATTCTGAGACGTGTAACAAACAACACTGGATCATAGGAATGGCCAATATATCACTGGAATGTCTACTTTTATGTTTAATAAAAGATAAGATTAGAGAAATCAAAATCGGACCCCACAGAAAGGTAAATATTGAGACAGAAGAAGTTGCTTGTCATAGTGCAGAACAGACCCTCAATTAGAAACTGCACTTTTGCTGTGTAAATGGCAGGGGAATGTAATTAACAATTAATAGAAGCTGCCCTCAATTTAAAGCCTCCAAGGGAAGTAATTAAATTTGGTAGAAGCTATAGCCTCTAAACAAAGATACATCATACAAATACAAAAGGAGACACAGATTTGAATAATCAGTGCAAATCAGAAACAAAGTTTGACTATAGAAGGCAGAGAAATGATCCTCAAGTTATTTTTCCTAAGAAATGTTCTCTTCAAGAGACTAGTTAACGAACTTATTTTAATCTGGGCCAAGGTTGGCTATGAATCCTGGCCAATGTTTCTTGAGTACAACCTTCCTTGCAGAGTGTTTATGCATGCAGATCAGACAGCTAGCTTCCTGCCGTCTGAATTAGCCGAACAAGTACCTTTCATATCAGTGTGGATGTACTTGATATATACAGTGTCAACACTGCTACCAGGGATGGAGATCGCAAACACTGCTCGGCTTGCTGGTCGTGAAATAAAATTGCCAGGCAGAATTTGTGTAGCTCCAGAGGGTAAATTAATGCCAGCGACCTGGTTATCAGCAGTTGTGAGCCTGCCTCTCTAAGCTTCTAACGGAAACATTTAGAGAGCAGAAGCGTTACATCTGGCTACAGCTGCACATTACATGGTCCATTGAGACTCAGATGCTGATGGCTGCACTGAATAACAAACAGCTGGGTATAAATGTAAAAAAAAAAAAAAAAATCAGGAAATCGATTTTAAACACACAGATCGCACAAATCCTCTGAAATTCCAGCACGGAAGGAGAAAGACAAATTAGCATGGGTGAGGGCAAAAATGCATCCCAGAGACCGAAATTCAGAAACATCGGTGGACACCCTGGGGTCATCATCCTTCGCTAGGCTCCCCCATTTCCATCTCACCACGCAGAGCATGAGGACAAAGAAAGGCTGCACCATCAGATCATTTTCTGGCTCTGCTCACGCGCCAGCCGAACTTTAACAAAACTAATGGAGTCATCAAGTTGAGCTTTCCAGAATGGGGCAGTTATTTCATGAATTTAACAGAGCTGAATGGAAAGGCAGCCCTGTAAATATGGTGTCCATGTCTTCAAATGCCGAATCCATGTGCTGGGGGAAAGTTGTGGAGGAGAATTTCCCAGAACAAGAGGTTTCAGTCAGAAAGAAACAATCTAATGAGCTAGTCCATCCAAAGGGCCCAGCAGGGTATTAATGCATTAGAAACGGCGAGCAAACTTGTGTTCAATTCTGAAGAACTTTTCTAAGGATTCAGGCAAGGGAACAGGTCAGAGAAAATAAGGCTAGAAGTTGCTTTTTTCTGAATGTTTCAAAGCATGGATAACCCTTTTTGTGGAAAGGTTTGGGTTAGTCCTATGTATAGACTTTTAAAAGCTGGCAAACATGTTCACGTTTAAAAAAGCTAGTGAGACAGGACCAAACATGAGAAGGGGGACCACGTAATTTATCATCAAATACGGGACACTTTTTAGAGTGAAAGGCAGATACTATTGATGATGACGCCAGTATGACAGGTGCAAACTGGGAGAGTCTCCAGAAACCAGGGCACACACTCATTGTGTCTTGCGTTCCAACTGGAGGTCACATCTCGAGCTACTGGTAAGTGGCTGCTAGGACACTGGCTTACTTTCACACTACATGCCTCTTGGTCTCCAGATTCTAGATCAAGCATAAATTCAAGAGTCTGTCTGAAGGAAGCTGAAGGTGCAAAAAGTTGGACAGAATAAAAATCCAGATTTCTTTGCTTGCACAATTAATTCTGTGGATCACACCTGATCCAACTGGACCTAAAGGAGTGGGTAAAGCACGATTACTCTTGAAGCTTTTTTTTTTTTTTAATAGGAAAGAACTGCAATATTACATGTTTTGGTTAATGTTTCCCCCTATCTCTCAAGCTGCCTGGCTTATACGGTCCAAGTGGCCAAGACCATAAACGTACATGCATATCACCACCAAGAGACCGCGTTTCCTCTACTTAATGTCCTTAGTAATAATATTTTTAAGAACTCTAGGAAGGATGTATGTATAGCAACAAAATTGAGGCAATATCATATTCCCCTCACCTGATCCACAGGATGATGAATGAAGGTCTTTAGAAAGATGTAACAGTTATATTTTTATTTTCCAACAAGAAAATCCTTTACTAATCTTGGCAGAACCTAAAACAAACAGTGCAGAGCCTTCTTCATCTTAAACCAGCATTTCCTCGAAGAAGAAAGAAAGTGATAGACAAAAGCTCAGAGTAACCAAGTGTTTAACTTAAAATATGAACTACTGTTAACACTCCATAAAATTCTGTAACACCTGGAATGGGCAGCAACCAGCCAATACATTAAAGGCTGACACTTAAGCTGCAACTCCTGTTCATGGGCAGGAATTTTAGAGCTAAAGAAAGAAACACAGATTTCAGTTGAGAAAATGTTTAGAACTGATTGATTCAGCCAATGACTAGGTCAGTGGTGACTCACAAATCCTCAATTCCTCAGCTGTCCAACTTAATTTTAACTATTCAGTGTGCAGCACAAACTGTACAACAGCCACGCACTTTCTGACTTGCGCTCGAGTGACTACCCCACAGTGGAATCAATTTGCTATTGCAGCAGCAAACAAGAAACCCCAAGAATTAGATAACTTCAAAAACTAATTCACTTTGGTTCTAGGCTAATTAAATTTCTTAAAGTAAGTTTTGCTGATTGGTTAAGAACCCAAGCTATCGGAAGCCCAGGCACTTAGAGACATAAACACATAACCTGTCAAAAAAGCACGCTCAATGTGGGAGAGTGTAATTCACGAGGGGAATTGATGAAATACACAAACTGAGTTGCCCTCACTTACACCTCACAATCGGGCAATTATATTATAGAGAATGGCCAGGTCTCAGGATTTCCGCTGCCACAAATGCAACAACCCCTTTACATTTTTTAAAATGAAAAAAAAAAGTCTCACACACAGAATTTTGTTGATTCATTGTATTACACATAGAAAGCATTTTACTTGGACTGACAAATTATCTCATTTAATCTCTATGAATGTTAAAAACATGATAACTTTCATGTTACAGTATAAAGCAGTCTGTCCATATCCCAACTGTGCACACGTTTGAGTTTATCATTTATGTCAGAAAAGGTAACACAATACGTGTGTGTTACGATACACTATGACAGACCCGTGTTTTCACCTTCTAGAATCTTCCTTTACTTACACACACACAAGCATCCGGTTCACCAGGTACACACCTGAACTAGGTGGATTCCAACTGTCCACACTTTAATTATGACCTGAAAAATGCCTCTTTGATGACACTGGGGTCCTACCTGTCAGGGCAGAGCTCGACAGAATCAGGAAAGGTCAGTGGGTTTTCTGGGAAGCCTGACTCAAGTGTTTGCCCAGCTCCTTTTCTGAATTAAAGAACCCCAATGATTTTTTTTTTCAGTTTTGAAAAGAGTCTGAACTCTACTAGGGCTGAGACAGCAAGTTGTGGTTTTGGGAACCATCATGTCAGTGACAAGTTTAATATCCTAGAAACAAATTAACAATAACAACGTCACTGTGATTTCTTACTTCCGTTTGCCTTCCATCCAAAACCAAGGAATACTTTCTATTTCATGGGTTCCCTGAATTTTCGGACGCTAATCAACCATGAGCGAAGTACTATGGTCTCACATGTCAGATTCTGTTTTTTTTTTTTAAATTCCATGTGGTTTAAGTTCTCAATGAAAATAGATATGGGGGTCTTATCTTGAGTCTAGAAGAATGAGGTTGGCCAGGATACTTTTCTTGTCCCATGGCCAGGTTCTAAGACCAAGGCAAAGGTCTACCTTGCAGTAGGTCCCCATGGAGGCAATTTGAATTTTTAAATCACACCCCAGGTGGGAAGCAAGGCAGCCTGAAGACAATGTGTCATAAGGATGTAACAGTATCTACCCCAGGAAAGCAACAGTGTCTTTATCTCAACCAACTCCCTCAAAGTGGCCCACCATTCCTTGGATCTAAATCAAATCGTGGCTTCTGGATATTACATCCTGGAAACAGAGGATCTGCGAGTGGATTCTGCCACCGTGACAGAGTTGACAATGGAGCTGGCAGAGCACTAGAAGAGTAATAACATTTTCCCCAATTTTATGATCATCGTTGGGAACCCAGCGCTTTGACAAAGTGTTCAAACATCAGAGAAGGGAGCTGGTATCATGTCGTTTGAGAGCCACAGTATTGGGCCTTATAGTCTGATTTCTGAAAGCCTTATAATGAGGGTGGACTGGATATACATTCCATTCTTTGGCTGTATTTTTGTTCAACAAAGCCTGCAATTTTCAGTCACTTGAAAATGTAATTATAGATAATGTTTGCATCAGTAGCAAGAATACAATAACCACACAGGGCATGAAAACTCCACTCCAATCACGTCCTCTTAGGTTACAACGCGCCTCCTGCCAAGAATAGAGGCATTTCGACAAGCTGATATCTGGTACGAAATGATGTATGGGTTAGACAGACCCAGGCCTGAATTCTACTCTTAACTTTTATGTTACTGGTTCTTCTACTCTGGGTATCTACAGAGGAAACACAAATCTCTGATGTACTGAAAACCCAGAGTCCCATCAAATGTTTATCATTGTTGTTTAGTTGCTAAGACATGTCCGACTCTTTGCGACCCCATGGACTGGAGCCCACCAGGATCCTCTGTCCATCAGATTTCCTAGGCAACAATACTGGAGTAGGTTGCCATTTCATTCTCCAGGAGATCTTCCTGATCCAGGGATCGAACCTGCGTCTCCTGCATGACAGGCGGGCTCTTTACTGCTGAGCTACCAAGGAAGCCCTCCAGTGTTTATACACTTGAGCAAAATGCTATAAAAAGGCCAAAAGAGTACTGACACTTGAAAGGGACCGGGGATCATGCCTGAGTTGGTCACGACTGTCAATCATCTAAAATCCATGTGTTACCTTGTACAGAGACGCTTATTCTATTGCAGACTTCTCTGGCCCATTTATGAAGAAGGGGTAAAACCACAAGTTAACTATAGAAAGGACACAGTGGCAAGTCACCACATGAGGGGGACATCGGGGACTGAATGCCACGCAGGAGTCTTTTTCCAATTCACAAGAAGACATGCTATGAGCTGGAAGCACCCTGAGAAAGGCCAGGTATTCCTCTAAATCAGGTGCAAAAATCAGGAGGAAGAAATTAAGTGGGGGTGGGATGCCAGGCGTCTAATGAAATCCCCCAAACAAATCTCTTCCTGGAAGACACAGTTTCTTCAACAAAGAATAAGGAGCTACCTTGGCCCCCTGGTGGCTCAGATGGTAAAAAATCTGCCTGCAATGCAGGAGACTTGGGTTTGATCGCTGGGTTGGGAAGATCCCTTTAAGAAGGGAATGGCTACCCACTCTAGTATTCTTGCCTGGAGAATTCCACAGACAGAGGAGCCTGGAGGGCTATGGTCCATGGGGTTGCAAAGAGTCCAACAGGACTGAGTGACTAACACTTAACATTCAATGTTAACTGCTTCCTTATCTCAGCTTTAAGAAAGACCCTGCCTCTGGCATTAAGAAATCTCAGTTTTGCTATGGTGACCCTTTCTTCTAACACTTGCTTTCTGGACTCAGAAATTGGTCTCGCGATGAAACAAAATCAAGAGCAAGCAATTTATGTGAAAGGGTATCAAAAAAGCGGGTTATTATTATTTGTTGTTCAGTCACTAAGTCACATCCGACTCTTTGTAGCCTCATGGACTGCAGCATGCCAGCATCCTCTATCCCTCACTATCTCCCAGAGCTTGCCCAAATTCATGTCCATTGAGTTGGTGATGCTATCTAACTCATCTCATCCTCTGCTGCCTCCTTCTCCTTTTGCCTTCAATCTTTATTAGGTCACAGCTAAAAAACTATTTCATACTCAGGATCCACATACTCAGCAGTCAATTCGCCAATGCGTCTGAAATTCAACCTGATAAGTGCCTTCATTTTCTAGAACCTTCCTTCCCTAGTCTGCAAAACAAGAATACAACTTAGGTTGCCAAAGTTTTCTGAAGATTACTGATAATTTATACAAGTCCTAGCTTCATGGCTGGGCTGATAGTACATCCTAAATCAAGAACAGTGAATGTCACAAAATATTTTGGAAAGCACATCCACAAGAAGGCAACACTCTTTAAAACATCAGGAGTCAGAATTATGAGACACACACTAAAAAGAAGATTCTGTTGTCAAAGAATTATACTTTTATTGATACCAGAAAACATTTTTTTTTGGCTTCTGGGAAGACATCGTTATTTTATTGAACAGAAAATACAAAATCAATTTCGATCAAAGTATCACGTTCTGAGTAGATCTGAACAAGACATAGAGGCCAGATCAAGGCCATTTCATGGCTTCTGAGGCTGACAAGAGTCCAATTTTGAAAACTACCATATGACCCAGCAATCTCACTACTGGGCATAAAACACTTGAGAAACCATAATCAAAAAAGACACACAGAAAAGACACATGCACCTCAATGCTCATGGCAGCACTATTTACAATAGCTAGGGCATGGAAATCACTCAAAGGTGATGCTGTGAAAGTGCTGCACTCGATATGCCAGCAAATTTGGAAAACTCAGCAGTGGCCACAGGACTGGAAAAGGTCAGTTTTCGTTCCAATCCCAAAGAAAGGCAATGCCAAAGAATGCTCAAACTACCACACAATTGCACTCATCTCACATGCTCGTAAAGTAATGCTCAAAATTCTCCAAGCCAGGCTTCAGCAATACGTGAACCATGAACTTCCAGATGTTCAAGCTGGTTTTAGAAAAGGCAGAGGAACCAGAGATCAAATTGCCAATATCCGCTGGATCATCGAAAAAGCAAGAGAGTTCCAGAAAAACATCTATTTCTGCTTTATTGACTATGCCAAAGCCTTTGACTGTGTGGATCACAATAAACTGTGGAAAATTCTGAAAGAGATGGGAATACCAGACCATCTGACCTGTCTCTTGAGAAACCTGTATGCAGGTCAGGAAGCAACAGTTAGAAATGGACATGGAACAACAGACAGAACTGGCCATGGAACAACAGACTGGTTCCAAATAGGAAAAGGAGTACGTCAAGGCTGTATATTGTCACCCTGCTTATTTAACTTATATGCAGAGTACATCATGAGAAACGCTGGACTAGAAGAAACACAAGCTGGAATCAAGATTGCCCGGAGAAATATCAATAATCTCAGATATTCAGATGACACCACCCTTATGGCAGAGAGTGAAGAAGAACTAAAGAGCCTCTTGATGAAGGTGAAGGAGGAGAGTGAAAAAGTTGGCTTAAAGCTCAACGTTCAGAAAACGAAGATCATGGCATCTGGTCCCATCACTCCATGGGAAATAGATGGGGAAACAGTGTCAGACTTTATTTTTTTGGGCTCCAGAATCACTGCTGATGGTGATTGCAGCCATGAAATTAAAAGATGCTTACTCCTTGGAAGGAAGGTTATGGCCAACCTAGATAGCATATTTAAAAGCAGAGACATTACTTTGCCAACAAAAGTCCGTCTAGTCAAGGCTATGGTTTTTCCAGTGGTCATGTATGGATGTGAGAGTTGGACGGTGAAGAAAGCTGAGCACCGAAGAATTGATGCTTTTGAACTGTGGTATTGGAGAAGACTCTTGCGAGTCCCTTGGACTGCAAGGAGATCCAATCAATCCATCCTAAAAGAGATCAATCCTGGATGTTCACTGGAAGGTCTGATGTTGAAGCTGAAACTACAATACTTTGGCCACCTCATGCGAAGGGTTGACTCACTGGAAAAGACCCTAATGCTGGGTAGGATTGGGGGCGGGAGGAGAAGGGGACGACAGAGGATGAGATGGTTGGATGGCATCACTGACTCAATGGACATGGGTTTGGGTAGACCCTGGGAGTTGGTGATGGACGGAGAGGCCTGGCGTGGTGCAATTCATGGAGTTGCAAAGAGTCGGACACGACTGAGCGACTGAACTGAACTGAGGGCATGGAAGCAACCTAGACATCCACTGGCAGATAAATGGATAATTAAGTTGTGGTACATATATACAATGGACTATTACTCAGCCCGTACAAAGGAATGCATCTGAGTCAGTTCTAATGAGGTGGATGAACCCAGAGACTTTTATACAGAGTGAAGTTAAGTCAGAAAGAAAAAAATATCCTGTATCAATGCATATGTATGGAATCTATATATAGCACTGAAACATACACATTACCATATGTAAAAGAGATAGCCAGGGGGAATTTGCTGTATGACAAAGGGAGCTCAAATCTGTTTGCTCTGTGACCATCTATAGAGGGGTGGGATGGGGTGGGAGGTGGGAGGGAGGCCAAGAGGAAGGGGACATATGTATACTTATGGCTGATTCATGCTGATGTATGGCAGAAACCAACACAATATTGAAAAGCAATTATCCTCCAATTAAAACTAAATTTAAAAAAGAGTCCAATTTTGGTCACTTTTTATGATAGCTAGACACTAAGTCTTGGCCCAATTGAAAGGCTGCCTACAAAGTGAATTAGATGTCTTAGATGCTGAGAAGATAAAATGTGCCAGTTGCAAAGAACTCATTTGTAGAATCTGTAAGGCAGCCCCTTTTCAAAAGATTCTGCCAGCTTTCACCCAGAGACCCCATGTTCCTCCCCCAATGATCTCAGAATCAACTGTCATCTCTGATAGTGCCTGAGTTCACCCTCATGCAAAGTGGTCTGCGACGGGAGGCAATGGATTTTTGTTTTGGGAGGTTACATTCATGACCTGGGGGTGTCTCACTGGCAACATCACTCCCTTGACCAGAGTGGGTGCCGTGTGGCCCCTGACCCACCATGGAGGACACCCCTCAGTCAATGGACTCAGAGGAGGCTCCAGGCTTCCCAGTTGAATCTGATCATAATCCATCAACTGACTTACAACCGTAGGAGCAAACCTTCAACTGGTTGCAGCAACTCTGGCTTCTTAGGACTTCAAGGACCCTATCCACTGTGTCAGGAGAAGTAAGGACTTGTGTAATTAGAGCAGAAAAGCAGGATGAACCGTGTGACCAGCTTCCCACCTCCACCCACTATGCCAACTCCTAAAAAACTCACTGATTCCAAGTTCTTTCCTCCTTCAGAGGCTCTTGGCATTTTGTGGCCTGAGCCCCTCAAGAGGCCAGCAGGCAACGGGGGCCTACAATACTCACCTCCACGTTCACATCATGGTTGGGTTTCTGCCAGGGTTAGAAGTCCTATCAGGTGAGATGAGCAGCTGAGGCTCCTCCCATAAGAAAGTCAAGATCTATTCCAGCTGGTGTACAGACTGGCTTTTCCAAATATACCTATGGGGATAGTGGAGGGAGATACTGCTTTTTGCTTCATCCCATTCCAGAATGCAAGGTCTGACCACAAATTCACAGCTGGAACACACACTGGATTTTATTTCTCAATCATCGAGCAGAAAGAGAGAGAGAAAAAAAAAGAAACAAAATCAGTCTTCTTAATGTGGTCCTGGGGACTAAGCATTTTCTGAAAGTTTATATGGGAGCAGTATTGCTTTATGGGTCTTTGGCCAAGACGTTAGAGCATGAATGTTCTGAGTGAGAAGACAGTAACTGGTCAGCTGTAATGAAGTTTCCCTGTGTTTGCTTCTCCCAGGAAAGGCAGGTGAACTCTGGTCGGTCTTAAGTAACGCGAAGCTGTAAAATATTTAGGCCGTCATCCCTCTCTGGACATGAGCTTCACAACAATCCTGGGGCACACGTAAGGAAGTGTACCTGATTCTCCTTATGTTCTACATGAGGAATCTTGACAAGTCACTGAGACTAGAGGGGGGTGTGGGACACATCAGGAGACAGGCCGGGAGAAGGCAGGAGACTCTTGTTTAGGAAAAGATGCTCATCCTTCAAGGATGACCTTCCAGCCATTGGTGGAGAGATCCTGAAGCCACATCCCTGGTGGTGCCATTCTGCTACACACAGCAGATCCTGATGCAGGGCAAGCATCCCCAACAAGCAGAAACGATCCAAGAGGAAATTCTAACTCAAGATTAAGACCCGCGCACTGACAAATGAAGTTATGTGGTTTCTATATGAAACCTCCTGTGGGAGGGGCTCAACTAAAAGGAAAAAAATGCTCTAAGTCTCCTCTGGAATGAGGTGCTTTGTGAGGGGCCTGAAAATACCAGAAGTAAAAACCTGCTCTGTCCTGACTCTGTCTGTTGTCAGATGAATGGGTAACTAGGTGATACATACATACATACATATATACATACACACACACACACACACACACACACACGATGGAATATTACTCAGCCATAAAAAGGAACAAAACTGGGTCATTTGCAGAGACATGGATGGACCTAGAGTCTGTCATACAGACTGAAGCAAGTCAGAAAGCGAAACACATCACTCTAGGGTTGCTATATTCCACATATATTACTAATGCATATATGTGGAATCTAAAAAGAAATGGGACAGATGAACCTATTTTCAGGGCAGGAATAGAGAAGCAGACATAGAGAACAGACACAGGGACACAGAGGGGTGGGACGAATTAGGATATCGGGATTGACATTATAGACTACCATGTGTTAAATAAAGAGCTAGTGGGAAGCTGCTGTACAGCTCAGGGAGCACAGCTCGGTGCTCTGTGATGACCTAGATGGGTGGGGTGAGGGATTTGGGGTGGGAGTGATGTCCAAGAGGGAGGGGATATATGTATACAGACAGCTGATACGCCTTGTTGTACAGCAGAAAATACAACACTATAAAGCAAAAACCAAATAAACCAAAATAAAACTCAAAACCAAATATAAAAACCAAAACCAAAATACTCAAAACCAAAATAAAACCTGTTCCGTACTGCTCTAGTAATACAGACAAGGAAGAAATACTGTCTATCAGTAGATGCTGGCATTGACTCTTTGCCATTGAAGAGGAATAGAGAAGCAGGAGAAAAAAAAAAAAGAGGAAAATACGGGCTTTTTGTGAAGAGAAAGCAGCACCCTGACAGGTCTCACCAGAATGTAAAATGAAGATGACTTAACTGTTACTGTCTTGAGATGGAGTTGCCAGTTGTGTTAACCAGCCATCAGGTTTTCCCTAAGGAACTCGTGTGTTGCCTTTGACTCCTGACGCTGAGGCAAGATGGCAGGGTGGACCACAGGAGTCACAAGGAAGGATGCTACCAGCACAAACTGAAGGGAATAATTGCAGCTGGAGGCCTCCTGGTGACAATTTTGAGAAGGCAAACACAGCTGCAGCAGAGCCAAATATAGCAGGCCAAGACAATGACATCCATAAAGTTAATCACTCCGAAATATGCTGCCCTTCTGCCCAACCAGAAAACTCAACACCCCTTCTATGGTCTAGGAAGTCAAAATATATTTCTGTGCACAGAAACGCCAGCTGTGCCAGCGGAACCTACTGCAAGTGATGGCCGAGGCGTTCAGGTGTTGCCCTTCTCGAGGCTGCAGTTCTGAGAATGGTGTTATGGACGGATGTGGCCCCTTCTCTTGAAATTCAGGAAACTCCTCAGGAGAGGGACAATAAATTGGGCTTAGAGAAACTCACTAGAAGACTCACAGAAAAGAATGCAAAAGACATACATCAGGAAGACCTAAGAAAAGCAGGTAGAAAACTTTACGAAGAGCTGTTCTGTTAATGACCTAGAGAAGTCTGGGTTAGGGTGCAAAGATTCAGGAGAGCTGAGTAAGAGCATAATGGAATGACTATCCATTAGTCCACTACCAAAAGTTTTCCTTCCTATGCTTTTTCCTATGATCTTTCTCTTTTATTATTCCCCTAAGATTCCCCCCCTCCAAGGAAAATATGAAAAGTCAGATTTCAGCCTACATTGGCTTCATTTGTGTGACGCCCAATGTCTTACTCTGGAGATGTACAGAGAAAACAACTGGTTGTCAAGGCGTGCATGTGTGGTGAAGGTTTATACCAATTTATCCCCTTACAGGTCTGTAAATCTCCTGTAGCTTTAGCCTTTTTAAGATGTTCAGTTGATGTGCTGGAATCCCACTAGATGTGGGATTTCAAATTCTTCTTTCAGCAGCAACAGGAAGCTATGGGATTACAGCCCCAGCCACGTCTACCCAAGAAAATATTGATGGAGGGTCTACTGTCATGCTTCTGTGAAGACCCTTTCTTCCTATGCTAAACCTGTAAGGTCTTGATATGAGCAACATCTCAAAGGCAACTGAGAAACAGAAGCAGTCCCCAGGTCTGAGGACTTTGCAGCAAGGAGAGAAAAGTCACTCAATCGAGTGGGAAGGGTCTCAGCTTTTCACCCAGGTGTGTGACAGGTCCATCACAGTGACACTTTCTTCACCTTTAACAGAAGCTGCTCTGAGCTTCTGGGCCAAAGAGTCAAAACAACGTTTGAAGAACTATTTCCAGCAGTGTCACTAATATTTCATAATTTTTAGAGACAAAGACCAGAAAGTGAAGAATTATGCCAAATATAGTCTTCCATATAGATGTGTGTATATACATGCATACATTTATTTAAATGTGCATATCCTTTAATATATATGCATGCATTTTTATATATGTAATTTATATATAATTTATATATTATATATATTTACATGATATTGAGCCTACATAATTATAAATATAAAACAATATGAATTATATATTTATATATATGTATGTGTGTGTGTATATATGCGTGTGTGTGTGTACATTTGAAGGCAAAAGGAGAAGTGGGGGCAGAGGATGAGATGGTTAGATAGCATCACCAACTCAATGGACATGAATCTGAGCAAAGTCCAGGAGATAGTGGAAGACAGAGGAGCCCTGCATACTGCAGTCCATGGGGTCGCAAAGAGCTGGACATGACTTGGCAACTGAGCAACAACAAATCACCTGTATCTACATACATATTTCTATATACACATGTGCACACATTTTTACACACATTTACAACCAGGTGAACAACAAAAT
Source organism: Giraffa tippelskirchi (assembly GCF_054371585.1). NCBI lineage: Eukaryota > Metazoa > Chordata > Mammalia > Artiodactyla > Giraffidae > Giraffa > Giraffa tippelskirchi. The sequence continues at coordinate 59,710,204 of NC_137287.1, read as the reverse complement.
ATTTTGCTTTTATAGCCTGAAGGATGAGCCAATTTTGTCACATAAATGTCGTACAAATTTCCTGCCATAGGAGGAGACCAGGAGACAGGAAGACATCATTCAAGGAAAAGGATCTAAAATACCATCTTAAAATTTAATAAGCCCAAGTCTGGCTATGAACTTCTTTGTGAAAAGGCATGAAAACGAAGCCCTTCAGCATAAAAACATTGAATTTTTGATCCTAGTATGGAAGCTGAAGAACTATTCCATTCCATGAAACTCAAAAACAATTTTTTTCAAAAGCTGTCCACAAGTGATGTCAAAATGTCAGAGAAATCAGCTGAAATTAAATGCATTCTCTGAGGAGTGAGTCAGCACCATCATCTGTGAACCCTGGAAATCTTCAGTCCTGTTTGAGTCTATAAATGTCAGGCAAATGGGCTGGGGGAACTTGATTTCTAAGATCACGACAGACAGAATCATAAACAATCTCACAGAGAAAACAAACCACAGATTTCTTTAATTATTAAGACTTGAAATTCACACACTGCATGTACCCCATTTTTAAAGCACTATCACTATTAAAGGAACCCTGTTTCTGTTTAACTTCTGCTGATGGAAGGGGAGCACACATCATTTAAACTGAGGTCTCTTTCAAACATATTTATTTAAAAATCTGACCTTAAGAAGAAGACCACATGAATCTGGCAGAAAAGTTGAGAATAATAAACTTAAATGATATTTTAGTCTAAATGCAGCCTAAACTTGATTTACATATATCTTTAGGAGGGGAAATTAAAAAAATATGGGTCTAATAATTTGCCAACAAGTTGGCTCTGAGGCATTCATTCAAATGGAGGAATTAAAATTTAACCAAAAACCGAATTTGTACTCATCTGTCATTTTGAGAGCCATATGATTACATATTTATTAGCATTTCATTTTAAATCATCCGCTGATTTTAAAGCATCACTCTTGGGATCTGAACATAATATACAATCTGCAGTTCATAAAACAGACTGCTCATAAAACTCCATGGGTAACAATGTGAACATGTACATTTCAAATATGCTCACAAGGTATTTCAACCACATAAGTGGAATTGTATTTCTGTAAAACTAGTTGGAGTAATCCCTTTCCATCACGGTTTAGAACAAACGGGAAGAGTGAAGCTGCTGAAAATCCCCTGTATGTTTCCCCCCATTCTTCTTAACAGTCCTTTCAGAAGAGTCTGAAGCTTACAGTAAATGAAAAAGACATTCCCTGGAGGAGATGGGGGGTTTCCATCCCTTCACATCTAGATTCAGAGCATGAGAATATTGGATGGCACAATTAAACACTGATGATGCTAAAGGGGAATAATTATTTTACAATTACCTGCGAGCATCACATTTACCGCGCTAATTAGTTTTTGTTTCCCACCAAGGTTTTTCCAGGAATGTGCAGCTCTGTTTCCCTTCAAGTTCAGCAAGAGCTTTTTTTTGAGGAAAAATAAAAATGCATTTTCTGCACCGCTACACAAGTAGCACAACGCGGAGGCTGGCTTCCTTGTATCACCTGCTCCACCTGGAGAGCGGAGATACACGCAGAAGGGCACGAGAACAGGGAGGGTCGAATGAGCTGGAAATCAATTGGACTTTACAAAGCCTTTCTTCTGCAGTTTTGTAGAACAAATATGACACTGAGAAATAGCTAACTCTTCATGACGGCCTAATCTGCCAACACAAAGCAAAAACTGAAGCCTCCTCTTAAAAACGTCCAGTATTAATACTCTAAGTGGGAAATAAAGATTTTTTAAGTTTGGAGGTTCAGCATGGGGAGTGAAAGAGATATCAGTGACTTACTGATTTCTCACTGGGCTCCTTGCCATGTACTGAAAATCCCGAGGTTTCCCAGTGAAATGCAAATCAGGTAAGAGATTCTGATAGTATTGACAACTGTGAGGTCTGTCTACAATTTACTACAGTGACATCAGACCCCCATCATCCATGACTGTATATAAAAGCCTCAATGAGAAGAGAGTGGGTGCTGAACTTGTAAGAAACGAAGCTATGAGGAAGGGTAAGGAGGAATGAAAAATCTGGGGATTTATGTAAAAAAGGGAAGGAGGCTGCAGTTTTTTATCAGAAGGCAAATATGCTATTATTATAGTGTTGGGGGGAGGGGCCACTGGGTTGGAAAACATTCTTAATGGGGCTATGACATCTTAATCACTGGGTTCATATCTGAAAATCTTATCTTCTTTTCATCTTATCTTGCAAAGTTCTTATTCCTCCCAGCTGACCGAATCTCATCAACAGATGCCAGAGTAATCTCAATCCAGCAAATTACAATTAAACAGCAACACTCAGTTAAAATAATACCTCTAACCCAGATCAAAGATAACATTAGTGTTCTAAATACCAACATGGGAGGAATTTTCTGTTTCAGGAAGCAGTTGATACTGAGATAGGCACTCAGAAATCCCACCTGAAAATACTTCTTTAAAAATTTCCTTAAAGTACCATACACACCATCCTTTTAGCGTCTTCATGTTTTAATTTCCTCTTATGTCTATCAAGGAATCGGGTGACAAATCTCAGCACTGTATTTTATTATTGTTGGTAATGGCATTTTCCAAAAAACTTTAAATGCCATCAGAAAAAAAAAAAAAAGAACTCAAGGCTTTTGACTTTCATCTTGCTGGTACTTGGTAAACAAAAAGTTTTAAATTAAAATATATTTTCTTTAGTTTATTAGTTCATGGAATAACTGTGAATTTGAATCAAACAAGAGTGATCAACTTACTAATTTGAATCAAATTAGAGAGTCAATCCTAAATAAGTGATAGGCATGTATCTCCTATAATTCTCCACCATTCCCAGCAAAAATTCTGGCCTCTCTTCTCTATCAACACATAAACATGCATTTATATAAACACACATACACATATATACATATACACACACAAGCAAACCACAGCTTCACCATTTACTGCCTGTATAGCATGCACAAGAATGTAATCAATTCAAACATCATCTGTGAAATGGGTGCAACACCCACCACCCTTATAGCTACTATGAAAGCATAAGTACAGTGTCCTGATACACAGTAGGCATTCAATGAATGACTCCTGTATTTGTCCTTTTAGTGGGGAGGGGGAAGCAGTAATAACACTGCCTTCTTGGACTGGTCCCATTGCTCCTCTAATGGTTTCTTTATCTATAAAACAATGAGGTCTGGTTTAACAGCTTTAACAATGATGTCCCTACAAAACTGCCTTCCAGCTTAATTAGACCTGGATAGATATCTTTCAGGTTATCCCGACTTGGGAGCGCTCAACAAAAAAAAGGTTAATGCATCAAGTTGACTCGGTAACTTCTTCTCTTTGTCAGTAAGGTTACTCACCGAATGTCGGGGAGGGGGGGTAGATTTCATTTTAATTTACTGGTGGCTTTTCCTCAGCATCTTACTCTTAACATCACAAATCTGAACTAATACTTTAAAGGTGCTTTCATAGATTTTTCCACCTCTTAATTTCTCAGTTCCAAGATAGCATCTCTTAATTTTGTTTAAAAATTCAAACACATTAAAAAAAAAAACCTAATGCATACATACAGTCAGTCAAAAGGTGAAACAAAGAAAAAATCCCCATCTCCAACTATAATCCAAAACAAACTGCCCCAGTTTAAAAAAGAATTTAAAATATCAGTTCTGGTGTTGTTTTCATCATGCTCTGTTGCAAATGACATTCTATAGTAACACAAGAACAACAAAAGTTTGATAGTTAAGATCATTTAAAGATCCATCTCCATGTACAGTTTTGATGTCGAACACTGAAAACCCCAGGACTTTGAAGCCCATGTCACAACAATTCTATACCCACTACAGAGCCTTAAACAATCCGGCTCTTTAAATATCTGATGGCTCCTGGGGCCATCAAGCCTAATCATTTACCTCAAAAGCTATCTGTTCATCTGCCTTGAGGACGCAAACATATTACATCTTTCAAACTTATCTAATAGATTCTTGTGGGAAAACGCCATTGAAAATATGTGCCACAGATTTAGAAAATCAACACCAGAAAAGCCCTGTGTTTTATATAAGTTCCTTTTAGGAACAGGCCAATATCTAGCTGACCGCATTTTAAGTCCAAATGGCAACAAACCATAAAAGACGACAGGTCCAGAAAACAATAAATCCCCACCGCGACCCTCTCCACTGTCTGAATGTGGCGATAAGATACACCTGGAGGTGAGTTTCAAGCATTTTCAACTTGTCATATTCCTTCCCACGCACCCCTATTCCCCCAAGACCGACTCTAATGTGAGTTAATTACAAACTCTTAAGGAAAACATGCTACAGTACTCTTAGGGCTAAGGAGACATAAAAATCGATATCTTGGAAACAATAACATTATTTACAAATCCTCTATTTTCTTTTTTTTAAGCTTCAATTAAACTAGAGTTGAAAAAGACTTTGAAAACAACTTGAGTTTAACTCAATAATCTAACACATGGAATAACACACGAAGAGAAATGGGTTGAAGTTATACTAAGATCTTCAGAGCTGACTCCATCCTTAAGACAAAAACGCTCTATTCAGAGCAGTAGTTTGCGCCAGTCACATTCATCCACTAAATGAAAAGGACAAATACAATTTTCGTAATTAATAATTTAGCTGAAAAGAGAGAGAGCATCTTTCAGAGGCCATTAACACTTTACACTCAGAGTATTCTTAGCAGGTGACCATCAATTGCACAATCATGACCAAGAAAATCTTTGGTTTGGCCCTGACACGCTAAGGAGCAGAGGAGAAAACACACAGAACTTTCAAATTAGCTAACTGTGCAAACTTGTGTTGAACCGCTATAAAGGTAGCTATTTTAAGGGGTGGGGAAAGCCAGCGATCTCTCAAAACAAATATCATGGGACCGGTACTAATCAAGATTAACTTCACAAAGAAAACTGCCAAAGGGAAATTCAATATTTTAATTTACATTATCTGATTATCTTAGTTGGACAAGGAACCTGACCATGTGTAAAAGCAAGTTAACATTCTTAATATCGACAAGAAGGACAATTCACATTTAACAGATTTTCATCCCTCTCCCCACCTTTTTTTTTTTCCTCCTAAATCCTAAGGGCTCAGATAATTGGCCACTGCGGAGCTTCTCAAGAATCTCTCAGCTCATAACATTTAACATCCTAGAAAAAGAATCTAGCACCGTAGGGGAAAGTTAGTTGCCAGGGAAATGGATCATAAAGCTCGGAATGGCCTGAAAATTGCAACAGATACAGCAAAGTGCCAGAAAGAATATGAATGTTATCTCGGGGTGCGTACAATAGGAAACACTTTATACGTACTCTTAGCAAGGAGAGCAGTCCCTTTTTCGCTCGATTAATTGTAGCTTAGATTCACTATCACATTTCTTGCCTGATAAGAGACAACTGTGTATATTCCAAGCCTGAAATGGACACAGACCTTTCATCCCCACTCCTGGCTGTCTTTTCAAACATGCCTCAAATACAAGCAGATCCTATTGCCTCCAGAGTGCCCCAGCTGATAAGAGTAACTTTCCTATCAAGACTAACGAGCCCCGAGAAAAATGAGGCATACTTTCCTTTCCTAAGGAATCACAGCTCTCGACTTCTCCCAATAAACTCTCTACTCTAGTTTGACGACGTGTAAAACAACCACAATCACATTTATCATTAAATTATAGGCTGCATATCAGACAAACCACAGTGATTACGTAAAAATTACCTCTAATTTCTGCAGAGTACACCTGGCTATTTTAATGTTTTGTAATTATCTCCTCCTCCCCTCTTTTTCCTCCCCCCACCCCCCACCCCAGAAAAAGGATTTTTGCAAAGGGTGAGACAAGAGGAGCGGGCAATTTGGCAAGAAGAGATCTGTAAACGGGCCACGAGAGCTCCAGCAGCCCCGAATTTCAAATGACACGAGCGTGCACGCGCCCACCCCACCCTGGGACGCCGCGCCCCGCTCGCCGATCCCCGGGGGCGGGACCCCACGCCCAGACCCCGGGAGCCCGCGTCCGGCTCTCTGGTCCCCGCTCTATGCCCCACCCCAGGCTCCGCCGCTCCTCCGGACGCGCTCCCACCTCTCCCCGCATCCAGCGCCGGCTCCGAACCCCAGGGCGCGGCCGAACCGGAGCCGCCCCACGCGTCCCCGGGGCGCAGGAGCGCCGCCGCCCGCCCTCTCCCTCCGCGGAGCTCCGGACCAGCCTCCCGGCGGCAGCCGGGCGGCCACACTCACATTCTGTCGGGAACTAGCAAGCGGCCCTCGACCATCCTGTCCGGGAGGAAATCCAGCTTGAAGGCAGAAGTCATGTTCGCGGCGCGCGCTCTGCGCTCGGGCGCGGGGGGCGGCGGTGCGCGCGGCCGAGCGGCGGCGGGCGGCGCAGACGGGCAGGGACAGGTGCGCGCGGCCTCCCCGCGGCGGCCGCCCGAGCCGGCACTTGTCACATTCTCTCCACGCCGCTCTCCGCCAATCCCCGCCGTCACCCAGCGCCCGGGCCGCGGGCCGCCGAGCGCCAGGTGCGGCGAGCGGGGGCGGAGCGCCGCGCCCGCCGCGCAGCCGCTTAACCCCTGCGGGCCCGTGCGCCCTGCCCCCGGGGGGAGGAGGGCGCGGCGGGACCGCCCCCTGGACAGATCGCCGCCCGGCGTGCAGTCCCTGGCGTCCAGACTTGCACACCCGTCCCCCGCGCCGGCTGTGTCTGGTCCCGTTTCCAGGCGCCTGGCACGAGGCCCGAATGACCGCTTTTCGTGGGTTGAATGCCACCGTATTGCCCAAGCCCCGTGCACGCCACGAGCGCACCCGAACTCCCCAACGGAAGCCACGCGAGACGAATCATCACCGGGGTTAGTTTAAATGCTCGTCGGTGGGCTGTGCTCGCCCGTGTATGAACTCACCACAATAACTGAAATAGCACTCGTAGTTGAGCCAAAGTAAATATCAGAGAAACGGCCGAAGTTGACATTTGGGGACTTTTCAGTGCTTGAAGGAGAAAGATGCATGAATCCCTGCACCACGGTTATACTTCCTTTTGTATCATCTTGAAAACATTGAGACATATACGGGACTGAAACTAAGAGTGATAAATCACCTTTTCTTTTAAAAGGATACATCACGAATTAGTCATTTGCAAGTATTTAACACAACGATTAAAAACCAAGAGTGGCTTCACGAAAGAGTGTTGGGTCTGTAATGGCCATGAAGCTTAAATACTCATTTAAGATCTGTGACCAATTTACTAAAAGGAATTGGGAAACAGGGCAGAACTCTCAGGAAAACAAGAAGGGAATTCAATTTTCCCAAGTGATTTGTGAAAATTTTTAAAAGATAAGTATAAGGTGATGTTCTAATTTGGTCATGATTGTTTTCTTGCGTTTAGATGAAACTGAAATTTTCACAAGGTCAGAAGCCTATAAAACTTCTATGTGGCCTATTTCACATTCTAAAGTAACTTCATAAATTGAAAACTAGAAGTTGCCTCTTTTGGTAATCACTTCAAATTTTATTTTGAAATGATGTTTCACACCTAGGGGTGTAGTCAGGCAGCAGAGGGTTAAACAGGTCATGTGGCATTGTATCACGTGGCTTTAAGTGTATCAGCCACCATTATATGGAGAAAATGTTTTTCTCACCAATTTCTTGTGTTATAATGAGATTGGATCATCTTTAGAGGTTATGAAGGAATATGGATATTTATATACCAATATGAAATCCACACATCAATTGTAAATCCTGCCTTGAGCAATTTGGAATAACAGGCCTGGTATACTCAGTTAGGTCCATATGTACTTAATTGACTTGATTTTCTTCTTCAGCTGAGCAATGTATCTGGCTTTTGACTGAAATCATTTCAAGATACGTGGAGGGCTAGGACCAACTTTCCTCTTAAAATATTGCCTTTCTGTGGAACCAGGTCTAGATTCATAAAGAACGGAAAAACAGATGCAGTAAAATGAATTCTTATACCCAAATGCCCCAACTTTTCCCAATAAGTTACATTTTCTCCCTGCCCTCGCTACTACAGACTGTCTTTGAAATTGTAAGAATTTTGTTGGTCTTTCAATAACCTTGATAAAGTAATTAGCCAGATAAATGAGACAAACCTCAACAGTTCCTGATTTTGAAGATATGATTTATATAACTCCCAAATGTAGATAAGCAGCTGACTCTAATAAAATTATCTGAAGAACGAACGAACAGAACCAGCCTCCAGAACACAACTGCATTCATCTAAAAGGAAAATATTTTCCAGTCTGCTATGGAATAAAGTTCCATGCACAGCTACATCCTAGAAGGTAGAAAAAGCTTCATTAACACGTACACTTCTGAAATATTTATTTTCTCTTTAATTGCATGTGAATTAGTTGAGAGACGCTGTAGGGGAAGGCCTCTTACTGACTTAAGCCTTCTCAGCAGTTTGTTAAATTCTAGGCTCCAATCCCTTGAGGCAATAGTGGATTCAAAGCAGCTTTTAATCATACTATAAGGAGGGTGAGGAAGTATGTAAGTAGGTCATAGAGAAAGAACCATGAGTGCATAGGTTACTGCCTTATTTAACAACTACAGTGTGTCCCCGAGTTTTCAAAGCACATTTGCTTCGGCCATGTAAAGTCAGAAGCAAACCCGGGGTCAGATATAAAAGAAGACTGGCTCGTACATGAAATACAGTGACAACGGGAACGAAGGAAAGCTTCGGATGTAGCTGAGCTGAAATAGTTTGGTTGCCAAATACATAAATAATAGAGTGATTGCATAGGCTCTTAATGTAGGTGCCAGAGAGAAAGTCCACACACACATACATATACCCTATAGAGTTTTGTTTCTATAATCATAGCACCTCCACAATAGCCGTTTTAAAAAAATACAAAAATTCAAAAGCTCTTGAGCTTAAAAACAAAAACAAAACAAAAACATCCAAACAAATACCACTTGATGAAAAGCTTCAATTTATCATTTCTCTGCTTTGGCAGAAGGAAAAAGACCTTAAACAACTCGACGCCCCCCCCCCCTTTTTAATTTTCACTCTGTAACAAGCCATCAGGTATTATGATTTGGTAGTTGGAATTATTTTGCAGAAAGCTCGTCTGAGAAGGTGAGGGTGGGACGTTCTGGGAGAATGGCATTGAGACATGTGTATTGTCATATGTGAAACAGAGCACCATTCCATGTTCGATGCATGTGACAAGGGCTCGGGGCCGGGGCAGTGGGATGATCCAGAGGGATGGGAGGGGGAGGGAGGTGGGTGGGGGGTTCGGGAAGGGGAACACATGTAAACCCATGGCTGATTCTTGTCAATGTATGGCAAAAACTATTACAATATTGTAAAGTAATTAGCCCCCAAGTAAAATAAATAAATTTATAAAAAAAAAAAAAAAAAAAAAAAAAAAAACACACGGGTTCAGAGACACTATTTTATTGCCAAGGTTCTTACCAACAGCAGTGAAAGGGGGTGAGGCCATGGTGAGCCCCCGCTCCTGGGCGCAACCTGGTGGGCGACACCTCTGTGTGCTGACCACCCTGGAGACCAGGCAGTGGGGAACCACGCAATTTCCTCACCATTTTTGCTTCACTGTAGGAAAACCTTAAGCTAGTCCCTAAGCCCATCCCCCTACCTTCCCTAATTGTCTATTTTTTTTAATCAACTTGCTATTCATTTCCCAAACAAAAGGCAATTCAAGAATTGGAAGCACTTCAAGGGAAAGTTTCTGAATGACCTCATTTTATACAAGGCCTTCCAAGGCAATCGGGTGCACGGTGCTGTTTCAGCACTGCCCCCCTTCGCTGCCCACCGCCCCCGCCCCCCCCAAGCCTCATCTCAAACTGAGTTTTCTCCCGTGGTCATTGTTTGAGCACTGAATTATCACTGACAGTAAAACACACACACATACAACCTCTCAAAAGAAACAGAGTGCTAATAAATGCATTTTTACATGGAGTACACACTGCTCCAGTGGAAAGTATTCTATTTCCGTCACCCACCTTCATCAATGAACCAGGATCGAGTCCCTGACTATAAACATTCCAACATTTTTGCACAAAGTTTATACCGTAACTTAAGAGACCGGGGCCCGATAGTGATAGATGCTTATAACCCAACAGCTAATTTTCTTCTCCTGCAGACACTCCTGTATATTTTATGACAAATTTCCGTTTTTTAATTATTCCCACATATAACATCATGGGTCACAGCCTCTTTAAAGCAGCAGACGGTCGGCCACGCAACTGTAGATGTACATATACTGTTCCATCTCCTCAAACAGGCACCTTCACTAAAGGGTTTTTCTTCCCTCACTTCTGGCTCTTTATTACAAACTAGAATCCAAAACATCTTTCCCCATCACTTTTTCAAAGTCAAATTTTATTAACATAGCTGTTCCAGTTTAAAAAAAGCCCAGTGTGCTGAGAGTCATTTGGAGCAAGAAAGGCCCTAGAAGGGACGTGGGGAGTGGGATTCCCATCACTTGGGGTTTTCCAGCCAACAAATGTGAAATCCACATGAATTTTAAGTACCTGGGAAAGTTTCTTCATGGCCATGTGTTTGTTCTTGGCTTACCCCAGTTTGATCAGCAACTTGCAAAAATAAACAACAGTGTCTTTTTCCATGTGCTTAAAACCCCCCAAATAGATCCTTAAGTGATACATTATAAAGGTATATTTTCTTAGCTCCATAAAGGTACCCCTTAAATTCTTCTATCACCAGTCATAAGTTTAAGATGATCTTATTATCCGCTCCTCCTGCCCTCATTTTGAAAGGTTCTGGAATAGTGACTTTATCACATTCCTAAAAGGACTTCAGTAAAATCACACTGCAGTAAAGATGACATTGTGATCAAACTCTTATTTTACTTTTTTTTTTTTTACGAGAATTTTCAGCCTTCGCTCTACCTCGAGAGCAGCTGCTACTGGCTTTTTGCAATCTTGTGTTTTTCTGAATCTGTTTTCCCTAGAGCTGAAGACATAGTGGTGAACTTCCCTCCCATCTGAAGAGACTCTCCAACCGAAGATGGATTGTTTGTGTACATACCTTCGCGCTTGGAAATGAGGTGCCCCTCTAGGGTTTCCAGAAGCTTCCACTCCAAGGGGGTGAAATGCTAACACTGTGGACCTGGCAGGCCTCGAGCCCAGCCAGCTCATCACTTCCCTCTCGGCCTTACATTTCCCTTTTCCTTTCTTCATTATCCTTGCTTCGGCCTTCCTTCTCTCCCTCCCCCCCTCAGCTTTCTCTTTCTTTCTCCCTCTTTCTCTCTCCAACGGAAGCCAGACAATGCCAGACAGCTTTCCTCCACAGCTGCGGCGCTGAGCAGGCAGGTGACCGCCAAAGTGAGAGTCTTGGGGGCTCATCTGTCGGGGAAATCAAGTTTGCCTGGACCAAGGCTGAGTTCTCAGCTAGGAACAGCTGTCTCTGGGGTGCCTCCTTTCCAGACATCATCATGGGGTGGAGGGGGGAGGATGTAAGACCGTGTCCCGTAGAGTGAATAAACAGGATTTGAAAACTTGGGAGGAGAAGACGGGAGAAGGGGTGGGGAGGAGAAGAAGGCTGGCCTGGTGATGTGTGCATGGAGGCACTCAGAAAACACAGCCTCCGAAGGAATGTCCCAGCGGCCTCTCAAAGATGCTGAGATTTGTCAAGACTGTATCAGGTACCTTTATCTGGTGCCAGCCTGGCGGCAGGAACAAAATTTATAGCTATCAGGATGGGGTTTTGAGTTCCCTGACAATCGGCCCTTGAACCACCCCCTCTCCCCCAAATGTTTTCCCCAATCGGCCAGAAGTTCTCCTTTTACTGTCACGTGCTATAAATGTCAAAAAGAGAAACTACTGTTTGACAAAACACAACAGCTGAGTGGCGACAGCTGGGTGGACATAGCAGTAGGCATAACATTAGGTCCAGAGAGAAAGCCGCAACAGGTGGGGGTGGATAAAAAGAGAAAGGAAGTTTTAAGCTTTCCTGGAGGGATTGGGGGAGTATTCTGAAGCTGATCTTGGCAAGAATCAAAATCTGGAACTGAGAGGGACTCTCCAGAGGTCGGAGAGCCCCCACTGGCCTCAGTGTCTCTCCTTTTTCTGAACAAATACATCTTGAAGAAGAGGAAGGATTAAAGAGACAAAATGCTTGGACTGCATGTAAAACAAAACACATTCACCCACGTGATGATGGATTCCCCATCAAAGAGCTTTTCCTTCCGAGGATCAGAAGTCATCTGATACGGTGCATGCAGATCCGACTTTCTAAGACAAATGTGACTTGCAAGTGGAGTGAAATAGATGATAAGACTTAAGAACCAAACCTGTTGGATTCTACATGATTCTGTCAGAGCAGACTGACACTGGAACATGTCACTGAATTTTCTGATTCATTGTCTAGATCTTTGCATGTGCTTGGCCATTATTTCCTCCTAGGGATGGATGGCTGAAAAAATCAAAATCCACCATGATCATCAGATGAGAGGTAAAATGTGTTAACCTAATTATTACAACACCAATTATATAACCAATCTATTAAAGTGACATGTAGGTTGAAAATACATTAAGGTTTTGAGCACAGGAAATTTATTTTTTCTCTATAATATAGTTCAAATCTCTAACTATTTTTAGCTTTACGATAGAGGTTTTTGAAAATCCCAAATGACTTTTTCTTTAAATTTGCTTGTGATGCTAATTCCTATGAAGTCCATTAGGGGAAAATAAATTTTTTTTCCTTCCTCTTAAAAGAACCACCCAAAACCTTCATGGAAAAGTGGTGTAGTAATCTACCCAAGCTGAGTGGAAATATGTTATCTTGTCTTATCTCTATGGATGAGTGTAAACCTTGATGAAAGTGAAAGAGGCGAGTGAAAAAGTTGGCTTAAAGCTCAACATTCAGAAAACTAAGATCATGGCATCTGGTCCCATTACTTCATGGCAAATAGATGGGGAAACAGTGGAAACAGTGGCTGACTTTATTTTTCTGGGCTCCAAAATCACTGCAGATGGTGATTGCAGCCATGAAATTAAAAGACGCTTACTCCTTGGAAGGAAAGTTATGACCAACCTAGACAGCATATTAAAAAGCAGAGACATTACTTGGACAAAGGTCCATCTAGTCAAGGCTATGGTTTTTCCAGTAGTCATGTATGGATGTGAGAGTTGGACTATAAAGAAAGCTGAGCACCAAAGAATTGATGCTTTTGAACTGTGGTGTTGGAGAAGACTCTTGAGAGTCCCTTGGACTGCAAGGAGATCCAACCAGTCCATCCTAAAGGAGATCAGTCCTGGGTGTTCATTGGTTGGACTGATGTTGAAGCTGAAACTCCAGAACTTTGACTGCCTGATGCGAAGAGCTGATTCATTTGAAAAGACCCTGATGCTGGAAAAGATTGAGGGCAGGAGGAGAAGGGGACGACAGAGGATGAGATGGTTGGATGGCATCGCCGACTCGATGGACATGAGTTTGGGTGGACTCAGGGAGTTGGTGATGGATAGGGAGGCCTGGCGTGCTGCGGTTCATGGGGTCGCAAAGAGTCGGACACGACTGAGCAACTGAACTGAACTGAACTGAACTGAAACCTTTATGTGACCTAATCAGTTTGTCTCTCAACACTCCCTGGTAGAGGCTAACAAGTGCATTCGCACCATATCATAGGAATACGGTGAAGTGAGAGCAGAGGAGCAATGTGAATGACCCTCTGGTCTGAGGAAGAAATGGGATGAAGTGAAGGATATTTTATTTGGCTTTGTTTTAATAACAAAGGTGAATCCAAGGTGTTCCAAGCACAACTTCTCCCTCCTGCTCCCTCTTCTGTCCTTCAAGACCCCCTCCCCTGCAATACACACCACTTGATACCTTCGTGCCCACTGTTCTCGCTCTGTTTCAAGACTGTTGTGAGCTTCCTAACTGCTGAGACTATCACATAGTGTATCTGTTGCTTGGTTGGTTCTGATTCCAGTATGACAGATTTTGGTCCCTGATGTAGGTTAAAAGACACATTTTAATTTCATCATGCTTCATATTGCCCTATTAGTCACTTCCAACATGTGTTCCCATTATACAGATTAAAGCATGAGAAAACTGAGGCCTGGGTGCTATAATTCAAAGACCTCAAGGGAGTTGTAAGAACTCAGAAGCAAAAATGGCTATGGTTTTCCCTTTCTTACTGTACAGCTTCCTTGGTATGATACTAGGTATGGACAAATTGAAGTGCACCATGAAAATGTGGCACCAGAGGAAAATATGACTTTCAAGCGTCAAATATCCAACAGTTGTACTTTCAAGTTGGCCACAGAGGAGTTTGCCCGAGTCCTCACTTAGAATCTCTTCCACCATGAGTTATGTGTCTAGGGGCCTATTCCTTTACCCCTCTTAGTGTGAAAAGTGTTAGTCACTCAGTCATGTCCGACTCTTTGCAACCCCATGGACTGTAGCATGCCAGGCTCCTCTGTCCATGGAATTCTCCAGGCGAGAATACTGGAGTGGGTAGCCATTCCCTTCTCTAGGGGATCTTCCCAACTCCAGGATCGAATATGGGTCTCTCTCTTGGTCTCAGTTTTTTTCATCTTTGAAATGGGAATAACATAACTACCATTATCTCTTAGATATCTGGGAAGATTAAATTATATAAAATAGATCCCCTAGTGTAGCATCAGGTCAGAGTCAATAAGTTTTGGATTTATTCTTAATTTCAATTATAATACTCCCACCTCCCAATCTTTATTTAAACCTGGAACTGGCAGATGGGTAAGAAAAGAGAAAGGCGGTCCTAATCCTTTTGTCCTTGTAGCATTAAAGATTTCACTGATACTTCGAAGGCCAGCAGCCCTAACTCAGGGCAGGGAAAAAGGGTACAGTTTATACAGGACAGGCGCTGAGCATCCTGCAGGTGGTGACAAGGGCTCCATCCCTTTTGAGCAAGTCAGTTGCTGAAAAGAAAGTCAAAATGAACCCTAACTGCCACCACCAGGAATTCTCACTGTCCATCACCAGCTCAGTGCATTTCCATTCACAGAGATGCTTCCTCAGTCATCTCTGAATGAATGGGGAAGCCATCTCACAGAACCCGAAAGAGCTGAGGTCCCAGACCAAGATACTCAAAAAGCAAGGCGTGATGCTGACGGCACCTGCAAGTGCCTGTATCGCTGAGATGGGCAGGTTTACGGGCGGGATGACAAGCGTCTGATTCGTTCCTGCAGCAGGTACCATGGTGCCCCTTCGCGTCAGTTCACACACCAGCTGGGAGCCAGCAATGCCATCCATAAGTTTCAACACAGTTTTTACCGATTGCAGCTGCAACCCTTCTCAGCCAGGGATTTGAAAAGCCACAGCTATCGATAACTTCAAACCTCATGCTCTTCGTGTTCATGACAACAAAGTTTGCTGAACTGAATGATTATGGAGGAAAATTCTGGGTTTTGTTCTCCGAGGGCACACTGGCATATCCTGCTTCCTAAACTGCAGTGATTCATCACGACCCTAGGCAGCCAATCACGGGCGGGTCACCATGGAAGGGGGTGAGAGAGCAGCCGAGCTGTCCTGGTAATACATGTCACTCTGGGCTGCTGTCACCCTCCCCCACAGATGTGTTCCCCATTAGCTATGACGGTCTTGACATACAAGAAAATGTGCTGGGATAAGTCACAGTCAGAAAAAAGCTCTGGATCAGATAAACATACCTGCACAGAACAACTCCTGATGACATTGCATGAAGCAGAAGGCTGCATCTGGGGACAAAGGGTCCCTCATCTGAAATCAGGGTTAACCAGCACATTTCTGAGTGGAGTGGAGGTTCAGACACATACACACACACACACACACACACACACACACAGAGTCTCTCTCTCTTACATGTACATCTAGCTTCCATCTCAGTCTGACCTCTGGAGATGAGTACCATGGGATGAGAAAGGTGTTTCAGCTCCAGGACACTTCATTTCAATTCTTAATGGGCTACAGCCCTGAAACCTCACATATGCATTCCTTCCTCTGACACCCTCTTCCCCATGTCAGTTAAATGAAATGCCACGGATCTTAATCCTCTCCAAAAACCACTGCTTCATCTTTCCCACAGAATAAAAGTCACTGCGAGTTCAGAAAAATTCCCAAAGCCAATAATAACCATGAAGGAAGCAATCAATAGTGTGATGAAAGGAGAACCCACCTCCCCACCCTCAACATATCCCCCAGGAATTACCAAAATGTAGAAAGAAATTCAATGAAGGCTAATCAAGATGATCTAAGACGTTACTGCCACAGAGTGAAATATACTTGTTACCGTTGGAAGAAGGGCAGATAAATGCTGTGGGAGCCGCAGGAGATGCATCTTAACAAACTGCTTTCCGTTAATGACTTTTATAGAAACCTCTACACCAGAAACTGAGTCTGATATTTCTGGTTTTCTCACTGTCACGATTATACCAAATCGAGGTATGTTTTTCGTGGACAGATTCTGACCCCCTAAACACGGAGAGATCATTCCCAGGTACCATGCTTGCTTTTGGATTTTACCTTCTTTTCATCAACCTAGGTGTTTCCAGGGCTGCGAGCAATGAACTTTCTATCAGCCACATTTTCACTTAATTAACCACCCTGATTACAATAATTAGTATTGATTCACTCTTCCAATGACTTCCTAGGTATTCCAGCACAATCTGCACTTGCTCTAAAGTTCTAGATATGAATATTAATCAAAGGCCTTTCTTTGTTTTTCAGCCCCAAAGGGATATTATGCAATTGTATGCACTCATATTTTGAAAAGGAAAAACCGTGAGGTTTCATTTTCACAAATAAAAGAACTCTTCCGACGTTGAGGTTACAGATCTCGCAGCCTGTGGTCTGCTGAACACAGCTGTGTATTCCCAAGGCTCCTGTGTGCAAGGACTCGGGTGCAACTGTGACTCTATTGAAAGAAGCCATTTTCCCAGTTTGACTCTTCTGTTCATTTTCTGCAAGTCTAGGCTTAGGATAAAATTCACTTTGACATTTGTTTAGGTCACCTTGGAAGGGAATCATCCCAACATGGAAGTTGATGGCAGGATACAGATTACATATCTTGTTACTGTTATAGAAATAGATGTAGACAAGTTGGCCAACTTCCGGCCATCTCCCACTCCCCTATCAGGCTAGAGGACAAGATAGCTGTGTGTTGGATGCTGGAATGGGGGCCTCAGAATTCTGGAAGCTGGTAATGATTGGGTCAAAGCACGAGTGGGTAGGGGGTTCCCTTGTTGGACCTAATATGATCACCCAGGGACTAAAGTGAATAGATCACAGATGAATGATTATAATTTAGTCAAAAATTTAACATGGAGGTTTCTAAGGTATTTTTTTAATTTCAGCGTGCTTCTGACAGGCAGCTGGGAAACACAGGACACTACTTTTTTCCCCCAAATCACAAAAAAATTGCTTTGTGACCTTTGTTTTAGAAAAAAAAATTTCCCATGAAAGCAGAATCTAGGTGTGCTGGTAACAGTGGGCCAGTTTCAGATAGAAAGCTTCACCAATTACCTTTTATAAGCTCATCCAAAAGCAATTATTGGCATACCCAATGGAATGAGCTGTTCATATCCCTTTGAAAGTAAGAGAACATAATCATAAAATCCACTTTACTTACAATGGATAACTTTAAAAATATAATTATTCTACAGCTATGTTATGGGTTCAAGCAGGCTCTGAAAATATTATCAATAGAAAATTTATGTTTGAGAAGGCAATTTATTGAGCTTGCAACATGAATTTTCACAATTTTGTATTAAATATAACATTTCAGCCTAAGTTTGAAAAATTGAAATGCATGTCCAAACTCTGAAAAATAGTTAATGTTTCATAGCTGATTTTATAAGGACTACATCTTGCTCTTTATTTACTGGGAACATCACTAATCTGAACACAATATAATCCAAGAAGAAATGTTTGTAATTAAATATATCTATCTTTTAAAATTTGCCCTTTAAAATAATTTCTCTTCTGTTTTTAAGAATTAGGTTCTAAATCTCGATGTATTTACAAATATTTTTCAATCTATTGCTCTGGCATAAACAGCTAATTAAAGCAAAACATTAAAATGTTAGAAAAGATATATTCTTTACGGAAACAAATGTCAGTGACATGATTTTCATGTATATCAATTACCATTTAATCTTCTAGGATCAGTTCCTTTATATCTAATGTGAGAATAAAAATGTTTTTAATGTTGGAGAAGTTTGAAACTGATTTTTCTATTTTCTCTTTTTGAAGTCTCACTATTTTCACCTGAGAAACCAGTGCCCATGTTATAAAAGGAAAGATTTTTGAAGATGTGAGACATGTTTGCCCTGCATAGAAATGCATTTTATAAGCACATAATCATATATCAAAAATCAATATATTCTGTAGAGACCTTTAACTTAACAATTTAACAGGCTGGCTAATGATAGTTTGTGACCAAAATTAGGAGGGCAAAAGTTCTCACTTGTCCTTGAATTTCTAAACTGTTTATCTACCTGGATGCCAAAAGAGGAGGCAGACACCAGAAATCATAATTTACTTAAACATTAGAAATATTCCTCTTAACTTTGCTTTAGTGCTATGTTCCGTAAGTCCACCAAACAGGCATATTTTAAATCCCCAAGCATTAAATACTGTAGAGTCATGTCTGATAACAAGGTATTTGCTAGAATGATAATGGTATTACAAGCGGTCTCAATCAATGAGTTTTTTTCTGTAGTTTAACAGAGAGGTAAGTAATAAATCTCTAACTTAATCCAACCAACATAGCTACAAAATGCAAAAAGCCCTACGAACGGCAGATATTAAATTTTTTAAATGCACAAAACCACAAACAAGCAGTCCTAAAAGCTCTTCAATCTGGATAGTCTATACAAACAAGATTAAAACAGATAAAAAGGGTGTTGAGAAAGAAGAAGAAAAAAAAAACCCAGACATGCATTAAGCCAGTTTGACAGCTCCATTGTTCAACGGGTCCCATTGTCAGACCCATAGATGTATTCAGTGCTACAATGTCTGCTAGCAAATAAACAAAAGACTACATTTTTCAAAGCAGGATGCCAATTCTATCATAATTCTTTCTCTGCTTCCCAAAAGGTGGCTCATTCTTGGTAAGCGGTAGGACCCTTACACAGATGCAGGAAACAAATATTTGCTTTCAATACAGAGGGACCCAGGACGCCATGCATGAATAGAGGTCTTTAAACAGGTACACATTTTGGCAAACAGGATAAAGTGATCCAAACCTGGTAACACAGAAGGACTATTTAGGTAGGCTAAGTCCAGATTAGAGCGGTATCTGGAACGCAAGTCTAATATGGAGTCTCCTTAGCTCCTTTCTCGCTGAGTATTCCATGCAGAGTGCATAATAATGAAAGAGGCTTAGACATTGCAAAGGAAAAGACAAACCCAGAGCCAGATTCGGAGCCTTTAAAATTATCCACTGGCCGCGCACAAATAGCAGCAAGCAAATACATGATATGCTTGCAAAAGGCAACTCCTGCAAATATAACTCGTCCACAGGAGTCCTTTTCCTTTCTCTCGCTTGCTCTCTCTTTCTCCCAATCTCTTGGTCTCGATTTTGTTTCCCTCTTTCCCCTCTCTCTCTCTCTCTAGATTCTTTTTCATTTTTTTCTTCTAAGATAAGGAAGCTACTTGATTCTGACTGTGATGACAGTCTTGGGCAGCTCTGGAAACTAGCAAGGCATACATTAAAACAAAGAACACAGCAACATACCTTAAAAGCAGCTCTTCATTTCTCATAGTAACAGCAGATTTGGGACAGCGCATGCTTTCTGCACAGATACACTGATAGTCTCAACAAAAGCCAGTTCAGAAGTGCGCTCCAACATCAATGCCACAGTAGCTGTTCACTAATGCACGCTCCCCCCCTCTCTCTCCTTCTCTCTCTCTCCCTCCCTCCCTCCCTCTCTTTCTCTCTTTCCTCACTCTCTATTCTAGTCAAATTCTGAATGGTAGAGCAAAAGGGCTCCTGCAGATCCACTAAGTAGAAATAATCCTCTCTGACAAGTTATGTTGTCTAAGCATATTTTTACATTAATACACCGTGCTGCCTATAGGGGTCTTGCTTGCATTCGCTCGAGCCTAGCTGGTGTGAGTTCTCCTAATTACCATCTTCAGAAATTGGAAAGAAAAATAAGTTACTCATTTACCTCTTTGTCTTATACACTTCATAGCAAAACCAAGTACATGTGTTCTCTTTGCCATCCACTGTCAGCAAGGCTCGCAGATGACTCACAGAAGATGTGGGTGGGTCAGGGTGCTAAAGAGGAATTTTTGCTTCTCTTTTTTGGGACGCTGAATTCACAGCTGGATTCATCTCTTCCTCGCCCCTTGTCCTCAGAAAGAGTGACAAGGTCAAGACCCTTAGCCCCACTCTGGATTGAGGATGGGGAGGACAGAGGTTGCAGAAACTTGGAAAGATTTTTAACTCTGTGAGCACCAGCGTTCTTGGAGGTCAGGGCATAACCCACCTGAAGCAGGACTTCTAAAAGAGGTAGGCGATGCAAAGATTGTTTGGTCATACTGAAATCCTAATAGACAGTGGAGCATCTGCCTCAAAAGACCAATTAGAATGCTCTTTTCCAAAATAAGAAAAAACTCCTGCTTCCGTACTTCATTATCCTCACTGGGCTTGGCATATATAGTTAGCCAAGGAAATACACACTGTACTTCTGTTTATTGGAATTATAAGAATTCCAGGCATATTAACCAAGTAAAACAGTAAGTTAAACACACACAGGAAAGACAAGATGCTATGGATGGAAGAGTCAGTTGTCCAAAACTGCAAATTAAGGCTTTGCTCCAGGAGGTGTGTGCTGACTGGAAGCCAAGAATGTGCTCAGCTTGGATGGAACAACACAGAACACAGCCTGAAACAGAGCTGGCTCACTGAACACTGGTTTCCTCACTCCCGGGATCAAACACTTCACCTGTTCTCATCAGCACACTCATGCACCTCAGTAATAATCTGGAGTCAAAATATTTGTGGGAATAATAGTGGGGTGGGGAAAATCATGGTGCGCCCCATTATCCTCTCTTTTGGAGATCTGGAATGCACCCCAATATCTTTTTTAAAAGATTTTTTTTAAATGTGGACCATTTTTTAAAGTCTTTACCGAACCTGTTATAACATTGCTTCTGTTTTTTATGTTTTTTGTTTTGTTTTACTGGGAGGCACCGAGCATGGGGGATCTTAGCTCTCCCACTAGTGACTGAGCCTGTACCCCCTGCACTGGAAGGTGAAGTCTTAACCGCTGGACCACCAGGGAAGTACCACACCCCCAATATCTTCCTAGATGTCTGACCTCTGTCCTGGCCCACAGATAAGGAAATGGAGATGTTCTAGAGGGTGAGGATGATGCTTTCAGGGTTACTGCCCAGTAATCACGCTTCATTTATCAACAGGGCTGATGATAACAAGCAATAGTGACTGAGAGCATCCCATTCCTGTTTCTAGATGGCAAGAAGATCCATGATGAATCACTGGACTGGGTCAGAGAATGAAGCCACAGCTCTGTCCTTAAAACAAGCACATTTTCACATTGCCTTCCTTCATCGTTACGTCTGAGGGTTAGAGAGTAAATATATAAAAATGAAGGACCTTGCCAGGGAGATGTACTATGTACAATCTAAGGTACTCTTTTGGAGCAAGATCAATATCACATAAATGATTTGGAACCAGAGACCCTGCAGAGAGAGGATTTTGAGCCATCTCCCTAGTCACCTGTGTTGAGAGCTGAGGCAGGGGTCACCTCCCCTCTCTAGAGCTCTCTTTGCCCTGCAGATAAACAGGGGCAACAAATGCTCATTTATTTTATATTTTTAATTCACTTATTTTAATCGATTGTTAAATTAATAATTTTTATTAATAAATAATATATTTATTATTTATTATATATATCACTAATATCACCCAGCTGTGCTGGGTCTTTGTTGCTGCATGTAGGTTTTCTCTAGTTTCAGCGAGGGGAAGCTACTCTTTGTTGCAGTAAACGGGCTTCTCATTTTGGTGGCTTCTCCTGTTGAGGAGCACAGGCTCTGAGCGGGTGGGCTTCCGTAGTTGTGGCGCATGGGCTTAGGTGCCCTGCGGCATGTGGAATCTTCCCTGACCAGGGATCGAACCCACGTCCCCTGCATTGGCAGGCAGATTCTCAACCCTTGGACCACCAGGAAGTCCTGCTCAGTTATTTTAAAGCCCTGGAAGTGTGTATAATGAAACGATGTGTTCCGTTAGTGCAAATATTAACAAAAAGTGGAATGAGTGGCCTGACACAGGCCATGGTTTTGTGCATCAGAGCAAAGTAAAAATACACTGTTCTGACACAAAACCCTATTTTAATACTTCCATCCAATTCTTGAAAGGGCTAAACTCCGAGGCAAGTACTAACACGTAGCACTAATGCATTTGCTAATCCATAAATAGATTCTTAGCACTGGAAGCCAGGGCTGCTGTCCATGGGGCTATTCCTCTAGTGAAATGAATTATGGATCTGGAGTAGCAAGGACTGGGATGGAATCAAACCATTAAATATTTTATATTCCCTCCACTTCCATTTGAGTCTAGGGACCTAAATAATGAGAAAGCTATTGAGGTAAGAGTTTAGTGCTTGTCCAAACACCAGTCAGGTGACACACTAGGGGTCTTACCCTCGCCAGTTGCCTGTGCTGAACTTGGGGATAGAAATATGAGTGAATATAAGGCAGGTGTGTCATACTGCATAGGAATTCTCTGACTCCAAATCCACACTGGATCAATCTTTGCATTCTTAATCCACCCAATAGAATAAACTCCCGTTAGCTGATTCTTACTAAGAGTTTGTGAAATACAGGAATGAACTTGTTTTTAACACTTGAAGAGCCTTTTATCTTCCATATTCCTTTATGTGCGCGCGTGCTCAGTCTCTCAGTTATGTCTGACTCTTTGCGACCCCAGGGACTGTAGCCTGCCAGGCTCCCCCTTCCATAGAATTTTCCAGGCAAGAATACTGGAGTGGTAGCCATTTCGTTCTCCAGGGGATCTTCCTGACCCAGCGATCGAACCTGCGTCTCCTGCATCTCTTGTACTGGCAGGTGGATTCTATACCACTGTGCCACCTGTAGTTGCCTTAACAATGAAGGGGTGGGCCAGCACTTCTGCCTCTAATTCAAGCATTCCACCAGCACAGCTCCCAACCCTGAGAAGGCCTTCGCTGACACTTTGCGTGTTTCCCTGATGAATCCCTACAAAACTGCAGGGTGTGCACAGCTGGTCCTGTTACCCGCTCTGCTGAAAAAGTTCAGGCACAGAAACAATAAGCTACTTGCCCACAGAAGGTGGATAATGACAGAGCAGGGGAGCCCTGTCTGGGCCTCTGTTCTTTCTACTGGGTTGCAGTGCGACTCAGCAACCCCACTGTGCCCGGGGTGAAAGACACAACCAGGAAGGCATGCTTTTTGAGTAGTATTGTAATGAAGAACTTCACACGTTTCTAATGAGATACTAATAACCTTAGAGCAGCAGTCTAACCTTCCTGGCACCAGGGACCAGTTTCATGAAAGACAATTTTTCCATGGACTAGGGGTGTGAGTGGGGTGGGGGAGTGGTTTCTAGATGATTCAAATGCATTACATTTATTGTGCAGTTTATTTCTATCATTATTACATCTGCTCCACCTCAGATCACCAGACATTAGATCCTCAAGGTTACCTATCTTAGAGGACGATAGTAAATGAATAAAAAATTGATTCGAAGGTTGTGTCTGGGCTACTAGTATTTATCAGTTTCTTTCAAAACTTTATTTCAAATACAGTTTGAGTTGAAACTAGACAGACCAAGCACTTTTGGAGACAAATTTTTTGAGGTCATCTACTATAGGAATTAATTTTTAACAACCCTGATGATTATTAAATTTGGTTTGTAGGGGAAAGTTTTTAAGAGGATAAGGATTATAGCAGTAATTAGTAAAGAACAACAACAAAAACTATTTCAATGCTCTTAATATCCAAAAAGTTTGTTATTAACTGTAGAAATTAATTGTTGAGCTAATAATGCAAGCTTGGTGAGGGAAAAACTGGAGCAATTGAGAAATATGGAGTTGAGCTGAGAATCAGCTAGGTTTCGTGATCTTTCTAGATATGAGCTTCCTAAAAAAATGTTTAAAGCTGTATTATATGTGAGTTTCTTTATATTGTAGGTAATTTCTGGGATTAAAAAGCCAAATTTCCAAATCCAACAAAAAATAATTCAACTTTTTTCTGCCTTCTATGCCTTGTCTTTGCATTTTGATATGCACATCGCAAAAGTAATGGAAAATACTATTTCAATAGAAGTGTACAATATGAAGTATTCTAGATGTAGGACCTGGCTGTATAAAATCCTTTGATAAAACGGATGGGACACTAGGGACTTCCCTGGTGGTCCAGTGGTTAAGAATCTGCCTTTCAAAGCAGGGAATGTGGGTCCAATCCCTGATTGAGGAACTAAGATCCCACATGCAGTGGAGCAATTAAGCCCACGTGTTGCAACTACTGAGCCTGCACGCCACAACAAGAGAGTCCGTGCCCCACAATGGAAGATCCACATGATGCAATGAAGATCCTGTGTGCCACAACCAAGACCCAATAACAACCAAATATAAATAAATAAGTATTTTAAAAAATAAAAGGATGAGACTCTAAAAAGCATCTAGTCTGCTCCTCAGATTCCCATCAAAAAAGAACCATCTTGGAATGTGGAGGCACTGAAGATATTAAATCTATTTAGTTGCTAGTTTCAGATACTGTTGTAGGCCATTCAGGCTGCTAAAGCAAAATACTCCAGACCTGAGGCCTTGAAGCAGCAAATGTTTATTTCTCATGGCTCTGGAGGCTGGGAAGTCCTAGATCAAGGCACCAGCCTGGTCAAGTTCTGATGAAGGTCCTCCGCCTGGTTCATAGTGGGCACCTCCTTGCTTTATCCTCGTGTGATGGAAGGGATGAGGGGTCTCTGTGGGGTTTCCTTTATGAGAACAGTAACCCCACACATGAAGATTCCACCCTCATGACTTAATCAGGAGACCCCACCTCCTAATGCATTGGGCATTGAGCTTTCAACATATGAAATTCGTTGGGGTGTGGGTGGGGGGTTGTCACAAACATTCAGACCATAGCAGACATCAAGAATTGCCAAGATGAACTAAGAAACATACCACATTATTATGAAAGGTGGAAAGAACACACAAAGTCTGTGAAGTGAATACGAAGCGACAACCAAGGTCTACGAGAAATGGATTTGCTGCAAACACCGTACATGACCCGCAGGAGGTGCTCAGTAAAGTGTTAAGTGCGTGTGTGAGGGGGTGGGTTTCCATCTAGAGCTGATGTCAAGCAGAAGACACAAAGTTCCCCTGACCAGCTCTAAGGCTCCAAGGAAGGGTCTCTGAGGACAGAATGAGGCAAAGCAGTGAAATCTGCACGCAGGAGCCAGAATGAATGAAACACGAGAACAATCCTGAGCTTCCAGACACCATGCTCCCTTCTGCCTTGAGAGGAAAGACCTCCAAAGCCCCAAGGATACAAAGATCACAAATCACTACTTGACATAAAATTGACAGTTGGTTTAATGTAAGACCTTGGCAGCCTTAGAAAAGAAAGGATTTGATGGTAATCTGAAGATCTATGTAACTGGAGTTCCTCTCACTTGAGGACTCAAAAAGCACCTCCAAGTCATGCTTAAGCAGCAACTGTCCCTGTAAGCAACCCAATGGCCCCACGTTCCACACAGGTATTCCTTCTCCAAGCTGTGGGATGACATACTCATTTGCAAAATGGAGATGTTTTGCTAGAAGTGGGGCATGGGGATGAGTAATTAGTAAGAATAATTGTAAAGCCCCTTCAAAAGATCAAGTGTCATATTTACCAATGAGTAGGTGTAAATAATAAACCACAAAGTACTTAGAGCTCCAAGAAACCACTTGAAAATAGGCCCTGGATAAATTTAAGGGGTTTTATTATTATAAAGAGTAATAATAACTTGCTTTCTATAGACAAGCAGAGCTGTGAAAAGACACCACGAAGTGAGATTGGAGATCTATGTCCATGTGGGTAGGTCTGTGAAAGACAAAGAGAAGAAAGTCAAAGATTTCCTGTGAAAATGGACTACCATAAGTAACCCTGCTGATAAAATAATTAACTTTGGCTTGTGAATTCACTATTTAGTTGCTAAGTCATGTCCAACTCTTTTGTGACCCCATGGACTGTAATCTACCAGGCTCTTCAGTCCATGGGATTTCCTAGGCCAGAATACTGGAGTGGGTTACAATTTCCTTCTCCAGGGGATCTTCCTGACCCAGGGATCAAACCCGTGTCTCCTCTATTGACAGGTGGGTTCATTACTAGTGAGCCAACAGGGCTTGTGAACTCATGTGACACCATTCACAGCTGTGTGGTCATTTTTGGCCTAAAGTTTTGCCAAGGGCCACCTTTGGGCATATGGGAAATCTTGAGAAAACCACAGGTGAATACATGTAAGTTAGGCACTAACATTAGCATGGAAAACAGGCCACTTTTATTATTGCGGTTATGGTTGGATGGCATCACCGACTCAATGAACCTGAGTTTGAGCAAACTTCGGGAGACAGTGAAGGACAGGGAAGCCTGGCGTGCTGCAGTCCACTGGGTCACAAACAGTCAGACGTGACTTAGCAACTAAACCACAACAACAAAGACAGACACATGCACACACCATCACCTTCTGCTCAGGCTGCACATCCCAGAAATTCTGTAATTTGACTACTATCCCATCTGAATGCAGAGTTCCAAAGAATAGCAAGGAGAGATAAGAAAGCCTTCCTCAGTGATCAATGCAAAGAAATAGAGGAAAACAATAGAATGGGAAAGTCTAGAGATCTCTTCAAGAAATTTAGAGATATCAAGGGAACATTTCATGCAAAGATGGGCACAAACAAGGACAGAAATGGTATGGACCTAAAAGAAGCAGAAGATATTGAGAAGAGTTGGTAAGAATACACAGAAGAACTATTCAAAAAAGATTTTCACGACCCAGATAACCACAGTGGTGTGATCACTCACCTAGAGCCAGACATCCTGGAATGTGAAGTCAAGTGGGCCTTAGGAAGCATCACTATGAACAAAGCTAGTGGAGGTGACAGAATTCCAGTTGAGCTATTTCAAATCCTGAAAGATGATGCTGTGAAAGTGCTGCACTCAATATGTCAGCAAATTTGGAAAACTCAGCAGTGGCCACAGGACTGGAAAAGGTCAGTTTTCATTCCAATCCGAAAGAAAGGCAATGCCAAAGAATGCTCAAACTACCACACGATTGCACTCATCTCACACGCTAGCAAAGTAGCGCTTTACCAGTGCTTTACTAGTGCTCCAAGCCAGGCTTCAAGAGTACGTGAATCGTGAACGTCCAGATGTTCAAGCTGGATTAGGACACAACTGAGCGACTGAACTGACTGAACTGAACTGACTACTATCTATAGTTTTCAATGGCCATGCAGAATTTGGTGCACTTGGGTGTCTGTCTTTCTTAGCGGTTTTGATTCTAGGAATTATAAGACTTGAACAGCACAAGCATGTTGAAGATCAGGGTGCAGCAGGTAGATTTCCTGATGGGCAAGTGAGACCAAGGTGGGGATTCACGTGATTACATGACAGAGATGAAACAGAAACCCAGATGGTCTGGAAAAGATGCTTTTGAAACGACCACAAGAGCTCTTTTAGAATACGCAGGTGCTTTAAATGTTACCTTTCTTTATAAATATCACTCTCTGAAATGAGATTATCTACTTATTTTCTTGTTTATGATCTCTTCCCTCCATCTGAACTGCAGCTGCATTAAAGCAGGAACTCACTGCATTTTTATCATCACTTTAAGCCAATGTGTGGCATATGCTGGACACTTAATAAACATTTGTTCAAGAGTGAAATTTCTTTGTGAAACCCACTTCTTTAAGTGACCCAAACTCAATGGATTATAGTTACAAGACACGACTTGTGAAATAAGTACCATATTCAACCGTGAGCAGTCACTCTGTTAGACCCGGAAAGGGACAGAAAGATGCAGAATTTAAGATTTAAGATTCTGAATTTAAGAACTTGATCGATTCATTGAGATGGAATGATCAGCTTGATGTTTTACTATTTTTTTAAACATTTTTGCTGCTGTTGTTTAGTCGCTCAGTTGTGTCCGATTCTTTGTGACCCTGTGGACTATAGCCCGCCACACACCTCTGTCCATGGGATTCCCCAGGAAAGAAGACTGGAGTGGGGAGCCAATTCCTTCTCCAGGAGATCTTGCCAACCCAGGAATTGAACCCATGTCTCCTGCTTGGCAGGTAGATTCTTTACCACTGAGCCACTAGGGAAACCTTTTCTAACTTTAAGGCACCATTTATATGGGTGAATAGAAAATAAAGTGATAAATGATACATTTCCTTCATTACTTTCCATCAGTGCTAAAGTTTGGGAGTTGACAAACTGCAAGCAGGTAGGACCAGGCTCAAAGCACTCCAAGCCAGGCTTCAAGAGTACATGAACCATGAACTTCCAGATGTTCAAGCTGGATTTAGAAAAGGCAGAGGAACCAGAGATCAAATTGCCAACATCCATTGGATCATCGAAAAAGCAAGAGAGTTCCAGAAAAACATTTAATTTGCTTTATTGACTATGCCAAAGCCTTTGACTATGTGGATCACAACGAACTGCGGAAAGTTATTAAAGAGGGGAATACCAGATCACCTGACCTGCCTCTTGAGAAATCTGTATGCAGGTCAAGAAGCAACCGTTAAAAGTGGACATGGAACAACCGACTGGTTCCAAATAGGGAAAGGAGTACGTCAAGGCTGTATATTCTCACCCTGCTTATTTAACTTATATGCAGAGTACATCATGCGAAATGCCAGTCTGAACGAAGCACAAGCTGGAATCAAGATTGCTGGGAGAAATATCAGTAACCTCAGATATGCAGATGACACCACCCTTATGGAAGAAAGTGAAGAAGAACTAAAGAGCCTCTTGATGAAAGTGAAAGAGGAGAGTGAAAAAGTTGGCTTTAAACTCAATATTCAGAAAACCAAAATCATGGCATCCAGTCCCATCACTTCATAGCAAATAGATGGGGAAACAATGGAAACAGTGGGAGACTTTATTTTGGGGGGCTCCAAAATCACTGCAGATGGTGACTGCAGCCATGAAATTAAAAGATGCTTGTTACTTGGAAGGAAAGCTATAACCAACCTAGACAGCATATTAAAAAGCAGAGACATTACTTTGCTGACAAAGGTCCACCTAGTCAAAGCTATGGTTTTTCCAGTAGTCGTGTATGGATGTGAGAGTTGGATATAAAGAAAGCTGAGTGCTGAAGAATTGATGCTTTTGAACTGTGGTGTTGCAGGAGACTCTTGAGAGTCCCTTGGACTGCAAGGAGATCCAACCAGTCCATGCTAAAGAAAACCAGTCCTGAATTTTCATTGGAAGGACTGATGCTGAAGCTGAAACTCCAGTACTTTGGCCATCTGATGTGAAGAACAGACTCATTTGAAAAGACTGATGCTGGGAAAGATTGAAGGCAGGAGGAGAAGGGGATGACAGAGGATGAGATGGTTGGATGGCATCACCGACTCAATGGATATGAGTTTGAGTAACTCTGGGAGTTGGTGATGGACAGGGAAGCTTGGCGTGCTGCAGTCCATGGGGTGGTGAAGAGTCGGACAGGACTAAGTGACTGAACTGAACTGAGGACCAGGCAATGAGGATGAAATGAGTTGACAAAACTTTCAGAATTAAGAGCAGTGGGAGTTGGAGTGTGATTTGTGGGGTGTCTTGGAAAAAGCAAATGTCTTTGTTGGCAGGGAACAGACATCAGAATCAGTCTAATTTTTGCTCATTCATTTTCAGTCACCCGTTTCCCACATTTAACTCTTTATATATATTGGTAGGTCACCCCTTTCACCCTGTGTAGTCCTGTCCTCCTTCCCTGTCAGTTCCCAAGATCCCCAGGCATTTACATCAAGTTATTCCCTTATTGGGAAGATCCCCTGGAGGAGGGCATGGCAACCCACTCCAGTATTCTTGCCTAGAGAATCCCATGGACACAGGAGATGGGTAAGTTACAGTCCACAGGGTCACAAAGAATCGGACACGACTGAAGTGACTTAGCACAGCATGCACATCTCCTTATTAAGTGGCTCAGTGGTAAAGAATCTGCCTGCCAAGCAGGAGACACAGGTTTGATCTGCGGGTTGGGAAGATCCCCTGGCAAAAGAAATGGCAACCCACTCTAGTATTCTTGCCTAGGAAATCCCATGGACAGAGGAGCCTGGTGAGCTACAGTCCATGGAATCGCAAAAGAGTCGGACAGAACTTAGCGAGTAAAATAACAACATCCCCTTATAAAGTTTTATCCTCCACCTGCTGTTAAAAACGAAACAGTAAATGCTATTAAAGGCTATAGACATATCCTCAAGGCAATTCCTAATGAGATGTCTCCTCACTTTGAAAAGTGTATTAGCTTGATTTTGTTCTTTATTGCAGGGATTGATAGAAAACTTGACATTGACCTCTCTATTCCTGTTATGATGAAATATTGTTGGTGGGTACCGGAAATGCACAAAGAACATGACTAAGTCATGATCATCAAAGGAAAGTTCCTAGAGGCCAAAGGTGGATGAGGCAGAGAGTGGCCCCAAGCCGAGGGAGGAGGGACACTGCATCCTGGACTGAAACCTGGCTGTGTGAAGCCATGAAAGATTTTAAATGGCTCTGGATCTGGAAAGGTGACTCTGGTTTCAGCGTGACCCCAAAACAAAGAAGAGCGTGGAGTCAGGGAGACAGCGGGGGAGCTGCTGTACAGTCACAAGGCCCTGTGGCTGGCAAGATGGGTCTTCTACTCATGGACCACTGCCTGTTGGCTGGGTTTAAGGGCCTCCGTGTAAGATCAAATCACTCAATTACCAGAGCAATTCAGTAAATTGCTATTATCATCCACATCACACAGATGAGGACATGGGGGCCTGGGAGGTCAAGAGAGGCCCAAGCCGACAAGTACAGTGAAACTGGCAAAGATGGGGAATGGGACTCAGCTCTTTCCACTGTTTTACATGGTCCGGGTGGTAAGGACCAGGGGAGAAGAAGGGGTCAAGTCACTATAAGGACAGCTGAATGGATGGAATGAAGAAAAGGGCTGAATCAAAGAAAATCCTGATGTTTTTTAACCTGGAAAATTTAGCAAATGATGACACTGCTAAATGAACGGAAACCCCAAAGAGCAGAACAGGGTGGAAGGAGAAGATGATCAATTTCAATGGGGATGAGCTGAGCTGGAGACCCCTGCAGCTAGGTCTTCCAAGCAGAGGGAACAGTTAGAACCACTGTAGGAGTATTAAGGGCAAGGAATGAGAACGGGACCAAGACCAGAATCCCAGGCAGACCAGAATTGGAGGAGAGAGGCAAAGAAAGATGCTCCTCTGAAAGAGGGGGTTGAACCCATCGCTAAGGAGCTTAAATCTGGCAGGAGAGAGAAAAAATATGTATATGAGGTTTTTGAGTTACCTTTCCTGCCGTATATGAGATCATGAGTTATATGTTTAGATACTAAGTGAAAAAAGCAGGGCAGTGCAGATCCGATGTAGGAACATTCAGAAAGTTTCAGGAATCATTTGAGAACTGGGGCAGTAACTCTAGCAGGCAGCCTGATTTTAAATGAAGGAAGTAGGCTGCTTTCACACCTGCATACTCACTGGAGATGGAGGCAGGGGTGAGGTCAGGGGAGGGGGAAGTGATCCAATTCAAGAGGTTTTGGATCAAATCCTTGCTTTCTCTGGCCTGACTCTAGCCCAACTATTCAGCTACTTGTCCTGACTTTGAGATGGCAGTGACAAGTGCCCTGTTCTTGGTCACCATCTCCTTGAAGGCATAACTAAAATACCAAGAAGGGAGGGGTGGGGGCTGGAGGGCTGAAGTTAGCTTGCAGAACAGGAAAGCAGTCATGCAGAACAAACTTGAATGCTCTCATAGGCTGGCTGGGTCCACCAGTTCAAAAAGGCAACAGCAAAGGCAGTTTTTGAACATGACTGTGCATTTGGCCAGACTAGGATTCCAAAAGTTATAAGGAACTATAAACTCTAGACTTGGAGAGCATATTCTGGGGTCAAGGGTTTTAAACTTTTGAGTGGAGTATCACACACTTAGATAAAATGACCCATAAATGCTCTCTGAAAATTCACCGAGTGTACAGACCCGATGCAACTAGACCCATTCAACTAAACCTTGCATCCCCTTTTAATTCCATAGCCAAAGTGTGATTGGATGAATATAAACATACAAGAATTAGAATGCTTGTGAGTAAAAGCTGCCAGGGAGACAGTGAGTCAACTGAACCAGACTTTCTCTAGAACCCATCTACTTGTCACTATCTCAGTCAGTTCAGTTCAGTCGCTCAGTTGTATCTGACTCTTTGTGACCCTATGGACTGCAGCACATCAGGCCTCCCTGTCCATCACCAACTCCCGGAGTTTACTCAAACTCATGTCCATCACGTGAGTGATGCCATCCGACCATCTCATCCTCTGTCATCCCCTTCTGCTCCTGCCTTCAATCCTTCCCAGCATCAGGGTCTTTTCAAATGAGTCATTTTTTCGCATCAGGTGGCCAAAGTACTGGAGTTTCAGCTTCATCATCAGTCCTCCCAATGAAAATTCAGGACTGATTTTCTTTAGGATGGACTGGTTGGATCTCCTTGCAGTCCAAGGGACTCTCAAGAGTCTTCTCCAACACCACAGTTCAAAAGCATCAATTCTTTGGTGCTCAGCTTTCTTTACAGTCCAACTCTCACATCCATACATGACTACTGGAAAAACCATAGCCTTGACTAGACAGACCTTTGTTGGCAAACTAATGTCTCTGCTTTTTAATATGCTGCCTAGGTTGGTCACAACTTTCCTTCCAAGGAGTAAGCATCTTTTAATTTCATGGCTGCAGTCACCATCTGCAGTGATTTTGGAGCCCCCCCAAAAACTAAAGTCTGCCACTGTTTCTACTGTTTTCCTATCTATTTGCCATGAAGTGATGGGACCGGATGCCATGCTGTTAAGTTTTCTGAATACTGAGTTTTA
The DNA here is from genome assembly GCF_054371585.1 of Giraffa tippelskirchi. NCBI lineage: Eukaryota > Metazoa > Chordata > Mammalia > Artiodactyla > Giraffidae > Giraffa > Giraffa tippelskirchi. Next base: position 59,677,135 of record NC_137287.1, on the reverse strand, counting down.
AGCCAACTTTTTCACTCTCTTTCACTTTCATCAAGAGGCTCTTTAGTTCTTTTTTGCTTTCTGCCATAAGGGTGGCGTCATCTGCATATTTGAAGTTATTGATATTTCTCCCGGCAATCTTGATTTCAGCTTGTGAGTCATCCAGCCCAGCATTTCTCATGATGTACTCTGCATATAAGTTAAATAAGCAGGGTGACAATATACAGCCTTGAGGTACTCCTTTCCCGATTTGGAACCAGTCTGTTGTTCCATGTCCAGTTCTAACTGTTGCTTCCTGACCTGATACAGATCTCTCAAGAGGCAGGTCAGGTGGTCTGGTATTCCCATCTCTTTCAGAATTTTCCAGAGTTTGTTGTGGTCCACACAGTCAAAGGTTTTTGGCATAGTCAATAAAGCAGAAATAGATGTTTTTCTGGAACTCTCTTGCTTTTTCGATGATCCAGCGGATGTTGGCAATTTGATCTCTGGTTCCTCTGGCTTTTCTAAATCCAGCTTGAACATCTGGAAGTTCACGGTTCATGTACTGTTGAAGCCTGGCTTGGAGAATTTTGAGCATTACTTTATTAGCATGTGAGATGAGTGCAATTGTGCAGTAGTTTGAGCATTCTTTGGCATTGCCTTTCTTTCGGATTGGAATGAAAACTGACTTTTTGCAGTCCTGTGGCCACTGCTGAGTTTTCCAAATTTGCTGACATATTGAGTGCAGCACTTTCACAGCATTATCTTTTAGGATTTGAAATAGCTCAACTGGAATTCCATCACCTCCACTAGCTTTGTTTGTAGTGATCTTCCTAAGGCCCACTTGACTTCACATTCCAGGATGTCTGGCTCTAGGTGAGTGATCACACCACTGCGGTTATCTGGGTAGTGAAGATCTTTTTTGTATAGTTCTTCTGTGTATTTTTCCCACCTCTTCTTAATATCTTCTGCTTCTATTAGATCCATATCATTTCTGTCCTTTTTTGTGCCCATCTTTGCATGAAATGTTCCCTTGGTATCTCTGATTTTCTTGAGGAGATCTCTAGTCTTTTCCAGTCTATTGTTTTCCTCTATTTCTTTGCACTGATCACTGAGGAAGCCTTTCTTATCTCTCCTTGCTATTCTTTGGAACTCTGCATTTAATGGGTATATCTTTCCTTTTCTCCTTTGCTTTTCACTTCTCTTCTTTTTATAGGTATTTGTAAGGCCTCCTCAGAGAGCCATTTTGCTTTTTACATTTCTTTTTCTTGGGGATGATCTTGATTTCTGTCTTCTGTACAATGTCAGGAACCTCCATCCACAGTTCTTCTGGCACTCTGTCTATCAGATCTAATCCCTTGAATTTATTTGTCATTTCCACTGTATAATCATAAGGGATTTGATTTAGGTCATACCTGAATGATCTAGAGGTTTTCCCCACTTTCTTCAATTTAAGTCTGAATTTGGCAATAAGGAGTTCATGATCTGAGCCACAGTCAGCTCCCAGTCTCTTTTTTTTGTTGACTGTATAGAGCATCTCCATCTTTGGCTGCAAAGTATATAATCAGTCTTATTTTGGTATTGACCATCTAGTGATGTCCATGTATAGAGTCTTCTCTTGTGTTTTTGGAAGAGGGTGTTTGCTATGACCAGTGTGTTCTCTTGGCAAAACTCTATTAGCCTTTGCCCTGCTTCATTCTGTACTCCATGGCCAAATTTGCCTGTTACTCCAGGTATCTCTTGACTTCCTACTTTTGCATTCCAGTCCCCTATAATGAAAAGGACACCTTTTTTGGGTGTTAGTTCTAGAAGGTCTTGTAGGTTTTCATAGAACCGTTCAACTTCAGCTTCTTCAGCATTACTGGTCGGGGCATAGACTTGGATTACTGTGATATTTAATGGTTTATCACCATCTATGATCTCCTAATTCAGGCTCTCCCAGTCCTTAGGAGTCCTCCATCTCTACTCTCTGATTCATGCCACACATTTCAGCAGAGTTAAGTCTCTAATGGGCTTCCCAGGTGGCACTAGTGGTAAAGAACCCACCTGCAATGCAGGAGACATAAGAGATGCAAGTTTGATCCCTGGGTTGGGAAGATCCCCTGGAGGAAGGCACAGCAACCCACTCTAGTATTCCTGCCTGGAGAATCCCATGGACAGAGGAGCCTGGTGAGCTATGGTCCGTAGAGTCACAGAGTCAGAAGTAACTAAAGCAACTTAGTACAAATGCATGCAAGTCTCTAGTATCAAAATGTGGTCACTAGCTGCTCCAACTTAGAGATCATCAGAGCTTTCCCCTTGTCCCTATGATGAAGTCTAAGCCACAAAATATGGTTCACAAAACCCACTCATACCTCCAACCTCATCTCACATGTTTTCTCAGCACACATACTACACTCTCTGCACCATGAACTTCTTTCAAGTCCTTGTATATATATGATTTTTTTTTTTTTTGCCTCTGTGCTATTGTCCATGTTGTTTCTGACACGTGCAAAACTCTCCCAGTTATCTCCATCCCCTCACCAGGTTTATTTCTGCATATCCTCCAGGACCTGACTTTACCAACTGCTGAGCACAAAAATAGGGACTGAAAAAATAGGGACTCAAAAAATACTTGCTGGCTGTCTGGATGAATCCATGAATAAGGCAAGGACATCATCTCAGTAGCAAAGGAAATACACAGATGTCATAATATGGTCCCAGTTTTTCTTTTTTTTTTTTTTTTAAAGCACAACATTGTGATGAAATAAACCAAGCAGATTTTTTTTGTTTTTGAGGGACTGACATGCTAGTTGGGGCTTCCCTGGTGGTTCAGTGGTAATGAATCTGCTTTTGATGCAGGAGACTGCCTGAAATGCAAGAGACACAGGTTCAATCCCTGGGTTGGGAAGATCCCTTGGAGAAGGAAATGGCAACGCACTCCAGTATTATTGCCTGGGAAATCTGATGGACAGAGGAGCCTGGCAGGCTGCAGTCCATGGGGCTGCAAAGAGTCAGACATGACTTAGCAACTAAACAACAACATACTAGTTATCTAAAACTGAATTCAAGAGAGGTACCAGTCATGGCCTCTGTCCTCAGTGAATGTATGATCATGTTAGAAAGACAGAACTATGTGAAATAAAAACAATATCGTGTCCACTGCGGGCATGTTTCATTAGCCCTAAGAGTTCCAAGAAAAAGAGTTTAGAGCGGCTGGAGTGATCTGAGAGCCTTTCTTGGAGGAAGAAAGTTAAGGGCATCTTGAAGAATCCACTTGCATTTGGGCAGGACATGGAGTCAAAGGGTGAGGACACCCATAGTGGAGGGAACCAGCTTGCGGAGAGAGCTCATGTAGGAGACAGTGAAGAGAAAGTCTGAATAGAAGAGCAGAGATACTGACAAATGTGGGGAAAGAAAAGAAATGAGGAAGAGGGAGGCCAGATTATGAATGTCATCAATGGAGCAAGGGGTCTGGATTCCACAGGTCAGAAGAAATGAAGATTCAATGTACTTTCTGGATCAGGAAATGAGCATCCTTTTTGAACATGCCGATGGGAAACTGAAAAACTACTCTGACAGCTGGTAGCTGATAGGTATGCCATGATATGTCCAACAGAATATAAAAATAATCAGACTCTGAAATTTCAGTGGAACAAGAGAAAGACAAAAACACTGCAACTACAAAAATAACTTTCTTTTAATAAACCGTTTCTGGTTGGAGTGAGCCACAGGGATAGTCCTGGGAGATATGTGGGCCAGAAGAGAAACAGCGTTTTGCAGCTTGGACACATGCATGCTGATATGCTGACTGGCCTCCTTGTGACAAGCAGCAGCTCTGCCTTCCCAATCTTCTGGAAAGTCCCTGACTCCTGGGCCAGGTGTGTGTGTTGACCTCTGTCCCCAAGGCTCCCAAGGCAGAGGCAACAAGAACTGACCCATGTTTTAGTCCCTCCTTGAATACAATCATGCGGTGTTTGAGGTTCTAGCTTGCCCTGAGTTGCTCCAACTTTACATCTATTTTCCCTTCTTGATTGGTTGGCTTGTGGACATCAAGTTCCATATCTGATGCAAAAAAGCCTTACAGAGACTGCTTAACCTACTGCCACAATTACTAAAGTCAAATCCTTGTAACAACTATATATCTATGTATCTAACCACCATCCATGTATCATCTATTTATGTAGTCATCAATCAATCTATCCACTTTCTCTTTTCTTTACTTTTCTTGCTTTCCTTCCTTCCCTCCGTCCATCCATTTATTATCCACCTTATATCTATCAACTATCTTATATTATCTAAACTCTATAGTCTAATATCTATCTTCTATCTATATATCTTTCCATCCCTCTATCCATGTATCTAATTCTCCATCCATCCACCCATCCATCCATCCACCATCTACCTGTCTATCTATATGTCTTTTGTCTATCTAACCATCCTGCTGCTGCTAAGTTGCTTCAGTTGTGTCTGACTCTGTGCGACCCCCTAGATGGTAGCCCACCAGGCTCCCATCCCTGGGATTCTCCAGGCAAGAACACTGGAGTGGGTTGCCATTTCCTTCTCCAATGCATGAAAGTGAAAAGTGAAAGTGAAGCCGCTCAGTCATGTCCGACTCTTCGCGACCCCATGGACTGCAGCCTACCAGGCTCCTCCGTCCATGGGATTTTCCCGGCAAGAGTACTGGAGTGGGGTGCCATTGCCTTCTCCGTCTAACCATCCATCACCTATCTATCTATCCTACTGGATGTGCTTCTCTGGTTGAATCCTGACTGATGCACCTAGCCCTCCCTGAGATATTTCCCTATCCTTCCTCTATATCTTCAATACACTTCTCTTGTACCATTTAACATACTTTAATGCCACAGTTGTTATTGTAGATTAACTACCTTGCAAATTCTTCATACTTTCCCTCTATCATGTGACCTTGTCATGCACTAGAATCGGTAAAATAGATTTTTCCACTCCATTGATATTGGACTTGACAATGTGACTTGACTCAGCTGTTGAAACGTTAGCAGGCATTATATTAAATGTGCTTGTGTGGTATAATTGGGTGTTGATGCTCTGGGACCTGCCACGAGAGCAGCATGCCCCAGGGAACTGCTGCCCCTTCCACCTGAGCCTCAGGAAAAATATACATGGAAAAGATCTGAGTCCAAAAAACACTGTAGAGCCAAGCATAGCTGAATCACAGCCTGAAAGAGAGCCACCCAGGCAACCTCTGCCAAACTACCGTTGACCTGCAGATTCATTGTGCATGAATAAATGTGAATTGTTGCACACCACTGTACTGTAGAAGCATTTGTATGCAACCTTATTGCAGCAGCTGACCAGTAAATTACTTTTCATTGGTTCCTTGAAACAAGGGACTGTGATGATAATTGCTATTTCTCCAGTGTCTACTAAGATGCCTTACAGATAGGAGGTGCTCAAAGAATGTTCTTCGTATCCTAGAATAAAAAAACAAATGACTAAATAATCAAAGAACCAGAATGAAGAGAGGCATGTCTCTTCCAGGGGTGTGGAAGGAGAAGGTGGAAGGAGAAACTAAGAGGTGGACAGAATGGAAAGGAGGGAGGGAGTGTGGTGAGTGAGTAGGTGTCAGCCTACTGTGGTCTATGCACAATCACGCGATACAAACAGCTGCCTTTTATTTTCAGATGATCAAATGTTCAACTGGCCACAGAGGTTCCATGTGACTCAGTATCTTTGAAGAGCATTTTCTCCTACTCTGAATTCTCATGAGTCTCTGGGGGCGGCTGACAATAAAAGCCACAGTGCCTGTCTGTAGCCACACATAGTAAGGGAATTGACAAAAGATGAAGAGCCGGAATCGCCTCCAAAAAAAAAAAAAGAAAAAGAAAAAATCAAGGAAACAAAATTACTGGGAAGTAAAACTTTCCTACTCTTTCTTCAGGTAACCTTGTCCCTGTGTAATTATCTAATCTGATGCAGTCAGTTTATAGACCCCATGGATCATTACCGTTTTCTATTATTGTTGAGAGGCTGGTGTGATACCATATGTGAAGCTCGCAGCCTGGTCACCAGAGGTCTGTGCATCTTGGGCCAGCAAACCAGGGAGATGAAAGCAGGTCTCCACAGCAGCAGTCCTCCCAACAGAGACTGCTGTCACCTTCTCTGTGACATCAGAATTGCTCCTCATGAGTCACAGCTTGAAAGATGCCAAATGCATTAGTCTGCCATTCAACTTTTCAAATCTTTTTCCTTCTTTCAACAAACCACATCCACAGATGTGCACACAAATACACACAGGAGCATGCACGCACATGTGTGCACATCCAACACCGACACATGTGCACACACTCCACTGTGTTTTGGAGAACAAAGAGCTAGACTGCATTTCGTTTGGTGTCAATCAGAACATGAGATTAAAGCTGCTATTTTATGCATTCGAAAGCCACACCCACCAAACTCATGCTTGTCTGCCTAAGCTCTGAACTTCAAAAGGAATATTTCATAGGAAAACACACACACACCAAAACAACACACACCCACAAGAAAACAACACATACAAACCTCAGAAAGATGCCATAAGCACCAAAAGCATTCCTATAAAGGAAGGCTCAATGTAGGGAAGACCTGTAAGCCCACTAAGGTTATACAAACCATGGGGAACACACGCTGCCCCAAATAATACCCAAACCGTGTTGATAATATAGACACTACAAGCCTGTCAGTCTCATTATTTGTGAGTAACTTATTGAATCCTACTTCCAGGCTGTTTCAGGCTGAAACCAAACATTTTTGGTAACAATTATTTATCTATTTCTGGGAAATAATCGCCTTTTTTAGCCTATATTTAGCATAATACTCCAAATGATACTTATCAATATAAAATACTGAATTCCCACTGAGCATGTAACATTATACTATTAAAAACTCTACTATTAAAACGTTCTTAATTTAGATGCCATTAACTCAGATTTAGGAAAAATTTGAGCATCGAATGTGATTTTTTAAAAAAATAACATTTACTGTTTTTAATGATTATGAAAGCAATTCATGTTCACAATATTGCCTGGAAATAGAAAAAAGTATAAAAAAGAAAAATTATCACCTAAATATGACTAGAAAAAAATTATTGTTTAACTTTTGGTACATTTCCTTTTGTTTTCAATGCATGTACTTCATCTTTTTATATACAAACGGGGGTATACTGGGGCTTCCCAAGTGGCCCTAGTGGTAAAGAATCTGCCTGCCAATGCAGGAAATGCAAGAATCGTGGGTTCGATCCCACCCAGGTTCCCTGGGTAGGGAAGATTCCCTGGAGGAGAGCATGGCAACTCACTCCAGTGTTCTTGCCTGGAGAAGCCCAGGGACTGGTGGGCTGCCGTCTATGGGGTTGCACAGAGTTGGACACGACTGAAGCGACTTAGCAGCAGCAGCAGCAGAAGTGACTTAGCATGCACGTGTGGGGGTGTACTGATCATATAATTTTTAAACTTTTTTTTAAAAACATGAGCTATTTGTCTCCCATAAGTAGCTCTTTTTATTTTTTAGCCACCCTCTGGAGGCTATTGGATACTAGTTCTTCAACCACGGATCAAACCCCGGCCCCTGGCATTGAGTGTGCCAAGTCCTAATCACTGGACCTCCAGGGAATTTCCCAGTAATTTTGAAAAAAATGTTTTCCAAGGATTGCATGTTATTTCATTTTACTGATGTCCCATAATTTAGTTTTGCAAGATTAGATATTAGCAGTGTTTCTACATTTTCACTTTTATAGGTAACACTGAGATGAAAATTCTGAAACATGAACGTTTGTGATCTTTTCTGACTTTCTTCTGAGAGATGAGTACTAAGTTAAGTCTTAATACAAATTACTAAATTGTTTTGCAGAAGATGTGCAACAGTTGATACCTGCCCACAAGGTAAGAAGAGTTCTTGGTTTACCAGTCTCTCAAACACACTGACTTTCAATTTTAAATCTGCAAAAGTGTTGAGTGAAGCAGATTATGTCACGGTTTGATTTGTGTTTCTTTCTAATGAAGATAAATATTTTCCCCAAAGCTTATTGTCCTTTGTCTTCTTTTCTGAAAGATTAATTTCTGTACCTCAGTCAAAAATGTGTTTTTTGATTTTAGCTGTGGCACTTCTCTATATATTTCTGTATTTTAATTCTTTTAAAAAAAGGTTTATAAATATGTCCCAGATTCATAATTTACTTTGCTTTCAATTAAAATAATTGGGGTACTGAATTAAAAAATTTTATATAATTATTTCAATAATTTCCCTCATATTTTTATTTATTACATAAAAGGCCTTCCTTGTTCTGAAAGTAAATTAAACTTTGTTACCTTTATATCTTGTTGGTTTTAATTTTTACTCTTTTATTCATATAGAATTTTTTTGGAGAGTTAACTCCAACCCGAGTTTCCCCTCTTTTACAAAAAGGCAGTTTTACCTCTATCATTTGTTTCATGATTCATTCTTTTTTCCAGTGGTTTCTGGGGTATGATGCATGTATTGATGTATTAGATTAAGTTCTACTTAATCTCTCTCTCATTTATTACATTGATATCTCTTTGTATTAAGTTGGGACATTTGGTAGCTTTATTTTATAACAGCTAGAATGCCCATTACTCTAATTATTACTCTTTTCTTGCAAAGGGAAATTCAAGTTGAAGTTTCAAATAATCTTATTCACACAAAAACATGTTCTACTAAGACTCTGAATCGTATTTGAATTGAACCCTTAAATTTCTTTGGGAAAACTTAACATCTATACAGAACTTGTAAATTCTAAACTTACTAAAATCTTAATTTCTTTTTCTCTCAGGGAGAACTTAATATTTTCTTTAAATAGTTTCCACATGTGTTACTACTGATTTGGGTAAAGTTATTGATTTGAAACATTTGTTATTACCTTCTCAAACTCAGAGATTTTCAGTTGATGACTTTGTTTTTTCATGATCATATTCATAAACATGCATGTCATGTGCAAACGACGTATTTTTTATCTTTGTGTTTCTAATTGTCATATCAATATTTCAGTTCCAGGGACTACCCTGGTAGTCCAGTGGCCAAGACTCCACGTTCCTAATGCAGGGGGCTGCAGTTCGATCCCTGATCAGAGAACTAGATCCCATGTGCCACAACTAAGAATTCACGTGCCGTAACTAAAGATTCTGCATGTCGCAACAAAGACCTGGTGAAGCCAAGTAAATGAATAAATATTCAAAAAACATTTCAGTTCCATGTCTTATTGCTATGATCCAACCTTCCAAACCATTACTTAATGAATGTTGATAATCTGCATGCTTGCTCATCTCTCATTCAAGGACTGGTTTCAGATAGCTGTCTTTTATTAAGTTTTAAAAGTTTCTTTTCATTCCTGGTTTTCTCAGAGTCCTCCCACTCCACCCCCGCCTCAGGAATAAGGGTTTAATTTTACTGGCTATATTTTGAGATCCTTTTTTTCTTGCTGACCTACAGAGATGATGTATTATATTAACAGATTTTCCTAAAGCAAAAACATCTTTTTATTCTTGGCATAAAACCATAATTGCTTGTGGAGGATTTTTTTTTTTTCGTGTACTCTATCTCTGAATCATGTCAAGGGCATAAGTCAAAACACCATCTTAACTAGAAATCCCAAAGAATACGTAATTCTTTTGGATACAATTTTAAAAAGTAAGTGATGTAACTAGATACGTTAAAGTTCAGAAAATACACGTACTCTAGCCCTGTTGTGACATATTTGTTTTCATTTAACATATTTAATTCCACTAAGTAGTATAAGTACGCCTTAGTATAATATTTACAAAAATAGTTTATTTGGGAAATTTTCCAATTTTAGGAGAGACTGTTTTGAATTAGTGAGGTTTTAGCACACTACCAGAAATGGAAAAAATATCTCTGAAGATCGGTTATTTTTTCACTACTGAATGACCAGACATTTTAAAGTTATCAGCCATTTTGCAGCCTGCTTTTTGCAATCAAGTGTCATTACGGTCTTGCCAATCTTAATTTCTTTCATTAATACCTTGAAACATGTTTCAAATAGCACAATCAGATTGAGGTGGTGGGATTTGAAAATTAAAGATCACTACTGCCAAGAAGGCTGTCCATGGGTGACCTTCAGAAAATCTCTTCCTGACTTTTAGCTTCTTCCCATAAAGTAAACAATTTATATACTTCTACAGCATTCTCCTAACATTTTCACCAATTACCCGCTGGATTTGTGCCGTGGGGAGAGTCCACAGGGCAGAGGGTCTTCTCTGAATGCGGGTTCTCTCTTCCATACACTCATGCTTGGCCTGCATGCTAAGCACTTCAGTTGTGTCTGATTTTTTGCAACCCTACAGACTGTAGCCCACCAGGCTCCTCTGTTTGTTGAATTCTCCAGGCAAGAATTCTGGAGTGGGTTGCTATGCTCTCCTTCAGGAGATCTCCCCGACCCGGGGATCGAACCCATGTCTCTCATGTCTCCTGCACTGGCAGGCAGATTCTTTAACACTAATGCCATCTGGGAAGCCCTCAATACACTCATATAGACCCATTATATTTAGCAGTAGGAGAGTATGGCCATTATGATTCTGATACTAACGCTTCCCGTATTTCCTCCCAGCGAGGCCAGCCACGTTGCAGAGAGGTTGGAGTTACATTACCCGTAACAGGTGTGCACGATCACTTCCGGTGTGGTTTGAACTCCTCAAATTCATTAATTCAATTTTTAAAAATCACCGAGTATCAGGGCTTCCCTGGTGGCTCAGTAGTAAAGAATCCCCCTGTGAATGCAGGTGACACGGGTTCGAACCCTGATCTGGGAAGATCCCACATGTCATGGAGCAAATGAGCCCATGTGCCACAACTACTGAGCCTGTGCTCTAGAGCCCCAAAGCTGCAACTACTGAAGCCCGCATGCCCTAGAGCCTGAGCTCCCCAATAAGAGAAGCCACCACAAGGAGAAGCCCGAGCACTGCAACTAGAGAGCAGCGCCCACTTGCCACAACTAGAGAAAGCCCTCTTGAAGCAATAAAGACCAAAAACAAATAAATAAGTAAAATTAAAAAAAAGTCACTGAGTATTTGTAGTGTGCATGGAACTATTCTACAGTGTAAGGCTACTCAGTCTGATTATATGAGACTCTTTTCTCCTTCCCAGTTAAATAAAAATTTTAATTTCTACCATTTGGGTAGCAGTACATAACTAGTTTCAATAATTTTAAAATTACTTAGACAGCATCCATCATCCCTGTTCACTTCTAATGTGATGCATTTATCTCACATTGAAATCCTATAAAATCTATGAGTTAAATAATACTACGAAGCAGATGGGGCTTCCCCGGCGGCTCAGTGGTAAAGAATCTCTTGCCAACACAGTAGACACAGGAGATGCAGGTTCCATCCCTCAGTCAGGAAGATCCCCTGCAGGAGGGCATGGCAACCCACTCCAGTATTCTTGCCTGGAGACTCCCATGGACAGAGGAGCCTGGCGAGCTACAGTCCATGGGATCACACAGAGTCAGACAGGACTGAAATGACTGAGCACACACACAGGAAGCAGATAAATCTTTATGAGATTAGTGGGACTCACATAAAACTTGACTATGTCCATATTATAAAATACCTTTCTTAGATATTACAGGGAAAAAACTCTATTGGTATTTGACCTATTTCAGAGTCTAGCAAATTATATATAGAGAGAGATCCTTTGATTTGTTTGACTTTTTCATAGTTTAAAATACAGAGAACACATTCTGTTTTTTAAGGTTTACACTAAATGGATAAACTTCATTGTTACTATATGTTGTAAAGAAATGAAGAAAAGTAAGAATTAATCAATTATCTATGAAATTTTTATGTGTTCCATCTGCGAAAAACTATATCAGTGATTAGAATTCCCTCTCAAATGGAGTTTATGTTTTTGCATTTTAATCTAAACATAGAAATTCTTCTAACTGGAATTTCTAGATGCTCTACAAATTTCCAAGGAATAAGTCCACAAATTTCCTGAGGTGGGGTAGTACAAATTTTACACAAACATAGCCTACATGCTTCTATGGTTTGATAGGATAAGGTCAATGCCCACTGATTGCCCAGGAAGGGGGTCCCCCCCACATCTGTGTGGCTATCATCATGATAACATGAAGACCCAGCCTTGTGACCACACATTCATCATTCTTTAGACAAATGAAGGAAGAAGAGAATGAAACAGAAAGTAAGGAATCTGGACTCTCAAAGTGGAAAGCTTCTAATTCTTTATCTTACTTATTATGAAGGTTTAAAGGTCGCTGTGAATTCCAAATTTCACCAAGGACACTGCTTCTCCCATGAACCACACTCCCACACACAGCCTAGAAATCCTCACAAAAGGAAACTTGTAAAAGATGATTACCAAGCACATATATGGAGACAATGTGTTCTTTGTGATCAATTAAAATGCAAGAATAGTCTGTAGTAGGATGTCTTACAAAGGAGCCCTTTCTTCTTAGTTCTTTAAAACAGGCAGATCTATCAAACTTATGATAATGCCTTGCCATGCTGATTTAATTGTCAATTACAAATTACTTAAGTGTACTTTAATGATCTATATAAAGCCTAATTTTTTTCTTAACCTCTAATAGCTATTAATGGTTGTTAAAGAAAATGAAACCACTTTACTGAAATGTAATGTGAGGGTCTATTAAGAATAAGTTTTCAAAATGATAAAATATTATCACAAAAGTGTGAACCTCAGTACATTTTAATATTCCTGAGCAGGTCTATTTTCACTCCACTGAAAGAATATTTCCTTCAAATTGCACACAATTACAGTTTAAACATCTTCACTTGTATGTAGAATAAATTCTACCTAATTCCCAGTCAAAATGCTTCTTTAGAAGTTGGGAAAGGAGTGGGGGGAGCATATTATCGTATTTCCTCCCAAAGTGGTAGAAGATTTGAAATACTGGTCATTAGGATAAATCTCAGTGAACTCATTCACACCCATGTCTCTGTTCATCTCTGTACTGGTCCCTATTTGCTTTTAAAATTATTAAAAGAATGCTTGACATCACATAAGAGAAGTGTTTTGTGCTTTATGTAAGGACAAATATTTGATCAACTCAAGATACAAATGTGCCTCACTTAGCATAAAAGATACATTTCTAAAAAGAAGTGCAATTCAAATTCCTATATTAAAATCATATTTTTTAGATTTTTAAAAATTGAAGTACAGTTGATTTACAGTGTTGTGTTTCTGCTGTACAGCAAAGTAAGTCACTTAAAAAAAATATATATATACATATATACACATTCTTTTTTGTATTCTTTTCTATTAGGGCTTATTGCAGGATATTGAATATAGGTCCCTGTGCTATACAGTAGGACCTTGTTTTTTATGAAATAATATTTTAAATATACTTACTAATTAAATTAAATTAAGTTTGTAGTGAACTCCTTTAAGAGAGAAGACTTGTTTTGTATCTGTAAGCCTGACTTTTCTGTATGGAATTTCTTTAAAGGGGGTCATACCTGTCTTGCTCTAAGGACTACCAAACATCACAACAGAAGACATCCTCAAAATGTACCTTTCCCTCTCCTCCAGGATAGCCACAGACAAAGAGCTATTAGGGATATGAAATTAAATATAATTAGAGTCAGAATAAGACCGTGTCAGGCTTATGTCCACATAACCTAAAGTAATTTAGAGACTTAACAATTATCCATTTAACTTGTAACTGTAGACAGTTAAATAAGCCAAACAGTCAAAGCAAAATAGCTATTTTAGACTCTTAATTATTCTATTTGGCCTCCTGCATTGAGCATATTAAAAAGCTATCAAAACTTTATTTAATTTTATATTTTATGATAGGATATGAAAAGTACCAGTAAGAAGACAGGTTTTAGATTAATTATGAATCAAATTCAGACTCGGTGACCATCTTTCTGTTTCCTTGAGCAAGTTTCTTATCTGGACCTATTTCCTCATCTGTAAATTGGGGATAATGAAAGCTGTAAAGATAAAATAATTGAACAAATGTTAAGAACCTATCGCATAATATACTCTATATAGGTGTTACTGTTTCTTACCACGATCTCTCCCACCCTGAGGTCTTAAAAAGAATCAAACTCCCATGAGCAAGTCTTCCATTCTCCACTTGAGTCCAGTAATTGAGCTCAGAGCTTACATGCAAACTCAAATGCTGGTTTTTAAAGCATAAAGGGCAAGATTCAAAAGTTACATTAAGACATATTTGTCTTCACGGCTTCCCTGGTGGTCCAGTGGCTAAGACTCCACACTCCTAATGCAGGGGCCCTGGGTTCTATACCTGTTTAGGGAATGAGATTCCACATGCCCCAACTAAGACTCTGCATGCCACAAGGAAGACCTAGCACAGCCAAAATGAATAAACAAATTAAATAACAAAATATTTAAAAACACACATCTTCAATAATACCTACCACAGCACAGGGTTTCTACAGCCATTCTGGAAAAATTGTAGATTGAATTAGCGACTCCAGTAGAAAAACCATGTGTCTGTTCTTTTGTTCTAAAGGCTAATTTCATTTTTCCTCAGTCCCTAATCCAGTCAGCCACATAAACCATTAGGTTAGAGAAGATGTGCCAATTTAGGTACAAGTTACCTACTGAATACCACCCCCAAACACCCTTTGTTTATTTTACTATGATGTGCGTATGTAATGCTGCATGGGAATGCATGATACTTAAGTAAAAAGTACATCAGTTAGATGTATCTCTAATTTTATTTAATAATTTCATTATGTACAAGTGGTCCATGGGTCTGAATATGCCTCCTGAAAAAATTGGAAGAAAAATAATTTAAAAGGGGTTTAAATCACTGAAAAAATTAATCCCTGAGCTAAAGTGAAAACTGAAAGTGAAAGTTGCTCAGTTATGTCCGACTCTTTGTGACCCCATGGACTATACAGTCCATGGAATTCTCCAGGCCAGAATACTGAAGTGGGTAGCCTTTCCCTTCTCCAGGGGATCTTCCCAACCCAGGGATCTAACCCAGGTCACCCGCATTGCAGGTGGATTCTTTACCAGCTGGGTCACAAGGGAAGCCTAAAAAGGCTGGAATGGGTAGCCTATCCCTTCTCCAGGGGATCTTCCTGACCCAAGAATCGAACTGGGGTCTACTGCATTGCAGGCAGATTCTTTACTTACTGAGCTATCAGGGAATCCCTGAGCTAAACTGCTGGGTTAAGATGCAGTCCTCAAGCCAGTAAGGGGTTAATAACCCCATCGATACAGCAAAACTGGAAGGGACTTCTTCAGCATATGACAACATGCCTTCTTACCATTTAAATGAATAAATCCAGAAGCACAGTAGTCCCATAAAATTTCAAACATGAAAATAAGCGAGGGAAGCTCTAGTGGACCAAGTGAAATGAAAGTCACTTCAAAACCAAACGCATTTTATGCATCTGTGTCTCTTATTCTGTCTCACATGTAGGGTTATCGAGGGAGAAGGTGAGGGTGGGACGTTCTGGGAGAATAGCATTGAAACATGTATATTATCATATGTGAAACAGAACACCATTCCATGTTCGATGCATGAGACAAAGGCTCAGGGCCGGGGCAATGGGATGACCCAGAGGGATGGGATGGGGAGGGAGGTGGGTGGGGGGTCCAGGAAGGGGAACACATGTAAACCCATGGCTGATTCATGTCAATGTATGGCAAAAACTATTACAATATTGTAAAGTAATTAGCCCCCAACTAAAATAAATAAATTTATAAAAACAAAAACAAACCAAACGCATTTTAGAAATTGAAGATTAGGGGTAGTTCCGAACAAAAATACGAAAAGTGGCAAGTGCTTGATAAATTAATTAGCTTTCAAGAAGTGGTGGGAAAATGTAATCCTTGAGTTGCCTGGATGAATATGCCTCAGGTCATAATATGAATCTGGTCTGGACACAGAACCGACTTCTTCCCTCCAGATCCAAGCTGAAACCACAGGGCAGTAAGAAGGCATTAAATAAGTTTTCTCATCCTCTGAGCTGATGGGAAGCTCTTGCCTGGCCCTTATTCCTTCTTGCTCTGGCCTCACCCCACTTCCTCCTGGACCTCTAGCCTGGCAGGGCTGGGTTCTGTCTTCCCATCTCTTCTCCAAAGGACCCACAAGCTGATTATCCTCAACTATGCCCCCAGGATGGCTAGGTTCATACATTTCTGTAGCAGCTAAAGACTCATTTCCCAAGTGAGTTTGAAGGCTGGTTTTCTTTTGTCGGTTTAGAAATATAACATCAGGCACATGCATGAGAAAGGAGGATTTTGGGTCACTGTAAGACCTCCTATACCTCCACCTATGATTTCTGTGTGACCCCAGGGGCCAGAGAATTTTGTTGGCCTAAATGCCAGGAAGTAGAGGAGGTCACCTACCAAGCAGTTAGGAGCAGAGGCTTAGAGACGTGACAGACCACAGAGTAAATTCTGAGTGGTCCCTCTAAATCTCAATTTTCTCAATTCTCAGATGAGAAGAGTATAATTTTACCTGCCTAATAGAAGTAAATGAGGAAATTCCTGAAAAAGACCTTGGCACAATGCCTGGCACATAGAACGTGCACAAAAACGTTAGCTATTCTTATCATTTCTATAACTCTCAGGGGGAAAGGGTTAGTGTAAAATATAATAAAATCATTGGTGTCCTAGAAAGGGGAGTAGCTCTGGCCAACACTGTTCAAAATACCTGCTTTTCAGTGAAAATAACGCCCGCATGAACAACGGACAACTTGGCACATAACTTTGCTATTTGTAAAACAGGTAGAGAAACCTGGGATTTAATAAATGCAGATGGTAACCTCTGAGGCACTCATGAACTGGTGCAAATTACTGTTGGTGCTGAGTCCAGTCTTGACTACATTAGACTATATGCATCCTACTTTTTCCAGCTATTGCTTTCCAGTGCTCTCAAAATGCAGCGTCAATAGAGGATTGCTAAGTGCAAGGTACAAGCAATAAATATTTTGACAGGTGGGTGAAATTTAGGAAGTTTATTCCCCGCTCAGCCTTCAAACAGATCCCATCGTTCCAACAGCCACAAAGACTACAGAGAAAAAAGACCTTTGAGAGGTATTTTATAGAAGTCTATATCATAAAGTGGAATCCCAGATGAGAAGAAGGGAATAAAACATGTGCAAAACATTCATTCATTCATTCAACAATACTTATTGGACATCTGATCTATATCAACTCTGAGAATCCGGTTGATGTGTCATGAGGGCCCTGGTGTACTGCTAACCCACAGCCATTGTGGACTAGTAGTTCAGGGTTTTTGTGACCATGTTTGTTGGACAAGATGAATGAGAGAGAGAGGAAGAGGCCTATGAGAGAGAGAACATGAGCCCTGAGAAGAGCAAGGGCAGATTTCTGAGTATATTGGCAGTTTTAAAGAACCATCCAGATGGCCAGCACAGCTGAGCAGAGGAAGTGAAGTGATAAGTACGAGAACGAGGCCACAAAGAATGTGGACTTCGAAGGAGACTCCAAATAGAGACACACCAGAGCGAAGGTCCAAGAAGGCCTTTGAAGATAGCATTCCTTGTAAAATAAGACGGATACTGTCTTGGGAGCAAAGGAAAAAAAGACACAGCTTCTTTTAAATGCACAGGCACATCTGTAAAGAAAAACAACTCAATGATTAGGAAGAGAAGCTCAAAAGTGCAACAAAGCAGAGTCACCAGCAGAGACACTGGAAAAGTAGAAAATAAAATGGAAACCGGGCTCGATGTGGTCCCGTGTGTCTATTTTTGCTTTTGTTGCCTGTGCTTTTGGTGTCACATCTGTGAAATCATTGCCAAGACTGATGTCATGAAGTTTTTCTCCTATGTTTTCTTCCAGGAGTCTTTCCATTTCAGGTCTCATGTTTAAGTCTGTAATCCATTTTGAGCTGGCTTTTGTGTGTGTAAGATAAAAGCCCCCAAACTTCTGCACAGCTAAGGACACAATCAACAGAGTGAAAAAGCAACCTACACAATAGAAGAAAATATTTGCAAACCCTGTATCTGATAAGGAGTTAGTTTCCAAAATTGACAAGGAATGCCTATGATTCAGTAGCGAAACAAAAACTAATAACTGGATTAACACATGGGCTAAAGAGTTGAATAGACATTTTTTCAAATAAGGCATAGAACAAATGGTCAACAGGTACGTGAAGAGATGCTCACCAGCACTAAACATCAGAGAAATGCAAATCAGAAAGTGGGATATCACCTCACACTTCCAAGGAAGCTACTATAAAAAAAAAAGATAACAAGTAATGGTAAGGATGTGGAGAAACTGGAATCCTGTATACTATAGCTGGGAATGAAAAAAGGCACAGTGTTTATTAAAAATAAGGGTTCCCAAAGAAATTAAAAATAGAACCACCATGTGATCCAACAAGGGCTTCCCTGGTGGCTCAGTGGTAAAGAATCTGCCTGCCAATGCAGAAGACATGGATTCGATCACTGTTTAGGGACGATCTCCTGGAGAAGGAAATGGCAACCCACTCCAATATCCTGGCCTGGGAAATCCCATGAACAGACAGACAAGCCAGGCAGGCTACAGTTTACAGAGTCACAAAGAGTCGGACATGACTTAACAACAGAACAACAACAGCAACAATGATCCAACAAGCCCACTTCTAGGTAGCCAAAAGAGCTGAAACCAGAATTGCAATGAAATATCCAGACTCTTATGTTCATGCATGCATGAGTGTAAATTGCTTCAGTCATATCCAACTCTTTGAAACCCTAGGGACTGTAGCCTGACAGGCTCCTCTGTCCATGGGATTCTCCAGGCAAAAATACTGGAGTGGGTTGCCATGCCCTTTTCCAGGGGATCTTCTGACCCAGGGATTGAATCTGTGTCTCTTACGTCTCCTACACTGGTAGGCATGTTCTTTACCATTAGTGCCATGTTCACTGCAGCATTATTCACAGCAGCCAAGATGTGGAAACAACCTAAATGTCCATTAATGGATGAATGGGGAAAGAAAATGTGTGTGTATACACACACACACACACACACATACCTACACAATGGAATACTATTCAGCCTAAAAAGAATCCTGCAACACATGACAACATGGATGAACCTTGAGGATGTTATGAAGTGAAATAAGCCAGTCACAGAAGGACAAGTCCTGTGTGATTGCACTTACAGATAGAAATGTCTAAAATAGTCAGACTCATGGAAGGAGAGAGCAGAATGGTGGTTGTCAGGGATTCAGGAGGACGAAATGGCGAGTTGCTCATGAAAGAGTAGAGTTTAGTCATGCAAGATGAATACCTAGAATTCTAAAGATCCGCTATGCAACACAGTGCCTACAGTTATCGATACTGCACATGCACTTAAAAATCTGTTAAGTGTAACCTGGACTGTTCCACTGCTTTATTGTTCTTTGACATTTAAAGCTATTACAAGTTTTCTCTCTCTTTCCTTGTACTCTTCTCCCTTTCCTCTGTTTTTAGCAACTTATCAGAAAAAAGTCAGATGTCTTTTTGTTGAATTATGAACTCAGGGTCCTGGTTTGCTGAATGCCTTCTTATTTATCACCTTTAGCTTTGCCTCTACAAGTGCTTTCCATGTTCTCCCTAAAAATACTGCCCTTTCACTTTCTCAAAACAACCATGCCATTGAAAAATAATCTCTTTTTATCAAAAAGGGACCAAAACATTTCTACTAAAATCTTTGCCATTACAGAATTTTTCTTTTTCTGTTTATTATTATTAATCCTCCACCCTCTCTCCCCTTACCCCCGACCCCCACCATTTCAGTAGTTTTACCAAATACGTTCTGATGTAGTTGTGCTTCTCCAGGAATCACAAAGTCTGATTTGCTCTTTAGCTGAGAACTTGGCAAATTGCATAGCTACAATCCCACCTGATTTCTATGATAATTGTTATTTACTATCATCGAAGATTATTTAAGCAATTCCCATGACTCTCCCCTAAAGTGCCTTCTTGGATTTACAATTTGCAGTTCGCTGATCAGTGACTCTCCAGGCCTCATCTTATCTGGACAGTTGGAAGACGCCTGCCCAGAGCCAAGAGTAGAGAATCACTGCAGCAAAACACGGGTGTGGAGGCGGGACCCCAAGTATGCTCTGTCTCGGTCTTTCCTTGCTCACAGGCAGCTGGGTTTCAGCCATTGTTTTTTTCTCCTGGAAAATAGTGGCCAAATCTCAGGCCAGAAAGTGGACAGGAAAAATTTTAAGGCAGAGAACTGGCTAGAACGTGCAAGTTGAAGGGCAGTTTCTAGGTGTGGAAAATAAGAAGCCTGGACTCCTGAATACGGGCTGCATGGTAATCAGGAGCTGTGTCCTGCCAAGCAGCCAAAATTGTTTTGTTCCTGATTTCTCAAAAGGCGTGAAATATGCTTACATAAGGGTCTCTTTGCTCATGAATATTTCTGTTAATTTTCTTCATATGCATCAGCAATACTGACATTGTTTGGACACTGGGTTTTTAATATTGCCCCTTTCTCTTTTCATAAGTCTTTTCCTCCTCCTTTCATATTCAGTGTCCAGGCTTAGGGCAACAGCCTCCAGCATCAGTTCAGCTCAGTTCAGTCGCTCAGTCGTGTCCGACTCTTTGTGACCCCATGAAGCACAGCACGCCAGGCTTCCCTGTCCATTACAAACTCCCAGAGCTTACCCAAACTCATGTCTATTTAGTCAGTGATGCCATCCAACCATCTTTTCCTCTCTCGTCCCCTTCTCCTCCTGCCCTCAATCTTTCCCAGCATCAGGGTCTTTTCTAATGAGTCTGCTCTTCACATCAGGTGGCCAAAGTATTGGAGTTTCAGCTTCAACATCAGTCCTTCCAATGAATACTCAAGACTGATTTCCTTTAGGATGGACTGGTTGGATCTCCTTGCAGTCCAAGGGACTCTCAAGAGTCTTCTCCAACACCACAGTTCAAAAGCATCAGTTCTTTGGCGCTCAGCTTTCTTTATAGTCCAACTCTCACATCCATGCATGACCACTGGAAAAACCATAGCTTTGACTAGATGGACCTTTGTTGGCAAAGTAACGACTCAGCTTTTTAATATGTTATTTAGGTTGGTCATAACTTTTCTTCCAAGGAGTAACCGTCTTTCAATTTCATGGCTGCAGTCACCATCTGCAGTGATTTTGGAGCCCAGAAAAATAGTCTGTCACTGTTTCCACTGTTTCCCCATGTATCTGCCATGAAGTGATGGGACTGGATGCCATGATCTTAGTTTTCTGAATATTGAGTTTTAAGCCAGCTTTTTCACTCTCCTCTTTCACTTTCATCAAGAGACTCTTTATTCTTCCCTTTCTGCCATAAGGATGGTGTCATCTGCATATGTGAGGTTATTGATATTTCTCCCGACAATCTGGATTCAAGTTTGTGTTTCACCCAACCCAGCATTTCTCATGATGTACTCTACATATAAGTTAAATAAGCAGGGTGACAATACACAAACTTGATGCACTCCTTTCCCGATCTGGAACCAGTCTGTTGTTCCATGTCCAGTTCTAACTGTTGCCTCCTGACCTGCATACAGATTTCTCAAGAGGCAGGTCAGGTGGTCTGGTATTCCCATCTCTAAGGATTTTGCACAGTTTGTTGTGATCCACACAGTGAAAGGCTTTGGCATAGTCAAGAAAGCAGAAATAGAAGTTTTTCTGGAACTCTCTTGCTTTTTCAATGATTCAACTGATGTTGGCAATTTGATCTCTGGTTCCTCTTGCTTTTCTAAATCCAGCTTGAACATCTGCAAGTTCATGGTTCACATACTGTTGAAGCCTGGCTTGGAGGATTTTAAGCATTATTTTACTAGCATGTGAGATAAGTGCAATTGTGTGGTAGTTTGAGCATTCTTTGGCATTGCCTTTCTTTGGGATTGGAATGAAAATTGACCTTTTGCAGTTCTGTGGCCACTGCTGAGTTTTCCAAATTTGCTGGCATAAAGCCTCCAGCATCACTGGTGGCTTTTGAATCTTGCCAATTTCTCCTGGCTCCCTCTTCCTAGACAATTGCTAGCTACGCCTCTCGTCTTCCCATTCACAAGCTACTATAATATTTGCAGTAGTTTTTTATTGCATTCTTGGCATATAGGACACAACTTTTGAGCTCGAATTCAATCATTTTGGATGCTGATTAAACTGTACTGCCAGTCACTCATCAACTTTATGTCTTAAAAATATACAAACCACCTCAGAGATCCATAAGGAAAATTACCAGGAATGCTTCAGTGCTTGCCTTCCTAATTTGCCACCAATTGAGGTCATCAATGGAGAAGGCAATGGCAACCCACTCCAGTACTTTTGCCTGGAAAATCCCATGGAGGGAGGAGCCTGGTAGGCTGAAGTCCATGGGATCGTGAAGAGTCAGACAGGACTGAGCGACTTCACTTTCACTTTTCACTTTCATGCATTGGAGAAGGAAACGGCAACCCACTCCAGTGTTCTTGCCTGGAGAATCCCAGGGACGGGGGAGCCTGGTGGGCTGCCATCTATGGGGTCGCACAGAGTGGAACACTACTGAAGTGACTTAGCAGCAGCAGCAGCAGCAGAGGTCATCAATTGGAGAAGGCAATGGCACCCCACTCCAGTACTCTTGCCTGGAAAATCCCATGGACGGAGGAGCCTGGTAGGCTGCAGTCCATGGGGTCTCGAAGAGTCGGACACAACTAAGCAACTTCACTTTCACTTTTCACTTTCATGCATTGGAGAAGGAAATGGCAACCCACTTCAGTGTTATTGCCTGGAGAATCCAGGGGCGGGGGAGCCTGGTGGGCTGCTGTCTACAGGGTTGCACAGAGTTGGACACGACTCAAGCGACTTAGCAGCAGCAGCAGCAGCAGCAGAGGTCATCAATAAAAACATAAATATAAACAAAAAAATCTTGAGCTAGACTACTTTTTTAACACAGCTTTCTAAAAAGAAGCCAATTGTGTCTGCTTACCATTTGATTGATACCCCCGCAAGATTAACATTATCAGAACTGCAAGAAGGTGGTAAAACGGTTAAACTATGACAGAGACTGACTTGGCAAAGCGTTAGGATCCTATTGGATATCCATTTTCTGAGTAACTCAACAATGGGGTCAAACTGAAAGCCTGGAAATGTTTCAAGAGCTATTCTTCTGTTTTGATTTTTGAGTTATATAATTTCAAGAGGAGTCAAGTATGGTGATTTCATAGGGACATTTTTTATAAATCTCTTATCAACCTCAAAAAAGTCTCATTTAATGTTAACCACTTTTCTTTGGGGAAAAAAATCCGGAAGAAAAACCACTTATACTTTCTTTGGTACAATCTACTTCCATGTAATAGCAAAACAGCAGCTGACATTTATTGAGCATTTACTGCAGAGGCACTGAGTTTAACTCTTTGTAGGCAAGATATTTATTCGTACAACACTTCCTGGAGATGTGGAGCTACTGATATCTCAGTTTTACAGAGGAAGACTCTGAGCCCTGATGAGTTAGATACCACATTCAAGGTCATACAGCTATGAGGCAGTGGGTGCAGTTCAAAGTGAACCCAGTCTAATTCCGGGGCACATGACAGTGAACTGTCAAGTAGGCAACAAGGTACCCGAATAAACTGAACAAATACAGTGTACAAAATTCTTCCACTACCCTTTTTAAAAACTGCAAAATTCCTCCCCCCTCCATAATTTCAGAAGAGAATGACATTCAGAATAAGGCTTTCTTTCCATTTTTGTGCTTCAGAGTATCCAAATTGACTCCCTCCTAATCTTTAAAATTTCTACATTTCACACCAGGAAAGACAGTCAGAGAAGGGAACGTTTTATTCCCAAGTGACATTCTGGGTTTAAATATCCTTTGCAACAGTTTTGTTTTGAAATATTTCAGTGGTTACATATGAACCAGCCAGATGTCAATGATGAGTCTACCATGTACAATATTCCCCAGAGACTAAAAATAGCCCTTGCCGATAAGAGTATTTGGAAATACCACACACGCCATTGGACCCGTCGCATCCCTAAGTGTCCGTGTCAGCGCGTTTGAAACAACGGATGTTCTAGGCTCTCACCGTTCCTTTCGAATAACAAAATAACTTGTGAAGAGCTGAGCTTCCCCTCACTTTTCCACAGCGGTTTCCAGAAGAATTGGCTCATTTCAACTTCCAAAAGGAGCACCAGACACTGTGCAGGTTCCAGACTCCACCTGCGGCTCCGTGCAGGTTTCTGCAGGTGTTTGCCCAGGATGCTGTCAAGAGTTGGTCCCAATCAGGGCAGTGCTCCTGACAGAAGGGGATTAACCAGGGGGAACTTTCTAGGGGCAGGAATACCTCTCCGAGACACAGGTAGGTAGGTGGGATCTGCGCTCAAAAACAACTCAGTGACGGGGACAGCAGAAAACACAATGGCTGAGCAGAGCAGACGGAAGGAAAGTTTCCTAGAAAATGCACAGCCAGTGACAAGAATTGACACGTACACGGCGGGGGTTCAGAGAGGGACCCAGGGTTGCATTTTGAATTCCCTCAAGAGAGGAGAGGGGACATTTCTAGAAGCCAGATCCTATAAGACAAGGGAAGATGACATTCAACATAAATGAACACGCAACTGGGGTTTGAATAGCAAGGTCAGCCATCGTGCTGATGATCACCAATTCCTTGTGTCTACAAGTGCTCTGCAATTTCCAAAGCCTCACTAAGGGCACTGTGTCATGTGATTGATTAGGAACTTGGGACTAGAAAGTGGAATCAGGTCTTGAACCTTGAAAAGGGAATAGAAGAAAAAGGGAACAGAATGGAAGGTAATTTCAAGTCTTCCTCCCCAAAATTAAAGGCATGGGAAAGGAAAGGGTAAAACAGTTTAAAGTAAAAAGAATCCCCAAGCCTGACACGAGACATCATGAAGATAAATGCAGACACAAGTTACTCTGTCTGCAGCATCATCTCACAATGCTGAGAAGCATCAGATAGTTCTAATGCTTCTCAGGCAGAAGACCTACATTCTAGACTTGGCTCAATCAGCGAGCAACTGGGAGCCTTTGGACATGTTATTTACCACCAGGAGCCCATGATTCTTTATCTACAAAACAGGAGTATGGGATCTGCTTTCTGCCACACACTCAAATGCATGTATGGTATCGCTTGGCATTTAGGAAGCATGCAAAAATGTTAGCTTAAAATGACATCAGATTCCTTTCAGGCAATCACCTATGAATGTTTCTCCACACAACAAATTCATGTCCAAGATCTCCATGAGTTAGATGTTCTTCCAACTCTACGCTGAGAAAAAAAAAAAATTTAAATTGAACGCTCAGTTTGTGGACCTGTCATTAGAGAACAAGTCTTCAAACTTCTGATCCCTGGATCTTTTCACTGGGGAAAATAAATCACTTGCATGATGTGTCCCATGTCACACAGTTAGAAAGGAGGTGAGAGACACCATCGTGCTTTATTACCTGTGAAAACTAAAAACTTCTGGCTTTCTTCCACCGTCTATCCACTGTTGATAACAAGTGACTATTACTCATTTTCAGATAAATATGTAAACAGAGTTCTGCCAATATGGAAAGATAAATCTTTCAGTCAGAGCACGGTAAAATCACCATCTGCTTTACCTTTATGGTAAAAACAGAAGTTTGACTCTATATAATGATCTGGAAACTAATTTCGGCTTTGGTTTATGAACACTTGACTAGGCAGGTCATGCTGTTCATTTACACTCAACTTAGTTATCATAGTTGAGAGGTGGGATCAGGGAAAACAGCAATTCAGCAAGCATTTCTTCTCCTTTCACTGACAGGAAATTGCTATACATAATCACATAGCCAGAGGGCAGAGCTTAGTACACTAAGCTTCAGGTTTGCTATGCCTAGGCTGCTTTAAGCCTCAAGTTCAAATCCCAGCGGAGACCATATGACTCTTCATCTCCTTGAGTTTGATCAATTACACTTCATAGATTTTTTATTATGTGAGAGACTCAAATAAGGCTTTATAACCCAAATCCAGTTTATCTTAGGGAGACTCTTAAACATCTTGGACTTTCTATTTATCTAAGTATTGAATTTCAGGCTTACTCTCTCTAATACCTTCCCAGCACTTAGGAAATTATGTGAAAACTTTTAATGAAGATGAGAATGTTTTAGTGGAGTCTTGAGTTATAATATTTATATAAGTGATCTACCAGTACTGGTGAAGGAAGGGGTGCAGAAAAAATGTAGTCAGGGAAAATAAAGATGAATTCAACATACGAAATGAGAGTAACCACCATTAGTAGCATGCTGTCATTTACCATAGTAAATGACTGCTATGTGCATGACACTTAATGTGAATGATCTCATTTAAGCCTCATGGCTCCTCTAGAAGGTATTTTTATCCCCAGTTGACAAAGAATTCTCAATGCCCTGTGCAAAGTCACATGAGCTGAAATAGGAGAGCTGGAATTTAGATACAGATGTGTCTGAGTCCAAGCCTGTGAAGTTCCATTTATCTAGCCTGCCATAGAATCACTGTGTGCCTCATTAGAAAATAAGAATGACATGCATGAAAGGTACCAGAAATGGAGTTGAAAAGTGAAAGCCCAAATCAGGAAGGCAGCCAGATCCGGGGACTCAAGAAGAAAACTTGGGTCAAATCGTCCTCATTTTATATCAAGATTGTCCTTAAAGAGCTGGTGGCGGATCTTCCCACTCATGCTGGGCCTCTTCCACATGGTGAGTAGGCAGGCTCACAGGCACGGTCTCCAGAAGAGCCCAGTGTGGGTGGGTGCCAGGATTTTAATACCCTTTCAAAATGTCACAGATAAAGTTCTTCCACCTAGTAGAATGACACTCTGCTGTGATGCATGGCCTGGGGGGCTGGGGCCCCAGAAGTCATATTCCCATCTGGGAGGATATTCTGTTGTCTTCTGCTTTGTCCAGCCAGCTCCCTAGGTTTCTGTATTCTTTGCTCTTGAAGAAACATTTCATCCTCTGTTTGACATTCCTGCTGGGAGTCTTGTAGTGCAGACTGAGTTGGGAGGAAGTTATGGGCAAGATCAGCTCCACTCCCATGCTTTCCAGCAAAGAGGAATCTCTGGGTGTCATTCACTAACACCGTTCACTAATAGTCAGGGCCAGAAACAGGGCAAAACTGAAGGGTGGAAGTGGAAATAATCACATCAATTGCAGACAAGTTGGGTTTGAATTGCCTGGATAGCATCAAGGTCAAAAAAGTATCTAGAAACATCCAAGTGGAGAAATAGGGTAGAAATTTGGATATGTGGGTCTAAAGTGGATGAGAGGTTCAGAACTGGAGACCTATATTGGGACTCATCAATATGTAGGCGGTACTTAAAACCACAGAGAGGACAAGCTCTCCATGGAGAGAATATTAGGAAAGAAAAGCAGTGGGTCCAAGCAGAATGCTAGGAAATACTGAAGTGGGGAGGGGAAGAAAGAGAGAATTGAGAGCCATAGAGGTTCCAGGAAGCAGAAGAGAACAGCAATGGTGGGTTCAAGCTTGACGGGCAGCATTTCCCAAACAGTATTCCTGGTATTTTAATAAGATGAGTTTTACAGATTAACACTTGCTTGCTAATTTGCAGTGCAAATCTTTAAAGAATATCATAGTATGTAAAGCTTTCTAAAATTATTTGACCATGGAACTCGTTTTATATAAAACCTATTCATATCCCCCAAGACTAACGTTTCCCAGAGCATACTTTGAGGAAACCTGGGGTGAGTTTCCCCAAACAAGAAATTGCCTGTGATATCAGTACCACAAGGAGATCTAGTGTACAAAAACTCAACAAGGGCTACATTTTGACGAACAGCAAGTCATCGATCACCTTTATGAGAGCAATTTTAGAGGGGCAGTAACAGTGGGACAAGACAGGATAAATAAGATATGAGGATGTAAAAAACACTGCATGTTGATGACTCTTTCAAGAGACTTGGGTTTCAAAGGAAAGACACACAGGATAGGACAACTTCAGGATGCCAGAGCTTCGTACACATTTATAGGCTGAAAGGGAAAACCAAAGAGAGAGAAGCCAAAAATACATGGGGGTGTGAGAATGGGGCACAGTGGACAAGCTGGAGCAAGAGACTGAAGATCTGGAAAGGAACCAGACTTAAGATAGAATATGGGATGAGGAGTTCACATAAATGTAACCATCTCGGAGAAGACACAGGAGGAAGAGCTCGGTGCTCATTGTGAGGACCAGGCAGGACTCCTTGTAAGAGGTGGCCTTTGATTGGGAAGAGGTAGCCTCTTCTTTGAAGAGGCAGAGAAAAAAGGCATGCAGGAATTGAAAGCCATACCAAAGACCAGAGTGAGAAGGAAAGGTGTGGAGGCACCAAGGGACAGAGTGAACCCAAGGAAGGACACCTGGGATTGGAATGCTGGCACTCTTCATTTTCAGCTACCTCTCTTCTTATTGGATGTCACTGGTTCCACGGAATGAGATGGCTAGTTGAATACAGGATCCTTAATGACTACCCCCTCCATCTATCTGTTCATCTGTAAGTTGGGGCCCTATTTTATTATTTGATTCCCAAGCTCTAAAGAGACACACCTCAAATTTTCTATGAAAAAGAAAAGGAGAGTGAAGAAACACATAGTTGACTTGGTGAACAGAAGAGTATAAGTAGACAAAACCAACTAAAACCTCGGGAGTGAAAAAACTGCACGTGGTTCACTTTGCTAATGTGGAGCTAGGAGTTGAGTCAAGTGACTGATGCAAGAACAGAATCTGGAAAGAGAAGAGTCACAGACCAAACAAGATGACAGCTTCCACCCTGCTGGAATGATATCTTTTTCTAAATGAGAAAGTGGGGGCATTCTTGATGATTACTGTTTACCACCTAAAAGTATGAAATAATCAGTATCTTGGGTCACAGTTTGAAAAACAGTGATTTTAAGAGGCTTTCTTGTCTGTGCAGTTTGAACCAAGGACTTGCTAGTTATCTCCTGTTTTTAGAGAAGACATGAATACTGGGGTTTGGATGTATTCAGAAGACATTTCAGCAAAACATTTCTGTTCTAAACAGATGGCATAAACAGAACCTTCTCAGCTGTTTTCTTCTAAACATTACATTTCAATCCTTTAGCTAAAGTCATATTAAAAATAATAGCAGAAATGGAAATTATTCTGTTCTAAAGATGTTGCTTTAATCAGAAGCCTGCCTCACTCAGTTTCTTGATGAAATTTCATTGTTACTCTATGTTAGCAGCTGGGGAAAGTTGTTTCCCACCCCCAAAAAGTATTTAAACAATAATTATTAATTAGGTGGCAAATTGGTAATCTATGACACGAGCATCAACCAACACCCTATTGAAAATAGGACCGTTAAATGTATATATCTTTCACTGGGAAGATAGGGTGGCAGAGGATGAGATGGTTAGATAGCATCATTGACTCAATGGACATGAATCTGAGCAAACTCCGGGAGATAGTGAAAGACAAGGAAAGCTGGCGTGCTGCAGTCGACAGGGTTGCAAAGAGTTGGACATGACTTAGTGACTGAAAAACAACAACAACAAAGGATAAACATCTCCATTTATGTGGGAAAATCTTATACAAATAGACCTCCAATAACTACACATTATAGATGTATAACTGAAGGGAATGCATTTCTACTTGATGTATATTCTGAGGCAAAGAACTAGAGAGAGCATCTTTCCTTTTTGGGTAGAGTGAAGGAAAGAGTGTGCCTGTAAGTGTATGTGTGAGTGAGAGACAGACAGACAGACAGAAAGACATAGCATGGAATACTGTGTGTGTTTCAGTAAGTGTACCAAAATAGGAATGTCTGTAGTTTGTTCCTTATTATTACAAAATCCAAGGGCATAGACTGGTTCATCTACAGGCCATGATTTTGCTTTTTTTTCCTCCTTTTTAAAAAATTTGACGTAGATCATTTTAAAAGTCTTTATTGAATTTGTTACAATATTGTTTCTGCTTCACATTTTGATTTTTTGGCCACGAGGCACGTGGTACCTTAGCTCTCCAACCAGGCATCAAACCCGCAACCCCTTCATTGGAAGGCAAAGTCTTAACCACTGGACAGCCTGCGTTGCACATCTTAACAGCTAAATCTCCACTTCACATAAGATAATGCACCATCCTGAAACACTGGAAGACCCTGTGAGTCATGGTTCTTAGAAACACCTTCCTGTTTCTATTCCCTGGAATGCCTACCCCTAGCCTGCAACTTACTGGATTTTGTTTCATGCCTTTTGCGGTTCACCCAAGCCTCACATTTTGAAACTATCTCTGAAACCATCTGTCATTGTAATCATAATTTTAGCCGTTCTTCCTCTCAGAAAAAACAAGTTCTTTGTTCATCTCCTTTGTGTATTATTAGAACTGTCTAATGTATTTTCATTCTGAACAGGGACAAAAAAAAAACAAACCGGTCTTTCATTCTTAGAGTCATTATCTTGTTATTAATTTGAACTCCAGTCATTAGAAGTGTATCTCCTTAACCACACAATTAGCAACTTCATCGGTTACCATAAGGGCCTGACCTTTAATCTATGTATTCTTTACCAAGAAAAGTAATACTGAACAGTCAGCAACTGCCCCACTCTGATGCCTGAATGGCTTTTATCATGTTTTAAGCAAAAGCCGTGGATAGGTTGTCATTTTGTGACACATTATTTAAAGCCTAAAGGAACAGGGTGTGAAGAGCCCTACAATTAGAATACAATACGCCTGCACCATCATGGGAACTTCTGCATTAGTTCAGCTTTTCAAAAGTCATCTAAAAGAACTTCTGAGCCCCATGCACCCACACCTCCCACAAACAGTCTCAAAAAGACAAGAGTCATTGGGTTTTGAAAACTGTAAACTCTCATTTCTCCAATTCTACATCAGAAATAAGAAAGCAAATTATTTACATAATTTAAAATACAGCATGATACATGTATATTTAACTTTGGGAATATCGCTAGGTGGCAGCTGGTATTCTAAACATCATCGCACGTTCCAGCCAGTGGAATGGAACACAGATTATTTATAAAATGAAAAATTAGGTGCTCCACATTTAAAGGCCAAGACTTTTTTTCTAGGTCAAAAGAATGAAAATTTTAGCCATCAAAAAAAAAAAAATGCATTTCCAATTCTTGACTATGAAGTAGCAATTATTCAGTTGGTGCTTTTTCCAGCCTTCCCCTCCCCCGTCCTCCCCCTTCCTCTGGCAGCAGGCTCGTGGCATTTTGTTGCCCTTTCATTAAGCACTGAGAGAAAAATGAGGCCAAGGCAGATCATTTTGCTCCTCTTCCCAGCTCTTAAGACCAGTCCAGAGGGACAGACAGGCTGAAACTGTAGGCTTAAAGTAAAATTTTCAGATCATGGCAGATTTTAATGGTCTCTGCTCTCTACTTTCAAAGTATTGAAGATAATGAAGCATTTTTCTTTTCCTTTTTTTTTTTTTTTTTTGGCTTTAATAACCATTCCCATCGCAAAGCACAACTTTTCACTGACCCAGGACGCTCTGGCTATTGGTGTATGTGAAGGAAACACACCGGGCAGAAAGCCCAGGACAGGGGCCACAAGTGACCAAGGGTCCCCAGTGGCCAGGCTCTGAAGTCCATCTGCACGTGCGTGATCCAGATGACACTTCACACTGTCTGTTCCCAGCCACAGACTGAGCACAGGAGGAGTGTCAAGGCAGGTCTGTTCCTGGGAGACACGGGGCAGCTCTGGGAGTCAAGTTCACTCAAAGACCACCCAGAGCTTCCACGTGGGTCTGAGAGGCTTCCACCAACCTTGCCTCCCTCAGGGTCGGGCATGCACTACAGTTGGGCCACTCTTTCAGCCTTTTCTGGCTCCTTCCCATTGTCTCCTGATGAAATCCTAGCTACGTGTCTCCTACGTCTCCTGCAGTGGCAGGTAGGTTCTTTACCACTAGCGCCACGTGGGAAGCCTGTCCCCGCACCTCCCCGCCCCCCTGCCTCAGGATGGACAGGCAGCTCTCTCTGGACTCAGCAGCCCCGGTGGGCTGTGCTGTTGACCCAGTTATGGAAGAAAGGCACCTTGAGTTCCCCTCGTCACTGGCTGACAAATGGGGAGAGCACATGGAATTTGTGAGCTGGCTGTAGCGGGGCTGTGGATATACCCACAATGCTGTGCACAGTGACCATCAGCTGGATGGGCCGAAGAACTCAGCATGTCCAAAGTGGAATGTCCACCCCTTCCTCGCTGCTCTTCTATCTGGGTACCCTCTTCAGTTGGCAGTGATATAAAGCTGTACCCCTAAACTTGTCCCCTTAGAAACCCAGGGTTAGGACCTGTGGTACTGTTAGAACTATCTTCAGGAGAATTATGAGTGAGACATTTGTTAGGATTGCTTCTCATAGTTCTTCTGTGGCAAAACACATTTTGAGTTCCAAATACAACAGAGTCCAAATAAACAGAGGAATATGATCCATTCATAAGTTGGGTAATAGCTGTGCTAATGATGTGGGATATATCCTCATTTAGAAAATTATCATTATCATTAATCAGTTAGAGTTATTCATTCGTATAGCTTGGTATATTTGCAGCTCAGCTGGATTTCTTTTAGGTCTTTTGTGGGTTTAGCAGTAAGTTCTTGATGACATTTGTTTCTATGAATAATGTTGCTTTGTGCTCTTACAGGGCTTCCCAACTAGACATTGGGACATCAAATAAAATTTGGAGGCAACTTTACACATGAATCTAACGCAATGATCCTCCAAGTGTGGTCTCAGGACCTGTAGCATCAGCATCATCTGGGAATTATTAGAAATGCAAATTATCAGCCTGACTCTATACCTCCTAAATCAAAATCTCTTGGGGTGGAGCCTAGAATTGTGTTTCTAGGTGATTCTGATCCAGGCTCAAGTTTAGAAACCACTGATCTCCTCTCTCTATTGTCTTTAGGCTGGGATTATATTAGATCAGTTAAAAAGTTCATTTGTGTTTTTCTGTAACGTCTTATGGAAAAACCCAAATGAACTTTTTAGCCAACCCAGTATCAATCATGGATCAATTAAACTGTTTTAAATGTCCTATATGTAATAATCCCTCCGGAGAGTACAAAAGTGACTCCAAGAATGAGTTTCATTAAAAGTTTTCAATCAAGTTGGGGAAACTCACACACATGACATTAACAGAAAACTAATAGGATAATAAAAAATGAAATGTGTGCAAATTAAATGAGTGAGTGAAAGTTGCTCAGTCGTGTCGGACTCTTTGTGATCCCATGGACTATACAGTTCGTGGAATTCTCTAGGCTAGAATACTGGAGTGGGCAGCCATTCCCTTCTCCAGGAGATCTTCCCAACCCAGGGATTGTACCCAGGTCTCCTGCATTGTAGGAGGATTCTTTATCAGCTGAGCCACCAGGGAAGCCCAATCAAATGATACCAAAGAGAGGGGAACCAGAAATTAACACAACATTGTAAATCAACTATACGTCAATAAAATAAATAAAGACAAAAGAGACTTGTGTTACCAAGGGGGAGGATGGGAAGGGGAGGAATGGATTGGGAATTTGAGATTATGAGATGAGAACTACAATATTATATAGGCGATGAATAAACAGTAAGGTCCTGGGAACTTCCCTGGTGGTCCAGTGGCTAAAACTCCACCCTCCTAATGCAGGGCCCAGGTTCAGTCCTTGGTCAGGGAACTAGAGGGCACGTGCCGCAAGGAAGACTGAAGATCCTGAATGCCTCAACTCAGACCCAGGCAAGCAGATAAATATCTGAACAAATATTAAAAAGGAGACAAAGTCCTACTCTATTATAGCACAGGAAACTATATTCAATGTCCTGTGATAAATAATAATCGAAAAGAATATGAAAAGGTATATACACTTGCACCTGAATCACTTTGCTATACAGCAGAAATTAACAGCATTGTAAATCAACTATACTTCAGTAAAATAAATTTTAAAAAGAGCGGGGGACCATATTTATTGTACTTTATCTATTTTGGATATGATTCAATATTTGCCTTATGAATATATATTTATTGATGGAAAGGTAGAACATTCTTCTAGGAAAAAGAGAAAAGTAGCAACAACCTTTTTTCCTGGACCCCAAGAATCGGGTTAGAGGCAAATTTAATTGTGATCTCTAAACATACTTTGCTCCCTGGTGGCTCAGAGGTTAAAGCGTCTGCCTCCAATGCGGGAGACCCAGGTTCAATCCCTGGGTCAGGAAGATCTCCTGGAGAAGGAAATGGCAACCCACTCCAGTATTCTTGCCTGGAGAATCCCATGGATGGAGGAGCCTGGTGGGCTACAGTCCATGGGGTGGCAAAGAGTCGGACACGACTGAGTGACTTCACTTTCACTTTCAGTATCAAAGATAATGACGGCTCCACAGTCTTTCTCAGTAAACCATGCCAGCATCTTACCACTGTGAAAGCTGAATGTTTTTTCATGCCCAGCTAAAATCTTTCCATATCGACTAGAAAAATAAAAAAGTTCTTCATAGCTAATTCATAATTGACACTGCGAGGCAGTGGGATGGAAAAGCATTTCATAAACTCCGAAATGTTATACAAAAGGAATATATCTGTTATTATTGTAATTATTTTTATTGTTTGATGTAAAGAGTTGCACTGCTTCTGCATGAGAGTCTTAATGATATTTTTGATTCTCAAATGACAATACGAGAAGGGAAGGTTCACATTCAGCTTAAAATTTTAAAAAAATCTATTTTCTTATTCCTTCTGTAGATGTGTCTGAAAACGTACAACAGGCAAATCAAAAGCCCCAGGCTTTCTTTTGCTCTTCAGATGATATTTTTTTAAGTCGCTGAAATGACATAAAATCAAATCCCTTTGAAAGGTGGATGGCCTCACATATAATTCTATTAGACCTGATTCTAAAACTGAAAAAGGAATAATTTACTCACTTTTGATGATCATTAATTCTCTTAAGTTACAAAAGTACCATTTAGTAAATTATCTTTTCTGGGGCACCCAATGACATCATAAAGGGTTGAAATGTTAAATCACCTTCAAAAAGTGGTCAGTTTACCCCCTAATCAGTGATAAGATCCATCCAACTAACTTTTTTTTTTTTTTCCAGTGCTGGAGTCTGATATACATAAAGACTATTATAGACTGTTAAATTCATCCTGAACACCATAGTCAGGGTGGAGGAAGGGGAGCCCTGAGGAAAGATTTTAGAATTTCCCTAGTAACTAAGTAAAGGAATGCTACAGTTTTCAAATTTTTGAATCATAAAATTGTTCAATAACTGCAAAGTCATATTATCCAAATGCTGCTATTTCTCTTTTGTTGGCCAGGCTTTACGATGCTAAGAAAGACATCTAGTCTCATATCTCCTTGATTCTAATTTATGCTTTCAGGCTGAGTGGGAGCATATGGTTTTAAATTTTATAGTTTGGTCTAGGGGAGAATCTTGCTGAATTTTTTTTTTTTTTTTGACAACCATGAACTTGGTAGGAAGTCAATAGCCTTGTTCACGAAGAGTCTGCAGGGGGTAGGTATGTATACTAGAACGGGAAAGGTTGAGAATTCACTGCTACATTGAGATTGGGCTCTCTGTGCTCAGGGTGACAATATTAGGAAGATAAATTCCCTCCTTCACCTTCAATGGACACCTTTACCTCTTCCTGCAATCTTCACTCTAATGTCAATTTAGCACTCTTACCCAAAAGTCATAAATTAAGTTCTGGTCATGAGCTACATTATCATTTTTCCAACAAACCAATGACTAAAAACTCCCCCAAGAGTAATAATTCATCAATAAAAACACACATACACAACTTCTCTAGTGGTCCAGTGGTTGAGAATCTGCCTGCCAATGCCAGGGACATGGGTTCGATCCCTGGTCCAGGAAGATCCTACATTCTGAGGGGCAACTAAGCCCATGCACCACTGAGCCTGTGATAAAAGTCCTTGAGCTGCAACTACTGAGCTCTCATGCTGTAGTTACTGAAGCCTGAGTGTATAGAACCTGTGCTCTGCAGCAAGAGATCCACCGCGTTGAAAAGCCCGGGCACCACAACTAGAGAGAAGCCCCCGCTTGCCACAGCTAGAGAAAGCCCACACACAGCAAGGAAGACCCAGCATGGCCAAAAATAAACAGTAATTTAAAATAAACACACATCGGATACAATGGACCTGTAATTAGGTCCATACGTAGAGGAATAAGGCAGAGATTTCACACTGTCAGGTAGAAGGGAGCCAGGGTGGGTCCTGCTCCCATCCTTCACATAAGTTTCTCCAGTTTTCAGCTTGTACGTCCATATCTGACAAATTTCAAGGAAAAGCTCTAATCCTCATTGGCAAGAAATGTTAAAGACTCCCATTAAGGGGACAAAATTGAAGATGACAACTTCAAGTATGGAAGGTAAGGGACATTTTTTTTTCCAATGAGAATTGACTCATTGAAAAGGTGGGGATCAGAAGGCTGGGCAACAGTGAGGGGCTGCCTGTGGAAGGAGCCAAGGGTCTGCATGACCTCTGGAGGGCTTGGAAGAAATATCCAATTTTGTCTCCTCCTCTTCCCCTATCATCTCCCTCCTCCCTCTCCTGCCTTCCTCAGTCTGAGAAGTGAAAGACTCTTTGCGAACCCATGGACTGTAGCCCACCGAGCTCCTCTGTCTATGGAATTCTCCAGGCAAGAATACTGGAGTGGGTTGCCATGCCTTTCCCCAGGGGATCTTCCAGACCCAGTGACTGAACGTGGGTCTCCTGCCTTGCAGGCAGATTCTTTAACGTCTGAGCCACCAGGGGAGCCCCCTCCTCATTCTAAGTTGTTGAATAAGAGATTTCTTGTGAAGGTATATTTTCTCTGTTACTTCAAGCATGGCAGCCTCTTTGGGCAGAACGATGAGTCTGTCCTGCAGCAATCAGTGGTTCCGAGAACCCTTCAAAGCCTGTGTGTGATGATAGAAAGAGGAGCCAGAGCTGGGCGGAGAGAGTGGTAATGAGCATCCCTCTTGTTTCTCCTGAAACCTTCATCATGTGGATCCATGGGCCCTGTGGATTGAGAAGGGGGGAGAAGAAAGAGCCTTTTCTAATTTTAGATTAAATTTTTGTTTTTCATCCATATTTGATTGGGAAAAAAAAAAGATATGGGGGGGAAAAAAGAAAAGAAAGTATACCCAGGAAGGCAGTGAAATATTCACTTAAAAGTCCCAAGTTGAATAATGTGCAAAACATTTTTCAAACATCTTCAAAAAAAAAATAAACCCTAAAACCAAAACTAAATCTTTGGTGTTGCTGGCGCCATTGTTTAATTAGTCACATGAAGAAATTTACCTGAATGGGAATGTCACACATTCCTTCTTTAACAAGATAACATTCCCCAATATATTTTTAGTTTTTCTCTTCAAGAAGTCAATATCACAAACTATAAATACACAGTGTAATCTTCTGCCAATAAAATGAGGTCAGCTTTCCTTTGGGTCTCTTTTAAACCTTGAGATCATTAACTCCAAATCCCCTCACCTACTTGAAGAACTTACCTCTTCTCTATTTTGGGGGTGGGATGGGGGGGCACCGAGGAATTTCAGTTCCAAATGAAACTCTTTGGTCTTCCTCAGGCCTAAAAATATTCCTTATAGGAGGGATCATTTTGGAATTCAAATTCCATTGAGGAGCTGGGGGCTGTGCGCAAGAAATAGGAAGAGATATTAGAGCAATGAAATAGATTCCTTTTATCCCATTAGACAAAGAGAATGTCAAACGTTGAGAAACTTAGGAGCAGCTAGTTGTTTGGCTGAGGGCACAACTAGTTACAATACCTCCCTCTAAAATGTGCCTTCTGTATTTCAATCTATAAAGTTAATGCCCAATTAAAAAAAAAAAAGGAGGCAGATTCTAACGAACGCCTATTAATTTCCCCATAAAAAATAAGAAACACCTAACTCTGCCTTGAGCAAAAGCAACCAGCCAGATGTAACAAGAAGTTTCTCCTAGGAAATGGGATATTGTGTCAAATCAAACACTCAGTTTAATAGAGTATCACCAAAAATACTAGGTATGTATTACCAATTTGCAAGAAATGGAACACAACAAAATACTATTAATGCTAAAACAACATATTTTAATCTTTCTCTGATGATTCAAAGTGTTTCAAAATATTTCATTGCCTCTAGGTCACCATTCTGAATCTCAATTTTCACTGCGCCCAGTGAAGCGTGGTTGTATCAATTAAACAGAGGTTTCCATTTGACAGGATGTTCTACCAACTAGCTTTAAGAACACAGGCATATTTCGACAATATTGTGGGTTTGGTTCCAGACAACTGTGATAAAGTGAATGCTGTAATAAAGTGAGTCCCACAAAATTTTTGGCTTCCTAGTGCATATAAAAGTTATGTTTGCACTACACTGATCTATTAAGTGTATAATGTGTGTTTAGTCACTCAGTCGTGTTCGACTCTTGTGACCCTGTAGACTGTACCCTGCCAGGCTCCTCTGTCCATGGGATTCTCCAGGCAAGAATACCGGAGTGGGTTGCCATTCCCTTCTCCAAGTGTATAATAACAGTATGTAAAACAATGCACATACATACCTTAGCTTTAAAATACATTATTGCTAAAAAAAAAAAAAAAAAAAAAAACCACCATAATCTGACAAGTTGCCGCAAACCTTCAATCTGTAAAAAACTGCAGAATAAAGCAACATGCAAAACCTAGGTCTGCCTGCATATTGCTTCTACTGGGTGGGTACTAACATGAATTCTAATCAGTTGGATTTTTTGCATTGCATGCTGGTTCACTGGTTCAATGCCTCAAAGGTTATTGGCTTCAAGTGGTCTGAATGATAAAGTTTTGGGGAAAGATTATTCAGACACTACACATTAGGAGGAATGGAGAGAGAAGGAAAAGTTCTTTGTGTTCATTCTTCCACCACTGTTCTTGCAGCCCTTTTATCAGAAAGGTTTCCAGTTGCCAACATCTCATACTTCTAGAGCCCCACTGGATGAAAAGTCTGCTAAGAAGTTCACTATCTGGCTATGAAATCCAACTGCAGTTTAAAGCCATCCTGAGTGGCTGGAGAGTTTTGGAGCCTGTAGCGGAATCCTGACAGCTTCATGTGTATGCTGATAACCACAGCCTTGGAATAAAGGCGTGTTGATGCTAATCCTTTTTCAGTTTGGGTCACATGAGGTGACAGCTCCTGGTGCTAATTGAAAAGGAAAACGATAATTCAATGCTACAATAGTTTGCACCGACTTCATGCTTTTTCATCCAGGAAACATTTTTTTACAGAGGAAAATAATCTAAGGCAACTTCCCCTGGGGCTTGGGGTCAATCTCTATCTCTGAAAAGGCCAGACAGTACCTATGTGATGACAGCACCTTCTGCAGATGGATCAGAAATACCCAAGGAGGGAAAATGTAATATTCAATCTTATAAAGATGGTAGAACTGCCCTGAAATAACACAGGCTAGAGATTCAAGAATATTCTTATAATCTCAGCTTGGTTCTCCATGTTGGACAAGTCTCCTAGTTGGAACCTTATCTGTCTCCCTTGTAAAATGCAGGTAATAATTTATTGTGAACATTTGTTTTCTTCTGAGGAGAACTCAAAGTATTTTAAATGCTCAGTAAATATTTACGGAAGATGAACACAGTCTCACAACTCTGATGAGAAGTACAATGTCAAACAGAAACTAGTGGGCTGTGATGGACTGGGTGACTTGGATGACTGATATGTAGAAGGCCATAGTTGTGATGTGCATCTGTCTTAGTCTGCTTGGGCTGCTATAACAAAAATACCATGACCGCAGACTGGGTGGCTTAAAAACTAAGCACTTATCTCTTATAGTCTGGATGCTAGGAGTCTGAGACGAGCGTGCCCACAGGGCTTGGTTCACAGTGGGGGCCTTCCTCCTGGTTTGCAGATGGCTGTCTTCTGACTGTCTCTCACAAGGCTGAGCGAGATCCTCTCTCTCTTGTCTCTTCTTAAAAGGACACTAATCTCGTTCATGAGGGCTCCACCTAATCACCTCCCAAAGGTCTCACCCCTAAGCACCATCACATTGGCGCTTACAGCTTAAATATATGAATTTTGGAGGGAGACACATTCAGTCCACGGCAGTATTAAACTGGATTTGGAGCTTTTCCGTACTGGAAAGATGTGTTGGCTGAGTCTTTGGTATGCCAACCAAGCACAGTACATTCATACACAGGGGTGATATGGTGGCTCTCTTGTTGTTGTTGTTGTTTTTAATAGTTACTTATTTTCGTTGCATCAGCCCTTAGTTGCAGCACACAGGATCATTCATTGCAGGGTACAGACTCTTGTGGTGCATGGGCTCAGTAGTTGAGGTACA
The DNA here is from genome assembly GCF_054371585.1 of Giraffa tippelskirchi. NCBI lineage: Eukaryota > Metazoa > Chordata > Mammalia > Artiodactyla > Giraffidae > Giraffa > Giraffa tippelskirchi. Next base: position 59,637,009 of record NC_137287.1, on the reverse strand, counting down.
TGGGCTTAGTTGCTCCACAGCATGTAGAATCTTAGTTCCGCCACCAGGGATCAAACCCATGTCCCCTAGATTGCAAGGCAGATTCTTAACCACTGGACCACTAGGGAAGTCCCCTTATTCTTTGTTTTCTAACATATCTGAAAGGCAGAGCAGTGAAATGACACTTCAACATGGCAGACAGGGCAGTTCCGAACCAGAGGGTCTTTGCCACAGTTTCGCCAGGATGTTCTGTGTTCCATGTGTTTGCTCCAGAGAGCCTCAGGCTGGGCTGCAAAATATCTCAGCAGACGGCTAGTTTCTCACTTCCATTATCCTGGCTTCACTGTTTGTTCTGTGTTCCCCCTTAAAAATGTGGTTCCTTCTAGAAGCAGATGCATTGGTACACATGGTACTTCTGAGGATAAATTCCTGAGAATTCAGCTGCAAAGTCCAGGAGAAGCATCATCTCCGGGAAGAAGCCAAGTACAGATTTCAGGGCAACATTTCCCTCATGCTTGAACAAGTTTTCCTTTCTTGTTGAATCTGTTCAATTCCCTCTACACACCCTCCTCTCTAGACAGATGTACGAAGAGGCAGACACATGCTTCTTTTGGTCTAAACATTTCTTTGATGAAGGAGAGCTTTCAGCCAGGCTCAATTACTGACTTCTAAATAATCACTCACATTTCATCTGTCTACTTCATCCAAACCTATGAACACTCCATAAACATTCCTGAAGTCCTACACTCCTCTGAAACAGAAAACCAAAGCAAAAACTCAAACTATACAGCGGACCCTCCAATGGTATCCTCCATCTTCTTAGGTTCCTCATCTGTAGATGTGACCAACCACGAATAGAAAATACTACGGAAAAAAATTTCCAGAACGTTCCACAAAGCAAAACTTGAATTTGTCATAAGCCAGCAACTATTTACATAGCATTTACATTGCATTAGGTATTTTAAGGACTTCCCTGGTGGCTCAGACAGTAAAGAATTTGCCTGCAATTCAGGAGACCCTGGTTCTATCCCTGAGTTGGGAAGATCCCCTGAAGAAGGAAACGGCAATCCACTCCAGTATTCTTGCCTGGAGAATCCCATGGACAGAAGAACCTGGCAGGCTACAGTCCATGGGGTCTTAAAGAGTCAGACATGAGCAACTAACACTTTCACTCTTTTCAGGTATTATAAGCAACCTAGAAATGATTTGAACTATACAGGAGGGCTGTATACATTATATGTGAACACTTTTTCTGTAAGGGACTTGAGCATCTGTGGATTTCGGTACACACAGGGGAGGGGGCAGTCCTCGAACCAATCCCCTGAGAACACCGAGGGAGGACTGTGATGAAATGACCTTCTTCCGAACAATGTGAAGTGATTCTAGTGGTTTTTTTTTAAGATTCTTTTGGACGTGGACCACTTTAAAATATCTTTATTGAATTTGTTACACTGTCACTTCTGTTTTATGTTTTGTTTTTTTGGCCTTGAGGCATGTGGGGTCTTAGCTGCCTGACCAGGAATTGAACCTGAATTGCCTGCATTGGTCCATGGGGTTGCAAAGAGTCGGACACGACTGAGCGACTGAACTGAACTGAACGCCTGCATTGGAAGGCAAAGTGTTAACCACCAGCTTACCAAGGAAGTCTTGTTATTCTAGTGTTTAGCCTCATATAATATCACCAGCAGGGTGTGAAGAACATGATCCCAAAGGGGAAAATGGGGAAGGCTAAAGGAAAACATAGTTTGTTTGCAGGTAAAGAGCTTATTTTTTTCTGTTCTGACCTCCAAACCAGTTTCTATCCACAACTACCAACTCTTTGCTGAATCATAGGGACTATTCTACAATCCAGTAAGCCTGAGCAGTTGTTGAAAGCATGACCTGGTTAATTCCAGCAGGTGTCTTCTGGCCTTAACTCACATCACCTCATAGGTGAATCAATCCGTTCTTTTACATTCAAGCAGAAGGCATTCTGGGATAATCTTTAGTGAGTGAGTGACTGAGTGCATCCCTGAGGATTGTTATTGTTGTTGTTCAGTCACTAAAACCACTCTTTGCCACCCCATGGACGGCAGCACGCCAGGCTCCTCTCTCCTTCATCATCTCCCACAGTTCGCTCAAATTCATGACAATTGAGTCGGTGATGCCCTCCAACAATCTCACCCTCTGCTGCCCCCTCTCCTTTGGCCTTCTTTCCCAGCATCAGGGTCTTTTCCAGTGAGTCAGCTCTTTGCATCAGGTAGCCAAAGTACTGGAGCTTCAGCTTCAGGATTAGTCCTTGCAATGAATATTCACGGTTGATTTCATTTAGGATTGCCTAGTTTGATCTCCTCACGGTCCAAGGGACTCTCAAGAGTCTTATCCAGATTTAGATTAGAAACCACAATTAGAAAGCATCAACTCTTCTGTGCTCAGCTTTCTTTATGGTCCAACTCGCACATCTGTATATGACTACTGGAAATACCATAACTTTGACTATACAGACCTTTGCTGGCAAAGTGATGTCTCTACTTTTAAATAAACTGTCTAGGTTTCTCATGGGTTTCCTTCCAAGGAGCAATGCTAATTCTATCTTGGCACTGATGTACCATTACTACTAGTATTCTTCTTTCAATAAATTAACCAGGACCTTCTATCACAGCTAAACACATAAACCAGTTTGAATGAATTGGTGGAAAAATTGGTTAAATGACATAGAGACCAAAAATTATCATATGAGGAGAAGTCAAAACTCTAGAGTGCTGAAGCAAGGGGAGGATTTGGGGGAGAAGGTGGTTGCTTTTAAATGTTTGGGGAGCTGCCCTGTGGGGGATTCTACCCTTAATCCTGAGAGCTCAGCTATCAGAGTTAGGGCCAGTCATCAAGTTATAAGGGGGCAGTTTATCTCATTATTAGAGAATCTGAGATGTAAGCAGCAGTGAGTATGTAAGGGCCACTCTGGTGAGCGCTTTCACAAATGGTGTTCACTGAACCTTCTGCCTCACAGTCCTGTCCAGTAGATATTATTTAACATTGTGGTACAGAAGTTTAACAATCAAGGTTCAGAGAGGTTAAGACACTTGCTTCAAGTCACACTGTGTAAAAGAGGCAGAAATAGGATCTGATCCAAGTATGGGCTCCTCCCAAGGTTGTTTGCAGTTGATGGATGCCACGGGGTGGAGGGTGGGGACTGCTAAAAAGGGAAAGAAATATGCAAGTAAAAAGAGCACCTGAAGCATTTTCTTCTGGTGACAGGAAAGTATTTTCTCTAAAAAGAATTTTAAACCCTAACACTTTGATGATGGGCTTCTCTTGAAGAAATAGAGTGGAGAGACCATACGCTTTCATTCTTCTTTCTTTCACTTTTTATTAAGGGCAGTATTGTGGCAGCAATAAAGTAAAATAACTCAGTATTGATGTTCAGTAAGCTCCCCATCAAACACGGAGATAAAAAAAAGAAGGATGTTGCTATAAAAATATCTGTAAACTGATGTATCCACGAAAGACAACCTTAAAAACCAGGGCAAATGGATTCTCAGTTGCCCTTTCTTCCCATCTCTTTCTAACAAGTACAATCTTTTCTAACTTAGGTCTGGGCAATTCCAAATAATGACTTGATGTGATGGACAAAAAAGGAAGATGGACACAGAAGGAAGCAGGGAGTTCTGCTGAGCATTTATTTAAACTATTGGGATCCTTCACTTCTCTGAGTTTCAGTTTCCTGATGAATAACCGAAGGAAGCCCCATATTCCCTTTCAACTTAGCCCATGCATCCACCATCATGGCCCCAGAACAATATCCTGGTGTCTTACCTTATGATGGCAAATCACTCAATATGAGCACTGTATGTGGCTGAGAATGTAGCCCAGTGGATCAGAGCCCAGGAGCCAGACTCTCCGGCCTTAAATCTCAGCTCCCACACCATCATTAGCCCTGTGACGGGGGCAGATTATTTAACTTCTCGCTCGAAGCCTGCGTGTCCATATCTGTGAAATGGGGACACTGATAGTACCTACTCACGTGGTTGTCTGACGATAAAACAAGTCAATGTGGGTGGGTGCTACTAGTCTTACTTATTACTGAGTGGCAGTGGTTCTGAAGCTCCATGTTATCAGGCTCATCCAAGGAGCTTTGAAAAGCCCTCGTGTAAAGGTTCTATTCCAGTGGGTTGGATCAATAGATTTAGGATGGAGCCGTGTGTGTGTGTGTGTGTGTGTGTGTGTGTGTGTGTTACTTGCTTAGTTGTGTCCAACTCTTTTGACCCTGTGGACTGTAGCCTGCCAGGCTCCTCTGTCCATGGGATTCTCCAGGCAAGAATACTGGAGTGGGTTGCCATTTCCTTCTCCAGGGCATCTTCTCACCCCGGGATCGTACCCGGGTCTCCTGCTTTACAGGTAGATTCTTTACCAACTGAGCTACCAGGGAAGCCCTAGGATGGGGCCTAGGAAGCTGCAAAGTCCGTGGGCCACCCTCATGCTCAGCTAGAATTTCATCAGTTCATGTGAAATGAGAAAGGTGAGGCATGCTTGCTCAGCCTGGCTGAGCAAGAAGCACACAAGCTTTAGGCCCAGACAGACTTGGGCCTAGCTTTGCAACTTCTCGGGCTTCCCTTGTGGCTCAGCTGGTAAAGAATCTGCCTGCAATGTGGGAGACCTGGGTTCAATCCCTGGGTTGGGAAGATCCCCTGGAGAAGGGAACAGCTACCCACTCCAGTATTCTGGCCTAGAGAATTCCATGGACTGTATAGTCCATGGGGTGGCAAGGAGTCGGACACGACTGAGTGACTTTCTCTTCACTTACAACTTCTTAGCCACGTGGTCTTGAGTGAGTTCCTTGCCATCTCTGAGTCTCAGTTTTCTCATCCATAAAACAGACACATCACTATCTTTCTGAAAATGTTGTTCTGAGGTTTAAAGAGAGATCTGTGGAAGCTCTAGGAAGCCATCAGTAAATGATGCTTTAAAAATGCAGAGTTATCCTTACAGAGATTGCTCAAACCAGAAGGAAAGATAATAGAAAGGGAAGAAGTGCTGAATATCCGGAGCCTTTGGAAGAGCAGTTAATCTTCTAAGAGCCAAAGATGATGATTTATCTTTTTAAAACAATGAATGCATCTGCCTGTTTTTTCCCTTTTGAACAAAACATATTTATGTACTCTGTGCTACATATTGCTGCCTTTTTTTAAAAAAAAACAAAAAACTTCACAATATAACTTGGGGATTTTCCTAAATTAGTGCTTAAAGAACATCCGTATTTTTATTCCAGAGAAACATAAGTGTTACACTGGATTGTTGTCTCGTAATTTAACTTGTTTCCCACTGAGGGGCATTTAGGTTGTTTTCTTGCATTTTCTTTTACAAACAATGCAGGAATGGGTAACTTTTAAATAAATCTCTTCACATAAATGTATCTGTAGGATAAATTCCTAGCAGTGGAACTGCTGGATTGGAAGGTTTGTACATTTGTCATTTTGTTTGAAGTTGCCAAACTGTCCTCCACAGAATCTGTACCAATTTCTACTCCAATCAGCAATGGGAAAGAACCTACTTCTCATGCTCTCATCAACAAAACCTTTTGCACAACTTTCTGATCTTGCTGGTCTGATCATCAAAAACTGCTATCTCATTGTAGTTTAATCAGCATTTACCTTTTGAGTGGAGCTGCGCATATTTTCATATGTTTTAGGAAAACGTGAATATTCTGGGAAATGATTATTCATATCCTTGCCTATTTCTCCATTGGTTTGCTGGACTTTGTCATTTTGATTTATAGCAGCTCTTTACATATTTGAGATAGCAGGCCTCAGTCTGTGATATGAAATGCAAATATTTTTTTTCCTAGCTTGTCATTTATTTTTTGACTTGGCTTATTGCTGTTTTGGTCTGTTTTTGTCAGTTTGCCATGCAGAATTTTTTTTTTTTTTTTGGAGTTGAATTTATCTAATATTTTTCTTTTAGCTTTTGGATTTTGTATCATGGTTTTTATTTTTATTTTTTTAATAAATTTATTTATTTTAGTTGGGGGCTAATTACTTTACAATATTGTAGTGGTTTTTGCCATACATTGACATGAATCAGCCATGGGTTTACATGCGTTCCCCATCCTGAACCCCCCTCCCACCTCCCTCCCCATCCCACCCCTCTGGGTCATCCCATTGCCCCAGCCCTGAGCATTTGTCTCATGCATCGAACATAGAATGGTGTTCTGTTTCACATGTGATAATATACATGTTTCAATGCTATTCTCCCAGAATGTCCCACCCTCACCTTCTCCCTCAGAGTCCATAAGACTGTTCTATGCATCTGTGTCTCTTATTCTGTCTTGCATATAGGGTTATCGTTACCATCTTTCAAATTCCATATATATGCATTAGTATACTGTATTGGTGTTTTTCTTTCTGGCTTACTTCACTCTGTATAATGGGCTCCAGTTTCACCCATCTCAACAGAACTGATTCAAATGTATTCTTTTTAATGGCTGAGTAATATCATGGTTTTTAAAAAAGCTTCCCTCCTCTGATGTTATCAAAGAATTCTCCCATGATTTCTTCTGATACATCTATTGTTTCATATTTTGCATTTAAATCTTGGATCCCTTTGAAATATATCCCGGTGTAAGGGATGGATCTAACTCTTTTTTAATTGGCTGAACTTTATTTCTTACATTGAGAGAAGAACAATTTATAAGACATGATATGTAGGGCAAGAAAAATAAATAGACTTGAAGATTTCAATCAAAGAGAAAATGAACAATTATTCTTGTTCAATAACTTCAGCAGCTTGACTTTCTCCCAGTTTTCCTGGTGTGAAAGCATATTCAATATTCTTCTCCCTCTTTTCAACAGTTGTCACTCACTTACTAAAAATATTAATCTTCACAGTGAATTGAGTTAAAAATTACAGATGGTAACAGTGAGTGAAAATCTCTGATGATGACTAGAGCGATGGGGCAGAAATTTCCCCCTTTCAGAGGATTCTTCTTTTGTGGGCATTGGATCTCCTTTATCGCCAATGCTTTAAATGCCTCCATGCAATAACAGTATAATCATAAAAGCTAATTAGTAAAGATTTTGTGTCTTGTTAATGATGTACAATTGATTATGGCTGGAGGACAGAATGAGCCTAACCAGTCATCTGTGATGAGCACTGCATTTGTCTTCCCACAATATGGAGGTGATGGCATTTTTATTACTGTTTTTCTATTATGTAGGCAATCTGAACCCACTCACCCATCTGTTTTTCTCCAGCATCATCTTTTACGACCACTGAACCTGAGCCCTTTAAAAATGTAGGGATCACTCTGGATGCCTGATTACAGGAAGAATGAGCAAACTTAATTACACGTGGACCAAATGGGGGACCAGCATCAGAGAGCATTCCTTCTCCACACTATCTTGGCTTAATTTCTTAAACTATAGTTTTCTCCCATAAAGCCATGGGCCATAATTACACAATACAAATGTCTGATTAAAACTAACTTTAAAGTAGCCACTTAAATAACTGCACTCCTTTTTCTGGACCATCTCATACTCATTAATTCTTTATAAAGAGAGGTAGCTAGATAGAGATAAGTGTTCAAATATTTACGTAGAAAAAGGAACAAGATGTAGAGACTCTGGGGCTCCACTGTCAAGGCCTCTTCCCAGGGTTTCATGTCCTGCCACTTTCTCCCCAAAGTCCAACTCCTATTTTTTTTTCCTTCCCTTGCTGTCTTTCTTCCCTCTTAATACCTTCCATTTCCATGAAGCCATGTGCAACGATAGCTCTTTTTTGGGGGGGGTGTACAGAGTGGAGTGAGCACAGTGAAAGCCGCTCAGTCGTGTCTGACTCTTTGCGGCTCCATGCACTATACAGTCCATGGAACTCTCCAGGCCAGAATGCTGGAGTGGGCAGCCACTCCCTTCTCCAGGCGATCTTCCCAATCCCGGAATCGAACTGGGGTCTCCTGCATTGCAGGCGGATTCTTTGCTAACTGAGTTATCAGGGAAGCCGCTGATACAGAAGCAAAACTTACACCCCCAAATGTCTCTTAAGCATGTGAAAACGATAAAGGCTCAAAAGACTCAGAAAGAACCTGTGACCATCCCCACAACCCCCTAAAATAATGTAGGGGACCTCCCTGGTGGTACAGTGGGTAAGAATCTGCTTGCTAATGCAGAGGACATGGGTTCGATTACTGATTTGGGAGGATCCCAAATGCCGAGCAGCAACTAAGCCCGTGCACCACAACCACTGAGCCCAGGCTCCAGAGCCTGGGAGCTGCAACTCCTGAAGCCTGAGTACCTGTAGAGCCTATGCTCTGCAAAAAGAGAAGCTACAGCAGTGAGAAGCCCGTGCACTGCAAGCAGAGAAAGCCCACACAGCAATGAAGACCCCATGCAGCCAAACATAAAATAAACAAATAAAATTTAAAAAATAAAATAATGTAGATGGAGGACTTGGCCCAGGAAGGGAGTGATCAACATAAATTATTAGACTATGAACTAGGTGTGTATACAGGGAGCACTTCTGCTTGTTAGAATTCCTTTCTATATCCCATTGTCTCCACATGGCCCAGCAAACATTTGTTTACTAAACAACTGTTTTTCCAATGTCATGTGAACAACTTTCCTCCACTTTGAAGTCCCAAGCCCTACCCCCAACATCCTCTTTCGTTTTCAGCTGAACATGGTGTTGAAGGTGAGGGTGTCAGCCATTTCGGTGAGTGACTCAGTTTCCCTGGGTCTCTGCCACATACACATGGTATTAAACTTTTGTTTGACTTTCTGTGTTAATTTATCTCATGTCAGTTTAATTTTCAGACCAGCTAGAACAACCTAGAAGGGTAGAGGAAATCTTCCTTCCCAACAGTGGGCATGGTCCAACAACCAATTTTTCAAAAGGATGGGGGTTTGGCTCTTTTCCGAGCTGGTCCAGAGCACACAGCTGTGATAATAAAAGTACATAATAGCTGCAGAACTTCAGCAGGTGAGGATTAAGAGTTTGTTATGACACGGCTCTTCCCTTAGAACCAAGACAGTAATTCTGGCAGAGTAATTCCCCATGGCTATTTCCTGACATTTGAAAATGTCCAAAGACGTTCTCCTTGGGTGCGCAGAGCAGCCCTGGGCCCCCCACTCCTGAGGCTGAGGGCAGCCATGCTCCCCTCTCTGGCTTGGGGCCACCAGCTCTGTTTGCCATCCACTCACCCTCCTCTCCTTGGACAGTGGGGCTGAAGTGGCCCTGTGGCCAGTGGGACAGCCCCAGAAGTCCCAAGCGCAGAAGACCGAAGGGGAGTCTGTCATTGGAAGAAGCCCTGGGCACTGGAGACTGGCCCCAAACACCTGCTTGTGCAGAATGCCCTTCCCCTCTGGGGCTCGTCTCTTGGCTAAGCCATGGCTTTACATTTGGGCTGCTGCATCAAAGGGAAAAGGTACAGGGCTTGAGGGACAGGTGATAAAATGAAGGATGACGTCTTCACCTCTACCCCACCTTTGGTGACTAGTGAGTGAAAGTCGCTCAGTCGTGTCCTACTTTTTGCGACCCCAAGGACTGTAGCCCACCAGGCTCCTCTATCCATAGGATTCTCCAGGCAAGAATACTGGAGCGGGCCGCCATTCCCTTCTCCAGGAGATCTTCCCAACCCTGGATCGAACCAGGGTCTCCTGCATTGCAGGCAGATTCTTTACTGTCTGAGCCATCAGGGAAGCCTCCTTAGGTGACTAGCATGTGATTTAAATGGAAAAGCAAGAGCTGTCTTCTTTCCTCTTTGTTCAAGGGATAAAATGAAAGGGTTGGTGTTAAGCAGGGAATACTAGCTGAATGGAAACACTGAACAGTCTGTCAATGACAGACTCCCCTTTGGTCTTCTGCACTTTGGGCTTTCGGAGTTGTCCCACCAGCCACAGGGGGCCTTCAGCCCCACTGTCCCAGGAAAGGAGGGAGAGTGGATGGCCATGGGTTGGGGGTCGGGGGATGCAGTCTTCATCCTTCAAAGCTAGTGTCCTTGGAGGAATAAAACACATGGAGCCATGCTTACCCACCCAATCCTTCTTCTCTTTAAGTGGTAGCTGTTCACTGAACAGAAACTTAGTAACTTCGGGGCTTGAATATTTAGAACTGCAGGAAAGAAGAATAGTACTAAAGATGAGTTCCCAGTTGGCTCCTTCTGATGGCTTTGGTAACTGGCTTTTAGAGACTCCAAGTGTCTCGCTGAATAGTAGATCAGGAAACACAGGCTTGCCAATCAGACACAGTGATATTCTCAAGTTACCACGATGCCACCGCAAAAGTAACTGCTGCCACGTACACGTCCCACCAAGCTACAACCCACCTGTTCTCAAATGTGACCTTCAAAGTGTTTCTCATGGAAATTCTGCTTTAGTGTAGCCCAGGCCTGGACGTGTAACCTACCTTCCTAAGAAGCATTGAACAGTGGAGATTTTAATACGTGCTGATAGCTGCTGCTGTTCTGCCTTGTAGACTTTAACGGAATTTTATGTTCTGTACTCATGCCCTGAGGCAATATAATCACGAGAATTACAATTTTACATGCAAAGATGATAAATAAGTAAATGGTCTCCAATTTCCAAAAGAGGGTGGCAGCAGTGGAAAATCATACGTAGAGGTGGTCATTCTTCACATCTCTCTTCTGAGACCCCTGCAATCCTTCCATTCTTCCCCAAGCAGGAAGCCCCTGGTAACATCTTATTTTAAAGGAATCATACATTTATCCCGTACCCTCTCCAAAAGGAAGAGACTATTAAGGACCATCCCCATTTCCACTTGCAGTGGCTACTGTTTAAGGGAACACTGCCTGGTTCCTTTGGCCCTTTGGCCAGGCCGCCATCTGAAATCCTGCTGAGTTTAAGACATTCACTCCATTGGCTCAGATCCAGTGTTTGCGGAGATTCCAGTCAGAACAGCTGATTCTACAAGGCTAAGATCACCATTCTCCCCGTGACCTCTTTCCTCTGTGTGCCCTAGTTATGTTCAGATCACGGCCCTTGCCCGCTCTAGCTTCCACCCTGCTTGAGAACACACAAGGCAGGCAGGGGCACACAGTCTGCAAACCAGTGAAGGGGCACAAGTGCGGCCAGAGACCCACCCCGGGCCCTCCCCCAACCCCACCTGGAGCCATGGGAGGACGGGAAGGAGGCAATCAGAGGAGACCCTCAAGCAAGCCAGGCTCAGAAAGGAGACAGACACTCTTTGGGCACTAAAAAATGTCAAAGATGGGTCAGTCTGAAGAAGGGGACTCTCTTCCTTAGGCTAAGCAAGGGTTTTCAGCCAGAAATGGATCCTTGCAGCATGAACTGAGTCTGAATTTCTAGATGGGACTTTAAAAAAACATAATAAACAGTCTGCAACTCCGAGAGAAGATCCCCCTGCCATCCCCTCACCTACACCGTGCTGTCTTCTACTTTGTCCCCCGGCGCCCCCGCCCCACCATCCACACAGCGAAATGAGGCTGGGGAGAGACCCCAGGGAGTCACAGCCTCCTGGGGACACAGGCAGGGTTGGGGGACTGATAGGCTTTTCCAGAAAATGCAGGGGCTTTGGGAGGGGGGCAGAGCTTGAAGGAGAGAGAGAGAGAATATGGGAGGAGCTGAAGTTGGAGCAGGCTGGATGGGGCAGGCTACGGGGCAGGCTTCTAGAAGGAGGGAGCAGCTCAGGCACCCTCAAATGCTGGAGCAGGGTTGTCTCATACTTAGTCTTAGTCTTCTTGGGCTGCTGTAACAGAAATCCACAGTCAGGGTGGCTTTCAAGCAATAGAAACTTATATCTCACTGTTCTGGAGCTGGAAGTCCAAGGTAAAGCTGCCAGCAGTCCTGTTCTCATGAAGGGCCACCTGCTGGCTCAGAGCCAGCACCTTGTCCCTCTGTTTTCAGAAGGGGAAAGGGGACAGCTTGGGAGAGGAGAAGAAAATCGGGCTGAAAACTATCTGGCCTATGCTATATGGTCAGAGCATACAGTCATATGCTAGACGCCATATGCCTGTGTCCCTCAGATTGGCACCTTCACAATCAAGCAGCTCCCGAGCACTCTCCCCCCACCTCCAACACCATCACCTCTGGGGGTTAGGATTTCAACATGGCAAATTCAGGGGCCACAGGCATTCTGCCCATATAGCACAGGCCAAACACTTCAGCCCAGATTTCCTTCTCCTCCTCCAAGCTGTCCCCTTTCCCCCTCTTATTCTCTGAATAGATACCAGTTCCACCTCCTGTGTTTCTGTGTGAGTGTTCATTCTGGGGCACGCAGATCAAGGCAGTATCGGGGGTACATAAAGGACTTGCTCCCCCTTCACCCTGTCCAGAAGCAGGCCCTGCGTCTTCAAGGCGAGTTCAGAGGGGACTAAGGATATCCACTGGCTTCTGGTTAATTTCCAATGTGTATCCCCTGGGTCTTTACCTACAGCCTGGTATAGGCTGGCAGCAAAGAGAACTAGCACCTGGACTGTGCAGAGTCAGGGGTCCTCTGTGATGTACGAAGGGGTGGGGAGGGTGGAGAAAAATAAGGAAAAGAGAAGCTTTTCTTCATATGTGAACTGTCTTCAGTTTGAGAGGAGGCCACTATGGATTCCATGTCCCATCAACCGTCCGCATCTAATGAAGAAGGTAGCTGGGAAAATGAACTATTAGGAGGTACCACAGTCTCTGACAAAACATTACGTGTAGAAGGACTTTCATGGAGCATGCATAATGGTTTCTTAATCAGGCACTGAACTACCCTGTGGGGGGTATGCTTGATGCTGCCTTTTGATATGTGTCAACTTTGTGGCCCTTGCTAACTCATTCAGTGACCTGACCTAGGCCCCGAGGCAGTCCCACGGATGGACAAATGAATGGACAGCTCCATTTCTTCCCTGAATCACTGGGGAGACTGGGAACAGAGACATGGCATTTGGGAAGTTCATGGACCAGATACTCCAAGGCCAGAACTTAAAGCAAAGGGCCCTTTGTATCACATACAGAATCCTGTTCTGAGAAGTGGGAGCGGGTCCAGGGACTAGAGGACCCCCAAGAAGGAGTTGCATTGAGGCAGAGCTTCTTGGCAGAGGGCTTGAGATGCTTAGAACGTCTGTGGCTATTAGCATGGAGAATCTGAGGGGAGGAGGGGCAGGGTCTGAATTTCATATTAGAAACATCATTCTCGCTGATGTGTTGGGAAGAGGCTAAAAAGTTCCAGGCTGGAACAAGGGAAACCAGCTAGAGGATTGTTGAGTTCCAAACAGCTGAGTCTACTATCACCAGGCAGTGGGGATGGGCTGGTACCACTGCAATAGAAGTCATTCTGAAGTCTGCCTGGACATGCACCCCAGGCCACAGGAGAGGGTGGCGGTGGATTCTAGTCAGCTCAATTCAGTTCAGTGCATGCTCAGTCATGTCTGACTCGGCTACCCCCTGGACTGTAGCTCGCCAGGCTCCTCTGTCCATGGGATTTCCCAGGCAAGAATACTGGAATGGGTTGCCATTTCTTTCTACAGGGGATCTTCGCCATCCAGGGATCAAACCTGTGTCTTCTGCATTTGCAAGGGGGTTCTTTACCACTGAGCCACCTGGGAATCCCGATCCTGGTCACCTGTGGGGAAATACGACTTTCCACTCTTGGCCACTTTGTGCTCATGAAACATGAATGATGGATCTTCTTGTTCACCTGACTGTGTCTGAGCCATCCTGGCTCATTTACTCATTTCACTCATGTTACTCACTTTCCCTCAGGGTTCTGGTTCATCATCACCTCTTTCACCATCACTTCTACGGAGGTGCTCCTGGGCTCGGCCACCCCCACCTACACATCTCCAACCGCCAAGCATACAATTTATGACTCTCCATGTCCCACCACAGGAAATTCAACTGGGTATCTTTTCTCCTACACTCGCTCTTCCTCCTGACCCCCAGATCTCCTGGTTCAGATTTTTTAGTTGTAACTCAAACTTCCCTTGTTTTTATTTTTCCCCCCTCCAAACAACTCTGATTCCTCTAAATTACACCTGAGAGACATCTCTTCTTTTGAGTACCACCTGCCATCTTGGTTCTGGCTTCCCTTCCTCTAGATAACTCTCATATCCTCCCAGCAGCTCTCTCTGCTCCCAGCTTCATCCCTCACGACAGACCCTTGGAGTTCAACCCTTCCAAAGGTGAGCTGTGAGCTTTGCTTTAAAATCTTCCACTATCCTTCACTGCCTGGTCTACCATACACAAATGCCCCAGCTTGGCAGTCACACTCCTCACGGTATGTCAAAACCTATCTCAGCTTTATTGTTTCCTTTATAACCTGTACATCCCTAACACTCTTGTGAACTTTCTACCAGATCCTCTTCATCCCTTAGAGTCCACCTAGCCTCTGCCAGCTTTTTTCAATACCCTCTTCACAAAGATTTTCCTATTTCCCCAAGCATTTGCTCTCTCCTCTAAATGCCATTTTCTTGTATGCATCTGTGCGACAGATGTGTATATTTGTCCCATTATATTACTTACGGGGCTTCCCAGGTGGTGTACTGGTAAAGAATCCACCTGCCAAGCAGGAGATGCAAGAGATGAGGGTTCGATCCCTTGCCTGGAGAATCCCATGGACAGAGGTGCCTGGCAGGTTTCAGTCTATGGGGCTGCAAAGAATCAGACATGATCGAGCAAGCATAAAATATGTACTACTTATGACCCTGAAAGCAGAAAGCCAAAGGCCCTCTTGAATGACTCCAGGTATCTAGCAGAGAGTCTTCTGAATGCTAGGTGCTCCACAAACATTAAAAGCCAGCCACTGTTTTAGGCACCGAGGACACAAAAGTAGTAAGATACCATTCCCCTCTTCAATATGCTGCTTAGGTACGCCATGCGGCATGAAATAATTTACAAATTACAGGCGTGGTAATCTGACCATCCTCACTTAACAATTACATTTGCTGCTTCCTTCTATTCCTGCCCTCATAAATCACGGTAATTGCTTGGCAATCTGGCTAAGCCTTGTAAGGCGAAAGAGCTGTTCATGTCTTGTGTCTAATGGTGAACAGGGAGGGGGAGGAATAGGGTAAATTACTCTGCCTCCCATTTGTGCTCCATCAGTTCTAAATCTTCAGGAAAAATTATGGTCAGTGTGGCCAAAGAGCATCCCAAAGTAGGGTTTTAAACCATACATAAGTATGTACGCATATCTGAAACTTTGTGCTGATCTTCTGCGCTTGAGAGAGAGTGTGCACTTCTAGTAGATTTCAATGGATACCTTACCTCCCCCAACTGTGCAAAGAGCAAGCAGGGCAGGGCTCTGAAGGTCTGACAGGGACGCATACTGCACGTTTTAAAGATGCTTTGTGAAATGGAAAACACCACTATCTGCTTAAGTTCAAGTGCCATTCTGATATCCACCCACCGTCAATGCAGCGATGTCTAACACGCTGAGATTTCAAAATGTATTCTCCCCAGAAAGAGGGGACAAGTATTTTAAAGGACTCTTGAAACTGAAAATGAGCAAAATGTGTGCAGGGCAGCCAGTGGAGAGCAGTGGTCAGGAGCCTGCTGGTGCAGGAACCCTAACTCCACCACTCCCTGATTGTGTGACCTTGGATGAGTCCCTCACCCCCTTCATGCTTCATCTCCAAAGATACTGACGCTCCTTAAAAGTGTTATTGTGAATATGAAAAGAGTGAATATTTATAAGATGCTTAAAAACAGTACCGGGCAATAATTAGCACCATATAAGTTTAAATGGTGCTATCATATTAAATTGAAAAAATTTAGACTGCATCTTTTTTTAAAAAGAACAAAAACCACTTCATCTTTTTAAGAAAAAAAATAGAGCACATAGGCATGTCAGTTACCTCACACAGCACCCCTGTATGGCCTCCTCATTATTTGGAGCCCACACTGGACTTCCCTGGTGGCTCAGATGGTAAAGCGTCTGCCTACAATGCGGGAGACCCAGGTTCAATCCCTGGGTCAGGAAGATCTCCTGGAGAAGGAAATGGCAACCCACTCCAGTATTCTTGCCTGGAAAATCCCATGGACAGAGGAAACTGGTAGGCTACAGTTCATGGGGTGGAAAAGAGTCGGACACGACTGAGTGACTTCACTTTCACTTTCTGCATTTCCCATCATCTCCTGGGAAGCCACCACGATTGGTAGGAAAAGGAAGGGGGTACACGTCGTCATATACAGTATGTTTTTATGGGCTTCCCAAGTAGCTCAGCTGGTAAAGAATCTGCCTGCAGTGCGGGAGACTCCGGTTGAATTCCTGAGTTGGGAAGATCCCCTGGAGAAGGGATAGGCTACCCACTCCAGTATTCTTGGTCTTCCCTGGTGGCTCAGACAGTAAAGAATCTGCCTGCAATGCGGGAGACCTGGGTTCGTTCCCTGAGTTGGGAAGATCCCCTGGAGAAGGGATAGGCTACCCACTCCAGTATTCTTGGTCTTCCCTGGTGGCTCAGACAGTAAAGAATCTGCCTGCAATGCGGGAGACCTGGGTTCGTTCCCTGGGTTGGGAAGATCCCCTGAAGAGAGAATGGCAACCCACTTGGACACGACTGCGTGACTAAGCACAGCACAGCACAGGCAGCACAGTGGTAAAGGATCTGCCTGCAATGCAGGAGACTCAAGAGACGTGGGTTTGATCCCAGGGTCTGGAAGATCCAGGTAACCCACTCCAGTATTCTTCCCTGAAAGATCCCATAGACAGAGGAGCCTGGTGGGCTACAATCCATGGGGTTGCAAAGAGTCAGACACGACTGAGCACACACACAGTACATTTTTATACTCACTACTCTCTTAAACGGAAGAAAAACATACAGAGAGGAAAAAAAATCTTTCCCAAATGAAATTTGAATAAGCCCCCCAACATGAAAGCTATGTAGGTAACATAGCCCTCTGGACAGAGTGACAGAAATGCTGCACCATTAATGAGAATCACGTGCTTTCCTGTGGGGCGAGAAATTCCCCCAGTCGGCCCTCTTTATGCCTTGTTTCCTCCTTCATGTGCAATTTCATCTTTCTGGGGCCAGTATAAACCTCTCTCCCCCCGTATTATCTTCCCATTAGGAGCACACGGCCATAATGACAGCCACCTGTTTTAGTGACAGAGCCAGGATGCCATCATTTTCCGCCGAATGTCGTTAATCTAAGTAACCTTCCCCTCCAGGAGCGCGGTCCCCACCCTCACGCAGTTACGAGCCATTTCCAGAGCACCTGTTCCCCCTCTCGTTTCAAAAGGTAAATTCCTCCCAAGGGGGACCCCCACCCGCTCACATCCCAAACCCCTGCTACGCTCTCTAGATAAATCTCGCACTTTCGATGGCTATGATTTTCTCAATCAAACTAGCAGGGGGAGAAAAGGTAGTGCTGGAAACATACTGTTGGAGAATACACATTAACATATTGTCGCGGCCCTGTCAGAAATTTGTCAGCAGTTAACTGCCACCTTGCCAGACTCGCGTCCCGGAGCAGCTGCTGACAGGTCCTCGCACGGCCTCCTCCCGGTCAGGTGTGTGGCGCCCATGGACATCCCCGTGGGGTGGAGCACCACCAACACCATTTGCCAGTCAGATTCGCCCAGCAGCCCCCTCTGATCAGGCTCACCCAGGCTCACTGGTGCTGCTGGGTCACGTTGGCCCCAGTTTCTCCAGTGTCAAAGCTGCTCTGCTCAGCCCAGCCACGCTCTCGACTTGTCCACCCAGCCCTTAGGATGCAGTGTAGTATAAACTGGAGACGCACAGCCTGAGGTCAGGGCCTGGCTGCTCGCCTACCAGCCCAAGGACTTCAGGCAGGCCTTGTCCCTTCTCTGACAAAAGGCTGCGGGAAAGCAAGTGACAGGTGCCAGCATCATACAGGGAGCAGGTTCTCAGCACACGTGATTACCTGCTTTCCTTCCTCCCTGGAACACCTGAGTTTCCTGACCATCCTCCAAAATACAGGCCCCTAGTCACACCTCCTCCAGGAAGCCTTCCCTGACTTGACAGCTTGCCGGGTTCCCTTCTGGCTACCCGAGGAACTCCCTGCCCTACAAACAGCTCCTCCTTCCTCTGCCTAAGTGCAGGTGGCAGGGCTGGAGGGTGGAATATGCTGTCAGACATCTCTACCCACCGCCCTCCAGCCTTGCTCTTCCTGTCCCATATCAGGCTCAGTAACAGCCACCCCTGCTCCTGGGCCATTGGCCGCATCCCTGCTGCTCCTGTCTGCTCTTGGGTTGAATATCTAGGAGACCCGTTGAAGCTGCCAGTCCCACAAGTTGATCTAAAGCCACACACACCTTTCTTCCTTCCTCTGTCCATGGACTTCTCCAGGTAAGAATATTGGAGTGGGTTGCCATTCCCTTCTCCAGGGGATCTTCCTGACCCAGAGATCGAACCCAGATCTCCTGCATGGCAGGCAGATTCTGTAGCATCTGAGCCACTAGGAAAGCCCTTTTTCCTTTCATCCTATTTAAATGGAGGCGTTGGCCATCTTCTCTTAGGCTAACCCCTCTTGCCTTCCCAGAAACTGCACCCCCATTCTTATCCTCTCCACTGATGCCTTCTATGCATTTAAATGTGTATAAGTCTCCTCTATCTTTAAGAAACAACCCACCTCAAGTTCATTACTTCCCCAGCTCCCAGCACCTCTCTGTGATCCCTTTCGAAGCTGAGCTTCTTAAATGAATCTTCTGGATTTGCCCCCTTCCAACCACTCCAATCTCAACCCTCTTACCCCTTAGGTGTATCTGCTGGATACATCTTCTTCCCCTGTTCCCGGATGCATGCAATTACTGAGGTTCTAGTCTAGCCTTCCACTCTCTGCGTGCAAAATGTCTCCCCTGGGTCAAATATACCCTCACATTTCAAAGATAAACTGTTTGGTAATGACTTCCAAAATGATATTGACACCATGGAAGAAGTGTTTCAAGGAGAAGGAGGTGGTCAATGGTATTGAATACTGCAGAGAGAATAAGTGCTATATGCACAGAAGTGTCTACACATGGGATTGGATGGAGCTACTCATGGGTCTCTGGCAACCTCTTTAACGTATTGTAGTTGAGAGGAGAGGCAAATCTCTACTTCATTCCATAGATCAGCTTCCTAAACCCAAAGAGGCAAAGTGACTAAAGAGACTCAAAGATACACACTTAGATCTAGTAACACTTCCAAAGATCCAGTGACACCTACCTAGATCTAGCACTAGAACAGGGACTCCTGACATCCAGCTTAGTGTGTGCCAAAGGGATGCTGACTATGGCATTCTATGGTGAGCAGAGACCAGGTTCCATAAGGATGGAACACCACCCTTTGGACCACGGCCAGCCCACTATCAGGTGGTCAGGCTGTAGAGTGAACCCAGCCAGGAGCCATCCTGCATAGGTGATAGAATTAGTGTTTTGAGAACAGTGTTTTTCCCAGGTCTCCAAAGTTCTTCTAGAGCATCCTGATCTTTCCACAGGCAGTCCTAGAGGAGGGACTCTTTTGTTTCCTATCACAATCTGCTTGTTCTAGTAGGAAGTGGACAGTCAGGGTCCTCCTCCCACCATCTCTCTAGGTCTCAGATACACAGGTCCTTCTGCTTTCAGAGCTCAAACAACTTGTCTTGCAGCCCTCACAGAACATACTCTTGGCTTGAACTCTGGTGTCTTCTTAGCCATAATGGGACAAATTTCAATTACCAAGTAGATAACTATCACATTTTTCTTGGCCCTATGATTTCTCTCTTCCATATCTGCAAGGCATCAATCCACATTACCACCGATAATGAGTTTGTCTCAGAACATATCATGTAACTGCAGCAAAGACAACTCTCCATCACACTGAGATTTGGAATCATATCTGTGTAAGCAGCTTCTACCATGGCCCCCAGTGATCTCCACCTCTTGATATTTGTGTCCATGTATAATCCCTCTTTTGAGCAGGGGCTGGGTCTTGTGACTCATTTACAATGAAGAGAGCACTATAACAGTGATAGGATGTCACTTATGACATTAGGTTATAAAAAGATGGCAACTTCCATCTTGCTGGCCGTATCTTATTCTCGCTCTTGTTTGCTGCCATGGAAGTCAACCCCAGTCAACAGAAAGCCAGAAACTGAAGCCCTCAGTTCAACAGCCCACGAAGAACTGAATCCTTCCAACAACCACAAGAAACCATGAGAGAAAGCTTGAAGGTGGGTCATTCCCCAGTTGGGTTTTCATATGAGATTGCAGCCCCAGCTAAAATCATGACTAAAGCTTTGTGAGAAAATCTTGAAATGTGAGCCCTCGGCTAAGTCAGGCCTAGATCCCTGACCCAGAGAAACTGAGATAACAAATGTTTGTTTCTTTAAGCTGCTAGGTTTTAGGGTAATTTGTTACACTAAGACATGTTTAAGAGTAGTGAAGAATCCAAGACAATTTCTTTTTTTCTGATTCCTACATCAAAATGAAGATAGAGAAATACATTGCTGGAATTCAAACACAATGACACATGTGGTGTTCGTGATGGTCACTTGACTTTTGATTTCTAAGGTTAACAATTAAGAGGAAAACAGCCTTCAATACCCTTCAATTCCCACCATCCCAGCAGAATAAACAGAGGAGATAATTAGTTGTCACTTGCTTGGTGTCACTTCCTTGTTTTATTTGGCTGTTTTGGGCAGATGGGAAGTGAATCTAGCATCCATGTGCAGAGTTAGCATTAATGAATTCCCAAAATACCCTTTTTTTTCTGGGGTGAATTTACTTTGTAACTACCACCACTGCCAACCAAAAATTAAATCAATAAATCAGTATGAGGAAATTGTCAGGCAGAGCCAGGCGTCCTACTAGAAGGAAGAGAGTGTTTATGGGTTGAATTCCCACACCACTCGAGGCTAACTGGCCTGCCACCCAGTTCCAAGGCCGTGGAGGGGCCTCAGGGGAGGGAGACCGTGTCCAGCTCCTGAGGACAGGAAGATACTTTGGTACTCTGAGTCCACGTTGGCCCCAGTGTCTTTGTAACCCATTTCTCCTTCACTCCAGGAAAAAAGGAAGGAATCACTGCCAAATGCTTTCTGCTCCTGTTTCTGGCAACAAATGAGTATGTCTAGCTTATTAACCCTTTGCTGATACTGTTAAGCTCTGCCTGCTTGATGCCACTTCCCTATGGGTCCCTTTTCCCTTTAATGTGATTATCTAGAACAGTATCACTCAGGGTCCGTAAAAGGGACAAAAGAGCACAAGTCTGCACACCTGTCAGTGTTAGAGGGGGTTGTCTAGTAGAGAATATGGCCTTCTGAGGTTTTTGCATTCACTGAATTAAGGAACAATTGTAAATGTTACAATACAAGAGTTACAAATGATTAAAACCAGCAAATAAGAAAAAAAAAAAAGTCAAAACCCTCCACTTACTTTGGGGAGGAGTCCCTCCTTCCAATCTTCCTCCCAACATACCACACAGACATATATAAACACATTCAGGTCCATGCCTGGCTAAAGAGAAACACTCTCAGGGGAAAACTATCTATTTACATAATGAAAACCATCAGAATAATAAATGCAAGTAATCATACACTATTTCTAGAAAATTCCTGTGCTTAGGGCCATGTATCTGAAATATCTGTGTGATTTATTGACTGTTGTACTCTTCACTCAAATATGTTAGCAGAATGTAAACAAAGTCACTGCCCATCTGCAAACAGCCAGGTGACCAAGGTAGATTTTCCATTTTTGCCTCTGCTGGCCTTACCTCAAACCCGGGCTCCCCAGGTCACCCCACAACCAAGAAGTTAAGCCCTTTAACCTAAATCCGCATCTAGAACTTGGCATGGATAATCCATGCAGCTCTTCAGTGATTCACAGATAACTACGAACATATATACACTGAATAATCAAAGACAAACACACTGTTAACCTTTCAAAAAATTAAGTGGATATAATACAACTATTGATGCTAAAAGTCAAGTCCCCAAACACCAGACTTTAGAATTAAGGTTGTTGATACACAGAGCTGTCTGCTCTCTCACGCCTATCTTTTCTTGTCCCGTCTCTTCACGCATAATAAATCTGGCAAGCATAAAATTTCAGTGTTAGCTTGAGGACTTAAGTCAGAAGCGAGATACCATTTTTAAAAATTACCTCTAATCTTCAATCTATTACTGTTGTTGGCTGGCAGGTAGCCAATGCCACCTTTGCCCATTTTATTTGAGTCAAGTGTTTTCCTCTCTCCCTGCCTTCCTTCCCTGAATAAATATTTAAGGCTGATTGCTGAAGAATTGATGCTTTCAAATTGTGGTACTAGAGAAGGCTCTTGAGAGTTCCTTGGACTGCAAGGAACTCATCCCTGAATATTCATTGGAAGCACTGATACTGAAGCTGAAGCTCCAATACTTTGGCCACCTGATGTGAAAAGCTGACTCATTGCAAAAGACCCTGATGCTGGGAAAGATTAAAGGCATAATGAGAAGAGAGGAGCAGAGGATGAGATGGTTAGATAGCATCACCAACTCAATAGGCATGAATTTGAGCAAACTCCGAGAGACACTGAAGAACAGGGAAGGCTGGTGTGTTGCAGTCTATGGGGTTGGACACAAATTATAGCGACTGAATAACAACAAGAAGCATCTGCTAGGTACCAGGCACTGTAACAGGTGCTTGGGGATACAATGGTGACCACACCAGTAACATAGATATTGTTAATGCCCTGCTTTTAATTTGCCCTGAGGGTCGCCTGCAGATGCTATGTAGAAGCCTACAGATTGCTCCTATTGCTGTCTTTCAGAGTGTGTCTTCTCTGGCCTTAGAAGTACTTGGTCTGAGCATGGGGAAGAAAGAAGTGCCCATGAATGAATTCTCCCTGAGGGACATCAACCACTGAAGGACAAGATATTATGGAACATACAGCAGCTCGCTCGTCCTTCAGCGGACAGTGTTCCATGGGGGCCCAGGGCGCCTGAGTCCCCACTCCCGAGCACATGTCCTCTGGCCGGCCTCCCCACCCACCTCCCTTCCCCACTCCCTCATGTCCTTGGACTCCAATCTATGTATCAAGGGTCTTCTTTGTGCAAATCCATTGGGGGAGACACAGAAAGGAAACTCCAAATTGTCACAAAACTCCTATTTTTTTTCCAAATAGGATAACAGCAGCATGCTATAATCATCCAAATCGAGAATTATCTAAACCTGAGTTCCCTGGTATGTTTGCAATGGTATTTTAACATGTCCCCAAGCGTCACAGAAATCCATAAAGCATTCATTCAAATGAAATTTGAAGGACATAGAAAACACAGGCAGAATATTCTCTGAAAGAATTATCATGCATTGCCTTATAGATAATGCACCAGCATTTTTCATTCTCTAAAGATAATCCTTTGGTATTTGGGTCTTTTGGACTGGCTGGACTGTTCGGCTTTTTTGTTCAACCTAAATAACATTTCCTATTCTGCAGAATAATATAATACCCTGAATCAAACCAGTCCTACTTGGTAAACTTTACTTGAATGCTATTTTTCATCAACATCACATGCCTATTAGGAAAGAAAGAACAGCTGGCTTTTCACTAAAGTAATTATTTTTCATTATTGAATTCTGAGTATTCAATGTTACCTATCTTTTTCTGTATCTCTCTTGAGTCATCCCAAATTAGATTGCTATACCCAGATACCTCAGTTTACTTTAGTAAAGGGGATAGGATGAGTGGGAATAGAGGGGAAAGAAGAGAAGTAATATTGCTTCTAGAATACTTCGCAGGCTCATATGGAATAAATAAAACAAAGACAATTTTATCATCTGCACAGTCAATAAACGCCAGTTTCCAGGAATGAGCAAGATAACCTGTGAATTGACTGTAGTGTTGAGGCTGACTCCTGAATATGAATGCGAATACATATATATTCATTGTGTCATATTACCAAGGCTGACAGTGTTTACAGTCACTGATACAGAATAAGAACATCTGGGAACTCAATTACTTGACATAAATAAGTCTTTGTATTTGTAAAATAAAAACTTTCTAATAGCCAAAGTTCTGGTTTCTTCTTCAATGGGAGCTGCTCATCGTAAACCCAGAATTGAAAGTCAAATCTTGATTGATATTGAATCCTAAACTCACATGGGCTTGATAACCTAAGATTGCCTTTATATAGTTCAATCCACAGGCTGCTACAGTGGGTTTATAGTATCTCAGACTTTGAAAAGAAATTACTCCTGCAGTGGCAGCTTGCAGAACACTCTGTAGCATCTTCTCAAAAAGGAAACAAGCCAACCAGAGATAAGAGATAATAAAGATATGGATGCAGAACTTGGAAAGTGATGGGGACTTCTTTCAAACAAGATGTGGCTGGTGGGTCTGCAGTTCCTTGCTGCTCATGGGGTGTTCAGAATCAGCTTGTTTGCAATGCAGAATTTCGGGCCTCATTTCAGACTAACTAGATCTGACTATGCATTTAAATAAATTCCCCTGGTAATTCACAAGCACATTAAAATCTGAGAAGCACTATTTTTTTTTTTTAATATTTATTTGGCTGTGCCGGGTCTTATTTGCAGCATGCGGGATCTTCACTCTTCCCTGAGGCCTGTGAAATCTTTAGTTGTGGCATGCGAACTCTTAGTTGTGGCATGTGGGATCTAGTTCCCTGACCAAGGATGGAACCCTGGCCCCCTGCATTAGGAGTTCGGGTCTTAGCCACTGGACTCAGATGTCCTCTCAGAAGCATTACTGTACACTATGATATACGCAGCATCAACCAAATCTCTACACCTGGCTTTCATTTAGTTGAAACAAGGCTTTCGTGCAAATACTGAAAATGAAGATTTTGTCCCTAGGGGAAGGTAGGCAAGGCAGATAGAAGAAAACTGAGAGGAAAAAGATCTCAGAAAGTAGATAACAGGCTTCCAGGTCTAGGACTCCAAGAACAGACCCTGAAATGAACACAGACTCCATCCACATCATGCAAATATTGATTTGTCCAGTAAGCACAAAGAGTGTGGTCACTAAAGCTGGCTTCTGACTTTCTGATACTCAGCTTATTCATCTGTAAAATCAGGAGGTGATGCAAGATAAGTTCCATCTAACTCAAAAGTCCTCCCACTGGACTTATGAAAAATAACAGGCCAGGTGGTGGTGGTGGGAGAATATTCACATAAGAATATTCGCACAATTCTTATGCAGATTGCTTTGTGATCTTGAACAAATTTTATGTTGAAATTTGATTACTGCTGCACTGAGAGTAACCATTTCTCCTTTTTTAAGGAAAAACATCTATTTATTTAAAAATTTTTTTAAAAAACTGAATCTTTCTTTGCTTGAGTGAGAGGAACCATTTCTTGACATTTGTTCATTCTAAAGATCTTATTGCTGCTTTCTACTTCACCAAAGTCAACTACAATGCACATATACATTAGAGAAGGGAAAGGATCCACTGAGATCTTGGAACAGGAAGAGAGAAGAATAAAATATATAAGAAATCTTTGTGTTCTCGGGCTTGAGAATTCACAATTGCTCTGACTTCATCTCACTCTGTCTTTAGTTCCTTTCACCGAGTTTCATTTACCAATTTTCTAAAGTACTATTGTCCTTCACTTGAGCTCAAAACAGAAACATAACTTTTTCACCCTCACAGGCATCTCTGTAGGATGCCTGAATGGCCATACACATTCATGAACAAAATTCAAAATCGACAAGATTCAGCAACCCCTGGGCTGATCTGGGGAACCAGCTCCCAGGTAGCTTTTATGACCTGTTTTCCCTTAATGGTAATTCTTCAAGTTGTCCCAAAACATTCCTACATGAATCCTGGCTCCTTTATAGAAAATATTTTAATTTGTATCATTTCGGCAATGCTGCAACCGGGTTACAAAATGAACGGATAAAATGTGGCATTGAACTTGGGTTTCAATTCCCCCTGGTATTAAAGAGACTCTTGCATCTTGGAACTTGAACTTGGATAGGACTTTCTCAACTGGACACAGTCAACTGTCAGGCATGAACCCAGAAAAGATGAAACTCCAGACATGACGGAATTAGCCCAGAAGCACCAGGCCAAGATGAAAAAGGCCAAATGGGAGCAGGCAGCATATAGGATTCAGCTGCCAACCCAACCCCTCCACGAGTGCCAGGTATCAAGTTCTCACAGTGAGTGTCAGGACCAAGATGGCAATTGAGGTGGGCATTTAAGGGGAGGGCACAGTCTATTAAGTCACCCTAGAAAACTTCCCTTATTCATTCTCTAGAGAAATTGGCAGAATTTTAGAAACCACTTGAGTATTACGCTTATCTCTGCTTCAACATCATTTGTCCTCATGGACTCAGTATCAAATTTGCATCTTGCTTAATTAATTGGGCAAAGGATGTCACTCTGACAGGGAACCACAAAACCCATGTGTGCACAAGATGACTTCAACTAAATTTTCATGCAAGCATTTCCCAAGATGCTTTATTACTTAATGCTCAAATCTGCAGTTCCAAATCCACAAGTGTCCCTTACCCTCCACCAGAAATGTTCATCAAAATATCTGGCCTTTATTTCAAATTCGTGTGTGTGTGTGTGTGTGCACGCGCTAAGTCGCTTCAGTCATGTCCACCTCTTTGCAACCCCATGGACCGTAGCCCGCCAAGCTCTTCTGGAGTGACAGGCAAGAACAATGGAGTGGGTTGTCATTTCCTATTCTAGGGTATATTCCTGACCCAGGGATCGAGCCCGCATCTCTTATGTCTCCTGCATTGGCAGACAGGTTCTTTACCTCTACAGCCATCTGGGAAACTTATAAAGCAATCCTCTTTCTAGATTCACATTTCCCAACAAGCCCTGTCCAGACCTCCCTCACTGGGTTTGGTGGGTGACACCAATGACATGGCCAAAGCGGAAACTTTTTATCCACTGCCTGAGTTTCAGCAAGCAATATTATCTGTAATCAGTCATTGCTTTTTTTTCTTTCTACAAGACCAGTCTAGTTCATGCATTTATTATCCTCATTTGAACTATTTGGAAAAACTCTCATCTCCATTTACCATTAATTCATTTGGCAGATACAGGAGCACATACTGTGCCCTGTAGGCACTGTTCTAGGTGCTGAGGATAAAAGAGATGAACGAAATGGAACTTGGTCCTAGTCCTCTCGGAGTTTATGCTTTGTGCTGCTCTTATCAGAATAACACATTTTGAAGGACACCATCACAGTCACCTCGCTCACACACTTTTT
The DNA here is from genome assembly GCF_054371585.1 of Giraffa tippelskirchi. Taxonomy (NCBI): domain Eukaryota; kingdom Metazoa; phylum Chordata; class Mammalia; order Artiodactyla; family Giraffidae; genus Giraffa; species Giraffa tippelskirchi. Next base: position 59,609,970 of record NC_137287.1, on the reverse strand, counting down.
GAATCGCATATTCGTCCAACTCAAACACCTCCAGTGGCCCACTGAAAACAAAGCCAAGCAAAATGAAAACTCTTCCATCCCTTTAAAGAGTGCAAGCCGGCTTCTACCTACACCTCTAAACTCATATTTCATTATTCTCTCAACAAACCATCTGGTTGAAACCAGCTGGCTGCATCCCCATTTCAGAACTCCATATTTCTCACTCTTTGCCTTGTTACTGCTGTGTCTTTTCCTAGAAGATCTACATCCTCCATGGTGAGATTTTTCTAATCACCTTACTGAAAAATGTTCTCTCTCTCCTCTGAACTTAAATACTTGCTCAATTTAAATGATACATAATGTATTCAATAGAAATGTTTTCATCTCATCATTGGACACACTTTGTCCTAGGCATGGAGAGTTAGTGAAGGACATAGTTTCTCCTACTATAAACCAGATTTCCACTTTCAGACGTTTTGGTTCTTAAAAGCAGAGTTCATCATACCTTGCACCTCCATAGGATCTCACAAATTTCCTTGCTCACATGGATGCTTGGTGATGCAACGAGTAACAACAATATTGTTAAATGTCAACAGACTAATCTTAAAGTTTCATTGTTTATTATGTCTATAAGCATCTTCTTTATTCATTACATATATTTTTAAATTGTGAGCTATTCACTGAAATCTGTTTCACTGAAAGCCTAATTTGGGAATGATTTCCCTTTGCTTCAAGGAGCTCAAGGGGAACCTGGTGTATTATAATGAGTTACAGATGACCAAGTGACATTTTTGGAGATGTTCACCTGAGTTCCATAGGTCTGAACTGGCCAAGTGTGTGTGTGTGTGTGTGTGTGTGTGTGTGTGTGTGTGTGTGTTCCCAGTCACGTAGTTGCGTCCAACTCTTGGCAACCCAATGGACTACTGCCTGCCAGGCTCCTCTGTCCATGGGATTTCCCGGGCAAGAATACTGGAGTGGGTTGCCATGTCCTCCTCCAGAGGATCTTCCTGACCCAGGGACTGAACCCATGTCTCTGGTGTCTCCTGCACTGGCAGGTGGATTCTTTACCACTGCACCACCTGGGAAGCCTGAAACTGGCCAGGAGATGGTCTCAAATGTCGTATTGTGGTAGTGAAGGAGAATTTCCACTTCCGCACTGGATAATCCTGCTCTGGATATGAATTCCTCTTTAGCATCCTTTATGTAGCTCAGCGTCACTCCTTGAAGTTCCAGCCTCCCTCCCCCACCCAAAGTGTGACACGCAGAGGGCTAAGGATGAACAGTCAGGCTAAATGGTGAATTTATTTTCTCTGTTAGCTTGTGTCACTGCCTCAGTTTGGTTTTGTATAGTGGCATGTGAGTTTAATATAGCTTATTTGAAAAATGAAACCAACATCAGATGCTTGAGTGGTTTGAGCCCAATAGGAAATCTGTATATTTGCCAGAAAGAAGGCAAAGGGAAATACATAATAGAAACATTTACAAAACCTAATCTGAAAAGAAAGGTTTCTGAGGTTTAAAAGTATGTATAAATGAGTTTTGTTAATTTACATGATCTTGGCAGCTTGAACATTCCAAACACTGATGGAGGCAAATGTTTGAGAAGGTATAATAAAAAACAAACCAATCCTGCACGGAAAGAGAAACGCTTCCACCTGGTGTTGTGTCAAAGCTCAGTGGACAGCAAATCTGAAATCCTTCAGGGAAGACCGAGAAGCTTTTCTCCTCCTAATATGTTTTATATGACAAAGCAGTATCAGGCAAATACGAGGAAAATGTATTTAACATAGTTTTATCTTGGCAGCATCCCTTTAAATGCAAAAGAAAATGAATAATGGAAGGTGATGAAACAGAATTCTTTACCCAAGAGGCTCCAATAGCTCTGAGGAGACTCAGTCCTAGGCTTCTCCTGTCCTCTGCATTAACCCTTCTTCCAGCAGGCTGTGTGTATGTGTATGTCTCCTTCAACCCCCTCAAGAAGCGCAACTTATCCACAGCAAATAAGGAGTTCTAATGGCACAATTATATCTTCCCTAGAATCCATTTTCTACCCCTTTGCTCTAGAAGCACTGAAGATATGAACGCTTCCACAAACAGAATGAATAAAGCCTCAATTCTCTACGGCGACAAATTCAGGAAATGGCAGGTTTTATCTTCAAGGAGTTCAACGGCTCCACAAAAGCTCTCATGCGCAAATAATGGAATTCTCAAATTGGGATAAATGTGCTTTTAAGAATTTTTATTTTGATCATTTATTTCAGGTAACACTTGTGGATAATATAACACAGCTTTGGATTCCTGAACAGATAAAGAAAATCTAAAAGGGAAAAAAAAATTAGGGCAGGCCTTTATTAAATTTTAAAGTATGCCTTTGCTACACTTTTATAAAGAACCAAATAGGGTATTGAAATCTCTGGAGATCGCCAGTATAATTTCTTTATCATGTTCCATTTAAAATTTAATTATGCAGTCTACAACAAGAAGAATCTGAGCCGTTTAAATAGGTCATGCAGTGAGTAACTTAACAATATTCTAAAGTTTTCCTTGTAAAGATGGTTCCTTTGATAGTCTGTTACACATCAGAACACTATATTATAAAACAAGTGTAATTTAATTCAGTCACTATGGACTCTTATACACATCCATAAAGAAATGTTTTGATTTAGGTTATCTGGAGAATCAATGAAAACCATGTTCCTGGTAGAGCTGCCCAAGATATATAAGCAATATGTGAATATATACTTTCTTTGGGTAATTGTTATTTTCATGTGTCATAGCAAGGTTAAGGGAATTTTGTATTTAATAACTGAGGCATTTTGTTTTAGATGAATAATCATCCATAGCAAGGCAAAAGATCTAGCCACAGAATAATTAATATCTGAATGAGCGGTTTCTGTGGCCTGTGACTTAACATTCCTTCATTCCCCATCACAAATTTCAACTAGCATGCAACTCTAACTTCCTTACAATAAAGTAAAGTAGGCATTATTTTGAGCACTTTACACCTATCACTTTATTTCATTCTCTGAACAACTGTTCCTATAATGACTTCCAATTTATAGACAAGGAAAATGAGGCACAGAGAGGTGAAGAAATTTACCCAAGATCATGGAGTAAGTAAGGAGCTGAACAGGGATTTGAACATATGTTGAAGTTTGTCTCCAGAGTGTAGGTGCTGAACCACTTCACTAGAGTGCTTCTTGTAAGGCAACAAGGCATCTTGCCTCGATAGGGGCACAACCCAAATAATGAGCATAAAGCTACCTCTGAATCCACCACTTTAAAAGCTACCATCTACTTCCTGGGTGCCAGGCTAAATATTCTATGTAGATTATCTTCTCTCAGTGACACTATGAGATGAGTAGCACAATTTTTCCAAATTTTCAAATAAAAACTGAGACAGAGATATTAACTCACTCACTCTAGGTCAGATGATTAAGAAAGTACAAACACAAGATTAAAGCATGTCTGAGCCCAAAGCTCAGTCTCTTAACCTCTGTGCTAACAGACTCAACAGCAACAGCTCTGAGCAGCCTGGTAACAGGCAAATTTAAGTTTATAAGTTTCCAGCCAACAAGATGAATTTTTCTGGTTGCCAAGAGCAGAGTAAGAAGGGTGATTGAACACAGAAATCATATATCTGGTCTAAGACTGGTACTCTGTGAAGTTTCTCCAATGCTTCCTTCCTCCTTTCCTCTTAGGAACTGAATGTGTCCCCCCACCCCCCAAATTCATATGTTGTTGTTGTTTAGTCACTAAGTTGTGTCTGACTCTTTGCGACCCCATGGGATTTCCCAGGCAAGAATACTGGAGCAGGTTGCCATTTCCTTCTCCAGGGGATCCTCTTGATCCAGGGATCTAACTCAAGTCTCCTGCATTGGCAGGCAGGTTCTTTACCATTGAGCCACCAGGGAAGCCCACAAAATTCATACGTTGAAAATCCTAAAGCCCAGTGTGATGGGGCTAGGAGGTGATCAGGTTTAGATGAGGTCATTAGGGTGGGGATTAGAAGAGACCAGTGAGATGGCTCTTTTTCTTTCTCCCCTTCTTTACCTGCTCCCCCACCCCAACCTGGTGAGGATACAGAAAGATGGCAGCAGACAGTAGACCAGGAAGCTGGTTCTCACTCAGATGCTGAATCTGCCAGCACCTTGGTCTTGGACCTCCCAGTTTTCAGAACTGTGAGAAACAGATAAGTTTAAGTCACCCAGGCTCTGGTACGTTGTTTTAGCAGCACCAGCAGACCAGGATACTTCCCAATTCAAACTTTTATTCGTTCATTCAAACATCTATTCACTCAAAGACTTATGTAAATATTAAGGGTTTACTATGTTCCAGGCACTGTTAGACACTGAGGAAAAACGATGAATAATAGTGGGATCTCAATGCATTTCCTAATTAGTGGATATCTAAAAGTCTCTATTGAACTCTATTATCAATGATACGGATGCCAGCATAGAGGTTAGCACTTGGGTCTTTGGCAACTACAGAGGAGGCACGGAACTCTTCAGGGCAGAGATGACTTCAGAGCAGAAACTGCATCTAAGATGCGTCTGGAGCATGGGTTGGTCAACTTTTTCTATAAAAGTAAATAATGGATATTTTTGGCTTGTTGGGTCATACAGTCTTTGCCACAACCACTCAGCTCTGACTTGGTAGCACAAAACCAGACATTGGCAATATGTAAATAGATGGGCTTGGCTGTGTCCCAATAAAAACTTATAAAAACAGGAAACAGGCTGGATTTGGTCTATGCGCTATAATTTGCCACCCTGTATTGGGGATGTGTAAGGGATAGTTTGGGGAAGGAGAAAAAGAACAGGGAGATGATAAGAGACTTTCAAGTAGACAGAGAAAGAAATGAAGATATAGAGATAGGTCCTCAATTTTCTTTTCTCTAAAATGGGGGCTCACACGGTCATTCAACAAACATCAATTGGCTGCCATCTCTGTTGGGAGTCCTGTGAACAGAGGAATAAGCAAGAAAGCCAAAGGAGACTCTGTTCTGGGGGTGGAGGGAGGGGAACAGACAATAAATAAATGGACAAATAAATGAACACATAATGACAGTTACTCTGTGGGCAATATAATATGGCAATGTGACAGTCCCCTTGCTACAGAGGGGACTACTTGGAGAGGTCAGAGGCAGGATCTCTGAGGAAGTAAGAGAGAAGAAAGGCCAGTGGGTCAGGAACAAAGAAAAGGAGAGGGTGAGCAGGAGGCAATGAGGTTGCAGAGTCAGCTCATGGAGGTTCCCGGATGCGAAGGTATGCTGCGTGGACTTTATTCTCAGCGAGAGCAAACTTGTTCAGTTTGAAGCCAAAAGCAATGTGGTTTGATTGATGACTTTTCAAAGATTTCTTCGGCTGCCATGTGAAGAATGATTTGCAAAAGAGGAAATGGAAGACCAGTTAGGGGCCATGTTAATAGTACAAGCGGGAGTCTACGACGGCTTAGAAAAAGATGGAGAAAGTGGCCAAATTAAAGATGAAATTTGGAGACTGAGTCAACAGACTTGGATGATGGATGGTCTATTAAGTGTGAGAAAAAGAAAGGCAATATAAATGACTCAAGGATTCTCCTTTAAACAGTTGGATACCTGAAGTTAAGGTGGCTGGGGGTAGATTTAAAAGTTCTTTTTGAGGGACTTCCTTGGTGGTCCAGTGGTTAAGAATCCACCTTGCAAGGCAGCGGATACATATTCAATCCCTGGTCGGGGAATAGGCAACTAAGGCCATATGCCGTAAGCATTGAGCCTGTGTGCCACAACTAGAGAGAAGTGCCATGCTGCAACAAAGAGCCAGAGCACTGCAACTAAGACCTGACACAGCCAAATAAATAAATATTTTTTAAAACGGGGTTCTTTTCAATCACTTCAACTTGAAGATTATATATCCAAGAAGAGATGTTAAACTGATGATTGAGTATTCAGATTTGAAACTCAAGGGAGAAGTTGAGGCTGGAGATATGAAAATGGGAACTATCCTTCTTAAGATGAACTTGATGACATCTCTCTCCACATCCTCTCTATGAATGAAGAGAGAAATGGACAAGGGAAGCCCTGGGAAGCTCAGCAGATAGAGTCCAGCAGAGGAGGAAGAACAGGCAGGCAGACTGGGAAAGACCAGCCAGTGAGAGAGGGAGAAACCTGGGAAAGACTGTTGTCCCAGAAACTCAGAAGGTGTTTGTTTCATGAAGAATGGAGGCCCTACTTTGAGTACAGCTGAGAGATCAAATAGGAAAACAGATAAATGGCCACTGGACTTTGCTGGACGGAGGGTGCTGTTGACCTTGACCAGGTCAGTATAGTGGAATGAAAGGGTTAGAAACACAGTTGCAATAGGCTGAGGATTGAGCAAGAAAAAAAAGTTCTTGTGGCAGATAGCAGTTCCTAAGTATGTAAAGCCATTTTCCCCCTACCTTGACTTCTTCCTTTCTTCTTAATGGCAGAATATGTCTCCTAATATAAAGGCTGCAAATACTAGAAACCCAATTTCCCCTCCCTAAGAACTCAGACACGGGCAAGAAAGTCTTCCCTAAAATAGAATACATGATAAAAAATGCCCTTCTTCACTGGATGTGATCATGTCTCCATGTGATGGCTGGAGCTGTGGCAGTCACATTGTGAACATGAGGCACATCATAACCAAGAGATGCTGAGAATGGCAAAGGAAAAAGAGAGAATACATAAGGGCATGATATTAACTATGGGTTTTCTCAGATTTCTTGAACTATAGCTACAAACTCAATCTGCATTTTCTGCCCTGATATAGCTACAATGCTTTTTGTTAAATGGCTTCAACCTGGGATAGATAATAAGAATATTATAAGAGAAAGATTCAAGCAGGAAAAATTTTAGACATAGGCTATGAGTCGGGGGTAGGGGGGAATGCACTGTAAAAGATAAGGAGGTGAGGGTTGGGGCAAGGAAAAAGGATACTTCTTACCAACTGCAACTGTGGCCACAGAGTCAGTGCGCAGTATAATGGTGGGTATACTATAATATAATATAAGCAGGAAACTGGGTAGTGTAAGGTTTGTAAAACCATCACTTAAACCAGAGGGCTTGTTTTCTATTGTTAGCCAAACAGTGACTCTGAGAAAGGGGAGCTCTAGGGATTGTAAGGTCTGGGAGTCCCATGGGGTCCCCTGTGGAGAACATCCAACTTTTTTTTTCTTTCCCCAAATCCATTCTGTCAATTTGCCCAGATGACTCTTCTTAAACAACAGTTTAGAACTCTTCTTGGATGAATAATAATCAAAGAGAAGAACAGCTCCTCAGACTGGTGTCTAAATCCTTCACATCAAGTGATCTCCAAGTGCCTCTTCTTGTCTCTGCACTCCCTCCAACAAGATGGCACCACTTCCTGTTACCTGCAAAGCCCCTGCACACCTCCTCTGGGTGATGATGTTCCCTCTGTGTTGAGCACACAGCCTTCTGCACTGCCATATGGTCAGACCTGAGCCATTTGTCCAAGCCCTGATCAGAAGGTTGACTCACAAGGCTGTCCTTGCTTCCTCCAATTAGAGGTGGTCCATCTCACTTCTGAAATTCCCTTGTACTTTTTGTTTGCTTACATGTTTTTCTATCTTTCTTATGGCATTAAACACTTTCCACCCAGCACCATGATTATCTATACCTGCTATGCTAGACTATATTACTTAGGAGAAGAGACAGTGATCAGTTTGTTCTCCACCACAGAGCCTATAACCATTCTTGGCATAGAAGTAGTGTTCAATGCACCTTTGTTGAATTAATTAATAAATGGTGGATGTTGTAAATATCAAACTGCAACAGACCTGGGTCCCAGGAAGCTGGGAAAACTGTTATTTCTGAGGGATAATAAGGAAAATAAGAAATATTCATCAGCTCTAGATTAATTAATATGAGATTGGTCTGGGACTAGCAGCATTTTTCCCCCATATTTCCTTAACCCTGTCCCACCAGGTCCTGGCAACCAGTTTTCTACTTTCTATGTGTTTGACTTTTAAAATTTTTTTATTGTGACTTTTTTAAAGATTCCACATATAAGTGATATCATGCAGTATTTGTCTTTGTCTGTCTTGCTTATTTCACTTAGCATAATGCCCTTAAAGTCTACCCAGGCTGTCACAAATGGCAGAATTCCTACTTTCTCATGGTCAAAAAATATTCTAGTGAATGTGCATACTATGACTTCTTTATCCATTCATCTACTGATAGACACTTAGGTTGTTTTCATGTCTTGGCTGTTGTGAACACTGCTGCAATGAACATGGGAGTGCAGATATCTTTTTGAAATTCTGTTTTCCTTTCCTTTGGATACTCAGAAGCAGTAATGCTGGATTATGTGGTAGTTCTATTTTTAATTTTTTGAGGATTCTCCATACTATTTTCCATAGTAGCTGCACCAATTTACATTCCCATCAACAGCGCATGAGGATTCCCTTCCTTCACATCCTCACCAATGGTTGTTATCTTGTCTTTTGATGAAAGGCATTCTAACCAGTGTGAGGTGATAGCTCATTGTAGTTTTGATTTGCATTTCCCTGATGATTTGTGATGTTGACCATCTTTTCGTGTACCTGTTGGCCATCTGTATGTCTTCTTTGGAAAAATGTCTATTCAGGTCCTCTGCCCATTTTTAAAATCAGACTGTTGAATTTTTTTGCTATCGAGTTGTGCGAGTTCTTTACATGTTTTGGATATTAAACCTTAGAAGACATAATTTGCAATTACTTTCTCTCATTCTACAGTTTGTCTTTTCATTTTGTTAATAGTTTCCTTTGCTTTGCAGAAGCTCCTCAGTAAGATGTAGACCCACTTTTGTCTACTTTTGCTTTTGTTGCCTTTGCTTCTCGTGTCACCAACATTCTTATCTTCTAATTGCTAAAGGTCTTTCAGAAGACAGCAACTTAATTGAGGACTAAGAGAAATATGAGATTTTCTTACCTACCAAAGCCCCACAGGGGAATGAACATCTAACTGAAAACCCATGGTGCATACATGGTGAGCTGAGCTGCCAGATATTTTTTTAGTTCTCTTTGTCTCCATCTTTTCCCTTCTCTGCTACCTGATCAGTGACACCCATGACTATTTGAGAAATCTGGTCAATCAGAGAGTTCAGTCTTCCACTGCATGAAATCTGCTGAGTTCAAATTTCAGAAAACAAAGACCTATAACTGAAGATCAAAATTTCACAAGTGAAACTGCCATTCCATGACTTTTCTCTCTGAGACTCACACCAACCAAGTTCTAACTTCTTGGTAGAGAAGCTCAAAGGATAATCTGATGGTATATACTGATGTTCTTAGCCTTGGGTGTTAAAAGGCTAAAAAAAAATTGCTCCCACTGAATGCTTATGTTTCCTAACCTCCTCTGAGAAAGCATAGAAAAAGGTTAAGTCACAGGATTAAAGTAGAAGAAAAGGGACTTCCCTGGTGATCCAATGGCTAAGACTCTGCTCCCAGCGCAGGGGGCCTAGGTTTGATCCTCGCCAGGGAACAGATCTCACATGCTGCAACTAAGAGATCCTGTACGCTGCAATGAAGATCGAAGATCCCATGTGCCTCAACTAAGACTCGCTGCAGCCAAATAAATAGATAAATATTAAATAAATAAGTAAAGTAGAAGAAAAAAGACTGCGTATCTTTTATAACTTTAATCTTTGGCCCCTGCCTCCATTGGTTTCTGATAAAATCCATTAAACATAGTATCTTATTTATGTATTTAATTATTGTAAGCTTCCTTTACCAATCCTTCATGTTTTTCAAAGAGCATCCTGACTTCTGGGTGTTGAGCTTTAAAAACTGCTCATGAATCTCTACTGGCATCTTTAAGATGCTCCTATTAAAGTCTATTAAATAGCTTTATTTTCTATTCTGCTTAGTTTATATTGAGAAATAGTAGATTATGTTTAAGAAATTAAAAAGCTCTCTCTTTTTCAAAAACAGCCACTAATATTGTAAGATTATAGTAAAACTTCTGCTAATAAACACCTTGTTGACACCTTCACTCTGCTATCCATAATAAAGTTATTCCTCTGTGTAGGCATCCTTTATACTAAAATCCCAGTTTATCATAACTAAGTTAGTACCTCCATTCCACCTGAACAACTGCAGTTTTACCATGATTTAATTGAAATGCATCTACCGAAACTAAATACCCTGCACCATTAAAAAAGGTCTTGAAAGACATGCTTGCAATGGAGAAACACAATTGTTCCAATTGCTAAATTGATCTTTACTACAGCAAAATAAAAGCATGAAGTCTTATGTAAGATTATAAATGATCCTTTTCACAGCTCAGGAAATGGATGCATATATTCCTTTTCCAGAACACTTCAAGATTAAGAGGATAGCATGAGTAGAACATGTAGCCAGTTTAAATATTTGTTTTAATCCTGATAATAACATTGGTTTTAATATTTATATGATTACAATGCTTAGTGCATGTTGCTCATATAGTCTAATTTTTTCTGGTGACATATTATAACTAGGCTTTAAGTTCAGCAATGGTAAGAATTCCAAAAACACATTTAGGTTATCATTAGTGATGAAAGACAAAACCAGGTGTCTGTTCAAGTACCTTGTGCATATATCTCATCTCAACCTCAACCCATTTTTAACAGCCAAGAGAGGATCCACTGCTGTTATGATTTGTACATTTCACAGAATAGTATCAATTAGTGGCCAGCTGTGTACAGCAATTAAAGTTGAAATATCTCATCTTTCTGCAATATTTGTAAATGGTCTTTCCAAAAATTTCAAGATAGTCAAAGCCAAGGAAAACCAAAACATAAACCTGCTATAAAACGCCACTGTCTTTCTTTCCAGCCACATATCACAAGGTAGCAGTTGCCTGAATTACAGTTTTCCATTTTTCCTAGATGTCACCACATAAGCCCACTTTTATGACTAAAAGGATAAAACCTCCAAAGTGTCATGTTCCACTAATCATTAGCCGACAAACAGTAACGACAGGTGTCTTGCTCTAAATGCACTAAGGCTTTCCAGGGCTCATTTGCACTTTCCCAGTGACAAGCTGAAGAAATTTGAAAAAAAAGGCTGAAAAAGGCTGAGAGTTGAACACCTGATTGAATTCTATAAGACGGTACAAATAAACAAATGCTAGCAGCAGGAAGAGTGAACGCCAAGAGTTTTCATCACTAAATAGTCACATTATTTTGTGTTAATGGGAAGAAGGGAAATAATTGTCAGTGGATAATGTCCTAAACTGCCCCCAGAGAGAGTCAAAAGAATGCCCAGGGCTACATTAGAAGAATAATGGAGAAATAACTGACATATTATTTCTCATGACCTTACCACCATACGTTACAATGACTGCATGCTGCAGTTAGAATGGGATTGGTGTTGTGTTTATTCTCAACACGATGCAGTATTAAAGTAACAAAAATTCATGGAAAGAAACAATAAGTAGGCTCATTACTAAAATACCTCCCACAAAACTCAAGAAGTGAGCAGACTCCCTCCAGTAATAAACCAGCAACAACCAAAGATCGTTCTCGGTGAATGTGGGAAATGCCACTTGGTATTCACAACAGGATGCTACTTAATAGAATTCAGGGTGTGCACCAGATTTTGCAGACATCTGAGTAATTTTTATCTTCATGATTACAGTTCTGCATGGGTCTTATCTGACAATACAGGGGTGGCCCGCCCCTTAGCCATTCTAGAAAAGTTTAAAAGTCACCCTTCATTCAATTATTTGGGGATTAACTTCTGCACCACAAACACAAGTAGATACACAATTCTCTGTCTCCCAGAAAATGACGAGATGCTGGGTCTTCACAGTGGACTCTTTCCAGACTGAAAGCACAGGACAAACACACCCGGTGGAGATGGCCACACTAGAGCACACAAACACTTTTAACCCTGTAAGCTAGCTTTGAGATGGTATCCAGAGAATTAAGACATACAGTAATTTAAATATTTGGATCACAGAAAACAGTTTTCTGGACATATTAGTTATGATCCTATAAGCAAAGATTTTCTTTATGTTAAAAAAAAGCAACCACATGAGCTTATGTCCTGGAACAGATGGTGACGGTTCAGACCTCCCCCGGCTCCCTAGTGTTGTTCATCACCACATTCTGTAAGCTCTTCTATCGCTTCTTCTTGAGATTCTCTACATTTCCCTTTCCAACATTCCCAGGCAAAACTCCATGCCCTATTCATTCATTCACCGAAGGACACCAAGCAACTTCCAGGACTCAGGCGCTCTGTGTGATGCCCAGAAAACATCTCTTAGAACATTCCTGCCTCCTTTCTTTTTTTCTTTTTTCTAATAGATAGTGGTAATCATTTCTGATGGCTAGCTGTCTATAATCGGCACACTGTTAATCATGTCTTCTGTCATATAGCGACATATCCAAAATACATTAAAGACATCGATAAATTTATATACTGATTTCTTTCCTGGGTGAGATATTAACTTGTTATTCAAATGATGATGTGAATTACAGATGCATTTATGCTATCATCAAAACCATGATGCAAGTTCTTTAGGGGAAGCTCAAAATTTTCACCAAACTATAAATCCTTGAAGACCATACCACTAATGGATATTATGGAAAAAAAACAATTCAGTATGTCTTGAGATTGTCAATACCCATTAATATAACACAGAAAGTAGCATGTTTATGATGTCTGTGGAGAAAATAGCCCAATGGACCCATGTGCGTACGTGATGTAACTTCCATGGGATGAGAATGACTTCTCTAAGTCATGTATGGACACCACCTTCACTACCTCTTGGTTACATCACTTACACCCAGATTTTGGCATTTACATGGTGAAGCAGAGGTCTTAAAATCTAACTTGAGGAAGAGAAAATGAAGAATACCTCTGCTTCATTCTGCTACAACTCTTCTTTCAGGGGGTGTATCAGAACTCATGTACAGAAATAAGCAAAGCTCACTGCTCACCTTGGTAGACTTCCAGCTAATTCTGTGGTTGTCTCTCTGGAAGAAAAAGAAGATAAGCATGATTAGTTTATTTTGGCAAATTATAAATATGTGTTTAACAAAGCCATAATCTAACGTGCCAAGGCATTCCAGTATCATATGGGTGCAGAGGATACTGTATTTGCAGTTGTTTAGAAACTTAAAATCAACACATCACATTTCGGATTAATTCCCCTAAGTGTTTCAGTGGTTACTTTCCAAGGAAATTCTACATGCATGCAAAATATCTGCCTCTGCTTTCTGGTGGTTGAGCTTAACTGATTTTAAAACATTCAACTTTAAAATGTACAACATATGGAAGGAAAATAAGAGGGAAAAGAATCCCAAACCGAGTTTTGGATGTTTCCCATTTGAACAAAGCACCTGTTTCTCTTTCCGAGAATCATTTAGGAACAAATTGCTTTGAGAGTGTGTCTTTGTACTGGTCTCTGTCACCTGAGGTTTATGAAGTAACATGTCCAGTACAGAATCCAGTTCTTTTAGCAGCAAATTACTGGGTAGCTCAGTGGTAAAGAATCTGCCTACAATGCAGGAGATCCAGCTTCAATCCCTGGGTTGGGAAGATCCCCTGGAGAAGGAAACAGCAACCCACTCCAGTATTCTTGCCTGGAGAATCCCATGGACAGAGGAGCCTGACAGGCTACAGTCTGTGGGATCACAAGAGTCAGACAAGACTTAGCCAGTAAACCACCACCACCACCACTGTTTTTCATTTCTTTGTTATAATATCCTACCAGGTCAAAGGATTAATCACAGATGCTACGACAATTAAAATGGCACAGATGACAAGTCACTGATGGAAGTTCTGTAGTACATGAGTAAGAACCACCAGAGACATATTTCAGAGCTAACCTGTTCCAATTACACATCTTATTTTTTGATTACAGATGTGTTCTTGGAAGAAATGGGTGCAAGGAGAAGGAGGAGATCGAGGCTTAGTGCTGAGATAGTTTAAAAGCAGAAGTGGGCTTAACTTGAGACAGAGGGATGCAAAATATAATTCTTAGAACAGTGGTACATAGTCTTCTTCATGTCATATAATCCCTTAAGACTCTCATAAGAAGAGGTAGTATATACATATGCAATGGAATACTACTCAGCCATAAAAAGAATGAAATTATGCCATTTGCAGCAACATGGATGCAACCAGAGATTATCATACTAATTGGGTAAGTTGGACAGAGAAAGACAAATACTATATGATGTCACTGATAAATGGAATCTAAAATATGACACAAGTGAACTTATCTCCAAAACAGAAACAAACTCAAAGACATAGAAAAAAACTTATGATTACCAAAGGGGAAGCGGTGAGGGGAGATAAATTAGGAGTTTGGGATTAGCAGGTACATACTACTCTGTATAAAATAAACAACAAGGTCCTACTGTATAGCACAGGGAACTATATTCAATATCATGTAACACATTATAATAGAAAAGAAAAAAGAATCTCGTTAAAGAGGTAAGCACCTGGGGTGGGAGGGAGGTTCAGGGTAGGGGGACAAGTGTATGCCTGTGGCTGATTCATGTTGATGTCTGGCAGAAACCAACGCAACATTGTAAAGCAATTATCCTCCAATTAAAAATAAATTTAAAAAAGATACAAACACCTTATGCAGGAAAAAAATAATGATATACACATGACATGCCCACATACACAAAACGTGGTGTATAATTATAATGCTTCATGGACCTCAGAAAGCCAATATGTCAACCCTGGGTTAAGAATCTCACCTTGAAACTTGCATTGTCTTTATATATTCATTTTAATCCAGAGGGCTTCCTGCTAGTTTCTAGAACTCCCTCCCACCTATTGTCTGTGACAGCACCCGGGCATATTAGGGACAGGCTGGTTCCCACAGATCCATGCTGCTTTAAAAATATAAGTGATTATAATTTCAGCTCCTATAGAAATGCTCTTTCCCAAATAACCACATAGTATTAAAGCTTTGGCCTTCATTGCTATAGAAATTGATTTTTGAGAGAACGTTCCACTCCTTCAACAAAACCGCAGTTGAAAGCCTTGTCCACTATATCGTTGAAGGCCTCACAGGTATTCATCTCATTTAAGAATTTCATGCCTGCCTAAGACATTTTTCTTCCAAAACAGAATCTGGAATTGTGGATACCAACCCGCCTGCCCCCACCCCCAGCTAAGAGGCACCTCTTCCTCAGTCTTCCTCTGTAACATGGTGTCACAATAGAAGTATCTTTTAAATTCTATTTTTTTATTTATCATTTCGTTACTTGAGACCAAAATATATGAACACGCAGTCAATGCTTATTCAATTTGTAAGGAAGGAATTAATGAACTCTTCTGACCTACTTGTTGACCTTGAGGGTTAATTCTATATTTAGAACTTGATCATAGTAACAGCAGCACCTCAGGGTTAAGGTGCAATTCCCTTTCCTCCTTTCTAATCTTTTAACTCCGTATTTTTGCTCCAAGACTATACGTGTTTTAATATAACGAGTCCCCCTGTGTATGCTCAGTCACTCAGTTGTGTCCAACTCTTTGCGACCCCGTGGACTGTAATGTAGCCTGCCAGGCTCCTCTGCCCATGGGATTTCTCAGCAAAAATACTGGAGCGGGTTGTCATTTCCTTCTCCAGGAAGTCCCTGTGGTATCTAATATAACTACATTGGATCTATATTACCATAAATCCATTTAAACCACAGTAGCGGTACTTCTCAATCTGGGCACTATCATGACATTTCGGGCCAAATGATCCTTCCTTGTAAGGGACTGTCCTGTGCTTTGCAGATGTTCAGCAACATCCCTGGCCCCTAGCCACTGGATGCCTGTGGTACCCTCCTCCCAGACTGTGACCATCAAAAGGTCTCCAGACATTGCCAAATGTCCCCTGGGGGCAAAACTGCCCTCAGTGGGGAACCACTGCAACAGAGCAACAGAATCCAAATGTCTGCAACTGACCTCTGTTTCAAAACCTTCCTGGATTAACCAACGATCTCCATTCTCTTGGAAGAACATGGGCCTGAGCTCTCTCAGGAGGGCCTGTTTCACTTTGCACCATCACGTAAGTTTGTACGCTTACCACTGTGTTTGTTCCCCACCCATTTATGTTAGTGGGACTCATTTTAATCTTCAACTAAACATGATGTAAGGGCTTCCTAGGCAGTGCAGTGGTAAAGAATCTGTCTGCCAATGCAGGAGGCACAAGAGACCTGAGTTCAATCCCTAAGTCAGGAAGATCCCCTGGAGTAGGAAATGGCACTCCTGCTGTAGTATTCTTGCCTGGAAAATTCCGTGGACAGCGGAGCCTGGCAGGATACAGTCCATGGGGTCGCAAAGAATCAGACATAACAGAGCAACTGAGCACACACAAACATGATGTAAAAACTGATGAAATAAAAGTACTGAAAAGTTCTTGTTTCTATGAAAACTGAGTTGGGTTCTTTGGAAAGATTAAAAATGACAAGCAGCTTATCAATGAAAAAATGTTGCCTTCCCTATCACTTAACAAAGGATGCTGCAGCCATCAAGCCACCACATTACAGCTGCTCTGACAGAACTTAGGATACAAACAGGATGCCTACCATCCAGCAGTCAGCTGCTGCAGTCACCTCCATCAGTGTACCCAGAGGAAACTCACAGTGAAGAAGGAAGGACACTGGCCACAGACAGCTGAGGTGCACATCAAAGGAATGATTTCAGTGAGCCCAGGCTCTTGCATCTTTCCAAACATAGAGAAGAACTGAATTCCTTAACTTGAGATGTCTGGTTTTCTTTAATAGGAACCTTTCAATGTTTTGACTACCTGGTCTTTGTTGCAAAAACTCTGATATATCCTGGCTTCTCTTTGGAGCAGTTCCTCAGAGCTATCTGAGAGGCTGCATCCTGGGCTTAAGTCTTCAGTTTCATCTGCCAAATGAAACATAATTCTCAACTTTTAGGTTGTACATTTTTTTTCAGTCAACAAGCTTAAGAAAAATTGATGGTTAAGTTAGGTCTAGGGGCAAGATAACTATAAATACTGTGGAGAAAAAATACATGGTTGTCACAAGTTTTTCCAAGTTCTTGTTCTTCTTAAGTAAACTAGAAATTCCTAGATGGTGAATTATCGGTGTGATTTACGCACAGAAGAGAATGCAGAATTCCATTCAGTACATCCACAGACTCAAGGTGTTTGCCTTGCCTTTATAGCAAAAGACAAATGCTAGAAAAAAGTTATGCTTTCCACACACTTAGTACTAGCAGCAGAAAATTTATCTTTTATATAGCCATGCACTTACATTAGAATTACAGATGTTACTTCATAAGAAATGTTATTTTTGGTTAACATAAATGAATGGGTAAACACAGTTTAATTTATAAGATGTTACTGAAAAAAACCTGATGATTCCTCTGGAGCATGTAGCTCCATGATTTAAAAAATAAAAAATAAAAAGAAAGAACCACTGTATCTGATGGCAAAATGTGGCAAAGACTCACCAACCAATGGCCATTTTTTGAGATCATCAGAACACCAGAGCTTTTAAAATAATAACTTGTTCACTTTTATTCTTTCTTTATTGCTAACAAATCATCTGAATTATTCACATTTCATGAATTTATATCTTTTGTAAAGAAACCCTTGAGGAAAATAAATGTAGCATAATATGCTAAGCATCTTTTATATAATTTTCCTTCATAACCCAATTGAGAGAACCTAAAGAAGATGCCATATGGAAAAATTTTAGGGCAGTAAAGCTCCTCTTACGACACCATAATGGTAGACACATGTTAACACACATTTGTCTAAGTCCATAGAATGTACAAGACTGAACCCTAATGCAAACTGTGGACTCTGGTTTTGACACAGGTCCATTAGTTGTAACAAATGCACCACTGTGGTGGGGGATGTTGATAGTGGAGGGGGTTATGCACGAGTAGCGGTAGGGGCATAAGAAAAATCTCTGTACCTTCCCCTCAATTTTGCTATAAACTTAAAACTGCTCTAAAAAATTAAGCCTTTTGAAAATAAGATGCCATAAAGATGATGCTTTTTCAATAAACTTATATAGATCATAATGTCCATTAATAACATTCCTTTCTAAGCATAAACCATCTTCATCACTAATGTTTATTCATCTAGCATATTCACTGAGCACTTACGCTATGTTCAGCACAAACTGTGCTGGGTGCTTTCAGTGGCACCAAGAGGAAATAAATCCTGATTCTTCTTTCCAAGTGTGTACACTCCGGTAAAGGATATTATGTTAAGTATTAAGTGGCGAATACTTTTTAGTTTTCCACTAGTGAAAGCTCCTCTAAGTCAAAGATCGCATCTTGTTCAAGGTTTTGGATACTCAGTGCCTGGCACCTACCAGACACTCAATAAATATGCATGGAAGAGAACCATCAAACATTGTCTGCTGGCAGGTAATTCTAGTCTTTTAATTTTCTAAAATGCCCGTTTTAGTTATAGCAATATTTGGAGTTTAATTGCACTAATTTTCTTCCCTTAGTTGTCATGACCAAGATAATCTGATTTCAAGAAGAAAGTGGAATCCTAAAAATTGAAGGAAAACAATGATGAAAAAGATAACAAAGTGAAGTCATATGTTCTGAGAGACAGAGTTGTCCTAGGGGCTAAGAATTAGACCAAAATGATGGAGGGCGTTCACTTCTGATAGGTTGCATATCCTTGGGCGATTCTTTCTGCCTCATGGGGTTGCTAAGTCCCAGAATGGAATAATAATGCTGCCTGTTGATCTAGAGTTGCTGGATCAATCATCAATGTGAACAAACAGGAAAGCTTTCTGCAAATTTGAAGTTGGGCTATAATTCCATTTTACCAAAGGGGGGAAAAAATAAACTAGAAGAGACAAGTATTTTCAAAAGCAGACAAGTGTCTCGTGTATTATACAGTTTTTGGAGATAACTTAGCAATTCTTAAAAACAATTTTAATTTTAAACGTGTAGAACATTTGCCAGGGCGCACAGAGTGATGCCAGCTCTTCTCAGCTGTTTGAAATAGCGGTCTTCCTCATCCTCTCCTATCCCATCCCATTCTTGAACTATGCAAACAGTTCTTTTTTTAGGACGTGTTGAAGCAAGAGCTATCTATTTCTGTGTGGCTTGCCAGTTTCCAAAATTAGCTGACAACTATAAAGCAGAAGACATGAGAACCCCCCTGTTAATTGTGTGTCAGCATGATAAATATTTTTAAGACTTGGACTGTTTCTCTCCATTGGCACCTCTGATTCTTTCAAAAGTACAAAGACTAAAAAAAAAATGTTAAAATACCTTTTATTTTTATTGCCTGGCGCTGTAAATGATTTAATGTTCTGGTCATAAGAGGTAAGGGTGAAAGTATTACAATAAATCAGATTTTGTTCTTTTCCTTGTGTTTTTTTTTTTTTTTTTGGTCACCCAGTGCTTGGGGCAAACTGTGGGCCTTTAAAGCTGGATCTATTTCCAAATAATACATAGATAGAAAAGATTAGCTTCGAGGCATCATTACAAATTCATATATCAATTTAGAACAGTTCAGTTTTTTTCCTACATGGTGAACCTCAAGTCTGGGAAATCTAAAACACCTTGGAGATTAAAGTGTCTTCTCTGATAAAGTCAAAGACACTTCTTCCACTCATCCCAACTTCTTTCTTTCTGATCATTTCTCTGAATTTATAATCTCTTTATTTTGGCCCTTCATTTCTTCTCTTCCACTTTATCCTTCCTCAATTTTCACTCCCATAATTAAAATGTGTGTGTGGGTGTGTGTGTGTGCGTGTGTGTGTGTATAAATGCAAGCAATTACTCTTACATGGTGAAATCTACACACATACACACACCACACACTCACACAGCATAACTCACATTAACTGGGCTCTTATTTAACACCAGCCACTATTCTAGGCCATTTACATGCATTCACTCACTTAACCCGTCTAAAAGTCTCACGACGTTGTTGCTATGATTCAACTACAATAGAGATGAGGAAAATGAGACAGAAAAATGTTAAACAGCTTCCCAAGGCCAAACAGCTAGTGATGGACAGAGGCATTCTGGCCCCAAAACCCATGCTTGTGGTCACTATGCTACCTTGCTTGCTGCTCAGTATCTACCAGAACTGATGTATACATATTTTACATCCATTCATTTATTCTGGGTTCTGTGCTAGAACAGAGAACAACCACTAAAAATGGCCCCATTGTTGGAAATTGTACAATCTAGAAGGTTCTGTGCTAGAACAGAGAACAACCACAAAAAATGGCCCCACTGTTGGAAATTGTACAACCTAGAAGGTTCTGTGCTAGAACAGAGAACAACCACTAAAAATGGCCCCATTGTTGGAAATTATACAATCTAGAAGCGGGAGATAGACAAAAAACAAATAAGCAAATGGATGTTTATGACTACCTTACGTAGGCTTCCCCAATGGCTCAGTGGATAGAGTCTGCCTACAATGTAGGAAACACAGGAGTAGTAGGTTCGATCCCTGAGCTGGGAAGATCCCCTGGAGTAGGAAACAGCAACCCACTCCAGTATTCTTGCCTGGAAAATTCCAAGGACATAAGAAGCTTGCAGGCTGCAGTCCATGAGGTCACAAAGACTCGGATATGACAGCACATGGCACTACATAGCATATGTCATGAAGAAGAATGAGGCAAGGTAGGAGATAGTATCAATACATAACAGTAGGAGTCACAGGGGGGCTATTATTTCCATAGGAGGGCTATTTCTATAGAAAGGGGACTGAATATGTGGAGGCGTGAAACACAACGACTTCTACCCCCACCTTCATTTCTAATGTCTATTTCTTTCCTTTGCATTATTGCATTTCTTTTTTTTTCTCCAGCAACTATTCACTGGTACTTAGTGAATGGAGCAGGCAATATGAGGCGATTCTGCAACTTAAAGAAATGATAGTCTGGACCTGTACTTTCTAAATACTGATAAACTAAAAGGGGAGACAAGATCCTTAGAGAAACTCACGTACTCACTTAGAAAACTGCAGGTTTCGACAAGAGACACTTCATATCACTAAGAGGCCGGCCAGCCTCTCAAGTCCACTCCGGCATGGAAGTGAATGAGATGTCAGCCGGTAGCATCCACAGAAGTGGTCCCACCTGCGGACCTGCTTCTCAAGAGGTATCACTTCACGCTCCTTCTGCCTCGTCTGTGCTCGCAGGGGTTAAACACACCATGCCTGAGTTTACAGTCCACCAGGTGGAGTCTCTCTTTACATCACTTAGGGATTTAACTCAGGCTGAGGGCAGCCACCAAGGGGAGATGGGACTTCTGCCCACCAAATCCTCAGGAAACAGAGTCATACAGGGGGTTACTGGGAACTAGCATGTGGGAGCAGGCAGACATGCGATGTGGGTTGCCAGAGGACTGGCTGCATGAAGACTGATTTAATCTAATCACTGATGTATCCAGCCTCCTTCTGAATTGTCACTGTTTAGTTGCTCCGTCGTGTCTGACTCTTTGTGACCCCATGGACTGTAGCCCGCTAGGGTCCTCTGTCCATGGGATTTCTCAGGCAAGAATACTGGAGTGGGTTGCCATGTCCTTCTCCAGGGGATCTTCCAGACCCAGGGATAGAACCCAAGTCTCCTGAATTCACAGGCAGGCTCTCTACTGCTGAGCCACCATGGAAGCCCTTTCCTTCTGAATAGGCCAGTCTGACTCAGAGTCCTTGATAAGATTTGCTTGGGCTCCAGATTTCTTCAGATTACTTTAGTACTCTTCCTATAAAACAGCCACAAATGTGCGCCTCTGGCTCTGCTCTTGTGCTCATGGGCCTTAAGAACAAAATCACCTCAGGTTTCTCTTAATCAAATCTGCCTCAGGTACTGTGGCACCCAGACTGTCATCTGTGAGTTGGGCCACTGTTCAAACAACACTGCTGCTGTCCCTTCAGTCAGTGGGACATGGTGTTAAGGGCTTTTGTTGTCTTTTCTTTCAAAAATGTCATCTTGACACTTAGCTCAGGAATGCACTTGAGAGGGAGACGGCTGTCCTGGACTTTGTTGGTGGAATCAGAAGGAGGAGAAGGACGTCTCCACACTCATGGGTTTACCTCTTAATCATTTATGCTCCTTCTGCTCTGTAAATCCACCACGGTTACATGATATGATCCAGTAAGTACCTGAATCAACCATCCTTCAAACACTCGGCTCCTGCCGTGGGGTAGGGTGTTAGCTTACTACACCCTCTAGGGAGTTACTAGGTTACTATAAGACCTCTGCAGTTACTTTTTTTTTTTTAATCATTGAGCTGGAAGCTGTACTGCAGTTCATAAGTGAGCTTCATAAGGGAAAATATGCCCCCCCATGTTATTAACTGAAAATAATTTTTTCTTTGATAAGTCAGTTTAAAATGAGGCCCATTGTGCAAAAATAAAAGCCTAATTTTTCTCTCCTAGCTCCCAGAGACATAATATCACCAATAAGTCCTCTTAATGAGAGAAAATCATCCCCACTCCTGATAATTTCTGGATCAAAGAGGGATTTGCAAACACCAGCCTGCATTGTAATGTTTGACTAATGGCCTAATCCATCAACTGACGTGTATGGGTATTGAGTTCATTAGCATTTACTTATTTGCTCAACAAATATTTCTACAATTCCTACTGTGTGCTGGTTTCTCTGTGCTGAGGATGGAGCAGGAAATGAATACACGTGAACTCCTCTCTCACAAGGCTGACCACCCAGTAGGGGAGTCATCCACCGACACAAAGGCCCGCACGCAGGGATATCCACGTGTCAGGAGCAGGGTGAGACTTTATCCATGCCAGCACATGATGATCTCCTCCTGTGGAGGTTTTTGGAAAATAAATCCAGAGCGACTTCATCAGTGTAACTGCTCCAAAGTCTTGCCTGATGAAAAGACTTTAGCAAGAGGAAGGATATTTTGTCTGATCGATGTCGTCCTTCCCAAGAATATAAAATACAAAAGCCAGGGACTTCTAAGACTCC
Organism: Giraffa tippelskirchi; assembly: GCF_054371585.1. Taxonomy (NCBI): domain Eukaryota; kingdom Metazoa; phylum Chordata; class Mammalia; order Artiodactyla; family Giraffidae; genus Giraffa; species Giraffa tippelskirchi. The sequence continues at coordinate 59,587,096 of NC_137287.1, read as the reverse complement.
ACACTTCTAATGCAGGGGTGCAGGTTCAATCCCTGCACAGGGAACTAAGATCCCACATGCTGTGGCCAAAAATAATAAAATGAAATACAAAAGCCACTAGCCAGTCTGAGGTGGATGTGAGAGCTTGCAGGACATTGTGGGCATTCCTGGAATGGGCGCTGGCCTGGGGGAGGGCAGCAGGGGACCAAAGACACAGGGAGGATGGTGGGGGGAGACAAAGGAGAAGGAGGAGGAGGCTTCTGACAGCCACAGTCAAACTCCACGGGGGATGGAGCTACTTAATAAGAAAGATGGAGAGATGGTTACACCAGCTCTCGAAACCCTGGCTGGAGACTGGCTAGGCGTCCAGCTCCTTCCTCCCCTTTTTACAGACTGGCCCTGCAGGCCCTGCCAGGCACTGGGGGCTGTCAGGCTTCAAGGACCACAAGCTGGAGCACAAGCCTCTTGTCCTTGTTTGTTTCCACCCAACATCCCGAGTGAGGAACAGATACGCTTCTGTTCAGGGTGTAGAGTGGCCAAAAGGACAGGACCTCAGGGGGCTTCTCTCTGTGCGGACCTGGTGCCAACCGGTTGTCAGGAATGGGGCTCAGGCCACGGCATTAAATGTTTTTTTTTTAATTAATAAATTTAAAAATTTTAATTAAATTAGAATAAGTAATTTTTTAATGAAAAAAAATACTCCAGAAATTCTGTCAAAGCTTATCCAGCTATAGGGTAAAAGCTTATAGTAGCCATCCATGGACACTGAAAAGTAGTAAGGGTTGTTCTGATGTGATTTGGGGGAATCTTGTTTTTTGTTGGTTTTCTATTTTTTTACTTTTCAGAACAGGGGACATAATAAATACATAATAAAAATGCCCCTTGTTCCGGAAGCTAAAGAACCTACTTCTTCTCTCCCCTCGTGTCCAAGGTTGGGTTCATTTCGTTTTTCAGTCCGCCCTGGCATGGTCCTGGATGAGGAAGTAGATTACTTGTCATTTGTCATTACCCCTCATTTTGCAGACCAGTGAAGTGAGGCTCTAAGAAGTTCAGGGCTTCCCAGGTGGCTCAGCAGTAAAGAATCCGCCTGCCAATGCGAAAGACGTGGGTTCAGTCCCTGGGTCGGGCAGATCCCCTGGAGGAGGAAATGGCAACCCACTCCAGTATACTTGCCAGGGAAACGCCATGGACAGAAGAGCTCGGGCTACCAGTCAACTCAGGGACTCCTGCCCGGCCCTTCTGACTATAAAGCAGGCAGGGAGGTCTGGTCAGACACAGAATGCCATCTGAGTTCTGAACACAAAGGGAGGAGTGAGAGGAAAATTGTCCCATTCATGGATGCGTTCCCCCTTCTTTAATTTACCCGTTTGAAATGACTCTGAGAGCAGAGGGGTAGTTAGGGTGTTCTCGATGTGTTAGATGTGTTCCCTCACATCTTCCAGGTCACTTCTTGGATCCTGCTGGGTAAATTAAATTCGGTATTCATCACTACCTCTGGAAATTCAAATCTGTGTATTCAATCACGGTGGGTCACATCCAATTCTCTCCTTCAACAATTGCCATAATGTCTTTTCTGTGGCGATGGAGGTTTTGAACCAACCCCAGATGAAATCTCCAACCTTCAACACATTCACAGATGACAATTATATCTCTACAATTGCTAAAAAATAAAATAAAATAAAACCAACAGAAACGAAATCAGCAGTAAAAGAGCTAAATTACAGATAACAGAATATTCAGAATCTGTACCTCATCTCTTGAATGTGGGTGCACTGTCTGTATGCCAGAATTTCTTTAGCCACTGGTGATATTCAGCGTATTGCAATCGAGTGCAATTACAGTTAGCTATAATTAAGAACAATTACAGCTTTTATTTCTCTACTTGTTCTTTAAAAGCACATTTGTAATAAAACTTTTTTTTAAAGGTGAAGAATATAATTATATATCCTTATAACGTCTCAAATAATTAGTCTGACTAAAGTTTCTTCTGGAACAATTTTCATTTTAACTGTCAAATCTGCCATTTATAGTCAATGAAACATACTTAAAAAAAAATTCCATCATTAACCTTTTTCACCCCATCTAGCTGTATATGAATTATTGGTACAAATAGAAGGTTTCAGTATTTAAATCTCCAGGGCCTGCTGCAACCTAGAAAACAATTTTCCCTTCTAGTTGTGTATGTGTGTGTGTCATTTAATTGAAAAAAAGAAAATGCTAGATTTGTAAAGTATGTTTTCCTTCTCAAGATTTTTGGAAAAAAAAAAAAACTGCTTGTGTTCGAAAGACTCATTCACTTGTTCTATATGACAGACCACCGCCTTTTTGTTAATTTATGGCGTACTTATATAGTGCCTAAACTGCTGCTGCTGCCAAGTCGCTTCAGTCATGTCCGACTCTGCGACCCCACAGACGGCAGCCCACCAGGCTCCTCCATCCCTGGGATTCTCCAGGCAAGAACACTGGAGTGGGTTGCCATTTCCTTCTCCAATGCATGCATGCATGCTAAATTGCTTCAGTAGTGTCCGACTCTGTGCGACCCCATGGACAGCAGCCTACCAGACTCCTCTGTCGATGGGATTCTCCAGGCAAGAATACTGGAGTGGGTTGCCATGTCCTTCTCCTAGTACTATACAGTGCTTAAACTATGAAATGCCAAAATTAAGACATCCCTGGATTGTGCCAAATCTGTCTCTTAGTTTAGTATGTCATGGAGCACAAGGTCAATATCAGCCGAACAGAAACAGTACCTAATTACTATCAGTGAAATGTTACCTTCTCATAAATCCAGACTCCAACTCATATGCACTTCATCACTGCCTCTCCTGCTAGACTGTAAAGTCACACAGGGTACTGTTCATCTCTATCATCAGCACCCAGGATGGACAGTGGGCCTTGTAAAGTGCTCAATAAATTGAATACATTGAATCAATGAAGATTCAGTTCCTTCCCATTTATGTAGGGAATAATTGAAAATTAATCACCTGAATGACTTTGATGATAGAAGACAATTAGGTAATACCACTTTGGGATTTAGGGGATATTTTCACCACTTATCTGGTTGAATTAGCTGTCCTGGGAAATAAATTGTTAGCCCAGGTCTGTACACCTGGGAATGACGAGAAGGGAGTTAGAACAGATCATCTTTTAAGGTCCTCTACAACCTTGAGATTATCTAATAACTCACCAAACTTAGACCAAACATAAGGGCAATTAACATAAGCCTAAAATGGGCAGGTGCAATTGTGTGAGAGTAAATACATAGCAATCACATCCACAGGATAGACTATTAGTATCAAAGATGCTAATATATTGAGCCATGGCTTCTGTTAAAAATTCCCTCAAGGGACTTCCCTGATGGTCCAGTGGTTAAGAATCTACTTTGCAATTCAGGGGACGTGGATTTGATCCCTGGTTGGGGAAGGAAGATCCCACATGCTTCGGAGCAACTTAGTCCATGTGCTGCAACTACTGAGCCCATGTACCACAATCAGGGAGAGGCAACAAAAGATCCCACATGACACAACTAAGACCCAATACAGCCAAACAAACAAACATTTTAAAAATCCCCTCAATATTAAAAATACTGAAATAGATTTACACTGCAGAGTTTATCATTTACTCTATAACAGCCAGCAACCACATACTTACCATGGTTTGATCACTTAGCACTTTATAGAAATTCCCTCTTCTATTTTCCACAAGCGTGAGATACTTACATGATGCCCATTTTTCAGGTAAGAAAACTGAAGCTCAGAGAAGTCAATTTGAACCCAGGCCTAACCAACTCTACAATAAATGATTTAAAGAAGAAAACCACACAACACATGGCTAATCATGGTCAAAAGTCACCAAAAATAAGATGATAATCTGGGTGGATTTCTATAGAAATCTAACGGCCAGAGTGAGAGAAATGGATCTAAGAAAAAAATTTCACTTTCCAGTTTTACTAATAGTAATCTATAAGCTTTTATCTTTTTGGTTCTGAGACAGAGATACTTTCTGTGGAAAAGGTCTGAATGTATTGGAAGTTTTGAGAGCAGTTAAGACATTAAACAATACTTCTCAGGGTCAGGTTTAGGGTTGAAGGTTAAACTATCTCTAGGCATCACAGCAGGCTTCCCTGGTGGCTTAGTGGTAAAGAACCTCTCCTGTGATGCAGAAGACACAGGAGATGCAGGTTCGATCCTGGTTGGGAAGATCCCCTGGAGGAGGGCATGGCAAGTCGCTCCAGTATTCTTGCCTGGAGAATCCTGGACAGAGGAGCCTGGCGGGCTACAGTCCATAGAGTCACAGAGAGTCGGACATGACTGAAACGACTGACCATGAATGCACACAGGCATCACAGTGCTATGTGTAACTGAAACAATCTACACGCCCACAAATAAGGCCATGGAATAAACTTCCACGTCCACATTGTGGAGTGAATATGGAGCCTTTAGAAAGAATGATGTAGCCGTGTGAGTTCTAAAATGGACAGAACTCCAAGGCATATTGAAGGATAAAAAGAATAAGCTGCAGAAGAATACACTGAGTTTTAATGTGGCTGATGTTCGAGGTGATGGAATTCCAGTTGAGCTATTTCAAATCCTAAAAGATGATGTTGTTAAAGTGCTGCACTCAATATGCCAGCAAATTTGGAAAGCTCAGCAGTAGGCACAGGACTGGAAAAGGTCAGTTTTTGTTCCAATCCCAAAGAAAGGCAATGCCAAAGAATGCTCAAACTACCGCACAATTGCACTCATCTCACATGCTAGCAAACTAATGTTCAAAATTCTCCAAGCCAGGCTTCAACTGTATGTGAACCATGAACTTCCAGATGTTGAAGCTGGTTTTAGAAAAGGCAGAGGAACCAGAGATCAAATTGCCAACATCCACTGGATCATTCAAAAAGCAAGAGAGTTCCAGAAAAACATCTACTTCTGCTTTATTGACTACACCAAAGACTTTGACTGTGTGGATCATAACAAACTGCGGAAAATTCTTAAAGAGATGGGAATAGCAGACCACCTTACCTGCCTCTTGAGAAATCTGTATGCAGTCAAGAAGCAACAGTTAGAACCGGACTTGGAACAACAGACTGGTTCCAAATTGGGAAAGGGATACGTCAAGGCTGTATATTGTCACCCTGCTTATTTAACTTATATGCAGAGTACATCATGAGACACGCTGGGCTGGATGAAGCACAAGCTGGAATTAAGACTGCTGGGAGATACGTAGATGACATAACACTTATGGCAGAAAGCGAAGAACTAAAGAGCCTCTTGATGAAAGTGAAAGAGGAGAGTGAAAAAGCTGGCTTAAAATTCAACATTCAAAAAACTAAGATCATGGCATCTGTTCTCATCACTTCATGGCAAATAGATGGGGAAACAATGGAAACAGTGACAGACTTCATTTTCTTGGGCTCCAAAATCAGCTGCAGCCATGAAATTAAAAGACGTTTGCTCCTTGGAAGAAAAGCTATGACCAACCTAGACAGCATATTAAAAAGCAGAGACATTACTTTACCAACAAAGGTCTGTCTGGTCAAAGCTTTGGTTTTTCCAGTAGTCATAGATGGATATGAGATTTGGACTGTAAAGAAAGCTGAAAGCCGAAGAATTGATGCTTTTGAACTGTGGTGTTGGAGAAGACTCTTGAGAGTCTCTTGGACTGCAAGGAGATCCAACCAGTCCACCCTAAAGGAAATCAGTCCTGAATATTCATTGGAAGGACTGATGTTGTAGCTGAAACTCCAATACTCTGGCCACCTGATGCAAAGAACTGACTCATTGGAAAAGACCCTTATGCTGGTAAAGATTGAAAGCAGGAGGAGAAGGGGATGACAGAGGATAAGATGGTTGGATGGCATCACCAACTTGATGGACATGAGTTTGAGCAAGCTCCAGGAAGCCTGGCGTGCTGCAATCCATGGGTTGTAAACATGATTGAGTGACTGAACTGACCTGAACTGATGTTAAAAGCAAACAGAGCGAGACGTTCCATGGGTCCACCGGAGGATGGAAAAGCAAGAGAAACAGGCTTGGGAGGATGCACAGGAGGCAGTAAGTGCTGGCCTCTGCAGAGAGGGGAGAGTTGGGCATAGAAAGTTCAGTTCTACACACAAAACATTTTGTTTCAAAGGGTCACACAGCCAACTTGAGGCCCTGATGGTGGGGGTTCCTTTTCTGGGCAGTAGTTCTCTGGGGAGCCAGGGTGCAGGGCCCTCCCAGTGCACAAGCTGATCCAAGCATCTCTAGATAGGTAGCAGGAGGTGGGCACCACATGTGCCCATGTCCTGGGGAGGGCTGCAGGCTTGGTCCGGGAGGGGACAGGTTTGGGTGCAGACTGGTCCTGGGTGCGGAGCAGGCTTGTATATATGACCTGCTCCCACTAGCAACACCTGCCTGTCTGAGACGGGACACTTACCACTCCCATCACCACCAGGCCAGGTCCAGCCACACCACCACGGAGTCGCGCATGGCAGAGGGTGAGCACAGGCCTGGGGATCTGCCCTGGAGAAGGGCGTCAAAGAACTCAGGTCGCCCCTCAACAGCTGTGCAGAGGGCCTCCTGCTAGGGGCACCAGGAAGGTCCCTGAGGTCCCTGCGAAGCACACAAATACAGTTAGGTGGGTCCTGTGGATGCTTCACTGCCAGCTTCCAGGGGACCTTGGGGTGATGAGGGGGGACACCTAGGACCAGAGGGGCCCATTCACAGAAAGGGTTGCTTATGCAAAAACCTCCTTTCACTCAGGCTGGCTTAAAGCATGTAGACAGATTCCTGAAGTGCATGCAAAGCCATTTCTATACATATATATAAAACATTAATTTTATATGTCCTCAGAAAGCTTTCTTATTTAAAAGAGCCCTTTGGGGACTTTGGGTAAAGAATATGATCCATCTCTCGCTTGTTTTACAACTTGTATCTTCCTCAATCGAGCTTGCTTATTGGAATATTTTGTAATGAATAGAATCCTCTGCTGTAAGGGTTAAGTAGAGAGTGAGGAGGTTTTTCTACTAATAGAAAAACAAGTCCTGGATGATACCTGTGGCCTGAGTTCTATGTGGAGCCCTTCGCTTTTTCAGCTAACATTCTGGGTGAAGAAACTTTTTAGTTTTTTCTGAGACGGTGGACTGCTGCAACCTTGATGTTCCACAGATATCACAGAGAAGTTGCAAAAAGTTAATGTGACTACAACTATGCAAACAAACATCCCAGTGGGACATGCCTGGTAGCTCATATACTGAGTTAAGACCAATCAAATTAGGAAACACTGAGGAGCTTTAAAGAAATTCTTTCCTTTCACTCACCTAGCCTCCCAGATAGCTCCCTAGAGAGCTGAAATTTCCCTCTCTCCCTTCTCTCTTCCTTCCTTTCCTCTCCTCCCTTCCTTCTCCTTTAGGAAGAGACCATCTCTGCTTTACTAAGGTATAATTACGTATAATAAATGGAGTATACTTAAAGTGTAGGATTTGATTAATATTTGACGTATGTATACATCCATGAAACTATTGCCACGATCAAGATAATGAACATACCATCTACTCCAAGAGTTTCCTTCTGCCTCATTGTAATCCCTTCCTCCCATCCCTCCCTCCATCCCCAAGTAACTGCTGATTTGCCCTGTCACTCCGTATCAGCTTGCATTTCCTAGAATTTTCTATAAATAGAATCATACAGTATTACATTTTCAGTCTGGCTTCTTTTACTCCGTGTAATCACTTTGAGATTCAGACATGTTGTAGCCTGTATCAATAGTTCCTTCTTCCTTATTCTTGAGCACATTTTCAGAAGGTGCCATGGTTTGTTTATCCATTCTTTTCCTGATGGACACGTGGGTCATTTCCATCTTTTGACTATTACAGATATAACTGCTATAAACATTCATGTAAATGTCTTTGTATGGACATTGTATGATTTTCTTTCTTTTGGGTAAACATCCAGGAATGGAATGACTATATCATATGGTAGATGTACATTTAATCTTTTTAGGAAACTGCTAAATGGTTTTCTAGGGTGACTGTATCATTTTACATACCTACCAGGAGTGTAGGAGAGTATACAAAAGTTTCATGATTTGGTATGATCGGTCTTCAGTTTGAGCCTAGAAATTCAAACAGGTGTAGAGTGGTAGCTCATTGTAGATTTAATTTGGGTTTCCCTAGAAACTAATGATGTTGATCATCTTTTCATGTACTTATTTGACATCTTTATACCTTCTTTGGAGAAATGCCTGTTCAAATATTTTGCCCAGTTTTTTAAAAAATTCAGTTATTTGTTTTTATGTTTCATTTTCAGAATTTTTTAAATCAGAGCCACAATTTACAAATTTTTCCTCCTAGTATGTGACTTTTCTTTCTCTTCATGATTTCTCTCAAAAACAAGGATATTTTAAAATAAACTCCAATCACTAACTTTTGAATCATTACTATTAGAATTGTATTTAAGAACTCTTTGCCTATCCAAAGTCACAAAGATTTTTCTCTAATGTTTTCTTCTAGAAGATTTATAGTTTTAAAATTTGTATTTAGACCTACGGTAATTTTGAGTTATTTTTGTATGATGTAAGAATTAAAGTTTATTAATTTTTTTGCATGTGGCTATCTAGTTGGTCTAGCATGATGTGGTTGCAAAACCTATCATTTTCTTACTAAACTGTCTTTGCATCTTTGTTGAAAACCACTTGTTTGTATATGTATAGATCTCTTTCTGGGTTATTTTGTTCTATCTTTTTGTCAGTATCACACTGGTTTCATAACTGCAGCTTGATCATAACTCTTGAAATCATGCAGTGTTAACCTTCCAAGTTTGTTCTTTATTTTCCACAGTTATTTTGATTATTGTAGGCCTTTTACATTTCTACATAAATTTTAGTCAATTTCTAACTTTTAAAAGCCTGTTGGAATTTTTATTGGTATTGCATTAAAACTACAGATCCATTTGGAGAGAATCGACATCCTAACAATATTGAGTCTTCTCACACATAAATTGGTGTTACTTCTCTCCATTTACTTAGGTATTCTATAATTTCTCTCTGCATGACTAGTGGTTTTCACTGTATAGATTTTCACTTCTTCTGTCAGATTTACTCAAAAGCACTTAATGTTTTTGACGGCATCATAAATGGCAGTATATAGAAACAACTCATGCAACTCAATAATAAAGAAACAAACAACCCAATCAAAAAATGAGGAGAAGACCTAAGCTGACATTTCTCCAAAGAAGATATACAGATGGCCAACAGATACATGGAAAGATGCTCAATGTAGCTAGTTATTAGAGAAATGCAAATCAAAACAACAGTGAGGTACCACCTCACACTTGTCAGAATGGCAATCATTTAAACGTCTACAAATAACAAATGCTGAAGAGGGCATGGAGAAAAGCAAACCCTACTACGCTGTTGGTAGGAATGTAAGTTGATGCAGCCACTATGGAAAACAGTATGGACACTCCTTACAAAACTAAAAATAAAGTTGCCATATGATCCAGCAATCCCACTCCTAGGCTTTTATCTGGAAAAGAGAAAAACTCTAATTTGAAAAGATACATGCACCCCAATGTTCACAGCAACACTATTTCCAGCAGCCAAGACATAAGCCAAGACACTCATGGATGGATAAAGAAGGTGTAGTATATATACACAATGGAACGTTGCTGCTGCTAAGTCGCTTCAGTCGTGCCCGACTCCGTGCAACCCCATAGACGGCAGCCCACCAGGCTCCCCGTCCCTGGGATTCTCCAGGAAAGAATGCTGGAGTGGGTTGCCATTTCCTTCTCCAATGCATGAAAGGGAAAAGTGAAAGTGAAGTCGCTCAGTCGTGTCTGACTCTTAGCGACCCCATGGATTGCAGGCTACCAGACTCCTCTGTCCATGGGATTTTCCAGGCAAGAGTACTGGAGTGGGTTGCCAGTGCCGTCTCCACAATGGAACATTACTCAGCCACAAAAAGGAATGAAATATTGCCATTTGCAGCAACATGGATGGACCTAGAAAATGTCATACTAAGTGAAGTCCAAAAGAGGAAGACAACTATCATATGATATCACTTACATATGGAATCTAAAAAATAATACAAACGATCAGTTTACAAAACAGAAACAAATTTACAGGTATAGAAAACAAACTGACAGTTACCAAGGGATGGTGGAAGATAAATTAGAAGTATGGGGTTAACAGATAAATACTACTGTATATAAAATAGATAAGCGACAAAGATTTACTGTATAACACAGGGAACAATATTCAATATCTTGTCATAACTTATAATGGAAAATAATCTGGAAACAAAATATATAACTGAATCACTTTGCTGTACACCTGAAACTAATACAGTTTTGTAAATCAACTATATGCTATGCTATGCTATGCTAAGTCGCTTCAGTCGTGTCCGACTCTGTGCGACCCCATAGACGGCAGCTCACCAGGCTCTGCGGTCCCTAGGATTCTCCAGGCAAGAACACTGGAGTGGGTTGCCATTTCTTTCTCCAGTGCATGAAAGGGAAAAGTGAAAGTGAAGTCGCTCAGTCGTGTCCGACTCTTAGCGACCCCATGGACTGTAGCCTACCAGGCTCCTCCGTCCATGGGATTTTCCAGGCAAGAGTACTGGAGTGGGGTGCCATTGCCTTCTCTGTTAAATCAACTATACTTCAATACAAATAAATGCTAATAAGTATAAATAAATTAGATTTACTATTACAGATCTCATATCCTGTCAATTTGCTAAGCTTATTCATTAGTTCTAGTAGCTTTATGTAAATTCCATAGAATTTTCTACAAAGACAACAATACCATTTCCTTCTTCCTTTACAATATAGTTGTCCTTTATGCTGCACTTTTATATCAGTTTTCCTGATGGTATTGTCTAGAACCTCCAGTATAATGTTGAATAAAATTGAAGAGGCAGACATCATTGTCCTGATTCTGTGCTTAGATGAAAATGATCCTTTCCCTATGAAGTATGATAATAGCAGTTAATTTTTCATATCAGATTGATTGACATCACTGATATGATCAGATTGAAGCAGTTTCTGTCTAGTCCTGGTTTGTGGAGACATTTTATGCAGGAACGGATGTTCAGTTCAGTTCAGTTCAGTCGCTCAGTCATGTCCGACTCTTTGCGACCCCATGAACCGCAGCACGCCAGGCCTCCCTGTCCATCACCAACTCCCGGAGTCCACCCAAACACATGTCCATTGAGTCAGTGATGCCATCCAATAATCTCATCCTCTGTCATCCCCTTCTCCTCCTGCCCTCAATCTTTCCTAGCATCAGGGTCTTTTCCAATGAGTCAGCTCTTCTCATCAAGTGGCCAAAGTATTGGAGTTTCAGCTTCAATATCAGTCTTTCCAACGAACACCCAGAACTGATCTCCTTTAGGATGGACTGGTTGGATCTCCTTGCAGTCCAAGGGACTCTCAAGAGTCTGCTCCAACACCACAGTTCAAAAGCATCAATTCTTCAGTGCTCAGCTTTCTTTATAGTCCAACTCTCACATCCATACATGACCACTGGAAAAACCATAGCCTTGACTAGACGGACCTTTGTTGACAAAGTAATGTCTCTGCTTTTCAATATGCTGTCTAGGTTGGTCATAACTTTCTTTCCAAGGAGTAAGCGTCTTTGAATTTTGTCAAATCCCTTTCTGCGACTATTGGATGGTTTTAGTTTGTTAATTTGGAGAATTATATTAATTGATTTTCAAGTGATGCCACAAGTTTGCATTCCTGACATAAAAGCCACATGGTTGTCATGAACTCTCCTTTCTATATACCGTTGGATTCATTACATTAAAATTTTGTCTGTTGTTGTTGCTCAGTCGCTAAGTTGTGTCCAACTCTTTGCGACACCATGGACTGCAGCACGGCAGTCTTCCCTGTCCTTTACTATCTCCCAGGTTTGCTCAAGCTCATGTCCATTGAGTAGGTGATGCCATCCAATCACCTCGTCTTCTGCCACCCCCTTCTTCTCCTGCATTTATATATCTGTGTTCACAGTGGGTACTGATCTGGAGTTTTCCTGTAGTGTCTTTGTCTGATTTTGGTAATAGGTGATGCTAGTCTATAGAATGAGTTGGAAAGTATTCTTTTCTTTTTAACTTTCCTAGGAGAGTTTTGGTAGGATTGTATTCTTTCTTTCTTGACTATTTGGTAGAATTTATCAGTAAGCCCCTCTGGAACTGGGGTTTTCTTTGTGAGAAATTTTTTAACTACAAATTCAGTTCCTTACTATATATAGGACTATTCAGGTTACATTGTCCCCTGATGTCCGTGAAGCATTGGTTCCAGAGTCCCCCACCCCCAGGTACCAAAATCTGTGGATTCTCAAGTTCCTTACATAAAATGACATGGTCAAGTTGGCCCTCCATATCCCAGGTTCCACAACTCTGGATATGCAGGGCCCACTGTATTTATTTCTCCTTCAGTAAGCTTAATAATTTTGTGTGTTTCAAGGAATATGTCTATTTCACTTAAGTCAGAAGTTGGCCCTTAGCCTGCAAACTAATTTTTTTGTTTTTTACATTTTTAAAGATTGAAAGAAAAATGACATTGCCCATATGTGGTCCTCAAAGCCTAAAGATTTTACTCACTGGTGCTTTATAGAAAAAGTCTGCTGATAGCTAATCTAAGTTTCAAATTTGTTGGCATAATGTTGTTAATAATAATTTGCTATTATTCCTTTAAATATTTGTAGAATCTCTAATCATGTCACATCTTTTGTTTTTGATATTAGTAAATTAAGTTTTCTTTTTTTCCCTAGTCCATCTGTTTAGATGTTTAGCAATTTTATTAATGTTCTGAAAGAACCAGCATTTGGTTTCATTAATTTTTTGTGTTGTTTTTCTGCTTTCTATTCCATTCTCATCTTTATTATTTCTTTTATCTTAAATTCAGTTCAGTTCAGTTGCTCAGTCTTGTACAACTCTTTCCAACCCCATGGACTGGAGCATGCCAGGCCTCCCTGTCCATCACCAACTCCTGGAGTTTACTGAAACTCACGTCTATTGAGTCGGTGATACCATCCAACCATCTCATCCTCTGTCATCCCCTTCTCCTCCTGCCTTCAATCTTTCCCAGCATCTGGGCCTTTTCAAATGAGTCAGTTCTTAAATATTTTGTGCTAAATTAGCTCTTTTTGTAGTTTCTTAATGTATAAATTGAAGTCACCAATTTGAGACTTCCCTTTAAGCCTCTTATCCTTATCCATCAGAGGACAGAGAGAATGAAAACCATAATCACAGAAAACTAACCAAACTGATCACATGGATCACAGCCTTATCTAACTCAATGAAACTATGAGCCATGCCATGTAGGGCCACCCAAAACAGATGGGTCATGGTGGAGAATTCTGACAAAATGTTGTCCACTGGAGAAGGGATTGGCAAACCACTCCAGTATTCTTGCCTTGAGAACACCATGAACAGTACAAAAAGGCAAAAAGATATGACAGTGAAAGATGAACTCCCCAGGTTGGTAGATGCCCAATATGCTACTGGAGAACAGTGGAGAAATAACTCCAGAAAGAATGAAGAGACAGAGCCAAAGCGAAAACAGTGCCCAACTGTGGATAGAACTGGTGATGGAAGTGAAGTTCGATGTTGTAAAGAGCAATACTGCAATAGGAACCTGGAATGTTAGGTCTGTGAGTCAAGGTAAACTGGAAGTAGTCAAACAGGAGACGGCAGGACTGAACACTGACATTTTATGAATCAATGAACTAAAATGGACCATAATGGGCAAATTTAATTCAGATGACCATTATATCTATTATTGTGGGCAAGAATCCCTTAGAAGAAATGGAGTAACACTCATGGTCAATAAAAGAGTCCAAAATGCAGTCTTGGATGCAGTCTCAAAAACGACAGAGTGATCTACAGTTCGTTTCCAAGGCAAACCATTCAACATCACAGTAATCCAAGTCTATGCCCCAATCACTAATGCCAAAGAAGCTGAAGTTGAATGGCTCTATGAAGACCTATGAGAACTTCCAAAACTAACACCAAAAAAAAATGTCCTTTTCATCATAGGGGACTGGAATGCAAAAGTAGGAAGTCAAGAGATACCTGGACTAACAGGCAAGTTTGGCCTTGGAATACAAAATAAAGCAGGGCAAAGGCTAACGGAGTTTTGCCAAGAGAATGCACAGATCATAGCAAACACCCTTTTCCAAAAACACAAGAGACAACTCTACACATGGACATCACTAGATGGTCAATACCGAAATCAGATTGATTATATTTTTTTTGCAGCCAAAGATGAAGATGCTCTATACGGTCATCATAAACAAGACTGGGAGCTGACTGTGGCTCAGATCATGAACTCCTTATTGCCAAATTCAGACTTAAATTGAAGAAAGTAGGGGAAACCACTAGACCATTCAGGTATGACATAAATCAAATCCCTTACGATTATACAGTGAAAGTGACAAATAGATTCAAGGGAATGGATCTGATAAAGACAGTGTGTGAAGAACTATGGATGGAGGTTTGCGACATTGTACAGGAGGCAGTGATCAAAATCATACCCAAGAAAAAGAAATGCAAAGAGGCAAAATGATTGTCTAAGAAGGCCTCACAAATGGCTGAGAAAAGAAGAGAAGCAAAAGGCAAAGGAGAAAAGGAAAGATATACCCATCTGAATGAAGAGTTCCAAAGAATAGCAAGGAGAGATAAGAAAGCCTTCCTCAGTGATCAGTGCAAAGGAGGAAAACAATAGAATGGGAAAAACTAGAGATCTCTTCAAGAAAATTAGAGATACCAAAGGAACATTTCATGCAAAGATGGGCTCAATAAAGGACAGAAATGGTATGGACCTAACAGAAGCAGAAGATAGTAAGAAGAGGTGGCAAGAATACACAGAAGAACTATATAAAAAAGATCTTCATGACCCAAGTAACCACAATGGTGTGATCACTCACTTAGAGCCAGACATCCTGGAATGTGATGTCAAGAGGGCCTTAAGAATCATCACTACGAACAAAGCTAGTGGAGGTGGTAGAATTCCAGTTGAGCTATTTCAAATCCTAAAAGATGATGCTGTGAAGTGCTACACTCTGTATGCCAGCAAATTTGGAAAACTCAGAAGTGGCCACAGGACTGCAAAAGGTCACTTTTCATTCCAATCCCAAAGAAAGGCAATACCAAAGAATGTTCAAACTATCACACAATTGCACTCATCTCACACGCTAGCAAAGTAATGCTCAAAATTCTCCAAGCCAGGCTTCAACAGTACATGAACCATGAACTTCCAAATGTTCAAGCTGGATTTAGAAAAGGCAGAGGACCAGAGATTGAATTGCCAACATCTGCTGGATCATCAAAAAAGCAAGAGAGTTCCAGTAAAACATCTACTTCTGCTTTATTGACTACTCCAAAGCCTTTGACTGTGTGGATCACAACAAACTGTGCAAAATTCTTAAAGAGATAGGAATAGCAGACCACCTGACTTGCCTCTTGAGAAATCTGTATGCAGGTCAAGAAGCAACAGTTAGAACTGGACATGGAATAACAGACTGGTTCCAAATAGGGAAAGGAGTACATCAGGGCTGTATATTGTCACCCTGCTTATTTAACTTATATGCAGAGTACATCATGCGAAATGCCAGGCTAGAGGAAGCACAAGCTGGAATCAGGATTGCTGGGAGAAATTTCAATAACCTCAGATATGCAGATGACACCACCCTTATGGAAGAAAACGAAGAGGAACTAAAGAGCCTCTTGATGAAAACGAAAGAGAAGAGTGAAAAAGCTGGCTTAAAACTCAACATTCAAAAAACTAAGATCATGGCATCTGTTCCCATCACTTCATGGCAAGTAGATGGGGAAACAATGGAAACAGTGACAGACTTCATTTTGGGGGGCTCTAAAATCACTGCAGATGGTGACTACAGCCATAAAATTAAAAGACGCTTGCTCCTTTGAAGAAAAGCTATGACCAACCTAGACAGCATATTAAAAAGTGGAGACATTACTTTACCAACAAAGGTCCATCTAGTCAAAGCTATGGGTTTTCCGTTAGTCATGTATGGATGTGAGAGCTGGACTATAAAGAAAGCTGAGTGCCAAAGAAGTGATGCTTTTGAACTGTGGTGTTGGAGAAGACTCTTGAGAGTCCCTTGGGCTGCAAGGAGATCAAATCAGTCAATCCTAAAGGAAATCAGTTCTGAATATTCATTGGAAGGACTGATGCTGAAGCTGAAGCTCCAATACTTTGGCCATCTGATGCGAAAAACTGACTCATTTGAATAGACTCTGATGCTGGTAAAGACTGAAGGCAGGAGGAGAAGTGGATGACAGAGGATATCATTGGATGCTATTGCTGACTCAGTGGACATGAGTTTGAGCAAGTTCTGGGAGTTGGTGATGAACAAGGAAACCTGGCTTTCTGTAGTCCATGGGGATCGCAAAGTTTCAGACATGACTGAGTGATTGAACTGAACTGATTTTGTTTCTAATATAAGAGTTTAGTGCTGAAAAGTCTTCAAAATACTGCTTTGGTGGCATCCCAGAAATATTGATATGCTGTGTTTCTCATTTATTGAGTTCAAAATACTTTCTGATTTTCTATTTGATTTACTTGACACATGGATTCTCTAGAAGTATGTTATTTTCATTTCAAATGTTTAGAGATTTTCTGTTATAGATTTCTAATTCAATTAGAAAAAAGTACACTTAGTCAAAGTGTACTTTGTATCATTTGAATAGTTTTAAACTCATTGAGACTTGTTTCCTGGCCCAGAGTGTGGTCTCTTTTATAAATGTTCCATGCGAGACAGAATAAGAGACACAGATGCATAGAACAATTTTATGGACTCTGAGGGAGAAGGTGAGGGTGGGACGTTCTGGGAGAATAGCATTGAAACATGTATATTATCATATGTGAAACAGAACACCATTCCATGTTCAATGCATGAGACAAGGGCTCAGGGCCGGGGCAATGGGATGACCCAGAGGGATGGGATGGGGAGGGAGGTGGGTGGGGGGTCCAGGAAGGGGAACACATGTAAACCCATGGCTGATTCATGTCAATGTATGGCAAAAACTATTACAATATTGTAAAGTAATTAGCCCCCAACTAAAATAAATAAATTAAAAAAATAAATAAATAAATGTTCCATAGGCACTTGAAAAGAATATGAATGTTGTTGCTGGGTGTAATGTTCTATAAATGTCAATTAGGTCAGTTGGTTCAAGTGTTCAAATCTTTTATACTCTTACTGATTTACTTACTTGTTCCATCCTTTCTTTAAGAGAGGAGTGTTGAAATGTCTGACTGTTGTGAATTTGTCAATTTTTTCTGTGTTTTCACTTCATGTATTTTGAACCTCTGTTATTATACATAAAAGTTTAGGATTTCTATATTCTCTTGATACATCTATAAATGACCCTTTATCATTATCAAATGACCCTATTTATCTCTACTAATAGCCTTACTATTATAAAACCACTCCAACATTCTTTTGATTAGTGTTACCATGGTGTATTAGTTTCTTAGGGGTGCTGTAACAAAATACAGAAAATGGGGGGATTAAAAATCAGCAATTTATTATCTCACAATTCTGGAGGCTAGTAGTCCAAAATCAAGATGTCAGCAGGGCAAAGCCATCTCTGAACTCCCTAGTAAAGAACCTCCTTGCCTCTTCCTTGCTTCTAGTAGTTGCCAATCATCCCTGGTGACCTTGGCTTATTCCCACATGCCTTCAGTCTCTGTCTCTATTGTCACATGTGCATCTTTCCCATTTGTGTCTGTCTCCTCTCTTCTTACAAGGACACCAGTCATATTGGATTTAGTGTCCACACTAATCCAGTATGCTCCCATCTTAACTAGTTACACCTGCAAAGACCCTATTTCCAAGTAAGTCCCATTCTGAGGTTCTAGATAGACATACTCTGAAGGTGGGAGACACTATTCAACCCATTACAGTTTGCTCTCTGGACCCCCCAGTTCACAACCATTCACATCCATGAATGCAAAATACATTCATCTCATCTCAACATCCCCCCAATTCCCTTGTCCTTTAAATTATCCAATTATAAAAAGGTGTATATCCAGAGAAAACCATAATTCAAAAAGATACGTGCACTCCAATGCTCACAGCAGCACTGTTTACAATAGCCAAGACATGGAAAATACCTAAATATTCATCAATGGATGAATGGATAAAGAAGATGTGGTACATATATACAATGGAATTCTACTCAGTCAAAAAAAGAATGAAATAATGTCATTTGCAGCAACACAGATGTACCTCGATATTATCATACTAACCGATGTATGTCTAATAAAGAAAGACAAATATTATATGATACCAGTTATATGTAGAATCTAAAATATGACAAATGAACCTGTCTATGAAACAGAAGCAGAATCAGGGACATTGAGAACAGACTGGTGATTGCCATGTGGGGTGGGGAAGGGTGGGAGTCTGGGGTTAGCAGATGCAAACTATTATTTTACAGAATGGATAAACAACAAGGTCCTGCTATATAGGTCCCTACTGTATAGGGAACTATATTCAATATCCATGATAAACCACACTGGAAAAGAATATGAAAAAGAATGTGTGTGTGTGTGTGTAAATATGTATGTATAACGGAATCATTTTGCTGAACAGTAAAAATTAACACAACATTGTAAGTCAACTATACTTCAAATAATAATAAAAGATTGTGGGTCAAAAGTTTGACCACCTTTCAAATCTTGGTTCTGTCCCCTATGTGCATGTGACCTTGGCAAGTTACCTCACCTTGGCAACTCAGTGTCCTCATCTGAAACATGTCGATAAATCTGGACTCTTACATGGATTAAATTTGATATCATATGTTAATACTCAGAACAGTGCCAGGCATACAGCAACTAGTGTTCACTTCTCAATAAATGTTAGCTATTTAGTTAGTTAGTTGTTTTCACTTCCATTTCAGCATATTGCCTAGATGAGTAATGTAAGAGACATTCATTATAAATAGAGTTTTGGCTTTCTCAATGGACAAACTTATCCAGCTTATAACTTGTATGCATGCAGCATGCTAAGTCACTTCAGTTGTGTCCAACTCTTTGCAACCCTATGGACTTTAGCCCACCAGGCTCTTCTGTCCATGGAATTCTCCAGGTAAGAATACCGGAGTGGGTTGCCATGCTCTCCTCTAGGGGGTCTTCCCAACTCAGGGATCGAACCTACGTCTCTTATGTCTCCTGCATTGGCAGGTGGATTCTTTATCACTGAGCCACCTAGGAAGTCTGCATATTTGAGAGAGTAGGAAATCATATTAGATTTCGAGTGAATCCATCCTCCAAGTTGATTCACCACAGGGTTGCGAAGGGGACTCACCTTGGAGCAACATGCAGATTAACTTTGGGAACTGAGTTAGAGTCATTTAAAAACATTGTATCTGATAGACTGCCTGATTTTATACAGATTTTTTTTTTCAGGTGGTGCATTTTATAGGTGAACACAGTACATTACACTTTCTAGTTAATCATCCCTTTCTTAAGTTCTGCTGCTGCTAAGTCACTTCAGTCGTGTCCGACTCTGTGCGACCCCATAGAGGGCAGCCCACCAGGCTCCCTCGTCCCTGGGATTCTCCAGGCAAGAATACTGGAGTGGGTTGCCATTTCCTTCTCCAGTGCATGAAAGGGAAAAGTGAAAGTGAAGTCGCTCAGTCGTGTCCGACTCTTAGCGACCCCATGGACTGTAGCCTACCAGGCTCCTCCGTCCATGGGATTTTCCAGGCAAGAGTACTGGAGTGGGGTGCCATTGCCTTCTCCGTAAGTTCTTCTTCTTCTTCTTAAGTTCAGACAAGCTTTTATAACCAACTGCTTATACCAGATATATTGGTATGATCGAAAGTTGATGATATAAACTAGTAACTGTGAAAAGGAATTTTCACGTTATCTTTGAAATAGCCCTATGTATCTACGACTTTGATAAAGACAATCCGCTTTAGAACAATACCAGCAAAATCAAGTTACTCTTAGCATCACACTATGTGGTCAGGTTACTTACAATATCAAAGCTTAGCAATTTTAGATGTTACACTAAAACATCATATTGGTGCTATTGAACTGGTCAGAAGATTCATCTAGGAAATCCACTAACACGTTACCAACTCATCTACTCAGACCCCAATTTTATTCTATTTGGCTCTTTATAATCCATTTCAAAGCTCACATTATACTTCTTCTTTAAGCTGCAAGTTTTGGCCTCTGGGCTCGAAGAGGAACACTTCTGAGATTACCTCCAATTCTTTTTGGCCCCAAAGGAAAAATCTATCACATGGACTTTCTCTGCCCTGTGTGAATCATGTTAAAAATGTTTATTGTTCAAATTATCTTGGAGGTTCTGCCCCACATTCATTACTGATGCGGTGAACACAGCCATTCTGGTCCAAGAACTTTGAGTCTAGAAATCACAGAGCACATCCAGCGCTTACCTACCCAAACGAGGTTTGCTCTGGGAACCCTGCCTAGAAGACCCAGGCCACGGTTTTAGGTCCTGCAGCCACATATAAGAATGTAGAGGCAGCTCTCTACTCATACACAGAAGCCTGCATTCTGCTCCTACCTGATTCTGGGGTTTAAGCTGATTGCTCCTCACCTCCAACCCACTCCAGTATTCTTGCCTGGAAAATTCCATGGACAGAGTTGCCGGGCGGAGGCTACAGTCCATGGGGTTGCAAAGAGTCAGATAAGACTGAGTATACACTGGTTGGTTGGCTCCCCACCTCGTGGCAGTTGATATGGCAACCACTTGGACTACAGAGGAACTGCTGGATGCCTCAAACATCAGGAGTTTCCTATCATCTTAGGCCTCCAACAATTAAGATCTTTCTGTACGTGTCACTGCTTCCAAGTCACTCAGAAACTTGCTATGTGGCCTTGGGCAAGTACTTGACCCTCTCTTGTGTCTTTGTGTGAATATCACCTCCCCCTGACCCCCCCCACCTTGATCTGTGAAGTGAAA
This sequence comes from Giraffa tippelskirchi, assembly GCF_054371585.1. Taxonomy (NCBI): domain Eukaryota; kingdom Metazoa; phylum Chordata; class Mammalia; order Artiodactyla; family Giraffidae; genus Giraffa; species Giraffa tippelskirchi. The sequence goes on along the minus strand of NC_137287.1, from coordinate 59,566,174 downwards.
AGAACTGGATTGACCCCTCTCATTGTGATTCGGGCAGGATTCATTTGTTGCTGTATTTGAAGAGCAGTTAATGCTAATCCTCCTTTCAAAGCAAGAGGTTCGAATGTTCTGTTCTCGTGCTCTTCCCAAAGCCCCAGAGGAGCCACTGCTAGGAATGAAACAATCAAGAGGAAACAGTCCTAAGGAAAACATGACCACAAAAAACGATATCCACATTTCACTTTTGGGCACATTCTCCTTTCCTTTCAAGTACGATTATCTCCATCTGAGACTAAGGAATGACCAGTCCTAACCCTCCACAAACACAACATCTTCCTGTGTTTGCTTTCAATTGTAACAACAAGTCATCTTTCCGTGCTTTTAATCTTCCATATTGCAACACAATGCCTTCCTCCCTGATGGCCAGGTAAAACTGAGGAGGCTATTTTTGGGTGAATTGGAGCAATCTGCAGAGCCCAGTGGTGGCTCAAGGGAAGGGTTAGTTCAAGTTGACGATGTGTCGGAGCTAGTCCAAGTTTCCCTGTGAACTTAGTTTGCCATTATGAGAGAAGACAGATAACAACAGTAAAAACAAACAACAAAACAAAACAAAATCCATGAATGAGACAGTTTGGGGAACAAGATGTTTTGAACTAATCTGAAATTTCTATTTCCAGTCTTTGTGCCTGGAAATCTTTTAAAAATGAATCCATCCACTGTGTGTGTGTGTGTGTGCATGCTCAGTCGTGTCCGACTCTTTGCGACCCCATGAACTGTAGCCCGCCAGGCTCCTCTGTCCGTGGAATCTTCCAGGCAAGAATACTGAGTGGGTTGCCATTTCCTTCTCCAGGGGATCCTTCAGACTCAGGGATCAAACCTGCATCTCTTAAATTTCCTGCGTTGGCAGGCAGGTTCCTTAATACTGCACCACCTGGGAAGCCCCTGTCCACAGGAACAGAAAAGTGTACCTTTCCATGTGGATGGAGAAGATGTAAAATGCTCTGGCTCTGAGAGTCAGTGTGCACTCAACAAGATGCCAAGGCAATGATGGGGTTCAGAAAGAAACACAAGAAGATGTGACAGAAAGAGCTACATGGGTTCAAGGCTTCTAGTAGGAGAGGCAACCTTGGACTAGCAACTTAAAGTCTATGGCCCCCAGAGAAGATTCCTGCTCTAACAGCCTCTGATGGCGACCCTAGAAATAAATATCTTAGAAGCTGTTTGGACTTTTAGCAAATCTAGGCTGTTCACTTGTTTTCTTACTGACATCTTGCTCTCAAAAGTGAAGTTCAAGAAAACAGCAAAAAGCAACGTAGATCATAGAGTTTATAAATATTTGAGCTCTAATTAAATAAAGGTTTTATTGCCTGTCATAGCTTGAGCTACTTGATAAATGTCCATGTCTTAGAATAATATAAAACCTTTAACACAAACACATCTTTAAGAACAAGCTTTGCAAACGATACCATCCAAGAAGCAAGAGTTGTAAGAAGCCCTGATGTCTGTGTAACACTCAGAACACATTGTCATTTGGTTCCCCCAGTGATCCTATGAGGATTGAAGGCCCAATATTAACAGCACTTCACAGATGAAACAACAGGCTTAGTGCGATTAACAGACTCTTGCAAGACCTCCAGGGTGATAAGTGACAGGATAGAGACACGAAGCCAGAGGTTACTTGACCTTAAGGCCAGGAGCTCTGTAAATCCATCCATCCGGCTCATCTAGCTAATAAATAGCAAAGCAGCAGCACGGAGGAGTGATGGGAACTAAGGCCTGAAGTTGGACGTGGATTGGAGTCCAAGCTTTGCCTCTTAAAAGCTTTCCAAGTTATGCCAACCATGTGAGCTGATGTTGACTCCTGAAAAATGGGAAGTATGACACATACCTTTCAGGGCCATTGTAAGGATGAAGTTACATGAGTTGAAGTATGTCAGTACCCAGTACAGCATCTGACACATAGAAGAAACTCAATAAAAGTTGCCTATTATTATTATTGTTATTAATGATACAGATAAAGCTTTTGGATTTTGTCACTTCCAGTTTTCAATTTCCAACACTATCAGCTACGCTTTTTTTCTTTTTTGCAATCAAAACAGATTTATTAAGAACAAAGTGCTCCCATTTCATTTAGTTTGTTTTCCAATTTCTTCATCTCCTCTTTTTTTTTGATATTCTTTCTCAAGCCTTTATCAAGCATAGTAGAAAAGCTTTTGTATACATATATGTAAATAGTATTCATAATATATATATTTTAGAAAACTTATAAACTTTTGCCTAACTAAAAAATTTATGACATTTTCATTCTACTTGTTTGACTTAGTATGGACAGATGCTAGATTTCTAATTTTTTAAAAAAGATATGCACCAAAGGTTTACTGTATAGTACAAGGAACTGCAGTCAATATACTGTCAAATAACCTATAATGGAAAATAATCTGAAAAATAACATACGTGTATATGTATAACTGAATCACCTTGCTGTGTACCTGAAATGCTGTAAGTCAACTGTACTTCAATAAATAAATATATTAAGAAAAAGAAGAACAAAAGAGCATAACTATTTTAACTCTAAACTTATCACTCTCTGCTATGCTAGCAGAGAGGGTAGAAAAAGGAATAGAAATTTTAGAGGAGGGAATAGAAATTCTTCCGTGGAGTCTGACACTCAGGGTTAGTTGAGGCTGCAGGCTCCTCACCCCAGGGGCCTGCTTTGGCCAAGGATTTATATCAGAAAAGGGTTAACAGCACAATTGTTGTTGTTCAGTCACTAAGTCGTGTCCGACTCTTTGTGATCCCATGAACTGCAGCACACCAGGCTCCTCTGTCCTTAACTATCTCCCTGAGTTTGCTCAACCTCATGATGGTTGAGTCAGTGATGCCATCCAACAATCTCATCATAGGAAAAGCAGTGTGAATAATCACAAACAGATCATCCTCAAGTTATTTACATTTGTTCAGACTTAACGCATGTAGTTCTAATCTCTTGGAAATAATTTTAAACAAAAGAGTAAAATCAGTCTGACCCCTGAGTTTCCCCGTGATGCTCTTTTCTTCAATTGCTTTCCTCTTTCGCTTCCATCGTGGAAATGGAAGATACTGACGACGGGCAGAGCGACTGAAAGCAAAGCCTGCTGCTGCTGCTGCTGCTAAGTCGCTTCAGTCGTGTCCGAGTCTTCGTGACCCCATAGACTGCAGCCTACCAGGCTCCTCCGTCCATGGGATTTTCCAGGCAAGAGTACTGGAGTGGGATGCCATCGCCTTCTCCGAAAGCCTGCTGCTGTCTGTCAACATCCAGGTGGGAGGGACCTGGGCTTCAGAAGGCATTTTCTTCCCACAAATAGAGAGTAAAGTAAATTGCATGTGTGTGAATCAGATTGGGAGGAAACATCTGTAAGTTATAAAGCAATAATTTCAAGGATTGTGATAAGAAACAACTGAGTGTCATACTGTGCCTTTCAGTTTTCAGAGCACTTTCTCTGTGTCATTCCATGGAGCTCAGCCAGTCTTGTAAGCCTACCTTGTAGAATGAGGTTGATGAGAGGCAGAGGGGATGGGCACTTCCACAGCTTCAGGCTGGGTGTCTGTGGTCCTTCCACCCTAGCTCACTCTCTGTGATGAGGACAATGCATCCTTTGGCACTCCAGACCCAGCCATAATGCTCCCTAAACACCACTGATTTCTAGAAATTTGGACAATAGTGGATTGGATCCTCTTCCACCTTGGTATGTCATTATCTCATTCTCTTTGGCTATTAATTGTATTCTCATTTTGAAATGAGAGAAGAAAACAGTCATGAGAACTAAAGTACATCCATAAGTCACTAAAATTCTCTAAGTTGAAACTTAGGAAAAAAAAAAGCCCTCTTCATTACTTTGATGCCATTTTTTACATCTCATTAATCTGCATACTTTTGAGTTTAGATTAGAAGATGAAGTTCAAGGTTGATCAACATTTGTGTAAGATTCTCTTAGCTGTCACTGTCCCGAATTTATCAAGCACAGGAAAGAATCTAGTCTCTCTAAGTCAGTCATTACCAAGGATGGGCTGTTTATTTCTCTCAGAATCAGAACCAGCCCCTTTGAAACTTTCTGTTATTCTATTGTGTTGCAAATGCAGAGGGGAGGGTAATTTCCTGCCCAGCAGGTCCATGGTTGGAGGTGGCAGAATTGAATTTCTTTGGCTGTGTCAGGTCTTAGTCGTGGCACTCAAACTCTCAAGTTGTGGCACGCAGGCTTATTTGCTCCTAGGCATGTGGGTTGTTAGTTCCTGGATAAGGAATCAAACCAGAGTCCCCAGAACTGCAAGGTGGATTCTTATCCACTGGACTGCTAGGGAAGTCCCAAGAACTGAGTTCCTCATATCAATGCTCAAGTGCGGACTAGATCTGAACATCTGCCATCACTTTTATCAGAAAGCCAAGGTCAGATGGACATGGGCCTGCGACCACAGGAGGTCTTTTGAAATAAAACTGATCACCTGGATCCTGCATGGGTCTGGTTTCCAGAGATTGTCCAGTTATGCTAGAGTATGCGCAAAGCCTGATTTTAATGAAAAAAATCACTCATAATAATGCACACTTGCTTTGGAGATGACAGAAAGACAGAGAAAGGAAGAAAGAAAGAAAAGGAAAAAAAAAAGTATTATCTACAATGATAAGCATCAGCTTATTTATCACTGTTTTGTACCATGCTGTCTAGAAAAGAAAGACTCTAGGACCCCGTTGGTAGAGTACAGTATATGATTCTTTGAAACTTCATTACATGGAGATTAACCCCTGCAAAATGCCTCCATCACATGGAATTACTGGGAAGAGGCGAAAACAACAAGAGAGCAAATCCATGGATTTCAGAGTGAAAATCCCTGAGGCTTAGTTTCTTCTCTGTTGGATCTGCCCACATGAACATTTTATATTAGAAGATTTTAAATTCTACAACCACCTCTGCTTTCTTCATCAGAGAAGATTTTTACATTAAGAGTTTCACGTTCTTGGACTCGATAAGAAATAGAGGGTGCTGGGCTGTTCCTTGGACTTGCTGGTGTTTCTTCTCCGGGCACAAAATCATTCGATCATGAGTCAGCACTGGCTGAGAGGTTCTGATCTTCTAGGACAGGCCAGGCATACAGAGGTCAAGGTCACACGGTCATGACTCACAATCTAGGGGGGTGCTGGAAGACCCTGCCAATGCAGGGAATGCAGGTTTGGTCCCTGGTCTGGGAAGATCTGATGTGTTGGGGGGCCACTAAGCCTGTGTACCATACTACTGAGCCCTGGTGCCTAGAGCCTGTGCTCCACAACAACAGAAGCCCAGGCACTACAAACAAGAGTAGATCTGCTCACCGCAACTAGAGAAAAGCCTGCGTGCAATGAAGACCCACTGTGGTCAAAAATAAATAAATAAAAGAAGTGTGTACAATGTGCTCATGGACTTCAGAAAAGAGATGCCAGTTTTGATGAGAGGTGGTGATGACTGTCTGTTCTAGGTCTTAACAAACAGGTAAGAGAGTATTTCAGGTGGAGGGAACAGCTCGAGCAAAGGCGTGGCTCATGAAAAAGATCAAGTTTGAGGGTTGCAAGCTTTGCAGTGTGGCTGGACTCAAGTCACGTGTTCATGGAACACAGGTATGAAAGCAGCTGAAGGAGGGTGGTCAAGGTGAGCTTTGCTTCTCTCTTTACTCAGGAAAAATTTTTTCTTTAAAATGAAAAGCTCTGCTCATCACTTGTTACCCTCATAAAGACCAATTCATTTATTTATCTGGACCTTACGATTGCATGTTGCTCTACAAACAAATGATAATTTTTAGCTTTGCTGGAAGTTATTCTTTGAATTGAAATGGCTCCCCCCAGTTCTTCCCCAACAGACTTCAATTCAAAGGAAAGCCTTCTCTGTCCCTCTTAATACCCTGTGTGCACAATTAAATGTCCTTCAGAATGTTTCCAGTAAGCAACTCGTTAGGAATGTTCTTTAGGCTCTCATCAAACCCAAGGTGCTTTCCTTTTCTTTTCTTTTTAACCACTTAACTCTTTTGCCATTTAGAAACTGAATAACTCAAATAATTTGCCCTTTCAACCGCAAGTCTCATGCACATATACACCTTAACAACAGTCCCCCATATTCATACTGCGGCATTACAAATTGAAACAGAACTGCACCTTTGTCTTTGCTTCAAGACTGTTCCTAGACAATTTTTAATTGCTCAGCTTCATATTCCACCAGAAACATTGATGTATTAATTTCTGAGGAAAAAAACACCGAAAGATACCTAGAGAAACCTTTTCAAAGTATGTATAATAGTCTGGAAATGCCTCCCAAAATACACGAGCAGCCAAATAGTCTCGTCTCTATCAGTTCTGTAAGAATTTGTTTTGCTCACTCTGCAGAAGCCGAGCAAAATCAATGGGACAAGAGGCCCTGTCAATTCAACTGAACTCTGCAAACTACCAGGCGGTCATAATAATATGCAGTGAAATGCTTGCCTTACATAACACAGCTCTTATCACGTGAGATTTATCAGCAGCCACATTTTTCTTGCGAGGTTGGAGTCCAGTGAAGTCAATGGTGAGACAGCCCTATTAATCACAGCTGAACCTGGCGTGCTATCTGTGATACCTTGTAAAGAGGAGGGTGATAAAAAAAGATGCACAGTGACACTGGCTGTCAGAAATGCTTATGGGATGATGTGCTCATATCAGATGGCTTTGCAAGTTGGATTGGCATTAAACATTCCACAAGTGGAGTTTAGAAAAAATAACAATGCTACAAACCTGGAAAGGAATAGCTCTAGGCTTCTGCCAGTCCCCAGTTATTTTAGACCTGGTGAGAGGGAGCTTAAAGGCTTAAGGGAAGCCCCTGAAGCGTTCATTCTCAATGGCAAACTGAGGAAGCTGTGGCACCTGGACAAAACTCTGTCCTCCCCACCGCACCCTCCACCCCCTATAATTCCACCCTCTGTAGAAATGCAGCCGTTGTGACAGCTCCTTGCTTGGCCACAAACAACTTATAAATAATGCCCACACACTGCTCACTTCGTGTTTGAATGCACAGAGATGTTCCAAGCTTGCTTGGTTGTCAGACTCTAACTTGGGTATCTGTTTGCAACAGCCTCATCTGTCAGAAAGTGTAAGAATCAGGAGGGCAGCCCCTCTGTGAGCGGTTTGCCAGCATTCAGGAATTTGAATGTTCAGTGAGTGTTCTGTCATCATGATGCCGCAACTTGTTGATGGAAGGCTCGTCCAAGGAATAGCAAGTGGGGTGACAGCACATTCTCACAGCTCTGTCTTAAAGGATCAAAGGGGAGATGGGAGGTCCAGTGACTTCTCTTGTTATCACTAGTCTGGGCTAAAACAGGTACCTGACACTTACAGGTACCTACAGGAAGAAGGGAAGACAGGAAAACTATCTTGGATAGAATGCTGATTTAAAAATATAAAAGACCATCTGTCCAGATCATTAGACTATTTGGGAAGATTGAGTTCCTTCCAGTATTATAAGAAATGGAAAGTAGGATGGTAACTCTTCAAGGGTCTCCAGATTCTGATCCCTGTGAATATGCTACTTTATATGGCCAAAACGGACCTTGCTAACGTGGTTAATTTAAGGGGTTTTAGTAGGAGAACACCCTGGATTATCCAGGTGGGTCCACTGTCATCACAAGGGTCCTTGTAAGAAAAGGAGGGAGGGAGGACATTCACAGTGAGAGAAGGCAGTGTTAGTGCCAGCAGCGGTTCAGTACAGAGCATCCCTTGTCACTTTCTGGGTGGCCACAATCCCTTCTGCCCATGGCAGGCATGCACAGGTCCCACCCAAAGCCAGCTACCAGGAAACACAGAGCTCCAGCTCTCAGTAAAATCCAGTGTAGTTACAGTTATTCTTCATGGAGTCACTGTTACAGAGTTTTAAAGCTTTGAGATGATTTGTTTATTTTTAAAAAATGTAATGGAAAGAAAAAGGAGAGAAAGATTGGGGTTCCTTGCTGATTCCTAAATCACAATTCCAAATGACTCTGGCTAGGGAGGAAAGGATGAAGAAGAAGAAGATGGGGAGGGGAAGTAAGGGGAGGAGGGGATAAGGGGAGGGGGAGAGAGAAGCGGGGGCGGAGAAGGGGAAAGGGAAGGAGAAGGGGGGATATCACAAGAGCACCTTGCCCATGTCACCTCTAACATCAGCAGTAGCAGAGATGTATTAAGTTAAGACATATGAAATATTCATTTTCTTGGGTAAAAAATGGTCAAACAGAAACAATCAGATACGGTTTAATCTGTCCATCATCCACTCCTCACCTCCCCGTGGTGCATCTTCCTAAATGCCTCTGGGCTTATGTCACCTGGACCACAGCAGCCCAGATCCAGCGGGCGGACCCCACCATCATGGAGGCAGGCATGACGTGGGCTCCAATCACAGTGTTGCTAGCCTCCCAGGGACTCCTGAGAATGATGCAAGACAAGGACTATGCTAGCATGTTAGCATGTTAGCGGTTCATCTCAGCAGCATCTAAAAGGGCTATTCTCAGCCGCAGCCTCCATGGTGAGTAATGGTAACACAGAGGGAAGAACAAAGAAGGCCAGTTTGTATACCGAATGCATTTAAAAAAGAAATCCCCTCAGAGATGCCCCAAATCTCAACATTACTGCTTGAAGAAAACACCTTTGTTTTCCTTATAAAGGAGGATATAAAACTTTAGATCATGAAAAATGCTGCACTTCTCAAATTTTATTTCTTAAGTGCTCAATTTCTAGGGGAAATTTTAAAGCTAGAGAATTCCCTGGTGGTCTGGTGGTTAAGACTCAGTGTTTCCAATACAGAGGGCATGGGTTGGACTTCTGGTTGGGGAACTAAGATCTCGCTCACCCTGTGGCACAGGCAAAAATTAATCAATAGAATAGAATAAGATAAAGCTAGAAACAAATAGAATGCAGCTCAGTTAACATACAGTCTCATTTGTTGTTAGTACTTGTTTTTTTTTTTTTTTTTCTTTAATATACTTTTGCTCCTCTAGTCAGCATTCAGGTTTGCAAAGCTTTCTGAAGGCATTCCTCCTGAAAGTAACAGACATGCAGGCTACCCCTGGAAAGGTGACTGTGTCTGTTACTAGGCTAGCAAAATGACAGTATCTTATGATGGCCTATTAAAATATCATAAAAATGAAAGCAAACTATTTTTCACTCCCAGTGCTATCTTATCTTAATTAAAAAGTATTAAACTAACAATTCAAGAGTCAGGGAGAATGATCATAAGCACTTTTGTCACCCTCCAACACCCAGCGCTTATAAACTAGTGGGGAGAATGAGCTTTACTCTAAAGTCAAGACAAGATCATAGATGGGAACATACTTGGCCTCTGGAGAAGGAAATGGCAATCCACTACAGTATTCTTGCCTGGAGAATCCCATAGACAAAGGAGTCTGGTGGGCTACAGTCCATGGGGTTGCAAAGAGCTGGACACGACTGAGCGACTAACACACACACTGCTGGCATTGAGGGGACAAGCCAAGGGGCCAGAGCTGAATCTTGAATCCAGAACATGATGGGTATTGTTCAGTGTTTCACATTTTGGAATAACAGAATAATAAAATAAGAACAGCAGCATAGTAAATGCATTTTATTTATTTATTAGGAGCCCAAATCACAATAAAACCTTTGGGGAGAGAATTCACATGGGACATCCTTGTTATTAAGTATTATTTTTTCCCTTCTAGTAATATAGTTTCTGTTGTCAATGAATGAATTGCTTTTTAGAGTAATAAAACCCAATGGAATAATTCAATTTGTTCATGTCAGCAGTGGGATTTTCCAATAATGAATTGAATTTCATGAGAAAGAGAGGACACATTTTCCTAGAGATGAATGAGGATTAAGCCAATATAAACTTCCTTCCTTCTTCAGGCAAGTACTTTAGTGACAATGGAACACTTTCCCTTTGCGGTCAAGTAATGAGAGTGGCGATGAATTTAAGGAAACAAACTGTGAGGGAAACCACATTTCAACTCTGCTCTTCTACAGCAATTTAAGCAGCGGTGGGCTCACTCCACAGATGCTCTGCTTCTTGCTTGCTTTCTTCTTTCTCTTCTCTTCTTCACCTAGTTTTTCAACTTCCCTCTTCTTGCTAATGGTTTCAGTTTTTGAGATGAGACTGAAAGTGTGAGTAAGAAGATGCAAGTCAACAGTCCTCTATATTGATGAACATTCTGGAGCAAATGGGCAATCCAGCCAAATAAATGGAAATGGTAGCAGTGATTGTACCCTTCAGAAGTATCATGGTGTTCTGCCACCTGTGCCTGATTCACTTGACATGTTTCTTCTGCAGTGTCCTTCAAGGCACATTGAAAGAGGCAAAAATGCAGTAGGAGTAGCAAAGAAAACTATCAATTGAAAATACCACAAAGCTTTGGGAGAAATTGCCCCCAACTGCAGAATAGACAGATCATATTAAATTAGGAATCAAATCATGGTGCCTAGACTTCTTTTTTAAAATTATTATTTTTTTACTTTTTGGCTGCACCACATGGCATGTAGTGTCTTAGCTCTCAACCAGGGACCAAACTCACCCTCCCTGCATTACAGAGTGTTAACCACTGGACCACCAGGGAAGTCCCATGCCTAGACTTCTGAAACTCAGTAAGGTAGACTCATACTGGATAAATGACTGTCAGGCAGCAGAAGAGTTATGCAGCATATACCCAACAACTTGCTTTCAAGCTTCAGATCTGAGAAAGGGATTGTAGCAGCACCAGGGAGACTCTGAGAGATGAATTTGTCAGCAGGTGAGTACTGGGTATAGAAAATCTTTTCTCTGTTTGAGAATCAGTATGAAAAACAGAACAGATGTGTAATTGGGAGGAGTCTGTGCAAAGAAGCACTAGCATAAAAGAAAGGATCCATTTTCCTGTAGAGGCAATGGAAGGGCACCTTATGGAGCACGGTGCTTGTAGAACTATTTCATGGCTGAGAATGGGGATTTGGAAGCCAAACCTCTGGACTAAAATCAGAGCTTTCCCATCTATTAGTTATTAGTCAATTGGGACTCAGACTCCTCAACTATGAAATGAGGGTAACAGTACCACATGGTGTGAAGATGAAATGGATTTATACACACAACAGCCTTGATGAGTAGATAACCATTGTTTGCTGTCACTGTCATCATCGTCATCATCACTACGTGAAACTAGAAACTATGGACCTCTGCGCTTGGCCTTAGAATATCAAGGGAGCATGGATTTTTATGAATCAGGAGATTAAAATATTAGAGGGGAGTGGATCTGGGTAAGGTGTGAAAAGGCAACTGACAGAGAAGAGATTCATGTCAGAAAATAAACACAGGACTTCCCTGGTGGTCCAGGAGTTGAGAGCCTACCTGGCAATGCAGGGGACATGGGTTCAAGTCCTGGCTCCAGAAGATTCCACGTGTTGCAGGGCAACTAAGCCCATGTGCCACGACCATTGAGCCTGCACCCTAGAGCATGTGCTTCACAAGAGAACTCCGGGCACCACAACTAGAGAGTAGCCCCTGCTTACTGCAACTAGAAGAAGCCTGAACGCAGCAACAAAGACCGAGTGCAGCCAAAAACAAACAAAGAAAATGAGCACAAATGCCAGAATAAATGAAAATGTGTATTCAAAGCAACAAAGAGAATTGACATTGCATAGGAAATATACAACTGATACTGAGAAAAACTGACACTCACACTGACACTGAGAAAAAGTACAGATCATTTATAGGGAAACAAGCACTAAGTAAAAAAGATCAAATAAAAAACACTCATAATCCTATATCTAGAAAACTCACATTCCCAAGAAAGAAATCACAAAAAAAGATATATAATGTCACATCTCCATGATGTAAAGACAGCTTCCCCTCTTCCACCTAGACTTTTTAGTAGCTATAAAAGCAGGAGGTTATCATTTTACTGATGTGTAACATTTATACAAACATATGCATAAATATGGGCTTCCCAGTGACACTAGTGGTAAAGAACCTGCCTGCAAATGCAGGAGATACAAGAGATGCAGGTTTGATCCCTGGGTTGGGAAGATCCCTTGGAGGAAGGCATGGCAACCCACTCCAATATTCTTGCCTGGAGAATCCCATGGACAGAGGAACCTAGCAGGCTACAATCCATAGGGTCGCAGAGAGCTGGACATGACTGAAACAACTTAGCATGCACGCACGCATGTATATATATGCATATACATAGATATGTGCATGCATGTATGTATATATCTATATAAATATAAATATATATGTGTGTATACATATTTATGTATATACATGCACATATAATTAAATCAGCAATGTATATTAAAATTTTTGTTTGTTGTTGTTCAGTCGCTAAGTCATCTCTGACTGTGACCCCATGGACTGCAGCCTGCCAGGCTTTTCTGTCCTCCACTATCTCCCAGAGTTTGCTCAAATTCATGTCCATTGAGTTGGTGATGCTATCTAATATTACATCTTAATATAGTAGTATCTTAACATAGACACTAAAATTCAGTAAACACATTTCTGAACTAAGAAAAATGAGTCAATAGGAAAAGATTTATCTGCATTCCAGAAAAGAATAATAAATAATAATAATAAGTGCAAATACATACACCAACACTTTTAAAATGTCAAGACTAAAGAAAAGGAATGCCCTAGTGGTCCAGGAGTCAAGAATCTGCCTGCTAGTTCAGGGGACACGGGTTCCATCCCTGGTCTCAGAAGACCCCCTATGCCCTGGGTAACTCAGCTTGTGCTCCGTAACAAGAGAAGCCACTGCAATGAGAAGCTTATACAACTAGAGAAAAGCCGGTGCAGCAACGAAGACCCAGCATAGCCAGAAATAAATGAATAAATAAAATTTTAAAAGAAGATTAAAGAAAAATACTTTAATCAGAAATCAGACTGGGAATTTAGCTGACTCTTAATATTTTTCTTCTTTAACAAAAGAAAGTAGATTTGAAGTGTATGTGAAAAAATATTTCATTATATTAAATCTGGATGGTGGATTTACCTTTGTCTAGTTTTACTAATCTTTGGACACTGGTTTAAAGTATTTGATAGTTTAATAAAAGAAGGCCTCTCTTGCTCAGACTTCTCTTTCTAAACTGCAAATTGCAGGAAAAAAATTATGTCAAACTTTTTTCTGAAGAAAATAAATGATTACTTGTGCATTCTGTACATAGCCAGATGCTTTTCAGATTTTAAGGCAACAGGCAGTCTTGCTTGGATATGCAAGGTCTCTGAAAATATATAATACATGTACCAGTTCTACAAATTTATGTAAATCTATTCCAGTTATAAATGAGGTGAATCAAAGGCTGAACTTTAGCATGGGAAAGTCAAGGTGTAAAAGGACTCTGGTGGCAATTAAATAAGTGAAACCTACAGATTTACACTCAAGTAACAGCTCAAAATAAAGCTACAAAATTAAACATGAATGGTGGAAATAATTTTTGAAAGAAAATATTTGTTGCAACAATCTACAATTTAGTGATAAATATGATTAAGTAGTAACAACCAGGGTCTGGAATCTTATATCACTTACTATTAGCCAAAAGGTGATGGGTAGAAGTAAAATCATTCTAAATTTCACATTATATAGAAGGATGAATTAAAATAATGGTTCTTGAATCAGTAAATAAAGCTTTTCTATCTTTCAGAAATGGGCCTTTCTCACCACCAGGAAAAAAAAATAAAAGCACAAAAGACAGATAATTATGGAAAGATTAAGGCATATAAATATGAAATATTTAAAATAATATGACAGAAGCTTGTTTAACCATTTTAAGGCAGAAAATCATTGTTTGAACAAGGTTTAAAATCCCCTTTAAGAATTTGTTAAAACCAAAATCCAACTAAAAGCTATTTTAAAGGGAAACAAAAGGACAGAAAACTGCTGAAAAAGAAAAAAAATTTTAAAAAGATGAGCTCACACATATCAGGTAACCACAAATAGAAGGAAATCAGTGGTGGCAATAATAATTGAAAGTAAATCTGATTCAGTACAAAAAACTTTAAATGAGAAAGAGTATCATTTTCATTACTGAAACAATTTTCTCAAAGAAATTCTCAAATATGTAGGTGACAATTCAGATAGCATTTCAACAAATCAAAAACTTAGAAATAAAAGAAATAAACAAAAACTAAATTCTGTGAGAATTATATCTCAGTCTTTCAAAGGTGAAAAATTTGAAAAACAAGGAGATTAAAGATTTGAATATCATAAAACAGATAAAATTGAACAGATATATCTCTACCCAGCTTTATATTTCACAAAGCAGCCAAAATCTTGATCCAATAATAGACTATCAAAACATTTTAAAAATTCCTTTAAAAAGAAATCATAAATGCCATAGATTCTGACCATAATGCAATAAAATCAGAAATATGAAAATTTAAGGAAATGTACCAAATCACTTGGAAATCTAAAACAAAATAAAACAAAGTTAAACAAAGTCTGCTAGACAACACTTAGATTAAAGAGGAAACTATTTTTAAAACTTTACAGACTATTAGAGAATAAAAATATTAAAATATAAGGTATAAAAATTTATTACTGGGGTAGATTTATTCAACAATGAGTGAAAATAAATTATACTTACGAGAGTAAGCAAAAGATAAGAAGAACAGAAGGATCGAAAAGGAATTAGTAGAAATTATAGGAAGCAAAAGCAAAAATAAACACAGAAATCAGATAATGAATCAGCTGTTTGAGAGATGAAAGTATATCGAGAAAATTAAAACCACAAAGGCCACAAAAACAAAAATATACAAATAAAGAATAAACAACTAAAAAACAAAAATAAACATCAAAAGCATCTACAGAGCAAATGAAACCATCAACAGTTACCTATAGAGGAATGAAACTGGACCCCTATCTCACACCATACACAAGAACTAACTGAAAAATGGATTAATACTTAAGTTGAAGATCTAATACCATGAAACTCTAGAAGGAAACAAAGGGGTAAGACCCTTGACATTGATCTTGGCAATGATTTTTTCAGATTTGATGCCAAAAGCGAATGCAACAAAAGCAAAAAATAAAGAAGTGGGATTACATCAAACTAGAAAGCTTCAGCACAGTAACAGAAACAATCAACAAAGTAAAGAGGCGACCTACTGAATGAGAGAAAGTATTTGCAAACCACATATCTGATAAGGGTTAATATTCAAATACATAAGGAAGACATACAATTCAATTGCCAACAGACAAATAACTCCATTTAAAAAATGGGCAAAAGTACCTAAATAGAAGTTTTCCCAGAAAAGACATACAAATGGCCAAAGTGTATATGAAACGTTGCTCAATATCACTATTTATCAGTTCAGTTCAGTTCAGTCGCTCAGTCGTGTCCGACTCTTTGCAACCCCATGAATTGCAGCACGCCAGGCCTCCCTGTCCATCACCAACTCCCGGAGTCTACCCAAACCCATGTCCATCGAGTTGGTGATGCCATCCAACCATCTCATCCTCTGTCGTCCCCTTCTCCTCTTGCCCCCAATCCTACCCAGCATTAGGGTCTTTTCCAATGAGTCAACCCTTCGCATGAGGTGGCCAAAGTATTGGAGTTTCAGCTTCAACATCAGTCCTTCCAATGAACACCTAGGATTGATCTCCTTTAGGATGGAGTGATTGGATCTCCTTGCAGTCCAAGGGACTCTCAAGAGTCTTCTCCAACACCACACTTCAAAAGCATCAATTCTGTGGCGCTCAGCTTTCTTCACCGTCCAACTCTCACAACCATACATGATCACTGGAAAAACCACAGCATTGACTAGACGGACTTTTGTTGGCAAAGTAATGTCTCTGCTTTTAAATATGCTATCTAGGTTGGCCATAACCTTCCTTCCAAGGAGTAAGCGTCTTTTAATTTCATGGCTGCAATCACCATCTGCACTGATTTTGGAGCCCCCCAAAATAAAGTCTGACACTGTTTCCACTGTTTCCCCATCTATTTGCCATGAAGTGATGGGACCAGATGCCATGATCTTAGTTTTCTGAACGTTGAGCTTTAAGACAACTTTTTCACTCTCCTCTTTCACTTTCATCAAGAGGCTCTTTAGTTCTTCTTCACTTTCTGCCATAAGGGTGGTGTCATCTGCTTATCTGAGGTTATTGATATTTCTCCCGGCAATCTTGATTCCAGCTTGTGTTTCTTCTAGCCCAGCATTTCTCATGATGTACTCTGCGTATAAGTTAAATAAGCAGGGTGACAATATACAGCCTTGACGGACTCCTTTTCCTATTTGGAACCAGTCTGTTGTTCCATGTCCAGTTCTAACTGTTGCTTCCTGACCTGCATACAGGTTTCTCAATGAGGCAGGTCAGGTGGTCTGGTATTCCCATCTCTTTCAGAATTTTCCACAGTTTATTGTGATCCACACAGTCAAAGGCTTTGGCATAGTCAATAAAGCAGAAATAGATGTTTTTCTGGAACTCTCTTGCTTTTTCGATGATCCAGCGGATATTGGCAATTTGATCTCTGGTTCCTCTGCCTTTTCTAAAACCAGCTTGAACATCTGGAAGTTCACGGTTCACGTATTGCTGAAGCCTGGCTTGGAGAATTTTGAGCATTACTTTACTAGCATATGAGATGAGTGCAATTGTGCGGTAGTTTGAGCATTCTTTGGCATTGCCTATCTTTGGGATTGGAACGAAAACTGACCTTTTCCAGTCCTGTGGCCACTGCTGAGTTTTCCAAATTTGCTGGCATATTGAGTGCAGCACTTTCACAGCATCATCTTTCAGGATTTGAAATAGCTCAACTGGAATTCCATCACCTCCACTAGCTTTGTTCGTAGTGATGCTTTCGAAGGCCCACTCGACTTCACATTCCAGGATGTCTGGCTCTAGGTGAGTGATCACACCATTGTGATTATCTGGGTTGTGAAGATGTTTTTTGTACGGTTCTTCTGTGTATTCTTGCCACCTCTTCTTAATATCTTCTGCTTCTGTTAGGTCCATACCATTTCTATCCTTTACCGAGCCTATCTTTGCATGAAATGTTCCTTTGGTATCTCTAATTTTCTTGAAGAGATCTCTAGTCTTTCCCAATCTGTTATTTTCCTCTATTTCTTTGCATTGATTGCTGAGGAAGACTTTCTTATCTCTCCTTGCTATTCTTTGGAACTCTGCATTCAGATGGGAATATCTTTCCTTTTCTCCTTTGCTTTTCACTTCTCTTCTCTTCCCAGCTATCTGTAAGGCCTCCTCAAACAGCCATTTTGCTTTTTTGCATTTCTTTTCCATGGAGATTGTCTTAATCCCTGTCTCCTGTGCAATGTCACGAACCTCTGTCCATAGTTCATCAGGCACTCTGTCTATCAGATTTAGTCCCTTAAATCTATTTGTCACTTCTACTGTATACTCATAAGGGATTTGATCTAGGTCATACCTGAATGGACTAGTGGTTTTCCCTACTTTCTTCAATTTAAGTCTGAATTTGGCAATAAGCAGTTCATGATCTGAGCCACCGTCTGAGAAATGCAAATCAGAATCACAATGAGATATCACCTCACACTTACCAAAAAGATAAGAGATGACAAGGTGGAGAAAAAGGAACCCTAGTACGCTGTTGTTGGGATGTAAATTAGTGTAGCCATCATAGGAAATAGTATGAAGTTTCCTCAAGAAAGTAAAAATAGAATTACTGTATGATCCAGCAATTCTACTTCTAAGTATTTATCTGAAGAAAATGAAAACACTACTTTGAAGAGATATATGTACCACTATGTTCAAGGCAGCATATTTTCAATAGCCAAGCTTCCCTGGTGGCTCTGACTGTAAAGAATCCACCTGTAACATGGGAGAGTTGGCTTAGATCCCTGGGTTGAGAAGATCCCCTAGAGGCAGGCATGGCAACCCATTCCAGTATTGCCTGGAGAATCCCCATGGACAGAGGAGCCTGCTGGGATAAGTCCCTGGGGTCTCAAAGAGTCAGACATGACTGAGAGACGAAGCACAGCACACACAAATATAGAAGCAACCCAAGTAGTGTTCACTGATGGATGAATGGATAACGATGAGGCTACCCTCACTCTCACACACGGAGGAATATTATTCAGCCTTTAAAAGGAGAGAAATTTTTATCATTTGCAGCAATATAGATGAATCTTGAGGGTATTAAAGTGAAATAAGCTAGAGAGAGAAAGACAAATACTACGTGTGTGCTCAGTCGCTTCAGTCGTGTCCAACTCTGCGACCCCATGGACTGTACCCCGCCAGGCTTCTCTGTCCATGGAATTTTCCAGGCAAGAATACTGGAGTGGGTTGCCATTTCCTCCTCCAGGGGCTCTTCCCAACCCGTTTCCTCCTCCAGGGGCTCTTGCCAACCCGGGGATTGAACCCTTGTCTCCTGCATTGGCAGGTGGACTTTACCACTGAGCCACCAGGGAAGCCCATAAATTACATAAACAGGTGTAAAAATGCTTCAGGTAAAATGGGATCAAAAGTAATCTTTCTTAACATGACAAAAACCATCTATCTGTATATTTTAAACCAACAATCACCATTCAGGTAATCGAACACTGGATAAATTTGGTTAAAAACATCAGAAGTACCGTGATTGAAATGTGTTGCAGGAGAAATATCTCAGTCCTGAAAAGCCATCCAAGCTTCTAGGGCCCCAAAGACACATTGCTTTGCCCGAGTTTCTCTCCTGACTGTCACCCTTTGGAGGAGGTGTTATTCAGATTTGTGTGAGGTGGGTAGGGAGCAAATGTCCTCGCCTACTTTTCCAGGGCATTTTTTCCTCAGTGCCCTCGTGATACAGACACTTATTGCTACTCCTATTGGCTTCGAACTGTTCCCAGCTCCTCTGAATAATAATGTCCTTGCATAATATTATAGGTCTTCCTTTATTCCTCCCTCAGTTTGCTCTTTATGCTTCAGAAATCGTGCCCCTCTGTATCCAGATGCCCCACATATTTCAGGAGTAGAGAGTACAACCAGTGCCTTTATAACCCCAGGTCCCATTTGAAGGATCTTTCAGGTTAGTGCCATAGTTTCCTAAAAGGATGTGGGTCAGAGATGTGTTCCCCAGCATCCTTCTTTTATTGATTTATCTATTTATTTATTTTTGGCTGTGCTGGCTTTCTCTAGTTGTGGCGAGCAGGGGATTCCATTCATTGTGGTACACGGGCTTCTCACTGCGGTGGTTTCTTTAGTTGGGGCTCAAGGGCTCTACAGCGCAGGCAATAGTAGTTGCAGCTCATGGGCTTAGTTGCTCCTCTCTGTGTGGAATCCTCCCAGACTCGGGATCAGACCCATGTCCCCAGCACTGGCAGGTGGATTCTTAACCACTCTACCACCAGGGAAGAATGCTAGCATCCTTCTTTATTTGATCACAGTAAGCAATGAGGCCAGAGAATTTCTAGACTGCATTTCTCACTCCTGTGGTCCCTCTGCTCTGAATATTCAGGCCTACAATGTAAGTGCATTTATCTTTCCAGACGCATGCAAAGATAGCACAGATCACAACATATGCTCCATTAACAGGAGCTATGGAAGAAAATCTAACTCTTTCCAAACCCAGATTCCAGGCTGATCCTTCCTCCCTGATCAGCCCAACTCCTGACAGTGTCCATAACTAGTAGGAACCAATCCAAGAAACTGCCTTGCCTTGTACCATCCCTTCATTCACTGCTGCGTTCTTTTACTTGGCTGTTCACAGATTTCAGATTTACGGTCCTTGAAGATAGGAACCTTATCTTACCCTTCCTGACTCCCATTAGATTGAGTGCATTTTTTTTTTCTATTTAACAGGCTGAATAAATATTTGCTAAATGGATTTAAAAAGGAAAATTGAACTGCTCACGTTCACCCTGTGTGAGATTTCTCAGGAGGTTAGATGGCAGGTTTTCTAATTAGGGAGCTGGTCCTCTCTGATGCCATTACTGTCAGACTTGACAAGAAAGTCCACAAAATCTGCACATGGTGAGGTGGCAGGTGGGGCTGGCGAGGGTGGACACAACTACATGAAAACATCAGAACTGTTCTCGGGGTGAAGAGGAGGCTTAGGGGTAGGATTGCCAGTTATGAAGGAGAGTTGGAGAGAGACAGCCTTTACTCTCATGTTGAAGGCAGAATGGACACCAGACAAAGGGATTACAGTTGAGTGAAAAGAACTCAGATCGTGATGAAGGAGAGATTTCCTGAATTCAGTCGCAAAAGATTTAGACAGTTATCCTGTAGACGCTTCCTAGAGAGCTTTTCAAATGTAATTGCCACCTACTCTATTCAGAGTACTTGGGCTTCCCTGGTGGCTCAGATGGTAAAGAATCTGCCTGTAATGCTGGAGACCCAGGTTCAATCTCCTGGGTCATGAAAATCCCCCTGGAGAAGGAAATGGCTACGCACTTCAGTATTCTTGCCTGGAAAATTCCATGGTCAGAGGAGCCTGGTGGGCTACAGTCCTTGGGGTCACAAAGAGTCAAACAGGAATAAGCGACTAACACTTTCACTTTCATTCAGAATACTTAAAATGCAGGAGGGTATTGGTCAATTTAAGCACCACATTTTATTTACTATCCTGAGAATCTATGACATGAACAGTGTCAAGAATGAAGTTTTTCAAAAATTTTTATTTATTTATTTTTGCCTGTGCTGAGTCTTTGATGCTGCATGCTGTCCTCCTCTAGTTGCGGGAAGTGGGGCTTTCTCTCTAGTTCTGGCTTCTCATTGTGGTGGCTTCTCTTGCTGTGGAGCATTGGCTTCAGTGCATGCAGGCTTCAGTAGTTGTGTCTTACAGGCTTAACTGCCCCATGGCACATGGGATCTTAGCTCCCAGACAAGGGATCCAACCCGTGTCTCCTGCATTGGCAGGTTCTTAACCACTGGACCACCAGGGACGTCACAAGAATGAGTTTTGCGACAACCCAGCTCTAAAGAATTAAACTTCCCTTTTAAATGCACGGGCCAAATTGAAGTTCTAAATCCAAGTCCTAATCTGGGTGTAATCAGGTTGCATTTAAAAATATTAGCCAGAGTGTGGCACTGCTTTTTCTACACACTGGAGAAGTGTTGAGGAGTGGGTGCCCGGATACAAAGAGGAGCTGCCAGCATCGTTTTTCTTCCTTTGCTAGATGCATGGACTTGGATTCCCCAGGCCACTTCTTTAGACGTTCAGCTGTTTAGAAAAGTGACACCCTGTTTACTTTCCATTATGAGGAAGTCCATTGCTGTGCAGGCTTGGAATTAACTGTTTTCATTTGATTACCTAAAGGATAGCTACCTGTGGGTACCATCTTCCCAGTTATTCCCCTAGATATAAGAGACAAGTAATTAACGGCCCTGTGTGCATCTTTGCCAAAGCGAAAAGGAATGTGGAAAAGCCCTGAGAGTTAGGCATGTGAGAAGTAAAGATAAAATCTTCATTGGTTTTTCCAGACCACGTATTGGAGGGCAGTCAGAGCTCTTTACCTCCCCTGACCTTGATCTCCACCCAGAGCTCGACAGAGACCAGGAGATGCTGGGATACAGCTGTAATCAGTACAGTGCCTTTCATCTGTGTATTTATGAAAAAGAAAACAGTGTTTTTGTCATAAATGATGGTGTGATCACAATTCTAATTGGAAACAAATACTCTCTCCTCCAGGACTGGCTGGATACTGTTACTCAGAAAGCCCTCCCCTCTCCCAAGATGGGGAGGGCCTGGTAGCACACACGGCAGTCTTGAGAGAACTCAGGCAGGGCTGAGAGCATCAGTACAGCCATGGGAAGTGCTGTCAAGGCCAGAGCTGGGACTTCCCTGGTGGTCCAGTGGCTAAGACTTTGCATTCCCAATGCAGGGGGCCCAGGTTCCATCCCTGCTCAGGGAATTAGATCCTGCAACTAAGTCTGTATGCTGCAACTAAAAAAAAAAAAAAAACAACTCATATGCTGTGAGAAGATCAAAGATCCTGTGTGCCACAACTGAGACTCTATACCTGTAAATAAATAAATATTTAAAAAAATAGTTTAAGCAAAGATGCAAGCTATCAACCAGGTGAGGCCAGAGGTTGTGCCAGGCCTGTTAAATATAATATGCATGAAGCAGAACTGGTCACACTGTCTTGTAGGTTGGGATGAAGGAAGGTTGAATTATTGCTTACCCAGATCACCCATATGGCCTCTTCTTGACCTATTCATAGTTTACATTAATTGCTCACCTTTATGGAGCTATATCTGAGATGTTCTAGACATATACTAGTTTAGGACTCTTCTAAAAGGATGCGAAACTGCTCTAGATAAGAGTAGTGGAAAACAACTTGCCAGATACCATTCAGCTGAGGAAATGTGAGTTCAGGAAGTTCAGGTAAGGACTTCAATCTCTGTCCTACATGCATGTAACCACACATGCACAAATAAACACATACACACAGTGCCCAAGCATCGCTATGTTTTTTAAAGTGTCTCTTAATTTACATCTGAAATTTCACCTTCATGTGAAGGACTGTAGGATGCTGATTCTTTCCTGGAAGTACGTTTTAGCAGCAGGAAGGAAACACAGGAGAATGTAAGGGAATGAATCCTTTAAGTGGAGGAGCATTCCATGCAGGAAACCCAACACACACAGGGAGGGCTGGGGTCTGTGAAGAGCCATGTATATATCTCACAAGCTTGTCTTGCCACCATCAGAAAATCAGAGTGGTCAAACTGCATTAAAACTGACCAGCCTCACCAGATGCAGCATCTTTCACCACATCCTATTAGTGGTAGACATGCCTGTCCACACACATGACAGTCTACTCTATGTAAGAGGAAGAGTCAAAGAAGATTCTTACTACGCACCTAAGTTCTAATCAGTGGTGGGACACTTCAGGCAAGGTGGAGACCCTGTCTCCGAGCATTTAACTCTAAGGTTGAATAAAATCTCCCCAGACTGGCCCACCGTGAGAGTTCTCTTCCAGACATTACCCCACTTCTTACCACTTGGCA
Source organism: Giraffa tippelskirchi (assembly GCF_054371585.1). Taxonomy (NCBI): domain Eukaryota; kingdom Metazoa; phylum Chordata; class Mammalia; order Artiodactyla; family Giraffidae; genus Giraffa; species Giraffa tippelskirchi. Next base: position 59,543,296 of record NC_137287.1, on the reverse strand, counting down.
TTTCCCCTGCCCTATTCTAGGAGAAGACATTTCTCCAGTTGGTAATCAAATGGAAACTGACATTAGGTTTCCTTCTAAGAGACTGATGTATGTGAGGCTTTTTTATATGGCCCTCTGTTCAAATCTAGAGATTAAAATGAGCCTCAACATAAACCATAGGGAAGAAGGATAAAAATGATTGTGAACCACACAGATGCCCAGCTGATACTTGTAAAGCGCAATTGTGTTTTAATGATAACACTTTGAAACGGCTCAGGTAAATAGAACGTTGTATGCAAAGCTTTCAGATCCCCACAAATGCCACCAGTACTTATGATTCCTGTGGGTAGGTTTGCTCTTGCTGTGTTCAAGTTTGAATGGAATATAAATGCACCATTAAACCTGCCCCAGAAGTACAGAGAGCGGCTATTGCATAGTTAAGTGAAAAAGGCAGCATTTTATGTCTGATAGAGCAGTCATCTTGTAAAGAGCAAATTGGTAGAGAGAGGTAGGGGGAAGAGATATATGGAGAGTGGCCTCCACAGCAAAGGCAAATGGAAGTCTAAATTCTTTTATAAATTCCTTTTAAGTAACATATTTTATTGAGCTTTTAGAAGAAAAATGCTGATTCTTTCCAAGGCTTAGAAATAAGGTGCCTATTCCCAAACTCCCATTCAACATACACATCAAAGCCACTCTGATCACCACCATGATTGTTAGTAAGAAGGGGAGAAAAATAGAAACAAGAAGAAAAGTCATCTTTCACTACAGTAAACAAAGTGAGTTTAGCCTGTCACTGTGAATGATGGATATCTACCTATCACTTTCCCAAGGAGAGAGAAACCAAAGATTGTGTATCAATTTCTATAATTTTAGGGCTGGAAGATAATAACTCTGCAGAAATGGAGCAGACTATATAAAAATCCTCTCTGAAAATGTGATTACACATAAAAATCCATAAAAATGTACAAAGTGATAGATGAACCAAAACTAAGCAAATGTAGTTTTTTATCCTTTTGGAACTGAGCAGAAATAGCATATGTAGAAAGAATGATTTTATTTTGTGTTTTTAAAAGAAATATTTGGAGCTTAATTGAATTATACTTGTGGTGGGAATTGAAATCTTCAGATGGAATATCAGGTTTTATTTTAAATTGAATACTATTGAAGAAATAAAGAATAAACCATCAGTGAAATATTAGCAATAAAGACGACAAATTTCAAAAAACAACTTAAAAAGCTAAGCATAATATAAGCTAGCATACTGTCTTTCTACACTTTCCTTACCCTCAAAGGGTCTCCATCAATTATTCTTGATAATTCTAATAAGGAAATCATCTTTGATCTACTCTAATTAAATCCAATTTACATCTGATATTTATTCTTGAGATTCTTAAAACAAATCAAAGTTAAAACCTTTTTCGGTCATTTCCTTGCTAAATTTACTATGTCCCTCATACCTTCAATTTATTATTATGAATAAATCTGGAACATGCATCAAGATGCATGTCTCATTTGGCTTTTTCCTTATAAGTTATTAAATTAATCCCAAATTCTATACACTACATTTTACCAAGTTATATTATTTTTTATTTATTTTCAGTTATTTTATTTATGACAGATTTTGTGATGTCCCTATCTGACATATTTAACCAATAGTCATGTAAAATAATGTGTAATTAATTTTTTTGCACTTAGAAATTACATCTATAATTAGTATTTATTTAATGATTATAATAAATGGGGGGGAAATGCCCTTTTCTGCTATAAATTGCAAAAAGCTGGTCTCACAAGTCCTTAGAGGTCCACTTGTATTTTTCAACTATGGTTAACAAGTAAGGACACCATCATATAAGACAGATGAGGTGTTTTCTCTGTAGTGTGGGTAAAGGGTATTATAAACACAGTGTGTAGTTTTTAATATGCAATTTCAAAGTATTATTGATACCAACTAGATTTAAAGGATGTATGGAGGCTAGGCTAACACCGTGCTACTCAAGCAGTACTTTAAATGGCCATAAGGAAGAACAGCATGCACAGAACTTGGCTTCCAGCAACCTGTTTCCTCTACACCCTCAGAGAAGGGCAGACCAAGGAGCAAGTCCTGACGATCAATGATAAGGGCTTGGGGAAAGGAGACCAAGACAGAGATGACAGATGAGAAAAATGAATTCCTGAGAAAGACAGAGGAGACAGAATTCTCAAGCCTTGGGTTTACTACTAATTTCTTCAACATCTGATGACTTTAAAAACATTGGGTAAAAAACCATTCAGGTTGTTTAAACTTTCACCCCTCAGCTGCCCCAATTCTTAACAAAAGAGACCTGGTAAGAATTGACAATAGTCTAGGAGCGGGCAGGGACCTGTTATAAACACTCTGAACTGCAATTCATCTTACAAAAAATCTTGGACAGGATCCAACCTGAGAACTGTAAAACGCTATGGAATACAAGATGCTGTCCCCAAAGAATCCTTGTTTGCTTATCAAAGAAAAGGCAACCAATTAATAGTTTTATTACTAATACTACTGCCCCCAAGGGCTCAAATAAAGTTTATTTATTTATTTTAAGTTCAACCTGCTAAATTCCATGCTAACACCCAACAAGGTACAGCTCGTATTACAAATGAATAACTTAATTAAAAAACATTGATTTTGCTCATTGACTGCTGCAAATTTTATTAAATATTCATGATAACATTTTGTATTTTTTATACGAGTCATGAAAGTTTTATGTGCTCTCTCCCCTACAGCAGCCTTAGGTTTTATGACAAAATCTTAGGCAGCTCAAAGTACAAATATAAATATTGCATTGACCAGCTTGGTACAATCTATGTGTGTACATAAGCCAACGGAGTTGATGTGTGTGCATTTACCCAAATACCCATTGAATTAGGAGAGCTGACTCAATGTGAGCATGGAAGAAACTTGAAAGGTTTGTGTTTTATTTTAACCACCAAGAAGGGTCACCCAGAAACTCTTGAAACAGGCACTCTGTGAGATGGGACTTCAGAACCCTTATAATTGAGGGTGTTGTCTCCCCAAATTCTGTGTATATGTGTGATACTAAGCACATTGGTCTAGAAATAACATAATTTCACAGGTTACAAATTCTCCATGGCAAGAGGTTTCACCAAAAGGACAAAATTCTCCTTTTCTCTCAACCCCTGTGCCCCTAAAGCCAAGAAAAAGTCCACCGGGCTATGGAAGAGCCTTTAAAATTTTGTTAGAAGTTTTCGTGGCTGTTTCTGTGGGTTTATTTCCTATGTTTATAGTAGAGTCAGTACAGCCTTAGGCGTTTATCATGTAGATGGAGCAGAAGTAACCCTTATCTGTTCCTCTAAGCTCTTAATGGGAACCATAAATGTTTGGAGTCAGCTGACAGCTGTGTGAAGTGAATCAGAGGACACATTGTTTGGAATGTTTTTATCAGTATTTGGAAAATTTCACTTAAAATTTTGCAAAGTGTTCAGCAGAACATCACTGCAACTTTGAACTTCTGCAGTGACTTTCTTCTCTTTCTGTCTCAGACATTTAGAAACAATTGAGAAGTCACTTCCTCAAATCACCTCGCAGGTCAGAGGGATGGGGTCAGGTCTCTGACTTGTACAGTCTTCCCTAAACTTAACAAATTTCCTTAGGAATACAATCATAGCAACCCAGGCTTGAAAAACAAACCGTGAGTATTACCAAGTACTTGTCAAAAAGGTTCCAGCCGTACTTGGCATACTTTGCAAATGCTCTCATCGTGAAAGGTGAGGGAGGGAGAAGGGGCAGAAACATACTTTCAAAAGGACACACTTCACAGGAAAAACAAGAGGCATTTCTTAAAATGTGGAACTAAAAGGCACGTCAGAAGATCTTTGAAATATACACATCATATGGTATCACTGATATGTGGAATCTAATTTTTAAAAATGATACAAATGAACTTATTTACAAAACAGAAGCAGATGCACAGATATAAAAACAAACTATGGTTACCACAGAGGAAACGTTTTGGAGGGGTAAATCAGGAAACTGGGATTAACATACACATATCCAAGTGGCACAGTGGTCAAATAATCCACCTGCCAATGCAGGAGATGGCAAGAGATGCGGGTTCAATCCCCGGGTTGTGAAGATCCCCTGAAGAAGGAAATGGCAACTTGCCCCAGTATTCTTGCCTGGAAAATTTCATGGACAGAGGAGCCTGGTGGGCTATAGTCCATGGAGTTGTAAAAACGTCGGACACAACTAGCAACTGAGCCCACATGCACGTACTACTGTATATAAGATAGATAACCAACAAGGACCTACTGTATAGCACAGGGAATTCTATACAATATTCTGTGATAACCTATATAGGAAAAGAATATGAAAAAGAATGAATATACATATATATGTATAACTGAGTCACTTTGCTGTACACCTGAAACTAACACAGCATTATAAATCAACTATATTCTAATAAAATAAAATAAAAAAATACAAACACACATTTCTCTGAAAAGCAAAATATATTTTTGTAAGACATTCACCAAAGGTGGAGAAGGCAATGGCACCCCACTCCACTACTCTTGCCTGGAAAATCCCATGGATGGAGGAGCCTGGTAGGCTGCAGCCCATGGGGTCGCAAAGAGTCGGACATGACTGAGCAACTTCACTTTCACTTTTCCCTTTCATGCATTGGAGAAGGAAATGGAAACCCACTCCAGTGTTCTTGCCTGGAGAATCCCAGGGACGAGGGAGCCTGGTGGGCTGCCGTCTATGGGGTCGCACAGAGTTGGACATGACTGAAGCGACTTAGCAGCAGCAGCAGCAGCAATGTCCCCAGTACGTTTCAGCTGTGTATGGCCCTCTTCTCTGTTCTCCCATCACAATGGTCCCTGTGGGCTCTGGTAGGTCGAATCCAAAGATTGTACCTCACCCTGGGACCCTTGGCAGATGCTTCCTGTTGGGTTGGGCCAATAATACAGCAGATATAGGATGGAAGCAGAGAGATAAATGGATTGCCTCCCTGCTGTTCCCAGCCTTGGGCTGAGTTATCAAGTTTCTGCCCTGTTTGTCTTCTCTGCAAAGACTCTTTCCTCTCCTTGTTCCTTGAGCCTCCTTCTGCTTCTGGTTCTTGGGTTCCTCTTGGTGGCTTTGGGTCTTTGGTCCCTTGGTGGCTATACACCCAACAATCTTTCATGAGAAATCCTTTGAGCCATCTGAGTTAGGATTTCTTTGTGTCTTTCTTTTCCTGCCAGAATTAGGACTAGCAAAAGCCAAGAAGTTGTAGCTCCTACTAAGTGTTCTTCACAGGTTGTGCTACTGCAGTCCCCAAACTAGCTTCTCTAGTTGTGGGGGGGGGGGGCGGTATTCTTCATTGCAGTGCTCAGGTTTCTCATTGAGATTGCTTTTCTTATTGCAGAGCTTGGGTTCTAGGAGCGAAGGCTTCAGCAGTTGTGGCTTGTGGGCTCTGATGGGCTAGCTCAGTAGTTGTGGTGCATGGGGCACAGTAGCTCTGAGGCACATGGGGTTTCTTCCTAGACCAGGGATTGAACCTGTGTCCCCTGCATTGGCAGGCAGATTCTTAACCACTAGACCACTAGGCAAGCCCTTATTTCTATTATTATTACATCAGCTCCATCTCAGATCATCAGGCACTAGATTCCGGAAGTTGAGGACCCCTGATGTAAGATGACTCTAGAGGTCAGATCACAGGTAGGTTTCAAAAAAGAAACTTTCTAAAGAATATCAAAAGATGATCACCAATCAACATGTGAGAATTTGTGTCTACAGATTCCTGTGAACTGAGAGATATGCAAAATGTCATGCATTTACATCAGCATTATTTCCCTTTCTGTTGTGGTGAGTAACCAGGAATAAGAAAACAAAGCAAAAAAAAAAAAAATACATATATATATATATCAGCCAAACAACCCAACCATTCCTTGCAAGGACTCCAGTGAGAGACCCCAGGGCATGTGCTCTGTAAGTGTGACACATTTTGAAAGGAACTCATGTCCCTAGCTCAGCTGGACTGTGAACCAGGTCTATAGAGCCACCTTTAGTCCTCCCAGGGAATAAATTAAATCTGCATCTTGACTGTGTTGCCTGGAAGAGCTTTTTAAATTATTTATGGCGCAGTAGCAGGGAGCTGCTCTTCCCTGCAAGCTGGGGGTGGGGTAGTGGCATGTCTACTGCCTTTTGTGGATTGCGGGGCCACTGCGTTCAGTAATGCCTAGAGAACAATAACCGGGCTGGAGGCAACCAAGACACATTACAGGAAAGTGGCAGTAAATCACTTTTTAGTTGGGAGAGTGCTTTCAGACTGGCACGGCTGCCACTCTACTCTGGCTTTTACCTGACAGGGCCGATGTCTGCTGATGCCTGGCTGGGGAAGGCTGGGCAGGTGATGGGCCGAGGACCCCACAGATTCAGGGTTGAAGTTTTCAAAATAGAAATAAGAAGAAACTTAACAATGTGTAGAAGAGATTTTGCTTCCTTGACTTCCACTTTTTGTTGTTGTTGTTGTTGTTGTCGTGTTGGACTCTGCTACCCCATGGACTGTAGCCCGCCAGGTTCCTCTGCTTCTGCTTTGCTGTTGTTGCTAAGTCGCTTCAGTCGTGTCCGACTCTGTGTGACCCCATAGACGGCAGCCCACCAGGCTCCCCAATCCCTGGGATTCTCCAGGCAAGAACATTGGAGTGGGTTGCCATTTCCTTCTCCAATGCATGAAAATGAAAAGTGAAAGTGAAATCACTCAGTCGTGTCCGGCTCATCGCGACCCCATGGACTGCAGCCTACCAGGCTCCTCCGTCCATGGGATTTTCCAGGCGAGAGTACTGGAGTGGGTTTCCATTGTCTTCTCCGCTGCTTCTGCTTAGTTTTATGTATATAAACCAAAGATTTTTGGTCTCAGTTTATATACATACTCAATGTTCAAATGGCTTTACCTTGAGAATCAGAGGACCTGACCAGTTCCTACAGGGGTGGTTCAGAGGAGTTCCTTAAAGTTTCTCAGGGATTTACTGGTAATTTGGAAATTGTGCAAGCACAGAGCCACGTGGAGAACTTCAGTGGTTTTCCATTAGGTGAGCCTTTCCTGGTTTTTCCAGTAGTCATGTATGGATGGAGAAGGCAACGGTAACCCACTCCAGTACTCTTGCCTGGGAAATCCCATGGACGGAGGAGCCTGGTAGGTTGCAGTCCATGGGGTCGCTAGGAGTCGGACACGACTGAGTGACTTCACTTTCACTTTTCCCTTTCATGCACTGGAGAAGGAAATGGCAACCCACTCCAGTGTTCTTGCCTGGAGAATCCCAGGGACTGGGGAGCCTGGTGGGCTGCCGTCTATGGGGTCACACAGAGTTGGACACGACTGAAGTGACTTAGCAGCAGCAGCAGCATGTATGGATGTGAGAGTTGGATATAAAGAAAGCTGAGCACTGAAGAATTGATGCTTTTGAACTGTGGTGTTGGAGGAGACTCTCGAGAGTCCCTTGGACTGCAAGGAGATCCAACCAGTCCATCCTAAAGGAAATCAGTCCTGAATATTCATTGGAAGGACTGATGCTGAAGCTGAAGCTCCAATATTTTGGCCACCTGATGCAAAGAACTGACTCATTTGAAAAGACCCTGATGCTTGGAAAGATTGAGGGCAGGAGGAGAAGGGCACAGCAGAGGATGAGATGGTTGGATGGCATCACTGACTCAATGGACATGAGTTTGGGTAAACACTGGGAGTTGGTGATGGACAGGGAGGCCTGGTGTGCTGCAGTCCATGGGGTTGCAAAGAGTCTAACATGACTGAGCAACTCAACTGCACTGAACTGAGCCTTTCCTGTGGACCATGATTCCTTGTTCCTTGATGCCCAAATTACTTTAATATGAATTTTAAAACCTGTTGTGTAGTTATAGAGAAAATTTAAATTCACACATATCCTGGGACAACAAATACATTAGGCATCAAAGGTAAAGTTATCTCAATGACTAATAGTTGCTTTTTAAAAAAGATCCATCATGTAATAAGGCCTAGTGGAATAATGCAGTGTGGAGGAGAGGTCAGAGAGTGGACACTACACAGGAAGAAAGATGGGGGGTACCAAGGACTATCTGGTCTGTCATTTTCCTAAAAACAAGGTTACTAAGTGATTTGTCCTACATATCTGGACGGAGGGAAATTCTATACTAAAATGTATATTCAGGACCATCTTTATTTCAACTCATAAGGGATATTAGTAGCTAATTTCATTGGAACTAAAATAGAAACTGAGTATCTGAAATTTATATGAACTTTCTTCCCAGACCATAAAATCTCTTCTACCCCTTGTCTAACCTCTCCATATCCAAGTTAAGAGACCACTTTATTATCTCATTTTACTATTAAAGAAAGTAAGGCATGGAAAAATGGAAAATTTTGCTTTCCTTGATAAATAGATGGGTCGGTAGATAGATAGATGGGTTCTAGCTATAGCAATACAGATAGAGATATATGGATATATAAAGTAATTTTATTTATTCTAATATTAGTATGTGTTGCTGTAACATCCTGACTTTTATGTATGGTAAACATCAATTAATTCTCTAGTCCAGAAAGAAAGGTGCTAAACTTGGAGCAATATCTATCATTGGAGGTAATACCCAAAATACATACAATGAATTTAGTACCAAAAATGCACATTACACATTTGCCAGCAGGGAACCACAAATTCTTACCATTTTCTAAATGTATTATTCAAGTATAATGTACACAGAGAAAAGTAACCATATCATTAAGTGATTAATTCATTAATCTGTGTGTGTGTGTGTGTGTGTGTGTGTGTATTTTAATCTCAACATAGAGATATGAGATTGCACAGTTGGACCATAAAGAAGGCTGAGCGCCAAATAATTTATTCTTTCAAACTGTGGTGCTGGAGAATACTCTTGAGAGTCTCTTGAACAGCCAGGAAATCAAACCAGTCAATCCTAAAGGAAATCAATTCTGAATATTCACTGGAAGGACTGATGCTGAAGCTGAAGCTCTAATACTCTGGCCACCTGATGCTAAGAGCCGGCTCATTAGAAACCCTGATCCTGGGAAAGATTGAAGGCGGGAGGAGAAGGGGACGACAGAGGATGAGATGGTTGGATGGCATCACCAACTCAATGGACATGAGTTTAAGCAAGCTCCGGGAGTTGGTGATGGACAGGGAAGCCTAGTGTGCTGCAGTCCGTGGGGTCGCAAAGAGTCAGACACGACTGAGGGACTGAACTGAACTGATAGGTCAGGCAGTAGAGGAGCCAGTAGGAAGGAGCCAGGTAAAAACTAAGAGCTTTAGCACCACAGCAGACTGTAGGCTCCAGAGATGGCAGAGATGACAGTCATACCTCCATCCCCTAAGCTCTTCTGCAGTGTGACCTTTCTATTCCTTTATCAGGAGGTAGAGTTTCTCTCCTCACTTGCATCTGGTTGGCTCTGCAACTGCTCTGACCAACACAACACAGCAGACAAGACACTGTGTCCTTTCTGGGCACAAACTTATACTGGTTTGGTAGCTTTAACTTCACACCTCCTGGAATATCTGCTCTTGGTATGTGTTATCTCAGAAGCTAAGGCTGGGCTGTAAGAAGCCCAAGTCACATGGAGGGGCCACATGTAGGTGTCTCAGTCACTCCCCAGCTGAGCGCCCAGCCAACAGCCAACATCACTTCCCATCCACACAAGTGCCATCTTGGATATCTCACTCCATCAGGACCTCAGATGACAGTTACTGCAGTCAATACCTGACATCAATTACATGAGATGGTCCAGTGAGAAGAGCCCAGCTGAGGCCAGTCAACCCACAGACCCATGAGAGATAGCATTACATGGTTTTAAAGCCCCTGCTTTTGGAGGTGGTGTGCTAACTAGGAACAGATAGCTGGAATATGTACCAAAAACACCCATACTGGAATTTGGCTTTAATGGAAAGAAGGCAGAAAAGAGGAGAAAAAATAAGTGAGATTATATATACGTTTCCAGATTGGGCAAGAAATGAGAGGTGAGATTTGGAAGCATTTTTAGTAAAAAAGAGAAAAATATGGAGTCTCAGATTTAAAAAAGGGATATATATTTGAAATATCAGATATGTGTAACTTAAGACAGAATCCAGCAAAAATTCACTTACACGCTGATGTCGTAAGCTATAAATGTGAAGAATACCATTTGCCAGGAGGCTGGGATTTCTCCATCTGTGCTCAGCTGTCCAGTTAAGAGAAGAAAAATCCAATGACAGGATTGATCTTGGATTGCAATTTTAAAGAGTGTGTGAGGAAGGAAGAGAAAGCAAGATAGCTGCGGGTTCGGGTAGGTATTATTTGAAGCAATGGACCACAGATTTTAGCCTGTGCAGGGAAAAGAAATAAAATGGGGAGATAACACATAATAGGAGTGAAAGAAAAGAAGATGCAGAAATTTGAGGTCTAAAAGATTACTATGCAAGAGAAGGGAGTCAGGAAGTTGGAGAGGTTCAGTTTTGACCCCAAAATAGAATATAATTGAATTTTTTTTTGCTGTTTTTTATAACCTTAAAAACAGAAAAAGGGAATTTTTATAACCTTACTAGTAATAAAAGGTTATACCTATCAAATATTAAGGACTGTGCAAGTGTGCTCTGTCGCTCAGTCATGTCCAACTCTTTGACTGCAGTGACTCCATGGACTGCAGCCCAGGAGGCTCCTCTGTCCATGAGATTCTCCAGGCAAGAATACTGGAGTAGGTTGTCATGCCATCCTCCAGGGGATCTTCCTGACCCAGGGATTGAACCCACGTCTCCTGCTTTGGTGGATTCTTTACCAGAGCCACCTGGGAAGCCCCTAAAGCTTAAGTAGCATTTAAAGACTAACATATGTATTAATAAAAATCCAAACCAATTAATATTTCCACTTGGCAGTCATCTGTAAGCAACCCTGGATGGGAAGCTGACTCAGAGGGGAGGTATAATTTGCCTACATCCAGATATGAGAAGCCCACTCACATCCACTCATGAGAGCTGACTGTGTACACCTCTATGTTTCTGCTCAGTGACATCACACTGTAGCTTGACACTGGCTACGGTGAAACATTTACAAACTACAGAAATTTGCAGACACCACACATCAGGGCTTTTGTTTCCCAGAAAGTGGGTGTTAAATATTTTCCAGCACACTACCACCTATTCTGTCCCTGTAACTTGTTTCCACAGAAAGAGAAGTTATTTTAGTACATTCTTGTCAATGTCTAGTAGCTTATGCCTTATTCTGCAAAGGGCATAAATGGAAGGTTATTTCCCCCTATTTTATTATCTGCATGAAGCACAACTGTTGGATTTAAGATAAGTGATTTACCACATATGAAGACACACATCTCCCCCTTTCTGATGCCAGAACATTCCAAGACTGAAGGAAAAAGGCAACAAACAAGCTGAAGTAAGCAAAGTTCAGCCATGTGAAGATGTAGGTCCTATAACAGCTATGGAATTGGAAAAAGGATTAACTGTGAAAAGATTATTTTAAGAGGAGAAAACTGGCATACTTTAATCTTCCTTCTAAGTGAGCTTGTGGTGGAGATGAACTGAAGTCAGGAGAAGTATTCCTTGTGATCCCCAAGAATACGCCCACCCACCCTGCTACTCGCCAGAAACCCACCCCAAAATGTACACATTCCTACTGCCTTTAGCTTGCAGCATTATAATATAGACACTGAAAGGAACACTAAATAAACTAACCACTAATAAAACAAGTTACTGACCACCCCTATTTGCCCACTTAAGCAGCTGATATATTATAATCTAGGGAGAAAATAGGGTAAGAACTTCCTACTTCACTTTTAGGAAATTTTTTTTTCAGTTTAGTTTTCAAATACTGTCTGCATCTTTCTTACTCCCTCATTTTGCTTTATAGTAACAAAAAGTAATAAATTAGCTCAAGAATAAAAGGTTCCTAGGAATATAAACGAAAACATAATCCTCAGAGAATTTCAGCCTAGTAAGTTTGAAATAAGACACAAAAATTTTATCTGCTAGGCAAAAGCAAACCCAGGAATTTTGAGCTGTTCTTGAGTATACTAAACTAGATTAATATTTTTTCCATTCATGCAATAAAAACTTACTGAGAATGACTTAGATGTGAATGTAAGGGTAATAAAATTTTTTGTGACTCACTCTCAGAATTGCAATATAGACTTGAAAGGTTTCATTAAAATTAGAAGCATGTTAGCTTATTCTGTTTCTATTAGATGCACTTTATTTGGGGGAGAATTAGAAGAGATGAATATGTAATAACTAGTGTTAAAATGCAGATTGATGTTTTTGAGACAGAAGAAGAACACTAACAAAACATTCTACTTGAACTCTGGTTGGTGTGACATTCTTCTCTTTTTAAAAAAATTATTTATCTATTTGGCTGTGCTGGGTCTTCATTGCTGCTTGGGCTTTTCTCTAGCTTTTCTTTAGCGAGTAGTTCTACTCTCTAATTGCGGTGTGTGGGCTTCTCATTGCAGTGGCTTCTCCTGTTGCAGCCCCTGGGCTTTAGAGCACAGGCTCAGGAGTTGTGGCACACCAGCTTACTTGCTCTGCGGCATGTGGGATCTTCCCAGAACAGGGATGGAACCTGTGTCTCCTGCACTGGTAAGGGGATTCTTTACCACTGAGCCACCAGGGAAGCTCTGGTGACATTCTTTATGCAAATGGCTTCAGTGATAATCCCATTAGGCTTTTGCAGGTGTTATGCTAGTCACTAGATGGCCTCCTTCCATATTTTCCCTTGAATACAGTAGGAAACAGACCATATTTCCTTCTGAGACCAAATGATAAGTAAGGCACGTGGTGAATTCTGTTTACTGGTTACTCTGTTGAGTGAATGAAAATTATCTATCAGGGAAGAATACTTTTCCTTATTGTTCCCTCCGAGGACACTTATTAAAATGGATTTTTTAAATGAATATGCCATGATAAAGCAAATTAAGCTCAGTATATTAAAACAACAACACACTATGAGATTTTGAAGATATGCAAGTTGTAAAATTTTTATATAAGGGGAAACTACTATATTGTGGATATGTTTTTTTTTTTTTTTCATTTTTTTTCATCACTCCCACATGACAGAATTTGGGGACAAGAAGAGGCTTTAAAATTTCAACAAGCAAGGAAAAATGACATGGGAAGTGCTATGGATTTGTATATGAAAGCTCGTCTGTGATGAATTAAATGTTTGTTTCTTCCCCAAATCCATATGTTGACATTCTAACCCCCCAAGTGATGGTATTTTTGAGATGGGGCCTTTGGAGGGTGATCAGGTTTAGATAAGGTCATGAGGATGGGGCCCTTGTGTGGGATTAGTGCCCTTAGAGGAAGAGACAGCAGAGGGTTTGCTCATTTTCTTTCTCTCTGCCATGCATGGGCACCATGAGAAGACAGTCTTCTGCAAACCAGGAGGGAAGCTCTCACCATGAATTGTGAGAGAAGCTCTCACCAAATTGGCTAGAACCTTGATCCTGCACTTCCCAGCCTTCAAATCTGTGATAAAATAAGTTTCTGTTGTTTGCGCTGCCAGTTTATGGTATATTATTATGGCAGCCTGAGCTAACTAACAGATAAGTCTATGCTCTCAAAGAACTCAGTCTAGAAGAGATAAGAAGCACACAAATTAATTTAATAAGTACTGTGGCCACAATATGCATAAGGTGTTAATAAACTACATTGAGAAATGACTTTGTTCTCCTCTGAGATATTAATAGGTGACAAGGTAAAGAAGCTGCCCAGATACTTTACTTTTTTTTTTCTGGCCATACTACACAGCATGTGGGATCTTAGTTTCCCAACCAGAAATTGAACCTGTACCCCCTGTAGTAGAAGCACTGAGTCTTAACAACTGGACTGCCAGGGAAGTCCCAGAAACTGCCCAGATGTTAAAACGACTTGCCCAGGTTTAAAAAATTGTTGGTGGCATAGGCAGAATACTGAAACTATTTTTGTGTGTGCATATATTTGGGCTTCCCAGGTGGTTCAGTAGTAAAGAATCCGTCTGCCAACGGAGGTGATGCAGGAGACTCAGGTTCGATCCCCAGGTAGGGAAGATTCCCTGGAGTAGGAAATGGCAACCAGTTCCAGTATTCTTGCCTGGAAAATATGGACAGAGGAGCCTCATGGGCTACAGAGGCTTGGGGTGGCAAAGAGACAGAAACAACTGAGCACAATGTGCATATATTTAGATTAATAGATACATTTTTTGCCCATTCACTTGGTGAATTTTTACTGTGTGTTAACTCCTACAATACATGTTTACATGAATATCTACTTCTGTACTCGTAATCACCCTGGTACCATTTGACAGATGAGAAATCTGAGGTTGAGTGAGATTTACTAACTTGCCCAAGGTCACCTAGGTAGCAAAAATCAGAGCTTGACTTTGAATCAAGACACTGGAAACATCAAAGATTTTGGAAGGTAAGAAATGTAAAATGACTTGAAAGAAATGAAATCGTATACAAATGCTGATTAGTAGATGCCTAACACTTTCTCACTTGCTATTAACACACATGAAAATAACACAAATTATGTCATTTTCTCTTCACTAAAATTGGGATAATACCTTCTTCAGAAGGTAATGGGACTCTAAGGAAGCTTCTCTCTCACTACCTGGGAGAGTGTATGGAGTGCTCCTTGCTCACCCACACTCTCTCCAGACCATCGCAAAATCACTGTCACTTCGAAGCTCAGGGCATCTGGTCTGACTAGCCTCTCACCATAGCTGGGGCCAACATTCCTAAGTGCCCTAACTGTGGCCATGATCACAGGGAACTCCAAAGTCTATGCAGATGATACATCTAACACTCTGGCTCTTAGGTCTTTTCTGACCACCTCCCTTCGTGCCCTGCAGCCACCCAGCCATCACATCCTTGAGGTTGCTGTCACGTCTGCAATCACAAGTTCATGCCTCTCACTCTCCAATCACAGCCTCCTCTCCCTCCAGCTTGCTCGATTAAAGAGCTCCATTGAAATTGCCCTTCAAGTGAATGAAGAAATATTTTCCAACACACAGGATGTGTTCTCTTCCCTTTTCTTTCATCCCCTGTTTACCCTGTTTGGATCTCATGTCCCCCACTGGTGTCATTCTTTTTGTTTTTCCCTCCTTCCTTCTCATCTTCATGGCACAAAGGGAAATTATTCTACTTACAGAAGCCCTTGCCTAAGAGCTATCAGAATGGAATGTTGTGTTTTATCACAACTGGTTCTAATATCAGAAGCTTGATAACAAATTTTGAGTGGCCTGGAATATCAGACTTTTACTGGACCTACTTGAGATCTCTTTTCTGACTAACAGAGCAACAAAACTTTAAAAAATTAACTCTGTACAGACATATGGACTCATTCCATTCTATCTAGAGTGCTGCTTTTTAATCCTTTAATTAGCATAATAACTATAAATCATCTCACTATCAATATTTAATGACCTCTTTTTTTTTTCCTATCTAACTACTCTGAGCATCCCTCCACTGATGTATTTTTCTTGCCTGTAAGGTAATAAAATTGGCTTTGTATCTTTTTAAAGCCTTGGTGTTATTTGTTTTGTTCTCTGACAAGAAAATCCCAACTCTAGATAGGTTTATTCTCTCTGCTTCTTTACGTCCTGATCTGCATAGTTGAAAAAGACTGAAGAAAAAGAGCACTAACTCACATATTATTATCATTAGATTGTGTATAAACAACATCCCAATTGGGTGGTCTTGGCAGCTGGCTCTAGTGAAATTCTCTCAAACCCCAGGGATTACTCATATACAAGTCAATGGCATATTCTTCATCTTCCTCAATTTAAGCAAAGAAAAACTTGACGCTGTTGCCCAGTCACTACTATGTTTTATAATATTATATTCCTTTGACTGACATAATTCTCTCATTTCTTCCTATCTCTTCTTATACTGTTTCTTTTTTTCTACTCACCCCTTAAGCCAGAGCTCCTCCTCAGTATTCTATTCTTACCAATTTTTCGAATTATGTCTTCTGTCCATGGATCGCTACTTGTCTGAAAGCAGTTCTCACAATTTCCAAGTCTAGATCTCCATTCAAGAACAGTCCTTTGACTTCTGGACTTAAATGTTCAACTGTCTGTTGGACAAACTTGTGATGGCATTCTCTGAAGGAAGGAAGGAAAAGAGGATTCCAGTGGGGATGGGGTGGGGGTGGTGGTGGGGAGGCTTAAGAAGGAGGGTATATGTGTATGCATATAGCTGATTCACACTGTTGTACAGCAGAAACTAACATAACATTGTAAAGCAATTATACTTCAATTTTAAAAAGTATAAATAAATAAGCGATTAGTCTGTACTTTAAAAAAAGAGTATTCTAGGAGGCCTGTGCAGGGGAGGAGCTAAGCAGGTGGCTGAGCAGGTCAAGAGACAGGTGGGGGGAGGGGTGGCAGGACCCAGGGACCTTGTACAGCCTCAGGGATCATCAGGAGGCCTTTGCTTTCTGCCTGGAGATTTTTGAGACTGAGTTGGTTTTAAGAGAATAGTTTTCTGCCAAGAGTAAAATGATGGAGTATAGATAGAAGATAGATAAGCTAGGCAAAAGGTAAAGAGAGACTTTTAATCTAAAATTCATATAGGACTTTGTTTTCAAGCTTTTTCTTAGGACATAAAATTGGTGCATCCAAAATAAAAGAGGCATCATATTGTCTCCATAAATTACTATGAAATTCAACTTAATTTAACTTTGTTCTAATTCTCAGTCCTAAATTAGAATGTTCCATTTTAATGCATCCTAAATTCTGTCTTAGCAGATAAACTGTGCTGAATCTAGCTCAACTCTCGCCATTAGGCCAAGCCAGTGTCCAAAGTCCTTACAGGTGACGGACATTTTTAGTTTTGAGAATCAGGCTTTTATCTCCCTCATTTATTGCCCACTATTAAATGCTTATAATTCTGTGCATATTTCTTTTTGGTTTTCTTCTCTGTCCCTTTTTACTTCCATATAGAAAGTATGCTTATATTTGTCAATGTTTTGTTGATAATATACAAATCTTTCCTTTATGATCACATTTTCATCAACCAGAAGAGTGAAACCATCCTTCTCTCAATAGTTTCTAGACTCAGAGCTTATTCAAACAATTTTTAATATTAATACAATATCTAATTTAACAGTAATTCTATCAACAGTTTAGCAATTTGCAACTTTTAACAAATTAACTTCAGAACAAAAGAATTACTTAGAATTTGCTTTCTGAAAAAGGTTGCTTCCTTTACACACACTACAGGAATTTCAACAGAATTAAAATAAGAATTCTGAACATAAGTTGTTTTCAAGTGATCATGAATATTTTTAATTACAAAAAGATATAATGCACTTCACCAATATTACATCGTTTCCATGGGAGATGTTTTTCTTCAATTGAAAATATTAAAGCAGGCCCTCTCAACCTTATGTGGTGTGCTGATTTTAAAGCATGTCTAAACTACTGAACACACCACCCATTGAAAGGTAGGGTGCACATGCCCTCCTCTTGAATCTGGGCTGACCCTAATGACTTCCCTGCAACCGTCAGACAACAATGGAAATGATGCTGAATGACTTCTGAGGCTGCATCAGAAAAGACTGAGTGAGAAGCTTCTGCCTAGTTCTCTTAAGATGTTTGTTTTAGGGTAAACCAGCCAGGTTCTGCATGAGAAATTTGAAACTGTCTTGTAGAAAGTCCATGTCAGTTTTGATTGACAGCCCAGCTGAGTCCCAGTTAACCACCTACATCAACTCTCAGGCAGATGACGGAGCCAAATTGGAAATACACCCCTGTCGAGCCTTCAGGTCATGTTACAGCCTAGTCAACACAAGAGACCTTAAGTGAAAATTGCATTGACAAGTCTTTCTTGAATACCTGGCCTACAAAACTGTGAGAAAAAATAAAATAATTGTTTTAAGTTCCTAAGCTTGGTGATAATTTTTTCACAGCTAGTAGCCAGAATACCCAAATATTAAAGCCACTATATGGAGTTCCCTGGTGGCTCAGACTGTAAAAAAGTCTGCGTGCAATGCAGGAAATGTGGGTTCAATTCATGGGTCAAGAAGATCCCCTGGAGAAGGGAATGGCAACCCACTCCAGTATTCTGGCATGGACAGAAGATCCTGGCAGGCTTACAGTCCATAGGGTCGCAAAGAGTCCGATACGACTGAGTGCCTAACATTTTCACTTTCACACATGTTTAAAAGTCCCCTAATGTCATCTGGTCTTACGACCTTGCAGGCTACATACAAATATTTCCAAAGAAGTATACTTTCACAGATAGAAGTCTTATCTTAATACAAAGAACTAGTTTTATTTTTATTAAAATGTCTCAAGAACCCTGATTGTAAGCATTTTGGAGGGCTGAAGACAATGAGAATAAAAAAGAAAATAGTTCAGGCTGCCAATTCCTTTTATCAGACCTATTGTGTTTTAAAGATTATGTCTAATTACTTAATGGTTACGGAGTCAAGGGCCTTTGTCTACCTTTGAGCATATTAATTATCTTCCATCTTACTTTCATAAACTCAAGGATGTAAGTAATTTTTATCTTCCTGGATCATGTCTTCTAGTTCTAGGAAACACTGAACACTTTTCACTTTAAAATAAAATATTTTAGAAAATAATTTTGAAAGTATTCCAATTCTTGAGAGAAGTTCCAATTCTTGAGGGATATTAGGACGACAGGTAAGGAGAGGGATTGGGAGAGCAGAGTTGTTGCTTTGTGGATCAAGTGGCTGGAGGCTAACTTTATGGATGGATTTATCTATGGCATCTTTCAAAGCTGAGAAACATCCTAAGGATCATTTATTTTTACAAGACCATGCAAATATATATATATATATACATATATATATATATTTTTTTTACAAAATGTACTACATCTCATCATATAAAATTTATCAACTGAATTAAAATCAAGTTTTGCCAAAGGAATGGTTGCCAAAGAAACCAAAGTAATAAAATTTACTTCTTTCTCTTATACTTTTGATCACTTTTCATTTCTTTTTTATGAGTCATACAATTGCCATCAGGAGACACTGGTCAGAGAGAAAAGCTCTTTGAATTGGTTAGGACAGACATTCTCAAAGTGCGGCCTGGGAAACCCATGGGTCCCAGAGACCCAATCAGGAGGTCTGTGAAGTCAAACTATTTTTATAAGGATGTTGAAACTTTATCTGCTATTTTTCATCTAACTCTCTCACAAGTGCACTGTGGTGTTTTCTGGAGGCTGCACGGTATGTGATATGGCAACAGACTGAATGCAGAGCTCTATACACAAGAACTCATTTGCCTTATTTTATAGGATATTAAAAAGATTACAAAACTATAAAATAATGCCACTTCATAACTATTTCTTGAAAGAAAATTATCTTATAAAATTATTCACAAAGATAATATTTTTCTTTAAAAGTATTAGCATGTAATGGATTTATTATTATACTGAATAAATGAATAATTTAAAATTTTCTCAGCTGTAAACTCTAATGTAAATATTGGCTAGACACAACACATACAAATAAATACACTTTGAAATGCTCAAAATTTTTTAAAAAGGTAAAGAAGAATGGGGACCAAAATGTTTGAGAATTTTAGGAATTTATCTGAGGAAACACACATTATTTTACTGACAACAGATAATAACATCTTTACTTCTAGGTAAATCAAAACCTTAAATCTCTAAGGTTTGTTAGAGATGTTATGCTGCAAGTTTTAAAAATTCTTATAAGAATCAGAAACATCAGAGTGTAATATATGGTCTAACTAACAACACTAGGTTAGGCCAGGCAGGTATTTGGAGCTCTCTGAATCAAGGATTCTGGCTAGTACAAAAAAGGGTGTGTGTGTGTGTGTGTGTGTGTGTGTGAGATTATTTGACAGAATGACAGGTTAATCAGAAAAAAATGTCTGTGTGAAATGCTATTAATTGGAGAACTGGCTTTTCTTCTCTCTAAACTTCTCTCTTCTTCTCTTTTCAGACCTGATAACAGGTCAGACCATGGAGGCTACTCATCATTTCCTCGTTCACTTAGCAAAATACGAAAAATGGTCAGATCCTTCGGTTCCAAAGGATTCTTAACACTCCCTCCATTTAGCCTCTTGAACAAAAAAATGAGGATATTGAATCCTTTTTGTTTAAGAAATCCTGAAATTATATTCTAATTAGGATAATAAGAATTAGCCACCCTGACCAACTCGAGCCTTCAACCAAGACTTGTTCTGAGGATTACGTTTTAAGGAAATGTGCAATTTGTTTTTTATTGTTTAATGACTTGCGTTCAGGTCTTTAAAATCCCATTTGTAGTCAAAACCAACTGAATAAATGAATAACTGTGCCCCTCCCCAGTAAAAAAGGGAAAAGAGGTGGAAAGTAGCATAATTTTCACAACTACCTGGAAAGTCCAGTTCTAATAGTATCCTCTTATGGTTTTGAATTTGCTGTGTGAAAGTTGGTTCTTCAAAGAAAAATAAATATTTACTTATTATCTGTTAGTTATTAAGCACCTTGCAGCTATCACAAAAGATAAAGAAACCAGTTATTCAACCCTAATATTAAATTATACCTATACACATAGTGCTTTATCAAGGTTGTCAGACAAAATACATTTCTTCTTAGTCTATAAACTCCTTGAGTTTCTGAATCTTTTAGTTGAATTAGAAAGATAATACTATTTAAATGTCCTACTAAAAAGCAGAGATGGTATATCCTACTGTGTTTCAGAAAATATATGTATCCATCCCTGCATTTCTCCATTAATTCAACAACTATTTATTGACCAAGTACTAAGGACTGGAAAAGAGAAGATGTCAGAGTACTCTATTATAATGGAGTAGATAAATTAATATTTGATATGATTTTGATTACTTGTAAGTGCTAGGCAGAAAAATAAAACAAGAATATAGTGTGATAGATGCGGAAGGAAACATGTATCAATAGAATGGGTAGACTGCAAATGACCAGACATTCTGTCTCACTAGGCCTGTCTTTTTGAAATGTAGCTTATCAAAATATAGAGTATATTTCTCTAGCCTATGAATCTGGCCCATGTCATGTGACTGGATGTGCAATGGGCCATTAGAAAATCAAATATAAGTCAAGTCCTTTTTTTTTTTTTCCATTTGGAATATAATTGCTTCAGTACTTCCTTCATGGTACAGTGGTAAAGAATCTACCTGCCAACTGCAGGAGGCTCAAGAGACGTGGGTTTGATCCCTGTGTTGGGAAGATTCCCTGAAGTAGGAAATGGCAACCCACTCCAGTATTCTTGCCTGGAAAGTTCCATGGACAGAGGAGCCTGGATGGCTACAGTCTATAAGGCTGTGAAGAGTCAGACACGACTGAGCACACACACGCACGCACACATACACATGGTCACTTTATAATGTTCATTGTGCTAGTTTCTGCTGTATGATGAAGTGAATCAGCTATATGTATACACATGTCCTCTCTCTTGGACCTCCGTCCCATATTGTCCCCCATCCCACCGGGTCATCTGGGTCATCATGAAGCACCAAGCTGAGCTTCCAGTACTTTATAGCAGGTTCCCACTAGCTATTTTACATGTGGTAGGAAAAGTAGTTTTACATTGAGTTTCCCTCTTTTGTTATTCCTTCTACCATTCAGAGAGGCCAGGTGTATCCTACTGGATTCTGTGTGAGACCTCACACATACCTCCCAACCCTGCTTGGTACTTGTGAAATTTTTGATCAGTGGGTTTGCAGTTTTCATCATGTTTTGAACAATTTCGATTATTATTTCACCAACTATTTATTCTGCCTGCATTCCCTTCTGGAACTCCAAATTATGTTTAAGCCCACTTAAAATCCATCCATAGCTCAGTGGGGCTCTATTTTTTTTCAGTAACTCTTCTCTGAATTTCTTTCTAATTTGATCATTTCTGTTGCTATGTCTTTAAGTTCATTAATATTTCTTTTATAGTTTCTAATTTGCTGATGAGTCCATTTAATGACTTTCTAAACATTTAGAAAGTGTATTTTTCAATTCTAGAAATTCCCTTCATGTGGTTTATATATTCTGTTTCTCTACTAATCACATTCCTGCTTCCCTTTAAATCCTTGAGAATATTTATAATAGCTGTTTTAAAGTCCTTCCCTAATAATTTCATCATCACTGTTGTTTCTAAGTCTTTTTCTAATTTATTGATTTTTCTTTTGGCTACATTTTCCTGCCTCTTTGTAATCTCATAATTTTTGATGGGATGTTGGACATTTTAAAAATTGCACTGTTGTCTTCCATTAAGTGTGTTTTGGAAGGCAGTTAAGTTACTTGTGGGGCAGCTTAATCCTCCTGAGATTTGTTTAGCTTTATTAGGGTGAATCTGCAGTAGCTTTTACTCCAGGGCTAGTGGAGTCCTACTACAATGAAGTAACCCTTTGGGGGTCTCTTTTGAATGGTTTCATTGTCAACAAGTTCTCTCCATTTGATCTGATTGAAATTCAAACATCTCCCACCCTCTGAGAGCTCTGTAAATTTTTTAGTTTGTACAATCCCTGGTTGTTCTTATTCCAGCCTTGTAGAGATTCACTCAGCACATGAGAAGCTTAGAATTCAGTCAAAGACTAGAGGCAATTTCATAGATTTCCGGAGCTTTTATTCTGCAAAACTCCTTCTTTTCTGGGTCTCTTCCCTGAAAATTCCAGCTTCCTCAGCTTCTCCAAACTTGAATCCTTTTGCTCTCCATTCATTGATATTGCTCTTCTTTTTATGGGTATTCCTTCCTATGCTGCAGTTCAGAAAGTGCCTTCAGGTAGAAATCTGGGGACTCACCTCACTTGGTTCCCTTCTTTAAGTGATTAACATCCTATGGTGCCTGTTTTCCAGTATCCAAAAAAAAATTTATTTTATAGTTTTTTACTGTAATATTCTAATTGCTTATGATGGAGGTCAAGTTCAATACTGATTTCCCAGTCAAGTGTGAAAATAGAAGTCCAAAAGACTGTTACTTATTTGTTCATTTGTTTGAAGATGGATGATAGTATAGCAATGTTATATGCCAACAGGAAGGATCCAATTAAGAAGGGAAATCTGCTGATGCTTCAGAGAAAGGATATTTCAGAGGTAAATCTGGTTGGAGCATAGCTTGAATTACTGTGATATTGAATGGTTGGCCACACAATTGCACTCATCTCACACTCTAGCAAAGTAATGCTCAAATTCTCCAAGCTAGGCTTCAACAATACGTGAACCGTGAACTTCCAGATGTTGAAGCTGGATTTAGAAAAGGCAGAAGAACCAGAGATCAAATTGCCAACATCTGTTGGATCATCGAAAAAGCAAGAGAGTTCCAGAAAAACATCTACTTCTGCTTTATTGACTATGCCAAAGCCTTTGACTGTGTGGATCACAACAAACTGTGGAAAATTCTGAAAGAGATGGGAATACCAGACCACCTTATGTGCCTCCTGAGAAATCTGTATGCAGGTCAAGGAGCAACAGTTAGAACTGGACATGGAACAACAGACTGATTCCAAATTGGGAAAGGAGTACGTCAAGGCTGTATAGTATCACCCTGCTGATTTAACTTATATGCAGAGTACATCATGAGAAATGCTGGACTGGATGAAGCACAAGCTGGAATCAAGACTGTAGGGAGAAATATCAATAACCTCAGATATGCAGATGACACCATTCTAATGGCGGAAAGTAAGAGGAACTAAAGAGCCTCTTGATGAAAGTGAAAGAGGGAAGTGAAAAAGTTGGCTTAAAACTCAACATTCAGAAAACAAAGAACATGGCATCTGGTCCCATCACTTCATGGCAAATAGATTGGGAAACAATGGCAATAGTGAAAGACTTTATTCTCTTGGGCTCCAAAATCACTGCAGATGGTGATTGCAGCCATGAAATTAAAAGATGGTTACTCCTTGGAAGAAAAGCTATGACCAAACTAGACAGCATATTAAAAATAGAGACATTACTTTGCCAACAAAGGTCCATCTAGTCAAAGCTATGGTTTTTCCAGTAGTCATGTATGGATGTGAGAGTTGGACTATAAAGAAAGCTGAGCACTGAAGAATTGATGCTTTTGAACTGTGGTGTTGCAGAAGACCCTTGAGAGTCCCTTGGGCTGCAAGGAGATCCAACTGGTCAATCCTAAAGGAAATAAGTCCTGAATATTCATTGGAAGGACTGATGTTGAAGTTGAAACTCCAATATTTTGGCCATCTGATGCGAAGAACTGACTCATTGGAAAAGACCCTGATGCTGAGAAAGATTGAAGGTGGGAGGAGAAGGGGACGATAGAGGATGAGATGGTTGGATGGCATCACCAACTCTATGGACATAAATTTGAGTAAGCTCTGGGAGTTGGTGATGGACAGGGAGGCCTGGCATGCTGCAGTCCATGGGGTCACAAAGAGTTGGACATGACTGAGCGACTGAACTGAACTGTATTTAACATAGTAATTAAAAATCAGTCAATGTAAAAAGAAAAGGAAAGAAAGAAACATGGACTTCCTTGGTGGTCCAGTGATTAAGAATCCGCCTAAAATGCAGGCAACGGGGGTTTGATCCCTGGCTGGGAAGATTCCACATGCCACGGTGCAATTAAGCCCATTCACCACAACTGCTGAGCCCAGGGGTCAAGCTCCTTTGCTCCACAACAAGAGAAACCACCCTGGTCTTCCTGCAGTGAAGAAGCCCACAGACCACAACCAAGTGTAGCCCCTCACTTGCTGCAGCTAGAGAAAGCCAGCACAGCACAACAAAGACCCAACACAGCCAAATAAATAGGTAAGAAAATGTTACAACTCTGGTTTTCTCTTAGAAAAGCCAATACAATTTTGTATATGAAATGGGACTAATATCCACATAACAGAGCTAATACGGTTACTGTTAGCATTAAAATAAAATATAGTTAATGTGCTAACCTTATTTGTCACTGAAATACTAACTTCTCTCTCTTCTCCTTCCTAGATGGTGGGAATCCTGGCTCATATAGTTCTGCCTTGAAATTAGAAATGTTAAGTTCTCTGGAAGATTAACTCACTAGGAGGACAACATTAGATACCACCCACCAAAGAAGTCTGTTAATTCAGTTGCCTTTTCCTCAAAATACTCTTAATTACTCTTAAATCTAGTGTTCTCAAACTGAGATCTCCTCACCACTTTTCCTTACTTTTGTCTCTTTTGTTCATTGATGGATCTCCTGGGCTAGAATCATGCCTAGCACATAGCAGAAATCAGTAAATACAAAGCTGGAAATTAATGCTGAATATTAGTGCCTTTGAATACCTCCAGGGGCCCCAGTATTCTATGCAACAAACTTTAGGAACGATATCATGGAGAATAATTCAGTTTAAATTAATCACCCTGATTCTTTTCTATTGAGACTTTCTGTAGCACAATGAATGGGTAGCTAGCTTTCTTGGTATATACATCAGAAATGAGCGATATCCCGTCTGGCGGCTAAACCTTTTAAAGTCACAATCTGTAGAGGGTTTATGTGCCAGAGATCTTGAAGGGATTAAATCTCCCTGTGCTCTGCTGGCCCTTGGTGACAGGGCACTGTATTTTGCTGTTACCAGAGCCCCTCAGTGCCATGGACTTGGACGAGCAGGCTGTGCACTGCTGTTTTGTGTACACATGTCAGCTGCAGGAAGTCCATCCTAGGTGACAGCAGTGTCACTTTGCTATCGCATCCTCTTTTACACCTGATCACACTTGCAGATGGGAATGCCAAAAGCACTGCGGAGTTACACGGCTGGAGGAAGCAACTGGAACACTGGATGCCAAATGGACATCTTGACATGCAGAGGGGGCCCAAAGACCCTCCACGTGAGTGCTGGGAAAGGAGACAAAACTTGTGCATCACGCACAGTCTCTTGCTGGGACTGGAATCCAGGTGCACAGAGGGGTGACACTTCAGGGACCAGAGAGAGGCATGTGCACCTACATGTAGACCCAAGAATGCAGTTTCCAGACAGGCGAAGATGGACTTTTGTCTGTTTGGCAGTTACACACTCGTTGTGTCGGGGACGTGAACTTACTCATCCATGCCTAACAGTTGGGCTTCGTCTGTAATTCTTCACCTGGAATCCACTTCCTGCCCACCCATGTGTGATTAAATCCTTGTGTAACAGGGCCAAACATTTGTTGTTCAGTCACTCCGACTCTTTGTGACCCCAGGGACTGTAGCATGTCAGGCTTCCCTGTCCTTTACTATCTCCCAGCGTTTGCTCAAACTCATGTCCACTTAGTCAATGATGCTGTTCAACCATCTGGTCCTCTGCCACCAAATGTTATTCTGAGTGAAAAAGGCATTTTATTCTTCTAGTCTTTCAAGCACCTTTAGCCCTTCAAGGCAATCATGTAGATTTGGTGGGAGTGATGAGAGGGGTGATGTTATTTGATTCACATCTAGATATCTTTATATTTATATATAAAATGGTGAGGGTGGGTTTTGGACTGAAAGTTGAAAGAGGAAGAGAGAGTCCTCAGGTTTGGTGTGTAGTACAGAAGGAGAGTCCACAGCAATGCGGAAAGAGGTTTTGGGAACTGTGGCTTCTGAACTCAACACAATTCAATACTTTTGAAAATTGTTAGTCACTCAGTTGTGTCTGACTCTTTGCGACCCCACATCAGGCTCCTCTGTCTGTGGAATTCTCCAGGCTTGAGTGGTAGCCATTCGCTTCTCCAGGGGATCTTCCTGACCCAGGGATTGAACCTGGGTTTCCCTCATTGCAGGCAGATTCTTTAAGGTCTGAGCCACCAGAGAAGCCCTAATACTTTTGAGGGAAATGCAAATAAAATTGGAATCATTTTTGCCAGTAAATAGTTTTGGTTCTTGGACTATAATTTTCTAATGAATTATTGGGCTGAGAATAGGCCATGTGGACCCTGGGATTTACTGGGGTTAATTTTTGAATTGAATCCATTTCTTACTTGTTACCTCTCAGCTGACTGATCCCTGTGCATCCGTTTCTAGAGTAAATGACCATTCAGGTAGAGCCCTTTGCAGGTTTGGCTCAACATTTTATCAGAAGTCACAGCATGTATATCACCTGACTCTCGATTCTGCCTTGCTTAGCAGTTTTTCATAGTTTGGGCTTCATACACCTAAAGTCGGTATATACCCCTAAATTGTTCCTTAGGCAGGGATAGCTCTGGACAAAACCTGAGCAGACCTAAGCCCCATTTTTAGCTTCCCTATTCCAGGTCCTCCCCTTTTCTAACACAGAACTCTTCTAAATGTCCACAGACACATCTCTACTAATATTTCGGTGACCTGGCATTTTTGTTCTACCAAGGGAAAGAATAAATTTAAATAAGCTATCAAATGAGGGTTAATGCTTAACATGAAAATATCCCCAAATGATGGGATTTTAGAAACTTCATAAAGAAGGAATTGAGAGGGTAGAAAAGGTGCCTTTCAGGTCCTTTGGAAATACCACCCCCAACCCTTGACTTTTGCACAGGTATAAGTCTCGTTCTCCCTTCTAACACCCTTGTTGAGACAGATGTTCATCACCATCGGGTCACACGGCATCATTTCTCCTCCCCAACGGCTTCCTGGTTTCCTCCAGTGGAGCCCTGCCCCTTACACTGTGGGGAATTGAGTGCAATGTTAGGTTCAGATGTCTGTGCCTCCCTACAGAGACCACAGAGGCCAGGTCGCTGCTCTCATTGTCTCTATATGGCCAGGAGGAAGGAATGTTAAGTCCTTCAGTGAGAGACCTTTGTAGGCTGGACTTTGGCCATGAGCAAGTGATCGTATAACTAAAAAATGCTTGGCATGCATTATTCCCAGCCACCGTGCCTCCCAACCGCCTGTTCCTACCATGAGACCACTCTATTTATGTGGTTTCCTTTCCTAGACCTCCAGAGCTGCTTCTCTTTCTGCTCATTTCCAAAACTGGTTCTGTAGCCTTCTAGTACACTCTCTGAGCTCCTCAGATCCTTCCACTAAGTATCCTTTTTCTTTCTTACAGTAGCTTAATAATTAAGCCTGTTCTTGTAACTGCAACTAAGAATCCAGGACTGATAAACAGGGAAAAGACAAAGTTAAAATGATGATGAATAGTTGCATTGTATGAGCACAAACCCTCTTGTGCCCAAGTAAAATGGCAATGTTAGTCCTGTGTCCTAAAAAAGGACCCATAAAAATAAATCATTGAACATCTCCTGTTCTGTCTCCAATGTCAACTTTTGGAAACTGAAGACCTGCATAAGGGGATTTCGTCCCATGCTGGTGTCTTGAGATACATGTGTATGTTTTAATTTAATTAAACTTTTCATTTTGAAATAATTATAGATATATCTAGTTTCAAGAACTAATACATAGATCTTTTACCTTTTAATTATTTTTCCAGAATGGTAACATCTTGTAAAATTTATAGTATAATATCACAAACATGGACACAACTCATGGATCTTATTCAGATACAATCCATGGATCTTATTCAGATTTAAGATCCCTCATTTTTTAATGCACTCATTTATGTATGTATATTTGCATGCATGCTCAGTCACTCAGTCACGTCCAGCTCTTAGCAACTCACGGACTACAGCCTGCCAGGCTCTGTCCATGGAATTTCCCAGGCAAGAATACTGGAGTCAGTTGCCATTTCGTTCTTCAGGGGATCTTCCTGACTCAGGGATCAAACCCGCGTCTCCTGCATTGGCAGATGGATTCTTTGCCAATGAGCCACCTGGGAAGCTCATCTATCTGTATATTTAGTTTTATGCAATTTTATCACGTGTCCAGGGCTGTGTACCCATCACCACAGTCAAGATACAAAGAATTATATCATCATAAGGGTTCCTCTTGTTCTCCTTTCATAATCATAAAACTCCCTTGTTGCCCCTTCCCTTCTGATCCCTAGCTCTGGCAACCCTAATCTGTCCTCTATTTCTACAATTTTGTCACCTAACAGTGTTATATTCATGAAATCATGTAGCTTGTAACCTCTTAGAACTGACATTTTTCACTCAGTATAATTTCCTAGAGATCTACCCAAGTTGTGTAAATCAGTTTGTTTCTTTTGTTATTGGGTAGTACTCCATGGTATTTATGTACCTCAGTTGGTTTAAACATTCCCCTATTGAAGGACATCCAGGTTGTTTCCAGTTTGGGGCATTATAGATAAAGCTAGCATAAACATTCATGTATACTTTTTTGTATACATGAAAGAAATTCAAATTTCTTTCTTTTGAGTAAACACCTAGGAGTAAAATGATTGCACTGGATGGTAGCTATACATTTACCTTTTTAAGAGACTACCGGACTGTTTTCTAAAGTGACTGTATTATTTTGTATTCCTACCAGTGGTATATGAGCATTCCAGTTGCTCCATATCCTGACTGACATTTTCTATACTCAGTTGTTTAGCTGTAGCCATTCTAATCGATGTACAGGTGTAGCTCATTCTAGTTCTAATTTTGCTAATGACTAGTGATGTTGGAAATATTTTCTGCACCTGTTGGTCATCCATATGTCTTCCCCGGGGATGTGCCTATTCAAATCTTTTGCTTATTTTTAAAAATTAGGCTGTTTTCTTACTGTTGCATTTTTAAGAGTTCCATACATAGTCTGGACATAATTTATTTACCAAAGATATAATTTGTAAATATTTTCTCCCCATCTGTGGCTTATCTTTTCAGTCTCATTGACATCTTTCAAAGAGAAGAATTTTTCTTTTGTTGTGCTATTTTGTTTTGTTGCTAAGCCATGTCTGACTCTTTGTGACCCCATGAACTGCAGCACACCAGGCTTTCCTGTCCTTCACTATCTCCAGGAGTCTGCTCAAACTCGTGTCCATTGAGTCAGTGATGCCATCTAACCATCTCATCCTCTGCCGTCCCCTTCTCCTCTTGCCTTAAATCTTTCCCAGCATCAGGGTCTTTTCCAATGAGTCAGTTCTTCACATCAGGTGGCCAAAGTATTGGAGCTTCAGCTTCAGTATCAGTCCTTCCAATGAATACTCAGGGTTGATTTCCTTTAGGATTGCCTGATTTGATCTTCTTGAAGTTCAAGTGACTCTCAAGAATCTTCTCCCGCACCACAGTTCGAAAGCATCAATTCTTCTTCAGTGCTCAGCCTTCTTCATGGTCCAATTCACACATCCATATGTGACTACTAGAAAAACTACAGCTTTGTTGGCAAAATGATGTCTCTGTTTTATTTTAATGATTTCAATTTGCCAACTTTTGGATCAGGGTTTGAGGGTTACATCTTAAACACTGCCTACACAGGGACACAAAGACTTTCTCTGCTACCTTTACTGGAAGTTTTATAGTTTTTAGTTTTATATTTAGACCTTTGATTATTTTGAGCTAATTTTTAAATGATAGCATGAGGATCAAAGTTCACTTTTTGCATACAGACTTCTAATTGTTTCATCATCATTTGTTGTTTATGGTGGGAGTGCAAGTCTGATACCTAAAAGCTGCTATAAGCATTTGTTGTGTGAACTTCAGTTTTCATTTCTCTGGGACAGATGCCCAAGAATGCAATTGCTGAATTTTATTAACATCTGCCAAACTATTTTCTAGTATGTATCTGAAAAAGGAAGATGTAAAGGTTAAGAATGGAATGAATTTGGCTTCTGCTTCTTCCCTGTTAGTAATCCTCAGCAACTTACTAAATATCTCTGTGCCTTAGTTCCCTTATTTATAAGCAGGTACAATAATACTGCCCACCTCCCTGGCTTACTATGAGGATTAGATCATTAAACAGCAAAGAATTTAAAAGAAGGCCTGGGGCTTCCCTGGTGGCTCAGTAGTAAAGATCCTGCCTGCCAATACAGAAGACGTGGGTTTGATCCCTGGTCCGAGAAGATCCCACATGACACAGAGCCACTGAGTCCATGTGTCACAACTACTGAGTCTGTACTCTAGAGCCCGGGAACCGCAACTACTGAGCCCACGGGCTGCAACTACTGAAGCCTGTGTGCCTGCGAGTCTGTGCTCTGCTACAGGAGAAGCCACCACAACGAGAAGCCTGCTCTGCAACTAGAGAGTAGCCCCTGCTCACCACAACTAGAGAAAACCCCACTCGGCAACAGAGACACAGCACAGCCTAAACTAGTAAAGAAAATTTAAAATAATGTCTAAATTGCATTTTCTTTTTTACATTTGTATGTTTTCTCACAAGTGTGAATTCTATGGTGTCAAGTAAACCTTTTGTGCCATGTAAAGGCTTTGCCACCTTCTGTACACGTGTAAGCCTTCTCCATAGAACGAATTTCTGATGCTGAGTAAGGTATGCATACTTGTTAAGGCTTTGCTACATTCTTTATATAAAAAAAACAATGCCTAGCATGTAAAGCATGATCAGTAATGTTAGCTGTTAT
Organism: Giraffa tippelskirchi; assembly: GCF_054371585.1. Lineage (NCBI taxonomy): Eukaryota > Metazoa > Chordata > Mammalia > Artiodactyla > Giraffidae > Giraffa > Giraffa tippelskirchi. Next base: position 59,512,044 of record NC_137287.1, on the reverse strand, counting down.
CGTTTGCAGCTGGTGTCACTACTGTCATCTCTGTCATCTTTTGTGACTGCCCAGCACTCTCCTGCAATGCAGGAGATCCGGGTTCCATCCTTGAGTCAGGAAGATCCCCTGGAGAAGGAAATGGCACCCTACTCCAGTATTCTCGCCTGTGAAATCCCATGGAGAGAGGAGCCTGGTGGGCTACAGTCCATGAGATCACAAAGAGTTGGACACAACTGAGTGACTAACACTTTCACTTCACTTTCAGCACTCTCAAACACCCTTCCTACATTTCGATAATCTTCCATGTTATGAAATCCCCAGAAGAAGCCAGAAGTATGCAGTCCCATCGTTTCCTGTAAAGGCATGTGACCCAGGCTCTATCAATCAGACGTGGCCCTGACAGCCTTGGTTTCAGAGGTAAACAATAAAAGCAGATGGTTGTGTACCAGCAATTCACTTTTCAAGAACTTCCAGGGGCAGCCATAGCAGTGTTCTAGAATTCAGCTCCAAATAGTATAGGTACTGAGCAGTGCCATCTGGTTTTTTTGTTTTTTTTTTTTTCTGGAGTGATCCCTGTTGTTTGGGCTTTTTTTTTTTTTTTTTAAACTAGTTGTGTAGCTTCAGAGTGTGGCTGTCTGGCCTTTTTGGAGATTACCATACTATCTAAAACTATTTAATAATTTCCCTTGCCACTTAAATTATTCAATTACCTCAAATTATTCAATTTTAAAAGCCATACATCGGAGAAAATCACAATTTGAAAAGATACATGCATCCCAATGTTCACCGCAGCTCTATTTACAAAAGCTAGGACATGGAAGCAACCAAGATGTCCATCCACAGAGTAATGGATAAGAAAGACAGGGTATATATATATACAACGGAATACAACTCAGCCACAGTTAAGCCTACTGGCCTCTGTAAAGCCCCACTTCCAAATCTCATCACACTGGAGACCAGAGCTTAAACATACGAACTGGGGAAGAGGGGGGACATAAACATTCAGTCTAGAGCAGACAGAGAAGTTGGTTTCACGCTTTTTCCCCTTCATGCCCCTCCCCAGGCAGTCGCTTCTTGAGACTATGTGAGGGAGTCCACAGTCATGAACTGCAGAGGGAGGTACTCCTTAGATGCTACCTAAAACATGGTGGAATTCCCTCTCCAGCTCCTCGCTCCAATCTCAGGCTATAATCACCATTTTCTAGAAAGTTGAAGAAACTCGATAGAGATAAATGAAATGCCCTTTTCAATTTACTTGACTGGAAGAGACAGGAATAGGAACCTCTTCTCTTGATGGCCCTTCTCTGTCTCCCCAGGTGGCTTGAGAAGATGACCCTAAGCACACAAAAGCCAAAACAAACCCTTCCCCTTCTACCCTACAGGGAATAGACTGGCAACACCCTATGACATCATGGAAGCCTTCCTGGGAGTAGTGAAAACAGAACTCTTGCCATAGCTCGCCTTCTGTTATGTGTGACTCTGAAGTGCTTTAATTAAAGACTTCCATCTTAATCCCATTCATAAACTTAAGCCAAACTTTAATTTCCCATGAAGTGTCTTTTGGTGAAAAGTGACAATCCTAATCTTTATCAGTTTTTTCAGTTTCATGTGTCATGCTTTTAAAGAGAGTGCCACTTCAAATGATCCTGCCTCAAGATTCAAGGCAATGTTGCTAATTTTGAAGCTTGCAGTCCACAGAGAGGAAAGGCATATTGGCATGAACATGAGATGCATAAAATGGTTTCACTCCCTATAACTCAAGAGCATTCAAACGTATTCAGGACCAGGCTAGCTTTGTGGCAATAAAGAGGTACTGAACAGATCAAATAGAAAAGCTTTTACCTAAAATGCACTTGTTTAAAAGGGCAATTTCATATAGGAGAGGGAAATGAAATTTCTTCCAAAGGATTTAATCTGAACTGATATGCACACTATAGCAGGAAATTGTAATCTCCAGTTATCTGATGGACTCGTATACTTTGAGAGCAAGAGAAAGGAGAGAGGGAGACAGTGGGAGAAATAAAGAGGGTGGAAGGGAAAGAGATGGTTCTCAATATGTTCTGTGATAGTTGCCTTTGGGTTAAAATTCAATTCTTACTAACTTGACTGTATTCACTTTTCACAGAATTACTTTTTCCTGAGTGTATGTTAAATACTGTATCTTCAGATTCAGAAATCACCATATGAAACTTGGCTGTCCATTAAAATCCCAAAGATGCATAGAACTACACCAGGTCTTAGTTGAGATCAAGTCAATCAGAATCTCCAGGGGTGGGCTGCACCATGAGGGGAGAACCAGTGCTTTAAACTTCAACTCTACTTTCTACAATCAACATGCTCCCCAAAATGGAAACCTTTCACATTCACTTGAACTTGATATTGAAAGTCATTCTATAATGATGCTTCTTCAGTATGAAAGCCATTCTCCCTTTCATAAAGGTGAATCAAATATTTTTACATTGTATTAATATTTGCTTCAAATCATGTGAATGTTTACACAGAGAGGTGACTGTATAGAACAAAAGTGTGTTTCTTCACACACGTGATTCACAGGGATACACCTGGACTTCACATTTGCATTTTTCTCCTAGAACAGTTTCTCATTTGAGCTTGAAAAGTAAGAAGGTCAGATGGAATCATTGCTATTTTACAGACTGATGAGAAGTCAGGGAGAATTGAAATGACTTTTTAAAATTATCTTTGTGAAAGGACTAGCATACGGTTTTCTTTGCAGTTCATGCAATGCTTTTCTTCTTACACTTTTATGTCCTTATTTATATAGATATAAATATAGACAGTGGAAGACATAATATATCTACATATATTGCTGTGTGTGTGCTCAGTTGCTCAATTGTGTCCAACTCTTTGCAACCCCATGGACTGCAGCCCACCAGGCTCCTCTTTCCATGGGATTTCCCAGGCAAGAATACTGGAGTGGATTACCATTTCCTACTCCAGGGGATCTTCCTGACCCAGGGATCAAACCTACATCTCTTGCATCTTCTGATTTGGCAGGCGTGTTCTCTACCACTGGGCCACCTGGAAAGCCCCTATAACTACATATAGATGAATACATCTCTATCATCTATATAGTGGAAGACACAGTAATATGTGATTAAAAGCCATGTGTGTGTGCAAAGTCGCTTCAGTCATATCCAACTTTGTGACCCTCTGGACTGTAGCCAGCCAGGCTCCTCAGGCCATGGGATTCTCCAGGCAAGAATACTGGAGTGGGTTTCCATGCCCACCTCCAGAGGATCGTCCCAACCCAGGGATTGAACCAGCATCTCTTATGTCTCCTGCATTTTCAGGTGGGTTACCACTACTAGTACCACCAGAAAGCTCCAATAATAAGTATATAATATTATAAAATTTATACGTATATAATATGCCATATATAATTATATATTATTATATAGGAGTATATGTTATATAAATTTATTTAAATATAAATTTACTTACGCATATCTATATGTATTAAATATTTCTTTAAATATCTATACACATATATTTATTCTTAGGTATATAAATAAATTTATATGTAAGTAAAGTTGTACAATATGAATTTCTATATAATAAACATAGAATTATATTTTTACATGTAACAGATTATTCCATATTACTATGTCTCTCACTCTTGTTAATATATGTATATTTATATATGCAATATACATCTCTCTCATGTAAATAAAAATACTAAAGTATGCTTAGTTTTTTTAGATCATCTTCTTCAAGGTTAATAATGGACTCAGCTATCAAAATTATACATCAAATTTTATTACGTACGTAATAAAATAAATCACATCAGGTGTACCTTTCTTAACCTTAGGCGAGCAGGTATGGGGAAATTGCAAGAGGGAATGACAAACAGAAAACCAAAACCTGCAATCACTTGGAAATGCTCAAATCTCATTTAAACAGCATGTACAATAGTTTGGTGCCCAGACTCAATTTTTACTTTAGGAAAACATAACTTTTCCTTACACTATTTTCAAAACTCATTTCAGCAAAATAGAACTTGGTCTTGAGATTCATAATATACCATACTCTGCTTGCAGGCACATCTACAAGGGTGTCTTTCTGCTCTGTGTTAAGTGTAAACTCAAGGTCTAAAGCTTCCATTACAGATCTGGACCATTCAGGGTTTCACACTGGCTTCCCATGTTACACTCAACTCAGAAGGCAATTACTGCTTTCTCTTGCAATTTATGGATTCCTTCTAAATCTTTATTCCCAGTGATAAAAACATCAAAATGAAGACACGTTCTTGAAAAGAAAGTGACAGGGAAACTATCACATACATAGATTCTTCTGGGATTTTGGAAAGTTATTTGCTTATCTGAACAATATTTGCCAAGATGAAAAGACACCAGCAAATTCCTTAGACTCTCACTGACCAGACACCAGCTGCTGCTGTTCTGTTGATATAGAGAACATCTGTGAAAAAATCTGGGCAGCGAGTGGAAAGAGTTCACTGTCAGCGAAAAAGCTCCAGGAACAACCGCGTCCTGAAAAGCATGAAGAAGCCAAGAAACAACACTGAAACGTGGGGAAAGGAAAGAACCCTGTTATGTATAATTAATCAGGAGAATGTTGGGGCTGCACACAAGAGGACGAACAGTCCCCAAGATTGTTCAGGGAAATGTCTGCTTTTGCTTGAACTCAGGGATCATGGAAGGATCCTTCAAAGCACAAATGCCTACAATAAAAGGGGCCTCACAGGTCAGTGACCCATTTTACAGATGGGTAAACAGATGCATAGGGATGCCATGACATCCTGACTTACTCTACTGAATTAGTGATTTGCTCATCACTGAACCAAATGGGTAGAAGCTGCTAGTTGTATTTCTGCTTTTAGAATCCCTCTTTGATCTCTATTTCCAAGGCACTGCCTTTCTTTTGAAATTGCTCAGAGATGCACAGCAGGCTTTTAGCTACAACTCGTGTGTGTGTGTGTGTGTGTACGTGTGTGTGTGCGTGCGCATCTGTGTTGCGTTTTGTTATTTTCTTTTGTTTTAAAATTTTAGGGAGTTTCCACAGATTATCATGATAACACCGGGTTATTTACAAAAACAGCTTCCATTTTCTTTGAGCAATGAGCTGAGGCCTAGTGGACAGGAAACTGGGGCTATGTTTTCCTTCTTTCTCTCCTCACAAAAGCCAATTTGCACTTGGAAACATGTATAAAACAGATTTCTCATTTGAGCCTTCTAAGAATGAGCCTACCCTCTCAGAGACTCCGGTTATTCAAGCAAGAAAATGGCCAAAGCTATTTCCTATCTATGATGGCAAAAGCCACTTATCATTAAATAAAACATTTAAGCAGTAATTTAAATATTACAGGCTATGAAACTGCTTAGGCAGTGAACAGGAACTGGCACGAGAAGACCTAATCCTGTCCTTGAGCAAATAATTAAAACCTTACTGTTTCTCACTCTTGTCTACAAAAATGGAATGAAAATTCTAGTCATTCATCCATCTAACATGAAGCTCTGAGAACTAATGAATAGTTACAAGGCTCTTTCTCAAAGGGAAGTCCTTGTGGGAGAGGTGAGCAATAAATAGCAGCTGTACTTTCCTGAGTTTCCAAGACAATTCTGATTGCAAATTTTCTGTCCCTTTGTCAGGTCATAGATCAGGCTTTGGGCCAGATTTTTCTGCTAAACATAACCAAATTGCCCTTCCTTGTGGACCTAAAACATTTAAAATCCTCTAAAGTCAGGGAATTCCAACCCAACAAAGAATACCTAGAGAGGATACACTTAGGAAATTTCTCTAATATTAGGTATAAGGCATATGCTAATTTGCACAACTGACTTACAGACATCATAAAAGAGCCATCTGTCAAAGTTTCCGCAGGCTCATCACTTTTCTGGGGATATAAGTGCAAAGAGCAGCAGAGCAGGTCTTCCCTGCACTCTTTGTCCCTACTTAGCAGAATCTTCCCTACTATCCAAGTTCAGGCATCCCTAAGTTCAGGTGTTTTAAAGAGCTTTTTCTTTTAAGCAATTTTATTTCAGGAGAAGGTAGCAAGGGATAGCAAGAGAATCACTATTTTGGCTAGAAATATTGATAAAGACTCCTTATATTTCTTCAGTTTTTTCAGAATCATCACTTTATCTGGCTCACAGGGAGATATATATTGTTTTACCCTTTGCTTGAATATTTTAAGACAAGTCCTTCTTATTAAAGAATGATCTTGGGGAAAAAACCAGAAAGATATTTGACCCATTTAGGTCCCTCAATGAATATACTCTTATATATTGGTCAGAAGTCACAGATCAGGTTTTGTTTAACCAAGAACTTCTATTGCTGGGGACACAAATAGCAGGACTGTGAGGCAGAAGCAAGAATGGGAGCAAAGAAGTGGAAAAGTCAAAGTAAAAGCATCACTAAGAGAATCCAGAATCCCAGAGTAGACAGGATCTTAGAAATCTTCTAATTCAAATTTGTCCTGATTCATGATTCCCTTCCACACTATCCTCTACAAGTGGTTGTTAGCCTCTTGTTTCATAGATCTAGTGCTAAGGATACTCATTTTCATAATTCATGGAAAGACAACCGGGTTAGATCAGAGAGAACTTGGATCTGTGCTGTTGGGCAGTGGTTTTGTTTCAAAGATCAAGACATAGTTAAGTGCCTCATACCCCTGTCAATGGCAACCCACTCCAGTACTCTTGCCTGGAGAATCCCCATGGACAGAGGAGCCCGGAGGGCTGCAGTCCATGGGGTCTCAAAGAGTTGGACACGAGTGAGCACGCACAGCACAGCACAGCACACCCCTGTCAATAACAGATCAAGCAGGAAGAAAACAATAAAGATGGAGATGATGTGAACAGTACAATCAATGAACTTGATCTAATTGACATTTATGGAATTCTTCATGTAACAATAGCAGAAGACACTTTCTTCTCAAGTTTCAGTGGAACATTCACCAAAATAGACCACATTCTGGGCCATAAAATACCCCTCAACAAATTAAGATGAACAAAATTCATATAAGTATATTCTTGGATCACAACAGAATTAAACTAAATCAACAACTGAAAGATAGCCATAAAATTCTCAAATATTTGGAAATCAAACTCTGCAATTCTAAATAATCTATGAGTTGAACAGAAGTCTCAAGGGTACTTTAAAATAATCTGATCTGAAAGAAAATAAAAATACAATATAACACAATTTGTGGTATGCAGCAAAAGCAGTGCTGAGAGGGAGATTTATAGCACTAAAAAAGCATAATAGAAAACAAAAATCAATAACTGGTTTATTCCTTATGATACTAAATAAGGAAAAACAATGTACTCTGAAAGCAAGAAGAAGAAAAGAAGCAATAAAAAATTAGGGCAGAAATCAATGATTGAAAATAGGAAAACAATAAAGAAAATCAATGAAACCAAAACTAGTTATTTCAAAAGGTCAATAAAATTCATAAACCTTGAGCCACGTAAGAATTAAACGAGAGAGGATTAAACAAATTGCCAATATCAGAAGTTGAAGATGGATCATCGTTAGTGATTTGATAGACATTAAAAGGATAATAAAGGAATATGACTAAAATCTAAAGAACTGACAATTCCAATTCCTGGTGGGATGTGAAGCAACAGAAATTCTCCTTTGTTGCCAATGGGAATACAAAATGGTACAGCAACTTTGTAAGGTAGTTTGGCAGTTTCTTACAAAGCTTATTAGCTTATGACCTAACAATCATGCTCCTAGGTATTTATACAACTGACATGAAAATTTATGCCCACACAAAAACCTGAACATGAATGTTTATAGCAGCTTTATTTGTAATTGTCTCAAACTGAGGGCAACCAAGAGATCCTTCAATAGGTGAAAGAATAAACAAATCGTGGTACATCTATATATCGGAATACGATTCAGTGATAGGGAGGAATGAGCTACCAAGTTAGCATGGAAAGACATAGATGAATCTTAAATATATATTTGGAAGTGAAAGAAGCCAGTCTAGAAAGGCTACATACTGTATGATTCTATGTATATGACATTTTGGAAAAGTCAAAACCATAGAAATATTGAACACATCAGTAACTGCCCAGCAGTTGGAGTAGGGAGGTTGAATAGATGACCCACGAGGAAATGTTAGGGTTGTTAATCTGGTCTGTATGATACTGTAATGGTGCATACATGATACTGCACTTATCAAAACCCTTAGAATGTCACAGCACAAAGAGTGAACCTAAATTTATGCCAAGTTCTAAAGAGCTCATTTAAGATCCCAGGATGGAGTTCAGAATGTGTCAAAAATAATCTATATTCAAATACATGAAACAGCTTTACCAAAGGTGATAAAGTGGGAAAGATTTTGATCCAAGTAACTCTGGAAATGAGCGGAGTCTACAAGACTAGAGGCAAAAGGAACTATCCATAAGCACTGTACTCTGGCTGATAGTTGTTCCTCAAAGGGGTGTGAGTATGGGTGAACACGCTGAAATCACTATATCTGTGAAACTGAACACCTTAAATGGATGGTATAAGCTGAGACCTAGATATCTCATTGACAGAGGGAGAGTTTGCAGATAAACAAAGGGAGAAGGTAATGGATAAAAGTGGGAGACATCGTTATGAACTTACATTTAACAGCTTACTATTTTTTATATTTTTAAAATAATTTCATGTATTTATTTGTTTTTGGCTGTGCTGGGTCTTCATTGCTATGCCGGCTCTTCTCTAGCTGCAGTGAGTGAGGGTTACTCTCTAGTTGCGGTGTGGAAGCTGCTCAGCGTGGTGGCTTCTCTTGCTGTGGAGCACCGGCTCTAGGGCGCGCCAGCTTCAGTGGCTGTGGTGCAGTTAGTTACTCCAAGGAATGTGGGCTCTTCCTGGACCAGGGACTGAACTCACGTCTCCTGCATTGGCAGGCAGATTCTCTACCACTGAGCCACCAGGGAAGCCCCTAGCTTATTATTGACATCAATAGTTTATATATAAATATGTGGAGATTAATATACATGTACTTATTTCCTTGGTCTGTCATCTGAGAGGGCCTAGGTGCAATGATGACTCAGTAAAGCATACCTAGTACCCTGACCTTGCTTTTATATATGTATTTTTTTGGCCACGCCATGCAGCTTGTGAGATCTTAATTCCTCAACCAGGGATTGAACATCTTCTGCAGTGAAAGTGCAGAGTGGTAACCACTGGACTTCCAGGAAATTCCCCTGATCTTGCTTTCTAATGCCACTCTCCAATAAGTGGAACTGGGGTTCCTTTGAGAAAAGGGTGATTCTAGGACTTAGGCAGGAAATATACAACATGCACATAGAACATCCTGTTTTTAAGCAAAAAAAATACTCAAAATATAACAACCCAAAGAGCCGGCAAGGATGGGGGTATGTCAAAGAGACACAAGAGACAACTAGAAGAGCTCCCAATGGTGAAAACTGGAAACAATCTGAGCAATAGAACAAAGAAGTTAGTATTGGATTATAATCCAAAGTATAAAACAAGTATCCACGGGTCCATCCTGATGTAAATAAGTAGTTTAAGAGCTAATTAAATGGGGGAACAAGAGACAAATCTGCTTTCAAAAAATAATTTTTATAGCTACTCTGCCCTCTGATAGGAGGAGCAGAGATCTCCTCCACTTCTTAAGTGTGGGATGCACGCTGTGACTTCCTTCCAAGGAGCACAAGTGTGGAAAGTGGGGGAAATAACTGATTTGGCAGTGGAGAAGCATGACAGGCACTAGGAGAGTAAGGTCACCATCAGCAGTGACAGGCCATGTGGACAGTATGCATGTTTGATATGATATGATGAGACTGGTGGCAACTTCTCTCTCTGGTCACCCCCCACCCCAAACCCACAAGCCCAGTCGTGAGAAAAATACCAGACAAATTCAAATTGAGGGACATTCTACAAAATACCTGACCAGTACCCCTCAACACTATCAAGATAATCAAAAAACAAGAAAATCTGAGAAACTTTCATAGCCAAGGGGAGACTCCTAATTCTCCTTAGGCATAATGATTGAATGTAATGTGACATCCTGAGGGGGTCCCTGGACTAGATAAAGAACACTAGATAAACATTAAGGAAATCTGAAGAAACTATGAACATTAGGCTATAATAGTAATAATATGTGTCAATATTGATCGTGAATTGTAACAAATGAGCCTAATATAAGATATTAATAACAGGGAAACAAGAGGTGGTGTATCCTGTACTATCTTTGTAATTTTTCTAAAACTACACTTAGGTTTTAAAAAAGGTTACTAATAGCAAAACAAAACATAGTCATTGGATCAAGGTCTTGTACTTGGCAGCAGTGTTCCTCCAGAAGGCATCTAGGCAGTTGTGTGGGTAAGTCCGTTCTCCTTGATGCCAACTCCAAAGTTAGGAGGAAATGAATGGAACATGTCATATGGGTCAGACAATACTGTGTACTAATATAGGTGAAATTTTGTGTTGGGAAAATGTTTAATGCAAAGGCCACTGTAATCCTGACCCTTTGGTAAGAGATGACATGAAAGATAACATGAATAACAGCAGTCTTTGATAAATGTCATTCTAGGGGCCACAGACAGAAGGTGCCTTGGAAAATTCAGAGGGAAAGATCAGGGCAATTGTGAAATACTCCATGTAGGAGTGGGGACACAAAGACGCTCACGAGCAGGGAATTCTCGGCCTACGAATGTATGTGGGCAGAGGTGAAGAGGAAAGGAAGTAGCAGGATGAGTGCAGTTTGACTAGAATGGACTATTCAGATGGAAGACAAGCTGACAGTGAGGCTAGAAAATTTGGGGTTTATGTTAGACATAGTACATAGCAAGCCATGCACAGTTTCTCCCTAAAGAAGTGACAGAATTAAATAAGGATTTTAGGCAGTGCTTTGCCTGTACACATTGTGTTCCTGTCTTCTTTTCCCATTTCAGTCCAGCCCCGAATGGCTTCTCCCTGCTGGGCTCACCGCCTCAGTAGTATCACATCTAATGGTCGCGTTGCTAGTTTTAGCTCTCGTTTCTCAGCAGTATTTACCTCTGCTATTGAGTACTGCCCCTTGAAACAATGTTTTCTATTAGTTTCTGGAACATCACCCTTTCTTGATTTTCTCCCTGTCTCTCTGGCTACTTTTCTCCTGGCTCTTTGCAACCCCATGGACTGCAGCCTGCCAGGCTTCCCTGTCTATGGGGATTCTCCAGGCAAGAATACTGGAGTGGGTTACCATGCTTTCCTCCAGGGTATCTTTCCAACCCAGGGATCAAACCTGGGTCTCCCGCATCAAACCCAGTAATCCGACTCCTGGACAGGCGGATTCTTCACCATCTGAGCCTTCCTTCTCTATCCAATCTTTAAGTGATGGGATTCTTCCAGTTCTCTGTCCCTTTTCTTCTTTCTCTGTAGACTCATTCATTTCCATGGCTTGGTTTATTTCCTTCTGCTTGATTTTCTTCTCACAATTTATTATCTCTAGCCCAGAATTCTTCTCTGAGTTCTACTCTTATGGATACAGCTGTATAGATGACACCTCTGTGTGGACACTTGAGTTAAGTCAGAGTTACCTGAAATTTAACATATCCAAAGTTGTTCTCTTGATCTTCCAAGCATTCTCCTCAAATCATGCCCCAATTTCTGACATCTTCATAAACAGCACTACTGTCTTCCTAATTCTGTACAAAGCATCCTTGATTCTACCCTTTGCCTCATCTTGCTTGGTCCTTGCCCCATCCAAATCCATTAGCTGGTTCTATCAAGTTTTATTTTAAAATTACCTTCAAGAAAATGTGGTATATGCATACAATGGAACATTATTCAGCCTTAAAAAGAAGGAAGTCCTAATAGATATTTCTTCAGAGAAGACATATAGGTGGCCAACAGGTACATGAAAAGATGCTCAACATCACTAACTGAGAAATGCAAATCAAAATGATGATGATGATGTATTATCTCACACTGGTCAGAACAGTCATATCATCAAAGAATCTACAAACAATAAATGCTGGAAAAGGTGTGGAGAAAAGGGAACCCTACTACATGGTTAGTGGAAATGTAAATTAGTACAGCCACTATGAAGAACAATACAGAGTTTCCTTAAAAAACTAAAAACAGAGTTTCCATTTGACCCAGTAATCCCACTTCTGGGCGTATATCTGGAAAAGATGAGAACTCTGATCTGTAAAGATACACACACACATGTATCTTTATAATACATGTTCACAGCAACACTATTTACAGTAGACTAAACATGGAAGCAACCTAAATGTCCATCAACAGATGAATGGATAAAGAAGATGTGGTACATATATACTATGGGATACTCAGCCATGGAAAAGAACTAGATGATGCCATTTGCAGAGGTATTGATGGACCTAGAGATTGTCATATTGAGTGAAATAAGTCAGGCAGAGAAAGAAAATATCATGTGATATTACTTATATGTGGAATCTAAAAGAATGATACAAATGAACTTATTTACAAAATAGAAATAGACTCACAGACATAGAAAACAAACTTCTGGTTACCAAAGGGGAAAGGGTAGGGGAGGGACAAATGAGGAGTTTTGGAGTAACAGAGGCACACTACTATAAATAAAATAGATAAGCAACAAAGTCCTGCTGTATAGCACAGGGAATTATATTCAATATCTAGTAATAATCTATAATGAAAAAAATCTGAAAAAACTGAATCACTTTGCTGTACACCTGAAACCAACACAACATTGTAAATCAACTATACTTCAATTACAACAAAAAAGGAAGGGAATCCTGCAATTTGTTGCACAATCAGGATGGACCCAGAAGATATTATGATAAGTGAAATAAACCAGACATAGAAAGAGAAATGCTACATGATCCCACTTATATGTGGAATCTAAAATAGTTAAAATAATAGAACAGAGAGTAAAATGATGGTTACCAGGTACTGGGGACTGGGGGTGGTGGTGGTGGAGAGATATCAGTCAAAAGGTACAAAGTTTCAGTTATGCAAGATGAATAAACTATGGAGATTTACAATATAGGGCCTATGGTGAAGGACAGGGAAGCCTGGTCTGGGGCAGTCCATGGGGTTGCAAAGAGTCGGACACAACTTAGCAACTGAACAACAATAACAATAGTATCTGGTTATAAGATGAGTAAGTTCTGGGGATCTAATGTACAGTGTGGTAATCATAGCTAATAACATTGTACTATGTGCTTGAAAGTTGCTAAGAAGTAGATCTTAAATGTTCTTACCACAAAAAAGAGATGGTAATTATGGGATGAGATGCAGGTGCTAGCTAGCTACAGCAGTAATCATTTTGCAGTATAAAACTGTATCAGATCAACACGAGGTACATTTTAAAATTACACAATGTTATATGACAATTACATCTCAATAAAGTTGGAACAATTTTGCTAAGAGGGTAGATATTACCTTAAGTTCTCTGACTACAAAAGAAAAAAAATATTAAAAATAAGTAAATTTTAAAAAATGTAATTACCTTAAATTTGTTCCCCTTTCTCCATTGCCTTAGTCTAAGCCATTGTTATCTCTTGCATGAACACCTGAAACAGCCTCATAACTGGCCTTTCTAGTTCCTTTCTTGTCTACTTCTGTCCTTTTTCTCTGTCATAGCAAATCTTTTCAAGTCACCTTCTATTTAAAACACTTTTGTGGCTTCCTGTGGCTCTGAGGATAAAAGTCCAAAAATTTAATGCACCCTGCATGGTCTGACCTCATCTCCACCTCTGGCCTCACCTTGATTCACATTTTTCCTTGCTCTTTACACTTCAATCATACCCGTTTCCTTTCAGAACCTAAAATATAAATCTCATCAGACAACCACCTTTTTGTCAGTGGCCTCCATCTCACAAGGAAGAAAACACAAACTCTTTGACCTGAACTAGAAGACCTTGTATGACTGGGTATGCATGCTCACTTTTTCTATCTCATGTCATTTTGCAGCCAGGCAAGTTCATTTACATCCTGAGACTTTTCACCTGTTGTTGCCTTTCCTGGCATTTTCACTCTTGACCTTTTATAAGCTCCATCTCAGCTTAAATATCACCTCTTAAGAGAAGTCATCCCAGGCCACCTTATTTAAGCAGGTTCTTCACTGTTCTCTACCCCAGCACGTTATTTATATCTTTTAAAGCTCTACAGTCTTATAATTATGAATTTGTTTGCATGTTTTTGTCTATTTCCCCTGCTAGAGTATAAGCTCCAAAAGGACAGGGCTACACCTGTTTTTTGCCTACCCTGGCATAGAAACTCAAGGTCTGATGCATGCTAAGGACTCAGATATATAAAAATGAACCTTGTCACAAAGTACAGGTAGTTTCAAGATGCAAAGAAAAGTTGGCGGGATAAGGCAGAAGTCCAGGTATCACATCTTTGACTTAACACTCGAGCTTCCTATATAAGGGATAAAAGGGTGTTAGTCACTCAGTCGTGTCCAACTCTTTGTGACCCTATGGACTGTACCCCACCAGGCTCTTCTGTCCATAGGATTCTCCAGGCAAGAATTCTGGAGTGGGTAGCCATTCCCTTCTCCAGGGTATCTTCCAGGGATCCACCTCAGCTCTCCTGCATTGCAGGCAGTTTCTTTACCGAGTGAGCCACCAGAGAAGCCTCCTATATAAGGGAAACAAGGGTGGGGAAGCACAAATGTGAGAGACATTAATAAAGCAAGAGAGATAGAATTTTGTTACTGGTTTGATAGAGTTGTAGATGAGAGAGGAAAAAGAATAAAGATGATTCTAAGGCATCGCGTCTGGGCAGATGTATTGGCTGATCACTGAGACAAGACTTCTGGACAGGAAGTAGAACAGAAATACTGTGTCTGCCGATTAGGAATCTGCCCCATAAATAAACCAGGTTTCCTTTTGTACTGCTAGTGAATTCTATACTTTTATTATATTTCACATAAAGCTAAGTTTTTCTCTTACGTGTGATGTTAAGAGGTTTAGTGAGCTTCTTGATTCTTACGGAAAGGGAAGAGGCTTTAGGGTCAAGTAAAAAAAGTCCCTGCCCTGCCACTCCCTAGGTGTGTGTGTGCCTGTCATGTTAATCAGCTTCTCTGGTACTTGGAATCCTCTGTAAAATGAGGATAACTTCATGTTGTTATGAGAGTTAAAATTAGGTAACATACTGTCAGGTGGCCCTGTACATCTCAGCCTCCCCCTCCTCCTTTCTAACATGGCTCTATTCCTATGCGTCCCTGGATCTTCCTGATTCAAAATCCTTGACTATATCCCTACCTTGTTTCAAAGGACAGTGTGAGAATAAAGGAGATAATGCTTCCTTCTCCCTGTTATCCACTTTGCTGCTTGTTTACAGAGAGCTCTTTCTCTTGGTTTGGCCTCATCCTGGCCCTAGGAGATATCTTAGCAGTTTCTTTATACTCTCGGTTGCTATGCACTCTGGGAAATGAGCACTAATCTAACATCAGTCTAATGGACTCAGTTGGTAAGGGAAAATATCATTTACATTCCAAAATCAAGCACAAATGCCCTTTGAAATTATTGGTGGTTTTGAATTATGCCTGCTATTGCTGCATTTACAGAAACCAGGTTGATTAGAGTGGGCTATGCTGTGCTGTGTGCTTAGTCACTCAGTTGTGTCCGACTCTTTGTGACCCCATGGACTGCAGCCCTCCAGGATCCTCTGTCCATGGGGATTCCCCAGGCAAGAATACTGGAGTGGGTTGCCATGCCCTCCTCCAGGGGATTTTCCCAAGCCAGGGATTGAACCCAGGTCTCCTGCACTGCAGGTGGATTCTTTACCTGCTGAGCCACAAGGGAAGCCCAAGAATACTGGAGTGGGTAGCCTATCCCTTCTCTAGGGGATCTTCCTGACCCAGGAATCGAACCGGGGTCTCCTGCATTGCAGGTGGATTCTTTACCAACTGAGCTATCAGGGAAGCCCACTGTAGTGGGTAGCCTATCCTTTCTTCAGGTGATCTTCCCGACCCGAATTGAACCAGGGTCTCCTGGATTTCAGGCAGATTCTGTACCAATGGAGCTACCAGGGAAACCTCTAGAGCGGGCTACATACCATAATTCTGAAAAAGACATAATGCCTTTTGGAGAGAAAAACCATAAAGTTCTATCACAAAAGTTTTATGCATGAGGACAGACCCTCAAAAGCATGAAAGGGAAGAACTGACTTCATTTTATTCTCCTTGCTGAAATTTTTGCCTCACAAAATTCACATTTTAAAATACCTATTTATGCCCCTCTCTGTGTGTATCAGGCTCAAAAACTTGAAAAATTGCCAGTTGATACACCTGGCATTGGGAAAACTCCAAAATGATGTCCTTGAGTGAGTCCTAAATAGTTGAGAAAGCTAGTTTTTCTAACCGAGGTATCTCACTCTTTACTGTTTTTAGTGACAGGCTAAATTTGTTTCATTTTTTGTTTGTTTAAAAAATGTATATTTTGCCGTGCTGGGTCTTAATTGAAGCGTGAGGGATCTAGTCCCTTGACCAGGATCGATTGAACTTGGGCCCCCTGCTTTGGGAACACGGAGTCTTAGCCACTGCACCACCAGGGAAGTCCTCAGGGAAGGCTAAATCTGAATTGTGCCTGCTTTTCCCTCCAATTCTAGTGCAATGAATGCATGTTTTCAGAGGTTGTTTGTTTATGGTATTTCCACATTAAAAACAAGGAAGCAGAGAGGAGAGAAGTAACTTTGAGACTATAATCAAGGAAACTAGGGGGAAGATGTAGAAATTAGGTAGAGTCCCTGACCTGAATCATGCTATGCTTAGAAACCTCATTGGTCGTGAATGTTTTATTGGACTGATCCTCATGTCCTTCACAAAGCTATAATCAACCTAGAAAGGTTTTTCCTCTCCTTTGTTCTGTTAGAACAGCATTCGTCAAGAAGTTGAGGTCAAAAGTGAAACTGCAAAAGAAGAGCCTTGACTATTTTCTTGCTTTTTAAATGATTCTTGTGCTAGGAGTTGATCCCACTTGTCTTCATGTCTGGGATCTTACAAGAGGTCCCAAGTATATTCAAATCTCTCTGCCAGTAGCTCTAGAATCCCTGGTTGAACCCATTTGTGAAAAACGCTTGCTCTTTGGAAGAAAAGTGTGGTAAACCTAGATAGTGTATTAAAAAGCAGACACATCACTTTGCCAACAAAGACCATAAAGCTATGACTTTTCCAGTAGTCATGTATGGATTACTATGTATTCCAGGATGTGAGAGCTGGACCATAAAGAAGTTTGAACACCGAAGAATTGATGCTTTTGAATTGTGGTGCTGGAGAAGACTCTTGAGAGTCTCATGGGCTGCAAGGAGATCAAACCAGTACATCCTAAAGGAAATCAACCCTGAGTATTCATTGGAAGGACTGATGCTGAAGCTGAAGCTCCAATACTTTGGCCACCTAATGGGAAGAACCAACTCATTGGAAATGACCTTGATGCTGGGAAAGATTGAGAGCAGGAAGAGAAGGGGGCGACAGAGGATGAGATGGTTGGATGGTATTACTGACTCAATGGACATGAGTTTGAGCAAACTCCAGGAGATGGTGAAGGACAGGGAGGCCTGGCATGCTGCAGTCCATGGGGTAGCAAAGAGTCTGACATGACCGAGTGACTGAACAACAATCCCACATGTTGTTCACTCAGCAAATATTCATTAAACACCAACCATGTGCCAGGCACGGAGCTAGTTTTTCTTGGGGTGACTGACACAGGACATGTTGCCCATATAAACATCAGGCTTCAAGGGCAACAAAAGGGGTCCCCTTGTACATGGTGGAATGAAGAGTTGCCCCATATCCCTACCCCGTGGATGAAACATCCAAGAAAACTGAGCTTATCACATTCTCATTCTCTTTCAACACCTCGCTTTAGGAGGTATTCCATCACCTCTTCGGGCTCAGGGACTTTGTAGGGAGTTGGTGCACATTGTTCTGTGCCAACCACATGGCACAGGAAGACAGAAGGGGCTCTGTAAACCCTATTCCAGAAGTGCCTTTGCTACGCTTTGTATTAGCCATGACCCTTAGCCAACCCTGAGGAGGTAAACACCAGAGAATCTGGGATCACATTCAAGTATCTCAGAATACTCATTACACCATCAGAAGTCAACACTGGAGCAATTTGTTCTAGAATAATGCTAACATACTTGAAATTTGCAATGGGGAATTTAATGCATCTCTGCACAAAACAACATTTCTTTCTTTGTTCTACTGGCTTCAGGAAAAAAGAAAAAAAATTCTTCCAGTGTGTCAACACTGCCCATCTCTAGCACTTCTAGTTAATTTTAGGCCATTCTCTCTGAAGCAACCTCAGACAATCCCAATACTCAAGCAAGATCGGGGATCAAATGCAGAGTTAAACAACGTTGGAATCATCAGAAATTTGGAATTTTATATGGTGACGTCTATTGTTTTTAACACACTGAAAAACAAATTAAGGGAGTAGATTCGTTGACAGATGTGGACGATTGAGATGAAAAAAAATAGTTTTGCAATATATTTGTGTTTTGCAGCTAGGCAACCCCAAATGACTAACACACAGGAAGTATGTACTTGTGTGCTTCTTCTAGCCAAATTATGGGAATTATAAATCTCTTATTTTCTTCATGTGAATATTCTCTATGTAAAAGAAAAAAAAAATGAAAAGAAGTAAAGCCTCTCAAGTTTAGAGGGCTTGTTTTCCACCAACTTCTCTCCCACAGTCCTTTTATTTTCTTTTCATAGCTTTTCCCACAGGGCATCAGGAGTGGGAAGTTCTGTAAAAAGGAAAAAAAAGAGTGGATTATAAGCTATTACATTAAAAAAAATCTTTCAAGGACCCAAGGAAGAATACCATAAAAGGAGGAGTCAGTCTTGGCTTCATTATGGAGTGACATATTACGTGAACTATGTTATACATATCTTTTAAGCTTTCAGGAAACAGACTGGCATTGAAGTAAAGACTATAGATATAAGTAGCTATGATTACATTGTAATTCAGACTCTAATGATCTGCTATAAATATTGTTTGTATTATTACTGTAGTTCTACAATAACTTCCTGTTGATCTTTTTTTTAATCCATGGCATTTAATGCCCACAATTTGTGCCGCCCTCCGGAAATCTTTTCACAGCCTAGGCTAAACAATTGCATTTATGTATCCAAGTGCAGAAATGTTCATTACTGTACATCATCCAGGCATTGTTGAGAAAGGGGTCTTATAAAACTTCTCAACAGAAATTTCTGTACCTTGACCCTCGACTGGCTTTACTTCAATAATCTCTTTACACTGAAGCTAGGCAGGCGAAGAAGTAACTAAGATATGATACCACATAAACGATGCTGGGGAGAAACAAACCTAACTTGGCCAATGGATTACAGATTGTTTCTGCTGGATTTTAGAAAATGCAGTTGTATGTTAAAAATGATCTTACATCATTTCCAAAGATTAGCCAACTACAGAAAATGTTGGGGAATTTGATTACAACATTTGCATCACATCCACAGAAATGAGCCTCTGTAGGACCAATGGTCAACTACCTAGGCTCTGCCAAGGTCACTATGTCCCCTCACCTGTGTCCCTGTCCCCTCAGGGTCTCCCTTTTGCTTATCATCTCTGGGGACATTGGCTGCCTGAAGGCTGAGATGCAGAAGTACATTTTTAAAGCTTTCCTTAGAAAGGTGCCCAGAAGAAATCCATGTAATTTACACCCCAAAGCCTGCTGTACCAACAAATCTGACAGAGCAATTTCCTTGGATTAACTTCTGGTAAATTAATCTGGAAGATATTTAAATCCAGATTCCATAAAATGATTAAGGATTAAAAATTACATATCTGTATCTATCGACCTACCTATCTATCTACCTATCTCTCTAGTATACAAGTTGATTACAATCATTCAAAATTTCAAAACCATTAACCCATAGAAGGGCTTCCCAGGTGGCACAGTGGGCAAGAATCTGTCTGCCAATGCAGGTGATGAAAGAGATGCAGGTTCGATCCTTGGGTGAGGACAATTCCCTGGAGTAGGAAATGGCAACCTGCTTCAGTATTCTTGCCTGGAGAATCCCACGGACAGAGAAGCCTGGTAGGCTACACTCCACGGGGTCACCAAGAGTCAGACACGAGCGAAGAGCCTTAGCACGCACATTTGCGTGCTCATCCCCAGTACATCTACCAAAGCACAGAGATCCAGATTCTGTCACGGAATTTTGTCTGCAGGTAGAGTTGCCCATCGCCCCCGGTGGACGAGAGGGGCTAGGCCGGGCCAGGGTCCGGGGGCAGCGGCCTAGAGGGGCTAGGCCAGGCCGGGGGCCGGGGGCGGCGGACGAGAGGGCCTAGGCCGGGCCGGGGGCCGGGGGTGGCGGCGGACAGGAGCTAGGCTGGTCCGGGGGCTGGGGGCCTGCGGCGGCCGCGGTGAGAGGAATTACCCAAGGCCCAAGGTAAGAGAAACCCAAGTAAGACAGTAAGTGTTGCGAGAGGGCATCAGAGGGCAGACACACTGAAACTAGAATTACAGAAAACTAGCTAATCTTATCACACGGACCACAGCCTTGTCTATCTCAATGAAACTAGGCCATGCCGTGTGGGGCCACCCAAGACTGATGGGTCATGGTGGAGAGGTCTGACAGAATGCGGTCCACTGGAGAAGGGCATGGCAAACCACTTCAGTATTCTTGCCTTGAGAACCCCATGAACAGTATGAAAAGGCAAAAAGATAGGACACTGAAAGATGAACTCCCCAGGTCAGTAAGTGCCCAATATGCTACTGGAGATCAGTGGAGAAATAACTCCAGAAAGAATGATGGGATGCAGCCAAAGCAAAAACGATATCCAACTGTGGATGTGACTGGTGATAGACGCAAAGTCCGATGCTGTAAAGAGCAACATTGCATATGAACCTGGAATGTTAGGTCCATGAATCAAGGCAAATTGGAAGTGGTCAAACAGGAGATGGCAAGAGTGAACGTCAACATTCTAGAAATCAGTGAACTAAGATGGACTGGAATGGGTGAATTTAACTCAGATGACTGTTATATCTACTACTGTGGGCAAGAATCCCTTAGAAGAAATGGAGTAGCCATCATGGTCAACAAAAGAGTCCGAAATGCAGTACTTGGATGCAATCTCAAAAACAATAGAATGATCTCTGTTTGTTTCCAAGGCAAACCATTCAATATTACGGTAATCCAAGTCTATGCCCCAACCAGTAACGCCAAAGAAGCTGAAGTTGAACGATTCTATGAAGACCTACAAGACCTTCTAGAACTAACACCCAAAAAAGATGTCCTTTTCATTATAGGGGACTGGAATGCAAAAGTAGGAAGTCAAGAAACACCTGGCGTAACAGGCAAGTTTGGCCTTGGAGTACAGAAAGAAGCAGGGCAAAGGCTAATCGAGTTTTGCCACGAGAACACACTGGTAATAGCAAACACCCTATTCTAACAACACAAGAGAAGACTCTACATGTGGACATCACCAGATGGTCAACACCGAAATCAGATTGATTATATTCTTTGCAGCCAAAGATGGAGAAGCTCCATACAGTCAGCAAAAACAAGACCGGGAGCAGACTGTGGGTCAGATCATGAACTGCTTATTGCCAAATTCAGATTAAATTGAAGAAAGTAGGGAAAACCACTAGACTATTCAGGTATGACCTAGATCAAATCCCTTATGAGTATACAGTGGAAGTGACAAATAGATTTAAGGGACTAGACCTGATAGACAGAGTGCCTGATAAACTATGGACAGAGGTTCGTGACATTGTACAGGAGACAGGGATCAAGAAAATCCCCATGGAAAAGAAATGCAAAAAAGCAACATGGCTGTCTGAGGAGGCCTTACAGATAGCTGGGAAGAGAAGAGAAGCGAGAAGCAAAGGAGAAAAGGAAAGATATTCCCACCTGAATGCAGAGTTCCAAAGAATAGCAAGGAGAGATAAGAAAGCCTTCCTCAGTGATCAGTGCAAAGAAATAGAGGAAAACAACAAAATGGGAAAGACTAGAGATCTCTTCAAGAAAATTAGAGATACCAAAGGAACATTTCATGCAAAGATAGGCTCGATAAAGGACAGAAATGGTATGGACCTAACAGAAGCAGAAGATATTAAGAAGGGGTGGCAAGAATACACAGAACTGTACAAAAAAGATCTTCACGACCCAGATAATCACGATGGTGTGATCACTCACCTAGAGCCAGACATCCTGGAATATGAAGTCAAGTGGGCCTTCGAAAGCATCACTACGAACAAAGCTAGTGGAGGTGATGGAATTCCAGTTGAGCTATTTCAAATCCTGAAAGATGATGCTGTGAGAGTGCTGCACTCAATATGCCAGCAAATTTGAAAAACTCAGCAGTGGCCACAGGACTGGGAAAGGTCAGTCTTCGTTCCAATCCCAAAGAAAGGCAATGCCAAAGAATGCTCAAACTACCACACAATTGCACTCATCTCACATGCTAGTAAAGTAATGCTCAAAATTCTCCAAGCCAGGCTTCAGCAATACGTGAACCGTGAACTTCCAGATGTTCAAGCTGGTTTTAGAAAAGGCAGAGGAACCAGAGATCAAATTGCCAATATCCGCTGGATCATCGAAAAAGCAAGTGAGTTCCAGAAAAACATCTATTTCTGCTTTATTGACTATGCCAAAGCCTTTGACTGTGTGGATCACAATAAACTGTGGAAAATTCTGAAAGAGATGGGAATACCAGACCACCTGACCTGCCTCGTTGAGAAACCTGTATGCAGGTCAGGAAGCAACAGTTAGAACTGGACATGGAACAACAGACTGGTTCCAAATAGGAAAAGGAGTACGTCAAGGCTGTATATTGTCACCCTGCTTATTTAACTTATATGCAGAGTACATCATGAGAAATGCTGGGCTGGAAGAAACACAAGCTGGAATCAAGATTGCCAGGAGAAATATCAATAACCTCAGATATGCGGATGACACCACCCTTATGGCAGAAAGTGAAGAAGAACTAAAGAGCCTCTTGATGAAGGTGAAGGAGGAGAGTGAAAAGGTTGGCTTAAAGCTCAACGTTCAGAAAACTAAGATCATGGCATCTGGCTCCATCGCTTCATGGGAAATAGATGGGGAAACAGTGGAAACAGTGTCAGACTTTACTTTTTTGGGCTCCAGAATCACTGCTGGTGACTGCAGCCATGAAATTAAAAGACGCTTACTCCTTGGAAGGAAGGTTATGTCCAACCTAGATAGCATATTTAAAAGCAGAGACATTACTTTGCCAACAAATGTACGTCTAGTCAAGGCTATGGTTTTTCCAGTGGTCATGTATGGATGTGAGAGTTGGACGGTTGAGAAAGCTGAGCACCGAAGAATTGATGCTTTTGAACTGTGGTGTTGGAGAAGACTCTTGAGAGTCCCTTGGACTGCAAGGAGATCCAATCAATCCATCCTAAAAGAGATCAATCCTGGGTGTTCACTGGAAGGTCTGATGTTGAAGCTGAAACTCCAATACTTTGGCCACCTCATGTGAAGGGTTGACTCATTGGAAAAGACCCTAATGATGGGTAGGATTGGGGGCGGGAGGAGAAGGGGACGACAGAGGATGAGATGGTTGGATGGCATAACCGATTCGATGGACATGGGTTTGGGTGGACTCCAGGAGTTGGTGATGGACAGAGAGGCCTGGCGTGCTGCAATTCATGGGGTCGCAGAGAGTCAGACACGACTGAGCGACTGAACTGAACTGAACTGAACAGAGTTGCCCAACCAAAATACAGGATGCCTAGTTAAAATAGAAATTCAAATGAGTGACTAATAATTTTTTCTGTATAAGTGTATCTCATGCAAAGTTTGAGACATACTTACAATAAAAAATTATTTGCTGCTCTCTGGAGTTCAAATTTAACTGAATGTTGTATGTTTTTATTTGCTAAATCTCGCAACACTGAGAACATGAGTCCTGTGTGTGTGAAGTCCATCTTGGCCACTGGTGGATGAATAACCAAGGAGGTTATAGCACCTCCATGCTCTCTGGCTTCCTTACCTGTTGATAAGGAATAATAACTTATCCTCCTCAAGGGAGGAGAAACTCAGTATAATTGGTTACTTGGGAAAGACTACTGATTTTTTCCCTATCTAATTAATATTAGTGAAATACTTGCATGAAATTTATCCACTGAAAGTAGGAGTAACCTGTTTTATTTTAATAATAAAGGAATGCTTGAATGAGAGGTTTAACTTATTCAAAACCAAACCTCTTATAGTTTGATGACCCTGGCATTTGTGCTTGTGTGTGTGTGTGTTAGTTGCTCAGTAGTGTCCAACTCTGCGACCCCATGGACTATAGTCTCCCAGGCTCTTCTGGGCATGGAATTCTCCAGACAAAACTACGGGAGTGGGTAGCCATTCCCTTCTCAAGGGGATCTTCCTAACCCAGGGATAAAACCCAGGTCTCCTACTTTGCAGGCAGATTCTTTACTATCTGAGCCACCAGAAAAGCCCCTATCTGTGCCTATGTAGTTCCTTAATCTGAATTTGTAAGGATTAATATCAGAGACTGTACTTTAAGCTCTGAGTATGGCTTCCTGGGCTGAGCATGGCTCTTTCAAGGTAGATAATATGATTGTTATTAAAATATCTCTGTATGAATAACATGTCCCATAACCTGAAGATGGATTCACAACCATCATATAATCAGAGCTTCAGATATGAGGGATGATCTGATTTAAGTTTATTATCTTACAGATAAGGGAACTGAAGTTTAGTGAGACTGAGTGATGTACAGGAAACCTCCTAGTTAGAGAAATGTCCTCTGCACTCCTAGCTGTTATGGAAGATGATAGAGTGGAGAGGTACACACATGTTCTTGATATCTAAATAGGTGACATAATTCATAAAGGATTTACACCCACAAAGCAAAAGTACCAGGCATATTTAAACATGTGTGCAAATATTAACTGTACCATTATGAAACTTTATAGAAATTCAGACATCTTACTATTACCATTGGAAACTTCACATCTTGGCATCTTTCTGGAAAAAGACCCACTGAAATCATGTAGGCGGAGCCCCAGGGAGGTTGAAGCAAATGATCCTATTTGCGCCATCTCCAAAGAACTGCCAATTTCCAATCGTAAAACAGCTCAAATGAGTACCGGAGTCTCTTTGGAAACTATTAAGATGCTGGTGCAGATGAAAATTACAAACGTTTATTAAAACAGTATGCCCAAGAAAGTGGAGAAGACAAACAATGACACATGGAAAGGTCACCGTCTGATGCAAAGTTTCCACCAGGTGGCCCAGCCCAGGCTCTTCCTCTGATTCTTCTCTCTTAATTGGAGGCTAACAGAGGTGGGGATGAGAGCTGGAGAGTTAACTTTTCATGAGCGCTAAAACTTTGAGCTTACAATTCATTATTCTCAACCTTTTCTTAGGGCTTCTGGCAGCCTGACCGTACAGGCACAGATTGAGCTGACCTCCTCTGGCTGAGGTTCCCTCCTAGAGACTAAATATTTCTGACACTGGCTCAAGAAAGGAGTTATTTTAAGTGGGTTTACACTTGGCATTATTATGAAAAGTACAGCCTAACATTAAGAGTGTTAGAGGCTGTGTATAATTATGATCCCAAAGGCACATGGGATTAAGGAAATAGGACTGTCTGAGGTGTGTGCTCCAGGCTGGTTTGATGAGGATTTCAAATACCTTCCAGTTCATTTCACTTTTATTCTTTATCAGAGTTTTGGGAAACTATCGCAGGTTCCAGATATGCATTTGAACTTTGGGGGAGAGGGTTGTGGATATGACTGAGTGGTCACAGATACTGTGAAATGAGGCAAATGGAAACTTCTAGGAAACTCTGTCTTAGCTGGCCAAATACATACATACATAAATAATAAGCATCACACACTATTAATAGCATTCCTGAGTGTGCTTAACCCATATAACACAGCTCATTATTTAGATGATAAAACAGAGGGTTTCATAAAGTTCTTACATGGATTTAATATGCTAGACTTTCTACTTTTAAACTTTAATAACTACGATTATGCATATAATAGGAAAAAGCTCAAAGTGGTATTTGAAGGGAAAATGAACTTTCATTTCTTAGTTCTGGTGAGCTTCAATGCTATCAGTCTCTCTCTCTATATATATACCTCTATCTAGATCCAGATTATGTCTATTAACCCTCTATATCTATCTGACTATCTAATTGCATATAATTTAACACAAAATATATATGAATATATAAAATTATATATAATTTAATTTATATTAAAATATGTGGTTTTTTCTTAATGCAATTATTGTAATTTTTCTAAAGATCTGAAATAAGGACAACTTATGGTATGAGTTTGGGCAAGTTTTATGCCTTTGTTTTCTTGTCTGTGAAATGGGGTTGTGACCTGCTTCACCGGATTGTTGCAAGGATGAAAGGAGATAATAGACGTGAAGTGTTTAGGACAGGGCTTAGTATATGATTATTATTCAAAGGGAAGCTGATATCATACTTAGAAAGCATTTATTATTAATTCTATTATCTCTACTACACTTAATTCAGTGTTTTTAAATGAATAAAATTGTTTGATGGTTTTCTGATATATTTAAGGGCTTCCCAGGTGGCTCAGTGGTAAAGAATCTGCCTGCCAGTGTAGGAGATGTAGGAGACTAGGGTTCGATCCCTGTGTCGGGAAGATCATTTAGAATAGAAAATGGCAACCCACTCCAGTATTCTTGCCTGGGAAATCCCATAAACAGAGGGGCCTGGTGGGTTACTGTCCATGGGGTCGCAAAGAGTTGGACACAACTGAGCACACACACACACACATATAAATTTAACATAACTCAGCCATTCCACTCATTCGTCTGTAGGGAAACATATACAGACACACACACATACACATATGTATACACAGCTCCATTAACCAAGTCCCTCACTTTCTTTTGCCTATGGATTACATATAGACTTAAAAGAAGCAGAAGATATTAAGAAGAAGTGGCAAGAATACACAAAAGAACTATATAAAAAATATCTTAACGACCCAGAAAACCATGATGGTGTGATCATTCACCTAGAGCCAGACATCCTGGGAGTACGAAGTCAAGTGGGCCTTAGGAAGCATCACTCCGAACAAAGCTAGTGGAGCTGATGGAATTTCAGTTGAGCTATTTCAAATCCTGAAAGATGATGCTGTGAGAGTGCTGCACTCAATATGCCAGCAAATTTGAAAAACTCAGCAGTGGCCACAGGACTGGGAAAGGTCAGTCTTCGTTCCAATCCCAAAGAAAGGCAATGCCAAAGAATGCTCAAACTACCACACAATTGCACTCATCTCACATGCTAGTAAAGTAATGCTCAAAATTCTCCAAGCCAGGCTTCAGCAATACGTGAACCGTGAACTTCCAGATGTTCAAGCTGGTTTTAGAAAAGGCAGAGGAACCAGAGATCAAATTGCCAATATCCGCTGGATCATCGAAAAAGCAAGTGAGTTCCAGAAAAACATCTATTTCTGCTTTATTGACTATGCCAAAGCCTTTGACTGTGTGGATCACAATAAACTGTGGAAAATTCTGAAAGAGATGGGAATAGCAGACCACCTTACCTGCCTCCTGAGAAACCTGCATGCAGGTCAAGAAACAACAGTTAGAACTGGACATGGAACAGCAGACTGGTTCCAAATTGGGAAGGGAGTACATCCAGGCTGTATATTGTCACCTTGCTTATTTAACTTATATACAGAGGACATCATGAGAAACGCTGGGCTGGATGAAGCACAAGCTGGAATCAAAACTGCAGGGAGAAATATCGGTAACCTCAGATATGCAGATGACACCACCCTTATGGCAGAAAGTGAAGAGGAACTAAAGAGCCTCTTGAAGAAAGTGAAAGAGGAGGGTGAAAAAGCTGGCTTAAAACTCAACATTCAGAAAACCAAGATCATGGCGTTCAGTCCCATCACTTCATGGAAAATAGATGGGGAAACAGTGGAAACAGTGAGAGACTTTATTTTGGGGGGCTCCAAAATCACTGCAGATGGTGACTGCAGCCATGAGATTAAAAGATGCTTGCTGCTTGGAAGAAAAGCTATGACCAACCTAGACAGCATATTAAAAAACAGAGACATTATTTTGCCAACAAAGGTCCATCTAGTCAAAGCTATGGTTTTTCCAGTAGTCATGTATTGATGTGAATTGGACCATAACGAAAACTGAGAGCCAAAGAATTGATGCTTTTGAACTGTGGTGTTGGAGAAGACTCTTGAGAGTCCCTTGGACTGCAGGGAGATCCAACCAGTCCATCCTAAAGGAGATCAGGCCAGGGTGTTCATTGGAAGGACTGATGTTGAAGCTGAAACTCCAATACTTTGGCCACCTTATGCGAATAACTGACTCACTGGAAAAGACCCTGATGCTGGGAAAGATTGAAGGCGAGAGGAGAAGGGGATAACAGAGGATGAGATGGTTGGATGGCATCACTGACTCGACGGACATGAGTTTGAGTAAGCTCCGGGACTTGGTGATGGACAGGGAAGCCTGGCATGCTGCAGTCCATGGGGTTGCAAAGAGTCGGATATGACTGAGTGACTGAACTGAACTGAACTAACAGATTAAAAAGCATGAGGTGCAGAGAAGACAGATCTAAATGTGAACAGTCAAAGCATGAGATGGATCACAACTCCCTATTCCTAATTACCCAAATTGAGTTACAGTCCTATAACCAATTTACATCCCAGCAACAGCTCTGATCCTCACTCTTCCCCACTCATCCCATAAGACTGTACGGGGGAAGTCTATAAATGCAGAGCCAGTACAGATGAAATGTTTGGAGACAGGGCTCAGATATCAGATTTTGACTTAATCTGTAATTTCAACTACAGGCTCATTATACATTTATTTTTACTTGGAACTCTAAAGGGTACTGGTATTACCTGTATATTTTTTCTTTCTATCTACAAAAAAATAAAAAAAGCTTTAAAAAGTGCTTTCTGGATTGTGGTATTTTTTTCCCCCAAGGAAACAACAGAAGAATAGAATTACATATGGTATTTTTCAGGGCCTTTTTACTCCAGCTCAAGAAAACATCCTGTTTTTAAGAGCTCAGAGAATCCAGACTCTTATCAAAATAAGTAAATAATTGCTAAAAATTTCATTTTGGATTTATCAGCATTTGTCATTGCCCTACAAGTGAAAAAATCTCAGAAATGTACAAAAATGTTCATTATAAGTAGATTCTTTGGACTGTATCAATCCTAGGAAAGCTACTAGGACCAGTTGCCTTCCAAACAAGATGAAAAAAAAAAATGTAATAAGTAAAGACCTAATTTCCTTAACTCCAAAGGACAACGTTTCCAAACTTATTCAAAACCATGCTCTCTCTCTCTTTCTCTTTCATATGAAAAGAGTAGGAAAAGAACCTTCATTGTAGAAAACCAGTAAAATATTAAATCAGGTCTCTATATAAGAAATACAGGTAGTTAATTCCTTTAAAAGACATCTTTTCCCCCGAGATTCTTCAAATGGAAATTTGAAATTTTTCTCACTGAACACATGTAATTAACCTATGGAATTTAATCTGGTGGAGGGGGATGGTTTAAGAGCATTTTATTTTGAGTAAAAATAATGTCATGCCTAAACCAATAAAGCCACTTTGCCTACTAAGTTCAAAACACATGATTGCATATGTGTTCCTAGCACTCCTTTTAAGCATTATTTATATAACTCCTTTCTTTAAGGTAAGGAAATTACTTCCCTTGCAGGAAAACGTGCCTCCGAGGTAGGCAGGCAGCAAAGAGCTGTGTCCACATTTGTAGAGAAGGAACAGAAGGTCAAATGGCAGCAGCGTTCACATCACTGCACACTTCCTAGATGCCAAATGTTTTCCCAGGCTTTGAAGATGCAAAGGTGGGTGAAGTCTGGTCCCCTCTACCAGCAAGTCTATTGCATTTCAGCCAGAGAGAAACCAACTTTGGAACAAGTAGTGGCAGTACAACGTGATTCTTGCTCAGCAAACATAGACAGGAGAGAACAGGGAGACCCAACGCTTCTAAGAAGGGGAGAAATAAGATCACACTTGTCTAAGAAGATAACCACAGCAGCTCCATGAGAAGCCCCAGTGTCAGGAAGGAAAGTGGCAGTGAACCTTGTTAGAACCTAACTGAATTAGAGAGAAAGACAGAAGACCTCGCTTATCGCCAAAGCACCAAGGAAGATGAAGGGAAGGAAGGGAAGGGAAGTCGCTCAGTCGTGTCCGACTCTTTGCGACCCCATGGACTGTAGCCTATCAGGCTCCTCCGTCCATGGGATTCTCCAGGCAAGAATACTGGAGTGGTTTGCCATTTCCTTCTCCAGGGGATCTTCCCGACCCAGGGATCGAACCCAGGTCTCCCACATTGGAGGCAGATGCTTTAACCTCTGAGCCACCAGGGAGAAAGTGAAATTAATTTAATGATAACTAAGATGTGTGGCGAACATCAGGAGCTAAGCCATTGACCACTGGTATTTTTTTAAGCCTCGGTCCTAGGTCCTCTTTCCTTTCCATGCCAATGTTACTTACATGCATTCAACCACCACAGATGCATTCAATCACCCCCTCACCCCCACACACAAATGAACTATATGTAGATCTCCCCACTCATCTCTTTGGAATTTGAGATCCATGCTGCTACTGCTGCCAAGTCGCGTCAGTCGTGTCCTACTCTGTGCGACCCCATAGACGGCAGCCCACCAGGCTCCACCATCCCTGGGATTCTCCAGGCAAGGACACTGGAGTGGGTTGCCATTGCCTTCTCCAATGCATGAAAGTGAAAAGTGAAAGTGAAGTTGCTTAGTCGTGTCCGACTCGTAGCAACCCCATGGACTGCAGCCTACCAGGCTCCTCCATCCATGGGATTTTCCAGGCAAGAGTACTGGAGTGGGGTGCCATTGCCTTCTCCGATCCATAGGGTCAACTTATTGCTTGAGGTGTCTTCTTAGGTATCTTAGAGGCAACGTTGGATTCAAGATGTCCAAAACCAACCTTAAATCTGGTTCTCTTGCAAGATTCAACCTCAGTAAACCACCCACCATGCCACAAATCTACAAGTCATCCTTGGTATTTTTCTTCCCTCATCCTCATCTCCAAGATCACCTAAAATCCTTAGATTTTATTTCCTAAATCTCATTTGTTGTTGTTTATTCACTAAGTCATATCTGACTCCTTTGCAACCTCATGGACTATAGCCCACCAGGCTTCTCTGTCCATGCGATTATCCTGGCAAGAATAACTGGAGCAGGTTGCCATTTCCTTCTTCAGGGGACCTTCCCAGCTCAGGACTGAACCCACGTCTCCTACATCTCCATGTATTGGCAGGCAGTTTTTTTGTTTTTTTTTTTTAACCACTGAGCCACCTGAGGAGCCTCTAAATCTGACTTGAGTCTGTCCACTTATCTCCCTCCCTACTGCTATTCTCCTAGTTCAAGCTACTATCTGGACTGGACATCTCCAACAGCTTCAGAAATGTTCTTTGCACATCCATACTTGCTCTCCTTATGAACTTTTGGAAATGGAAATCTTGGCACATTGCTGTTGAAAAATCTGAGTAGTTTCCATTGTTCTCAGGATGAAAGAACAAGATCCTCAACATGGCTTAGAAGGCATCTTAGCACCTTTTCCTACTAGTTAAATCCTACATCATGTTCTGATCTCACTTTAACTAACTACTCCACAGGAGTACCTTTCCTGATGTCCCTAACTAGGTCAGAGGCCCACGTATAATTCCCATAGCTCTACCTACTTCTGTATCTACACAGATGCCATTTTGTGATCTCATTCATGTTTTCCTCTCTGAAAAATAGTGCAGTTATAGGGCAGGGTCCTGCTTCCTCCTCAAGGAATATATTTAATGATATCTTTGAGTTATTCTGTAGCACTAAAACCTCCACCAAGGTGGAGGACAGCAACTTCAAGCTGAGCATAAGATTCCTGGAACACCTTCCTGGTACCTCACCACTAACCAATCAGAAGAAAGTCACACACTATAGCCCTCACCCCAAATTTTGCCTATAAAAACTTTCCCTTGAACCATCGAAGAGTTTGGGGGTTCTGAGCATAAGCCACCTGTTTTCCTTGCTTAGCCCTGCAATAAACTTTCTTTGCTCTAAACTGTGATGTTTCGGGTTATTTGGCCTCACTCTGTGTTAGGCACACAACCTTTGCTCAGTAACACTACCTCAGAGAGTCTGTACCTAGCTAAAGTCACACAGCTATTAAGTGGCACACTGGACCTGAATTCAGGTCTCTGTTGTTCTGAGGCTCTCTCTCCCCCTACATGTTAGGCTCCAGGAACAAATTAGAATAAGAAATGTTGAGGAAGGGAGCAAGCTCACCAACCTCATTGGCGGTGGTGGTTGGTGGTGGTTTAGTCACTAAGTCATGCTCGACTCTTTGTGACCCAATGGGCTGTAGCCCGCTAGGCTCCTCTGTCCACTGGGATTTCCCAGGCAGAAATACTGCAGTAGGTAGCCATTCACTGCTCCAGGAGATCTTCCCAACCCAGGGATTGGACCCCTGTCTTCTGCATTGCAGGAGGATTCTTTGCCAATTGAACCACCAGGGAGGCCTCCACCAATCTCATTATCTTACTTCATGCCCAAAACTCAGGACAAAGAAAGCCTAATATAGATAGATGTGTCTCTTCATTTTCTTCAACTCTGACACACATCAAGCATCCACTTACTTCAAGCAGCCAAGGGGAGACCCCTTAACCACCTGCCATATTTGTTGTGTACCATCCAGAGACCTCTGGAACCAGTTTCAAAGCTCCAATATGCTGGCCACCTGATGCAAAGAGCTGACTCATTAGAAAAGATCCTGATGCTGGGAAAGGTTGAGGGCAGGAGGAGAAGGGGATGACAGAAGATGAGATGGTTGGCTGGCTTCATCAACTCAATGGACATGAATTTGAGCAAACTCCGGGAGATAGTGAAGGTCAGGTAAGCCTGGTGTGCTGCAGTGCATGGGGTTGCAAAAAGTCGGACACAACTTAGTGACTGAATAACAATAGACTTCCAACTTCCTTTTCCAATGCTCGGTTTTCTTTCTTAAGTAAGGGGCAGAAGAATTCCTATTAACATAGTTTATCTTTCCTCTACTAGAGGTTTTCATGTTGAAAACTCAAGTACAGACTTCGGTTACATGCTGTCTTTAAAAGAATACCTGCTTAACGTTAATCCATTACCTGAATCCGGATCTACTAAACCCAACTGTCATATGGAGTCACCTGGAGAGAGTTTAATGGAAAAGCAACGAAGTAAATTAGTGCCATATGATTAGCTTGAGTAATACTAAGTTTGTTTATCCAAGGCCCCTCAGAAGAATGGACTGTATTTTTAAGATACGACTTGTTTTCCATATCTGCTGAAGGCTTGTTGCTACTTAACTGGACATTTAATTTTCTACTTATTCATTTCCCCCCTTACAGACAGCTCGATGGCTATTCAATATGTGCATAATGCAGAGAAAAATAATCATAGGAAAGGGACACAGAGAATGTCATAATTAAACTGTGCATTTGCAAAATACACTCAATAAACCCAAAACATCTTGATTGCTATAATCAGGTAGATTAGGTTTTCAGCAAATACTTCTTAAAACAGAGGTTTATCTAGAGTCAGAAGCAGTCAGGCAGCTCCCTGTATCACTTTTTAACACAAAATTAACTACATTTACCTCCGATTATTTTTAAAACAATCAAATATAAAGAGAAATCAAAATGTAAATCAATAGATTTGTGAAACATGAGGGCATTTTCCACAACCTTCTAGAACAGGTTTATTTTTTCCTCATCTGAACCCTCATTATCAAAAGCCACTGTGCCTACCAATGACAAACACAGAAATTTATTGCCTCGAAGATGTGGTTCAAACTTTTACAGTTTGGAGGTTGGCGTTCAGAGCAAATTCAGTTGCGGGGGGTCACTGAAGGTAAAAGATCAAGGTGGGAGAAGGGCGTTCGGACAAGTTAAAAAACATTCACAGTCTTTATAAAGAGAAAAATATTGCCAAAATATAAGAAATGATGATCAAAAGGGATTTAAACCAATTACTGGGACGAAATACCCATGCTATAAAATAGAGAGTCAGTGAATCCAAATCCTCTTACTCTTTCTCTACTTTATGGTGTTTGAAGTTTATATGCAAAATATTTCTCTCTGATCCCCATCTAACTAATGGGCTCATTGAGAGGACTGGTGATTCTGCTGATTTACTGAACAGTGACCTGCAGAGAAAAAGCAAAAGACAAGGAAAGCAATTTTATGGAAACAAACAAAAAAATTAACTAGAGATTTAGAGCTTAATATAGCTTTATCCTCCAGAGAGCTCTGCCTGATTGCAGACAGAGCTTAAAAGCAGGATTCAAAAGCACAACACGCTAGTTCTGTTATGAGAGCTCTGCCCAAGATATGTTCAATAAATGGAAAACTGCCTTTGCGGCCTGCCTTTCGTAATGAGAGAAGACAGGAAGGCAAATACTAGTTTGGGAAGCAGGGAAACAGCTTTACTCTCCAACTCAGTTACTGGTTTTTTAATTTTAAACAAAAATCCAAGTCCTCAGGAGCTGTTTTCCTCTAACACACTCACCCCTTTTTCAAAGATGAAAACAGTGACACTTCCCTTCCTTTCCTTCAGAAATGTTAATCAAGCAAATGATGTCTTACATAGCATGTCTTCCTTCCTGCTCCTTCCTGTCATCACCAGTGCCAGGGGCTCAGAGGTAAAATTGGAGTCCTGCTTCAGGAGGGGACAGTTAGGGGATGGGGAGGAGAACAAAGCCAGGGAGCTGGGAGGGAGCCTGATTAGATCTGGAGCAGGGCAGGCACTCAAGAGGGTTTCCTAGCAATTGGGAAGAAGTCATAAATGAAATTAAAGTCTTTAAGAAAGAAATTCTGCTTCAAACCACGTCTCTCTCCAGTGGTCTTCTCTTGCATAATTCCAGCTCTTTGACAAGAGGAACTGACACTTTCGATTGAGTGATTTAAGGGCAATTTATTGTGAAGTGGTAATTTATTAAGTTAGGTTCAAGAATGGAGAGAGCTCCCTGTACCAGGAAGGGACTCAACTCACCCTCAAGTGCTCCCGACACTGGTCTTCTGGGCAGAAACTCGGGGCACAGAAATCCTCACCAAACTCCTAATTCCTGGACACTTGTGCCCCCACCCCCTCAGCCCCACTCCATGCTGCATAAGTGGAAGCAAGTCTTAAAACGTAAATTCCCAGACATCACATCATGGTAATCTAGATTTCGAGTAAGCTGTAACTGACTGATCTCTCTGAAGAGCTTTACAACACTGGAGAAGCCAGGAAAGCTGTGGTCCTTCATTTGGCCTGGTGCCAGTTCTTAATCCCAAATCTCTTCAAAAATGCTATTTGTGTTCTGCAATGATGGTGATGAATGACCCATCACGGTGGGGGCAAAGAGGTACCCGTCATAGGCAGGAATTGTGGGCTTCTGTGAGATACTAAATCTGTCTGCTTGGCACGATCATGCATGTGTTCAACTCAGCCTTCAATCTGTGAGTGAGCTTTATTTTCGTTTAATGATAAAATGCGTATGTGTGCTGTGTGCTCAGTGGTGTTACCCCATGCACTGTGTAGCCCACTAGGCTCCTCTGTCCGTGGAATTTTCCAGGCATGAGTATTGGAGGAGGCTGCCATTTCCTACTCCAAGGGATTTTCCGGAGCCAGGGATTGAACTCACAAATCTTGCATCTCCTGCATTGGCAGGTGGATTCTTTACTACTGTACCACTTGGCCACATTCTAAAGAAGAGGGTGATTTTTTTTTTTTTGAAGACTTTTCGAGTCTTTATTGAATTTGTTACAACACTGCTTCTGTTTTATGTTTTTTGGTTTTTTGGCCACAAGGTATGTGGGATCTCATCTCCTTAACCAGAGAGCAAACCCACACCCTCTTTGCACTGGAAGGCACAGTCTTAACCACTGGACTGTCACCGAAGTTCCACAACAATTTTGTGGTGATAAAGACCGCAACAGTGGATACAGACCAAAGGCACCGGGAGTCAGGCTATATTTCTCCAGAACTCACTTTGTGACTATCTCAGGCTTTGGGCAATCAATGACCTGGGTTGCCTTCTTTCCTCAGATTCCTATAATCCTTGTAGGGCAAGTTTTTTAAGATCCTCTTTTCTTTCCCTCCCTTGGTCTCATTTCCTCATCTGGTCCCATGCTCCAAAGGGATAAGTTCCGGCAACAGATTGATGAGCTTCCAGGTCATCATAAAGGTCAGGTGGGTAACAGTGCTGGGTCTTCCTTGAAAGGTGAAGGATGCTCTGCTTCTTGCCTCCATGTAGCCAAAGTAAAAGGTGATCCTGGGTCTGAGACAGCCCAGCCATCCCTCCCTTACTCCTTGTACCCTTTCTCTTCTTCCCAGTGATGAAAGCCAAGTACAGCTTAGGCCAGCTCAGTGCACAGCATCCGGGAAAACACATTCTCTCTTGCTGCTTCTTCTGGTTCAACTTCCCTGCTGCTGGCCAGGCTGCCTTGGCTCTGAAAGATCCAGAACTCAGCGGAGCATACATGGGCCACTGACTGACGATGG
Organism: Giraffa tippelskirchi; assembly: GCF_054371585.1. Taxonomy (NCBI): domain Eukaryota; kingdom Metazoa; phylum Chordata; class Mammalia; order Artiodactyla; family Giraffidae; genus Giraffa; species Giraffa tippelskirchi. Next base: position 59,475,587 of record NC_137287.1, on the reverse strand, counting down.
CCTGTGGGCCACATCCAGCCCACTCTCTGTTTTTATAAGTAGAGTTTTATTGGAATACAGCCATGCCCATTCATTTCTATATTGTCTCTGGCTGCATTTGTGCTACCATGGCAGAGCTGAATAGTTGTGACAAAGAGCATATGGTTTGTCAGCAAAGCCAAAAATATTGACTAACTGGCCCATTGCAAAAAAAATGTTTACCAACACTTGGTTTAGACCACTGTAAAATGGAAATGAAATAGTCAGTTTTTGATTACCTGCAGCAGGAACATTCTAACCAAAGCTGCGGTTTCAATGAGAAACAGAGCAGAAGTTACTTGGAAGAAACTAGATTATATCAGGGGAAAATTGAGTATTCTTTATAGTCCAAACTAGCTCATTAGATTTTTACAGATATATATTTATATAGGGGTTTTGAGCCAATGTTACATTTAATTATAAACTATTGTTTTTGCTTCAATTTGTTATTGTTTCTCTCAGGCCACGAGGGTCTGAATTTGGCAGAATTGGTAGTAGGGGAGACTGACTAAGTATTATAGAATGCTCCAGCTTCCCTCTCTCACCCCCAGGATTCCCAAACAAACAGCTTTTAAAATCCTTGGTTGGGAAACTGAGGGGCCCCCATCTTGGCCTCTCCATCCTCAGTCCTTGTGGAAACTTGTCCATGAGAGGTAGCTGTCATCTACATCAGGACCCAAATATCCCTCCATTTCCTGAGCACAATGCCATTTAATAGTGCCCAATCTTACTTCCCATCTGTGTGTAAAAGAACCACAATTGTTATGTCATTGAAATGCACAGATTTCATAAATACCCACCATAGTGGGCCTCAGTGTTGAAGTTCACCTAATTTAAAAACAGGCAGAGAATCTGAAAAGGCATTGTTTCCAAAGAAGACATACAGAAGGCCAACAGGCATATAAAAAGGTGCTCAGCGTCACTATTTATCAGGAAAAGGCCCATCAAAACCACAATGCAGTATCACCTCCCATCTATTAGAATGGCTGTTATCAGAAAGACAATAAATAAAAAGTGTTGGCAAGGATGTGGAGAAAAGGAAATCCTTGTACACTATTGGTGTAAATGAAAATACTATTGGTGGCCATTATGGAGAACAGTACAGAAGTTCTTCAGAAAATAAAAAATAGAACTACTACAAAGTCCAGCAATTCCACTTCTGGGTATTTATCTGGAGAAAATAAAGCCACTTAACTCAGAAGGATATATGCACCCCCATATCATGGCAACCTTATTTAAAAGAGCCAAGATATGGTAACTATCTAAGCATGCATCAGTAGATGGATGATAAGAAGATGTGGTATATATGTAAATAGAGTATTTTCAGCCATAAAGAAGGATAAAATCTTGCCACTTGCAACAACATGAATGGACCCTGAAGGCATTACCCTAACTGAAATAAGTTAGACAGAGAAAGACAAATACTGTATTATCTTACTTATATGTAGAATCTTAAAAAAAAAAAAAACCAAAAAACCCTCCCCCAACTCAAATTGAACCTATAGGCTCATAGATGCAGAGACCAGATTGGTGGTTGTCAGAGGTGGGGGGTTAGGGGTTGGGCCAAATAGATGAAGGTCAAAAAATACAAACTTCTAATTATAAAATGAGTAAGTCATGAGGATGAAATGTACAGCATGGTGACTATAGCTAATAATACTATATTGCATAGTTGAAAGTTGCTAGGAAAGTAAATCTTAAAAATTCTCATCATAGGAAAAAAATTTTTGTAACTATGTATGGTGATACATGTTAGCTAGATTTACTGTGGTGATCATTTCACAGTCTATACAGACAGTGAATCATTATGTTGTACACCAAAAACTAACATAAGGTTATATGTCAATTATATCTGCCCCCCAAAAGCCTCCATATTCCAAATAGTTATTTAAACTACATCTCTGTAGAGTGATGACTAAATGTTAAGGAAGTTCTAAAGAGGCTAGTGGACAAAGTGAACAGGGTTATCAGGCAAAGTTGCCTTCAGAAGCTCAGGTTAGAACAAACTTTTTAAGCATATGTGTTTTCATGGAGAAGATGGAAAGAATATTCCAGCTTTTGGGTCCTCAATAATGGTTGTTATGGTCAATAATGATGATAATGATGGTGGGAAAAAATGTCACGTGTAAAGGCTCAGAAGCAGCATTGTGCTCCATTTGTAAATACCAAACTTAAATGAGGACAACAATTTCCTGTTTACAAAATCTTTCACTTACCCACCAGAAAACATGATAAAATACAGAAAATTGCCGTTTCTAGGGGCCTCTTACAATTCTTTCTGGCTTAGACATTTGTGTCTCTATAAGAATGAAAAACTAGTGCAATGAAAAACAAAATGGCGTGCCAAAGCCATGGGTAACCGAAACACCTGCAACCTGGACTGATTATAATACTGAGCCCCGTAGGACTGGTCCTATGATTGCTAATGTCGATACGTGTCAGCAAAACTCATTCCTGGAACAGCTGATTTACATTATAGCCCTAGTTCGAGACAGAACATCTGAAACCAGGTTTGTAGTTTAGTCCATCAACTCTACAGAAGGACTGGGAATAAAAGAGGCTTGAAAGGAAATGAGGATCAATAGCAAGAGAATTGCTTTGCTGTGAGAGAAACTCGTCAGTGTAGGGAAAGGATGCATCATGTGGCTCAGAGATGGGACTCAGGGTCCTGAGGGAGGGTGCTTCTTTGTTCTCACACTGATCGTGTAATTTTATAGACAGGATCCCTGTATATAATCTGGTTCAATCTCTCATCTTACAAGTGAGGAATGTGCAGATGTCTCTTCAAATCCTGGCTGGGTGAAATGCCATGTCGGGTGATGCTAAGGATGCAAGTGGATGCAAAGATGAATGGGGCATGGACCTCATCTATCTTTTGAGAGTTTACAGTCTAGGAATTAAACTAAGATGTACATAAACCTTACAAAGTAGGAAATTTGGACTTGCACTGGAGCATCTAAGGCTTAGATTCAGTGCTATGAGCATTTAGGGGAAGAAAATCTTCTTTCCTGATGGCTGCTGTGTGGGATGTGAAGGCAAGGAGAGATGGTTATTGAGTTGTCCTTTGAAGAAATTGTTGTTTTGTTGCTAAGCCAAGTCCGACTCTTTTGCAACCTCATGGACTGTAGCCCCCAGTCCATGGGATTTTCCAGACAAGAATACTGGAGTGGGTTGCCATTTCCCGGCCCAGGGATCGAACCTGCGTCTCCTACAATGAGAGGCAGATTCTTCACCACTGAGCCAACTGGAAAGCTTTTGGAGGAAATGGGGAAGAATGAGATCTGGGTCAGGGAGATTTTATAACACAAAGTTGCACAAAGGGGAGTAATTAGCTGATCTCTTGAGGTGCCTTGTGTTGCCCCAAAACAGAGAGGGGAGGTAAATACAGGGACTCCATGTGTGGGAACAGACATGACACCCTCACATTGAGTCCTCTCCTTTCACTATGACCTACAGCATCAGTTTCCAACCTTTTTGGCACGAGGGACCAGTTTCATGGAAGACAATTCTCCCATGGACTGGTGCTGGTGGTGGTGCGGGGGGCGAGTTGGTTTCAGGATAATTCAAGTGCATTACATTTGTTGTGCACTTTATTTCTATTTATCATTACACTGTGATATACAATGAAATAATTATATAACTCATCATGATGCTGCCGCTGATCTGACAGGAGACAGAGCTCAGGCAGCAATGCGAGGTTGGGAAGTGACTGTAAACACAGATGAAGCTTCCCTCGCTGGCCTGCCACTCACCTCCTGCTGTGCGGCCCAGTTCCTAACAGGCCATGGTCCCTGGTACCGGTTCATGGCCCAGGGGTTGAAGACCCCTGATCTACAGCATATGATGCTAGTATTCAGGAACTCTTGAGTCTGAATACATATTTGGGGAGTGTAGAGAGGTCACTAGCAGATCCTCTTCTGAAATAGTGGAATAAAAGTGGCAGGTGATCCTTTTCCATTTGGGGAAAATAACTTCTCTGTGGGGGTTCCCTGGCTCAGATGTTAAAGAGTTTGCCTGCAGTGCGAGAGACCCGAGTTTGATTCCTAGGTTGGGAAGATCCCTTGGAGAAGGAAATGGCAACCCACTCCAGTATTCTTCTCTGTGGTCTCTGACCTTAGAGAGACATTCCCCCATGGCGGGAGAGTTTTTCTTTTGTTTCTCCTAACAGAGATTTCAAAGGATTGGGATGTGTTGGGTTTGTCCTTGATACTCTGCTGGTCCAACCCACTGGAGAAACAGACCCACTCAGGAGGGGGAATAAAGTAATTGTCAAGTGAGTATTTTTCGGCTGATTATTGGAGTCAATGGACCAGAAACAATACCTGAGGGTGACTTAGCATCTGGGATTTTTGAGGGCTGGAATGAGAGGTAAAAACCATGGCAGTAACATTCCAACCTATGGATAACAGGATTTTTCTACATTTTTATGTGATCTTATAATACCCTTTGTCGTTATTAGTTATGTTATGCGCTACATTAGTCATGTTTTGTGAAAAATAGTAGATTATTCTCTGATATAATAAATTATTTAAAAGGCCCAGGTCTTGTGTTCACTTTTATAAACATGTAATTCATTCTATCTAGAGAATTATTACTGAATATAACTCTTGCTTTTCATAGCCTACTCTCCCCCTGCTCTGCAAAGATTTTTTAAAGTACCCAGTAGTAAGTGGGTCATGATTCTTCAAACTTTCCAGTGGGAAAAAAGAATGACGGGGTGCAAATTTTTCCCTTCGAGGGCATAGTGAAGGCAACACACTTCATTAAGTTGCCAGTGCACCAAGGAAAGGCGCCAGACAGTACATGGAATCATTTTTTCAAGTGCTCTGGCCCAGAGTTACCAAAACCTGGAGTCCACAGTGCGGCAAACAGGAGCAGCAGTACTGCCACCTATTTCATAGAGTTGTTGCAAAGATTAAGTGAGATATTAAACAAGGAGCTCTTAGCATAAAGCCTAGCACACAGAAACTATCAATAATTCTTCTGTCATCCTGGAAGAAGACTAATAATCCCTGATCTTTGGGTGGCCAACCTGCTCTCACTGGATCCTAAGCGAGTTGCCCATAACCTCTCCCCAATCCAAGCATCTCCAAGATGTCATGTAATATGAGCTGAAGAGTATCTACACATGGCATTCATTCAAAATCACACTGCATGCTTTCCTCTTGAGTTTGGAATTCATCTTGGGAGATTTATCAGGCATGTGAAAGAGAAATATCTCCTAAATGAGCTGGAGAAAACAACGAAACAGAAAGAAACGAGGCCAAGCAGCGACTTAAAACATGTCAGGATTTGGTCTATTTTTTTTTTCCATCAACATGTGCTGTTCTCATTAATGGGAGTTTCTCACACGCTCAGTAAGGGAACAGGCAACAGTGTCTTTTGTTATAGCCTGAAGGCTCGTCCAAACATTTAAGGGATGTGCGAGCCATAAATTTCCTCCAGACTGTAATCATCTTTGCAAGATCAAGTGCTCATGACTGAAAACATCTCTGACCTGTGAAATATCACCAAGGCTCTTCATTTTTTCCCCAATAATGAGGTTAGTTTATGGCATGTACTTTGTCATATGAGATTTGAAAACATCCTTCCAACTATCTATCATAACCGACTGTATTTTTGTTGCTGTTGTTGGTGGTGGTCAAGTCATTAGTCTAGATGATAGATGAAAGGTAAAGTATGGCCCTTGGGCCAAATACCACCTACGTCCTGTTTGTATAAATAAAGTTTTATTGGTTCACATTCAAGCCTAGTCATTTACATACTTCCTTTGGCTACTTTCATGTTATGATGGCAGAACTAAGTAGCTGCAACAGAGATTATGTGGCCACCAAAACCTGACCCTTGTACTATCTGGCCCTTTATAAAAGTTTGCCAACCCTTGATCTAGATCATTGCTTTCTGTAGAAAAAATTCTGGTTGAATCTGTCTGGTTCTCAGAGAATTTAAAAATTTTCCATATTATTAAATCCAGATACTTGGCTGATTGCAGCAGAAGGGAGGAAGTGAAGAGAGAATTACTAAACTCTGAGTTAGAAGACACTCATCCATTTATTCATTCCACATAAGACACCACCACCACCATCCCAGGGAAACACTGGAGTGTGAACAAAATACATAAAGCCTCTGGCCTCACAGAGTATAAAGTTAATGAGGGAGATAAACAGAGACCACGTCATTCATTCATTCATTCTTTTCATAAAACAATATTTATTTATTTGGCTGTGCTGGGTCATAGTTCTAGAACTTGGGATCTTCAATTTTCATTACAGCATGCCAGATCTTTAGTTGCAGCACGTGGGATCTAGTTTCCTGACCAGGAATTGAACCCGGGCCCCCTGCATTGGGAGGGTGGAGTCTTAGCCACTGGACCACCAGGAAAATCTCCATTCATTCATTCTTCACTCATTCATTCTCTGTAATGTGCCTGGAGATATTTTAGGCATCAGTTAACCATACCAAAGATAGATTCTAACAGTGGAGAGAAATAATAAATAAGCACATATGAAAACAGCAGGTACCGATATGTGCTATAGTGAGAGTATTAGTTTAACTATACAAAATTGAAAGTTTTATAGGTCTACAGTGGCTGAATGTTGGCAGTTTTCTATGGTTCAGCCTACCAGTGAGAAATGCTGAAGAGTCACTTTCAGATGGCTTTAGATTAAGGGGTCTGGGAGGGAGAGATAAGTTAAGAGTTTGGGATTAATATATATACACTATGATATACAAAACAGATAAACAACAAGGTCCTACTGTATACGACAGGGAACTATACTCAATATATTGTAAAAACCTATAATGGAAAAGAACCTGAAAAAGAATATACATACCCACACCCACACACACATATATAACTGAATCACTTTGCTATACAATTGAAACTAACACTAATTGTAAATTATACTTCAATTAAAAAAAAATTGAGGGATCAAGGAAGGCTTCACTGAGGAGGTGACATCTGAGCTAAGACTTGAATGACAGCAGCATCCTGCCCGGTGAACAATGAGGGAGATTTCCAGGCAGGGAGCGGGAGAGCTCCTTGCAAATACCCTACAACCAAAATAAGCTTGGTTCATTGGACGAAAAGAAGACCAGAGGGGCTGGAGTAAGGTGGGATCTGGGGAAAGATGGAGGAGCTATGGTTGAAGAGGCAGTCAAGGGTAAGGTCAGATGAGGTCTTGTGGGTTAGGATAAGGATCTTGGCTTTTATTTGAAGAATAACCAGGAGGCTTTTAAAAGGAAAGTCACGTGATCTGATTTATGGCTTTCAAGTGTTTTCATTCCTCTTCTGTGAAAAGTAGCCTATGATAGCACGAATTGAAGCAGGGAGATTTAGCAGGTAGTATGGAGTTCTGAGAACAACAAGATCACAGCAAGGAAAGGTGGGGTGAGAAAAGTGGGGAGGCAGGAGATGTTTAGGAGCTGAAATCCATGGAGCTGGTGATAGTTTGGATGTAATTAGAAGGGAACATGAGGGATGAGGGAGCCTGCCAACTTTCCAATTTGAGTACCTGGCTGGATACCTACTCGCTGTGATTCATAAGCCTGAGAACACCAGAAAAGAACCAGGACGTGGGGGAGATTATAGGTACCGTTTTCAACCTGTTGAATTTGAGTCATCTTTATGACTTGTTTTCCCTTAGGTGGTATCGATGGCCATGAAATCTTATGTGAATCAAATTGGCAGGATTGTTTTATTCTTCTAATCATACGTCTACTACTTTGTCTTTTTCTTCTTCTATGTACTTTTTTTTTTTTTTTGACTTAGCTGATTTTGAGTCTCTTGAGTGAAGCCTTTGTGTTTGTGCTTTCCCAGTGGTCAAGAGGGGAGTGTTACAGTTGCAAATTGTTGGCATGTATGTTGGTGGAAGTCATTTCTTTTATGCCCGTTGAGGTATACAGGAATTAAAACAGCCAATAGCAGGATTCCCAACCTGGATATTTTTTTTTTCCATTTGACAAAATGAACCTAGGAGGGAGTGATGCCAAATATACAGTGCCTGAAAAAGGTTTATGACCTGAACTGGTATCCCACCCGCAGATCATATCTTATAACACTAAACTGGGGTGTAAGCAGATTCAAAAAATGTGCCTTGCAATCACTTTTCAAGAGCAGCAGGTTTGGCAGAACTCCAGGCTGCATACCTGGAACAAACATGGAAAATATTCCAGGTTAGGCAGGTCTAAAAGTCTTTCTGTGTTATAGACCAAGCATTCTGCTCACCTATTAATCAGACAAGGGCAGTAGCAGTATTGTAATAGGATCCCTAACCTCTGGATTTGTAAAGCATTTTATTGACGTAAATCATATCACGTATAACCCTGTATGCCATTAGCATGCACATCCTCAGTCTCCTGCTAGATTATCCCTTTTATAAGGTCATGTCGTATCTTTGCTTCTCCTACATACACAGACTCACCTCAGAGATATTATGGGTTTGATTCCAGACTCCTGAAGTAAAGTGAAAATCACAATAAAGTGAGTCACACATGTTTTTGGTTTTCCAGTGCAAATAAAAGTTATAGTTAAACTACAGCCTATCAAGTGTGAAACAGAATTATGTCTAAAAATTGTATGTGTGTGTATGTGCTCAGTCACTCAGTTGTGTCTGACTTTTTGTGGCCCCATGGACTGTAGCCCACCAGGCTCCTCTGTCCATGAGATTCTCCAGGCAAGAATACTGGAGTGGGTTGCCATTTCTTTCTCCAGGAGATCTTCCCAATCCAGGGATTGAACTCACGTCTCTTGTGTCTCCTGCACTGGCAGGGAGATTCTTTACCACTCAGCCGCCTGGGAAGCCCCTTAATTTAAAAATATTTTATTGCTAAAAATTGCTAACCATCATCTGAGCCTTCAGAGAGTCATGCATGATCTTTTTGCAAAAGTAGCATTAAAGATCACTGAGCACAGATCACCAGAAGAAGTATAATAATGATGAAAAAATTGAAATATTCAGAGAACTACCAAAATGGGACACTGAGACAAGAAGTGAGCAAATGTTGCTGGAAAAATGGTGCCAAAAGACTTGCTCATTGCAGGGTTGCTCCAAACCTTCAGTCTGTAATGAAGGCAATATCTGCGAAGCACAATAAACTGGAGTATTAAAACAAGGCATGCCTGTAATGGACGGAGCCTTAGTGTTGGTGAGTGAATGACTCTATGAATCAGAATTAGCCAAAATGATGCCTGATGATAAACAATTAAGGAATTTAAAATGTGACTCTTAAAAAAAAAAATGTGACTCTTAAATACTACCTAGTTTATAATAACTTATCATGGGAAAGAATTACGCACAGTAGAAATGAGGATGGACTAACATTGCCAAGGAGAGGTGTGGACAGAATGAACTTGGTGCACCAGAGGTCAATGCAAAGATCCTTCTCTTTCCCAGGTCATCTCAGTCCAAGTCTGTGGAGCTTTCCTTACTCTAGCCATAAATAAACTTCACTTATGTTAGAGACACACCGAGGGGAAAGGCAACATTACCACTGGTTTTCAAGTGCATTAAGACTAGGGATCATCATCTAAAAAGGCCTTTGGCATCACCAACTCAATGGACGTGAGTCTGAGTAAACTCCAGGAGTTGGTGATGGACAGGGAGGCCTGGTGTGCTGCAGTTCATGCGGTTGCAAAGAGTCAGACACGACTGAGCGACTGAATTGAACTGAACTGAATCTTATGTATGTTCAGAGCTGGGGCCTGCCTTATCCATTTGTGCAATAATATTAATAAGTTAATCACCCAAAACAATTTTTTAAAAAGCACCCTTAAGAAATATTTCAATATTAGAAGTAGGTTACTAATCCAATTAAAGAAAAGGATAATGAAATTTATTGTAATAGCTGCATCATGAGGACATTTACAGAAGTACTTTAGCATCTCTCAGTTAAAAGTAAAAGTTAAATCTACAAATAGAAGAAAATATCACTGACAGACCCATAAAACACTCGTGTTTTTTCATCTAGAAATCCTGGGAATTATTTAATGAGAGCAGAAAGGTATATACACAAAGATGCCACTGAGTCGTTGTTCATATAAATCAAGGACTGGAAACAGTCTAAACTTTCAATCAACAGGGTAATATAGTAAAAACAATGTACAAATCAACATCACGATGCATTTATAGCCATTAAAATTTTGATTATGAAAGGGAGGAAGAAACTTGGAAATGCATTTGATATTTAACTGCAAAGACAGCAGATTATAAAATGACACATTCTATATGATATGTATACGCACCACTTGATGCAAAGAACTGACTCACTGGAAAAGACCCTGATGCTGGGAAAGAGTGAAGGCAGGAGGAGAAGGGGATGACAGAAGATGAGATGGTTGGATGGCATCACCAACTCAATGGACATGAGTTTGAACAAGCTCCAGGAGTTGGTGATGAACAGGGAAACCTGGTGTGCTGCAGTCCATGGGGTTGCAAAGAGTTGGACCTGACTGAGCCACTGAACTGACTGACTGATACATGTGACATTCTAGAGAGCAAGGTACAAGAATTTTTAAAAAGAAAATTATTGAGATAGATAATAGCCAATTTTTTAATTTATTTGCTCTTTTGTATCATGTGGTTGCTTTTGTTTATTTTTAAAATATTTATTTATTTATTTGGCTTGAACAGGTCTTAGTTGCATCACATGGAATCCTTAGTTGCAGCACTCAGAATCTTTAGTTGCCACACTCAGGATCTCTTTAGTTGCAACATGCGAACTCTTAGTTGCAGCATGTGGGATCTAATTCCTCCACCAGGAATCGAACTCGGGCCCCCTGCATTGGGAGTCAGAGTCTTCGCCACTGGACCACCAGCGAAGTCCCTCATCTGGTTGCTTTTAAAAATAGTAAAATTAGTTTATTGCATCACTATTTACAATAGCCAAGACAAGGAAACAACCTAAATATCCATCAACAGTTGAATGGATAAAGAAGCTGTGGTACATATATACAGTGGAATACTCAGCCATCAAAACCAATGAAATAATGTCATTTTCAGCAACAAGAATGGACCTAGAGATTATTATACTATGTGAAGTCAGAAAGAGAAAGACAAATACCATATGTGGAATCTAGAATATGACACAAATGAAATGATCTATGAAATAGAAACAGACTCACATAGAGAACAGACTTGTGGTTGCCAAGTAGGGAGAGAGGGATTGGGAGTCTGGGATTAGAGCTATAGATGCAACCTATATAGGATGGCTAAACAACAAGGTCCTACTGTATAACACAGGGAACTATATATTCTGTATCCTGAGATAAACCATAATGGGACAGAATATGAAAAAGAATGTGTGTGTGTATATATATATCTATATAACCAAATTACTCTGCTATACAATAGAAATTAACACAACATTGTAAATCAACTACACTTCAATAAAATAAATTTTAAAAATAATAAAATTAGGCAGAGCTCATGAGAGAGAACTAAGTAATAGCCAATTAATACAAGTGAAGTCGCTCAGTTGTGTCCGACTCTTTGCGACCCCATGGACTGTAGCCTACCAGGCTCCTCCGTCCATGGGATTCTCCAGACAAGAATACTGGAGTGGGTTGCCATTTCCTTCTCCAGGGGATCTTCCCGACCCAGGGATCGAACTCGGTTTTCCGCATTGGAGGCAGATGCTTTAACCCCTGAACCACCAGGGAAGTCTCAATTAATACAAGATGTCAGGAAAAAGAGGTGCCTTATTTGGGACTTGATGTAGTTCCAGTGGAATCATGTTTGGGAGTAGATACCAGGGACAACACGTCATTGTGTTGAATCACTTTTCATAAAAACTCATCCATTTAACATTTTTTATTTTTTTAAAACTGCCCAAAGTTCTTTTGGCTGGGAAATATCCTTCAGTGTTAAGTTAAACTAGAAAGGAATTGTAAGCTCTAATGAAGGAGTCAGTTTATACTCAAGCAGAGGAAATGCATGAACTTTTGCCACTTTGAAGTCCTTGGGTTCTCATTTTTCTGGGTCTCTGAATCATGAAGTGGTCAGAGTTCATCTTTCCAGGAGCATTCAGAGAAAGAGCTCCTTTCAGAAACTCCACTCATTCGGTTCAAAGGTGAGCCGAGTTTTCACAGCACTGGCTTTTCCAAATTAGACCTGGGGGTGGGGAGGAGAGGTCACAGGAGGAAACCGCATTTCCATGGGCTCTCTTCCTAGAGGAGCAGCAATCGTTTTCTGGAAAGTTCGCTTTTTTATCTGAAGTCCCAGAAAGTTTGCCACTTCTTCTCTGATGGATTCAGTGCCCCATGAAACGCAATGACAAGGATAACTGGTTAAGACTTAGCCAACGTCAAGAATCATTTCACGAAGACAAACTGTCATTAAAATACGCCGCCTTCCCCTCGGGGGTGAAACTGAGGACTTCTCACGCCCCTCTTTCCGCGTCTGCTGGAAGTGGATGCCGAATCACCCCGGAGCACAGCACCCCACCCCGAGCAGATCCGGCGGCCCCCGCCTCCCACCGCAGGCGCTGCGCTCAGCGACCCGAGCGCCTTAATTGGGGTGAGGGGAGCGCGGAGAGGAACTTGGCCGTGAACGGAAACAGCGACGCGAGAGAAAGGAAAGCAGGCCTACCTTAAAACTTTCCAGTCTTTGAGTGGATCCAAATCAGAGATTAAAGAGACCATTGTCTAGAGGGTGGCCGAAGGCAGGTCCAGTCCGGAGCGGAGGGGGCGCGGGGAGGGAAGGGGAAAGGAGGCGGCTGCCAGCTGCTCGGCTCAGGCCCGGAGCCACTGGGCGCCCGCGCGGCTCTTCCTCCTTCTAGGATTGATAAGCACTTGTCCTGGCTTTTCTCCACCCCCCCACCCCCCCCAAATCAATCTTGCGCTATATTACTTCCCACCCCGGCTCATTTCTCCACACCACCTTTTAAAGCCCTTGTAATCTGCTCCGACTGATCACATTTGACCTTTTTGTAGCCCACTTTATTCCAAGCACAGCTCTCAGTTAAATCTCTCTTTATTAACACCGTCCTTCTTGGCTTGCTTTTGGAACAAACACAGATCAAGCCTGAAGCCTCCAGACTTTACCAGCAATCATTTACAGATTACTGCAAGCTGCAGCTTTCTCCTCCTCTGGGGCATCCTCCTGCCTCTGAGATTTTGCTTTCATATTTCTGTCAGAAAACCGGTTAGGTTTCTTTCTTTCTTTCTTTTTTTTTTGGTGGCTTGGGTTCTGGGACACCAGCGTCGGGCTTACAGCTTCCCTCAGAGGCTGTAACTACATGACTGTTAGGATTTGTTTTTTAGAAATAATTTGGAACCAGGCTGCTTAACAAGCTAGAATTTACTGTGTGTTTTCTGGCAGAGAATTTGCTACACTGCTTTTTTGCCCCCCACCTCCTTTCTTTCTTTTTCGTGTTTTAAAATAACATGAAGAGGGGGAAATGTAGAATCTTTCTAAGCATTAAGAGAAAGGGCGTGGGCTTTTCTCCCTCAACTTACATATCTTTTGTCCTTTATTTAAAACTGAACATCCTTTCAATAATCATCTGAAACCGTGCATAGCAGATGTTTGAAGAAAAAAAAAAAAAAATCCAGAGCAGGAATGTTTTCCTCTAGACTGGTCTCTGTGCTGATGTGGGTTGTTTGTGAGCATGCGGGTTTCTAATTTTCATCAGACTGTCTCTTAGCATGTTTTCTGCTTTCCTAGGTTCTAGCTAAGGCTCCACTTCTGAAGCCCATCCCCCACCCTGTCCTCCTAGGATCCTGGCATTGACCTTGAAATCCCCTGGCATAGTGGTCTCTATGACTTGTCTGGTTATTCAGATTTTCCTATACCTGCATGCCACGTGAGCTGTACTTGATTCTTGATCCTCTCTCTTTCTATCCAATTCTTCCTTTCCCTACCCTTATTTTAAAAGGTAATTTTAAGATCATCACCAGACATGGAAGATCAGCCTCCCTGGTCTAACAAAACAATGATTATTGCGCCTGGCCACATGGCCAGTTCTAGGTCTTTTTGTCTTGGTTGAAAAGAGTGTGGAGAGTGTTAAGGGGTGTTAAGGACACACTGGCACCAACGAAGAGTTTCCCCACAAGAAGAGTTCAGACTTAAAAAGAATGCAGTGCCATTCAATGTTCTGCATTGACCTTACTACCTAAAATGGTCAGCCAGGAGGATGGGTTCCAGTTTCTTGCCTTTAGGCTGAACTTACCAGGAAAAAGAATCTCTGTAGGGAAAGATGTGGTGACAGCTGTTGGCAGCATTCTGCTTTTATTGTCAGGAAGTTCTTCCAGTTAACTCAGAATGCCCCTCACAGCGTTTTAAATCCTTTCCGTTACCCTTTTCTCTAAGGACCCCCTTCTATCTGAGAATATGCAGCAAACCCTCAGCTTTCCCATTTACAATCATACACACTTCCCTTAATGGCTGTAAATGACTCTCTTTAGAAGTATGACTATCTTTATGCTAAACTGAAAGAGAATTTCATACCTTTTATAAAAACCCCTGCCTCTCTGGAGCTTCATGCTTCTTCCTGGGCTGTCTTTGCTGTCCCACTGTGGATCTTGGGTCACAGCAGAGTAATGTGTAAACATTTACAGAACACTTGTAATCCTCAAGTACTTCACCAAATGTGGGTGATAATAATAGCATTTGTGGGGCGTGTACCTCCAAAGGGTTCCAAATGCTTAGGTAATTAATAAGATGTTTCTCCCTTTAGAAAGTTAGCAGGAGAAGACAAAAGATTATAATGAAATCGCTTCTGTGACTATAATGAAATCGCTTCATCTTTATAAATTAACCCATCTCTCTGCCACTGAAATTCAGGTCTGGAGGAGAGGGGGGAATGGGTCCTTAACCCGTGGAGTTCAAGGTTAATGGGTGACAGACGGAGGGACTTGGTTTTTGGCCAAAGGACGAAAGTACAAGAGCGTGTTCCTCGATTATGAAATCATGTTTTAAAGCAGTCATCCTTCCAAAAAACTTTTAAATGCAGTTCCTTTGGATGAAACCCTGCCCCACGTCCAAGTGCAGAAACAGATTCTAGTGCAAGTTTATTACTGGGAACTGTTCTAATTTCTTTAGGTATGTTAGCTTGTTCAGTCCTCATGACTAACTTGTTTACGAGGTAAGTTATCAGAAGCACCCCCATTTTGTTAATGTAGGTGAGGACATTCTGGCATGGAAATTTGGGCTCACAGGGCTAGTCCTCAGCAGGGAGAGGGGTGGTACAGAAGCCACACCCACTGGACCCCACAGGATTGGCCACACCAGGCATTCGTTGCATCTGTATTGGGGTGGGACTAGGGTTGGGCACGGGTTAGGGGTGGATAAGATGGTTTGCATGAGGTTGCTGCTTCCTCTCCTAAGGCACCCTAGGAAGCCCTAGCGTTCAGGAGAACAGGCTTTCAAATCCAATTCCTGAAAATGTTTGGTGATAGACCATCTGTGAAGGGCTGAATTGAGTCCAAACTGGGCTAAAGATTTTGCTCTTCTCTTTCTTAGTTTTGAGGAACAAGTATTTTCTTACATATACTGGAGATTAATTCCATGCTTTATATATTGCAGATTTCTCTTTTTCCTCCCTCCCCTAAGTATTCCATTCCTGATTCTGAACAGCTTCACATCAAATAGATCCATTTCCTACTAAGAAAAAGGCCATGAGAAAAATTCACTCACCTTCAGCTATTAGGGAGCCCAGTAAGAATGAAGAAAGAAACAAAGTACTGCCCTGTTCAAAATTTGGCCAACTATTCATCTTTAGCTCAGGAAAATCAACAATAAACTTTTTATATGTAAAACTCAGAGGTTAAATTTAGTGTAGAGAAATCTGGCCCCCAAATATAATTTTCTTCCATGTCACTGAATGAATTACAGGGTTTAATTCTGTATTCTTTTTCTCATATTTTGATTAATTGATATCTTTAAAAATGAAATTGTTTTATTATTTCTTATAATGACTTTTCAATAGTTGGCTCTTCTGAGTTGTCCCTGAATTGTTAAAAAACAATGTCATCCATTTAATTTCCAAAAACATGTTTTTTTAAAAGTATTTTTGATATTAATTTCTCATTTTGATATTAATTTCTCATTTAAATGCTTTTTACTCTGCAATCACCCTCTGTGTTTTTTCAGTCTTCTAACTTTATTGAGGCTTACAGTGGCTAAGTCAAAGATGTCTCTTGGTAAATATCACGTTGCACTTGAAAATATGTGGGTTATTTTCAAATATCTTTTGATATTGATTTCCAACATAATTCCACAGGGATTAGAGAAGATACTCTGTATGATTTTAATATCTTTAGACCATGAAATTTTTGCACCTTGATTTATGTCCCTGGGCATGTTCCAGTATCTCCTAGTTTATATTCTATGGGAACTTGAATAGAATTTGTATCCTACTGTTGTGTGAAAATTGTATAAATCTTAATTATGTTGAATTGGTTCAGGTGCTTTTCAGGTCTACTATATCCTACTTTTCTGTATATTCATTCTATTAGTTTTTGAGAGTTTGATATTGAAACTCCAGCTAAAAATTTTAATTTATTATCTACTTAAAAATAATTATAATATATAGTGGGACTATATGTAACTTTGTTCTGTATTTTCCAAATGTCCTGTAAATGTGTTATATTTTCATAATTTAAAAATAAAAAAGAAAGAGACAATCAAGAGACCTCAGTTTACTTTTGTGTAAAATGGTGATGATAAAACTCATCTTAATTATCTCAGGACATTATTTAAGGATAATGTATCTGAAAGTGCTTCAAAGAGGTTAGGAGGCTATAAATACTGTATTCTAAACTTTCAGAATAAAGTAAATCATGTCATAAAAATGTACCTTTCCAAAAAAAGAGAATGGTCATCCATATAAAGCAACATTCATGAATTGTCCCACTATTACCAGTGACAAGACTCATAATTCTCCTTTTCATATAACTAAACTGTCTACGTCTTTCCCTCTTCCCTGGCACAGAAACCAAAACCAAATCCAAATGCAAACAAAAAACAACCCCCCTCTTTGGACCTCTTGCATCCAAACAAACAAAACCTCAGGCTCCAAATCTTATGAACCTGTGGTTTTCACGAGTATGGGGGTTAGAGTCACCTGGGAAGCAAATGGAAACACAGAATCTCAGCGAAGAGACAAGAGCAGGAGCCAAGGAAACTTCATTTCATACCAGACTTAGGCAATGCTGATGGAGAGTCAGCAAGTAGAAAATTTGGCGGCTCAGTGCTAAAGAATCTGCCTGCCAATGCAGGAGATACAGGAGGCACGGGTTTGATCCCTAGATTGAAAGGATCCCCTGGAGGAGGAAATGACACCCCTCTCCACAACTGATAGACTGAGCACGCACTCAAGTAGAAAATTTGCCCTGGTCCTTTAGCATCCTGGGTGGCTTTTCATGTGCTGAGAACCATGTCACTGAAGCCAAAGGTGAAGATCTATGGAAGCTCATCTTACAGAGAAACAAGAAGCCCTTGGGTGTGAAGTAGCCAAAGAAAGAAAACAAGCCTTCTCCATCAGCTAGAAGTTAGACCAACCACTAAACAAAGCTTTAGAAAGACAGATATGATGTCTTGGGAAACTAACTTATCTCCCAACAAAATGTCCTGATAGTTAGGAATTAAAAAAAAAAAAAAAAAGCCTTAGCCTTGCTACAGGGAAAAAAATAACATTTTATGTCCTTTTTTTCATTCTGTGTTTGTCTCTAATTTCTGATTCCTAGGAATCTGATTATTCTAATTTTTTAAATTTTATTTTAGAAAATCTTGCTTGAAGCTTAATCATCCCTAATTCTATTACTTCTCGATAAAGGTTCTTTCCCCTTCTGCTTGTTTCAGATTTTTCTTTTTCTTTTTTGGCAGCTCTTTTCTTTTCCTCAAGTGGGTAAGTTTTCTCTCTCCCTTTAAGAAACTGAAATGACTGATTGGAAATACATTCTACTTCTGCAGAAGAAGCTTCCCTGTCTTGGTGATGGGACAGAGTTGTAAAGCTGGCAGATGGAACGAACTCAGAAACTCCAGCTCTTGTTCTTGACCCTGGAAATCAGATCCAGCTCTGCATTGTTTTCATAGCAGTGATGATAGACAAGGGTGGCCAGATAAATTCAGCACACTCTGTTGAAGCCAGATTTCAGAGACACGAGGAGGAAATTTTTGTATAAGTATGCCCCCTCCAAATATTGCATGGGACACACATATACTAAAAAATTATTTGCTTTTTTATCCGTACTGACACTTAAAGTCCTGTATTTTTATTTGCTAAATCTGACACACCTATGCTAGACTGACTTTTAAATAAAAAGAGCATTATCACTGTGATAATTATTTTTCATTCATGGAGGTCTGTAAAGGCACCCTGATGTTACTGGTTGTGTTGGGGATCAGAATAGGCCTCCCCAAAATGGGCCACTTCAGCGTGTGGATTATTTTGAGTTACAGGGAATCGAGACCCCCAAGGGATAGAAAGACACTAGTGGTTTAGTCACTAGGTTGTGTCCAACTCTTTCGACCCCATGGACTGTATGCCACCAGGATCCCCTATCCATGGGATTCTTCAGGCAAGAATACTGGAGTATGGTTGCTATTTCCTTCTCCAGGGGATCTTTCTGACCCAGGGATCGAACCCAGGTCTCTTGCATTGCAGGCGGATTCTTTATTGCTGAGCCACCAGGGAAGCCCAAAGAGACACTACTGCCCCTCCTTCAACTTCATAGAAGAATTAAATTAGCTTTTTCCTAGAAAAGTAGTTATTAGCAGAGAGACATTTTCTCTAAGTGGCCTCATCTACATGGCAGGACTAACATCTCATTACCAGACATATGCTCTTGTCATCATCCTGTGAATGGCCCTCCCATCTTTGGTCCTTGAAAGCCCCAGCGTCCATCCCATTCCTCAGATCAGGATGACACATATGCCTCAATTTACCTTTCTGTCTCTGACCCTCTCATGTACGTGTGATTCCTGTACATGTGAAATTAAACTCTATCTTCTCCTGTTAACCTCTTTCATGTTAATTTAATTCTTGGACCAGCCGGAAGAACCTGGCAGGGTAGAGGAAAGTTTTCTCCCTCCCTGACAATCAGGCATCAAAATGCATTTACTGAAATGTTCTTAAATCATCTGTACTGTCTCAGGTGTTATAAGCCAAACATAAAAAGCCCCTCTTGAGCTTTCTTTTTCAACAAAGCAGTGATATGATGAAAGAATGCCTGTATCTTGTAATATTGGAAATTAGAAAACGCCAGGCAGCCTTCTTAACACCGGCAAGTTGAATGCATTTTTAAGTGTTGGTAACATTGATGTTCAGAAGCACCAAAGATGACATTTTGTAAAATTTGGGAGCATCTCTGTATTATATTTATCTTATACAGAGTGACTTCACAGATAACACAGCTGCTGTGTCCTCGTTTTTGCACCAAATAAGCATCAGCTCCTATTGTATGAAGTCTGAACCTGAAACAGTTAACCATTAATCTTCAGTTATGTAAAATGTGTCTTGTACATATCCTCACATTAACAAGGTCTACAGAGACCAACTTCCAAAGATGGCAAGATTTCTCTCTCTCTCTCTTTTTTTAAACAAACGAATATAACTTTAATGGAATTTCAAGTGCTTTCCTGTTTGGCTCCCAACACCTGATACAATGAAAAGCCTATGAACAAAGATATGTATTTTGGTGCTTCGTCAGTGATTAGAGAATTGCTATTATG
Organism: Giraffa tippelskirchi; assembly: GCF_054371585.1. Classification (NCBI taxonomy): domain Eukaryota; kingdom Metazoa; phylum Chordata; class Mammalia; order Artiodactyla; family Giraffidae; genus Giraffa; species Giraffa tippelskirchi. Next base: position 59,455,896 of record NC_137287.1, on the reverse strand, counting down.
GAATACGCACAAAAATTATTATTATGGCAACTAAAAAAATTCTAAAGTGTCTCTGAAGAGACAGCTACAAAACCTGCTAAGGAGAGGGGAAGACAGAATGTGTTATTCAGGGTCTACATATGTACCAAATATTTCTAACGATGCAAAAACCCTCTTAACAATTGGGAAGGAATGCTTTTTCTCATTTGGAGTCTTAGTCAGCTGAACAGGAGGGCAAAATGGATTAAAGCAGGAGGAGAGGAGGGTTGAGTCTCTGCCAGGCATATTTTAAAAGTGAGAAAGGAAGAGAGGAGAGGAAACCAACACCCAGCCAGCAGCTTTTCATGCCATTCAAAGGAATCACGGGCCAAATTTGGTACATACAGAGGGAAAAAAAAAATTGAGCTTTAACTCCTGTCCTGCCACAGAAGATGCAATTTTTTAAAGCTGTATAATGTCCTTCTTTTAATTTCCAGTCTGCTTTGTTAGCACTCACAGCTCCCAGCAAGAGGGACAAAGGGATGCCCAGAAAAAAGATGTATTGTTCAGATGGTCCCTGTAGCCCAGGCCAGGAAATAAAACCTGCACCGCTGATTCTAATTTTTTTTTGTTTGTTTGCTTTTGTTTTTTCTTTCAGTGACAGTTTCAGATTTCTCTGGTGTTTGTGTGCTTCAAGCCAGGACTCCTCACTGCTCTTTAAGAGGGAAAACTGAGTTTTAGAGGAAAGTCAAACATAACTGTCAAGTTTCCGGTTAATGAAACAATGTCAACATCTGCTTATGCAAGACTGCCTGACCAGGAATTCTGCCCAGGAATCACTCAGAGAAAAGGATAAGCTGCCTCTTATTATCCTCAAAAACAAAACCAGCAGACCTAAGTGGAATTACATTGCGCAATGAATTTACTTAAAGTCACAGATTTAAATACCTAATAACTTGTTAATTTAATTCAAAGTAGTAACTGCAAACAAACAAAAATATTGATTGATAATTGATTGTATAAAGTGTTTCCCAGGTGGTGTTAGTGGTAAAGAATTCACCTGCCAGTGCAGGCGATGCAAGAAACACAGGTTCAATCTCTTAGTTGAGGCGATCCCCTGGAGGAGGAAATGGCAACTCACTCCAGTATTCTTGCCTGAGAAATCCCATGCACAGAGGATCCTGGAGATCTCTGGTCCATGGGGTCCCATAGAATCAGACACGACTGAGCTACTGAGCATGCACAGCACATAAGTGTTTATTTGGCAATCAAATGATCCATTAGGCAGTGCTTTTCACCATGTTGGAGGATCGTGTTTCTTTCTTTTTGTTTTTTTAAATTTTCAATATGTTGTAGACCAATATTTTTGTAAGATACAATAAAATTGAATTACTAGAAAAACTAAAGCAAATTCAAAGTATGAACCAAATTTTTAAAATTATTGGATTAATAGATAAAAAATTACTCTGTAAAATTGCTGAACATTTCCCAACTCTTATTCCTAATTAAAAAACAAGCAATCCAGAGACCCACATTGGTTTATGCTTTTCACACTCTGAGTAATGCTGTGAAAAGTATTCAACAACAATAAAAAACAAATTCTAGAGATTTTGAAAAAATAGTTTTAGAATCTGTATTAAACCAAGCCATATGTGACATAAAGTGAATAGAAATTATATTCATTTATATTGTTGATAAAAAGAAAATGTATTCTAGTGAAACATGAAAAACTAAAATCAATTTACTTAATAGCCAGCTGATACCAGATATTCTTAAAGTCACCACTTGATGAGAAATTTAAAAATCATTTATAATTACACTCGTGCTTTAAAAAAAGTGGGACTCAAGTTCATTGAAAATAATTCTTTGTTGATTGGGAAGTTTGGAAATTAGTCCTTATCTGTGACACATCTCCAATTTGTTCCTCTAATTCCTATTTTATTGTACATTAGCAAAAGGAAAACAAAACACTATTAATTTGCCACAATTTAAGATATCTCAATATATGAAAATACAGATGTATTCCCCCAAAGATCATTTAGATTATAAAATATTTTGAAGGTTTCCTAATATAGTTCATTTTCCCTAGTGTACTTGAGCAGTGTTTTAAATCACTAAACAGTTGTCACAGTTATAATAGAAGGACTTAGAAGTGAAAATGGAAAAGATTATTGATTTAACAAACCCATAGCACTTACTATGTCCCAGCCACTGTTTTAAAGGTTTTACAGAAATTAACTCACTCAATCCTGATAGCAACCGATGAGGCAAGCTTTATTTTTATCTTCATTTTACAGAAGAGGAAACTAAAAGCTCAGAAAGGGTAAAAAATGATTATAGTGAGTAGGTGGCAAAGGGAAGATTTGAAACAAAAATGGTCTGGTTTTCGAGTCACCCTCTCATTCCAAACCTAAAATACATCTTCTAATGGACAATTAGAAAGAAGAACAAAGCATTTTTCAAATCATAAATGCCGTTCAGCTGGATAATTAAATGAATGAGCATTGTGGTTTATCTAGAACTTCTCTGAGACTTCCCTGGTGGTTCAGGGGTTAAGACTTGCACTCCTAATGCTGGAAGCCTGGGTTTGATCCCTTGCTGGGGAACTAGATCCCAAATGCTGCAACTAAGAGCCCACATGTCTCAACTAAAGATCCCACACTAGGCAGTGAAGATCCCCTGTGCTGCAACTAAGACTTGGTGTAGCCCCTGCACCCCACCCCAAACAACAACAACAAAAAAACCTTTCACATGATCATAATTAATTTATAGATCAAGGCAGAAGGCAAAAATCATAGGTTAATTCTTAGATCACTGAAGAGTCACTGAATATCCATTCACCTCCCTTTTGAAAGCATTCTTTCAGAGTCCTTGCTAAATAAGATAACTAGAATAACAAATGACCACTCAGTTGCCTTTGTACTTTCCTTTATAAATATCTACTCCAAATTGTTCGTTTATGGGAGAAAGCAACTCCAGCTCTAACCCTCATCAATGGATCCTTTATGCATACCCTACAAGAGCTTACAAAAGATCAAAGGTTTCTGAGTGTGCAGGTAACAAAAACCATAAAAGCATTTCCTGAGTTCAGAGGGGAATTACTATTTGACATATAAAGATCAAAACCTACATGCATATAAGTACAATTAGGAAGGAGATATTCCCAAAGGGATGTTTGGATGAGATGGTTGGATGGCATCACTGACTCGATGGACATGAGTTTGAGCAAGCTCCAGGAGTTTATGACGGACAGGGAAGTCTGGCATGCAGCAGTTCATGGGGTCACAAACAGTTGGACACAACTGAGCAACTGAACTGAACTGATTCCCAAAGGGGAAAAAGTAGGAAGGAAAGAAAATGTATCTAGATAGCAATAATGATAGTAGAAGCCTACTGGTATGAAATTTAACAGAGCATCACTGAAACAGAGTATGATCCACACAGTCTTTACACTATTCCTTTAATAAAAAAAACTAATAGATGATGCTGAAAACATATAGACGAACTGGAATAATTACTCTATTGACATCATGTGAAAATTTGTGGGAATTCTACAGAGGTAAAAACATTAGACCCTCAATTCATATCAGAAACAAAATAAATACCAGACAGATGAAAGAACTAAATGTAAAAGGTGAAACCATAGAAAATTACAGAAAATAGGGGAGGCAAATCTTTATCTTGATAATTTCTCTGCTTTCAAGTAAAACCAATTATAAAGGAAATTTTTAAGTAAACGCAGTTATAAAAAATGAAAAGTTTTATATTTGAATCCATAAAAATCTGTTTATCAAAAACATCATACATTAGAATATGAAAATGCATTTTAAAACATATATGTGCCTATAACAGCAACATTTTTGGATATAGTAGAAAAAATGTGGGCAAATGCTAAATGCAGAAAATGTACAGGAGAAAGAATGCAAATGAAAATATACATAGAAAATCTCTGAAAGAATAAAAGAAATGTCAGTCAAAATAAAATGAGGGACTTCCCTGGTGATCTAGTGGCTGTGTGTGTGTGTGCTCACTTGTGTCCAACTCTTTGTGACCCCATGGACCGTAGCCTGCCAGGCTCCTCTGTCCGTGGGATTTCCCAGACAAGAATACTGGAGTCGGGTGACATCTCCTTCTGTGGGGGAATCTTCCTGACAGAGGGATCGAACCCAAGTCTCTTGCATCTCCTGTGTTGGCAGGTGGATTCTTTACCACTATTACCACCTGGTATGGTGGCTAAGACTCCGAAATCCCAATGCAGGGCCCCAAAGTTCCATCAGGGAACTAGATCTTGTGTACCACAACTAAGAGTTCAAATTCTTAGACTCAAATTTCAGCATGCCGCAACTAAGAGTCACCCAGCCAAATAAATATATAAATAAATATTTTTTAAAAATGAAGTACAGTGTTTTACCCATCCACTTGGTAAACACCTTTAAATGACTATATGTAATGACCAAATTAGGTACAAATAAATGGACCCGCTTATATATAGCTAGCTATATGGCAGGTGAATGTTTAAACTGTGGTCCAGAAGGCAATTTGGAATTGTGTGTCAAAATTTTTAAAAATATTCTTATTATTTGACTCAGGAATTTCATTTCTAATTTTTTTGTTTTTAAGATTTATGTAGAAGGATATTTATTGCAATACTGATTATATTAATAAGCTATTAGTAGCAATCTAATAGTCCAGCAACTTAAGGAACATTAAAAATACTATGCATACGATGTTATACTATGAGATGGTATGTTATGAAGTCATTGAAACCGTGTTTTGGTGGAATAACTTTCAAAAGATTTTCGAACTATCAGTTCAGTTCAGTTCAGTTACTTAGTCATGTCCGACTCTTTGCGACCCCATGGACTGCAGCACGCCAGGCCTCCCTGTCCATCACCAACTCCCGGAGTTCACTCAAACTCATGTCCATTGAGTCGGTGATGCCATAATAAGAGATAAAAGCAGGGCATAACACGTTCTCTATCGTGTATTATCAATATTTTGTCTTGCTACCAGGGATTGTAAACTTCATTGCCAGTAGGTCAGAGATATCATAGTGAGTAAAGCTAGCAAAGCTAGCTAAAGCCCACTGGGGGCTTCCCAGGCAGCGCTAGTGGTAAAGAACCTGCCTGCCAATGTAGGAGACGAAAGAGATGAGGGTTCAATCCCTGGGTTGAGACGATCCCCTGAAGTAGGACATGGCAACCCATTCCAGTATTTTTGCTTGGAAAATTCTATGGGCAGAGGACCCAGGTGGGCTACAGTCTATGTGGCAGCAAAGAGTCGGACACTACTGAGCACACACACACACAAAGCTAGTAAGGAAGATCCCTATGAAAATGCAACAATCTTTCTTTCTCCACATTTCCCAGAAATACTCAGCCTTCTCAGTCTAGCTTTTTCTTTTGCAATTATCTTTCCTTCTGTCATCACCCATTGTTCTTTTTTCCCACTCTTATTGAAGATTAGTCTCAGAAAAACATATCTCCACTGTAAGAATGTGTAAGTACAGGTGATGGAAATTCAGCATCACATTAAGGAAGAGTGTGTGGAGGGGAGAGTGTGGTTAGCTGGAGAGGGGAGCCCTCTGAGGCTAGGGGTCCCACCCAATTTATTCTTGCCATAGCACAGTGGAGCCTAAATGTCAATTCTTACACTTTGATTTAAGATTATACACACACACAGTTTATAAGATTTCATGTATGTTTCATACACACACCACGAGGATCAGACAACACACATTGAGAAGCTTCAAGTTTGTGACTACTAACAATCCTGCTTATGTACAAGAATGCAAAAGGTGGAAAAAAAACATAAAAAATGCAGTTAGCATAATTTCAGTCATTTTAATTTTATTTTCATCATACCCTTTCTATTTTCTAAGTTCTCTCCATGTATTTCTTTTCATAATCAGTAAACTATGACCTTCCCTTGTTATTTTATCCATTTAGTAATCCTTTTAGGAGATACAGCCTTTTTTAAAAAATGAAGTATACTATTTTGAAGCTTGTCTATGACTTTTTTTTTAAAGAAAAAAAAAATTTTTATTTTATATTGGAGTATAGCTGATTAACACTTCCCAGGTGGTGCTAGTGGTAAAGAACCCACTTGCCAATGCAGGCGACATAAGAGACAAGGGTTTGATTCCTGGGTCAGGAAGATCCCCTGGAGGAGGGCATGGCCACCCACTTCAGTATTCTTGCCTGGAGAATTCCATGAACAGAGGAGCCTGGTGGGCTGCAATCCATAGGACTGCAAAGAATAGGACGTGACTGAAGTGACTTAGCACGTTTGCATGCATAAGTGATTAAAATTTTGTGGTAGTTTCAGCTGGACAGCTAAGGGACTTAGCCATACATATACATGCACCCATTCTCTCCCAACTCCTCTTCCATCCTCATTGCCACATAACACTGAGCAGAGTTCCCTGTGCTGTACAGTAGGTCCTTGTTGGTTATCCATTTTAAATATAGCAGTGTGTACATGTCCATCCCAAGACTATCCTTCCCCCCTCTCTTCCCCACTGGTAACCACAGGTTTGTTCTCTAAGTCTGTGAGTCTCTGTTTTTATATGTCTAAATGCATCCACCTGTCTACAGGGTTATAGATTATGTCTTCATTTGTGAAATCATAATTTCTCTTTTTGAAATCATTATTTTTAAGAATATTTTAAAATATGGACCATTTTAAAGTCTTTATTGAATTTTTGTTACAACATGGCTTCTGTTTTATGTTTAGGCTTTTTGGTCACTTGGCATGCAGGGATCTTAGCTTCCAGACCAGGGATCAAACCCTCACCCCCTGCATTGGAAGGTGAAGTCTGAACCACTGGACCACCAGGGAAGTCCCAAAATCATTATTTCTAAGCTGCTGGAAAATTCTTTCAAAAACAGGGGTCTAAAAATTTGTCTCATTTTTTGTTCCCTAATTATTTTTGGCATAATTTCCTTGCATTTTCCTCCATCCTTTTCAATTACAGTTAAGTGATGTTAAGCAACTTTCTAATCTAGTGGCAGAGGTTCAATTTTGGCAGTTTACTGGCCAAAGTGTCTTATTATTTTAAATATTAGGACATTCCATAACTGTTTGGAAAGGTGTGGCTTTAGAAAGAGAACAGAAAGTTCTAAGGTTTGTGAGCACTGCTATGCCATCTCTCAGCACATGCTTCTCTGGGTAGCCATCTTACAAAAGGGAATTAAAAAAAGCAAAGAGAATATAGCCACTAAGTACAGTACTCAATCTAGGAAAAAGAATGTTACAGGCTCAGACGATTGAGAGTTATGATAAAATAACTGGCGACAACCACAAAGCCCTCTCTTTATGGAAGGACAAAGAATGTCCTTTCACAAAGCTCAAAACAAATTAATTACAGAATTACTGTTACACACACACAGTCATCTTTATACAACTCCCTGTCTGGGTATCATGTTTAAAGGGTGAGGCTTCTTGGAAACAAACTGGTTTGACCATTTGTCTTGTTTGTAAAGCTTGAATTTTATGAAAATTGGGAAAACAGAAAAATCTGGATTTCATTTTTAACCAGCCATTTTTTCCCCCTAATTCTTCTGTTTTATTAAAAGCATGTTGTGTTTTTTACAGTATTAAATTAAAAAAAAAGAAAATTGTTTGAATTAGTACAGCATAAAGACAAGTGTATCCTAGCTATTAGGCTGATATTATTGGACCAGGAAATAGTGTAGTTCATTTTCAAAGGAGGGCTTGCTATAACCTTTAAAATAATACTTTTTTTTTTTTTTAGCATGTGATATCAAACCTTAAGGGCTTTAAAAAGTGAGAGTTCTGATTTCTTGTTGACAGTGTTTAAATGAATATGTCAGTTATAATTACAAATGCAAGGGGGAACTTTTTATAGCTGAATATTTAACACATATTAAAGTTATAACACAAATCACATAGTGTATTTCTTGCCTCGTTTTGTCCATGCTTTCACTCTACAAAACAGGTGTCACAAATCGTTCACTTGAAAACTTGAAAATAGTTTGCTGAGATGACGATTTACTATGAAAATGGGGGTAGAGGACTCTATAACCTTTCTTTTAATGTATGTGTGTATAACATACATAATCCTTAATAACATAATCCTTACAGGTAAATAAAGTCCAAAAGGAATAGGAAGTAAGTATTTCCTATAAGGGTTGAGGGTGTAGAGGGGTTAAATTCACTATGCTTATGATTTCATTTTGCTTAATTTAGAATGTTTCCTGTTCCTATAACATCTTTCAAGTGAGCTGGCAGACCCCCTGCTCAGTACGGAAATTCCCCAATCCTCTCCTTACTTTCCTGCGACCTCCTGAAAATAAGGTTAGGCTGTTTATTTCCTGCTAACTTGATTTCCATTCTTTGAGTTGAATCATGAGTATAGAAAACTTATCATAGCAAATTGAGAAATGCAGAAATAGTTCAAGGGTTTCTGCGCTATAACTTCTTTTTAGAAGAAGTAACTCTTTATAGGGATTTTTTCGTCCCTCCCAGATGAATCACAAGGTGTAACTGAAGACCTCTCATCATAAAGACCTAAGTTTTATATTGCCCAACTGTGTGCTTTTATCATGTGGTAGCTTAGGGTCATTTTTATTGCCTCTTCTATGTACTCAACATGACCAGAAATCCCTAAGTGGACAGTCCAAAGGAAATTTTTTTTTTAAATTGAAGTATAGTTGATTTATAATGTTGCATTAGTTTCAAGTGTACAGAAAAGTTATTCAGTTATATATATGCATGTATATGTATATACGTACACATATATATGTGCGTATATTTATAGATATGTATGTATATATTCTTTTTCAGATTATTTTCCATTATAGGTCATTATAAGATATTTAATATGGCTCCCTATGCTACACATTAGGTCCTTGTTCAAAGGACATTTTTATTCCTGATAACAGTAATATGGTATAAACATTTTACATGCATTTATCTCTTTTAATGTCCACAGAAAACACTATGAGGTTTGTAGTATTATTCCTTTTGCTTTACAAATGAGGAAATAAATTCCAGCCCAAAGTAGCACCACTATTAAATGGTGAAGCAGTGGTTTCAGGTCACCTGTGGCTGACTTCAGAACCTACACTTTTCCAGTGGTTCCTCAATCTTAGCCGGGAGTTTTAAAATTCCAACATTGAGGCCACCCTTCAGACAAAATGAAAATTGTTATCTATGAGGGTCGTACCACTCAAGCACTGATATTTTAAGGACTTCCAGGCAATGCTAACCTGTGTGATGGGTTGATACCCCTGCACTACACAGGTGTCTTGATCACCATGAAGAGTCAAGACAAGGACTGGTCACAATTCAAAGTCCAAGTGCATAAGGGACGTTTTAAAAAACTTTATTTGATATTTGACAACAATCTTTCACAATAACTTCAGCAGGCAGATGCAAGTGGAATTTGACTTGGAAAACCTAAAACTATATAACTAAGCACTTGTAATTTCAACTGTAAGCAGTTAAGACCTGCCTACAGGAAATCTGGCAGGAGAGGTGAGGGTCTGTGGAGGGCAGATACCATACAGAAGCCTCCCATACAGATGAAATGGGTCCAATGTGTGTTTAGCTAAGTCTCTCAAGCCATCTCAACCCCAGAAACATTGACTCAGAGGCAGCAAGTCTGAGATCATAACCTCCAGTTCTTATTTTTGCTTGAGAACAACCCCTGCTGCAGACTGAAAAGATTTTCGCTTAGAGCTTCAGCTGCAGGGCACTTCAAGTCTTCCGGAAATAATAACGTATTAGCTTCCCGGGGCTGCCATAACCAAATACCACAAATGGAGTAGCTTAAACAACAGACATTTATTGTCTCACAGTTCTGGAGGCTGGAAGTCTGAGATCAAAGTGTCGGCGAGCCTGGCTCCTCCAGAGGGCTGAGAGGGAGCTTCGGACGGCCTCAGGCATTTCTTGACTTGTAAGTGGCTGTCGTCTCCCTGTGTCTTCATGTTGTCTTCTCTCTTATGTCTTATCTCTGTGTCCAAGTTTCCCTCTTTTATAAGAACACAGTCCCTTTGGATGTGGGTTCACCCTAATGACCTCCTCTTAACATGATCACTTACAAAGACCCTATTTTTACAGATACTGGGGGTGAGGGTAGTTTGCGACTTCAGTATTTTTTAGAGGGACAAGGCTCTTTGTGACCCCATGGACTGTAGCTTACTAGGCCCCTCTGTCCATGGGATTATCCAGGCAAGAATACTGGAGTGGGCTGCTGTGCCCAGCTCCAGGGGATCTTTCTGACTCAGGGATCTCTTACATCTCCTGCATTGACAGGGGGGTTCTTTACCATAAGCACCACCTGGGAAGCCATAACATGTACCTTCTGCCAACTGAAAGAAGTTCTTACTAACCAGAAATTGTGAAAACCCCTCAAGGGAAGAGATTTCTTACTTTTTCAGATAAAAGGTAAGAACTGTACCTTAAACATGTATGGGATATTAAAGTTGATAGAACATATTCAGACACACTCTAAGTCATGATCCTCGCATGGCCCTTTAGATTTACTAAATAAATTTAAAATCAGAGAATTTAATGAAACACTTTGGGGCCACACAACTAATAAGGGGGTGTCGTGGCTGGAGTTCTGTCATCCGTCTTCACCCATGACTGCTGCTCTCCCCAAATAAATTAGGGGTCTGGCTTGACTTATCACAGATGACGAGGTCTGATGGCTTAGAAACAGATTTACTGAGTGGACATGTCACAAAGAACCTGAATGGTCTGGCCGCAAGAAGGTGAAGAAAGGTGAATACATTCCCCAGTAGAAAGTAGAACATTCAGGATGAGATAAGAGTAAAGAGGAAAACATAACATTATTGCATTGTGGGCTTCCCATCAGTACTGTTTACAGGGAGAAGGACAAGGAAGACTGGCTTTTTTGATAAGTGGGTCATTTTCCCAAAAATGCTTTTTTGGATGGATTCACTTGATTCCTTAGTGTTTCTGCTTTGACTCAGGAAGAGTAGAATGTAGGATCAAGAAGGCATGTTGTGGAATTTCCCTGGCGTTCCAGTGGTTAGGACTCCATGCTTTTACTGCAGGGGGCATGGGTTCGATCCCTGTTCCAGGAACTAAGATCCCACATGCTGCATGGCAGGGCCAAAAAAAAAAAAGAGAGAAGAAGAAGAAGCCATGTTGCTTCTTGAAACATGCAAACCCTCCACGTGGAACAGTTACTCCGAGTCTGTAATAATCCCAACTTCATGACCATTGAAAAGTGAAACTACTTACATCTGTGTTGATGTGTAGGGTTCTAGTTAACAGTGTCAGGCGTAGAAACTCTTGTAAATACTGGAGCCCTTAGATGCTTGAGTTCCTTGGCTTTTGAAGTGTTTCCCTCGGTTTGCAAAACACATTCTTAGATCAGGAAGGAAAGAGGTCTGTGGAGTAACTGAGCTATACTGCCAATCCAGCAACACCAAGAAGCACCTGGGGTCTGTCCTCATATTAAAAATGCTCAGAGTAAGTGCCTCCAAGAATCTCTTATTCTAATTCTTGCCAAATATTCACATGCACAAAATTGTGGTAGGATTGGGAAGCACCACAAAATGACTGACTCTGGACTCAATATTAAGACAAAACAAACAATAAACAAAAGGTCCAGAGTTTTTCAGTCATATCATGTGTCCAAATATATAACTTAAAAGGCACTTTCCTCAAAGGAAGTATGAGTTACCCCTCTTGAGAAAAACAAAGTAAAACAAAAGCACAGCGAACTCTACTCAATAGTCTGTAACAACCTATGTGGGAGAAGAATCTGAAAAAGAATAGACATGTGTTGGTTTGTGTGTGTGTGTGCTCAGTCGTGTCTGACTCTTTGTGATCCCATGGACTGTAGCCTGCCAGGTTCCTCTGTACACGGGGTTTCCCAGGCAAGAATATTGGAGCGGGCTGCCATATTTTCTCCAGAGGATCTTTCTGACTCCGGGATTGAACCTGTATCTCCTACATCTCCTGCACTGGCAGGTGGATTCTTTACCATGAGTCTCCTGGGTAAGTATACGTGTAACTAAATCGCTTTGCTGTACCTCTGAAACTAACACAACATTGTAAATGAACTATGCTTCAATATAAAATAAAAATTGAAAAGAAGAAAAAGAAAATACATACTTTGGAACCAAAAAAACAAAACCCACAAAAAAACCCAAAGCAAAACAAAAACACAAAACTCTGTACTATCAGAAATATCAGGCCTAAAGTTGGACAGAGAAGTTGTCAGAATCCACCCATCCTCCCCTTCCCGTCTTACCTACAACCAACTTCACCCTCTCATCCTCCATAACTCCCACTTCTGACCAAGCCTCCCCCCGGGATTCACCTTATGAACCTTTGAAGGGGACATCATACACTGGGAAATTGACTGTTTTCTTAAATGTCATTCAGGCCAATGACTTCATTTTACAGAGAAAGAAAAATTAAGATAAGAAGGGAAAGTTTAGATCAGTGATTCTCAGGCTTGATTGCACTTTAGAATCTCTTGGGGAAGTATTTAAAAATGCCAATGCCAGAGTCCTACCCCCAGATATTTGAACGTAAAGCCCTGGAGATGAAGCCATGAGCATTGACTTCAAAAAAAAAGAAAAGAAAAAAAGGATCTCAGATGAATGTGATGAATACTGAAGTGTGAGAACCACTGGGCTGGGTGGAGCTGATAATTCACTTTGGACCAGCAGAGTGTGGAGACATGATTGCTAGTAGAAAGTGGAAGTAGAAAGCATGTAGAAAGTAGCTAGTAGAAAGCATGAAGAAAACTTCATGCTACCACACTGGGGCAGAAGGAAGGAAGGAGGAAGAGAAAAGAAAGCAAAACCAAAGAGCAGACAGACAGGCCCTGGGTAGAGTAAGAATTGAACATTTTCAAAACTCTCAGCTCCGTTTTTTTCTTCACTGCACACTGACTATATGTTGTATTTGCTTAATTGACTGTGTAGGAAAAGACAATGGCAGAGAAAGGGCAAAACTAGCCTAAATACTTCTGGCTATTGAGTATCTAACTCATTCCTTCAACTTTACAATATTCTATGATGTGGGAATCATCATAAGAACACCATTTGTGAACTGTTACCCAGGTACAAATGCACATTTTAAAGAGATGACCCAGTGGAGGTAGGTGAAAAAAAGGTGAAGGAAGAAAGAGTGATTCATACTCAGCTAAATGCACAACGTCTTGCTAGGCTCTTTTCAATTGCCTCTTCCTGGGACCCACACTCACTGCCCTCCTCCATCCATCTTTGTTTTTTCACACTGATCCTCAGCAGAGATGGTGTCTATCCAAACTACAATTGGGCAATTATATTAGCTAAGCGAGATGTAAGACCCTATTGGTTATCAAGGCCTATTTTCTACCTTCACATCTAAGCTCCAGTGTCATCTCCTCTATGAAGCCTTCCTGGATTCCCAGCCAGAATTTTACTTGTTCCCTCTGGTGTTCCCATTGCCCCATATGTGAGTCTCCAATAGAACCCACTGCTCCACAGTGGCTTTAATCTTTGCCTCTATCCCCAGCTGACTGAAATTCTTAGAGTTCTAATGATGACTCATTTTTGGTTCAAAAACATGTACTCATTTATTTATTCTTTTCACATAAATTTATCAATCACTCATTATTAGCTAGATCCTATGCTCCAGTCAAAGCACTTATAATCCAGTTAGATAAACAAGGGAATAGGTGATTTCTATTCAGAGGCATAAGTGGGACAGTATAAGTTTCTGTTCATAACTTAGGTGTGCAAGAAATATGTCTTTATTTATATTCTTCAACATGCTTTTTTGTTTTTTTAAGCTCCCGGTTTGCCAGGGCAAACTCAGTTAATTCATAATTTCTTCCCCTTTTCTAAGGTGTGGTCTTCTAAGTTCTGGGAGCTTACAATTGACTAAGGTTTTGGAGGCAGGATGGTCCCCTAATGCTGGAGCCATCTGTGAACACACTGTGAGCTTGGACAAGCACTGAGACACCTCACCATCTTACCTCCCTGGGACTCCCAGGTGGGATGGTTTTCTCTGTTGGGTCACTTAGGATTCCTGTTGAATTTTCCTTACGAATCTGACCCCCACCCATCACTAAGGCTTTCCAGGTGGTGCACTCACCTGCCAATGCAAGAGCTGCAAGAGAATGCAAGAGAATGCAAGAGAAGTGGGTTTGATCCCTCGGTCAGGAAGCTCCCCTGGAGTAGGAAATGGCAATCTACTTCAGTATTTTTGCCTGGGAAATCCCATGGACAAGAGAAGCCTGGCGGACTTCAGTCCATGGGGTCACAAAGAGTTGGACACAACTCAGTGACTGAGTACACACACATATTACTGTGCCCAAGCAAGTGAGGTACGTTCTCCATGCCCCAAACCCCTTGACTCTTCTCCAGTTTTACTGGTACTACGCTGGGCTCTTTCCTAAAAATGGGGAAATTTCCTAAAATTTATATGTATATAAACTAACACAATATTGTAAGTCAACTATACTACAATTTAAAAAATCTTTTTTTTTAAGAATAGCGTAACTCGAAAAAGAGAAGGGACTTCCCTGGTGGTCCAGAGGCTAAGACTTCATGCTCCCAATGCAAGGCACCTGTGGTCAATCCCTGGTCAGGGAATTAGATCCCGCATGTCCCAACTAAGAGTTCCCATGCCACAGTTAAAGATCCTGCAAGCGGCAACTAACACCTGGCACAGCCAAATAAATAAATAAATATTTTTTAAAAGAAAAAGTTACAGGAGAATTTCTCACTATCACATTTTATGCCTTTAGTTGCTACATATTAATGCCTCAAGTGACTTGCCTGGAGAGACTTTCCACAAAACAAGCCTTGGCTGAGAATCGTCTTAAAAGGTGGCTGACTATAAAAAATGGGGGGTTATTTTTCTCTCCTTTGTTTCATATTCACTTGAAATCTACATTATTTTTGTGTTTAAAGAGATGTCCTCTATATTTTTACAGTCAGTAGTGGATCCTGTTTACTGAATAAATGCTAAATCAGCATGTCTCAGACAGTTTAAACTACCTTGTGCTGTGTCCCCTATTCCAATTTGATAATATAAATCTTTAAAGGTATACCTTTTAATGAAATGTGATTTATGCGCTAAATTTTCTTCTACTGTATAGAAATTAAAAGCAACATTTCTCTGGCCTAGAGCTAACTTTTTATGACTCCCCTGGCACTCTCTTTTTTATCTTGATTTTTTAAGATGTTCAAATATGCGAATTTTCTTTTTTTGCTTGACACATTTTCACATATGTTGCCTTGATCTTTCACATCTTTTACCCATATGGGAGACTTCCTAGGAAATAAAGGATCTGTGTTTAATTATCTCATGGGGACAATTTAAAGGGAAATCCAGAGTGTCTCCTCTATAGCTCTGCCTTAAGAAAGAATAAGAAACAATGGTGAGTTTACAGCTTTTGGCTGTTGATAGAGATTTCTCCCAGTTGCCCTGTGATAGTACTAACTCCACCCATTCACTGGGTCCATCCGAAGCTCACTGATGCAGAGTCTAATTGATGAACATTCAGATTAGAACCAGCTTGAAGTGTATGGCATGTGTATCACAAAGGTTTGCTTAGCAAATTAATAAAATATGAAAAGATAAAGAGGCAGCATTCGCATGGAGACCAAACTAACATTATGCAACTTTAAACACTGAAAAACTATTTAATGTTTATGTAATTTATATTCAATAATTTAGAGCTGATTCTAAAAAAAAAAAAAAACTAGAATCACAGAATTTCTTTTAAATTAGAGGATGATTACTATATTGTAATGACTTCTGCCATACATCAGCATGAATCAGCCACAGATATACATATGTCCCCATTCTCTGGAACCCCTTCCCACCTCCCTCTCTGTCCTACTCCTGTAGGCTGTCAGAGAGCACCGGCTTTGGGTTCCCTGCCTCATACATCAAACTCCCACTGGCTATCTGTTTTACATATGGTAATGTATATATTTCAATGCTATTCTCTCAAATCATCCCACCCTCTCCTTCCCTCATTGTGTCCAAAAGTCTATTCTTTATGTCTGTGTCTCCTTTGCTGCCCTGCACATAGGATCATCATTATTATATTTCTAGATAGAATCATAGAATTTGTATTTTACAGCTGATACTAAATATAGAGAATTCAAAACATTTACCCAAGATCATGTATCTGGAGAGTGGCAAAACCAAGATTAGAAGGCAAGTTTCTAGACTCACTATGAAGCCACACTGCCTTCCTATTTATCCATTAAAAACAGGTCCACAGGACACCCTTATGTTAGCTCCAATGGCTTTTGTTCTTGAACATAATAATACCTCTCATAAAATGCATCCTACAAATCTAGAACTTCTCCCTAATTTCCCTGTTGTTGGCCAATCACATTGATGAGGGGCTACTTCATTCTGCTCTTGTTGAAGTTATGTAGTCGTAAAAATCTTCCCTGCCAATGCAGGTAAATGAACTCAGAGAAATGAATGACAGGTTGATGAATTAGGAAGAATTTCCCTTTCATATGTGCATCAATAAGAGCTTTTTCAGTTGTAAGTGACTGAAATCGATATTTTTGGATTCCATAGCTGGGAAAGATTCTGGGCAGCACACAGGATTCAGGGAAGAATTTCAGGAGCCAAAATCAAGGACAGAAATAGGGACTCAAATCTCATTTTTGCTCATCTCTGCTTGACTACATTCTGGAGATAAAGTCCTACCAACACCTGGGAAGACCACCATCAGTGAACTGAGATTTACACCAAATTAGCAACACCACTGTAAATAATGTCTTCCAAATCTATTTCTAAATATTAAAAAGATGTCTTTGATTGGCTCTGCTTAGTTCACATTTCATTGTGTCCATAGGAAACAACACCCAATGTCCCTAGGTTACTGCAAATTGGGTAAGCATGTGTGTGTGCTCAGTCATGTCCAACTATTTGTGACCCCATGGTCTGTAGCCAGCCAGGCTCCTCTGTCCATGGAATTCTCAGGCAAGAACACTGGAGTGTTTCCTACTCCAGAGGATCTTTCCGACCCAAGGATCAAACCTGTGTCTTTGCATCTCCTGCATTGGCAGGCAGATTCTTTACCACTGCATCACCTGGGAGATCTCAAAAATTGGGTGAGGGGTGGATACAAAACTGGGGCATAGCCAAGCCTCATGGAGAGACAGAGTAACTCCCAAAGTTAATTGCAGATAGAATTAGCTATCAATTTGAAGAGCTAGAGGAAGGCTCATCTATTCCTCAGTTGCTCTTCCACTGACCTCCCTCTTTAATGGAGGTATTTGCAAAAATTCAGATTCCCCTGTTCGTTCTCCTGACAGAGAGCTGAATCAGAATCTCTTAGGATGGAGCCCAGAGGGCGCTTATTATTGAAACATCATGATGGGGGACTCTGCTACATCCCTAGTTAAGACCCACTGTTTTAAGTCATTATCATCAGGAGTCTATTTTCTGGGATGGATAATGTATTCATCATCCATCAATACCTTATCATGAATTAGTTTAACAGATTAGCCTAATTCATTTAGCTGGGTTTCAGAAGTATGAAATATCAGGTGAATATAATTTCATGAAGAGGCAAAGAGGAACTTGGACTGGCCCAAATGGGGCTGAGGGGTGGGAAGGGAAGAGGGGTGAGGCATTACAATGGGGCCAAGTCCAGTTAAGAATGATCTTAAACCCTTATTCCATTTTCTGACCACAATCTATGATCGAAACTCTCTCAATTCTCATTCCTACCACATCTTCTCTTTGGTCTCGTACTTCTAGTTCATGGTTTCTTAGTATTTTTCCTAAATTCATACTGGCCTCAATCTCCTCCCTTACTAGCCTGGACCAACTGCTTCAATTACTTTGTAATCTCATTCTCTGCTGCTCCTTGCCTGCCAGATCTCAGCCCTGGGATCAGTCTCATGTTTTGATTTCATCCGTCCTGTTTACCAGCTGCTCTACACCATTGAGGAAGTTGTACAATGACACCCCAAATCAGCTTGACCTGTAGGCTGTCCATCAACCTTGGATTTACCATGCAACCTCTTTGTCCCATTAACATAGAGACTAAAGCATACCTGCCCTGCTCTCACCAAACCACCCACTCAACCTTCATGTCCATCATAACCTTTACTACTCCACACTTCTGGGAGAAAATTGGGTCTGTCCAGTCCACTAACCTCAACATCCAATTTGTCCACATTGGGACTTGGGCCCCTACTTATCTTTCTCTTTCTTCTCAGAGAATGAAGTGTTTCTCTTCTTGCTCATGATCAGCATCCCTACTCTCTCCTGACCTTCAAAGCTCTTTCTTGGGTCCTGTTTTTATCTCTCTCTGCTTTTCATTTCTTTCTCTTTTTGGGTTACTTTTTGTCTGCTCATTCCTTATACATTTGACTTAGTTAAGAATATATTTGTGGTCCATTCACCCCCTTGATTCAGATAATTACCTTAGGTGATCTCTTATATCCTTACATTTTTAACCATCAAATCCATATGGAGGATTCCCAAACATTCGCAGCCGTAGCTTCCTTCTAGACATTCACATCATGGGCATGTCACTCTTACTCTATCTAGAACTAAGCCCATCATCTTTTCTGCCAGATCTATCTCTCTGCTTATATTCTCAATCCCAGCTCATTGCACCACATCCTCTTAGGAACCCAAGTCTGAAAGCTTCAAGTTATTCAGCATAACTGTGGTTACTTCTATCTCTGTAATTAATTATGAAATCTTGCTGATGTTACCACTTAGGTACATTCTAATCTAATTCTTTCTTTCTAACCCTCTTTAACTGCACTACTGATTTAGACCTGCATCATCCTTTGCTTGGTCAACTGTAGTAACACTACCATTAATTTCCCTGCTGCTATAAATTGATCCTCTACTCTTCAGCCAGAATAATGTATTTAAGAAATAATCAGTTTTCCCCTTCATCTTGCTTCCCTCGCACCCTGAGTCCTCACATGCACCGTTCTCCAAGGAGCCCCGTTGGATCCTGGTACAGTCACATATACCAGACCCTCTCCATCTCCTTCCGATGTCCTCCTTGGAACCTAAATGTGCTCCATCTATGGTTCACTTTCTCTTTTCTCAAGGCCTCCACCTGTCAATCTGTCCCATGCAATCATCTCAGATACATTTACGACAAAGGAAGTGCAATAAGCGATGCACTGCAAGACAGTCCTCCCATTTTTCCACATGACTCATCATCCAGGAAAGCTGATCCTGTGGAGCAACGGACTGGCCTCACCGAGGCTCAGCTAAGGCACCAGCTCAAGGAAGACATCTTACAGGTCAGTGTGTGGTCCTGTATGTTAACATATGTGCTGTTCATGACAATAGTCTAATACAGTCTCAATAGGTCATTACACTATCAATACATGAGCCCAGGAACCAAAGAGACAAAAAGTGACTGGGCCCTCTCACCATCACCCAATGACCAAATTACTGCATTTGTGTTTCCTGTCCCTGCACTTTTAATTTCTACCAGGTTAGAAGTTCTGGTTTCTGGGACTGGTGGGTAGGACTCCTCTGCAGGGGCACTTGGTTTCTCAAGTCCGTGGACCAGAGGCCAGTAAAGCAGCTATTGCCATCTGGCTGCTCGATCCTCCCACGAGGAGGCAGAGTCGGGAGGAGGGGTGCTGGTACACAATGAGGCAGGGAGAGCACGTCTGGGATCGGGGGGATTCTCTGGAGTCTCTGGGTGTTTTATTGTTCAGTGATGACAATGAGAAATGGAAAACAGGGAGAAGACAAGCAGTCCCTCAGGGATGCAGGTCTGGTCAGCCCTCCGGGTAAGCAACACAGGTGAGCCCCAGAGCTGGCTGAGCAGGAGGGCAATCTAGAAGGGGTGGTGGAGGATGAGTAGAGACCATCGCTTCAAGACCTACTGCAGGAAGGAAGCTGTACTTTGTTTTATCTGCCTTTTTAACTTAAAAAAATATATATTTATTCATTTATTTTTGGCTGTTCCAGGTCTTCATTGCTGTACATGGGCTTTCTCTAGTTGCAGTGAGTGGGGGCTACTCTTTGTTACAACACGCAGGCTTCTTGCTGCAGTGACTTCTCTTGTTGAGGAGCACAGGATCTAGGCACACAGGCTCAGTAGTTACAGCACATGGGCTTCGTTGCTCTGTAGCATGTGGGATCTTCCCTGCCCAGGGATCGAACCCGTGTCTCTTGGATTGGCAGGCAGATTCTTAACCAGTGGAACACCAGGGAAGCCTCTGCCTTTCTAATTTTCGGTCCTCAGAGATTGAGTCTGGTTTTATATCTGTACTCAGGGCGTCTTGTTCTTAGAACAATGAAGCCCCAATTGTATGGAGGAGTCAACATAGCACAAGGGCCTGGATGAGTCTGACAGCCACTCTTTCCAGGACCTGGGCCACTGGCTCTGACCTTCCTGCTGCTGTGTAACCAGCCCTGTCTGGGTTCTGGCCAATTTCATGCAGGCACAACACAAATCCACCTGCTGCCGCTGCACTGAGTACTGTTGCCTGCTGCCCTTGGCCTTCTATTTTTCTAAGAATGGAAACAAGAGAGGCTTTGAGACCCGCCCAGGGCCACGTTTGGGCATCTCAGAAGTGTGGGGCGGCTATCTCATAAACTTCCCCTGTGGGAGGTGGGAGCTGGTAGATGAATCCCTCCTCCGTCCTCCCTAGACACATGGTCTGAGGTTTGTACGAGCTCCCTGGATGTCAGTCCCACGAGATCAAGCCCTCAGTGACACTGGATGCCAGGGGTGGCCAGCTTGGTAATGATAACCTGTCCTTGGATGGAATCTCATTTCTCCTCCTTGTCACTCTTTTCCCCCTTAGTCCTGCTTTCCTGGAATTGTACTCTCTAATGAAATACTACATGTGAGTTTTTGCCTTAGGCCTTGCTTTTTTGGAAGCCTAGCCAAGGCAGAATTTATTATTTTCTCTCTTTTATTTTAATTTAATATATTAAATTTTTTAAACAAAGTTGTATTGTCTTCTGCCACACAACAATGCAAATTAGCCATAATTATACATGCTTCCCCTCCCTCCCCTCCCCATCCCATCCCTTCAGGTCATCACTCCAGACGGGGCTCCCTATGCTACACACAACTTCTCACCAGCTATCCATCTTACACCCAATGGTGTATATACGTTGATGCTACTTTTTCCATTCATCCCACTCTCTCTCTCCCACACTGTGTCTATAAGCCCATTCTCTACATCTCCAAGGCAGAATTTAAATAAGAACTCAGAGATTTGAGGTAGAGTTAGTGTGTACAAAGATCTGGAAACAAATGTTTGTGACACAGTAGAAGTGGGATAGATATGCCCAGAAAGGTGAGGAGATGCTTTTTCTTCTTGACTGTATTATCCAATTCAAGGATTGTTTAAGTAGGGACTTCCCTGATGGTCCAGTGGCTTATACTTCACTCCCAATGCAGGGGGGCCTGGGTTCGAGCCTTGGTCAGGGAACTAGATCTCATGTGCTGCAACTAAGAGTTTGGGTGCTGCAACCAAAGACCCTGCATGCTGCAACAAAGAACCAGTGCAGCAAAATAAATAAAACAATTTTTTTTAAAAAAAGAATTTTTCAAGTAAAGTATTGCCATGATGATTTACAATAATATTAAAAAGAGATTAGAAAGATTGGAAAAGTAAGATTTTGAGACATGTAAAAAAGGGGGCTGGTTGATATGGATTTTTTCCTGACATTGACTCCTGGCCTGGTGCTTTTCCCTTCAGAGACTGCTCTCCAGACTCATTCCTCTTGTGGGACAACTTGGCTTTGCCTCTTCTCAGAGGATACATCATGCATCATACGGTGCCCCTCCTGTTGGATTAGCTTTTTGTGAACAATCATGTTGCAACTTTCAAATGTTTGCCACGAGTGTATTGGTTTGTACCACTTAAATATGTGGGATGGTATTATCAAAGTATGAAGGCATTGGATGAGATCCCTGTCAATTTGCCAAGTGGAGCTTTTGTGGAAACTACACTTTTTTTAAAAAAATCCCATTCAAAACAGCTTTGATTTGGAATTTTTAAAGGACACAAGATTTCCCTTTCAGATGTGAGCTAGTGGGGTTGTATTGTCAATGTGTACAAAAAAAGGGTATCGCAAACAGCCTCCCGGCAAACAGGTTCCTCTTCCCAAAGCATCCCACTGACAGCCACTTCCTTTTCTTCCTTTCTGAATTTTTACATGACCCTAGAGTTGCTGTGTTACTAATAGGAAAGAATGGCTGAATGAACTCTAAAAGCATGGGGCGCTGCTCGTCTGTGGGTTACCATTTAGAACTCTTTCAGGCAGCCGCGCAGCGTGAAATACTAATTCATTACATCCACAATACCAGATCCATTAGAGCCTTCTCATGCTGGAATTTAAATAGTCCAAAGCTCAGAGAGTCACTAAGGAGAGTAATTAATACAATAGCACAATTCTCCGTGGTTCAGGTGGTATGATGGACTGACTCACCTGCCACAAATAAATATCATAGGAGACAGTCTCCTTCTGTTTGGCATTTTTAATCATCCTCCTCCTTCTCCCTTCCAGCTGGATCCTATACTTTTGCCCAGTGAAGACACGCTGCCCCTCTGTTCGCAGCCTCGTGCCTATTTCTATTCAAAATAGCTGCACAGTTTGACTAAGCACACAATTGCAGAAACCATGCACAGAAGGGATATGGTTTCTGTGCTTCTCTTTGTCCTGCCATTAGCTGTCTTTCCACCTCCTCTTCCTTGAAGGGGAGCAGTCTGTTATCCCAGAAAACGACTTTTTGGCATAAGGATTATTTTAAGCTGATTACTATTTTTTATACTTTTAATTAATTAATTTATTTTTGGCTGTGCTGGGTCTTTGTTGCTATGCAGGCTTTTCTCTAGTTGAGGCGAGCAGGGGTTACTCTCTAGTTGGGGTGCATGGGTTTCCAACTGCAGTGGCTTCTCTTACTGCGGAGCACAGGCTCTAAGCACATGGGCTTCAGTAGTTGAGGTACAGGGGCTCACTAGCTGTGGCTCGTGGGCCCTACAGCATGCAGACTCCAATAGTTGTGGCGCATGGGCTCAGTTTTGGCATGCAGGCTCTAGAGCATGGGTTCAGGAGTGTGGCACATGGGCTTAGCTGCTCCGAGCCATGTGGAATCTTTCCAGACCAGGGATTGAACCCATGTTCCCTGCACTGGCAGAAGGATTCTTATCCAGGAAATCCCTAGGTTGACTCTTAACCAGAAAATTCCTAGGCTGATTAAAGAAACAGCAGAAATAAGGAAGGCTCTGAAAAGTGAGTAGAAGTTATCCTTTTGTGGGAGATATCTACATTTATAAGGGAAATCTCAGTTTCTAAGGGTGTCTCACTCTCTGTACCAGGAAGAGAAAGATGGTTAAATCTCTAGAAACTCTTGCTGCTCTTGTTGATAGAGAAGGCAAAGACCTAGATCTGCTCTTCTTATCCATTACTGTGCTTTTCCTGGTCACCTTCCTTTAATAGGCTCCTCTACCTTCCAACATCTTTCCTTTGTCATTACCTAAAGATAGTATTTAAGATGATGGCTCAGGCCATTTTGGGGAGTGATTCAGTTTCTCTGGGTCTCTCCCTTGCATACAGGAGGTATACACATCATTAACTCTCTGTTTTCCTCTTCTTAATATGTTTTTTGTTTGTTTGTTACAAAGGCCCAGCCAGGAACCTAGAAGAGTAGAGGGAAAATTATATTTCTTCCTCTAGAGTTCTCTCCCTCTTTTTTCAAATTCAGGCATGCATGCTCAATCTCTAAGTCATGTCTGACTCTTTGTGATCCCACAGACTGTAACCTGCCGGGCTCTTTCTGTCCATGGGATTTTCCAGGCAAGAATACTGGAGTGGGTTGCCATTTAATTCAGGGCAGTTCTACGAAGAGTACACGACTCCTTAGAAAAGGGCTTGTCAGTCCTAAGACCATCCAAAGAGGGTTTCTTTTTTTTTTTTTTTTTTCTGTTTGTTTTTATTTTTTTTTAAATAAATTTATTTATTTTACTTGGGGGCTAATTACTTTACAATATTGTAATAGTTTTTGCCATACATTGACATGAATCAGCCATGAGTTTACATGTGTTCCCCTTCCTGGACCCCCCACCCACCTCCCTCCCCATCCCATCCCTCTGGGTCATCCCATTGCCCCGGCCCTGAGCCTTTGTCTCATGCATCGAACATGGAATTGTGTTCTGTTTCATATATGATAATATACATGTTTCAATGCTATTCTCCCAGAACGTCCCACCCTCACCTTCTCCCTCAGAGTCCATAAAATTGTTCTATGCATCTGTGTCTCTTATTCTGTCTCGCATATAGGGTTATCGTTACCATCTTTCAAATTCCATATATATGCATTAGTATACTGTATTGTTGTTTTTCTTTCTGGCTTACTTCACTCTGTATAATGGGCTCCAGTTTCATCCATCTCAGTAGAACCGATTCAAATGTATTTTTTTTAATGGCTGAGTAACATTCCATTGTGTATATGTACCACAGCTTCCTTATCCATTCGTCTGCTGATGGACATCTAGGTTGCTTCCATGTCCTGGCTATTGTAAACAGTGCTGCGATGAACATTGGGGTACACGCGTCTCTTTCAATTCTGGTTTCTTCAGTGTGTATGCCCAGCAGTGGGATTGCTGGGTCATATGGCAGTTCTATTCCCAGTTTTTTAAGGAATCTCCACACTGTTCTCCATAGTGGCTGTACTAGTTTGCATTCCCACCAACAGTGTAAGAGGGTTCCCTTTTCTCCACACCCTCTCCAGCATTTATTGCTTGTAGACTTTTGGATAGCAGCCATTCTGACTGGTGTGAAATGATACCTCATTGTGGTTTTGATTTGCATTTCTCTAATAATGAGCGATGTTGAGCATCTTTTCATGTGTTTGTTAGCCATCTGTATGTCTTCTTTGGAGAAATGTCTGTTTAGTTCTTTGGCCCATTTTTTGATTGGGTCGTTTATTTTTCTGGAATTCAGCTGCAGAAGTTGCTTGTATATTTTTGAGATTAATTGTTTGTCTGTTGCTTCGTTTGCTATTATTTTCTCCCATTCTGAAGGCTGTCTTTTCACCTTGCTTATAGTTTCCTTTGTTGTACAAAAGCTTTTAATTTTAATTAGGTCCCATTTGTTTATTTTTGCTTTTATTTCCAATATTCTGGGAGGTGGGTCATGGAGGATCCTGCTGTGATTTATGTCGGAGAGTGTTTTGCCTATGTTTTCCTCTAGGAGTTTTATAGTTTCTGGTCTTACGTTTAGATCTTTAATCCATTTTGAGTTTATTTTTGTGTGAGTGTTTTGCCTATGTTTTCCTCTAGGAGTTTTATAGTTTCTGGTCTTACGTTTAGATCTTTAATCCATTTTGAGTTTATTTTTGTGTATGGTGTTAGGAAGTGTTCTAGTTTCATTCTTTTACAAGTGGTTGACCAGTTTTCCCAGCACCACTTATTAAAGAGATTGTCTTTTCTCCATTGTATATTCTTGCCTCCTTTGTCGAAGATAAGGTGTCCATAGGTGCGTGGGTTTATCTCTGGGCTTTCTATTTTGTTCCATTGATCTATATTTCTATCTTTGTGCCAGTACCATACTGTCTTGATGACTGTGGCTTTGTAGTAGAGCCTGAAGTCAGGCAGGTTGATTCCTCCAGTTCCATTCTTCTTCCTCAAGATTGCTTTGGCTATTCGAGGTTTCTTATATTTCCATACAAATTGTGAGATGATTTGTTCTAGTTCTGTGAAAAATACCATTGGTAGCTTGATAGGGATTGCATTGAATCTATAGATTGCTTTGGGTAGTATACTCATTTTCACTATTTTAATTCTTCCAATCCATGAACACGGTATATTTCTCCATCTGTTTGTGTCCTCAAAGAGGGTTTCTTGACCTTGGAAACCTGTGTATGTTGTTTGAGTTCGAGGGCTTCCATCTCATAAGTACAGACTCTGAGGCTTTTTGGGAATCTCTGCTTCTGTCTATTCAAAATATCTCAAGAAATGTCACAAGGTTCACGTCAAGAGATGTGGTTTGCATTTGTGTACAGCATATGGGGAGTTAAAAATCTTTTGCAAAATGTTGAAATTGCTCAAATGACTTCTTTTTCACAGGAGAAAAGCCATTGACCCATAGCTACAAATTTGGCCAATATTTTATACTTAGAAACACAACTTCCCACGCATGATATCATTTGATGCCTATAACTACTCTCCACATTTGACAGGGCAAGTATCATCACACGTATTTTTTCAATGGACAAATTGAAACAGGGTAAGAAGAGACTTGTGTATGGTAAATCTAAGATTAAAACCTAGGGCTTCTAACATATGTATTAATCTCACCCAAAAAAGCATCCTCACTGACATATTCAGGATCATGTTTGACCAAATATCTGGGCACCCTGTGGCCCAGTGAAACTGACACATAAATTAACTGTCACAACTTTTCAGAAACATATACCTCTGACTACCTATTAGTCAGCTTCCCAGGTGGCTCAGTGGTAAGGAATCTTCCTGCCAATGCAGGAGACACAGGTTCGAACCCTGGGTCAGGAAGATCCGCTGGAGAAGGGAATGGTAACCCATTCCAGTACTCCTGCTTAGAGAATCCCATGGACATAGGAGCCTGGCAGGCTACAGTCCATGCAGTCACAAAGAGTCAGACATGACTTAGACACTAAAGAACAACAACAACCTATTAGGTCCACTTTTTCTTCACACGGGTGCTTCAGACTTAACCTGCTAAAACATTAATGTATAGTGTTTTTCTTCAAATTCATACCACCTCATGTATTCCTCAAAACTACAAAATGATACCACCACCGCTTCAACTGCTCATGTTAGAACATGAAAGCCATATTTTACACCTTTTTGTCTCTATTCCCCCAAATCATCACTTTCAGCCAATTTCAGTTCTTGCAGATGTCAAAGCCATCAATTTCTTTCCATTTCTATTGTCACTTACTTCAGGTCATCATAATATTAACACTATAGACCAAACTGGTCTGCAGACTTCTAATTCCCACCACTCCAACTCATGCTCCATAAAGCATTGAGCGATCTTTTAAAATGATATATAAAATGCTCATTATATCGTGTTACACCCAGCTTAAAATTCCTCTATAGCTTCCCATGGCTGTTACGATAAATCCAAACTCCTTAACAAGCCCTACAAAGCCTTGTACGATCTGACCTTTGCCAACATCATTAGCCTTATTTTGTCGTTCTTTCTCACTCATGATGCCTTGCTGGGAATTTTTTCCTCTTCCTCCCATACATAGAGCCCTTCCCCTCCTCAACACTGTTATAGACACTGTTCTTTCTGCTAGAAACACTTGTGGCCTTTGCCTGGACAAGTTCTATAGAGCCTCAGGACTCAGCTTACAAGTCATTTTCCCTGGGAACTCTTCCTGAGTCCTGTGATGCGGTGACTGTGTGCTCCTAGTACCCATGCTTCTCTGTTACAGCTCTAATCATAGGCATCATTAATTCACTGCTTTTGTAATTCCATTTAATGGCCACCTCCCATATCAGACTGTATATTTTATCCCCCTGAATTACTTGCATCTTGTAAGTTAAGCAGGGCTTATATAAGGTACAAGCTGTCTAGTGAATAATGATCTAGTGAACAAATGAATGGATGCAATGAAGAAACCAATGAAATGGCTGGCTCTTCCTACACAATCAGATACCAAACCAAGTAACAGTCGCAGAATCTCTTCCCCCTCCAAGTGTCAGTCTGGATCCTGTGGAGAATCCAAAGAACAGTAACAGCAGATGATTCCTAGATGGATTCTTGATTTCATGTTTGCAGGAATAAAGAGGAGGTCTGGAGGTGCCAGGTGCAGAAAGGCTAAGAGTCAGGAGAACAAAGGTAAAGATGATAGAAACCTGGCTATTCCTAATAAAAACAGTACTTTCTTTTCAAGAATATAATTTGTCCTCTCTGAGTGGTTTTCCAAAAGGCATCAATAGATAGGAAAAAACTTGGCATCTGATATTGATATTCTTATTTTCAGTGAGGAGGGGAAGATACGCATTGAGATTCATGCAACCACTGAAAGAACCTTCTATGACAATGATGATTCTTCTGTGTGTTGCTGGGCCCTGTGGCTGAACTGGGGGTGAAGTCCAGGGTGAGCCATGTTTGGCTGCCCAGTGAGGTGCCTGAGTTCGGCCAACACGCTCGATACCTGCTTTATTGCAGGCTGGGTGTGGTGGGCTTGGCATGGTCATCTGTATATTCTTCTTTCATCTGGTTTCAGGGAGTATTATGCCTTTGGGATTTGGCTTCAATGATGAATTTGGATGCTATGCTCAGACTCAGACAAAGGATGGCAGGAACTGTGTTATGAAGCAATCCAAGATTAGATAGTTCATATCACTGTGAAGCAAAGATAGTGCCAACCAAAGAGAACTTCAGCTTTTCACTAGTTTATAAGCATTCAGAGGGCTGTCTGCAAATCAGGAGACAGAGAAAGCTATCTGAGTAGCATTATTCAAGGAAGGCAGTTTTAAGAAAAAGACAAATGAAGTTAGAAGACACATTGTACTGATCTTAGGGAAACAGTAAGGCATATGTCAGGGGAACAAGAAATGTATGAAATAAAGAAAGGAAAGGGGGAGGCACTTGTTTTGGATGGGGTGGCTTATTTCATTCCACACTATGCAGATGCACTGAAGTTTGTCAAGTATGCAATGGATGCCATGTTATAGTTGTTTACAGCCATGCAATGTCTGAGCTCTCTTTCCCATTAAGGCACCAAGGTCAATGATACAGATAATTAACCAACTGATTTAGTGCATTAATTTTCCTGGAAGCTGTAACAAGTGTCTTAGCATCTAGCCTCGAGATTCCTACTCCACGTGGACGCTGGGAAAAGGCAGCTCTCTAAGGGACACTAATGTAATCCATGGCTGAGGTTTTGTCTAGCAGCATCATGTGTCTACTTAAATGATGATGAATGCTATCTTTGGTCCAGGCAGGAAGATGTCACTGTAATCACTGGCTCAGATTGCCAACCTCCCAGGGCTTCCCACTAAGTGTTGCCAAAGGGTTGTAATGCTGGTAATTCTTCCTAGAGCTCTGAAGAGAATAAAGCAGATAGGCAAACCTGATGAAAAGTAAAGAGCCTAAAGTGAATTGAAGCTTAATACACCAAAACAGCACAGAGCACAGCTGGTGTCTCATTCTTCCTCTTGTTTTTCCTTCCCACAATTTCAGGCAGCAGTCCACTGGTTATTTCTGCCCTCTCAAAGCATCCTCAGTCACTCATCTCTAGTCCTGTACTTCACCTATCAATATAAGGAATTTGAAATCTTTCAACACAGAGATATTATTTCTGCTTCAACTTATTTCAGGATGCCACAGTTCAAAATGAAAATCTGCAGATTGCTGATGGCTCTGTCAATATCAGTCAGCTGCTAACAACACTTTATTGGAGGTGCTTCAAGGTAGAGTGTAGGCATCTAAAACCATCAATAAATGGAGAGAAAGTCCTGAGGCTCATACAGTTCCATTCTACAAGAGGCCAAGTTTACAAATTTCGCTTCTTCATTATGAAAGAGTTCTTTACACGTTCTCAACTATATAAACTGTAACTATCTTGTTAAGGGTTCGATGGTGTGGGAAAATAAGACAAGAACTGTTCCTTCTTTTTCTCCTTGTGCTGCTTTCATTTTGCGCTGAAAGAAAAATGAGGAGTATTTGCCATAATGTATTATTGTTTCATGTCACAGATATGCAGTTTCTTCAAATGATATATTTAAAGACAGCTTATTCTTGTATTTTAAGAAAATAGTTTATAGTTGTTTTAATTGTTATTACTTTTTATTGTTAGACTGTTGAATATCTTTTCATATGTTTCTTAATCATTCCTTTTTCTTTTTCAGTCATCTGTACATTTGGTTTTATGGGCTTTCACATACATGCATATGTACATACACTGCACATACATGTTTGCATGTGCGTGCTCAGTTGCTAAGTCATGTCCAACTCTTTGTGACCCCATGGATGATAGCCTGCCGGGCTCCTCCATCTATGGGGTTTCCCAGGCAAGAATACTTGTGTGGGTTGCCATTTCCTTCTCCATGTTTGCATGTCCGTGTGTGTTTGTTGTTGCCATTGTTGAATGCAGTGAATTCATACAAGTTTTTTATTATAAATATTGAGCTTTTGTCTAGTGATTAACAAAAACTATTGATTCTTTAAATCAATCTGATTTATAGGATTTTGATATTCACACTGTTCTAGGCCTTGATTCCTATTTTACTGCTCACAAATGAATTTTAATAAAGTGGTATTTCAAGAAAAGAAAAATAAAGGGATCAATAGGAATATCATTATTGTCACCAGTTAATTTAATTGAATCAATATAACTAAGCCACTAAAAGTCAACATATTTGAGCGAATACTCAATATGAATCTACTTCTGCCTCTAATGTTCAGGGAAAAATTACTAATCAAATATGG
Source organism: Giraffa tippelskirchi (assembly GCF_054371585.1). NCBI lineage: Eukaryota > Metazoa > Chordata > Mammalia > Artiodactyla > Giraffidae > Giraffa > Giraffa tippelskirchi. The sequence continues at coordinate 59,425,518 of NC_137287.1, read as the reverse complement.
AATAAATCTATGTGATATAGGATAGATTTTATAAGTCAAGATTTAATATAGTGTTATTTCAGGAGAAGTGAAAATAAAATATCTAGCTGAAAACTATGAGTGCTTTTATTTTCAGGAGAAAAAAATAAACTCTACCCAAACATAATACTTCTAACTCAAATATCAAATAATGGGAATATTAGATATTTTAAGCCAATGCTTATAAGCAGAGGTATTTTATTATTGTATTTATTTTGAATAAAATGACAGAAATGAAGTTTCCTTACTACCAAAAGTCATCATGGCAATAGCATCACCCTTAGTAATCAGTGAGCTAAATTTTCTTAAACATCTTTAAATATAGACTGAGGAACTTTGAAAGGTTTGCTGCATGAGATATTAAGTGACCTGCAAAGAATAGCCTTTTTCTAAAAGAAAATCTATAGAAATGGAAAGAATCAGCATCAGTATTCTTGGTGAATCACTATGTTCCTGAATTTTTTCAGGTATGCAGAATAGAAAGGAAAAATTATTCTTGATGTCATATGAAATGGATTCTTCCAAAATAATTAAATATTTACTAGTTAGTTTCTCCTATTAATATATCTATGAACTTACTGTGGGAAAAACAGACATTTCCCAGGGATAAATTTGTGTTTAACAGAAGCAGTACATAGTCATACTGAACAACAGAGTTGGTCATTGGAAAGGTACACTTTGGATCTACATGGGAAGAAGAGATTTTTTTTTTTTAAGGCAAGTTGGAGTCATGGCTATTGGTTTTCTATTTAGCATCTTTTCTATCATTTCTTCTTCCCAAAGAACTCTAGTTTTGTTGAGGTCCCTTCTTATTTCCCACTCAGCTCAGGTGTCTCAAGGGACTTTGAACACACCCACAGTTCCAAGTGTTAGTGGCTCAGTCATGTCCAACTCTTCATGACCCCATGGACTGTAGTCCACCAGGCTCCTCTATCCATGAAATTTTCCAAGAGAGAATACTGGAGTGGGTAGCCATTCCCTTCTCCAGGGGATCTTCTCAGCCCAGGATCGAACCTGAGTCTCCTGCATTGAAGGCAGCTTCTTTACAATCTGAGCCACCAGCTCCAAGGGGTTTCCCATGTGGCTCAATGGTAAAGGATATGCCTGCCAAAGCAGGAGATGTTGGAGATGTGGGTTTGATGCCTGGGTCAGGAAGATCCCTTGGAGGAGGAAATGGCAACCCACTCCAGTATTCTTGCCTGGAAAATTTCAAGGACAGAGGAGCCTGGTAGGCTACAGTCCATGGGGTTGTGAAGAGTTGGACGTGACTGAGCACGCACACAGGTACAGCTCCAAGAGTGATTGGTCCGGTTGTGTTTGCAGGAAGGGTCACGTGATGTAACTTGGCAAAATGGTACATGGACTTCACTGTAGAATCATCTTAGGAGAGGTCTTCCCTGCTGTTTTGGAAAAGATTATGAATATGCCACTTTCTCTTTTGCCTTTGGACAATTTGTCCTGTGCAAACACTGGATGTGAAGCTATTGCTGGTCTATCAAGACCAACCCAAGGAGGAAGCCAACAGACGAGGGAGGGCAGAACCAAATGAATTGCAGGCAAGAAGAGCCAGATTAAGAGAAATATAATAACTGTCCAGCCTCTGGATTTCCAATGTTTTAAGCCAATAAGTGTCCTTACTGTTGATGCCAATTTCAGCTGGGTTTTCTGTTACTTGCAGCTATAGTCATCCTAAATAATACCTAAATAATTGGAATATCAGTATACTATGAACGAGAGGCAATAGAAGATAAATATGAGAATGGAAAAAAGTGCATGTTCTAACTCCAAATATCTCGTGTAAAATGATAAAAGGTTTTATTAATTATATTAATCATTCATATACCTTAATATGAGGACTTTTATGATATTTTGAGATTATAAGCCTATAGATAATTAAGACTTATTTTTTCTTTGTTTCTCTTTAAGTTTTCATCTCATTATTGTTTTTTTGTAGACATGACCTTGGAATTTAAGTTTCTGATTAGTATCATCTTTGAACCCAGTGACAATGGTCTCTACTCACAGGAAGCAAATAATCTATTTTCTAAAGCCTCTAAATTTTAAATAGCGATAACAACTAAGAGAATACACAAAGTATATTCTTACTGTCAGTTGATTGAAGCAGATAGCTTGTGGCTTAGTAATTCAAGAGGGTATTATTTCAGGCATTGGTAGCCAGGAGAGGCTTTGGAGTCACAGAGAGACTAGTTTGGGACTTCAGAGAACCAGTAGAATTCAGATCTGTAAAGAGAGCTGGGCTTCAAAGCAGTAGGAGACTGAGTTTGGCAAAAATGATCGATGCCCAAGAAAACATATCTAAAGAATCTGGATGTAGGGACTTCCCTGGTGGTCCAGTGTTTAAGAAACCACCTTGCAAGAGGATGCAGGTCCTTGGTTAGGGAACTAAGATCTCAATGCCATGGAGCAACTAAGCCTGCATACCACAACTATTAAGCCCACGCGCCACAACTAGAGAGTCCATGTGTCACGATAAAAAGATCCCACATGATGCAACAAAGATCCTGCATGCTACAACTAAAATCCAACACAGCCAAATAAATAAATAGTGAAAGTGAAAATGTTAGTCACTCAGTCGTGTCCAACTCCTGTGACCCTATGGACTGTAGCCCACCAGTCTCCTCTGTCCATGGAATTTTCCCAGGCAAGTATATTAGAGTGGGTAGCCATTTCATTCTTCAGGGGATCTTCCCGACCCAGGGATTGAACCTGAGTCTCCTGCATTGGCACATGGGTCCTTTACCGGGGAAGCCCAAATAAATAAATAACTATTTTTTAAAAAGGATCTGGACATAAACACCCATTAATCATTAAATTCTAAGACAGCAGAGGCTGTTCTGAAGCCATTTTTAAAAATTATCATGCTTATTTGTATGTATCACCTGAAACTGGTCTAGTGCCTTCATTTCTCCTCTAGTATCTCAAAGAACAGAAAAAGAGTGCTTCTGCTTCATCACTGAAATGGTTAACTTCCTGTGCTTCTCTAGTTAAATGCTAAAAAGGCATAAATTTCCAAACAAGCTATATTTATATTTACTTTTAATAAGAGCTGCAAAGCAAGTCTCAACAAGCAGAAATTTAATTACATCCATGCATTTGATCTGATGAACATCCTGTCTACAATAAAGCTTTACCTATAAATACACATGGAAGATACAAACTCAGCATCCATGTAAAGCCATGTGACCTGTTTTCTAGATGTCATAAATTTTGCTCTGGATTTATCTGTATAGCCTCAGAAAGGGCCTATCTTCTTTGTATAAACTTTAGCTTTAATTTGGAAAGTCAGAAACCTGGGACTGTATACCCTAGGAAAGGATAACACAAGAAATGTTATGGTTTCAAAAGCCAACTGTTCACCCTAGCACTTCTCCCAAAAGACTTGGGGATTTTTTTATATAAGAAACAGAAACACTACTCTGGTTTTGCCACCCAGGAGTAAAAGCTGTAATTACTCAATAACATGGTCTTTTATTTCCCAATTCTTGACAGTATTTCTTTTTTGGGAGTGTGTTTACTTTTCATAAGATACTATTCATTAACAAATTTCCATAATGTTACAGGTGAGCAAGAGAAGAGAACATTCTACTACTAAGTAGATAAATTGGAAATAGCTGTGGGAACTATTGGAACTCTGCAGTAAAATATTTATTCTTTTAGGGATTTCCTTGGCGGTCCTGTGGTTAAAAATCCATGTTTCCACTACAAGGAACATGGGTTCTATCCCTGGTTGCGGAACTACCCCACATGCCACATGGTGTGGCCAAAAATAGATGTTTAAAAATTAATTTTTAAGTCAGTTACTGTTTCTGTTGTAGAATCGCACACAAGCACACATACATACAAGTGTGTAAGTAAAAGCCCACAACGCTCTTGTTTTGCATATGTATGTGCATGCACACACGCAGAGCTTTGAAAATTAGAATTCATTTTTAGAGAAGAATTTAAAAAAAAAATGACCCTTTATTATCAAAAGGACATAAACTTCCTATGATATTGGCTTTAAATTTTACTTCATATTGTAACATAATATACAACTCACCAAATACACACAAATTGAAACAAACATTTCACTAAGCCATACTTGCCTCTTAATGTAAGACAGGCTCAGAGAAGTTTTATTCTATAGTATCAGGTGGCGCCAGTGGTAAAGATCTGGCCTGCCAGTGCAGGAGACACAAGAGACACATGTTTGATCCCTGGGTCAGGAGGACCCCTGGAGTAGGAAATGGCAAACCACTCCAGAATTCTTGCCTGGAAAATTCCAAGGACAGAAGAGCCTGGCAGGCTACAGTCTACGGGGTCACAAAGAGTGGGACACAACTGAGCATGCACATACACATCTGTCATTTAAAAATGAAAGAGAGAGTTGCAGCCCACAGCATTAATTTCACAATTCACTAACAGGACACATCAGTTGAAAAACACTGTCTTTAAGTACATTAGATAATGTTCATAGACAACTCTAATATATGGGCTTCCCAGGTGGCTCAGTGGGTAAAGAAACCTCCTGCATTGCAGGAGATGCAGGAGATATGGGTTTAATCCTTGGACCAGAAAGATCCCCTGGAATAGGACATGGCAACCCACTCTAGTATTCTTGCCTGGAGAATCCCATGGACAGAGGAACCTGGCAGGCTATGGTCCATAGGGTAGCAAAGAGACAGACATGACTGAAGTGACTGAGCACACACACATGTATAATATATGTAGACAAACTTACATATGTAAATTTGCACATATGTGAACTAGGATGCGCTTGAACCAGGGATTGCCAATAAAATAATCCTGAAACTTAATATTTCATTTTTAATGTCTATAGTGGAAATATTTTTATTATCAGCTCTTTTGACTGGGTAAGATCAGTAAATTATCTTGAGTTCTTGTAGATCTTCAGAAATACTTTGAAACATAAAGAAACATCAAAGCAGTTCATTCCTTCCATGTCATATTTATAGACCAACTTTATATAACAGGCCTGCTGTTCACATGCTCTTGGTTGCATCTTTGAGCACGAGGAGGATTCCACAATGTGATGGTTGATGGCAAAGGTTGATAGTGACAGAAAACATCCTGGGAGTATCCCTGGGCTGAATTATACACCAGATTCTCTTCCAGGAGGAGCACAAGTCAATGGGAACCAGGATTTGAATTTGGCACATGCTCTGTTGCTGTATGGATAAGGAAATGGCAACCCACTCCAGTATTCTTGCCTGGAGAATCCCATGGACAGAGGAGTCTGTTGGGCTGCTGTCTATGGGGTCGCACAGAGTTGGACATGACTGAAGCGACTTAGCAGCAGCACAGTTATTGCTGTAAATGCTAAAAAGCAACACTTCTCTGCATCCACTTGAATGTTTTCAGTTACAACATCAGACAATGAGGTAAAAGCTCATCTTTGTCAATTCAATGACCTAGACATCTTTTTTCAGCAATAATATTGGTCTAGCTCATTTGGGAAGGTACACCTTTTAAACTTAAGTCAAAGAAGATGAGGTCAGGAGAGCTGGGCAACAAAAGAATATATTAGCGCCAGAAACCACACGTGAGTATTTAATTTCTCACCCAATTTTTCAAAACTTCCCACTTGCAAATTGGAAATATGATATATTTCACAAACACATCTAAACTCTTTAAAACATAAAATTAAGCTTATTTATCCAAAACCAGCACAAGATTTGCGCTGATCTATCTCCATTTTCACCTTACTACTTACTCTGTGAGCACAGGGATTGGACTCAGTTGTGTCCAACTCTTCTGTCACCCCAAGGACTCTAGCCCGCCAGGCTCCTCTATCCATGGGATTTTCCAGGCAAGATTACTGGAATGGGTTGCTATTTCCTCCTCCAGGGGATCTTCCTGACCCAAGGATCAAATCAACAATTAATAAAGCTTGGTAGTCACAAAATTTACAGCCCTAAAAGGAAGGTCATTTGATAGGTCACTATTGAAACTGAATGCTTCATCAGCATGAAGAGCTACTTAAAGGAAATATAGAAGAAAAAGGCAAGGCACCATCAATATGGAGTTACAAAGTGACTGTCACAAATAACAGCTCTTCTCTGGTGTCTGCTTTGCCCCTACTCGCCCCTAAGGAGTGTATTATAATTCTATTCCTCTCAGACGCAGACTAGATTCTATCTCATGGATTTATATCTGAATTGGAATTATGTTCTTTTACTCTAGAACGTTCACTCCTTCACCACCGGACTAGAGTCAGCTGACCTAGCTTTAAAGCAAACATCCTCATATAACACAGTGGACAGTCTCTCCATTTGGTGTAATTGCTTGTAAGACAGTGAGACTTATTTTTAAGTAAAAGGACAGCACGGGAGAGGGGGGGTGGGCTACCAGAAAATGTGATTTGTCAATGTAGCTTCCCAACCAAAATTCCAGAAAGATTTGTCATAAACCGAACTCTCCAATATTTCTCCAAGAAGGAGAGATATGGTTAGCGCAATGAGATTTTAAGCCTGCTGAATTCTATAAAGAGCACAAAGAATATTCAGGGATTTCTAGATAGCTCTGAAATGTCTTTGAAATCCTGAAACAATTATTTTGAGAAGTGATGTTTGTTACAATACATTTGTGGGTCTTTCTATCTGCTTTAATAAAGGGATTTGGGTTGTACAGATGCTAGCATCTAGGTTGGAATAAGAATGGAATGGATTTAGTGACTCTAGGGACCTCACTCTCTGCACCCATGGCAACTGCAGTGGTGCAGTCTCACCACTTAGGCTTCAAGGACGCCTTGCCAGCTGGGCTTTAATTAATGATAAATCAACAGACAGACAGGTGACAACCATTATATTCTTCCACCTTATCACTGGGGCTAGAACTAGCAATAAAAGTTTTAATTAAATTTTAACTTTATCTCTATTAACTTTATATGAAGATGGAACACACATACACACTTATATGTGTATGTATGTATTTGTTTGTTTAGTAATTAAATCTTTCTAAGTTCTTGTTTTACATTAGAGCATTTAAAGAGAAAGGGATAGCATTTAATCCAAATTAATCCAGCATATGTTTAAGATTCTCCAATTGTCTTTCTTTGAGAACGTAAAATACTTACAAGAGTGCTTGACACACAGTCAGTGAACTGTAGATATTAATTAACAGTGACAATTTTACACTTTATCTTATTTGTCTTGCCTTATTGAGACTATCTCTCAGATCTCTGGCATGTTTTCCCCATGAATTCTCTCCATATGATATGCTGGCTATAAATAACAGAATTACTGATCTTTTCAGTGACTTAAGAGGAAGTAACTAGCCTGTTTCTTGTATGTTAATATTTATTCCATACATTTTACTTAAGGGTAGGGATCATATCTACTTGTTCCTGTTATTTCCCCAAAGTACCTCCTATCACAGTTCTCTTCTTTCTTGCAAATAATTGATGGTAGATTAATTATAAGAACATTTGAGAAATGCTTGAAAGCATAGGGAAAACATGATAACCACTTTAAATCTTACCATCTATTGATAACCGTAATTGACATTTTTACTAATTTCCTTTATATTTCTTCTATGCATATATTTCAATCCTTAAAGAAAGCTTATATACTCTACATGTGTTCTAGTAGTCTACTTTTCACTTATACATTTTAAATATTATCTCAAGCCATTAAATATTTTTCAAAACTATTATGTACAATGGTTGCTTAACATTACTTTTTAAAAATGTATGCTATTTAATTTTTCCTTCTTTATTAGACATTTAGGTTGTATGAATATTTTGTTATTATAAATAAATGGTAATATTCTTTGAGCATTGATTTTTTTTTTTTTTAATAAGTGAACTGATTCCTGTCATTCAGGTGCCATTTAATCTACAATTTTTAGGATGGATAGTATATAAAGTTCTTTCTTTTGGAGCACTTGGTAACTCTTGGCTTGCCATTATGTGTCTCAGGACACAGTCTATTAAGGAAACAGAGAAGGCAACACAACTTCTGTAATGAAGCTACTGCTTAAAGCAGCTCTAAGTTGATTTTATACCTAGCCCAAACTTCCTCTAGATCCAGAATCACTTATCTTCTATCATAATAAAACAGTGTAAAACACATAGTAGGTATTGAATGAAAAATTGTTAACTGAATATCCAAATGTCTACTTGATGTTTCACTTGGTAGTCTACAAGCATTTCAAACTTAACACGCCCATGTGTTGAACATGTTGAACTCTTAATAACTTATGAATTGCTCAGATAACAGATAAAAAAAAAAATCACCCATGTCTCTCTGTCCTCCCCATCACAGCAAATTGGGTCACAATTTACATGTTTTGTCAAACCAGAAAGCTGGGAATCACCCTTAACACTCTTATCTCCCTCTCTCCACTCAACAAGTCGTGATGCTTCCTTGACAGAACCACTTCCAATCCATCCACTTCCCTCCATTGCTACAGCCATGGTGGTCCAACCCCGAGTCCTTCTTCCTGGCCTTCTCACCTCCACTATTCACTGTTTCCAGACAGATGTTTTTATAATACATTTAAGGATTCTGTGACTTCTTTTTGGAAAAAAAACACTGTCTTTTGCATTTAGAACTTTTAATAAATAGAAACTCAGGCTCCATACTTTGGCTTGCAAGACTCTACATGACTTGTCTCCTGTCACAGGTCCTCTGTAAGTTCTGTGGCTAAAGCAATGCTTCCTGTTCTCTGAGGACCCACTGAGGTTATCCTCTTTTGTTCTGTACCCCTCACCCTCTTCTCTGTTGCCCTTCACAAAGCTGGATCTCTCTCACACCTCAGGTCTAACCATTTGCCATCTCCTACAATACCTGTCACTCTCTCTCAATGTGCCTTGTTCATTTTCTTCCCTGCACTTACCATAATTTGCAAATACATTTATTAATTGGCTTACTTATTTATTCTTTGTCTCCATCTCTACACTGAAAACTATAAGAAAGCAGGGTGCATCCAACTTACTTTACTTACAGTGCTCTACTCAATGCTCAGCACAGTACGTGGCACATAGTGGGCCCTTCAGGAATATTTGTTGAAAGAGACAAGGCTTTAGGCTCCATCACCCCAGGGTAGTGTAGGGATAACTTAGAATAATCTCTATCTATAGGTGCACAAGCTTACAGGCTTCCAAAGGATGGAGCTGTTTCTAGTTGGGCAACATCAGAAACTGTTGCAGTTGTTTTTTTTTTTAAGTTTCCTGAAAGAATTCTACTTCTGGAAAAATTGTGCTGGATAAGTCCAAATAATTTTTAAGCAAGCCTACTTCGAGGTAGCCAAAGGCTCTAGCAGTGCTAAACTCTGTTGCTACCCAACCCAGCTTTCGTTTGGAAATTACCACAACCATTTACTTCTCTCACACTTTTGTTTCACACATGGTGATGCTTTGTAAGACTGCGAAGAATTATCTATGATTCAGTGGTGACATGGCAGTTATCTATTTTGGGTGCATTTGAGATATTTAAATTATTTGAATAATTTAATAATATAATTATTTTATTTTATTAATTATTATTAAGAATAGCAACTCTAAAGCCAATGCCACCAACATTTTCAATTTTAAGGTCTAAAAGATTTAGTAACAAGTTTTAAAACATCAAGAAACTGCTTCACTGTGATTGTTGGCTTCTGTTCAGTTTTAGGCAGAGAGACACCAGAAGGATAATGAGAATTCCCTCTTTAACAATATGCATTGAAATTTACTTTTTGAGTTTGGCCTTATTCAGAAGTTAAAATGATTCATGTAAACTTATAAAATTTTTGAACTAGCACTCTGTATCCAATGGCTAATCAATACCCAATCCAGGTCTCATTTTTGGCTTATTTGACACAGAATCTTTCCAAGAGGCTGCCAGTGTTAGTCAAATTCTTATATTCTCCATCCACCAAAATAATGATGACAGCATGCTTTGATAATAAATGCATAATTAATAGTAACTATCTGATTTTTTTAAAGTCTGGGTCAATATTGTCCAGCACTATTATCTATTGTCTAAATTTTCTGCAGATTTGCCTGTTGCTCTCAAAGAACTCCAACTATTAAGTTTTCCTAATAAAGAATTCTGCTGCAAGACTCAAAAGTAAGACAATGAAAGAAAACATGAATGATAAGGCAGCTGATTTGCCTTAGATGGATGGGTAAGATTTAGGTGTAGCAGGATTCATGCCCCGGCTGGGCCATCAAATTAAAATGAGAAATAGCATGGGTGAAAGTTAAGCAGTTGGGAGAATTAATAATCAGCCACAAATGCAAGATATGGACACTATTTTTTAGATGCTCATTTCCATCTCTATGTCCTCCAACCCAAAAAACAGGCAGGAGATAATATCAACACGATGCAGACAACATTAAAAAATGTTTTACCCTCTGACAGCACAAAATAGATGGGCAGAGCAGGAGATCATCCCTGGTCAAGTCCAGAAGGAATGAGAAATTACCAAGCATTATGCTACTTACCCAAAGATCCCTACATCAAGGTCAAAGATAGTGAGTACTGATGGTCAGCTAGTTCCATGGTCCTTTTAGAGGGATCAACCTCTATCAGACAGAGGCTGGCAGAAAGTAATCCATAAATAGTGAAGCATAACAAAGATGGGTGGTCTTTGTGGAGATAGATATACCCACTGGAGGGAAATGGAACTGGTTTAAAATTATACTATTGGCAGGCAGGCCAGTTAGGAGAAGGTTAAACACAACACACATCTCCAACTCCCAGGAGGAAGCACGCTGCTCTGCTAGGAAGGATCTGCCAAGTTCTCCACTTCAAAGAGAGCTCCAAAGGGGTGCCGGCGAAAGGAAGAATTTGGATGAACATGTGAAAATGTTTACATGGATCTAGGAGAAAAGATTGAACAAATTCACATGGACTAGAAAATTGCCTTGAGTACCACAAAAAGAAATATGAGTCAAAAAAAAAGGAAAATAATTTATTAAGAAATCAAGGTGATGAAGGTACGGCTTTGACCACCAGAGTGTTACTTGGCATTAGTTCTAACCCCCCATTCTGTAAATTTTCTGTGCTTGCTGAGTGATGATGGAAAAAAAAAAAAAATCACAAGTAGGCCATGCCTGTAAAATAGGTCTCTTTGCAAATATCTCTTCGGGTTTTCTCAGTGTTTTCTTTTTTTTTTTCCCCTATAGCTTTACATGGCATAGTTTTGACGGATTTGACAGCAAGCACATTCCGCCTATCTTTTATGGAAGAAGCTTTTCCCACAGGAATAAACTCATATTCATGTCTCTGAGTTGGCTTTTCTGAGCCTCCCTGCCCTGGTTATCTTCCCGGAAGTCTGGCTATGAGTGGGCTGTTTTGAGAACGCCATGTATGAATCCTGCGTAGCAGAGAAGGTTAATAGAATATGAACAGGATATGTTGCTAATTGGCTTCCAATTTGGTTAGAGAGTTCATTCAAGTAAGAAAAGATCCCTCCTCTTGGTAAAGAGCCTCTCTTTGACTTACAAATCTTGATCCATAGTCAGAGCATGAGGGAAAAAGAAAATCAATGGCAGTGTTGGCCAATTAAATGTCAAACTAGAAAGGGTCCAGCTCCAAGCGGGTAATCAATGAATTACTAAAAAAAAATAATGGAATCATTTTTACTAGCATAATAGATATAAATGAATATTTTGAAGTAAAAAACACATATTTTGAAGTAAAAAAAAAATGCAGTGTCTTCTCATTGCATAGGCTTTTGAGAATTGACATGGAACACAGACATCGTGGTTGGTTGGATGAGGTACATGGGCCTTCCACAGAGGTGGTCCACAGCTAGAGGTGGCTGGTATGGCATAGGGTAAAAATAATCACTTGTGCCAACTTTTCCTTAATTGGGAACAAGCAGATATCCTAGGGAATTGCTCTGAAAAGCATTCTTTAAACATTTTTGAAATGCACTAATATAAATAAGTACTAAATCACATGTACTATTACTGCTAATCTATGACCAAAAGATGTCTTTTCGTTTCTTGCAAATGTGAATAATTACACCTAACATCTCCAGGCACTAAAAATGATATGCATTTGAATGATTTAGGATGCAAAACAACATTGATATTTTTTAAATTTAGAGAGAAGAAAAATATGTGTTTACAAGAGGGTATGGTTTCTGTAGTTGTTTCCAATATATAGTTGGTGGAGTGAGCTGATGACATTTATACTTATTTATTCTCTCTTGAGATTTTAGAGTTTCTTTGAGTAGCATGGGCTCATTTTTTTTTTTTTGCCTCAGATATTTTTAATATAGTCTTATCCAACCTATTTGGAGAAAAGATCCTCTTACAAAGAAATACATTTTAAAAACTTGTATTGAAAAAAATTAATGTAAAGAAGGAAAATGAGCTACTAAGAAAAATTTTTCCTTTTAATTCATATTCTGGAATTACTAGAGATGATCAAGTTTGCTGAACTGGAATCACTCCACTTGTATCACTACGTTTATGCTTCCAGAAATCTATTTTCTAATTTTGTATTGAAACATTTGCCTTAAATAATGTCTTTTAAGAATTTATACGGTCTGAATGGCACCAAACCAAAGGCAATAATCTTTTTGTGTGTGACATTCTAGTCATTTCCATAGCAACCATATGGGTTAAGATGTCACAAAGAGGATTAAGACTTTAGGTGAGGAATAAAACAATAGGAACGAAATAGCACTAATACAAAGATGCTGCTTAGGCATTAAGTACATGAGTGGGAAATAGACAAAATGGAACAGCAGTGTTTTCCAATCAAAAAAATTCACTGCACTTGTAAGTTGCCTGTCAGAAAGTGAAAGTGAAAGTTGCTCACTCGTGTGCGACTCTTTGTGACCCCATGGACTATACAGTCCATGGAATTCTCCAGGCCAGAATACTGGACTGGGTAGCCTTTCCATTACTCCAGGGGATCTTCCCAATCCAGAGATCAAACCCAGGTCTCCCGTAATGCAGGTGGACAGAAGGAATCCTCAAATGTGGGTTTGGGCAGATAGTGTCTTCTCATCAGGTGTGATAATGGCCCAACTCTCTGTCACCATTTACCTATTAGAGCTATTCTTATGTTCTCAAAGAGCAGTCCTTGAGCTGGCTGCATAGAATGAAATACTTTGTGGAAAAACTATATTATTGTGGGTACCCATAACTTGCCATTTTTTGGTTTTCATCAGAAACGCTCCAATTTCTTCCAGTCCAAAGAAGCTTACATTGCCTCTAAAGATCATCTCTCATTCAATGGAGACTTCTAGCATGCTAAATCACAGGGTGTCCTTAGAAACTTTCCAAGTTTGGAGGGAGTTTTTTGGGTAAAGACTATCAACAGTATTTGGAATCAGAAGAATCTGTGAACTGTGGACATATATTCTACAGTGGAAGGTAAACTTTCTGGGAGGCAAGACTATTTTCTTCACCATTTATCCAGAAATGGTAACAGTCTTGGGCACAAAAAAGTATTTAAGTCGAACATAGCAATGGATACCTTGAGAGCAAAGGTGGGAATGCCTATTATGTAACTTAGAATGTTTCACCCCGAAGTTAAGATTCCAACCTCAAGGAATACAAACTTCATCCTTTGCCAGAAGAAGCTGCCATTCTCAGTTGTTGCTAATAGAGATCATGGATCTTGCCTTTTTGTACTTTTCCAGGGAAGTGTTGATAACAAGAGCCTGGCTTCCATGGAGAAGACTGTCCTGGTCATGGAGAGCTGAAGCTAGGGAGGCAGGTAGCCATCCTGTAAGCCATTCTAAGCACTGGCATTGCCTCTAGCCATTTCAAGTTACAGCTTTGCTCTTTCTTCACAGCTAACTTAATGCTACACCTTTCTGTTAACCTGATTTCTTCCAAGGTAATTTCACTCAAGTGAAAATGTTCTTGTAAAGAGATGATGGAGAAAGAAGTGTGTGACCATATACGGGAATAAACCTTAACTTGATTGAGTTATACACCTAAGAATGAAACCATACAAGCATTGGAAGCAAATATGAGTGAATTCCTCTTTAAATTTGGGTAGGAAAAGGCTTTTTAACTATGTCTTAAAATCCAGAGGTAATGAAAGATTGATAAATTTGATGACATAATTAAAATATTTCACATGGCAAAAATATCTCATAAACAACATCAAAAGACAACTGATAAACTGGGAGATGCTATTTCAACATATATCACAGACAAAGGCCGAATATCCCTAATACATAAGGAACCCTTAAAAACTTAGAGACAAAGGTTCAAAAACACAATAGAAACATGGAGAAAGAGTCAAAGAAAAATTTCATAAAATATATATAAAAAGGCTCTTAAACATAGGAAAAAAACATTAATACGTTTAGAGTTTAATTCAGTTATTAAATTTGTTATAGGTATGGGTTAGCAATTCTGAAACTGCTTTATGTGTTTATTAGGATTGAACAATACAGATAATGAGGACCAGGTTTTTCAGTATTAGAGAAAAATTACAAACAAGGAAGACACAATGAATCTGTGGTGGTGGATTGGAATTTATCAATCATCTGTCTATATATCATTTAGGCAGACGGATGTAGAAATGTAGGGTGTTTGTGTTTATGTGTGGATTTATGCGCATACATATATTTCCTAGGTCACTTTGGCTAGAGGTCCTAGAAGCAATGGTTTTTCAGTATTAATAGCATACCTTGGGTCTAGATTTTGTTTCTAAACATCATTTTCCAACAAAAGGGAACAGGACTCCTTGGAGACATAGCTGACTCCAGACTTGGCCCAGAGAAATACAAAAGGAGCCTGGGGTGTGTGTGTGTGTGAACTATCACCACCACCACCATTGCCACCACCAGAATGATTAAATCAACATGTTGATATCAATATTAATCACCTGGCTAAGTGTTGTTTATCAGGTTTCTCCACTGTAAAAGTGATTCTTCTAGCAATTTTTCCATACTATACTCTTCAGAAGGAAATTACAATGCATATCCCACATTTAAGGAGACAGTCAAATTTTAATGGTTCAGAATTATGAATGAATTTCTGTATATTTAATCAGCTTCTTTTTGGGGGTTGATATAAAGGGGGTTTTCAAGTTTAAACTTGTACAAAGAACTTTGCAATGCATTCTAAACTAGTATATTGATCTCTTCATGTGTCCTGACTATTTCTTTAGGGTAAAAAGCAAGAAGTGAAATTTCTGGGTCAAAGAATATGTACAGCAATTCTTTTGATATATAGTGCAAAACAGATCTCCAGAATATCTGTGGCAGGTCCTAGTGCCACCAGCCTATAACAGTGAGAGTGTGCTGCTCCTTTGTACTACTTGCGCGTCGCCGAGGTGAGGGAATGTGGTCCAAGATGATGTTGGAATGGTGGGCAGAGGACCAGCTGGGCAGGGTGTGCAGAATTCACCTTTTATTCCTGGTGTCATGGAGGCCCTGAAGCTGGTTCACAGGGGAGAGGCTGATCAGTTTCATGTGATGGGAACCATGTTTGAGTTCTCAAAATGGTCCAAGAGATTATGGCTGACAGTGTCTCTTTCGACCTTAACTCAAGGTCTTCCGCATAAAAAGGTGACATGACAGATGACCTGTCATTCTATCTTATGCCAATCTAACTTGCCATCAGTGAGGAAATGCAGAATTTGGAACTAGAATGAGAAGAGGGAATGCCAGATGATTTATTGGGGGTCGGGGTAGGTGCCAGGTGGCAGAATGGAGAGGGCAGAGAATGGGAAGAACCACCCCGCTGCTGATGGCTTTCTGCATGATTCTGCTAATGAACCCGGCCTTGCCTGCTGTACACAATGTGCTGCATTGTGTACAATGAAGGGCAATGGAGAGATGAAAGTGATGACTCCCTGACAGCTGACAGTTTTCTGCCAGTTTTGAATCTTGGCAGCAAATACATTACCTACGATAAGGAGGGAATGAGGAAACATCGGAGAGAGCTAGCTGTTCAGAGATGGCTCTTGGGAGGAACTTGGCTCAGTTCAGTTGTTTAATCGTGTCCAACTCTTTGTGACCCCATGGACTGCAGCACGCCAGTCTTCCCTGTCCATCACCAA
This sequence comes from Giraffa tippelskirchi, assembly GCF_054371585.1. Taxonomy (NCBI): domain Eukaryota; kingdom Metazoa; phylum Chordata; class Mammalia; order Artiodactyla; family Giraffidae; genus Giraffa; species Giraffa tippelskirchi. Next base: position 59,409,508 of record NC_137287.1, on the reverse strand, counting down.
CTCCCGGAGCTTACTCAAATTCATGTCCATAGAGTCGGTGATGCTCTCCAACCATCTGACCCTCTGTCGTCCCCTTCTCCTCCCTCCCTCAATCTTTCTCAGCATCAGAGTCTTTTCAAATGAGTCAGTTCTTCACATCAGATGGCCAAAATATTGGAGTTTCAGCTTCAGCATCAGTCCATCCAAGGAATATTCAGGACTGATAGAAGACTCTACACGTGGACATCACCAGATGGTCAACACCGAAATCAGATTGATTATATTCTTTGCAGCCAAAGATGGAGAAGCTCTATACAGGCAGCAAAAACAAGACCAGGAGCAGACTGTGGCTCAGATCATGAACTGCTTATTGCCAAATTCAGACTTAAATTGAAGAAAGTAGGGAAAACCACTAGTCCATTCAGGTATGACCTAGATCAAATCCCTTATGAGTATACAGTGGAAGTGACAAATAGATTTAAGGGACTAGACCTGACGGACAGAGTGCCTGATGAACTATGGACAGAGGTTCATGACATTGTACAGGAGACAGGGATCAAGACAATCCCCATGGAAAAGAAATGTAAAAAAGCAAAACGGCTGCTGAGGAGGCCTTACAGATAGCTGGGAAGAGAAGAGAAGCGAAAAGCAAAGGAGAAAAGGAAAGATATTCCCATCTGAATGCAGAGTTCCAAAGAATCGCAAGGAGAGATAAGAAAGCCTTCCTCAGCGATCAGTGCAAAGAAATAGAGGAAAACAACAGATTGGGAAAGACTAGAGATCTCTTCAAGAAAATTAGAGATACCAAAGGAACATTTCATGCAAAGACAGGCTCGATAAAGGACAGAAATGGTATGGACCTAACAGAAGCAGAAGATATTAAGAAGGGGTGGCAAGAATACACAGAACTGTACAAAAAAGATCTTCACGACCCAGATAATCACGATGGTGTGATCACTCACCTAGAGCCAGACATCCTGGAATGTGAAGTCAAGTGGGCCTTAGAAAGCATCACTATGAACAAAGCTAGTGGAGGTGATGGAATTCCAGTTGAGCTATTTCAAATCCTCAAAGGTGATGATGTGAAAGTGCTGCACTTGATATGCCAGCAAATTTGGAAAACTCAGCAGTGGCCACAGGACTGGAAGAGGTCAGTTTTCGTTCCAATCCCAAAGAAAGGTAATGCCAAAGAATGCTCAAACTACCGCACAATTGCATTCATCTCACATGCTAGTAAAGTAATGCTCAAAATTCTCCAAGCCAGGCTTCAGCAATACGTGAACCGTGAACTTCCAGATGTTCAAGCTGGCTTTAGAAAAAGGCAGAGGAACCAGAGATCAAATTGCCAATATCCGCTGGATCATCAAAAAAGCAAGAGAGTTCCAGAAAAACATCTATTTCTGCTTTATTGACTATGCCAAAGCCTTTGACTGTGTGGATCACAATAAACTGTGGACAATTCTGAAAGAGATGGGAATACCAGACCATCTGACCTGTCTCTTGAGAAACCTGTATGCAGATCAGGAAGCAACAGTTAGAACTGGACATGGAACAACAGACTGGTTCCAAATAGGAAAAGGAGTACGTCAAGGCTGTATATTGTCACCCTGCTTATTTAACTTATATGCAGAGAACATCATGAGAAATGCTGGGCTGGAAGAAACACAAGCTGGAATCAAGATTGCCAGGAGAAATATCAATACCCTCAGATATGCGGATGACACCACCCTTATGGCAGAAAGTGAAGAAGAACTAAAGAGCCTCTTGATGAAGGTGAAGGAGGAGAATGAAAAGGTTGGCTTAAAGCTCAACGTTCAGAAAACTAAGATCGTGGCATCTGGTCCCATCACTTCATGGGAAATAGATGGGGAAACAGTGGAAACAGTGTCAGACTTTATTTTTTTGGGCTCCAGAATCACTGCTGGTGACTGCAGCCATGAAATTAAAAGACGCTTACTCCTTGGAAGGAAGGTTATGGCCAACCTAGATAGCATATTTAAAAGCAGAGACATTACTTTGCCAACAAAAGTCCGTCTAGTCAAGGCTATGGTTTTTCCAGTGGTCATGTATGGATGTGAGAGTTGGACGGTGAAGAAGGCTGAGCGCCGAAGAATTGATGCTTTTGAACTGTGGTGTTGGAGAAGACTCTTGAGAGTCCCTTGGACTGCAAGGAGATCCAGTCAATCCATCCTAAAAGAGATCAATCCTGGGTGTTCATTGGAAGGTCTGATGTTGAAGCTGAAACTCCAATACTTTGGACACTTCATGGGAAGGGTTGACTCATTGGAAAAGACCCTAATTCTGCGTAGGATTGGGGGTGGGAGGAGAAGGGGACGACAGAGGATGAGATGGTTGGATAGCATCACTGACTCGATGGACATGGGCTTGGGTAGACTCCGGGAGTTGGTGATGGACAGAGAGGCCTGGCGTGCTGCAATTCATGGGGTCGCAAAGAGTCGGACATAACTGAGCGACTGACCTGAACTGAACTGATCTCCTTTGGGATGGACTGGTTGGATCTCCTTGCAGTTCAAGGGACTCTCAAGAGTCTTCCCCAACACCACAGTTCAAAAGCATCAATTCTTTGTCACTCTACCTTCTTTATAGTCCAACTCTCACATCCATACGTGACTACTAGAAAAACCACAGCTTTGACTAGACAGACCTTTGTTGGCAAAGTAACATCTCTGCTTTTTAATATGCTGTTTAGGTTGGTCATAGCTTTTCTTCCAAGGAGCAAGCGTCTTTTAATTTCATGGCTGCAGTCACCATCTGCAGTGATTTTGGAGCCCCCCAAAATAAAATCTCTCACTGTTTCCATTGTTTCCCCATCTATTTCCCATGAAGTGATGGGACTGAATGCCATGATCTTCATTTTTTGAATGCTGAGTTTTAAGCAAGCCTTTTCACTCTCCTCTTTCACTTTCATCAAGAGGCTTTTTAGTTCTTTGCTTTCTGCCATAAGGGTGGTGTCATCTGCATATCTGAGGTTATTGATATTTCTCCTGGCAATATTGACCTGTCTTTTGGTGTGACTTAGTAATTCTTCATACAAAGATGGTTATAACACTTGGGATGACAAAGGGCTGATAATAAAGTCGCAGAATCTCCTAAATCTTTATAGCTTTTCAAAAAATGAGGATTAATGAGAATTATAGGAACAATATGAAAACGAAAAGTGAAAGTGAAGTCACTGAGCTGTGTCCAACTCATTGTGACCCTATGGACTTTAGCCCACCAGCCTCCTCCGTTCATGGGATTTTCCATACAAGAATACTAGAGTGGGTTGCCATTTCCTTTTCCACGTGATCTTCCTGACCCAGGATTTGAATCCAGGTCTCCTGCATTGCAGGCAGACTCTTTAACATCTGAGCCACCAGGGAATCCCTGGGAACCGTATATGATTTACTAAACAGACCCACCAGAAAAATTTTACATGTTTAGGGAAGAATTAGATGGGACCAATAAATAAATAAATTCAAGAACAAAACACTGAGACTTCTTGCATTTTTTTTTCTCTGAAAGGTCTTACCATTGATTGGGATATATGAGCATCAATGCTCTTTAAGCATCTCAGGAATAACCAGATGGCCCATCCATCTTAGGGCCTACTGAGATTTAGAATTAATCTTTAATTACTTATTTATAATTTATAATTACACAGATAGGGGCCGCTTATCCCACTTGAGTCATTTTCTCTGTGGGATTAAGCCGTGCCATTTGGAAGGCACAGTGATTCTTTCAGTCCCTAGAGTATTTTAAACTGGTATACCAGGGTACCACATCCTCATGATCAAAATTATTAGCCAACATTCACATGAAACCACTGAACAGATTGGTCTTGGTGGTCTCCTGTTTTAAAAATGATTAAATCATTTTACTAACTGAATCCTGCAAAATTGACAATCAGCATATTTTGGCTACTGAGAGTGCTGACAAGACAGGATCAGGAGGTTTTTTTTTTCTTCTTCTTTTTTTCCACCCGCTCCCAACTCAATCATCTCACCATATAGGTATGGCTTCATGAACTAAAACAAGCATACAAGCAAACAAAACCCTCAATATATTTCTCTTCAGTTGTATTATTTGTAACTGGAGTATTTTATCAGGTATTGAGCTACAGAAACTCAAATTTGATGTGCTTGATACATCTATGTAACAAGGCATGCAAAAATAGTTAGGAGATGGGTAAAAATGAGTAGGAATGATCTTAGCAGCAAAAACTCTGGGCTAGAGCATGGACTACCTTCCCAACACCTTTATTTCAAAACCAAACGGGTTTAATGAACATTTACGGGAAAATAGCCAAAGAGGCAAGGATAAAATCTTGCCAATAAGTTGGGCTAGATCCTTTCTCAGGGTTTTGTATCCTTTTCTGCTTACTCAGAAAGAATCCAAGATGAAGAATAATGCAATAGATTCTAAGATGGCAGAATTTCAGGGCTGGACTGAGTGCTCAAGACAATCTAATTTTCTTATTTTAAAGATAAGAATGATCAAGTCCATTGACATTGGTAACTTCTCCCAATTCACACATTGAGCTATTGGCTTACTCATCTAGCAGGTGTTTTTTGCCCATTAGTTGAGTTTATATTGAGCATTGCTGAATTTTAGGCACAGAAAAGATATTGCCAAGTAAGCTATCCTGCTTCCCTGATAGCTCAGTTGGTAAAGAATCCATTTGCAATGCGGGAGACCTGGGTTTGATCCTTGGGTTGAGAAGATCCACTGGAGAAGTGATAGGCTACCCACTCCAGTATTCTGGCCTGGAGAATTCCATAAACTGTATAGTCCATGGGGTCACAAAGAGTCAGACAAAACTGAGTGACTTTCACTTTCTTTTCTATACAAGCTATCCTGCGGTTGACACACTGCTTCTCTCTTAAAACACAATGTTGTTTAATTTTGACTAGGAAAGGCTAAGTGACAATAATCATCCACAAAGATGAGAAATATTCTGAGGAAAATGTTGACCATTTGTTTTTATCACCATAGGGATGCAAATAAGACAAATGGGTCCATGTTACAGTAGAATAAAGTTTAGTTAAAAATAAGAAACAGCTTCTCGGATGCTATGGTGATTAAACCCTGAAATTATCAAGGGCGTATGTTGATAGATAGAATGAAATAGATATTCCTCTTCTTCAACTTTAGTTTTCTTTTAAATAATTATTTTTGTTTCTTGTGAGGTCGTGTTTCAAACTATTAATTCCAATGGTTTGGGCTGCAAAGTTGTTTTTGGTATAAAGTGCATCACTGCTGTTCTCTCTGAGATGCTAAGTTCATAAAAAATTAATTGTGACTTTTTTTCACAACATACGGCTGCATAGAAATAGTTCATAAAACATGACAGGGATGGGATTCTGTAAAGTTGGCTTAAATAAAATTCAGAATTTAACTTTTAATTTTTTATCTCTGATTTTACGTTAAAATATGGAAGACAAGTAACCATGGAAATCACTTGGTTTCTGCAGTTAATAATAGCCTATAACAATAACTTCCGAGGGCCAGTTTCCCACTTTGCACAGGATGCTTTTAATTTCATGCAATCATCTCAAGCAACCATATTTTACAACTGTTAAAAGAGAAAGAAACTCAGAAGATAATGAATATGGCCCAGTGTCACAAGGTAATAACTCTCAGGATAAAGTCTGCAACTGGAGAGAGATTGACCACAAGGCTGGTGGACCACAAGGCTGAGTTCCACGGCTGCTCACTCACCTGGCCCCTGCAAGGCCCTGGGAGGTGCCCCAGAAATGTGTCTATAAGACAGAGTGACTGAGTGTTCTGGTTGCTGGAGACTAATGGGTTGTTGGGGAGGCTGGGCTTTCAATGCTAAACCTGGGTCTGTCCTGGGCAAGCTGAGATGCTTGGTCACCCAATTATAAAGTATCCTAGGTTTGTAAAAAAATTTAAAAGTGAGATGTTATGATTCCAGTGGATTAAGACAGATGCTTTTTCCCACTCATATTACCTTCTCATCTGTGATAGCTCCCCTCCTGTTAGTGGTATTCCATTGTATTTTGGGGGTCTAGCTAAGGGGACATTATGTTGTGATTCATATATTTATGTGGATGGTTGGTTCTGTGATCAGTTAAAAGTTTGCCAGAATTTCTGGATTAGGAATGGCTACCAGGGCTGCTCCTATGCCCACCTGGCCAACCTACTTAGCACTGTAACTTGATATTGCTGAGGTGCAGATTCAATGATGACATAAATACACCCTAATAGCATCCTGCACTGAAATGTGTGGGAAGTGGAGAGAAAACAAAATGTGAAATGTACAATTGTGAAGCTCTCCTACAGAAAATTCTTCCAAATCTCACAGTTCTTATAGGAAACAAACTTGAAGAGCTTCTCCCAAATTTAACTCCAATCCTAAATGTGTATAGGCTGCTACCAATGACAAGTTATGAAGTTGGAAGCTCTCATAGTAATAGTAACAATCACCACTAGCTTCTGGTCAATCATTCTGGAAGATGGAGTCACCTTTCCGCTTGCTTCATTAAAAAAATAAATCATTATTTATCATATCAAAAGGTGATCAAAGACTTTGTAACCAAAAAGCATACTGGGAAAAGAGTAATACTGAGGTATTTTTGTGGTTGTTGTTTTTCAGTCGCTAAGTTGTGTCCAACTCTTTGCAATCCCATGGACTGCAGCACGCCAAGCTCCCCTGTCCTTCACTATCTCCTGGAGTTGACTCATATTCATGTGCACTGAGTCATTAATGATATCTAACCATCTCATCCTCTGCGGCCCCTTTCTCCTTTTGCCTTCAATCTTTCCCAGCATCAGGGTAATTTCCAGTGGGTTGGCTCTTCGCATCAGTTGTCCAAAGTATTGGAGCTTCAGCTTCAGCATCAGCTCTTCCAGTGAAAATTCAGGGTTGATTTCCTTTAGGAATGACTGGTGTGATCTCCTTGCAGTCCAAGGGACTCTCAAGAGCCTTCTCCAGCACCAGATTTCAAAAGCATCAATTTTTCTGCGCTCAGCCTTTATGGTCCAACTCTCACATCTGTACGTGACTACTGGAAAAACCATAGCTTTGACTATACAGACCTTTGTCAGCAAAGTGATGTCTCTGCTTTTTAATATGCTGTCTAGGTTTGTCACAGCTTTCCTTCTCAGGAGCAAGCGTCTTCTAAATAATTTCATGGCTGCAGTCACCATCTGCAGTGATTTTGGAGCCCAAGAAAATAAAATCTGTCACTGCTTTCACTTTTTCCCCTTCTACTTGCCATGAAGTGATGGGACTGGATGCCATGATCTTAGTTTTAATGTTGAGTTTTAAGCCTACCTTTTCACAGCTATTAATAAATATACATATGTTATTTTTCTGGATTTTTTGTTTTATAAAATTTGTTATTTCCTATGATTTCTCATGCTCAAAAAAGACTTTTTTTTAAGTGGACTTTGTTTTTGTAATTTTGTATCATTCTTATAAAGGGTCTACCAAATTTAAGTTTTAGGCCCCACAAAATTTGCAGCCAATACTGGATGAATGTAAAATCTCAGGTGTAACGGATTCTGCAGGCTGTCCCCTTTCTGCTGCCTCTCCTGGGCATACTCTCTTAACATGCTTACAGTTTGACTCTCTGATGACTGTTGTTGGAATATTTATCTCTACTGAAAGGCAGAGGGAGGGAAAGTTTGAAGAAAAATATAAATTATGGATGTGATTATGGACATGCCACATACAAGTTAAACAAGAACAGCAAATCTCTTATAGAAATTGACAGGTGGAATAAGCCTAGGCATAGACTGAACTTGTGGGCAAGTCAGATGCAGGTGCTGAAGCATCCTTTACATCCTCTCCTTCTCTCTGAGGAGTATGGTCTTTATCACTTGATAAACTGTTAGCAGGTTGTATTATGATACTACTTAAAAGAAAAATTTAGCAGTGCTGCACGGCTTGCAGAATCTCAGTTCCCCTACCAGAAATTGAACACTGGTCACAGCAGTGAAAGTGCTGAATCCTAACCACTAGACCATCTGGGAACTCTTGCTGCTTTTTAAGTTAAAGAAAATGGTCCCAGAGTTAACTTCCAGGAGACAACTACTCTATGCAACATTGAAACTGAGCAGGACACTATGGTCTTTACCCCCCGCCATGTCCTCTGCCTTTTGTCTATGGAAAAAACTTTAGCTAAAGAAAAAGTTTAATCAGAGAAGTGAGAAAATGCAGAAACCAAGGGAAACAGTCAATGGAGACCAACTAATAGTTAAGTCATTAAACAAAGTCAAGGACCTCTTCAAAGGCAACAGGTAATACTCTGAGCCATAGCCTCTGAGCTGTCTTACAGATACTGAAACCCCCAACTGGTGGAGAAGTTAACTATGTGACGACCAGACTGGAGCCCTGACATAAGCTCCCACAATGTTAAGAACTGGCGTCAAGAAATGGAACATCAGACCACTGATGACAGATATCAAGATGACTGTCAGAGTTGACTGTCCTTTTTTCTACACATGGCCCTCCCTCTGTAAAAGCTCTTGCCCACTGATTGTCAGCTGGGGGAGTTGGCCTCTGGACAGGCATCCACCTTCTGCCCCACCCCTGCCCCCATGGTCACCAGCATCTAAAAGGGCAGTGAGTAGCCCAACCCCACTTTCAGTTACAACATCACACTCCTTATTGCTTGATGCTTCTTTCTTAATTTTCATTGCCAACTAATTGATCCCATCACAACTTCTTTCTCTCTTTGGCTAGTTTGAGGTTGGACTTCCCAATCCCAACCTGCCTGCCAAAATATGTCTCCTTTCACACAGTCTGGAGGTTACCTATGTACTGGTATGCTTCTTCTTTTCCTCTTGGGGTTATGAGTTGGTAGGGTTGAACACTGTATGGATATACCAAACATACAAATTATTGAAAGTAGCACTGTTGGTGGCAATATTCCGAGGGGTAACCTTTCTAAATGAATTTTTTTTGAAAGTGTTATTTTGACAAGCATGGATCTTCAAATATGGACTCACCACATTTTATCTCTTATTTTACATTTCACACTGCATTTAAAAATATAAGTTTCCATATTTCCATAACAGATGCTGGGGAAGTTTTCGATCCACAACTTTCAGAAGAGAATGTCATTTATGTTAGATTCTCATTTCTTCCTACTTTATAAAACTGTCACTTTTTCTATTAATTATATTGTGTGCAATATAATGGAACCATCCATTCAGTAACATTAGACATGGGAATTCTATCCATTCAATAACATTAGACATGAAAATAATATCTACTTGAATGATCATGGTAATCTATCTATTTATATCAAGTCTTTTTCTATATTCACTAAGAAGACAGTGAATGAAGTTGCTGAGATGTGTTGTGTGTGTGTAATGTTCTGCAGAGTCATCCTTGTCAACTTAGTATATAAACCCACTCTGAAAAGAGTTTTTCCACTGGAGGAAAATCTTCAGGTATGGACTACTGCAATACTTGAAAGTTTAATCAAACTGGCCCCTTTGGGAATGGGATGGAGTTTGGGAGTGAGGTTGAGATCGGGAAGATGTATACCGTATGGTGTGGGCTTCCTAGATGGCGCTGATGGTAAAGAACCCACCTGCCAATGCAGGAGACATAAGAGATTGGGTTTGATTCCTGGGTTGGAAAGATCCCCTGGAGGATGAAATGGCAACCCATGCCAGTATTCTTGCCTGGAGAATCCCTGGACAGAAGAGCCTGGCAGGCTATAGTCCACAGGGTCACAAAGAGCTGTATACAACTGAAACAATTTAGTATGCACGCATGCATATCATATGGCATTTAAATAGGAGAAGGAATGTTTCCTGGGAGATAATAGCAGCCACTTTATCTTTGCATACTGTACTATCCAGCATCATCTCAGGGACTTAGAACCACAGAAGGTGATTTCTAACTCTTACATTATGTCCATAGGTTAGTTTGGGACTCTACTTATTATAATTAACCTGGGATTATAATTCAGGCTGATGGAGAAGCTGGCATGAGCACTGAGAGAGTGAAAGTACACTCTGCAAAGTCTCACACTAGCAACCAGATTGGCCAGCCTGGACATGACCATGGCCACTTCCACTTACAACTGATTGCTGGAATTACCATTCATGTGACCCCACTTAACTACACAAGGGCCAGATTACAACATCCCCACATGCAGAAACAGAACTATTTTATGGACAGAATGAATGGTTTTCGCTTGGGAAATATTTTAACCTTTCTTCTTTTTATTTCTGCCTCTATCCATCTGCACATCATTTTAACATGTGTTTATTTAGTTACTGCTATGTGCCCATTACTGTACTAAATGCTAGGAGGATATGAACCAAGTCTTGATTCCCAAGATTGAGGGCACAGTGAGGGAAAAAGTAGAAGATTTATAAAATATTGGAGAAGTCCCTTAGTAAATCCCATACACATTGAAATGTTCTAACATTTCTATAATCTTTCTTTATGTCGTGTTTCCTATCTTAATCTATAGGGGTTGTTGAAGATTTGAAAAGACCATCATCAGGTGTTTTTTACTGCTTATATGCCATTACTCTGTCCTGGGCTTCAATGCTGAGAAAAGTTTGGGTCTATCTATTTTTCCAGCTACAGACATTGAAAGTCTGAAACCTGCTAGGAATAGCCAATGTACAAAAACTCTTCTATGGAGTACAAAAGATGATTAATTTTCACTTATTTTGCTATTATTACTACTGTAATACACAACTTCATTAGTGATAACAATAAACTTATTATCAATAATCGTGCTGATTATTTTTCATACTTATCTTTAAGATTCTATGTAATTCTATGATGCTGTTATTGTTAGAAATAATTAACCACAACTAGAAATACATTGGAGAAGGCAATGGCAACCCACTCCAGTGTTCTTGCCTGGAGAATCCCAGGGACGGGGGAGCCTGGTGGGCTGCCGTCTATGGGGTCGCACAGAGTCGGACACGACTAAAGCGACTTAGCAGCAGTAGCAGCAGCAGCAGCAGAAATACATTGCAACCTGTGGGGTTTTTTTGTCATGTTGCTTTCTAAGGAAAGAAACAAGACAAATTCCACTTGAAGAAGCCCTGGTTCAGAGAATGTGGCTTGACCAATCTAACCTAATCTATTATATCTTTCAAATTGGGCTTCCCTGATAGGTCAGTTGGTAAAGAATCCACGTGCAATGCAGGAGACCCAGTTTGATTCCCAGGTTAGGAAGATCTGCTGGAGAATGGATAGGCTACCCACTCCAGTATTCTTGGGCTCCCCTTGTGGCTCAGCTGGTAAAGAATACACCCACAATGCGAGAGACCTGGGTTTGACCCCTGGGTTAGGAAGATCCCCTGGAGAAGGGAAAGGCTACCCACTCCGGTATTCTAGCCTGGAGAATTCCATGGACTACAGTCAGAGACATGAATTAAATATTTGATTAGCTTTATTTCTTTTATCATCTACTAACTAACCTACTTTATGTGGATTTAGAAAAGTTAGGAACTTCTCTGCAGACTCATCCATTAAATAAAGGGCACAGCTAAGGTTTTAGAACATCTGGTCAAAAGACGGAAACTTCCTCTCTCATGAAGACTTGTATTTTTATCTGGTACCCTCAGTTTGTCTGCATAATTTTTTGCCCACAAATTGGTATTTAAACCTCAAAACCTTTAGCTAACTACATCTGTCATTGATATTTTATTGTTTAATTTTCTTTTTATGGAGCCAAATTACATCTCTCCCACATACAGCCGGCGCTTTACATGTCTAATTTGTCGACATGTTCTATAATGATAATTTCATTGATTTAGAAAGTGACATTATGAGCAACATATGTTCAGTTTAGCAGTAGACCTTGTTATGGCAATCAATTTTTTTTCCCCTCCAGAACTCAACTAGATTCCACATTTAGAGGTGGCAAAGTAATTTAACCAGTTCATGTTCTTATGATTTTTTTAAAAAGAGAAAGAAGCCTACTTGTGGCAAGTTTTCCTGAAAGCGGCAGTTCTCATACTGTGCAGTTTGCCATGTGCACATATTATCACTGTATACCAGAGGCAGGCAAAAAGAAATAAAGGAGCAAAAGCACCTAATAAAACAGAAAATAACAGAGAAGAAATGTCTTGCAAAAGTCCTTTAACTTTTTCCTGTCTCTCCGACTCACCATGCAAGCTTAAATCAACAGCTCTGCAAGTATCAGCTGAGAATCCCCAGCACATCAGGTACCGTGCCAAGCTCTGGACTTTTCTGGGTGTTTTCTAGCCCCCGTGATCATGCTTGTATTTTTTTCTCTCTCCCTTTACTTAAACAAAAACATTCCTCTCATACTTCAAAATCCAACTCAAAGGTCACCTCTATGCAGAGGCTCTCCTCAGCCCTCTTCTCTCAATCCATCAGCGTTATGCCATGGTTGAAAGTGAAAGTGACTCAGTCGTGTCTGGCTCTTTGCGACCCCATGGACTATACAGTCCATGGAATTCTCCAGGCCAGAATACCAAAGTGGGCAGCCTTTTACTTCTCCAGGGGAACTTTCCAACCCAGGTCTCCCAGATTGTGGGTGGATTCTTTACCAGCTGAGCCACAAGGGAAGCCCGAGTATACTGGAGTGGATAGCCTATCCCTTCTCCAGCAGATCTTTCTGACCCAGGAATCAAACTGGGGTCTTCTGCATTGCAGGCAGTTTCTTTGTCAACTGAGCTCTGTCATCACTACCTGTCCTTAGTGTGTGGGACCTCCTCCTCCTCCTCCCTCTACTGTAAACAACTTGGGGAGGGAGGGTCTTTCTCATATTCGTGTCCCCCAGCAGCTCAGTGCCTGGCTTATCATAGTGCTTGATAAAAATGAATTGGATTAAACAGAAGATATTTTCTATTTGGCCGGGTTATTGTATACCATAATGGAATCTTTAAGATGGCACCCTGTTTTTCTTTATCAAGTCTTCAAAGATAGGTATTCTGTGTTGTTGCTAATGAGGATTTATAGAGTCACCTTGGACTTTAGTTCACTATCAGTATGGAGTGGTTTAGAAACAATGTGAGGAGTATTGGGAAGAAGGTACAAAAGTCTCTAAGAATGTTGGGATAGGTAGTTGCATAAAAAAAGAAACTAACACAGGATGATGGAAGCAAACTGATTTAACCATTACAGGGGCCTTAGTTTTGCCTGAAAGTAATATTTAGGATTTAGCCTATAGTGGCGGTAAATCCCCTATAGCATCTGTGTCTACAATACTATGCACTTATGATAGTGAACATAACATTATTCTTAAAAAGTTTTTTAACATAGTGATATCTTAATGATAAAAGATTAAATTGTGTTTTGTAGAAAGGATGCTTAGGAAGGTAGGAAGATAGGGACATACTTTAGAGACGTATTTTCAAAAATAAACATTATTGCAGAAAATCTGTGTTCCACATTCATGACCAAGATGGAGTTCATGCTAAGTACAGCCAAACACTGGGTCACTGTGTCTATGAAACAGACATAAGAAGACTGACAAGTAGAGAAAGCAGTCCAGCTAGACTCGATGGGACTTGATCCACAATATGGCAGTGAGTCCCCTGGGTTTTCCTCATGCCTCAGATATCCCCAACTGGGGACTGTAGAAAGTGACAACCCCAAAACTACAATGGGAGTAGACAAAAAATGTCAGAAGAAAAGCAGAAGAAAACTCTCTTCTCTAACCAAAAGACCAAGAAAGGGACCAATTAGCAAGATAGAAAATGTGTAGACAATGAACAGTCAAACAAAGGGGAAAAAAACCCACTGTCTCACTCTCAGCCCTGGATACCAGTTCTGTACTTTCCTCCTTGAGGAATTATCGCATGTGGAGTACTGAAGCACACACTAGGCAACTGGGATATTTTATATCATTTAATGGTTATAACACCCTGCCAGGGGAGTCGTCATCACATCCTGCATTGACCACACAGGGATGGTAAACACTGCTCACAGAAGCTGTGTGATTGGCCCAAATTGGGAAGTTCATAAGTGGAAGAAATGGAATCAGAGAATAGGTCCATCTGTCTCTAATCCCACGCTTGTCCCATTTCAACACTCTGTCTTAATACTGTACCCAAGGTGGGAATACAAATGACTGGAGGTGAAATTTATTACAAGCACATTGGGATTTTCTCTGGCAGTCTGAAAGGACCACCAACAGTGGAGATACATCCCATAAGATGATAAAGAAAGAAATTTTTTTGTGTGTTTACCCTTCATTCCTGTACTGCTGTGGACTATTTGATAGCTGCGACATTTCACCCCTGCTGATGGAATCAATCACTTTGATTCAGTTTGTTTATCACCTTGTCAAACAGGATAAGGCCTCCATCCTCCTTTGACAGAAAGAATATCCTATATATATGTAAGCACCTACAAATACATTATTATTATTATTATTATTGTTAGTGTCAGTTCATTAGAGTCACTTTTCAATTCATACCCAGAACAAAAAAAAAAATAGATTTTTCAGTATGCAGAAAGAAAGATACCCTTAGGGAAATTATAGTCAATAATTGAGCTAGGAATTGGAATTCTGGTAAAAGCAGAAAGAAATCCAAGACTAATCTACACAAATTAGTCCTGAAGTTGAACATGTTTCCAAAACAGTAGAAAACAGAGGTTGACAACTAGTTCTACTAATCAGGATTAAATGTTTTAAGTAGAACTGCCATCGTGTACATTTTAGAATTAAATTAAAAATGATACTCCTTTCAGAGCTTTCTGAATATATATCAAAATCATTATCACTTATAAATATCCCAATAGACTCAATGATTAAGTCAACTCTATGTGGCCATTTGGAGTCATTTATATAGAAACTTATAGGCTAGAAATATTTACAGGAGGCGAGGATTTGAGAGAAAGATATGAACAATTAGTACGTTTTCAGTATGAACACCATGCTGACAACTATCACTGACAAAATCCACATAATTAAGGTTGTAGCGTGACCTTGGACTTTTGAAGCACAAAAGAGTTAATCCATGCTTCAACTATAAATTTAATTTTAAGTTCAGGCGATTGAAGTCAAAAGAGGTGAAATGACTCTCCCCAATTTGTACATCCTGGAAGAGATGGCCTTGGGAATAAAAACATGTCAGGATTACTACCCAAATGTTATTATTTTTGTTTTTGATTTGTTTTCATTCAAAATAAAAGGGATAGAACTTTTTGTGAAAATGCACAGAGATGAGGTGATTTACAATAGTTGGAAAGTTCAAGGATGGGGCCTTGATTTTTCTGCAGTTCTAAGTCAGCCATCCTGGGGCTGAGTTTGGGACACAAGTGGGAGGAACACAGATATTCATCTGCTGAATATATCAACACACTGATTTTACATTGCTTTAACAGATTGATAGGTAATATTACTGGCCCTTTAAAAATCAAATATCATGCTTACTTTAAAAAGAAAAGACAATCCTTAGTCTTCCCACTACCCTTCCAGTGGTATTTAGAGCAATTATCCGACCAAGATGTGAAGAATACTATCAATGAGATGTGATTTATGTAAATATAACAAAACATTTTGAAATGCATTGTCTGTTTGTCAAGTATGTACTACTGCTTTTAATTTTCACCTCTTTTAGAATTTTCTCTCTCTCTTCCTCCCAGAAAGACATGCTGGTGCTTTCCCAAGTTCTCAAAGCAATCTTCTTTTATCCTCCCTAATGTTGCTAATACACTTTTGCAGGTTAGTAATCAGGTTCCAGGCTTTTAAAAAAGAAGGGGCAGCAAAAGATGTAAAAGTACATTAGATGGTTTAAGTAAGTTTCAAAGAAAGACTCACATTTCAAGGTAAAAGCTAATTGGTGAACTGCTTGGAATTTCTAGAAGAATTTCCAGCAGCTCAAATGCTATTCAAATGACAATGAATTAAGAACTGAAAACACCCTCTCACAAACGCTGTCTTTACTGGTCTCTGACTTTGTCTCTCTCTTTAAATGGATCTGTTTGAGTAGCCACTGAGAGTTGCCTTTCTAGGATGCTGGGGACATTGCTTAGAAAATCTTTTAGACCAGAATCTCACTTATTTCAGCTTACCGAAAGTCAAGAAATGTTTGATCCTTTTTTTTTGAGACAGCTATATTCATTTTTATATACTTATTATGGAATGTTTCTTATCGTAACTACTCTAAGAACAGCCATCCTGAGGAAAGCAACAGACCCAGCCCAAGGTCACATTAAAAAGAAAAAAAAGATAAATTTAGGGAATATTTAGTACTTTCAATTGGTGACAACTGGGTCTAAAGTCTTATTCCTTACAGATATCACTAAATCAAATTCAGAGAAAAGATAAAATCCTTGAATAGCATAGAACATAATGATTTATGACGAAGGAATCGATTTTGCAGTTGAGACTATAGCATCTCCTCTGAGAAAAATCAAAATCAGATTAACATCAGGATCCAACATCAAGGAAGAGAAGTATTGTTTCTTTGTCAGAAGAGGAAATATCTTGGCTCATTATCTCTTAGTTTGTCCAGTCCTGAAATCTCACTTCTGCTGGCATCTTGCCCAAGTTAAGATAATCAAGATGGTTACTATAAAGGGAAATGCTAAATCTTGCTTCAATTTATCCATGCAAGTTATTCTTAATTTTTCTGGTCATTGTTGGATGGCTGGTTGTAGTAAATCAGGTGTCATTCATGGTTCCTACACAGCAGAATTGTTCCCCTATTGAAACTCATTACATTGATGACTTTAAGCATTGGGCTACAAAGTTCCATTTTTGAAAAAAATAACTTTTGCTTAGAAAAACATTTCTGTTATGAGAACTAGGCTCTGAGTCAGAGTTGAGAGGAGAAAATAAAGGGCACTGCTTTGTTTTTAATGTTTCAGTTCAAGCATTGAGTAAACTACACTACCTTTTATGGAACAAAGTTATTTAAGCAATGCAAATTTTTATGAGCCTACAGGTATTTCCTACCTTCAACTTCTTTCAAAAATTTCTTACCATGCACTATTCAAAGGGTGGCAATAGTAGTAAGAATATATATTTATACATCATTTTACTACTTTTAAAATGTTTGCCTAGATTCTGACTTGTTTAATCATTGCAACAGCCTGTTCAATGAGTGGGGTGGATTGCATTATCCTCACTATACATGTGAGGATGCTCATTAATTCATTCATCAAACTCTCAACTTATAGTACTGTGCTGCCCCCAGAGAGGAAAGGATTGATCTGAAGAAATGCAACGGGAAAGGAGCCAGGACAGGAGGAAGGCTGTTCTTGGCTGTAACTGACTATGATTAGTGAAACTGTAGAGAAGGCAAATATGTGGTGAGAAGTGGATATACTGCTAGTTTATCTAGGGTGAATTTTGAGAAGGAAACATCTGCCATCCAGGGGAAATGCAAATTCTTTACAGAAATTAAGATTTAATTCAAGAAAATACTCATTGTGCTCTACCTTCAAAGGGAGATGCAAGGAAAGATCAGAAGGAGATATGGTATTGATAAGCAGAGGAAGGTATGGAACGCTGATGTATCATTTTGTTCCAAAACTTCCACTTGGCAAACATTAATCAAACAGAACAAATAGTAACTTTGAGTTATACCGATTAGTTTTCCTAAACAGACACTAAATATTTGATGGTTGGGTATAGATTGTTGTTAAATTCCAAGTGAGATTTCCGTGTAGATGAACAGGAGTAAAATGCATTAAGTGTGGGTAAACAAACGATTAATATTTTAAGCTGGATCTACTTGGTTACTTTTAAAGACTGACCTCGCCCTACTTCTAAACCTCTGCCAAAACCCAGCGGCAGGCTCCTCTTTGCAAACGGTACAGGAATAACTCTTCATCAAATGCAGCTGTGTGTGACACTAAGGTTTTGAATTTAAAGTAAGATATGCTTTTAAAAACTCATAAAAGGCAAATGTTTATAGTCTCTGTGCAGAAGTTGCAATCTGTGCAGGAGTGCTTTACCCACACTAAATTGACTAAAACATTACCTGTCTAACACGGCTTAATTATTTTATTAATCTGTGTTACCAGGCAGAACATTTTTGTTTTACATCCAGTAGGGTTTTAAATGATAGTTTTAGAATTTGCATTCATTTTTTTTCCCCCACCTGGCTTTCCTAAGATACGATTTCTGTTTATGGTGCATTTGATGCTGAATTCAATTGGGGGAGGGGGTTGCATACTGATCCCAGGCAAGAACCCAATTGGATTACCTGCAATGGTTGCCCATCAAGATTATCTGGGTCCAACACCAGCTGTCAGTGGAGCTGTGGCAACTGTCACAGAACTCTCTGTCCGTGGAGTTCTCTGTGGCAATCCAGAAGGCCTTGTGTTTCTGGGCCCGAGGTTTGAACCCAGGCTCTGCTACTCCCAACCAGCGTGAGCTTGGGCAGCTGCTGAACCTCTCCGAGCCCGAGCCTCTTCCCTCCTCTCCACACCAAGGACTATTGATAACCCCAAGTGTGACGATGAGGAATAATATGTTCAAATAGTTTTGAATGATACTAGGCTCATGGGAAGCCCTCAATAAACTATGGTCAGAAAAAAATATTATTTGAGTCTGGATCAAATGACTGGACTCTTAATTAAGAACCATTACTTGGGATAAGGAAGTTTAGATAAACAGACCTCAATGGTACTCTTAAGCTTTTCATGGTCTCTCTGAATTTCTCTATTTTTTGAACAAAGAACATCCAGTCAGCATTGACTGCAGCTAGGAAAAGGAGTACGTCAAGGCTGTATATTGTCACCCTGCTTATTTAACTTGTATGCAGAGTACATCATGAGAAACACTGGGATGGAAGAAACACAAGCTGGAATCAAGATTGCCAGGAGAAATATCAATAACCTCAGATATGCAGATGACACCACCCTTATGGCAGAAAGTGAAGAAGAACCAAAGAGCCTCTTGATGAAAGTGAAAGAGGAGAGTGAAAAAGTTGGCTTAAAGCTCAACATTCAGAAAACTAAGATCATGGCATCTGGTCCCATCACTTCATGGGAAATAGATGGGGAAACAGTGGAAACAGTGTCAGACTTTATTTTTTTGGGCTCCAAAATCACTGCTGATGGTGATTGCAGCCATGAAATTAAAAGACGCTTACTCCTTGGAAGGAAGGTTATGGCCAACCTAGATAGCATATTTAAAAGCAGAGACATTACTTTGCCAACAAAAGTCCATCTAGTCAAGACTATGGTTTTTCCAGTGGTCATGTATGGATGTGAGAGTTGGACGGTGAAGAAAGCTGAGCGCCGAAGAATTGATGCTTTTGAACTGTGGTGTTGGAGAAGACTCTTGAGAGTCCCTTGGACTGCAAGGAGATCCAATCAATCCATCCTAAAAGAGATCAATCCTGGGTGTTCATTGGAAGGACTGATGTTGAAGCTGAAACTCCAATACTTTGGCCACCTCATGCGAAGAGTTGACTCATTGGAAAAGACCCTGATGCTGGGTAGGATTGGGGGCGAGAGGAGAAGGGGACGACAGAGGATGAGATGGTTGGATGGCATCACTGACTCGATGGACATGGGTTTGAATAGACTCTGGGAGTTGGTGGTGGACAGAGAGGCCTGGTGTGCTGCAATTCATGGGGTCGCAAAGAGTCGGACATGACTGAGCAACTGAACTGAACTGAACTGAACTGAGGATGATCTGATCCTTGGCACTACCCTTTTCTTCTCAAAATTCTTGCAACCCAGATTCTGTGCCATTCCTTCTCCCTACACAGAGGAGCAGATATAGGTGGACACAAGAATTAGCGAAGGGGCCTAGTATCTAAGCAAGCTGTCCTACTGTTCATTAGCTGCCTTACCTAAGTGTTCTCATGTAATCATTATTGAAATCATTTTGTGGGGTTTTCAAGAGCTGGTGCTGACAATGGGGACTCTCTCAAGACATTGGGTGTTGACAGCAGCTTCAAAAAAGCAATTAGGAAGCAGACAAATTCATCATGGGCAAGGAACATGCTACTGAAGATGGTAACAGTCCCTTATATTTGCCTGGTATTCTATACTTAACATATCATGTTTTAAAATTTTGTTTATTACACCAAAACCATGAGACTTTTAGAATTACGATAACTCCTATTTATTAATGAGTTACTTGTCAGATGTCCTAAAAGTGAAAAAGTGAAAGTGTTAGTCACTCAGTTGTGTCTGACTCTTTGAGACCCCATAGACTGTAGCCTGCCAGGCTCCTTTGTTCATGGAATTCTCCAGGCAAGAATACTGGAGTAGGTAGCCATTCCCCTCTCCAGGGGATCTTCCTGACCCAGGGATCGAACCTGGGTCTCCTGCATTGCAGGCAGATTCTTGACTGTCTGAGCCACCAAGGAAGCCCACCAGGTGTCCTACTCAGTGTTAAACCAGAGTCCCAGACTAGTATATAGCCTAATACTTCCCATCTGACATTTCCTGCCCCTCTTCATGAAAAGCAGTCCGATTGGATCCACTTGATTGCATTAAATTGTATCATTTGAGGACTGAACCAGATGTCAAGAAATGATGAAATTCAGGCATATGAAAGGGCTGATAATATCTGTAACCTGTGATTAATTGAATGTCTGTCTTTGGATGAAAACAGCCTCTTTTGTCCTTTTCGAATTAGGTTATGGATTGCTTTAATCCCACCATCCAAATCAGAATCAACAGCTAACATTTATTGAGTGTTTACTATCTTCTGTGAGGTAAGCTAACTATTTTACCTCTATCAATCCTTCTAATCTTCCTACAGGATCAGTATTACATTAATTCCTTCTTAAGAGATCAGATGAAGCACAGAAAGGAAAGGTCACACAGCTAGATAATAAGGTCAGGAAAACAGCCCAGGTCAGTTGGATTTAGGGCTGTCATGTGGTTCACAGCATTGAAGGAAGCCCTTGGCCACTGTCATACAGCATTCAAAAGCGATATCCAGCTTCCATTAACTAATTATTCTGGAATAAACGTAGGCTTCCTCAGCATGAATGGAAATATCTAAATAATAGTTTATCTTTGCTTCTTAAAATGTTTGGGCTGATGAGATCTGGGGAGTTGGTGCAGAGGGCATTCAGGCTCATTGTCACCAGGTGACAAGTTCACTGCCACATGTGGGAAACCTGCTGGCTTCTTTCCCCAGGTGTGAGGAGGGCACAGCAGTAGGTGACCAGGGGCCTGGTGTTTGGTGGCCTAGCCTTGGTTGGCTTCTGGGAAGAGAATCCCTGTGACAGCTAGGTTTCAGCCTAGCTTTCAGTGGGAGAGTGGGGAGCCCCCCATAGAGCTGTTTTTCCACTCAATGAATTGAGAGAGGGAAGAGCAACAAAGGGCTTCCCCTGAGCAAGAACCATGAGTCCTGGCAGGAGATGCTGGCATTAGCAGGAACCAGCACTTAGGTGCTGCCTGGACATGTCATGCAGTTTGGACTATGCAGATGCAGACACAGGGCTGCTCCTAGTCCACCTCTGGGAACCCTGCAAACACCACCAACTGCAGTGCAGCGGCTTTGATCTTCTTCCTATGCCCTAGGCCGCGCTGGATCTGAGTGATGAACCTCACTCTGAGACCAGCCCAGAGAAAGAAGAGGGGGGATTGCCAAGAGGGATGGAGACGAGCTAAGCAAACAGCTCAAGGGGAATGCGATGTTGATCAGCCCCACACAATGTGATGTGGTTTGATAGGAGCCTTGGTCAAGACCTGTGCTCCTGGGTACATCCAGATTTTCCATCTCATAAATATGATGGATGAGTCACCCTAGATGCATGGGAAATCACCATAAAGGCAAGAGAGCAGATTGAATAGATGTGTCTTGGGTTCAAATTTCCTAGTGTTCTTTTACTTCCTGTTAAGAACAACATGGCATCCGCATTCCCAAACACAGCTTTTAGGTGCGTTTATTTAAAATCTGAGGAATTTAAAGAAAATCGGGTTGGTTTTGTTAGACAAGAAAGTATTTATAAGTGGCTTCTCTCTCCCTTTGATGTTTCATTTCCTGCATTCTTGAGATAACGGTGACCTTCTCTTCCTGTCTTTAATACCAAATATGAAGTCATATAATTTAAGTGAACGCATCTTGTTACTGGGGGAGAATACTCATAATTCATGAATTTGAGAGTATAGCTTCACTGCTGCTGCTGCTGCTAAGTCACTTCAGTCGTGTCCGACTCTATGCGACCCCATAGACGGCAGCCCACCAGGCTCCTCTGTCCCTGGGATTCTCCAGGCGAGAACACTGGAGTGGGTTGCCATTTCCTTCTGCAATGCATGCATGCATGCTAAGTCGCTTCAGTCGTGTCCGACTCTGTGCGACCCTATGGACAGCAGCCCACCAGGCTCCTCTGTCCACAGGATTCTCCAGGCAAGAATACTGGAGTGAGTTGCCATTTCCTTCTCCCATAGCTTCACTAGGAAACATGATTCAGTCATTAACTGAATTATTTATAATAATTTAGCAACCCTGGGTGGGGTGACGGTGGAGGAGGAAAGTTTCCCAAGCCAATTAATATCCATAAAGACACTAACAGAAACCTATAAAACAGCATAGTATTCCCTTTGGAGGAGATTGGGGTTAAATTTTTTGGACAGAACGTACTTTGATGGATCAAATAGAATATCATATCATTTCTGTCCTCCTCCCTCAAATGACCCTGGTTCCTTTTTCTCTGTTTTTTTTCCTCTCACTTAAATCATCACATACAACGGTGATTCATTCTTTCTGCATTTTACTTCCTGTAGGTAAACACATGACTTAATATAGAGTTGTAAAAGCTCTTAATTTGGGAGGCATGAGGTTAACTATTTTATACATAAAATGGTTCATTCCCATGTGTATGAAAGGAAGAGAGCTAAATATAAATTTATTTTTCACATAATAGACCGAAATTTTCTTTCATGAATAAAAGTAGTGGCTTATGAAGTAGTTTAAAAAGCCATTCACAAGGCTATTTTGATGAGGCGCCTGTATTTGACTAAGATACATTATTTTCTTAATAAGTTTCATTGCCTTTGGTGACTCCTCTCTCAAAGGGAAGAAAAAACCAGTAAATTAAAGGTACATGCTGGCATGTTAAAAAAAGTTCCAATGGCAGGACACAAATTATTTTATTACCACACCAACTGAGCCACTGATACTTCCCAATTCATGAACAAATTTTCCATTACTATAGAGTCACGCTTTTATTGACTGTTATAAAATCACCATTTGTATCTTTTTTATCCTGCTGTGTTTCTATTTTATTGGAAAACTCCTATAACAGGTATAACATCAGCTCAGATTACCAAGAAATCTATAAAATAGCTTCCTGCTACTACCTTTGGTGCAGATTGAAAGAATACATTATGATCCCACTGAGTCTCTGATAAAAACTGTGATTCACATGCCCACATGATTTACCCTTATCTGTTAGACATCCAGGCTTTATCTGCTCTATTAAATTATGGGAGCATTTCGCTGGTATTGATTAGTTATGCTTGGCAGAATTAAAACATCTGGGTCATGAGATTTAGATACAAACTTTGGGCACAGTAATAAAATCAAAGAAAGTCCAGAATGTTGCCATGGGAAGGCATATTCCAACAACAGATTATCTTTGCCTGTGTTGTGGGTGGTACTGATCACTTTGGTCTCTGATACTCAGATATAGTACCCAGCTGAGGTTCAAAGGAAGACAGGGACACAAGCATGGCAATAAACTGAAAGTAACACTAACTTACTCAAACAACAACAACAATAACAAAAAGGAATTGGTTTTTAAATGATCAGTCTCAAAGTTTTTACAAAGCATATAAGTGTGGATACTATGATAGAAGTTCATGAATTATTTGACCATTTGAATAGTAATAGGACATCATTGATAAAAATTGCTCTCGACTGTTACTGGGGATAGGATTTCTATCTGTGATTATATCTGTGGGTCAGCTAGCAAAATCAGCTGGTACATTCTTGTTTCCTTCCACATGGTTTCTGCTGATGTTCAAGTAGAAATTTTCTAACTAATGGAGAATGAAGTTTGTGTTTTTAAGTACAGAGCAAATTACATCTGAACTATATCAACTCTAGCTGATTTCAAAAGAACAGGTCACGTAGAAGAGAAAATATCCCTTTATCACAGATGGGGACCTGCCAGAAGGTTCACCGTGTCACTTTCAGGGACAACGTGGGAGTACTTTCTAATCACCTGTGGCTGATAAATGCAAATGTCATACCAGAGTTAACTATCCCTGTTTCTATTGGCTGTATGGACAGCTATTCATGTGTCTCAGAGTTTTCAGGTAGCTCAGCCCATCTTATCCTTAAAGAAATCCCTTAAGACAAGCAGATAGGTGAGTTATTTCACTGCTAAAGAAAATGATGGTTTTGTGCTGTGCTATGCTTCGTCGCTCAGTCGTATCCGACTCTTTGTGATGCCATGGACAACAATAGCCTGCCAGGCTGCTCTGTCCATGGGTTTCTCCAGGCAAGAATACTGGAGTGGGTTGCCATGCCCTCCTCCAGGGGAACTTCCCAGCCTAGGGATTGAGCCCAGGCCTCCCGCACTGCAGGCAGATTCTTTATCATCTAAAACACAATACTGGGTTGTAATTTTTCTACGAGAGTTTTTGGCTAATGTGCCAGCTATGTTTGGTTTCAGAGAACAGCACAATGGTGATTTAGACTCACTATCTGAACCCACAATGTTACATAACATAGATTAATAAAAGAAATGATGATTTAAGCCTTTTTGCTATAAATGTAGTAAGCAGTAAATATTGAAAAAGCAGCTTTCATAAAAAAAATAGAAAATCGCTTTTATCCAAGAATATAATTTAGCAATTTGAAAGTAAAAGGAGGTTACTAAACACTGACCAGAGTTTTGATATACGAAAACTTATTTTGTATATACAATTTGATCATCTAGCTTTTAAGTTGGAGGCTGGAGGGTTAAAAATTCTATGGGGATGGTTGAACAAGGTTATTTTGTTCCAGTTACTTAAAAAGCAAAGGGTCTATTCTCTTCCTTCATGGCTTTTGGTTAACTACCGATGTCCTATTTTATATCATGTTTTTGTTCTTTAAAGCGATCCATGAAATTCTTAAAATGTTGACTTACATTCCTATTGACACATTTGATGATTTTAGAGATGCTTTTCTTTTTTTTAATTTCTGATAGCTCTTCAATTAGTTATGGCTTTCTGGAATGTGAACTTTAAATTTCTTTCTTTTTCTCATCTAGGTCCAATAATAACTTCTAAGCAAACACTTAAAAAACACAGGAGAGCTCTTTATAAAATCATCCAGTGATGAATCTTTTATATGGTGGAAATAAAACCCCTTTGTAGTATAAACTACATTTTCAATAAGCTAGATGTTTATTATGTTTTATATGGCTTTTATATGTTTATGTTTGTACGGGGTAGGAATGAGTAAAGGATGAACACACTGTAGGTCTAAGCCAACATAATTACTTGTCAATTAAAATATACACATGGGGATGCAAAAAAAGTATTTTAACATGCCCACTTTTATATTTTGGAGAAGTCATTTTCCCTATGATTAAAGGATATCACTTGTAGGGAATTCATCAACAATTTCCTGTCCTTCTAGCAGTGAAATGATTGTAATTCTGTCAACTTGTCGTAGGGGCATATGTAACCTTCTTTTATTGTGTCAGCCTACAGGCATCCTTGATCTCAATTGGTGTGAATTTCATTTAATTGCTGAACTGTGGAAAGATGCAAGGTAGATTCGGATATTTTTTTCCCTTGTAGTTCACACTTTTTTTTCCTCTTGAAGCTGAATATGTCTAACTAGCAGAGCTCCCTAATTCTGATGGCTTGTCTCTAATTAGTTATCGTTCAGCTACCATCTTGTTTTATATTTCAGGTCAATATTGGTCATTGTACTGCATGTTTGCTTTATTTTTCAGATAGAAATTTATTTTACCAGTGATAATTCTGTTGATGTAGGCAACAACAAAGTAATTATAGAGAAAATAATAGTGGTGTAAACGTAAAAAAAGAAAAAATGAGCTTTGGAGAGTTGCTTCAATTTAAAGGCTACTCTTTTAGGAAGTTTCATATTTTCCAGTGGCCAAAAGATGTTTAATATTTTGGGAGGAGTTATGGTCTTAATTACCATCTAAACATTGTCCTAAAGAAGAATCCTGCATTGATCTCATTGCTCTGAAAGCATTTATACCTTTATTTCCTTTTGGTGCTAGTTCGATCCACACACAATGACTCATTCTGTTCTTAAGTTGCCTAAGAATTCTGGCGTCCCAAATTCCCAATCCATGTATACACTGCTATATTTAAAATAGATAACCAGGGCTTCCCTGATGGTCTAGTAGTTGAGAATCCACCTGCCAATCCAGGGGTCACAGGTTCAATCTTTGATCCAGGAAGATCCCACATGCTGCGGAGCAATTAAGCCCATTCACCACAACTACTGAGCCCATGCGCCTAGAATGTGTGCTCCAAACCAAGAGAAGCCACCACAATGAGAAGTCCTCACAGAGCAACCAAGACCCAGCACAACCAAAAATACATAAATAATAAAATAAAATAGATAACCAACAAGGACCTACTGTTAAAAAAAAAAAAAAGAAATTCGGGCATCACTGGGTCTAAGTGGTAACCAAAAATGTGAAAGCAGAATTGCATGACATACCAGAATTTGAAGCAAGCTACCCAGAAATAGGAGTTCACCTGATTAGTTCATATGTAGACTTTAAAAATCACTGAAGGGCTATTTGGGATTCTCTGCAGATCTCAAGATGGATAAAGATACTCTGTTGGTCAGCAAGCACATGATAGAGCCAAGTAGTTGGCTTATTAGAAAGTCTTGAAATAGTGTCACATACACAAAGGGAAACAGGCAAAAAGCTTTTCCATCAAAACAAAGGGCTTCCCAGGTGGTGCAGTGGTAAAGAATCTGCCTGCCAATACAGGGGATGGAAGAGACTCAGGTTCAATCCCTGGGTCAGGAAGATAGCCTGGAGAAAGAAATGGCAACCCACTCCAGTACTCTTGCCAGGAAAATCCCAGAAGAGCCTGCAGGCTATACAGTCCATGGGGTTGCAAAGAGTCAGGCATAACTGAGTGACTGAGCATGTTCAAACACACACACACACACACACACACACACACACACACACACACCCAAACAAATCAGATGTGTTAGGGACTGAAGTAAGGTCAGTGTGACAATTGTATTGTGAGTGAGGGAGGGGTGGTGGGAAGTGACAGCCAGGATTTGGAGGTCTTGTGGATTTTAATAAGGGTTGAATTGCACCCTAAGTATAATGGGAAGCAGAGAACTGAAAGCTTTAGAAATACTTTGTTGACAGAGTGGTAATTCAAAGATGATTGCTTTGATCCAAGTGAGAGATGCAGGTGGTTTGCACTAGGGTATGAGAGTGGAGAATGTGAACAGTGGTTGGAAAACTAGGTTTCAAAACTATTTTGAAAAACTACGTATGTGTATGAAGCAAGGAAAGGATGACTCCTAGATTTAGGGGAAGATTGGGTGTTTGAGGGAGAGAAGAGAGAAGTCAGTGGTTGGCCCTTGGCCAGGTTAAGTTTGAGGTGATTGTTTGTATTGAGATGAAGACGCTAAGTACAAGTTGGATGAAGGAGACAGAACTCAGTGCAGTGATTGTAGGCTGTGGAAATGCACCATTGACATGTGAATTTATTTGAAACTGGGATTGAATGAGATCACACAGGAGGAAGCAGAAGGAGGAGAGCAGAGCTGAGGATAGGGCCCTGTGAACCCTGTTCTATTGGTGGGTTTTATAGAAGGGATGGGGGGTTCCCTGGTGGCTCAGATGGTAAAGAATCTGCCTGCAATGCAGGAGATCTGCGTTCGATTCCTGGGTTGGGAAGATCCCCTGGAGAAGGGAATGGAAACACACTCCAGTAATCTTGCCTGGAGAATTCCATGGACAGAGGAAGCTGGTGGGCTACAGTCCATGGGGTTGCAAAGAGTCAGACCTGACTGAGCAACTAACATACACACACATACATAGAAGGGAGGACCCGGTAAAGGAGCTTACCTGTGATGTGTTAGGAAAATGAGACAAACATAGTTTATGGAAGACAAGACAGTAAACAGAGAAAAAGAATGTAGTCCATCATGGCAAATCCTACTGAAACTTTAGGCAAGAACCATCTGCTCTGAAAAATCCTGGGTCTTGTGAGGATACAAATCTTTCCTGATGGATTCGCTTTGGTGATGATCTACAATGTAAGCCTGGGCTGACACATGATTAAAAGGTGACTGATGCACTTTTCCCATTCTGATAAACTCCAGTGCTTCATGTTTATATCCTACCAATCTCCAAGAAGCTCCATAAAACTACAGAGACATCCTCAAATCTTCTAAGACAAGAAATGTCCAAGGAAAAAAGATACTCAACTTTCTATAAATAGGGAAATAAAGGTCTAGAAAAGCTGAGGATTGTTTGGGCTCAGTACTCCCTTGTGGCCTCTTCCTTGAAAATCCAGAGATAAACAGTTTGCCATCCTTCCAGGAGGTAAACCAATGGTAGAATAAACACATTCATCTTTCCCTCTCTTATGGTGCACATGGTTTGTCATTATAACTAACCCCCAGGCACACAAGTTGGAGCAAAAGCTCCAGGTGGTGTCTGCTCAGGGAAGTTAAGGAATGAACTTGAGATAGGGAGGCTACTTGGTGACTCAGAAAGGCAACTCTGGGACCAGGACATCACAACACTGTGCATCTTTTTCTTAAGAAAAGAAACTTATGAGTCACACAATAAAAATATGAATTCTAGTGGGGTGGGACAGATAAAGGGTAGAGGATTAACAGATACAAGCTACTTTGTATAAAATAAATAAGATCCAAGAATATATTGTACAGCACAGGGAATATGCATTAGTTGCTCAGTTGTGTCCAACTCTTTGTCCATGGGATTCTCCAGGCAAGAATACTGGGATGGGAAGCCATTCCCTTCTCTTTAAAGAATCTGCCCGCCATGTAAGAGACCTGGGTTTGATTCCTGGGTCAGGAAGATCCCTGGAGAAGGGAATTGGTACCCATTTCAGTATTCTTGCCTGGAGAATTCCATGGACAAAGGAGTCTGGTGGGCTACTGTCCATGGGGTCACAAAGAGTCAGATATGACTGAGTGACTAATACTTTTGCTTTTTTTTCACTTTCACAGGGATTATGGTCGATTTTTTTTATAATAACTATAAATGCAGTATAACCTTTAAAAATTGTGAATCCCTCTGTCGTACACCTGAAACTTACGTAATATGGGACATAAACTAGATTACAATAAAAAATACACAAATTTGATAATGTTATAGTTCTTGGAGTATGTGATTTCTTGGTTTAACTTAGAGCAACAGTGATACATTGAATCCAAAATTTGCTCTCACAGCCAGTAGCAGTTCACATAACTTGTTCTTCCTTAGGCATCAGTACAAAGCAGTTTCTAAATGAGGCGGTTTCAGTATATAGCAGAGACAGTTGGCAACATCTGGAGACAGGCAGTTTAGGTTGT
Organism: Giraffa tippelskirchi; assembly: GCF_054371585.1. NCBI lineage: Eukaryota > Metazoa > Chordata > Mammalia > Artiodactyla > Giraffidae > Giraffa > Giraffa tippelskirchi. The sequence goes on along the minus strand of NC_137287.1, from coordinate 59,380,112 downwards.
CACACTGCGGCCTGTTGCTGCATTTAGTGGGTAGAGGCCAGGGATGCTCCTGAACATCCCACAACCTACAGAAGAGTCCCCCACAACAAAGAACTTTCTGACCCAAAATGTCAATGCAGTCAAGATCGAGAAACTCTCATACAAAGAAAACTGAAAAACCGTCTTTAATTCTTAGCATTAGACTTAATTTTCACATGACTTGAGTGTACTCATGAGTTCATTTTCCTGGCTGTTCTATCATTATATAACAGCATCAGTGTCTCCATTTTTGCCATTTGTCTCACTTTGTAAAAAGAAAATGAGAAAGGTATTCCATTAGAAGAAGTACACAAGTGCCCATAGCTATCTACTGACTCCATTAATGCATTTTACATTTCTTGTGAAATTTCGTGATGCTGATATTGTAAATGAAACCCCCACTGCTCCTACAACAAAATTTGACATTTTAAAGTCATTTTGAGGGAGGAACAAAAATGAAAAGGAAAAAAAAATCAGATTTCAAGCACACCGGGTAGTCGGTAACCACTGTAATTGATTTTCAACCAAACAACTCTTTCTTTAATCATATTATCGAATCAACACCACACTTTTGCTGGACTCTGTGATGCTCGTAAGACAGTGCTACCCATGCAGTAAATGCTCAGTATATGCATCTTGAATCAGAGAAGCTCATTGATCAGCATGTGTTTCCTGCATCCCTGTAATTATTCCTACTTAGCGATATGAAATCCTGGTCTTAGCAAATTTTTGTCTGGGACACTAATTATCTCCACATGACAAAGATTCTTATTTCAAATTCATCTCTTCACCCCACTTTATGACTGTAACAATGTCATCCTGCCTGAAGGTTTTACTTTGAGAAACCCACTTTTTCTTCCCACTATTCTTTTTAAAAAAATACTGTTCTTATGCTCCATATCCTAGAGAGGAAAACTGGTTTTGGTCTGCTCTTTAAAGCATTCTTTTAGTGACACAGGAGCTGAGTCCTTGCAAAGTGGCCAGCAGGGCTCTGTGAGTTTTCGTAAGTGTATTCTGGAATCCTCAGTCAAAACATTGTTATGGGGTTGAGGAATCCGAGGCAGAGTGAGGAGCCATGGGGGAGGGAATGGACAAAGCAAATGTTCTGAGCTGTGTTACCCAAGCACCAAGCCATCAGCTTCCCTTGCAAAGATGGGTGCTGCTTTTAGAATTCTGTGATTTGTAGGGAAAATAGAGGGTATACTAAGACACATCAATCTATCACCTTCTAAAGAGTACAGGATCACTAACTGATCCCAACTGATAGGAACTGGAAAACCCTTGAGTGCTTGATTTGTAAAATTACTATAATAACTATAATATACTACAACTTGGGCAAACTCTGGGAGATAGTGAGGGACAGGGAGGCCAGGCATGCTGCAGTCCATGGGGTTGCAAAGAGTTGGACATGATTTGGCGACTGAACAGCAACAATATAACTATTGTTTGATTCTTGTTTGATGTAATTGAGACAGTTTCCTTTGGACATAAGCTGTTTGACCATACTATTGCCCTTTCCCTATAAAGCTATAATCAAATAGGACAAAAGGAAACAGTTCACCTCTCCTTAGATACAAAGGAGCTTGGATAATAAGTGTTATTTTAAAACTTGAGTATCTCAGAATCCTTTCCACATTCTCTTCATCAAGACTTCCATTATTGGTGGTGGGGCAGTTACTTCTTATTCCCTAACTTTTCACGGGAAAGAAGAAGCAGCCTTTAATCATAGGAATTTTGCTGGCTTAAAAATTGGGGACAGTAGTTAAAAGTGAGGAGAGAGATCAAAAGTAACAAAAACAGAATTGAGGGGAAAGAATGCTAAAATATTCGGAAGAGGTTTGGAAGAAGGACAGAGGAAACTAGAGATTTCTTTTCAAAAGAGTCCACATACTCTGGGTTTCTATTCCTTCTGAATGTTAATTACAGTCTTTACCTTGGCATTTTGCTCTCATATCAGGGAAGCAATTACTGGCCTAATTCAAATTCATAGCAGCCATTAACAATGAACAAACAGATACATTATTTTAATTCCATTTGCTGCTTCCTTTCTGCTGATGTATTGACCCATGAAGCTTTGACTGGATGTCCTGTAATTGGCATTTGGCAAAGGTTGTTATCATCATCATGCTTTTCATATACGAGTATTTATTAAGCACATATTGCATATATAATACCTTGCAAGGGCAGGCAGCTTAAAGACCACAGGCCAGAAATAGTTTGTGCCTTTATAGAGTTTATGTAACAATAACTTTATTTTTTAGATAAAAATTTAGTCTGCTTATATGTGTGTGTGTGTATAAGGGTCAAGGTGAATCCCACAGGCTAACAGGATTATTATTTCTTAGCTTAAATATAATTTATAACTGTTCTCCATATATTATTTCAATCATATATGTTTGACATTATTCTTGGCTCAACAATACCAATTATATCAAACTCCCAAGGCAAGATCTCACAATGAGATGCTGCTGCTGCTGAGTCGCATCAGTCGTGTCTGACTCTGTGCGACCCCATAGACGGCAGCCCACCAGGCTCCTCCGTCCCTGGGATTCTCCAGGCAAGAACACCGGAGTGGGTTGCCATTTCCTTCTCCAATGCATGAAAGTGAAAAGTGAAAGTGAAGTCGCTCAGTCGTGTCCGACTCTTAGCGACCCCATGGACTGCAGCCTACCAGGCTCCTCCATCCATGGGATTTTCCAGGCAAGAGTACTGAGATAGAGTTCATGAAAAGAGAGGAAAACAAGAGAATTAGCTTGAAAATGGAATAATCTATAACCCTTTCCCTATGATTTCGTTTTCTTTCTTGAGTCAATGACTTACCACAAATCTCCACAATATTCTTGCTCTCCAATTGGTTTCACACACTGACATAATTTTTGTTATGCTTTCATTTGGAGATATTTAATATGTGCCAAGTCATTTGTTTGCATTTCCTTCCTCAGGTTCATTTAATGCCACTGTCTTGTGTCCTAAGACATTCGTCCTCACATGAATGAGTTAGTTTGGCTGTAAACGCCACCCAAATCCCTCAGCACAGGGATCATTCCATGAGCTGTGGGCAAGTAGTCCTTTACCTTCTGGGACCTCAATCCCCACATCCGGAAAACAAGATGGTGGGATTCTAGGGTGACTTCCAGCTCTGAGACTTTATTTACATATTTATTTTAAAATGTGTTCATTCTGCCAACTAAAGATTGGCACTTGCCATCTGCCTTTACAAGGGGAAAGTCACTGGCCACAGCAGTTGCTGACCTTCAACACATCCTGAAAGGAGTTCAGGGTGGAGATCAGGAATGATGCCTTCTGTGCTGTGGGAAAACTGGGAGACCAGGCCTTCGACATTTTCAGGAAGAGATTCCAGGAGCTCAAATTCTTGCATTTTCTCACATTTAGAAAATCACTATATCATAGCCTGAGACACTGCTGTTTGTGACCAGCAGCAACTTTCTGCCACAATGTGTGCTTGACTGCATGGACCCCCTTCACTAAAATCACATATATACTCACTTTCCCCCATCTCTTCAGAGCAGTTCCTCAGAGCTCTCTGAGAGGCTGTCTTCCGGGCTATAATTCTCATTTCGCCCCAAATAACACCTTACGCTCACATTGTGTGTGTGTGTTGTTTTTTTTCAGTCTACAATTATGTGATAGTACTGAAACATGATCCTGTGTTTCTCAACTCGTAGACTGAAACAGAATTATTGTGCAACAGGAAAATTTTATTTAACAGTTGATGTTTCCTCTTTTTCCCTTTTAATTTTGCTTCCTGCCTCAAACACTCAGTGTTGTCATGACTTCCCTTTCTCAAATCAGCTCCAAAAGCATAAAATGTGAAATCCTACCTATTCCCTTGTTTGTGTGCATGTATTTATGTTCATAAAATCCACATTCCTGAAGTTGTCTCTATAAAGGATCTAGGGACTTCCCTCGTGGTCCAGTGGCTAAGACTCTACACTCCCAATGCAGGGGGCCTCGTTCCCAACTCCCCTTGTTGGGGATCTGGATCCCACATACCATAACTAAAGAGTTTGCGTGCTGCAACTAAGAACCGGTGCAGCCAAATAAATAAAAACATAAAAATGAATATTTTAAAACACTGTCTAGTAAAGTGCATCTTTAGATGCTTAGTAATAATTCATTTAAACTAATAATATAAAACTTACTAAAATCAATAATTTGTGAATTGTATCATGCCTGCTATTAGAAGGAAATTATTATAAAGGAAGTCATCTTGTTGAATTCCCCACCCAACATAGGAATCCCACCTTCACCAGCCTTGACAGATGGTTATCTAGTCTGCTTTTGCTTCAGCAGTGACCAGTTGTTCACATATTCTTAGAGTGGGTCATTTACAACTGTTGACCAGCTCTGTTGGGAACTGTTTTCTGTACATGAACCAAAACTCTGTCTCTCCATAGTTTATTCAGTTTTTCTTATTTTGACTCTAGATTTACAAGGAATTCATCTACATTGTTACCATCCAAGTACTTAATGAAAATGATCATTTCCCCATTATCTGACATTAACTTCATTTGATTGACCAACTTTTCCTACCTTAAACAGAGGAAAGAAATCTACCATCATCCTGCCTGATGGAATCAAAAGCCCCAAATACTATCAGATGGCTAGATCTTTGATGACATTTAATGAAGTGCCTGGAGATGGAGGTTACACACTCCACTGGAGACTTTCTAGATCAAATTGTTCACTGATTATAGAGCCTGGGGTCTGTAATTAGCACCCTTAACATTCAGTTATTATTTACATGTCCACTAGAGCATTATACTCAAAGAGCCAGCATTTCAAATGAACATGAATATTTAACCCAGATTGATAAACTGGTGGTAAGTCAGCCACCCCACAAGCTCACAATTTTAGTGTTTACTTCAAGAGTGGAGTTCCACTGAAAAACTGGCTTGTTTTTAGGAGATGAAAGTCTGAGTTGTAGGTCAGTCTTGGTGGACTAGTTGCTCTCCTACTTGTACTGTTAAAGACTTTCTGAGCTTTGGTGTTTTCATCTACTTTATCTTCTCTCCTTCAAACCAGTAGGGGACATATAGAGAAGGAATCTTTGGGTGGCTATTTGTCTAAAGTTTTGGTAAAATAATAAAGTTATAAAATCTAGGTAAGAAATTAAAGTTATAAAATTAAAGTTATAAAATCTAGGTAAGAAATAATCACAGGATCTGTGTGATATCACTTATATGTGGAATCTAAAAAACAAACTAGTGAATATAACATAAAAGAAGCAGAGTCACATATACAGGGAACAAACTAGGGCAAGGTAGGGGTGAGGGGTGGGACAGACAAACACTTGGGCATAAGCTATAGGGATGTGTTGTCCAGTGTGGTGAATATACTCAATATTTTGTAATAACTGCAAATGGAAAGTGAATTTTAAAAATTGTATAAAAATTTTTAAAAATTAAAGAAGTTCTACGGGTGGGCAAACTTTTCCTTTAGAGGACCGAGAGTAAATATGCTTGCCTCTGTGAACCCCACGGTCTCTGACACCATTCAACTTTACAACATTAGTCCAAAAACAGCCAGAGGTAATATATAAGTGAATGGATATGATAATAGATATTCCAAAATACTGGAACATTTTATCTATTCCAATAAAATGTTACTAAAAATAGCAGTTCATCCTGATTTACACAAAGCAGGGGCAGGGGGCGGGGTGGCGACAGGGGAAATTCAAGAAGGTTTTTGCAGAAAGAAATGAGCCCAAACTTATTTTCTTCTCTGATCTCCTCTAAGTGCTAAATGAAAGACTGAAGGCAGGAGGAGAAGGGGACAACAGAGGATGAGATGGCTGGATGGCATCACTGACTCAATGGACGTGAGTTTGAGTAAGCTCTGGGAGTTGGTGATGGACAGGGAGGCCTAGCATGTGCAGTCCATGGGGTCACAAAGAGTCGGACACGACTGAGTGACTGAACTGAACTGAAGTGCTAAGTGAGTGGGACATGTGAGGCTCCACTTCACATTTTTCAGGTGTATAATTTCAGGTGGTATTTCTTTTTTAAAAAATTTATTTTTTTTTAATTGAAGGATAATTGCTTTACACAATTTTGCTGTTTTCTGTCAAACCTCAATATGAATCAGTCATAGGTATACATATATCCCCTCACTCTTGAACCTCCCTCCCATCTCCCTCCCCATCCCACCCCTCTAGGTTGATACAGAGCCCCTGTTTGAGTTTCCTGAGCCATACAGCAAATTCTCGTTGGCTTTTTATTTTACATATGGTAATGTAAGTTTCCATGTTACTCTTTCCATACATCTCACCCTCTCCTCCCCTCTCCCCATGTCCATAAGTCTATTCTCTATGTGTTTCTCCATTTCATTTCTTCAGGTGGCATCTCTTTACCCTGCAGGACATTTACTCACCTAGTCCCACCTTAAAGTTGAAACAATCTTTGATTCCAAAATAGGAATCAAATATTTTAAATGCAAATGCTTCCGAGAGTCAGCCCATTGGTAAAGTCTCCCCCTGAGACTTCCAGGTTCCTGTGGGAAGGAGGTGAACTTCTACACTGCAGTGAGTTCAGGGTGGCTGAGTCAGAGGAGAAAGGAGAGGAAGATGGATCTCACACATTCACGCAGTTTGAGAGCTTCACAAATGTACCTGTGACTTTATGTTCATTCATAGAAGAGTCTGAAGGCAAGTGGGTTGGATGGATAGGAGAAGAAAGAGAAAAGAAAAAAAATTCTTACATAAGTTTCTTCATGTCTGCTGAGATGGTGTGGGGGATATTTTAATGGGAATGCTGGCACTCTTTCACCATTAAATACTAAGAACATCATTAAAAAACTTCTGCTTCTATGACTAAGAGCAAATATTGGGACCCAGTAGCTCAGCTAGTAAAGAATCCACCTGCATTGCAGGAGACCCCAGTTTGATTCCTGGATCGGGAAGATTCCCTGGAGAAAGGAGTTGGCTACCCACTCCAGTATTCTTGGGTTTCCGTGGTGGCTCAGACAGTACAGAATCTGCCTGCAATGAGGGAGACCTGGGTTCAGTCCCTGGGTTGGGAAGATCCCATGGAGGAGGGCATGGCAACCAATATTCTTGCCTAGAGAATCCCTTTGGACAGAGGAGCCTGGCAGGCTACAGGCCATGGGGTCGCAAAGAGTCAGACATGACTGAGCCACTAAGCACAGCACAATAGACATGACACAGCAGAATACCAATGCAGATGACAGAATGAAGGAGAAAGCAGTGTGCCCGTGTGGGACTAAACTAAGTCCAATGTTGCTGTTGTTGTTCAATCACTGTCGTGTCCCACTCTTTGTGACCCCGTGGACTATAGCCCGCCAGGCTCATCTGTCCTCCACATCTAAACTTTCCAGCAAAAAAGGGCCTCACAGAGAAACCAGAGGCTACCCTCCACCGCCAGAGATGCTGATCATCAGCCTTTTAATTTTCTAGTTTGAATTAAAGTACCCCTTGACGTATGTTTGGTTGTTAATTATTATATTATTGTTCATTATTTCTGAAAAGTAATAACATGTTTAATAAAAATCGGAGCTACAGTAATGAAAATCATTTAGATAATTTCAAGCGTTTCACCTCCTGAGGACTTCAATTTGATTTCTAAAACACAGTAGAAACTTCCTAATTCAGACTAATGACAGAGAGCCCCATTGTGAATTACCAAATTTTTCAGATGAGTGGGTATGCAAACAGACAGACAAGAATCAAGGAATGTAAACCACACAATATGTTTCATCCCTTTGTTTTGACAGTGGTACTTCAGACTTCACAGTCTATGATAAAACTTTCCGGTACCTCGATATAAATGTACCGTCGCTTGTTTCACAAAGATAATGAAGTCTTAGTAATCAGAAATCTCACTATAGAAGTCAGACATTAAATCTTTGCTCAGAGATTGCTTTGGGAATGCAGGGGGTTGTGAATAATTATCTGGCTTACAGAGTACTGAAGTGAGAACGACACAAGGTCTACTGTAGATGCAAAGTGAGGAACAGAGGTAAAAAGACATTTTAATCTATCTTATGGCTTCCCAGGTAGCTCAGTGGTAAAGAATCCACCTGACAAGCAGGAAACACGGGCGTGATCCCTGGCTCAGGAAGATCCACTGGAGAAGGAAATGGCAACTCACTCCAGTACTCTTGCCTGGGAAATCCCATAGACAGAGTAGCCTGGTGAGCTACCATCTATGGGGTCTCAAAAGAGTTGGACACAACTTAGTGACTGAACAATGACAACAAATGGTTGCATTTAGCATTACTCTCGTATTTTTTCTCTGCAATCACAGATCTTTCTAGGCAGAAGAGAGCTCATATGTGTTCTCTCTCACAACCTCCTCGTCTATTCTACTGCTGTATTGATTAGGATTTTATGATCTTCCCTTTAAGGAAGGAGGAGGTCCAACTTAATTACATGCAATGCTCCCTTGTCTGAGAAAAGGCTACACATTTTTATGTGTGGAATGGGACCCAGGCCCAGGGATGATGTTGGGATTCAGAATCTCAAACACTTAGACATTATTATTTTTTTAGTAAATCATCTTTTTTATTGATATTGCCAATTTCATAAGCTGATTTAACAATGCTGTTTTTATTTATTTATTTTAGTTGGAGGCTAATTACTTTACAATATTGTAGTGGTTTTTGCCATACATTGACATGAATCAGCCATGGGTGTACCTGGGATGGGGAGGGAGGTGAAAGAGGGGTTCAGGATGGGGGACACATGTACACTTTGATTTTTATTATCCATCATTTTCCCATTATCTCCTCCCCCTCTTCACTCTGTTAATCTTGATGAATTGTTCTCGACTCTGCTGTCGACTGAGTCACTTAGGCAGCTATTTGAACACACTGTTCCTCATGTGCAGACATTCTGCCTTAATTGACTGAGTCACTGGGAGAGTGGTGAGAGTCGAAAGGACCCACAAATAGCTGTGTTTTTGTGTCAAATCATCAATATTACACTCTGTGTCTTTAGCAGAGCCACAGCAGTGGGGATTTGTGTAGATTCCAGGGTAGGGAACAATCTGTCTGTCAGGAAGAAGTAAGGAGCAGACGCATGAGTCTTGGAATCAACCTGCTGGATTTGAATTCTCACTCTACCACTTACTAAATAAAATACAGTTAATGAAGGTATCCAACCAAAGAGGTGTGATTAAATGAGTTAACATACATGAAAGGTTAAGAATAGCTTTCAAAACATGGCAAGAACTAGAAACTTGGAGTTGTTATTCAAAGGGATCTGGAGGTCAAGAGAGAGAGAAAGCAAAAGGCATCACTTTACAATGCCTGTAGGTTCTGAAAAATATTAGGCTGGGGCCACTGGAGACAGAAGAATTGCTGAGAGCTGTCAGAAAGAACAGGATGGCCCTTTTGGGTAGACACCATGAATGGTTTGAAGCAGAGTCAGTTTTATAGGATCTTTTATTTTGTACCTATTTCGAGGAAGAAAACTTATGTTAGAAAAGATCCAGGGGAATAAAATTGCTTATATTTAAAGAAAGGTCCTCCTGAGCTCTAATAAATTCTGTTCATCACCAAAAATAGATCTGGACCAGTTTTTAGAGGATGGACTAGTTTTTGAAATGCTTGCTTATCCATGGAAGGAACTACTGCAGAGACACAATATGCTGTGTTAAATGTCCCAAACATAGACACAATTATAACTTGGACTTTCTGAGAATTTGCAAATCGTTCATTTTGTGGCTACATCCCCTTTGAGTGGCAACATTTGCATTTTGGACTTTTCCTTCTTGTTTTGTTTCCTTCTGTTTCAAGACAGGCAGGGCTAGTAGAAGAGAATCCAAGTTGGATACCTGTTTAAGCAAAAACTAATTAGGGAAGCAAATCCACTGCTCCACTTGAAAATCAAACATCGCCTACCAGAATCAAGTCAAAATGACTTTTAGATTGTCTGTTATTTGGGAATATCTGTACCACAGCTCCTTCAATTACCAAGTCTAATTTGGAGTTGACTGCAAATTTAAGCACTTTTAGCAGGAGAAGTTCATGAGTCATTCAGGCTAAATCTAATTCATTTGTACAGTATTTCTTGGGCAAAGGTGGGTACCGAGGGATTTGCCCAAGTATGGAGACAGGAAAACTGCAGCGTGAGGGACTTTCTGAAGCTCTGTAAGTGCTATGAGGGCAGAAAAAGAAGATTGAATGTGGTTGTCCTCACCACCATCCTGTCTTGACTCCTGGTTTGCCTAACTTGCCCGGTTGGCACTCCTGACTGCTTCCCCCAACACTTTGCTCTCTGTCTCTCTCTGCACAACACACAGGGGGGAAAAAAAAACCTGGGTAGAGCAATGTTTACACATATTATGTCTATGTGCATCTCCATATCATGCACATCCTGTGAAAACCTGGAAATCGCAGTATTTGAATATAATTGAAAGGGCGCCTGCTAATTTAGAGGCTGTGACAGCACCGTAACCAAGATTTACAGTTGCAAACGGTTGACAACTCGGCTATTGGGTGAAAAGAGGATGATGGGAATCTGATTTGATGGGATGACCCTTTCTGACTTGTGAACAAAGAAACCTGCATATCTATTTTTAACCAGGCTCTGGAGACTTCCAGTAATTGACATTTGGAGCTGAGGCTCCTACTTGTCCCAGTTCCTGGGGATATTTGCATCTCTTTCCGTGTTTGGGTTTTGTCTGCCTAATCCCTCCGAGCAGGTGGGGAATGCAACATTACCTCTGCGTTGGAAGGAGGCTCAGAGATGCCCTCCTCTCTTGCATGTGCTCACTGCAGCCACCTCCCTCCTCTTTGGCTGGGGCTTCCAACTGGAAACCTGGTGTTTGCTATTCCAGGAAAAATGCAAATACTACTCTGAGCTTTCATGAGTTGTTATACCTGAGTGCCACTGATACATCTAAGTTTAGGCTTCACAAGTGTTATTTATCACAGCAGCGAAAAAGGAGCCACCGGGGTTAGATCCTCAAGATGAGGTCCAACAGAAGCCACAATGAAGCCGGAACTTGGGATTTGGGGGTTTCATGCAGAATTTCTCACACAAGGGAGTGACTGCATTACATTGTAAAGTCTCTGAATGTTGTTGGGTCTCCTCTTTGTCTCCTTGGTGTTATTGATTTCATCCCACCCATCTTCCAATATTTGGGTTTTATTCCACCTCTTCCTAAACAAAACCTCTTCACTTGAAAAGACTCAGTGATTTATTCATACAGTCATACAGAAGAGGTTTATCTGCTACTTCTTAGGATGTTTCTTTTCTTAAACCATTTTAATAGGGATAAAGCCTTTAAGCCAAAGGAGTAAACCTTTTGGTTTGGGAATTTCAGATCTCTTGTGGGGGTGATATTTCCAGCTTAAGTTGAAGACTGGAGATTTTTCTGGAATTACTAAAATGTCAGAAACATATGGTCAGCAAAAGGAAAACGGGGAAGGAGGGATAAATTAGGTGTTTGGAATTAAAATATACTCACTACTATATATAAAATAGATAACCACAAGGACCTACTATAACGGACAGGAAAATATACTCAACATCTTGCAATAACCTATAACAGACTAGACTGTTAAAAAAAAGAATATGTTGTTGTTTGTTCTTGTTTTAGTCACCAAGTCACATCCGAATCTTGTGACGCCACGGACTGCAGCCCGCCAGGATCTACATTTCTACAAATTGCCATGGAATTTCTCAGGCAAGAATACTGAAGAGGGTTGCCATTTCTTTCTCCAGGTGGCTCAGGAGTAAAGAATCCTCCTGTCAATGCAGGAGACTCGGGTTTGATCCATGGATCAGGAAGATCCACTGGAGAAGGAAATGGCAACCCACTCCAGTTTCCTTGCCGGGGAAGTCTGATGGACAGAGGAACCTGGCAGGCTATAAGCCCATGAGGTCACAAAAGAGTCAGACATGACTTAGCGACTACACCACAACAAAAAAGAACATATATTTATATGTATAATTGAATCACTTTGTTGTGCATCCAAAACTAACACAGCATTGTAAATTAGCTATATTTCAATAAAAATTTTAAAAAGGAAAAAAGTCAACATTTAAGTGTATAGATGCCATTTCTCTCTGAATAAGATCAGTCTCCCCTAAGATGAAGTTAAGGGTGTGAAATCTGAAAGATATTTTGAAGATGCCATTCTCTTCTTCACTATTGATTACCATAGTCACTTAGAAAACGGAAACTTCTTCAATCCAGCTGAAAGCTGGAAGCAGTGTATCATGCCTCTAGGGGAAAACATAGGCAAAACACTCTCTGACATAAAGCACATCAAGATCCTCTTTGACCCACCTCCCAGAGTAATGGAAATAAAAGCAAAAATAAACAAATGGGACCTAATTAAACTTAAAAGCTTTTGCACAACAAAGGAAACTATAAACAAGGTGAAAAGACAGACTTCAGAATGGGAGAAAAAAATAGCAAACGAAACAACTGACAAAGAATTAATCTCCAAAATATATAAGTAGCTCATGCAGCTCAATACCAGAAAAATAAATGACCCAATCAAAAAATGAGCCAAATAACTAAACAGACATTTCTCCAAAGAAGACATACAAATGGCTAACAAACACACGAAAAGGTGCTCAACATCACTCATTATCAGAGAAATGCAAATCAAAACCACAATGAGGTACCATCTCACACCGGTCAGAATGGCCGCTATCAAAAAGTCTACAAACAATAAATGCTGGAGAGAGTGTGGGAGAAAAGGGAATCCTCTTACGCTTTTGGTGGAAATGGAAACTAGTACAGCCACTATGGAGAACAATGTGGAGATTCCTTAAATAATTGGAAATAGAACTGTCATACGACCCAGCAATCCCACTGCTGGGCATACATACCGAGGAAACCAGAATTGAAAGAGACACGTGTACCCCAATGTTCATCATAGCACTGTTTATAATAGCCAGGACATGGAAGCAACCTAGATGTTCATTGCAGACAAATGGAAAAGTAGGTTATGGTACAAATACACAATGGAATATTACTCAGCTATTAAAAAGAATGCATTTGAGTTAGTTCTAATGAGGTGGATGAAACTGGAGCCTATTATGCAGAGTGAAGTAAGTCAGAAAGAAAAACACCAATACAGTATATTATCGCATATATATGGAATTTAGAAAGATGGTAATGATGACCGTATATACAAGACAGCAAAAGAGACACAGATATAAAGAACAGACGTTTGTACCCTGTGGGAGAAGGCGAGGGTGGGATGATTTGAGAAAATAGCATTGAAACATGTATATTACCATATGTGAAATAGATGACCAGTCCAAGTTCAATGCATGAAACATGGTACTCAAAGCTGGTGCACTGGGACAACCCAGAGGAATGGGATGGGGAGGGAGGTAGGAGGGGGGTTCATGATGGGGGGACACATGTACACCTGTGGCTGATTCATGTCAATGTATGGCAAAAGCCACCACAATATTGTAAAGTAATTAGCCTCTAATTAAAATTAATTAATTAATTTTTAAAAATTAAAAAAAGAATCTGCCTGCAATGCAGGAGACCCAGGTTTGATCCCTGGGTCAGGAAGATTCTCCAGAGAAGGAAATGGCAACCCACTCCAGTATTCTTGCTTGGAGAATTCCATGAACAGAGAAGCCTAGGGCTACAGCCCATGGGGTTGCAAAGAGTCAGACACGACTGAGTGATTTTAACACTTGTGAGAGTCATTCTAATAGTCTATGTGGATAATTCAAGCCAGAAAAGTTGTCACAGTGTGATTGATTATCATTTGCTGCTAGGATTGTCCTGAGTTCAGGAGGGGAGTGGTCAGGTCTATGGAGGCTGGAAATCAAGAAAGACTTCTTGATTTGAAGTCTTGATCCTGAACAAAGGTCATTTTTCCCACAAGGTCTTTCCTGATTTCCAGTCCCTGTAGAATTGACCAATCTCCTTATCTGTATCCTCTGTGTATCTGGAACATCGTCTCTTCTGTTAGACTGTAAGTTTTTCAAGCAGACATTGGGCCATTCATATCTGTAGCCCCAGTGCTTACAAAGTGTCTGTACAAGTGGATGCAATAAAGTACTCCTGAATGAATGAATAATAATAATAATAAAAGAGCAACATTCCTGACACAGTCAGCAAGGTCAGCCTTCTCTGGCAATCCCAGCCCCTCTTGTCTCCTGAACTCCTCCCTCACAGACCATCTCCCAGTTCCCCAACCAGCAAGCTCTCCTGCTTCGGGTAGAATGCTCCCTCCTCCAGCCAGGACACCTGAGACCCCGTCTCCTGGAGCAGGCACCCCACCTCTCCCTTCCTCTCCATCCTCCATCCCACGCTGTCTGTCTAGATAACTGCAAATCACCCTTCAGATACTGGAGGGTGTCTGTTCCTTAAGGAACACTTTGACGGTTAGGTCCCATGCCCATGTTATTTGCTCTATTTTTATCCATAAGCGCATGGAGCCAATTTGCAATTATACGTCTATTTATGCCATTATTTACTTTTCGTCTAAGTATCCATCTCCACGAGGACAAAGGTTGCATGTGAATCACTCACGCTGGCTATTCCATCCCTCTCTAGGACACTGCTGGGCTCACAGACTGCAATCAGAACTAAGAATGCACTCAATGAGCTTATTGTACTGAAACTTTGAAGTTTCATAGAAATTCTCTTTTATCCTCAATGAATAATTATGGTCTTGCTAGTTCTTTCAGTGGTCAGAAACTTAAGTGGAGTTGTCGTAAATATATGTATTGTTTTCTTTGGTAGGTTTGATGTGTATGTATACATATTTATACGTAAGTAAATGAGCAGCATAATCAGAATATTTAATGGACTTATAATTGGAATATAAAAAGGACTTTTTATATCATCATCTATCATATTTGCTCATCAAAAATCTCTGTGAGGAAAGTGAGGCTTTTATTGTGAAGAAATTAAGAGATATATATATATATATACACACACACATATATATTACATATACATATCAGTTCAGTTCAGTGGAATGTGGAGGAGCTACTCCACATTCAAGGTCAGGAGGGGCCGTTATGAGGAGATACCCCTTGTCCAAGGTAAGGAGCAGCAGCTGCGCTTTGCTGGAGCAGCCGTGAAGAGATACCCCACGTCCAAGGTAAGAGAAACCCAAGTAAGATGGTAGGTGTTGCGAGAGGGCATCAGAGAGCAGACACACTGAAACTATAATCACAGAAAACTAGCCAGTCTGATCACACGGACCACAGCCTTGTCTAACTCAATGATATATACATATATATAATGTAATAGTATCTACTATAGTACACAGTAGATATCTATATATAATATGTGATAGATATATAATAGTGTATAAAATACCCTAACATATAATGTATATGGGTTCCCAAGTGGCTCACTGGTGAAGATTCTGCCTGCCAAGCAGGAGACACAGGTTCAATCCCTGGGTTGGAAAGATTCCTTGGAGAAGGAAATGGGCAACCCACTCCAGTATTCTTGCCTGAGAAATCCCATGGACATACGAGCCTGGCAGGCTACAGTCCAGGGGGTCGCAAAAGAGTAGGACACAACTTAGAGACTAAACAATAACAAAATAATGTATATTCTATATATTATATACTGCATGGTAGATATATAGTATCATAACATATATACTAATTTACTAGAATGCAATTATATACTATATAGACATAAAAGATATTACATATGTTATATAAGCCAATTAACCAATTGGGAAAGGAGTACATCAAGTCTGTATATTGTCACCCTCCTTATTTAACTTATATGCAGAGTACATCATGCAAAATGCTGGGCTGGATAAATCACAAGCCAGAATCAAGATTGCTGGGAGAAATATCAATAACCTCAGATATGCAGATGATGCCACCTTAATGGCAGAAAGAAAAGAGGAACTAACCTCTTGATGAAGGTAAAAGAGGAGAGTGAAAAAAAAAAAAAGAGGAGCGTGAAAAACCTGGCTTGAAACTCAACATTCAAAAAGCTAAGATCATGGCATCTGGTCCCATCACTTCATGGCAAATAGATGGGGAAGCAATGGAAACAGTGAAAGACTTTATTTTCTTGGGCTCCACAATCACTGTGGATGGTGACTGCAGCCATAAAATTAAAAGATGCTTCCTCCTTTGAAGAAAAGTTATGACCAACCTAGACAGTGTATTCAAAAGCAGAGACATCACTTTGCTGACAAAGGTCAGTCTAGTCAAAGCTATAATTTTTCCAGTAGTCATGTATGGATGTGCGAGTTGGACCATAAAGAAGGCTGAATGCAGAAGAATTTATGCTTTTGAGCTACGGTGCTGGAGAAGACTCCTGAGAGTCCCTTGGACAGCAAGGAGATCAAACCAGTCATCCTAAAGGAAATCAACCCTGATTATTCATTGGAATAATGCAGATGACACCACCCTTATGGCAGAAAGTGAAGAAGAACTAAAGAGCCTCTTGATGAAGGTGAAGGAGGAGAATGAAAAGGTTGGCTTAAAGCTCAACGTTCAGAAAACTAAGATCATGGCATCTGGTCCTTTCACTCCATGGGAAATAGATGGGGAAACAGTGGAAACAGTGTCAGACTTTATTTTTTGGGGCTCCAGAATCACTGCTGATGGTGACTGCAGACATGAAATTAAAAGACGCTTACTCCTTGGAAGGAAGGTTATGGCCAACCTAGATAGCACATTTAAAAGCAGAGACATTACTTTGCCAACAAAAGTCCATCTAGTCAAGGCTATGGTTTTTCCAGTGGTCATGTATGGATGTGAGAGTTGGACGGTGAAGAAAGCTGAGTGCCGCAGAATTGATGCTTTTGAACTGCGGTGCTGGAGAAGACTCTTGAGAGTCCCTTGGACTAGAAGGAGATCCAATCAATCCATCCTAAAGGAAATCAATCCTGGGTGTTCATTGGAAGGTATGATGTTGAAGCTGAAACTCCAATACTTTGGCCACCTCATGCGAAGGGTTGACTCATTGGAAAAGACCCTGATGCTGGGTAGGATTGGGGGCAGGAGGAGAAGGGGACGACAGAGGATGAGATGGTTGGATGGCATCACCGACTCGATGGACATGGGTTTGGGTAGACTCCGGGAGTTGGTGATGGACAGAGAGGCCTGGCATGCTGCAATTCATGGGATCGCAAAGAGTCGGACATGACTGAGCGACTGAATTGAACTGAACTGATTCATTGGAAGGACTTATGCTGAAACTGAAGCTCCAATATTTTGACCACCTGATGTGAAGAGCCAACTCATTGGAAAAGACCCTGATGCTGGGAAAGATTGAGGGTAAGAAGAGAAGGGGACAACAGTGGATGAAATGTTTGGATGGCATCACTGTACTGACTCAATGGACATGAGTTTGAGTAAACTCTGGGATATAGTGAAGGACAAGGAAGGCTGGCGTCCTGCAGTCCATGGGGCCGAAAAGTCAGATACGAGTAAGCTACTGAACAACAACAAAGCAGCATATTATACATAATTACCTAAAGCCACCCTGTAAGCTAGTTGCAAAGACAGAATTCATTATGGAATTTTATAATCTGGAGTGATGATTAAGATGCTTATAACGTTATGTGGGTGGTGTTGAAAAGAATGAATCCAGACAATTCTTCCTTCCGTGTGTGAAAACAGCTCTTTAATTTTTGCACAATCTTTTGCTGTTTGCTCATGAAAATAAATAGATGGCTGCTATGAGAAATCTTTCATTGCAGACTTTTCTGTAAAGTGAGAGAGAATAAAATTGAAGTCAGGAAGCAGTTGAGCCCAAAATGGTTTTGCTGACAACCATGTTCTTGGATCAGAGCCCCAGACCTGCAGTGTACTGAGAAGACTTCTCCACAGTTTGGATGGGTGAACCTGAAAACTAAAGGACAAGTAATTTGGAGAAAAGGTAGAATTTCTCCTTTTTAAAGTAGAAGGAATTAGGAGGAACAAAGAAGGGAAGTTACAAGTGTTTATCATTTACTTTGCATCCAAGACTTTGCTTAGCAATTTCCACAGTTTTGTCTTTCTTATTTAATCCTCCTCACACCCTGAGAGACGGAGGTATTGTTATTGCCATGTTACCGCAGAGAAGTCAGTTAACATGCATTGTGTCAAAGGAGTATCCCGACTTGTGGATCTGTTCTACCACACTGAGCTCCACACATCAATTCCAAGAGCTTAAAATCCTCTCTTGGAGATATTTTCCAGTTAAAGTGAATATTCCATCATAAACTGACTGTCCCATTAGATGAGTTCCTAGGATCTATGAAATGAAATGTCTGGTATGATGCCAGGGCTTGAGGTTGCCATGCCAACCCTCTGCAGATGCCTACAGAGCTGGCTTGTATATAACTCCTTATTCTCACACCTTGCCCTAAGCGGTATTTTGCAGCACTCTTAATGAGATGGGTTTTCCAGGTCCTCCTTATTTGCAATGGACAGCTGTCATCCAAGAGCTGCTTTGCTACTCTGTCACCAGTTCTCCACACCTCTGTCCCACTGGTAATATCCTCCAAAAAGCCACTACCGTGTCAGTAATTCCCAGGCCCTGTCCTTGGTGTTCCCGCCCTGTTATTTAGGATGCTCATGTGTCACACTCCAGCGTCCTAAATAACAGGGTGGGAACACCAAGGACAGGGCTTGGGAGTTACACTTGGGCTCCCCTCATAGCTCAATTGGTAAAGAATCCGCCTGCAATGCAGGAGACCCCAGTTCAATTCCTGGGTCAGGAAGATTTCCCTGGAGAAGGAATAGGTTACCCATTCCAGTATTCTTGGGCTTCTCTTGAGGCTCAGCTGGTAAAGAATCTGCTTGCAATGCAGGAGACCTGGGTTCGATCCCTGGGCTGGGAAGATCCCCTGGAGAAGGGAAAGGCTACCCACTCCAGTATTCTGGCCTGGAGAATTCCATGGACTGTACAGTCCATAGGGTCACAAAGAGTTGGACACAGCTGAGTGACTTCCACTTTCACTATGTCACACTCAACGTTCGCCCAAACTCAGCTTGGAGGCTTGCTCCAGGTGGACCGTTATTTCTTTCATCTTGTTCTGAGTCAGGATGTCATAACATGTTCCAGTCACGATACCAAGCATCTTCAATATATTTTATTATCTAACCCATAAAATCACACTGAAAGATAGGAATAGTTGTGATTCTCCATTTTTTTCTGAAAAGGAAGCTGAAACAAAAGAAAATTTCTCCAAGGATACAGAGTTTGACGGAGGTTGAGCTGGGAGCCCGCGTGCAGGTGTTCTCTGTTTAAAGCCTGAATGGTTGCCACCCAGAAAGTAAGGAACGGATGCTGGATGGGAACAGGTGGGCATTCTTGACTTTGTTTTCTACCTTTGTTTCGGCAAGTCAGTACCTCACATGTAGCGTGCTGCTTTAGCATAGGTATGGATGTACTGTACTGTGCTCAGTGGCTCAGTTGTGTCTGACTCTTTGATACTCTCTAGACTGTAGCCCACCAGGCTCCTTTGTCCATGCAATTTCCCAGGCAAGAATACTGGAGTGGGTTGCCATTTCCTCCTCCAGGGGATCTTCCCAACCCAGGGATAGAACCCTTGTCTCCTGTGTCTCCTTCCTTGCAGGTAGATTCTTTACTGTTGAGTCATTGGGGAAGCTCACAGATATGGATAACTCTTACTAAATAAGATACATAGATAATCTTTATCATACAGAACTGATAGGCAGGAAACATACTGGTTTTGTATAACTCAAACCTCACTCCTGCAAGGGGATTTACAGACATAAGTGTACTTTGTACCCTAGAAGTTGACACCTGCAACTCAGACACTGTAATGAACCAGTCAAAACAGAAAAAATGTTGCCAAGTTCTGACACTCCATGTGAGGTCAGAGCACATGTTAGCATGGAGGAACTCCTCTGATCCTGAAGGGTCTTGGAAGAAGAGAGAAATTTGGACTTGGAGAAATGACACAGAAAGAGACGACCGAAGAAGTTTCTGTGTGTGCATATTACACCTCCCGCTGCACAGAGCTGCTCACTCCTGGCCCCTCATTCTCAATCTCGTCTTCTAGGACTCTTGCCGCTGGAATCCGTTGGGTGCTTAGACTGTCCTCAACTTATACTTGTTGAATGAATTAACCTGGGAACTATTTTCGGTGGGACTTCATATTTGATTTCAAGTATATTTGATTTGATTTGACATTCAGCAGAAAAAATGTTATGTATACATATAGAGAGAATTTTGTTAGAATATATGTATTTCAATGACTCTGTAGCATAATGTGGAAGCACCTTCCACTTCTGTTTAAAATCTTTGGCTGAATGTGGGTTTTCTTTGTGGAGGTTGGGGTACATGCTCAGTTTTTTGCTAATCTGGGGTCTTTGGCAAGGCTGCCTTGTGTCTTGGTGATTTTGCATGTGTCACCTACAGATTGGCACTTGCTATCCACCTCCTCAAGGGTTAAATCAAGAGCTGTTGCAGCTACAGACCTTCATCACACTGAAAGGAGTTCAGGGTGGAAATCAGGAATGAGGGACTCCGTACTCTGGGAAAAACTGGTAGAATGGGTCTTCAGATTGATATTTTCAGGAGATGAATTTATGATCCCAATTCTTGCATCTCCTCATATCTAGAATGGCACTAAATTCCTTCATGGTAATGTCTGCCCCTCGTGACTAACAGTAACCTTCACGAGAGAAACAGAAACCTCCGCAAAAAAAAATAAAAAAAATAAAAAAATGTGCTTGAGTGTATGAAACCCCTGTTCACCAAAATCACATTTATTCTGAACTTCTCCCCGCCCCTCACCCCTTTAAAACAGTTTTTCAGAGCTATCTGAGATGCTGTCTCCTAAACTAGAGTCCTCATTTTGCCCCCAAATAAAACTTAACTCACAGCGTTTACATGTATTTTAGCAAATTCATTGACATAAAACCCTCTTTGAGTAATTTGTTAATATCTTTAGCCTATATGTTAGAAAATATTTCACAGTACTATGAAGTTTATTTAAATACTCTTTTTAACTTTTCATGACTGGATATATCGCAAAATTGGTATAAAATTATGGCACTCAGAAAGGGTACCATTCATTTTCTTACAACCAATTGTATCACCATGAATTAGTCTTATGGTTTTGATTCAATTTGGGGGGAAGCTAAATGCTGTAAGTCTTGTAGGGGTGCCGTGGTTGGGAAGCAATGCACTGAACTCCCCGTGTGGCACTCAGGGTGTTCTCTGCATTTCCCTGCAGCAAATAGCCTATTGGTTTAGTGGCGGGAAATCATCTGTAAATTTGGGAATGTAGTAAGCCACAGACAGGAGGAGCCTGGGCAGGATCTGGACTGTACATGAAAACAATGATCATAGTCTATTTGCATCTTTCTTCCTGAATATAGTCCTGGGATTGGCCTCTCTGAAACCTCATAGCTTTGCTGTGCGACTCCATATGTGGAAAGGCAGTTTCAGGTTTGTTTACAAGCAAGGGTGTCATCTTCCCTGTTAAAGTGTTCTGTAGAATGTGGTATCTCAATAATTCCATGTTGAAGTTACAGAACCTACAGTTCTTGTCTTAATAAGAGCATATCTACTGCATCTGCTGCCAAGTTGAAATGAGAATGCACGTAAAATCTTGACTCCCAAAATAAAAACTCCGGAGAGACAAACAACAAAGCAAATTCTTACCATTCAGGGAATCATTTAACATTTCAGTAGCTCATGCCTGAGTATTATAAATGTGGTAGCCACAGTAGGACTTGTTGGGGATGTGCAGCCTAGAAAAAACCACCGTAAAGATTGCTGATGCCTGAATCACAAGTTAGAATATGATTTTGCAACTCAGTCCTTTGCTATCCATCACTCTTCTTAGCAGAAGTTCCCAGACTTTCTGGCTGTTCAGATTATGTTTTCCCTCCTGCTCCAGGTAGCAAATTGACAGTGAAGTTGGGGAGTGTAAATGTTGGGGCAATAGAAATTATGTAAATGTTGCATTCTAGCAAGACAAATTTCAAGCCCTTGAGGTCTTTCAAGGAGCATTAATTTTAGAAATTATACACAAAATTTAACTTTTTCATGCTAATAGTGATTTCATAAAGAAAAACTCATTAGTAAAGGTGACAAATATAAAGTTCTATTGAACATTTAAATTCAAGGACCTCAGTGAATGCCCTGGGGAGGTATTTACCCAGCCAATGACTCTCTGATGTTATTAAGAAGTAATTTATTCAAGAAAGTCTCCATTCATGAGTTTACATAAGAACAATATCTACTTTACAAAGGCTTGTGTTCTCAGTATAGCACATACCTAATTTACAATGACTTTTGGTTAAAATTTTCATTAGGTTGGTTCAATAGTATTTGATAATTTTAATTCAGTTTTATGAGATCCCAGGTTCCCATTTATAGGAAGAGAAAATGAACGCAGAGGAAATAAATTTTTAAAGAGCAAATTTATCTCTCAAATGAGCTCTGCTAATTTCAGTAGCAAATCTGAGGTGGAGGAAAGTTAACCTTTAGCAATTCTGTGAAAGTTCTTTTGGGCACAGACTATGGACATCCTTTAAAAAACCACTCAGTTCCACAGCATCAGTGCTCTGCAACTATGCCAATCTGTGCAGTGATTTTTACAATAGACTCTTTTGTGAAATACGGACGTGGAAGAGGGGCCCCCAGGGTTTAAGCACAGGGTGTTTTCATGGTTGAAGACAGGAAGGGAACAGAGCTCCACAGGCATAGATCAGATCTAGAAAAACAGAACCAAAATAGATGAGAGATGAGTGTTCCCTGTTCCTTAAAGAGTATACAATTATGAGAGTTCAAGAACTTAGGGGAGAAAATTGTTACTTGAGCTTTAATCAAGAATGTGAAATCAGGGCAGACTGAGAGCCCCAGATAAAGGAAGATGAGAAAGACACATTACAGGACAGGTCATTGGAGAACAGACCAGCCCTGATTTCCCTGGTGGTTCAGACAGTAAAGAATCTGCCTGCAATGTGGGAGACCCGGGTTCAATCCCTGGGTCAGGGAGGTCCTCTGGAGAAGGGAATGGCAACCCACTCCTGTGTTCTTGCCTGGAGAATCCCATGGACAGAGGAGCCTGGCGGGCTACAGTCCATGGGGTTGCAAAGAGTCAGACATGACTGAGCAACTAACATACTTGCCTTGCCTGACTGGAGAAGGGATGAGGTTAGCAGGAGGTTATAAAACACACACACACACACACAGAAAATTAAAGTTTTTTCAGCAATTAAGTTTCCTGTTAAAGTTCTCTGATTTAGATTTACATAACAACTTCAAACTCCTTGCCAACTAATCTGCAAATAGCACAGGACCATGCAAAGGACTAATGCTGAAGCTAAAGCTCCAATACTTTGGCCACCTGATGTGGAGAGCCAACTCATTGGAAAAGACCCCGATGCTGGGAAAGACTGAGGGCAAGAGGAGGAGGGGGCTACAGAGAATGAGATGACTGTATGGCATCACCGAATTAATGGGCATGAATTTGAGCAAACTCTGAGACATAGTGAAGGACAGGGAAGACTGGCATGCTGCAGTCCATGGGGTCACAAAGAGTTGGACATGACTCAGTGACTGAATGAATAGCAGCAACAACAATGCAAAGTGAAACACCACCCCTCCAATCTTATCAACAAATTGAAAGAATCAAATACTATTTGCCAACAATGAAGTCCAACTTCTTGCAATACGGTTACTATGTTGATAGAGGAAATGTAAATAAAATTCCCTGTCACATGATGCTCCAGGGTCCTGATGACCCAGCCGTGGTTTACAATGACTCCTGTGACAATTGTGGGTGAAAAAGCCCAGAGAAGGCACTTCGCTCCTTATCCTACCATTTCCATTCTGAACTGGGCTCTTTCCTCTGACTCTTCAAGTAAAGGAAGAAGTCTACTAAGCAAGTATTCAGTGAAACCAAACTAGATTGTTTACCTAAATGTCAGATTTTATTGACTAAAGTCTTATTTGTGTTTATTCTCTTTATCTAGCTCTTACAAGTGCCCTTGGTCTATCAGGAAACAGACTGTTTCTAAAAGTCTTCTTTATTGATAGTTATAAAGTCAGCCTCATATTAAGTCAGGATTCAAATGAACATCTGATTTTTTTTGGGTCTTGGCCTCCGAGACATTACATAAAACCTTTGAAACTAAAGTCAAATGCCCTATTTGTTAGTTGTATATGGACTACACTGTCTGTCTAAAATGCATTCTGTGAGTGTTAAAAGTGAATCTACAGAATATATGGTTTATTATTGTCATTGTGATTATAAGTTACAGCTCTGTATTTTATAGTACATAATGAAATGAGATGATAAAAATGACATCAAGCTTTGGATTTTAGTGTCTAAATCACCCATTTTACTCATCATTTGGCAGCTAAATGTCTCTTAAGTGCTATGCAAGGTTTCATGATTTAATGTTTGCCCAAAGAATGGAGAGAAATATGTTGAGCTGTGCTACTAAGTAGAGTCAGGCTACGCTTCATGAGACCATCGGAAGGCAGGGCCAAAGTTCAAGCTGATCTGTCTACCTCTGGACTTCTGATTCCCAGAGGCTCATCAAACCCACAAGATGCACAGAGAAAATTTACAGAGAAAATTTATGAAGTTTACCGTTTTCCCATCACTACATTTAACTTACTCTGACAGCCCTTTCAAGGTCTTCTTCTCTCTGAAAAATTGATATTTTGGTCTGTGGTGGTTTTTTTGTATTTAGCCTCCTGCCTTTATGAGCTTTGCTGTGACCAAAGAGAATTCATTATTTTGGAGGAATCTTAGCTCACAGGGGTGAAAGGCTCATTGCGGTAGCTTCCAGTGCTGTGACTATTACGTGCCTGCCAGTTTTCTTAAAAACTCTGTAGTCTATAAACCTTGTTCTTCAGTTTAGGAGCTTCAAAACAGGATGTTCTATTCTTGTGATGGAAGGCGGCTTAACATGACAAAGTACTCGTTAGTCGCGATTTTTCAACTTTATTCTACTGAACCCTCTGCCAATGCAAAGGACTTGCCATTCCCACCCTTTACACCCTGCCCTTCAGATGCTGGGTAAGATTATGGCCAGAAAACAGTGGCATCTAGTTTCAAGGTCACTTTGTCTTGCCTCTGCTTTAAATAGGTAATAATCATGATCAGACTTCACACTGATGGAGGATCAAGACATTTAGTAGTGTGACCCTCATGATTTTAGTGACTTTGTGATAGTCCTCTGACTCCTTATGTTTGCCAACTCTTGCCTCATATTAAAACAAACTCAATTCACCATCATCAGTGGTGCTCTCTTGATCCCCAGACATGACTGTCAGGTGATATGTGAAGGCTATAACATAGATAACTCCCAAGATGTTATTAATTATACCTCAAGCTGCAGGAAATATGTGAGAAAGGGAACTAAGGAAGGAGAGGGATAAGAAATCAAAAATCCAAAATTTGTGGAGATGTTCCAGCCTCAGAGCCTTTGCTTTTGGCCCCATTGACAAAACTCTAGGGCTTTACAGTATCTAAATTGCTTTTTGTCACCCTCTCAATTAGAGAAGCTAATCCTGATGTTATTGAACACTCCTGAGCAATAAAGTGTGTGAAATAACTTCCCTCTCATAACCAAGCGATGGTATGTGACCCAGATCACAGCTACTATCCATGCAATGCATACGTATTTTAGGATTAAGTTAAGTTTTTGCTTTTCCATCTGTGCTCTAATTCTGTGCCATGTGTCACCTAACAAGGTATTATCCATTATTCTTTTATTCAGTTCACTGTGTTTTGTTCCTCCTGTCCCTTGAAAATTAGCCTGTC
The DNA here is from genome assembly GCF_054371585.1 of Giraffa tippelskirchi. Lineage (NCBI taxonomy): Eukaryota > Metazoa > Chordata > Mammalia > Artiodactyla > Giraffidae > Giraffa > Giraffa tippelskirchi. The sequence continues at coordinate 59,354,390 of NC_137287.1, read as the reverse complement.
TGTAATCAGAAATCACTTCCCCTCACAGTTCAGTGCATCTACTGGAGAAGCAGCAAATGCTTGTTTACAGGGCTGGTAATTGGATTAAAACTTTGAAAAGAAACAGAAAAATGGAATGTATTGAAAAAATGAAAGACTAGAGCATGAAAATCAACAAAGCCAAAACAAATTAAAAAGCTCTAATGGATGAAATTGCTATTAATAGAAATCACTTATCAGGTACAATGTTCCAGAGTTTATCAATATTCAATTGCAATGATATTTGAAAACCTAAGAGAAGAAGGAAAAGGGTTCTGAATAGCCTTTCTGTGGGGATGAATTGAGAATGGTTGATTAGTTTCTGTGCATCTTCTGAACTGTCTTATAAAATGAGCAGTGCATAAATCTGCACAAGATATGGATATGGAAACACTACAGTAGGGACAGTGATCCTGTGTTAAATTATTTAAGAAGGAGAATTAAGTATCCTTTTTAATTTGAATATTGTTATTTTGATAAAATCACAGAAAAGAAAAAGTTAAGTAATATCTCTTTCCACACATTCTTGGTGAGTGATGTGAACAAGCATAATGTGACAATGAGAGTCACTGGGTGTGGTGTGCCATTTTGTCAATGCAGAAATGCTGGCATTGTCATATAGCTGGCTGCTTCCAACCTTAAAACTATATTCAGACCTAATTTTCTCTGTATTCTTCCAATAACCATATTCAAAATATTTTTTCAAAAGAAGCCAATGTTTTGGATAAACAAAATAAAATGCCTTGCAAGAAACCAAAAGCAATAGAAGTATAGGAATTTAAAATCAAATAGTCATACTGGGATGTCAATATCCAACAACAGGAAAACTTTGATATAAATGTGATCCAAAGAGGAAATGCAGCAGACTCAACAGTAAACACAATCCGAAAGAGAAAAATGCAAAGAGAAATAACAGAAATGTTTATACGTCAAAAAGCAGAAAATCGAATTCACATGAGTTAACCACCATCACTACCTTTTTAGCAGGTATCTTTAAACTGTCCATCTTCGGTCTACAAAAGATGCAATCTCTTACCTGTGTGGTGGGATCACTCTTTCTCAAGCTCTGCAGATCTAAAGATGAAAATAATACAAGTAATTATGTTCAGTCCTTTAATTTGATAAACATAGTCTATGCTAAGATAATTTTTAAAATGTGCTCATTTTTTTGGTTAAAAAAAGATGGAATGAAAGCAATGCATAGTAATTAAGCACATGAGATGAATTTTCTGTTATTTGCTCTTGCAGTTTGCTCATTGACCTAAAGTGACGGCAGGAGTAAAATTTAGTTGTGGGGAACTTGTTCAGTCTTCATCAGGATAGAATGATGGTGCTGAGTAACTGATGTCTGATTGTTGCTACAGCTGTGCTGATAACATTTTATAAGGGTTTGTCTATACTATGTTAGGGATTTTGGTACCTAATGATTACCCTCTATTTTATCCATGTTGATTGAATTGTGGGGAAGAAAGAGAATCATTGCCCTTCCTTTGCCATAGAAATCCTATCTAGGGACTTAATGTCACAGAATTATTACAGGAATCTGCTTGGTCTGTTTCATTTAGATTGTAAAGTCTAGAACATTAGCCAGTTGTTCTGCTCCAATGCTTATTGAAATCCATTTACCACGTGTAACATTTTCATTTTTTGACCAAACAATAAAAACTGGGTTCTAAAATGTTTTAGACGAGTTACAATTCATTTTCATGCTGTCAAGAGTATAAGATTGATGAATTGGGAGCAACGAGGAATATTCTATTATAAATGGAAAACCTGAATCCAATTCTAGAACCTCTGAATCAATGGATTAGCCTACCCAGTGGTTGGCAAGCTGTGATCCAAAGGGCAGAATCCAGCCTGCTAGCTGTTTTATATGAGTTAAGAAAGATTTTTACCTTTGTAAGGTATTGACAAAATTTAAAAGGAATAGCATTTCTTAGTATGTGAAAATAATACAAAATTCAAATTTTGGTGTTCATAAATGCAGTTTTCTTGGGACATAGCCACACACATTTGTGTACACGTTGTCCATGGTTGCTTTCATGCTATAACCCATGTGGAGGTAAGTAGGTAAGTAGTTACAAGAGGTAAGTAGTTGGAACAAAGAGGATATAGCCTGAAAACCCTAAAATATTTACTACCTGGCTCTTTAGGAAAAAATGTATTGACCGCTTAGCCTGTGATCGATTCCATCTTTGTTGGGGACACGGGTGGGAGGTGATATGATGAGATCCCAATAACTGAAGCTCATTATTACAGGTGGGCAAGTGAGACCTTTTCAGACCATTGAAACAAAAGTGACTGCATTTCATTCTGGAGTCCTCTAGGATGAAGACCATATGGGGCGAATTTATAAACACGGAGTCCTTAGCTGTTTGCGTGGCAAGTTCTAGGCTGGCTTCATTGCTGGACTCTAGTTACTTATCAATAATAAGATTTCAAGACTCTCCTTAGTATTTGATAAGAATATCTAGAATGTTAACCCAATATGGAATAAACAAAAAACCAACTCTTAAAGGAAATGAAACATACCGTATAAGTATATACATATAATGATTTATATGAAGCATTTCTATGAGGTTCAAAAACAGACATAACCAAACTATATTTTTAATGAAAGGATGTATACATATAACATATATATTCACATATGTACAGTAAAGGGTTAACCTTGCCCAAGATAGGTCTGGCCTTTGCCCTCAGCTCTTGGGATACCCTACCTGGTAAGAGTGTTGTTGTTTACCTAGTGGCCTTGGTTTGTACAAAATAATTTATGCTGCCAATGTGATTTATAGCCCTCAGGGAGTTTGGAACTTGCGGTAGAAACTTAACCTCTGGAGGGGCTGGAGACAAAGATCAGCCTAGCAGATGACCAAGTTTCTTTTGTGACTGAGTCCTTTAAACCTCTGGACTCCAAGGCTTGGATGGGTTTTCACGGTTGGCAATAGTATGCATGTATTGCTGCACATCATTTCGGCAGAAGTAAGCACTGTCCACACAACTCCACTGGGAGAGTATTGCTAAAAACTCTGTCCCGAGAACCCTCTTGGACCATGCCCCATGTCCTCTTCCCTTAGCTGATTTTAATCTCTGCCTTTTCACCGTAATAAGCCACCACTGTGATTGTAACAGTTTTTTTAAGTTCTATGACTCTTTCCAGCAAATTATAGAACCTGAGGATGGTTTTAGGAACCCTCTAATTTGTACCTGGTATCAGAAATGAAAGTAGTCTTGGGGACCCCTGAAAACTGTAGTATACATATGTTTTTTTAAAAAAATTATATACACATACATACGCATATGTATCACAAAAAACTCATGCTAGTGGTTACCTGGACTGGGCAGCTGGGCATGACATGTAGTTTCTAGGATGCTAGCAATGTCACATTTCTAGATCTGATGGCAGTTAAATGGATATTAACATATAATTACTCTGTAAGTTGTATTTATACATTTTATATACTGCTTTGTGTTTAAAATATTTCAGTGTTTTAAAAAGAGTAAAAATATCTCCATGGAGCACATTACTATAAATACACACACACACATGGTCCAGTGTATCAACTAAGGTATTCAGCTATAGAAAAGATAGTCATTCTGTCTTTAGTCTAACTACTCAAGGATTATTATCTATTTTTCATGAAGAAATCAGTCACTTAGTTGTTCAAGGATCACAATTCTTATGGCCATGTGACAGAATATGGATCTTAATTTGTCTTAGTTGTTTCTGGAGTCTTGAAAATTCTGTCCCACCACTTACATGTGTCTCTTGGAATGGACTATGTGATTTATCTTTTGACTTCATTGTAGCAGAAAGAACCCCATCTGCGTAGGTTAGATGAAATGACTTTAAAATCTCAGTTACTCTGTAGAGCCACATAAGATCATACCAGTGAATTGTAACTTCTTTTAAGCACGGGAACTGGGATTTCTCCTTTTCAGCACCTCTCCCAGTTCTGGGACTAATGCATGCCTAGGTAAATAATTCTAAAGTGCTTGATAACAAGGCAGATTCAAACCCATCAACAGTCAGTCCCCTGTACCCAGAGATCCATTCAGCCCCAGTTTCTGACCTTTTTGCAGTCTCTGCCAGCCTACACAACAGATCCAATACTGTCACATAGAAAGATCACTGTCACACAGAAAGATCAAAAAAAGCTCATGACTCTTGGTAATCAGATCATTAAACTTCCTTAGCAGTTGTAAGTACCTAGCATCTGACAAAGCCAGTTATAGCCTGAAAATAGAAATGTAATATGGTCATAACAAAGTAAAATAATTTTAAACATTCATTTAATTTTTTAAGGTATTGGATATAATTTACTGACCTTGGAAAAAAATTGAGCTTGGAAAAAATTTTGCTAGCTGTGGGGAACATGGGCATCTCCCTAAAATAATATAGTTATAGACCACAAAGGGAAAAAGATAAATCTGGCTGGCCGCTAGCTGAGTAGAGCAGTCAAAGCATGCCGAAGAAGCAGAATGCTGCTACAGACCTCCATCAGTGGTCTGCTCAGACAGAGGGATACATAGAGACCAAAGACAGAAACTCGCTGGGTCATCTTCTGAAGTGACTGCCTCTTAAAAGTCACCCAGATCGACTGTCACAAGTCAATTCCAAGTAATTGCATTACCCGGCTTCATCTGATTCCATTGTTCATATGGCCCTAAATAATCAGGCCAGTCTCATTGATCAGCGGCTTGTTCTGGTCAACCGAACAACTCAATCAAATTGACCCACTGGCAACCAGTTTCATTGTTTAGCAGATAGCAGTTAGGATTCCTCCAAAGCCAGAGGAGTCAGCCTCATTTGGGCCATTTAAATAAAGCACCAAATGCCAGACAGCTTCCAAGCAAAGACTGTGATTGAAAGGAAGAAACCAGGGTCAGGGGGAGTAGTGGGCATCACCTCCTCTTTTTACATCCATTGGACATACCGTTGGTAGGTCTCAACTTCATAGTGTGTAACAACCATTCAGTGAAACGTGTCTAGAAACTCTAATTCCTAGGCAGGTCCCACTCCAGAGATACTGATTCAGTACTTTATGTTAGGGCCTCCAGGATTTAGATTCTCAAGAACTACAAGTCATTCTGATATTAATGGCCTCGGAGAAACTTTGAGAAACACTAAGTTTCTCTTTGTCCTGTGAAAGTGAAAGTCACTCAGTTGTGTCCAACTCTTTCAGACCTCATGGACTTTACAGTCCATGGAATTCTCCAGGCCAGAATACTGGAGTGGGTAGCCTTTCCCTTCTCCAGGGGACCTTCCCAACCCAGGAATCGAACCCAGATCTCCTGCATTGCAGGCGGATTCTTTACCAGGTGAGCTACAAGGGAAGCCCAAGAATACTGGAGTGGGCAACCTATCCCTTCTCTAGTGGATTTGTCCTGTAGCCCAGTCCTAAGCAGTCAGAACTGCTTCTAAGCTTCCAAAAGGAGCAGCTGGTTTCCACTGTCACCATAAAATTCATGTGGTTTATGCCAGGACCCTTGAACAGCACACATTCTATCACCCAGTAGAAAAGGTTGCACCCAGGGACCTTGTCCACTAGCCACAGGACTCACTTGGATACTGTATAAATGGTATTTACTTGGCTTCTATTTAATTTTGAGGATGTAGAGAATGAGATGATTAGATAGCATCACTGACTCAATGGACATGAATTTGAGGAAACTCCTCCAAGACACGACTGAAGTGACTTAGCAGCAGCAGCAGCCTCCAAGACAATGGAGGATAGAGGAGCCTGGCATGTTGTAGTCCACGGGTTTACAAAAAGTCAGACATGACTTCGTGACTGAATAACAACAATAAAGGATATGACCCATCAAAGTACTTTATCAACATTGTGTAAATGTATATTCTAACATCCTCAGAGAATAATCTTGGCAGATTTCTTTTCTCAGACCACACATTATTATTGTCATCATTACCTTACAGCTGTCAAATAAAACCAGCTGAGCTAGTCTGCTTTTTTCTGGACTATACTAAAATATTTTATATTGTTAATAAATGAAGGCAACTAAAGGTTAGGCTCATCTAGCCCTTAGAATAATGACAGATTATAAAGGCAGTTTCAACTTTATTCTCCAAGTTTAAATATGGCACTCATAATTATTAAGTCTAAGGGCTAAACTATAACCATGTATTTTAATGTCTTTCAATTTTAACCAAAATTTAGGATTGGAATAAGTGACTTGTTTTGTCTAATGGTCACAGTTGGGCTGACCAATCAGTAAGGGTGTTATTACTCTTGTTGAAAGTTTAATTTAGATCAACAAATATGTTGAGTATACGCTGTGTTTAAGGCATGTAGATGATTCAGTCTTTGCTTGCAAGAGGCATGCAGTCTTAAGTAAGTAGCTATAATACTGTGAAAAATGTGTGAGAAGTTTAGGTAAAATTGTCTAGGGTGGAGAGAGAGAGAAAATTATATCTTGTAAGAACGAATGAAGATGTCTTGGAAGAGTTGACATTAGCTATAGCAGTTTGGTGGCAAGTATGGAGAAAATTAGGAGCTTCCCAGGTGGGCCTCCCACCTGGTGGCTCAACTGGTAAAGAATCCACCTGCAATGCAGGAGACATGGGTTTGATCCCTGGGTTGGTAAGATCCCCTGGAGAAGGAAATGGCTACCCAGTTCAGTATTCTGGCCTAGAGAATTCCATGGACTATATAGTCCATGGGGTCACAAAGAGTCGGACGTGACTGAGCAACTTCCATTTCACTTCAGGTGGCTGCTTGCCAACGCAGGAGACATAAGAGACGCTGGTTCAATCCCTGGGTCAGGGAGATCCTCTGGAGGAGGGCATGGCAATACACTCCAGTATTCTTGCCTGGAGAATTCAATGGACAGAGGAGCCTGGAGAACTACAGTCCATAAGGTCTCAAAGAGTCAGACATGGCTGAAGTGGACTTAGCATGCATATGGAGAAAATACATCACCCAGTTAATTGCATTTTGAGAATGACAGCACACAATAGGCTGCAGGCTATTATCCCTCTATGCCTTTGGGTCCTGGCTCTTATGCAGTTTTCAGACCCTGATCCATCATCATGGTAGGAACCAAGAAGATGATGTTTCCTTGGCTTTGTAAAATCATTTTCTCTCTGTGTGTCTCAGTTTCTCCACCTATGCGATTTATTAGCGAGGATTTCTCCTTATCTCAAAGAAACATCAGCATAATAAAAACTTTGATTCGAATGTTATTCTTCACAAGACATCAACATTATCTCTTTTGGTTTATATAAAGTACCTTTCATGTATTTGGGGCTGGCATTTTCATCTCTATTTTGCAGGTGAGGAAACTAAGGTGCAGAGGAAAATAAACTAACTGTCTAAGGCCACACTGCTTTCAATGAGAGAGCCATGATTCAAATCCATGCCTCTTGCTGCCGAACCATTACTAAGCTGCCTCTCTTCACAGTGAGGAGTAAATAAGGGAGGAATAAACATATATCATCGGGCTTCACTGATGGCTCAGTGGTAAAGAATCCACTTGCAATGTAGGAGACACAGGAGATGCAGGTTCAATCCCTGGGTCAGGAGGATCCCCTGCAGGAGGAAATGGCAACTCAACCCAGAATTCTTGCCTGGAGAATCCCATGAACAGAGGAGCCCGTGGGCTACAGTCCATAGTGTCGCAAAGAGTCGGACATGACTGAAGTGATTGAGCACTCATGCACAGACATATTTTATAACAGATGCAACATTAAAACTCCCTTTTCTGTAATTCAACTAAGAGTCATCTTAACCCTAACCTAGATTTTCTTACATGTTAACTTTTAAGGAAGAAAATACATCATTAAAAGCAAAAAAAAAAAAAAGACAACAAATAAAAGCAAGTATTCAGTTCAGTTCAGTCGCTCAGTCGTGTCCCACTCTTTGCGACCCCATGAACCACAGCACGCCAGGCCTCCCTGTCCATCACCAACTCCCGGAGTCCACCCAAACCCACGTCCATCGAGTCAGTGATGCCATCCAGCCATCTCATCCTCTGTTGTCCCTTTCTCCTCCTGCCCCCAATCTTTCCCAGCATCAGGGTTTTTTCCAATGAGTCAGCTCTTTGCATCAGGTGGTCAAAGTATTGGAGTTTCAGCTTCAACATCAGTCCCTCCAATGAACACCCAGGGCTGATCTCCTTTAGGATGGACTGGCTGGATCTCCTTGCAGTCCAAGGGACTCTCAAGAGTCTTCTCCAGCACACAGTTCAAAAACATCAATTCTTTGGCACTCAGCTTTCTTTATAGTCCAACTCTCACATCCATACATGACCACTGGAAAAATCATAGCCTTGACTAGCTGGACCTTTGTTGGCAAAGTAATGTCTCTGCTTTTTAATATGCTATCTAGGTTGGTCATAACTTTCCTTCCAAGGAGTAAGCATCTTTTAATTTCATGGCTGCAATCACCATCAGCGGTGATTTTGGAGCCCAAAAAATATAAAATCAGCCACTGTTTCCCCATCTATCTGCCATGAAGTGATGGGACGGGATGCCATGATCTTAGTTTTCTGAATGTTGGGCTTTAAGCCAACTTTTTCATTCTCCTCTTTCACTTTCATCAAGAGGCTCTTTGGTTCTTCTTCACTGTCTGCCATAAGGGTAGTGTCATCTGCATATCTGAGGTTATTGATATTTCTCCCGGCAATCTTGATTCCAGCTTGTGCTTCATCCAGTCCAGCGTTTCTCATGATGTACTCTGCATATAAGTTAAATAAGCAGGGCGACAATATACAGCCTTGACGTATTCCTTTTCCTATTTGGAATCAGTCTGTTGTTCCACATACAGTTCTAACTGTTGCTTCCTGACCTGCATACAGGTTTCTCAAGAGGCAGGTCAGGTGGTCTGGTATTCCCATCTCTTTCAGAATTTTCCACAGTTTATTGTGATCCACACAGTCAAAGGCTTTGGCATAGTCAATAAAGCAGAAATAGATGTTTTTCTGGTATTCTCTTGCTTTTTTGATGATTCATAGAGACATTTGTATCAATCAGATATTGTGTCTTTGACATGATGCCTCATGAAATACATATGTTATTTTTAGCTAAAAATGCTTAAGAGGAATTCATCAAGCCTCTAAATAAACCTTCTACTTTATGGGAAACCTGAGAGAGAGAGGAATAAGCCAAATGACACCAAGAAGAAGAAAGCAGTCAAAAATATTCTAATAGGACAACTCACCTGGCTTCCTTAACAGAGCAAGGTCCTAAGTTTAGGATGAGGTTGAGGAATGCAGGATGGAGTGAAGGCGAAAAATGATAAAGAGGCCCATGGAGAATTGAGGGTGCTGCCTTGATCGTGGTGACGATGTTACAGATGATTAAACATGGCAACACCTATCAAAGCGTACAGTTTATCGTATGTCAACTACACTGCAGTAAAACTGAAAAAGATGCAATCGTGAAAACCATTCTAAATCTCTGGGTATTTCAGCATCTCCGTCTTAGCCGGTGCTTTACCTGAATTGTCTATTTCATCCTTTAAAACGGTAGAGAAAAGTAAAGAACTGGTATGGCTGATGCTTTGATCCGTGCCTCTTTGGGGCATATCATTTGAGCAGCTGGTGTAGTCAAATATATCTGTTCAGGAGTGAGGGTGTGCAGAGAATCATGGGGTTAAGTTTCAGGGTAAAAAGCTAAAATGAACTGCCATTCTGCCCAGAATAGTCCTGATGGGAAAATGGTTAGAGCTATGCCGCTAGCAAACAGAAAGGCTCAAGTTTGTTTCAATATGAGCTTCCTCTGATCACACCTTACATCCTTATCCCAGGTGTTCCAGCGGACAGGGTGGTGGGAGGTTAATACGTGTGCACCTAACAGAAGCACCTTTGAAAAACTCGAATTTACATAAACTCACACATGGAGGGTGTTTAAAAGATCCATCCATTACGTATAATATGGCTCCTGCAGATAAAAACAAAAAGACTCCTGGGAATTTAAGGAATGCATTCAATAACTCAGTTTACATGCTGTTTAAGTTATAGGAAATATTTCAACACTCATTTAGAGCTGTGACCAGGTTGGCAAATGTTCTGGTGGCTTTTTGTGCTGAAAAACATCTCCGTTTCAATATGTCAACACCTGAGCACACTCGCCTGCAGCCACTCACACATACACTTTTGTTTATTTGGAAGGAATTAAAGGCAGGAACGGATTTTGAATATATTATTTTTTTTCTAAAACAAATGATTGGTCTGTTTTCACAACATGCCCTGATACAGGCTGTCACTGAAATAGGAAGCTGACCCCTAGACGTGTTTTCCTGATCCTATTGCATGACTTTAAAAAATAGTCAGCTATTTGATTAATAATAACTGTTACTGCCATAGTCATAATGCCTGTGGACCAAATCACTTATTCAAATAGCCTGGCACCTTTCAACCTGACATCTTAAAACATTTATAAATAAACAGGGACCTTTATGATTGCCCAGAATAGGTATTCATTTTCCCTCCTGTTTCACCCCTCCACCTGATTTATTTTGGAGGGCTGCTGGCTTATAAATGTATGCTGTGGTATAATGTGTATGTATGTATACACACATACACACAAGATATACACACACCCTGAGAATAGGCTACAGAGTGAATTTGACTCTTTCTTGCTGGCACACAACCTTCCCCCTCAAGGGGGAGCCTTGGCTGTTTCTGAAGTAAGTCATTCTGAGGTTTTCCTCCCCTTCTCATCTGCTGTTTCCATGACCACCTGAGACCCATCTTGGTTTCTTCTACAATGCTCAAGGGGCAGGTGATGGTTGCTGGAGGTCATGTCAGGTCACAGGCAGAGCTGCTGACCACTGAATGAGTTGGTCCTACCCCAACTCACTCCCCCCACCCCAACCTCCTGGGGGACACTGAGCTAATGCAGGGTCTTCAACCCAGAACTGATTTTGACCAGTAGAATCTACAGATGGCAGACACCCAGTCCTTGGTGCTTGGCTGGGACTTCTTACTTAGAACAGGGAAAGGTAAATGCTCTGAGGGCCCCATTGGGAAGAATAGGTTTGTACTGTCAGGTTGATTTGTAGATTTGGAAGCCAAGGTAATGACTATGGAAGAAAGGAAAGCCAAGATGTCTGAAAGCCCAGCCAGGGAGGCAACGGGGCCAATGGAATGGTTTTCCCCTGGTGCAGGCAGGGAGAAGGCAGGGGCCTGCTGAGAAATGCCCTGGCCATTGATATCACGTGGGCCTGGCAGTATGGCCGGTGAAACCCAAATGTAGGTTTCATGGACTGTGGCTGCCTTCATGGACCATTGATTACTGGTGATTGCAAGGGCTAAATCTGCACAAGCAGTTTTGTAGAATATTTTTTCTTAGAATTTTTTTGACCTTTTCCTACCAAATGAGCTATTTGTAGACCTTAATATTTAGGAATAATTTGTGAGACATTGATGTATCCTACCCCACCTCTTGAACCATCCTAAATCCTAGTGTTTCATGATAAATGACTTGTGAAATGATATCATCACCCCTTTTAAAACTAATTTGTGGGCCTTCCCTGGTGGTCTAGTGGCAAGATTCTGTGATCTCAATGCAGGGGGCCTCAGTTTGACCCTAGTCGGGAAACTAAGATCCCATGTATAGCAAGAAAAAGATCCCACATGCCACAAATAAGACCTGGCCGAGCCAAATAAATAAATATTTAAACAAACAAACAAACAAAAAAAGCCCAAACTAATTTGTGATACACTGAGGTTGGGATTAAGTAAATGTAATCATATTTTTGTTATATCAGTGTTATGTTTATTTTCCACTACAAAATGGGTGCTCATTAGATACCAAAATTTTAATGCCTGCTGGTAGGCACACACACACACACACACACACACATACACATAAACCATTCATCCATAAGGATAATATGGCTTTTGCACATAAATGTAAAAAGGCTCCTGGAAATCTGAGGAATGCATTTAATAACTTCAGCTTACATGATTTTTATGTGTGTGTGTGTGTGTGTGTGTGTGTTTACAAATATATATATACATACAACTACCAGGAGGCATTTATATATATCGAAGGTTGACATGGGTCTTCTGAGAGAGACTGCTATGTATTTCCTTCAGGTAAGATAATTCAATAGATAATTCAAGTATTTGGATTACAAGAACAAAAACTGAAATTTGTCTCTTACTTACACATATGTTTACACATAGCCATAATACATCCCTATGCATATAATGTGTCTGTAATGCACAGCCATTGGAAAGCTGAATTGCAGCAATTTTGCTACTTCTGCAAGTTTATGGGCATAAGCTCTCTATTTAATTTTGATTTCCATGGTTTTTACCATGGCCAGGCATATTCCTTGGCCCTAGGAACAAGTTTTGACCTTTTCAGTTCCTTTATTCGCTTTGACATTAATTTTTATTCTTTACCCTTAACAGGTTTTCACTGTACTTAGTGAACAATACAGGGGCCCTGGGGCCCAAAATAAGCCCATAGAGTGCCCGTGAATTTTCACCAAAGACTGCAGCGCTACATGATTAAAAGCTTTACATTCTCAAAGAGCAACATGATTAATCTAGTACCACAGTGCTGAGTGGCTTCACACTGGCTTCATTTGTTGGTATTGTTATTTTCCTGGGTTATATTGGATTTGTTGGAATGATGATGATTTTTAGTTCATGCAGTTAACATGGACACTTCTCTGCAATTGCAAAAATGTCTTAACTATTTCACTCGGTTTTTAAACTATTCACATCCAACTTTGGGAGGAAAAGAATGCAAGTGTAAGATATGCATATAGAGATTGTCCTTGTGGTTTTAGTCACTAAGTCATGTCCGACTCTTTGCGACCCCATGGACTGTAGATTCTCTGAAACCACACACTGGAGTTAGAGGGGGAAGGGTGTGGCTATCATGCAGGTGAGGCAAGAATTGTCTTCAGTTTCTTGTGTTTAGTGGAATTGAAGGCAGATGGTTTGGATGGTTTTCAGTTTAGTTCTTTTATTTATTTATTTATTTACTTTTGGCCACTCTGCTTGGCATCTAGGATCTCAGTTCCCTGACCAGAGACTGAACCCATGCCCCCTGCATTGGAAGTGCAGTGTCTTAACCACTGGGCTGCTAGGGAATTCCTTCAGATGGTTTTCTATCCTGGTTTGTTTTCTTCCCAGCTCTCTCTACGATTCTAAACTTTTTCTTGAGAGCGCATTTCAATGCTAAAGTTAAAAAGGACCTGCAGCAGTTTCTAGCCAAACTCTACTTCTGCATGTTTTCTTTTGCTGGATCTTTGTAAATATAGAGAAAATCCCCTTTGCATCTTCTTTGTACTATTGTTTCAAGGATTGCTCTGACAGTAGTTTCCCAGGTCAAATCACCTCTATTATCATTCATCTTTCATCACAGAGCTTGTTTCATATGTGTTTGTACAGTTATACTCATTTTTTAAAATTTGAGCTCCAAACTGGTTGCAATAAAATGCTGTATTATAAATATTGAAATTGAGTCATTGTTTCACTTCTGGCCTCATCTCATTCTCAAGAGGTAACTGTTGTTTTTTGTCATTGTTGAATAGTTGCTAAGAGGTGTCCGACTCTTGGCGACCCCATGGACTGCAGCAAACCAGTCTCCTCTGTCCTCCACTATCTCCCGGAGGTCACAGAAATTCATGTCCATTGAGTCAGTGATGCTATTTAACCATCTCTTCCTCTGCCACCCCTTTTTCCTTTTGCCTTCAGTCTTTCCCAGCATTAGGGTCTTTTCCAATGTTAGCTCTTCACATCAGGTGGCCAGAATATTGGAGCTTCAGCTTTAACATCAGTCCTTCCAATGACTATTCAGGGTTGATTTCCTTCAGGATTGACTGGTTTGATTTCTTTGCTGTCCAGAGTCTTCTTGCTGTCAAGAGTCTTCTTCAGCACGATAATTCAAAAGCATCCATTCTTCAGTGCTCAGCCTTCTTTATGGTTCAAATCTCACATCTGTACATGACTACTGGAAAAACTATAGCTTTGATTATACAAACCTTTGTCAGCAAAGTGAGGTCTCTGCTTTTTAATACACTATCTAGGTTTGTCATAGCCTTCCTTCCAGGGAGCAAGTGTCTTTTAATTTTATGGCTGCGGTCACCAACTGCAGTGATTTTGGAGCCCAAGAAAAGAAAATATGTCACTGTTTCCACTTTTCCCCTTTCTATTTGCCATGAGTGATGGGACTGGATGCCATGATCTTAGTTTTTTGAATGTTGAGTTTGAAGCCAGCTTTTTCACTCTCCTCTTTCACCCTCATCAAGGGACTCTTTAAAAGATGGTAACGATAACCCTATATGCGAGACAGAATAAGAGACACAGATGCATAGAACAATTTTATGGACTCTGAGGGAGAAGGTGAGGGTGGGACGTTCTGGGAGAATAGCATTGAAACATGTATATTATCATATGTGAAACAGAACACCATTCCATGTTCGATGCATGAGACAAGGGCTCAGGGCCGGGGCAATGGGATGACCCAGAGGGATGGGATGGGGAGGGAGGTGGGTGGGGGGTCCAGGAAGGGGAACACATGTAAACCCATGGCTGATTCATGTCAATGTATGGCAAAAACTGTTACAATATTGTAAAGTAATTAGCCCCCAACTAAAATAAATAAATTAAAAAAAAAAAAAAAAAAGAGAGACTCTTTAGTTCCTCTTCATTTTCTGCCATTAGGGTGGTATCATCTGAGGTTGTCCATATTTCTCCCAGCCATCGTTATCCCAGCCAGCCTGGCATTTTGCATGATATACTCTGCATATAAGTTAAATAAGCAGGGTGGCAATATATAGCCTTGTCATAATCCTTTCCCAATTTTGAAGCGGTCTGTTGTTCCATGTCCGGTTCTAACTTTTGCTTCTTGACCCACATAATGAAGAGGAAAAGTTAAAATTTTACATAACCTCCTTCTCCTTCTGCCTCTGTAACTCAGCTTGCCCCTTGCAAAGTCTAGATCACATAGGTCACGTAGTCTCAGAAAGTGGGGACTTGCAATACTAGGAACTGGAGTTTATCTCACTCACCCTTGTCCTGCTCTTTGCAATCACCCCACCCCTGCAAACCTGCTTAATCATGCCTGTCCAGGCTGGCATCCCCCTCCCCATCTTGGTTGCTATTCCCGCCTGCGTGAAACCCCTTAGTTTAAAACAGCCTATTAACAGCTAGTGTTGCCCACTACAGCCTGTCTATAAAAACTCTGTAATCCCTTTGTTCAGGGCTCAGAGCTTGGAGTGTTAACTCTTCTGGGCCCACTGGCGTAATAAACCTGAGTTCTCCAACTCTTCGAGTGTGGTGCTTGGTTTCTCGAGTACTGGTTTCTGCAACAATAATAGATTTCTCAGGAGACAGGTAAGGTGATCTGGTATTCCCATTTCTTTAAGAATTTTCAACAGTTTGTTGTGATCCATACAGTTTTCCTCCTTAGATGGCTGTGTCTACCCTTTGAGTTGCTGGAAATTTATCCTCAGTTTGCAATTGGCTAGGACTACACTAAAATTGTGTTTTTGTGCAGAAACCTGCCTCTCTTTTACCCAGATTTTGAGTGAATTCATAAACTCTAAGGATATTAATAGGGGTCTATCTTCAATACTTTCATCCTTAACCTAATTTGTTTAAGAGATGAGCCTCCAGGAGGCCCAATAAGTGTAAGTTTTCAAATCAACTTTGCTTTCTAAATGTCACTTCTAACCAGATGGGTTTCTTTTGTTCCACTAGGTTAACCAGTGGTAGTAAACTGAAGATGACATGCTGAGGAATCTTCTTCGGCTCTAACTCCATAATAGGTCACTACTGCTGAGTTGGGAATGTAATCACACTTCTGCTGCATGCTGAGTTTTACCTCTGAGGGAAAGGATGGATATCTGTGGCCAGGCACATGAGCCTCTGATATCAGTAATAAGTAATTTCAAACATAAAGTCAGCTTTTCAATGGGCTAGCCAATGTACACTTTTCCTATCATCTCACCATGTCATTTCCATGTGGGACTCTCTTTTCTAACAACTGGGCATCACTGAGAAATAATGAACTTTAGGTATTTTTCCTATCTGTTTTCCCCTTGGGTCAGCTGCTGACATAGTTATTCTTAGGGTCACAGTTATCAAATGAAGTGACAGCTTTAGTAGCCAAAATCAATGTCCCAGGACTTGGAGAAGGACTACAATTTAAAGAGTTATGAGTGGGTATTTGAAAATGACCTTCTCTCCATCAGCATATGAATACTCTAGATTTTTTTCTTGTGTTTTTATTTTTTTGAAGAAGCTAGGGAGGAGATGTAATGTATGGGGCTCTTGTCTTACATATGAACTTATGCCTACTTGCTCTCAAACAATCAGAGAGAAATAACCAAAGATTAATAAATGCTGCTCAATGTCACAGTGGTTGTTTTGGGGCAAGTTCTTCCTCGCTGGACTTTCGGTTGCACACCTCAGCTGCAACCTTAAAATGAAAGGCTTTTCAAGTTCATCTCTTAGCCCCTGTAATATTTCAGCTAAGCCTGCCTGAGGACTTCCTTGCTTTCTTTCTTTGATGGAAATAATAAACTACAATGAGTTTGCAATAACAGCTATCGTTCCCACCACCATCTTATTTCCAAGAAGTGGAATAGTATCTCCTTATACTGCTGAGAATGAGCCCCTCCAGAACAGAAGCAGTGCACACTGAGAAGCTGGAGTGGGCCTTTCTTCACACTAAGTGCCATGAGGGTCACAGAAAGACATCTTGACATTGAGTTGCCATGGATGCATTGCAATATTGTAGTGATGCTCCTCTCTCTCTGCAAGTGGTTAATACGCTCTCCAATTAACACATTGGAAAGCAAGGCAACTGTGTTCACAGATCATCTGTGGTTCCTGAGACCCCTCTACGTCTATCTCCCCACCGTTGCTGGCTTGGCCGGAAAGAAGAGAAATTAATCTTTTGCCATTTTGTGATCTATTCTGTTTCTTTTTTTTTTTTTTAACTTTTTCTTTTACATTGGAGTATAGTTGATTAACAATGCTGTGTTAGTTTTAGGCTGAGGGCACAGTGATTCAGTTATACCTATACATGGATCTATTCTTTTTCAAATTCTTTTCCCATTCAAGATGCTACATAATATTGAGCAGAGTTCCCTGGGCTATACAGTAGGTCCTTCATTATTATGCCCATTTCTGTCATTTTATGATTACAATATCCCTCAATGAGAGAGACCGCTTGTTCAAAAGACCAGGTCTATGAAGGAGGGGTCAGTTTTTTGTGTGAAATGAGACTTAGACATGGAAATTTCCTTCAGGTCACAAAGGAACCTGTCTCTCCTCACACTCCTGCCGAGACCGCTGGGACTACAAGTCTATGATATTAAGTGGTGACCACAGCACCATGATGGGGGGCAGGGGGCAGCTACCGCTGGGGGGTGGAGTCAGGGCTGGGAGATCTCAGAGAGCAGTCACACCATCCCTGGAGTGCAAGGCCGCCACGTAGATGCTCAGAGGTGGCAACCTCTGTTGGCTTTTTACTCCTTGAAGAGACACGCATGTTTTCTAAGTCTGGGGGGATAGCTATCATCTATATAGAATAATCTAATCTGGGCCGTGGAGGTGAGCCTCTTGGACTACTGTCCAAACACATTTCTCTGTGTGAGTTGTCCCATCCTAAAGGAATTGAAGGTAAATTGTGGGATGGAGTCTTGTATGGATGTGAGAGTTGGACTATAAAGAAAGCTGAGCGCTGAAGAATTGATGCTTTTGAACTCTGGTGCTGGAGAAGACTCTTAAGAGTCCCTTGGGCTGCAAGGAGATTCAACCAGTCCATCCTAAAGGAAATAAGTCCTGGGTGTTCATTGGAAGGTCTGATGCTGAAGCTGAAACTCCAATACTTTGGTCACCTCATGCGAAGAGCTGACTCATTTGAAAAGACCCTGATGCTGGGAAAGACTGGGGGCAGGAGGAGAAGGGGACGACAGAGGATGAGATGATTGGGTGGCATCACTGACTCAATGGACATGAGTTTGGGTGGACTCCGGGAGTTGGTGATGGACAGGGAGGCCTGGAGTGCTACGGTTCATGGGGTCGCAAAGAGTTGGACATGACTGAGCGACTGAACTGAACTGAACTGCGGGATGGAGAGAATTCATGTACTCTGGTGGCTGAGCTGGGAGAGGGGACGCTTAGAGCCCCACCCAGGTTCTCTTCACCAGGCTGGTGCTTCCGCCCACCCAGCTGCTGTGAGTGTTAGCTCTTTATGTTTCCCCCTCTGAATTGCTTTGGGCCTCCACAGAAGCCATAATACTTAACAGACGCCTGGGAAACATATTCCACTCCCTGGAGGAGGAGGACTGTCTTCAGCTGATGACTGTCTGAAGTTTGAATACAAAGGGCCCAGCTCTCCCACCTTAAGATGGGATGCTCCAGGGCTTCCCTGGTGGCCCAGCAGTAAGGAATCTGCCTGCCAAGGCAGAAGACAAAGGTTCCATCCCTGATCTGGGAAGATCTTAGGGATCCCACACTTAGGGCAACTAAGTGTGTGCACCACAACAAATGAGCTTGTACTCTAGAGCCTGGGAACTGCAATTACTGAGTCCACGTGCTGCAGCTACAGAAGTCCTTGTGCCCTGGATAGAGCCCATGCTTCACAATAAGAGAAGCCACTGCAATGAGAAGCCCCGTGCACCACAGCTAGAAAGAAGCCCCTACTCCCCACAACTAGAGAAAAGCCCAAGTACCAATGAAGACCCAGCACAGCCAAAACAAATAAATAAATAAAATTATTTAAAAAAAATGATGGGATGCTCTAGAGCTTTCTTTGGAATAAGAATGAGGCTGGGCTTCAGCTGAAACCACTTCTTTGCTTAGCTGCTTCCCTGTGACACCCTGCTTTCTTTACTCTCTAACATGCTTCTCCTACAGTGTTATTTCAACAGATCACATCCACAGGAATCCTTGTCTTGGCCTCTACTGCAAGAGAACGTAACCCAAGACACATGGTAGCTAAGTCTGCTATGGGAACACACTGACATTCACAGAACAATTATGATAATTCGTACATTTTTGAACACTCTAGTATTTAGATATATATACTCTATCTGGTAAAATGCAGATATAGATTTACAATGCGAACCCACGATTCCATTTCTAGATATTTATCAAGAGAAATGAAAACATATGTACACAAAAAGTCTTGATCAAGAACATTCATAGCAGACTTATTAAAAAAAACCCAAACCTGGAAACAACCCAGATGTCTGTCAACAGAAGAGCAGAAACATAAACTGGAGTGGGTTCCTAAAATGATATTCAACCCAGCAATAAAGAGTATGAACTATTGCTGCATGCAACAACACAGGTGAATCTCAAAAATACTAGACTGGGTGAAAAAAGTCAAGCTCAAAAAGTACACAGTGTATGATTCAACTTAAGTGAAAGTCCAGAGTATACAAAACTAACCCAGAAGATAGAAATCAGAGCAGCAATCTTTGGAGGAGAACATGGAAGTGACTGACAAGGGGCAAGAAGGAATTTCTGGGGTGGTAGAAAGTGCTTTGATTTGTTGTTGTCAAAACTGATGGAAGAGACTTCCCTGGTGGTCCAGTGGTTAAGAATCCACCTGCCAATGCAGGGGACACGGGTTTGATCCCTGCTCTGGGAATATTCCACATGCCACAGGACAACTAAACCTGTGCGCTGCAACTACTGACCCAGAACTCTAGAGCTGTGCTCTGCAACAAGAGAACCCACTGCAAGGAGAAGCCCATGAACCAAAACTAGAGTAGCCCCCACTCACCACAACTAGAGAAAAGCCCGCATGCAGCAACAAAGACCCAGCACAGCCAATATTAATAAATAAATACATAAAGTAATTATTTAAAAAGCTGATGGAAGAACACATCGAAGAGCTGAGCATCTTACTGTATGTGAATTATACTTCAATTAATTAAAATACTAAATTATTTAAGAAGAGCAGACATGAAAAACATATCTTTTTCTGAGTTTTACTTTGATCATAAACTTTTGCTGAAGAGGGACTCTGACAAAGCTAGCTTAGAGACAGACCACTTGGACTGCAAGGAGATTAAACCAGTCAATCCTGAAGGAGGTCAACCCTGAATATTCTTTGGAAGAATTGATGCTGAAGCTGAAGCTCCAATACTTTGGCCACCTGATGCGAAGAGCTGACTCATTGGAAAAGATCTGATGCTGGAAAAGATGGAAGGCAAAAGGAGAAGAGGGTGGCAGAGGATGAGATAATTAGATAGCGTCACCGACTCAATGGACATGAATTTGAGCAAACTCTGGAAGACAATGAAGGATAGGGAAGCCTCAAGTGTTGGAGTCCATAGGGTCGCAAAGAGTAGGACAAGACTTAGCGACTGAACAACAACAAAAAGTGAGTGGTTGCAATATGTTAGCATCTTTATGTGTCTTTTCTACAGAGTGTTCCATTTAGGGTCAACATACTTTAGGTTTATTTGGGACTGAGAGGGGTGGGGGTGGGGAGTAGAACTGATTCACTAGATTACTTTTTAAAGATGAATGTAAATGGGTCATACTCTTTGATGACACATTATTTGTAGATCTATAAAAGGTTCTGCCCTTCATTTTCTTCTGTCAAGCATTTGTAGCTTACAGCATTACAGGCACTGGGTTAGATGCTAGGAATATGAAGGAAAATAAGGCATTTTCTTAGCCTCAAGGAATATGTTAAAGGAATTGATTGTAGTCGCTGGGGTGATAAATGGATGGTAAATGGTAGAAGTAAGGAGTGTACCAGGCATAGAGGATGCTGAATGCAGCAGATGGGGAAATCCATTTGGGGTACTAAGAACAGCTAAAGGAGGTGATGCCTGAAATAACACACCAAGTCTTTAGAAAACCACAGACAGAATGGTCCTATAGAATGAGGACAAGGGACAGTGTGAGGTCACTGAATTAAGCAAACCTCAGACGCAGTCTATCATTCTGGGCAATTTGCTCATCTTTCTGGAGCCTCCAGGTCACTATTTCTAACCTGGGATAATAATGCTTACCTTGCAGTGTTATTGTAACATCGTATCTCACTATTGTTATCATTATCTAGGAAAGGGGATATAATTAAGTCAGGATCATTCATTACCACTTTGCTTTATCAGATTAGCAACCCAATCTAACAGAGAACAAAGATTACCAGTGAAATCTGATGTTTCGAGTCCAAAATCAAGTTCATTTCCTTGTCTTTTCCATCTTTTACAGGCCCCCTGCTTTCCTTGGCTCATAGCCTCTTTCTCCACCTTCAAAACGAAGCAGTGTAGCATCTTTAAATCTCTCAATCTCTGACCTTGGCTTCCATTGTCACATCTCCTACTTTCTCCCTGCTTTTGTCATCACATTGCCTTCTCTCCCTCTGGTCCTCCTGCCTCTCTCTTATAAGGATTCTAGTGATAACATTGAGGACACTTCGATAATCTGGGAGACTCTTCCCATCTCAAGATCCTGAACTTCATCATTCCTGCAAAGTTTCCTTTAACATGTCAAGTAATGTATTCCAGGTTCTGAGGAATTACCTGAGGGCTTCTTTGGGGAAGGGGCACTGTTCAGCCTACCACAGATGATATATGAACTATTTGGACACCATTCTGGAGAATCTGAGAATAGGTGAAAGCTCAGTTGGTGGGACCGGGCAGATGAGAGGCTGGTTGGGAGGAAGGAAAAGCCGTGCATGGATTTGAGAGGGAGCCTGGAGCTGAAGGTCCTGAAGAAGTCTCACACTGATAAGCTTAGGTCTGCACTGCAGGGAACCAGTTCTGGTTGGTAGGGAGGGTGGCTAAAAGGGTTGGGAAACGGAGGTGAGGCTGTAACCTTGAAATCATTGCAACAGTCCTAATGAGGTCTAAACTAGGAAGTTGGCCAGTTTCTTAATCTTGCCCAAGATGGATTCCATCCTTAATCACCATAATGAGGGAGGGGGGTTGGAGAGAAGATAGAGAAAGGAAAGAGAGGGGTGAAGAAGCATGGATTTCTTATTTTCAGAGTTTTGACAGAATAGGAAAGGAAATTACTTTCATAGGACTTACTTATAATTACTCACTTTGAAATTCCTTTAAATATTGCAACACTGAG
Source organism: Giraffa tippelskirchi (assembly GCF_054371585.1). Taxonomy (NCBI): domain Eukaryota; kingdom Metazoa; phylum Chordata; class Mammalia; order Artiodactyla; family Giraffidae; genus Giraffa; species Giraffa tippelskirchi. Next base: position 59,332,331 of record NC_137287.1, on the reverse strand, counting down.
GGCATTTTAGACTTGAAAACATAAATATTTTATTAAAGAGCAAACAATTCACTGACTAACCTGGCTGGGAGAAAGTTCTCTCATTATGAAAACAGTGACAGATTATTTGTATACAGGCCACGATCTCCTTAATATGCTCCTGTTTTTTTAATGAATTGAGGGATTACACAGGTCAAGAAGATCTTAGAGAACAAAAACCCTTATTATCAAGCACTTAGGGTCATTTTACATTCCATAGAAATAATTTGAACAGCATTTTGCTACGAGAGCCCAGGTAGCTTATGCTTGCTTTTCCTAATAATCAGAAGACAAACTTTATTTTTTAGCATTATTCTGGTGAACTTTCATTACTTCAAACATCTCAAACAGTAATGCAGGTTGATTTATGAGTTCAACATCATCCCTAGAAAAGATGCTACAGATGACATTCAAATCTCAGAAAAGGTCCCCTCAATTCCCTTGAAGTTCCTACCGTTCTCAAAGAGACCCAGACATTTTCTACGTATTATCTTGGCAAAATGTACAAAGTCCTGGAACATGACACAATCTGCATAATAACTGTCTAGGCTTTGTGAAGAACAAATTCTATTAGGTCAGTTGAAAGGTTAAATACTTGACTTGAAAAAGAAGCAAGAAGGATATATGGAATATATTCAGAAGTTGTAACAATAGAAAATATATTTTAGAAGGTCACACTCTCTGAATTTGTCTTTCTCTATGCAGAAAATTTGAGAAAAAAATGCAGAAAACAGGTCAAAAATACTTTCATGAAAAAAATTTATAAAGATTGGTCAGCAGGCCAAGATTTTGGCTTCCTATTGGATGGATGCACACAGTTTCTTGGACAGTTTGTAGGAGATCTGGTCCTAGAACCAGAATATCCAGATTTATATTGACTTCCTTTCATCCATGTTGTAGCAAGTATCAGTACTTTATTCCTTGTTATGCCTGAATAATAATTTTATTGTATTGATATGCCACATTTCATTCATCCATTCATCACTTGATGGACATTTGGATGGTTTCCACTTTTTGGCTATTATGAATAATGCTGCTATGAACAGTCATGTATAAGCTATTTATGTGGAATTTGTTTTTATATCTTTTAGGTATTTACCTAGGAGTGGAATTTGTGAGTCAGATGGTAACTATATGTTAAACAGTTTGAGGAACTCCCAGACTTTTTTTCAAAGTCGCTGCACCATTTTACTTTCCTATCAACAATGTATAAACAAAAACAATAAATGAATTCCCATTTCTCTACATCTTTGCCAATATTTATTATTTCCTGTCATTGTGATTAGAGTGATCCTAGAGTGTAAAATGGTATGTTGAGGTTCTATTTCAGTTTTAAATACTGTATAGTATTCTATTTTGTTAAAAAATTCATTCTTCTATTAGAAGATATATATATATTTTTTTTTTCTTACAAATAATGCTGTAAGTATATTTTTACATGGGCTGCTTTGTTACCTTTAGGAATATATCCATGATTGGAAATTCTGGGTCATAGAGTACACATATCTTCAATTTTATGAAAAATTATAGTAACTATATTTTGACTGTGAGTTTGAGCAACATGAATAGGTTTACTAATTGGCAAATAAGGTAGATAGCATAAATTTGAACGTGTTCAGTGAAAACAATTTTGATTCTTTACCGAGAGGCCTTGCTCTTCATATCCTCTTTCTGTACAAGGGGATGTTTTGAACACTCACAGTGCTTTCAATGAGGGGCTTTTTGTTTTGCTTTGTTTGTTTGTTATATTTTTGTTTTCCATTTCATTTTATTGCCTCAAATTGAGGCTTTAATAAAATGCTACTAAGGGAGAAGGCTGTGCTTTGCATTGTTCTTTATTATTCTTTGGGTTCGGGAACAGCACTTCCTGAGCATTAAGCAGCCTGCAAGTTTTCAGCAGCTTGTAATGCAACTGGAATTCTTGGAGCTAAGCCCACGTCTCTCTGTACAGAACGAGCAGATTATGGCTGGGCGGATATCTTTGTTGGGCTGTCTCAGGCATCCATCTAAATAGCCCCTTAAGTCATTCCCCTGCAGAGATCGATGTGGAGGTGGCAGAAGTGAGTAGATGGACTGCCACAATCCAGGGGACTTTGAAGGCAGAGGCTCAGGTGTCGGAGAATCTCTGAAAGCATGTGGGCATGATCCCAGACTTGGGGTTTATTTACACTATGCTGAGGCTTTTACAGCACTGGGACGTGTGCAATCAGGATCCAGTGTTTTGGGAACTCCAGAGATACCTGAGGTAATGGCGGTCTGCTTGCTTCTTTTAGAATGTGAATCATGACACCTGTAGATTAAAGTTAGAATACGCTTTATAAGTCTGTTAGTTTGTTATTGTATAGAGGTGATGCTTGAGAATGTAAACTGCTATCCATGACAAGCTGGGTGGTATCAGATGATACAGTCCTCTCTACAGGATGTATCTGTATATGAAACATATAGGCATAAAAAAACAACCTTGGGGATGGTGCAGCTCATTTCTTTCCCCAGAGAAAACAGTTGGTAATATTGACCTCAAGTCAAAATAAAAGAGAAGACACATCTTGCCACCTACTTGGAACAATTTCCAAACTTCCAACAGAAAAATGGACTTGCCTTTTTATTCTGTGACTGTGAAGGTGAGTGTATTCAGAATATGTAGTTACCTGTTATTTATTAGGTCATTTAGAAAATGAAAGACTCGCCATTCTAGGCTATGAAGAGTGTGTAAGTATATGTGTAGGTCTATCTAAAATGATCCATGGTTTCACCAGAGTGAAAATATCAGAGGATAATGGTTTCTTTAGATATAGTATCTCTTTCAGAGAGAAATAGATGGGAAATCAGTCTTAGCTTACCAGCTGAAAGTCCAGGATTGAAATCTCAAGCCTTGAAAAGTCCCCATATATCATAAGACAAGGAGAGGAACACGTAACATTTCAATTCCAGGGCTCTTGGCGAGAGAAGACAAGTCATAGGAAAGAACATAGCCCATAAGCAGTTCGTCTCTCTCCCCTTATTTCCATCATTGAATCAAAATGGAAAGCAGTTACAGTAATATGTTTGAGAACATCAAATTTCAAATACGATTGTTGGAGTATTTCAGGATAAATAATCATGACATTTAGGAATGCCTTCCTTCAGGCTGCTGGGTAGCATGGTCAGTCATCTTGGATATTAAGAAACAAATTACACAATGGTAAAATAAAATAAAAATAGGCAGTAACAGGAAATCTAAGTACACACCTGATCCATTTAAGCTATAGAACGCTACTTTCAGAATGTGACCTACAACATAGAGGGGAGAGGGAAGGTTGTAGACTGGCATGGTGCAACACTGTGTCATATATTTCTCATTACAGTTATTCCTGGGCTTTGGCTTTTGGGAAAATGGTACATTTTTTACACACTTCAATCCTCCCCACCTAGCTTCAGAAAACTAGGAAGCTAGTCCACTTATTTGATAAATAGAGACAGAAGAGAGCTTACAAGAGGCCAGACACTGATCAAAGATGCAAAAGAGATGATTCATACATCCAAGGACTTCATAGTTGAGTAAAAAAGGCAGATGGATGATAATAACGAGGCTGGGAAAATGCTCCAGGGAGCCATGATACATGAGTACACAGAGAGGATGTTGAACTTCTCTTGAGTTTCTACATTGAATGCTGGATGTGGACATAGGGAGGACCAGAGCTGAGAACTGGGAGCAAGGTTTCCAGCAGAGAAAACCTGGGCCTTGGGCACATTTTCTAGGCAGTGAGTGGCTTCCTTTGTTGCTTCTAGGTCGCTGGGGGTAGATAAAAAACACTTTGATGTATCATTAGGCCAGTGAAGATGGAAACTTCTTGAGGGGCAAAGACATTTTTACATGAGGTTTAGAGTTAATACATCTGGGTTTAAACTCTGGTCTGTCACTAATCTGTGACCTGGGGAAGTGATTCAAGATGATGATCGATTTTTTCTCTTCTAACAATGAATTAATAACAAATGTGTCATCTCTTTACAGAATAATGATGGAGATCTTTTCAATGATGTTCTAGTGTTTTTTCAAACTGATATTGCAGGCTCATGGGGTCTTTTGGGTCTGGCACTTTCACTAAGTGGTGAGTGATTTTAAAATAGAAAACAAACTCCTAATTTAGGAATTTTGGATTAACAGATACACATTACTATATATAAAATAATCAATACTCCTGTATAGTACAGGGAAGTATATTCAATAACTGTGTCACTTTGCTGTATACCTGAAACTAACACAAACTGTAAATTAACTGTTCTTCAATAAAAATGTTTTAAAAAAATTAAATAGAAAACAAGATGGTTTATTGTGGGAGATAGAAAGTTCACACCAAGTCTTAAAAATAAAGCAAGAGATATAAAATATTTTATGCTTGTTTCTCTTTGGGGTCTGTATTCCCAAGCCCAACACTCAAATCTGTGTTGGGGGGGGCGGTGCAGACATTTGAGACGTGCTGTTGATGGAGGAACTGTGTAAATGCAGGGCACTGTCCAAACAGAGAGACCTCTGCTTTGTAACCATTGTTTATTGATAAGTTATCTAATTCTCACAAACAAGAGCTCCACCTCAACTGCAGAAAAATGGCTTTGGAATTTGGTAGCTAAATCCTACCCACGTTTATGTTTGCATTTAAAAATAGTTCTCAATTTGTTAAAAAACACAGAAGTGACCCAATGGAAAAGTATCTTTTAGGTCAAGGCAGTGATAACATGCCTACCCATGCATGGGATGGGGTAAAGAGGGGGTTCAAAGGACAGGGAACCTCAGAGACCAGGGTTCATTAGCAAGAAAGGTGTCATGGCAACTGGTACTTCAGCCAAGCTCTGAAGGAGGTACAGTGTTTGGACTGAAGGAGAAATGGTGCAAGAGGAGTTGGCTGGGAGTGAAGAGGCAGGGGTGAGCTGAAACACGGAAGGAGAGGCCAGGTCATCAAACTCAAAAATGAGGGTTGAATTCAGGAAGGAGGGGAGAGTCAGGCACATCCACATGTCCCTATTTGTAAACTCATAGAGATACTAGATAGCGGGAAACGTGACCAGTTCCTCAGTTCATCATTTCTCCCACCAACGAGGAGGCTTGATGTGGACAAGCCAGGATGCGGGTAGCTCAATGAACAGCAGGAAGAAAGCGCTGACGCGGGCACCCGGCTCACCCTCCCGGGCTCTGCTTCTTCACTCTTAGCACTGAAAGAGCTGAGCTGACAAAACAGACGCACAGCAGATCTAAAGTAGTAGAGACAGGTTCTTGGCAAACATGGACCAGGCAAGTCCCACATAACGATGTGGCCCCTCCGTGGCACCTGTTTCTAGTCAGAACATCCTGGTTCAATATTTTATCACAGCTTGTCATAAATATTCCATGAAACAAAATTCGGGAAGTAATACTGGATTTGGAGAATATTTTTTCTAGTCTTGGAAGTCATAGCAGCAATTTTCATTTTCAAAGCATCTAATCCATGTCTTAATTATGCATGAAGATGGATGTGACTGCTATAATATTTAACACTATCAAGTGTTGTAGGGACAAAAAGAGGCTTGGCTAAATAGTGTGGGAGCAGAGTAAGGGACCCAGGGACAATGTGCTGAAGACTCCATATTCTTCAGGGATGGGCGACAAGTGACAGACCCGTGTTTTATGGGAAAACTGTGGAATTTGCATCAAGTTGTCGTGACTTTCATTGGATTTGTTGGTTTTCATTGTGCCCAGGAACATACATTGCCTTTATTTGTGGGTGTTTACTGATTGGCCATTGGGAAAATGGTGAAGAAGGTGGATTTTGATTTTAGTGGGTTTTTACATCTCTTTCTGTCCTCACTCAAGACCCCACTATTGTGGTCCTTTATCTGTGGGTGCTCGGAACACTTAGATGGCCTCAGATGCCCTGTCTTGTAGGGAAAAGTGGACCAACACAAGCCTAATAAATTGTTAGCACTGGCATGTATTAGCACTTATCTGAGAAGCTGCACATTTTTAAGGGAAGTAAGGTCAAGCTAAGGTCAAGCTCTTAGGATCCTAAACCAGGGAATAAGATTGGAGCATCTCATAGGGAGATTTGGGTTCACACCCTTCATCACAGGAGAGTGGATGGAGGCTCTAGGAAGCCAGGGTCCTGGCATCAGTCCCAGCCAGCAGAGCACAAAGCCAGGACCCGGACCCTGTCACCCTATAAGACACATCCCTGGAATCTCAGAATGGAGTTTCTTCCATCATGCAAAGAAAGCTTGCTTTCAGTAGTCACTTACTCACTCAAAAATAGACGTGCAGAATGTGTGCTGTTTGTTGGGAGATCTACAGTGAAAGGACACTCCAGAAACTTACCTTTCAACAAACAAATCTCTTCTGATTCGTAATGTACAGCAGAAACTAACACAACATTGTAAAGCGATGATACTCCAATTTTTTAAAAAAATTAAAATATTTTCAGAGAACTTTAATATCATTAATTTTATTAATATTGTAAATTTCTCTTTCAGGTTATCACTCCACATTGAGTGAACTGCCCTTCCCCAACTAACACAAATCTGAAAATTAAGGATGTATTATATGCATCAGAGTAAATGATAGCAATTTCTTAACATGGCTCTTTTTACATTGAAGGATAGTTGACTTATTGTGCTAGTTTCAGGTGTACTGCAAAGTGATTCAAATATTTGTTGTTGTTCAGTTGCTAAGTCATGCCAGACTCCTTGTGACCCCATGGACTGCAGCCCATCAGCCTCCCATGTCCTCCACTATCTCCAGGAGTTTGCTCAAAGTCATGTCCATTGAGTCAGTGATGCTACCTAACCATCTCATCCTCTGTTGCCCCTTCTCCTTTGGCCTTCAATCTTTCTCAGCATTTGGGTCTTTTCCAACGAGTCGGCTCTTTGCATCAGGTGGCCAAAGTATCGGAGCTTCAGCTTTAGCATCAGTCCCTCTAATGAATATTCAGGGTTGATTTCCTTTAGGATTGACTGGTTTGATCTCCTTGCAGTCCAAGGGCAATACATATATATATCCAAATTCTTTTAAAAATTCTTTTCCATTACAATTTAGTACAAGATATTGAATATAGTTTCCTGTGCTATACATAGATTCTTGTCATTTACCTGTTTTTTATATCGTATCCTATACTCCCAATCTATCCCTTTCTCTCCATCCCTTCTGGTAACCTAAGTTTTGCTTTCTATGTCTGTGAGCCTGTTTCTGTTTTGTAAATAAGTTCATTTGTACTATTTTTTAGATCCCACATATAAGTGATATATAAGCAAGTCATTTCTTCATCACAGTTATGATAAGCCTAAATCACGAGTGGTGACTGTCTATTCCAAGGTGGGTGACTGGACCTTCTCCTTGAAACATCTATTCAACAAGAGGGTATTCAACAACCTTCAACAAGGTTGGAGGGGGCGGGGATTTATCCTTGCCAGCCAACGGCATCCCATGTCCACATAACAAGCGAGGTACCCGACGTCCGACTGTCCTGGTATCTTCACTGTGCTTTCAAAACAGGCCAGTACCCCCAGGGGTCGTTCACAACTCTGGCGGGAGTTTTCATTTTCGGTTTGTTTTCACAGCTGCTAGTGGAGAGGAAGGCTCTCTTGGTCTGTTGGCTAAATTTACCCAAATGTGCCCTGATGTCCAGTTGTCCCACTTCATCCGCCTGTCACTAGGATTTTTGAAGTGATGTGAAAAAGTTGAATTCCCTCTGACATATTTGAAATCATGGCTGATTTGTTGACATTCTCCCAGTTGTCCGGGTGGTAACTGTGACTTTCCAAAATGCACTTGTCCAAAAAGGCTGCTGTGTGAGAGGGGCAAGGGCAACCAAGGGGAACCCTCTGGAAGCTTATGGAGCTGGAAAAGGGCTTTTGCTTGATTTTTGAAACAAACACACTTAAAAAAGAAATCCACCAGCATCCCTCCGTGCCCACATGGTTTCTCTGTTCCCCTCACCTGGCTCAGAGGGATCCTGTCTCATGCAAAACCGTGGGAACAGAGGAAGATGAGTTCATCAGCCTGCTATTGTGGAGGTGGACATGGAGTTCCAGTGTGTGGTTCACTGTGCCAGGCTGCTGGCTTCAACCGTGGTAAACATGAATCCGTAAGAATAAATCTGACACAGCTCTGTCTCAAAGCAGACGCTCTGAAGTGCATGAACGCACACACACACACGTACACACACTATGCAGTTTCCTAATTGAATCTAAAATGTAAGTGCTTTGCTGTTTAAAAGGACCTTGCTATCTTGATAAGAAAAACTAATGAGATGCCCTTTCTGGAGCTGGTCACACAATAGCCCTACTGACAAGGACCCCTATCAAGAAATAAAGCAGAAGATAAATGAGATTTTTCTAATATCCATTTCACCCATTGTTCACAGGTGTCAGGCAGTACAGATTCTATTTATCATGGGGTGGTAAAGAAGAGACATGATTTTGTAAAGAAAACCTAAACTGTCAGCACTGTGTTTTCAGCCATAGGTAAACCTTTTCTGTCACCTGGTAGAAAGCAAAATGAGGCCTGGGCTTGAGGGGTGCAGGGAGGGGAGGATGTCCATAATCCTGCATTTTTACCTCCAGGCTAAGACCATGTCCATGCAATGATAGTTTGGAAAACAGGGGAGAGGTTATTTCTGACTAAGGACTACATGAGTTTACTCATTAAAGTGTAACTGTGTCAAATACTCGGAATGCAAAGGGAGAAATTGCCACTTAAGATGAACGCAATTAGAATTTTCAGAGGTGACATGAAGACAAAAATGAAAATAGTGATATTCAATTTCAGGTCCAGAAGAATGTTGGGTATAGGAAACCCCCTGGCATTCACTTTTCTAAAAGAAAGGACCCAACAGGACTCAATACCTAGATGTTGTTCCCTAAGATCCAGGAATAATAAAAGAGAGCATTAGGCAAAGGGGTCAGAGTATGAACCAGGAAAATATTTTAAAACTCTGTGGCCCAATTTTCCAAAAATTTCCATTTACAAGGATTGTGTAATTGTCAGAAGTCTGACTGTGCAAAGTGCTCAAGTGAGATGTTGAAACACACATATGTCCTCCGCTCGTCCTCTTTAGCACTGCAGTGTATGTAGCCTTGTGATGGTTGAAACATTTTCTAATATTTTACATTTCAAGAGGAGGAGGACTTTCTTATCTGCAGAACTCAAAGGGTTGTGCTGGTTCCACTTCTCACAACAACTGCTGTTTACCAGCAATGCAGATGAGGAATGCCCTTGTTCTTTGAGAAGGCCAGCAGCCGCCAGGCAGGCTGAGAGGCGATCCTTGTGCGGTGACAGCTCTGGGGTCTGATGCCCCACCTGTTTGGGGACCACATCGTGCACCTCGGCCACTGGCTTCCTGTGGAACCCAGGGTTGGGCAGGGCTCCACCGGCACTCCTGCTTGCCTGCGGGCCCGTTGGGGAAAATGAATGATTTTTGAGCCAACCTTAATTTACTCCTCTGGGACCTTTTACTCTTCCATTTGCTATTTTTAAAGAAAGTATGCATTTTAAAAATATGTATTTCCTCTCCAAAATGCCTATGTGTTTTCATAGTATTCGTGCCCTAAAACTTTGTAGAGATAAGCAGGTGGGGGGGGGGGGTGAGGCAATACTGCTATCTTCTAACAGATTTTCCGTTTCAAAGGAGCTAAAGTACAGGCACAAAGGATTCATTTGCATTTCAATAAACAGTTTCTCTTCCTAGTTGTTTCATTTTTCCTATTGCTCCTTGCTAGAAAGACATCCTCAGTCAGGCTGTGACATCAGGATTTAAGGCAGGCGACCCTGCCCCACTCTGTCTGGTGGTTAAAGTGAATCGGAAGGTCATCTGAGGTTGGCGTTGCGGCTTTGCAGGAAAAATGAGTCTGAGTAGGATGGTTGGTGTGACCTGTAGGAAGCTCCTTTCATGCTATGGCTATAGTGACAAAAGACAGGCAATCATTGTGTGAAAGGAAGAAAAATTTGGCTGAGATAATAAACAGAAAGACCTTGTTGCTGCTAAGGCAAAGGGAGTCACCCCTTTCTGCTCCTCAGTCCATATGCTGCTGACTTCCTGTTTTCTTTTTTACTCCAGGATGGTCTTGACTGACTATTAAATAAATAAAGGACTCAATCATTTACTGGCCGTGCCCTGTCACGGCCTTTACAGGACACTCAAAATCAGAAATAAAAGCAGGGTCCTTCCTCTCATGGGGTTTATGATCTAGTTTGAAAGTTTATTAAAATAAACCTTGTGAAAAATGGCTTGATGCTTTGGGAGAATAAGGAGGATATATTTGGGAGAATAAGGGAGAATAAGGAGGGAGACTTGGAGCCTGAGGGTTACCAAGTTGAACTTTGATATTATTTTTGCCCACTTTTATCTAAAAATAAACTGTGGAAAATTCTGAAAGAGATGGGAATACCAGACCATCTGACCTGTCTCTTGAGAAACTGTATGCAGGTCAGGAAGCAACAGTTAGAACTGGACATGGAACAACAGACTGGTTCCAAACAGGAAAAGGAGTACGTCAAGGCTGTATCGGAGAAGGCAATGGCACCCCACTCCAGTACTCTTGCCTGGAAAATCCCATGGACGGAGGGGCCTGGTAGGCTACAGTCCATGGGGTCGCTAAGAGTCGGACACGACTGAAGCGACTTAGCATAGCATAGCATAGCATAGCAAGGCTGTATATTGTCACCCTGCTTATTTAACTTATATGCAGAGTACATCATGAGAAACGCTGGGCTGGAAGAAACACAAGCTGGAATCAAGATTGCCAGGAGAAATATCAATAACCTCAGATATGCAGATGACACCACCCTTATGGCAGAAAGTGAAGAACAAAAGAGCCTCTTGATGAAAGTGAAAGGGGAGAGTGAAAAAGTTGGCTTAAAGCTCAACGTTCAGAAAACTAAGATCATGGCATCTGGTCCCATCACTTCATGGGAAATGGATGGAGAAACAGTGGAAACAGTGGCTGACTTTATTCTGGGGGGCTCCAAAATCACTGCAGATGGTGATTGCAGCCATGAAATTAAAAGACGCTTACTCCTTGGAAGGAAGGTTATGGCCAACCTAGATAGCATATTTAAAAGCAGAGACATTACTTTGCCAACAAAAGTCTGTCTAGTCAAGGCTATGGTTTTTCCAGTGGTCATGTATGGATGTGAGAGTTGGAGGTGAAGAAAGCTGAGCAGCGCAGAATCGATGCTTTTGAAGTGTGGTGTTGGAGAAGACTCCTGAGAGTCCCTTGGATTGCAAGGAGATCCAACCAGTCATCCTAACAGAGATCAGTCCTGGGTGTTCATTGGAAGGACTGATGTTGAAGCTGAAACTCCAATACTTTGGTCACCTCATGTGAAGAGTTGACTCATTGGAAAAGACCCTAATGCTGGGAGGGATTGAGGGCAGGAGGAGAAGGGGATGACAGAGGATGAGATGGTTGGATGGCATCACCGACTCAATGGACATGGGTTTGGGTAAACTCCGGGAGTTGGTGATGGACAGGGAAGCCTGGCGTGCTGCAATTCATGGGGTCACAAAGAGTTGGACACGACTGAGCGACTGAACTGAACTGAACTGATCTAAAAATGGTAATGGGGGTTGAGGCGAGGGATATGAGAGAGAAAACCTAGATAATGAGAAATGTGTTTTAATAACTAGCATTATACCAATGGGGAGAAGGATGTCTTAATATTATCTTAATGTCTTAATATTATCTAGACACTGTGCCAAGTATAGACATATATTTCAAAGTTTACTTCCTAGTAACAGTGTGACAAAACACTATATTATTTCCATTTGACAGATGAATAAACTGAGGTTAAATAACTTGCCTAAGGTCACACTAGGAAGTAGAGTTATATAATCTAAACCTTGGTCTGTTTACAAAACCTATACTTGTTCCCACTATTCTACACTTCCTTCCTGATAAAAATATTATTAGTGTTGTTGATGAACTCAACAACTATTAGACTATGGGAAGCTGGTGAAATTTTATATTTATCCAGAATGTCTAGTAAGATATGACAATGATTGATGTTCCACAAGTTCTGCACAACATAGTTTATACTCTGTTTGGAGATTTTTAAACTTTTCTTTTTCCTTAAAGAAGGTCTATCATATTCATGTTATTGATTTCTTGCCAGTTGGAATCTCTTTGTTCCTCAAAGTCAAGTAGATGGACTGAGTAACAAGCAAACTGTGGAAGAAAATAAAGATGATTTCTAGGTGGGCTCTCCATTGCTGTAATTGGGCCAATATACTTAGGTAATGAATAGTAGAGGTAGAAGGAAAATAAAGTCAAGGATTTTGTAACATGCTATGTGAATTAAACCTATTTCTTTCTTCCTTCCTTCTCTCTTTCCTTCCTTTCATTTTTAGAAAATTACACAAGAATGATTGTAAGATGCTTTGATTTATCTGCCAAATTCATCCTGCAATTATTTATTAGTGCCTACTCAATTGGTCTTGGAAATTCAGAGTGACAAGAATAATTCCTGTCCCTAAGAAACTCACAAGACTACGAGTTATCACAGCATCATGTGACCCTTGCCATGAGTGAGGAGACAGAGATTTCTTTAAAAATGCAGAGGAGAGGCCCAAATCTCTTGTAAATTTGGTACAGGGGAGGGTGATAATCAGAAAACTTACTACAGGGACCTGACAATCGAAGAAGTCTTGATGGATGAGTAAAAGATTTGGGCCAAGAAGGAGGTAGGACCTGAGAGAAGGCATCCTGGGCAGAGAGGACAACAGTATGAACAAATGTAGACAGATGATTCATTGGTACCATCTTTTTAGATTCTATATATATATGAGTTAATACATGATATTTGTTTTTCTCTTTGTCACATGGAGCTCAAACCCAGTGTTCTGTGACAACCTAGAAGGGTGGGATGGGGTGGGAGATGGGAAGGAGGCTCAAGAAGGAGGGAACATATGTATACTTTTGGCTGATTAATGTTGATGTATTAACCAACACAGAAACCAACACAATACCATAAAACAATTATCTTCCAATTAAAAATAAATGAATTAAAAAAGGCAGATAGATAAAAAAAGAACAATATCTTCACAGAATTAAAAAACTATTTAGCCAAGCATTGACTAAACACCTGATATGGTCAAAATATTTCTAGGGGCACAAAGATACAAAGACAGGCTAAGGTCTCCCTTCTCAGCATGTTTAATCTCTCATGAAAGAAAGATGCACACCTCATTGCATAAGTAAAATAAATAAAGGCATAATGAAAACAGTGTAAAACTGGGATGGAAATAATACTCTGAGAGTGCAAAAGGAGGGGTAGTTAACTAATGGAGTGGAAAGGCTTTTTGGAGGAGATGACATGTAAAATGGGACTTCAACAATGAGCAAGCTTTGGTCAACAGACAAAAAGGAGGCAGAAGGCATCACAGGTAGCAAGAACAAGGTGCTCAAAGACAGAAGAGAATAGCATTGAAACATGTATATTATCATATGTGAGACAGAACGCCATTCCAGGTTGGATGCATGAGACAAATGCTCAGGGCTGGGGCAATGGGATGACCCAGAGGGATGGGAGGGGGAGGGAGGTGGGAGGGGGGTTCAGGATGGGGAACACATGTAAACCCATGGCTGATTCATGTCAATGTATGGCAAAAACCACTACAATATTGTAAAGTAATTAGCTCCCAACTAAAATAAATAATTTATTAAAAAAAAGAAGGTGCGGACTATTCTGAGGATGAACCATGTTCTGGTGGACTGGAACATGGCATCCATAGGGGTTCAGTGGTAAAGAATCCACCTGCCAAGCAGGATACTCAGGTTCAATCCAGGGTCGGGAAGATCCCCTAGATAAGGAAATGGCAACCCACTCCAGTATTCTTGCCTGGGAAATACCACGGAAAAGAGGAGCCTGGCAGGCCACAGCCCATAGTGTCGAACATGACTTAGCAACTAAACAACAACACCACCACCAGGGCAATTAAGATCCATCTATTCTAAAGATTTTTGCTACTTAAATTCTGAACAAGGTCAAAGTGAAAATGAGAAAAATAAAAAAGAGTGAACTCACTATTTGCATCAATACTCTGTGAAAATAGGTATCTCCTCTGACATTTATAAAAGTCCTTACATATTCTTCAGTTTACCTGCCTCCTGAGAAACCTGTATGCAGGTCAAGAAGCAACAGTTAGAACCGGATATGGAACAATAGACTGGTACAAAATTGGGAAAGGAGTGCATCAAGGCTGTATGTTGTCACCCTGCTTATTTTACTTACATGCAGAGTACATCATGCAAAATGCCAGGCTGGAGGAAGCACAAAATGGAATCAAGATTCCCAGGAGAAATATCAACAACTTCAGATATGCAGATGACACCACCCAAATGGCAGAAAGTGAAGAAGAACTAAAGAACCTCTTGATGGAGTTGAAGAAGCTGGTTTACAACTCAACATTCAAAAAAGTAAGATCATGGCATCTGGTCCCATCACTTCATGGCAAATAGATGGGGAAACAATGAAAGACTTTATTTTCTTGGGCTCCAAAATCACTGCGGATGGTGACCACAGCCATGAAATTAAAAGATGCTTACTCCTTGAAAGAAAAGCTATGACCAACCTAGACAGCATAGACATTACTTTCTGACAAAGGTCCATAGAGTCAAAGCTATGGTTTTTCCGGTAGTCATGTATGAATGTGAGATTTGGACCATAAAGAAGGCTGAGCACTGAAGAATTGATGCCTTCGAATTGTAATGTTGGAGAAGACTCTTGAGAGTCCCTTGGACTGCAAAGAGATCAAATCAGTCAATCCTGAAGGAAATCAATCCTGAATATTCATTGGAAGGACTGATGCTCAAGCTGAAGCTCTAATACTTTGGCCACTTGATGTAAAGAGCTGACTCATTGGAAAAAACCCTGATGCTGGGAAAGATTAGAGGCAGGAGGAGAAGGGGACAACAGAGGACAATATGGTTGGATGTCATCACTGACTCAATGGGCATGAGTTTGAGTAAACTCCGGGAGATGGTGATGGACAGGGAAGCTTGGCATGCTGTAGTCCATGGGGTTGCAAAGAAGAAGACATGAAAGAGTGACTGAACATTTAATTAAAAAAAAAAAATGTTTGCAAAAAGGCAGAAGCCCTGTAAATTGCAACCACCATTTCAATATCCAAAGAGGGAGCTCTCAAGAGATATACAGCAATTTGTGATATAGTCCAGAATGGAAAATACTTTTTTGTCATAATTAACAGGACCACATGCCACAAGCTGATGGTATTACTAGCTAGTAACAATATTCAAGACACTTAGGGTATTCAATTACTTAGAAAGAATTTCACAATATCCATTTTAATCACACAATTGCACATTTTTCTAGGGTATGTCTTGGTTTGTTTTATTATGCTCAAAAGGTGGTAGCCAGAGTTGGATATTAAAGCTATCTTTTGGATTTTTTTTTTCAAAAGAAAGAACAAATCCAAGAGACAAATAAAAACTTAGAGGAAGAAATGTTAATCATATATATGTGATAATTCAGACTCTAGAGGTGAAAAAACAGTGTCTAAACAGTTCATACGTACTTAGTCATTCAGTCTTGTCCAACTCTTTGTGGCCCCATGGACTGTAGCCTGCCAGGCTCCTATGTTCCTGGGATTTCTCAGGCAAGAATATGGAGTGGGTTGTCATTTCCTCCTCCAGGGGATCTTCCCAACCCAGGGATCAAACCAGCATTTCCTGTGTCTCCTGCATTGGCAGACATATTCTTTGCCACTTGCAAAGTGAGTTCAGGGTCTCCCTAATTGTGGGAATAGCAAAATTCCATTTTTGTTGAGTTTCATATTGGGATTTCTACTTTGCTAGTCAGGGTGAGGTTGAAAAGTTTGAGAAGAAAGTGGAATTTGACTTCAATTTACATAGAAACCAACTCCTCATGGTTTTGAGGAAAGTTCTGCTTTTGGAGAAACCATTTGCTCAAGAAAGAGTGGAGAATTTGCTCCTTTGCTAGTAGGTCTTGACTTGCCCTGGGGCAGATGATATAATTAGACACCTGTATTCTTCATCATACACTCCTAACAGCAACTTCTTTAGTGAGTACGTACTTTCAGAACGTTATGTGTCATAACAGTATTGGGCACCCTCCAAATTGAGGTGGATGTAGCGACTACTCATGCCAAGATAGGCATTTCAGTAAAATGTTTCTTTTCCATTAATGACTCAGAGTATCTGGAGCTAATCTTATTCATGATATGCATGACCTTCCAGTAGATACTGTACAGAATACTTAACAATCCCAAACTCTTATTATACCACAATATGACAATTTCCCCTAATTCATAAGTGAATGGACAGATGGATCAGTGAAAAATAGATTTATGTAGAATTTTGCTAATGAATGAAGCCTTTGGTGGTCAGATTATAGGCTTGGAGTAGAGGATACTTAAAGGAGAACTTCAGACACAGAAGCCAAGAGGATCCAGGGATCTATGGATTTATAGAATGCTGGGCCCTTTAGTAATCTGGTATCAATGATATCATATGCTTACATTAAGTTATATAAACAAAAGAAAGCAGCATGCTGGTGGTGTCTTACTCTGTATGCCAGAAAGTCACTGGCAACTTTGCTTACAATATTTAAAGGTACTCCAGTTTATCCATATTGTGCTCTTGATTAAACTGAATATTTCTCAAGATTCTGTGTATGATGAACTACTCATCAATTGGACTAAAGGGGAAGCCATACATAAGAACCTTATAATATTTATTTTCTTCTTAAGGAAGTACAATTTCTAAGCATTATGAAACCTTATAAATAGGATGCTTATTTTCAGGACCTCAGAAATTCTACTTAACCCCTATTCAGACCATGGAATTTAATAGGGCTGCAACAAAGAGACTTCTGATGCAAAAGACCAAGAAGGACAAGGGAAGGTCTATTCAGGTTAATTTGTGCAGAGCAGAGAACCCACGACAAGTTCAAATCATCTGAGATTCAATTCAGTTGTTCAACTGAAAGGTGAATTCAGAATGTCTCAGATAATAGTTGTGATCATATGCCCACTGAGGAATAGGATAGTTTTATCAGTTACCTTTGCTGGGCATTTTGCATGAAGAAGTGATAAAATATCAGGGTTCTGAAAGCAATACGTGCTTTGATTTAGGTGGATGGCTACCAGGTTCTTCTCTGACCACTAGGTAGCACAGCCAGTGCTTGTGTAGAATGTCTCCTCCTGCTCTGAGAAACACATAAGCCCAACTTTGATGGCTACAGAATGTATCCTTTCTGGGGTGCTAAGGTGGATAGTACTGTGCTGGGGAGACTGCTGCTTGGGTGGGGTTTCAGTCCAGTCCTCACCGGATAAATACATGATCTTCATCTGAATGCCTCTGTGCCTGGGATTCTGGGAAACTATGTTTTGAACGAACATCGTAAATCTCTCTAGGATGCAGACTGTACTTCAACATTCATACCCTTCCTTCAATAACTTACTAGGAGTTGGGATTAAGTGGGCCAGGACACTGCGCAACTGCCTATGAGTTGACTATTGGACCCCTCTGAGTCCCAGAGGGGCTCATCTACACAATTATCATGATATCTGACACACTTCTTATCTGGAAAAATGTTTTGATTTGTAGATTTTATTTATGCATTTCACCTATATAATCTCTGGGAGAAAATACATTTCCAAACTTACATACTAATATGAAAATAGCCTTATTTCTCTTTATCCTAATAATTTCATTGTCCCACATGCAAATATCTCATTAGTCTAGGTTTTCAGAATTTGGTGAAGCAGGCACCTTCACGATTTCTCTTACAGATTATCTTCATATAGAATGTCTTTTTGACAGTTCAGTTCAGTTCAGTTCAGTCGCTCAGTCGTGTCCGACTCTCTGCGACCCCATGAATTGCAGCACGCCAGGCCTCTCTGTCCATCACCAACTCCCGGAGTCTACCCAAACCCATGTTCATCGAGTCGGTGATGCCATCCAACCATCTCATCCTCTGTCGTCCCCTTCTTCTCCCGCCCCCAATCCTACCCAGCATTAGGGTCTTTTCCAATGAGTCAACCCTTCGCATGAGGTGGCCAAAGTATTGGAGCTTCAGCTTCAACATCAGACCTTCCAATGAACATCCAGGATTGATCTCTTTTAGGATGGATTGATTGGATCTCCTTGCAGTCCAAGGGACTCTCAAGAGTCTTCTCCAACACCACAGTTCAAACAGTTTTGACAGTAGACTTACTTAAATTATTCACCCCATGATGTTAGGGTAAAGACTCTCAAAAATAGCAATTTCCATTTTCTCAAAAATAAGAAGGAAACTGACTATTGGGCATATATCTAACAGATAACTGCTAGTGGCCTTGGCGTGACTTTGATGTTGGTGCTTCATGATGGTAGGAGAGACTGAGGATGCCACGTTTCCAGAGCATTTTTTTTTCTATTTAAATTGTCCAGTGCAGTAAACACAATTATTGTAACATAGCTCACTGACTTCCTCTGAACTGATATATTCTGTGCTAGCATGGGGCTATTAACATAACATAAATGTAATCTGATTTTATTGCTGAACTCAAGGCTACTTTAAAAAGTAGAAAGAAAAATGTTAATATATGCACCAGAAGGTATTTTAAATAAATATCTGTCATATATAGTTAAATGTGTGCTTCCCTGGTGTTAATTATGGCACAATCAGAAGAGAAGAGAGAGGAAGGTATTTACTGCAGGTTGAAAAGCCAAATACTAGCTCTGTTACAACGTAAGTCAAGTGAAGTAGCAATTACATGTTGTGTTGATCATGCAGAGAATTTTTAAAAACAGATATTTTCCTGTGTATATATTATTGATCAGAAGGGAATAATCCAAATAAAAAACTCTGACTAATTGGCCGTTAAGATGACACTTTGGGAGCATTAGAAATTCATTCCTTTAGGTTCTTTTATATTTCTTATGTGAAAAAGATTTCTGCTCAATAATCTTTTCTTTAGCACATTTGTCACAATATACTTCTGTTTAGATGCACTCAGATGGGTTTGGGGAAGAAGGAAAGTTATTCCAAAAACATAATAGACCTTTTAAGAAGACATGAATTATTAGAAATTATGTTATCCTAGTCACCATTCCAACTAGTAGGAAGGAGTTGCAGGTCACAGGGTGGTGTGTGTTTACTAATCAAGTAATTACCTTGTTTTGGGATAGACTTTGATGACAATCTAAAAATCTTTCCATAGGTACGTAGTATTGCTCTTCTCCTATGCCAACATTTTTTATTTTGCTCATTAGAGACAACTTGAATACGTTTACTTTTGATGCAGTGGCTTTTGAGGCCAGCAGATGGAGAAGGCAAAGGTACATATATTTATATATATAAGTTCATTCCCCTTCTACACATACCTTAAAAAAATAAAGATTTTATGTAACACACAGTGCTTTAAAGAAGAAAATCTCTCTCCTCCTCTCAGAGGTACAGAGTTAATCTAGAATTAAAGGGATAAACCATGGAAGGAAAGCTCAAGGAGATAAACACTACAGTGGATCAGATTAGAATGTGGCATAGCCTCCTGCAAGAAACACTGATAAACTGATACATGGGACCTTACACAGAGAAAGGGACATGGGCTTGGGATCATTCTTGAAATATATTTGAGAACTGGGCTTCAGTAATGTTTCCTTTTAGCAAGCTTTAAAATGATGTTTTGTACGTTTTTTGTACATTTTTTAACTTTCAGGGTGATAAATAAACCAAAGAACTAATTCTGCTGGGGGCCACTGGAAAAACTATTTGCTAACTGGGTCCAGGGAATTAAGGGAGAAGGCACATTGTATTGTATTCAAGTCACCTCTACTTTCTGGGATGTAAGAGGATTAACCTTCTTTGCCCCTTGGATGAGTATAATGTTTCACTTGCTTTGAAAAATGATATGTAAGCAGAAGTGATACACAGGGCTACTGGGTTTAATTGCTGATAGCCCACCCTTTGTCTCTCTTTTCTGCTGCCTGGTATCCATGGAAACACGCGCTAGTGTCAAAGTGCTATTAGGGCCATGCCACCCGGGGTGTTGAGCCACACATGGAGCACTGCTGTCCTGGAGAATCACCTGGACCCCCAGCAGACTTTGGCCGGGCTGGAAAAAGACTTTGGTTGTGCTAAACCTCTAAGAATGTGGGGATGTTCAGCCATGCAGCATAGCTGACCTTATCCCCACTAACAGAAGCTAATGTTAGTAAGGAATATTTGCAGTTGATATGTTACTTACACACGAAACACAGAGACTCAGCTGACAAAATTCTATGAACAGTTTGATAATTCAGTAAGCGGTCTGGTGAAAAATTAATATACACAGTGAATAGCCATAAATATAAAATATGGTAGAAGAATGCTTTCTGTTTACAGTCACATCCCCAAATTCAGAACATCGCTAGGAATGAAATTAATGAGATGTGCATAATATATATAAAGAAAATGTAAAGGCATTACTAAAGAACTCAAAAGAAAACAAATGAATATAATAGCATGTCACACTCTTAGATAAGAAGAGATAGTATCACAGAAATTGAATAATCTGATGTTAATTTGTAAACTCCATGTGATCTAATTAAAATACCAAGAGAAGTTTACTCCAGCGTATATGTGGCATAGTAAAAAGAAGAATGCCAAGAAAATTCTAGATAAGCAGGGAAATGAGTAGTACACTAGCCTTAGTACTAACTAATGTGTTATAAAGCTGCAATAATGAAAACCTGTTGTCTCTGGAAAACATTTAAATAGGCAGAATTGGATGCCGAGTAGAATAGATAGTTGGAACAGAGTAGAAATAAGCCCAAATGCATATAAGGATTTAGTAAATGATAAAATGGTATTTTTTTTAAATCTGTGGGATGTTTTGAGTTTATTTTGTTTTATTTTCCTTGTATATTTGAAACAAATTTTAATTGCTGTTAAAAAGCACATCAAATTTACCATCTTAACCATTTTTAAGTATACAGTAGTGTTAAGTATCACAAAGTTTTTCAACAGCTTTCCAGAACTTTTTCATCTTGCAAAACTGAAACTCTCTACTCATTAAACAACATCTCCCCATTTCTTCTTCCCTCAGATTCTGGTCACCTCCATTCTACTTTTCTATAGGTTTGACGATCTTAAATACTTTAGATAAGTGGAATCACATGGTATTTATCTTTAAAAAACAAAAAACAGCAAAACTGGTAGGCCCAAATTTTTTCAACTGAAAAGAAAAACTTCAAAATACTTTGCTTAACAATTCACATATAATTGTCTGACAACTGTATCAGTGTAAAATACTGGGCAATAGCTATATATATAAAGTGGTGTTTAAATCAGTGGGGGTAGATGTAATGTCCATTAAATGACAAATGTATACCTATCATGAAAATATCACATCTCTATCTCACTCTTTGCACAGAAATACATGATAGTGCAGTCAAATTTTTAAAGGTTAAAAAACTTAAAATACTAGAAAAAATAATCTCAGAATAAGGATGTTTTTATAATGTGATATAAGAAAACGTAAAAGATGAAAATGAAAAATTTGGTTACATAAAAATAGAAATGTTTTCTAGGTAACTAAAAATTATACAAAAAGAAAAGGACAAATCTTAGAGAATATTCAACCCATAAGACAGTTATCAATATTAATATAAAAAGATATAAACCAGCATAAACACCAACAGTTCAATAGAAACATGAGCAATAGGTATGAAATAAAGCACATATGATGGATGAGAAACATACAAAAAGATACCAAGCCAGAGAAATGCAAGCAAACACTATACTGAGAGATTATTTTCACAGACTAACAAATATCAAAACAGCCTATAGACAGTGTTGATATGAATGTGGGGCAACAGGAACCAATCTCCATTTCTGATGGTGTAACTGATTAAACCCTCTATGGGATTAATTTGACCATGTCTAAATACCCTTGAAGAAGAACTTCCCATAGTCTTTGAACCATTAGTTTAACTTTTGTAAATTTATCTTATAGATATACTCACAAAGGGTGAAATGAACTAGGTCCAGGTACATAGTCCACCAGTCAGTCTCTGGTGAATGAATAATGATGATGATAATAACATTTAAAGAATGACTTCAATGCTCATATAGAAATAGTTTAAGGAAAAGCATTCATTCATCCATACAAGAGAATATTATGCAGCCTTTATAAAGAATGAGGCTTCTCTGTATGGCTAATATGGAATAAGCTACAAGGTATATTAAGTGAGGAATGCAAGATTTAGGCCATACTGTGTGTATCTTATGCTCTTATTGGTGTATATATTTGTACTTCTGTGCACACAGAGCATAATTCTGAGAAAATATCCTACAGCGATGGCAATAGTGGTAACTTCTAGAGTCTGGACTTGAATACTAGGTTCAGGGGCAGGAAGAAGACCTGATTCCCACCTTGTGAATTTCAACCTACATGCCTTATCATCTACTAAAACAACTGAAACAATTTTTAAAAGAAAGGTCAGCAAACAAAGGTAAACAAAAAGAAGGTTTAGAGATTTTATGGCAAGTGCAGGTTCACTAAGTGTTAGCATTCTAACAGAACTTGAAAAGACAAATTGCACATGTGGGTCGGTCTGGCTGTTCTCAGTGATCTAATTGCCAGATGGTAGAATACCTCCACTTCACCTCACCTTTCCTAGCATGTCCAGACAATCTACTCTTCCATGTAGTAGAAGCTTATACTTTAAACAAATTATTGGAGAATTTGGAAGTTGAGATGTGTTTGCAGAATATACAACATGAGGCTTCTAAGAACTAGTTGTGAATATCCAAGACATCACGGGATAAGCCAGGCGATGACTTACAAGGTGAGACGATGAAAATAAAACTCATTTCATTCCTTCCTAAACCCCCACCCTGTGTATCTACAGCTGCCAGAAAGAAGAGGGTGTCATCTGCCCTGCTCCAGCATGTGGAAGGTATGCCTCAGATTTCCGTCTTAAAATAAATTCAGAAATAACAACTTCTCCACTTTGTTTTTCGTTAGAAGAATATAGCTTAAAACATTTGGCTTTGGAAAATACAGCAGAAGGGGAGACAGAATGAGTATGGGTTGGTATGTGGGAGCAAAGAGAACTAACAATCAAGAACACCTGCTGGGTGGTGGGCATTGCGCTAAGTATTTCACATAGATATTTCATTTATGCCTGACAACAGCATGAAGAGTTATGTATCATTAATATCATTTTGCACATCTTGCAGCTGGTAAGAGGCAAACCAGGCTCTCCACCCACTTCACACAAACTGGCATGGCATCAGAGTGTTGGCCATTATTTAGTATCTTTGCTCAATTCTTTCCCATTTCCTTGTTTCACATTTTGTAACGTGTCCTTCTTCCTTCATGAATAGAATTTCTCCTATGTGAGGGAAAACTTTGATCCTAAGAACTTAGAATAAGAGCTGAGTGTCAAATGTGGATGCTCTTCCAAGAAAGAAGTCTGGTGATTCACTAAAATCTCAACTTGTTCACATTCTGGGAATTTACATCTTTCCTCATCTTTTCATCAAAGAAAGTACGACTTGATGTTTTCTATTTTGAAGCAACTTAAATAGGTTTATTGTTATGTTGTAAATCATTTCTCAATGGAATGGTTGGTTGGTGCTGGCATGATTGGTATCCTTGCTTTTTGAGAACTTCTGGAACTTTCTAAAGCTAACATTCCTCAGACTGACATGACCTCTAGAGACAGATATGAGGTGTATTTCTGGGTTGGCGATAGTAAGTTGATCCCAAGCCCTTCCTTCACTTCTGTGCACACACAGAAGAGAATCAGGTCCAAATGACGATTTTCAAATATGCGTACACACCTTGGAAACTACTTTTTCTTTAGCCAGTCTAGTTTAGTTTGTTCAGACTCACCATGAGTTTGGCTTTGCTTCTGATGAGAAAGGTACCTTTGTTAATTATAAGTCTTGCATTTAGAAACACAGTTCCAAAAGTCAGGCTGAATCTGGAAGTCATTACTTGTAGGAATAAAACATGGTAAGTACGTATTTGAATGAATGCTCACAGCTGTGTTTTTTATTGAAGGAATTCAGTGAGAAGAGTTTTAATGCTTCATTATAGTTGAGAATCTTAAGGTATATAACATTGGCAATTCCAAATTAGAGCTCCCCTGGCAACTTTCACTCTGTGACATCACATTTTCTCTAATAAGGCATAAAAATGTACATTTTGTGTACCGCAGAGCAAACTCATGTTCAGGGGAGTATGAGTTAAAGGGAGAATGGGAGCCATCTCTTTAAAATTTTAGTTATAATGCTTCATCTTTGCAGTTTCTTTACTTGCAGCTATATTTTCTGCAGTTCTTACAACTCAGTAATTCTAATGCATTGCATATGCTTTTAGTACAATGGAGATATTCAGTCAGTTACTTTTCCTATTCCATTTTTCCCACTCTCATTAATTTCCCTTCCAATCCATACAATCTTCCAGAGCAATTAACAGATTCTATGTTTATGCTTGTCCAAATCTCACTCATTTTATGAGCCATTAGTTTAATGGCTACAGAATGTTTTATAGCATCTTTAGTCACAACCTCTACTGAGTGGATCTAGTTTCAACTAGTCACCAGAGTCCTGTCACATTCACTCATGATCTTGGCTTCTGTCTTTCTCCAGCTAGGGGGACCAGTCAGTGTAGGATAGAGGTCTGAGTGACCTCTGACCCAGACACTAGGTACATGGATTTGCTTTCTTCTCAGATGATACACAATTCCTTGCCTAATATGTAGTTTAACCCCTACTGAGAAAAGAAAAAGTCGGTGAGAATTGCAGACTGTCTTTACAATGGCAAACTCTGCGTTTTGAAAGGTTGGTGCCTGTGAATGCCCTTACAATCAAAATGTGAATTGAATGTGAACGTTGAATCCTCAATCCTTCCCCCCAGATGGAGCCACACAGATGGGCTGATTAAAATCATAGGTCTGTGTTAAAGGAAAATTATTGCATTAGAGGAAGCATTTGGGGAAAGTGGGCGATGGGTTGGGAAAAAAAATAACAAACAAAAGCAGATGGAGTGTCTTACTTGGCAAGATATTATTCCATTATTCTTTTATTATCTTACTTATGAAATGGGAGAACATAGAATAATAGTCGATACAGATTTGTCAGTAATAAAATATCAGGTAAAACTCCTTCAGGGCCAAGACAACTAACAGGCTATTGTTTAATAGCTTTACAGAAGCTTGATTTTCTTTTTTTTTGTCTCCATTTGTGCTTTGCAATGATTCACTTATGCAAAGAGCTACTGTATATGTGACATCGTGTGCAGTACCTCCAGATTCCTACAACAAATGCCTCCAATTAGTATTTTGAAATGGAGTACGCTGGGCACTCTAACATTCCCTCTAGAAAACACTTCACTGGAAGAATTATTCTCTTTTTAAACACACTAGTTCTTTTGTTGAAGAGACTGTTATTCCCAAAGTATCTAAGTCTATGTCATCCAAAAAGAATGCAGCTCAAGTAATAATGATTTTGAAGTTTATGTTACAGAAAGCATGCTAGTGAGACATTTATTTAAGACGACATAAAGGGAGACTTAATTAAACTTAAGGAAATCAAATTTTCAAAAGGATGGTAAAAAAACAGTTGGCCAGTTTTCTAGGGGATAGAAGAACCTCAATGTTGAAAAGCAAATGTATCCATTAGTCCGATAAATTGTAAACTGAATTCCAGGGATAAAAGTGCCTTTTGTGACCATAGTTTCTTTCTAAACCCATGGGAGGAAGGGAGAATTATTGACTCGAGACTACTTTCAGAGGATGGGAAAATGAGCCACGGTAAGAGGACAAGAAAGGTCAGCAGGGAATATTGGGGGCAAAGGTCCAAGGTCAGGGAAGTGAAGTAGTTTGGGGCAATTGCACATCAGAAGCCAGGAACTGAGAGATTCAGTATTAACCACCTCTCTTGGGAAAACAATATGCACTACCTTCGCAATGGACATGAGTTTGAGTGGCTCCAGGAGTTGGTGACGGACAGGGAAGCCTAGTGTGCTGTAGTCCATGGGGTCGCAATGGACATGAGTTTGAGTAGGCTCCAGGAGTTGGTGACGGATAGGGAAGCCTGGTGTGCTGTAGTCCATGGGGTCGCAAAGAGTCGGGCACGACTAAGCAACTGAACTGAACTGAATGCCACTGGATTAAAAATGGGGGTCCTCTCTACTCTCTTGAAGCTTTAAAATTAGAAGGTGATGCTCTTACTTATAGTCATAATCCTTTTCTGGGTATCTTCTTCTCAACATCCCCAAATCTATGTAAAGACTGCCTGGTAAAGAGGAAGTTTCACACTCAGAAACGTAACCATGAATGTCTGCCATTTTTAGCCCAGTGACTTGGATAAGCTACTTACATCTCTGAGACTTGATTTATTCATCTCCAAAATGGAGATTATGTTCTCTATTTCATACATTTTTTTGAAAGGATGTTGAAATCAGAGTGGTTGGCATATGGTAGATGCTCCATAAATGAGACTCTCTCTCTGCCTTCCTTCCATTTCCTTTTCTGGAAGAGGAACATCTCAGTCTACATGATCATATAATATTTGGTTCTATAGACACAAGGATCCTGATAAAAGTTTTTGACTGTGCCAAGTGGCACTCACTAAGTTTTAGAGGGTTAGACCAAGAATTAGGCATCTCATACTCAGTTGCTTCAGTTGAGTCTGACTTTTTGTGACCCTATGGACTGTATTCTGTCAGGCTCCTCTGTCCATGGGATTCTCCAGGCAAGAATACTGGAATGGGTTGCCATTTCCTTCTCCAGGGGATCTTCCCAACCCAGGGATCGAACTCAGGTCTATTACATTTCCTGCATTGGCAGGCAGGTTCTTTACCACCAGTGCCACCTGGGAAGCCCAGGCATCTACTGTGTCCCAAATAATATGTCAAATATCAGCAATACAGTGATAAAGAAATTCCATACTCAAAAAAAAAAAGAAAAGAAATTCCATACTCATAGTTTTACCATCCTCCATCTTATATTCTTGCAGAAAGTGGAAAAGAATCCCATTTTCAAGAGGCTATGTAGAAAGGTTCTTTCAAAGGGTAGAAGCTGAGGTGCTCTGAGACTTTAGAAGACCCAGAGTACAGGAATAGGACTGAGTCCGCTGGGTTCAGGGCGGGTTTGAGTCCCATTACATACATTCTTTCTCATGCTACACGGTCCCCTTGCACACACAGTCCCTGACCCCAGTGTTGCCATCCACGGAGATCATTGAATGCCTGGAGGCAGGTGGTGAAGTTCAAACAAAAAGGTGAAAGGGCTTGGGGCTCCATGAGGTGCCAGACAGAAGCACTTCTCTAGTTGTTCAGGGTTCTGGGTCTGCTTTCTGCAGGCTTGCACCGCAGGGAGCTCTGATGTCCAGCAGCCTCTCCCCCTGCTCTGCCCATGGATGTAAACTCCCTGGAGGCACAGTGAAGGCTCCCAGAGACCATTCTGAGACCACTCACTTATGGAATATCAGCCGACCGGCAGCAGCGAAGAACATCAGTGAGGCTGAAACATAATTACGTTCTCTAATCATCCTTGAAGTGTTCTCCAAATGCCACACTCTACCCTTTCCCTACAAAGGTATAAGCGTTTGTTTCTAGGTTTTATTGTAAAGTGTAAAGCTGGGAGATGTGAAGTCCTATAGGCTGAACTCTTTCAGTTCTTGGTATGAGAGCAAGTTTGTTCACCTCCTTATAGGCATAAAATGAGGCTTTTTGGGGAGGCTGTACGGGAAAGCTACATACTTTTATTGGGTGTCCCTGGCACTTGTATTCTGCTGATCAATTCTTTGTTCAGTTATAACAGCCACTTAGCAGTAGCTTCTTAAATACCAGAAACCTAGAGTTTGGAATTAGAGGATTGCTAATAAATTTGTGCTCATTTCAGAATCCCATGCTAGGATTTGAGGAATGTTAAAAATAAATAAATAAATAAAAACATCAATAAAAAACCCCAAACCCTCTGAGCCCTATAACACTTGATATGGAGTCAATATATCAGTGGTGTTGATGGAGAAAAATACTCAACAGTTCTATTGTAAACATGTGATTAAAGATTGATTTTTCAGGATCTGAGGACTCCAAAATTAATATACAAGAGACAGCACATTTTAATAAGCTGTCGATGAAGTACACCAAATAGAAAATATACTGCTGCCTGCTATCAGAGCTAAACAGCTGAAGAAGAATTATTCTGCTGCAACTCAATCATATAGGAACCCTTAACAGCATTAAATATTAAGTTCTAAAATAAGAGAAAAAAGTAGAAAGTATGAAAATCTGTAGCAAAAAGACAAAACCCTAAAGGGAGAATTCAAGAAAATCTCTTTGTGATCTTCTTTTTTCATCCCCTTTTGAAAAACTTTGTCAGTAGCTGATGGGTCTCACGTGTATGAAGCTGTTAATCACATTTAGGAAATTTACATACTGTTAACTGCCTATGAAACTCACTTAAATCAGGCAGATTTACTACCATCAGATCAGTCTTATTTCATTTACTCTATACCTAGCACTAATACAAATTCCTCCTAACATGAATGTGTGAGGCTTGACTTGACAACGACCCTTTCCTTTTATTATGAATGACAGCCCAGATGCAATTCCAGAGCTGTTTGGTAAAGGTGTGATTCTGCAGTTCCAACCCAGAAATACATAATAAATCAGTAAAGTGACTAACATGCTCCACAATCGGGTTCAGGCACACAAGATAGCTGAAGGAAAATAAGTTCAAGGTGAGAAAAAGTCTACATTAGCTTTTTATTTTGGTTCAAGTTGGGAGCAAGAAGCAAAAATATTCTCTTTCTAGGTGAAAGCAGGTGAAACCACATGTAATTGCACTGTCCCAGGCTTGAATCTTGTTAGCGCATATTTTTAGAGAAAAAAAAAATCACATGAAATCGATGCCATGGCTAGAACTTTCCAGGAAATGAATGAGGCGAATGAAGCAAAAGCAGAAAATCGGTGGGTAGGTGACACCCAAACACTTGGACTCACCCTCCTGTCCTTTTGGGGCTTAGGATGGTGCTGAATGTGCCTTGTACCTTTTGCACTTCTTCAGTACAGAACAGACAAGAAGTTCAGATAGATAGCTTGGGCTAAGAATAGAAAAGAAGGATGCTGTGAAGAAAGGGAAGCTGGCCCTATAAGGATGCTGTCTAAACCCAGCCTGAGTTATACATGATCAACTAAGGGGTTTTTACTTTGGCTCTGAGGCTATTTCATTCGAGGGAAAACCTTGCTGGTCAGAGATTCAAGATTTGAAGTTTTAAAATCTCACTGCCTTCCCAGCTGATCCAGCAAAGCATGATACTCTTTGTTCTATGAAGATACAGGACATTATTACCATGCTTCTAACACATGCAATGTTGCCTCATGTAATATGGGATTAATGTTAGTATGCACTAAAGTACGTTATAAAAGGTTGCCATAAGCATTAAATGAGTTAACTGATAATGGCAGCCTCACATAGTACAAGGTCAATGACCTTTGGCTTCTGTTACTACTGTTTCTGTGGATATTATGGCCATGTTTCCATAGTAAGAATTGCCCTCAGTTACCATATGTAGAAGGCAGGCAAATGATAACGTAGCAAATGGATGAAAGGCCAAATGGGGGAAATTTTTCATTTGTCACTTCTATTAATAATATGGTTTCCCAAGTAGCACTAGAGGTAAAGAATCTGTCTGCGAATGCAGAAGACACAAGAGACGGAGGTTTGATCCCTAAGTCAGGAAGATCCCCTGGAGGAGGAAATGGCAACCCACTCCAGTATTCTTGCCTGCAAAATTCCATGGACAGCGGAGCCTGGTGGGCTATAGTCCATGGAGTCCCAGCGAGTCGGACATGACTGAGCACACACACAAACACACATACATTAATACTATACCTTTAGGAATAGGGAAAATCTCCCACCTTCCCTACATTTTTGCAAATGTGCATGTGTGCTCAGTGGCTTCAGTCATGTCTGATTTTCTGCGACCCCAGGGACTGTAGCCCGCCAGGCTCCTCTGTCCATGGGAATTCTCCAGGCAAGGATACTGGAGTGGGAGGGTCACGCCCTCCTCCAGGGGATCTTCCCGACCCGGGGATCGAACCTGTGTCTCCTGCGTTTAATGCATTGAAGGTGGATTCTTTACTCATTCTTTCCTGAGCCACAGGGGAACTGTCCGTACATTTTTACTCAGTGGCTATCTGATTAAACTGAAAACCAATCATGGAAAATTTTAAGGGATAAAAGTCACAAAATGGCAATTCAAAGACTTTTTAAAAAATTATTTTGTTCATTTTATGGTAAACTTGAAGAAATATTGTCACCCAATTAGACTTGGCAGTGGGGCTACTTGTGGTGTCTTGTTTTATTACTAACAACAAAAGTAGCAGAACAAGGACCTTTTCACCTGCCATCTACCTCTGCATGTCCCTGAGTTTGCTCTTTCTCCCCTCATTCCATGGAAGGAGATGATTGTCTGCTATTGATTTTGGTGGTATGGAATTTCTCTTGAAAATCTCTGGGCTCAGAATAATTGTTTTAATGTCAAATTCTAGGAAAACATCTGAGTATATAGCATGTTATTCACAGATTTCTAGACCTATTGGGATTTGAGACTATCCTCTAGAGTTTTCTGCAGTCAACACATATAATAGCATCAGGACTAGGTTCATATGCGGAAAACATGATGCAGCATTAATCTGGGTCATTTTTACAAGCCATTATGCATCAATTGACCAAATTAGCCAACTGTGATGTGAATTGATTAAAGTAGCCAGATTTACTAATTGATTGTACTGAAACAAAATTATTTTGACCACGTAGATGCAGACCTAAGCTTTTAGGTGACTGGAAAAACACAATGCATTACAGAGCTATTATGTACATGCAGTCACTTTCTGTGGATCATGTGTACTGAAACAAAGTAAAAGATCTGCTGAAAGGCCTTTCTGATCTAGAAAATGATAGGGAGCAGATTTCTGGTATGGATTATAGAAATCTGTGCACAAGTTCAGCTGTGATCCATGTCAATTGTCACTAAAGCAGAAGAGATGGTAAAAATGAAGCAAATGCCATGAAGAAAGGATCTGTGTGTTGCCCATGGGATAGTCTTCCTAATGCTGTTGCCTAGTACATACTGTTCCTTCTCATTCCAAGTCACAGAGATATGTTAAAAGAACATATTATCATATGTGAAACGAATCGCCAGTCCAGTTTCAACGCATGATACAGGGTGCTCGGGGCTGGTGCACTGGGATGACCCGGAGGGATGGGATGGGGAGGGAAGTGGAAGGGGGGTTCTGGAAGGGGAAAACATGTACACCCATGGTGGATTCATGTCAATGTATGGCAGAACAAATACACTATTGTAAAGTTAAAAAATAGAAAATAAACTAATTTAGAGACAAAAAAAAAAAACAACAACCAAAAAACATAAAACACTGGATAAATAGTCAATGGAAATGCAGAGATAAGAGTGCAACCTAGAAAGGCTTGCTGAGTCCAGTTTTATCAGAATCTTATAAGACACACACCACATTTTCTTACCTCTGGGGTTACATACATGACCCTACAGTCAACCTCCCTGGATTCTGGGCCAAGTTAGCCAATTTCACTCCTTGGCTGACATTGGGCAGTTAGTTAATTCTCTTCATGTCAACTTCCTGATCAGTAAATTGGGTTTTCGAGACCCAATTCCATAGAGTTGTGTTAAGCTTTCAATGAGATAAAATTATGTAAAGCACTTAGTACAGTGTCTGACACATAAATTCTTATATTTAAGCTCTGTTTTATCCTCTTCCTCATTTCTATTCCATGATGTCTTCTCCCCTCATCATCTCTGGTTTGTCTTGATTCCCTCAGCTTCTTAATACCTAGATTCAGGTAAGCTTTTCCAGGAGTCATGTACGGATGTGAAAGTTGGACCGTAAAGAAGGCTGAGCACCAATTGATGGATTTATGGTTTTGATTTGTGGTGATGGAGAAGACTCTTGAGAGTCCTTTGGACAGCACAGAGATCAAACCAGTCAATCCTAAAGGACATATTCTTTGGAAGGACTGATACTCAAGCTGAAGCTCCAATACTTTGGCCATCTGATGTGAAGAGCTGACTCATTGGAAAAGTCCCTAACGCTGGAAAAGATTGAAGGCAGGAGGAGAGGAGGTCAATAGAGGATGAGATTGTTGGATGGTATCAGCAACTCAATGGACATGAGTTTGAACAAACTCAGGGAGATGGCAAAGGACAGGGAAGCCTGGTGTGCTGCCATTCATGGGTTTGTAAAGAGTTGGATACGACTTAGTGACTGAACGATAATAACAACAATCTTCCTCTCAGATATAGAAGCCACTGGTGCTGGTGCTGTTCCCAAGGGGAATTTCCCACTGCAGTGGGTTTAGATTAAGTCATGGCCAGCAAAGTGTGGTGAGTGCCAAGTCTGCCCAAGGGAAAGGGGCTCCATGCCACTAAAATACTGCCAGCATGACATAATTCCCCACTACTAAGGTTAGCATCTTTGCAAAATCAGAATACAGTATTAGTAGAAATAACTCAAAGCAAATTAAATAATTACTCTGTAATCAACTTGCAAACTGCCCTTTTACTTTGAGCAAAGTATGGAGCTCTTTTCTGGTGTGTGTTTATGGCAGAGATTACCACATTTGCTGCCCTCTGGAGAATAAGAAGATGCTCTCTGCAGATTAGATTCGAATTCTGGGAAACAGAGACAACGGTGCTATCATTCTTAGGGATTCCACAGGCTGCGTCTCCTGTGTGAGTGAAAGAAGTGCATGCGTGCTAAGTTGCTTCAGTCACTTCCGACTCTTTGCGATCCCATGGACTGTAGCCTGCCAGGCTCCTTGGAGAGTCTATGGGATTGTCCAGGTAAGAATACTGAAGTGGGTTGGCATGCCCTCCTCCAGGGGACCTTCCCAACCCAGGGATACAATCCGCGTCTCTTTAGTCTCCTGCAGGCGGGTTCTATACCACTAGCGCCACCTGGGAGTGAAAGAAGGCATTTCATCAAATCGTGTATTGTTTAGACCAAGGTTGCTTATGGCCCTAAAGAGGGCTCCAACCACTTACTTCGAAACCAGGTACACAGACACACAACCTTCCAGGAGTTCATTCCTTTGCCCTATTAGCAATCTTTGTCTCAACTTGAAAATGCTCAGTTCTTTTCCCCAATCCATGCCAATCCTTGGCGTCTTTCAAGAATCAATCCATCTTTCACGTGCTTAATCCTTCACTGAGTTATAGTAAAAGGTTTGTACTGGTAAGCCTCAAAGCCAAAAGTACATTCATTTGAAATCTGCTGCAAGAATGATCGACATCAGGGCTTCCCTGGTTGCTCAGTGGTAAAGAATCCACCTGCCAGTGCAGGAGACATGGATTCAATCCCTGGTCTGGGAAGATCCCACATGCCGAGGAGTGACTCAGCCTGTGTGCCACAACTATTGAGCCTGTGCCCTAGAACCTGGGAGCCACAACTACTGAGCTCACCTGCCGCAACTAACGAAGGAAGCCCGAGCGCCTTAGAGCCTCTGCTACACAAGAGAAGCCACTCAGTAAGTCCAGACACCACAACTCGAGAGGAGCCCTCGTTCACTGCAACTAGAGAAAAGCTGGGGCAGCAATGAAGATCCAGCACAGCCAAAAATGAATAAATAAGTAAATGAAATTATAAAAAAGAATGATCTAAATCAGAGAATGCATTTGCCTGTGGTGGTTAATTCCGGCTGTAACTCAGAACCACCCGTGGTGATTTTACGAAGCCCTCAGGGTCTCAGCCCCAGAGAATGTCAATAGCTGGGACAAAGCCTAGGAATGGGAGCTTTCAGAAACCTCCACAGGGCTTGCAGTGTGTGGTCAGCCTGGAAACCACTCTGCTTTTCACTTTGTGGCTTTGAGTACCCTCCAGGTTCAATGTGATACACACCTTTTAGAATGTAGAGCTGAAAAAGTTTTTTTTTTCCTAGTAAAAGATTCAATTTTCTTTCCTCTCCTACAAAGTGAGACTTGTATAATACACTTTACTTCTTATTATACTTGATATCGGGAAGCTTAGAATAAATTTGAGATTCAGTAACAGAAACCATCTTAGCTCTCATGGCAAGGATAGTTGATCCCCTCTTTTTTGATTCAGTTTTAACATCTCTCATAAATATATTTGTTACCTAGTTCATCGTGAGTTTCTTCATATTCTTGGAGGAGTTGCTTCTTTTTCTATTCTTCATTTTTTTTTCAACCATAAAGTGAAAGGTGAAAATGGGCTAAACCATAATAATAATAATAATAATAATAGTAATCATTATAATGATGGGGATCAGTTGGGTGCTTTGCATTGGCATGGTAGAGTCACTGAGCTGAACCATATGTGAAGGTGGCTCTCTGGATGATGTGATAGCTCATTTGATATGCAAAAGACAAGTGGGATCTCATGAGGCAAATTTCATATTGAGCTAGAAGGACAAAGGTTCAGCAAACGCAGAGGTCCTGAGGTACAAAGGAGCCCCTTTCCGGGAAAATCATGGGGCACTGAAAGCTGTAGGTGAGGAGACTGGTTTGAAAGACAGGCCCACCTTGTCTTGCATCTGGAAATGAGTTTATGCTTCAGAACACTAGGGAGCCATCAAATTATTGTAAGTACCAAATCTACATGTTGAAAAGATTCCTCAGGTTGGGTTATAGATAATGGGTTGGAAAGATGCAAGCCTGAAAGCCAGAGTGGGCTGTGGCAAAAATCCAAGCATGAGATGGTAGAGAGTTATTGAAGATGTGAGGGTTGAGAGGGCTGGTTAAAATCAAGAAGTATTAAGACAGTGAATTGGTCAGAGTTCTTTGATTTACAGAAGGAGGCAGGGAACAGAAGACATGGGTAATGACCAGGGTCCTTTCTGGGCTTCATGCTTTCTGGTTCCAACACAAAATTTTTACCAGTTAGAAAGAATGAGCTGCTATGGAATTGCAATATTAATGTAAATCTGATGTGTGCCCTTTCTGGTGATGCCACTGCACTCTGGTTCATGGTTACCAAGACCCAGCAAAGCTTCAAGCTTCCACAAGAATCTGCAATCAGAAGACTCAGGTTCAAAACCCAGTTTAGCCACTAAATGGCTATGTAACCTTCAGCAAGTTGTTGTTGTTTAGTCACTAAGTCACATCTGATTCTTTGCGACTCCATGGACGGCAGCACCCCAGGCTTCCCTGTCCTTCATGATCTCCCAGAGTTTGCTCAAACTCATCCATTAGCTAATCTTTTTCCGCTTCACTTGCTTCACTTTAAAATAGCCTTAAAGAAACCATAAACAAAATGAAACAACAACCCACTGAATGGGATAAAATATTTGCAAACAAAGTGACCAAAAAGGAATTAATCTCCAAAACACACAAACAACTCATGCAACCCAATATCAAAAAACCAAACAACCCAATAGAAAAATTGACGTAAGATCTAAATAGACATTTCTCCACAAAAGACACAGATGGCCAGTGCTTTACTTGAAAAGATGCTCATCATCACTAACTATTAAAGAAATGCAAATCAAAACAACAATGAGGTATCACCATGTTGGTCAGAATGGCTATCAAAAAATCTACAAATAAATGCTGGAGAAGGTGTGGAGAAAAGGGAACCATTCTAGACTGTTGGTGGGAATGTAGATTGGTACAACCATCATGGAGAACAGTATGGAGGTTCCTTACTGTTTAAAGACACCTCATATAATATATACAGTTGATTCATTAACATTGTGCTCATGGCCAAGAGCACTGTAATTCATCCTTGAACAGTCTTGACCTAGCACACGTATGCACATGTTACAGCCTTCACGTAACATGTTATCCTTAGGAATCCTAGATGGCACTTCAGCACTACGCTTGATGGCCATTTTAAATACATTTTAAAGGTGGAAAACATGGCACAAAATAGACTAGGAGGAGGACATTTGTTTATAATATAGGATTTGCTTGACCTCAGCTGAGGGCACATGCATCTGGTGATTCAAGTTTTTTTGCTGTTCTTTACATGCCCATGGGTTTCCCTGGTGGCTCAGATAGTGAAGACTCTGCCTGCAATGCAGAAGTCTTGGGTTTTATCCCAGGGTTGGAAAGATACCCTGGAGACAGTAACGGCTACCCACTCCAATATTCTTGCCTGGAAATTCCCATGGACAGAGGAGCCTGTTTACAGTCCATGGGGTCACAAAGAGTTGGACACGACTGAGTGGCTAACACTTTCACTTTTATGCATGTCCACAAATAATGACAATAATGCTGCATTGATTTTGGGGTTACAAATACATTTTAGTGATGAGGCCAATTGGCAAATACGGGATCAATGATTAATTAAGATCAACAGTACTTTGATACATATCTTATCTCTCCAATAATTGCATTAAATACTTTTAATCTCTGATTTGCTGGTTTTAAAGTACAACAGAGAATAGTGAATAGGTCACACAGTCCTAAAACAGGGACTAGAACATAGTAGACTTCATTTATTAATGGGAAGATGGCCCTGAGAAGCTGGGACATATGAGCCAGGCTGAACAAGCTGAACAGTTATCTACTTGAGCCTGTAGATACCATCAAGATCTTCATCCTTTCCCATCACTTGATTGCCACCCACTACTTTATAGTAAAAGATCTGTCTGGCTACCTATGTGCTGTGATTTGTGCCTTATGTCTGTTTCCCAGAGAGTGAGTTTTTCATTTACCAATTCACATCTGTCTGGGCTCTGGCCAACACTTGCAGAGAGAAAAAAAATCCTAAATTCACTATCCAACTTCCAATCAGTGGCTTCTAAACCTGGGTCACCTGCTTTATCTTAATAGTGTGATAGCAACTGGCAGGGGCAATAACATGAAGATAAGGCTGGACTCATATCTCTCCCTGTCTATGGGCCTGGCACCCTGTTCATTTTTATTCTTGAATAAGTGACTCAATCAATTCTCCCTTGCTGACTTTCTTGTGGCAGCCTCTGTGAAGTTGTGGGTAACGTTAATCACTCACTATCAGTTCTGGAGACAGTGGGATTTTATAACTTTTGTTTCCTGTTGTTTAAATGGAGCAATTTGCCATAAGATAAATCTGCCTTTAAAATCAGAAAAGCAGCTTCTGGGGAGATGGCCTTATGGAAGTTGCCGCTGAGGGACAGACATATTTCACACTGGCTTGATCAATGGGTCTTGTGTCCCAGGAAGGGGAAATAGCTTATTCGGAGGAAAATGGTGTTTGTGTGCATGTGGGGTCATTCTATAGCAGAGTAGGAATGCTAACAGACATCTGTTTGTCTGTTGTCTAGTTGCTAAGTTGTGTCCAACTCTTTGCGACCTCATGGACTATAGACCACCAGGCTCCTCTGTCCGTGGGATTTCTCAGGCAAGAATACTGAATTGGGTTGCCATATCCTTCTCCAGCGTATCTTCTGGACCCAGGGATCAAACCTGAGTCTCATGCATCATAGGCAGATTCTTTACCATTGAGCCACGTGGGAAGCCCAGTAGACATCTAACTGGTGCTAAATCCAAAGGCATAATAAGAATTGTTAAAATTGCCAAAGGATCAATGGAGGAGAAAGGAGACATCTGGTCAACCTAATCACCCTAGCAGTCAGTTAATTCAGATACTCAAATCCAAATTACTCCAGAAACACAAGCTCAGTCTCCTTTCTACAAACATTACTCCTGGTTACAGCCCATGCTCATGAATTCTATATTAGTTGGGGAGAGGGCCAAAGCATTTGTTTATTCCCTCATTCTGTCTTACCCACTATTACACATTTGCTGGTACAAATAATGGCATTTAAAAATTATGCACAATGAGTGTCATAAAAAAAAAATCCAACCCTTATTTCCAAAAGAACTGATCACCTTACAGGAAGGGGCAATAAATCTAAGGGACAACAGCAAGATGAATAATTATTTGGGGCAGGTTATAGTACTCCAAAGCATCATTTCTATCTTGCACTGTGATTATCTCACCATAATCATACCCTTGTGTTGCATTATTGCTCATAATAAAAGTCCACATATTGGAGAGGAAAAGGGATTTTTTTTTAAGCATTTTCAAGGAGAATTAGAAATAATATAAAATCCAAGCAATAGCAAACCTAACAGGAGACCAACCTACATACCACATCCAACAGTTTGAAAGTAGGCTAATAGTAATTAAGGGGGAAAAGTCAGGAATCTGCTACATTATGCCATCTCCATAATTAAACAATAAAACTATATCATTGGACACAGACATTGTAAATACTAAATTAAGAATCTCCAATGAAATGTCAGATGCATTTTCTTATGAGTTTATATCAGCCATGTGATTATCATATTGATTCTGCACGCCAAAGAGATAGCATTCCACTGTGTTTATTTTTCCCCCAATTGCCTTCCAGAAAGTAATAAAATTAAATCCAATATGATATTAAATGTAAATATGCATGAATATTATGTGTAAATACCCATTTTAAACTCTCTGCTTTTTGATATTTTCTGAGCATAATGTTGTCAAGGAACAGTAATATTCCTCAGTCTCATGCGGTCCACCCTCACTACTAGCACTGAGAGAGGGAACACCCTTCGTAATTCCACTTGACATTTGTTTCATGATTTGTGGAAAAGGAAATACCCCCTCCCCCACAAAGAATCTGCTTTTAAAAGTTACTGAGCTAAGAGTTAAACAGCTAAGAAAGTTTGATTTATCAAACTGATGCCTTGAATGGGTCTCTGTCATAGGTTTCATTACACTGCTTTATATCTCCTCATGTTAATTTTGTTTTCCTCTAAATGTGTCACGTCATGCTAATTGATAGTTAAAACAGCTGCACTCATCTGTTGATTGAAATGTCCAGTTCAGACTTTGTCCTTACAACTCAGACAACAACAAGACCTTTATCTTTGCAGAAAACAAAGCTTTTCATTAGGATGAAGTGATTGGTCACCTTTGCTAAGTCAAGAGGACCCACTACAAGAATCTGACTCTGAAAGTACATGGCAACTGGCTAGATATGGTGGCTCCAGAAGAGAGCAATTAGTGTATCACAGGGTTCATGTAAGAAGGGCATCCAATACAAATCAATTACTCTTTTTTTAAGAAATTATTTATTTAGATTGGTTGAAGTCTTAGTTGTGGCTTGTAGGATCTAGTTCCTTGACCAGGGACCAAACCCTTGCATTGGAAGCATGGAGTCTTAGCCACTGGACCACCCCACAAATCAATTACTTTAAAGATGCTTACTTGAGGTCTGAGGATTTAACAAGTTTGCTCATCATAATTCAACCTCCTTCTATCACCCTGCTAGTATCTTCTGTTGCAGAACTTCAATATCTTTCCATGAGTTGTCCCTTTGTCCAGGAAGAATAAGTCACTTGCTTCTATCAGAGATTTGTCTCTGTTAACCAGAATTATTTATTGCCCTTTTCTCTCTCTGGCTTGTACGTTCTTGTATCTAGCAGAGTTCTTGGTACATAAAATTCTTAATAATTGTTTGGAGATAGGATGCTTATGGTCATACAGCTAATTAGTGACATATCTGAAATTAGAACTCATATTTATTTATATGTCTGTGTTTTTCCTATTACTTATGCTTTCTTCTCTGCACACTATCTATAGAAAAGCTTACCATTTCATCATTTTCTGCAGAATGTACAAGAAGTGGAAGATGACATGTAGAATTGGATTTAAGATTTACTCATAATGCAAATTGGCATTTTTTTTTTGCCAATGGGGCCTTGAAAAACAGGCTATATATTTAGAGCAATTTTAGGTTTACAGCAAAATTGAGCAGAAGGTATGGAGGTTTCCCATTTACCCTGTTTCCCCCACCATCCTAGACAGCTTCCTCGATTAAAGTGGTACATTTGTTATAATGAATGAACCTATGTTGACCTATTATAATCATCCAGAGCCCATAGTGTATATCAGAGTTCATTCTTGGTGTTTGCATGGGCTTGGACAAATGTATGATGACATGTATCCATCATTAAGTATCAGACAGAGTGACTTCACTGACCTAAAAATCCTCTGTGTTCCACCTATTCATTGCTACCTTCTCCTGGCAATCACTGATTTTTTTTTTTTCACTATCCCCATAATTTTGCCTTTTCTAGAATGTCATATCATTGGAATAATACAGTACCAAGGACCAAGTATAATTGGTCCTTTTTGCAGTTATTTCTTTTGTGAAAACACCACTGATAGTACTTTGGATAAAAGTCACTGCCACATTTTTATGGGTGGGTCTACCTAATATGGCAATAACTAGGCTTGAGAGGAAAGTTTCATTTTTCTAACAGACTGTTTCTGTATGCAATATCATAATGGATAGATGGTGATTCTTTTTCTCTTTTTCCTCAAAGTAACTATTAGACTAAAGTAATAGATCTCCTTGGAGTCATGCTTTCATGATGCTACATGTGAATACAGAACCACTACTTCCTCCTCTCTCCAGTCATGAGGGGCTGCAGTAAATTTGTGCCTGGTTTGCCTTCTCACAAATAGCTTGCCATTTCAAGAGAGTTGGCTGATCATAAAAGAGAAATATAAAGAGATTATATTATATTTATATGATACATTATATTATATAGTAATATGTATATTAATATACTATATACATATACTGTATGTATGCACATGTGTGTGTATGCTCACTCGGTTGTGTCTGACTCTGCGACTCCATGGACTGTAGCCCACCAGGCTCCTCTGTCCATGGGATTTCCCAGGCAAGATTACTGGAGTGGGTTGCCATTTCCTTTTCCAGGGGATGGTCCCGAACCAGGGATGGAACCTGCATCTCCTGCGTTGGCAGGCAGATTCTTTATCACTGCACCACCTGGGAAGCCCCATACTATACGTATCTATGTATATAATATATAATTATAACATGTGTGCATATAATAATATACGTATGTCTATAGAGAGGTGTATGTGTGTGAGTACTTGAGCATTTGTATATAATTTAAGGGTCTCATGTGTCTCTGGCCCATTGTCATTAATCTCTAACCAAGCCAGGAAATCAAATTAGATGTAGACAGAGATGATGTTGACTTTCAGTATCCTTCTTTCAGAGAAAGGGCTTAACAATCATGTTGAATTTTTAGGGACAGCCATTTGAAGTGATGTCAGTTACGTTTTGCAACAAATATGGCTTACAACATCTGTGTCTTCATTTCAGATGTTTGTGACTTATGAGTTCTAGAAGGCATTACTAATGCAATAAAGGTACATGGTTTTGAAGCATTTTGCTAAGGTATAGTTATTGGAGGTGGCATCTTGCAGCTCAAAGAGGAAATGTCAAATGAGATGACATGGCATTCCCTTATAGTCCCTCAGTGCAGGAAGTTGGGGTGAGTTAATGTGCCTGGGACTCTCTAAGGTCCTGGTGTCCAGCTATAGGGCCAGCCTCCTAGAAGGACCCTGTTGCATTGGAATTCTGTGCAGGAGAGTGACGGGCACTTCTTGGCTCTGATCATGTCTACATGAGACCAGCACAGTGCCCCACACCATAACTCGGGGGGGGGGGGGGCGCAAATTAATGCAGTCCTAAAGTGTTGGGTGGTCATTTTGCTTCCAGCTTTCTTTATTTGAACCAAGACTCACTTGCAAAAATGTCTATGTTGATCTTGTTGTAAATTTCATTTCT
The DNA here is from genome assembly GCF_054371585.1 of Giraffa tippelskirchi. Classification (NCBI taxonomy): domain Eukaryota; kingdom Metazoa; phylum Chordata; class Mammalia; order Artiodactyla; family Giraffidae; genus Giraffa; species Giraffa tippelskirchi. The sequence continues at coordinate 59,290,703 of NC_137287.1, read as the reverse complement.
CTTTCTTTTCTAAACCCAGAATTCTACTATTTACTCCTTTCAAGCACTGTTAACTGCTCTGAAAGTGAGACAGTTAACTTGTTCTCTTTGTACCTACCAAATTATGACTTTGACTATTTTTTATTGACCTTTCCAAATCCATCGTTGGCTCTTTTGGCATCATATAGACAAAAGTCTTTATTGCCAGGAAAGAACAGTTTCCTATAAGTTAAGTGGAGCTGAATCAAAGAAAATACCTTTCTTCAAACTTTTAACTTTCATCTCAAATAATGTGTGAGTCTGTCTAAAGATAAATTTAAGATTTTAAAGTTATTTCACATTAGTGAAAACAACTTGGAGCAATAATCATTTGAAATGAACTGTCAAAAAATGTCAACTCTGAAAAAAAAAATTACCAGCCACTCACAGAATGAAATCATATTCACACATGTTCTGAAGCTTAGAATGAAAAATTTTGTTTGGCACCATTTTAAAGAAGCATTGAGGGAGAAGAAATGTGAAGATGCATCTTTGCTTGTTTGGGAAGAAGATTTTCATTTTTTCAAACCATGAATATCTTAAAGATATAGCTCTGATTAGTAATGCTGGGTGTTGTGGCATATTCAATCAAGCACATAGCATATTCATTTTGATAGATCTTATCTAACTGCCTGAAGAAAAGCAAGGCTCATATTGTTGCTGCCTTTTAGTTGTAATCAAAATATCAAAGGGTATTTCAGCCTGAACTAGTTATCTTAATTGATACGATACACAGAAAAATGTATTGATCCACAGGAATCGGTCCCAGATCAATTGTCCTTTTGAAAACAGTATTTACATTTAGAAAGGGCCTCAGATTCTCAATGAATACAAAGGTTAATATAAATTTCCCCTTAACAACAGTGATTAGTTGGTTTCTCTGTACCTTGCAACATTTTGAATTAATCTGGAATCTCTGAGAGACTCTGTAATGTTCCCTCAAAGCATATTTGTGAGACAAGTAGGTGCAGAAGATGGTGTGGCCCATTATTTTAGCACATTAGCAGATGGAGAGAACTGAGTCACAAGCCAGTTGGGTGATTTGGCTAAGACCACAGCATCTGCAGTGAATACTGCCATCCTAGAATAGAGTTCTCAACTCCCACTTTCCATCTGTTCTTTAAAGAGACTTTGGGAGCCAACTATCTGTCCTCTTGTAAGAAGAATCCATTGATGCTATTAGTAGAGACAGAGCTGGCATCAGCAGAGTTGGCCTAGACTTCCCCACTCCTGCACATCTTCCTGTTCTGGGTCCCCACCCATCTTGCCTGCCCTCTTGGTTTCCAACCACAGTCTTTTTGTCAGCTCTTCAGAGCCTTCTGCTGTGATGCTCCCAGAGAGGGCATGTGTACATGGGTGGCAAAGGGGAACTTTTACACATTTATTTTAAAAAATAATTTTATTTATTTATTTAGGCTGTGCTGGGTGTTCATTGCTGCATGGGCTTTGCTCTTGTTGTAGGAAGCGGGAACTACTCTCTAGATGTGGGGTTAGTTCTAGGTGTGTGGGATTCTCATTGCTGTGACTTCTCTTGTTGTGGAGCATGCGCTTGGGCATGCAAGCTTCAGTAGTTGTGGCATGGGGGCTCAGTAGTTGCAATCCTAGGGCTCTAGAGCACAGGCTCATAGCTGTGGTACAGAGGCTTAGCTGCTCCAGTGCATGTGGGATCATCCCATACCAGGGATCGAACCCATGTCCCCTCCATTGGTAGGTAGATTCTTTACCACTGAGCCACCAGGAAAGTCCCAAAAGGGGATCTTTGAGAAAGGAAATATTTATGAGCCATTTTCTATGTCCCAAACACAGCTGTGGGACATGGCACCATTTTCTCATTCCAGTCTCACCAGAATTTATTGCAGAGGGAGCATATTGCTCAATGCACGTGATAGATGCTACAGAGACACATTGATGATGCTGGTGTGGGTGGTGGCAGAGCAGAATGTCTATTGAGTCAGAACTAAAATAACTGGATTCTGACTTTGGCTGTTGCTGTAAAACTCATGTGACCTTGGTTAATACACTTTTCCATCGCCGGATTTAATTCTTTCACTGGGAATATTGGCAGGGCACAGTGGACTACATGAACACTCAGACTGTGCCGATTCTAAAATGATGTGAGAATGTGATTGAAATGGTTCAATTAAGGTAGGAAATATCAATGGTTCTCTCAGGGGAGATCACATTTTCAAGAAGGATTCCTTTTGGTCCTGGTTCATTTCAGAGTAGTCTCAACACTGGCCATAAATCATAGACAACCCTCATCCTCAGAGAATTTGAAATTTCTAATACTGAGCTTGCTGATTCTGGGAGTTTTGAAGGTTTTCTACCTATGTTTTTAAAAAGGCCCTGAGGTGTTTCTAATAGGCACTTTTACATACATAGTTCTAGTTAGGAATCACTGCTGGATTCCACGAAATTCCAGAAAATAGGGGAAGATATTTGGCAGATTTCTCAAGACTCCTTACCTCACATCATCTCTGTGGTTTCAGTGAGTCTCTGGGGAGAGTTGGAAGACCTGGGAAAGCACTGACTGTAGGACACAAGCTAGTTTTGTCCATGAGGCCAGGCCTCATTTGCTTTCCTTTCATCCTGATCTGTTCCCCTTGCCTCCAATTCAACCTGGATGGAGTTTTAAGTCTTTCTTTAAAGAACACCCATTAAAGATGATGAAGTAGTCTGGCTTCAAGATCCATTCAACCCCTCCAGCTCAAAGATAAAATAACAGAAGCATCCACAGTGTCTAATTTTGTCTTTGGAGCTAATGAAATATCCCGTGGGAGACACTGAGTGCAGGATGTTGTTTTGCTGAAAGTAATGGACAGTCACTAAGGATGAATGATTTTAGGTCCCCAGGCCAGTGTTAATCTGCTTGTCTTAAGGTAAACACATCTGGTGTTCAAAAATGCTCTCTCTCATCTAAATCAAACAGCTACTTTAACTTGGATATCCTCCAACGAAACGTCTTTTTGTGTAATTCCACAGATCTCCAGGATGTAACCAGAGATATGAGAAATCCTTTTCCTTCTTCAACTCATGTTTAGAACTTCCCCTTGTTGGTATCCAAGAAAACAGACACTGTGTCACTTTAAAATGCCTGCTCTCTCATTTTCAATGATCATGGGCAAATAGCTGAGCCTGATTGAAAATGAGTCACTAAGTTTAAAACATCCTAACTTTTATACTTCAGTGCCAGTGTTGGAAGAAAATTTACCTAATAGTCTTGTTCTAAAACTAACAGAGAAACAGTCACTGAGGCATCCCCCTGTCTTTCTCTATGATGGTTTTCCTTCCATACCTTTGTGTTTTGGGGGCTCCAAATCAGGATGAATGGAAGACACCTGCTGCCTTTCAGCACAGACTGCTACCCATGCTTGGCTTTGGGATCTATCAAAGAATAAACCTGTAATTTCACTACTTGTAGTTTGAACCCACAAGTTACAAATGGAAGTCACAATTCCTGTGGCAGGCATTTTGTTAGGCTGTCAGGTAGCTCATTTCACTGCCGTTTCCTACTTTTAACATTCTCTTTACATAAATAAAATGTAACACTGTGAAAAATGAAACACCTGAACAAAAACACATGGGGAGGTGCATCTGAGAGCATGTACGTTACTCATCTTCAGTAGTGGGTTGACATATGATCTTTGCTGTATATTTCAGGGTTAACAGTACTACTAAGGTTATAAAATGAGTAGGGAAATTAAATTGTTCTTGGTCAAGGATCATCTTCCGCATTAAACAGCTTCTGAATATTTATAGGGAGCATAAATACCCTAGTGGTCTTTAAAGACCACCTCAGTAATATTTTTCCTTGGTTTCTCTTTTGATGAAAATCATGCAATTTCAGGTCTAGAAAGAACTTCAGAATAAGGTGGGCATAACCCTTTCCTTTGTTTACATAGTTGATTCTTAGTGGACCTAGTCTAAACCTCTCATCTGCCACCTTCCAGTTTGAACATCCTTCCACAAAGGCATGCATCTGTAGGTAAATGAAAAACCAGACTTTTTTAATCTTTGTCATCATTAGCTCAACCTCATTTTATCAAATAAATTATTATCTCAGTATTCTAGTTTTACTTTAGTGACCTCTGAGAGCTGTAAGAGACAGCTCGAAAAGGGACCCATAGAATTTTACAAGATTCACAAGAATTTATTTCACAAGCTGGTTAGAACCTGTTACAAGGAACCCAGTTTACTGATTGGAACCCCATACAATGCACCCCTAGTTCCTGTTTCATGGCCATACAGATACCTCACTTTGTGAAAATACATGCCAGCGGTTGAGGAGTGGCCACAGTGTCTTCTACTCAATTGATCATTAGTAAATCAGCTCAATTCAAAGCTCATTCTCGACTAACCATGGGTCAGTACCACTGCGTTGATTTCCAAAGGGCATTCATGCCCCAAAACTTATGCAATTGCCTTCAGTTTCTGGACTGGGACTAAAACTCAAGCCTTTTATTCTCTGCCCAGCAGATTTTCCATCACAGTCTGAATCCTCCCAAGTTCTCCCAGAGGACTGAAACTAGCCAAGTCTCCCCAGTCATATTTTTCTGACTAAAACAGATATCTCAGCAGAGAGTCCATTTAATGTGTCTTAACTTGCAGGACCAAACTCAGGCAGAGAATCCTAGTAGCCCCTTTGTTTACCTCTGAAAACGAGGGCCATGTCTACTTCCTTTAAAGGAAAGAGAAGGGTTGGGGCAGAAATGGATGGGAGGGTAAAAGGAAGGAGCCATGAGCACAACAAAACACCTGCACTTTCCAACTCTGAGTCACATGCAGGGTTGTAAATTGACTTCTAGCCCTGAAGATGTTGGCAGAACACTCAGCATAGATCATGCATTTCAAGTATATGATGTAAATGCCTCTTGGCGTTTGATTACAGGCAATTCCTGAGGCTCTAGTACACTTCCAAATACTTCATTATATTTGCTTTGTGCACTAAAGCCCCTTGGACTGATTCAAGAAAACCTTCCCAAAGCCTAGCTTCCACTCGCAGTATAACTTTGCTGTTTTGTCCATGACTGATGTGACCCTATGTTCTTGAAGAGAGTTTTACCAAACATTTGTGCAAACACATGTGACCTCCATTTCCTGGATGCTTCTCAGAGTAAACATGCTTGTACAATGTGCTCAAATTGTCCAGGGTGTGGTCCAGTCACTGCTTTAAGCAGGTTTCATGTTTGATGATGTGATAAACCACAGGGTCAACCATGCACTCTGATTTGACCAAAAAACCAGCCAAAAGAGTAATCATATTAGGGGTGATTCAGCGGTAAAGACAGAGGTTTCCTTGATCACATGGAAAATCCAAAGCTTTGTTCCATAGTTGAAATTATGTGCTTTTATTTGTAACAATATTTTTAGGAAGATAGTCATGAAATGATGATATAAAATATATGTATTCAAAGGAGAGACACCATGGGAATTTTCATTTTTTAAATACAAGGGTAAAGGGTATTCTCTTCAGTAGTTATTGATTTTAACAAAACATTTGTATTAATTATGAAGAAGTTAGATGTGCTTAATTGACTACTTTTTTCCTATTATCTGATCAAGATTTCTGTGCTGATGATTGGAACAGGTAAGAAATTCTAGCCAAATTTACTAGTAACTCTTTGTAGAAAGAACAGCTAAATAAATTCAATAAATCTTATGTTTGCTCCCAGCTTACTTGTCATAGCTTATATAATGGTTCAGTGAATTATTAATATTATTGCTACTATGAAGAATCTTAAAGATCATTTTACTCTGTCTATAGGAGGTAAATTCACTAAATCTTGTAATTTAAAATTTTTATCCTTTTGGTCAAGGCTTCATAACCTTCAAATTTCTTTTTGACAAGAACATTTGATTCATTATTTCCTAGCAAAATTACTAAATCTTAAGCTCACGTGTTTTACCTTATGAGAATTAGTATTTGTGAATCTTTTAAGCAACATTTTAATTTTATACCTCTCTGAAGCATTCTAACCTTTATCATTTATATTGTGAAGAAATTAATTTTATAAGTTAAAATTTTTTTAGAGGTGATTTTTTGGGGGGAGAGGGGTGGAAATACTCCAGACATGGCTTCCTTACTTTATGTATCTTTAGGCAATAAGAGATCTGACTGTCTTCTGTAGGAATACTAAAGATTTAGAGGTTTATTAGCAGACTATTAGAAAAAAAGCCATTTATATTTGTTTTATTCAGAGAATGCATTCTTTTTTACAGTAACATATTCCATATTTCTGTTGAAGTTGTTGGTTCAGTTTTGGCAATAAGATTAGTGATGAAGTCTGCTCTTGTGATAATTAGCCCCCTTTTCTCTCCATTCTCCCCAAATACGAAGAGTTTAGATTGAAATGTATCCCAAGAGACAAGACAGTGGCCCCAAGATAAAAGCAATTTGAGTCTTCACCTGAGTCTTACTCTCTCTGCTGTTCATTCATTTTGTGGCTTGAATGAAGAATGCATTGCCTAGATTTGCAAAATATATGGAAAACAATTCTACCTCCAGTTCATTGTCCTCTTAGCTATTTTTCTCATTTTGATGCTGCATGGAACTATTTTGGACTTTCCCAGCACACTTAATGTTACTTTAAAGGAGCTTTAAGTCTCCCTACAGGACTGAGTCTCCAACTCTTCATCCAACAGAGGAAGGGACAGGGGTTTTAGTACACACACATTTATCTCATGCCCCTCTTAGTTAGAGATCATAGAAAATAAAATCAAAGACTTATGGTTACAGTGTGATTCGATAGAAAACAATGGTATAAGAGCAGCTTGATGACCACTTAGCAAAGATACAAATGAGATCCAGAATATTTTCAAATATAAATGTACATTCCTTTTTGGGAACCTCTTTGATAGGCACAGTCAGGTGTTTTAGAGACAACTCCAACTCCATGAAAAGACAGGAAAATTTATCTGTGAATTATCTGTCTGTGTGTGTTTGTGTGCTAAGTCACTTTAGTTGTGTCTGACTCTTTGCGATCTCATGGACTGCAGCTTGCCAGGTGCCCCTGTCCTTCAGTTTGTCCTGGAGTTTGCTCAGATTCATGTCCATTAGTCAGTGGTGCTCTCTAATCATCTCATCCTCTGCCACTCCCTTCTCCTGTTACCTTCAATCTTTCCCAGCATCAGGGTCTTTTCCAATGAGTCAGCTCTTCACATCAGGTGGCCAAAGTGTTGCAGCTTCAGCAATAGTCCTTCCTTCAGAATCAGTCCTTCCAATGAATATTCATGGGATCTTCCCGACCCAGGGATTGGACCTGGGTCTCCTGATTTGAAGATGAATTCTTTACCACCTGCGACACCAGGGAAGCCCCATTATCTGTCTATGGGCTATTTTGTGGCTTCTTTGTGACAAGTTGTTGAAAACAGAAGACCAGTTCCTTGTTGCCATCATGGGTACTTTGTGATGCCTGCCTATTTTTTTCTTAAATGTATGTGTGCTTACCAAGTGTCAATCAATCAAAAAACAGCTGAAAGTCAGGTTAGGAAATAAAGTTCTCATCTCCGTCCAACTTTGGTAGGGGACTCACTGCCCAAATTACAATATTTATATTAATTTTTGAAAGCTCATCACCAAATCTAAAATTTGGTACACGGTAGACACTCAATAAACATTTGTGAAATGGAAATAAATTGACCTAAATGAAAAGAATTTTTAAATCATAGCTCCTGATGCTTTTGGTTAATTGAGGTCATAATACTCCTGCAAGCAATTCAGTTCTATTCTATTTTAGAAAGATTGAACACCAAATGGGTGCATAAATGTGCTATTCTTATTGGAGGGGTGTGGGGGTGAACAGACCTGAGTAGGAATGAATACCTATATTCAAGGAGCCCAGGCTTGAAGCCAGAGGCCAGGAACTTCGTGAAACCGTACAAGGTCAGCAATGCCTTGGGAAGTTCAGAGAAAACCCATGTCTGCAGCCTCTCACCATGGGTGGAGCTACCCCTCTCAAGTATCAAGAAAACCAAGGCTTAAGCCAAATTGCCATTAAGAGAAAGCAAATATAGGAGCTCAGTTTGTTTTTTGTTTCTAAGAGGGAACTGAGCACAGATGGGCCATTCCTTAGATTTACAATGTAGTAAATTAGACAGTTAAAAGGTTACAGACAGAATGGTTTGAAGAGGAATCAACTGCAATTTAAATGCGCCTCATTTCAGTACAGGCTTTCCTGGCCCAAAGTTTAAGGAGTAGTGTCTGCTTTCCACTTAAATATATGTATTTTGTGCAATGGAAGCTTGGACTATCAAAAGTTCATTATGTTTCCTGATTAAATCCCATCACCCTGACTAGAGATGCACTACAATTTTTACAGCATCATTAAAATCTTCCTCTTACCTCCTTTGCTGTCACTCCCCATCCTGACACTCTCTGCCAAAGCGGCAGTGACGTGAAGTGGTTTCCTCTTCATTTCCCTCTGTTCTCCCTTGAAACTTTGTGTGTGTGTGTGTGTGTGTGTGTGTGTGTGGAGAGAGAGAGAGAGATCGGAGTTGAGGCACTATGAAAAGTGTGGGACTACTTTTCACAAGATTTCAACTAGGATATTAAAACCTCATTTGGTTGTGAAAAATGAAGAGGGAAGTTTGTTCTAAAAGCTAGCGTGTGGGCTGAATGTTTTGGAGCCAGAAGATCACTGCTCTGTACTGTTCTTTCCTCATTTCTATTAGTCTGGCTGCTGCTCTGGCCCCTTTAAGGCCCCTTCCTCCACCATCATGGTATCTTCCCAGACCTTTCAAACCCTGGAGTCCTTCTTTCTGGATCTACTCATTACTGACTTGGCAACCTTGAGCAGGTTGCTTCACCTCTCTGTGTTTCAGTTTGCTTATCTGTAAAATAAGAAAATATAAGGGGGTAATCAAAGTACCTATTTTCCAGACTTGCATAAGATTTAAATGAGTGGCTTTATATAGTGTGCTTACAAATGTCACATAGTGGGACCTCCCAGGTGGTCTAGTGGCTAAGATTCTAAACTTCCCATGCAGGGAACCCAGGTTTGATCCCTTGTCAGGGAACTAGATCCCACATGCCTCAACTAAGAATTCTTATGCCACAAGTAAAGATCACACAAGCTGCAACAAAGATTGAAGATCCCATGTGCCACAACTAAGACCCAATGCAGCCAAATAAATGCATAAATATTTTTTTAAATGCCATATTAGTAAGTCCTATCAGTTTACTCTTGTTACTTTATTTATTGAAAGTGAAGTAAAATCCTTTGACAATAAGGAGCTGTGTCTTAAAAAAGTGTGAAAACTCCTAAAGTTTTGTTCCCCTTGCATTATGTGTCAAATGAATATATTGGTTCCTCTCCCTCTCAAACTATTCGATTTGTCTCATCTTCCTCTATCCATCATCTGAATGAAGGCTTTTCCCAAAGGTCTGCACCAAGATCTTATGCTTCCTCTTCCACTTTGGGATTTTATTTGTTTCCATGGCTACAAATATTGTCACCAGTCAGGCAACTTCCACATTTCTTTTTTTATCCAAATAAATCTTTTAAAAATACTATAAGCAAAAATGCTTGTAATCCTTTCAATTAAGAGAATGCAAAGCAGAACGGCAACTGTATACATTATGAATAGCACTGTGGTTTTCAACAGTGAATTCAGAGACAGACTAGGCTCTTATGAAGTTTTAAAACTAGAATTTTGGAAATTGACTCTGTGAATGCCAATTAAGAAACTAACTTTTTTTTTTTTTTAAGAAACTAACTTTTAAATGAATGCTTACTATGCAAAATCTGTATCTTCAAATCATGAACCAGCTTCCTCCTTCCTCATATCTCCATCCCAGGAGGCATGAATTACTCTATATTTTCCTGATGACAAACTTGACAGTGTCCACCTGCCCCCAGTACCTTTTTTTTTGTTGTTCAATTGCCCTTAGCTGGTCATAATTGTTAAGGATTTAATAGTACATTTATGCAGGAGGTCATCAGTAAGGCTTATAAAGAAAAGGGACAGAAACTAGACAGTAAAGACAACAGAAATAAACAATAAAACATGTCACAGATGGCTTGGCAGCCAAGAGGATAGTGACAATCTTTTCATCCTTTTAAAGCATGGCTTTCGTTTCCTCCTTTGCATACCCACCAGCTTCAAAGCTCATGTTTCTCGTAATGTCTACTTGCTATTGTTTTACATTCTTAATGGGTATACTTAAGGATGTCAACTGGAATTTGGTAACAAAATAAATTCTTTGTAACGTGACTCTGTCTACTGCTAGTAAACATCAAGACTGCTAATATGTGTTGAGTTTATATTCCCAGCTAAGTGCTTTTACTTTATTTCATTTAATTTTCTCAATAACTCTAGAGAGATATTCTACTCTTATTTCCTTTTTATAGGTAAGAAACTTGAATCTCAGAGAAGTTAAGAGCCTAAGACAGGCTCTCATTACAGTTAACAAGGAGTGAAGCCAAAATTTCAAATCAAATCTCATCAAAAGCCATTGTTGTTAATGACTTCCCTGTTATGTTGTCTTAGTCCACTGGGGTCACTGTGACGAAACACCACAAGCTGGGTGTCTTATAAACAGCGGGAGTTTACTGTTCATAGTTCAGGAGACTGGAAGTTAGATTAGGGTGTCAATATGGTTGAACCCTGGTGAGAGCCCTCTTCTAGACTGCAGATTGCCAACTTCTCACCACAACCTCAGATGAGAAAGGGGTGAAGGAGCTCTCTGTGGTCTCCTTTATAAGGGCACTAATCCCATTCATGAAGACCCCACCTTCACGACCTAATGACCTCTCAGGGTCCCACCTTCAAAAACCAGAACCTTGGTGGTTAGGATTTCAACATATGAATTCTGGGGCAGGGAGGAGGGGGACACAAATATTCAGACCACAGTAACTCTTCTTACAATTTATATTAGTTAATAATTTTCATCAACAGTGCTTAAAAATCAGTGCCAAAACTGGGCACAGGGAAACAAAGTGAAGCAAAATGCTGAATGATACACAATTTAGAAAACCAGTCTTTGATTTTTGAAAGTCATCAAAAACTGACAAAATCCCACAAATTTTTCAGCATGCCTAAATTCTTTAGTTTCAATTGAGTTCATCTAAATAGTGTGCTCTGAATATCCATAGACATTTATGATAATTTACACAGATATGGATACTTTCATAACCATAAGGATTATGACTCCATAACTGGAATCATGTGGCCCCTGACCAATGTGCTGTTGGTCAGGGATCTGGGCCTCTCACCAGACACCAGCTGTCTGCAGCAAGGCATTTACTGCAGTGTTGCAGGGTCATATTTCAATATTGATTATTACAGTTGTCGGACATGAGTCATGCCATTGTACAGAACCTACTGCCAAGTCCCTAAAGAACTATGGCAAAAATACAAAAATCTCCTCTGAAAGAATGATGACTTACATAAATCTATGATGGACCTTTCCTAAGGAGGAACTGAGACCTCATGTAATAAATACATTCATATTTTATTCATGTCTATCTGAGGTTCCAGAACACAATCTTTGACTGTATCAATATCTCATACTAAATACAAGATTTTAAGTGAAACACTCTAGAAGAGCTCCATTCATTAGGGCCCCTGCTCTCTCTGGAAATGAGGTTTCCATCAGCTTAAGAGAAAGTATTTGAAATGCTTTTCCACCCATGCATGAAGCAGTTCCTTTTCAACCAGAAAGCACTGTATTGATAAATTTATCCACCATGCTCAAAAAGGTAGTCTCCTTAGACTAGATTCATTAAAATAAAAAGCTTAACCCTGGGTTTTATTGAAAAGGAATATTTAGGTATTATCCTGGACACCATTTTCTTTTGAAGGCACTGGGGGAATATTTAAGAGAAAATATTTAATTGGGAAAACGTGTTGCTTTATCTACAGTCAAGTGTCAGGGTCACTAGAATAGGCACTTGAGAAAGATTGGAAAACACAAAGCATCACGGCAGAAGAGGCCCAGGGATCAGCACACTTGAAATGTGATTTCTGTTAATGTTGCCGCATTTCATTGTATCCATTTGTCCAATCTTACCAATAACTTGGAATCAACTACAAAGATGTTTTAGAGGACTGTGTATCACATAGTATTCCTTTAAAGTTCATTATAATTACCATGTAATATCAGAAGATTATTAAACAAAATGTTCTCTTGGCTATTAGTGTTGATTTAGTCTATATCACATTTATGCCTGCCCACAAAGGATTTGGAAGCATACTTTATCATTATTACTTAATAAACTCAAAGTTTTGAGTACACTTTTCATAGTATACTAGGGGCTTCCCTGGTGGCTCAGACAGGAAAGAATCTGCCTGCAATGCAGGAGACCCAGATTTGATCCCTAGGTTGGGAAGGTCCCCTGGAGAAGAGAATGGCTACCCATCCAGTATTCTTGCCTGGAGAACTCCATGGACAGAGGAGCCTGGTGGGCTACAGTCCATGGGATGCCAAAGAGTTGGACACAACTGAGGTACTAACGCTTTCTTTCCATAGTATACTAAAGTGTGATGTTGAAGTTTACTTTCTAGGAGCTTTTGATATTTAAGACAAAAGGAAATTCTGTTCTCAAGGCTTAGTTAAAATATACCCATTGTTCAGAGTGGTATTGCCAAATATACCATCATTCAGAGTTCGGTGTGGATGATTACAATTCACTGAATTTCTACATTCTAAGCTGTTGGGCCCCTCATTCCCATAGATGAAATCACTTATCTCTAACATTCAAGATACTGGAAACATGTATCTTTCTATCATTGATTAACACACTGCAGATACTCAGATATGAGTTGAGGGAGATTAAGCTTTATATTCTCGTAATCTGACTAGATGTTCTGGGGTAACCAAACATATGACTGCTACATGGGAAGGTTGAGGCACAACTTTGGTGTTTTGGTAGTGATTGATATTTAAAAAGAATTGGTCTCTTGCATGAACTTTGAGGAACCACTGTATTTCAGTGGTCTGAGGAGGGAGAAATCCTTGTGAAAGTGATTGGAGAGAAGTTAGAGAGCACAGGAAGGGGAAATCTATACTCAAAAGAGAGGCTGAATGTCTGAGTTCGTTGCCATGACCACACCTTTCAATGCTGTACTTCAAACAGGAGAGGAAGGATGAGAAATGTTCAAGAGGAAGAAGACAGACAACTGAGACTATGACTTTCATCTTCTCTGAGAAACTGGGTAAACGATAGGCTGACACATGTACATACATGGAGGGACTGACCAGGAGTCCATACCAGAGAATTTAAAGCTCTTTCAAACAGGAAGTGGTGGTGTGGCTGGAGAGGACATGAACTCCATCCTCTCTGCTCCTGTTTGTTTAGTAACACAGGACTGTTTGGTATCCTGGGACACCTGCACTTTTTGCACTAGCAACTGGGGCTCCTCCTGCACAGGTTGCTACCCACCCACCACAGCAGAGCAGACTCAAGCCCCAGGCATGCAGAGTTCCCTGAAGGGACACCAAGCCATGTGCCCAAATCTGAGACAAAAGGCAGAGTGGGTGGATGGTCCTGGAACAATAATCTACCACTGCCCCTGCCATTCTCCATCCTCTTCACCAACCCCCAAAAATGTGAAAATTAAGTTTCTTAAATGCTTCTTTCAAAGCAAACATTACAATGAAGATGTGAATTTGGCATTGATTTTTTTTCTTTATATACAGAAGCTGCAATCCTGTCTCAAGTTTCAAAATTCCTTGGTTTTTCACCAAACTCAGCCCTTTGAACCTCAGCACCCATGACACCAGAATGGAGCAGGAACAAAGGTTTTCATGAACTACTTTCAACATGTCATTATCAAATCTCTCAGCCATTCCCATTAATATCTTGGTGAAATTGGGCATTCCGTGCCTGTCCCTGCCCTGACTTGTTCTCTTGTGCTCCCTCCTACCCCACTTCTCTGTCAGGTTGTTAGCTTTGGGTCCTCAGACCTTTGAATTTCCATGGATAACTTCTGAGAGCCTTGAACAAGTCCCCAAATCCTATGAATAACTGTGTGTGAATGTGAATTTTTATAGCAAGATGTCCATGGTTTCATCAGTTTAAGAGCTAATGACCTAGTAGGTCAATATTTCCAAATCCTTTGTCCTATACTCTAGCATGTTGGGAAATTGGTTTCTGTCTATTCTAAGTCCAAAGGAAGAGGCACATGCTGTCTGGGAGCAGTCCCCCAGATATCAAAGTAAGACAACCAGCACACCCTCTGAAATCTCTTCCACCTGCAAGACTTTGTACCCTCCTGTAGAAGAGAAGTTTTTCTAGTTGTCCAAGAATTCAGAGTTGAGAGATTTCCCAGGGGAATTGACTTGGTACTCAATACTCCTCCTGTGGTTCTCCTCCAGGCACTCAATACTCCCATGGTTCTTAAGCAAAGCTGCATCTTTCTTTTGTTTCTGCCTCGTGACTCTTGACACTCATCATTTGATTGAGAGTTTGCAGTGCCTTTGTTGGGATCAGTCTTGAATTGCTCTTTCCTTCTGGAGGAGGGAAATTCTTTCCCTTTCTCTCCAGATGACTGCTTCCCTTCCTGTGTTTTGGTCTTCTCTGCTTCTGGGCATTTTACTTAGTTTAACCCCTCCCTATGGAGACTTCTGATGGATGACAAAATAAGCACTGCATTACCCTTCAGAGAAGCTGTGGTTGGTTAAACCACAGTGAACAAGATGAGGAAGTCCAGTCACTTACATCTGCTTGTTTGGATTTGGATTTCATGGAGGAATAACGCTCTTTTCACTTCTGAAAATAAGATCCTTTGCCTGCAAACATAAGTGGAGTATATAGGTAGTTTCTTTTCACATTATGTTATCTCAAAAACCCATAAATTGGCTTGCAATTAAACTCACAGGGTCTGTCCAATGGTTGCCCATCAGCCTAGACTCCCATAGGTATCTTGCATTCACCTCACATACAACTCATCATTATTTTTCCTTCTAAATGAGGCTTTCCTCCTATATTAGCTGTACCATTTAGAAGCAATCCTCTCGGCAAACTAAGTCAGAAAAAAATTTGGAGATTTCTCTTGAGTCTTTCTTCTTCTTAAGAGTTCACCATAAAATCAATTTCCTTCTTATTCCAGTGTTAAGCCCCCAATATTTCTCACACCCTTCCTCTTGTCTCTGCCCTAACTACTGTTGCCCATTTTCGGCTTTTAGGTGATCACCTCTCAACTGAGCCTCCTTGAAATCAATAATAATGATAATAATAAACTAGTGATGATCAATGCTTAATGGGTGCTCATCACAAGTTTAGACTTTGTTGATGTGCTTTGTATGCCTTATCTCATGTAATCCTCACTATAACTATGAGGGTAGGCATCTGGTATTTTTTATCTCCACTTCAAAAGATGGGAAAATTTGAGGCTTGCAAGCGTCGAGGAAGTTTCGCCAAGTAAACCCAGGTCTTTCTGTCTTCAATGAATGAACTTTTATGACACAGCGTCTATGATTTCTGTGAAGTTATAGTTTCCTGGTTGTCTCATTTAAAATAAAAACAAAATAAAAATATGACAAGTCCACAGCTAACATCATACTCAATGTGAAAAGCTGAAAGCTTTCTCTCCAAGATCAGGAATAAGAACAGGATCCCCACTCTTGACACTTTTGTTCAACATAGTACTGGTAGTCCTAGCCAGAGCAATTAGGCAAGAAAAGAAATAAAAGACATCTCAATAAGAAAGGAATAAGTGAAGCTGTCACTATTTTCAGATGAAATGATGATATTATTTATAGAAAAACCTAAAGACTGTTAGAACAAATAAACAAATGAAATAAAGCTGCAGGATATAAAAATCAATAGACAAAAATCTGTTGCATTTCTATACTAATAATGAACTATCAAAATCACACTTACAATTGCATTAAAAGTAATAAAATAAGGAAAAATTTAAACAAGGAGGTGAAAGATCTATACACTGAATTCTATAAGAAACTGATGAAAGAAAATGAAGAAGACACAAATAAATGGAAAGATATATTCTATGCTCATGTATTGAAAGACTCAATATTGTTAAAATGTCTATACCATCCAAAGTGATATATAGATTCAATGCAATCCTATCAAAATATCAATGGCATTTTTCACAGAAATTGAACAAACAATCCTAAGAAACATGAAAGACTCTGAATTGCCAAAGCAATCTTGAGGAAGAACAAAGCTACAGGCATCTTGCTCCCTGATTTCAAACTACATTACAAGTCTAGAATAATCAAAACAGTATGATTTTGGTGCAAAAACAGACATGTAGATCAATGGAACAGAATAGAGAAATCAGAAATAAACCTAAGTATATACAGTCATTTCTACAAAAGGAGCCAAGGCTATGCATTGGGGAGAAAGACAGCATTTTCAATAAGTGGTGCTGGGAAAACTAGACAGACACATGCAAAAAAGTGAAGTTGGATCAGTATCATACATCAGACACAAAAATTAACTCAAAATGAATTAAATATTTCAATGTAAGATGGGAAACCATAAAACTCCTTGAAGAGAACATAGGTGGTAAGCTCCTTGACTTTGGTCTTGGCAATGAGTTTCGAGTTTACACCAAAAGAAAAGGCAACAAAAGCAAAAATCAACAAATATGACCATACCAGAGAAAGGCAGATACCATATGATACGTGGAATCTAAAAGAAAAATGTACAAATGAACTTATTTACAAAACAGAAATAGAGTCACAGATGTAGAAAACAAACTTACGGTTTTGGAGGGGAGAGGCTCAGGAGAGGGGAATAAATTGGGAGACTGGGATTGAGATATACACACTACTATAAAATAGACAACTAATAAGGACTTACTGTATAGTACAGGGAACTGTACTCAATACTCTGTAATGACCTATATGGGAAAAGTATTTTAAAAAGTGTGGATTTATGGTATGTATAAGTGATTCACTTTGCCATACACCTGAAACTAACACAATATTGTAAATCAGCTCTACTCTAACATTTTTTTTAAAAAGTGAGGATGTATCAAACTAAGAACAAATAAAGAACTCCAATATAAGAACTCCAATATAAGAACTCCACTTAGCAAAGGAAAACATCAACAAAATGAAATGAAAAGGCAACCTATAAAATGGGATAAAATATTTGCAACTCATATAGTTGACAAAAACCAGTATATGTGTGTGCTTAGTCACTCAGTCGTGTCCCTCTTTGCAACTCCATGGACTGTAGCCCACCAGACTCCTCTGTCCATGGGATTCTCCAGGCAAGAATACTGGAGTGGGTTGCCATTTCCTTCTCCAGGGGATCTTCCTGACCCAGGTATTGAATCCAGGTCTCCTACATTGCAGGCAGATTCTTTACTGTCTGAGCTACTGGGGAAGCCCTCTGAGATACCAGGGAGTCAATATCCAAAATATATAAATAACTCATTTAACTCAGCATCAAAATAACAAGCCATTCAATTTAAAAATAGGTGAAATATCTGAATAGACATTTTTTTTTCAAAGACATACAGATAGCCAATAGGCACATGAAAAGATACTCAACATCCCTCTTCATAAGGGGAAGTGCAAATCAAAACCACAATGTGATTCCACTTCACACCTGTCAGAATGGCTATTATCAACAAATAACAAGTATTGGTGAGGATGTAGAGAATGAGGAACACTTGTGCACTGTTGGTGGGAATATAAATTGGTGCAGCCACTATGGAAAACAGATGGAGGGTTCTCAAAAAAATTAAAAATAGAACTACCAAAAACCAAGTGGATGCAGCAATTCCATTTCTGGATAGTTTTCCAAAAACAGATGACAACATTAACTTGCAAATATATGTATGTGTATATATATTTCCTCTGTTTTAAAGTCTTAAATGGTCTCCCATTTCTTTAGCATGTCATAACACTCAAGACCTTTTATCATCCTTCTTTTCATAGGAGATTGTTAACGTATCAGCCTGCAATATATCACACCTCCCATGCTTTTGACAGTCCTCTCCCACACTGACTATGGGCTTAGCTAGTGGTACCCCACTCCAGTATTCTTGCCTGGAAAATCCCATGGACGGAGGAGCCTGGTGGGCTACAGCCCATGGGGTCGCTAAGAGTCGGACACGACTGAGTGACTTCACTTTCACTTTTCCCTCTCATGCACTGGAGAAGGAAATGGCAACCCACTCCAGTATTCTTGCCTGGAGAATCCCAGGGACGGTGGAGCCTGGTGGGCTGCTTTCTACGGGGTCGCACAGAGTCGGACATGACTGAAGTGACTTAGCAGCAGCAGCAGCAGTTGGATCCAAGTGAAGGCTTGAAAATGCTTGCATTCCTGTGGCTCTCTGGGAACACTTGATGTTCAAATGAAGAATCCAAGTGAACTCTTTCAGGAGACCACACCCCAGGTATCCTAGCTGTCACCTCGGATGTGTGAGTTAGGTCATCCTATACCATTCATCCCTGGCCAAGCTGGTCCAGACCCAAAGAACTGTCTATGTGATCCACAGATTCATGAGTATTAATAAATATAATGGTGGTCATTTCAAGCCCTGGAGCTTCCCTGGTGGCTCAGTGTTAAAGAATCTGCCTGCAATGTAGGAGACCTGGGTTTGATCCCTGGGGTCAGGAAGATACCCTGGAGAAGGGCATGGCAACCCACTCCAGTATTCTTGCCTGGAGAATTCCATGGACAGAGGAGCCTGGCAGGCAACAGTCCATAGTGTCGTAAAGAGTCAGACATTACTGAAGTGACTTAGCAGCAGCAGCATTTTTAGCTGTAAAGTTTTAGGGTGGTTTGTTACACAGAAAAAGCCAACTGATACACCTGCCTCCCCTCCCACCTTCATCTCTCACCACTCCTCACCGGCCACTCACTGGCTAACAAGGGCTTTCTGCTTGTTGGCCTGGGATTCTTGCCTCATTTGCTTCACTTCACTGGGAACATGCTTCCTCTCAGCGTGGTTAACTGACTCATCCTTTCCTACTTAGTTTGGATTTTATCTCCTTATTCCTTCCTTGACTCTTCTATCCTAATTTCCTATGGCCCTTCAGGCTGACTTAAGTAGGTATCTCTTCTAAACATTCTCAAGAATCCCCATTACCATGTCTCCAAATACTTTTACAATGATCTGTTTATGAGTCTACTTCCCTGCTAGCTGTTGGGATTTAGGAAGACACGGGCTATGCTTTGCTTCCCTAGTGGCTCAGCAGTAAGGAATCTGCCTGCCAGTGCAGGAAACTCTGGTTCATCCCTGGGTCAGGAAGATCCTCTGGAGAAGGAGATGGCAACCCACTCCAATATTCTTGCCTGGGAAATCCCATGGACAGAAGAGTCTGGCAGGCTGCAGTCAGTCCATGGGGTCGCAAAAGAGGCAGACATGACTTTGCCACTAAACAACAACAACAGGTCTATGCTTTATTCTTTCTTTCTTCCTGCCAACACCAAGCAGAGGGGCTGACACTTAGTAGCCAATAAAATGTGTGGAACCAATGAAGGAATGAAACCCAGGAGGTGGTCTTAAGGTAGGTAGGGAAAGCCTGCCAAATCAGTAGATACTGGTTTGTGTTGACACTCATTAATTCAGCTTTTATATTTCTTTGTCTTACTTCAATAAGATAGGAATCGCAAGGGAAAAAAAAAAACAGAAAAAAACAAATGGATGAACTTTAGACAAAGAACATGTGAGTAGGGCAGAGACTGAAGAGACTTCAACCATTTGGTTTGGGAGATGGTACGAAAGGGTGGAAAGTAGCTAAATTAAACCCACTGAAAGTAGGTCTGACGTAGACTACTTAAGTTGTTCAAGTGTTCAAAATAGAAATCTGAACCCATTTTCTAACGGGTTTCCTATTGCTGGGTAGAATAGAGAAAAGAGAATTTTTCTTTCCTTTCTCCCTTACAAACCTCCTAGTGACATCATAAAACTCACCCCAGACAGAGTTGATAAACTGACAGATAGTATCAAATGTCAGGCAGGGCTTGTTTCCATCCCCAGGCTCTTGGGAACAGCGCGCGAACAGATTGTTCCTGCCAGAGTATCTCATTATTTTAAGCAAATTGAATTTCTCATTGACTATGTTGAAAGGTTGTACGCTAGTTATAATTACCGGTTTTACTTAATTTCCTTTTATAAATAGGTCGGTACTCTGTACTTGAAAGTAGTCTGTTGATTACTGACTTTTTTTTTTTTTCTTTTGGCCTCAGGGACTGTTTAGAGGAGAAACTGCTGAGGGAGTGAATTTAATGAAACAAATACATGTCCAATTACAAGACAGTGTGAGTGTGTATGAGGGTACATACAGGACCACAGGTAGCAAACACACAATAAGCCAGAATTCCATGTCTGACAGTGAGTGCAGAAGAGACTTGTGTTGTGACGCTGTGTTAGGTGTGTTGGAACTGCTGGAAAAAGCAGCCATTTGTAGCCCTGGGAGTTGAGAGGCTGGGAAATGTTCCCTCTGCAGAATTATTTTCTCTATCTGAACAGTCAGAGATTCTACTCATGGAAACCCTATGTCCTAATGAAAGTCAGCTTCCTGAAAAAGTGCAAGTATGTTATTTGGGAAAGGGAAGAGATAAAATTGACAGTTTCACAGCAATATTTAATGAAATATGCATTTTTTGTTTTTCTAGTTATCACAATAATGCATTTTCTGTCAGAACATTTAGAAAATGAAGAAATGCAAGAGAGAAAAATCATAGAAATTATCTATAATTCCACCACCCAGAAATAACCACTAAAATTTCATATATTTAAAAAGCTTCCCTATATATGTATTTATGTATATATATGCTCATATGCATAACTTTGTATCTCATTTTTTATCACTATTAATATACTGAAAGCATATCCCCATGTTATGCACCTTTCAAAGTATAACTTTTAATGATCAACTATTATTTGTAGTGTGGGTAGAGTGTGGTTTCTTTAGAGCCATCCCATTATTATTTCATGTCTCATTTCATTTATTTATCATTTCTGATGTTATAAATAACTCAATGTTGAACATTCCCATAATGAATCATTGTGCATAGGTTTCACTAATCCCTTTTAGTAAATTCAAAGAAATAAGATTTTTGAGTCAGGAGTTTTGAGCTCTTTTAGGTCTTAATACAGATGATGAAATTGATTTTTTAGAAATGTGGCATCAGTTTATACCCACTTAAAGGTATATTAGACTGCAAGCTTTACCATATACTTGTGAACAGCAGGAATTAAATATTCTAAGATATCGTCACCATGATAAATTCAAAGGTCGACTTCATTGTTTTAATTTGAATTTCTTTTGGTCCTTACGGGGATAAACACTTTCATTTGTCTATGATAGCAGTTTAACTTATGCATCTTGCACTAGAAGGGAGTGGGATGGGACCCACACAAATGTCTTGATGGAAAACGGCAAGAAAAGAAAGAACTGTGCACAGCTTAGATATAGCTGCACAAAAGAACCAGCTGAGGAATTTATGAAGACTTTGAATTAACTGATTATGGAGAAGCGAGGCCTTGGTGTTTTCTAAAAGACAGAAAGGGGACAGGGAATGGAGCTTTGCAGGAAGAGTCTAGGCTGCTTTGGTGGGATTCTGGGAGAGGGTGAAGGTGGACCAGCTTGAAGGCATGTGCTCCTTCAGGGCTGCTGATGGTAACAGGGCAAGGAAGTTATCAAGACAGAACCAGAGATGAAAATAGCTTAGCACAACTCTCTGCCTTCCTTTATACCATTAACTCTCAATTTGGGGCTGATAGCTCTGCCTTTTATTATAGAACTTACTCTCCAGTTGGGGTTGATAATCCAGCTAGTCAATTGTTCTGGTTCCTGGTTTTTCTTGCTCTGGGGTGAGTTTTAGGCACTTTTTTGCTCCTAAGCGCCTCTCTGAAATGTTAGCAAATGATGGCTAAAAGGGACGATTGGGGATTATCTGTGGATTCCAAATAGCCTTCACCCCTGTTGCCACAAAAAAGAAAATAGCAAATTAACCTTCAGAAGCTTTTTCTCCCCATTCCATCACCCAGCGTAGAGTTGCTACAAGATTGGCATGTGTGCGTGTGTAAATGTGTGTAAGTGTGTGCATGTGTTTATGATTGCATGTCTTCCTTGTGTGTTGCACTTGGGTCCTGGAGCACTTTTACAGCACTAGAGGTGACCAAACACCTAGAAGAGTGGCCTTACCCATGCTTGCTTCCGTGGGGGTGTGGAAGGTTCTTGAGCTGCCCGTGAAGAGACTGGCACTTGGCTGTCTCAAATTTCCCGCCTCAATTGAAAAGCTGCCGAGCCAGAGGTGGGCATCTCAAACCCACTAGTTTCAGGGTCCTGAGGACACTGGTCCTAGTGTCTGAGAAGGGCTGGGGCTTTAACCAGTGTTATAGCAGTAGTAAGATGTGAAACAATAGAAAACTGAATTGGGAAACCTGGATTATAGCTGCGTTCTCTGCCACCCACAGGCTAAGTGACTTTTGAGAACTCACCTAATTTCTCTGGTTTTTAACTTTTCTCATGTAAACAATGAGGACAGTGGCTCTTGTCCTCTGGTGTGGAAAGGACATGTTTTCTTCCCTAGCTGGCCAGACCCTGGAGTATTCACTGAATGCTCACCATCCTTGGTTTCATGTCCTATCAAATGGGAGTGAATGCTACCACCACGGTTACCTAACCCAAGTGGTTGAACAGTGTAGTGATCCAGTAAGTTGATGCGGATGAAAGCTCTAGGGGCTGCGTAAATTGATGAACTTGAAAACAGCAGGGAGAGTTTAAACTGACATTTCAACGGAAGGAGGCAGTGCTCTGCTAATATTAGCATCCACACCAGAATGGGGTGGAGCGTATGTTTTTTAATCATATGATCAAGCCTGGAGTACCCTGAGAATAGCTAGAGGCTTCTTAGTTCCATTAACGACTTGCAGGTAATGTTGTGGTTTAGTCACTAAGTCTTGTCTGACTCTTGCAACCCCATGGACTGTAGCCCATCAGGTTCCTCTGTCCATGGGATTTTCCCGGCAAGGGGAGTGGAATGGGTTGCTGTTTCCTTCTCCAGGGGATCTTTCTGACCCAGAGATCGAACTCAGGTCTCCTGCGTTGCAGGTGGGTTCTTTACTGACTGAGCCACCAGGGATGTCCATGACTTCTTTTGATAAAGATACACGTCTAATGTATTTCTTTAATGCTGTTTGAAATGTCAAAATATATTAATTATTAAAACCAAACTTAAATCCTCTACAAGCCCTGAAAGAGCTGCCCCTGGCTTGTCCCCCTGACCCAGACACCACACTAAGCCTCACTGCTCTGGGGGAAATCATAAGGTGAGAGTCATGGCTCCCCAAGATGTTTCTTGGTAACCCAGGGTGGCACAGCAGTGTCTCTGGACCAACCTCGAAATCATAGAAGCTACAAGGTTCCTCTGAGGTTTGAAGGAGTGAATGACAGGTGTGGGGTCCTAGATCAGACCAAGGTAATTTGTCTCACTGAGCTGCCTTTTCCTTTCAGTGAAAAGTTTCAAGTTGAAGCAAATTTCCTCCCATGGCTCCAAGTTTAACAGCAATACTGGGAAGATCCTAGGGGGTGGGAGGTGGTCTCAAGCCTCCCTGAGATTTGGGAGGTGAATGGATCATGGGGCCACCGGCCCATGAGGAGACTGACAGGTGTGAAACACGTACAACTGCAGAACTGATGGTTCTGTTGGAGGAAATATTTTGTGCTTCTTTAACATGTAAGCTGTTAGAAAGGGGTTGCATCTTTGTTTTCAACAGTTAAAATTTTATGTTTAGTAAAAACAGAAAGTTGAAACTGCTACTTTTCCTGCCAGCTCCTCCTCTTCAGGGTGAGTGGGGGCCAGCTGACACTGTGATGTCTTGTGAACTCTCGGGGCTGCAAATGTCTCTTTCTAACACACCCTAGGGTCTTCCCCCTGAAGCGCAGAAAGCCAGAAGCTACTTTTCCTCATCATCCGAGCCCTTATTCCTCTTTTTGGATTTAGTTAAGTCAGTCTCTTCAGTAGGAAAACCAGGAAGGGGAAAACCACTCCCATCAATAAAAAGAATAAGAATTGAACTACGAATCTTAGTATGCAACACTGGGACGCAGCGGATAAACTGACATTTCAAGAGGGACGGGACACACTTATACCTATGGGCACTTATACCTATGGGTGATTTACGTTGATATATGCCAGAAACCAACAATATTGTAAAGCAATTATCCTCCAATTAAAAATAATTAAAAATTAAAAAAAGAGTAATCGCAAACTCAGACACTTTGGGGTCAGGGAGGGAAGCTTATGAGTGAAATGAATAAAGCAGGCGGGGGAGATGAAAGTAACTGATATGTGCATGTCCTACCCACAGCTGTCACCGTGACTTTCAGTAGATCCCAGGCAGGCCACATGAAGTGCGCATTTTGATCATGGTGGGGTCTGTGGGCTTCCCATCCTACTCGCTGATGTTGATGTGAACTCCTTTCCTTCCTCTTACCCTGCCTGCCTCCATCCTAAGAGTAGCTCAGCAAGGTATTTAAGAGCATGGGTACTTGCAGTCCAGTTATTAACTGTGTCACTCTGGGCCAGATATTTCACCTCTTTGTCTTAGGTTGATTCATCTCTAAAAAGGCAGATGTGGATAAATGAGTTTTTCAAGGGCTTAGATCAGTACCAGGGACACACAAAGCATTATATATGTGTTTTCTTTTATTATTCACTCATTATCCATTTGCAATTATTCTCATCTTCCAGGTATGGCCCTGGCTTAATTGGAAGTTCTGTCGATAGATCAGATATGAATTTTCGCTCGAGGGAAGTAGGGGAATAAAGAACTAATATTTTTTACCTTTTAAGTTATGAGCTTTTCAAACATTATTGATTTAGGCTTCAGATTCCTTTATGAGATAAGTTTTATTACCCCTATATTTTAATGAATGTGGAAACAGAGGAGGCCCCGTCAAGGTAACATGGCTGAGAACGGCAGGGCTGGGGTTTGAATGCAGGTCTCTGAGGTTGGCACGTGTCAGACTTCTTACAACGTCTGAGAGCAGAACACGGGCTGGCCCTGGACGTGACTTTGCTGTCCTTCATAACACAGGGGTCCAGGCTCCACCAATGATCAGTTATGGCTGGTGTGAGAGAATGAAATCATTTCCTATCCTTAGAATGTTCTAGGTTGCCTCAAGAGAAAATTTTGAGCAGTCTTACAATCCTTTACCTTGTGGCTCAGATGGTCAAGAATCTGCCTGCAATGTGGGACACCTGGGATCCATCCCTGGGTTGGGAAGATCCCCTGAAGAAGGAAATGGCAACCCACTCCAGTATTCTTGCCTGGAGAATCCCATGGACCAAGGATCCTGGTGGGCTACAGTCCATGGGGTTGCAAAGAGTCGGACATGACTGAGTGACTAACAGTCCTACTACTACAACCCTTCTCATTGCACAGTGAAGAATTAGCCTCAAGTGAATTGGAAAGGTCACAACCAACCTCTGATTCTGTTCACATTTTGTGTTTTATTTGCGTGGTCCAGATGAGCAGCCCCTTTCTTCTAGAGGTCTCCTTGCTGTCCCTCACATCAATCCATGGGAGCATTTCAGTGACAGACATTGAGAAAACAAAGGAATAGTAAAGACCACCAAATTCACCAGCTGCCGCAGAAAACCCACTTGGTTCCTTTGGGTATAAGAGAACCATTAGAGGAGCTTGTCTTAAAAAAATAGACACATGGGCCCTTCTCCTTCAAGGTTCTGATTTAATAGTACTGGAGAGAGGCCCAGGAATCTGCATGTTAACCAATGTATAGACAGAGTAGGAATCCACCAAGCAAGCTGATCTCTTAATTTCAAAGAAAAAGAGTGGCTCAGTGGTAAAGGATCTGCCTACCAATGCAGAAGACACAGGTTTGATCACTGATGAGGGAAAATCTCACATTCCATGGTACAACTAAGACCCTACACCATAACCTTTGAGCCTATGCTCTAGAGCCCGAGAGCCACAGCTACTGAGCCCACCTGCTGTAATCTCTGGAGTCTATGTGACACAGCTACTGAAGCCCACAAGCCCTAGAGCCCCGGCTCCACAAGAGAGACCACCACGATGAGAAGCTTGTACACTGCAACTAGAGAGTAGCCCCAACTTGCTGCAACAAGAGAAAAGCCCACGCAGCAGTGAAGACCCAGCATAGCCATAAATAATATTTTTTAAAGAAAGAGAAATTGTGTGATTTATCCAGGTTTACTCAGTTAGTTAATATTAATTAGACTTAATATGAATTGTACTAGAACTCAGGACCGTTAACTTCCAATGGAATAGTTTCTCCACAATACCACATAGCTTCTAGAAGAGGGCATTGACCTAGACTTTGGGACCAACACCTCCCCATTTTGCGACTCACATTAAATGGTAGGATTTCACTCTCAGATTTAAGGACTAGAGCATTGTTTCAAATCAACACATGTAGAAGAACATGGAAAAATAAAGATGGTGATTTCACTTGTGGAATACACTTATGTACGTTTCCCTTGGCCTGATCTGGAATCATTTCCAAGGGGGTGAACCATGGCCTTTTTGTCATCCCAGAGTATTTCAGAGAAAAAAAAGAAAAAAGTTTTTAAAGTAGGTGGTACCTAGATTTTAAGAATAGAAACCTATTTTCCTTGTTGCAAGGCTATCATCCCAAGGGGGAGATGGAGTAAGTGTAAAACATGCTTATTTCAGGAAAAGATTAAACAAAGATTGACCTGACTCAAAGCTGTTAGAGTGAAAACACTTGCAGTGGAGATGCTTAAAAGCATGCCTTATTTTTATTAGCATCCACTTCTTTTCTGAAAGGCTAATTGTAAAATTTATGGAGCTAATTATCTCTCTAGATTAATATTTATGAACATACAATAGCAAATGTGAGTTCTAAGTGTTGTATTAAGCACTGGCTTTCTCCCTTCACACATACAAGCAAACAACAGATAGCTCAAGGTGATGCTAATAGTCTCTCTACAATGTATGTAAATAGTCATGCGAAATTTTTCTTTCCAATTGCTGCAAATTGGTATTTACCCAGCAACTGAAACTATTTTTAACAGTTAACACTCCTGAAATGTATGGGGAACTTTCTGCTCTATGACTAAGAGCTTGGAAAATCAATTGCATAAATGCTCTTCTAATCAAACACCAAGGAGCGAGATGTCTCTTTACTGACGTACTTTAACCACTTTTTATTCTTATAAGAGAAAGGAAAGATAATCAAATGCACCTTGTTCTTACTGCATTTTGAATATCGAACTAGTGGCTCCTTCATTTCCAAAAAAACAGGAGAACAAGGTTAAGTGCTGCTAAAAACACTGCACTTTCAAATAAATCTAAGTGGGCGTACTCCAACTCCTGAGTTTTATGTATAAATCTTAGCTAGCTCTACTATCCATATCAAACACAAGTTTACGTGACTCCAGGTAAAGAAAGATGTACAGAGGATCAGACAGGGAGACAATGGAAGCCCAGCTTGATGATAAATGAATGGTTTTGCGCCAACCCTGAGGCTCCGTGGTCTAGTTTTCTGTTTATAGATGAGGGGGTGTTTTACTATATCAGGAATTCCCAAACAGGGATTTGTGGTTTGGAAAGGGGACAAGGGATGAGCTTTCGGGATTACTAACTCTCTTGCCCTGAAATCTCATATAAATTTACCATATGAATTAGTCTGAGCATGTTACTGACTCTGAATATCCGTTGCTTTCAACAATTCCCAGAGGGTTCCCGAACCTCAGAAACGTTATGAGCTATTGTACTAGAGGATCTTTTAGGTCACTTCCTGTTATAATTCTCTTTAACTTTTGCTGCATCCTGGCTCTAATCTCATGTTTTTGCTTCCATTGTCCACAATTATCCTATGCAACTCAAACTTACTTTTCTCTCAACTCCCTTCTTCTAAGACTTCAGAACTGTTCTGTTCCACATGACCGACTCCAGGCATACGTGGCTATTTACATTGATTAAAATTAAACTTAAACTTTCAGTTCTTTAGTCACACCAGCCACATTTGAAATACTCAATAGGCTCACGTGGCTTGTGGATACTGTGCTGTATGGCATAGATAATGGAGTGCTATCATCACTGCAGCAAGCTCTATTGGAGAGAATTGCTTTCCAACAGAGAGACAGTGGTTTCTAAGGGTTCATCCCAAGAATCTAAAAGTTTAATAAGCTCCCTAGGGGATGATAATGCAGTGTCTACACACCACACTTGGAAACAGCACTAAGTAAAGGACCTACTGACATCCTGACCCCTTGTTTTCTACTTTTTGTTAAGGGTAATGCCTGTGTTACTTTTTAAATTTTATTTTATCGACATATAGTTGATGCACAAGTTATGTTAAATTCTGCTGTACCACAAGGTGACTCAGTTATTCATATATATATATATATAAAATATAATATATATATATAATATACAAAGAAAGTATATATACACACATTCATATTATTATCCATATATAATATGATAAAGAATGTATATATACATTCGTATTATTCATATATATGTAATGTATATATACATTCATATTGTTATTCACATATAATACATATAATATAATCCAATATCTATAAAGAATGTATATATACATTCATATTATTGTTCATATATATAAAGAATACATACATATATTCTTTTTCATATTCTTTTCCATTACGGTTTATTACAGGATATTGAATATAGTTCCCTGTGCTTGTCAGAGGAACCAGAGATTACATTACCAACATTCGTTGGATCATGGAGAAAGCAAGGGAGTTCCAGAAAAACATCTACTTCTGTTTCATTGACTATACAAAAGGCTTTCACTGTGTGGTTCACAACAAACTATGGAAAATTCTTAAAGAAATGGGAATACCAGACTACCTTACCTGTCTCCTGAGAAATCTGTATGCAGGTCAAGAAGCCACAGTTAGAACCTGGCATGGAACAACAGACTGGTTCCAAATTGGGAAAGGAGTACATCAAGGCTGTATATTGTCACCCTGCTTATTTAACTTACATGCAGAATACATCATGCAAAATGCCAGGATGGATGAATCACAAGCTGGCATAAAGATTGCTAAGAGAAATATCAACAACCACAGATATGCAGATGATACCACTCTAATGGCCTAAAGTGAAGAGGAACTAAGGAGCCTCTTGATGAGGGTGAAAGAGGAGAGTGAAAAAGCTGGCTTAAAACTCAACATTCAAAAAAGTAAGATCATGGCATCTGGTCCCATCACTTCATGGCAAACAGAAGGTGAAAAAGTAGAAACAGTGACAGATTTTCTTTTCTTGGGCTCCAAAATCACTGTGGATGATGACTGCAGCCATGAAATTAAAAGATGCTCCCTCCTTTGAAGGAAACCTATGACAAACCTAGAGAGCAAATTAAAAAGCAGAGACATCACTTTGCCAATGAAGATCCAGATAGTCAAAGCTATAGTTTTTCCAGTATTTATGTACAGATGTGAGAGTTGGACCATAAAGAAGGCTGAATATGATAATCGCTCAGTGGTGTCCAACTTTTTGCCATCCCATGGACTGTAGCCTGCCAGACTCCTCTATCCATGGAATTCTCCAGGCAAGAAGAGTGGAGTGGGTTGCCATCTCCTTTTCCAAAGAAGACAGAGTGCCATTTCCAAAGAAGGTTGAGTGCTGAAGAATTGATGCTTTTGAATTGTGGTGCTGGAGAAGACTCTTGAGAGTCTCTTGGACAGCAAAGATATCAAGCCAGTAAATCCTAAAGGAAATCAACCCTGAATATTCATTGGAAGGACTGATGCTGAAGCTGAAGCTCAAATACTTTGGCCACCTGATGCAAAGAGCCAATTCAGTGGAAAATACCATGATTCTGGGAAAGATTGAGAGCAGAAGGAGAAGGGAGAGACAGAGGATGAGATGGTTAAAGAGCATCACTGACTCAATGGACATGAATCTGAGCAAACTCTGGCAGACAGTGAAGGTCAGGAAAGTCTGGAGTACTGCAGTCCATGGGGTCCCCAAGAGTTGGACACAGCCGAACAACAATAATACTTTAGGACCTTGCTGTTTATCTATTCTATGTGCTAATAGTTTGCATTTGCTAATTTCAAACTCCCACCCCATGTCTCCCCCAGCACCACCTCCCCACCACCACAAGTCTTTTTTCTATGTGAGTCTGTTTCTGTTTTGGATATAAATTCATTTCTGTCATTTTAGAGTCGGCATGTAATGATATAGTGTGGTATTCATCATAAAGCCTGTGTTTTTACTGCCCTACTGATCTGTCTCTATCACCAACATTCTAGCACCAGGAGAGGAGGCAGGATTAGACTCCTACAGTTTTGGACTTGGAAGGAATCTTTAAGGTTATCTAGTCCAAACACTCATTTGCTGCTGGCATCTTCTCCAGGTCACTTTCCAACAAATGCTCATGGAGTATACACTTGAACAGGAACAGTGACGGGAAAAATTCTCCATATGAGAATTTGCTATGTGCTACATATGAGCTGTTTTGTTGTTGTTGTTTAGTTGCTAAGTCATATCTGACTCTTCACAAGGCAAGAATACTGGAGTGGGGTGCCATTTCCTTCTCCAGGGGATCTTCCTGACCCAGGGATCAAACCTACTTCTCCAGCATTTGAGCTGATAAAGCCACTTATATTGAAGCATCTCCAGGATCTTTCTTCGTCAGTCCCAGTTTGCTCTGGTCAGAGCTTAATCCTGACTTTGAGTATGTGAAACTGATGTCAGCCCCAGCCTTTCTCATCCAGGTGTCATGCTCTAGGAACATATGTTTTATGGATAGAAAGAGCTTTTGGAAAAGAGAAACTTTTAGTGAGCTGCCTTGGGTGTGATGGAAAGGAATCAGGTCTCCAGTTTTACCCCAGTAACCAGGTCTTGGCTTTACTGGGAGAGGGGAAGTTCTCCTCACCAAGACCAATTCAGAAGCAACATCAGTTTAGCCTAAAGGATCCATAGATGTTTGGGTTTCAATGGTTTTGAAGCTTTTAGGCATGAAGAGACCACACCCCTTGCAGAGTAATAGGGTTTCCGCCAGCAGTATCGGTAGACTGACATCCTTCCCTCACAGGCAATGCAGGTGACAGGAGACACAAACAAGAGAGGACAAGTGGAAAGTACTAAGAAAATACTCTGAGGGTACACAGATATAAACAGGGTGAAACCAAACCCTGCAGTTATTCAAGTGGGGAGGGGCAGTTAAATAAAATACAGACATTGATGGGTCCTCATTTACACCCTCAGGTTACTGATTTTAGAGATATTGAGGTTATATATTTCTATAGGAGCATGATCCTCTTTCACACAATTGTACTGCAAAACCCTCCAATATTTGAAAATAGTTTTCACTATCCCCTATATCTTTTCTTCTTTAAAGTCTATATTATTCTTCAATCTGTCGTTACGGTACAAGGTCTTGGAATTTTTCATTATCCTCTGAGCGCATATTGGCTTGTCTAACTCCTCTTAAATTGAAGAGTCCAGGAGGGAGCCTTTTATTCCAGATGTGGTTTGATCACCTTTGAATAGAAAAGAACCATCACTTTTCCTCTTTCAAAATCCTATACTTGTATGCTGAAGGCAAAGACTGGCTAAATGGAGCAGAAGCTCAGGATCTGCTGGTCCCTGTTCCTTCATTTATTTTACCTTGTTTTCTGATTTTAATGATTTTTTAGGGAAATACCATGGTATAAATAGGTCACTCTGTCTCCTAGATCGGCCAGCATAACTCAGACAGGAGGAAGAGTCCTCCCAACAAAATGCTTACTGATTGCTTGAAAAGCTAAGAGAAAACATGCATACTGATGAAATTACAAAATAAATACAATAACATGGTTGTTACTTGAAACTGGAAAGGATTAGGATTGCTGATTGGAAAAAAAAAAAAATATAGACAGCAAAGTTGAATCATCTATTAAGTGATAAGTCTGAACTCCATAATCATTAAGTTTCCTGCATATTATCAGTTGATATACATATATTTTTTAAAAAAAAATCTGAACCCCCAGAAGCTTTTGAAGGTATTAGCAAAAATAGCTCCAGCTTTTCGAATATCTTGGTCATCTAGAAATGACAAAGAGCCTCACTAAAGACACATAACAGAAAAGTATCTAACAATGGGTTTCACATCAATATATTTATGTTTGGATAAAACATTTAAAGTGTTACAAGGAATTTTCTGTAGAAGCAGCTATCCCAACTACTTAAAATATCTTTAGGACCTGAGCTGGGGTTCACAAACACATGGTATGTGCAAGAAAACTGAGTCAAGTAGAAATGAAATTTGACTGGAAAGGACCTCCATGGGGTTCTATAGAGATTCAGGAAAACACTGACGGGGTTGAGTGGATCTCGCTTCTGCTGGTTGGAATATACAACTCTCAAGGAAGGATGTGAGGGTATCTTAATAATCATCACATTTTCAGGCTAGAGATTTTCTTGATTTTCAAAAGAATCTGGAGATGGCTTTGTAGCATTCATCTCTGAGATGCTCGTGGCTGCTCTCCTCAACTTTGTCTCTTTCTCAGGACTTCTTGTTGAAGGCTTGTGTGACTAAAAGACCTGTTTGCCTGAATGTGAGAGGGAGACCAAGTGGTCTTTTTCTGTTACTTGTGTCAGTGTGTCAGCTTTTCTGAGTACTATTGACACAATTTTCACCCCTGCCAAAGTCTTCTCATCGTCTCTCATCTTGACTGTCATCTCCTATTTGCAATGGTCAATCCAAGTTCCAGTGCTTCAGGCTTTTCCTTCAAGGTACCCTCTTGATAGTAAATGGATCAAAATTGGTACTCTTTCCAACTTAACTTCCATAGATTTCTCCTTGACTCAAATAATTGGCTACTTCTACAACTATTCTAAACATACAAATTACAGCTAAAGATTATACTTAAACTAATATCTGGGGAACAAGGATTAGCAAATTGAATTAATACATTTACATTCTCAGTTCTGTTTGTGAATACTACTCATTTGTTAGCTTGTAAATACCACATATATTACACAGCAATCATTATGTACAAATATTGACATCTTATCCTTGTCAGGAGATTCAAGATATGTGTAATTCACCAACATTTAAACAATCAAAACACATTATTCCTGACGTAGAGGCAGGAATGACCATACTGAGCTGAGAGGCCCAAACAGAGATAGAACTGTGTAACTGTAATTGTGACCTGAAAAACACCCATTTCTCTAAATTTAGAACCTACCCATGGATGTTAGCACAAGGAAGAGAAACGGATAAATGGAAATCATTCCCTACCACATGCACTATATTTTCAGATAATTCTATTGACTTCTATAGAGTTTATGTAGTCACTATGAGATCAATTCACCATTGACTCAACCAAAAGGTAAATATTTACAGTAAATGGAATAGTTTCTTAATCCATTTCCATTGCCTTGTCTCTGATTCTCAGGAGACACAATTGTGAAGAGAAGAAGTCTTGAAACTTGGAAATACAAGGATCTAGATCCTATTTTTTTTTGCATATATTATGATCTGTGCCATGTATTTATCCATTAACATGAACTGCAGAATGGCCAGGGACTTTGAAAATTGTTAGGCTCAATTGCTTTATTTTAAATATGAAGAAACTGAAGAACAGAGAAGTAAAGGAGCTTGCCCAAGGCCACACAATTGATCAACAATGTGGCCAGAATGCTCAACCTAGGGGTCTTGGTAATGTTGAAAAAATGCAAATTGTTTTCACTGGAGAACAGGTTATGAGCTCTGAAGATTAGAAAAAAAGTATTCCTAGTCTTTCCTGAGGGAATCCATTGTAGGTATAGGACCTGGAGTGTTCCTTTCAATGAGTGGCTCCATATACCAGCATAGTTAAGAGATTAACAGCAAAACTAAATAAACTAATCCTTGCAAACTACAAGGATGAATCTGGGAAAGGAATAAATCTTCCTCTCTCTTTTCCTCTGCATAAGGTTGTCTGCATATTGATGAATCCAAGAGTGATTATAAGCTTCTCAAATGGCTCAACTGGCTTGCCAACTCATTCTCTCATTTTTAAAGTTCACATGGAGACATATTTTGTGATGCAGTGTTTTAGGGGAAATTTTTAATTTAAATACACTTTTCTTGTGTGGCAATTATTATTGCTGTGTAGCAGGAGAAGGTAATTTATGGTAACCTTTTCCAACACATTCCCGAGTCCCCAGATGTCAATCCATATCTCACATTCTTTGTTATCTGTTTCTGTAATTCAAATCTTTTTTTTTTTTTTTTCTTCTACCAGCATTCTATTTATAAGCCATTCCATCAATACCTCTTTGTGTTTTGGGCATATCTCTTTTACTCTGCAGCTCCCACTCAAAATCAATTTTGTTTCTTTTCCCAGATATTTGGAACTTTTAAGTATTTTTTAGTATCAGACAGTTTGTTTCTCAGAGGAGATTAAAAAATAGTACTGAAGGGAACAATATGGGACCAAAAGATGAATATCCTTATTATTCTGGGGCAGCACTGCGTCTGGTAAGAGACTCCCAAAGTTTACCCTCTCTTAAAGATGCTGCCTATTCAATGTGGGGGGAAGAGATTATTCTAGGTTATAGGTTTTCTTTTTATCCTAATCCAAAAGCTATGCAACAGCCAGAGGTTTTAAGGCCAATAACAAATGCAACACAACGAAACACTTATTTTAAGTAACCACTTAACAGCCTATATTGATCCTTGAGGATCTATGCAGGCAAAGCCAAAATGAGTCTTCCTTTCCCTCTTTACTATAGAGCCTCCATCCCATGGAAAAAGTCAATGACGTGAAGAGCATTGAAAGACAATGAATAAAACAGCTCTTACGGGTATGTGTCTTCACGAGTAAAGATTACATACATTCAGCCTTCTTGAACCCCAAACCCCAATCCCATGACACTCTCCTAAAGGAGTTTGTTAGGGTCTGAATTTTCCTAGTTTTCCAGTTTAAAGCTCCAGGAGCCTAGAGGAAACTTGTTATCCCTCTTACAGCACCTGTGCGGCCTTTCATCAATTTCTTCAGTCATTTAGTAAAGTAAAATGTTTATCCTACTATGTGCAGAGAACTAGTCGGCATTTTGAAGTTTTCCAAAGAAGGAAAAATAATTCCTATGTTCTAGACCTGGAGATTATAGGAAGCTAAAGAAGCAAGACATGTATAAGCTAACGAGTATAAGAGTTATTAGCCTTAACATGTGAAGTACTGAGTAGTGGGATGATCCGAATAGAATGAAATTATTCTCAGTTCTGATAGGAAGAATGAGTATAATGCACATATGTGGAATCTAGAAAAATGGTACAGATGGACCTATTTGCAGGGCAGGAATAGAGATGTAGATGTAGAGAATGGATGTATGGACATTGGGTGGGAAGCAGTGGGGTGGGATGAACTGGGAGATTGTGGGGGACATATACACACTACCAAGTGTAACACAGACAGCTAGTGGGCACATGCTGTACAGCACAGGGAGCTCATATCGGTACTCTGTGATGACCTAAATGGGTGGGATGGGGGGTGGGAGGGAGGCTCAAGAAGGAGGGGGGACATATGTATACATATAGCTGATTCACTTCATTGTACAGCAGAAACTAACACAACATTGTAAAGCACATATACCCCAACTAAAAAAAAGTCTGGGTTGGACAACTAATGTGAACCCAGTAAATAATTTGAAATTGCGAATGCATCCACATAACATATTGTAAAATATCTTATTGTTTTTAAATATAAGGTTGTAAGAAATTAAATTTTTCAAATCATTAAAAAAAAAAGATTTGAAAGTCTAGAGTATCTGGACCCATGGAAGGACCACATAGGTGCACAAGTCATGAGCAACCTAAGTTATTCTAGTGACAGACACAAAGGCAGTGACAGAATATCCAGAAAGAATTATTTGGTTAAGACAATGGTATTTTGTGGTTAGAGGATGTTCGATGGTATTTTGCCCACTTTATAAATCAATAGTCCACTGGAAATAGTCTTGTAGGGCAAACCCCAGGTACATGCTCACATCGGATTGTTTCTGTCATGTATGAAAGTTGAAGACCTCATTAAAGTTGATAAATTGATTTGTTGAGAACAGTTGAACGCAATTTTTACAATAAGAATGACATACAGATTTTTATTTCTACTAGAAACACCTAAAGAGTGGACCAAATGATTTTTCCACCTTCAGTTCCTCTCGAGTAAGAAAAAATAACCCATGGACATGGAGGCTCAGTGAATAGTTAGAATTCAGTCTAGATATTCTTCTGTGTGTCCTGTGATATTGTCATCATTCACTTTTGGCCCACAGCAGTTTTCTTCTTGCTTCAAGGCCCCTGTTTTAGTCTTTGCTTATGTACTTGCTCTGAGTATATATAGTATCTGCCTGTGAGTTTCTCTCTGCTCTGATTGGAGACCTTAGCTTTAATGGTTGCCTTCTCCTGGTATGATTACTGCTTGCCTTGTTGCTATGGTAATGGAGTGGGCTTATAAACCCCTTTGGGGATAGAATAGCCTCTTCCTGTTTGGTTTCTAAAATGAAAACATGTCTCTCATCCAGATATGCATAAGCAACACTGTATTTTCTGTATAACACAAACTTTCTACTGGCAAGAGTAACTCTAGTGTTGGTGTACTTACTTTATGTAGGTTATTCAGGATAATGTAGTATATGCCACATAGGATGGATAAGGAATGAGAGAAAGGAGCAGAGTGGATAGAAATGAGTGAGATAGAGAAAACATCCTAAATTTTGTGTCAGGTTTTATCGTTCAGTGGAGGGAGGGTCAATGGTTAATCCAGATAAGGCAAATAGCATGGTAAGGGAACAGTGATAGCATAGACAAGGAATCCCGGGAAAATTAGACAATTTCACAAAAAGAGAGTACTATTGTGGTGCTATCAAGTTTTCATTGTGAGTCAGAATAGTAACAACATCCCAACAGCTGACTTGCATGGAGCACCAGGTAGGAGAGAACCACTGGGCTGAATGCATTACATGTGTTAGCTCATTTCACTTTCAGAACCCCGAGGAGCAGGCACTGTTCTTATTTACATTGTACAGGTGAGGAACTCAGACCTGTGGTGTTGGAACAATTTGCTCAAGGTGAAACATTCATAAGTGGCAGACCCTGGACACAAACTCAGAGTTTGACTCAGGGAGAACATGTGCTTGTTTTGAAGACACACCGTCTCCCTTACCTATTCAGATAGAGTCATAGTTAATGAGATATCGACTAGTTAATTAAGAGCATCAGAGTCTTTTCTGGGGTTGATTTCTTCTTCTTCGAGTGCATACGGTGTCAAAACACAGCCTGACAAAGCTCATCACACATTGTGCTAAAGAAAAGAACCTAAAAATCAATCTGGGTAGTCTCTCCTGCCATGTTAATCACAAAATTTAAAGAAAGGGGTAATGAGTAGGAAACTTTCAGTTAGCTATGCCTAGTCATCTGACCACCCAAGTCCTTTAGCTTCTCTTACAGATTGAAGCTCCTGATTTGGTCTCTATTTCCCTATTGGGATGAGACAGGGCTTTTGGAATTTTGGCCAGATGAGAAGCAGAAAAACTCTGGCAGTAACAGCTTAGTCAAATAAAGAAGCAGGAAGATGCTTGGAAAGGTTGCCCTTTGCAATTTTTGCAAAGGGTTCAAGATACAGAACCTTTTTATTAGTTCATGAGACTGATAAAATGTTCGCTTTGATTTAAAGTCTACCTTGATATGATTTCCTCTTCCAGATCGCGAAGATAATTTCTGTTCATGATTTTTGACCTTGCCAGGGGTCACAGGATTCCTCTGATGCTCTCTTGAAAGATGTTTTCTCAGTTGTTGAATTTTAAAGTGCCCAATACTCCCAGTGCAAAACAGGAATAAATTTTCGTTCCCTCCCATATTTATATAACTTGAAGTAAATACCTGTCCTTTGAGAGCCTTCCACCTTTTATCATCTATTCTGCATTGAATCTGTATTAATTTGATGCATATGACCTAAAAAATTAAACACATGGGACTTCCCTGGTAGTCTGGGGCTAAGACTCTACGCTCCCAATGCAGGGGGCCCAGGTTCAGTCCCTGGTCAGGGAATTAGATCCCACATGCTGTAATGAAGAATTTGCGTGCCACAACTAAACGATCCTGTGTGCCACAACTAAGATCTGCTGCAGCCAAATAAACAAATAAATAAAAAAAAAAATTAAACACATGACCTTAGGAGCCAGAGGAAAGCTAGGTTTTCAATTCTTGGAATAGATTGTAGTTACTTGATGTTAGGTCAGACAGAGAATTCACAGAGTGAGAGAGTATTCCTTTTGCCTGGTGGTAGAATGGATCCCGCAATGGAAAAAACAAAACAAAACTCCTGACATGGTTAATAAAACACACTTAGCAGAAGAAGAACCTTCGGGATCAGATACTGTGCAGATTAAAATTTCTTTACATTTCCACAAGAATGAATCTCCAACATCAATGAAGTTTTGACCATTACCTTAATCTATTTGAAACACCAATTAGCCAAGGCCAACAACTTTTGTTAACAGAGCAAAACAAGAAGAGAAGTATAAGCTAAACACAAAGCTTGGATTTCCTAAGATTTCTTCCATCAGTTGGCCCTTAAACTACATTGGGCATTTTATAAATTCTCTTTACTCAGTGTCTAAGGCCCATCAAGGATGATTTAATGAGTAATACACATGCTTGTGTTTGTTTATTTATGCTTTCTCACCATTATCAGGAGCACTGGCTCGATGAAACATTCACTGTATGCCTGACCTGGTGAACAATTATGGTCCTATTGAATATTTATTCTTCCACTGTCAAAGTTGCTTTTTAGAAAAAGTTATTAGATGTGCTTAGCATTTCTTAGCATTATGACAAAGTAAAAAGCTATTGCTTGAGATAAAACATGAATATATACATTGTCAGCTACTAATTTTGGGGTTGCTTGTACATATTATCCCTCAAAAACACAAGAATATTTGGTTTAAGCTAAAACAGCTTTCTTTCCTGTTTTTCACTATTTTCATGAGAAATACTCCATTTTTCCTAACTAAATTGAATCTTGCAGGATCCTCTGGAGTCTCTGGTTTTTTATTTCTTGTTGTCATCTCACTGCTAATAATTAGTATGAATGTCTGTTGGTTGACCCTAATGTTTTTCTTATTTAGACTTTTATTCTTCACTTTTCTCCTTACTTTGGAGTAGAGCTATAACCTTTCATGTCTGGCACTATATTACACCACCAACAATATTTCAAACCTCTAATGTCTTTCTTATACAACCCTACTTGTATCTTATTATCAGTTAGTCCTACTTTCTTGCTTTCATAGTATCTTTATCTGCCCCCAAAGACTTCTATTGGCCCCAAATACCTACTGGGGGGTTAATGTCTTTGACATCCTAGTCCTTCGCCATGTAACCTTATTTCCCCATGATTCCTGTGCAAACACCCTTTATCTAAGAAGTTGATGCTATGAAACATGTCTTCCGCATTTGTTTCCAAATTTATATGTTAACCATTTAAAACTTTTCAATTTCTCTTTAAAAACACAGAATCTCTCTGAAGTTCTCTTTGACCAGATAGACCACATTAACCCTTTTCTGCTCTGAACATCCAGAGCAATTTTTCAAATAATCAATTAGACATTTAATATTGAATGGTTTTTATAAAATATTCTATAAATTTAACAATACATAAGCTAAAATTCTGGAAAGTAGGGACATCTTCTGATACTTCTTTGTATCACTTGTGACACTGAAATCATCACCCTAAATGTGCAAGGGGTGCAATAATTTTTTTCTTTTTAATTTTTCAGCTGCACTGCTCAGCATGAGGGCTCTTAGTTTCTCAACTAGGGATTGAACTCATGCTCCCTGCATTGGAAGCACAGAGTCTTAACCACTAGACCACCAGGGAGATCCTGCTCAATAAGTAATTTTATTTAACTTTTTAATCAGGTGAAGTCTAAAATACTTGATAAATCAGAATGTTCTATTCCTTGTTTAATTTGAGCCTTCAGTTCAGTTCAGTTCAGTTCATTTCAGTCGCTCAGTCATGTCTGACTATTTGCGACCCCATGAATCGCAGCACACCAGGCCTCCCTGTCCATCACCAACTCCCGGAGTCCACCCAAACCCATGTCCATCAAGTTGGTGATGCCATCCAACCATCTCATCCTCTGTCGTCCCCTTCTCCTCCTGCCCTCAATCCTTCCCAGCATCAGGGTCTTTTCTAATGAGTCAACTCTTCGCATGAGGTGGCCAAAGTATTGGAGTTTCAGCCTCAACATCAGTCCTTCCAATGAACACCCAGGACTGATCTCCTTTAGGATGGACTGGTTGGATCTCCTTGCAGTCCAAGGGACTCTCAAGAGTCTTCTCCAACACCACAGTTCAAAAGCATCAATTCTTCGGCGCTCAGATTCCTTCACCATCCAACTCTCACATCCATACATGACCACTGATTTACATATTTAAACTTATATTACAGATAGATTTTGTCTATATACTGCAGGATGTTTGCATATTGTATTTATAATCAACATAAGCAATAAAAACATAAGTGTATGTACTCATAATGATCTATTTTCTGCTATTATTTCATTGGACTGTAGATTTATTGGTTTGGTACAGATTACTTCCCTAAAGAGTAATATGATATAAGGGGGAGGGATAAATGAGGAGCTTGGGATGAACACATGCACTCTACTACATATAAGACAGACAATGACAGGGACCTACTATATAGCATAGGGAACTCTACCCAATATTCTGTGATAACCTATACGAGAAAAGAATCTAACAAAAATGAATACATGTATAGCAATCACTTTGCTGTACAGCTAAAACTAACACAACTTTGTAAATCAACTGTGTTAAGAGCCGACTCATTGGAAAAGACCCTGATGCTGGGAAATACTGAGGGCAGGAGGAGAAGGGGGTGATAGAGGATGAGATGGTTGGATGGCATCATCGACTCAATAGATGTGAGTTTGAGCAAACTCCAGGAGATAGTGAAGGATAGTGTAGCCTACCACACTATAGTCCATGGGGTCACAAAGAGTCAAACACGACTTGACAACCAAACAACAACTCCAATAAAGTTAAAATATTAAAAAAAAAGAAGACATACAGTTATATAAAACTCTTGGATACTGATAGAATTGTAAGGCAATGCAGATAAGGTACAAATTCCAAGAATCCTGAAATTTACTTGTAAGGTTTAATCTAGTGACATCCAGAGGAAAAAAGAAACATACAAGGGACCTCAATAGACACTAAACTGCCCCAACAGAAAATAATTTTCTGGGTTCCCTTCATATCTAACTTAAGCTTTACAAATAGGAACTCTTAAAAGACTTACTCTGAAGTGTGGTTCCTTGGCCCAGACTCTTTTTCAGAAATACATTATGCATGTCACTATGCAGGTGTAAATGCAACAATGGTGTTTCAGGGCTCACCAGATCATTCACAGACCCAGTAAGTGATCTGACTCAGTTTCTGTCCCTGAGGACTTTTTTTTCCCCCTATTTATTTCGATAGATTCATAATTCTTTATAATGAAAG
The DNA here is from genome assembly GCF_054371585.1 of Giraffa tippelskirchi. Classification (NCBI taxonomy): domain Eukaryota; kingdom Metazoa; phylum Chordata; class Mammalia; order Artiodactyla; family Giraffidae; genus Giraffa; species Giraffa tippelskirchi. The sequence goes on along the minus strand of NC_137287.1, from coordinate 59,249,260 downwards.
ACCCCTGGGCTCCAGTCAGAAACAATTTATTTTATGACGCTTCACTGTGGTAAGTTTGAACCTGAGTCTTCTGCATTGCAGGCAGATATTTTACCATGTGAGCCAGGGTGGCTTGATACTTGAGTCGGGAAGATTCCCTGGAGGAGGGAATGGCAATCCACTCCAGTATTCTTGCCTGGAGAATTCCATGGACAGAGGAGCCTAGTGGGCTATAGCCCATGGAGTCGCAAGGAGCAGGACACAACTGAGCCACTTTCACTTTCATTGCTGTTTCCTTTTATCTGGAGAGGTTCAGTTCAGTTCAGTTCAGTCATGTCCAACCCTTTGCGAGCCCAAGGACGGCAGCACACCAGGCTTCCCTGTCCATCACCAACTTCCAGAGCTTACTCAAACTCATGTCCATTGAGTCGGTGATGCCATCCAACCATCTCATTCTCTGTTGTCCCCTTCTCCTCCCGCCTTCAATCTTTCCCAGCATCAGGGTCTTTTCAAATGAGTCAGTTCTTCACATCAGGTGGCCAAAGTATTGGAGTTTCAGCTCCAGCATCAGACCTTCTGATGAATATCCTGGACTGATTTCCTTTAGGATGGACTTGTTGGATCTCCTTGCTGTCCAAGGGACTCTCAAGAGTTTTCTCCAACACCACAGTTCAAAAGCATCAATTCTTCGGCACTCAGCTTTCTTTACAGTTCAACTCTCACATCCATACATGACTACTGGAAAAACGGAAAGCTACAAATTTTTTCTCAGATGTGATTTAGATTCTGCCAATTAAGTACATCCATGCTGGATTAGGAAAGTGCAAGTGAGGTAGAAGCAATCTTCCTGAAGCTTTTGTTTGTGTCTGCTGGGTAGCAAGGGCAGTGTTTTCCTGAGGCAGTTTCTAGTTAACATTCTCCCGATGTCCAGGTTTAGTGTAGCTGCTGACCTAGGGCAGCTCCCAAAGCTGCTAAAGTTGTGGCCCCCTAGTGGTTGGTCCCAGTGTTCTGGAAGTCATCCCAAGATGACTAAGAAGCTGCTTCTTCACCTTCCCAGTGATTTTCTTTGTATTAAATTCCTCTATGCTTCAAATTTCTATAACATTTTGTTTCTTCTGCTAAACCTAACTGATGTATACGTCTGGATCTCAGCTTTAAGAGAGCCTGAAACGAAACATATTTTACCCCTAACCTGAGGGATATACATTTATAACCATCAATGCCTGATTCTAGACCAGTTACCAGCAGCCTCATAGCTTCAACTGCAATCACTGTCTTACTTTTCTGCTCTGTTTGAGTAAACTGAGAGGATTATCTTCTTCCTAAGCTCAATCAACCCTTTTTTCTTTATTCTTTTTATATTTTATTTCTCACTGCTATGGGTTGGAAGAGAGGAAGTGATGGCAAAGCATAAACTTATTAAAACCTCTTAACTGGTAGTCCCTTTTAAAACTTGAGTTTACTTTAAATTTGTGACCAGAACTCCAAGGAGAATTGATACCACTTCTTTGAATTCTACTACACTTTGATGGTAAATTCACTAAACAAAGAATTTCAAAACTTCAATTTACAAATGCTCCCAACTCCTCACATTCTTATTTAATTTGTCACGGAGGAAGCCATCAAAATGCCACTCCCTTCTCTTCTCCATCACTGTACATCCTGATCTGTACTTCTGTCTTCCTTCCTCTAGACCAGAAGTCAGCAGACTTTTGTGCTGAAGTCCCAGACAGCAAAAATTCCAGGCTCTGTGGGCAAAAGTTCCCTGTCACAACTTCTCAAGGTTGATACTGCAGCGTGAAAGCAGTGGTAGACAGTAAGTTGTCAAGTGGATGTGGCGTGTAAAACATTTACGAAAACAGATGCTAGTTTGGATTTCAGGCCCTACTTCACTAACTCCTGCTCTGGGACATTGCTTTTTGAGTTATCTTTTCTCTCCTGACCCATGTTTTCCTTCCTCTCTACTCAGTTGCCTTGCAAACATCTCAAGAAAATAGCAATGACATTTTTTGACACCACGTCCTCCTGCAGCTCTGGTCTCTTTCCTTTATCTCATGGCCAATGTTTTCAAATGAATTCCTCACTCTCATTCTCTCCACTCTCTTACTGTCTATTCATTCTTCAATCTTTTCTTTTTGAAGGGGCTATATTTAAAGTGGCCTCAACTCTCAAGAATCCCTAACTTATCACACTACTTTCTTTACAGTACTGTCACTCTGTAATCATTTCATTTGTTTGTTTTCTCTTGGTATGACCCCTTCCTCATCTTTCAGAGTGAAAGTTTCATGAGGGTAAGGGCCTGGTGTGGTTTGGTGGTCACTTAATCACTGGGTACCCTAATTGTAGATGGCAGCAGGTCCATAACTACCTGTTGGATAAATGGATTGGTGGATGGATACAATGTATCATTTCAGATGTTGTGATGTGCTGTCCATATCCCCTTTCCATAATGTATTTCCCCAGATGTTGAGGGTGCTTCTGGCAGGTGGATCATTGCTTGTGCCTCTGCTGAAAGAAATCCCATTGCCCAAAGTCATGGTCTCTTCCTAGGTGGGCTCCATCCAATGACTAATTGGTGTGAGAATGACAAGGGCCTGGTCACCTCACTTAAACGCAGGACCATTCTGAAGGGTCACCCCAGCTTTAGGGCTTCTTAGAGAACCAGCTGAAAACTCTGTTGAGATTACAGGAAATCTCAGCTTCTCTCTCTGTTCAATCCTGCTTCTAGCTCTTTCCTTCTCTTCCTTTCCCTGGATGTACATCCCAAGGGCACTCCCAGATAAATCTCCCATATTCCAATCTCTATTTTAGAGTCAGCATCCTTAGGGAACCCACCCGGTGACATCTGCCAAAATTTAATTGATCTGTAAATGGCAAGTTGGGATTCAAACCAATTTTGTTGAATTTTAAAGTCAGCGCATTTTTCTTCATCTGTTTGTTGGAAGTATTACATGACTCTAGTTTTAAAATAAAATGCCATTCTTTTTTTACTGAATAATGCTTTTTACAAAAATACATGGATGGGTATTATTCCAAAGTTTTCCTTTAAATAGCTTCTAAAGTGTAGGAAAATAAGAACACGATGCAAAGGTCCTCCATGTTTCATTTCTGCTAAATAAAGTCAAGCATGGTAACCTCAACCACTTCATTAATTGCCAATCTTTAATTAAAGGTATCATCCATCATTAAAGACTTAGCTTAAGTAAAGCAAATGCAAAATTAGATAAGCATAGCTATTACCTTAATATGAAGCTAATGTAGCTCTTTATTTAACGATTACATAAATGGGCTCCCAAGCAGAAGAAAACTGACATTTGGATCATTACAATGCTTGTTAAAAGGAAACCTCTATGTCCACAATCCTTCCTTGTGAAGAAGTGAACACACATGCACAAAATCTTCCAGAGTCGTATGTATTTCTGGACTGGAAACAGTCAGGAGTGACCCAGATAGTCTCCTCTAGAGTCAGGTCTTCCAGAAGCTTCCAGAAACTAGAATCAGGAGCTGTATTTCTTGTTCAACACATCTGCTTAAGGGCTTGACAGAATGAGGGTAATTGGATTATATTGTTCATTCTTTCTGGGCCAAGACCCTCTTCCCATTTGTTTTAAGGCTTTCTTGTTCTTTGTGTTTCCCCTCTGTCATTCCTTTGCATATGTCTCTCCCTGTGGGTTTATGATCACCATCACTACCACTTAGCATTTCTAAACTCTCCCCTATTGTTTATTTCAGTCTCTTGTTACATAACCCAGGGAAGCAGGTCAACATCACCATTATTATAACATTTCCCAATAAAATGAGGGGATAGGATTGCAGAGACTTGTTTAGAATTGTCCCAGCCAGTGTACAGGGGCCTGTCCAAGAACTCAGATAACAGCTTGGACCTCTTCTTAATTGTCCTTTCCCCACTCTATCTTCTCTCAAACCTGAGTGAGACAATAAGTCTTTTTATCAGTTAATTCAAGAGCATGGCCTCTGGAGCCAGGTCAATTTGGGTTAAAAAAATCACAGTGCTGACTCATCTGGCTGCATGATCTCAAACAAATTTCTCTCTGAGCATGCATTTGTTAATTTGTACAGAGCTGAAAGTACAGATCTCACAGGATGGTGATGAAGTAATTAATGCAAAGCTCTTTGCCACGGTACCTGCACATCACCTGCGCTCAATGAAAGGTATCCTCACTGATGAGTGTATTCATTGGACTAGTTATTTGTTGTGGGTACATTTTAAGTGCACCTTTTGTTTGACTCCTTGGTGGGAGGCAGGAAGGGCAGACAGATTGTGTAGAAGGTGATTCTCTGCTCCGTCTGGGTTTTTGCTTTGGCATTCTACTTACTCTTTCAGAATTTATGTCTCTCTTAGAAGGGGAAAGGGCTAGAGAAAATGAATAAAGAGTCAGAAAGAGATGAAAGGGGTAATGGGATGATGGGAATTATGGTCAGTACTTTGTCTTCACCCCAGCCACCTTTATATAAATGCAATTCAAATGATTTGCTGGAAGAAATTATGTCTTCACAGGTGTGATGGGTGGAAATAAAAGGAGAAGAAAATCAATATTGTACAAAGAAATCAAAATGATCAATTGACTTACTATTATTATTATCATTATTATTATTAATTTCTCAAGGCCAACATCAGTGAGAAGAAAATCCGCCTAGTCTAGTCTTTCCTAAGGACTGAGTTGATTTGTAGCCATTTCTGCTGGTGCATTTTTAAGCAGAGCTGCAGGGAATGTCATGTGTTGCAGTAATTGCCATGGAAACCATTGTTGTCGAATGAATAGAGAGGTTTTAAATCCTTGGTAATGAGCCTGAGAAACTAAGTAGGGCTTCAAGTTTAACATGTTTGGAAGTGGTTCATATCTCACACAGAGATATTGGAAGCAAAAGGAAGGGGGCAAAGGGTGGCAGAGAGAAAGTTTCTTTTTTGAAACAAAAATTCAAATAAACTTGCCTTATATCACGTTGCACTTCTACTAGCACTTTTTAATGTAAAAACGCCAAAGCTGCATCCAGTCCCAAGGCTTGAGCAACTCTTGTCTACAGAACAAAGTGTAATTGTGATCTGCTTTCACTGAAATCAACAATTTCAATTTACCTCTCACAACCTCAATAAGTGAGAAGGTTAAATATTTTCAAGGCAATGAATGGTTAGATTTGTCTGGATTGTGAGATCCTTGAATAGAAGGGCTGAGAATGTACTTGCACGGAGGAACCTACAGATCTAGGAAAGGCCAGTGACCTGGGGGGTCCACCTCAGCCATGAATAATTTCTTAGCATCTCTCTTCTCTTGCCTCTTTGCAAAGACTGACACTTCATCTCTCACCCAAGATGTTTTCAGCCTGGGTGCCCTCCAGGTAGGACTGATGATAGCAGCCTCGGAGGGGATGAAGAATGAGAGATAAATGCCAGAGGTAAGCCTTTCTCTCTTCTAGTGGCCAAGGGACTCCCAACCAGCACTGTCCCTCATCCAGAGACACCGCGGTACACCTGGGTTATTGGCTAGAAGCTTCTTCCTGAACATTTACACAGTAAAGAGGATCAGGATTGGCCATCCCAAAATATGCCATTTGGTATAGAAGTGATTTTTGAGCTGAAGGCATTCGAGTTCCTGAAACCTGTCATCTGCCTAAAAGCAGAGCCTCCCTCAAAGAACAAAACTGTCATAATTCCCCTCCCTGGGCAACTCTACAGTCTTTTCAGGTGCCCCACCCAGACCCCTGCATAAATGATCATTTCTTCTACCTGCTCTGCTAAGGGCCCATTTATTTTCCAGAAAGTCATTTGCTTTTACATAAGTGCTCTTTCTCCCCCTTATCACCCCTACCCCTGCCTTGACTAAGTTGGGTGTAGAGAGCCCAGTCTAACCATTCCTTTGAGTGACTCATCGCTGGATGTCATGTGACTGCAGGATGCACGTGCTAAAAAATTTCAGGTTTGTTTTTCTCTTGTTACCCTGTCTGTTGTCAGTCCCATCAATGGGGCTTCAGCTGGAGCACCTGGGAACGTAGAAGGAAAAATAATTTCCCCTCCCTCCGCAGTATCTCTCTATGTGTGCTTAGTCACTCAGTCGTGTCCAACTCTCTGTGACCCATGGACTCTAGCCCGCCAGGCTCCTTTGTCCATGGAATTCTCCAGACAAGAATATTGGAGTGCATTGCCATGCCCTCCCCCAGGAGATCCTCCCCACCCAGGGATCGAACCTAGGTCTCCCGCATTGAAGGTGGATTCTTCACTGTCTGAGCCACCAGGTATAATAACTTTTTCTCAACAGGATTTAAGGGAGAAAAGAGAAGGTGATGAGGAGGAAGGGCCCTAGGAAGCGGTCTCTATGTTCTGTCTCTTTATCTTTATTACTGGTGTTTAGAAAAAGTATTAAAAAGACTTTCCAGAGGGTCTATGCTTCTTAGAGAAGTAGGTACTGTCCTCTGGAAAGTCTGAGGAGAGGGTCCTGGACTGGAGGGAACACGACCGTGGAGAGCAAGGATGTGAAGTCAACATCCGGTCCAGAAATGAAGGGGAAAGAGAGAAATGGGAAGTGAAGAGAAGAGAAAGAAGAGAAAGGAACAATGTCATGGGAACTTGGAGGGATCAAAGCATGTGTGGGTAACTTGGCCAGGAAGAACCTTTCAATCACCACATTCCAGTATTCCAGGCAAATACTGTCTAGTGTGGGTCTTAGATCGGCCATGACTAGCTACGAGTGACTTAACTTCTTCGTGCTTCCTTCCTCAAACGTAAGAAGTGGATAATTACTTGCAGACCCAACTGAATTTTTGTGAAAAGTGAAAGTGTTAATCGTTGAGTCCTGTCCAACTCTTTGTGACCCCATGGACTGTAGCCTGTCAGGCTCCTTGTCCATGGAGTTCTCTAGGCAAGAATACTGGAGTGGGTAGCCATTCCCTTCACCAGGGATTAAACCTGGGTTTTCTGCATTGCAGGCAGATTCTTTACCATCTGAGCCACCAGGGAAGCAGATTAAATAAAATGATCTATGCAAATTTTTAGAAAGTGCTAAAGCATGGGATTTTCAGTAAAAAAAAAAAAAGGGGGGGTGAAATCAATAAAAGCAAGTGATTATTATAATTATTCATCTCTAATGGGACGGAACTGCTCCTTTTTATGCTTTACTGAATTAGAAAGCCAGGCCTGCCTGCAGAAGTCACAATTCACAGTTTTATATTAGGAATCTGAACCCCTGCCTCACAAGGGGTTTAGGGGAGATGGAGAGAAAACTGTTGCCAGAGGGTGTGAGTGTTGTTTTCATGCTATTGTAGAACTATTAGAGCTGGAAGTCCAGCGGTTCTCAAATCCTGCCCTGCTAATAACCTCTACATTGGGGAAATTCCCACGGGAATTCTAGGCAAGGAAGAGCAGAGCTGAATTTGTCATTTTGGTAGGCTTGGAGCCCTCTGGTAAATTCTGGAACTGGAGCACACAGCTTAGATGTTTTCCACAAGATTTAAGCCTGAGATTGCATCACTCTCTAGCCAGTCTCATGAAGGAATAGAGTCAAGGAGAAGGTGGGAGCAGGGTGCCTGCCTCTGCATCCGGGCCCAGGTTATCACACCACCTCTCAGTGACATTGACCTACTCTGTCCCATCTTAAAATGCAACACCTTTGACTCCCCCATGCCCTGCTCTATTTTTCTCCTTAGCACTTATCATCTGAGATTCTCAGTGTTTTCATTATTTATCTTGTTGTTGAGAATCACTCCCAGAGAATATGTAAATTCCACAAAGAAAGGGATTTGGTTCTGCTTTGTTTCAGCCACTGAAATAGTGTTTGGGGTAGAGAAGGCATTCAACATGTGTTTGTTGAATGAATAAAATGGAAGAAGGAACGCGAGCGTGTCTGTGTAACCTCTAACACATGGTGGCCCATACAACCAGCAAACCTCTGCCAGGTAAACATACTTGGATGCTCACCAACTAGGTCAGCAAGTCTGCCACAAAATTGGGTCCCAGTGTAGCTGGGAGGTAGAAAGCAAGGATGCATGGGGCTGTGTGAGAGGGAGGTTGGACATTTCTTTGCAAGTGGAGGGAATAAGTGAGAAAACCAAAGGGTCTGATGACTGAGAGAACATTATGTCCAGTTCCATGAGGGCAGAAAGAAGTATGTGTGTGTTCGGTTGCTAAGTTGTGTCTGACTCTTTGCGACCCCATGGATTATCGCCCACCAGGCTCTTCTGTCCATGGGATTTCCTAGGCAAGAATACAGGAGTGGGTTGCCATGTCCTTCTCCAGGGGATCTTTCCAACCCAGGGATTCCACCTGTGTCTCCTGCATTGGCAGGCAGATTCTTTATCACTAATGCCATTTGGGAAGCCCAGAAAGAAGTATTATGCTGGAGTAAACTTAAGTTCTGGATTCGTTTTCCCCTGAGAACATTAGGTGGTTAATCTTTCTGTCAGTAATAGTTTAGTATGTTTCAGAGGCACATAAATTATTGTTGAAATGTGGAAAAAAGTCTGTTTTAAACAATACTATGCATATATATGGGCTTCCCTGGTGGCTCAGATGGTAAATAATCCTCCTGCAGTGCCAGAGACCTGGATTCGATCCTTGGGTTGGGAAGATCTCCTGGAGGAAGGCATGGCAACCCACTCCAATATTCTTGCCTGGAGAACCCCCATAGACAGAGAAGCCTGGTAAGCTATAGTTCATGGGGTTGAAAAGAGTCAGGCACGACTGAGTGGCTAATATATGCATGCATATTTTTATGCCTATATTTGATTCATGCCTACCTATCATTCTTTTTTGGGGGTAAGGGTAAGGAGAAGAGGAGACCAATATGCCTTAGGGAGAATGGATTCAGAATAAAATTCCCTTTTGGATTGGTTGTAGGTACAATGAACCCAGGTGGTGCCTGGAGGTAAAGAACTCGCCTGCCAATGCAGGAGACTTAAGAGATGTGGGTTCCCTGGGTCGTGAAGATCCCTTGGAGAAGGAAATGGCAATCTACTCCAGTATTCTGGCCTGAAGAATCCTATGGACAGAGAAGCCTGGTGGGCTATGGTCCATATGGTCACGAAGAGTCGGACACAACTGCAGTGACTTCTCATGTACACAAACAGTGAAGGGTAAATTGTTGGTAAAATGACCTGAATTTTGGCAAGTCTGTCCAGGGTCATAAGAGATATAAATCAGATTGAGGATTTCATAGCATTGAGTCTTTATTCAAGATTTCCTCTTTTACTTGATTAATTGGTTGGTAAGTCCACCTCGAGCAGTGTGAAGTTGGCTTTGTAGTCTATTTATAAGAAGTACAGAGTGTTATCAGAGACCTCTAATATATCAGCAAATGGCAAATTTGCATTCAATAACTGTTTCAGGGCACATTTTTATACTTTTAGAACTCCTTACCAAAGGTCATGGCTAAGGTTGTGGAAGCCTTAGTCACACCGGGAGAATATGGGACTCATGCCTTGTTCATCTCTCTTATGTCACTGGCATGCAAGTTACCTTAGAATTCCCAGCCAGACCTTTCACGGGCTGGAGATTCATATGGTTTATAATCAAGGGAGGGTTAAGAGAGCCCATATTAAACAAAACTTTGCTGGTGGGAGCCTTTCTCAGTCTGCGTCCATGTGTTATTTCCACTGCTTATCATCGCCACTGATGTCACTTGAGTTGACAGTGGCGACACTGATAGAAAGTCAGCCCTGTGCTACCTACCTGTTCCATGCATACTTGATTAAACACACACATACACTAAATAATCAGGATTACTTTTGAGCAGTTAGTATATGTCAGATTCTGAGCTAGGTACTCATTCATTCATTATCTTTAATCCTTTTAACATCCTGTGGGGTGTTTACTTGATGAAAGAATCAAAACTCAGAGAATTCAAAAACTTGTCTAGGGCACATGGTTAGTGAGTGCTAGATTCAAAGACTGGTTTCTCTGGCTACCAACCTTGTTTTGTTTTGCTACACTTCATATCTCTAAGTGAAGTCACTCAGTCGTGTCCAACTCTTTGTGACCCCATGGCCTGTAGCCTACCAGGCTTCTCTGCCCCTGGGATTCTCCAGGCAAGAATATCTCTAGGAAGAAATATTAACTTCTTCAAATCACCAGTGACACGCTTAATGAGGGTGGTGGACATTTCAATTTCATGGTACTTACTACAATTTGCCATTAGATGGGTGATTATTTATTTAAATCTCAGCACCATGGGCATTTTTAAATTTTCTAGTTGCCACATTAAAAGAATAAAAAGAAGCAGTTAAGATTAATTTTAGAAGTCTATGTAATTAGTCTGTCAAAAATAATATTGTTTCAACATCAATTCAACACAACAGTTATTAATGAGATATTGTATAGCATTTTTGTAACCAGACTTGGAAATCCGGTGTATATTTTGCATGCACAGCACATCTCAGTTCAGACTATTCATGTTAAAGTCTTCAGCAACCACATGTGACCCTTGTGGCATCTAACAGCACAGATTTGGATGGCAAAGGCCACAAAGGTGAGGACCAGCACTAAGCACTGACATCCAGCAGGTATGGAATCCATATTTGGCATATTAATACTTTATGAATGAATCAATCAGTAAATGAAAATAAAAACTGACACAAATATGAACATAGGGAAATTTACATTATTAATGATGTCACCCAGGAAAAATCTGCATAGTTTGAAGATTACCTATTAAGACCTTTTACCTGGGGCATATTTAAGTACAGACTGCTATTAAGGAGTAGTCAACTTCTGTATATACACGTATTAGTAAAATGCTTATATGTACATCTCCATGGCTCTGTCTCCAGCCATCTGCTAACTTCAATCACTCTATCTCTACTGAGAGAGAAGAGACCCCATACATCTGCTAAGGTCTGAAAATGGAAAAACTAGAGTGTGAGCAATCACAGAGAGCCAGGTGAGGCTCTCATCTCAGTGTGTAAGATACTGTCATAGTTTACTTAACTTTACTTGCAAATATTCATTTAAAAGCATTTGCAAGATGGATGTAAGAATATGTATGAGTGTGTGTGTGTGCGCGCGCGCGCGCGTGCCCACATGGGAGGCGGAGGGGTTGCAGAATTCGGCTTGTTCGATGTACTAAATGGTGCAGGGTGTACTCCATACCAAACAGTGCAGGCTATTTATAAAAGCCACGATCTGGGTCAATAACAGCATAAATTGCTAATACATAGGTTATATTTACAAGCAAGCAAATCCAATTTTGTATTACACTAGAATCATCCTCACGAGTATAAAGAGGTCTGAACAAACATAACTTGAATTCATGCTTTTGCCTCCTGCTCCAGTACATTAGGCATGTCGCTACCAATGATATGTAGACTATAGAAATGCATTTTTTTCTTTGTAAATGGCATTCAATATGGAATGGAGATAGGAGGACTATCATAGCTTGTTACAGATTTCAGGTGGAAATTATTTTAACTTTCCCACAGATAAAGCAAAAATCAGGGTAAACTGTTTGGTCTCCAGACTTTGCCAATGCACATGTACAATTGTTTCTCTTGAGATCCTTTCAGTTGTCTAATTATTACTACCTTTTGATATAGCTTACCCAACCTTTGGGCAGAGTTTCTTCATACTTCTGTACAAAAATGGTGTCACCCTATGGTTTGCCCTTGGCACATTTTGGAGCATGTCAATTGTTAGCATGTGCTACTTTATTTTTCTAACCCCTTCATTCCTTGACCTTCTCCTTGTGATTCTTTTTAGTCTTCCTTTATCCCCACTCTAGGCTTCCCAGGTGGCTCAGTGGTAAGGTCAGCTTCTTAACAGGATGGTCAAAGCTGGGACTGGCCTGGCTTCCATCAGCTTCTCCAACCTCACTTTTCTCATTATGCTTTCTTGAGCTTTTTCTACTTCAGCTACAATGACCTTCTTCAGGCTTTGAATCTGTCACATTTGCTTCCTGCTATAGAGTATCTGCAGACACTGCCACGTGCCTCGAATGCTCTTTTTAGTTGACCTCTGTTTATCTCTCAGATCCTGGCTCAGTCATCATTTCTTTGGGGGAAGTCTTTTTTGACTTCCCCAAATAGGTTATATCTTGGTAATTCAGATCTTTGGAAGCAGAAATACTATCTCCCCCAACCTTCTTTCTATGGCATAGAAGGTATATGGATAATGTGTGTCCCACACTAAATTTATGCACTGATGCTATAACCATCCCCCATCCCATGTGATGGTATTTGGGGGGGGGTGGTGTGGTGGTGATTAGATTCAGATGAGGTCCTGAGGATGGTGCCTTAGGAGCTGGCCATCTGAGAGCCAAGAAGAATGGCTGAAGTGTGGAAATGAATATCCTGGTACCTTGATCTTGGACATCCCAGTCTCCAGAACTGTGAGATAAAAATGTCTGCTTAAGCCTCAGTCTATGGTATATTGTTAGAGCAGCCTGAGTTGACTGAGACAGATTTTGGCACCAAGAAGTAGGGTGATGTTGTAATAAATGCCTTAGCATGTGGAAAGCTCTTTGCAACTGGGTAGAGACTGGAAGAGTTTTGAGGTGCTTGCTAAAAATATGGCCATTAAGGGTGATTATACGGCTTCCTAGGTGGTGCTAGTGGTAAAGAACCCACTTACCAATGCAGGAGACATAAGAGATGCAGGTTTGATCTCTGGGTTTGGGAAGACTCCCTGGAGGAGGGCATGACAACCCTCTCCAGTACTCTTGCCTGGAGAATCCATGGACAGAGGAGCCTGGCAGGTTACAGTCCATGGGGTCGCAAAGAGTCAGACATGCCTGAAGCAACTTAGCAGGCAGCAAGGTTGATTATGGAGAAATCTCAGACAGAAATGAGAAACAAGAAACTGGGGGAAAGGAGATCCTTGTTATAACATGACAAAACACTTGGCTGTGTTCTAGGTGTTTGGTGGAAGGTAGAAATTGTGAGCAATGAAACTAGATATTTAGCTGAAGAGATTTGAGGAAAGTGTTGATGGAGCAGCTTGGTTCCTCCTATGCTTATAGTAAAAAGTGAAAGGAAAGGGATGAATTGAAGAAGGAATTGTTAAACAAAGAGGAACCAGAACTTGAAGATTTGGAATATTCTCATTCTGTCCATGGGGCTTAGTTGGTAAAGAATCCGGTGCAATGCAGGAGACCCTGGTCTGATCCCTGAGTTGGGAAAATCTGCTGGAGAAGGGATAGACTACCCATTCCAGTATTCTTGGTCTTCCCTTGTGGTTCAGCTGATTAAGAATCTGCCTGCAGTATGGGAGAGCTGGGTTCGATCTCTGGGTTGGGAAGATCCCCTGGAGAAGGGAAAGGATACCCACTCCAGTATTCTGACCTAGAGAATTCCATGGACTGTAGAGTGCATGGGTTCGCAAAGAGTCAGACACAACTGAGCAACCTGCACTGTCACTTCATTCTGTCCATACTGAAAAAGATGAGAAAGCCTGTTCAGAGGAGAAGAGAAGATGGGATTATTTCAGCAAAGTCATTGCCAGTGTGAATTTCAAGGGCAGAAAAAGCAGGATGTCATGAAGGAGAGCTGTGGAATTAATCAGATTCTACAAGACAGGACTGTAAAGCATAGCATGCATCGTGTTCTCCAGGAAAAGTTAAGAATGATTCAGAGATCATCAGAATTACTACTCCACCACAGCCCCAGGGAGCAGGGTTGGTTCCTCCTTAATTTCAAAGGGTGAGGCTGCCTTTCTGGTTTGGGTGGGTCAAGATGCCCCTTTCCAGGACCTTAGGATGGTGCTGCCTTCACAGAGAGTTTCAAGGGTGGTCCCAAGAGGGCAGGGCCTCTGCTAAGAGCTGTGGTGATGATGCTGCCACCCCAGTGGACCTGGAAGGCAGGACATTGAGCCAAAGAGGATTAGTCTGGAGCATTAAGGTACATGGAATTTGCCTTGCTGGGTTTTGACTTCTTTGGGACCTCATCACCCCTTCCTTCTTTCTTATTTTTCCCATTTAGAATAGGTCTTTCCCAGCAATGTGTCTTGGGAAGCACATAACTTGTCCAGTTTCATAAGGTCTCAGCTCAAGAGGAGGAATTTTGCCTCAGGGAGAGTCTTACCTTGAGTCTCTCCCACATCTGATTTTAAATGATATCCAGATGAGACTTTGGACTTTCGAGTTGATGCTAGAATGTCTTAGGGTTTTGGGGTTGTCTGAGTGGAATGAATGTGTTTTGCATGTGAGAAGAACTTGAATTTTGGAGGGTAAGAGGTGGGATGCTATGAACTGGGTTATGTTCCCTTAAAATTCATCTGTTGAGGCCCTCACCTCCATGTGACGGTATTAGAAGCTGGGGCCTTAGGGAAGCATACATAATTAGGTTTAGATGAGGTCATTTGGATGGAACACTCGGGATGGGCTCAGTGCCCATGGAAGAAGAGGAACCAGGGACCTTTCTCTCTTTCTCTCTCTCTACCATGTGAGGACACAGTGAGAAGATGGCAATCTGTCAGCCAGGAATAGAACCCTCACCATGAACTCAAATATGCTGCCACCTTGATCTAAAACCTCCAGCCTCTGGAACTGTTTTTAAAGCCATCCAGTCTGTGGTATTTTTTGTTATGGCAGCGTGAACTGACTAAAAGAGAGGGTATAGAGTAGATGAGGAATGAATGAAGAGTGTCAGAAGGGAAATGGCAGCTCAACAAGCCACAGGCTCCCCTTGAGATCCTTCTCTGGTACCTGATTTGCTTAATGTGGAATAGCATTTTATCTTCTCTAGCCATCACGCAGGGTGTGAATCTACTTTACGACTGCCACACTCTGAAGGCTCATTTGAGGTCAGAAGGAACTTTCATCTCATGGCCCGAAGCATTTTGCAACTTTATCTTTCCTTCTATGAGGAGTATGAGTTGACACCTGGAAATAGCATCCACCTCTGGATGCTATGGAAGGACAGGCCGCATGAGGTTTGTCCTTGGGAGGATAACTGTGTTGGGCAACCCCCCATTTATGTTCTCCTGTCTCCATAAGGAAAGCTGCAGACCAGAAAGATGCTCTGTATCTCTTTTGCTTCACACATGGCCTTTCTTTACTTAAAATTCTTTCTTTCTTCCCATCCATTCATTGCTAGGTTACACTTTCTGTAACAATGGGCTGCCATTTAGTTTTCTCTCTCTAAACCTAACTGGTCTTCAACCCAAGGACTGGACATCATGAAGCATTCTTTTACAGTGTGGAGAGGCACACAGCCATCCCCAGCGGCCTTTCATTTGTACTGATCAACAACAACAAGAAAAGTCTGGTGTCAGAGATGCAAGGCAACCTCTTTGTCTGAAACCACCCACTCCTCCTTTGTTTTCCTCCAGTGCTCACTGTGCATTATGTTCTCCACAGTCTTCTCTGTAGCTCTGCAGATGTGAAACTTTAAATGCAGGGTATTTAAAAATAATAAGGAAAAAATCACCCTGAAAATTATAGAGCTTTGCAGTCGAGTGGCATGCGGCTGCTTAAAGAACCCCAATGATCAAGAGTTTGGATGGTTTATGTATTGTTGATTCCAGCTTATGGGGAATAGCAGAAGGAAGGGGGTCAGAGGGTAGGGAAGACAAAAATCAACACTGGAAAGTACCTGAAAACCAGCTCTCACAGACCCTGTTCCTATTTGCCAGGAATGCATTCAGTAGAGCTGTGTGGAAGGCCAGGACTCCCACTGCTTCAGGATCTAGTTGTTCAGGAAGGGCCTATGGGCATGGACATTACTGGAGTGGGTAGCCCTTCCCTTCTCCAGGGGATCTTCCTGACCCAGAGATTGAAACCGGGTCTCCTGCATTGCAGGCGGATTCTTCACCATTTGAGCAACCAGGGAAGTGTGTGTGTGTGTGTGTGTGTGTGTGTGTGTGTGTGTGTGTGTGTGTGTGTGTGTGTGTGTGTGTGTGTGTGTATGTAGTGTGTGTGTGTGTGTGTGTGTGTGTGTGTGTGTGTGTGTATGTACACATATATATATGATTCACTTTGCTGTACAACTGAAATTAGCACATTGTAAATCATCTATATTGCAATAAAAACCAACCAAACAACAACAGAAATACCAAGAAAGGACCCACAGGCATGAGAAAAACAACAAAAAAGGCATCTTCTCTGTCTCTAGCTCTCTATTTTACAAATGAGAACCCGCGGGTCAGAAAGGTTATAGAATGAGCCTAAAGTCACAGAGCCAGAGAGCTGGAGTGCTCATGCAGTCCACGTCTTTCTACTATATGAGATGAAATCTAAGCTTCCCACTGCCACCTGCTTATCCCTTGATGGCTACAATTAACTCTTACTAAAAATACCAAAAATTACTACTCAATGGCATTGCACCCCTGTCCAGAATGTTGACTTTTTCTAATGGGGTTGATTCAGAGGTACAATCTACAAATTGCTTTTTATTTACTTTACTAATCATTACAAATAGCATGTTTCCTACTACCCCAAACATCCTTACAAAATTCAGGGCAATGTATGGCATGAACAATAATTATGGGATGTAAAATAGATAATTTGTTTATGAAAACTATGCTAACTTCAAACCCACCTCAAAAGAGAAATTAAGTAAATCTGGATGAATTTCATAAGAAATGAGGAACCATCGCCTAATTTTAGCTAAGGGAAAATTATTGATTTACCCTGGAAGGTAAAGACTCAATTTTGCACTACACTGTGATTCCCATAACCATAAAATAATAAGAACTGCAGTTCGAATCTTAAAAGTTTAATATGTCAGATACACCATATTCTTTCTACTATTAGGATATTTATTAGACTATATATTCATAATTTTTTTTTTTAAAAAACACCTTATTAGAATGGCTGAAAGGTTCATCCCTCCAACTAGCATCACTCTCTGTACTGGGAAAAACTGAACAGTTATCTCGGAGTTGAGGAAGAGGAAGGCTGACATATACAGATGAAATTATGACAAAACCCCTTCAGGAAGAAACCACCAGGAAACGCATGCTTCAGCCAGAATTATAAACAAGGAGGTGGACAGTGAATGATTTGGAGTTGTATGTTAGGGTGCAAAGGGACTTGGAAACTCTCTGGTCCATTTAGTAGATGAGAGAACTGGGGCCAGAAATATTAAATGATGCATCCACAGTCGTGGACTCATTACTGCTGGAGCCAAGCCTGGAACCAACAGCCCCCCATTACTGGCCAGGGATTCTTTGCTCTATGACCTGCTGCCTTTTCTTTCTTCAGAAGCTGAACTTCAAATAAAAATGTAATCAAGTTAAATGAAATCCGAAAGTAATCTTTAAAATAGAACCACTCCTTTTGTGAATAGTTTTCATCCCTGCATGTTGTAAATGGGATTAATCTAAGCACTACGCTTGTGTTCTATGTCACACAATATGATATTAGCTCTTGAAGGGCAGGGTGATAGATGCTTGACAGAGGACAGAGCAAAACTTGTTCAACAATAGAGATTAGAGAACCACAGGCCTATTTGATGAATCCGGTGTTCATAAAAATGGACATGACAAGAACTTTTTGCTGGAATAAAAAGAAAAACCCCTGCACCAGAAGCCTACTTGCACTCTTTGGTGTTCTGGGAACAAAGACAGTGATATTTCCAGGGAGAGATCTCAACAGTGGTGAGATTTCCGTAGAGAAATATGGCTCACACACGGGTGACTCCTGTGACGAGAGGCAAGTGCCCTCTACACCTCAAGAATAAAATGCTTATTGAAAAGATACTGAGATATAAGGCGTAGGATCTCCCATACCTGTGCTTTGCTTCTGTGTATCCTATGGAATTCATTTGTGAGGCAAGCCACCATTTATCGCTTGTTAACTCTTTCGCTGGAAAAGTCAGTGGAAATAAAATTCCCTGCCATCCTAAACATATTTCTGACAGTTGTTAAGCCAATTAAGGTGATTACTGTGTGCACTAGTTGCCCAGTACACAGCTTGCCTGGTCAGACAGCCTCAGGTGGGGCTGTACCTTTGGTAAAACAATGACAAGCTTGTAATAGATATTTCTTGATAGGCAAGTACTTGAGTAGAGTCAGGATTCTAAAACCTTGTCTCTCCAAGATTCTTCTCCACACACTGCCCCCCCCCCATATACACAACATCATTTTAATTAGCATGTGCTTCCTTGAAAATCAAGTCTCAAGAAACCATTAAGGAAAAAAGTGTCTAGCAGGTACTTGTTTCTCATCTCTCCTCACTTTTTGGGAGAATATTGTGTCAAGTGTACTTTTATGACAAAAGTCAGGGAGATAATGTACGTACAACATATAAATCTATGCTAATGTATGGTGCTTTTGACTAGAGAGTAACTCATGGTGTGTGCCTGCTCAGATAAGCAGGTTCATTACCCTTCAGGGAGGGGCTAGGGTAGAGAGGCAGGCACACTGACTCATGCAAACTAATCAGTTTATTTATAGTGTGGTCAGTGTGTCGTTAAAAATACAGGATTCATTAGAGATAAATTATGAGTTTTGGATTAATAGATACACTGCTGCTGCTGCTGCTATGTCGCTTCAGTCATGTCTGACCCTGATACACACTACTATATATAAAATAAACAACAAAGACCTACTGTATGGCACAGGGAACTATATTCAACATCATGTAATAAATTACAATGGAAAGAATCTGAAAAAATATACGATATATATAATACACAAATAACTGAATCACTTTATTATATACCTGAAACTAATAGAACATTGTAAATCAACCATACTGCAATTAAAAAATAAAAAAAAAAAAACCACAAGTTTCATCTATCTAAGTGTCCTAGAGTTAAACTCACCAATGATCATGGAAACTCCCTCCTTGAAACCTGCACCAACCAGTCCAAATATACCAAAATCAAAATGAACCCTTAAAAAAGACATTTGCCTGAACTCTGCCAACAAAAGCATCGCTTTTGCTATTTCTAGGTATTTCGTCAAATTTCAATGAGTATAATCAGCAGTATAGAGACTATCAGGGGAGGACTGCCACATTATTCTGCAATGTGCGAGTCTGCATACCACCCATGTGTGGCAATCTGTAGCAATGGTTTTGGTGTTTAGTGGCAATTTCTCAGGTAACCACCATTGGATACACAGCCTCAGTGCTTCTAAAGTGCATTCTGAATGAATTATTGGTGCCAAGTACCTTAGACAGGAATAATTTTTTAAAAGTGCTTGCCAAATTTCTTTCCCTGATTGTTATCAGAGTCATCCTACATCCTGAAGGGTTTTCTGCACAGGATCCGTTCTCTGAACCTCTCAATGGATTGTGACTTTCCTCCAGGAATACAGCCAAAATAACACACCTCCTCCATGGATTTCCACTTGCCTCCATGCATTTAGCCATTGACGTGGCCTTATTTTGATATGCACTTCATTTAAAAGCTGCTTGTGTCCAGACTTGGGTGTCTGCTGCTAACATTTCTCAGTGCACTGCAGCATGTCTCTTCCAGTGGCTTTGCTACTTTGCTCATCCTAAAAGTATCGAACTTCATTTTTTTTTCTTTTTAAAACATTGCTTTCTATTTCAGTTCAGTTCAGTCGCTCAGTCGTGTCCGACTATTTGCGACCCCATGAATTGCAGCACGCCAGGCCTCTCTGTCCATCACCAACTCCCGGAGTCTACCCAAACCCATGTCCATCGAGTCAGTGATGCCATCCAACCATCTCATCCTCTGTCGTCCCCTTCTCCTCCCGCCCCCAATCCTACCCAGCATTAGGGTCTTTTCCAATGAGTCAACTCTTCTCATGAGGTGGCCAAAGTATTGGAGTTTCAGCTTCAACATCAGTCCTTTCAATGAACACCCAGGATTGATCTCTTTTAGGATGCAGTGATTGGATCTCCTTGCAGTCCAAGGGACTCTCAAGAGTCTTCTCCAACACCACAGTTCAAAAGCATCAATTCTGCGGCGCTCAGCTTTCTTCACCGTCCAACTCTCACATCCATACGTGACCACTGGAAAAACCATAGCCTTGACTAGATGGACTTTTGTTGGCAAAGTAATGTCTCTGCTTTTAAATATGCTATCTAGGTTGGCCATAACCTTCCTTCCAAGGAGTAAGCGTCTTTTAATTTCATGGCTGCAATCACCATCAGCAGTGATTTTGGAGCCCAAAAAAATAAAGTCTGACACTGTTTCCACTGTTTCCCCATCTATTTCCCATGAAGTGATGGGACCAGATGCCATGATCTTAGTTCAAGGTTTGATTTTCCTTAACATAAAAAGATATCAATCTATCTATTTATCTGTGTGTGTGTGTGTGTATGTTATGTGTATACACACATACACACATATATATTTTTCTGTTCTGAGGATAATAGCAACCCAATAAAAAAAAAAAACTATGATGACAGAAAATTAGAAGTCAAGAAATATAGCAGAAGCATTATTTTATTTGTGGCCCTGTGTTTATTTGTGGCATGTTTTTTTCTGGCTCACTGTTAAGAATGCAGTGAGTGATCACTTGATTTTTAATACAATAGGACATCTTTTTCGTTAATTAAAACATCCTCTTCTTTGTTGAGAGAAGAGTACTTGGTGTCATTTCTTTTGAAGTGGGCCTTGTTTGGGTTTCTTTGGATGGTAGGCAGAAATCCACTTAAACCAGTTATAGGATTACTGGCCATACTAGATTAAGTGGAATGTTTATATACAGAATAATTGCTGTAACCTGAGTGGGGATGTGTAATTCCAGTTCTTTACACACACACACGTACACACACTTGCATGACTGCCTACATACATCTCCAGAGATTATGTCTGGCTTTCAAGAGAAAAATCACAAAGGAGTAGTTTAAGGTGGAAACGGACATCCCGTATGTTAAAAATAGAAAGCATAATCTTGCAGGTTTTATTGCGGTCTCTCATTCTCTTCATCAAGTATTTGAGAAGAGCTGAGGAGCTGCGTGGGCTGATTGCTTAGTTCCGCATGTGTATCAAAGAGAAACAGAAAACCCATTGAGATGCGTGTATTACAGTGATTAGGAATCCAGGCTCTTCAGGCTTAAGAATCTTAAAGATGACTCTGGACAAAATATTTTCCTTTAGCTGTAGGAGCCTAGACACTCATTCAAGCATTCTGGAAAGACCACTGAGTTCATTTTGGCAAATTTTGCTAATAGGATATCAAATTAGAGACTTATTTTACATATGCTATTAGAAGGAATATTCAGATTAGGTCACTCCTGGTTGATGGTCAATCTCCTACGCTTCTTTTTCTGTTCCATGTATGTCTTCCTAAAGGAAAATGCTCTTTTTGTCTCTACCTCCATAGTTAAATGGTGAGAAGGGTTTGCAAAATTTTAGGCTTGTTTTTTTCTTATTCTTTTAATCATCTGCGAATACTTCTTCCATGTAGCTATCATTTTGAAATATGAGCAGATGATTAAAAGAATAAGAAGAAAACAAGCTTAAAACTATGTAGCTATCATTTTAATATATAACACTAGTCATGTTACTTTTATTTTACTTTAAAAACACTTTCTAGGTCTATACACAAATCTGTTCAAAAATATCACACCTGTGTTACTGATGTAGCTCCACTGAAACCCAGAGAGGGAAGCAATTTGCCTGGTCACTCCACTAGGTAGTAACTGAATCAGGCTAGAACCAGGTTCATCAAACTGTGAGCTATCATTGCTGAGCCCCATGTAACAGGACAGCCCTTACCTCTGCTTTCCTGCGACCTTTTCCCTGGTCCCAAAGTGCTTCCTGCCAGGAGGAGTGAGTAAGATCACTTTCTTGGCCAAACACTCCATGCCTTCATCGGCATTTCACCTATGCTGATAGCGGCCAACATGCTTTTGGGTTTGTGCTCACTTGGCAGCTAGGAGGAACCTTTGTTTTACTCTGTATTAGATGCCAATTTTAACACTGCTCCCTGGCATTCAACAACCTCTAATGGCCTAAAGTGAAGAGGAACTAAAGAGCCTCTTGATGAGGGTGAACGAGGAGAGTGAAAAAGCTGGCTTGAAACTTAACATTCAAAAAACTAAGATCATGGCATCCGGTCCCATCACTTCATGGCAAACAGATGGGGAAAACGTGGAAGCAGTGACAGATTTTATCTTCTTGGGCTCCAAAATCACTGTGTACAGTGAATGCAACCATGAAATTAAGACGTTTGCTCCTTGGAAGAAAAGCTATGACCAACCTAGACAGCATATTAAAAAGCAGAGACATTACTTTGCTGACAAAGGTCTGTATATTCAAAGCTATGGTTTTGCCAGTAGTGATATACAGATGTGAGAGTTGGACTATAAAGAAGGCTGAGCATGGAAGAACTGATACTTTTGAATTGTGTTGCTGGAGAAGACTCTTGAGAGTCCCTTGGACTGCAAGGAGATCAAACCAGTCAATCCTAAAGGAAATCAACCCTGAATATTTATTGGAAGGACTGCTGCTGAAGCTGAAGCTCCAATACTTTGGCCACCTGATGCAGACTCATTGGAAAAGACCTTGATTCTGGGAAAGATAGAAGGCCAAATGAGAAGGCGGTAGCAGAGGATTAGATGATTACATGATATCACCAACTCAATTTTCATGAATTTCAGCAAACTCTGGGAGATAGTGAAGGACAAAGGAGGCTGGCGTGCTGCAGTCCGTCGGGTCACAAAGAGTTGGATACAACTTAGTGACTGAACAACAGCAACAAAAAGGAAGACCAGCACCAGGGAACTCAATAGATATCTTCTTGCCAGAAATCAAGACTTCAACAGATTCACAAACCTGCATTGGTGAAAGCATCTGCTCTCAGTTGGAGGGCTCATTTCCAGAGAGAGGTCTACTTCCATGCTGGGGCCAAAGGTATGATTCCAGAATATCTTTCAGCCTGAGAGACTGAATTGAAGAGACTATCTTTTCTCTATTGTATGTTCTTGCCTCCTTTGTCATAGATTAATTGACCATAAGTGCCTAGGTTTATTTCTGGGCTTTCTATTCTGTCCCATTGATCTATGTGTCTGTTTTTGTGCCAGTCCCATACTGCTTTGATGACTGTAGCACTGTAGTGAATATGGGCATTGACACTTGATGGCTGTGTGGCTTTTAGTAAGTCATTTAAGCCACTGCTTCAGCTTCCTCATCTGTAAGATGGAACGATAACTGGATTTGCCTCATAAGTTTGACACAAGGTTGATGCCTTGATACCCTTCTAAGCACCAGACGTTATCTATTCAAAGTGCTCTGTGCTGTGCTCAGTTGCTCAGTCATGTCTGACTCTTTGCGGCCCCATGGACTGTAGCCCACCAGGCTCCTCTATCCAGTGGATTCTCCAAGAAAAGAATACTGGAGTGGGTTGCCATGTCCTCCTCCAGAGGATCTTCCTGACCCAGGGATCAAAGCTGCATCTCCTGTGTCTCCTGCATTGCAGGCAGATTCTTACTGCTGAGCCACCAGGGAAGCCCCATTCAAAGTGCTAGTGGTGGCTAATTTTATCAGCCCTGTTCCAATGAAGTTCATTGTCACATTACTCCTTCCTTTAATAACTGTATCAGCAAGTATGCATCTTAGTAAGATGTAAATCCAATCTGCATGGGCTTAAAGCCACTTCTTGAAACTACTGACATTTATTCACAAATTAACCTGAATTAGCATGTGAGATTTATAAACCTTAGGAAGAGTCTTGGAAATAAATCTGACATCAGCAAGGCTTGAGAAAGGGCTCAGATGTGTGGGTCTTTTGGGGTAGTGAGGTGGGTAGGTAACAGGGAAGTTCAGCGGGCATTGGATGAACACAGAAGGGACAAGAGCAGTAAGGCGCTAAATTCCTTAAGATGTGTACATATGGCTGTAGGGGAGGATTCATGAAAATGGACCTCAGTACCATGAATTTCCATCCACCTAACAAGGCCAGGATTCTCACAGTGGCAGCCTCACCTTTTTAAATTATGGATGGGAACAGATAGCCCTCTCCCTCCTCCTCCAGAAGGAATCCAGTGCTCCCTGTGCAGACTTTTTATTTCTGTTCACCAGGAAGTTATCTGAAGAATTTATCACTTGTAACACTTGCCAGTTTGGATGGAGAGGATCAGCCTTCCCTCCCCCGCCCCCTACACCCCCTGTTCTGCGGCCTCCTCTTTAGTCGTGAATCACTGTATGGAGAGGCAGATCTTTTAGATTTTAGGAATTTTAAAAAGCCCCTTTTCTCTGTCAAAGGCAAACCCAGCTTAGATGTTTTACTGGAAAACAGGCAAGCTGTGAGATTTCTCTTGATGGCTATTATGAACATCCCCCTAAGCAAGTAGTTCCTGAGAGGATCTCAGTTTCCGAGCCTTGAGCCCAGAACTGCGTGCAGGAGATAAGGATAATGTGGGTGTTAAAGCCAGAAACATGCTGTCCTTTGTCTCACATTAAATTGAACCCATTCCTTTGGTTTTTGGTTTGGGGTGGTGATGTATTATGCTGTGTGTGCTGACATGTATGCGTCCAGATTTGCAATGAAACAACTTGGGCTATGACACAGAATTAAAACTTCACCTTGAAGTCTTTCTTCAGCTAACTGAGAAACACCGCCTCCAGCAACAGAACTTGCAGAGCTCTTAAACCAACTCTGCTCAAAATTGAGATGCTGGAGCAGGAGGAATGATGGCTCTTTCAATATTTTTTGGCAAGGGCTGGAGTATAAATATTACTTAAAAAACAACAACAACAACAAGGGAACTAGACAAATCAAGTTCTCCCTTTACCTCTATTGAAATAGTCTGTTTCCTAAAATTTGCCACAACTACACCTGGCAGTCTTCCCTGAGTACCCGGGGGAAAAGAAATAGAAATCTAGAAAAGATTCCCTTATTTAGCCAGGCTTATTTTCTTACTTTCTGCTTCAAGTAGCCAAGCCATTTACTTTGAAAGCTGCTGTAACTGAACATGTGTATTTGCTGAGCTATTTCAAGTGCGTTCTATTATGCCTCAGCCTTTTTCAATGATGGACTTTGCACAGAGTTCTAATGCCTGGTGGTGCAATTTCTAACTGGGAGGCGTTCTCAGTGCAAGCTGAGTAAAACCAGTGTTACAGTGCCATACTAAAAATAATCCCTTAAGACTTGCAGCCCCAGAGTTTACTGTTTAGCTGTAGCAGCGATGCATTGCACAGCCTGGATTAGGCAGTGTGTTCCTCTGTGCCTTGCCTTTGCCATCTGCAGAGTGGGGCTGAAATGCCTACCCCAACTTTTTTTTGTTGTGATTATGAGTGAAACCCTAATGGGTAAGTCAATTCCCAAATGAGCACAGAATGGAAGGATCTTAATTTTTTGAAACCTCTCAATGAAAAGATGTCACCTGCCATATTAGTAAACAAAGGATGCTGCAGCCATTAAACCATCACACTGCCAGCCACCCCCAGCGGTGCACCCGAGGAGACTCAGGATGAGAAAACCCTGCACACTGGCCCGGAGAGCCGAGGTGCACGTCAAAGGAATGACTTCAGTGAGCCCAGACTCTTGCATCTTGCTATACATAAGAAAGCACTAAATTCCTTAACTTGAGATTTCTGGTTTTCTTTAATTAACAGTTGCTGTTGTTCAGTCATTAAGTCTTGTCTGATCTTTTTATGAGCCCATGGACTGTAGCCTGTCCATGGAATTTCCCAGCCAAGAACCTTGGAATGGATTGTTGTTTCCTCCTCCAGGGGATCTTCCTGACCCAAGGATCAAACCTGTGTCTCCTGCTTGATAGGCAGATTCTTTACCACTGAGCCACCTGGGAAATCAGATAATCTTTTGAAATGTTGACTTCCCAGTCTTTATTGGAAAAACTCCTATATATCCTGGCTCCTCCCTTGCCTCTTGGAAGCAGTCTTTCTGAGCTATCTAAGATACTATATCCCAGGCTTAAGTTCTCAGTTTTGTCTGCCAAATAAACATAATTCAAGGACTGCTGGCTCTCTCTATGCCACAAATTTCCAATAGAACTCCAAAATTATAAATTCAAAGCCAGCTTTCAGGTTATTATGAAATGATATTTTTTAAGGTAAGAGGGTAGAAGATAGGATATATTTTATTTCAGTTTGATTGCTTAATGTGTAACTTTGAAATATGTATAGACTTATGGTAGGTGGGTCTCCATTTGTGCTTTAGCCCTGAGACCCTCAAATGTTGAGATTGGCCTGATGGCTCCCCCTTCAGTTGCCACCCCTCTGAGAGTCTTCAAACACCTGGTTTGTTTCCCTTAATGTTGCCCCCACCTTTCTAAACACTCCCATGCTGCTTGTAAGGCTCTTGACTCTCAGGGTCAAAACACAGTGTCGAAACTCTCCCCACCCCACTCATGTATCCTGCTTCGTGACACAGGACCCGGCCTGCATCTCTGCGAGAGCCAGAGCTATTTGTTAGGTCCTTCTGCGCTGAGGGAGATGGGAGCCTGGAGGAAGAAGAAGGAATTGTCTCCCTTGTCTTTGCCTCTTGTTCCTATCAGCATCAGGGCACCTTCACTTTTTCACTCTGGCAGCAGCATTTTGCTCCTGTAGCAGCAAAAATAGAAGCCAGTTTGTTTTTCAAAGCTTGCCAATGCAGCCTCATCACACTCCCTCAAGAGCCGTCAGCACCAGCCAGGGGAGCCCCCTCCTAGGAGATCTAGTTCCTGCCCCATGAGATGCCTTCTCTAATTGTCTATGTTTTAATAGTTTCCACAGCTGCCCATCATCCCTCTGCCTAAGCTACTTCCTGCAGATGATTTCTCCTCTGTGATTATTAGTTTTCTCTTTTTACTCTTTCAGCTATCCACTAAACACGCCCTTATATTAAATCCTCTTTGTAAAATAACTGGCATGGTTTCTGACTCCAGTGACATCCACCATCAAATCCTTTTCAATGGCCCTGCTTGATTGCGGCCTGTGTCACCTGCTGGGACCCTGAATGATACTCTTAGCTAAGAGTTAGCCCAGGAATCTTGTTTCTGGAGTCACAATTTGAGTAAATGATGAGTGTTCCTAGACACAAAACCAACTTGATGTATAACCAGTGGCTTTGGATTCCTTAAATTCTCCTTCCCTCCATGGATCACAGCCTTGTTGTGGCAAAGGCACTTGTGCAACTCAACGAAGCTCCAACCCCTACCTGATGCAAGGAGCCGACTCATTGGAAAAGCCCTGATTTGGGAAAGACTGAGTCAGGCAGGCGTAGAAAGGGGCAACAGACGATGAGGTGGTTGGATAGCATCACCGGCTCAATGGACATGAATTTGAGCAAACTCCAGGAGATGGTGAAGGACAGGGAAGCCTGGTGCGCTGCAGTCCATGGGTCACAGAGAGTTGGACATGACTTAGTGACTGGATAACAGGAACAACAAATCCTCTGGTAAGGAAGACTTCATTTAGAGGTAAAAGATTTGTTTCCTGAGCAGATGCCATTTCAAAATAGACCAAAGCATTAGAAGGTATTTCTATGACCAGTTCTTCTTGGTGGTTCTCTTAAAGCATGTATGTAGAAAGTACAAAAAGTATCATTTATAGGAATAACTCCAGCAGGACTCCAAAATCATGCCTGAAGTCACCGCAGATACACCCCAGCATAATGACTAAGCTACCACAGATTCCACCGAAATCGCATTCTCACATGACCACTTATGCCTTGGATATTTTTATGTTATGCTGCTAAGTCACTTCAGTCGTGTCCGACTCTGTGCAACCCCATAGACGGCAGCCCACTAGGCTCCACTGTCCCTGGGATTCTCCAGGCAAGAACCCTGGAGTGGGTTGCCATTTCCTTCTCCAATGCATGAAAGTGAAAAGTGAAAGTGAAGTCGCTCAGTCATGTCTGACTGTTCACAACCCCACGGACTGCAGCCTACCAGGCTCCTCCGTCCATGGGATTTTCCAGGCAAGAGTACTGGAGTGGGTTGCCATTGCCTTCTCCGTTTTATGTTATATTTTATGTTATAGGTGTGGTGTAAAGGCATAAAAGTAAGGCTCAAAATTCTGAGCTGTCTTTAAAGCTGTCTTTAACACTTGGTGAAGTAAGGAGGGCTGCAGATGGTGTCGCCACAAGTTCCCCCTCCTCACTCTGTTTCTTTGGGCAAGGTCCCTTAGCCAAGCAGCCCTCCTTATCAAAGGGACCAGGAAGAATTCCTGCTCATCTCTGAGTACCAGTGTGTCCCAGGCCCCTGTCAGCTCACAGAATCATTCAATCAAGCTTCAATGCATTTAATCATTCATTCATTCATTCATTCAATCAATCAAGTCAGGTCCTCCCATAGGTACCAGGGCACCTCAACCTTTTGATGCTACAAAGCCTGGCTCCCACAACCCCTAATTGTTCTGTTCCCAAAAGTAACTGCCATGTGGCCCTGTGTGGCATGCAGTGTCTCCTTCAGGCTGTGAGTATATGTGACTAAGAAGCGGCAGTTGATTTCTCCCGTCCAGTATCAGGCATCCTGTGTTCAGAGGCACCATCGTAACCCTAGGGCAGAAACCCTTACCTCACCAATGAAGTGAACAGAAAATGATTAAACAGTGGGTAAAATGGGGGAATTCCCTGGTGGTCCAGTGGTTAGGACTCAGTGCTTTCGTTGCCGTGGCCTGGGTTCAATCCCTGGTTCGGGAACTAAGATCCCACAAGCCACACAATGCAGCTGAAAAAGAAAAAGAAAAAAAAGTGGACAAAATGGAGCTCTCCAAACATACACTAGAGCTGATATCATGGGATCTTGTTTCCAGAAAATACATTTTTTTTCCTTCTCCTAAAACTCTTCTTAGTAATGAGTTCTGTGGTGTTAAACTAATAGTTTAAAATATGTGCATATAGACTCACAGATTTGATTGACACTGTACTGTTTATGGGCTTCCCAGGTGGAGCCAGTGGCAAAGAACCCACCTGCCAATGCAGGAGATGTAGGTTTGAACCCTGGTCCAGGAAGATCCCTTGGAGCAGGAAATGGAAACCCACTTCCCCATACCTGTCCATTTCATGGACAGAGAAGCCTGGCAGGCTACAGTCCACTGTGCTGCAGAGTCAGACATGAATGAGCAACTGAGCACTACACTGTGTATTGTTTATAGAGAAGAACTTGGAAGGTCCTTTCAAGTATTAATTATTCTATATAATACCCAATCCTACCATGGGAAAAATAAAGTTGCCCCCTTTTCCAAGTGCATCAACTCTCAGACCATAATGATGTATCAGAATAACCTCTTGATTCCTTCTAAGAAACATCTCAGTGGCCTGAGGTTAACCATCTCTTTAAAAACGAATCTATTGTTTTCTTCTCAAAGATAGAATTTTACTTGATATCTGGTAAGTATGTGTATGTGGCTGGGGTGGGGTAGCAGAGACAGGCACAGAACAACAGACAACTGAAGAAAGAGAAATGGAATTGAAGCATGAGATCCATATTTTCAATTTAGTGAATGACATAAAATTTATCTGAACCTCCTTTTGTCCTTTCTCTTTCTGGCTCAGAGGGAGATTCCCTCCTTTCCAAGGTTAACCTAACTCTGTGTCCCTCACTTTATTTTCTCCTGAGTTTATTAGAAACTCAATTTCTTTTTCTTTCTGAGCTCTTCACCCTATCAACAAACATACTCCAGTCTCCCAACTTTAAAAGAAGTTCTCTAGAGTGCCTCAAATCACTGTGCTATTTTTTTACCTTTCCTTTTCCGCTAAACTTCTTAAAAGTGTGTCTATATTTAGTGTCTGCTTTTTTTTTTTTATTGCATTTACTCCTAACCTTTTACCTTTTATTTTTCCAGTCCTGATCTTTTTTGATCACTCTAAAGCATTTGATCTTCCAGTCTACTTTCTCCTATTCAAACACTCTGTGAAATGGTAGCATCTTGATTTTCCTTCTATTTTAAGATTGTCCTTTCTTTGTTTCTTTCATTGCCACTGATCTTTCAAGTCTCCAATGATATCCTTAGAGTTATTCTTTTCTCTTTATACTTGAAAGAAGGGAAAGGAAATTTGATGATCTTATTCACTTTCAAAAATCCAAGTATTAGATGCCAGTGACAGCCAAGTATATATCTGTATATGCTAGTTCTTTCCAGTACCCAAATTTCCCACCACCTGCCATACATCTTTTACTGGATGGCCCACCAGAATCTCAGATTCAAAACATCTAAACCCTACCCAACTATTTATTTTCTTCAGGATAGGTTCCTCTCTGGGCACAGTCTTTGTCCCATTGTCTCTGATTCCATTTCTCCCTCACTTGTGAATCCTCCCTCTATATCAGAGCGGTTAAGCTGTTTTCTCAAGGTCACACAGTTAGTCAGCTGTAAATTTAGTTTCAAACAGATTCCACTGCACTATGCCTTTCTCTTTATACGTTACTTTGAGGTGAAGAGCTAGCAGGACCTAGTTTCAATTCTTGAAGGACCTATAATAAAGTTCAGGGAATATTACTGCAAAAAAAATTAATGATCCTTAGAAGGCACTTAAAGATTATTGCTGTACCTTCCTACCTCCCCATAATAACAAGTAAAGGATTATATCATGATTATAAGAATTTTTTTTGGACTTTTCAAAAGTATCTATATTCTAAATACTGGACAGAATACCCTTTCTACTTGCCCCTTAAAATAGTCTTCATTAAAAAATGAAACAAAGCTTGTTTGATCAACATTCTTAGCTAAAACAATAAATGGCAACCTGAAATCAAAACATATCCCTATATTTAAGCCCATACTGTAAATCATAGTCTCCACATTCAGATGTACTCTCTCTAATTAATTTCAGGTGTTTAAAGCTATATTATGGTAAGTTGTCATGGTTTCAAACAAGTAAGGATAATTTAGCCATCTGCACTATTTCTTCTCAGTTACAAATCCTGCATTCTGAAACAAGATGGATTTAAATCTGCAGAGACAGCATTCAGAAGAAGAACAAAGCCAAAAATGCTAAGTTCGTGAAAATTTCCATCAGCCCAGATCTCCCGCCAATATTTGTCGGGTGTCTACTTGAGGGTGTCTGCTCTAAATTTATGTTTTATTTTGACTGATTTCTTTCTTCAAGAAAATGAAAGCTACATTTTATCTTCTTTTCCTCTCGGATTGCCGTACCATTTTATCTTCCAATGATATACTAAGATGGCTTAGAAACCTCCCAGATCTCTAGCAAGTGAATGATTTCATTTTGAAATACAAATATGTGCTACCTAAAGGAGACACGAACTTTACTAACAGAAAAGGATCAACATTTAACAAGTAATAGATAAGGCTGACCTTAGTTAGTTATTAAGTATCCTATTTAGATACTAAGACTGCAGCATCTGGAACAGTTATATGGTTATATTGTTTAACTCCTGTTGAGCTACTTATAATATCAGGTTATATAATCACAGAAGAAGGCAATGGCACCCCACTCCAGTACTCTTGCCTGGAAAATCTCATGGACGGAGGAGCCTCATAGGCTGCAGTCCATGGGGCCACTAAGGGTTGGACATGACTAAGCGACTTCATTTTCACTTTTCACTTTCATGCATTGGAGAAGGAAATGGCAACCCACTCCAGTGTTCTTGCCTGGAGAATCCCAGGGACTGGGGAGCCTGGTGGGCTGCCGTCTATGGGGTCGCACAGAGTCGGACACGACTGAAGTGACTTAGCAGCAGCAGCAATCACAGAAACCTTTATCACAGGAGAGTATGCCCCTCTCTCTTAACTTGGGATTTCCACTTAAACTGGTAGGATTCCGACTGTGCAAATAAAAGTGCTGTTTTGGTAACAGCTTGTTGAGAGAACTCTATGTTTCCCCGGAATGTACTTGAAAAAGATTAATGAGTTCTACATATATGCCAAGTCAATCTGTTCCTCCCTGTCAATCACCCTCCCAAGAACAAGACTCTTCATTTTTGCTGATATGTTTTCTTTTTTGTTTAATTGAGTTATAATTAACATACAATATTATGTTAGTTTCAAGTGTATAACATAGTGATTCGATAATTTTATGTATTATGAAATGATCACTGAAATAAGACCAGCTATCATCCATCACCATATAAAGTTGTGGTAATAGTATTGACTATATTCCCTATGTGTACCTGACATCCTCATGACTTATTATCTTATAGCTGGAAGCTTGTACTTTGTACCTCTTATTTCATCCTTCCATCCACTGCCTTCTTCTTGGCAACCACCAGTTCATTCTCTGTATCTATGGCTCTGTTTCTCTTTTGTTTTGTTTGTCTGGTTCTTTAGATTTTCTATATAAGCGGAATCACATGGTGTATTATTTTTCTCTTTTTGACTTATTTCATTTAGTATTATATTCATCTATGTTGCCAGAAAAGGCAAGATTTCAATCCTTTTTATGGCCAAGTAATATTCCATTGCATGTATAAGTATATACCATATCTTCTTTATCCATTCATCTATTGATGGACACTTAAGTTGCTTCTGTATCTTGGCTGCTTGTAAATAGTGTTGGATAGTATGGGCATCTTAACAATGTTGATTCTTCCAATTCATGAGTATGGTATATCTTTCCATTTATTTGGGTCACCTTCAATTCTTTCCTCAACACCTTATAGTTTTCAGAGTACAGATCTTTTTCTTGCTTAACTTCTATGACTAGGACTTCTAATATAATGTTTAATAAAAGTAGTGAGAGTGGGCATCCTTTTCTTGCTTCTGATCTTAGAGGAAAAGCTTTCAGCTTTTCACTGTTGAGAATGATGTCAACTCTGTGTTTGTCATGAAAAGTGAAAGTGTTAGTTGCTCAATTGTGTCTGAATCTTTGTGACCTCATGGACTGTAGCCTGACAGGCTCTTTTGTTCATGGAATTCTCCAAGCAAGAATACTAGGGTGGCTAGCCATTCCCTTCTTCAGGGGGATCTTCATGACCCAGGGATTGAACCCAGGTCACCTGCATTGCAGGCAGATTCTTTACCATCTGAGCCACAAGGGAGGCCTGTGTTTGTCATATATGGCCTTTAATATATTGAGGTATGTCCACTTCTGCTTGCCTGCTTTCCTCCAGTGGAAGAGAAGGTGCAGCCAGTCATGCAACTGCAACCCCATGAGCGCGGCTGAGGCATCATGACATGCTGGGGCCCTCCTATGGCCATTAGTTGTTCCTAACTGGCTATGGGACCAAAAGGTGCTAACTCTGATTGCATTTGATCCCTTATTTTCTTTCTAAAGACTACAAATTTCCAATTAAACAAGGTCTAACAAGAAACCTCAGTATAGGCGATAAAAATTTTCTGATTCAAAATTTATTTCAAAAAGTGAGAAAGAAGTTGAACTCAAGGGATTTAATCACTAGCCTCTTACTCCTGCAGAATTCACAGATAAGAGCATCTCAACCTTGACTAGTGCCCCACAGACTGGGAA
Organism: Giraffa tippelskirchi; assembly: GCF_054371585.1. NCBI lineage: Eukaryota > Metazoa > Chordata > Mammalia > Artiodactyla > Giraffidae > Giraffa > Giraffa tippelskirchi. Next base: position 59,216,106 of record NC_137287.1, on the reverse strand, counting down.
GAGCTGACTTAAAGTGGAAGATTCAGGAGTGGCTGATGTCAGAGCCCAGAGCTGCCAAAAAGAATGGTTCAGGATAGAACCTGAGGTCAGGGATCAGAGCCTGGTAAACAACATCTTTATTTTACTATCATAAAAACATTATAGGACTTTGGTCAGTTATTTCATTTTGTTTTAGAAAGTGATTCTTAATCACATTGTCCATCAAAATCACCTGAAGATCATTAAGAATATGCAGATACCTGGAACTTAGCATAGTAGGTCCAGAGTAAGGTTAAGGCATCTGTATCTTAAAGTGTCCCCTGTTGATTCTGATGTATATGATCCTCTTGTCCTACTTTGAAAGACAGTGGTTTAAATGAATAAAAATGTACACTGAGATGATTTATGATTGTAGGTGATGCCAAGTCAAACAGATTTTTTTTTCAGAAAATTAAAAATTTATTCAGTAAATATAAAACAGAAATGCACTTTAACAATTTAGCACTTTCTCTCAAATAGTTCGATAAAGCTAAAGAGTTCACAATGTTGACTAGAACATTTAATAGCTTTATTGAAATATAATTAATTATATTGAGATATAATGGCAGTCATAAAGTTTACTGATTTAAAGTGAACAATTCAATGATTTGTAGTATATTTGCAGAACTGTAGACCCATCACCACAGTTTAATTTTGGAACATTTTCACCCCCCCTAAGAAAAATCCCATATTCATTAGCTGTCACTTCCTGTTCCTTCCACTTCCCTATCTCAAATCCCACTCTCATCCCAAAGCAACTATTAACCTATTTTCTTGTCTCTGTAAAATTATAGATTTGATTTTTAGAAGATGTACTCAGTCACTATGTCATGTTTGACCCTTTGTGAACCCATGGGCTATATATAGCCCACCAAGTTTCTCTGTCCATGAGATTCTCCAGGCAAGAATACTGGAGTGGTTTTCCAGTCCCTTCTCCAAGGGATCTTTCCAACCCAGGGATCAAACCCACATCTCTTGCATTGGCAGGCAGATTCTTTACCACTGAGCCACCTGGGAAGCCCTTTTTAGAAGATAAGGCTAGCTTATTTTTGAAAGATCTGGTATTGAAAATAACCATTAGTTTTTATCTTGCTGATACTTTACATGGTAAAAGCACATAGAGACACAACCACGCTTTTCTGTGCTAATATCAGCAGAAAACTACCACTTGACCATCATCTTAATTAGCTATTTTGCATTATAAATACTATGAGCAGTCATCAGCTGCAGGTGTAGGCCCACCCTCTGGTTTACTCCTATGTAATTTGAAGACTCAACATCAAAAAGACCATTCTAGTCCACATTTGGGATAAAAGAACATTACCAGTTCAACACTGAAAATAGTTTTTGATAATTAGTGAATAGCATGTTGTATTTGCTGTTTCAGAAACCTTTTCTCGTCCAATACACCCAGTCTGCTTTCAGCCCTCACTGTTTTTAAACAACTGTTTAGGAAGCCAGGTTTCAAAATGTGATGGTTGTATGGCAACTGAGAATGGTTCTCTCTCCATCTGTCTTAACTTCCCTGCATTTTCTACCTGTTTGTCAGAGAGGGCCCCTTAGCACCCAAAGAAAGAGTTCCCCTGGATTCTGTGTGTGTGGCAGGGGGCAGGAAGGTGGTGAGTAGAGAAAGAAGAGAAACATCCCTCCCTTCTCCCATCAAGGCAGATAAGCACCTCTAGAAATTGCTCAGCTTCTACAAGCCTTGGACATTGTGTTGGGAATGAAGAATTATCCTGAGATATGAGCAAAGACAGAGCTAGTAGATGTGCACCCTGCCCTGGAATCTGGTTCAGAACCAGTCAGGGGGACTTGGATAGAGAGCCTTCATTGTCCTTGCACTGGAATTGTTTAGTGTTCCAGCTGAGACAAGGGTAGACTTCATTCATGTTAGCTGTCCACCAAGGAACCAGATGAGAAGGGTGGCTGGAAGACAAAAGCTTAGACACAAGGGGTGTCCAGAACGTGGCTAGCAAATGGTTTACTAATCTTCAAGATTATACTACAAAATAAGCATGACAGGTACTTAAAATTTTATGAACCAAGCCCTGATGTGAAAGACTGACAGAATCTCTACTCACTTGAAAAAATGCTAGGCACACTCTATATGCAAATCCGAATGTTATACTGGTGTGTTAGTTGCTCAGCTGTGTCCAATTCTGTGCAACCTCATGGACTGCATGCAGCCTGCCAGGCTCCTATGTCCATGGGATTCTCCAGGCAAGAATACTGGAGTGGGTTGTCATTCCCTTCTCCAGGGGATCTTCCGAACTCAGGGATCAAACCCAGGTCTCCCGAATTGCAGGTAGATTCTTTCCCATCTGAGCCACCAGGGAAGCCTGAATGTTATAAGGTTATATAGGCAAATAAATGACACATTTACTAAATATCAATCATCACCAGTGCTAGGCTCTGTCCAATAGGGTGAAATAGACTCAATTTGCTATAATGTTAATTTACATGTCAGTAATGAGCATACAAGTTTAACTCATAGAAGAGGACATGCTATTATACATCTTAGCTTCTTTCTATCTCATTCAGACTGATAAGACAGTCTCCAGACAATTGTAATTATGGGCAATTTGTAATAACGACTTGCTTTTTATTAGCTGCAATAAAAATCAATTCTTGATTCAATTACAGTTCCTGGTTGTACTATGACAGATACTCCTGGGTAAATACTAGTATCAAAATAAAATTAATAATAATGATAAAGTTTTGAAGAATAAAATCTTTTTAAGATCAAAATACACTCGTCTCTTTAAATCCCTTAGATTACCAGTCATGAGTGAACTATCTGCATTTCTGTTTCACTTGTTTGGTGATAAATATTGCCATGTGCAATTGCACAGCAGTCTTTTCAGGACTATGACACCATGGTAATGATCCTCACTCTACACTCAGATCACAACCAGCGTGGCCTGAACATCAATGCAACATCGATGCAGGCCAGGCTGCAGATAGACTCCTGCGTGGAGCTCATGCTATGGAATTCCTCAACCCCAAGGTCTCCTTCTAGGCTTTCCAGGTGGCACTAGTGGTAAAGAACCCATCTGCCAATCCAGGAGACATAAGAGATGTGGGTTCAACCCTTGGATTGGGAAGATCCCTGGAGAAGAACATTGCAACCCATTCCAGTTTTCTTGCCTGGAAATCCCACAGCCTAGCAGGCTACAGTCCATGGGGTAGCAAAGAGTTGGGCAAGACTGCAATGACTTAGGACAGCACAGCACAGCAAGGTCTCCTGCTGTTTAAAGAGGAGTAGATTAACATAATTTCTTAAGCTCAACAGGCAGTTCTCTAAGCTTGAGACTTTGCTCTTTTTGTGTAGATATTTGTTGCTATACAGGAAACCTTCCACATTAATATTAAATGTCAATGTCAACTAGCTGACCACACAACAGAGAGGAAAGCCAAGGTGTCTGCTGTCCCAGGAGCACCTTATGAAGCCTTCACACCTGCCTGCTTTCTGTCCTCCAGACAACATGTGCCTTTTATTTTTATGTCTTCCATCTTATCATCATCTACTTCCAGAGAGTCCAAATTCACTTACCCCTTCCCAGTGTATTTTGTGACAATTAGAAAAAAGGGATAGACCTCAAACTGTGGAAATTCAAGCAGCTGTGAGCTGAAATCCAGTCAGTGAGGTGGTTTGATTAGGGAGGTTGCACACAGCTGTGTGACTGATTGGCAAGCAACCACTGTGTGATCTTGGGTAAGTTGTTTACCCTCTCTGGAGACAAAATGAGATAATGCATGGAAAATCCCACCCAAACTGAGTAGAAAATCTCTGTATACATGTCATAGAGTTGATTTACGACCTTCCCTGAAATGAAAGCCTTTCTTGAGGGAATATTACAGAAACAAGTCAAAGAAGGACCAGCCACTTAGTCTTAGTCTTAGTGACCCCTTCACAATGGTTTGACCCATGTACTTACTCTCGACGGTGTCCAAACTCCAGAGGAGGATAGCTATGAGAGCAACAGTACTTTTCTATCTGTAAAGAACTATTGTCATGCATTGGAAGCAATAATTGGGCTTCAATCACTGGTTTAAGATTCCTTGGGCATTGGCCAGAGTACCCTCTGGTGCCCTAGCCATGTAAGAAGTTCAAGACTCAAAAGAAATACAAGCATCATTTAGAAGAACTTGAGTTTTGGAGCCACTTAGGAAAACCAAATAAATTCCACATATTCTATGGTGTGTATTCTCTTTAAAAGGAGCATGCATTAACACATTGTTCTACCCTGTAGATTGGTTAATTAAGAGTAGGCCAGACTCTGTGACAACCTAGAGGGGTGGGGTGGGGTGGGAGGTGGGATGAAGGCTCAAGAGGGAGGAGACATGTGTATACCTATGACTGATCCATGTTGACGTATGGCAGAAACCAACACAATATTGTAATTATCCTTCAGTGAAAAATAAATAAATGAAAAAAATAGTAGGCCAGAGTCACAGCCTCAGACATCATCAGGCTGGGACATCACTGAGTATCACAGTGGTAGAAGATGGTCAGCCAAATATTGAGCAGTTTGTTTTCCTTTGATGTAAGTGTGTGTGCAATGAAACATATCTGGATCTCTATCTGTTTGTGATGAAAGCATAACATTTTGCTTGGAGGGTTCAAAAGAAAATGCCACAGATGATTTATAAACTGCAGTGTAAGTTGAATACAGCCTCCTCTGGTCCTAGCCTAGGATTTGCCTCTTTGCTCAGGGAACCAGAAGTCTGGCTCCCCGGTGATTGACTAGCCTGTGATTTACAGAACGAGTAGAAAAACCAACTCTATTTAGAAAAGGTCCACCCACTTTAAGTCTTATTATATGTAGAAATAAGAACTTGTCTTCTATATGATGTTCATTTAGCAATTAATGGAGATCATCCATTCACTTATTTAACAAACATTTATTGAGTTAAAAAAAATAGCATGTGGCAAAGTGTAGGGTTGGTGGGGGATGAGTTCAGAATGGACTTGTGGAATGCGAGAGGTCTGTCAGTCATCCAAATGGACATGTCCAGCAGACAGCTGGATATACATGATTGGATCTAAGGGCTGGTTTAGGAGCCATCAGTATCTACTATGTATGAAGTTGTTCCGAAAGATTACGGGGGGAGTGACAAATAATGATGACAGAGGAGAGCCTATCAAACAGCAATAAATAAGGGTACACAGAAGGAGCTTACTGAGAAGTCATCAGAAATGTAAGACCAGCCCTATTTTCTCCCTTGTAACGTGTGATGTTTCTCTATATAATTCTACCTGAAGCTTTAATTCCAAAAAAGAGATCCTCAGTGAAATTCTTATATATTGAATCACAGTGATGTTTGATTAGAATATTGTTTTGCATGTGACAGCCTATTATTTTTGAGTCTATAATGTCTTTGCAGTGATAGTTTAGAGGAGAAAGGGGTGTATACTTGGTTAATAACCAGATTGAAAGCCTAACAAATCCATTAAGCAAATCTTTAAAAGCTTTTTTTTAAAAGAGGTGAGCAACAAAGAAATATAGCACCATTTCAGGACACTTTGTTATTAGGGCCAGGACTATACCATTACCATTACACAAACAGTCCACACATATTCACACACACACACACACACACAAGGGCTGAACATTTGCTGTCCATATGAAATTTTTCTAGGCCTCTAGGCACTAAATAAGTTGTAGAGATTGCTCCTCTCCTTGAGAAATACACAGCCTATGAGTGTGTGCGTGCTTAGTCGCTTCAGTCATGTCCGACTCTTTGTGACCCCATGGACTGTAGCCTGCCAGGCTCCTCTGTCCATGGTTCTCCAGACAAGAATACTGGAGTGGGTTGCCATGCCTTCCTCCAGGGGATCTTCCCAACCCAGGGACTGAACCCAGGTCGCCTGCTTTGGGAGGCAGGTTTTTTACCACTAGAGCCACCTGGGAAGCTCACATAGCACATACTTCTAAACAAAAACTCTCAAGTTTCATCCAAAGTTTCAAAACTATCCTGGTAATTTATTAGCTCAAAGGAAAATGCTCACATACTCAGACAGTATGTGAGGCATCATTTGAATACTGCTGTGATAGAAAATAGAAGAGAATGTCTGAAATCTTTTTAAAAAGCCACTTACCCATTCCTGAAGCTTTCAGGGAGAGAAATTCTATCATTTCTAAAGGCTGTCTCCTAAATCCTTATTTCTGAAAGCAAAAATCTCCTTTGAAGCAACTTAAAATTAAGGTCATGGTGGATTGTCTTCAAGGCATTTGGGCAGTTTTTTGTGGCCATAGTATAGCAATGGCCACAGCTCCTTGATCTCAATACTGTGTTAATAATAATTGGGCATCTATTCAAGGGTCTGTCCATCCTGTGCTCACACTAATCAGGGACTGATTGCATCCTCCAGAAACTCTGAATTTCCTAGGAAAAGATTATTTTTCTTTTAGATTTATGTACACACACACACACAGAGGCACACATACAACCAGAAGGAAAATACTTTTTCAAATGTCTATGATGAACTTTGCCCTCTGAGAAACCTATTTAGCTCAAAAGCAAAATGTCGAGAGCCCCCATATCCTTTGCCACTTCAGTTCTTTCTTATTCCTTCCCTTTTATTTTGCTTTGATCTTTCCACTTTTCTTATTATTTTAAGTACTCACTGTCTGTGGAAGACTTAATTCATTGAAAGTCTTTGGGGACTGAATAAGAACACACAGCTTCTATTTGTGTACAACTTTTATTCGTCTGTGTAAAATTGAAACAAAACCTGCCTTAAACATTGTCACAGATAGTTTATCTACACAAGTGTGGGGCTGTAACTGTGCTGACAGAAGGATGTGTACTGGATGCCGGGTGGTGCCATTCGTAGGTGTGAGATACCCCTGTTGCTCTGAATGACCAACCAGATTGAAATATCAAGTCTTTCACTTGCTAAATGAAAATTGTGGGTAATTCCTGGGTGCTGTGCAGGAGCTCTGACCTCATGTCTACATCGCTCCACCATTTAGACAGCACTAGGACCATCATCAGTGTGAAGTCTGAGGGTGTGCTACATCTGCTTTGATTGTTCCATCTCTATTGCTTTCAAGAAATTTTTTTTTTAATTAGTTTATTTTCTATTTTTTAACTTTACAATATTGTATTTGTTTTGCCATACATTGACATGAATCCACCATGGGTGTACATGTTTTCCCCTTCCAGAATCCCCCTTCCACCTCCCTCCCCATCCCATCCCTCTGGGTCATCCCAGTGTACCAGCCTTGAGCACCCTGTATCTTTAAGTGAATAAGTGCTAGATGGAGGTCCAGGAGTTGCATGATGTCCGCAGCCCTGGCACAAGGAGCAACTCCTTAATTTGGCTCTGAGAAATGGCAGCTTTGCTGGTAGAGACTAAGGGGATCTCCTTTGCTGGTTTTATATTAATACTAAGTTAACTATGTTTCACTGGTTCCCTGGCAACAGACAGTTAAGTATGCCTGTGTGCACGCCAAATCGCTTCAGTTGTGTCTGACTCTTTGTGACCCCAACGACTGCAGCCCACCAGACTTCTCTGTCCATGGGATTCTCCAGGCAAGAATACTGGAGTGGGTTCCCAAGTCCTCCTCCAGAGGATCTTCTCGATCCAGGGATTGAATCTGCACTGGCAGGAGGGTTTTTTACCACTAGCGCCACGTGGGAAATTCCCACAAAACGTGGAATAATCCTATAGGACACTGCACAGTTCATATTTTGGAAGACAGCTGTTCCAGTAATTCCTGTTTGGGAAATGCTGTGTACCACAACAAATTTATATATGCTAGGCATTCAAATCGGCATGTCAAAGATTAAGAAGTGATACAGTACAGAAATCAGATTTGTCTGTTTGAGTGCAACATTTCCCAATATTTTAAAATGTTACTTATTTATTTTTGACTGTGCTGGGTCTTCATTGCTGCACGGGCTTTTCTACAGAGGCGGGGAGTGGGGGCATACTCTCTAGTTGTGGTGCTTGAACTTCTTATTGTGGTGGCTTCCCTTTTCACAGAGCATGGGCTGTAGGGTGCATGGGCTTCAGTATTTGGGGCTCCCAGGCTCTAGAGCACAGGCTCAATAGTTGTGGCACACAGGCTTAGTTGCTCCATGGCATGTGGGATCTTCCCAGACCAGGGATCCAACCTGTGTCTCCTGCATTGGCAGATGGATTCCTTACCCCCTAAGCCACCAGGGAAGCCCAACATTTCCCAATATTTCTGAATGAATGAAACAACAACAACACAAAAGTCAGGAAGTGCTGCTTCCTAGGTCCCTCTTCACTAAGTATTCTACTGACAGTTCATGTGATGGCCCAGACACCTTGATACCAAGAAGAATTTCCCCATAGATTACTGGCAAGTATTTTGGCAAACAGAATCTTGTATTTTGTGTGGAGAACTCCTAGGGCTCAAGATGGACTAAAAAGAGAGACTGCTGGGATGATTTAGCAATATGTGCCAAAGGTGCAGCAATTGTGAGGGACTTGGTCATTTTTACCATCCTTGTTTCTGATAAAAGTGACCTAACATGCTTAAAACTAAGATGCTTAAAACTCAACATTCAAAAAACTAAGATTATGGCATCCAGTCCCATCACTTCATGGCAAATAGATGGGGAAAAAGTAGAAGCAGTGACAGATTTTATTTCTTGGGCTCCAAAATCACCATGGATGGTGACTGCAGCCATGAAATTAAAAGACGCTTGCTCCTTGGAAGGAAAGCTATGACCAAACTAGACAAAATATTAAAAAGCAAAGACATCACTTAGCCAAAAAAGGTTCATATAGTCAAAGCTATGGTTTTTCCAGTAGTCATGCACGGATGTGAAAGTTGGACTATAAAGAGGCTGAGAGCCAAAGAGTTGATGCTTTTAAATTATGGTGCTGGAGAAGACTCTTGAGAGTCCCATGGACTGCAAGGAGATCAAACCAGTCAATCCTAAAGAAATCAACCCTGAATACTCATTGGAAAGACTGATGCTAAAGCTAAAGCTATAAAATTTTGGCCACCTGATGTGAAGAGGTGACTCATTGGAAAAGACCCTGATGCTGGGAAAGACTGAAGGCAAAAGGAGAAGTGGGGTGACAGAAGATGAGATGGTTGGATGGACATGAGTTTGAGCAAACTCCAGGAGATAGTGAAGAACAGGGAAGCCTGGTGTGCTGCAGTCCATGGGGTCGTAAAGAGTCGGACACAACTGAGTGACTGAACAACAAAAACAACACTAAGATGCTGCCACCATGTGAGACCCTGACTGGGCTGTGATCATTCTCTTTCATTAATTGCAGCCAGCTGACATCACTGCCCAGTTACCCCGTGAATTTCTTCTTCTTTAGTTAGAGAAGGATAAAAAGTATGCCAAGCCTCAATTTTTTTATTTATTAAAGTAACACATCTGCTTAAGGCTTAAAAAAAAAGTAGTATGGACATCTTGATGGAACTCTGTGAATTACACGTAGATAAAAATCTGTTAATAGATGAAGTTTCACATACTTTGCTTTAACAAACCAAAAAGGTTGTATAGATTGTGCAGTTTAGGGTGACCAAATAAACAGATAAATGCATCTGCTTCCCTTTCGCACACCATCTTAGCTCCACTTTTTTAGGTAATTTACAGGAAGGACCTGAGGCCCAGCAAGTTAAGAGTTTCTAAAACACAGATCATTGGAGCACCTATCCTAGCAGGTTATTGAGAATATTAAACTTTTAAAATGCATACACTCTACTTAGCACGGTGCATGGTACAGGGTAGAGATGCTGACTCTTTGTCTACTACGAATCCAAAATCTAAAGGGATCGAACCTTAACCCGGCATCATATTACACTGTCTTCAGCTTCCCAGGTCCACCCTAGGCTCTGACCTTTGCCTTCTTTGGTCAAGCGCTTACCATTTTCTGTAGACACAGAAGGTCTGTTTTGGAACGTGGCACTGCAAGTTCCCTTGCTGGTTGAGTTTCTCTCCCTCTGCAATTGGTTTGGGAAGATGACCCCATCTCTTTAACTTACTCTTCCCAGGTGATGCTAGTGGTAAAGAACCTGTCGGCCAGCCTGCCTTCCCTAGGTCAGGAAGATCCCCTGGAGGAGGGCATGACAACCCACTCCAATATTCTTGCCTGGAGAATACCACGGACAGAGGAGCCTGGCGGGCTGCAGTCCACAGTGTCACAAAGAGGACTGAAGTGACTTAGCATGTACGACCATCACACAGTGGGTATGCCTGTGTTCCTCACTTCCTTTCCAGCCACTTTTTGAGCAAAAGCTCAATGCTGACCCCGACTTTGCCTCAGACTCAGCCACCTGAAATCTCCGTGTTCCTTTGATACATTTTTCTTTTTTTTTAAAATAAGAACTTGCATTTCAGAAGCTAGTTTCATCGCCCTAGCACTGTTGCTCTTGTCAGGGTCTGATTTGAAACCATCCAGCTTGACTAAGTAGTTACTAATCGGCTTGGTTTCCATTTAAACTTCCCTTTCCCACCACGTGCTCATTACTGTGGCTTATATTCAGCTTCTGATGAGAACTAACCATTTTTGGGAAGCCTAGAGCATAATAGGTATTAAAAGCTCAGGCCTTCTGATGCATCTGCTATTTGTTTTCCCTCCCCACTAATTAGCGGGTCTACATTCGCCTTTGTCTTGCTCCTAATGTATTTGTGAAATATTGTCTGGCTGCCCTTTGTTTCTCTTGCTAGTTGCATCTCCTCTTGTGCTCTGGCTTTCCGGCTGCTGTTCCCATATCACACACGCCCTGTTCTCTCCCACTTGCCTTCAGCAGTGTGCCCTCATTTCCCCTCTGCATGTCATTCTATCCTGGCAGCTTAAAACACAGCATGGGTTTTGCCTTCCGTAGAATCACTGGCGGGGTAGAAGCTTCAGGACAAGCACATAAGCGCTGGTAAATACGAATCTTTGGCTCCATGGTAGCCAATGCTTGACACAAAATCTAAAATATTCTGGAAAGTCGACCTATCCTGACCCAGCAGTCTGGACATTTTGCCACAAGGTTATGTCATGGTCTGGGGATTCTACCATTGTCATTGGTATCCTTGATTGACTTCAGTGGAAGTTGGACCAGGCATCGGGCAGGAAAGGAGCTAGTTCTTCTTGCTCTTTCCTGATTCTATGAAAACTGGTAGAAATTTTAGGTTTCTCTCTAGGTCTTTTGCAGCTTCCCAGATGGCGCAGTGGTAAAGAACCCATCTGCTGATGCAGGAGATGCAAGAGACTCGGGTTAGATCCCTGGGCTTGGAAGATCCCCTGGAGAAGGAAATGGGAACTCACTTCAATTTTCTTGCCTGGAAAATCTCATGGACAGAGCCTGGAAGGCTATAGTCGATGGGATCGCAAAGAGTTAGACATGACTGAGCATGCATGCACACATGCATGCACTTTAGGTCTTTAAAGAAACGTTTACCAAGTTGGGGACAGTTCAGTGTTATCATGCCATTTTTAAGATGTGAGGTAGACTCAAATCTTTGGTGGCCCATTGTCTGACCTGGTTCACGGAACCATTTAGAAGATCCAATTATGAAGTAGAAACAGAGTGATGAAGTCCATAATTGGGGTGCAGACTTCCTCAGCTGGTTATAAGTGTGGCCCTTTCCTGCTTTACCTTCTTACCTGCAGTAACCAGCCAGAGGCTCTGGGCTTATCTATGCTAAAGGACTCCTTACTTCCCTTGCTCTGTAGAGTCCACCTCAAACACTGTGGAGTCACAGGGCAGGAGAGAGCCTCACCCCTTCACCCATTTCATGCATATCTCTTGAACTGAGTGCTGGTTTAATAGTAAGTGCAAGAGAAATCAACCCAACTGAGTCTAACTCACCCTTCTCACTTTTTTTGAAGCTGGGACTGGCCTTGTGGTCTGGCTAGGCCCAGCATCTGGGAGATGGCTTTCACCAATGGAAAAACCTGAAATTTTCCACCTATGAGAAGGCTTTCTTGAGGAGAATGGGACTTGACAGGAGCTATGCAGGCATTCTTTAATTTTCAGCATTTGGTTCTCACGGGATACAGCTGTCAGGATTATTTTTCTTTTCTTTTTCTACAACTAAGAAGTAAAATTAGGTGTTGACTTGTGAAGTTCCAAAGTTTCCATAATGTTGTCCTAAATGGTAATAATGCAGACATATCTTACGTACCAGAACAAAGACTGTCAAAAGTAATGGTGTGGGTCATTTCATTTATTCAAATTCCAGCTTAATGGTCTGAATTCTTTTTTTAAATTGGTTTAATATCAGGCTATCTTGATTTTAGAGAATGTTTATTTAAAATATTCCTATGTCCCTATTTGAATAGGACTTCCTGAACCTGACCCTTTAAATGGCATTTTTTCCTGGAGATTGGTAGAGATCCTGCTTCATGAACACATAAAGTGAAAAAATGTTAGTCACTCAGTCATGTCTGACTCTTTGCAACCTCATGGACTGTAGCCCGCCAGACTCCCCTGTGCTTAGAGTTTTCCAGGCAAGAATACTGGAGTGGGTAGCCATTCCTTTCTGCCGCAAAATAGGCAAATATGGTTCCCAATTCCTTCCCTGACTTGAGCAAATCCCATTTTGCTAAATTCTGTTCCTAGTTTGCTGCTTGGCCTGACCATCCCTGCCCCTACCCCAAATCCAGGCCAGGTTGCCCTCAAGTGCGTGCTCATAATACAGCCTCAGATCACCGTATTTTATGATATTTTGTTTCCTGATTGACTTCCTGATATTCTGCTTACTTTCCTTAAAACTTGGCTTTCAGTCTTCCTGTTCCTGACTCTTTTTTGCATTGAACTCCTGAAAAATTTTTGTTTACTTGGAAAGCTCCACTGGGTTCACCTCTGATGCCTGGCTGCCAGCAAGATGCTTCCCCACCCCTGGGGAGAAATTGATTTTCTTTGATGGCAGCCTCTCAGCCAAGCTGTCCTCTTCTGCATCTTTGGAGTTTGGGTCACTAACACGATGCTCTTTAAAAGTGGCTTCTTCTGTTTGGAGTATAGCTCTGTTGTCTCTTACTATTTTGTGGTGTGCCCTATCTACTCTGAGGTCCATCAGATACACATCCATGCCAACACTGGGTGCAAACATCCAGCTTCTTTTAGACTCTGCATCATCATAGTATTTAACTAATAATTTTATTGCGTGTGTGCATGCACGTTCAATCGCTCAGTCATGTCTGACCCTTTGAGACCCCATGGACTGGAGCCCACCAGGCTCCACTGTCCATGGGATTATCCTGGCAAGAATACTAGAGTGGGTTGTCATTTCCTTCTCCAGGGATTTTCCTGACCCAGAGATCAAACCCATGTCTCCTGCATCTCCTGCATTAGTCTTGGTTAATACTTTGTAACTCAAGATAATAAGAGAGGATTCCTACTCTTGCAATGTTTGGAGTTAAAGACACATACTAAAAGAGCCCATAAACATTCTCCAGTACAATTCTCTTTCAGTATTTAGGAGGAGACCAGAATCCAGAGAGATTAAGTAACTTTTCAGAGGTCAAACAGTGGCAGACCCCAAAAGTGGAAATATACCATCCAGCTTTCTATTGTATTTTCCTTTTATCATAGTATCATGCACACACATGTCCCTGTGAAATCTGGGCTAGAGAAAGCCCAGTAGTTGTCTTGGGGCCATTTCTAGCTACAGCGCTGCAGTTGGGCAGGGTGATGTCAACGAGAGGCTAGCTAGCTAGTCTATTCGTAACATGAAAGAGATGCTGGTATGATGGGGTGTCTGCATTGCTGGATGGGTAAGGAGACAGTGTGTGGTTATGACACAGCTTGTTGCCTTTTCAACGGAAATGAAATACAATAGTGCCAGCAAGGTCGCTGCACAGACACAAGCAATGGACACAACCCAGGTGTGGGTGGTTGAGATGCTGGTAGAGGAAATGCTGTTTCATAAAGGATTTTCTAGCACATTAACTGCATAATTCCTCAGCAGGCTCACAGGCTCCGGGCACAGTGCAGACCTCTCCCACATAATTACCACTGTCGGGTGGCGTTTGGAAAAGCCTCAGAGCTCTTATTGGGAGTTGCAGCAGGGTTTCAGTGCCTGGCGAGACCACACCTCACCACTGCTCTCTCCACCTATTTCCTTTTGAACTCTGCCAATCCAGATCACTCCCTATAACTGGACTAATTTCGGGAGACAATCTGACATTAGCACTTGCTGATGCCTTCAGTGTGCTGGATGATGGGATGCAGGCTATGGATGCAAAATACAGGCTTGGCGTGTCAGCCTGAAGGCCAGGAGAGTCACATGTCCAAACCTCCTATTTCTTAGTATACAAGCTGAGCTGACCGAGGTCAGGATGGAGGTTTGACAGCTTTTTCATTTTTTCTTACTAGACTCTCCTTCCCTCCTTCAGTCCCCAAATTCAATACCAAGAAGGCAAAAATGAGTTGGTTAAAAGTGTGGACTCAAGAATCAGACAGCCTGCTTTTGGATGGAAACTGGCTCCACCTCTTACTACTCCAGACCAGAGTTACTTACCCCTCTGTCTGGGATTCCTGAACATACATGCAGTTCTCTCCAAGCTGTATCAAAAATCAGTCACTGAATTAAGAATATTCCTAGTAAAGCCTGCCTATGACCCAGGGATCGCGAGGCTTGGAGGAGATCAGGGGTAGAGTAGTAACTCTCAATAAATGTTAGATACTAAGTTACTGGTCTTTGTTTCACAGGTAGACATGAATTAATTCACACTTTAATTCATGTATGTGTCCATGCATTTCTCCCAGTAGTTTCAGCATTAAACCATGAGCAGATAAGATCAAAGATTCTATCGAAGGGTAGAAACATTGGCAGCATGGTGGGTAAATGAAGAAGTAAACACAGCCAGGGCTTCTCAGGCGTTGCAGAGGTAAAAAAAAAAAAAAAAAAAAAAAAATATATATATATATATATATATTGGAGAAGGAAATGGCAACCCACTCCAGTATTCTTGCCTGGAGAATCCCAGGGACGGCGGAGCCTGGTGGGCTGCCGTCTATGGGGTCGCACAGAGTCGGACACGACTGAAGCGACTTAGCAGTAGCTTAGCATATATATATATATCTACCTGCCAATGCAGGAACTGCAAGAGACGTGGGTTCAATTCCTGGGTCGGGAAGATCCCCTGGAGTAGGAAATGGCCTCCACTCCAGTGTTCTTGCCTGGGAAATCCCATGGACAGAGGGAGCCAGCCTGGAGGGCTACAGTCCACGGGATTGCAAAGCAGTTGGACATGACTCAGTGACTAAATGAAAATGACAACAACAACACAGCCATCCAAGGCCAGGCTTATTTGGTCTTGGTGAATGAAGATTCTAGGCTAAGAGAGATGCTTCTGAGATGAGTAGCGTGTAGCAGAACTAAAGATTCCTCTAGGCCCAGGAGGGGACTGTCACCTTCCAAACTTCAGAGGTGATAGGGGAGAGAATGCATACTCGGCAGAGGTGAAGTCCTCTATCTCTCTTTTTGAGCGCGGCTGAACATTTATTTTCTGCCATCTTCTCTCTCCAGATCTATGGACATAATTTACACAGGACCCCCGAGGGTAATTAAGCCAGCAATTCCTTTGCCAGTAAAATGAGAAAAGCCAGCTCTCAGTAAATTCTGAATTCCACTATAGATATTACAGAAACAGAACCAAAAACAGCTGCAGTTTATCTGTGCTGCCGAATTGACTATAATTTGCTGCTACCCTCACCCTTTACCACATAGCAATCAGTCTACAGAAGTACAGAATTTTAAGATGATGAATGTTTTATTTCTTAAAATAAACAGTAGCAATTTAGAAACACAGTTGTGTATTTTACATTTCTTTTTTTTATATATAGTAAAAGTATATTGGAAACTTCCTTATTGTCAAAACACTTACGTGCACTTATCAAACATATCAAGATGACAAGCTAATATGGAATTCAGATTTAAATAATAGACTTCAGAAGTATTCCATGAAATTTCTGATGGTTTTGTTTGCACTTAACTTGTGGCCAGGTATTTCAAGGGTGTCAGATTTAATAGGCCTGTGTTCCAAAAGTTAGTATTAGATAAGATGTGAAGTTTTTTTGTTGTTGTTACATTCACCTAGTAAATTCCAGTCACTGAAATGTGTTTCCTCGATTGCCAGACTTTCCAAATCTACTAATCCATGTGCCTACACTTACCATATTCTAGCCTTCTCACAGATTCTCATCAGTTAGTTATTATAATTGTCTTTTATCAAATCTAAACTCCAAGGATGTCAAAACACACTGCTATTTCATTTACACTAAGTAAGAAAAAGTACTTTTCCCTAAACTGTACCAGACCATTGGTTGTTAAGAGGTTTCCTCATTTCAGAGATGTTCAATCAGAAAAAACTGTAACCTTAGAATTTATGAAAAATGACATCTCCACTTTTCAGAGAAGAAACTGGCCAAGTGACCTAATGGAGTTCACTTAGTTACTAAATAGCAAACCCAGGAATCTCTAGTCTCCAATTTCTGACTCTAGAAGTCTTTCCAACCTCACTTGTTCAGCATTGTGACCTTGAATAGTCACAAGTTCTCTTTGTGCTACCCTGTTTTCCTTCTTTGTTTCGAGTGAAGTGAACAGCGATAATAACAGTGTATTAGTGAAGCACAGTGGGATACGGTGCTAAAAAAGATTCTTTGAATTCAAAGGATTCTCTTTGTTCCCTTCAAGGTCACTTGACTTCCCTTTTTTCCCCCATTAGATTGAATGATGTTCATTTTTCCTAATTTCCTAATTTTCCTACTATTGATTAGTGTTTGAAAACAAGAGTAGTAGGAGAGATTCCAGCTCGAATGAGTTATCTTTAGTCAAAGCAATTAAGACAATAAGTGATGCGACTCCATTAAAGCATTTTCAACATGTCATTGTACTTAGATGACCAGGTTTAGCCATATCATAACGAGTGATTTCATGAATTTGCACAGATAGTATACGTCAGCTTCCTTACATGTATGGAATTGACTGGGAGAACACAGCTCAAGGTTTAGCAAACATGACCGGATGTTATTGTAGAGTTCAGCATTTCTGCATAGAGCTCAGAGGGGGTTTTGAGTGTTCAGTACTTGCTGTCCTCAGTAGCTCTTACTATTCCTGATGGTTTTTGCTTTATTATCTGTATTTTTGTATCTCCTTTCAAGTCAAAGTGCCACAGGCAAACATTTTGGTCCTTGCTGCTAGTACACATTCCCATGGCCTCTTCTGTAAGTCTTTGTAAACAAATGTTAATTAGCTGTACTTTGCCAGGATCCAGAGGGTGTCCTCATTTGGCTGAAGAGGAAATGGAGGATACAATTTACTGGGGAGCAATCATTTGAATCATGCCAAATGGTTACCCAACGGCAGTTTCGGAATTAGTACTTCTGTTATTGATTTGCTGGTTCTCTGTTAAGCCATACAACCATCTCTTTCATTTGTTCTCTTTGGAAGGGGACTCCAAAAAAGCACCTCTTTTGCCAACAGCTCCTCTGAGCACAGAAGAACTCCCAACCCCATCAGCTACTCTCCTCTCTGTGCGAGGAATCCACAAGTTCCTCCTACTTTCTTCCGGGGCTCACGTTAGGATTGTTCTCTCAGTTGAGGCTCAAGACACTGTCCTCAGGAAGCTTTCTAGGTCATGAAATTTCCAGCACTTAATCGTCCTCTCTTCCTGTGCTTGCTGCTTCATGGGTTGATGTTCTTTTCTTAACTTCCAGAGGAGCAGGGGCCCTATCTGTCATTTTTCTGATCTTCTATCTTACCTAAAGGATGCTGTATATACAGATGGTCCTCAAAAACTATTAAATTCACAATAAAAGTCATGCTTGATCCAGTGACTTGTTATCCATCAGTAGGTCAATTGTGTTCTTGACCAGTTGAAAGTGAAAGTGAAGTTGTTCAGTCCTGTCTCTTTGCGACCCCATGGACTGTAGACTACCAGGCTCCTTCATCCATGGGATTTTCCAGGCAAAAATACTGGAGTGGGTTGCCATTTCCTTCTCCAGGGGATATTCCTGACCCAGGGATTGAACCCAGGTCTCCCACATTGTAGGCAGATGGTTTACCATCTGAGCCACCAGGGAATTCCAATTGATTGAAAGCCAATTGACCAATTGATTGAAAGCTAATTCCATGGATGGATTAGGGTGCAACTATGGTACAGGGACATTTCATTCTGGAACTGTCTCCTTTCCCACTCTTCCAAACTGAGTTTCACCATGTCTCCTTCTAGAACACTTGCAATCAAGAACTTTACATTTATGTGCATGCCCAGAGGATCTAGGAATAATATCTACTAAAACCCTCAGGGGTTCTGTGTACTTGACAAAGAATATGAATGAGGCTGTCAGGTTGGCAGCCATCAGGAATGGAAGGCTTTAGGGTATTTGAGTAGGTGATGGAAAGTAAGGAGACCTGCTGGCAAGAGAAAAAATCCAGGCTTTGTTTAGCGGGGCAATCTAGGTTCTGCTGACATATGTTACTTTTGCTCCTTGTTTGGAGCTAATTTAGAAGGTGGCGGGGTCCACTGCAAAGTAGAATCACAGTGTTCCTGTTTTTAAAAGTGAGAAATCTTCAAAGAAAGTAAATACCTTATGATTTAGGTTAACTACAGATTTTTTGTTATTAGCATCTTGACCATTTTACTATAATTTGAACAAGTGAGTAGGGCTTCCCAGGTGGTGCTAGACATGTGAGTAAGGCTTCCCAGGTGACACTAGTGGTAAAGAATCTGCTGGCCAATGCAGGAGACACAAGAGATGTGAGTTTAATCCCTGGGTTGGGAAGATCGCCTGGAGGAGGAAATGGCAACCCACTCCAGCATTCTTGTCTGGAGAATTTTATTGACAGAGGAGCCTGGCTGGCTACAGTCCATTGACCGCAAAAAGCTGGACACGTCTGAGCATGCATGCAGAGCAGATTACAAGTGAGTATCTCTGCTCAAACAGTCTTGAAACCTTAGGATAAACTGAGGTTTCCTTTTATTTTTGGTGTTCTATTTTTTTTTTCTCTCTGCTACTTTATATTAAATGAAAAAGGAAGATTTCACCTAACAGGACAAAAGCATTTGCTCTTATGGACTGACTTCATTTTCCTCTTAGAAAAGCTTTGGAACAGATAGTAGAAGAGGGAAATCTTCTGGGCCTAATAAGTTGATCGATGTGGGTGGGTGCATGCTCAATCATGTCCAACTCTTTGTGACCCATGGACTGTATCCTGCCAGGCTCCTCTGTCCATAAAATTCTCCAGGCAAGAATACTAGAGTGGGTTGCCATTTTCTTTTCCAGGGGATCTTCCAGATCCAGGGATCGAACTCATGTCTCTTGCGTCTTCTGCATTGGTAGGCAGATTCTTTACCACTGTGCCATTGGGGAAACCCAATAAGTTGATCATATCGGGTTAAAGGAAATGTTGGCCTTTCAACAGATCAGGACTAGTAGGATTAGTGAGGGGATGATCTGGCTGTGACCCATCACCCTTGGATTACTAGAGTCAATAGGATATTACCATTTCTTACTTATGTCATTGCAACTCATGAGGGAAAAAAAGTGCCAAAATTCTCCAGTGCCCTGTGAACAATTAAGGTAGCAGAGAATTTGGGCCATTGTGAATGCTTAACTTGAATCATTTAATGGACACTGATTATTATCATTGTGCCATACATATATATATATACAATAGTAAGTGAAAGACTGGGTGTCCTGGATGACCTGATGTATCTGAAGAAATCAACTACCTTCACACCCTTTTTATTGTGTCTTATCAATCATTGAAACCTTGGATTTCGACAGGCAATTTTAGACAACAGGCAACTTCACATGAAGGAGTAGGCTAAAATTGTCAGAAGATTGTTTCTTTTAAGCCTGGGAAAGAAGCCAGGGTGTTGACTTGATCACCCAAAAAGACTAATAGTGGATTTTTCTATCTTCTGATGCCAAAGAAAATTCAAAGAAGCAAATAAAGAGTCAACTGTGGTTATACATGATGGTAGGAACTGCCAAGGAGCAGAAATCAAAATGTCTTTTATTGATCCTGTTAAGAGTTCCCAGAGGTGTCTACCTTGGGCTTTTCAGAAGAAGCAAGGTCTCATGTTAGATGTTCATTGGCAGTAGATAAACTGCTTTATATTTCCTGGTGTCGGACTATTACACTTGGAGCCATGCATTCCAAATACTGTCACCATAGATGCTGTCACGAGGAGCACAAAGATTTACTGAGTTCCCATCACTGGAATAGAGACTGAAGAGGAGGCATGCTCTTCAATCACAGAAATCTCCTAAATTTATTGCTTTATTTACACCCTGGAGCAAGGAGCTTGTTAGTTAATTAAAAAAAAAAAAATTGAATAACCAGAAAGAAAAATGAGGCTATCTTTGCCAGATTCCCATAATCCTTCAGGAATATACCCATTTTGCTATCCCTCTGTTTTGAGGTTCCCGTAATTCAATTCAATAGCTATCTTTGTATTGAAGGTGTAGCCCTTGTAATCTCTTGTTGGTTCTATAAAAACTTTTCAGAAGAAAAGACATGGTTCTTGCTTTCCAAAAATCTTTCAATCAATCTGAAAAGAGAAACTGTAAGTGCAAAGCATTAACCTCAATAAAGAAAGTAATAACAGCAAGCTTTCTGTAGTTCTTACTGTGTGATGTAGTCTGTTCTCGGTGGTTTATGTATATTTACTCACAGGTTCTTACAACAACCCTTGAAGTAAGTGATATTTTATTCATTTTCCATAGATAGGGGAACTTAGACCTTATTCAAGGTCTCCTTGCA
Source organism: Giraffa tippelskirchi (assembly GCF_054371585.1). Taxonomy (NCBI): domain Eukaryota; kingdom Metazoa; phylum Chordata; class Mammalia; order Artiodactyla; family Giraffidae; genus Giraffa; species Giraffa tippelskirchi. Next base: position 59,195,373 of record NC_137287.1, on the reverse strand, counting down.
GAACCAGCATCCCAGCTCTGGAGAGAAGCTCCAGGTCTATAGCACTGATTGTCACTCCATGCACGAACCCCCATGCTACAGGGGGCTTTAAATGCTGAGTTTATTTACATTATTATCAGATTGTTCTTATTTTTATTTTTCTCCTTTACAGTCTGTTCTCCATATGTCAGAGTGAGATTTTCTTCAAAACATTAAACAGATCGTACAATGCACTGGTTCAAACCCTTGTTTGTACTGTGCTGTGCTATGCTAAGTCGTTTCAGTGGTGTCCGACTCTGTGAACTATGGACTGTAGCCCGCCAGGCTCCTCTCTCCATGGGGATCTCCAGGCAAGAATACTGGAGTGGGTTGCCATGCCCTCCTCCAAGGTATCTTCCCAACCCAGGGATTGAACCCATGTCTCTCACATCCCCTTCATTGTCAGGTGGGTTCTTTACCACTAGTGCCACCTGGGAAAACCCTTCATTGGCAGAATCCAACCCTTCGTTGGCATAGGTTTGTCCCCAGGTTCTGCTGCTGTCACCTCTCGGGGCTCCTCTATCCTCTCCTGTACCTTTGCCATCTTCTCTAAGTGCTGCTGGCCCTTCTATTCTGGGAATGTCTCAACTCCTTCTCTCTTCAAGCCTTGGGCATGTGCCATACCTGTTTCTAGAAGGCTTGTATCCCAGCTCTGCACATGGCTCCCTCCTATTTTATTCAGATCTCTACTCAGATATCACCTCCCTGGATGGAACCTACAGTGGTCATCCACCAACTAGCCCTCTGCACTCCCTCATTGCTATATTTTCTTTATGACATATCATTATCTGGCAACTTATTATTCATGTATTTGTTTCCTGTCACTGCTATTAGCATATACACCCCCATGAGGAAGGGATTACATCCTTTTTGTTCACTGCTGCAAACCCAGTGATAAGAGCACAGTCCAGCATATTATCAGTTCTGATATGTATTTGGTAAATGAATGAATGAATAAATAAGCAAATGGATGAACCGTCACCTAGGGGAAGATAAACTTTCTGTCAAGGGGAAAGTAAATGCAAAAAGATTTGATATTTTACTTCTCTCTTCCTTCATTATCCTGTTTTTGAAACCACATTTCTAAACAACACAATCTAAAAGTAACCCAGCTAAAAGAGACCTTTTTCCTAGATACATAGTTGTATAAGGGTCTAGAAGCCACTCCCTTCCTGAATCAAGTCTTAAGGATGACTTGTCATCAGTGAAAGTGTCTAAATTTCATTCACCGTAACAGCACTTAGAGGTATGTGAACAGGAAGCAAATATCATGATGAAATACACATCCAAAGGGGCCATCACTAAAATCAAGCATCATTCCACAGAGAGCCAATAAATTAATATTAAAGGCAGTTATGATATGAAATTAAGTATAATTTCTTTTCCAGAAGAAGGGGAACAACATCTAGGAGTATAATACATGGGCAAGGGCAGACGGGCTCAGAAGGTCTCTCTTGGTTAGCAGAAATGCCTATGCAGATACTGGACCTCATCCGTAGAAACACGAATCAAGTTCACTGGCAAGAGCCATGCAGGGTCAGTTGAGTCCTTTCCACTGCCTAACTCACCAGTGTGCATGCTGATGGGGAAACTGAGCAAGATACCTAAAGCTTTAAGTCCTCTAGGGATGTGTTCTTAAGATGCCATGGAGATTTTCTGCAGTGAGACTGCAGTGGTCACTGACCCACTTTCCCAAGATTACACCAAAGCTGAAACTGTGGCTTGGCAGGACATGTGGGTAATCTGAAAGGAAGTCTGCCTAAGAAAGGCAGAAGAGTCTTAGAGTTCATTCTCTCAAATGAAGGTTTTCCCTGGAGTAGGCTGGGGATTATTCTGTAGTAGACTGTCACAAGCAGGCATGATGGAAATCGACCAGTTTACTCAAAAAAGAATAAGTGATATCCAATCCTTTCCACCTCAGTACAAGCCCCTCCTGATTCTTCCAGCACCTGAAGTTGTGTATGAAGAAAATCAAGCATGCAGGCGAAAACTGTAGAAAATAAACAGTAGAAAAGTAGACACTCTAATTCTTCAGTGTCTAATTCTGAGAAACTACATATTTCTCAGTTGAAAGAATGTTCCAGGCTTACCCAGCCACATAGCCATTTTAAGACACTTGACCATTATATTTCATTAATTGAAAATCTTCTTCCCTTCCTTTTAAGAAGTACAGGTGAAGGACATGTTGAAAATATAAAAAATTAGACCCCAACACAACCACCATCGCTCACTGACATTCGTCCCTGTGAAATATTGGGAAATCTCCCCAAATAATTCCTAACTGGAGCTATGGTTCAGATAAATCCGACAGTACATTAAAGCTGGCTTGGGCAGTGCAAGAGCACGCGGAGGCTTTCTGATCTAGGTTGTTTGGCTTAAGGATTTGAGGAAGCAAATGGAAGCAGCTGCACTAAGGATTTTCTGCAATTAGGTTCATGCAGATTCTGGAAGTTGCTTATTAGGACTGTCAGTTTCAATCCATCTGGTATTTTCATGTTCAAGTAGTATTGCGTGCTACTCAGGGGGGTCAGTGGTTTTCCTTTTACCTGCTAGACAGCATTGCACAACCATCAAGGCTTATCTGCTGGAAGCAGGATGCACAATTTGGCTGCTTATAGCAAAGCACATGAATTTTTGATTTGTCTGTGTGAGACAGCACAGACACCTCCTAGGAGTTCCAGTTTGGACCAGTGCAAGACTTAGGAAGTATTTCCAAGTCTTTCTGGGCTTATTTATTTTTATTTTACTTTTTGCAAGTGTTCTTTCCCCCGGAGCTTTATGTAACACATACAATCAATGGTAAATGCTGTGGAAAGCTAGTTATTTCCATTTCATTTCCTTGCTTTTCTAATATTAATTCAGAAAGTGATAGACTATACTAAGTAGTATGCCTAGAAGAAGACTTGATACCTTCAAACTTATACTAAATTTCAGGATGCTCATCATTATAGACCATATCTGATCTCTTAGATTGTGCTAATTTTTGATACAATTCTCTATCTTTTGCCCCAAATGCTATTTCATACAGTCAGCCTTCATTTGGATAAACCTGAATTCCAAGACATTCAGAACAATTCCACATTAATATTATACATCCTTCCAATGCAAGTTTGGGTAGGCACTTATTTGGAAAATATCAATCTCCTCTTCCTCCTTATTGTGGCCTCTCTGCTTCATGGGATTATGCTAAAGCACACCATAACTTCTGGATTACGCAGCTATGAGAACTTTCAACTCTCAGGCCTAATCCCTAACATTGTGCAGACTTCTTTGCATTTGCATCTGATCTCTTAAAACTTTGAGAACAATTTTTTCCTGTTTAGGCAAAGAGAGGGCCTGGGCCAGAATTTATTGGGTTTTCCCAGCTTATTTTATTTCTGTTATCCCATTTAGACTCAGAGTTTAAATTTGCTAAAAGATGATAACGAGGAATACTCTATGTTTCTTGTAACATATCCTGAAGTGGGGTATAGCAGAGACAGGGATTGAGTTAAGATGAAGTGGCTCTTTGTTCTCTTTCATCTTGGCAATTGTGAGGCAGTTCCTCTAAAACATACAATGACTGGCCTGTGCATTTGGCCAAATGGTGTCCATGCTGTCCTTCCCAGTAGGGTGGAGGTGCTGGAAGGATATGAGGACAGGGAAAGTGACTCCTCTACTTAGCACAGGACTGCTTGGAAGGAAAACCACAAAACAAAACCAAGAAGCCTGTCAAATTGGTGGTGGTTTCAGAAAAAAGTTGGTGGATATTTTGCTTCTCAAAATTGTGGTTTCCCTGACAAATTTCTAGATGTTAGTATAAGACATACAGAAATGCTGCCTTTTGTGTTTTTGACTCAGAGAGCTATAGAATTGGAAAATATAATGACTACAGCTAGGTTATTGAATTAAGACAATAAAAAAAAGGAAAAGAGCTCATTTTAACGTAATGTTGAAGTCCTTGAAACTTGGGGCAGGAGTCTTTGAAGTTAGGAAGGAAATTGCTTCTGGTTCAAAGTGAATTCCTTTAGTTTAATTCTGTGAACTAAAAACCAAACATCCAAAAATCTCCAAAATCCAGAAATCCAAATCCAAAATCTCAGCTACTCTACAAAGCATATCCCATATCTGTATACCACGAGACATGACTTTATTCCACACAGGATGTGGAGTGGTGTGGTTAATGACAGTGTGCTCTGCATGTATTTTCCCAGAGCCCAGGGTCAAAACTTGGGCTTCTCAAGGCTAAATTCCTTCAAGTTCTAGCGCCTACTCTCTTCCTCAATAGAAACTAGGATGGAGTAGGGAATGAGTGGGTGAATATGACTGTCTCTGGAACTGAAGCTCCGCTCAGCGTTTTCTGGTAGTCTTTTTGGTATTATTCAAGAAGCATCAAATATTAGACTTTTAAGGACCCCATACTCATTGTAAAATCAGTTCATGGTAGAGATTCAGGATGAGTTTGAATTATTTATTATCAGGCAGACACACACATATACACACACCCCTACCCAATATGAACATCCTGAGGATTTGGTAAGAGCTGAGTGAAAAGCAAAAAACCCATGGGTGAAGAATTGATTGTTTTCTATCAGAATGGACAATCTGAAGAAGTTTTCCTCCTTGGATTTTACTGTGGCAAGGAATATAACAATTAACTTATAAATCAAATCTTTAAAAAATAGGTAGGCCAACAGTGACTTTCATTTCTAGGTAAATAGAGTAAGTGTACCATTTTTATTCTTCCCCCTGAAAACTCTAGACATTTTATATGAAGCAAATATAAGGAGATTCTGATAGAATAACTAGATAGAAAAACATCAAAGGTATAGAAGAACTCAACAACATCATCCATCAAAAGGACTTAATAGACATTTATAGGGCATCCCTCTCAACATGGCAAAACACAAATTCTTTTGTATGTATCCATGGAACACAAACTAAGATGTCCATATCTTGTGGATAATGCAAATCTAAATAAATTTAAAAGAACTAACATTATACAGAGTGTGTTCTCCAATCACAATGCAATCAAACTACAACCAACTTCAAAAAGATAAGAAAATACCTAAACACACTGAACTTAAATAGTCCACTTCTAAATGATCCATTGGTCATAAGGAACTCTCCAAAGAAATAAGAAAAAATAGTGAATTGAGTGACAATTAATATAAAACACATTCAAAATTTGTGGGACACAGCTAAAGGAATGCTGAGAGGGAAGTTTATCACACTAAATATACATATTAGAAAAGAAGAAGAATCTGAAATCAATAATCTAACTTTTTACCTCAAGAACCTAAAAATAACAGAGCAAAGTAAACCAAAATCAAGCAAAAGGAAGGGAATAATAAGGGTAAGAGCAGAAAACACTGAAATTAGAAATAAAAATAATAAATTTTTATAAAAAATCTAAATAAATGGAGAGACATACTATGATCAAGGATTGGATGACTCAGCGTAGTAAAAATGTCAATGCACCCCAAGTTAGTATATAAGCTTAAGGCAATTTCCATCAAAAACTAGTTTTTTCAAGATTTTGTATGTATAGATAATATTATTTTAAAATTTAGGTGGGAAGGTAAAGGAACTTTAATATCTAAGACATTTCTGAAAAACAGTTCAGTAGGGGGAATAAGTATAGCTGATTACAAGCCTTATTACACCCCTATGGTAATCAAGACTATGTGATATTATTGGAAGAATAGACATATCAATCAATGGAACAGAATAGTGAATCCCAAAAGAGACCCACACAAAGCGCACAACTGATTTTTGACAGAGTTGCAACACTATTCAATGGGGGGATAGATATATCTTTTTCAACAAATTGTGTTAGAGTAATTGGCATTCATAGGCAAAGAAAAAAAAATGGATCTTGACCTGTGTCCCATTCTACAAATATTAACTCAAAATAGATTGCTTAAATATAACACAGAAACCTTTAAAAGTTTCAGAGAAAATCACAGTATAAAATCTTCAAGATCTAGGGCTAGGCAAAAAACTCATAGACTTGACACCAAAAACATGATCCATAAAAGGAAAAACTCACACACTGGACTTTATCAAAAGTAACAACTTCTGTTCTGTAGGAGATACTATTAAGAGGATAAGAGAAGCTATACAGTGTGGGAGAAAATCTTTGCAAACCACATATCTGACAAAGAACTAGTGTCTAGAATATATGAAGTGCTCTCATAACTCAACAGTAAAACAAACAAACAAAAAACAACTCAAAAATCAAACAATTTTAAAGGGGGGGGAAAGAAACCATGAAGATGCACTGCATGGAAGAGGATATATAGATGTCAGGTAAGCACATGAAAAGAAGTTCATCATTAGCCAGCAGGAAAATGCAAATTACAGTCACAAGGCAATATCACTTCACATCTATTGGAATGTTTGAAATACAAAGATAATGACAAAATCAAATATTGGCAAGGATACAGAGAAACTGGATCACTCTTACTGCTGGTGGGAATGTGAAATAGTACAGCAAATCTGGAAAAGTTAGGCTGCTTCTTAAATAAAGTAAACATGTAAATACCATACAACCCTGTAGTGGCATTCATCATAGAGAAAAATACCATTCAAAAACCTGTACAGCAGCTTCATTCATAATAGCCCCAAACTGGAAAATACCTAGATGTTCTTCAGTGAGTGAATGATTCAACAAACTAGTATGAGGCATGGACTACTACTCAGCAATAAAAAGATGAACTATTGATAGATGCAGCAACCTGGAAGAATCTCCAGTGAATTAGGCTAGTGAAAAAAATTCAGTCCTCAAGGGTTACATATTATGCAATGTCACTTTATCTAAGTTCATTTAAAGTGACAAAATTATAGAAATGGATTACAGATTAACAGTTGTCTGGGGTTGAGGAGGAGACAGAGGGAAGCAGGTGTGGCTATAAAGAGCATCATGAGAGCTTCTGGTGGTGATGAAGTGTCAGCTTCCTGGTGGATATATTATACTGCAGTTTTGCAAGATGTTACCATTGGGGGAAACTGAGTAAAAGATACATGGGATCTCTCTGTATTATTTCTTACAACTGTATGTGAATTCACAAAAATCTCAATGAAAGTTAAATTACAGAAAGAACTAAGAGCATAGAGTTTGTAAAAATAACTCAGGCAACAAGGTAAAATAGATCTTACCCCCAAATGACAAATCATTATTATGTAGTGTCCAAAGCAGACTTGAGAAGCTTCTTCTTACAGGGATTCCTATCCATGACTCTTGTGTAAATGTTACTGAAACACTGCTCCCTTTCCTAGTTTGCATGGTGAGCTTGCCTTTCATCCTCTTGTTTCACGGAGCCAACACTTAGTGCAAACATAATGAGATAACTGCCTATGTTATCTCCAAGTACATTTTTTGCCCTTGGGCCTGGCTTCTGCTACCGAGTATCACCATATCAAGAATCTCTGTTTCTGCACAGCATCACCCCAGTCCTTTTGCCTTAGAAGGCATACATTATTGTTCTTCCCCTCCATTCCCACATTTGCCTCAACCTAACCTGCCAGTTCCAGTTACTAAGCAGACTCATCTTAGTATTCTATAGTCAGGTGTCAATTACCAGTAAGTTTTAACCCTCCTTCTGGACACCATAAAAGAGGCAAAACTAACAAATTACTCTGTTATTGGTAAAATGCTTGTGGAAGACCAGTTATTCTTTTGGGGCTGATGGTTGTAAAGGAGCTGGGAAGGGACACATAGCCTCTGTTTGAATTCTCCCATCTGTATTTTAGTAAATGAGAATGACGCAGGGCTAGAAAAATACCAAAGTGTATGCTTGCCCTGCCCTTTTCTTCTGTCTCCAACTCTCCCCCACCTCCCTGTGGTCCTTCTCTAATTTGTGAGTAAATATTTTAATGAGACCATTAATTATGTTACGTATTTGTGTCTCCAAATGTCCTTTTTAATAAAATCAGTTAAATCAAATTTTAGCTGCAAGTCCCTACCTTCTAATTTTTCATGGATGGAACACTCTCATTGCATGGCTTTTTGTTCCTCGGTCTTTTCCAGCAGCATGCCTCTGAACCAGCCATTAGTTCCATGATGAGCAAGAGGGGAGAGAGAAGGGAGGCTCGACTAAATGCTGCAACATTACACTGGCCAAAAAGGCCTTGTCTCATGAACTTGGAAGATACCACACACTATGTCTATCTAGTCCTGTTCATCCAGTTACAGTCTTCCTAGTCTGTGCTTTCTCCTCCCCGTCTTCCTCTTTTCTCAACCCCTGGCATCCAGAGTTCTGCCCTCAGTAACCGACCTCAACATTGTTTGCTCTTCATCAAACCCAAGAGACCTGGCCCCAGTTTCACCCTTGTGAGCTGACCTGCAGCTTTTGGCCCCGAACAACCACCTCCGTACTTGTGATCCTGGCCATCCCTAACTCAGCAATGCTGCTTCCCTGTCTCTCATTCTCTTTAAGAAGGGGCTGCAAATGGTCTAGTTATAATGTACCTTTAGATGGGTCACTGGCATTTCAAACTTCACACGTCCATAAATAAGCTCAGTGTGTATGAGGCACTGACTGTGCCAGGCAGACTGTTCTACTGCTGAGACATTCATCCTCTCTTGAGGAAGACACCAGCATGAGTCTCTCAGAGTTTCTCCTGTAGCAATGCTGTAAGCTCGAGAGAACAAAAAACACTGGATCCCCTCGGGGACAGGAATCTATTCTTTTTTGGATTGTCAGGGAAAGGTTGGAGGAAGGTTGGCAAAGTGACACTTTCTAGACAGAAGGAACATCATGGCCAAGGCTTGGAGGAAAGGGGGCACAGAGTATCCAATGATGTTAAAGAATCTGGGCTTTTTGCTATAGACAGTGAGGTTTGATTTATTTTACCGTGGTCAAATATACATAACATACAATTTACCATTTTAACCATTTTTTAAGTATCAGTTTGATGATACTAAATACAATGCATTCTTCTGCAACCATCCCCACCATCCATCTCCAAAACTTTCCTCATCTCACAAAACTGAGACTCTGCAGCCATTGAACAATAACTCTCCATTCCCCCTTCCCCCAGCCCCTGACCACCACCACTGTACTTTCTTATCTCTGTGATTTTGACCACTTTAGTTTCCTCATATACATGGAATCATACAGGATGTATCTTTTTGTGACTGGCTTATTTCACCTAAGCACAAGGTCTTCAATATTCATCCATGTTGTAGCATGTGTCATAGCTTCCTTTTTTTTTAAAAAAAAGGGTCACCAATATCCCATTGTAGGCATACATCCCATTTAGTTTATCCAGTCTTCCGTTGACGGGCACTTGGGTTGCTTCCACCTTTTTTGGCCATTGTGAATAACTCGGCAGTGGACATGGGAGTACAGATATCTCTTCAAGATAGTGATTTTGTTCCTTTGGATAATCAGGAGTGGAATTACTGGATGATATGGCAATTCCATGTTTAATTTTTTGAGGCTCTGCCATCCTGTTTCCCATAGCAGCTGCACCCTTTTACATGCCCAAATGAGGTTTGATTTTTAAAGGATTTTAGGCTAGCAAGGGCCTCATCAGTTTGGCTGAGAAAGTTCTCTGCCTGCCTGCTGTGCAGAGGGTGGCAGAGAGGCAGCAAGACTGCAGTTAGGTTGTTGTGTAAACATCTTAGAGATGAGCAAGAGGTGAACCAAAGCTGACCCTGTGTGGATGATGACAGATGATAAGTTTTAGAGCTTTTGAGAGAAGTACAATTGAGTGCTTGGGCTTCTACAGTGGCTCTGTGGTAAAGAATCCACTTGCAATGCAGGAGACCCAGTAAACATGGGTTCAATCCCTGGGTCAGGAAGATCCCCTGGAGGAGGAAACAGCAACCCACTCCAGCATTCTTGCCTGGGAAATTCCATGGACAGAGGAGCCTGGCAGGCTACAGTCCATGGGGTGGCAAAGCGTCAGATGTGACTGAGCACTCACGATGCAAAAGTGCTTAAGGAAGTTCTGGCATAATGGCATTACTGATAGCCAGTCCCTGCCATGGGGGAGAAAATTAAGGAAAAAATACATCCTTAGTTATCAAATGAATTACATGGGAATGATGGAGAATGGAATAGCATAAGAGGTGAGAGGAAAGGAGAAAGGATATAAGAAAAGTATGCGAGAGTGGGGTGGAGGAAACCAAGGCAAGAGGAAAAGAAACTTAAAGAAAATGATCCTCTGAATACGTTTATGAAAATATGCTCATACAGGCTTATATGCACCTGAGAAAAAAATTTAAATTTAAGATGTACTTGACAAGTGGTTCGCAAAGCAACAGACAAAAAAGGTACAAATTTTTTTCCCCAAGATATAAATGAGACAATTCTAGCAGACAATACAAGTTCAATCACTTTTATCACGGTGGCATCACTGGATTGTACCTGTGTAACCCATAAAAAGATCACACCAGTTTTGTGTATGAAAATGAAACAAACTTTAGTTTTGGAGATTAGAGACAGGAATTCACATTCCAAAAGAATTCACAAATACCCCATCAGGAAAGTAACAAAATCACCATCAGCAGTTGGGGGCGAAGGACTTTTTACAGCTCAGTTGAGAAAATCCTAAGGGTAGAAATAAGGTCCAGTAGCCATCCATACTCAGGGAAACAAAGGGCCATGAGCTTACACTTTTAAGAGTGATTAGAATGATTATCTTCCTGAAGATACTGATGAAGCAAAAGAGCACCAAATGAATTCAACACTATTTCCAGTGCAGATGCCACTGGAAAGCTCATTTAGTCATATTTTAGAAAGAATATGCTATGCAAACGAGTATAATTTCTGTGCAAGACAATTCTATACTTATTGAATGTGTCTGGATGAAACTTTTGAAACACATTGAATAAGATACATTGAGTAGATGTTAACATTAGTGAAAGGGGCTGGTTTGAAGGACCTGATGCACTTGTTTGCTCCACTGGGGAAGCCTCATTGCCAAGCAAGTTTCTTAAACCTTGACCTTGGAAGATAAAAACTGCCTTGGAGAAGGAGGAATCAAGTGGTTTTCTAGCTGTGATAAGATTTATGTTTTCTGTAGCCTGTCCCCCTACAGACATTTAAATAGTATTGATTTTCTTACAATAGTCACCCGGGGAGCAAATAATGACTAATCTTGTGATAACTTCAAACCATCTGCCCAACTAAAGCTGTATTTTTACGTGACCTTCTCATTTTCAGTTTGGGAGGTTATATTTTGGGAAATATCTTGGGTTCTAAGAGTCTTCTATTTAAATTGAAGTTTATCTTCACTCCCAAGTAGACTTTCTTTATTAATTTCCTTGGACAAACTATATCAATTTCTGCTTCTCAGTTTTCATGTGATGACAAACCTGTTTACCTGACAGGACTCAAATGGGGAGGGAATGATCATTCTCAGCCTGCAGCCTTGGACTAATTCACAGTCTGCCCACGTATTCCTCCATCCTGCCCTTCCTCTTTATTCCATGTAACATGCTTTTTCCTACATTAATGTGTGTATGTGTGTGCATATGTGTGTATATGAATATTCCCAAGTTATTGTGTACATGTTCTCTCTTCAGGTAGATGGAACACAGGCAATAATCTCTGGATCAGTAGGGATCATTTCTTTAAAAATACTTCCCCTCAAATAATCAAAGGCAGGTTTGACTCCATGGTGAACATCCACTAGTGTGTTTGCTGAATAAAGTCCAAAAAAGTAAATGTAATGAAATTTTCTGGAATAGACAAGGTCATTTTCCAGAAAATAGTCCTATTAGAATAATTGGCAGATGCCATGTGATAAAGGATTAAAATGATTACTGCTTATGACAATTTTGCAAGTCTTAAAATCCACATTTCCAACTAAAGATTCCCTCCACCCTAACATATCTTTGAATGATAGGATTGCTTCCAATTTAGGCAAAATTGACCTACTCCAATATCTGGTAATCAGACAGTTCCAAAACAGTTCATCTTACCCACATGTGCATATCAAATAGACTTCGGACCAAGAAATGGTGAATAGTTAATTTAAAGTCAAATGTTTTAATAGTTTTTGCTTTTTGATAGTATGTCAGGAGTGATTTTCCCCTTGACATGCCAGAGAATTTTACTGGAAGAATCATCAAATGTGATTTTTCAGATAACTAACAAAATTTTATAAGATTTAATCACTCCATGAAACACTATACTCCTCCTGGGCATATGAATCTTGGTACCAAATATTTATAGAAATACGTTTCTTCTAAATAATGGTGTGTCATATATATAGCTACACTTTCCCTTCAAGTCTGTGATATGCTCATGTAGATTAATTTTTTTAAGCAAGAAAAATGGATGAAAGAGAGCTATTCTGCTAAAATTACAGGGGCTTCCCTGGTGGCTCAGACAGAAAAGAATCTGCCTGCAATGCAGGAGACCCAGGTTGAATCCTTGGGTTGGGAGATCCCCTGGAGAAGGGAATGGCTATCCACTCCAGTATTCTTGCCTGGGAAATTCCATGGACAGAGGGGCCTGGGGGGCTACAGTGCATGGGGTTGCAAAGAGTCAGACACAACCGAGTGACTAACACTTTCACTTTCATAGACGTCATGAAATTGTTAGCTTTGCTCCTAAAATCTTGTAATTTTGCTGAATTTCCACACATTTTACCTTTAAGCACATGGCACAGAAAACACATCAATGCAAATCATTCTCAAATAATTCATGGGCTATTTTATGACAAAATTTCTTTTGAATATTGAAAATCTGCAGTGAAAAGCACTGCAAAAAAAATGGTGGAAAGTTTTAGTTTCTCATGCTTAGATGATAATCTTTAACTACAGTTGTTATTGTTATTTGACTGGTTTATATAAAAATCAAAATATAATGAAATTGAGTGCATTTCTAAAATATATTATGTGTATGTGTGCTTAGTAGCTCAGTTGTGTCCAATTCTTTGTGACTCCATGGACTGTAGCCCACCAGGCTCTTCTGCCTGTGGAATTCTCCAGGCAAGAATAAACTGGAGTGGATAGCCATTCCTCTCTACAGGGGATCTTCCTGACCCAGGGATTGAACCTAGGTCTCCTGCGTTGCAGGTGGATTCTTTACCATCTGAGACATCAGGGAAGCCCAAATATACACTATATACTCACTGAATAATGTATTTGGGGGGCCATCAAGGAAATGATTAAATAATGTGAATTAATAAATGAACAAAAAACCCCCAAATAATACAACATTATTGGATGCTTAGACTGAGAAGACACTGGACAATGTGCCTAATTTGTAAATTATCAGTGGTGAGGATTCTTACTATACTCTAAAGTATACTTTGTTCTAACTAAAATTCTGAAATCCTGGGGCTATTAATCACTCTGGATAAAGAATAAATCTAGACTCTGTAAGATACAAAGGAGCTTTGCAGGCTAAGGTGTCATTCTTACTAGGTTGAATTACTATTATACTTTATTACTCATGTTCTTCAGAGTGTGGATTATGTGAAGGGGATTTTTGGTGAAAAAGTTGATTTGAAAATAAATTATACATCACTGAAATGTTATGGAGTTCCTAAAAGGTATTTTACAGGACTGGGTGTTTGGAGTGCATCTGAACTGTATTCCCTGATGATGAAATGATGTTCTCTGCATGAAAGTTATATAAGCAGGGTGTCAATATACAATGAGTCAGATCTTCACATCAGGTGGCCAAAGAATTGGAGTTTCACCTTCAGTATCAGTCCTTCCAATGCATATTCAGGGTTGATTTCATTTAGGATTGACTGGTTTGATCTCCTTGCAGTCCAAGGGACTCTCAAGAGTCTTCTCCAGCACTACAGTTCAAAAGCATCAATTTTTCGGTGCTCAGCCTTCTTTATGGTCCAACTCTCACATCCATACATGACTACTGGAAAAGCCATAGCTTTGGCTATACAGACCTTTGTCAGCAAAGTGATATCTGTTTTTTAATATGCTGTTTAGGTTTGTCACAGCTTTCTTCCAAGGAGCAAGCGTCTTTTAATTTCATGGCTGCAGTCACCATCCACAGTGATTGTGGAGACCAAGAAAAAAAATCTATCACTACTTCAAATTTTCCCTTTCTGTTTCCCATAAAATGATGGGACTGGATGCCATTATCTTAGTTTTTGGAAGGCTGTTTTAAGGCAGCCTTTTCACTCCTTTCTTTCACCTTCATCAAGAGCCTCTTTAGCTTCTGTTTGCTTTCTGCCATTAGAGTGGTATCATCTGCATATCTGAGGCTGTTGATATTTCTCCAAGTAATCTTGATTCCAGCTTATGATTCATCCAGCCTAGCATTTCACATGATGTACAATGTATGTAAGTTAAACAAGCAGGGTGACAATATACAGCCTTGTTGTACTCCTTTCTCAGTTTTGAACCAGTCCATTGTTTCGTGTCCAGTTCTAATTGTTGCTTCTTGACCCACAGACAGGTTTCTAGGAGACAGATAAGGTGGTCTGGTTCTTCCATCTCTTGAAGAATTTTCCAGTTTGTTTTGATCCACATAGTCAAAGGCTTTAGTGTAGTCAATGAAGCAGAAGTAGATGTTTTTCTGGAGCTCCTTTGCTTTCTCCGTGATTAAGCAAATGTTGGCAATTTGGTCTTTGGTTCCTCTGCCTCTTCAAAGCCTACCTTGCACATCTGGAAATTTACAGTTCACATACTGCAAAAGCCTAGCTTGAAGGATTTTGAGCATAACCTCACTAACATGTGAAATGAGCGCAACTGTATGGCAGTTTTTATAAACTTTAAAAAATCTATCAAACAACAAATGCTGGAAAGTGTGTGGAGAAAAGGGAAAATGGAACCCTTCACTGTTGCTGGGAATGTAAACTGGTGCAACCACTATGGAAAACAGTATGGAGTTTCCTCAAAAACCTAAAAATAGAGGTGCCATATGATCTAGCAATTCTATTCTTGGGTATATATACAGAGAAAACTCTAATTTCAAAAGATATATGCATCCCAATGCTCATTGCAGCATTATTTACAACAGCCATGACATGGAAACAACTTAAGTGTCCACTGACAGATGAATAGATAAAGAAGATGTAGTGCAGATATACATATATGTGTACATATATGTATATATAAACACACACACACGTATACTTCTATATATAATAAAATACTACTCGGTCATAAGACAGAATGAAATAATGCCATTTGCAGCAACATAGATGGAGGCAGTAAAGAACAGGGAAGCCTGGCATGCTGCAGCCCATGGGGTTGCAGAGAGTCAGACATGTCTTAGTGACTGAATAACAATAACAGCAAAATGAACCTAGAGATTATCTGAAGCTGAAAAGAGAAAAACAAATTTCACATGATATCACTTATATGTGGATATAGAATGATACAAATGAACTTATTTATGAAACTGATATAGACTCACAGACATAGAATACAAACTTATGGTTATCAAAGGGGAAAGATGGTGGAGGAGGGATAAATGAGCTGTTAGAAATTTGGGATTAGCAGATGGAAACTATAATATATTAAATAAATAAACAACAAGGTCTTATTGTCTAACACAGGAAATCTATTCAATATCCTGTAATAAATCATAATGGAAAAAATAGGAAAAAAATATATCTGAATCACTTTGCTGTACACCAGAAACTAATACAGTGTTATAAATCAACTATATGTCAATAAAAAAAGTAAAGAATTTCTACACTCTTTTTATTATAAATAAAACTTACCTTCCATTTCTCATTCTTATGTTGGACTATTTGCTAAAAATATACTTTTGTATAATTTAAAGGGTTATGCATAAAGACCATCATTACTTATTCATTTGGTATTCATTATAAGACCTTTAATCATGATGTATTAATTTGGTAAAAATGTGGATATAATGTATAATTTCTAAATGATTCCATTATAATTTAGTAGTTAAAGAGTCTATTGTTATTTCAATATCTTCTCAAATACATATTAAAGTATAACATTTTGTTTCTTTATGAAACAGCCAAAGTTAAGGGGAGAACCAAACTATTTTCATTTATTCAGAGGATAGTAGCAATAGAAGGATGGATTTATAGAAATCATAAAAGAACAGTCAAAAACTAGCCCAAATAATAACAGAAACAAATGTACTCTGGTGCGTTTGATTTTAAATTTCTGGAGGATAATGCACAAACTTTCAGAGACAATCCAATCCATGGGAGATTAAACCGATCAGGCTGAAGTGAAGTCTGGGTTTTTAAAAGCTAAGTCTTCAGAGAGGGAAGTTTTGACTATAAATAACCACTGAACTTTTATGAGGTTCTTCTTACATGGTCACTTGGCCCTTCTAAGATTTAGATTTTACATCTGTGCTATGAGTGAGACATGGACAACTCATGCATAATAATGATAAAGAAATTAAAAATTCAAACCACAAGGAGATGACTTGAATGGACAAAATAACATACTTCAGCACCCCACATGTGGCTCTCCAAGAACCCTTTCAGAAATCAGGGAGAAATCATCTACTTCTGAAACAGTCTTACCATGATGACTCCAACTTTAAAATGCTTACACTTTCTCCAGGCAATGCATAGCATCCCTAGACATATACCATGGAAAGAGAAATCTCATTTTATATTGGGGAGAATAGAAGAGGGTGAGGTAGAAAAGCACAATCAATCTAGTTATCAACTTGTTGCCTTAAGTTCTTTGTAATAATTCCTCTCTGTTTTTTTTCCACTTAACTGAACTTCAGCTGACTAATTCTTCCCCGTCTTTGTTGGATCCTTCTGTTTTTAACCTCCTGGCAACTTCTTCCTAAATTGATGTACTAACTCCAGGACAGCAAACCTAGAGGTGTTTACCTAAATTATTATTTTTTAAATACAATAGTATAAAGACAGTAAACAAAAAATAAAATAGCATGTGATGGACTGAAATGTGTAGTTACTTTTGCACAGAAGACAGAAAATACTACTTATTATGAAAGACTCATGAGTTCTGATGTTTAGCAGTCGTGGCCTCTAAATCACAAATAACTAAACTATGATATCAAAAGATCACCATAGAGGCCAGTACTAAGCTTTTCTGTATATGTGTGTCTGTGTTTATGTGTGTCTGTGTATTTAATTAGTGGGAAAATGACAAGGTCTGGGTTCTTTTCTTCTGTGATCATAGTTACTGTTCATTGTTTTTCTTGTTGCTTGTCTAGTCCAGACTTAGTCACAAGAGGAGTAGGACCTTCAATTCTCCACTACCAGCTCTTGGAGTCTCTGACCTTTACAGGAGAATAAAGAGGATAATCCCTTAGAAGATGTTAGGTCTCTTCAATTTCCAGATCCTGCTGTTCTACATTTTTATGATTCTAATTCTACTCCATACTCTAATGATTGCAATTAACTCATTTTAAAATGGTGTCTTTCTTCACATGATGGTCAAGTATAGAATATAAAAGTCTCTGGTCACAAACACTGATGATTACGTGGGTGATTTCACTCACTCCCCTGTATTTCCCTACATTGGAATCTTCAAACATTCTTTTTTTTTTTTGCACAAATAAGCTTCCTCTTCATCTTGATTATGCTGATATTCTAAAATTTGGCTTTGTACTTTTATACCTTTTTTGGAGAAGAACAGGACCAAGACAGCTAAGTTCAGTGACAATTACCACATCAACTTCTGGAAGTATTCTAAGAAGAGGTGCTAGAGAAACACAAAGCACTCTACAAAGACAGTCACATTTATCCTCATAACATCTCGAGGTGGGTGTGCTGTGAACATTGTTAATACAAATCTTCCAGTGCCACAAATAAAACAGATGATATTCTCTCACTGCTTGAGGGATGACAGTTTTTTTTTTATGTTTTGTTTTCCCCTAATTTCTTAAGGGGAATTATCCATTGGATTGCTTTATGAATGCCAGCCTATGTGTGTGTATCTGATCACTCACAAATGTGACCTGAAGACTTGTTTGGTAGAAAAGCAATATTCCAAGTTTAAAAGTCTATACCTATGCAGGTGCTTCCCACTGAAAACCAGTTGGAAGAGGTTAATATGGCATACTGAAATAAAAATGTATAGAATTGTTGGTAGGAAAGAGCATCTGTTGAAAGAGGAAATGCATACATGTTCCCTGCGTACAGTCACACCTTATAAATGCAGGTCCTTGGCGCTACTCATCATTGTTTTTAACATTTTAATAAAGATTATGTTGTAATGGCATGAATTTTATCAAAGCAATAAGGCTCAGGAATGGAAGTCAGTGTAATTAAATCTATTATCAATGACTGAATAAGAAGTTGACCCTTAGTGAGGCCAGTCCCTTTAGCAGAGACATAAAAATTATTACTCGAATGCCCCAGTGAAATGTCATAGTGTCCTTAGAAGGCAATTCTTAGTAGCATCAGAGTACATAAAGAGATATAAAGTACAGACTGCCCATAAAGCATCATCAAGAAGCCATCTAAGAAGAAAAATTCAACAAAAAGGATCATATTTCCAGTGGAAAATATCCTTTCCCTCATAACTGATTTGGAATGCACGATTGAAAAATAAAACCCATATCTGAAAAAGCAGATATACTGCCTGCCTAATTAATAGGTGTACCACTTAGGTACAGTATTATATGGCTTATGATATTATTTTAGTTGGTATATTGAATTTTTAGATTCTTCACCTGTTGGAAGTTGACTTAATTTTTTGATCATTAAGATGTACAAGCATGGTTAATCAGTTGCATATAGACAGAAAAATGGCTTATATTCCTAACCCACTCAAAGGTCACAACTATATAAGATGAAAGCTATCTTAAGAGGAATGCAATTTTACAACTTTTAGAGCTCAAGAGAAACATGAGGCTTGAAAGAAAACAACAAAATTCTGTAAATCAATTATCCTTCAATTAAAAATATATTAAAAAATAGAATACTTTGATTCAATTATTTTGCTATATTTTTTAAGTCTTTTCATTCTTTTGTTGGACAAATACAAGTCTAGTGACTAGTCTAGTAGGTGGAACGTATAAAAAATAAAATTGATAAAGACTTAGCTTCTGTTTTCATTTTGCTACCAAAGTAAGGTAAAGCAAAACCAAAGACATCAATGGCAATCTTAAAACTGTCAGAGCCGGTTGATTTTATTTATAAGCAAATAAATATGACTTCATATCTTGAGGATATAACTGGGTGATATAAGACTTTATTCACTGTTAGGTATGGGCATTCCTCTACAGACTGAATGCATATACATACATAGACACTGAACTCTCTGTTTGCTACTGGGAGCTGAGATTCACATATCCTCTCTTACCAAATCTTCGAAGTACTTTCTGAGAGATTATTATTATTGTCCCCACGTTATGGATGAGAAAACAGATGCTTGGAGAAGTTATCCCCTGTTATTTTAGGTAGTAAGAAACAGAGTTGGCTTGGACCCCAAGTTTGACTCTACTAAAGTTTATGCCCCTCTTTACTCTGCCAGTGTTGACCACATTGTTGACTAAACTGTTTATCTCAGCTGTATCCGTGGGATTTTAAGACTGCTCTCTTAACCCGTGGATAGAAAATTCATGAACAGGAGGGCCCACTATAAGGACCTGAGCATCTGAGGGCTGTGGTATCTATGGTGTGTTGTAGAACCAATCCCCCACAGGTATCGAGGGATGACCACATGTTGAAATCCCCTGTGCTATGAGATTAGGAGGAAAGGCCTTCAGAGATATCTAGACGGTCGGGGTGGAGCCTTCATGAATGGAGTTAGTGCTCTTACAATGGATCCCAGACAGTTGCCTTGCCCCTTCCACCAACTATGAACCACAAACAGGGCCCTCACCAGGATGGGACCAGGCTGGGGCTTTGAATTTGGACTTACCAGCCTCTAGAGCTGTGAGAAGTAAATTCTTGCTGTTTATAAACCACTTGGTTCGTGGTATTCTGTTAAGCAGCTGAATGAATTAAGACGGGAGGAAAGTTTACTGCCTTTAGGACTTAGCCCTTGGAGAGGTCATCTGTCAAGGATTAGCAAGGCCCTCAAGATGTCAAAGTAACATAAAATACAGAAAAACAGTAGTATACCGCTGTTTGAAGAAGAAAACTGTCTTTGGTATAAACATGGTAAATCATATAGACTTTTTACTTGGCATGAATATTCACAATATCTATTACCATATATAAGTTTGCATGAAATCTTCCAGTAAAGTGACCTTTTCAGCACCGTTTAACCCAGAGTTCCTTAAATTGATTGACCCCTTGCAGCCGATACTTCTTAACATTCAGCAGAACATTAATGTTACAAAACAAGTTTTTTAGCTAATTTTTTTCATACTTTAAATTGAGTGATTTTTATCAATCTCATGTTGAACATTAATCACAATGTACATTTCACACACTTTGTGTGTTGACAGTAATTTTTAAGGTTTTCCCAAATTATTATATGCATTGGGATACTGAGGAACATTTATCCTCCTGGATAGAATTTTTCTCCAGGCAAGGAAAGGTATTAATACAACCACAATTTCCAAAAGGGAATCATCTCAAAAACACTTACTATGCAAACCATTTGCAGTGCTTTTTCACAGACACCAAGTATGTGTACAAATCAGTATCATTCACCCACTTATAGCAATTCCTATAATGCTAACACTTATATCTATTTTAAAAGGAAAATGATTTCTTAACATTAATAAGTTTAAGCACATTTAAAACGTGGCCATTGAGGATTCAGAATCATGCATTGCTAGAAATAACTTTTGCCTAAAATGGACCTTCTGCATATGCAATGAGGCCTGATGCTGTATTATTTCATGTACGTCTAACCCTGTGTTTCTGCCAGTGAATAATTATTTTGAGTTATTAGAAGGAAAATGGAGCATAACATTAGCACGAATTCCCCCATACTAGAGAACTGAGTTGACAATTTACAATTAAAAGGGGAAAAAATTCATCACACAAAATTGTGAACTCTGAAAACAAAGGAATATTGTTTCCCTCCTTCATCTACTTATGTATTGCTCACCCAGTTATAAATTTTCCAGTAGTATATATAAACCTGAATGGCAAATATAACTGTGACTGGGATGCTAACTTTGAGTCTACAACAACCAACTCAAAAGAAGGGAAAAGGACATTAGAAAAGTTAATAACCTCAACTTTGGAGTAAATCATTGCTGAGAGAATTTTTCCTTTCTTACCCCAAAGAATTCTCTGTATGGTAGAAAGAAAAATTAAGAAATCCTTCCAGTTTTACCAAATTATGCTAAACAAAATCAATCACTTTAACCTATTCTTTGTGCTTTTACCTTTGTATTGCTCCCAAACCAGATAAAATATTCAGTTGCTGCCAGTAATTTACACTTTACTGGGAATGCTTTTAAAGCCAAAATTGTCCTAGCTAGAAATGATGGTGGTTGGACATCTATTTTGAGAAATGTCTGGGGTTAAAGAAAGGCATGGCCAATTGTGTTCATGAGTACTGATTTCTTACAGTCCCAGTCTCTAGCCGGCAGTCATGTCTGTCATTCTGATTGAATAATTTAGTTAGAATTCTCTCTCATGCATTATATTCATGGTGCTGTGCTAAGTCACTTCAGTCGTGTCCGAGACTATTTGTGACCACATGGACTGTAGTCTGTCAGGCTCCTCTTTCCATGGGATTCTCAAGGTAAGACCACTGCGGTAGGTTGCCATTTCCTTCTCCAGGGGATCTTCCCAACCCAGGGATTGAACCTGTCTCTTACACCTCTTGCATTGGCAGGTGGGTTCTTTACCACTAGCATCACCTGGTAAGCCCAAATAAAAGTGAAAAATATTTTCCTCTAATGATTTAACTCAATTTTTATATTTGGGCATATTTAGAGAAGGGTTTATCTCCCAAAACATATTCTTTTGTCCTAATCTAAAATCAGGTATAGTAACAATGTCCCAACTGCACTAAAGAGAATGTATACATTAGACCCTCTCTCTTGAATTCAGAATTTTCTGGTCGCTTTTTGAGTTTCATTAGGCACACAAATGTACAAGATGTGTAATATGCTTCATGATGAAAATGTGTATCTAAAGTTATAAACTTCAATGAATAAAAAAGCCTAACACTGGCCTGATTTCAGTTTTTGGTGGGTAGAAACCCATAATGTAATTGAGAACTCAAAAGCATTGGGGTCTATAGTTTTTCCCATTCGAGTCATGGCTTACTTACTGACAAAAGTAATTTATACACCACGAAACATAATCTTCTATTGGAGATAAAAGGGTGAAAAGCTGATGGCTATTTTTTGTTCTTGGAGGATAGATAATAAAACTACTCACCTGGAAACTGGTGTCTGAGTGATATTTTTTAATTAATTAGTTTATTTTAATTGGAGGCTAATTACTTTACAATATTATGGTGTTTTTTTGCCTTACATTGACATGAATCAGCCACGAGTGTACATGTGTTCCCCCATCCTGAACCCCACCCCCCATCCCATCCCTCTGGGTTGTCCCAGTGTGTTTGGCAATGACTCAACCATAAGAAGACAGCGTCAAAATGACTTCTGAAAGAATCATATGTCTGTGACATTAAATTGTATTACAGACATTGTTGGACAGAAATAAATAACCTGTCACATTATTGGAGGATCTATTTTTCCTGGGGAGCTGTTATTCTTACTAAAATAAGATGAGGAAGGGAAAGATGCTATGCTATAGAGTTTAAAATATCATAAATACTATAGGTCAGCAGTTGGCAGTATTTCCCATCAAGAGTTGGGTTTTAACTATTTTAGGTGGTTCGGGTCACACGCAGTTTCTGCCTCTCTTCTCTTTCCTCCTTCCCTCCTTCTTTCCTTTCTTCTATTTTTCTTTCTTTTACTGTAAAACCCTTAAAAGTGTAAAAACATTCTTAGCTCAAGGTCTAATACAAAAGCAGGCTATGGGCCTGTTAATTATATTTACTTTAAAAAAATCATATTTACTTTTTAGGGATGATATTATATATATGATAATCCTCTGCTAGAAACTTGCTGAGTCAAGAAGACAGGACGTGGTGGGGATGCAGATTTGATGGATGAGGACTTTAATTAAGAAAGGATAATTTCCCAAACTTTGAATATCTGAATGTCAACCAAGTAGTATCATTTTTTTCTACCTATATCCCTATGTATATGTCTTGGACAAACCAGAGCGATGAAACATTTCTGGGCCGACCATTATATTTTATCAGTCACAGAAAATCCCTTTGAATCAAAGGCTGCGCCAATACAGGATGGACAGAGTTGTAATTTTAATTGTCCATTATCTCCAACAACCTTAGGTTTTTAAGCTTAACTTTTTAAAGAGTAGTTTTAGGTTCACAACAAAATGGCAAGGAAGGAGCAAAAATTTCCTGTAAGAGCCCTGCTGTCCTGCCATACACACATGCATTGTTGTTGTTCAGTCACTCAGTTGTGTCTGACTCTTTGTGACCCCATGGACTGCAGCATGCCAGGCTTTCCTGTCCTTCACTATCTCCTGGAGTTTGTTCAAACTCACATCCATTGAGTCATGATGCCATCCAATCATCTCGTCCTCTGTACTGTCTTCTCCTGCTGCCCTCAGTCTTTCCTGGCATCAGGGTCTTTTTCAGTGAGTCAGCTCTTCACATCAGGTGGCCAAAATATTGGCCCTTCAGCTTTAGCATCAGCCCTTCCAATGAATATTTAGGGTTGGTCTGCTTTAGGATTGACTGGCTTGGTCTCCTTGCTATTCAAGGGAGTCTCAAGAGTCTTCTTTCAGCACCACAATTCAAAAGCATCAGTGCTTCGGTTCTCAGCCTTCTATATAGTCCAACTCTCACATCTGTACATGACTACTAGAAAAAACCATAGCTTTGACTATACAGACCTTTGTCGGCAAAGTGATATCTTTGCTTTTTATTTTTTTAATTTTTTAAAAATACACTGTTTAGTTTTGTCATAGCTTTCTTTCCAAGTAGCAAGCATCTTTTAATTTCATGGCTGTAGTCACTGTCTGCAGTGATTTTGGAGCCCAAGAAAATAAAGTCTGTCACTATTTCCTTCTTTCCCCCATCTATTTGCCATGAAGTGACAAACTGTGGTTCACTGGAGAAGGGAATGGCAAACCACGTCAGCATTCTTGTCTTGAGAACCACATACACATGCATAGCTTCCCCCATTATCAACATCCCCATCAGAGTGGTAGGTCTGTACAATTGATGAACCTACTTAGACACATCAGCATCACCCAAGGTCCACTCTTGATATTGTACATTCGATAAGTTTGAACAAGTGTATAATGACACATATTCATCATTATAGCATCACAGAGTAGCTTCACTATCCTAAACAATATTCTGTGATCTGCCTAGTCATCCCTTTTACAGTCCTTGGCAACCACTGATATTTTTGCTATCTGTGTAGTTTTGCTTTTCTCAGGACTTCATCTGGTTGGAATCACACAGTATCTAGCCATTTCAGATTGCCTTCTTTCACTTAGTAATAGGCATTTAAGGTTGCTTCATGTCTTTTCCAACCAGTCAATCCTAAAGGAATCAATCCTGAATATTCATTGGAAGGGCTGATGCTGAAGCTGAAACTATAATACTGAAGGCAAAAGAAGTAGTAGGGACGGGGCCACAGAGAATGAGATGGCTGGGCAGCATCATAGACTCAACGGACCTGAGTTTGAAAAAGCTCCAGGAGATAGTGAAGGACAGGGGAGCCTGGTGTGCTACAGTCCATGGGGTCGCAAAGAATTGGACCCAACTTAGTGACTAAACAACAACATATCTTTTCATAGCTTGATATTTCATTTCTTTTTAATGCTGAATAATATTACATTGTCTGCGTCTACAACTGTTTACTTATCCATTCATCTACTGAGGAAAGTCTTGGTTGCTTCCAAGTTTTACCAATTATGAATAAAGCTGCCATAAACACCTATGGGCAGATTTTTGCGAGGGTATACGATTTCAGCTCCTCTGGGTAAATACCAAGGAGTACTGTTGCTGAATCAATGATTTCATTTTTAAATATGTTGAATTTATGCTTTTATTTTTCAGTGTTATGGGATGTGCTATAGAAATGTCCAAACATGAGGCAGACCTAGGACTGTGGAGTGGTTACTGTTCCCAGCATGATGGTTCAATTCACACACAGTTCAGTTCAGTTCAGTCAGTTCAGTCGTTCAGTCGTGTCCGACTCTTTGCGACCCCATGAATCGCAGCATGCTAGGCCTCCTTGTCCATCACCAACTCCTGGAGTTTACCCAAGCCCACGTCCATTGAGTTGGTGATGCCATCCAAACATCTCATCCTCTGTTGTCCCCTTCTCCTCCTGCCCCCAATCCTTCCCAGCATTAGGGTCTTTTGCAATGAATCAACTCTTCGCATGAGGTGGCCAAAGTATTGGGAGTTTCAGCTTCAACATCAGTCCTTCCAATGAACACCCAGGACTGTTCTCCTTCAGGATGGACTGGTTGGATCTTCTTGCAGTCCAAGGGACTCTCAAGAGTCTTTTCCTAATTCACAGTTGTTCTCCATTTTAAAGTATAAGAGAAAGGATAATTATTTTAATTATTTATTTCTCTGATCTCTTGCATTTGTGCATACACTTGAGCTGACTGTTAAAGAAATAAAGAAACATGTATTTGTTTAAATTACCTAAATTTCTGGAATTTCTTTTTTGGAAAACAATTTCAACTACATTATCTTATTTGTCCTCAAAATATTATGATTTACTAAAGGAATATATATTAAAAATATATTGGTTTCCAGGTGGGGCCAGTAAAGGAAGAACAGCTAAGATCCTTACTTAAGAAGAGTGATATGGGTGGATGTTGGGCTTTCCCATGGTCTAAGAGAACCTGAACATTAAAGGCTAAAATAAGGCAACCACAATTCACTAACTTCATGAGAAAGAACATGGGGAATGTATGAAATCATTACTCTGGAAATAAAAACCCAGAAAAAATAGTGTGATTGAAGAAACTCCAAAGATTCTCATTAAAAAAATTATTCTATAATATTAACACTCTGATGAGAAATACTTTTCCACCTTAAGTTGGTTATGTATTAGGGCATTTGATGCTTTTCTTTTTCAAAGCTTGCATGCTAGCAAATACATTTAGTACAGATTTTTACTTGCTATAAAAACTTCTAGGTTAAAGATATTTGAGAGTAGGATGAGAGTGTAGCTACCCATTCAAATACTGATGTCAAAGCATCAGCCAGATGGGATGACTTTTTTACCCTCTCTTCCTGGATTCTGGAGCTCATGCCCTTTCCCCAGAGATGTTTATTGATATCATAACACTGTTAATGTTCTCAACTTGGTAATAAAAGATGATATTTACATACAATTAGTCCTTGGCTTCAGCATCAAACTTACTTCTCAAATAACTTGTTTTTAGATTTCTTTTGATGTGGACCATTTTTACTGAATTTGTTACAATATTGTTACTGTTTTATGTGTCTGTTTTTTTAGCCGGGAAGCATGTGGGATCTTAACTCCCTAACCAGGGATCAAGCCTACACCCTTTGAGTTGGAAGGCAAAGTCTTAACCACTAGACTGCCAGGGAAGTCCCTCAAGTACTTTCCTGAGAGTAAATATGAAGTTGAATAATTCCGATCATATGACTGGATCTATGTGAGATGAGACAGAGGGGAAGGGCTGGATGATTAGTTAGATCAGAAGTGAGAGCTGTAGAATTATTAAACACACACACACACACACACACAAACACACACACAAAACAAAACCTCTTTTCTAGCCAATGTGAATGGTATGAAATTGAATCAAGTTGACACCATGCGACTTTGCCAAAGGCATTTTTGAATTTGCAGAAATTTACCAAGTTATTGTTTCATTTGCTTCTTGCTAATCCCTGTGAACTAACTCTCTGCCTTGGAATAAGTATTCTGAAGAGCACAAAACCCAAGCAGTCTTGGTATTGGAAAGCACAATCCATAGATAACTTTAGCTGAACAGGTGACCAAGTAACTCAGAAGTTACAGTATGCAAAATGAAAGGGAATTGTCAACGACTGCTACAAAGCAATGAGCCAAACAGTTTTAACAGTGGAATATACAAAGGAAGAAAATGTCTGCCCACTCACAGAAAAATGCACTTTCTGATCATAGTTGCTAAAATTGGGAGTTTAAGGGTTCATTATTTAAAAGTCAAGCCTTCTTCTCCATAAAAAAAAAAGACAGGATCTGAACAAAGTGTTATCAAGTAACCAAGAAGATTTTTGCCTTTTTTCTTTGGCTAGCCTTAAATTACCTATGAGAACAATGTATCAATCTATTGAGCATACAAGTTAGGGGGCAAAATGTTTTCACTATGGGACAATAGATTTTTGGTCCTTGTACTACCAATGAACTAAATTACACTTGTTCCCCAGAAAGAGACCCTCATTTTATATAATTGCAGTTTCATCTTCCTAGATAATGATGCCATCCTGAAATCTGATCTGGAACAAAGAAAGAGAAATACTTTTCAACTGTGATTTTATTAATTTATTTTAATTGGAGGATAATTACTTCACAATATTGTGATGGTTTTTGCCATACACTGACGTGAATCAGCCACGGGTACACATGTGACCCCCCATTCTGTACCCCTACCCACCTCCCTCCCCAACCCATCCCTCTGGGTTGTCCCAGAGCACTGACTTTGGGTGCCCTGCTTCATGCATCAAACTTACGCTGGTCATCTACTTTATGGACGGTAATATACATGTTTCAATGCTATTCTCTCAAATTATCCCACCCTTGCCTTCTCCCACAGAGTCCAAAAGTCTGTTCTTTACATCTGCGTCTCTTGTCGCCTTGCATATAGGATTATCATTACTGTCTTTCTAAATTCCATATATATGTGCTAATATACAGTATTGGTGTTTCTCTTTCTGATTTACTTCACTCTGTATAATAGACTCTAGGTTCATCCATCTCATTAGAACTGACTCAAATGTGTTCCTTTTTATAGCTGAGTAATATTACATTGAGTATGCTGCTAAATCACTTCAGTTGTGTCAGACTCTGTGCGACCCCATAGATGGCAGCCCACCAGGCTCCCCTGTCCCTGGGATTCTCCAGGCAAGAACACTGGAGTGGGTTGCCATTTTCTTCTCCAGTGCATGAAAGTGAAAAGTGAAAGTGAAGTCACTTAGTCGTGTCTGACTCTTCGAGACCCCATGGACTGTAGCCTACCAGGCTCCTCTATCCATGGGATTTTCCAGGCAAGAAAAAACACTGGAGTGGGTTGCCATTGCCTTCTCCTCCATTGAATGTATGTACCACTATTTTCTTATCCATTTGTCTGCCGATGGACATCTAGGTTGCTCCCATGACCTAGCTATTGTAAATAGTGCTGCAATGAACATTGGGGTACATGTGTCTCTTTCAACTCGTTTCCTCGGTGTGTATGCCCAGCAAAGGGATTGCTGGGTCATAAGGCAGTTCTATTTTCAGTTTTTTAAGGAATCTCCACACTGTTCTCCATAGTGGTTGTGCCAGTTTGCATTCGCACCAACAGTGTAAGAGGGTTCCCTTTTCTCCACACTCTCTCCAGCAATTACTGTAGACTTTTGATGGCAGCCATTCTGACCAGTGTGAGATGATACCCCCTTGTGGTTTTGCATTTTTCTAATAATGAGTGATGTCGAGGACCTTTTCATGTGTTTATTAGCCATCTGCATGTCTTCTTTGGAGAAATGTGTGTTTAGTTCTTTTGCCCACTTTTTGATTGAGTTGTTCGTTTTTGGTATTGAGCTGCATGAGCTCCTTGTATATCTTGGAGATAATTCTCTGTCAGTTGTTTCGTTTGCTATTATTTTCTCCCATTCCGAAGGTTGCCTTTTCACCTTGCTTAACTTTTCATCTGTTTTTCTCTGAGTGGCCAAGCATGAGAGCTTGAAAAATGCTGCCAATAATTGATTTGCAATATGGGTAACTCAATAGGTTGCCTTTTTTTTTTTATGTCTACATTCATATAAGTGACTCAGAGGGAAACTGGGTCCCAGTCAAGGTGTCAGAGAACATGGAACTGAGGATGAGATCATCAAGAAGGAGCCCATTGCATGCTTCTGTGTGAGTTCTGTATTCCCTTTCTGTCTACCTGCCTTATTTTTAGAGTGAGGATAACAACAACTGCCCTACCCAAATCAGAGAGATGTAGAGGGAAGTCATTACTGGTGTTCACAGCAAAGTGAAGTGAAGCCGCTCAGTCGTGTCCGACTCTTTGCGACCCCATGGACTGTAGCCTGCCACTCTCCTCCATCCATAGGATTTTCCAGGCAAGAGTACAGGAGTGGGTTGCCATTTCCTTGGCACAGCAAAGTGCTCTAGAAATGTAACTGGTGGTTGGGGAGGGGGGGAATATTCAAAATATAGCCTATAATGATCCTTTCCAATATGAAAGCTCCTGAACTATTTTTTGGAATACATTATTTTGGAGATTTTGACCCTGAAATCTTGTCAATCCTCTTCTCCATCTTTTCTACAGACCTCTATGTTAGGGATAACATTCCCAATTCATCAGAGAAATCTTTCAGATCTTCTTTTGAATTATGTCCTAAGGCTGCCCCCTTCTCATCACTTCCACAGCTAACATCCTAGTCCTGTCTCATCCTCTGTTAGAGGACTAGTCCAGCTGTTCTCCTGCCACCACGAGTTTTCAGCCAACAGTCCACTCTCCATAGTGTAGTCACAATGATCCTTAAAATTAATAGTCAAATCTTATCACTCCTCATTTCAAAGCCCTCCTGATGACTTCCTCTCACACAGAGAATTTTATCACAAGCCCTCACCATGTCTCACAATGCCCCAGAGTAGGCAGTGGCAAACTGTTCCTTTTGTTGCACCCATGGCTTTTATATTTTTAAATGGATGCCACATGAATATTGCATATAATTCAAATTTCAGCATCCATAAATAGTTTTATTGGAACAGTCATGTTGATTTAGTTACATATTATCTATAGTTGCTTTCATTCATTCCATAGCACAGAGTTGAGTTGTCACCTAGACATTATGGCCCACAGAGCCTAAAATGTTCACATCTAGAAATTTACAGAAAGTTTGTCAACCTCTGTCCACAGGGTATGACCTCTGTTCTTTCCTACTATTCTTTTCATTGCTGCTCTTCTCTAGTCATGCTGATAGCTTACTCTTTCACAATTGTTCTTGCTACAGTGCTTTTTTATATGCTGTTTTTCCTTTTGCCCTTGGATACTATTTTATCCTCAATTTTCTACACCTTCCTCTTTCACGTAACTCTAGAATCTATTACCTCCTCCAGAGAGCTCTTCCTTGATAATCTTACAGAAAACAGCACCGTTATAAAATTAAAAACAGCACCTAAGAAATTTGCATTTAAGTTATAGTTTCTAGTTTTTCTGAGTTCAAACTCTTTCCATTTTAGATGTTGACTTCTTTAATAATTAAAAATTAGTATTAAATATCAGATAATTAATATGAATGAACCAGATACAGGTTAGAGGACAAACTGGGAGTGGAAAATGACATGCTTCTCTCTTTCTTTTTTTCTGCCCTCCCAGAGCTTAGTATGTGACTCTGCACAAATAATTTGGCATAAGGAATCTCAGTTTTCCCTTCAGTGACTTAATGGTTATTTCCCTTGAGCTCTACGGCAAATATGATGAATAAACATAGACATATAACCATTGCATTAAAAAAGCCTTAAGAGCATCAGGAACAACCAACCATCTCTTCAACATATAATGCCATCCTCATCAAGATTTCATTCTAAGATTTTTCCTTAGAAAACTATCTTTACTAAATGTTTCAAATTATGTATCTAGCAATGGCACTTTTATTAGTTTCCTAGGGTTGTCATTAAAAAGTACCACAAATTGAGTGGCTTAAAACAACAGAAATTTATTGCCTCAGAGTTCTGGAGGCTAAATGTTCAAGATCAAGGTGTTAACAGGGCCATGTTCCTTTTGAATCTTATAATGGAGTTCTTTCCTGCTTCCTTCCAGCTTCTAGTGACTCACCAGCATCTTTGATGTTTCTTGGGTTGCAGCCTCATAAATCTCATCTTTGGTTTCGCTGTCACAAGGTGTTGTATTTGTGTGTCTCTGTCATCACACAGCTATGTTCTTATGGACACCAGTCATACTGGACTGGGGGCCCACTTTATGACAGAATGATCTCATCACAACTTTACCAATTTTACCAATTTCATCTGTCATGATTCTTTTTCTGCTAAGGTCACATTGTGAGGTGCTGAGGATCAAACCATCAATATTACTCTTTTGTGGGGAGATACAATACAAGCTACAATAGTATCCCAGAGTGCAATGGCAAGGATCTCCACTTTAATACATATCTTCAGAGATACCAGTGAACTCCTTGTTCTCACCAGAGCATATAATTTTATGTGTATCTGTCAATTATCATTGCAAATAGCATTCATTTTGGGGAGAGTATTAACAAATTGATCCTGAGATTGCCCAGTTTCTTTTGGGGGTATTGGCTTTCTTCTGATAAGTAGTGTTTAAGGTCCAGATTTGCATGTCATCCTTCCACTGGTCTGGATGAAGCACAAGCTGAAATCAAGATTGCTAGGAGAAATCAATAATCTCAGCTATGCAGATGACAGACAGCACCTTTATGGCATAAAGCCAAGAAGAACTAAAGAGCCTCTTGATGAAAGTGAAAGAGGAGAGAGAAAAAGTTAGCTTAAAACTCAACATTCAGAGAACTAAGATCACGGCTTCCAGTCCCATCACTTCATGGCAAATAGATGGAGAAGCAATGGAAACAGTGACAGACTTTATATTTTGGGGCTCCAAAATCACTGCAGATGGTGACTACAGCCATGTAATTAAAAGATGCTTGCTCCTTGGAAAAAAAGTTATGAACAACCTAGTTCAGTTCAGTTCAGTTCAGTCGCTCAGTCGTGTCCGACTCTCTGCGACCCCATGAATTGCAGCACGCCAGGCCTCTCTGTCCATCACCAACTCCCGGAGTCTACCCAAACCCATGTTCATCGAGTCGGTGATGCCATCCAACCATCTCATCCTCTGTCGTCCCCTTCTCCTCCCGCCCCCAATCCTACCCAGCATTAGGGTCTTTTCCAATGAGTCAACCCTTCGCATGAGGTGGCCAAAGTATTGGAGCTTCAGCTTCAACATCAGACCTTCCAATGAACACCCAGGATTGATCTCTTTTAGGATGGATTGATTGGATCTCCTTGCAGTCCAAGAAACTCTCAAGAGTCTTCTCCAACACCACACTTCAAAAGCATCAATTCTGCGGCGCTCAGCTTTCTTCACCATCCAACTCTCACATCCATACATGACCACTGGAAAAACCATAGTCTTGACTAGATGGACTTTTGCTGGCAAAGTAATGTCTCTGCTTTTAAATATGCTATCTAGGTTGGCCATAACCTTCCTTCCAAGGAGTAAGCGTCTTTTAATTTCATGGCTTCAGTCACCATCAGCAGTGATTCTGGAGCCCAAAAAAGTAAAGTCTGACACTGTTTCCACTGTTTCCCCATCTATTTCCCATGGAGTGATGGGACCAGATGCCATGATCTTAGTTTTCTGAACGTTGAGCTTTAAGCCAACTTTTTCACTCTCCTCCTTCACCTTCATCAAGAGGCTCTTTAGTTCTTCTTCACTTTCTGACATAAGGGTGGTGTCATCCGCATATCTGAGGTTATTGATATTTCTCCCGGCAATCTTGATTCCAGCTTGTGTTTCTTCCAGCCCAGCGTTTCTCATGATGTACTCTGCATATAAGTTAAATAAGCAGGGTGACAATATACAGCCTTGACGTACTCCTTTTCCTATTTGGAACCAGTCTGTTGTTCCATGTCCAGTTCTAACTGTTGCTTCCTGACCTGCATAAAGGTTTCTCAAGAGACAGGTCAGATGGTCTGGTATTCCCATCTCTTTCAGAATTTTCCACAGTTTATTGTGATCCACACAGTCAAAGGCTTTGGCATAGTCAATAAAGCAGAAATAGATGTTTTTCTGGAACTCTCTTGCTTTTTCGATGATCCAGCAGATATTGGCAATTTGATCTCTGGTTCCTCTGCCTTTTCTAAAACCAGCTTGAACATTTGGAAGTTCACGGTTCACGTATTGCTGAAGCCTGGCTTGGAGAATTTTGAGCATTACTTTACTAGCATGTGAGATGAGTGCAATTGTGCGGTAGTTTGAGCATTCTTTGGCATTGCCTTTCTTTGGGATTGGAACGAAGACTGACCTCTTCCAGTCCTGTGGCCACTGCTGAGTTTTCCAAATTTGCTGGCATATCGAGTGCAGCACTTTCACAGCATCACCTTTGAGGATTTGAAATAGCTCAACTGGAATTCCATCACCTCCACTAGCTTTGAACAACCTAGACAGCATATTAAAAAGCAGAGACATTACTTTGCCAACAAAGGTCCATCTAGTCAAAGCTATGGTTTTTCCAGCGGTCATGTATGGATGTGAGAGTTGGACTATAAAGAAAGCTGAGCGCTGAGGAATTGATGCTTTTGAACTATGGTGTTGGAGAAGACTTTTGAGAGTTCCTTGGGCAGCAAAGAGATCCAACCAGTCCATCCTAAAGGAAATTAGTCCTGAATATTTTTTGGAACGACTGATGCTGAAGCTGAAACTCCAATACTTTGGCCACCTGATGTGAAGAATGGACTCACTGGAAAAGACCCTGATGCTGGGAAAGCTTGAAGGCAGGGGGAGAAGGGGACGACATAGGATGAGATGGTTGGATGGCATCACTGACATGAGTTTGAGTAAACTCCAAGAGTTTGTGATGGACAGGGAGGCCTGGTGTGCTGCAGTCCATGGGGTCACAAAGAGTTAGACATGACTGAGTGACTGAACTGAACTGAACTGAAGCCTGAGAATAAATAACTGATGACTTAATTGTCTATCTTCCATATGGAGCTAATACACTTATTACCATCACTGAAAGCCTCATAGCTAGAATAAGACCTTGAAGTTGTTAGATTAGTGGGTTGGAAACTTGTTAGTTTGTTCTAAAGTAGAAAAAAAAAATCCCATGAAATGCTGTTCATTTATAGCCCTTTAAATAAAATTCAATGCTGCCAATTCTTAAAATGAGTGAGATGTGACTGTATTAGACATTTAATAAGAGAATGTAATGACTATAGTGCAGGTTTAAAATTGATATATATGAAAAAGCCAAAGAGCTTACCCTTTGGATTAGTTTATTTCTTACTTTTTAAAAACTGTAGTCCCTGTTATTTCAGACACAGAAAATACATCAATATGCTTATAAAAAAGAGTTTATAGTTATGGCAGGGGAGTTCAGTGGTTGTGCAAACCCTTTCCAGATAAAATTATAAAGACCAGATACACATAAAAAGAGTCTAATAGTTCATTGATACTGGAATGTGTCTGTAGGTATACAAAAACTAGAAATTGTTTATTCTTGGGGAAAAAAAAAACAAACTCATAAAAGGTAAGGAATGTAAGGGATTTCCCAATTCTCATGGCTATTGTGGAAGAAAATGGCCGTGGAAAAACACAGCCTTGTGAGCAAATGTTTGCAGAGATCAGAGTTCAACACTGGAAATGCAAAGATGAAGTGCTGAGAGCAAGTTAACTGTAGAGAAATGAAACCAAAAATCCATAGTGTCTGGCTGACAGATAAACTATGCATGGTGAAAAGAAATTCTATAGGGCCTGACAATAAAACAAGAAGAGGTCAAAGAGGAATCTACTACTGAAAGATGAAAGATGCATGGCCCAAAATATATGCTTTTGCTGCTTTTAATGTTGAATGCATTTTTCAGTTATATAAAACATAGCCAGGAGAAAGCTGAAGCCTCAGGGATTTAAAGTGTCAGAAGAGAGATCCTAAGGCTACGCCATAGAAGCTAGATGTAGAAGGAAATTCCTAGAAGCAAAGAAACCATCGAAAGGGTAAGCCCCCAAATATGAGTAAAATCTTTGCCAAAGTCCCTAGTTGCCAAATTACACAGGCCCAGGGGAGACCTCCAGGAGGTCAAGCTAGTAAAGCAGCATTTGGAAGGTATAAGAACCAACCAGAGATACCAGTAGCTAAATACTACAGAGGAAGCAAATATTGCAGTTCATGTCCAAGTGGATTAACTGAATATTGGAATAAAAAAGCACAATTTTCAGAACACTAAAGAATTCACTGTCACAGCAATGTGTTATCTTAAATATTTAATTTACAACCAAAAATTACTAGACATGCAAAGACAGAGGAAAGTTTGACTCATAAACAGGAAGAAAGGCAATCAGTAGAAACTGACTCCCAATGGTCCCAAAGGTTGAATTTAGCAAATGCAAACTTTAAAGCAGAGATTTAAAAAATATGTTCAAAGAATTAAATAAAGTATAATATCTACGAGTGAAAAACAAGAAAGTCTCAAAAGAGAAACATCCACAGAAAAATAGAAATCTGACAACTAAAAAATTTGATAAACTTAAAAAATTGAATAGATAGGCTCAGCAGTAGATTGGAGATGGCAGAATAAAATATAATTTACAGCCTCCTCTAAGGAACTGTGGAGGCCAAAAGATATTGCAATGATACAATAAAAGTGTTGAAACAAAATCAAGGTTGTCAATAATAAATTCCACGTTTAATGAAGTTATATGAAAAAATAAAAATAAAATTAAAACATTTTTGGATAAACAGAAAGTGAGTAAAATCTGCTAAAACCACTATAACTAAAAGTAAATTTGTGAAGATAGCAGTATAGAAGGCCACGATACAAACACCAGTAGTGTATGTGTATATATACATATATGAAAGCAACAGAAGTTTAAAAATGAAATATAATTCCACTTTAATAATATTCAAAAATATTATATACTTAGGGTTAGGGATAAGTTAATAAACTGGAAAAATACTTGTATGCTCAAAACTATAATCTTTGTTCAAACTAAAGAAACAAATAAATTAATGGAAAACAACTAAATTAATATTCATAGATGGAAGAATCAATGTACTTGGAATGTCAGTTCTACAAATTGAACTATATATTCAATGCAAATGCAATAAAAATAAAAATTTCAGCAGGAATTTTATTTGGGGCAAATTTTTATAAGCTATTTCTAAAATTCATATGAAAATGATAACAAGTGAGAAAAAAACAAAACAATTTTGAGAAGGAGAAATTTGGATTATATTACCTATTTTAACACATATGCGGTCCACTGATTTTTGACAAATAGTCCAAGGCAATTAGAAGGCAAACAGAGTAAGTTTCTCATTAATGGTGGTAGAGCAATTGGGTATCTATATACTAAAAAGACCTTGATTTTTACCTCATATCAAACATAAAAATAGAGAAGAATAAGAGATCTATACATAAAAACTACAATTATAAAAGATATAGAGGAAAGCACAGAAGAAAAATCTTTGTCATCTTTTAACAATTAAGGATTGCTTAGAACACAAAAAGTATGAACTATAAAAGAAAAAAAAACTGGTACATTGGTTGTATGGTATGTTTAAATTGGATTAATTCAAATTTTAAAATGGTGCTTTTTGAAAGACACCATTAAAAATACAGAAAGAGGACTTCCCTTGTGGTCCAGTGGCAAAGAATCTGCATGCCAGTGCAGGGGACATGGGTTCAATCTCTGATCTGAGAAGATCCCACATGCCACAGAGCATAAAGACTTGTATATGGATGCTCATGAGCTTTGTTTATAATAGCTTCCTAATGGAAACTACCCACATGTCCATCAACAGATGAATGAATGAGCAAAATGTCAAATATTGGTATAATGGAATGCCACTCACCAATTAAAAATCTATGTAACAATATGTATGGATCTCAAAGGCATGATGCTGAATGAAAGAAGCTAGACACAAGAGTACACACTTTATGATTCCACTTATAAAACTTAATAAAATGTGGATAATCTATAGTGACAGAAAGCAAATCAGTGGTGGCCTAAAGGCTAGGTGTGGAGGATAGGGCTGATGCAAATGGACATAGAAAACTTTCATGTGGCTGGAATGTTCTATATCTTAATTGTTATGGTGGTTCCATGGTGTGCACATCAGTGTGTGTGTTTAGTTGTTCAGTCGTGTCTGACTCAGTGTGACCCTTTGGACTGTAGCCCACCAGGCTCCTCTGTCCATGGGATTTCCTAGGCAAGAATACTGGAGGGGGCTGTTTATCCTCCTCCAGGGGATCGTCCCAACCCAGGAATCAAATCCGTGTCTCCTGCACTGCAGGCAGATTCTTTACCTGCTGAACCACATCAAATTGTACACTTAACATGGATCCACTTTACTGTATGCAAATTACATATCAATTCAGTTGATAAAAATATCTGCCAAATATCTTTCAAAGTGAGGGCAGGATTTTGGGGATTCACCCTCAACTCCTCACTTACATTGGTCCTCTAGATAATAGGCACAGTGTGATAAAAATACTCAGAAAATCATTTATCAGCAAATCATCTCCTTGCCAGAAAAGAATGCTATCTCACCTTAATTTTTTATAATAACCTTTAAAAAGATGAATGTTCAGAGAGCATTATCTCCTTATAATGTCATCTGCAGAACACAGGACTGTTTTAATATACAAATATGGCCCCATCAAACAAAATTGAACAAAACAACTTGTTTCATGAGTTTCTCTGTGGCCTGCTTATATCATACTATAACTGGTAGAGTCTCAGGTATGTTATTCATACTACTCAAGGGCTACTTAAAAAGTACACAGAAAATGTCAGACTGAATGTTGTGGTTATAAAAACAACTTGAGTACAATATTTCCCAATTCCTTCAAACTTGGCTTTCTTTTCTACGGCTGTCACTTATCAGATCAGTTCATTACTGTTCAAGTCAACTACAGATGTTCCTTAGGAAAGTCTCCTGGAGATTCGAGGAAAGTCCTCTGGAGATTCGAGCAAAGCCACATATACAGTGTGAGAAATACATAAATGATTCCTGATGATCCAGTCCACAGTCCAATAAATTCTGCACACACATAGAAATCAATTACTGCCCACATGTGCCATCTGTCTGATGACACTTATTTGTTGCCTCATGTCACCTCTCTTATGTCTTATGTCTCCACCTGTCTTTGTATCTTCATCTGTATCCTTGACCTTGATACTTATTTGGCTCTTCTATTTCAGTTTTTGACCTTATCTACTTCTGAATCTGTCTTTCTGAGCCTCCCTGACTGTGTTCCCCACATCTCTGAGCCAGTATCCTGCACTTCTGCTCTCAGACCTAGCTTCTGAAACTCAGTCTGGAACTCAGCCTAAGTCTACTGATTAGGATGATCTCAACATTTTTGATAACATTCAACATTCATTAAACAAATATTTATTGAGTGCCTGCTATGTGCCGGGTATATCTAGATGCCAGCAATAAACAGAACAGAATGTCTGCCTTTATAAAATATTTATTTTAATGGAGAGAGTCTAACAATAAACAAAATACAAAGCAGACTATACACTATAGTAGACGGTGATATATCCTATGGAGAAAAACAAAGCAGTGGAGGAAGACAGGGAAGGTGAGGGTGAGCTGTATTTATAATAGAGTCATAAGAGAGGGTGACATTCGGGCAAAACATGAAGTGAGCAAGTAATTGATAAAGACATTTACGAGATAACTTAGACCTAGAGAAAAGCAAGTTCAAAGGTCCTGAGGTAAGAGCATATGTGGTGTGCTCTGCGTACAAGTCCAAGAATGTACTTGAAGTACACTGGGCAAAAGGAGATGATGAGAGAGTCAGCAAGATGTGCAGGGTTAGGCAGATGCTTGTTGGCCCTGGACAGCTCTATTTTATGCTTCTCATGCCATGATAGTTATGAACATTACCACCTTTTACTACCAAAAGTGTTCAGGTTAAAGTGCAAAATTACATGCTCACCCTAGTATAATCTTATAAGGAATTGACTTCTTCTCTGAATGAGAAGGAAAACATGCAGATTTTTGTAAAAGTGACAATTAAATTAAAATCAGTTTGTAAAGCAATTATCCTCCAATTAAAAATAAAAATTAAAAAATCAGATGGGTACAATGTGGAGATGATATAAAACTCGTAAAGTACAAAAGGCTACACAGTCAATGGAAGCCTTTCTTTCACCCTGTGCCCTTCCTCCCACCTATGTGTTCCTGTCCTGGACACAACCGCTGTTATCAGTTTTCAAGGTATCTTTACTGCGGTGTTTTGAACACAGGAGTGATACAACATGGCTCTCATCTCTAATGGATCACTCAGGCTGCTGTGTTAAGAAGACTGGGGTAGAAGCATGGGACGAGCCAGGAAGTTATTACAAAATTCCAGGTAAGCAAAGAACTTCCTTAATTCCACTACCCAAAGACAGGAAGAAATAGAAAATAAAAGTATTTTTTTCACTTTAGAAATTCTAGAGTTAGTATATCTTTGGGTTAGAACAGTTTTTTCCAGAACCCATCAATCTTACTTGTCCCCTCCCTAGTTTATATTGGAGCACTCGAAATTTGTCTTTCATAATGCTTAAAACCACTTGTAAGGATACATTTTATGATCATTTTTTTCAAAACATCTTATATTTTAAGCTTCTTGAGGATAGGAACCATATCTCTTTCTTTAACAAGGGTGTATCAATGCCTTTAAGAACAAATTTTGAATGAAATAAGAACTTACAGGTCCTTCTGTTTTGCTACTCTTCCAATAATCTAAGAGCAACTCAATTTCTTTTTATCTCCTTCCAAATCTGAGTTTCTAAAAGATTAATTCATAATTGGATGGGAATAAAGAAAAAACAATTAAACTAGTTTCTAATATGAATACGTCCCACATACTTTTTCATCTTCTTTTTATACAAACAATAGGAAACCAAGGAGGCATGGAGAAAACAAAGGCTTATGAGGTTTAGTATACCTAAGCATTTATATATCTATGCAAGAAATATAAGATGGATATTTAAGAAACTGGCTTTAGAAAATATTCTAATTTTACCCATATATTTTCTATTATTAATATATAGGTTGTAAACTATCACTTTTTCAAAAATTATTTCATGACTAAAGTGTTATTAGGATGGATACTAGTATAAACATAATAATTTTTCATGTCTTTAAGAAAAGCACTCCTCTATATTTTAGTTTTAAGGAGAGAGATATTCTCTTTATTTTCTTGGGTCCCATGTAAGAATCATTTCAGTAGGTGGTGGAACAGTGTTTTTTTATATACACTTGCTGTTCTGTTGAAATGTTTCGCTCTAGTCCCGCAGGCATTACTGTGTCAGTGAAGAGAGTAAACAGAATAAAATCAAGGAGTTGGCATAATCACATATCAACTCAGCCCAAACACAGAGGCTAGGCCTTGTAGTTTACTAATTGATGATGATTCTCTTGTACTTTGTTTAAAAAGCTGGACCACTGTGGTCCATAACTGGCATTCCGTTTTCTCTGCCTTAGAAGTTACCCATCTTCATCTTGCT
Organism: Giraffa tippelskirchi; assembly: GCF_054371585.1. Lineage (NCBI taxonomy): Eukaryota > Metazoa > Chordata > Mammalia > Artiodactyla > Giraffidae > Giraffa > Giraffa tippelskirchi. The sequence goes on along the minus strand of NC_137287.1, from coordinate 59,155,047 downwards.
GGAACTGAAAGATGTCTCCTGTTGGGTGAGGCCACTTCCTCTCTGTAATGATGAGGAGACAGAGGCCCAACAAGATTCAGTAACAAAGTCAGTGGGTGTCTAGGGATTGGAATGGCTATCTCCTGATACCCAGTTTACTGCTTCTTGCTTCCTTTCTTATATAGTGGAAAAAATAGAGATATCAACTATATGTATAATAATAATAATTTAAAAACACAAGAAATGGAAAACATATGTGACTTTAGGAGATCAAGTGAAGCAAAAGTGGGACATGAAGAATATAATGGTTCCAAAAGGTCAGAAACAACGTGTTATAATTCTCCTTGATCTCAAGAACCTAACATGACGTTAAGTTGATCGTAGGCTAATTGCTCAGATTACATCTTCTTTTTTTTTTTTTTAAACACCAGTTAAACTTCTACTACATTATAACTCCCTTCATGACCATGATATGGCTTTGTCATTATTCAATTTCCCATATATTCTAACATTGTTAATACTTGGTAAACATTTATAATGAATTAAGCAAATGCCATATTTTCAGAAAGTATTACTTATACTTTTATGTGGGCTGGACATTTTCATTCTAGCATCATATATAATTTTATCTGTTCATATGTCTGTGTGTCAATAACAGTGTTTACCCATAAGGTAATTTCTATTTCAACACCTGAGCAATTATAAGGTGAAAACTATTTCCAATCACCACAAGAGCTAAATGGGAAGTTTAGCTAAAGCAGAAACATTGTTGAAGATTTTTCTCTTGACATTGTAATGTTATATAGCACTTCAGCCAGGGAGGAAGAAAAGACATTCTTACATTATGTATGTTTAGATATCCGGATTGGGGGTTATTACTGGCTCTGTTTCTCTTGGAAAAAAATGGATAGGGTAAAACTCTAACTAAAGTAATTTCAGTGTTATTCAATATTGTATTAATGGAGGGAAGCATCATTTTAACTGCAGCAATCTATAGAATTATGGACTGATTACTAGTTCAAATGACGGAGTCCTACAATGAAACCCATAATTTTACATTACGTTCTGCAAGAGATGATAGCAGTTCTTCACATATAATGGTATTGCTAGCCCAGAATCTTGTTAATGCTCATAGATTGAGAGGTTGTGCTTATCCTTTCTTATTTTGAATCAAGAATAAAAATTTTTTCAAAGGTCTTCCGGTCTTTATTTTTCATATTGGGGATTTTGATCAGTTAGAAATTTTCATAGAAGAGGTACTTTGATTTTAAAAATTTCAAGAATTTAGTAGAATAGTAAAACTACTCAAAAATGAGTATTTCTTAGAAAATTAAGAAATGCATGTGCTGCGGTTTAACTTGCATATAGTTCTTTGTAGCTATTTCCAGTCACTGATTTCTATGGAAAGTAGCTTCAGAGTTAGTTGCTTGTTACCGAGCAACAATTTATTCCAATTATAACTGAAATGTTCCTAATAGACAGTTACTGGTGGATAAAAACAGATTTTAAAAATGAACTATTAAATCCATAGTATTTTCTCTTGTTGTAAGAGGCAGAAATTATTCTAACAATTGACATTTTCTAATGTTCCAGGGTCTTTTTAGACATTTCAAGTGATCTGGGGGGCATCGGTGAGGACTCACGGGGTGGCACGGTTCAGAGCTGTTAAATGTGGAAATGACACAATTAGAATAGCTGCAGAGACGAGGGACAGAATGTTACCAGTGTACAGAACGCCACATTCTCCACCAGGTGCAAATGGTATACAGTTTTCAAACTTTCACGAGATATTTTTTTCTTTGGAAAAAGTTCTTAATGGACATTTGGTAACTACATTCTCTTTTTAAAGATCTCCCTACTGCATGTTTTGTTATCTCTTAAAAATAAAAAGCATAAACACAAAAACTACCACAGTTTACAAACAACCATGGAGAACAGACAAATATATCCCTTGATATTTTATATGTTTTTTTAAAGGCAATAAAAGAGAACATTTCTTCCTAAGTTTCTTGACCCAAATCCAAGCACATTCCTTGACTAACCTCAACCTTTCCTTGAGTTTTCCGGCTTCTGAAGCTATCACTTGAGTAAGCTCAAAGTTTGCCCCATGGATGTATGCACAAATGACATATTTAGTTTGCAAGACAGATAAGATTTCTATGTTTTCTTCTTTCTTTATACTATTAAAATGAAGTCTAAAATGTACTGACCATAGTTGCAAATTGATGTAAACAAAATTTACATGCATAGGAGGAACAGAAGTACATTGATCGTAAGACACTTAAATTTGGGAACTTTGAGTCAACAGTCATTCATTTTGAAATGTGTCTTAAATTATCTGATCAATCCCAACAGTAGAATGAAGACCCAATTGCTAAAAATTCACATTATCTAGGTTCAATCTTCCATCCCCCCATACCAGAAAGCAGGCAAGAACACTCTCAGTACCAGCCCCAGGCAGGGTATAAAGAAATACTTGTTGAATTTAATTGGGCTGAATTAAAATTTGTCCTTTTAAAGAATAAAGTTAGCATCTCAAGTTCAAGGTCCCCTGATGATCTAGGCTGTCCACAGCTGACTGTCTAATGAACTCCTGAGGAGTTGTAGATGAAAGAGATTAAAATAACACTACTCAGAACTCACTTTAGGCTGTTTCATTATCTGGACTAAGGAAGTCTAGGATAATTACAGTGTTACTTTAAAAAAAAAGTTTCATCATTGTACTTCCTGTTTGGCGAGTAAATAATAAAACATTTATGGTCCGCAAGGCACCTATTAAAACCCATGACACCCTGCAAAAGCTAGTAACTTGGAGAAGTCAAGAATTCTCCCTGACAGGACACTGAAACGCCAACCTTAAACGATCAACAACTCATTGCCATAGTGCGACAGTCTTAGCCCTGTTGCAACTGGGCGACTCATCAATTCGCAGAGAAGCATCATCAGGGTACATAAGGATGCTGTTATTACCCATTTTAAGTATGACGCGAAGGTCACATATCAGGCAATTACACCTTTTCATTACATGCTAACCCCACACGGCAGGGAAGCCACGCTTATGACTGCATTAGACAGACAAAGCCCTCAGTTCTTTTTATTTTTTTAAAAAAAAGGAAAAGCAAAAAAAAAAAAAGGATAAAAAAAATTAAACGTGTTTTCTTACCAGCACGTAGCAGCACCAACTCGGTCACAGGAATGTTGCCTTTACAGGTTTCTCTTTTAATTATCCTGGAAGCAGGGAGACAAAAAAAAAAAAAAAAAAAAAAAAAAAGAAGGCAAAGAAGAAGCAGGGTGGTTAAATTAGCGTGCTGGAATCTTTTCAGTTTGTCGCAGAGTAGAAAAATAAAAAAGGAAAAAAAAAGGCTCAGTAATTTAAATTTGCTCTCAGTTCAGCCTGCGTGGTTGGGTCCCGCCCCTGCCTCCCGCTGGGTTCCCCTACCTGCAAGGCTGAAATTGACAGCTACTGTGCAAACAAAAAAAGGCAACAAGCATGCTGGGACCATTCTGTCTGCTGTTTGGGTCTCACTTGTCCTGACAACTAAAAATCATCAGTGGATAGGTATTCGGCATTTTCTGTTTGAAGCATTTGCATGTAATTCCGTTCCATTTTAATTGATACACCGTAGCTCATGATGATGGGGTTTGATTACTGTTTGGGTTTTGTTTTTTTTTTTGTCTTTCTTTTTTCTTAATCTGTATAATAATGAGTTATTACTATTATTGATATTTTACTATTATGTCTGTTTATTGCCATCCTGTGCATCTCCCACTGTTCTGTTCACCTCTCCAAGAAAGATTCTCTCCTGCCTTTTCCTTTAACGCATCAACACTGAAATTTCTAGGAATAATAGAAATACCAAGATTACTAGGGCTTCTACTTTTCTTCTAATACTTTTTTTTTTTTTGAAGCATGTAATGTTGAGATGTTGAGAATAATTCCAGGGACAGAAGGGCCCAGGAAGAAGATTCCATAAGCACCAGCAACTTCTAAGAAGGATGAAATATTAATGTACGAAGTCTGCAGCCAGATCCAAAAAGTTCCTATTCATATTCATGAACTGGGCAAAGAGCTAAAAATCGTACAGATAAATTTGGTCTCCACTACCAACTTCACCTGAGGTGTCTACTGCTTTAATTTTAGCAACAAAAATAAAATGGTTACTTAATGCACAGCAGATTGTCAGTCTGTAGCAGAGGAGTTATGAAAGATAATGAAATCCACCCTTCTTTTGTCAGGATTTTAATGGCTTACCCAGAATTTACAACAAGCTTTTTTGTTGTTGTTTTCTAAATGCTCTTTTCAGATGAGGCTGTTATGGGCTATTTTGGTATGACGATATTACAAACCTCCATGGAGTATGGATTATCTGCAGGTTTGCTTCTTAATCTGAAGCATTGCTTCTAAAACGGAAGATAACGTGGTTTCTCCTGTTAAAGTATGGATTTTCCTTATATCATTCTACTGCTCTGACATCAGAGAGAGTACCATGTTGATGAGTGTGTCATGTCATATAGTTGGGGCCAGGGTGGTTAAGAACACAAGATATAATGTACATAGATTCTCACCAGTGGCTAAAAACATGAAAGAAAATTAGTCTTACCAACATGATAGCATTTAATGTACCCTTGCTTGTTAGTTTTTCTATTTTTAAAAATATTTCCCCCTTATCCCTACCTCAAGCCCTTTCGAAGAATTTCAATATTTCTTCATAACTCATACAATCCCTGAAAGCCAAAAATGGGCTTAATTTAGTGGACTTTAACGTACTTCACTTTTCAAGGTCAGATTTTCACATCTGAAATGAATACAAATATAAATTAAGCGAACATGATTTAGTTTTCCAAATTGGTAAAAATTTAGTTGAGTGCCAGGAATTCACGTTGTCATTTGAGGTCTCATAATAAATTCAAACCCAATTAAAAATGGAAAGGGTTGAGGTGTCTCAAAGCAAAATGACATCTTTTTCTTGTATTGAAATCTCTATCGGAATTTTTCTCCATCAGTAATGAATGCTTTATGCTCCGTTCCCACAAACAGCTGTAGTGGAGAAAAACAAGGCAGGTCAAGTACTCAAGAAGCCATGTTAACTTCCCAGGTAGTTAGGCAATCAGCTTTAATGAAACAGTGGTAAATTACACCAATGTGCTAATTAGGGTACTTTGTCACAGCATCAAATGCAATAAAACCAACCCATGCTTTGGCTTGGAAAGTGTCATGCATAGATTTTTTTCAAAAGATTTAATTGAAGAGAGATTTTATTTTCCTGAAGCATTCTGTGAATGCAAGGTATTTTTATCAACTCTTTCATTTTAAAGAGCTCTAGAAAGTGATGTAGAACTGAAGATACACATTAGAAGGGACAAACATGTAGAACTGGAAAAAAAGAAATGATTCTTTTTTAGTTTGGTTTCTTATTTTAGAGATACATTTTTTTTTTATAACTAATATGCCAACACGAAATACTTTGGTATCATTGTGGATAAAGAACACACTGAGAATATGTGAGATAAAATACAGATAGGCACAGACCAGCACATATTGGTTTGTGTTCTGGATATCTCTATTTTAAATGAAGAAGAAAGAATATCTTTATGGTTGCCAGTGCTGCCTGGATACAATTAGCAGAATATTAGTCTTCATCAAATAAAAAATCTTGACACTGAACTTTAGAGCAAGAGTAGTATTTAGGAAATGTATGAGCCCCATGTTTCCACTAGACATTTAGCTTGTTACTTTGGAAGTTTCTACTTGGTGCTGGGGGACCAGCTTATCATGTATCTTGTAGCCAATCTAGAAAAAAAAAAACACAACACTTCATAAACATCCTACTTAATTGTTAGGGAACTCTGTGTGGTGATATACACTGTACAGCTTTCAAATTGTGGAAATGTGTCTTAAAGAAATACATCAAATGTGTTTCAAAGAGATTCTTTGAGTACGTTTAATATGATATACCATTTAAATGTTCACGCCTATGGAAACAATATTAGGGGAGGAAAAGCTGGTTTATTTTTTTGATGTTTTTCAAATTAATACATTTTTACCTTTTCAGTTATAAATGACAATAAATACTTTTCAAACTTACTGCAGATTTTAAAATAACTTTATTACTTTTTGAAATGTCTCCCTAATTCTGAATCAACTATCTTTAGTGTGATTTTACTGTTTTGGCTTTGGAGGACAAAACGCTCCTTAATGAATGGTATATTATGACCCTGACTACATTATTATGACCCTACTATATTATTGACTACAATAGCCCATGAATAATTTCTTAAAAATATATAATTCTGAGATATTGTGCACATTTATTGCTATACTTCAGTACCATAATTAACCCCTTTAAAACTGAATAACCAGAAAACATCTTTCTACCTTCATTAAAATGGCCTACTGACCCTAGGTTGTCTTTTGAACCAAGTTCCCAATGATAAATTAATTTTATCAAATTTATGAAGTTTAACTTGAGTTTCTAAGTGTATGCTTACACAGAAACTCAGAATTCCTGACTTTAACAGGATTTTCATAATGATTCATTTGGTATCACCAAATACACACAGAGCTATGGAGAGTTTAGCCTGGGAATTTAGATTATAAAGGGATCAACTTAGACACTAATATTTGACCCAGACTGAACAAAGGCTACATGATGCCTTAAACTTCCATAGGCCATTTCTATCTTGCTGCCAAGACAGAAAGATGCCAAGATGGGCAAACATGCTAAAAATGAACTGTTTTTAAATTCAATTCAGTTCTGAAGTGTAAGGTTGCCCAGATGAGAGTGGGTTCAAATGACTAAACATAATGTCCCTTTACTAGTGGTGCCAGGAACATGTGATCCATCAAGGATTGTGGCATTTTATAATGGGAGATGATATTAATATCTATTTCTAAACTCAAAGTATACATTTTTCCTCTGATAGAGAGAGTAAACATTCAACATGCAAGCAGAGAACACAGTAAGCGACAGAAAATAAAAAGAACACCCAAGTTAGAGAGACATACACAGAACTATAGTGCTTTTCAGAAATGTAGATTACCTGGTTAAACTGGCAGCTAGATTTTGCAGAGTATATTGTTAAGAAGCAAAACTTCCTTACAAATTAGTGGATAAGAGATGGTATTTTGAGATTGTATGTGCAAAGATGAAACCCTAAAGAAATTCTAATCCCTACAGTGACCAAGGGAGAAGGGAATAGTGACCAACTCCAGTATTCATGCCTGGGAAATCCCATGGACAGAGGAGCATGGCAGGTTATTGTCCATAGGATCACAGAGTCGGACATGACTGAGCCACTAACACACTGACCAAGGAGAGGGGAAAAAAAAGACATAGTGTTTAGAGAATAGGATCCACAGGAAACATGTGTTTGAAAGAAGGGGTGACATCTTGTTTGGGTACCACAGTGGATAGAAGCACAGCTTATCCTGTGGGGGCTACAGAGAGGAGCAAGTTTTGTGCAGTGTGTGATGATGTGGTTGGTCTGAGACACATTCACTGGACAAAGAAGAGGAGAGCTCTAGGACCCGGTCAAGCTCTCCAGAAAGTGATTAGTGGAGAAGTGATAATGATGAAAGTCAGGAGCAGGTAACAGAAACCACATAATGATGAGCTCTTCAAGAGAAAGCCAAGAAATTAGCAGAATTCCAGGGATGGCAAAAGAGGAAGAGCTCAAGTGACAGACTGGGAAGTGGCATGAAAGGTAAGGAATGTGGAACAAGAGGGAATAAAAGAATTCAAGTAAGATCATTTGGACTGCTCCAGGGCATCAAATTCTGCAAAGATTACAAATATTTATAATCTGGACTGGAATAGACTAGAAAATATTAATTTGAAAGAGCAAGTTAAAGGCAATTGGCAAAGCGATTTCATTATCATGGTAGAGTCAGTTGCCAAACAGTATTGGTGAAAAAGGGAACTGCCTAAGGCAAGATTTCATGGAGTTAATGACAAGATGATTAAATTTAATTACAACTTTTTAGCCATCTTCCTGAGGTCATCTCTGATGACATAGTTTAGTTTAGGTTTTGAGAGGTAGTATACATAGAAGAACCACACAAAAAAGATCTTAATGACCCAGATAACCACGATGGTGTGATCACTCACCTAGAGCCAGTCACCTTAGACTGCAAAGTCAAAGTGGGCCTTAGGAGCATCACTATGAACAAAGCTAGTGGAAGTGATGGAATTCCAGCTAGCTATTTCAAATCCTAAAAGATGATGCTGGGAAAGGGCTGCATTCAACATGCCAGCAAATTTGGAAAACTCAGCAGTGGCCACAGAACTGGAAAAGGTCAGTTTTCATTCCAGTCCCAAAGAAGGGCAATGCCAAGGAACGTTCAAACTACCACACAATTGCTCTCATCTTACATGCTAGCAGTGACTTCCCTCATCACAGGATTTCCCTCATAGCTTAGTCAGTAAAGAATCCGCCTGCAATGCAGGACACCTGGGTTCGATTCCTGGGTTGGGAAGATCCCCTGGAGAAGGAAATGGCAACCCACTCCAGTATTCTTTCCTGGAGAATCCCATGGACTGAGAAGCCTGGCAGGCTACAGTCCGTGGGATTGCAAGAGTCGGACACAACATAGTGACATGCTAGCAAGGTAATGATCAAAATTCTCCAAACGAGGCTTCAACAATATGTGAAATGACAACTTCCAGATGTTCAAGCTGGATTTAGAAAATGCAGAGGAACCAGAGATCAAATTTCCAACATCCGTTGGATCATAGAAAAAGCAAGAGAATTCCAGAAAAACTTCTGCTTCACTGACTACGCTAATGCCTTTGACTGTGTGGATCACGACAAACTGTTGGAACACTCTTAAAGAGATGGGAATACCAGACCCCTTACCTGCCTCCTGATAAATCTGTATGAAGGTCAAGAAGCAACAGTTAGAACTGGACATGAACAGTGGACTGCCTCAAAATTGGGAAAGGAGTACATCAAGGCTGTACATTGTCACCCTGCTTATTTAACTTACATGCAGAGTACATCATGCCAAATGCCAGGCACAAGATGAAGCACAAGCTGGAATCAAGATTCCCGGGAGAAACATCAATAACCTCAAATACGCAGATGACACCACCCTTATGGCGGAAAGCAGAGAGGAACTTAAGAGCCTCTTGATGAAACTGAAAAGGAGAGTGAAAAATCTAGCTTAAAACTCAACATTCAAAAAATGAAGATTATGGCATCCAGCCCCATCATTTCATGGCAAATAGATGGGGAAACATGGAAACAGTGACAGACTTTATTTTCTTGGGCTCCAAAATCACTGCATATGGTGACTGCAGCCATGAAATTAAAAGATGCTTGCTCTTTGGAAGAAAAGCAAAGACAAGCCTAGACAGTGTATTTAAAAGCAGCGACACTACTTTGCTGACAAATGTCTGTATTGTCAAAGCTATGGTTTTTCCAGTAGTCATGTATGGATGTGAGAGTTCGACCGTAAAGAAGGCTGAACGCCAAAGAATTGATTCTTTTGAACTGTGGTGTTAGAGAAGACTCTTGAGAGTCTCTTGGACTGCAAGGAGGTCAAACCAGTCAATTCTAAAGGAAATCAGTCCTGAATATTCATTGGCAGGACTGATGCTGAAGCTGAAGCTCCAATACTCTGGCCACCTGATGTGAACAGGACTGAGCAACTGAGCACACACACAAAGGCTATGAAGGAACTAGATCTCAAGGTTTTTAACTCTCGATATATCTGTATAATAACATATGATAATGTATTTGGAATATGTACAATTACATTTTGAGTTTTACTAGAAAACTGTCTCATGTAGGGAAAATTGTATTAGAAAATAAAAAATGTAAATAATATAACTATGCTACCAGTGGGCTTCCCAGGTGGCTCAGTGGTAAAGAATCCACCTGTCCCTGCAAGAAGACTCAGGATGTGCAGTTTTGATCCCTGGGTTGGGAAGATTCCCCTGGAGGAGGAAATGGCAACTCACTCCAGTATCCTTGCTTACAAAATCCCGTGGACAGAGGAGCCAGGCGGGCCACAGTCCATGAGGTCACAGAAGAGTCAGACGTGACTGAGCGACTGAGCACGAGTACACACACACAGCACCAGCGCCTGGTGTTCAGTTTGGGAGGACTGTATACGTAGATATAATTTCAAAGGAAATGATCTCGTGGCACTTTTAACCAGACTGAGGAAATATATGTTGAATAACTAAGTACTGAAATATGAACTACACTGTAACACATCTTATATTTAAACATTCCGGAATCCACATAAGTGTAAAAGCATAATGTTGCTTCCAAAGGTGAGATTAAGTGATTGTTTATTCAGGTTTGAACTGGCATACCTAAACCTCCATTTCAGGATATTAGTTTTACTTGTTGCTTTTGAGTTTTCTCAAATAAGAATCTTTATCATCACCTCCACTTGCTTTGTCCGTTGTAAGGTTTCCTAAGGCCCACTTGACTTTGCACTCCAGGTTGTCTGGCTCTAGGTGAGTAATCACACAGTCATGGTTATCTGGCTCATTAAAATCTTTTTTGTGTAGTTCTTCTGTGTATTTGCCACTTTCTGTTACTATCTTCTGCTTCTGTTAGGTCCATACCGCTTCTGTCCTTTATTGTGCCCATCTTTGCATGAAATATTCCATTGGTATCTTTAATTTTCTTGAAGAGATCTCTAGTCTTTCCCATTCTACTGTTTTCTTCTATTTCTTTGCATTGATCACTTAGGAAGGCTTTCTTAAAATCTCTCCTTGCTATTCTTTGGAACTCTGCATTCAGATGGGTATATCTTTCCTTTTTTCCTTTCCCTTTAGCTTCTCTTTTGTCAGCTATTTGTAAGGCCTCCTCAGATAACCATTTTGCCTTTTTGCATTTCTTTTTCTTGGGGATGGTTTTGATCACCGTCCTGTACAATGTCATGAACCTCTGTCCATAGTTCTTCAGGCACTCTGTCTATCAGATCTAATTCCTTGAATCTATTTGTCATTTCCACTGTAGAATCATAAGGGATTTGATTTAGGTCACATGTGAATGGTCTAGTGGTTTTCCCTACTTTCTTCATTTTAAGTCTGAATTTTGCAATAAGGAGTTCATAATCTGAGCCAGTCAGCTCCCAGTCTTGTTTTTGCTAACTGTATAGAGCTTCTCCTTCTTCTACTGCAAAGAATATAATCAATTTGCTTTTGGTATTGACCATCTGGTGATGTCTATGTGTAGAGTTGTCTCTTGTGTTGTTGGAAGAGGGTGTTTGCTATGAGCAGTGCATTCTCTTGGCAAAACCCTATTAGCCTTTGACCTGCTTCATTCTGTACTCCAAGGCCAGACTTGTCTGTTACTCTAGGTATGTCTTGACTTCCTACTTTTGCATTCCAGTCCCATATGATGAAAAGGACATTGCTTTTTTGTGTGTTATTTCTAGAAGGTCTTGCAGAGGTCTTCATAGAACTGTTCAACTTCAGCTTCTTTGGCATTAGTAGTTGGGGCATAGACTTGGATTACTGTGATACTGAATGGTTTGCCTTGGAAATGAACAGATATCATTCTGTCACTTTTGAGATTGCACTGAAGTACTGCATTTTGGACTCTTTTGTTGGCTCTGAGGGTTACTCCACTTCTTCTAAGGGATTCTTGCCCACAGTAGTAGCTATAATGGTCATCTGAGTTACATTCGCCCATTCCAGTCCATTTTAGTTCACCGATTCCTAAAATGTCAATGTTCACTCTTGCCACCTCCTGTTTGACCAGTTCCAATTTACCTTGATTCCTGGACCTAACATTCCAGGTTCTTATGCAATATTGTTATTTACAGCATTGGACTTTACTTCCATCACCAGTCGTATCCACAACTGGGTGTTGTTTTCACTTTGGCTCCATCTCTTCTTTCTTTCTGGAGTTATTTCTCCACTCTTCTCCAATAGGGCAGAATTATTTTTTTCCCTCAAATCATGATTTGCTGTATTTATCAGAATTGACATAATTCTCATGTTTAAGTTGTAGGGAGAAAAGGGGGGAAATAGATTTGAATCCTGAAAATATTCTTTAGTCTTTTTTTTTTTTTCTGTAATAGTTTAATACTTTCATTTAATTTAAAGCCACTTCGAACTTGGTGATTACAGGTACAAGTTTTTCTGGACTTTTCATTAATTTATACAATTAATTTTGTTTATTTTGCTCCATAGGGTGCAGCATGTTAAGATTTTATTATTTATATAGATAACTGTTGAACAATTGATACTTATAGTCTCTTGCTCCTTCTTCATTTTTTGTAATATCACATAAACTATATGGAATGTCTATTTTTTGCCAAGTATAGTCCAATATATATTATTGGGTAAAAAAACAAAAAATAAAATAAACAAACAAAAATAAAGCTAAATATCCCTGTGCTCACTATTGTGAAAAGAAAATGTTTTACTCTATAATTTTGGTGGGAAGAATAGCCAGTGTATTGCCAAGTACATTTATTTGTATATTTTATTTTCCAAATGGTTCTGTCAACTGCAGACACGATGCACTTAAATTATCATGTGTCAAGAGTGCACTGAAAAATGTTGGCATGATGATCTATGTGTAACTTGCTAAAAGTTTTGTGTTTCATCTTAGAACCAATAGGAAGTCACTGATAGTATTTTATGCAGGAGCAAGTCATATTTATACATGTATTGCTGAAAGACATATCTACTAGCAGTACTTAAAACTGGCTAAAATGGTGAGAATGTCTTCAGTAACATTATTACCCTGATAAAGTTTTACGTTGCTTGGTTGAAAAAGGATGTAAGGTACTTTATAGGAAAACATAATTTGACTATAAAAAATAAAATTTAATGATATAGAGGAGAGGAAAAAAATAAGAGTACAGAAAAAAATCAGAAATTAAGTGGAAAAAGATACTATAATGTTCTATACCCTTGGTAGAAGTAAGCTGCAATTTGATTCTAAGTTTTCCAAACAATGTGAAATAGAAAACACAGTCAGCTTCATCTGTCATCCTGTCTGAGATAAAAACAAACCAGTTGTTTAGGAAAAATACAGATCTTTGAGATGGGAAACTAGATGGGCATTTCTCTCACAGGTTCACAGAGAGAGGTCCCAGCATGGTGTATGAAACAACTTTCTCAACACAAAACATTTATATATATATATATATATATATTTTTGAAAATGAAAAATTCAATTTATGAAAAGTTACAAAGCATAGTCAAATGTGGCAGATCAGATAGCACATGAAAATTGGCTTACATTGTTTGCAAAGAAATTCTTAATACAAAAAAATATGATTAATGTAACACTAGATTATCAAACTGATCAATAGACAGAACTGAAGATTATCACAATAACTTCTAAAAATAAATAAAAGTGGCTGATATGATATGAGAATTTATATTCTCTTCTTGTATTTAATAATAAATAAGAATACTCAATTAAAAATGGCCATATTATTTTCCTAGTTTAGCGTATTTGCTTTTTATTGTACAATTGCTCTGAGCTACTGCTTTGATGTCTTTATTATTATTTTTTTTATAAATTTATTTATTTTAGTTGGGGGCTAATTACTTTACAATATTGTAATAGTTTTTGCCATACATTGACATGAATCAGCCATGGGTTTACATGTGTTCCCCTTCCTGGACCCCCCACCCACCTCCATCCCCATCCCATCTTTTATGTACAATGGGCCTGACTTTGCCTACAAATAAGACAAACTTCTTATATCAAAGGTCAAAGTGATTATAATTTTTAGCTGAAAAATAATCTAATGCTCTACCTTGACCCTAAAAACAAATTAGGAAAATATAGTAAGAAATTAACTCATCAATAAAGCAAATATTAAGCACCTTACTTTAGGAAGTTCCCAGATAACTCAGTGGGTAAAGAACCCACCTGCAATACAGGAGACATAAGAGACACAGGTTCAACCCCTAGGTCAGGAAGATCCCCTGGAAGAGGAAATAGCAACCCACTCCAGTATTCTTGCCTGAAAAATCCCATGGACAGAGGACCTGGCAGGTTACAGTCCAAAGAGCTGTAAAGAGTTGAACATGATTGAATGACTAAGCACACACATAAGCACCTACTTTACACCAGGTCACTAAAGATTCAGTGAGGAATAAGGCAATGTTTATGTGTAGACAGTGGGGATGAAGACTAGTTAACAGACAATTGCAGTCCTGAGTGACGAGTATAAGGATGAGGAAAGTAAAGTAGAAAGTAAAAACAAAGAAAGGTGAGCTCCAGCTGAAACCTATGAGAACATGGATTCCAAGAGGAAGTGGCATCTGTGTAGCATCCTGAAGAAACTAAGAAGGGACTAGAGAAATGGGAATCAATGAAATTGCCACAATCACAAGGAACAAAGAAGTGGCAACTTTTTTCAAATGAAATAAAAATTTAAATCACAGTACCTAGAAGAGAAAAATCTTAACAAATTCTTAAGTAAAAACAATTTTTAACAACTGTTCAGAGAATAACCCTTGCTTAAAATGTTCTTGTTATTCAGTCACTCAGTCATGTCTGACTCTGCAACCCCATGGACTGCAGCATGCCAGACTTCCCTGTCAGTCATTCCCAGCATCAGGGGCTTTTCCAATGAGTTAGTTCTCTGCATCAGGTGGCCAAAGTATTGGAGTTTCAATACAGCATCAGTTCTGCCAATGATTATTCAGGACTAATTTCCTTTAGGATGGACTGGTTTGATCTTGCAATCCAAGGGACTCTCAAGAGTTTTCTCCAAAACCATAGTTCAAAAGCATCAATTCTTCGGCACTCAGCTTTCTTTACTTTTTTTTTTAATTTTAAATTAGTTTATTTATCTATTTTTTTTAACTTTACAATATTGTATTTGTTTTGCCATACATTGACATGAATCCACCATGGGTGTACATGTTTTCCCCTTCTAGAACCCCTCCACCTCCCTCCCCATCCCATCCCTCCGGGTGATCCTGGTACACCAGCCATGAGCACCCTGTATCATGCTTCGAACCTGGACTGGCGATTCGTTTCACATATGATAATTTACATGCTTCAGAGCCATTCTCCCATATCATCCCACCCTCGCCCTCTCCCATAGAGTCCATAATACTGTTCTATTTATCTGTGTCTCTTTTGATGTCTCGCATACAGGGTTATTTTTACCGATTAACTAAATACCATATATATATGTGTTAGTATACCGTACTGGTGTTTTTCTTTCTGGCTTACTTCACTCTGTATAACAGGCTCCATTAGAACTGTTCATTAGAACTGATTCGAATGTATTCTTTTTAATGGCTGAGTAATATTCCATTGTGTATATGTACCACAGCTTCCTTATCCATTTGTCTGCTGATGGGCATCTAGGCTGCTTCCATGACCTGGCTATTACAAACAGTGCTGCAATGAACATTGGGGTACACGTGTCTCTTTCAATTCTGGTTTCCTCAGTGTGTATGCCTAGCAGTGGGATTGCTGGGACATATGGCAGTTCTATTTCCAGTTTTTTGAGGAATCTCCACGCTGTTCTCCATAGTGGCTGTACTAGTTGGCATTTTCTTTATGTTCCAACTCTCACATTCATACATGGCTACTGGAAAAACTATAGTTTTGAATAGACAGACCTTTGATGGCAAAGTAATGTCTCTCCTTTTTAATATGCTGTCTAGGTTGGTCATCACTTTCGTCCAAGGAGCAAGCATCTTTTAATCTCATGGCTGCAGTCACCATATGCAGTGATTATGGAGCCCAAGGAAATAAAGTCTGTCACTTTTTCCATTGTTTCTCCATTTGCCATGAAGTGATGGGACCGGATGCCATGATCTTCATTTTTTGAATGTTGAGTTTTAAGCCAGCTTTTTCACTCTCCTCTTTCATTTTCATCAAGAGGCTCTTTAGTTTCCCTTTACTTTCTGCCACAAAAATGGCAGATCTGCATATCTGAGGTTATTGACATTTCTCCTGGCAATCTTGATTCCAGCTTGTGCTTCATCCAGCCCAGTGTTTCACCTGACGTACTCTGCATATAAGTTAAATAAGCAGGCTGACAATATACAGCCGTGACATACTCCTTTCCCAGTTTGGAAACAGTCCATTGTTCCATGTCCGGTTCTAACTGTTGCTTCTTGACCTGCATAAAAATTTCTCAGGAGGCAGGTTAGGTGGTCTACTATTCCCATCTCTAAGAATTTTCCACAGTTTGTTGTGATGCACACAGTCAAAGGCTTTGGCATAGTCAATAAAGCATAAGTAGAAGTTTTTCTGGAATTCTCTTGCTTTTTTTATTATCCAACAGATATTGACAATTTGATCTCTTGTTCCTCTGCCTTTTCTAAATCCATCATGATCATCTGGGAGATTTTGTTTCACATACTGTTGAAGCTTCGTTTGGAGAATTTTGAGCATTACTTTGCTAGCATGTAAGATGAGTGCAATTATGTGGTAGTTTGAACATTCTTTGGCATTGCCCTTCTTTGGGATTTGAATGAATACTGACCTTTTTCAGTCCTGTGGACACTTCTGAGATTTCCAAATTTGATGACATTTTGAGTGCAGCACTTCAACAGCATCATCTTTTAGGATTTGAAACAGATCAGTTGGAAGTCTATAACCTCCACTTGCTTTGTCTGTAGTGATGCTTCCTAAGGCCCACTGGACTTCACACTCCAAGATGTCTGCTTCTAGGTGAGTGATCACACCATCATGGTTATCTGGCTCATTAAAATCTTCTTTGTATAGTTCTTCTTTGTATTTTTGCCACCTCTTCTTAATATCTTCTGCTTCTGTTAGGTCCATACCATTTCTGTCCTTTATTTTGCCCAGCTTTGCATGAAATAGTCCCTTGGTATCTATAATTTTCTTGAATAGATCTCTAGTTTTTCCCATAATATTGTTTCCCTCTACTTCTTTGCATTGATCACTTAGGAAGGCTTTCTTATCTCTCCTTGCTATTTTTTGGAACTCTCCATTCAAATGGGTATATCTTTCCTTTTCTCCTTTGCCTTTCACTTCTCTTCATTTCTCAGCTATTTGTAAGGCCTCCTCAGACAAACATTTTGCATTTTGAAAACCACAATCACAGAAAAGTAACCAAACTGATCACATGGACCACAGCTTTGTCTAACTCTATGAAATTATGAGCCATGCCATGAAGGGCCACCCAAGATGGATGGGTCATAGTGGAGACTCCTAGCAAAACATACTCCACTGGAGAAGGCAATGGCAAACCACTTCAGTATCCTTGCCTTGAGAACCCCATGAACAGTATTAAAAGGCAAAAAGAGAAGACACTGAAAGATGAACTCCCCAGGTCAGTGGTGTCCAACATGCTATTGGAGAAGAGTGGAAAAATAACTCCAGAAAGAATGAAGAGACAGAGACAAAGCAAAAACAACCCCCAGTTGTGGATGATGGAAGTAAAGTTCAAAGCTATAAAGAACAATATTGCATTGGAACCTCGAATGTTAAGTCCATGAATCAAGGTAAATTGGAAATGGTCAAACAGGAGATGGCAAGAGTGAACATTGACATTTTAGGAATCAGTGAACTAAAATGGAGTGGAGTGGGTGAATTTAATTCAGGTGACCATTATGTTTACTTCTGTAGACAAGAATCCCTTACAAGAAATGGAGTAGCCCTCATAGTCAACAAAGAGTCCAAAATGCAGTACTTCAGTGCAATCTCAAAAGTGACAGAATGATCTCTGTTCATTTCCAAGGCAAACCATTCAGTATCACAGTATTCCAAGTCTATGCCCCAACTACTAATGCTGAAGAAGCTGAAGTGGAATGGTTCTATGAAGATCTACAAGACCTTCTAGAACTAACACCAATAAAAAAACGATGTCCTTTTCATCATACGGGATTGGAATGCCAGAGGAGGAAGTCAACAGATACTGGGGTAACAGGCAAGTTTGTCCTTGAAGTACAAAATGAAGCAGGGCAAAAGCTAACAGAGTTTTGCCAAGAGAACGCACTGGTCATAGCAAACACCCTCTTCCAACAATACAAGAGACTACTCCGCACATGGACATCACCAGATGGTCAATACCAAAATCAGATTAATCATATTCTTTGAAGCTGAAGGAGAAGCTCTATACAGTCAGCAAAAACAAGACTGGGAGCTGACTGTGGCTCAGATTATGAACTCCTTATTGCAAAATTCAGTGTTAAATTGATTAATATAGTTAATGTCATTTACCTGTAACATTACATTTAACGCACAAGTGTTGTATTAATGCATTTGCATTAGAATCAGGAGTAAGACAAGAATGATTTCTATTATCCTTGTTTTTCAATATTTTCTTGCAGAGTCTAGCCAGTATAATTAGACAGGAGGGAAATAAATAATCAATATTTCTTTTGAGAAGGAAGAGACAAACTCAAGAGTTTGTCATTTCTTTTTTCAGATGACATATTTATGTGTACAGAAAATTCAAGAGGCTTTTCATGTAAATAGTAGTAGTAGATCATTTAGGTTACTGATACAAAATAAATTCACAAAATTCAAGAATATCTCTATACTTGATCAATAAAAAATTTAGTGGAAAACACAACTCTCCATATACTTGGAACAAAACTGTGAATCCTTGAAAGATAGATTTCACAAAAGATAGGCAAGATCTTGGGCTTCCCTGGTGGCTCAGATAGTAAATGCAGGGTACTGGGTTTGATCTTTGGGTTGGGAAGATCCCCTGGAGAAGAGGATGGCTACCCACTCCAGTATTCTTGCCTCAAGAATTCCATAGACAGAGGAGCCTGGCAGGCTACAGTCCATAGTGTTGCAAAGAGTCAGACATAACTGAGCAACTAATACTATCACACTATGCAAGAACTTCTTGGACAAAATCATTACCTTCAGTTGAATGTTACTGAAATAATACTACTGAAATAACATGGGATATGAATGTCTTAATGACATAACATTATAGAGAGCCAATTTTACTCAAATTAATCTATAAATGCAAAGCAATTTCAATCAAAATGTGATAGTTTAGAACCAAAGGAAGATCTACAATGTTTTGCTTGAACTGTATACCAAATCTCCTCTGTAAAATAAAGGTTTCCATTTCTTTAAATAATCACATTTAAATGCATTAATGAGTAAAACAAAATAAACATGTTAATAGATAAAGTAAAAATATCAATGAATAGTTTCAAAACTGTCAAAATTCATTTAAAAAGAGAGACAGTAATCACTATAGTAAACATTTAAACAAATATGCTCAAAAGTATAGAGAAGTAAAAGAAAGTATAAGCACAACTCTCAAAAAGCAAAATCTGTGTATTTCCCCCTTCTCGGGAGTAGTGCTCTGTCTGGACCAAGATCAGATTCTTAGTATTTACATGCACAGGATAGAAAACAACCTCTGAGGAATCAGCACCTCATTCACCCTGGACATCTGCCTCCTCTTTAGAATTTGAGTCTCTTTAATCCTTATTGCATCTACATGCCTATGGTGTGTATAAATATTCTATTTTTAGAATGTATCTGGTGTTTCACATTTTTCTCAATATGAGGCTGTTGTGCTATGAACATTTCCATCCAATCTTTCTTGAAATATAATGCTATTTCTTCTTAGTTTTGATTTTTATATAAATGATATCATGCTGTACTTGGTCTTCTGAAATTTGTTGTTTCACTTAATGTTAGATTTCTAATAAGCATGTAGGTGTTGTAGCTGTAGATAATGAAGAGTCACTTATGTGGACTATCCCATTATTAATTCAACATAAATTATTTTTTCACCGTTCAGTTGATAGGTATTTGGGTTATTTATAAATTTTTGTCTGTTTCATTTTGGTTACTATAAAAAGTGTGTATATTATATACCATCTGCTGCACATTTCTGGTTGTTTTGCTGACATGAAAAGTATATGCTCTCTGTTATTTATTTCTTTTAGTTTATAAACATTATACACCAAGGGTTATATTGTTGGTTACAAATCTCATAAGTATGTACTTCCATGTCTACAACAGAGTAAACAGATAATTGCAATAACAATAGCAAGATGACAGTAAGGCAAAAAAAGTCCCAGATCCCTCAGAAATGAAAGTATTGGTACCTTTCACCTAACAAGCAACCTAGATTGGCTGAAATATTGGATGAGAGCAGGGAATTTAAACAAATGTATCAGAAGAGTTCCAGAAGGTAAGAATAAAGAGAATCAATGAGGAGTGATATTTTGAGGAGTAATTAATGAAAATTTCCCATTAATTCATGATGAATAACATAAAGCAACAACTTCAGGAAACATCTAAAAACTGAATAAAAATAAATCTGTATTGATACATGAGGAAGAGAAAAAATTTTTGTTGGTGTTTTTTAAAGGGTTCAGTTTCTAGCTACTGTAAACGAACTAACTGTTGGACTTACCTTCCTGCCATGAATAACTATAAAACTGGGTAAAATATAAGAAACAATCATGCACAGATATTAAACCACAGAAAGCTCAGGATGGTCATCCCTGAGAAAAGGGAAACATGTAAGGTTAGCAGCATATTCACCCCAGCTCCTAACCTAGGAAGAGATTCCTAAATGCAGCAAAGAAAAGTAGAGCTAAAGCAGAACATCTTAGTCTCATTGACATGAGAAGGTTGAGAACACATTTCAAGGCTGCAAGCAGCTCAGATTTGCAGGACAGGCTGCCAGAAAGGAGGAGGCGATGGAGAGAGGGACTCCAGAGTATGTGTTCCTTGCTTAAAGTGAGGGAGAAATTCCACGTTGTCTAGCAGAGAGTGACTGTTACAAGGTTGAAAGTGGAACCAAGAGATTGTACAACTTTAGGAGAGGCTGGTGTTCTGACCCAATCACTATGGAAGGACACTGTTAATACCCTGGGCATTCAGCTGATATACTAGCGTGGTTACACTTTAGAAGTAACATCATGTCCAAAAGTTACTGCAATATTCCTTATAAAACCCATAACTGAACTTCAACAAAATCAAGTTAGAGATGCCAGTTAATTAACTTTTTAATTAAGCTATTTTAAAAAAAAATTAACACTCTTTTAAAAAAGACATTAATCTAGTCATATTACAACTGATTATCCATACTAACCAGTTTTCTTACATATTCTCTAGATATTAGAATAGGTCTGATATGTGTGTGTGTGTGTATGTTTTACCCAAAAGAAGGCAAGAAAAGAGAAAACAATAGGACAACAATAAATGAGACAAATAGAGAGCAAGTAGAAATATGGTAGAATTAATTCCAAATATATCAATAGCTTTGGTCACCTGATGTGAAAATCTGACTTGTTGGAAAAGACTCTGATGCTGGGAAAGATTGAGGGCAAGGGGAGAAGGGGGTGACAGAGGATGAAATGGTTGGATGGCATCACTGACTCAATAGACATGAGTTTGAGCAAACCCATGGAGATAGTGAAGGACAGAGAAACCTGATGTGCTGTAGTTCATGGGGTCGCAAAGAGTCACACACAACCTAGCGACTGAATAACAATATCAATAACTACATTAAATGTAAATCAATCAAACATTCCAATTAAAAAGCAGAGGTTATCAGGCTGTATAAAATGTAAGAACCAACAAAATGCAACCTATGAGATTCACTTTAAAATATAAGACAATTAGGTTTGAAGTAAAATAATACAGAGTTATACAATGTAAATATTAAGTTTATGAAAACCATGAAAAATATGAAAATATATTACAAGTTAAACACATATAAAACTAAGATTTTCAGATAAGAAGTAATAGCAAATATAGAAGGGGGAATTTTATACTGATAAAGGATAATCACAATAGGAAAACATATAATTTTAAACATGTATGTACCTTATAACAGAATTTCCCCAAAATGAAGCAAAACAGACAGAACTAAAGAGAGAAAGAGACCAAATTCAAAGATAAAGTTGAAGATTTTGACTCTTCCTACAGAAATAGTTTGAACAAGCAGACAAAAAAATCAATAAGGATATAGATCTGTCCTCAGAACATTGTACCCAGTAACTGAAGAAGACACTTGTTTTTTTTCAAGTACACATGAAGCAGTCACAGATATATAGTATCTTGGGCCAGAAATCAAGCATTAATAAATTTTAAAAGATAGGAAAAATAGAAACAAATGACCACCATCAGGAATAGAAAACGAAGTATGGCTACATACTGTCCAGACCCTGTAAGAATAAGGGAACATTGTCTAAAACTCCAGATCAGTAAGAAATCAGGTAAAAATTTACACATTCCTTGAAAGCTTGTATTTATCTAACACCAGAAAAAACAGAACACCTGAAAACTATTTATTTATTAAAATAACTAGATTTGTAATACTACATCTTTCTGCAAAGTCCAAACCCAGATACACTGGTGTATCTTATCAAATGAATAATGCCCATTTTCATACAAAGTGTTTTGAAAATGGAGGAGGATAAAGTCTTCATGGAGACATGAAGAAAAGACAGTCTAAAATCTACTATGAGTTAAAGGTATACATACCCAATTGCTCTGTGGTTAAATTTAACCCAGGAATTTAACCCAAAGAAATAAAAAGAGAGATACTACTGAAGATTGAATGGTGTAACTACCAGTGCTGACACTTTTATGTTACTGTATCTTTTCCATTATACAGGTGAAAATAATACTCAGTATTTTAAATAAAAGTTTTAAAATTTGTATACATATTTAAAAAGTTTTAGAACCAGAATTTATAAAATAGAGTTCTTCGGGTGATTCACAATCATTTTGATTTGGATTATTGTTTGATGTTGTTTTAAATTTTTTTTTATTGACCTCTCATCTTGTTATTTAAAGTTAAAAGCATTATTTCCATATGTGTAAGTCTGAAGAATGATTTTTGTGATGAGAGCATTTGTGGACGTTATTATCTAACCATTTTTCAGTCTATTTAAGAAACACTGTGCATAATCACACATATGCACACAAAGAGCTGTATATGTGTTTGGTGTAATGTGATTTTATCTTCCCTAAGCTAGATGTCTAAAGGGTTTATTTTTTTCTTGGTTATTTGGCCTCCATGATAGGTAATATGAGTTAATTATTTCTTTTGCTTTGATATGATTTCTTTATTTGTATAGAGGAAGAAGACCTGATTATGTCTTTTGTGCCTCCCATTAGAATTTCTTTTCTCTTTTGTCAGTTTCTCTCCTTTTTAACAATTTCTCTTGGCAGCGAATGACACTCCTACCATTTTAGTGATCAATAGCTGGGATTATAAATCTTCATTCTTTTCCAGTGTTTTGCCAATGGAGTAATTTATTTCTGCCGTGCATGTGGTCATGCCTTAAGGGGTATCACACAGTGTCTACACAATAAAATTATCTGGCATAAAACTCACTACAGATTTTCTTCCCCTGAAAAACAAAAATCCTCCTGGTTTTAATGCATTAGCACTGCAGTTATCTTTGCTTAAGATTTTTTAAAAAAAATGATCAGAAAAGCAATCAGGAGGAGGAAAGCACAGCTCTGATTTCTCTTACTTCTCCATGGGAGCATGTTGTTAAGAACTTGTTATCTTTCACTTGGGACATTAAACAAAACTGAATATTTTTTCCACCACAACTAATTAGGAGCCTTCAGTGCAAAAGGTGATATTATCAATACTCAGATCCATTCTATTTAACAAAAAACTTGTTGAATGAAATGGTAGAACTCAAGTAGCTTGTCTTTTAAACTTTAAGTATAGGACAGAATCAAGAATCTGGGTGTCAGTGCCAACTGCCCCATTGGAAAATTCTTTTGTGCAAATCACCCCATTTCTTACAGAGTGTGTATTAGAAGGAACTGGCAGAAGTTTCTAACACATTCTTCTGTTACCATTACATTTTTTTCCTGTTATGATGTGGATACTAAGGTCATGCTTTTACATTTTTCACAGGTATATATAGCCAAAAGGAAAGTTATACTGCCTAGTAATGGCTTTGAGGACTCTAAGAAGTAAACATTACTATGTAAAGCTTAAATCCTTAGACAAGATCTCAGTGTTGGGTGAGTTTAAGTCAAGTCCCTTTCACAGATCAGCACAAGAAACCAGTTTGAGATGCAAAGGAGATAAGAGATAAGTAAAAGAAAATACAGGTGTGTGATAAATTCATATTGTATATAATGTTTTTTAGTGGAAACTACAGTTTTCTAGAAAAAGTCAAAGGTCTCAGAGGTCTTAAATTATTTATTAGCTGAGTGACATTAAAAACTAAAGCCAGTTTTCTCCTATGTAAAATGAAGAAATTGGGCCAGGTGATTGTTAGGGTTCTGTCCTGTTACAATATTCCATGTGCCTTTTACTATGTTAATGCTCCTTGGGGCTGTGTTCTATTTGTTGGGATATTTAAGTGCCTCAGTCATCTTCTTTGAGATTTTCTTGTTGACACAACAGATTAGGCTGTTTTGGCTCTAACAGAGATAGCTTAAAGAACTATGTTAGAAATTGCAACTTATGTAACTCCCAATAGTTCTTTGGAAATTTTCACTCAAATAATATTCTTTGAATCAAGCCATGGCATCAAATTATACGTCATTATTTCAGCATAAAACTTTATCTTCTATTATACAAAGAGACAGATCTGCTCCGAAGCTCTAAAGAAATGCTGGTGTAACTAAGATGCTCAGGCTGGAAATTCCTGTACATTCTGCATTTCTAATAGACTTACTTCATTCAAACATATCCCTTTAGGAACATGACCTATTATCACACATTTTCAGACATAACCAACATGACATCTACATAAGGAAATAGTTTGCTGTATTAATTGGGAGAATTTTAGCTGCTTTAATGAATAACAAATTTTCAGTAGCTCAGTTCTACTGAGGTTTATTTCTCATTCAAGTAGCAATGGAATGTGGATGTTTCTTGACTGTGGAAAACTTTCTTCTGTGCTGTGCTCTTTCCCACTTGTAGCTACATCAATCTTCAGGCTTGTAGAATCCTCTGCTTCCAACCAATAGCCAGGGGGAAAAAGTACAGAGAAAGCACACCATTTCTTAACCCCTTTAGACTGGAGGCACACACATTACTTCTGTTCTCACTTCTGGTCCTAATGAAGGGGAAATGCCAATTCCTGGCTGGGTAGTTTCTTTCCAGAGTGACTCTGTGCTATGAAGGAAAAGCATGGATGTTGACAGCTATCTTTGCCACCCCCAATATATCAATTAATCTTAGAAGGATTGTGTTTAGAGCTGTCCTTTAGAGCTCAGGTCACTATTTGTCTTTGTTAAGTGACCACCCACATATGAACTTTTACCAATTTCATTAAATCACAAACTGGATTTTTGGCTGAGTCCTGTCCCAAGCTTGATGGTAGTATTCCTCCATTTATGACTTGTATTTTTCCCATTACACTCATTACTAAAATACAAAGGCATGCCAGAAGCAAAGTGGTTATCAGATAAAGCAGTCCTGGATGAACTTTTATGAAAATATCTTCCTCAGCAGATTTTTTACCCTTTTTGACTACTAACTCAAAGTACCTGTTTGGTAATTCTCCTTGACAATAAGAGAATGCTTCCTTTTTCCTCTTGAATGCTTCCTTTTTTGACTTTGGTTTCCTTCATTGCAAAATGAAGAGCTTAGATGGAATGACCTCCAAGTTCTCTTTATGCTCTAAAATTGCTGAAGAGTTTGATGGAAGCCTATCATATTGCTTACACGTCTTTTATTGTCGTTGTTAGGTCACTAAGTCGTGTCCAACCCTTTATGACCCCATGGGCTGCAGGGTGTCAGGCTCCTCTGTCCTTCACTATCTCCTGGAGTTTGCTCAGATTCATGTCCATTAAGTCAGTGATGCCATCCAACCATCTCATCCTTTGTTGCCCTCTTCTCTTCCTGCCCTCAACTTTCTCAGCTTCAGGGTTTTTTCCAATGAGTCGACTCTTTTCATCAGGTGACCAAAGTATTGGAGCTTCAGCTTCAGCATCAGTCCTTCCAATGAATAGTCAGGGTTGATTTCTTTTAGGGTTGATTGATTTGATCTCCTTGCAGTCCATAGGACTCTTAAGCATCTTCTCTAGCACCAAAATTCAAAAGCATTAAATCTTTAGCACTCAGCCTTCTCACGTTTGTACATGACTATCGGAAAAAACACAGCTTTGACTATACTACCTTTGTCAGCAAGGTGATGTCTCTGCTTTCTAATACACTGTTTAGGTTTGTCATAAGCTTTCCTTCCAAGGAGCAAGAATCTTTTAATTTCATGGCTTCAGTCATCCTCCACAGTGATGTGGGAGCCCTAGAACATAAAATCTGTCACTGCTTCCAACTTTTTCCCCTTGTATTTGTCACGAAGTGATGGGACTGGATGCCATAATCTTAGTTTTTTGAATGTTGAGTTTTAAGCCTGCTTTTTCATTCTCCTCTTTCACCCTCATCAAGAGGCTCACCAGTTCCTCTTCACTTTCTGCACTAGATTAGCATCATCTGCATATCTGAAATTGTTGATATTTCTCCCTGCAATCTTGATTCCAGCTTGTGATTCATTCATCCCAGCATCCTGCTCTCCTGTCCAGTTGTCATTCACACTGATGTGTTTTGCACACTGACTCTGCTCATGCCTGACTCTGTTGGCCAGTGTGAACTATCAAGCACTTCCTAGACCCTAGGAACTCTGTTGTAGAGTTGCAGATCATGAAGCATCCTTTCCTGTTACCATTTTAATATCTGGAATCTGGCCTATATTCTCAAATTCACAGTCAGTTTCCCAAAGCTTTATGTCTGAGCTTATGATAACTGAACTACTTAACCCTTTAAACGTATTCCCCCAGCAGATATCATTTTTTTCTCTCTGAATCTAATTTAATGGCCATGAATGTGATCCATTTGATGGGACCATCTGTTTTTTTTTTTTTCTTCTGCCAAAGACACTGCATATTTTGGCAGCTTCCATAAGGGTACTAATAACTCATGCCAAGTACAGTTGGAATGCTTCATGAGTCCAAACTTGGAAAGCAACTGAATCAAGCGGTGTTCATCTTAAAATGATGGTTGATTTGTGGTGAGTCAAGAAGCACTGGACTATATATCTTAAGGTCTGGAAGAGCAGAAGGATTAGCTAATGTGATAATTGTCCCTGAATGACACTGAAGAGGCTACTTAAGTTATAGAATAGTGATGTTTATGGATTTTATTCTCAGAGGTCAGTGCCTCAATTTTGGGATTTATAACCTCTATCCATGTAAGTACCATTGTGATCCCTTTTGTACACATAACACTGTGCACACAGAGACACAGCTGACTGGTTCTGAAGAGGGTGTCTGACTCATGCTGGCTCAAGCTCAGCTCTTCCAGGACGTAGGTGGGTGTAGAACCCAGATGGTGTCTTTACGAAAAACAGCTTGGGTGTTAGAGGTCATCATAAGTTTGTCATGTGGACTAGAAAATAAAAGGTAGCATTCTTTTTAGGAGAGGGAGGGAAAGAGAGAGAGAGAGAATGATGGATGTGGAAGAAGGGAGGGGCAGAGAGGGAAAGGGAGGGATGGAGAAAAATGGATAGAAGGAAAAATAGAAAGGAACAGAAATGGTAAGATAAAAACTGAGTTCTGATAGCATTTGTGATTCTGGTTTTTCATTGGTTCAGATGTATTTCTCTTCTCAAATTCCATGACAATTTCAAAAATAAACCACGCCCTTTTTTGCATAAGCAAGCCTTATTACTTGCAAATTAAATACTAATGTTTATGTACAAGGGAAAAAGTTAGCTTTTTTCCAGTCAACATGAGGGAAGCTTGACTCAAATATTAATTGTGGCAAAAGAATTCAGATTAAAAATAAAATTTCAATCATATAGAGGTGTGTTCTTTCTTTAGGAACGGTTATTAAACGATGGCAATTTTCATAATTTACCTGTTATCTAAACAGTACATATTTTCCATATATTTAGATTCTGGAGAGTGATTCATGAAAAATATTTTCATCTTTAAACTGGACTTTGGGTATTTCATTGGATAAGAGGTTGGTATGCATTTGATTTTTTTTTTTTTACTATTTTAATATAAACTAATGTCAAACTTTCTTAAAAGAATCTTACAAGTCTTATGAGTTACTCTTACTCAAAAGACTTGTTATAGTTTTCATTTTGTATACCAGAAAAACCCACAACAAAATTCAGAATGAAATGCAAGAATGTTGTGAGAAGTGAGCTTAAAATAAAGCTTAGTGATTGCTTATGCCTTTATTAAATTTTTCTCCTTTTTTTTTTCTTCCATTAAATTTGCCTTATTTTAAACTGTAGATCCCTTTTAAGGGAACATGACCTTCCCCAGATGTGTTAAGTCAGGATCTCTTTCATCCAGGTGGTAGTACAAGGCAATGAATGGTCTCTATCTTATGAGATGAAGCTTTGTGTTGGAACTCAGTCTTAAGAAACTACTATTTATTTATCTTTGAGTGTATCATTTAACCTCTTCAAATCTTATTTTGCTCATCTGCAATATATACAATGGTAGTAAAATTTGACATGAAAAGTGGTTGCAGAATTGAAGACAAGGACACAAAACACTAGATATACAGTAGGCAATAAATAGACAGTTTCAATTATTAGTCACTGGTATCTTCAACTAGCATAGGAATTCTCTTTGGCTCCCATGAAAGTTTTCATAAGTGAATTGATTCATTCCATTCTTAATATCCAAGAGTATTACTCCTTCAGTGAAAATGGAAGAAACTTTTTTCTCCTTCCCCAAATATTTCCACCAAATCAGTGATGTGCATTATGAGTGATCATCTTTTCATGTGTATCTATCACTCTGAGAGCAGAGGACGTAGAGAGATGGAGCCTCTCCTTTTTAAAGTTGTACCACTAAAGAAGGCTTCATCAAAAGGCTCCTATCTTCTGGTTTCCTGTAGAGATTTGCTGAAAGTCACCCAAATACTTGCTTTCCCTTCTGAAAACATCCTCTGTCAGCAGGGTTGAATTCTTTGATTTATTATCTGTCTTGACTTTCTGTTACTACATATATATTAATAAGGAAGTATCTTAGTCCATTCCAGCTGCCATAACAGAATATCATACACTGAGTGGCTTAAACAACAGGCAATTATTTTTCACAGTTTTGGAGGCTAGAAGTCCAAGATCAGTGCTCCAGCAGATGTGGTCTCTCCTGGTTTAGATGCAGTGTCTTTTCCCTGTGCCCTCACATGGTGGGAGAGGGGGGAGCTCTGTGGGGTCTCATGGTGGTGGTGGTTTAGTCTTTGAGTCCTATCTGACTCTTTGTGACCCCATGGGTGGTAGCGTACCAGGCAGGCCCCTCTGCCCATGAGATTTCCTAGGGAAGAATACTGGACTGGGTTGCCATTTCCTTCTCCAAAGGATCTTGCTCACCCAGGGATTGAACATGAGTCTCCTGTACCGCAGGCAGACTCTTTACCACCTGAGCCACAAAGGAAGCCCATGGTGTCTCATATAAGGGCATTAATCCCATTCATGACAGTTCCACTCTCAAGATCTGGTCACTTCCTGAGGGACCATCTCCTAATACCATCATCTTGGGGGTTAGTGTTTCAACATATGAATTTTGAGGGGACACAACATTCAGTGTATATACTAGGCAAGAAATATGATAAAACTACATAGCATTTTTCTTGCCTCAAAAAATGAAAGATATAAAAACATCATATTTTCATTTGGTCAATAAGAAAGTAGAAAAACCACACATGCAGTTTTAAAGAAGACTTTTCTATTCTTTCCTTTTCCTTACAAAAAAAAAAAAACTGTTTAAAAAGAAAGTACATTTTAAATTGATGAATGAAAATAGCCTTTGAATGATGGATTAGAAAATGCACTGAATTCATTCCATAAAAAAAATAGTCTCATGGTAGAAAATAAATTTACTCAATACCAAGGTTTTCAATTATTATCAAATAAAACATTTGAGTCATGTCTTTCACTATTAAAGTCAAAGAAGGCATTGGTGTCCTGTTGTGATTCATAGTGAGTTTAGCAGATTTGTGATGGCTGGCTTTATTCAAACTTATCATCGAGCATTCAAAAACAATTTTGAAGACAACTTTTCTATTTCATATTACAAATCAGTACAAACAAATCATCATGAATTTTAAAGGCTCAAGCATTCATTTTAAATATCCATTCTGCACATTTTAATTTTATTATTCATTGGAGACTTAATCCTTATTTTGTTCACTAAGAGTGTGTCAGTCTATAATAATGACAGGCAAGGAGCATGCAAAATTATTTATTTTTATATTAGAAATATATATTGTGATGTTCAGTATTTGACAACATCTCCACAGAGTGTATCAGTTGGTTTAGTTATGATATTTACTTGCTTCCTTCACTAAGTTCTAACCAAGAGGGCAGTGAACAAAAGATAGACGCGACCAGGAGAAGGAGAGAATAAATAGGCTTGTATATTATTTCCCAAATAATATATACCAGTGATCAAGCATCATAAAACTCTTATTTTCTCTATTCATTTAATGTATAAAATTTTATATCAGGTGATTGCTTACGGGACTTCTTTAAAATTAATCTCAACCAAGTTGCATGATTGTAGAATATTTATACTACTCATTTCAGCCTCATATTCTCTATCAACCTGCATTCCTACTTTACTGCACTTTCCCTTTCTTTCTTTCTGGTTTCTCTGACTCATATAACATGATACCATGTTTCATTTCATTTATAAAAAGTTTTTTTTTTCTCCCCAACAACTTAAAGATCTTGTGGATATCAGCATGCTACATTAAACATAATCAATAGTTGACTTTTTGTAAGCCAGTAATATATAAATGGCAACCCACTCCAGTGTTCTTGCCTGGAGAATCCCAGGGACGGCGGAGTCTGGTGGGCTGCCGTCTATGGGGTCGCACAGAGTCGGACACGACTGAAGCGACTTAGCAGCAGCTAGCAATGTGTTATTATAACAATGCAGAGGCATGAAAAAGATAAAGTATTTAAAATGCAACTTTATCGTATTATGAGAGCTCTTCAAATGCATATTCACATGGCCATTTTACCCTTTGTCCCACTGCTTGGAGGACTGGGGCATTAAAAAAAAAAAGCAAAAAGCATCCGAGATAAACATATTTGGTTTCCAGGGTGCAGGCACTTCACAGGGGCATTGTCCTTGGAAGTTATTCATTCTTATCAAAAACGTAAGGAAGGGGTAAATTATTCCACCTGGTATATGACAGCAGAGGTACAATCATGATGTTATGGTCATAGTAAGGAAGGAGGATGGATCTAGAGAAACTACATTGCTTGGTGACCAGAGCTGTGGTTCCTAACTTTTATAGGTCTTCTATCACCCAATCACTGTAACAGAGTCAGTCCCACCATGAGAGAAACCTGTTTTTGCTTTTTAAAGAATGATCAGTATAATAGTATACTTATGCAATTTTTGTTAATGCCTCAATAATGGCTTTGTAAATTCTGTCATACTTTGTGCACTATTACCACCTCACTCAAAAGAAAATCATGCAGAATAAGTAACATTGTTTGTCAATCTCTTACTACATTTGGAATCCATCCAGAAAACTCAGGGGGAAGTTCAAGTCAGCCCACAGCTTATCTGCAGAAAATCCACCCCAAGTGACTTTCCCCACCTCACCACTTCATGTCCCATAACTGGAGAATCACTGTCAAGAGATATATTGGGTCCTCAGGATTGAATATCCTAAACTTCTCTTTGGCCAGGGCAACTGATCAAACAACAAGTGAAGTCTTGAGAAAGGTTTCAATGGGGTCACGTGAAACATTAATTCCATGTGGGAAATGAGTACTATCACAGATGGATGCAGTGCCCTAAAGGCAAAGTGTGAAAGATTAAAAGAGTAACTTAGGCTTTCCTAATTAGAGACAGATATGAAGAGACAGATAGATAAAGCAGGCAAACTAATAGTATTAACACAGCAGTAACTGTAAAGCAGTAACTGTTAGAGTGGGAAGCCCTAGACATTAGGAATCTGAAGCTTGTAAGGGCACAGAGTATCTGTGAACTTCCTTTAGTCAGCATCTTTTCAGAAACCCTATGGGAAGAAGACAGCTGACAGGAGGTCGACTGAACCTGAGGTGCCCAGAATAAGGACAAAGACTATCTCTCTTACTCAGGACAGATTTTATAAACCTTCAGAATGTGTAACAGGCAGTTCCATTAGAGTGATGTTTATGAATTTCTTTTAAGTTTGAATTTAGTTTTAGTTAAGTGTTGATTTTTTTTTTTCTTATCTATGTCTTTGTCAAATGATACTTCAAAAATCTGCATCCAGGGGCTTCCCTAGTGGTCCAGTGGTTAAGAATCTGCCTTAAGGTAGAGGACACCAATTGGATCCCTGGTCCTAGATCCCACATGCTGCAGGGTTACTAAGCCCATGAGCCACAACTACTGAGCCTATGAGCTCTAGAGCCTGGGCTCTGCAACAAGAGAAGCCACTACAATGAGAAGCCCACACACTGCAACTAAAGAGTAACCCCCACCGTGCCACAAACCCTCCTGCAACAACAAAGAAAGCTGCACCGGGGGAGCAGTGCAGCTCCCCCCAACATAAATCTGCATTTATGAGTTAGAACAGGGATCCTCAACTTCAGGGATACAATGCCTGATGATCTGAAGTGGAACGGATGTAATAATAATAGAAATAAAGTGCACAATAGATGTAATGCACTTGAATCATCCTGAAACTATCACTCGCTCCCCTGGTTTATGGAGACATTTTCTTCCACAAAACAGGTCCCTGGTGCCAAAAATGTTGGAGACCACTGAGTTAGAAGATAAAAAAAATTGAACTCAGATGCATTTGACTAGCTACATGGTAATAATCTAGGGACTAGGGCAAGTCCACTCTAGCTGAATTTTCAGATGGCTTTATGGGCACCTGTTTTAACTGGAATAGGGAGTTTGGGGGGCACAGGCCTTAATATGCTGCCTGTCATATGCTGCTAGAGGCACATGCACACAGAGAAGCTTTATTACTCTCTTTTTTCTTGCACAATTTTGTATTATTTCAGGGGAGAACAACAGTACACACACACACACATGAATCTGTCTATATCCTTACTCATTTAAAGCATTTCTTCTCCCTCTTCCTTTGTGGTCCTCTTCACCAGGGAAGAAAATCATGCAGGATAAAGTCACATTGTCAATTTCTTCCTACATTTGGAATCCATCCAGAAAACCCAGGGGGAAGTTCAAGTCAGCCACAGTTAATCTGCAGAAAATCCACCCCATGTGACTTTCCCCTACCCCACCACTGCTGATCTTTTCATGTATTCTTTATAAAGAATCCATCGAACTTTAATTAATATGAAAAATTCAGGTTTTCATCTGATTGAAATATGACTGACATCATGCTGCTACCGAGAGTGAAACAAAGTACAAGCATGGCAAAAATAAAACGTGAAATCTGATGCCTGCCACAGCTTTGTCTTCTCACTGCCAAACCATCTCTCCCATTTCCATGAGACATGAGAGAGAGACATCACCAGCATTTCCCAGGAATCTTGAGTCCATATCTACAAACAGGGACACACTTGAAAGATGTCTATACTCAAGAAAGAACATAATTCATTATCCATCAGATGAATCAGCCATCTTTAGTTCCAAAAGTACAAGTTAAAAATGATCCAGTTCTAGATACACGATTCCAAACAGGCCAATGGGTAAAAGGAAGGAAAAAGTCTTTTGAAGTGAAAACACACATGTACATACATCTGTTTGCTGTTTGCCCATGTACATCTTTCTTCTCATATTCAATTGTTCAGAGAGGCACAGATGTATTCTTGGGAAGGAGCTGCTCTCAGCACTTTGCCATTAACATCCTGCTTGCCCTGACCAGGTTGCCCTCATGTTTATGCATTCTGCTCACACATGTGTGTAACATATGTGCCCTGATGTCAATCACACACTGCCTTTACAAAGACTGATGATCCTACATCCTGCTTCCTCCATGGAACCTGCGCTACTGTTGTAGCAATACATAAAGGCTTAAAAAGTGACTGCAAGAGCAAAATTAACACATCTTTCATTTCAGTAAAATAACTTGGGCATTGCGCTTCAAAAATTTATAGCTGCCAGTTAAAAAATGATCAAACCCCTCCTTTTGCCTGCCATTGTGGCACGTGTAGTTTGTCCCCTTCCTCGCCATGTCTTCTCATAAGATGTTCAGGCTCAAGCAACTCCTGGCCAAGAAACAGAAGCAGAATTGTCCCATTTCCCGATGGATCTGAATGAAAACTGATAATAAAATCAAGTACAACTCCAAAGAAGACACTGGAGAAGAACCAAGCTGGCTTTACAAGGAATTCATGCTATACCAGGTCACTAGTATCTTACCATGTCAAACTGAAAAGAGCCACCATTATCTGGACAATTGGACATATTTTATTGAGAAAATAATTATTTTTTCTTTGTTTTTATGTCTCTTTGCTAGTAGATTGGTTCAGTAATAGCTACATGAGATATTTTATTTGAAAATAGAACATTTAAAATATGGGCTTGTTCTAATTCAGCCTATTTGTTTTGGTCAAATAGTTTTATGGACAGTAAGTTCTATTTCCAAATATTGCATACTGGGAAGAGCATAGGTCATCTCTTATCATTAACATAAGTATATAATTACAGTGACAAAGGAGGCAAGACTAAAACAGGGAAAAGAGAATGTCATCAATAAATGGTGCTTGGAAAATTGGACAGCTAAATGCAAAAGAATAAAACTGGACTACTTTCTCACACCATAAACAAAGATAAACTTAAAATGGATTAAAGACTTGAACACCTAAAACCCTAAAACTCCTAGAAGAAAGCATAGGCAGTACACTGTTGACATTGGTCTTCAGTTCAGTTCAGTTCAGTCGTTCATTCGTGTCCGACTCTTTGCGACCCCATGAATTGCAGCACACCAGGCCACCCTGTCCATCACCAACTCCCGGAGTTCACCCAAACCCACGTCCATTGAGTCAGTGATGCCATCCAACCATCTCATCCTCTGTCATCCCCTTCTCCTCCTGCCCCCAATCCTTCCCAGCATTAAGGTCTTTTCCAATGAGTCAACTCTTCGCATGAAGTGGCCAAAGTATTGGAGTTTCAGCTTCAACCTCAGTCCTTCCAATGAACACCCAGGACTGATCTCCTTTAGGATGGACTGATTGGATCTCCTTGCAGTCCAAGGGACTCTCACAAGTCTTCTCCAACACCACAGTTCAAAAGCATCAATTCTGCGGCGCTCAGCTTTCTTCACCGTCCAACTCTCACATCCATACATGACCACTGGAAAAACCATAGCCTTGAGTAGACATACTTTTGTTGGCAAAGTAATGTCTCTGCTTTTAAATATGCTATCTAGGTTGGCCATAACCTTCCTTCCAAGGAGTAAGCGTCTTTTAATTTCATGGCTGCAATCACCATCAGCAGTGATTTTGGAGCCCCCAAAAATAAAGTCTGACACTGTTTCCACTGTTTCCCCATCTATTTCCCATGACGTGATGGAACCAGATGCCATGATCTTAGTTTTCTGAACGTTGAGCTTTAAGCCAACTTTTTCACTCTCCTCTTTCAGTTCTTCTTCACTTTCTGCCATAAGGATGGTGTCATCTGCATATCTAAGGTTATTGATATTTCTCCCAGCAATCTTGATTCCAGCTTGTGTTCCTTTAGCAATATGTTTTTGGATAAGTCTCTTCAGGCAAGGCAAAGAAAAGCAAAAATAAACATGTTGTCCCATAAACTAAGTATAACAGAGGAAGCTATCAACAAAATGAAAAGGCTAACCCCTAAATGGGAGGAGATATTTGCAGACAATATATCAGATATGGGGCTAATATCCAAAATGCACAAAGAATTCATACAGCTAAATATAAAAAACAACTTGATTGAAGAAATGAGCAGAGGGTCTGAATAGATATTTATCCAAAGAAAACATATAGATGGCCAATGGACACACGAAAAAATGCTCAACATCACTAATTATAAGAGAAACTCAAAAACCACAATGAGATACCAACTCAAACCTGTCAGAATGGATATCATCAAAAAGACAACAAATAACAAGTGTTGGAGAGGATGTAGAGGAAAGGAAGCTCTCATGTACTGTTGGTGGGATTGTAAATTGGTGCAGAAACTATGGAAAACAGTATAAATGATCCCATAAAATTAAAAACAGCACTACCAAATGACCCAGTAATTCCACTTTTAGGATATTTTCCCAAAGAAAACAAAAAAACTAATTCAAAAAGACATATTTACCTCTATGTTCACTGTGGCGTTATTCATAATAGCCAAGATACAGACGCAAATTAAGTGCCCACTGAGAGATGAATGGATAAAGAATATGTGTGTAGAATATTACACAGCTATATAAAGGGTGACTTCATGGCATCTGCAACATCATGGATTGGCCTGGAGCATATTGTGCTAAAGTGAAACAAGTCAGACAGAGAAAAACATACTGTATAATTTTGCTTTATATGTGGAATCTAAGAAACCAAAAAATTAATAAACAAAATGAAGCAAAAACAGATTCATAGATACAAAGATAAAACAGGTGGTTGCCAAATGAGAGGAATGAGTAAAATAGTCAAGGGAGGTCAAGAGGTGCAAACTTTCAGTGTCAAAATCAAGGAGTCACAGTGATGAAATATACAGAGTGTGGAATAGAGTCAAAGGGAATAAAAAAAAAATGATTCTAGATCACTTGAGGGGTGCTAGTGGTAAAGAATATTTCTGCCAAAGTAGGAGATGTAAGAGATGCAAGCTCAATCCCTGGGTCAGGAAGATTCCCTGGAGGAGGAAATGGTACCCCACCTTCAGTATTCTTGCCTGAAAATTCCCTGGGCAGAGGAGCCTGAAAGGCTACAGTCCATAGGGGGCCACAAAGACTTGGACATGACTGAGTGACTGAACACATACAGAGATTAATTTTAAACTTCTGAGAGGGTGACTCATAAATATATTTGAAATTTCGGTCCGTTTATTTGAAGCTTGAAGCCTCTCAACTTATGTTCAGGTAAACATCAGTTTTTTTCCTTTTCCTTGTACACTTTGAATAGCAAACAAAGGGTACTTTTCCATAAATGTGCACGGACATGAAAACATGTATACACATATTTGTGTATACACACTTAGTTGCTAAGTCATCTCTGACTCTTTGTGACCCCATGGATTGTAGCACACCAGGCTTCCCTGTCCTTCACTGTCTCCCAGAGTTTGCTCAAACTCATGTCCATTGAGTCAGTGATACCATCTAATCATTGCATCTTCTGTCGCTTCTAGCCCTTCTGCCCTCAGTTTTTCCCAGCATCAGGGTCTTTTCCAATGAGTGTGCTCTTCACATCAGGTGGCCAAAGTATTGGAGTTTCAGCTTCAGCATCAGTCCTTCCAATGAATATTCAGGATTTATTTCCTTTAGGATTGACTGGGTTGACCTTCTTGTAGTCCAAGGGACTCTCAAAGGGTCTTCTCTAGTACCACAATTTGAAAGCATCAGTTCTTTGGTGCTCGACCTTCTTTATGGTCCAATTCTCACATCTATACATGACTACTGGAAAAACCATAGTTCTGACTACATGGACCTCTGTCGGCAAAGTGATGTCTCTGCTTTTTAATATGCTTTCTAGATTGTCATAGTTTTTGTTCCAAGGACCATGTTCACACATGTAAAAACTTTCTAAAACCTGTAGTATAAATAAGCGGCATTGAAGTCATTTTATCTTTATGTAATCTTCTTTAAAGAAATATATGCCAGAGATGGCACTGAAGGAGGGCTAATGTTCATCTTTATTGATTAGCTGGGATTTTGAGTTAAGAAGGTACACAGTGCTTCTTCCCATTGCCTAGATTCTGTTTATACATGTTTTGGTAAATTCTGTAGACATTTAAGTGCATTTACTTTAACTTTGTGCTTCTTTCAAAGCATTCCAGACCTGCAAGAACATGGGGATGGTTTGGGAGGCTTGGCTGGCAGACAATTCTTGAATCTCTGGCATTTCTGCACATCTTACAGGTAGAAGCACCATCTGTCTTTGTTCTGGAATATCTGTCTGTTCATGGATGTCTGTATGGTGGGTGAACAGCCATGGGAAATAGATTTGAAGTTTCTCTCCAGAGCAAAGGGCAGGCACATTTATTGTCTAGTATAATACAGGTCAGGAAGACTTATTGCCTGCTATAAAAGGTTTGAGTTCTCTGAACTCAGGGTTTTCCCCCATAATACAATGCACCACGTGTGCAGTTGTTATCTGGCTCTTTTTGTATTGCTCCATGGGAATTAGGGCACCAGGAACTGACACAAGAAATGCTGATGCTCTAACTTTGCTGTTATGATAATATAATTTCCTTTGTTTCTGATCCAGGAATCTCGTGTCTTGTGCCAATGTCTTTGAAACAGTGTCAGGTTAACTTATCACTTGCAAGCAAAATAAAACCATCCCCAGACCCCTTATTTCCCTTGACAGCTGGCTGCATAGCCCAGGAGGAATGCTGATTCCTTACCTATTAAAGTACCTTTCCTATGAACATCAGGACACAGAAATGTTTTCTTTGGACTGATACATCAGTAAGCCTATGGACCAGAGACTGGAAAATTTCCACCCACCCATAGGACAAAACTTGTCGCTTGTTTTTGTAAACAGAGTTTTATCTGAACACAGCCATGCACACTGTTTACATGCTGTCTATGGTTGCTTTCATGCTATCAGCAGAATAGAGTAGTTGCAACAGAGACCCTGTGACTTACAAAGATGGAAATGTTTACTATCCGACTTTTTAGAGGAAAAGCTTGTTGACATTTGTTATAGACCAAAGAAGGCAGCCAAATGTTTTGGCCATAATCAGTTGATTTAGCAATATTTGGGGTACAAAGAAGAAAATAGATATCACATGACAGGATAAAAGGGAGCCTAACAGTTAACTACAAGCAAACACACTGACTGCCTATGCTTTTCTTTTGCAGTGTATTCATCAAACATGAAAACCACAATCACATACCCAAATCTTTCAAAACTCAGCTCCTTCTGTCGCTAAGAAACTTATCCTGATTCTTCATAGGGAAATTTACTTTTTCTCCTCTGAGCTTCCATAGCACTTTATCTAAGCCACAAGATTAATTTTTTTACCTTATGTAATATGTACATATACATGATTTCTTCTATTAAAATATGTGCTTCTTAACATTAAATCCATATTTGTAAACAGATTAATGAACTGTAATTTTCATGATTCAACTTTCTGGATAATGACCCACCCAGGGACCTAAAAACTGACTTGATCATACCCCTTTTTAAAAGTAGGAATCAGTAAAATGAGATTTTTTTCCCTGTAAGTCTAAATAACAAATTATGCCCTTACATTAAAAAAAAAAAAGTGTTCTAATGCATTGTCTTCGTAGGTTTTCTCTTCTAATTATTTTTCTTAAAGTCTAACTACATTTCTTTAGCCAGTTTTAACTTAACAAAGGAGGAAGGTGACCGAATAGAATCATTCCTGTTGGTAAGGGAAAACATGAACGTATATGATTCTTCTTGAGAAGGTGATGTTGGACGAGATACAAGAGACATTGTTCTGAGAAAAACACAACTGACTCTTGGAAACAGAGAAAAAGGTGAGCCCATAGGTTTATTACAAATCACATGTCCTACAGTCATGGTAGCAGGATTCAGGAAGAAGTGAGAGGAGGGCCAGAGGATGATAGGATGGACACACAGTGCAGGTTCTTGAAGAAGGAAGATTCATCAATGTGTGAAGAGCTTATTGAGCTGAGTCACTAGGGGAAACATTTCATGGAGAGATGGCTGAACACCCTAAAAGAAACTGAGGATATATCATAACAATAACAGCAACATTACTGAGTGCTTACAAAGGGCCAGGCACTCTGCTCAGCAATTCAAATGTATTATCATTTAATCATGACAAATATTTATAAAGCATCATAAATATTTATGATCCTTACTCTTACCTTGTAGATAAGTACAACATGGCTTAAACGACTCTGTTAGGTAATGCTTAAGTCACACAACACTTTGGGCATATATCTGGATAAAACCATAATTCGAAAAGATACATGCTTCTCAATGTTCACTGAAGCACTATTTACAACAGCCAAGACATGGGAGCAACCTGAGTGTCTACTGGCAGAGGAATGCATAAAGAAGGGGTGGTACATGTATACAGTGGAGTCTTAATCAGGCATAAAAAAGGAATAAAATAATGCCATTTGCAGCAACATGGATACATCTAGAGATAATTATAGGAAGTGAAGTCAGAAAGAGAAAGGACAAATATCATATGATATTACTTATATGTGAAATCTAAAAAAATGGTACAGTGAACTTTTTTACAAAACAGAAACAGACTCACAGATCTTGAAATCAAACTTATGGTTACCAAAGGATAATCATGGATAAATCAAGGATGGGCTTCCCTCATAGCTCAGTTGGTAAAGAATCTGTCTGCAGTGCAGGAGACTCCGATTTGATTCCTGGGTTGAGAAGATCCACTGGAGAAGGGATAGGCTAATCACTCCAGTATTTTGGGGTTTCCCTTGTGGCTCAGCTGGTAAAGAATCGGCCTGCAATATGGGAGACCTGGGTTCGATCCCTGGGTTGGGAAGACCATGGGAAATGTAAAATGGTTGGGAACATCATGTGAAATGCCAGGCTGGATGAAGCACAAGCTGAAATCAAGATTGTCAGGAGAAATGTCAATAACCTCAGATATGCAGATGACACCACCTTTATGGCAGAAAATATGGCAGAAAGTAGAGAGGAACTGAAGAGCCTCTGATGAAAGTGAAAGATGAGAATGAAAAAGCTGGCTTAAAACTCAACATTCAAAAAATGAAGATCATGGCACCTGGTCCCAATACTTCCTGGCAAATAGATGGGGAAACAATGGAAACAGTGAGAGACTTTATTTTCTTGGGCTCCAAAATCACTGCAGATGGTGACTACAGCCATGAAATTGAAAGAGGCTTGCTTCTTTGAAGAAAAGCTATGACAAACTAGGCAGCATATTAAAAAGCAGAGACATTACTTTGCCGACCAAGGTCCGTGTAGTCAAAGCTATGGTTTTTCCAGTAGTCACGTATGGATGTCAGAGTTGGACCATAAAGAAGGCTGAGCATCAAAGAATTGATACTTTTGAACAGTAGTGTTGGAGAAGACTCTCGAGAGTCCCTTGGACTACAAAGAGATCCAACCAGTCCATCCTAAAGGAAATCAGTCCTTAATGTTCATTGGAAGGACTGATGCTCAAGCTGAAATTCCAATATTTTGATCACCTGATGTGAAGAACTGACTCATTGGAAAAGACCCTGATGCTGGGAAAGATTAAAGGCAGGAGGAGAAGAGGACAACAGAGGATTAAATGGTTGGATGGCATCACTGACTCAATGGGCATGAGTTTGAGTAAGCTCCAGGAGTTGGTGATGGACAGGGAAGCCTGGTGTGCTGCAGTCCATGGGGTCACGAAGAGTCGGACACCACTGAGCAACTGAACTGAACTGAACTGAAATCAAAGGATAAACATGGGGGAACTGATAAATTGAGGTGATTGGGATTAACATACATACACTACTATATATAAAATAGATAACTAACAAGGACCTACTGTATAGCACAGAGAACTCTACTCACTATTCTGTAATAACCTACATGAGACAGGAATCTGAAAATATACATATATATAATAGTATATATAAATATCAGTTCAGTTCAGTTCAGTTGCTCAGTCGTGTCCGACTCTCTGCGACCCCATGAATTACAGCACGACAGGCCTCTCTGTCCATCACCAACTCCCGGAGTTCACCCAAACCCATGTTCATCGAGTCGGTGATGCCATCCAATCATCTCATCCTCTGTCGTCCCCTTCTCCTCCCGCCCCCAATCCTACCCAGCATTAGGGTCTTTTCCAATGAGTCAACTCTTCGCATGAGGTGGCCAAAGTATTGGAGTTTCAGCTTCAACATCAGACCTTCCAATGAACACCCAGGATTGATCTCTTTTAGGATGGATTGATTGGATCTCCTTGCAGTCCAAGGGACTCTCAAGAGTCTTCTCCAATACCACAGTTCAAAAGCATCAATTCTGCGGCGCTGAGCTTTCTTCACCGTCCAACTCTCACATCCATACATGACCACTGGAAAAACCATAGCCTTGACTAGATGGACTTTTGTTGGCCAAGTAATGTCTCTGCTTTTAAATATGCTATCTAGGTTGGCCATAACCTTCCTTCCAAGCAGTAAGCGTCTTTTAATTTCATGGCTGCAGTCACCATCAGCAGTGATTCTGGAGCCCAAAAAAGTAAAGTCTGACACTGTTTCCACTGTTTCCCCATCTATTTCCCATGGAGTGATGGGACCAGATGCCATGATCTTAGTTTTCTGAACGTTGAGCTTTAAGCCAACTTTTTCACTCTCCTCCTTCACCTTCATCAAGAGGCTCTTTAGTTCTTCTTCACTTTCTGCCATAAGCGTGGTGTCATCCGCATATCTGAGGTTATTGATATTTCTCCCGGCAATCTTGATTCCAGCTTGTGTTTCTTCCAGCCCAGCGTTTCTCATGATGTACTCTGCATATAAGTTAAATAAGCAGGGTGACAATATACAGCCTTGACGTACTCCTTTTCCTATTTGGAAGCAGTCTGTTGTTCCATGTCCAAAATATAAAGATATATTATTATATATTAATACATATATTTAATTGTGTGTGTGTGTGTATACACACACACACACACACACATATATGATTCTTTTTACTATACACATGAAACTAACACAACATTGTAAATCAACTTACTCCAAAAAGAGGTCACGCAGATAGTAGGTGACAAGTGAACTTTGATTCAAGTTCAATTCATCTCACTTCAGAGCACCATGTTTTTTACCAGTCATATTCCACTGCCTTCAGATGGGCCAAGCTGTTTCTACTAGATCTTACAGCTCCTATGAAGGAAAGCCTTCACAATCTACAACTTCACTGGAAAACCTCAAGAAGATGGGGGGATTGAAATGTAGGGGCTGATCTACACAGCTTTAGAAATGACTGACTTCTGAAGCCATGGAGCCCCCTGAGAGATGCCCTGCTATTCTCAGTTCAGCTATCAGGGACTGGTCTTTTTTGCTTTCCATCCAACTCCACTTGCTGGTAATGGCACCGCATATGTTCCCAGCTCAGATCCTCTTACTTCCAGCTGTCTATTTCTGGGCCATTCACACTGGCAGGAAGAGTATTCTCTTTTTATGGCAGGCCACGCCATTCACATATTTAACACTTGAGAATAAGGAGAGGCAAACCTTAATCTAAATCCTTAAGACGTGCTGCTAATAATTTTTCTGGCAAATCTCATTATTTCTCAACACTCACAGAACCATCCAACTCTAAACTAATGATGACATACGCCAGCTGCTGGTCCAGAGCTCTAGGGTCTCAGACAAAGGCTGGAACCTCTTCAGAGAAGCCAGCAGCTTGCAGGAGGATGACAGGCACGGTGGGAGGAGAGCCCTCAGTAACTGGCACACATCCTGGCTTTGTCTTTTCACTGTGAATCATTTATTTTCACTCTGGCCTTAACTTTCTTTTTAACTGAAAGAAAAGTAAAACTTGTATAGCCAACAGGACAGGAAGTTAAAAATGTCTGAGAGAGACAAACCAAAGTAAAAACTCAAGAATCCTGAAGCACACAAAGTAGAAACTCAAGAATATTGAAGCAGTGTGCCTTACACACAGAACAGAAATTAGGGTTTAAGGTAGAGAGAACTTGTCAGGTTTCTGTGTTTGCACAGATTCAGACCTACAATAATCAGAGGCTAGAACAGTTCATAGTGGATTACTGTTTCAACTCTGAAGGTATGCCCAGAAGGCTGAAACTTGATTTTTGACACTGGCATCCAAAGGCTACCATCAACTTCATGGAGGTAAATGTTTAAGTTCGCAAGTGTTTCTTCCTATAGTGACAAAGTTTGTTTTTTGACTTTTTAACTGACCCTTATCCGCCTACAAATTCTACCAGAGTGAAACTATTTGCAAGGAAAAAGCAAAAGGGATATGCGTATCTGATGAGGCTTCTAGCACTTTGCATGTGTGCTCTGTCGTGTCCGACTCTCTGCGACTCCATGGACCATAGCCCACCATGCTCCTCTCTCTGTCCATGGAATTTTCCAGGCAAGAATGTTGGAGTAGGTGGCCATTTCCTCCTTCGGGGATCTTCCAGACTGAAAGATAGAACCTGCATCTCTTGCAACTCCTTCATTGGCAGGCAGATTCTTTACCTGCTGAGCCATCAGGGAATTCCTCAAGTACTTTAGGTTTAGATAAAAATGTGCTGTCAATGGGAAACCAGTGATTGTATTTTTTCTGGCAAGTCTAACCAAACTATCAGTTACTTACGGTTCAGGACACTCTTCTTCTTCTTTTTTTTTTTTTGCAACCCCTCCCTCACCTTTACAAGTCCCTAT
Source organism: Giraffa tippelskirchi (assembly GCF_054371585.1). NCBI lineage: Eukaryota > Metazoa > Chordata > Mammalia > Artiodactyla > Giraffidae > Giraffa > Giraffa tippelskirchi. The sequence goes on along the minus strand of NC_137287.1, from coordinate 59,110,751 downwards.
AACAGCCAGTCACATATCATTCCTATATATGTCATTTAATACTTACTAAATTGAATCAGTAGCATCATTTCCCCCCTTCATGGATCACTGTCTTGTCATGGCGAAGGTACTTGCATAACTCAATGAAGCTATGAGTCATGCCACGTAGGGCCACCCAAGACAGACAGGTCATAGTGGAGACTGCTGACAAAATGCAGTCCACTGGAGAAGGGAATGGCAAACCACCCCAGTGTACTCATTGGAAGGAATGCTCATCGGAAGAACTGACACTGAATCTCCAGTGTTTTGGTTACCTGATGTGAATAACTGACTCACTGGAGAAGTCCCTGATGCTGGGAAAGATTGAGGGCAGAAGCAAAAGAGGGCATCAGAACATGAAAGTGCTATATGGCATCATTAATGCAATGGACATGAACTTGGGCAAGCTCCAGGAGATTGTGAGGGACACAGAGGCCTGGTATCTGCAGCAAGGAGGCCTACTGCAGTCCATAGGGTACCAAAAAGTCAGACAGGACTGAGTGACTGAACAACAATAGTATCATTTTTATAAGCGATGGGGATTGATGCAACTATGGTAATAAATATTCATAAAGCTACGGGCAGGATGGGGCTTCCCCAGTGGCTCAGCAGTAAAGAATCCTCCTGCAATGCAGGAGCTGCAGGAGATGCAGGTTCAATCCCTGAGTTGGGAAAACCTCTGTAGGAGGGCATGACGACCCACTTTAGTATACTTGCCTGGAAAATCCCAGGGATAGAGGAGCCTGGTAGGGTGCGGTCCATGGGGTTGCAAAAGAGTTAGACACAACTGAAGTGACGTAGCATGCACGCACACATGAATGGGCAGGATAAGAATTATTCTGACTTTTTCTATACTTACTATTCCATGTAATGGCCACAAAACAGACTCAATTAACTGCATTATTATTACTTTCACATGATGTGTATATCTTAGTAGGAAGTCAATATCAGGCTAATAAATGGATGTCTGCTGTTACCATGAAATTGTTGTTAGGCTAATGCCAATTCTCTTTTGAACACTAACTGTACAGCCATAAATTTTGTTAGGACATTGGCATAATTTATTTCGTTAATCAAACCATTCATATTCCAAACAAGTATCACCTACCTCCCAAAACTCGCTCTCCCTGCATGTTATGTGTTGTATTTCAACAGCATCTCCCAGTTCAAAAGAGCAAATTCTGAGTCAGATTAGACATCCACCTCTCCTTTACCATTTATACCTGCTCCATTCCAAAGTCTATGGATTTCACCTTTATTAAGCTTTTTGATTCTATCACCTCCTTTTAATTCCCTCTACTACCACTCTATTTTCAACTATCTCTAGTTATGATTTGAGCCGCAGTGATACCTTTCCAGTTGGCCTTGTGGAATTTGAACTCTGCCCTCTCAGTAACAACAATCTCTGCTCCTCATATCTTCTATATGTGTTTCGTGTCCAAAAGCAATTCAATGAGTCTCATCTGTCTAGTAAATACAGCCCACTCTTCCCATATATTTAAGGAGTGCTTCTAAAATTCATCCTAACTTCTATCAAGACCCATCACCTCTCTGAGTCCCATTTCCTTGATTTAAAAATGAAGTGAATTTAACTGCTTCCTTTTTGGCTTGTTGTTTATAAGATAAAATGTGTATTGCATATTAACTCGAATTTCTTACTATTCCCAGAACGTGATATAACCAGCGAGCTCCTAAGCATTTCTAAAATGTGAACCGTTTACAAGATTTTGATGAAAACTGGGGACCTTTCCACAGAAGAATTACGTAGAATTAGAATTAGAATTAGAATTTCATGGGATGGGCGTGTGGACCCTCTGATGACATATGGAATTACCCTATACCTTCTTTCCTTAACATGTTTTTTTCAGACCATTCTGTGATCTACATTTTCCAATATACCTCAGGTCGCTTTTTGAGACTGAATTCAAATATGACACCCTCCATTGTCTTCTTCAGTGTCACTAACTGGACATGAATGACCCATTCGTTAAACCCCACAGCATTTTGTGTGCACCTTTCACATAATACGTATGAGATTCTGCATCATTTTAACTCTTTATTTTCTCCTCTAATTCTCTCTACTACATTGCAGGAGCCTTGCAAACGGGAATAGTATCTTTCTTCTTTCCTTTTTCCTTCCTTCTTTACCCTTTAGCCCTCTCTCATTGCTCTGATATAGACCTGGAACTTCAAAGACATTCAGTGAATGTCTATTAAACCAATGAATAAATGAAGAGTTAGGGAAGCAGCTTAAAAAGTTCTAATCTTTTTATTTACCTGTGTATTTATTTGCTCTTGGATAAAAGTAACTTATAAAATATCCAACAATAAATAACTGGAAATCAAACTTGACACTGGACCAACTGGCAGTAAAACAGCTGTAGAATTTCATGGAATATATCTGAGAGTGGTTAGATTTTGTCAAGATTCTATGGTAAAATAATTTTATCCCTTATGATACTAAGGTCAACTTTTATAACCATGAGTTCTGTGCTATATTTGCAGTTCAAAATATTCAACCTTGGAGGATCTGTTTTTTTTTTTTTTTTTTCAAACTTGGAGAAAATAAAATAAATAAAATGCATGCTCTTGCTTCCTCAAAGTGATACTCTAAAGATGAGAAAATATTTATAGAGTACTTTGCAAAAGCACCATTTTCTTAGCAAGGCAGTGGTTTGTGTGCTGATAACTAACTAAATAACCCTTTCTTACTATGCATTTATTCCTCTAAAGTAAATAGTCTTAACACATTCCTCCCTATTAGATTATCCTCTTATTCATAGTGTAGTTACCTAAGAGTTAAGTTCCTTAACTTTTAAATGACATTAATGACTAAATGACAATAGTGTTCCTCATGTCCTGATCTTCAGGTCACTTCTCCCCTTGGGCACTGGACATATCTCACCTTACAGGCTCTCCATTTTGATTCATTTAAATTAACCTGTCCACATATTCATGACTATGGGAATACAATATTCTACACTGGGTAGGAGCCTTAGCTAAAATTTTTAGTCCTACATGGCTTTTCAACAAGATGAAAATGCTAATCATTACATGATTCATGCATGCAATCTCAAATATAGTCACTCCCTGCATATATTCTTTAGACATATTTTTAATAGTATATTTCTGTGCTAAATCAATGTGGCGAAATAATCTAGACACTCCCCTTCAACTGGAGATGGATAGGAAGGCAAGTGAGTCATAAATGGAATAAAAATAATCTCATCAGAGCTCATATCCCCAATCCCGATGTCAAGGGAAAAGCTACTGACAACTACATGGTGGTTCTTTCAAGTAAAGCAGGCCCAGAAAAGAACCAATACTCCTTAGCATTATGCTGTTGTACTTTCTGTTTTGAAGAAGCTAGTGTCACTCTAACAGGAGGGATAGACTTGTCTCAAGTGAGACCAGGCTGTGCTGTCTCTGGAGAAATACATCACTGGCTTTGCTGAGGTGTACACTGGCTCCCTAGGTCAGCTAAGGAGTTAACGAGCACTGAGCTTGCTGCAGTGAGACCTGGAGAGCACAAGGAGAACTCAATTCCATAAAGCAGATGCTTGAGGGGTGCAGGGAGAAAGGGTCTTGGTGGAGAGGAGGAGCATTTAGGCACATCCTTCCATGGACCTAAGAAGAGGGCACCTTTCTTAGAAAACCTAACCCTGTATGAGCCCCTTCTAATGCTTGGTATAAGGAAATAAACCAAATACAGCTTCTTTAGCTAAAAAATATAAATCACTCTTGTTATGCACTGATTGTAAAAGAAAAGTGAAAGTGTTAGTTTCTCAGGGACATCTGACTCTTTGCAACCCTTTGGACTGTAACCAACCAGGCTCCTCTGTTCATGGGATTTCCCATGCAAGAATACTGGAGTGGGTTGCCATTCCCTTCGCCAGGGGCTCTTCTCAACCCAGAGACTGAATCCAGGTCTCCTGCTTTGCAGGCAGATTCTTTACAGTCTGAGCCACCAGGAAGTCCATGGACTGACTGCATGCCCCCAAAATGTATATGTTGAAATCCTAACTCCAAAGGTGGTGGTATTAGGAGGTGGGGGTCTTTGGGAGGTGACTACATCATGAGGTTGGAGCTCTCATGAATGGATTAGTGTCCTTATGAAAGACGCTCCTTCATCCTCTTTCTGCCCTGTAAGGGCACAATGAGAAGACAACTGTCTGTAACTCAGAAGTAGGTCCTGGCTCCCAGATGACCAACTTCCAGCCTCCAGAGATGTGAGAAATGTGTCTCCATTGTTTGTAAGTTACCCAGTCTATGGTACATTGCAGCCTGAACTCAGAGGACTATATATGTATATAGAATAATACACATGTGCATTAATATTATATGTTACTTATATCTTAGCCTGTATTACTCTTTAGAGATCTACATGACCACTGACTAGGCAACTCTGTGCCCTCCAGTGGAGTTTGTTTGTGTTTAGTCTGAGCAAGACTGTGGTCCATGGTGGAGATGGAGCTGTGGTTATTGCAACAGAAGAGAAATTATTCTGAGAATATATAGTTTTCTACCTTTCCCTCCCCATAAGTATTCACTTCCCTGGTGGCTCTATGGTAAAGAACCCACTTGCCAATGCAGGAGATGCCGGTTTGATCCTTGGGTCAGGAAGATTCCCTGGAGAAGGGAATGGCAACCCACTCCAGTATTCTTACCTGGAGAATCCCATGGACAGAGGAGCCTGGTGGGCTATAGTGCGTGGGGTTGCAAAGAGTCGGACATGACTGAGTGACTGAACAACAGAAGCATCCACGGACACCTCTACTGTTTGACTTTCCAAGTGCTTTAAGGAACACATTATGCACCAGAAGTGTGCCTGATACTATCCCAATACTTCTGAATCAACCACTTCCACATTTACTGCATCTCTGAGAGACTGAAATGAACACATGTACCCATGAAATACAAATGATATTATCAAATGCGCTGTCTCATCCACATCTCCCCAGCCTGGAATAAACACTCTCTCTTCTGAACAGCTCTCAGCCCTCATCTTGCACTTGGCATTTGAATCTTTTATTTGTCTGCACTCCCTTAACATCTAGATTGTAATTCTGCTCAATCCAATCCCATTCAGTTTAAAATATCTGTTCTGCACCTAGTACACATCAGGGACTATTTGAGATGCTGGTGATAAATACCCAGGTAAACAGTTTAGTGTATAGATGAGGAGGCTGGCACATGACCTGAGTAGAGGGGGTAAGCGCAAGCACAGAGTGTGGCCAAGTCATGGGTAGAGGGCAGGAAAGCACAGGACTGAAGGAGAGATGTCAGGAAGTGGTCCTCTGAGATGTGACAACTGTGATGGGTTCAGAGATGAGCTGATGCTCCTCAGGCAAGGGAAACATAGGAAAAATGTATTTTTGGCAGAAGGGACACATGTGCAACGGACTAGAGCATGTAACATTTGGGGCAATGAAAGCAGTTCAGCACCAAAAGAGCATAATGTTTAAATTAGTGGAGATCAGCAGATGATACTTGGTCTCAGATGATTAAAGGTTTCCTGTACTATGCTAAAGATTTGCACAGCAAAGGAAACCATAAACAAAATGAAAAGACAACTCACAGAATGGGAGAAAATATTTGCAAATGATGCGACCGACAAAGGATTTGTCTCCAAAATTTACAAACAGCTCATGTGGCTTAATATTATCAAAACAAACAATCCAATCAAAATATTAGGGCAGAAGACCTAAACAGACATTTCTTCAAAGAAATACAGATGGCCAAGAGGCATATGAAAAGATGTTCAACATCACTAATTATCAGAGAAATGCACATCAAAACTACAATGAGATATCACTTCACACTAGTCAAAATGGCTTCATCAAAAAAATCCACAAAGAACTAACCTGCCCTCAACTAATGAGGGTGTGGAGAGAAGGGAACCCTCCTACACTGTTGATGAGAATGCTATCTGGTGCTGCCACTATGAAGAACAGTATGGAGGTTCCTTAAGAAACTAAAAATAGAGCTACAACATGATCCTGCAATCTCACTCCTGGGCATAAACTCAGAGAAAAACATGGTCCAAAAGGATGCATGCACCCTAATATTAATAGCATCAGTGTTTACAACAGCTAAGACACAGAAGCAACCTAAATGTCCACTGACAGAGGAATGCATAAAGAAGATGTGGTATATATATACAATAGAACATTATTCAGCCATTAATAAGAGTGAAACAATGCCATCTGCAGCAACATGGATGAACCTACAGATGGTCATACTGATTGAAGTAAGTCAGACAAAAAAGGAGAAATATCATATGATATCACTTATATGAGGAAACTAAAACAATGATACAATGAACTTATTTACAAGATAGAAATAGACTCACAGATTTAGAGAATGAACTTATGGTTACCAGTGGGGAATGGTTGTGGGGAGGGATAGTTAGGGAATTTGAGATTGATATGTCCACACTGCTATATTTAAAATGGATAACAACAAGGACCTACTGTATAGCACAGGGAACTCTGCTCAATATTCTATAACAACCTATTTGGGAAAAGAATTTGGAAAAGAATAGATACATGTATATGTATAACTGAATCACTGTATTGTACACTTGAAACCAACATAAAATTGTTAATCAATGATACACCAATGTAAAATAAAAATATAAAAAATAGCTTGGATGTTATCCTAAGGCCAAAGGAAGTTAAGCAATGGTTTATATAGGCTAGCAACAGAAATTATTATTTTTTGATAAACTGTGGAGAATGGATTAGAGGAGGATGGATTAAAGGTATATGCTATAGAGTGAAATTTTGTCTCCCCTAAATTTGTATTGTCCCCCTCAAATTTGTATGTTAAAATCTTAACCCCCAGGAGGATTAGGTGTTATTAGGAGGTGATTGCAGCCATGAAATTAAAAGACACTTACTTTTTGGAAAGAAAGTTATGACCAACCTAGACAGCATATTGAAAAGCAGAGACATTACTTTGTCAACAAAGGTCCCTCCAGTTAAGGCTATGGTTTTTCCATTGGTCATGTATACATGTGAGAGTTGGACTATAAAGAAAGCTGAGTGCAGAAGAATTGATGCTTTTGAACCGTGGTGTTAGAGAAGACTCTTGAGAGTCCCTTGGACTGCAAGGAGATCCAACCAGTCCATCCTAAAGGAAATCAGTCCTGAATATTCATTGGAAGGACTCATGCTGAAGCTGAAACTTCAATACTTTGGCCAACTGATGCAAAGAGCTGACTCATTGGAAAAGACGCTGATGCTGGGGAAGATTGAGGGCGGGAGGAGAAGGGGACGACAGAGGATGAGATGGTTGGATGGCATCACTTACTCAATGGACATGGGTTTGGGTGGACTCTGGGAGTTGGTGATGGACAGGGTGGCCTGGCGTGCTGCAGTTCATGGGGTCACAAAGAGTTGGACATGACTGAGCGACTGAACTGACTGACTGACTGAGGAGGTGGGGCCCTCATGAATAGGATTGATGACTTTATAAAAAGAAACATGTGATTAGGTCAATAAACATATTCTTGAAAGTGTTATACTTTGAACTGTGTGGGTCACTGGTTTGCTGGAATAGAGAAAAAAATAAATAAATAACACAACACCTGGTAGAATGCCTGAAGCAGAGGATGATTAATGTTAGTGGATGGTGATGACCTCAGGGAAGCTCTCTTGCCCCTTCTACCAGATGACCACATAGCAAGAATATGTCTGTGAACCAGGAGGTAGGTCCTTGTCAGACACAGAAACTGCTAGCACCTTGGTCTTAAGCTTTCCAGCTCAAGCACTGTAAGGAATAAATGTTTGTTATTTAAGCTATTCAGTCTACAATAGTTTAGTTATAGCAGCCTGAATAGGTTAAGACAGTACATACTTGCAGAAAACAATATGAAATGTTGAAGGAGGCAATAATTGGGCATAGAGACCTATCTCAGTGACATAAGCTAAAGTACTCAATGAATGAAGGGGGTGGGGATGCTCAGACATCTAAATCATTCATTCCTAAGTGTCTACCTTGGTGAATGCTGGTACTGCTCACAAGGAAAAGGATGAAATAGAAGGTAGAGGGCTTTATGGAAAGGAAAACAAGAAGCTTGTTTGGGACTTTTGAAGTTCTGCATGTTCCTGCTCCTGGGATAATTTGAGGCAACTGCCCAGGAGGCCATCAGAAGTGTTGATTCTGGAGCTCCAGGAAGAAGGCTGGCGTGTGTCTCTTCCTCTGTGTGTCCCCTGAGCTTACCACCTGGCCCTGGCACTGCATCTATTCATTCCAGCTCTTTGATGATGGTCGTAATTATGGTGCTAATGATGATGAATCTTTAATCAGATGTGTACTTTATCAGTGTATGACACAGTTTAGGTAAGGGTGAATTTTTTCTGAGGTTGGACTTAAAACAATTTGGATGGCTCCATTAAATTATTTGCTCTCTCTATGTTGTCATTTCCTTTGATGTGTCCTTTGTTTGTAGAGAAGACTCTAACTAGTGTCTCTGGGGAAACCCAGAGTCCACAACATGATCTGATGCTGCCCACAGGGTACCATCACTACAGCTGTTGCCATGAGAAAAACAGCTGTCTCCAGAGCGTTGGGATGGTATGTTTTCTCAAGATTCAGGAAAAAGAAACGCATTGCTTTAAACATTATCATCCACTAACATTAATCATCCTCTGCTTCAGGCATTCTACCAGGTGCTGTGTTATGTATTTATTTTTTTCTCTATTCCAGCAAACCAGTGACCCATACAGTTCAAAATGTAACACTTTCAAGAATATGTGCTGAACATAAGACTATTAATCTGTTGAGATAAACATAAGAAAATTGATTCAAATTTCTCTGAATGCCCAACAATATTTCAGAGAGCCTATGGGCTTCCCAGGTGGTGTAGTAGTAAGAATCCACCTGCCAATGCAGGAACTGCAGGAGATGAGGGTTTGATCCCTGGGTTGGGAAGATCCCCTGGAATAGGAAATGACAACACATTCCAGAATTCTTGTCTGGAAAATTCCATAGACAGAGGAGCCTGGCGGGCTACAGACCACTGGGCTGCAAAGTCAGACACAACTGAGCACAGGCATGCACACACATGCACACACACACAAGTGGTAATATGACACCCTGAATTGTTTTTTCAGGCAACTGCCAATCAAAATTAAAAAGGATGTCTCCATGAAGGTAGTCAGGAAATGTCTTGTCTCATGGCACAATGGTTGGGCACTCAAGAGCTAACATGGTTGTAAATTTTGTGACTGAGAGAAGGATGGAAACACAAATATTCAACGGTCAGGCCACGGCCACAGTCATGCATCAGCCTAAACCAGGTGGGGCAGTGAGGAGTCGAGAAAGCAGAACCCAGCAATCAAAGACAAAATGAAAACTGGAAGCCAAACAGGCAAATCAGAAACACAGGAGAGATTGGAAAAACTGGATATAGAAGAAAAAGGTACAATGAATTTGCCTGGTCACTCACTGTCCTTAACTACTTTTACCAACTATATTTTATGTTGCTGTTTGGATTTTTATTTGTTTTTGCCCTACTTATTTCCTACCTTCTTTTTCTTATTTTTCACTCTTTAGAAAATGACAATTAAAACTTATTTTATAGAATAAGTACATTTTCTTCAAATGATTAAGCATTTATTGAACGCATCTCAAGCTTTTAAGCTGCTGTGTGAGATTAGTGCTATGTGGACCCAAACTGGTAGTATGCATTGTCTCTACCCTGAGTGGGATTTATAATCTAGGGTGGAACATAGAATATACACATACACAACTACATTGCCAAGCAGATAAAAAAGAGCTAAAGGTCTGAAAAGTACAGTGGAAGCTCAGAAGCAGAGAGAATTACTCCTAGAGGAAAAAACAAAAAAAGACTTCAAAAGGAGGGAGAACATTTTTAGCTGGGCAGTGAATTGTGGTTAGTATTGCAATAGGCAGGCTTCCCCAATGGCTCAGTGGGTAAAAAATCTGCCTGCAATGCAGGAGACACAGAAGATGTGGGTTTGAGCCCTGGGTTGGGAAGATCCCCTGGAGGAAGCAGTATTCTTGCCTGGAAAATCCCATGGACAGAGGAGTCTGGCTGCTTACAGTCCAAAGAGTTGCAAAGAGTCATACATGACTAAGCACACATTGCAATGGACAGAGCCCTACAGGGAAATGCATAAGCAAAGACCTAGTAGTGGCAAAGTTAACAGCAGATTTAAAGAGATCCTGACAAAACTGACTGGGTAGAATTTTATAATCTTAAAATCTTCCGGTTCTTTTGTTTCTTTATGTGATTTCTGCACAAGAATTTAACTTTATCATTTTCCTTGTTTTCTGAGAAAATACTGAGACACTCAGTTAGATCCCTATATATTATAAATCTCAGCAAATATTACTTTAAAAAATTTTAAGGTCTGCAAACCATGTGATATTTGATTGACTTTAGATGATTAAAGTAATATATTTATTTTTTTTCCATGTGAGTTGAGACTTTATTAGACATGATTTCCTACTGCTTATCAAGGAAACTACTAGAATGACAACACAATATTTTGGCATTAGGAGTCCACCAAACTAAAATCACATAATTTAAAAATAACTATACTATGGAAATTCAGGCTATTATCTTTGTGAGTGAAATTGAGGGACAGAGCAGAGATAAGGCATGCATAGCCCAGTCTACCATTCCACAAGTTTATTGATTATTAGGGTATCCTACATGAAGCTTCTGTAGGACTTTATTATCATAGTCCTTTGGCCATATTTTATACTTGATTTCTATCATTTTCTTATTGTTTTATAAGATTTCTTTGTATAATCTCTACATGAGTCCTTTATAAAGCATATGTATTGCAAGTACTGTCAATTCTTCTTAGTTGTAATAACTATGTTCTATAAAATCACTGTGAACAGTAAATTAGTGAACACTGAACCACTTCTCCTAGGAGAAATACAAGGTTAGGTTCCTATAGGCCTCTGGTCACATTTTGTTCAACTGATTAGTACATCAGTTTATTTTATGCATTTTCTATTTAAAGATACCTGATTTGATGGATAAAGAAATCTGATACACACACACACACACACACACACACACACACACACACACACACTGGAAGATTACTCAGCCATGTAAAAGAATAAAATTTTGCCATTTGCAACAACATAAATGAGCCTGGAGAGTATTATGCTTAGTAATGAGTGCTAAAGAGAAAGACAAATACTATATGTTTTCATTTATATGTGGAATATAAAAAATAAAGCAAATGATTTAATATAAAAAAAAACAGATACAGAGACTGAACTAGTGGTTACCAGTGGGGATAGGGGTAGAGGTAAGAGAGAAATAGGGAAAGGGGATTAAGAGATACAAAGTGCTGGGTATAAAATAAATAAGATACAAGGATGCAATGTACAACACAGGAAATACAGTCAATAATTTTATGATAACTTTAAATGGAGTATAATCTGTAAAACAATTGAATCACTATGTTGTACACCCAAAACTAATATAACATGTCAGTCAACTGCTCTTCAACTCAAAAAATAAAAAAGACACCCATCTGATATACACCACTGACTCATTAACATTAAACTCACATCTGACAGTCCTGTAACTCATGCCTCTGAAGCTTCTCTCACAGACATATTTTCTCTATAAGGCACAAAACAGCCTTCTCATGTTTAGATATCAATATGCTTAACAATACTTCAAAACTATGCTTGGGCACCATTCGAAACAGTGAAATAACCCTCAAAAGCTCAAAAATGCAAAGAATTAGTACTATTAATGAAGTACTTTTGTAGTACTATACTGCAAAAAGGATTCTCATTTACAGCATAAGAACTGAAACAAGAAGGCCAGTGTCACTTTGTTTGACCTCAGCTGGGAACATCCCCACATCAGGTGACTCAAGTTTTCTGCTATTCTGCACTTTTTTAGTGTATTTTAAATAAATACACAAATGTGAAATCCATGAACAATGAGGATAAAGTGTACCTTATTCATTCTGCGGCCTTCCCCTGTGGCACAAGTGATAAAGAACCCACCTGGGGCTTCACGGGTGCATTCGTGGTAAAGAAATTACCTGTAAATGTAGAAGAAACAAGAGATGCAAATTTGATCCCTGGGTCAGGAATATCCTGTAGAGAAGGAAATGGCAACCAGCTCCAGTATTGTTGCCTGAAAAATTTCATGGGCAGAGAATACTGGCAGGCTACCGTCTATGGGGTCACAAAGAGTCAGACACAACTGAGCAACTGAGCACACACCCACACACACATACTCATTCTATAGTTTGCTATTTTACTTATTGTTTTCTTTAGAACAGAAACTATTAATTTTAATATATTCCTTTTTATCAAGTTTTTCTCTTTCATGATTCATGTTTTATGTCTTGTTTAAGAACTCTTGGTCAACCTCAGGATGATGAAGAGATTCTCCCATATTTTCTTCTAGAACTGTAATATTTTTCTCTTTCACATTTGGCTATATAATCTATCTGGAACTGATTTTTTTGTTTATGGTAGGAAGCAGTGATCATAATGTTTTTCCCAGATGGGAAATATCCAACTGATCCATACACTCATAGTAAAGATTATCCTTCCCTTTCACACTGCTGCTGCTGCTGCTAAGTTGCTTTAGTCGTGTCTGACTCTGTGCGACCCCGTAGATGGCAGCCCACCAGGCTCCCCCGTCCCTGGGATTCTCCAGACAAGAACACTGGAGTGGGTTGCCATTTCCTTCTCCAATGCATGAAAGTGAAAAGCGAAAGGGAAGTCGCTCAGTCGTGTCTGACTCCTAGTGACCCCATGGACTGCAACCCACCAGGCTCCTCTGTCCATGGGATTTTCCAGGCAAGGGTACTGGAGGGTTGCCATTGCCTTCTCCTCCCTATCACACTAAGGTGACAATTTGCCACAAATTAATTAACTATGTATTTGCCTCAGCTTGTGAACTCTGTTCTGTTTCACGTGTCTAGGTATGTGTCCTTGCCCCAGTAGTACACAGTAATTTAAATTCTGTAGTTTAAAAATCAGTATTGGCAGCTGTTAGCATAACGCTTTCGTATTTGCCTTTCTTCTTCAAGATCTTCTTTGAAATTCTTTGCTCTTTGCATTTGCATGTGAATTTTAGAACATGCTTATCAATTTTCACATTATGAAAAAAAAGAAAGACAGATAAATAAAAGAAGTATTCTTGTGCTGATCAAGATTGCATTACATCTGTAGATAAATTTGGGAAGATTTTGAGATATTTAGTTTGCCAATCCACAAACATAGTACTGAAGGTATTTATTTAGATTTTCTTTAAATGTACTCAGCAATGTTTTCCAATTTTAGTGGAAAATTCTTGCACATGTTTTATGTTTATTTAATGTTTTTGTGGCTGCTATAAATTGAATCTTAAAAAATTATTTGGCTTGCTTCTATATAAAATTTTTTTTGTATACGGTCCTCATATCTGATAACCTCATGAATTTCACTTATAAATTCTAACATTTCATTTGTAGATTTTTATTAATAATAAAGTGTAGTATTTTAATAAATTTTGAATCTATTTTGCTACACTTCTAGTGTGCCATAAGATATTGTTTTCATGGTGTATACCACCAATGCTCAGAGTTACTTGCAAACTTTTCATTTTCTTTGTTCTTTATATCTTCTTACATCTTATATTATTTATGTGGAACATATCACTTCTGATCTGTATTTATAATTTTTTTCATGACTTCATTTAGTGAAAAACTCAGTTTTTGCTTGCCTGGAAAAATCTTGTTTCTTTCATCCTCTCATTCTTGAAAGCTTTTTTAAAATCTAGTATGGATTTCTAGATGGACTTTTTTTCCCCAGGCCATTGAAGACAGAAATCCACTAACTTCTGATTTTCATTGTTGCTGTTGTGAAGTCAGTCAGTAATCTGCCTTTTAAATCCTTTTCCTATTAACACGTGTTCTTTTTTGTGTTGCTGCTTCTTTTCTCTTTCAAGGCTCACCTCGTTACATCAGAATCTCCCTTCCCTCTGTGATAATCTACCCTCAGAGCAACTCAAAATCAAATGACTAGGGACTCTCATGACATCTGCAAAATCTCTTTTGCCATGCTAAGTATATAGTCATGTGAATGATGTCCCATCATAGTCATAAGTTCTGCTCACCCTGAAGGGCAGAGGGTTACCCAAAGGCATAAGTCATTGAGGTCATCCGAGGACTCTACCTAAAACACTAAACGAACTGAAAAAGTAAGTTACTTAAAAACAAAGTGTAGAATTCCAATCTAGTAGGCATTAATAAACAGAAAAAAGAGAAAAAAAATGCTCTTAAAAGTAAAGCAGAAAAGGAGAATAAAAGAGCAAATACTGAACAGGTGGGGGAAAAAGTAAGCACAAATCCAAAAATATCATTAATTATATTAAATGGCAATGGATTGAGTGCTTTAATTAAAGAAAACCAAAGATTCTTTAGGCTGAAAACCAAAACAACAATAAATAAAGTCTGACTACATATGCCTTACCAGAGACATATCTAAAATACACAAAAAGGTTGAATTAAAAGGTTAGAGAAAGACGTATTAGATTAATTCTTCTGAAAAGAAGCTAGTTGTAGGCAAAGGCATTATTAGGTATAAAAGGATTAGTTCATAATGGTAAAAAGCCTAATTTACCAGAAAACTATAATTCCAAATTTGTAGGCCTCTAATACACAGACTCTAAATATGTGAAAAAAATAAGGCAGGACTACAAGGATAAAAAGAGAAATTCACAGACATAATTGGAAATTTTAATACAACTCTCAGTAATTAACATAACAAGTACACAAAAATAAGCAAGGATACAGAAAATGTGAATACCATAATTGTCAAACCTGATCTATGACTACATGGAGTTCTGTACATAAAAACTGCAGAATATATTAATACATTTCTTTCAGGTTCACACGAAAGATGTAAGGGATCTGATCATATGCTGGGTTACAAACCAAGTCTCAACAAATTTAAAGGAATTAAATAAGATAGAGGATATTTTCTGATCTCGATGCAATTAAGTAAAGTTCTAAAGGGTAACAAAAATTATATTTGGAAACTGCAAGACACATGTCTAAGTAAATCATGAGTCATAAAAAATAACACTGAAAATTAGAAAACATTTTGAAATTAACAGTGATAAAATGCCACATGTAAAGCTTTTAGAAGCATAAATATTTTCATTAGAAAAATAAAAAAGAAAGATGAAAAAAGATCTAAGTTTCAAACTCAAGAAGGTAGGAAAAGAATAGCAAAATGAGTTCAAAGAAAGTTAACTAGACAAAAATATTGAAGCAAGTGTAGAACTGCTAAAAGAAATCAACAAAACTGATAAAAGAAATCAACAACAACAAAAAATACTAATTATTTGTGGAAAAAAACAGAAGGGACAAGGTGGAAACAAAAGATGACCCCTTTCTCTACAGACATTGGGAACACTGAAAAGATTATAAGATTACATGATAAATCATTATTTGCCAATAGATTTGAAAATCATGTGAATTGGACTGTTTCCTAGAAAAATAGAGCTCCAATTGGATGTAGCATTGAGTATGTCATTGGTTATGCAGAGAAGAGCAGATTTAGTGGTTTGGTAAGAAATCTTGGAGCTTCCCTGGTAGCTCAGAAGGTAAAGAATCCATCTGCCAATGCTGGAGAGGTGCGTTGGATCTCTGGGTCAGGAAGATCCCATGGAGAAGGAAATGGCAACCCATTCCAGTATTCTTGCCTGGGAAATCCGGCAGACAGAGGAGCCTGGAAGCCCCTACAGTTCATGGGGTCACAAAAGAGTCAGACATGACTTAGTGACTAAACAACAACAAGAAGAAATCTTGATTCAAAGGCATTTAAGGGAGGTTAGAAGGAGAGGAACTGAGGTAAAAAGTGCTTTTGAATAATTTTGTGGTATAGGAATAAAGGGTAAGTGGAAAGAGAAATGAGGTCAAGAGAAGATACTTGTTTAAGATAGCGGAAATATTTATACACTGGAGGGAATAATCTGGTAGGGATGTAAGGGAAAAGGACAGAATTACTAGAGGGATGTGCTTGATGAGATAAAAAAAGAGTGAAAAATCATCAGGATTGACTTCAGATAGGAACATGGATAGCTCATTGACAGCAGCACAAAGAGTAAACAGATGCAGACATCAGTAGTGAATAGACATGCTGTCTGGAATCTATGAAAATTCTCTTCTGATTCTATATTAAAAGCTGAAAGTGAAAGTCACTCAGTTGTGTCTGACTCTTTGGGACTCCATGGACTGTAGGCTCCCAGGCTACTCCGTCCATGGAATTCTCCAGGCCAGAATACTGGAGTGGGTAGCTCTTCCCTTGTCCAGGGGTCTTCCCAATTCAGGGACTGAACCCAGGTCTACGGCATTGCAGGTGGATTCTTTACCACCTGAGCCACCAGGGAAGCCCATATTAACTGGCAGGAAAACTCAATACTGTGTAGATGTAAGCACACTCAAAATTAGTCTATAATTTAAACGTAATTTAAGGTAAAATCCTTATTGAGTTTTAGTGGAATTTGACCATCTGATTTTAAATTTACTTGACAAAACAAATACCAACCAATTTTGAAGAGAGAGGTGTGTGAGAGTGTGTGTGTGTGTGTTTTACTATCATATATTTATTTTAATGCCATAGAAATTAAGATAGTTGGGTATGCACATAGGCATGGACAAACAGACAAATGACACCTGATGGGAAAATGGACCTGAGCTTACATAGGAACTTAATAAGCTACATGTACTACTGTGCATTACTGGGAAAATGGAGTCATTTCATAAAAGATTTGGGATAGTCACCTACATAAAGTTACTTTAAAATACTTTAAAATAGATTATCATACCACAGCATTCACAAGCATAAATGCCACATAGATAAAAAGCCTAAATGTAAAATATTAAAATTCAAGACCTACAGAAGAAATAGACATTACCTATTTTCTAAAATCTTCATATGAATACCTTTTTCCCAGAAAAATCTCTCACTCTCTGAACTTTCATTGCTCAGTCTCTAAACTGATTTGAATAAAATAATATCTCTCACGATGGTCTCTCTGATGAAAAACAGTGATCAATGATTAATTGGTAAGAAAAACAACAACAACTAGGATTTACGGTGGCATTCTCTAGTAACTTACTTCTGCTATCCAAGTTTCGCTCAGGTTAATTTTTTTTTTCTGAAAAAAGAACATTTCTATTTTATCTATTCTGTATATGGCACATAATCATGTGTACCTGAACCTTATATATAATTTAGTTTCCATTAGAAACATATTTTATAAATACATGCTGGAGGCTTGTATCAGCTGAATGAGCACTCATGTGGGTCAGAAGAAAAGGGTACTCTTTTGTACTAAAATTCTTCCACAGAACTTTCCTTTCCTCCTATTCAGCCTTTCTTTCTTCCTGTCTTTGGTCCATTCCTCGCCTGGGTCCAGGCCCCACAGAGCTGATCCAAGCCTGGTGTGTCTTTGAAATCAATGGGAGCTCCGCAGGGGAGAAGGAGAAGCTGAGAAATGGGATCTTTGTAATTCTTGCCTCTGCACCTTGCGGCATTTGTCAAAATTTTTTGAATAGAGATCCAAACACTTTGCTTTGAATTTTGTGAGTTCCTTAGATCTCTGCCACAGACATTCTTCTTCACCTATTTCTAGCCAGATAATGATCTCCCGAGACACCCACCTGCTCTAGGGCCACCCATGCCTCAGTGGGACTTGTTGCAAGGAGCCGTGTACTTGATCTTTATTTCTGAAACTGAAGTTCCAGCTCAGAAAGATGAAGGGCATGGAATTAGCATGAGAAGCACACATCATCTTCCACACATATTGCTTTTTATTCTACATAATTCGAATCTAAACTTGGCTCATTTAAGGAGAAAGGGGGCAGATTTAAATGAAAACAGTGGGACTGGCTCTCTATCACCACTCATCTTTACTCATGGTCCATGAGGCTGATCAGCTGATGTACCTTTTTTGTCCTTCTCCTTGTGTTGCTCTCTAAATATCCTTGCTGGATGAAGGATTTTCTCTGTTTGTAAAGTCAGTAATAGGCTGCTTACAAAGGTGGTCAGAAAAAGGCCTATGTCTCTCATGTACAACCAGGAGTTCAGTCAATTAAAACTAGAATACATTATAATGCCAAGATGGCAAATTTGAAAACTGAAAAAGAACAATCTAAAAAGGATCATGCCACCAAACAGGGAACAAAGATTTAGGGGTGAGGCAATTCAGTTTATCATGAATAATAGTGGCAAATAACATTTGAGTTGTTGACTCCTGAGAAATCCGAATTCAGGTCAAGAAGCATGAGTTAGAAACAGACATAGAACAGACTGGTTCCAAATTGGGAAAGGAGTACACCAAGACTGTATATTGTCACCCTGCTTATTTAACTTATATGCAGAGTACATCATGAGAAACGCTGGGCTGGAGGAAGCACAAGCTGGAATCAAGATTGCTGGGAGAAATATCAATAACCTCAGATATGCAGATGATGCTACCCTTATGGCAGAAAGCAAAGAGGGACTAAAGAGCCGCTTGATGAGAGTGAAAGAGGAGAGTGAAGCAGGCTTAAAACTAAACATTCAAAAAATAAAGATCATGGCATCCAGTCCCATCACTTCATGGCAAATAGATGGGGAAACAATGGAAACAGTGACAGACTTTATTTTCTTGGGCTCCAAAATCACTGCAGATGGTGACTGCAGCCATGAAATTAAAAGATGCTTGCTCCTTGGAAGAAAAGCTATGACCAACCCAGACAGCATGTTAAAAAGCAGAGACAAGGGGAACAAATGTAAACCCATGGCTGATTCATGTCAATGTATGGCAAAAACTATTACAATATTTTAAAGTAAAAAAAAAAAAAAAGAGAGAAAAAAAAAAAAAACCTGTGCTGTCAACTTAAAAAATAAATAAATAAATAAAAAGAAGAGACATTACTTGGCTGGCAAAGGTCCATCTAGTCAAAAGTATGGTTTTTCCAGTAGTCATGTATGGATGTGAGAGTTGGACCATAACAAAAGCTGACCATCGACGAATTGATGCTTTTGAACTGTGGTGTTGGAGAAGACTCTTGAGAGTCCCTTGAACAGCAAGGAGATCAAATCAGTCAATCCTAAAGGAAATCAGTCCTGAATATTCATTGGAAGGACTGATGCTGAAGCTTAACCTGATATGGAGAACTGACTCATTGGAAAAAGACCCTGATGCTGGGAAAGATTGAAGGCAGGAGGAGAAGGGGATGACAGAGGATGAGATGGTTGGCATCACCAGAGGATGGCATCACCAACTCAATGAACATGAGTTTGAGCAAGCTCTGGGAGTTGGTGATGGACAGGGAAGCCTGGTGTGTTGCAGTCCGTGGGGTAGCAAAGAGTTAGACACGACTGAGTGACTGAACTGAACTGAACATTTGAATGTTCAGGGACAAAGATACAAGCAGTTAAAGGCTGGAAGTATTGAGATTTAAGCACACACCCTTGAAATATGGTAGAGAGAGCAGTGCTTATTGGTTGGGGGCAATAAGTGAGGCCTTTTCATGCTCAATGAGAAAAACAGGATAACCTTTGTTCATATAGCTTATCTTCTCTCTTGTAAAATTCACTCTACATGGAAAGGGAACTGTGTGTGCATGTGCACTCAGTCGTGTCCAACTCTTTCTGACCCCAGGGACTGTAGCCCGCCAGGCTTCTCTGTCCATGGGATTTCTCAGGCAAGAATACTGGAGTGAGTTGCCATTTTCTTCTCCAGGGAATATTTCCAACCCAGAGATTGAACGTGCATTTCCTGCAAGTCTCCTAAGTTAATATAAATGATTGTCACTTTAATACTACCAATTATTTTATCTTTGCTGTAAGAGTTGATGACCAAGAAATCTGCTGAATTTTGAGTATTTAAATGCTGTATGACAGTCTAGAACATTGAGCTGTCAAACCATAAAATCTCATCAGATAGTGAAGTCCCCATCACTGTGGTCAGCTGAAAGTTGAATGGCCATTTGCCAATTAATTTTTGCATTGGTGGAAAGTTGAGACAGATACTATCAGTTATTTCTATGGGCCAGTTGTGGGAAATTTTATTGCAGTGTTACAACTATCAAAGTGGAATTGCAAAGTAATTCTACTAGTTGAACTAGCTGCTAATTAAGCAGCCTGTGTTGATCTGAAATTACATGTAGGATGAACTAGAGGGAAACACACTCTAAACACAGAATACAGTTGTAGTTAATATCCTGTAAATAGATACCATATTTCATTCAGAATATACAATAACTTTGCACTTGAACTTGTAAAGCTCCTACTGTCTGAAATAAAGCAATGAACAGGTAATGCTAAGTTGATTCAGAAACCCATGATTTTCACTCAGATGATAAAAAACATTACTCTGTTTTTGCTCATCTCAAATCCATACTCTATCATGGCACCGTGGTCATCTTTCTAAAGAGCAAGCATAAAATAGTAATTCCCTCTTGAAACACGACCAATGGTTGTAACTTCACAACAGAATGTGCAAGATTCTTCATGATAGCTTAGGCACTGGGCTTGAACCACTACTGCTCCCCTCTACACACACAAGAGGTCATTCCAACATCATCTCTTCCCAGGAAATGTTCCGTGACTCCTTCAGGCTGTGAGCTCTGTCTTTTGCTTGTTTGTTTTCCTCATTAGACTGTAGGTTCATCCCAGGCAAGAACTATATCATTCATCTCTGTAACTCTCATGCTGAGCTCACTGCCAGGAACTTACACTTCAATATATGTTTATTGAATGAATTAAATAATATGGATGGAAAGTGATATTTAATTGAAGTTTCAAGAGAACTGACATGATCTATCATTTTAGTTTCATAATTAAAAATGACTGACTATACCCCATAATCAATAATAATTATAATTTAAAAATTTAGCACTATGCAACTGAAGATACAAAATATGTTTGCTAACATTTAAGGTGGGCAATGTATTTAGGAATTTAAAAATGCTATGCTTAATTGCCCTTGTTTTTAAGAATGCATGATAATTTATTTAGACTTGACAATTTAAGCGCCATTGAATTTTAAAATAAAATTTTGTCTGAAGGAAAATCAATAATATCAGACTTCTAAAGAGGTGACATGTGTCATATGATACAATGAAAATTCTGTTTAATTAATGTGTTTACAAATCTCTGGTCATTAAGCAGAAAACAAGCCGAAGGTTTTCTTTTCCTACATCATTTCTATATACAAACTTATAAGCATTGTCACTATAAGATATTAAAAATTCTTTACATCTACATTTTTACCTAAACTGTTGTTTAGTAGGAGGAAATAAACATATTTCTTTTCTTTATTTCTCTCTTTTCTTCCTCCCTCCATCTTTTCTTTTGAATAAAAGTACTAGCTATGGGAAGAGAATCTGTTGTTTAACAGGCTAGTGATTACATTGATACGCCCATTTTCACTCGACTAATCATTTGTGTGAGAGTTTGTGGTCTTAGGGTGTTATAAGACAGGAAAATATGAGTAAGAGGACATAAATGAGGGAGGCAGAGACCTGGGGATCCGTAAGACTGAGGGTAAAATTCTCAGAGCATATAAGAATGTGACTCGCAGGTCTGAGGAGAAACAGAATTATGGAGAAGCCAGCCCTGGAGTAAGGTTAAATCCTCAGGAAGCTGGTAGGGAGAAGTCTCAACGTCTCTTACAGCTTCCTCCTGGTCCACATGACTTCTCTAACTGGGAGTTGCATCTTCTAATACTTGTTCCACTTGGTGCCACATTGGCTTCGAGATTTTCTATCCAAAGCCCACTGGTACATTCTCTTATTCTTCTTGCCTCTACCAATGTTCTTTGATTTTGACCTCATAGCTGTTTCAGATATTTCAGTTTTCTACTAAATAGCTTTGACATTTGGGCCCAAGGTCAGACTCATTGCAATCCTGCTTATTCAACAAACATTTAAGAACATCTATTAAATGTCTAGATCTGCTTGGATACAAAGGGAAATAGTATGTATTCCTGCCCTCAAAAAGCTCACAACCTAGGGTCAAATATGAAAAAGCTTGCTTTATAAGAATGAATTCAAATAATGGGCTCATTATAAAAGAAGATGTACCAAGAGCATATTTTAGATAATATTAAATCTCATCAAGACTCTCTCATACCTCACTCAAATACAAGTGATAAAATTAAATCCACACAGGCATGAATATATTTTTACTCCTAGGGCACATAGTTTTTAAGTCCACAATATGCTCCTCTTTGCGTAAAGAGCCAAAGAGAGGTAGAGAGGTGTTATTGTTTGTAAAAAGAATGTGCATTAAACATCTGCTTTATGTAAACAAATAAGAAAAGGCTCAATAAATAATAGTCTCCCCTGTGTGTGCATTAGAACTAAACTCTTATTTTGATGATGTTTGACTACCCTGTAGCAATTTTGATATCCAACCAAGCTTGGTAAAATAGAAATTTTACCTGAAATGTATTTCAAGCTAATATGCCTATTATGCCATGTCTAATATAGCATTTTCTTCTGTTATATGAAATATAATAAGACAGGATTATTTTCACAGAAGTCAGAAGTATGCTTATATTCTGTAATAGTCTTTGTGATTACAGAAACATATACACACATCTTAAGAATTACTAATTTATTTTTATAAAAAATTGGTGCTATCTCAATGACATGTGGCTTTTCAGGTGACCCGGTAAAGAATCTGCCTGCCAATACAGGAGACACTAGAGGTGAGTGTTCGATCCCTGGGTCAGGAAGCTCCCCTGGAGTAGGAAATGCCAACCCATTCCAGTATTTTGCCTGGAAAATTCCCTGGACATATGAGACTGGCAGACTATAGCCCACGAGGTCACAAAAGAGTTGGACAAGACAACATGCACTCACTTGCAAGCAATAACACAAGATGAGTGTAGTTGAAATTACATCATGGAAAATAAGAATTTGGGCTGAAATATAAGTAATCAGGTACTTTAATTCAGTGTAGAATTGCTCTAGACTTATGCTCTCTGATATCAGAGATATTGTTATCATTTATGCCACAGAGACACAGTTATATATAACAGTAAGGGCAATAGAAATGACATATGATGCCAATTTTTGATTTTATAATATTTTAATATGATGAATGGCACCCAAACATTCACATTCAGTTCAGTTCAGTTCAGTCGCTCAGTCGTGTCTGACTCTTTGCGACCCCATGAGCCCCAGCACGCCAGGCCTCCCTGTCCATCACCAACTCCCAGAGTTCACTCAAACTCATGTCCATTGAGTTGGTGATGCCATCTAACCATCTCATCCTCTGTCATCCCCTTCTTCTCCTGCCCTCAATCTTTCCCAGCATCAGGGTCTTTTCAAATGAGTCAGCTCTTCGCATCAGGTGGCCACAGTATTGGAGTTTCAGCTTCAACATCAGTCCTTCCAATTAACACCCAGGACTGATCTCCTTTAGGATGGACTGGTTGGATCTCCTTGCAGTCCAAGGGACTCTCAGGCATCTTCCTCAACACCACAGCTCAAAAGCATCAATTCTTCTGCACTCAGCTTTCTTTATAGTCCAACTCTCACATCAATACAAGACTCTGGAAAAACCATAGCCTTGACTAGACAGACCTTACTAACACTCAAATGTATCACTGAAGCTGGATAATACAGCTCTTTTGCAGTGTCCACAGCTGGTCTGAATGTGGACATCATGGGCACTGGTAAATGTTATAATTTGGACATTTTTGAGGAAAGTCTGATTGTTAAGTGTTTACCAGGAACCACTCCCCAACCCTCAGGATTTCAAGAAATTAGGTGTTAGGTTATATGGCCCAGGACATGTTGGGGGAAGAGATTACAGGAGAAATAAAAATCTCAAGGGGCCAGGGAACCCCTGATTAAAGACTAAGATACATGTGAATTTCTTGACCTCACTCTGCACTCTTGTCCACAGCACCTGAATACTGGATACACAGTTAGAAGTCTATGCTCTTAGTGTCACATAAATACAAGTCCAGATTCTACTGAAATGTCACATTTCTAAATTTGACTTCTATTATGGAAA
The DNA here is from genome assembly GCF_054371585.1 of Giraffa tippelskirchi. Lineage (NCBI taxonomy): Eukaryota > Metazoa > Chordata > Mammalia > Artiodactyla > Giraffidae > Giraffa > Giraffa tippelskirchi. The sequence goes on along the minus strand of NC_137287.1, from coordinate 59,086,694 downwards.
TGAAATAACACATTATTTTCATCCCTTTCTGAGTCAATTCAGTGGTGCTCAGACACACTATATTTTTGACAAAGGAAATGGTAAATCTCTGTAACTACATTATTTTTATGGCATTTTTAAAACTTTCTCATAGATTTATTTTTTTTATCATTTTCTAACCTTATATTACATTCCTAAAATCATGCTTACTGGTATAATCTTTGTGGAATATGTTAGCCAAATCAGATAATATAAGAGCTCCTTTTTTTAAAAAGTGTTAGCCACTCAGTCACGTCCTACTCTTTGTGATCCCATGGACTGTAGCCTACCAGGCTCCTCTGTCCATGGAATTCTCCAGACAAGAATACTGGAGTGGGTTGCCATTCCCTTCTCCAGGGTATCTTCCCCACTCAGGGAATGAATCCAGGTCTCCCACATTGCAAGAGATGTTAAATTATTGGAGCTTTTGGGTTCACTCCTACAACATTTCTCATCTCCTACCTCCCCAGTACACACAGCTAAAGTCATTGGTAACTTAAAAGTTGAAGCCTGTACTGTTATCTGAGCTTTCTGGAGAGCAACTTCAGCCTCCTGCTACATATATAATTATATACTAAGCAATTGAATCAATGATGTTATGTAGGGGTGAGGGTGTGGACTATGAAGGTAGATGGCTTGGATTCCAATCCTTGCCCTGCCACTGATAACAAGACAACCTTGTATGTCTCTCTCAACCTTCCTGAGGCTTAGCTTCCTCATCTGTAGAATGTGAATAATGATGGCATCTACTTCATGGGTGTATTGGCTTTCCTATGACTTCCATAAGAAATTACTGTAGACTTGGTGGCATCAAACAACAGAACTTTATGCTAATAGTTCTGAAGGTCAGAAGTCTAAAATTCAGGTGTCAGAGGGACACACTTCCTCCAGACACTCTGAGGGAGCTTCTGATCCTTAATACCTTCAACTTCTGGGGGTTACTGGCATCCTTGATGGCTGTCTGTATCACTCTACTCCAATCTCTGCCTCCACTGTTACAGGGTCTCCTCTGTATGTCTATTGAAAGGACCCAAGTCATTGGTTATAGGGCCCACTGGATCATCCAGGATGATCTCATAGTAAGATGCTTAATTACATCTGCAAAAACCTTCTTTTTTTCTTCCCAGTAGGGTAACATTCACAGGTTCTGGGGATTAGGACCTGATGTATCTTTTCAGAGGCAACTACTCAATCCACTAGAATGGGCCTGTGGGGATTCAGTGAGTGAGTACAGATAAAATGCCTACAACAGTTCCTTGCACAGAATAAAAGATCATTCAACATTTCTCCTTCTACTTCTGTTTTCTCTCCTCTGACTCTGCCTTCTTCCTTCTCTTTTTCTACCTTTTCCTTCTTTACATTGCTTTTAAATCCACTAATATCTATATTTATTTCTACATCTCATGATTCAGTTTCCATACATGTTCTTCACTGCTTTCCAGCTAAAGTGAACCTCAACTGTGATATTGGTGTTTCTGGAGCAGATTTCTTCAACTTGAGCTCAAATGAGGAACTGTTCTTGTCCTTGTTACAGAGCACCTGCCTGACAGCTGCCTAAAAACTCCTGTCTCCTATGCCTTGGCTCTCCTGTTCTTTCCACTTTCCAGGCCCTAGAAAACTAACTCAGCCTCAAACACATGAGTCACACTTCTGAATGCTTCCAGCAAAGATCATGATTCTGAACAGCTAGACACTTTGTATTAGGCACACTTAATCTTCTGATTTTCTTTGCTACAACCCAGCTTCCAGATGTTTCTGCTTGCCTGACTTAAAGACTCCAATGATGACCATGTCCTGAGGCAACTGTCCACCATGCATTATGTATTTTGCCCTCCTGGCTTCTCTGCTGTCAGTTCCAAAAGGGGAAAACAGCTAATTCAGTTCCTGACTCATCCTAAGTGAGTCTAGGAAACTCCATCTTCTCTGCCCACCTCATACACAGGGGCATAATGTGGAGGAGCCCTGGACACACTTGAGATACCATGGACTATGAGCAGCTGGGCTAATTTGCAAAACTAAAGTTGAGCATTTAAAATAGAGTAGTTAAAATTTTTCTGAATATTTTGGAAGGGGGTTGTGATAAGAAGCAAGAAGAAAATGGCTTAGAACTGAGAATATCTGTATGTCCAGTTATTTGAAGAGTCATTCATAAGTTAAAATTCAGAACATGATTAGAAGCCAGTTAAATTTGACAGTTTCCAAATTCACAAAATTTAAAAAGAAATATCCTTCACCCTAAATTTAAGGCTTGAAAAACAGTAAGAAATACTAAAATATAACACAGAGACAAGAATTGAACAAATGCTGTTGGAAAAACGATGCCAATTTGAGGGTGGGATGATTTGAGAGAATAGCATTGAAATATGTACGTTACCATATGTAAAATCGATGGCCAGATGCAAGTTCAATGCATGAAGCGGGTTACCAAAAGCCAGTGTACTGGGACAACCCTGTATAGGGTGGGGAGAGAGGTGGAGGGGGGGTTCAGTTTGTGGGGGACACATGTACATTCATGCTGAGGTACAGCAAAACTAATACAATATTGTAATTATCTTAAAATTAAAATAAATATATTCTTTAAAAAGAGAAAAAAAAAAACAAAGAAATGGGAAATGTACACATTGCTATACTTCAAAATTGCACTAGCATTGTGTAACCTGTTTGCTAATCTGAAAAGAACCCCACTATATTTTTGTTTTATGCTTTCACTAATTCTTGAATTTGCACACTGAGATTTTACTGTGGATGAGTTCTGAATTTTCAGGGGTTATCTAGAAACTTTACCTGACATTCATTTTGCTTTTATTTTTTTAAATAAATTTATTTATTTTAGTTGGGGGCTAATTACTTTACAATATTGTAGTGGTTTTTGCCATACATTGACATGAATCAGCCATGGGTTTACATGTGTTCCCCATCCTGAACCCCCCTCCCACCTCCCTCCCCATTCCATCCCTCTGGGTCATCCGATTGCCCCAGCCCCGAGCATTTGTCTCATGCATCGAACCTGGAATGGTGTTCTGTTTCACCTATGATAATATACATGTTTCAATGCTATTCTCTCAGAATGTCCCACCCTCACCTTCTCCCTCAGAGTCCATAAGACTGTTCTATGCATCTGTGTCTCTTATTCTGTCTCACATATAGGGTTATCGTTACCATCTTTCAAATTCCATATATATGCACTAGTATACTGTATTGGTGTTTTTCTTTCTGGCTTACTTCACTCTGTACATTTTGCTTTTAAAAAAGGGCTCTCAAGGGATCACTCCTCACTGTACAGAAATGACTTAACTTTAAAATAAAAGGTGCATTATCTGAGGACTATGATGCATTAAAAGGGACTCTAATAAGAATAAAAAAATCTGGTAGGATTAACTCATGATAATACCATATTGCACAATATTTTCAAGTTTAATAATATTACCCTACATTGAACTTTTGAGTTTATTGATTTTCTGTACATTCTTGTTAAGATGGTGTAATGGCAGTTCAGAAAAGCTCTAAATTGAAAAACTAAAGCTAGGAAAGTTACTTTTAAATGTCTATTAATTAAATGTCTTTTCACTGGGAGGTAGTTTCCTCCATTCTGTATTAATTTTCTGGTCTTTTAGGAAGTTAATACAACTTGTTTAGTGAACAGAGAAATGTGATTCACTTTCTGCATCTGGAAGACAGCTTCAAAAGAAGTCTTTCCAACTTCCCCTGTCATGGTATCAGCAGGAATTTTATTTTCCCTGTAAACTAAACAGTAATAAAATCCTGACAGTCCTGCCAGGACTTCAGAAATTACCATAAGATGTCTATTTTCTCCTCTTGAAGCCATATCTTAGTTGTGATAACTGTATATATCATGTTCATATCATCAACATCTCCTAGAAATCAAGATTTGAAATATAGACTTTCTCCCTCATTGGTGTAACATATAAGATTTGGTTCAGTTCTGAGTGATGCAAAACCTGAAGATAAACAGTAGCTGAATGCAAATAAAGTTTGTTTTTTTTTCTCATGTTCTAGAAGTCTGGAATCAGGAAATGCAGGCTAGAATGGCGTCCATGGTATTGGGAACCAAGTTTCTTTCTATCTGTTATATCTCCCCTCATCTTCTATATGTTTTTTGTTTCATGGTCTTGTTTAACTACTCATGATCAAGACATCATATCTGCATTCTTAGAAGAAGGAAGGAGCAAAAAAAAAGACATGGCCCAGTTACTAGTTTCCAGTTTTGCAAGTAAGGAGCTTGAAAGTCACCATTGTGTCCCACTAACAAGTAAAAAGCTGAACTGACTGAAAAATCAACATCTCTTCTTGAATCCATTAGATGGGGAAGAGCACAGGCAAACCATGGCTCCCAGTATTAGAGAGACTGACAAGTGATTGTGGCTTACCAACTACTGCTTAATAAGCAAAAACTACTGTGGGGACAAGGCTGGTGTAGGAAAACCTTACTGGTTATTGAAAAATTACTGGAGGTTTAGTGTGGACAAGTCTGGGGGTTAAAAAATAATCCAGGAGGACCCAGTCATAGGGGCACCCCTGAAATACTGTGCGATTTACCTCTAGGAGCTTAACCAGGTTCTCACAATAAATATTGGACAAAATTTTCCTCATTCTTCTATGGGAGTGGGTAGAAAAGAACAACTTTGGAATATAGAATGTGTCCTTCTCAACAAGGCTTGCTGTCAGGGGAAATTAGTTAACCAGAGCCTAACTACTGGGCGATTATCGGAGCCTAATGAGCCTCGGGGGAAGGGAAGAACCCAAACCTGCCCTCTCAAGCCTTTCATGTGAGAGAAAGGAGATGGCCAACTCTAGCCCACTCTAGTCATCCTGTTCTACCTAAGAGAGGAGAGAAAACTCTGAGAAGCCCTAATGAAGTCCATAGTGCAGAGGTATTGGTTCACTAACAGACTGAGACCTAATAATAAGCCACAGGACACTTTCCCTACGTCCACACTTCACCACAACATTACTGAAGGCTCCTTTTGCCCAGTGCATCATATCTAACTATCAATAAAAAGTTATAAGACATACAAAAAGCAAAAAAGACAAACTGAAGCGATAAAGCAAGCATCAGAAATATAAAATGTATGCTATATTTATATGGTAAAATGAGGGACAGTAGTGATAGAAAAGACAATTGGGAAGAATTTTCATTATTTTGTTATTATAAGTTACTCACACTACTCATGACATGGTGTAGAGTTATTTGAAAATAGACCTGAATTGGCTGAAAATGTATTATATAGACTTTTATGTAACCATCGAAAAAAGTAAAAGAAAAAAAAGTGTAACTTACATGCTAAGAAAGGAGAGAAAACAAAATCATATGAAATGCTCAATTAAAAACAAAAAAGACAGAAAAAAGTGGAAGACAAAATAGAAACAAAACACAAGAGCAATCAATAGAAAGCAGTAACAAATATTACACCTATTAACCCAATTACGCCAATATATAGTTACTTTAAATGTCAATGGTCCAAATTTATGAATTAAAAGACAGACATGTCAGTGTCAATCAATAAACAAGATATGAATATATACTGTTTTTAAAAAACACATATAGATTAAAAATAAGTGGATGAAGAAAAACATACCACAATAATATTAATTTTAAAAAGCAGAGGTAGCTATTTTAACTAGAGAGTAGACTTCAAGATAAGAAAAGTTATCAAGGATTAAAAGGGGCATTATATCATGATAAAGGGGCCAATACTCAAGGAAGACATAACAATCCTTAATGTCTATGTGCCTGACAATAAAATGTGCGCAGGAGGCAAAAACTGATAAACTAGCAAAGAGAAATAGATAAATCTGCTATCATTTTGGAGATTTCACCACACTTCTCTCAGAAATGGACAGATCCAGCTGGCACAGAATCAGCAAGAATGTAGCTGAACTCAACACCACCACCAATCAACTGGATATAACTGACATCAATAGACTACATCATCCCAAACAGGAGAACATGGAGGCATACTTTGTTTTATTGTGTTTCACATTACTTCATTTCACATTTATTATAAATTAAAGGTTTTTGGCAATCCTGTGTTGAACAATTTGGAAAAATGATACCATTTTTCCAACGGTATTTTCTCATTTCATGTCTCTACGTCATATTTTGGTAATTCTCACAGATTTCATGCTTTTGCATCATTATTACATCTGTTATGGTGGTCTGTGATCAGTCCTCTTTAATGTCACTATGATAAAGATTATTACTTTTTGAAGGCTCAGATGATGGTTAGCATTTTTTAGCAATCAAGTATTTTTAATTAAGGTATATACATTGTTTTTTTAAGGTCTAATGCAATGGCATACTTAATAGACTACAGTGTAGTATAAATATAACTTTTACATGTATTGGGAAGTAAAAAATTTATGCAACTTGCTTTACTGCTTCTGTAATTTTTGCTGTGTTGTGATGGTCTAGAACCAAATATGCGATATCTCTGAAGTATGACTGCACATTCTTCTCAAGCTCACATGGAACATTCACCAAGATAAACCACATTCTGAGCCATAAAATGTACCTTAAAAAATGCAAAATATTAGAGATTATACAATGTTTGTTCTCAGAGCACTTTGAACTCAAGCTAGAAATCAAGAGTAGAAAGATAACTGAAAACCACCCACATTCATGGAGATTAAATATCACACTTCTAAGTAACATTTAATTAAAAAAATTTTCAATAGAAATTCAAAAATATTTTGAACTAAATGAAAGCAAAAACACAACTTGTCAAAATTTATGAGATGCAGTAAAAGCAGTGCTAAGAGGGACATTTATAGTCTTGGATGTGTATATTAGAACATATTATCTAAAAATAATCTAAGTTTCTGCCTCAGGAAACTAGAAAAAGAGAAAATTAAATCCAAAGCAAGAAGCAAAGAAATAATAGAGTCGGAATCAAGGAAACTGATAGAAAAAAGTCAATGAAAACAAACATTGTTTATTAAAAAGATCAATAAAATTGATAAGCCTCTAGCCATGCTGCTTAAGAGAAAAAGGGAAAGGGCATTAATTAATGCTATCAAAAATAAAACAGGATATATCAGTACAGATACTGCTGACACTTTTTAAAAGGGTAATAAAAGAATTCTATGAACAATTCAATGCGCACAAATTTGATGAGCTAGATGAAATGCATCAACTCTTTGAAAAACAAAATCTATCAAAACTCTGGAGAGGGTGTGGAGAAAAGGGAACCCTCTTACACTGTTGGTGGGAATGCAAACTAGTACAGCCACTATGGAGAACAGTGTGGAGAATCCTCAAAAAACTGGAAATAGAAGTGCCATATGACCCAGTAATCCCACTGCTGGGCATACACACTGAGGAAATCAGAATTGAAAGAGACACGTGTACCCCAATGTTCATCACAGCACTGTTTATAATAGCCAGGACATGGAAGCAGCCTAGATGCCCATAAGCAGATGAATGGATAAGAAAGCTGTGGTACATATACACAATGGAATATTATTCGGCCATTAAAAAGAATACACGCGAATCAGTTCTAATGAGGTGGATGAAACTGGAGCCTATTATGCAGAGTGAAGTAAGCCAAAAAGAAAAACACCAGTACAGTATACTAACACATATATATGGTATTTAGTCAATCGGTAAAGATAACCCTGTATGTGAGACATCAAAAGAGACACAGACAAATAGAACAGTATTATGGACTCTATGGGAGAGGGCAAGGGTGGGATGATATGGGAGAATGGCATTGAAGCATGTAAATTATTATATGTGAAATGAATTGCCAGTCCAGGTTCAACGCATGATACAAAGTGCTTGGGGCTGGTGTACTGGGATGACCTGGAGGGATGGGATGGGGAGGGAAGTGAAAGGGGGGTTCTGGAAGGGGAAAACATGTACACCCATGGTGGATTCATGTCAAAGTATGGCAAAACAAATACAATACTGTAAAGTTAAAAAATAGAAAATAAACTAATTCAAAAAAAAAAAAAAAAAACTCACCCAAAAAGAAAACAATCTGAATAGCACAATATCAATGACAGAAAATAAATTAGTAAGTATAATAACCTTCCAAAATAGAGATCATCAGTCCTAGATGGGTTCACAAGTAAATTTTACCAGTCATTTAAGAAAGAAATTACACCAATTTTCAGAAAAGAGAAGCAGAAGGAATACTCCCTAACTCATTCCATGAGGGCAGCGTCACTCTAATGCCAGAACCAGGCAAAGACATTGCAATAAAAGAAAACTACAGACCAGCATCTCTCAAGAACACAGATGCAAAAATCCTTTAAAAAAATTAGCACATGGAATCTAACACCATGTACAAGGAGCATCATATATTTATTATGACCAAATGAGTCTTATTCCAGGTATGCAAGGCTGGTTAAACAACAATGTAACCCATCATATCAACGGGATAAAGAATACAAAATCACATGATCATATCAAGAGACTCAGAAAAAGCAATTGACAAAATCCAACACCTACTCATGGTAAAAACTCTCAGTAAGCTGAAATAGAGGGGACTTACTCAACTTGCTTTGTGCTTGGTCGCTCAGTCATACCCGACTCTTTGTGACCCCATGGACTATAGCCTGCCAGGCTCCTCTGTCTATGGGAATTCTCCAGGCAAGAATACTGGACTGGGTTGCCATGTCCTCCTCACTAAAGAACATCTTAATAACAAAAAAACAAAAAACCAACAGATAATATTATGCAACAGAGAAGAACATTTTGTATTCTCTTACAAGTTATAGCCATCTCTGGGAACCCTGACTCCCAGGTAATGAGCATTAAGTTAAAATGCCTTTGCTTAGCTCACAGGAAACATCCTGACCAGGCCCACCTGTAAATGACTACAAGGAGGAAGCAATTAGCACCTCCCCTTCAGAGGTTGATGGAAACAGGAAAACTTTGACTTTAGTTCCACCCCTTTTAGTATAAAAAAAGCCTGAATTCTAACTCAAGCAATGGTTCTTTGTGGTCCAAGCCTACTATTTTATCAGTTTTCTGGCTTTCCAAATAAAGCCCCAACAATATCTCACTTGATTATTGGCTTGTCATGTGGCGAGTTGTGTGAGCTTGGACTCAGCAACAGGTTTTGGGAAGCCATCCAGGAGTCTTGCTGCTCATGGCCAACAGGCCCCAGTTGAGGAATTTTCATGCAAAGCCCTTGCAGCTGCCATGATCATTTGTCCCGAGGACCTTCCCTTCTAACTTCCCAGAAGCAGCACCCGTTGCCCCAGAGCTTGCCAGTTGGAGCCAAGAGGCAGCATTTGGGAGCTACCATGCAATAGAGTAAGTCACTCCAGTGTATACAGTTGGAAACTTTATTTCCTCTCCATTTGGAGCTTTTTCTTGAGAATAAGCCAATTTGTTTTATATTTGAGTAGGGTACCTTGTTGGAGAGGGCAAAGTGTTATTGGATTTCTACTCAACTTGTGAGCCAAGTGATGCTAGTACTTGTGTATGTCATTTGTGTGTTTGTCTTGAATTTATATCTTTAAAAATGGGGAATGTTTCAACCAGCCCTAAAGAAAGTCTTCTGCCACACATTTTGGATGAGGGATCTGATTACATCTATGAACCCATGGGTAAGAGGAAGATACTATTTTATTGTAACAATGTGTGACCACAGTACCTGTTAGGATCTCCCCAGGGGTGTTAGGCAAGGTTATCTCAAGACCCCATAACCCATAGACTGCTACTCTTGTTGTGTTAATTACATTGTTTAAGGTCTCCTGTGTCTTTGGCCTATGTAAAACCTCAAGACCAAACTTGAATGTTTATTTAGGATTTTCTGTTTGTTCTTTTTTGTTTCATTTTCTTTGGTGCCATTTCTCCATTTATAGCCAAATTAGCTTTGTGATACTTGAAACATTTACTGATGTCAAATGGAAGAAAGTAATTTTGAACTGTGGTGTTAGAGAAGACTCTTGAGAGTCCTTGGACTGCAAGGAGATCCAACCAGTCCATCCTAAAGGAGATCAGTCCTGGGTGTTCATTGGAAGGACTGATGTTGGAGCTGAAACTCCAATACTCTGGCCACCTGATGCGAAGAGCTGACTCATTTGAAAAGACCCTGATGCTGGGAAAGATTGAGGGCAGGAGAAGAAGGGGATGACAGAGGATGAGATGGTTGGATGGCATCACTGACTCAATGGATATGGGTTTGGGTGGACTCCGGGAGTTGGTGATGGACAGGGAGGCCTGGCATGCTGTGGTTCATGGGGTTGCAAAGAGTCAGACATGACTGAGCGATTGAACTGAACTGAACTGAATAGGAACAAAACCTGTCTGTTCTTGCCCAAGAGTGGGACATTCTGAGGAAGAAAATAAAAGTTCCATTTAGTTCCAAAATCATCAAAATCTACAAAGAGAAATAGAAGTATGTTTCTCCATAAATATTAGTAAAAAGGGGTTAGCTATCTAGACAGGTGACCTTGATTTGTCTCCTCTGCCAGAAATCCCCATTTGAATACAACCTTTTGTAACTGATGGGTTTTACATTGTTGTACCTGCTTCATGGCTAAAATTTCTGAATGGGAACTATGAGGTCCCTGTTTGTGTGTTTGTACATGTGTTACACATGAGTGGCATTGCCAAGATTAGTCTGTACAAGAGCTTTATTTAATTAGCTCTGAAGGGTCCCTGAAACCCCTCAAATTATTTGTTTTTCTCCATCACAGAGAGGGGACTATTAAACTTACTGGGCTCATTTGTCGTATTGAATTTTATGGGAGGCTTTGTCAAATAAGTGGTGATAAAACTTAGATGCTATCATATGGTAAATGTCATTAATACACATTCTATAAATTATATGGAATTCCTAAAATTCTGATATATCCTTGTAAATGATATCAGTCATAATTTTAGTAATTATCTTAAATTGTTAAAACAGTAGTCAAGTTTCTGTTCAATTGCATTGTAATCCCAGTGGTTGATACCAAAGCAAAAAGGCATCCTTACAATGGTTAGATATTTCACTGCTATGTATTGTTTTACTGTGGCTTTTGAATACTCTAGCCATTTTGTGAAGAAGCAAGGAAGAATGGTAATCTGTTATTATACAAGCATTTGTACTACTATCAGGGAGAATAAGAAAAGGAAGGAAATGAAAGTGAGAATATGTGGCTTCAAACCTTAAAAACTCTGGCTGAGTAAGCTGCCCCAGACTCTCTCGACACTTATGCCAGTATGTCCACCCCCTCCACCACCTTCTGTTCTTTTTTTTTTTTTTCCCACGCCCCCCTCCACACCTTCTGTTCTTATCCTGCCCCAGTTCCTGACCCTGGGTTCCGGACTTCTCCTCCTTACAGAGATCAATTAGAAAATCCTCTGTTAGCTCTAGGGCACAGGGACTTGGTCTAATATTGCAATCTGAAACCTGACAGGGCACCCAGTTTGAGCCAGGAACCTTTTCCTGGCCAAGGCAAGTTCCCTTACACCATTATATCACATGGTGCCTAAATGCAAACAAATAACTGGTTGGGTTTCTCAGATTTGTTTAATTGGGAAGGTTGGGATTAAATTGGGAACCCAGTGAGGGAAGAAGGCCCTTATTAGAACACTGCTTACCGGTTCATCTTGGCAGAACTTTGAAAAGGGAAACCAAAGCAAGAAAGTCTGAACAGTATTCAAGAAATTCAGCAAAACAAATGAAGATATTTCTGAATTTCTGGAAAGGATTTATCAGGCCTACACACATCATACTAATCCAGATCTTGAGGTCCCTGACAATATTAAAATGGTGAATTTGACTTTCAGGCCACGTGCCTCAGATATTAGGAGAAAGTTGGAAAAACGTAGACAGTACATTTGGAATGACCTTTTCTCAGTTGGTAGATATTGCTTTTAAAGTATTCAACAGGGAGCAACAGCAGAAAAAAGAAGATGCAAAGCAAAGCGCCATTTATTTGGCATTGGCTTCCTGGAAGGCAAGTAACTTGAAGATAGGTAAGTCATCATTGGGAAAGGAACAAAACATGCTTACTGTAAGCAGGAGAAACATTGGAAAATGGGTTGCCCTCTGAGACAGAAGAACAATAAAAGATGAGAGCCTCTAATATGGTAGAAAGAGGAACACTTTGTGGAGGTCCAGGGACTCCCCTGGACATGAGATGCCCAATTCCTGACAAGAGCCCTGAGTAAAATTGACAGTGGAGAGTGAACTGATTAAGTTTCTGACAGATCTCCCCCTGAAATTTTACACCAGAACAGCTTGATGTCAGAGTCCCATAAGAACATGTTTTAAGCCTACAGATGGCTCTCTTGCAAACCCCAGAAAACAAGACCCAGCTCTTTCCCACAAGGTCTTAAGAATAACCCAAAGACCATATCAGACCTCCCTAGATGAGGTGTCAACACAGAGGATCCTGCCCTACTGAGGACTGAAAAACAGACTTTATTCAAATGCCTCGACCTGCAAGAAATTTCAGATAACCTGCTAATGTTTGTGTGGACACTTTTTCAGGGTGTTTTTGTTGTTCAGTTGCTCAGTCATGGCTGACTTTGTGACCCCATGGACTATAGCACACCAGGCTTCCCTGTCCTTCACTATCTCCCAGAATTTGCCCAAACTCATGTCCATAGAGTTGGTGATGCCATCCAACCATCTCATCCTCTGTTGTCTCCTTTTCTTCCTGCCTTCAAACTTTCCCAGCATCAAGGTCTTTTCCAATGAGTCAACTCTTCTATTCAGGTGGCCAAAGTATTTTCAGGATGAGTGGAAACAAATCCTACCTGGGCAGAAACTTTCTGAAGCAGTTAAAGCCCTCCATTAGGGAAATCATCCCCTGATTTGGATGAAGACATTAAAATTACATTCATCTACATTCATCTGGGAGGACTCATACCTTCAAAAGGGATGTCACTAAAGTATTAAGAGATTAATTTAACTTGGGATAAGGCCTTGCCAGTTGGCCTGCTACAGATCAGTGGCTCCCAGAAGCAGGATTAAGTTAGGCCTCCTTAAAATATTGTATGGTAAAGGCCATTCCAGGTGTCTTCTCAGGCAGGAGAATCTATAAATGCAAAAAGACCTAGCAGATGCTAAATTATATTAAATCTTTGGGCACTACACGTGCATGTGTGCATGCTAAGTTGCTTCAGTCTTGTCTAACTCTTTGTGACCCTATGGACTATAGCCCACCAGGTTCCTCTGTCCATGGGATTCTCTAGGCAAGAATACTGTAGTGGATTGCCATTTCCTTCTCCAGGGAATCTTCCTGACCCAAGGATCGTACCCATGTCTCTTATGTCTCTTGAATTGGCAGGCAGTTTCTTCACCACTACCACCACCTTGGAAAGATCCTTGGCATTATACTAACTTCTGAACGTGGGTTTGCCTGCAACAGGTCCTCCTATCCAACTGAAGTAATTCCACTGTAGCCTCAGAAGAGTCAACTGATTTGTTTAATTTTGTCCAAATAAAAAGCACAGGAATTTAGTATATGTATTGGTAACTGAAACAAAAAACCCCAAGTTCAGTTACGAATTAGACAGTGAAGTGCTAAGAGGTTTCAAACAGTTGAAATTGGGTTCAAATAGTTGTAGATAAAAAAGGACTGACTAAAGATTCTAAGGAATATTCGTTACCTCTTTTCAACAGGGTAGTCTTGTCCCTTTTCCCATAAGACTGTAGAATGGACATTGAAAGTGGGGATCTGTAATGGGGAACAACCTTTTGTATTCTCTTATAAAACAATTCAGTCACTAAAGGGATGTTGTGTATAAGCTTAAACTATACATAATGGCCCATCAGTGGGAACTCTGCTTCCCAGGCAATGAGCATTAAGCTAAAATACCTTTTAAGCTCAGAGAAAATCTAAAGGCCAGCCCCACCTGTCAATGACTGCAGGGAGGAAGAAATGAACACATCCCCTCTGGAGGCTGACTAAAAACAGGAAATGCTTGACTTTATACTCTCCCCTTTTAGTATAAAAGAAGCTTGAATTCTAACTTGGGCAAGATGGCTCTTTGGGGGTAAGAGTCCACTATCTTCTGGGCTTGGTGGCATTCTGAATAAAGTTGATATCCCTTGCCCCAATAACTCATTTCTTGATTTATTGGCCTGTTGTGCAGCAAGCAGTAGGAGCTTGGACTAAGGAACTATTAGATTTAATGGTGAGAAATTTGAAGCTTCCCTACTAACATTAGGAACAAGCCAAGGATTTTTCCTTTTACCACTGCTTTTCAACCTCATACTAGAAGTCCAAGCTAATGCATTAAGACAAGAATAGGAAATAAAAGGCATACAAATTGGGAAGAAAGACTAAAACTGTCTTTGTTCACATATTACATGATCACCTATATGGAAAATAAAAACGAACTGACAAAATTCGTAACTAATTTACAATTTTAGCAAGTTTGCAAGATGCAAGGTTAAAATGCAAGTCAATTGTTTTTCTGTATACAAGTAATGAACATGTATATTTTTAAATTAGAAACACATTGCCAATTATACTAGCATCCCTCAAAAAATGAAATCTCTGTGTGCTCAGTCATGTCTGACTCTGTGGCACCCCATGAACCGTAGTCTGCCAGGCTTCTCTGTCCATGGAATTTTCCAGGCAAGAATACTAAAGTGGGTTGCAATTTCCTACTTCAAGGGATCTTTCCAACCAAGGGATTGAACTTGTGTCTTTTGTGTCTCAAGCATTGGTAGGTGGATTCTTTACCACTGTGCCACCTGGGGATACTTTGGTATAAACCTAACAAACTATGATCTATATGAGGAAAACTACAAAAATGTGAACAAAATATCTAAACACAATCAAAAAAATAAATGAAGAGAGAGCTCATGTTAGTGGATAGAAAGACAGTATTTTCAAGGTATCAGTTCTCCCCAACTTGACCTATAGTCTCAATTCTCTCCCAATAAAAATCCCATTATTTTGTGGATATTGATAAACTGATACTAAAGTTTATATTGTTAGGAAAAAGACTTAGAATACTAAAGACAATGTTGAAGGAAAAGAACCAAGTTAGGGAATAGACACCACTTGACTACAAGACTTTCTATAAAAGTTACAGTAATTGAGATTGTGGTATATGCAAAGGAAGAAACAAATAGATCAAGGGAACAGAATAGAGAGTATACACAAAGACCAAATAAACACAGTCAGCTGCTTGATAAAAGAGCAAAGGCAGTACTATAAAACAAAGATGGCGCTTTTCGCAAATGGTACTAGGACAGGTAGACATCTACATACAATGGATTGAGACAAAGACACTACAGTCTTCACCAAATGAACATAAACTAGATCATACACCTAAATGTAAAACACAAATCTATAAAGCTCCCAGAAGATAACACAGGGAAAAAAAAACACCTAATTGTGGTTCTCAAAGTGTGGTTCCTAGACCAATGGCAAGAACATCAACTGAGAAAGAAAGAAAGAAAGTGAAATTGCTCAGTTGTGTCCGACTCTTTGTGATCCCATGGACTGCCGCCCACCAGGCTCCTCTGTCCATGGAATTCTCTAAGTAAGAAGACTGGAGTGGGTTGCCATTTCCTTAACTTGTTGGAAATGCAAATTCTAGACCTACTGATTGAGAAACTCTTGGTATGGACCAGTAATCTGAGTCTTAATAAGACTTTTACACGATTTGAGCCATGTCAACCTTTGAGAACCATTTTCCAAATCAGAGGATGTCAGGCTTACTTACACATTGGGATTATCTGGGGAGGTTTAAAAAATATTATTGCCTGGGTCTTAACCACAGAAGTCCTGAATTAATTAGTCCGAGGTGAGGCCAGAGAACTGGGAATTGTACTAGCTCCCCTAGTGATTCTAAAGTGCAACCAATGTTGAGAACTGCAGCTCTAAATCATTTATAACTTCACATTATATTTGCCAACTCTGAGTTCCTGGAGCTTTTTTCTTTCCCCAAGGATCTGTGCCATATGAGTACACAGTGAGGCGACAGTGAATTAAATACTACCTTGTTCTGAGTGGATTTAGATATTAAATGAAATGTGACACTGCATCTCATCATTTCCTTTGGTTTTGTTTATCATACATGATGAGTCTTTGAACTTGAAACCAAATTAATTTAATGCAATGTTTCCTTTTGAATCTATTGGATTTTGTTTGCTTTGGGGTGACATGCAAGACGAACATCTAAATGTTCTTCCTGTGATCTTTGGGAAAAGCACCAGAGGAGAAAGAGTGTCCATGGTACATTAACCATGTAAAGTGAGTTTAATCAGATTGAATTGATTTGTTTAAGTTACACTTACATGTACAAGAAGAAATGTCCTAGATTAAATAAATTCAGTACTGAAACTGCACTCACGCTCCATACCTAACCAATTTTATCGCCATATACGCTACCAGTTAGATGCTACTTGGGAAGGAAAATGGGATTCTTCAGCTAGCAAATGAAGAGAGATAGTAAGAAGTAACTTCTTCACGGTTTCAGTGGGGAGCATATGTTAAGAGCCTTTCTCTTCATTATGCCAGACATGGATTAGAAGTGCTCCCAACTCGTTCTGTAATGGACAATGAACCGCTTTCTCCTTAGGCTGTCAAGTATTTTACTCTTATTTTTGTAAAACAAACATCAGCCTCTTTTGATTGCCAATCTCATTTTATATGTGGAGGAAGTTTAATGGGGACTGTTGTCTGTAAGTCCATCTTGACAGTGGAAGAAGCTGCTTTGAAACTGGGTTTCCTTGTGCTTTTGAGATAAGGGGGTTCTAGAATATTCAAACCCAAGTAACAGCATTTAACCATTGGAAGTAAGTTGGATATAAACAGTGTAATATAGAGCAAAACTAGAATGACAACCAGGGGGTCTTGACTTGCAAAGACCTATGGTGTGAGATAACTAGGCCAGCAGCAAGGATACGACTTGATTTTATAACAATGACAAGAGATCAAGAGCAAAGAAACAGAAGGCAGATGTCAACTGCTGCTATGGAAAATCATGACACCTTCCTTCCATTCCAGACCTAAGCAAATTCACAGACCCAGAGCCCATCTATTGAAAGTGAACCTGGCCCCCAACAGAAGTGCCACATTTCTGAAATGTCACAGAAAGTATACATGGTTACAGGTGCACATTCCTCAATCTTCTTCTAAGGCCATTTAATAGCATATACTCAGGAAAGGGGAATACCAAGATCATTTGAGCCTTGTTGGATAGATGATCTGAATTGACACTGATACAAAATGTCATCATGGTCCTCCTCATAAGAAATGCCGGACTGGATGAGTTACAAGCTGGAATCAAGATAGGCAGGAGAAACATCCACAACCTCAGTTATGCTGATGATACCACTCTAATGGCAGAAAGCAAAGAGGAACTAAAGAGCTTCTTGATGAGGATGAACAAGGAGAGTGAAAGAGCTGGCTTAAAACTAAATGTTAAAACTAAGATCATGGCATCGGGCCCCATCACTTCATGGCAAATAGAAGAGGAAAAGGTGGAAGTAGTGACAGAGTTCCTCTTCTTGCTCTCTAAAATCAATGCAGAGGGTGACTGTAGCCATGAGATCAGAAGATGTTTGCTTCTTGGCAAGAAAGCTATGACAAACCTAGACAGTGTGTTGAAAAGCAGAGACATTACTCTGCTGACAAAGGTCCGTACAGTCAAGGCTATGGTCTTCCCAGTGGTCATATACAGTTGTGAGAGTTGGACTGTAAAGAAGGCAGAACGCCAAAGAATTGATGCCTTGGAACTGTGGTGCTGGAGAAGACTCCTGAAAGTCCCTTGGACAACAAGGAGATCAAACCAGTCAATCTTAAGGGAAATCAACCCTGAATACTCATTGGAAGGACTGATACAGAAGCTCCAGTATTTTGGTCATCTGATGCGAACAGCTGACTCATTGGAAAAGACCCTGATGCTGGGAAAGACTGAGGGCAGAAGGAAAAGAGAGTATCAAGAGAATGAGATGGCTGGATGGCATCACCAATGCAATGGACATGAACTTGGGCAAACTTCGGGAGATGGTGAGGGACAGGGAGGCCTGGTGTGCTGTAGTCCACGGGGTCACAAAGAGTTGGACATGACTGGGAGACTGAACAACAACAATACCCTTATAGTGAAAGTATGTAGGGATGGTGTTCCCCATCACAAAAATTTAATTTACTGGTATTGCCCCACCATAAACCATTGTGTATGATCACATAAAATTAACCAATCATACTTATCCAAAAAAGTTGCCATGTCAAATGTTGTATTTTTACCAGGATGGATAAATACAGCCTTTAGAATTTGGTGCGTGGCTATTCATCCTGATGGGAATGTAAGGTGCAGTCACTATGGAAAACTGTGTGGAGGTACCTTAAAAATTAAAAATAGCACTACCATCTGATCCAGCAATTCCACTTCTGGGTATGATTTGAAGACAAAAACACTAACTTGAAATGATATTTGCACCCACATATTTGTTTCAGCATTATTCACAACAGCCAAGACAAAGAAACAATGTAAGTGTCCATTGCTGGATGAATGGATAAAGAAAATGTGATATATGTAATCAATGGAATATTACTCAGCCATAAGAAAGCATGAAATCTGGCACTTGCGTCAACATGGATGTACCCTGAGAGCATTATCCAATTGAAATAAGATAGATAAATACAGACAAATACCATATGATCTCACTTATATGTGGAATCTTACCAAAAAAAAAAAAAAAATAGCAAGCACACAGATAAAGAGAACAGAGTGACAGATTGGTGGTTGCTAGAGGCAGGGGGTGGTAGGGATTGGAAATAGATGAAGGTAGTCAAAAGGTACAGACTTCCAGATATAGAATAACTCAGGGATGTAATGTACAGCATGGTGACTATAGTTAATAATGCTGTATTTTTAATGTGAAAGTCACTAAGAAAATAGATCTGAAATGGTCTCATCACACCAAAAAAATTGTTGGGTAACTATCTGTGATGCCAGATGTTAACTAGATTTATCGTGAACACTGCTCAATATATACAAATACTGAATCATTATGCTGTACACCTAAAAACTAATGTTATATGTCAATTATATGTGTGTATATATATATATATACATACACACACACACACACACACACACACACATATATATATATATATATATATGTATATATATATATATATATATATAAGAATGCATTTGTGACCAAAAGAATAGCTCATACTATCATGGTAGACTTAATTAGCTAGGAGGTAAGAAGATACAACATGAATTCATTAACTGGATGGCATAAAATCCAATGAGACCATGGTGGGAATGAGAAGTTGAAAGAGGGTATACAGAAATCCCTAAATAGAGAGCTGTCATAGCTCAGTCAGTCAAGAATCTGCCTGCAGTGCAGGAGACCTGGGTTCAATCCCTGGGTTGGGAAGATCCCCTGGAGAAGGAAATGGCAACCCTCCCCAGTACTCTTGCCTGGAAAATCCCACTGACAGAAGAACCTGGTGGGCAACAGTCCATGGGGTTGCAAGAGTCAGACATGACTTAGCGACTAAACTACCACCACGCAGAAATATACTCCTGAAAGAGAAATTCCTCTCATTCTTTATCTACTCTCTTCATGTAACAGATCTCACTCCATGCATGGGGAAAGATAGAAAAAAATGTAAGGGAGAAGGCAGGAAGGATGCCTAAGGCTACTCCAGCTGGACCAAACCACATTTTCAAAGACAAGAATGTTTAACAAGATCCTCTAAAATATCCTCCACAATCAACAAGCACGTTAGGAAAAGGTAGTAATGATGTTACTTTTTGGATTTTGGTATATTAGGTGCTGCTGATACACACCTTATACTTTTAACCAGTTTATATGACCACTGATTTTGCTTTTTTTCTTAGAGATAAAAATGCTGAGAATCAGCTGTCCTTTGGCCAAAGACACTGTGGGATTCCCAGTACTGTGTGGTAAATGACCAACATTCCCAGATGGGTTTAGTCACCTGCAGCCTGCTATGTCAGCACAGCTGACCATTTATGAACCAGTGGGGGTTTTTTACAAGTCTGTTTATCTTTCAGTAGAACCACCTGCCTGGAGTTAAATTGTCTGAGCTATAAATAGAGAAACAGTACCCAGGATAGTTTCACCATTAAAAAGAAGAAGAGCATTAGATGGGGTGGAGGGAGAACAAATTCCATTTCACTGCCTTATAGGAACCTGAGTAGGGTTTTGGGAATTTTTATCCAGTCAACTGTTTGGGAAAGAAAATAACAATACCAGCATATTTAAAGACGTGAAATCGGCTGGTGTCATTTTATAATCTCTCATGGTCAGGGAAAGAACCCATGGTGGGGTATTAGCCTTGTCAACCCTAATAACAGATACACAGTAAAGCAAACCATTGTAGTAACCTCCTGAGGTGACTAGCAGGTGAAACATAATCAGTTCTGCAAAAACTAGCTAGGGTACAGGTCACAGTATTCATAAATTCTTAAAAAATTATGCATTATATTAAAATTATATTCTTGAAAGGGACAAAGATGTCTCAATCAGTGCACATTTCTCTAATAATGACCAAACTCTTGGCCTCATTGTTACTGAAATATGCAGGAGGCTACCCTCACAATACTTTGGCCACCTGATGTAAAGAACTGACTCTTTGGAAAAGACCCTGATGCTGGGATAGATTGAAGGCAGGAGGCAAAGAGGACGACAGAAGATGAGATGGTTGGATGGCATCACCAACTTGATGGACATGAGTTTGAGCAAGCTCCAGGAGTTGGTGATGGACAGGGAGGCCTGGTGTGCTGCAGTCCATGGGGTCTCAAAGAGCTGGACACAACTGAGTGACTGAACTGAACTGAACCCTCACAATATTATGATGTAATTGAAATGAAAGATCAGGAATTTTTAATTAAATCTGCTTTACCAATGATGTATATCTAAATGACTAGGCTAAAGCAGTATAACTTTGTTTTCTGCTATACTGAGTGAAAAGAAATTGATATGTTTATTTTTAAAATTTTTTTGAGATTTTAATATTTTATTGTTAGTATCTTTGAATATTGTTTTAACATTTTTATTGTGGTAAAATACACAAAACATAAAACTATCTTAACTATTTTCTAAGTGTACAGTTCCTGGTACAATATACATTTATAATGTTCTGCAACCATAACCACCACCCATCTCCATTAACTCATGTCATCTTGTAAAACTGAAACTGTGTACCTATTTAACAATACCTTGGAGGAGGAAATGGCAACCCGCTCCAGTATTCTTGCCGGGAGAATCCCATGGACAAAGGAGCCTGACAGGCTATGGTCCATAGGGTCTCAAAGAGTTGAACACAACTGAAGTGACTTAGTATGCATTAAACAATAACTCCCCATTCTTCTCATCCTTTAGGTCTCACACAGATTTATTTTTAAGGAATTTCTGAAGTCAAATATGTTCCTATCAGTTATCTCTTTACATATTTTCTTTTTTTCACTCTGATCAAATTTGAACATTGACACATTAAGATGCTCTGAGTGATACTCACCTCACGCTGATTTATTTTTGTATATGCGTCAGAACATAAGTTTTCATTTTGCTAGGGTAAATTTTAAGAAGTAGCATCACTTCATATAGCAAGTGTATGTTTAGATTTATGAGAAAGTGTCAAGCTACTTTCTAAAGCTGCTGTACCATTCTGCATTTCCACCATCAGTGTATAGAGTTCCCCTTGCTCGAAATCTTTGTCAGCATTTGGTATTGTCAGTGTTTCTTGATAAAAGCCACTTTAATATGTTTATAATGGTATCTTACTTTGGTTTTAATGTATATTTCCCAAATGACTAATGATTTTGAGCATCTGCTTATGAGCTCATTTGTCATCTGTTTATCTTCTTTGGTGAAGTATCTGTTAAAATATTTTACCCATTTTTTTAAACTGGGATTTTTGTTTGATGTTTTCTTATTGAATTTTGAGAGTTCCCCATGTATTCTGCAGACCAATTCTCTGTCGGAAGTTGTTTACACTATTTTAATTTCTTTGCCTTTCTACAAAAATTTTAGAATTAGCTCATGGTATTCACAAAAAGCCCTAGTAGCATTTTGATTGGTATTGAGTTAAACCAAGTCCTCAGTCTGGTAAAAACTGGCATTTTAACAATATTGAGTCTTCTGTTTCTTAAGGTATGTCTCTACAATTATTTAGGTCTTCTTCTTTGATTTCTTTAATTGGTGTTGTATACTTTTCAGCACACAGATTCTACACATATTTTTTAGATTTATACCTAAGTTTTACTTTGTTTTGGTGCTATTGTAAATATAACTTTGAAATTAATGAATTCCAATTTTTCAATGGGCTTCCCAGTTGGTTCGGTTGTAAAGAACTCACCTGCCAGTGCTGGAGATTCGGGTCTGATCCCTGAGTCAGAAAGATCCCCTGGAGGAGGAAATGGCAACCCACTCCAGTATTCTTGCTTGGAATATTCCACGACAGAGGAGACTGGTGGGCTACAGTCCATGGGATTGCACAGAGTTGGACACAACTGAGAGATTAATGCTATTGATTTTTATATATTGACCTTATGCCCTGTGACTTCTCTAAAATCACTTGTTCTGTTTTGTAGATTATTTTAGAACTTTTTAAAATGCCTTATTACACTGTCTAAGACTCCCAGTTTGATGTTGAATAGAAGTGTTAAGAGGAGTTTTTGTCCTGTTCCCGATCTTAGAAGAAACTGTTCAGTATTTCCCCATTAAGTATATGTTAGCTATAGATTGTTTTTAAAATAAATGCCCTTTATCAGGTGAAGGATATTCCCTATTTCTGGTTTGCTGAGAGATTTTCAAAACATATTCAGATGAGTTCTTTTCCTTTAACTCTGTTATTATGGTAAATAATTATTGAATTTTAAATAGTGAATCAGCTTTATATTCCCAATGGGATAATTTAACTTATAAATTTTTTTTTGTCTGCACTAACTTTTCTTTTATAAAATTGGGAATATATATAATCTAGGATTTACAAAGGACTCGGGGCTCACAACTAATATATTTAATTTTCCCATTCAGAAGGCCAGTCTCTCATCTACCCCATCAACCTTGCTTGTGTTTGATCCCACAAGTGATTGTTATTCATGTATACTAATTAATCTTTTCAATGTTAATTTGTTGAACACATTATTATTAGAACACATTATTATTAGGGAAGACTCAAATAATAAAGGTGCAACTTGTTAATAAATTTGCCCAGGATTGAAATAGAAACAAGATGCTCTGGAAGTGTAGAGAAAAAGCATCTAAATCAGATTGCACTTCTTAGAAGAGGAAAAGTCTCTCTATATATGAATATGGAACACACTCTTTGCAATTTTCTCATTTTAATTATCATTGTTCACCCAAAGTAAGACCCTGCTGCTGCTAAGTCGCTTCAGTAGTGTCCGACTCTGTGCGACCCCATAGACGGCAACCCACCAGGCTCCGCCGTCCCTGGGATTCTCCAGGCAAGAATACTGGAGTGGATTGCCATTTCCTTCTCCAGTGCATGAAAGGGAAAAGTGAAAGTGAAGTCGCTCAGTCGTGTCCAATTCTTAGTGACCCCATGGACTGTAGCCTACCAGGCTCCTCCATCCATGGGATTTTCCAGGCAAGAGTACTGGAGTGGGGTGCCATTGCTTTCTCCAAAGTAAGGCCCTAGTGAGTATGAAGTAGGCTATGTAAGTCACCCACCACAGTACAGTTGATGGGATTAGAGCTTTGCCACATTTGGATCACATGTTTGCCAATGTAATCAATCAGCTTGCTAAGATGAGGCATATTATTCTCTCCCCAGTATCTGAAAGAGGAGGATTGCAGGACTGTCAAGTTTTGGTGCAGGATTTTTTTTGTGTGCAGGATTTTAGGTAGAGAGGTTATGTTAGAAATAATGAGTTGGCTGTCACCTTAAACTACGTGAAAGTTAGAGATTAAGCAAGAAAAGACAGTCTTCAATGAGAGGAGGAAGATAAGCAAGACAGAGACCCATGGAGAAAGTGGGACCCTCAGAATCCAGTTGTTGTTATGGTTGTTTAATTGCTCAGTCATGTCCAACTCTTTGTGACCACATGGACTGCAGCATGCCAGGCTTCCCTGTCTTTCACTAATCTCCTGGAGTTTACTCAAACACATGTCGATGATGCCATCCAATTGTCTCAACCTCTGTCACCCCCTTCTCCTCCTGCCCTCAATCTTTCCCAGCATCAGGGGTTTCTAATTCCTATAGGGTCCAGTTAAACTTCACTTCCGTAAGCCCACTTTATGATGTTCTAAAAAATTTAACTTTCCATTTGAGCTAGTTAGAGACAACTTCTATTATATCAGAGTTTTATAGGAAGGGTAGAACCAACAGACCCTTGAGACAATGCAGGATTGATTGTGGCATTGAGGTGGAATGGAGCTGCTCAGGTATTAACTGATGATTAGGCTAGATATGAACAAAAGTTTCAATCTTCTAAATCTTCTAAACCATGAATAGCAATTATTTAACTTTTCTGATTCTCTTTTACTCTTGACTTCAAGCAAGGAATCTTCATCTAATTTCCTTCCCAAATATTTGCCTGTTCATTCATGTCTTCTTTGGTTTTTAAATCAGAGGTCAGAAAACTCTCTTCAGGGAGCCCAGATATCAATATTTTAAGTTTTATGTGCCATATTCTATTACTCCTTAACTCTCTCTTGTGGTATGAAAGCAGTCCTGGTAATATGTAAACAAATGAGCACAGCAGTGTCCCCAAAAATCTTTACTGACACTGAAATTTGAATCTCATGTTCTCATGAAGTATGAAGAAATAATATTTTCTTGGTATTTTTCAATCTTTAAAAATCATTTGTTCAGGGGTTGTACAACAAAAATGGTAGGTCATAGTTTGCTCACTTCTAATTCAGAGGTTCAACAGGTACCCCATTTTCACTTCCTCAAAAATTCTGTTTCCTCCCAGTCCAAGAATCCATTTTTGTTCTTCTGATTAGCTTTTCTATTTCATGACTGCCTTTCCAATCCAGAAGTCAATATAAATTTATAGTGAACGTGTTGATTTCCTTGGTCTTCAGATCTTGTTCATTACCTACTCCTGCCATATTTTCTTAGACCATGTGCAAACTTATTCTAATTCTTTAGCTGCAACTTATTACTGATTCCAGTATCTGGTGACTTTTTTATAAAAATCACTTTCAAGCTGAATTCTCCTCTTTTAAGACACTCTTGGCCCATTGCTAAATTTTTCTTTTCCAGCATGCCACATGTTGAAATCTCCTTTCTCTTCTTCACCATGAGTTTAGGCTCTATATTTCAGTTCAATTTTATCTAAAATGCATTTAAAAAAGCAAAATACCATATAGGCAATGTCAATTATAGTTGTCTTAGAGGAGCAAATAATTTAGGTATTTCAAAAATACAGTCATACCATACTTCTAGTGCTTAGTTCATGAAAACTTTTTGATGAAAGTATTTCCATGATAATATTAATATGTGATAACTATATAATAAATAAAATATTATCCCATAATGACAAATATGAAGAAGAACTAAAAAGCCTCTTGATGAAGGTGAAAGAAGAGAGTGAAAAAGATGGCTTTAAAATCAGCATTCAAAAAACTAAGATCATGGCATCCAGTCCCATCATTTCATGGCAAATAGATGGGGAAACAATGGAAACAGTGACAGATTTTATTTTCTTGGGTTCCAAAATCACTGTGGATGGTGACTGCAGCCATGAAATTAAAAGATGCTTGCTCCTTGGAATAAAAGCTATGACCAACCTAGACAGTGCATTAAAAAGCAGAGACGTTACTTTGCTGACAAAGGTCCATATAGTCAAAGCTATGATTTTTCCAGTGGTCACGTATGGATGTGAGAGTTGAACCATAAAGAAAGCTGAGCACTGAAGAATTGATGCTTTTGAACGATGGTGTTGGAGAAGACTCTTGAGAGTCCCTTGGACTGCAAGGAGATCCAACCAGTCAATCCTAAAGGAAATCAACCCTGAATATTCACTGGAAGAATTGATGCTGAAGCTGAAGCTCCAATCTTTTGGCCACCTGATACGAAGAGCCAACTCACTGGAAAAGACCTTGATGCTGGGAAAGATGAAGGCAGAAGGAGCAGGGGACAACAGAGGATGAGACGTTTGGATAGCATTATCAACTCAATGGACATGAGTTTGAGCAAATCTGGGAGATGGTAAAGGATAGGGAAGCCTGGTGTGCTGCCGTCCAAGGGGTCGGTCGCAAAGAGTTGGACATGACTGAGCAACTAAACAACAACAATGACAAATACAGTGTACACTATAATCTTTTAAATCACTCATGTGTTTTGGACATTTTGGGCATTGGTGTTTTTTCACATTTACTAACTGCTTTGTTGAAAAACCTCATGACTGCATCTTTGCACATATCTATGATTATTTATCTATTTAATTAGAATATGTTCCTAGAACTGAACTGCTACTTCAAAATATTTTCATAAAGGCTGTCCATTCATATTCAAAAATTTCTCTCTAAAAAAGTTTGTTTGTTTGTTTTTACAAATCCTGGAGTAATCTATTCAATGGTCATTTTTTCATGGGCAGATCGATACTGGACATTAGTAATTTTTATAATTGCTAAATTAATAGGTGAGAAAGTAGTATCCTATTTTAAAATTAAAATAAGATAAAAATTAAGGGTTTTTAAACTTTTACTAACATACATTTCCAGTTATTGACATTTTCTCAATTTGTGGAATCCTTTTCAATTTTATGATTTCTTAGGTTGCAGACGTTTTTAAATTTTCACGGACTCTGTACCTCATCTTTCACTTTTTTTCCTCATTTGTTTTCAGCTTAGATGTCACTTTAGAATGTCTTTTTGCTTTCTTACTAAGTTTTTACTTGTTGTTTTCTGGAATTTGTTGTTGTCATATTTTGTATTTAAATGTGGTGTTATAGTAAGTGGTTAGCTGGTTGGTTCACAATATTTTTATAAAATATTCCAGTTCTTATTGACTTGAAATGCTAACTCTCGTTTACAATAAAATAACATTTGGGGAATATTTTGAACTGTCAATTTTTTTCTATTGACATTTCTGTATATTTCTATCATACCTTTTAAATATTATGATTATATATTTCAATAGGTAAGGGTAACTCTCCATATTATTCTACTTTCTTTTGTTTGAGTTTTGACTTTGAATGTAAGTCTAGAATGAATGGATTGTTCTAGGACAAATTATCTTATTGCCCAGACAGCCTTATCTGGAGTCACAGAAACTCTAGGCTGAGCTTCCTTTCTGTGTTCCACAGCAACCTCACTGCACTACTGAATCTTCCTGGGATCTCCACACCAGGATGTGAGCATCTCGGATCAAGTACCATGTCTCACTCATCCCCGATTCCTTCTTGCCCAGCTGAGTGCTGGTACCTTGTCTAAGCCCCTGATGTCATGAGGTTAGGGAATTGCCCAGAAGCACACTGCAAGTGAATAAGCAGAGAAAAGATTAGTTCCAAAATCTCCTGACTTTCAACTCAGTGGGTTTTGCTTTGATTTTGTATTTTAGTTCACTTGTATCTCTTGTTTACCTCTGTAGCTGCCATGTTTTCTATTGAGTCTTCAACATTAAAAGAAAAAAAAAAGAAATATTTATTTCCTTACACTGATTATCATTGTAATATCTATAATGTCTGATTTTGCTTACCTGTCACACGGTTGCTTGTTTTCAAGGAATAAACTAATATAGTTTAACTAATCTGGAATTTAAATCTATTTACTCTAAAATAAGTTTTTAGTGAAATTATACTTTTAGATATATATTTTTAAAGTTTTATAGTAGTTCAAGATTATCATGCTTTTTTAAGGTTAAGTTCATGAAAGTGAATGCCTTAGGCATCAAATCTAAATCTAGTTAGTGTCTAATATATAACAGAAGTTTAGTAAGTGCAACGTAACTGAACTCTCATTATCTAATCATGTTACTAGATTTTTTTTCACACACATAAATTTTTAAGTATTAATACATAATGGATATTATTTGTGTATTTGTTAAATATTAGCTCAGTTATCTATATAAGTGTTGATTTTTTAGATTAAAATGTCCTATAAGGTAAGACTCATTCTTCACGATTTTATTTAGGCATTTTCTCTCTCTCCGACTCCCCTCCTTCCCTCTACCCTCAAAATATTGCTTGATGCCTTCAGTGCAAATTAGTTGATTCTTCTCTGTTCCTATGATACTTTTTATGTTTCTCCTCCTGGCAGTTATACTTATCTAGTATGTGACTGTCTAGATTATTAAATTAGCATAGATTCTAAATTTAGAAAGCTGTCAGAAATATTTGTTGATGAATGAATGTATGTACAATGCACTTAATTTAGAGCCAATCTAAGACTCAGGCAGATGAGTGGATTATCAATGGTTTTCAAATTTGAAGTCTCTTGAAAAAACTGAGATATTTATAGAATTTAATAAACAGTTGAAGCACAAATATCCTGTTAGGAATATTTTCCAATCTTCTTTAAAAATAATAGTGATCAATTCACTTCTTGTACCACATGTAGAGTTCCTGTCCAACAAACTAAATGCCAAGACCCACATCTGACAGCATCTTTCTCTCTGCGGGGATGATAGTACAGAATAGCTACAAGGGAGCATGTCCTAGAATCTCTGAATTCGAAGTCAACCCCAAGTATACAGTGTTGTATATACAGAGACATATATCAGAAGGATGAAAATGCATTTAGAAATGTTCATGTTCTTTCTCAATATATAAAATATGTTAGTTACCATGGCAACAGTAGATATAAATTCACATATTCTCTCTTTATTATAAGAAAAATAAGCAGAAGCTGAAATATTTTACAATAAACTTTTCCATAGATGTCTTGGAGAATAGTTTTGCAATCATCTAAGATATTTGAAAGAATATGCTAAAATGGGAATGGAAGACTCTTTCTTAATAAAAAGTCATTGAAATATTCACAAAAACCATCAAGTGACATAAACTTCCAAATAATATGAAACCTTACAGTGTATGATGAATAATATTTTGTTTTTGCTATTTGACTCTGAAAAGGAGCCGGATTTATTTTAAGAGAACCCTATCTGAAACTTAGGAAGATGAACATTACCTTTTGAATGTTGAATGCTTTCCTTTTTTTATATATAACATATAGTCACAAATAAGAATGTTTCACATTTTTAAATAAATAAGTAGTTAATGGCTAAACATTACATCACTGCAGAAAAATGTTAACCATTGAAAAAAACAAGAAAGAAACCCTCAAAGAAACAAAAGAATTGCAGCTCCTGAAATAGCCATACCATTAATATACTGGTTAGAATGGAGAGTTTAGGTTGGTTCTTAAAATACTGAACTGAAACACACAGGTAATAAATTAGCAGAGTCACTAAGCAATAAATGTGTTACAACATTTTGAAAAATCATAATCTATGCTTTTGAGCTTTAGACAAAGACCTTCTCCTAAATGTCGAGTTCTATCTGGATGTTTCACAGCCTCTGCAGCTGAAATTATGATCTCCAACCCACCGCAACTATGTTTCATCCTGGCCTCCCTGTTTCTGTAAATGGCAAAACCTCCTGCCTAGGGATTTCCATCAGAAACATCATGTCTGTTTTATGCTCTCTCCTTCAAGAGTCCATTCTTATTCCTTTAAAAATATCCAACAATCTTCTGACTTATGATGATTTTGCCTCCTGATGATTTCCTGAAACTGCTGCCCCATCTTCTGATTACAGCCTTCCTAGATAAACCTCTCCTTCCCTCTTATCTGGATGACTGGGTGGTTTCCTCACTGGTTTTCCCAGTCCCCTCAGCTCTCTTTTGCTCTGCTTCTAGTCCTGGCTTCTCACCCCCATCTTCTCCAGAGCAATGGCAGAGCAGAGCTGAGTGTAGCATCCAACCCCTTCAAAGTCCCCCAGTGACTGAAGATAAAGCTGAAACTCCTGGCCATGAGATCTTCCTGGCTGCTGGTCTGCTCTCTACCCTCACTCTCCCCCATTCTCCAGAGGGCTACTGTCTGATAATTCCAGGCTGCCTGGCATTCACTGTACATAGAAATTCTTCATACCTCTGCACTTTTGCCTGTGTGATTCCTCTTTCCTGGAATTTGCTCTCCCACCTGCTCAATCTGATGTATTTCTTTTCTTCCTTTTCATACACAGATGTGCTCTCATCTTGGAAGCTTCCCTGGAACCCCAGGAGAACTCCCTTTCTCTTGGCTTCTGCAGTGACTGTTACTAACCTTCATAAACATGCCCATTATCCTATTGAACTCACTCTTTGTCTTCATGCTGTTATGATCATCCTAGGTCAGGAAAACTCTCTCCCACCTTTGACTCCTCAGTATGCATGTGTATGTATGTGTTAGCCACTCAGTTGTGTCCGACTCTTTGTGACCCTATGGACTGTAGTCTCCCAGGCTCCTCTGTCCATGGGATTCTCCAGGCAATCATACTGGAGTGGGTTGCCATGCCCTCCTTCAGGTGATCTTCTCGACCTAGGGATTGAATCAGTGTTCCAGCATCTCTTTCATTGGCAGGCAGATTCTTTATCTCTGAACCACCTGGGAAGCCCTTGACTCCACAGTGCCTGGCGTCAAACCGCTGAGGCAAGAAGGCCAGTCTCTTAACAGTCTTAACTATTAGTCAGTGCAATTGAATATTATTATGATGATATTGGGGCTTCCCAGGTGGCGCTAGTGGTAACGAATCTGCCTGCCAATGCAGGAGAGGTAAGAGAAATGGGTTCAATCCTTGGGTCAGGAAGATCCCCTGGAGAAAGGCATGGTAACCTGCTCCAGTATTCTTGCCTGGAGAATCCCATGGACAGAGGAGCCTGCCAGGATACAGTCCATAGGATCACACAGAGTCAGACACAACTGAAGCAACTTAGCACTCACGCATGCATGTTGACATTATTTCTTCTGGTGTAATGATCTTCCAACTCTTTTTAAATAAAGAGGATATATTTTTCCAACATTATACTACATACCTCATTTTGAACCAAACTTAAATCACAAACAAACAGAACACTGGAATGAAAGCAAGTGGAACATTTGAAAGAAGGAGGAGAAATGCCATTGGAAGTTAATCTGCCTGTTTCTTGCAGAACAGGTAAGACAGTTTCCGGTGCTATTTCTGTGTTCACGTGCATTTCTGAATGGAAGCATCCCATACCAAGTGGACACACTGAGCCCCAGAATCACATGTCATTAACCAGAAAACCGTTAACTAGATTTTTTTCAGTTTTATAGAAAGAAGTTTAAAAAAAAAAAAGGACACCTTTATGTTCCATTCTGTCCAGTGATGAACTCATGATTGGCTAGTCTGTTCTCTGCTCAGGAAATGTGTTCCATCTCTCCTTCATCTCACTGGGTACCATTCAGTGTTGGAACAGACATGGTCAGGCGTGATGGTTCCATTCTTGTCCAGAATTAGTAAGCCATTGAATCCTAGTAGCTCAGACCAGAGAATTCTAATGGTTCAGACCAGTAAATGTGTCTGGCTGAACACCTCACTTAGCACGAGGAAATTACACAGGCATTGGGATCCCTCTGTTCATCAACAAATATATGTTAATGATTGAATGGGTACTTGTGGGTTGAAATGTCCAGTAGATATTCAGCCAGGGCCTCCCAAATGACACACATCTTATTTAATCTTTGAAAACAGGGGAACAACCAGCTCCTGCATCTGAGGAGGAGTTAAGGTTATCTATTACAGCCCTCCATACACTTGCTTGAAAAATATATTGCTGTGTGTGGAGGGCAGGACTGCATGACTGGCTTTTTAAGGACTAGACCATTCATGCTTCACGAAAGCTACTTAAAAAGAGGTGTTTAAGAGAGTTGGCAGTCTCTAAGACAGTCTTATAAATATCAAGGATGGCATTTCCATTAAGAATGGACCAAATACTTTCATTGCATTTTTAAGTAGCTTAGACTGTAGAAAGAGAGCTAAGATGTCTTCCTGTCTGCTCCAAGTCCAGCAGTCACTGTCAAAGGCAAGTATACAAGTGCTTACAAGATGTGATCTGATTCTATAGACTCTGAGAGGTGATTATAGAAATGTCATATTCATCATACTGAAAACGTTTTTATGCCTCAAAATTAACATACACATATATATTCTCCTGTATATAAGTAAATTGCTGATTTGGGGGAGCAGTAGTACTGTGGGTTATCCTTGCTAGTAATAGTAATGAAAGTAGTTTATATTTTTATAACATTTTACAGGCATCACTAATGTCTATGAAGTTGTACTTGTCAGTGAGTCAGAGAGTGAACATTGAGGGGAGTGCCCAGAGCTTTTTAATATGATGTTTACCAAGAGTCTGTGAACTAGAGCAGTGACCAATACCTCTTATTATTTTACAGAATGGGAAATGAGAAGAAAAAGCAATAAAGTGGAAAAGTTAAGGATCTGATGCTTAAGGACTGTCTGATGCTTAAGGACTGTCTAGTTTTGAAGTCATAGACCTCTGAGTTAGGCAAAAATTTGGGACAAAAGCTTGGTTAGAAAAATGTGTATAAATTATTAAAAACTCTCCTATATATTTTGCTCAGTATGCTCAGAATGTCACAGTTTGAGATCTAGGATATATGACAAAGGAGACATCCTATGTTTGATCAAGAGGGCTGAGTGAACTGTTTTGAAACTTAAAATAAACATTCCAGTCTGGATATTTGTTCTGGATGATAACCACAACTGGCTGCTGAAAGTGAGAATGGATATAAAACTGGCAAAAAAAAAAGGAGCTCAGGCCAGTTGGCCAAAGAAGCATGGTCACTGGGAACCTGGTGCCAAAAACAAAAGCCTGGAGGGTTTGGGAGTTGTATAGGGTTTTAGTCACCAGGGGACCGTGCAAAAGCTGTGGTCAGAGTTATGATCATAGAAACTGGAAGAGAATAATTAACAGGTGCTAAATTAATTGTATAGATAGCAAACTAGGATCTGGGTTTGATTTTGTAAAGCATTGTTTCTACCGTGTCATTGTAAATATGAAGCATATGCAGACCTTGTTTAAATATTATATGATATTGCTTATATGTGGAATCTAACATAATGATACAGATGGACTTATTTTCAAACTGGAAGCAGACTCACAGATTTACAGAATGAATTTTGATTACAGGGTGGGGGGTGGAGGGGAGGGGGTAGGATCAATTGGGAGTTTGAAATTGACTTGTACACACTGATATACTTAAAATAGATAACCAAAAGTACCTACTGTATAGCATAGGGAACTCAGCTCAATATTCTGTAATAGCCTAAATGGGAAAATAAGTTGAAAAACAATAGATACACATGTATAAATAACTGAATCTCTTTGCTGTTCACCTGAAACTAACACAATATTGTTAATCCACCATAATACAAAATAAAATTTTTAAAAATGCTGTAGATCTGGGGGAAGGCTAAGCTTCTGCATTTTTTAAAAAAATTTTAATTGCTCCACAGAATTTTGTGGTTTTGTCATACATCAACAAGAATCAGCCATAGGTACACCCATGTCCCCTCCCTCCCAGACCTCCCTTCCATCTCCCTCCCCACCCTACCCTTTATGCAGAGCCCCTGTTTGAGTTCCCTGAGTCATACAGCAAATTCCCATTGGCTATCTGTTTTACACATGGTATTGTAAATTTCTATGTTACTCTCTCCACACATCTTCCCTTCTCCATCCTCTCCTCCCACCTTGTCCATAGGTCTGTTCTCTGTATCTGTTTCTCCACTGCTGCCCTGAAAATAAATTCATCAGTGCTATCTCTTCAGATTCTGTATATATGTATATATATATATATATATATATATATATATACATATATACACTATATATATATATATATATACATATATACACACACATATATATGTATATATATACTACATTTATATTTCTCTTTCTGTCTTACTTCACTCTGTATAATGGGCTCTAGTTTCATCCACCTCATAAGAACAGATTCAAATGCATTCCTTTTTATGGCTGTACAATATTCCATTATATATATGTACCACAGCTTCTTTATCCATTCATCTGTTGATGGACATCTAGGTGGCTTCCATGTTCTAGCTATTGTTAATAGTGCTGCAGTGAACATTGGGGTATATGTGTCTTTTTTAGTTTTGATTTCCTCAGGGTATTATGCCTAGGAGTGGGATTGCTGGGTCATATGGTGGTTTTACTCCTAGCTTTTTAGAGAGTCTCCATAGCATCTTCTATAGTGGCTGTATCAGTTTATGTTCCCACCAGCAATGCAAAAGTGTTCCCTTTCCTCCACACCCTCTCCAGTCTTTATTGTTTGTAGACTTTTTGATGGCAGCCATTCTGACTGGCATGGAATGGTACCTCATTGTGGTTTTGATTTGCATTTCTCTGATAATGAGTGATGTTGAGCATCTTTTCATGTGCTTGTTGGCCATCTGTATGTCTTCTTTGGAGAAATGTCTCTTCAGGTCCCTTTCCCAATTTTTGATTGGGCTGTTTGCTTTTCTGGTATTGAGTTGTATAAGCTGCTTGTATATTTTGGAAATTAATTCTTTATCAGTTGTTTACCTTGCTATTATTTTCTCCCATTCTGAGGGTTGTCTTTTCACTTTGTTTGTAGTTTCCTTTGCTGTGCAAAAGCTTTTAAGTTTAATTAGGTCCCCCTTGTTTATTTTTGTTTTTAGTTCCATTACTCTAGGAGGTGGGCCATGGAAGATCTTGCTTTGATTTATGGCATTGAGTGTTCTGCCTATATTTTCCTCTAAGAGTTTAATAGTTTCTGGTCTTACATTTAGGTCTTTAATCCATTTTGAGTTTATCTTTGTATATGACGTTAGGTAGTGATCTAATGTCATTCTTTTGCATGTAGCTGTCCAGTTTTCCCAGCACCACCTACTGAAGAGGCTGTCTTCACCCCATTGTATATTCTTGCCCCCTTTGTCAAAAATAAGGTACCCATAGGTGTGAGGGTTTATCTCTGGGTTCTCTACCTTGTTCCATTGGTCTATATTTCGGTTTTTGTGCCAGTACCATACCGTCTTGATGACTGTAGCTTTGTAGCATAATCTGAAGTCAGGAAGGTTGGTTCCTCCAGCTCCATTCTTCTTTCTCAAGACTGCTTTGGCTATTCAGGGTCTTTTGTGTTTCCATATGAATTGTGAAATTTTTGTTCTAGTTCTGTGAAAAAAGCCATTGGTAATTTGATAGGGATAGCATTGAATCTGTAGATTGCATTTGGTAGCCTAATCATTTTCATAATATTGATTCTTCCTACCAAGGAACATGGAATATCTCTCCATCTGTTTATGTCATCTTTGATTTCTTTCATCAGTGTCTTATAGTTTTCCATATACAGGTCTTTTGTTTCCTTATGTAGGTTTATTCCTAGATATTTTATTCTTTTTATTGCAATGGTGAATGGTATTGCTTCCTTAATTTCTCTTTCTGATTTTTCATTGTTAGTATATAGAAGTGCAAGTGATTTCTGTGTATTAACCTTGTATCCTGCAACTTTGCTGAATTCGTTGATTAGCACTAGTAATTTTCTGATAGTTTCTTTTGGGTTTTCTATGTCTAGTATCATGTTATCTACAAACAGTGAGAGTTTTACTTCTTTTCCATCTAGATTCCTTTTTTATTTTCTTTTTCTTCTCTAATTGCCATAGCTAGGACTTCCAAAACTATGTTGAATAATAGTGATGACAGTGGACACCCTTGTCTTATTCATGATCTTAGAGGGAAAGCTTTTAGTTTTTCACCATTGAGAATAATGTTTACTGTGGGCTTTTCATATACGGCCTTTACTATGTTGAGATAGGTTCCTTCTATGACCATTTTTTGAAGCATTTTTGTCATAAATGGATGCTAGATTTTGTTGAAGGCTTTTTCTGCATCTATAGAGATGATCATATGGTTTTTATCTTTCAATTTGTTGATATGGTGCATCACCTTGATTGATTTGCATATATTGAAGAATACTTGCATCTTTGGAATAAACCCAACTTGATCGTGGTGTCTGAGCTTTAAAATGTGTTGTTAGATTCTGTCTGCTAGAATTTTGTTGAGGATTTTTGCATCTATGTTCATCGGTGATATTGGCCTGTAATTTTCTTTTTTCATGTTTTCTCTTCCTGGTTTTGGTATCAGAGTGATTGTGGCCTTGTAAAATGAGTTTGGAAGTGTTCCTTCCTCTGCAATTTTCTGGAAGAGTTTCAGAAAAATAGGCATTAGCTCTTCTCTAAATGTTTGCTAGAATTCCCCTGTGAAGCCATCTGGCCCTGGGCTTTTATTTTTGGGGAGATTTTTGATCACTGTTTCAATTTCAGTGTTTGTAATTGGGTTGTTCATAAATTCTATTTCTTCCTGGTTCAGTCTTTGGAGGCTGATCTTTTCTAAATATCTGTCCATTTCCTCTAGGTTGTACCTTTAATTAGCACATAGTTGCTCAAAATATTATCTATGATCCTTTGTATTTCTGTGTTGTCTGTTGTAATCTCTCCTTTTTCATTTCTAATTTTATTGATCTGATTTTTCTCCTTTTTTTTTTTTTCTTGATGAGTCTGGTTAGTGGTTTGTCAATTTTGTTTATCTTCTCAAAGAACCAGCTTTTAGTTATATTAATGTTTGCTATTGTTTCCTTCATTTATTTTTTCATTTATTTCTGCTCTGATTATTATGATCTCCTTCCTTCTGCTGACTTTGTGGGTTTTTTGTTCTTCTTATTCCAGCTGCTTTAGATGTAGAGTTAGGCTGTCTATTTGATGCTTTTCTTGCTTCTTGAGGTATAATTGTATTGCTATAAACCTCCCTCTTAGAATTGCTTTTGCTGAGTCCCATAGGTTTTGGGTTGTCATGCTTTCATTGTCATTTGTTTCTAGGAATATTTTGATTTCTTTTCTTATTTCTTCAGTAACATCTTTGTTATTTAGTAATGTATTGTTTAATCTCCATGAGTTTGTGTTTTTGCTGTTATTTTCCTGTAGTTGATATCTAGTCTCATAGCATTGTGGTCAGAGAAGATACTTGATACAATTTCAATTTTCTTAAATTTACTGAGGCTTGATTTGTGGTCCAACATGTAGTCTATCCCGGAGAATGTTCAGGTGCCCTTGAGAAGAAAGTGTATTCTTCTGCATTTGGATGGAAAGCCCTGAAGATATCAATTAGGTCCACTTGATCTAATGTTTCATTTAATTTTTGTGTTTCCTTATTGATTCTCTGTTTTGATGATCTGTCCATTGGTGAAAGTGGGATGCTAATGTCCCCTACTATTATTGTGTTGCTGTCGATTTCTCCTTTTATGCCTGTTAGTGTTTGTCTTATGTATTGAGGGGCTCCTATGTTGGGTGCATAGAGATTTACAACTGTTATGTCTTCTTCTTGGATTGATCCCTTGATCATTATGTAGTGTCCTTCTTTGTCTCTTATGATATTCTTTATTTTAAAGTCTATTTTGTCTGAAATAAGGATTGCTACTCCAGCTTTCTTTTGGTTTCAATTCACATGGAATATCTTTTTCCATCCTTTTACTTTCAGTCTGCATGTGTCTCTAGATCTAAGGTGGGTCCCCTGTAGGCAGCATATATATGGGTCTTGTTTTTGTATCCATTCAGTCAGTCTGTATCTTTTGGTTGGTGCATTTAATCCATTTACATTTAAGGTAATTATTGATACATATGTTCCTATTGGCATTTTCTTGATTGTTTTGGGTTTGTTTTTGTAGGTCTTTCCTTTCTCTTGTGTTTCCTGGCTATGTAAGTCCCTTTAGTATTTGTTGCAAGGCTGGTTTGGTTGTGCTGAATTCTCTTAACTTCTGCTTGTCTGTAAAGCTTTTGATTTCTCCATCAATTTTGAATGAAATATTTGCTGGGAATAGTAATCACGGTTGTAGGCTTTCTCTTTCAGTACTTTAAATATACCATGTCATTCCCTTCTGACCTGTAGAGTTTCTTCTCAAAGATGCAGTGTTAATCGTATGGGTTTTCCCTTGTATATTACTTGTTGCTTTTCCCTTCCTGCTTTTAATATTCCTTCTTTGTGCTTAATCTCTATTGGCTTGATTAATACATGTCTCAATGTGTTTCTCCTTGGGTTTAACCTGTAGGGGAGTCTCTGTGCTTCTTGGACTTGATTGACTATTTCCTTTCCCATGTTGGGGAATTTTTCAACTATAATTTCTTCAAAAATTTTCTCAGTGCCTTTCTTTTTTGCTTTTTCCTCTGGGACCCCTATAGCTCAAATGTTGATGCATTTAATATTGTCCCAAATGTCTCTGAGGCTTTCCTCAATTCTTTTCATTCCTTTACCTTTATTCTGCTCTTCAGCAGTTATTTCCACCATTCTATCCTCCAGCTCACTTATCTGTTATTGTGTTATTCGTCTCTGTTTGCTTATTCTTTATTTATTCTATGTTCTTGGTGACTGTATTAACTGTGTTAAATGCTTCTTGCATTTTCTCCATTCTATTTTCAAATCTTTGGAGCATCTTTACTATCATGATTCTGAATTCTCTTTCAGGGAGGTTACCTATTTCCTCTTCATTTATTTGGTCTTGTGAGTTTCTACCTTGCTCTTTCATTTGTGCTGTATTTCTCTGTCTTTTCATCTTTTATTTTTTTCTAACTTGCTCCACTTGAGGTCCCCTTTTCCCAGGCTTTATTACTTCAATAGGATTGTATTACTTCTTCCCTTTGATTTTTGCCCTTGGAGGGAAATGTTGGTTGGGTGGTTTGTGTTGACTTCTTGTTGAGGGTGACTTGTACCTGTGTTCTAGTGGGAGGAGATCGAGTAGGTAATTACAGAAATACAGGGACATATACACACCCACTTCCACACATACAGTTATAACCAAAGTGTTCTAAATAAAAAAGTACAGAAGACTGACTTGGTGAGCAAAGAAAACCAGAGGTGATATCAGCCAATTGAAAGCAGAGTTAGCTAATGCTCCATCTGGAAATCTGAGTGTGAGCAGAGGGCCAACTGGGGAATACAGCATAGAGAGCTCAATAATTTGACTTATTTGTTGAAAGAAGAAAGAATGAAGGAAAAACGGGAGAATAAAAAAGACGGAGAGACAGAGAAAAGAAAGAGGAAAAGGGAGGGAAAAGAGAAAAGGAAGGGGTGGAGAAGAGGATTAAAAAAATAAGAGACAGAGAAAAGAAAAAATAGAAAAGCAAAGATGAGCAGATGTATGTAGAAAAGATTTATGTATACTCAGGAATAGCTACAGCTGGTAAAGAATAGTAGGAAAAGCAGTTGAATATATCAAAACCAAAATCCCAAAAACTCATCAAGAAAAAAAAAAGTGAGAAAGAAAAAAAAGAAAAGAAAAAAAACTTTAAATGATTTTTTTTTTTTTAAACAAAGAGAACTCTGTAGCATTGCAAAAAGCTAATGTGAAGGTGGAAATATGTTGGGAAACAAGCAGTGTGATTTATGAGAAGAAAATATCTTAAAATGAATGTTTAAAAAAATTTTATAGCAAGAAAGACAAAGAGGAAAACTCCACAGCAGCACTAAAGGATAGTGTGAAGGTGAAGATATGCTGGGGGGATAAACAGTGTGACTTACAAGAGAAAAAAAAGAAAAAAGAAAAAAATTTAAAGGTTCTCAAGGTCAAACTTCTTGATTGTGGAGTCTGCCCCTGTGGATGGGGTTGGGTTAGTGCCCTATGATATTTTCCTGGTTGGTGGAGCTAGTGCCTGTGTTCTGGTTGATAGAGTGCAATCTTGTCTCTCTGAAGGGTGGTGCAGCATCCAGTAGTAGGCTTTGAAGTGTCTATTGATGATACTGGAGAAGGGAATGGCAAACCACTTCAGTACTCTTGCCTTGAGAACCCTATGAACAGTATGAAAAGGCAAAAAGATAGGACACTGAAAGATGAACTCCCCAGGTCGGTAGGTACCCATCGTGCTACTGGAGATCAGTGGAGAAATAACTCCAGAAAGACAGAAGAGACAGAGCCAAAGCAACAAGAACACCCAGATGTGGATGCGACTGGTGATGGAAGCAAAGTCTGATGCGGTAAAGAGCAATATTGCATAGGAACCTGGAACGTTAGGTTCATGAATCAAGGCAAATTGGAAGTGATCAAACAGGAGATGACAAGAATGAACATTGACATTTTAGGAATCAGCAAATTAAAATGGACTGAAATGGGTGAATTTAACTCAGATGACGATTATATCTACTACTGTGGGCAGGAATACCTTAGAATAAATGGAGTAGCCATCATAGTCAACAAAAGGGTCTGAAATGCAGTACTTGGATGCAATCTCAAAGCGACAGAATTATCTCTGTTCATTTCCAAGGCAAACCATTCAATATCACGGTAATCCAAGTCTACACCCCGACCACTTATGCTGAAGAAGCTGAAGTTGAACAGTCCTATGAAGACCTACAAGATCTTCTAGGACTAACACCCAAAAGAGATGTCCTTTTCATTATAAGGGACTGGAATGCAAAAGTAGGAAGTCAAGAAACCTCTGGAGTAACAGGCAAATTTGGCCTTGGAGTACAGAATGAAGCAGGACAAAGGCTAATAGAGTTTTGCCAAGAGAACACACTGGTCATAGCAAACACCCTCTTCCAACAACGCAAGAGAAGAATCTACACATGGACATCACCAGATGGTCAACACCGAAATCAGATTGATTATATTCTTTGCAGCCAAAGATGGAGAAGCTCTATACAGTCAGCAAAAACAAGACCAGGAGCTGACTGTGGCTCAGATCATGAACTCCTTATTGCCCAATTCAGACTTAAATTGAAGAAAGTAGGGAAAAGCACTAGACCATTCAAGTATGACCTAAATCAAATCCCTAATGACCATACAGTGGAAGTGACACATAGATTTAAGGGACTAGATCTGATAGGCAGAGTGCATGATGAACTACGGATGGAGGTTTGTGACATTGTACAGGAGACAGGGAGCAAGACCACTTCCAAGAAAAAGAAATGCAAAAAGGCAAAATGGCTGTCTGAGGAGGTCTTACAAATAGCTGTGAAAAGAAGAGAAGCAAAGAGCAAAGGAGAAAAGGAAAGATATACCTATTTGAATGCAGAGTCCCAAAGAATAGCAAGGAGAGATAAGAAAGCCTTCCTCAGTGATCAGTGCAAAGAAATAGAGGAAAACAATAGAATGGTAAAGACTAGAGATCTCTTCAACAAAATTAGAGATACCAAGGGAACATTCCATGCAAAGATGGGCTCAATACAGGACAGAAATGGTATGGACCTAACAGAAGCAGAAGATGTTAAGAAGAGGTGGCAAGAATACACAGAAGAGCTGTACAAAAAAATCTTCGTGACCCAGATATTCATGATGGTGTGATCACTCACCTAGAGCCAGACATCCTGGAATGCAAAGTCAAGTGGGCCTTAGGAACCATCACTATGAACAAAGCTAGTGGAGGTGATGGAATTCCAGTTGAGCTATTTCAAATCTTAAAAGATGATGCTATGAAAGTGCTGCACTCAATATGCAAGCAAATTTGGAAAACTCAGCAGTGGCCACAGGACTGGAAAATGTCAGTTTTCATTCCAATCCCTAAGAAAGGCAATGCCAAAGAATGCTCAAACTACTGCACAATTTCACTCATCTCACACACTAGTAAAGTAATGCTCAAAATTCTCTAAGCCAGGCTTCAACAATACATGAAGTGTGAACTTCCAGATATTCAAGCTGGATTTAGAAAAGGCAGGGGAACCAGCGATCAAATTGCCAGCATCTGCTGGTTCATTGAAAAAAGCAAGTAAGTTCCAGAAATACATCTCTTTCTTCTTTACTGATTATGCCAAAGCCTTTACTGTGT
Source organism: Giraffa tippelskirchi (assembly GCF_054371585.1). Classification (NCBI taxonomy): domain Eukaryota; kingdom Metazoa; phylum Chordata; class Mammalia; order Artiodactyla; family Giraffidae; genus Giraffa; species Giraffa tippelskirchi. The sequence goes on along the minus strand of NC_137287.1, from coordinate 59,044,960 downwards.
GCATCACAATTAACTGTGGAAAATTCTGAAAGAGATGGGAATACCAGACCATCTGACCTGTCTCTTGAGAAACCTGTATGCAGGTCAGGAAGCAACAGTTAGAACTGGACATGGAGCAACAAACTGGTTCCAAATAGGAAAAGGAGTACGTCAAAGCTGTATAATGTCCCCCTGCTTATTTAACTTATATGCAGAGTACATCATGAGAAACTCTGGGCTGGATGAAGCACAAGCTGGAATCAAGATTGCCGAGAGAAATGTCAGTAACCTCAGATATGCAGATGACATCATCCTCATGGCAGAAAATGAAGAAGAACTAAAGAGCTTCTTGATGAAAATGAAAGAGGAGAGTGAAAAAGTTGGCTTAAAGCTCAACATTCAGAAAACTAAGATCATGGCATATGGTCCCATCACTTCATGGCAAATAGTTTGAGAAACAGTGGAAACAGTAACAGACTTTATTTTCTTGGGCTCCAAAATCACTGCATATGGTGAGTGAAGCCAGGAAATTAAAAGACACTTACTCCTTGGGAGAAAAGTCATGACCAACCTAGACAGCATATTAAAAAGCAGAGACGTTACTTTGCCAACAAAGGTCTGTCTAATCCAGGCTATTTTTTTTTTCCAGTAGTCATGTATGGATGTGAGAGTTGGACGGTGAAGAGAGCTGAGCACCAAAGAATTGATGCTTTTGAACTGTGGTGTTTGAGAAGACTCTTGAGAGTCTCTTGGACTGCAAGGAGATCCAACCAGTCCATTCTAAAGGAGATCAGTCCTGAATATTCATTGGAAGGACTGATGTTGAAGCTGAAACTCCAATACTTTGGCCACCTGATGCAAAGAGCTGACTCATTTGAAAAGACTCTGATCCTAGGAAGGATTGAAGGTGGGAGGAGAAGGGGACAACAGAGGATGAGATTGTTGGATGGAATCACTGACTAAATGGACATGAGTTTGAGTAAACTCAGGGAGGTGGTGATGGACAGGGAGGCCTGGACTGCTGCCCATGGGGTGGCAGAGTTGGACACAACTGAGCGAATGAACTGAACGCAACTGATGGATTCAATGTGCCTTTGGACAGTTGTTCTAGCTTTCACAGTGTTAGGCGCGTCCATTACCAGAGCTGCTTCAAAGTGGCCCTCTCAGCATAACTGCAGTGCTGCCAGCCTCCTACTTGTCCCTGAGATCATTCCTCTCTTCCGCCCTAGGCTTTTGGCTGAAGCTTGCTAGGTAGGTGCATGTGTGGATCCTTCTGTATCCCTGAGACTTGTGTGGGCTTCCCTCAGCCCCCTAAGCTCACCTTCTGTGTTGTGGGGCTTGTGTGCATTTGACTCAGTTCCTGAGGTCCACACTCTGTGTCACAGGCTTGTGTGCACTTGTCTCGACTTCCTGGCCACGCGCTCTGTGTAGCGGAGACTATGTGCACTTGTTTCGGCTCCCCCGGCTGGCCTCTGCATCAGGGGGCTAGTGTGGACTTGTTTCGGCTCCCCATGCCCGTCCTCTGCATTGCGGGGTTTATGCGCACTTGTTTTGTCTCACTGCCTACACTCTTTGTCTTGGGGGTTATTTGTTCTCCTTTTGGCTGTGCCGGGAGGGGTGTGTGCACCGCCCAAGTTTATATGCCTCCCCTTATCGGCACCCGGGTGCCACCCTTTGCGCCGGCTGTGTTTATCTGCCATGTCACACTCAGCTTCCTGGGCCTGCCCTCTGTGCTGCACGCTAGCTAAGTTTGTCTGCCGCGTCACACTCGGCTTCTGAGGCCTGCCCTATGTGCTGCAAGCGTTATGTGCGCTGGCTGGGTTTGTATGCAATGCCACTCTCGGTTCCCCGAGCCCACCACCTGTTTGGGGCCACAGTCCATGAGCTGTTAACGGGCTGAGAAGTGCAGCTTTCTCTGTTTACTGCCCTCCAAGTCCCTGCTTTGCCTGGTTTTTCAAGACGTCGCAGCTCCCCTTTGGGCCCCGTCTGTGAGGGAGTTTCCCTGTGTACAGGAATTCCTGTTTCAGAGCTCTCTCCCTCCAGTGGGGCACAAGTTCCTGCCCAGAAGTTCTCCATCTTTTCTCTTTTTATGTCTCCCTCCTTTCCCCTACCTCATTTCAGGGAGCTTAACCTATCCCCCTAGAGGCCTGGGGTCTTCTGCTGCCACCTAGAATTTTCTTGGTAGGAGTTTTTCCACATCTTGATGAGTTTTTGATGTATTTGGGTGGAGAGTGGTGATCTTCCCGTCTTTACTCCTCCACCATCTTCTTCCATCTCCAAGCTTCTGCATTTTTAACAAGCTCCCAGGTAACACCAGTGCGGCTGGTCCGCATACCATCATGGAGTAGGAAAACGATAAAAACCACATCAGAAATTCAGCCATCTCTACTTCTCAGTTTTATAAATCAACTTACATTCACTGTTCGAGCAGACATGGCCAGATGTGATTACAATATCTGTGGTTACATACAGAGCTATGCATACCTGGAGCTGGGGTGTAGGGACAGGTGTGAAGTAATCCCCAGTATTTCATCCCACCAACCACTTATCTTCTCTGCAAAGAAAATGCATTTTATTATCTACTACTCAGATGCCATTATAATCCAATGAAGAAAGAGAAATGTTAGTTGTAGATGCAGAGGTTATGTATATACAAATTAAAGCATCTTCTGGAAAACCAAAAAGGAGTAGAGCTATAAGAAGTATCAAGTCAAGACATAGAGAAATAAAGCCTCATTCAGCACATGGTCAGTTGGCAAGGATATTCCATGTTAGTTCTTTGACTTGGAGAGACAGGAGAGACACAGCCTGTGTTAGTAGTAGAATGGCCCCAAGCCTCTGCTTGGAAGCACTCCTGTCTGGATTGGACTGAACTCTTTTCAACTCTACCTACTCAGTCCTACTCTTGTTTGAAGATCTTCTGAGATTTTTCTCCCCACAATTGTCGCCTAGAGCCAATCTTCATCATTTCAGATTCTGTACTTGTAAACTGACCTACCCAGTAACTCTGAACCCCTAAATCAATAACTCAGAGTGCTTTCACAGTCACCTGATGACATGTAAAAAGCAGCAAAAAACTGAATCACCTGATGTGTACATTCTCAGCTGAGGTCTAACAAGGTAACACTCTTCTTGTTTCAGCCCTCATGTCCTAAGTAAGGGTCCTTTCTGTGGTCTATTTAATGCCTTGTTTTTCTTGCAATTTTGTGTACTTTTTTGGGTGATTTTGCTGATTAAAATGGCACCCAAGTAGTACTGAAATGCTGACTTGTTCCTAAACATAAGCAGACTGTGCTGTGCCTTACAGAGAAAACAGGTGTGTGAGAAAAGCTTGTTCAGGCATGAGCTATAATGCTGTTGACTGTGAGCTCAATGTTAATGAATCTTCAATATCTATAGTGTGCTGTCTTTAAAGAGAAACCCACATAAAGCAGGGTTGTGTATTGAGGGGTTATGTATTGATGGATGAAAATGTTGTGACCAGAGGCTCGCAGGAACCCAACCCTGTATTTCCCTTGGGAGTAGTCACTTGGTATTTGCTAATTCAGTGTTCACAGTAACTTATAGGACAGAACTACTGCAGATAATAAGACTGGACTGCAGTTGTGTTACAACCAAGTAAAACTTAGAGTTAAGTACACGGTCTCTAGAACAAGACAGTATGAGTTCAAGTCCCAGGTCTACCATGTACCACGTGGGAGAGTTTGGGCTTCAATTTCCTCTCTTGCCAAAGGACCTCATTCATGATTGTGGTGTCACTTAAAAAAAATCGGTGCACCCGCACATACTCACACAGAAAACACTTAGAATTATATTTTGCAGACAGCAAGCACTCAGCTATATTAGCTGTCATAAGTGTGTATTATTTTTGTAGGGCACGAAAGCTTCTGAAAGTATACGAAATCACACAATCAGGTGCTGAGCTGAGATATGAACATTGTTCCTCTAACACCCAACTCACAGGGGAGACTCTCCAAGTGGAGTGAGAAGTGTTTGGAGCCAGCATGGACATCTGGTCATCGCCCTAAATATAGAGTTGTGGGCTGTGTATTGAAAGGCGCAATGGGATGGGGTCAATCAGCAAGAGATAGGAAAAGGGGTGCCTTTGAGTGATTGCAGCCATTTCAGGTGTCAGATCTCAGACCCCATGGTTTTGTAGCTTTTTATAGAATGCCTATGGAAACATAATGGCAGACAGGGGTGACTACGGTTCAGCATTTCAGACATATCATCTTTTCTCTATCGTGCTGCAGGGGTTATGCTACAAATTGAAAGATCCAGCTACATGAAAAGGAACTGACACATTGAGCCAGGAAGTCTTTTCTTGTGCAGAAAGCTCTGATCTTCTGGTTAGCCAATCTGGAAGAGGTATATTTCACAAGAATAATTTCAAAAAAGTTTGCACTTGCAGACATGGCAAGTATAACAAGGGAATTAGGACCACGTCTGGGTTTGATGGAATAAAAAATAATCCAAATGTGAAACTAGGATAAGGATGTAAAAAAAAAAATTGAACACAGAACACACCCATAGCTTCACAGCCCTGTGGGCAGGATAACTTCATGCTTGGAATGAAGAGAGGGCTCCTTAGGGGATGGGGTGCTTAGAAGACACCTCTCTTCATCTCCATTCCCCACACCAAAGTACAACACAGTTTCTTCACCACGTGCCATTCTAACCCAGTGAGCAGATAGGCTCCTTCTCTTTCGGAAGGAAGCAGCCTCATAAAAAGATTCATCCCGCATTGTAAGGGGGATGGAGCTGGAGGGTACATTGCCTGTCTTCTTTCATTCTAAGATTTGTGTCATTGAAGAAACAAATTTCCCTAAGAATGAGAAAAGAAGAAAGAAAGAAAGTGAAGTCACTCAGTTGTGTCCGACTCTTTGCGACCCCATAGACTGTAGCCTACCAGGCTGTAGCCTACAGGACTGTAGCCTATGAGGCTCCTCCATCCATGGGATTTTCCAGGCAAGAGTACTGGAGTGGGTTGCCATTTCCTTCTCCAGGGGATCTTCCCAACCCAGGGATCGAACCTGGGTCTCCTGCATTGCAGGCAGATGCTTTACCATCTGAGCTACCAAGGAAGACCTCAAGAATGAGAGAAGGAGACAGTATGATGGAAGGAGATTATGAATTAGTGTTTTGGGTATACAATGGGGAGTTAAAATGAAAGTAACAATTAATAAAGTTTTAGAAAATAAACATGCTGAAGGAGGAGAGGGTATTATTTATTATTATTGTCAGGTGGACATGGCACCAGACATGGTATCCAACTCTCACTCAGTTAATGCCCCAACTGTTTTGGGAGGCAGTGATTTTCCTCATCTTACGAAAAGGGAAATGGGTTCATTGAAGTTTTAACATCTACTCAAGGTCACATTAGGGCTTCCCTGGTGGCTCAGATGGTAAAGCGTCTGCCTGCAATGCGAGAGACCCAGGTTCGATCCCTGGGTCGGGAAGCTCCTCTGGAAAAGGAAATGGCAACCCACTCCAGTACTCTTGCCTGGAAAATTCCATGAACGGAGGAGCCTGGTAGGCTACAGTCCATGGGGTCACAAAGAGTTGGACAAGACTGAGTGACTTCACTTCACTTCAAGGTCACATATGTAATGAATAGTGGATATGAGATTCAAACATCTGTCTGTAGAATTATGACGCTTGAGCACCTTGCAACCAAAAAAATACAATGACAGTAGTAAGTGAATATTTTGGAGTACCTCCTACAGACTGTACATGCATGAACTAATTTAATCTTCATGAACTTACGATTTATGTACAGTTGTATCCATTTCACAGATGTAGAAACAGGCTGAGAGAAGTTAAACAACTGGCCCAAGTTCTCTAGCTATTCCTTATCAGAGCTCTGAAAGGAGATACATCTGACAGAAGTTTGCTAGAACTAATGAGAGAAACTTACTAACATTTGCACTTTTATATAAGCAAAGCCCCAGTGTGTGTGGGTGGAGGGGGAGCAGTGAAGCAGGTGGTGACCCAAGATGCAGGAAACAGACACCTGACCAGGGTTTGGTGCCAGGACTCCTGTGCCTTCTATGTCTCAGAGAAGACGAGGGAGGAGCTGGCCCAGAACAGAAGAACTGGGAGGACAGTCCCAAATGAAGGAAGGAAGCAAGACCAGAATTGGTTGGATGATGAAAAGAAGAGAGATTACCTTAGCCCAGGAGTTGGCTCAGCTCAGTACCACAGGGTAGGACACTTGATGTCAGCCAAAGAAAAGTCAGAAGCTAAGAGGCAGGGAGGCAGTACCAGGGATACTGTCTTACTGTGAAGTCAAAGTGCATCTGAGGTCTAGAAGGAGACAGTTCAGGCTGGCCTGAAAGCTTCGGACAATTAGAGAGTGCCCTGGCCTCCGGGACTGGGCAGAGGGACTTTGAAATCCAAGACCATAAGGAGGGCCTGGAAGGCCCCCTCTGCTGAATGAAATTCATGTTCAGCCAGGGAACAGTGTGAAATGGACCAGTGACCCCCTCGACCATTTGTCCTCCATCCCGTAAGTGGGCCCAGGCTGGCAGAGAGCTGGACCACAGGGGCTGGTTTCCTTCAGCTGCCAGTGAGGAAGAAGAGGGGGTGGGAGAAAGCTCAGTTCCAATCTACAAACACCAGTAGCAGAGAGAGCTTTGCTTTTTCCTCCAGAAGAGTGACAGCCAAAATGTAATACTTGCTGCTCCCCCAAAGCAAGATGCTCTCGCTTCTTTATTTTACCCAGAATGGCTCTCCTGCTCTCTAAATCCTGACAGACATTCAGAACCTCACTTTTCCCTGTCTCTCAGCTCCTGGGTAGAGGTGCATCTTCTTCTGACAGAGCCCTGCAACTCCAAGTACGATTTATTTTAGGAGAAAATTGCCCACCGTTTAGAGTAAATAAAGTTGAGAACAGAGCTGAGCAACTTCATTTCCACTTCCCAGTATAGCGACTGAAGAGGGAGCTTCCTTCAACTCCAATTGCTCTTCTCGGAAAGTTTTTATTTAGCTTAATGGAAGAAAGCATGGTTTCTAGACCAAAGAGGAAGAAAATAAGGCAAGGCAAGGCAAGTAAGTAAAAGACATTTCAGATCAGACATTAAAAAAAAAATAAGAATTTTCCTTTTTCTCTTAATTTGATTTGCATTTTTCACCAATAATCCACTGTAGAATACAATATGATTACCAATATAATAGTCAAAGGTGTGGGGTACAAATGACAAGAGAAAAGACGAGAGATGGGACAAAATGAACTGAAATATACATCCAAAGCCATTGTGGTAAATGATATATCTTATAAGAGATGTCCACAGGGGAGCTGGTATATAAATAGCATCTCAGTGTGAAATAAGGACTGTGCCTTATTTCTTGTAGAAGCTGCTGTTTCTGTGCCAATGAGCAAAGATGCTAACAAAAGAACAGGCTAAGAGATGCCCCATCGATGTCTTTCCTTCCTGTGGCAGATTCTGTGTGTTATGTAAGGAGCAAGGGCAGGTGTGCTCACGTTGCCCACCTACATGCTTGATTTTTTTTTTAAGATTAAAGGACATCATTCTATATGCAGCTGTCACACATTACTCAGTGTGGGCTGACATGAACTGTAGTGAGATGAACCCAAGTGGGTTGAATCTGAAGGGAAAATGAAGATACTGTACTTTCAGGAAGTTTAAATAATGGAATATCAATTATTTATTTCCCAGGCTGTAATTCAAATAACCAACAGGACAAGAAAAATATAACAATAAAAGGCTGTGCATTGTACTTTGTGTGGTAAAGGTGTCTCCACCTAATGAGTCTCCTGGATACCTAGTTTGTGTCTGAATATCACCAGGGGTGATTATAGCTTGCAAAAGTAGACCAGAAAAAGGCATGCCTTCCTACGTCTCAGGCTGTAATTAAAGCCACGAGCCATCAGATACTGAAGAGGCCAGCTGCAGCCCTTCAAACCTTTAGTACCCCAGCATTAAAAATAGATTACAGCACAAAATATGTACCAAAAATAATCCCAATAAAAATTTGCACATTTGATTACTATAATTGATTTTTTCTTCTAGATATGAATAAATGACCCAGGCTAAATGCCAGTTCCTTGCAAAGAATTTCATTTAAGCTTCACTGAATTGAAAAGGCTCAACCAGACTCAACATTTCCAACTTCCTAGCAAGTAGCAGAAAATCTACCTGACAGTTGCTATGGCAACACGAACAGGAAGAGTGAACCACCAGCCTATAAATCCACAGAGAAACCTCTCTTAATTGGAAGGCCTTTAACCCACACATTTTTCTCATAGCTGCAGAGCTTATTTCTAAAGAGATTATTAAATTCCTCAATTGACTTATGAAGGATGCTTCCCACTATATTACTCTGCTTTGGGTTGCTCGTTCTTTCTGTTTCCAAAACTACAAAGCAGACCGGGGATAATAAAAGTTAACACAGATGTTTCAATGAAAAATCCATATGATATTCCTAAAATAACTTCAGTGGAAATGCTGAACAAAAAGGATTCCAATACAAGATCCAAGATGTTGTAGACATGTTTGTTTCAAGAGCCACACTGAAGTCACTAAACTTCACCATCCCCCTTCTCTCCAAATTCAATAGATTAATATGAAGTCCTGACAACATTCCCCAATATTAAAAAGCAGTGACCAAATCAAAAAGAAAAAATGAATAAATGAAGTGGTGGAATATGTTAATTTTATGCTCACTGTTGATTTTTAAAAACTCTCTTTACTGCTACTGCTAAGTCACCTCAGTCGTGTCCGACTCTGTGCGACCCCATAGATGGCAGCCCAGCAGGCTCCGCCGTCTCTGGGATTCTCCAGGCAAGAACACTGGAGTGGGTTGCCATTTCCTTCTCCAATGCATGAAAGGGAAAAGTGAAAGTGAAGTCGCCCAGTCGTGTCCGACTCTTCGCGACCCCATGGACTGCAGCCTACCAGGCTCCTCCATCCATGGGATTTTCCAGGCAAGAGTACTGGAGTGGGGTGCCATTGCCTTCTGCGAACTCTCTTTACAATTGAAAGTAAACACAAACTAGTATGTGACTGACTAAACAAGCAAATAAATAACTCAGTGTGTCTGGGAATCTCAACTGGATTGTGGTAGTTTGGGTTGATTACAGTTAGTCCACTGCATGTGAACAAGTTCCCTTCTGAGAGCACATTCGTTAAGTCCAATTTGTTGGTAAATCTGACAAAGTTAGCGTAGGTACCCATATAACTCAATTGGCTGTATAGCACTGTACCGTAATAGGTTTTCAGTACTTTTTCACTCATTGGAAAAGACGCTGATGTGGGATAGATTGAAGGTAGGAGAAGAAGGGGACAGCAGAGGATGAGATGGTTGGATGGCATCACCAATTCAATGGACATGAGTTTGAGCAAGCTCTGGGAGTTGGTGATGGACAGGGAAGCCTGGTGTGCTGCAGTCCGTGGGGTCTCAAAGAGTCAGACACGACTGAGCTACTGAACTGAAGTGAATACATAAAAAACAAGCACAAAAATCTTTTTAATCTTACTGTACAGTACCCTGAAAAGTACAGTAGTATAGTCCAACAGCTGGCATACAGGGGCTGGCATCGAGTGAACAGGCAAGAAGAGTTACTGACTGGAGTGGGGAGAGGAGGTAAGAGATGGTAGAGCTGAAGGATCGTCAGCAATAGGATATGGAAGGCAAGCTGCAATTCCACTCACCCCTGATGTTGATGGAATGTATATTTGCATCTTTGAAAGCTCACAACTTGAAGGTTCATAGTAGGGGACTTACTGGAGTTCATTACTCAGTTTAATTGTGTAATACAGAGGATTAGGAGTCACAGTGGAGAATGTAGAATATATAAACCAACCGATATCCAGAGACAATCTTTGCTCCTTCTGTCTTGCTCTGTGAAAGAAACATTACTCCTTCCAGCCCAAGCTGACCCTGCTGGGGTTCAGCTCCCACCCTCTTCATAGACCCTGGGTATACCTTTTTACGGGTCTCATGTATACATGTCCATAAAATCTCCAAGCCCAAGTTCCACTTTGGAGTGCTTTCTCTCTCTCCTCTTTCAGCCTGGTGTTTGAATGAATTCCAGTCTCCTTGGTCATCCTACTTCCTCACTTTCTGTTCTCTCCTCAGTTCCCTGCAAGATGGCACCCACTCCCTGTCCCCACACTGAGTCCTGATAGCCCCTGACTTCTCCTCTGGAAGGGAGAACCAATTCTGCCTTCTTTAGGTGAACTTTCTCCTTGTTCCCATCACACGGTGCTCTCCTGGCCTTTCCTCCATCTTCTCAGTTTTTTATTCTCTGCCTACTTTTTGATATTCCTCAGAATATTTCATGAACCCTCTTTCTTCCTCCAGCTGCTATCTCCTTTATTTTATTTATTAATTTATTAAGTCACTTTGGTCATGTTTGACTCTTTGTGACCCTATGAATTATAGCCTGCCAGGATCCTCTGTCCATGGGATTCTCTGGGCAAGAATACTGGAGTGGGTAGCCATTCCCTTCTCCAGGGAATCTTCCCAACCTGGGATCAAACCCGTCTCTTACGTCTCCTGCATTGACAGGTGGGTTCTTTACTACTGAGCCACCTGGAAAGCCCCTTTATTCCCCTTTGGGCAACCTCAAACCCTCCCATGGCTTCAATGGCCATCAACACACAAATGACTCAGAAATGTTTATCTCAACCTTGTTGTAAAAGAGAAGATAAAAAAATCTGCCTCCTCAGGCTGTAGAGAACATTGGAGACAACATTTAAAACTTGTCTGACACATTATCAGCTCTCCATGGAAATGTTAGCTATTATTAGAATGTATCTTAGATGCCTTAAAGATAGCATGTGCAAAGCTGAACTCCCTGTCTTCTCCTCACAGTATTTCTTCCCACTGCTTCCTTCTCAGTAAATCCCCTACTCAACTTTTAAGTCCATTTTCATCAACTCTATCCAAAGCTCCCCTTATCCTTGAGTTAGATGCCCCTCTTATGGGCTATCACGGCTTGCTGCATAATGGTTGTATCCTGTTGCATTGTCATTGCATGAGAGGGCAAAACTGCAGTCTTATTCACTATTTTATCCCCAACAAATATTTATTTGGGTTATGAATGAATGAAACTGGATCACTACATAAAACAAACCATTAACTATAAACAGTTTTCTTCATGGTTATGGCATAAGGTTTTAGAAAATTATCCTTAGTTTCATCCATTCCAACCTCCTTTTATAAAAATCTAGTTTTGTCAGTTAACCATATGGAGGTATCTAGTGTTACTTTGGTTTCAAAATCACCTAGAATGACATGAAATTCTCAGGAAATATTTGGGAAGTGGGGTCAAAAAGAAGGGGAGAAAAACCTCCTGAAAGGCTAAGGGCACGGATGCAAGCAAACATATATTTATCCACACAGGCACTATTTCCCCTGCATTCAGCTCTCAATACTTCTTTCCTCTGCAAAACCTACCTGTAGTCTATTCTGCCCATTACTGCCTAGAGAAAAGATGTCCTTGAAATAATTTGTTTAATGATGTGGACAAAACCTTTCTCAGGTTAATGCGCTCAGGAGACATTCACAGACCACAAACTTTGAGGACCCTCTCAGATTGCTCATGCTGGGGAACTGCGCAGAGATTCAGGGATTTTAGACAATGTGTTCAGGTGGGATTTAGGGAAAAGAAGTTGGGGGACAGGGGAGTCTGTGTGCAGAAACAAATACCCCTGAGGTCAGTATATGTATACAACTATCTTACAAGCAATGCACAGGGCCAAAGCACCACAGCTGGGAGCTATCCTGAGGTACCCAGGTGACCACGCATGCACACACTCATGCACTTGGGAGGCTTGTGGCTCACTTTCTCATCCAAAAAAACCCTCTGTCTTCTGTTTCACATACTTGCAACTTACAGACTTTTGAAAGGGTCCACATGCAACAACTGGACCAAACATAGGGTGTGTTACTCTGATCTCTTTACCCAAAAGAAACCATTGAGATTTCTGTGATCATCCATTTGGGGAGGCTGATTGCAACAGCAGAGCTTTGATGAACAAGAGGTTTGATTCCGAATCCAGCTCTATATCTCGCTGGTCCTGTGACTTTAGGAAAGCTCACTAAATCTCAGTTGCCTCTCTTATGAAGAAGAGAAAACAGTACCAGCCTTAGAGGATTTTTGATAGTTATATAAGGTAATGTGCACAGGGTCAATAAATGTTCAGTAAAATGTAGCTGAAGAATAGGTGACCCAAATGGCTACATGAGGTCATCTCAAGTGAACATTACTGCTAACCCTTCCAGTGTTTTGATCAAAGGGATGGGTGGATGAATTAGCTCATGTATTGTTTTACCACCTGGAACACCACTTAGAATTTGAACACTAATAGCAGGAGCTTTCTGTTTAGTTCTGACCCTTTTTGGAACACATGATTTCAAAAATATCCTTTCCAGCAGTAGGGTTTCAACCTACTCTTTAAAATTTAGAAATAGAAAATTGAACTTGTTTATTGAAAAACATAAAATGCTGAAATAATTTTAGTGATGTACCTGTACCATGCAGGATAATGACATATTAGACAAAAAAAGCAATTCCTTTGTATAGACAGTGGAGTCAAAAAGATTTTTTTGCAGGGGGTGGGGATTCTGCTTTTCTTTGTAAAAAAATACCAAAAGGATATGTCTAAACAAGAGTGAATTTGGAAGTTTGGCTCACTGATCCACTCATCTGCACTCTAGTCATTGAGATTTCATCCTATGATACTGTGGTATGTATTTTCACATCCATTAACTAATTTAATCCTCATGATAACCTTGAAATATATTCAGTTTTTGGGTATGATTCCCATTTTATAGATGAAAAGACTAAAATTCAAAAATAATTTCCATAATTATACCAAGAATGAGGCAGAATCAAGATTCACACTGAGCTGTCTGATAACAAAGACTATTGTTTTCTTTGACATAATCTTCTCTCATGATATAAAGACACGTCACCTTCTTGGTGTCACAGTAGTTTTATCATCCCAGGTTATGATAGTTCTCTATTCTTTATTCCTCACCTTCCTCCCTATTTTTTTTCACAGGTATATTTCTCCTGCTGGAGTACTTTCCTTTCTATCCAATATTTTGTAATTTATTTAGCATAGTCCTTCATCTGGCAAGATTTTTGAGAGGTACTTTGGCTGTTTTCCTTTCTTAATTAATAAAAGAAAGAGGATGGGATATATTTATACTTATGACTGATTCATGTTGTTGTATAGCAGAAACCAATACAACACTGTAAAGCAATTATTCTCCATTAAAAATTAAATTAAAAAAATAAAAGGAGGAAAGATCCTGCTGTAATATAGGAGTGTCATCACGCCAGACTCCTCGACATGGTCCTCTGACCTCTTCCTGCCCAAACTTAAGCAGAAATCCTAAATACAAGGCTGAAAACCTACATGCTTTGTTTCCACTTTTTCTTTCAGTTTTATTTTCATGTCTACTTTGTTTAAAGATAAAATAAAATAATCATGGGCCAGAAGGCCTCAAAATTTTAGGAGTGTGAATTTGATCACAAATCCAAATTCTGGTTTATAAGATTTAATATCCAATGTTCCATAGTAGAATTTTCCCCAAGCAGTAAAATAAGATTAACGTATATGCAGTGCTGTTAAAACTATTTTCTAATATTTGACTAAATAGCTACTTCAAGGGAACAAGTGAAGAGGATTAAAAAATATCATAATACACAGATTGGAAAACAACTCTTTGATCAAAAGAGGAGTCACATGGCATAATTATTGGCTTTAATCAATCAAAACTTCTTCATGATATATCCAACAGAAAAATAATTCTCCTTTTAATTAAACTTCTCACTGTCATAACTTTCTTTGTGGTTTATACTTGCCCCCAAACCCACCAATATCTATTTCTCTCTAACTTATTCTGAAAGAGGACTTAGTGAACATGAGAGCAGTTATACAGGCAGCAACATCTTTACTTGCTGTTAAAAATTATTGGTGAAGGAAACTTTTAACTTCATCTCTCCCTTCTTCTTCCCATGAAGGAGGCAAAGTCCAGTCCAAGAAATGAGAAATAGGGCTATGCAGTGCTATTTCTAGAACTTAATGAATTAGACTCTTATAGTACAGTATACATAGATCCACTAGAGAAGGGAATGGCAACGCACTCCAGTATTCTTGCCTGGAGAATTCCATGGACAGAGAAGCCTAACAGGTCCTTGGGGTCTCAAAGAGTCAGACACAACTGAGTGACTAACACTTTCACTTCTTTCTTTCACTCACAGTAGACATACCTCTCTCACTTGTTTTAGACAATATAGGGATCTGTATTAATTCTCAGGTCTCTCTTCTTTCTAGTAGTGTTATATTAAATTCAGTCTTCTTCATTTGAGGAATGAGTGAAGTAATTACTGTTTTTTTGAGACTCACAGCATTCCAAGGAAAGGGCCATTTTCAGAGAGGAGGAATATGAAGCATACAGATGAAGCAACTTGCCTGCAGTCATAGATGCAATCCCAGTTTGAACAGCAATTCAGAGCCAGTTCTTTCCACTGTACTATTCTGTTACTTTCAAATATAATTCTTTTTTTTAGATAAAAATAAATTCATGTTTTAAAATATATCTTTGGGTTCTGATTTTCAGTAATTGCAGAGTAGGTTGTATTGGATTAATTCTCCTGCTGATAACAATTATCTTTAAAAAGATGTCTGAAAATACTGGAGAGTGACCAAAATCAGGTAGAAACTCAAGAGGGCTCAACTCATTACAGAAGGAAACCACAGTGAGTGAGACCAAGGTAATAGAGCTTTTTTTTTTTTAATAAATTTATTTATTTTAGTTGGGGGCTAATTACTTTACAATATTGTAGTGGTTTTTGCCATACATTGACATGAATCAGCCATGGGTTTACATGTGTTCCCCTTCCTGGACCCCCCTCCCACCTCCCTCCCCATCCCATCCCTCTGGGTCATCCCATTGCCCCAGCCCTGAGCAATTGTCTCATGCATCGAACCTGGAATGGTGTTCTGTTTCACATATGATAATATACATGTTTCAATGCTATTCTCCCAGAACGTCCCACCCTCACCTTCTCCCTCAGAGTCCATAAGACTGTTCTATGCATCTGTGTCTCTTATTCTGTCTCGAATACAGGGTTATCGTTACCATCTTTCAAATTCCATATATATGCATTAGTATACTGTATTGGTGTTTTTCTTTCTGGCTTACTTCACTCTGTATAATGGGCTCCAGTTTCATCCATCTCAATAGAACCGATCCAAATGTATTTTTTTTAATGGCTGAGTAATATTCCATTGTGTATATGTACCACAGCTAATAGAGCTTTTCTCCTGAAGGAAACCCTCAGTCTCCCCAGTCATGGATGGATTAGATCAGGCAAAGCGACACCATTTGATTACCCTGATGTACAAGCAGATAAAGTCTCAGGATGAAGACTTTATCAGATAAAGTCCCAGAGAGGCTGGGAATTGGGGGGGGGGGCGAAATACCTTAAAAGAATGAAATCACAGAGGGAGAAGCCCCTAAGTTGGCATATAAATTCCCTTCAAATGCTTCAGACCTTGCATGGAGTCCCTGTGAGGCAAGTCACCTAGGACTTCAGGGTAATAGGAGTTTAAAGCACTAGAGGGCTGATGGGGATTCCAGAGCTGCCCACTACATGGAAGACTGAATTAGGAGTTGGGGTCTCATCAAGTTAGAGAGGCTGACTTTCAGCTTCTTATTGAAACCTCACAAGGCTTGGGAGTACTACTTGAAGACTAAGCCATTCACACTAGGATTAAGGACAAAACTAAAATAGATCCACCTTAACAAAGTTTAAAAACCAAGCTTCTACCAGTCCAAGTGGATTTGCAAGCAATTTAACTACTTACTAGAATAAGACTTTTCCGATTCCTCAGATAACAGGTAATAGAACCTAGAGTCTTAACAAAATATAATCCATATTTTTTTTTGAAAATGGAGATAAACAATGAGAAAAATAATTTTGTAAAAACAGACCTTTAGTACCTTTTGCTTTTACCTCTTTCAGTAAAAACAGAAGAATCAGATGTAAGCATTAGCAGGGAGGCGTTTAAAAATTATGATAAATAATCTAAAGGAGTATACATATATAATAGAGATATCTATTATATATATATATATAAAATCATAACAAGAGTATAAAGGAAGGAAGGGGTATAAATGGAGTTATAATGTTGGAAAAATTCTTATATTAATCACTAAGTGGTATAATACTAATATTAATCTCTATACACACATACACACACACTGAGTCTATATTTATTTAATTCTAGATACCGCTTTTCTATTTTGCTTTTGCCTAAATAATAGCAGAATTCAAGCAGATGACATGTACTTTATGAAGCTCCCATGGGAAAGCACTTCTCTCCTGCAGCATGGCATGGGAGTGAAGAATGCAAACTCAGCAGCCAGACTGTCACCAGCTGTGGGACCCTGGGCATGTTAGTTAGCCTCTCTGTGTCCCAATACCAACCTCGCCATGGTATGTCAGTATTAAATGACTTCATAATGAAAATTTCTTAAACTGGTGTCTAGCACATAATAGGCACTGTTATGACTCACTCCTCTGTGATACATCTGGAATGCTGTCTGGCAGAAGTTTACTCATAATATACTCATCATCACTCAGTGAACCAGAAGTCATCAATTTAGGCAAACCCCTGGTCTCACAGCATAGACCTCAATTCTTAATGATGTCATTTTTGGTAAATATAAATTTTTAAATACTTGTCTTCACGTTTGTTTTATCTACTAAAGTAAGAGTTTCTTGAAATCAGGGGCAGGCTTTCCTTGTGGTCCAGTGGTTGAGAATCCGCCTACCAGCGCAGTGGACATGAGTTCAAACCCTGCTTTGGGAAGACCCTGCATGTCTGAGAGTAACTAAGCCTGGGAGCCACAGCTACTGAGCCCATGTGCAGCAACTCCTGAAGTCTGGGCACCTGGAGTCTGTGCTGGGCAACAAGAGAAGTCATTGCAGTGAGAAGCCCATGCACTGCTATGAAGAGTAGTCCCCGCTCTCTGCAACTAGAGAAAAGCCCACACACAGCAACGAAGACCAGCACAGCCAAGGATAAATAAATAAATCTTTTAAAAAAATAACAATTTGAAGTCAAGGACAAGGTCTTAACTAGAATAGAACTAAAATATGCTTAATAAAATCTTGGATAAATACTTTTTAAGCCAGAGGCAGGCCCTATTCATTTAATTTAAGGGTAAAGTAGGAAGTTGTATGAGAATGTGGGCTTTCATTTTATTAAATATAAAAGTCTGGAATCCGTATATCAAGACTATTATAAGGAAATGCCAAATCTGAATCTTAAATTTAAAATTATTACTTTCCATTCCTAAGATTCTATTGTTTCATCTTCTATTCCTCGAGCATATGCTTACTGAGCATTTATAACTAACCAAGCATTGTACTCGGCAATGGAGAGACAGCTAAAATGACAAGGAACTTTCGATACTGAAGAGGAACAAAAGATGAACAATTAAACAGTTCAAACTTTAATAGAGGTAGTTTTGTTTATCCTACAGGATCAATTGGGAGATCACCTGAAGGGGTAAGGACTGAAATAAGGACTAAAGGTTGCAGAGCAGCCTGGTGAAATTCCAGACTGGAGAAGGTTTTTCAGGCAGAAGTGTTAGAAAATTCACTCTCTAATATTAGGTCATGGAAGCTGTGGTTACAACCTTATTTCTCAGAAGAAAAACTAAGATGAATGGAAAAGAGAATGACTTGTTCTAAGGTCATTATTAATGATAGAATCAGGAACAGTATCCAAGCTTTTAAAGTTTCATCTCTATTCTAAATTGGGCTTCCCTGGTGGGTGGCTCAGATGGTAAAGAATCTGCCTGCAATACAGGAGATATGGGTTCAATCACTGGGTCGGGAAGATCCCACGGAGAAGGAAATGGCAACCTGCTCCAGTATTCTTGCCTGGAGAATCCCACAGACAGAGGAGCCTGGTGGGCTACAGTCTGTGGGTCTATTCTAGATAGTTGTGACTTTCCATAAGTCCATGATACTTTTAGAGCTGAATTTGTGCCCCTTCTATGATGTAACTCTTTTGTATTGATCGGTCCTCATAATAAGTAACAGTAACATATGTTCTTAATAAAAAAAAACACAACAATTTGAGGAATCTCTGCAGGCTACCAGGAACATTTTAAAGTTCTCCTTCTAACCCCCATTCATGTCTAAGCCTTTCCTCATTTTCCCAAAGGACAGTAGTCAGAATGTCCAGACATCTGCATATCACCTCTTTTATGTCTTCTTTTAGGCTAGCTCAGTGGATATGAATCTTAAGGTTCATAAGAATTCCACTCCAGGTCTGCATGCAAACAAACATGCCACATGCTACCTTATAGGTGATTTAGAAAATCCAAGGTTTAATTTGACTATACAATTTTTATTTTATGAGTTGGCTTTAGAATGACACCTTCATAGAAGATGCTTCTCTACTGTCTTACTATAATTACAAACTTATCTTATGCTCTTTAGCGATCCATTTCTATTTTGAAGCTGATTAGTTTCATTTAATCTTAAAAGGAATAGAAAACAATCACAGGGTTATAGTACTTATCTGTAACTCCTCCCCCTGCCCCCTTTTTCTATGCTGAACATGCTTTCCTGCAAATACCTCTGAAAAAAACCCTAGAAAGACCACTTTCTTGATACTGGTGCACCAAGAAGGCCATTATTGGTGGATATGACAGTTAAATTCATCTTTATCAGCCATGATAAAAACTCCAAAAATCACCACCACAAATTCAGTAATAGGGCAAACTTGGAGAGAAGCAGACATTGCAAAACAAAAAGGATGACTTCTGTACTCCTCTTCATGTCCACATGAGAACAGGGCCCCTCAGACTGCATGGGTTCTTTTCACCCCCACACCATCTTTCCCTCAAGAGAGCAGAGTTTCCCTCCCTTGTTTCTTGGAATCAGACTGTAAGATCAGGACCATCTGGGATTTTCAGTGGCAGTTTGGCAGAGACTATGAACTTGCTCATTCATTCAGTACACACTGTGATGGCCTCCTAGTACACAGAGCCTGACAAGCTAAAGACTCTATTTCTAGCACTCTCCTTACAGCTAGGGCTCCCAGGCATGCTTTAGGTCCTGACAAACAGATTTTCTCTTTTGAGTCCTGCATGTGAAGCAGTCAGATGAGGACAGAGGCAGGACTCAGTCATGCATTTAGAGTGGACTGTAGCCGAGGCAGTGTCATTCTGGACCCAGAAGTTGTTCTGAATGTCTTCCTGATTCTACAGCTTTCTGTCTGAGGTAGAAGCAGTAGCACTCTGATGACCCAGTTCTGTTATGTGGCCTTAGGAGTCATTCCTGGAAACTCAGCCTACAGTTTGTTTCTTTACTCTATGGACTAGTTTTAGGTCATTTAACACCATTTCTGCACAAACTTCATTCAATAATAAATGTCTCTCTGCTTAAACTATGAATAAGACGGATTTTTTTCATTAGAAATTGAAGCCTTCCTAATAAACTCTGAAAAGGGCATAAAAGCAGACCTCCAATTTGAGAATTCCTAAAGGGGCAGTTCTGAAAAATCTGTATTCTTTTACTGTAAATTTAGCAATGTTCCTCATGGTTTTTTGAGAGCTGAATACTTTCACTTAGGTCTGAAGTCCCATAAGGCTGGAATGGCTCATAGGTTTGTTGAAGAGTTATCTGGTCCAGTAAGAATCTGTGCTTTCAGCAATCCTCATCTCCGTTCAGTACAATGAAATCATTTCACTGACATCTCTAGTCACCAACTTCACAGGTTTAGGGGTAGAATGTGGGACTCTCTTGCCCTAAAACTGGTTCTAGAGATACAAAATCCTCTCTTCTAGCCAAGACCGCCCCCTAGCAAGGTTTCTTGCTCACACACATAGTTCAGATGCTCCACACATTAGCAGGATCTATTTTTCAAAAATGATTGAAGCTGTAATACATTATTTTAAAGATCTCTCCATGGTTTTCCTGTACCATTTATCTCATTATTCTTTCAGCTGGGCAGTTTTTCCTAAATACCCTCGATGCAGTTTTATGTCCATTCTTTCTTATCTAGAACTCATTAGTATAACCTAAGGTGATTTGGGTTGTGTATAAGTCAATTAAATTTGCATAATGAACCCCAGTGCCTCTCTGGCATGAACGAAGAACTAAGGAAAATTTTGACAGCTTCAAGAGAGCCATACAATTCATTCTTTTGGGGAAGGGGGATCCCTTTATAATCTTTTAATTAGGGCTTGAAGACAATGTATATTCAGAGTATCAGGAAAGACCAAGTCACTGACCCTTGATTAGAGCTGCACAGAAGTTCCCTCCAGCAGGGACAAGATGTCAACTTTGTAGTGAAAACAGGTCTTCATTTAACACATGATCTTTGAGAAGCCAATGAGCTACATTCTACATAGAGCTCCAAGGGAGAACTATTTCTAGAGCAATGTCCAGGAAAAAAGAATGCTTATCCAAAACAGAGGGCATACACCCAAAGAAGAAGACATGCCCAATCAGGTAAATTGCTATTGAAATTACTACCAAATAGTTGTAGTAATAGGTGCCTTGTTTTTTTGTTTTTTTTCACAGTTAACATACAATGATCAAAGTGTCAGTATAAATTACATTCATTACCCTATACTACCCTCACATTCTATGAAGTCAATGTTATTATTACCATCGCCTTACAGATTATAAACTGAGGCTTAGAAATACTTAGTGATTAATCAATGTAATACAACCTGGTCGTAGAACCAAGATACCTACCTAATTTCAGTTTTCTGACCAGTACTTCATACATAATACTAGTCCTGTGATCTCAGGTGCTCACAGAACTCCATATGCATCATTTAGATCATTGAGGATATACTCATCAGACAGACCAACACACCAACATGACAGCATGGCAAACCAAGTCAGAAGTGCCAATAGCAAAGAAACTGTATGAGAATGTATCCTAGGTGGGCCATTCCATCAAAAGGCAATGGGATACATGTGTAGTCCAGAGAGATTCTCTATTCATGAATAATTTAGCCACACTTGAGGAGCTGTTGAAAAACTATTTTAGAACACATTAACTATTTGTTATTTATTTTTATATCCTTTGATTACTCTTCCCTCTAATATATTTACAGTCATATTGCTTTCAAGTGAAATCTGCTAAAACTAGGAGGGTGTATTTCTGAGCTGCTGACTGCGAATTTCTGTCCAAAGTAATGCAAAAGGCTCCCACCTGAGGTAATAACTTTCTGCCACTGATACTGTAATGTGTTCATTAAACATTACATTAAAATAATGACGGGCATCATGATTCCCTGATTGGACTATAGCATGAGGTAGCAGAGCGATTGCAATTTTCAAAATTAGGCAATTCTGTGTTTACATGTTTGCTCCATTCTATACTAGCTTTTTGAACTGTGGTAAGTCACTAAAAGGGCTTCCCTGGTGGTGCAATGGTAAAGAATCTGCCTGCCAATGCAGGAAACGCAGGAGGTGAGGTTTGATCCTTGGGTTGGGAAGATCCCCTGGAGGAGGAAATGGCAACCCACTCCAGTACTCTTTCCTGGGAAATTCCATGGAAAGAGGAGCCTGGTGGGCTACAGTCCATGGGGTCGCAAAGAGTTGGACATGACTGAGCAACTGAACACACCACACATGCTCAAGTCAATCACTACAAGTCTCTGAACTTCAATGTCTTCAGCTTTAAAATATTGAGAAAAACAGTACCAAGAAGTTTGATAAGAGAATCAGAAGCCATATATTAAGGTCTACTTTCCTGCCAATAAAGCAACACACTAAAGAGGTGCTCAGAAAATGGTCATCTAACACTGGGAAACTAACTTTTGCATTATCTTCTTGCTTAAAAGGTCAGAAGGAAAAACTAGGGATGGGAGGAAATTTCTATATTCCACCCTCTCAAAATGTAGGTATGTTTTGTTTCTTAAGTGATGAGACCTTTGCCTTCAAAGAATTAATATTAGCTTGGGCCAGCTGACCCAAAACAGATTGGGCATTACCCAAAAGGCAACCTCCAGGCAGACTTTAGGTTTAGAGGGAAAAGTCTAGAATTGTAAGATGTAGATGTGTGCCAACCTTAGAAGAGAGAATTTGGAGAACTTCCCCCTCATGGCAAGATTTTGTCAATCCTGGCAGGGACTGTGAGCACCCCCAGAATGTGGCATGACTTAGACATGGGTGCACAGAGGCTCCAAGGTTTATGCAGTACAGTCTGAGGGGCCAGGCTTACTCAGAGCCCCAGTGCCTGCAGATGGTTGGAGCAGGTGCCTCATGCTGTAACCATGGGGATGGGCAACACTGTAGATGCAGAGTCTGACCCTGCACTGGCCATATAAGCCCAGAATTCTTGTTTCATAAAAGAAAGGTAGGAATGCAGGCACCTTGATAATGACAAAGTGGCATTTTTTTTCTTAGCCAGGAAAGTGGAGTCTCCAAGAAGATTAAATGTGGGAGAGAGGAAAACAAAGAAAGAAAAGGAATATTACATACCTCAACTGGTGTATTGTAGAATAACTTTTGTAATTATTATAGTACCCTCTGCATAGTATCTATGATTTGTAAAAGACATAGTCTATTAAAAATTCTTAACATTGAGTACTCATTTTCTTTTAGTTTTGGAAGATTTCATGTCTCCCTCATAAAAGTGATGGATAAAGAATTTATTTTAAAAAGTTTAAGAGGGAGAGAGAAGATAAAGAGCTGAATCATGAATAGTTTAGATGAGCTTTCAGTCAACAGGACTGAAGGCTTCAGCTTCTAGGTATTAGGGCAAGGAGAATAGTAGGAAAGAAGAAAGAATGGTCAAATACCCTACTATGTGCCTGGCAGTCTGCTATGTGTTAAGAGGCACAGATATTACCAGCTTCACTTTTATAGCCATGGTGAGTCTCATAGGAGTTTTAATATTTGTCTATGTTCACACAGCTCATAAGCAGCAAAGACGAGATTTACAGGAGCACCTTCCCCTACAAACTATTGCTCTTTCTGCCATTCCTAGTTGTCTCTGTAAAGTGTCTAATGTTTCCTGGAGTGGGGTGGGGAGCGCATTTATGAGGCAAGCCTGAAATGCTTCAAGCAAGCTTATTGAAATTGAATGTCACCTGCCTTTTAGCAGGGAAACTCTTAAATGGGCTGAAGGAATTTTTTGAAACATACATTTTTAGCTATGACATGAAATTTTAAGGACAAGAAACATGAGTGATTGGAGCCAGGGATCACCCTGAAAAGCATCTGCGGGCTTGACAGCAGCCCCATGCCCAGAGGCAGGTTGTCTTGGGGAATAGTCATGCCCAAGTTTGGATTTTTCATCCCTCTGCTCACCTGCTCATGCTGTTCACACTTGTGACTGAAGGGAGCACTCACAGCCCCACCCCACTTCCCTTCATTTGGGTGAGGGAAAAAGGCTTTAATTTGTTGGGGAAAGGATAAATTACAAAGGATAATTCAGCTGTTGTAAATTATATATATTCCCTCCATGCCACCTCTCACTGAGTAGATTCAGGAAAAGGAAGTCTTGTTATCTTTCCTGATTAGAAGTTTCTTTCATTTTCTTGGAAGTAACATCTGTGCCAAACCAAAAACCAGACTTGCCTTCTCAGCCAGGAAATCTAACCAAACAGCACTTGGAAATTGGGCAACTCACCCATCAGCAGGAAACAAAGCCCACATTTATCTTAAAGATTTCTCTTTTTCTGATAACACTTCACACATTAAGAAAAAAAGCAGAACAAATGCAAATTTGAAAAATGCTGGCAAAATAATTATAGTCATTCTTGAAATACCCAGAGAGGCTGGGTGAAACTTCAGAATGCTTACGTGTGAGGAAGCAAAGTGGCACAGCTAATTTCAGAATGGGAAGTCTCTTTTCCTTGTCCTGTCCGCTAACCTCAGGAAGCAATGTTTTCAGCAAGTCAAGTGCAAACAGTACAGAAGCAGATGAAATACATAAAATGGGATGGGGTGGATGGTTAGGCTTTGGAGGGCAGCAATATACCCATTCTACATTTTCTGGCCAAGGCCAGAGTGTAAACCAAAGACTAGCAGGATGCTTAAGCACGAGAACTGGTGTCTTCATAAAGAGAGAAGGCTGACTGAGAAGCTCAGATGCAATGGCATCCAGAAGAGACCACGTCACTCCCATTTATATCAGGCGTATTTCCTTCCTCACAATTATGAAGATGCTAAAGGATAATTTATGGTATAAAATAGCTTCCTTTGTTTGAGACATGTCCATGTTTTCCTATCTTTCTGCTTCTTAACCTCTGTTTCCATAAAACGATGGCACCTCAGGGATACTGAATTGAGTAAATAATTTTTCAGGTCTTAATTTGCTATCATTATGAGTCTGTTTTTGTTTGATTTTATTCCCCTCTATTTTCAAATTCCTTTCATTTCCCTCCTCAAAATTATACACTCTGTTTTAATTGTATCCCATATATATATACATACACATACATATAGATATATACATATACATACATACACATACATGTAGATATATAATAATATAAAAATTGTTATATAAACAAACATGAATATATAAAAATATATAAATATATTAATATATAGGTCTCTCTATAAATACATGCAATACGTGAACCGTGAACTTCCAGATGTTCAAGCTGGTTTTAGAAAAGGCAGAGGAACCAGAGATAAAATTGCCAACATCCACTGGATCATCGAAAAAGCAAGAGAGTTCCAGAAAAACATCTATTTCGGCTTTATTGACTATGCCAAAGCCTTTGACTGTGTGGATCACAATAAACTGTGGAAAATTCTGAAAGAGATGGGAATACCAGACCATCTGACCTGTCTCTGGAGAAATCTGTATGCAGGTCAGGAAGCAACAGTTAGAACTGGACATGGAACAACAGACTGGTTCCAAATAGGAAAAGGAGTACATCAAGGCTGTATATTGTCACCCTGCTTATTTAACTTATATGCAGAGTACATCATGAGAAACGCTGGGCTGGAAGAATCACAAGCTGGAATCAAGATTGCTGGGAGAAATATCAATAACCTCAGATATGCAGATGGCACCACCCTTATGGCAGAAAGTGAGGAAGAACTAAAGAGCCTCTTGATGAAAGTGAGAGAGGAGAGTGAAAATGTTGGCTTAAAGCTCAACATTCAGAAAACTAAGATCATGGCATCTGGTCCCATCACTTCATGGCAAATAGATGGGGAAACAGTGTCAGACTTTATTTTGGGGGGCTCCAAAATCACTGCTGATGGTGATTGCAGCCATGAAATTAAAAGACGCTTACTCCTTGGAAGGAAGGTTATGACCAACCTAGATAGCATATTTAAAAGCAGAGACATTACTTCACCAACAAAGGTCCATCTAGTCAAGGCTATTGTTTTTCCAGTGGTCATGTATGGATGTGAGAGTTGGACGGTGAAGAAAGCTGAGTGCCAAAGAATTGATGCTTTTGAACTGCAGTGTTGGAAAAGACTCTTGAGAGTCCCTTGGACTTCAAGGAGATCCAACCAGTCCATCCTAAAGGAGATCAGTCCTGGTTGTTCATTGGAAGGACTGATGTTGAAGCTGAAACTCCAATACTTTGTCCACCTCATGCGAAGAGTTGACTCATTGGAAAAGACCCTAATGCTGGGAAGGATTGGGGGCAGGAGGCGAAGGGGACGACAGAGGATGAGATGGTTGGATGGCATCACCGACTCGATGGACATGGGTTTGGATAAACTCCAAAAGTTGGTGATGGACAGGGAGGCCTGGCGTGCTGCAATTCATGGGGTTGCAAAGAGTCGGACACGACTGAGTGACTGAACTGAACTGATAAATATATGTGTGTATGTATATATATTATACATATATATATCTCTCCTTCAAAATATGGAGTTTTGGGGGTGTGTATGTATGACTTTTAGTTTCTATAGGAAATATAGTACTATGTATCTCAGTCTTTCTTATCCTTTTCAGTCAACATTGTGTGTTTTTGTTTGTTTGTTTGTTTTTTAATTTGTCCATGTGTCTTAGCCTGTGTTCTCCTGAAGAGGAACTTGAGACAAAAGCTTCTGTGCAGGTGGTTTATTTGAGAATTATCCCAGAGTGCTGGTGCCAGGGACAAGAAGAGTGAAGAAAGTCAATGCATAAATCTGTTTTTGAGTCATCATCACTGACCCTTTGATGTGCCCATGATCCCTTAGAACATTCTTAGAAATTGTATGAAATGCATCTCAGAATTCTCTGTCCAGGGGATGGAAGTGGGAAGCATGTATTTATTCATTGGCTTTTGTCCTCCATTGGCCAACTGGAGCTTCACAGGCACTAATTCCCCCACACTTTGGAACTGACCTTGAAGGATTCCCCAAGGCACACTTTACCACAGCTTCAGAGAAGCCCCAAGAAACAGTGCTTTTTCGTATGGGTGAAGATCAGGAACCATCAGGTTGCACCCAGGCAACTCTCTCTGAAGTGCGAAGTTGCTATGGCAGTGACCTAGAGTTCTTCTTGGTGAGACCTACAAACTAGGGAGTAATTCCCCATATGTATATGATACACCAGGCTACTGGATGGGCATCTGCTTCTATTTGGGCCACTTTCTATTGCGTTGTTACAGAATCTTCTTATTTTACCTGTAACCCTCTAAAACCACAACTGGAGTGAACATCCTCACTCAACGGTAATGACCTAGACTTAGGCACAGGGGCCCCTGTCCTGGACTCCAGGCTCCAGGCACTGCTGTGCTCTGGAGACCTTTCTTGAAATGCTCTAAGTACCCCCTGGTGCCTGGGACATACCAGGTTGGCAGAACAATTTGGGGGGTGACTTGAGCCTGGACAGTGATCTATGTGGATCCCATTCGCTACTTCTTCCCTTTGGGGCTGTTTCTGACTCTCTACCCTACTGTGGGCTAATTAATTGCTCTAGGGAGCTTCAGTATTCACATCTATAGGCCTCCCCAAGGCCTGTGGGCCCAAGTTCCATGAGATTGGTTGCCAGAATGGTGTTGACGCACTAATTTTGGAAGATTCTCTGAGGCAGCAGAAGTGAACACGCCCATCCTTTATTCTCTGCCATCGCCAGCTCTCTCCCTCCCCCACTGCTGGCACCCAGACTGGTCACTTTACTTGCTCACAGGCTCTTCATGGCATTCAGTCCTCCATGGTTGGCTGGACCCATCTCCTCCGAGAGCTTTGGAGAACTAAACTCTTGGTTCGCAATTCTAACAAGTCTTTCCAATCTATATCTTCTCTCATCTACAGTCAGTTAGATGGCATCATGTTCTCTGGTCTTAAGCAGTGACAGATGAAGGATGGACATTCTTTGAGAGAATGGTACTGGTATAAAATCCTCAAAATGAAATTTAACATGAAAATAGGATAAATTGTCTTTCATATTTTCCTGCCTAATTTAGGTGGTCATTTATTTGTGGTCATTATCAACGAAGTGACACTGAGATAGTCTTTGAAATTCAGTATTCATAGAGAGCAGAATGTATGATGTACCAACATGAGTAATTCTGTAACTAGCATTAAATAACTGAAATTATGTAACTGCAGAGGCAAGAAGGCATTTTTTAAAGATGCTGTTTTTTTTCTAAATTCCAAATAGCCATGTGAGTAATGACCATGTTACCCCTCTTTTCTGTGGCAGGAGGTAAGAAATTGGCCAGAAACAACATGTTTGACAATAAAGAACTTGAACAGATTATTGTCAGATCTGACCAAGAAGAAATAGTACTTGGACACCAGGAAGAGTATTCACATGCACTAATTAGAAAATAAACAAATATTTCATTACCTCTTCTCTACCCATTATTCTGAATAATCAATAAGCTACTATACCTCACGTGGACTCCTTGATTTTTAATATTTAAAATATAAGTTTAAATTTTAAATATATTTTTCTCCTTTTTATACTTAGCCCAGGGTTCTGCCAAAAACATTTGTATGAATCCAACATGCCCTAAGAGTAGTCTTGTTTGTACATGTTTTTCTTTTATGAAATTATGAGAGATTTTCTCTGGTAACTACTTAGGTGAAAAGTTGCTAAATTGTTGCAAATGTGTACACCTGATGGCTTTCTAAAATGGCCACATCCCACATCATTCTAAATTCCCATCAGCTCTCTTTGTGATTCTATTTTCCCTATATCGTTACCATTACTTATCATCTGCTTTTCCAATTTTTACGAGGATAATTGGTTTAAAATGATAGCTCATTGCTCTAAGTTGTG
Organism: Giraffa tippelskirchi; assembly: GCF_054371585.1. Classification (NCBI taxonomy): domain Eukaryota; kingdom Metazoa; phylum Chordata; class Mammalia; order Artiodactyla; family Giraffidae; genus Giraffa; species Giraffa tippelskirchi. Next base: position 59,016,761 of record NC_137287.1, on the reverse strand, counting down.
ATTTGTTGATTACTGCTGAAGCTCTAATACTTTGGCCACGTGATACTGGGAAAGATTAAAGGCAAGTGATGAAGGGGATGACAGAGGAAGATATGTTTGGATGGCATCACCGACTCAATGGACATTAGTTTGAGCAAACTCCAGGAGATGGTAAAGGACAGGGAAGCCTGGTGTGCTAGAGTCCATGGGATCGCAAAGCATCAGACACACCTTAGCGACTGAACAGCAACCACAATAAAACATTTCTTTTTAATAATTCTAGCCCATTTTCTTTTCATCTATTGCTGCATTCTCCCAACAGGAAGTGGCCTCACCCACATCCACTGCTTTAATTACCATCATGACTCACAATTTTTCCAATTCTATAGCCCCATATCTTTCTTTTGAAATCCAAATTCAAGTAGATTACTGACTGTTTAATAACATTTTCATCTAGATAGCTCACAGGACCTTAAACTCAAGGAACCCAGAACAGAACTCACTATTATTCCTCCCCAAACCCACTTCTGCAGGTTTCCTGTCTTGGTAATACAATCACCACTCACCTAGTGATTCAAACCAGAGATTTGTATGTTTACATTTAATCAACAGTAAGGTCCCGTTGAGTACATCACTTTGGTTAGTTTTGAGACAGCATGCTTTTCTCAATTTCACTTTTCTGCCCAATTCTAGGAAACAAGCACCCTCCCCAATATTATCACAGAAGTTTACTGAATGGTCTTTCTACCACCAGTCCTGCTCCCTGTCAAACCATTTTCCATTCTAGCCAATGTGCCTGGTTAAAAGTGAAAATCTATTTATTTGATCTCTCTGTCTAAAATCCTTGAACAGCTTCCTTTCATATCATTTATTGGCTTCCCAGGTGGCTCAATGGTCAAGAATCCGCCTGCCCATGCAGGAGACCTGGGTTTGAACCTTGGGTTAGGAAGATCCCCTGGAAAAGGAAATGGCAACCCACTCCGGTATCCTTGCTTGGGAAATCACATGGACAGAGGAACCTGGCTGGCTACAGCCCATGGGTTCACAAAGAGTCTGACATGGCTTAGCAACTAAAACAAACAAACAACATATCATTTAGAACAAAGTCCCCCAATCCTGTGGACCATGGATCTTTCTGGGACAGCCACATCTTACGTTACTCTTTTCCTCACTTTGTGCACTCCAGCTTGCAAACACAATGTTCCTCCTTAGAATTTAGCTAAAAACCCTTAGTTCTACTTTGAATGCCCTCCTCCCTGTGATGGATTAAATATGTCATTTTTTCCCCTTCTTCCCTTCTAGAGGCAGAATTGAAACTGTTGACATATAAATGCTTTGAACAATCTGAGTTAGCTTTGATTCTAAACCTTAAAACCTGGTCACTTTTCCTTTTTATGGTTTTGTGCATCTTGAGCTGCTATCTAAGAAGTAGGACTTTATTCAGAGAACATATGGAAAGGCCACATGAAGAATCAAGACTCTGAAACTCCAGGGAAAGAGAGGAGCCCAGCCATCTCAGCGGATGCCAGCCTTCCAGACATCCACCACCTAAGTGACAATCAGATATCCCCCTCTTGTTGAGATGTCCAGTGACAGGAGTACCAACTGACATCACATAGAACAATTATGCACTGAGCAATTAACTGTTAATTGTGTGATTAACACAATCAAAAACGACAGTTTTTTGTTAAAAATGATGACTTTTGTGCAACCACTAAGTGTTGAAGTGGTTTGTTAGGCAGCAAACTGGAGTTGCCTTGTCAGAAGCAAGGAGTATTATGACAATGATTAAGGTATTCTGTAAATTCACAGATGGTGATTTTGGCAGAAATATTTCCAGAAGGGAAGGCAAATCCATTTCTAGAGTAAGTGACTATTCCAGTGAGAGCAAATCACTTCCTCCTTCATGATGTAAGTGGTCAGAATAATTTTCCTGCCCTAAGTGGCTGGTCGGTGACCCCAAGAAATGGTACCATAATGTGTATTTGCTGGCTAAAAAAGATTCTGTGAGTTGACCAAAGTCTTCCCTATGCAAATGTATTAACTGAATCTATGTGTGTAATCTGCTGTAAAATGAGAAATGTAAACACCCTTAGAATATGGCACTTTAGAAGTGAAATCTAGTATATTATTCTAAAGCCTGAACATCTCATTTAAATAAAGCAAATATTTAACCTCCACATTAGACATTTAAACAGGGCCTCAATAAATCAATTAATTTCCTCATTTGTTTTGGATGCTGTTAAAGTATTCAGCTATAATCTGGCATACATACTTTTGGGATGCCTAGTTATAGAGAATTCTGAACTGTTAAATAAATAAGAGAGTCAACTTATATTCTAAATTCAGCCTTTCAGAATTCTTTTCTTTTCAGTTTTGCTTGAGCAGGAAATGCTTTTACCCCCTTTCATATGGAAATTATTTCCACAATATGCACCATCAATATTCATCAAGTATCACACCAATTAACAAACCGTGAATAATCTGGAACAAAAATTTAATGCATGAAAACCCACAAACATCTAGGTGGCTGTTAATAAGGCTATGTTTGAGGTAATCACACACAAATTTAATTTTAAATATACTTCCCTTAAGGAAGGGGTATCAATGTTAATTTAAGAATTTAATTTGGATGTTGTTTTAACAAAATGTCTTTCAAGGAATGTGCAAAAACATCACGCCAGGAACTTTGCTTATGAACCCAACATTGAATTTTCTTTTATAGAATGGAAATAGACTATTCCTGTTATATTTATATAACTTAATACAACTCCTTTGTGAAGTTCACTTAACCCTACAGTATCAAAGTATGAGACAAGCAATACAATTTCTTTGAATATATACTTCATAAAATGATTAATTTCGAGATTAGTAGTAAAAGAGCATTTTGTTTTCAGTTTTAAGGAAACTGAAAATTTTAAGGAAACTGAAATTTAGTTTAGGCACTTTGAGACTGATCATTTCTAGAAGTGAGCTTACACTGATTTTAAAATTTATATATAGTCTAATCAGCTTTCCAAACTTAGTGTTTCAAACTGGCAGCTGCTAATGTAAGTAATATTTGTCTTTTCTTGTCTGAACTTGGTGACATAGGAAGAAGGGATTATAACCTCTCTTAAACAAAGAGAATGCCTAAGTCCAGATTTATGTAACTTTCCAAACAACTAGTGGATGGCAGAACACAGAGCTAGGACTAGATTATGTTTTCTTATCCTTACTAAGTTTCCCCTCTCATTAAAAGGATAAAGTCAATAAATGTAGAAGAGAAAAAATTATAAAGATACAACCAAAAGTTAATTACATTGAAACTAAAGATATAATGGGAAGATTATCATGAAAGTCAATTTTTACAAAGACTAATAAAGAAGATAAATCTTTGGCACAACAAACCAAGAATCAAAAAACAACACAGATAAAGAATATTAGAAATGTAAGAGAAGATTAAATATAGTTATTATCAATGATATGTTTTAAATATTACAAGAGAAAATTCAAAAAATATCTTCATAGCAAATTTGGAAATAGACAAAAATTGCCATTTCCTAGAAAATATACCAAAGCATACTGAAGAAATAGAAAATCTGAAGAGATGTCTCATTATTAAAGATGTCATCCCATAGATAATAATTTACTGTTAACAAAAAAAATCAATTAAAATATAAGCCCATATAAGTTTTCAGGCCTCTTCTACCAAATATTGAAGGGAGAGATGGTTCCAGTGTGGTATAAGCCCTCAAGAGCAGGAGGAAAAATGCGACAACCACATCTTCAACCTGTTTTATGTAGCTAGTATAACTTAGTTAAGGTAAAAAAAGTATGAAGAAAGAAAATGACATTCCAGTAATATCACTCATGAACATGGATGAAAACTCCCAAGTAATTATTAGCAAGCCAAATCTCACAAAATTTATATTTGGAAATATAAATTAGCTATTTTTTTGATCCAAAGAGAACCTTTGTCTTTTCCCTACAGCATTAAATCCATTTGCATTTATTCGACTTCTGAATTATTTCTAATATTGTATTAAATAGTTCCTACTTGTCCTGATTTCCTTCCATTTTCTGTCATTCCTTTCTTGTGTTCTAACTGAATATTTTTTCTTTCTTATAGTTTTCTATTTACTCGTCCTTTTTTTTTTCCTTTTCCTTTCTCTCACATTTTCTTTCTCGTTCTCATTGATTGTGTCAATTTTCTTGTTTGATTTCCCTGTCTTTATGTATCTGGAAGTTGAAGGCCATGATTTTCTGTAAAATTTTAGCATAGTCTCCCCTCTCAGCTAGTTCAAGAACTGTAGAAAGCTTCAGCTCCAATCAACCCCCTTTGTAATTTAAATGATATTGTGGTCTGGTGTTTCAGCTCTCTCCTGTTTTTTGCTTTCTAAAAGAGAGTTATTGTTTGACATAGTCAACGTTTATTTTGAATTCCCTAAAAATTTTCCAACATCTCTGTTCACCATTCTTTCTTTGCACCTTAGACTTTCTACCTGAAATCATTTTCTTTGTGCCTAAGGTGTTTCCTTTATGAATCCCTTTATTGAAGCTGAAGATCTGTTGGTAGTAAATATCTCTCAGGTTTTATTGAAATTTGTTTCACTCTCATAGCTGAAACATACAGGCAGACTCTGGAGATATTGTGGGCTTGGTTCCAGATCTCCTCAGTAAAGCAAATATCACAATAAAGAGACTGCACCCTGCTTAGATTTTTTTTAGTATTCTATGATTTGAAGATAGGGGTGTGTGTGTCTGACTCTTTTGAGACCCTTTTGACTATCAGGCTCCTCTGTCCATGGGATTTCCCAGGCAAGAATACAGGAACAAGTTGCCATTTCCTTCTCAAGGGAATTTTCTCAACCCAGATATTGAAACCTCATCTCCTTGTGTCTCCTGCATTGTGGGCAGATTCTTTACCTGAGCCATCAGGGAAGCACAGATGAGTTTAACAATTTTAGGCAAATTCCTAGCTACTGTATTTTAGAACTAGTTTTGTCCCACACCTCTTTTAAATTTCCTCTGGCACGCTGATGAGATATTATTTTTTAAATTCTGACTTTTTATATTGCCTTACCAACAAAGGTCTGTCTAGTCAAAGTTATGGTTTTCCCAGTAGTCTTGTATGGATGTGAGAGTTGGACTATAAAGAAAGCTGAGCGCTGAAGAATTGATGCTTTTGAACTATGGTGTTGGAGAAGACACTTGAGAGTCCCTTGGACTGCAAGGAGATCCAACTAGTCTATCCTAAAGGAAATCAACCCTGAACATTCATTGGAACAACTGATGCTGAAGCTGAAACTCCAATACTTTGGCCACCTGACGTGAAGAACTGACTCACTGGAAAAAACCCTGATGCTGGGAAAGATTGAAGGCAGGAAGAGAAGGGGACAACAGAGGATGAGATGGTTGGATGGCATCACCGACTCAATGAATATGAGTTTGAGCAAGCTGAGGGAGTTGGTGATGGACAGGGAAGCCTGGCATGCTGCAGTCCATGGGGTTGCAAAGAGTTGTACATGACTGAGTGACTGAACTGAACTGAACTTTAATGTTTTAGTCTTTCTTCTTATTTTTCCAGTGTTTTATTTTCCTAGTGTTTTTTTTTTTTTTTCAGCCATGCTCTTTTTGGATTACATCCTTCAGTTTACTAATTCATTCATTATATATTGTTTATCTGGAATTTAATCTAGCCACTGAAATTGTACACTATTCTTTTCTTCCTCAGAGTTTCATTTGCTGTTTTTAAAATGCTTTCATAATCCTCTATAGGTTCTATATTTTTAGTCATATTTCCAGCTTATCTATTATATCTTTATATGTATAAATGTAGTTCTAACCATATATACTACTAGTTTTTCAATATATTTTGTTTCTGAATAGCTGTTGGAATTTCTGGATATATTCTATATATTATTCATTCTTCTTTCACATTTTATGTTTACTGTATAGGAAATGGGCTACATTCTGGGGAAAATATTTGTATTCTAGTTCATTAATTGGTTTTATTGCTGTTTTTCAGCAATTTAATTCAAATGAGATATTTATTTTGGAAAAATTTAATTTTTCACATTCTTAAAGAGATGGGAATACCAGACCAGCTGACCTGCCTCCTGAGAAATCGGTATGCAGGTCAAGAAGCAACAGTTAGGACTGGACATGGAACAGTGGACTGTTTCCAAATTGGGAAGAGAGTACATCAAGGCGGTATATTGTCACCCTGCTTACTTAACTTATATGCAGAGTATATCATGCGAAATGCCAGGCTGGATAAAGCACAAGCTGGAATCAAAATTGCTGGGAAAGCCAATAACCTCAGATATGCAGATGACACCACCCTTATGGCATAAAGTGAAGAGGAACTAAAGAGCCTCTTAAGGAAAGTCAAAGAGGAGAGTGAAAAAGCTGGCTTAAAACTCAATATTCAAAAAACTAAGATCTGGTCCCATCACTTCATGCAAATAGATCGGGAAACAATGGAAACAAAGACAATTTTCTTGGGCTTCAAAATCACTGTGGATGGTGACTGCAGCCATGAAATTAAAAGATGCTTGTTCCTTGGAAGAAAAGCTATGGCAAACTTAGCATATTAAAAAGCAGAGACTTGACTTTGCCCACAAAGGTCCATCCAGTCAAAGCTATGGTTTTTCCAGTAGTCACATATGGATGTGAGAGTTGGACTATAAAGAAAGCTGAGCACAGAAGAATTGATGCTTTTGAACTGTGGTGTTGGAGAAGACTCTTGAGAGTTCCTTGGACTGCAAGGAGATAAAACCAGTCAATCGTAAAGGAAATCAGTCCTGAATATTTATTGGAAGGACTGATGCTGAAGCTGAAGCTCTAATACTTTGACCACCTGATGTGAAGAACTGACTCATTAGAAAAAAACCCTGATGCTGGGAAAGACTGAAAGCAGGAGGAGAAGGGAACAGAGGATGAGATGATTGGATGGCATCACCGACTAATATGAGTTTGAGCAAATTCTGGGAGTTGGTGATGGACAGGGAAGCCTGGCATGCTGCAGTCCATGGGGATCCAAAGAGTTGGACGTGGCTGAGCAACTGAACTGAACTGAAATTTCCACATTTCACACACATCTCAGAAGGATATCAATTAAGCTTGCTGTGGGGGATTCAGTGTGCAGTAAAGCTTGATTTTCTTGGATGCCAGTTTGTTACCCTTCTTTAACGGTGTTTGCTTTTTGACTCTTGGTTATCATGTTGTGTTTCTCTGGGAGATGCATCTCCCCAGGTTTAGTTGAGGTTGGTTCTGACTCCAGGAGGCTGCATCTTATGGGTCTGATGGGAAGCGTGCCTTAGATGCTGCTCCTTCTCCTTCTCTAGAGTCTGGAGTGACCTGGGCACTGCTCTGGACCTCAGAGTCACAGCCTATGCTTGGTTCTCTGTGGACACATTGCCCCCTGCTCAGTCCAAATGGGTGGAGGCTGAATAAATCGATGACTTATTGTCAGATTACATTTCCCCTTTCTGTTGCAACATGGTTCCCTCCTGCTTCTGCTCCAGGTAACTCTGAGATTCCCTGAAACTTCTCCTATGTTACAGTGGTCTCTTCCTGAATGAGCTTTGAATTTTCATTTCCTCTGCTCTTGCTTCTCTGTGATTCTGATGTTACTCCATTTCCAGCTCTTAGGAATTCCTTAGGAATCGTCTTTGCCAGCATCTTTCCTTGTTTTCCACTGTGGTTATGACTTTATTTTATAAAACACAATTTATTATCTGGTGTTTCACAGTGATTTTGATGGGAAGAAAAAGTAGGTACTAGTATTCACTTTACCATTTTTTTTCTAATCTCATCCTTTGACTTTTTTTTTCTATTTCTAGTTTCTCTTTGTTTAAACAGAATTATCACCTTAATGACTTCATTAGCATTTGCTGTGTGGCTACACAGTTGTTTATTTAGACAAGGCCAACCATTTGATTCCTCAACTGTTTTACTGATGTAAATAACACTAGAGTGGGCATAAGTAGGGAGGGCGTATGTAAAGAGATATACATTTTTACATATCCACGATTTAAATACTTCCATAGAAATATGCTGGAAATGGAATTCCTATCTAATACCTTTTAAAAGAAAATGAGAGGGTTGTTTCTACAGTGACCAGCAGACATCAAACTGAAAGTTGAAGATAATGCTGCGGGGTTTTGCTCAGTCTTCTATAAAGAGATGCAGGAGCCTCAATTCTGGGTGCTTTTGCTGTTGGCCTATCTGTAATGCTGATTAGGAATAAATGACTGATTTTACCCTGCTAAGTCTAACTAAATTTCACACTAAGAAGAAGAAGTAACACTTCTGCCAGCTGTTTCAAAAACAGCTATGTGCTATATATAAGGAAAGAGTGAAAGGAGATGTCATCACTTCTATTTTTATACTTGATTCTACTAATAACATTTCTGAATCCATCATTATGAGAATATGTAGCTAGAATATGTATAATCTGTCTCTCAACACATGTAAACATATATGTATATATGTATGTTTGTACACGTATATATTATGGACTGAATGCTCATGTCTCCGCAAAATTCATGTATTAAAGACCTAACTTCCAACTTGGTGGGGTTTGGGGATGAAGCCTTTGGGAGGTGATTGATTAGATTCAGATAAGGTCACATGGGAGGGACACTCAAGATAGCATTAGTGCTCCTGTCAAACGAGATACCAGAAACTTTGCTCACTCTTTCTTCCCACTGTATATACACTTCACAGTGAGGAGGCTGCCCTCTACCAGCCAGGAAGAGATCTCTCATTAGAACCCACCCCTGCTTGGACTTCTAGACTACAGGGCTATGAGACATAAACTTAAGCCACTCAATCTATGGCACATTATGATAGCAACCTGCGCTAAGACAGATTTTGGTGCTGGAAAGTAGGGTGTTCCTGTAATTATTAACAAAACATGTGGAATTGAATAATGAACAAAGACTGGGAGAATTTTGAGTTGCATACCAGAAATATGGATGTTCAGGGTGGTTCTGGTGAGAACTCAAATGCAAATGAGAACTGTGTTATTGGAACATGGAGGAAAAGTAATTCTTAATATACGGTGACAAAACTTGACCAAAGTGTATTCTAGTCTTTTATGGAAGGTAGCACTTGTGAGTGATGAAATTAGATATTTAGTTGAGAGTATTTCTAAGCAAAGTATTGTAAGTTTGGCTTGATTCCTTCTGATCACTTAAAATGTGAAAGGAGAGAGATTGAAGAAGGAATTGTTAAGCAAAAAAGAACCAGAACTTGAAGATTTGGAAATATTCAGCTTCTCCATATTGCGAAAATATGAGAAAATTTGTTCTAAAGAGGCAGGTAGATTTTCTTAAATGAAATCACAAGTACAGAAGAAACACAGCTTAGGACGGAGCAGAAGTTAGAGTTTGGAATATAGAACCCAGTTCTCAGTTGGACTCCTGTAATATACTAGCTATGTAACTTTGAGTGAGATTCCTAACTTTCCTGATTTTAATTCTATGATCTTAGAATGGGAATAGTCACACCGTTCCTTAGGGTCATCAGGAATATAAAAACACTTTACGTGAAGTCCCTTTGTTGGTCCCAAATGCAAACCATGCAGTGTTATTACTATTACTCCTGTTACTACTTTCACCATTGTTTCCATCTATACCTCCAGTCCTTGCAAAATATGGACTAATTCTTATATCTATCGCTCAAGTGCTCTGATGGTCATCAATTGCACAAGATATGCAGATGACATCACCCTTATGGCAGAAAGTGAAGAAGAACTAAAGAGCCTCTTGATGAAAGTGAAAGAGGAGAGTGAAAAAGCTGGCTAAAAGCTCAACATTCCGAAAACTAAGATCGTGGCATCTGGTCCCATCACTTCATGGCAAATAGATGGGGAAACAGTGGAAACAGTGGCTGACCAATTTTTTCTGGGATCAAAAATTACTGCAGATGGCGACTGCAGCAATGAAATTAAAAGACACTTACCCCTTGGAAGGAAAGTTATGACCAACCTAGACAGCATTTTAAAAAGCAGAGATATTACTTTGCCAACAAAGGTCCGTCTAGTCAAGGCTATGGTTTTTCCAGTGGTCATGTATGGATGTGAGAGTCGGACTATAAAGAAAGCTGAGCGCCAAAGAATTGATGCTTTTGAACTGTGGTGTTGGAGAAGACTCTTGAGAGTCCCTTGGACTGCAAGGAGATCCAACCAGTCCATCCTAAAGGAGATCAGCCCTGGGTGTTCATTGGAAGGACTGATGTTGAAGCTGAAGTTCCAATGCTTTGGCCACCTGATGCGAAGAGCTGACTCATTTGAAAAGACCCTGATGCTGGGAAAGATTGAGGGCAGGAGGAGAAGGGGACGACAGAGGATAAGATGGTTAGATGGCATCACCGACTCGATGGACATGGGTTTGGGTGGACTCCGGGAGTTGGTGATGGACAGGGAGGCCTGGTGTGCTGAGATTCATGGGGTCGCAAAGAGTCGAACACGACTGAGCGACTGAACTGAACTGTAGTCTTTGAGAATTGGGCTACTTTCTTAGTTCTTTCACGCTCTGACCATGTAATTGCGGAAAAATTGCTCATCCTCACTGCATCTCAGTTTCTTCATCTGTGAAAAAATGAACAACATCTGCCTTCTACATCACTGTGAGGACTAAATATAGTAATGTCAGTATGTGAATGTATATGAAGCACTGAGAAATGTGTCTCCAAAGTAAAGGCTTACAGTAAGCTATAGTTTCTACTAGAAATGCTTACTGTTATTAATTTTATAATGAATAAAAAAAAAAACGAGCAAGAATTCTGGCAAAGCTCATTTAAGATACTTAAAACTTCTCCTGGTTTGTCCTATACTCATATGTAGCACAAGATTCTCTCTCAATTGGCCAAACCCCAAATTATTTTCTTTGCTTGATGCATAAGGGAGAGATGTTATAGGGAGGAAATCAAGCAAATAATGCAAGTAGACAAGGCTGTTAAAATGCACACCCCTAAACACATTTTTAAAAGAGATACTAAATAACCCATTGTCCCCAAAGAAAAGAAAAGCAAACAGATAAGATCACAACATACACCATGAAAAAAGTCCCAAAATGAAAAGGTAGTTATATAAAGAGCTAGTGAACAATAATAAGTACTAAAAATACATACATAATTTCATCATTTGCTGTCTCACTGTTAGATGTACACTCTCAGATTGTTATCATGCATCTGTTCAAGACAAAGCCACTGAGCCTCCTAAATTACTCACACCTCATAAAAACACACACTTTGGGCTGCAATTTTTTAAAGCAGCTAAATTTTATTTAGATGTGCCTAAGGACGGTTTTATGTTCCTGAATTTGGAAGGCAATAACATATTTCCCAAAACCAAACCACTCTTAAACATTAAAGACTTTACAGAATGCTAATTAAACCTAGAAAATATGTTGTAAATAAAAACAGAATTCCCGGTTCATTTACACTTTATCTTTTATTTTAAAAGATAAAGAGAGTCTAGCATGTGGCAGTAAAAAATTAACTAGGGGGAAATTATCATTTTGGGTTTATTTACAATATTTAATTTCTAAGGACTCAATAAATTTATCCAAGATGACATTTCATCTCTAAGACTAGACTATATTAGTATTTACTGGACCATTGTATCTTTTACCATGAGATATTAAAAGCTGTTCCTTAATAATTCTAGAGAATACTTGAGTAGTAATACTTCTATGTAACAAATCTACATCTTTCTTCATATAATCCTACCTCAAAATTTTGTGTGATATTTTCTACTTTTAATAAAAAAATTCCATTATTTTGTACACATTATTTTATTTTTATATTCTTTAAAAATATTTAAAGGAGAAGACTGGCTCTGACTTTTGTTTGCAAACCTGGTTGACAGAATAAAACTTTCTAAAAATAGAAGACCACATATTACATGTTATCTAATAATCTATATACAAGTGGCATTGGTGAAGACTGAGTATTGTTGGCAAGGGAATTCTCTAATGCTGGTGATGGACCATGGGGAAATTGAGTCTACAGACACAATCCCACAGTTTTCAATTTTTCAGGAAGAAACAAGAAATACATTGACTTTTTTCCCATTGACAGAGATGGGATACAGGAGATGGCTACTAGAAGCAGAAAAACAGTCTTAAACATCCTTTGTCAAAGGAGAAGAACTCTAAGATAATTAGAAATTCCAAGTATGAAAATTAATGTCTTCTTTATAGTAAAATGTACTTTTTATATGCACTGTTTGTACTCTATTGAGACCTTACATTGGCCAGAAATAGAATCTGATGTATTAAGAAAGGAGCATGGTCAGAAAGCTCAGAACCTCAGGATGTCTCTGATGATCTCAGAGAATAGTCACAAAGTCACAAGTTGCATTGACCTAAACCTCAGTTCCTCAGTGATATAAATATGATTTTGTTCTTAAAATAAGAGCTTATTTTCAATGAATGGATTATAATCACTATGTAAGAAATGATTCATATGCTAGATTAGGCTTTCTCTGATATTCACATTAGTCGAAGAAATTATATTGAACCACTTCAAAGCTATTGGCTCATTGTGTGGTGGCAAAACTCAGAATTTTAGCTCATGTGTCCAAAAACATTTACCTCTGAAACCCAACACGCTGAGATGAGTAACTTCTGGGTAGAGAACACTAGCATTTACTTCATCACTTTCAGTTCAGTTCAGTCACTTAGTCATGTCCAGCTGTTTGCGACCCCATGGACTGCAGCTCTCCAGGCCTCCCTGTCCATCACCAACTCCCAGAGTTTACTCAAACTCATGTCCATCGAGTCAGTGACGCCATCCAACCATCTCATTCTCTGCCGTCCCCTTCTCCTCCTGCCGTCAGTTTTTCCCAGCATCAGGGTCGTTTCAAACGAGTCAGTTCTTTACATCATGTGGCCAGAGTATTGGAGCTTCAGCTTCAGCATCAGTCCTTCCAGTGAATATTCAGGACTAATCTCCTTTAGAATGGACTGGTTGGATCTCCTTGCAGTCCAAGGGACTCTCAAGAGTCTTCCCCAACACCACAGTTCAAAAGCATCAATTCTTCGGCTCTCAGCTTTCTTTAAACTCCAACTCTCACATCCATACATGACTACTGGAAAAACCACAGCTTTGAATAGACAGACCTTTGTTGGCAAGGTAATGTCTCCACTTTTTAAAATGCTGTCTAGGTTGGTCATAACATTTCTTCCAAGGAGCAAGTGTCTTTAAATTTCATGGCTGTAGTCACCATCTGCAGTGATTTTGGAGCCCAAAAATATAAAGTCTGTCATTGTTTCCACTTTTTTCCCATCTATTTACCATGAAGTGATGGGAACAGATGCCATGACCTTTGTTTTCTGAATCTTGAGTTTTCAGACAACTTTTTCACTCTCCTCTTTCACTTTCACTGAGAGGCTCTTTAGTTCTTCTTCACTTTCTGCCATAAGGGTGGTGTCATCTGCATATCTGAGGTTATTGATATTTCTCCCAGCAATCTTGATTCTAGCTTGTGCTTCATCGAGCCTGGTGTTTCTCATGAGTACCCTGCATATAAGTTAAATAAGCAGGGTGACAATATACTTGATGTACTCCTTTCCCAATCTGGAACCAGTCTCTTGTTCAATGTCCAGTTTTAACTGTTGCTTCCTGACCTGCATACAGAGGTCTCAAGAGGCAGGTAAGGTGGTCTGGTACTCCCATCACTTTAAGAAACTTCCATAGTTTGTTGTGGTCCACACAGAAGATTTGGCATAGCCAATAAAGCAGAAGTAGATGTTTTTCTGGAACTCTCTTGCTTTTTCGATGATCCAGCAGATGTTGGCAATTTGATCTCTGGTTCCTCTGCCTTTTCTAAATCCTGCTTGAACATCTGGAAGTTCATGGTTCACGTACTGTTGAAGCCTGGCTTGGAGAATTTTGAGCGTTACTTTACTAGTGTGTGAGATGAGTGCAATTGTGTGGTAGTTTGAGCATTCTTTGGCATTGCCTTTCTTTGGGATTGGAATGAAAACTGACCTTTTCCAGTCCTGTGCCACTGCTGAGTTTTCCAAATTTTCTGGCATATTGAGTGTAGCACTTCAAAATCATCATCTTTTAGGATTTGAAATAGCTCAACTGGAATTCCATTACCTCCACTAGCTCTGTTCGTAGTGATGGTTCCTAAGGCCCACTTGACTTCACATTCTGGGATGTTTGGCTTTAGGTTGGTAATCACACCATCGTGATTATCTGTGTTGTGAAGATCTTTTTTGTATAGTTCTTCTGTGTGTTCTTGCCACCTCTTCTTAATATCTTCTGCTTCTGTTAGGTCCATACCATTTCTATCCTTTATTAAGCCCATCTTTGCATGAAATATTCCCTTGGTATCTTTTATTTTCTTGAAGAGATCTCTAGACTTTTCCTTCCTATTGTTTTCCTCTATTTCTTTGCATTGATCGCTGAGGAAAGCTTTCTTTTTTTTTTTTTTTTTTATTTTTTATTTTTTTATAAATTTATTTATTTTAGTTGGGGGCTAATTACTTTACAATATTGTAATAGTTTTTGCCATACATTGACAAGAATCAGCCATGGGTTTACATGTGTTCCCCTTCCCGGACCCCCCACCCACCTCCCTCCCCCTCTCATCCTTCTGGATCATCCCATTGCCCCGGCCCTGAGCCCTTGTCACATGCATCGAACATGGAATGGTGCTCTGTTTCACATATGACAATACACATGTCTCAATGCCATTCTCCCAGAACGTCCCACCCTCACCTTCTCCCTCAGAGTCCATAAAATTGTTCCATGCATCTGTGTCTCTTATTCTGTCTCGCATATAGGGTTATCGTTACCATCTTTCAGATTCCATATATATGCATTAGTATACTGTATTGTTGTTTTTCTTTCTGGCTTACTTCACTCTGTATAATGGGCTCCAGTTTCATCCATCTCAGTAGAACCGGTTCAAATGTATTTTTTTTTAATGGCTGAGTAATATCTCTCCCTGCTATTCTTTGGAACTCTGCATTCAAATAGGTATATCTTTCCTTTTCTCCTTTTCCTTTCACTTCTCTTCTTTTCACAGCTATTTGTAAGGCCTCCTCAGACAACCATTTTACCTTTTTACATTTGTTTTTCTTGGGGATGATCTTGATCCCGGCCTCCTGTACAATGTCATGAACCTCTGTCCATAGTTCATCAGGCACTCTATCTATCAGATCTAATCCCCTGAATCTATTTGTCACTTCCACCGTATAATCATAAGGGATTTGATTTAGGTCATACCTGAATAGTATACTGGTTTTCCCTACTTTCTTCAATTTAAGTCTGAGGATTTCATGGTCTGAGCCACAGTCACTCCCAGTCTTGTTTTTGCTGACTGTATAGAGCTTCTCCATCTTTGGCTACAAAGAATATAATCAATCTGATTTCAGTATTGACCATCTGGTGATGCCCATGTATAAAATCTTCTCTTGTGTTGTTGAAAGAGGGTGTTTGCTATGACTAGTGTATTCTCTTGGCAAAACTCTATTAGCCTTTGCCCTGCTTCATTCTGTACTCCAAGGCCAAATTTGCCTGTTACTCCAGGTATCTCTTGACTTCCTACTTTTGCATTCCAGTCCCCAATAATGAAAAGAACATCTTTTTTGGGTGTTAGTTCTAAAAGGTCTTGTTGGTCTTCATAGAAACTTCCAACTTCAGTTTCTTCAGAATTACTGATCAGGGCATAGACTTGGATTACTGTGATATTGAATGGTTTGCCTTGGAAATGAACAGAGATCATTCTGTTGTTTTTGAGATTGCATCCAAGTACTGCATTTCGGACTCTTTTGTTGACTATGATGGCTACTCCATTTCTTCTAAGGGATTCTTGCCCACAGTGGTAGATATAATGGTCACCTGAGTTAAATTCACCCATTCCAGTCCACTTTAGTTTGCTGATTCCTAAAATGTCAATGTTTACTCTTGCCATCTCCTGTCTGACCACTTCCAATTTGCCTTGATACATGGAACTAACATTCCAGGTTCCGATGCAATATTGCTCTTTACAGCATCAGGGTTTACTTCCATCACTAGACATATCCACAACTGGGTATTGTTTTTGCTTTGGCTCCAAGCCATCATTCTTTCTGGAGTTATTTCTCCAGTGATCTCCAGTAGCATATTGGGCACCTACTGACCTGGGGAGTTCATCTTTCAGTGTCCTAACTTTTTGCCTTTTCATACTGTTCATGGGGTTCTCAAGACAAGAATACTGAAGTGGTTTGTCATTCCCTTCTCCAGTGGGCCACATTTTGTCAGAACTCTCCACCATGACCTGTCTGTCTTGGGTGGCCCTGTATGTCATGGCTCATAGTTTCATTGAGTTAGACAAGGCTGTGGTCCATGTGGTCAGATTGGTTAGTTTCCTCTGATTTTGGTTTTTATCAGTTTAATTTACCCCAAAACTAATACAGTATCCACAGTGGGGACTTTTTTTAAGGCATAGCCTCAAATGTTGTCTGAAATAATAAGCCTATTAAACAGAAGACTTTGGAGAGCAAGAGACTGTTTCAAAAGACTATTATGATAGGAATTCTGCCCTTGGTGCTGTGGACTATGCTAACTGCTTCTTATTGCGTTGGGAAATGGTAGAATGAAAATGAACCCCTCTAGGCAGAGTTAAGAGAATCTGGGGAAGGGAATTCTATGATTACCATAAATTAATCTCTTTTAGCTCCAAGTTATGGTTCAAGTTAATTTCTCATCCTTATTAAATTTCTCACATGCATGTTAGGGGGTGTGATAGGAAAAGGATTGATGCTTTCAAATTGTGGTGCTAGAGAAGACTCTTGAGAATCCCTTGGACTGCAAGGAGATCAAATCAGTCAATTCTAAAGGAAAGCAACCCTGAATATTCAATGGAAAGACTTATGCTGAATTGAATATCCAATATTTTCACCACTTGATAAGAAAAGCTGACTCGCTGGAAAAGACCATGATGTTGGAAAGGCTGAGGGCAGGAGAAGAGGATGACAGAGGATAAGATGGTTGGATAGCATCACCAAGTCATTGGACATGAATTTGAGCAAACTCCAGGAGATAGTGAAGCACAGGGAAGCCTAGCATGCTGCAGTCCACAGGGTCACAGAGTCTGTTCATCACTTAGCGACTGAACAATAACAAGGGAAAAGGATAGAAAGCTGAGAACTGGAATGAAGGCAAATCAGATAAATCTGGGTATCTTGATCTCCATACAAATCCCATTAAGCCTTCCTCTCCAACAGATCCTGTCCCTCCTCTCCTTTCTCTGGAAGAAGCTTCTCTCAGCATGAGGATAGTGAAATGACCTTACATTGCAAGGGAAAGCTTATTTCCAAATGATCAGCCCTTGCTATCCCTCATGGCCTCCAGAACCACGCTAGAGTCAAACAGAGCCTGATAATCAAGGGAAATAAGTACCAAGTCTGACCTGGGTGGAGTTAACTTACATACTGAAAAAAATTGCAAAATGTGGTTAGTTTATATAGGTAGAAATTAACATATATATATATTATATACGTTAAATAAATTAACATATGTTATATATGTGTGTGTGTGTGTGTGTGTGTGTGTGTGTGTGTGTGTGTGTATGTAGAAATGGAATCTAAGTGTACTTGATCAGGGTAGAAGAAAACAAGGTTGAAATGGCCAAATGCATCAATATGGTACACTTTCTCAGGGTTCTGGATTTCATATGTTATACTGAGCAACTCAGAACAACCTTCACAATTTGGTTACCCAGCTGACTAAAACCTGGATGTCATATTGGTTCACACACTAAATAAAGTTGAAGATTTCCTTGGTGGCTCAGCAGTAAAGAATCCATCTGCCAATTTGAAAGGATCACTTTCAAAGGAAACAGGGGTTTGATCCCTGGGTGGGGAAGATCCCCTGGAGTAGGAAACAGCAATCCACTCCAACATTCTTGCCTGGGAAATCCCATGGACAGAGAAGCCAGGCAGGCTACAGTCCATGTGGTCACAAAGAGTCAGACATAACTTAGCAACTAAACAAAAACAACAACAAAATAAAGTTGAAATGTGCAATTTCCTTATTATAATGTAGAGAAATAATTCTAACAGTCTAGGGAAATGGGAATGATGGAGTGGATGTATAATGTGTGACTTACCCATTTCCTGGTGGGTGTTCAGAGGACACTCTTTATAAAGCCATTGAGTAATAATTTGGTGAGGTAAGCACTAACCTCCTCAGAAAGCTCTGCAGACAACCTTGGTAGGAGGGGATGATGGCAGTTCCTCCTGGGGTAGCACCCTGCTACTCTGTCACAAGTGTGTACACAAATGTGAAATCTTCCTCCCTCCCTTCCTTCCCCAAAGAAATGGGGAGCTCTTAGCTTGGATGACTGTGCATTTCAGAAAGGGAAGTAGGAATATATGAGGTTACTGGACACTGACTCTGAGCTGGCGCTAAACCCAGAAAGTCTATTGATCAAGGTGGGGACTTTTGAGGGTGGGTGATAAACAAGCTTCTGGCCTGACTCTGTTTCTTGATGTATCCTATGGGTCCACAAATTTATCTGTAGTTCTTTTTCCATTTTTAAGTATGCAGTTAGAAAAGACAATACTTGCCCTTAATTGGTGTCCAGACCCATCCTTTTTCTAAAGTTGTTGGGCAATGTATATATCTGTATTCTCTATCATCCTTCACCTTTCTTTCAAAAGGAAAGAATACCTTTCACCCATACCAAGTCTTATGATAGCACCCTTAGCTGGGTTAAAACATTTCTTGAGCAGTCAAAAAAGTTTTAAGTATTGGTTTGGGGAGAAGTCTTTCTAGTCCTGTAGGTCTTTCTCTCTATTCCTATCTTATACATATTCTGATGAAGGTGAATCTGAGCTCATGATAAATATTCTGAACTTGGAACAACCAAAGCAGTAGGATATAATGATACTGATTTTTTCTAAATATAGTTAGTATAGTCTCATGAATTACATTTTTTCAATCTTTACACTTTGGATAAAACCAACCAACAAATTTTTATGTGGATTTTCTTTCAAATTGGATGTGCATGATTCAATAGTTAAAACACAGTTAACAAGTTATGTCACAAAGTAGTCCAACTTCTAATTCAACATAACCTTCTATAATTATTTATTATGTACTCTATCTTTTAGAAAATAACCCATATGACTATATTTGCAATATGCATGAGAACACACATAGATTTTAAGAATTCTAATAATGAGGATGCAAACAAAACCTTTGGTATTTCAGATCCCATCATGGGTGTCACTATGGAGAAGGCTGAGATGCAAACAGGAATGGGCATCAAGTATTGAATATCCATGCACCAATATAGAAATTGTACATTTGGTTATTTTTGTATATCACTGGCACTCATAATGGAGAAGGCAATGGCACCCCACTCCAGTACTCTTGCCTGGAAAATCCCATGGACGGAGGAGCCTGGTAGGCTGCAGTCCATGGGGTCGCGAAGAGTCGGACATGACTGAGCGACTTCATTTTCACTTTTCACTTTCCACTTTCAGGCATTGGAGAAGGAAGTGGCAACCCACTCCAGTGTTCTTGCCTGGGGAATCCCAGGGACGAGGGAGCCTGGTAGGTTGCCGTCTATGGGGTCACACAGAGTCGGACACGACTGAAGCAACTTAGCAGCAGCAGCAGCAGCAGGCACTCATAACCAACGTCAATGATGTGATAAAATCCTAAGGATTTTTTTTCCCCTTTTTCCTTCCACCTGATTATAAATAAGATGATTCAGAATACACAGAAGAAACTAAAGTGGGGAAAGTGAGGCGGAGAAAGGGGCAACAAAGTGCTGGCCTTGAAAGCCATTTCTACACTTCAGTTTTAATGCGGATGTAATTGTCTAAATGACAGAGTGCCCAGTAGCTCTCAGTGGACAGGACACTTTTTTCAGCTTTCTGTAAAGCTTGAGAAAAGAGTAAAGGTTAGTCAGTGGATTATGAGGTGGTGACATACATTCAAGTTTTTCTGTCAGAAAAACTTTGTTAACTTTGACTTGGCTTTCTTAGTATATCAGAGCACTCATTATCATTAACTGAAGCTGAAACAAAGTATTTTAAGGACCAATAATATAAGACATTATATTATTTTAGTCAGTGCATGTAATGTGTTATCCCCATCATGGGAATATGACATGCATGGGGCTTTCTGCCCCTGACAGGCAACACCACACCCACCTATAAACAGCCCCCAGCCTCACTGTGCACACACACAGTCAGCATCCGCAGGAAATCACACCAACATCTAAAGAGGCATAAATTTAAAAAAAAATTCTAAAATTTCCCTGGAGCCACCCACAAAGGATTTTGAATAACCAAAGTAATCTTGAGAAAAAAGAACAAAGCTGGAGGCATCACAGTTTCTGTTTCAAATGACAGGTAGCACAAAGCTATAATAATCAAAATGGTATGACACTGGAATAAAAATTGACCTATAAAGCAATGAAATAGAATTGAGAGCCTAAACAAAAACTCCAGGATATATCTCCAACTAATAACTTTACAAGGGAACTAAGAATACTCAATGAATAAAAAATAGTCTCTTCAACAAATGATGCTGGGAAAAATAGGTAGTCATATGCAAAAGAATAAAACTAGACCCCTATCTTGCATCACTTACAATAATGAACTGGAAATTAATTAAAGATCTCAATGTGAGACCTGAAACTGTAAAACTTTCCAGAGAAAATATAGGAACAAAAGGTCCTTGACATTGGTCTCAGCACATTATCTGGATATGACACCTAAAGTACAACCAATAAAAGTAAAATAAATAAGCACACATCAAACTAAAAAGCTGCTGTACAGCAAAAGAAACAATCAACAAAATGAAACTAATCCATGGAAAAGGAGAAAATATTTGCAATTCACTTAACTAATATGGGATTAATGTCCAAAATATGTTCAATAGCAGAAAAAGTAACAAACTAATTAAAAAATGGGCCAAGGCCCTGAATAGACGTTTTTCACAAAAAAGACATACAGATGACCACAGATACATGAAAATATGCTCAACACCACTAGTTATCTGGAAAATGCAAATCAAGACCACAATGATATCACCTCACACCAGTTAGAACAGTTAACATGAAGAAGACAAGTGATAACAAGTGTTGGTGAGGATGTGGAGAAAAGGGAACCCTCATGCACTAGTGAGAATGCAAACTGGGATAGCCAACGTGGGACAGTATGGAGGTCGCTCAAAAGTTAAAAACAGAACTAAAATATGATCCAGCAAGTTCACTTTATCTGTAGGAAACAAAAATCCTACGTCAAAAACACCATCATGTTTACAGCAGCATGATTTTCAACAGCTAAGACATGGAAACAACTTGCGTCTATTGATGGATGAATAAAGAAAATGTGGTATATATACAATTAAATATTATTCAGCCATAAAAAATAATAAAATCCTAGCATTTGCAAAAACATAGATGGAACTCAAGGGCATTATGCTAAGTGAAATAAGACTGAAAAAGACAACTACAGTGTGATCTCATTTAACTCTGAAATCTTAAAAAAAAAGAAAAAAGATTAAAAAATCCCAAAACATCAGATTTGTGTTACCAGAGACAGGGGTTGGGGAACGAGGGCAATGGATAGAGGTAAAAATGCATACATTTCCAGTTACAACATCAAGTATTGTGGATGTAGTATATGTTTTGGAGCTCTCTCCAGGTAACTGAATATATCCAATTTGTTCCTTGTTGTTGCTGAGTAATATTCCAATTTATGAATGTAACACAGTGTACTTTCTGTTGCCTTTGTGATGAAAATTTGGTTTCTAGTTTATTATTTTATGAAAATAAAATATACCATGCACATTCTTACCAAATATTTTTCTGTACATATGAACTTATTTCTCTTGGGCATATGGACTTGGGAGTGCAATTTCTGGGTAACAAACATATCTGGTTAACTTTATTAGAAACATCCTAACAGTTTTCCTAAGGGTTTATACTATTCTACTTTCACACCAGCAATGTATGAGGGCTTTAGTTTGTCTACATCCTTGCTAACACTTGATATTATTAGCTTTTTTTTCAATCATTCTTATAGATGTATGATGGTGTTAAACTGTGGCTATATTTCCTTAGTAATAAGGTTGAGCATTTTTTAAAGTAATATTAAAAGTATATCTTCAAATCTTTGGTGATTAAATTTTTTAGATTGATTTGTACTTTTGTATAAATAAATGTGAGTTTTTACATTATGAATGTTTTCTCTCAGTCTAAGATTGGCATTTATCTTAATGGAATCTACCATACAATTCTGAGAACTTCATAATATACCATTTTATATATGTACAATCATTTACTTAAGCAGTCAAATCCTTTCCAATGGTTGTTATTTTAAATAGTATTGTAAAAAGTATCCTTGAAATTATTTTACCCACATTTTCTTAGGATGCATTTTATAAGAGATTAAATTTCTAAGCCAAAAATTATGTGTGTATGCATATAAATATACACACAATTCCTCCTCCCCCAGTTCAGATCCTGTACACACACATTAAAAATTCAGGATAAGTCTTTAGAGTCTCAGAATTTAGTTGCATACTTTCACTAATTATCAATTTCAGATACAAATGATAATTTTCCCCTTTCCTCTTGTAGCTTAACCATATTTCTCATCTATTAAAAAAAGAGCCTTCCTAAATATAATGTGGAAAAAAAGAATAAACAGTTCTTAAGAACATACTATGTGCAGGGCACAGAGCTCTCCTCTGGATATAAATGATCTCATTCAATCCACAGTGCAAACCAATGAGTTTTATTCTCACTCCATTTTTCATAACCGAAGAAGCTGAAATCTGAGTCATCCAAGCACATCCAATTAGCAAATGGCAGAGACAGGATTCAAATCAGGTGGTCTACCTCTAAATTGCAGAATTTTTCTCCATCCAATGGGCTGCTTCCTAGTAAAATTTCCAGAAAGCAGCATAGCCAAACTGGGTTGCTTCCATGTCCCGGCTATTGTAAATAGTGCAGCAATGAACATTGGGGTGTATGCATCTTTTTGAATTGTGCTTTTCTCAGGGTATATTCCCAGGAGTAGGATGGCTGGGTCATATGGTAGCTCTATGTTTATTTTTTTAAGAAACTGCCATACTGTTCTCCATAGCTGTGCTGTGCTTAGTCTCTCAGTCGTGTCTAACTCTTTGTGACCCTATGGACTACAGCCCGCCAGGTTCCTCTGTCCATGGGGATTCTCCAGGCAACAATACTGGAGTGGGTTGCCATGCCCTCCTACAGGGGATCTTCCCAACCCAAGGATTGAACCCAGGTCTCCCTCATTGCAGGTGGCTTCTTTACTGTCTGAGCCCCCAGGGAAGACTAAGAATACTGGAGTGGGTAGACTATCCCTTCTCCAGGGGAACTTCCTGACCCAGAAATCCAACTGCTGCTGCTGCTGCTGCTGCTGCTAAGTCGCTTCAGTCGTGTCCGACTCTGTGCGACACCATAGACGGCAGCCCACCAGGGTTGGACCGCCGTCCCTGGGATTCTCCAGGCAAGAATACTGGAGTGGGTTGCCATTTCCTTCTCCAGTGCATGAAAGGGTAAAGTGAAAGTGAAGTCGCTCAGTCGTGTCCGACTCTTAGCGACCCCATGGACTGTAGCCTACTAGGCTCCTCCGTCCATGGGATTTTCCAGGCAAGAGTACTGGAGTGAGGTGCCATTGCCTTCTCCGAGAAATCCAACTAGGGTCTTCTGAATTGCAGGTGGATTCTCTACTAGCTGAGCTACCAGGGAAGCCTGTTCTCCATAGTGGCTGTATCCATTTCCATTTCCACCAACAGTGCAAGAGGGTCCCCTTTTCTCCACAGCTTCTTTAATATGTGGCTGATTCACTACATTGTACAGCAGAAACTAGTACAATATTTTAAGGCAACTGTGTCCCCCCAAAATACTTTATGCTTTTCAACTAGGAAAGAAAAACACAATTTAACTTCCACTCTCCAGTGCCACATGTAAGGAGCTTGAAAGTCACCACTTCATCCTAACAACAAGTAAAAAGATGAACAGATAGGAAAATCAACAACTCTTGCATTCTTAAGAGAGGAGGGAAGAGGACACAGAACAAACAGGGTGTCCAAGATTGCAGAGACAGGAGAATACAAATCATCCTGGCTTATCAGAGTAGAGACCCTTGAGCAGAAATTGACATGAGATGGCAAATCTAAACTGAAAATGACAAACTGCTGGAAGCTCAGCGCAGACAAGTCTGAGAGTTAATACTCCAGCAGGAACCAGACATGAGGGTGGGGCCAAAACATTGAGAGGCTTACCTTTAGGAGCTTGACAAGGTCCCAGTAAATATTGGAGAAATGTTCCCTGGCAGGGAGGGGAAAAGGAACCATTTTGAAATATGCTGGGTCTTAACAAGACTAGACCCCAGGAGAAATTAATTAACCAGAGCCCAAGCTGCTGGGCTATTATCAGAGCATAACCGACACCTGAGCAAGGGAACTGCCCAGCTCCAGCCCACTGTAGCTATCCTGTCCTAAGGGGAGGGGCTTCCCTAATGGCTCAGCAGTACAAGAATCCTGCCAATGCAGGGGACCCAGGAGACATGAGTTAAATCTCAGGAAAATCTCCTGAAGGAGGAACTAGCAACCCAATCCAGTATTCTTGCCTGAAAAATCCCACAGACAGAGGAGCCTCGTGGGCTAAAGCCCATAGGGTCACAGAGTCAGACAGGACTGAGCGACTGAGTATGCCTGCACCTAAGGGGAGAAAGAGAGAGAGAGAAAAAAAGAGAAACACCTGAGAAGTTCACAGTCCAGAGGTATAGGCTCACTAAACCTTGGAACCTGATTATAGTTCTATAGGGAGCTCCTCATCCCAGTACACCTTACCACCACATTCCTAAAGGCCTATTTACAGCAATTCCATTCACCTGGTACACCATATCTGGCTATTCAGAAAAAAATTACAAGACATACCAACAGGCTGAACACACAATTTGAGGAGACAGAGCAAGCATCAGAACTAGACTTAAATATGGCAGGGAGATTGGAGTTATTAGGCTTGGAATTTAAAACAACTCTGAATAACAGACTAAGGATTCTAGTGGATAAAGTAGACCCTATGTGAAAATACATGGGCAGGCTAAGTACAGAGATGGAGATCCTATATAAGCAATTGTAAAAGAAATAAAGCATGGCATGATGAACTTATCCATTAAACTACACTCAGCTGAGAAAAGAATGTCTTGGCTAGAAGACACACTAATAGAACCCTCAAAAACAAAGCTGGTTTTTTGAAAAGATCAATAAAATTGATAAGCCTCTAGCCAGGCTACTCAAGAGAATGAATGAGATGGCATAGGTTACTGATATCAGAAATGAAAGAGGGTGCATCACTACAGAGCACATAGGCATTTGTTGTTGTTGCTGTTCAGTTGCTAAGTCATGCCCAACTCTTTGCAACCTCATGGACTGCAGCCCTCCAGGCTCCTCTGACCTCCACTATCTCTTGGAGTTTGGTCAAATTCATGTCCATTGTGTCAGTGATGCTATGTAACCATCTCATCTTCTGCCATCCCCCTTCTCCTTTTACCTTCAGTCTTTCCCAGCATCAGGGTCTTTTCCAGTGAGTAGGCTCTTTGCATCAGGTGGCCATTCAACCGGTAATAAAGGAATGCCATAAATAACTCTATGCCCACAAATATGATAACCTAGATGAAATGGACCATTTTCTTTAAAGATACAATCTGCCAAAATGCACACAAGAAGACACAGATGATATGAATAGTCATATATTTATTAAAGATATTGGATCAAAAATGAATAACCTCCTCAAACAGATATCACCTAGACATGACCTTATAGTCATCACCAATTAACTTGAAGTAGACCTAACCGTAAAAACACAAAACTGTAAAACTCTTCAGAAGATAACACAGGAGACAATCTAGATGATCTTGGGTCTGCTAAGACATTTTTAGACACAACATCAAATTCATGATTCATAAAAGAAAAAATGGATATGCCAGACTTCATTAAAATTAAAAATTTCTGCAAGAGTTTATCAAGAGAAGAAGAAGACAAACCATGAGCTGAAGAAAATATTTGAAAAGCAGATCCGATAAAGCACTGTTATCTAAAGTATGCAAAGAACTCTTAAAATTTAGTGAGTTCACAAACAACTCAAGTTAAAAAAAGAAAAAAGGACCAAAGACCTTATCAGAAACCTCACCAAAAATATACAGATGGCAAATGAGTATGTGAAAAGAAACTCCAAATATGTCATCAGGGAAATTAAAACAACAATGAAATGCCATTGTATTCCTATTAGATGGCCAATTTCTAGAACACTGAAACTCTGAGAACACCAAGTGCTGGTAGGGGTGTAGATGAAAAGGAACTCTCATTCACTGCTAGTTCGAATGCAAAATGGCACAGGCATTTTGGAAGACAGTTTGACAATTTCTTACAAAACTAAACATATTCCATATAATCCAGCAGTTGTGCTTTATGTTATTTATCCAAAGAAGTTAAAATCTATGTTCAGGGAAAAACCCATCACAGATGTTTATAGCAGCTTTATTCGTAATTGTCAAAATTTGGAAGAAAACAGATGTACTTCAGTTAAGTGAATGGATAAAGTAACTGTGATACAGCTAGACAATGGAAATGAGCTATCAAGCCATGAAAAAACATGGAGGAACTTTAAATGCATATTACTAAGTGAAAGAAGCCAATTTGAAAAGGCGACATACTGAACGATTCCAACTAGATGGCATTCTGGAAAAGGCGAAAGTCTGGAGACAGAAAAAGATCAATTGTTTCCAAGCAGCGGGAGTGGAAGGGGAGAAGAAGTGTCAGAGAGCAGAAGAATTTGAGGGTGGTGAAAGTACTCTGTATGATATAATGACAGATATATGATATTATGCATTTGTCCAAACCCACAGATGTACATTTTCCAAGATGGCAGAGTAGAAGGACGTGTGCTCATCTTCTCCTGCAAGAACTCCAAAATAACAACGGGATAATGTCGGATCCCACAAAAAAATGATACCCTATGTTCAAGGGCAAAGTAGAAGCCCCGACAAGATACTAGAAGGGGCAAAATCATGTTTAAAATCAAACCCCATACCCACCAGCGATGCTTGGAGGGCTGAAACAAACCTTGTGTGCACCAGGACAGAGAGACCCCACAGAGACTGAGCCAGAACTGTGTTTGTGTGTCTTCTGTGGAGGTACAGGTCAGCTGTGGACTGCTGCAGGGGCAGGGGCTCTGGGTGCAGTATACCTGGGTATGGCATAAGCCCTCTTGGAGAAGGTCACAATTAAGCCCATCATAGCTCCACCAGAACTTACACAGGACTGGGGAAATAAACTCTTGGAGGACACAAACAAAATCTTGTATGCATCAGGACCCAGGAGAAAGGAACAGTAAGCCCACAAGACATGGACCCAGACTTGCCCATGAGTGTCCAGGAGTCTCTGGAGGAGGCATGGGTCAGTGGTGGCCTGCTGCAGGGTTGGGGGCACTGAGTGCAGCAGTGCCTGCATGGGACATTTTGAAGGAGGTCAGCATTATGTTCCTTACCTCCACCATAGTTTGGCCTCAGGTCAAACAACAGGGAGGGAACACAGCCCCCCCATCAACAGAAAACTGGATTAAAGACTTACTGAGAATCAAAAACAAGATAAGGAGCTGACTGTGGCTCAGATCATGAACTGCTTATTGCCAAATTCAGACTTAAATTGAAGAAAGTATGGAAAACCACTATACCATTCAGGTATGACCTAAATCAAATCCCTTATGATTATACAGTGGAAGTGAGAAATAGATTCAAGGGACTAGATCTGATAGAGAGAGTGCCTGATGAACTATGGACAGAGGTTCGTGACATTGTACAGGAGACAGGGAGCAAGACCATACCCAAGAAAAAGAAATGCAAAAAAGCAAAATGTCTCTCTGAGGAGGTCTTACAATAGCTGTGAAAAGAAGAAAAGCCAAAAGCAAAGGAGAAAAAGAAAGATATACCCACTTGAATGCAGAGTTCCAAAGAATAGCAAGGAGAGATAAGAAAGCCTTCCTCAGCAATCGATGGAAAGAAATAGAGGAAAACAATAGGAAGGAAAAGTCTAGAGATCTCTTCAAGAAAATTAAAGATACCAAGGGAATATTTCATGCAAAGGTGGGCTCAATAAAGGATAGAAATGGTATGGACCTAACAGAAGCAGAAGATATTAAGAAGAGGTGGCAAGAACACACAGAAGAACTATACAAAAAAGATCTTCATGGCCCAGATAATCACGATGATGTGATCACCAACCTACAGCCAAACATCCCAGAATGTGAAGTCAAGTGGGCCTTGGGAAGCATCACTACGAACAAAGCTAGTGGAGGTAATGGAATTCCAGTTGAGTTATTTCAAATCCTAAAAGATGGTGCTTTTGAAGTGCTACACTCAATATGCCAGAAAATTTGGAAAACTCAGCAGTGGCCACAGGACTGGAAAAGGTCAGTTTTCATTCCAATGCCTAAGAAAGGCAATGCCAAAGAATGCTCAAACTACCACACAATTGCACTCATTTCACACACTAGCAAAGTAATGCTCAAAATTCTCCAAGCCAGGCTTCAACAGTACGTGAACCATGAACTTCCAGATGTTCAAGCAGGATTTAGAAAAGGCAGAGGAACCAGAGATCAAATTGCCAACATCTGCTGGATCATCGAAAAAGCAAGAGAGTTCCAGAAAAACATCTACTTCTGCTTTATTGGCTATGCCAAATCTTCTGTGTGGACCACAACAAACTATGGAAGTTTCTTAAAGCGATGGGAATACCAGACCACCTTACCTGCCTCTTGAGAACTCTGTATTCAGGTCAGGAAGCAACAGTTAGAATTGGACATTGAACAAGAGACTGGTTCCAAATTGGGAAAGGAGTACATCAAGTATATTGTCACCCTGCTTATTTAATTTATATGCAGGGTACCTCATGAGAAACACTGGTCTGGATGAACCACAAGCTAGAATCAAGACTGCAGGGAGAAATATCAATAACCTCAGATATGCAGATGACTGCACCCTATGGCAGAAAGTAAACAAGAAAGTAAAGAGCCTCTTGGTGAAAGTGAAAGAGGGGAATGAAAAAGTTGGCTTAAAACTCAACATTCAGAGAACTAAGATCATTGCATCCGGTCCCATTACTTCGTAGGAAATAGATGGGGAAACAGTGGAAACAGTGATACACTTTATATTTTTGGGCTCCAAAATCACTGCAGATTGTGACTGCACCCATGAAATCAAAAGATGGTTGCTCCTTGGAAGAAATGTTATGATCACCCTAGACAGCATATTAAAAAGCAGAGACATTACTTTGCCAACAAAGGTCCATCTATTGAAAGTTATGGTTTTTCCAGTAGTCATTTGTGGATGTGAGAGTTATACTATAAAGAAAGCTGAATGCTGAAGAATTGATGCTTTTGAACTGTGGTGTTGGAGAAGACTCTTGAGAGTCCCTTGGACTGCAAGGAGATCCAACCAGTCCATCCTAAAGGAAATTAGTCCTGAATATTCATTGGAAGGACTGATTCTGAAGCTGAAACCTCAATATTTTGGCCACCTGATATGAAGTAATGACACATTTTAAAAGACCCTGATGCTGGGAAACATGGAAGGCAGGAGGAGAAGGGGATGACAGAGGATGAGATGGTTAAGATGGCATCATTGACTCAATGGACATGAGTTTCAATATGCTCCGGGAGTTGGTGATGGACAGGGAGGCCTGGCGTGCTGCAAGCCATGGGGTCACAAAGAGTCGGACACAACTGAGTAACCTAACTGAACTGAACAGAATGTACAAGACCAAGAGTGAACCCTACTGTAACCTATGGACTTTGGGTGATTGTAATGTGTCAGTATAAGTTCATCCTAAGGGGTGAAAAAATGCACCACTCTGATGAGTGACGTTGATATTATGGGAGACTGAGACATGTGTGGAATGTGGGTCTGAAACATGTGCAGAATGTGTGGAATCTCCACACCTCCCTCTCAAAATTCATAGTGAGCCTAGAGTTTACTAAAAATAAAATGTTAAAAAGCACACACAAGTCCACTGGTTAGAACTTCACTTTTCAATATGGGAAGTATGAGTTTGACCCCTTGTCAGCCAGCTAGGATCCCACACGCCTCATAGTCAGAAAACCAAAACATAAAACAGAAACGATATTGTAACCGATTCAATAAAGCCTTTAAAATGGCCCACATAAAGAAAAAAATCTTTTAAAAAAGTGTTTATTAAAAGCACACACAATTTACATCATCTTCCACTTTCTCAATAGGAATACCAATTCAAAGAGAAGTTACAATACCATACATATCCTACTAACACTATGTTTAAAGCACATAACTAATGAGAATCTAACTCTACTTGATGCTCTGTGGTGAACTTAATGGAGAGGGGATATATGTATAAATATAGCTGATTCACTTTGCTATACAGCAGAAATGAACACAACGTTGTAAAGCAAGTATACTCCAATAGAAATCACTTTTTAAAAAAAGAGAAATTAAAAAATAGTGAAAAAATAAGCCTGGCTTTTCACATTAGGTGCACCATCTTTTAACTGATTATTTTGTATAAATAGTGTTCAAAGCTAATGTCCCTTTTTTTAAACCTGATATTAACTTAGCAAAATAGAATACATCAAACCACAATCGTAATCTGCAGAGTAAAATGCAGCTTCTACAAAAGCCATAATCAGGGATAAGATAGGTAAGAGGAAGACGTTCTTCTTGGCCAACACATTAAAATCAAGGCACATACATTAGAGCAAAGGTCAGTTTTACCAGTTTTTGAGCCTGCTGATATACAAATTGACTTTCATAAGCTCCTGAATTTGAAATAATAAATGGCGGAGGAGAGGGAGAGGATGGGGAACAGCAGTTGAATTATCTCATCTGATATCTGAGAAATGCCAGATAAGAGAGTGAAACCACTTTAGAAGCTGTGGCGGTACAACCAGAATAACAGTTATATTTTCACGGTTTGTTGCAAGGTTCCCGGAGGGCATGTGTTTAATGGTAGTGATAAAGATTCTCAGTTGAACAAGAGTTCAACAGTTGAACTTTGATATTCTGTGCAATTAGGTAAAAAGCCAAGAGGAGTAAGGATGGTTTGGAGAGAGGAGACAATAAGTTGACTAAAGCCATTTGCAGATCTATAGGAGAAACCAGAAATATTTTCCTGCTAGATTTAGAGTAATTTATAGGTTAAATTTTTATAACTTTTATGTTTTAAAAACTTACCTTTTCTTTATGATGACATTAAAAAAATCCAAGTTAACCCAAAGAGAACTACTGCCCCTGAGATCCAAGAGAAAATGAAATGGAATTATCATGAAAGATTTCAATAGTTTTAGGTTAATCCAGACCCTATATTCACCTATGATACTAAACACAACATGAATAAAATAAAACTTTGGAATGTGCACAATAGTTTTTAAAATAAGCCTTATTTTTAGAAAAATTTTATATATCTAGAAAAATTAATTTGTCAACAGAATTTATTCTTCTAGAACAGTTCTGGATTTATAGAAAAATTCAGATTGTAGAGAGAGGATATATATATTTTCAGTTGGCAAAAAAATTCACTTGGAGTTTTCTGTAAAATGTTATGGAAGAACCTGAATGAACTTTTGGCCAACCTAATATCTTGTACATTGTTTTCCCTACTTTTATCTGATATCAGTATGGTTTACTTGTTATGATAAATAAATCAATACTGCTACATTATTATTACACCCACAGTTTATCCAGATGTATTTATTTTGACCTAATATTTATTCCAGGATTCCATATGGACACCACATTGTATTTAGTCATCAAGTCTCTAGACTCCTTTGGGCTATGACAGTATCTCAGAATTTCCTTATACTTTATGACCTAGACGGTTCCAAGGAGACAGTTTTGGTCAAGTATTTTGTAAGATGCTCCTCTGCTGGAATCTTTCCAATGTTTGCCTCATGATTAGACAAGGCCATGGATTACTGGGATGAAGATCACAAAGATGGGGTACAATTTTCATCACATCATTTCAAGGGTACATACTAACAACATGGTATCACTATTGAAGCTGACCTTGAACACCTGGCTGAGGTCATGTTTGGCAGGTTTCTTTGTGAGAAAGTGACTCATTTCCTCCTGCCTCCATACTATACCCTTTGTAGGGAAGTCACCATACACAGTCTGCCCATAGAGAGTGAGGATGTATACTTCCATTCTTTAAGGTACTGTATATAAATAGCTAAACATGAGAACATCCTGAAGCCCTCAACTTTAATCTATTACAACATGGATCATTCTAGCCTTGTTCTCAGCAAATTCCCACTGTCACAGTGAAAAAAAAAAAAAAACCTGACTCCCATCACACGAAATCCATTTACAAATGTCCCGACATAACGGTGACTCAACTTACGATTTTTTTTGACTTACTGATAGGGCAAAAGTGTTATGCATTCAGTAGAAAATGTACATTGAATTTTGAATTTTGATCTTTTTCTGGGCTAGAAATATGAGGTCTTCTACTCTCCTGATTCTGTTTAGTAGCAAGTCACAGCTCCCAGTCAGCCACACAGTCGCAACAGTAAAAACCTGATAACACTTACCCCCATTCTGCACCCAGACAACCATTCTGTTATACACTTTCAGTACAGTATTCAAAAGATTAAATGAGATACCCAACACTTCATTATCAAATAGACTTTATGTTAGATGATTGCCCCAATTGTAGACTAATCGCGTGTGTTTAAGGTAGGCTGGGCTAAGCTATGATGTTCATTCAGTTGGTTAGGGGTACTAACTGAATATTTGGCCTCCAATATTTTTCATCCTTGTTGTTGTTTAGTCGCTATATCATGTCTGACATTTTTGCAATTCCATGGACTAGAGCCTGCCAGGCTGCTCTGTCCATGGGATTTCCCAGGCAAAAATACTAGAGTGAGTTGCCACTCCAAGGGGTCTCCCTGACCCAGTGATCTTCAAGCAATCCCCAGGGGATCTTTCTGACCCAGGGATACAACTGACAATTCCTGCCTTGGCAGGTGGATTCTTTACTGCTGGGCTACCAGGGAAGCCCAGGCATTTTTCAACCTACAGTAGGTTTATTGGGACATAACGCCATTGTGGGGCTTCCCTCATAGCTCAGTTGGTAAAGAATCTGCCTGCAATGCAGGAAACCAGGTTCGATCCCTGGGTGAGGAAAATCCCCTGGAGAAGGAAATGGCAACCTACTCAAGTATTCTTGCCTAGAGAATCCCACGGACAGAGGACCCTGGAAGGCTACAGTCTATGGGGTCACAAAGAGTCAGACATGACTTAGTGACTAAAAACCATCAAAGAAAATGCCATTGTGAGTTAAGGAAGATCTGTATAGGCATACCTTGGAGATATTGTGGGTTGAGTTCCAGACCCCTGTGGTGAAGAAAATATCACCATAAAGAGAGTCACACGAAGTTTTTGGTTTCCCAGTGCAGCATATAAAAGGTATGTTTGCATGATACTATAGTCTAACAAATGTGCGATAGCATTATGGCTGAAAAAACAATATGCACACCTTAATTTATAACTACTTTATTGCTAAAAATGTTAACAATCATCTAAGAACACAGTTCAGTTCAGTTCAGTTCAGTCGCTCAGTCGTGTCCAACTCTTTGTGACCCCATGAATCGCAGCATGCCAGGCCTCCCTGTCCATCACCAACTCTCAGAATTTACCCAAACCCATGTCCATCGAATCAGTGATGCCATCCAACCATCTCATCCTCTGTTGTCCCCTTCTCCTCCTACCCTCAATCCTTCCCAGCATTAAGGTCTTTTCCAATGAGTCAACTCTTCACATGAGGTGGCCAAAGTATTGGAGTTTCAGCTTCAATAGCAGTCCCTCCAATGAACACCCAGGACTGATCTCCTTTAGGATGGACTGGTTGGATCTCCTTACAGTCCAAGGGACTCTCAAGAGTCTTCTCCAACACCACAGTTCAAAAGCATCAATTCTGTGGCGCTCAGCTTTCTTCACCGTCCGACTCTCACATCCATACATGACCACTGGAAAAACCATAGCCTTGACTAGATGGACCTTTGTTGGCAAAGTAATGTCTCTGCTTTTAAATATGCTATCTAGGTTGGCCATAACCTTCCTTCCAAGGAGTAAGCTTCTTTTAATTTCATGGCTGCAATCACCATCAGCAGTGATTTTGGAGCCCCCCAAAATAAAGTCTGACACTGTTTCCACTGTTTCCCCATCTATTTCCCATAAAGTGATGGGACCAGATGCCATGATCTTAGTTTTCTGAATGTTGAGCTTTAAGTCAAATTTTCCACTCTCCTCTTTCACTTTCATCAAGAGGCTCTTTAGTTCTTCTTCAGTTTCTGCCATAAGTGTGGTGTCATCTGCATATCTGAGGTTATTGATATTTCTCCCAGCAATCTTGATTCCAGTTTGTGCTTCTTCCAGCCCAGCGTTTCTCATGATGTACTCTGCATATAGGAACACAGAGTGGCCACAAAACTTTAATCAATACAAAAGGAATAAATTGAAGAACAATGAAAAGAGCTATGCTGCTGCTGCTGCTAAGTCGCTTCAGTCATGTCCGACTCTGTGCGACCCCATAGACGGCAGCCCACCAGTCTCCCCCATCCCTGGGATTCTCCAGGCAAGAACACTGGAGTGGGTTGCCATTTCCTTCTCCAATGCATGAAAGTGTAAGCAAGGTGAAAAGACAGCCTTCAGAATGGGAGAAAATAAGAGCAAATGAAGCAACGGACAAAGAATTAATCTCAAAAATATACAAGCAACTCCTGCAGCTCAATTCCAGAAAAATAAACGACCCAATCAAAAAATGGGCCAAAGAACTAAACAGACATTTCTCCAAAGAAGACATACAGATGGCTAACAAACACATGAAAAGATGCTCAACATCACTCATTATTAGAGAAATGCAAATCAAAACCACAATGAGGTACCTTTTCACGCCAGTCAGAATGGCTGCTATCCAAAAGTCTATAAGCAATAAATGCTGGAGAGGGTGTGGAGAAAAAGGAACCCTCTTACATTGTTGGTGGGAATGCAAACTAGTACAGCCACTATGGAGAACAGTGTGGAGATTCCTCAAAAAACTGGGACTAGAACTGCCATATGACCCAGCAATCCCACTGCTGGGCATACACACCGAGGAAATTGAAAGAGACACGTGTACCCCAATGTTCATCGCAGCACTGTTTATAATAGCCAGGACATGGAAGCAGCCTAGATGTCCATCATCAGACGAATGGATAAGGAAGCTGTGGTACATATACACAATGGAATATTACTCAGCCATTAAAAAGAATACATTTGAATCAGTTCTATTGAGGTGGATGAAACTGGAGGCCATTATACAGAGTGAAGTAAGCCAGAAAGAAAAACACTAATACAGTATACTAACACATATATATGGTATTTAGTTAATCAGTAAAAATAACCCTGTATGCGTGACATCAAAAGAGACACAGATAAATAGAACAGTATTATGGACTCTATGGGAGAGGGCAAGGGCGGGATGATATGGGAGAATGGCACTGAAGCATGTAAATTATCATATGTGAAATGAATCGCCAGTCCAGGTTCGATGCATGATATAGGGCGCTCGGGGCTGGTGTACCGGGATGACCCGGAGGGATGGGATGGGGAGGGAGGTGGGGGGGGGTGGTTCTGGAAGGAGAAAACATGTACACCCATGGTGGATTCATGTCAGTTTATGGCAAAACAAATACAATATTGTAAAGTTAAAAAATAGATAAACAAACTAATTTAAAAAAAAAAAGGAAAGTGAAAAGTGAAAGTGAAGTAGCTCAGTCATGTCCGACTCTTCGAAACCCCATGGACTGCAGCCTACCAGGCTTCTCCGTCCATGGGATTTTCCAGGCAAGAGTACTGGAGTGGGGTGCCATTGCCTTCTATGAAAAAGAGCCATGCCTGTACTTAATCGTTTAATTCCCAGTATGCACATATACGTTTCCTTGGCTATTCAAAAGTAGAGTGTTCCTATGTAAGCTCTGGTTACCTGAAGACACATCTTGCTAATGGATGCACAAAATAAACTGAGATAGAGATGCTAATAGACAGTTCAAATAAACAGCCTGATGCCTGATGCTGATATGGTGAGTGTACTTCCTGGGGAAGGAGTTTGGCAGTGCCATTCCCATCGTTTGGGGTGCAAATTGCCTCTGTAACAGCTCAGTGCAAAACAAATGTTACTGAAAACAGGTACTAGTGTAGGTCTTACTTAAAAGTGAAGTAGCATAAAGGGAACTTTTGAAAAGCAAAGGAAACTCATATAGCAGTATCAGAATTGGTAATCATAGCCCAGTACTCTCCTGAGAAACAACTTTATCAACTGTAGTACAGCATTTATGTGTGGTTCCTTTGCCTTTAACCTTACGGAATTTACTTAGATTCAGAATTACTTAGGTTAGTCCTTTTCCCATGTATTCCCTTACCTGAGGTTGTTTCATACATTTAAAATGCAGCTGGATTCTTCTGTGACAGTCTGCGGTGAAGGCAATGGTACCCCACTCCAGTACTCTTGCCTGGAGAATCCCATGGATGGAGGAGACTGGTAGGCTGCAGTCCATGGGGTCGCAAGAGTCGGACACGACTGAGCGACTTCACTTTCACTTTTCCCTTTCATGCATTGGAGAAGGAAATGGCAATCCACTCCAGTGTTCTTGCCTGGAGAATCCCAGGGACAGTGGAGTCTGGTGGGCTTCCGTCTATGGGGTCGCACAGAGTCGGACAAGACTGAAGCGACTGAGCAGCAGCAGCAGCGTTCCTCCTTGGCACACTCAAACCTCCTATTTTTTTCTAATTCGCATACACTAAAAGTCAACTCTTTGTGCTCTAAAGCTCTGTGAGTTTTGATAATGTATGATGTCATGTATCAAGCATTTTTATTATCATATTAGATAGTTTCAACACCCTAAAAATCCCTCGTATTTCAGCTATTCAATCCTTACCTCCTTTGCACAAAACAATCTACACACTTAACGCAATCACTACCAAAATCCCAAAGGCATTTTTTGCAGAAACAGAAAAATCCACTCTAAAATTCACATGGAATCTCAAGGGACCTCAAAAAGCCAAAAAATTCTTGCAGAAAAACAATGTTGCACAAATGACATCTGTTGCTTATCATCAGGAGCAAAAGTCTGGACATTTCTTCCCACTGCATCTTAGTCATAAAAAGTCATATCAAAGTCACTAAGGAAAGTCTGTATAGTCAAAACTATGGTTTTCCAGTAGCCATGTATGAATGTGAGAATTGGACCACAAAAAAGGCTGAGCACCAAATAACTGATGCTTTTGAATTGTGGTGCTAGAGAAGACTCTTGAGAGTCCCTTGGACTGCAAGGAGATCAAGACAGTCTATCTTAAAGGAAATCAACCCTGAATATTCATTGGGAGGACTGATGCTGAAGCTCGAATACTTTGGCCACCTAATGCAAAGAGCCAACTCATTAGAAAAGACCCTGATGCTGGGAAAGATTGAGGGCAGTAGGAGAAGAGGGTAACAGAGGATGAGATGGTTGGATGGCATCACCCACTCAATGGACATGAGTTTGAGTAAACTCCAGGAGATAGTGAAGGATAGAGAAGCCCACCATGCTGTAGTCCATGGGGTCACAAAGAGATGGATGTAACTTAGCAACTAAACAACAAAAAAGGAAACACGGTGCAGTCAAGCACTGGATAGAACAACACTTTGCTCACACAGAGAAGAGAAAGACCAAGATCAGCTTCAGTGGTAGCATCAGTTCCCCATGGTCAATGGTCCCCTCCCGGCAGTCGATGCAAAGCAACTGGCGTGCATGCCTCCTTCTCATGCTGCAGCAGAAGAACTCCATCTCCTCTGCACAGATACAGCAGTATGTTGGCCAGATGCCACATAATGCAGATGCTCAAGTGGACAAAGGAGCACAACAATGAATCTGAAATAGGGAAAGATATTCCCACACAAGGTGAATAAGTCCAACACAGGCTATGAGGACTCTTTAGCTCTTGATCAAGACATGTTTCAGGCTCAAGGCTTGTATTCTATGCAGCCAAGTGGGTATCAAAAGACTCCATGCATGAGAATCCCTTTCCCAACAAAGTTGGATGATTCACATACTCTCTGATTTCAAAACTTATTGTGAAGCTACAGTAATCAGTAATTAAAACAGTGTGGTACTGGCACAAAGACAGACATATAGACCAACGGAGTAAAATAGAAAGCCTAGAAATAAAGTCTTACATAAATAGTCAAATTACTTTTGCAAGGATTCAAGACCATTCAATGGGGAAAGGACAGCCTCTTTAACAAATGGTATGGGGAAACCAGAATGGGTCTGGTAGGGAGAACAGTGAATATTCTAACAAAAATACCACTTGCTCCAACTATTAATAGTATTGCTTGGAGGGTAAGACCACAGATCATGGAGTAGGACTGCTTACCTTTAAATCTTGTCTATATCAATTACCAGCTAGGTGATCTCAGACAAATTACTAAACCTTTCTCTATATCAGCTTCCTCATTTGCAAAATTAGGATAATTATATTAGTTACTTCTTAGGGCTGTTCTAAGAATTAATTGAGATAATACATAGAAAACATTTACGGTGTCTCTGGCACACATGGTACACTGTATGTGTTCACAATTATTATTATTAGTGGCAGAATCCAAGAGAGGACAATATGTGTTCAACCATTCATTTCTTAAATATTTGCTTATGTGTGTGTGTGTGTGTGTGTGTGTGTGTGTATCTATATGCTCATTCCCTAAGTTGTATCTGACTCTTTTGCAACCCCATGGACTATAACCCACCAGGCTCCTCTGTCTACGGGATTTCCCAGGCAAGAATAGGTAGGTTGTGAATTGCCATTTCCTCTTCCAGGGGATCTTCCCAACACAGCAACTGAAGCCTGTCTCCTGTGTCTCCTGCATTTGCAGACAGGTTCTTTACCATGGAGTCACCTGGGAAGCCCAAATATTTGCTTACTATCTGCTAATGGGCAGAGGGTTGTCCATTGTTCTTTTGCTTAAAATATTTGTCTCTTTCTTTAAAGTTATTAAGTTTATTTTATTTTTTTACCAAGTAGGATTTATTCTTAATTCCAGAATCATGGCATATTCATAAAAAGCAATGAAGGGAAGAGTTGGTAATGGAGTCATATTATTTCAGGGTCAAAATCTTCAGATTTGTTCCACTGTCTATTAACTCATAGACAATGGTAGGATTCACTCAGTCAATCAAGTACTCTTTGAATGGCTCCTCTGTGCGATGAAGTAGGAATATGCAGAGTGAAATACTACTGCCTTTGATGCTTTTATGGTCTAGCGAGGGAGACAACATAGTCCCATGAAATACAAGACATTCTGGGTGAGGGTCAGGAGAAAAGGGAAGGAATGATGGTAAATTACACATGAAGAGATCCCTATAAATATGATTCAAAGTGAAATTTAATGTCCAACTGCAACTTGGGCAGACTGTCTTTTATTTAATAGAAGGAACTACCCAGTGCCATGAAAACCTGAACTTGAGGAGACAGAATGAGCAACAAACCTCACGGACTTGAAGACAAGGAAGGAACAATTTTAAATGCTTTGTTTACATTAAGAGAAAAACTTCTATCAGCTTATTTCCTTATTTAACAATGGTTATTCTCATTCACCTTTGCTATTTGCCAATTAGACCTACTGATTACTGTGCCCTCTAACATGGAGCTTCTGAGTTCCCAGCTTGACACTAAGAACAACAGGGAGTGATATTGCCCTCTCTACTACAGAACCTAAATAAATCATGTAATTCTGGGATCCTTGAGAAATCTTTGCACTTATTTTTCTAGGTTTTTGGGTATTTCAAATACAAGGCAGAGTCTACTCTTTTCCCTCCCACTGAGGTGGAAAATACCAAAGATAAAATGGGTTCATACAGTATCTATCAAGAGTGATGTTCTCTACTCTCCCTGAAGAAGACTATAACTTGCCTCTTTATATCAAAATGAGGCCAGAATTTCAGTTCACCAACAAACAGAGCAGTGTCACAGAGTTTAACATATCCTGGATTCCCTATAAAATGCAAGCAACACAAGGTATTACCCCAGCTTTAAATTAATTAAGTTAGTTTAATCCTACTAATTTAAAGTAGGATCAGCTACGTAATTTGTGGGTGCCGGTGCAGACTGAAAAGGCAGAGGGTCTTGTTTGTAAATCATTAAGAATTTACAAGTGGATATAGTAGAGCATTAAACCATTCACAGGACTTCTAAGCTCAGGACTCTGTGTCTTTGCACAGGGCACAGTGATGAAGCCCAACCTGCCCAAGTTCTCCACCTGAAGGCAGGATTTCTGAACAGTCCACCTGACCCATGAGCCCAGCACTGCCATTTTTCTGAGAACAGAGAGGAATGGCCGAATCGCCCAGGCTTTACTTCAATCCCTATGATTCTATCCAAACAACTAATTGAAATGTGGGCTTCAGAGAAACTTTGGGGACCTTACCACTGAAACACAAAAAAGCAAACAAGCATAATTTCCATAAAAGAGAAAAATATTACTAATTGAAAGAAATTTATTTACAGATTTTCATTTTTTCTTTTCTTGTTTAATTCTTCTTGAGAGGGTCAAGAAAAAAAGCATGCCTTATTTAGACGATAATTAAAATCTGTTGTTTTCATATTCTAATGAGAAGAAAAGAATAGTTTCATGGTGATGTTTTAGTCAATGTAGGCAGGGTTACGCTTAGAAACAAAGGGCCCCCACCCTGCAAAGACTGACTAATAAAAGCTCAGTGTGGCTATAGGTGACTCTTAGGGCAACTGGCCTTTATGTGGCACCTAAGTTAAGTACTTGCTTCAAACACATATACAAAGGAAATCCATAAACTCATTACAGAGCAGAGATTATATACAATTGAGAGTCTTGCACTCAAACACATGTTCTTTGTCTCCATCATGGCAAACTAGGTCCAATACTTAGTAACAGAATTTCATTTACACTTTTCCGAATTGTGTCCTTTCACTCCAAACAACAGAAAACTACTCTACTAAGTTTTCACAGGACAGCACAATTTCATTTCTCATGGCAACAGGCAGTGAAATTTTGTATTAAATGTGCAACTATATCGGATATGCTTTTGTAGTCCTGAAAATCTACTCTCTTTCTTTGCTCAAATTCAACACAGAAACCAGATGATACATTTTATTTCAATCAAGAGTTGCACAGAGCATCAAAGACACAAACAAGATTTATGACTCTTTAGAAGCTATAGTCTATAAAAACAAAATTACTTCCAAAACTCTATTTTCTTACAGTTAAATGCAAATCAAATAGGTGCTAATCTACTCAGCATTTATCTAGTGCTACTTTCTGGGGCATCTGAAAATTTAGCATCATTATTTAGCATTCATATGGCACTTCCTGTTTGCTGTTTTTAAAAATCACTCCACTCAATCATTTTTAATTCACTCCATGAACTTTGACAAGCCAGTCAGTCTCATTTTACAGTTGAGGATGCCTTGAAGATCAGAGGTTCCCATGACATCAGAAGGACCCCAGTGTTTGATCTAGTAAGTCTGCTCATCTGAGGATATGAGGCGTCTGCATTTCCTGCCAAAGCCAGTAAGTGGGCTCGGGCAGGAACCTAAATCTCAGACATGCCTCAAATCTTCCTTAGTTTAGTCAATTAGTTTTAGTTGTCCTCAATGGTTTATTACTTCACTTGATGCCTGCTTGAAAAAAAATCAAATCTATTTGCTGATGCTCTCCCATTGGTTGCCTTAGATCATCAGAAGTTTCTGGGTAAATGAACTAATTTGCAAATTATCCATAACTCACAGAGACCAGGCTCTACCTTCACTCTTTCTGCTACTAGTTGGGACCCAGTCATGTGGCTTGACATAATAGTGTAAAAAGACTCTAAGTGACATTGAGTTCAAGGTCATTGATGATTCCAGCATCACATTATCACACATCACGTTATCACCACAATCTTATGGATTACACACATGGCCAAGAGGCTTAACTTACAAGTGTAGCCTTGTAGATCTTTCACAGTTGATCCTGAACACAGGTAATCAGTACAATCCATCACCGGGACAATTCTGTCTCTGTGGCTGAGAAAATAATTCAAACTATATGAATAGAAATACTTACTTCCTCTAAGAAACTTCTGTGGTTCTCCTTGATAGGATTTTTGCTTCTTTCATCAACAATTTTAGTTCTTTTGTCCTGCACATAATAGACTTCACAGACTTTTTTGGATACAGACTTTATTCTTATGCGTGTGCATGTCTCTTGCTCAAATGTAAAGCACCGTTGGTTCAAGGTCTTTGCTTTTGTATCTTTAAATATATTCATCCTCATATAAGACTTCTACATATAAGATTCCAATTCATGTTCGTTAAATATAATAACACCAACTTTCATTTCAAAGTTGAATGAATAAAAACTCTGTGTTTTATCTCTATAACCCTTGTTGTTCTTCAGTCCCTAAGTCATGCCTGACTCTTTGCGATCCCTAATAACCCTGTAACTCTAGTGCCTTGCATAAAGCATGCTTAGAATGGTGCTCAATATATTCTATTATGGATGTCATTTAAATTAGGTATTAAAGATTGGTATAGATAACTTCTAAGGCTACTTTAAGTCTATTCCAGAAGGCTCATAATGAATGGACTAAAAAGATTTTCTGTAAGGCAACCTAAGAACCAGCTAGTTTCCCAGTATATGAAACAGGATAAGGAAGCTTGATTACATAAAGAGACTAGAATAATGACATCAACCCCACAATTCCCAGGAGATTTCAAAGCAAGTTCTCTATCACAACACATACCAGTTCCAACAACTTTCCTTTAGCAACATTTTCTTGAATTTCTGATCTGTGCACAGATGAGTAACATGGAATTTCCTGAAGACTGTTGGGTTATGTTGTGTAGATGTTTCAGCAGTGGATGGTCCTGATGCAATTTCAAAGATGCCACTAGAGATTCTTTAGGGAACCATTCTTTAGCTCCTTTCCCTCATTTCTCATTTGGGTTAGAAGTGATAAATTGAAAAATATGCTCAAATTGCTCCTTAATGTTTTCCTACGTGTTATTGGTGATAGCTGAGTACTGTTCCCTGTTTACTGAGAATTCTAAAA
The DNA here is from genome assembly GCF_054371585.1 of Giraffa tippelskirchi. Lineage (NCBI taxonomy): Eukaryota > Metazoa > Chordata > Mammalia > Artiodactyla > Giraffidae > Giraffa > Giraffa tippelskirchi. The sequence goes on along the minus strand of NC_137287.1, from coordinate 58,973,623 downwards.
GATTGGACTGATGTTTAAGTCTTAATTTAATTAAGTTTTAAATGGCAATCTGCTTACTTCATCTTCCTTTCAATTTGCATCAATAAGCACCTGCCAAAAGAATATTCAGAGCATTTTGATTCAAAGTTTGTTTTAGTAATTATCATGCCAACCTCAACCTTTCTTGTGTGTGTGTGTTTAACGACTTCTTCTCACATTTCCTATTAGGGTTTCCCAGGTGGTGCTAGTGGTAAAGAACTTGCCTGCCAATGAAGGACATTAAGAGACATGGGTTTGATCCCTGGATTGGGAAGATCCTCTGGAGGAGGGCATGGCAACCCACTCCAGTATTCTTGTCTGGAGAATCCCATGGAAACAGAGAGCCTGGCTGGCTACAGTCCATGCAGTCCCAAAGAGTTGGACACGACTGAAGCAACTTATCAGGCACACAGGAAAGCACCTTTGACTGAAAGAGTTAACATAAATATAAAAAATAGTTTTTAGAAGGAGAAAAAGGGAAACATCACTTGCATTTTAAGACATTTTGATTCAGAAAAGTAAGTATATGAAAACAAGTAGTGCGTCTACATCAATACTTAGACTTCCATTTGCATTTTATCTGGAGTATTTTAATGATCTCAACAAAAGTTGCCTTTCCTTTCCCTTCAACATAATCCAGGAAATTCTCCAGTCCAGTGAAAAGGGTTTCTAGGTCCAGCAAGCTATGGTTATTCCCTCCATTTGATGATAAAATGAAAAAAATGCTTTACTTGTTGAACTTGAGCATGGTTGAGCTATGATCTGAGTTATTTAAGCTTATCTCATAGTGGTCCAGACTCCCTTGTCTCCCTCTGAAATCCTACTTGCTTTTCCCTACACCCCTCTCCCCTAGTTGAAGACACTGGGGAAATTTATCTATTTATTTGTTTGTTTCTGCTTTAGGGATGCTGAACTCCAATCCTGAAAAACATAATTGGTGTTCTGAGCAGCTAATTCCAGTGTGTATGTGGAGAGAAGGGGGTTTCCCACATCAACAAGCAGTTCTTAGACATCAGCCGGATGTCTGACAAGTTGACTCAATTCTAACACTATCTACCCAGAGAGAGCATCAGATTTCACAACTTAGAGGCTCAGTCTTAAAAGACGCCCCTCCTCCGCCCCAACTCTCCTGCCAATTACAAGCCTAGGTTTCATCTGTGCACCTGACCAACCAGCTATAGAGTGAGTGTTCCAAACCCTCTTCCTCGGGGTCCATTACTCTGCTAGAGTCAGAAAAGCATTTTATGTACTAGATCACCAGTTTATCGTGTGTGTGTGTGTGTTCAGTTGTGTCTGACTTTTGCAATCCCATGGACTGTAGCCTGCCAGGCTCTTCTGTCCATGGAATTTTCCACGCAAAATTACTGGACTGGGTTCCCCTTTCCTTCTTCAGGAGATCTTCCTGACCCAGGGATCAAGCCCATGTCTCCTGCATTGGCGGGCAGATTCTTTACCACTGAGACACCTGAGAAGCCCCACCAGTTTATTAGGTAAGAATATAGCTCAGGAAAGGGAAGCCTGGCTCGCTGCAATCCATGAGGTCTCAAAAAATCAGACACGACTTAGTGACTGAACAACAACAACAACAGCAATAGCCATTTGTAGGAGACATACAGGACAGTGCACAGGAAAGCTTGGGGAGCTTCTGAGTTCTTTCCAAGATGCTATTCTGTCCGCCTCTCCATGTGTTCACACAGTGTGGAAGCCTTAAAACCCATACTTTGGGATTTTGTTGAGGCTTCATTAACTAGGCATAATTGATTTAATCATGGCCACTGGTGACTGATTCAACCTTCAGTCCCTCTCTATCCCAGGAGGTCAGGGGTGGGAATAACCATTCTGACCACAACCCTCTAACCATAAGGCTGTTTCCCCTGGTGTGACTAGCAGGACCTTATGGGCCCTCCAGGAACATACTCCCTACCCCCTACCCACTGCTGTAGCTCCTCCCCAAAGTACCAAATGATAATAATTGATGCACATCTCCTGAGTTGTTTTATGGATGCTGGGACCCCCACCAAATGGAAGAAATGAACCCATCCCCTCCAGAGCCTGGCTGGAATCAGGGAATCTTTTCCAGCAACTTGTTGCCTTTTTACTTTACTTCACCATTGAGAAATGAAGCCATATCAGTAAACAAGGATGTCATAGTCATCAGTGATTGGAGCCCTCCTATACGAGTTCCTGAGCCCTAAGGACACTCAGGAAGGAGAACACCAGCCTTCTAACGGTCATCACGCTGCAGTCATTCCCCAGTCCTGAAGATGAGCCCCAAGGCAGCTCAGGATGTGAAAATCATAGGACACTGGCCCTAGAAAGGTGAGGTGCATATGAAGGGAATGATTTCAATGAGCCCAGACTCATGCATCTTCCCATACATAGAAAAGTGCTCAATTCCTTAACTTGGGATATATGGTTTTCTTTAATTAACAATACACTTTTGATGTTCAGACTATTTGTCTTTTGTTGCAAAACTTCTGCATAACCTGGCTGTTCCTCTGAGCAGTTCTCTCAGGGTGACTTGAGATGCTGCCGCCAGGGCTTGAAGTGCTAAAAATTCCCACCAAATAAAACATAGCTCTGAACTTTTAGGTTGTGAATAATTTTTTCAGTCGACACCATCAACCAACAGAGAATTGTGCGTGAGTTGCTCCCATACCTTGGGGCTCCCCTCCCTTGCCTGGCTCTTAAGAATGTTTTGCTGAGGGGCTTCCCTGATGCCTCAGTAGTAAAGAATCCCCCTGCCATTATAGGAGACACAGGTTTGATCCTTGGTCTGGGAAGATCCCAGATGCTGCGGAATAACTAAGCCCCTGTGTTCTAGTGAGCAACTACTGAAGCCCGAGCACCCTAGAGCCCCTGTTTCACAAAAGTAGCAGGGCATCAAGAATCCTGCACATTGCACCTAGATAAACGCCTGCTCGAAGCAATGAAGACTGAGGACAGCCATAAATAAATAAAATTATTTTTAAAAAAAAGAAAAAAAAAAACTTTGTTGAAGCTCACCTGGGAGTTCAGGTGTTTTGAGCACTAGTTGTCACAGACTCCTTGTCTGGCACCTTACAATTAACACTGCACTTTCCTCCAGCACAAACAGGTATCATTACATTGGCTTTACTATGCACAGGTGAGAGGACCCAAGTTTGGCTGGTAACACCAGCATCCAGCCCTCATCCTTAGGCAAGGTCCGAAATTTAACTCATTAACATAACAAAAGACATCTTTATCATCTTTATCTCTTTTTTTTAGCCATTAAAATAATTTTATTTATATAGGAAAATGAAGAGTAGGATACAAATCAGTATATATAAATTCCATAAGCTACCAATTACTGAGCATTTACCATGAGCCTGGCACTGTGCTATTCACCTAAAATGCATTATCCAATTTCATCCACAAATCAACTAATTAAAGTAGGTTCTATTATTGTTTGTATTAAAAAAAAAAAGCTTTAGCACAGAGGTGTCACATAGCTACTTAATGGCAGAGTGTGCCTGTTTGAACCTATAAGCTCTGAACTCCAAAGTTTTGTACTTAATCATTATGAATAAATTTTTCAAAAAGAAAGAACAGCAGGATATTCAGTTATCCTAGGTTATTTTCCACTTTTCATTTTTCTTTTTTTGTATTAGCTGGTTGGAGCTGCTGTTTGTTTGGTTTTATTTTTATTAATTTATTTATTTTAGTTGGAGGCTAATTACTTTACAATATTGTAGTGTTTTTTGCCATACATTGACATGAATCAGCCATGGGTTTACATGTGTTCCCCATCTTGAACCCCTCTCCCACCTGCCTCCCCATCCCGTCCCTCTGGGTCATCCCATTGCACCAGCCCTGAGCACTTGTCTCATGCATCGAACCTGGACTGGCATTTTGTTTCACATATGATAATATACATGTTTCAATGCTATTCTCTCAGATCGTCCCACCCTCACCTTCTCCCACAGAGTCCATAAGACTGTTCTGTGCATCTGTGTCTCTTTTTCTGTCTTGCATATAAGGTTATCATTACCATCTTTCAAATTCCATATATATGCATTAGTATACTGTATTGGTGTTTTTCTTTCTGGCTTACTTCACTCTGTATAATGGGCTCCAGTTTCATCCACCTCATTAGGACCGATTCAAATGTATTCTTTTTAATGGCTGAGTAATATTCCATTGTGTATATGTACCACAGCTTCCTTATCCATTCGTCTGCTGATGGACATCTAGGTTGCTTCCATGTCCTGGCTATTATAAACAGTGCTGCAATGAACACTGGGGTACACGTGTCTCTTTCAATTCTGGTTTCCTCAGTGTGTATGCCCAGCAGTGGGATTGCTGGGTCATATCGTCTTTATCGCTTAAGAAATTTAAAGAGTTTTAAAAGCTGTGTGCCCAAAAAGAAATCGCAACATTACAAACATTTTGCATTTGTTATTATCTGTTGACCCCTCTGGGTCCTCTCTGCCCACATCTGCCCTGCTGGAGACTGGGTTGCATGGATTTGATCACCCAGTCTTACTGTCTCCAAGGACCAGAACTCCAGTGGAGTGGACCTTTCTAGAGCTACAGAAGGCACTTCGTTTCATTAATCATTTCCCCTCTTACCCGCTCAGCCATCCTAGACTCCCCCTTAACCCATGGCAGGTGGCTCAGTGATAAAGAATTCTCCTACCAATGCAGGAGACATGAGTTTGATCCCTGGGTCAGGAATATCCCCTGGAGGAGGAGATGGCAACCCACTCCAGTATTCCTGCTTGGGAAAGTTCATGGACAGAGGACCCTGGTGGGCTAGTCCATGCGGTCGTGAAAGAGCCAAACACTACTTAGCAACTAAACAACAACATCCCTAGGATACTTCATCAGTCATCAATTTTTAATTATTTCTCTTTACCCAACCAACCTCTTCATAAATGAAGTTTTATTAAATTCTCAATTACTGCATCTTAGTGTGCCATCTTTTTCCTCTTATGAACCTTACCATACATACAAACACACATGTAAATTGAAAAATAGATAAAAAGATACAGAAGATATGAGATCACTTATTTTTAGTATTATAATCTTTTCCACAGAGGACTGAGAAGCCTGGCATGCTGCAGTCCATGCGGTGACAGAGTCAGGCACAAGTGAACAACTGAACAACAGGCTGAACATGTCTTACTTTTATAAAAAGATCCAGACGCATGATGAAACACAATAAAGCCATGTAATTCAGCATCAGCTTTGCTCAGGATGCTCCTAGCCAATGTTTCTTTTCATCTCTAATTGATGCCCTGTCCCATCTCACTGTTGAATATTTTCTAATCTTCCTTGCATGCCCAAACCAATCTACTCTCATTCTTTTCCACTGAGCTTTGATTTCAACGGAGAAAAGCAAATAGGACTGATGGGAATTTTCTTATAACTTCAAAACTCCATAGCTTCAGTAATATTGTCTTTTTTCTCATCACCAAGAAGTTTGAAACCATTTTTCTTTCCAAAATTTACACCTGTACCTGAACTTTAAAAACCATCCACTCTTAACATTCCATAGGACTATCTTCATGAACCCTCTCTTTCTTTATTCTCTTCAATCTTTATTTAGTCTTTCCCTCTCCACTGATTTTTTTCTTTATCATCTATAAATGTCATCCATTCTCTGGACTTACATTTTAAGAAGAAACTGCCAATTCCTAGCAGTACTTATCACTTAACCTCTTCCCGTTTTCTCTGTTCCCTGCTATCTATTTTATCTTCTCATTCTCTCTACTAAAATTGTGCTTTCAAAGGTCATCAATGTCTTTACAGTTATCAAATAAATACCAATAGCTTAACCCTCATCTATGGTATCTGAAAGTGCTGTTTTTTCCTGAGTTATTTATTTATTTATTTTTTCCTTTGGCTTCAGTAATGCTCCAAACACTTTGTGCTTTTAATTTCCCTCTGGAGATTGTTCTTGCGTTCCTTCACTGACTTTTCGTTACTTTCCATTTGCTACAAGCTTGTTTGTTAGTCTTTTTTTTTTTTCTTCTGATTTTATAAACTTTGGGAACTTAAGAGATATTCTTCAGCTTAATGACAACAAATTTCATTTTTAGCAGTTTCTATATTTATACTGAAAAGTTCTCAACTATTTTTCAGCATCTCAACATAGGAAACATGAAATTTGGACGTTGTTGTTTTGATGGGCAGCTTTCTTGCAAGGCTTCTTGGATGTAGCCCCAAAAACAGAGTATTCAACTTAACCAAGCTAAGTCCACAATAGATATCTTTGTTGATTCCCCATCCCTAACACTAACACTAACCCAAAGGCCATTCTAAAGTCTCATCCTGAAGCACTTTCAAAATCACATATTTCATTATATCATGCCACTTTTTAAATATACCCATATGCTCTCATTTTCTTCACAATTCTGAATTTAATAGCTTACACCCAAAGATGATTCATGTCACATATTCTATTTTTCTATGTTTTCTCTATGATTTACTTTTGTGTACCTTGTTATCCAACAATGGTGAACATAGATACATCATACACCTGCATCCTGCATACTTCCTTTTTATGCCGTCCTCCCAGAATGTCTTTTTTTCATCTATGTGACAGAAATTCAACTCATTTATAAAATCCAACTTGAATCTTACTAGTGACAACTAAATTCTCTCTTTTTCCTATTACTATAATACGTTCTTTTGTAACTATATTTATTGCATGTTTATAGGTAGCCCTCCTACACTACAATGTGAAACTTGATTTCTCTATACATTGTTTTTTTTGGCTATGCCACTTGGCTTGCAGGATCTTAGTTCCCTGATCAGGAATTGAATCATGCCCCCTGCAGTGGAAGCACAAAGTCCTAATCACTGGGTGACCAGAGAATTCCCTGATTTCTCTACACTCTAATGAAAGATGAAAATATAATTTGGGGTTATATTATAGCTAAGTTCTAATGTGGAAGTGGGGCTTCGCAGGTGGCTCAGTGGTAAAGAATTTGTCTGCCAATGCAGGAGATGCAAGAGATGCAGGTTGATCCCTGGGTCAGCAAAATCCCCTGGAGAAGGAAATGGCAACCCACTCCAGTATTCTTGCCTGGAAAATTTCATGGAAAGAGGAGCCTGGTGGGCTACAGCCCATGAAGTTGCAAAATAGTGACTTAGTGACTAAACAACATAACAAAAAGGTGGAACTGGGGAACAGGGAGAAAACTAATAAATATCTGGGACTAATATGTTATCTTATCAATTTGATATAAATAATTATCTTTTAAAAGGTATGGTAATACCAATAGATAGTTAATTTGGAGATCATTTTTTATTTTAAAATAATTACTCAAAAGCTTTTAATTAAATGTATTTCTTAGTTATATTCCAATAATTCTGTTTACCTTTACAATTTGCTTAGCAAACTATTTCTTTTCATAGAGTGATATGCAAACTTTGGAAGTGTGTCTGTCTATATTGTACCAAATTCTAAATTAAAAGTGTCTGGATGAATGAGGATTTGCTGCTACTGCTAAGTCGCTTCAGTCGCGTCTGACTCTGTGCGACCCCATAGACGGCAGCCCACCAGGCTCCGCCGTCCCTGGGGTTCTCCAGGCAAGAATACTGGAGTGGGTTGCCATTTCCTTCTCCAATGCATGAAAGTGAAAAGTGAAAGTGAAGTCGCTCAGTCATGTCCGACTCTTAGCGACCCCATGGACTGTAGCCTACCAGGCTCCTCCGTCCATGGGATTTTCCAGGCAAGAGTACTGGAGTGGGGTGCCATTGCCTTCTCCAATGAGGATTTATTACAGTCTAATACTTTTCGTTTTTATGATAATGCAATATTGCTAAGGTCTTCATAACCATTAATTACTTCAATGCTTATGATATTGCTATGAGCTAGGGAGGAGAGAAACATTCTTTTCCCCTGGTTTAAGTATACACAAGAAAGGGACAAATAATTTTAATTTTGAGTAATTTGTTATGATCATTCATGAATTGAGACACATCACAAACCCAGTTTTACAACCTAGATTGTGTTTTGTCCACAAAAGCTGTTTTTATGTTGTGCTTCCACACCACCAAATAGCTTTCAGATTTTAAAATATTCCAAGTTAAACACTAATTTTACTGATGTTTGCAAATATAGTCAAAGAGAAAATTGAACCATGGTAGAAAACTGCTGAACTCATGTAGTCTCTGGGTTATACGAAAATCATTTTTCTTAGGTGGTAATTTTTTTTTTATAAAATAGGCTTCCCTATATTTTGTCCAAAAGTGAAGGACTTTGGTTTTGCAAACTTGTTTTTACTTCTTAATAAAATGAAAGCATATGTGACCCAAGAAAACGTAAAAACATTATGAATGGCACATACTTAATTGGGGCTATTTCTACAGGCCGGAATATTCTCTTAATAGTATTTTTAAATACTATTGTGCAACGATCTTAGTTTACTCCTCAGCCTAGATTTATATTTTTTTCCAAGAAATGGAAAGCAGCCCATTCATCACTTCCTATTGTTCAGATTAGGCAAACTCTAATTTGCCTTGGCTGACCAGACTTTTAGAGTAAATCCCTGGAATTAGAGCATTTAATAGAGCAAGCCGATGGGGATAACCTGGTAAATTTCAGTACTCTGGGACTGGAAAGGAAATTGCCAAGGAAACATAATCCCCTGTAGGTTTTCCTACCTAGAGGGCCAGCCCAAGATTTGAAACTCACCCAACTGGTGGCAACAAGCCCAGAAAAGTGAGGCACCTGAGTCCCTTAAGCCAAGAATCTTTGGAATGGGACAGACAAGTAAGGGATGAAAAAAAGCCTTGTTCAAACCACACAGATGGTCACTGCCAACCCCGCCAAATGGCTCACCAGGTCTGACAAAGGGGGCAGGTGATCTGACAGACTAAGGCTGAAATGACTGTTCTAAATTGTACTGGAAAGGATGAGAGGGATGGAGGAGGTAGACAGAAGCAGAAGTAGTCAATTTATGGAAAAATTATTGTCCTCTCCACCTGGCAGTGTGTCCTTTCAACATCTGCCTGCCTAGGGCTCTTGGGTTTCCGTAGCCCTAGCAAGTGGCGGTCAGGTGCTTGGGAAGATGACAGACTAGGTTCCTGCTGGAATGGAGACTGAGTCGCTGTGCTTTGTCAGCTCCACCCCAATGATGGATGGGGTGGTGAGAAAGTCACCACTCCATTAGCCCAACAGAGTTCTCTGCCTCCCATCAGAGAACCAGTCCTGAAAACAAAAGTGGACAGCATTCAAGAATGACAAAGGGGTAGGGGGAAGAGGGAAGCCACTGAAAATAAAATGACAGTTTGCAACACTGAATCTGCCCCATAAAAAGTGATGGATATATGTTAGTTCTCTCTGCTTTCCCTTTCAATCAGAGTCTCTACCTGAGCAAGGCTATATAGACATAATTTATAAAACAATTCTGTTACTAACATGGGAAAAAAACCCAGAAACATGGATCTACACTTAAACATAGAAAATAGCCTGAAATGAATACTGTTGCTTTTTTCCCAGAAGTGACTGTACAGATGACTGTTTTTCCTTACTTCAGTGTCTTCAATGAAAATGCATTTTTACAAGCAGCAGGAAAATACACTCATTGAAGTTGACCAGCAAGTAAGCAGGAGTACAATAGAAGAACATTAAAATAAGAAAACTAATATTTAAAATATGATATTCACTCGTGAAAAATATAAAGTTAGGGGTGGGAGACAATCACACCACCTGCTAAATCCAATCTTTTGCTTATTTATTAAATTGATGATTTCATATTCTTTTTCATTTTCCTTCCCATCCCATAATTTCAGTGATGACATTTGGAATAATGAACTCTTCAATATATTTATTTCATTTATTTTTTCTCTTTAGGAGGGAGATGCCAGATTCTAGTGGCCTACTTACATCCTGGTAGCAGGACAACACCTTTTCACACACCAGCATGCCTTTCAAATAATGCCAGTAATTTCAATCAAAAAGAACAAAAGGGTAGCTTCAGATATAGTGTTTATGACATTGCGATTTATAAGCAACATGTGTATGCACTTGGTCATTTAGCTGACCAAAACATATTTCTCATATTTGGTCTTCATCCCCAGTTTCTGGTTCACAGCTCCCCAAACCCTTGGAATTTCTTAAGTGACAGAGCATCAGGAGCATATTTGTTTATAATATTTGGTCTCTAGTTATTGAAAACACTTCAGTGATGTAAGGTGAAATGAGTGTCTCATAACCAGTCCTTTCCACCACAACTAGATTTATGTTAATGAGGTGACTTTTGGAAAGCACCTGAGGATGGGGCTGGTTGTCAGGGGAATCCATCATAAATAGAGGGCTGAAACTTTTAGTCCCATCCCCCAAAATCCAGGGAAGGGAAAAAGGCTAGTTGTCGTTCAGGTGAGTCCAATTCTTTGTGACTCCATGGACTGCAGAACAACAGGCTCATCTGTCCTCCACTATCTCTGGAGGCTACTCAAATTTATGCCCATTGAGTCAGTGACACTATTTAACCACCCTTCCTCTACCACTCCCTTCTTCTCTTGCCCTCAATCTTTCCCAGCATCAGGGTCTTTTCCAGTGAGTCAGCTCTTCCCATCAGGTGGCAAAAGCATTGGAGCTTCAGGTTCAGCATCAGTCCTTCCAGTGATATTCAGGATTGCTTTCCTTTAAGATTGACTGGTTTGATATCCTTGAAGTCCAAAAGACTTTCAAGAGTCTTCTCCAGCACCACAATTCAAAAGCATCAGTTCTTTGGCACTCAACCTTCTTTACGGTCCAACTCTCTTATCTGTACATGACTACTGAAAGAGCTACAGATTGAATCAATCACCAATATCCAATGAGTTAATCAATCATGCCTACATAATGGAGCCCCCATAGAAACCCGAAAGGAAGGGGTCCAGAGAGCTTCCACACTGGGGAACCAGAATGTTCCATAGTGCTGGGCCCCCTACTGTACAAGGATAGAGCTTTTCTGTTTAGGACCTCACCCTGTGTATCTCTTCTTCAGGCTGTTGACTGGTATCCTCATAATATATTTGGTGATCTGGTAAGTAAATAGATTTTCCTGAGTTCTATGAGCTGATTCTAGCAAATTGCTTAGACCCAAAGAGGTCCTAAGAACCTCTGATTTATAGGTGGTTGATGAGAAGTACAAGTGATAAATACAGGTAACAAGCTGGACTTGGGACTAGTGTCTGAAGTAGAGGGCAGTCTCATGGGACTGAGCCCTTTACCTGTGGAATATGATGCCATCTCCATTGTCTGACCATTGCTTGTTGGCAGAGAGAAGCACACACAATAGTTTACTAGGGCTGTCATAACAAAGTACCATGAACTGGGTGGTCTAACCAATAGAAATTCTTTTTCTCATGCTAAAAAAAAAAAAAAAAAAAAATCAACAGGCTCAAAATGGAATCATTCAAACCCAGGAGAGCAAATCAGGATTTCATTGCCATTTCAACCTTTCCCAAGAATGTGATCTTTAAACAAATAATCTGAAATTTTCTGATGAGCACCAAGGAAGTAATACACATAATAAGACCTCTGCCATTTCCTTTTTCCCAAAAGATGACCAGGCCTGAAATAATTCTTTCTTTTCTTTTGCTAATGATTTGCTTGTCCACCCTCCCTCTGCCTATAAAACCTTCCATTTTGTACAACTCCTCATAGTATTTCTCTACTTGTTTTAGGATACTGCCCAATTCATGACTCATCAAATAATGACAGTTAGATCATCAAATTTAGTTGGTTGAATTTTGTTTTTTAACTCTCACACTTCTGGAGGCTGGAAAGATCCAAGATCGAGGCATCAGCAGGTTGGTTTCTCCTGAGGCCTCTCTCTTTGGCTTGTAGATGGCTGTATTCTGTATCTTCACATGGCCTTTTCTCTTCTTATTGGTTGTCAGTCATGTTGGATTAGTGCCTATTCTAATATCCTCATTTCAATTTGATTATGTCTAAGGACCCTTTCTCCAAATATAGTCATATTCTGAGATACTGGGGGTGGGTAGGACTTCAACATATGAATTTGTAGGGAAGATACAACTAAATCTACAGCATCAGGTTTTTGAGGAAGACCGTTGACTGATGTATTCCCCAGACTGATGTATAATGTCCTTCTATTTCTTTTTGAAACTGATGGAAATTCCCCATCCAAGATAGACAATATTGCCTAGCAGAGCTAAGTATTATTTGGCCTTCTCTTTAAATGTCATCCTTGGAGACTAAAATCCTCTTTCTAGAGTGCAAGAATAGACATATGTGTTTATTGAAATTTGTAGACACGTTCTGTAGGCCTCACCTTTGTGTAACTGATCTTCATGCAAGCATATTAATATTCCCATTGACTCGACTTCAACACAGAGTTTGTGGAAGGCAAAGGCTTCCAAGAGAATGCAATTTACCTCATTTCCCACTGTAACACACAGCAGGTGTTAATTACTTTGTTATTTCAATTGATCAGAATGCCCCTAATGCCACAATGACTCTGGGCACACTTACCAATGCTATTTTCCTCCCATTTATTTAAAAATCCTGCCTTGAGAGTATCTATTTGTTCAGCCAAAACTGTGTTCCAAATTGATACTGGCTCACTCTTACCAGAATATGAAATGAATTCTCAAAGTTGACTCTCGGATATGGATTTCTGACACTAATTGCAGTGAGAATATAAGGAAGAGTAAATGTTTAGTCTATCACTGGACAAAATTCATATCATTTGATACCCTATAACTCACCCTTGTACAGATTGGTGCCATTTTACCAGTCCATGTGAAAAGATACAATGGTTTCAATTTCCTACATAGTGTGTGTGTGTGTGTGTGTGTGTATGTGTGTGTTCTGTTCAGGCACTTGCCAAATAGAGCTAATTCAGGGCCCCTTGAAATTTTTGTGATTAAAATGCATGCACAACAGTTCATGGGGGCCATCCACTCACTCTAATAGGGGGGGTCGTTGCTGCTATTTCCTTTACTCATGGAACAAAATGATTCTGGATTGATATTTTATCCACTTTAATCTTGGGGAAGATCAAAAGAACCTGTGCAAATTCTGTTCGAGTCCTTTGAAATTAAAGCAATTAAAGTACAGGTCAAAAAAGGTGGTCCTGGAAGTAATGAATCTAGGTTTCCACAACCTTCTACTTGAACGACACCTAGAAGGTCCTAGTGTCACTCTGACCCTCGGCTGTCTCCTCTGTTCGATGGCAATCAAACACCACCTGCTATCTACATAGTGCTTTACAGTTTAGAAAACACAGTGAGCATTTGATGCTTCCAGCTAATCAGCACTGGAGACAGGGAAGGCTTATTAGTACTATCATTTATCATATGAAGCTCCCAAGGCTCAGAAATGTGACTTGCTCATGGTTACCCAGGCAATGAGTAAGGAAAACAACACTCATTTCCTGAAGGTAGTGGGGGAAACCTGATGTACTTCTGATATCTCCTCCTGCTCCATAATCTGTGATTTTATTGAAAAAATCAAGCCAACTTTTGGAAAGTCAGCAATAAAAACCACTAAAGCCAAATAATATTTACCCATACTAAAGAGATTCAAGAATAACATACATAATTTATATCTCCAGACAATTACAAATCCTATTTTGCTTCTATGTAATTTCATTTGAACAAACAAAATAATATGATGAAATCATCTGCAGTGTTGAGTTTCTATTAGGTACTCAATACATGCTGGCTGAGTCTAAAACTAATAAACCTACTTTTTTCTCATAAAATGTTTTTGTTTCATTTTGGGGGTTTTGCTCTAGTTTTCTGCTTGCTTGTTTGTTTTTCCTCCGGAACTGCTCTCCTTTTAGCGTGCTCCATGGATCACCGCTTGAGTATTTACAAGATCCCAGAAGTGGAACAGCTTTCAGTAGAACCCACTTTTAGGACTAAGAAAAGAGATGGCTTCCAGATCTATGTTTAGAACATTCTCTATTTCCAAGAAAGCTCATGAAAAACATAGACAAACATCTTAGGTTACAAAACAAATATTCCGGTGAGTAGTAGCTTTAGATGGATTATCTTTCCAAATCTCATTGCTTTTGGTCACTATATATATTTAGTTGTATTCATCTAAATATTACTCTGCAATTATGTGCATTCTTGTAAGCAATTTTAAGGCAAGATCTATTAATTCCTGTGGTATTTCTTTCTTTCCTACTAAAGCATGTGGCAAGGGGGACTGCTGCTGCTGCTAAGTCGCTTCAGTTGTGTCCGACTCTGTGCAACCCATAGACGGCAGCCCACCAGGCTCCACCATCCCTGCGATTCTCCAGGCAAGTATACTGGAGTGGGTTGTCATTTCCTTCTCCAGTGCACGAAAGGGAAAAGTGAAAGTGAAGTCGCTCAGTCATGTCCGACTCTTAGCAACCCCATGGACTGTAGCCTACCAGGGTCCTCCGTCCATGGGATTTTCCAGGCAAGAGTATTGGAGTGGGGTGCCATTGCCTTCTCCAAAGGGGGGGGGGACTGCAGGGAGCAATAAAAAGAAGGTGGGCTTTGGAGTTAAAAGACTTGAATTTGAGTGCTAGGTCCTCAAATTATCAGGCTAATTAGGGGCAATTCGCATAACCACTTCCTGTTTCTGTTTCCAAAAATAAGGTTGATGACTAAAATAATTCACAGGGTTTTGACTCATGATCCCATGAGTCTAAGTAGATCAAAGAGATCTATAGGTACAAGACCTATACAAGTGTTAGCTCCTGTTCCAACAATCCTAATTAGTTCATCTTTATAACTATTTTCCTTTAGGGTGCACAAATTTGTTATACGTCAAATCATCCTTTGCAGTTTGGTATGGCCATATGACTAAGTTATGACTAATGGAATGGGCAGAAACAGACAAAACTTTCAGGTCTAACACATTAAAAATTTCTCATGTGAGTCTCTGTGTCAGCTGGTTAGATATTGATGCCTAGAGTAAACCTGGAAGCTTTGTATTGAAGATGGTGAAGCCTTCAACTGCCTGGGTACCTGCATACTTTCATGGGACAGAGTCCCCATCCAATCCTGCTGCCAAATGACTTCACAAAAGTAGCAATCAAAAAAAAAATGCAGCAATTAAATCTCTATTGTATTCGTATTAGAATTGGTACTTTTTAGTTTATCTGGTCCAGCAGCCCTAATTAATCACAGCCCTAATTAATACAGAATTATTATTATTAAATGTTAGCCAATTATTTTCTTCTAATATCTGTGATTAGTTTCAGCTTCTCTGGGTTGGCAGCACACTTTCAAAGACTAGAACTTTTAGAGCACACTTGAAATAATTAAAGGATCTAAAAGTCATCAGTATTATATCAAAAGCACTCCTGTAGTATAGTAGAAGGCAATGGCACCCCACTCCAGTACTCTTGCCTGGGAAACCCCATGGACAGAGGAGCCTGGTAGGCTGCAGCCCATGGGGTTGCGAAGAGTTGGACATGACTGAATGACTTCACTTTCACTTTTCACTTTCATGCACTGGAGGAGGAAATGGCAACCCACTCCAGTATTCTTGCCTGGAGAATCCCAGGGACGGAGGAGCCTGGTGGGCTGCCGTCTATGGGGTCGCACAGAGTCGGACATGACTGACGCGACTTAACAGTAGCAGCAGTATAGTAGTGTTCAGGCATCTATTGCCCAGTTATTCCACTGTTAAGTTGGTCATCCTTTAACCCGATGTGTTCACTGTGTGTCCTGGATACTTCAGTGATCTTGCTTTCAGATTTACTCATGAGGCAAATTACTACACATTCTGGTGACCATGTGACCTGTCTGTTCATTCTAAGACCAAGCAATTTGTACTGTTCATATCACAATGTCATAGGACTTCCATGGAAGTTTTAAAAGATTCATATAAAGTTATGGACTCTTGAGAGTTCCTTGGAAAGTAGGGAGATCAAATCAATCAATAATAAAGGAAATCAACCCTGAATATTCACTGGAAGGACTGAAGCTGAAACTCCAATACTTTGTCCACCTGATGTGAAGAGCTAACTCATCGGAAAAGACTAATGCTGGGAAAGATTAAGGGCAAGAGGAGAAGGGGATGGTAGAGGATGAGATAGTTGGATGGCATCACTGACTCAATGGACATGAGTTTGAGCAAGATCCAGGAGACAGTGAAGAACAGGGAACCCTGGCGTGCTGCAGTTCATGGGGTTGCAGAGTCAGACACAACTTAGCACCTGAACAATCACAAAAATGGACTCTCAAAGATATAGTTTTCATACTAATCAAAAGTTGGCCTCATATCCATCCTCATGATTCTCACTAAGGATGCAGGTCCTGGGTCCTTTAAGGAAACTCTTACTGAGTTTTTTAAATGCACAGGATACACAATGAGAAGCTGATATGAAATTAGCAGCTTTTGCAGCACTGGTCACGTCAAGGTACCGACTACAAGTAAAGCTAAGGTGATCAGCAAGGTTCTCCTAATTCATTCCACACCACACTGATCAAAAGATTATCTCTAGCATTCTCTCAGCTCTGCCAAGCAGTTTTCCTTTGCAATTGCTTTCATATTTTCTTTGAGTCGGTATCTTTTATCTTTCATCCTAGTTTTGTGCCTGTTTCTTTTATCTTGAACACTTAACTTGTGGCTCCTGATTCATGTTTATCACTCCATCCTGCCTTGTACAGAACCTGAACAAATTAGGAGCTCAACAGAGGTTTTATTTGTCATCTTCTGATGTGAATATAACAAGAACTGCTACCCTTTGGCACCTGAGCCATGGTTTTTGAAGCACATTCACATTCTTCACCCACCAACCCCGTGAAACCGGAGGCACAAGATTCCCATAAACAGATGAGTGGGGACTTACATAAGCAAAGAGAGGTGAATCATTTTTCATGTTTCCATGACAAACAGGCAGCAGATCTAAAACTAGTTCCACTCTTTCCTAATTTCCAGTCTAGGTTTCCTTCTACTGAATCACACACAACAACTACAACATTCAAAGCTGTCCAGTGATGATAAGGAGATAGTCCTTATCCTTAAGGGGCCATGGTCATATTGGTGCCTTACAAAATATCCTCAAGAATAAAGATGGTCAATAAAATGGAGAGCTAAATCTTTTGCCCCTAACAGCCTATTTTGAGCATATTTGAATGAGTATTTTTCCTGAATAAACAAGATTTTCTGGGGTAACATGATAATACAAATGTAATAGTTGGCCTTGATAAGTAGGACAGACCCAGTCGCTTGAGTCAAAAGTTGCAACTTTTTAAACCAGATGTTGAAATAAGGCTTCATCTATATGTAGAAAGGCCTTTGGAATCTGTCTAAAACTAAGAAGATTAATTGGAAGGCAGTCCTAATTGAGAAAACCTGGAGTATTGAAGAGATTATAAGAATATTCTATATGCCTTGGCAGAGACTACCAGCTCAATAGCCAAAACTTGTTGACCCCTCTTTTGGGCTTAAGACTAGATTTTATCTCTAAGTCTTCCGTGTAGTTAGATGTATTCATGTGAATCAGGACTCTCAAATAGTATGGTACCTGAGAATGGTATGTGCCACTTCTAGGTCTGAGCCATAAACACTCACCAACTTTGGATCACCATGAATTCTCTGAACAAGTAACTGTGAGATGTAAGGAGCTTGGACCTCTAGATGATCACATGGAGAAGAACATTTCTGTCACTTCTGATGGGCAATGTTGGCTTAAGGAACCCCCTCATCCTGGATAGAACCTTCCAAGAACTACCCTTACAGCTTAAAATCTTTCTACCCAATCTCCTGTATCACCGCTTAAAAGTTCCTCTTGTGTTCTTTGGCTCGATCTCCTGGGTTCCATGTCTGAGTTTCTTTGTTATTTTGCCCTAGCCTACCCTAATATTCTAATACAAATGATCAACAGAAGTATGTAAAGTAGTAACGAAGAGAGAGAGAAACAAACAAACAAATAAAAAAACCTGAGGCAATTACTGGTACTCCTGAAGGATCAAATTATAGAAAGAAGAATTTTTAAAAAGAAATTGGTTGATTGAATAAAGCATCATTTCAAGAGCTTCCTATGTTTTTCACTTATTTGAAGAATGAAATATTACCATTTATAATGCAGGCAAGTAGCTGGATTAAATTCAAGAAAAAGAGATTGAAGCTTTACTTACTTTGCAAATACCTCAACATTTGGTCTAAAGCTATTTATACTGAAATGTGCAAGGCACTCTCCAAAATAATGATCATGACTTCCTATGACTAATTTGAAAGCATAAGAGTGATTTATGACATTTATAAAAGGAAAAGAATCATGCAAGTATTGAATTTGTTAACATTTTACATCATATCTACCACACTACTTTGTTTCATAAATAGTCTAGCATAGCTAGTTGTGCACCTGTCTACCTACAGACCCACTTGTCACAGGTTCTGAAATCCAACTACTTTTGTTAAAATCCAGCTATGTCATTCACTAACTGTGTGACTTTAGGGAAGATGTGTAACCTCTCTGGTTTTACCTGTTGTAAGATTAAGTGAATTTGTGCCTGTGGCAGCCATGGAAATGCACTGCTCAGAAATCCCCCTGCAGGGAACAAAACTGACAGATGGTCCCAGCTGCTGATTTCCCAGATCCACCCCTGTGTTCAGCAAAGGTGCTAATGCAGACCCAATGCTACAGAATGAGGAACACCTCTAATGGGCAACATTGGCTTAAGGAACCCCCATCCTGGCTGGAAGTTCCAAGGACTGCGCTATAGTTTGAGATTCTTTCTTCCCAATCTCCTGCATCGTTGCCTACAGGTTCCTCCTGTTTTCTTAGGCTCCCTCCCCTTTATCCTTCATAGCTATTTACTCAGTAAATCTCTTGCATGTCTAATCCTATCTTGAAGGGCCTAGACTAGCACAGTGCATGTGAAGGGCTTAGCACAGAGTGAGTGCTCGATTCATATTGACTGTTATCATTCATGATCTTTTTATTCATTACATTGTTGTTGTTGTTCAGTTGCTCAGTACTGTCCAAATCTTTGCAACCCCATGGACTGCAGCATAGCAGACTTCTCTGTTTTTCATTATTTCCCAGATTGCTCAAACTCATGTCTATTGGGTCAGTGATGCCACCCAACCATCTCATCCTCTGTCGTCCCCTTTTCCTCCTGCTTTCAATCTTTCCCAGCATCAGGGTCTTTTCCAATGAGTCATCTCTTCTCATCAGATGGCCAAAGTATTGGAGTTTCAGCTTCAGCATCAGTTCTTCCAATGAATATTCAGGATTGATTTCCCTTAGAATTGATTGGTTTGATCTTCTTGCTGTTCAAAGGACTTTCAAGAGTCTTCTCCAGTACTACTGTTTGAAGGAGTAAATTCTTCAGCACTCAGCCTTTTTTATCATCCAGCTCTCACACCCATACATGACTACTGGAAAAACCATAGCTTTGACTATATGGACCTTTGTTGGCAAAGTAATGTCTCTCTGCTTTTTAATACACTGTCCAGGTTTGTCATCATTTTTCTAACAAGGAACAAGTGTCTTTTAATTTTATGGCTGTAGTCACTATCTGCAGTGATTTTGGAGCCCAAGAAAATAAAGTATGTCACTGTTTCCATTGTTTCCCCATCTGTTTGCCATGAAGTGATGGGGCCAGATGCCATGATCTTCATTTTTTGAATGTTGAGTTTTAAGCCAGCTTTTTCACTCCCCTCTTTCACTTTCATCAAGAGGCTCTTTAGTTCCTCTTCGCTTTCTACCATTAGGGTGGTGCCATCTGCATGTCTGAGGTTATTGATATTTCATACATACATATACATATTCATTACATAGGATATCCCATAAGCACAATGGTTAAGTGGCAACCTCAAGGGTAAGGAGGACTCAGAGTAGACATTCACAATTAGGAAAAAGCAGGTACAATGTTAGATAATCTCTTATCATAGTGAATAATGATGCTATTACTTAAAATAATATGGAATATAAAAATCAACAACAAACAATATATAAAGGCTAATTTGGATTAATTCATGGTTTGGGTTAATTTTTTTTTTAATGTTCTTAGGTAAATTTAAAATCCTAAATTTAGAGATGTGGATTAAAAAGTTTGAAGGATTAAATAAAAAAAGAAGTCTGGCTTATCATTATGTTGAACTTGTAAAGTTTATAAAATGTACTTAAATCATCTTTTTGTCATATTTTTGTGGGATCTAAGAGAAAAGGAAATATGATAAAAATAGAAAGAACAAAAAAGAACCCTTCTTGAATAAACATAAAATAGAGCATTTTTCATTTATGAATTTTTAATACCAGACAAATAGATTTAAGGGTCTAGACGTGATAGACAGAGTGCCTGATGAACTATGGACAGAGGTTCGTGACATTGTACAGGAGACAGGGATCAAGACCATCCCCATGGAAAAGAAATGCAAAAAAGCAAAATGGCTGTCTGAGGAGGCCTTACAGATAGCTGGGAAGAGAAGAGAAGCGAAAAGCAAAGGAGAAAAGGAAAGATATTCCCATCTGAATGCAGAGTTCCAAAGAATAGCAAGGAGAGATAAGAAAGCCTTCCTCAGAGATCAATGCAAAGAAATAGAGGAAAACAACAGATTGGGAAAGACTAGAGATCTCTTCAAGAAAATTAGAGATACCAAAGGAACATTTCATGCAAAGATAGGCTCGATAAAGGACAGAAATGGTATGGACCTAACAGAAGCAGAAGATATTAAGAAGAGGTGGCAAGAATACACAGAAGAACTGTACAAAAAAGATCTTCACGACACAGATAATCATGATGGTGTGATCACTCACCTAGAGCCAGACATCCTGGAATGTGAAGTCAAGTGGGCCTTAGAAAGCATCACTACGAACAAAGCTAGTGGAGGTGATGGAATTCCAGTTGAGCTATTTCAAATCCTCAAAGGTGATGCTGTGAAAGTGCTGCACTAGATACGCCAGCAAATTTGGAAAACTCAGCGGTGGTCACAGGACTGGAAGAGGTCAGTTTTCGTTCCAACCCCAAAGAAAGGCAATGCCAAAGAATGCTCAAACTACCGCACAATTGCACTCATCTCACATGCTAGTAAAGTAATGCTCAAAATTCTCCAAGCCAGGCTTCAGCAATACGTGAACTGTGAACTTCCAGATGTTCAAGCTGGTTTTGGAAAAGGCAGAGGAACCAGAGATCAAATTGCCAATATCCGCTGGATCATCGAAAAAGCAAGAGAGTTCCAGAAAAACATCTCTTTCTGCTTTATTGACTATGCCAAAGCCTTTGACTGTGTGGATGACAATAAACTGTGGAAAATTCTGAAAGAGATGGGAATACCAGATCATCTGACCTGTCTCTTGAAAAACCTGTATGCAGGTCAGGAAGCAACAGTTAGAACTGGACATGGAACAACAGACTGGTTCCAAATAGGAAAAGGAGTATGTCAAGGCTGTATATTGTCACCCTGCTTATATAACTTATATGCAGAGTACATCATGAGAAACGCTGGGCTGGAAGAATCACAAGCTGGAATCAAGATTGCCGGGAGAAATATCAATAACCTCAGATATGCAGATGACACCATCCTTATGGCAGAAAGTGAGGAAGAACTAAAGAGCCTCTTGATGAAGGTGAAAGAGGAGAGTGAAAAAGTTGGCTTAAAGCTCAGCGTTCAGAAAACTAAGATCATGGCATCTGGTCCCATCACTTCATGGGAAATAGATGGGGAAACAGTGGAAACAGTGTCAGACTTTATTTTTTTGGGCTCCGAAATCACTGCTGATGGTGATTGCAGCCATGAAATTAAAAGACGCTTACTCCTTGGAAGGAAAGTTATGGCCAACCTAGATAGCCTATTTAAAAGCAGAGACATTACTTTGCCAACAAAAGTACATCTACTCAAGGCTATGGTTTTTCCAGTGGTCATGTATGGATGTGAGAGTTGGACGGTGAAGAAAGCTGAGCGCCGCAGAATTGATGCTTTTGAACTGTGGTGTTGGAGAAGACTCTTGAGAGTCCCTTGGACTGCAAGGAGATCCAATCAATCCATCCTAAAGGAGATCAATCCTGGGTGTTCATTGGAAGGTCTGATGTTGAAGCTGAAACTCCAATACTTTGGGCACCTCATGCGAAGGGTTGACTCATTGGAAAAGACCCTAATGCTGGGTAGGATTGGGGGCGGGAGGAGAAGGGGACGACAGAGGATGAGATGGTTGGATGGCATCACTGACTCGATGGACATGGGTTTGGGTAGACTTTGGGAGTTGGTGATGGACAGAGAGGCCTGGCGTGCTGCAATTCATGGGGTCGCAAAGAGTCGGACACGACTGAGCGACTGAACTGAACTGAACTGAATACCAGACAGACATTCATTCTAATATTTTTTTTTTTTTTTTTTTTTTTTCAATTTTTTTTTAATTAATTTTTTTTTTTTTTTTTTTTTTTTTTTTTTTTTTAGTTTTTGCCATATATTGACATGAATCAGCCATGGGTTTACATGTGTTCCCCCTCCTGGACCCCCCACCCACCTCCCTCCCCATCCCATCCTTCTGGATCATCCCATTGCCCCGGCCCTGAGCCCTTGTCTCATGCATCGAACATGGAATGGTGTTCTGTTTCACATATGATAATATACATGTTTCAATGCTATTCTCCCAGAACGTCCCACCCTCACCTTCTCCCTCAGAGTCCATAAAATTGTTCCATGCATCTGTGTCTCTTATTCTGTCTCGCATATAGGGTTATCGTTACCATCTTTCAAATTCCATATATATGCATTAGTATACTGTATTGGTGTTTTTCTTTCTGGCTTACTTCACTCTGTATTATGGGCTCCAGTTTCATCCATCTCAATAGAACCGATTCAAATGTATTTTTTTTAATGGCTGAGTAATATTCCATTGTGTATATGTACCACAGCTTCCTTATCCATTCGTCTGCTGATGGACATCTAGGTTGCTTCCATGTCCTGGCTATTGTAAACAGTGCTGCGATGAACATTGGGGTACACGCGTCTCTTTCAATTCTGGTTTCCTCGGTGTATATGCCCAGCAGTGGGATTGCTGGGTCATATGGCAGTTGTATTCCCAGTTTTTTAAGGAATCTCCACACTGTTCTCCATAGTGGCTGTACTAGTTTGCATTCCCACCAACAGTGTAAGAGGGTTCCCTTTTCTCCACACCCTCTCCAGCATTTATTGCTTCTAATATTTAGGTTGACTTCAACCACAGTCTACTGCTGTGTGATCTGGGGGCAGGTATTAGAGTTCAAGTTAAAGGATGAAGGTCTGTGACTCTTGTTATTGAGTTACTCAAGGCTTACATGAATCTCTATATGTGAATATTTTATTAATGAACAATAATAAAGTACAACTCCTGTGAAAGTGAAAAAGTGTTAGTCGCTCAGTTGTGTCCAACTCTTTGTGACCCCATGGACTGTAGCCCACCATGCTCCTCTCTCCATGGAATCCTCCAGGCAAGAACACTGGAGTGGATAGCCATTCCTTTCTCCAGGTGATCTTCCCAACCCAGGGATCAAACCTGGGTCTCCTGCATTGCAGGCAGATTCTTTACCATCTGAACCACCAAGGAAGCCCACAACTCCTGTACAGAAGTGCTACTAAAACTTGGATAAGATAACTAGTTCAATACTAAAAATAATAATAGTAATTAATACCATTTCTCAATTACCCGTCATGTGTCATGCATTTTATATAACTTATCCCATTAAATCCTTTCAATAACACTGTGAAATCAGCTCTGTTTTATGAGTAAGAAAGCTGGGACGGAGGTTAAATAAGAGACCCAGAGTTTTAACCTGGGGCCAGGGCCTTTGTTCTCAATCACTGGCCAGTGGGAGTCCACAGTGGAAGCAGCCTGTAGTCCAATCAAATGACTTGTCAGGAAAGACAGTTTTAAGGGGGAGAAGTTTTAGTAGTTCGCACATGTTGTAGCCTTCACTGAAAGGAGTACAGAAGCCAGGATTCCAAGTACGGACTAGAGAAGGGAGACCAGAGACACAGAATGAAACAAAGCATGTGTGAAAGAAGGAAAATAACCTGTCCTGTCAGTATGAGAGCACTTCCCTAGTGGCTCAGTGGTAAAGAAACCGCTTGCTAACGCAGGTGACTCAGGTTAGATCCCTGGGTAGGGAAGATCCTCTGGAGAAGAAAATGGCAACCCACTCCAGTATTCTTGCCTTGAAAAATCCCATGAACAGAGGAACCTGGTAGTCCACGGGGTCACCAAGAGTTGGACACGACTTAGCGACTAAACTACCACCACCGTCAGTATCAGATGCTCTGTTTGGGAAATTAGGGAGAGATGAGGCCAGGAGCTGGAGGGGAGTGGACAAGTGACGAACACCCTGAAATGCAGAAGAGGCAGATCTGACCCCTGTTGTTTAAGGGTCTCTGTTCTGACAGTTAGAGGTCCTGATTTTGTTCATTTCCAGGGCCTGGAATCCTGACATGGGGGCACAACAGCCTGGTTTAGGAGCAAAACTCTGGAAATGGAAAACATGGAGTGAATCAGGAGTCAGAACGTAGACAGAAGAAGCACTAGGTATAACTGGGTGAGATCATGTAAAGGACATGGGGAGAAAGAAGCCAGCCCCTGTCCACCATCACCTCTGACTCCACACTGGACAGAGGTATTATTTTAATAATACTGGAAACTGAGAACCACCAAAGTCTACAGCTCTGCTTTCCACGTTTGTCAAAGACATGGGGGGTTTAATGGACAGTCTATCTGGGAATAGGGAACTGGACTAGATGGTCCGAGAGAACCCCATCCAGGTGTAGAACTGCCTGCCTCCATGAATACAGCAAAGAGACCTCTCTATTCAAATCAGAGCCAGATAGAATGCAACAGTCAGGCATCTGAGAAGCCTTACAGAGGAGTTTTGCAGTTGTCCCCTACCCCATCCTTTTCCAGAGCAATAGCTAAGCCCTCATGAAAAACACTGGACATGTAGCCACCTTCTCCTCAGGCACCATTGTGTTTTTCTGCAGCTTAAGTCGGCCTCCGTGTTCACAGCTTAACAGTCGGCGGCCAGCACACTGCTGCCAACCACACGGCTGGCTAATCAGTGCCTATTATGCTCTAGAAAGTCGCACTGATGTGGCTCTTAAAATTTTTCCATCGACACACCTACCATCTGACACCGTACAATTAACTCTGCTCTCTTGGAGCCCATGGTAGCGGCAACATTACCACATCAGAGAAATCATTATTTGAGATTCAGAGCAGCCCGCATACACGCAGAGTTCCTCTGCCCTTCTACAGCAAAGGATTGAGGGTGTTAGTCTTTATATTGTCCAAAGGTGTTAATTTTCCAGAGCATTTTCCGTTAAAACCATGGTGCTGTATTGTCATCGGATTCATTGCGATTTACCCCACTGGGAAATGTTACCCCTTCTTGGTGCTGAGGAAATGGTACCTTGCTGAGCACTGCTTTGTATGTTTGACTGGAGAAGACTATCTGTTTGGGGAACTGTGATATTTCAGTTCACCACATAATCATACAGAAAACCTCCAGGACATCTCCGAGTATTCTACATTCTCATGTCTTATCCCCAGGCTAATATCTCCCACTCACTACCTTATGCACACAAAGACACACAGAGACATACACACACATAGAGACACATGCTCAGACCACAGACACACACAGAGACACACACACACAGATACACACACACAGAGACACACAGACACAGGCACTCGAACTGACACACAAATAGACACACACACACACACACAGATGCCAGACTCAAATCCAATTCAAAATAGGACAGAAAGGACAGTACTATGAAGGTAAACTCCTAGAAAAAAGTCATCGATACTTAAAGGTCTCAAACATTCAAAAAAGGCAAGAAACTGGGTATAAATATTATGAAGACATTCTAGTATGTGAAAAAAAATCAGGGTTCATGATATACTATGTATGTGGTTTTGAACAATGAGAAGAGAGCACTAGAAACCTGCATTCTTAGACTATTCCAGACAAATGCTTCTCGGGGGCATGGGAACAGCCAGTGGTCAGCAGGCTGGAATGAAAGCTTTCCTGAGCTGTGAACTAAACTACGGTGCTTCTCAAGCGTAATGTTTTTGGAGGAGGAGGAGGCAATGCGCTCTGGGAGCCCTATTTACACACCGAGTATTCCTAGCGGTGATGCAAAGTCACTAGTGAGGGGCAATCAGGAAGAACAGGCAGGGAATTAAAGGTTCTAGCATAATGTTAAGATATCCCCTCTGGTGCTGATTTTATAACCAGGGAATAAGAACAATTCCACCTTTCTCCAATCTGTGTTTATCCATCTGTAGTCTCAGGAACTGACACAGCTCTCCTGCTGCAACTTCAAAAAGAAAAAAAAAAGGCAAAAAACCCCTGAACCTTCAATGCTAAAACATTTCAATAGCTGTTTTTTGTTATTGTTTTGGCGATGGTGGGGCCTCATTTTTTTTCTACTTCAGTTGCTGCTCTGAAATCTGTCATATTTATTGGGAAGTGCCAAGGGAACAGTGACTGCTGAATTTCCAGCTGGAACTTTTAGGAATGAAAATGTCCCAGTGCGCCAGTACTCATGCTATTTCTAGTCTTGTTTTGAATCAGATTTGACTAAGAATATGGACTTTCAGATTCTGGCAAAAAAGAAAAATATATAAGGAAGTAAGGAAGAAATCATATTTGAAACGTTGAAGAAGACTTTCCAAAGATTTACATATTGGTTTGGGATGGGGATTGGTGGCTGGGTCAGGTAAAGCTCTGTTTTATATGATTTTAGAAGTGTTTCTAATAGACTTGTTTCCTATGTAAGTGAGGCTTCAGAAATTTCTCTGATTTCCCTGTTGTCAGTGGCTTACGTTTATATATGAGTATATTAAAGCACAGGAGATTTCTTTTTTTCTTTTATATAGACTCTGTCAATGTAAAGGTAAACTAGCTTGAAGAAAATAATGGAATGTGAAGACCTGACATCAATGTCAGTGCATCTTCTAATGAGCTTTAACCATGGCGAACTGCCATACCGACGAGACCACCTGCTCCAGGCAGACAGACGGAGGCCCTACGGGGGTCATGGCTCCCCTTGTAAAGAAAGCTGGAGTCACATACGTACACAGTTTTGGCAGGAAAAAACAACACCAAGGCACTGACACTTCACAGAAGACAGTAGTGACTTTGTTAAAGAAACATCAGCCCTCCTAGCTCCCCGACTCCCTCTATTCCCCATCACCTCTCTGAATGGGCAGCCACATGTGTCCTTCCTTAAGCTCATTTCTCTAAGAAGAACAGGATGGGGAATTAGCATTCTCAGAGGCTTTGGCAATCCTGTGGGTGGAATAAGCTGAGTACTTCGGGGAACAAAAATAAATCCTAGATCAGTGCTTCTATTTGGGTCTATACTCTCCTAATAGCAGCCATACAGCAATGTTGAATTTTGGATGATCAGAGATAGCTGAAAAAGGGAAAGACAGTGACACCAAGAAAGAGGTTAGATGAGAAAAAAAAGGGGCACACTGGGTAAAAATTCCATTTTTAGGACAGTGTATGGGTGAACTATACTACAAGGAGATTCTTAGGAGATATACTTAAGGAAGAAAATTTGTAATTTTAGTGGAATAAAGATATGCTCTGTCTCCTAGCAAACATGTTAATAAAATTCATATTAAAATGTGATCACAGGAGGTGGGAAAGTAGATTACTCTTTGTCCTATACAAAGCATGGCTTTATTTTTATATTAATATTTGAGGTTCAAAGACTTTAAAATCCCTTTTCATTTGTTTTGGAAGTCACATTTTTGATTATTAGAAAAGTTTTGGCTGCATTTGTTATATCAATAAAGAATAGATAAATTCATTCACTAACTCATTCATTCATGTTTGTCCCTTCATTCATGTCTCCACTGTGGGGCATGATCCTGCAGACCATTTAGAATTCATGGTTCCCACTGACTAAATGCTGTAAGCATTCCCCAGTCATGTGACAACCAAAAGGAGAAAATAAAAAACAAAGGACAGGATTTCCCTGGTGGTACAGTGGATAGGAGTCTGCCTGCCAAGGCAGGGGACAGAGGTTCAAGTCCTGGTCGGGGAGGATCTCACATGCTGAGGAGCAACTAAGCCCACGTGCCACAACGACTGTGCCATGTTCTAAAGCCCACAAGCTGTAAGTGCTGAGCCCACAAGCCACAACCACTGAAGCCTGAGTGCCTAGAGCCTATGCTCCACAGTGACGGAGGCCACTGCAATGAGAAGCCCTGGCAATGCAACTGCAGAGTAACCCTGCTGTCCGCAACTAGAGAAAAGCCTGCACACAGCAATGAAGACGCCAGCATGACCAAAAAAATTTAAAAAAGAAAAGAAATAATAATTTTCTTTTTCAAAAAAGAACAAAAACCTCAATTCCAAACATTTTGGAGGAGGAAGGACAACTCCACCTCCCCCCCGCTCCATCATACCCCCACTTGCAGGTTGAGAACTCTCAAAAGAGGCTGTGGGTATAAAACAAAAATATATCGGAATGGGAAAGAACAGTCAGGTGGGAAAATAAATGGGCCTGTGTAATCATTTCATTGATGCATCACCACCCAGTCTTGTCATTTATAAAACTTCTGTGTGATAATCAGTTCCGAGCTCAGCTCTTCTCTTCCATGAGCTCAGCCTGGAGCTGTGCTCCCAGAGTCTCAGTGTGAAGGCGTGTACCTGCCAGACAGCTAGAGCAGCAGAGGCCTCCTCGTGGCACTGAGTTTGCGGGTCTGGCTGGTTCCGCCTGATGCTGCAGGCAGTGTGTCCAGGCAGGTGGCCTGTGTGGGTGATTTGGGGGGAAGCTGGGCTACCTCATCCTATGCCACCCTGGCTGAGGAACTCCTCATCAGAGAAGCAGCAGTGACTCTCTCTGGCCCTGCTAGCTGCTCACATTCCACCCTCTTGTCTAGGCTGGGTTTCCCCTCTCTTGTCAGCATCCGCTCCTCACTGCCTCTGGACGCCCTGTCCCTTAGAGCCAAAGGAACAAAGGAGGCCCTCTCACCAGGCCAGAAGTGACTAAGGAGATATGATGGCATATATCATGCACCATCTTGGATTGAATCCCTACAGGATAATGACGTTAGAGAAAAGCAAATATGATCTGATTAAAATCTGGAGTTGAGTCTGTCATCATGCACTGATCCAATGTTGGTTTCCTGGTTTTTATTTTAAATTATGCCATAGTAATGAAAGATGTTTACCCGAATGGAAACTGGATGAGCATTCTATGAGAACTTGCAGCACTATCATCGCAACTTTTATGTTGCTCTAACATTATTCCAAAACAAAGACTATGGTATAAATAAGGAGATCATGGAACAAAGCTTGGTGTGGAGGAAAGGATTGACATAGAGTGGGAGAAAGAGGAGGAAGAGTAGTGTGATGAGTTTAAATGCAGAGTTTCAACAAGAGGGCTATTGCAACAGTCTGAGAAGGAAATCATGTGAGCCTGTGTTGGAGTGTGTGTGTGTGTGTGTGTATGTAACAGAGAGACAGAGATAGAGAGAGAGGATGTATATACACATGGAAGGTTACATCAGAACAAAGATGTTTCTTGTCAACTGCTACAAAGAGCAGTAGATATATTTTGTAATAAAAATGAAATACAAGTCATTGCTCCTATTTGGTTATATTAGCTCTAACAAGATAAATTCAGTTGTTTCAAAGCTTTTTAAAAGAAACAACTTCATCTGATTTGGAGACAACATTGCAGATTTGGCATTAAAAAAAAACACACCTAAATTCTGGTCCTCAGTCAGTTCTTAGCTGTGTAATCTTGATCTAATCACTTCAATAGGACCAGTTTTTTCCATTTCTAAAACAAGCAGATTGAAACAGAATGCCTTTGATTTCTGAGATAGCTATCAGAGATGTTGCAATGAAATTACTACAATCGGCAAATTATTGGATTAGAAGATGATTAATCAGTTTCCTCCTGGGCCTAAGGAAAGAATTAATAATTTGTCGAGTACTTACCATGCAAAAAATATTTTTTACTATTAATGATTTTTTTTATCCTATGAAAGTAACGCTGGCGTAAACAGCATAAAATTACTTTATTAACAAGAATTTCATCTCAACCTTTGCCGTCTTATAAAATTTCTATGACTTTCAATATGAAGATCAATGACTTCAGCATTTCCAAGCAATGAAACTTGCTTTGTAACTATGAAATTGTTTATAGTATTAAACTTGTTCATAAAAATACTTGTAATGAATTAAAACTTCTGAGAAAGAAACCAACCATGAAAAAGTTAGATGGGCCTTTTTGCAGTAGATGTTCACTGATTAAAAACAGCTGAAATGTGGATGAAATTTTTATAAACTTGCATTAATGTTATGTGTGTATATGAACTACTACTAATACACGTAAGGTATTTATTTGTTAAGGCAAAAATGAACAATTCAACCCATTTAAGAAAATGTCCAAACTGAGAAATTTGATATAATTTTGGGGGGACAGGACACCAAGTAAATGAAACTTTTCCATAATTTGATTATACTCATGTATTTCTATCCTGAAGCAAGTGTGATAATCACATGTTTACACTTCTCTGACACATGCATTTCCTATTGCTTCTAGCTCCCAAATAATTTTGGATTAGAGTTTCTTTTGACATTACAAAATAAGCTTTACTGTAATTTAAAAAATATA
Organism: Giraffa tippelskirchi; assembly: GCF_054371585.1. Classification (NCBI taxonomy): domain Eukaryota; kingdom Metazoa; phylum Chordata; class Mammalia; order Artiodactyla; family Giraffidae; genus Giraffa; species Giraffa tippelskirchi. The sequence continues at coordinate 58,943,055 of NC_137287.1, read as the reverse complement.
GATTTATCCATGTAAATATTTACTTTTTAAAATGTATAGTACTGTACTGATGAGCACTCAATGGCAATCTATATCATTTTTGTATAATAGAATTCTTCCCCACAGAGTACAACACTAGATGTCACACTAGAAATCTGACTGTAGATTGTTTAAAATAAAAGCTCATTACTGGCCCAGGGCACATAAGCAAACATGACTGCTATTGAATTTAGTTATATTTTAGGGTCATAAAGGAGGCAGTCGGAAGTAACACAAAGAAAATCCTTGCAAGTTGCACATTGCAGTTTTCTCAGTAATTTCTACCATCTGTAGAAACTGTTGGAGGGAGAGAGTGCTTTGGCCTTGCCTTATATATTAGAATAGTAAATCCAATTCTGATCTGTCAGAAACCAGTGAAGCTCATTTCTCCTCAGCATTTATTTGGCTCTGTTTCAATCTGTGCCTTTATCGAATAGCTTCTTCACTTTTAATTTTATGAAATTTAGAATGTTGAAAGCCCACATCAAGAATGAAAGAAGAAAAAATTGTATATGATTACAGATATAGCTCAGCAGAACACACTAAAATTTGCACGCAATCTGAAAAGAGAACTTGATATTTGAATGACTTATTCTGACAATTTTACAGAAACAGAGAAGGCAATGGACATCTCAGTTGGGGCCATATCCTCATACCCCATTTTAAATTAGATCTACAGAAATATTCCCATATATTCAATTTCAGTATAACCCACTGTCTAAGTGCAGCTTTCTGAGCCTTCTCTCTTAATTGCATCCCATTCTGTTCTTTAAGCATTAAACCAGTACTTACTTTTCAACTATTTTGAAAATATTCCAGGTGTTAATCAAATAAGACGGAAGCTGTTGTCCCTGAGAGATGCATCCTACCTGTTCCTATGGTGTCTTTCAGTCACTGGGACAGCCTTGACTTTTACTTTCGTGTCCATGACCCATATAATAAATGCCACCTGAACAGAATGACAAGAAAAGGCAAGAATAAATGAAACATGGAAATAAAGAAGCATTTTAAAGGTTTCTAAAAAGACCAAGCAATATTTTTGCTTTTTCTAAGAAAACTATAACATCAGAACTCACAGTCCCTTATCTTCCAGCCTGTTATTTCAGGCCACTGAGCCATGTTGCCTCTCTGAATAAGTGGACAGAGATTAGAATTGCCTTTTCAGTGTGATGCGATTTTGGAAAACATATTGAATCTAGAACAAAGAAGCAATGGTGCCTCTCTAATTGATCTTGTTACCAGCACTCCTTCAATCAGAGGGCTACTGCTTTTCTATCATGGAAAGGCTATGCAGAAATCCCGTTCTAACGCTGGCAGAGCATAAAGATACAGCTAGTTTCAAAAATAAACGTAAAATTCCTGATCTTATATACACACATGTCCTGAATGTATAAGAAAGTTTCATTTCAAAATTAACTAGATTTTAAACAGCAGAGAATGAATGTAGCATGCAAATATTAAAAAAGAAATGAACATAAAAGCAATACCACTGGTATATAATTATTTTGATATATTGAAATACATTTGGCAAATAAAGGTAGTTGCTCAAGTTTTCCCTCTGATATTCTAGAAATAATGGTTTCTTTAACAGGATAAAGAATAAAGAATAGTAACCATCACAGACAGTGGCTTTCCTGAGCCTGAAATTAGGATCCGTATCCTCAGAGTCAGTGTTTTCCAGAGGGTACACCAAATAACCTTACATTTCCATGAATTCTCAGTCATCAAAGCATCATCTCTTAGTTTCAACTTTCTCTCCTGAGGTAGGTAGAAGTAATTCTCTACTACCCTCAGAGCATTCCTTATCATACATAATGACACTAGAACCAAAGTGCATATATTTGATTTTGTGAGAAAGAGGGTTCACACTCATTCTATAGGGGATTTGAAGTTATACTTCTTATAAACAAATGTACACCTCAGTTAGCTAGATTTCATATTTGCTTTCCAAGTCTATGATGTGTAAATTATAAGGTTAAACATTCCAGAGGCAATAATTTTATTATCATTTCAAAAGTACACATTGTTACAAATAAGCCTGTGATTTACTTCTTCTGTTTTTTGCATAATAATAATATTTTTAGTAATAAAAATATGTATCCTCTATATAAGAAGCACTTTTCTAAACCAGATTCCCATTGATTGGGTTGACTCATAAAAGTTTTAGCAACATTTTTATAAAGTTTAAGATGTATTTTCTTCTGTTACTGTAAAAAAAATCAGAATATCTAAAAATTATAATGTCCTTTGGTAATTTTTGATGTTTAATGACAGTGGAAACTCAGAAAAAAATATTATAGGAATTTTTCTTAATACTGGACAAATGTCCAGTGCACTTTCTCTCTGTGTGTTCCATTCCATTCCATAAATGTTACTTTGACTTGGAATTGAACAAAATTCAAAGTATGAAAAAAATGGTAAGAATTACACTTAGAATCATCCCTCAATTGAGCTTACTAAAACTCAAAAAACTCATTCACAAGCCCTCCAGAATAAAAGATAAATAGTAATTTTGTTCAGCAATCACTGCTAGATAAAACAAAGCATCACTTCAACTGAAGTTACACCTAGAGATAAAATATAGTGTTAAATATTACACAAATAACAGGTTTCTCTAATACTATGTTGCCTACTCTACTGGTCTGTGATGACACTAAGGACACAAAATTGACTAGACTGCAGTGGTCACCATGGTAGTTCTCAGTGCTACTCAGCAGGTTGACTGGTTTTGCTCTTTGGGGACACACGAGAGTATGCTTCCCTGATCCTGTGAAGTGCAGTGACTATGTGACTTGTTTTCACAATGAGATGAGGGCACTGATAAATAATTCTTCAACTCCCTCCCCCTTCTCCTAGGTCAGACTGTGCATGCACGTGTTAATAGAGAGGGATGACAGGGAAACCAGATGGAGGATCTCAGTCCTAGAGACCAGGCCTGAGATAGTACAGCAGGAGCAGGAATACACCTTTACTGTGTTAAGCCACTGAGATTTTGTTTCCTTAATTGATTCCTTAATGCAGCATACCTAGCTATTCCGATGGATAGATATCTATTGACTTAAATCTGCATGTGTGCTAAGTCACTCCAGTTGTTTCCGACTCTTTGCAACCCTGTGGACTGTAGCACACCAGGCTCCTCTGTCCATGGAGATTCTCTGGGTGAGAATACTGGAGTGAGTTGCTGTGTTCTCCTTCATGGGATGTTCTCAACCCAGGCATCCAACCTGTGTCTCTTATGTCTCCTGCATTGGCAGGCAGGTTCTTTACAACAGTTCCACCTGGGAAGCTTGTCGCCTTAAATATATAGCTCTAAGAGAAAAGCAAGCTTGGACGCTTTCTATTATGCAGATCAAGCAAACCCCTCTGATGTCAACCAATGAAGCTCGTTCTCAAGGGGAATGGGATGTCTTTTCATGTTCTAGAATATCACTGGAAGGTATTTATGATGACCTTGATGACAACAAGGAAATGAGTTTCTTTCTGGTTTACAGAGGGCAAAGAAAGATGCTATCAGTTTAGTTCAGTTCAGTCATTCAGTCTTGTCTCTTTGTGACCCCATGGACGGCAACACGCCAGGCTTCCCTGTCTGTCATCAACACCCAGAGCTTGCTCAAACTCATGTCCATCGAGTTGGTGATGCCATCCAACCATCTAATCCTCTGTTGTCCCCTTCCCCTCCTGCCTTTAATCTTTCCCAGCATCAGGGTCTTTTCAAATGAGTCAGTTCTTCACATTAGGTGACCAAAGTATTGGAGCTTGAGCTTTAGCATCAGTCCTTCCAATGAATATTCAGGACTGATTTCCTTTAGGATTAACTGGTTTGATCTCCTCACAGTCCAAGGGACTCTCAAGAGTCTTCTTCAACACCACAGTTCAAAAGCATCAATTCTTTGGTGCTCAGCTTTCTTTGTAGTCCAACTCTAACATCCATACATGACTACTGGAAAAAAATATAGCTTTGACTAGATGGACCTTTGTTGGCAAAGTAATGTCTTTGCTTTTTAATATGCTGTCTAGATTGGTCATAGCTTCTCTTCCAAGGAGCAAGTGTCTTTTAATTTCATGGCTGCAGTTACGATCTGCAGGGATTTTGGAGCTCAAGAAAATAAAGTCTCTCACTGTTTCCATTGTCTTCCCATCTATATGCCATGAAGTGATGGGACCAGACGCCATGATCTTAGTTTTTTGAATGTTGAGTTTTAAGACAACTTTTTCACTCTCCTCTTTCACTTTCATCAAGAGGTTCTTTAATTTCTCTTCGCTTTCTGCCATAAGAGGGGTGTCAGCTGTGTATCTGAGGTTATTGATATTTCTCCCAGCAATCTTGATTCCAGCTTGTGCTTCATCCAGCCCAGCGTTTCTCATGATGTACTCTGCATATAAGTTAAATAAGCAGGGTTGCAATATACAGCCTTGACGTACTCCCTTCACAATTTAGAACCAATCTGTTGTTCCATGTCCAGTTCTAACTGTTGCTTCTCGACCTGCATACGGATTTCTCAGGAGGCAGGTAAGGTGGTCTGGTATTCCCCTCTCCTTAAGAATTTTCCACACAATCGAAGGCTTAGGTATAGTCAATAAAGCAGAAGTAGATGTTTTCTGGAAATCTCTTGCTTTTAATATGATACAATGGATGTTGGCAATTTGAATGGATGTATAGAAATTTGAAAGATGCCATCAGTCAGTTCAGTCGCTCAGTCATGTCCGATTCTGTGGCCCCATGAACCGCAGGATGCCAGGCCTCCCTGTCCATAACCAACTCCAGGAGTCCACCCAAACCCATGTCCATCGAGTTGGTGATGCCATCCAACCATCTCACCCTCTGTCGTCCCCTTCTCCTCCTGCTTTCAATCTTTCCCAGCATCAGGGTCTTTTCAAATGAGTCAGCTCTTCACATCAGGTGGCCAAAGTATTGGAGTTTCAGCTTCAACATCAGACCTTCCAATGAACACCCAGGACTGATCTCCTATAGGATGGACTGGTTGGATCTCCTTGCACTCCAAGGGACTCTCAAAAGCCTTACCAACACCACAGTTCGAAAGCATCAATTCTTTGGTGCTCAGCTTTCTTTATAGTCCAACTCTCACATCCATACATGACCACTGGAAAAACCATAGCCTTGACTAGATGGACTTTTGTTGGCAAAGTAATGTCTCTGCTTTTTAATATGCTATCTAGGTTGGTCATAACTTTCCTTCCAAGGAGTAAGCGTCTTTTCATTTCATTGCTGCAGTCACCATGTGCAGTGATTTTGGAGCCCAGAAAAATAAAGCCAGCCACTGTTTCCACTGTGTCCCCATCTATCTGCCATGAAGTGATGGGACCAGATGCCATGATCTTAGTTTTATGAATGCTGAGCGGTAAGTCAAATTTTCACTCTCCTCTTTCACTTTCATCAAGAGGCTCTTTAGTTCTTCTTCACTTTCTTCCATAAGGGTAATGTCATCTGCATATCTGAGGTTATTGATATTTCTCCCGGCAATCTTGATTCCAGCTTGTGCTTCCTCTAGCCCAGCGTTTCTCATGATGTACTCTGCATATAAGTTATATAAGCAGGGTGACAATATACAGCCTTGACGTACTCCTTTTCCTATTTGGAACCAGTCTGTTGTTCCATGTCCAGTTCTAACTGTTGCTTCTCGACCTGCATACAGGTGTCTCAAGAGGCAGGTCAGGTGGTCTGGTATTCCCATCTCTTTCAGAATTTTCCACAGTTTATGGTGATCCACACAGTCAAAGGCTTTGGCATAGTCAATAGAGCAGAAGTAGATGTTTTTCTGGAACTCTCTTGCTTTTTCGATGATCCAGCGGATATTGGCAATTTGATCTCTGGTTCCTCTGCCTTTTCTAAAACCAGCTTGAACATCTGGAAGTTCATGATTCACATATTGCTGAAGCCTGGCTTGGAGAAATTTGAGCATTACTTTACAAGTGTGTGAGATGAGTGCAATTGTGCGGTAGTTTGAGCATTCTTTGGCATTGCCTTTCTTTGGGATTGGAATGAAAACTGACCTTTTCCAGTCCTGTGGCCACTGCTGAGTTTTCCAGATTTGCTGGCATATTGAGTGCAGCACTAAGATGACATAGTAACAGCAAATTGTTTTGTAAACTATAAAGAAACTCATTAGCCTGTCGTCATCAAGGTCCTCATAAATACCTTTCAGTGATATTCTAGAATGTGAAAAGACATCCCATTCCCCTTAAGAACAAACTTCATGGGTTCTCATCAGAGGTTTGCTTGATCTGCAGAATAGAAAACATCCAAACTTGCTTTTCTCTTAGAGCTATATATTTAAGGCAATGGGTTTCCCAGGTGGTGCTAGTAGTAAAGAATCTGCCTGCCAATGCAGGCGACATAAGAGACAAAGACTGGATCCCTGGTTGGGAAGATCCCCTAGAGGAGGGCACAGCAACTTAGTCCAGTATTCTCACCCAGAGCATCCTCATGGACAGGGGAGCCTGGTGCACAATGGTCCTTAGAGTCAATTTACTGTTATTATGCCATCTTTCTTGGGGCTTCCTTGGTAGCTCAGCTGGTAAAGTATCCACCTGCAATGCAGGAGACCCTAGTTCAATTCCTGGGTTGAAGATCCCCTGGAGAAAGGATAAAGTACCCACTCCATTATTCTTGGGCTTCCGTGGTGGCTCAGATGGTAAAGAATCCTCCTGCAATGCTGGAGACCTGGGTTTGACCCCTGGATTGGGATCTCCTGGAGAAGGGAATGGCAACCCACTCCAGTATTCTTGCCTGGAGAATTCATGGACAGAGGAGCCTGTCAGGCTACAGTTTTTGGGGTTGCAAAGAGTCAGACACAACTGAGCAACTTTCACTTCACAGCATTTTTCTAAGATCTCTCAAAATTAGTATTATGGTATATTATGGTAATTCCTCTGTTTCTTTCTCTCTCTTGTTTCTTTGATCTTCTCTCAGGAGCTTGACTGAACATACCTAAAGATGTATGGGGATGTGTTGCTGTTTCTTTGGAAACATAGCTGTGTAAATATGCAAATATTCAAATATCCACTGGAGGATCATTAGAAAAAGACAAACACAGGAAAAATGGTGATAGATTTGCCACATGATAAAAATCTACATAGATGAATATAATTTTAAAACCAGAAAAAAAGTTTTTTCATTTGTAAATGAAAGCTTACAGAAGTCCTATAAGATAACACAGGGAATACATTTCATATTTCTTAAAGCTTTGCCTCTACTATATTTAATCCATGCAGCACTCAAATCTCTGCCTGTCAATGCAGGAGATACAGGAGCTGTTGGTTTGATCCCTGGGTCAGGAAGACCACCTGGAGTAGGAAATGGCAACCCATTTCAGTACTTTTGCCTGCAAACTCCCATGGACAGAGGAACCTGGCCAGGTAAAGTCCATGGAGTCACAAGAGTCTGTCATGACTTAGTAATTGAGCATGCACACACTCAAATCTAGAAATATTGCCTGTACTTTTTGCAAATGATAGTACTGCAATGCAGAGTTTTTCTAACTAGCTCATATTGGCAATAAACAACCCATTTGGACTTCACATTTTAGGCAGACCCCAAACCTCCAAGTTATATAAGCAATCATCTCAGTCTCTGCATCCTGCCTGAAGAATATGGCTACAGTGTGTGTGGGCCTAAAGGAACCCCTGAGGATTTCTAAATAACTTTTGAAAACTAATGAGCTTATAGAAACTCATATTTCAGTAATTAACATACAATTTTAGAGCTTATTTTACTATGCTTCATGGATGAAATTTTAAGTTAATAAACCTAAATAGACTATTATCAATGGGTCAAATAGTTTCACAGATGGTTCATTGGGAAAATCTATCAAGTGTTTGTCATTTTCCATATTGTTCCATCAAAAATGGAATTTTTTTCTATAGTCAGATGCAAGTTGTTTTATGATGTGTTACCATTATATAAGCCATAGTGTATTGTATTTTCACTAGCTCTTCTCCCATAAAGCACCTTTACATGTAGCACCAGGCAGAATTGTTGAGGTCAGTGTGTAAATCCATCAACTCCTATATTATTTACACAGACTCTAAGGAAATCAGGTAGAGAAAAAAAATGCACGCAGTCCCTGAGAAACTCTGGAGAATGTAAATGTAGCTCAGATGGTAAAGAATCCGCCTGCACTGCAAAAGACCAGGGTTCCACCCCTCGGTTGGGAAGAACCCCTGGAGAAGGGAATAGCTACCCACTCCAGTATTCCTGCCTGGAGAATTCCAGGGACAGAGGAGCCTGGAGGACTATGGGGTCACATAGAGTCCGACATGACTGAATGACTAACACACACACACACACAAAATTTAATCTTTGTATTACTAACTGCATTTTTTTTTATCATAACCTTATCTGCTATCCATCTGCAGGACAATCATTTCCATTTTCCCTAAAATCCTAAAACCAAACGTAAAATACCTCTTCCCAAGACCTTCACTCAAGATGGATGAATCAGTCACAGTCCTAAATATACATTTTCCCTCTCTGGTTTTACCTTGACTGATCTCTCCCTCTCTCTCTAAACATCCAACTATCTATGTATCTGTATCTATCTCTCTAAATATCCAAATGCCTATATCTACTTATCTTTCTCTCTAAACATCCAACCGTCCATACATATCCATATCTATCTAAACATCCAACTATCTATACCTATCGATCTCTCTAAATATCCAGATATCTATCTATACCTATCTATCTCTCTAAACATCCAACTATTTCTGTCTATCTATCTAAACCTCTATCTATCTATCTATACACATGCACACATATACACCATTTAATACCATACATATTGATATTATGAGAGAGGAAGACAGACACAGAAATATTCATTATAAGAAATTTGCTTACAGAACAATTTAAGTGTCTGAAATCTGTAGGATTTCATGAGGAAAAGATTAAGGGAATAGCATGGGCAGGCTTGAACTCACAGGCAAGGGTAAAAACTACCATCTACAGGCTGAATTTCTCTTTTTGGAAAAGCTTCAGCCTTGCTTTTAAGGCATTTTAACTGATTGATTCTGGTCCCACATAGTATCCAGGACAATTTTACTTACTTAAAGTCAATTGATTAGAGATTTTAATTAGATCTGTGGCAACACCTACATTAACACTTTATTGAATAACTGGGTACTGTAGCCTACCCAAGTGGACATATCAAAAAAGCAATCACAATGGAGCCTTAGACCACATAGAGTTTGGCCAGTTAAACTGCTTGCTTTATTTCCATTTTCCTTTTTCAGTAGCTTGACCATAATTATTACTCAGCTATAACAATGCTTAAAATGTAAGGGAGCCCAGATGTAAAGAAAATAAACACTGGATCATGCTTTGAACAATCTCAGTTGGAACTTTTCTTCCATTTAGTTAACCATCAGCTCTCTACTTTTCTTATTTTTGTGATGACAAACACACTCAGGTTTTTCCTTTTATATGTCTATTGCTGAAGGATTTAATTACCTGTACATTTTTACTGACCTTTTCATATTAATTCACTTAATTTTTAACTTGTCTTTATAATTTTACTTTCTCATATAGTAGAGCCCCCTTCTGTTCAAAACTATACAGGTATCTATAGTAAAAAACAAGAGAAGTCATCAAGTAGAAATAAAGAAGGAGATGGAAAAGTAGCCTGAAAATTTGTAACAAATTAAAAAGTCAATACTGTCATGAATTTCTATGTGAAAAGTCATTTTTAACAAGATTGAGTCATCAAAAAATTGAACCAGAACATGAAGCAAAACAATGTTAGAGAAGTGATAGCTATGAAAGGTGAAATATAAAGAACCATCATAAAAAGGTTTTGTTTGTTTAATAGATATAAGGAAAAAAAAAACGTTTGAGAAGAACAGTAGTCAAAAATCTAATGGATGCATAAGACCTAAATCAAAGAAAGATCTGTAAATAAAAATTGATAGGATTAATCATCTGCCCCCAAAGTCAATAAACTAACATGGACCCCCCCCAAAATCAATAAACTAATATGCAAAAATATACTTACAAAATATTTAAAGAGGCAAAGAAAGAATGCTATCAATAGCTATGTAGCAAAAACAGGTTACATCCAAGGAAACAATATTTGGCTGGTCTCTCAGATTTTATATATCATTAAATTTGAAAAGAAATACAAAAGGAAATTATCTGTAGTCTTTTAGCAAAATGAATTGGAAATAACATTTTATACCTATTGGATTCCATTTTCCATAAATTCATGGAAAAGAATGCTTTCTATGTATTGTCAGCCTTTCCTTAAATCAGTTCAGTTCAGTTCAGTCTCTCAGTCGTGTCCGACTCTTTGCCATCCCATGAACCGCAGCATGCCAGGCCTCCCTGTCCATCACCAACTCCCGAAGTCCACCCAAACCCATGCCCATTGAGTCAGTGATGCCATCTAGCCATCTCATCCTCTGTCGTCCCCTTCTCCTCCTGCCCTCAATCTTTCCCAGCATCAGGGTCTTTTCAAATGAGTCAGCTCTTCGCATCAGGTGGCCAAAGTATTGCAGATTCAGCTTCAGTATCAGTCCTTCCAATGAATATTCAGGACTGATTTCCTTTAGGATTAACTGGTTCGATCTCCTTGCAGTCCAAGGGACTCTCAAGAGTCTTCTCCAACACCACAGTTCAAAAGCATCAATTCTTTGGCTCTCAGCTTTCTTTATAGTCCAGCTCTCACATCCATACATGACCACTGGAAAAACCATAGTCTTGACTAGAAGGACCTTTGTTGACAAAGTAATGTTTCTGCTTTTCAATATGCTGTCTAGGTTGGTCATAACTTTCCTTCCAAGGAGTAAGTGTCTTTTAATTTCATGGCTATAACAAAAATTGGAGATTTCTCATGGAATATGGCAGAGACAACCCAGAGTACAAAGCCTCCATTTATCAAACTGATAAAATTACAATAAATTACCTCACATGTTTTCCTTCTCCTCAGAATCACAGTCTTGCTCTGTAGGGAAATAGTTACTTCATATATACATATATATATATATTTTTTTTTTTTCCTCCAGACTGAGGAACAGCCTAGTACCAATTATTCATCAAATATGGTTGCAGAAATCTGACATTAGATTTTAATCTTTATTTGCTCTGTTACCGCTGGTGTACATTTTAGAAAAAAAAAAAAATATATATATATATATATGAAGTAACTATTTTCCTACAGAGCAAGACTGTGATTCTGAGGAGAAGGAAAACATGTGAGGTAAGTTTCATATCTGCTCTGACGCTTTCCTGACCACAGCAGAGGTCTTCTGAGCCCCTATAGAACAGGGTGACCTCACCAGGATGAGGGGGCAGTGATGGGAGTACAGAGTCTAGGCTATTGGAAGTCTGTTATGGGATTAAATAAAGATTTGGTGGAATGATATGGGGTGATGTGGGAGTGGAGATTTTGTGTAGGGTACATAAATTCTGTTGGCCCAGTGAAAATGACCGCCTGGGAAATTATGACCAATCTGCAGATCATGGAGGGCAGGGGATTGTCCTTTTTCTTGTTTACTCAGAAGATTAATGATGTGAGTCATGGTCAGAATTGGCTGACCTCAAGTTTGTGGGAAAAAAAAATGTACACCAGTGTTTCTCAAAGGGTGGTCACCAGGACAAAGGGACTGTGTCAACTGTGAAATGTTAGAAATGCAAATCAGTGGGTCCCAGCCCAGATCTACTGAAGCAGAAATTCTGGGGTTGGACCCCAGCCATCTATGTCATAACAAGCCCTCCGGGTGACTGTGATGTATGCTCAAGTTGGAGAACCACTGGCCTCTGCAACCTCAGGGTGGATACTGAGGTCTCTCGACTTATCTGTGATTGTGAAAGGGCCTCTGAGGGACATCAAGGAGATGACAGCTGTTGGCAGCAGGTCAGGAGACAGCAATGGATTTCCTTATGATCTTCAAGCAGGAAGTTTTAAAATACATCAGGAAGGACCATCTATGTTAAAAAGCTTGCTGACATCCACAATTTTGTTCAGCCATGTATCTACACACTCATCTAATTAAAATATTACTGTCACAGATTGAGGGCTGACAGCTGTGGCATACAAAACACTTCAGGTTGACACGAAATAGCCATCCATTTATTCAAAACATATTTGAGCACATACTACATGTCAGATATCATGGGCACTAAGCACTGGAAATTTAACAATATGTCAGTTAAAGAACCCATTATGTTCTAGGGGGGAAAAAAGAGTCATAAAGAAATGATTACAGTACAATAGCAGGATTAACTACTATTTAAAAAAGAGTGCGAGGTTTGTAATAAAGGGAGAGCAATGCAAGGTGCCTGGTTGAATGATACAAGTTTTTATACAGTAGTTTACCATTGAGTTAGATCTTCTGAAAAAAAATTTTTTAATTGAAGTATACTTGGTATATAATATCAGTTATAGTTGTACAAAATAGTGATTCAAAATTTCAAAAAGTTATAATCCATTTATAGTTATTAAAAAATATTGCCTCCTTTCCCTATGTTGTACAATATATCTTTGTAGCTTATCTTACACCTAATAGTTTGTACCTCTTACATTCCCATCACTGTATTGCCCCTCCCTGCTTCCCTCTTCCTACTGGTAACCACTTGTTTATTCTCTGTATCTGTGAGTCTGCTTCTTTTTTGTTATATTCACTAGTTTGTTGTATTTTTTAGATTTAACATATAAGTGATATCATACAGTATTTGGCTGTCTTTGTCTGACCTACTTCATTTAGTATGATAATTTCTAGGCCCATCCATGTTGCTACAGATAGCAAAATTCCTTTCATTTTTATGGCTGAGTAATGTTTTATTGTATATATAAACCACATCTTCTTTATCCATTCATCTGTTGATAAACACTTAGGATACTGCCATATCTCGGGAATGATAAAAAATGCTGCTATGAACATTGCATCAGAGGGCAAACACAATGAAACTAAAATTATAGAAAACTAGCTAATCTGATCACACGGACCACAGCTTTGTCTATCTCAATGAAACTAAGCCATGCTGTGTGAGGGCACCCAACATGGATGGTTCATGGTGGAGAGGTCTGACAGAATGTGGTCCACTGGAGAAGGGCATGGCAAACCACTTCAGTATTCTTGCCTTGAGAACCCCATGAACAATATGAAAAGGCAAAAAGATAGGACACTGAAAGATGAACTCCCCAGGTCAGTAAGTGCCCAATATGCTACTGGAGATCAGTGGAGAAATAACTCCAGAAAGAATGATGGGATGGAGTCAAAGCAAAAACGATATCCAGCTGTGGATGGGACTGGTGATAGACGCAAGGTCCGATGCTGTAAAGAGCAATATTACATAGGAACCTGGAATGTTAGGTCGATGAATCAAGGCAAATTGGAAGTGGTCAAATAGGAGATGGCAAGAGTGAACGCTGACATTCTAGGAATCAGTGAAGTAAGATGGACTAGAATGGGTGAATTTAACTCAGATGACCATTATATCTACTACTGTGGGCAAGAATCCCTTAGAAGAAATGGAGTAGCCATCATGGTCAACAAAAGAGTCCGAAAGGCAGTACTTGAATGCAATCTCAAAAACGATAGAATGATCTCTGTTCGTTTCCAAGGCAAACCATTCAATATCACAGTAATCCAAGTCTATGCCCCGACCATTAATGCCGAAGTAGCTGAAGTTGAATGGTTCTATGATGACCTACAAGACCTTCTAGAGCTAACACCCAAAAAAGAAGTCCTCTTCATTATAGGGGACTGGAATGCAAAAGTAGGAAGTCAAGGAACACCTGGCAAAACAGGCAAATTTGACCTTGGAGTACAGAATGAAGCAGGGAAAAGGCTAATAGAGTTTTGCCAAGAGAACACACTGGTCATAGCAAACACCCTATTCCAACAACACAAGAGAAGACCCTACACATGGACATCACCAGATGGTCAACACCGAAATCAGACTGATTATATTCTTTGCAGCCAAAGATGGAGAAGCTCTATACAGTCAGCAAAAACAAGACCGGGAGTGGACTGTGGCTCAGATCATGAACTGCTTATTGCCAAATTCAGACTTAAATTGAAGAAAGTAGGGAAAACCACTAGTCCATTCAGGTATGACCTAGATCAAATCCCTTATGAGTATACAGTAGAAGTGACAAATAGATTTAAGGGACTAGATCTGATGGACAGAGTGCCTGATGAACTATGGACAGAGGTTCATGACATTGTACAGGAGACAGGGATCAAGACCATCCCCATGGAAAAGAAATGCAAAAGAGCAAAATGGCTGTCTGAGGAGGCCTTACAGATAGCTGGGAAGAGAAGCGAAAAGCAAAGGAGAAAAGGAAAGATATTCCCATCTGAATGCAGAGTTCCAAAGAATAGCAAGGAGAGATAAGAAAGCCTTCCTCAGAGATCAATGCAAAGAAATAGAAGAAAACAACAGATTGAGAAAGACTAGAGATCTCTTCAAGAAAATTAGAGATACCAAAGGAACATTTCATGCAAAGATAGGCTCGATAAAGGACAGAAATGGTATGGACCTAACAGAAGCAGAAGATATTAAGAAGAGGTGGCAAGAACGCACAGAAGAACTGTACAAAAAAGATCTTCGTGACCCAGATAATCACGATGGTGTGATCATTCACCTAGAGCCACACATCCTGGAATGTGAAGTCAAGTGGGCCTTAGAAAGAATCACAATGAACAAAGCTAGTGGAAGTGATGGAATTCCAGTTGAGCTATTTCAAATCCTGAAAGATGATGCTGTGAAAGTGTTGCACTCGATATGCCAGCAAATTTGGAAAACTCAGCAGGGGCCACAGGACTGGAAAAGGTCAGTTTCGTCCAATCCCAAAGAAAGGCAATGCCAAAGAATGCTCAAACTACTGCACAATTGCACTCATCTCACATGCTAGTAAAGTAATGCTCAAAATTCTCCAAGCCAGACTTCAGCAATACGTGAACCGTGAACTTCCAGATGTTCAAGCTGGTTTTAGAAAAGGCAGAGGAACCAGAGATCAACTTGCCAACATCCGTTGGATCATCGAAAAAGCAAGAGAGTTCCAGAAAAACATCTATTTCTGCTTTATTGACTATGCCAAAGCCTTTGACTGTGTGGATCACAATAAACTGGAAAATTCTGAAAGAGATGGGAATACCAGACCACCTGACTTGCCCCTTGAGAAACCTGTATGCCGGTGAGGAAGCAACAGTTAGAACTGGACATGGAACAACAGACTGGTTCCAAATCGGAAAAGGAGTACATCAAGGCTGTATATTGTCACCCTGCTTAAATAACTTATATGCAGAGTACATCATGAGAAACGCTGGGCTGGAAGAAACACAAGCTGGAATCAAGATTGCCAGGAGAAATATCAATAACCTCAGATATGCAGATGACACCACCCTTATGGCAGAAAGTGAAGAGGAACTAACAGCCTCTTGATGAAAGTGAAAGAGGAGAGTGAAAAAGTTGGCTTAAAGCTCAACATTCAGAAAACTAAGATCATGGCATTTGGTCCCATCACTTCATGGGAAATATATGGGGAAACAGTGTCAGACTTTATTTTTGGGGGCTCCAAAATCACTGCTGATGGTGATTGCAGCCATGATATTAAAAGACACTTACTGCTTGGAAGGAAGGTTATGGCCAACCTAGATAGCATATTAAAAAGCAGAGACATTACTTTGCCAACAAAAGTCTGTCTAGTCAAGGCTATGGTTTTTCCAGTGGTCATGTATGGATGTGAGAGTTGGACGGTGAAGAAAGCTGAGCGCTGCAGAATTGATGCTTTGAACTGTGGTGTTGGAGAAGACTCTTGAGAGTCCCTTGGACTGCAAGAAGATCCAATCAATGCATCCTAAAGGAGATCAATCCTGGGTGTTCATTGGAAGGACTGATGTTTTAGCTGAAACTCCAATACTTTGGCCACCTCATGCGAAGAGTTGACTCATTGGAAAAGACCCTAATGCTGGTAGGATTGGGGGTAGGAGGAGAAGGGGACGACAGAGGATGAGATGGTTGGATGGCATCACCGACTCGATGAACATGGGTTTGGGTAGACTCCAGGAGTTGGTGATGGACAGAGAAGCCTGGCGTGCTGCAATTCATGGGGTCGCAGAGAGTCAGACACGACTGAGTGACTGAACTGAACTGATGAACATTGCTTTGCAAGCATCTTTTAAAATTATTGTTTTCATTTCTTTCAGATATATGCCCAGGAGTGGAGCTGCTGGGTCATAGTCTAGTTCTATTCTTAGTTTGTTCAGAGCCTCCATTTTGTTTTCTACAGTGCTTGTATCAATTTACATTTCCACCAAGACTATATGAGGATTCCCTTTTCTGCACATCCTTTCCAGTTTTTTCATTTGCAATATGATGATAATATCACCTACCTTCTATAATTATTTGTCTTCCCAGGTGGAACTAGTGGCAAAGAACCCGCCTGCCAATGCAGGAGACATAAGAGATGCAGATTTGATCCCTGGGTCAAAAAGATACCCTAGAGGAGGGCATGGCAAGTATTTGCCACTCCAGGATTCTTGCCTGGAGAATTTCATGGACAGAGGAGCTTGGCAGACTGTAGTCCATAGGGTCGCAAAGAGTCAGATGCCACTGAAGTGGTTTAACATGAACTCATGCACCTTCTATAATTATTATAAGTACCAACTGAAATAACATATGCAATGTATGCAAAAGCACTTTGCACAATCTTAATATTAAAAACTCTATAAATTTTAGTTAGTGAAAAAAAGAGATCATTTGGAAATAATAACAGGGCTCGTTCTGAAACCATAAGGTTAGTGGGGTCAATTTTGACAAATTCATGTTACTGTAGTACACCTGAGAATGGTAAGAGGGGTCTGAAATACGATTGTGAAACAAGGATTTTTTAAAAAATGTAAAAAGAAACATTTTTGAGGCTGAAAGAAATTGATGATTGATTAGGTAATCTTGAAATAAGACATCACACCGACACTGAGTTTGAGATCCAGTTTGGAATGG
The DNA here is from genome assembly GCF_054371585.1 of Giraffa tippelskirchi. Taxonomy (NCBI): domain Eukaryota; kingdom Metazoa; phylum Chordata; class Mammalia; order Artiodactyla; family Giraffidae; genus Giraffa; species Giraffa tippelskirchi. The sequence goes on along the minus strand of NC_137287.1, from coordinate 58,926,071 downwards.
ACAGCAGATGATAGTCAACCATCTGGCGTTCTTTTCATGTAAAGAATCCTCCTTTCAGTCTCTAACTTTCTTAAAAGTATTCTTTTAAATTTGTGCTCCTTTTTTAGACTCACATGTATTACGTATATCTCTTAGATTTTAGTATATCCTTTAAACTTCTCATTATAGAACTCTCTGACCAGTAAATATTCTTCAGATAGCTATCTTCTCAGATGACGTAACCTTTTTAATAAGCCAAACTTCCATTTTGTTCTTAAAGATCTTATTTTTTGTCATATCTCTTCTTTAATATCATAGTAACAATAAAGCATATGTAGTAATGATCTTGACAAAGTATGTGTCTACCTGAGTTTATCGTACTATCAGAAATATGAATCACCAGTGGATCATAATATCAATAGAAAACATGGAAAGTAACACTGCCAAAGAGTTATTTAAATTGCAGCAGAGTCAGCAACCAGGAACTTGAATGTTATTCAAGCTACCAAACTAAGCATTTCTCTGTGAAAAAAAAAGGCTTCTATTCATTAAAAAAAAAAAAAAAGTGGCTGGAGCCAACATTAAAGGATGAAGCAGAAAACAAAAAAGAAGCCCTTGTTTGCAATCAGTTTTGAAACATGCAAGGGAAGGCAACCTTGTTCAACTTCTGGAAGTTGAAGTCTATTCCATCAATTTCTTTTTCATTTCTTGTCCCTATTCCAATAGTCATACATTATCAGCAGAGACACAACTAAAATCTCTCAGTCATGGATAACTCCTTCTCCCTGGAAGTAATAAAACACACTTGATTCCTTCCCCAGTGACAGCGCTTTAAAAAAAAATCAGTTAATACATTCTGGACAGAGGAATCTATAGAATCTAGAAAAAACCTGGGGGGTGGGAATGAGTATCTGGAACTTTTCAGGCTATACAATTGGCCTGAAATATCAATAAATATCTTTTCATACAATTTCACTTTCCTTGTTTTATTTTTAATTTTATCCTGTTTAATTTTGATTTCCTAAGCCACATTCTAATACCTGACATATGTGAAGTGTTCCTTAAGTGTCTGCTGCTTAAACAGATTTGGCATCTTTTCCTCCCTTTCCATAATTATCACAAAGGCAGTACAAGATTCTGTTAACATCAAGAGAGGAGGTTCTAATATGGTGAATCCCTTCTTACAGAGTCATTTATTCATGAGCTTATTGAGGGTCTGCTGTCTTCAAAGAACTAGGCATAATTTTGGAGAAGAATAAAAGGATTGTCTACTAAGGTCTCTATCCTAAAAGAATATTTCATACCATGGCAGTGATAAGACATAGAAATCAGCCTGTGTATTAGAACTATGTAAATGTTAGAAATTTATGTTAGGATGTAGAGAAGGAAGAGAGAAATCAGGAAACGTTAAACTGACATGAATAGACTCATTCCCAAGTGATAATCACTTTAAAATAACTGTATTCGCTGATTTGAATTTCTAAAAGCAGAGAGAATAGTGTCACACACTCAAGGATTTCACAAATTACTCCTTCTTAAAGTTGGTTGTTACATGAAAAGTTTTCTAACAACCTTGCTATCATGACATAACGATTTTAGTCAACAGTGTTATATAAAGAGTAGAATCTATGTGATGCAACAGAAAAAAGAGTAGCAGTAAAAATATTCAGACTTGGCATCCAAGGATGTCCATAGTTTCAATCCATCCTCCTTTCCTAGCTCTATCAGCCAGTGTTTCCTATGGTACTATGTGTTCAACACATCATTTGCTTTTGCTCTTGGACATACAAGAAGATGTCATTTCACTAACCCCCTGACTTCCAGATGGTATCATGTATTAAGTCCTGGTCAATGGAATCTGGTCAGAAGTGATGTACAGTGAATCCGGTCCTTAAGAATGATACCTTTTAATTTTAATCTCTAACTGTGGGCCAAGTGAACTCTTTGCCTGTGGCTGTGCTCAGTTGCTTAGTTGTGTCTGACTCTTTGTGACCTTATGGACTGTGGCCTGCCAGGCTCTTCTGTCTATGGGTTTTTCCAGGCAAGAATACTGGAATGGGTTGCCATTTCCTTCTCCAGGGGATCTTCCTGACTCAGGGATCAAACCCATGTCTCCTGAATCTCTTGAATTGGCAGGCAGATTCTTTACCACTGTGCCACCTAGGAAGCTTTGCAGAGACCTCCATAAACGGAAGTCACAACAGAGTGGAAGAACCCAGCATTCCTGAGCTGTCATATGCAATGCTGTCTGCAGAACAATTCATGGAACTATGAGGCAAATATGAAATCAAGGTAGTTTTAGGCTGCTGAGATTTGGAATTTGCTGCAAATACTAACATTAATTACCATGTTACATTCTATGTATGCACTGGACTTTCTCTGTTAATATGGCTTGGCTCATGTATTCCTGTTCCCACATAATCTTGTGATGTTGAGTTGGGTGACCTTCCCCAACATGTTCAATACCCAATATTCTGCAGATATTTCAAATCAAATATTACCTTCCGATAGATTCCTTCTCCCTCATTTCCAGTAAGATGAAATCTCACACTCCATTGACCTTCTATAATCTTTCAATCACAGAAAACTAACCAATCTGATCACATGGAGCACAGCCTTATCTAACTCAATGAAACTATGAGCCATGCTGTGTAGGGCCACCCAATATAGACAGGTCATGGTGGAGAGTTCTGACAAAATGTGGTCCACTGGAGAAGGAAATGACAAACCACTTCAGTATTCTTGCCTTGAGAACCCCATGAACAGTATGAAAATGCAAAAAGATAGGACACTGAAAGATGAACTCCCCAGGTCGGTAGGTGCCCAATATGCTATTGGAGATCAGTGGAGAAATAACTCCAGAAAGAATGAAGAGACAGAGCCAAAGCAACAACAACACCCATTTGTGGATGTAACTGGTGATGGAAGTAAAGTCTGATGCTGTAAAGAGCAATATTGCATTGGAACCTGGAATGATAGGTCCATGAATCAAGGTAAACTGGAAGTGGTCAAACAGGAGATGGCAAGAGTGAACATCGACATTTTAGGAATCAGCGAACTAAAATGGACTGGAATGGGTGAGTTTAACTCAGATGACTACTACTGTGAGCAAGAACCCCTTAGAAGAAATGGAGTAGCCATCATAGTCAACAAAAGAGTCTGAAATGCAGTACTTGGAGGCAATCTTAAAAACAACAGAATGATCTCTGTTCATTTCCAAGGCAAACTATTCAATATTACAGTAATCCAAGTCTATGCCCTGATCAGTAACTCTGAAGAAGCTGAAGTTGAATGGTTCTATGAAGACCAACAAGACCTTTTAGAACTAACATCCAAAAAAGATGTTCTTTTCATTATAGGGGACTGGAATGCAAAAGTAGGAAGTCAAGAGATACCTGGAGTAACAGGCAAATTTGGCCTTGGAGTACAGAATGAAGCAAGGCAAAAGCTAACAGAGTTTGGCCAAAGGAACGCACTGGTCATAGCAAACACCCTCTTCCAGCAATATAAGAGAAGACTACACATGGACATCACCAGATGGTCAATACCAAAATCAGATTGATTGTATTCTTTGCACCCAAAGATGGAGAAGCTCTATATAGTCAGCAAAAACAAGAGCAGGAGCTGACTGTGGCTCAGATCATGAACTGCTTATTGCCAAATTCAGACTTAAATTGAAGAAAGTAGGGAAAACCACTAGACCATTCAGGTATGACCTAAATCAAATCCCTTACAATTATACAGTGGAAGTGACAAGTAGATTCAAGTAATTAGATCTGATAGACAGAGTGCCTGAAGTACTATGGACAGAGGTTCGTGAAATTGCATAGGAGGCAGGAATCAAGACCACTCCCAAGAAAAAGAAATGCAAAAAGGCAAAATGGTTGTCTGAGAAGGCCTTACAAATAGCTATGAAAAGAAGAGAAGTGAAAGGCAAAGGAGAAAAGGAAAGATGTATCCATTTGAATGCAGAGTTCCAAAGAATAACAAGGAGAGATAAGAAAGTCTTCCTCTATGATCAATGAAAAGAAATAGAGGAAAACAAGAGAATGAGAAAGACTAGAGATCTCTTCAAGAAAATTAGAGATACCAAGGGAACATTTCATGCAAAGATGGGCTCAATAAAGGACAGAAATGGTATGGACCTAACAGAAGCAGAAGAGATTAAGAAGAGGTGGCAGGAATACACAGAAGAACAATACAAAAAAGATCTTCATGACCCAGATAACCACGATGGTTTTATCACTCACCTGGAGCCAGCCATCCTGGAATGTGAAGTCAAGTGGGCCTTAGGAAGCATCACTATGAACAAAGTTAGTGGAGGTGATGGAAATCCAGTTGAGCTATTTTAAATCCTAAAAGATGACGCTGTGAAAGTGTTGCACTCAATATGCCAGCAAATTTAGAAAACTCAGCCCTGGCCACAGGACTGGAAAAAGTCAGTTTTCATTCCCATCCAAAAGAAAGGCAACGCCAAAGAATGCTCAAACTACTGCACAAGTGTACTCATCTCACATGCTAGCAAAGTAATGCTCAAAATTCTCCAAGCCAGGCTTCAACAGTACATGAACCATAAACTTCCAGATTTTCAAGCTAGTTTTAGAAAAGGCAGAGGAACCAGAGATCAAATTGCCAACATCTGTTAGATCATCAAAAAATCCAGAGAGCTCCAGAAAAACATCTACTTCTGCTTTATTGAATATGCCAAAGCCTTTGTCTGTGTGGATCACAACAAACTGTGGAAAATTCTTCAAGAGATGGGAATCCCAGACCACCTGACTTCCCTCCTGAGAAATCTGTATGCAGGTCAGGAAGCAACAGTCAGAACTGGACATGGAACAACAGACTGGTTCCAAATAGGGAAAGTACGTCAAGGCTGTATATTGTCACCCTGCTTATTTAACTTATATGCAGAGAGGACATCATGAGAAACACTGGGCTGGTTGAAGCACAAGCTGGAATCAAGTTTGCTGGGAGAAATATCAGTTACCTTAGATATGCAGATGACACCACCCTTATGACAGAAAGCTAAGGGGAACTAAAGAGCCTCTTAATGAAAGTGAAAGAGGAGAGTGAAAAAGTTGGCTTAAAACTCAACATTCAGAAAACAAAGATCATGGCATCCAGTCCCATCACTTCATGGCAAATAGATGGGGAAATAATGGGAACAGTGAGAGACTTTATTTATTTGGGCTCCAAAATCTCTGCAGATGGTGACTGCAGCCATGAAATTTAAAGACTCTTGCTCCTTGGAAGAAAACCTATGACCAACCTAGATGGCATGTTAAAAATCAGAGACATTACTTTGCCAACAAAGGTCCGTCTATTCAAAGCTATGGTTTTTCCAGTAGTCATGTATGAATGTGAGAGTTGGACTATAAATAAAGCTGAGCACCGAAGAATTAATGCTTTTGAATTGTGGTGTTGGAGAAGACTCTTGAGAGTCCCTTGGAGTACAAGGAGATCCAACCAGTCCATCCTAAGAGAAATCAGTCCTGAATATTCATTGGAAGGACTGATGTTGAAGCTGAAACTCCAATACTTTGCCCACCTGATGGGAAGAACTGACTCATTTGAAAAGACTCTGCTGTGGAAAGATTGAAGGCAGGAGGAGAAGGGGACGGCAGCGAATGAGATGGTTGGATGGCATCACCAACTCTATAGACATGAATTTGAGTAAACTCTGGGAGTTGGTGGAGCCCTGGCGTGCTGCAGTCCATGGGGTTGCAAAGAGTAGGACTGAACGACAGAACTGAACTGAACTGAATCTTTCTTTGGGCACTTACAGTTCAATGGGCCATGTGCTACTTACATACACATTACCTGAGATTCTAGATCTATTTCATCATGTACATTTAGTGTTACATTATTTGTTCTATATTTCCCTACTGTGTTACTACAGCTAGGTTCTTAAATGCAAATATTTGTTGAATTCATACACAATGTTTTTTTGACTTAAAAATATAATAGAATGGGTCGCACTAGGATTTTAGGTTTTTTAAGCAAAGTTAAGATATTTAGGCAAGTGTCTTTTATTCTGTACATGTTATTATACTATTTTCTAAAGCATCTCCCTATAACAAGAGAGTGAAACAAGGCTAGATCTAACTGGGTGCTAGGAGGTAAAATGAAGGATATGAGAACTATTATTATAATCAGAGGGTTACCACCATAAAGTTTACAGGGAAATCTGAAATAAACTTGAGGCAAAATGCTAAGAAAACATTAAGTAATTTGAATACTAGCAAGTGGTTAAAGCTGCAGTCTCCAATACTGGGAAACTAGAATTTTAAAATAACTTTTCTTAAAATTTATTTTTATTTGGAGGATGATTGCTTTACAATGTTTTGTTGGTTTCTGCTATACAACAACATGAATCAGCTCTAAGTATAGTTTCTTTCTGCAAACTGTTTCTTTCAGGTAAATCCTTAGTGCTGTCCTTAGATTGTTATCGTAAAGCACCTTACCTGATTTCTATCTCCTGGCAAAACTTCAACTAGACCTATGGACATAACTAAGGAATATTTCCTTATTTAGTATCTATTATTCAATAATTTTCTTGGTAATCTCACTTGATCTTTTTCTTCTGGATAAATTTTGTCCTTGATTAATCCAATTCTATTCTCCACTAAATTCATCTGAGAGAAGATATTACTTTCTAATTGATCTTTTGATTCAGGGAAGAAAAAAAAAAACTGAAGTACATTGAATTTTTTTGGCCTTTTGCAGCAGGAATAATTCAGTCTCTTATAACTAAAGCAAGGGTTTGAGGACCCCACATCCTCCTGTCTTTCCAAATAGACCTAAAGCCAGAAGGAAGACATATGTCAGAGATAAGAAAGCAACTTGGGACACTGAGTATATTTCTGAATGCCTGGATTATCTCTGCTTCCCACTTGCCATCAGCCAACTTAGAATGCAAAAATAGTTGGACGTGGTGGCACATTCCTTCAAATGCATGTTTTTTTTTAAAAAAAAAAAAGGTAAAATGAAAGAATTCATGCTAGTCAAAAATTTTTACATAACTGTGAGGAGAGGGGTAAAGTGTCTGGGTAGAAAGATGCACCTCCTGGAATTTCTGACATTAGAACACAGGAAGCTATCAATTTTTCAGATTCTCCATTAATGCATATATTGGTTTCCAAAGTCTTATTTTATATATTTATACCCTGTACACAGTGAATAGCAGCATGTATTAATAGTAAAGAATATGACAGTGTACATGCTAAATTCATGATAGCATATTTGTATTAATTTTAGGTGCTACAATTTTACTTTAGCTATGGAAAAAAGCCTTTCCATACATATTCCTAAATTTGTATCCTTGCATTCACAAAATAATTCCAGGGGCTTCATTGCCACTGCAAGTGACAAAAGTGCTGTAAACACCCTTTAAATTATATGATCTCTAAATCTTGACAATGAAAGGTTATCACATGAATTATATTTTTTCCATAAAAAAAACTGAGAATAAGCTACCACAGATTGATCTAAGTAAAGCTATTTCAAATGCCCTACAATGGTATTAAATTCTATAAACCTTCTCCTCTTAAAGAATTCCAAGTATGTTCGATTAAAAAGACCATTTCTATTTGTGATGAAAAGAGGCATAAAAAAATTGCATTCATCTCTGAACTCTGGGGAGATGTGGAAATCAACACAGATTCTTTGTTAGCAAAGAACTCACTGTGTATCCTTATGTTCAGGATTGTGAATAACAAGTGTAACTGCGGTCCTTAGATGGATTTTTATGATGGATACATACTTTATTCCCCTCTATTTCTTAATGCCAGGACCCACAAAGACTTACTTTAGTTATGAGGGGCCTTCTTTATTTCTAGATAAAAGTTCATATCAAAAATGAAATACTATAGAAATACAACCGAGTGCTTGAGAACCCAGATTCTGAAGTAAGATGAATCTGGGCTGGAATTGAGACTTGTCCATCCTTCTGATAACCTTGATCAAGTTAACTGTGTGTCCTTTAGTAAGTTGTTCTATTTCTCTAAGACTATGTTCTAAGTTTACGCCATAAATGTGAAGAATAACAGCATCTTTCTCTCAATTCACTATCAGAATAAAAATGGTATAACAGAACATTTACTTCTGGCTAGGATGTAGAATTTGGCAGTAGAACAACACCTCCATTTGAAACAACTTGCAAAGTCAGATAACATACAACAACCATCTCTGTAAAGTCATCACAGACTATGGAGGTAATGAGGACCAAAGGGACTAACCTACAGAGTGGGGAGAACCTCTGAAAGACAACTTAGGAGCACAGAGCGATGCTCACCTGGGGACATTCCCTGCTTCTTCATATGGACTCGAGTCTGAGAATCTATATTTTTTTGTACACAATGTCCAATATTTAATTATCACGAGATACACAAAGAATTCATACAACTGAATATCAAAAACAAACAATCCAATTTAAAAAGTGGGCAGAAGAACTGAAAAGACACATGAAAAGATGCTCAACATCACTAATCACTGGGGATATGCAAATCAAAACCACAATGAGAAATCATCTCACGTGTGTCAGAATGGCTATTATCAGAAAGACAGCAAATGACAAATGGTGTAAGTACGTGGCGAGAAAGAGAACTCTTATGCATTGTTGGTGGGAATGTAAATTAGTACAGCCACTATAAAGAACAATATGAAGATCTCTCAGAAAATTAAAAAAAAAAAATAGAACTACCACATGATCCAGCAATTCCACACCTAGGTCATTTATCTGAAGAAACCAAAATCTAATTCAGAAAGATACATGCACCATTATGCCCACCGCAGCATTACTGTAAAATAACCAAGAGATGGATGCAATCTAAATGCCCATGAATAGGTGAATGGATCAAAAATGTGTGATATGTATATATATCTTTATATTTTATATATATATATGAGAAAAATAAAGTAAATTCAGAAATAAATTTTCTGAACTAATGGTAAAGAAAAGTACATCAGAGTTCAGAGAGTCACCTATAGCCTTATAAATATAAATATGTTAGAAGCAGTGACAGTCTAAAAAACAATGATGTAAGTTTCTATGTCATGAAGTGAGATAAAATAACAGCAAATACACCTCAAAGAAAGTAGAACTAAGGAATATAAGGAAAAATCAACAAAATTAAAAATGACTGTGGAACAGAGAAAACCAACAGTGCCAAAAGTTAGTTGTTGCAAACTATAGAGACAAAGCAAAGCTAGCCCCTTAGAAAAACTGACCATAAAGAGTTATGGGGGAAATTAACAGATTAGTGTTGGTAGGTTAAAAGAGGAGATGTGTGTGCTCAGTCGTGTCTGACTGTACTCCACCAGGCTCCTCTGTATGTGGAATTTTCCAGGCAAGAATACTGGAGTGGGTTGCCATTTCCTACTCCATAAGAGAGGGGAGGGGCATATATAATCAGAAGTGAAAAATCAAGCATCACTTCATCAAAAATTAAATAGATGATAAAATAATATTTTCAGGATTCTTCTTTTGCATGTTTTTTTTCTCATTGTATATGGGGGTGTTGACTTCCAAGTTCTTTACATGTCAGATCAAAATCTACAAGTGGTTTTTTTTTCAGTTATGTAAGCATATTACATATTACATATGTAAGCATATTACACAATACACATAGGGACAGATATCTGTAGTGTGTATATATATATTATATATATATATATATAATATATATATAATAAAGACTTTTGAGAATACTAAACCAACACAATTAAACCTAGGTATGTGAAATGAAATTCACTCATGTCCAACTCTTTGCAACCCCATGAACTATACAGTCCATGGAATTCTCCTGGCCAGAATCCTGGAGTGGGTAGCCTTTCCCTTCTCCAGGGGATTTTTCCAACCCGGGGATTGAATCCAGGTCTCCCTCATTGCAGACGGATTCTTAACCCACTGAGCCACAATGGAAGCCCAAGAATACTGGAGTGGGTAGCCTATCCCTTCTCTAGTGGATCTTCCTGCCCCAGGAATTGAACCAGGATTTCCTGCATTGCAGGTGGACTCTTTACCAACTGAGCTATTGGGGAAGCCCTAGGTATATCTCTTATTTTGGACATATGAAGACAAACTAATCCTATTTTTATAGTAATGTTTACATAATGAGTATTTCTTCCTAACTCATACTAAATACCTGTCTTTGTTTATAATCAAAGTCTTAGGGGGATAAATATATTTTTCCTTGGGTTGTATGCATGCTCAGTTGCTTAGTTGTGTCTGACTCTTTGCCACCCTGTGGACTGTAGTCCATGAGGCTCCTCTCTCCATGGGATTTCCCAGGCAAGAATACTGGAGTGGGTTGCCATTTCTTACTCCAAGAGATCTTCCAGACCCAAGGATCAAACCTGAATCTCTTGTATTTCCTGCACTGGTAGGCAGATTCTTTACCACTGAGCCACCAAGGAAGCCCTCTGAAATATATAATATATATATAATTTCACACACTTTGTTCTTCCTCAAGTCCATTATTCTGTCTACTAACTTCTCTCTGTGTTAGCTTGCTTTGCTTCTCCTCCACTAAATACAGTTAGACACCTATCTTGCCAGACTCCCTCTGTCCTTTCTAGGGAATTCGTGGTAGCTCAGATAAAAGTAAGATAACTTCCTTCCAAGATCTCTTCTGTCAACTCTGAAACTCCCATTGTCTGGCAACATCCCCACTTCTTTCATCCATATCAAGACTTTTACGGTTTCTAAGAAGCATCAAAGGATTTCCCCTTCCTTTTGACTATAATTCAAAACCCTAAAAAATATACTGTTTCTGGCTCCATATCTCCAACAAAATGTTTTTCCCTTGAGCATCTCAGGCACTTTTGTCTATTCTGTTGTTTTTGCTATTAAAAATATATCTTATGGTGCTATTTGTCATTCTACATGTATATATACTCAAATATTTATGTGTCGAGTAGCTGAAATGGAGGGACCATTTTAACCTAATTACATTGACAAGCCTCCGATCAAATAAATTAGCAGAAGCAGCTCAACTGATTGATTTGACAGAAAGTAAATACACATACTGATGTGGATGTTGACCCAGGTAACCCTATTTCCTCAACATAGGGTAGTTATCAATGTGTTTTGGTATAAATAAGCCTTAAGAAGTAGTTAGTTTTCTGTATTTCTCTTGTGTCAAGTGCCCTTTTTAAATCTGTTCTGCATAATATATTCTCTGAAACACAAGTGTTTTAAAGTTTGCAACAGTAGAAAAAGACATTTGATATTTAACTAATCGATGTTATATTATGAAAAATTATTAGTGAATGGAATTTTACTGCTCTAAGGGAAACAGTTAAGATGTCAATTTTAGCAGATGTGTAAGTTTTTTTTTAGCAGATGTGTAGTTTTTAGATCTTTTTTACAAGAAAGTTCAGGAATATGACATGAATGTCACAAGATCTATGTTTCTCTGCATGTGCTTTATTTACTTCACTCTAAATCCTCACATTGAAACATTTCAATTACCATAATTTTCAAAAAGAAAACAAACTTTATTTTTATGTACTGGAAAAAATAACCTAGAACTAAAACAACATTTTTTCTTATTATCACAATGTTATAAATTCAAAATAGAAATAAGGTCAGAAAACAGGGAGAATAAAAAGGTGGAAAATATTTTTTAATTTGTCATGTTTTGTATAGATTTTGAGGTCATCAAAGATAGGGATTACATCTTATTCATTGTGAAACCCTCACCCAAGTCAGTTACAGCAAATAAAAGTTTCTCAGTGTATGTTAGTTAACCAAATCACTGCATTTTTATCTTTCCTCTGATCTTACTGAGGGCAAACACTGTAGCCTATTGATGTTCAGTTACACACAACAGCTGTTAATAGATAAATGTTTTATGTAAAGGTTTAAACTTATCCTGGCCTTGGTTAAACACGTGCTCTTTCCTCTATGCATGTATGCTAAGTCCCTTCTGTCATGTCCAACTCTTTGCGACTCCATAGACTGTAGCCTGCCAGCTCCTGTCTATGGGATTCTCCAGGCAAGAACGCTGGAGTGGATTGCTGTGCCCTCCTACAGGGGATCTTCTCTACCCAGGGATCAAACCCATGTCTCTTAGGACTCCTGCAATGGCAGGTGTGTTCTTTACCACTAGCGCCCCTTAGGAAGCCCTCTCTCCCCTATTACCTTTCCCATATCAGCACTTCTGATTGATGGGCAGTGAGGATGGGGTACAAAGTAGAGGCTCCAGGATCAGATAGCCTGAAAGCAAGTCGCACCCCTATATGTACCATGTGTGTGACTTTGGGTACATTACTTATAATTGCTGTATTTTTAATTCCTCATCTGTAAAACTCAAATTATAATAATACTGCCTTTCTTATGTGGTGGTGGTAAAAGTAATACATTTTTTTAGATGTAAATCACTTAGCACTCTACCTGGCATATAAAAAATACTCCATAAGAATTAGCTATTGTAAAAAAAAATCACCTATTGGGAATTCCCATTTTATTAAAAGGATCCTAAGTCTCTCAGTTAGCCAAGAACCAAATGTTAATCATTTATTAGCAATTTGTCAACTGAGGGTTAGTTACATAGCAGAAATTCTACAACACCTAAATTAGTTAGGACTAACTAACTAAAAAGGCAATTAAGCAACAAAGAGTGAGAAATTTTATAAGAAAATATAATAGGAAGCTATGGAAACAGAAAATAGAAGTGCTTAACATGTAGGAAGGGTCAGAAAACTATGTTCACTGAGAGTTTTTATCATGAATAGATGCTAAATTTTGTCAAATTATTTTTCTACTGCTATTAGGGTGATCATATTTTTATTAGGCTTTTGGTATGGTGAACACATGTGTACTAGGTTGTGTCTCACTCTTTGTGACTCCACGGAGCCCACCAGGCTCCTCTGTCCATGGGATTTTCCAGGCAAGAATACTGGAATGGAGTGCCATGCCCTCCCTCTTTCAAGGAATCTTCCCATCCTGCCCCATGGATTGAACCTGTGTCTCCTGTGTCTCCTGCATTGGCAGGAAGATTCCTTACCACTAGCACCACCTGGGAAGCCTGGGAATTACATTAATTGAATTTTACATTGAACCACCATGGATTCCCTCACCAAGTCATGCTATATTATCTTTTCTATATAAAGCTTGATTTGCTAAAGTTTTAGGAAAATCATGAAGGCTGTTGGTCTGTCTTCTTTGATTGTTTCCAAATGATATGGGTATCAAAGCAATGCTGGTCTCAAAGAAGGAGCTGAGAAGTGTTCTTTCCTTTTCAATTTTCACAAATAATAGATGCAGTGTTGCTGTTACCTCTAATATTTGGTGGAATTTAATGGGTGAAGACTCAATCCTGGAGTTGTTCTTATTTGAAGATTTTAAACTATAAATTCTATTTAACAAATATAAGGTATTTCATTATCTTTTAGCTTTTGCATGAGCTTTTGTCCCTGTGGAGCTGAAATGTGACCACACTCTAGGCATATAGATTGTTCACCAATCCAGATGCTCTCCAAACCCCAGAGTTTAGAGATTTTATGGAGACTTCATCACATATGCCTGATTAATTAATAACTAATGCCTAATTAATTAATAACCCAGCCCTTCTCTCCTCTCTGGAGAATGAGGTTGGGTTGGGTTGCAAGGGTCTAATCATGGCTTGGTCTTTCTGGTGATTAGCTTCTCATGTTGAAGCTATCTAGAGGCTCCCAGCTACCAGCCATTTCATTAGAATACAAAGAAAACAATTATCACTCCAGAGACTCCCAGAGTCTTAAAATTCTTGTGCCAGGAATCAGAATCAACAAGCAAATGTTAGAACAACACATGCTTCTAGCACTCCTATAATAACTAAGGAAATTACAAGGGTTTTAGGAGTTCTGTACAGGAACCGGGGACAATACCAAATATATTTCTTATTATAACATCATTTGTAGAATGAGTAAAATAAAAAGGGAGGGAAGTCAGATATAGAGTAGAATGGGTAGAAATATCACTTTTATCATCCCTGGAACTGGTAATTTTTTTTTTCTTTTGGTCCTGATGAATCTCACTAGACATTTATTAATTTTATTGATCTTCTCAAGGAAAAATAGATTAACTTTTTTTTATTAGTTTTGTATTTTCTATTTAATTTGCTTTCTCTTATATTTATTTACTTTTAATACACATACTCTGGGTTTAATTTGCTCTTTTCTTCTACCTTTTTAATGTGGGAGCTTAAGGCATTTATTCCCAATAAGCACTGTCTCAGTTTCTTCCACCAAATGTTGATATGTTCTATTTTCATTATTTCTGGTCAAAGTATATCTGACTTACCCCCCCCCCTTTTTTTGACCCATGGGTTATATAACAGTTTCCAAGTATTTGGGGAGTTTTAAGATAGCTGTTATTGGTTACTACTTTAATTTTGGTCATAGCACATAATTTTATGGTTGTATTCTTTTAAATGTATTAATACTTGTTTGATGTGGATCACAATAAACTGTAGAAAATTCTGAAAGAGATGGGCATGCCAGACCACCTGATCTGCCTCTTGAGAAACCTGTATGCAGGTCAGGAAGCAACAGTTAGAATTGGACATGGAACAACAGACTGGTTCCAAATAGGAAAAGGAATACGTCAAGGCTGTATATTGTCACCCTGCTTATTTAACTTATATGCAGAGTATATCATGAGAAACGCTGGGCTGGAAGAAGCACAAGCTGGAATCAAGATTGCCGGGAGAAATATCAATAACCTCAGATATGCAGATGACACCATCCTTATGACAGAAAGTGAAGAGGAACTAAAAAGCCTCTTGATGAAAGTGAAAGAGGAGAGTGAAAAAGTTGGCTTAAAGCTCACCATTCAGAAAACTAAGATCATGGCATCTGGTCCCATCACTTCATGGCAAATAGATGGGGAAACAGTGTCAGACTTTATTTTTGGGGGGCTCCAAAATCACTGCAGATGGTGATTGCAGCCATGAAATTAAAAGACACTTACTCCTTGGAAGGAAAGTTATGACCAACCTAGATAGCATATTTCGAAAAGGCAATGGCACCCCCACTCCAGTACTCTTGCCTGGAAAACCTCATGGACGGAGGAGCCTGGTAGGCTGCAGTCCAAGGGGTTGCTAAGAGTTGGACACGACTGAGCGACTTCACTTTCACTTTTCCCGTTTATGCACTGGAGAAGAAATGGCAATCCACTCCAGTGTTCTTGCCTGGAGAATCCCAAGGACGGTGGAGCCTGGTGGGCTGCCATCTATGGGGTCGCACAAAGTCGGACACGACTGAAGTGACTTAGCAGCAGCAGCAGATAGCATATTAAAAAGAAGAGACATTACTTTGCCAGCAAAGGTCCGTCTAGTCAAGGCTATGGTTTTTTCAGTAGTCATGTATGGATATGAGAATTAGACTATAAAGAAAGCTGAGTGCGAAGAATTGATGCTTTTGAACTGTGGTGTTGGAGAAGACTCTTGAGAGTCCCTTGGACTGCAAGGAGTTACAACTAGTCAGAGATCAGTCCTGGGTGTTCATTGGAAGGACTGATGTTGAAGCTCAAACTCCAGGGCTTTGGCCACCTCATGTGAAGAGTTGACTCACTGGAAAAGACCCTGATGCTGGGAAGGATTAGGGGCAGGAGGAGAAGGGGACAACAGAGGATGAGATGGCTGGATGGCATCACTGACTCGATGGACATGAGTTTGGGTAAACTCCAGGAGCTGGTGAGGGACAGGGAGGCCTGGCTTGCTGCAATTCATGTGGTTGCAAAGAGTTGGACACGACTGAGTGACTGAACTGAACTGATGGCTCAGACGATATGTTCTATTTGTAAAATTTCTATGTGTACTTTAAAAGAATGAGTTTTCTGCTGTAGTTAAGTAGAAATGTTCTAAAACAATTCATTCCATTTAGTTGGTTGATAGTTTTGTTCAAGGTCTTCTATATCCTAACTGATTTTTCTGTCTACTTAGCCTATCTATTATTGAGAGATAGGTTTTGTAATTTTACATCCATTGGATCATCGAAAAAAACAAGCGAATTCCAGAAAAATGTCTATTTCTGTTTTATTGACTATGCCAACACCTTTGACTGTGTGGACAACAAACTCTGGGAAATTCTTAAAGAGATAGGAATACCAGACCACCTGACCTGACTCTTGAGAAATCTGTATGCAGGTCACGAAGCAACAGTTAGAACTGGACATGGAACAACAGACTGGTTCCAAATAGGGAAAGGAGTACGTCAAGGCTGTATATTGTCACCCTGCTTATTTAACTTATATGCAGAGTACATCATGAGCAACGCTGGGCTGGAAGAAGCACAAGCTGGAATCAAGATTGCCGGGAGAAATATCAATAACCTCAGATATGCAGATGACACCACCCTTATGACAGAAAGTGAAGAGGAACTAAAGAGCCTCTTGATGAAAGTGAACGAGAAGAGTGAAAAAGTTGGGTTAAAACTCAACATTCAGAAAACTAAGATCATGGCATCTGGTCCCATCACTTCATGGCAAATAGATGGGGAAACGATGGAAACAGTGAGAGACTTTATTTTGCGGGACTCCAAAATCACTGCAGATGGTGACTGCAGTCATGAAATTGAAAGACGCTTGCTCTTTGGAAGAAAAGTTATGACCAACCTAGATGGCATATTAAAAAGCAGAGACATTACTTTGCCAACAAAGGTCCATCTAGTCAAAGCTATGGTTTTTCCAGTAGTCATGTATGGATGTGAGAATTGGAGTATAAAGAAAGCTGAGCGCCAAAGAATTGATGCTTTTGAAGTGTGGTGTTAAAGAAGACTCTTGATATTCCCTTCGACTGCAAGGATATCCAACCAGTCCATCCTAAAAGAAATTAGTCCTGAATATTTATTGGAAGGACTGATGCTGAAGCTGAAACTCCAATATGTTGGCCACCTGATGTGAAGAACTGACTCATTTGAAAAGAACCTGATGCTCGGAAAGATTGAAGGCAGGCGGGAGAGGGACGACAGAGGATGAGATGGTTGGATGGCATCACTGACTTGATGGACATGAATTTGAGTAAACTCCAGGTGTTGGTAATGTACAGGGAAGCCTGGCGTGCTGCAATCCATTGGGTCGCAAAGAGTTGGACATAGCTGAACGACTGAACTGAACTGAGATTTTGTAATCACTGACTATAATTAAAAATGTGCCCATTTCTTCTACCAGTTACATCAGTCTTTGCTTCAGATATTTTGAAGTTCTGTTATGGGATTGCTGTTGTTTAGTTGTGTTTAGTTGCTGTTGCTTAGTTGTGTTTAGTTGCTATTGTTTAGTTGTGTCTCTAAGTTGTGTCTGACCCTTGTGACCCCATGGACTGTAGCCCACCAGGTTCCTTTGTCCATCAGATTTCTCAGGCAAGAACACTGGAGTGGGTTTCTATTTCCTTCTCCAGGAAGGAAGATCTTCACAACCCAGGAATTGAACCCATGTCTCCTGTGAATTCTTTACTGTCCTGTGATTCTTTACCAGGGAAGCCCAGCACTTAACTTTTATACAATAACCTTATTGCTTTCACAGGAGTTCAAACACATACATATTCCACAGGTTTTCAATAATAAGTAACTCCTTGTGGTGCAAATTTATAGAGACCTTGAAAGTCAAAATTTGTCTTGACTGATCTCTTTCTGTTTTATTTTGCTGTGTTGATTTTTACTCTGGATGTATTCTTCTGTATTCAGTTAGCATCATCATGTTCCTGAATAAAAAGTCTCTCTACATTCTTGACTAATTAATGGAAATATTGGGCAGTAGTGGTGTGGGAGTTAGGATGGAGGGTGAATATGGAAAACATCCACAGGAAAGACAATAGATTGTTAAAGAAATCAGAACTTTACAATTTTATGAGACCTAGACTCTAAGTTTGAGTTGAACTTAAGAAGTCATGGAGAAAATCACCTGGATAGTAGCATATTCGATAAGTTAACACATTGTTAAATATTCAATTAAAAGCTCTCTTTACAAAGTGTGAATTAGAAGGATTATTTACAAAGTGTCACAATGTATAATAGAACTTACTGGAGACTTACCTCTTGACAAGCTCTGAGCATGACATTACTCAATTCACCTTGCTGATTCTCCAAGTAATGTGATCAGTAGGTAGCATTACTCATATTTTACCAGCAAAGACAATGAAAATAGGGAAGTTTACGTAATAAACTTGCCTATAATTACTGAGAGGAGGTGACTGAACTGTGATCAAAATAAAAATCAGTCTTATTCTAATATTAAGGTCAATATATAATTGTTAAAATAGATTTTTAAATACATTCTTGGCAACAACAGCAAAAAACTTAAAAAAAAAATCTATACTGTATAGATGTGTTCTTTGATCCCCAGAATATCCGAAGTATTTTCACAGTGGAGATGCATATAATTTTAGCCCTTACAAAAAGAAAAAAAAAATTCTAGGGTTTTGTTTTTCTAGGGCTTTGGCTCCTATCATTTTAAAGCTTTTTTTTTTTTTTTACACAATAGTAGCTTAAATCTATGATTTTTATGATAACATTGCCTCCTTTGTGATGATGGTGGATGCCCTGTTGGCATTTCCTATTTGTTCTTTAATCTACAAAGGTCAACATACTGAGATGACTGTTACAGATCTGAGGTTCACCCTTCATTCTGCAATGAATCATTTTCTATGTGCGATTGTTCACATTTTTATTAAGGGAACTTTACTTTTTGTAACTGCCTATGATTTTTTTTTTCTTCTTTCATTCCTGTGTACTTAAAAATGCTTTACTGTAAAAGCACACATTTCTCCCACTCAATTCATGTAATTTTTCTCTTTGAATCATTTCTCTTGCACCCACTTACTTTCTACATAGAATTCAAGCTTTCTAAGCTTACCCTTAGTAATTTATTTCACTTATTAATTTATTTCTAGAAACACTTTTCCTTTTTCCATCTAGTCAATTACTTTTATGCTACCTTATCTGCCTCCCCAAATTTCCCTTCATGTTCCTCTCTTCATGTAAATTTCCATCACAAAAATCATTAGTATAGGCTTGATTAGCCTAAGATCTCAAAAAAGTCTCTTTGCTCCCTGTGTTTTCCTGTTTTGTGTGAGTCAAAACAGTATGTCCTTGTATGTGAACAAATTCAGTTTAACATTCTATGTGTGCATTTGATAAAGATTTCTCTAATTTCTCTCTAATTGTTAATTCTTTTTATAAAAAGAAAATCTTGTATATAACCAAAGCAACTCAAAAGTTAGGTCATATTGCTTATAATATAACAAATTCTGTTCATATGAAATCACCAGGCTTTTGTAATGTAAATAGGACTTCTAAAGCAATAGATGAAATTAAGGTAGTTAGCTTGGTCTGTGCTTTAAGATGCTTTCAGTTTAGCAGAAAGTAAAATAGGACTAAAATAAATACAATCCTGAGCTGTTTATGAGTGTCAATAAAGGAATGAACAAACCAAGATAAACATTTAAAAGAAGGAAGAATCCAGGCAATGGGCACCAGGGAATATCTTATGTAGGTGGTGATATTTGCGCTGTACCTGAAATTTAAGTAAGATTCTGACTGGCAGAGAAAGCAGTTTACAAGCAAGGTAAGTGCACAGAGTCTGGGAAATATGGGGAATTTTCAGAGGACTGAGATGGAAGCCATGTTTACTGACATACACAAAACAGTGCAGGAAGATTATCATCTGAGCCACCAGGGAAGCCCAAGAATACTGGAGTGGATAGCGTATCTCTTCTCCAGGAGATCTTCCCAATCTGGGAATCAACCTGGGGTCTCCCACATTGCAGGTGGATTCTTCACCAGCTAAGCTAAACAGGAAGCTCTAAAAAGTTAGTCACTCAGTTGTGTCTGACTCTTTGCGACACCATGGACTATAGCTCACCAGGTTTCACTGTCCATGGAATTCTCTAGGCAAGCATACTGGAGTGGGTTGCCATTCCCTTCTCCAGAGGAATCTTTCCAAGTCAGGGCTTGAACCCGGGTCTCCTGCATCACAAGCAGATTCTTTACCATCTGAGCCACCCAGGGAAGCCCAACAGTGTGGGGAGGAGATTAAAAGGATAAGAGAGAACCATAGGATAAGGGGCCTTAGACAAGAGACCAAATGTGTGCATGTGTGCCAAGTTGCTTCAGTCATGTCCGATTCTTCATGACCCTATGGACTGTAGCCTGCCAGGCTCCTCTGTCCGTGGGATTTCCCAGGCAAGAATACTAGAGTGGGTTGCTATGCCCTCCTCCAGGGGATCTTCCCTGCCCAGGGACTGAACCAGAATCTCCTTCATCTTCTGCACTGAAGGCAGATTCTTTACAGTTGAGCCACCAGGGAAGCCCTAAGAGACCAAATAACTCCTTTTAATTGGTAAATAATAGCTGTCACATTTAATAAGATTGTTTGAAAATTTGAGTGAAAATTTACTGTGTCTTGTTTCATTCCTTCTCCTTATGTCATTTAAAGAAGGGAAGGGTTCAGAACCTCCCTCCAGAGGTTAAGATTCCCAGCTTCCACTGCAGGGGCCATTGGTTTGATCCCTGGTCCAGAAACTAAGATCCTGCTATGCATTGTGGCACAACCAAAAAGATTAAAAAATAATAATAATAAAAGAAGGAAAGAGTCACCATAACAAACATCACCTAGTGTCTGATAGTAATTTTCAACTAAGAGGGAAAATGGAGGCCAACCTTTTTGTCATGTTCAGGTCTCTCTGAGAGCTGAGAGTTGGGAGAAACTGACACGTATGTGAATTATGCACTTTAGGTGGCCAGGAAAGCAGATATACAAAAGTGAATGTGTAGGAATAGAAAAGAGTCCCTTTTCCAATCTGAGCTGAGGATCTCTTGAGTGCTTCCAGAATTTAGAATAGAAAGTAGCTAAAGAAGAATCTGAAATTACATGTGTCTATGTTCGCATACTTTTATTATATGTTCCAGTATGTTTATGATTTACCATTTGGGAATGCTCAAACTATGCACCTCTGTGACTTTGTCACCACCTGGTGACAGGTTGGTAAAATTTTAGGTTTATTTATTAGGTATTCATTTAAAAAATTGTGCGTAAAACTGTAAAACAGCAACACATATACAAGAATGAAATCTGAAATCTGTGGACCTGGTGTTCCTGTTACCAATGAACATGAAGAAAGAGGAAGCATAATTTAACATGACATCCTTTCTGCATTATCTGGATCCATTTTCCATTGTTACCTTCCTCTCTATTGTTAAGAAATTTGCAAGGCAAAACCAAGGGTTACAGTGAAGCAGAAGGTATTATTTCTTCTTGTAAGTTATTAATAATCGGTTTGTAAAGATCAGGTCTATACATAAAAGCTAAATTCATGCAGAATAGAGCGATCTCCAAAACAACTGACTATTGTCGAAAAAAGGAAGCTATCACTGGGTGGTACAGGTCAGAAAATCTTCATCAAAAGGAAGAGACTCGAGTTGGCATTTGAAGGAATAAGACTTAGACAAGTTTAGGGTTTTTCAAGGGAGCATGAATAATAAACTCATGGATGTGGAGATGTGTAACCAGAAAAGCGTGAGATACTGAACAAGTTGGGTTAAGCATGGATGTTTTAAAATCATGGAAGGAAACAAGTTCACGTGCATAGCCCTCCAGTGAATGCCTCCCTAAGTCTTATTTAATGTTACTCCATGACATGTTTCTTTGCTCCTTCTGGCATTAAAAGGGAAGGGTTACCATAACAAGAATCACCTAATGTCTGACAGTAATTTTCAACTAAGAGAGAAAATGGATTATTATTATAGGGTGGTATCTTTTATCATTATTATCATTATTATTATTATAAGGTGGTAACACTCAGTTGTGTCTTATTCTTTGTGACCCCATGGGCTGTAGCCCTCCAGGCTCCTCTGTCCATGGAATTCTCCAGGCAAGAATATTGGTGTCGGTTTTCATTCCCTTCTCCAGGGGATCTTCCTAACCCAGGGATGGGACTTGGGAATCCTGCATTGCAGGCAGAGTCTTTACCATCTGAGCCACCAGGGAAGCCCAATATCTTTATATAATTGTTTTAATATTTCTTTAATGGCAATTATAGTGTTTTATGTTTATTAGCTAATTGAGCAATGTTTATTAAATTCAAGAAGGAAGGTAGCAAGGAAATGAATGAAGAGGAACAAATGAAATACCTCATATTTTAGAAGATCTGGAATAGCAAGATAAAACAAAAATATTGACTCACCAATCCTTTCCTTCTCAGGAAAGAATTTTGCTTTTGACAAGAAAGACAAATGTAAGTATGGTGAGGCCTCAATTTAAATTTTAATATCTATTAACTACCACTAATTGTTGTTGTTCAGTCACTAAGTCGTATCCAACTCTTTGTGACCCCATGGACTGCAGCACACCAGGCTTCCTTGTCCTTCACTATCTCCCAGAGTTCTCTCAAACTCATGTCCATTGAGTCAGTGAGCACTAATTAAGTAATGCTAACTAAGAAATAGCCATTGTGATGATTAAAAAGGCACCTGCAACTCTCCACTATTTATGTTCTTTTATACATGTGAGTATGTCAATACTTGTCTGCAGAAACAACCTTACATGTGCCCCACACATGAGGTAATTTTGTGTGCGTGTGTGTGCTCAGTTGTATGTGACTCTTTGTGGCCCCAGGGACGGTATCCCACAGGTCTCCCCTATCCATGGGATTTTCCTGGCAAAAATACTGGAGTGAGTTACCATTTCCTTCTCCAGGGGATATTCCCCACCCAGAGATCAAACCCCTGCATCTCTTGTGCCTCCTGCATTGGCATGTGGATTCTTTCCACAAGAGCCACCTGGGAAGTTCTTAATGTAAATAACGCCCATCAAAAAAAGGTCATCTATAAAGAGACCTTTTTATGAAGAAAAGTGTTAAAGAGCAGTGGGTTTGCATGAATATGTTAGGACCAAGGGCAAATAAGACTAAGCCTCCATTCAAAAATCCTGCAGTTAGAAGGAAGGAGTTTTTCCCTTTCCTCTCTTCTTAACGTTTCATGTTTAATAAGGCAAGCTGGGTGAGGCTGAAAGTAGCCAGTAGAACTTTGCCGAGTGTGAATGTGAAAGTGTTAGTCACTTAGTCGTGTCCAACTCTCTGTGACCCCATGGACTGTGGCCCACCAGGCTGCTCTGTCCATGGGATTCTCCAGGCAAGAATACTAGAGTGGGTAGCCATTTCTTTCTCCAGGGGATCTTCCCGACCCAGAGGTAGAACCTTGGTCTCCTGCACTGCAGGCAGATTCTTTATTGTCTGAGTCATCAGGGAAGCCCAGAACTTTGCAAACATTCTCACAAATATTCTGAATTCTCATTCAAGATTGTAAGTAGTGAAGTCTTAGTTTCACAGTTTAAATTTTGTGAAAGAGTAGTACTTATGAAAGAAGACATTCAGATATGATGCCTCCATTAGGAGGACATTTTATTTGTTTTTGGTTAGTGTCAAAAGATTACCACTGTATCTCATAGCAGAGAGCAGACCAGTCAGCCTTCAACCCCATGAGGAGACTCTACTAGACCTTCCAAGGGGAGGTTTGCAGGAATATCTAATTACATGTCACTCTGCTTTCTCCTCCTTCCTTTCTCAAGAGTGGCGAGAATGCAGAAAAGAGGCAATTCATGAACTTTATATAAACTACATATGGGCATGTGACATTCTATTTTTTATCACTATGGGGAGCTGCCATAATGCTGTTTGTTTTTATTTAATTACTTTGTTTTTTTTATTTTGGGGCCACTCCTGGTGGCATGTTGGGTCTTGGTTCCCCAACCAGGAATCAAACCTGTGCCCCCTGCAGTGGTAACAGTGACATAACCACTGGGCTGCCAGGGAAGCCCCCGGCATGTGATATTCTTGAGGAGGAAGGATAGTCAGTTTATCATTCCCCAGGTTTCTAGAACACCAACTTTCCAAGCTGAACACATGAATTTTTTTTCTGGCATTTTTATTTTCACCTTAACAATTGTAAAAGAATTCCAACTACAAAGGGAAGAAAAGCCAGTTATTTTGAAAATACATATGCCCTTCAACTGACTGTTCCTGCACACCCATTACTTGTACACTGAGTAATTGAAAAGCTTTATTAAGCTTAATTCACTGGACCTCAAACCATTCAGTTTGAAGCACAGTTGCTAATTTTAAAGTCCAAAGACAAGTTCAATCCTTATTCTTTTAGAAGCACTATTCCACAATGGCATAAAATAGGAAAAGGCAGTCTTTCAACTTTCCAAGTTGAGTTCTTAAAATTATAGTTAGAGCATTTTGCATCACATTGGGACAGATTGTCTCATAAAATATAATTCTTTTCATAGAAAAGAATTAGGAAGAATAATACAATTGTCTACAATCGTTATCTTTTGAGGGGAAAACCAACAAAGAATAGACTCTAAGACTAAATAGAAATATCAGGTGGCACACTTTCTTTGGCATTTCCCACATATCTCCCATCTCTGTAAACATGAAAAATAATCAAATTTGGTATTAGATATTGGAAGTGTGACATTAAAAGTCACATGTCATAAAGATGTTATTTTAAGTACAAATATTTCCTATGTGAATCACAGAGTCGTTCACCAAGACAGAACAGTAATACTTTTTTTTAACACTTTTTTTTTTCTTTTAGCCATGCCACGTGGCACATGATATCTTAGTTCTCTCACCACGGATGGAACTCTGCACCACATGCTCCCCCTCTCCACCACTGCATTGGAAGCAAGGAGTCTTAACCACTGGACCACCAGGAAGTCCTCCCTTCCTTTGCTTTAGAACAATAATACTTTTGAATGGACAAAATGGAGTGAAAGAGAGAAGGGTAGACAAGAGCCTGGCAGAGAGAGGTTTTTTTGTACACTCTAAGGGCTATGGTTTTTCCAGTGGTCATGTATGGATGTGAGAGTTGGACTATAAAGAAAGCTGAGCGCTGAAGAATTGATGCTTTTGAACTATGGTGTTGGAGAAGACTCTTGAGAGTCCCTTGGACTGCAAGGAGATCCAACCAGTCCATCCTAAAGGAGATCAGTCCTGGGTGTTTATTGGAAGGACTGATGCTGAAGCTGAAGCTCCAGTACTTTTGCCACCTGATGTGAAGAGCTGACTCATTTGAAAAGACCCTGATGCTGGGAAAGATTGAGGGCAGGAGAAGAAGGGGATGACAGAGGATGAGATGGTTGGATGGCATCATCGACTCAATGGACATGAGTTTGGGTGGACTCCGGGAGCTGGTGATGGACAGGGAGGCCTGGCATGCTGCAGTTCATGGGGCTGCAAAGAGTTGAATACAACTGAGTGACTGAATTGAAACGTGAAGACCAAGTCAAGCTAGGAACTTTTTAATGCCCAAGTTTTACCACTTCATAGATCTGCCTCTCCTAGCAAGAAATATAGCTAATAAGAATGAGGTCATGACTAATAATATAAATGACAATATCCTTCTAGATTATTATTAATAGAACCCATATGCTAATTTCAGCTCATAATTAATGGGAAAGGGGGAAAAATGTGACAATGGTTCATGCAGATAAAGAGATTTCTACTTCCCGTTGAGAATGATTCACTGGGAATACGATGCAGAAACCACACCATTTAAATAAATGTAGAGCCAATGCCTACAATTTTAAAATTGATTATAAAGTGTTTATTTCCATCTGTGGAACAGAAGACTTTCCAGAGAGCTCTGGGTATAACTTTTCAAACTGTGGTTCTATTACACAACTTTTGCTTCATATTTAAATTTAAAACAATGATAAGAAGCAAAGATAATTGTGGTATAATCTTGAAAAGCATAAATAATGCAATACGTTGTTATTGTTTAGTTGCTAAATTGTATCCAACTCCTCTCAACTCCATGGACTGTAGCCCACCAGGCTCCTCTGTCCATGGGATTTCTCAGACCAGAATACTGGAATGGGTTGCCAGTTCTTTCTCCAGGGGATCTTCCTGATCCAGGGATCGAATCTTCATCTCCTGCATTGCAGGTGGATTCTTTACCACTCAGCTATCAGGGAAGCCCTCTACACTATGTAATATAATGGAAAGAAAATTGACTCTTGCAAAATTAATGTATGAGACATATAGCCAGCCTCTGTAAATAGATATTAATTAAAAACTTGAGGAATTGTTAATGAAAATACACTTCATTTATTAAGACTATATCTAATATTTCTGTGCTTTTTTCTTTAACATATAAGAATAGGTTGTTCTTCCAGAATTGAAAGAGACGCGTGTACCCCAATGTTCATCGCAGCACTGTTTACAATAGCCAGGACATGGAAGCAACCTAGATGTCCATCAGCAGACGAATGGATAAGGAAGCTGTGGTACATATACACAATGGAATATTACTCAGCCATTAAAAAAATACATTTGAATCGGTTCTACTGAGATGGATGAAACTGGAGCCCATTATACAGAGTGAAGTAAGCCAGAAAGAAAAACAACAATACAGTATACTAATGCATATATATGGAATTTGAAAGATGGTAACGATAACCCTATATGCGAGACAGAATAAGAGACACAGATGCATAGAACAATTTTATGGACTCTGAGGGAGAAGGTGAGGGTGGACGTTCTGGGAGAATAGCATTGAAACATGTATATTATCATATGTGAAAGAGAACACCATTCCATGTTCGATGCATGAGACAAGGGCTCAGGGCCGGGGCAATGGGATGACCCAGAGGGATGGGATGGGGAGGGACGTGGGAGGGGGGTCCAGGAAGGGGAACACATGTAAACCCATGGCTGATTCATGTCAATGTATGGCAAAAACTATTACAATATTGTAAAGTAATTAGCCCCCAACTAAAATAAATAAATTTATAAAAAAAAAAAGAATAGGTTGTTCTTGTATCATTTTCAAAAGCATGTGAAAGTGAATGCCACTCCGTCATGTCCAACTCTTTGCCACCCCATCCCTACCAGGCTCCTCTGTCCATGAAATTCTCCAGGCCAAGAATACTGGAGTGGATAGCTGTTCCCTTCTCCAGGGGATCTTCCCAACCCAGGGATTGAACCCAGGTCTCCCACATTGCAGGGGGATTCTTTACCATCTGAGCCACCAGGGGAGAACTTTCATTATTTTCAAAAGTATATCCCATCCTATAAACAAATCCATCTACAATGTCTGCTTGCCACAATGACCATGAAAATGGGTTAACAAAAATATACTCTACTAAGTAAAAGGAAATTGAATGAGTGGACTCTAACGTTAAAAGTGCATAAATGGAAATGTTTGTTATGATTATGCATAAACCCAACTAGACTAACGAATTCTACTGACCCAGTGTCTTGTTTGACAAACTTCCTGAGTACTTCCAATGCATTCTTCTGTTTCTACAAAGTCCTACCTGCTTTTTGTCCTTTCCTCACACCTAAAACTTCAGATTCATCTTAGTTTATGTAATCAGTTTGGCCCTTGACAACGGGAATATAAAGATTCTAGTTTTACAGTGAGGAATTGTCCATCAACATTTTCTGCTGAGTTTTGCCTAGGTTGATTCCAATTCTATTGTTTTAACCTTTAATACTTCTTTGATTGCCTTGCAAGGAGTAACCATGACCTAGAAGTAATGGCACCACTTTTTGCCTTTTCCCTTAGTCTTTTCGAAGTCTGAAATATGAGCTGGATCTCTACTACCTGTTGCTAATAACTCTGGTTGGTTTTACCTGTGAAACACAAGGATAGTGAATTATCAATCACCCATATTATTAAACTCTGACACTGTCCACTGATTCTCTACCTTGGACCTTTACTCATATTCCTCTCACATCATACTTTTCCCTCCTCTTTGCTACTAAGACTATTTTTACTGCAGTGTATGTTCTGTGAATCTCAATGGGCCCTTCTTGTCCCTGGATCTTCAGTCATCCTTAATTTGGCACATTTACCTCTGATAAAATAGCTATGCTAGTGGTTAATATAATCATGGAATATGGCCAGAAACTGAAAACAACATTATGACAGTCTCTGAATTAATTCTTTGACCAATTTGGTTTCAACAGCAATTATAAAGAATAGACTATGTCATATTATTTCAGCAATCAGAATCTTGATATTCAACATGTCCTTAACTTTTCTTTCAGCAACAATATACTTAGCATTAATAAATTGGGTGGCATTTCTAAAAGATGTCAAGAGACATATTGAATCATTACACAGATGTTGTGTTATAAGTACTTTTCTGAATCTCAGATGAAGAAAATAAAAGGTTTTAAATAAAACAGCATTAAATTTTTCAGTCATACTAATGTGCTATGTTAATGAAGAAACCCAATTTTTATTATATGTGTATTAAAATTTTATTTGTTTCATTTTATCTATGGATGCAGCTATCGTATCTATGGATGCAACATTTTTTAATGGACTAGAGTTTAACTAAAGATAAAACAGGAAAAAAATCACCACCATAGATTAATGATGTAAATATTTCTTGATGCCAGAAAGAGTGGTTTTATGTTTTATGAGATATGACTAATGAGGAGGCTATGAGAAGCCAAATATATAAGAATGATATCAGAATACTCCCAACAAAAAATATGTTTTGTTCTTGACAATGAGATATAATGTATAAGCTGAAAAAATCCTCCAATTATAGAGCAAAGATAAATTATGAATAAATATAACAAACATTCATTAAGATGCATAGTTAAGCTCCCATGGAATCAAGGGAAATCTTCTGGGGTAAAAAAGTAAATAAATAAAAGAATAATAGTGAAATAGATTTACAAAGAGGTTTTCATAGGAAGATTTCAGATCTTGATAACCAGTGAGTTACAATTTTAATGGCCATGGGAAACAGATGAGGGCAGTTGATTCTTGAACAACTGATTCATATGTTTGAATTGCACAGGTCCATTTATACATGGCTTTTTTTTTTCAATAAATAATGACAATACTACATAATCTGAGATTGATTGAATCTGTGGATGTGGAACCATGTATACAGAGGGCTGACTATAGTTCTGGAACATTCATAGATTTTGATATGTGGAGCAGGTCCTAAGAACCAAACTTCCTCAAAGCCAGGATAAAAACCTTAATGGATACTTATAAAGCAGATATAAAATATTGAAAAATTAAACTATAAAAATAGATCTGATAAAACTCTCTAGAACATGTACAGTTCTAGTACACAAAACAAAAAATGTAGAATTTATGGAAGGAACAGGAACACTTCTATTAATCAAAATTTTGTTTGTCCAGTGGTATCATCACACATTTCAATCAGTTCAGAAGTTCCAAGCACTAGAATTTTCAGTAAAATTTTCAGGATAAGGTGTGAAACAGTGGTATTATTAAATCTAAAACTATCTGGAGTGACATTAGTTGAAGCCATGTTTAACCTGGGGAGATAACTACTTAATGTAATTATCACTCCAATCTTAATATTATATATACAGCTAAGATTCTAGACAGACATAGGAAGTGTGAAAAGAGAATATATCAGAAGGTAAAGACATTTTTTTAGCACTTGGGATCATTATTCAACATAGGAAACAGTGTTCTCTTGGAAGATGTGTCCATGAATATATGTCTTAGCAAATGGCTACATTACTTTATCTTAGTATTAATGCTACTGAATTTTTTTCACCAACAAAGTGAGCATATGTTCTTATTTAGCTTAATTGCAGTCATGCTAAATTA
Source organism: Giraffa tippelskirchi (assembly GCF_054371585.1). Lineage (NCBI taxonomy): Eukaryota > Metazoa > Chordata > Mammalia > Artiodactyla > Giraffidae > Giraffa > Giraffa tippelskirchi. Next base: position 58,896,488 of record NC_137287.1, on the reverse strand, counting down.
GCAAATCTCACCTTCGTATTAGAATTTCTTTATTTTATAAGGAAGTAAATAAATCCATGACAACAAAACCATTGTTCTTATCTCTTTGGCATAAATTATGAATTCCCCAGAGTTGAAGTCACAAAGTCTGATGGAATAAAAAAGGATATAAATCACTGACTATGGATCTGTGATAAATACATTCTTTGACACAGTTATTATCCTGGCATACATTTGTTTAACTTATTCCATTAGATAAGAGTTGCCAAAAACTAATGACCAAAGGCTGTTATTTTTCTTAGTGTAATCATGGCTTTCATGTCAAAACTTGAAGTTGAGTCTAGCTTCTAAGGAAGGTTTTAATTCCAAGGAAATATCCTTATGCTCCCTACCTGCAATGATATATGTTACCAAAGTAACATTATCTGTCTCAATTACTATGTACCAGAAAATAGTTCACGGTCCTTCTTTCCCAGATTTATTGAGGTATTATTGACAAATAAAATTGTGAGCCATTTAAAGTGTACAACATGGACTTCCCTGGTGGTCTAGTGGTTAAGAAACTGCCTGCCAATGCAGGCGAACAGGCTCAGTTCCTGGTCCAGGAAATTCCCACATGCTGCGGGGCAACTAAGCTGGTGGATCGCAACTACTGAGCCCACACACACTAGAGCGCATGCTCCACAACTAGAGAAGCCTGTAATAAAAAGCACGGGTGCAGCAACTAGAGAGTAGCCCCTGCTCACTGCAACTGGAGAAAGCCTGAGCACAGCAATGAAGACCCAGTGCAGCCAAAATAGATAAATAAATAAAATAAAGTGTACAGCATGATGATTTGATATATGTCTACACCATGAAAGAATTCCTTCCACTGAGTTAATTAACACATCTATCACTGCCCATATTTACTTTCTTAGGGTTAGAATATTTGAGTTCCACTCTTTTAGTAAATTTCAATTATATAGTACAGTATTACCAACTACAGTTAATATGAATTCAACTTTTTAATTTATGTTTTCCAATTCAATGTGTAAGTGATACCATGGACTATTTGTCTTTCTCTGTCTGGCTATTTCACTTAGTATAGTCTCCAATATTCTCCAGGTTCATCCATGTTGTTGCAAATGACATGATTTCTTCTGTTTTTTTGTTTTTTTAAGGTTAAATTATATTCAGTGGTGCCCACTTTAAAAATGGGCAGAAGCTTGAATAGATATTTTTCTAAAAAAGACATACAAATGACCAAGAGGTACATGAAAAAATGCTCAATATCACTAATCAACTGAAAAATGCAGATCAAAACCCCAATGAGATCACATCACACCTGTTAGGACTGGTGGTGTTGTTTAGTCGGTAAGTTGTGTCCAACTCTGTTGTGACTTCAGGGGCTGTAGCCCCCCAGGCTCTTCTGCCCATGTGATTTCCTGGTAAGAGTACTGGAGTGGGTTGTCATTTCCTTCTCCAGGGGATCTTCTCAACCCAGGGATGAAACCCATGTCTTCTGCAGTGGCAGGCAGATTCTTTGCCATTGAGCCACCAGGGAAGAACACTTATTAAGATAGCTATATTAAAAAAAAAAGGGGGGGGGAAGAGACTACAAACACCTGTGAGGATGTGGGGAAAAGGGAACTCTTGTACACTGTTGGTGGGAATGTAAATTGGCACAGCCACAGTGAAAAACAGTATGGAACTTCCTCAAGAAATTAAAAATAGAACCACAATATGATCCAGTAATCTCATTTCTCTATCTCTATCCAGAGGAAATGAAATCATTTTCTTGAAGAGATATTGTACTCCCATGTTCATGGCAGTGTTATTCATGATAGCCAAGGTACGGAATCAAGCTAGGTGTCTGTCATTGGATGAGTCAATAAAGACAACTGTCCATTGTCCTGATAGAGGCACTTTATTTCAGGAAATCAGAGAAATGAATCAGTGATACTATTATGATAAACTTTGTGAATTATGCTATTTCACAAGTGAAGAAAACAAGTATAGGGATATTAAATGTCTTGCTTCTTAGGCTTCTCCTAATAAATGTGATAGGGTCAAATTTGCTAATATGAACTCTAGAAGTTCAAGCTCTGCTCATCGAAACTGAACTCTCAATTCCTTAGTTTCTTCTTCTATCTCACCAGTTATGTTCTTTGGGCTTGTGTGCCATAGAATAAAGAAATGTTTCCTTATATGTAATAAAGAAAGGACTTGGGGATAAATGACATATTGAACAGGCTAGCAAGGGAGAATTTCAGTGAGTTAGAAGAGAGAGCTGAGGTATACAAAGAGAGTTTCCAGTGTACTTGCGCTAGGTTACACAGTATCTTCTGAGTGTTTTAAACACATGATAAAGGCATTTCTGAAGTTTTATCCTATCTGTGGTCCCTGATTAAAAGCTATAACATTTTATGTCACTAAGTAAAGTCAGTGCTGATCTTTAAACTAAGACAAATTATTAATAAGAGATATAAAAGTGTGCAAAAATGTGTGTCATAGAGTAAATGAAACTCAGTAAGTTTGTCTGTCATGTTGTGTTTGTTTCACAAGAACTTCACTTTGAAAGTTGGCTGCACAGGAAGTAGCTTCATTTTCTATGCTCCTCTATAAACTATGATAAATCCAGTCTCCTCAGAAGATGCAGAATTGCAGTGGAAAGTGAGGAAATGAACTAAAGACACTCAGGAGGAGTCTCAGAAGAGAAGCAAAGACACAAAAAGAAGCATCATTCTTAAGGAGCCACAGTCAGGATCAGGCAAAGAATAGTGGGTAGAGAATATTTTTGCCTAAAAGCGTGTACAAAGTAGGCAGTGATGAATGAGAAAGAGTACTGTGAGGATCTGGTGAGTCAGAGGGCCCATGGAGTATGGGGTAGGGGTGGGACAGGGGGGAGGGGGAAAATGAGAGAAATATTGCTAACGGTTAGGACTTGGAAGTCCTTCGTATCATTCAAGAATAAAAAATAAGTTGTGAATTCCTTTAAATTCTTTTGTATGTGTTTTGGACTGTGCTTTTAAAACTATGATACAAGTTTACCAAAAAATGTAACCTATTGCATACATAAATCTATCTATCTATCTGGGCTTCCTAGGTGGCACAGCAGTAAAGAATCTGCCTGTCAATGCAGGAGACATATGTTGGATCTCAGGGTGGGGAAGATCCTCTGGAGAAGGAAATGGCAGCCCACTTCAGTATTCTTGCCTGGAAAATTCCATGAACAGAGGAGACTGGCAGGCAATAAATAGTCCATGGGGTTACAAAGAGTCAGACATGACTGAGCACACACACATATCTATCTGACTATTTTTTAACCTCAGAAATAGAATAAAGTCAAAGAGAAAAGACTAAAAATCGAAGAGACTTTGTATAGTAAATTGTTTAGTTCCTTTATTATTTAACACTCTCTTTCTATCACACCAACTTCCCTTTTGTGTTACGAAATGGCCACTGTTTCCAAGAAAAACTCGTTGGTATCAAGTTCAGCCAGGCCATTGCATCTTGGAGATGTGAGGTTTTGCTGTTGTTTTATTTTGCCATCTGTTCTGTTTTGCTTTACATTCTCTTGGGTGTGCTGGAAGCTGAGCTCCATACAAAGGATCAGAAGTGAGTGAGGAGACTGGAGGGGTTGTATGCAAGGGGGAGAATCTGCTTCTACAGAAAGGAAAGGCTGAATTTGCCCAAAGCCTGGGTCTGACCAATGTGAGCATCAGCATCCTGAAGGCCTTGTGCCCAGAAAAATCCCTCAGACAGTTCCATCCTTCATTTGTTTTTCCTTCTTGTCCTTTCCTCCTTCTCAACGTGCCTCCCCCTCTTTCTCCACTTTCAAGTTTATTGAAATATAATTGCTATATAATAGAATTCCCCCTTTTTGTGTAAATTTTAAGAAGTTTGATTAACAATCATATAACCACCACCACCACAAGAGAATTTCCATCATTCCAAAAAGTTCTATCTCACTCTTCATATTTAATGTTTTCCCTCCAGGTCCAGGCTTCCCAGGTGGCTCAGTGGTAAAGAATCCACTGCCAATGCAGGAGACACAGAGATGTAGGTTAGATCCCTGGGTTGGGAAGATTCTCTGGAGGAGGAAATGGCATCTCACACCACTCCAGTATTCTTGCCTATAGAATCCCATGGACAGAGGAGCCTGGCAGGCAACAATCCATGGGGTTGCAAAGAGTTGGACATGCCTGAGCACACGCACACTCTAGGCCCAGCCCCAGGGAATTTCTGATTTGGTTTCTACTCCCTTAGGTTTGTTTTTTCCAGAATGTCATATAAATGAAATCGTACAGTATTCATACAACTTTTTGATTTTGGCTTCTTTATCCTAACACGATGCATTTGAGATTTCTCCCTGTTATTGAAAGCAGTGGTCCTCTATCCATTCTTAATGCTGAATAGTATTTCATTATGTGGATATTCTTTTTACCACCTCATGAACATTTCGGTTGTTTCTCAGTTCAGTTCAGTTCAGTTCAGTCGCTAGGTCGTGTCTGACTCTTTGCGACCCAATGGATTGCAGCACGCCAGGCCTCACTGTCCATCACCAACTCCCGGAGTTTACTCAAACTCATGTCCATTGAGTCGGTGATGCCATCCAGCCATCTCATCCTCTGTTGTCCCCTTCTCCTGCCTTCAATCTTTGCCAGCACCAGGGTCTTTTCAAATGAGTCAGCTGTTCACATCAGGTGGCCAAAGTACCAGAGCTTCAGCTTCAGCATCAGTCCTTCCAATGAATATTCAGGACTGGTTTCGGTTGTTTCTAGTTTGCGGTAATTATGAATAAAGCCACTCTAAGTGTTTTCATGGATGTTTTTGGATATTTGTTTTATTTCTCTTGGGTAAATATCTAACAGTGGAATTGCTGAACCATAGCTGGGTGTATGTTTAACTTTATGAGAAAATTTCAAACTGTTTTCCAGAATGGTTACACCTTTTTGCACTTCCACCAGCAATCCATGAGAAGTCCACTTGCTTTGCATTTTTTTTCAGTACTTGATACTTTTAATTTTCTTTTTAAGCCATTCTTCTAACTTTAATAGGTAGGCATCATCAACAAGTTTTTGGTGATTATGTCCTGAGCAGAATCAGAGAAAAGTAAAAGTCTCCCAATAAATGTGTGTTCTGATGAAGTCTGTACTGTTGAGTTACATCAGTTTATAATCATTGCAAAAAGTTATAAAGGAGGAAGTGGAAATGAGATGTGACACATAGGTTATTACTGGGTAATAATGAATAAATGTTTTGGCAAAATAAGAAGGAAAAATTAAAGATTGTATTTTCATTAGTGCTATATCTATATATTCCATAGTGAATTTGGTGGCATTTTAAAAAGACACTGAATTTAAAAATAGTAATAACCTAAGAAAAGTGTTTCTCCAGGGGAAAAATAAGTCATGTTGAAATTGATGCTAGTCTACATTAGCAAAGGTGCCAAATAAAATATTAATAATTTACATTTCCCCTATGTTTTACATGTATTAACTGAATTTAGAACTACCAGACATATACATTTCTCAGGATAGTGTTATATTTATGCCAAAATTCTCAGTTTTTAATAGCATTTATTTCTAACTGCTTATTGAGACTATTTGCATGAATGACAGATGCAAATAAGAGGAAGGTTTAATTCCTACTTGAACCTGAATATTAGAATAAAATACCACTTGCATTCAACAAAACATTACTGAATAGCCACAGAACATACTCCTAATTCTGGTTAGTCATCTTGCAAACTGCAAATACTATTCCATCTGAAAAAAAAAAATCACACTGAACTAATTAGCATCAAGATCAGACTTGTCACAATTAAAATTTTTAAAAAGTAATAATTTTAAAATGCAAATTTGAGGATGAGTTTGAGAGATCAGAGACAGAAAGCAGAAAGTGAGATAAGATATGTAGATTGTCAGAGTTAGGTTTTCAAGTTCCTGGTGTTTTAAAGTTCAAACACCAGATCAAGAGAAGTAAAGGAATGATTATGCTCATGGAGTTACTGGCCCCACAGTAAGAAAGGCAAAGTGCTACAGGAAAAAAAAAACAACCAGTCCTGGAGGTCATTGATCTGACAGTGATGTAGGTGAGAACACAGAAAAGAACATGATATTTGAAAATGGATGGGTCCAAGTTTAAATTCTGACTCAGTCACTTATTGGCTATGTGACATTGGACAAATCATGAAAATATTCCAAGCCTCAATATCTTATTTCAGTATTGGGTAATGCTGGCCTCATAGAGTGAGTTAGGAAGTGTTTCCTCTGCTTCTGTCTTTTAGAAGGGGCCTCACCAGTAGCTCAGCTGGTAAAGAACCCATCTGCAATGCAGGAGACTCCGGTTCAATTCTTGGGTCAGGAAGATCTGCTGGGAAAGGGATAGGCTACCCAATCCAGTATTCTTGGGCTTCCCTAGTGGATCAAATGGTAAAGAATCTGCCTGTAATGCAGGAGACCTAGGTTCAATCCCTGGGTTGTAATCTTACTTTCGTCTTGCACACTTTTTTCTGCCTTTGTAGTTTTAATTGAACATTTCATATGCTTTTATTTTCTCTTCTTTTTTTTTAACTTTTTAAAATGGCTGTCCTAGAATTTGCAATATTCCTTTACAACTAATCCAAATCCTCTTTCAGATAACACACTATTGATTCACAAGTAATGCAGGTACCTCATAATGATAAAATACCCCTAATTCCTCACTCACATCCATTATATCATTATTGTCATTCACTTCTACATAAGCATTGGTAACCATATATATATACATATAAATATATATGTATATATACATATAAATATATATGTATATGTATGTGTGTGTGTATATATATATGTAGGTATGAGGAGGCTGGTGAGATACAGTCCATGGGGTTGCAAAGAATCAGTCAAGACTGAGCGACTCACATACACATATATATATACACACTTCCCTTCAGAAAATCTCATTAAGATGTCAGAAACACATGAAAGAATGAATTTATGTCAATGCTATGAACAAGAAGAAGGAAGAGTAACAGGTAAACTATTTGAATTTCTTCTGGAAAATTGAAATTGAATGAGACCAAATTAAGGGATAAATTAGGGTAGAAGAGATCATAGCCAAGAAAGTGATAGGAGAAACCTACAACCCATTTTTTTTCCCCATGGAGAGTTTCCGAGTTTCCAGGCTCAGAATCAACAGGTATGGAGCACTGGGTAGTTAGCCATCTGAGTATGTAATTCAATCACTGAATATCTAACAGGTGGTATTGGATTTACCACCCCATCTTCAATGCTAGAGAATGACTGGAAGACATAGGACCATGTCTGCCCCTGCCAAAACTGCAGATATAATCTTCTCACTGGAAAATATTTTCTGCAAGAAAGCTAGTGATCCTAGTGGTGAACTGACAGCTCCCAATTTGAGTTCCCATGATTTCTGCACTCAGTAAGGAAAGCCTCCTGAGTCTCATATCCTAAAGTACACCTGACCTCTGAACAAGTGATGGTTAGGGGCACTGACCCCAGCCCCACCCTGAGCACAGGTGAAAATCCGAGTATAATTTTATAGTAGGCACTCCAAGGTTTTGCATCCTGGGATTTAATCAACCGTGGATCAGATAGCACTTGTAGTGTATGTATATTGAAAAAAACACATATAAAATCTGCAATTTTTAATTTTTTACACTTAGAAATCAATTGCTGCTGCTACTATTGCTAAGTCGCTTCAGTCGTGTCCGACTCTGTGCGACCCCATAGACGGCAGCCCACCAGGCTCCGCCATCCTTGGGATTCTCCAGGCAAGAATACTGGAGTGAGTTGCCATTTCCTTCTCCAGTGCATGAACGGGAAAAGTGAAAGTGAAGTCGCTCAGTCGTGTCCGACTCTTAGTGACCCCATGGACTATAGCCTACCAGGCTCCTCCGTCCATGGGATTTTCCAGGCAAGAGTACTGGAATGGGGTGCCATTGCCTTCTCCGTAGAAATCGATTACTCCTTCATATTTCTGAACTCATTTTATTTCTGTTGAATTTTGGGTGAATTTTCCAATTCATGAATACTGTCTTGGGAAGATATTTTCATGCTAATATATATTTTTAATTTCAAAAGCTATGCTTTTCCTTTATAATATATAAATAGGGTTTAAGAAAATCTTCCTGTCATATCATTTCTGATTTTGTATGTGATCTTTGCTTATTTTTAAGAAATGAAAATATTGGTTCATATATAAGTAATTATTTCTTTTAAAAATTAACTCATTTATTACTTTGAGCATTTAAATTCTATTTAAAGTTTTTCCAAATTCAGTAAATAAATATTGTTTTTGAAATTAAGTCTGTACCTATCATTATTCTATGGTGTTCCAGCTTAGTTTTTTCTTTTTTTTTCATATATCTTTGAAATTCTGGCTTAACGATTTATTTTATGTGGAAACATTTATGTATTGAATTTTGCCTGTTTCTCACTATATCCTTTCTTATCTAAACTTTTAAGTATTTCCTCCACCTGATTGCTTGTAGCTACCTGGCAGGAGTGAGGTTTGGCGATCCTTCTCAGCCAGGAGATTGGAATATTTAAACACCTATTCATGGAATAGATGCTATTCTCTCCACCTCCTTGGCATCAGAATTCATCTTTGTCTTCTGGCCTTTCTAGGCCCAGAGCTTCCTATGAAGCATGGATCCATGCAGATTAGTTTTTCCAGTCTTTCTTGTATGTTTTTCCAGTCTTTCTTGTATATTGCTAAGGACCAATTTATCCAACCCCTGGCTTTAAGTGTAGGTATTCATCTTATCAGCCCCCCCTTTTTTTTGATGAGCACTCACTCTTAGGCTTTGTTCCCTAGCAGAAACCAAGATTCTAGTTTCTATGGTCTACCTCTCTTACACCTATCAGTTTTCTGTACTCTTAGCATGGATGGAAATGTCTATCTTGTTTATAAGACTAGAGACAACCTACCAACTACCTCATTTACATTGTTATCTATTATTATTCTATATTTATATCATTTGGAGAAAAGAGCACACCAAAACATACATTTATTGTACCATACTTATAAAATATGGGCTTTCCAAATGGCTCATTGGTAAAGAATCTTCCTGCAATGCAGAAGACTGAGGAGATGCAGGTTCAATTCCCAGGTCAGGAAGATCCCCTGGAGTAGGAAATGGCAACCCACTCCAGTATTCTTGTCTGGAGAATCCCACGGACAGAGGAGCCTTGCAGGCTGTAGTCCATGGGTTCGCAGAGTCATACACAACTGAGCAACTGAACATGCAGGCACTTATAAAATATATTTCTTGTAGATTAATTAATCTCACAATATTCTTTGGGAAATAGATGGGGAAACAGTGGAAACAGTGTCAGACTTTATTTTTGGGGCTCCAAAATCACTGCTGATGGTGATTGCAGCCATGAAATTAAAAGACGCTTACTCCTTGGAAGGAAGGTTATGGCCAACCTAGATAGCATATTTAAAAGCAGAGACATTACTTTGCCAACAAAAGTCCGTCTAGTCAAGGCTATGGTTTTTTCAGTGGTCGTGTATGGATGTGAGAGTTGGACGGTGAAGAATTGATGCTTTTGAACTGTGGTGTTGGAGAAGACTCTTGAGAGTCCCTTGGACTGCAAGAAGATCCAACCAGTCCATCCTAAAGGCGATCAGTCCTGGGTGTTCATTGGAAGGACTGATGTTGAAGCTGAAACTCCAATACTTTGGCCACCTGATGCGAAGAATTGACTCATTGGAAAAGACCCTAATGCTGGGTAGGATTGGGGGCAGGAGGAGAAGGGGACGACAGAGGATGAGATGGTTGGATGGCATCACTGACTTGATGGACATGGGTTTGGGTAGACTCCGGGAGTTGGTGATGGACAGAGAAGCCTGGCGTGCTGCAATTCATGGGGTCGCAAAGAGTTGGACACGACTGAGCGACTGAACTGAACTGATTCTTTAAAAATGTGGTAAGCTGATCAACTGACTGATCTAGACTCCCTTGCCACAAATCAAATTCACAGATTTTCCTCTTTATGGTTACCTTGTTAACACTTAGTGGTTTTCAGAAAAAAATTCTGTTATCAATAAAAGAATTGTAAATGCTGTACTGCTGCTGCTGCTGCTGCTGCTGCTAAGTCGCTTCAGTCGTGCCTGACTCTGTGAAACCCCAAAGATGGCAGCCCACCAGGCTCCCCCGTCCCTGGGATTCTCCAGGCAAGAATACTGGAGTGGGTTGCCATTTCCTTCTCCAGTGCATGAAAGTGAAAAGTGAAAGTAAAGTCGCTCAGTCGTGTCTGACTCTTCGAGATCCCATGGACTGCAGCCTACCAGGCTCCTCCGTCCATGGGAGTTTCCAGGCAAGAGTACTGGAGTGGGGTGCCATTGCCTTCTCCGAAATGCTGTACTAGATGACAACAACTCTCTAATTCTTTAGGGGAAAAAAAGCCACCCCTACCCCCCCCCCACAAAAACAAAGAAAAAGTCCCAATTCCTAAATGTAGCAATTTTGAAGAACCATCCAGCTTGTGAAAATGGGATCATTGTATTGCTATTCATTTTCCAGACTTGTAACTTTTATTGTCATCACCCTCATTAAATAGCATATAATTGAATGTTCCTTTGGTATTTGGCACTGTTCTAGGTGTTTTAGTATTTAGCTAAGGAATTAATGAACAGTGGAAGCAAATCAGTATATGAGATTTTTATCTCTCCAACAAATAACCAAAATACACCCAGGGCAGCGTTTTTGGAATTCAGATAGCTCAATATAATATAAAATATTGTTAGCTCCATCACCTCTGTGGCAATTATTCTAGCTTTCTAACAGTGTATTTTGCAATGTTGGATTGATCATTTATTGAATAATTATTTTAACAAATGCTTAGAGAACACCTATTTTGGGACAAGCACTCTACCAGATGGAGAGACAAATTATTCCATATCAATATCAATATCTCTGATTTGTGTCTCTTTGCAGTCACTCCTAATATTATGCCTAGCTTATGTTAAGTGTTAAGTGGATGTTTGTTGACATTAACAAGGGAGTGAATCAATCAGTGAATAAAATTAAATGCCTTTAGAGGATAAAAGTGGTATAATGGGCAGTTTCATTCTCCTCATACAATATATTAGACCCTTAATTTTAAAACAAAGTCATCACTTGTCCACTGGGATAAATTAATTTACCCATTAATTTTCTCAAGTAGCCCATTCTATGTTTCTAAAATGCAAATGCAACCAAATTCCCAAACCTCCCTTATACTTAGGAAATTCCAAGTAAAGCAGTGTGAGCAGAAACAAAGTAGTGTGTGGAAGTGATCATCTACACAAGATTCTGCTTTTTCTTTTCCCGTGCATGGGATTTTCCAGGCAAGAGTACTGGAGTGGGTTGCCATTTCCTTCTCCAGAGGATCATCCCAATCCAGGGATCGAACCTGGGTCTCCTGGGTAGGCAGATGCTTTACCATCTGACCCACCAGGGAAGTCCTTCCCATGCAGTTAGAACAGTGAAAAGGTGAACCTAGGAACCATGTATTGAAAAATGAGTCTTAAAATAGAGTGAGGACCTCCAAATCAGTCCGTGGAAGAGAACTGTTTAAGTAGAAAGGTTCACATTGGTCTGATATGTACATTTGTATGTATTTCATTGTGTTAAGCAACAGAAATTTTAGATTTTATCTGTTACAGCTGTTAGTAAAACCTTAATGAATCAACTCAAGTTCAGATGACAGTATAAGAATTAAGCAACATGATCTCTGAGTTTTATATGTAGCTTTTACATGCTTGTATAGTTTAATAAATGAGGGTTAATATTCTTGTAAACACTTTTTCTTATTTTCTTCTAATAAATACCCACCAGAGATTGAATTCTGTAGAGAATTCAGAGGAAGGGAATAAAAAGAGAAGAGACTGACAGTTATAACAAGTTAGATATGTTGGTCACTTTGTTTTATTTTTCTTATTTTAAAAAATAAAGTGAAGCATTACTAATAGCTTGGTCATAGAAAGGAGTATGGTATTATGTAAGTGTTTGCCACCAAATCAAATCTGAGGACATTTTAATCCATCAGATTGCCTTTCATCTCTATAAAGTTTGGTCATTGAATGAAAGACAACTTCAGTGATAGCGAATTGCTTATAGTTCATTAAACCCAGCATGGTGTTTCTTGTCTATTTCTTCTGTCTGGAATGACATTGGCTTCTTCACTTGGTTACTGACTCTTCATTTTGCCTCAGGCATCACCATCTCAAAGGCTGACCCTCCAAGGCTGAGCTAAGTGACCTTTACATACTGAGATTACATTTTTCTATCTCTTTCACACATATACAGGCACATCAATGGCAAAGATTGTGTCTGACATTCTTTCAATTCCTCACACCTAGCACAGTGCTTGTTCCGTATGCCTGGGCCTTAGTAAAATCTGTGCATGACCAAAAGGGCTGCAGGAAAGAAGGGGTCACTTTTGACTGGAGAGGAATCAGAAAAGGTGATCAGAGAAATGTAATGTATCACTTGGCTTTTAAAAGATGGAAAGCTTTCCACAGTGCCGTGACGAAGCAAAGCAGTCCAGACATGGGGGGTGGGGAGGAACTATAATTAAGGATGTGGAAGGAGTAATATAAATACTTAAGGAGATGCTGGAGAAGTAAGATGAGAGTGGATAAAATGTGTATGTATGTTAACAGGACAGTTAAGTCTAGAAAGGTAAATTACGAAGAGATTGTGGAGGACTTAGAATTATTTGCCAAGTTAGGCCATTGGACCTTCATCTGATTAGAACTGGAGAATCATTTTAAAACGTTTGAAAAAAAAATTTTTTTAAGAAAAAGAAAAAATAAATTTCACTTATGAATTTTTCTGTCTTCCCTGGTGGCTCAGATGGTAAAGCATCTGCCTATAATGTGGGAGACCAGGGTTTGATCCCTGGGTCAGGAAGATCCTCTGGAGAAGGAAATGGCAACCCACTCCAGTACTCTTACCTGGAGAATCCCATGGACAGAAGAGCTTTGTGGGCTACAGTCCATAGGGTTGCAAAGAGGTGGACACAACTGGGTGACTAAGCACAGCACAGCACAGATAGTAGGCTCTATATGTTGTCAGTTGCTTTGAAATGTATTAAGGTGTGCTTTGACCCATTGGGTGATTGTTTTTCATAGATTATTCATATGCACATAAAAATGTGTATTTTGGAGTTAATTGTAAACATACCTATTTGATCAACTTTAATTGTACTATTCAAACCTTCTATCTGTTCACTGACTTTTAAAAGATCTGTTTTACTACTAAAATTGGAGAGTGAAAATCTCCCACTATGATGATGAATTTGTCTTTTACCCCTTGTATTTTTAGCAACTTTTGCTTTACATGTGTGGTGGCTATTCTATTAAAAGTATACAAGCTGTAAAAAAAAAAAAAAAAAAAACAATTTGAAGAGGAAATAGGCATTGCTGATTTCATTCAGAAATTACAGAATTCTACATCTCAATTTCCAAGAAGGGTAGTACCAAAGAATGTGCTTATCATCGACAAACGTACTCATCTCCCATACTAGTAAGGTCATGCTTAAAATTTTGCAAGCTAAGCTTCAGCATTATGTGAACCAAGAACTTCCAGGTGTCCAAGCTGGGTTTAGAAAAGGAAGAAGGACTAGAGATCAAATTGCCAACATTGGTTGGATTATAGACAAAGCAAGAGAATTTCAGAAAAACATCTATCTCTGTTTCAGTGACTCCGTTAAAGCCTTTGACTGTATGGATTATGACAAACTGAAGAAAACTCTCAGAGAGATGGGAATATCTGACCATCTTACCTGTCTCCTGAGAAACCTGTATGTGGGTCAAGAAGCAGCAGTTAGAACCCTGTATGGAACAACTGATTGGTTCAAGACTGAGAAGGGAGTACAACAGGGCTGTCTTCTGTTACCCTGTTTGTTTAACCTATATGCTGAGCACATCATGAGAAATGCCAGGCTGGATGAATTACAAGTTGGAAGCAAGATAGGTGGGAGAAATATCGACAACCTCAAACATGTGGATTGCACCACTCTAATGGCAGGAAGCAAAGAGGAACTAAAGAGCCTCTTGATGAGGTTGAAGGAGGAGAGTCAAAGAGCCGACTTAAGAATAAATATTATAAAAACTAAGATCATGGCATCTGGCCCCATTTCTGCATGGCAGATAGAAGGGGAAATGGTGGAAGTAGTGACAGATTTCCTCTTCTTGGGCTACAAAATCACTGTGGACAGTGACTGCAGCCATGTAATCAGAAGATGAATGCTTCTTGGCAGGAAAGCAATGACAAACCTAGACAGTATGTTGAAAAGCAGAGACGTTACTCTGCCAGCAAACGTCCATATTGTCAAGGCTATGGTCTTCCCAGTGGTCACGTATGGTTGTGAGAGCTGGACCATAAAGAAGGCAGAATGCAAACAATTGATAATTTGGAACTGGGGTGCTGGAGAAGACTCCCGAGAGTCCCTTGGACAGCAAGGAGATCAAACCAGTCAATCTTAAGGGAGATCTACCCTGAATATTCACTGGAAGAACTGATGCTGAAACTGAAGCTCTAGTATTTGGGTCATCTGATGTGAACAGACGACTCACTGGAAAAGTCCTTGATGCTGGAAAAGATTGAGGGCAGAAAGAGAAGAGGACATCAGAGGATGAGATGGCTGGATGGCATCACTGATGCAATAAACATGAACTCGGGCAAACTCCAGATGGTGAGAGACAGGGAGGCCTGTGTGTCCATGGGAATGCAAAGAGTCGGACATGACTGGGTGACTCAACAACAACAGGAGTTGCACTGTAGTGTCCAGAATGAGATCTGTTTTGGTGAAGAGGAGACAGTCCATGATGGCACCATGGTTCCAGGTCTGGAATACAGCTTTGGTTCATAGGTTAGGAACATATTCAGTTGCAAGTAACGAGAAACCTAATTTACAGAAGTTTATACAACTAGCAGATTATCTCACATATTACAAGAAGTCTGAAGTTAAGTGACTGCTGACATTAACTTTATAGCTTAACTAAGTCAGACACACAGTATCTATTTGATTCTCTTGACCTTTCTTTCCTAGGCACAAGTTGGGCACTGAAGTTCAGCAAAACATCTTCATTAGAGACAAAAAGAAGTGGGGAGGGATTTTAGGAGTTGCAGCTGTCCCTTCCTCAGTCATGTCTCACTGGCTGAAACGGTATTATTTGGGCTTTTGAGATCCATGGGAAGACTGACCAGAGGTTTTTAAATGTACTACTTTCAAAATGTGAAGTATTAGAAAAGAGCTGAGAATCCAAGTTAAGTTGTTGCCGCTGTTTAGCCGCTAAGTTATGTCCGACTCTGTGACCTCATGGATTGTACCCAGCCGGGCTTCTCTGTCTATGGGATTTCCCAAGCAAGAATACTGGAGTGGGATGCCATTTCCTTCTCTAGGGGATCTTCCCAACCCAAGGTTCAAACCCTTGTTTCCTGCATTGGCAGGAGGGTTCTTTACCACCGAGCCACCAGGGAAACCCACAAGTTAAGTTAGATATTCTGTAACGTCTGCTGCAGTTAGTGACTTAAATAAAGGAATTAAAGTTTGAGATGTTTTCATGGAAGAAAAATAATTTAAACTGAACCAAGAGACTGCCACAGACTCTTGTAGGTGAGTCAGATATGCTGACAGGATATTCAAGTCTATACTAGTTATTTTTCTATAAACTACTCTAGATAAGATGGTAAAAGCATTGGTAAAGAAAGCAGAGTATGGCAGCATTCCTAGGCTCTCCAAAGCATTTCCAGGGATGACAGACATTACTCTAAGCAGATATGACGGGTGGTCTCTGGAGAAAAAGAACCAACCATGGCTTTCTTGACAGGAGAGAACCCATTTTGACCTATGCCATTTTGTGAAGTAAGCCCAGTTATAATGCTTGCCCTTGAACAGGTCTTGGTAATGAAGGATCTTAAGGAAACAAAGGAATGCAGGAACAGAGAAAAGGCAGTCAAACAATAGTGCAGTGATAAAGCAGAGTCCTGGGCTTCTGAGGGGGCTCAGATGGTAAAGAATCTGCCTGCAGTGCAGGAGACCCAGGTTCGATCCCTGAGTTGGGAAGATCTCCTGGAGAAGGGCACAGCAATCCACTCCAGTATTCTTGCCTGGAGAATTCCATAGACAGAGGAGCCTGGTAGGCTACAGTCCACGGGGCTGCAAAGAGTTGGACATGAATGAGCAACTAACACTCACTTTCAAAGCAGAGTCCTAGTTCCTTCTGAAAGGATTTACATCATAATATATCTTTGATTCTGCAGAAACAAAAGCCCAGCAAGGTGGAGGATGCAATGATGATGTTGATCCTCCTGACTTCAATCAACTAAAACTTGGACTCTGTTGACCTTTGTCCCAATTCTATGCTAAATTCTCCTCTGGTCTAGCCCCTTCGTGAATATGCATGAGTGTGTGTTTGTTACTTGCTCAGTTGAGTCCTGTCGGACTCTTTTCAACTTCATGGACTATAGCCCAGGTTCATCTGTCCTGGAATCCTCCAGGCAAGAATATTGGAGTAGTTGCCATTTCCTTCTCCAGAGGATCTTCCCAACCCATGTACCCTTAGCTTAAATCTTGCCCAGTTTTGTTGTTGAGGAGATATGCCTTGGGGAAAGATCCCTGGTGTCTTCTTTATTTGCTGCAAGTAATAATAAATCTTTCCTTCTCCTAATTTTTGGTTGTGTCTATTGGCTCAACACCCACCAAGAGGTAAACCCAGTTTTCAGGAAATATTATTAACTGATGAGAATAGGCTTGTCATGAGAAGATATCCAGCTAGAAGTCATCAAACATCTTCCTGGAATACCAATGCTTCTTTCTTCTTCTAGATCAGTCTGACTTTTCCTTCAAAGGCCATCCAAAAATAGCACCTCCTCTGTGGATCCCTTCCTGATTTCCCCAGGCAAAAGTCATTTCTCTCCTATACACTCGGTCATGTTCAACTCTTTGCAACCCCATGGACTGTAGCCCGCTGGGCTCCTCTGTCTATGGAATTCTCCAGGCAAGAATACTGGAGTGGGTAGCTATTCCCTTCTCTGGGGGATTTTCCCGACTCAGGGATTGAAACAGGTCTTCTGTATTGCAAGCAGATTCTTTACCACCTGAGCTACAAGGGAAACCATTAGCTAGTATTAGTAAAGAACTCTTTACTAATGGTTTAAAGAAACAATTAGTAAAGAACTCTTACAGCTCATGGATTTAAAAAATATATATACTCACGTTATGTGTTCCTAATTAAATATATAATTCTAAAGAGCCAAAACTTCAGAATGGGTTCTTCAGCCATTATGTTTGAACTGGTGATCCTGTCTGACCAGTTGTCATCACTCAATAAATGTGAATATCGGTATAATTTTCCTTCTTTCTAACTTCATAGCTAATAGCTAGAAATATCAAGTTTTTCAAAAAGGGGTAAATTTATCTTTCCTATGAAGTGCACAGAGTTGTGGAACCAATGGAGGGAATCATCTATATTAATACATAAAGTATTAATTTAGAAGTAAGAAGTTGATGTATCACATAATAATAACAGCAAACACATATAGAATGTTTATCTTGTGCCAGGCACCTTTCTAAATACTTGGATATTTTATTCCTTTAGTGCTCACCACAGCTTTGAGACAGTTTCCATTTTTAAAATATGTATTTATTTATTTGGTTGCATTGGGTCTTAGTTGCATCACGTGGCATCTCTCCAGTTTTGGTGAGTGGGCTTAGTTGCCCCTAAGCACATAGGATCTTAGTTCCCAACCAAAGATTCAACACACATCCCCTGCATTGGAAGGCAGCTTGTTTTTCTTTTTAATTATTATTTTTTTAAATATTTTTGGCTGTCCTGGGCCTTCATTGTTGTGTGGGCTTTTTCTCTAGTTGTGGGTAGCAGGGACTACTCTCTAGTTGCAGTGAGTGGACCTTTGTTGGCAAAGTAATGTCTCTGGTTTTTAATATGGTGTCTGGGTTTGTCATAGCTTTTCTTCCAAGGAGAAGTAATAACTCATGGCTGCATTCACCATCTGCAGTGATTTTGCAGCCCAAGAAAATAAAGTCTGTCACTATTTCCATTGTTTCCCCATCTATTTGCCATGAAATGATGGGACTGGATGCCATGATCTTAGTTTTTTGAATGTTGAATTTTAAGCAGCTTCTGCACTCTCCTCTTTCACCTTCATCAAGAGGCACTAAGGAAAAGAATCTTTAAAAAGTGAATATATGTATATGCATAACTGATCCACTTTGCTGTATACCTGAAACTAATGCAGCACTGCAAAT
Organism: Giraffa tippelskirchi; assembly: GCF_054371585.1. Lineage (NCBI taxonomy): Eukaryota > Metazoa > Chordata > Mammalia > Artiodactyla > Giraffidae > Giraffa > Giraffa tippelskirchi. Next base: position 58,878,246 of record NC_137287.1, on the reverse strand, counting down.
CAACTCTTCTCCAATAATTTTTTTTTTTTAATGCAGATGAGAAAGCATAGGACTGCTAGAGACTTCTGGAGTGGGTGTGGCCTTCCTAAATGCATTGAGAGTCACCAAGTGTCACATTCTTCAAAGTGAGTCAGTATCTCCTTGAAGAATCTCTTGGGAGACTGGAAGGGACACCAAGAAGCCTGAGTTTTGTTTGTGTTTCCGCAGCCAGTTGAATACGACTTTTAAATTGAGGTTTGTTTTGTGGAGAAGACAGATAATCATAGAATACTAATGCTGGCAGTGACCTGAGCTTGGAGCTGAACAGCTTCATCAAGAGTCCATGCCTGGAGGGACGATGTATCTTTTCATGTCCATTTAGGTTTTTATTTTTGCAATAACAGCATGTGGTAGAAATTTACAGTGTCTCTGGGCCTCATCATTTTGAAAACTTTGCTGCATGCAAATTTACTGCAGCAATACTTTCCTTGATGCACTCTATTAAAATAGGCATTTGATGCATGTTCAGTGAATTTGACAATTTAAAATAAATAATTATACATATTAGGAGCAGATATAAGGGGAATACAAGTTGTAGCTCTCAGTGTAGTGGACAGGGGATGGAGCAGGAGAGATACAAGGGTCTTCGAGTGGACAATTTTTCCCCCAGACACATTGCTATGGTTCTGTCTTTACAATTTCCCGTTTGAGATCATACGGATTTGCAGATAAAAATACCCTATGCCATATGTGAGAGACATGTTGTATTTTAGAAATTTCAAGGGATATAGGTTTGCCTGTCAAATGGGTGATATAAGGAGTTCTAATTGGCACGAGAAAGCAGTCTTTCCCTTAAATTTTCTTCTCTGGCTTGAGCACATATGCTCAGAACTAGTCACATGTGTCTTATGCCTTTCTCTGCCTTAGCAATTTTTGAGACTCTGAGTTTTCTGCTTGGATGGTGCCCAGTTCTCTGTTCCTTATCAACTTGGCAGCTGAGCCCAGCTGCCTTCTCCTGAAAGCAAAACCAGAGGTGCTCTCACTGAACCCCGGTCCCTCTCCTCCAGGAAGCTAATCAACCAAAGCTGATCAGGAGCTTCTTACAGTGACATCAGGGGCTTACATGGTAATCACCGATAGAACAAAGTAATAAAAATGGAGATGATTCTCTGCAGAGCTAACAAGAAAAGAAGGAATTTCTAGAGATAATGGCGAGTCTCCTCTGTGTCAAAGCTAAATGAGGCAGCAAGCTAAAGAGGATTTCAAAAGTCATCACCTGAGTTCAGAACACTGGCTACTTAGAAATAGACCAAGGCAGCTGCAGAATGGAAATCTCAGATACTCACCTGTTTTTAGTTAATAGACAATACTTCTCTGATGGGGGAACCTCATAGAAAGAGATCACCTTTATAATTCACATGGGGGAAAATGAATGCCAAAAAATAGGATTGAGACATGATGTTTTTCAAAATCAAGCCAAGTTCCACCTCTTCATCATGAAGAGGTTTCTACCATCACAACACAGGGTAGGTAGAGGTTAATTCCTAGAACTCAAAAAACAGGAGTATCAGTACTATGGGACTTAGAGATAATTTTATCCAACACTCTGTGGTTGATAGTGATAAAGTGACTTCCCAAGATCACACATTTATGTTCTGGCAGAAATGAAAATTGTCTCATTTTATGGATTCAGTTCTGGGTCTCCGAACAATGCATTTTTTCTTTTGGTTGAACTGAAATGCCAAAGCCAAGGTCTAATTGCTTCAAGCAAATTATCATTCACTCAGTGTTTTATGTTATTTTAGAAACAGGGTGTGAGAACTGCCCTATCCACATATACTTGGAAATTTTGCCTGGTGTCCTAGAATCACTGGGACTTGCCTTTAGGATGTTTTCATGGTTTTCTGACCATTTCAGTGACATCAGGAAATATGTTGAATTCCCTAAAGTAAAAAACCCCAGAACTGAAATTCGTGACATTGCCCAGTGCCTGTCAAAGGCACACACCATAGAAGTGTGCAGAGTTCATCATTTCAATAAAAAATTGCCATAAATCAGTATATGCTGAAATGGTGATTTGCTCAGTAGGATCACTACATCACATATAATGTGTGGTTTGATTGACCAGAAAGTGGTACCTGCAGAACAATCCACATGCATCAAGAATACGATTTAGAATTGATGTGGTCTTTTATATTTTCAAAGTCTTTCACAATCATGCATTATTTAGATTCAGACGGAACCTGGGAGCTGATGCCCCATGCTGAGCACTCTTTTGGGGAAAAGAAAGTCAATAATAGTACACACCAGAGTTACAGGAGGTACCTATGTCCCAGCTATGTCCCAGCCCTGTCCCAGCCTCGGATTCCACAGAAGTCTTTGCCTACATCAGACTGGGATCTTGACTAATTCATTTATCCCATGCATCCCAACTGAACCCTGATATGTGACAGTCATCGTTCTTGATGCTTGGGATTCAGTAGTGTAAGCAAAACAAATAAGGTCACAGTTGAGATGTTTGAGTTCATAATACTTACATTCTGGATGGAAAGGAGAGACAATAAGCACTTACACATCTACATGAGACCATTTCAAATAGTGAGAAGGGATGCAGAAAATAAATCTGAGCGATGGGGTAAAGAGTGATTGATGGAAATGGATGAGGCCAGCCACTTTCCTTCAGATAGGGTAGCTGAGGAAGGTCACTTTGAGGAGATGGCATTTATGGGACATATATGATGAGGAGAAGCTCGTTAATAGGAAGATCTGGAGAAGAGTCCCCAAACGGAGGATATTAAAAAGAAGGTGGTTGGAGATTTCCCGGAAAGAAGAAAGTGGCCAATGTGGTTGGTGCCAAACACAGGGATGTAGTAAACACTGGCTGGTTTACAACAGCCCTCTTCCCAACATTTAGAGAATTCCTCATCTTACACACTCTGGTGGGAAGCAGAAGTTTCCTCCTGATATAGAAACTAACAAGGCTTCCCTGGTGGCTCAGATGGTAAAGAATCTGCCTGCAATGCAGGAATCCTGGGTTCAACCCCCAGGCCCGGAAGATCCCCTGAAGAAAGGAATTACAACTCACTCCAGTATTCTTGCCCGGAAATCCCATGGACAGAGGAGCCTGGTGAGGGCCAGTCCATGGGGTCACAAAAAGTCTGACACTGCTGAGGGAGTAACACTATAGAAACTAACAACCCACATCTCTTGGTTTTGCAGCTTCTCTAAGCATACCCACGTCCAAGGTAAGAGAAACCCAAGTAAGACAGTAGGTGTTGCGAGAGGGCATCAGAGGACAGACACACTGAAACTACAATCACAGAAAACTAGCCAATCTGATCACAGAGACTACAGCCTTGTCTATCTCAATGAAACTAAGCCATGCCATGTGGGGCCACCCAAGATGGACGGGTCATGGTGGAGAGGTCTGACAGAATGCGGTCCACTGGAGAAGGGCATGGCAAACCACTTCAGTATTCTTGTCTTGAGGACCCCATGAACAGTATGAAAATGCAAAATGATAGGACACTGAAAGACGAACTCCCCAGGTCGGTAGGTGCCCAATATGCTACTGGAGATCAGTGGAGAAATAACTCCAGAAAGAATGATGGGATGGAGCCAAAGCAAAAACAATACCCAGCTGTGGATGGGACTGGTGATAGAAGCAAAGTCCAATGCTGTAAAGAGCAATATTGCACAGGAACATGGAATGTTAGGTCGATGAATCAAGGCAAATTGGAAGTGGTCAAACAGGAGATGGCAAAAGTGAACGTCGACATTCTAGGAATCAGCGAACTAAGATGGACTGGAATGGGTGAATTTAACTCAGGTGATCATTATATCTACTACTGTGGCCAGGAATTCCTTAGAAGAAATGGAGTAGCCATCATGGTCAACAAAAGAGTTTGAAATGCAATACTTGGATGCAATCTCAAAAACGACAGAATGATCTCTGTTCGTTTCCAAGGCAAACCATTCAATATCACGGTAATCCAAGTCTATGCCCCGACCAATAACGCTGAAGAAGCTGAAGTTGAACGATTCTATGAAGACCTACAAGACCTTTTAGAACTAACACCCAAAAACAGATGTCCTTTTCATTATAGGGGACTGGAATGCAAAAGTAGGAAGTCAAGAAATACCTGGCGTAACAGGCAAATTTGGCCTTGGAGTACAGAATGAAGCAGGGCAAAGGCTAATAGAGTTTTGCCAAGAGAACGCACTGGTCATAGCAAACACCCTCTTCCAACAACACAAGAGAAGACTCTACACATGGACATCACCAGATGGTCAACACTGAAATCAGACTGATATATTCTTTGCAGCCAAAGATGGAGAAGCTCTATACAGTCAGCAAAAACAAGACCGGGAGTGGACTGTGGCTCAGATCATGAACTGCTTATTGCCAAATTCAGACTTAAATTGAAGAAAGTAGGGAAAACCACTAGACCATTCAGGTATGACCTAAATCAAATCCCTTATGATTATACGGTGGAAGTGACAAATAGATTTAAGGGACTAGATCTGATAGACAGAGTGCCTGAAGAACTATGGACAGAGGTTCGTGACATTGTACAGGAGACAGGGATCAAGACCATCCCCATGGAAAAGAAATGCAAAAAAGCAAAATGGCTGTCTGAGGAGGCCTTACAAATAGCTGGGAAAAGAAGAGAAGTGAAAAGCAAAGGAGAAAAGGAAAGATATACCCACTTGAATGCAGAATTCCAAAGAATAGCAAGGAGAGATAAGAAAGCCTTCCTCAGCGATCAATACAAAGAAATAGAGGAACACAACAGAATGGGAAAGACTAGAGATTTCTTCAAGAAAATTAGAGATACCAAGGGAACATATCATGCAAAGATGGGCTTGATAAAGGACAGAAATGGTATGGACCTAACAGAAGCAGGAGATATTAAGAAGAGGTGGCAAGAATACACAGAAGAAATTTCCAAAAAGTTCTTCATGACCCAGATAATCACGATGGTGTGATCACTCACCTAGAGCCAGACATCCTGGAATGTGAAGTCAAGTGGGCCTTAGAAAGCTTCACTACGAACAAAGCTAGTGGAGCTGATGGAATTCCAGTTGAGCTATTTCAAATTCTGAAAGATAATGTTACGAAAGTGCTGCACTCAATATGCCAGCAAATGTGGAAAACTCAGCAGTGGCCACAAGACTGAAAAGGTCAGTTTTCATTCCAATCCCAAAGAAAGGCAATGCCAAAGAATGCTCGAACTACCGCACAATTGCACTCATCTCACATGCTAGGAAAGTAATGCTCAAAATTCTCCAAGCCAGGCTTCAGCAATGCATGAACTGTGAACTTCCAGATGTTCAAGCTGGATTTAGAAAAGGAAGAGGAATCAGAGATCAACTTGCCAACATCCGTTGGATCATCGAAAAAGCAAGAGAGTTCCAGAAAAAAACATCTACTTCTGCTTTATTGACTATTCCAAAGCCTTTGACTGTGTGGATCACAATAAATTGTGGAAAATTCTGAAAGAGATGGGAATACCAGACCATCTGACCTGTCTCTGGAGAAATCTGTATGTAGGTCAGGAAGCAACAGTTAGAACTGGACATGGAACAACAGACTGGTTCCAAATAGGAAAAGGAGTACATCAAGGCTGTATATTGTCACCCTGCTTATTTAACTTCTATGCAGAGTACATCATGAGAAACACTGGGCTGGGAGAAACACAAGCTGAATCAAGATTGCCAGGAGAAATATCAATAACCTCAGATACACAGATGGCACCACCCTTATGGCAGAAAGTGAAGAAGAACTAAAAGGCCTCTTGATGAAAGTGAGAGAGAAGAGTGAAAAAGTTGGCTTAAAGCTCACCATTCAGAAAACTAAGATCATGGCATCTGATCGCATCACTTCATGGGAAATAGATGGGGAAACAGTGGAAACAGTGTCAGACTTTATTTTTTTGGGCTCCAAAATCACTGCTGATGGTGATTGCAGCCATGAAATTAAAAGATGCTTACTCCCTGGAAGGAAGATTATGACCAACCTAGACAGCATATTAAAAAGCAGAGACATTACTTTGCCAACAAAGGTCTGTCTAGTCAAGGCTATGGTTTTTCCAGTGGTCATGTATGGATGTGAGAGTTGGACGGTGAAGAAAGCTGAGCACCGAAGAATTGATGCTTTTGAACTGTGGTGTTGGAGAAGACTCGAGAATCCCTTGGACTGCAAGGAGATCCAACCAGTCCATCCTAAAGGAGATTGGTCCTTGGTGTTCATTGGAAGGACTGATGTTGAAGCTGAAACTCTAATACTTTGGCCACCTCATGCGAAGAGTTGACTCATTGGAAGAGACCCTAATGCTGGGAAGGATTGGGGGCAGGAGAAGAAGGGGACGACAGAGGATGAGATGGCTGGATGGCATCATCGACTCGATGGACATGGGTTTGCGTAGACTCCAGGAGTTGGTGATGGACAGGGAGGCCTGGCGTGCTGCGATTCATGGGGTTGCAAAGAGTCGGATACGACTGAGTGATGGAACTTAACTGAATTGAAGCAAACACCAGATAAGGTGGAGGACATAAGGCCATAAGCATAATGCCAGACCAACTGGACAAACCTTGAATTTGGAGCTAGAGATGGATGACAACAAGATGTAGCAGTGGCAGGGGTGCCAACAGAGACCACTGAGGTCTAAGGTAGGACCTCAGAGAGACAGAGCGAAGTCTGGTATCCCATACTCATTGAAGGCAGTAGATGCATCTCTCAAGAATGAATCTCAGGACCTCTCTCCTGGTCCAGTGGTTGAGAATCTGCCTGCCAATACAGGGGACACAAGTTTATCCCTAGCCTGGGAAAATTCCACAAGCCAAGGAGCAGCTAAGCCAGTACCCCACAACTACTGAAGCCCAAGTGCCTAAAGCCTGTGCTCTGCAACAAGAGAAGCTCTTGTTCAGAACCTCAGTGAGAAGAACTTCAATGAGAAGCCCAGGCACCACAACTGGAGAGTAGCTCCCATTCACTGCAACTAGAGAAAGCCTGTGCACAGCAACAAAGACCCAGCACAGCCAAAAATAAACGAAAGAAAAGAAAAGAATGGATCTGAACATTATTTTCAAGTCCCTTTGATTTTTCCAGTTTTCTCTGCTTACTTCTCCAGCATCTCCTGTAAGTCTATGAACAAGATAATAACTTTTTAAAACCTTTATTTTCTGCTTGAATCATTCAGAGTTGGTTTGGTTGTTTGCAACTGAAATCTTTTCAGCTTGATACAGAAATTGGCTCCAGGAGTGGATCCACATAATAGACCATCATGGTGGGGGAAGGGAGCTTGAATTGGTTTTCTGTCTTGCTTAGAGCTGAAGGCAATAAAAATCAACTAGTGCTAGGCAATATGATCTCAGCACTTCATGGAAAGCAGTGGTGAAGAAGCTTATCTAATTCTCACCTATAGTCAACTGCCATGAAGTGCCATTGAAGGCTAAACTATGGGGACTTGAGAAGATCCCTCCAGGAAGAGATGGCTAAATTCGAGGACTGTGATATGGATGCCTTATGGATGCCTATTTCTAACAAAATGTTGGGAAGCTAAAGAAAAAGGACTGCCAATATGAAATTCTCAAATCTTCCAAAAAAGTCATAGACTGCTATTTTGTGACTATACTAAAAGAGGTTGTTGTTTTTTTTTTTTTTTAATGACTGTGTTATAAGAAACTCTCATTTTAGCTTTCTCATGAAGGCTGAGAGATCTTTTTTCTTCCTGTAGCAGTAAGACTAATCCAATGGACCCCATGATTGTGGGCTTCTTGAATTTACAGTCTAGGTCTCTCATGAGAATTTTAGGACATTTCCTAGAAAAGTGTATGACCCTGAGAATTGGAATTATAGCCTGAGTAATTCAAGAGCACTCAGAGTTCCCTGAAGTACTCCAGTCCCCTGACTCGGCTGCACCCAAACCCTCCTTAATTCTCTTTGAGAAGTGGGCACCCTTTCTTCTCTTACTTGGAGGGACTTAGCTATCCTTCCAAAGACCCAAGAACAGCCTTATTTATGGTCACATATAAGGAGATGGCAGTTCTCTTCATACCCTGATACCAGCGATCAGTTTCAAGATTACTGATTAGAATCAGATTCTGGCAAGCCTCAGGAGCATGAAATTACAAGCTTTGCCTTGGGAAAAGAAAGTTGACAAATCCTCCAAGTTGTAAAACTTAATCATTTTTATTTTATTTCAGTAAAAACCTGGGGAATATATGTGGAAACAGATTAAAGCAATGAGGGTAGAGCATTCTTTTGGATTAGTCTGAATTTATCAATAGAGATATATTGATCAGAGATCCTCTACTAAGTGCGCTAACGGGTAGACAGAGCTGTTTCTACATTTTTGCATGGTTACTTAAATGAATCCTGGATGAAACAGCCACTGTTGCTGAAGGGTACAGTATATAGCACTCGGTTCCCTGCCCAGTTGAAGAACAACCCTAGAAAGGAAGCAAAAGGAAAAGATGGAGGCAAATACATCAACTCTCTAGAAAGCTGTCCTACCACTAGAAACCTGTAGGTAAACACAATTTTAGTCTCTTAGTCAAGTATGCTTGCTAATAATGAATTCATATAATCATGGGAGCATTGGATCAGGGAAGATATTCACCAACGTCCCCTATATACTCTTTCTCACTAGGCCAGGAATTAGTCATTTACAATGGCAACTCTACCCATGTTCACTATGGTGCCTGCAATCAAGCCACATAGCTTGAAAAGAGCAAATATTATTTCTCATTCCTCATATTTAAAAGGTGTATAAATAACACTGTTTCCCCTACCATGGAACTCTTAACTACTGACATACCAAGAGCAGGGAGGAGGGGGTCAGTCAACCTGGTTTGAAGCATTAAGAAGATGCTTTAGGGACTTCCCTGGTGGTCCAGTGGTTAAGAATGTGCCTGCTAATGAAAGGAACACAGGTTTGATCCCTGGTCTGGGAAGATTTCACATTCCATGGGGCAACTAAGCCCATTCACGAACACTACTGAAGCCCACATGCCTAGGCCCCATATTCTGCAAAAAGAAAAGTCATCTCAATGAGAAGCCTGCGTACTGCAATTAGAGAGTAGTCCCCACTAGCCACAACTAGAGAAAGCCTGCCTGCACCAATGAAGACCCAGCTGAGTCAAAAATAAATATAAAATTATAAAAAAATAAGATGCTTTAAGAAAATTAAGAAACATGATAAAACTTATTAAAATTGGTCTTTTTACTATTAGCATTTACCAGCAATTCTAAACATCAGTGATAAAATAGTCCTTTCTGATAAAATCTTTTGTTGGTCTAAGTTCAAAATGATTGCTATCATTAAGTTTTAATAATACATAAGCTTTAAATTTGCACATTTTTACCTACCCTTTAACAAATGTTGTATTTTACCTGGAAGGTAATTCTGAACACCCCCATGTAAATGGCTACACCTCCATGTAAACCCCTGATATATACAGACTCATCCACATACATTTGTTTCAAAAGCAAGTGTGTAAATGTTGGAAACTGTTCAAGCTTCTTCCAGGTGCAATTTGTATCCCCAGATATCCCTGTGGTATTACATATTCCCACATTTAAACTCCAGATTTGCATAAGCAGGATGGCACAGTTACTGTAAAGGCAAAGAAACTAATTTTGGTTTCTTTAGTTCTGTCTGTGCAAACACTGAAGCTTTTATTTGTGTTTAACCTTTGCAAGAATGAAACAGAATGCCAGCTGTGAGATGTAGTGTTTTTGTTTGTCAAGTCTAAATTTTAGTTCATACATGAAATATTTTATTGAATTTCAATAATATCTTTAAAACAGAAATTTATTCTTCCTTTGTTAATTATTTACAACTGAAGAACAAAAACAATGATTATGCTTGGTTATTATGAAAAATGATTATTATTATTACATGGTTATTATGAAAAATAATTTTACCATATAGATGACTGGGTATTCATAGAAGATCCACTCTGGATACCAATACCTATTAGCTCTAACCATGTCTTCCTAGGGAAAACCAAGGCAATAAACTGAGGCAGCCTTCATCCTGAGGTCCTGACACTGAAAGGTAAAACTTGATAAAGACCCATGTGGCTGGCCTTTTCTATGTGGGTCCCCATGTCTGGCCAAAGCCTGTCCCCTTCTTGACTCAGATCACCTGATTCTTGGCTCTGATATGTGACCTGTGCTTTGTAGAAGCCCAGGAGTCGTTGCTTCAGCCTCCTCTTATACAGGAATAGGCACTTACTCATGGAGCACAAAGTGTAATCAGCCCCTGAGGTCAAAACACCTGTGGCTGACTTAAAGCCTCTTATCTCAACCAGGACAGCTTAAAGCCAACTGTACCACTGTAAGAAGCTGACCAGCTCAGCACAGTTCTGTACACACCCTCATCAAAGCACCTGCCCACCTTCAGAGCTTCCCTGGTGACTCAGATAGTAGAGAATCTGCCTGCAATGCAGGAGACCCAGGTTTGATCCCTGGGTCAGGAAGATCCCCTGGAGAAGAGAAAGGCAACCCACTCCAGTATTCTTGCCTGGAGAATCCCATGGACAGAGGAGCCTGGTAGACTACAGTCTGTGGGGTCGAAAAGAGTCAAACATGACTGAGCAACTAACACTTTTAAGTTTAGAGCACAAGTCCAACATCACGGAACCCAGCTCCACTGAAACCGTACATCATCTGTATTTTGTGGACCCAAATTCCATTATCTTTAAAAATGTCTCCGAGGAGACGATATGCCAGAAACCTTTTGGAATAATAGGAGAAATGATCCAAACATCCACAGAGAAAGGATCACTAGAATTGCTTTATCTTTGCCCATTCCCCCAACCACCTGAGTTCAATCTATGGCCCCTGGGAGGATCTAAAAGACAGAACCACCCCCAAATCTTGAGAAAGACTGTGGGGAATGAAGGTAGTGAGGTGGCTCTTGGGCAAGAATTTCATGGCTGTATTTGGAGGCTGGTAGTTGCTGTTGTGTGGGAGACTTTGCTAGTGGAATGGCCTCTCTGACTTTCAAAGGGGACAGCAAGATGCTAGGGTGGCAGAACAAAAAAATAACACTAAACCAGCAGAGGCAAGGGGTAGGTGGTGACCTTGACAGACGGCAGCCCAGCATCTCTCCACCTGTGACTTCATGTTTCCTCAAACATGTCCATAAGATCAGACACATGTATCATTTCTCCAAGATGTATACAAGGAGAAAATTCCAGGTTGACCAAAAACAGCCTGGTTTAAAAGACCCCATTAAAGTCACAACCCCTGTCTTAATTCTCTGATGGGAGTCCATTCACAAACTCAGAATAAAACAGGGTGCTGGCAACTTTCAGGAAGGGCTCTATAAAACCGTAATACACAGAATAAATGGAGACTGGAATAAAGGAAATATCCAGCCAGAGCTTTTAGTGTGTCTCTGAGCTAATACTAATTTCTGGGGATCCAGCTTACTACTATGATCTATGGACCAGTAAGACTCAAGGGAGACATTTGGGATAAGTAATATTTGGACTCAAGTCAGCTTCACAATAGGGTCAGGGGTATCTCAAACCCTTGCCATGTTTATTTCCTTAGTTCCTTTGTTTAGAGTTGGAAGAGCTACTGCCAGAAATGGCTTTTTGATCCCTTCAGCAAAGAGCTCTGATAAGAAAAGACAGACAAGCTCACAACAACAGTAGTTGCAGGAGTCGTTGCAGGAGCTGCTAAGAGGCTGTCCTTACCCAGGTATTGATAGAGACAGGTGGCTAAAACCATCACTACCCATATGACTCTAGTCTCATTGATACATAACATGAATAAGTTCAGAAGACATAGAATTATGGTTCACTTAATCAAGTCTTTATTCCAATCCTAGATGATTTTCCAGATATGTCTCTTCATTATAAATCAAGAGATGATCTGGAATTTAGTATGCAGTCCTAAAGTCATGTCAGGCTTTGCTGACAAATAAGTTACAAAACGATAGTGCAGTCGCTACATCATGTTGAGTCTTGCAACCCCATAGACTGTAGCCCACCAGGCTCCTCTGTCCATGGGATTTCCTAGGCAAGAATAATGGAATGGGTTGCCATTTCCTTTTTCAGAGGATCTTCCTGACCCGGGGATCAAAACCATGTCTCCTGTGTTTCCTGCATTGCAGGCAGATTCATTACCATCTGAGCAACTAAAAAAAAAATTGAGGCTTCCCTACTGGATCAGGTGGAAAGGAGTCTGCCTGCAATGCAGGAGACCTGGGTTCAATTCCTGGATCTGGAAGGATCCCCTGGAGGAGGAGGCTGTTTTTGGTCAACCCACTCCAGTATCTTTGCCTGGAGAATAGTCCATGGATAGAGGAGCCCGGTGGGCTACAGTCCATAGGGTCCCAGAAAGTCAGGCACAACTGAGCAAATAACACTTTCACTTCACTTTCAAGCTACAAAAACTTAATTTTTAGAATTAAAAAAAAAATTGTAATTTTAGATAAAAACTATCCTCTAATTTACCCAGTTATTTGGTTACTTCTTCTCTTCCTTATTCAAAGACATGACCTCCTGCCTCCACCTTAAATTCTGTCATTCCCTACAGCCAAATTAGAAATCCATTTCTCTTCAAACTCAATGCGCTTCCCTTGGGTATTTTTATTTATTCCTCTGGATTCAGTTTCTGACTCATGAAGTCTGTATCTCCTGTCCAAGTATCTCCCATGAACACCAGTTCCATAGACCTGATAGAATTCCATTTAACTCTACCTCAGAGAGGTCAGCCTCATCATATTAAAAATTAAGCCTGTAATCTTCTCCTCCAAGCCTCCCTTATCTGGGTAAACAGCATGCATATTCGCACCAGCACAGTCCCTCAGCCAGGACACAGAGAGGCATGGCTGCCTGTTTGGGATAAGGAAGCCAGGGTTCCAGTGCATGCTCTGCCTCTAGTTTTAGGCAGAGGTCTTGTGCAAGTCACCGAACATCCTGGAACCTAAACATCATCAACAATAAAATGGGATATTCTTAATTGGAAGGTGGCCAATTTTTTCAGACCTGACTCTACCATATCCTAACTATGTGACTTTGACCATTTTGTCATCTGTAGAATGATAAAAACAACACAAGTTTATAAGGTTGTTAAGGTAAAAAGAAACCCTCCCAAACCAAAGGATATGTAGATGAATGCATTTTTTAAAATGTATAACACTACACAAATACTTGCTTTTATAATTATCATCTCTAATTTTTGTTTTTAAAGCTTTGAATCAGGTTCTATGGGTGTGGAAAGGAGCAGACCAGAATATCCTGTTGAATACAACAAAGGGAAAGGGAAAGGAAAGGGAAGTCGCTCAGTCTTGTCCGACTCTTTGCGACCCCATGGACTGTAGCCTACCAGGCTCCTCCGTCCATGGGATTCTCCAGGCAAGAATACTGGAGTGGTTTGCCATTTCCTTCTCCAGGGGATCTTCCCGACCCAGGGATCAAACCCAGGTCTCCCGCATTGGAGGCAGATGCTTTAACCTCTGAGCCACCAGGGAAGTCCTCTGAATACAACAAACCAACTGGCTATGTTATAAAAATCAGGAAGTGGGAAGGTATCTGTTCTTTCTTTTTTAATTTAAATATCTTAAAAATAAGAATTGTACGTATCTAGGGAGCACAACATAATGTTTCTATATATACATGGTACAGAGATTACTATAGTCAAGTTCATTAACAAATACGTTTCCTCATATATTTACCTTTTGTATATTTTTCTGGTGAGAACGTCTGAAATTTACTCTTTTAGACAATTTCCTGTATAGAAAACAGTATGATTCACTATAGTCATCATGCTGTACATTAGATCTTAAGACTCTTAAGACTTATTCTTCTGATATAACAGCAGTCTCTGTTCTCAATGAAAAACCTTGACGAGGTCAGGAATCGTGACTGGCAACTCAAGGCCACGGCCATTCAGGCTGAAAGGAAAGAAATCTTGGGTCTGGACTTTTTTCAGCCCCCACAGTGAAGCTTTGTTTGCACCAAGTTGAATTCTGCACCACCTCTCCGGGCAGAGATCAGAGGCATTTTTGAAAGTCAAATGTGCAAGGAGAGATCTTCCTGAGCAGAGTAGCCCCTTCATCTACCTCCTTCCTCCTCTTTAGGGCTTTCAAAGAGAAAGAGCCATTTCCTTTTCTTATTTCCTTAAAGTCTTTCTTTTCATCTCTAGCACGTCTAACTCTTGTCTCATTATAATTTCACTTATTTCTATAAAAGAAACCTGACAGCTACAGAACATTTGCAGGGGGGAGTGGAAAGAGGGTGGGGATGTGGGGGAGTGAAGCAGGCGGAAAGAGAAAAAGGGATGTGCTTACAGCTCAGAGTCCTCTGCTAACTCCTTTGGGTGACACTTTTCAGAAAGGCCTGCCTCTCAGCCATATGGCAGCACAGTCCCTTGGCATTATTTTCAGAAGCACCTAGAGCATTAATAGAAAATGGGATGAAATCATCGAAGTATAAAAAGCAGAGAAATAGCCTGATTTTCACTTAAATCAACACTTAGTTCTTTTATAGGGACCCTTAACAAGGATGTTGGACACAGACATTTCCATCTGTGTTCACAGCAACCATGATGTATGCTCTCGTTAGAGGTAATAAGTCCTGACTCATTCATTCATTCTTTCATTCACTCACTGATATCTTACCTCATTCCAAAGAGTGAATTGGAGGGTGTTATGGACTGTTACGGGCTTTCCTGGGGGCTTAGACAGTGAAGAGTCTGCCTGCAATTTGGGAAAGCTGGTTCAATCCCTGGGTCGGGAAGATCCGCTGGAGAAGGGAATGGCTACCCACTCCAGTATTCTTGCCTGGAGAATTCCATGGACAGAGGATCCTGATGGGCTACAGCCCAAGGGGTCGCAAAGAATTGGACACGACTGAGCCACTAACACTTTCACTTTTCCCAGGTGGCATTAGTGGTGAAGAACTCGCCAGCCAATGCAGGAGACTTAATAGATGTGGGCTGGATCCCTGGGTCAAGAAGATCCTCTGGAGAAGGGCATAGCCACCCACTCTAGTATTCTTGTCTGAAGAACCCCATGGACAGAGGAGCCTGGCGGGCATAGTCCATGGGGTTGCAAAGAGTCAGACATGACTGAAGCGACTTAGCACAGCACATGGACTGCATGTCTATTCCCTCCCCCAGTTCATATGCTGAATCTTAACCTCCAGTGTGATGATATTAGGGTAGCACAGACACACAGTCCATGTGCTTTGCTAAGACACTTCAGTCATCTCCAATTCTTTGCAATCCTATGGACTGTAGCCTACCATTGTAGCCTCTCATGACTGTGATTAGATCATGAGAGTTGTAGCCCTCCTGAAAGGGACTAGCCCCCTGATAGAAAAGGCCAGAGAGCCAGCTTTTTTCTCCCATAGTGGGACTACCATGAGAAGCCAGCAGTCTGGGACCAGAAGAGAGCTCTTATCAGACCAGCTTGCTGGTTCCTTCACCTCAGACTTCCACCCTTGAGAGTGAGGAGAAATCAAGCTTGTTTATAAGCCATCGAGTCTATGGTACTTTGTTGTGGAAATCTAAACCAAGCAAAGGGATATAAACTTTGACTGCTTTTTACATACCTATCCACTCTAGTTATAGGTTTCTAGTATGGCAGATTTTGCAACTAATTTGAGAAAATTCATTGTCTTCTTATGGAAACTGAGAGCAAAAGACAAGAAAAAAAAAAAAAAGACTTTCATTCCTGTCAATATATCCCACTACAACAAGCTTATAGATTTCATATTTTCCATGATGTTCCCACCATTTAGACTCTAGGACTGTACTCGTTACATATGAATCTTTTTACAGACTTAACAGATTGTAAATTAAACTCCACTGTGTTATGATCTCTGTTTTAGCTTCCCTGGTGGCTCAGATGGTAAAGAATCTGCCTGAAATGCAGAAGACCTGGGTTCAGTCCCTGGATCAGGAAGATCCCCTGGAGAAGGGAATGGCTACCCACTCCTGCATTCTTGCCTGGAGAATTCCACGGACAGAGGAGCCTGGCAGGCTACAGTCCATCAGATTGCAAAGAGTTCGACGTGACTGAATGACTAACACTTTCTGTCTTGATCATAAAAATTGACATGAAATATGTAGCATAATTTTGAAGTAAAAAATTGTCACTTACTGATCTATCAAATATTTGAGCAACAGACATAAAGAATAATCTAGATGATTTTCCTTGTTACTATTACTAATACAGCAAAATACAAGTCTTCCTTGAGTTTTGAAATAAAATAGAAGGAAATGTGTGTTTCTTTCTAATAAAGCATTAACCTAAGACTCATTGTTATAAAAGCTGTAAATTTTACTACCTTCCATAAAGCTTCCTAAAGATAAACTCTCTCAAATAAACCATATATTTACTTTTATAATTTTCATTTCCTTCAAGTTCCTGCTGATCATTTTTTTATATACATTTTGGAGTGGGAAGAAGATGGAGTTTGACAGCTACAAACAGGAAGCTGGCAGTGGTCCCCGTGTGTGGGAATAACTACGATAATACAAATGTTGTCTCACCCACCTTCAACAGATTGAATAGGGATAATTTGATCCTTTCATACCTTTTTAATTGTTATTCTTTCCAAAAGGAAAAGTCTATGTAGATTCAGGTTCATAACACTTGAAAGCATTCTTTTTTTTTTTCCTTCCTAACTTGTCTTTGTGAGTCTTATCTGTACTTTTGTCTCCTCAGTTCTTTTAAGAATCATAATTAGTGTGATTATCGTTGCTATGAGAATAATTAGCCATAGTTTTTTGACACTCTAAATTGGGAATATAGAATTTTCAGGCTGTGGGGACTGAACAGCTAAACTATATTCCCCTTTGAAACTGTAAAGGACTCTGCTGATTGAATTCAGGTACCATGATTC
This sequence comes from Giraffa tippelskirchi, assembly GCF_054371585.1. Taxonomy (NCBI): domain Eukaryota; kingdom Metazoa; phylum Chordata; class Mammalia; order Artiodactyla; family Giraffidae; genus Giraffa; species Giraffa tippelskirchi. The sequence continues at coordinate 58,861,392 of NC_137287.1, read as the reverse complement.
TGAGTCTTTTGCAGTCTTTACTTAATAAGGCAGATGGAAGAAATAAAGCAGCTCACATTTTCACATGAGAAATTGAATGGAAATCTTAATGGGCTAATTGCCTGTTATGACCAATAAATAAAAAGAAGTAAGTGATCAGTATACTGAGATTCAGATTTCTCCACATCGACTTACTCCATTGCCTTGGATAATGATTGCAATGTTTTAAAACTTCAGACAAGAAAGCTATCATCGTGATAGCAGACTTAAACATTTGCTTCTCTCTTTCACCATTTAGAGTGTTCTAATATTTGAATGAAATGATATTTTTGTTCTGAGGAAAGATAAGTCTAGGAAGCTCTGAAATATCTAGAGGGGTTGCACATTAATTTACATAATCACAGGGTTATATTTTATGTTTACTTTGATAATTTAATGTAGTCAATTTTACTTTCTCCAACATTTAGATTGCTTTTTTATCTGAATCCAAAAACAATCCAGGGACATTGCAAAAATCATCAAACGATGAAGAACATATAAAGAGAAAATAGAATTTCTCTGAAGGTCTTCCTTCCAGAGATTATTGAAGTTTGCACTGTGGTTAATATCCTTCCATAAATGAGGCCATGCTATACATGATTTATAAACTGTTTTTATATCCAATAACGAACAGCAGTTCATAAGTACTGCAGAGTCACTAAAAATAACATGCTTAATCCATCTTAATACTATGCCATAATTTATTTAGACAATTTTCTATTGATGGATATTTAATATTTGCTTTTATGAACAATCTTTAAGAGAACACATTCTTAACACCCTCTGGGGAATTTCCTGATTATACTCTTAACATGTGACCACAGACTTTCAGAGTCAGATGGGAGCTTAGAGAAGATCTAATTCAATAAGGGTTCAAGAGTTTACAATTTTTGCTCAAAGTTATAGACTTAATTGGGCTTCCCTGGTGGCTCCGGTGATAAAGAATTTGCCTGCAGTGCAGGAGTCATAAGAGACATGGGTTCAATCCCTGGGTTGGGAGATTCCCTGGAGGAGGGCATGTCAACCCACTCCAATATTCTTGCCTGGAGAATCTCAAGGACAGAGGAGCCTGGTGGATTACACTCCATGGGATCGCAAAGAGTAGGACATGACTGAAGTGACTTACCACCAGACTTAATTAGTGATAGAGCCATAAACGATCTACTTACTAAACATAGAAGATGAGTCTTGTATCGTGACAAGTACTGGGGTAAGCAAAAACGTAAATTTAGAGACAAGAGACTCTGAATTGCCACGAGGAACCTATCAAAGCAGGAGCAAGTAAATTGTGAGCCATGTAAAAGTTGTCTAATAATTGTGTGGTTATGAAACTAGACAAACTCATGTGACATCAGAACTTTCAAAACCTGTCCTAAGTATTAATAGGGCTTCCCTGGTGGCTCAGTTGGTAAAGAATCCACCTATAATGCAAGAGACCCAGATTCCATCCCTGGGTCAGGAAGATGCCCTAGAGAAGGAAATGGCAACCCACTCCAGTATTCTTGCCTGGCACATTCCAAGGATGTAGAAACCTGGCTGGCTATAGTCCATGGGGTTGCAAAGAGTCAGACATGACATAGTGACTAAACCAAACACCAAGTATTAATACTTATTCTGCTTAGTCTCTCATTTTGTCCACTCAACTTGCCTTCAGCTCTAAGTTATTAGTTTAGAACCGAAGTTCTTTACATGATGTCTTGTACAATTGTTTATCTGTGTAAATTCTGCTGAACCTCAGCACAAAATTATCACTCTGCTGATAGAATAATGAGCAAATAGAGATTTTAGATACAATTCAATAAAAATTTGAAGTTGATATTTTTATTGAATAGATTATTAATGAATTAGAATCAGTTTGCCTTTAGAGGTTATACATATGATGATTTATAAGGTAAAAATGGAAGCAACCTTGGACTTGGCTAATGGCTGTGGGACTGGTGAAGAAAGGCCAGTTCATGCAAAGTGTGAGGAAAAACCACAGAATCAAAGCACTGGTTATGTGGGGATTCCCCTGAGGGGAACAGAGAAAAGAAGTATTTTGAAAGAACACTACAGGGATGATTCTGAGGACCCGAAAAATGACCTTTTTTTTTTTCTTTTGCGAATTATGAAAGCAGGGAAAGTGCTTAGAGTAAAAGTAGATAAATTCACTTTATAAGTGGGGAATCTAATTCCTTATTTTCTTAGTAACTCTAATTCAACTTGTTCATTGGATAAGAATGCCCAGGCTTGGGCCAGCGAGGACAGGATGCCCTGAGAGTCTTTGGCAAGTACACAGATGACATCTTGTTATCTTGTGCAATTCTGAGACTTTTTTTCCCCTGTGGCCATCAAAAATTAAAAGAAGCATTTGGCATTCATGGAAGTAAAAACATATTTAGACTGTTTGCTGTTTAATAAATATTCACAATCTCTTTGTTTAATAAATATTCACAATCTCTTTGTTTAATAATTTATCTTAACATTTCACGATGATGTGGTTGTGGATCACCAATCTGTAGTTTATTGTAGAATTGTGTATGCTATGTCATAAAATATGTTTAGAACCAGATCTAGACTAGAGTCACTGCTTGATATAGCTTTTTTTTTTTTTCAGGAGAAGGAAGGATTTATTATTACTGGGAACTTTCCCAAAATAGTGTCTCCATATCACAGCTGTTTTTAAATTCATTCACAGACATTAACTGAGCATCCACTGAGCATGTATAGAAAGTGGCCAATATACCATAACTACCTATGAATTCAATGTGCTCCTTAAAAAATAACCCTTTCTTTTCTTTTTCTTCTCCTACTTTTTCCCTTTGACTTGGATAAAACTTTTGAACTCCAAGAAAGAAGGCACTCTCCAGCTTCAGGGCTTTTGTATCTTCATTCCTGTCCACCTGGACTGCTCTTCCCTGGACATGTAGGGAGCTCCCTCCTTCCCATGCTTCAGGTCTTTGCTTAATTGTCACTGTCATTGAGAATACATCTCTGACCACCGTATAAAAACAGCAAGGCATCCCTCCCACCACTGCCTGATTCCTTTATTTTAGTCTGATAGTTTTTTGTTGTCATAGCATTTTCGGCACCTGACATATTATATGTATTTTCACTTACTTATTTCATTTATAAACCCATCCTTTCCCACCTAGAGCATGGAATTTGTCTATTGTAATCAATGTCATTTGCCTGACACCCAACACCCAGCAGTTAAGGAGACACTCAGTAATTATCTGTGTAAGGAATAAAGGAGAAGAAAAAGAATGACAGCCATCTATTAAATGTTGGGTTGTGCCAGGAAGTATGCTAAGCACACTGGATACCTGTTTCATTAAAACTCAGGATAACCCTATGATAAAGGCTTTATTTTTGCCCTTTTAAAATTCAAAGAAATGACTGTTAGGGCTCCAGAAAGCACAGAAAGAGTATACCTTATGGTCAGGAGGCATGGATGAATTCTCACAGAAAGTGAGTTTCATACTGAAAGTCCAAACCCTGAGAACTCTGTGCAATTTGTATAGGTTTGATTCCAATGCAAAGAGATCCGTGCCACAGTCCCTGGGGATGCTTTTGTGCTGGAGTCTATGCAGTCTCTCCTGATGTGATTTGGTTTCAATCATGTACTTGTTAGTCAATTGGAACTTTTACATTTCCTCTGGTGTTTTGCCATATAAATAACCCTGTCTTTACTCGACACAAGATTATGTACTAGCCTGAGTGCCCTTTTAAATTAAACATTACAAAATCAATGAGATATCATTAAGGGCACACTGCCTGGATGAAAAAAAAATTCCTAAGCAAAATACTTTCATGGCTTTTTCTGGGTAGTGGTTAGGATGGGAACTAGATGTCTGGGGCTACCAGATTGCATAGGCTGTGTTTTTATTTCTCCCCACACTGTTTTGACATACTGATGAATCATTCCTGAATGGCATATAGTGAAATGACATGAATATCCTAACTTTCCCTATTACTATGAGAACATCCATTAAAATATGTCAAAAGTAACCAGTTAGGGAAATTAAGCAATGATGGGAGAAAAAAAGGAAAGAAAACATAAAGATCCCAGATTTGTTTTACAACTGAAATAAAAATACACTATAGACAAAATATGGGGCTTCCAGGCAGCAATAGTGGTGGAGAGTATGGAGAACTGCCTGCCAATGCAGGAGATCTAAGAGACGTGGGTTGAATCCCTGGGATGGGAAGATGCCCTGGAGGAAGGCATGGCAATCCACTCCAGTATTCTTCCCTGGAGAATCCCATGGACAGAGGAGCCTGGTGGGCTACAGTCCATGGGGTCGCACAGAGACTTAGCACACATGCACAGACACAATATGGGCTTCCTTGGTAGTTCAGATGACCAAGAATCTGCCTGCGGTGTGAGAGACATGTGTTTGATCCCTGGGTCAGGAAGATCCCCTGGAGAAGGGAATGACTACCCAATGGAATGTCTATTCCGTCTAGTATTCTTGCCTGGAGAATTCCATGGACAGAGGAGACTGGTGGGCTACAGTCCATGGGGTCACAAAGAATTACACATGACTGAGCAACTAAAATTTACCTTACCTATAGACATAATAGGGGCTTCCCTGGTAGCTCACACGGTAAAGAATCGCCCTAAAATGATGAAGACCCAGGTTCAATCCCTGGGTCCAGAAGATCTCCTGGAGGAAGAAATGTCAACCCACTCCAGTATTCCTGCCTGGAGAATTCCATGGACAGAGGAGCCTAGGGGGCTACAGTCCATGGGGTCACAAAGAGTCAAACACGACTGAGCAACTAACACTACCACTATAGACATAGTATGCTTCTTCTGTAAATTACAAGCATTTGAATTGGAGTGTCTTAGTCCACGTAGAAATTTCTTTTTAATGTAGAAGTGAGAGAGGACAGCTTTTCCTCCACAGGGCTTGGCCATTTGGCTTCATATATACGTGGGAAGGAACTCTCTGGTTAAAGCAAGTTTCTGTACAAATTCACTCTAGTGCAAAGATCCTCAGAGGCATACTGGATAATCCAACAGTATGACCAGAAACTCCCTTGAAATTCTTTCTGTTTGAAGAAGCACTGGATTATCAGTTAGCAGCAGAATTGAGATTATAATCTGATTTCCTACTGCATGTTGTTGCACATCAGTTTGTCTTCCTCTCAAATACATAGCAGTAATTTTAAATACATAGTATTTCTAAATACATAGTAGCTTAGAAACAAGAACTTCAACAGAAAGTCTACTCCCAACCATATCAGTTCAGTTCAGTCGCTCAGTCGTGTCCGACTCTTTGCGACCCCGTGAATTGCAGCACGCTAGGCCTCTCTGTCCATCACCAACTCCTGGAGTCTACCCAAACCCATGTCCATCGAGTCGGTGATGCCATCCAACCATCTCATCCTCTGTCGTCCCCTTCTCCTCCCGCCCCCAATCCTACCCAGCATTAGGGTCTTTTCCAATGAGTCAACCATTCGCATGAGGTATTGGAGTTTCAGCTTCAACATCAGTCCTTCCAATGAACACCCAGGATTGATCTCTTTTAGGATGGATTGATTGGATCTCCTTGCAGTCCAAGGGACTCTCAAGAGTCTTCTCCAACACCACAGTTCAAAAGCATCAATTCTTCGGTGCTCAGCTTTCTTCACCATCCAACTCTCACATCCATATATGACCACTGGAAAAACCATAGCCTTGACTAGACGGACTTTTGTTGGCAAAGTAATATCTCTGCTTTTAAATATGCTATCTAGGTTGGCCATAACCTTCCTTCCAAGGAGTAAGCGTCTTTTAATTTCATGGCTGCAATCACCATCAGCAGTGATTTTGGAGCCCAAAAAAATAAAGTCTGACACTGTTTCCACTGTTTCCCCATCCATTTCCCATGAAGTGATGCGACCAGATGCCATGATCTTAGTTTTCTGAACGTTGAGCTTTAAGCCAACTTTTTCACTCTTCTCTCTCACCTTCATCAAGAGGCTCTTTAGTTCTTCCTCACTTTCTGCCATAAGGGTGGTGTCATCTGCATATCTGAGGTTATTGATATTTCTCCTGGCAATCTTGATTCCAGCTTGTGTTTCTTCCAGCCCAGCGTTTCTCATGATGTACTCTGCATATAAGTTAAATAAGCAGGGTGACAATATACAGCCTTGACATACTCCTTTTCCTATTTGGAACCAGTCTGTTGTTCCATGTCCAGTTCTAACTGTTGCTTCCTGATCTGCATACAGGTTTCTCAAGAGACAGGTCAGATGGTCTGGTATTCCCATCTCTTTCAGAATTTTCCACAGTTTATTGTGATCCACACAGTCAAAGGCTTTGGCATAGTCAATAAAGCAGAAATAGATGTTTTTCTGGAACTCTCTTGCTTTTTCGATGATCCAGCGGATATTGGCAATTTGATCTCTGGTTCCTCTGCCTTTTCCAAAACCAGCTTGAACATCTGGAAGTTCACAGTTCACGTATTGCTGAAGCCTGGCTTGGAGAATTTTGAGCATTACTTTACTAGCATGTGAGATGAGTGCAATTGTGTGGTAGTTTGAGCATTATTTAGCATTGCCTTTCTTTGGGATTGGAACGAAAACTGACCTCTTCCAGTCCTGTGACCACCGCTGAGTTTTCCAAATTTGCTGGCGTATCGAGTGCAGCACTTTCACAGCATCACCTTTGAGGATTTAAATAGCTCAACTGGAATTCCATCACCTCCACTAGCTTTGTTTGTAGTGATGCTTTCTAAGGCCCACTTGACTTCACATTCCAGGATGTCTGGCTCTAGGTGAGTGATCACACCATCGTGATTATCTGGGTCGTGAAGATCTTTTTTGTACAGTTCTTCTGTGTATTCTTGCCACCTCTTCTTAATATCTCCTGCTTCTGTTAGGTCCATACCATTTCTGTCCTTTATCGAGCCTATCTTTGCATGAAATGTTCCTTTGGTATCTCTAATTTTCTTGAAGAGATCTCTAGTCTTTCCCAATCTGTTGTTTTCCTCTATTTCTTTGCACTGATCGCTGAGGAAGGCTTTCTTATCTCTCCTTGCTATTCTTTGGAACTCTGCATTCAGATGAGAATATCTTTCCTTTTCTCCTTTGCTTTTCGCTTCTCTTCTCTTCCCAGCTATCTGTAAGGCCTCCTCAGTCAGCCATTTTGCTTTTTGGCATTTCCATGGGGATTTTCTTGATCCCTGTCTCCTGTACAATGTCACGAACCTCTGACAATGAACCCAACCATATAGATGAATGAATAAATGAGTGTTTATTGTTGTCATTTAGGTGCTATTCACTGTCTGACTCTTTTGCGACCCCTTGGACTGTAGCCTGTCAAGGATTGAACCCAGGTCACCTGCCTTGGCAGGTCAATTCTTTACTGCTGAGCCACTTTAAATGTATAATACATGCATACATAGGTATATATTCATGTGTGGATATATACACATACGTGCGTATATATGCACGTATATATGCATATATATGTACATATATCCATGTGTACATACTATGAATGAGGAAGCTATAGGCTGCTCTTCCTGATTCTAAAACCCTATTGTATATGAAAATACATTAATGTCTCCTAATCTGGGGACTGTTTACACACTGTATGATCACTCGCAAGGATCATGGGCCAGGTAAGGAAAGAGATCACGATGTGAAAGACACAAGTGAGGAAACTAAGTCAACAGAAGTTTTGGAGTAGTAATGCCCTATAAAGGGATACCCAGGTGGACAGAGGTAAAGAATCTGCATGCCAGTGCAAGAGATGCAAGAGATGTGGGTTCAATTCCTGGGTTGGGAAAATCCCCTGGAGTAGGAAATGGAAACCCACTCCAGTATTCTCGCCTGGGAAATACCATGGACAGAGGAGGCCTGCAGTCCATGGCGTTGCAGTCAGATAAGACTGAGTACCACCACCATTACAATGCCCTGAAATGGCCAGAGGGCAAATAAATTTGAGTTTTTTAAAATAAAATTTACAAACAGTAAAAAAGTTATAACCAAAAATGGATAAAATATGTAATAAACAAGTGTTAGAAAGAAGAAGCATGCTAAGAGATGTCAAGTTCTGTTAGAGTTGGGTAGGCATAGACCCATATGGGGACAAGTTTCTAGATACTAACTGGCTACAGATTCCTGGACTGAGGTACCAGCATTGGTGGAGTTACAGCCAAGTTCTAGAAGTTTTATGTGCTTTTATAATTTGTGTGTTTCTATAATAATTAAAAGTTTGTGATTTTTTATTGTTAAACTATGTATTTGGCATGTGTGTGTGCATGTGCTAAGTCGCTTCTGTTATGCCTGACTCTTTGAGACGGAACGAATTGTAGCCCATCAGACTCCTCTGTCCATGGAATTCTCCAGGCAAGAATACTGGAGTGAGTTGCCATGCCCTCCTCCAGAGGATCTTCCTGACCTAGAGATCGAACCTGTTTCTTATGTCTCTTGCACTGGCAGGTGGGTTCTTTACCACTAGAGCCCTTTGAGAAGCCATGTGTTTGGTACATATGGTTAAAAATATCATGTATCTGTCAGGTAAAATATCAAGTTTTTCCACTTTCCACTGGCAATTTTGTACCACCAGTGGGGACATACTATGCAGTTTGTAAATTTACCCTCTTTGGCTCTAAAATGAAGGAAATCTCTAAAGACACTTCCAGCTTTAGTACTCTTTAATCCAATAATTCTATGTCTGTACACTTCATCTAGATGAAAGATAAAGAGTGAGAAACATTATATGGAAGAGAAAAAAAGATATAAATTAAGGAACCTGTGCAAGAAAGAAAATGCAACATCCCATTTAGGGGATGTTTAAGGGTCTCTCTTTATAGATTCTTAGAAGTACTGATGCTGAAGTTGAAGCTCCAGTATTTTGGTCATTTGATGTGAACAGCTGACTCATTGGAAAAGTCTCTGATGCTGGGAAAGATTGAGGGCAGAAAGAGAAGAGGGCATCAGAGGATGAGATGACTGGATGGCATCATCTATGCAATGGACATGAACTTGGGCAAACTTCGGGAGATGGTGAGGGACAGAGAAGCCTGGCATGCTGTAGTCCATGGGGTTGTCAAGAGTCAGACATGACTTGGGTGACTGAACAACAACAAAGGATCTATCATCTTATATTTTTTAAAATCCTGAATCCAATCATATTAATTTCTAGCCCACTCTCCCTATGTCCCCAGAACATTGACTAGTAAGACATGTTACTTTTCCCCAGTAGGTTTTTAGGAATTTTTGGAGACGTTTTTTATTGTATCAGTGTTTATGATGGAGATGTGTGTGTTTGCTAATTTCATTGACTAGGCCACACAGTGATGCTAGCTTAGCTGTCCTAAAATATATGGTTTTCCTTACTTTCTCAAGTTCTCTCAGCTATTTATGAAGATGTAAAGCCCATTTACAATTAAGAACATAATTCTATTTTATGTGTAAACACTATATTATTGTACACTTTGCATATGTACCAAATTTTACTAGAATTAAACTAACATGTAAATTGAGAAAAAAATATGTTTTTCCTTTGCAACTTGTTCAAGAGTTGTTCTGCATTTTCAAAAAAAATTATGCCAACCTTGACAGCTACATTCATTGCACTTAAGTAACCAACATAATCCACCTATTTTTTCCTCCTTCTAAAGCTACCATTTGTCTGGTTATTCTACAGATAGATGCAAACATTTGAATACTGAATCATCTACAGTTATTTGCCCAAGTATTTACATGTGGAAACATCTATCATTAAATATAAATTGTCTCCTTTTAATTGCTACTTTATATTATAGTTATAATAGCTTTAAAATGTGTGTAAAAAAAAATGTGTGTATGAAGGTTCTGCAATCTATAAATTTAATTTCAGGATAGTAAATAAGGATTACAGAATAGTTGATTGGTCAGGACAGGATTGAGAATCACCCTTCTGGAATATTCTCTTTCCATCTGCCTATCACAATACCTTCCTTCCAACTTCCAGGACAAATATAAATACTTATAAATCCTGCTGTCCTCTAAAATTTCCAATTCAATTTGTGTGAAACTAAAGGCAGGACCTCATCCTTTCTTGGTCAAGGAACTAAGATCCCGTATGTCATGTAAGTGCAGCCAAAATAAAGTAAATCAGATAATTTGCCTGTTTCTTTCATTCTTATCTAGACCCAGATTTTTTGGTACACCTTGATACATGGTCCCCTTTGATTTCTACCCTGAACTCCTAACAGAGATTGCAGTTCAGACCCTCTGTATGGTCTGTCTTTTGCACTAGTAAATATGTGCTGAGGAGGATAGGTCTCATACACTCAGGTTAGGGATTTTAAGGATAGAAAGAACAGTTAGGGAGTGTGGAGATGCTCATGTTGAAGCAACGCTGTAAAAATATCTGGTATTAAAATTCCTATTATGGAATAAAGAACCAAAGCCACAAGAAATCTCAGACTCCAGTTCCTGAAGATCTATGTTCTTGGATTATCTTTGAACATTTAGACTAAGACAGAAGTCTTTGTTTTTCATCTTCTTTTAGCCACCTTCCCATTGCATATCTTATTTTATGCAACAGCACCCCTGGAGTTCCAGATGCCTGACCCACCTGACTGGTAATACCTTTCCCCTGGCCTTAGAGTCTAACTCCCTTTAAATAAAACTAGAAACTTTATTCAATGTGAGGCTTAATTAGTACAGTAAGTGTTGAAAGGGATTTTTACTTTTTACATGTGTGTGCTCTTTTGGCTGGGCTTCTCAAGTGACTCAGTAGGTAAAGAATCCATCTACAAAGCAGGAGACACAGGCAGACATGAGTTTAATCCAGGGTCAGGAGGATTCCCTGGAGGAGGACATGGCAACCCACTCCAGTATTCTTGCTTGGAGAATCCCATGGACACAGTAGCCTGGTGGGCTAAAGTCCATAGGGTCACAAAGAGTCGGACATGACTGAAGAGACTGAGCACACACACGCTCTCTTAGTTGGCAAAGAGTTGATGTTCATTTAATCTTCAAATTAGTAAATCATTGCTAAAACGAGTAATTTTTAGAAGTTTGAGAACTGGAAAAATAAACTCAATCTTCGATGAAATTAGGAAATATTTCTAAAAACAAAGCCTAATATGTGAAAGAAAAATGGACTGAAAAACTGGGAAATGACTTTACAAAGACCCAGAACAGCCATAACTAATTTTTAAAAAGAAGTTTAAGAGGACATAAATTAGGAAAACATTATTTGAAGATATATTAGATAAACAGAAAATAAGTTGTCCAGAAAGAGTAATGAGATGACCAAGCGTCTGCAGATGACAGATTCTCCATACTTAATCCTTTCAGAATTTAATTAACTACTCTATTGGAACTTTAAGGAGAAGCAAATTTTTCAAGGAATGAGATGTGGGGTTAAGCACTTATTGCAGTAGAATTTAGTTTAGAATGCTCATATTCTATAGTCACCACACAGCAATTGTGTAGTAACATTTATCAAGCCTTCCTCTAACAAACAGTGAATACTGTGATTTTTTTTTTTTTTTTTTGGTCTTAAGTCATTATTCACTTATAGGAATATAGCATTATACTTCAAGACTGAATATATACTCTACCATGTTCAACTTAAAATGTACAACCAAAGAGAATATTTCCTCTTCTATCTTGTGGGGTAGTTAGGGGGGATAGAAGGTCTAGATATTTATTCAGGGGCAATAAGGCATACTCCTTCAATGGTTTCCCAATGGTCTTGGGATAGACACTAAAAAACAGAATAATCTCAAAGTCTTATGTAATCTGGCCTACCTCTCTCTCTCTCTCTTAGTTAATCTCATGTCACTCTTGCTTTCCTTCTAAGCCAGCAATGCTCTTATTCATCTCAGGAGTCTTTGCTTGTATCGTTTCTTATTCTGAATTATTGTTTTCCTTCCTTCTTTGCCTAATTAATTTTTACACATCCTTTTATATATCAATTTTAACATCATTCTCAGGGAAGACTTCTCAAGATTACTTTCCCATCCCATACCAGACCACATCAGGTCTCCCGATGTATATTTCTAGAACACCCTGTCCTTTTTCTTCAAAGCACTTGACATCACTTATCAGAATTAAGTGATTTGCTAAGAAATTAAATGCATTTCTATCCTAATGTGATTAATATCTTCCAGGTCAACCTACTATAGCCCACTGCAAAAGTTCATGTTTCCTTTGTTGTATCACTGTGTTCTTAGAATCTAGCACCAGAGGTGGCATATAGTAGATGTTCAAAGTGAGAAAGAAAGTGATAGTTGCTCAGTCACGTCCAACTCTTTGCAACCCCATGGACTTTGACCCAGCATGCTCCTCTTTCCATGGGATTTCCCAGGCAAGAATACTAGAGTGGGCTGCCATTCCCTTCTCCAGGGGATCTTCCCTCCCAGGGGCACGAACCCAGGTCTCCTGCATTGCAGGCAGATTCTTTACCATCTGAGCCACCAGGGAAGCCCAGGTGTTCAATAATATTTCATAAATGAATGAATCAATGAAAATCTAACTTTAAGGTTGGAAATTATTAAATATGATAGGCCTGAGGAATTAAGTTTTATAATTATTTCATTATTTGAAAAGAATCATTATCCCTAAGATATGAATTTGATTCAAAAAGAAAAGGATCATAGAGTCATACAATTCAAAAGAAGAGAAAGGCTCCTCTGTCCATACATTTCTCAAGGCAAGAATACCAGAGCGGGTTGTCATTCCCTTCTCCAGGGAATCGTCCCTACCCAGAGATCCAACCTGGGTCTCCTGCATTCCCTGAGCCACCAGAGAAGCCCTCTCTCTTTTATTACAAGAGATAATATTTGATCTTCATATTCAAGACACAAAACTAAGCATTTGAAATAGAGTAACATCTTTAAAGTAGTAAAAGTACTACTAATTAATGCAGTTACCTGCCTTTATGGTCTAGCTTGGGCCAACTTTCAAGAAGGTAATAATGGAATTCCAGTTAAGGCACTCTAAAGAATATAATTTTTTTTAAGAAAGCCAGTTGCTAAAATCTCAGTGTAATATTGCAATTGATGGTACACATGTAAATGACATCTATTACCATAAAGCAACCTGTAAAGAAAGCATCTTACTTGTTGATTCTAAAAATGCATGGCAATTTGTCAAACATAGTGATTAGAAAATTATTCTGAAATAAAATGGGTTTATGACTTCTCCTACCTGGAGTGCTTAATGACCATTTCTATGAACTTTTACTTTAGTTTTATTTTCTTACAATGTTACATTATTAAATACTATAGAGCAAGAAAGGCAAGAGGAGACAAAGAATGAAAACACTTCAAGAAGAAATGTATCTCCTCCTCTTGATGTTCAACTGATTCACCCATTATTTCATCTAATACAGAGTATGTGCTAAGGAATATCTAAATCCCTGTTTTTACTATCTGCCTGAGAAATGAAATATTCCTTGTCATATCAGTAAATAAGGCTGTCATGGTCATCAGAGATTGCAGCCCTCCAATGTGAGTTCCTGAGCCCTAAGGGCACTCAGGAAGGAGAATGCCTGCCATCCAACAGCCATCAGGCTGCACCTACTCCCCACTCCTAAAGGTGATCCTCAAGGAAGCTCATGATGTGAAAGTCATAGGACAATGGTCCCATATAGCTGAAGGGCCTATCAAAGGGATAATTTCAGTGAGCCCAGACTCTTACATCTTCCCATACATAGGAAAGTGCTAAATTCCTTAACTTCGGTTATCGGTTTTCTTTAATTAGCAATACCCTTTTGATGTTCTGACTACCTGCCCTTGTTGCAAAACTTCTATATAATCTGACTCCTCACCTCCTCAGACCAGTTCTCTCTGAGTTACCTGAGATGCTGTCTCCTGGGCTTAAAGTCCTAAAAATTCTCATTGAATAAAACAATTCTCAACTTTTAGGTTGTAAATATTTTTGAAATCAACAATCTAACTGAAGTTCTCATTATAGCATCACCGTCTACTACATAACTGAGAGCATATTGTGTAATTAAAACAAAAACAAACAAAAATTGTAAGTAGAAAAGTCCTAGTTCAAATGTCAACTGTATATACTGATTTTAATCAAGTTTTAGTTTTCTCATTAGTAAAAGATTACCCACTTCATGAAAAAAAATTTGGTGAATATTAAATAATACATTAAAATACCAGACATATAGTGAATGGAAACATTTTGGAAAACTTTGAGATGACAGTTGTACTTTGAATGTGAAGGGTTATGAATAAGAATTACTGAACCTCTTCTGGTCCCCTAAGTGGTATAATATTATAACATTTTTTTTCAGGATTTAAATGGAAAGATTTTTTTTTTCAGAGAGTCATATATAATAATTATGGCACTTCTTCAATTTCCTCAATTGCAATTCAAATTTAATCTGCATTTTTATTCTATAAATACCATCTTATTTTAAATGAAAGAGGGCGTATTGTACTCAATTTTCCTGATTTTCTAGGATGCTGTTTTTGAAAGCTGTTCTAAAACTCTGGTCAGTAACAGAAGAGATGATTTGTCACCAGCTGTGTTCGATAGCTACAGGCCATTAAAATTCTCCTGATAAAATTCTCCTTTGGTGTATAAAGTAATACATTTATCAGACTGACAGATATAGATATAATTCATAGATTTCTAAGGAAGCAAACAAGGAACATGCATAAATATAGATTCCTGCAGAAAGATGACTATATAAGAACCAATGAGTAGATATATTTCCAATAGATGCTTGTAATATTCTGATGTCTTCTCTGCCACATTTCTTTTGACAAAGGCTTTTAGCTTTTAGAGTTAATGCTTCTCATTGACTTCTAAAATTGACATCAACTTGGAGAAGACAAAGACATGATAAATAGCATATCTGTTTCATAAAGCTGGCTTGGTGGATAAAAACTTGAGAAAAGAATAAGACTGTATATTCTTTATTTAGATATATTAACACACACACACCCCCCAAGTTTAGGGATCGTTAAATTCACAAGTCTGTTTCAGCTCAGCCACTATTCAACTGGGAAAAGTTTTTATATTTGACAGTTATCAAAGCTTATTTTAGTACCTGATAATTGCCTGGATATAAATATCTAAATACAATTATGAGATTACCAGTCAAATCAGTTAAAAAACTCTAACCGTGACTGGAAGACTTCAAGAAACAATCAAGATACATTTGTGCGCAAAAGGCATAGTGCAAATAAGACATAGGTTTAGGTACTTTAAGGAAAAACAGTTTTTGAAATTATTATTTTGAAATATCAGATGAAAGTGAGAATGTTAAGGCCTTAATTCTGAGTAATTGCTTTGAATTTTTTTCACTGTGTATGTATTTGTGAGACTTCTACCTGCATGAATCTAAAGCTATTCCTTGTACTTTCAACTGAAAACAATTTGGAGAAAAGCAGAGTAAATCCGATTCACTTTTATTTGTGCTAGAATTGAAATCTACTAGGTACCACTTTACAATTATTACTTATCATTGTAACTTAATGCCACTTCCAACATACCCCTAAAAAAGGAATAAAAAAAAGGAAAGAAGGAAGAATAATGAACCAGTAACGCTGATTTAGTTGTAAGTGGAGCTGCCTGGAAATCAAAATGCTCTTAAGAGTCCATTGTTATTCTTCATTAATTTATCATCTATTAAATGGAAAGTGTTTGGGATTGACTTTCATATTTCAAATATTGGGAGATATTTTCAGACACTGACTTTATGAACTCTCTTCTAACTTTACTGTATTTACAAGTCCAATAAAAATGTTAATATTTACAGGAAGTTTAACAATTTAAGGTAAAAAAAACAAAATTTGGAATTGCTTTATGTAAACCTACCAAAATCACTGCAGATGGTGACTGCAGCCATGAAATTAAAAGACGCTTACTCCTTGGAAGGAAGGTTATGACCAATCTAGACAGCATATTTAAAAGCAGAGACATTACTTTGCCAACAAAAGTCCGTCTAGTCAAGGCTATGGTTTTTCCAGTGGTCATGTATGGATGTGAGAGTTGGACGATGAAGAAAGCTGAGCACCGAAGAATTGATGCTTTTGAACTGTGGTGTTGGAGAAGACTCTTGAGAGTCCCTTGGACTGTAAGAAGATCCAACCAGTCCATCCTAAAGGAGATCAGTCCTGGGTGTTCACTGGAAAGACTGATGTTGAAGCTGAAACTCCAATGCTTTGGCCACCTCATGCGAAGAGTTGACTCATTGGAAAAGACCCTAATGCTGGGAAGAATTGGGGGCAAGAGGAGAAGGGGACAACAGAGGATGAGATGGTTGGATGGCATCACCGACTCGATGGACATGGGTGTGGGTAAACTCCAGGAGTTGGTGATGGACAGGGAGGCCTGGCGTGCTGCGATTCACGGGGTCGCAAAGAGTCGAACACGACTGAGCGACTGAACTGAAATGAACTGAAACCTAGACAAAATTTTAAAATGTAAGAGAATTGTTATGGCAAAGAAAAATTATACGTGAGATTATAAAAATTAGCAATGAAGGCACCTTATAGTATTACAGAATGTGAAAGACCTTGGAAAGTGCCTTAAAAATCACTCTTTTGTCTTGAAAGAGTACCTCATTAAAATTTTCCAAACCAAAGGAGGAGCAACATATTCTTCAGTAAAACCTATAGCACTTCACAACCATATAGGAAACTATTTTTTCAAAATGTTACATAAAAACAGAGAAAAAAAAGTTTGAATTTGGCTTTATATAATTTTTTTAACTTATATGCCTGATGAACTATGGACAGAGGTTCGTGACATTGTACAGGAGACAGGGATCAAGAAAATCCCCATGGAAAAGAAATGCAAAAAAGCACAATGGCTGTCTGAGGAGGCCTTACAAATAGCTGGGAAAAGAAGAGAAGCAAAAAGCAAAGGAGAAAAGGATAGGTATTCCCATCTGAATGCAGAGTTCCAAAGAATAGCAACGAGAGATAAGAAAGCCTTCCTCAGAGATCAATGCAAAGAAACAGAGGAAAACAACAGAATGGGAAAGACTAGAGATCTCTTCAAGAAAATTAGAGATACCAAGGGAACATTTCATGCAAAGATGGGCTCGATAAAGGACAGAAATGGTATGACCTAACAGAAGCAGAAGATATTAAGAAGAGGTGGCAAGAATACACAGAAGAACTGTACAAAAAAGATCTTCACGACCCAGATAATCACGATGGTGTGATCACTCACCTAGAGCCAGACATCCTGGAATGTGAAGTCAAGTGGGCCTTAGAAAGCATCACTACGAACAAAGCTAGTGGAGGGGATGGAATTCCAGTTGAGCTATTTCAAATCCTGAAAGATGATGCTGTGCAAGTGCTGCACTCAATATGCCAGCAAATTTAGAAAACTCAGCAGTGGCCACAGGACTTGAAAAAGTCAGTTTTCATTCCAGTCCCAAAGAAAGGCAATGCCAAAGAATGCTCAAACTACCGCACAATTGCACTTATCTCACACGCTTGTAAAGTAATGCTCAAAATTCTCCAAGCAAGGCCTCAGCCAAACGTGAACCGTGAACTTCCAGATGTTCAACCTGGCTTTAAAAAAGGCAGAGGAACCAGAGATCAAATTGCCAACATATGATGGATCGTCGAAAAAGCAAGAGAGCTCCAGAAAACATCTACTTCTGCTTCATTGACTATGCCAAAGCCTTTGACTGTGTGGATCACAATAAACTGTGGAAAATACTGAAAGTGATGGGAATACAAGACCATCTGACCTTTCTCTGGAGAAATGTGTATGCAGGTCAGGAAGCAACAGTTAGAACTGGACATGGAACAACAGACTGGTTGTAAATAGGAAAAGGAGTATGTCAAGGCTGTATATTGTCACCCTGCTTATTTAACTTATATGCAGAGTACATCATGAGAAATGCTGGGCTGGAAGAAACACAAGCTGGAATCAAGATTGCCAGGAGAAATATCAATAAACTTGGATATGCAGATAACAGCACCCTTATGGCAGAAAGCAAAGAAGAACTAAAGGGCCTCTTGATGAAAGTGAAAGAGGAGAGTGAAAAAATTGGCTTAAAGCTCAACATTCTGAAAACTATGATCATGGCATCTGGTCCCATCACTTCATGGCAAATAGATGGGGAAACAGTGGAAACAGTGTCAGACTTTATTTTGGGGGGCTCCAAAATCACTGAAGATGGTGACTGCAGCCATGAAATTAAAAGACGCTTACTCCTTGGAAGGAAGGTTATGACCAACCTAGATAGCATACTAAAAAGCAGAGACATTACTTTGCCAACAAAGGTCCATCTAGTCAAGGCTATGGTTTTTCCAGTGGTCATGTATGGATGTGAGAGTTGGACAGTGAAGAAAGCTCAGCGCCGAAGAATTGATGCTTTTGAAGTATGGTGTTGGAGAAGACTCTTGAGAGTCCCTTGGACTGCAAGAAGATCCAACCAGTCCATCCTAAAGGAGATCAGTCCTGGGTGTTCATTGGAAGGACTGATGTTGAAGCTGAAACTCCAATACTTTGTCCACCTCATGCGAAGAGTTGACTCATTGGAAAAGACTCTAATGCTGGGAAGGATTGGGGGCAGGAGAAGAAGGGGACGACAGAGGATGAGATGGCTGGATGGCATCACCGACTTGATGGACATGGGTTTGGGTAGACTCCAGGAGTTGGTGATGGACAGGGAGGCCTGGCATGCTGCGATTCATGGGGTCACAAAGAGTCAGACACGACTGAGCACCTGAACTGAACTGATATGCAAGTGCTCATTTAAAAACAGAGTAGATGACTGGATTGTGGCTATTGCAATTCCAAAGTAAAATATGTCTAGATGTTGCATCTTTAGAATTTCAATAGTTTTCTGGTTATATCAATATTCAAACTCAATAAAATAGTAAATAAGAAAATTAGCATGGATCAGAAACCCAAGTTGAACTGGCCTTAAAATAACAGAGAAAAATTTACGTTCTAAACCAGATGAAGTTACAGACCATAATTCACCTGCTTACCAGAGACAATTAAGATAAAAAAACAGCAAAATATAAGAAAAATGATTTAAACAAATAGGACATCAGGCAACAGAGGGCAATGATTTATGAGAGACAAGAAACAAATGAGATGAGCTCTTACATTCATCAGTTTATCACCGAGTTTCCAAGGCACAGCATAAGATAAGGAACCAGAGCAGTGCCCAGAGATCTCTTTGTGATGGAATAAATCTTGAATTCTGATCAGGAAAGATATCTAATTCACAGGACAAAGAGAGAGAGAAAGCTACACACAGAAAGAGATCTCTAAAGATCTGTAGAGGATCTCCCTTAAGTCTTCAGCTGAATACTGATCAGTGAATGCATGTGGGAAAGTACTATTAAAAGGATTAGAAGGAAAAACTCCAAGAGTTCACCCTGGCTGAAAATAATTCCTTTTCCTACAAAGACAGAGTAATTCAGAGGGTATCACATACAGCATGCAGAAAAGCTTTGCTTCAGTAGTGGGTCAAAGTTAACCCTAGAGAACTACTTCTCTGTTTCACACTTGAAAGTGCAAGACCTAAAAAAGATCAATTTCCTAACAACTTAACCAAATCTCCCTAAAACTTCTCAAAAAATATTTATAGGAAAGCAAAAATATCAGGACATAATGTGTAAAATCCAATACAAAACTTCTAAACAAAGGAGCAGAAATAGTTTTCATAATTAACAGAAATGACAATCTGCAAAAACCATACCAGAAATGGAACAGATGATAGATTAAGTAGATAAAGACATCAAAATAGTTATTATAACTGTATATATAATATGATCAAAAAACTAGGAGAATGATTGAGGATGTTTTATAGAAGATTAAAAGATAAGAGAGAGAAAAGACCCAAGCTGGACTTCTAGAGATGAAAACCACAATATATGAGGTAAAAAATACACAAAAGGGCTTAACAGTTTAACACTATATTATACAGTGCCATAGATTATATTAGAAAATTTGAAGATACAGCAATAAAAACCATACAAATGAAATACAGAGGGGAAAAAATAGGTAAAAAATAAACAGAATATCATGATTTCTGAGAAAACTTCAAACAGCTTAATTGGAGTCTGTAAAGGAAAAATGTGTTAAGAAATAATGTCCCAAATATCCAAGTTTCAAAAACAGTTATCACACATATGTTCCAAAGGATGAATATCATAATAGCAGCAGACTTCTTATCAGAAACAATGCCTGCCAATTGACAGTGGAGCAAAAAATTCAAAGTACTAAAATGATTAAATTAAACAGAAATACTCTCAGCTTAGATTTCTATACCCAATGGAAATATTTTTTAGAACTAAAGACAAGATAAGTACTTTCAACACATAGCAACACTGAATGAGTTCCTAAGTATAACAGAAGTACACTGAAAGGTCAAAGGGTGAGGGAAAATGATATAAGGTAAAATTACAGACCTATACACAGGAATGAAGAGCACCAGAATTGTCAATAACATGGGTAAACATTAAAGACTATATTTGTAACTATTTAATCTCTTTAAACAGGATTGGATCAAGAGAAAGAGAAGACAAGACACAGACTAAACAAACAAACAAACAAAAACCTGAGAAGCAAAAGATCTGAACAGCTATCTCAGCAAAGAAGATATACAGATGAATATCCATGTGAAAATATGCTACACATCATATGTGACCAGGGAAATGTAACAATGAGATACTACTACATGTCTATGAGAATAAATTTAGAATAAATTCTAAAACACTGACAACACCAAATTCTGGCAAGGGAATCTCACTTATTGCTGGTGGAAATACAAAATGATAATGCCATTTAGGGAGAAAAATATAATAGGTTTTTTTTGCAAAATTAAGCATACTTTTCTCATATGATCCAGCAATCACTCTCCTAGGTATTTATTGAAATGAGTTAAAATTTTACATCTACACAAAGACCTGCATGTGGATATTTATAGAATATTTCTTTATTATTGCCAAGATTTGGAAACAACCAAGATGTCCTTCAGTAAGTGAATGAATATATAAACCATGGTATTAATATATCCAGACAATGAAATATTATTCAGTGCCAAAAATAAATGAGCTATTAAATCATGAGAAAATATGGAGGAAACTTAAATGCATATTCCTAAGTGAAAGAAGCCATCTGAAAACATTGTATGATTCCAATTAAAAGTTCAGTGTTTTTAGTGGTAATGAGGAAGGAGGGAAAAATAGGCAGAACAAAATATTTTGGGGGCAGTTGAACTATTCTCTATGATACTACAATGGTGGATACATGTCAATATACATCTGACAAAACTCATAGAATGTGCAATATCACAGAATGTAAAAAAACCATAGGACAAGCCAAGGGAAACTATGGACTATGGATGATAATGATGTATCAATATAGGCTCATTGATTGTAACAACTATACCACTTCTGGTGCAGTATGTTGATAGTGTGTTGGGTTGTAGGTTTGGCAAGGCAAAGTCTACACAGGAACTCTGATCAATATTTCTATGCACCTAAAACTGCTCTTAAAAGAAGAGTCTATTAAAAAAACAACAACAACAACAGAGTATGTACTAAGGCAAATATAATAACTGTCTGATGCATAAGTAAATGTATGACAAGATGAGTTCAAAGAATAGGAAGACAGAAAGAGAAGTACATTTTCATAGGATTCTAATATGTGAAGTGATTATAATGTCACTTGAATGTGCAATGTGATAAGTAAATGACATATAGTACCAATCCAAAAGTAACTGCTAAAACAACACAACAAATAATTATACCTCAGATGGCAACAAGTGAAATCAAATGCAATTATGAGAAATACTTGATTAAAAGAAAGCCAGAAAAAAGAGAGGAAAATGGGGACATTTTTTAAACAAATAGATTTGAATCTAACTTTGTCAATAATGATAATGTATGATATTGTCTGGATACCCCAGTTAAAAGGAAGACATGATCATTTTACCTAAATGAGCAAGACCCTGTTTAAAACTGATGTCACATAAGGATAAAAATAGGTTAAATGTAAAAGAATAAGAAAAATATATACCAGGAAATCACCAATAAAAAAAAAGAAGGAGTGGCTCTACTAATATTAGAGGAAGTAGATTTCAGAGTAAAAAATATTACTAAGGATAAACATGACCATTTCAAAATGAGAAAGGAGTCAGCTCATCCAGAGGACGCAACAGTCATATGTAATCATGCACCTGATCACATAAGTGATCATGCACCAGACCACAAAGGGAAAATGGATAGAACTGCAAGAGGAAATGAGCAATCCACAATTGTACTAAGGAATTTTAATAGCCTACTCTTTGTCTATGGGATCCCAAAGAGTCGGACTTGACTGAGCAACTGAACATGCATGCATGCACACAGGCTTGATTATCAATATAAGTATACAGGCCATAAATAAGTATATGAAAGGTGTGAAAAATACTCAACTAAGTTGACTTAGTTGATGTCTTTAGAATATTCCATCCAAAAATAAGATCCCATGAAAACAAGAGTCAATGTACTTTTTCAAATGTATGTGGAATACAGTTGTTGTTTTTCAGATGGTAAGTCACTTCTGAATCTTTGTGACCCCCCATAGACTGTAGCACACCAGGCTCCTCTGTCTTTCACTCTCTCCTGGAGTTTGCTCAAATTCATGTCCACTGAGTCGGTTATGCTATCTAATCATCTCATCCTCTGCCACCCTCTTCTCCTTTTGCTTTCAATCTTTCCCAGCATCAGGGTCTTTTTCAAT
Source organism: Giraffa tippelskirchi (assembly GCF_054371585.1). Lineage (NCBI taxonomy): Eukaryota > Metazoa > Chordata > Mammalia > Artiodactyla > Giraffidae > Giraffa > Giraffa tippelskirchi. The sequence continues at coordinate 58,838,721 of NC_137287.1, read as the reverse complement.
GAGTTGACTCATTTGTAGAACATTAACTAAAACCAAAATAATCTGGTCCATAAGAGAAGTCACTGTAAATCTAAAAGTAATCAAATCATATAAAATATGTCATCTGACCATAATAGAATTAAATTAGAAATACATAACAGAAAGTAAACTTGAAAAATTGAAATGTTTGGAAGCTAAATCACTTTCTTCTAAATAATTTAGAAGTCAAAAAAATCAAAATGGAAAATAGAAAATATTTTAAAGGTAACAGAATTTGAAACAAAACATATTTTGTATAAAAACAAAAATTTTCAAAGCAATAGCCTTAGAATCTACCTGAAGGCAAATTAGAACCAAGTAAAGATAAATTACATCTCAATAAGGAGAAGAAAGAAATAGTAAATATCAGGACAAAAGTCAATTAAACAGAAAAAAAAAAGAGAAAATAAGTGGGAAAAAGCTGGTTTTTGATAAATTCAATAAAAATAATCAACTTTTAGGTGGGAAGCACAGAGAGAACAGACAAATTATCAGTATCAGGAGTGAGAGTGTTGATATCACAACAAAGTCAATAATGCCAAAAGATAAGGATGAAATATTATAGATTATTTTGTGTAATTATTTGGCAATGTAGATGAAATTAAAAAAAAATCCTTGAAAGTCTTAAACTACAAAGGCTCAATCAAGAATAAACAAATATCCACAGCAGCTCATGTGGATTAAAGGAATTAATTTGTAGTTCAAAACCTTTCCCCCAAAATTCAGACTCAGTTTTGAATTCTACTGAATTTCTAGGAAAAATAATACAAATTCTACATAACAACCATGATGAAGCCAGCATTACTCCAATATAAAAATCAGACAATTACATGACAAGAAAAGAAATTACAGGCCAATATTTCTCATAAAGTAGATGCAAAAATTATAAACAAAATCATAATATATCTAATCCAACAATACATATGAAAACGATAGTATATATCAGAACAAACTGGGTGTCTATCCCCAAAATGCAAGTTCGATATAACACTCAAAAATCTATCAATGGATTCACCATATTAACATATTATTGAATGGGGAATTTTTGCAAAAACTAATGCCTGTGGCCAGCAATTTGTCATGAAAGTGATTATTGAAACACTCTGGTTAATGTTTGGTTAACAAAAGATGTATTAATATATCTCTGGTCAATAAGTTATTAATAGATTACAAAAGAAAACCCATATATCTGTCGACTAAAAAACAATGTACAACTTGAGAGTTGCAAGTTAAGTTTTCTTTGGGGCAAAATGAGGACTGCAGCCCAGGAGAGAGCATCTCAGATAGCTCTGAGAGACTGCTCCAAAGCAGCAGTGGGAGAAGGTCAATATATAAGGCTCTCGTGAAGGGGGAGTTCAATACTATGAAGCACTCATTTTATAAAAGGTTTTTTGTTAGTCATGAAGATATGATGTCACCATGAAGGGGTTTAGTGTTTCTCTAGATATGAGGAGATGCAAGGATTGAGATCATAAAATCTGTTCCTAAAAGCATCCAACTATCTAAAGACCTGCCCCATCTGATTCCCTGGAGCACAGAGTGCCTCACTCCACCCTGAACTCCCTCATTGGTTGTTGAAGGTCAACAGCTATGTGGAGGTAGATGGCAAATGCCTTTGTTGTTCAGATGTTGGCAATGCTCTTGGTAAGTGCCAATTTCTAGCTGACATGGCCCCCTTGTGTCATAAATCCGACCATACTTTGGGGTGCATTTCATGACCATTTTGTCCCGTGTTGCTGGGAAGGCTCATTCCCAGTTCTGAAGAAGGTTTTTGTTGATAGGCCACTCAATGTGTTATTTATTAATGGACTAGTTCTTAAAAGTCAAAGATCTCTGGATACCTGTCTTCTAGTTATGGTCCAGGAAAGTATTCCCTTTCGTTGCATCTTCCTACATCTAGAGTTACACTATTACAATCATTGATCGTATATTGAGCTATACATTTGATCAACTGCTTTAAGTCTAGTCATCATTATTTTTGTTCTAGGCTCAGTTATATACTTGGTAATACAAGAAGCAATAATCTTGTTGAAACAGGCAAAATACAAATAGTATAGTTAATATTATTAGTGGAATTAAAAGTAAATACTTTAGCCATGAGCCTCCCACATCAAACCAGCTTTTTAAAAGATCATCAAGACTAGGGAATAGGTCACTTAAAGCAGAAATCTGATTTTTCGTATGGTTCATCAAATGTGTTACATTAAAGGATTTTCAGGAATTAAAATTACAGCATTTACTTTGAATTGTAGCACAGATCACTCCCTGAGATGCTGTAAGGTGTCAAGGGCCTTGCAGTTGTGTAGCACTGCCTTTCTCATCATAGAGATCTCAGAATTCAATAGGCTAATATCCCAGTTACTATCATTTAAAGCTTATGAAATTTAGGGCTTTGATACGGCCAATTACATCCTCTAACTCCACTGAGGTCACACACACACACACACACACAAAGCTGCTAAATGGTCATACCAGTAGAATATAGATCTTTGACCCATTGGGATCATACCAATGGTAGATTGGTTGGGGTTACCTCTAATTTGTCAACATGTATGACCTTAAATTCATGGGAATTCCAGGCTACCCCTTCATATCCATCCCTGTAGATGTCAGGGACATAAATTAGTGTCACAAATCCACTGAGTTCCACACCAATCACTCTCTCTAAGGGTAATAATAGGCATAGTTCATAAAGGACCCAGGCTTGTCTCATAATTATCAGGTTGATCATTTTTAGTATGATTTAACCATTCCCAACACAGAGGAGCATTTAAACTTAAATAACCATAGCCTGGTGTTAACCATGTAGATCCACCCTGTAATTGTGGGAGTTTTCCTTTTAATAGTGACAGGTTAATTTTTTATTGAGACTTAGCTCATCATTCCAATTAAGTTTGAATGACCCTATGAGAAAACTTAAATCTATGGCCAGCATCAGAGCAGGTATTGTTAATTGGCCAGATGAGAGGATCCCATCTAGTAATATCATGAATAGATAGAACAGGACTGAACATTCATCTGAAATAAATTTCCTAGAGGGTATCCAATCAGAACCCTAGAGATCAGAAATCCCCCAAGGTAATCCATAAGTACTAGACACAGGTAATTAGCCACAACCAAACAATTGGATGAGTTTTAAACCAGCATAGAATCATGTCCATGATAGAAAACATTTGATTGATAGGCATAGGTCCAAGGAATCAAGAAAACATTATAAATAATCATACAAGTCAGATCAACATCTTGGGCAAGCTGTCTACTTCTGATATTGTCTTCTTCTCGTCCTAGTGTAGTACAGTTTCCTCTGTTTGAGCATTGTTTTAAGGTGAGTTTGAAGTCAGCAGGCCTCTCTATAGACCAGTCCAGCTTAGGGGCCTTTGGAAGTGGGAGTTAACCCAAGAGTCAATTTCCTTTCAATTTCACTGGGTATGAGCCAGTTAAGAGTACCTGATAGAAAGGATCTTCCACCCATGTTGGAGACAGTTCCTTAAATTACGTCTCCTTCCAGTCTTGGTTGCAGGTCATGGGTGAGGCATCTGATCTTTATCCAAAGATAGATTATGGAGATAAGCTTCAGAAACAACCCTAGAGTGTCCTTTAATAATTCAATTAAATTTTACATTAATATATCCTAACAGCAAAGAGGGCTTCCCTGGCAGCTCAGATGGTAAAGCATCTGCCTGCAATGCGGGAGACCTGGGTTCAATCCCTGGGCTGGGAAGATCCCCTGGAGAAGGAAATGGCAACCCACTCCAGTACTCTTCCCTGGAAAATTCCATGGATGGAAGAGCCTGGTAGGCTCCAGTCCATGGGATCACAAAGAGTTGGACACAACTGAGCAACTTCACTGGTTAACAGCAAAGAACTATCCAGGAAATGAGTCTTAGTAGATACAGACCTCCATTAACAAACTGGGATTTAACAAACATTGAAACATCTTTTTCTCCCTAAAATCACATTTTTACCAAATATAAACAAATTAAGACTTATTTGTATTATAGGTCTGGTCTCAATAGACTTGGGCTGATGATTTATATAATGAAAATTGATCATAGACCTTTTTGCTTTGCTGAAACTTTTATAAAGTCTCAGGCTGAACCTTTAAAATAAAACTTTTAGGGCTAGAAAAGTCATGCCAAAGGCTTATCACAGATTTTGCCTAACAGATCTAAGTGAATTCCTCCCTTCTCAAGGTCTCCAAAATTCCTTGAGATTTCTGTACCTGTTAGTGAGATAATCTTCCTAACTTATCTAATTATAAAATATAATTTTACCAAATTACTATCATAATTAGCTTGAGGGGAAAGTTTTTCTTACACCTGGAAAACACAGATTCAAATCAGTAATTTTTCAGGTAGAAACCTTAAAAGTTACAAGCATATTCACCAGTTCATTCAGTCCTTTTGTTAACCTTTGTGAAGTCATCAGGTTTTTCATTAGAATCTTTACCCAATACAGAAATTTGTATTTATCCAAAAGTCCTTTCTATAAATCTTTTTGAAGAGGAAGCATTTTTGTGAAACTTGGTAAGTGCTATGACAATATTTTAAGATAGTAACTAGAATTATGACTGATAACATTTTATGCAAACAGATCAGAATTTTAGGAACTCCATATAGTTTCTAGGATATCTATATTAGTAACATTTACCATATACTATTTTGGAGCCCCAAAATCACTGCAGATAGTGATTGCAGCCATGAAATTAAAACAAGCTTACTCCTTGGAAGGAAAGTTATGACCAACCTAGACAGCATATTAAAAAGCAGAGACATACTTAGCCAACAAAGGTCTGTCTAGTCAAGGCTATGGTTTTCCCAGTAGTTGCGTATGGATGTGAGAGTTGGACTTATAAAGAAAGCTGAGTGCCAAAGAAGATGCTTTTGAACTGTGGTGTTGGAGAAGACTCTTGAGAGACCCTTGGACTGCAAGGAGATCCAACCAGTCTATCTTACAGGAAATTAACCCTGAACATTCATTGGAAGGACTGATGCTGTAGCTGAAACTTCAATACTTTGGCCACCTGATGCGAAGAGCTGACTCATTCGAAAAGACCCTGATGCTGGGAAAGATTGAGGGCAGGAGGAGAAGGGGACGACAGAGGATGAGATGGTTGGATGGCATCACCGACTCAATGGACATGAGTTTGGGTGGGCTCCAGCAATTGGTGATGGACAGGGAGGCCTGGTGTGTTGCAGCTCATGGGGTCGCAGAGTCGGACATGACTGAGTGACTAAACTGAAGTGAACTGACCATACATTATAATCCAAGACTTATTACTCACTTGACAATACTGTCCATGTAATTCTGTATACAAAAATGAACCTAATTAGTGTAATATCTCTCTTTGGGATGTTTCAGGGGCCCTCTGATGCATGCCAAAGTTAGCTAGAAATCTTCTTCATTAGAATGATTTAGGAAGTTTTGTCAAAAAATACCAAAAAGGTTTAGAACACTCAGTCAGGTAGGATTATAGGTCATTGTGAAACAGTAACTATTCACTTAGCCAAAGTAACAAAAGGATTTCAGAACAGATCACTTAAGAGATAAAGAAACTGAAATCTATTATCAAGGCAGTCTAATATCTGAAGAAAAGATGTCCTCTTAACACAGAGAAAAGCTGAATTCAAGTTTTTGTACCAGCTTACTTTATTTAAAAGGTAAACTTAATTAACTTTATTTTAAACTTAGTCCTAATCATGTACAAAACTCTTTCCTTATGGTTCACTTTTCACAAACCTTATCACTTTCTGTACCCATTACTGTGTTCTTCCATCCTTGAAAGCCACCTACAAGTCAGGCTTACTTTCTTTTCCCTTCACAAAAATGCAATTACATTCCTCATACCGAAAACACTTCCTACTTCCCTTAAGCAACCAAGAACTGACTTTTGTAATAGCATTTTATAGGTTTGTGAGCATAAATACCAGTGATAATTTCTAAAACTTTTGTGTTCTTCGAGAGAACACTTTAGCATGGCACCAAACATCATTCATTTTTAATCCCAAATCTCTTTAGTTTCTCTGTAAGAGGAAATTAGTGCTCAGTAGTAGATGGTTCAAAATCTTATTTTATTTGGAAATAACCTAGCTATTCAACAGACTTCCAACACTTAGTTTAGCACAACCCTTAGAAATTCAAGTTACCCTAATCTGGAGAGACTATTTTAGACAGACATTCCTAAAGCATAATTATTCTTAATAGAGTTTATCTAAAGGCTCATATTTCATTTACATCTTTTAGAAGTTTCTTCACTTGAGGTAATTTCTTTGCTGACAAACTTGTAACAGATATAATAATATTTAAATTTTTTCAACCTAGGTACAATGAAACTCTGCTTAGTGTTAATTATTCTTAGACATGTCTACATTAGTTAGATCAACAAACAAACATTAATATTGGGTATTTAATATTGAATATTTCCCAGTTCACATGAACCTGAAATTCATTTAGGTTAATTTCTCTTGTATTTAGAACTATTTCATTTGTAAGCACTTACTTTTTTTTTAAAGCCAATTAGATTAGAGCTCAATTATAAACTGATCTCAGCAATCAGCAATATTATCCAAAAAACACAGACACACACTGAGATATATATATATCCAAACAGACACAACAAGAGATCCTATAGCTTTGTTTTCCAAACTTAGTTATGAATCAGATATCACAGTATGAAACCCACTAGTTGTAAACAAGATTTTAAAAGGCTTTGTTCCCTGCCTTTTTTCCTTTTGGTTTCAGGAATTAGAGATGGTCTAGATAAGTGATCCAGAGAGCTCTGGTCTAAAGGTATAGGAGTTATTTCCTCAAGGCAAGAATTCTTAAAAAGATAAATTTTTCTTCAAGTTTTCTATGGAGTTTAAAGAATATTGTAACCACATTGTTAAAAAATCATTTTTTCTGTGATCATAGTTTCATAGCTAAAATTTAGACCAGATAGTGATCAACTTGGTCCTGATAACAAGGGCGGATTGGTCCCAGCAGGGATTGTCCCTCTGGGGAAGTAGGGTCTTAGTTTGATCAGCCCTAGGCTGTTGATAATAGGAGTCCTGATATCCTGAATAAGGGAACTTCAGTTTACTTTCCTATCCTGTCAATAAAGATCTAATATTTTTAGGCCATTTTTCTTGTCATTGGATCATAGCTATAGATTGATCAGTCAAAAAAAAATTTTTTTTTCCAAGGGGTTTCCAGGTGGAGTGTGGAACCTTAGAGTGAGCAATTCCATATTAGCTTGAGCAGTTTGTACCAGATGTCTGTGCATGCAAACCAAACCAACAAAACCAAACCAAACCAGAACTTCACCAGCCAGGAGTCACACTCCAAATGAAACAAAAGGCAAAGAGATGCCCAGAAATCAAAAGCCAAAAGACATAAATGTCAAACATGACTACCCAGTTCCACTAGACCTGTGACCTGGCAGAGTCAATGCTAGCAGCCTTTTCTAGTTCTGATACAGTTTCAAGCAATTTCTTGTTGGTTTCCTGCAAAGAAGTTACTCTATCATTTCCTCTTTTAGAAGCTTCTAGATACCAGTCAAGGTAAGTACGGCCAGCCTTCTCTAATTATGTGTGCAAAAATATCAAATTTGGAATATCAAAAGAACCGCAATTTGGCCATTTTAGGTTGAGGTCTCTTTTAGTATAATTTCTTCAGTTAACTAGGTACTTACAAGTATGAGCCCCGTATAAATTGTACGCGAATCTGGCTGGAGTGTTAGTCAGAGGCTGGCTTTCTGACACCCCTTTGTTTCTGTTTTTGGGAGATTCTGTTTCCCATTTTAAGCTGAATTTGTCAGGGATAAAAATCACTAGTGAACTTGGGTAGTGGGCCCATGTGCTGCTTGTGAGCTTAACTCTTCCAGGAGTCACCCCAGAATCATTTCAGCTTGTCTTACATGTCTCGGATTTTGCCTCCAGCAATCTAAGACCACCATGGCTGCTCAGGTCGCTGAATGGCCAGTTCTTATGTGCAACCCTGGATGAGCAAGTATATTAATTAATGAGTGGGTTTCCCTATGGGACCACTGCACAGTATGAGGACTAGTCCTCCACCACTCCAGTAAATTTCTCAGTCACCTGAGAAAACCAAAACCAGCTGGGAGGAGTCTTGTCACTTTTCTTCAGAGCAAAGCTTTCATGTATTTTCCTCACTTTTATCCTGACAAATTCTATAATGGCAGTCAAATCGAGGGAAAGTGTCAGATCAGTCTCTTATCCACTCAGCCAAGACCATTAAGTCCCCTACAACGGAGCGACCTTGGCATCCTTCAGCTGAGCCCTGGGTATTCCTCGATTTTTTTCACAATCGAGCCCCCCTATCCAGTACCTTTGCACTGGGTGGGCTATTCCCCAGGCATCTTTCAGCCAGCCTCTCACCCAGTATCTTTTGACTGAGTGGGAATTTCTCAGTATCTTTCAACCGAGCCCTACTCAGTGTCTAGACCATGAGTGAGTATGCCCCGGATGTTTCACCTGGGCCCACCCCCCTAGTATCTTTCCTACTAGGAGGGAGCAGGTAACCTGCTCCACCACCAAATAAAACTCATAATCTCAACCAATATGGGAGATTCAAGAACCAGGAGAGACTTGCCCAAATTCATCTGCACTCCCCAAGGAGGCGGATGGACGCAAGGGGCCACTGCTGGTACCAAAGCTCCAGTTCCTTGTGGAGTCCAGTCGAAGGAAGGAAGTACACTCTGGGTCGCTTCGTTGGTCACCATAACTGTCGACTAAAAAAAGATGTACAACTTGAGAGTTGCAAGTTAAGTTTTATTCGGGGCAAAATAAGGACTGCAGCGCGGGAGGCAGCATCTCAGATAGCTATAGCAGCATGGGGTTCAATCTCTGTAGAGTCTCTGTAGAGGCAGATGACAAATGCCTTTGTTGTTCACTTGTTGGCAATGCTCTTGATAAATGCCAATTTCTATTTGACATATCTCAAGAGGTCAGAAAAAAATGTTTGATAAAACCCTATGCTAACGTCTAAGCAAACTAGATATAGCGGCAAATAGAGTATCTACAAAAAGTGTACACTTAACATTATGCGGTTACTGTTGTTTAGTCGCTAAGTCATGTCTGACTCTTTGCTACCCCATAGACGGTCACCCGCCAGGCTCCTCTGCCCATGGGATTTCCCAGACAGGAATACTGGAGTGGGTTGCCATTTCCTTCTCCAGCGAATCTTCTCAACCCAGGAATTGAGCCCACGGACATTCGTCTCTTGCATTACAGGTGGATTCTCTACTGTTGAGCAACCAGAGAAGCCCTCTTAACGATATACTTAATGGTAAAAACCTGAATGTATTTACACTTACATTGAGAACAAGTCACTCTCTCCACTTCTTGTTCTAGTCAGTGCAAGTAGGAAAATAAATTTAAAATATCCAATTTGAAGAAGAAAAGTTGAAATTCTGTTTGTAGATGACACAGTCATCTATGTATTAATAGAAAAATTCTACAGAATAACAAAAAGCCATATAAACAAATAAATTCTTTATCACGATTGCAAGATACAAGATGAGTATATGAAATTAATTGTATTTTTTTATATACTAGCAACAACCATTTTGGACTCAATATAAAAAATACTACCCAAAAGAGTGCTAAAAATATGACAGTCTTGGGATAAATTTCCTGAAGACATATAAACCCTGTGAGCGAAAAATCTAGAAACCTTGCTGAAAGATAACAAATATGACTTCAGTAAACAGAGACTGTATTCACAGATCAGAAAATTTAATAGATTAATGTATTAATTTTCTCTAAAGTGATCTAAAGTTTCAATACAATGGTACTCATTATCTCAGTAAATTTTTATAGACTGACAAAATCCACATGTAATGAAAGTAGCATAGAATAGCCAATACAAATATGAGTAACAGTAACAAAGTCGGAGGAAATATATTGCCTGACTTTAGGTCTTACTCTAAAGCTACATTAGTCAAGAGAGTGTGAGACTGGTAAAGAATAACAAATAGATCAGTGGAAAAGAGTGGGGACTCTAGAAACACTTTTACAAGGAAACATTCATTTTTAAAAAGATATAAATTCAGTTCAGTGGAGAAAGGATAGTATTTTCAATAACAACAAAAAGGATAAATTGGACTTTATCAAAATTAGAATGTTTGTGCTTTGAATGACATTCTGAAAGAAATAGATAAATCCTAGACTGGGAAAAAATACTTGCAAATCATAAGTGATAAAGATCTTGCAATGAAAGTAGCATAGAATAGCCAATACAAATATGAGTAACAGTAACAAAGTCGGAGGAAATATATTGCCTGACTTTAGGTCTTACTCTAAAGCTACATTAGTCAAGAGAGTGTGAGACTGGTAAAGAATAACAAATAGATCAGTGGAAAAGAGTGGGGACTCTAGAAACACTTTTACAAGGAAACATTCATTTTTAAAAAGATATAAATTCAGTTCAGTGGAGAAAGGATAGTATTTTCAATAACAACAAAAAGGATAAATTGGACTTTATCAAAATTAGAATGTTTGTGCTTTGAATGACATTCTGAAAGAAATAGATAAATCCTAGACTGGGAAAAAATACTTGCAAATCATAAGTGATAAAGATCTTGCAGCAACAATATATAAAAATCTCTCAAACCTCAATAATAAGACCACTGACAATTCAATTAAGAAATGTGAAAAAGTCTTGTATAGTATAGACACTGTACCACAGAAGATGTTCAACATATAGGTCTTTGAGGAAATGCAAATTAAGACCACAATGAGAGAATACTGCACACATATTAGAAAGATTAAAATTAAAACTGGTATTATACCAAATGTTAGTGAGGGTTTGCAGGAACTGGAACTCTTATACATTACTGGTGGGAAGTGGTAAAATGATACAACTATTTTGGAAAATAGCTTGGCAGTGCCTTAAAATAGAAAACATAGACCTATGATTACATCATTCTTCTAGAATTTACCCATGAGAAATGAAAGCATATTCTATAAAGAAGATTTTCATAAGAATGTGCTGCTTTGTTTAAAATAGGCTAACACTAGAAATAACACAAGTATTCATCAACAAGTCAATGGTAAAACAAAGTGGTACATCGACAAATGTCATAAATGTCTACTTAGCAGTAGACATTATTAATATGCACATGAAACAACATGGATAACACTCAAAATAATTATGGTGAGTGAAAGAACCCCCTTTCTGTAGAAGTACATGCTATTTTATTTCATTATATAAAATTTTAAAAATGAAAGCCTATCTATGTATGGTTACAAAAAGCAGATCAATGGTTGGATAACAATTGGGAGAGGTGAAAAAAAGGGATTACCAAGGGGCATGAAGAAACTTGAAGAGTGATGGATATGTTAATTAAATTCATTATATTCGTGGTTTCAGAGATGTTTACATATGTATGATGCTATAATATATAGTAAGACATATATATTTGGTCTTGATCCCTGTTTCAGGTACAAAGCTCCTAATACTCTGGGAATTTTCTTAGTGTTCAGAGTGATAAAGTTGTTTTTTGTTATGTTAACAAAGTGATGTTTGTATAGCACCTAGTTGATGGAGGATGTGATTAGAGGATTGGACCTTTCAGTTCTATTCCTTGAACTCTATGTGGGCTTCCCACGTGGCACTAGTGGTAAAGAACCTGCCTGCCAATGCCAGAGACTTAAAAGAAGTGAGTTCAATTGCTGGGTTGGAAAGATCCCCTGGAGAAGAGCATGGCAACCCACAACAGTATTCTTTCCTGGGGAATCCCATGGGCAGAGGAGCCTGGTGGGCTACAGTCCATAGTGTCTCAGAGTCAGACACAACTGAAGAGACTTAGCACACAAATAGCAAGCATGCACATGATTAGAGGGTTGGAATTTTCAGGTCCATTCCCTGACCTCCAGGGATAGAGAGGGTCTGGAGGTTGAATCAATTGCCAGTGGCCAATGATTTAACCAATCATGCCTTTGTCATGCTGCTGCTGCTGCTGCTAAGTCGCTTCAGTCGTGTCCGACTCTGTGTGACCCCATGGATGGCAGCCCACCAGGAGCCTTTGTCATGAAATCTCCATAAAAACTCCAAAGGATGTGGTTTGGAAAGCTTCTGGGTTGATTAAAATGTAGTTGTTTGGGAAGATTGGCATCTGGAGAGGGGAGGGACACTCCAGACTCTTTCACTATGCCTTACTTGTACACCTCTTCCTTCTTGCTATTTCTGAGTTACATAATTTTATTACAAACTAGTGATCTAGTGAGTAAAATGCTTCTCTGAGTTCTATGCAGATGACACCACCCTTATGGCAGAAAGTGAAGAAGAACTAAAGAGCCTCTTGATGAAAGTGAAAGAGGAGAGTGAAGAAGTTGGCTTAAAGCTCAACATTCAGAAAACTAAGATCATGGCATCTGGTCCCATCACTTCATGGCAAATAGATGGGGAAACAGTGGAAACAGTGACAGACTTTATTTTTTTGGGCTCCAAAATCACTGCTGATGGTGATTGCAGCCATGAAATTAAAAGACGCTTAGTCCTTGGAAGGAAAGTTATGACCAACCTAGATAGCACGTTAAAAAGCAGAGACATTACTTTGCCAACAAAGGTCCGTCTAGTCAAGGCTATGGTTTTTCCAGTGGTCATGTATGGATGTGAGAGTTGGACTATAAAGAAAGCTGAGTGCCGAAGAATTGATGCTTTTGAACTGTGGTGTTGGAGAAGACTCTTGAGAGTCCCTTGTACTGCAAGGAGATTCAACCAGTCCATCCTAAAGGAGATCAGTCCTGGGTGTTCTTTGGAAGGACTGATGTTGAAGCTGAAACTCCAATACTTTGGCCACCTGATGCCAAGAGCTGAATCATTGGAAAAGACCCTGATGCTTGGAAAGATTGAGGGCATGAGGAGAAGGGGACGACAGAGGATGAGATGGCTAGATGGCATCACCTACTCAATGGACATGGGTTTGGGTGGACTCAGGGAGTTGATGATGGACAGGGAGGCCTGGCGTGCTGCGGTTCATGGGGTCGCAAAGAGTCAGACATGACTGAGCAACTGAACTGAACTGAACTGAAGAGGGAGGTTGTGGGAACCTCTGATTTATAGCCAGTTGGTCAGAAGCATGGGTATAACAACTGGGGTCTAAAGAGTGTGTTTAGAGGTCAGGGATGCAATCTTGTAGGACTGAGCCCCTAACTTGTAGAATCTAATACTAAATCTGGGGAGATGGAATTGAGTTGAAATCCCAAATATCCAGATGGTGTCTGAGCATTGCAGAAACCAGCAATAGAGAAGCCAAGCAGCACTCAGAGAGTTGGAAAACTCAGGTTTATTATGCTGGCAGGCCCAGAGGAGTTAACACTCCAAGTTCGGAGCTTCTAACAAAGGGGTTACAAAGTTTTTACAGAGAGTGTATGACATCAGACTATAGTGGATGATGCTAATTGTTAATAGGCTGGTTTAAACTAGAGGTTTCACACTCAGGAACAGCTGTTAGGACAGGGCAGGTGAATGCCTGACCTTTATACAGACAAGCATGATTAAGCAGGATTAGAGGGGTTGCACAATTGAAAAAGCAGGGCAAGGGTCAGTGAGATAAACTTCAGTTCTTAGCATTGTTGTAAGTCTCCATTTTCCCGAGGTTACATGACTTAAAGTGACTTTGCAAGGAGCAAGCTGAGTTTCAGAAGCAGAATGAGCAAGAAGTTATTGTAAGTTTTAACTTTTTCTCTTCATGAGAACTGCTTGGAGGTGTGTGGGAAGCTCCGGCTCCTCATCTCCAACAAACACATTGGAATTGCGCCCAGGAAACTAATTTAATATGTTGAATCTTATCATACTGTTCATTTTAAATACATGCAGTTTGTTGTATGAAGCTGCCAAGAGATCCCTATAATGCCTCAGAAAGATAAATAAATAATAAACCTTGAAATTATCTACTTCTGCATCATTCATTGATTTGATAATATTGACTCACATAAAAGTACATAAGATCACTTTGATAGCACTAGAAGTTAATCATGAGTTATCTTTTGTACAGCCGTACCGAGAGTTCAACTAAAATGGAAAGAGCACGAAGCTGGTGCAAGCTGGTAAGCATCAGAAAGTTGACTGGGTATATAACCATGAATTTAGTATTTCTAAACACTTTGGTAGTTTGTCATAGAAAGTTAAAAAGCAATGCAGAGCCAAATTCATGTCTTCAAGGAACCAATCAATCTGGGCAGATAGAACTAAAGCGTTCACTGCACTTAGAGAAAATTAGGGGACAGCTGTGTGACAAGAATGACTTGTATCCCAGACTTTCCTAAAGGGTAGACAAAGGGTAGACAAACTAGACCATAGAAAATACAAACAGATAAGAGAAATGACTTATTAGCTGAAATATAAATTGAGGGACTTCCTTGGTAGTCCAGTGGTTAAGAATCTGCCTTGTGAAGCAGGGTACACAAGTTTGATTTCCAGTTGGCCAACTCAGATCCCACATGCCACAGAGCAATGAAGCCCATGTACCACCACTACTGACCTTGTGGGCCACAACTAAGACCAGACACAGCAAAATAAATAAATTTGTTGTTCAGTTGCTCAGTCATGTCTGACTCTTTGCGACCCTATGGACTGCAACACACCAGGATTCCCGGTCTTTCAACATCTCTTGGAGCTTGCTCAAACTCATGTCCTTTGAGTCAACGATGCCATCCACCCATCTCGTCCTCTGTCATCCCATTCTCCTCCTGCCTTCAATCTTTCTCAGCATTAGGGTCTTTTCTAATTATTCAGCTCTCCACATCAGGTGACCAATGTATTGGAGCTTCAGTTTCAGCATCCATCCTTCTAATGAATATTCAGGATTGATTTCCTTTAGGATTGACTGGTTTGATCTTGCAGTCCAAAGGACTCTCAAGAGTCTTCTCCACGTAAGAGTCTTTGTCCTCTTAGTGGTTACCAAAGAAACACTGCAGTGGACAAAATTAAACAGGTAGGTCTTATTCAATACTATGACAATAAGGGATGGAGTTTAAATGCAAGTCCACTAAAATAAAAGGCAGGAGGATTTTTAAGCACTGGCAAATGTGGAGAGCATATACCAGAGACTGTTGGGGGAAAGCCAGTCTATGTATTAGGCATCTATGTTTGCTAATTGTAACTTTTCAACATTGGACTCTTACCCTCTCAAAGAGACTGGAAAATAGGAGTATGGTCTCCTTTGATGATGCCATTTCCAAAAGATGGTTCTCATGTCCTTGAGAAAGGCATTTCTCAGCTATAAAAGTAAATAGGCTGGGAAAAGACTTACATCTCAAAAGGACAGAGAAAAAATTTACAATTATAAGTTTTCTAAATGAAATGCTCTAAAAAAAAGGTCAGGGGCCTATAGACAGGAAGAAATTTGTCTCAAGTTTAGTCAAGCTGGGGGAACATTAAAGCCCTCTTGATCAAGGGCCGAAACATTTGTATCCACTTATTCCTCTTTACAAAGATAAATGTCTTGTACATACTTACTGCACAGTAAATATTTAATAAAATCACAAAATATTAAAGATGGAAAAGATTTTATGACACATCCAATCCAATCCTCCTCATTAATACATTTTTATTATATGTATTATATATAGCATAATATATAATACATAAAACACACACATGAATTATAAATTACTAGAGATAATTATATACATACTACAAAAGCTAGATGTGATAATTTCTAAGCTGTGCTATTGTGCTAAGAAAAGTCTGTTTCAGATATTTAAGAGTAGTTTAAAAAGTCAGAACATAGGCTTTGATCCTACTGGTTTTTCCTTAGATCTTGAAAGACACAGCAGTTACTAAAAGTTTAAATCAGCTTGAAAGATAAACATCTTGAAGGGTCAGGCTCATCCAGTGCTATCCCCAAGCTTATTGTACTTTATTACACAAAAATTCTTTCTTCTTTCTTAAATTCTGTTTTCATTCAGAAATGATATTTTCAGTCGGTTACATCTAAGACAAATCAGTCTATCCCTTTTAAGAGTAGAGACACTGCAACAAGTTGTTTGAAGAAAGGACTATATAATATTGTGAAATGAAAATATTTCCTGCCATATTAATAGACAAGAAATGTGACAGCCATCAGCGATTTCTGGCCTCCAAATGTGAATGCGTGCAGGTAGGCTCCCAAAACTGTGAGCCAGCTGATGCTGCCAACCCCCAGGGTAACTGCAGAGGAACTGGGGGAATGCAGGAAACAAGGTGAACAAGGAAACAAGACTGGCCCCAGATAGCTGCAGTGCATATGAAAGAAATGAATTCAGAGCACCTAGAGGCTTGATCTTCCCTTATACAGAATGCTAAATTCCTTAACTTGATACCTGACCTTTGATGTTCAGACTGGCTGCTCCCTTAGTTGCAAATTTGTATATAGCCTGACTTCCCCTCCTGTCTCCTTGGAGCAGTTTCCTCAGCACTCCTGAGATGCTTTCTCCCAGGCTCAGAGTCCTAAACATTCCCACCAAATAAAATAACTCTCTACTTTCAGGTTGTGACTATGTTTTTTAGTTGACAACATCCCTATTTCCTTTTTCCAAATGGTACAACTTCCTTCAATCTGGGAATTCTAACCATTAAAATGTCTTGCCCTATGAACGTAAATCAATCCTAAAGGAAATCAACCCTGAATATTTAATGAAAGGACTGATGCTGAAGCTGAAGCTCCATTACTTTGGCCACATGATCCAAAGAGCCTGACGCTGGGAAAGACTGAAGGCAGGAGGATAACGGGCAACAGAGGATAAGATGGTTCAGTTCAGTTCAGTTCAGTCGTTCAGTCCTGTCTGACTCTTCATGACCCCATGGACCGCAGCAAGCCAGGCTTCCCTGTCCATCACCAACTCCCAGAGCTTGCTCAAACTCATGTCTATTGAGCCGGTGATGCCATCCAACCATCTCGTTCTCTGTCATCCCCTTCTCCTCCTGCCTTCAATCTTTCCCAGCATCAGGGTCTTTTCAAACAAGTCAGTTATTCACATCAGGTGGCCACAGTATTGGAGTTTCAGCTTCATCATCAGTCCTTCCAATGAATATTCAGGACTGATTTCCTTTAGGATGGACTGGTTGGATCTGCTTGCTGTTCAAGGGACTCTCAAGAGTCTTCTCCAACACCACAGTTCAAAAGCATCAATTCTTTGGCGCTCAGCTTTCTTTATACTCCAATTCTCACATCCATACATGACTACTGGAAAAACCAAAGCTTTGGCTAGACAGACCTTTGTTGGCAAAGTAATATGCCATCTAGGTTGGTCATAATTTTTCTTCCAAGGAGCAAGTGTCTTTTAATTTCATGGCTGCAGTCACCATCTGCAGGGATTTTGGAGCCCCCCAAAATAAAGTCTCTCACTGTTTCCATTGTTTCCCCATCTATTTGCCATGAAGTGATGGGACCAGACTCCATGATCTTAGTTTTCTGAAAGCTGGGCTTTAAACCAACTTTTTCACTCTCCTCTTTCCTTTCATCAAGAGGCTCTTTAGTTCTTCTTTGAAGAAGTGTGGTGTCATCTGCATAACTGAGGTTATTGATATTTCTCCCAGCAATCTTGATTCCAGCTTGTGCTTCATCCAGCCCAGCATTTCTCATGATGTACTCTGCATATAAGTTAAATAAGCAGGGTAACAATATGCAGCCTTGATGTCCTCCTTTCCCGATCTGGAACCAGTCTGTCGTTCCATGTCCAGTTCTAACTGTTGCTTCCTCACCTGCATACAGATTTCTCAGGAGACAGCTCAGGTGGACTGGTATTCCCATCTCTTTAATTTTCCACAGTTTGTTGTGTGAGATGGTTAGATGACATCATTGGCACAATGGTCAAGAGTTTGAGCAAACTCTAGGAAATAGTGAAGGACAAGTCTGGCATGCTGCCTTCCATGGGGTCGCAGAGTCAGACACAGCTTAGCGACTGAACAACAGCAATGAATCTAACAATTGAGTGTTAAAAATTATTTCCAAATCTATACAACCCCTTCTGAGCTATTCTGTTTATTTTTTAATGTGTATTCTATGTATTTTTTTTCACGTGAAAGATAAGCCAATATTATTTAAAAGACCAAATTTATGGAAGCCTTAAAGAAATTCCCCACCCTTATGATTTACATAAAAAATGAATCATGCAAACTAACTCAAGTTTTCAATATTTGTAACACAAAGATTTCTGTCAAAAAAACAGTTGGAAATAACATGCTGTTTGCAATGTAATTGTTACTATTCACTAAAGCAGAAAAGGGAAATGTGGAGAGCTAAAAGGCTGACAGCCTAGTCATTTAAAACTACAGGTTGTCTCAGGAATGACAATGGTTTTGAAATTCAGCTCAACCCATGCCGAGAAGTTGCTAGCTCTAGATATTGGAGAATATTTAACACTTTAGTTGAATAAGTTTTTCCTCTTTCTTTTTCTCCTCATAACATTTCAACTAACCAAGGAAATCTTAGCCTTTGTATTTTAAACTATATTAAATATTCAAAGGGACACTGGTCTTCTCTGCAGAGAGTTTCTGGGATCTGAATTTTTAATGAGGACATTTGTTTAAACTGAGTGATCAACAGAGCTGCAAAGACCACCAATGGTTTGTTTTTTTCTGCTAGGAAAAAAAGGAAAAAACAGAAAGCACAGGCTAGGTTTGCTATGTGTAACTCTTTTTTTTTTTTTTTTTAATTTTTACTTATTCATTTACTTACTTTACTATTTTTGTGGCCATGTGCTGTGGCATGCAGGATGTTAGTACTTCGACTCTGTATTGGGAATGTGAAATCGAGCTACTGGACTATAGGGAAGTCCTATGTGTAACTTGTAACAGACTCACATATTTGCTTAAGTTTTTTGTTTGTTTGTTTTTAATTCTTAAAGCAATTTCAATCTGAAGTTGGAAGTTCCCTCACCGAGGTGTCCGACCTGAGAGATTCTCAGGCTCCTTAGGTCCTCTTTGTGCTTGCTTGTCCCTGAAAAGGACTCTCTCCTGGACCAAGCGTTAGTTAATTTCCACTGAACCTTTTCACCAGGAGGCCTTGACCTTAGCCCCCATCCTTGCCAGGCCTGCAAATCTCAGTTATAGCAAGAATCCTGGTAAGTCACTTCAGGGAAAATTCCCTACCCTTGACATCTATTCACCTTTGTTATGCCATCTACACAGCAGCACTCGCCATCTACTTCTACAAGGATTAAATTATGAGCCTCAGCAGCTGCTGACAATCAACACCCCCTGAAAAGAGTTCAGCGTGGAGAGCAGAATAAGGCACTCTGTGTTCTGGGGGAAAAAAAGAAAAGAAAACAAAACTGGCAGAACAGGTCTTCAGATATTTATTTTCAGGAGATTTTATGAGCCCAATTCTTGCATCTCCTCAAATCTAGAAAATCGTTAAAATCCTTTATGGTGATGTCTGCTTCTTGTGACTAGCAGTAACCTTCACAACACCAACAGAAACCTTTTGGAAAAATATGTGCTTGATTACATGTACTTTCCCTTCACGAAAATCACATTTATACCGATCCTCTCCCCACCTCTTTGGAGCAGTTTCACAGAACTATCTGAAGTGCTATCTGCTGGACTAGAGTTCTCATTGTGCCCCTCATGTTGCTTTGTTTTGTTTTTTCCAGTCAACAGTTTCGTGATCAAATGTACCCCAGATGATATCTGATCACCCCGATGTGCCTTCAGCAAGAAACCAGTTAGGTCAGTTGAACAAGAATTCCCCTACCTTTGAGATCCCCTCTTAGGAATTTCCCATCCACTGATCCCCTCACTATGTTTCTTTGCTCTATATCCCCACTTGTACTTACATTTGGAGTCAAGCCCAGTTCTACACTGGAGAGTCTTTCCCCCTACTCAATATTTCCTGGATGATTTTGCCACATTAATTACTATCTGCTTGGTTTTCTCTAACACCCCAACTTGTCCCATTATCTTGAGTGAGTCTGGCTTCTCTGATGCCCTGATTCATTTTGCAGCTGCCACGTGATTCTTCACAAGAGAAAATGTTTGCATGGTTGGCCACCAGCCCTGTGCTCCTCGATTTTTGACTTTGTGGTCTTCTGACTGCACACAAGGAAAAGATCAAGATAGGATAGTGCCATCTTTGTTTAACCTCTTTCTGTGGCTCTTTTTCTTTTCTAAATTTGACCTCACAGCTACTAAATAATCAGAGAGATAATACCTACCAAATACTACCTTCCCCAATAAAATTATACTAGCCTGAATTGAAAGGTATTTTAGACATCATCCAATCCACCACCATTTTACAATCAAGGAAACTGAGGCTCCAGACTTTGTATTTCTACTTAATGTCAAACTTAGGATTAGAGATCAGTTCCTTCTCACTTCAATTCATGGTCCTTTCTAATAGAAAACATTGCCTTATAAAATCGACATTTTTTTTGTCAATGTGCTCTTTTTTGTTTTGTTGACATTTTATCTATTGCCAATGTACTTAACTGCCTTCAACAATATTACATTTCTCATGCGTAGTATTCCTTTTTCAGAGAGGCTAAAATAGGAGTTATATTATCAGACACTTGTGAGTTCAAAACCTTCTCTCCCCCTTACATGTGATCTCTCACCCACTCCATTTGAAATATGTAAAAGAGGTGGAAGATACTAATGGAATAGTATTTATTTATCATCACAAGCTATAAATGTGGTATTGTAGTATTCTTGCATGAGTTACAGAAATCTTCCAATTAATTGATTTGTATTTTTAACTACAGATCTTATCAAAATACCTGTAACACAAATTAAAAAGAAAAACACAAATCTATATACTTTGGAGATGACAGAGACCCTGAACAGCCCAACCTGCTCCATTGCTGATTGCTCCTAGGGGAATCAACCTCCTGTGATTGGATTTGTGAGTGCTGGAATTCAAAGCTAACAGAACAAGGCACTGGCAATATCTGTAACATAGAAAAGTCTCAGCATGTCATTTACCAGATCAAAGACAATGCAAGTGGACTTTATTCTTGTTTTTTAATACATACAATAGTTGTGTTAGGTAGTTAGAATACGAAACAGGAGTCCAGAATGGCGGTGGCTAAAGACAAGGAAGGGAAAAGCCTGTGAAAATAGAACAAAGGAAGGTCCGAGGACCGGAGTGAGAACTTCAGGTAGAACAGCACTCTGGCTAAGCCCAATTTACACAGGGCAGGCTCGAGGGAGGAAAAAAACATATAAAAAGCGGAACCAAAGCATGCTCTCCCCCTTTTTTCCTCTCTCGCGCGCTGGGGTGTTCTTCTCTTCATGTCTTTGGGTCGACAGTTGGCAGGCCCTCATGCTTCAAGGACGGATTTTCCTGCTATTATCTAAATGAAATAGAGCTGTAACACTGATTCGTCTAAGAGCTATAACACCGTCTGTTCGAGACCCGAGAGCCATGACCCAAGGGCCCTAATGTCCGTCACTCCAAATCTTTGTTGTGACAGACAAGAACCGAGGAGCATACACTCGCGTGACACCTTTATAGAGAACTGAATTTTGATCCATGTCTAAGATAGGGTATTTTTGGATTTTGTAGTGACAGATCATGTTATATGATTAATTTTGTTACCTTTTTTTCCAGGAAAACCTGTCTTCACCATTCAAAACGATTCATGGTATTTTACAGATAGTAAATGAGTAACTACTACCCTATGGAATTTATTTGAAATGGAGAGTTCCTCTCTTATTGCAAGGGCTGTTATTTATTCCTTTTTTTTTTTTTTTTGGATACATCTTGTTGCCTTCAGCTAGGAATCCTCCTTTGAAATACCATGGAAACAAGCAAATATGCCTCATTAAATTTTCCTTGCAAGAGAAAAATTGAAGGAATTTTTAAATTGTAGAGTAGATAAAAATAAAACACATTTCCTATAGGAGTGATTAGACTGTCCGTTAAAATTTTTTAAGGAAAGGTATCAGGGTTGGCAGAAAAAAGAAAAATTGGTGTCTTTATATTTGTGAAATTTTAACAATTTAAGAAAAGTGATAGCGTATTGTATTTCTTGAATAAATACTGAAAATAAACCTCAATTATTTTTCATATTTAGTACTAAATAACATTTCAGATATATTACAAAAGTAATTATTTTTAATAATGCATAAACATAATTGTGAGTGACATTAGAGAACTTCTCAATTAACAAACATAGCTTCCCTTGTGGGTCAGATGGTAAAGAATCTGCTTGCAATACAGGAGACCCAGGTTTGATCCCTGGGTTGGAAAGATCTCCTGGAGTAGGAAATGGCAACCCACTCCAGTGTTCTTGCCTGTAGAATTCTATGGACAGAGGAGCCCAGTGGGCTACAGTACATGGGGTCACAAAGAATCGGACATGACTGAGAGATTAATACTTTCTTTCTTCTATCTATTTGCATTAACGCTTTTGGTTAAGGAGAAGAACTTTAGAGAGGAAACAAAAAGCAAAAAACACCTTTTAAATTTAGCTCTATAGTAACTTATGAGTTATTATACTATGATGGACATGTTTCTTCAACAGATGAGATCAGAACCAGGCAGAGTCTTAGGCTGTTTCATAATATAAGTAAAGCTTCTAGTGAGATAGGAGCTTTGGAATTACCTGGTCATTTAATGGCCAAGTAATAAAGAAATTCCTTTGTCTTAAATATATTCTAGCTTCCCCCACAAATTGAAGCCAAAATTGACACATTTATATCGTATGAAGTGTTAATACTATTATCATATAGCTTGGACCTTGGGACTTGATGAAAATGTTAGTTTTTAGTAATGTTAACTTTATCCTTCCCTATTAGAATAAGTCTAATGAGTAGATCTCAGAATGCACAAACATCACCATTAGTCAGAATTTCCTCCTCTTTATTTTGCCACCTTGTATTGTATTGTATATTCTAAACTAAGGCAGCAACTATTAGGAACATGTCCTGAATTAAACATCCCCCTTTTGAATAAAACTGAAAGATGTTTTTAAGTGAAAAGAGTTATTGATTTTTGTTGAGTTAGCATTTTGTACATTGAAATCTACTTTAACAACAGAAATCAATATATAACTCTTTCAAATCACTGTTATGGAATTGTTACTGTTGTGTTTTATTTTTTTTTCTCCTCTCTCCTAAACCATGGATGTAATTCATTTAGTAACATGTTAATTTCCTATCCATCTGGATTGAAAGGTTTCTAAGTTAGTGATGTATTAATTGAGCTACCTAAAGGGTAGCATGGAGCCTCTAACACATTAAGCAGACACAGTGCTTTGAGGTATAACATACAGGCCCAAAATATGATTCGTGCACAGCAATTAATCATCTAAATCTAGACAACACTGTTATGCTTCAACAACTGGTGGTTATTTCCTGGCAGTTAGGGATCTGAGTTTTATTCTATTTCTTCTAAAAACAACATGAGGAGGAGGGAAGCATTATTAGACTTCACAGATTTTAGGTATCAGATGACAATGGTCCCAGTCCACAAAGATTGCATGACTGAGTCGCAATCAGTCCCTGATGTTGGGAAAGACTGAAGACAGGAGGAGAAGGGGACGACAGAGGATGAGATGCTTGGATGACATTACTGACTGGATAGACATGCATTTGAGCAAGCTCTGGGAGTTGGTGATGGACAAGGGAAGCCTGGTGTGCTGCAGTCCATGGGATCACAAGAGTCAGACATGACTGAGTGACTGAACTGAACTGAACTGAGTCTCAATAACCTCAGTTTCTACCTGGATTAAATCGAATAAGGTAATTGAAGTTGGCTGATAATGCCTGGTATAAATAAGTCATTCCAATAATATCCAGATTTTCTTTTTTTTTCTCTCTTATCTAGTTTTCTTGACTGCCTTGTTTTCTCATAGACTGTTCATTTGAGCTCTCAAATCCCTTTGCTTGGTTAGAGTTTTGCTTACTACATGGCCATATAATGTTATAATAATTAGATAGATTATATACATCATTATGAATGATGAATATTTTTTCTTCACTGATGATAAATCCATATTGCTTTTCTTTTTTGTTTAAAACTTAGCAACAGAGTTCACTTCTTTTGAATTTTTGTCTTGATAATGTCAGAAAAAAATTTGTGACTCTGCTTGTTACTTATTTTAAACTTGTTGGACATTTTCATCCTCAATTTTGCAGTCTAACATCTGTGAGAGAACAACAGTATTTTTGAAATTATTGTGCTTTATATTGCAAATCTGTAAGTTTTACCTCATCCATTTACTTTCTTTTTCTTTTTGACATTTATAAATATAACAAGAGGAAGAGACATTAGCAGTCTGCCAGGATTCCTAAAGAGGAAAAAACAATCTTCACACCTATGTGTGTATATCAGGGAAATGAAACTTTACGTGGGGTAGGAAAGATTCCCCCCTGGGGTAGGAAATGTCAACCCACTCCAGTGGTCTTGCCTGGAGAATTTCATGGACAGAGGAAACTTGAGGGCTACAGTCGATAGGGTCACAAAGAGTCAGACACAACTAACCAAATAAAACACGCACACTTGATCTACAAGTAGGAAGATGGGAAGTTAGGTGGTGAATAACATTGTTTCTGTAATAATTTTGACATGACATTATTTGCATAATTAGCACCCGTTTTACAGAATTGTTCAGGTTCTTTCATTCATCTTTCACTTTCCATATTTATTCATTGAAACACACATGCACAAACTGCATGGGAAGTTTGTTGTTGCTGTTTAGTTGCTAAGTCATACCTGAATCTTTGCGACAACATAGACTGCAACCTGCCTTCCCTGTCCTTCACTATCTCCCAGAGTTTACTCAAACTCATGTCCATTGAGTCGATGATGCCATTCAGCTATCTCATCCTTTCTTAGCCACTTCTCCTCTTGCCCTCAATCTTTCCCAGCATCAGGGTCTTTTCCAGTGAGTCAGCTCTTCACATCAGGTGACCAAAGTATTGGAGCTTCACTTTCAGCATCAGTCCTTCCAATGAATATTCAGGGCTGATTTCCTTTAGGATTGACTGATTTAAATGGAAAGTATAGTTCATTTCTATTATCAATATTTTACTGACTTTATAAGAGTCAATGTCTTTAACCCATTTTGAATCTGGATCTCAAACAGCAGAATAACCTCTACAGGAAAAGAAGAATGAGGAATTAAAAAGGCTCAGAGAGGGTTAGTGGGGAGCAGGAAAGATTTACAAAGAAGGTGGTTCCCTAGCTAAGGGTAACAGGAGGAATCAGCCAAGCAAATAGGAAGAAAGAAAGACTGAGGGGAGGATGGAGGAATATATTAAGTACAGGGAGACCAATTGGTTCAAGGCAAAAAGGCATGAAAGATGACAACCTGCCAGAGGGTAAAGGTTGGGGATTGATTATAGATGCAGTAGCAGGACTGACAGGTGAGATTGGAAAAGCAATTATAAGGAGTTTAGATTCAGAGCACAGCCTCATCTTAGAAGTCCCAACACCACTTTTCTATCTGTCTAATATTCACTCATATTTTAGCAACTGACTGCATGGTCATATCTTTTGCAGTCCTCTGGACTTAAAATCCATCCTCTGAGTTTCTGTATTTTGGGGTTCATACTTGCAGTGTAATGTAACAGAAAAAATTTTCACCCAGAATATGTTGAATCTGACCTGTTATTGATTAAATGACTTGCCCTTAAGATCTTTTCATGTCTCTAAGTCTAGAAATACTTCACTCCTTAAAGCTCCTGCATAGCTTTTCATAATGTGTGTTCATTTCCACAAAACTTCACTTTGCATTTTTGCAAATGTTTATTTACAACTCAATATTCTTAAATTTTCTTCTTGCGTTTCCTTACTAATTAGTTAGGATGAAAATTATTTGGGGACATTTTATTACCTCATCTGTTTTTTTGCCTTCATATATATTTACCATATTTTGTACTGTTAATGCTTATCAATTGGTATACCTTTCACATATAATTAACCAAGATACATTTATTAATTTACATATCTACAATATTTTACCTCTGTTTTATATGTTGTAATATTTTCTCCCAACCTGTTCCTTGTATTTTAATTGTATTATGGCATATTTTGTTTCAAAGCTGTTTATATCTGATACCATCAAAACTATCAGATTGATTAGAGATGACTAGAAATGAAAAAACTGTATTTTTTCCTTATGAATTTCAAGTTGTAGATGTCCCATATTTTATTCATAATGATTTCATCGTTCTATTTTTCTTCTTTAGTTTTACATTTAGGTGTAACTGAAATTTATCTTTAAAAAAGCATAAAATTAGAACTTTATCACCCACTGAATGGAAGAGGAAATGCATATGGATCATTCTGTTGCTTGAAGAAACTCAGCTCTGCAGAAACTCTTTGGTTCTTGTGATGATAGGAAGAGAGACCAAAAAGACTAATACTAAAAGAGGGACAAAACTAACAATAACAAAGGAAGGTTTTATGTAAGAAAAAGAAACAAAACTACTTCCACAACTTCATTTAATGGCCTATCTTGTAGAGAACAAAATATCCAATTTTTGTGACACATGGCACAGTGAAAACTCAGACTTTAGAGGAGTTGAGCAAATATTTTAGCTCATGGGCACAAGAAATTGGAGAAAGTAACCACCACTGGTCAGGAGTCAGCACTCTGTCAAGAGAGCATGCTCTGAGTCAAATTCCTTAAGAAGTTATTTTTCCAAAACAACTGGAAAGTTAATAATACTTTATATGAAATTTGACTTTAGAATCCTCCCAGGAAAATGAACTGCTTGACTAGAGACAAACGATAAGTACCTACTTCCTTAACTCTATAAAAATTATAAATATTGTGTTTTCTATTCCAAGTGTAAGTCTGTCTACTAAGCAGATATTTCAAAAAAGGAATTTTGTTGTTGTTGTTTCTGACCCAACTGAAAATTAACAGGACAAAGTACTCTCCCACAAAGGGCATGGAATTTTGATCTCATTTTACACAGGTTTGGCATAATTATTTGGATATTTTGTAACTCCTTTCACTTCTGTGTCCTTTAGTTTTTCTTAGCTACAACATCCATTAGGATAGCTACAAAAAAAAAGAATACCTCACTTACATCAATGAACAGATAATACAGACAGAAAATCAACAAACCAACAGTGGTCTTAAATGACACATTGGATCAGTTAGACATCTCCTGGGTCAGGAAGATGTCCTGGAGAAGGAAATGGCAACCCACTCCAGTATTCTTGCCTGGGAAATCCCATGTGAAGGAAAGTTAAATGGCTCAAAATAGCCTGGAGTTAAAACTCCCCTCTGGGTCCTCCCCACCATTCTATGCAAAACAAAGAACTCTCTCACCTGAAGAAAAAAAATGGACATTAAGGTTGATTATGCCCAGCTCCCAGCTGGTCCCAGCCTCTGGCTGATCTCCAGAATTCCTTGCCCCAGCCATTTAAGAGATAATTAATCGGAACAACCTTGGAGAAGAGCAGGCCCCCTTAAGACAGTAGATTTACACACATACGCCTATATATACTTATTCTTTTCTTGGGTTAGTGCAACAGCTCACTAATCTGACTGCTGCCCCTTCTCGCCTCATTAAAGGTGATCTGTTACTGTAAAGTGCTGGTCTCATTCTTTTTCCAAATCTTACCTTCTCTAACTCCCTTACCCTACACCATGGACACAGCAGCTGTATGGGCGATGGTGGGCGATGGAATCACAACAACATCAGACTAAACAACAACAACAACAACATAGAGCATTCCATCCAAAAACAGCAGAATGCACATTCGTTTCAAGTCCACATGGAACTTCCCTCAGCATGAATCATGTGCTGGCCACAAAACAAGTCCTAACAAAATTAAGAGAACAGAAATTATCTGAAGCATTTTTTTCCAACCACCATGGTATGAAACTAGAAAATCAATTACAGAAAGAGAAATGGGAGGAACAATAACACATGGAGACCAAACAATGTGCTACTAAAACAAAAATGGGTCAATGAAGAAATCAAAGAGGAAATCAGAAAATACATCGAGGCAAACGGAAATAGTAAGACAACATTCCAAATCTATGGAATGCAGCAAAAGCAGTTCTAAGAGGGAAGTGTGCAGTGACACAGGCTACAAGAAAAACCTCAAACACCCTAACCTAACCATCTAAAGAAATTAGGGGAAAAAAAAAAAAAAGAATAAGCTAAGCCAAAAGTCAGCAGAAAGAACATAATAAATATCAGAGGGAATTTTAAGAAGAAGCAAAAAATTAGAAAAGATCAATAAAAATAAGAGCTGGTTTTTTTAAAAGATAAGCAAAATTGATAAACTTTTAGTCAGGCTCATCAAGCAAAAAAGCAACAGGACTCAAGTAAACAATGTAGAGTTTCCTCAGAAAACTAAATATAGAACTGCCATATGATGTAGCAATTTCACTCCTGGATAGTTCAGTGAAATAAGTCAGACAGAGAAAGACAAATATTGCTTGTTATTACTTACATGTGAAATCAAAAACATAAAACAAATAAATATACATTACAAAATAGACTTAAAGATGTAGAAAACTAACTAGGTTCCAGTTTGGCAAGGGAAGGAGAAGGAGGGGAGGGACATGGTAGAGGTATGGGTTAAAGAGATACAAACTACCATATATAAAAGTAATTAGCCCCCAACTAAAATAAATAAATTTAAAAAAAAAAAAAGAGAGAGCAAGAGACCAAACAGACGTTTCTCCAAAGACATACAGATGGATAATAAAAACATGAAAAGATGAAAAAAAAAAAAAGTGGATAAGGACCAAGGATATATTGTACAGTACAGAGAAATACAGCTATAATTTGTAATAACTGTAAATGGAGTATAATCTGTAAAAAATATTGAATCACTACGCTGTACACCTGAAACTAATACTGAAAATCAACTCTACTTTCATTTAAAAAATAAACAAAGAGAAAATAACAAGTGTTGATGAGGATTTGAAAAATTGGAATGTTAGACACTGTTCATAGGATGGTTGTAAAATGGTACTGCTGATGTATAAAACAGGATGGCAGTTCCTCAAAAAATTAAACATAAAATTACTATGTGATCCAGCGATCCCATTTCTGAGTATATGCTGCTGCTGCTGCTGTTAAGTTGCGTCAGTCGTGTCCGACTCTGTGCGACCCCATAGACAGCAGCCCACCAGGCTCCACTGTCCCTGGGATTCTCCAGGCAAGAACACTGGAGTGGGTTGCCATTTTCATCTCCAAAACATGAAAGTGAAAAGTGAAAGTGAAGTCACTCAGTCGTGTCCGACTCTTAGCGACCCCATGGACTGCAGCCTACCAGGCTCCTCCGTCCATGGGATTTTCCAGGCAAGAGTACTGTAGTGGGTCGCCAGTGCCTTCTCCATCTGAGTATATATTCAAAATAATTAAAAACAAGGTGTCAAAGAGATATTTACACTCCCATGGTCATAACGGCATGATTCACAATAGCTAAAATGTGGAAACAACACAAGTATCTGTCACTGGATGACTGGATAAAGAAAATGTGCTATAAACATACAGTGGAATACTCAGTTCAGTTCAGTTCAGTCATGTCTGACTCTTTGTGACCCCATGGACTGCTGCACGACAGGCTTCCCTGTCCATCACCAACTTCCAGAGCTTACTCAAACTCAAGTCCATCGAATTGGTGATACCATCCAACCATCTCATCCTCTGTCGTCCCCTTCTCCTGCCTTTAACCTTTCCCAGCATCAGGGTTTTTACAAATGAGTCAGTTCTTCGCATCAGGTGGCCAAAGTATTGGAGTTTCAGCTTCATCATCAGTCCTTCTGATGAATATTCAGGACTGATTTCCTTTAGGATGGACTGGTTGGATCTCCTTGCTGTCCAAGGGACTCTCAAGAGTCTTCTCCAACACCGTAGTTCAAAAGCATCAATTCTTCGGCGCTCAGCTTCCTTTATAGTCCAACTCTTACATCCATACATGATTACTGGAAAAACCGTAGCTTTAACTAGATGGACTTTTTTGGCAAAGTAATGTCTCTGCTTTTTAATATGCTGTCTAGGTTGGTCATAGTTTTTCTTCCAAGGAGCAAGGGTCTTTTAATTTCATGGCTGCAGTCACAATCGTCAGTGATTTTGGAGCCCAAGAAAAAAAAGTCTTTCACTGTTTCCATTGTTTCCCCATCTATTTGCCGTGAAGTGATGGGACCAGATGCCATGATCTTAGTTTTCTGAAAGCTGGGTTTTAAACCAACTTTTTCACTCTCCTCTTTCACTTTTCATCAAGAGGCTCTTTAGTTCTTCTTTGAAGAAGTGTCATGTCACCTGCATAACTGAGGTTATTGATATTTCTCACAGAATATTTTTCCCAGAACAGTGAAATATTACTCACTCTTGAAAGGAAATTCTGTAGTATGGTACATGGATAAATGTTGAGGTCATAATGATAGCTGAAAGAAGCCGGTCACAAAAAGACAAATACTGTATGCTTTCATTTATATGAGGTACTTGCAGTAGTCAGATTCGTAGAGACAAAAAAATAGAATGGTGGCTCTTAGCGAGTAAGAGGAGGGTAAATGGGAAATTATCGGTAGATAAGTATAGAGTTTCAGTTTTACAAGATGAAAATAGTTATGGAGATGGAAGGTGATGGTTACACAAAATTATGAATGTATTAATACCACTGTACACACAAAAATAGTAAAGATGGTAAATTTGTTATGTTTAGTATACCACAATAAAAACAACTCTTACAAAAATTGTTACACTGTAGTGTGTCTAATACTAAGATCAAGTGATAGGTGTTTGAAGAGTATTTAATCAGGGTATTTTAATCAAAATGGAGAAGTAGGATGGGGTTGATCATCGGCCTTGGAGAATTCCAGAGAGAGGAGCTGATGTCCTACACCCCTCTGTAGGCTAAGTCTGAAAAGGCTTACCTTTGGTGTGTTTTATGAAATACTACATAACAATTATTATTATAGACTTTAGGAGGATTGTCAATCAGAGAAGAACATGTTTATAATCTTTACTTCATTAAGCAGAGATGTCTGCAACTTCAGACAATTATGAGGTCATATCACATGTGCCTTGCTTCACAGCCTTCATTGGGGGGATTTCCTTCAAGGAAAGGACGAGTTGGAAGAAATCTCAGTGATCATTTGGCCTTACTCCCTCACTTCACAGAGGAAGTAATGAGCCCAGGAAAAGTAAATAACTTAGCCAAGGTCACATGTGCTACCTGACAGCTGGATGTGTAAGGCAGATTCTGCAGCCCCAGCCCTGTTCAGATTATACATATATGGCCCTTACAGCAGAGATATATTTACAGCACATTGACAGGTAGCAATATATTGCTTTCCATCACAAGCTCTTCTTGTAGATTATACTTGAGAGCAAATTTTGATGATATATACTGACTCTGCCATTGATATATCTGGGAAGTATCAAATTAATGGCTCAAATCAAAAGTAAAATGTTGATCTTGAAGCAGTAATATTAAATAAGTGTAAGGGTTAACTTAGTGTGGTGAAAAGTAAGGGTTTTCTGAATGTGACTTAGGACATTGACAGTGCATGTGAAAACCAATTTCTCTACTCACTAGGCCATAGGTAGCCTCTGAATCTGTCACTGAATGATATGCTCCACTCTCTGATTTCATCTACTTCTCAAAATGTCCCTGACATTTTATAAGTGCAAAGTAAGCCCCTACATTTCACTAGGGGCCTCTACAAAAACTATTCAGTCTTATTCACATGTGAGCAAATATTCTATTCTTCTGGAGGAGTCAAGTCATTTAAAAATCTTAAGTAGATTCTGCTGTAAAAATCAGAATTGCTGCTTTGGGATATATGAGTCTTTGATATTATTACTCATGTAGGAAATGCATTTTTCATAAAATATCATAGAATAGAGCTGGTTTTCATCTATCCCTGGAATAACATAGAGCATATGAGTTACGGCTGACTTAACAATGACATTAATATGTGAGTGTACGGTGCAGTGTAATATGCTTGATCAAAATTTAACCACCAATTCTTTAAAAGCTTGATCCAAGCAATTTGGAAGTAGGAATAAGGTAGAGAATAGAATAAGAGAGGAAATAAATCTACAAAAAACATTGTTTCTGGATGATTCTAACAGTTATTAAATATAGGAAAAACAATATTTTTCCCTTTATTTCTGTTTCATCTCTTCCTTAATTCTCCATGTGACTTCTATAGCTTATACATCCTGTTACCACTGTATTCAGGGATAGCATATATTTGAATAATGTAGGCTTGAGGATTAAAGGAAGACATCGGTAAAAGCCGAAGGGAAAATTTGGGCAGAGCATACAAGTAGGATGAATGGAATGGATTTGGTAGGAGAAGTGGGGAGAACAAGAGAACGATAAAAGAGAGGGGACAGAAAAAGAGAGAATAGAGAATATTGTTGGTAATATTTATCTTCTGCAACCCAATCCCCAAAATAGGTCTTAGAAGTGGGATAATCTTAATTACCAGAAACCAAGATGTATGAAAGATGTTGAAAATGTATGCCTCTGGGACACTGACACCATCTTAAGTTATTTACTCTGCAGCCCCTTTTAATTTAAATAATAACTGTTTGAATTTACAAGCTGAACAAAGATTCCAATTCATGTGAGAGAGGCTAATGTATAGCAATGAGTTTATAGTCATTTTGTACCTGAAAAAAAAAACAGAACAGTATTCATCATTTCTGTGATTTTAGGAGAGAAAGAACTGCTATAAGCTTTTGAGAAATGCCAGAAATACACTAAACTGTATTTGAGTTTTATGTTTATGCAATACCTTTTACAGTGTAGTAAAACATGTTATAATACAAAATCTGAACATTTAAAATCTTCAGTGTCAATCTAAAACTCATTAAAACAGAGATGCATTTCCTAGTCGTTTTAGCTTCAAGTCTACCATTTTTAATAGTCATTAATTCATTTATTCAACACATATATATTTACCTATTATTTTTCTACTATCTACCATGTATTTTTCCGTATTGGCACAGAGTAGATTTCGATGCACACACTGTTCTTACCCCCACAGAGTTTACAGTATAGGAAGGTGAAGGCCATTTAGGTGCCTACTGTATACAATATATCCTGTTTGGTACACTAATTAAAAAAATAGAAACATAAAATCACATAATATAGATTTTAATAGTCTTATCTTTAAACTTTCCACTGGAAAGGAAAGGAGAATTAGTTTTAGATTATCCTTTGCAAATGGCTATCCTGTTTCTGCTTAAATATATTAATTAGTAGGTAGTTCACTAGTTTGTAGCTGACCTATTGTTTCTTATTCAGTTCTATTTATGAATTTGGGAAGAATCATCATCTTTATGCTATAGAGTCTTTCCATCCTTGAACGTAATGTTTTGGGTTTTTTCTATAAACATCTGGAACATTTAGGTTAGATTTATACTTTAGGGCTTTTTGTTGTTGATTGGTAAGAAGGTTTCTTAAATTCCTTGTTTAAATTGGTGGTTCTGCTACATTAGACATAAATCTTGTTTGCATTCTCAGAATCACTTGACCTTTCATTTCCTTCTCTCCTAACTGCCCAACTGGAACCTTTTCCCCATCAGTTTCCTTTTTTTAAAACTGGGATAATACACTCTCCCATGGAGTATGAAATATGGCTTCCTGAAAACTGGCTGAGGGGTTGGAGATGTAACCCAGATACACAGGAGACTTAACATTCTATGCTGTGAGCATTGACCAATGAACCAGTAGGACAAGGGAAACAGAAGGCAGATGTATTTTCTCACTGTCTTCTCTCCTCTGGGGGCTCGCTGGGGGCTCAGATGGTAAAGAATCTGCCTGCAAAGCAGGTTTGATCCCTGGATTGGGAAGATCCCCTGGAGGAGGGAATGGCAACCCACTTAAGTATTCTTGCCTGGAGAATTCCATGGACAGAGAATTCCATGTACAGTCCATGGGGTCACAAAGAATCAGACACAACTGAGTGACTAACACCTCACTTTCTCTCCTCTGGATAGCTCTAAGGTAATCCAAGGTCAGCCTTGCCAGGGGAGCCTGGAGGGAGCTGTGCCTTAGAAGTTCATTTGGAAGCAGTATTATACAATAAACTGTGGAAAATTCTTAAAGAGATGGGAATACCAGGCCATCTGACCTATCTCTGGAGAAATGTGTATGCAGGTCAGGAAGCAACAGTTAGAACTGGACATGGAACAACAGACTGGTTCCAAATAGGAAAAGGAGTACGTCAAGGCTGTATATTGTCACCCTGCTTATTTAACTTATATGCAGAGTACATCATGAGAAACGCTGGGCTGGAAGAAACACAAGCTGCAATCAAGATTACCGGGAGAAATACCAATAACCTCAGATATGCAGATGACACCACCCTTATGGCAGAAAGTGAAGAAGAACTAAACAGCCTCTTGATGAAAGTGAAAGAGGAGAGTGAAAAAGTTGGCTTAAAGCTCAACGTTCAGAAAACTAAGATCATGGCATCTGGTCCCATCACTTCATGGGAAATAGATGGGGAAACAGTGGAAACAGTGTCAGACTTTATTTTTTGGGGCTCCAAAATCACTGCTGATGGCGATTGCAGCCATGAAATTAAAAGATGCTTACTCCTTGGAAGGAAGGTTATGGCCAACCTAGATAGCCTATTTAAAAGCAGAGACATTACTTTGCCAACAAAGGTCTGTCTAGTCAAGGCTATGGTTTTTCCAGTGGTCATGTATGGATGTGAGAGTTGGACGGTGAAGAAAGCTGAGCGCTGAAGAATTGATGCTTTTGAACTGTGGTGTTGGAGAAGACTCTTGAGAGTCTCTTGGACTGCAAGGAGATCAACCCTGGGTGTTCATTGGAAGGACTGATGTTGAAGCTGAAATTCCAATACTTTGGCCACCTCATGCGAAGAGTTGACTCATTGGAAAAGACTAATGCTGGGAAGGATTGGGGGCAGGAGGAGAAGGGGACGACAGAGGATGAGATGGTTGGATGGCATCACTGATTCGATGGACGTGGGTTTGAATAAACTCCAGGAGTTGGTGATGGACAGAGAGGCCTGGCGTGCTGCAATTCATGGGGTCGCAAAGAGTCGGACACGACTGAGCGACTGAACTGAGCTGAACTGAACTGATTATAATACTGCTGGAATGGTAATGCATTGTATAGCCTTGCTTAACATCTTTTCTTACCTCACTTTCATTTTTTCCTTATCCTACTCATCTAGGCGTGCATTTTTGCAATAGTGTCAGTCCCTAATTCTGAGTTTGCTTTCTAGACAGCATTGACTAAAACAATATTAAAATTGTATTACAATATAGCATTTTAAGAAAACAGAATTCAATAAATGAAAGTGGATCCTTATTTGACAGCAAACAGAAAAATGTTTTTAATGGTTTAGAGACATATTTGTGAAAAGCAAGCATTTAAACTCTGCAGAATAAAATATAGGAAAATATATTTTATTAAATCAGATATTAAGGAATATATATTGAATAAGCCCGAAAGGCAAGGCTTAAAGGAAAATGCAGACACATTTGAATTCATTACGATTATATATGTAAATACAGATTGAGAGATAGCTAAAAATCTTTGATGAACTGTATCAGGCAAAGAATTGTTATTACATGAGATATATAGAGATATTCTCTAAATTAAGAAAAAATAAGTGCCTGTCTAGCACATTAGCATTGGAAATAGTGAGAAGAGGCCAAATTCTGATGTGTCCTAAAATAAAGTTTGTGATGTAAAATAAAGAGAAAATCAAACATGAGAGTGAGATTTTTGACTTGAGTCACTAAAAAAATGTAGTCAATGGCAATTGATTCAGAAGGCTCTTCTCCCACATTTGTGTGGGAGATCAAGATGGCAGGTTTGGACATGTCAAAGCATAGATGTTCATAAAACATCTAAGAGGAGATGTCACATATCTTTTTGGATATATGAGTAGTAACAACATGAAA
Source organism: Giraffa tippelskirchi (assembly GCF_054371585.1). NCBI lineage: Eukaryota > Metazoa > Chordata > Mammalia > Artiodactyla > Giraffidae > Giraffa > Giraffa tippelskirchi. The sequence continues at coordinate 58,802,889 of NC_137287.1, read as the reverse complement.
ACTGTGAGCTGTATCTATCTATCCATCTGACTGTTGTTCAGTGATTCGTATTTAGAAATGTGCAAGGGATAAGTTCATCAAGCATTTGAGTGTTTACAGAGAGGAAAAGTGGGACAATGAAAAGTACTGACTGTTACGATGCTCCAATGCCAAGAGGCTGGTAGCAAGAGGGAAAAAGAGCAAAGGAGACTGAAGAAAAATGGGCAGTTTGGTAGGAGGAACATAGAGAAAGGTGTCCTGGAAGCTAAATTGCAAAGCTGAATCAAGGAGGAAGTGATCTGCTATGTCAAAAGCTGCTGATTTATCAAGGAAAAAGAATGAGAAATGATTCTTGGATCTAGTGGTGTGGAAATCATTGACAGTCTTGACAAAAACATTTTCAGATAAGTGACTGGCATGAAAGTCTGACCAGAGTGGATTGAAGAGTCAGAGAACGGAAACTGGAGATAGTAAGAATAGACAACCCTTTCAGAAATTGTGCATCAAATGAGAGGCAAGAAATTGGAGGAGGTAGATGAAGATGAAATAGGAGACTGAAAAAGCTGGCTTAAAGCTCAACATTCAAAAAATGAAGATCACATAGTATCCAGTCCCATCACTTCATGTCAAATAGATGGGGAAACAATGGAAACAGTGACACACTTTATTTTCTTGGCCTCCAAAATCACTGCAGATGGTGACTGCAGCCATGAAATTAAAAGACGTTTGCTCCTTGGAAGAAAAGCTATGACAAAACTAGACAGCGTATTAAGAAGCAGAGACATTACTTTGCCAACAAAGGTCCATCTAGTCAAAGCTATGGTTTTTCCTGTAGTCATGTATGGATGTGAGAGTTGGACAATAAAGAAAGCTGAATGCCAAAAAATTGATGCTTTTGAATTATGGTGTTGGAGAAGACTCTTGAGAGTCCTTTGGATGGCAAGGAGATCAAATCAGTCAATCCTTCAGGAAATCAATCCTGAATATTTATTGAAAGGACTGATGCTGAAACCGAAGTTCCAATACTTTGGACACCTGATATGAAGAGCCGACCCATTAGAGGAGACTCTGATGCTTGGAAAGATTAATGGCAGGAGGAGAAGGGGATGACAGAGGACAAATGTTTAGATGGCCTCACTGACTCAATGGAGATGAGTTTGAGCAAGCTCCAGGAGATAGTGAAGGAGAGGGAAACCTTGCGTGCTGTAGTCCATGGGGTCGCAAACTGTCAGACACAACTAAGTGACTGAACAACAAAGATGAAGATAAATGTGGAAAAAAAAATTAACGTGAGGAAATAATAGCATGGTTACAAATATTACAGTTCTCCAGAGAAAGAAGCATTTATTAATGTGGCATATTTTTTTATGTGATGAGACATAGAGATGAACAATTTTTTTGTAAAAATATGCATATCCAGTTTTTGTAGGATGATTTGTTGAAAAGACTCTCCTTGCTGCACTGAATTGCTGTATCCTTTGTCAAAAATGAATTGAATCCATCTGTAGGCATATTTCTGGACTCAATTCTGTTTCATTGATCTACTTGTCAATCTTTATGTCTAGAATACAGAATGTTAGGTTGCGTTCTGTTTTTTCAAAGTGTTTCAGCTATTTTAGGTTTCAGGCATTTTCATTTGAATATTAGAATAAAATTATCAATTTGCATTTTTACTGGAATTGTATTGAATTTGCAGACAAACTTTGCGGTAATTGACATCTACATAATATTGAGTATTTGAATTAATGTCATATATTGGTTAATTTATTTATGTCTCCCTTAATTTCCTTAAACAATGCTTTATAATGCTTTACAATTTTCTATGTATTGATATTGCTATTTTTTTGCCAATTTTTTCTCAAAATATGTCAAATTTTTGATGCCAACGTAAGTGATTTTTGATGCAATATGAATTTTACTTTCAAAAGTAATCTCTGTCACTTGAAAAATAGTCTATAGATCTGTTTTTTAAAACAAAAGGAGGACTACATCCATTTAAAATAGCTTCCAAGAAGTACATTAGTCATTTAAAAAAATTTATGGTAAGAATACTTGAGGTCTACTCTTACATGATTGTTGTTCAGTCGCTAAGTCATGTCCGACTCTTTGTGACCCCATGAGCTTCAGCATGCCAGGCTTTCCTGTCCTTCACTATTTCCCGGAGTTTTCTCAGACTTACATATGATAATGTTTTCAACTGAATTTCCAGTTGTTCATTACTAATATATAGTAATACAATTAGTTTTTTGTATATTGGTCTTAAATCCTGCATATGTTCTAAACTCAATAATTAGTTCTATTTTTCACTAGTTAGGTATTATTTTTCTAACAGATTACATAGGATATTCTACACTGACAGTCATATGTCTGTAGAAAAGACTTTCCAACCTGAATACCTTTAATTTCTTCTTCTTGCTTTACTGCACATGCTAGAAGCTTACTACAATGTGGAAAGAAGTGGTGAATGCAGGTATCCATACATTTACCTTGATATTCATTCTAGGAGGAAAGCACTCTGTCTTTGGCCATTAAGCATGTTCTTAGTTATAGGTTTCTTCAAATTATCTTATATTGAGTTAAGAAAGTGCCCATCTATTTCCAGTTTGCTGATATTTTATTATAAATTAAGGTTGAATTTTATTGAATGCTGTAAACTGCCTCCTTTGAGAAGCTCATATATATTGTTTTCTTAATCGTTTTTCAGTTCAGTCACTCAGTCATGTCCTTGATTACATTGATATTTAAATAAAACTTGTACTTATGGGATAAAATACAGTTATTCTTAGTGTATTATTTTTTAATGTATTCTTGGATTCTATTTGCTAAAATTTTAAGAATTTTTCTATTTTCCCAAGGGATAGCAACCTCAAGTTTTCTTATAATGTCTTCATCTCATTTTAGCTTCAGAATAATATGGCATTCATAAAGTAAGTGGGGAAAGATTTTCTCCTCAATTTTCTGCAATAATTTGCGTAGAACAGACATTATTTCTTCCTTATAAGTTTATTAGAATTTACCACTGATGCCCTCTGGTCTGGAGATTTTGCTGTGAGATTTTTAAAAACAAATTCAATTTCTTATATAATAAAAGAAGGGCTAATCAGGTTAGGTATTTTTTCCTTCAGCAAATAGTTCACATCTTTCAAGGAATTTGCTCATTTTATCTAATTTGTGAGTTTATTGGCAAATGCTATTCATAATATTCTTCATTATCCTTTTAATCTCTTTAGAAGCTTTTGTTATGTTACCTAATTCCTACTATTAATAATCTGTATTTTCATCTTGATTTTCTTAGTCTGGCAAGAGTTTCATCAATTTTTACTTTTTCAGAGAATCAAATTTTTGTTTTATTTCCCATTCATTTATTTCTCTTTGATCTTCATTATTTCTCTTCTGATCTTTGGGGGGTTCATTTGCTATCTTGCTTTTTCTTCTAGTTTTAAGATGGAAACTGAAGTCATTTTGAGACCTTTTTTTCCTAAAACAGGTTTTTTAAAGTGATGCATTTCCCTCTAAATACTTCTATAGCACCATCCTACAAATTTTATATTTTGCTGTAATTTTCCTTCAGTTTAAAATCATTCCTAATATCTTTTCAAGTTTTTTGATTTAGGAGTTATTTAGAAATGTGTTATTTGGGGATTTTACAAATATTTTCTGTTAAGTTATTTCTAATTTATTTGTATTGTAGTCATAGAACACACATTTTATGACCTGACTCCTCTTAAGTTTGAGATTTGTGTTATGGTCTAGAAAATAGTTGGTCATTATAAATTTTCCTTGTGCCCTTGAAAAATGTGTGTACTGTGATGTTGTAAGTTGAAGTCTTCTAAGCATGTCAATTAGGTTGAGTTGATTGATAGTGTTGTTCAAGTCTTCTGTATCCTTACTGATTTATTGTTGACTCATTCTATAAAATGCTGAAAGAAGAGTGCAAATTTATCTATTTACCCTTGATGCTCTTTTTTTTTTCCGTCATGGAATTTTAAGCTTTATTATCAAGTTCATGCAAGTTTAGGATTATTATTTTTCTTTGGTGAATTAAACTTCTATCACTATCAAATGATCCTTCTTTGTTCTGAAATCGGATACTATAGTCATTTCCACTTTTTTTTGGGAACAGAGTGAGCTTAGTATATTTTTTATTATCCTGTCTTTTTAATCTATTTGTGTCTTTAATTTTAAATGAATTTCTTATAGGCAGAATCTAGTTGGGTCAGGCTTAACAAAAATCCAATCTCCCAATGTCTGGCTTTAATTGGGGTATTTAAAATTTTAATTGAGATATTTAACTACTTACATTTAATATGATTATTGATCTAATTGGGTTAAATATTCCATCTTACTCTACCATTTCTATTTTTCCCATCAGTCCTTTGTTCTTCTTTTTCCCTTTTTTTTTTCTTTTATATCGTTTGAGTATTTTTAGTACTTTTAAAAATCTCCTTTGCTATCTTATTAACAACTCTTCTTTTTGTGTTATTAGTAGCTTCTATGGAGAAGGCACTGGCGACCCACTCCAGTACTCTTGCCTGGAAAATCCCATAGACGGAGGAGACTGGTGGGCTTCAGTCCATGGGGTCGCTAAGAGTCGGACGCGACTGAGCGACTTCACTTTCACTTTTCACTTTCATGCATCAGAGAAGGAAATGGCAACCCACTCCAGTGTTCTTGCCTGGAGAATCCCAGGGACGAGGAAGCCTGATGGGCTGCCGTCTATGGGGTCGCAAAGAGTCGGACACGACTGAAGCGACTTAGCAGCAGCAGTAGCAGTAGCTTCTATAAGGTACATAGTGAGCATCTTTAACTTATGAATGTCCACCCACAGTGATATTATATGACTTCACATATAGTAAAGAATCCTTCAGACACATGTTTTTCTCTGTAGTTAACCTTTGTATTGTAGTTGTCCTATATTTTACTTGTATGCATTTAAAAACCCCACAGCATATTGCTATTATTTCTGTTTTAAGCAGTCAACTTTTTTCTTTAAAACATTTATTTAATAACAAAAAGCATTATTTATATTTATCTTTGAATTTACCATTCTGGTTCTTTACATTACTTTATGTGGTTTCCTTCTGGTATCTGGCCTAAAGGAATTCCTTTACTATTTCTTATAATGCAGGTGCTGGTAATTAATTCTTTCAACTCTTCTATATCTGAGAAATTTTATATTTTATCATTTCCAAAAAAATATTTTTGCTGGGTATAGAATTCTAGATTATTTATTTTATTATTTTAAATATGTTCTACTTTTTCCCATTTGCATTATCTCCCAGGAGAAGTCTGCTGTCATCTTTTTCTTTGCCTTTTGTATACATAGTGTACATTTTCTCTTGCTACTTCTAGGGCTTTCTTTTTACCACTGGCTGTAAGTTATTTAATTATGATGTGTCTTACTGTGGTTTTCTTCAAGCATTAAGTGCTTGAGGTTTATTGAGCTTTTGGCCAGTTATCTTCTAATTTTCTTTCTTTTCTTTTTTCATTCTAATTTTAAGTAAACTTATTATTTCATATACAGCATCAGAATTAAAATACAATAAAACTATTGCAATAGTTCCTTCCTTTAGGTACTCAATCCCTCAAACTATCTACTGTATATTTGGCTGCTTTTATACAAAATGATTTCCTTGAATAATAATTAATCCTCAGTCCCACCCTTTTTTCCTCTCCTATCAAAATTTATAATATTCTGAACAAATATGTCCCAGGAAAGATACAGTGATGCTCTTGCTAGTAATATCATTTCATGAAAACTTTTGTTGTTTAGGTGAAGATAGTTTTATATATTATCTCTGTTAGCAACATTCATAAATTAGCATGTGACTCCTCATTACACAATGACAACCTAAAAGTCAACGGAGAATCCTAAGAATAGGATCATCCGGCAGAAAACACAGCTGATAGATGATATAGCCAATGACAGAAAAGCTTTTATAACACATGTGAATACCCAGGTCCACATATAAGACTGACCTTATATAACATAACTGAATTATTCAAAAGTTTTCATTTATCAGGACATATTTCTGAAAGCAAGGACATGAAAAACTCTTTGGATATTACCTGTTTAAGTCTTTGTGATTTCTTTTCTTTTCTTTTTTTTTTTTTGGTGAATGGATGTTGGAATAGAATAGGGTATAAGAATGCCTAGCAATGGTCTGTAGAAAAGAGTTCAATGAACCTATCTTTATGTTTAATGAAATTGCCTTGAGGGGCTCAGTAATAGTCTTTTAAGTTCTCACTCCCTGAAAGAAGTGCCCATTTCATTCTCTTTATTCTTTTTTCTTCTTCTCCTTTATGACCTCATTAGCAATGGGACTTAATTGAACACACCTTCTCTTAAAATGATAAGCATTCCCAAGCCTATTACATTATCTCTAGGACTGACAGCCCAAAAGGATTCAGTGGAATGTACTGTTCACTTTAGTGAACAAAAACTGAAGTTCAGTGATATTTTCTCCTATTGAAAATGAATATGCTGTCATTGCTCACTCATATTTTAAAAATACCAATGTAAATTCTCAGATGATAATTCTATGCTTTTTTCCTTCAGGCTTGTAATAATGGGTCCATAAAATGTAGCCTTTTGGATCACATATGTACTTAAAGGTTAAATTATATCATCATCACACTGTAATAAACCCTTATAAGCAGTTCTCGTGGGATGCTAGACTGAACTCTTAGGTCAGAGCTCTAAAGATGCTGAATAATTATCTCATGTATTTAGATAGCAGAATCAGTATTTAAGCATAAAATTAATAGGAAATAACATATTAACTGTACCTTTTCCATGTCTTATATCATGGAATTCTTTGTTAAATTTATTTTAATTTAGTTCTTTTGCCCTTCAAATGATCAGTGATCTTTGCTATATGATAGCCCTGAATATAATTCAAGGTTATAGAGAGTTCTGATATGTTTTCTGTGTCTTGGTCTCTCAGTTCTTCCAATTGCTCACTTTTGGCTTCATTTAAATATACGGTTAACCTCAAAATAGTGGATTCCACCAGATTCAGCAAAATGTGCCTGCAATATAGTAATGTTCTAACTGGAATATCTGAGGATGATTTTGATTCTAGTTATTATTTTAATTATTATTATTACCATTTACTCAGTAATAACTGTGTATCTGATAAGGTGATATGCACTTCATAGTACTACCTCATTTAATTCTCAAAAGAACATCAGTCAGATAATATTAACCCACATAAGAAATTCAAGAAAACTGAAGGGTTTAACACTTTAGTAATTTCCCCAGGCCTTAGATTTAAATCATGGCCCTCAAAAATATACTGTATTGTTTCTGGTCAAATTTGTTTCCATAAAATCTACTTTAGAATAATAAGTAAAATATAATCTAGGAGGAAGAAACTTCTATATATTTTCATAGTTTCTATCAACTTCTGGAGCCATAAATTCAGAGAGATACACTGTCTTTTGAATCTAGGTTAACTTTTCAGGCCATTTATAAAGTAAACCTGTTTAAATTTTTCTCTTCTAAGACTCATAAGCAGTGTTGAGCCTACACATAAGCACAATTATAATGACTCATTATATAATGGGGGGAAAATTTTAGAGAATCTTTTGTAATTGATTAAGACATGATTCATTTTGGGCTCACTTGGTTTCCAAACATGGGCAAACTTTCTGGAAGCTAGCAAAAGAATTTACTATCAAAGGATGAACTAAACAGGTATGGGGAAGATAAAGAGAAAAGGATTATTAATAATAAAATGCTGAAATGAGTAAAATAGATGTATTAGCTACTATCTTCCTTATAGTGTTGAAAGACAAACAAAAATGAATTAGGATAGACTTTACAATAGTGACTTGATGCAGAATTCATAATAGAGAGCAAAGTCTTTGACACTATATCCACCTGCTTATCTCATAAGATTGATCTCTTCCCACCTCCCTATCCCTGTCCCCACCTCCCACCACACAGAACAATTCCCAAGGAAAGTAAATCTCACCTTATAGTTATAAAAATGATAGAAGTTTCTTTTGCATATATGCAATCAGAATTAAATCTTTTGAGAAAAGGTGGTGAAAAAACAAAAAGAGAAAATGTTAGCTGATGGGGAAGAGAGTGGAAAAACATTTAAATCTGAGTATAATCATTGACAAAAAAAAGTAGCTGCCATCCAGAATACTATGCATAAATCTTACAAGTTACAGAGAATGAAGAATAGTTGCTTCTGGATCAATGCACAGTCATTTAGTGGGCATATCAAGCTGACAGTGAGAATACCAGACCTGATACACATGAATGCCCAAAAAGAGTGTCTCTGGAAGTCAGCCCTGTATATGTCAATGAAACAAGAGTACAGGAGTATCAAAGCACACTAACAAACCACTGGTAAGCTTGTTTCTGCTACAAATACAAAACCAAAGGCTAACTGTGATCTAATCTTTGAAACTTGCTGTAGTATTAGTGGCCTTTAAAGCACTGGGTATACCCACACATACAGTGTATAGTAGGGAAAAATAACAGGCTGAGAGTTGAACAGGAGTCGGCAAGCTCATTTGAATGGTGACAGTTATCTAACTTTTGGTTTTTTTTGGGGGGTGTTTCTGCTCCTTATAAGCACTAATGTATTTGTTATGATGGTCATTCTGTACTTAAATAACCAAAGTTTCAGAGCATTTTGTGACATTTAATCATCTTTACAGTGATGTCCCTCAAAAGATTGCCATCTATAGTGCTGATTTTGATAGGCATGAGCTTTAGGCTCACTACTTTACCCTAGAATTAAACTTGGAATACTTATTTCATGAAATCTTTTAGTTCAGAGAAAACAATTCTTTTGTGTCTTAGTTTAAAAAGAAATATTAACTGATAAAACCAGTTCTGCTAGGAAAGTAGTTTATATGTTGTGACTATAGAACAAACAAGGGTTTTATCTTCATATCTGTCTTAAATACTCTACATCTAAAATATTACTGTTTACATTATAGATCAAATGTAGTATTATATTATCCTATAAAATTTAAATGTACCTACTTATTCTAAAGATTAAATATATTTATCCATTCTAAAGATTAAATATATATATATATCTACTCATTCTAAATGTATCTATTCATTCTAAAGATTAAATATATTTATTCACTCAAAGATCAACTGCTGATATAAAATAGTCTGCTGTAACATGGTCCACCTGCAAGTAACATTGTCCCTTTCTCTAATGCTGGTATTGAGTATAATTACCAATACCAACATATTGTTTGTATATCTGAGCTTTCAATCAACAAATATTTAAACAATTTGTCAATGGTCTCAGTAGTATTAGGAAGATACTGTTAGTGTCCACTGCCCACCTCACTCAAAAAAAAAAAACTTACATAAATTTAACTTAGGCCGTGGTAAGTCTTGGAAATTTGTATGGACCTTCCTATGTTAAAGCCACATTTGTTACTGAATAGTGGCTGAACTGTTTGAATTGAATTACATTGCATACACCAGTGATTTGAGTGGAAATACCTCCCTCATTAGTAAATACATAGTCTTTACTTTCCCCCCACTATATAAACCACTTGATTGTTCTTTGCCTTTTTAGTCGACAAATATATGAAAATAAAGAACAGACTTTTGGACACAGTGGGGAAAGGAGAGTGTGGGATGATTTGAGAGAGTAACATTGAAACACATACACTACCATATGTAAAAGATAGCCAGAGGAATTTGCTGTATGATGCAGGAAACCTAAATTTGGTGCTGTGTGACAGCCTAGAGGGCTGGGATGGGGAGGGAGGTGGGAGGGAAGTTCAAGAGAGAGGGGACATATGTATACCTATGGCTGATTCATATTGGGGTTTGACAGAAAACAGCAAAATTCTGTGAAGCAATTATCCTTCAATAAAATTTAAATTAAAAAAAAAAAAAAAGAATCTTGCCTGCAATGCCAGAGATGCAGGTTTGATCCCTGGGTCGGGAAGATCCTGGAGAAGGGAATGGATACCCACTCCACTATTTTTGCCTGGAGAATTCCATGAATGGAGAAGCCTGAAGGGCTACAGTCCAGGGGGTTGCAAAGAGTTGGACACAACTTAGTGATTGAACAGCAATAATATATACTCCCTTTAATTGTAAAATGCTGGCATCCAACAATATAATTTACATAAAAAGCACTGTTGGTATTAACTCAAACAGAATAGCTTTAAGGTAATAAACTAGCCATTTCCTCCCCTAACTTTTGTTCAGTATCCACTGTAAACACACAAGTGACATCTCTCACTTTGAAGAAGCACATGGTTTCAAAGGTTAGTTAAGCAGGACAAAGAGAGAGTGTCTAAGCTTGAGATGCTTCCAAGAAATGCCAATAAATTTCCACACTGCTCTTTTATCTCAATTGTACCTAGAAACATTCTCCCAATTAATTAAGAACAAATCAAATTAGCTTAGAACGCAGTTTAAGCACAAGCCTATAAATTTTAATTAAAACTGCAGGCTCTTGGTAAAAATTTTTCAAAATATTTAAGTAGGGTGAATTTCAAAATGATGTATGTTTTTACAGAAGCCTGATAGAAGAAAATTTATTCAAATGATGGTTTTAAAATAGTATTTAATTACCCTTTAGTCACAGTGATTTAGAATTATAGATAAAAAAATGATATTTACTTACTATATATGATTAATAGGAGATTTTATATTGTATATCTCAATGGCCAATTATTATTATTTTCCTAATAAACTGATTCACTGATTAATAAAAATGAAATACAGATTAATGAAGAGTTAAAGACTTTTAAAACTTGCTAACGACACTATTTCATAAACTCCTATGACTCTACTGTTGATATGTTACTCTAACATCTTTATCAGTACCAATATTTTGTATTCACAAATAGCACTTTAATGTTAAAATTTCTCCTGCTTGAATTTCTATGTATGTATAGCACAGAAGCTTATTTAAATGTATTTATTAATTATAAATCAAATTAATGGCTTTATTCTCTCTAGTCAGCTGTCATTATCAAGTAAATGCCTTGTTAATCAAATGAAACCTGGAAAACTATCCTATTTTTTTTTCTTAAAAACAAGCAATATGATTCCAAAAAATGAGAGTATTTTTTAAAAACATCTAGAGTGTAATAGTTTAAGGTTGCATGAACCAAATTGGATTCTTTCAACAATATGGTACTCTAAATGGATCACATTTTTTGACTGATCTCATCATTCTTTAGAACTATTAATAGAATGAACATTAAAGCGATTTAGGCTACTAGTGGAACTGAATACTTAAAAATTATTTCTCTTATAAAACTTTCTTATGTCTTTACTGAATCTCTATTTTTTTTGCCACACAAATCTATTTTTTTTTCTTTTTGTCCTATATCAACATCCCTAAAGAAGAGATGAAGATCAGCATACTCAGCTTACACTTGGAAAGAATTTATTAAGTCATCCTCCAGATTTTCTTTCTTCAGTTAAGATTTCTTCACTTTTAAAAGATAATTGAAAAGATTTCTAAGATGCTGAATGTGATAAAATTCAGTTGAAATCACTGAAACTTCTGGTTAATTCCTGCTTTCTAATTTTGTTCATTTGCTTTGTCATTACAAGGAATATAGTTCTCTTTAATCTGGTAGTTTCCACTAGAATTATTAATATTAATTTGCTCATAGATAATTAATATTGTTTTTATTATTATTATATATAGCACAAATTACATGTTCCATTTAAAGAACCTGAAAAATTAATGGAAAGAGAGTTTCTTAAAAGTAAAAAAAAAGCAAAATGGTAAACATTTGGACATGATATGATAAGGTAAGAAAGTAAAGTTTTGCTTGGGATCAATCAGATTCTTACTATTTAAATATAAAAATGTTAAATACTGTATGCTGAATAAAAGGATTCTGGGGAAAAAATGAAAATGAAGCAAAAAAAAATATGACTGTATTATAGAAAAAAACAAGAATTATTAAAGAACAACTATTTCTTTTAAAAGATAGTTCCCATATGGTAAAGGAGGATGTGCATGCGTGCTAAGTTGCTTCAGCTGTGTCCAACTCTTTGCAATCCTGTGGACTGTAGCCCACCAGGCTTCTCTGTCCATGGGATTCTCCAGGCAAGAATACTAGAGTGGGTTGTCATTTCCTCCTCCAGGGGATATTCCCTACCCAGATATTGAATCCGCATCTCATTATGTCTCCTGCATTGGCAGGCAGGTTCTTTACTACTAGGTCCACCTGGGAAGACCAAGGTAAAGAAATATTCCACTGTAATTCATAGCTTCAGGAAGCTAGAGTAAAGACCGTGCAGTATAAGTCAGCAAGAAGAAATCTTATTAAAGCCTCATAGCCTATTTTTCAGGGCTGTTTTAGTTTCACAGAAAAATTGAGAGGCAAGTGCAGAGCTTTCATATAATGCCTTCCCCCAACACACACATACCCTCCTCCATTATCAACACCCCCTACCAGATGTACATTTGTTAGAACTGATGAAACTACACTGACACATAATCATCATCACATGGAGTCATGGTTGATATCAGGGCTCACTCCTGGTGTATATTCTATGGGTTTGGGTAAATGTATCATGCCATACATTCACCATTATAATATCACACAGAATAGATTTCACTGCCCTAAAATTTCTCTGTGTTCTATCTATCCATCCCTGTAACCTCCCTAATCATGTGCTGTGCTGTGCTTAGTCACTTACTCATGTCTGACTGTTTGCGACCCCATGGATTGTAGCCCGCCAGGCTCCTCTGTCCTTGGCAATTCTTCAGGCAAGAATACTGGCGTGGGTTGCCAAGTCCTCCTCCAGGGGATCTTCCTAACCCAGGGATCAAAGCCAGGTCTCCAGCATTGCAGGCAGATTCTTTACCGTTAGAGACACCAGGGAAGCCTATAGTTTTTTCCTAATTCCCGATTAATTGAGCTGAATTGGCTGTGTCCTCTGATGACTCAGTTGGTAAAGAATCCACCTGCAATGCAGGAGACACAGGTTTAATCCCTGGCTCAGGAAGATCCCCTGGAATGGGGAATGGCTACCCACACTAGTACTCTTGCCTGGAGAATGCCATGAACAGAGGAGCCTGGTGGGCTTACAGTTAGTTCATGGGGTTGCAAAGAATCAGACACAACTGAAGCGACTGAGCATGCATGCATGCATGCTTGTCGAGACATCATATCAGACACCAGAGACTCCTTTAGATAGTTACAGAGACTCTCCCTTTAATAAGTACCCTTTAAACTTCTCCTATAATTGCTGAATGTCTCCCCACCTCTGTTACTCCAACTAAAACTCCAATGGTTATTTTCTACTGTAGGAATATTTGTGTTTGGAATTATTTTGAAGGTTTTCCTAACTCATAATATTCAAGGTTATTTTCTATCTGCTGTGATAGACACATGCCTAGTTAGTTTAGGGCTTAACATTTCTTTTTAAGAACATGCTAGAATGGGAGCTGTAGCTACTTTCTGCCTGATGTACATACTGGATTTAATGAGTAGATATTCCTTTTCAGAAAAAAACAAGTTGAAACAAATACATGACAAATTTAGGTAAACAAACAAGATACACCTAAAAAATATAAACTGAGAACACAGGTATTATACTTTATATAAAGGATGGAACTTTGTGTTGAATAAAACCATGGTATAGACATTTTATGCATCTCAGTTTGACCAGAGGGTGAGTTATGAAGTCGGGAGGTGGGCAATGATAGAAAGGCTACCCATATATATGGTATTTAGTTAATCAGTAAAGATAACCCTGTATGTGAGACATCAAAAGAGACACAGATAAATAGAACAGTATTATGGACTCTATAGGAGAGGACAAGGGTGGGATGATATGGGAGAATGGCATGGAAGCATGTAAATTATCATATGTGAAACAAATCGCCAGTCCAGGTTCGATGCATGATACAGGGTGCTCGGGGCTGGTGCACCAGGATGACCCGGAGGGATGGGATGGGGAGGGAGGTGGGAGGAGGGTTCTGGAAGGGGAAAACATGTACACCCATGGTGGATTCATGTCAATGTATGGCAAAACAAATACAATATTGTAAAGTTAAAAAATAGACAAATAAACTAATTTTAAAAAAAAAGGCTACCCATGGCCAAATGGCCCTCTAAAAGATTATATCACTTAAACAAGCTGCATATAAGGTAAGCCAATTTCCTGTTCATTCTTTGTTCAGACTATCTCCTCTACTTATTTATATATGTAACTAATAGGTGCTTCATGTCTTTGAGAAAATCATACCTTGGTACCTTATCCCAAATCACCCCTAGTGTTCCTTGTACTATTTATTTTTAAATTTATCAATATTGCTTGGTTTTGTTTGGATTTGTTATTTATTCTCATATATGAGCCTATTATATACATACATTAATACATTTTTTAAAAACATTACATGCAGCACTTGAATACACTGGTTTTACCTGTCTGGAGTAGATGTTCCCTCTTCTGATAACAGCATATATTTCTTTGGGAAATTATCTAAAAATCTGTATTATTTAAGAAAAAATAGTTCTTTATGAAAGGATAATATGCATATAAAAAGTTCACAAGTGATGAGTATGTAGTTTCATGAATTAAACCTAAATATGGAACCAGAACCCAAAGTAGGAAATGAAACATTGCCAGCACTTTACACAACCTACCTTTCTCTCAACTGTAAACACTACTCTGATTTCTGGACCATGTGTAGTTTTCCCCATTCTTTTGAACTTTATATGAACAGAATCAACCACACAGTATGTACATTTTTGTGTATGGGGCCTCTTTCATTCTACCTTATACTTATGAACTTCATTCATACTGTTGCTCCTAGCAATACTAATACAGTGTTCTAACTAACGAACACAGTCAATCCTAAAGGAAATCAACTCTGAATATTCATTGGAAGGACTGATGCTGAAGCTGAAGCTCCAATACACTGGCCACCTGATGCGAAGAACTGACTCATTGGAAAAGACTTTGATTCTGGGGAAGATTGAAGGCAAAAGAAGGGGGCGGCAGAAGAGATGGTTAGATCACTGACTCAATGGACATGAGTTTGAGCAAACTCTGAGAGACAGTGAAGAACAGGGAAGCCGCACATGCTGCAGTCCACGAGGTCACAAAAAGTTAGACATGACTTAGGGACTAAACAACAACAAAGACATTTTTTGTCTTAATCCTTGGAGACTGTGAATAGGTTAAGTTGCACAATAAAGAGGATCTTCCCCACCAGGAAACTGAACCTGCATCTCTTGATTCTTCTGCATTGTCAGGCAGATTCTTTACTACTAGCACCACGTGGGAAGCCCCTGTAGAGGGTAGTGTCAAATAGATTTCCAAACTGCTCTGACAAATTTACACCTGCCCAAATAACTTAGCTGGAGAAGGAAATGGCAACCCACTCCAATATTCTTGTCTGGAGAATCCCATGGGTAGAGGAGCCTGGTGGGCTGCTTTTCATGAGGTCACAAAGTATTGGACATGACTGAATGACTAAGCACAAGTAATTTAGGAAAGATTGAATTGTTTCAAACACTTGTTATTTTAGTTGAAAGTGAAAGTAAAAGTCACTCAGTCGTGTCCAACTCTTTACAGCTCAATGGATTATACAGTCCACGGAATTCTCCAGACCAGAATACTGGGAGTGGGTAACCTTTCCCTTCTCCAGGGGATCTTCCCAACTCAGGGATCGAACTCAGGTCTCCTGCATTGCAGACGGATTCTTTACCAACTGAGCTATCAGGGAAGCCCTGTTATTTTAGTTAATTGAATTATTCTGTTATATGTAGTGATTCCTCATTGTGATTTTAACTTGTATTTCCATGATGTCTAATAAAACAACACCTTTTCATATTAGATAATTCATTTGATCTGGATAACCTCATTTTTGTGAAGTAACTATTCATGTCTTTTGCTCATTTAAGAAATTATTTTCATATTCTGATAGATTTTTATGAAGTTTTTGCATACAAACTCATAAAATCAATAAGGATCTGTATACAAATCCTGTATACAAATACATGTAAAAAATCTATTCCCTATTGTGGTTTCTATTTCTCTCCTAGTGGTATTATTTCATGAACAGATGTTCTAACATTGAAATTAGTACACTTTTTCTTCTTCAGTTGGTGATCTCTTCTGTAATACATTCTATTCCCAGCCAATGTTTCCTTAAAGTGCTTTATTATTATTATTAATCTTTTGGCCATGCTGCACAGCATGTGGGATTTTAATTCCCCAACTAGGCATTGAACCCATGTCCTTTGCATTGCCAGTGCAGTCCTAACCACTGGAATGCCAGGGAAATCCTTGTTTTAGTTTTTATATTTAGAATATATTTTTATATTTATATTTTATATTTAGAAGTCTAATATATCTGGAATTGAATATTTCATGTGCAGTGAGGTAGAGGTGAACATTATATACTAAATAGTGATCTAATTTATCCAGAATCATTTGTTGATGTAGCCATTCTTACCCTCTCTGTTCTACAGTGTCATCTTTTTCATATACTTGATTGTTACTTGTAACAATGCCACAATTCCCACTGGCTTCTTTTAGCCAATGACTGAGTGACGCACACAGACACTAAGACACTCATTGGGCTCTTTGAACCGCCACCCCTGGCTTCAAGATACCTCTATATCTTTGCCTAGCTTGCTTTTTTGAGACCACCTGCAGTCTAGATCCCTTTCAGCCTAACTTTTCTCTCTCTTTCACCCTGGGCAAGAACTGCATCCTAGTCTGACAACTTTTCCATATTTCTCTGGCTCCCACCCAGCTACCCTCACACAGGCACTTTTCCTAATAAAATACTCACATGTTTAATTTCATTTCAGAGTCTGCTTCTTCTGCTAGGTCTGGGAAGACATAAGTTTGCCAAGAGTTGTCTGAGTAAACAGGCAGCAAGATGGGTACTTGGAATTGACTCAAAGGTGGGAAGTGGCACAGATATAGGTCAGGTAAAGCAGCAAATTGATTGTGAAAGATTTCACCAGTAGCGAAACCCCAGATTGGTAGGTGCCCAATATGCTACTGGAGATCAGTGGAGAAACTACCCCAGAAAGACTGAAGAGATGGAGTCAAAGCAACAACAACACCCAGTTGTGGATATGACTTGTGATGGAAGTAAAGTCCAATGCTGCAAAGAGAAATATTGCATAGGAACCCGGAATGTTAGGTCCATGAATCAAGGTAAATTGAAAGTGGTCAAACAGGAGAAAGCAAGAGTGAACGTCAACATTTTAGGAAACAGCAAACTAAAATGGACTGGAATGGGTGAATTTAACTCAGACGACCATTATAAATACTACTGTGGACAAGAATCCCTTAGAAGAAATGGAGTAGCCATCATAGTCAACAAAACAGCCTGAAATGCAGTACTTGGATGCAATCTAAAAAATGACAGAATGATCTCTGTTTGTTTCCAAGGCAAACCATTCAATATCACAGTAATCCAAGTCTATGCCCCGACCAGTAATGCTGAATAAGCTGAAGTTGAACGGTTCTATGAAGACCTAAAAGACCTTCTAGAACTAACACCCAAAAAACATGTCCTTTTCATTATAGGGGACTGGAATGCAAAAGTAGGAAGTCAAGAGGTACCTGGAGTAATAGGCAAATTTGGCCTTGGAGTACAGGATGAAGCAGGGCAAAGGCTAACAGAGTTTGGCCAAGAGAACACACTGGTCATAGCAAACACCCTCTTCTAGCAATACAAGAGAAGACTCTACACATGGACATCACCAGATGGTCAATACCGAAATCAGATTGCTTATATCGTTTGCCACCAAAGATGGAGAAGCTCTATACAGTCAGCAAAACAAAACCAGGAGCTGACTGTGGCTCAGATCATGAACTTCTTATTGCCAAATTCAGACTTAAATTGAAGAAAGTAGGGAAAACCAGTAGACCATTCAGGTATGACCTAAATCAAATCCCTTACGATTATACAGTGGAAATGACAAATACATTCAAGGGATTAGATCTGATAGACAGAGTGCCTGAAAAACTATGGACGGAGGTTCATGACACTGTACAGGAGGCAAGGATCGAGATCATCCCCAAGAAAAAGAAATGCAAAAAGGCAAAATGGTTGTCTGAGAAGGCCTTACAAATAGCTGTGAAAAGAAGAGAAGCAAAAGGCAAAGGAGAAAAGGAAAGATATACCCATTTGAATGCAGAGCTCCAAAGAATAGTAAGGAGAGATAAGAAAGCCTTCCTGAGTGATCAATGCAAAGAAATAGAGGAAAACAATAGAATGGGAAAGACTAGAGATCTCTTTAAGAAAATTAGAGATACCAAGGGAACATTTCATGCAAAGATGGGCACAATAAAGGACAGAAATGGTATGGACCTAACAGAAGCAGAAGGTATTAAGAAGAAGTAGCAAGAATACACAGAAGAACTATCCAAAAAGGATCTTCATGACCCAGATAATCACAGTGGTGTGATCACTCACCTAGAGCCAGACATCCTGGAATGTGAAGTTAAGTGGGCTTTGGGAAGCATCACTATGAACAAAGCTAGTGGAGGTGATGGAATTCCAGTTGAGCTTTTTCAAATTCTAAAAGATGATGCTAGCAAAGTGTTGCACTCAATATGCCAGCAAATTTGGAAAACTCAGCAGTGGCCACAGCACTGGAAAAGGTCAGGTTTCACACCAGTCACAAAGAAAGGCAACAGCAAAGAATGCTCAAACTACTGCACGATTGCACTCATCTCACATGCTAGCAAAGTAATGCTCAAAATTCTCCAAGCCAGGTTTCAACAGTATGTGAACTGTGAACTTCCAGATGTTCAAGCTGGATTTAGAAAAGGCAGATGAACCAGAGATCAACTTGCCAACATCTGCTGGATCATTAAAAAAGTGAGAGAATTCCAGAATAACATCTACTTCTGCTTTACTGACTATGCCAAAGCCTTTGACTGTGTAGATCACAACAAACTCTGGAAAATTCTTAAAGTGATGGGAATACCAGACCACATGAACTGCCTCTTGAGAAATCTGTATGCAGGTCAGGAAGCAACAGTTAGAACTGGACATGGAACAGCAGACTGGTTCCACACCGGGAAAGGAGTTCATCAAGGCTGTATATTGTCACTCTGCTTATTTAACTTACATGCCGAGTAAATCATGCGAAATGCCAGGCTGGATGAAGCATAAGCTAGAATCAAGATTGCTTGGGGAAATATCTATAACCTCAGATAGGCAGAGGACACCAACCTTATGGCAGAAAGCGAAGAGGAACTAAAGAGCCTCTTGATGAAAGTGAAAGAGGAGAGTGAAAAAGTTGGTTTAAAACTCAACATTCAGAAAACTAAGATCATGGTATCTGGTCCCATCATTTCATGGCAAATAGATGCTGAAACAGTGGAAACAGTGTCAGACTTTATTTTGGGGGGCTCCAAAATCCCTGCAGATGGTGACTGCAGCCATGAAATTAAAAGACGCTTGCTCCTTGGAAGAAAAGTTATGACCAACCTGGACAGCATATTAAAAAGCAGAGACATTACTTTGCCAACGAAGGTCTGTCTAGTCAAAGCTATGGTTTTTCCAGCACTCATGTATAGATGTGAGAGTTGGACTATAAAGAAAGCTGAGCACCAAAGAACTGATGCTTTTGAATTGTGGTGCTGGAGAAGACTCTTGAGAGTCCCTTGGACAGCAAGGAGATCCAACCCATCCATCCTAAAGGAAATCAATCTTGAATATTCATTGGAAGGACTGATGGTGAAGTTGAAACTCCAATACTTTGGCCACCTGATGTGAAGGACTGACTCACTTGAAAAGACCCTGATGCTGGGAAAGATTGAAGATAGGAGGAGAAGGGGATGACAGAGGATGAGATGGTTGGGTGGCATCACTGACTCAATGGACATGAGTTTGAGTAAACTCTGGGAGTTGGTGATGGACAGGGAAGCCTGATGTGCTGCAGTCCATGGGGTGGCAAAGAGTTGGATACGACTGAGTGGCTGAACTGAACTGACCTGGGTAATTATCCCAGTGGGGCTAGGATGCTATAGCAGGTGCACTGATGGAGGCATTTGAAATATATGAAGCAAAGTGTACAAATAACGTGGTCAGGTGGTTCCTGCCAAGTTGTAGTCACTCCCTATAGAAGGATGATGAGAGACCCGGGGCTGTTAACAAACAACCGTTAATGGCTAAGTGTGAGAGCCAGAGAGCCTCCATCATACATATAAAGGGTCCTTATCACCTGTACTGGAAGGGCAGACACAGATGAATAGCAGGTTGAAGACTTAATTGTGAAAGCTGAACTCCAGAGATGTTTGAATTCTCAGCTAAGGCAGGGTTGGTATGTGAAGGTCAGGACCTGGTAGAGGAAACTTGGGACCCTAAAAACTTGCATGAGGTCCCCTGGACAACTGTCCCTGAGAGTATTGACTCTACCATCCTCCTGGACTTTTGGTGTATGCAAAGGTAGCTTACCCTCCTCTAGTAATGGTTAGCACTTACATTGTGCTGGAAGACATTGTGGAAGTACCCTTTCATCAAAGCAACGTATGACCCCTCAGGAGCTGCCCCATCTTCTGTCCTACAGGTCAGGCTGATATCAAATTTCAAATCCTAGTGTAAACAACCCCCAAGGCCCTATGACCAATGCTTGTCCTGTAAAGAGAAGATATTAAGAAATATAAGAATTAGGTGAAATGTACTACAGAAGCTATGGAGGTATTCCCAGGGTTGTATTTTAGGGTGCATCAAGAAGGCTGCAATTTAAGGCTGAATAAGCAAGAATTTATTGACTTAGAAGTGCTTCCTCAGGAAGCATAATTCAATACCCTACAAAACCAGGAGGGAATGTGGCAGATTTGCTGCTGGGCTTGCTCTTAGATACCTGGAAGAAATAATGGCTAACTCTCAGCAAAGCAAAAATGCCTGAATTACCCTGGAAGATGTAAAGGAAAGAATAAAGAACTTAAGGGAAGTGAATGTGATGGTTAATTTTTTGTATCAACTTGACAATTTTATGTATCCACCTGACTGTCAACTTGACTGCATGCCTAGATATTTGGTCGAATGTTGTTTCTTGGTATATGTGAGGGTGTTTCTTGGTCACATTAATATTCAAGTCAATAGGCTAAATTAAGCAGATGGCCCTTCCTAATATAGGTGGCCTTAGCCAAACCTTTGAAGGCCTGAACAGAATAAAAGGCTGAGTAAGAATTCTCCCTTTCGGATACATGTATATGTCTGGTTGAGTCCCTTTGCTGTCCACCTGAAACTATCATAACATTGTTAATCAGTTATACTGCAATACAAAATAAAAGGTTTAATTTAAAAAAAATATATATATATCTCTGACTCTGAGAGTTAGACATCAGTCTATGAAGGCCTGGACTCAGAATGGAAATATAACATCAACTCTCTTTTTAGATAAAAGAAAAACCAACCAAACAAAAAGCATTATTCAATTTTTTCCCTCTAGGAGTAATTTTTGCCTATATGTTTTTTAGGGCCACACTACTACTGCAAGGCTGTAGTGTTGAAGTGGTCCACTTTTGAAAATAATCAGAATATTGTTCAGAACTGTCTATAAGACTGCATTTGTCTTCCCCAGTAAGTTGCCATGGGAATTAGAACCACTTGTTCATGCTACCTACTTGTGCTTTTAGGATGTACTCAAACAAAAACTTCTAAATAGGAGTTTCATTTGATGATGAAGGGCTACTTCCCATGCCCCAAATTATGGTTCAGACAATTCAGTACATAGTAGTCAATTTGTGTTGCATGGCACATTGAAAGCTCATGGGAAGACTTTCAGTCTTCACTAAGGCCCAGGAGCAAGCTAGCAGTTGGTTTTCAAATAGGTATCTGAAAAAGACAGAATAGCTTTTTCCCTGAAATCTCAGGGTTTTTTTGTGATTCATCTTCAGAACCCTATAGGTTCCATAACACATCACTGTCTTCCACAGACACTTCATGTAACATTTGATATGCTTAGTCTTATGGCCTATTTGACAAAG
Source organism: Giraffa tippelskirchi (assembly GCF_054371585.1). Taxonomy (NCBI): domain Eukaryota; kingdom Metazoa; phylum Chordata; class Mammalia; order Artiodactyla; family Giraffidae; genus Giraffa; species Giraffa tippelskirchi. Next base: position 58,780,952 of record NC_137287.1, on the reverse strand, counting down.
TAGCTTTTGTGGCAGCAACTCTTTCGGAGCTGCCTTTTTATTTTCAGAGGTCCACTAAAAACTGGCAACTGTGTATGGCTTAGAATACCTCACAGAATTATATAATCCATCAAAAATTCAGAGCCCTACTAGACACTGTGCTTCCTCTATAGTGATAAGATATGCTAAATAAACTAATTTGTCCTTTACCTTGGAGACGTCATTTGACATGTCCTGGGCCATTGAACCTATAGAAATTTCACCAAAGTGACAGGATCCTGAATTTTGTTGTTTTACTTTATCCCTCAGAACCAATATTTCTTTACAAATTATCTAGCATATTTCCTAGTTTTTGAACAACACATATCATTACGATATCAACAATCATCATTGTGATATCATCAATATCATGGACCAGGCTGATTTCCTACCGAATGGTTGGAAATCAAGTATTATGCAGACTAAATTATGATAAAGTGTGTGATACTGGTGAGTAAGACTGTGACGGTATATAATTGTCCTTTTCAGGTGAAACCAAGAGGCTTTTAACATATATATAGGGGGAAAAAAAAAACAGATAAATATCTGCATACCAGGTAGCCATATGATGTTTTGCATCCAAAAATAAACTGCAATTGCAATAGTAGTTGCATCTCTGCAACCCTTCCAAGAATGTTGTATTGCTTTTGATTTTCTATTTTGGGAGACAGAGGCATTTCTAGGTGCTTAAACTTGATATTTCCTACCACAATGATCCATATTTCATATGGGAGGAAACCAATATGGAGAATTTACCAGTTGTTGAGTATGTCTATTTCAACCATATTTCAGAAATGGGTAAATGATCATGGGGTTTGTTCTGGTATCTATCAGGCCTGCTGTGAGATAGACCAAATAAAAACTCAATTAATTACCTAAGCCTGAAAGCTCCCACTCTTACTGATAGATCACAATCACTTTTTGTTTGGTGAGGATTTAGCGACAGTTGGGAGTTAGTGTTCAATAATCCCCTCAAATCCTTCGTATTTTCCTTTCTCTAATACTATAGCTATTAGTCCCTTTGAGGCAAGTCTAAAGGGAAGGTTTGCAGTATAAAGTTTAGGCATTGGTGTAGGGTGCTTCCTCAAGGGGATTTCAGTCTTCATTATAGATTCCTTTCACTCAAGAGATTCTGGGACTGTGAAGTTACTAAAGTTAGGGAAACAGGGAGAGAATCATTATTCTAAATAATGATGATTTATGTCAGACATTCATGGAATCTAAAAAATTCACTTGAAATGTATAGTTACATGTACAAGATCATGAGAATATAAAGACAGAAAATGTTATTTCTTTTTCTATAACACATTTCTGAAACGCAAATATTATTTTTACTAGATGTATATCGAATCAAATTCAATTTTATATTTTATATTTCAGAGTCCCAGATTAAAGTAGCTAATATATTAATAAAATATTGTACCATCAAAAGTAAGTCTAAGCTGAAATTCACATAATCTTATAAACCATGAAAATGAAACAACAAAGCAAAAACATTGACTGAATGTGCTCACTTGTGGACATGATTATGATTCATTCTAAAACATTGCCTTTCTGATACTAGTAGTTAGATTTAATCATAATATGAAGAATATACTAGTCAGTGTGTATTCAAAATTCCATTTTTAAGAAAAAGCATGAATAAAACAGGGAAAACAGAATGACTACTTTTACTTTAAGAATTAGTAGGAACTTGGAATTTAAAATTTGTTTCTAATGCTGTGTTTATTTCATGCACAAAGAACTAGAATAGACTGCTGAAATAAAAGTAGAGATTTCTATAAACATAATAGGCTGTATTAAACCAGCCATTATGTTGGATACGATTTTCATTTAATGTCAGAAAATGGCTTTTGAAGATGGCACTCTAAAAATCAAAGCGTTCAATTTTTGCAGCTTCTAAATTGATTAAAGTTGAAAAGAAGTAAGTGTTAAGAAACATTTTGAGAATATAGTCATTCAAATCTTATTTCTTTTTTGGGGGGTGGGGCAGGTAGTGCTTTGTTTTTATTACATCAGAAAAGGAAAACGTATGACTGAGACCAGCAATAAAAGATAAGTATGTCAAGGAGGCTAAAGTCTTCACATCAGAACTCTCTAGCCCTTCACTATTAGAATATAAATGCTACACCTTGAAATAAACCAGAAAATGAAGGAATATATCTTTCTCTTTAAAGTGCCAGATCAGAAGAGGTGAGCTTTTCTCTGAGAATCAGGAAAGCTGCCTTCTAAGATTTCTGTGATCAAAAATGGTGAAAGCACTGATGTAGAAAGACTGACTCTCATAAAACTGGTTCTCAGTACCAGCTGTGTTAATAGAAAAAATACCAGACTCCAATACTGTCTCACCCACTCACAGGATGAATTTTTGCATGGGCAGTTTGGGAAATCTAATTCCAAACTTACATAGAAAAATCATTCAGTAATATTTCAGTACATGAATGTGCTTTATTCATGTAATTTCTTGTTTTATTAAAGCAATAAGAAAGCACTGTTATTTGCAGCAAAATAGGGGTAGAAAAGAAGAACACTTTCTGTCTCTAAATGAGCTCAGTTTATTTGTGGGGAGATTTTCCTCTACTGGCATTATCATTACATTATCTTTGTTTTTGTTTTTACTTTTGTTATTTTTTTAAAATAGCATACACCCTTATCTCTTAAAGAAAACATCTCAGTGGTATGAGCTCAGCTTTATTCCAACTAAGTCACTGAAAAAAAAGAAAAAGAAAAGAGGAATTAGGAACACAGACCTTGGGCAAAAAATTAGCAAAGCCTTTCCCGTTAAGTTCTGGCCCAGGTTTGACATATCTGTGGTACTTTTTCATAAGTGATTTCATCTGAACTGTGGCCGCTCAGATAACTTACAGAATTTTATTCAAACTCCTTTAGTCTCTGATTCATACTTTTCATTTAAGAAATCCTTAGTGCTTAGCATAAATTTCATGCTCAATAAATATTCATTAAATTAAATAACCATTCTAGTCCAAATCTGTTGGAATTCCAATACAATGGCATAAATTAGGACTAGTTCCACAGTTCTACAAATCAGTTAGAAATATCATTTACTGGTTATATGATCTTTACATTGAGCAATTCACTTAAGTTCTCTTAATTTCAGTTTTATCTTCTATAAAACTGTATGAGATTGTTCTGCAAATTATGTTACATCTATGAAGAGCCTTCCACAGACTCTAACACATCAGTTAGGTTGTTAATATTTTTAGTGTTATTATCAACATTTGCAAATGGCAGATGAGTTTTCATCTCTGAGATTTGTGACACTACTTTTCCTTTTCATTTAATATCTTAAAATCGATCATATAAGCCACATTTTCACAGTCTCAGATCATCATGGGTCAATTACAAATGACACTTTCTTTCTTATTTGTTTCTTTCAGGACATACACACAGCAGTTTTATAGAGTTTCCCATAATTCCTGTTAAAGATGCTACTCTTTCTCCTGTCATCTGTTTATCATAAAATTCTGAGGGTAGGGGCCTGATTTTCAAACTGTTTTTTTATTCACGAGAGCTCCTATTCACCCTCCTTGTATGGGGAACTCAAGTGCTCAAAGAGAAGGCTCTGAATGTCATACTGGTGGTGGCTGTTGTTTTACTTCTTCCAGGAATTGTCAAGAGGGGTTATTCAAGAGCACGTTTATTTATTTTTATTTATACCATTTTTGATGCAGCCATGAAATAGAAAGAACAGGCAGCTGAGACTCAAGAAACTGATAAAAGGTAAGGCATCCCTGGTTGAATATGAGCATAAGGGCAGAGCTGCACTCAGTTTTGGATGATAAACTATTTGTTCAACAGAAAGTACTATGGCTGCAAGATGCTCCCGCTGCAGTGAGAAGAGCACTGCACACATCCAGCCCATAAATGAAACAGTGGTTGCTTTCATCCATGAGGCAGAGTTAACAGGTAGTTGCTCTAAACCACATTGTACGAATGAGTGGAAATGACTTACTAGGTCACAAAATGAGGAGAGCACTGCTCCTGAACAAAGAAAAGTCAGAACGAGGTATTATTTGTCTTCAAATAATAGCTGCCACTAGTCTCCTCAACCTTTATCATTATGATCACTTATTTAAATTAAGTTACATTTATAGAAGATTTATGTTAAATTGGGAACACCACGAAGTCTCACTTCTCCCTTACTCCCCAGTTTTAGCCATCTGCCCCATCCTGTGCAGGCTTCCCTGGTGGCAGTAAAGAATCTGCCTGCAATGCAGGAGTCCTGGGTTCGATCCCTGGGTTGGGACGATCTCCTGGAGAAGGGACTAGCTACCCACTCCAGTATTCTTGCGTGGAGAATTCCATGGACAGAGGAGCCCGGTGGGCTACAATCCATGGGGCTAACCCTTTACTTTCACTTCCCATCTGGTGATCTCTACCTACCAGACCCCTCATCTCTGTCTCCTGCATCAGGACTGGCCTCCTATCTGCCTTTGCTTCGGATTCTGTTTCATGCCACTCCACTCTCTGAACTCCTGAGTGAACATTCTAAACTAAAGGGCTTTTTTTTCTTTTTCACTTTCCTGTTAAAATCCTTCAACTTTCTCCTATTTCTTTCGGGAAGATACTCAAATTTATTATCACAGCCTCTCACAAGTCCCCAGTGTAATATTTGTTTCTCTTTCAGAGAATAAATGACATGGATAAATCACAACTTTCATTTTGAAAGAAAGATAAGCCATAGGGTTTGCACATCAGTACTGAGGAGAAGGAATTTTCAGGGTCTGAAGGCTTGAACATCCTCCACTAAAAGTTTCTTAACTATTAACACTGATGTGTTGAAAGATTCTTTGCAAATATCTCTCTTCATTTTGAAGTTATGTCTGCTTTGTTTTCTAATGAGATATACATATACACACACATTAAATACACATATTTCATTCACATTTCAGGTTTCATTCACACTAGACTTCGGCATCCTCTTGTTGAACATAAACAATTTCAGAGCAACATCAGACTGGGCTACTATGTTACCAAAATCAAGATGCCTTCACATTTGTGTATAATCACAGATATTAGCAAACTTCCTGTACATCCAGCAACACACTGACCATTCCCCAATTGCTGGTTAATATGAGTGATTGTTGCTTCTTTAACAACTATGCCTTCAGCCTCCTTCTAGTCTGCCTTTTTTTCTAGATAAGATTTATCAACATATCCAATCACAGAATTATGCTATTTCCTGATATAACCCAATGCAGAGAAAATGCCTACTTCCTTGAATCATCATCAGAATCACCAAACTACAGCCCAGATTCTTCTTTAAGAAGCCCTTTCTCACGTCCTCGTACTGAGATGCCCCACAGTTTCTCTCTTTGTATGGTCTCCCCAGTTGCAACAAAGAATGAAACCCAATTTATTCACCGCTGTGAGTGTGTGCCTACTAGTCTTTGATTAGTAGCCCATGCATACCCTCTGATTGGTTGAAACTATCCACCTTCAGACTGAGGAATCATAAACTCCTTTGCTCTATGTTTCTTTGCTTACTTGTTCAAGCTCAAATGCAACCTGTAAGTATTTTCTGCATTTGTTTATTTTTGTGCTTTTTCCCACTTCCCCCACAAAAGACTGATATTCCATTAGGAAAAGTGACTGTAAAGCCTTTTCTATTTTTGATGCCCATTGCTTGACATATGGTAGGTGTTCAATAAACTTCTGCTGAATGACTGAACTAAAAACTATTATCAGCAATTATTATTTAGGAAAAAAATCTACTGGATCCTTTGAAATTTATTTTACTGTGCACCAAGTTATTGATCAAACTTCTCAAGATTCTAAACACTAATATATATTTAAGGAGAATTTACATATTTATAATTTTGTCTTCTGGTTCTAGAAATGTTTTAACTTTTCATTATTTCGATTTAATTTTGTTTTTATGTTCTTCAGTTTATTTTTATCAATTTCTTCTTTTAAACTTTGGATTTTATCTTGCTGGTTTACTCCTGAATATATCATAGAATCTGTAATTTATGAAATAATATTCCAAATGCAATTTCTCAATATGGTGAAAAGATTACCACCATTTTACTATGCTATGGCAACAAAGTACACAGAAGCTTCCTTTTATTTATAAAGATGTTATTTGTATGTTGAAAGTGTAATGGCACTTTGAATGTCTGAAGAATCTCACTCGAAAATCCTAAGGACTCCATGGAAACTTTCACTGTTATGATGTAAGAAAAATAGATTGCAATTGAAAAATAGCTTTCATCTATTTAGAGTCCAGTGGGACATTCATTATTTGTATTTCTTCTTTGATAATGTGATTATGAGGTTTGACCTTCCACTTAGAATGAGAAAATCTAATCAAGAGTTTATATCCCTTCATATTTCTACTAGTCAGAGTACTGCCTGAAGAGGGACATGTAAGCATGTTCACAATGATGAAAAATGACCTTTTTTAATTTGCAGTGGTTGAAAGTTGAGGCTGTACCTGCCTACTCAACATTCAAAGTGCTGCTTTGGGGATAAATAGATCTGGCTCTTTAGTGTCCATATCCATTAATTGGGATTGGTTGAGTTTTCTTGCAATAATAAAGGATTCTAAAATCTCTAGACCTTAAAACAATGGTTGTTCATTACCGATATAGTCAAAGTGTGCTGTGGGTTGAGGCCATCCTCCAGGACACGTGTTCTCCAGATGCCTAACCTTGCATCTGCATGTCACCATTGGTGTTCACAATAGACATGGCAAGAGGAAATGAGAAGGGGAGAGCTGTGTACCAGCAACAAAATGCCTCTGCTCAAAATAACACGCTTCATTGCCATGCACACTTTTTGAACAAAGGTCATCCCATAGCTACGCCTCACGTGAAGTTCAGGATACAAGAGGGAATGCAAAAGTACAAACCTACATATAATAGACCAGGAAGAAGTAAAGCAGGGGTGAATGGTTGTAATTTTTGCTCTGCTACACAGTTGTGATTTGCCAAAACCCAGAAATAAGCATCATTGGTAAATAAAAATAGGACACCTGGATTCAGTGTTTGTATACTATAGAAGTGAGGCATCTAAATTCCATAGGTGCACTTTCATGTGTTAACATATCTACCTGAGATGGAGACAAATAGAAACATACAACATACAAGCATGCTAGATGATCTTCTACATGTAAATATTACTGAGACTTTCTCCCCCAGGTAAAACACAGACATAGAAAGACTGGAAAAGATGACTATTCCCTTCAATCACTTAGTACAAATAAAAGCACAGATTTTGGAGAGAGACAAACCTGAGTTTTAGTTCTAGCCTTCTGGAGTGACAGGCAGTTTTCCTACAGAATATATTGAAAATGTTCCCATTTAACTGATGGAGAAATTGAAGGACCAAAATGAGGACTTACAATAAGAGGGACAAAGGTAGAAATTAGAGCCTATATTACTCTGACTCTTTATCATCTTTAATTGAGGCTCATCATTGTTTTTGAAACAGTTTGATTTAAATTAATATCTCATCCTGTGATAAATAATCCATGTAAAAATATACGTTAATAATAACATTTTCTATAAAACACACTGTAAAAGTAAGAAACATGGACAATTCCATACTTTTTAGAAAATAAAATATTTTATGCAATAAAAGTGTATATCACAAATGTATCACAGCATATAAGTTACACACTGATATTATGAGGTATACTGGGCACAACTGAATATGAGTTTCCATTAACTAATAAATCATTAAAGTACTTGCTTCACAGACAAAGCACTATCCACCTTTGTGATTCTGAACAAAACAATTTTTCCACTGCCAACTTCTCTTCATAAGTGGTTAAATATTTTATGTTTTGCGAAGTGGTGACATAGTCAAAAGCTGTTTTTCTACCCAAAGATTCACAGATTAGAAAAAAAGAAGATTTCACTGTGTTAAGGGTTTTAGACATGGACTTTTTCTGAGCCTATTCTGAGCTGCATACACAAATTACATGCATTAGCCTGTCTGTTATTTCCCATGAAATTGTTTTAACTATTAAGTTTTTAAACTCTGGGTCATGGCATACTCTGCAGAGGTACAGATTTGTTCTCATGTCATATTCCCTGAGGCTAAAATTATTTTGGTGAATGAAATACCAATAGATTTAAAAGACTGCCTCGGTGAAAGTGTTAGTCGCTCAGTCATGGCCAACACTTTGCCACCCCATGGACTGTTGCACACCAGGTTCCTCTGTCCATGGAATTCTCCAGGCAAGAATACTGGATTGGGTTGCCACTCCTTTCTCCAGGGGATCTTCCTGATCGAGGGATTGAATACAGGTCTCCTGAATTGCAGGCAGATTCTTTACCATCTGAGTTACCAGGGAAGCCCCAATAACACTATCAAATAGTTTACAATACAGATGAAAAATTTTCCATTTCCATGCTAGAGTTATCAATAATTTTTAAATATAATAATTTAGAAAATGTTTATGAGTCCTAAGGATCATTCACCTTTGAAGAAAAGTGAAAAAAAAGTGAAAGTTGCTTAGTCCTGTCAGATTCTTTGCGACACCATGGAAATACAGTCCATGGACTTCTCCAGTCCAGAATACTGGAGTGGGTAGCTATTTCCTTCTCCAGGGGATCTTCTCAATCCAGGGATCGAACCCAGGTTTCCCACATTGCAGGTGGATTCTTTACCAACTGAGCCACCAGGGAAGCCCATTAACCTGTGGAGGCACTTAAGCTGGGATGAAAAGAGATGAAGAAAAAGTAGTTCATATTTATTGAGCTTCTAGTTTGTATTCAGTTTCAAATATTTCTTGGTGTTTTGTGTTTCCCAGCATGTTTCTAGCAAATGCTTAAATGTACATACAGGAAGAATTAATATTCAGGATTGTTCCTCTTCAAAATCTATGTTCTTTCCAGTGCCTTCAGCAGTAGAAGGGAATAACATACTTGTAATACCAGAATTAATACAACCATGGCTACCACCATTTCAACCACAACAACTATGTAAACATTAGAATTAAGTTTATTTCTTAATTCTTAATACACTTCAGGCAATAATTTTAAACATGGATTATTTCATTTAATCCTCATGACTCTATGAACTGAGTACCACCATCACCTTAATCATTTACAGATGAGAAAATAGTGATTTTGAGAGCTTAGAGTGACTTGCCAAAAGTTACATGGCCAGTAACTAAGTTATTGGTGGATCAGGATCAAATCTGATCAAAACTGATCAAATCCTAAGTTTGCTGGACATCAAAGTTAAAATTCTAAACCACTTCTTATCAAAACTCAGAATTATAACTGACAAGAGGTCTTCACTTCTTCGCTTTGAAGAAAAAAGAATTGTGATTGAAAAAAAAATTGTCTAATTGAACTGACAGTTATTATGTAGGCATCTGTGATTAGAAAGAAGGTGCAGCCCTACATGTTGACAATCTGAATGAGAAGCAGAAATTCCCAATCATTGAAAATGATCATCATTTAAAGGGAAAAGGAGTGTCAAACTCATTTGCAAGCTGTTGCAGGATATATTTTATGGCTCATTAGCTTTTCTTCTCCTTTTCATATCTGTTCGACTTCTGTGTGAACATTTGTTCACAACTGATCAAGCTGTCCATCCATTGGCAAGGTCAGGGAGCATGCTTGGGTCAACACACACTCACCAGCTCTACTGTTAAAAATGATCAAATGCTCTTGTCTTACAGCAGAGAGGGTTTGGAGAATCTCTGCTATACAGAAAGGTCGGTGTCTTGCATTTCAGCCATAGGACAGGTGGTTGCCCTTTGTCTGTCTTATCAATTACACACTCTCCCGCATCTTTTTATTTTTTAATTGAAATATGATCATTCATCGGAAGGACTGATGATGAAGCTGAAACTCCAACACTTTGGCCACCTGATGTGAGGAGCCGACTCACTGGAAAAGATCCCAATGCTGGGAAAGACTGAAGGCAAAAGAGAAGGGGTGGCAGAGGATAAGATGGTTAGGTAGCATCACGGACTCAATGAACATGAATTTGAGCAAACTCTGGGAGATAGCGGAGGACAGAGGAGCCTGGTGTTCACAGTCCATGGGCTCCCGACGAGCCCAACATGACTTAGCAAGTGAACAATAACAGTTGATTTACAACGTTTCAGGTGTACAGCAAAGTGATTCAGTTATACATATATATGTATATATTTCAGATTATTTTCCATTATAGGATATTACAAGATATTGAGCATAGCTCCTTGTGCTATACAGTAGGTCATTGATGTCTATGTATTTTATAAATAGAAGTGAGTGTCTGTCAGTCACATCTAGCTGCTCACTATGCTAATGACATCCACCATCTACTGCATACTCCAGCAGATGTTGGCTATGACCCCTTTCCCATACTGCTAGCTCTTACTAAGTCAGTGTCTTCTGGCTGATGTCAGACTATAGCACCTGGAAACTTTTGCCTGAGTAACTTATTTCCATTAGTACAGATCCTTTTGCCCTCATATGCACTGCAGGCCCACAGTGCCAGGGAACTGACACCCTGGGAGTAGCCCTCAATTAACCACTGATGGGAATTGCCATATGAACTCCCAGCTCACACACCTCTGACCAGATGTAATCTGACACTGGGTTTCACACTGTCTCCTGAGGTTTCTCTGCAGGATTAAACTTCCACCGTCTGCTGTGGATGTTAGTTTAACAACACAGCCTTTACTGGCTGTCTTCCTGTTTCTGTACTCCTTTTCCACTCCTACAGTATCTGCACCAGGGGCTTCCCACAGGGAAATAAAAAAAGTAGTACTGACATACCTGAATGGTCTAGTGGTTTTCTTCACTTTCTTCAATTTCGGTCTGAATTTGGCAATAAGGAGTTCATAATCCAAGCCACAGTCAGCTCCCGGTCTTGTTTTTGCTGACTGTATAGAGCTTCTCCATCTTTGGCAGCAAAGAATACAATCAATCTGATTTTGGTGCCGACCATCTGGTGATGTCCATGTGCAGAGTCTTCTCTTGTGTTGTTGGAAGAGGGTGTTTGCTATGACCAGTGCGTTCTCTTGGCAGAACTCTATTAGCCTTTGCCCTGCTTCATTCTGTACTCCAAGGCCAAATTTGCCTGTTACTCCAGGTGTTTCTTGACTTCCTACTTTTGCATTCCAGTCCCCTATAATGAAAAGGACATCTTTTTTTGGTGTTACTTCTAGAAGGTCTTGTAGGTCTTCATAGAACTGTTCAACTTCAGCTTCTTCGGTGTTACTGGTTAGGACACAGACTTGAGTTACCGTGATATTGAATGGTCTGCCTTGGAAACAAACAGAGATCATTCTGTTGTTTTTTAGATTGCATCCAAGTACTGCAGTTCGGACTCTTTTGTTGACTATGATGGCTACTCCATTTCTTCTAAGGGATTCCTGCCCACAGTAGTAGATATAATGGTCATCTGAGTTAAATTCACCCATTCCAGTCCATCTTAGTTCATTGATTTCTAGAATGTCGATGTTCACTCTTGTCATCTCCTGTTTGACCACTTCCAATTTGCCTTCATTCATGGACCTAACATTCCAGGTTCCTATGCAATATTGTTCTTTACAGCATCGAATCTTGCTTGTATCACCTGTCTCATTCACAACTGGGTGTTGTTTTTGCTTTGGCTCCATCCCTTCATTCTTTCTGGAATTATTTCTCCACTGATCTTCAGTAGCATATTGGGCACCAACAACCTGGGGAGTTCATCTTTCAGTGTCCTATCTTACTGCCTTTTCATAAATCCCTTACGACTACACAGTGGAAGTGAGAAATATATTTAAGGGACTAGATCTGATAGAGAGAGTGCCTGATGAACTATGGACAGAGGTTCGTGACATTGTACAGGAGACAGGGATCAAGACCATCCCCATGGAAAAGAAATGCAAAAAAGCAAAATGGCTGTCTGAGGAGGCCTTACAAATAGCTGTGAAAAGACAGGAAGTGAAAAGCAAAGGAGAAAAGGAAAGATATACCCATTTGAATGCAGAGTTCCAAAGAATAGCAAGGCGAGATAAGAAAGCCTTCCTCATCGATCAATGCAAAGAAATAGCAACAACAATTCTGTTGTTTTCAACAGAATGGGAAAGACTAGAGATCTCTTCAAGAAAATTAGAGATACCAAGGAAATATTTGATGCAAAGATGGGCTCAATAAAGGACAGAAATGGTAGGGACCTAACAGAAGCAGAAGATATTAAGAAGAGGTGGCAAGAATACACAGAAGAACTGTACAAAAAAGATCTTCACGATGCAGATAATCATGATGGTGTGATCACTCACCTAGAGCCAGACATCCTGGAATGTGAAGTCAAGTGGGCCTTCAGAAGCATCACTACAAACAAAGCTAGTGGAGGTGATGGAATTCCAGTTGAGCTATTTCAAACCCTGAAAGATGATGCTGTGAAAGTCCTGCACTCAGTATGCCAGCAATTATGGAAAACTCAGCAGTGGCCACAGGACTGAAAAGGTCAGTTTTCATTCCAATCCCAAAGAAAGGCAATGCCAAAGAATGCTCAAACTACCGCACAGTTGCACTCATTTCACACGCTAGTAAAGTAATGCTTAAAATTCTCCAAGCAAGGCTTCAGCAATCCGTGAACCGTGAACTTCCAGGGGTTCAAGCTGGTTTTAGAAAAGGCAGAGGAACCAGAGATCAAATTGCCAACATCTGCTGGATCATTGAAAAAGCAAGAGAGTTCCAAAAAAACATCTCCCTCTGCCTTGTTGACTATGCCAAAGCCTTTGTGTGGATCACAATAAACTGTGGAAAATTCTGAAAGAGATGGGAATACCAGATCACCTGACCTGCCTCTTGAGAAACCTGTATGCAGGTTAGGAAGCAACAGTTAGAACTGGACATGGAACAACAGACTGGTTCCAAATAGGAAAAGGAGTATGTCAAGGCTATATATTGTCACTTTGCTTATGTAACTTATATGCAGAGTATATCATGAGAAACACTGGGCTGGAGGAAGCACAAGCTGGAATCAAGATTGCCGGGAGAAATATCAATAACCTCAGATATGCAGATGACACCATCCTTATGGTAGAAAGTGAAGAAGAACTAAAGAGCCTCTTGATGAAAGTGAAAGAGGAGTGTGAAAAAGTTTTTTTTAAAACTCAACATTCAGAAAACTAAATCATGGCATCTGGTCCCATCCCTTCGTGGCAGATAGATGGGCAAACAGTGGAAACAGTGGCTGACATTATTTTTCTTGGCTCCAAAATCACTGCAGATGGTGATTGCAGCCATGAAATTAAAAGATGCTTACTCCTTGGAAGGAAAGTTATGACCAACCTAGACAGCATATTAAAAAGCAGAGACATTACTTTGCCAACAAAGGTCCATCTAGTCAAGCCTATGGTTTTTCCAGTGGTCATGTATGGATGTGAGAGCTGGAGTATAAAGAAAGCTGAGCACCGAAGAATTGATGCTTTTGAACTGTGGTGTTGGAGAAGACTCTTGAGAGTCCCTTGGACTGCAAGGAGACCCAACCAGTCCATCCTAAAGGAGATCAGTCCTGGGTGTTCATTGGAAAGACTGATGTTGAAGCTGAAACTCCAATACTTTGGCCACCTGATGCAAAGAACTGACTCATCTGAAAAGACCCTGATGCTGGGAAAGATTGAGGGCAGGAGGAGAAGGGAACAACAGAGGATGAGATGGTGGGATGGCATCATCAACTCGATGGACATGGGTTTGGGTGGACTGCGGGAGTTGGTGATGGACAGGAGGCCTGGCATGCTGCAGTTCATGGGGTCGCAAAGAGTGGGACACAACTGAGTGACTGAACTGAACTGAACTGAGTACTGACATGGTGTCCGCACCATCAGAGTCACTGAGCATGTAACCATGATTAAGATACCCTAATTCAGAGGACTTCCCAGTAAGGAGGAAAGGTTGCTCAGTTGCTAAGTTGTGTCCGACCCTTTGTGACCCCATAGACTGCAGCACATCAGACTTCCTTGTCATTCTCTGTCTCCCAGAGTTTGCCCAAATTCATGTCCATTGACTTGGTGATGCTATCTATCCATCTCATCCTCTGTCACCCCCTTGCCCCTTGCCCTCAATCTTTCCCACCATTGGGGTCTTTTCCAATGACTTGACTCTTAGCATCAGGTGGCCAAAGTATTGAAGCTTCAGCTTCAGCCTAAGTCCTTCCAATGAATACCCAGGGTCAATCTCCTATAGGATTGACTGGTTTGATCTCCTTGCTGTCCAGGGAACTCTCAAGAGTCTTCTCCAGAACCACAGTTCAAAAGCATCAATTCTTCAGTGCTCAGCTTTCTTTATGGTCAAGCTCTCACATCCCTACATGGCTACCAGAAAAACGATAGCTTTGATTGCATGGATCTTTTTTGGCAAAGTGATACCTCTGCTTTTTAATATGCCTTCTACGTTTGTCATAGCTTTTCTTCCAAGGAGCAAGCATCTTTTAATTTCGTGGCTGCAGTTACTGTCTGCAAAGATTTTGGACCCTAAGAATCAAATGCAAAAACATGGGTGGAAAACATGGAGCATTTGATGGAAGAGGCACTCCAGGCAAGGGGACAGCATGGACAAAGGCATGGTGATTTATCAGAGCAGGCTGCATGAAATTGCTGGTTTCTGACTCTTAGCCTTCAAATCCAATGTATTCCTCATACTGCCGAGGAATTAATTTTCTTAAGTAACACACTGGTCAAAGAAGGAGAAATTGAGACAAAAGAGGTTTGAAGGATAAAAGTGAGATGTGACAAATTATTAAAGTATTTCTTGGACATTTACCAGAGATTTAACTTAAGACCTTCTTTGATCTTGAAATTCACACAATTAACTACAGCATATATTGTTCTCAGCTACTAAATAGAAACAATAACACTTATCTTCCTGAGTTGTGACGAAAATCAAATGAGCTCATGGAAGCTCTTTTGAGGTGAAAATGGTGAGAGATCCATTTCTCTACCAAAGCCTACTTAATTGTGATTAAAATAAGCACCTTATAAACATCCCAGTTTAATACAGGCCGTGGACCTTGGGGGTTGCTCCTGAAAATTGTAAACATAAAATGGTACATATTAACATTTTAATGTCCTCTTTCTTTTATTGTGGGCCACCTTGAGCTATTCATTCATCTCTCATTCTCAGTTTCTCCAAATGGGATACTACAGAAGAGATATCACTCAAGTCTCTGCTAACTACAGATTTTTGGATCTTTGCTAAACTCTGATAAAAAGTTTCTGATACAAAATAAGAATGCAACCTACTAAAAGGGAGAAAATATCTGAGAAAGGCTTGATATCCACAATGGGTAAAGAACTCACACAACTTAATAGCAATCCCCCCAAAAAAATCTGATTAAAAAATGGGCTTAGGATCTGCCTAGACATGTTTCCAAAGAAGACATATAGGTATATCATTAAAACCTCTTAATGATATGAAAATATGTTTTTTAAGATAAAAGTCACTTCATAAAATAAATGACCTTCAATCAATAAATAGATATTGTTTTTTATTGCATCATATGGTTTGACTCCTATCTATATTTAAAATATCAGGGATAATAACCAATATTACAATGGGTTCTAGTTTCTCTAACAGAAGGAAGGCCAGATAACAATTAAAAGATTGTAATACAAATCTGTCCAAATTTAAGTTAGTGCTATTATTTAAAATCTTTAAAGTTTTCTAGAAAGTTTATTAAAATTGATAAATTCTCCACGTTTACAATTTTATGTCTCTCTTAGAGAATAGGTGATTTTAGTCTGATTATATACTCTTAAGTGACACATCATGGTTTTAATGTTATGTATTTTAGTACGTTGGTGGAGAGTATGGTAACCCACTCTAGTATTCTTGCCTGGAGAATCCCATGGAGGAGCCTGGCAGGATACAGTCTATAGGGTTGTAAAGAGTAGGACACAACTGAAGCAACTTAGCTCACAGCTCATTTTAGTACAAGTCATTGAATAAAATCGTTAGGAACCCACAATTTGTACATTCAATGTTAAAAATGAGTTATTTTCTTTAGTTGTTCCAACAGTTCTATTAGGGTAATTTTATATCTAAGGAGTGGAATTATTTAAAATCATCAAAAATGTTTTCCAAGAGCAAGTATCTTTTTGTACAACTTAAATGGGATTGGACAATGGAACAACTCAAAGTAAATGTCTAAAATAAATGCTTTCATTTAAAATTTTCATTTCTGTGTGTGGTAGATTCTCAGCTTCTTGAAGTATGTACTTTCAGATGACCCTGCTTATATGTATATCAGTTATAATTTTGTATGTGTACATTAAAACAGTATGATTTTTAAAATGTATTTAAATATTCAGTAAAGAGGAAAGTCTGTGTGACCCCATGGACTATAGCCTACCAGGATCCTCTGTCCATGGAATTCTCGAGGCAAGAATACTAGAGTGAATAGTCATTCTCTTCTCTAGGAGATCTTCCTGACCCAGGCATTGAACTTGGGTCTCCTTCATTGTAGGCAGATTCTTACCATCTGAGCCAACAGGGAAGCCCAAAATGTGTTCAAATATTTAGTAAAGAGAAAAGTCTGCAGCTTTTACTAGTGTATGATTTTTCACATTATTCAAATAGTGATAAAATAATTCATATCTGTGGGTTTAAAGAACTGAAAAGTGTGCCAGCAAAGAGATATAACTTTAAGAGTAATATTTAAATGGCTACTACCTGAGAAATCACATGATATTTACCTGGTCTAATATTGAAAATAAAGAATCCATTTCATTTCTTATGCAGGAAAAATTTAAGCTATACTATTGACCAGACGGGCAGAATTTTTTCAAGATAACTTGACACGTGAAAATATCCTCTTTACTGATAACATGTTAGTGACTGAAGAGGTAAAGCTGTTTACTTAATTAGTGGGAGAAACAGAGGTTTATACATAAGTCTAAAAAATGTTGAAAGACTGAGAAAACATATCATTTTGAGGGAAAAAGCAAAGAATGAGAAATCTAGTTTGTAAATGAGTAAAAAAGAAAGTGGAAAAATGCTAGAACTTGATGAAAATAGTAAAGTAATCCAAAAAAAGAAGAAAAAAAAAAAAGGCTAAGATGCTACAAAGAACCTGACCCCAATTTCCTGTCAAATTACTGAATTGTATCATTTCTGCAGCTCTGGATGACATACTCACTAGGTTGTTAAGGAATTAGCTAATGAAGTTACTGGAACACTGGCAATTATTTTTGAAAAGTCTTCTGGAATTGTGAAAGTGATAAATTGAAGGACTCCAAAACATAAAAAATAAAAAAAGAATCAATATTGTTTCTGGTGTTCAGAAAGCACAAGAGCAATAATCCATAAATTCATTGGCCAGTTAGTCCAACTGCAATTTTATATAAAAATGAAAAAAAGAAAAACCTTCCACTATGTATATTATTCTGCAATTTAGAAAAGAAAAAAATTTTCTGACAGTAACCTGGGTTCAAGTAGGGAATTTTTGTTTACAAGTAAAAAGATAATAACTTACTGATGTCAGGGTAGAGTTATGGGGAGGGATACTGAGTAGAAAATACTCTATTATTATAGTTTAAGGAGGGCCTGGTATCTTGACATTATTGAAGTAAAGTTCACATTTGTTTAGGTATGAGCATTGCTTTATGTCTCTAGAGTTGGTAAGGCATTTAGGATAAAGAAACATTATAAATGACATGACATCAAGTGGGGAGGGACCAGAGGGACTATAAATATTGGTGTAAGGTCTATTTGAATGTGATGTCTTCTCAAATGATCCAAGCCAAATATTAAAATCATTTATAGATAATACATGAGAGGAAGGTGTTATAAACCCCAATCAGGACTAAGGTAAAATAATAATTCTTTTAAGGACTACAGAGAATTGGAAAATAGGCAGGACATGACAAATGAGATCCAACTTGAAAAATAAGAGCTGATATATCAGGGGGAAAATATTCTGAAAAAGATACCAGCAGGAGGAAGTCAGTGTCAGAGCTATAGAAAGGTATTCCCTTTAAAGAACATTTAAAAAGGGACATACCTTCAAAGATGGCTTCCAGTTAGCCCAGCAGAAAAATCCCACTTTGGGTAGAGCCCATCTTACTCAAAAATTAATATTTTCAGTTATTTCTAGAAGAGTTAAAAAGAAAGAGTTTAATCTTCATATTACAGGTGAAGGCATTGTGCACAAATAATTGAATTGGTTGTGTTGGCATTTGACCCCTTTCTCTATTACCCTGAAAGATGTTCTATGCTGTTAAAATCAATACATAATTAAAGAATGAATGAAGCAACCCACTCAATACATAGTTAACTGAGTACATGTTATGTAACACCTACCATCTCGTTGCTGAAAACAGTAGATTACAACACAGTCCCTAACTTCAACAGCTAAACAATCTACCAGTATGTAGGTAGAGCAGGGATGGAGGGTAGAGGGCAGATATCAGAGACGTTCATCAAACTGTTGCATCTCTTTGCCAACTCATGGCTGAATCTTCAATTTATATCACGAATATGAAAGATCCTTACTCTACAGATGCATGGGTTAATTTTTTCAACCTGTGAGCATGAAATTAACCAAATATAAAATCCATATTTAAACCATAGTGGATATAAGTTAGGGTGAGTGTCTGTAGATCAGTCAAGGTAAAAAATGTTCTTTAATCCCAACTCCAAGTGCCTTTGATATTTCTACAAATGATCAAGAATACCTTAGAAAGAAATATTGTATTCAATTTTCTCAACATGGATTAAATGAAGAGTAAGCATTCAAAGCCTCTTCCTACTCCTAGATAAGTTGTTGAGTGGTAAAAAGACACACGGACTCCATCAGAACCTTGAAGTTAAGAGGTTCTCTCTGCAAAAGGGAGTCACTTGTGTTCATTTTTCCATTCTCATTATCCTTCCTCTGCAAATATGCTTTGGGAATTTCCTGGAGGCAAAATCACACAGTCTGGCAATCCGGCATTATCTAAATTAGAGCAGTCAAAAGGGTCATCCTTTATTTTGTCTGCAAACTCCCCTTACTCCTCAGTTCTGCTGAAGCATATATTTAGTTGGTGAATTTTTGCTTTTATTACATTAACTTCTGACGATTTGGAAGTCAGGGTCAGATGACTCCACGGGGCAATCAGGCGTTTCCCAGCGGTCAACTGGCAACATTTCATGGCCTTAATCAAGCATGGAATGGATTTTGTATGTGTAAATGTTCCTTGATGTCTGTATTATTAAGAGAAGACATTGTGGGGAAACAGGTGTGAAGTGAATTAACCCTTGAAGTTGTGTAGAGTCAATATAATATGCTGTGTATGAAGTCAGAACGGTTAAGACTAAAGTTATGTCCCAATACTAGCCGTGGTATATACAGTTTTCATGGTTGTCAACAATTTGACCATTTTGACATATGGTTAATTGGCAATTTGGGTACTACACAAAATGACCATGACTTTTTCATTTAATATGGGACAGTTCTGAAACAAGGAGAGGGAACTAAGGATAGTTAAGCCTTCACTACAAGTTTAAACTGGGAGTGTCCTAAAAAAATTGGGACATAAGGGCGAGGTAATTAAAAAAAAAAGTTTATATATTATGTCCCTGAAATGTCCCAAGATGAAGGAACATTACTGGGACTCTGAACTTTGACAACTTCATTCTGTCACAATCCATTGGCCCACCTGAAAAATGGTCACATTATTCTCTTACAACAAATCAACCATAATACTGCTTTCTTTAAAATCTTTCAATAGTTTCTAATTATTCCAGTAGTTTACATGGTTACAAGGTCCCTCTAGAAATCCTAGGATTCATCATCATTATTTTTTTTTTTATTGCCCATAACCTGACATACTCTATTCATCACACTAAATAGCCTTAATTTCTACAACCTTTATTCTCTTTAACTCTTAATGTTTTTTATGTTTTATTCCATCTACTTGAGACTCTCATAATTTCATCTTATTTACTTGGTCAATTCATCATCCATCAAATCTCATGTTAAACATCCTTTCTCACAGACACTGTTTCTACATCCCCATTCAAACTATTCATTGCCTTGTCAATAATCCCTCCCTCTGAGCACTGCATGTCTTCTCTCAGACAACCCAGCACTCTTTATCGATATTGCATATTCAATGTTTTGTCTTTTTCTTCATTACAAAGAAAACTTGAGTAAGTAAAGTTTGTTTCTCCAACATCAGATATAAGAAGGAGGCTAGTGACAGACTGACTATGTAGATGAAACATACATTACCTGAACATTACTATGGTGTGTCAGGCAGTTAATCCTCCAGTTGGCTCAATAAAAGATGTACTCTTATTAAACCTATTTTAGAAGTGAGAAATTTAAAGGCAGAAGTAATTTAAAAAATTTAAGTCCATCCTAAAGGAAATCAGTCCTGAATATTCATTGGAAGGACTGATGATGTTAAAGCTGAAACTCCAACACTTTGGCCACTTGATGTGAAGAGCTGATTCATTTGAAAAGACACCGATGCTGGGAAAGATTGAAGGCAGGAGGAGAAGGGGACAACAGAGGGTGAGATGGTTGGATGGCATCACTGACTCAATGGGCATTAGTCTGACTAAACTCTGGGAGTTGGTGATGGATAGGGAGGCCTGGCGTGCTGCGGTTCATGGGATCGCAAAGAGTCGGACACGACTGAGCGACTGAACTGAACTGAATTTTAAAAAAACTAACCATCTTCACACAGGTAGTACTCAGGGAAGCCAAATTCAAACCCCAGAATGTCTTCAAACATTTGAGGGTTTCTGTGTTCTAATGTATGTATTGACTTTAATTGTGTTAGAAGAGTTTTAATTAGAACACTAAGATATAACCAGTTTGGTGTGAGGCATAAGTAAAACTAGTTCATTATAAAGTAAAATCTTCAAAATGTTGATTGAAAAAGATTACATGCCTTGTGAAGTAGTGAACTCCCCATCATTTGGAAGAGTTTAAACAAAGGCCTGTTAGCCTTTGTCAGATATATTTAGAAGGCTTTTCTTGTGGCTCAGCAGTAAAGAATCTGCTGACACAGGTTCGATCCCTGGGTCGCTAAGATCCCCTGGAGAAGGAAATGGCAACCCACTCCAGTAATTTTGCATGGGAAATCCCGTGGACAGAGGAGCCTGGCAGGCTACAGTTCATGGGGTCACAAGAGTTGGACATGACTTAGTCACTAAATCACCACCATCCAGAATTTGCTAGAAAAACAGCCAGTTGACCTGGTAGGACTCTAGGAGTCCATGAAAATAATTGTGTGACACTTAAAGGGCAATTGAATGGCTTCTCAGCTCAGAGATGAAGCCATCTCAGAGATAACCTGCAATTTTAGCACTTATCAAAAAATCTTCAGTCGCTGTAAATCCTACCCAATCGGCTGGCATCATGGACCTTCTTTCCAGTTAGTTTTGCCGACATCCCAACATAATTGGACCCTAAATGTTTTCCCTGTAGAGCTCTTATCTTGTGAACCAATTGCTTAATCTGTTTTGGCAGATCCAGGATTCATAGCTCTTCAGGGAGCTGTAAAATATCTTTTTAAAAAAGTCAGCCTAGTCCAGTGGGATAGCCAAGTGACAGACTTCATTTTCTATTCTGAAGTTTTCCTCTTGCATGGTTATTATATTATTGTGCAATATTTTTCTAATATATTGCAGTTTTAATGCCATTTTATGGTGTTTGAACACTCAGGATATTTTTGTAATAGACATTTAATTAGTCTGATCAAAAAGGAGAGTATTAATGCTTCTTAAAACTATGCAATATAATACAACAGTAGTATTTTTTTTTTCAAATGAGATGAAAAATGTTGAGTCTTCAGCCATGTGGGCTAATGGTAGAACTTCAGAGTGAGAAAAAGATTTTCCTTAAATCTCACTTCCTGTCACAGATTCATTGGCTGGAATGAAATTCTTGGCAGGCCAAAGACTCTCTACTCTTCAGTGTGCCAGAACTGATTTTATTAGAAATAACTTATTGCTCGTCTGATAATATTTCTGCTTAGATTTAGTACTTTTTGTAAAGGCAAAGAGTTATTTTTGTTATTCTTTGAGTCATGACTTTGGGATAGAAAACATATTCTTCTTTCTATGTACTCTTATCTATAGGGAGATTATCATTCAGAGTTGAGTGGCTTTCTCTTTCAGAAAGAAACCACAAGAAGTTAAAAAAAGTTCAAACCACAAGAAGTTAAAAAAAATGTTAAGAAGCATGAAAAGAAATGAGAATTTGACAAAAAACAAACTAAATAGGATGAATTTTTTAAAGGTTAGAAATTGTACATATTTGTCTTATTTTACTTATAAAAGCACTCATAAATTAGGAGTATGGCATTAACAGATACAAACTATTATATCGAAATAAATAAGCAACAAGGATTTACCGCATAGCACAGGAAAATATGGGCTTCCCAGGTGGCGTCTGTGGTAAAGAAACTGCCTGCTAATACAGGAGATATAAGAGAAGTGGGTTCAATCCCTAGGTTGGGAAGATCCCCTGAATGGCAACTGACTCCAGTATTCTTGGCTGAAAAATCCCATGGACAGAGGAGCCTAGTGGTACAATCCATCGCAGAGTTGGACACGACTGTATTGACTTAGCATGCACACACAGGGAACTATGTCCAACATTTTAACCTATAATCAAAAAGAATCTGAAAAAATGTATATATAACTGAATTACTTTGCTATAGACTTGGAACTAACACAGTATTATAAATCAGTATTATAAATCAATTATATTTCAATAAATAAATAAATACTTTTTATAAAAGCACTTCATGATATGACTAAATGTGTGGTATGGATAGATAGTATAAACTATATCTGAAATGTTACAGCAAAATTATGACATAACCTACATTAAATAGTTTTAATTAATCCTAAGTTGGATAATACTTTATTATTTACTACTAGTTTGGAGATAATTGGTGAATCCAAATGATTGTTCTCTCTACTAAACATCAGCCCCTTTGCTTTCATCAGCATCTCAGATTTTAAAGCACAGTGGTGCTTAAGCATAACATAAATGTATTCCATAAAACAAAATATATGCAATGCTTGTAAAATTTAGTGGTCATGTACAGTTTCCAAAATAATTCCTTTGTTCTTTCTACTAGCATTGCTTATAAGAATAAATTATAATGAACAATATCTAAATATGGGGGAAAAGCACAATAAAAGTTGAACCAAGTATATTCTTATTATAATTATCAGTTACAAAGAAAAAAAGAGAAAAGTAATTAATCTGGATTCAGCAGTTTGTTTCTCCTAACATCCCCCCAAAAATGTGCTATTTGAATCTGAGAGAGATGTTCCTACATTTATTTATTTTCCCTCATTCTCCAAAACCTCATGTCTGCTAAAGAATCACTCTGTTGGAGAGAACCACAGAAGTGGGATTTAGGGAGGGGTCATAAAATTCCATCCTTAAGGGAAAACAAGATAATCAGAGTGCTCAAAATTTCAGTCAGGATAAAATATTTTGAAATCTAGAAACCACTGAGAGGGAATAATAAAAAAGTAACTAGGATTTATAGTCTCCCACAGCTCATGTCTGATTCTTTCCTGTAAATGCTGTAGACTGACTATCTTTTCTGGACTCTTACCCAAACTGGAGTTTTATACATGCACATTGGAAACAATTCCCTTACTGCAGAGCCATTTTTAAGTGTAATAAATCCTTTTGTTTGTGCAATCAGCCAATAGCAGGTTGACAAATTTTAGTGCTCTAGCATCTACATATCTCTGTTAGGCAATTTATTGCTGTGTAATGAAAATAAATAGTAATTCAGCTAAAATTAAAAGGAAAAAACTTCTTTAATTAGTATAAAAGAAACAGACTCTTTTACACACTTCATTTTGGGTTTTAATGCAATGAACACATGTTGTAAATACCTCCAGATCTTAAAATGGTTCAGTTTTAAAATAATTGTTTGTAGTTATTCTTCAATCATCATGCAATGCATGCTTTTATTTTCTGTGAACTTTGTGTTGCCTTAAAGCAAAGTCACAGAAATTAAAAGAGAACTATTTGCTTAATTATTAGAAGAGTTTAAAAGATTGAAGTTCTTGCTTTCAATGTCATTTATTATTTTTGTGTATTTGTTGGGCTCAACATGGATGCCAATGATTACAGGAGCAGGCAATCTCCTTAAAAACACTTCTGGGTAGAATGATTCCTTTACAGCTCACAAAATCAACTGCACAATTCTTAAAGTGAATACCATAATTATCACAGCAATGACTCTAAAGGTCTACATACTTATTATGATGTACTTTTACTTGGTTCCCTATAGATCTTCACTATAATACATACATATATAATGTATAATATTTATATTTATATAGTAGCGAAAGTACAGGGATGAAAAGAATGAAAGGAAGAGAGGGCAGGAACAAACAAGAGTTCACGTAATTAATGCAGACCTATTTCTAAAGGAAATCAACCCCGAATATTCATTGGAGGGACTGTTGCTGAAGGTGAAGCTCCCATAATTTGACCACCGGATGCGAAGAGCTGACTCATTGGAAAAGACCCTGATGCTGGGAAAGACTGAAGGCAAAAGGAGAAGGGGGTGGCAGAGGATGAGATGATTAGGTAGCATCATTGACTCAATGAACATGAATTTGAGCAAACTCTGGGAGATAGTGGAGGACAGGGAAGCCTAATGTGCTGCAGTTCATGAGGTCACAAAGAGTCAGACATGACTGAAATGACTGAACAAGAACAACATTTTTAATGGATTCATTATCTGAGATGTTTAAAAAGTTTGAATATACTGTAGCTTGTCTCCTGTGAAGTGTTCCTCAACTTGGGTAATTCAGATACTCCTTAGACTTGTGGAGTACATGAAATAAGCCTGGTTTGCCTACTGTCTCCAGTGCCCAGGTTCCTCTCCACTTATGCCCTTCCCAGATATGAGAACAATTCTGAACACACAAAAGTCCACCTCCCTCTTTTCCTACAGTTATATGTGTGAAATATGTAAGCCATGGTTCTCTTTCGTATTTTTATGAAATGCAACTTCCAGGGGCTTCATTTTCTCCCAGTTTGACAAGAAACAGCATAGGTTGGAGGAGGGAAATGGCACAAGAGAGGGGCCCTAATTTTGGTCCTTCCCCAACTCATCTGTGGAAGAAATCATGCAGGATCAGTTTTTTCCATTATTATCAGAAACAGATAATACCAGAAAAGAACCAAGAGGCCTGCAGTCTGATTTCTGGCATATTTTAATGACCTCCAGATCTGATGGTTCCAGATTTCACCACTCTGGGCCACACTACAGTTGGTGAGATGCTCTCAGGGGTGGACCATAAACACACGATTTGGGAATTCCCTGGTAGTCCAGTGGTTAGGACTCCATGCTTCCACTACAGGCGACACGGGTTCGATCCCTGTTTGGGGAAATAAGATCCCACATGCTATGTAGCATGGCCAAAAAAAAAAAAAAAAAATCCTACTATTGTAGGGAATAAAACAGTGTGTCTGACTTGCACTCCATTGCATTTTAAGAAAGAACTAAAGTTGCCTTAAAGGCTGATGGAGATGGAGTAGGTGAGAGGAATCGAAATACCTTTTTTTTTAGAAAGCAACTAGGGACCGGGAACCTGTGACACAGAATAGATGAATTTCATGCAAATTCTATGTAAATCTATGTAAATATCTTCACAGAAGCCCTGAATCATCTACTCATGGTACCAAATAGCAAAAACAAAAAAGCAAAAATATAATACTGCTTCCCATGTTGCTTGCCTAACCTAATTAGTTACAGTGCTCAAAGATCTGCCATCAATGAATCATCAACTGGATTTTTTAAATTTTTAATTGGAGGAAAATTGATTTACAATGTTGTGTTGGTTTCTGCTGTACCACAATGCAAATCAGCCATAATTATGCATATATCACATCCCTCTTGAGTTTCCCTCCTACCCCTCCATTCCACCTATCTAGGTCGTCACAGAGCACAAAACTTTGCTATACGAAAGTTTCCCACAAGCTATCTATTTTACATATGGTAGTATACAGGTCACTTCTCAAATCCACAGCTCTTAGAACCAAATCCAGGTTTCCACTGAGCTGACTCCCTGCCCTCTGAAACCACCCATGGCCTTGAAACATGGATGGACAAAGCCCAGCACTGGCTTGAAACCCAGACAAATCAGGCTCCTCCACCACTCGCTGTCAATGCTACTTTCTTTTGAAAGACAAAAAGGAAACCATGACAGCGTGTATAAATTGTAGTCGTTTACCTCCCAACCTGTTTTGCAGGCTGTGATTAGTAAATTAAGGTTTAATGAGACAGAATGATACATTTATCTTCGAAGGAACAGGAAGACACTTATAGGGTAGAATTGATAGAAATGGCTGTTGAATGTGTGGGATGATAAAGAGAGAGATGTCAAATATCTTTCCTAAGTCAGGCATTTGGGTGAATGGTGACTGCACATAGGAGATAACAGTGATATGCTAACTTCAAAAATATAGTAAGAGCTTCAAGCCTTCCTGAGGCTAGTCAGTTTTTACCTGGTTCTCCTGTCACAAAAGTTAGCCATAGTTGAGACACTTTATCACCTACCAGAAAGAAACTTTCCAAAATGTTAAGGAACACCCTGAGCATCTCTTCCAGTGACTAGAAATCACTCCTTAGTAATGACCTTTCACTGTATGTTGAGTGACCTTTTTCCTTATGGCCAATGTTATGGGCACGCTTAGGTATAAAATGCCAGCCAGTCCTACTGCTTACTACCTGAGCTGTCACGGTTCTCACCGTGCCCAGCAAAAGAACATCATGCATTAAAACTAAGCAGGTAAAGAATCTGCCTGCAATGAGGAGATGCAGGAGATGTGGGTTTAATCCCTGGGTCGGGAAGATTCCCTGAAGGAGGGCATGGCAACCCACTCCAATATTCTTGCCTGGAAAATCCCATGGACAGAGAAGCCTGGTAGGCTAAAGTCCATGAAGTCACAAAGAGTCAGAAACAACTGAAGCAACTGAGCATGCAAGACTAAATCCAAAAGAACAGGAAAAACGAGATGCTATCATCTAAGTTAACCAAGAATTTCCAGTAGTGTCTTTATAGTTATGCTTTCATTATATACACTAATAATACTTATATATACTGATAATACTTCAGTTGGGGCACTAAAATCTGAATATATGGTACCATGTATTCAGCCTGGAAATCTTGTTTAGTTGCTCAGAATTGTCCAACTACTTCTTGAGAATGTTAATCAAGGCAATCTACTCAGTGTCTGCAATGGTTGGCCACTAGTTCACATTTATTTGCTGCAGGAATTTAACTGCAGTCTTTCCATTTATTGTATGCAATAAACCTCCAAAACTCCTCTGTGGGGTTAAAAAAAAGTAGATAAGTAAATGTATATAAATTAGTACTTACTTTTGTCTTTGAGATCAAATCCTAGAGCTAGAAACATAGTGAATATCTTTATCTTCATAATAAAATTTTTCTTTCATTTTAATTTGAGTCCTCATGTGAAAACTTTATGCCGAAACAAAAAACAGATGCTAAAACATCTGGAGTCACTAGTTCTACTGGAAGATTTGATATTTGAAAGCCTCCCTATCCTAACCTACTACAGTAAGTGATTCCATCTCAATATTGGAATTGTTATGAAGACTAGACCCAGGTGGCTCAGTGGTAAAGAATCTGCCTGCCAAGCAGGAGACATGGGTTTGACACCTGGGTTGGGAAGATCCCCTGGTGAAGGAAATGGCAACCCACTCCATTATCCTTGCCTGAAAAATCCTACGGACACAGGAGCCTGGTGGGCTATGGTCCATTGGGTCACAAGGAGTTGGACTTGACTTAGTGACTAAATAGAAACAAAGACTAGGATTACAAAGGAAATGTGGAATATGTTTCCAATCAAGATTTGTTTGATATAAATAAATTCCTGTATACTCTGTCAATGTGTCATTTGTTCATGAAGAATACAGTTTTAGGAGAAATTATACTGTTATTATAGAAGACAAAAATTGTATCCATTTGCCATACTATATAGAACATATCTAGAAATGTCTACATGAAAACATTAACTTGATGCTTTCACATGTGAATATTTGGAATATATTAGGTAAATAAGCACATACAGAGGAATATTAAATTAACCATCTATTCAGCATAAATTTCTAAAGTTCACTAATTTTCAACAGGAAGACTTGAAAAGCAACATATTTCGGAATAACTCCAAAGGAAAGGTTATTTTAGTTGTTTTCTTCTAAAATGTTTAAATTATTCTTCATTAAATGATCCTTGATACATTAGTTCATTCAAATTACACTCCTGTGTCAGTTGTGCAAAATTAAATGGCAGCCATTTTTATGAGAATGTATCTGTATTTACTTAAGTTTTAAAAATTTGTATGAAAAAACACCTTATCTAAGCTTACACCATAGTCACAAATAAATAGCCAATTTGAAATGGCAACAGAGATTATCAAAGATAAACATCAGTCACCTCTTTAGAAAATTAGACTACCCATACTTATTACAATCCATAATTCTCACCTAAACATAGGAATCAAGTCCTCTGTATTGTGCAACTCCCAGAAATATCATTTGTTCTTCAGTCTTAGTGAATGGCACTCCCAGAAGTTGTGCAGTTCACAGCCTGAACAACCATACAGGGCAGTTCTGAAAGGAATCACTGCTGATAATAAGATCTCAGATCTTTTCTCAAACATGCCTATTCATGTGTCTATATATTTTGCTATAATAATTTTTAAAATACAAAATCTATTTATTACATACTTTTGGTCAATTGTACCTTAGAAGTCTGCTAAAATCACAAAACTAAACTATTATGGATTCTTGGGGTTTGGAGATCTGCATACAGAAGGACCAGTCAGGTATGATCCAATTGACTAGGTATCTCCTGCTTATGGGGCTTCCCAAGTGGTACTAGTGGTAAAAAAATAAAAATAAAAAAAACCCTCCTGCCAATGCAAGAGATGTAAGAGACATGGGTTCGATCCCTGGGTTGGGAAGATTCCCTGGAGAGGGCATGGCAACCCACTCCAGTATTATTGCCTGGAGAATCCCATGGACAGAGGAATAGTGGGCTACAGTCCATGGGGTCGCAAAGAGTGGAACATGACAGAAGTGACTAAGTATGAATGATCCCTCTAACAGGAAGTAAAATCAACAAAAATATGAAAAAAAAATCCACTTCTTTATAGTTATTTAGCATATATTCCTTTGACGGTACTGTCTGAAGTCATAACAGAGATATAAAGTGAAGAAATCAGTAATTCTGCTCTAGTCATTCTTCGAGTAGAGTCACCTGGCAGGGCTAATATAATGGTTTTCAAAACGTATGTTTCAAAGAAATTTCCTGCTAACACTGATGTTGTCAGTCTGCAGACCACACTTTGAGAATGACTGCTCTAGGATACTACAGAAATCACCTAAGCAATGAGCATCTTTATGGACTGAAACTTCTAGAACAACATCCAGATTAAATGAAGGCAACACAGGATAAAAGTTTTATGAATGATATATTCCTTAATTTGTAATAAAGCGAACATTACTGATGGAATAAAGATTTTTTTGAAATGCATAACGTTGTTAACTTTATGACGGTCAACAGAGTTCCAAACAAACATGTCCCCCACAGAAACAGCCCTCAGCATCAGACACACCTCAGAACCACCTGATAAAATGCCCAAATGACATTCAATCCACACAAACGGTCCTCAAAGTCAGACACACATCAGAACCAACTGACAAAAAGCCCAAACAGTACTTTGTGCTCAAAAGAGATGTTTGCCCTGCCACGCACTGGTGGACTTACTCAGTCTTGGAGCTCCTCAGCTCATCCAGATGCACGTTTCCGTTCCATGGAGGAGTACACATCAGTTGGCAGTCAGTGCCAACCAGGGCAGAAACAGGGAGAATCCTCGAAACAAACGGTTTCATCAGCTGCTAGGAACTTTCCCTCCAAAGCCCTTCTCAAGGCTAGCTAGTCAGGAGCAGTGGCCTCCTCACAGCCCTCCCAGTGCGCCTTCCATCATGGCCGCTGCTCTGCAGGTGGTGGGAGGGTGATGGTAGAAACCCTGGGGAGCCAGATATCGCGAGACTACAGCAGCCTCGCACTGGATGCCAAAAAACCTGATCAAAAATAGGGGTCTGACTGCCTGCTGCTCTAAGTCCAATAAAGAGGCAAGGTTGGTGGAAAGGAAAGTTTGCTTTATTTTGGAAGCTGGAAACAGGGAGTGTGCGGCGGTGGCGGGGATGGGGGGCTCCTGTTCAAAGGCTGACTTTGCCCCACCTAGCTCCCAACAATCAGTGGGCAGGAGCTTTCAGAGGTGAAGAGGGGAGGGAGGCTACATGCAGAAACAGCACAATCAGCTCTGCCTGGCCGCTTGAAATTGACCGTGGGTCGTCTAATCAGCATCTTCTTGACTGTTACAAGTACAATTAGTCTTCAGTTCCAGGATCGATTTGTTCCCATTTCTTTGAAGCTGGTTCTTGGAGTTGCCACAATTTATGTCATGGCTACAGTCTAATCATCACGTAAATAACTTTTTCCCCCTCGTGGTCATTTCAGTATCTATAAGACAGCTCACAGGTTGTGGCTCAGCGTATCATCTACCGCCCTTAAGGAGTAACTAAAGGTCCTTGGCTTTGCTTAATGACTAAGCTATTATTGTGTTGTCCTATTTCTTTTCTTTGTTTCTGTGTTGTCTCACCTCTCTGATTAAACTTATTCTTTGGCTAAAGTTTCTCACAGACAAAGGACAAGGCAGGAAACATGGGGGGAAAGACCTGAGAGTCTTGCTCTGTTCTAATACTTTTCAATCAGCTGCAAGCTAGTTCTGTCCTATCTCTAGAGTTTCATCCTTATGCACAGCCTTGTTGACTCATCATTCCCTACAGGCATTTTGAGGTATTCTAACTCATGGCTTTTGTCCTTATTACCATTCTTCCATGACACAATCTCCTTTTTGTCTTCCCCATCCACAAATATTATCCAGCTTCAATAATACAGAAAAATATATCCATTTATAACAACCTAGCCAGAAGCACTTGAAAGATTTCTTCCTCCAAAGTTCACATGAAACCTGTTATGCAAAATATTTTTCAAATGGTTTACCCCTTTGAGGAACCAAATGATTGATTGCAGTTTAATTTTTTTTTTTAATGTACTTTGCACCATTCAGAATTGCTTGTTCCTTACACTCACTCTGGTCACAAAGTAATCATTTTCATGTCATACATTTCCTTGTCCCATA
Organism: Giraffa tippelskirchi; assembly: GCF_054371585.1. Classification (NCBI taxonomy): domain Eukaryota; kingdom Metazoa; phylum Chordata; class Mammalia; order Artiodactyla; family Giraffidae; genus Giraffa; species Giraffa tippelskirchi. The sequence continues at coordinate 58,749,749 of NC_137287.1, read as the reverse complement.
AGTCATTCTCCCCCTTGGGGTGGCTCCCAGCAAGAGGAGTTGATAATTTCCTGTCTAGTTTGGGAGACATTATGCAGAATAATTTGAGAAAAGAGGCCCCTTTAATCTTTCCATTATTTTCTAAGGCTGTCCCTAATTGTGCGTGTTTACAGAGCTGTGAACAGCATATATATTATTATAATAAATTTAAAAAAAATCACATTTATTATACATCATAGGAGTCAGCTAAACCCATACAACCTAACTATAATCGGTCTTTAGGTCTGAGGATAAGAGCACAGATGCACCAGAAGGGGTACTTACAAGGGTCTTCTTTTCAGAGAAAAATATGAAATAACAAAAACAGGAAAAATGCCTTCATCACAAACTCCATCACACTATGCGTTGGCTTCTTCACGGTCCTTCCCCGCAGTGTATAATCTCCTAGAAATCTAACTCATGTCAGGGTCTTCAAAAAATTGCAAGTGGAACCCCTTGCTCAAATACCCAAAATGGAGAGATGTTGAAAATCAAAATGTTCAAGCAGTCTTCATGGGTTGACTAAGAGAGCCCAAAGAAGAAAATTGACAATATTCTATTCTGCTAAAATTTGAGTCCATTCAGAGCACCCCAGATTAAGAATGGGTTCTGTCTACTTTGTTGGGTCTTCATATAGTGTAAAGGTAGAGAATGTACATCACTGCTTTCCTGTAATGTCAACAAGTATTTATTTGGGTAATAGGAAAAAAAAAAAAAACCCTCTGCTCTCACATTTATAATTAATATGATCACATGGTACTAAAAACAAGAACACTTTTCTACTACTGCCCTGACTCTGCTACTCCCTACTTGAATGACTTAAGCTCTCCATTTCTTGTGTTCCTAAAGTTAATGAGTTTCAAAGAGTGGTGGCTTCCAAATTTGGCTGATGACTAGAGACACTTAACAAACTTTTTGAAAATACACTTTCCTGCCTTCATCCATGGATATTTTTATTCAATATGTTAAGGTATCTGTATAAGACATTTATCAAGAGACTTATGAAAATTAGATTTGAGAGAATAACTGGTTCACATAATTTCTAGAGCCCCTTCAAAAATCTAAAAAATCTATTTTTGTGTCTCTATCCCTTCCATTTCCCATCCATAATGAAACCTACATTGTATGCACAAAGATGCTTATAGTACCTTCATGTATAATAGCCAAAACCTGGAAGTAACCAAGCTATTTTTCAGTAAGTGAGAGGATAAACTGGTACACTTAGGCAATGGAATATTATTCAACACCAAAAATAAATGTTATCAAGCCATCAAAAGTCATGGGGGAAACTTAAATGCATATTCCTAAGTGAAAGAAGCCAATCTCAAAGGGCTGTGTATTGTATGATTCTAAGAATATGACATGCTGGGAAAGGTAGAAGTATGGCGACAGTAGAGATCAGTTGTCAGAGGCTCGGAGGGAGGAAAGGACAAATAGCTGGAGCACAGAACACTTGTATGTATGATAACATATCATGTGTAAATGTCCAAACCCACAGAATGTATAATACCAAGAGTGAACTCTACTGTAAACTATGGACCATGGATGATAATGATGTGTCAGTGTTGGCTCATCATTTGTAACAAGTATACCACTCTTGTGGGGCTTGCTGATAATAGGAGTGGTGTGCATATGTAGGAGATGGGGGCTAGGGAGAAATCTCTTCACCTTCTGCTAAATTTTGTTGTAAACCTGAAACTGCTCCAAAATATAAGTTCTATTAAAAATGCATTGTAGGATATAATAGCCATTGATATTTCATTTTTAAGGAAAAGATAAAAATATTATTTTTAGTTTATTGTTTTACTTTGGTTTTTATTTTTTCTATCATTGGTGTCAAAGTTAGCTCCTTCCCTTACGTTACAGAGAATAAATGCAGGGTTAAGGCAATTGACTATGGCCATCCTCTTCAGTACAATGAAATCATTCCTTAATATTATAAAATAAGCACCACACACTTTAAAGAGAACTTTCAGTAGTTCAAACAATATACATGTAAGAGAGAGGAAGAATAGAGCTCGTTTTTCTTGAGTCAGTTTGTTTGCAACTGTAAAATTTTGGTGAAAGATGCTCCCTGAGTCTTCCCCCACTCTCAATTGAAAGCACATACATTATTCTTAATCAATGTGTGCAGAGAAAACACATCCCCCAAACTATGATATTTAAATTGTTCTTTTCTTAAAATAATGCTTTTTCAGTCACCTTGGAAAGATGTGAAAATGCAAATCTAAATCCCACAGGCAGTAATGATTTGGTTGAAACAAATACTACTCCCTCAAGCTATGTTGGTTTGGGGGAAAAAATTACTCTTCTAATGGGAAGATTGCAATGGCTCTGTTCCTAAGGCAAAGAGAGAGAATAGAAAAAGCCATACAGATAAGATGCTCTTATTTATAACATATTACAAGATATGTAGCAAGACACAAGCATCTTTCTGATGACTTATCCTGCTGATCAGAGTACAAGAGAGTTTATTTTTATAATTACAACAGATGGAAAACAATAAAATTATACTTTAGGCTAATGCACTCTCACCCTTATTATCCTTTTTTTTTTTTTTTTGCATGTGTGTCTCCCCTGAAGCTATTTTATAACAATATAAAAATTTCAGAAATATGGCACTGCAGAAGCCTGACTAGATTTCCTAATTATCTGTCATGACTCAAGACTGCAGTGAGAAATTAGCTCTCCTGGGAAAGAAAGAAATTTGATGGAACTTAAAATAATAGAAAGAAGCTTATGATGTCTCTCCTCAACAAGTTGAAAAAGAAATCTATCCATTTTTAGTAGTATTGCCCTAACTAACTTTCTCATTTCTTTCACATATATATATTCCTTAAAACATAATGTGTTGTCATGGATTCACTCTTGTTTCATTAATCAAATTTTATTCACCCCCAATTCTGATCTATCCTTATCTTAATTAATATACATAATACAAATTAATGTAAAAAAGGATAAGATATATGCACTTGGAAGATGTATCTGTATATATGTATGTATGCTTAGTCCTCAGTCTTGTCCAACTCTTTGCGACCCCATGGACTGTAGCCTGTCAGGATTCTTTGTTCATAGAATTATCCAGGCAAGAATACTGGAGCACGTTGCCATTTTCTTCTCCAGGGAATCTTTCCGACCCAGGGATCAAGCCTGCATGTCCTGCTTTGCAGGCAGTTTCCTGCATTGAAGGCAGATTCTCTACTGCTGAGCCATCAGGGAAGCCCATATCTGTATAGTTATCTATGTGTGTGTGTGTGTGCTAGTTGCTCAGTCATGTCTGACTCTTTGTGACCCCATGGACTATAGCCCGCCATCTTTTCTGTCCATGGAATTCTCTGGGCAAGAATACTGGAGTGGGTTGCCATTTCCTTCTCCAGGGGATCTTTCTGTCCCAGGGATCAAACTGGGTCTCCTGCATTGGCAGGCAGATTCTTTACCATCTGAGCCACCATGGAATCCCCATAGTTATCTATAACAACATCTATATCTAGATATATAATAGTGTCTATCTATCTATCTATATTATCTATAACTGTGGTTCAGACAGTAAAGGATCTGCTTGTATGCGGGAGATCTGGGTTCGATCCCTAAGTTGCATGGACAGAGGAGCCTGACAAGCTACAGTCCATGAGGTCTGTAAAGAGTCAGACACAACTGAGTGACTAACACTTCACTTTATCTATAATTGTATCTACATTTATATTTATCAACATACTCACTTCCTTTACCTCTGTATTTCTCAGCCTCCCTTATACTTAGATGTCCCCAATGAGCGAATTCTGGCCAATAGAATGCAGGCAGAAGTAATAAGCAGTCCCAAACAGCTTCCATGTATTATTTTTCTCTCTCTTTTGTCATCCTTTGGATGAATAACAACACCTGTGTGATTAAAGAAGCCAAACTTTGTGACAAAACTTTCATCAGATTTGGTCCTTCAGTGACTATGTGGATCTTAAAACTCATCCCCCAATATATACAACGATTATAGCCTTACAGTTCAGTTCCATTCGGTTGGCTCAGTCATGTCTGACTCTTTGCGACCCCATGGACTGCAGCACGCCAGGCTTCCCTGTCAATCACCAACTCCCAGACCTTGCTCAAACTCATGTCCATCGAGTCAGTGATGCCATCCAACCATCTCATCCTCTGTCATCTCCTTCTCCTCCTGCCCTCAATCTTTCCCAGCATCAGGGTCTTTTGCAGTGAGTCAGTTCTTCACATCAGGTGGCCAACGTATTGGAGATTCAGCTTCAGCATCAGTCTTTCCAATGAATATTCAGGACTGATTTCTTTTAGGATTGACTGGTTGGAGTCCAAGGGACTTGCAGTCCAAGGGACTCTCAAGAGTCTTCTCCAACACCACAGTTCAAAAGCATCAATTCTTCGGCACTCAGCTTTCTTTATAATCCAACTGTCACATCCATACATGACTACTGGAAAAACCATAGCTCTGACTAGATGGACTTTTGTTGGTAAAGTAATGTCTCTGCTTTTTAATGTGCTATGTAATTTGGTCATAGCTTTTCTTCCAAGAAAGAAACATCTTTTAATTTCATGGCAACAGTCACCATCTGCAGTGATTCTGGAACCTAAGAAAATAAAGTCTGTCACTGTTTCCATTGTTTCCCCATCTATTTGCCATGAAGTGATGGGACCAGATGCCACGGTCTTAGTTTTTTGAATGTTGAGTTTTAAGCCAACTTTTTCACTCTCTTCTTTCACTTTTATCAAGAGGCTCTTTAGTTCTTTGCTTTCTGCCATAGTGTGGTATCATCTGTGTATCTGAGATTATTGATATTTCTCCCAGCAATCTTGATTCCAGCTTTTGCTTCACCCAGCCCAGCATTTTGTATGATATACCCTTACAGGAGTTAGGAAAAGACTTCTAGTTTAAATACCTGGAATTGTAAAGTTTATCTGTATTCCATTGATGTCATCATTTATTTCACTACAAGGAACCGTCTTCAGAGATTCATTTTCTCCCCATGTGTACCATTCTTAAAGTCTTTATTGAATTTGTTACAGTATGGCTTCTGTTTAATGTTTTGGGTTTTTGGCCCCAAGGAATGTGAGATCTTAACTCCCTGACCAGGAATCAAATCTGTTTCCCTGCATTGGAAGACAATGTCTTGACCACTAGACTGCCAGGGAAATCCCCTCCTGTGATCTTTAGGTTGTTTAATCTTTCCATCAGTACTTGTCTTTTGTAATTCAAAGTGTGTGGAAAACCAGTCTATAGAGAAGACTGTAATGTGCCAAGTGATTTTTTTCCTATAACTCTGGCTAACAGTGACAGGGACTGTTAATGCTGGACTTCTAGGGCAGCTAGAAATATATTTACCACTCAACCATCAACTCCATTGTCAGAGCATGGAACCTGCTCTAATAACTGAGGTCAAACTACCTTAACCAAAAAAAATTGTGTCAATGTGGTGATCTCATGTGTCTTGAGTACACTGAAGGTCCTTATTTAAAAACATTTGACAAGTACTTGTCAAGTCAGATTAAATGGTACCTTGTTGTTTGCAAAAATAAAACAAAAACCATCTCTAATAAAAAAATATGCCGTCTATCAAACTAAATCACATAGGTTTCTGTCAGGGTACATCTACCCTACCCTAAACCCACCTATTATGCCTGAGGACTCCTAGAACAATAGATGGCTTAGGAATGCACAGAAATACTGGGCATGGTGGTATGAGGGTTCTCTATGAGTTGGGCTGATAAGGTATTTTTTAAATTTTTAATAGACAATGTTTTAGAGCAGTTTTAAGTTTATATAAAAATTGAGCAGAAAGCACTGAGGTTTAAAGAAATTAAGCTATTGCAAATATGCATAAGAAAGTATCATTAATAGGTTTAGTGAATTTTATTCCTCAGAAAATGAACTGATATGTGATTTTTTTCCTTCTGGTTCATCATACCTGGTATCTTATTTCCTTAATTTTCCCTTTTCCACTAAAACTGACAAACATTTTCGCCTTACCAGAACTGCTATAAGGATAATGTTTCTGGGAGTTATCCCTCCCTTAAATAATTAAAAAAAGCCAACATTCTGTGCAGTTACCTACTTTCATTACAACACTAAGCTATCCTCTCTTGATGGAGTCAGTGCTATTAGAACTCATTTCCCTGAGGTCTATTTCTCATTTTTACTTTTTCAGGAGACTCTTAGTCTCCTTTACTAATTTAGATTATAAACTCAGGGGAAAGGACTTTGTCTTACCTTACATCAACTAGGTGTTCAATAAACATTATTAATTATCAGTATTAAAATTCATAATGATGTCAGGTTTGGTCTAATCAGTTTAATTCAGCTTAATCTAGTTCAATTAAGTTTAATATAGGAGGTGCTGCCTTGACATTTTTTTTAACCTAAATTTGCAATTTAGCTCTGCCATAGGTGCCTCATTAATTTTTTTTTTTTTTTTTGGCCTCATATATTTCTTCTATAGGCAAAAAGTTTTCTTTGTGCTATTGCTAAGGTGCACTTTATCTGACAAATGCTTTCTAAAATATTCTAACTTCCTTGCTCATTCAGGATTATTACCCACAGTTTTTCATGTTAAAGCTGATTTTTCTCCCAGTGATTTCAAAGAAGATAACCAAAAAAACTCACCTCTGGGAGTCACAGTGAATATTAGGAAAGTGGGAAGAAAAGCGGGGTATGACCAACTGTTCCTTTGCTCTCTAGAAAGCTCTCCAGTAGCAGAATAGAAGATGGATTGAGCTGCACAAGAATGGAGACATCAAGATGCATTAGGAGACCATCAGATTTCTCCAAGTTAGTGATGATTAGGGACTGTACTAAGTTCTGACAGTAAAGAGAGCAATTAGGGTGCAGACAGACACTGAGAGGGGTAAGAAAAAGAGCAATTGCTGATGGGCAGGAAGTGGACTGGAAGTTGAGAGAGGAGTTAAGGATGACCAAGATGCACTTGGTTGCAGTAGGTGATATGGGAGGAGCAGCAAGTCTGGTGCGTGTGGTGGTGTGAGCAGAGAGTATGATCAACTTCAAGAAATGAAGGTTTGCAAAGCTGGAAGCCACCTCTCCTTAGGAAAGGATTTGTTGTTCTTGTTTGGTCACTAAGTCATGTCTGACTCTGTGACCCCAACGAGAGCAGCATGCCAGGCTTCCCTCTCCTTCATTATGTCTTGGAGTTTGCCCAAACTCCAAACTCCAACAATGGACTCATGTCCATTGAGTTGGTGACGCCATCCAACCATCTCATCCTCTGTTATCCACTTCCCCTCCTGCCTTCAGTCTTTCCCAGCATCAGGGTCTTTTCCAGTGAGGAAAGGATGCAAAGGAGGGTAGCCCTGGAAAGAAGGAGGGTAAGTAGAATACAAAGTAAAGAGGGTAGAAATTGGGAATATACAGAGTGCCAATACTTGTTGAGACAAATAAATACAAATCAAAGAAGTATACTGAGGACGAGTGAACAGAAAAACAGGACAATGAGGAAAACGTCAGATTAGATAAACCATCTGCTATTTCATCATCAGAGGCTCTTGAAAAGGAGACCTCTGACTCAAAGCATATGACTTTGAACCTCTAGGATGTTCTCTCTCTGAAGAACGAGACTAACTTACAAGACATTGTAAACAGAGGTGATATGCAACTGAGGGGGTTTATTTAGCTGGCAGGCATTGGTACATGTCTATGGAAATTGGAGGGTAGCATTTTTTCTGATACATGAGCCTGAATAGTGTTAAACGCTTAGAATATCACCTAAAGTGACTTTCTCTGCTTCCTCCTATCTGCTCCACATTGAGTATTTCATTGTTCCCTCCTTCATCCATTTCAGCTGTTGTCTTCTTCCTCTTTAGGCAAATATACAGTGAAGGATCAAATGATGAAGTGTTGAAATAAACATCTGTTCAAACACATCCTGTTGAAATACAGACTAAAGCCTCAAGCATTTTTAGCTGACAAGTTCTCTGTACATATGCAGCACTTTACACTTACCAAGGAGAATTCTATGTGCTAAAAGCAGACAAAAATGAGATCTTTAATGCTATAATGTATGAAGATTTTCCTTTGGATTCTGTAATTTCCATGATATAATCATGTTTTGCTACAATGTCATCATCTAAGTTACAATGCTTTTGATCTTCACATGAGGGTCAAAACGAAGTTATTTTGATTTATTTTGCATACAATAAATAATAAAAATCTGTGATTTCCTGAAGCAATAGATCTTCAATTGGAGATGGAGTGGGTGAAAATACTCATAAAAGAAAATTTCAAACTAAGGGTTCCACCAGGCTCATCTACAACAGAGGTAATGAGGTTGCAGGCAGTAGTGAAGACAGAACTCACTTGATATTGAAGGTCATGCTGTTTTATTCCTGACTCAGGAGTGAAAAAGTGAATTAATAATGCTCTTGACTTCACTATCAATATCTCTAAAGTGTGGATGCTTGATATAACAGCTCGAAAATCTAAAAGGAAGTCACCTAGAGATACATGGGCCATAAAAGGTAGCTAACAAATTCTAGTTGCCCTTCTCTAATTACAATCTTAACATACTGTGATTTTAGAGCTGTTAGTCACAAGCAAATGTTGTGTTTTGGTCAACTGTACTAAAATGCATTTAAATAACAACTTCATAGTAAATTAAAACAGTCAACTTTTTACCCTCATTTCTTACCTGATGTCTTTCATGGTAATAACTTTTTTTTATTGGTGTGTAATTGCTTTACAATGTCATGGTAGCTTCTACTGTACAACAACGTGAACCAGCTACATGTATACATCTTGTCCCTTCCTCTTGAGCCTCCCTGCCACCCCCCATCCCACCCCTCTATGTCATCACAGAGCACCAGGTGCTGAGCTCCCTGTGCTGTACAGCAGCTTCCCACTAGCTGTCTATTTTACATATGGTAGTATATATATGTCAGTCCTACTCTCCCAGTTTCATCTCACCCTCCCCTTCCTGCCCTGTGTCCACATGTTCATGGTAATCACTTTGAATGTAACACTTTGACTATGAAGGGAAATGATCATATTATTGAAAGGCAGGTTAAGCTTTTTTCTCCCTATAACATTGTCAGAAATGACAGTGTAGATGGTCTCAAGTTTGCTTATTGCAACCCCCAAAAACTTAAGGTCCATTATTAAATACAGTAAAATTTAAAGTAAAAAAATTCCAAAAACATACCCATACATCCATTTAATTTATGTTATGGAGACACACAATGTGTGAGTTTTTGAGTAAGACATAGCTAGACATAGAGTTTGAAAACAGTCTTCATACAATGGCTGGCACAGGGATTTTTGTATGGCATAAACCCCTATTGTATTGAATTGGTTGAGATCAGTTGAAATCAGAGAACCAAGTCCTCGTCCAATAGGCAGTAGCAGGTTTGGGTTGATGGGACCATTATGCCTTTAAAGTTCAAACAGAGATTATGGGTGAATGTGTTCAGGTTGATTGGTGGAACAAAGCTGCATGTTAGTAAACAAAGAAAAAAGAAAAGTTAATAATAACTGAAAAGTAAAATGCCTTGACCTGAGCTTACAGAGTCTGGGAGACTCAGCAGTGATGTTTTTCACTTCATCCATAACACATGCTGCTCTTCTCTGGTCCTGAAAATAGCATGTGACCTATGAAGCATCCTATTAGCTGTTGCAGAAAAGCACATTTTCTTCTGAAAAGAAATCAGTTTAAGAATCAAAGAAACAAGTACAAACACAAAGCCAACACACTGGGGTCCACGTTGGGCACTCATTCAAAATGTCATGTCATTCGAACATGTCTCCCATTTTTAATGGTGCTTCACTTGGGTCTAATCACATTCAGACCCTGCTGGGTTGCATGCCATTAGATGCTTTAAAAATGTATAGCCAAGACACAACTAAAATAAAAAACCCACACAAGCCAGCAGCTGAAGCACGGAAAGAAGAGGCCTCTGGGATTTTATTTCATCCAGAGCAACCAACTTACAAGGTCATCTTCGACTTCTTACCCACCTGTGCTCCATTCCCCCATCGTTAAAATAAGAGTGATCATTAGAAATGATTGAGGGCCTCAGGCTGTCATATTTATTTTCTTTACATTTAGGAGCCAGTTTTAGGAAATGAGACCAATAGTTCTTATTGTCTTCTTTCCTCTTCTATTACAACATGAACATCACTGGGAAGATATTCCCAAACATAGGCCTGCGTGTCTGCTAAGTTTCTTCAGTTGTGTCCAACTCTGAGACCCCATGGACCATAGTCCACCAGGCTCCTCTGTCCATGGGAGTGTCTCCAGGCAAGAATACTGGAGAGGGTTGCCATGCCCTCCTCCAGGGGATCTTCCTGACCCAGGGCTCGAACCTTTGTCTCTTATATCTCCTGCATTGGTAGGCAGGTTTTTTATTTTTTTTTTATCACTAGAGCCATCTGGGAAGCCCTCCCAAACATACACTTCTACCAAAATGTAAGCCATGCTATTTCTGTATTTTCCAGGAAAGCCATTGTTCAGAAAAGTTTCACATGAAAAGATGACACAAAACTTTTTCCCCAAATATTTCAAATGGTGAATTTTATTGTTCTGATCAGCTTTGTAGAAGGTCATATTAAATTGCATGTGCACATCAAATGGTATTATGTATCTTTAGGCAAGTACATAGGAATAACTGGTCCTTTGATTATTTTCCCCTGAAGTTTGAACATTTGCTCATGAAGCCTTTGCTATGTTTTTATTTTTTTATTGTTGACATTCAAATGGAATTGAACCAAGAGTTTTCTGGTTGGAAGATGGATAAAGATAAAACTGATAGAAGCCAAAGGAACTTGTGACAGTGTGTGACAATCTCCCAGTGTGGCTGCCTCCTCATCCCAGCTGTCCGGGTGATGTAATCAGAAACAAAGTGCATGTTATGATAAACGACTTGGGGTAAATGTAGCTCACAAGAGAGATTACACTTTTCTTCTCTTTCGCTTTCTCAGAAAACACTTTTGTCTTGAATTGCCTTTATTATTAGCTGACTCTCAGAAGTAAAAAGGAAACACAGACACACCTCTACTCATCAAGTTTGGCTGACAGAGCTAAGAGGTGGCCACATTAGGTTTTATTTGCCTAATCCCAGAACAACTATACATTAACACGTTTTACGCTAAATAACTGTATGTGACACGTAATATGAAAGAACATATTGGAGATGCAGACAGTTCTTCCTAAAGTAAATTAAAATGGCAGTGGTTTAAAAAACACTCTTGGAGGAGGCTGCATTTTATCCGCAAGTTGATCTGTGCCATGGACAAAATCATCAGATGTCAAGAACAGAACTGTGGCCCAGGAGGTGAGCTGGAGACTCGAGTCCAGAGCTGTTGGGCCGAGCAGACACAGAAGCCAAGGAGACACTAAAGATCTGTGAGCACCAGATGGGCACATCAGGCGCTTGTGAGAGCTGCTAAGAGACCATGTCAGAGTGACAGCATTTCAGTACATCAAAGGGACCACTGTGCGGTGGACCCTGAGATGACCAGTGCTGAAGTCACAACAAACACAGTGAGTGGACATCATTTTCCAGCCTCAGTCCAAAGTGGGAATCCCACCAAATGGCAGCAAACATCCCTCAGTCAGACCAACAACCATTGAACAACATCCTTCCGACATCCTAAGCAGCATAACCTTATGACATGTGTAATAGCAGGGCCACCTGACTGTCTTCTTGCAGCCAAGCCCCCTTTTCCCAGGTGAATCCCAGGTTCAGGTGTGGAGAGCCCACAGGATCAGGCTGTTAGTTATAAAGCTCTGTGAATAAGCTACTAATGACTAGATTTGATGGGAAGGCAACTCCTGCTTGAGGACCAACTCTAAGAGAACAAGGGATGCTCAGACTTGACTTCACAAATTAACCTTTTAGGACCATGTTTAAACATTATTTTCCCCAATACCAGGGACGAGGGTCAGTGGAGAAGCATTAATGCTGGCACTAAATGATGCCTTACCTTTATTCAGCCCAACTTTTTCACTCAGAGGTCTCCTGTCCCAAGCACTGCTGAGCTGTTCATCTCCTTCCCATCCACCCTGATGTCCCTTTCTGACCTGAGAATGAGCATAAATCTTATTTAATTGCCACCTCTGTGGCATTAGCAGTGTAGGATGGGAAGCTGAGGCACTGGCCTTCGATGAGTGGTTTTCACCTGGAGTTGGCATCAGAATCTCCTGGAGGGCATCTGAAAGGTCAGTACTGGGCTGCATTCAGACCATGTCTGAGTTTGTACGTCTGGGTGGGGCCAGAGCATGTGTATTTCTCACAAATCCCAGGTAACGTTGATGCCTCTGTCTTACAAGATCATCATTCAGACTATAGTTACCTCCTGTACTCCTCTCTCTATTAGGTAAAAATAACATTCCAGAGCTGAGAAGGTTGTTCAAACATCTCCTTTTAGAGGAAACTATGTCCCAGAAAGGTTAAAGGGTGTGACCAACACCACAACCCAGGGTCCCTGACGTCCAGTTCAGAGATGCTTTCATGGTTATCCTCATGGCCTTTAATGTTTCAATGAACTTTAATCCTGCAATGTTCTCCTTAATTTATATATTGGTTACATAAAACATTATGAGAGGCTTTAAAAACAGAATATGATTCCTCCATGCTAAGCACCAAATTAAGGATCAAACTCTAATTTATAATGATCAGCTTTAATTTTTGAAGTGACATTCTTCATTTTTATACGAATTGGACTATTCTTGAGTATTTGTGTTAGTCATTCAGTTGTGTCTGACTCTTTGTGACCCCAAGGACTGCAACCGACCAGGCTTCCCTGTCCATGGAATTCTCCAGGCAAGAATACTGGAGTGAGTAGCCATTCCTTTCTCCAGGGGATCTTCCTGACCCAGGGATAGAACCCAGGTTTCCTGAATTGCAGGCAGATTCTTTACCATCTGAGCCATCTGGGAAGCCCCTTGAGTATTTAGCAGAGACCAAAACCTTTGAATTTGTTGGGTCTGCTGGAATAAGGTTTAAAGTTTTGTTTGTTTTTTGGTCAGTAGCCTGTATGTTCAATTTCAACACGACAAAAGCTAGTACCTTTCTGAATAAAACTCTGACACAACACATTTATCTCTCCCATTGTTGAAGTTCAAGTATATTTTTGTGACATCTCTGAGTCATTCTGTGTGTGTGTGTGAGATTGTGTGTGTGTATGTGTTTGCTTTTTTACTGGTGGAGGTAGCAGAGGAGCCAGAGGGATGCAGCAATGCTGTCTTTTTTGTGCATCATTTTCATTTTGCAGTTGACTGTTCCTGACAGACATTATTTCAAAGCTATTTCAATTTTTTCCAAGACAGAGATCATTCTTTGGCTGTATTTGCAAACAGAAGTTGATCAAGATGTGGTAGTGAACAATGGATCACTTATAATTACAAATTCTAATTGCAGGGGAAAATGTCTAACGACCATCATTGACCTGAAACCAAGGTATAAATAGGGACAGTCTTCCATGTGTCGTATTCCAGACGACTGAGAAAGACTTCCAGGGAGCTGTTCTTGGGAAGATATGGGTTTTCAAGGAAAAAGTTTGAAATCGTGAATTTTTGTTTGGTTTTACTGTTTTGGGCTTTGTTATTCTCATTGCCAATCCTCTAAAGATGGATCCGTCCCCACTATAATAGAGCGATAGGAGATAAGCATCTTGTCACACTAGGTGAAAAGCTGGGACAGGAGATGTGAGAAATGCAGGCAGCAGGGCCTCTTCAGAAAACACCTCTCCTGGATGGCGGCAGGTGTTTCATGTAGGATCTTAATACTGCCTTAGAGTTGCCAATTATTTTCAGTCCATCCAAACCACTAGCATCCTTAGGTACCTGGCAACTGTGAATAATATTCCTTGGAGGTTGCCTACAGTTACAGGGACTCAGATACTAATTCCTGAAGCTGCCTCTCTTACACAAAAAAATTTTTTAAAAGCAGTATGTGGACTTCACATGCTTTGTGATGCTACGGATTTTTAAATTTGGGCTTCTAAGAGACACAGGGCTGCGAACATTCTTCTTTACAGTGAAACTTCAGTGTGCAATTCACTGTGAATGACCTTGACTGCCAAAGACAAAATCTACAGTCAGTTAGATTTCACATTTCTGAAACTGTTGGTGGGAATGCAGCTTTGGAATAATGGAAAGAACCTTGAGATATCATCTGGTTACAGACACCTTAGCTTATGAAAATGGTATTTAAATAATCTGGGGCAAATGTCCATTTTCCTTTTGAAAGATTATAAAAAGAATCGGTTCTGAGTTAGCTCTCTTTTAATAACTAACAAAATTAATATATTAGATGCACGTTGACCCTTGCCCCAGGAAGCTTATCATTTAGAAGGAGAATCAGCCATGTAAGTAACTATTAAGTACTGATAATTATTTAAATAAATAGCCTAGTATAAATAAAGTCAAAGTGCTGTGGAAGAACAGAGGTAGGGGTGATTAAATTTACCCAGGCATCACTGGAGGAAGTTGTTAAAAGAAAGGTAGCATTTAAGCTGAATCTTTAAGGATGAAACTTCCTTTGGTAGGTAAGGAGAGTTCTGGGATAGCCACCAAGAGCTCAGAATGTGCACAAATATGTTTGGGAAAATGGTGAATGTAAGCAGAGTGAAGAACTAAGGAGGGTGAAGAAGTGAGACTAAATGTATTGGAAAGTCCAGGTGGAACAAGACTTTGAATTCTATGTTAAAGAATCTGAAATACATTCTTCAGGCAATTTCAGCCCATTGAAGGTTTGGGGCATAGGTGCACCTATGCTTTATGTGCTAAGTTGCTCCTGTCATGTCTGACTCTTTGCAACCCCACCAACTGTAGCCTGCCAGGTTCCTCTGTCCATCGGATTCTCCAGGCAAGAATACTGGAGTGGGTTCCCATGCCCTCCTCCAGGGCATCTTTCCAACCCAGGGATCGAACCCATGTCTCTTATATCTCCTGCATTGGCAGGCAGCTTCTTTACCAGTAGCGCCACATGGAGTTCGGTGCTAAGGGGCACCCTGAACTCACTTCTTACTACTGGCTCTCTTTCTACTATCCTTCCATGTGCCTCCCCACTGTTCCATGAGCCCACCAGGCCTGCTCCAACCTCTGGGTCTTTGAACTTGCTATTCCTCTTTCAGGACATCTCTTATCCCAGGTATTCACACGACCTCCTTCTTATTCTGTCCCATCTTTCATTTCTCTGTGCAAATGCCACTTGGTCAGTCAAGCTTCCCTTTTTGAGTCTAACAGAGCAAATCACCTCACTCGGATTCCCAACTTTCCTCTTTGCTACATTTTTTTTTTCTATAGGACTTTTCACTTTTCTACAGGATGTGTCACCGTGGAGCACACATTATATGGCACCTCCTGCCTCCACTCCACTTGAGGGCAAGGGTTCTTGTTTTGCTTCCTGCTTTATTTATTGTCTAGCACACAGCTTGGAGCACATGGGAGGCTCAAGAAATACTTGTTAAGTGAGTGGAGAAAAGATGGAGAAAGATCATGGCTTAGTCTGCTGCATAACAGTCTGCTCCATATTTGTTAGCTGCCATAACAAATACTAAAGACCAAGCAGCTGAAAAAACAGAAATGAATATCCTCACAGTTCTGGAAGTCTGAGATGTGGGTGCCCACTTCCACAGGCTCCAGTGAGAGCTCTCCGCCAGGCTGTCCTCCTGTAGTGTCTTCATGGGGCAGGGAGACAGAGAGAGGAATAAGCGCTCTCATGCATTCTACAAAGACCCTAATCCAACTCTCATGACCTCCTGTAAAGTGTAAAGCTCCTTCTTCCTAGGGTCCCACCTCCAAATACCATCACCTGGGGGTTGGGGCTTCAGTGTATGAATCTGGTGGGGACACAAGCATTCAGTCCACAAAAGAGCAATAAGAGAATAAAAGGGGAAATGAATGGGATGCTTCTGATTTCAAGGGAGGAAGTACTTCTTGGCAGGGATTAGCTGTCCCTCCCTGCCCCCACCTCAGCCCCCAATAATCCCTGCAACTGACAGTCCCAGAGGGAAAGTGGGAATGACTACAACAAAAGGATGATTGTAACAGGTCAGAAATTAAAATGCCTTTTAGATGGAGTAAAGATGGGAATGTAATGAAGGAGGCATAGAGGGCAAACTGGAAATAAATAGAGGTCACAGAGACAAAGGGCTTCCCTGGTGTGGCTCAGTGGTAGAGAATCCGCCTGCTAATACAGGAGATGGGGGTTTGATCTCTGGGTCAGAAAGATCCCCTGGAGAAGGAGATGGCAACAAAGTCCTGTATTCTTGCCTGGGAAATCCCATGGACAGAGGAGCCTGGCAGTCCATGGGGTCACAGAGAGTCAGACATTACTTAGTGACTAAACAACCACAATGGAGACAAAATCCCTACACTGTTCAAACACCACTATTTTGAAAGGATGAGAGACAGGAAGATAAAGAAGAGAAGAAACTCTGTGCAGGAATGCACTGCTGCAAGGCCTGGACAGGCTTCCTTCACCACCGTGAACTAGATGGAGAGCATAGCCCTTGGCATGATTCCTGGTGTGGGAGCTGACACTGCAGGCAGGGGGTCTGTAGGATGTCCCTCAGGACCAGCTGAGAACCTGTACAAAGGTCAGAAATGAGTGTACAGACTAGAGAGAATTCTTTTTCCTCAGAAACATCCATATTGAACAAAAACTAGCCCAGCTGTGCTTCCCACTTCATGGAAAAACAGTAAAAACCTATAAAACTATATAACTTTGTAAGTATAAAAAGGCAACTGGGTCAAAATAAAGTGGCCATCTATCTATTAATAAACAAGAGGAATTCAGTTCTCTGCAAGAGACATACTGAATAGAGCAGAAAATATATTAATTCAGAGGAAAGTTCTGAAGAAAATCGCAAAAATATATCAATTCCACTACTTCGTTATCTTAAGGAAAAAAAAATATATTTAAGATTTGGAAGAGAAGACAAAGACAAACAAGATGGTGAAGCTGAAATGGGAGAGATACCACCACAGAAAAAAAGATAGATGGCGGAAATGATTATGGATGTAGATGATACCAAGAATTCACAAGAAAAAGGTAAAGTGTGAGGGACATGGGAAATAAAACAGATCCAATCTACATGAAAAAGAATTTATGGAATTATAAAAATGTCATTTTTAAAAGAAGGGAAGGAATAAAATAAACAGCTAAAGAGATACATATGCATACACAGTAGACAGATGAATTGCACTGGTTCCTAGGGGACCACGACACATCCCCTCCACATACCCACACCCCAGCACTCCATTGTTACCATATTGCCTTTTGACCTCCTCTTTCTTGGGAGACTTTATCTAGCCACTCCTCTCAGAGTCTCTAACTGCTCATTCCTTCTTCTCCAGGAACTGTATTTTATTCATGGGGTGTTCAAATGTGCATAGAATCTCTGATGAAATAAGACAGAAGATATGTAATGTTTTATTACCCTAGATTTATTACTTACAAATTAAACTAAAAGTTAAGAGCTGTAGGTGGGTTTGTTTTATCAAAAAAAATGTATATATATAATCAATGCTAGCATTCATTCAATGTTTTGAATAGCGATCCTGACTTTACACAGAACTAGAAACCTGCTCTTTGTCTAATGAAAATGACTTGGAGACATTAATGAGACTCCATTTCCTTCAGCCTGCAGGAAGACGAGTAGGGAGGCTTGATCATGGTGTTCAAACTATTTCTGGACTTGATCACTTTTATTTTCTCTTTTAAGTTTCACTTTGGGCCACCTGTCTGACCTGAGTAACTTTTAGACTTTGAAAAATGACATCATGATCCTTGGAGTAGAAACCACAACAGAAACGAGAGCAACTGGTTAATTCTCAAATTCACAAGGAAGGTAACATTTCAGGGTCATCCTGGACTTTGAGCACAGATGTCACCTTGATGTCTGATAGCTAGCGACAGCCCCTTACCCAGCTCGGGGAAGAAGACCTGTAGAATCCATCTGCTGCCTGTCCATGTGATGATGCTGGCATGGTCTGGAGCCACTAACGTCATCACATCGTCTGCATTCCTTGTTTCTCAAATGACTTGTATCAAGGGCCTAGATAGTTTACAGTTAAGGATCCTGTTGGAGAAGGAAATGACAACCCACTCCAGTATTCTTGCCTGGAGAATCCCAGGGACAGATGAGCCTGCTGGGCTGCCATCTATGAGGTCGCACAGAGTCAGACACAACTGAAGCGACTTCGAAGCAGCAGCAGCATGGATCCTGTTATAACAGTTGTAAGTCTCTGATAAAACAAAACCACGATGGACAACAGACAACGTTCAGATGTATACCTGAGTGCTTGATATACAGAAGGACCACTCCCTCAGGACTTCCTGGAATGGCTCATGTAGCCCAGGACAGCCCAGCACAGCATGGCACTGCAAACTGAGCCCAGCATAGCTGTTTTCTGTTGAACTCCACTCTACCTTGAGCAGGGGCGGTCTTCTGTAACGTGCAAAGGGAGTGACGTGGGCACCCAAACAGTCACTTCTTCATTAAGAGAGATTCTTGTTGAGGTAAATATGTTTATATTTACTGCACATTCTGTGAAACAGATGTTTATGCAATTTTAGTATAATAGTCTTTGGTTCTGTTATTCTCATATTTTCCCTTTTTTGTTGTTTTGCTAAGTCATGTCTGACTCTTTTGTGATCCTGTGGACTGTAGCCCTCCAGGCTCCTCTGTCCATGGAATTTCCCAGGCAAGGATACCGGAGTAGGTTGCTGATTCCTTCTCCAGGGGACATTCCCAACCCAAGCATCGAACCCTCATCGCCTGCAGGCAGATTCTTTAACAGAAAGCCACCTAGGAAGCCCATTTTCTCTTTATATCCTGCACAAAAGAGAAGTGGATTAATGCAGTGAACTTCTCCTAAGACTCCCAAGCTGTATATATCAAAGGGAAAGTGAAGTGGAAGTCTCCACCCAGGAAATGTTAAGTCTTGACAGAATCTATTACATAGTAAATGTATATACTGAGTCAGGGAACAGGTGAAGTACATGGGATCAGAGGAATCATACTGACACAATGTCCTTCTATATAGCTTTATTACAAAGGACATAAATGTGGTTAACAGTTGCTTTTCACTTTGGACTTCATTGCAGCATTATTACTGATAAGTAGCACACATTGCATTTCCAACATAACCCTTTAGGTTTCTATATTAGTCAAGGGCATTAATCGCTTGACCTCCATGGACTCTTCTGTAGCCCACCAGGCTCTTCTGTTGTGGGATTTTCCAGGCAAGAATACTGAAGTGGGTGGCTGTTTCCTTCTCCAGGGGATATTCCCAACCCTGATATCGAACCCACATCTCTTGGTGTCGTCTATTAGGCAGACAGATTCTTTACCACTGAGCCACCCGGGAAGGCCATAACTACAGGGATTTCCTCCTAAATTAGTTAAAAAAATTTAAAGAACTGTTTTATCCAAACAAAATAAAAAACACTTAAGAATATCCCTCCCATCTCCTACCAACAAAAGATGATGAAGACAAAGACAAGGATAGAAGAAACGAAACATAGCAAAGCAAAAATTGCTTTTCTATTTTCATCTAGGGTTATATCTTTTGACCTCTGATTTCCTGGAATATACAGATGAAATCAAACAGCTATCTGGATTGAATCCTCTTAACATTTCCTAAACTTTGTTCTGGAGAAGCAAAAATGCATTTTGAAACATTAATATGTGTGTTGTGAGAAAGGATGTTCCATGTCCCAGTACATTTGGAAATGCTTTCTGCTATTTCTCCTCTTGGAGACAGTTCAGTTCAGTTCAGTTTATTTCAGTCACTCACTCGTGCCCAACTCTTTGCGTCCTCATGGACTGCAGCACGCCAGGCTTCCCTGTCCATTACCAACTCCCTGAGCTTGCTCAAACTCATGTCCATGGAGTCGGTGATGCCATCCAACCATCTCGTCCTCTGTCGTCCCCTTCTCCTACTGCCCTCAATCTTTCCCAGGATCAGAGTCTTTTCCAATGAGTCAGTTCTTCACATCAGGTGGCAAAGTATTGGAGATTCAGCTTCAGTATCAGTCCTTCCAATGAATATTCAGGACTGATTTCCTTTAGGATTGACTGGTTGGATCTCCTTGCAGTCCAAGGAACTCTCAAGAGTCTTCTCCAACACCATAGTACAAAAGCATCGATTTTTGGCTCTAAGCTTTCTTTATACTCCAACTCTCACATTCATTCATGATTACTGGAAAAACCATAGCTTTGACTGGATGGACCATTGTTGGCAAAGTAATGTCTCTGCTTTTTAATATGCTGTCTAATTTGGTCATAGCTTTTCTTCCAAGGAGCAAGCATCTTTTAATTTCATGGCTGCAGTCAACATCTTCAGTGATTTTGGAGCCCAAGAAAATAAAGTCTGTCACTGTTTCCATTGTTTCCCCATCTATTTGCCTTGAAGTGATGGGACCAGATGCCATGATCTTGGTTTTCTGAATGCTGAATTTTAAGCCAACTTTTTCACTCTCCTCTTTCACTTTCATCAAGCAGTTCTTTAGTTCATCTTTGCTTTCTGCCATAAGGTTGGTGTCATCTGCATATCTGAGGTTATTGATATTTCTCCCGGCAATCTTGTTTCCAGCTTGTGCTTCATCCAGCCTGGCATTTTGCATGAAGTACTCTGCATATAAGTTAAATAAGCAGGGTGACCATATACAGCCTTGACATACTCCTTTCCCAATTTGGAACAAGCTTGTTGTTCCATGTACAGTTCTAACTGTTGCTTCTTGACCTGCAAATTGATTTCACAGGAGGCAGGTCAGGTGGTCTGGTATTCTCATCTCTTTCAGAATTTTCCACATTTTTTTGTGATCCACACAGTCGAAGGCTTTGGCATAGTCAATAAAGCAAAAGTAGATGTTATTCTGGAACTCTCTCGCTTTTTTGATGATTTAACAGATGTTGGCAATTTGATCTCTGGTTCCTCTGCCTTTTCTAAATCCAACTTGAACATCTGGAAGTTCACAGTTCATGTACTGTTGAAGCCTGGCTTGGAGAATTTTGAGTATTCCTTTGCTAGTGTGTGAGATGAGCGCAATTGTGTGATAGTTTGAACATTCTTTGGTAGTGCCTTTCTTTGGGATTGGAATGAAAACTGACCTTTTCCAGTCCTGTGACCACTTCTGAGTTTTCCAGATTTGCTGGCATATTGAGTGTAGCACTTTCACAGCATCATCTTTTAGGATTTGAAATAGCTCAACTGGAATTCCATCTGAGAAGGCCTAGAGAAATATGTTTTTGTCTGTTGAACTCAGATTTACCAACCTGTATTTTACCATGGAAACACACTCTCTCTTTACATAGAAGGTCTAGCTTACCTGAATGAGTACAAATCTGATTGAAAGAGGGGAACTTAGATTTCTTTAAACCATTGCTTATTATTCTACATGTCTTAAAATTGCCGACTAGATAACAATAAAATGACCACACATGACTGATTCCCTTACACTAGGAATGTTCCTTATCTGCTTATTTATGTCAAACTCAGTGCTGAAGTAATGATTTCATGACAGTCAACTTCTTCGTGCTGTAGTGCTGCTAAAGTTTAAAGACAAGTATTTTTTTCCTAATAACATCTCTAGTGACATTTTTATTTTTCCTGTGCTTCCCTGGTTCCCAGAATATGACCTTCATCTCTTTCTGTCTTTTGATGATTATGGGCATGAAGAGACTTAGGTAAGGAGGGGAAAAGATAATTGTCCTGGGCCACAGAAATAAGGAGTGACTAAGTGTATAGAGAAGATTATACATCTTGAAATCTAGTTTCCCCTGGTGCAATCATGACTGCTGCATGACCACCCCATGAGGTAAGGGGGCTCTCTGATTTCTGAAACTAGTTAATAACAAAACAAAGCTCAAAGAAAAAAAATTAAAAATAACCCTATCCCTCCCACCTTACTCTATTCCTGGCTAAATATATTTGACACTATCAATTTGCATTCATTATATTTGATTTTTCTACCTGCACCCAATCATGCAGATGTTGCCTACTTAAGAACTTTGTCTATAGCAAAATGGATATGGTTCATGCCCATAGCAGCACTGTAGCCTGGGGTGACTTGTGTTCTGAAAATGTCAACACACCTAAAATCACATTGACTGCATTATGCACAAATACCACACAGACAAAATACCAAAAGAGAGAAATATCTTGAGAATGGTTGATGATTTTTGCTTATTTCTTGTTTGTTCATGTATGTTAATGTTTTGTTTTGAATGTAAGATTGTGTTGGAAGAAGACGTCTACACTTTTCAAAGCTCAACATTTAAGGAGATTAGACATTGGGGGGTGCTTTTTGCTTCCTTACGAGGAAAACTGAATATTTCCAACCTCCATTACTTAATAAATATTTCTCTGGCACATGATTGTTCTTTCTTTCTTTTTTTTTTATATTAGTGTAAATAAGCTAGCAAATACCCTATGAAGTACTGTCCAAGCAAAAGCTGGAGATTCTTCACAATAAATATTATGGAGGATGTAGAATGAGACTGGTTGGCTAAGAGAGGTGAGAGTCATCAGGGTAGTGGAATTCTTTTCCTCTGAGGCAAAGCAATGTAGGTTTTGAGCATATTTGTCTTAAAACTTCCCAATCTCTCCTCTTACTCCTGATCTACACTGGAAGCGTGTCCCCTTCTCAGGAAATCATGATTCCATGTTTCCTACGTTTCTGCTCCAATCCTACATAGAAGTGGCTCTTGGCTGGTTTATCAATGGTCATTTATTTGCTTGTAAGAACTAGTGACCTTGTAGCCCATGCCTCTCAGGCAAAATTTTTTTTCTTGTTTTGTTGGCTTTTGCTTTGGGAGACTGGGTCTTCTGGAGCTCTTACATGGGTTTTCTGGTTTTCCCAGATTACTGCTAACTACACCTGTAGACTTGGGCTTCCCTGGTGGTTCAGTGGTAAAAAAAAATCTGTCTGCCAATGCAGGGGATGCAAAAGATGTTGGTTTGATCCCTGGGTCGGGAAGAACCTCTGGGGTAGGAAATGGTATCCCACTCCAGTATTCTTGCTTGGAAAATTCCATGGACAGAGGAGCCTGGAGGGCTACAGTCCATGGGGTTGCAAAGAGTCGGACATGACTGAGCATGCAAATCTATGTACCTAGTTCAGGGAAAGTTGAGCACATTCAAGAAATTAACACAAATACTTTTAGTCAGCCTGGGCAGTAAGAGTCTTACCAGTCACCTTGAATGTTAAGAATCCAGCCCAGCCTCCAATTCCAGGAAAACCAAGAAAAACAGCAATAAAAATAAACAAAAATAAACCTGAACACTTGGATTCATTGGCAGAGTGTCTAGCATTGAGAAAAGAGCTGAGAACAAAAGGAAAAATGCACAAACAAACTTTAAAACTGCTCCAAATCTTTCCAAATAGTTTCTTTAAGAAAATAGATGTGGCACTCACATGAACATATGCAAAGCACTTCAAAATAACTAAGTCAAATTGATTCACCATAATGAAGTAAAATGGCCCTCCTAGACTATTTCCAATAAAGAAAATTCCATTTATTTTGATGGGTTACTTTTTAGATACTTACCTTTAAAAGAAATAACCCTATTTAGTTGCCCAGTGTATGACATTAATTAGCTACCCCTTATGTATAAATTCTGCTTATTTATAGATCTCCCAAATAGTGACCCATGTTTTAAATAGTTTACTCTCTGAGTTCCTGGATTTCTACCATTTTTGTTGTTCAGTCACTAAGTCAAGTCTGACTCTCTGAGACCCCATGGACTGTTGCATGCCATGCTTCCCTGTCCATCACCATCTCTGAGAGTTTGCTCAAACTCATGTCCATTGAGTCAATGATGCCATCCAACTATTTCATCCTCTGTCATCCCCTTCTCCTCCTGCCTTCAATCTTTTCCAGCGTCGGGGTCTTTTCCAATGAGTCAGCTCTTCACATCAGGTGGCCAAAGTATGTGAGCTTCAGCTTCAGTGTAAGTCCTTCCAATGAATTTTCAGGTTTGATCTCCTTTAGGATGGACTGGTTTGATCTCTTTGCCATCTGAGGGACCCTCAAGAGTCTTCTCCAGCATCACAACTTGAAAGCATCAATTCTTCGGTGCTCAGCCTTCTTTATGGTCCAAATTTCACATCTGTACGTGACTACTGGAAAAACAATAGCTTTGACTATACGGACCTTTGGCTGCAAAGTGATTTCTATAATGGCCATACTTCTATATCCCTTAAGGAAAGAAGAATAAGAAAAAGGTCTGAAAGGTGAAATTCTAGATTATACCATGTCTTGAGGAGAAAGAAATCAACTAGTCATTTCCAAATCAGTGAGATGAGAATGATATTAAGAACAGCAGTGTAAATCTCTGGATTAGTTTCCAAGTTATTGTGGTTGGAATCTTTAAAAGTAGCAAGGGGAATTGAAAGATAATTGATCAAAAGGAAGGAATGAGAGCCCAGTCCCCTATGTGGCTGGGTCAGTAAATATGTAGAAACATCAAGCTGAAGTGGATTATATGTAGAAGTATCAGGCTGAAGTGAATGCCTGTTATTTCTGTACTTAGTCAATTATGAATGCCCAGCACCTGACACCTGGAAACGAGGAGGAAAACAAAGACTCGTGAAATGCCCAAGTCAGTCCCAAAATGCCATGCTGTCCTTGGAGCTGCTCATGGACCCTTCTGGACAGAAAAGCCCATAATTTAAAAGAGCATTACTTTAAGTCTATTCAGTCCCAAAATGCCATGCTGTCCTTGGAGCTGCTCATGAACCCTTCTGGACAGAAAAGCCCATAATTTAAAAGAGCATTACTTTAAGTCTATTCAACTCTCCGCAGCAAGGTAAAGAACGCAACATTAGCGCCATATCACTTTTTCCCATTGTCTATGAAATATTTGAAGTGGAAATGGCTTCTTTCATCACCAAGAGACCATGTGGGAAGTGACCTGCTCAGCAGATGAGTTGACAGGCACGGTGGGGAATTTCATTACACCTTAGTATTTGAGTGGCAGGAACAGCTCACTCTAGGCCCTCCCTAACCTCTGGCAAGAGCTTGGAATTGAGTCTGTAAATGTTAATCAATATTTTGGGCCTATTAAGTAAAGAAAGAAAGGTATTGTGAAAATCAAAGGACTAATGGCCAGTCAGGCTCTGTGAAGGTCTGTTCAGCTGTCAAAAGCATAATATCCAGCAAGAGAGAATATACTTTAACAAAATTCTTTTAAATTTATATAAAACATAATGTATTTGTTCTACCAAAATGTGTATAATATCAGTGCCTTAGAATATTTAAACAAGTTAAACAGGAATATATGCATCTTTCCAAAGACAGTGGGAAATAATATCTTTTAAGCATAAAATACTGTCTAGAGGTAACTTTTTAATCATTTAAAATTTTAGCAAAGAAGCCATAGTATAATATTCATATTATACTACTGCCCCCCCAAACAACAACAACATCCAGGCATATGTGAGAGTTAAATGTAAAACACAAAAGTATTAAAGGAAAATATATTCCTGAAGTTGGGGATGCTTTCTTAATGCAGATATAAAATTGAATCCATGAAGAAAGAACAAATTGTGAATAAATAAAAATCAGAAAGAAATTTCTGAAAAAAGAAGTTGTCATAAAACTAAAATCATGCATTATTACAAAAGAAAATATTTATAAATTTTGGGGCAAATTAAACCCAAAGATATGTAAGCAGTTCTAATAAATCAAAAAGAAATACAATTACCTATAAATTAGAAAAAAGGCAAAGAAGTAAGCAATTACATCATATGGAGAAATAAATATATACATATAAGAAATTACCTCCTCATAAATAATTAGTAATTTATTTTAACAAAGAATATCATTTATATTAATTAAACAAACATAGATAATTGGTAGTATCCATTATTGGCAAGGATATGAGGAAATAAATACTCATAAATATTGATGTAAATATAATTGACATTGACCTGGAGGATCATTGGAATTTAAAATGCCCCTAATTTTCCTATTAACAATTTCACTCCTAGGAATCAATCTGCAGACAAATGAACAAAATTTAAAGAAATTAAAGAAATATTTATTGACTGTAAACTATGTGCTAGGCATGTTTCTAGAGAAGATGGATACAGAAGAGATATAGCAGAAATAAAACAGAAAACAATCTCTGTTACTGCCTAGATGGAGTAGGCAGTAAACAAGGAAAATAAGACATTAGTATGTACATTAGTGTTACATATAATACATAAAGTAGTAAGTGCTCAGAAGAAAAATAAGGATGCAGGTATTGAGCTTACACAGGATTGGGCACGTGTGTCGTGGTTTCAGGGAGGATGGCCAAGCAAGGCCTCACTGTGACACCATTTGAGAAAAGCTTCCAGAAGAAGAGGAAAAAAAGCTATGTAGAGAACAGATGACTGAGCATTCCAGATGGAAAGCCTGAAGGGTAAAGATGCTGAGGCTGGAACATGTCTGCAGTAATGAGTGAACATCAAAAAAACACCAGTGCAGCTGAATGAGGAGAAGGAAAGAGGAAGTGAGGTCAGAGAGAAAACAAAAGTCCAGACAGTGCAGGGACTGCCAGCTACCCTCTGAGTGACACGGGAAGTCCACGATTAAAGAAGACTCTTGCAAAGTAATACAACTGCTGCATTACAGAGACCTGGGGCGGGGGGGGGGGGCAAGGGCAGGCTTCCGGAGACCAGTCAGGAGACGTATACAGTATCTTTGCATATATATTGCAACACTGTAGCAGAGAAAGGGAAAAAAAATCTAAACTCATCATTACTCTCTTACAGACTTAGCTGAATTATATTTCTATAGAATATTATATAGCCATTAAAAAGAGTGAGGTAAGCTTACTAAATCCCCACGACACATTACTGAACAGCAAAAACTATATTCCCATTGATCTCATTTATGCAAAACAAAACAAAAAGACTTCAAATATAAAAAGCAACTCTGTCAATCTGCACATTAGTCAGGAAAAACTTTCCAGTTATATATACAACCAAAGACCAGGGTGAGGGGGTTGGTAAGAGGGTGGCCTTTTACACATACCATTCTATACACAGTCATAATTCCGGGATCTTATACAAGCGTTTATTTATTATTATTGTGTAATTTTAAATATCATACCTTTTGAAGAAGAGAATAAAGAAAGTCGTGAATGCAACATATCTTTCTAAGTATGACTAATAAAAATGTGCTATTTGCATTGTACCCTTGAAATAATCTATTTGTCCCATGACAGCAGAAATATTCTCAAAAACTTGTTCTCTCTCTCTCTATATATATATATAATTTGGCTACTAAGAAGGTATGCTAAAGGAAAAAAGTAATCTATAAAGGGACCAAAATTCTAAATGTAATGAATTTTGGGTACCCTTGTATATGTTCTAAATTGCTAATAGATAACCAGAACAGAAAGAGAATATTTCAGGCAGCATATCTCTTTAAACAGATGGGCAACTACAATCTAGGTCAACTTTCTAGGTGTGTGTGTGTGTGTGTGTGTGTGTTTAAAAGGAAATAATTTTAGTACTTCAACTTGGCTAAGAGAAAAAAAAAATATGAAGGAATATGAAGGCTGCACATTAAGAGTCAACTTCTCTTGAGTGGGAACTTCCAAGAGCATAAGTATATTCTCCACTTGAACAGAGGAAAACCCAAATGACAATTCAGCTCAGCATTTGGCATCACCTTTAAGACATTTCAAATTCAAGTTTGAAAACACTTAGTATTTGAAAACTGGTCAAGCATTCAGGGGGAAAAAATTATAAGTTTTCTGTCTCACACTTTGGAAGAATAAATAGGAGCTGGATTCAAAATTCAAAAGACAAAAATAGCATATTAAAATTATTAGGATAAGATGTATGTGAATATTTATGTAATTTCCATGTGGGAAAAATGTTTCTTAGCTTGGCACCAAAATCAGAGGCTTAAAAAGAACAATATGGATAGCCTTGATTAAATGACATTTTAGAATTCATACAATATAAACAGTAAATGATAAAAGTTTTTAAAAAGTCATATGAATAAATAAAAAACAAGTAGCTTATATATGTATAATGTGCTGTCTCACAACAATAAGAAAAATGAGTTCTCCAATAGGAAAAAATATACTAAGGACAACAGTAGGCAGCTCATATGCCAAAAAAGTAATGCAAATGGGTAATGATACATTAAAAGGATTCAACTAAATGAGTAATAAAATGCCACTTCCATCAAGGTGTACTTTTTCATCATAATTACTGTGTATGTTTGCGTGGGTGTGAGAGACACAGAGACAAAGGGAGAGATAAAGAGAGACAGAGAGAGAGAGAGAAAGAGAAACACAGAGAGACAGAATGTAAAATCTCTTGGGGTCCAATGACATTTACCCTCCCTCTGAATAGGCTCAGCTTGCTTACTTCTCCAAAATGAATGAATGAATTAACGAATGAATGAATGAATCTCCCTCCCTGCTACTCCCCTATTTTCTCCATCATTTGATATATTTCTTGAAAAGTCTTCACTTTATTGGACACTTTTCTTCCCTTGAATTTTCAGATACCACACACTCCTGTTTTTTTCCCCCATATCTCTGGCAATGTGCCCTGTCTCCTTCGTTGGCTTCATCACCGCTATTTGGCTGCAAAATGTGGGAATTTATTTAGGCTCAAGCCTGAGTCCTTTTTCTCTTCATACTTTAAATTCTCTCTCTAGGCCAATTCCGTTTCATGGCAACCAACTTCCAGGTGACTCTAAATGTACACATTCAATCTCTGAACATGCAGAACTCTTGACTGGTAAATCAAAACTGCATGCTAAATATTTGTATCTGAACATTTCAAAGACATTGTAACACCTCAATCAACACTAAATTTCACTATTACCTATTTCAGTGTATGACACCTCCAACCATCCACTTAGGAGAGCCAGAGATACGGGAATCATCCTTGTTTCTGTCTTCCTTTAACCATCCATGTCAAATCCATCACAAAGTCCTATGGTTAAAGGATGAGTCACAAAACCTAATATTTACTTTTCTATCTTCTTCAGTATGACCATAATCCAAGCTACCTTTCAGCTCTTACCTTGAGCATTACAACAGCTTTCTGATTTCCAGTACTTCCATTCATTACCCAAGCATCACATCAACTTCCAGATCAAAACACATTAGTACTTCCCATTGCTTTTGTTTGTTTATTTTTGGCTGTGCCATACAGCATGTGGGATCTTAGTTCCCTTTCTTAGGGATTGAACCCATACTCCCTTCATCATAAGTGCCGAGTGTTTACTAGTGGGCAGCCAAGGAAGTCCTTCTCCCACTGCTTTTAGAATTATGAACTGATTTCTGAACATATTCGCTGAAGCTTTAAGAGGTCTGGTTCCTATTAAACCTCACGCCACACTGTTTTCTCTACACCAATTGCTACCTAAGTATAATTTCTAGACCAGCAGCTTAGGTTATCACCTGGGAACTTGTTAGAATACAAATTATCAAGTCCCACCCTGAAACTACTAAATCAGAAACTCTGGTAGAGGTGGGGACTTCCCTGGTGGTCCAGTGGCTAAGACTCTGTGCTCCCAACACAGGAGGCCCAAGTTCAATCCCTGGTCAGGGAACTAGACCCCACATGCTGAAACTAAGACCCGGTACAGCCAAATATATAAATAAGATTTTTCTTAAGGAAACTCTGGTGGAGGAGTTGGGGGATCAACAGTGTGTAATTTTGTTTAAAACATTTTAACCAAGAAAATATTGTAAAGAAAATTTCCCCCAATTAAAAATAAATTAAAAAAATTTTATTGGAGTAAAGTTGCTTTACAATGTTGTGGTCATTTCTACTGTACGGCAAAGTGAATCAGCTATATGTATACATATATGCCCTCTTTTTGTTGGATTTCCTTCCCAACACTGTGTATTTAAACTAGCTCTCCAGGAAATTCTGATGCATGATAGTTTGGCAACCACCACTTCAGATGCTGGTGTTCCTTCCACAGTGGACTTCTTCTCCTGGAATTGGCCATGCTCTCTTGTACCCCCATTTTTCACATGGTCTCTCCTCTGACAGTCTGTTCTCTGCCCTGTACAATAGCCATCTCCTGTTCTTCCAGATCACAGCACTTTTATCCTTCCCCCACCAAATTCTCCTTTTTTACTATTTCATAGCATTTGTCTCTTTTGCATGACATTCATGACACTTTTAATGTTAGGTATATTTTTAGGTGATTGTGTGGTTATTTTCTGTCTCTCCCAACAGAATGTGAGCTAGTGGTAGCCAGAGAGGGTTTGCTCACGACTATATCCAGAGTAATTGCTACATCATTTGACACAAACTGGAACACTAACAAATACTTTAAATGAATGAATACTGGTGTATTGGTTGACATGCCTATGAACTTAAGTGTTCTTGGTATTATTCTTCAGATGATTGGGTTACTATCTTTATTGTTGCTGTTGTTCAGTTTCTCAGTTGTGTCCGAATCTTTGCAGCCCCATGGACTGCAGCATTCCAGTTTTTCCTGTCCTTCACCATCTCCTGGAGCTCACTCAAACTCACGTCCATTGAGTTGCAGATGCCATCCAAGCATCTCATCCTCTGTCATTCCCTTCTCCTCCTGCCTTCCATCGTTCCCAGTGTCAGGGTCTTTTCCAATGAGTTGGCTCTTTGCATCAGGTGGTCAAAGTATTGGAGCTTCACTTCAGCATTAGTCCTTTCAATGAATATTCACAATTGTTTTCCTTTAGGATTGACTGGTTTGATCTCATTGCAGTCCAAGGGAATGTGAAAGTGAAAGTCACTCAATCATGTCCAACTCTTTGCAACCCCATGGACTATACAGTCCATGGAATTCTCCAGGTTAGAATACTGGAGTGGGTAGCCTTTCCCTTCTCCAGGGGATCTTTCCAACCCAGGGATCGGACCCAGGTCTCTCGCATTGTGGGCATCAATTCTTTGGTGCTCAGTCTTTTTTTACGGTCCAACTCTCACATCCTACTGGACTCCTGGACTCACATGACTACTGGAGAAACCATCGCTTTGACTAGGACTTTTGTTGATAAAGTAGTATCTCTGCTTTTTAATATGCTGTCTAGGTATGTCACTGCTTTTCTTCCAAGGAGCAAGTGTCTTTTAATTTCCTGGCAGACACCCTGCCTCCAACTTGCACATAGCGGACTGTGGGATTTCTCATTCTCTAGAATCATGTAATCCAATTCCTTATAATAAATTTCATTCTATAGTACACATATCCTATTGGTTCTATTTCTTTGGAGAATCCTAACTCCCTCCACAGTTTGAATTTAATTTTTATGAAATGATTATTAGCTACATATTTTTCAGCTGAATTTATTGTCTTCTCAGTGGTCATTAAAAGTTAAATGATTTAATAATACTTTATAAAACTTTATTCATATATTTATATATTCATATGTATTTAAGAATATATAATTAGGATTATATATTAAGACTTCCCAGGTAGCTCAGTGGTAAAGATCCCTCTGGCTTATGCAGGAGATACAAGAGATATGGGTTGGATCTCTGGGTTGGGACGATCCCCTGGAGTAAGAAATGGCAACCCACTTCAGTATTCTTGCCTGGAAAATCCCGTGGACAGAAGAGCCTAGTAGGCTAGAGTCCATGGGGTTGCAAAGAGTTAAACATGACTTGCATGACTGACCAATGCATGTCTGCTATTGTTGGGCATTTTGGAAGGTTCTCATTAGGACCTACTAACACTGGTGTTTCCTTGAATATTCTGCATGTTTTGAATATCTGAACTTATTTCTGCTGTGTACCGCTCTAGAATTGGAACTACAGAGTTATAGCATGTACATATTCTAGTAGACCCCATCTAACAATTTAGCAAAATAATACAGGCTCACCAGCAATTTGAGCCTTGGCTATTCCACATCTTTGCCAACATTTGTATTTTCCAATTTTTAAATTTTGGCCACTGTTGAATTTAGTGCAGTGTAGTTTTAATTAGAATTTGAGTAATAAAGCTGACTATCTTCAAAATTTAATAGGAGTTTTAAACACTAAATTTATTTTTCCAGGGTCAATTTTGCAAGTGAAAACAAATAATTTACTACGAATAATACTATTTCCTTAAATCTGTTAAAAATAACAACAAACTAATTCCTTAAATGTGCATATAGTAGAAGAATAGCTAATCTGATTACTTGTGTGTACATATGCATACATATATACATATAAGCACACATACATTTAATGCATTTGAAAAATACCTTAAGATATTTTTAAAACCAAGACCCCTTGATTCACTATTTCATTATTTCCAATAGTGTCAAGAGAGCATAATTACTTCCAACAGTGAAATTCTCAATAATTTTGGCAATGACACTATCAGAAAAGACAGTGTCTATTCATTTGAAAAATTCCCAAAGAAAAGGAAAATTACTGCTGTCTTCTTGTAATTCTGGGAAGTCTCAGGTAGAGACTCCCTCTCATTTAGCCTTTTTTATACACCTCATCTTTTATGGCCTCTAGGCAAGCTCCAAGATTTCTTTTCTATTAGGTTACCAGAATTAAACTCATATTGTAGGTTGGGATCATTTTCAAAATTATAATGGACACTAGTAAACCAAAGAGGACCTCATATTGAGAAAAACTAGGGCAAAACTATGTTTATATGACCTTAAGAACATTAGATTGGGGCTACAATTCATTCAGACTGGTTTCTTGGTTGTCATTAAAATCTGTGCTTGGAGAATTATATACAGATGGGCTAGTTTTTCTAATGTCTCCATGAGAAAATCAGAGCTCT
Organism: Giraffa tippelskirchi; assembly: GCF_054371585.1. Lineage (NCBI taxonomy): Eukaryota > Metazoa > Chordata > Mammalia > Artiodactyla > Giraffidae > Giraffa > Giraffa tippelskirchi. The sequence goes on along the minus strand of NC_137287.1, from coordinate 58,717,015 downwards.
AAGTATTCTACCAATGAAACTCAGAGCTACAAATCTCCATGGAATTTTTTTTTCCCAACTGTATGGACTTAAAGAATTCAGTCTCCTTTACCACCATTCCAGTTGGAGCCCTTACTCTTTCCTGGAAAAGATGCGGGAGCTTTCTAGCAGGTCTCCTCATTTCTGGCCACTGGCAAGTCACATTTGCCCTACATGTGCTTGCAAGGTTAATTTTCTAGATCCACAATCCCCATTTACCCTCCCTGAGGAAATTTCCATATACTGCAAAATCAATATCTGTCTAGACTCAAAATATGATATTAACTGACTTTCACTAATACTCTCAATTTTTCATTTTTCTATTGGAAGATATTCTCAGTATCCCTCTGGTAGTCAAGTTGATTTTCTTTTAAGGCCACTCTCCAGTGCTACATGTTCTAATGAACCTTGCTGAACACTTTCAAATGACCATCTCTCATGATTTAAATTTAAATAGCATTGTATATATTCCTCATGAAGTCTATCATGATTTACTTAATGTCATAGTTATTTTCTAGAATCTTCCAGCTTCCTTAAAGCTCATATATTTCTCTCACCTTTTTATTGGTTCAATACATTCTAGTAATCTACAACATCCTCATCAAGAACCTAGTACATTTCAAGATATTTCACAGGCTTTCTACTCATTCTCAATATAAATTCTTAGTTCATATTTTTGTTGCTTATTAAAATACTGGCCTTAATATTTGTACATACAAAGGAATATACGGAAGTCATAAAGCTACAGCAATAAAATGAGCATCCATGAACTTATGACAGCTTAAAAATTAGAATATTATCAATATCTTCCCTTTTCCTATGTGATTCTCTCATCTTATAACCTGCCTTTCTCCCAGAGACAAACAATATCCTGACTTCTGTATTAAAAAAAAAGTCATTCTTACATTCTTATTTTCAATTTCTTAATTATGAATCTATGCTTAAATAATATGATACTTAGTCTTGGCACTTTCTGTGTTTAATGAGAATAGAATTGACTTTACATATTCTTCTGCAAAATACATGAACCACTTCTAGTTCATTGTTTCATTATTTCACTCTTGTTTGGACCTTGGGGTCATTCCTAGTTTTCTGAACTTATGATTGATGCTAGTATGAGCATTCATTCTTGAATTTCTCTTGATATACACACATAAAACTATCTCTAGGATGTACATATACACATAGGAGTGGAATTACTGAGTTAGGGAGTAATGAGTGTCCAAATGCATAGGATAATGCCAAGTAGCTGTACCAATTTTATTCTTGACCTGCTGTATATATGAGTTCACACTGATCCATGCCCTCCCTAAAATATATTATTTACTCTCTTAATTTTAGAGTCCTGTGGACTACAAGGAGATCAAACCAGTCTAAAAGAAATCAATCCTGAATATTCATTGGAAGGACATTCATTGATGCTGAAGCTCCAATACTTTGGCCACCTGATATGAAGAGCAAACTCATTGGAAAAGACCCTGATGCTGGGAAGATTGAAGGCAAATGAAGAAGGGGTGGCTGAGGATGAGATAGTTAGATTGCATCACTGACTCAGTAGACATGAATCTGAGCAAACTCTGGGAGGTAGAGAAGTACAGGGGAGTCTGGCGAGCTACAGTCTTATAGGGTCACAAAGAGTTGGACATAACTTAGTGACTGAACAACACCACAATACAAATTTTTGCCAATTTAGTGGTATGTCCTTACGGTTTATATTTGCTTTCACAAGATTGCTTCAAATATTGCTTTGACTTTATTCTGTCTCTGATATCTTTCTAACGTCTGTGTTTGTTAATTGCTGTTTTTAGACAAAGAAAGTAAGATTTATGGTCTAAGTCCCATGCTTCAGGGAGCTTAAAATTTTCTTTCTGGCAGTGCCAACTTGGCAGAGTGCCTAAGCCCGGACTGGGGCTTGTGTGGACCCTGGTCCTTGTCCCTTCCATATGAACATTTGAAGACCTCTCCGACCCTTTGCACAGGGGGTCCCAACCTCTGGGATCTAATGCTTGATGATTTGAGGTGGAGCTGATGTAATAATAATAGAGATAAAGTGCACCATAAATATAATGTGCCTGAATCATCCCCAAACCATCCCTCCTTCCAGTATCTGGATAAACTGTCTTCCGTGAATTCAGCCTCTGGTGCCAAAAATGTTGAGCACCTCTGCTTTATACTGCAAGTGGGTCAATCAGACCCCCAAGTAGCTCTAGAACTTCTGCTCATGAGGTCTTCCTGGGACCCTATGCCTGGATTGCAATTTCAGCAGGACAGCCCGGTGAATAGATGGCTCCTTCTGGCTAGGGCAGTATTTCTTTCATGGGATCATGCCATATGGGGCTGCCAGAACGGTACTGACATAACTTGAGTGATTTTGATTCACACTGGACACAGTACAGGTTCAGGGCTTTGAGCGTCTAGTGGTCCACTGACTGTGGATGTGGTTGAGAGCATGAGCCCACACCTATCCATGACCTCACTGGGCTGCTACTTCTGATCCACAGCCCCCGAGGCCAGAAGGAGTGTCAGCAGGCTTCCTTTACCCCATGTACAGGATCCCGCCATTTCTACAGAGGTCACCCTCCTCGTCCACAGGCTGTGTGGTAGGTCTAGGCAGTCCTCTGGAGATGGCTGTTTCTATCTTCTCTGATGACTTTGAAGACTGTTACACCACAGAACCAATGGGCCCTTCTGATCCTGCTCTCTCTTGCCCTGATAGTTGTAGTGATATTGTACTTTCCTTTGTCTCTGTTTAAGCCATTCTGGTATATGTGTGTCTTTGTGTGTGTGCTGTCATGTCTGACTCTTTGTGACCTGCGGAATGTAGCCCTCCAGGCTCCTGTGTCCATGGGATTCTCCAGGCAAGAATACTGGAATGGATTGTCATGTCCTCCTCCAGGGGATCTTCCTGACCCTGAGATGGAACCTGGGTCTCTGACATTGGCAGGTAGGTTCTTTAACACTTGTGCCACCTGGGAAGCCCCAAGCCATTCTGGATAAGGAATGCGTGTTCCTTTGTGAATGAAAGAACTCTTCCTGCTTTGTGCATGGGCCCCTTGCTGATTGTCTCCCAGGGGCACTGTGTGGAAGACTGGGGAGCAAGCAGTATCTAAGGAAGGAATTTCTTGATAGTGGCCTTTATTTTTGTTATAAAATTCTAAACAGTAAATTTAACATAGCTAAATGACTGCTAACATTTCCTTCATATGAAGGAAATGTTCTTCATGTGGGTAAGACTTGTGTTTATGGTCATCATCAAAGAAGCACAGTACAAATTATGAGAGAAAGCGAGTGGAAAAAAATGTTTATGGGAGGCATGATAAGCAGCAGTATAAGTAGTGATGCAACCAGCATTTAGTAATTGGGACTGGAGAACTTCAGAGGCAAGAACATCTGTACTGACTCAATATAGTTTCCAAGGAGCCAAGAAAGAAGTGAGTGTTACTAACTTTTCTCATTAGAGTGAAAGTGTTAGTTGTTCAGCTGTGTCTGACTCTTTGCAGCCCCATGGATTGGAGCTCACCAGGCTCCTCTATCCATGGAATTCTCCAGGCAAGAAAACTTGTAGACATTCCCTTCGCCAGGGGATCTTCCGAATCCAGGGATTGAACCCATGTCTCCTCCATTGCAGGCAGATTCTCATAGTGGGTGAAATAAAGTTAGCCAAACACTAGATATGGTTCCCAGACCTGAATAGGAAGAGAAGATCTTGAATGCTGTAAAACAACTTCACCTATGATGACTGAATGATAAACAAGTATGTAAGTGCCTCTTCTTTACCAGTTATTCTAAATATATATATATAAGTAACTCACTAGGGACTCATCAGGGCTTCCCTGGTGGCTCAGTGGTAAAATATCCACCTGCCAATGCAGGTGAAGCAGGTTTGATCACTGGATCAGGAAGATCCCCTGGAGTATGGAAACCCACTCCAGTAATCTTGTCTGAGCAATCCCATGGACTGAGGAGCCTTGTGGGCTACAGTCCATGGGGTTGCAAAAGAGTCAGACAGGACTTAGTGAATAAACAATAACAACAATGGGCTCATCAATTCTTTATTAAAATTTAATCAAATTGCTCATACAAACAGAAGCCTCACAAACATAATCTAGGTAAGGCTCTATTTACATTGTAATTTTTTGCTCTCATGTTTTTGCTATATTTTTATATCCCCTATCTTCTAGTCTTCATTTTCCTTTTTTTTTCCCTCACATGATTGATTCATTGTTATTTTCTTGTGACTTTGTTTCCAGATTGAGAATCCTCTTTTCCATGTAAAAGCTTTTTTTTTTTTTTTTTTGTTATTCTGAGTTGGGTTATTTCATTTTTCAGTTCAAGCATAACTATTTATTATTTTTAGGGATCTTCCATGTCATTTTATTTATGATGTGAGTTTTTCTGAGATTCTCAACTTTTCTTTTCTTTTTTTTCTCAAGCACAGCAGGCATATTATTTTATAAATGATTGTATCCGATAAATACATAGTCTGGATTTGTATTCATGTATTTGTTCTATTTCTAGTTCATGATTCACTTTGGTCAGTTTTTCACACACTTAGGTGTTTTTCTCATTTTGACAGAACTCTTTACTTGAAACATTCACCTCTAGATATAATTTATATAAGATTGGTATAAGATTGGTAGATTTAGATTTATTACTCTCAGATGCTTACGGTCACCAACAATTAGGGGATACTGTCTCTACTTTTTAGTATTGGACATTTCGGAAATTGAGTTGCAGTGCCTACTATTTCCAGTTTATGTTTTTTCCTATGGTTCAACTGTAAGTGTCCTAACACTTAGGCCGTGAGATTTATTAAAACTTACACAATGACTTGAGGCTTCCCAGGTGGTGCTAGTGGTAAAGAATCTGCCTGCCAATGCTAGAGACTTAAGAGACAGGGGTTTGATCCCTGGGTCAGGAAGATCACCTGGAAAAGAGTGTGGCAACCCACTCCAGTATTCTTGCTTGGAGAATCCCATGAACAGAGGAGCCTGGTGGGCTACAGTCCAAGGAGTCACAAAAGAGTAGGTCATTGTTGAAGTGATTTAGCAGGTGCACACACACAATGACTAGCTCTGTATCCACAGTTTCACTCTCAAAACACTGAGAATAAGTAAAAAAACCAAACTTCTTAGGTGTTCAGAAACTTACTGAAATTTTTCAGATTGATTAACATCCCCAGAAAAAAAAACCATGCCCAAAGTTTAGATTCACTTCTCTTAATCTCAAATGTCTCCCAGATCTTGGCTTGGAAAACATGTCGTAGGTTTCTTTAGCAGGAGAATTGGTCCAAATTATGGCCCACTATTATAAAAAGCAGAAATCATTATTTATTTTCTAGTAAAAAGTTTGGGAAGTTGGTGTTATTCTTCCCAGCATAATCAATCAAAAACTGAAATTCAGAATTTTTAAGTTACTTGCCTGAGGTCACCCAGTGGTAAGTGACAAAGCCATGACTCAGACTAACTTTGCAAATATTTATTTTGTGTGCTTTTCTCTAAACCTGACTTATCCCCACAATTCTTTGGTTGCTCCTTCCTTCAATTGCATATGTACAACTTTACCACTAGACTTTTCTTGGTTTTCTAAATTGTAGTCACTCTATTATACATCTTTACTTCATATATTATTTACTTTGTTGCTTATTTGTTTATCCATTTTTTACTGGGTGCCCATTTTGAGGCTGTTAATGTACAAAAATAGCATCTAGTAAAGTGATAGAGCCAAAGAAAAGCCTATAAATATTTGTTGAATGAATATGATAATAAATATAAGGGATACAATATGGGAGGATTATTATTTTAGGGAATTAATTTGTTTTTATGGATGGTTTCTCCATCTCTATTGATTAATATTGGGAAATCAGGGAGGGGAGTTAGGCGAGAGTGAGGACTGGCCAGGAGGCACAATAATTAAGCCAATGTGTCTTAATCTCTTGGGCTTCCCAGGTGGTTCTAGTGGTAAAGCACCCACCTGCCAAAGTGGAGACGCAAGAGATGCAAGTTCGATCCCTGGCTGGGGAAGATGCCCTGGAGGAGGAAATGGCAACCCACTCCAATATTGCCTGGAGAATTCCATGGACAGAGGAGCCTGGTGGGCTATAGTCCATGGGGCTACAAAGAGTTGGACATGATTGAGCACAGCACAGCACATATTAATTTCTTAATTTGGGAAATGACAAATTATAGTGTAATACTTATTCCCATAGGTCTTATGAAGGATGAGAAAAATTAAAAACTAGTAAGACCAGATTAAACATTCAGAAATTGTGTCAAATGATGTCAAAGTGACTGGTTGATTTCTTCAGCTCTTTCAACACAATGTAGACCTCATAATAGATGGATTTACTTTTTTTGGCATTATTTTCAGCACTTTCTTTGTGCCTGTGTGTTCAGAGGTGCAAGCCCTAAGTTAATAATCATAACAGTGTATCCAATTTAAAATACTGGATATTTAAAATACATTCAGAACACAAATTTTTAAAAAATGCAACTTTCGGAGGCGGGGCTAAGATGGCAGAGAAATAAGACGGGGAGAGACCACTCTCTCCTCCACAAATTTATCGAAAGAACATCTGAACGCTGAGCAAACTTCACAAAACAACTTCTGAACGCTGGCAGAGGACATCAGGCATCCAGAAATACAGCCCATTATCTTCGAAAGGAGGTAGGACAAACTATAAAAGATAAAAAAGAGACAGAGTTAGGGACCGAGACCCGTCCCGGGGAGGGAGAAGTTTCCAAACACCAGGAAACCCTCTCACCGGTGGGTTTGGGGGAAGATTTCGAATCTCGGAGGGCAACATAACCGGGAGGAAAAATAAATAAAACCCACAGATTACGTGTCTAAAGGCAACTCCCAGCAAAGAACCCCAGACGCTCGCATCTGCCACCAGCAAGTGGGGGCTGAACGGAGAGGAGCGGGCGGCACTGCTTAGGGTAAGGACCAGGCCCGAGTGCCCTAAGGGAAATCTGAGGGAGCTAACATGAGATAGCAACCTAAACTGTGGGACAGCCAGAGAGAGAGAACTATCCCGCGAAAAGCCCAAATCCAAGGCACTGCCGGCCCGCTCACAGAACAAAGGACTGAGCGATACCAGAGGAGAGCTAGCCGGCTGCGGACCGCCCCATCCCCCGCCGGACACAGCAGGCAGGCGGGGCCAGTCAGAGCTGGAAAGGGGCAAACTCGGCCCCAAAGAGGGCACCCCCTACCAAACTACAAACAGGCTTCCAGTTTCTAAGCAAAGACTGCCTGAGATCCCGGAGGGTTGACAAAAGCTGCGAGGGTCGCAGCCAGAGACCAGCTCCCCAGAACTGAAACAAAGCACACCAGAGCCGGGCGCACCCGTAAACCGAGGCGGGGACCAGGGAGGTGATAAGCCGCACCGTCCCAACAGGGGAGAGTGTGCTCGCCAAACTCCTGGCTGCCTGAGCTGCTCCAACCAGGGATTGGCACAAACCGTGGGCCCAACCGAGTCTGTGCCTTTGTGGAGTACCCGGGAACTTGAACCTGAGCAGCTTAGACCTGGGAAGTGTACGCATCTCAGGGCCCACTCCCCGGCAGAGTAACCTGAAGCCTGAGCAGGGCAGACTGGGAAAGCACACACGCCGTGAGCGGGGGCAAACCCAGTGCGGCTGAGACACTGCGAGCACTCCACACACACGCCAGTGATATTGGTTTGCGGTGTTCCTCCCTCCCCACAGTAGGATTGAACAAGCGAACCTAAAGAGACCACCTCTGCCCCTTTGTAGCAGGGTGGAAATTAGACGCTGAAGAGACCTGCAAACAGAAACCAAATAAACAGAGGGAACTGCTTTGGAAGTGACAGGCCAACAGATTAAAATCCATGTAGTAAACACCGACTACATTGAAAGGGGCATATAGATCTTGAAAAGTATAAGCAGGAACAAGGATCTATCTGAAACTGAACTGACCCCACACTGCTCACAACAGCTCCAGAGAAAGTCCTGGATATATTTTTACTATTATCATTTTTTTTTATTTTTTCTTTAAGTCCTCTATTACACCTTTAATTTTCTTTTTTATAACCCACTATTACCTTGCAAAAAAAAAAAAAAGACTATTTTTAAAGCAAACTGCATACATATATCTTATACTTTTTGTGATTTTGTTTTCTTTTTTTCTTTTATATTGTATTTTTTAAGAGTCTAACCTCCACTCTAGATTTTTAATCTTTGTTTTACATATTTGATATCAATTTTGTACATTTAAGAACCCAATCTTTAGTACCCATTTTTACTCAGGAGTGTGATTACTGCCTTAATTACTCTCTCCCCCCACTGACGCTCTTTCTTCTTCCCCAGGGAACCTCTATCTCCCACCCTCCTCCTTCTCTTCTCAACCCAATTCTGTGAATCTCTGAGGGTGTTCTGGGCACGGGAGAACACTTCGGGAACAGAATACTGCCCAGATCTCTCTCTCCCCACTTGATGCCTCCCTTTCTACTCATGCTCACCTATATTACCTTCCTCACCCCTCTCTATGTATATCTGTGAACCTCTCTGAGGGTTCCAGACTGCGGAGAGCACAGAGGGAAGTGCTTACTGACTAGACTGCTCTCTCCACGTTTGAGTCCCCTTCTTCTCCTCCTGGTCACCTCAACCCTCCCCTCCCTCTTCACCTCTCCATGTAACTCAGTGAACCTCTCTGGGTATCACTCACTGTGGAGAATCTTTTCACCATTAACCTAAAAGTTTTATTATCGGTGCTGTAAGGATGGAGAAGTATTGAGGCTACTGCAAGAATAAGACTGAAAACCAGAGGAAACATTACTTAATAACAAATCATCCAAAAGCCTCCATACATATACTGAAACCAAGCTCCACCCAAGAGCCAATAAGTTCCAGAGCAAGACATACCACGCAAATTCTCCAGCAACACAGGAACATAGCCCTGAGCATCAATATACAGGCTGCCCAGAGGCACAGCAAACCCACAGACATCTCAAAACTCAATACTGGACACTCCATTGCACTCTAGAGAGAAGAAATCCAGCTCCACCCACCAGATCACCGACACAAGCTTCCCCAGGCAGGAAACCTTGACAAGCCACCCGTCCAACACCACCCACAGTGAGGAACCTCCACAATAAAGAGGAACTTCAAACTAATAGAATACAGAAAGGCCACCCCAAATACAGCAATCTAAACAAGATGAAAAGGCAGAGAAATATTCAGCAAGTAAAGGAAAATGATAAATGCCCACCAAACCAAACAAAAGAGGAGGAGATAGGGAATATATCTGAAAAAGAATTTAGAATAATGATAATAAAAATGATCCAAAATCTTGAAAACAAAATGGAGTTACAGATAAATATCCTGGAGACAAGGATTGAGAAGATGAAAGAAACGTTTATCAAGGACCTAGAAGAAATAAAAAAGAGTCAATATATAATGAATAATGAAATAAAGCAGATAAAAGACACTCTTGAGGGAACCAACAGTAGAATAACGGAGGCAGAAGATAGGATAAGTGAGGTGGAAGATAGAATGGTGGAAATAAATGAAGCAGAGAGGAAAAAAGAAAAAAGAATCAAAAGAAATGAGGAAAACCTCAGGGACCTCTGGGACAATATGAAATGCCCCAACATTCGAATCATAGGAGTCCCAGAAGAAGAAGATAAAAGGAAAGGCCATGAAAAAATACTCGAGGAGATAATAGTTGAAAATTTCCCTAAAATGGGGAAGGAAATAGTCACAGAAGTCCAAGAAACCCAGAGAGTCCCAAACAGGATAAACCCAAGGCGAAACACCCCAAGACACATATTAATCAAATTAATAAAGATCAAACACAAAGAACAAATATTAAAAGCAGCAAGGGAAAAACAACAAATAACACACAAGGGGATCCCCATAAGGATAACAGCTGACCTTTCAATAGAAACTCTTCAGGCTAGAAGGGAATGGAAGGACATACTTAAAGTAATGAAAGAGAATAATCTACAACCCAGATTACTGTACCCAGCAAGGATCTCATTCAGATATGAAGGAGAATTCAAAAGCTTTACAGACAAGCAAGAGCTGAGGGAATTCAGCACCACCAAACCAACTCTCCAACAAATGCTAAAGGATCTTCTCAAAACAGGAAACACAGAAAGGATGTTTAAACACGAACTCAAAACTACAAGGTAAATGGCAACGGGACCATACTTGTCAATAATTACCCTAAATGTAAATGGGTTGAATGCCCCAACCAAAAGACAAAGACTGGCTGAATGGATACAAAAACAAGACCCCTATATATGCTGTCTACAAGAGACCCACCTCAAAACAAGGGAAACATACGGACTGAAAGTGAAGGGCTAGAAAAAGATATTTCATGCAAACGGAGACCAAAAGAAAGCAGGAGTTGCAATACTCATTTCAGATAAAATAGACTTTAAAATAAAGGCTGTGAAAAGAGACAAAGAAGGACACTACATAATGATCAAAGGATCAATCCAAGAAGATATAACAATTATAAGTATATATGCACCCAACATAGGAGCACCACAATATGTAAGGCAAATACTATCAAGTATGAAAGGGGAAATTAACAATAACACAATAATAGTGGGAGACTTTCATATCCCACTCCCACATATGGATAGATCAACTATACAGAAAATTAACAAGGAAACACAAACTTTAAATGATACAATAGGCAAGTTAGATTTAATTGATATTTACAGGACATTCCACCCCAAAACAATCAATTTCACCTTTTTCTCAAGGGCACAAGGAACTTTCTCCAGGATAGATCACATCCTGGGCCATAAATCTTGCCTTGGTAAATTCAAAAAAATTGAAATCATCCCAATCATCTTCTCTGACCACAATGCAGTAAGATTAGACCTCAATTACAGGAAAAAAAAACTATTAAAAATTCCAACATATGGAGGCTAAACAACATGCTTCTGAATAACCAACAAATTACAGAAGAAATCAAAAAAGAAATCAAAATATGCATAGAAATAAATGAAAATGAAAACACAACAACCCAAAACCTATGGGACACTGTAAAAGCAATGCTAAGGGGAAGGTTCATAGCAATACAGGCATACCTCAATAAACAAGAAAAAAATCAAATAAATAACCTAACTCTACACCTAAAGCAACTAGAGAAGGAAGAAATGAAGAACCCCAGGGTTAGTAGGAGGAAAGAAATCTAAAAATTAGGTCAGAAATAAATGCAAAAGAAACAAAAGAGATCGTAGCAAAAATCAACAAAACTAAAAGCTGGTTTTTTGAGAAGATAAAATTGACAAACCATTAGCCAGACTCATCAAGAAACAAAGGGAGAAGAATCAGACCAACAAAATTAGAAATGAAAACGGAGAGATCACAACAGACTCCACAGAAATACAAAGGATCATAAGAGACTACTACCAACAGCTATATGCCAATAAAATGGACAACTTGGAAGAAATGGACAAATTCTTAGAAAAGTATAACTTTCCAAAACTGAACCAGGAAGAAATAGAAGATCTTAACAGACCCATCACATGCACAGAAATTGAAACTGTAATCAGAAATCCTCCAGCAAACAAAAGCCCAGTACCAGACGGCTCACAGCAGAATTCTACCAAAAATTTAGAGAAGAGCTAACACCTATCCTACTCAAACTCTTTCAGAAAATTGCAGAAGATGGTAAACTTCCAAACTCATTCTATGAGGCCACCATCACCCTAATTCTAAAACCAGACAAAGATGCCTCAAAAAAAGAAAACTACAGGCCAATATCACTGATGAACATAAATAAAAAATCCTTAATAAAATTCTAGCAAACAGAATCCAACATCATATTAAAAAGATCATACATCATGACCAAGTGGGCTTTATCCCAGGAATGCAAGGTTTCTTTAACATCTGCAAATCAATCACTGTAATACACCACATTAACAAATTGAAAGATAAAAACCATATGATTATCTCAATAGATGCAGAAAAAGCCTTGGACAAAATTCAACATCCATTTATGATAAAAACCCTCCAGAAAGCAGGAATAGAAGGAACATACCTCAACATAATAAAAGCTATATAAGACAAACCCACAGCAAACATTATCCTCAATGGTGAAAAGTTGAAAGCATTTCACCTAAAGTCAGGAACAAGGCAAGGGTGCCCACTTTCACCACTACTATTCAACATAGTTTTGGAAGTTTTGGCCACAGCAATCAGAACGGAAAAAGAAATAAAAGGAATCCAGATAGAAAAAGAAGAAGTAAAACTCTCACTGTTTGCAGATGACATGATACTCTACATAGAAAACCCTAAAGATTCTACCAGAAAATTACTAGAGCTAATCAATGAATATAGTAAAGTTGCAGGATATAAAATTAACACACAGAAATCCCTTGCATTCCTATACAACAATAATGAGAAAACAGAAAGAGAAATTAAGGAAACAATCCCATTCACCATTGCAACGAAAAGAATAAAATACTTAGGAATATATCTACCTAAAGAAACAAAAGACTTATATATAGAAAACTATAAAACACTGATGAAAGAAATCAAAGAGGACACAAACAGATGGAGAAATATACCATGTTTATGGATTGGAAAAATCAATATAGTGAAAATGAGTATACTACCCAAAGCAATCTATAGATTCAATGCAATCCCTATCAAGCTACCAACGGTATTTTTCACAGAACTAGAACAAATCATTTCACAATTTGTATGGAAATATAAAAAACCTCGAATAGCCAAAGCAATCTTGAGAAAGAAGAATGGAACTGGAGGAATCAACCTGCCTGACTTCAGGCTCTACTACAAAGCCACAGTCATCAAGACAGTATGGTACTGGCACAAGAACAGAAATATAGATCAATGGAACAAAATAGAAAGCCCAGAGATAAATCCACGCACCTATGGACACCTTATCTTCGACAAAGGAGGCAAGCATACACAATGGAGAAAAGACAATCTCTTTACCAAGTGGTGCTGGGAAAACTGGTCAACCACCTTTAAAAGAATGAAACTAGAACACTTTCTAACACCATACACCAAAATAAACTCAAAATGGATTAAAGACCTAAACATAAGACCAGAAACTATAAAACTCCTAGAGGAAAACATAGGCAAAACACTCTCTGACATAAATCACAACAGGATCCTCCATGACCCACCTGCCAGAATATTGGAAATAAAAGCAAAAATAAACACATGGGACCTAATTAAACTTAAAAGCTTTTGCACAACAAAGGAAACTATAAGCAAGGTGAAAAGACAGCATTCAGAATGGGAGAAAATAATAGCAAATGAAGCAACGGACAAACAATTAATCTCAAAAATATACAAGCAACTTCTGCAGCTCAATTCCAGAAAAATAAACGACTGAATCAAAAAATGGGCCAAAGAAGTAAACAGACATTTCTCCAAAGAAGACATACAGAAGGCTAACAAACACATGAAAAGATGCTCAACATCACTCATTATTAGAGAAATGCAAATCAAAACCACAATGAGGTATCATTTCACACCAGTCAGAATGGCTGCTATCCAAATGTCTACAAGCAATAAATGCTGGAGAGGGTGTGGAGAAAAGGCAACCCTCTTACACTGTTGGTGGGAATGCAAACTAGTACAGCCACCATGGAGAACAGTGTGGAGATTCCTTAAGAAACTTGGAATAGAACTGCCATACGGCCCAGCAATCCCACTGCCAGGCATACACACCGAGGAAACCAGAATTGAAAGAGACACGTGTACCCCAATGTTCATTGCAACACTGTCTACAATAGCCAGGACATGGAAGCAACCTAGATGTCCATCAGCAGACAAATGGATAAGGAAGCTGTGGTACATATACACAATGGAATATCACTCAGCCATTAAAAAGAATACATTTGAATAAGTTCTATTGAGATGGATGAAACTGGAGCCCATTATACAGAGTGAAGTAAGCCAGAAAGAAAAACACCAATACAGTATACTAATGCCTATATATGGAATTTGAAAGATGGTAACGATAACCCTATATGCGAGACAGGAAAAGAGACACAGATGCATAGAACAGTCTTATGGACTCTGAGGGAGAAGGTGAGGGTGGGACGTTCTAAGAGAATAGCATTGAAACATGTATATTATCCTATGTGAAACAGAACACCATTCCAGGTTCGATGCATGAGACAATTGCTCAGGGCTGGGGCAATGGGATGACCCAGAGGGATGGGATGGGGAGGGAGGTGGGAGGGGGGTTCAGGATAGGGAACACATGTAAACCCTTGGCTGATTCATGTCAATGTATGGCAAAAACCACTACAATATTGTAAAGTAATTAGCCCCCAACTAAAATAAATAAATTTACTTTAAAAAAAATGCAACTTTCACTAAATTTTACCCCCTGTAAGATAAAATACGGGGGAAAATATGTTTAAGCCAGACTTTGGCCATTATACTCTTCCTTAGGTTTCTTTTCCTGATGAATTTTAATTCTTTTTCCCTCAAGGCACTTCAAAGGAATGTGTACATTTGAGCAAAGTCTTTTCAGTCATGTCCAACTCTTTGTGACCCCATGGACTGTAGCCTGCCAGGCTCCTCTGTCCATGGGATTTTCAAGGTAAGAATATTGAAGTGGGTTTCCATTCCCTTCTCCAGGGAATATTCCTGACTCAGGGATGGAACCCGTGTTTCCTGAGGCTCCTGCATTGCAGGTGGATTCTTTACTGCTGAGCCACAAAGGAAGTGTGTTAAAAATCGAGCTCTATCTAATTGCTGATTTTTTTTGTTGTTTACATTATTTCAGTTGATGTTGTTTTCTGTTTCATACTTGTCTCTTACCTTTTTTTTTTTAATCACACATTTCTCCTTCCAAGATTTACTTGCCAACACATCACTGCTTAGTTCTTTGTGAATGTTCTTTGCTGTTTTATTGGACATTTGCAGTAGTAATTTCTTTGTAAACCCAAACTGAGAAATCCAGAAAACTCTAAGAAAGAATTTAAAATGTTTTGGAGTGGATAGCCATTCTCTTCTCCCGGGGTTGTTCCCAACCCAGAGATTGAGTCTGGGTCTCCTACACTGTAGGCAGATTCTTTACCATCTGAGCCATCAGGAAAGCCCTATATGAGGGGTAGGAGCTTGTATATAGAGGTAAGAAATTTCTCAACTAAGGGATACTCTATTTTTAGGGACTTCTAAAAATAGGAATAATTCATTTGGAAAACACGTCTTGGTTTTATGCTAAATTTAGGCAAACTGTGAATGACCCAGATTTATCAGACTTATTTATCCATCTTTTCCACATTACTCAGTGAAGATATTCAAAATGGAGGGTGTTCATGCTGGTGTGCATACAAGGTGAGTCATTTTTGTGCAGAAGGCAAACATGAGAACATCTTTTCATATTTTTATCTTTCATCTTATCCTTTAAACTTTTGTATTTTCTCTATATTGAATACCAGAGAGTACTGCATCTTTGTTCAATAGATTAAAACCCCCAAATATCATGAAAACCATTTCACTTGGGTAACCTTCAGAATGTAGGGGCTGTTGTAGAATATTAATATATTTGGTGAAATTGTTTAAGCACTGCAAGAGGTTTTGTGCCTATGTAGAAAGATTTTTTTTTTCACTTCAAAAAGCTGTCAGTGGAACTCTGATAATGACACTTACTGTCAAACTTATCATGCCTCAATTATGTTAACACCTTCTTTTGAAGTTTCCTTTTTAACATGGAAAACACAATTTATTATAAAAGATCTCTGCATAAGCTGAAAGAATTCAAAAGCCTCCAATAGGCTTCTCTTGAGAGAACTGTAGGCAGGGAAAACTATATTCATACTGTGAGCAACTTAGTTTCACTTTGCTGTGAGAATAAATCACAAGAAAAAGCGCACCTTGAAGTAGGCGCAGCCATCATGTAAAATGTTATAGCGTCGGAGCGAATGCTTCTGAGGCTCCCTGAGAGTACTTGCAGAGTCTCCAATGGAAGATTCTCCCAGCACCCCAGGCGTGGGGACACCGTACTTCCTTGTCCAGTTGTTGGTTCACTTGTGCCTTCTGTTTCACAGCTTCCTCATCTTTGCTTTGCCATCTTTCTATTGTCACACACCATTTGCTTTTTTTCTTCTCTAAGTCATCTGCCAGATGTTGATGAACACAGACTCTCTTATCATTGCTGGATTTTAGTTTCTTTCTTCAAGAGACTGAGATTATTGATTCCATTTATGTCAGTACATATTCTGTGAATTATGTTCATCTGTGTCCATTAATTACCCACAAGCCATATTTTGTTCACCCATCACTGCTGCTCAGTTTATGTACCTATTTGGTATGGAGTGATTTTATGTATGTGTGTGCACATTGTGTTAGCTTTATTCTCAGTGGAACCCTGCTTAACAAGAAGATTGCATGCTCTGCCTTCTATGCCTTTGCCCTGTTCCCACCCTCAACTATGCTCCTACTTATGTGTCCTTAGATCATATTTATTATCATGATGTTTCTTCCCTATGAATCCTGTTTTCAATTTCTCTGGCAATTCTGTATTGTCTCCTTTGTTATCTGACTTAAGAAGAATGCAAATATATTCACTACAAGGAGATATACCTCAATCAAAGACTGTTATCCTTCTCATATTATTCAAGTTTAGGGAATATTGATAAAGAACATGGTATCACATATAACTGTGTTTATGCTACAGATCATAGAAATTATATGTTTTGGCATCCTGGTCCAGTGTTTTGTGGTATTTTCATTTTGATTTGGGCACAAGTGAATGTATGCTACTCTTCAAATTCAACCAAAGAGGAGCATACTTTACAAATTTTCCTTTGCCAGACCAAAATAATTAAAATTTCTGATACTTCAGTAAATGAGCATCTATAAAACATTTTCCTGTTAGAATATTTATTCTTTCAGTTGGCTAACTCCATTAACTTTCTGCAATTGATAACTTCTTTTCTCTATATGCCTAATTCAGTTACTACTTTTACAGAAGTGAAAAATTCTTAGCACAGTTATCCTTCTTATATCTATTATACATATGAATGAACCATGATACTCTTTCATACTAGCAAAGATAGGTCTACAACACAATCTTGCTGAAGCTATGATCTATTTATGAGAGTGGTATGTAATTTATTTTATTTTTAAAATATTTATTTGGCTTCATTGAGTCTTAGCTGCATCATGCAGTATCCTTCTTTATTGTGCATGGGCTCAGTAGTCACAGCATACAGGCTAAGCTGCCCCCCAGCATGTAGGTTCTTAGTTCCCTGACCAAGGATTGAACTTCCATCTCCTGCATTGGAAGGTGGATTTTCAACCACCATTCTTAGTTAGGGAAGTTAATCAAGGGAAGTCCCAAGAGTGGTATGTAACTTAAAAATGTATTTGACATCTTTGTCATAGACAGTATATTTTCCAAAAATGAATCTCCTAAAATATATATTTACTAAATGCTAAAATAATATTTATATATCTAGGTAAAGCCAACTTATACACCATTATTAAGACTTTTACTCATTTTATGTTTTTGAAAATGTGTTGTATATTCTATTGTAAATAAGTGGAAAAGAGGAATCAAGAACACAGCCTGGGTTTTTTACTTTGTGTCAGGTTAGCTGGATCATCGAAAAAGCAAGAGAGTTCCAGAAAAACATCTTTTTCTGCTTTATTACTATGCCAAAGCCTTTGACTGTGTGGATCACAATAAACTGTGGAAAATTCTGAAAGAGATGGGAATACCAGACCATCTGACCTGTCTCTTGAGAAACCTGTATGCAGGTCAGGAAGCAACAGTTAGAACTGGACATGGAACAACAGACTGGTTCTAAATAGGAAAAGGAGTATGTCAAGGCTGTATATTGTCACCCTACTTCTTTAACTTATAAGCAGAGTACATCATAAGAAACGCTGGGCTGGAAGAAACACAAACTGGAATCAAGATTGCCAGGAGAAATATCAATAACCTCAGATATGCAGATGACACCACCCTTATGGCAGAAAGTGAAGAAGAACTAAAGAGCCTCTTGATGAAAGTGAGAGAGGAGAGTGAAAAAGTTGGCTTAAAGCTCAACGTTCAGAAAACTAAGATCATGGCATCTGGTCCCATCACTTCATGGGAAATAGATGGGGAAACAGTGGAAACAGTGTCAGACTTTATTTTTTTGGGCTCCAAGATCACTGCTGATGGCGATTGCAGTCATGAAATTAAAAGACGCTTACTCCTTGGAAGGAAGGTTATGACCAACCTAGATAGCATATTTAAAAGCAGAGATATTACTTTGCCAACAAAAGTCTGTCTAGTCAAGGCTATGGTTTTTCCAGTGGTCATGTATGGATGTGCGAGTTGGACTGTGAAGAACGCTGAGCGCCGCAGAATTGATGCTTTTGAACTGTGGTGTTGGAGAAGACTCTTGAGAGTCTCTAGGACTGCAAGGAGATCCAATCAATCCATCCTAAAGGAAATCAGTCCTGGGTGTTCATTGGAAGGACTGATGTTGAAGCTGAAACTCCAATACTTTGGCGACCTCATGCGAAGAGTTGACTCATTGGAAAAGACCCTAATGCTGGGAAGGATTGGGGGCAGGAGGAGAAGGGGATGACAGAGGATGAGATGGTTGGATGGCATCACTGACTCGATGGACATGGGTTTGGGTAGACTCTGGGAGTTGGTGATGGACAGGGAGGCCTGGCGTGCTGCAGTTCATGAGGTCGCAAAGAGTCGGACATGACTGAGCGACTGAGCTGAACTGAACTGAGTCTGAGATAATGCAAGATTTTTTAAAACAGATTTTACAACAGCAATTATATCAATGAGTGGACCAAGTCCAATTACCATTTCAATTCATGCAATCACAAATAGAAAAGGACTAAGCAGAGCATTAGGTCTTTCCTTCTCAGGGCTCTCTTTTCCTATTCCTTTCCCCTTTTCCATGTAATGATTAGAAAACAAAACAATGAAACTTTAAAAGTAATTTGACAATCAGAAGTGAGTTAATGGTGACAGATGCAAATACTGATTCAATTCTTTTCTTCATAGTAGGTGTATTTACTTGAGGTTGAACAGCTAAGACATTTAAAATACAGGAACATCTGATGGAAAAGGGTTACCACTGTGTCATCTGGGACATGCTTTTATTTCAGCTTTCAGGATAAATTATAAGTTAGAGGAGACTAGAGAAATCCTTTAACTTCTGGTTTTCCCTTTTAGTGAGAGCAATCATGGAGAAAATTATGATCATTATCGAAGACACTCATTTAGATAACACAACTGCAGCAAGAAGCTCCTTGGCACATATTTTGCCTGAGAAACAAAGGTCTGGAGTACCTACCATGCAACACTTTATTCTCCGTCCAAGGAAAAACACAGACAATCAAAAAGATTTTCACAAGAAATTAAAGAATCAGGGTCAGACTGCCCCCAGAGGCCTTCAGAATGTTTCTGAGGCTTGAAGTGTGGCGGCAATTTTTTTTTTTCTCTGAGTTCTTCAAAATGGAAAACTGGGAGAGATTTTGTTATGAATAAGTCACTTAAGAACCATGATTATAGGCATAAATCATCAGAAAGCACAACTGATTTTCACCTTGCAAGGTTTGATGTTTTTTATTGCTTTGCAACTTAATTGTACTTGGTGGTGTTTGCAGCTTAGCAGGTACACAGTTATGCTTGTCATTGTCTTTGGGAGACCATTCTTGAGCCCCAGTACCCTGAAAATGTTCTTCCAGTTGGAATTTGATGGTGATCTGTATTAGTTACCTGTTAGTATGTAACAAATAACACCAAAGCTTAGAGGCTTCAAACAACAATTGTTTTTTTCGTATGATTCTGTGGGTTAGAATTTGGGCAGAGCTCATCCTGGCACTGCTTATGCTCCAGCTGGTGTTAGCTGTGATCACTTACTCTAATATTTTCTTCCTGGAAATCTCTTTAACCAGATTCTCATCTTCCTTGGGGACATTTTCTGTAATTTTCATCTACTGTGTTACTGCAGAGGTATGTCCTTTCTCTAACCTCCAAGACCAATGACCTCACTGTATTCCAAATCCCACAAGCAATCTCCTCACGAGTCCTAGGCTTCTACCCTCCTTCCTACAAAGTCATTAGCACCTATTTTAGGGTTTTGTTATGGTGACAACCTATTTCTGGTGTTCATTTTTGTTTCGGTTATCTAATTCTGGATAACAAACAACCCTCAAACTTGGTGGTTTAAACATCACAACAATGATTTTTTCATTTCTTATGAATTTTTGGGTTAGGAACTCAGGTAGGGTCTGCTGGGTGTTTCTGCAGCTCCACTTGGCAATGGGTGAGGGTGTTGCATCAGCTGAGTATAGATGCTGGTTGATCTGAGCTGGAAGATCCAAGATGGCTTTATTCACATGTCTGAGGCCTCAGCGCTTCTCCATGTGGGTTCTCTCTGTATCTGCTTCTGTCTTCTCATATAACAGTCTAGCTCAAACTCCTTTACATCATACAGCCCGCATCACCAGGAGTGCAAAAGCAGAAATTGCCACGTCACTTAAAAGCAAGGCACAGTGTCAACACAGGTCACAATTCTAGCAGATGGAAATTGACTTATTTGTTGATGAGAAGAAAGGCAGGCACATACAAACAGGGAAGGGAGGAATTGTTAAGCCATGTTCAGAATCTATCTATGGCATGATCAAATCTGTAAGTTCCATATAAATGATTCTAATTTTATACCTTTTCAACTGAGAGACTAAATCCCCATTAATTTACCCTATCAAAGAAAGGGAAAATCTTTGAAAACCAAGATAGCACATTTTATGGCATCTAAATATTTCCATAGGTCTGGTTGTTTATGTGCAGAATAATACTTGCATATTGTATATAAATTACATAAAAATATGTGTGTGTGTATATATATATACATACATGTAAAGTGTATTACTTCCAAGAATATCACCTTATTTGACAATCCCATTTCTTACAAAAGAGTTTGGCTCATATCCTCTTCTGAGTCAGTCCAATTTCAAGCCACACTGTTCTGGTTTCAATGATTGCTTTAAACTCTATGCCCAGAATTCTTTTATTTAACTATTGGTCACTAACTCAAATTCTTGGAACACTGCCATTCTCTTTTCAGTATTCCAAAGTAACATTAATACCAGACTTCTAGAGAAGGCTTAAGGATAAAAACAGCAGATGAAGGCACTGGTAATTAAATTAAATTTCTTACTGATGCTACAAATAAACCTATTATTTGTTGCCAAAGGAAATTTCTCACTTTCCATGTCCCATTTTAAGGTAGAACTTTTAGACCTATTATCAGTGAACATACTTTCTCTTCAGAGAAACCCTATTTTTTTTCTCAGATTTACTACTCTGTATACTTAAGTCCTACTTACTCTTTCTCTTTTGCAATTAAAATCTGTGTAGCACAGGGCACTCAGTCTGGCACTCTGTGATGAACTGGAGGGATGGATGGCAGGATGGGAGGGAAGCTAAGGAGGGAGGAGGTGTATGTATAATTCTGGCTGATTTGTGCTGTTGTATGGCAGAAATATTGTAATATTATAACATAATATTGTGAAAATTAAAAATATATGTTTGAATAAATGAAAAAAATCATCCTTTAAAATTTTTCTACAGAGAGGAAAATGTTGTAGTGCTAATATTCTGTTTTAATAGATCAATTTACTTTTCTTTTCTCATTTCCTTCATCTATGTTTGCCAAGGGTCTCCTACATTAAAAAAAAAAAAGTCCATCAAGGAGTTTTCTGAAATAAGAATGACACTCTGCCACAGTGGCTGCTTTTAGTATTTGTTTTAAATGGTGAAAATTCCCTTCCCCATAAAGATGGGCGAGATATGGATTAGAAGGTGTGCACTTTTTAGAAGGATTAGAATATGGATTAGAAGGTGTGCACTTTTTAGAAGGATTAGAAGTGATCTCAACTTGGGATAGGGTAGGGGGAGCATATTAAATTCTCAAACAAAAACATCCAGCCTTACCCTTAACTTCCAGGCTTGGAGAGAGAGAGCGTTGTGGTTCCTGCTTCCCACAGCTTCAGGACTACTCTGCCAGTGACACTCCTAGTGCTGGGCGTTCTCTCTTATGACACAAGAATGTCTGGGTCTAAAAGTTTGAGTTCAGGCAGTCCTACATATGAACTTGTGCATAATTCAGAAGCCAAAAGAACTATTAATTTTTTATTAGTTATAATCTTTATTAATCATAAGCAGCATTGCATTGCTCTTTTACTGATGAAAAAACTGGGGTAGTTTAGGCCATATGAACTGACCAGTGCATATGTTAATATCTTTGAGGGAATGAGCAAAGATTTGAACCCATGTCTTTCTGATTTCAAAGCATATGTTCCTTCAGTAACAGCATGTTTTCCCTTAAAATATGTGCTCCTGTCCACTGTTTCCTGTGATGAGCTAGGGAAGAGTGTTAAGGAACTACTATTTCAGTTTCTAGGATTGGGGAGGCTCCTCTTTAAGGGGTTAGAGGAGGGTTCTGACCAGCATTTTGTGACGGAGGTTTATGAAGACTAAAGCCAGAACAGAAAGTGTAAGATAAGGTCCACTGAGGCAGGTTTCATCTGCTTCAGAGGCCATCGGGAAGTTGCCACAGAGAAAAGAAGGGTCAGAAGAAAACTGGATTTGAGGTCCTCTGTTCAGTCTAAGATGAAAAACAAAACCAAACATTAGCTTTGCAACAATGTATTCCAGTAAGCAGTTATCATCTAACCAATGAACAGTGTTCTCTCCCTTATTTCCTTTTTTGTAAAAGTTTTATTAAGATACTATGTTTTTAGTGTATTCACTGCATTACACAACCATTACCACAATCTAGCTGTAGAACATTTTCATCTCCCCCAAATAAACCTCACACCCATTAGGTGTCCCTCCCCATTCCCTATCCCATGCCTCTCTCCTCAACACTAAGCAACCAACACATATTCTCTATATATAGATATGCACAGTCTAGATATTTTATGCAAATGGTCATATACTATGTGATAGATTCTCTCTTTTAACATATAGATTTTTTTGTTTTGGTTCTGCTTTTTCTGTAGTATCTTTTTTTTTTTTTTTTAATTGGAGAATCTAGTTAGTGTGTGTGCTCAGTCATGTCTGACTCTGCAACTCCATGGACGTAACCCACCAGACTCCTCTGTCCATGGAACTTCCCAGGCAAGAATACTGGAGTTGGTGGCCATTTTCTACTCCAGGGGATCTCCCTGACCCAGAGATTGAACCTGCATATCTTGGGCCTCCTTTATTGCAGGCAGATTCTTTACTTCTGAGCCAGTAAGGAAGTCCAATTGGGGCATAGCTGCTTAACAACGTTGTGTTAATTTCTGCTGTGCAACAAAGTGAATCAACTATATGTATCCATGTATCGCCGTCCTCTTGGACCTCCTTTCTACCACGCTCCTCCATCCTGTCACCACTGAGCAGCGAGCTGAGCTTCTGCACTCTACAGAGCTTCCCACTGTCTGTCTGTTTTACCCATGACGGGAGATTGATGTTTTTAAGGTTCATCCATCAGTTCAGTTCAGTTCAGTCGCTCAGTCGTGTCCGACTCTTTGCAACTCCACGAATCGCAGCACGCCAGGCCTCCCTGTCCAACACCAACTCCCGGAGCTTACCGAAACTCATGTCCATCGAGTCGGTGATGCATCCAGCCATCTCATCCTCTGTCGTCCCCTTCTCCTTCTGCCCCCAATCCTTCCCAGCATCAGGGTCTTTTCCAATGAGTCAGCTCTTTGCATGAGGTAGCCAAAGTATTGGAGTTTCAGCTTCAACATCAGTCCTTCCAATGAACACCCAGGATTGATCTCCTTTAGGATGGACTAGTGGGATATCCTTGCAGTCCAAGGGACTCTCAAGAGTCTTCTCCAACACCACAGTACAAAAGCATCATTCTTCGGTGCTCAGCGTTCTTCACAGTCCAACTCTCACATCCATACATGACCACTGGAAAAACCATAGCCTTGACTAGACGGACTTTTGTTGGCAAAGTAATGTCTCTGCTTTTTAATATGCTATCTAGGTTGGTCATAACCTTCCTTCCAAGGAGTAAGCGTCTTTTAATTTCATGGCTGCAATCACCATCTGCAGTGATTTTTGAGCCCCCCAAAATAAAGCCTGACACTGTTTCCACTGTCTGTCCATCTATTTGCCATGAAGTGATGGGACCAGATGCCATGATCTTAGTTTTCTGAATGCTGAACTTTAAGCCAACTTTTCCACTCTCCTCTTTCACTTTCATCAAGAGGCTCTTTAGTTCTTCTTCACTTTCTGCCATAAGGGTGATGTCATCTGCATATCCAAGTTTATTGATATTTCTCCCGGCAATCTTGATTCCAGCTTGTGCTTCTTCCAGCCCAGCGTTTCTCATGATGTACTCTGCATATAAGTTAAATAAGCAGGGTGACAACATACAGCCTTGCCGGACTCCTCTTCCTATTTGGAACCAGTCTGTTCCATGTCCAGTTCTAACTGTTGCTTCCTGACCTGCATACAGGTTTCTCAAGAGGCAGATCAGGTGGTCTGGTATGCCCATCCCTTTCAGAATTTTCCACAGTTTATTGTGATCCACACAGTCAAAGGCTTTGGCACAGTCAATAAAGCAGAAATAGATGTTTTTCTGGAACTCTCTTGCTTTTTCGATGATCCAGCAGATGTTGGCAATTTGATATCTGGTTCCTCTGCCTTTTCTAAAACCAGCTTGAACATCTGGAAGTTCACGGCTCATGTATTGCTGAAGCCTGGCTTGGAGAATTTTGAGCATTACTTTACAAGTGTGTGAGACATATGATAGCATAATTGAGGACTTCATTCATTTTTTATTGCTAAATAGTATTCCATTGTACAGATATACAATGTTTTAATTTTCTGTTCATCAGTTGATGGACACTTGGGTTATTTTCACTTTTCAGCATTATGAATTACATTCCTGTGAACATTCATTTATAAGTTTTTGTAAGAACACATATTATTAGCTCCCTTGGGTAAATACCTAGGAGTGGAATTGCTAAGTCTACATTTTTTGGCTTTATAAACAATGTTGCTATGTTCACGTGTATTTGTATGAACATGTTTTCTTTTTTGTAGAGTATGTACCTAGCAGTGTGACTGATAAATCATGTGGTAACTGTACATTGAAATTTTTGAAGAACTGCCAAGCTATTCTCCACAGCAGCTGCATCAACTTATGTTCCCACCAGCAATGTATGAAGGGTTCAAATTTATCCACATCTTTGCCAAAACTTATTATCCATTGTTTGTAATATCCATCCTAGTGGCTTCTCCCATGGCTCAGCAGATAAAGAATCTGCCTGGAATGCAGCAGGTACAGGGGACACGAATTTGATCCCTGGGTGGGAAGATCCCCTGGAGGAGGAAATGGCAACCCATTCCAGTATTCTTGCCTGAAAAATCCCTTGGGCAGAGGAGCCTGGCAGGCTACAGTCCATAGGGTCACAGAGAGTCGGGCATGACTGAGTGACTAAGCACACACACGGCTCTTAGTGGGTTAGTGATACATTTTATATTAACTTTTTTCTTCTGTCAAAAAATGAATGAGATAGTTACCAGTATGGTTCGAGTAAGTTCTGTAAGAACTTGAAATTACTTTGGCTTAGCAAAATAAAGGTTTCTTTCTCACTCACATCAGAGTGTAATGTGGGTAGAATGGCAGGGTGAGCAAGAAATGGGGTTTCAATTACCCAGGAAACCTCCTTTATATTACTGGCCTTCCCATCCTTTCTGCAGAAAGGTCTGCAGCCAGCACAGAGAGTTATTTGAGAGGCATTAGTTAATAGCCTGTAAACAGCATGCGTGACCCACCATTTTTCATTTCTCAGAGTTCAGTCATCTGTCTCTCATCTCACTGAAAGGAAAGTTTGGAAATACAATCTTTCTGAGTACCCAAAAGGTAAAGAAAATTAAGTTGAAGATCGCATTAGATTTTCTCTGCCACTACACACATGTCATTAACAAGGATTGAACAATTTTACTTAAAAATGTACTTGATAGTAGGAACTTTGGCTTTAATACTGACAGAAATTCATTATGTTATCTTGGGATAGGTGTTAAAAATTTCTGGTGACAGTTCTTTATCGTTCAGTTAGCTCTGGTATTCACACGACTTACATTCTCAATTTTTTTTTTTTACTGCCTTTTGGTGTAAAAGAATCTTTAAAATTCACATTATTTTAATGAAATTTAACGGCCACTGGAATTATTTAAAAATCCATTGCACATGTTTTAAAAAGCAAAATCTTCTGTGATATGTTTATGTCTTTTAAAACTCCCTCAATCTGCTATTCAAACTATCATTATAATGGAAAGTAAGATTATGTGCCCACATATAAAAATTTATTGGTTATTCCACACTGAATTGCTATTTGCAATACAGATTGTAACCTGATTTTGTCCATAAGTATTTTTTAGCAAGCCTTTAAACTGGTCTTATTGGCTTCATAAATACTGAAATCTTACATGGCCTTATAACATTCTGTGGTATAAATCGTGTATATTCAAAGTTTATATGCATATTTATTATATAGATCATAATATTACTACCAGAACTATAGGCAGTAACTGTTGGGCATAAATTTTGTTCTTTATATAAAAATTCAGATTTTAATCCTTGAAATTTAGGAAGCTTTTTATTTGCATATATGCAAATTAAAATTTTTTAAAAATATTCATACCCACACATAGTCTCAGAAGGGTATTGCACTTTTATTTTTTAAAGATATATATTTTTATTTCTTCTAGATGGCCAGCAATTTGTTTGCTCACCGTTTTTGATTTCCAACTGCAAGATGGATTTTTTTGATTTCCAACTGCCCCCAACCACAAGATATCCTATTGTAAAGTTTATTGAACACAAATTGCTAAGCATTATTGTCCACAATTCTGGTTCTGCAACAGATCTCACACTTATCCATCACATGAAGAAAGGGAAACTGGGTGGGAATTTGCCTGTGACTTAATTTGCCATCTCTGTGCGTTGATAACATAATTTGCCATATTTTGAGTTTAGTGAGGCAAACCTGAACACTAAGTGTCATTCAAGAAAATTTTGCTTATTTTTTGTTAACTGATGCTCTGGTAGTTTATAATAATGTAACATGGTCTGCATATTGCTTTAATAATTTTACTTATTTTGGGCTGTGCTGGATCTTCACTGCTACGAGGGCTTTTCTCTAGTTGTGGTGAAAGAAACTGAGAGTGGCTCAGTTGTGTCTGACTCTTTGCGACCCCATGGACTATACAGTCCATGGAATTCTCCAGGCCAGAATACTGGAGTGGGTAGCTGTTCTCTTCTCCAGGGGATCTTCCTGACCCAGAAATCAAACCAGGGTCTCCTGCATTGTAGGCAGATTCTTTACCCACTGAGCTACCAGGGAAGCGCCTGGTAGCTGTGGTGAGTGAGGGCTAGTTGTGGTGAGGGCTACTCTCTAGTTGTGGTCCATGGGTTTCTCATTGCGGTGGCTTCTCTTGTTGCAGAGCACAGGCTCTAGGGTGCACAGCCTTCAGTACTTGTGGCACGTGGGCTCAGTAGTTGGTGGCTACCAGGCTCTAGAGCACAGGCTCAATCACTGTGGCACATAGGCTTAGTTGCTCTGTGGCATGTGAGATCTTCCCCAATCTAGGACCGAACCCATGTCTCCTGCATTGGCAAGCAGATTCTTTGCCACTGAGCCACCAAGGATGTCCCTGGTTTGCACTTTTTTTTTTTCCATTTATGATAATGAATACTCAACAGAACTTGGGAACCCAGAAGTATACATCCATGAGTTCTGAGAATACGGAGGGCATTATTTCTTTAAGGGGGCTTCCCTGGTGGCTCAGACACTAAAGAACCCACCTGCAATGCAGGAGACCTGGATTCAATCCATGGGTCAGGAAGATGCCCTGGAGAAGGGAATGGCAACCCACTCCACTCCAGTATTCTGGCCTGGAGAACTTCATGGACTGAGGAGCCTGGCAGGCTACAGTCCATGGAGTCACAAAGAGTTGGACATGACTGAGGGACTAATACACACACACACACACACACACACACACACACTTCTTTAAGGATTCCTTCCCTTCTGTTTTCCACATCGTATCTTTCTAGAATTCCTACTAATGATCTATGATTTTTTATTCTTTTCTTCTTATTATCTATCTTTGTCTCTCCTACTTCCAAGAACCCTCCTTAGAGTTATGATACTAATCTTTTCTTAAAAGTAAGGACATTTTTTCTCTTAACTTTTATTTTGAAATATTTATATATTCATAGAAAGTCGGACACGACTGAAGCGACTTAGCAGCAGCAGCAGAAGTTGCAAAGACAGTAGAGGTACCATTCACCTTGCTTCTCCTGATGGCTGCATTCTACCTAATTAAAATACAATATCAAAACTAGGAATTTAACAGTGATATGATGTGTGTATATAGTTCTATATCATTTCATTGCTTGGGTAAATTTGTGTTAACTACATCAAGATACGGAATTATCCCACCATCACAAAGATTCCCCTTATGATAACCACTTACAGCTATACTTCTCCTTCTTCCCAAACACCCTCATGCTCTTCTATCCTACCATCCCTATGCCTGGCAACCATTAATCTGTTTTCCACCTGTATAATTTTGTCATTTTGAGAAGCTTATATAAATGGCATCATTCAGTACGTAACCTTTCAAAATGGTCAGTTTTTACTCAGCATGACAACCATCTAAGCTGTTGAGTGTATCAGTAATTTATTCCTTTTTGTAACTGCTAAACAATATTCGATGGTATACCACCATTAGTTTAACCATACTCCTATTAAAATACATTTTAATCGTATCCAGTTTCTTTTTGATTTCCCTATGGTTGGAGAGCAAACTCTGTATGCTTTCAATGTTTTTTGTTGGCTAACATTTGTTTAATGATCCAGGGAATGGTCTACATTGGTATAAATTTCATGGTCCCTTGAAAAATATTTTTTCCCATTGTTGAGTGGAGTGTGGTATACATGTTGATCACATTCTGTTGACTGAAGGTGATGTTAAATTATTCTGTAACTACTCTTTTCTGTCTAATTTTTCTACCAGTTGTTAAGAGGAGGGTATTGGAGTCTCCAACCATAATTTGGAAAGTTTTTTTTTTTTTTTTTTAATCATTTTTTGCTTCACATGTATTGCAACTCTCTTGTTGGGTGTATCCACATTGAGGATTTTTATACTTCTTAGAAGGCTGATCCTTTTTACCACTATATAATGTTCTCTTCTGTCCCTGATAATTTTCTCTGATATGATACCTACTTTATCTGACATTAACATAGCTTCCCTGATAGCTCAGTTGGTAAAGAATCCACTTACAATGCAAAAACCCCGGTTCAATTCCTGTGTGGGGAAGATCTGCTTGAGAAGGGATAGGCTATCCACTCCAGCATTACTGGGCTTCCCTTGTGGCTCAGCTGGTAAAGAATCTGCCTGCAATGCAGGAGACCTGGGTTCGATCCAGGGGATCTTCCCAATAGGGATCCCAATAGGGATCCAGGGGATCTTCCCAATAGGAGGCTGCTCATTCCAGTATTCTGGCCTGGAGAATTCCATGGACTATATAGCCCATGGGTTGCAAAGAGTCGGACACAACTGAGTGACTTTTACTTCACTTCAGTTCACTTCAACATAACTACAGTTGCTTCCCTTTGCTTAATGTTTGATTATATATTTTTCTGACTTTTTACCATTAACATACATATATCATTATATTTAACTGTTGACAGCATACAGGTGTTTTCTAATCTCTTATGCAAATGTATTTTAATATATTCAGACTATTGACATTTAATATAGTTGTTGATTTGTGTGCATGCGTGCTCAGTCATTCAGTCATATCTGACTCTTTGTGACCCCACTCACTGTAGCCTGCCAAGCTCCTCTATCCATGTAATTTTCCAGGCAAGAATACTGGAGCAGGTTGCCATTTCCTACTCCAGAGGTTCTTCCTGACCCAGGGATCAAACCTGCATCTCTTGTACCTCCTGCAGTGACAAGCAGATTCTTTACCTCTGGGCCACCGTTAGGGCTTAAATCTGTGTTCTGTTCACTCTGATTTTTTGTTTCTCTATTTCCTTTTCCTTGCCTTATAATTAATTACTTAAACACTAAAAAGAATTCCATGTTGATATACCTAATATTTTTGAATATATCTCTTTACGCAGCTTTATAAAAGTTGTTATAGATATTATACCATGTATTTATAACTTAACAAAGTCTTCTGATGTTGACATTTTACTCACTCAAATGAAGCATGGAAACCCGACTTCCTTTGATTTCCCTTTACCTTCCCCCATATATAATGTAGTTTTCTTAAATGTCACTTCTACATACTTTGAGAACCACTTTTGATACTCTAATTTTTGCTTCAGTCATCAACCAAAATTTAGAAAACTCAAGTGGATCAGGGAAACCTATTTTATTTACCCATAATTTTGTTCTTTCTGTATTTAATCTTTCTTCCTGATGTTCCAAGATTTCTTATTTTATCATTTACTTTTTATTTAGAGAACTTCCTTTTCCAGTCTCTTAGGATAGAATTGTTGGGTAAAGATTATCTTAGCTTTCCTTCATCTAAGACTGTCTTGATTTCCCCTTCATTCCTGAAGGAGGTTTTCACTAAGTATCAAATTCTAGGTTGATGGTTCTTTTTGGGAAATATCTCAGTGCTTCCTTTTGGAAACCATGGTTTCTGATGAGAAACCCACTGTCATTGGGATCATCTTTCCTTTATAGATAAAGCATTACTTCTCTGACTTTTAAAAAGTTTTCCATTTTAGGAGTTTCACTACAAAGTGCTAAGGCATAGATTTTCTTTGAGCTTATTCTCTCTGCAGATTACTCACCTTTTTTTTTTTTTCAAAACATACTTTATTTTTTAATTAACTTATTTATTTTAATTGGAGGCTAATTACTTTACCATATTGTGGTGGTTTTTGCCATACATTGACATGAATCAGCCACGAGTGTATAGGTGTCTCTGTAGGTTTATACTTCTTGCCAAATTGGGGATGCTTTATGTCATTATTTCTTTAAATATTTTTCAACTTCACACATTTCATCCTCTCCTTCTGGGACTCCAATGACACAAATCTTTTTTTTTTTTTTAAATAGTCCCACAGTTTCCTGAGACCTTTTTTGTTTTCATTTTGTTTGGTCTAATTTTTTCCTGTTTGTTATATTGGTAGATTCTATTGTTCTGTTTTAAGGTCACAGATTCTTTCTTCTTTCCTCTTCTTTCTGCTGTTGAGTCCATCAATTCAGTTTTTTTTTTAATTTTATTATTTTTTTAATCTCATTTTGTTCTTTTTTTATACTTCTATACATTTTTCTGCCACTTCATGTTTTTTTTTTTTGCCAAGACTTCCTATTTTTTCATCTGTCCAGTTACATTTGTAAATATTCATTGAAACATTTTTATTGTGGCCGCTTTAAAAATTTTGTCAGATATTTCTAACATCTTGCTAATATCAGTGTTCTCTTAGCACTGGAATCTGTTCATAGTCTTTTCTCAATCAGTTTTAAATCTTGCTTCTTTGCCTCGCTCCTGCTGAGGGGTGGTGATACCTCTCCTCTACCCTACCCTTCCTCTGACACCACCCCAGCAGGGAAGAGGAGAGTACCACCTTACCTTTGAATGGAGGGGGTGGGGGTGGAGGTCCAATCTCCCTATGATCCCAACTGACACTACAGAGGTCCAGAGTACTTTGTTACAGCTCAACACGGGTGGACATCTAGGCTCCTTTGATGGCAGAGGTGGGATTAGGATAACATTAATTTTTTTGGTGTTTGTCTGGAGTAGTATAGTTATTATCTAAAACTTTTGTTTTGTTAGGTACCCTCTTTCCCATCCTTTGACTAAAACTAAAAATGTTTTCTTGGTGCTTTTTTCCTTCTGCATCTGTTGACACTTTCCTGATGCCAATTTGTCCAGCACCTAGTCTGGGATACCTGAGACAAAACAAAATAAAACAAAACCTGGCATCTCATCAGTGTATTGTTTCTTGGGCTCCAAGTTACCTAGCCAGTCTGCCTTCTTTCTCCACCTTTCAGAGTCTTCTTTCATTTGTTTAATATACAATGTCCAGGATATTGAGCTGTACTTAGTAGACGAACAGGAAAAAATACATCTATTACATCATCCTGGAACCAGGACACTCAAGCAAATTACCAAGAGTTCATTTTTGTCCTCTGATTTTTTTTTTTTATTCAGAGCATCTTATCTCATATTTTGCCTTGCTAATGTCAACAATTATAGCTGACTACTTTTTGGAAAATTTTCCTTCTTCCCACCATATAGTCTATTTATTCTTCTTTTAGAATTTATGCTTCTGTTTTCCCTACACTAAAAAAATCTGAAATACTTTGTTTCATATTTTTTTTCACATTATGTCATAAGAACTTTCCATGTTACTGCATTGTTATTTTCAGTTGCTATGTCATGTCTGACTCTTTGTGACCGCATGGACTGCAGCACACTAGGCTTCCCTGTCCTTCACTATCTCTCAGAGTTTGCTCAAGTTCATGTCCATTGAGTTGGCGTTGCTGTCTAACATCTCATCCTCTGTTGTCCCCTTCTCCTTCTTCCCTCAATCTTTCCCAGCATCAGGGTCTTTTCCAATGAGTCAGCTCTTTGCATCAAGTGGCCAAAGTATTGGAGCTTCAGCTTCAGCATTAGTCCTTCCAATGAATATTCAGGGTTGATTTTCTTTAATGTTACTGCATACATTTTATAATTATAATTTTAATGTCAGTTCTACTTGTTCATTGATCATTCCCATGAGTACTTTAGAGCTTACAGAATTCTTTAATTTAAAAAAATACTTAATTTTTTAGAGAAGTTTTAGATTCACAGAAAAACTGAAAGAAAGGTACATGGATTTCCCATATGTCCCCCGTCTCCATACATATCTCCTCTCATTATGAACATCACTCACCTGTGTGGTACATATGCTACCAAGGATGAACCTACATTGATATCATAATCACTCAAAGTCTAAAGTTTACATTAGGATTCACTTTTGGTGTTATACATTCTATGGGTTTGGACAAATGGATAATGACATATTTTCATCACTATAATATCATACAGAGTATTTTTACTGCCCTAAAATCCTTCTATGATCTGCCTATTCATCCCTTCTCATCTCCCTAAACACTGGAAATGGATCTTTTTATTTTCTTCAAAGTTTTGCCCTTTCTAGAATGTCATATAATTGGGATTATTCAGCATGTAGCCTTTTCAGTTGGCTTCTTTCACTCAGCAATATGCACTTAAGATTCCTCCATGTCTTTTCACACCTAGAAAGTTCATTTATTTTTAGCACTGAATGATATTCTGTTGTCTACATGCAATGCAGATTATTTATTCATTTACCTACTGATGGACATATTAGTTGCTTCCAAGTTTTACAATTATGAATAAAGTTTCTATAAATATCTGTGTGCAGGTTTTTGTATGAATATAGTTTTGGGTTCCTTTGTGTAAGTACCAAGGAGCACGACCTTTATATCATATGGGAAAGTATGCTTAGTTGTATTTTTTTTTTTCCTGCTCTAAGTTGTGGTCTGTAGGATGTAGTTCCCTGACCTGGGCCCCCGGCATTGGGAGCCTGGAGTTTTAACCACTGGACCATCAGGGAAGTTTAATGCTTTTATGAAATTGCCAAGCTGTCCTGCAAAGTGGCTGCATCAATTTGCATTATCACTAGCAATGAATAAGAATTCCCATTGCTTCATATCCTCCAAGGGAGACAGGCATGCTGCAGTCCATGGGGTTGCGAAGAGTCAGACACAACTTAACGACTGAACAACAATGATCATATTCTCATCAGCATTTAATGTTGTCAATGTTTCCAGATTTTGGCTTTTCTAATAGGGGTCAGTCACTCAGTCATGTCCAACTCTTTGCAACCCCATGGACTGTAGCCCTCCAGGATCTTCTGTCCATGGAATTTTACAGGCAAGAATACTGGAGTGGGGTGACATTTCCTTCTCCGAAGGATCTTCCTGACCCAGGGATCAAGCCTGCATCTTCTGCTTTGGCAGACAGATTCTTCACCACTGAGCCACCTGGGAAGCCCAACAGGGATGTAATTATAAGCTTGTTATTTAAAATTTGCATTTCCCCAGAACATATGTTGTGGTTCATTTTTTTCATATGTTTATTTGCCACCTGTATTTATATCTTCTTTTGTGTGGTGTTTGGTAAGGTCTTTTGTCCATTTTTAGTTCAATTGTTTGTTTTTTTTATTGCTGAATTTTAAGGCTTCTTTGTATATTTTGAATAACTGTGCTTTATTAGATGCATCTTTTTGCAAGTATTTTGTCCCAGTCTGTCTTATCTTCTAAATCTCTTGACATTATTGTTTTTTCATGGAGTGATTGTTTGTGTGTTTTGAACAAATCATTATCAATGATTTATTTCATGCACCTTGTCTTTGTTGATGTATCTAAAAAGGTATCACCATACCTAAAGTCATACAGGTTTTCTTCTATGTCATCTTCTAGGAGTTTTATAAGGGGAATTTTTTTTAGGAGTGAGGCATTATAAATTTGACTGGAATTTCTGTGTGTGGTCAAGGCTTATTGATGATTGGGTTTACTGTAGTGTGACATGTGTGATCAGGTGGCTTTTAAAAATGAGGATAAGACATAATTATTACCTATAAAAGTCTTTTTCTCTGGGGTGGCTTAGTTTCTCTAGTCTTCAGATGCTACACCTAGATGAGGTGTAAGTCCAGCCATTTCCATTCCAGAAGTAGATAGAGTGAAAGAGCTGTGTGTCCAACTGTTTGTTTATTTATAGACTGTCACTTAATTTTTATTTTCAACACCTATCTCTTCATCCCCATGTTTTCTCCCATGTTTCCTCTCTATCCTGTCATATCACCAAAGTCCCAGAGTCTATTTGCTCAGCTTTTCCAATTTCCCACTAACAGAAGGGCTAGCTCTCTAATCATTCCATATTCATATTTTCAACCAATCCCCATATTTTCAGTTTAGCACCTGACCTACTGTTTCTGAGATAAATTGGGTCTCTCCAATTCCTAACCATTTGGAGATGATCTTATAGGAACAAGTAAATTTGCTTCTTATTGACATAAACCCTGGCAGTCATCTAAGTTATAACTTTCTCCTCCAAGTAAGCATCTTATTTACATCCTGAAAATTATTAAAATTACTTGTCTGAGTTATCTTTTCTCTTTGCCCTTGGGAATCTATGCCCTTATCATTATCTTACTGTCATTTTAATGACATTTAAAGAAGAGGAAATAAACATGTACAATCAGTATTAAGAAGTCTTACATTGTCACCATTTGCATCTATAAGATTCACACTATTAAAGATGTTAACGATTACTATTGGGTCACTAAATAGTTCATACTATATGCTAAATGAGATTGATTAGCTGTGGGTTTTTTTCACTTATCTGAATGCCTCAGTATATTTTCTTAATAGTCCATGCTTGAAACCATTGTACTTTAATCATACATTAAACTATGTATGCCAAGCCTCATAAATCACATAATGTAATCACTGACAAATAATTACATTTTACCTTCAAAGAACTAAGTGAACTTCAAATAGGACCATAAGTTCACTTTAAAAATACATTTATTAAAATGACAAAAGGAAAACCATAACTTACTAAGAAATTTAACAATTTTCTTGGTTGTCATAAGATACAGTGAAGCATCACTAAAACTTTTTAAGAATTTAATTTTTCATTACTAGTTAACACATAAGGTGTCTAAGCATAGTCATTTTAAATGATAATTCATTAACTTCCCCATAACACTATTTTTCTTAGCTTTCAGTAGCCTATGGATTCAAGTGGAGTCTATTTTAATTTTAAAACACACATCTTGCTATTTTATTTCCCTTACTTATCCACTCAGGACTGAAGCCCTCTTAAAGCTACCTTTTCTTATCCCTTCACACACTGCTAGGCTTCCCTGATGGCTCAGACGGTAAACCATCTGCCTGCAATATGGGAGACCTGGGTTCAATCCCTGGGTTGGGAAGACCCCCTGGAGAAGAAAATGGCAACCCACTCCAGTACTCTTGCCTGAAAAATCCCATGGACGGAGGAGCCTGGTAGGCTACAGTCCATGGGGTCGCCAAGAGTCCGACATGACTGAGCAACTTGTCTTTTTTTTCACACGCTGCTGGACTATTTCAGAGAAGAACCACCTGTCCTCACTATCAGTGTGAACTGCTTCAATAAATCACCCCTTCTGATCTAAGCTCAGCTTGGAAACACAGCTCACTTTGATCACTGTAAGATCTGACCAGCCAGTGTCATTTCTAACACTGCCTTAGGAATGCAGCTTTGGGTACCTTATGTCTTCATGTCTGCGTTGTTAGTTGCTGTATCATGGTGTCACTATCAGTGTTTGCTTCTGTGGCTTCTGACTCACTACTGCTGCTGACCACTCTGTAACTGGTCCAAGGTCTTCCCTGTCCATCCCTGCCTTCTGCTGTTTTGACAACCCTCCTCTGCTGCCCACTGTGCCCACTGGAACTGCCAGTTCTCAGGCTGTGTGGCAAAGTGAAAGGACAATGGACTCTTCCCCTATGTGCTGAGCACTTTAAGACTGAGGGAAATCTTGCTTGGTTTCCAAGACACTACAGTGTTTAATAAACAGTTTTCTTATTTCACTCGTAGGCCTTTTCTCTCTGTGCTTAGAACATAGCTTGCAGATGACAGTTTCACAGTGGAATCAAGACCTAGAACCATCCTCTCCTTTTGATCCTGTCACACAGCAGTGTTTTTCACCTGGTGATAGTTTTGCCTTTCAGGGGATATTCATCAATGTCTGGAAACACTTTCAGTTGTGACAGCTAAGCAACTACTACTGGCAATGAGTGGGTAGAGGCCAAGGAGACTGCTAACTATTCTACAAAGCACAGGACAGCTCAGCTCTCCATAACAAGGACTTATCCATCTCTCTCAAATGCCAACTGTATCTGGATTGAGAAAGCCTGTTCTAGAGGAACGGAAGGGAATGGGCAGGCACACCACAGACATGACAAGGAAATCTTGAGAATTCTAAACTGTGTGTGGATCACACAGATTACTTTTCTGCAAAAATGAAATCTTGTGGAAGTGGTCCAAAACGAACTCACTATATACCTCACTCTGCTTTAAACAAAGAATGGGATAACAGTTTTCCCTTGTGATGATAGCTGCAGAATATGTAGAATGACATGTGTAGACACGTATAATAACATGAGGGAACACAATGCTGCAAGTATTTACTTTTTAGCTGATCTTATTTCATATAAATGTCTACCATGAACAAAATTTTTCCCTGGATTTATAATGGCTGAGTAATAGTCCATTGCATATATGTACTACATCTCCTTTATTCATTCCTCTGTTGATGGACATTTAGGTTGCTTTCATGTCTTGGCTATTGTAAATAATAGTTCTGCAATGAACATTGGGGTACACATATCCTTTCGGATCTTGTTTTTCTCTGGATTTAAATAGCAAATTCAATAAAATAATAACCAATACAATAAATTCTCTTCAGCTTTCCATGAGAGTGTGCAGTTTTTTAAAGGAATGAAATTGTACAAGAGTGCTAGGAACAAAGGCTAACAGGAGACCTCACGGTAGCATATGAAAGAATTTCTGCTAATTGGGACTGGATTGAATTTGAAAGCAACAGCAGCTGCTATAGAAGATCCTGGCTGGTGGGGAATGGCTTAAATAATCCTCTGGCTTTCTTTTATTGTTTGGCACAATTCTGGAGCATAGTGGCTACACTAAACAGAAATCCAAGAATTCCCACACCACGTCTGTCCATCTCCATGATGTGAGAAACAAACTGTGAAAGAGCCAGAAATATGTCTCCTTTCTACACTCTCATCGTCACCTACTTCAGCCTTTTTTTTTTTTTACTTCCTTTCCAGCCATAACTTTCAGCACGAAGTATTAGAAGAGGAAGGCAGGGGTATAGCCCTGTGCATCCTGAAATGTATATACAACCATGCAAAACATCAAAGATAGAGGCATACCTATAGGGTGAGTTCTACAAGCAATGCATGCTTCTAAGTCTGCCATATATTACACTCAGATGAAGTAGTACATGAGGCTGCCTCCCTGGCATAGAATTCGACCATTCAAACCTTAGTAGATTTTAACTCTGCTTAAAAATAACACACTGAATTTCTGCTTGGTCATACAAACTGTGTTCAGGATTGTGAAGAGCAATCTTCCACCTATCTTAAATATTAGAATAAGAATCATGAGATCTTTGAGTGCCAGTGAGAAAGGCTGAGGACACTAAATCAACTGATGTACCCTGGAATAGGGTAGAATGCTTGTGTTAGTTTCCTACTGCTTCTTACCACAAACTTAGTGGCTGGAAAAAAAGAAAAAAAAAACACACTATCATTCAGCCTTGAGGCCAGATGTATAAAATGGGTTTCACTTAGCTAATGTCAGGTTTGGCAGGACTGTCTTCCTGTGGGGTCTCCAATATGTGTGTTCAGTCGTGTCTGACTCTTTGAAATCTCATGGGCCATATTCCCCAAGGATTGTAGCCCATCAGGCTCCTCTGTCCTTGGGATTTCCCAGGCAAAAAGACTGGAGTGGGTTGCCATTTCCTTCTCCAGGGGATCTTCCCAACCCAGGGATTGAAACTGGGAGTGCTGTATCTCCTGCACTGGCAGGCAGATTCTTTACCACTGAGCTGCCTGGCAAGCCAGTCCAGCTGGTAATCAGAACAATCTTTCAAGATTATTAACCAAACCACATCTACAAAATGCTTTTTGCCATGTGGGATAACATATTCACATGGCATTAGGACAAAAACATCTCTAGGGGCCATTAAATGCCAGCTATATACATTTTAGACAAAGGCTAGTTCAAAAACTTAAATTGAAAGAAAGTAGGGAAACCCACTAGACCATTCAGGTATGACCTAAATCAAATCCCTTATGATTATACAGTGGAAGTGACAAATAGATTCAAGGGATTAGATCTGATAGACAGAGTGCCTTAAAAACTATGGACAAAGGTTTGTGACATTGTACAGGAGGTAGTGATCAAGACCATCCCAAGAAAAAGATATGCAAAAAAGCAAAATGGTTGTCTGAGGAGGTCTTACAAACAGTTGTGAAAAGAAAAGCAAAAGGGCTCCAGTTTCATCCATCTCAATAGAACCGATTCAAATGTATTTTCTTTAATGGCTGAGTAATATTCCATTGTAAAAAAAAAAAGAAAAGAAAAGAAAAGCAAAAGGTAAAGGAGAAAAGGAAAGATATACCCATTTGAATGCACAGTTCCGAAGAATAGAAAGGAGAGATAAGAAAGCCTTCCTCAGTGATCAGTGCAAAGAAATAGAGGAAAACAATAGAATGGCAAAGACTAGAGATTTTTCAAGAAAATTAAAGATACCAAGGGAACATTTCATGCAAAAATGGGCACAATAAAGGACAGAAATGGTATGGCCCTAACACAAGCAGAAGACATTAAGAAGAGGTGGCAAGAATACACAGAAGAACTATACAAAAAAGACCTTCATGACCCAGATAACCATGATGGTGTGATCACTCACCTAGAGCCAGACACCCTGGAATGCAAAGTCAAGTGGGCCTTAGGAAGCAACACTAGGAGCAAAGCTAGTGCAGGTGATGGAATGCCAGTTGAGGTATTTCAAATCCTAAGAGATGGTGCTGTTAACGTGCTGCACTCAATATGCCAGCAAATTTGGAAAACTCAACAGTTGCCACAGGACTGGAAAACATCAGTTTTCATTCCAATCCCAAAGAAAAGCAATGTCAAAGAATGCTCAAACTACTGAAAAATTGCACTCATTTCACATGCTAGCAAAGTAGTATTCAATATTATCTAAGCCAGGCTTCAACAGTAAGTGAACCATGAACTTCCAGATGTTCAAGCTGGATTTAGAAAAGGCAGAGGAAACAGAGATCAAATTGCCAACATCTGTTGGATCATCGAAAAAGCGAGAGACTTCCAGAAAAACATCTACTTCTGCTTTTGACTATGCCAAAGCCTTTGACTGTGTGGATCACAACAAACTGTGGAAAATTCTTAAAGAGACGGGAATAGCAGACGAACTGACCTGCATCCTGAGAAATCTGTATGCAGATCAAGAAGCAACATTAGAACTGGACATGGAACAATAGACTGGTTCCAAATTGGGAAAGGTGTATATAAAGGCTGTATATTGTCACCCTGATTATTTAACTTATATACAGAGTACATCATGAGAAATGATGGGCTGTATGATGCAAATCTGGAATCAAGATTGCCAGGAGAAATATCAATAACCTCAGAAATGCAGATGACACCACCCTTATGGCAGAAGGCAAAGAAAAACTAAAGAGCCTCTTGATGAAAGTGAAAGAAGAGAGTGAAAAAGTTGGCTTAAAACTCAATATTCATAAAACTAAGATCATGGCATCTGGTCCCATCACTTCTTGGCAAATAGACAGGGGAACAGTGGAAACAGTGAGGGACTTTATTTTGGGGGGCTCCAAAATCACTGCAGATGGTG
This sequence comes from Giraffa tippelskirchi, assembly GCF_054371585.1. Taxonomy (NCBI): domain Eukaryota; kingdom Metazoa; phylum Chordata; class Mammalia; order Artiodactyla; family Giraffidae; genus Giraffa; species Giraffa tippelskirchi. The sequence continues at coordinate 58,676,486 of NC_137287.1, read as the reverse complement.
ACTGCAGCCATGAAATTAAAAGATGCTTGCTCCTTGGAAGAAAAGTTATGACCAACCTAGACAGCTTATTAAAAAGCAGAGACATTGTCCATCTAGACCAACAATGTCCATCTAGTCAAAGCTATGGCTTTTCCAGTAGTCATGTATGGACGTGAGAGTTGGACTATACAGAAAGCTGAGCATCGAAGAATTGATGCTTTTAAACTTGGTGTTGGAGAAGACTCTTGAGATTCCTTTGGACCGCAAGGAGATTCAACCAGTCCATCCTAAAGGAAATCAGTCCTGAATATTCATTGGAAGGACTGATGCTGAAGCTAAAACTCCAATACTTTGGCAACCTGATGTGAAGAACTGACTCATTGGAAAAGACCCTGATGCTGAGAAGGATCAAAGCCAAGAGGAAAAGGGGACAACAGAGGATGTGATGGTTGGATGGCATCACCGACTCAATGGACATGAGTTTGAGTAAGCTCTGGGAGTTGGTGATGGACACGGAAGTGTAACGTGCTGCACTCCATTGGGTCGCCAAGAGAAGGACACAACTGAGAGACTGAATTGAACTGTGTTCAAAAATAGAAAACCTCTAATTTGTGGCATCTCAATTAATATACTTGAAGGAACATGCCTTGAAGAGAATTAAAGATGAATTCCTATTTCTCCTTGTACTGAAAAGTTAGGTGCATTTTCCTTGGTGCTCACACTGTTCTTATACGCTCTCTACAATTGCTAGACCAGATAGCTCTTACAGTAAAAGATGACCTGTGCTCATAGAACATTCAGAAACAATCATTTTTGGCTCAGACTATGAACAATAAGACTCAGTAGAAATACTTCGCCTGTACTGTCTCCAGGTATCATTGTTCTCCCCCTTGACTTTGGTTTCTCTGAGAAAGATGCTTTCCCAGCTTATCTCATTAGCTCTTGTTCCTTTAAAAAAAACTAGCAACTCTCTTTTGAGAAACTATTGTTCTAAGTACTCCTCCAAATATTGTTTTATATATTATCTGATATAAACCTCTTAAAATAGTGGTAAAGAACCCGCCTGCCAATGCAGGAGACATAAGAGAGGTGGTTCAATCCCTGAGTCAGGAAGACCCCTGGAGGAGGGCATGGCAACCCACTCCAGTACTGTTGCCTGGAGAATCCCATGGACAGAGGAGCCCGGTGGGCTACAGTCTATAGGGTCACAAAGAGACACGACTTAGCACATATGTGTAAGTGTACTAAGCCGTTTCAGTTGTGTCCGACTCTTGCATACTCACAAAAATAATATAAGGTGAGCATTCTTATCAGACACAGGTAAGGACACTGTACTTTCCACTCTGCCATCCCCTGTGAGTTAGCCTAGCAGAAGACTGCATTTTCCTGGCTTGTGTCTAACAGGGAAGAGTAGTATCAGATACCAGGGACAGTGCAGATACTCAATACATGCTAAATAAATTGAATGGGACACTCATGCTCTATTTCTTCCCTGATAAGACTGGGA